>NW_026138071.1:14062500-19945000 GCF_025592945.1 Manacus candei
ATTCCAAGGATCGAAAAGGTTAAGCTGGTAAAAGAGTGCTACGTTTTGGTCTATTTTCTTTAACATTAAATTATATATTAATAAAAAAATTTCAATGTAAACTCAGTGAACAACAGCTGGTATAATCGATATTTTTACGTAAGTAGTCTTCCTATTCGTTCTTTACAAAATGAGAAATTTGTGGGTTTAGGTGTCTTCTACCTTACTTTAAAGTTCTCTATCCAGAAAATGTACACGTCTTGTTAGGGATCTGCTCCAGAAGCCTGGGATGTTTCTCCTTTGCCCTTCTCTACCCCCTCCCAAGATATCCATTCCATTGGACAAAAAAAGACCCTATGATTTATGTTCACTGAACAAATCAGCATAGCTTTTAAAATCATTTTCTGAAAGTTCATTATTAGAGTATGAAAAAAATCCAGTGTCTTAAAAATAGAAGTATTTCAGGACACTTATTAGAAATATATAATAGAGATAATTTTTTTTTGCTCTCTTTTTTCTTTTTTTTTCTTTCCTTTTTTTTTTTTTTTTTTTTTTTTTTGAGAGCGTACGTGAGTGTGTATTCACATTCACACAGGGCCTAAACAAGCAATAGCAAGTTAGATGAGGGCTTCAACTCTTCAGAAAAATCTCATTATGTGAAGAGTGAAGTGGCTCTGTAGGGAGCATTATGGAAATATCTGGGTTTGATTTAATGAGGCTCTTCACATTGGTGGAATATCAACTTAACAGAGAAAAGTCTACCCGGGGCGTCCAAGTTACCAAAATGAAAATTGGCAATTGAGATGATAAGAAAGTGGCTTTCTTGTGCGAAATCACTTCAGGTAAGAGAGATAACATTAAATAACATACATTCTATGCACCAAGAACAATGTTTTATGTACCAAGTCTCTTATCTGTCTCTTCTAATGACTTCCCTTAGCGGGTTGTTAGTACTTGACAGCAGGTCTCTGTGCGGGGAACTTTTTTCCAATTCCACATTCAAAGGAGGTCCATCAGAGAACATGATTGGCAATTTTCGTCATAATCTGCACATTATTAGCATCAAAATTGACATGGCAGTAACACTGGTGGGTTTTGATGTGCCTTTCTTCAAGTTCAAGGAAGTCCCTCCAGTAGCAATGGTTTGGTATAGGAGGTCTCAGTTACCCAGTGGTGGCTTTTCAGAGGCAAAGGCGCGATAGAGATGCGTGAGAAATAAATCCAAGCCCCGTTTTATCGAGAGAAGAGAAAGACGCTGAGAAAAGAATCAAATTTAGAAAAGTGTCTGGAAGGTCAATGCTTCAGGACAACAATCTACACCTAGAGAGATTCAAGTATTTCCCAGATAACGTGGATTATGGTAGTCAGAAAGCGTGATCTTAAAAAATGCCTCTCCCCATCCTGTCAATCTCACACTTCCCTTCCCGTTACTGGCCCAGACGCAGCTGCCTCATTAGCTACCGCTTGTACCGAAATACGCGAGACATTTCCCATTTACTCGAATTCAAACCGAAATAACAATAATAATAATTATAATAAAGGGGAAAAAAATAAGGCCAGAAACACATTCCCTTCCGCCGGCTGCCCCTCCCTGCCCCCATCGCCCGCACCCCGCGGACCCCGCAGCGCCCGGCAGTGAGCACCGCGGGGCCGCCTCCGCGGGGGCACAGGAGCCGCGGGGCGCCCTCCCCACCGGTCCCGCGCCCCGCAGCGGGGCGGTCAGCAATAAAAAAATAGACATAACTTTCCGGCCGAGTGCGGGGGCACCCTCTGCCCCGACCACCTCCCACCCCCCTCGACCCCCTCTACAAAACACCCCCCGGGACCGGACCGGGGTAGTTATCTGGTGAGCGGCGCCTCCTCCCGCTGGTCCGGCGAGGCGACGGCGGCCTTGCTGAGCACGGCGGCCGAGTAGGGCAGGAAGCCGCTCTCGGAGCGCTGCCCCGTCGCCGTGCAGGGGAAGTCGGCGGCCGCGCCGCCCCGCGAGCCCAGCGCCGAGGCCGCCGCCGCCGCCGCCGCCGCCGTCTGGCTGCTGTGGCAGCTGAGGCAGGAGCAGGGCGCCGAGCCCCCCGGCGGCCCCGACCCCGCCGCCGCCGCTGCCGCCGCCGCCGCCGCCGCTGCCGCCGAGGCGGCCGCGCTGCTGTTGAGGCCGGCGGCGGCCGGCGTCTGGTAGAGGCCGGGGTGTCGGAAGCTGCAGAGCAGCTCCGGGCGGGAGTAGGGGTGCGAAAGGGCGCGGAAAGTGTCCAGTGGGCGGATGGAGGTGGCGAAGGGCGCGGCGGCGGCGCCCGAGGCAGCGGCGGCAGCGGCGGCGGCAGTGACCCCGACGTGAGGGTAGTAGTGGAGCGGGACGTGGGAATGGAAGGGGTAGGGCAGGCTGCCCGTGGCCGCCGCGTGGGTCATCATGTAGGTGTAGAAGCTGGGGTCGGCCGGGTGGGGCCAGGACATGGCCAGGCGCTGCCGCTTGTCCTTCATCCGCCGATTCTGGAACCACACCTGCGCGGGGAGACAAGCACAACGCGGCCTCAGCTCCGCTCCAGTCCTCGCCCCGCCGCACCCGTTCCCGCCGCGGATACCTGCGGGCACCCAGCGACACCCACTGTCAACGCTTGTGGGAGACCCCTCTTCCCCCCGGAGCAATCGCCCGTGACCTTGACCGAGGGGAGCAGTGGGTACGGTTCCCCCTTCTAGTCGAGGGGGACCTCTTCGATCTGAATAAACGTTTTCCCTTCGAATCGTCCCCTCCTCCCCACGCAGCACTATGTCTTCACGGGACTGACGCTCATTCCCCGTGTATAACAGCTGAGTTCATTCTCTCCCCTCTTCACTTTAGGAAGTAGGCTAAAGCGATAAAAACTGACGAAGAAAATAGGAAAAAACCCAACAGCAGCAACAAAAAAAAACCCAAACAACAAAAATAACAGTAATAACAACTTTTTAAAAAGCAAATTAAAAGTGTTGGGTGAGGAGACGCAAACGAGCACGAGTGGTGACCAATAGCTATGGGCTCTGCGAGTCCTTCAGCCGGAGAGCGCAGCCGGCCACGGCCCGGGGGAGCGGGTCACCACGGGGCTGCGCGGGGCGGCGGCGGCGGCTCGGCGGGGCGCGGGGCACGGCGTACCTTGATGGTGGTCTCAGGGAGGTTGAGGGCGGCGGCCAGCTCGCAGCGCCGCGGCCGCGACACGTAGTTCTCGCGGTAGAATTCCTTCTCCAGGCGGGCGATCTGCTCGCGGGTGAAGGCGGTGCGGTACCGGCGCACCTGGTCGGCCCCCGCCGCCGAGCCGCCCAGCGCGCCGCCGCTGTGCAGGCTGCCGATGCCGCCGGCGGGGGCGGCCGCCGCGGCGGGGGTGCTGGGAGTCGGGCTGCTCTCCGCGTAGCCTGCGGGGCGAGGGCACCGGGATGAGAGCGGGCGACAGGGTGGTCCCCCAACCCTCCCGGCCAGGCCGAACAGGGCCCGCTGGGCCCGTGCTCAAGGCCACCTGTCATTCTTACAAATCCCTTCTGCTAGCAGAGTCGATAAATTTGGGTTCGGAGGTTGGTTGTTGGGGGGTTTTGCCTGTTTGTTTGGGTTGGTTTTGGTTGTTTGGGTTTGGGGGTTTTTTGGGTTTGTTTTTTTTTTTTTTTTAATAACTTCATAACCGCTTTATTCTCAGTAGATGGGGTGGGCTTGGGGACTGCAGGGCAGATGAGTTCAGGGGAGAGCAGACGAGGGCACGGGCCTGCGAGTATCCCGGGCTAGGCGCTAGCCTGTTCCCCTTCGACTGCCGTTCTTTATTTTCGTTTGAGACATAAGAAATAAAAGCAGCCACAAAAGCTTCCCCCCCCCCTCCAACGTTACGTCGAGCATCCCTTCCTCTCTCTGGCACATTTGACAAAAAAGGCATGCACTGTGGCCCCTAGGAAATCCACCGTTCATCTACCTCCACCTCCCCAATAACCTCCAGCAATAATAACAACCACCGTCCATCACCGTGGCCCGCAAAGCACGGGGAAGGAGATGAGGCTGTTTCAAACCCCCTGTTACAAGCAGAGGAAAAGTGAACAATGCCAAATTACCCCGAGGTGGACACAGACAGCACGTTGCATATACACAGAGAAGGACACACACAGACAAATGCGAGTAGTTTTCTTTCATTCCCCTCTCTCCCTCTAATTTAATCTATGTATGTATATAGACGCATATACAGCTCAAGAGACGCCGAGAACTCCAAGAGCTCGGGGAAATAAGTGAAGAAAGCTTTGCCTAAATATAAGTGGGTGGATATCTGTGCCCACATATACTCTGGATATATATCTACATATCAATGGATTTGGGCATGCACAGACATACACATACACGAAGGCACCCGCACAGGAGCTGCCCGAGCAGTGCGTCTCGGTTATCGGGATAGCGCAGTAATTGCAATAATATTTTACAGCCTGGAGCTCTGTCTTCGCAGAAGAAAGAGCACTGATGCAGAAGCGAGCAACTTTGGCAGTGGCGGTGGGTTTCCTTTGGTTTTTAAAGCCTGTTGGCAAAGCGCGGGGCTTAGATGGAGATGATAAAGGAAGAGTTACCTTTGTTACTGTTTTCCTTCAGCTGGGAAGAAGTCAGGCTGGCCGGGGAGCGGAGCGCAGAGCAGCCCACCTCCACATCACTGTTCATATCTGCCTCTTGAGCAACTTCGGAATAAAGGCTGATTTTCTTCCTGCTTTCCGACGGCGGGATTTCGGAGGAGACCGTGCTTTCGCTGTTCGGATGCTGAAGATTGAATAAAGTGTCTATTTCAAATTTGCCTTTGGCGGAGATGTCCCCTATAGCGCTGTGCAGGGAGGCGGCAGTCAGTCTCGGGCTGAGGCGACCACTGTGCGGAGAATTTTCAAGGGCCTCCAACACTGCATTTCCAGCTGAGTCTGACAAATTCGAGAGCCTTTTGCCAGCTGTAGGGCTGTGCAGCCCTCTCTCCATCAGGATCATCTCTTTTCTTATTCTTTCCATCATCTCAGCTTTATAAAAAATGTCAAAGTTGCAGGGCTGGTCCTGTACTAATGATGAGCTGCAGCAGGGGCTAATTCACATTCAGCCCGGCAAGTGTCTCTAAATATTATTATCTGTTTTTGAGGGAGGTGTAAAAATTGTGGGATGCCAAAGCGAGGGAATGACTGGTCAAAATGACCCATACATCCTTTCTAGCCCGAAATGTCATTCATCAAAAAGTGGTGCTCGTCATTAAGGTACGAATGACGCTGTTCGAATAATCATTTATTGTAACAGGTTTATAAGCAAATAAATACAAGCTCCTGTCAGTGGATAATGAAGGCGGCTTCAGAGCAGACAAATATATCCAGGTGGAAAGAAAGAAAGACAAGAAGTGAGGAGTAAAGCTCTTGTCCTTAGCTTGATCAGATCTTGCTTCAATTGCTCTGGGGTTTGGCCTCTGGGGTGGAATTGACAGTCTGATTAATAAAATGAGCTGTGCAACATTTCCCCCTTCATTTAGGTGCATCATTATGCTCTGATTTTTGTTTTGTTGCCTTTTAGGTCCTAATGATGCAGCTTCTTTCTCATTTGTCCTCGGACAGAACTACATGCTAAATATTAGATAATGCTTTTCTTTATTATTATTTCTGAGGCGTATTTTAGATCACAATGCAAGGAATTGCTGGAAGAGGACCAGAGGACCGAGAACCTCCTGCCGCTGATATCGCTTTATTTTTCCCTCCCATTTCCAGACCACATTAGTAGTTTTATTTAGGAATTTACACTGACACCCCCACGCACCCTCTCACACGCGCGGACCTTATGCCCAGACTTTATAAACCCGCACAAATATAATCACGCACAGATTCGAGCGTACCTACAGCAGTTACCTGAAAATTTAAATATTTATTATAATCTAGTATATGACAAGTCTTAAATTTTTCTTTGTTGCTTCCTTAAATAAGATCTTTTTTTTTTACTTTCTATAATCCTGTTTATCGACGAAACTAGCCTGCGCTTTTTCATCCCTCTGGGACACTACTGACCGTCGTACGGTATGATAGGGGAGGGAAATAACCGAAGGACACTGAATGCATTCGTGATTTAAAACACTCCACGGGCGTCCATCTAATCCTCCCGGCAGGTTTCTCTCCAGCCCTCTGCTTCTTTTCTCCCCACCGCCAATAAAACTTACGCATTTGAAAATTAAAAAAATTATCACAGAATTAAGTGATGGGTGGGAGGTATTGACTACAGGCTCCGAGCTATCAGAAACATCATCTTAGCACCCTCTCTCCAAAGTTACCTGTGGCTCAGCTAGCTCATCCCTCCGCTCTTTGCCGGGTGCCGCGGGGCGAAGCGTCGCCGCGCTGCAGGAGACACGGGCTACCGCGCTCGGCAGACGTGACAGTCGGAAAGTCTCCCTTCAGTGGTAACTTAGCTAGTAATAATGACGCTGATGGCAACCATTTAAACGAAGATAAATCCTTTGTCGTTAGCATCTCTGGAGTGCGTTTCGATAGCTGCCCAGCCTTTATTCTCGCCGTGATTTTTTTTTCACCCACATCGTCTAGTATTTAGACCCCGTGAATCCGAGTTTCATCGCCCGGAGAAACACCCCAATCAAACCCGGGCTCGATTTTTTTTTTTCCAAGGAGAACTGTTTCTACTAATCTTGGTTCACACGTCTCCTAAGTTCTTGTGCTCTTGCGCATGATTCATAGCTCGAAAATGGGATACTTGACAGATTTTTTTAATAACGTGTAAAGTCTCCCTAAACGTTCTACCAAATATTTAGGAAGCATTCTAGGCGTTGTTTGCAAAATCCAGCTTTCCATTAATGAGAGTTTTATGTCAGCCCTTCGAAATGTGAATTTAGACTGCAGTGTGGTGTCCTGAGTTTTACAGCCTCCAAAACAGACAAAAGTAAACGTCAACTTTTCCTCGCCCGGGGACGCGGCGGCGGAGCGACCCAGTGCCGAGGGGAGCGGAGCGGTGCGCGGGTCACAGGGCCGCAGACGACATCCCGCGGGGTCTCCGGCCGGGCCGGGAGCGGAGGCTTCGCGCTGCCCTCCCCGAGGGACGGGGGCTGTCCCCGGGGTGCACCCGCGGAGCGCAGCCGAGAATCTGACACCGCCCCGTCCCGCCCGACGGGCCCGGCGCCCACGCAGCCCCGCCACGGTCCTGCAGTCCCCGCTTCCCCCGCCGTGCCTGGCTCCGCAGCAGGCGGTGGCCCGGCCGCCGGTCCTGGCGGGGCGGAGGCGGAGCGGAAACCTGCGGCCGGTTTTATTGCTGTCGTTTGGCGCCCTCGTCTGTTTTCTTACATGCTGTAACGCGGCGAGCATCTTTCCCCCTGCTCTTTCGGAAACCGCAGCCGAGATACCACATCTCGGAGGCAAATCCTGTGTGCACACCACCAGAGCAGGCACAGTTTTAGACTCAAAAAATGTTACTGCACCACTAGAAAAGAGGGAACGATTTTTATGTTATTTGGAGCGGATGGAAAAGACTTATGTGAAAAGCCCCAGTGTAAGAAAAATAAGTTACACTCAAGTGCGGCTATGAATGATCTTTACCAGGGTTATATTTTGCACCTTTTAAATAATACTGATACCTTAGGTTATGTACAGAGTATCTTAAAATACAGCTAGATTCATATGCAAGGGACATAAAATATTATAAGAGACGCTAGTAATCTTCTGCTAGGTAGAGGTGAGGTTACAAAACTGTTCCCTGCAATCCAGTTAATCAGTTCACCCCAAACCGTCAACCCCCAAACAAACTAATTGCCTATTTTTATATAGTCAGTAAACTAGAGGCATTTACTGCACTGATATTTATCTGTTGGGTTGTTGTTCGTGGGGGGCTTTGTTTGGGGGCTTTATGTTTTGGGTGGGTTTTTTTGATTGTTGCTTATTTTTGTGATGAGGAGGTTGTTGTTGGTTTTGGTTTTGTGGGGTTTCCCCCTCCCCCCCCAAAAAAAAAGAATAGCAAGGTCTAAAAAGATCTTTCGGAATATGTTTATAGTTGTTCAAAACCAACAGCTAAGCCTGAAGAACCTCCGACATTAAAGTGACATTATTGGGCAAAGGGGGAGGAAGTTACAGAGACTGCCGAGAAACTGCCGAAATATGCGAGCTTTTGTTAGACTCTGTTTACTCAGTTGTTCTTGTAAGTTTAAATAGCTGCTTAGGCCTTTGGCCAGATTTTTACCTTGAAAGTTATTGCTGGAGGCATCAAAGAACATTTCAGTGTTCGTTTATTAAATGTTACCCGGGGAAAAGGGGTCACGTAGCTTAGTTGAAATGAAGTTCGTATTAAATGAGACAAACATCGCGGGCAGCTTTTCACCAAGAGTGTGTTTGGAAGACGAGCGGGAATATCTGCTTCTTACCCCGCGGCGGGGCAGGCTGCCAGCAGGGCCCTAAGGCGGCGTGCAGCGCCGGGGAGGTACCCGCGGCAGCGCAAAGTCTCCGGGACGCGGCCCGCGGGGTGGGAGCAGGCGGCGGTGTGCTGGTCGGGGGGGCGTGCGGGGGCGCGGGGAGCCAGTCCCGGCGGGGTCCGGGGGAGTGGGTCCGGCCCGGGGGACCCGCGCGGCGGGGGCGGCAGCGCTGCCTGCAGGCGCGGCAGTGCCACCTGGCGGCGTCTCGGCGGCACTGCCCGTCCTGCCCGCCCTGCCCGTCCTGTCCTGTCCTGCCCGCAGGTTCTACCTGCCCTGCCTGATTTGACCGTCCTGCCCGCCAGCCTTGCCCGTTCTTCCCTGCCCATTTTGCCCTGCCCGCCCTGTCCTGCCTTCTGGGCCCTGCCCACAGGCTCTACCTGACCTTCCTGACCGGCCAACCGGCCCTGCCCGGCCTGCTCGCCTGCCCTGACAGCAGGTGCTGCCATCCTGCCGTGCAGCCCCGCCCGCCCTTTCCGCCAGCCCTTCCCGCCCTCCCTGTGCCAGTCGGAGGCCGCCTGGCAAGGCAGCTCCGCACCCGCGCAACGCGTGTCCTGCATGTTGAGCACGCAGTGCGCTCCTGCTCAGCCCTGCATCTACCCTCCACCTCAGACCGCCATATAAGCGTAGGGCCAGTCTTGGGGCGTGTTCAGTCCAGATTATCTGTAAAATGTCACCCACGAGGAAAGGACACGAGCATAGCATATCCCCGAGTCCCGCGGGCCCTGTACACCGTCCCTCCCCGCGCCGCCCAGGCGGAGATCCCGCGGGCGCTATGCGAGGTTCATGGGTGCGTGATGTCTTCTGGGGCTGCCTTTGCACACAGACGGGCTTTAATTCAAATGATAAAGCCTAAGCAGGTCTCAAAGGGACTCGTCTGATGGTTCAATTTAGGTTGCAGCTGGTCCAAGATCAGGATCCCGAGGTCTCCGCGCTGCGTCAAAGCGGAGGTTGGAGTCAGGGAGCGGCCAGCACCAGCCCGTGACCCGAGAGCTCAAGTTCAGCACCCGCAGTGCTCATCCGCCCGTGGCCGCTGCACCGAGGCCACGCGGGGAGCCCTGAGAAAACTTTCTCCAACTCGAAACGGATTTTTTAAGGCTGAAGTAACTAAAGACATGAGAACCTGTGGCACATATCTGGAGGGGAAAATAGTTTAACAATTCTTCCCGCGTTGCTGTTAAATCTTTTCATTACTGTAACTGGCTATTTTTTTAAGTGGTAGAGGAAAATGAAAGTTCTTCTGTTCTGTTTAGCTATTAAAAATTCTACGCAAGTTAAAAGGTAATAACGGAACGTAGTGGGCATGGAGTAAGGTTTGGGAGAAGTACAAATTGAGTGGTTATATTTGCGTTCTCCGTCTGTCCTGAGAGATATTTTTTTTTCCTACAGCAAACACTAACAGAAGCAAATTCTTGTAGACACGATTATCATCGGCAAATTCTAGCGAGGGAGGCGATCAAAATTCGGGTTGTTTTTGCTGTGAGAGACAAATACTAGTCGGATACTAAAAACCTGTGCTAAAAGTTTGAGTAGAATCCTAACTGTATTAAATCATCGTAAATGCACTTGAGGAAATGAGATAATTTCAGGAATTAAAAAAAAAGGAAACCCCACAACCTTTTCTTCCGGGAAGACCACAAGCACTGCCTACAGCGATACCATATAGCTCGTGTATTCTGGAGGTTCCTGTGCAATGTGTCAATGGAATATGCAGCGGGACTCGGCGAGGCGCTGGGCACCCGCGGAAGCGCCGCTGGGGCAAGACAAGGACTGCCCGCAGGCAGAGGCCCGGCCAGCGCGGCAGGTCCCCCTGCCCTGCCCGACGTGGAGCGACGTCTCGGTGGGGACTGTCCTCCCTGAGCAGAGGAAGCACTGGGCTGCTCCGGGCCGGGGCCACGGCCTTCGCACGGTGCCCCGCACGGCCCCGGGGCTGGGAGTGCGGGACGTCTCCTGCCGCTTGTAAACTGGGCGGGTGCTCTCAGAGAACCGACCTTTGCTCATGAGATCATTATTTTTATTCGTATGCATAATATCATGCCATGCACGACATTGCTGTTTTATACACCCTTCACAAAACGGCTCATTATAAAATCGAAGCAATTGAATATATAGTCATAAACCCGCCCAAAGAGTTTTTTGGTACACCGGGGGCTCTCGCTGGAGCAGATGTCTCGGCAGGACTGAAGACCTCTACGGGCGTCGCTGCGGCTGCACTGTGATTTGCTTTGATGTAATCGACTTCAAAAAGCTCTGAAACACTGCGTTTTAGGTGCTCCTTTCTTTTGGCAGCCTTATTTGAAATATTCTGACGTCAGAGAAAAATTCACCGCATTTACTGCAAGAGGAAACACAACGGGACGTGGGAATACAAATGGAAATATGTCTCATTTCTCGGGGCTTTTATTTTTAGCAATGTTTTCACTAGAAAGTTGCATGTAGGGGCATAAAAAAGTGAGAAACTTGTACCTCGACAAAACGTCCTCCTAATTACAGGGGGTTTCATGTCCTGAGACTAAATACTGATTCAGCTGATAACCGAGCGAAACATGTAATCACACCTGGCTAACTTCTTAGCTGATTATGAAAGAGTAATAGCAATTAAGTGGTCAGAGCTAATGAACATGAACTCGCCTATGCCATCCGGTTGATGCTGTAATTACTGGCACCCGTTTGTCATTCCAAACTCTACTTCCAGATACTGCCGACGATTATTACACAGACTATAAAGTAGGGCTGCGCGACTAGCTGCTGCTGCGGGACCTGCTTCGATCCCGCGGTAGTTCAGGGGTCCGGAGGACCCTGCCACCACCTGCCTAGGCTGCTCAGCAAGGACACCCCCAGAATCTCGAAATCGTGTCAGGACAGTTTCACCTCTGTGGAGGCTGCCTTTCTTTCCTCATGCGCCTGAGCCTCCGTAGGGACAGTAAACACGGCCCCAGCTACATAGTTTTCAGCGGCGCGAAGTTTCCCTGCCCTTCCCCGCGGAGCTGCCGCCTTTCCCAGTAATTTCTTGCCCTCCGCGCCCGAGAAAGGGCTAAGTGTCCAATATAAAACCGCGGAGGGACAGGAGCCGGTCCAGAGGCGCAGGAGCTGGGGTTGTGATTGGGGTTGTAGTTAGTTCTGGGACAAGAGTTCGGAGTCGTCTTTGGAGCTTTCTCTATTTCCAGCACTTCGCGCTCCTGCAACTTCCACCCTGACACAGCGGGAGAGTCGAGAGAGACGACAGAAGGATTTGCCACAGTCTTGGGAAGTCACCACGAGAACAGTCGTCAGCATAAGCGAACGCTGCCTTTTAACTAGGCTGCCTTACCACGACATGAACTGACACTGCAAGGGAAAAAAAACCACATCTAATGAGTGCCAGGTTTACCATCTTGCGCTGCGCACAGACGCGGTGCTTTTTCCTGGCCGGTAGCAATACTGGGGGGGTTAAAAGAGGGTTCTCCCGTGGACCGAGACCTCAGTGAAACCAGGGGACCCCTTCCCGCTATAACAAAACACTTCTCCATATATCGCCGGGAAGGAGGGAGGTGGGGAGGATGGAATACAAAGACTATGTGGGTTTTTCCCCATGTTGCAGACGCAACAATGAGCTGGAGAAGGTCTCGCTGTGGATCCGGTCAGACCCCTGTCCGTGGCTCTAAAAAGAGCCCCTGCCCGCGTCTTCAAAAGGTCCAGTGGTACTCGGCTGGCCCTTTTGAAGCCGCGGGCAGGAGGAAGGGAGGGATGAAAGGAACGGGGGCCGGGGTTGCTCCGGAGGGGCATCACCGCCGCCCGCCCAACCCCCCCTCCAGTGCCGGGGCCGTGGCGGGGCGGGAGCTCGCCGGCGGGGCGGGGGTGGGAATAGACGGAGGAGGGGGGGCGCCGTCGGTGCGGACCGGGGGGCTGCGAGGCGAAAGGGGCAGTGCGGGCAGCGGGAGGGTCACATGTTCCTACGGCAGCCTATGAGCAGCCCCCCGGGCTGAGGCAAACTAATCTGGGGCCGGCCGCCCCCACCCCCGTCCCCCCTCCCAACCTGGACTTCGTTTTTATAAACGTACCGCCAGGATCCAACCTGTTGGAGGCAAATAACCATACGCATCATGCCCGGCCGGGGACCGAGCCGCCACCGCCGCCGCCCGCGATGTGCAAGGCCATGAGCAAAGCAGGGAGCTGGGAGATGGACGGACTGCGCGGCGACAGCAGCGGCGGCGGCGGCGGCGGCGGCGGCGGCGGCGGCGGCGGAGCCTCCGGGCAGTGCCGTAATTTTCTCTCCTCGCCCGTTTTCGGGGCGGCGCACACGGGCCGAGCGGCCGCCGCCGCCGCCGCCGCCGCCGCCGCCTCGGGGTTTGCCTACGCCGGCGGAGGGGAGCGCTCAGGGGCGGCGGCGAGGCCCGACCCCCCGACCAAGGACTGCCCGAGCTCCGCCACGCCGGCCGCCGCCCCCGCGCTGGGCTATGGGTATCACTTTGGCAATGGATACTATAGCTGCAGGATGTCCCACGGGGTTGGGATCCAGCAAAATGCCCTGAAGTCTCCCCCCCATGCCTCCATTGGCGGCTTTCCCGTGGAAAAGTATATGGACGTCTCCAGCTTGACCAGCACGAGTGTTCCCGCCAATGAAGTCTCCTCCAGGGCGAAGGAAGTGTCCTTCTACCAGGGCTACACAACCCCCTACCAGCACGTTCCTGGGTACATAGACATGGTCTCAACGTTTGGCTCTGGGGAACCGAGACACGAAACATACATATCAATGGAGGGCTATCAGTCTTGGACTCTGGCTAATGGCTGGAATAGTCAGGTTTACTGTGCCAAAGATCAGACACAGAGCTCACACTTCTGGAAATCGTCCTTTCCAGGTACGAGAGGGGGAGAAATGGTCTGAGCAGAACTCCCCCGTGCCTCCTCCGCCTGCTCGTCCCCTCCCCCGCCCCCGGGCTGCAGGGGCGGCCTGCCGAGTTGGACACGCTGCACAGACACGCATAGAGCAGGGTGGGGGTGGCGGATTTTCTTTTTCTCACCCCCCTTCCCACCCCTTACCCCAGAGAAAATCTCACCCTCTGCTTTCCATACCCGCGGGACTGACCCCAGAATCTCTCCTCCACTAGCGCCCGGGCACTGGACGCCCGTCCCGCGGGCGCCGGGGAGGCCTCGGGTTCCTTCTGCTGATTCCTTCTGTGGCCGGGTTTTATTCGCGTTTGCAGTTTTCAGGACGATGGCTCAAAGGCTTGCGCTCCTCTGCCTCTCTGACTGGCGACTGACCCGGCCCCAGACCTCTTAAGAGACTGCAAGTAGTGAGGGCACAGAGGCACAAACCACATGCAAACAAACCCGGGAAACTCTCACCAAAGCGATTTCTGTGTGTGCGCTGGGGCACAGACCTGCTCTCGGCCCCAAAGCCAATGCCCCCGCCGCCCTTCATGGTCAGTTAGAGATGCATGCCTGAAAAGTGATGACAGTCCATCAAGGCTTCGGTGGTGCCTTACTAACGTGCAAATAATGTGGTAGCGTAAATAATAATAAACTGTAAACAGCCCGGCATTATTTATTTGCCCATGAAAACCAGTGCCCAACAATATCGGTTAAGCTTTAAACGCCTGTAATAAAATTCTAATTTTTCACATAATGTCTTTTACAATAGGGGACGTTGCACTAAACCAGCCCGATATGTGTGTCTACCGGCGTGGGAGAAAGAAGCGAGTGCCGTATACAAAACTGCAGCTTAAAGAACTCGAGAATGAATATGCCATTAACAAGTTCATTAACAAGGACAAGAGGCGAAGGATATCTGCAGCCACAAACCTGTCTGAGAGACAAGTTACCATTTGGTTTCAGAACAGGAGGGTGAAGGATAAGAAAATAGTCTCCAAACTGAAAGACAATGTATCTTGATACATTAAATGCGGACAGTGATGGATATATAAACTCAATTTACGACCAGCTAAAGACTCTTGGAAAGACTTGAAAATATATTTAATTTTTTTTTTGTTCTTCCAGCGGTGGCGAAATTTCGGGAATTGTTTTCCGTGAAAGTCAGCGTTTTTCTGTAAGTGTAAGAGAGTGTTGACAAGCCTCGAATTGAATTATAGTTCAGTTTCTTCTTTTTGAAAATAATAATAATATTAATATTAATTATATTTTCTGTTCTCCCCTCTAGGCCAGTATAAACGAACTTAAATATGTTGAACGGTTACAGTTATAACTTTCTATGCTTAACTCTTTGGGGGGTTTTCTGTAATTTTTTTTTTTCTCTGAGCAACAGCCAGTGCCAAAAAGTGTCAGTTTTGATTTGGTATTGTAAACTTCAAAACAAGCCGAATGAAAAAAAAAAAATCGATCGGAAAATGCAAGAAAGCCGGAATATGGACCTGTGGCAGCACCCGCCTAGTCCAGTGGGACCGGAGAGAATTACGTGGAGGGTTACTGGCTGCAGCAGAATTTTTAATTGCTTTTCGAGAGAGAGAGAATCTCTCTGAGCTGTTGAGGGGGCACAGAGTCCCAGGCATGTCCCACCGCGCTCCCCACTTCCGCAGGTTTGGGTTTGAGGTTGGGCTTGGGGTTTTTCTTTGCCGCAGTTTCGTTTTCAGTGAAAGGATTCCATAATGCCCGGTAGAAAAGGGAGCGTCTGTTCCCAGGAAGGGGCACTTCGGCCCCGGGCGGGCGCTGCCGGCCGGGGGGCTGTGCGGCTGGGCGCTCCGCGGAGATTCAGGTCGGGGCGCCTGGGGGCAGCGCTTTCGGCGTGATGGATTGGCCGGTTCGCCCTGCAGCCAGAGGAGAGGCTGCCCCTACAGAGGTGTGTATGGACCTGCGCAGACCTAGGGTAAAATATCCGCTCTATCTTGTTTGTCCGGACCAGCGAAAGATTCTTCTCCTTCCTCCGGCCAAAAAAACCCAACCCCAACAAACAAACAAACAAACAAAAAAAGAAAAAAACCAAAACAAAAAAACCACCAAGGCTAAAAAAACCACAAACCTGCTTGGATAAGTGAAGTTCATTGTTAATTTTTAATTTACAAAAAAACCCGCGGGTGTTAATGACAGAAGCAATAAATAAGGAAGTTCAAAAGATACCATAATTTATATGGGCCGAAAGGCTAGCATTTTGTCGATTTTGTAATTATTTTAAATCTAGTGTGCATGTTATGATATACACAGGGTGATCAGACGCGCTAGTCAACTACTAGGAGAGAGAAGTGATTTCCTCTCTGTTAATGTGCCTCGTCTAATTATTAAAATGTGTGTTCCAAACTAGTATTATTTATTATAATATACTATTACTCTAAACACTTTGATTACCATTGTATGTGGTAAGACATGCGATAAGTCTATTTCTCCATAAACCATATCTTTTTTTTCATTTGTCTTAAAATCTGCTTTTGTGTTGGAAATACAGTCTGGACTTCCCAACTGTTACTGATGTTGCAAATCTTTTCCTGAACCGCCTTTAATAAAATGGTTTCTTTTCAATATATATAAAAAGAGAAAAAGAAATTCGCCTTCTTTTGCAGGAAGGGGTTTTGCGGGCTCCAGGCTTGCCTGAGATCTTCTCAGAGGCACTTATAGGACGCCGTTCCTGGGAAATGAGAGGTAGATACGATAAGAGGTGCATTAAAGGATGGAAAGGGGTATCCGAGAGTCCTTTGTCGATGGAAAAGAGTTTTTAGGAAGAAAGAAATGTTGCCAGCGAGAAATGTTGTCATGGGAGGCAGGGGAAAGGCTGTGTCTCCCCTCTTCCTCTGAGCCCTGCTCGGCCTGCCCGATGCCCGGCGGCCGAGGGCGGCCCACGGCCCCTTTGTTCTCCCCTTCCAAAGCGGACCGGCACTTGCCGGTTCCCCGGCTGTGGGGCGGTCTGGGACGGCGCCCCTCCGTTCTCTCCGCAACCGGCTGGTTCCATAGGGGGATTATCTTCCGCCTCCTCCGCCCTATTCCTTCCTCTTTCTACTCCGCTTGCACGTTCACGGTAATTGAGGCGTTTGTTTTCCCCGAACGGACGAAAAAAGTCCATTTCTGAGCACTTCGGATTTTATCACGAAGGGCATTTTTGTTTGATTCTGGGATAAAAGGACACTTGTGGTACACGTCATTTACGCACCTGGAACAGCCCTCTCTGCCGATGCAGCGTTGTTTTCTCCGAATATTTTAAATTCTTGTCTTCTCCCCCTTGGCACCCCCACTCACCCACACATACTCCTATTAATTCTACAGAGGTTTTTCCTCCCACTGAGTCTCCCTGCAGATGGAAGGCCGGGCACTGTCAGAGCTGTTTTGTTTCCCGGCCCCGGAGCCATCGCGGGCTGTTCTCTTCCTCCTTCCAGGCTTAACCTTTGGCTTTGCCGGGCTCCGTGCTCTCAGAAGGTGCAGCTTTGCCACGGCCAAAGCCGCTTTTTCAGGGCAGGAGGAAATCCGAACTGTCTGGCAAATCGGTACCAGATGGAGAGGAGTCGCCTTTTAATTTCATAAGAAGATGCAGGATCATTAAGAAGGCAGCAGCTACAGAGAGGAGGACAGTGAAGCCGGGGCACATCAGCCCGTCTACCTACCGGTGTAGATTAAAAGGGTTTTCTAAGCCTGGAGCTGGGGCATTAGTGAGCATTATTCAAAACCTCCTTGGCTACACCTTGGACTCTTCCAGAACGCCAGTTGTACGCTGTCCTGGGGCTGGGCTGCCGCCGCGCAGCCCCAGCTGCAGCCGGTCACAGTCGTCCATGTTTAGAGAAAAGGACATGATGATTCGCCTGAAATGTAGCGCATGTTATTACAGATAATTAATATGTACCTCGACAAAATGAATTGCAAATGCTCAGTGGCGCAATGATGCATTGCTTGGCTTCTGTAAGGCAGTGCGATTTCCCAGCCATGTCTGAGGCAATCCTGCCATCTCCTGGACAGCTCCCGGCATAGGCACGAGAAACCTTCCCCTCGCTTCGGGAGCCGCGCTTCCGAGTGATAAATGAGCGAGGGAGGCTGTTCGGACACACGCAGAGCAACCTTCGTCTGTAAACTGGAAGGATATGCCAGTGAAATTATAGCGTGTGGTCAGCTCTGATGTCCAGGCCGACCCGGATGCCTATTTAAAAACCAGGGAAAAAAAAAAAAAAAAAAGCGGAAAGGAGCGTGTGAAAGCAGCCCTCCGGGTCGCTCTACTTACTCCTCAGTGGTGATATTTCCTGTACAGACACAGGCTGGGGGACACCCGCGGCAGTAACACGCCGCCCCCCCCCAAACCAGCAGCCGGCTGTGGCTGGAAAAAGCAGCACAAGTCTGTCCAAGGCTCTCCCTCTGCTCCGCTCCGTGGCCAGTCGCCTCGGGAACTAGATATTTCTGTTGTAAATGCTTTTCCCTGCAGATTGGAATATAAACATCGCTTTCTGCAGCTGTGACTGCTTCCAACTACTCTAGGTTTTGATTTCTTTTAATTAATTAACAATTACAGATGAATTGAATATTAATTGAAAGCTCTGTTTTCTCTAACCCCATAAAATTAGTTTGAAGTGTCACCTTTCTTTCCGGTAACTGGAACTCACATCCCTTCCTTGTGTTTATTGCAGACAAAAATATAGTCTTTGAACTGAAAATGTTCCTTCTCTCTCCGAGAACCGAAAATCAGAGTCAGCTTTTTCATAAAAGGCGACTACGAAGAAAACCCTATTGCCCATCCTCTTAGGGAACAAAAAGTCAGAATACAAGTAAGTTAATAAGTGGGAGATTCAATTGGTAGACATAACTCAAACAATAAAAATTAAAAGCAGTGGTCAGCAATATCCTCCAGCGGTGCTTGTGTGGTCCTGTGTGGTCTAGGAGAGGGCAATCATTTAAAGATTTCTTCCAGAGCAATGAAATTACTGCAGAATCTACCCCAATTTCCCATTAAACAGAAAGATGAATTTGATTAGGAGAATGTCAAGAAGGGCAAAGTCTCTGATCTCGGCTTAGAAATAAAACCAAGATTAAAACTATGATTAACAAGAGAATAACACGCAAAATTAACCCTACAAGTTTTTAACCGCGGTAATGAAAGTGGTGAAGTCCGGGCATTAGGTTTCTCTTGACGCCGGGCTCGCACAGACCAGGGGAGATCCTCTTGGGAAAGAGGTCGAGAGCAGAAATGCCCGGTCTGGATGACGGATGGGCCTCCAAAGTGTCCCGCAGGTCAGTGGGGCGGCGGTGCAGAGAGCGGCCGGGAGCACGGAGTCTGTGGGTACCCCCTCCTCGAGCCCTCCAGTTCCTCGCGAGTGCCTTTAGGTGCAGCACACGAGACTTTGCCTTTCCTCCGTGGGAAGTCCACTGTCTCGCGAATTGCATGGTTTGGGAAAGGACACAAGCAATCTCCTCTGAGGATGCTCTCAGATATGATTTTACTTGCTCTGGTGCTACGAGGGAAATGGGATAGATAATGGAATATCCGGGCTCTTGTTTGGTCTATCAAAAATGTAAAACTACTTATAACTTCCCAAAATAACACAGTAATAACGCTGTAAGGGATCATTTTATTCTCACACGCAACCTGGGAGATGGCAGGGGGGTACCCACCTGAGGCTGACTCTCTTTTGCCCACCGCTGCACTCACACCCCTTCTGCTGCAGAGTCTGGTATTTTCTTTCTTGAAGTATTTAAATTTTAATTAATTAATTAATTAATATCGGGGTTGTTTGAGTAATTCCGTGTTGTTGCTGTTGTTATTCTCTGTTTGTTGATGTTTGTTTGATTGTATTTTAAGGACAAAACAGACTCCGAGTTTTAGAAGCGTTGTTCACCCAAAAACGCTTCGGAGTGTAGATGAAAGGTAAAAGGTGTAAAAAGGGCAGGCGTGCGGACCCAAGAGAATACTGGTCATTAGTGTGCTAGAATGACAATGCTGGTAATATCCGATCGATTAAGATTTTAATTGCTAGCATATGCAATGCATTGAATGTAATTAGGGTCAGAAATACATACGTGTGCCCTGAACACTCACATCGTATAGCCACCACAGGTTATTCCATCCTCAGTGCACACTCTTACCGTGGATATCGTTCTGGCCCAGAGGATGCTGCCAGCCGGCGGGCACTGCCAGCCGGGGGGCACTGCCGGCACGGGGACTGCACCAGGGGCTGCCCTGTCTTCTCGGCAAATGTTTGTTTTCCTCTCATCTCTCCGCTGGCGCCGCAGCTCAGCCAGCCCGCCCTGGCCACTTTTATAGAAGTGGAGACCATGTTTCCCCTCCCCCTTGCAAGCTCGATATTTTCATATTTCAAGTGTTATCATAAGACTTTAAAAAAGTGGGGGGGGGGGTGAAAAGAAGGAGAAAAAAAAAAAAGGGGGGGGGGAACTCTGTGGCTCGGTCGCTGGAGGCGGTGCTGAAATTACCGGCTTTGAAGAACCTGTCTGCTAAGTTTCGTCCAATCGTTTCAGGCTTTCCGCTTATTCCCTGTTGTAACTAAATACCGCTGTAAGAACAGCTGAAGTCCTTTGTTGGAAATGTGTGATCGCAGTCTCTACAGATCTGGCTACGTTGGTTCTCTCTTGAATTTGCAATCTCCAGATTCCTTTTATTTTCCTAATTTGCGGGCTAATGGCAGTCAATTGGCGGCTCTGCCCACCATTTCCTACCCCCGGAGCTCGATCCCCTGGACTTGCTCAAGTTCGTGCGCAGCCCAGCCGCAGAGCCACGCGTTCGGCGGCGCGGCGCAGCCTTACCTCCCCGGCTCCGTTCCAATCAACATCAGCTCCAACGGCAACAAGGAATGCCTGGAAGACAACAATAAATATTACGCCCACGATGCGAGCTCCAAACAAGAGGAGAGATGCAGGCAGAGGCAATCTTTTGCAAATGACCCAACTGTTACTCACACAGCCAACTTAAAGCCCGTAAAGTATGACCACTCGAGCCTGCAGAGAAGTTTGCACGGCTCGGCTGCTCTTTTTGAAGTGAATTCCTGCAATTCAAGCTTAAAGGAGGACATCAAGAATTCCGTCAACTTGAACCTGACAGTTCAGCCCGCAGCAGTCCAGTCATGCCTCAGACCTTCAGTGCAGGATGGTATGCCTTAAATATCTCGCTTTACTTAGAAGCGACCTAGCTATACTTGCTTTCTAAGATTTTCTGTAATTACTTTGTAACCCCCCTGTAACCTTTTCGGAGCGATAATCGCTTAATCAGACTCGGAGGTTAGATAGAAATTGTGCTGTTGGATGTGCTTTGCCCAATTTTCCGACCCAGTTTAGCCCTGTTATTGCGGGATTTTGTGCATATTCATATATTTGCATACCCAGACTTGATCCACTAAATTATCGACGTGTTTATTGTAGGTTTGCCTTGGTGCCCCACCCAGGGGAGATCAAGAAAGAAACGGAAACCTTACACAAAACAACAAATTGCTGAATTGGAAAACGAGTTTCTCCTCAATGAGTTTATTAACCGACAGAAGAGGAAAGAACTATCGAACAGACTGAATTTAAGCGATCAGCAAGTTAAAATTTGGTTTCAGAACCGGCGGATGAAAAAGAAAAGAGTAGTAATGCGAGAGCAGGCTCTTTCTATGTACTAGAGCAGAGTCCGCCCGTTTCTGCATGAACTTGTGCCCGGAGTGTTCACCCCTAGAGTAGAGCGTACGCGCGACTGAAACGCGGGGAGTGTGTCTTTTTACCGTTTAAACCAAGTTCTCGAAACGCGTAGGATCCCCGCGGAAATTGGCAAAGGCTGAGTTCTTAGCCAAGATGAAGAAGATGAGACGGACTAGAATGGAAACATGTATTATCAGCTTTTTATCTTTCTTTCTCCATTTATATAGATTTTCTCCTGCATCTTACCCTCTCTTTCCCCGGAGAACAAGCGGTGCTAAAATAAGATCGATTTCTGTTATCTGTATGTAAACATCATTTTGCAGCAAAATAAAGGAATAACACCCTAGTAAAGACGTCAGCTCTGTGAGTCCCGGCTGCTCCCTTCATCTGCTGCCCTGTACACCAGGGTGAGCCTGCGGCGCCGGCTTGTTTTGTGGTTTGGAGTAACCTGCTCGAGCAGCGATGGGGAAAGTGGTTAACAAATAAACCTTTTTCTATAGTCTTTCCTCCCCCCCCCCTTTTCCCACTTTCCTTCCCCCCTACACCTCCCAGAGCCGCAGATCCGACCGCAGACCGGCGGAGAGGGCACGTGACACCCGCGCAAAGCCGCGCGTAACCTGAGCGCCGGCTTCGCGCCGGCCGCTCCCGCAGCTCCGCTCCGCTGGGGCGGCCCGTCCCGACGGCACGGCACGGGCGGGGGGCCGTGTGTGCCCGCCAGCGGGGCCGCAGCCCCCAGGCCGCGGGCAGGGCTGCTCCCCGGGCACGGCGGAGAAGGTCTTCCCTCGGGAAAAACCCCCCCTCTACCCCTCGCCGCGCTCCGGGGCACCGCGGGGGCCCGCGGACGCAGAGGGGCCGTGAGGTCGGGTGCCGGTGCCTTCTCGGGTGGTCCGGCCGGGCCCTGCCCTTTCAGCGCTCCTGACTTTGGCCTTGTCCGAGCACTGTCCCAAACAGGCGAAAGGCAGCGGGCGGTGCCGGGGCAGGGCCCCAGGCTGGGTCACGGCCGGAGGGAAGCTGGGGGCCCCGTCTCACCTCTAGGGTGCTGCAGACGCGGGAGACTGGAGAGCACGGAGGTTTTGGTGGGACTGATTATTTTGAGGTTCTGTCCCCACGGCCATTTCCGCTTAGGTTTTTATGAGGGAAAAGGGAGAACAGTTTCGGGGTTTTGCCCAGATATAAACTTCAGAGGATAACCCAATCAGAGGGCCTGGGAGCAGTATTCAAGCCGTTTGATTACTGTTTTGGGACGAGAATGAGATCCATTTTTCCCGCATCTTGATGACAAGCTTTCTCTGCCGAGAGCCGCCCGTCTCTGCAGCACCAGAGCAGTCAGACTGGCCGGAGCTGCAGGGCCAGAGGAAATTAGACATTGCCTTGATCTGTTATCTCAGAATGTGAATTCTAAAAAAAAAAAAATCTCACGGAATTTTGTTTCTTATTAAAAACCCTTTTGGCCGCAATTTCCATCTAAATCTGATCCTTAACGAAGGGGCAGAGGCCACCTTGTTTTCTGGTAAATAAAGTAGGCTCAGATATGGTTGTTCGTGGCGTATGCAACAAGGCTAAACAACTACAAGGGACGGCACAAAGCTGCTACACGAGGCTATAGCCTTCCTGAAGGCAATAAAATCATTATTTCATAAAGAGGCATATTTGAAATTTGCTCCTACTCACTCCTGTGCAGCAAGTTCTGCTCACAAGGGCACGGTAGACAGATGATTTTGGAGGTAAATCCCGGATTTATAGGCGGACAGAGGTGCAGCCATTTTCCCGAAAGCTTTTCAGAGAGCCCCAAAGATAACGCTAGGGTGATGTGTCGTGAGGAGAGGGAAAACCAGCCCAACGCGTGTCTCGCTGCTCTTACCGCATTGCCCAATGCAGAAAAAACCCTACCTCACTCATGGCGTGGTGGCTGCCAGAGGGAAAGCGAGGACGAAGCCTCACCGGGTGAGAGTTCCCCAGGGGTAAGGGATGCGTACCTAGCCATCTACAGCCATAGACACCATTCCTGGGTTCCTCCAAATCTTCGAGGCATTCAGCCTCTGTGCTGGGAACTGACGCATTGCGGACAATAAGGGTCTCTTCATCCAGTGGCATTCCCTAATTAAAAAAACTAGGAGCAACCTCAATGATGCAAGCCAGGAGAAAAGCAAAAACCAGATAAAGCCCCTTTTATTATTCTCTCCTGGAATACTAGTCAGACGGCTACAGTCCATGAGAAATGGACCCCTTACGCCATTCTTTCTTGTCTTAGTTCTCCCCACTGAAACCCGTCCCTTTATTACATGGGTGATGTGAAATCCGAAGAGGAACCCCTGGTGAAGACATGTGAAAGGCAATGTATTATTTATTAAATGCATCTGATCCACGATGATAGTTTATTGTGAAGCTCCTAGTCTAAATCGCCTACGGAAAGAGAAAAAACAGAGGAGGTAGGATCTAAATTGCGATTTGGTGCGAAAGTGTGTGTATTACGTATCTCTGTATGTGTCTGTGTATATGTGTAGATGCACTTATTTCAGCAGCGCCCGTTGTGTGTAACCGTGTGTGCGCACACAGACGTACACAGTTGCGGGCTCATGCTGTGCATAGACACATCGGTGGTAGAAAGTGGTGCATGATTTCACGCGTGCCATGCTCCAGGTTTCATCCCTTCCTCTGAAGCAGAGGGCGAGGACGGTCGTTCGGGCGTGGGGAAGCACAACACGGGTGGCAGAGCTGCAGATGCGGGGCGCGCCCTGCCTCTGCGGTTCTGCTTGCGCACACCCACCCGAGCTGCCCCCTGGGTACATGTGTGCACACGCGTGTGCGACATGCCGGGTGGGCGTGCAGGAGATGCACCCGAAGGAGGTGGATGTACTCAACGCCCTTCGATTGGATTGTTTCGGGTGTCCTATCAGGTGTATTTCGCCCCCTGCTCCGGCTTTGCGGGTGTATGCGGGGCGGGATGGAGCAGCGGGCACCCGCTTGCTGCTCCCACGCCCGCGTCCCCCCGCAGCATGCAGGCGACCGTCCACCCCTTTATTTACTCAAACATAAACATCTTTGCATTCCCACTGCAACCTAAACGTGATAAAGCCCTTCCGAGAAGGCTCGCCATTCCCTCTCGTTTGATAAGGCTGCAAGCGCAACTCGGCTTCTTGGGAATGGCTCTGGATGCCTTTGTGCTTCCTAAAAGAGCATAAATAATTAAAGTTTGGCAGGGAGGAAAAGCTTTCTTGCAGAACTGTAGTGGCAATAAATGAAATGACTCAGAATCTCTTCTCCAGTCGGTTTTTACGAGAGCTGCTAGACAGTGTCTGTTCACGTTCTCCAGATACTAGGGGCGCCATAACAAAGTTAAGGTCAAGTTAGTGTCTTATCTTGGGTGGCACAAAAATATCGCGTCTTCTCCAGCCGGACCGGGTATATTTTTAAACCCAACCGTTACGCAAGTCGCCTTAATTTTCACGGAGAGCATTTGGAAATGTCACTTGGACCTGAATACTTGGTGATTCCAGGCAACGATTGCAGATGTTTCAAGACGCCTAACGGTAAAGTATTCGTCTGACTGTGTACATGATATACATTTATGTTTCGATGCTGTTTAATCTGCGTAAGGGAAAAAGAAAAAAAAAAAGGGGAAAGAAAAAGAAGGGGGGGCTACTGTAATGTTCGGAGCTGGGCTGGGAACCGACCCCAGCGCAAAAATGCTCTTGAAGACGGGGACCCCCAGCTCTACCTTATTCCAACGGGGTCTCTGCTGTGATATTTGTCTCACATTTCCCAAATTAGATCCCTTTTTAAAGGACTGTTTCTTAAAAGGGCTGTTTTCGTACTAACAAATCGTCGCCATGTCTTTGAACTTGAATTAGTTGAAACCGGTTGGCTCCTGCGCCAAAATTGATGCTAGGCTTGTTGCATCGAAAGGAAGGTGAAGCGTTCTGACAAAGGCGAAACCAGTTGTCTGACGGTAAAGAAAATGAAGCTCCATAGATTCCCAGAGGCACCACTTCTGATGAGATAGGCGATCAGAAACCTGGGGGGGGGGGCACAATCTAAACGGAGACCTGCTTTGCTTTGCTGCAAGGTCCAGGGTGGTAAGTGACACAGGAGCCATTTTAACTGCGCAGACATCATTTTTAGGAGGTTGTTTGTCTGTTGCAGCAGAATCGAGGGGTCTTGAGAGCCGATTAAGGGAAGGAATGGTGGTCCTGCGCTTTTGGTTTCTAGCGATAACTTGCGAGAGTCTATCTGCTGGGAGCAATGTTTGGCGTTTCAGGTGTTTTGCGAGCGAGGCACCAAGGCAAAAAAAAATAGCATACTGTACAAAGAAAAAAGGGAAAGAAAGGCAGGGGCGAAGGAATGAGTTCCATAATATCTGCCTGGCTTGATATTTTTATTTTAGAAAGGGCAAGCCGGGCTGAGGTACGGAAGCCCCTTGGGCAGCCCTGGACTACTCTGGGGAGCCAGGGGATGCAGGAGAGGCCGTTCCGGTGGCCACGGCGGGGCGGGGGGCAGGGTGCGGGGCACAGCCCGGGCTGCAGGGCTCCCGCCCCCGGAGCCTCTCCGCATCATGGAGCCGGGGGCGCGCTGGAGGCGCTTGTCGCAGCGAAGCCGGGTCCTCAGGGGGCATCGCCACCTCGAGGAGCCGAGGAACACACGGGTCTTCTCCCCGCTTGCCCTCAGCTCTCTGGGGCCGGTTCCCCACCTGCTGGGCTCTCTGCTTGCTGTGGGACCTGGACGCTGATCTTTGTGGAGGTGATGTGGGGCCTGTTGACTTGCCGGAGCCTCCGCCCGGGCATTGCCGGGGTGACCGGAGGCGGCCCTGCTCGGCTTGGGGGAGTCGTCCTGATTTCGGGTTTATTTGGAGAGCTGCATGTGGTGGGGCTATCCTGGCTATGCTGTGCAGTGGCGGAGAAAAGGCATTCCCATAGAGAGCTGGCAAATGTTTCTGGAATGAGGAATTGCTCGAGCATAGGGCTATTAATGGCGTGTATTATTTATTCTCTTTTCAGTCTTTGCGACTCTGTTTGTGCTTGTCCATAAAAAATCATATTTCGAGGAGAAAATGAAAATTGGCAAAAATGAGCCCTCGAAGGCAGGGCGGGAGAGGGGCTGGCGGCTGCTGTGCGTGTCGCCTGCTACCAGCCCTGCTTTTCCCTTCCAATGAAAATGAACATTTTGGTGGGAGTTGGAGGCAGGGGAACAGAGGTCACTTTGTGTACTGCTCTGCTTCCTAAGGAAACCGAGCTTGGTGGACCTCTTTTCCTGCCCTAGCCCTTTGCCTTCCAGAAGAGCACGAAAGTGTCTCCCTTTCATAAACCCGGCTGCTGAGAGATGTTCTGTTTGCGTATTTCTCATTTCAGTTTGGCGCCCTGATACAAGCGCGCAGTGTTTGGGCTTATAAGCGAGGGAAAACGAGGTGGTCGAAACTCAGGCTTTGAATTTCGTGACCGGTTTTGATGCCAACTGTGGATTGCAGGAGCCGGGCGGGCAGATCCGGTTGTACTCTCGAGCGTGTGAATGGGACTTGGCTTTCCTGAGTGAAACATCACCCACCCGCTTATCATCTTCGTGAGCGGCGGCCGGAGAATATCGCTCCCTCTAAGGAGGAGCGATCACGTTTCCGAGCCGAGGGTGCCCGTAGGCGAACCCGCACCCCTCGCCCCCAGGGCCACCTTCCCCGACGGTGGCAGTGCTCCCCCCTGGCTGTCCGCGGAGGCCGGGTGGCGATGCGGGCGGGGGGCCGCTCGTCGTGGGGCTCTGCGCCGGGCTCCGGCGGTGGGCAGGCGCCTGCCCGGGCGGCGCGGCCCCAGGTGATCCGCCGCACCACCTACGTGTATCTCACATCGCCTGGTGAGAGGATGAGAGGAAAAAACGGCTATATTTGTACAAACGGCGCGCTCGCCTCCCCGTGCTGGGAGGGCTCTTTGGAGAGATCTTAGGAGCCTTTCCGAGGGGCTGATATAGATATAAGGACATTTCTACATCGCGTCACGTGACATAATTACCACTAGAATCAATCAAGATGAATTGCACGTCAGCACACGGTGGGGATTTTTTCTTAGTTGATCCTGTCCAAACCCTCTTGTGCAATAGATGGATCTTGTTCAATGCATTGAAGCCTCCTGGTTCCTTGCAATCGCAAAAAAGAAGACATGACTGAGTTTGACGATTGCAGTCACGGCACATCCAATATGTATCTGCCAGGGTGCGCTTATTACGTCTCACCCTCAGATTTCTCGACGAAACCCTCTTTTTTGTCTCAGTCGTCGTCCTGTCAAATGACTTTTCCTTATTCTTCTAATTTACCTCATGTTCAACCTGTGCGCGAAGTAGCATTCAGGGAATACGGATTAGAGCGCAGCAAATGGCAGTATAGGGGCAGTTATGCTCCTTATTACTCAGCTGAAGAGGTGATGCACAGAGACTTTCTGCAGCCTGCGAACAGGAGGACGGAAATGTTGTTCAAAACGGACCCTGTCTGCGGCCACCACGGACCGTCTCCCACCGCCTCCAACTTCTACAGCTCGGTGGGGAGAAACGGCATCCTGCCGCAAGGTTTCGACCAGTTTTACGAGACAGCCCCCGGACCCCCGTACCAGCAGCACTCCGAGGGCGAGGGGGACGCGGAGAAGGGCGACTTGAAAGCCCAGAACAACACTTGCAGTAAAACACCTTCCAGCCAGGAGAAGAAAGTGACACCAGCAAACAGCGCCGATTCCCCTTCTGGTGAGGCTGTTGCAGAGAAGAGCAACAGTTCAGGTAGGTATCAGTAGTAAATTGGGGGCAAGAGTACAAGGCCAACACTTTGTCAAGCCGCATTTTATGTGCAATTTTATAAGCATCCAAAGGATTTTATATATCCTATAAGATTTCCTTTACCGTTGTAAAGCGTGTTTACGATAGGAAACCAATTTAGGTGGGCTTAAGGTATTCTTGGAAGAGGATATTAATTGTTATTAAATTGTTGATTTGTCGGGGGGAGACGGAGAGATTTCACAGGTAGTGCTCAGAGTTGCCTTCGGTGTAGAGCTTAAGATCTTCGTTTGTTTGGGGCGGGGGGTGTGCGTGAGAGGACTTTGAGAAACTTGGAATTTTTCCAGCCCATTTAAATATCTCTCTGTATTGCTCGAAGAGCTCTCTTTTAAGGAGAAGTTGGAAAATATTGGCTTTTTTTTTGCTAAATCACCCGGAGATTATAAGCGTCAGGAATATTTTTTGAACTGCCAGAGGGCTGCTATCCAGGCAATGGGATATTATCAAAGACTCTGATCAATTCCTAGCTGAGCATGTTCGTAGCAGAAGCGTAAATAAGTTTCTTCTTTCTTGAATTTCAGCAATTCCCCAGCGATCAAGGAAAAAGAGGTGTCCCTATACCAAATATCAGATAAGAGAACTGGAACGGGAATTTTTCTTCAACGTGTACATAAACAAAGAGAAAAGACTGCAGTTGTCCAGAATGCTCAACCTCACTGACCGGCAAGTTAAAATCTGGTTCCAGAATCGAAGGATGAAAGAAAAGAAACTGAACAGAGATCGACTCCAGTATTTCACTGGGAATCCCTTGTTCTGAAAAAAAAAAAAAAAAAAAAAAAGTTAAAAAAGAAAAGAAAAAAAGAAAAAAGGAAAAATATATTAAAAAAGAGAGAGAGAGAGAGAAAGTAAGAGAAAAGGAAGAAAGAAGAAACACAATGAATAGTTTGGTCTCTCTGTCCTATCATCTGAATGCAAAAGTTAATTGGTTTACATGACACATCCACCCTGCGGAACTCAAAGTTTCATTTTCATGTGCAACTCCACACACTGAATGGCCACTGGAGATTTCAGGGCTTGGCGGAGCAGATTCCTGATAAGGGGAAACTAGAGTAAATCCAACTGTCCACTCTCAAGTGTTTTTCGCCAAAGGTGCTTTTTTTTCTCCTCTCCCACAGTACCAGCAATGGACCTGCAGTGTGTCTGGTAGTTTTTACTTACAATTCATTGAGTTCGAGGGGGGCTCTGTTGTTGCTTTTGAGCTAGGATAACAATTTCCTCCCTTTAAGTGAATGCGGTTTATTTAAGAGATGGTAAATGTGCGCTCGCTATATATATAAAATATATATATATATGTTTCTATTGTCATCTAAAAGCATGGGCCACTGTCTTTTTCATGTGAATAAATTGTTTCTAGTAAAGTTAAGGTTATAGCTTCCGTGCACTGCTGTATGGATTTCCATCTCCGAAAGATCCTAGCGTTTCCCGGGCTAGAGCCAAGTTCAGTTAAATAATAACGGGAGGAAGCCTAGTCGGGTTATTTTAAATGAATTTTAATTAAGTAATAGTTTAGATGCCTAACTCTCCCTTTGTAGGTATTCGTACCTTCCCCTCACTGTGAGACAGAGCCAACATGGCTGTCTGCAGACCATCACTTCTGATGGTACAACAGTTACTATAAACAGCGAAAAAGGCTTTTTTGTTTAACTGATCAGGCTCCAAATAAGCCCAGAATCCCCACCGTCGATGATTGTTTACTTGTTAGTGAAGGGTAAGGCAGAAAGACCGAGGGCTCAGAGCGAGTCAGACAAGAGGGAGCTATAAACAATTGGCAGTGGAGGTTAAAAAAAAAAAAAAAAAGGCAAAAAAAAAAAAGGCACCAAAAAAAAAACCCAACTAAAAAAAACCCCAGCACTTTGGAGGCAGAGGGTGGACCTCTTAAATATGATTGCCGGGCAGGGCGAGCGGAGCGCGGCGCTGGTGGGAGCTCAGCTTAGCCCGCTTCCCGGCCGCGGCGGGCCCCGCCGGGGGCCAGCACCCGGTGGAGATCCGCTCCGCTCCTCGCCGCTTTATCTTGGGTGACCTGGCTGGGCTGTTTACAAAACCTTGAACTGTCTAGACAACACCATAAACCCCGAGGTTCTAAACAGCTTAATTGGGTTATATTATACACCTTCTGGTGGGTGAAAAAGAGATTTCCGCAGTGTGCAATAAAGGCGACGAGTGAGAAAAGAATTTGCCTTTTTTGAATAGGACGAAGGGGCTCTCGCTACGCTCGCACGCAGGGAAGGCAAAAGTGCCAAGTCAGTCAGGAAAAGCCCGAGAATTCCAAAAATCGAGAAAGAGAAGAAGAGGGAGGCATGACTAAAAAAAATTTTTTTAAACACTTTAGCAAGAAAAACATAAGTGTATGCCTTTGAACTTCCAAAATGTCAAGGTCATCACCTTTAACCTTTCTGAATAATTAGGCGCCTTAAGGTTCCTCTGTTATTTTCAACCACCACCCACTCTCTGTCTTCCTCTCTCCCTCCCTCCCTCTCTCTCACACACACGCACAGCCACACACACACTTTTTACCGCATAGCTGGCCATATTAGCAAATGCATCATAACGCAAAGAAAATCCCGGCTGGGTCGAGGTGAGCTCTCGGCGGCGTGCAGTGAGCGTGCCCGGCTCCGGTCCCCGCCAGCTGGAGCACAGGGGGCTCCTCACTTCCCTCTCTTTCTCTTCCGCACCCTGGGAATTCGACCCAAACATCTTCTTTCTTTCTTTTTCTTTCTTTCTTTCTTTCTTTCTTTCTTTCTTTCTTTCTTTCTTTCTTTCTTTCTTTCTTTCTTTCTTTCTTTCTTTCTTTCTTTCTTTCTTTCTTTCTCTTTCTTTCTTCCTTTCTTCTTCTTTTTTTTTTTTAATTATTATTGTTATTATTTTTAACTAATAAGAAAAAGAAGGTTTTTGCTTAGAAGGAAACAAAAACGTGGGCTCTAGGAAATGCCTCGTATTTTAGGGAGAAAGACAATATTTCTATGCAGGTTTTCTGCGGATGTACTTTTCCCCACAAAGACCATTAATTAGAAATACGCGAAGTCGCGTGGAATTCCTCCTAGAATTTTGCCTGACCTTATAGAAAAATTCTTGCGTGTCTCCCGATCCTGAATCCACAGGGCGAGAACGAGTGATTTGATTTTTCTCTTCCTTGCAGTGCTTTAATAATCTCTCTCAGCGTATTAATATGCCTTCAAAATGCTAAGACACCGCAAAAGCAGGCCGCGGAAACCGAAACACCCTAACATTCATCTTACAAAAATGCTCTATGACAGCAGTGTTAAGTTGCTATTAAAAAATAAAAGAAGAAACCCAAGATTGAGAGCAAATTTAGCTGAGGAGAAAGACCTGGAAGAGGAGAAAATTCCCGGTGCCTGGCGGGCAACGGCCACAGGAGGGCGCGCCCAGGCGCTGCAATGCCGCAGCCTCTGGTGCTCCAGTCTCTTTTCCCCCTAATAATAATTCCACTGCTAATAAAATATCTAATATATAAGTAACGATAAGATTTCAGGGCCTTCCAAATGAGAAAATAAAGCATCAAAAAGATTTATTAAACAAATAACCCATAACCGTGACGTGCTGGAGAAATATGCCATTTTAAAAGAGTTTTTTTTTTGGTCATAATCTTTTATAATACATCCGAGCTTAAAAAAAAAAAAATAAAAACCCCATAATTTTAAGAAAGAAAAAAATCCAAACCCTGAGATATTCAGAATTCATTCCCTAGAACGAAAATCTGTCCTTTAAGGAGAGCCTTAAAGCGGGTGAAACAAAAGTAATGTAGAACCACGCGTTTCCACAATTTATCTTTGATTCTTACTCGAGATTTTTCTTAAATAAATCGCTGGATACAGAAAACATAATGTTAAAAACATATTTTATTTAAGGAGAGATTAACGTTAGCTCCTGGGAATGTTTATTTTTTTAAAGACAGACAGAGAGACTAAAGAGAAAAGAAGATATTATTAATATTCTAACATCACCTTGCCAGGTATTGCTGAATGAAATCCCACTCTTTAAAAGTACTATGGAGTTCTATTAAAATGAAAGTAGAGATTAGAAAATTAAAGTGAAGGTTATGAATTCCCTGGACATTCTCCAGCGACAGAACATGTTCTATCTTTTTGGTTATTGTTTTGTTTTGTTTTATTTTTTCCCTCCAGTGTGCACTTCTGATCAGAATCTGAGGAAAGAAAGGATTTCGCTGCTTTCTGCTTATTTGCAGAATTCATCAAAATCTATTTCATGTGTGCTTAGCCATATTCCGCGTTTTTTAGAGCCCCGTGTCTCATGAAAGCATTTGTTGGCACTTTGTCTGCTGGGTTGTTGGGGTATTTTTTTTTCAGAAGTTCATTGTTAACACTTTCCTAGAAATAGCCTTTCTGTCGGTAATAAAACGGCATTGTACAATCTGAAATCCTTGGGATCCCTGACGCCAGAGGTAGCCCTTGCAGGCACAGCCGTATCCCGGAGGAAAACCCATTGGTCTCTCGGTGGAGATACTCATTTCGAGGGGGAAATGTTTAGCGAAGTTTTTGTGTTTGTTTTTCTTGGCATAAGAGTGCTCCTTGCGAGAGCCCACACCAACCCCAAGCCCATCAGGCTTCATACGAGGTGTTTTAATCCCTCGCAATTACGGTGAGGCCGATCTCAGAGCATGTAAACGAGTGATGGGAGCCAGGATGTGTGTTAATTTAAAAAAATTATATATATACACCAGAATACGGAAATGCCGCTTTCTTCTTTTTTTTGGACCATCGTGTAAATGTAATGATTCTGTCTACAACCTCTTCTACTTTTCCTTTTTATCCTTTTCTCTGTTTAATTCCTTTAGACACAAAAGGTTGTGAGCTATTTCCAGATGTCTTTGGGCTTGTCCTTTACAGAGAATGAAAAGGGCACTTGCTTATTTTCCGATTAAACTATAAATGCGGCAGGAATATGCCGAAAGATAAATGTGAAGCCCAAATACCGAGGCTGAGGTCTAGATGGGCGACCAATCTACACCGTAAAATCTCATCACACCAGATATGCATTTTGGTGTTCACAGAAATATAGAAATACAATAGGGGAAGGGCTGAGGCTTCGGGCGAAGCTGAGAGTACAGTCAATGCTACGGTGCGATCCTTACGCTCAGAAATAACACCTTTGAAGAAAAGGCCAGCGTGCTATTTTGTTTATTTCATAAGCTTTCCTATTTAGGGAAACGCATAATGTCAGCAGTATGTCGTGTCTGTCCCCCGCCCTCCGTCAAAAAAAAATCCAGGGAATCTGAACCCTCAGCCCAGACGCCGACTCTTTCTATGAAAATATGGCATATAGAAATCTGGGCAACGTGACAGTTGCATTATTAAAAGAAGAAAGGGCACAATATCGTAGCCAATTTTTTTCTTAAATAAAACTATTCTTCGGTCTCCCTGCAATTTAACAGTGTGGCATAAAATATACAGTCTGCGCGTTTAAATACACTCTAAATAAAATGCTGAAATCGAGTAAATCAAAGGAAATTTACTAAAAACTTCCTGGGTTCCAGCCTGTTTTTAAAAGAAGACATTTCTCGCAATACCTCTGTTACTGAAGGCATCTGCAAAATACATAGTTTCTTTCGTACTTCTCTCCCATCCCCCTCACATAATGAGACACAAACACAGCAAATTGCAACTATGAGAATACTCGGCGCAGCTGAGACAAAAAATAATCATATCACCAGTAATAAGGTTTAGGAAGATAAGGCAGTGAAAATTAAGCCCTGCTGCCACGTCTGGTAACCTCCAGTTTTTAGCCCTGACATTTGCTAGAGGAGAAAACTGTAATGTCCACCTATGCTTTATTACAAACAGTAATTTACATCTGCATGGACCCATTGGTTGGGGCATTTTTCCACCCTCGTTTGGAAAATATGGGGCTCTGAGAGCAAAACCTTTATATTAATGTAGATTATATATCTCATTTATTGCACAATATTGATTTATTTATTAATGTTAATTACTTTATTCCATTTTAATATGATTTAAAACAATAGTGACATTAAATGCCCAGAGCCTAAGTCCCCAGTTCCCCAGTGGCTCTCGCGTGTTTATTCAACTTCTATTTACATCAAACTTAAACTTTCTACTGTTCATTTTCAATAAAAAATTGCTGCTCCTTTTTAAAACCCTCATGATTTACCGTGAGGGAAGGGTCTTATGGAGCCGTTTGCCAATTCCGAACACAATATTTAAATTATTATAATCTCAACAGTCATCTGAGTTTCCGTGTAGTGACATGCACGAAATTAATATTTTCAATTACAAAAAATCAAAGAGCCCTCAAGTCTAATCAGGAGTCCAGAATTCAGCTCTTCCAGCAGCAGCAGCAGCGAGGTCAGTGTGGAAAGCAGCTTAGCATTTGCTTATTGTTTTAACTTTACTGTTGGGCGAAACCCGCCGCAAACCTCTGGGCTGATACTTCAGCTGGGATTTTTCTGGGACCCCCTTTTCTTACAGTGTAAATAAAGATTATGAAAGAGCCATTTGATGGGCATAAAATTCCTGATTAGATTTAATAGTCAAGTCTTAAACTGCGTCAAGAAAAATAGTATTTTGTTTCTTTAAACTCTGTGGGTTGTCCAGGCTGTTGTTGAAGAGGAGGAAATTGCTAGAAGGCGAGGGGGGGACGCGGCGCTCGGAGGGAGCTCGTGGGCTCAGCCGCGGCTTCTTTCCCGGCTCAGGCGAGTCTTAGCCATGGCTCTGATCATGATCTTACATGGCAATCGCGCCGCAGCGCCCGTGGCTGCGCTGAGCCCGCGGCGGCGGCGAAGCGTGCCCGGGTAGGGCAGGGGCTGCGCCAGGCGCAGAGGATGCCGCGGAAAGGGCTCGCGAGCAGCGAATATTGCGAAGGTAATATTGAAACTCTCCGGCAACCCAGGAGCTGGAGACTGCAGCTATAAAAGGCACTGGCTCTTAACCTGACAATGATGTTGTATTTGAACAGCTGCGATAAGGTTTTAAAAGGTCTGTCTCATTGCCACCGCGAAATTTTAAACAGGGTTATTGTTACCAGCAGCGTAAAGTGTACGGTAAAGTGCAAAATATCCAAATGTCAGGAAACAGAGGAAAATTCAAATCCACGTTGGTGGAAAACGCTTGTTTGTAACTGTGTGAAAGATGCATTTAAATTCTCTTTTAATCCTTTCAAGTGCTGACTGCTCTTGGGGATTTGAAAGGGTGTTTTGATGGTAGAAAGGCCCAAAATAAGCAGGCGAATGAATCCGAAACAAAAATTATCAACAAGTTCACTTTGTGTGGATGAGAGTCTTTGACAGCATTAGTCCCAGATAAGAAATACTCCAATCTGAGAACACTTAAAAAAAAAAAAAAAAAAAAAAAAAAAAAGATAAAGAGTAATAAACCCAGTTTCTATCGCCACTATTTAAAATGTAGTAACTGCGGTGTAAATACGACTAAGAAGTGGGAGGAAAAACAGTAAAACAGGTTTAAAACGTTGGGACGAAAAACTCTGGACTACCACGTAGACAGTTGCTGTTGCCTTCAGTTGGTTGTTTTCTTGTTGTTTGTTTGTTTATTTTACAATACAGATGCATTTATCATTCTTAAAAAAAAAAAAAAAAAGAAAAGAAAAAGAAAAAGTTACTTGAAGGAGTTGCATTGAGGATATCGGTTTCTATGTTTTTTAATGAGCAGTACTACAGAAGGAGAAATTATCTTTTTGGTGCTTTCGGTTTCCCGAGCAAGTGAAACCCCCACTTTTTTTACTTTTTTCCCACCACCCCCTCTCCAGGCGGTCTGGAGAGAGCATTGTAAAATAATTTGAGGAATGTAGCTTCCCTATAAAATTCGAGCTATGACAAAAGTCCACCTTTTAATATTTGACGATTTGTGTTAAAACAAAAATTGACCTTCTCGGTTAGCAGCGAGGAAAAAAAAATCAATAGTATAATTTTCAATAATTCATAACGTGAACGCCATTATGCTAAATCTTAACTATTAATCTTATCCTTTACAAAGTCTCGATTGATTTGTTAATAAAATATCTTCCCGTGCGCGGCAACAGAGGGTATAACTCTTGAAAAAGCCTCAGAAGCAAGAAAATTACCGAGTAGCCCGAGAATGCAGATGAGGGGTTTTTATTGATCGCCCCCTGATTCTCCTTAATACGCATTAATAAATCCCGCAACCTTTTGTCCCCCGCACTTGTCAGCGGCGGGGGGGCCCTCGGAGGGAGCCGCGGCGGTGTTTGCGCGGCGCGGGGGGGGCGCGGTGGCGCGGTGGCGGTGCGGTGTCGGCGCGGCGCGGAGCGGGCGCGGTGCGGCGGTGCGGTGCCGGCGCGGGGGCGCAGGGGGCGCTGTTGACCGCGGCGGGGCGCGGCGGGGCGGCGCGGCGGGGGCGCGTCAGCGGCGGGGCGCGTCAGCGGCGGGGCGGCGGGCGCTGCCATTGGGCCCGCCTGTCATGTGGTAGCGCGGAGGCATCCGCAATTACAACGGGAATGTTTTCCTAGAGATGTCAGCCTACAAAGGACACAATCTCTCTTCCTCAAATTCCGCCCCAAAATGTCCTTTCCCAACAGCTCTCCTGCCGCTAATACTTTTTTAGTAGATTCTCTCATCAGTGCGTGCAGGAGTGACAGTTTCTACTCCAACAGCGCCAGCATGTATATGCCACCTAGCACAGACATTGGGACGTATGGGATGCAAACCTGTGGACTCCTTCCGTCTCTGGCTAAGAGAGAAGTTAATCACCAAAATATGGGTATGAATGTACATCCTTATATACCTCAAGTAGACACTTGGACAGACCCGAACAGATCTTGTCGAATAGAGCAACCTGTTACACAGCAGGTCCCCACTTGTTCCTTCACTACAAATATTAAGGAAGAAAGCAATTGCTGCATGTATTCCGATAAGAGATCCAAACTCATTTCTGCAGACGTCCCTTCCTACCAGAGGCTGGTGTCTGAATCATGCCCCATTGAGAACCCCGAGGTTCCCGTCCCAGGATATTTTAGACTGAGCCAGACCTACGCCACTGGGAAAACCCAAGAGTACAATAATAGCCCTGAAACGAGTTCAACTGTAATGTTACAGTTAAACCCTCGCGGCAGCTCCAAACCGCAGATATCTGCTCAACTTCAGCTGGAAAAGAAAATGAATGAAAACCCGAACAACCAAGACAGCACCGCTAAAGTCTCTCAAGTGGAAAGTCCCGAGCCCAAGTCCACGTTGCAAGAGGAGCGGAGCTGTCTGCCTGAAGGCTCCGTGTCCAGCCCAGAAGTCCAGGAGAAGGAGAGTAAAGGTCTGTATTACCGAGTTTAAGCCGTGCCGTGGTGTAACTCCAACATGCCAGCACCATAAAGCACGCTCGAATATACTAACGAGCATCACAGCCATCACATTTAATGCTAAGGAGTATCGGGCTGCAGGTGCTGTCTCTCTGAAGATTTTGGCAGGCAAAAATGCCACACCAAATGGTCCAAACATTTTCCGTAGAGATCTGCCTCTCCCGTGCATGCAGACCGCCTCTGTGATGCGGGGAATATAGCCGTGTGCTCCCTAATGCGCTGCAACAGCCAAAAGCAGCCCCATACCTCTAAAAAAGCAGGTCTGGAGGTTGTAAAATACGACCACCTCAACTTTTTCTCTCCTAGTATTTCGCCTTTTTTATTTTTTTCCGCTGAGCCTTACTGCGGTTTGATTGCATTTAAAGTTAATTACTATCCTCTTAAAATAGGTGAGGAATAGGTGCTACAAGGCTGGGTAAAGTTCGAAACAAATGCACAATGAAACCAGCAGTCTGCTGTCTGCCTGGTCCAAAGGTTGAATATTTCAATGTGGTGCTTTAGATAACCTTAGATTGGTCCAAAAGTGCACCAGTCTTTTGAAATGCTTTTGAAAGCTAAGGGCGGTGGTAATCTGATTTTATTTTCCCTCTGAAAGTGCACCAGAGCCTTTCTTTTGAACGGCGTGTATCGAAGAATCCAAAAACGGGATTTTTTTTCTTATCAAAATGTACTTTGCAACCTCCAGGTCGATTTTTACCCTAAGTATGCATTAAGAATTGCTTTATCTGAATTATATTTAGCAGCCCAGGTCTAGGCTGATGTGGGACAGATTTATTTCTGGTGGGGGGAAAATAACTAAAAGGAAAATGGAAAAAAAAAAAATCCGAGACAGAGGGTGGAAATTTCTTGTATATCATTCTGGCTGGGAAACTGTCTATATCTGTTTATAGGTGTGCTCGTGTGATTCAGCTGATGTGTGTGGGGATGCTGCTCCAAAATAGAGTGTGAGACTATTTTGTAATTGGAATATTTTGGTGGCAAGTGTCGTGGGAGCCCGAGGCGGCCATGGCGAGGCTAGACCCGTTAAGATGTGTTCATGGGGCGGATAGCAGGTTAAATACTGTTGAAATGTTAAACGCCGGCCGAAAACTTGAGAGACCCTTACTGGCAGGGGCAGGAGAGCGGGGCGGCCACAGAGCAGGGTGCCGTGCGTGGGGACGGGCGAGCCCAGCCTGGCAGCAGGTCCCCTCCCTGTGCCCACACCTTACCCGAACCGTGTTTAATGCCCACATCCACCATATCTGCCAGACACTGCACAGGAGGGGTCATGGCCAAGGGTACACTCTAACAGCCTGAGGTATTTTTGATTTTTTTTTTTTCTTCTTCTTCTTCTTTGATTTTGATAGAGGAAATCAAGTCTGATACTCCAACAAGCAATTGGCTAACTGCAAAGAGTGGCAGAAAGAAGAGGTGTCCTTATACTAAACACCAAACACTGGAATTAGAGAAAGAGTTCTTATTCAATATGTATCTCACTCGAGAGCGCCGTCTAGAGATCAGTAAGAGCGTAAACCTCACTGACAGGCAGGTCAAGATTTGGTTTCAAAACCGCAGAATGAAGCTCAAGAAGATGAGCAGAGAGAACCGAATCCGGGAACTGACCGCTAATCTGACCTTCTCTTAAACCCTAACCCCGGGGGGACACCAGTGAGGAGTGGGCACAGCACCGCCACTTGCTAAAAGCAGGAGAGACTCTGGCAAAACCCGGCATTTTCCAGTTTTTTGTTTCGTTTTGTTTTATTTTCTGATAGAATGTGACTCTTCGTCCTTCTTTTAGCGCTGCAAGTGAATATGTATTACTATGATGAGTATATATAAAACCTAGCACGTGTAATTTATTTTTGTTCTCATCGTAATGCAGGGTAACTATTATTGAATATTATCATTTGGTCTTAACTTATTGGAACTGTCGAACATCCAAGCAATGTGACTTTTTCATGTTTTTACTAACAAAATGGTATTTATGTGGGGCTGTTACACGGACCATAACATTTTGAGTACATTCAATACTTTCAGAAAAAGAGCAGGGGGAAACTGGGGGCGGGGGGAAAGAGAAGCACATTATAATGTAACTATTCTCGCAAATGAACTTAGAGATTGTCCTTCGTAAAATGGAATATTTCCTTCTTCTCCATTGTAGACATTTCCTTGTGGTGCATATGTGGAATAGTAGTCGTTCAGAAGCAAACTGTCCTTCTTGTGCATGTTCTGTTTGCATGTATAATGCAATAAACTCTGTAAACTACTGCGGTTCCTTTGGTTTTCTACAAATGTTTAACGCAGAGATCCAGGTTGGTGTCCTGATCCTTCTCTATCCACAGCTTTTTGGACTGGTGTACCTTCTTTACCGTATTCTGGTCTTTGTGTGTGTCTGCCTGGTTTTCTTTCTTTCTTTTCCTCCATTTTTCCCCCTTCCTTTTTTTTTTTTTTATTTTTATTTTTTTAGGGGTAGAGTGGAGACTGGGCCGGGAAATCATGTAAACCTAATCAATTTATAAATGTCTGTAAACAATTGATTCATTGATAAAATGTTGTGTGATGTTCACAGTCTGACAAACTGAATGAAAAAAAAAGAGAGAGAGAAAGGAAAAAAAATGTTGTAAAATATTGTGGCTTAAACAGGGCGTCCTCATCCAATCAACTCGTAAATGGTAAGTGATAAAAAAATCTTTCTTCTACAAGCTGTCAGGAATATGTGTGTCATTTTATTTGACGTTCGTATGTTGATTTAAAAAATATCAGTCACTGCGTGCTTGCAATGTGTAGGCTTTGATTTCGTGTCTTTGCTCGCTAAAAAAAGAAACACAACAAAAAAAACCAAAACAAAATAAAACCCAAACAACTCCAAGAAACACAACAAATGCAAAGCTGGGTATAAGTAAGTGTTAAGGAGCTCAGGTTTTGGTCGGCTCAAGAGCTTTCAGAAGATGGTGAATGGAAAAATATTCCCTCAAAATGTTCCCAACATCTGGCAAGGCCGGCTTTTTTGAGCAGAAATGCTCCCTAGCCTGCTTACAAAAGTACACCAGCCTCTTCAGACCTGCTTTTGTCACCCTGCACCGTTTCTGTTTGCTCAGAGCTTGTTTTATTTCGCGCAATTCCATTTTAGTAGCACACATCCAGTTAATGACGTTCACGACTCTTAACCCTTTCTGTACATAGCTGAAAAATGTTATTAGCAGGGCTCTGCGCTGGAAGCTGAGGAAGGGCATGCGTGTGTGAGAGCGGGTGAATGCCCGTGTGAGCAGAAATACTAAGGAGAAAAGCAAATGTCTTGCAAATGAACATGACTCCAAATTGAAGTGCAAATACTTGGACATACTTTCACCTTCAAACGGTACTGGAAAAACAGCATGGCTACTGTTGGCGCTGGGAAATCAGCTCACTCACAGTCAACGCCCGTTCCTCCTCTAAACTGTTTCTAAATCAAGAAATTAAAAGCAAGATAGTGCCAATGTTGTCCTACTTGATGACAGATCCTGCTCATAATTCTATTGGTGGCATTCTGTTTGCTCTCTTGCCGCTGATATTTAATTTAAGCCAATACTTCCTCATGCTCACGTTTATTCATAGGGCAGAAGTATATATTCCTCAAAGCAAGGCATAATCATTTTGAAGCTGCGAGAGCTGCAAGCACTTAGGTATTTTGTGCTTGTTGTCCTTTCGAAAACAGCAAAGCGATGCCCCAAAAAACTATTTATATATTGCATACATTTAAACGGCCTTTTCTTTTCCTTTAAAGATGCTCGCTACATCACCAAAGAAGTTTCGGCAGTGGGAAGTAAATTTCTGACTCCATACCAAGTGTTTAACGTATATAAAAAAGGAGGCTCACTCTAATATTCCTACTTTACCACCTTGTATCTGTGTGAAGCGAGGGCAAGTTCTTCGCCATACCACAAACCCTGCTTCTAGAGAACAGTGTAAGACAAGTTATAAAATCGCAGAAGAAAATGCTAAAGTCAGATGACCAAAAAAAAAAAAAAAAAAAAGGAAAAGGAAAAGAAAAAAAAAAAAAGAAGAAGAAGAAAAGGAAGAAAACAACCTAAGAGAGTAATAAATCATTAAATAAACAGGAATTTCAGTCCCTTCCTCATAACGGCCCGCGAGTAGGAAGTGTTTTCCCAGCGCTGCTGTCCGTGCCCCCGGCGGGCTGTGCTGAGGGCTGTGCTGTGGGCTCGCCACTAACTCTCTACGTTTCCTCCAGATCCCGACACAGCCACCATCCCTCGCCCAGGAGAGCAGGCGTGGGCAGAAGACCATGGGTAATTCAGTTTTCTATACTAACCGGGCACCGTTTCTCTCGGGGAAGAAAAACCAGGCCGGGAGGGAGGAGTGGGAAGGGAGGGGATGGAAAAGAAAGCAAAGTGGGCACGTAGGCATTGAACGTGGCTCCTTCTGAACTAGGGGCGGAGGAGACAGCTCTGCCGGCGAGCGGGGGTCAGCGACAGCCCCGCTCCCCTCTGCGAGCCAGAGCCTGCCCGTGGCCCCTGTCCCTGCCCGCGGCCGCCGCGCTGCCAGTGCGGGGCCAGGCGGCCTCCTCGGGACTACCTTTGCCCGCATCCCTCCCGGGCCGCACTGGGCTCCGTAACGGGGCTATGTTGGAGCTGTGTAGCCCCAAAGGCCCGCAGATACAGGAGCATGTGTTCAGCCACACGTCAGTTGTGCTCGGAGACACAGGCTTTGCTGTTTCCATCCGTCCATTTTATTAGGGACACATTAATCTATAATCAAATACACCTCATAAAATTTTTATTGAAAGGCATAAAATCATTACAGAGGTCTTCCACCTGTTTTAAAACAACACAATGGGCATCTCTTTTTAAAAGTGTATCCTTTCTATGGAAACTTTCTGTCCGGGGTAGGGGGAGCGGATAATAATACCCGCACATGCTCTGAAATATGGAAGTACCGCAATGTGCTTTTACTGTAACATTTTCCTGTTTTATGAGAAGTCGTTACAGTCCCAGCTTGCGATGGTTTGTTTTTACAGGCAAGAATCCCCCTTTCCCAGCGGGTTCCCTCAGCAGCTTGGAGTGTGATTAGCAAGCCAAGGCTGTTGGATTTATTTAAACACCCTGTCTCTCATTGATTAAGAAATGAATGGCAGAAATCACTCAAAGGAGGTGAAGAAATAGTCCGCACCCGCCACGGCCGTGGGCTGCCAGCGCGGCCACGCCCGCCGCGCCCCGGGCAGGCAGGGCAGACAGGCGGGCAGCGAAGGCGAGCAGGGCGGGAGGGCAACTAGGGCAGGCAGGCAGGCAGGCAGGCAGGCAAGCGGGCAGGGCAGGGCAGGGCAGGGCGGGCAGGGCTGGCGGGCAAGCGGGCAGGGCAGGCGGGCGGGCGGCCCCGGCGCGGTGTGGGCGAGCAGGCGGTACAGGGCGCTGTGCGGGGCCGCTGTTGATGATGATTTTTTTTTTTAATCACAGCAGCCCCAGTTTAGCGGATTGATTTACTCGCAGTATTGGTAAATATGATCACGTGGGCTCCGCAACCAATGGTTGAGGGTTGCAGTCTGCAAAATACTACGATTGTTCTCCGGGAGGGTATCATATACAGTTAACAGTGTAACCTTTTATATGACTAAGAGGGGAGCCTAAAATGTCGTCTAGTGGCACCATAAGTAACTATTATGTCGATTCTCTCATAGGCCATGAAAGCGAAGAAGTTTACGGGAGTAGATTCGTCCAGGGAGGTCACAGTGCGACCTCCAGGCCATCAGGTGTTGCAGAGAGTTCAGATTTTTCCTCTTGTAGCTTTGCACCAAAATCCACGGTGTTCTCCACCTCCTGGTCCGCGGTTCACCCTCAGCCGTCTGCGGCAATGACCGGGATCTACCACCCCTACATGCACCAGCCCCATTTAGGGGCAGCCGACGCTGGCCGCTACGTGCGCTCCTGGATTGAGCCCTTCCCGGGCTTCCCGGGCGGCGGCGGCGGAGGCAGCAGCAGCAGCGGCGGCTCTGCGTCCAGCTCCGGCTCCTCCAACGGGCGCCACTACGGGATAAAGCCGGAGACGGGAGCAGCCGCCTCCTCGTCTTCCTCCTCCTCTTCCTCCTCCTCCAAAAGGACTGAGTGCTCCTCGTCTCGGGAGTCCCAGGGGATCGGTGTGCCCGAGTACACGTGCAGCTCCTTCCTCCAGGAGCCCCGGGAGAAAGCGGCTGCCGGCAGCTCCAAGGACCCCGCCGCTTGCAGCCACAACCCCAGCCCGGGCAGCGATCTGAAGGAGGAGAAACAGCAGCAACTTGACCCAAGTAAGTAAAAAAAAAAAAAAAAAGAAAACAGAACAAAACGGGGGGAGAGAGGAATAGAGGCAGAGAGAGAGGGAGAAAAAGAAGGAAACAGAGAAGGAGAGAAAGAAAGAAATTGCCCCTTTGATTTATTGCCGAAACCTGTAAGGCTCGAATGTGCAAAACTGATAGTTTTACTAACCTATAAAAACGTCTAGACGCCTAACCCAGCGCAAGCAGCAACAAGCACCCATAAAAGACTCCACATAACCACCTACCATCAAGACATCATTTGTACAGTAAACAGACTGGGGCATTAAGGCTTTTATGATAATTCCTCCAAAGTTGTGAAAACAGTCCATCCTTCGTTAAATTAATTTAACGACCTTTCTCTCCCCCCGCCCTCCATTCTCTATATACCTCCCTTCTTCCAGATAACCCTGCAGCAAACTGGATCCACGCTCGTTCAACGAGGAAAAAGCGTTGTCCCTACACAAAGTATCAAACTCTGGAACTGGAAAAGGAATTTCTCTTTAACATGTACCTCACCCGAGACCGCCGTTACGAAGTAGCTAGGATTTTAAACCTCACAGAGAGACAGGTCAAAATCTGGTTTCAGAACAGAAGAATGAAAATGAAAAAGATGAACAAGGAGAAAGGCAATAAAGGAGACTAACGCTGGGGTAGAAACGCAGCTGGGCTTTATTGATTTAGTTTCGAGTTTGGGGCTTTTTTGGGATGAGTGTGGGTTTTTGGTTGTTGGGGGTTGTTTCGGTTTTGGATTTTTTTTTGGTTGGTTTTATTCTTCCCCTGCACCCTCAACTCCCATACATTTCTCCTCCCGCACCACTCCACCCCAGGGACTTTAAATCAATCTGGTCTTTTTTTTTTTTTTTTTTTATTTGGGTAGAAGTGAAACGTGGTCTATGTCATGTATTTTGCGAAATTTTGTCTTGCTCGCCAACGTGTTTTGCAGAGTCGCTTAAACCACCCCTCTTCCTTCCCACACCGTTTAGATGATGATATTGTGAGTGCACGTTAGCTTTGGGAACTCTATCTGATGTTAAATGTTTGACATGTTTCTTAAAAGTGATGTAGACTAGATAGTTATTTTGCCAAAATAAAGGTAAGGAAATTAACTATAATTGCGATAATAAAATATATATTAAATTACAGCCACTTAAATCAATGGGGGTTGCTGTGCTGTCCACGATTTATTAAGAGGAAATCTTTCCCAAACCTCTGCTTTCTAGGTCTGAATCCTTCGCAATAGATGCCACAGCGAGGCCACGAGCTGTCCCCCCCCCACGCCTTTAGTGCACTATTAGGAAGTTGTCTCACCCTCGGAGCCGCTCACCACAGGCCTCATGCCTCCTGGTCCCCCGGCTAGCTGCCACCCCTGCCCCCGGTGACTGTTGTATTAATTAACCACTCCGTGTCTCGAACTACGGACCTGTTGTAATTGTTGTCAGTTATTACACAATAAAGTCTGCCGTGACCGAACGACAGCGCTGCAGTGAGAGGAGAAATCTGTGCGCCCCTCGCGATGCCCTCTGCGCCGCCGACCCTGCCACGCAGCCCCCGCAGGCCGAGCGCGACCAGGCCGGGGCCGCGGGAAAGCCCGGCCTCCGGCAGCCGCTAAGGCCAGAGGAAAGTCACTTTTCCTCCGCTTCGCCTAATAGACATTTGCTGTTAGAGGTCAGGGCGGAGAGGCTGGGTAGGTGCGTCCGCCGCCGTACCGTTCCCGGGCCTCAGGTACCAGCGCTCTTTCAAACGTTGGCGATCCCTTGGGATCATGTAGGAGATATTTCCACATGGGTCCTTCAGGAGCCAAGGAAGCAAAATTATGCCTATTCGCTTAAACATTATTTTTTTATTCCTTTTATTTTTCTTTGTCCCCTCCTGGTGGGTCGCTTCCAGTCTCTGTGCTCTTAAACCGGGAGGCTTGGAAGCTCCGGGGGGACACGGCTGCTGCCAAACGTTCGGCTTTGTTGGCTAGAGCTCATTTAGCAACGCGCCTCATGCCTTCTGCATTTATAAACACACATGACTTTATCAAGATAATTGAGATGAAGTTCATTGTAAAAAAATTGCTTTGTTTAAAGAGCAACCATTAAAATGAAGGACCCGTAAATATTTACGAGCAGTTCGGTTAATTCAAGATTAAGGGGACAGCTGAGAGACCTGGTGTTTAATGTTTTTTACCTCTGTAAAAAAAAGAAGGGGGGAAAAAAGGCAAAAGCAAGCACTGCCAGGAAAAGGTGTTGCATTGCTTCCCATCCATTGTCGAGAAGATACCTATAATTCTTTTAAAACAGGAAGAACTGAGGTATAATAAAACCATTGAGATGGCTAGACGTCTGGACCTAATGAGTTTACGATATGCTATGGCACTTTTCTTTGAAACCACCTTATTTTGATGTTTGTGTTTGTTAGGGGGGAAAAAAGGCAAAAAATGCAGACAAACTAGGTCTTAAAACCTTGGACTATAAATTTCAATATGTCAGCGTTGGGCCAAGGCAACAGACTCAAAAAAGACCCGAAGGTCATGGAACTGAGAGATTTTACAAAGTCCACTTATTTGTTGAAATGTATTTTACCGGATATTCTACAGCAATGAATTCTACGATGCCAGCCTCTATATTTTCGAAAATACCCATAGAGGGGGATGATCTATAACAACACGTAAACAATATTCTTCTACACAACAGTCCATTATGTTGATTCCAGCAGAGTCTCTGTTAATAAATTTTCACCAAACCCAAACCATCTTTTTAGTATTTTATATCAGGAAGATTGGCAGATTTTACCTTGTGTTTTTTTTCCTTTTGTTTACCTGTGTTTAATATGGCGTACGTTTATTTCAAAACAGCAGAAAGAAAACCAAGCGTCTCTCTTGAATGACAGAATGCAGTTCTTCTATGGAAACTACTTTTACTATCAAACTGAATAATTTAATTCCTACCCTTTGGTTGTGTTAATATGTGTTTGCACATATGCACAGTCTCGTGCACACGCATTATACCGAATAATTCACAGGCATGTGTGGTGAAGGAGGGAGTGAACAAAGATTCATCTTTACTTTCGTTTACATAAATCAATTCATAAATACATAAAAGCAAGGGAAAACAAAACAACATCTTCAAGACAAAAACTTATAACTCTGAAACTACCACACATGGAGAATTCGTGGTGTAATATGTGGGGAAACATGATCGAAAACGCGATAGCAGGCATCTTCAAAGCTCAGGCGTCCTTTCCTGGTTGCCATGTGTAAACGAGGCGCGTTCTTTGTATGCAGTTCATTATAGCTCTGACAAAAAAAAAAAAAAAAAAAAAAAAAAAAGAGGGTCACCGAAATGTGCTAAGAAAATGGTACTGTAAACACTTAACGACAAAAAAAATAAAAAAAAAAAAAAAAAGGAAAAAATAGAAGAAAAAGGAAGAAACCCAACCCAAACCCAGGAAAAAACAGAAAGCAAAGGAACGGTCGCTCATCACCGGCCCCACCGTTCGCGCCTGTGGCGCGGCACCGGCCGGGGCAGGGGCGAGGGGCCGCGGGCAGCGCGGGCAGCGCGGGCAGCGCGGGGCGGGGGCGCTGCTGCCGCTATCGCCGCGCGCCGCCAGAGGGCGCCCGCGCTCCACCCGAGCGGCGCCGCCGCGCCCCGCGCAGGGTCCGCGCAGCGCCCCCGGCCCGCGGAACCGCGGCCCCGCCACCGCAGCCCCGCGCAAGGCACGGCGCTGCCCCGCGGAATTAACGCCCCCCCGGGCTGCGCATGAGGAGGGGCGTGGGTCTCTGGCGCGGATGTGGGAAGCAGCCACTACCCCTCGGTGCCCCTCCGCAGGGTGAGGCACTATCGCTCTTCTGCCGCTCCCCCCTGCCTGGCCCGGCCTCCTGCCTTCCCGTTGGTGTCTGGCGAAGGGCATTTGCTGCTGGCGGTCCGTGTAGTACCAAAAATCCATGTGTGTGCGTCCCTAGGCCTCTCCCGCCTCCCCCGCCTTTCTCCGGGCTACATGGGGGTCCCTAAGCCTCTGCAAGCTCCCAAAGGCGGGCACCCCGGGTCCCGGGGCCCCTGCCCGGGCGAGGGTGTCGCTGCGGGTACAGGCCCATCTGGGTGCTCACATGCGGGGTAGCCGGGCTGGTCAGCTGGACATAGCGGGTTAATCGTCATGGGGGCGGGGGTGGTGGTGGGAGAGCGGGTGTGATGGGGAAGGAGCCTGTGATGCCTTTTATGTAACCACAAATATTTTTTTGTCAATTCACATCAGATGGTCACACATGGCTCTGGCTGGGCCTGTATTATATTTCACCTACATTTTTCGTCTCTCTCCAAAATAGGGAGGACTCGAGCTCATGAGGATGTCTGTCCGAAAAGCTGGTTCCCACTGCAGGACGAAGCAGGGAAGAGAGGACTGGAGACGATGCCTCTTGGGGCGCGGGGGACAGCGGGGGTGGTCGGCCCGAGGAGCGGGGGCAGCGCCGAGCCTGCCGGGCAGCGCTTTTCTTCCTTCCTTCCTGCCGGAGAACAGGGCTCGCTTGTTTCGGACCGAGTCCCCGAGCGATACTAACCACTCACCCACATTTTTCTTTTTTCCCTCGGTAATGACGTCCACCAAGGGTGAAATGATGGAAAGTATATTCATAGGCATGATTTCCATTAAGTATCAATTAACCTGAAGCCTCAGCCATGCGTGCACAGCGTCAAGGGTAAATCTGCATCTCATTCCCCAGCGATCTGCTCGCCTGCAAGGAAATGACCCGGAGGGCCCTCTGGCAATGGGGCCCGGGCGCTGCACGCCCCTCGGGCCCCCCAGATGCCTTCACCGACATCCCCGAGACCCCTCGCCAGGCATCGGCTCCCTCGGAGGGGCTATGCCCTTGCCGGCCGGCGGTGCAGGCCGCGCTCCGGGCAGTACAGCCTGGGCGAGCCGGGCAGTGTTGCCCCGGGCAGCGCGCCCGCGGTTATCGCGCGGGATCTGCGCGGCCGCCTCGCCCCTGCGCGACGGGGGTTTCAGCAGCTCCTGGCGAGCGCGCACCGGTGGGGGAGCGGGGGTGCCGCGGCCGGGGTGGATCCGGGTAGGGCTGGGCCGGGCTTTTTTCTTGCCCGAGGAGCGGCACATGTAAACTGAAGCCAAAAGTCCCCCCTGAGCTCATGAGCGTGTGTGTGTGTGTGTGTGTGTGTGTGTGCGTGCGCGGGCTGCTGTGTGCCTAATAGGAAATAGTAAAAGCAGTGAGGCAGGTCATTTTGGGAGCGATTATAATCCAGTCCTGGTCACCACATACACGGAGAGCAGGAGCGGGGAGCACACGGGCCAGCGACGGCGGCGGCGGCATGAGCGCGGCGTAGAGGCACCGGCGGCGGCGGCGGCGGCGTGAGCAGCGCCCCGTGCCCGCGCCCCCGCCCGCCGCTGCCCCCTCCCCGATGAGCTCCTACTTTGTCAACCCGCTGTACTCCAAGTACAAGGCGGCGGCGGCGGCGGCGGCGGCGGGGGAGCCCATCAATTCCCCGTACTACGACTGTCACTTCGCACCCGAGGTGAGCGGCCGACACGCCGCTGCTGCCGCCGCCGCCGCTGCCGCCGCTCTGCTCTACGGGAACGGCGCGGCCGCCGCCGGCTTCCCGCACCCCGCGCCCGGCGGGGTGGGGGGCGGCGGCGGCGCGGCCGCGGACTTTTACCACCCGGCCGGGGGGAGCCCCACGGCCGCCTACCAGCCGCCTCCTCCTCCCCCCGCCGCGCCTCCGCCTCCTGCCCCCTGCAGCGGGGTTACCTGTCACGGGGAGCCCGCTAAATTTTACGGATACGATAACTTACAGAGACAGCAGATTTTTACGACACAGCAAGAGGCCGAGCTGGTACAATATCCTGACTGTAAATCGTCCAGTGCTAATATTGGCGAGGAACCAGACCACTTAAATCAGAGCTCGTCTCCTGCTCAAATGTTTCCCTGGATGAGACCACAAGGTTGGACGCAGTCAAAAATTTGCTTCCATCTCACGTCTGAGTTTGAAACTTTCTTTTCCTCCTCCCGCTTCTTTCTCGCTGACTCTCGCTCCCTGCCTCTGTCTCCCTCACTCCCTACCTCTCTCCCCGCGATTCCTCTTACTGCGGTGGCTTGCGATAATAAAGTGATAGAGTAAGCAAACAGAAACCTCTGCAGCAGGCAGCTACCAACCCAAGATTAGTTTTTAAGGCTGCGCCTCTCGAACCCTGAGGCATAGCTGACACGCTCGCTCGTCTCCCGTCGCCGCTGCCTGAACGGGAAGGGTGCAAGGTCGGGAAGCGGTGTGGGGAGGATGGAATAAAAGATCATAAAGTGAATCCGCAACCCCCCGTGCAGAGGAACAGCTGAGACACTTCGTGCATTTGCTATCGCTGTTTTTCTCTCACTTATGTAAAGCTCTAGACTCCTTCGTGCCCTCTGTTTTCTCTCCCTTTGGTTCTCTGGGGCTTCTCTCGAGGGATTCCAGAGGGACCGGAGCCCTCGCTCCCTGCCTACGCCTTGTTTTGAACGGCCACACCAACCTCCAAATCCCTATGTTTTTGTTTTAAACAGCAGCGCCTGGTAGGAGGAGAGGAAGGCAAACGTACAGCCGATTCCAGACTCTAGAGCTGGAAAAGGAGTTCCTATTTAACCCCTATCTGACCAGGAAGAGGAGAATCGAGGTGTCCCATGCTCTAGGACTCACCGAGAGGCAGGTAAAGATCTGGTTTCAGAACAGAAGGATGAAATGGAAAAAAGAGAACAACAAGGACAAATTCCCCGCTTCCAGACAGGAGGGAAAGGAAGGGGAGGCCAAAAAGGAAGCACATGATCTAGAAGAAGACAGAGCTGAAGGCCAGACAAATTAATTTTTGCCCTAAAACTCTTCGTGAAAGGCAATCAAAAATAACCAGGACCGTAGCCTGACATCTCGGTTCATCTGCCGCTGTACGTGATCTTGCCGTAGGACGAGTGACCCCGTGTCCCTCCACTTGACATTTCCTTTCTTCGGGTGCTTCACTTGTTTATGGCTTTATTTTGTTTATAAGCGTATTCAGAACAATCTCTAGATTTAACATTTCATCTACTTATTTTTGCAAATTTGATACAGAGTTTGTAGCAATAAATTTCTAATTATATATAAATATATATATATATTTGCAATCTTAAAAGATGGTGATTGTGGGAAACGACATAAATTTCCTAATAATAAATACCAATAAGCAAGACATTTAAGAATGCTTTATTAATCAAGATAAGTGCACTCGTACTATTTTAACTCTTGTTCTTATGTTGAATAAATTATATAAATTTAATAAAATTGAAGAAAATATCTTAGAAATATCTTTAACCTTCTGCTATGATGTTTGATTAAAATAAACCAAATTTATTCAATTATAAAGTGTATCAGCATCCCGATATCCTTTTTGTAATCCACTCCTACACTAACCTTCAGAGTCTCCACGGGTCTAGACTAACTCTCCCCTGCGCCTTTCCGCCGTCCGTCTTGCGATTCTGGGTGTTTCTGTGGGGTCTGGAACGGCACATTGCATACAAAACCTGCTTTTCGCTCGGATACTGCAGGGTTGTGATCGAGGCAGCGGCCAGCGAGGACTGCGGCCCCACCTGCGAGCTGAGTCCACGCTGCGAGCTGGCCCAGGAAGCCCCCGACGTGTGCACCGGGGCCCTGCTTCGCCTTTTCCTGCTCCCCACAGCGGGCTGCGGGGCGGCGGCGCAGGGGACGTTTGCCGGCTCCGCGAAGGCGTTTGCTGCCGGCCCGGCTGGAGGGAGACGGGCCCGGCGAGCGCGCTGGCCCCATTCCTGCCGCAGGGCTGCTTCCCACCGGCCGGGGCTTCCAGCCCCGTCACGCAAGACACGGACAAGCAAGGCCTAGCGTCCCCCGTGGATGGTGGACGAATAGAGAAATGGAAAGCTTTTACGGCCTTTCGTGGGGGTTACTAGGGGGCTTTAATGGCTAGGGGGTCCCAAAACTTGCGTAGACAGAGAGAAGGACCTTTCCCCCGCTAAATCATACGGCTTGGGCGCGTTTCCTAGTGAAGGAAGTAGCCGAGGAAAGAGCTTGCTGAACGATTCCCGCAGCCATGGGTGGAGAGGTCCGCTCCGATGAGTAAAACGGTTTAATTTCTCTCCCCCTCTGTCCTCCCTCCCTTTGCTCCTGCTTCGCAGCGGGGTCCCGCAGAGCGCGGTATGAAACAGGACGGCCGAGAACAGTCCTTTTTAGGAGCATCAGGCAGAGGGCCGAGGGATGAGATATAAATTCCTACCAAGATATCTGTGTCATTTTTCCCTACCGCCTGACACCCCCTGAGTGATGGTTCCATGAAAGAAATCGAATGGACGTGCCAAACACTGCGACAAACACGACATATTTCTATTATCTGCCCAGAAACGAGCATGCTCCCGGCAAGGCCGGGGCCGAGCCGAGGCCTCGCTCGGAAAATCATAGCAGGGTTCCGAGGAGGTGCCGGCTGCCGCCGAGTCCACCCGGCGCTGGGCCCTTCTGCACCCACCGCTTTGCTCCCGGGAACGCACCCGACGCAGCAGGAAACGCCGTCCACGGGGACTGGATTTGTAGGGCGGGTTTGATGCATTTCGTTTCCCTTCCTCTTCCCCCCCTCCCTGCCAACGAGGCAGGCACGTTTCCACTCCTGCAAAGCGCCAGCTCTAGAGGGAGGCACGAGCAAGAGAAGCTATTGTTCTTGGTTTTATTTAATTCGCCTCGTTGGTTAAAGGTTGTAAAGGAAGGGAAGCTGCAACAAAGCGGTGAAGTAAATATTTTGCTGCATGGATTTGCATAAATACACCGACACCCCTAGCGTTCAGGGAGGATTGGGTCTGGTGGTTGCGCGTTTAAAGAACACCAGTCGCAAGACGCGCAAAAAACCATCGCTTTTCAAAATAATACTCGTGCCGGCGGCACCAGCATGTTTGATGTCCGGGCAGGGCAAAGCCTCTTCCCTCTGCTGCATTTGCGGCAGAGGCTGGGCGCGGCATGGTACCGACGGGCCCTGCCGTAGGGAAAGCCGTGATGGTGCCGACCGCTGCAAACACGGGCTGCTCGCGAGGGGAAGGCACGTCGGAGACCTTTACACCCAAGCGGAGCACTTCTTAGGCTAGTATTTGTCCGGGAGAGAGCTGCTGAGGTAGTTGTTTTTAATTACCAGACAAAGGAATAAAATTAAAATACTCCTTAAGAAGTTTCCGTTAGCGTCGCTCTCCCGGGGCCGACTGGGAACGTAGCCACGCAGGCGAAAACCGACTTCCCTATGCGCACATAATTGGTCAAGGCCTAGTGGTAGCTGGAATCGTCCCTGTCTTACTCATTAGGGAAAACAAAACATCGTTGTAGTTGTTAAGGTATTTCCCCCCGTAGCCTGACATATGAATCTCTCCCTCGGTCTTAGTAGGAGGCTTGCTAAGAAAAAAGAAAACTGAACCAGAAACCGAGCAAGGCTCCCATGAAATCGAAGCCATCGAGCTCCGGAGCAGACATTGGGATTTTGGCAAACAAAAGCCGTAGCTGCGCGAGTCGCGGCTGGAGCGGCGGCGAAAGGTGGCCCGAAACGGCCACCGCGCGGATATACCGCGACTTTGGTTTCCGCGGATTTTCTCCATTCCCTAGTGCAGCAACTCAGCGCAGCCGTGAGTGCTGCAGAGACACCACGAAAGCTGCCAGTGCCTCTGCCGAGGCACACTCAGCATGGATGGGATATTCACAGGTGTGCAACTGCCTGAAGCAGCGTGTTAAAAAGATCCAACATTGATCCTACATCTTTAGGCGTGTTTACTTTTGTTAGCAGTTACAATCAGCAGGGAGGTCACGGATGAAGTGCTCTGGCTATTCCTTGAAACAAAATTTGAGCAGGAAACATCCACAGTATTCCGTCTCCAAGCCGAGCAATCCCTGTGGACAGAGGTCCATTTTTAATTTTTTAGAATGCTTTCTAGGAATTCCCTGATGGTGCCCCGGAAAGGTTTTATCGGGGGTGGAGGCACCCCGGGCGCCGTGACAGCGCCTGGCGCAACCTGCGGGAACCGCACACTGCAGGGTGGGGAAGAAGCTCGGACTATTTTTATGTCGGCGACGGCTTCCGCTTCAGTAGTGGGCGCTAAAACAGATGTGATTTCTTTTAGTGCCCGGCGGAGCCGGGGGGAGGAGGGGGCACGGGGGGGGAGTGGGGATGCGAGTTAAGACCCCTTTCGTTTGGGCAAGAAACGGATCCTTCGGCACAGTGCTCTGCCCCTCTTTATGCGGCTCTGCCACCTCTTGCCTCACTCTCCGCGGCCCGAAGGGCAGGCGGGACCGAAGACTCAGAAAAAGCGCAGCGCGAAAAAAACATGGCGCTGGGAAGCAGTATGTGCAAAATCCGCAAGGAATTGCAGTAAATTCCTTTTTGTTTGAAGAAAATTTACAACTTGGTAATAGACCTTTTTATGACCTATTTGGGCTCGTCATTGGCTGCGGCTGGTCATGTGCAGGCAGCGAGCGCTTTCATGGCCTTTTCCTGATTTCCCTGGCGAATTTCCCCCTGCATTCTGCCTTCAGAGAGCCTCAGCCCCTCTTTTTCTAACCTTTGTCTAGGCTGAGGTGTATGGCAGTCGCCCTCATGTTTGTGTCTCGCGCCCCCAAACCCGCGGCCGGTCCCGCCGCCTCCGTACTGACACTTTCCCGGCCCCGCGCCTCCTCCTCTCCCGCGCCCACGGAGAGGTGCGCGGAGACCCGCGCCCGCCGCCGCGTCGCATCCAGCCCCTCACTCCTCTCCCACCGCTTGATGCCCCCGCTGCCGCTATCTCCTCCGGCACACGGATTGCTACGAGGGTGCAGAATGGATTACGGCGACCCTCTCGGGCTCCTCCGCAGGCGGGCAATGCCTCGAACTGGTAAGCACTTAGCTCCCTTCGGACTGGTCGCCGCTACTCCGCGCCCGCGCCCCGTCCCGATACGCGGCACGGCATCGGCTCCCCTGTCCTCCTGTCACCCTCGGTCACCTGTACCTCGCGGTCCCTTGTTCTTTCTACTATTGCTATTACTATTACTATTTTTGCTGCTATTACTGCTGTTGTTATTGCTATGGTAATTATCGGTGGTGGTACTATTACAATCGTAGTCGTGGCCATGCCGCAGAGTGCGAGCGGCTGTTGCGCGCGGTCTGGCACGGGAAATGCGCCGCGGGCCGCGATGGCGGGGCGCTCCTCGGCATTCCGCGGCGAGGGGCAGAAGGCTGGGGCGCAGTGCGCGTAGGCAGTGCCTCGCCTGCCGGTGGGGTTTCTTCCAATAAAAGGCCTTCCTTTTTTTGTATACTTTCCCTCTACCGGCCTGAAGCGCGCCGTAGTTTGTTTTCCCCATGGCGGAAGGGCAGTCGCGTAACTTTAAAGCTTAACAGGTGTTTTCGCAGGAGAATCAGGGTCAGTGCTCCCGCAGGGGCGGAGGGCACGGGGAGGCCCCGCCGACTTGGCGGCTGTGCCCGGGGCCAGCCCCGGGAGCCCCCGCCCGCCCCTCCGGGACGTTTTCGCACATCCTTCTCCCCCTGTACCGCAGAGCCAGGGCTGAGGCTCCGACCTGCTCCGTGGGCGGCATATGGGCCGGGCTCGACAGGCGGGAGCGCAGACCCGCGGTACGGCTACTTACCCACGTGGAAAATATCGGGGGCTAAATGTGGCACGAGTTTTCGGAAAACAAACCAAAAACCCAACACCAACACCCCCCACCCCCCGATTTATTTTAAAGTATGCCGAGGAGATAGAACAGTCGCATAAACTATACCTGCACTACCAATATATGTGTATATATCCATATTCACATTATCTATATACATTTATATACCTCTACTTCTATCTGTAGAACACATATTCTTTAGAAGTACATTATTTTGAACGTATATACACATATTACTCATCTTCATTTTTCAAAATGTTACTGCACAGTAGAAAACACGGTGCCTGTTATTTGGCGTTCACATCGATGGTCGGTGGTAGCAATGCACCGTGCCATTGCTCCGCAGGAATTTACCGATCGCCATCTAACCCAAAAGCAGCCAGTTAATTAAAGGCAAACCAAAACGCCTGATTAAACAATACACAGTGAGGGTGGAAAGGTGTGAGTCGTGATCCGGGTACCTATTTTGAAGGCGCAGAAGAAATTCTGCTTTAATCCGTCCCCGAGCACCTCTCCAGCCTGCTAAGCCCGAGTCCCACTACAGTAAGCAATAAAATCGCTGTCCCCCACGCTTTCGTGTGTAAGCACTAGCCGACCGCCCTGCGCTGCTGCAGGACTTGGGGATTATTTGGGACAAATCGTTTTCAACTTAACAACAGTCTTCAAGAGTAACTTGGAAAGTATGCGCTGCGTTAGGTTTCACTCTTAGAATCCCTTCTAGGTGACAGTAATTGTATCTGCTTGGCTATAAATCTCTCCAAAAACTTCGGAAAATCTCGTCCTTGAGCTGTTTTGAAATTATTCGTTGCCTGGGGAAAAAGAAGAAAACAAAAGCAGGATGTTCTAACGAATTCTAATGTGCATGTGTGTGTCTGCGGGTTCATCTGGTGACACATACGGATACACATATGCATTTATTATTTCACTGGTTTATGTGGGAGTTCGGCTTTCCCCCCTTCTAAATGGCTTCCTTCCTCTCTTTCTTTTGCTCTTATTATTTCTCTTATTGACTGTATTTTTAAAAATTATTTATTTATTTATATTAGCATTGAAGTACACCCAGGTCTGTTTATGCTCTTGAACATATCTATGTAATTTTAAGTATTCATAGCAAACTCTGTATGTACATGTTTATATACATGGCACATATGAGGACTACCTTTTTATATATTTATACACCTAGATAACGTGGTATGAGTATAGATATGTCGGTGTGCTGAAATTTTTGAAATACAGAGTTTACAGTCACATTTCTCGCACTTGCTTCATTTCCTGACGTGTTGGACAGAATTTATGACTCATGTCATTTTTTTGTTGAAAGGAAACAGCCGATCCCTAGCCTACCCTTTACTGACGCACGGGCAGCCGACAGGAAGCGGTAGCCTGTGCTCCCTGGCAGAGCCCGGGTACCGCTGGCACCGGCTGCCATTTGGGAAGTCAGGTTGGGTTCCCGTTTAGCTGCTGCAGGTTGCCTGGAGGAGAAGCGCAGTCTCTGTTCCCCGAGTTTGGCAGGGCTTTGGTGCAAGGGCGGGAGGTGATGTGAACTGCGGATCCAGGAAACCCGATAAGACTAGATGAAGAAATAAACGTTGGTTTGGGGCTCTTAAGAACTGCAAATCCCACCGTTTCATTTTCTCGTTCCCCCAAAAAATATAATTCCCACGGGGTGTTTTATGAGAGCTTGAGACAGAAAAAAAAATCGGAACAAAGACGGTATTTCACCCCTCGGTTGGCAGGCAGCTGTTAAAGGTATTTACTGCTCTACTGCAGTGCGGCAGTCAATGCTGCTGGAGCGGGAGAGAACAGGAAGCGAAAGGAAAAGATGAGGCACAATAAACATTGCAGCAGGTCGGGAAGGCCGGGCGGGGCGCAGAGGAAGGGTCTCTGCCAGAGAAAAGAGGCAATAAAAGTGCATTCAGCGGCAGCAGGCTCTGCCCCAGTCCAGCACTCGCCTCCCATCACCCGCGGGGGAGGGGACCGCGGGAGGGCGAGGCAGCCCGCAATGCCTGCCCAGTGCCCCACTCCAGGAGCCACCCGAGTTGGAGCCTGCGAGGGCGCGGGGGTCACCGCAGCCGCCCGCCCGGCCCCGCCGCCGCGGCCTGGCCCCGCCGGCTCCGCCCGCGTGTGGGCGCCCGCCCCGACGGGCCGGGCCGGGGTCACCTGCCCGCGGCTCCCGCGCTCGGGGCTGCCGGGCCGGCCCGCGGAGCGGCCGCCGGGGGCGCGACAGGCCCCGGCCGCCGCCACCAGCCATTATGTCTCCACGGCCTCTTCCAGGAGAAGGCGCTGTAGGACAAGCCTGGTCGCTCTCCCCTCCGGGGCCAGGGGCCCACCGCCCCGCCGCCAGCTTCGAGACCCCTACCCTGCCGCCCGCCTGCCCACGGAAGAGGCCCCCCGGCAGGCGGGGTCATGGGCGGAGCTCCACCGACCTTCTCGAGCGACTCCAGCTGCGCTCCAGTTCTCCTACTCCCTCCAGTGCCGCGACCTCCCGTCTGACCCCAGTCCACAGCCCCTTACGCGCCCCGGTGCGCACCCTCCCGCACTCCCTGCCTGAACCACAGTGCCGCGGGGCTCCCCTCGTGTGCCTCGCCGCCCTCCCGGTCACCAGCCCGCCCTTTGATGTCGGGCACCCACCTTTTCCCACCCTGTCCCTTTGAAGTGGGTGCCAGAGCCCCGTGGCGGCCCGCACCCTCCTTCCCGCCGGCTCCCTTCCCGCGGGCGGAGCCCCCGGCCCCCGCACATCCTCCCTGCCTCCTGCAAGCCGGGGCCCGGCAGAGTTCCCTGCCTCAGCTTCACCTGTTTCCTCCGGGCTTCACCTTCCTGAGCCGTGCCCGGACATGACCCTGGTGGCACCCATCACCCCGGGCCGTGCCTGCCCCGGCGAGACGCTCCCACGGCCCCCGGCCTCCCCTCCCTTCCCCGCACTCCTCACCCTCTTCCCCCACGGACCCGAGGTGTCGCCGCCGTTGCCCCCTTTTGATGTCGAGGCGCGGCTCGACACCGCCCTGCCTGCTCCGGGCTTCTTCTGCCACCGGATCTGCCTGCGGGCACGGGGTGCTGTGGGCAAGGGCCTTTGCATGCCTACATCCTGCTTGACGAGGGCATGGGCGACAGGGTGACTGTGGAAAGGTTGGGGTTATGATAAAAGCAGAGGGGCATAATGCATTGGATGTTATCGAGGCGCTTGGTAGGTGTTCAAAGTCGGAGATGGAGCCTGTAATTTTCTGGCAGTGTGGTCCTTGGGGTAGGATGCCAGTCGTCGTGTCTGTCAAGTAGCATCAAGAGCAATGGTGGCTTACACATGTGATTCAATTTCCCCAACCTTTTTATCGCAAAATTATCAGAGGGAAACCAATTGTTACTGTGTTACTTTATTACACAGCTTATCCGTCTCCAGATAGTCAGTCCCAAATATGAAAACTTGCATAAAAGCCTAGAGAATGAACTGGCCAGAGCTTCAAAGCCAACTTTCACATCTGCATTTCAGAATAGGAAATGTGAAAATCGTTCTAATTCCCTCTTCAAAAATCTCATGGCTAGAATTACTCAGTTCCTGTTGCATTCATCTTGTCCCTAGATAACAGGGAGCTGTATCTCAGTCATCAATTCCTCACTATCCCGCAGCCTCACCTTTCCCAGTTCCAGTCTCCTGGACATGTGTGCCTGAAGCACATGCCTGGCTTGGGCCACCCCCTTTGCCAGGGGCTGACACTTTGGCCGGCCGCTGTGTTGTCAAGCCTCCTGCCTCACTGCGGCTCCTCTCCTCCTGCACACACGGACAGCATCTTGTCTACAAACCGTTGGCTTCTTCTGCCCATGAGATGGGTCAAGAGAACCAAAGCCATCACAGACATGTAGGGAGGGGTGGGACAATCCCTATACTGGCACAGGGGCTGAAGCCCACTTGTCACCCCCACTGCCCGGGACAGGACCTTCACTGTACCAAGTACCCAGTGCCAAGCCCAGGGCAAACACACTTGACTCTCCATCGTGGTTCTTGTCATCCCAGGCTATTTTCCCCACACTTTATTGCACTTTCTTATTGCACTCTACCCCTCACATCCCAGTACATAGGCTTTCTCGCACCTTTCCAGAGAACAGGCACTTTGGCTCCCTGCAGCTGCCTGCTGCTGAAGCCCTTTTTCTGGAGGCCAGTGAGGATGAAGTGTTGGATGAGGAGGGTAGCTAGGGGCTGCCAGAAGCCTGATTCAGGGTGCACCGTGCCCAGGCCCAGGTACCTGAGCAAGGCTTGTGGAGCCCCAGAAAGCTTTTTCCCCTGCCTACCCTGGGCTGGGAGCATGAGTCATGCTCCAGTACAAAGCAACCCTGAAGTCAGCCCCATGCCAGGCAGTCCACCCCTCTCCTGGGGGTGCTTGGCCAGATCCCTTGGGCCTGATAAAATTTCTCAGACTGAGCACTGCAGCTGAAATGCCACTGCTCCTGCCAGCTGTCCTGGTCAGGGGAGGTGGAAAGAGCCATTTCCCATCTCAAACCATTAAAAAAAAGCATGAAAGTGATGCCATATGATTAAGGCCTTGACAAAAGCAAGAAAAACAGTGGAATGCAAAGTCACTCTGGGTCATAAAGAGGGAGTAGGGAAGGATCTCGGTATGCCTCTTGTTCTCTGTAGGAAAACTAGTTGATCAGCTGTGATTTCAGCTATCTAGTGTGTACAGTAAGATCTGAACTGCCCCTTTTGCACTACTTCAGACTTGTGTAGCCAGAAATGGCCAAGTAAGAGCAGACTGGTGTTAAGCAGGCGCCACTCAGCTGGTGCCACTACCCAGCAAGGAGCTGAAGTTGGCTCGTTTTTCAGAGCTGAGTCCCCGGGCGGAGGCGCACTCGCACCCGAGGGCCGGAGGAGTGGCTGGTCCCCTCTGCCCGCGGCCGGTCCCCGACGGGGCTGATGCGGCTCCCCGCCCTCTGGTGAAGGTATAAATCCTTCTTTGGACGCACCAGGAACTGCCGGCCTCTCCGATGTCCTCATCTTAGCCGTGATAGATTGCGAGCTGCTGTCCGCGTTTCTTCATGCTGTGAGACTGCCAGGGACATCTGACTTCCTGTGCTCGGGCTCCTTGAAATTCTCATTTGCTAACTCACACCCTTCTCCCTTCACACCGAGGCTGTTTTATTGTTTTATAACCGTCCTTAAACTTCCAGTCCTCAAAGATCTCATTGTGGCAGGCTTCACACTTTCTCCCTTTCCGAAGCCCTATGCCCTCACTGTTTGCAGCAGTTTGGTCACTTACAAAGATCCGTCGGGTGCCCGGCGAACCCGCAGCCTCTGGCACAGCTCTGCCGAGCCACAGCTCACGAGATGAACGACTCAAACTCATTTTTCAGGGGACCCTGATTAAAATGCCATAAACATCCAGGAAAGAGAGAGGACGTTCCATCTTTCAGTTGGTTAGAGGTTTTTTTGTTTTGTTTTCTCCTGACGCTGGGCTTCCCTGTCCCCTGAGAAGTATAAAGAAATGTTTGAACGGGTATCCACAGCGAAACACCCTCGGCTCCTTTCTGAAGAGCACTTCGGGAATGCTAACTCCCCTTTGCAGTTTTCCCTACCACACGCTCCTGAAATAGGCCGGCATAACGCCGTGCAGCTGAGCTTCCACCCATCCCCGCTATTCCGACCCAGTCCCATTTTAATAGGACAGATTCAGCGAACCTTTATTTAGAGAATAAAAGTTTAAAGCTGAAGGTTATTTATGGTTCCACAGAGATAGGTCCTGAGTGGCTATTTAGAAGCACGTGATTCCAATAAACTTTGTTTTATGGCTTGAGAGTTGACAAGCCAAAATATAATTCCCACCATAAATTAGTTTAAGAGCATACAAGTGCAGATGCTTTCGTTCCTGGAAGCAGTAATCGGGAAAGTGTTAGCAGGGAACCGTCGGCAGGAATGCGACCGTGCAGGCACCTCTGCTACCGGGTCCCCCAGGCCGCGGGGGGAGCGCACAGTAAGTCCGCTTTCAGCCTCCCCGCCGCCGCGCTCGGGCTCTCTGTGCCCCGAGGAACTTCATGGGAACGGGGTACCAGCCTGGCAACGCGGAACAGCTCTGTTGGGGAAATGGCAGGTAGAGCTCAGGTGGCTAGGGGTGCGCCGGGATGAGCCGGCTGGTCCCTGTCTGACATTTCTGAATTTGATGGGATTTCTTATTTGCAGCTAACCATTTATTTTTAAATTAAAATTAAAAAATTAAAAAAAAAAAAAAGAAGGATGCTTAGTGGCAAAATGCTGATATTAGTCCACTCTCCTCCCAGGCTCTGTATGTTACCCAGAGTGGGCAGAATTAAAAAAAAAAACAAAAACCACAAACAAAAATCCAACCAAAAATGATCTTGGGAAGCTCTATTTAGTGAACTATTGATATCTGGGCAATTGCCCTGTGTTTAAAACAATAACTCTCCAAGATATCGTAGGAAGGCAATAGAGGAGGTGAAAAATAGCTTAGAGAAGAGGATTCCCCATTAGTATTTACTTTTGAATATACGACGCTTTTCAGGAGCATTAGAGTAAGCACGTGTTTTTGTTTCCCTTATTGTGCTCTTTGAATATATTTATTAAAATATTTGAAGAAGGTTCAAGTTAAATCTATCCTTCCATAGTGCAAACAAAGATGTATGTCTCGTGGTTACTGATAGGTTAATTAGGTGATCTTAAAAGGGATCTATCTTAGAATAACCGGATATTCATTCTAATAGAACTGTAGTTCTTTCTGTGCTCTACATGGATATGATGTTGCATGGCGTATTGTGACATTTTGTGGGTGATGGTTTAGCAAAGGTGATCTGAATATTTCATTTCTTAGTGACTGGATTGCCACAGAACAAAAAAAAAAAAAAAAAAAAAAAAAAGAAAAAAAAAAGAAAAGCCTTTGTTATTCTTCTTTTCCATCTTTTCCGTCAGTGAAAGAAGGAGTTCTGACTTTTCACGTCTTTAGAAATTTTCCGGTATAAAATTTAGACTATGAATATTAAAAGTGAAAGATCACACCCCGGGCACAGGGAAAGCGTGTGTTCATAAAAAACTGCCTGAATGCAACGTGGTCCTCATTTGGAAGGGACTTCCATCCCACCACTCCGCTGCTCGCAGGATTTACCATCAGTTCCTCTCTGCCTTCATCTATCAAACGTGGTTTGTAACCATTCTCCAGAAATATCACCCGTATGTGGAATACAACAGTAACAAACGTTTTTATTGCAACAGGTTCAGCAGCATGGAAGGACATCCACGGTAAGTAACCTCTTATTTCTTGTAGAGTCTGAGTTGCTTGAAAATCCTGTTTCTTCCATTCAGACTGGAAAAATTAAAAATGATGATGTCTGATGAATATTGCTACTCACCATAAATAAATTAATTAACAAAAAAAAAAAAAAAGGAAAGAAAACGACCACGTCAGCATGTGAAGGCTCTTGTGGAGTTGGTTTGTGGTACCATGTCATAACTCTGGCTAGCACTAAAAGCAGAGGTGCAGTCTCCTGGGGGTTTATTACAGGGCTGTACAGGTGTCCTCCTGCTCTTAAGCACTCCAAGGCAATTAGCAGCGTTTCCATTTCAACTAGGCGGGACTGTACAGCGCCTCCCCGTGCAGAACCCGAATGGATCACGTTGTGTCCCAGCGCCTCATAACCTTGGCTACTCCCACTGTTTTCTCCAGATGGGATCCCAAGCAGAGCTGTGCCTGCTTTCTGATGTTCCCCTCGTTTGATACAGCCTGGTGACTGGGTGAAAGAAGTGATAGGAGCTGGGAGAGGTCCGCGCTGGCCAGCCGGGACAGCCCAGCTGCATCCGAGTCCTGCGGGCGGTAGAGCTGATCCGCTGCTTCTAGTTCTCTCCGGGCAGGGAAGACTCTAACGTGGATTTAAATGTTGTGAAGGCACGGGAATGGGTATCAGAGCTTAGGAAGGCAATCTTTTATTGTAGGGCTTTTCGCACCCAGATGGTCCTGCTTGAGCTGCTCTGGGGGGACCGAGAGGAAGGCAGCAGATAAATGTGCATCAGGAAATGCTGTTGAACCTTTCTGGCTGTAGTGAAGAGCTAAGAGCATCAGTCCTGGCTCGTCTCTCAAAGAGGGAAAGAAAGCTTGCGATATTTGGAGATGCATTAGGTTCTACACTGCCTTCCCCGCTACTACCAATCCCACTCTGACCGGGAGCATGTAGAGGAGAGGAACTGTGTTTGTTTGCATTTCCCCGTTTCCTCTCCCTGCTTCCTGATAAACAACCTATTTCATTGCCTGTGCTAAGCTTCTCCTTGTCTTTTTGCCTTACGCGGCTCTATTGATTTTCGAACCCTATAAATACGAACTAAAGAATCGCCTTCAGCATTGCAGTTTTAACTGTGTTCCATAGGTAACTTTCCTCCCCTCGTAGCTCAGCCCTGCGTTACGTAGACGTCCTTGGCATTTTATTCCGAGGCTGGCCCTAGACGTATGGATTACTTGTTTTCTACTAACGTACATTTAGCATACTGACTATGAACCAGAATACAAAAAGCCTGATAGATCAAAAGTATTTTGTATGGGCAGAAGAACAGGAGGTGAATATATAACGCTTTTGTTCATCAATAACTCTTTGGCTTTGACCTGTCTGAGCAAGTCGTGCAATAAGGTGAAACGCAGGTCACAGCGTCTAACAAATATGAAAATGTGTAGTATTAAGCAGAGCGGGGAGCTGCTGCTTCCCCAGACCCTTCGCTTCTCCCTAGGCAGCCCTCGGCGGGCTTGTCCGCTCCTGGGGGCTGCCCCAAACGCGAGCTCGCACTGGGGGGCGGGGGGTGTTACCCTGCCAGTTCAGCCGGGTGGTTAATAACCCCCGCGGAGGCGGGGGGTACCCTCCTCCCCTCAGAGAAAGGAGGAGAAAGCGGGGCGAGGTGCTTAAAATACTTGTGTGGAGATTTAAATAAGCCGGGGGGGGGGGGGGGGATTAAGGACACAAAGTCGCTTCGAGTTGCACTTGCTGTGAAGAAGGCACCACAGTAGTGGTAAGAAAGTAGATGTTTAAAAATAGCATCTCCCAGATCAGGCAGTTGGGAGTTGGAACCAGGCAAACAAACTGGTACACACCGCTCGGATAAGCGCAACACCCCCAAATCCGCCCTCCGCAGTGGTTGGATGTATCACACCCGCACCATTATTTGTCCTTATGGTGCCTGTTTTAAATAGTGGAAGGAGAAGAGGTTGACCGCAGGACAGCAGTGAGGAGCTGGGTCAGACACAATTCATGAACTTTTGTACTCCTGTGTGCCGCTGTCGACAAAGTAAAAATAATGAAACTTTGTGATATGTTTGTAAATGATTTCGGCTGACCTCTCGCCCTGCCCTTCACCATAAACGCTACGGCGGGGAAAACCTGGGAGGGTGCGAGGCTGCGGCTCGCGGGCAGCTCGCGGGGATAATAGCTAGACCAGCATAATGGGATGAAGGTAAATTTGGAAACTCTCTTCTTCCCGAGAGCAACTAACTCCAGCCTTTAATCTCATCTTTTTCACCAACCGCTGTTTCTGTTGTCGACTGTTTTACTTCTGTTTCGTTTGTGGTTTTGTTTTTCTTTTTTTTTAATTCTTTTTTTTATTTGAAGGGGGGGATTTCTGATTATGGAGAATCTCTTCGGATTCGTGTTAGTCTAAATAGATAAAGACTCCTTTCTAAATTACTTTAACCATTATTATTCTAAATAGCACAATTTGACCGATCAGGTCAGTTTTCTGTAGCGAGGACGTAAACGGCAGAGAATTTAAAGAGAACGGCAGGTCTTTCTGAGAATTTGGTAGGCGAAATTCGTCGTTATGATTTGGTGGAGACTCGTATAGCTCTATTGCAGCAATTATAACAAGAGTGAATCTTTTCCGAAATCCCACCTTCCTGCAAATCCGTATTTCAGAACTGAGTCCCAGCAGAATAGTTTACATTCCTCAGAAGACAGTAAGAAACTAAGAGAATTGCAAAGACCTGCTATATTATAGATGAAAACAGAATGTTATTACGTTGTCTATATATACCCTGTAGAACCGAATTTGTGTGATATTCATATAGTCACAGATTCGATTCTAGGGGAATATATGGTCGATGCAAAAACTTCACCTTTCTGCAAATGGTTAGAAGTTTAAATACGGGTGGAATCAAGAGGCATGTGCGTGCTGAACACTCAAAAATTATAAAAGTTTTGCTGCCTCACTCCTAATTGCTAGGTTTTAGGACTTTTTTTTAAACTTCGATTGCCTTTCAGTCCTAACTCTCACCGAAAATCTGTGAATTTAAACAATTAATCTCACCAGAAGCTACAAATTTTCGGGGGGAAGGGGGGAGGAGAAAGAAATTATTTACCAATCAGTGAATGACTCTTTTAAAAGATACTCATAAATTAGCTAGATATGCCAGACGTTAGCAAAATTTCTCTGTCAAGGGTCCAGATCACACCAAAATATTTACGACAGCAGCAAAAGCAGCCTTCGTCTCGCTGGAATGTATTTACTTGTGCTCCAGGCATGATATTGATGAATGAAGACCGAATTTATCTCATTAAACCCGTGATATTTTTAACCTAATTAAATGACGTCACCAGTTCAGTTGATTGAACTTTAGTAGTTAAAAGTGAACTGTTTCTTGACATCTGTATGATTTTACATACATACATGTATAGATTTATATTTATACGGTGGCGTTTGCGTCTGTGCGCGCATACGTATGCACACGTATATATTGAGGCTTGAAAGTGAATGAGAAGTTACTGATTGCCTAATTTTATTCAGCAGAACTAAATTCTGGTAACTTTTGGATGACCTCTGCGAGACAAAGACAGGACAGATCTATTGTACATCATATTACCCTCTTCTTTGACGGCTTTTCTTTTCCTCTACTGCTTACCAGTTTCCTCTCTTTTAACCCCGCTTCAGCTCATCGCTCCGTATATTCCTTTCGATGTTTTTTTTTTTTTTTTTTTAAATTTTATTTAAAGCAAGGTACCAAGCCCCGGCGGTGATGCTGGCTGGTAAATCAGGCGGCGGGTCTGCATCCCCCGGGGCTGGGGGAAGCCGGCTCAGACAAAAGGCTGTGGGCAGGGCAGCGGCCACCGCCCCGGGGTACCCCTACACCTCCGGTACCTGGTTTGGGGGTGCGGCCCGCCGGAGAGGGGGGTCACCCAGTCAGAGGGATGTTATTGAGTGGAATCGGGGGAAATGCGGGGAAATGCGGCGGTGGGCGCCCGGCTCCCCATTGGCCGGGCCGGTCACATGCCCGCCTAACTTTATTCAGTTGACAGCAAGTAGGAGGGCTCTATGGCAGGGGAAAAAAAGACAACACGAGAAAAATTAGTATTTTCTACCTTCAGAAATTAATGGCCATGAGTTCGTATATGGTGAACTCTAAGTATGTGGATCCCAAATTTCCTCCTTGCGAGGAATATTTGCAGAATAGCTACCTAGGCGAGCAGGGGGCCGAGTACTACAGTGCCTCGCAAGGCTCTGATTTCCAGCACCAGGGACTCTATCCACGGTCAAACTACAGCGAGCAACCCTTTAGCTGTAGCAATGCCCAAGGCTCTGCCGGGCAGCCGCGGGGTCACGGACAGGAGCAATCCGGCCCGGCAAGCCACTTCCCCGGCCCAGCAGAGCATTGTCCACCGCCTCCAATGTCCAACTCGCGAGCCTGCAGCCAGCAGCCGGCCCTCAAACCCCCAAACGGCTCCGCAGTTAAGCAGCCAGCAGTAGTTTATCCCTGGATGAAGAAAGTCCATGTAAACTCGGGTAAGGATCCTCTTCTTACTTTGCTCTTCTACCCTGCTTCCGATCGTCCTCAGCGGCGCTTGCCCGAGTCCCTGCCAGGCTCGTGGACGAGCTTTTTAAGCCGAGGTGGCCAATTACACTCGCCATAAATTTTTATTGCTGAGGAAATAGGCTGTTGGCCACGCGGGGCTTTGCCGTGCAGGATAAAACTCCATTTTAGGAGCCTGCTAGAGGCTCCCAGACTACCTAGCTGCGTGTGCCCGTAGTGCCTGCCTCAAACGTGGGGGAGAGCAGCCCGTCCATTGTAAGCAACTGGGACGAATCCAGCCCGGCCACATGCTCGCAGCTCATAAGGTTTTCTTTTGTAAAGTCGAACCGGCAAGTCAAGATTAGCTTTGTAAAGTTCTCCGTATTTTTTTCCCAGTGAATCCCAATTACAACGGAGGGGAACCTAAACGCTCCCGCACAGCTTACACCAGACAGCAAGTCCTAGAACTGGAAAAAGAATTTCATTTTAACAGGTACCTGACCAGGCGCCGCCGTATCGAGATAGCCCACACTTTGTGTCTCTCTGAGCGCCAGATCAAGATCTGGTTTCAGAACAGAAGAATGAAGTGGAAAAAAGATCACAAACTGCCCAACACGAAGGGCAGGTCTTCTTCATCTGGTTCAAACCCCCATTTACAAACTGGTTCCAAGGACCATCAGACTGAGTTGACAACTTTGTAGAAGAGGTGAAATTTTCCATTTCATCCTTCGCTTCTGACCAGTACTGTACATAACTGACACTGCCCAAGCAGAACCTGCATGTAGCAGCTAAGGACACGAGAAACTGTCATCTTTCTTTAAGGTACTGTTGTACAAAGGAGACAAAATGACGCTACTTTGGACTTTATTTTATTTGCCTCTTCTGGCACAACTTAAAAAAGAAAAACAAAAAAAGGGGAAGGAAAGACAAAGGGGAAAGAAAAAAAAAAACAAACCATCACGCAGGCAGTGGGAATTGGGAAAATATTAAATGAGACCTTCTGTCCTTAAAAAGTAATAAATAATTGAAAATGAAACTGTCCTGTGTTTCAGTTTTGAATTCGAAAGTGAAGATTGGATGCTTTATTCTGGGATTTATACTTTTAATTGTCTTTTTATCCCATGTAATTTGGGCACGGATGCATTTTGGGCAAGTTGAGGACAGGAAATTCATAGTATAGTCTTTTATTTGAACATAAAGACTATTAAATGTGAACTTTTTTTGTGCTGCTTTACCTTTCTTGGTGTGATGAAAATACTTGCTCATTTCCATAACGTCTCAGAAGGTGTGCATAGGAATTAAGTGAAAACGGGTTATTTTATGTTCTGATAGTGTTAGCGTATTTATTTATTTGTTACATAGAAGAGTGAAGACAAAAAGAAAAATAGTCAAACCAAAAATGGGGAAGAGGAGCTGAAATACAGTATTTCTCCTTCCCAATCTCATCAACACATATGTAATGTTTACTTGTCTTGAACGTACACAACTTTCTTGTCCCCCCTTTTTTTATTATTTTCCTCATTTGTGAATAGGAAAAGCGTCCCTGCTCCTTATCGTGTGTCATCCAGAGCTTACAGGCTTGAAATCTGTTTCTAAAGTCTGCTGCTCAGCGCTGTGCTTTAAACCATCAATACCTCATTTTAAAAATGGAAAGGGAAAAAAATGAAAAAAAAGAGGGGAGACCACAAAAAACACCTTCCCCCCCAAAAAAAACCCAAACCCAAACCCCAACAAACTCGAAACAAACAATAGAACTACCACCATCACCAAAAAAAAGTGAAAAGTTAATGTGATTTCTGATATAACCTGAGCCATTCAAAGCTGAAAACTGAATATATTATTTCAATCAGATTTCAAATTTCTTTTCTGCTAAAGAGAGATAGGCTATGTTGGCTGCTGTCTTGCTTTGTTTTAGGTTTATTTTGGTCTGTTGGATTTTTGTGGTTTGGGTTTGTTTAGGTTTTTGGTGTTGTTTTTTGTTTGTTTTAAGAACAGTGATTGTTTTTAAGCAAACCACGACACATGACTGCAACGGTTGGAAAGCTCAGCAAGTTGCTTTCATGGAAAGAGGAAAGGCTTGCATGGGAATAGAGCTCGTGTAATACTCACTGATTTGGCCCTGACTGCTGGTTGCCAAAGTTTTAGTGCGCTGTAACTACGAAAGCCAACCAAACCAGCTCCCTCAGCCACTTACACCTCCGCTCAGGCGATTTTAAAGCTCAGCCCTTATCTCCTGTACCCTCAGGGCAGCCTGGGAGAGAAACCATATAGTCGAAATTGTAACGAGGTTGTCCCTTTATTAAAGAGAAAAGGGGTAAGGAATGAAACTCATACCAAAACTGAAGGGAGGTGGAAAGAGCAGGGGCTGAGTTAACGTGCCCTTCTCCAGGCTGGGTGCTTCCCATCGAGGACTCAGGGCTTTTGGGCTCGCTCGGGAAAACAGAGGCCAAAATGAGATTAAATGAATTCGAAAATAAAAAGCGAACTTTTCAACAAGGGTGTATTCAGCAGTGTTAACTGTGGCCAGCAGTTAATTTCTGCCTTTTTCTCATTCCTAGAAGTCCGCAAAGTGTCTTTAAGACTTGGTCTTTTGTTTTAGAGCCTGGAGAAAACTCTTTGTTCTTCCTTAGGGTTAGCCCAGTTCTCAGACTTGCACATGGCAATACTTGAATATCTCCACGTCGTGATATTAAAGATGGATATTCCCGCATTATTCGCATCATTGTTTCTATGACAAAAAGCACCGAGTTCATACATAGTAAAGACGTCTTTTTTTCTGGCGCCTTCACGTTGAGAAGCTGAAAAGGTATTTTACTGAAGTTCGGCTAAATTGCAGGAACAGGTTCACCCAGAGGACAAATTTTCTATTCGATTAGTTGTATTTCAGCCGGGAAGAGTGACCTCTAAACCCTTAACCTTTTGGACCCAAAATACCCTTCCCTTTCTCTGGTATGGAGAGCAGCTAGCAGCAGGGCTTGCGGAGGGAATTCCTGAGACAAGTTTTCAAGTTTTGTTACACCAGGTTCCTACGGTAGTGGCCTTTCCTCTCCAGAGCTGTTCAAAGCCATCCTTTCACTCTTCAGACGAATCTACGAAAATAAAGGGGGGGGAAAAAAGGGTGTGGAGAAGTAAAACCTCTCTAGCTGCTCTTCTTGAAAATCCCCCTCCCGGACCCCCGCTGTTTACTTAAAGTCTGTGATAAGTTGACTGGGAGCAGGGAAAATGTGTTCTGAGAGAGAGACACCTACTTTGGCATCTGTGGTACAGTTCTGGAAAATAATGGCCTTGGATAAGCAAATCCTTGCTTTGTGCTTCTAATCGACCGAGATGGCTCCCGAAGTTAAAGGACCAACTTCTGCTCCCAGATTACCTTCCCCCGCCCACTGAAGTCAAACAGGGATGTAGCTGCGAGCAGAATTTGTCTCATTGTCTTTTGAAATGTTAATAACTCCGGGACGAGTGTTGGGTTCAGCAGGCACAGCTCTTACAACCCTGTTTGCAAGCACCCTTTGAGCGAGGCCGGGGCACTATAGGTTTACATAGGTGTAATTGCGCTGTAAGATCGGAGAATACTTGAAGTGGAGGCAGAAAGTACCAAAAAGAAGTAGTTTTAAGCTGCCAATGCTCTGAAGGGTCAGGAATGTCTGTAATAGCGACCAGGAGCACCCACTGGTCCTTATCCCCGGTGCAAAACGAACCTGATGTTTATTTTTTAATGGTTTAAACCCCTCTGCAGAGATATTTTGTGTATGAAGCGAAGTCGGTTATTTTTGTTGACCATGGGTGAACGTTGTGCATTGGAGCCTTTGTTAAACGGTCGCATTGTTCAGCAAATATTCTCATCTCTGTTAAAGTGTGATGCTTTTTATAGACTTTGCTGATGTTTTGCTGCCATTGATTAAAGCGTTATTTATACTAACTGTCGCCTGTAGTTTTGATGTAAGACCTCCACATAATTTTGAAATAATAAAAGGTGTAGCGAAATAGATTCTGGTTTGTACCTTGAACAAACAGTGCTTACAAGGTAGATCTCTCTTCTGTGAAAATGCTGGTCCCTCCCATCATTACAGTGTTAAAAGATGAGTGACTCTGCATAGCATCCTTCCAAATGTCCCTTTGAACAGGTTTGCTGTTTGCCCCAGCCATAATGGTGTGACTCTAGGCCAAGCTGGAGTCTATATTTACTTTTAGGCTGCAGTTAAAAGTGCCTGTCATCCATTTGCTGCTGCTTTGCATTTAACAAGCCCTCCTAGAATGACTCCCGGATTTCTGCATGTGTGGTAGGAGTCAAGGAGCCACACCTGAAGTCACCTCGATCCCCACGCAGATGTGTGCCTTTTAGGTGAGTCCTGGAAGGAACCAATGCAAGAAAGAAATGGAAATTTCAAATTGCAATGTAGAGACTAGCTTTTCCTGAGCAGTAACCCTCATTTTGACAGTGGAAGCAAAAGAAAGATCACAAGAAAACACAAACTTGGAGATTTTAAACTTTCCCCTGCAACTAAGGCAAACATTTTTTTCTCCCCTGTGTAAGCACCTCAGACAATAACACATACATCTAGCCAGGAGAAGTCGATCGCACTATTTTTGTAATAAGTACTTGTCACTGAGGGCTTGTCCTCTCCTGGAGCGTGGTCAAGGCACGAGTCCAAAAATACAGTCTCTGGCTCAGCCCAGCCAAGGAGCAGGGTGCACAGCAGAAGACATGTGTCTCTACTGCCCAAGTGCATGGAGGGGAGCGTGAGGGTGCCTTTCTAAGCACACAGTCGCTAAGTTTAAATATTGAGGCGTATTTTGTGATTACACCTTCTCTCTCTCCTCTTTAATAGCTCCTCCTGTTACTCCCGATACATCAATACAGTTCTGTATATTATATCACCACTAGTCGTTAAGGTAAGAATGAAGAGGAAAGGCAGAGTCAATAGCAAACCCCACTCACTGTACAGTACAGTAAATAGGGACCTCTCGGTGCAGAGCCACACCGCTTCCAACGGCCATGTTTGTTAGCCCTTTCCCCTGATTCTTTTTCCTTTTTTTTTTTTTTTTTCCTCCTTCCCCCCAAGCCTAGAGACCAAAATAATCTTGCTAGGAACAGTCATAACAGGCAGAATTTCAAAGTGCAAGGAAGATGATAAGAATAGATTTCTACAAGTCCTGACCACGTGATTTGCGAAATAATTAATTCAGCACGTCCCTTAAGAAACACGGAGTCGTCATTAATCTGCCAAGCAAAGGACTCTATCAGACTTGAAAACTGAAGAGATCCCAAGAATATAATATACAAAGAGTGCAGTCCCTCTCCCTGCACACCTAGCTCTTTGGTAGCTGCTGAAAAAGAGACGCCTGGTACGTAAATATTTTTTATTTTTATTTCTCCTTATTTAAGCCTTAATGAACTCAGCTGTCAAACACTTGACAAATAGGGCACGCTGCTTCCTGATTTCCAGCTCGGCAGCGGCCGGGAACCGGACCGGGCGCAAGCGGTGACCTTTGCTTCCCAGGGAGCGGGGGAAAGAGGACGAGCGCGGAGCGCCGCGGAGCACCGCGGAGCAGGGAGGCTGACCGCCCGCCCGCCTCCCGGGGTGGCGGCGCTGGCCGCGGCTGCCTGCGCGGGGAGGCGCGGAGCATCGCGGAGGAAACAATGCGTCCGTCAGGGCAGCCGTTGCCCGGTCCCAGCGGCGGGGAAAGGCCCTCAGTTCCTTCGCAAGCAGGGTCGTAAATTTTGCCGTGCGTCTTTGACAGCGGGGCCGGAGCCAGCGCCGAGCGCGCCTTCCCCTGCCGCCCGCACAAAGGCCGGCTCCGGCCCCGCTGCCCCTGCCTCCCTGCCCGCTCCTGCCCTGCCCGCCGTCCTTGCTCGCCCGAGACTCGCAGCCCGGCGCGGGGCTGCGGAGGACCTCGGGCGAATCCAGCCCCCCAAGCGGGCATGCCGGCTTTCGAGTCCCGGATCAATAGCTCGGAGTAGGGGAAAGTAGGATTTGTGTTTTTATACAAAGTCACTCCTTGTAAACTCCATAGAATATGGACAACGAGTCTGAGATTTCTCTGTGAAATCCCAATCATCTGGAAATACCTTCTGCAAACAGGATATTCTTTATTATCCCTCGCTGGAGTAATTTCTAAAAAAACCTAGATTGTAGCTTTTTATTGCTTCCGTTTCGGAGGCAGGACAGAGACAAAGTTTCCTATGTTATGAATTATACATTCAAACAATAACACATTAATTCAATTATTCAAAGATGACAAATGTTTATGTGCTTTGCTAGTGACTAAGGAACAGATTTGCTACTTCACGAGGACTCCTACGTTTTTATCAATGAAGTTTTATATTATCCTATTGGGCCGGGAAAGAAACCAAACTCCACCAAGACTAGCAGTAAAATGGACCTGAACATAAATCGTAGCCCTTTCATAAGAGCGTTTATTCTCGCATATAGCCCAGGCTATTTTATCAGTTTGACAATTGCCGGAGTTGTTGTTATAAATCATCATAAGTAATTCCTGAAAGGGTATGAGGCTGCTGGGGGGCGGGCGGAGACTGTAAATCTTTCTGTTTTATTGCTCTATGAACATATGCTCCGATTGAAGAAGTCTTAGATCCTTACTGGAGACAAATTCGCGCAAAGCTGGAGTCCCACCAGCCAAAGGATTAACATTTCCTTAATACTTTTTCAGTCCCCTTTACGATGTCTTAATTCTGGTGGTGGCGAAGGTGCTTCTTTCTTTGAGCCGTCCCCTCCATGCTCACGTTAAATTTCGTCTTTTTTTTTTTCCCCCGCTATACTCTGAAAAGAGACCCTAGGGCTGTGAGCCTTTTTTCCAGGGGGTTCCGAACCGTTCTCCGAAAAGACGTTTTCTTCTGAATCCTCTTCGTGCTCTTTGCTCGCGTCCAGCTTCTCCCTCGCACTTTTGTGTAGGAAGTGAAAGACCTCTCCGTCATCCAAAATGTCTAAACAGCGGCCAGAATTATGTTCGGCTTTGTGTGTATGTACACAAGTATGCAGAACACGCTGTGCGTGTAGGGGTTGCTGTATGTACACACAGACACGCGAGCGCGGGGGGCTCGGCAAAACTGTCCAGACACCGAAATATATGGCTGACGGAAAAGGATATAAAGAACCATTACCTCTTACTTGAGGCGAGATTTAAGTGCATCATTTCGAAGAAATATAGGATTATAAATCCGAAACCATACACAATAATTTACATTAAACTTATGTTTCCATCACTGGACTCCAATCTTTTTATAACTGGTTTGCAAAGTCAGGAAAAGCAATGTAATTTAGATAAATGTTACAATGCACTTATGGTTAGTATTGTAAGGTAATACGTTACTGTCACATCCCCATGCTTTGGATGGTAATGAAATCATAGCAGATGTTAGATTAGGTGTGGTGTATTTATAGCTACAGATATGTTAGAAAAATCAGAGGAGCTAATATATGTGTGTATATATATATATATATGCATATATATATTTTTTTTTTTCCGAACTGGAATTGTTAGGGAGCTTTGTGGGCACACATGACGGATATACACCGGGTTTGCTCTATGTCTTTTCATACACACAGAGAAGGGAGGCAGGATCAGGGCACACACACACACGCACAAATGTCATAAGGATTTTTTTCCCAGCGCTTGTTCAGCCTCCAGACGGGTAGTCTCCGCTGCCCGGTACGGAGAAAGCAAAAATTCGCGTACACCAGTGGGCCCCAGCGCCTATCCACCAGAGCAGCGCTGCTGCGGAGCTGCCCCCGGCACAGGCCCTGGGCCGCAGCGAGTCCCAAATACCTCCTCTGTCTCCGCTGGGAATTTCTGCGCCCTGGGATCATCCCGCGGAATTCTCCTTTTCCCGGGCTCCGCCGGCCCCGCGGGGCGCGTAAGTGCGGGCGGCGCGGCCGCGGTGCGGAAGGAGCGCGGGCTGGGCAGCGCGGCCGGGCGGGCCGGGGCGCGGGGGGCCGCCCGCCCCGCGGGGCCCGGCGCGGCATTCCCGCTGCGCGGGGGCGCGGGGAGCGCGCCAGCCTCGGCCCCGGCGCGCTGCTCTGCGATCACGTGGGCCAATATGCCTGTATTTTAAGGCAGTGCCTATATTTCTGATTATAAAGGGATTTCTCCTGCTCGCCCCCAAAATTCATCAATGGCCGCACGATTTAAAACCAAAACAAACCAGGAGCCGGCCAATTGCTGTCGTTGGTTCCAGGACGCTGATGGCTAAAGGGTTGTGTGTTGATTTTTTTTTTTTTTAAAGCCCAACAAATTCCGATTTCCACTCGCTTTCTTTTATTGGTAGTTGAGCCTGAGCCTGTTTTCGTTCTATCGGGAATTCTGGTGTATGGAAATGTCTGTAAAACCGCAAGATCAGGTTTAGGAGAGTATTGTCTGCAGACAAAGGGTGAAGGATATATTCTAAGAACTGCAAGCGCAGATCCTGAAAAGTGAGGAGCCCAGGTTTATGATAAATTGATACACAGGTAAGCAACTGCATGACAAAATGGGACGTTTAACCGCAGGGGCTGTATTATCGCCTTTACTCAGAGACGGTCTGGAATTTGTTTGCGACCTCTGCCCATAGCGGCTGCGACTATATGGAGTGGTCTCCACCTCCTTGAACGTTTTAAGCTGTATCTTCTTTGTATTATGTTCTTTAAATAAAAAGTGGAGTCCTTTCCAAAGGCTAGAGGATTACGTTTAACCCTATCCTTTTCCTAGTTTTGGGTGGTTTCAGGAAGGGAATTACAAATAAGCAAAGAAAGGAGGGAGAGACAACTTTGCTAGATGCTCCCATTGCCAAAGTAAGATTGAGCATCACGTTAATGCGTTGCCGTGGATAGCCGGGCAGGGGGTAGCCGTGTTGATTTGTAAAGGGCGATTTAAAATAGGGTCATCGGTAATGTAGCTCTTATATAGGGTCTCTTAAATATTCGTGCCAAGTGTCTTCCCGAACCTTTTCCCCTCTCCGTGGATTCGTTTTCCTTAGTGTCTGCTGTTTTCCTCCCCTAGTTGTTTTAGTGCTGCTATTACCGGTATGCTCATGCCTTCGAGTTACACATGCTGTTTGAAGCACGGCTTGATATTTATCTACTGAGAAGTTTCTTGTCCTGCGTTTGTGTGGTTTGATCAATAAGGTTGTGGGAAGACGCCTGGGGGGGACCGGTGCCTCTCTGGGCGAACTAGGGATCTGGTAGCGACCACACAGCCTCTCCCAATACACTTACATCTCAGCTCCCTCTTGGGCTGTTGCAACTAGCCCGGCTCTCCCAGGAACGCCTGTTTCCACTGACTGGCGGCCTGCGTGGAGCTCGGGTGAACTCTCGGTTGTCTGTTGTAGAGCTCCTGCGTAAAGCCCGGAGCTGTGCTGTCGAGCAGGAGCGTGTGTAAGGCTGTAGCAGACCCTGACCGCCCCGAGTCACCCGGGCGAGTCCTCCGCGGGGGTCGGAGTGCCCCGCGGGAAACAGGGCGGGAGGCGAAGGGAAAGGGAGAAAGTTAGTTTTTATTTCTTTATTTTTATTTTCTATTGCGTGTTGCTCTGCTCGATCAGAAGTTAAAAGCAGTGAACATTTTTCTTAGCTGTATGCCTCCAAGCTGCTGGCCTGCCAAGTTAGTCAGCTGAATCCAATTACTGCAAGCAGCATTTCATTTGGCTCGATGGAAGCACTCAGTTATAACTTCACCTAAAATTTCAATAATATCTATACTGGTCCCGCACCTAAATAATTCTAAAGACTTCCCTGGGTTTAGCTCTGGCAACGTCTTCTCCGAGAGCTGGGAGTCGAGCACAACTCCAGCGTGCCTGGACTCCTCTCTTCGCAGTACAAACTTTGGGGGCTCTTCCTGTGGCCGTGGAAATCTTGGTATTTGGCCAAGCTCTGGCTAAATAAAGCATGTCTAGAGTAGGAAAGCTATCGCTTGTGAGGCTGAGAAGCTGCTTCGGAAAGGGATGAGAAGTCGATAATTAATTAGTCACGAAATGAAAACTTACCGTGTTAATCAACAGCGGCTAACAATGACTCGGTTTGCAATATTATGATCTCTCCGCTCAGGGGCTAAAGTGCAATCCAACTTAGGCTGCCTTCATACACTCTGTAAAGTGCTATTTCTAATGAATTATCTTGAAAAAAAATAAGGCACTTAAAGTTGACGTACGCCCACGTGAATATATTATATAAGACGTTACCGGGACAGGCCCGGGCCAGGAACCTGAGAGAGCATCATGTGTAATCATGAAGCTCCACTTCCCTAACTCCTGTTTGCCAGCATAAATTAAGGTGATTTGGAAGGGGAATGTAGCATCCTACTGAGTTTGGTTAGGGAGAGAGAAGACTTGGTGGAAAGTTGTAAGGTCTGTTGTGTTGTGAGCTATCGGAGGCGCTTCCGTTGGTTGTTCATTAAGTGGTGAGTTATTGCTGTACGAGCCAAAGGTCATTTCAAAGGCTTATGGTGGCTAGATATCGTCTTTATAATGACCTGGGCTTCTTTGTGGGGGATTTTCTGGCACTCTTAAGTTCTTAAAGTCCTGAATCGACACATTGCACAGCCAAACGCAAAATACTAATTTCGAGACACAAATATTTGCGGTGCATTTTCAGTGCTGGGGCTTCTTCGCTTATCTTTCTCTCTGTCTTATTTGGGGTCTGGGGGGGAGAAATGGAGAGACACTCGCGCTAGCTTCGTTTCCGCCGAGGGCTCCGCGGGCCGTGGGTGCGGGCGCGGTGGTTGTGACCATCGAAAGTGCCCGCAGCTCCCCTACAAAGGCGTTCCCGGACCCTCGTGCGTTGCCTCTCCGCGTCTCGGCCCCCGCTGCGCGCTCGGAGAGGCGGGCGCGGCTTCGCGGCCGGTGTGCGGGGCCCGTCGGAGCGGCTGCTGCAGGCCGCACTGTCCGGGTCCGACCCGCAACCGGAGTATTTTGCTCGTTTGTTTGCTCCCCGCCTCTCTCAAAGCGCTATTAATAAATGAAGAGAAACATCTGCCCTTTGTCTTGTAAAAGGTCTGACGCGGACGGAGAGACACGGTGAGGGGCTGAGGACGAGATGTGCATTTATTAACAAAGTCCTAAGGAAGAAAGTCCAAAACAAAGCAGTTTCCGCTGAGAGTTATCACTTCTGTTGCAGGTCCGTGCCCACGGATTATCCAAAGGAACCTGAAGATCCTACTCACACAGTTAAAGTCAAAAATCAAGAAAAAACATAAGTGTGGTGAGTTCTCTAAATTTCCTTTTCCATCCATCTCTCGCTTCCCCTATCGCGACAAGCCCGTCGCAGGGAGCACAGCCCGGCCCCGGCCCGCCGAGCCGGGCCCTCGCCCGGCGGCTCCCGGTCTAGCCCTCGCCGGCGGCACCGGGGGCGCGCCGCCGCCCCCCACGTCAGATAATGAACAGCCCGTAGAAAGCGGCCCCTGCTCCGCGGGAGCCGAGCCCGGCTGGGGAGCAGCCAAGCCCTGGACCCAGCCGCGGGGAGCGGATGGCTCCCTGGGGGGCTCCGTAGCTGGTCTAAGAGGCCCCACGGCGGCCACCACTCCGTATCTCGTGGGGCTCCTTCGCGCTCCCCAGAGCTCTCAGCGCCCTCAAAGACGAGACATCCCTCGTCTGAGGCTCAAGCGCAGCCCCAGCGGTGGGTGCCCAGCCCGCGGCCGGGTCCGGCGGCTCCAGCGCTTTCCTTATATACAGGGTTGCCCCGGGCCGGTGGCCGGGAAACGTGCCGAGCGGGGGATTCTTTTGCCGGGCTCCCTCCTACGCGCCGGCTGCTTTGCACTTCTGAAAGTGCCGGGGCTTGGGAAGTGTTTTCCTTTTCATTCCTGGCCGGAGCGTTTACTGCCACGGCGCTAGCAGTCATAAATTTTGTTACAAACCGCAATGACAGGTGCATTGATATGCACCCTGAGAGCTCCGGCTGCTTTAATAACCGCTTCGCTGGCCACTCTCACCGCCTCTTATTTATTCGGTATCATATTAGATATTGATCCGAAGCAGAATTAAGTGTAGTGGAAGTTTTAGTGGAGAACTGCTTAATATGAAAGTGTCGGGAGGAAAGCGCCTGGCAGCGCCGGGCCGGTGTCAGTGTGGGCCAGCCGCATTCCGGGCACACGCGCGGGTGGACGCGTGAGCTCCCGGCTGCTCCCCGGGCAGAGCCGTTTAGAGGGTCGGTATCCCCCAAAAGCGCTGGAACCAGTGGCAGGACAAAAAGTCTCATCGTCATGTGCAACGCCTAACAGTTCAGATGAGGTTAAATCTTTCTGGAGAGGAGGAAGGGAAATCTGAAACACAGACATGGATACTTTGCGGTTTCCTACCCTCAGTGCCTCCGAGCCCACCTCCCACAGCTCGGCCTCACCATTTGGATGTCACTTTTTTTTTTCCCCCCCCTTGAGGCTGTTTCTGGCCAAACCACCAAGTGTTGAGCCCCTGCTTTGGTGTTACCTATAAAAACATCACCCCAGGCCTTGCACTCGTAGAAAAATCAAACCCTGGAAAGGTCTCACTCTTTCTCTCCCTCTCTCTCTTTTTAAGATCTAAAGATGAGCCACCAAACAGTTGAGCATTGTCCATGTGATTTATGGCCCATAGCCTCCTTTTTAGGTTCAAGCAGAGTTCACAAGCAGTTGGTATTTCAGAAAAGAAATAAGGCTTTTAACAGCTTAACAGCAATATTCTTTCTTAAGATTCTGCGTATTCTTTTGGGAACTATATTTCACAAGGCACATAAAAGCCTACGTTTAGGCCAGTGTTGTGCTAACAAAAGTCCTCAGTCCAGACCGCTCTTGAAAATGTAGATGATAGAAGTGGGAAACGAGTGATAGAGTTATTTGGACAAAAATACTTTCAAGACTCGTCAAGATTATCACAGTGTATTAAAACTCATCTGTATCGCCGCCGTTCATTCTCATAGACTTTTTAAACTGAAATTTTCCAGGAGAGAAATACAGTTCTTTTCCCGCTTCTATCAGCTTCAAAGATCATCCCAAGCTTTTGTTCAGGGAAGAAAAGGACCCCGGCGTTTTGTGACATGGGATAAACCTGCAAGAGGGGCCGCGGATCGCAGCTCGATGAGGTTATTTTTACTTACAGAGATGTGTTTCCCGGTGAATTTTAGAAAACATATAAGCGGTACTTGGCGGGACCAATTGCTGGGGGAGAAAAAGGAATACTGTGGTAGTATTGTTTGAGTATAGGCTGGAGAATTATAATTATCGGACAGTGTTCAAAAATTTCTATCTACTCTTCTCTGGTACGTTAATAGGCTTAAATCCTGCAGAAATACAACAAATCTTAAGATACGTTGAGTTATACACTTACATTGCCAGGTGAAGCCTGTGCTAATTTACAAAATTACCAAAAATGTCGGAGAAAAGCCCTATACAACAAGGAAAATAGGAAGAGGGAATAATAGAAAGCCGCAACAAAATGCGGAACAGTTTCCATGTTGTACGAAACGCAGAGAAGTTTTGGGAGCAGCAAGGAGGAAGGCAACAGCTCTGCCCCAATATATCTGCCCTAGGGGGACCTTGCGTTTTCGGTGTGAGCAGCCTGATGTGGGAGGGCGCGGAGGGGAGCGCCATAAATTTACAGGCTGGAAAAAGAAAAGAATCCTCTAAAAATTATTTCAAATGTCTCAGGTTCTTTCTACTGGGTACAAATAAAAAGGACGAGAAACGCTGGGTGAGGGAATTTAATTAATCACAGAATTAAAATAGGGGAGCTGACCTGAGACTTCCTTTATAGTGCAAAGTGAAGGGAGTGAATGGCGCCGGTTATACTTTAACTCTGGAGGAATCCAGGGGAAGAAGAAGGGCGGGTTTACAAAGGGGACGGGATTTTTCTGCCTCTGCCCGGCCGCAGCCCGGGCTCCATCCATCATGTCAGCCGTGCACGGCCGTGCGCACGCGTGAGGCGCGGGTGCTCCCGGCCGAAATGGGCCGGTGGGTCCCTGGGGACACCACCCAGCACAGTTGCTCACTGAGGGCCCTTGCCTAGAACCGCGGAGGGCGATCCAGCCAAACTCGAGCGGGAACAGTCCAAAGACAAAACAAAGCAATGAAACATGCCCCAGAATGCCTCAAAAGGTGGCCTGTAGAAGTCCCACCAATGTGTTCCCGTTCCCCCCTGCACCATCGCTCTTGGGTGACTCTTTCACTGCTGTGCCTCGATCCTTCCCTGGTGTACTCTGCTCTCAGCCTGGGGTGCCCCAGTTTGCACGGGCTCCTGCCTGGCGACCCTGCTCCTTGCCTTGTGTCCCCTGCTCTTAATCTGGTGTCTCTTGCTCTTTTCTTGATGCCCCCTGCTCCTTCCTTGATGTCTCCCAGTCCTCCCATGGTGGGGAGGCTGAGGCTGAGGGTGCTGGGCTGAGGGGCTCCCCCCACTGAAAGCCTCTTTTGTGTCCCCGCTGTTTCCCTCCCCAGGTGGCTGCGAGTGGCCCGGGCCGACGACGTGAGGCGCAGGGCGGCGGTCAATGTTATATGAGCGGGGGCCGCGGGCCTCGGCGATCGCAGAGCAGAGGATGCAGAAAGCCGCCTACTACGACAACGCGGGGCTCTTCGGGGGCTACACCTACAGCAAGGCCGACGCCTACCCCTACGGCGCGGCCCACCAGCCCTACGGCCAGGCCGGCTTGGACAGCGAGTACCCCGGCTCCGCCTGCTCCGTCCAGGGCTCGGCGCCCGGACGCGCCCCGGCCCACAAGGGCAGCGAGCTGAGCGGGAGCTGCATGCGGCCGGGCGGGGGCGGCCCCGGGGGCAGTCAGCCCCCGGGGATGGGCGAGCAGCAACCCCCGGCCCTGCCGCCCTCCTCCCCGCCCAACCCCCCTCCCAGTGTGCCCCCTCCGAAAAAAGCCAAGGGGGGCCCAAACTCCTCGGGCTCGGCCACCGCCACTCTCAGCAAGCAGATATTCCCCTGGATGAAGGAGTCCCGGCAGAACTCCAAGCAGAAAAGCACCTGCGCCCCCCCAGGTAGCCCAACACCCTCGCCCCAGCCCACTGTTTGCCCAGGGGGTGGGGCTGAGCCCCTCGGGCTGAACCCCTCTGGTTGAACCCCCTGGTCCCGCATCTTGTCCCCTACTCCTCCAACTACTATCGCCTACAGCCCCCGCTCGGGGGTCCCGGCCCTGCCGGGCGCTGTAGCTGGGGCAGGCTAGGGGCTCCCGCCTCGCTCCCCCACCAGCCCAGCGGCGGCAGGCGCAGCCCCGACGGCTCTCGGCAGCGCCTGGACGGGGGGCCGCTGGGGGTCTGTGGGGGGAGCTAGCTGCGGGAGGGTGTGTATGTCGAGCAGCGAGGGGTGGGAGGCCACCCCCGCGTTCCCTGTGCCCACTCCCTGGGTGCCGGCAGAGCGAGAGGGGACGGTGGGTCTCCGAGGGACCCTGGGAGGAAGGGGAGGGGGGGTTTTCTAGGGAGACCAACGTGTCTTTGTGCCTCTTCCCCGCAGGAGAGAGCTGCGAGGACAAGAGCCCCCCCGGGCCGGCCTCCAAGAGGGTGCGCACAGCCTACACCAGCGCGCAGCTGGTGGAGCTGGAGAAGGAGTTTCACTTCAACCGCTACCTGTGCCGGCCGCGCCGTGTGGAGATGGCCAACCTGCTCAACCTGACCGAGCGGCAGATCAAGATCTGGTTTCAGAACCGCCGGATGAAGTACAAAAAGGACCAAAAAGCCAAAGGCATCATGCACTCCCCCGTCGGACAGTCCCCGGACCGCAGCCCCCCCCTGAGCGGCCCAAACCACGTCGGCTACTCCAGCCAGCTCCCCGGCGTCAACAGCCTCAGCTACGACGCGCCCTCGCCCACCTCCTTCGCCAAGTCCCAGCAGAGCATGTACGGGCTGGCCGCCTACACGGCGCCGCTGAGCAGCTGCCTGCCGCAGCAGAAGCGCTACGCGGGCGCGGAGTACGACCCCCACCCCATGCAGAGCGGCGGCGGCGGCTTCGCCAACCCCAGCCTGCAGGGCAGCCCCGTCTACGTGGGGGGCAACTTCGTGGACTCGATGCCAGCCTCAGGCCCCATGTTCAACTTGGGGCACCTGCAGCACCCCTCCTCCGCTAGCGTGGACTACAGCTGCGCCGCACAGATCCCCGGCGGCCACCACCACGGACCTTGCGACCCCCACCCTACCTACACGGACCTCTCCTCTCACCACACCTCTCAGGGACGGATGCAGGAGGCGCCCAAGCTCACGCATCTGTAGCGGGGCGGCGGCCGGCGGGGCCCGCTCCCCTCTCCATTACCTCACTTTTCTGACGGGACAGTGTTACTGTGCTCTCGAGTGCCAACAGTATTAGTGGATTTGTCTCCCCTAGCAGCTCCCTTCTTTCTTCCGCACCCCCGAGTAGGTCCGTGAGCAGGAGCCTTTCTCTTAGAGCTGTTTTAAGCATGACAGTGCAATATACTGCCAACCGAGGGACTGATAAGCTGGTAATGATGTACTTGAAGGTAAGTCTTAGAAATGCCGTAGTGTTAGCAGCGCGTCATGCTGAGGTGTTTTAGACCAGTCGTAAGCCGTGGGAACTCGCCCGCGTGTAAGCTTATTTCAGAGAAGTTAATTTATGAATTCCTCCGTAACGTAAGGATCACATTGGACTAAATGAAATGTATTTATTATTTTAAGCGAGACATTTTTTGTATCACTGATTATTTATCCTCGTCTTAATGTATTTATGTGGGTATTTGTAGAGTTTCTTCACCAGTACTTCGGGAGAGCGATTCAGGTCCGTGGTGACTTACATTTCACCTATTTAGTATAATCGGTCTGAGCTAGTTGAGAGAGTAGTCTTGAACAGTTGTAACAGTGGCTGGTGTTTGTAGTTTATGTAAGGATTAATTAAGACAGCAAGTCGTAAATCATTAATAGAGTAAAACAAACTGTGGCATCACACAAAGAGCCATTACACTTAAAAAAATATTGAGAGTATTTTTAAAGTATTTATTTCTAACCGGCTGGCCCCACTCGAGAGCCTCGGTGGCTTGGCTGGCAGCTGGCTCGGCCGGGTGAAGCCACCTTTAGTTGGAAGCGCAGCCGCTTTGATGAGGCCATCTACAAAGCGGGGCTATTGGCCATCTTGTTTCAGATCAAATCCTGCATACAAAAACCTCGGTGAGGTTAACATTTATTTATTGGCTGGGTATCTATCGCACGTATTATTATTTCGGTGGGCTCTTTTTTTTTTTTTTTTAATTACACTCTGGCTATCTGAAATAGAAATTAGAAGCTTAGAGCGCAAAAAAATTAGAAACCCTCTGATAGTGCTAATTTCATTAGGGTCTCCATAGCAATCCGTGCAGCAGCTGCCGCCTCCTTTGTTATTTTTATACTGTTGTCTTTATACTAACCATAAATCAATTTTTAGACATCTTTGGAAGCCCAAGCTTTTCCTCTTGGTTTTGTTTTGGTTTTAGTTTTGTTTTTTTTTCATAAAAATAAACTTTGAAAGAAAATTGACAATCAGATACACACAGCCGAAGGGAGACGCCGAGACAGGGTCCGGGCAGAGGCCGGGCGGTGCCACCGCGCTCCCCCGGCGCCCGGCGAGGACGGTCCTGCCCCGCCTGACTGCGGCAGAGGGGCACCGCCGCCTCCCTCTGACACGAACAGGACAGTTAACAAGGGGAAGGAAAAAAAAAAAAGAAGATAAAAAAAAAGAGAAAAAAAAAGGGAACGATGTTCTGAACCCTCGTGTTTCCTCCTCTCTAGTTACACGGCTGTATCGAACCCCTCGCTGGATTTACAGAGATTATTTCTTTTGTAAACGCTGTTATTAAAGTCTCTTCCTGACAGTACATGTCGCTCCGAGAAAACCATTCTTTCTAAAAGTGTCGAGTTAAAGATTAATCCAAACTTCTGTATTCCCCATCAAAGTGTCTGATGCGTCACTTTCCAGTTTGACAAACACTGCAGCTCCTATTCCATCCTCTAATGACAGGACCTGGCATTCCTATTGTTCGAAATATTTTACCACCTCCAATCCTGGTCAACACAGACAAATTTTCATTATTTATTCTTCTTTTCTTTCCCATCCCTTCTTTCTTTCTCACCATCTGGTATTTATGTTCTGCTGAGCAGTAACAATTCAAAATATTACTTAGGGTTTTATTTTTCCCTCTGGGCGATTTTAACAATGCTGCGCTAAATTAAAAAGTGTATCTTTTGTTAAATTTCACTTTTAACCAAGCAAATTCGGATATATGTGTTATAGATCTGTAAACAAAACAGAACAAAATAAACTACTTTTTTTTTGGAGACATATTTTGACAATTTTAAGCCCTAAAATTGTTTTCTATGGAAGTTTTCACACAAATTGTTTCTTAGAAGCTCCATCCAGGAGTAAACAAAACATAGAAACAACACAAAAAGTAATGCTAAAAACCACTCGTGATTTATACTCCTCTAATATTCCATAAATATATATATGTTTGTCTCTCCAAAATTTTCTGTAATCAATGTACCCACAACTGAAATTGTCCACGTAGGTTTTTTGTGTGTTCTTGAAAACACAATATATTTTGCATCACCTGCTTCTGTCTGTGAAACATCAAGGCACCACTATTTCTGCAGGGTAACCCAGTGTTCTTTTCCCTTTTGCTTCATGCTCTGTAGGCTGTTCTTCAGTGTCTGCTCTGACTTACACTGCTAAGAAAGAAAAGGCTGTTTATAGATAGCCCTTCCCCAGATCTGAGGAAGAAGGGGGTTTCAGAGGAACCCTAACCACAAACACAGTGTTACTGAGGCACATTGCCCTGAATTATTTTAATATTGAACAGAAAGACGGGGTCTGCAGACTTGGTTTCCAGTGGGGGAGGAGGAGGAGCATGCGTGAGGGGGAATCTTCTTGTAAATAAATTCACTTTCTTCTCCATGACTCTGGCAGAGGCGTCTTGTTTGTAATGCAATAGAAGTCTGTGATGATAACCTAATTATTAGAAGTAATGTTACTTTAGCGAGATCACTGGCATTTTTACAATGTTTGTACAAGCATCAGCAATCCAGAAGAGAAATACACTTTGGCACAAGCCAGACTTTTTCTTGGCCCATCATTTAAAACCCATAAATTATAAACAACCCCCTTTCACACTCAATAGGAACTTAGCTCCTTTGCAACAGCATCTGATGTGATGAACTCCAGTCACCTATTTAAAACACAACTACTCAGGCAAGGCCAGGCCTGGGTCTGATCTTACCCTCGCCTTTCTTTACAAATAGGAGCCATAGCACCCCTTCCTCTCCTTCCCTGTTCCCTCCATCTGCTCCAGACCCATAAAAGGGTCACTGAGTCAGGGCCTCTAAATGCTGGCAGTGCTGCTGCAGTGTTTGGGATAAGGAGCTGCTGACAGCACTGGTTGAGAGATGTCAGGAGTACACCAAGCTTCAGCGAGGCCATGCAGGTTCTCCTGTTCAGATTAGTGGGTTGGTTTGGCCTTTACGGTAACCCACTGTAATGGGTTTAATGGGTTTGCAGCAGTTTCCCTGCTGCAAAAAGAAGAGAGGCTTTGTGTTAGCTCCCTGAAGCCAGTGTGGGGCTGAGCTGCCCTTTTGCACCCTGTTTCTTTTGAGGGGGCCTCATCCGTGTCCCACTGTCTCTGGTCTGGTGAGCAGCACCAGGACAGGGGAACTTAGGCACAGCCAGGGGCTCCCAGGGATGCCACAGTCTTGTGTCATTTGTGTGGGGCTGGGAAAACAAAGCCAAATGTCTCCTGCTCCATTAGCAAGTGCTTCATGGTCAACCAATGCAGGTTCCCAGCCCTGGTCTCTGGGAAGGCCAGGGAGGGACTCCAGGGCATCCTACATGTCTGCCAATATGAGACCACACCTGGGTCACCCGGGGCTGCAAGCAACCTCGCTCAAAGGTGAAGAGGAGGCAGCTGGTTGCACACTGAGGAGGCAAGGACAGGCAGGGAGGAGGCTGGCTAAGAAAGAGGGAGCCTACCAGCACCCACTAGAAGTTCTCTGAATTACTTGGGGACCAGCTGGAGCATTGGAGCTGCATGGTAAGAATTCTGAAGGCAGGATCCACCACTGGGTTCTCTGCATCCCTTCAGCCCCATTAGAAGACCAGTGAAACAGCCTGCTGGTTGGTCCAGGCATGAAAGGGTCTACTTGACTAGGGGAAAAAACAGGGCAAAGGGTATGGTCTAGGGCAAAATGCTGGTCTACCATTGGGAAGGCGCCTTGCTCACAACTGTTGGCTGAGGAGGGAAGGAAGGAGCTGCAGGTTGTAATGCCCTCCTTCTATGTGCCAGCCTACCATGTGTGTCCAGTGGCCACACACAAACGGCAGCCTGGTGAAGGCACAGTGTGCTGCACGCTGGACAGGCCCAGACACCCAGCACTGCCACCGCAGACCTGCCTGGGAACAAAAGCTGGAGCCAGATGGGCAGCACAAAGGGGCTGGTGCTGCTGGGGCAATTAGGGCTGTGGTGGTTGGCTGGGCACCACATGATGACCTCTGCTTTTAAAAAGTGCATGATGAACTGGATCAGAGCTCCATTGGCTGCAGTCACGTTCCAGGGATTGAGTGGCAAGTTAATCCCTGAATGGGCAACGTCTCTCTGTTCCCCTATGAGAAGCAGCAGCGGGTAGCTGTGGTCCTTGCTGGGAGTGGGGCTGGCAGGGGAGTGAGGGGGCTGGCTCTATTAAAGGTCATCAATCACACAAAGAGCACTTTCTACTTGACAGTGGTTCCTCCTACTTCTGCTTGGGCCTGAGCCAGCTGGGACCTGAGCTGAAACCCCATCCAGCAGAAGCACAACCCAGCCAGCCCCAAGGCCTGAGAGCCATGGAGTAACATGGCAGGGCAGGACTGAGCCCCTTCATCGGGGCCTTTGGTGGTTTGTCTGTGTTAACAGGGCCACTGCTTAAACCTCCAGTATTTACTTACCTCTCTTCAGGATGCCCACCCACGCCCTAGCTGTCTCCACACCATGGATGTACATCCCCACGTACCACTGAGAACCGGCTTTTCCCCCACTGGTGGTGTTGTGGTAGCAGAGAGGCAAGGCTATGCTTGAACCTGACCTTCCAGGTCTGGGGGCTGGGGAGGGATATGTTCGATCTCCCGTTTGTTAGTTATTGTGACAAGTGCAGAGGGTGGAGTCTTGCTCCAGAGAGGAAAGGCAACATGTTCCAATCTCAAAGCAGTGTCTGTGGCTCAGGGCTGCCATTGCCTTCAACACACATACTGCTCAAGCAGCTTCTCTAAGGCATTGCTGGTAAGCGTCTGAAACCACCTAGGGCTTTTTAGTCAGCCTTTTTCCTATATCATGTCTTGGTTTCACAGTGGCTATCTCAGGCTTTCCAGTGGCCCACACTACCAGAAACATAGTGACACAAGGAATCATTTGGACCATTTTCCTCACAGAGGTTTTTGCCCCAGCAGCTCCCCTATCTAGTGCCATCACTCCACTGCTCACGCAGACATCCCTAAACCTCTCAGCCATTCTCAAATTGCCTTTGACAGCATCATGTTCTTCACACTCTTTTTAACCCACTTTTCTTCTTCCTCTTTCTGACTTCCACAGAGTCCTTCCTCTCTCCCATTAGACTCTTTGTAAAAAAACAACTGCAGTTGTTCTATTCTGTATCACTGGAACTTAGCTATTTAAGTCTGAACACTGTGAAATTCGGGAGTGTAGAAAAAGCCCTCCCTCAAAAGCCAGGACATCAACAAGAGATGTTTTGCCTGTATTTAGCCGCTGATTTCTGCTTTTGTCACCCTTGAAGAATCCTGCAAAAACAAACAGGTAATGAACAAGAAACTTGGTAACAGAATCCAGCTGGGTAAATGGAAAGATCATATGTTGGTGTGAACAGAGACAGCTCTTCTAGCATTTAAAACAGTCTTAGGTGTAACAAAACCAGTTGCATTCTGCAAACAGAAGACTCGAGTAAAGCAGCAGCCCTACTCTGGAGGCAATTCTCTTTCCTTCCCTGTGGGCAGGAGTTTTTACAGCAGGGGAGACTGAAGAGCAGAGATACTCTCCTGCATGGACATTCTTTCTCTGCTGAAGACAAAGCCTGCTGTTCCCTGGCTTCTGATTTTTCAGAAAATGACATTTTCCAAACTGCTCTGATTGCCATGGGTGTGTTGAGCAAGTTTGCATCATCCAGAATTCAACCTCTCAAAATGTATGTTTTCCAACAAGGTGTATTCGATTTAAACGGTTTTTCTATTTCATAGCTCTGAAAATGGAAATTTAGATGATAGTCCATTACTAGTGCAGCAGGGCACCACAGCCCATAAGAGTGAACAAGTCTGTGCCAGGAGAACACCTATCTTCAGGGTTTTGGGCTTTCAGTGACTGCTGTGTCTGTAAACTTGAAGTCTAACCTTAAAGCAGTAATCTGTATAGCCAGCCTTTGCACTGGAACAGTTGTTTTATAGTAGATGGGCAATAAGCTGGGGAGATAGAAGACCATGTTGCTGGTCAGAGCCCATATGCAGGGAAATGCTACTGTATCCTTGCAGGCTTGTGTATGCCTGTCCCAGAGATGTGTCCTCTCAGGGCCCCTGCAGGAAAAAAACCCAATCAGACCTGCTCTGAATCATCAACTAGGTGTAATGGTGGGGCATCTGGGGCTGAGCTGCAGAGCACAAGTCTCTATAGGAAAGAGTTGAGGCTGAGTCAGTGAAATGGTCTGATTATGTCTCCCCATGGTGTCCCTTCCCTGTCATCAGCCTAGCCCTCTGAAATCTGCAGAAAACCCAACAGAATTTTTCCTCCTCCGGGGATTCTGGCTGCCTTTGAGTGGTTGGCACCATGGCACCATGTTTAGTCCTCACAAAATTTGTGGCCTCTTCCTGACCACAGTAAATAGCATTTTGGCTGAGAACTTGTAGCTGTTGAGTGGAAGGCACTGGATGATGGATGAAGGCATTTAAATTTCTTGCGTTTATTTAGAAATAAAATAGTTTTTAAAATAAAATACAACCCTTGCATTTCCCAGCTGAGACCACATCCACTTCTTAAGAATTAGAAGGTTGCCTGTCTAATTTCAAGCAAAATGATAGCCCTTCTTCATGTTGTCTGTCCAGTTCCAAGTCACCGAAGGCCAAGCGTGCTCGGGCCAGCACATCCTTTTCTGTTCTGAACTGCACTGACACGTGGTTATCAGTTGAGGTGTTGGATGAAACCCATCATTATCCAAATCAAACATAAATGTGGCTCAGACTGGATGATCAAGTGTCACTTGGAGACATCTAGGGAAAGACAATCACTTTTAGAGTCCAGGTTTCACCTCCTCCACCTCGTTCCTGTTTCTTGCCACTCCGTAGGGATGAAAACCAAGAGAGAGCGCGTTTGGCTGGGCAGTGTAACTTGATTCGCTCTCTGCCAGCTGCAAACACTCAGTAAACAATGCCGAATTGTCAAGGGAAAAATGAAAGTCCATTAATGGGGTGAGCCCGGGGATTCACTTTTGGGAGGCTGCAGAGCACTTATCTGATGGAGTGAGACCATTAAGTGCCATGAGGTGCAACAACAACCCCTCCAAGCGCCTCAGCCTCAGAGTCTGGACAGCCTGGGTGTGCCTCCGCACGCTGCCGCTCCCCGGGGCCGCGTGGGCTCCCGTGGGAGCCTCCAGGAGCCTGGCCGGCAGCAGGGCAAGAGGCAGACCTAGCCGTGGAGGGAAGCCCAGGTTGCAGAAAAGCGCCACCTCCAAACTCCCGGCAAACGTTCCAAGTGCGCGGCGACTCCATCGGCTCCAGAGGAAGCGGCTTGTCCCAGGGGGATCCCGGGAGTGCTCGGGGGACTGCCCACCTGAGCCCCGCGTCGGCCCTGGGCAGCCAGGCGTGGGCAGGGGAGCCGGCGGAGCCCGGGACCCCCGGTGCGGGCTCCCCCCGCCGGGCTCCCATTGGCCGCGGGGCGGGACGTGCCGCCCCGCTCCCGGCCCTATATTAGGGCAATATTACCCCGGCGGGCAGGTGTGGGGAGCGGCGTTGCCCCGCGGGCCATGGACCTGGGGTACTTTGCCCTCGCCTTTCCGCCGGGGCTGTGCCGCGGGGCCCCGTACCCGCAGCGAGGGGACGACGCCTCCCTGGGGCTGGGCACCACGGCCAGCGCCGCGCCCCCCCTGCAGGCGGCGGGGTACGCGGCCGCCCCCGCGGCGGCGCCGGGTCCCGGCTGCCGGCCGTCCCGCGGAGCCGGACCGCCGGGATACGCCACGTCCATCCTTCCCGAGAGCGGCCGCTCGCCGCCGCAGGACTCCGCCTGCCCCTGCCCCTGCCTCGGCGGGGGGCTGCGGGGCATCTCGCCCTGCCCCTGGACCGCCCCCGCGCCCGGCTCCCCGGCCCCCGCGGCGGCCCCGGCGGGGCCCCGCACCTTCGAGTGGATGCGAACGAAGCGGAGCCCGCCCAGGAGAAGTGAGTGGGGCTGCGGCGAGCGGGCGGGGACTGCTCCCATCCCGGCTCCCCTCTACCCCTCTCCCGCCTCGGCCCCGACACCCGCCCCGCTCCCTCCCCCTGCCTGTGCCCCCGCTGAAGCGCGGTGTTTTTCGGCGTTGCAGGCGGCGCGGCGCCGTGCGGGGGGGAACCTCCCGCCTGCCCCGCACGCACCAGCTTCAGCACCCGGCAGCTCACGGAGCTGGAGAAGGAGTTTCACTTCAGCCGGTACCTGTCGCGGGCCCGCCGCCTCGAGGTGGCCCGCTCGCTGCGCCTCCGCGACGCCCAGGTGAAGGTCTGGTTCCAGAACCGCCGCATGAAGCAGAAGAAGCGGGAGCGGGAGGCGCGGGCCGCCCCCGCCGCTGCCCCGGGTGGCCCCGCCTGAGCCGCCGCCGCTCCCCACGGAGGGACCCCCGGGGGCGTCGGGGCTGGGCTGAAACCTGCGGCCGGCGCGGCACACGGTCCTTTCGTGCGGGACCGCGGCGGTGCAGCTCTGCTGCTTTTTTTCTGTTGCAACTTTATGTATAGTTTTATTTACCAGGATTCAGGGAAAGGTGTCTCGGTCCGGGCCGGAGCAGTGGGCGGACGCCTCGGGGAGATAGAGGGGAAGGTTCGCTCCCCCGGGCAAAGCAGCGAGCGGCTCCGCCAACTCCACTAGGTGCACAGGGAACTGTCCCACGCTCCTGACCCCTTCTTCGTTTTGCATTTAAAAAGAGAGATTCCTAGGCTCAGACAGAGTTGGTGCAAAAGAAGGGAAAAAAACCCTAGAAGCAGAGGGGAGCAGGAAACTTCCTCTCACGGGAGGGGGCAGGGATGGCCACAGCTACCAGTATGAGTCCAAGATCACCTTTCGAAAAAAGTGTCCTTGTCTTCTGCCCTGCCCTTCGCAAAATTGCTGCAAAAAAGACTTTATGCTTGTATTTAGTCCTCATTCATTTTCCCCGATGTGCCTGATTTAGTAAAAAAATCTGTTTAATAACTGTTGGGGAAAATTTTAAAAGAAAAAAAGTCTTAGGAGGAGCACCTCATGCCATTCGAACTACAGAGGTGCTGTGATTTTCCTTGCAGAGGCTCTGGGAGGCCTGGGACTGGCCAGCAGCCGCTCTGCTGACTCCCAGCACCTCTCACATGTGTTCAGGCAAGAACAAGACAATATAAAGCCTCTTACAATGTCTAGAGCCAGATTCTCAGTTCATCCAGCTTTCTCAGGCTTCATTGTATTTTATGGTTAACAAAATGCACTCTGTTAAATCAGTTTACAACAAATCTTACCACATACAAAACCTCAAGGCCTGTTAAAGTGCAGGAAGATGCTTGGGTTTGACCACAGACTTCTGCCAGCAAAAGACCGAGAGGATTCCTAGGTCTTTTACTTGGATACTTGTTCAAAAAAGATTGGCAATGACTGATTACCTCATACAAGTGCAAAATTCACCAGTGATCCTCACTTCTCCTGAGTTCATATTTCACAGAGCTAAAATAATAGTATCAAAGTAGACAAAGGAGCCACATTTAGACTTTTTTTCCCATCTGTGACTGAGAATGCGTAACAACAATGTGGAGAGTAATGACATCTGGATTTATGTGAGGGTGGTTTTATTTATTTGTGGACAAGTCTTTTATTTTGGACAAGTCTCTCTTTCCTCAGGACTTCTGCTGAGTGTTGGAATTGGGGGTGAAGAACAAATTATAGCAGCAGGGGAGATGGACCTCAAGGGCACCTGTGAGATGCACTGGGTCCCTGTCTGGAAGCCAGCACCAGACACCAACAGCTGTTTATCTTTGTTGGATGCTTGATGGGTAAAAGGAACACAGAGAGAAGATGAAGATGGATGTCTCAAGTCAGAAAGTCTGCAATGTGGGGGATACTTACACTGTGTAATGCTTTCTTTTCCCTCATGCACCCTTTCGCTTACAGGCTTCCTTACGAAGACTTCTCTTTTGCCAAGGGACTGGAGAGCCACTGCTGACGGCAGCTTCAGCAGAGGTTGGTGGGAGCCCTGGGAAACTGCTCCCAAAAGCCGGGCAGACAAGTTGTGATGATGTTGTGCCGGCAGGTCCACAGCTGAGTGGGGTCAGGAGGCCTCCTAGGCAAGGAGATGGGTGCCCCCCCCAGTGAACATCTGAGAGAAGGAAGTTCCCAAGACAAAAGTGTTTGGGTACACATCATATCCTGACTGTACCGGGAAAGGGCAGTAACGCTAGAGGCTTACGGTTTTGCATGCACACAGGGACATTTTCTTTCTGTCCATAGTGTTTCAGTTCATGTCCCTTGGGCTGATTCACTTCATGGGATAGCCCTGAAAAATTCTCAGGACTGAAGTACTTGTGTTAAACTAGTTGCAACCAAAATATGTGGTTTGCAGGTCTTCACTGAAGTAATGACACCAAACAAGCATTTATACTGCAGGCTGATCATTCATTAAAAACCAGGAAATAAAATTTCTGCCGCCCTTTTTCTTTTTTTGAGATGATGGTGTTTATAGCAGAATAAAGTCTGTTAAAATTCATGAAAATTCAAGTAAATCAAATTTGTTTTGCAAGCTGAATATTAAAAGCAAATAAACTACTAACCAACCCTTTTCAGCTGTTTTTAAGGTACGTTTTTACCAACTCTTCTGTTACTGCTCTGGGTTTTTATACTACAAATAAGCATAGACACGTACCCAAAATGACTCATCTTTCTCAGAGCATATGTTTCATGTGCAAACTTCAGAAAACAGCTGTATTTTCAGTTGCCTCCAAATTTGTCACGTCTGTGGGGTTTTTGGTTTGTCTTCCTTTGATTTTCCTAATGATTTTGACATTTGTGCTAGGCACTTTAGGCCAGAGGAATGGTTCCTACACTGCTGACATGCTCCTGCACTACCAGCATTGAAAGAAAGGTTCTCATTGATTTCAGTGGTGTTAGATCAGGCCATTAGAGCACATTAAGTCTTTCATAATGAATGTTTTCATGACATATATTTTCCTGAATAAATAAATACATGTGCCGGCCTTGTAGCAGTGCACAGTTCTGTATCCATCAAAGTGACATAGACTGAATATATAGAGATTTACTTGCAAATTGAGATGAAACCTTGCAACTCTTTTATGTCTGAATCAATTTGCTGGTATGAACACAACAATATTCTATCCTAAGAACTGGTACTTAGTATTAAGTGTAATTTCCGCTCACGTGAAGGGCCAGTGTAATAGGATCTTTCTTCTTCACAAACAGTTTTAGCTGTATGAGGATTAGATATTGCTGCTCTGCACCATTCTGTCAGCAAGCAAGCCAGAGGAAGGAGCTAATGCAAGTCACGTGCCAATTCCTGAATAATTAAATAAAAATGCCTGGGATATATATGGATGCACAAATGAGACAAATAAATGATAGATAAGGTCTAAGATTCACTAGTTTAACATTAATCCCAAGAGTTGTGTCTCACATATGCTCAATTTGATGCCTAGCAGTTGGGAACAGGTTTTAGATTAAGCAGATAGAGGTAAGAGCACAAGCTGCAGTTTTTACTGCAATCAGAACAAAATATTCCAGACTTGCCTCAATAGATACCCACCACCATATAATTTATCAAAAATTATGTAAATACTATTTCCTGGCCTTGTTTTCCCTCAAACATGATCAGAAGCCACAGAAAGACCATTCTCTTTCAGTCATATATTAATTTTTGCCTACTGACTATTGCTCTAAGGGCCACAGGCTACAAAGTGATATGAACGAAATAATTTCTTACGTGTTCCCATTTTTGCCTGGAACAGAACAAAAATAGATTTAGAAGACTTCCAAGAGGAAGTTGTAAAATTGCTGTTCCTAAGTGGTATATGTGAATATATAAATTTCATGATAACAGAAAACCACACCTTTTTGAAAACCAAGCTTCGGCAAGAGCCCAGGCTCACTTGGGGATCTGGCTTCCCAAGCAGAACTGAATTAGTATGTTACTGCTCCAAACACAGCACAGGGAATGCTTTGCTGAGGGTCAAAGCAATGACTCTGGTTTATGGTATGAGCTGCATATACAGGTTTATTTTGACCATGAAAGAACACAGCAGTAAGCCAGAAAACAAAAATATGCAACCCAATCCCCACATTTTAATCTCCTTTTAAAAGTGTGCCATTTCCTTTATTTATTGGTAAAACCTGGAACTGTGGTTTACACAAAAAATGGTACAAATTACTAGTAGAGGAGAACAGACAACTACTTCTCTTAAGGAAAGTCTTTGCAGTCAAAATCACAACATGCAAATACCTCCTTGTAGTTCCAAGAACTTGTTTCTAATAGCTAATAAATCATACTTATGATTTGTCCTGCACTTCTCTATTAGCCTAAATTCCAAGGAAATCCCGAGAACACTTGCAAATCCCTGATGACCGAGAGAAAACAGGTATGGAGAGAAACCCCAAATGAGACATGGCTGTTACCAGTGTATCATTCAGAGTTGTCTGAAGTTTATAGGAAGTACATTCCATTCTATTTGTGATAATGGCTATATACAGCTATATATTTGTGTGATTCACTCAATCTGAACCATCGTTTTTTATTACTTTTCTTAATGTCAGTGAAGTAAGGAGTCTTTGGCCAGAGAAAGGCACACTTAAAAGAAAGGTGAACCAAACAACAAATCTTTCTGCTCCCTATCAAAACAACATCTGTTATTCACACCTCTACTCAACCACATCTCTAAAATGCCCTCCAAATAATTCTGGGCAATATATAGGAAAAAGATGCTCCCCAGAGCCAGTGTCTTGCTATATTTTAGCTTTATCCGGAAATTTTTTTGTTGCTCTTGAGCACCAGCCAAGTGAACAAAATAAACTTCAGCTGTGCAACATGTGACTCTTCCTTGGCTTAAACTTATGCCTGCATAGAGTGTTAAAATCTCAGAGATGCAGTCCTGAGACCTATTTGTGAACTGAGAAAGGCTTCCTTTATATTGAAAAAAAATTAGATCAGCCCACAAAAGAGCTTTTCATTAACAATTTTGGTATTCTTGTGTTTTTGTTTCCTCAAAAGGCAACAGCCTCTGGTGATTAGCAGATTGAAAGCCAACATTTTAAGTAAACAAATAAATACAGGAACAAATACAGTCAGTTTCTTTTCTACTAGCCTACCAGACTTCCCACCACCCGGAAAACAGATCTTATTTACTACATATCATCAATAAGCATAGTGTTGCAAGTAATAACTCACAAGAAAGTTTAGTTTATTCTGAAAAATATGGCATTTTTAACCAGGATGGCATATCATGCCTTATGAAAATGTTTAACTCAAGCAGTCTGGCACAGGGTCCTAACCTTAGAGGGAAACCCTTTCACTGACCAGCATGGGTCATACCTAACCTGGGTGCTTGTGCCCTTTCGTAGAGAACAAAGATTTTGCAATGCATGAATCCATGCTGCTGTGGGTGTACGCAGGATTACACCCATGTGTGAAGTCAGCGGATCAGGAGATCTGCTTCTGTGGGGCAAAAGTAACTGTTCCTTCTACCCATACATACCCTATGAAAAACAGCCGTATCCCAGTAATATGATTTTGGTGACATTAGTACAGCAGAAGAATCTGAGAGCTAAGGCTTCCCAACTATTACTCTTCATCTTAACAGCTGTGCTACACTAAATCTACATTCCCAATGCCTCTTTTTATGTTCCTTTAACAAGTAAGCTAGATTAAACACAATAAAATTTAGAGTGGTATTTGAAAACAGATAAAAATATCACTAAATTTTTTAATGACTGCTCAGATCAGATTTTGCCCAGTTACTGTTCAGATAATGGAAACAGTTTCTAATCCTGGCAATCTCTAGTATTAGGTCCATATTTTAGGCATAAATATTGGTATAATTATTTCAATATGCACACATTTATGGATTTATAAATTTTATAATTTATGTGGGGTGACATTTCCTTCAACTTCCAAGTGTATCAAATCCAATGATAATTATCAGTGTTAATAGCCTATCAATAAAATAGTTTATCTTTCTCTTTGGAAACTCTGTTGAGTAAAAGTGCAGTAGGTATGTGACCCCATTTTGTTATCAAACCCATTTTCTCATGCTGGAAGAGACTGGACCTCAAAACACAGTTCATGCAAAGGGGTGATCTCTTATAATAGGTCCAAGATTTTGTAAAATTTTGTAATTGTAACCAGCACTGTGACTTTCATTTTAATGTGACCAGGCAAAAAGATAAAAAAAATGAGATATGGCTGCTGAACACTCTTAATGTCACATCTCACTTAAGAAATGGACCACCTGGTGGTTCTGGTTGCTTTTCAAATGTAGTATCAAAATAAAGAGATTTTGTAATCTGATTTGGGACTTCACATTGTTGCAGCAAGAGCCATGTAAGAAAATGACTATCACAACTGTGGTGTAATAATAAATGTGAAAGGAAAAAAAAACCAAAGTAAAAAAGCATTACAACCTGTCTGCAGGTTGTCATTGTCATCTGTGATGCTGTTGTGTCTCTCCCCTGCGATCTAAGGCCTACAACAGAGCTCACCCCCCCTCAGAGGCTGGACTAGGCTGAAATTTAGCTAGCCTGTGCTCTCTGCATACTCATAGAAACAATATGGTTCATATGGCTCAAAGTATTTCTCAACCAGGCATTCCTTTTACATGGCCTAGTGTTCAAAAAACTTCAAAGTGCATCTCATTTGCAAAATATTCTAGAATCATTGCTGCACTGCTTTTTATTTCTGTCTCTTTGGTCTTTAAACAGACCAAAGGGAACAGTCAGTGCTTTTGTAACATCCTTCTACTGATGCCAGGAAAAGGATCAATCTGATGGGCCACATCTCCTCACAAGTCTCAGGAGGTACCAGCTCATACCTACAACCAAAAACACCATATGTTTTTAATGTATATATATTCAAGTTATCTCAGTCAGCATATTTTTTTTCCTTACCACAGTTATACCCTGGGGAGAAACTATGTCAAGTATGAACTTCTACAGCTGTAATGAAGATATGGCAAAGCTTTTTTTTGTTCCTTTTATGGAACCAGAAAATTATTTTAGATGGAATATATTCAACTTCTGAAGTTTCTGCTATGTTGTACCTCATGCATCGGTTCTCAGCCTCCCCTAAAAATACAGAATGGCGCTCCTGTATGGCCAGGCTACAGTTTATGTCTAAACTGAAAGAGCTGACAACAAAAAAAAAAAAAAAACAAACTAGAGAAATGCTTCTTATTTTAGAGACACAGGGGGGAAATGATTCAGAAAATAAAAAGTCACTTCCATGTAAGCTTTTTAAGAAAAGGTTTCCCACCTAGAGGCAAGAATTTTATACCTAGAGGTAAAAATTTTGTAAAAGGTCATTCAGCTCTGCAGCATTTAGCTGTAAAAATGAAACAGTCAGTAAACTTCTCCAAGGTAGCAGTCATGACTTTTGCTGAAGTGAGATGGACAGCAGGAAAAGCCAAGATCTAAGCTCCATCCTGGCTCAGCAGACAGCATTCACAAAGGATAACCAGGTTCATGTCTCTGCTCCCGCATGTTGGTCTCCTCCTTAAAGCACTTCCCAGGGGTATGTAGGTTGAATGGGATGGTTTGTATCTGATGAATTCACTATCAAATTTTCTTCTCAGGTGTTCTAAGAGTTCTACACATATGACTGATGAGGGAGTTTTGTAGGTGGGTCTTGCTTTCTCTCCCTTTCTAAGATCTTGTAAAGGGGTTTTGGTTTTATCCCAGTGTGGAATAGCAACACATTTTTAATCTCAAAAATCTTTTGGGACAAGGCAACCATTTCCTGTGCAGCTTTACAATTAATCACAGCACATCCTTCTTACAGTGTGTTACAGATAAATAATTCATTACAGCTGCTCCTTCCCTCCATGAAGGGTAGGCAGTTGTGATTATCATTTCTACAGGAAGAAGAGGAAAGTTAATTCTTTCTATGCCGGCCTCCAGAAAAGGATTTAGGCCCTCTCACAAGGAGCTTTGATGAATTAATAAACCTCCTCAGTATTTACCACACTTGTCCAGAAACTGAGTTCAATTGGAGCTCCTTAATTTTCCAGATAACATCTTTAGAGTTTGAGAAGACTTGCCTAACCAGTGCCTACAGTCAAACCGTGAACAATTATTCTTATTTTCATTAACAAGATGGATCTGGATTTTGCTGCAGTATGAGCTACACAAATATCAGGATGAACCTTTACAGCCACCACTACTGCAAGTTGGAGTCATGACTGCTGCTTTGACATTCATGCTGTTTTGACAATGAAGTCCTAATCCATGCTTAAAAAAAAGATTTGTTAGTGTCTGCTAAACTAGGGATTAAAAAGATATAGACAAGTATGGAAACAGCCTATTAACACAGGTTGGATCCAAGGGAACCAAAGGCAGAGTTTGGCAGGAAGGGTAGAGGAAGGCACTGTGGACTGTGCAGTACCACAGGCAGGGAAGCCAGGGCAAAGTCCCATTGACTGTTGTCTTCCTTCTGGAAGCTCCTGTTTACAGCGCTCTCTGATCTCAGATTATGTTTAAAAACCAAATTGTGATCCCATAAAGCATAAACTATGTGAAACATATTGCTCTAAACCCATCACTTGCATGGAGAAACATGCTCCATGTGCAGCTGACACTGTCAGGGTCCTGGGGCATTGATGGGCCTGACGAGCCCCACCTAGGACCCCCCACCCCACCCTGTCCACCAGCCCAGCAGATCTATTTAAAGGTCAGCCCAGGGTAACTGTCCTTTTTGCCTACCCATAGTTCCTCCTTATTTGGGCTTTGACCTATGAGCTGATGTCCCTATCCCCATGGAGGTACCCGATGCCCTGGGCTGAAAGCAGTGGGATGGGCTGTAAAGGCTCTGCCCTGCCCTGCCAAACTGCAGAGTTCCCCTGTGGAAGCTCAGGTAAAGGTGGGAATATTAAGGTCTGACTTCAAGATCTCAGCTATTTTAGAGCATGGGAAAGCTTCCTCAGCAGCTGCTGTGAATGACAGGGATATGCAAGAGCCTGGGGGCTTTAACACCTTCAGTGAGTAAAATAGTAAAGTTTGGCTTTCTGCACACCTGCTTTGATGTCTGCTCAGTGCAGCTGCAAGGATGACAGATGTGCTAAAATAGGCCTGGCACCCCTGAAAATCTGACCCTGCTGAATGAAAGAAGGCAATAAAGGAGGTGAGAAAGGGAGGAGAAAATGATTCATCTAATGGCTTTCATACAGTTTGTGATTGCCTGTTTGCTTTCAGCAATGCTATTCTTGTACCTCTTAAAACTCTATGAAAACTCTTTCTATCCTCATGTGGATTGCTGGAAATGCATCAGCATTGTTTTATTTGTCAATTAAGTATGCAGTATCTTCTGTAAGTGCAAAGTGGTGAATGTTAATACTCCGATTATTGCATCTTCGTAGCTGTTCCTAGAAATCATACCTTATCTTGTTTACACAACAATTAGACATCTTTGAACCTACCTTGAAAATAAGAGAATACTGTCAGCAGAATGTAATTAACATCAGTGTGAAAATCTATTGTAAGACACCTGAACTGTCACAAAAATAACTTAGTTTCTTACTCCATCATGGACACTACAACAAAACATACATGCCAGCTTCCCAGGGAAGTGCACTGGAGCTGCAGAGATGAGTTTGGCCTCAATTTTGAGTTCAGATTCTCATATAAAATGGTTTTTCCTTAGTAAACTCACAGAACTGTGTGTGTAACCTAAAAACTTGCAACTTGTCTCACGTTTGAGTAATTTTGGCACCATTTCTCATACTGAACAACAGTGGATTGCATGGGCTGATGGGCAGACACTTGCCCTAAAGGTATACCAAGTGCCCTGTGAAATCCATTTGATCATACTAGTCCAGATTCATCTGCTTCTGTTGTCTGTGTACTTTGCCAGACTGTTTAGTGTACAGAGAACCTCTGGCACAAAGTCATGCTAAAAACACCCTCCTGCTGCTGCCTGGCACTGGATGTGTTGGCAGAGAAGGACTTACTCAAGTCTTCCTTCATTGTAGACATTCCCAGCAGCTATAACTGCTCTTTAAAGACACTGACAGGCAGCATAATGCAGAGCAGCCCACAGGATGCCCTAAGTTACACCAGAGGCACAGCCTGGCTGTGAGCCAGGCGAGGAGAAGGCGTTTCAGTGAGGTTTTTTTTCCCCATCTCTCACTACTGCTTGGCCTATTCTCAAATTCCAGCCATACCACACAAGCAGTTTTCTGAGGTTTCACCCATCAGCAAAATTTCTGCACAGTTCTCTTTGAGACAACCATTGCTAATCAAATCTAGGACTGTCAGTACTCCTCCTGTGTCTTGGAAAGGCCTGGCTTGTTAGACACCTGCTCCATGGAAATAGAGAGCAGTGGTTTGGGCAAAGGTCCCCACTGGTGTGCTAAGAAAATGCACTGATGAGGTCTGTCGAGCAGCATGTGGCCCCAGTTGGTTGTCTTGGGCTGAAGAAAGGTTACACTGCAACACAGATCAACTCTGCAGTGTCCTCTACCACCTCACCAGTGCTCTGAAGAGGAGTGTTTGCTGTCAGTGTTTGGCACATAATACCATTATATCCACCTTAAACTGGATTTAGCCCATAATTTGCTTCATGAACTTGAGAACTGTGTGTGACACCTAGCAGTGCTCTCAAATTTGGAGAAACTTATTTAAATGCTCCAATTTTCTGATGATTATGTTTAATCTTATGCATTGTCATACATATGGCTAGCTAGACTGTAATTTGAGTGGCTAACAATAGTGTTAAAAAGCAAACAGCTTGAAAAAATGCATGAGACCATGAGATGTATTGCCATTCCATAATTCTTCTTGTAAAATATTCCTAAAAATTATACCAGCAAAAGAATCATACTGCAAGTATAGTTATGTGCTATGGATAGCCATATATTTTTAAAAATATTAACATGGAATAAAAGATATTAAAAGCTGTCTAAATAATAATAAGGGAACTAATAAGAATAGTCTTTTTTTTTTCCTAGGCAGAATATTAATCCTATTCAAATTCCATTCTATTTAAAATGGCATGTTTCCTAGTCCTGTTTAACCAATGGACAGTTTAACCCTAGCATTTAATACCTTACATGGTAAAGGCAGCCCACGTGGAGAGATGGGCTATGGGAAAACTCTACTCCATCTTTTGAGCATGTCTGTGAAAGTACCCCTTATTAAGGGCTGACTTTCTGAAATGCAAAGCCCAAGGGACAGTGTAATTCTGCCTTTTAGTTTCCCTTGAAATCCTATCTGAAAGCTCATCCTTCTCTCCACACTGAAATCAGAGGGAATAGCACCTTGGGGTCTCCTGGTAAGCCCTTAAGATCTATGAAAGCTGGGGATCTTTCCATGGCATGGAACAAGAATTACCAGAAAGAAGTTTGCTAATGATGAAGCCAGCTGAAGAAACGATTCCCATGCAGGTCCTGCAGGAAGCCAGGCTCACAGCAGTGATGCATTTCCTCAAAAAGCTGGGGGAGGAGAGAGGCATATGGAATAAAGGTGAAGGTGGTCAGGGAGTTGATTTCATTGCTGCCAGCTATCATCACTGGAGATCTCCCTGGAGGATTTCCTACAGGGCACTCTGCTAGAACAGTCCTTTCAATGGGAGCAAGAAGGACTGGGAACGCAAAAACAAAAACCACTGCTCCAATCTCCTGTCCCAGAGACAGATGCCTGAGCATCTGTGTCTTGCCGCTTGTTGGAGGTATGGCCTGAGCACCACTCACTTTTTGTCCTGTTTTGGCTAATTGTTTGGATTTGTCAACAGATTTCTTTTGATATGTATTTGTTGATACTTGCTAGATTACTTCCTGATTTTTGCACCCTGACTTAGCATAACCCACCTCCATTTTTGGAGATGAGTTCTTTGCATCAAACTGAGCTCTACAGAGAAACCTTATTTTTTGGTTGGGTGCTAATATATTAATTTGGCCTAGCTCATACCTAGTTCAAGCTCAGCCTTTTGCACCATGTCTTGTGTTTTTAGCCTTCTAAATACTGCTGGTGATGAAAGGACTCAAACAGCACACACCAGTTTAGTTCAGACTCTTGTAATCTCTTAATACAAAGCCACTCAACTTCTCAGGACTGCTCAGAGTTTCTGTAATTTCAATGCTATTCAACTTGCAACTGTAATTAGAAATGGAGCTTTCATCAGCGTTTTAAAAGCATCAGTTCTCTTCCACATCTGTTTCCAGTCCTCAGTCCATTGTTACAGTGTATTTACTGGCTCTTCTGCTATTGCTAGTGCTCTAATAGCCTGCTTCCACTATTACGTGAAAAATATACTTAGTAATAATAGTAAGCGTCACCAGAAGATTTTCACATACTTTGTAAACATGAATACATTTATATAGCCCATATTTTCTCATACTTCAAATATTTAAGATTTTACCTTACAAGAGTGACATGTGCCATCTGTCCTTCACAGTGAGAAAGTCTTATTTGATAAAATGAGATAATTCTTACTAAAATGTGGCTAAAGAAATGAGGATCAAGAGGCACTGTAGAACGCAACAAGTATTTTACATATCCTTTATTGTCTCTGCAGTCAACTTATTGGGTATGTAATTTTATAGCATTTTCCAAAACTTTAGGTAGTCTTAATATTATAGAATTAAGACTAAGAAATTAATGGTTGTTTAAAGGCAAGGTGTACATTTCAAAATGCAGAGTTTGTCTTCTGGAATTAAGATTCCCAACTTGGGATGACGAAAAGGCAGCTGTACCCTTCAGTGATAACCTATCGTCCCCAGGACACCTCAGGACGCATTTCGGAGTTCCGTTCCCGCTCCCCTCGTGACTCCGTGCCCAGGTGGAGGGCGCCGGCTGAGCGGGCAGTGCCCCGCGGGGACGGCCCCCGGCTGTGAGTTCCGGAGGGTCTGCTCTCAGGCTGGGATCACCGAGGAGCGCGACCGCCGCTCCCGGGTGCCGGGCACTGCCGCGGGCCGGGCTCTGCCCCGGCACAGCCCGGCGGGCGGTGGCGCCGCGGGCCCCGCCCCGGCCCCGGATGCAGTCGCGGCCCCCCCGGCAGCGCGGCGCCCAGTTCCTGTGCGTGTCCTCGGCCCGCCCGCCCTCCCTCCGCGACATGTCGCTGGTGGCCGAGGCCTTCGTGACTCAGCTGGCCGGTGAGGGGCGGGGGCGGGCGGGACGCCGGGGCCGCGCCGGGACCCGCTCCGTGCTGGGCGCCGCGCTCCGGGCCGCGCTCGTGGGGGGGCGGCGGCGCCCAATTCCCGCGGCCTCCGCGGCCAGGGTGACCCCGCGGGACGGGGCCGGGGCACCGCGGGGAGCGGCTGGGGGCGGCGGAGGGCGGGCCGGCCGTGCCGTGCAGAGAGCGGCGCCTGGGGGCGGGCACAGGTCACCCCGCACAGCTCCTCACTGGACAGGGCTCCCCAACCCAGGCTGTGCCGGGGAGCATCGTCACTGTGATTTAATAACTTCCCTGTCTGTGAAACTACTTAATTTGCTTAAGTGGTGCAAGAAAAGCACGTCGTGGTTATAATTCTCTGAGCTGGAGTGGAGTCCCGCTGTGCAGGAGAGCTCAGTGCGGCGTCACCCCCTCCCCGAGCCCCGCGTGTGTCCTGTGCCCCCCCCGTAAGGCTGAGAAGTGTGACGGGACCTTTGGTACCTGTTGGTGCTGCTGTGACCCGCTAAAGCTGGGCTGCGCAAACTAGAAGTAACCTGTGAGATAAAACACAAGTGTGCCTCACTGGGGAGTTATTTAGCAAAAAACAGTATTAATATGCTCTGAAAGAAAAAAAGCAAAACATGAACCTTGGATAATTCCTGGCTAGGAAATTCAAAATACAGTTAGTATGTTGCATGCTGGAAATAGGTCTTTGGTCATGTTTCACCTCACTTGTTATTCTCTGGTTTTGATTTGTAGCTGCAACACAGCTCACAAACAATAAATACTGCAAGGGAACAGCATTTTGATTGATACTGACCAGTTGAGGAGTAAGGTGGGATTTTATCCCAGGAGCTGGGTCTTCTGCCACTTGGTAGAGGCTCAAACATAAGAGTCTGAATTGGATTCTCTACTATGAATGTACCCTGACATGTAGGTCATGTGAAGGTGGTGGATCTTTAATTTAGGTCTGCAGAGGTACCCACAGATAAGCTTGAAGGTTGTGCTGGCCTCTTGAGTTGTCAGCTGTTAATTCATAAATGTTAGCACAAGCCATACTTATGTTCTGAGGGGCAGAGCCCTGGATCATCAGGATATGGAGGATATGGTCATGATCAGCATTGCTTCATGCCTTTAATGATCTCTTTAGTATATTTTATTTATTTTGTCATTAAGGCTAATGATACATGTGAATAGATTTTGATTCTCCTGCCTTCCTCTGCTCTGTGACCTTTATGAATATTCTAGAGTGACAGCCTCGGCACAAACTGAAACATAGAAAACGCCATCTGAAAAACTGTTTTCGGTGTGAGGGTGATCTAACGTTGTAACAGGTTGCTCAGAGCAGTTGTGGAGTCTCCATCCTTGGAGATTGCTCAGTATGGAAGTGGAGATGGGCAACCTGCTGCAGCTTACCCTGGACCTCCCAGAAGTGCCTTCCAGCCTCAGCAGTTCTGTGACCATCAGTTGCTCAGCCGACTTGCACTGCTGTAATAAAGCAGCACCCTCTCTGTGCAACACTCTTTCACCTGAACATGCTGAGCAGAGCCTGCTGCTCTAAGGCATCAGTGATTAAATACAAAGTGATGACTGAATCACTTGGAGTGTAATGCTTGCATTAGTGTGGCATTCAGCCATTTGCTTGTTCAGAAATATAGAGGTTGATACTGTGTCTCAACTGTAGAAAATATTAACTGAATAATATGATGGAGAATTTATTTAGAGCAGCTCAGCATCAGCCACATATTAACAGGATAGGAAATGAGCGTTGAAGAATTAGAGTGCCAGCTTTCAAGTGGTCCACAACATTAATCTTTCTAACTCTAGTAGTTTTGAGAAGCTGACTGCTCAAATCATCTCTAAAAGATTGGTGAAAATATGTTTAATTGATCACTAAATTACTCCATATGCTTTACCTTTTTTTTTTTTTCCCCAAAACCACTGGTTTCAGATCAGTGATCAAAAGAGAGAAAATAATATCCTTGTTTGTCCTTTGATCTCTGGAAAATTACTTCTGTTTATTGCCGTTATGTCCAAGGGTCCTAGGCTAGTTTTAGTACTAAGGGAAATGAATCCAGTTTGAAAAACAGATGCCCTTCTGCCTTTAGATATTTTACGTTCATAGTGAGTCTACCTCCAATGTGACATGCCAGAGCACAAATAAATCTTTGATGTGCATGTTTTATGTATTGAGACAAGCTGCAGTTTGGCTGAGAACAAATATATAGGGAATGAATCCTGACCACCTAAATTGTTGCCACACATAAAGACATAAAATTTAAACTGAATATACATTTTGTGCATCAAAATGTGCATAGATAAATGATAGCATTTCCTGCATGTCTAAGGTGAAAAAAATAGTTAATCTTGCTCAATAATAGGTTGTTGGTAGCACAGATTGTTTAAGCCTGCTGCAGAGGTGCTTGTAGTGAAAAATTTAAGTTTGAAAATACCAAATTTGTCAGGCTATGTGATTTTATCTTACAGCATTTTTTATGTATGGGCTTCTCTTTTGGTAGTCAAGCTACAAGGAATCCTTCAACTCTTGTTCAGTTTCAATAAGGAAGTCTCTTATGCTGCTCCTGCCAACTTTTGCTCAGACATGTTTCATGACTTGATTTGAACTAATCCTTTGAGTGGATTGCCTATCCAGTCTTTTTTTTAGGTCAGGGAAAACATTACTTTCACAATTATTATAGTACAGTACATATTTCATTTTGAGATATTGCTATTCCCTGTTTTTAAGCAGCAGTATAATTACAGTTTCTAATAGAGTATGCTTCTGTAGATGTTTCTGGCTTCATTAAGACTAAGCAGTCTTTTTCTAATCAGCATTTTATTGTTACATGTTTTCTGCTAAAACAATGTCTTCTTTTCTCATACCAGAAATGAGATTGGTCTCAAAATAACAGTAACAAAATTAGTAAAATAATAGTAACACCTGTATGGTATTGTCCAGTTTGAACTGCACGTGAGCTTTCATTGGCTGATGAAACCAGGACAGGAGGTTTGGATGAGAGTGCTGTTCAGGAGCTCAGCTCAAAGAGGTCATAGAGGAATGACTTTGTAGAGGAATTAGATTTTTCTGCTCTTTCTCACTCCTTTTTTGTCTTTGGTCCTTGGATGTTCTGTTCTATGATGGTCCTCAAGCACTAACATGGTCTGTTCCTGTAGGTTTGGACCGTGTGAGTCACTTTTTTTTTCAAAACAAGAATGAATGAAAGAGCTTGGTTGCTGTCCTTTGCTCTAGTCGAACAGGAGTCACATGTTGCTGCGTTGCTGGGCATTTGCAGCTGTCTCTTTTGAAAGTGAGAAACTGCAGCTGCATGCAAGCCATGGGGAGGACAGAGAGAAAGTACATGCCAGGTTCTGAATTTTATTATTATTAATTAATTTATATTATTATTATTATTACCTTTAAATCCTGGTCTTTAGTTATTAGGAAGATCACATAGATGTCGTATGAACATGGATGTTTTCATACAAACTGGAAGAAGTTATATGTAGTAATAAAGCCTGTGAAATGATGCTGCAAAGAATGCAGGAAAAGTCTCATTGGGGACGGGGGAAGCCCAGCCAAAAAAATTGAAATGTACATACTGAATTGGAATGTAAAAATGCTGAGAGATGGGAATTTTTAACAGTTCTGCCTTCTAGCTGTGGTGTAATGACATTGAAACCTATGCAGTGCTTGCATTCCTAGCAAGAACTTTCGAAATCCAACTGCATGTGTATTTCTTTTTGCATTTGAATGCCATGTTGGATAAACTTTGGATGCACTGGAGTGTTCTCACTGAAAGCCTTGGAAAAGGAATGAGGAAGACTGTGAGGATATGATTAAGAGAACAGAATAAATGTTTTCAGGTTTTGAAGTAGGGAGTCTGCAGTGTTTCCCAGAGGTGAGGGGTGCTGGTTTGGGCTAACTGTGAGCCCTAAAGCAGCCTCTTCCCCCTTCCTCGTGGTGATGCTTGGCTGGCTGACTGCACCAGTGCTAATTGTTTGCATTTCTACCCTGCAGAGCTCTCCTGCCTAGAGATCTCAGCTCTTCTTACACCTTTGCAAGACTGGTGCTGGTTTGTTTAGGGCTGTGGGCAAGATAGGAAAGAGAGAGTGAAGGGAAGCCTTAATCAAAGGCCAGAGGGGCTGGGGCTGGGTGAGCAGGAACTGTGTGTGTGGGAAGCAGCTTTTGGAGCAGGTATGGGATATTGGGGTCCTGTCTGGTGGGATAGATGTGTTGGATCCTTATTGTTGATGAGAAAGCAAGGAACTCCTTACGGCACTTTGCAGAAGTGGTGGTCAGACTGCCAGCGAATGTCCTTGGGGAGGGAGGAGTTCAGACTACCACAGAGAAGAGGGAATCTCAATCTATGAAAGCTTTCAAAGGACTGATTTAAAATATATGAATATAGATATCATGGCTAAGAAATGTCCCAATCCAGAAAGGCACTTAAGACATTAATGAATTACCTCCACTGTCCTGTTCTTCACAGCTCCTGTGTGTGAAGTTTGACTTCTTGGGTCAGGGGCAAATGACTGGAGTAGCACAAAGCAAAGGGATTGATTTAGAGATCTATAAAAAGCTAATATTAAGAATTACAGAGCTTCTTTGAGGTGGAGCATTTATGCCAAATATCAGAAATAAGTAAAATAGCTCCAGCTTGTCAGGACTTTATAAATAAATCTTTTGAGATCATTTAGCTGGCATGCTCTCTGATTTTCCTGAAGATGTTCCAGATGTTGATTTAGGAACAACCTTTGGATTTGATTTTGTAAAGATGTTTTGGCCTCCTCTCCTGACAGGATCTCCCTCCTGTGGCCTGCCCTAGCAGCGAGAGTGCTGAGCACCCTAGAGGATTGAACCATGGATTGAACACTTTTGAAAGTCAACTCAAAGACAGTAACAGAATTGGACTACTGCTTAAATACATGCAATTAATAGCCTTCTTGGAGGGTGAAGAAGCAGATTGTGTCATGCTAAATGGCTGCTGTGGTAATGTCACATGCTGACTCTCACAGTGGTGCAGCTACAGGAAACTCAAATTTGAGAATTGCAACTGAGATTGAGTCTTTATATTGACTGTCTGTTCAGTCAATAGTTACTGAACAGTCATGGTTTATCTGATTGTAACATCTCTGCAAAGGAGACCAAGGACAGATTTAAGCAAATGATGTAATTATTTGATACATAATTTAATGTATAGTGTTTAACTAGTGTGAAAGTTGCTTTTCATTTGGCAAGGCACTGTGAAACACATTTTGGTCCTCTGTCAGCAGAGCCAGGGAGTTGCTGATGCTTAATTTTTTTCTTGGCCCTTGCGGGATCAGGCCAATATATGACATTGTCAGTGTGGGTGGGTTGAACTGGTGGGTCTTAAGGAAGCTAATTCACAACTTTCTCCTGCTTCCTTTATTGATCACTTTTAATGTATGAGATGTATACTTTTAACTGCTTTGGTTCCAAAGTGGCTGCAGCTTCACTGTATTAGTCAAAATGTACCCCTCCATTTACTTCCTGAGATATAGATATAGAAACACACCAGTTCCTGGCATTTTCTTTTTAAACAATGTTTAGCTACTTTAAATTATGAGTGATTTGTGTTAGAAGAGAATGAAGTGACCAACTGCTTCTTTTTTCATGCATTTTAACATCAAGTGGCTCCTTCCTTCTGCAGTCTGGGGACAGCTTTCCATGTGCTGTTCTTTGGGTTGCTATACCTAGAACATATTGAGCAGCAGGTCCCCCCCATATCAGCAGTCCTAGTAAAGCAAAAAGGGTAACTATTTTCCTGCTGATAGTTAAGATGTTTGCTTCATAATGTTTGAAGACTTGTAAGTAATGTTGTTGGATGTGGATGTTGCCCAGATGTAAGATGAGATTTCTTTTTAGTGTTTACTCTTGTGAGAAAACAGTGTTGAGAATCCTCATTATATTTTAATCAAATTTGTACCTAGGGAGAGGCTGAAGGAATTTATGTGAAAATAATGCATAAGTTAATCTCTCCAGCTGTAATACTGCAATACAGAGATTCAAATTAATGCCAACTATTTTTGCTCGCTTTTTAAAATGGAGGTTATTTTGCCTCTTGGCTATTTTAGCAGGCTTTTAATGCTATGTGAACCAAACTGGTAAATACAGATACTTTAGCTTTCCTCCTTTTTTTATAAGTTTAATATCAAAGTGTTTAAGAAGAGTGTAACAAAAAGGAAATTGATCCATGCAAATGTGGTGATTTTAGAGAAGTAGTCATTATTTTATAGGATCCATAAAACTTCATAACATTTCATGCAATTGCTCTGTCTGAGAAGGTCAAATGTTTCCAGGCCAGGTCCTAGCCTCACCTACACAACAGCACACAGTGAACTGCATGGAAGAGATTGTTAGTCTACTGAGTTACAGAGCAGAAAGAAGATATCAAAGGATAAATTGGTGGCATACTGAGAATTTGGTAAATTTTAGTTTATACGATATTTGGGAAAAAATTGTCTTGATTTACTTCTCACTGTATAATTTCAGTACTTGTTAAATAATCAACATAATGGTAACATTTGGTATTAATTCTTTAGCCTTGATTCTTATTAGGCATAGGCTACTTTCATAACAGAAAATTATTTCTTTCTGCATTGCCTTCCTCCCACCAGAATTCTACGGTATTGCTAAGAGCTGAAAACAGCCTCATTTCAAGTTGAGTGTTTTGCTACAAAAACTTCTTAACTTGTTGATAACTTCATTTCCCGTGCAGAGGCAGCATGCATGATGCCTGGATCTGGAGATCTCTGAATTTTGTCTGTGGCTGATATTAAAGAATGCCCCAGTCTGACAACAAGCTAAATGAATGGCAGACTGGCAGGGCAGATGACAGCTCATACCCTACTGCTGAAAATGGCTATTCATACTAGACCACTGAAATGGCTAAATTGGTGTTTAGCATATTCCACAATTTAAAATGCAAAGTGTTTTGTGGCTTCCCGTTTTCACAGTCAGAGTCTTATTTTTTTTAAGTGACAGGATTAAAGGCATAACTGTAAACCATTTCTTTCATTATGTCTCTTTCATCATTGTGAAGCTGCTTGGGGAAGGTGGATGAAAATGTCTATTTCCCCCATCCATCCAGGCAGCGCTGACACAAGATGAATGGTTTCCCAGTAATTCAGAGTGTAGGAGTTGAAACCAAGTTTTATACACTCATAAATAGACCCTGAACAGCTCAGGCAAGGAATTGGTGGGACTGAGGCACTGTAGAGTGTCTTGGGAATGCGGTGCTTCCTCTTGCTTGGGGGAATGTTGTTGCAGCCTCTCATTCTTTGAATTAAAATTCACCACTGTGCAAGTATAGTATGTCCTATTTTGAGAGCTTTAGTTGGAGCTGAGATGTGTGTAGGCCTCAGGTGAGCTGCTGGTCCCCTATTCGTAGTGGGGTCCAGTGCTCTAAAGCATCTCTTCATACAGCATACGTACATTCTTTTCTCTTACTGTCCCAAAAGTATTTGGGTGGATAAAGTCTTACTGTTGAAATGTCACTCTGAAACATCTGGAAACATTGAAATCAAATTGCTATTTGAATATCTGTCTCTGGCCTTAATGTTGCTCAAGTAAAACATTTCACCACAGAATCTGAAAAATGCACCTAATGCAATACACTTTTAGTGTCAAAGAATTTGATGTGACTGTCATGACTCATTCTGTGTCTTGTAAGTTTTTTTGTAAGAGCAGAAATTATGTATTTTCTGTCATTCTCTGACGTGACAGGTGAGGAGTTAGGAATCTGTTTTAATAGTTACAAACCTGAGTAATTAAAACTCCACTGGGAACATGCAACACACCAGTTCACAGAATTTTTTTCTAAAAGTCTAATTTGACACTTAAGAACCCTGTTATCACCTTGAAATCTGATTTCCTATGCTAAAGTGTTAATAATTAAAACACTTTGACTAACAAACACATTGAGCTTAGTGAAATTTTCATGCATTTTTAGTCATCCACAAAACCAAAGAAGATTTGGTGTAGGTGGTCTGCTTGCTGTTTGACTTTTCCAGTTGTTGGGGTGCTGTATCTGCTGAATTCTCAGCACCTAGGATAACAAGGCTTATGCAGTGTCTATCTCCTTTTAATTTTCACTTCCCTGTAACTTTTGAACTCAAGCTCTTTTCAGCCAAAGTTAACAGGGGCACTGCTCCCAGAGGTGGTTGTTTCCTATAACTGGTGCTATTGTTTTTATCAACAAGTATGATAGAGGAAAAGTAGGGAAAGACAGTAATATGAGGTTTGCTTGTCCTGAACAGCAGGCAATCCACATGAAAGACTAAATATTTGAATTTGTTAACCATGGGAAAAGTTTCAGTAGGGTGGGAAAATGGGAAAACAATTTTTACTGAAGACTACAAGCTTGGGAGACAGACCCATTGAAAACCACACAGTAGTAATTCCTCTGATTATGGAGGCAGAAGGAAGAACCAAATAGTTCCTTATTCTTAAGAAATGTAGAGAAGCTATTCCTGTAAGGCATGCTTCCAGGCAGTTATTTCATCCTGTGAGCAACTAATGATAAAAATGTCTGTTGCGTAGGATCTAACACATAAATGTGGTTCTGTGTTGAAAGCTTCTGAAGCTGAATTGACATCACATTTGTTAATTTTCTCTTTATATACCAAGTGCCACTGTAGCCGTGGTTAGCAGGAAAATGAACATCTACAGACCAGAAGATTATAGTTGCCGAAGGATAAACTGGATTTGACTTCATTAGTGCACAAATGATAAGTTTGTGAGGAGTTATTATAGCATTAATCAACTTGATGGATTGGAAATATGACAGAACTGAAGCAGCGTGTAATATTAGTGCCTATTATTCTACAAATTATGTCTTCACCTACATTCATAAGGCAAGAGTCATTGCCGTACATTAAAGATGTTACACACTTTCTCCTCTTTTGGAGGCATGTGACAACCCTTCAACAATTCCTTCTCTCTTCCCCAGCAGGGCTCTGGTCTCCCTTAGCTGCATGTTTTCACCTTACAACTAATTGAAGGTGTCATGGGAGCTGATAGTTGAAATTTAGCTTGTACCTTATGAGCCTGGACCTCTCATGATGCAGTGTGGATTTAAACTTCTTACTCCATCAGAAAAAAATTATTTCGTACTCTTAAACATCTTGGAAGAAGGAGAACGAGTAGAAATTGGAAGGTATTGAAGTGAATGGGTATTTAATTATTTGATTTTCAGAGGATTGCACAGACTTTGTGTTTGTATCCCTAGTATCACTGAAGATGATGCAATTCTGAATGCATACTGCAGAATTTTTTTTTCTAGGATATGAGTGAATCTTAATGTGAAACTGATTGTTTTAAAATCCAGTCTGTGTAGTGATAGTGAAATCAGCTATCTTTGATCTGTTCTGCATACAAAGAACTGAAGGCTTTGGTTCAAGGCTTGTGAGCATGTGTCTACCTCATCCAAACCTGGTCAGAATTGTGATGACCTCCCTGTGAAGACTGTCAAGTGCCAAGTGCAGGGGGTATTATTCATTCATTTTCTTGGAACGGCTGAAGTTTGGAGTTTGTACTGATGATGAAGGCTGAGATTTTTGTGTGGCTGTTTGTCATTATTTCATTAACTTTTCAAAAGCCATGTTAGTACACAACTAAACTGTGAATGAGTTTAAGCTAGTCTTGTCCTTTCCTTCCCTCAAGTTGGGTGTGTGCTTCTGTGTACTAGGGCCATTAGATAAAGATTTCATATAATGACTAATGAAATTAGGGTCAGCAGATGCAGTTCATGGAAATGTGTCAGTGATAGTAGCTTGGGGAAGTAAGATTCAAGCTGATAAGGGCAAACAAGTTACAAATAACATTCTTCTTGTGTTTCAATTTATAGCATGGATATACCATGCCTTATCAGCAGTTTAGTTTTGGATTCTGTGTGCCAAAAAGCTGTTGTGTCTGTGTGTATATATCTCTCTCTATATTTCCATGGCTGCATATAGCTTAGTGCCAAAATCAGACTGGAATATATATACCTAGCTCTTTTGTTGGAAAATGAAGAGTCTGCTTGATTTTCATGGTCCTGAAATATTTCAGCCATGTACTTGTGTAAAAAATAGACCAGTTCCAGTTTGGGCTAGAATCCAAGAGTTACTTAAAAATCTGACATTTCAGTCAGAAGAGAATCAGGCAAAAAATTTCAGTAGGAATGGGCCCGTGCAGTTGAAGCTCTCTGTACCATTTTGGGCATGTAAAAAGGAAGTTTTCACTGTTTGGCTGGAGCATTTACAAGATTAACGTACCTTCATGACTTAGTTACTTCTGTAAGTATCTCAGAGTCCAGCACTGATAAGTTTGCTAAAATATAGTAATAACATTCTTAATTTCCTCATTCCGTTTGCTCCTGCAAGACTTCAGTGGACTTGAAGAAATGTATGTTAGATAAATTATTTTAAACGGTTAAGGTCGTAGTACGGCAGACACTATCTTAGTCTCTTTTTATTTAAAGATGTAAATGTACTTCCACCTCAAGAATTTTTACTCCAGGGCAAAACTGTAATGGAGGGGCGTAAAACCAATAGCTGCTACAATAAAACATAAAACATTTTTTCATGACACTTAAATGTGATTAGTTGCTTTCTCATGCCCATACAAGTATAGCTCTGATAGGCTCTGTGCCTTAATGTTAGAGGCAGTGACCTTCACAAAACTGTGTACAGTGTTTTAAGCTTTATATTCTATGTGACTTCCATAAAAGTTAATACTTCATGAATATCCAAAAGGAATGATAGTTAAAAATTTTTTTCTTTGAGTTCTAAAGGCAGAAGTGCAAAGAATGACCTTACTGAAGCCAGTGACTTGCTTAAACCACACATAGCTATTTATAGACATTATGGCGTTAAAAAATAATTTACATGATTAGAGCATTAATTTTGCTTCCAAATAACTATTTTGGGTAGAATGCAAGGTTTGAACTGATATTTAAAAATAGATTTTTAATCAGACATTAACAAGGAATGTAATGGAGACAAAACAATGATGAACTCTTACCTTAATGCTACTATTAACAGTAAATTGGTACTGATTATTATTTTTGCCTTCTCATATACTCAAGTGGTGTATGATTGATTACACACAACAGTTCTCAACTGGAAGATGTGATTGTCTTTTATTTCCTTGCCTCATTTTTTTTTAACAACTGCTCAACTGTTTTGAACAACTGATGATGCAGTTTTTTGAATGTATATTGACATTCCCATGTTAGGGTTGATCTGTAGATAACTCAAAGCGATAAGTAGCCCCAGTCACCCTGGTGGGTACATTTCTGAGATGCCCAAGCAGTTGGATTAGTGGGTGTTATGTTGTGTGAGGACATAACTTCAAAAGGCAGAAAGGTTTTCCATTTCCCCAAAGCGTTCTTGACACTTGGTTTGGAGGTTTGTGCCTCTCTCCTCTGTGTCTTGTTCTGTTCTCTCCTATCCAGAGTTCTTTGTTTAGTATCTTAATAAATAGTTGCTCTTGGGAGTGGCCAGAATTAGGATGGGAATGTGCACAAGGATGTCCTTACAGTGGAGGGAAAATAGTTGCTTTAGCTGCTTGAGAATTACAAGGCCGTTCTGTAATGTAGCTTGAACTTCAGCTCTTCTTGTAACATTATATTTTGGGACTTTCTGCTCTGTGATGTCCCTCTGTGAGCAGGAGAGAGAAGTATGGGAGAAGAGAGTGACAGTGGGACATTTTTAGGGCATGTTTAAATCTTACATCAGCATCTTTGCAGTTTAAGTTCCTGCTCTAGGTAACGTTCGTGTTCAGTTAGCATTTGCAAGCACATTGTTGTTTGTCTTGAGTAATTAATGTCTCCTCTCTCCACAGCCGCAGAGCCTTGGCCTGAAAATGCTGCGTTGTATCAGCAACTGAAGGGTGGGTACGCTGGTTTTGGCAATTAATAATTACTTTATTTTTAGAGAACACATTAAATATGCACTAAGATAATTAACTGCAAGGAAGCACAGAAACTGTTAAAAGAGTCCTTTGTGTTGTTTGTCTGGTCAGAGGTTTTAGCTATGTTTGCATCTGCCAATATAAACCAGCTATTCATGGCCTATAAGGTCCTTGGTTTATTATTGACTCATTATATTGGCTGCTGTAGGCAGTGTAAAATGATGTGGTTGCAGGCACAGTTGGCAGATTTACTGCACCAATAGCTGAGGCAGCAGATTTTTGAAGTCTTGTGGTAAAGTGGGCTCTCAGTAAAAAGGAACTGTTAAAATGTATAGGCTAGGATGGTTCAGGCTCCCTTTAGCAGCTCTTCATATATCATCAGATCACATTATGGCCCCCATTTGGGGCTCAGCAGCCTGCTACAGTTGTCAGAAGACTGCAAAGTAATGAAGACTAATAGGTAGCAGCCCTAGTCTTCTAAGCATGGAATTTTTATTGCAGTGAACTTGTCATCTTTCTTTTGTGTGACAGACCTAGACACAGTGTGCAATATTAACTGCAAGCTGCTTTTATAGGTTTCTGAATACTTTTACTTTTTAGCCAGAGGAGGTATGAAGATGCAGTTTTATTTAACTTTGATTAGAAGAAGAGTAATTGGCATAAAAGTCAAGCATTTGGATTTTTAGTTGTGAGCGTTTTTTATTGTGTATTGGTGGTAATATATGATAAGTGCAATTGCATTTGCAGGAGAAAAAAATCCTGTTTTTTTTAATCTTTTTAATATTCATATCACAGATTTTTTAGTCCAGCTGTATAATAATTATATATGTGCTCCTTGTTTTATGTGTCAGAAATGCAACCCAGAGTGGTTTACAGTTACAGGTCAGTAGCTGAATGTGCACTGTTTTTTTTGTAATTGCGTGTTGGTTTTTTTCTTTCAACAGATGAACAAATTTTGCTTTCTGATAATGCATCTTCCCTTGCTGTTCAGGTAAAATGTCATATTTTCTAAACTAAAGATGTTAATTCCATTTTATTTTTTGAAATATTATGTAGCTAAAGTAGCTGTATTTAGCTAAATGGTTAATTTAAGAATTATTTCTACTAAAATCAATGACTTATTTCCTGCATCTGATTTGCTTTACATTGTCATTGGAGTGCCAGAGCCTAAAGGACTTGAGGACTTTTAAAGTCCTACGCATAGTGCTGCTACTTGTACTCCTATTTATGTTGGTCTATGTTTGTACAGTATCTGTTTGTCTACTTACTGTGGGAACTGTGCATGATTCATACCTTTTGTCACTTGTTATGCATGTTTGTCTTGTAACATTTTGCATGATGTTTGCTGCTTATTTAATTCTCAAAGCTAATACTGCCCCAAACTCAAGGCATATTTGCTTCATGCTGTGGCCATCGCATCTCTGTATGTCTCTGATAGGTTTTTTGAATTCATCATGTATACAGACTTGAGATCCAATGTGGTTTTTAGAAATAGTCCATATAATTGACAAACTTGCACCTCTAATTGACTGAATAGCACCTCTGTGGCTGTGAAATCTGTGTAATCTCCATTAACCTGTTAGGTTCAGTAACCCCAAATGTCAAGGGGACGTTTTGGCCATTAGTAGAGAAGGCCTGGCTGTCAGAAGTGGTGGAGAGCAGGATGTCTGTAAGGTTCTTGTTCTTCAAAGCAACTTTGCTGCAGCTTTGCTTAGCAGGGAGTTGCACTGTTCTAATGCTTCTTGCTTTTTGTGTGTGATCTAGCACAGAGAAGCTCCAGCAAACAGTCTTTGACTGCTACCTGAAAAAATCACGTTTCATTTAGCCAAAGTGGGACACTTGGAGGCTGTAACTAACATAAAAGGCTAGGATCATTTGGTCGTGGTAACTACTTCCAGGATCTCTTAACTTTTTTCCTTCCAGTCTGGCAATCAAGGAAATACCTCTAAGAGTAAATTCTATCACAGCAAGAAGATAGCTTTATCCTTTGCTGGAAAGAGGAGTTATCCTTGATACACCTAATAAATGGGACAGTGTTTATTTGTTTGGGCAGTATGTTTTATATTGTGCCTCACAGTAATGCCAGTAAGTTTTTTTTGTTGCTCACTTGATCTCAGTGTTCCTTTTTACTCCAGCAACTGTATTTTCTGTTGTTCTTATGAATTTTCTTACTGTTTAACAATGCGTGTATGTGTGGCTTGTATTTAAAACACAAACCCCCAACCCACCAGCAAAAAATTTCCTTTTCTAATGCATCATTTTGCTATACTGTTTCCAGTCCATTGTTATCCTACACATGTCACTTAGATGATAAATTAACTATAATATATTAAAAAAGCTTGTTTTTCTTCAATATTCTCTAGCTGGACAGCTGATAGTAGCCATGACTATAAATATGACTCTGGTAGATATCTGATCTTAAACTTTATAGAATAATTTTGTATTGGGGAATCATATAAATTTTTAAGAATTTGTGTAATATGGTTGTGACTGTGAAAGAATAACTGTCCCTGGTGTCTCTCATCTTTTTTTAAATGATACTAGGATATACAGTTATGTCTTGTAGCTTAATGATCAGAAAGGTTTAAATATATCTGTGTCTTTTGCATAAGGAAATTGATGACTTCCTGTCTTTCAGAATTTTATTTTGATGAGAGCCTGTTATCTTTTTACTGGATATCTTTTTGCTGGAGTTTTGGGGTTTTTTTGGGGGGGTAGGGGGTGGGAGTTGGAATGTGTGTCTTTTTCTGAAGAAAAATTTGGAATGAGGGATAGGAGGAGAAATAGGAGCTGGTACCTGAGACTTTTTTCCCACTATTGCCATTCCTTTTCCCCCCATTACTGATTTGGGGCACATGAATATCACCAGAGCAGATATGAAAGATAAAAAGCTGGTTGGGGCTTTGAACTTCCACGTGGTGAAAACATATCAGAGGTTTGAGTCTTTCTGGTCGAAAGAATGTGTGGAGTCAGCCACCATCAAATCTTTGAGAAACATGGTTCACAACCAGACTCCAAATGTGCTGCAGCCAGTCTTTCAGATATTTCTTAAAATCTCCTTGTAGCACCTCTTCTTAGCGCTGCTCTGGGATAGGTCTCAGAGGGACATACATGCAGATATCTATATATAAAATAACAACTCAATGCCATAGTAAGTAACTAGTCAGAGTAAAACTTGACTATTTGGAAGTTGCCAACCCTGCAATACGGATGGCACTTCATGTATCTCTTGTCAACAGAGCAGATCAAGTAGACAGCAGAGCAAGCTGCTCTCAGTGTATGTGTAATTAGTGAGGAGTGAGGGTTGCGGGTTGAACACAGGAAGTTGATTGAGTCTTGCTGTTTTAATAACGATTGGACTTATGACTTCTCATTGTGCAGTAAAATCTGGACTCCTAATGTCAGATAGGAGAGGGGAGAACAGTCTTCTGGGAATTGCTAAGTAACGGTGGTGGTGCCTTCAATAGTTAAAAAAACCCTAGACACAAAAATCCCTGTCATCTTATGGAACTTCTATGTTGATTCTGGTAGGGTTGTTTGTTTTATTTTTTGTTTGTTTGCTTTTTAATTCCTGTTCTTCACATTGTTGATTTTGGAAACAGACTAATTTAGCAATTTCTTTGTCTTTTACTGGGTTCAGATACTTTATATTTGCTGAAAGTGCAACATGATTTCTAGTGAACTAGTGCATTATCTCTGGTACATCTTGGTGTTTGCACTCCTTGTTTGTTAACTTGAAGTAGTGTATTATACAGTCCTGTTGAAAATGAAGTCCAGTAGTTCTTAGGCTACAAAATCTTGATATTGAATGAAATTTTATTTTCACTGCAAATGAATTAAAATCAAGGGAAAATACTAATCAGTAATGATTATTCAACTATTGGAAAGAGAATATTTGTACACAGAATGAAAGCTCTGTTCTTGTGAGACATTCAGCACTCTTCCCATCAAAGTTAATGAAAACACACACACCTCCTGGGTAACATGACTCACGGTTAAAACCATTCTCTGTGTATTTATTGTACAGCTTCTGTTATACAGCATCCCTACTTACCAGGCTTCTCATAGTGAAAAAAGCCACCAAAACTAGTGCATGAGTACACAATTATATTTCGATAACAAAACACCTCCACAACTTCAAGGAGGCAAAGATGGAGTTTTAGATGTATTAAAACTGAATTATCATATTTCAGTCTGAAGCAGAGGGCCTGTCTGGGCTCCATCTCCTTATTGATGCCTGGTGCAGGTAAAGCCATGTTGTTTAGTGCCTGGGTGGAAGTAGTGTGGCTGAGTAGGAGGGAGGGGGTTAATACAGCTACACTGTGCCAGGCCTTGCCTCAAATGGCAGCTCAGAGCATCTCTTTGAACTGTTCCAACTTGTCTGGAGGAGGAATGTGCATGTTGAGACTGCCTCTTTTATTACAGGTTCTTCTGAAATCTTTATGCAGGTAGTCTCATAGCCTTGTTCAAAAGGCTGTCTAAAATGTTCAGGATTCTGGAAATTCTCATAGATGTCCTGAGGTTATAGAGCCTGCAGCTCATTATGTTAAGATATGTATTAATGGCTTGTGCAATTGATGTCCTTGTAAGTGGTTTTAATATATTCCAGGGATGTGCTTCTAGAATTGTCTGTTCTTAGTCCTGAATGACAGAAGGATGTTTGGGCAATTGAAAATTGTGTTACACAGACCAATTGCTTATTTACTTCAACAAGTAATCAAATAAATGTGTAAATCACACATGATTAATTGCCCTTGACAGATTTGTGATTTTTTTTTTCTCTGTGTGTGTATGAATTGTGGTTTGGTTTTTCTCTAGACAAAACATTAGCAGAAATTTGAACTTGTTGCTGAGGCTTAAACAAAGGCTTGGTACTGAAATGAAAATCTGCCAATCCCTTTTTTATAAAGAGCATAAAACCTGGAATTCTTCATGGTGAGAAATGCAGTATCAACATAATCAATCTAGCAGCATTGTGTTGTTGCTGAAAACATGCTGAAAACCCAAGATATGCAGGTAGTGTTTGTGAGTGAAACATCTTTCATATAGTTCTAAGATGAAATTACCTTTGAATGAATAGAATCTTCATTTATCTTCAAAACCTCTGTGCTACCAGTGAATCCACTCTTTCCACATTCTACAACAAGAATTACATTATGCCATTAGAGCAGTGCCATGCTGCAGTGTAAAATAGATTGTTTTGGAGAATGAACGTGGCTTTGCTATAAATTACGTTCACAGGTACAGAGGAATTTGTTATTTTGTTTAAAATAGTCACAAATATAATTAAGCTCTTAATTTATGTTAAACTACACATGTGGCCATTACCATAACTGTATTAGGAATTTAATCTGTCACTCAAGGAATGATACTGAACAGTTTTCATTTATAACCTTAGACACACTATTTCAGTTACAGGGTCTGCAGCTGTTTGATATGAAAACTGAATTATTCTGTAGATTTGTTCATGGTTTTTAATTTTAAAATGTGTTCCTGCAATAAAGTAGAGAATAACTCTTTAGTTGTCATCACATACTGTCCTTTGTATGCTCATGAAATAACGTAAAAATGAAAACATAAAATGCCTTTCACTCTTTCATCATAACGTTATTGTGTGAGTGCCTTTAGAAGTGCTGCTGAATAAGATGCTCTCTTATTCATCTTGTTCTTTATTAAATGTTTAGCCATTTGAATGGCTTGTTCTTTATTAAAAAGTAATCATGAATATATCTTCTTCAAATGAAGCCTGGACTGTGCCGTCTGAAAATAGCGTTCCTCATGTGGGGGCATAAGTTGTGAACTATTTGAGTCTTGGCATAAGTAATTTCATTCTTGCCTCTGATCTCAGAAACTGCAATCTGGATATGATTTACGTCAAGTTGTAACTCATTTTTAATGAGTATATGTGTTTGCTTGTATGTGTTTTCTGAGAGGGAACTGGAGGGGAAGAGGAGAGCGTTGTGAAGGAGCTCTGCCAGGGTGATTCACTGCCCGATGTGTGTTTTGTGTCCAGCTGATGGTGTCCAAACAGCCCTTCCTCTGCTGGGCAGGGCAAAGAGGAAGGGAGAGCAAGAGTGAAAATCACAGCTAAAACAATTAACTGTAGGAATAAATACAAAACTCCTCCCTCCCTTCTCTTACTCCTTGCCCCTGTTTTTCGTGCACAGTCACTTTCCATCCTTGTCATCATCGGAAGGCACAATGCCATTGTGCCTTCTTGCATTGTTTCAAGGGCGGCAGCAGCAGCAGCAGCGGAGATGAGAATGTCAATTGTGTGAGAAGAGGAGGAAGGGAAGGGTGGGGTGAGTTGTCCCGTGTCTGGCTGTGGTTTCTGGGCTCTGGGCTTTTGAACTGTGCCAAATCAGCACAAAGGTGATTGCTCTGATTATTTTTTTTAGATAGCTGAAATCCAACATACTACGTACGTTTTGAATTTTAAATTGGGTGGGCTGTAAGAAAAAACAAGCCTTACATTGATTGTGTCCTTTAAGCAATGCTATTGTAAATGTACTCTTTAATTCTGGCAGGAGGTGTCACCTGCCATGATTGAAATGAATGATAGGCATAAGATTGTTGATTAATTTTGTAACAAGTGTCACCTCAAAGCTTCCTATCAGCCCTTTTACATGTGGTTACTGATCCTTTGCTCTCGCAGCTAAAATAGGAACTTGCTTGTTTCACCTGCCTTTGAAAACAGCGCAGCCCATTCTCCTCTCTGTGAGTAGAAGACAGTGCAATACAAACCACCAGACTCTGTGGATCAGTGTGCACTAGGGCAGGAAAGGCACTTGAGAGGCTTATACATACTTTTCCTCAGTTTGTTGTCCCACAGCTCTTTCTTCCTTCGTCTATAACAGTATATATTGGGAGGGCAGGGAAGGACAGGCATAATTCATCTGGTGGCATCTTTTTTCCTCCCTCTTCTCCCTCTCTCATGGATGTGCAGCAACCAACCCTCCACCTTTCTGTCTACAGCAAGGTCTCCCATGAAAAACAAGGTGCACAGGGGCAGTAGCAACTCTGTAGACTCGATGGCTTCAGTCTGGAAGAAGAGAGGTGTCATTGCCAAAAATACATTTCTCCCTTCTCATTCCCAGTGCCAGGAGAGTAGATGATGCTACAGGTAGAGAGGCTGGAAGAGTGTGAGAGAGGAGACTGCTAGCCTGCAGGAAAGAGAGGCAGAGGCATGTGTGGGAGAGAAGCCGACAGACTGTATTAAGCCAAATCTTTATTTTTTAATGCCTTTATCTGTTTTGTACATTAACCTCATCCAAAGAAAGGACACACTTTGTTCCGGAAATAACTTAAAGTGTTTGTGGCAGAGATATTAACTGTGAGTTACTAAACTGGACAGTTTTCCAGGCGTCTGCTTCGGCCATTGGCCAGTGTCAATACTGCACAAGAAATCTAGCCCCAGTTTTTAAAATTATCAAAACGCAGATAATCAGTGGAATATATGGATAAAGAAGGCACTCTTGCTGATGCCAGGGAAATAAACTCAGTTCTTCCCAATCTGAGATTTCATCGTTCTTGTTTTATGCTGCATTAAATAGTATGGACCATGAAATTATTCATTCCTTTTAAAAGCCTGAGCATTTTAGTTTGATGTCCTTCAGTTGTAGTGAATTTTGTATATTTATGCTTGAAGGAAGTTTCCTTTATTTGTGTAAAGTCCATTGGGTAAGCATCTCTTGATCTTCTCTGACACGGGCCAGGGTAAATAAGAGTGTTAATCCCTTCTGTTTGTGAATTGATCGAATTAGTTAACTCTTTGGATAGGTGTTAAGCATAAAAACCACCAAGTTTATCCATTCCAGGAGGAATTCAGTTCTCTTTTCCTGCTTAGAGTTTGTTTGGAATAGCTTAAAATATATATGAACTTTTTCAGTGAACTGAATTTTCAGAATTACTTTGGACTAGAAAACTTTAGATGAAGTAACGTGTACTTTTTCAGAAGAATTGCAGCTGCTGTAGTATTATCGTATGAGAATCCTAGGTGCTGGAGGAGATCCAGGTTGTGACCTGTAATAATCACCCTCTTCATTCTTTGGTAGTACATTTTTTTTTTCCAGAGGAGAAAAGAGCAGGAAATTTAATGCTGTTTTTTGGAATTTCAAGCATCTTTACAAGGTATGACAGGCTGTGCTCAGTTATGTATCTTGTTTCTAGTTTTGCTATTACTGTCTTGCTCACCATTTTTAGGTGAATTTTTATAAGGATGTGATTAACTAGCTTGTGTATCACTTGAAATTCAGTTGGCCCCTTTCAGTCCTTTTTTTTAATTCTTCACCCAAATTTATGATGTTAACAATAATCTCTGATGTACTAGAATAAGCCTGGGCCCTTGATCTTTCAGATTGCTCAGCTTTTGATGCCGTGTCTTTGAAGGGGTGTTGATATCTCCGTAAATCTCAGCAGAACTGCACTGGGGTGGTTTTAGCCTTCAATCTCTTGTCCTTGACTCCAAATGGACTCAGAGGAGCTGAGCACACTCCCATTTCCTAATGGTTTCTCTCACAAGGAAAGCAGGGGTTTACTTGGCTTCTCAAATTATGTATGTGAAGTACCCAAAGGGAAATGAGATTATTTCATCCCTGAGCTGAAATAATCAGTGTTCCACAGCATCTTTTATCAGAGTAGGAAGCCATGGCAGCCTGATACCATCTGCACACCAAATGTGCTGGTTCTTGACATGCTACATGAGTGGACAAAAAGGGAACAAATCCTCTCTTGGTCACTGGGCTGAAGCATTAAATGAGATAAAGATTCAAAAAAATTGCTACTTTGTCCTATGTTGTCTCTGTAGTATTTCTTTGATCTGTGCTAATTTCAAATATTTTGGTAAGAGTTCATGCCATTTACTAACATCAGTTATTGTCTAAAATCTAGTTTATCTAGTTGAATGCATCAGAAGAAAAGTTAGAGGTTTCCTGCCAGTGGATATTTATAAGAATGCATTGGTCATGATCCTTGTCCATGTTTTTTTCTAAAAGAAACTCATTTCCATAAATATGGAATGCATTCACTGTGCTTGAAAAGCCAAAAACACGTGTGTTTTTAATGCTAATAATTTCCAAAGCCTGTCAGTTACATCAGTGAAAGAATGTGAGTACTCTCATAGCAATGCAAATTGCATGGCTTGTTTCTTAGGCTAAGTCCTCACAGTTTGGGTTTGTACTGTCTCTTTTTATCGGTTCATGAGTGTTTTATGAGCATTTTAGTCAAATTGAAGGGTATCAGTGAACCCTTAGTTTAAGGGTCTACTTCTTTAGGTAATAATTAGTTAAGCAGTATAGATCCAATAAGAATTAAACTTGTCTTATATTGTGGATCTTTCATTTTCCTGCAGAACAGTATGTAAGGAGCACTAAAAATTGAACAGGTTATGCTTTGGATGCAAGTTACAGGGCAACATACTGATCTTCTAATTCCCTGGGCTTTTATATTTTTAAGGCTGTTATGGTAGGTTGGGTTTTTTTAAATTGTTTTTTTGAGGTTTATTGTATTTTACATTTAGGTTATATTATTAATATTATATATTATATACTTAGATTTATTTCACCACTCATCTTAAAAGTTGATCCTACATGTAGACAAAGAGTGAAGTGGAATAGGTCTTTGCACAGGGATGCTGAAGGGAGGTTGCTGGAACAGCCTTGTAAGGCTGCTGAAGGGGCAGCTCCAGTAGCCAGTGGTCAGTGTTCAGAACCTTTCAGGGGGACTGCTGGGAGAATGCAGAATCAGATGGGCTTGCACCATTTTAATATTAAATCATTCTTCAGTTTCTCTGTCTCAGTCCTGGTCTCCCATTTATGAAACATTCATCAGAACTGAAGATGACTATTCTGAGGAAATTTTCTCAGGTTTTTGGTTTGGTGTTTACTTTAGGGTCCTTAATTTTTTAAATTTTTTTTTTTAACCTTACTGAAGGCAGACTGACTCATTTCTAACGTTACTAGAATCCATGCTTTATTATGCAGAGTAGCAAACATTTTTATATAGTTAATACTTATTTCCACATTAGAGCTCAAATTTAGTTCAATCTCCTCTTTCCTCTTTTCTTTACAAAATACAAAAAGGCACATGGATCCAGTGTGTTTGCATTTTTGAGATGCCAAAATGTCAGTGCATTCTGAATCTCCTTTGCACTAGACCAGAGACTGAGGTGGAATTTCCCTACCAGGTGTAAATAAGTGTTGATATTCCTTGCTCTGTGGATGTTTATTGAGGAGAAGGAGAGAAAGAAAGGTCAGATTTGATGGAAACTTGTTAGACCTCTTGACACTGAAGAGATTTTATAGTTTAGCTTCTGTGCTGAGGACTATTTTTCAGTTTCAAACTATTTTTGGTAGGAACCTTGTACGATGTAGGAGCCTATGTACAATGCAAGGTACAGTTGGCAGTATTTTGCTAAAGCAGCTCATGTAACCAAAGTGTTCTGTGCCAGCATGTCTAATTTTTGATATGCTGATACAAAAAAGTAAAAATAGTTTTCTGATTCATCTCCTTTTGCTTAAATATGTCTCTGCACTTACCAGCTTTTCAGCTTCACATATTGCCCTAGTTCCAGTGCAGCCCAGACTTCTTTTTCTTCTGAACTTGCAGTCTGAATAGTACATGGCAGTTACAAAATTCCTCTCTGCAGAATTGCAGTTAATTTAGTGCCTTACTGTGAAAGAAATTAATTTGGTAAGCCTAGACCAAATGAAACCTCACATTTTTTGAGATTAAATTCAACAGCTAAGGATTAAGTAGGATGGCAGAAGTTCACTCCTCCCACCCAAAGATGAAATTCTTTGGAGCTGTTGTTTGGTGCCATCTGTTCCACTGCAGCACAGTACTGTTGTTAGCTACTGGTGGAGCTTTCAGAAGAATGAAGTCTGTGTACTAGTGGAGTTAGTGTATGTTTTTCGTGTCCATCAGTGGCATAAGAGCATGTACGTAATCTAAACCAAAGTCTGCATTCTTATCTCTGAAGAAGTTGCATATGAAGCCCCAGTTTGGGCAGAATATGTGATGCAAATAACAACAGCTGGAGCAGCCTGGACAGTGCTAGGTCCTGCAGAGCCACAGGCAAAGGAAGAGATCTAGGACTCTGACAGACCAGTGCCTTAAATTACTTAAAGTACTGAAGAATTAGTCCTTTGGGTATCCTTACTGTTTGCACGGAGTTTGAGGTGCCAAGGTAGCAAGATCCTCAATTTTTGGTGGCCTCCAATGGGTGCACAGACTTGGTCAGTGAAGTGTTGTCAAATGTGGCCAATTTATTGCTGAATAGTGAAGGACCTGCAGTATTTGGCTTACGCTGACCGTGACTACTACCCTCTCTTTATATATCTGTCTATCTCTCTGTCTGTATGTGTACATACAGTATTTGGCTCCCAAGCAGGGCTTTAAGTTAGGCTGAGGAAATGAAAAGATATAGAAATCCTCGCAGTTCTGAGGCAGGCTCTTACCAGCTGTGATCAATGTCTTGTGTAGCAGTTCGTGACCATAGTTTTTGTCTTTGAATTGAGATCTGGGTTTGAGTTAGGTCATGTAAACCTGCGAGAGCCAAATATCATAATGGACTATGCAGCTCTTTGATTTGATTGGAAAAGGACCAAAGCTTTTGGCTATTTTTCCCTGGACTGGGTTAGGGTTTTGGGAATAATGGCCTTGAAGAACATAGAGAGAAGAGGCGCTGTTTGGGTTATTTTTCTTTGCTTAATGGATATGACAGAAGCCACAAACACAGGGCTGATGCCAGCGTTAGTTCATCCCTTTTGGTCTCATTTAGTGCAGAAAAGAGCAATCTCAAGATTGAGGTTTAGGTTACTTTCATGTCTTGTGTTTAGAGTCTGAGCAGCTAAAGCTGTGAGAATGCAGTTTACTGCCAGATCCTGCAATCTGAAGAGGAGGGAGGAGGCTCATGTACACAGTGCTGTGTTACAGCAGCATTTTTCTTCATAGTGGGAGACTTCTTGCTGTAGGCCTTTTTTACCTCAAGCCATGGTGGATAAATAGGTATAATTTTGGAATCTGGAATTGTGACCTGCCTAATTGTGGAGACAAAATGAATGATAGGAGTTACTGAGTTGTGAGAGTCTCTAGAGATTAAGATTCCTTATTTGCCATGTTCTGTCCAACTGGCAAATACTTTTCTTGATATTTTGGTATTTCAACAGAAATACACTATGGATTCTGTGGTGATGGCAGGTGCTGACAGAAATTGTTATCCTACTGAGAGTGCTTTGAATCTAAGAGTACAGATAGAAAGAAATGGTAAATTGATCACTTATGCTCTCCATTAATCCCATAAATTATATTTTAAAAATTCTTCATCCCAAAGCAGACTCGTGTGCTGACAGTATCATAGAGCAAAATTTCTGGCAGCTATTGTGATTATAATATGGGAAGGTGCCATATGTGTTTGCCATGTTACACAACATGAACTTGATTAGCCAGCTTTAGCCAGAAGTGAGCACTACGATTTTCAGGAGGGGCAAAATGTCGCTTCATTTTGTACAGCCACGACACTAATTGTGTCTGTCAGATACTGACTGCTTCTTTGCTCATCTTGAAAAAACAGTAAAAATAGATGAAACTGCATTAAAAGAATTCCAGTCAATGACTGAATCATAAACTGTTGTCTAGGGAAGTTAAAAAAATCTTGTTTTTCTTTACTTGCCCTTCTTTCTTCCTAAAATCAGTATGTAAGGAGCTATAGTTATAAGAGTGTGCTAGGAACTAGCTAAAACAGTCAATGGTATTGAAAACACCACATTTGTTTGTCACTGGTATATTAATGCTTTTTAAATGTGACTCTTTGTTTCCAGGCCTTTTTGCAAATGTGCAATCTGCCAATCCGAGTGGTTTGCAGGGCAAATGCCGAATACATGTCCCCATCTGGTAAGTGTGGCCTTCATTTAGATTACTATGTTATACCTCCATTTTGATACCATGGCAACTATGCCTTGTCTTACTGATAACAGTCGGTCAGTGCTACTGTGTGTGGGTTGCCTTTCCCTCTCCTCCAGTGCCGTTTCTCCTCTGCAAACAATCAAAGCAGTGAAATGGAAAGTGATGTAGGCACAATGTGTAACCGTGCCTGTGACTGCAGTACCTGTATAAAGCTTTCAGAGTGTTCAGTGCCTGGTGGAAATCTTCTCTCAAATGTCCTGAAGTAGAAAGACATACGTGTCTAAAAAGGGCTTTGTTCTGCATGCAGGGAATATTTCAGGGAATGCTGTTATATTTGCCTATTGCTGCAGTGAGACAACGCTGGAGAAGGGTTCTCTCTTGTTACCCTGTCTGGGTAACATTGCCAGGATGTTGATACAGGAGACCAAAGGGTGCATTGTCACTGTTACGGGTGACAGGTGATTTTAAATCTTCCTCAGATCCATGAGACTGTCTGGAAAAAATCCAAACCGACTACCAAAAAATTAAGTATTAGAAGGGTAGAGAGCCTACCTTTTGCTGGAGGTGGCTAGTTGCCTAAAAATGTCCAGAGGCTAGCTTCAGAAGATTGCCTAAAAATCAGAGGGAATTACAGAATGCAGGGTGCAGAAGTTTGTCAGTCCTCACACTGTCCCAGATTTTTGTTATGTGAGGAGGTACATATTTACTGATTCTCTGTCTCTGACTGGTGACTGCCATGTGGAAGCGCCTGTCAGTATATGTCTGCCACCTCTGTGGGTTCTGATGCTGCTACTGATATTTTTGGTTAAAGCAGTGAAATGTGGCTATTTTAAATGTAGGTAGAATTAGATGTACTTTTTGCCCTTACTCCTGGAATCCTTACTATTTTTATTTCCTTGCCTTGTTTCCTTTCTTTATATTGGTTTAATGATAATTCAGAGAAGGTTTTTATTTGTTCCCTTCTCCCTCCCCCCTACCCTCTGTCTCGCAGCAGCAAAAATCTGCATCTCATCATTTTGGGGGGAAGGTTATTTATGTCATAGTCATTGTAATGACAAAACCCATTCTGAGGGGCTCAAAAGTATGATACCGAACGATTGTCTTGATACGTGAAGTACAGTCTGACTGAAACCACTGAAGTCTGCAGCACAGAGGTCTCTGTTTCCTTCTTCACATGGAGTGTGTGGATGCAGATGAAGCCTTTGTTGGTATGATGCACTTCATTTATTATCCTTAGGCTTATTGAGCCAGTCAGGAGTGAAGCTTGTGATAAAAACCATGACTGAATCTGATGTTAGTTGAGCTGGGCTGGACAGTAGGTTGTGTTTCAGCGAAAAGAGTGAATGTATTGCCAGTAACATATTTGCAGCCAAGCAGATACTGATCCTGCTCTTTGAGCTGTCTGTTGAGAGTGGAGTCTGCCCATGATGAGAGGCAGGAAGGTAAAAAGGGTGCTGTGCCCTCTGCACTGGGCAGGCTCATTTACTGCCTTTGGCTGGGAGGACATTTACAAAACAGCCAGCATTTATCTCTATTTTATGGATAATTTCAATCATGTAAATAATCCTAAAAGATTTAGTCTTAAATATAAGTTTAGTATCTGTCAACTGCATTTGAAGATTTGCAGGAAAAGCAACCTGGTTAGGGTGGATTGGAGCAGGAGCTCTCAGCTTCACGCCTTGAGAGCTGGGAAAAAGGGGCATAGGGCAACATCTGTAATGCTTCATGGCTTGCTGTGAGTGCAGGGCTTCCTCTTGTATCTTGCCTGCCTTAGAGCTTTGGCTTAGTTCTCTGTGTAAGAAAAGTTACCAAGCAGAGAAGATGATAAGCTGGACCCTCAGGGCTCAGCTTCATAGACTGAATACTAGCCTTAAGTTAGAATTAAGCTTTAAACCCATTTTGCTTCCATGATTTTGGAGAAGCTCCTTCTGTCTCTCTTCCCCGCAAGACCGTGAAGCTGAGAGTCTCATAGCAAGAACCTCTTCCTGATCCCAGGACCATGGGGGCTTGCAAATGCCAGCTCACAACAGAGAGTGAAAGTAGGGGCAGCTAACAGGAACTGGATGGCCCAGTTGGTGGAAATCTGAAGGACTGGAGGAGGGGGAAGAGTCAAGACCTTGCCTTGCTGAGTGTGAATTTACACTTGCCTCTGCTTACTTTCCTGGGCACAGTCTCCATCATCCTTTCAGCAGACCTTTCCCCACCAGTGGCTTAGAAGGGACAGTGGGAATACATTGTGTGGTAAAACTTTTACTCAAGGGCTCTGTCTTCTTTCCTGGGATTTCCCAGCTGTACTTCAGAGTAACATTGAATTAAGTCTTTCCATTATTAAAATATGAGTCAATAGATCTCACTCAATAACTTTGAAATACACAACTGCAAGTATCACATGTAGAAGAGTTTCAGGAGGAGGAAGATCCGGAGGAAGGTGTTTGTTATTACAAACACTCTATGTATTTTATGTATGTTAGTTTTACCTGTGCTCATTTGGAAAAAAAAACCAAACAACCCAGCCACTGATGTTCAGGTATACCTGCGGTATTTAATTGCTTTGAAAATTGTTAATGGTGTTTTACAGGTTAAAATAGCTCTTACTACAGTACATTTCTCCTCTTACAGGCAAAGTACCCTTTATTCACGTGGGAAATCAAGTAGTGTCTGAACTTGGGCCCATAGTCCAGTTTGTAAAAGCAAAGGTAATAGTATGTTTTTTTCACAAATTGGTGAATACCACGTTAATCTTGCTTAGCATTGTGCTGATTTAGTGTGCTCTTCTGGGATGTTACTGAATTTGTTAAGACAGTATAGGTTTTAAAAGAAAGAAGTCATCGCATAGGAGTTTGTGAGGTGAAAATGTTTTTATTTGTCATTTATGCAAATCCTGGAAGTAAATTCTATGCAGAATAGCTGCATACCAGTACCAGTTTCTGAGACTGTTTTTCTACATGCCTCATCTCTGGGTCTCAGAGCTCTTAAACCCAGAACTGACTGGTCTAGATCCTGAAGTGTGAAATAGTATTCAAATTTACCTTTGTTTCCCCACTCCCCCAACTGTCCCCTCTATTTTAAAAATTACTGTGTTTTCACTGAGTGGTTGATGAAGTTGTATTACAGATGTAAATTTGTGTTTACTTCTTGTCACAGAGATACACTAACCAGGAAGCTGTGTGCTCAGTGTGTTCATCTGTACTGATAATAGTCTTAATTTCTTGTAGATTAGCTTAGATCTTTTATAGATGAGATTAGTTACATGATGATTATTTGTTTTTAATTCTACAGGATACTGTATGTAAAAATTTCATATGTAATTTGTTAACGAACTGTGTCAGAGTTATCTATGTCCATATAATCTATGTATCTATGTCTGTGTCTATGTAAGAGATCAGAGTCTGAGCCAAAGCTCATTGACTTTAAAGATCCTTGGGTCATATGTTGTTGAATATTCCAATATCCTTTCTTACATTTGTGTCTTTTCTCTTTTCCCTATTAGGGCCATTCTCTCAGTGATGGGTTGGATGAAGTCCAAAAAGCTGAGATGAAAGCCTACATGGAATTGGTCAATAATATGCTCTTGACAGCGGAGGTAAAACAAACCCTAGTAACTCCACACACTTACATAAGCAACTATAGGCAAGAAAGCTTTAGGATTTTTCTCTGTAGTGGAAATGCTGCTGTTCTTAGATTAGGTCGTCAACTTTTGAGGTGAAAGGAGACAGGAATAAATTCTCTGTACACTGTGAAGTACACTCACAGGAATAAATTCTCTGTACACTCTGAACACTGCCTGCTGAAGTGTTCCTGTAGACACAAGTCACGTACAATTCCCCCACCTAACTGGGGTGTGTCACCACAGCTGTAGAAGTAACTGACTGGAAAATGCCAGTGGTTCCTGGTATCCTACTCCAACCCACAGCTGGGCAGGCACCCCGCTATCACCTCCCATGGCGTGCATGCTCACATGTGTAGTGGGAGGCGTGGATTCTCTGCAGTTCGTGTCCCTGGTGAGTTAAGGTGATGCAGTCCCAGCGTGGGAGCAGTGTTGGAAACACTGGCAGGATACAGGTGGCTGAGGAGCTGAGGGCCGGTGACCTCCGTGCTGAGCTGTGGGCAGGGGGAGCGGACCTTTGATCTCAGCTCAGTGCTGGTGCTGGTGAAGTAAGGACTAGCAACTGGGCCTTTGCCTTCCAGTTTTAATTTCTTTTATACATTCAGAGGTCTAACAGAAGAAATGAAATGGAAATTTAATCTAATATAGGAAAGAAAATTCTACTACTGAAGAATGATTGTCTCTGTATTCTCCTTTATTAGGAAGTTTTAGTAAGTGTTCTTTCTCTTCCTAGCTCTATCTCCAGTGGTGTGATGATGTTACAGTAGAGGAGGTGAGTGGTTCCGCAGCATTTATCTTAATTAAAATTTAATGAGAAAACACTTTTGCTCACAACTGCAAGTCCCTGCTCATAAATGAAACATGGAGGTTTATACCATTAATGGTACAGTCTTTTCACTTTAATTTTGCTTGCATATACATTTTAGGGAAGCTGTGTCATTACTGAAAGTAGCTGACTGCAGAATAGATATGGGTTTTGTATATGTTTCTGAAATAATAGCTTTAAATAGTTATGCTGCATAGTACAAATTCTGTGCAAATAATTATGGCATAGACACAACTCCCTTTCTCTTTTACAGCTCCCTTTCTGCTAGAACTGTGTAAATATTAGCTGTTTTGTCAAGAGGTATCTGTATTTTCTTATATTGTAACACAGTACCTTTCTGTCTTTAAACAAAGATTACTCACCCAAGGTATGGCTCCCCTTACCCGTGGCCTCTTAACCGCATCCTGTCCTATCAGAAGCAGTGGGAGGTGAAGCGAAAGATGAAAGCCATCGGATGGGCTGGAAAGACACTTGAACAGGTCAGTATGAAAGGGGAAGCTTATTTCTTTACCCTGCCTTCTTTTTGCTTTTTTTTTTTTTTAAAGGCTTTGGAAAGTAGCTGAACAGATATATTAAAATGTATATTCTGTACTTAAAATATTATCTGGAGTCAGGTATTTGCCTTCAGTAGCAATAAATCTTAAATTATGTGCAATCCAGTGGGGTGGGAGGAAGGATATTTTACCATGAGTGTACATCTTTGTTGGTGTTAGTTTAGGCTGTAGTCCTGAAAATAGATTGTAAATCCTGTCCGCCACTTCCTGTGTGATGTTAAGAGGCACGCTTTGCAGGATTGCAGCAAGTTTTGAGGTATGAGTTAGTACCTTTCATTAAGTTTAGTTATAAATGTTATGGGAAGCACTTAATCAGAATTGCCTTACATCAAATGTTAGATTAAGTAACACTTGCCTACTGTGTCCTTTTGACTGACTTTAACAGCTTTTGATATTTCAACATGGTACATTCATTGTTCCCACTGTCAGTGCAAATAGAGGAAGGAGGTTATTTTTTGCAGTGGTGAGATTTCCTGACAATATGGATCTTTCTTTCTTGTGTGTTTTGATAGGTGCTTGAAGATGTAGATCAGTGCTGTCAGGCTCTCTCCCAGAGATTAGGAACACAACCATATTTCTTCAATAAGCAGTAAGTTATTCTTTATTGAAATACTGCATCCAGGAATGTGAGATATAGGTATATACCCATGTACGTACATACATACATATGTGTATATATATATATATAAAACTCCTGTTTTATTTTAATGCTGTGTGATTAATTGCAAAAATAAAAATATGTGACTGGAATCTAAACATGAAATTTCATAAATAAGTATTTAAAGGTTTTAAAAGGAAAATTTCTGTAAGTTTGTTGGTTTTTTTCCCCATTTATGATTTAGTTTTTACTCCTGCTTGTCTTCTCTACATGATTCTACCACAACTTATGTAGGCTACAAATGTGCACCTTTATACAGTCAATTTCTTATTAAAAATGATACATTTAAAGCTTTACTTTTATTTCCTGGGTAACATTGTCTACTAGAGGAGTGAATGTATGTTGTGCTGTCCTGATCTGGACAGCTTGTCTTGCTCTTAACACCAGAGGCAGTTCTGAATGAGCATGAGTTAACTAACTGAATTAGCATGAGCATGCCTGGGAGTTCTAAGAATTGGGGGAGAAACTAGCTGGTCCACAAAGGACCAGATGCAAAGTCAAAACCAAGATTCACATTGCCAGGAGAGAAAAAGGAAGTGACCTGACCTCCACGGGATGTCCTCTGCTCTCATCAGTTTTTTTCAATTTTTTACATTTTTTTCTCTGCAATAATTCAGTATTTTTGAAATGTTATGGACTTAAATAACATCACATTAGCTCCCTCTTTTCTCGTGTCCATGGATCAGTCTAGAAATGCACAGATCTGGATTTCACTTGACTACATTTGGACAGGGAGATGTCTTCAAATGGCAGGATATGGTCTTGGATACTTTTCTGTTTGTCTTTGCCCCTTGATCTTTTCCAAGTTGAGACTAGGTAGGTAGTGTTAATTCAGAGGATACAGAAATATGCACTATAGAAGACAAGCTTAAATTGCATCTTCTCATATGATTATTAAACATAGTATCTCCTAAACTTTCCTTCTGTATTTCTAAAGAATTGTAACTTGGGGATTTTATGTTTGTTGTTAACCAGGCTTTCTTGGTACAGTTTCAACCTTTAAGCTTTTTAGCTGTCTGAAATATTACCAAAAAAGTATGTGGTTTGAGTCCAATATTTTTCAGTCTGTGGCTTCTGGGAGTCTGTGGGAGGTAAATAAGAAAAGCAACCTGTTGCTGACATATTTAACTTTGTCATACAAGGATACACATCTCCACTGGAGAGTGCTTAGTGATGCACAAATAAAAAAGCAAAAAAATTATCAGTTAGGAAAGCCTCATGCTGCTTGCCTTTAACACTTGTAAAGAGGGACTCTGAAGTTATTAATATGTTGGAAAAAACCCCCCTATTTGCACATGGGCTACTTTTATACAAAGATGCAAGGTAAAAATTGAGAAGTCTTGCACCTAAAATAAAGCAGGACTGAAAACATTCCCAAAATATTTGTTTTCTTCTGTGTAGTTCCCTTTCACAAGAGATGTTTCCAGTTGCTGCCACCATGGAACTCCTTTTCTTGTTTGTTGAATAGTTCCCAACTGTTGAAAAGCACAAAAAAAAAAAAGAATTAGGGGTCTTATGCTTCCACACACCCCCTCTTTTTTTTTATCCTGTGAGATAATAGTTGGGTTTTTTTAATATACATCTGCAAAGAAAAAGCAAAAACCCCAAAAGACCTGATAAGCATTTGTCCTTGTTACTGAACTAAAAGGTGGAGCGTTGTTTGATACTGAATTGGTAACTCTGCCCAATCTAAGAAGTGTTATTTTCACACTTCCAAGCTCCCAAAAGCAAAGAAAATGCCATACTGAGAACAGTTAGTGTTCTAATATACTGTATACACAGTTTCCATGCAATTGGTAAGTTTAGTATTGCCTAATTTCATCTGAATCCTTAAATTGTATACCTTTCTAAAGGTTATTCAGAACAGCAGGGTTTTTCTTGATCAGGACTTGCCTTCCAAAATACCAGTTCTTTTTTTCTGTTTGATTTTACAGACCAACTGAATTAGATGCTCTGGTGTTTGGACATCTGTTCACAATCCTTACTACTCAACTAATCACAGATGAACTCTCTGAAAAAGTGAAGAACTACAGTAATCTCACAGCCTTTTGTCGGCGAATAGAGCAGCAGTACTTTGAGGGTCACGATAAAGACAGCTCCGCAATTGCAGCCCGCTCTGCTAAGAGGTCCTTGCTGAGATAAGCGTGGTGGTTGGGGTGGATCATGTTGCAGTTTTGAATTTTGTTCAATAAATTGATTTTGAGAATGGAAATGTGCGTTAAGCTTTTTGAAGCTGCCAAATCATTCTGGAGTAAGAAAAAAATGTAAAATGCAGTTTTTGTGTTGTAGAATATACTGTGCATATTTCACCTGAAACGTTTGTATGAGCACTTGTGTTTTGCTAGCCTGTATGCCACTGACTGTAAAGTGACCTTGGAAAAAATATTGTATCTGTTTTAAAAAAAATAAAACACTTAAAGTTTCTCTCTTATCTTTATAAATGCCTTTTTTACAAAATTTAATGTCTGTGTAGTTAATGAGTGGGATCCTGGTGGGAGGACACCTGGAAGACAGCTGTATGGGGAACTAGTTAGAATTACTAGTTAGAATGAAAGGACTCATTAGAGATCTTAAAGTTTGTCTGCCTCAGCCAAAATTTATTCAGAGATTGGGTGAAAAAAATGTCTTGGAGTTCTGCAGCACACAAGTATGTGATCTTATTCAGTCAGTTCTTACTTGTGTCAAAGTAGCTTCTGGCTGTCATTCCTTCTTCTTGTGTATGTCTCGCCTCTTTTTATTTCTTGTTCACCTCTGGTTTTTTGATTATAATTTTTTTTCTTCCTATGATCTCCCATTTTTAGTCCTCTTGCTGTTTATTTAAGAAATTAATTTGCTAGGTAAGTGTCTGTCTCACTCTTTCCACTTCCAGTATGTTAATATTGCTTCTGAGCTTTGACGTACTAGACGTGGTTCTTGTAGGAAAGGGACTTGCTATGAGCTTGCATGCCTTGGTCCTTCTGCCTCCATGTTATCCTATGGTACATGTAGGCACAATGATACAGAAGTAAACAAATATCATTGTACTCCAAAAACCCTGGCAACATGGAACTTTTCAAGGGAGAGTTCTTGTGTGTAGGCAAGGACTCAATCTCACCAGTGTTCCTTCAAGCACATTAAATGGTACTGCTCTCTTCTGCTTTGTCAGTTGTACTTCATGCTTTTCCAAAAGCTCCAACTACCCCAGGAATGTCCTGGTGGCAGAAAGAGTCCCTGTGCACTCAGGAAGTCATGGGCACAACTGTGTTTTCTTACAATGAAATATATTCTTTCAGCTATATGCCTTAGTGTCAAAATACTTAATGGCTTGAACTGGTTATGCAATGGTCATGAGATTTTGGCTGCTATTTCCTTCTCTCTTAAGAACTGAGCAGAAAGCAGTTGCATACCTTGAACTGGCTGAGTCTCCCTTGACTCTGAGGTTCCTGAACCACTACTGCTTATTCATCTTTTCAAACTAAAACCCATCAACTCTTGACTGCTTAGTGACCATTTCCACTGTCAAAGTGGTTGGTAGCTGAGAACTGAGATATTTCTTTCAAACCTGCTTTTCTGCATTAATTCAGCTTCTGGGAAAACTGGAAAAGAATTTGTTGTGGGTTTTTGTTTGTTTGTTTGTTTTTGTTTTGTTTTGTTTGTTTGGAAAGAATATTATGATACATTCTACTCTAGTAGTATCCAAAGCTAGCAGTGCCATGGTGATGCGGAAATCCTGCGTGAAAACTGAAGTATCTTAATCCAGAGAATTAAACTCCTCTTTTACCTCTTGCTAATTGCAGAGCAGCATTCATGAGGGAAGATTTTAACCTAGCTTCTGTGGTTTTAGCAGTTCTGGTACCGGTAGACTGAACTACAGCAGTAATTTACTTAATGGATTTCTAAACCCACCTATTAACTTCTAGGCAGTCTGAAAAAGTGCAAGTGGGCATGTGTTCTTCCTCTTTCAAGGCTGCAGTGGCCATTAGCCACCTTTTAACCAAATTTCTGCAATTGCTTTGAAACAGCATTGAATGAAACTGTGTTTTTATATTCTGGCGAGGTTGTGGTGAGGCAGAGCAAGCACTGGAAATACAACACCTTGAATGCTGAACAGCAAGTTACTGCAAAGTTTGTTTGGTAGCATATAGCAAGGTTTATACCTTCAGAGTACTAAAAAAAACCCTCACAGAGATAGCCATATGCATTAACCTGCTTTGAATGTCTCATCTAGAAAATAAATGCTGTGGAAGTGGTTGGGCAAAAGATACTGATCTCTTGCAATCAAAGTGTTTAAATCCACTGAGCTACTCAGACTACACTTAAGGATTCAGAGGCAGGCAAATCACATGGAATTTTCAATATTGAAGTGAGAGGACAAGCAGAGACTGAGCTCTCAAGTTACACTGAAGTTTCTGAAAGTTTAACCACCTTCCTTGTGTGTGACTTGGATAACTTAATTATTAAAATTTAAATGAAAAGAAGCATTCCTTAATTCCCTGACTGAAGAGAATTCTTTCTATATGGCATGTTTGCTACAGGGCTGGTTTGTAGTTCAGGCTGCACCTCATTCTAGACAATATCTAAACTTACAAGGAAAATCTTGGCTTTGCTACCAGTGTTGAAAATAGCTATTAAAATCCTAGCCAATGACATACTTCATAAGTACAAGAAACCATTACACTTTTTTTAAATGACACTGGTGGCATGATTAGTGCTACAGAGCAGACTGGGCTGAGCTCAAAGGACCAAAGCTCGGAAGCCATGCTTTAACTTTGGGAAGCTGCAGTCCTACAAAGGACACTCATACTGGTTGCTACTGAAATACTGTGCACAGTTTAGGAAAAAAAAATGAAAAATTGTAACAAGACCAGCAATAAAAGCATTAAGTGTGGAAAAAACCAAACCCAAACCCAATAATGTTTATAGCAAGGGAGTTGAGCAAGACAACTGGCCTACCTTCTCCAAGGCTAAGTAGTGAGGGCTTTCTCTTGGTCTGAGTGGCCCTCTAGTAGACAAGGCTGTGCGTGTGCAGTCTGTGAAAATTTTTCTCTTGGTTTGTGTGTTTTTCTAGATCTCCCACAACTGAAACTCAGCTGCTGCACTGGAGACAGGAAGCAGGCCGGGAAGGTCTGTGGGTTGTTTCATGTAGCAGGACAATGTGGATGGTGAATTTCTTTCTTAGCTTTTTCAGGCTCAAAAATACAAAGCTCCTAGAGGCCATTCTGAGTGAAGAAAGCAGTGAAGAAAGCTGGAACGTCTAAAATTTCCCCAAATTAAGACAAAAGTTGGGTTTCTAACAGAAAGAATGTCAGGACCAACTGCACCATGGATTAACATATATCTGAATATGCCCCAGCAGAAACTGCAGGACTTAATCAAAACAGTACACAAAGTCACAAAAGCACTCAGAACTACGAGTGAATAGACATTACTGAGTCTGAGCAATGTACAAATCACTTACCCATTGTGGTTTGCTTCTTGCAGTATTTTCGTTCCATGATTTAATAACTTCATAGGGACATGCTGAAGTTGAGCTAAATGCCCATGTTGGAAAGTAACAGGTACTTTCTTTGCCTGATAGAGCTGAAACAATTGGAAAAGTCCCAGTGAAAACAGGACTGCTCCTCCATTCCTAAAATGCTTCTTTGGGATTGTGGAACGGACTTATTTTGCTCAGCACAGACTCTCCTCAGCACAGGTAACTGGTTATGCCCTTGCTGGATTTGGTGTCTGCTCCTATCAGAAATGCGTGGTGCCAATTCCAGATGTGGAGGTCTTGTTTTCCTGACCAGCACAGCATTGTACATGTGGCTAAATTGTGGATCCCTTGTGCCCTGCACCATTGCAAGTATAGCACAGAAAATGGAGTGACCACTCTGCTCCACTACAGACTGTGGCAAACCAGCTTGTGATTTGAAAGTGGCCAGAATCCCAACCACAGGCTAATTTATAATATTGGATCATTGTTTCCAGCTGACAGTCCTTCCAGATCTCCTGATTTTCTTCTTCCTTTCTGAAGAAAGTTCTCCTTGACTTGGGAGTCTTTGATGCTACATTTTATGATGTGATGAGATTTCAAGACAGACATGTGAAGGGGCTTTGGTGGGAGCAGCTTTTGCTAGGATCTATCACTTTTCACATATCAGTTGTAAAAATTCTAGTATTGAGTGGTGTTAATGAGATATTAATCTGCTGTTTTTGCTGACTTTTATTTCCCCTCCTCCTCCCCAAGGAAAGAAAAATAACCTGGCAATCTCCTGCCTCTCAAATGTACTTAAAGCTCAGTATTGTGGAAAGAGGCTATCATAGCCATACACGTGGAGAATGCTGCTGTGCTGCACTTAATGATGCCTCTTAGGATCAGCTATGCTGCTAGAAAACACTTCATTTCCTGTGGCTTTCTTTCTTTATAAGCAGAGTGCAGCTCCAATGGCTCTCACAACAATTAGCACCCACTTGTTCTGCAGGTTTGAAGTTTTTGCATTAGTCAGGTTGAGAAATTCATGGTATTAATCATGACTGAAGTTGTTATTTATCACCTGCTGGGTGAGAAATAATAATTTTGGCACTACTGGGGCAACAGGCCAGAAGTACCAAATTAAGTAAAACATCTAAACACCAGCAAGGATCATTTCTCTGATTAATGAATTGTTACAAAGAAAAAATGCTACTTGTTATCTGATCTTAGGAGAAAAGTAGGAGTAGGAAGTAAAAAGCATTAGCAAAGTCAGGATGCAGTTTGAAACTTTCCTGGCTGATCTCTCTCCTGTCATTTGCTGACTGCTAACACGCTCATCCACTCCACAGGTTTGCGATACTTGGCTCACATTCCCAGTACCAACTTCGTAAAAAGTAGCGTTTGGCAGTGAGCTCAAGGCCAATTATGTAACTGCCTCAAAAGAAATGAAATGACTTTAAGCTTCTAGGGCTTGTCTAGACTGGAAGGTTTTGCCATAGGAACAGTTACCAGCCTGGCAAAATACCATTGTGTGAACGCAATAACAGAGGTTCAGGAAAGAAAATCGGTGACATCAAATAGAATGAAGTTTACACCCAGGTAACTGTATCCATACTGGGGCCATTAGTCACATATGGGATTAAAAGGGCCCACAAATGACAGCTGCCTGATCAGAAGTATTTCACGTGTAAATACAAAAAGCTTGAGAGACCCCTTTTGGCTCCAACTGATTCATTATCTGGAAAGAAAGTACAGGCTTTTTCCATAGGGAACATCAACCATTCTTATCTATTGCTGCTATTCCCATCAAATTTGCTACTACTTGAGAAAAAGAACTTCCCGCTGTTGACACAGATGGACTGCTATCCATGCCACACATGACGCTTGTGGCAGCCGAAGTAACTCCTGTCTACAAGCCAATGTGCCCAGAAGTTGACTTGAAACAATGAGCTGACATGAGAGGTCAAGATGAACTCACCCCTCTCCTGTTTGGATTTATGTTGACAGGAACCCAGTTTGGCAATAAAGATGTTTTTGTAAGAAAGCTTTATGTTACATAAATGCTTTCTAATCTAGATTTTTTTTATACCTAAAATTTTATTCGGCATTTAAGAAGAAAATAAGAGATCTTGAGAATGTATGGCATGATGGTCACCTTTCCTACAAGCACTGCTCAAATCATTGATCTTCCAGGCTTTGTGTTCTCAGTTCAGAGACAGATTTGAAACAAGAATGAAAAGGATGATAGTTCATAGAAATTATAAGCAGCAGCTTATAAGGGCTTGTTGCAAATAAAATACCATCTTCCAAGGCTAAGCAGGAAGCCACCAGAAGGTATCTGAATGAACCTTGTTGCAGGTGCCATGGGGAGGAACCAGTGCATCTTAGCCATGACAAATTCTGTAGAGCTGCATAGACCAGTTATCACCTAGCTGTTCTCGTCAAACTGTGGCATGACCCAGCTCCCAGAGTATCTACCTCTTCCAAGTTTGTCTTCTCTCAGCATGAATTTACATTTTCTATCACTTCTTCCTGCCAAAAATTTGTTAACAGCAAGTCCACATCCCTAGTCATACATTTCAGGTTGTCCATCTCATAATCTCCTGGGTGGTGACATCTCTCTTTACTTTTAGCTACAAAGTACAATTTTGGCTAGGTTTGCTTGACTCTGAAGATATCTATTTCTGGTCACACCATTCTCTCACTGCTGAGATCAACAGTTTTGTCATCAATGCACAGGATTATTGCCTGAGATTATCTTGTGAAAATTATCCTTCATCTCTCAGACGTTACCACTTGGACTCTTAGATTAAGGGCTGGCCACTTTCTTTTCTTGTTGAGATAATGAAAACTTCTCTTTAAGTCCACTACTGTTTCTAACTTAATTCCTGTAAATTCCTCCCTAAAATTCCTCTGCAGTTTTTACCAGCTTCTTCCCTCAGAAGTGCATAGCACCTTGATATACGATGCCTCCTAGCTAAGAATTGTATAGCTGAGATTACCGACTATCACCACGATCTCTTTTGTTTGCAGCTTTAAGTCTGTGTTGTGGCATGTTTAAGGAACCAGTCGATGAAGATCAGTTAGTTTGGGGGCATTATGGGAAGGGTTTGTTTTTATCTACTTAAAATAAACTTCTTTCCAGCACATTTTGTCATAGGTTATAACATGTTGTAAAAGACAGGTAAATTTCTCCATATGTGTGTAAAGACCACAGACCTGACCATGACTTGTATATTACATGCAAATGTGAGTGCAAAGTCTTGCTGTTATGCCAAAGCACACTTGAGGCAAAGCCTAAAAACACTGCTGTGGAAAAGGCTGCCTGTCATCTGATGGAAATGCTTTTGACACACACAGGACAGCTCCTGCAGACCTGTTTCTATGGAGGCGCTTTCATTTGGTTCAGTGCATCTTCCTGGGGTCTGTCCTGCTGCCCCTTCTCCCTGATATCCTTTCGTGATTTCCCTGCCTTTTCTGATGCTTCAGGATCACTCTGCACTGAGAAAAGGAAGGGGCCCACTCTGGGAAAGGTTTCCACACCTGTGGACTTTATTCCTCTCTCTGCTTCGAAAGAGATTCCTTGTGCCAGTAAACTCACTTGAGTGCGACTAGAAAAACAAGCGTGCTTTCTAGGATTGGTTTAGACAAAGAGAGTCATCCTGCAAGCTTTAGGCTAAGATGCCTGAAATTTGCTTTTCTAACTCAGTAATCACAAACAATTCCAATAACAAGGTAATTGGTGTTAACTGGAGTTTTTTGAAGCTTGACAAAAGTCAACATTAGAAAAATGGAAAGTAAGATTAAAATCCATATAGGTAATACAGTTCTGTCCAATTTTTTGGCATTTTTGTATTATAATACTAAAAAGAAATCAATGTGATTTACTGAGAAGCAGGATGAGAAAAGCTTGGAAGGGCAAGGAGCAGATTCTTCACTCCTGAGGGGCTTAAGAGGCCAAAATGCTTAAATGAGGCTTCCAAAAAAGGGAAAACTAGTAGCAGTAAGAAAATAGAGTTCCCTTTCAGTCCTTAACTCAGCTGAGTGAGTTTGTCAGTGTATTGTCCTCCTAACTGCAGTGATTTGGAGCCATCTCTTGCACTGAAGCCAACAGAAGTTGTTTGATGCATTTCATTTGAAATGTCACTGATCTGCAATCAAACGAGTGATTTCTAGCCAAAGATTATGAAATACTTGGCAAACTTAACCAAGTGGATGAGTCAGACAGAAAAACCTGCCTGACAGAAGAGTAAGTCAAGCCACAGCAGTTGCAAGTAATTTGTCCCAAATGTGAGCAGGGCAAAATCTAGAGCGGGAGGCTGGAGGTTGGTTTCCCAGCTCCACGCTCCAACCACCACATTGCATTCTTTGCTGCTTTTTTAACCACAACAGCCTCTGAAAATCACCCTTCAAAGGCATTTCTTGGTAGTAATAAATGAACCATCAAAACCTAAACAAAGAAATCGGCAGTGAGATGATGCAACTTAACAAATAGAAGTGACTAGGATTGCCTTGTCCTCTGCTTATTTCCCAAAGAATAAAGCTCAGGTCATTTATAAAGCACTCCCCCTTCCCCTCTCCTTTACAGCCCCTTGGGAGACACCCAGGAGACAGCACAACTTTCCTCTGCTTCCCCATCTTTAAAATATATTCATTCCAGTTTTCAAATTGCTATTTTGTAGTCCTAAATCTCTACCCACACTAATTTCTCCAGGTCAGAATCTGACCCTGATTTGAACAAAATCTGGAGTCAAATATTCACACCAGAATGCTTTTGCCTTGCTGCATGTCAGATGCCATCTCCCTGCAAATGTTTCACACACCTTGGAGTGCAGCTTGTGGAACTGATGAGGTGAAGAGCACTGCAGAGCAGCTCTGTGCTGGTAATCACAGGACTGAAGAAACACATACATCATCTGCCACATAGGTTGGCATTTCAAGTAAAAAACCTTCACAATGTGTAAGATGTTGGACAAATGATGGCCATATGCATGTTTGTCTCTGTGCAGATGTCTTTGCATTCTCAGCTAGGAAAGAGCTGAGCTAGGCTTTTTTTTGTCGACAGTTTAATATTAGTGACACAGTTTATGTCCTCTGCAAAAACAATAATGGAGGATAAGGTGACATAAATTATTTGCAAATCGTTTGACATATGCAGGGCATTGTCCTTGCAATAATCACCATCAGTCTGTCAGTTTAAGATATGAACCGTGCCACTGCCATTTTATATCATTGTGTTAAGCTTTCACATGTTGTAATTTTACAGATTTGTTCTTTGGAGAGAACACTGCAACACAAATCAAATTGTATTATGTTTAGTTATATGCCGTGCGCAGCGCCTCCCTGCAATTAGGAGCGGGGGGAGATGAGGAGAAACAAACAGTCCTAGATAAGAGGCAGCTCCTCAAAAGTTAGGATATTTCCTAGATACCATTACTCAACTTTCATGGTCATTATTCAAGGCAAGAGGAATTATTTAAATTCATGCTAACATCAGTTCCTGGCTGCATGAACAAAGTGAGCACTGGAAAGCACCATACTGACAGATTAATTTAAAACACCCTTGTCTATTTTGTTTCTCTATAACAGTCAGGCACAGCATTTGATTCTTATGAATAATGTGGGCTTTTCTAAAGTAAATAAAATGATTTAAACTCACAAAAGATCCCCTCAAGACCCAGTAGGTACCTGTAGTATTAACTGTGCTTTCCACAGATGCATAGAATGGTTCTGGAATAGCAATGAACTCTGCATTTTATTCCAGACAAATTAATTTCTGTGGTATAGTTTAAACAAACACCTAAAGTTGACCACTTTTTTTTCATCTTTTGTTTTTTAAATTTGAACTGCAGATTATTGTGGGAGTTTGCAAGTGTATTCTAAATGTATTCAGTGCCAGACACCTTGTATTAACCATTTGAGAAACGCATTAATCTATAAGTGTGCTTAATTGGTAAAGGAGTCAGTAGGAAATATTGTAATATACATTCTCGGGTGTCACATTTCACTGACTTTTTACTATATTTTGAATAGAGAAATGTGATTTGTTTTCTCCTGGGAAAATTCCCCACATTCAGTTGTCAGCAGAACAGAATCTTTCTGCTTCCAGTGAGCCCTTAAACCAGAAAGATTTATTGCACTTACATCCTTGAAAGAACATATCTTTTTCTTTGAAGGCAGCCATTATCACCATCCCATTTTATATCTTTTCTGATAAGTGCAGGCAGTAAAGCAGATAAACTCCTTGCATACCAATTAAAGACACATGCACACTAAGACACTGTATACTATCAGAGATGCTCAGAGTAATATTCTTCCTAGCACAGTAGATATATCTAAGGAGTTTGACTTTTATTATTCTCAGCTTTACACCTCTGACATTTCTAAAACCATGGAGGAAATTAATGAATTCTCACTCAAGACTCCATTGTCTAATCTGGCCCCAGTGCTCATGAATTATGGAAAATGACAGATCAGCTGATGACGTACAACAAGCTATTTTAAAACTACCCTTTTTAACATAACCTGGGCCACGAAAGACTCACCACTGAATTTCATGCAGTCACCTGACAAAATATTGGTCTCATATTAGTTGATATCTTAAATAAGCACCTCACTTCCTCGCATCCAAGATGATGTGATCATTTTTGTGCACGAAATGTATGAAAACCAGACCCCTGAACCTCAGGAAGCCTCTCTCTTTTTTTTTTTTTTTTTTTTTTTTTAAACTCTTGGATAGGATGCTGAACCTGCAGCCCTAACTCTCGGCAACCTGCCTTGGATTTTTCTGTTTTTAGATCTTCATGGGGAAATAAGGGCTCAGTAACATTTTAACTTTCTAATCTCAACCTTTTCCACCTATCTATATAACTGCTTCTTCTTCTGGTACTTTTTCCCAAACGGAGGAAAAGGCCTTTGCTCATTCTGAGCAGAGACCCAGGGGATTTGTATGAGAAGGCTCTCCTTGCTGGCTGAGACCATTAAAACGACCAGGCTGTAATGACTGAGAGCAGCTGCAAGCCCAAGGGCTGTTGTCTGACCCATAATGTTTGACTGGGCAGTCAGAAACCACACAGTTGAGTCTATGAAGCCTTTGGCTAGGACATCTCCCACACCTCTCTGTCCCAGTTGGCATGCAAGTTCACTGGGATAGGAGCCACTCCGTTGTGTCTCTTTCCGAGTAGCTAAAGGCCCCCAAACACTACCGCAGGCAGACGGTGTCAGCAGTGCCAGCTTGCCCACGGGAGAGGTCTGGGCAGCCCAAAGCCTCCAGACTGCCATCCAGAAGGGACTGCCCCACTCTCCTACAGCTGGAACTGCTATAAGCTCTGGGCTGCTCCCCAAGCACCACACACCCAAGTTGTCCCACACACTCAGCTCCCTTTTCCTTCTGCACTTGAATGTTAAAGAGTATATTTACTCATGACAATATTGTTGGATGGAAAATTATCTGCCTGCAGTATTATCTGTGAACTTATTTTTACCTCTTCAAGACTCTCACCCAGGGTTTTCCCTGAAGAACAGTGTCTGAGCTCATCAATGACTTCCTTGTGCACAGTGGCTAGATACCAGTTTTCTGTCAGGGTTCCCTTTAGATAAGAAACTATGGAAAACAATACATCTCATTCAAAACATCTGAAAGAGCTGAAGATACAGAAAGCACTAATCAGTAATTAATACAAATAAAAGAAACAATCTTTCATATGGGTGGCAATAATAACACTCTGGAGTTTGTTCTAATCCATCTTTTTGTCAAATGAAGCACTGGGGAATTTGTCTGCAACAATCAGTATTTTCAGAGCCTCTGCTTTGATTTGCAATATGGGGTTTAGTCCTGTTTTAAGACAGGGCTCAGAATAAATAATCAAAGAGAATGGTTTTAAAATCAATAATCTAGGCTTTAACATGCAGAGGAATTCTGCTGTACTTTTATATCCTGCTTACAAGTCAATTTCCTAAATTAAGAAGCCCTGTTTTAATTTTATGTAGGAATTGTGAAAGCACGACAATATCCTGCTGCACAAATCCTGATAGCGCCCTTTCTTCCATCTTAAACCACTGAGAGCAGCTGAAATAAGAGGCTTCTACCCTTTCTCTCCAGACAGTGTCTTCCAGAACATCAGACAATCCTGAAATTCTTTAAATAGCCCTGTATTCGTTATATTTAATGACAATTACACAAGTGACTTCCTGACTGCAAATATGATTCATTACTCTGCAGCAGAAGTAATACCTCTAATAGACTATGCATTGAGTTGACCCAAAATAGCTGCTGAAGAATAGTTTTTCCTGAACTACTCCATAGATAGATTTTTAAAATTATTATAATCTTATATAAGAAGAACAGATTATCTTGCTGTGTAATTATTTAGCACTACCTCTAGATCTTTACTTAAACTAAATTTCAAATATGGGCAACAATAAGCAATAAGAAGTTTTTAGGAACAATTTGTCTGGAACCTGCCAGGAGTTATAAGCCCCATCTTAATTTAAACAATTTGCATTCAATGTTTAGTTACCCTTTAGCTTCATTATTATCATCCCTCTTCAAGTTAAAAAAAAAAAAAAGAGAGAGAAAAAGAGGAATTTAAAAGTAATTTTTTCTTCTGAGTAAAGCGAGTACAAATCAAGCATTTTCAACCCTGCAAGACCTGATGCAGCTCCAGCTCCCTCCCCAACCTGGAGTAACACAGACAGCTGAGGACAGCAGTATCCCAGGGCCTGCCAGCCCATCTTGAATGGAATGGTGCTGCCCTGCTATTGATTTTGATGCCTACATAGTGCTGAATATCAGGGTTTCACTGCATACCTGAACCAGGATGCCTGCAAATGATCTCAAAAGTTGTGGCTGCTTCCCTACATGAAGACATCCCTATTTCACTTATGCACTATCACTGCCCTCCTAGTCCTGCATTAAACTTCTTTAAGTCTTCCCCAGTGTTACAAGCAGACTTTCAAAGCAGGATGTTTGACACAGACATATCCATGCCCTTCCTCCCAGGGCAGGCAGAAAGTAGAAACTAGGAGAAAATCTGAGTCTCACTCCCTCTCTCTCACTGATGCCAATGCAGTTTATCTGTGAACTTCAGAGAGTCCAAAATTTCATCTGTATTGTTCAGGATTTCTGCAAGGAAGACAGCCAGGTATGCTCGAGGGGAAACCCGACCCTACCAGCTTTCAAAAGAAGCCACAAAAATAATCTATCGCCTTCACATAGATGATACTAAACATATGTGCAGTAATCTTCTTTCAGCTCCTCTTTTATTCCTTTTCATAGCAGTTGCTCTGTGTAACCTTACAGACAACAGCTGCTCCCAAAGAAGAAGGCTGGGAGGCCTGAGCTGTGCTCACCACGAAATTATCCAGGTGGGTGCTCTCAGCTCAGCTTTAAAATTTTTATTATCTTTTCAGTTTCCTGTCCAAGTGTTGTGTCTGCTGCTTTGATTAGAGCAACAGCAATTTAAACTAAACCTCACAACATGCAATGGCTGTTGCTACTGCTGGAAAACCTCACTGAGGATGTCTCAGAGTAATCCCAGTGTCTCAGCTTACTGTTCATCTCTCTGTTCTAGCTTGTAAAACAGCATTCAGCAATGCTGATATGTAATCTAAAAACCATCATAAGTAATAATTAAAGATTAAATCAGATTAATTCCAGGCTTGTTTGCCCTTGATAATAACACTATTAATTCTCCAGAGGCAAAAGTAAGACAATCGTAGGAAAACAAAGCACAAATAAAACCCATAAAATGCAGAGGAGATATTTCCAGTATTAATTTTGTAATATAGAGTATTCATTTTGCAATACAGTGGTGACATAAAATATGCAGCAGTAACAGACAAGAAAGTTGATGGACTGCCAAAGCTGTTTCTCCTTAAAATGCACATTGCTCTGGAGCAGCTGGGCTTGGCACTGAGATGGGACTGCCTACACAGGCATTTTCAAAGGGCTCTTTCAAGGCCAATGTGCCAGTCTCAGCTCTGACATGTGATCAAAATTAAGGTTGGGAAATCACACGAAAACCCAGCCAGGCTGAATGGGACAGCCTCAGAGAGGAGGGCTGCAGGAGCTATGTTTGTTGTCTCATGGGGTGTTCCCATGCCTGCTGCCTTCATATCAAAGGTTCTCTGTTTATAGACAGCAATCTGTTGGTGCCAGGCAGCGATGGCCATGTGATATGAGGGTGGTAAGGCATTGGAACAAATTGCCCAGAGAAGCTGTGATGCTCCATCCCTAGAAGTGCTCAAGACCATGTAGGATGGGGCTCTGAGCAACCTGGTCTAGTGAGAGGTGTCCCTGCCAGTGGCAAGAGAGTTGTAATGAGACAATCTTTAAGGTCCTTTCCAACCTAAACCATTCTGTCATATATGTCTGCTGGCAAAATGAGCCTGCCCGTGGGTTATCACCTACTCTAAGTAAAGGAAGACACGTGTCAAGGTCACTTTCAAGGGAGCTGAGAGGACAGCAATCTCCACAAGAGCCACAAAGGAGAGGTTCATTTGACCAATTGCATGACGTCTGAATTAACAGCCTGGAAAAGAGCTATTCTTGTGCCCTTGCTAATAGGCTGCTTCAGGGAACTTTTTCTGTGCTATTTGCTTGAGTTTGGAGGCAAAAGCAATGCGCTCCTCAACACACAGCCAGCAAGGCAGGAGTCCAGCGAATGTGGCGAGCCTTTCCTGGATCAATTTTACAAGGCTGAGTATCTGATACAAAGAATGTTCAATAAGCTCAAATACAAATACTTGCAAGTAGCAGGCTGTTAGGCAAACCAGCACTACTCTAAGTTTTAAAACCTTTTTTTTTTATTATTTGTAATGCAGGCAGCAGAGACAAAACAAAGCAGGGCACAGTATGAATCGTTGCACCAAGCAACTTTGGCTCTTGGTCTTTGTGTCTCCTGGTTTCTGAGGCTGGGAAACACTCACTAATTAAATCCTTGTAGCTGCTGGGAGGAGAGTGGTGGGGAGTGATTACTATCAAATAGCAATGTTCCAGCATGTGTTTGACAGGTGTGAAAACCTGTTTCAAGCCCTTGGTGTTGGGGGGCACTATTTTGGGGGGTATTAATTTTTGAGTAAACACTGTCACACTATTCTTGGTGCATGTAAGAAATCTGGCTTCTTTCAGATTTTCAGTAACCTTACAAAACCAGAGCAAGTTCCAGAGCTAAAATTAAATTTACAAGCTGTAGCAGGCTTCCAGGCTGGAACAAACGTGCAAGCAACAACCTGCTTCCAAGATCCCATTTGAATGTAATGCTTACATTTCTAAGCATTTCAGGATCACAACAGACTTCTTGCTAAATGGAATTAACTCCAGACTAGAATCTGTTCTATACTCCTCACATTGTCTCTAGGTTTGCTTCTGTGGCAAACTTTTCTGCTTTTGAGAGACCTCCACTAGTAAGTGAAGAAAAGCCTCAGAAAAGTCTCAGAAAAGACAAAACTGAGGGAAGAAAACTTACAAGCCAGCCTGGTCCTGGTTTCCAATTTTTGACTCCAGTGGTCACCTCCTGCCAGCAGTTCTGAAGCTGTGACTCTCCGTTGGTCCTTCTTTGCTTCAGCTGTCTGGAAATTTAGAATGCAAACTCCTTGGTCATTCATCTCTTAAGAAATTCTCCCTAGACGATACATACACTTCCACATTTCCCCACGAAGAAACACGACTACTTAACCAATAAAAGTAACTCCTCATTGAGATCTTGTTTTCAGGAGTTCAGACAATAGCCTTTGTAAGTGGATACGTAGAGCTGGTACAGATAAGTACACTGAGGAACTAAATCTTATTATATTTCTGTGTGATCAAGATACCCTGTATTAAACTGTTAGCAGGCATTTACATATTTAAACCAGTAGATCATACACAGAAAAAGGAAAGATAAAGTTTAATCACATGGCTCAATTCTACTGAATATGTCTGTGAAGTGTTATTTCTAGTTATATATGAGTGCAAAAGCATTTACTTACTAAACTGTTTCTCACTTATAATCATCATAGGCATCACAGGCTTAGTACTTGGTGATTTGTATGGCCAAAACCATGAGATAATTTGTTCAACTGTGAAACTTGCAGAGAATCTCAACTGCCAAACAGTTTCTCTAGCCCATGGGATACATCTTGCTGCTAATGGATAATTGCAGAAATGGCACCTGTATATATAATTTTAAAGTAATTGTTTTGTTTATATGTATGGGAATGCAAGTGAACTTAACTGAGGTACTCCTTGGATATCTAATCAAATTTGACAAAACATTCAAAGTATGGTTTTTAAAGTTACCCCTAAATTCATGGAAGTTACTTAAACGCTTAAAATTAGGCATATGATACAGTGCTCTGCTAGTTGAAGATGATACATATACACAATTTTGAGTGCTATTTATACAGGACTAAACCATAAACAGTGTGATAACATGTTCATTAATTATGAGAATACAAATCCCTGAATTACTGTAACAAATGAAACTATTTATTAAAACATATACTTAAAAAAATAATTTATATCTTGTATAAAATTCAGCTGTACCACAGTGTCTGGGTCCCATGGCCACTGTGCAGGAGATGCTCACTTGTGTCCTGGAAATGATGCTTTTTCCAGGCTCTGAGTGACTAGTTGAGGGGCATCTGCAGAGATTGCATTATTACAGTACTGAATCTCCAAGCTCAAATAAACTGGTTTACTTTACTGGTAAAAAAATGGGTTTTACTGGTTAATTTGGAGTTTGTTCTTACCCTGCTTTTGTTGGAGGCTTTACTGAGTGTGATAGAATTTTTTCACAAGAATAGGAACAGACATAGTAGCAGAATAGCAGAACAAGTATCCTCACAACTTCCCTGTGGCAATGCATGGAAAAATTTTTCAACATGTCTTTAATGTTTTTTAACAGGAACAAACCAATGTGTTTTTCTCTCAACTTGTTATCAGAAATGGTTAAACATTTTTATTTAAGAAAATAATTTTAAGCCACAGCAAATCTCAGCTATTCTGATTAAGATTTTAGAGAAATATGAGCAGTTCAAACCACACTCTCATAATTACAAATCTGAGGTGATTTTAACCATTCCAACACCTATATGAGAAAAGCAGAAACGAGATGATACATCTTTATGTATAAGGAACAGTATCAAAATGCTCAGATTTCACTGCACTAATTTCTAAAATGTCCCTTCTTACGAACTTCCGAAAAGAACCCAGGCTTATTCAACAAATTAGGAAATACTCAATAAGAAACCTCCTCTGGTTTTATAGCGTGCCTTTACTGAGATTTACCAAGAACTCCTGAGGCACTTATTCATAAGCCAGAGTTATTCAAATCAGCTTAAAGATTGTATGTGTGTACACGAGTATTTGTACACAGACTCAGAGGAGTTCATACTGCTGTAATAAACTGGAATAACAAGAAGAAAACGGAATGAGGTCTCTTCAGAAGAAAGAGGTAAATCTATTGGGAGGAATTGCAAATATGTAATGTGCTCCAAAAGGTGTTTCTCACTGTGCTGATTCACTCTTATTAAAGGGTAAAATTAGCTTTGACATCACGAGCAACACGAGTGCGGTGTTATAGCTAAATGCTACTTCAACACTAATCTGTTATTATTAAATTAACTTTTTTATTGGAATATTCAAATCATCTATTGGAATAAGTGCATATTGATTTGGTTTTTCCATGAACACAAATGCCTTCTTAGCAAGCGGGGACATCATGTTACAGTGAAGAAATATTTAAAACTCTTCATTTACAGCGTTTATTTTATTGGCTTCTATGAAAAAAACCCCACAGATCTAAACTGTCAGCATTAGGACATGGAATTTATTTTCTCTTTGCCAATTTAAGTCTTTTTTCCCCTTTTTTATATGTCATGGCTCCAGGGCTCTTCACAGCAGGGCTCTGCAGAGTCAGAAACAAATCACCATTTGCAGCGTATTCAGAGGTCTTATTCCTATTAACTCTGGCTTAAGAGCAGAGTCCAATTCAAGAGTTGCCTTTTGATGATCTCCCTCTTTCAGCTGGTTCTCCAAGACTATCTGAGAGCCCCTACAATCACCGTATACTCCCTGATTTAGACTTAATTTTTGTAAAGATCCGGAGCTGGTGCTGACCCTCTTTTCATTCCCAGACACTCTTACTACATGCTCCTCTGTCTACCAAAAAATTCCTGCATACTTTAAAGCAATCTAGGGCTGATTTATTCAGTGCACCTGCATGAGGCTTGAGAGAACATGCTGCACCGCCCTGTGCCTCCCAGGCGCACACATTCCCTTGGTCATGACCCTGATCCTTCTCCCTCAGCCCTGCATTGCATATCTGAAATGTTTCACAGAGAAACATGTCCCAGGGGTGTTGGTTAAGCAGTGGGGAGATGGGGGCAGGACACTTGTGCTGGGTCTGGTGACATCTGCTGCCATTTACATCGGGTGACCCCTTGGTGTGCTGTCCCAGCCGAGGGAAGTGCCTCGTGACTTTCACAGCACATCAGAAGATGGAAATTGTGATAGGTATTCAGGGAGAAGGTATGAAACTGGCAGTTTTGGGGAGAAGCAGGAATATGGCAGGCATGGTTTCCTGAAATGAAAGCTGGTCTTTCCATGATACCTTCAAAAAAACCCAGAAGTGTCCTGAAAATCTCACAGGTCCAGCTTCTCGCTCTTAGTGCGATCTTTCTTTCCTACATTAGGACTTTCATCCAGATGAGTCAGAGAGGAATTCCCCTTGAATCAGACAGCAAGCCAGATAAAATGAGAGACCAATGATCTCCCAGTACAGATAGCACTTCAGCTAATGTACACGTGGACAAGGTCAGCGCTCCAACAAAGGAAGCCATTGGATCTGCCAGGCCTTCCTTGGACAACCTGTTTGAAGATTAACCATATCACTGTTTGCTCCACAAGGCTGCCTGCATTTCAGGCACTGTTCTCTTCATCAGCTCTTTAAACAAGGACACACTTCTTTGCTAGGATTCAGGGGTCAAGTCTGGTCCCCTTCTGACACATCAAATCCTTTCAATTTGCCTGCTGCTGCTAAGCTAAATGGTGACATGAGGTAATTTATTTGGGATCAGGGTTAAAGTGTTAACGAGAATACCACATTTCACTGAAGCTCAGCAGAACTGAGAGCAGCATTCTCAGCTGAGAGAAAGAAAAAAAGAAATTCTCAGTACATATTACAGCCAAGAAGCATATGGAGCCATTTTAGTCCATGGTTGCATAGCTCCTTCTCAGGTTTCAATGAAGTAAATCTGAAGGGCAGTTTGAATCCTAACATATGCGCAGGAAGTCCATGCATTCAGGATTACCATAAAAGTAGGTTAATTGGAGCCCTTCTTCAGTGAGGTGCTGAGAGCCTTCAGCTCCACTTGGAGTTTAGAGTACTGGTATATTTAGCACCTTGAAGGATTATGCTTCTAAATGTTCCTACTGCTGATAGCACACTTGCCAGGAGGATTGATTTGACAAGGGTACCAATGTATGGCCATTAAATTGTTTGCAGATTTGACCTATCTGTCCATAATAAGAAATAATATCCGAAGTGCCATAAGTCTGTCAAACATTTCAAAGGAATACTTGTTTAAAGACTGAATGCATTATATAATCTCATAATGTCAGATTAGGACATAAAACTATGGAACATGACACAGAGCAGCATTACAAGACATACTGTGTCAGAAATTGTATAAACAATTTCTTCTGGACTTCTCACGTGTTATCAGTTTGAGTAGTGACTATGATGCATTTCAAATTTCTTCTGGCAGCTGGAGACAAAATGATGTGGCAAAAAAGTGACTGGAAATATCATCCAGAGGCTCTTGAAAAATAATTTTTCTCTAGCAAAACAGTACAGACCTGCAGATTTTGTCCTGATGTGAGGGAACCTGTGGGGAAAATGCAAAATGAGAGAGAAGAGCAGAACGATCAAGACCAAGGAAAAGTAACAAAATCTAGTCCTGTGTGCTATTGACTGAACCATAGTTCTCAGTTAACAGCCCCAAAATAATTAATAACAAACTAAATGTAAAAACCTGTTACCCATAGCTAGCACAAGGACTTAGAGTTATCCAGTGCTTATGCCCATGATTTCATAAACATCACTTTCCTCCATATGGATTTATTTTTATTGTATGTTACTTGCCTGAGTATGAGACTACCTAAGCAAGATAAATATCTTTCCCCTTGGAAAGATCTATTTGATTTCTTTTAAGTATAAAGCACTTTGGAATTTGGGGAAATAAAAAAGCCAAATAAATTCCCACAAACTAAATCTAAATCAAGACAGGTATAAAAAAAACCCAGAGCTGAAAGGAGAAAAGGAAATAACCCGGCAATGAAATAAATGGTGATCATTTTTGATGAGATTCATAATAATAAAAAAAATATTTTAACTTTCCTTAAGTGACAACTAGTAGAAAAATAGGTAGCAGCTAAAAAAGTAACACTGAGCATGCTAGACTGGTGAACATCATCTGGAGTTGCCTTTTCTGTGATTTTCCTTTTATGTTTAATCTCTATAATTTTTATGACCTTATTCAATTCAAAGTATGTATAAATATGTATACGTATATAAAAGTATATATGAATGTCAAATGCAGCATTTTTGTGAATTAAAATTTAATCAAGCAGAAGCATATGGTGGGCCTCTTCAGCAACATCTGCCTTGTCCAGTGCAGAAGAATACAGCCCACAAATCAATATCGTATTGCAGAAGTCATGATTTTCACTCTCACATCTCACCTCCACCAACCTGCACCACTAAGAATAGAAGAGGGGTTAAAATGGAGCTGTACCACGGTGTGGATCAGCTCCTGTTTTCCCTCTGCAAAACAGTGCGTGGTGAAGGGACTGCAGCCCTGCAAAAGACCTCAGGAATTAAGAGTTTAGGCCTGTTAAAGCAACACTAATGCTCTCTGGGATGTGACACCCCTTCTTGAAGGAGCGTGGAGTGCATCAGGGAAGTGGCACCCAGATAATCCCTCTCTTGCCTTGATGCTGTGCCTTGGGGAAAGGGTGACAGAAGAAGGATGCCAAGATATGGCTCTGACAGCGACCAGCTGAGCAGACTCCAGAGTTTTGTCTTGCTTGCCTTGGCACAGCTAGTGCCAAGCTGGTCCTGCACGCCAGGAGACAGAGTTTTAGTGAGAAATGTGCAAGTGCTGCTCTGCTTGGCACAGCGGATTTTGAAAGAGTTTATCTCCCTCTGTGAGCCACGTGGACAAGTGAAGCATGGGCACAGATCACACACGACGAGTGGAGGAGCCAGGAGCTCTCTGTGCTTGTCTACTCTCGGAATGAGTTTTACCCCTGGGCTGCCCTTGCCCCAGCAGGCTGTCAAGCCTGCACCTTTGCCCGTTGCCCAGGTGGCATCTTGCAGGCTGAACTTTGCTTCTGCCACAGGACAAACTGCCAACAGCTTTGCCTGAGACAGCAAGCAGGCTACAAGCCTGGGACCTACACTTCTCTCAAGGGGCAAATGATGCCCTCCACCTTTCCCTGTCTGTGTCTCTCTGTGCAGAAATTGTGCAGAGTAGGGCTGTCAGGAAGCTGGGACCGAGTTATGCTGAGCAGTGTTAGCATTGGTAGCAACCTGTGCAGGACGTGCCACTCACCAGAAACATCAGCAGTCGATGACGACTCCCTGTGGGTGGCTGCTCTCTGAAACCTGTCAGCCAGTGCCTCCATGTTAGCAGATGCTAACTGGGTCAGGATTATTTTGCGTTAGATGTAATAATGCTTTGTTTCCTCCTCTTTCTTGCTAATAACTAGCTGCTTCCTTACATCCCTTCTGGTCAGCCCTGTCTGTCAAATGACATGTCTGTCAAAATATACATTATTCAAAAATGGACCTGTTGCCAGCTCTGTGAATCTGGGGGATGAGTTCATGTATCATATCACTCTTCCCTTCCATACATCTCAATTTCCTGCTTTCTGCATGATTAATGCACATTTGCTTCCCTCTACATAATGTAGACAGCAAAGAATGAATTATGCTGCTTCATTACATTAACAGGTAACATGTCTTTCCATACCTATGTACACTAATCACCGATTTCTTGTGCCTTATGCTTGTAAATGAACTACATAGAAAGAGTAAATACAGAATAATGGCATGTTATGCTCTCCTAATGTAACAGAAATCAGAAAGGGGCAAGAAGGTGTTTCTCCTACTACAGAGTTAGTTTAGTAGGTTTTCATAATTTTAAAGTCACCATTGTCCTCATAACACCTACATTTGGCCTTTGATATTGAGCTTCAGTAACTTTTACTAAATTCAAGGAAAAGAAGACAGACCTTTTTTGCAGTTGTTAGAAAATGGACTCAAGGGACTGAAAATAACTAACATATACATTAGAAATGTAGACTGTAAGATATTGTTCACATTTTGTTAGTCTCTGCCGAAACTTAATACTAAACAAAACAAGCCAACGTTGGTACTCTCAGACAAACTCCAGTATTGTATCTGTAAATAACAATATTATGCAGACACATTAGTAGCTTGAAAACAGAGAGCAATAGCAGATGCTATAAAATACACAGAATCAATCCTGTTTGAACATTCATTATATTAATACTATTTTCATTTATTTAGCAGCAAAGTGCTTTTATTACTGACTACTGACTATGTATGAGTAAAAATGTCTGTGGGTGTTGTACACTCAAACACTTGCATATGAGCCACTCTGCCCAACTTAAAACTCCCTAAGAGGACAGGAATATAATGTTTTCACAACACCTAGCAGCAGCATACAACATGCCATACAGGTACAACACAAGAGAATGCAGATGACACAGGTCCAGTCATAATTTAGCTATGGGGGATAAAAACATTACTAATCAAACACAATTTGATTGGAAAATTAGCACTATCAGGTGAATCTTGAGAAATGCTATGGGATCTTTAAGCAGAAGTAAGAAATCAGCTATTGGTTGTTGTTTGATTTCCCCCCCCTTTTCCTTCACAGAGTCTCCAGAAGCTTATGTAGAAAGAAAATCAATTAAATAAAAATGGACAATGCTAAAGAGGTCAAGAGAGCAATTTTAAAATCAATAAATTTCTTCAAAAGAAGCTTACAAGGTGGTTGCAGAATAGGGAACGGAAGCCTGACATACCAAGCACACAGAATGTTATGAACCAAAGGAAGATCCCACAAACTTTCATGTTTATCAGAAAGGATGGCATGGAGAGATTTGCAATAACCCAAGGCTGTGCTGTTATAACCCAATCCTCTATCTCCTACCTGGACTCCTAGAGGATAGCTAGTGAAGTTTCAGACACTAGGTCATGCCCTTAGGTGCACAATATTTGCATTTGAAGAACTCAACACTTCAAGAATCAGCCAAGAATGAGCTGTTGTAATAGCAGCATCAACACAAATATCACCAACTGCTCTAAGTACAAGACATAATTCTTCAGTTTTCAAATAAACACATGCAATAGATATAACCCCCCCAAAAAAACCCCCTACAATTAAACAATAAAATTCTGCCAAAGTAAAATATTCCATTATGCATTTGATTTTCTCTCCAAGGAGAGGACTGAAGAAAGGACAAACCACATGTGAAATGTTAGTCATGTTGTTTGACACACTTTTGGGTGGTTCTCAGATAGTGCAGTACAAGAACAGTACAAGACCTTATATGGACTAGGGAAGAAATCAAGGAAAAAAATGCCAACAAACAAATGAACTTCATCTTAATGCTTGTTTACATGCTCATGTGGGAAACTTCATGAAACCGTCAGAGACAAAAGTCACCTAAATTGTCATAAAATATGGTGATGCCAAACTATTTCACAGGAAAAATGATTGACAGAAAAGGGTCTTAAAACAATGAATACTGAATTGGTACAGTTAGCTGTGTTTAAGTGCTACTTCTAAATTTGCAAACTGTAAGACTCAGTCCAGAAAATTTCTTGACCTCTTTTTCTGTGTCAAATTAAGGTAGAATTAAATATGACTCAAGTAGTCAGGCAGAGTATTGAGGCAAAAAATTCTTAGCCATGTTCACTTTTCACTTCAAAACCATTTCTGTTTTATGGTAAGTTCACGATTCAGAAAACATGGGCAAAAAGATGACTTAAAAGAAATTAAATTTTTTTTTTGTGCAAAACATCTGTGCAGTGATACACCATGATGAGCATGAGTTGTGCAAATACAACTCAGAGCAACTGGCACTTCTGCCAGCACTGAAAGCACTGATGTCATTTAGTATTTGTGGTAAGCCCCAAATATTCCTCTTGGAGCAGAACATTTGTTGCCTACTTCCTATGGAATTTCTGAGCAGGAATCAGGTCCAGCTATATCACATTCTGTTTCTTCTCCTAAACAAGGTTTTCTTTTTTGAATTCTTCAGTATCAAATATACGCAAGTTTACGTATGAACTTGAATGTTTGGAAGTCCTACCTCTCCCCCCAAACAGACTTCTTGACTTTTCTTTCAGCTGTTAGTATTTGTAGGTTTCTCATCCATGCCCACATTGATGAAACAAACAATGTTTTCATGTCTTCCCTCCAACCAATACAGTATCTTCATTAATTTAGTGGCAAAAAATTGTAATGAGATTTTTTAAATTAAATTTTTATTTGTCTGTAAGGTGTACCTATAGATAATTAAAACAGAATCCTTAATATGGTCACTGTGCTTTTAGAAGTTGACATCACCATCATCACACATTTTTCTAAAGGTATTGGGGAAACTCTACAGAAATGACAGAGGTAGCATCAGTGATACCGTACATCTGGCTCTCCTGTGGTTCATACCCTAGGATCCCAGGTACATGCTACAGGGTAGGCATCAGCAAGGGTGTTAATCTGGCAGCATCGTTACTGGGAAAACTTAAAAAGAGACCTGACTTCCTCCACAGCAGCCACACAGTGAACTCACGGTCACAGCCAGTGCAGTTGCCCTGCTAACCACTCCTCCTTGTGGATCCACAGTGCTCCCTTTGGGGACAGCAAAGGGTAATCAGCCAGCTAATGTCTCCTATGCTGTCTGTTTTCAAATAAAGATTAGCAGCATGGGGGCTATGCCATATGAAGCCTCAAGTGAGTAACTGCAAAGACTGTGTCTGTGCTTTAAAGAAGTAACTGTCTGGGATAAAACAGTCTCACAGCCCCAGAGACCAAGCAAAACACAAAAATTATATCACAACTTAGTGTGTTCTTTATCTCCACGTGTCAACTCTGCCTCTAATTCCAATTCATAGTCACCACTAAAGGCCTTGTTCAATCAGTGAGCTCTGCCACAATGAGTCTGTAGGCATACGTGAGGCAAAGCTGAGGCAACTCTTTGGGATAATCTCTCATCTATAACTTTGATAGTAATCACACATGTGGAAGTATAATGAGTATATCAGATACAACCTCATAAGGTACTGGAAGACTTTACTGGCTGCTTGTCAATTGAAGTCTTATCAGGACTTCAGTTCACAACACTAAATCTCCAAATATACTTTCCATAAAATATAGTGATTTTTGAGGTTAATTTTGTATAAAGCTTTCTCTTTTTTTTAAGCAGCTCTTTGATTTATCAGGAATGAATGTCGGAGCTGGTGTTTGTGATCTGGCAATGCCAGCAATGATGTCTGAGATCAGCAAAAGTCTCACAAAAACACACAGAACTTAAAAAAGTAAAAAAATGCCAAAGACCAAGTGAGTGTTATATTTCAAAATTTACATTTCAACATATACATTTCAGATGTTTGAAACTAATATTCCCTGTTCCTTTGCATATGCACCTGTGAGTTGAATATAAGAAACCTGAAAAATCAACAAAAGGAACCAGAACAAATTAATAATCCCTTCCTTCAGCAAATTAAACTTCTTTTTGCTAAATCAGTTGACCTTCAAAGTTTGGCCCAGGGGAATCATGAAAAACTGGAGGGTTTATCTGAAGAAACAAAAATTAAAATGGGGATGAAGAATGTCAGGTGGAGCAGATGGGCCCAGAAAGATTTGTTTAGTTACGTTAAAAAAAGTCCATAAAAAGGGGAATCTACCACCACCTACACATAGTTACATTTTGTCATGACTGATTATTTATTCAAAGGGACTTATATGTCTCAATAAGAATGTGTGTAGATAAAAGGAAGAAGTATTCTTCACAACCCATTACAAAGAACGCTGCACCACCTTGGACAGGGAACCAAAAGAGAAGGCAGTACAAAAAGAAGCTGTTTTTTTCAACATGGTCCATGTTAAGGCAGAGTGAGAGCATTGTCCAGCTGACACAAGTGGTCTTTAGAATGAACATTATTTCAAACCACTCAGACCCATGAACTGAGATGATGTGGATGTCTTAAGATAAGTAGCTCAGCTCCAGAGCATCTTGTCTCTGGTATTTCACACACTGGGTTTCCAAAGAACTCTGACAGCTGAACAACAAGAAAAGAACTAGATCAAGTAAAAAAGACAAATGTTTGTGTGGCTACTCTAAAAATAATTCCTGTGGAGTTAACATGGAGTGATAACTCTCATGGTTAGAGATCATTTACTCCTGCAGACTTACTGTCTTATCCCCTTACCAGAAGGTATTCGGTGCCATGCAATACAGACTCTTCCAGGACAAAAATGTATTTTTGCTTATTTTGTATGTTTTATTAATTGATTAATTGATTATTAATTGATTAAGTGATTATTGCTCCACAATTTTCTAAAATTTTTTACATGGGCTGCCTGTATGATGGTTGATGATAATGATTGTATAAGTAGACAGAAGTACACTGAAAGGCTCCCACAGTTTCTCAAATTATGAAAGTATATGGTCCCAACTACTAGGAAGACTTGAACGCATCTTCTTGGTGCAACTGTAACTTTGCTAACTCTTACAGGCAGATCCTCACTAGTGTGGTTCTTATTAAAAAGTGATCTGACTAATATCTGAAGACACTTACATGCTGGTTGCATTGATAGAGAGCCGGAAGTGTAACCTTTGACCAGAGAAGTAATAACAGTGTGAGTTTTTCTGCGAACAAAATCTAGAGGCATTAGCGTCCAGTATCAATCACAAAGTGCATTTAGGACTCTCTATAAATCTGACTGAAGCATTTAATGAAATTATCATCTTCCTGTGTAATTTGAAACAGATGTAAGAGTTTTGCACTGACAAGGATGTTTGAACTCCCAGAGGACCAGGGCTAGAACCAAAAGAGCGTATGACAGTGAGGAGTGGGAGGCTTTCATGGGCTCTGACCTGGTACCTCAAACCCATATGCTGGACTTCAATGTCTGGAAGAGCAAAAAAGATTCAGAGACCTCTAGAAAGAAGCCCCAGTATCAACCAATAATTTGAAAACACTGAGGAGAGCAGGCTTATGTGGTCTTTTAAAACAAATATGTAAGTGTTTCCATTTTGTGTCTTTTTGCTTTTACACTCCCCAAATGTATCACAGTTTCTGTGTCAGATTTTTCTGTCATATGAAAAGTTTAGATTCAGTTCCCTCTACCTCTTCCTCACCTCACTGATTCAAAATCTCTCTGCTCCATTTCCAACAGTCTCTCCAAGAAGCATCAGAGAAGGATTCCAATTCTGAACAACACTGTGGTATCCTCACTGGCAACTACAGTGAATGGGAGTGGCTGGTCTCTTTTCTTCCACTGCATGTACTGGTACCAGGCATCACTATCTCACAAAAAATCAGCTTGCATGGTTAAGTACATAAATATTAGTAAATAAGGGATGGACCAATAAACACATTTAAGTTGTCTTCCATTAACTAATTAAAGATGGCTTATTCTAATAAAGTGTTTGATGTCAGCTAGGTTGTTTCTTTCTTCATTTGAGGAAGATTAATTTGGCTTATTTTCTACCTAGCTTTCATCATGATAGCCAATTTTCATTCTGATTTCCTATTTAATCTGCTTTTATAATGATTTTTAAATCATCATATCTGACCTCCCCTAATGTAAAGCTTTTTTATGACCTTGCTGAAAATTTCTCCCTGATGTTAGAACCCCTGCATAAGCAGGTATTACATGCTTTAGCAGTGATAGAATTATTCTTTCACAGTCTACAGAAGCTCTTAAGCTGCCTTCATCCCCATAGCATCTGACTCCATTGAGTACCACATTCACTGGCAAGACTAACATCCGTCATCTCTGCCTTACTCTCCTCTCTTGAAGAAGTGTGTATGTAGTGGAATGTATGGTTTGGATGGGGTTTGCCCTGTTTTATTTTTAAATGTCCCTGCTGCTAGGTACGTATCTCAGAAAAATTCTCCCCTCATATATAGCAGAGGCTGCAGAGAAGTTTCTAAAGGTCTTTCACTCCTGACATTATTTATGTCCACATCTCCAACAGTTTCTATACAGTCCAGAAATTAAATTTATCATGACAAATGGTTTAGTCTAAGTGTTAATAAAAGGGACCCCTTTACTAAGGCATTTTATACTTTTGAAGTCTTGTATCTATAGTAGAAAGCACTTTCCAAACTTCAGAATTTTTTTATATGGTGTCCCAAGTATAGATAACACTTGTAGCTAGAACCATTACTCCTTCCATACATAGCAATGAGTAAAAATACATTCAACTGAAGTTTCACCAATGAGTAAAGGTTGATGATTTCTATTAAAGACCATCCTTAACTTCATGGTTTGCTTGTGGTTTTACTCATTCAGCTTGATATTCTAGGACCATCTTCAAGCTAAGGGCATGATAATACTGATGATAATGGAGTAGTCCAGCAGGAGGGTACTTAACCTTGGAGGGCTGGACAGTGACTCTGTTATTAAGATATGTTGGGAAAACAAAATATAATTGCAGATTAATGTCTTGGCAGTGTAATCACATTAACCACTTGCTTATCACACTTAAAACATGGATTAGGAAAGCTGTATCACTATCCATCCACGACATGATTATTCTGTGATTGTATCCCCTTACCACACTCACCATCTTACTTCTATTGTACTCCTCCTCAGTCTTGCCTCCCTGCCATTTCTCCTCAGGGACAGGAGCTGCCAAGTCCTCTGGCACCCTCAGTTCCCCTTGTGGCAAGATACAGCATCAGATTAAACAGGAAACAGGCCCACTTCAGTGTGCCATCAAATATGCGGATGATTAAATGCTCCAGGACCATGGGAGTTCTCATCTAATCTAATATGGTCAGTGTTAGTCACAGTCCAGTGAAATACCAACTCATATGATTTTGTTACCAGTTGTGGTGCATTTATAAACCTTCAGTTCTCAAATTTTGAGGATTTCTTGAAGAACACAGACAATTTTTTGCATTATTTTTTAGTTCCATGAAAACAGGATTCAAGTATATAAGGCATCAAAAACATATAAAGAGAACCCAAAATATATTACTTTAAAGAAAATGTCATTGCCTGGGGAGGGCTAGAGTTGTGATTTTTGAACTCTCAGTTTTGATACTGCTAATGTTGCCAAGTATGAAATAGCCCTTGCTGACAGACCTATAAGGAAAACTTGAACTCTGTGAAATTGCCATGCCTCCCAATATTTCTTGCTTTGTTTGAAGCAGGTCAGTTTTCCTCTTCCTATTTCAAAAGAAATCCCCATTAATTATCCCCCTTCCTCTTGCCACAAAGCCACTTGTACCATTTCCTGTTCGATTTCACCCTCCACCTCCCTGTGCAATTAGCAAAGGAGCTTTTACTCATGCTCTGATTTCTTCCCATTACTGTTGTTCTGCTCTCTCTCCGTCTCTCACAACTCCTTCCCTTTCTTCTGTTGTCTGATTTTCCCCCATCCCCTCACTGTCAATGTTAACCCTCCTCCCACACTGTCTGTGCTCTCCCTCTCCCATGACATCCCTCCGTTTTGTTTCCATGTCACTCCAGCAGCAGAAGTCAAAGTGACTAACATCCCCTGTCCCTTGATGGTATTTCAGAGTTCTGGAGTCAGATCAATTTTGTGGTGCTGCTAGCAGAGGCAGGGGAAAGGTGGGACACAGTCGTCGAAGGGGGCTGGGGAGCAGGGAGGCAGCACAAAGGGCACAGCGAGGAGGCCGGCAGAGCGAGTGGGAACGCAGCTGCCACACGAAGGATGCTCAGCGTTCCAGCTCCACAAAACATTCCAGCTCCACAAAACTCAAACTGCTCCCAGGTCAGGGGAGTGCACAATGGCCGATTCCTTCCTCCATGAATGCAGTAGCTAACTCAGTACTTTACAAATGTTGGGATATCCTGACGATGAAAGGAACAATGTACATTATATCTACAGTCTTGTAATTAGCGTTTGGTACCAGAGAAACCATCAAAAAGGCCATGACTTTCCTGTGGGTAACTACTTACTAAAAGCTCAGTGTTAACCTTTGAATATTATTGACCCAATAATCCAAAGAAAACAAAGAAAGAAGTGCTTTCAAATTCCTGTGAGCTGTGATGCAGGAACGCACAGTTTACACTCCTGTGTTCTGGGACTCCTAGTAGAGTGTTCACTCTGGCCCTGGGGATCTCTGCCATGGGTACATTTCCAAAACTTCCCCTTATTTTTTCTAAAGAGATCACATTATGCTGAACAGACTCAGTATGCAGCAGCAAAAATACACATTCCTGAGAAGGAATGTCTTGTATCCCACTATGGAGAATACTGACTGGATATTTCACTGGCATGAAAATCTGATACTATAGCTTATCATATCAAAGGCTATACACCCCATACATCCCACAGTCTGCTGTCAGTTTGTACACTCATCTACACCAGTCTCTATGTTGTTTCAAGCCCATTCAGTATGATCCTAAGCTGTTATTGCCAACCACACACAGTCTTCCCATCACTCCAATCAAGTCACCTGCCTACTGACCTACTACAGCAAAGATACATCAGGAAAAGGATCTGGAAAGAGGAAAATGAGTCAGAGAAAGTAATCAAATACTTAGATTTATATCTTTGTTCCACTAGATGTATACAAAACCGAATGTTTCAGCAGCCTTAATAAAGAGGAGCAGAAATGCCTTCTGGAAAATACCAAATTAATCTGTAGCTTTTGCTCTCACAGAAGTCACACAGGATATTCAATCATAATCTTGAATAGAGGGTTCTGGGAAATTTGTATTAAATGAGTTATGATCTATATTAATTTTACATATTATTTTCTGTGTAATTCTCTGTTCTCATGTAGTCTGCAGGGAATCCAACCAGGAAAACCTCAGAATCGATACTTCATATAGGCCAATCCCAGCAAACAAGTTTAAACCATCCTAGAGTAGTTTTGAACTTCAAGGTTGCTTGGCCAGACTTTCTGGAGACCAGCACACAACCATTATGGCCAAGATCAGTCCTGTTTTATGTGAGTAATCCTTCAGAATTGAACCCTGAAATGAGCAAAGCAACCTGTTATGGTGTTTCTGGACCAGTACAAACAGGAAAAACTACAGATCCCTTTAGATAATTCCATGCATTTCTGAAGATGAAACTCTCCTAACTGGAAACTCTGTGAGAATCAGGGGAACTTGACCAAGGTCTTGCATTCTCATCATTCTAGGTACTGTCAATATAAGCAAGTTTTTTTGCCTAGCTCACGTCTTTTATATGATCTTTCTATGTTTGGATGAAAAACCCCCTGTAATTTCATAGTAAACCTTGCAGAAATATTATGCTCTGAATGGCTGTTTCTAGTACAGTACAAAAGTCTAGATTACATGAGAGGGTTTAAACTTTCACTTTCTAAAAACCCAATAGACTGTTTTTAGTATAAAATCCAGTAACTTAAGGGCAATTATCTTGGTACAACCTTATTACAAAACTGTTACTTTTACTTTTGCACTCAAGTGATCTTTTGATTTTATTGTCTATGCAGATTACAAAGTTAATGTTAAGAGGAAAACCCCCCAGCTTTCTTAGAGCAAACAGAGGAGTCTGGAACTGTCAATGTGTTTTCTGTCATAGGCTTTTCTCTTTATCAAATCCTATTATGTCCAACTATTAGGACATCATAAATACTAGGGAGAATTTCATACTCAGCAGCCTGATACATATGGTCATTGTCTTGAACACAGTGCAAGAGACAACAGAGTATCGTTATTGTTGTAGGGATTATACTCCTGTTTTGCCCCAAAAGCAGTGTGTTGTTACCTCAAGATGCAGAGGAGACCTAACAACTACATTCATAATACATTACTTCTCTTTCTTGGTTGAAACCTACAGTGCTGGGGAGGTAAGTCACCTACTGCACATAAAATGCAGCATTGCACTAACTGGAAATACATAGTAAACAGCAAATGTTCAAGTGTTGTATCAACATTGCAACTTCTCTACAGGGATACAGTACAAATGCACAAAGGAAGAGATCTCTGACACCATTTAAAGCTCATTCAAAATATCATGTCAACCTACAATACCCACACTTTATCAAATAGGCATTTTAAGATGAAGTCTGGAATTCTGATTATGTTTGCAATATTGATGGGATTGCTCTCACTGTGCAGTCCTGTTCTGCTTTGACTTGAAAAATGTTTTAGGCCCAATTCATCCTCACTGTCTCTAGCAAAATTAACATACCAGCTAGAGCCCGCTCTTGGCAGATTTTTTTCCATCCTTGTTTTAAAAAATAGAGTGCCTTTTAGAGATAGTTGCTTCCTCTATAAGACATAGTCTGATAATGAAAACATCATTAATCTATAGTACGGAGACAGATAGATCTTTGACAAAATGCCTTGTAAATGGCTCTAACAGAGTAATATTGACTGATTCTGTCAATACTTAGTAAGGAATTTGTTGCAATATCACAGAATCATAGAACAGTTTAGGTTTGAGGGGACCTCTGGGACATCATCTGATCCAGCCTTGTACTCAAAACAAGTCCAATAAGATGGGGTTGCTCAGGGCCTCGTCCTGTCAAGTTTTGACTGCCTCCAAAGATGAAGACTTTACCTCTCCGGGCCCCTACTCCAGTATTTAACCACCCTCATAGGTGGTTAATGTCTAATTCTTCTTTTTCTAAACATCTAATAAAGTTCTCCCATGTCACAACTTGCATTTGTTGCCTTTTGGTCATATCACTGCGTGCCTCCGAGAAGAGAAGCTCTACAGCTTCTGGTCATTGTACACAGCAGTAAGATCCTCTCTCCCTGTTATTTTCTTAAGGCTGAAAAAGCCCACTTCCCTCAGCCACTACTTGTGTGTCAGATGCTCAAGAGGCCATCTTGGTGGGCTCTGCTGGACTCATTCCAGCATGCCAATATCCTTTTTGTGCCAGAAAGCCCCAAACAGGAGACACCCATCCTGATGTGGTGGGAATAATTGCTGTTCTTGTGCACATGGCTACAATCTTGCTGTGAAGTTACAGTATGTTGTTGGCCTTATTTATCATGAAAACACACTGCTGTCTGCTTTTCAGCTTCTTGTCAATTGGGATCTTCAGGTCTTTTTTTTTTTTTGCAACACTGCTTCCACTGTCTAGTCTGTATGACTGCATGGGATTATTTTGTCCTAGTTGCCAGACATTGCACTCACCTTCACTGAAACCCCGAGGTCTCTGTCAACCCATTACTTCAGCCTGTCAAGGTCCCTCAGAAGAGCATCCCTTCCCTCCAGCCTACTGACTGCTCCCCACAACTTTGTGTCATGCGCAGTCTCGCAGATCACGGCCTCCCTCCCATTGTCTGGGCTGTTAATAAACATGTTGAATGTTCTGGCCCCAATGTCAACAACTGCTAGCTGGATTTTGCACCTTTGAACACAACCCTTTGAGCCTGGTGGGCCAGCCAATTTTCTTCTTGCTTTAACATCCATTTATTCAGGGCAAATCTACCATGTCACCTACAAGGATACTACAGGAGACTTTGGCACAGGCCAAAGTTGAAGTAGACCACATCCACTACTTTCCCCACATTCACACAGCCCTCACCATATGAGGTTGGTCAGAATTCCTGCAAATCAGAATGGCTGTTCTTTTGCTTTAAAGAGGTTGTTCTTGAAGACAAAACATTAATGGAAATTAAAGATATACATATTTATTTTGAACACTGCTTAAGAGCATACACTCTATCATATTTAAATAATTAAGAATTGGAAAACATACCCTAAGAAAGGTTTTTGTTTGGTGTGCCTGGTGCTATATACTGATTTCTCATTCAGAAAACAGAGAAGTGGCACAAACAAAATAAATTCAAGCTTGTCACCCAAAACCTGCAGATTCATACTATCTTGGGCAAAGGCAGTTTCTTTTGGGGACATTTCAGCAACATTGCAGGTGCTGACAGCCACCTGGAAAAGAGAACTATTGTATAAGTTTTGAGCAGTATGAATTGCAACAGGAATGGATTGCAACAAGAATGAATTGCAAATCATCAGGTCTTCCCCACAAAAGCAAGACCACAGAGATAAGACTGGTTGAATGACAGGCATGGTACACTACATCCAAATGCAGCTGGAATGTACATTTTTTGGTTTTAATCCCTCCTCTCAGGTCTGGCTTTTCGCTTGTGTTGAGACTTAATAATTACAAACCAGATATTGGCCTAAATGTAAGTTTTCAGGAAATAATTTTTAAACAAAGGTGTTTATATGGTGTTACAAAGAGACTCCCATGAAAGAATGATGTTTTTAGGAAGTGATTCATGATCAGTGTGAAAATGCAGTTAATGCATTTGGGTTAATCTATCCTCTTAGGGAGCACCTGTTGCTCCCTAAGCACGTAGAATAGAATACACGTAAAAGAAGTTGCTATTTCTGTTGTGAACTACATTATTTTCGATTGTGATAAAAACCATAGGCAGCTTCAAAAATGCCTCTGTGAATGTGGGCATTAACTACACTCTGAGCAATTTGCTTTTTGGCAGAACCATGACTTTGACAAGCTCCTGGCCACCCGTGCAGAGCTGGTCTCCTGCTGCACATTCGGCTGCTCTGTGGGCTAAGGGTGGGATAGCCCATGGGGGCTCTATCTGAAAGCTAGACTTCCAGTTCCTAACAGAGTACAGATACTTAGGAGCACTTCACATCTGTACTGTGCATATAAATAAAACATGAAGCATGGTACACTAGCTCCAATTAGGAGCAGTGGCATGCTTCTGTGAAGTGGAACTACATTAGCATATAAACCCTGTGAATTTTCAGAAGTATCCAAGAGAGACTTTTCCAAATATTTGCAGATAAACCAAAGGGGAGACTAAATAACATAGGGTGAAAGTAGTAAAATGATTTTCCTCCTTTTTTACAAAGAAAGGTTTAGAAGGAGCTGCAGCTGTGATCACATGTAAAGGAAAATTCCAGCAGTGTGGTTAATTATTAATTAATATTGATGCACTATCAATCAGCATAGTGCATTTATGGAGTATTCAAAGTTAGAGAGAGGCTAATTAGCAGTCTAGGGGGAAGGTCATTTGAGAAAGCATGGCAGAGACTTTGGCTTAGATTTAGAGATTTTACGGGTGCATTGAATCTGTACATCCAGTGGTTTTATAAAGTTAGTTACTAGCTCCTTCATAGAGAAAAAGTAAATCTGACAGACATAATAGGTTAACTGTAATGGAAATGCATGCACTGGACAGGAAGAGGAGTTCCTTCAGAGTGATCCATCACATCAGTTCCAGAATTGCTGATTTGATGTAAGAAAAACTATAGTTAGGTTATTTAGCCAAGTAAATACTGAATTTCCATTCATCCCTCTAAAACAATCTGGGCAATATAAAAATTCACCTCCTATGATAGTTAAAGACCACAGTGATTTTGGATATTACATGAACAGCAATCCACATACACACTTATTTTCTCCTGACGTAACATCCACTGTACAGCAACACAGATTAATTACTACAGTTTCAGGAGTTTTTCTACAGCATTTAAAGTATTAAGATTCATTTGCGTGCTTATAAATTCTGAGAACATTTAGAATGGTAATGCCTAAGTTTCAAAACTACATTTTTGGAGTGGGAAGACTTGTCCACAAGTGAAATTTTACTTATGATGACATAATTTCAAGCAATAAATCAACCATTTGTTTTGCTTGTTAAAACAATGCCTGATGACAGCCATTTTCTGGAGTGATTCATATTGTTTTAAAGCTGGTCATCAAAATCAACTTTCCTCCTTTTCTTTAGCATCACTGTGAGGGTTAATGCCTGCCTTATGCAGGTTCATTCATACTTCCTATTCAATTTCATTGAGAAGTGGAAAAAAAAAAGTAGATTTGAAATTGTAATTCAGGTTTCATTTTAAACTGCTTATCTCTGTTCGCCTTCTGATTAAACATAATTTTTTTGCAACCAAAATGTCACATTATCTTTATGACCATGCTTTCCATCAAAGCAGTAAAAGCTTGAAGGTTTACTGCAAGAAGGGTTCCCCTTACTGGTGTCTCAGTGTACTACAGTACTCAGATCCCCTTTATGGTTTCAAACCACTGAAATCATTTAACCCGAAGCAGCTGCTGGTTGTATCTTGATTTGGGGACCCCTCACGCAGTCTTTGTTCAAGGCTTATGCATATGTTTAGCAAACATATGCCAAATCACAAATAAATACTGGCTGCTACTGGTTGCTGGATTTGCAAGTGACTTCATAGTATTTTGTACTTTTCAATAGGAGGGACATATTTGTGTACATGTGTCAGCAAACATTATGTACTAAGATACCAATCACGGTATTTACAGCTATAATATGTATGCATTATAGTTACGTAGGGTGTTTGAAATATCTTAGTGGCATTTACATAGAGTGGCTACAAAAATGACTGAGTGGCAATTATCTAAGTCATCCCATAAATGCTGCTGAACCCATTATCCCCTGACGATATGCACAGAGGATACTGAAACCTCATGGTTTCAGAGGGAGGGTGCTTGCCAGAGCAGAGAAGGTCAACTTCAGCAATGCATTTTCACATTCTCACACAAAGAACCCCACAGGGCAGAGCTTGGGAAATAGAGCTGTACAGCTAATCCTTCAGGAGCGTATCCATTGCTTAAAACAGCTCTACCAAAAATGAGAGGAATAAGTTTTTAAGTCCTGACAGCTCAGTATTTTCCATGGCTAGTCCCAGTCTACCTTGCCAGAATAAGGAATATCCTATTTCTGTTTTTTAAAAAGGCCAGAGGAAATACTCATCTGCTTTCCATCTGGAACACTGGAAGAAATCTCCTTCCATTTCCCACAGCACGTAATTTTACACTGAAACTTTTTCTGCCAGTACAGGCACATCTATAATGCAGAGAGAACACAAGGTGGGAAGGTCTGTAGATGCTCCTCTTCACACTGAAGGTAAATTAGTAACCTTAATCTGGAAGGTTGAATAAATATGTCTGCTGCAATCGGGTCAGGGCTTAGAAAACATCTCAAGGGCCCAGCTCCTCAGCTGGGTAGTTCTATCATCACAGGGTTAGACTCAGCATTCTGTGCTGCAGCCTAATATGAAGTATGCCTATTGCTCATCAGCACTGAAGGGCAGAGCTACAGCCTCTCCACATGCTTCTTTTCACATAGTGTTTGCATGTGCCCCCACACTTATTCTCTGTTACACAGGTAGATGTACTGCCATGGGCTGTCAGAAAGCTGGCTTGGCAGAGAAAGCTTCTTCCCCAACCACTGCTCTCTTCTGGTTGGGGTACAAACAGCTCATCTTGACACATGGTCTCCTGAATGATTGCTGGATTGAAAAAGATCAAAAAAATCCCAGAACACAGCCCTTTACTGTCTCCTCCACATAGTTCACACACAGGTACACACCTCAATGCGGGCACAGGTCAGCTGCCAACATGTTCCCAAGACAACTAGCTCCCAGTGTACCAAAGATGAAAAAAGTAAGTCCAGCAAGGATGCTCATGGTACAGCCCAAATTACCAGCATCACAGCTAAGCCTGGTTCTTGCTAAGCAGTGAATGGCTGTTTCTATCCTTATTACAGCCCATGTCACAGCCCTAACAGGCCACAGGGCTTTCTGAAACTCGACTGTCACATCAGGCAAAGGCAGACAGATCCAGGCAACCCCTGTTGCCAGGACATCCCTTGATCAATAATCACTGTTTCCAGGGCTCATTTGGTAACCTACCATGCTGTGGTGGGATTCTCCCTTTCAAGTCCCACCTCTAGGTTTTTAAGACTCTCAGCTGTGGGGGTTGTGTTCAGAGACTGCCTTTTTTAACCATTTCTTATTTGAATGGAAAAAAGGCATTCCACAATGCCTATGTTCAAAGTATTTTTTATTGTCAGGCACCAGAGGAAGATTTAGTGAGTATAGTGGCCCATTAACTACCAGCTGTGGTTCAGAAAATACATGGATTTCTCAGTTACACAACATCCCAAAATCACATTCTTATGGGGAGTTACTAAACTGTAGATTCCTGACCATTTTTTGAGGATTTTGTCTTCGTTGTATGAGATAGTAATGACACTAAAATCCACACTGGATTTCTAACTAATTCTCAGGCAAAGTGCTGTGAAAGAAAGTCATAATACTGGAACACCACTATGAAATAAAACAAAGCACAACAGCCTGACATTTCATTTTCAGTAGTTATTTCTGTAATCACTTCTTTTTAAACTGTATGTTCAGGCAAAAAGATGAAACTTCTAACATTTCTTTAGAATCTCCTATCCTCTACCCCAAGCACTAATCTAAATCAGCCTGTTGTCAGGAGTTTCCCATGTCACTTTGCAAGAGAATCAAGCTTCACTAAAGTAATATTTAATTTAGAGGTGAAAAGTCTTAAATTATGGTTAGCAGAAAAACTTAAAGTGTTACTGTGCCCTGGCTTGTTTTCAAAGGAAGAAGAATCTATCCTACAAATGGCCAAGCCTCTGTCTGGCCAGGATGTACTTGTAACTAATTTAGGCATCTGCTTTTGATGATGCCTTTTTGGGCTGTTGTAGGAAGCAGCCTACACTAATAGTCATGTATGCCATTTTTGGCAGTAGGCCTGTTTCCTTAATTAAAGTAATTTTATTCATACAATCAATAAACACACATTTCCTTCCTAAATATATCTTGAAAAAATGTTAATTTAGATAGAGTAATAGAGTATTTGGCCATGCCATAATAATATTAAATCAATATTTGAAGGAGATTAGGGAACATCTTTGAGAATATCAATATCTTCACTAATGGATTAATAGTTCATCACATACTTAACAATAACTTAAAAAAAATCAATATTTAAGCCATGTTAAAAAAACTAACAAGGGAAGTCTGGATTAAGGCTGTTTTTTGGTCCCAAATCTAAAAAAACCCCAAATATATAAAAGTAGAATGACATAAATTAAGTCCACCTTGGTACTTAGGATTTCCTAAATCAGCTTCTTAACATTGTTTGAAGTTTATCCTCTGAAGAGCTTTAAAAAAATTGCATACTATTTCTTATTTTCACACTTAACTGAGAAGTTTAACTAGAGGCTTGAATATCAATACAGAATTCCTTTTGAGAATTGCTGAATTTCAGGTTAGACCTCCACCATTCTACTCCAAAGAGCACTTTGCTCTAAGCAGAGGCAAAGGGGTACAGTTAGCTTGTTCCTATTTATCATTTCCTGGCACCTGGCCTCTCCACCGTATGATGAAGCCAACGTCTAGGTGTTTGGGGCAGCGGGAGCTACCCAGAGCAAGCAGTGTGCAGTCTCAGGCTGGGCAGGTGCACAGAGCTGCTCTTTAAACCACCCCACCACCTCTGTTCTATCAGCATCTCTCTCAGAGGTGATTTTCTGACTCCCCTACCTAGGAAAGTCCTATCTCTCTTCACCTCTGAGATTTTAAGCCATAAAACCCTGACTGCTGATGCTATGCTTTGCCTGCAGCTCTGCCTTTCACTTCTCCATGGCAGAGAAGCTCAGAGAAGTTTTTCACCACAGCAGCCACAGTGGTGTGGACAGGCTTTCCAGGACTGGGAGGCAAGCGTAGAGAAGGGGCCCTGAATGAAAGGGAAAAAATAGCTTTAGTCCCCAACCACCAAGACATGATGAGAGGTACCAGTGCAGAATCACACTTTTGCATAATGAAATCTCTTCCCACCTTCTCCGCTTTCACTGAGTGAACACAGACATTGCAAGGCCTGATGTAAAGTGGGCATCACACTGTCTCCTTGCCTGGTCCTTGCTCTGTCCTTCATTTCTCTCTGCACACACACACTGCAAGGTCCCCGAAGCCTGAGTTGCCTTCTAGCTCTGCGTTTGCAGAGTTTCAAACTCAGTGGTGGCCATAACACTGGATCATGAGGAACTTTTCAAAATAAACTGCAACAATTACAAAATACGCAGCCATGCTCAGTGATGCTTGGAGGTTCTCACCTGAAAGGTTAAAGTGCGAATAGTTACAGGGATGGTGCTTCCCAAATGAGTTGTGTTAGAGCAGGAGATAATGTACGACTCGGGGCAGCAAGACCACAACTGATGCCCAAGGCATGTATTTGTCGGTAAAAGCTGAAGTTCGTCATGCATCTCTGCCCCAATTCTGTGATAACTGAGAAGTATGAATGAAGGGGTCCTGACAATCACCTTCAGTATGTTCCTGAACTCAAAAGGATGATGGGTTTCCAAAACACGCTGGTGTATTAAGGAAGAAAAATAAAGCAGGCTCAGGATTAGAGTCCCAGTTACCTGAACAACAAACATTAATCACACAACAGGACATACTTTTTCAAGCTGTAAAATAATACTTCCTAAATTTCCTAGTTTCAAACACATCCTGGGATCTACTGAGAATTCAGTTTTGCTTGTGCATTCCAAGAGACAAGAGTATTTTTGGTTTCATGGTCTAGGAAGCAGATAAAAAACCAAAACTATAGTTTGGAGGCCAATGTTGTGTCCAAATTAAATATGAACTTAGGTTGCTCCAGTGTCTTATTAACTGTGTGTTGCATAATCCATCAGCCAGCTGACAGATTACTTGTGGGACTGTATTTGTGAGAGCAGATTCCCTCAAACCACTGCACTTGCAGGAGCAACTGTCCATCAGTGGGAGATAAAAGCAAAATCCAAGTTTTGATGCATACAAAAGCAATTTAGCAAAATACTTCTCAATAAGAGGTCTCCCCCTGCATTGATGCATCCCTTTCTCCAACTGCACTAGGTATGATTCCAGCTAGTTCATCACCCTCTATTGAAGTGTTTTTGGTTGTCAGGTGGATTTTGAGTTTTTTTTTTGGTGTTTCTTTAAATTAGTGTTGGAGGGTAGAAAGCATTACATGGCTGGGCACCTCCTTCTTGCCTTGACTGGAGGGGTCAATTCAGAGAATAAGACTCTAGACTTACGTGCTTCACCCAGTGTGAGTAGTTGGTCTCCTTTTGAGATTCATTCAGCAGCAGTTTCATAAACAGAAAAATAGTAAATGGCCTGGGATAAGCATCAAAGTTCTTGTGCTGTGCTGTAGATTTATTGCATTTTTGGCTGACTATAGATAACAGCCTACTTCAGAGTGTTTATAGGAAGCCATCAGAATTTCTGTTTGTATATAATTTTCATTTATTAGGAAATTAATATAGTCCCCAGTGTATATAAATTTCACAAACTTAAAGCTGGCAAATGCATAGCACATGCTCTTGAGAAATACTGTAAAAGTCTCCCAAGGCTTTTTTTCCCCATCTAAAATCTGCATTGAATGAAGCATCTGGTTGCCATTTTTGACTCCCTGCAAAATGATTCAGAAAGGACCCATTTCTCATTTCCAAAAAGATGACTTAATTCTATCTGTGTGGTACTGCAAAGAGAGCATAAATTCCCCAATCTCTTCCGACTTATATTATTGTAAGTCAAGTCACTTCAGTGCAACTAATCCTGATTTGCATCAGTGTAAGCCAGGAGAGATATAAGGCCTCTAAATTTCTTCACTGTTTTCATACAGTATTTTCTCCTTCTGATGGTTATCCATTAGCCTATAAATCTTGATAGTCCTAAACTCATACTGCTGATTAATTCTTGAAGTGGTTTGGTTTATTTTTAGTGATATACTTGAGCCAACTCTGGCAGTCGTATTTTCTGATCCCATTTCCTGATCCCACAAGAAGGTGCTAGTCTGAGGAATTTAGTCTCAGCTTTATAGCCATGCAAGACCATCCCTGTAAACTGCCTCGATGTCTGACTGTGCATGTCTTAGGGGTGCCCGTGCACTTGCTCAGAAATGCAATATTTGAAGATTTACATTCACAATTTTTGTAACTAGTCATTAACCAAACTTACCAACTCAAAATCCCCAGTCTTTAGCACAGTACCTGTAAATGTTCCTAAGGAAAGGATGTACCCCATAGGTTTCTGAGGGATTCATCCCCCTCCTTACTGCTCTCCAGGTAGCATTTTGTCATCTGCTAAGCGGAACAGATACCAGATTGAACCTTGAGCAACAATGTTAATCAATTTAGATGTCAGTTAAGAGACTGCTCAATGCACTAGAGAGAAAATGGAGTTTTAGGACTTTTCATTTACACCGCCTTAAGAATTAAATGACATCATCATGAAACAAAACATTAGAAGCATGGTATCATCAGAATGGCCCCCCTGCCTCATCATTTAAGTTATGACTTGTTCAAGGGGTTAAGAAAGTTGATAAACCTCTTTTCAATCATTACAAGGCACTGTGTCTGCATCTAATAGTTTTTCATTGAAGAGTGATATCACTAGGCATTCAATAGTTTAAAATTACTGGCTACTTTGCTCAATTAACAAGTATAACACTACTGTTCAGCTTTCCCATATATACAAACCTCTCCAGTGTCAACTTCCTGGAAGTAACTTTATTTTTATATATGAAACTGAAATTATTGCATAGCAAAACATCAGCCTTACATCCCTCTGCTATAAATTTCTAAGTTATGTAGTAGTCTGTATTTACACAGTTTACATGGGTTTTTTCCCACTTGAATGTTTTAAAATAATACTACAGAGCATTCTTAGAGCTGTATTACTTCAGCGTTCCCAAATGCTGTGATACAATTCCTTTAAGAAGAAATACACTACATCATTCTTTTGCTATCAGCACTACAACACTGAATTTAGACAGCATTATTCCCTTTCTACAGTGAAGCATAGGAAATTAAGTGACTTGTCTCAAATCATACACCAAGCAGGATATGTACACCCAGGAATTGATTTTGGAATTCTTCATTCACTATTCTGATGCAAGTGGCATAGTATGATAAGGATATATGCTTTAGCAATGTAACCTTTCTATGCCATTTTACTTAACAATAATTGTTCATTTTGTCTTTGCACAGAGTTGCTGTTGAGTGATGTCTACTACATTTCCACCCCTGAGACACTTGCCTATCACCTACTGCGACAGGAAATTAAAACTGTATTTATAATTTGCAAAGTGCTTTGGGGCTTCTGTGGATCAAAGGTACATTGGAAATGGAAAGTATTTCATAATTTTAACTGAACAGCTTAGCTTCAGAGTTGTTTCTCTGCAAGTAATAAATTAGCATTTCCTCTTCTAGTTGCTGTCTTTTGGTCTCTGCTATCTTTAATGTGAATTTGCAACTGTCAAAATGAATAATATGTAACATCAATTTAAACCCAGCTTTTCGATAAGTTCAGCATAATAGTTTCATTTTGTCTCAATTCTGTTGATTGCTATTAAATTCTGAATTGTTTTAAATTCCTTGAGACCATCTTGAAAGTATCAATTATAAACCCTAGGCATTTATTAAAATTCAGCTTGAGATATAACACTCATTTGGTTGGAAAACTTTTCTTTCTGTCCTTTGCACTTAATACAGAAGAGGTCAAGAAATGTAATTTGCCATTTAAGAAAGTAGAATGTTTAAAGAAGAAATGTTATAAATTACTGTAGAGATTAGAAAAGGAAGAAAAGAACCTTCACAAAGAGCATAGATGGAGGTGAATAATCACACAGTACTTGCTTTCTGGCCATCTACACAGTTGTTGACTGGTCAAAGACATTGGAAGAGAAATTATTTGAGAACATGAAGCTCAGAAGTAACGTGACTCTCTCCATTCAGAAAACAAATTTTTCTCTGAGTTGGAAATGGAAAATGAAGTCATCAGTTCTTGGAGGTTAAAAGATTTCTATAATAATATGGCTTATGACACGCTCCCTAAGAAACTTGTTATTTCTGCATGACTAGATGTTCTAGTGGATCAGAGCTAGATATGCTGTTTGACAGTAGAATTCTGCATAAGCCCTCCTCCCCTTTTCTTTTAAGTATTTGTTATTCCAAATGTTTATTGATACTCAGAATAAACAGCAACATCCATAGTTTTTCTCCACTAACACAGACACTTTTCACAGCCTCAGCTACTTATACAATATTGTATAAAAAATATCCCTGCCTCTTTGCTTTGCAAAAAATAAATTGCTTATATCACTGAGATCAGTTATTAGAAACAGACAGAAAACAATGCTTAGAAATAGATTAGGGTTGGTCTAGAAGTAAAAAACTGAGACTGGAATTCAGACTGGATAATACTGAAATCCTGTTGGCTGTTCTTTAGAATTTTTGTTCAGGAGCGTGGATGATCCCATAAGATCACCCGGACGGTGTTTATACTGTGCTTGACAATTATATTCAGAGCTTTCTACATCTTAGCTGTTACTGGATATATTCTCTCTCTAGAAATCATCCAATATGTGAATTTCTGAGTTATATGCAAATATTAAGCAACCGTTATTGAGGCCACATGAAGATATTCAGTCTTTTCTTTTTAATCTACATCCTATTTTTAAATCAGTCTTTGACTTTTTACACTTCAATCTAAACATCACATTTCCTATTAATTATTTACACTGAAGTCATCACTAATGTTGATAAAATGATTACTAAGACTCCTTGATCAACATTCAAATGGGAATCAAATTGCTACCAAACATGTACTGGTTTCTATTTTAATTTTTTCTTTCAAGGACCCTGACAATTGCAACCAGAAAGATTCCCTAGCAATTCCTTAGTGCTAATAGGAGTCTTGAGTTTCTTACTTCCCTGATCTGGAGCAACACCTTGTGTTTCCTCCAGACCTATAAAAGGAAAGTGTACAGTCTTGGCTTCTGGCCAGATTCATCTTGGCCTTGATTCTAGTGTTGCAGGTGAAACTTCATTATATACCTGGACAGTTATTTGTGCTTGAAATTACATGTCTGAATTATCTAGTAGAATCACTGATGTAATCTTTGGCATAGGTGCAACCCCAGCATGAATCAGTCATCTTCTATGACTAAAATGCATGTACCTGAATATAAATTCTTAATACCTGGTAATATTTCCAAGTAAACAATGCACTCAGTAAGGAAAGAGAATAGGAAATTTTCATGTCAATAAGGTATGCCAACTTAAGAAAATGCATAGACATGAGATTTGACTAAACTGGGGAAAAAAGTGGCAAAATATTGTTACATTTTCAGGGCCTCAAAGCTTGTGAGATGAAATAGATAATATATAAATAATATATAATTATAGGTATAAAAAAAGAGAGATGGAGGGAGAGTGACAAAGAAGCTAAAGATACAATTTAATCTTTCACCCAAAGTACTGTATAAACAGCTCTGTTTCAGTTTTCATCTTTCCCTTCCTGTTATCCATAGTTGTTTTTCCTATAGTTTTTTTATTACATCTCAGTTTGCCATTCCCCCCCCCCCTTTCCATTCTTATGTTTTTAACCTTTAGCCCTTGACTACAGCACAATAAGTTTAGTGTGGCATCTATCTTATCTAAGTCATTTCTGCTTAAAAAAAGTCTTTCAGAAAAATAGCATTGAGATTCCCTTTTTTTTTTCAGAATAAGCTGATGTAGCAGAGGACTTCTGGAGAGGCTATTTCATTATTAAACTGAGCCAACTACCTTAGATGGAAGTGGTTAAGTAGAAAAGGATGATTCATAAATAGCTGTGCATGCACACGATTCAGATCTGGGGCTTCCTGCAGTGATGGTATTTATTATTTTCAAATCTAAACATTCATGCAATGGGTAGTGAAGCCAGGAAACTGAGCTTAAAAAGTAACTTTAGATTTGTCCACTTTTTTACCAGACAAGTTTGAATTCTGTTTGGAAGCTTTGTGAATGGTGGCAAGATGCAATTGCCTTCCCTTTTGCTTTTCATCTCTCCCTTCTCACCCCAGCAGAGCGAGCAATGAAGTGACTAGGGAGAAATGAACTAGAGTAGACAGAGGAGGAGGATTTCCTGGAGAGACAGGGAAGGCAGGTTGTGGTCTCTATTTCACTTCCTAGGAAATTACATTCCAAAACTACTGTGAAATCTCACCTATTTTTGAAGTAGGAAACTTACCTATGCTCTGCCTGCCACTGGTCTCAGCCTCAGCCCAATCTTTAAGATGGAGCCTACTTTTGTTCTTGAGTTTTTCCAGGACTGTTGACTTCCTCTCACTAGGAACTGGATCGAGCTCATGTCTGGTAGCAACAAATGTCAGAATGAATGTCAAAATGCTGCTTATGTTCCCAACCATGGTGATGGGGAAAATGGAAAAATGGCATGTCATCAAGACCATTCAGCCATAGGATAAGTGTGTTTCTTTATTCAGTGCCCAGAAATCCAGATTTACACTGACGTCAGAACTGCAATGAATCCCAGCATGCTACTGGAAGCTGTGAAAGTTCATAAAGCCTCCCAGCCCACAAGAGCCAGACTGCTCCCCTGGACTCTGCTGGGCCCAGACACAACTGGGGAAGCAGAACAGAAGCCTCCTTGCAGGGCTCCTGACATACCCCGCTGCCAGGTCAGATAAAGCTTTATGCCACTGAGAACACTTTGTGGGTAAAAGTTGGGTTTATTGGGTTGACATGACACAGGCCACTCTGTTTTCCATAGAAAAGACAAGCAACTGGAAACTAAGCAGAGAATTACACAGAGCTGTAATGACTGTATACACTGCACAACATTCATCATTGCTATTGAAGACTGACTGGGACCATAATAAATACATGACTATTTGATATATGTCCTCAAAAAGGTCATCCAGAAGCATATCCTGGGAAGCCCCTCCTGGCATGAAGCACAAGACCAGCCAAATTGTTTTAACTCATGAGTATATTTTTAGAGTTCATTTAAAACATTTTGTCATGTATGTTCTCTTTTACAGAATGATACATCACCACTGACAGTCAGTGCATACTGTTTTCATAGCCTAGCTTTCAAAAATATTATGAACAAATATCACAGTGGTATTGTTATAATGAATTACAGTGATGTGTTTCTTGAGAGAGTGCCAATGACTGGTTTATATCCTCCGTGATGTTACTGTCATAAGAAACGTGGCACAAATCTTTTCCCAAGGTTCAGAAGTATGTTTGGAGCAATAATGCTACACATTTTTTTCTTCTTTAAACAGTTTTCTCTCAGCCTTGATGTACAGCCTTTTAAAATTTTATTTTAATATGGTCAATGATCTAACAACAGTTATTATGTTTGAAGTTGCTTTATTGTAATCTGGAAATAATTTTCATCTGACTCTCACCAACAGCCAACCATAATAAAAGATGTATAAACCAAATAATGTTACACAGAGGCTCTCATGACTACATGAGGTTCTCAGGCAGTTGTACAGTCCTACAGTACAAGTAGAAAAGGAAACACCGAACTCTGCTGGTAGCTTATATGTGAGGGAAAGAACATTTAGCAATCTGCAGAGAACCCCTCTTCAGGTTCCTGTTCGAACACCTGTCCATTAGAGCCTGGGTACAGGCTTTGAGCTTTCCCTGGGGGTGTTTTGCTCCCAGTCACTGGGCAGTGTCTATGCACTAGGACTGGTGCCTTGCCAGTCCCCCAACAACCTTCCCAGATGAACGGCTTCCCTCAGGAATGATATGTCAGCAGGCACCCTTAGAAAAATACGGCTGGATGAACATGAAATTCTTTTTATAAGATCTGTAGGGGGGAAAAATGTCATATGTTTGCCAGCTGCTTGTCTTGATATAGGCTTGTAGTTGGAGCTATTAAAAACACAGGATTTTTAACTTTTTCTTTTTCATGGTTTTTAATCTAGCCAACCCTGCGAGAACAAAAGTTCATTTAACTCCAGCTGTGTTCCACCACATTCATTTCAATAATTTTTGGTCTACTGAACATACAGAATTAAGTACCTGTGTGTTCTGAAGTGGCATAGATATTTTGTCTTAGGCTCTCAGAAGTTGTTCTGCACAAAAATACACTAAGGGGGAATTATATGCAAATATATATCTGGCCATAGCTGAAATGGCAGTATTTGCTAATAGATACACTGCACAGTATGGGAAGCATTTTTAAACATACAGAATAAGATATAATACCCATTACCTTTGCAATTTTGCAACTATGTCTAACACATTAACTGCTGCCTTCACAATAGTAACCCATCCATAAGAAATTCTAAATGTTCTTTCAGTATCCCAAGGAGTTTTGGATCTCACAATGCTCCTTTTGCTTCCCACACAAAGATATTTCACTCACCAAAAAATCAAAAACCCAACCCCCCAAAAATGAAATGCAAGCAAGAACATTTCCAGAATGATAAGGAGATCAAAAGTAGTGAGTGAAAACAAAAAACTCTTTGCCTAGAAGAAGGAAAAACCCTAAGGGGCCCAGAGCCACATTTTTTTAATGTGACAGGCACTTAGAAGTGTAATTGATGGGGCAGTTAACATGGCTCTTGACCAAAACAGTTCATATGCGATAGCAATGTCACATTTATAACATGGTAAAAATCATGCTAATATGTATTCCATGAAAACACAACTACTTCATCAAACAGGAGAAAAAAGATCCCCCATGTTAGTAAATATATTCAAAGTTTAAGTTTGAAGGGCTATATTGTTATTTCAGATTCTTTCTACAAATAGACACAAGGAATAAATTCTCAAAAGCTCCCTCTTTTCTGTTGTATTAGGCTATGCTACCTTTGCCACAAATATGATAAAGGAAATTGTCTACAGTCCAGGTTTACAGTGGAAACCAATTGCCTCCCACACCAGGGAGAGGGTCAACCAGGTCATTTATCAAAAATCACTAATACCTAAAGCCATGGGTCACTTTTCAACCTAGAGGATAATAGTTTTTCCTTTCAACTACAAATTCCAGTCTAGACATGCTTTAGGATGCCTTTTGAAATGTCTTTTTGCTTAGTGTGCTCCAGGGTCAGTTACTCTCATCTGAGGCTTCTTTACATGATCCCAGAGCCACCTGCCTGTCACAGGCAGTAGGAAAGCCTGAAACAGAGAGGCAGAAGAGTTCCCCAATGCATGATTTTTTTGCTGGGTGTGTTCATTGACTCCCTTTCTGACTCCTACAGCACTTACAAATTATATGTGTATATAGATATACACACACACATAATTTGGTATTATTTTACCCTGTAAATATTGTTTACTACATAAGTTCGATGCATAATGAAGCAGAAGAACAATACTCACAATGAAGGTGTGACTCTACACGTATTCCATTTGCTCTTGTAGGGTGTGGTAAGCTCCAGAAAAACATATGGAAAGATAGTTGCTGCCACAAGACTCTTAGAGCTTAGCTCTACAATCAAGCCACACATGCTGCAATTTGATAGTCTCTCCTGACAACGTTAACTGGTTGCCTTATGTCATACAAGAACTTTGGGCACACCATAGTGAAAATTAATCTGAGTAACTATTTCTAGCCCTCTGAGACAGCTTGCTACTAATTACAAAGCTTACATTTATTACAGGTGCATGGGGTCACTGTCGATATTTCAGTTCATAATGGCCTTTCTTCAAGTACACACCAGAGCACAGCACGTCTCTGTTGTTTCGCACCATGTAGACTTTAAACCACCAGTGGAGCCAGCCATCAGCCTCCAGCAACAACTTTGCAAGCTGCAATCAAAGTTCCTGCTGTATCTTAACAGTTGCTACAGAGAAAAGCACCAGGAGTGAGTACACAGTTGTTTTTCAACAAGTGACTTCAAGAAGTTAAAAACTGCACCACACGACCTGCTACCTGGACGCAGTTTGAGGCGACTATGTGGGAGTAACCTGAGGTCTATGCCTTTCCCTCAACCCTGCAAAGCAGAGCTGAGTTACACTGACAAGACAGTGCAAGCTCCCTCTGCCCCACTTTTCCTACAGACTATAATCTCCAGAAGCTGTCAGTCCTGAAATTTGTGTAAACATTCATTTCACAGAAAGATAGCAATTCTAGCTTAGAGTGGTTCATCTCTCCAGGTTACATACTAGTTAAAAAAAAAGGAAAAAGCAAGCTCTCAGATACTAGCATATAGTAGTCGTAAATATTGATTTCTGAATCATGACTAGCTTGGAAAATATGAATAAAGATTAAAGTAGTGAAAACAGTGACGGAAAACTTTATGACTGAACATGCTGAATTTGATTAGTTATGATTAATGGGGGTCACATTTTGTCCCTTGTAAATAGTTGAGTAATTGCTGTAAATCCAAGAAAATATTCACAAAAAGTGAAAGGTTTTACCATGAACATCAACTCACAAAGGAAATATGTAATGCTTTATTAGAGAGCTGTTCAAAACCTAAATTCTTTACAGCTTGAGATACAACATTTCCCCTTCAGTTTCTGGCATCATCATCCACTTCTTCACCCAAACATGATCACAAAACATCCCTGTGGCAAATACAACTCCAACTTAGTGAAAATTATTATTAAAAAAACATGAACACATCATTGGCAACTCTGAATTTTTACATTTAAAAAATTAATCACAATGTTCATGGATCTAATAACATCATTAATGTATCAGCTAATAATAGCTGGGGCCAAAATGAGGATGTGTCATCTTGGAAATGGCAGTGTTTGGACAGTGATACACATGTCTGCACTGAGTTTCTTTTGGTTACAGAAAGCAGGAGACAACTTAGGTTTCTCTATCACAAAAGGCAGTCTCCATGATGTCACACTCAAAATATGATCAAACAGTCTGCAGCAGGGAGAAATTAAAGCTCTCATTCGACATGTCCCTAGAACTTGGAGACCACTTCTCTTCCCCTGCCACCCACCCAGCTGTCCACCAGCCTGCTGGCCCTCAGTCAGGAAAACCCCTCACACAGCTTGTCATAGATCAAGTACCCATGGCAACGACACTTGCTTAGGCTGAAAGAGCATTTCCCTTTTCAAAGCAGAAAAGCTTCTGATTTTAATCTCCTGCCACCTTACCTAAAGAGTCTTCACAGACTTTTCAGGTAGACTTTACGCCTAAAGTGTTTTAGCTCCATCTCAGGAACTGGCTGCTTATCCAGAGCCTCAGTGGTGATTTAACACCCTCCCAGAAGTCTGCACTTGAATTCTTCCAACTTAAAATGTAACATGACTGCTGCTAAAAACTGAAGATGCAGCAAGGTGTATTTATCAAAGTCATTTCCGTATTTGATGAATACTGCCAAGCTGTGCAAGCTACATTATCGAACTGTATCTGCCTTGAGTTAAAAATATCAACCAGAAAATGCCAGACACAGGGTATAAAAATGTTCCTTCTTGCTGCATATTTACTCAATCAACTCTGCAGACAGGAGCATAAATGACCCACAGGGAATATCTTTCAGCTGTCAAGCAAAACTCAGTTTGGTTTACTGAAGCGCCAAAGGTTTTTATGTTCTGAAAGCCCTTTTGTCTGTGGAGACTCTTCTAATGAAAATCTGAAAACATTTGCATTGCTTTTAAATATCTTCACCAGTTTCGTGTTTTATGCTTCCAGTACGGATAATGACATAAGTTTTCAAAGTAAATAAAAAAAATTTCCAATGTTAGCAGTGAAAATACATTTTCATTCCAAGTGACATTGTATCTTGTTCCTCTCAAAGAAGGTCCAGTTTTATCCCTTGATTTGTTTTCTTCAGCTGCCTTGAAAAAGACTTGCCAAAATTTTACCAAAAATGTTCCTTTTCATATTGAAATCCAAGACAATTCCCCTTTTTTTCTAGTTCTTTGAAACATTTTTAAAAAAAGGACACTTTCCTTCTCAGTATCCTTTGACAGTGCAGAGATCCTTTGTGCAGAGATCCCTTGAATACATCTTTCCTTCAAGCCTGCTGTTGCTGCTGCTTGCACCAGCCAGGACAGGCCAGCAGAAAACTAACTTAATGTCCCCCTGACATTGCAACACTGTCAGCCCAGAGTCTGGGTTATTTGGAAGGCATTGCCCAAGGCTAATGCCTGGCAATCTGGGCATGAGTCTCTCTTGTATGGGCAAACAAATTACTATTATTCCCTGGTGGTGTTGCAGTATTAGCTGAACTGAGAAGCTAATGAAATTAGTTTTAGTAATGAAAGAGATCCACGTTATCATCTTAATCCACAGCCTAAGTCATTGTCACTGTGTCCTCTCAGGATGCTTCTGCACCAGAAGAGAATTGTCAAAGATATGAAGAATCAGCTAGAAGTAGACAACTATTTTTTCATGCACAGATATCTGTTTCTGATGTCCAAGACTCCATGCTAATGTCTGTCAGGTGAAAAGACAGGAATTTTCACCAAATACCCAGGTTGCAGGGGAAAAGTCTATAGTCAGTAACCGTTTTGGTACCATGATTTAAAAGGGTTGTGAAGGTTCAAAATCAGACTGTTGAAAAGGAGCTGGGCAAGACTTGCATAGTAGCATCCTCTAAAAAGTCATGCACAAGGCCCAAAAGATAGGAAATCCAGAGTGCCAGGGCATGAAAGACATGACAGGAAGTTAGCTACACTGGGAACCAGGGAGCTGTTCAGAACGGGAGAAACCTGTCCAAGAGGGACGGGCTGCTTGTTCATCATAAAACCCAGCACATTGCTATGAAAAACTAAAACAGCATCAAACCTAGAAGCTTTGATGAGGACAAGTAAACATGGTAGAAACACTCAATTTGGACTGAGGCAACTTATGAGCTCATCATAAGGAAAGTGCAACACACTCCTGAAAGAGCCAGGAGGAAAGTAAGCAGCACATCATCTGTGAGTTAGGAAGGATAAATTAGGCTGCCTACCATAGCAGCTGAATTGAAGAGACAATAATAAGCAACGGTGTAAGAGCAATACTTGGGAGTTCTTCTATATTAATACTTCAGGTCTGAAAAGTTGGAGAGAGACCTAAAAATGCTTGGCATCAAATGGACAACCCTGACGTAACAGGCTTCTTGGCATGTGAGGAAAGGAGGATGTGGTATTACCTACTTGATAGGAATGATGGAATAGGACACACACGCCAGGGAGAGGCACTGTATGTGAAGGATATTATACAGTGGCACAGCATAAAAATATTATGGGGGGAAAAAGAAGCACAATCCTTGTGAGTAAAAACCATGGACATTAATAATAGCATAGCTGTGCCACCAACCTCTGAGTAGGGCAATGCCAGAATCACTAACTCAGGAAAAATTTCATGAAATAATATAAGCTGAAAATTTAGGTCAGATACAAATTCAAAGAGACTACAGTTAACCTCACCTGACTGAGTTAAAGCTGCACTGAGACACAGAAATCTAATTTTGTTGACACACAAACACCTGCTACTTAAAAACCATATTGGAGTTGGTCTCAGCTGGTGCACAGGACAACAGCTTATTAATGGGGCAGGTGTTCTAAATTAGTGATCATCATACACTACAGTTTAAAATTAGAAAAAGAAAGAAGGCTAAATACATCTGGTTTATGACTATTGAATCTCAAGAAAAAAGTCTGTTAAAAATTAACGATTATAAAAATGCAAAACCCAGTGCCCCCTCTCTCCTCCAGAGAACTCTAAAAAGGTTAGTTCAAAAGTCAAGAAGTCTACATAAAGCCTGCAGAATGAAATAGACTATATTAGAAGTTCAGGTAATATGTGTGACACAGAGTAAGAAAACAAAGCAGTCCAACCCCCATCTGCATGGATGGCTCAATAGGAAAGCAAAGGAATCTTTCAAAGGCAGAAGACTGGCATTAAAAAAAACCAACCCAAACCAACCAACCAAAACCCCAGCAAAACCACCAGAAAGCTTTCTGAAGTGAGGACAGAAAAATCCCATAAAATAAAGTAGCTCAAATGTAAACAGGAAATAAGGAAGGCTAAAAAAAGCATCTGAAGAGTGACTTGCAAAGGATGCTCAAACTGATAGTAAAACATTCTTTGAACACATCAAAAGCAGGAAACTACCTTGTGATTAGTGGGACCAGTTGATGACAAAGGCATAAAAAGGATAGTGCCACTGTAGACTCTCAGTGAACTATTTGTACCTTTACTGCTAAGGCTGTTCAGGAGATTCTCATGCTTGACATACTTGTTGTAGCACATACGTAAAAGTTTTCTTTTAATTTTGTAATGAAGTTACAGGAGATTTAGAGAAGACCAATTCAAATCATCCAGGGGACAGAGAAGGTATCTCATCTATGTAATATCTCATACAGCATATAGTCTAGGACCCTTCTGTTGAAAGAGGAAAGCTAAAAAGGAGGTATGATCACAGTATCAGAAAAAGGGGATAGCTGAATACATGCAGGATCAAACAGAATAAAATACTGCAATTCTAGAAAAAGTAGTAGAGGACACTATGAAACTAATAGTAGACTGATTTAAATAAAGTGAAAATACTTTCCACAGTGAGCAGTGAACCTCTGGAACTTGCTGCCACAGAAGGCTGTTCATATCAGTAGACATTCTCACTTGCAAAACTGTTGATACTGAGGTAAGTTAATGGGAGACATGTCCATGAACACTAAAAAGACTATGCAGGTATGCGGCCCCTAATATCTGTAATACACCAGCTGTGATGCTGACAGAAGCTGAGAACAGACCATGGAAGTGGCCAAGATTGCATGTTATCCCTAAATAGTCTCTCCTACTGCCTCTGCTGGAGACAGAAGCAGGCTAGACTGATCATTGGTTTAATGCAGTCAGGCATTTCTTTTTTATGAACTTTTGTCCAGCTTCTGCATCTCAGCTTGCGTTGTGTTGCCTTTTTAATTTTTCAGCTAACAGTCCATCTCATAACAGGCTGTGTCATTCTTATCCTTTCTAATACATTGCCATGGCTCCTACCATCGGTACAGGTGTTCTTCTGTGGCTGATATATGAGAGAAGTATGAATGATTCATGAGTGAATATCCAAACCCAAAAGTGATATATACCATTCCACAACAGCAGTTATAGAGGTAAGAAACCCTTGGTGTGCTGCAGATTTAATTCTCAACATCAAATACTTCTATTTTAAATAATGAGGCCAGAAACTTAATTGGGAAACATGTTCAGAAAATTGTATTAGCATTGATTAACCAGGGTATTGCAGAAGTTAGTAACCTAGTGAGACTGATTCTAAGAGTAACAAGAAAAAATGTAAAGGAAAAGGTGGGAAACACTGGATCACTGTTAAAAAGGAAATGTACTCTTCTGCGGAGTAATTTCTGCAGCTTCTAATCTACAGTGTTGCAAAGTGTGCAACAGCAGTCAAAATTACCAAAAGGATAAATAACTGTATCCCAGAAGAATTCTACATTACAGCACATTAACAGAAGTCACTTGAATATGGTCATTAGTAAAAGAAATAATGCAATGAGCAGCAGCACCCCCACTGTCCTTCACTAACAATCAGAGGAAACAAACAGATTCCTCGGTGCACATGCACCACACTCCCATCTGGAATATCCTGTATTTCCTTTCTCCTCAGAGTCTGATGAAAGGTGATAACAGATACTACAAATCATCAGCACAAGCTCACTTATTGGCTCAGTGGAAATTCTGAGCAAAAAGATGTTGACGACAGTATCCCAACCATCTCTTTTTCTGATTTGTTGGTGCAGTACAACACACAATCATCAGAGAGAGAGTTTTACAACCATTGAAATAGTGTTTTCTATTTATAACTACTGGAATGTGAATTTATGGTCTGCGAAAGGCTTTAGAGTTCTGACTGACAGACTGGGAGTCTTATTTCATAAACACTACATGATTTAATAAGCAAGAAATTAGGAAGCTGATTCTAGGAAATGAACCTACAGAAAGTATTTTTCAATCTGAAGACAACCATGCTAATAAGTCTGAGGTTTATCCTCTTCATGTTGTTATGCAGAGATGCACATGTGTTGCTGTACAGAAACACAGCAAGTTGCAGCATTTATACAAACTCCTAGAAGGGAAAAAAAAGTTGGAACAGCATGCAGGGAGATAGCTGAATCAGAAACCCACCATAAGAAATAAATGACTTTTCAAAGGAAGCATAATACATGCTTTTACTAAGGACCATTTATTAGAGACTAACACATCGTTTATTTTGAGTGCAGCTTTGGAAAAAAAAAAGTTTGCAAGGGCCACTATGGTTAAATCTGAAGATTAAATTACCAGTTTGGAATTTTCAAAACATTCTGTGCTAGTTTAACCTTGCTCCCCTTAAAGTCAAGAACAGATTTTTCCAATGATTTTAATAGGAAAGGAACTGAAGGAGGCAGAGCTATTCCAAAAGTTCTGCCATGGAGGTACTTCAGCTTTCCTCTTTATAGAAGTATTAGTTACATTTTTATGTGGATATCTAAACAATCTCGGCTGTGAGAGCTGGCTGAGGAGAAAGTTCTTATTAGCCCAATGGGTCTGGGAGTTCAATCAAATTTCTAAACTTTGAACTTCTAAATATTTTCTTCATTTAAGTATTAACTTCATATAAGAATTTAGTCATGGGTCACAACTTTCTAAATACAAAAACTGTTGACAGAATTACATTGCTCAATTTCATAAGCTCTCAACAAATGTTACAACAGTGTCAAGGTTTATACTTGTGCAGGTATTCTAAGAGCCTTAAAAACATTAATACTTTTAGCCTAAAGCATCTCTAAAGTGAGCTATACCCATGATTGCCTCCCACTTTTTAATATAGATGAGGGAGACAAAAATATAGAGGCTGTAGCAAAGAAACTATATAACCAGTATAGTCACACATGAAAATTTGTGGCTTCAAGCCATTCTCCTGGAGAGAAAAGGACAAGTTAGGGAATTGCTCATGAGGAAAATATTGACCAGCACAGTTCACTGCTAAAAGATACCTTCCTGTCTGAAAACCCTGGGGTTCCAGGAGATTGGAAGCTGCACAGTACGTCAGCCAAGTAATCACTATTGAGTGAGAAAGGGAAAGCAATCAGTCCTTGGAGGCAGGAAGGGTCTGAAACAAGATGGACAGTCAAAAGAAAAAAAAAAAAAGAGGTGAGCATGAAATAAATGGAGTCTGGTCCCATTTTACCCAGGCAGTGTGAGGTTCACCTAATTCCAGCTGTCTAACATAAGAGTCCCACCTGAGTATCCTTCCTTTAGCATAAATGGAGAGATCAAGGCACTGCCAATGTGCCCCTAGTTCATCCCTCAATTTCAGAACATGTTCCAGGACAACAAACTGCAGGCAGCTGAAGCTGATGACATGAAACCCACTTTGGGAGTGTGACTTAACAATTATTTTAAGATGGGACAAATTTTCCATGAATGAAAGACCTCCAGCTAGCTCTACCCAGGTCTGCATGTTGTCCCAGACAGCAGAAAGCTGTAAAATCTGCCACTGCATTGCACTGGCATGCAGTGCTGTCTTCTTGTGTAATTTCTGGTTTGATCCCATCTTCACAGAACCTAATGTAATGGACACCTCACCAGTGTCCTAGTATGATTTGGGCTCACATACACCACAGCAATTGATAAAATAATGCTACGTTTTATAAAGTGAATACAAATACAGGGTTTGAAATTACTAAAGGAAATTGAAAAGCTGCTTATTACAGTTAGATTAAGCTACTTAAGTGAATGGCTGAAAAAGTTTACTTCTTAGTATCACTAGATGTAACTTATCCTTGAATTTATATAGACAAACTCTACTTCATACCTTCCAATTTCTTCTTGTATACGTCCTTACATATGAATGTCCATCACTATTCATAATCAATTGGACATAATGTAGCTTGCTCATCTTTAACTTTAGTTGCATTACATTTCTGTAACTATAACAACACAACTTTAAAAGTGTTATATTTGTTTTCTCAGAGGTTATGCTATGATTTGTAAGGGAAAACCAAACTTGAACATTTTCCAAAATAACAAACAAAAATTACATCTTTCAGCAGTGGGAATAGATCTTACATTTACTCTTTAGGCACAGCTTCCTTTTAATATTATGGCCTTGGAAGGGCTTGTTTTCTCATCAGCAATTTAGAAATGTCATCTAGAAGTTTCAGAAATACAACAATTAAAGGTACTGTATCCCACACCTCAGAAAGAAATCTGTTTTAAAAATCATCCCAGACCTACATTTCTCCCTCTGGGCACACTACACACCAGGCTAACATCTGCACATCTGTTCTTCATACCTGTGTCTCTCAAATGAAGAAATACAGAAAGTAATCTACTGTCTAAATCAACAAGATTTACACTTTGTGGTTCCCATTAACTTAACACAGACTCTTGAAAATGAAACCCTATCATTAATCATGTGCAATTACCTTTCTGTATGTAAAATTACAATTAAGAACCGCCTAAATGCAAAAATCTGAAAATTTATTGAGATTGTGGTTTGTGCAAGCCTGGTCTGAAAAATGTGCATGAAAGTGATATTCAGAATGGTTGCTACTGTTCAATGGTAGCACCATTTTCTTTCCAGACAGTTCAAGCAACCTCTTCTGCTGCCCAATCTGTCTCTGAACTTCTCTCTGTCCTAAGAAGTTCCCTTATCTTCTGTCTTCTTGATCCTCTAGATGTCCAGCCCTCCTTCTAACTTACTATCTTGACAATACATGTCTGCTCCTTTGCTATGCCTGGCTAAATGCACATTTCACTGTTAACACTAGTTTGTGGGGTTCCCCCTCCCCAATGATACGCTATCTCTAACAAGGTCACAAAAGCTTCTGCAAAAACAGCCTAATGATATTCAATAAGAGATGAGATTTCCCACAAGCATAATTGACAGGGTCAATATGCAATATACATGTTCTTCCAGCTGCTGCTAGATGTGATCATCACTAAGATATGAAAAAAAGAAGTAGAGAGAGAAAAATTCTAGAAAACAACCCAGAATAAATAATATTTCATAAAGGATCTAAATGCAGAGCAAGCACTGGAGTTTTCCCAGGAGAACCTACTCACATTTAGTAGTGGGAAAGAAGAAAAGTCCTTTGTCTAAGACAATACCATAAAATATTATATCAATCCAAAATATTTCACAAAATCAAACATCTCCTTCAAACTCCTTACACATCCTAAGGCATCCAAGTACTGTTTGCATATCCCTGCACAGTTCTGCTTGCAAACCAAATGTTTTGTACCTACTGACACTAGTACATGGACAGTGTAAGTAATGCAAGCTACTGGGGTCTCCCCTAAAATTAACAAGTAACAATAAGAAAAGGAACTATTAAGGCATATTATGATAATTTGGTTAAGAGTCAAAGGACAGAAAGAGCAGCCATCACAATCTGTATATGAATTATTCACATAGTATCTCTGGAAAATGGTACTGAGATATTTCGGTTTGAAGACCTTATGATTTCAAAGCACACGCTTCAGTATTTTTCTGAATTGAATTCTAGGCAAGACAAACGATAATGTTTACCCATCATCAGGAACAGAAATTTTTTTGGCATCTCTCACATTCCAGTTCCCCAGTCTTTGCAGTTACAACATATAACCACATCAACTCTGTTGCAAAAGACTAAAAAGTAAAGGAACAGACACATCTTAATTCAAACTAGAGTTCTTACTCCTGAAAAATACATGAAACACACCCAGAACTAATACTGCCTTTCTCACTGCTGCTAACTGGGACCTTCTCCAGTGGCTGTAAATGCACAGGAATTCAAGCTCACCATTTAACTCTGCTTTCACAGCTCAATTCCTATAATTTCCTGGGACTGTCCACCATAAAGTAAAGTATTTCTGTTTGATGTTGTCTAGTTTTAGAAGTGCCCGTATAAAATGAAACATTTAAGATTTTTTTTCCCCCAGAACTTTTAACAACAAAGTTGCTATCACTTGCTCACACAGATTAAAGTACACTACCGGGTTTCATTTTTGGCATGGCATTCTTTCCACAGACAGATAAAATGAGATGGTTTTATTGCTCTGCACATGCTTGGTATACTCCTAGCAGCCAGAGGCACAGGAGGAGACAAGTCCTCCAGACACCATTACACACTTTCTAGAACAGCATGAATACTGCTACGCTTCCCTTCAGTTTGAATATTGGTCTGAACCACCTATTGCCTGCACACAGATGAACAGTGGAACAACACAAAATGTCAAAGTGACAGCTAGCAAGAGGAAGTGTCCTCTCCAGTCAAGCCAAATATATAAATTTACCAGTCAACACTACACTAAAAAAAAAGAAAAAAAACTCACTTGAACTTTGACTTCCTTTCAACACACTTAATTATGCTGTTTACTATATTTTAGCATCTTACGAGTTTTGAATACAATAACTGTGCTAAGCTACTGTTACAGTACTCTGTGTTTAACCCTATGACACCCCTGGCCCAGTGCACGTGAGTGCTGCCAACAGAACACACGCTCAGGGAACTTCAATCTCAGCAGCAAACATGCCTGAATGTTTCCTCTATCAGTACTGCAAATGCTTGCAATAAATTACTTACAAAATATAGGCCTGATTCACCACTGCATTACACCATTTGTACACAGCTGACTTCAACAGAATTACACTAGTGTAAAAGAGAAGCAGGGGAGGGGTGAAGCAAGCCCTGTGTGCAGATAATTAACCATCTTTTTCATTGAACCATAATATACTTTCTCCATAAACTGGCAACAGAACCAATCAGTGTACACATTTCATTTCAAATACAAAGTAATTTTAGGAGCTAGCATTATTGTACTGTTTGAAATATTCTCTGTTCTCATCAAATGATTCCCCCTGTAATTGATGTCATAAAGAATATCTGTGTTAAGCTGTCTTCATTTCCACAGTTTTCAATCCTTATGATGATCAATTATTTATATACAGACTAGATGAAAGGCAAGATTGTAATGACTCCAAGAGATTTAAGAGTGATATAATAAATCTTGAAAGCAGAACTCAAGGGGGTGATGGGAACAAAAGCCAGTACTGGACGATATTTTGCTATTTTTAGAAGTTTCCCTTCATCCCCTTCCCTCAAAGACTACCAAAGCATCACCTCCTCCTGCAGTCCATCTCCTTTTGTGCTAGCAATAAACATTCCTTTTCCCCCATGTGATCCCTGCCACCCTTATCCCTTTCAGCTTCTTCCTAAGGACAGCAACAAACACGCACTTTTCCTTTTTATCAGCCCAATCAGTTTGGTTGCCAGGATGGCCTCACTGAATGCCAGGGGAAATTCCTTGAGCTAATTTTTCAAGAAGTCCTTCTTGTACAAAGTACATTAGCACACCTTTATCCCACTAATGATAACTCAGGGCTTTGAAGTTTACATTTGTATCTAAACTTTCCAAAACCATCTGGTTGGCTTTGGTTCCTAGCCACAATAAATAAGCCTTGTCACCAGTCAATATCCATGTCACACGTAAATTAAAAAGGACATATACTTCTACATATGACTCTCATCAGATATGAAAAAGAAATCTGGCAAAAAAATACCAATGACTTAAATAAATCAAAGATTTGTACCATGCTTCCATCTGCCTCCTTTTTTCTCACAGTTCTCTAAAAAGATTCAACAGCTAAGGGTCACCAGTCTATTTTCTATGATCCAGTGAACCATGGACATGTCTGTGCATGTGGGTTCGGGCCTGCTTCCAAGTGTAGCTTCCAGCCACATTTAGGGACATATATCCCTAGTAATTGTTCAAACAAACCAACCCACAGCAAAGGATATCCTTTGGATTTCATAATAAAGACACTGCCGTAGTCCTACGAGTCTTCATGCTTGCAGTAATTATTCGTAGTAACTTAGATTCCTGCATTAGGTATTAAAATAGACAATATATTTATAAGCATATATTGTAACTCAGACCAATGATTTGGGCAACCAATTTTGGAGAACTGTAAAGAACATAATTTTCAAATTTGCCCTTCATTGCATGAACCCCAGACTCAGTTGAATGGTGTCAGCTGGGACAACAAAAACAAAGGATCAGTAATTCTTCAGAGTTAAGGCCAAAATCTGCGGGTAAATATAGGGCAAATTCCAAAGCCTTTAAGTAATACAAAGATTCTCACTAGCAATTTGTTTCAACAAGCACTTCAGAATTTTATTACTTACATTAAAAAGATGTACAGTAGTTACACTTGCAACATCTTACATTTTCAGAGTGTATTAAAGAAAGTGTTTCCCATAGTGGTAGACCAATGATGTGACTAAAAAATTACAGGTTCTAAGATCAAGTTTTGTAGGGAAAAAATGTCAGTTTTCCTCAATTAAGATACACAAAATATGGTCCTAATTGATTTGTGTAACAGTAAATGTAACTATGGCTACAATTAGTGCCAAAGTCTTTTGCCAATTTATTTCTTTCTCTCCTATGGGATTTCTCCTTTTCATAATACACTTGCAAAAAACGATAATTCTTCAAAATGCCTGCATGGAGTTAATTCTAAACAATAAAGCAATCCAGTCCAGAAAGCAGCTAAGACTGAGCTCATGTCAACAGGTAGAATTTACAGTCCCACAAAAAGAAATATTTAACAGTCAACTATTTAGCTGCAATAAATTAGACTTTCACTGTGTTCTTCTTATCACCACAATCTATAGATGAAAAGCAGTATATAGTAGCTAATTTTTAATTTTATTTATTACCACAGGCATGATTTTCTAGTAGTATTCTGTTTCTTAATGTGAAACTAGGGATCAAAACTTTATGATGACCTGAAGCTGATTTCTTAACAGTTTTGATTTCCTGCTCTTCATAGTCACCATAAATCATGTTTTCCTCCTCAAAACTTCAGATGTTTCTAACTTCTTATCTATCAGCCTCTAAAGTGCTTCCAGACTCCCACAAATGTTTTAGCAGGCTCTACAGGCTTGCCTGCCACTCTGCTAAATGTCGGGCCATATATCTCTTTTGGGGGAGTTCCCCATTGAAGAAGCCAAACCATGGGAAAAACACATAAGTAGGGAGGACCCAGCGGCCCTCCAGTCTTGGTTGTATTTGAAATCTGAACCCATGCTGTCATCCTAACTTGTATAGCAAACAAACTGATTGGAGGAGCCTGTGCTTAGACTCACCAGGCTAAAGTAAGACAGACTTCAGCAATAATCTATGTCTGCAATCCCAGGGTCAGGCAAGGCTATGGAACACATCCTCCAGCAACTATTCTATGATGTTTTGAAATGACTCCGTATGACTGATCTCAACAGGGACACGTGAAACCCAGATCATGGACCACGTCGTGCCTTATCCAAAATGTTGACAGCAATCATCACGTAGGCATTGGTAAGTTTCCAGCCTTCAAACTGGTTGTCTTAAAAAAAGATGGTGGGAACTAATGAAGGAGAACACAGACACTGGAGTGCAGGGTGACAAGGAAGGAAAAGGAATTTGCAAAAACATGCTTCACCACAGCTTAAGCATTTGAGAACTAGAATCATAATGAAATATTTTGGATTTGCCCTATCTTTGCTCTTTACAAATCCCAGCCACCAGAACAGGTCAAAAGAACAGACACTGTTCTGTTCTATCTGACTTGAACACGTTGTCGAATCCCTTTCAAGTGTTCTCAAGGAACAACCCCAGGATTTTTTCCCAGCTTCACTATGACTCGTCAGGAATTGTCACACTTCTAGGGAAACCACAGAGCAAAGTCAGAAGGAAAGGACAAGGAACTTGCAATGCATACATAGCTATTAGAGCTGCTTCTGTAATACAAAATGCTAAGGCAATGGAGCTCAGGAAAGCCATTCTTTTACCCAAAAGTAACCTTAAAAAAAAAAAAAAGCCTCATAATAAAGGATATACTGGTACTGAAAAACAAGCAACCTAACATGAAAGGACAGTATGGTATGGAACAAGAAATCTTGTGTGACACATGGGCTCCTCGTGTGAAAAATGGTTTAAGATGCCATTCATGACTTTGGTCTGCAGTTCTTAAAGAATAAAAAGTAAATATACAAAAGGCTTCTCTCCTTCAATAGCATTATCCTTTCAAGTGTGGCACTATGTTTTATTAATATCTAGCAACCTAAGAGATCAGGTGACACATTTGCGTTGCATGAAACATGAAATGACACAGGACTCACTGTCATGTTTCCTGATGTTGCTTTCATCTTCAATTATGTTGGGTTTTAAGCTGTTAGTTTTGTTTCTTGCTGTTTGCATGGGTTCATGTGAATAGTTTAGTTGTCACATGTGGCAGAGTTTATAGCATTTTATAAATTCTTCTATAAGTAGGTGCTGAGAATATCCTGCTTTATCTCTGCATTTGACTCCTAGATGCAGCATTCACAGATGAAACTCTCTTGTGTGAAGCAGAGCTGAATGTTTACAGATGTGTTTGACAGTACTAGCTTTTCTGCTAAAAACTCTTTCCAAATCTTGTTTCTCTCAGTAAAATGTGGGAGAGGTCATAAAACGGGAATCCAGGTTTGATGGGAAACACAATGCTAAGAAATACCATCATGTTGTAAAACAGGAAAAAAAAAGTGAAAAAAAGTTATATGATGTCATTGGAGACTGTTGTTTACCTCTACAAAATTAGAGGGGGGGGGAAGCAGCTGTAACCCTATTTATTTAGCTTTTTCCACATCTTGGGCACCCTGTCTCAGTTGGATGCTTCACTAGGTGCAAAAATAACAGACTATTTCCCCCAGGAAAACTGGGTGCTCTTATGGGCTGCCTTTTTTTTTTTTTTTTTTTGTTTAATATTTTAAAATGACCATTCTGTTCTACCTTCAGCTGCCAGGGCTTCCTACTCTTGTCTCTGCCACTTTGGCAAATTCAGGCATTGGGAGTCTGCTGGGGAGCACAGGAATGAATAAATGTTTTCGGGATTCTCTTCCCACACACCCTAACGTGGCTCTTTGCTGACGGTATAATGAGTTGCACTGACAGTTGTAAAGTTACCCTTCTGATTCCAATTATTTTTCCAAGCAGATGCTGCTAAGTTGCATTCTATTTGGACACATTCTTATTATTTACTAAATCACATTTCTCAAGGGCAGGACCTGCCTAGTATCAGCAAAGGGCAGACAACTCTACATCTGTTCTCAAGCCCCCCTCCTATTGCTGTTGATTCTCACTGCATGCTGCTCCCTCCTTCCCCCTCTTCTAATTCTTCTGTGCCTCAACATTTTTGTCCACTTTGCCAAGTCCCTCAAACATCTGCTTCCTCCACCCCTGTTCTTGTGCTCAAGAATGTATCTGGCAAAAGCCTGACTAGAATGACTTTCCCCTCCAGAAGCCTATTCTTCCCTCTTATGGTCTCTCCCCAGCAGAACACCTCTCCCAGCACAAATAAGTCTCTGGATTGCAACTTCTAGTGATGTCAATTCAGATCTTTGCCTTGCTCTCCTTCCCTCTTCACTGCACAGGGCTGTGGCAATCTCTCAAAAGCAGCTTAGCAGATCATGACTTGGTCTTCTCACTAGTTCACCCTTGCCTTCAGTGACTACCCCCACATGCCTTCCTCATGGTCTCTACTGCAGGTGCACAAGTTTCTCATCTATTTTCCTACAGCCAGCCCATGACCACCTTCTGAACCTCCCCCTCAGGCTCTGGCTGCATTCTTTTTTACTCTTTAAAAACTAAAAAATAGAACAAACTCTTCCTCCTAAAATGTATACACAAAAAACCCCAACCACATAGAAACACAGCAACTGACTTCTTTAATCTCTAAGCTCATTCTGTGATGTCAATACCATTACATACGGGTCTTTTCACACCCCTTACAGCCAAGATCCTCTCTAGTGTGGCTTTCCTCCTCACATTTCAATAAAGATGCTGTCATTAGAGTTTCAAGATGTTGTTTCCTAGATAAATCTCACAGCCACTTGTTCCATTTTCATTCCCTCTATGTACCAATATTTTTAACACTCTCCAGTACATATGTTCAAATAAATATTTACATCCTCACACCTCTAATTTCAGTGACATCATCATATTCCAATTGTCTTATTTCTTCAACTGATCCTTTAGAAAGACTCTCCCATTTTTTCCTCCATTTTCTGTGGGACTTCTTATTTGTACTACATCAAGTTATGCTATTCTTTAACTTATTTTGGCCTCATTTCAAGATTTAAGACTTGTTGTTGACTCCCCATGTTCACAGCAGGAATCTTTATCAACATCACTGAAACCTAATGTATACACAGCCACCAGCTAAAACCCAGCATAACTTCATCATACTCTTCCTCCTTCCTCTATTTGAAGCATTTTCCCCCCGGCCTCTTGGATCTCAATCACAATGAACTACACCACATGATTACTAGTCTCTTTGTGTCACAAATTTAAGAAGATTCTCTTTGCCTTGAGCTCCTTAGTCTTCACATTCAGATCAGGTCTAATTTTCACATCTGAAACTCCCTGTAGCCCTTTGCAGTTTGGCTGAAAATCCTTCTTTCTTCATCAAACTTAGGTAGCTTCGCCTCACTCTAAGGCAAAGCAAATTACAAAGAGCCTTCTTCCAGCTTCAGCTCTGGGGCTTCTCTTTAAGCATCTTTTGAGTTGCTGCTCCTCCCTTACTGCGTTTTTTTTCCCCAAATTTTCTGATTCTACAAATACAGTGCTCATTTGTCTTCTAAGGCCTTAGAAACATCGAGATTAAAACAGACATGAAAAACCAGACCAAAAATTACTCACCACCCTCCTCCTCTCCTAAATTGAGCAGAGCTCATGCAACAGGCAGGAAGAGGTAAAATAGCTTGGGAGACCAAGGCAGCTGGTCTCATCAGACAACCGCACCCAGCTGTTTTGTATATGGGACAGGAAGAGGAAATTAGAAGCTAGAGTAGGAGGATAATTCCCTGTTCAGAAGCTTAATGTGAAAAGACTGTTGTATTAAAGGCTGTATTTGTTTGTACTACATAAAGATTTGAACAAATATGAAGTATTGTCACTGTTGCATGGAAAAAAGGGGGAAAGAATTTTTATTTATTTTTCCTGTGGCTTGTGCCTTTTTTTCCTTACTATAATACTTTTGCTTTGAATGTGTATTACCAGGATACTGAAAGTTGAAACTGGTTTTGTTGGATTTACCTTTCCAATTATTTGCCCAATTTTTATGCGTCTTCCTTTAAATAGTCGTTTGCCATAAACCGCAAATTATGAAAATTAATATATTTTCTAATTCCTATGAAGGTTTCAGCCTTGAATTTGTGCCAATTTAAATAGTTCTCCCAATGCAAACTTTACCCACAGGATCACATAGCATGCTTGCTATCCAAATACTTGTATTACATTTCTACAGCCTATCAAACAGCTGGTTTAGACTATTAAAGGTCACTGGAGTAAGTAGGGATTTCTATCTTTCAGTTTGTGAAGCACTTTGGGAAAATACTGTAACTAGATTGAACTTTTAAGCTCATGTGATATCAGAAGAAGCAACAAGAAGGAAATACCTGTTCTTCCCCGCTCTTACCCTCTGAATAATATCAATGTCTCTATTACAGTGGTAATGTCTTTCCTTCAATACCTAAGTAGATTCACTAGAAGCCTTGCTCATAAGGTAGAGAGGAATACTGAATCTCTTGTCTTTCTACAGTTTTTGATTACATAATTTTTTTCATTAGGCATAGTTTGTATTACAAGCAATACACAACACAGCTTAGAATTTCCAGTCTTGTAATAATCTGCTCCAGAACTGCTGTAAGATGAAGCAAACTAATTTCCAAACCTCATCACAACCTATATCTTCATTCTTATTTTTCCTTTCCTTAATAAAAAGACACAGTCCATGTCACATTGCCTATGAATTAATGAAGACTAATGAAATCATACTTTACACACTTGAAATAAGAACTAAGTAAAAAATGAATATGGAAATTATTACCATTTAGAAGTTTACCATTACTGCACCAAAAACTACAGCAATATAATAAAAAAGATCCATATAATGTTTGAAAATCTATTTAATGGACTCATAGTTTCCTTTTTCATCACAGACTATAACTTTTAAGAATGAAAAGTTTAATTTATTGTGTTTTGTTACTAAACTCTTGCATAATATGTCTATTGCATAATGACAAAGTTTTAATACTAAGACCATTTGGCTTATTTGAGAAACAGACATCACTATTTTTACCTGGTTCTCATAGTCGCTGCCTGTTCAGTGGGTGTAAATTACTATATTTTTTCTTCTAATTTTGTCATCTTTAAAGATCAAAGTGTGAGAAAAAAATTATTACTGTTTATACATCTCAGTTTGTTTGATAGTGGATATTGCTAGAATGTCTTCTGATTTGTGGAGTGGGGTTTACTTCAGTTGCATATGCCATCTGTAATGATGATGCTTCTTTCAAGTTTGGGAATAACAAACAGAAGATTAAGTGGCTCTAATTGTCTAGAGAAGTCTCTTGCTGCACACACCTCACAATGGCTCCACATCAGCTGAGTTCTGATGGCATTCCACCTCCTATAGGAAAATTTAGGCATATGGTAGATTCTCAGATTGAACCTCAACTTGTCTCAAAGTAAAACAAGCCCTGTGCTTGGAATCCTAACTTTTTTCCTGTCAGTGTCAGATATTGTTGTTTACAGCTATGCCAATGTTTTTTTTCCTACATCACTACAATGCGAATGTAATGCATTACTTCCAAGTGTTTGGCATCCCTGGAATATAAATGGAGTATGTGAGCTGCAAATGAGGTTTTCTTCACATAAAAAGGATTGGCTTCTGTGAGTAACCCCACTGGAACCACTTGAATTACTTGCTTTTTAAGAATTCTGGAGGCTTACATACACAGTAGAATCTTACATGAAATGTTGTTCAGATTATTTATCTTTGATGAATATATACTGAATATAGGAGGAGGAAGAAAAATAATTGCAGTCATTTTAGCCATAGATGTCTATTATGATATTAAAATAGATACTTGCACTGATTTGTGTGTACGTAAATAGGGAGACTGAAAACCTGAACCAACGTTCTCAAACGTGTCTTTACGGACCACCTAGCGGACAAGCAGCTTTATGCAACAGCACGTCTGCAGAGTTACACACTTCCTCCGCGAAAAACTGGGAATCCCTATGGGCGCACGAAGGAGAGAGGAAGAAACGCCTCCTTTTTTTTTTTTAAAAAAAAAAAACAAACACGGAAAAAGACAGGAACAGATGGGATATTTAATGAAAAATGTAGGAAACTGTTATTCTGCTAGATATATATGTGTAAAATTCAGTAAAAAACCTGCTTAGTTCTAACAGAACCTACATTCCAGGCAACCACATGTTATATCTTCAGTCTACAAACCAGAGTAAATTGTACAGTGGAAGCAAACAGCATCTATATTAAAAACTAATGATGTAAAAAATGTCTTCAGTAATAATAATCTAAAATGTGAGTAACCTCAGACATGCTGCCTTTCTCCATTATGGAAATTTAAAAATATATTTTCTCAATTCAACTGTATTCCACACAGTTTGCAATACCTATTCACCCTATTACATAAAGCATACCTTGTCATGTGCAATGTGGAGCTATTGCCTATACAGTAAAGAATAAAGATGTATTTGTTTGTCTTTATAACAGGATTTCCTCAATTTATCTTCATTCAGGTTTGTTAAATATTCATTTATTCATTGCAGAATGTTGTGTATTTCCCTACTCTGCACTCAGACAAAGTGTTAATATGGGATTTTAACTACAAACCATATCTTCTGTCATTTGGTTGTTTCTAAATATACCAGGAAGCACTTGAATATACACTAAATACACCAGGAAGCACAGATTGATGGAGGTATTTTTTCCTCTTGTCCTTTCTATCACTGGCACAAAACAGCATATTTAACAAAAATTATAAAAAAGGGTTTGATGCTTTGTGTTTTGCTGTCTTACAAATTCTGTGATAAGGCCATTACTGTGCAGCAGGAATGGAAATTAATTTGTTATGTAAATTTTTCTATGGAATTAAATGGTTATTTTTCATTATTGCTTATAAAATGAACCCTCCCTATCTCAGGGACCCTCTCTATACCCTTTATTATGGTCCAGGGCCAATCGGTTCAGGGAACATGGTGTCACACAAATTCACATAGAACAAGTTATTTCTGTGAAATGTTCTACTGTTGGAGAAGCAGAAGACAGAGGAAAAGAAAAAAGCCCATCATGTTTGAAGCTGGAGTCCTGGCGTGAGTGGAAAACACATGCTTTTGCAGCTACCTCTTTGTAGAAGCTGAAGCAGGCCAGTTCCAGCTGGCAGGCAATTTAGAATTTGAACATGCTTGCTAATGTAAGGAAAAGCTCTCAAAAAATTAATGTGAAGGAGGGGTGGTGGGTGTAGGGTCAGAATTGAGCCACAAACATGCATCTCATCAGATTTTAGACATGGTAATGATTCATATTAAAGTCCTAGTGCTCCTCTGCTGTCTTACATATGGCCTCAGTTCTCTAAGAAGTTCTGTCTCCTTTGGTCTGAGTGCTGTTTTCATGTTGGGATTATAACCAGGACTAATCAGAGTTACTGATCAATCTGAATCCTCAGTAGTGGGAGGGAGAGAGGGAATGGCCCAGCCTATTTGAGCCCTACTGAGTGGACTAGTAGGACATCCAGGACCTCTTGCCACCTGCCACTTGTGAACATCTCCATGAGTTCCTGATCTGCCCTTTGCCCACATGGTCTTGGCTCAGTAAAGATTTGGGTAGACGGTTTCAAGGATAAGGGAGGTTGGGCTGCTGCCTTCCTGCATGCTGCATTTTACCTGTGCGTTTAGAAAAGGATATGTTACACTTCAAATTTTGGAAAAATCTTTTATTCAAAGAAACACATAGAATTCCGTCCTACTCACTGGAAACACAAAGCCAGCAGATGAGAACCAGGAATGAAAACAATTATAAATATCCCAGAATAGCTGCACTGAACACAAACTGAATAAAATGGAAAAACAAGCAAGCAACATAGATCATTTGAAGTCTACTTGATCCTGTAAGGGTTTCTGTATGAATGAACTGCAATTACTCCAGGAACATGGGTGATGCCCAGATTTTTGCCACCCCTAAGTAATACATATGAAATTATTTGGAGGGGATTGGAAAGTAAGGTGTAAAGTGGCTTGAAAAATTTCCCTGGTGCCCAGAGTTTGAGTTATTCTGAAGCCTCTGGTAAGTCTGCTGAGCAACTGAAATTATGTGGAGGACTGTCAAAATTGCTCATGTCTCCCCCCACCCCCCTAAGTCATTCCAGGGGCCAGGATGCTGCTTGGACTCCACAGCACCTCCCTATAGGACCCCTGCTTCTCAGCACAGATACCGCACACTGGAGTTTGGAAGACCTCTATGAAGATTATTGCACATTCTCTACATCAAAGGAATCCTTTTGCTGCAGAAATGGGACTTTTATGACTCCTTTCTGCTACATTCAAGGGACTGTATTGATGATCTTCGCCATTTGTGCAAAAGACTTCCTTCTTGCATGCTTACTTGGGGTTAAGCAAACAACTTATTTTTATATGGCCCTCAAAACCAGCTTGACAGCACCAGAAAATCAGTTGCAGCAAGCTGTGTTCTGCTACCAGCAGCAAAACAGAGAGAGACTTCAAAATCTGTGGTTTTATTTAGAACAACTGTGCCCAGGACAATTATTACAATTGCTGGTTGACAGGCACAGAAATCTCATTTGCCTGCTCAAATTCAGTTCAGCAGTCCAAAAAGGACAGGTAAGTGTGATCACCTGATGGTCACCCACATAAAAGAAGCTGCAATGGAGATTCTCCTCCAGGCAGACTGCTGCCACCAGTACACCTTACTGGCAGTGTTAGCAGAGGAGAGCATCCCTGCCACGGGTGGTGGGTATTTTTCTTCAGGATGGACACACCTTGGGTGTATATTCACAGTGTTCCTGTTCATGTTCTATTTATTCTATGAATAAATTCACAAGCAGGGCTGGAATTAACACTTGTAAGAAAGAGAGCAACTCCCTGATGAACTCCAATCTAATCTGTCTAGTAGAGAAACATACATTCTTGGGGGTGGGGATTGGCTTCAATATGTCCCCTTTTGCAGTAGTATCAAGATCTCTTTTGTTCTTTATGTCTTTATTGATGTCAGGCTATGACATGAACTGCACACAGCAGGTTTCGGGACCCGACACCTTTCCTATAGCAGGGTTTAGAATGTCCATAAAACACAAGATTGCTCATTCCTAAATCAAGGAAATTAGTAAAGCTGTTAAATATAGTAGATTAGCCAACACATAAAAGAAAAACCCTGTATTCATTAATTCCTTCTGGTACTCATTTGATGTCTTTCCCAAAACCTGTCAGAGCTATCTGCACTTTCTGATTTGTGTTAAGCAGCAAAAGATGCTCAGTCTAGCTGCCAAGAGCTTTTAGCAAAGGTTGGCGGGCTTAATAGGTTGTTTTCTTTGTTTTATAAAGATATTTTTGACTCGTGGATATTCCAGCTAAATTCTAGCTGGAACTGGTAAATTTCCTACATTAGATGAGAAGTGCACAGGTAAAGCAATGAGAGATCACTTAAGCCTGTCTAGAAATTACTGTCCTCACACACTTGTCAGTGATCTGCTGCCAGGGTAGACCGTACTGAGTGTGTGTGCCCCGGTGTGTGTATGAGGAGGAAAAACCAACCAAAACAACTGGCTCCCAATCTGTCCCTGCTGCTCTACTCTCATAGACTGCCAATGCTTCTGGCATCAGTGCTGCTGGTATTGATGGGTGTAGATTTGTCATCTAAACTGCGAAATTTTAAACCTGAATTTACAAAGCACTTCGCTGTGACAAGAAGAGTTCCAAAGGTCCACCCAGTCCAAAGGGGATTTTCCGTTCTCTTGGAATATCTTGTTTTACTAGGGAGACAAGATTCCTATCCCTGTAAACTCAGGTGAAGTGCCATAGTCAGCTCTTTCGGAAAGTTAATGGACTAAAGAGGAAAGGACATGGGCACAAAAGGAACATGTTCTTGTTCATATTGTAGCAACAAACTGCCACTAGTTCCTTTTACAACTTGCTAAGGCATCACAGACCAGCAGCCCTGTGGTTCTGGCTGGTGACAGCGGTGGCTGTGTAAGAAACTTTAAGAGCGTGAATGAGGGGCTGCATCCTGCTCCTCTCCATCTCAGTTTTGGAAGAAGGAAGAGCGTAAATTCAACGACCTTTCCCTTTCTTGCCCTTTAATGGTGGTAGCATCCCCAGAGAAAAAAATCCCACATAACAAAGGTGGGAGCCTGTCTCAAAACCCTGTTTGAGCTGAACTATGTGGATTTGCTGTAGGTGTTCAGTAATTTTCACACAATCACAGAATGTCAGAAAAAGACAATGTCTAATTCTTCCTCATGCCCTCATTTAGATTGAGTAATTTTCCTGTAACAGACAAAAAGCTTGATTCTGTGCTGCTTTGCATTGAGTATGCTTGTGTCAGACTATTACTGGGCCTTGCCTAAGGCATTGAGAATCTTTCACCTTTGCACACAGTTGTCATGACAAGCTTCTCATCTCCTAATTTCCATTTTTCTTCACCTTCTTTTATTAAGTGTTCAGACTATTCTTGCACACGGGAGTGGTTTCAAGTGGCAGTGCTGAACAGTGGTCCTGGCCAGAAAGGCTCCTTTCACTGTGATTCTGGTATGTTCCTGAAGAGGGATAGCCAAGCGTGACACATGGTGCTGTGATGAACCCACCTGTGTGCTGCTGTGGGCATTGTCCTTGTCCCCCTTCCAGTGGAGGGTCCCTAGCACGGGAATGTTACCCTGTCATTTAGGGCTCCCCTGGGGATGGAAAATTTTCCACTTGGGACCAGGCAATGCCATCAAAGCTGTACACGAACAGCATGGCCTGAACCCATCTCCAGGGACCAAATTCAGCGATAAAGTGGAGAGAAGCCTAAGTTACATGCTGAAAGATGTCCCTCTATGGGTCCTTCCTAGGAAGGGATCAGAAAAGGATGTTCATTTCCCCAGCTCTGACTTCTCTCTTAAATCTGACTCCAGGTTTAAGGGAGAGATAAGAACCAAATGCAACTGCTGGGCACCTCCACCTTACACCACCTCCCCAGCTCCTCCTGCTCCTGAATGTCAGGGATCTTGGTGTGCTCAGCCATTTCTACAGCTGCGAATCCATCTTCATCCGTTATTTCCAGGACAAGCCCTTGTTCAGCATTCTTATCACTTATCTATCCTTGATTTGATTTCCTATTTGCCCCCCCCAAATTCAATTTCCCAGCAAATTATCCCAGCTGCTCGCAAGCCTCCCCCGAGCGCAGGCAGGGGGCTGCGTTCCTTTGTGGCACACGCCGCCCACCGCGACCAGCGCCGCCCGCCCCCTCCCTCCGCGAGGAGCCGCGGGTCACACGACGGCGGCGGCCCGCCCCTTCCGCGAGGGGGCTGCCAGGCCAGGCCTGCCGGCAATGGAACACAGGCAGCCTGAGGGGCGGCAGCGCCGGCGGCCCCGCAGGCTGCGAGCACCGCTCGGCCCCGCCATGCTCATGGAGGCGCACTCGCCGGGTGGGGCCGCCAAGATGGCGGCGGGCGCTCCTCGCACCGCCGGGCTTTGTACCGGGCCGTGGCCCCGCCCGGGAACAGCGACACCCAGCGGCGCCTCGGGCCCGCCGCCCCCGCCCGCCCTCGCCACACCAGCGCCCGCCGGGCCGGCCCCGCCGCGCTCCGCCCCTCCCGCCCTGTGCGGGGTCAGCGCGCTCGGGGCGGCGGGGAAATTTGGCGTGTCCGTGTCCCCCGGCGTTTAAGCAGTCGGTGTGACTCGCGGCAGCCATCCGTGAGAGCCAGGTGGCCCGCTCCTGTCACGGCGGAGCAGCAGGTCCATCCCTCAGTCACTGAGCACTGGAGAAGGACACTGCGAGGGCCCGTGATCATTGAGTCACGAAATGATTTGACTTAAAAGGGACCTTTAAAGGTCCTCTACTCCAACCCACCTCCACCTTCCTCTAGGTCAGAGCCCTGTCCAACCTGACCTTGAGGGATCTGTCCCAGGGATGGAGCATCCACCACCTCTGGCCAACCTGTCCCACTGTTTTACCACTGTCATTCTAAAAACTTCTTCCTTACATCTAGTCTAAATCGACCCTCCTTTAATTTAGCCCTTGTTCTGTTGCAACAGGCCCTGCTAAAAAGTTTGACCCCATCATAATCTGCTGTTTTGAAGTGCAGTAGGTGGTGAGCCATGACAATGTGATGATCAAATGATTCTTTTCTCTGCTTTTTGCAATTCTGTGCATTCAGCTGACAATTTCAATATTCTCTGTTAGGGATTGTGAAAGCCTTTGCCATTAATATAAAGATTATTTTTCTTTATCTGCTTAGATATTTATATATTTTGCCCAACAAAAATATGTTTACAGTTGGATATTTCTAAGAATGAAAACACAATCTAGACAAAATCTCAGTATCTGCTCAACCATCTGATTAACTGTTTATTTATATAACAATGTAAATATAAAAACTCTGAAATCATACTTGAAAAAATAAAAGAGCTGCTGTATTTAAGTTGAACACTCTGAATACATAGCAGGTTTCATATTCCAAATAGATAGTTTTGCATAAATGCAGTACCTGAAAGGACCCTGAAGCAGTGCACATTTCAGCTTTGTATTAAATGTGGGCCTGACTCTGTTCGTGTAATACAAAATAAAATAATTGTCTTTCATGCATACCAAAGACCAGTGATTTAATACAAGTTGACCGAATGGATCAGGTCAGGGAGAATAACCCGTGAATGCTGATGGGTCTGCAGAGGGTATGAAGAGAATGTATGGAAGAAATTGAAAGAATCACTTATATAGCAATTACTGTAAAAAATGCACATCTGCAGTTTTCAGGAAGCTCAGAATCCCCATGAAGTTCAGTACCAGCTCTCACCCCTATTCTGGGATGAGATGGATTTGAGAGCACTGAGTTTAACTGAGGAGTTTGCTTTGCTATCCCACTCTCCATTCCTACAAATCTCCAGTGTCTAACAATGCAGTTAGTCTTGGTTTCGGTTTTCTATTGGAAAAAGCGTCCTCAGGTGACAGCTCCATGCACTCTTCAGAACTTAGTTGTTCTAAATATGGATCAGGGTCTGACTTTAGGGGCTTTTCAATAAGCTCTCTATTAATTTCCACCGTTTCCTACTGAAGTATTAGGGTGGGAACTTTATTGCCATCAGCTGCAATACTGTCTAGTGATATTCTGAAGAGTTCACGTGGATTTTCAGTTTTTACCTTCCCATAGGTGTCCTGCCAATGGCCCCATGCACATTTTCCCTGGGCTGGCACCTCCCTTGCTGCCTGCTGCTTGTGTCAGAACAATCACTCCTGTAAAATTGCCTTTGGATGAGGTGTTCTGTTTTTCTTCATAACAGTAGTTAAAAAAAAAATTAAATGATTCTTAAACTATTTCACTGAGATTTTTGTTCCAGTTAGTAATCCCGAAGTCTTACCGGTGATCTACAGACCGAAATGGCTCTATAGTAAATTGTCACAAACATTTGCAGCAAACTTTTGTCCTTTCCCTGAGAAGGATGCACAGTCAAAGAGAACAAGTTTGCCCTCACAGCCTTACATAGGCAGGTCTCTGGGATGGGTTTGCTTTTTGCAGGACCCAGCTCCCTCCAACCAGCACCCTGAGTTGAGGAGCTGAAGAGGGCCATGTCAAGGCTCTAATGTATGGAGTTCCAGAACTGCAGCACCAGGATGCAGGATAGGGGTTCATGGAGGGGGGTGATGGAGGCCATCACTACACATGGTGAATCCATGACTGATTTTTATAACACTTTCTTCTTATAACATTAGTGTGAAAAACTGTAGCCTGTGTCTTGGTCACTTGGTGGGGTGTGCAGTTGTCACTGTCCATGCGGTTCATAATTATCCACCTTCACCTAGAGTTAAAGGAAAGTTGCTATGAGTATAGAAATCTGGAGCCAGAAATAAAAACAGCTTGTTTTCCTTTTACTTGCAGAGAGAAGAGAATTCCCTTTATTTCAGTAAATTTGCATGTGTAGGGAGCTGCTCATTGCTCCACTGCTTCAGGCTGACCACTTTCTTGATTACCTTTTACTTGTGTAACCATGGCTGTTTAAGCCCAAATATAAATGGTCTTTATACACCTTGGTTCCATTGGGATTAAGGCACCCACCACTGCTGGAAGATCTGAGGTGTGACACTGCAGCTAATGTGCTGCAGCCCCGCTCTGTTCAGTGCCTGGTGCCCACAGCAGAGCATCACAGGGGCCCTCATGGGCTTGGGAAAGCCCAGCTCTGCAGGAGGGTGCCCTCACCCTGTGTGTGATGCTTGCATTGAGAGTGCTTCTCAGCACTAATCCCCCCTCTACACACCTCCTACAGCTCCTCCTCAGCCAAGAGCTGGCTTGGGCCTTGCTGTCAATGCTGAAGTATAACAGTGTCTAGTTGTATGTAACTGGTGTTAGCTTTTTAAAAACTATTTTAAGAATACGGGCCTTGAGCATCTAGATGCTCCTCTAACTTGATAATAATGGAAGACAATGTTACATGCGAGTGCTTGAATTATAGGAATTATTTCAGAACAGTAGGATGGAAATGGCCCTCTTCTCAGCCCCTTCAGTTTATTGAAACTGGTTGTCTTTTCTTGTTTTCCTTAGTACACAATAACCGCTATTTACATCTAATTTATTATAAGCACATGTTGAGTAATAGACCATCAAGTTTTTGGAGCTTCTATTTTCAGTTACATTGTACCATTGCTGAATAAGAAATGCAACTGCTGAAATTTGTTTTCCATGGTATGTTGATTAAAAGCTGCTTCAGTTTAAAATTTCTAACCATCTAAAATGGCCAGCCAGAGAGTTTATTTCCTACGCTGTATAAATAATAGATTTTGCTGTTGATATGTATCCATCATCAAACTAGGTTAAATTCTCAGTGGGAAGTGTGAATTGTCTTGCAGTGAAGCTAACTAGCTGGAACTAATTTTAAAATGGGTATAGTGCATAATTATGGTAACCTAGTGTACAGGGACTGATCCACCTGAATCGATCATATCTGATATAGAAAAACATGAATAAAAATTACATCAAAAACATAGCTGCCTGCTTATACACTAAATCCATTTTTGTTTAGGGATTTAAATCCCTTTACCTAACAGAAAGCAAGTGCCAAAGTTGGATATATTTCACACTAGGTTTTTCGATGAATGCTTTAAGCATAACTATTGGCAACAGTTTATGGATAATTTTGCCTTTGGAGAGGAGGAGAAGATGTCCATGGAAAAAGTGAAAACATTCAAACAAAATTTATGGATTTACTGCCTTTAAATACTTTAGGTTTCAAGTAACAGGGAAAGACATAGCAGGAAAAAAAAGGGAAGCAGCAATGTTGATTTCCATGATGGGAAACTTTTTGGTAGAAAGGAGGTTGCCAACAGAAGAGTTCAGAAAGAATGAACTGAACAGGTGAAGCATTGGAAGGAAATTGGTGAAAGACATGGAAGGAAGTATGAAAGGGGAGATAATTTAAAGGGATTAAATACAGAGGGACTTGCCATTCGTGCTGGAGTCTGAGGATATCTGAACTAGAGAGGAACTGGGGGAAGGGATGAAGCCTTTGAACACAGAGAAATTTATGGACTTCTGAAAGCAGAGATAAAGATAAGGCCTTTCAAAGATGGCTGAAGATGAAAGACTCACAATTAATCTAACTTTGGGAGATATATCTAGCTAAGGGAGCTGCAAGATTTAAAACTTCTGTTGCTGCTGCATGACACGTGTTATGGTGTTGTGTCTCCCTGGGTAACACCCTGTGGCTAGATGAAGGAGGATTCCAATTACCTTCCAGCTCTCTGCCTTGCCAGGCTTACATTGTTTCTCCAGTGTTATTGACCAATCATGAGCTTCCTGACATAACCAGAGTAGTCAGGCTTTGCTATACAGTTACTTTTTCACCTTAAAAAGAAAGAAGTACTTGCATATAATATTTACCTTGAATGCAGCTCATCAAGAACCCAACTGAGTCGCTGAAAGGCTCTGTGGGTATCAGACTGCTGATTTGTTATTTGCATGCAGTGGTAAGACAGGTGCTGAGACTTTCACCATGACCCTCAAGTAACAAAAGTACTTCTCTAACAGCAGCTATTGTTTGTTTCAGTTTGATGAATGCCAGGGTAGCAAGCAGCACTGGGAAAAACACAAATAAGAATGTAACATCTTTACAAATACAGTCATTTCTCCTATGCCCAAATCATCTTGGAGAAGGGGGAATTGTAAGCTGCACCCAGCTCTGCTAAACTGGAAGGGATCAGAGTCCAAACCTTTGCAGTTGTGGGCACCTTGGTTTCTTAAGACATTCTTCAAGTCTGTGTTTAAAAACCATGAGTAAAAGATCCTTGCCTCTTCCACTGAGGAAATTATTCCACAGGTTATCATAATTCATGGTCAGGAAGCATTTCTTGATACTCAGAACATGTTTTTGCTTCTCAGTCACTCTCTGGACTCTGCTGTTCTCTGTGAATCCTTCTGAAAAATGCCTTTCCTTCACCGGTGGTCTTCTTCAAATATTTGTAGGCTGTTATCATGTCCCCCATTAATCATTTCTTAGTCAAGCAATTTATATATTTAACTCTTCTAATCTCTCCTCATAATTCAATCCTCTTAGTCTTTGGATCATGTTTGCTTCTCTTCTCTGAACACTCAAATTTGTCAATATCCAGAAATGCATATAATATGCCAGATTGGACGGTACCAGCACCATGCAGAAAGTGGCTATTTGTTCCTTCCTCAGGGATGTGACACTGTTTACTCTGTTCAATACCATACTGGCCTTTGCATGCCATAGCACATTACCAATTCATGTAATTTAGTGTGAGCTATCTCCCTACATTTCTTTCATCATTATTGCATCTGAGATTTCTCCTTCCTGTTATTCCTTCTCAGGTGCTTTCCCAGCCTGCATTTGTTCCAAGTTGAGTCTCCTTTAGTTATTTTCTTTCCATGGTTCTGTCTTCTTTAGGACATTCTCTATTATTTTCCTTGTACACTGTCTTTCTTACAGAGTGTATGCAAGTTTCAGCAAAGTGCTGTGCACTTTCATTTCCAGATTATCAATAAAGAAGTCTGACAGACTGTTCCTAGCAGTCATCCACATGGTAGCCAGGAGACACTTCCTACCATCTCGCTACACTGCAGCTTATTTCCTGTAATTTCATTACCTCAGCAACTTGAAAACCACATGGAAATGGCCAAGCCAATGTGAATTACTTTTTCAGCTAAGATCCTGTGAGATACAACATCGTGCCCCTATTAAAGCTTATCTGCTCTTCTGATAGTCCCCTATCCTTGCTAAGGGCCATGTACCCAAGGCTCACTGAAGACAAGAGTGACCAGTGGGAACATAAAGTGGATTTATGAGAGAGAGTCTGTCTGCAGTACCCTTGCTGTTGTTTAAGTTGGTGATGTTAATATTTTCCTTTTTCAGTTATCTGGTTTATGCACAGTGAGCATAAAGGAGTTTAGGTAATTCTTTTAAGTCCTGTATGATGCAGGTTGTCCAGATTTTTTTATTTCTTCACATTTCCTCAATGTGTTTCCCTATATGTCCTTTATCAGTTGTTGCAGTTTCTTTTAAAGGATCTTCATCCCACCCTCCCTCAGTGCTCCAGGCATTTCTTCTTGGTTTTCCCTACCGACAAAATACTTGAAAAGGAACTTGATGTCAGAGCCATTACTGAATCTTTTGTTTATTCTCTTCATGTGTGAAAGGGTTGGTTCTCACTAGCATTTCTTTCCTTCAAAGAATACTTATTAAAGTCTTTGAAAGTGCCAAGGTCAATCTCCTTGAACTCTTTGGTTAACATGGAGTTTTGCAATATGTTTTTTCAGTTGGGAGGATTGGATGTTTTGGGGAAGGCTGTCTTTTGGGCAGGGAATTGATTCTGGGGTGCGTTTATATTTGGCTTGCAATTCTTGGTTAACCAAATAGTAAGAGGAGAATAATTTTTATTTTTATATTGCTCCACCATTTCTGTAGGGAAAATGAAATCTTTGTTGTGAACAAAATTTTGCCCCATAATTTGTTACCAGCCTTATTGTGCTGAAGCACTGGTGAATTTATGCTGTTTGAAATTAGCATAACTGACCTGGATTTCTTATGCTAGACCCTGGAAGTGGATTAGAGTATATCTAGTTTTTCTTCATTTCATCATTTCCATGTATAATTACAGTTAGTGATCTCCAGAATAAGATGTAATTGAGTGATTTTGCACTCCTTAAATTACACAACTAAAAAAATCATTAAAAACGTAGCCTTGGATGACAGTAACTTCTTCAAATAATTGATGAGAGAAGGGGTAGAACATGATAGCTATCAGAAACGAGTCTTGGCTCTCAACACAAAAAGGAAGTAAGAAACAGTGAAAGACGAATTTATGTCTCATTTTGCCTCTCTGACGCTTCTTTTGGTTTGAAAGATTCTGGTAAGTGATAAGTAATCAGCATAAATGTCTTGAGGAATAGAGAGATATTACTATTTCTCTTATTAAAGATGGGAAAGCGAAGTGGTGGCAGTGAGGCAAACCAAGCATGTGGCATGAACAAGACCTATAGTGAGGTAAAATAACCTCTTTCTTGTTCTTTTTACCCAACCTACTTTGCCATTGTAATTCGGTATTTTTAAAAAAATAACAAGCACTCAAAAGCACTAAGAAATAATGTTGCATTGTTAGGAGAAGGACATGAGACCAATTTAATAATTCATATTTTTAATACTTAACATTCTGAGTTATATTCCTGGATAGAGCAATTTTTTGAGAAGCTGGCTGGTTCTATCAGCATTTAAGTTATTAGGAATATTTTTACAGTGACTAATTTGATTACATGTAGGGCTTACTCTGCCAGAAGTTCCTTGGAATATGCTATAATGATTGTCTGTAGCCCCCTCAGATATGCTAGCAGTGCACTGTAGCCAGGTTAATTGACAGAACCATTGTTTCACCCCAGTGTATGTTGTCCTTTCTCCATAATGCGGGATGCAGCTAAAGTTCAATACTGTCTATACCAAGTCTGCTGTTGATTTCAATGTGCTATGAATCCATCATGCTTATGCTGAATGGACTGAAAGCAGCACGTGTTTTGGGTTTTTTTTTGTGTCTGTCATATGATGTTCTGCTACAATCTTGTGCCTTAAATGTAAATCTTATCAAAGAAATTGATAAAAATTGTGAAAAGCACCATACCAAGCAAGTCAGGTCTCTGGCTTTCATTTGATTCTATCCTTTTAAACAGAGGAATGTCTGATTTTATATGGAATGCAGTAAATATCAATGTTGATAGAAATAGAATTTAAAAAAAGTATTCTTGGCTTACTCAGAGATAAGAAGGAAAGCGATGTCAATTAATTGTACTGGCTGTTCAGAGCCTGCATGAAATGAATGGCTAGTTGCTGTCATGTTTTTAGAAAATAGGTGACTTCCTTGTAAAACTTTATCATAGTTGGCACTCTTTCTCTTATTGAAAAGAAACAAAGGACTGGTCTGGCATGAAGCCTATACTACATTTTACCTTTAATGGAGATCTCTTCAGATCTAAGTTTTAGGCAGACTCATGAGTTATATTGCAGCAAACTTCCATCTTTATTGCTTGTTATGAATGTGAGTTTTATTGAAAACAGGACTCTCAAGCTAACAGCTTTGTGCTCTTGTTAAAATTTAAAGCTTTTCTTTTTTTTTTTTTAACCTTGGACTAGCTGTGTATTGTTTCCACAGTGTGCAAGCTTGAGAAATGAAAGCACCTGAAGAATAGTCTGCATTTAGGTGACTAACAGCAAATGTGTGTGGTCTGAAGATGGAGCAGGCAACATTGAAGTGTTGGCTGTTTTGCTGGCTGCCTTCACTCAGAATAGGTGTCGTGTGGGGCTCCTTTCCCTTTCCCTTTCCCCTGCACAGCTGCTCAGGAGATGCCATTGGTGCATGCAGAGTCATAAAGGTTTAATGCCTCCCAGTTGTGGACTGATTGAACCTCGTGGTTGGTCGGTGCCAGCCGCAATATTTCAGCTCCACCCTCGTTCTCTGCTGGGATGGAGTTGGTGGTGGCTGTGGGCACTGGGAGCAGCTGGGGGCAGAGTGAGGAGGGCCCAGCAGCACAGCTCTCATGAGGGTGCACCAAGCTGATTTTGTGGGTCTGCAGTGGGTCTCCTCTTCTAGTCTTTGTGCAGTTGAATATGAGTTGTCTGAATTTATTGTTAGAAAACCCCCTCTGTTACTTGAAACATGTTCTTCGTGCTTTCTGATGTTTTTTCATTACACTGAAGAAGAATGTGGTTATATTAACATTTGATTATCTCTGGTGTTTTGCCTCTGCTGTTACATTTCTGTAGCTGATGTTTTCCTTTTTTGGCCTGAAACTTTTCCCCGTGTTGTGCGGCCCCTGTCCCTCGCTGTGTGTGCTGTAACCCCTGGCAACACCCGGAACCTCGGCACAAACACGATGGATGGTGGCTCCCTGCGCGAGAGTGCACGTCTCCGGCGCCCACCCAGCTGTGGACACCACCCTGGGGGGCCGTGTGGCCTGACATGCTCCCTCACTGGCTGCCAGCAAGCCCTTGTCCCGAGCCGGGCTTTGTTCATTAGCAGCAATGCAGCTAATGAAGTTGCTGTGAACTTCCTCGTGGTTTACAGCATGTACAATTTTCAGACTCGTCCATCATTGGCTTTATTTTGTTTCGGCGGGTTTCACTGACATCAATAGTGACACAATGAGGTCAGCACTGAATTCTTCTGAAAATCTGTCCTCTAAGGAATTTGTTTTTCCCTGGCAAACCAGTAAATAAATAAATCTGGTGCTCTATAGTGATTTAGCTTATTGAGACGCTTCAGCTCAGCAATGGTGTGTGACTTTCAGAGAAGACCTGGTTTTGCCCAATTGGGTAGCTGGGTTGGCAGAGGAGCAGCAAGGTCAGTTCCTCTGTCCAAGGGCTTCACCAGGAGAAGGATGGATTTGGGTTGGAGTCAGGCATGTCCTGGATCTGCAAATCCAATTCAGCAAGAAACATTATTTCACATTTTGTCTTATGCTTCTGCATCCAGAATGCACTGAACAGCAACACTGGTTTCAAATGATGCTTCGGATAGTGAAGCAAGGAAAAATGGGGTGTTCTTAAGGAAGGGTGGGCAGCTATTTCTGTTGTTGTCTATGTCTGTGTGGAGACAACTCAATGGAAACCCCTGGGAGCATTTGAACACAAAAGCTGACCCACTGAGTATTTTGCCATCTGCTTTCTTTTGGAAGAAATATTCCAGAGAAAGTTGGGAAAAAGTCATGAGTGCTTTAGAGTTAGCATTGTGATATTATTTACTGAAGATTTATTGCCTTTTGATGGCAGTCTTTCAGCAGAAACTCATGAGTAGTTATGTTGTGAAGGAATTAGGAACTTTTGTGGCTTGTCTTTAATTTACAAATCAGCAAGAGTATATCTCTCTGAGGTGACATGTGATCTTGAGTAATTTACATTATATGACATGGCAACTTTCTCCTGTGTGCAAATTGCCCTCCAGGAATGTGACAGAATGGCAGTCACTCACATTTAAGTGCTGGCTTGTAACACAAAATTTAGAGCCAACTCAGAAGTTTTTTAGATTTGTGAGTGGTCCCATTAGAAAAGAAGACATCCAAAAGCTGAATTTGAATCAAACTGGACTATCCGCTGTAATTTCAATTTGTTCGCTCATCTTGTCTTTCAATAGAACTTATATTTTTGAAAGACTTTTTTGTGTTCAGTACTTCTTTCTTTAGAAACACCCTCTCACATGTTTAAATCCTTCCATATGTCTATGCACTTTTAATTTTTGTTACATTTTTTATCTTATTTTATTTTCCTTCAAGATTTGAACAGCATGTTAAATATGCATATTTGTGTTGGTTCTCTCCACCCTTATTGCCTAATTAGGAGAATATTTTCCTATTTGTGCCTGGTAATATCAGATTTCTAAAATAATTCCATAGATCTGGACTTACTGTGAGGTTCTCTTTTGGAAGGAGTTATTCTCCTGATGAAAATACAACCATCGTATCAATTTAATATTCAGTCTAACTCCCTGAATCCTATGTTTATGGCAAAGGATCAAGTCAATAAGGCTTTATGACTTTGTCACAGTAGAGTCCTTTCCTCATTCAAGGAATAAATCCCAGGCCACACAGAAACCCATTATGTATTCTTGATATGTAAACCATTCCAGAATAAAATTTAATAACAGTAATGAAACTAAATCAACATGACAAATTTCAAATAGTGCAGTGGAACATTTTTTTTATCCTCCAGCTGTTAAGACTAACTGAAATGGCAGAATCACGATGTGTAAAGTCCTACAGAAAAATGCTATGGATTTTGCTGCTGCTGCTGCAACAAGAAATAACCTTTATCAAAAAAACATCTGCTGAATTCCCTTTGCAATCACTGACAGCTGAGACCAGCACACAGTAAATTACCCTCCCTGTTCCATCAGCTCTCTTCTTTATTCCTCTGATACAACATGCAGTGCACCACCAGTAGTTGTTAGAATATTTGTGCTGCATATATGTTTGCTCCTGTATTTGTGAATGAAGGGATAAACAACAACAGGGAAAAGGCCACATGCATAAGGTTTGTGTTTAGGGCTCCTAGCCCTTGCATATGTTTAAAAGCAGATGAAAACTAGATTTAAGGGATGTCAATCTCATTTTAATTGAGAAGATAACCCGCCTCAGATTCTATGGCAGGGAACACCATCTGGATAATAAATAAATACTTTTGGGCACACTTCTGATTGATTCAAATCTGTGTGTAGTTTGGACCTGGCCTAGTTGCTAAGTCCCTTCTTGTCTATTGTTGGAAATTTTCTGAAAGCTGTAGATCTCCATGGGTGTATACTACTGGAGAGTGAGATAACAAAGGCTATGTTAATTAAAAAATCATGTTCCCAGGGCTATGGAGCTGCTGACATGATGGCTGGTGCTTCAGTGTCAGGTAGGGCCCTGCTTAGCCCCCTCTTCAGTGGCTCGTGAGACTTTGGAAGGCCTCGTGCATTGGTTGCATGTCAGGACTTCCTGTGGAGAAAAGTCAAACCCAGTTTGAAAGGCCCAAGAAAAAGAGCAAATTAAATCACAGCTTTCTATTGTGCAGTCAGATAGCTGCTTCACATCAAGCCTGGCTGCTGTTGCAGAGGGCTAGTTCATGTGGTTGGGTCTGCATCACTTGTGGATACCACGAGAGTACGGAGAAACCAGATCCTTTGAAAATAAAGCAGTCATGTGTAGGTAGCACCATGACTAGTAAATAAATAAATAAATACGTAAGAGGGTTATGGTGGGGACCCTATCTATGTGTCCACCCCATGCCCATTGTTTTGGCTGCTCTTGGTCCTCTGGAGAGAGACTGCAGAAGGGGAGAGCAGCATGGCGCTGGAAGGCCAAGGCGTGTGGTGCTGGTGGATCTGCAGCTGTAGGAAGGGGGAACATGGTTTATGTGCTCTTCAGAGGGGTGACAATAGTCTGTTCCTTCCTTGAGAGGAAGTGGGGAAGGTGGCCCTGCCTCAGGGATTATGCATGTGGAGCAGACTGCTCCCCTTGTGCATTTACTCTTCCTGTTTATGCATTGATCCCATCAGCATGGCAGTTAAAAGCAACTCAGATCCTGATAGTATTTTAATATATATGGTCTGCAACTGTAAAGGGCTATTCCCTACTTATATAATTCAGTATTTTTTAATTACTTGGTGTACTTTAGCCTCTTTGGAGCCTTCAGCTTGTTGTGCTTGCAAAGCTATTTATATTCTGCCTTGCCTTGGGACTACTTTCAGAACAGTCAGTATTCAACCTTTCCAAAGAAAAGTCTTTAAGCTCTGGAAGCAGGCAATAAAAAACTAGAAGGTACACAGCACAACAAGTAATACTACTTGCATCAAATTCTATTAATTATTTTTAAATATCCTTCACCTCAATTACAGAGGAAACTATTGGCCTCTTGGCTTAGAATAAAAGCAGAGAGGCTGCATGATGGGCTTGATTGTAAGCATTCCCCTGAGCTCTGGTGGGAATGGAGAATAGGCTTGTGTTCACTGCCCTCACTGTGTACATAAGGTCAATGTATCAGAAAATAGCCAGTTGAGCAACTAGTTTCAAGAGCTTTCATACACTGACTATGAATTTTATTGTTAATTTTCCTTCTAAGTTTGACATTAATCTCTTATTGCATTATGCACACAACACAAATAGTTTTTTTTCTTTATTTATAAAGGAAGAATTAAAATACTCCCAAACTGTCTACCCACTTCACAGAAATATTAAGCAACAGACCCAAATGTGTGATAGGATGGGAATCCTTTCTCTCTGGGATTTCACAAGGGGATAGGAAGTCACATGTTGTCACAGTGGTATGTTTTCTCATAAAACCAGTGAGTCATTGCCACCAAAATGATTTCAAGGAAGGATCACAGTTTCAAAATTGTTTGATTTAGAAAGTAGTGGGAAAATTTTTTAATTTTGAAAAGACTTGTGTCAACATTTTCTTAATGGAAAACAAAAATTGTTTGAAGTAATATTTTCCTTTGAAACTCGGGCTAACTCAATACAAACTTAAATGATTAGAAGGGAAATATTTTGAAATTAATAAGGACATGTTTGATTCACTGTCACCCACTTCATGTTCAATTTTGTGGATTTTGATATCTTATATTCTTCTATCACGAGGAAGCTTTTCTTGACTTGTTCATAGTTATATAGACTCTGAGAAAAATTTATTTGGAGTAGATAGCCTGACTGTACTTTTAGTGAGGTCTCCTATGACTGACCATAGAGTAACAGACATTCATTACTCACATTGCCTCTTTCTTGAATTGGCTTTGAGATAGCCCACATATCCTGTTTGCATGTTACCTATCCCTGAATGACATTTTGGAAAAAATGAATCCTAAATGTATCCTTTTGGGGTATTCAGAACATCCTGGACTTGTTACACCATCTCTTGATTAGGATAAGCTGGGAAGATGCTGTCCAGGTCACCTGCTTTCACTAGATAAGTACCTATTTTGGGAGGTGAAAAACGTAGTAGTTGGTAGTCTAAGAAAAAGTTGTTTTTAACTGTCTTGAAACACATATACATCTTCAAAGATATTTTTAAAAATGAGAAAAAATTGCACCTGTTACGTGTCAGTGTTGTCACAGTCTAACCTGGCGATTTCTAAAATTCTACTTCCCTGCTTGCCGATAACTGTTATTCACTCAAACTCACATTGCAGTGCCAGTATAATGCAAAATAATCTGTGTACAGGTATAGTGACCTAACTGGCAACTGGTATTCTATCTGAAGTATAACATGCTCTTGTGAACTGGGCAATATCAAATTTCACTGTATATTTTGCAATCCTTTTTATAGCCCATCACTTTGGTTTTACTAATCTCATTTCAATTTCCATGCCATAAATACACAGGAAGGCAGGGCCATATTTTCAAGAAATTGTCCGAGAGCTTTCCCATGCAACAGGAACCACCAAATGCCTGACTCAGTCACAGCATACTTACAGTGGGGGCTGCTTGTGACTGATTTGTAATCAGGACAAAACTTGCCTTAAGTTCCTCAGACAGCTTAAACTGTAGGGTATTTAATTCAGTTTTGGAAAAACCTCGTTTAAATCTTGATTTCCAAAGAGGTGGGACAACAAAGATGGGGTGAAGGGACGTGTGTCAGGGCAAAGAGGGCATGACATCCCTGCCTGATAGTCCATCACAAGTAGGACCATGCTCAAAAGTAAATGTTCTCAAGTATTCCTCTAGCTGTGAACTATAAGGCCAGCAAAGCCAGGTGTTGATTCCTGGACTCATCCGTTGCTGTTCTACAGAATGCCTAGGTTTGACTTTAAAATTACCTTTATCTCTAAGTACTCTGCTGAAATAGGGCCTCCCAATTACTGAATAGCAAAAGATGTTTTATAATTTGCAGTTAAAGCTGTGACAGTTAGAACCTTCATCTATTTTCCTTTTACATAATAGTGAGGCCACATGTATAATAAAGGTTAGGAAAATCCTTGTTATAGGAATTACCTGTATAGCTTGTTCTATTAACTTCCCTGAAAGTATGGAGTGAGTTACCCTCCTGTGAGGTAACTGAGGGGACTGATTTGTTGCAATGTGTGAGCTGCTCTGCAGGTATCATTGCGAAACAGAATAATTTAGTAGACTGGTAATATTCAGCCTTTTCTTCACTGACCTTCTCTGGAGAAAAGCAGGATTTCTGACTACATGTTCTCATGTTTGAAAAATCTGGACTAATAGATTTTAAAATCCCCAAATGTTGTTACTCTTGTAAAAATATTCATTAAAGAATGGCTTGAGGTTTTTTTCTTAATTATACTGTTATTAATCTTTGAATGCTTTTGAATGGATGTGGTTTTATTGTTCTTTAACCAACTGAGCTTATAATTCTTCTGCTATATTTGTGCTTGGCCAGGCATGACACATTGTACCACACTAACATAAAATTTTTTTTTCATTCTGTTATTAACAGTCTAGTGATTTTTTTTTTTAAGCAAGAATCCTATATAGCGTTCTGTAGTCGATTCATAAAGTACAGACTTGGTGGTAAAGATCTAACGTCTTGCAAAAACAGGAGTATGAAATAATGAAGCAAAACTAGTGTTCCTTGCTGACAAGCTTCTAAAACAAGAAGTTAAATAATCATTAAAAACATAAAGGGAAGTGAATAAATTTGTGGTTAGCATTCAAATACAGTTGCCTGAGGAATGAATATATGCAGTCTAATGTAATTATATTAATTAGAACTAATTTTTCTATTATTGCCATAATGACAGTACGCAGTTTGAAGTGGGCTGAAGTTCTGAAGAACTTTCTTTTGCTATTTTCACTAACGCTAGTGTGGCAGTCAAATTTGCAGCAATGACAAAGCAGCTTGGCATTCTCAACATTGGTGTAAATGCCTGTATCTCTGATAACCTGTTTTTAGGTACTCATAAAATTGCAGGGTTCTGCAGTCGCACAGAACCCCCTAGAGGCTGCTGAACAAATATCATGGGTGGTGGTAGGTGCTTAAAAAAAAAAAAATCAGTTGCTTCCAATTGTCGTAAGAATTTAACATCCTGTTTTTGTCTTTCTATAACCTCGGTTCTCTCAGTAGTTCCAAAGCTGCATTCCTGCATGTTTTTAACAGGATGCAACTGCCATTTCCTTATTTTGTATGGCTATTTTTATTAGATTACAATTACTTTACGTTATGATTGATTGAAGGCTATTCATTTGATGTTCATATAGTCAAAAATATTTCTTTGAAGTTAGAGTTCTTTAGAAAAATATTTTCCCTCAATTTCATATTCAGTTTGCTAAATTAATGAACAGACTGTAGTATAGAAGAGAGCTTATCGTCTGTGCTCTGTTTATGCACAATCTCTATTGCTTTGCATGAATTGAGCTCACATTAGAAAGGGATAAAATTACTTGAAACTGTGTAAAAAAATTTGCTTTATTAAAAAGACATGCTTGCTTTAAAGACTACATAATGCATTGCATGCATACCTCATTTATTACTCCATGCTTTTCTGTGGCTGTAAAACTGTCAAAACAGATCGTGCTAGCAAAAATTTTCTCAGTTTCTTGGTAAGGCTAAATGAAATCAAATATAAAGTTTGTGATACATTAAATCACAAATATAAATATATTCTTTACAGCCAGCTGTTATGTCTAAATGTGCACATTTTAAAATGGAAACATTTATCCAACATGCTGATTAGCAATTTCAGTTCTGAAAAGCCTGATTACATTTAAGATGCAAAAGATTAAAATGACTAAACAGATAATGTTAATAGTTCATCTTCCTTGATGGGTTTATATGTTTAAAATCACAAAAGTTATACCAGAACTTCTTGCATAGTAAACTCACCAAAAATAGTATGGTTGTAATGTATCTCACTGCAGGTTGTAATTTCTTAGGACCAGTGTTTGAAGGAAAGATTCTGGCTGAGAATGCCTGTCTGTGCTTCTTTTATGATATTTACACACACACACATCTAATTTAAGCTACAAAACTACATAATAGATGGTTGTACTAAAAATGCCTGAAAAGAATAATGAACAGTTATCTTAATTACTAGTAGAACTCTAACTCTTGTAGAAGTTCATGTTTGCTGTTAATAATTAATTTTTCAGCTATTCTTCTGCTCTGTGAATACAATTAATTAAAAGAAAAAAAAATGTGGGTTTACATTTTATCTAATCCAGTCCTGTGTTACAGCTTTATTCTCCCATTTTTGTTATCTCTTTCTTATGTGTTTGAACATGCAAATGCAGAGGTAAAAATATTGCTAGCCTTTTTTATACCTTGGCAATCAGTGGTTCAAAAGTTCATGCAATACCATATGTCCTAATAATATTTATCTAAATCTAAAATAATATGGAACTGTCAAATAGGATCCCACATAGTAACAAATGATGGAATGCAGGGGAACTCTTAGATTTAGCCTTTTCTTTTTTGTCCAGCAAGCTAATGCAATAAGACCAATAATGAAAGGTTGTACAGTAGGCCAAAAGTCTGTGACAGATAAAAAAGAAATGTTGGAAAACGATGAAGCTTTTGCACAATTAGATTTTTTGAGGCAGTGCTGTAAGGATTGTCCAGGGCCTGTTCAGTTCTGATTGATGGTAAAATCATAACTACATCATATTAGCTGTAGAGTTCACTGACAGGTTACTGCAGATTAATATTGCTACTGCTGTTCACTTACCATCAAACTGGTGGAAATATGAATTGAGCTGCTCCTACAACAAACCCTGCATATTAAGAGGTAGGGTGTTTTACTGAACCGTCTCCATTCTGTCGCTAGGAAGGGGATGCAAACAACATTTATCTCCCAGGTATGCAGATATATACTAACATACTAATTAGTTTTTCCAGGGGACCTTGATGATGCTGACCAGTTAGCAATCATGCATGCTTAGTGTTGCTTTGAGGATTAGTTTATGATTAAAATGATTAAAATGATACTTGCAAATCATAATGGATGGTATTTTCCAGTGATTGAAATATTTAATCTCATGCAAAGAGCAATAGCATGTACTGGATACATGCTTGTTGTGGAAGATGAAATGAGATATTTTAGGACCCAGGTTGAGGGAGATACTGCACCCCTTCAGCTGGAGACGTGGGGCTGAGGCAAGCTGGCAGTCAGCCTGGGGTGCCCAGCTGCTGGTTGAGACACGGAGAAGCCCAGGATTGTGCCTCCCTAATTGCAATGGCAGAGGCAACATTCTGTGGGTTTGAAGCCATAAGGAGCTCTGTGGTTTTTCTTTGTTTCACTGTTGATATTGGGACTTTATTCTGCAGGATCTCCTCTCACCCAGCACCTCTGGCAACCTGCAAATACCAACTGATATTTACTCTCTACCCCACAAGCCTTGAGAGATGAACTGTCTTTTTCCTTGGAGGAAAACCCAACTCTGGCTATTTCTCCTGCACACCCTGTAGATATTTTCTTCCCTTTCCCATTGCCAGTGACGGTGACAAGAACTGTTTCTCACCATTTGCAGCTATCACAAAAGCATAGTGACATCCCATGATGGATACCTCTCACCTTCCCCTATCCCAAGTGCTCTATGTATTTCATGAAAATCTGCCTAAACCCTCCTGTTTCTTTCTTCAAAAACCAATGTCATATCAGAATGCCTTTGGCTAGTGAAAAAGATGCTTTTCCATAACAAATAAAAAGTCTAAAAACTCTATTTGTTCCCCAAAAGGGCAGCTAGAGGAAAGATGCTGCTGGTGGGCAGTCGATGTGGAAACAAAGTCCCTGTTAACAGCTGGACCTGGCAACCATGGAAAACTAGCACCAGTTGCCCAAAGCAGTATTTATTTCTGCCCTCTCCTTTGAGCTTCACTTCTCCCTGATCACCACAGTGATTCCCTCTGCCTCAGTTTTTCCACTGGTAAACTGAGAATAATCCTTCCAGAAACGTGGTGAGAAGCAATTCGTTAGTGCTTTCTGGGACTTGCAACAGGAAATGTACTACTGAAGTGCACAGGTTTACGAAAACAGTTCCCCAAGTGTAATGTAATAGCATTTGTGATTTTAAAAATGTAGGCATGAATCTTAACTGCGAATCTCAGCTGAGTTAAATGTATTTTTTGTCAAGGCGACATTGTTTTTTTTATGATAGCTACACTGTGATTCATGAGTCAACATGCTATACAAATACCAGAAGGCATAAGTGAATTATAGACATTTCTCAGGAGTGGCATAGCAGTTCTCCATTACCCAATTCAGTTAAAATATCCTATTTATCATACTTTTTTTTCTTTTTAATGGATGAATCCTGCAATTTTTATTTAAATGAAAAATCCATGTTAGGGAACATACTCTTTGGCTGGAAATGAGTTTGGATAAGATTGCAACTTATGTTATAAAAACAATTTAAGAAAATTATATATAATAGCCTCACTGTAAATTATACATCTTCAGTGGCATATAATAGCCTTTCATTTCTATCAGTTGTGCATTTGTTATACACCTAGATTCTTGTATCTATGAGTTTTTGGGTATTATTTCCCCTTGACACAAATATCATTTAAATTAAAGTATATAATCCTTTTAGAAAAGATTTGAATGTGTTTGTCTGACGATACAGGAGGTCAGAAAATTTGTGGTGAGACACTGTTCATTGAAAAACACCTATCTGTCAGTATGGAAAATGCTTTGTGAATATGCAAAATCTTCCAGTGAAAAAAGCCAAGTTCAGAACAGAATTGCTACTTTAGTCCAAAAAGAAGTGTGAGGCTAGCAGCCGGTGTATCCAACTGCCACATGTGGAAGACCCAGGGTCAAGTCCCTCCAGGAATTTGAACCTGGGCTTTCTGCATTCAGATGGGTATCCTGGCAATGGGACACGGTCAGACCATGCATTGGTGGGTTTTTAAAAAAGTCAGACTATTTTGTTTTTCTTTTCGGGATGAGATGGGGATCCTTTGGGGACTTCTGAAGTTTTCCAAGACAAATAAAGCTGCTTCTTTGACATCACTTCTCTGCAGCCCATGTTTTTGGAAGTTTTTAGAGGACTGGTAAGCTTAGAGTTTCTTACAAGTTAAATGGATCACAGGGACAAATTTGTCAATGACATAAACTTGTTGACTTCCAAGTTGGTCTTATTACCAGCAGGATTGAATTTGGCCAGTAGACAGTATTTATGCAATAAAAAGCAACATATTTAGTAAGCAGAGGATCAAATGTTCGTGGGGGCAGGGGGAAGGAGGACATATGGGGCTGAGCTGTAGAGAAGTGAGGGGAAGACAGAAAGGAAAAGGTCATAGCGTGAAAGGGTGCTGTGAATTCCAAGAGTGTCTAATTAGGTTTCTGGCTGTGGAATTTGCCTTTGCCCCAAGCCAAGAAGCCCAGCTGTTTTACAACAGGGCTTTTGCCTCCTAGCAATGACTGCAGACAATGTGTGACCTAAACTGCAAGTGTATTTATATGGACAACTTCCTTCACTCTTCACAACAGATTCCATAAAATATGTTCAAATGTTATTTAGAAGGTCGCATAACTGTTTCAGTTTTTTTATGCACTTTTCTTCCTTTTGTTGGGTATCTAAATGCAATTTGAAAAAGTCCTAAAAAGAGGGGAATGACTTTCATTAAAGACACTCCTCTGAACTTGTATTCTATTACATTTTTTTAAAAAAGTGTCAGTCTTCAAAATTAAATGTTTGATGGAATATTGAATTTGATGAATCATTGCCAGTTTCCATGTTTGTTAGCTTTTATATACCACATTAAAGCATTCATTAATGTCACACAACACTGCTTTGATTGAGTCCTAAAAGGTTAATGAGTTGATACGAGCTGGTATTCTGAACTTTACTGTTTGCAGGCAGTTTGTGGTGAATGAGAAGTGCTTTGAAATTCTAACAAAAAGAAATCTTTCACTTTTCTCTATTTCAAGTCCAGAAAGTGTTCTCAACTGATCTGGATGTGCTAGACAAACTAGATTTATCACTATTAAAGTGCAATAATTTTTTGTTCGTTTGTTTCGTTTTGTTGTTTTTTTTTTCCTTACGGTAAAAAGCTTCATGTTCATATGACTCCTCAGAGAAGGGTGGAGTAAGGCACATACATACAAACCTCATGATTGCTGTCCATCTACTCCTGTTTGTATCTTTAAGCTGCCTTATCAATCAGTCTGGGAGGCTGCAGCTACATTTTCCCCATTTTGATAATGATGAGCCAGTCCAGAATTATTCCCTATTCTTAGATATGCCAAATATTTTACGAATTATCAGAAGCTTTCAAAAAATGCCTTTTTAGTGTGGTTGCTGTGGACATGTCCTTGAGGTTAGGCTTTAAACAAGTCAGAATGCAGGTTGGAGGCACCACTTGTATTTTGCCCAGTGCCCTCTTGGCAATGGCTGTGATGGGTAACCTGGTCAAGTACAGGCATTTTATGCACTTAGGAAAGTGTTGCATTTATGTTGCCCAAAAAATCCATGGGTGAATGGCCAATATGGGCAGAAAAAAGAATGGAAATAACATTTCCAAAATCTGCCCTCCTAATTACATTGTGTTCCAATTTCATGAAATTTGAACTCTCCTGAGATGGAAATAAGCTTCTTGACAAAGTCATGTGTGAAGTTAATTTTGCTTTAAGATAGTATTGAGGTTCTGCTCTGAGGGGAGTTGTTAGTAAAACAAATGACTCTAACTGTTTTAGTATGGAAGAAAAATCAAAGCATTTCCATGAAGTAACAGGGGTGACCTCCTGTAACTTAACCATTTCCTGAGCAAATACAAGCTGCTCTATTGGGCTGGGGATAGTTCCCATGTTAGCCATTGTACAGAGAAAAATAAAACTTCATATAAAAGAGCCCACCAAGGGTTATATGGCTGCAATTGTTTCCAAACTGAAACAACTTAGTATCTGTTTATGATTGTCAGTATCATGTTATATTGTTCTTGTAGAATCCATAAAACCTAAAAGTCTGCAGTATTGCCTCTAAACACTCAGCGGCTGCAGCCAGGAGATTTCAAAGCCAATGAGTTTAAACAGAGGGGAGGTAAAAAGCAAAAGGTAATAAAAAGTTGACCTTGATTTTATTTATCATCTTAATCTAATTTTGATGAGGTGCTTCATTTGAACACAAAAGAACAAAAAGTTAAGCCCAAGCTGATGAGATTAAGGTACTTAAACTTGCATCCTTTAAATGTTTCTTTCTTTGATTCAAGGATTAAAGATGAGAAGGAAGAAGCAGTAAATCTGAATTCTAACTTTCTCACCATGGCTCGTGTTTCCACAGTTCAGAATGGTGCCCATTAATTTTCTGAGCCATTCAGATGTACAGCATGCCATCATATTAGCACTACTTAGGCGAGAATATTAATTTGCATTTTCATAGTTACTTCCTTTGCATTGTGTATGATAAGTGATGCAGAAAATAAGTGGGCAAAGATGTGGTTCTCTACACAACAAAACAACCTCTTGGAAGGAGCTCCAAAACAATTCAGTGTCTCAGAGATGTTGTCACTCAATACAAAAATAAACTATCCTCTTTTTTCAGACAATGCAGAAGTTTTCTTGCTAATGAAAACATGTTTGAAAAACAATGTAAACTTAAAAGCAAGTTGATGGAAAGATAAAACAGTCATTTGTTGGTAAATCAGATGTATTGTCAAGCTCTGTTGTCCTGGCTAACTACAGTGGCTTTTTACTGTGTGATTTTAGCAGTTCCAGATTTCTCTGTTATTTCTAGTAGTCCAAACATTAAGGTTTAAACATGTTCAGGATGAGATACAAACACACCTGCTCACAAGGTATACAGATATCACATGGGTATCTGCAGTCCACAAGCCTTTCTGTAGGAACAGGACCATGATGAGGACAACACCACCACCACCACCAGCAAGAGAGACAGAGGGAAAGAGGGAGAGAACAAAAAGAGTACATCATCTGGTTAATCCTATCTCAAAGATACTTCAAAGCAAATTATGCAGAATAGCTTTTATCAGCTGCAGCTGCTTAGTAGGAATGTCATGTGAGAAATACAGTTCGTAAGATAATGGATTTATGTCTAGCAGGAAGTCAAATGTGTGACAAATTCATGCAGATTCTGTTAGGAATCATGTTGCTAATATTTTTTTCCCATCCCAACAATGTCATATATAAACAATGAAAATTTTATGTTTGAAGCCCACGTCAGATGACACAGTGAATGCAGATGAGAGGGAGCTTTATTTCAAGGACAGGTTGTATTGGGAATGATTCCTTTTAGAGTTGCCCTTGCCAGAAGCAACTCTTAGCTTTCCTGATTCAAAAATAAGGGGCACATCTTCACATGAAGAAAGTGTCACAATTCTCTTAAAGCCAAGATTGAGATGGTAATTTATGATTTGGCCCATGTACTGATGAGTCTGATAGATAGGTTTATATTTCTTGTTCATAAACAAACCCAGTTTATTCCAGTTCTCAAATTAAGACCCTATATATTCACAGGTGCTCAGAAAATGAAAGAGAAAAATAATAATTCTTGATGAACTTGCAAAACTCAGCACTTCCTATTTTAAACCTATTGTTATGTCTTTCATAATAATTTCATATTTCATTATCCTTGCCTACAGTGGTCTTTTACCATGTCTGTATAAACTTAATTTCTAATGGTCTCAAAGGGCATACTTGGTATTTCCAAAACAAAATTAAAACATACATCCAGAAACCACACACGGACACACACAGGCCCAAAGTGCTATAACGCATAAGGCTTGATTCAAAGCCCATGGAGGTTTCCATGTGGAATCTGGGCTGTGCTGACTGACAGATTGGTGCTGTGATATGCTGAACAGGAGCTGAGCCTCTTGCCTTCTCCCTGGCTCCTCTAACCAGCAGCACTTGGGGGGTAATTCAGAAATGCTCAGCCTCTGTGGAGATGGTACTTGGTGTCATCCCAAAGCAGCCTCATCTGGCTACCATCACTAAAACACAGACCCCCCCAAGGGTAAAAATGCTGCTCAGCCCAACAGCAGGCTTTAGAAAAAGGAAGATTAAAATTGACTTGTGTGGGGAGAAATGCCATAGAAATTTTCTTAACTAATTGTCTGGTTTTATAAGTTTATGGAAAGAGAAGAAGTGACCTAACAATGTAAATGGCAAAGTATGTGAAAAAACTAATGAATTTAAGGACTTGACAGTAGGAACTCTACTGAATTGTTGCAACCAATTTTTAATTGTACTGTAGTAGTTTTCCAGGGATAGTACAGGCATGAACCGCTTACTCCACAGAGGCCCCAGTTTTAATTAGAAATCTGTCATATTCCAGTGGGGGGGATGGTGTCCACATGCTGCATGCACACACGTGCAGCCTGTGCATGCAGCTGTGTGCCATGTGCACTGGCATGCCGATAAAAAATTAGCAGGTATATCCCTACTCATTTTCATTTCCTCATGCGCCATCTTGAGCCATGCTACATGTATTACATATGCTTAGGTCACAGAAGGGTTAGGGACATAACTGCTGGATCCCAAAGGACAGGTGGACAAAAGCCAGCATAATCTCTGTATCCAGCTCTTTACTGTTACTCTCTGATTATGAAAAGCCCAGTGAACTTGGAACATACACTTTAATCCAGCAGGTGTTTGCATAGCAGAGGCTGAAATATATTTAAAATCTCAGAGAAAGATTTTTCATGCAGGCTCAGAGCAGGTAGGGAACGAGAACCCTTTTTCTGTCATGGCAGCAGCTCTGAAAGACCAGTTCAAGTTTTCTGTGCAGGCTGCTAGAGGCTTTGGGCTGCAGCACTCTTCCAGTGCATGGATTGCCTGGTCCCTGGCCTTTTTGTTTCTGTTTGTGCAACTCTCAGCACAAAGACATTCCCATCAAAGCAGAGCACTAGAATGACATAAATGTTTAGTGCTATTAACTATAACAAGTAGCAAATATTCTCATATAGTCCTGTCCCTCCCCTCCCTGACCATAAACTTAGCTGGTCTGAACTCTAAAGTATAGCTGTGGAATTGCACCCTATGTGTTGGCTCTTTTTGACATAAGAGCTGTATTCTACCCCACAGGCTGGTGTCTTCCTTTTTTCTCTGTAGGAAACTAAAAGTGCTTCTGTTTTACAGATCTCTTTCAGGTGATTAAATTCACCTCAAAAGAGTGAGATTTAACTCAAAGAAGGACAACTGGTATATTTTAACCATGCCCAAGAATCCATGCTTCATAAATAACAACTGGGGAGCCCGTCACCATGTGCAGTCAGAACTCCACCAGATGAACTTCAAGGAAAAACTGTGTCTTTTTCACACTGTGTTTAAAGGACAGAAGACATATATTTTAGAAAGAATATCTTTTTCCTTTCCTCTCTCTGCTTCTTTTCCATAGGTTTATTCTTGTAAATAGCTGAGTTTTAGTGACAAAGGCACAGGAATCTCTTATGCTTCCCTATAACAACCCACTTATTTGTCTTTAGTATTTTCCCACTGAACTGTTTTTCCTTAATTTAATAGATTTTAAGGATTTTTGCATCAATCCTTGTGCAATTCAGTTTCTACATCAGATGCAGATTTTCTGTTTGAGAGAAGGAATTTCTTTTTTAAAGGTGCAGTCCTGATTTAAAGACTTCAAATGATCTACCACATCCTGTGTTAGGTTGTTCCAATGATTAATGGCCCATGCTAGAGAAAGTACAGCAGCTTCCAACCATTGGATCTTATTGTGCCTTTTTCTGTTAGACTAAATAGCTATTTGTTATCAGAAATCTCTTCCTTATGTAGATACCTGCAGACTTTGATTAAGTCACTTTTTAACTCCTTCTTGGATAACCTTAACAGATTAAGGCATATTTTCCTGACTCTTTTTTCCTTTGTATGTTGGGGGTTTTTTAAATCTTTTTCTAGTTTCATAATGTACTTCAAGAACCAATCCAATATCCCCACAAGCATTTTCACTAATGCTATTTGCAGATATGATAAGCCCTTCTGAAATACAGTTAAGGCTGTGTATCTTCACATCTTCCTCTGCATATTGTACTGAAAGTCTGTGTTCCTTTGTTTAGCTACCATTATTTCCAAACTCCAGATGAACCCTCAGTTGCTCTGCAGGCTCTTCTCATGGCTTTGGCTGCTGCACTTCAGGGCTGCTCTGATGCCATGCTCTAAATCCAGTTGTGTAACCCTGTATCGAGCTGCCATGAAAGCAGCTAAACTGTGAGAAAGAGCTGCATGAGAAAGAGCTGGAGAAAGCCTTGTTGCAAGGCTTCTGTCCACTGGTTTGGAAGCTGCATTTAAGGTCAGGCTTTTGCTCTTTGTCCATGCTGAAGTTACATTTTAGGTGTGCCTGTGCCAGCCTCCTGCTATGCTGAGCCTCATCTGGCCTTGCTGACCCAAATTCTTTGCTTGACCTCAGACCAGCCTTGTCTGGGATGCATGGATTTTGGCTGACCGTTGTTACTATTGTTGGACTGCCTCTGTTCCTGTATGGGTGGTGTGTCCCTGCCCCTGCCTTGCTGTTACCCTCATCTGTGGAATAGGAGTGGAAAAAGGGCCATTGCCTGTGGGGCCTCAACTGAGGATGGTGACTTTCAGTTCCCAGTAACTCAATATCATCTCTCTGTTTGGTTTGGTCCATTCAATGGGAGTATGTAGCTTTGTTGGGGTTTTTAACTTTATCACCAGAACTTGCTATTTCATCAAAAAAACGAAGACCAGACTTGTCTGACAAGACTTAACTTCCCTGAAAATGTGCCAAGATGAATGTTCTGCTGCCGTCATTTAATTATGTACTGATTGTCTCCACCATTAAGCTTCTAAGACTGGGATGATGGTTCTTTTCAGCTTAATAGGTTGAATGTCTATTAGTCATCACGTTTATGATTCTAAAACATTAGCATGACCTTAGCTTCTTTTATAGTCCCCTCAGACTCTTCCAGCTTTTTAAAAAAGTCAGTGTATGCAGATCAGAGTGTTCCCTGGCAAGACATCTTCATACCCAACTAAAAGTTGGCCAGTACCATTTATTTGCTGCTGGGTAATATTTCTCTGCTGGCTGATGGGACAAGAAGAGGCTCCACAGCCACTTCAGGATCTATGAGCACTCCCACACACAGAAGTGCTGGCGCAAGTATGAAGTAAATGCTATCATTAGAAGGATTTTAAAAGGAGTTAAAATATTGCAGAAAGATTAAAAGATCAGATTTTCCATTATTCTGCTCTGCAATGGAGACAGAAGAGTAGCCCTGGCTGTAAGCCCTCCCTGTATTATGTATATTAAATACTGCCTGCCCTGAACTTGTCTAATTTATGCCTTGCTTTACCATCCCAGCCCAAGACTTATCTGGAATAACCACCCAGTCCACACTCCCCAGACCCCTTCACAGAGAAGCTGGAAGCTTCTGCCCAGCTCTGGTCCAGGTGGGAGTCTGTACACACCAGCTCCCAGACATGAGGAGCTGCCTTGCCGCTGCTCGAGCAGGCACAAAACACCCTCAGTGCTCCTGATGGCTCCTGACCCTGTTCTGAAAAGAACTTCAGTTCAGTGACTGGGCAGGAAGTGCTGCAGTGTTTGGTTCATGCAGAAACATTTTCACTCATATTCTACTGCAAAAACTGGAGAACAAATCCAGATCTTTTTATCTTCTTTTGTTTTGTTTCCTTTTGGTTTTTTTTTCGTTTAGTTTACAAAAGAAATCACAGTAAAACCAGCCCCAGAGTGAGCAATTATTGACAAAAGACCATTTGTTTTAGGAGTTAAAAGATGTGGGGAAGTGGTCAAAATAATCCAGATGACTCAAAAAAAGAACTAGCATGAGAAATAATTGAAGTCACCAATAAGTTAGCATGGGGAAAATATTTTATGTTTTTTACTTTTTTTACTTGGAGAACTTTCTTAGTTGAAGAATATATTGAGAAATTTCATAATATGTTAGATAAAAGTGTATTAATGAGCCACTTGCCATTATTAAAGTACACTGTTAAAACCAAAAGGTATCCTTTCCAATCCATAATCAAAATTTCACATCTCTAATTCTCGAGTTTCACTCATCATTTTTTCTAAGTGGAACGTAACTGTTTGCATTAGTTTATTGGACTGTGCAGTGAGGAAAGCAAAGGCAAGGGGAAACAACATAATGTTCCTAATAACACATTTCTTAGAACAAGATCCTCCCAGCCTGCTGTAGTAAAGACACTCATATAGTTAGAGGTTTGTGCTTCTTCTATGATACAGTACTTACTGTGTCTGGGTTTGATCAGGGTCTTGTTGAAGTCAATGGGAGTTTTGTGCTAAAATGTATCTCATATGCTGTCACTTGGGCAAACGTCCACCTCAGGCTACAGCAGAAGCAAAATCACCACATTTGTTTTCACTTCTGACTTGCTGAAAGTAGGATTATATTACTTGTATATTTCATTCTGATTCTTTTTTTTAAACTCTGATTTAAACAAAGATACCACTGTGGTATAATCTGATACCAAGTACTGTGCAAGAGGCTGGACAAGTCAATTACAACTGAAATTGCAGACTTCCTTTACTGTTGCCTTGCTTTTAACTCAATGTTTTTCTTCATAGGCAATCAACATGTAATTTCCTTTCTTCAGCTCATACTTTTGTGTCTCACAAACACCAGCAGTAGCACTGTTCACTCTGAATTCCCAGATTCTTCTCACATTGTGCCACTTCCTTCATATTAACTCCATCATTCTCCTGCATAGATATATTACAGGGGAAAAGTGAACATAGCTTCTAACAAGTTGTCAAATGAGTGCAGCAAGACTGAGCCATGCTGAGACATTAAACACTGACTGAGTCAATTTTTCACTATAAAAAATGCATTTATTAGTATTTTACTGAGATGACTCAAGGGCCAGAAACACTCTTCCAGTGACTGGTTAAATCTGATTTTTGCTTGTGACCCGCATGAATGCCGACCTTTGGCTTCTTGACTGATCTTTGCATCTCCTAGAAAGTTCACGGAAAGGTCGCGGAGCGGCACCAACTTCCTCCGTGTGTGTGTGTGTGTGTGTGTGTGTGTGTGCGCGTGTGCCTGTCTGCCTGCACGTGGGTCTGTGTGCGTGGGGACACCTTCCTGCCACTGAGTACATGGAAGGGCTGGCCCTTCCCCCTGACAGCTTTAGTTTCATGTTTGTGGAAATCTGGACCCACTTATACCAACAGCAACAAAGTCAGACGAGGCAAAAGGGCACATAATTTTTTATTTACCAAGCACCTTTGTTTGCTTCACTTTTCACTGGCAGTTGCTCTCTATTTTTATTGAAGAGAATGAGTTCTTCCCTTAGATTGCTTTGGTATAGGTGTGTAAGAAAAAAAAGTGATTTCTTGTACATTCTTCAGCTAATTTCTTTCACAGAAAAGTTCAGTGCTGCTTCTCACTGCAAAAGAGAGCTGTGAATCTCATGAAAGCTGCTTTTCTGACACCATCAGCTGTACTATGTCTGCTTCCAAATCAGACCTCCGAAAGCAGCATTGTTAGAGGGTTTTACATCTCTGCTCAGACACTGTATCTATTTACAAACAGCAAGAGCAGCTCTGAAATTGTGAAAAATGCACTTGAGTCATATTTAGAATGATTGTATGTGGGGGATATAACAATACTTCTCAAGACTGTAAGCACTGCGTATATTCATATCTTATGCTATTTATCTTGCAGATATACAGCGCTGGAAGTTGCTGGCTGCAAGCTGGTAAGCTTGTAGCAGCGAGAAGGAAAGATCTCTCCGTTTGTCACTGGCCGTATATCACTGCAGCTGTGCCCTTTGATTACACAGAGAGCTCCTCCAGCCATTAATAATAGGAAACACTTTTTGTCTGGTGAATGCATCTCAACACTGTCCTCTAATACCAAGGCTTTGCAGTGAGGTAGAAGAGGTAAATTAAGAATGGAGCTTGTTCATTTTACATATACATTAGATGTGTAAACAAGGATAACCTTTGTTTTCCTCAGAAAAGAAAATATGCCATTCTTTTTCCTACCACCACAGTGACTAATTTTTTTCAGAAACAATATAGCACTGCCAATTACAACTTGCTGAGGAAGTGACAATAATGAATCACAATAATGCTGCCACAGCATCACAGAAAGTCCTGTGACGCCAGCCTTCCAGATTAATTGCATCACGTATAATAGCTAAGCCACATCTGCTAGCCAGGTGTATCAAGTGTAAAAGGTTTTCCCAAAAAAGCAGAGCTTAGAGGAAATCAATACATAGGGAATGAAGTCCTAGGTATGAATACAGCATTGCCAAATTAGATAGCTATCTGAAATTGTCACAAATAATTGATGCTAAGATTGGAAAATTCTAAACTGGTGTAAATTGTTTAGCACCAGAGAGCACTACAAAAGGCATTTCATGCTTGACCTGCAAAATGAATCAAAATTAATGCTAAGCTCATGTGGCATGCTGTTGCTCCTACCTCTTGCAGCACTGTGTATCTGAGCTGCTCCAGAGAGGTGTTTGCAGTGAGTGGAGCGCAGAATCTCTCTGTGTCTGGCCTACATTGATCATCTTCCACAGCATCCTTGAGACACAACAGGATAAAGCTATAGACCATTTGTCTTAACACTGCTTTTAGTCATGTGTCAAAACCTTGTTTTACCCCATTCCAATTTTTATTTAAAATTAGGACTTTTGAGTAGTGAAAAACCCCAACAAAACCCCATGTGCTCCTCTGAAACAAAGCCTGCTCTTTTTAGCCATTATTTCACCTCCTGTGGTAGAGGAGGTGATAGAGGTAGCCACCCCATCACTCAGGCCACAATTGGATTGGCACTGGAGGAAAGGGTTCCACAAAACGCAGCTGTTTGGAGGTATTCCAAATGTCACACAGAAAGGTATCTTTCTCATCTCTGTGTTTATTCCAAAACAGTGCCCTCTGTTATTTTGTAGAACCCACAGTTGTTTCATTGATGGTCCTGTGGCTATTATATGTTCCTCTTAAATCTGTGCTGACAACTTATTTAGGTCATGGAGTCAGGGTTTAATTTCCACAGGTTATACTTATTCCCTCAAGCTGTAAAGAAATAAGAAAGAGCATGCTTGTTGCTGAGTCAAACATGGAGATGAAAGTCTTCAAGGTGGAAACTTTGGCCAACATGCTGTGCCTCTTTTTTCAGCCTCAGTTACTTGCTTCATGATTTGAGAATTTGGAAGCTGAAGCCATTGCAGGATGCTCCCCAGCCTCAGCTGCAGGCCTACATGAGCACTGCTGCCCACCTCGCTCCATGTATGTCTTGCTTTATTGAGTCCTTTCTGCAGGTGGTCAGGTAGTATGGCACCCTAGAAACCACAGTAAATCCTTGGCAAGAGAACCAATCCTGAGTTATGTGACATAACATATATGAAAAAAAAATTATTTTATTTTTATATAGTGCTGTTCTTCCACAGACACATAACAGCTGAAGCCCATCATCTATCCATATTAATGGCAAATAAGAATTAGTTAGGTGTGATTGGCTACATTTCACCAAGAGAACATATTAACCAGTTTAATATATTTTTCTAGAAATCCAGAAAGCTATACAAAGCTTACTTTTTTTTGCTATTTTTATAATCTACCTGCCCCAAATACAGTTGTTATGTTGGTCACTGAATTTAAATGATGAATTTCCTTCTTTTAAAGCTAAGAGGAAAAGATCACTAAGTTTCTTATCAGGAGATAGTGATAGACTTTTCAAAAATGCACAGCATCTTGAAAGTTTGGTTTCATATCACCATTTATATTCCTGAGAAATAGACATGTCTCACATTCTGTAGCAGTGTTTTGTGACATTTGGATTTACAATGCTCAAGTTTAAGTCTCTAGCCCTTTGCAGTCTGTCAAAAACAGCTTCTCTGTCCATTTATTTTTGTCTTCTGTGCTCAGTCTGAATATCTTTTGTAAATTTATACTTGACAACCCTCGTATTTCAGCAGCTGGCTTTGTTTCACAATCTACCTTGCTTGCTCTGTTGCATTAGCTGAAACAACAAATTTAATCCATGATGTCAATAGTAAATTAAGTGGAGATGTAATATATGCCTGACATCACTAAGGTCAAGGCCACGGTGAAAATATTGCAATAGATCCAAAGGGTCTCCTCACTGTAGTAGGTGCTTGCTGCATATTTAATATTACGAGAAACAGATTAGCATCACATACTGCATTATGTTAGCCTTTTAGTTACAGGCAGCATAAAACTCCAGCTAATGTAACACGAAAAGAGGTTCCAGAGAAGTTTGCTATGTCATTATATTTCATATTTTCTAACTGATAAATAATTAAAACGAGAATTACTTTACTGAAAAGATTCATTTAGAGAGCACATTTTCCATTACTCTAACTGTTTGGAGGGGTTGGGGGAAATATTTATTGCATACCTTAACTAAACTACCTTGCCATTAAAGTATCTAAATTACCTCAGTGAATTCTGAGCACAGAAGTGGTTGATGAATTGCTTTTTGCATAAATGCACTTTCCCTTTGCTGGAACCTAATTTTGTCTATAAACACACACACACACACACACACACACACACACACACGGAGAATAAAGCAACTACTGAACTCTCTGAAGAAGAAAATTGAAGCCTGGAATTTTCTCTGTGCAATGAAGTTTTTCTAAATGTTGCTTGTATTATAAGCATCCTTGGACTCTCTGAGGACCAGCCAACAATGGGCTCTTCTACAATGGCGAAAGAGCAGTTAATGAATCATTTTCTCCCGTGTGAAAGTGCTCATTGCTGTTAATTTTTCCATTTCTTATAGCCAGAGTTTTTTTAATATAAAAATTAACTTTCAGTTTAAAAGTCTATTTAGTACCAAAGTAGAAAAAAAAATTGTGCCAAGTGAACCGTAAACAAATTCAATGTATGGCAGACTATGGAGATTTCCATTCCATTGAGCTCTATTATTTGTTTCATCTGGCCTAAGGAGCATCAACAACCCAAGGACTTTCAATCTGCAATTCATCCCTTTAACTTGGCTCTAAAGTATTTTCATTCCTTATTGTGACAGGATGGGCCAAATTCACAAAGCTGTAGCATATACCAGAGCACAGTACAGTGCTTGGCTTTCCACATGCCCTGGTTGCATGTATGTAATTTAACAGGTTTTGTCCTCGGAAGAGTGGGTTACCTTTTGTTCCTGGTGTCTCTAATGCTGAGTGGAGGAAGGCTTGTGTGGGTGGTACCTTTTGGCTTCCAATTCAGCCTAGCTTTAGGAGTGTGAGTAAAACCACAGGGTGCAGAAATATGCAGGGGAAAATGCTTAAATCGAGGTCTTTATATATATACTAATCCACATTCCTAGACATTTTATTGCTGCATTTTCAGATGTTTTAGTTGCACATCTGCCTGTGCAAGTGGACATGTCCCTGAACACGAGACTGAAAGAATATTTTAATAAAAATGTTAATACACTTTTTCAGACACAAATCTGCCCTATCTCTAGAGGAATTTCAGAGCCTTTTGATTAGCTGCAGACCACATCTGACTTCGCCTTTCCTGTGCCCACTATGTGACTCAGGTTAAGCCACATTGGATCCTAAATCCCTGTGTAACACAGTGAAGGATGCCACACATATGATAACCCTTATTGGCTAAAGGCTGCATCAACACTGACAGCTCACTTTGCACAGGCCTCCTACCAGATGTGAGCTGCTAACGGGTTTCAGCCTCTGCTGAGGTGACATCAATTCATCTCAGCGACAGAGAGCTGTGCTCTGTTTACAAGACCCCAAACAATTCCAGTCCCAGAAAGCAACTGTGAACCCCTATTTATTTCTTCCAACAAATTTTCACTTATTTGCCTTTTCCAGAGATTTCATTGTTACTCTTGACATTTTTGAAAGCATTTCTCAGATGTAGAGAAATCCTTCTCTTTCAAAGGACATTTCCAAAGCTCTGGATTATTTAGGGCTCAGTTGGATATAAGAATTATTTATTTAAAGGTAAATTATCTAAATTAAAAAAAAAAGAGGACTAGATCTTATAAATGATCCATAAGCTGCAGCTAAAATCAACTTTTCAGTTTACCATTCATTTTTTCTGAATGGTCAGAAGGGAGAAATTTCATTCCAAATCCAACAGTTTAAAATTACCCATCTTATGATACCTAATAATGAAAAAAATACCATTATCTTATAAAACCCGTAATTTTCATGAATATCAGAAGCTTCTTAAGAGTTCTGATGGGATACTGAGACTGGTCAGGATCTGGTTCATGGGATGACAGGGTTTTGTTGGTGAGATAAAATCTGATATACAAGGGTAAACTAAAAATGCAGGGCAAAATATTTATCTTTATGGAAGAAAACTAATGTCTGCACTGCTGTAATAATGGTGCTACTTACCATTTTAACTAAATAGGAACACCTCTTTCCCTTCTGCCAGAGCACCTGGCTCCTCCCTCAGCAGGACGGTGTCCAGTGAGAGCTTTCCCTGCCTGACATGGGGTCTCTCTTGCTACTGCTTGTCCCTCCCCCAAGTAACAAGGGCCACAGAGCTGAATTCCTCCTTCATACCACTGCACTGGCTAGTGGATTCACTCCAAAGGAGTGTTGCAGTGAAAGCAGGCACAGGAGCAGAGGATGAATTTTTAACTGGGAAAATAGTGTGTGCAAGACTAATGTTTTTCAGAAGAACTTGTATCAGAGCCCAGGATGCCAAAGACTTCTCTATTCACAAGCAAGCCAACACTCATATTTCTGGTGCCTGAACTAGTGCTACAATATACACAATTACCCCAATGACATGATGCAACATTCCTCCTAGAACTTCTACTCTTTCCAGATGTCAACCTTCCTGAATTAAAATATAAATACACCCTTCTACAAAATGGAAAGAAAAGGAGAGTTCTGTTTTCTGCAGAGAACCCAGTTGATTTGAAAATAAATACAGGGGAGATATATAGCAACAAAGAATAAACGTTTATTTTCACACGTGTAAAACTCAAAAAAACGAATAGTCTCAAAATGTCTCCCTGTCTGTGGTCATCCAGCAGCAAGCTCACTTAGAGTACAGAATGCTGGCAGAAATAAATTACAAATCAGTTTATTAAAAAAAAAAAAGGAGCAATTTTTGTCTTGTTCACAGAATTGTATATTTTGCTAGGGCTTGGGAAACACTGCTTTGGATTTCTCCTATAGCAGGTAATTTCTTTGAGGACATTTAGAAACAAATTAAAGTGCTGTTATGGCCACAGAATCACCTTAAAAGCATATATTAATTATTATGAACATATTCTTATAGGTGTATGTGCTGCTGTCATAAATTATTATTTGCACTGAAGCAGCCCCTTAGACCATATCCGACAAAGGAGACCCAGGGTAGGCCTGGAATGCGCACCCAGCACTGGGAGTGGCTGCTCTGAGCCTCCTGCAGGTCAAGACCCAGATGTGCTCAGGTTTTCTTCCCCCAGCTTCTCCTTTACCATCACCTTTACAGAAGGGAAACTGCAGGGTATCGCTCTAAAGGGAGTCCTGAGTACTCTAAAGCTGCCTCAGGGCTCCTGGGTGCCAGCTCCCAGCACATACCATCAGCTGCCCCAGCCAGGAAAAAGACAGTTGTGACCTGGACCCCTTTTACTGGGAACCACAAAAACCAAGAGCAGTTTTCTGAGTCCCTGCATCAATGCTTTACAGTCCTACGTACTAGATGCTTCACGAATGAAGACTAGAGATCTGCCCTCATGAGTTTACAAGTGTATCCAACACAAGGGATAAGTAAAACTAAGTTTAGAAAAAATCTGTTCTTTTTTTTAAAATTAGTTTAATACTTGGGAAGGTAGCAAAGCCATGTGAAGTTCTGACAAAAAAACCTTGGTCAAAATGCTGTTTTGTAGTACTATTTATCTAGGCAAAGTGAAGTTTAAATTGTGAAATGCACAACCAAATACTGACAGGTTTGATCTTGCTCAGGTATAAATGGGTAGATTGTTTTCAATAGCTGAGATCAAACAAATAGATAATTTGTTCATGCTTATTTGTCAAAATGAGAGATTTTCAAAGGAAAGTTTCAAGTTTCCTTTGTCAGGAAAAGTTTCTTAGCTGTGTTTTTTAGTTACAAACATGGGTAAAAGAGAATGAGTAGACTTGGTCCAGCCTAGAAGAAGGGTAACAGACTCAGAACAGGTGAGACCTGCCTAGAAGTGGCTGCTGTCCCCAGTCCACTCAAACAGTTCATATCATGACCTGCAGAACCATGGATCTATGATCTGTTTATCAATTTATTTGTTCCTTTTGCTTTTTCTGCTATGGTTTCTCCTTTCTACTCACATTTTACAGTGGTGGGTTTTTTTCCCCACAAAGGTTGTCTTTTTTTTATCTTTTTCTTTTTTTTTTAAATAAAGTGATTTTGTCTTATCCCAGCACACAGCAGCTAACTTTTACAAATTTTTGATAAGCCTTAGGGGTTCAGAAAAGGTTTCTTGCCCTCATTCAAGTCATTCCCCTTGCCTCTGAATGCAGGGAACTTGCATGTGCTTAGTGCTGGGGTGTCAGGTCAGCTCCTGTATATTCAAACCCATGTTTTGTGAGTTCTCTCTAGCACAGCTCTCAAAGATGAGGAAACCCTCCAACCCAATTTAAAGTTCCAACAGATCTTTGTGGTGGCTAGAAACAGGTATTTGCCCTCCCTTCCCTGCTGAAGATTCACTTACAGAACAGCAAAAAATTCAAGACCCTACTTAGAGCATGTACAAGGTTTTCTGAAAAAAAAACCAAAACCAAAACAACCCAAACCCTGTAAAAAGCCCTTACATTTTGTTCATCTTGGCATTTGTGTCTGCTCTTTTGGCAGAGAGCTCTAATTGTCAGGGACACAACAGGCTGTGCTCTTACCTATGATTAATAGACATGATCTTTCCAGAATGATAAATGCAGGCAGGTAAAGTCTCTGTGACTATATCTACATTACATCATAGATTATCAAAAGCTCTACAATGTGGACATGATAATAAGCATCCATGATGTCTAAAAGTGCTGGCTAAGAGTTCCTAATTCTAGAATTCAATTGTCATGATTTTTTTGGGGGGATATCCTCCACAACATTGAAATTCAGTTTCTTAGCTGTTCAGCTCTTTGTTCTGGGGATTTGCCCCACATTCCTCTTTGAGATTCCCTTTAGGCAGGAAGAGGGACCAGTGCCCTGAGCAGGAGGAGAGTGTGGAGCTACAGAAATGTGCACCATCCCCAGTGTGGTTTTTTGGGGGGTGAAGGGGGGACAAATGGACCTTCCTCTCAGAAACCAACAACCTTTTCTTGCTCTGCTGCCACAGTGGCACCACTGCTACAGCCCCTCAAGGGAAGCATTTGGAACACTATTGTCCTTTTTTTTTCTGATAGCAACATTTCAGCAGGCTGAATCCCTCTGACAGTTACTGCAGCAATGAACTACCACTAGTAACGTATCTCATGCCATCCAGTCACGAGGGGAAGAATAGTAGTTGCAAATGATTAAGACCACCCATAAAAGAAATTGAGAAACTGCAAATGCTGTGGTATCTTAGATGCACAGCACCTCACTACTACACAGGGGGAAACATCTCTAGTAGAGATGTGACATTCAGAAATGTCACACTGAGAATTTGGCAAGCAGAAGCACTGTCAAAGAATCAACAGGGGAGAGAAATCAAAAATACGAAAGAACTTCTGAAACAGCTGCAGGAAAATGCCCACTCTGAAGCCAGGTGAGAATTACTGGATGACGTATGCATGGAAGACCTAAGTAATTAATTTTTTATCACCTTGAGGAGATTTTAATAGGTTGGACAACTGTAGAAGACATTTCAGAAGAAGCTTCAGACTGGTCACCTGATTAAACATATTTAAGCACGTGTTTAAAGGACTTGCTGCCTTGGGATTTTAATTATTATGGACAATTTCCATGTGTGTGTTTGCTTTAACATTGTCTCCTGCTGGAGAACAGCTGGCTGCAAATGGGCTGGCAAGGTAAACAGAAACAGGCCTGCAATGCCCACCAACTCAGACAAGTCTCATCACCAGCACAAATCTGTTGCCAACCTGACAAGCATGAAATGTCTCAGAAGGATCCACATTTCATAGCTGTTGTGCCTCGTGGACTGTGTCACAGGCCAGCAGCAAGATATTCAAGGCATGGTGACACAGTATTGTTGCATGTCAAATACTGGGGAAAGAACACAGATCCTGAACAAATAATTTTTCTTCTGAAATATGTAGATTAGTTTGGTGCTCATGAAAAAAACAATGCTCTGTTTGTCTACAGTATAATGCTGGAAGAACTGTTTGGTTCTGTGTAAATCTCAACAGCTTATTATTTTTGAGTTAATTGCTATTTGTTCAACTCCAAGAGTGATCCAGGTGATTCACAGGGTGCTAGACCTACTGGTCTATCTGTCTACATGCCTAAATTTTAAATGACTTTTTGAGGTGAGCCTTATTAAACAAATACAAAAAGAGCCATGTGAAGAAAAGACTGCATAAAACTGAGTCACTCCACAGTTTGAACAGCGAGAAGAAGATGAAAGAGGTGAAAACAGATGTACTGGGAGAAGGTTATCTATAATACTGAGTAGTGGAATAGATACTGGCAAATACCTAATGATGGTGCCAAGGTTTTGAGCCTGATAAGATAAGAGAGTTGAGATGACTGAAGAGACAAATGGGATGTGATGGAGAAAATTAAGAGGAAAAAATAACATACTTTTGTTTTGGAGAATGACAGTCTAATGTAGTCATCCAGAGCCAGCAGCAGAAAAAGCAGCAGGGGCAAGGGTGCTGGATAAAGCCAAGAGGCAAAAAACAGGCTTTGAGGGGCAGTAGGAGAAGATGAAATTGAAAAACAGGTGTAGAAATAGAAGAAAACAAACAAACAAAACCCTCAAGAACCACAATGGGGAAAAAGGAACTAGGACACTTCAAGTACCTCACATTTCCCTAATCCACCTATTCATGAACTGATTGGACTGTGTATTAAAGTACACAAGTAAGGAACTTCTCCCCTTGTCCTCACTGATAATGAGCTAAGCATAAGTGATGGAAGCCTCAGACAGGTATTCAATAGACAAAATGCAATAAAAATAAAAGTTAAAATATTAGCCTTTGAGGAGTGGCCCAACCTCTCAATGGCATGGGCTGCCTGACGGTCCTGTCCATGCTCCTTCCACGGAGGTCATACCTGGGAGGCATTCCATTTCACAGGCAGCAGGACACCTCCATCTCCATGATTCTGGTCTCGACAGTCATAAACTTGCAATACACTGTACTACTTTGCTGTCAGGGCTGAAGTACAAAGTGGAAAAATCTGAAATTACATTCAAAGAACAGAAACAGTGGGTTTCACCACCTGGGTTCACAACATCTATATAGCATCAATGAGACAAGTACAATTATGTTTTTTTACTCTCATATTCCACAGAGACTTAATACTTCCCAGCTTCACCTACTACACACATGGAGAGAATGAATACTTATAAAGCATTCTTGAAATCACAGAGACAAAAAGAATCACGAAAATATTAGTTTGCATTTTTTTGGAGCAGTGAATGACACTGCAGCAATCCTAGCATGACCACGCACTCACAGACCTCTTGGTGACCGGAGGACTGTGCTGTTTAAACTACCAATTATCTTGCTACAGCTCCTGAATGGCACCATTTTGTTGTTAGAATGAACAAAGGATGCCTACGAGGGAGTGAAATGTAAGGTGCTGAGAGGAAAGTTTTCTGTGTCGTGCTGGGGGAATGTGGGCAGCATGGCTAACATGACAGGACATGATGAATGATGTTACACGAAGAGAGGCTGGGCCAGATGTGTGCATGCAGTGAACGTCTGTCCTCGATGAGCTGGGCAACTTAATGGGAGGGAGCAAAGAAAAGCTGCTTTCTGTAACAGGATTTCATTCCCCTTTCTTTGTCAGGACCTTTCATTTAGAAATGCTACTCTTGTAGCAATTATGGCCACAGGCTACACTGTGTTGACCCATTTTGACATGAGGCTAACACAGTGAAACACCTTCATCCGCAGGCAGAAGTGATTGTTCTCCCTTCAAATCAAACCCCCAGGAACCAAGTTTGCTGTTGACGAAATAATCATCACCTAAATTGTTGACAATTAGCATAAGCAAATTTGACTCTAGGTATACACTGCAAATTCACTGAAACTGGTATTAGGTATTCAGAAACAATGCACAATTAGAAGTGTCTTGATTGATCTTTTAGGATTGACTCTAAAAAACAAGAAAAAAAGAAGTTTCATCTAAAGAGAAAAAAAAGTTTCATTACATTTGTGGAATTAAAAGAAAAATTGTTTATGCAAAATTCTGATAAATAAATTACTTTAATCAAGTATTTTGCCCACCTCTGATTAGCAATGCTATATCACTGAAGTCTTTTATAAGTAGATAATATTCAGTTCCAGAACACAGCTAACATCCTTACTCTGCTGACTATCTGGATGTATTATTGAAGGCAATATGTAGAAAGGTTAAAGTGTTAATCAGTTAGAATTTATTCAGTAATCACAGCACTTCTAACACCAGTTGCCAGAAAAAAAATAAGGGAAACTAATAAAGTTTCCTCTGAGTAGAGATTTCCTTTACTCTGTAGTTTTCTGTCTTAGCTAATGAAACACACAGAAACACATTACTATAGTAAGGTCTTTTTTTTGTAGTTTTGCACTGAAATCTCCTGTGTTTGCATCTTCCTGTACTGAGAAAGCTTTTTTGTTATGTTACAGGCTATCCCCAGCACTGTTGAGAGATGGCCTCATGCAAAGAGATGTTAGGGGTGGGTGGGGTCAGCACCACTGTAATGTAACATTGCAGCCCATAGTGGTGAAACATCAACGTTAGACACAGCAAAGCAAAATGTAGACAGTCTGTGGTTTTAGACTAAAGAAAAGTGTATGTACAACTTGCAAAGCATTCTGCAGCTTGCTGGTGATCAGATCTCTAGAAGAACAGTATTTTTGTACAGCTAAACACAATATAAGTGATTAAGTGTTTTTCAGGTGTTTTTTTTTTCTTTTTGACTGACAAAATTTCAAGCAGATTAACAACAAAATTAATTAATGTAAACTTTATGTGACTCTTCATTGACTGTCAAGGATAACTAAGATAATAGACCCACCAGATAAATAAGCATGTTCCCCTGCTGAACCCATTTTTTATCTCAGGGTATTACAGTGAGTTGTCCTTTCAGTGGATGTTTGGTGAGGAATCATGTTTTTCCGAGGCCCTTTTTAAGGCAGACAAAAATGAATTGGTCCCCCTTTACTGATCTACATAAGGCAATTTATCTAAACGTTGTAATGTAGTCATATATAAAAGTTATGGCAAGTCCTTCACTGCTTAAACCATGTAGCGATTAACTATATTTGTGTATTTATTTCAACATGCTAGAGATGCCAGTCATGGGACTTACTTAAAAGTGCATCAACAACTCCCTTTTCCAGGCAATTATATTTAAGAAGTCTTTAATTTTGTTGTACCTAGGGGTAATCACAAAAAGAAATGTGTCTTTAACAATGTATGAAAATGGTTTGGATATATTAAAGTTACATCTAAGCACGAAATTAAAACAAAACCTGTCATAAGGACAGGATTTTATTACGAAACGCTCATAAGCAGCTTTGTATTTTAGTATTTTTATATGGGCATATAAATGTCAGCAGTTTTCTTTCTATATTTTTTCTCTTCTCTGGGTCACTGGGAGAGAAACAAGAAAGCAGAATCTGGCCTTTAGCATACAGTCTTACCATTTCCCATGGAGCACACAGTGATCTAAAATGCACAATAAAACACACATTAAATGATTGTCATGGAGTGAATGTCAAGATTGTTACGAGATCCAGATCCATTATACTGGAGAGCAAGTGCAGCATTAGATGTTCACAGTCCACATCAATTGCAGGGATATCTTGTGTTAGCATTTGTTGGCATTGCTTCAGGAGGAGCTTGTGTGAGATAGTCAGAGCCATCAGCTCAGAAGAGTTTCTGCCAGCCCTGGAATTCGATCCTCCTCCCAGTCCTTACATCACCCCTCAGAGCTGAGAAATCTAAAACTCATCCAAACTGGTATTTTCTTATGCCAGCTGGCAAAAGTGACCAAGCAGAGCACCAAGGACTATAGTGGCCTTCCTAAAAGGGACAGGACAACTTGCAGCCTTCAGTGTACCAGCAAGGTCTGAGGAGTGACCTCATTAAGGCTCAGTCCCTAGTCTTTCTGGCCCTCTTTCATATTGGGATAACAGCAATCTGATAGGAATGGGAATAAAGTAAAATCAGCAAACTTTTGCTAGATTTTGAAGTGACAGTATCACTGGTGGATGGATAATGATGCAAAAGGGTGGTGGTGTTTTAGAGGCGCTAAGTGATCCACCCAGTGGTCAGGCACACCACCAGCAGTCATACATAATGAGGCAAAAATGCACTTTTGGAAATACCTAAGTATGTTGGCCTTTGGCCTTTGACAAATACTATGTATGGGGTTTTTTTTTTTGGTCTCAGAAGTAAATAATGTATGTTTTATAACCATCAAAAAAAAATATTTTTTTTTGCTTTCCCTCTTCAGATCACCACAAGAAGAAATGACACAGATAACTTACTGTCCAATTAAATAGACTGATTGATGCTTTTAACATTGATATTCCTTTTTTTTCCCCTTTGCATTTGGAAACCATAGAGAAGAAATAGCAGCTATGCAACTTCAAAGCACTTTCTAGCACTGGATGTCATTAGGAATATTACAGCTGTTCTTCCTACTCTGATGACTCTGGCTCTCACATGCAGCATGCTCTAAACAACAGTAAGCAGGAGGTGGATGATAGTTTATTCATTTTAAGTTTTGGTATAAGTATATACCAGAAGATATGTGCCTTCCAATTTGATCTCAGTGTCTGCTGGCCTTGCTCACAGCACAACCATGAGAGCCTTGACCCAACCAAGATGCTTTACTGGTTAATGGAGTGAATATGTAAACCACCAGGAAGGGGTGTGCTTTGGTGGGTGCCATGAAGAGTCCCGAGCAAGGCAGAACTGCAGGATGGCAGAGGGGCTCTAGCCAGTGTGACTGGATCCATCCTGAGCCTTTGCTGCCAGGGACCAAAAATTACAGCATTTCAGGAGGAGTTATTTAGTTTATCTGCTACAGGAACAGTGACATGAGGAGACTTTATGTCCAGAATGTCCAGGACATCATACCTTCAGCTTCATTTCTGTGTTAGATTGTCAAGCACCCTGATGTAACTGGTTGTATGGTTTGTATAGAAAAACTCCCTTCCCAGACAAAAATGGCACTACTGGTCACTCATACTAGTATAAGACCAAGGCAGGTATTAGTCGCTCAGTATCTTGTTTTTCATCTCTCTTGCTAATCATCAAAATTTTACCCTCCTAAACATATCAGTCCTCTTCTTCCCATAGCAGGCCATCATCCTGTATTGCTTTTGCAGAATCATGGAATATCTTGAAGAGACTCACAAAGATCGTTGTGTCCAACTCCTGATGTGAGCATAAGCCAGACTCTTCTGTGAAAGACAGAAGTACTAGATCCACCTGTATTCCTTCTGGTTATTCCCCTCTCACATCCCTCTCAGGGCACACCATGTATATGCTGATTCAGCACAATACACAATGCTACCAAGGGAGCAGAGTGACAGGAATGAGATGTCTTGGTACCAAACTGGGACATTCCCTTTCTGGGAACGCTCAAGGCCTGATAAGTTTGTATTTCCTCTGCACAGAGACAAACTCCCCCAGTGAGAGAAGCAGTTTAGCCAGGGCTTGCCATTATTAGTTAGCATTGTCTGACACTGAACGCATTGTTATCAGGCCTCTAAGGTATCACATTTGATGGGCACAATTCACACTTCTCAGAACCATTATTCCAAGCTTCCTGCCAGCTCCTTAGTTTACTCAGGCTTTATATTTCCAAGGTTATTTTTGCAGCGACAAAGGCTGGAAATGTAAGGCCAGATTCTTTGACAGAAAGAACTGGCACAGTTCCACTGTCTGTGCCCTGGGGCACTGTGGGGAAGCTGACGGGCTTGGGGAAAGCCACGGCTGCCGCAAGAGGGACTCCCTCCAGTTCTGGTTACAAGGAGTCATCCAGTCACACTGACCTGTCTCTCCTTCAGGACCACGGTAAAGCACTTCTTGAAAGTCATGAAATTTCTTAACCAGCTTTTCATTATGAAAATCTGCAATTTCTCTTTTACTTTACCATTGTAGCCAGGTGGGTGTGGGGCTCCTCTTCACTCAGGCTCCATGATCCAGCCTCTGCTGTACTACCAGACCTCCAAGTTTAATATCCACAGGCAGAATCTTGCAAATGAGAATCATGCATCAGCTGATAACATTTTATTGAATGTGGGTAAATATAGGGTCCAAGACACAAAGTATCATGAGCCACAAACTGAAGAGAAGGTAGGGAAGCTAAACAGGAGACAAACACACTGGTCTGTACTTCAAAGTCAAGAAATAAGGACATTCTTTCAAAACAGATTACGAGTATGGAAAATTAACTACAACAAAGAAAATGTGAAGGTAGTATTTTCAGGATTGTATTTGTTTAATGGACTGCATATGGTATATATTAAAATAGTACTAAGCAATTCTGTAGTTAGAGATAGGTCAGTTTTTTTCATTGTAAACACTAATTTCAGGGCATATAGTCAAGCCACGTAAATCCCTGACAGTTTAAGCTTGTGATAGAACTGACGTGCCTGTGTGTGGTTTCTCTTCCCCTGTCCAAGACTATCCAAACCAGCTATGTTGTTTTTACTCAGAACAATGAGCACAAAGAAGTTGTTTTGGGGATTAGCCCATTTTCCCTTTAATGAGGAAGAGAAGGATTTAAAATAGAATGGGAATTTCGGAACAAGTTCTTGCTCTAAGAAGATCCACTACTTGAAATGGATGGGGTTCAACTCACTTTCTTAGTTATTTCCAAGGTGGAGTTCTGTCAGCATCTGGCATTGTTAGTGGGATATTACTGGAATACACACAGTGAAGAGCTTAGTCCAATGAGGATATTAGGTCCCAAAGACACTAGTGTAGCTTTCCACTTCAAGGTCTGTACAGTGCAGATTATGCTGCTGAACAGTAGCAACAGATCTTGCCTACACATGGAGTTATTCCTCCAAAATCATGTCTGGATCTTCCCTATTCCAGAAAAAAAAGGGTGTTTGATGCTGTGCTTAAGTCATTTTCACTGTAAATTAAAATAACTGAAAGGAAGAAGTTTTATTCTACAGTGAGGCCATGAACATTGTTCTTTAAATATCTTTTGCATTATGAAGTCTCATCCTACCACAATCTAGCTCTAAATCGCAGATAATATTGTATTTATAAAGTGTACACTCTCAAGGGATGAGAAATATTGCCCAAAATGCCATCCAAATGTGGAAAATGTAATATTTACACTGGATAGGTGCCATCCTTGTCTGGTAGGCTAATGGGTCAGAAAAAAATTGTCTGTGAAAAGACAACTGTGGGAGTGGCTGGGAGTCCAGCAGTTTCTTTTTCCCTCCCTCCCTTTTTAACAAAATTGTTTCTTGGTGTTGTGGTTTAAATCAGATTTTAAGAAGTCCATTATGATGCATCTGTTTAAAATATCAAGGGGAAGCACAATTCGATAACACTAAAAGTACAAAAGCAAGAGTTGTGAATTAATACTGTCTCCCCTGCTTAACTTACTGCCTCTCATGTTGAAGCACCATTGACATACAGTTTCACATCTTCTAAAATGTGTCATGATCTGTAAATAGCCAGTTGTGCTTTTGAATGTCTTCCCATGCCCTTGCATCATCCAGATCAGAGCTGGTGGTCTTACATACATTATTCCAACTTTGTTCATTTCAAGTTAATATTTTAGTTGAGTTATGCTGTAGTTACAGGAAATCAAAATGTTATACAGCTATTTGTCTTTTTGGCAGTTTACACTTAGCATTGCCATTTATATTACCTGGAGAAAAAACCCCAGATAACCCATGCAAATCATTTGTAGAGGAGCTAATTTCTATTTCTTCTAAAGCCAATTTTAAATCTCCTCCATATGGCTGATACAAAGTATTATGAGGCAGTTGATGAAAACATGGCTCCAATGAAGTCAGTGAGTTTTGTGTCAGACTTCAGGAGAGCCAAGATTTCATCCATTATCTCTTTCTGTAGCAGAGGGTCCAGCTGTATTACAGTAAAAAAAAAAATATATATATAAAAAAAATCCAACACCAAAAGGCTGAAGCTATTAATCAACCTAGAAAGATCTGGTTAATGTATTGCAAGGTAGGCCTCTGTTGGATGGTGCGTGCCTTTAAATTCTGCAAGCACTTAAAGAAACCCTGCCAAAAAATTTGACACGTGCAGCCCCAGTCCCCCAGCCCAGACAATATCCATCCTGCCTGCTGCAACCATTGTGGTCCTCTGTAACTGGGCTTTCCTTCCTCACCCTTTGAGGCCCTTCTGACAGGCAGACTGCAAACCTCCCTAGGCAGGACTCCAGCTTTTGCTTGTCGCAGCTGGAATTGCAAGGCAATGTTGCATACTGAAAGCAGCGGGGATGAAGCTGGATGTAAACAACGGCAGTTCCAGTCTTGTGCAATGCAGAGCCAGACATTTGCCTATCGAGCCTTTATTGTCTCTATTTAAACACAACCAATAGTTGTCTGTTGTATCTTTCTTTTTTAAATTTTAGATCCCATTAGGCTGATATAAAAATTCTGTTGTCAAAGTAATGCTGCATAGTCAAAACCACCCACCACAAATTAGAATGCTAAATTTAGGAATAAAAAGTTTCTCTTAGCACTGAAACCCAGAGCCCACACACATAAGCACGTATGCCGACCCATGGCTGTAAACTCCAGGGCACAAATGGAATTATTCACTCAGTGTACAAGTACTTGCTCAGACTGAGAGCAGCACAAAATAGCAAACAGCTGATCGAACAGATGACAGAGTTACGTTTTTAACACCATATTTAAAAATAAAGGTGGTGTGGCTCTGCACACCATAGCCTAAAGAGGGAATTCCTAGGAATGTTTCGAAAAATCCAACAAATATTAGAATTGATCCTGAAGAGTCTTTCAGTAATGTAAACTAACACCAAACACCTTCATTTCACTTTAAAACTCTTCAAAGTTATGAAGGCGTGCACACACCTTAGCCACATGTATGTGGAATTCTGTAATGCTTTGCTGACTTTTTAATTCATATATAAGTTCAAAGCTTTGATCACAGTGCTGTTACACTTTCTGTTTGCATTTTTGCAGTCTTTACATTATATTTGGTGACAGAAGACTGAAAATTTCATTAGAGAGAAAAGAAAATCATTATTTAGCTTTCATTGGAAACTTGTGTATTTCCATAGATGGTGTAGAGCTTGGATTTTAAAAAAAATGAAGTAGATAATGGGATGTGGTCACTTTCTTCTGCTTAAAAAGTACAACTTCTTTCTGTGAGTATTAGTAACTGCAGTCATTACTGTAAAATTATTACAGATTTATAGAAAAATCTGAGATGGAAGAAAAGCAAAGGTTTTGCTATTTTTTCAAATGTATTTTATTTCTGTATTTTTTCAGTAAATATATATGAATTACATAGTAGTATCCTCATTGTCTTAATCAGAGGTGATGAACGTAAGGGTATATAAAACATTACAAGGTTTGAATCAGTGAGATAAATATACATTTTAAGACTGTATGGTCTGCACATGCATACAGAACTAGCCAATAATGCACAAAAAGAAATACCTATTTTTAGAAACCAATCTTAATTCAAGACAGCCGAGCTAAATCAAGCACTGCTCTACACTATACCTACAACTTTCCCATTCATTTAGACGACTCAAAAGAAAACACTCTTACTGTTTTATTTTGTAACTGCCTTAATACACAGATCCAAAGGCACTGAAGTGCAGTTTACTTACAGAGTTGCTGGAATTTCTTCTAAACTAACTTAATGGTAATTTTTTTGCCCTTACTGAGAACAAAGCTCGTTGTTCCTGCTCACATACCGTCTGTTTTTCAGCCAGTTTTTTCCCTAAGGGTCCCTCCCTGCCCGCTCCCCGGCGGGGCTGCTCCGGCTGCACTTCAGCGGGCAGCAGCCCAGGCTCAAAGACAAGCCAGGCTGAGGCAGCGAGTCACTATTTTTCATACAGTGGTTGCCCTTGAACATCAGCCTTGCAACATGAGAATCGGCTATCCTCTTCTCCTGAAGAAAACGAAACTTAAAATATTTTCAACCCACAATTTCCGTGTTTTATTACTATTTTATCATCCTCGCTCCCCGCTCCCTCCTTCCCTACCCCCACTTGCCCCCCGCCCCGCCTGCGTTAAGTTTCGGGCAGCTCTGCCAAGCGGCTCCATGTGACGGCAGCGTGGTCGCTTCCTTCCCGGCCCAGCCGCAGGTAAATCCCGGTGGAGCCCCACGGGACGGACATCCCGAGGGGGGGAAGCAACGCCGCGAGAACCTGGCATCGCCACCTCGCCTGCTCCCTCAGTGCCCGCACCCCGCACCCGGGCGCTGCCGGCGCCCAAACCAGTCCGGACACAAGCGCATCCCTTTCCCAGGAGCACGGACAGCCGGCACAGCATGGGGGGAGCGCGGCAGCGGCGGCAGCCCATCCCGTCCTGTCCCGTCCCGCCCCGTCCCGGCCGTGTGCGGCGGTGCTCGCCCGCTTCCCGTCCCGGCCGTGCCTTCTCCCTGCGCGGCACCGACGGCGATGGAAAGGTTGAACTTACTTGGCTCCTGCGGCGGCCCCCGGAGGCGCGGGGGGCGAGCACTCTCCGCCGCCTCGCTCGCCCCCGGCACTGCACCCCCTGCCCCGGGCGCGGGGGAGCCGCGGCGGCGGCGCGGCCGAAGCCGCCGGGAGCCCGCCCCGCCGCTGCCTGCCCCGCCAGGCGCCTTCCAGCCCGGCTCTACCCGCGTTGTTTTCTCGCACCATTTTTTTTAATCTTTTTTTTTTTTTTTTGATTTGCAAGAAGACGCCAAAACCCCCGCGCGGGGCTCGTCGCTGGGGGCGGCGCGGGGGTCGCGGCGCGGGGCCCGCCGCATTCCCGCTCCCACAGCGCCGCCTGGCGGCCCCGCCGCGCCCGGCCCCGCGGCCCGCCGGGAACACGCGGGGATCGCCATAAATGAGCCCCCCGTGACCCATATTCGGTTCAAGTGCAATCTTTATCTTTCTTCCCACCCCCTTCCATCTTTTTTTGTTTCCCCCCCACTCCCCCCGGTTCCTCTTTCAAGCCCACTCCACACTGCCGCGCTATTACATGCTAATTTAATTTTACTATGGACGATATTTTCAGCATTTGCTGAGGACAGTAAATTTTGTAGTTTATGTTATTTCACTTTTTATGACTTTTTAACACTTAATAAAATTTTATTAGAGCACTTTTGTGTTTACAAGGCCACAAAACTCTTGGCAGGTTGTCAGAAGTCCTTTTTATTATGATCCTACTGATATACTGCGAGTAATGAAATAATCATGTCCAGAAATGTATCAAAGGCCAGAGGGATTATCCAATTTAATGGCTCTACAGATGCGCTGTGAGGGATACGGACAGGCAACGCGTCGACAGGCTAAAAGGCATGTGCGAGGCGAAGGCAGCCCTGCTTAATTTCTTTCCCATTGCAGGCTGGTGCTGTGTTGTCCTGGAGGCTCCGGGCTCAGTCAGGTGACTCCCAGAGTTTTCACGAAAAATGGATTCATTCTGGTGCAAAAAGCTCTTTTTATTCTTAGGTGTGCATCTAGCGCTGACGTGCTTGCTCTGGTGTTTCCACTGCTTGCGACACTCAGCGAAACACAATTTATGGAAAACACCCGATGTCATCGTGCCATTGTGCAGCAAACAGTGGCTCTGGGCATTATGGTTTAGTCTTGCAGCCAAAAAATAAATAAATAGAAAAAAGAAAGACCAAAATAAACAAACATTAAAAAAAAAATCAGAAGCAAAACAAGCTGGGGAGATCAAATACAAGTGAGAGATTTTAGAGTATTCTGTGTTTTGCTTTTGTCTTAGCAAGGGTAGGGTTGTGGGAGCTCTCTCATTTGTGCATGTGCTCTTCTCCCACAATGGGCTGTTTTTCTTCACTGCTGTGGTGCTATAGCCTAAGATCCTGCAGCTATTTTTAAGGCAATTTCCTTTTATTTTAAATAATTGTTCATTTAACATATGTTGTTAAACTCATTCTTGCGTCAAAAGGAGGCGATTATACTTCCTGACCCTGAAAGCAAGGTGGGTGGCTTTGTTTTATAATTAAATTTTCTGTGTTCAATTTCATATTTTTCTTTCTCTGCTGTTTCCTAAAGACCATGCCAAAAAACATAAAAGGTAGCAATAACATCAGGAACACTTCAATGCCAGTTTTATCTCTTTAACACATTGTTCCAAACTTTCAAGCTTCACAGGGATACTAGATAGATATTCTTTCACAGTTTTACAATTAATTGTTTAATTCCCTGTGATTCTAACCCTACCCCATTAGAGTCTGCAAAAAGAACATATCTCATAATTTCCAAAGTAGGAGGAGGACTTTTTTCCTCCAGCACAAACATGTACCATATTCTAAGGTATTTCGTGATACTGCCAATAGGGATTTCTATTAAAGAAAACAGACACTCTCTGTGTAGTTTTAAAATATGCTTGAATAATTTCAAGGACTTTAGAAATGGACCTGAAGACAAGTGATCAAAGAATTTATCTTCAAAATCATTACAATATATTAGTGGACCACATGTTTGTATATTTATTCATATTGTGAATCTGCCTCATTCTGGAAGAGCGCCTCCAAAATCAATGGGGCTTCCGGAGGAGTTAAAGTAACATACAATGTTTGTAAATATGGCAGAATCTGGCCCAGGAGAAGTAATATAAATCATGAAATGCAGTTTAGCTTCAGGACAGAAGTTTTGTTTTTCCAGAACAATATCATCTACTGTAAATCACATTTTTACAGGTCAAGGTCAATTTAAACTTCTTAAACCTTTAACAGCAATCAAACTGGAAACCTGCAGAATGAAGTGATGTGGTAAAAGAAGTGATGGACTGGAAACTGTTAACTTTGTAAGAGGAGTGGTTGCTATTGTTCTTTTGAGAGAAAGGGCAAACTTGGAAATGCTTTGAGTATAAATATGTAAACATGCCACACATTATTTAATCAATGAAGCATCTAACTAATTTAACCCTTTCCCAGGGGCTTAAGTTTTTTCCTGGAACATCAGAAAAGGCCTGAGAAAGCTGTTCCCACCATCACGGAAACAGAAACAGAGAGGCAGGATTCAGTAACTGGGCCTGGGCTGGTGCCTACAGGAGGTGTGCAAGGCTGACAAGTTAGTCTTGGCTGAAGGAGAACAACCTTGGTGGAATAATTTAAGGGAGCAGCATGACTAGGGATGGCCCTGTCCCCAGCATGCACCAATGTCACCCCCAGGAGAGGTCCCTCAGACCCCAACAGGCGCTGTCAGGGCAGTTATGTGAGCTGAGACCCTCCCCTCCACCAAGGATGGCCAGCAGATGGTACATGAGGAACGTTGGCCACTGGAGAAACCTGTGGATGTTCTGTTCCTGTATTTACACATTAATCCCTGTTTATGGCCCAGTCATTCTCTTCAACAGCCCATCAAGCAGGTGTACTAGTGAAATGCAGCGTACTCTTGGCACACTGTACCTTGCCAAATCTACTGATGCTCTGGTGAACATTAGAAGATACATATTAATCATTTTAACGGGCATAACCCTACACCTATTCAAGTCAGTGGAAATTATGCCATTGTTCACAATGAGACTAAAAGTGCAGTCATGACTAATTAGTTATTAATAGGCAGTTGCCTACAAACTTTGTAACAACATCATATTATCAAAGCACAAAGCTGGACTACAGTATGCTATAGAGTGATATATGAACAATAGTAGTTTAACAATTTATTTACATGCAACATGCCAACAGCATGAAAATCAACCCAGAAGTCTTTAACTAAAGAGGAGAAGATGTTCTGTAAAAACCATTTGTGTCTTAGCCGCAGAACTCCTATGGATAAGAGTGGGATTTGTGCAGCTAAATCCCATTCAATTTTCTGAAAACAAATTTGAGGTTTCTGAAACCAGAAAGCTGAGTACACTCTCTTCTGAAATCTATTAAAGGGACCTCAATCAGGTCTTTAATTTTTCTTTTTGCAAAACTGCTGACAAAACAAGCAATAGGTACTTTTGGGGGGCTGTTTGTTGCTTTTATTTTTTGATTGGCAAATCACTTGCTTGTTGAAAGCTACCATTTCCCAAATCAGGAGAAAATGTAACAAAAATTAAGGGTCCCTCAAAGCAATGAAAACATTTCCAGGGCGTTTGGTTGTTATTACTTGAGAAGGAAGACCTGGTTCCTATAGATTAGATATTAACATACTTCCCTGGTATTCAGGAGACAATAAGACAATGCCTTCTCTGTAAACTAGAGTGGGGACTGGAGCCCACATCTGCCACATCCCAAATGAGTGCCTAATGCCTAGGTGATGGGGTCTTCCAGTGAGGCCACTCCAGGGAGCTCATAGGAAGAGAGAAAACAACAGCAAAGTTTAATTAACCTGTCTCATGAATTTTTAATAAAATTCCTGAAGTTTGGGGAGCTGTGGCTTCTGAGAAAGGCTGGAGCTCCTGGTTAGGTCATTCAAGTTGAGAAAAACACACATTCCTATCAAAACTCTAGCCTTTTCTTTCCCATGTAATTATCTGCTGCAAAGATTACTATGCTGTAGATGTATAAAAGAATAAAAGTACATGAAGATAATGATATAAACTTAAAGTATATAAAAATAAGACAGTTGAAGTGCTACCTATATTGTAGTTTTATTATAGTTTAATGGACATACGCCAATGAGTATTGCACCTCTGTGTCCAAACTGATAGATGTACCCTATAAAAGCTTTCCTCAGAAGAAAGTCAGATAAGTCAAACTCAGTAGAAAAATAGCTGTACTTTCTGCAGCTATAGATTATTCAATCAATGAAAGTCCTATCTAACTCAATACTACCCACATCCTTGGGTTTACTTTCTGAACTCTCATCTGAAGTACAAACTGGCTCCCCCCGTTTCCTCTGATGAGTACAGTAACTTGGAAAGCCCAGAAATCCTTCTTGGAAAGTAAGCAGCAGGTCCAGACCATGGGTTTTATAGCATTTACAGTTCTTGAAACAGAGCTTGGGATTTACTTTCTTGCTTAGGAACTTAGTTATTTTTTATAATGCAATGTCATTTAAGTTCTTAAGCTGAGTGGTAGTTATGCAATCATTTCATCTTTTTCTATTATTTTAGCTTAGTCCCATTTTTCTTCTCCTTTATTTTCACTCCATATATATATATATATATATATATATATATATATATTTATTTATTTATTTATTTATATATATTTATATATATACATGTCTCTATCATTGTTAGTTCTCAAGAAAATGTTAGAATTTCTTTTACTGTCTCTTTCCTGGCAACTTACAGACACAACTTTCCTAATGATAATCATAGCAATAGAGAAACAGAGTCTAACATGACTACCTTGAAACATCCAACTCAGAATAACTATGAGGAATCCAAGGTGCAATTCTTAGCTGGAGGAATTATAATCAGCAAACACAACTAGACAACTTCCCACCTTATACTGGAAAATCCTACAAAATTCTGTGCTTATCCTGCTGACCTTTTAGTTATTAGGGGCTGTTATGTTATTTAACACCCCTGTATCTACCCTGTGCCTTCTGCACATGAAGCATGGGCACAAGAAAAAACATGGCAAGGGTGCTCCCAGAGCCACCGGGAAATCTCTGGCTGCCGAGGTGCTGCTGTGGTTACTCTCACAGGGCAGCACCTTGCAACTTGCTGAGGACAGGATTATCTTTATAACCGATTTCCAGTTTCTCCTCAGCAAACCGCCCTCACCTTCCTGTGTAAAACATGGTGTGGCAGGGAATGACCCCGTATGGAAAGGATACGTAACACCCGAGTCTCACGGGCAAGTGGGTGCCAGGAGCAGCTATGGCAGAGGGATTAATCTGGGGTGTCTCATGTGGCCCAGCATGATGCCAGTGTCAAGGAGTTAGAGCATTCAGGAGCAGCAGCTGCACGGTAGGCCATGCATGGGAAAGCCTGGGCCAATGGTTTTCCTCTCCCTTTTGCTCTGGGATGGAGAGGAAGCTACGTTTTCCTCTGGGTGGCTGGGGACAATTTCAAACATTATCTCTTTAACTCAAATTCTGCCTTTAAGAGAGCATTATGGAGACTGTCTGCAGCCCACCCTGGCCTCTCAGATCACATTGCTTCTCCCTCTCTCCTTGCATAGTCCCAGCCATGCTGCTGGGAAGTTTGCAGCGAAGAGGGAGGGCTAATACAACTTGAACGCTTTCTTTTCTCTCTTGATCTGTGTGTATTGCTTTCCTGATGCACTCTGAGGCAAAGGTGAGGAGATATTTATATCTCCCATGTCAATGAGAATTACCAGGATCTTAAAATACCATTTAGAAGTACTGAAACAATGAACGTGTTACACTGGCAGTAGCTCTTTAAAGGTTTCTCATATAAATAAAGACTGTCTCCAAGAAGAGTCTCATACATAATATTACACAGTAATCATTAGCTTAAAAAATTATTACAAACAAAATAAAATTCAACACAGATGGATTTGGGCTATGTGACCATTCAAAGCTTATTAAAATGACAAACTTGAAGAAGCTGGAATGCTTAAAACTCAGCACTTGTTCATGTGCTAGTTTGATTTAAAGAAGACTCCAGAGGCTTTCTTGAATTACATATTATCATATGTTATATTTTCATTAATTATTCCCCAGACTTCAATGCTGGCCAAATATCACCAACACTAGGCCCCAGGTCCCTCCCTCTGTGTGATCTGGCTTGTCACAGAAGATTCAAACTTGACAGTCCTTCCTCTCACATCCATACTCTTGGCAACTCTTTATTTCCCATGGCGAATTCTAGAGCCCTGTCTTCACTCACACTTAAAAAAAGATGTGGTTTGCAATGCTCTAATACTTCTTCTAATGCAGCAGTTTCTTGGGATGTAGCATAAGTTTGGGGCCTTTTCTCTTGGCTTGGAGGTGTGTTAGGGCATGTCAGCACTGCAGCCTGTTCAGTGCAGTCCTGCAGCAGTGCCTGAGCTGATGCCCCACTGCCCAGTCTCGCTGCTATGGCTCCTCTACAGGGCAATGCCACTCCTGCTGTGTGAATGTGGTGATGTCCAAATAAGCAGTGCCTGTTGTGGGAATGGGAGTCAAACAGGAGGGATAGAGAGCCAGAAGGGGAATGAAAGCTACAAAGAAGGGTTTTGGTCTTCCTTCACCACAAAGTCTATAAAAGAAGTCTAGCTCGAATAATGTGCAGGGGTCTGGTCAGTTTTTAGACTAGTTGAAATGAGTCTTCTGTGAGCAGAAGTTTTATCAATTCATCCAGCAGGACAACTTTGCACATCAGGTTGCTATGATTTAAGTGACATCCTTTTTATCACAATGACATTGAACCAACCTGAAAAATGTTTCAAGATACTAAATCCTTCAAGCTTGATATTTGGAATGGAGTCCTCTTTCAAAATTGGAATTTTCCCATCATTGATGACATCTTTGTATTATGGAGTCTCTTATCTTTCATTCTAATAATATTGCACAGACCTGTCTTTGTGACACACTGAAGACCTGTGATAAAGTGATGCAGTGAATTTTCTCACTGGTATGTAAGAAAGAAATGCCTCCTGCACAGCTTCTGTTCTTTTTTTCCCCCCATAAATTCTATAAATCCTACTACAAAACAGAAGATAATTCGAACCAGATAAACTTTTTATCAGATATCAGATATTTTAAAGACAGTGACAATATCACAGGATGAAGGTGGTCATAAAGGCATATCAAATATAATACTTACTTTTAAAGTGTCTGAATAATTAAATTATATTTTGTTCACATTATTCACGTCTTCACTGCTTCAAGTTGTTACCATCAGCCATTCCTCTGTAGGCTAACATTATGTTATGGTGATTGTATGTCAGTTTAATAGCACATTCTTTTAAAAATATCAGCAGAACCAGGCAGGACCTGACCCACTGCCCATGGAAAATCAATGACACTTTTAAAACCTCTTAGTTGGTTGGTCTCATAGTAAATATTAGTAAGGGATATGAAGATAAGTGTTGCTTTCCTGAAAGCTTTGTACAGTTCTCTGTGTACTCCCCATGTAAACCTGTTCTTACCAAGTCAGTAAGTCTGTTTACATGCCTCACGTAAGATACACAAAGTAGGATGCTCTGTGAAGAGAGAGATCTCTAAAAATTCCTACAAGTACTATAAGAAACATACATTGACATCAAAGCAGCGCCTCTTGTACTTAATAATCAGTTCAGACCGTGGAGAGAGAAGAGGGTCCATTTTTAGTGTTAGTCTATTTAAAAATGTTTTTAGTTGGTAATACACCTGGGGGTATCACCCTGTATTATAGATCTTACTGCAAATGCTCCAGATGTATAATTTAATCAAAATATCAAATATCTTTTACTACAGTCCAGCTAGCCTCTGTAAACTGAATGATTGCTTAGGAGACTCCTCACAAGATGAACTTCTGGCAATGGAATATATAAACACGCTTTGTGGTCTGAGCCTTTTTCCACTAACTTACTTTGGTTTTGGTGCAGTTAAAAATAAGAGAGGGGAGGGTGGAAGGGTCAGCTGCTTTCCGACATCTAAAATCTTTATCAGTACCAGCAACCCCTCGGCTGGTGTCAGTGATTTGTGGTATTGTTGTTTATCTGTGTATCACTCACTCGGACGCAGTGTTTAGATCCAAAGGTCTCAAGACCATTTGCAATCTCTTCCAGGCTTGCTGTACCAGACAGGGCAGACATCTGGCTGTCAGTTATAATTGCATCCTGCACCAGAAGTTGTTTTTAAATACTTCTGATTCCCTTTGAACACCGAACTGTGATGCACAACAGTTTCAAGCCATTACTGCAAGAAGCAAAGTCATTCCATGACTTTAGTCGAGTTTGAAACAAGATTTATGAGAGATGGTGGGGCGAGGGGCCATTTTACAAAAGGGTGGCTGTTTGAGCCTGCTTGGGTTTTAATGATACAGCAGTTTCCTTTCCAGCCCGTACAACTTATTCTTTGAACGCTGACAGAAATAGTCAGAAATATATTTGTGGTGTTGCCATGTTTACTGTTTCCTGTTGTCTTTCTTTGGAAGTATTTTAACAGAAATTAGGACTTCACATAAAAACCCCACAGGCTCTTGGATGAAAGGATTAACTATTAGGCTTCCTTCTCACTCTAACATGGTGGACTGTGATTTAAACCCTACAGACTCATGACAGGATATGATGCCAATTAAAAGCTCGAAACCTAATTTTTTGACAGAATAATCACATAATCCCCTTTCTATTATCTGGCTAAAGGATTATTGACAGCACCTTTATTTTTCAGCCCAAATCTTGGATTTATTAGGCTAACAAACTGCGCTTGTTTAAATTATACAGGCCAATGAATATTGTTGAATGTCCAGGCGCAGGGCTGCATTCAATATTGTAAAGGGATGTTTTTCCCCTGGTAATTGTCACACTGGGTCAAGAATGCACAGAAATGTAAGTGGACAGCTGGTTTTGGTTGAAAGCAGAGCTCTGATTTGCTGTTTAATACCAAATCAATTATAAAGTAATTTAATAACAAATCTTATAAAGTAAAACACTGCAGTAAAAAATTCAGCTGGAATTTCTTCTAAGATCTGAATTCAGTTTTCACGGAATACATAGGAAGGTCAATGAAAAAATGTTACTGGAATATACAAAAGAAAGAGGTTAAGCTCTGCCTGTCTGAGTTGCCAATCGTGATTGCTTGAGCCCAAAAGTGATCTTGTCAAGACAAGAGTTCTGGTGAGATAGACTATGCTGTTGCACTGGTGGAAGTGGACTATCCCTCCCTGCTTTGACACCTGATCTGACAGCAGTGAAGAGTCCGAGGGCCAGTATTTTCCATTCAGTTCAGCGCCTGTTGAACTATTGTCTATATTGCATATGGGTTTTCCCTAGAAAAGTTTCACATTTACATGCATTTTGTGCAGCCGTGTCTGAAATGAGGAGGAATCTCTCTTTTTCTGTCACATATATGCTCACATAAACTGGAGCCTGCCATTTCCCTAATCACTAAAATCCCTTCTCCCCACGTGTAAGTTGTTAACCTTCATTACATCCCTAGGGAGACATACACTAAGCAGAGGCCTGTTAAAATGAAAATAACCATCCCTCCAAATTGCCAAATCATCGTATTAAAAAGTCCCCTTCTTATAAAGCAGGGTTTATCATTTGCAGTGCCAGGCTAATTTCTGCTAAGAATTGAATGTAATTATTTCTGCTATACAGCTTTATTTTAAAAAATATTTCATTGACTTCTGCAGCAACACAGCAGCACATATTGTGTTAAATCTGGCTAGACTTTTAAGATGAAGATATGCCTTACTGTTATTAGAAAATTCATATGGAGGCTGGTCTCACATGTATATATACATTGTTTTCTTTGAGCTTCAAGGTTAATTTTTACCCTGTGTGTTTTCCAGATGCACATAGGATTTTCCCCTCATTTCCTGTCTCATTCCTAATCTAAAATCTATTGCCATTTCATAATAATTAAAAAAAGAGCAGGGCTGTTGAGTGAGCAGAGGAACTCCGGTGCTGTCGGGTGTGCTGGCCGTTCTGAACCACCATTTTCTTGCTTTTACATGTGGACTGCAAAATGGTGGTTCCTATGATTTTGATGAACAGGGACCTGCATTACACTCATCGTGCACGCTCATTGTGTGGTCATGAAAAATGCCCTCACCCCGGCTGAAAAAAGGCCATCTTCTCTCGCCAGTGCTTGCCTTTGTGCTTCCCTGTGCTTTCACAGCCCTCGGTCGCCTCAGGACTGCTCGTAATTCCTCTGTAAGACCTACAAAACCACTAAATGCTAATTTCTAATTTAGAGTTTCTCAGGAGTATCCACAGTGCTGTGTGCATGACGTACAACCTAAATGCTAAGAGGACAAAATCACAGTAATTTTGTGTCTTGTGTGTTTATTAATAGAGGACCAAATGTCACACAGGTCTCAGGACCAGTTTGTACAGAGAATGAATGTTTTGCTTGTGAATAAATGGTCCCTCCAGATCAAGGTTGAGGTCATTGGCAAGATCTAGGCATAAGCTCATTCTTAAGCTATGTGCATATGTGAATAAAGGAATTTATACTTGACTGTTAGTATCGGTCTTCCGTAAGAGATGTGTTCAGCCTCATTTTTTTTAAACAGTTGGATACAAACAGTTTATTCCACACTTCAGCGTAAATATGTTGCTGGCAAAATAGCAGCCAAAGCAGGCAGTGACCTTGGGCTACCACCAGCTAGCTATCAGAGAGCACTGCAAGAGAGGGTTAGGGAAATGCTAACGAAATGGAAATTGCTTGTGATTACCCACAGCAGGATGAGCATCCTCTTTTGCCTGTGAAGAAACAATTTCCTTTCACCCAGGTACGCAGCTACTGTAGCACGTTAGAGAAAGCAGCTTCACAGCGTGCGGGTAACCAGGGATGGTACACAAATACACTTGTAGCTGAGAATCTATGTGTAGTTTCCCCCATATAAAATAGATCCACAGCAACTGTATTTATGGTCTGCACAACAATATTATTTTTCTCTCTTTGAATTGTAAGGGTTGTAAATAGAAAAAAGAAATGACTAAGCTATTAAATCTAGGAATAACAAGGCTCTTAAAGCCAGGTTTATTGTACCGGGGTAGGTAAAAGCTTTACGTTTTTTTGATATGCGGGTGTTAAATATCCTGTCTGCGCCAGGATTCCCGCTCAAGTGTTATTTATTTCTCTGAATCTTTGGGAAAAGAGGAGCGGGCAGATGTCCTTAAACTGCGGGCACCACCTGGCGGCTGCGCGGGCCGGGCCGGGGATGGGGCCGGGGCTTGGGATCCCCCCGGGTCCTCGCCGCCCACAGCCCCCGCGCGGGCGGAGGTGGGCTTGTATTGTGAAGAAAATGAAATGAAACGGTCCCTAGTGTTTTGATTTTACTGACTTCTAAGCGCTCAAGCCAAGTGTTATCCAATTTTCCCCATACAATCTGTTTGGAGAGCTAGCAGTGCATTTCAAAATGGCTTATTTTGATGACATGGTCATAATTCTAAATAATTTGATTTCCAAATATACACATCATGTGGTGGTCTTGCCAGAAAATCGTTCTATTGAAAGACTTCTGTCTTAAGATTTAAACTAAATAAAGGAGAAACGATTACATGATCCCAGCACCTTTCTAGGGGAAGGGGGTGGATTATGATATGTTTGCTGGGAAAAAAGATAAACAAAGAAAATATTTTCCAAACCCAAAAGCTTCTTTCTGAGGGTCATGAACTGGAGACATTATGGGTACTGTCAAAAATCTAAAGAGGAAATGAAACATAGCGCTTGCTCCTTCTGAATGTGTGCATGTGTTTTCTTTCCTTGATGGCTGGAGGAGCCTGCATTCTAACAAGGTTTTGCAGTGCACTAGAAAACGCAGAAATATGGCACAATCCCCTGGTTCCTTCAAATCAAAAATCAGAGAGTGTGTTTAACATACAAGAACTCTGCATGTGTGTGTGTGTGTGTGTGTGTGTGTATTAGCTTGTAACTGCAAAGCAGAACTTCCATGTATGTATGGTGGAATTTAAATCTTCAGCCTTCAATAAAATTGTATTCTGTAATAAAACTGCTGCACCTTGACTCCAGACTACACTGAATCCCAAATTAAACACCCCATTTACTCTACTGTAACATGCAGAAAGGTTTGCTAGAGTGAACACTATTACAGACAAGGAAAGGCATATTATCATTCTCTTTACCTTCTGTACATATGACAGCAACACCTAAACAGCCCCTGTGAGTCATATTTTTCTCTAGTTTCTGGCTCCTCTTCCAAGAAAGAATTGATGAAGGGAAAAGGTGGATTGAAATGTGATAGTTAATTTTGCATTGCTCCCTTAATTATTTAGCAAGACAGACAGACAGCTCCAGCAGTTTAAAAGGAAGCAGGTAGCATATTTTACTACAAAATGTCTTCCTGGATTTCATGAATAACTCAGTGTCATAAATAGAAACAGCTGGCACGCTGAAGGCTGTGTAGATTTCTTTATGCATTATATATAATGTAGATGCTTCCCACATAATGCACATGGACTATCTCCTTCATATCAATGTTTGTAACTCACAAATACTATAAATAATATACCAGGGATATGAAATTAGGGGACTTGAACTTGTTAATCCGGGTTATATATTTAAATGCCATTGTTTAGTGGCCATTTGTCTATTGTTTAAAGGTCTAACTATTTCAGATGTGTGCTGTTCTCGGGTGATAATTTCCTATCTTTCTCTAGGAAAGTCTTTATAGAATTTTGATGGTTTTGTTGAGATTATTAAATTAGAAATGGGAGTTCACTGAGGGTAACAGGAGGAGAGAAAGACTACTAGTGCTGCTTTGTCACGTCACGCGACGCTCAGGGGAGCCCAGCACGCCGTTTCTTGGACTGGGCTGAAGGCTTTCAGCTGTGCTTGAGAGGAGCTACCCTCTAGTGGACTGATGGTGAATTTTATTCCCTTTTTCATGCCCCATCCTAGTCTTCGTTTATTAAATACAAGGTACCTTCTCTAAGGATATTCTCAGCTATTAACCTTCATGCATGAGACAGGAGCTGAAAGTTAATAAAGAAAGTACTTCTAATCAACTGTGGTGATCTGAAGCACGGAGAAGTCACACAAGTAAGCCAAGAATGTGAATCCTCAGACTTCTCACAGCTGAGGTTAATCTGAAAGGAGTTACAAGTTTGAAGTTTTTTTAGATCATATGTCTAAAGCGAACGAGGAGGGCTCCATTCCCAGACATCTGATGTAAACCCTTTGAGCCTTGGGAATTTTGACTCCAGATGCAGGTTCCAGCTCTGCAGATGATCCTTATCTTTAATGGGACCAACTCAAACAACCACACATAGATTTGTTGCCATTGCAAAGGACCCAAAAAAAGAAGTTGGCTCTCAGCCTGTAGCTTTGGGGGAATTAATTCCTTAAGCACAAGTAGTCTGAGCTTCGCTCACCTCTATTTAAAAGTGGAGTAGCCTAGGAAAAAGAAACAGGGTTTCAACAGTGAATTTGAAAGATGAAGAATAAAGAATGTGTCTGAATTTCAAGTTTTGCTGGGCCCATACAGGGCATTGTTCACAGCATTGCTGGGCTAGAGACTTTATTAACATCTACTGTAAGTCTTGTTCTGAGGGATCAGATTTCTGGAGCCTGAGACCAGTTACGATACATCAGAGAAAGCCTCATAATAGGAAGCTTTATTGCCTTCTGCTAAGTGAGCCAAAGTCAGGGGCTTTCCCTTGTAAGCATAAGGCTGGGAAGGGGGAAGGGGGGTGGGAGGCTTTTTTTTCTTTTTGCCTGATGTGTTTCATCCTTCCCCACCTCCAACATCAAAGTGTTTGCTAGGGCAAGTCAGCCCTGTGATTCTGGAGCTGTGTATTTCCCCTCTCCCAGTAGTTTCCATGCCCATTTCCTATGCCCCAGCTGCCAGAGCACTAACCCTCTGCTGCTTTAATCACTCCATTAATCAAGCCTTTGCAGTGATCAGCACACTAGCTCTCACTGCCACAAGGAAGCCTGTTACTTCTTCAGGACACATAATCTCCCGCTAGCCCTCCAAGGATTTTTACTCAACTGAGCCATATTGATCCACCAGCTAAAAAGGGTATTTCACTCCATTTTGAATTAGCTGTGTTTTTAACATAATGTAGCTCACATAAGTCACAATTCAAGCCAATTATGGGCACTATGAAGGTGAAAAGAAACAATCATTTTGTAGCTAAGCTTCACAGATGCTGTGATTTCATTAAACAGACAAACAGTCATCAAATCAAAGATCAGCAGATACAAACAAGTAATTTCTGCTGGCTCCTAGAGAGCCATGATTGCATCCCCATGGACACAGGCTGGAGGGGAGGGCTGGAGGGGGGGGCTAGAGGGGCTGTCATATACAAAGGCATGTACATAGACAGTCTCCAGTCCAGGCAGAGCGGTTTATCAACTACTATTTTGTACTGGAGAGTGCCAAAAGATGGCAGATCCTATTATGCTAGGAGACTTTGAAAAATTTAAAATGCATCCATAGAACAAAAGTTCACAAGCCATAGACAGAGCAAAAATAAATTAAAGGAAAGTTTAGTAACCTTCAATGGCCTCTCACACTTCTGACTCTTGCAAGGGGAACAGTGTAGTACTTGAAAATTATTTTGCAGTGCCTTTTGTAGACCAAAGACTGGGCACTCTTCTGACTTGCAGGACAAAGATCTCATTTCCAAAGGTTAAGGGGAAACAGGGAGATTCCTGTGTGCTCAGGGAAGGTGCAGCTCCTGCCTGGTGTGAGGTGGGGCAAGGCTTGTCTACCAGTAGCTCTGGCTACCTTTGCTAGGAAACGTCTCTTCCCATGCATTTGTCCTCCAGCATGCCTTGCCCTTTCCTGAGCCATCCACTTCTGAAGCCAGGAAAATCAGGGAAAGCAAAGAAAGAAAAAAACCAAAACCCCGGAGGTGCACTAGAAAATACTCTCATCACTACCACCCTCATTCCAGCAACATACGAGAGTGAAGGTACAAGGCTGGGATGTGAAAACAACAGCAGAGAGAAAATGAGCTTGGGGTTTGAGAATCCTAACCTACTGAGAAGGACAAAATCCTTGTAGTTGTGGCAAAAGATCCAGCCAAGGGCAGTTTCTGAAGGAGCAGAGACCGAAAGAAGCGGAAGTGAGACCAGTCTGCTCACTGATGACAATGGGGGGGCACAGAAAGCAAGCATGTTGCTATTCATCAGCTTTAAATCTTTAAAGCATAAGCACACTTGAAAATTTTCAATGTCCAGTTTAGGTAGCTATTAATTCCCTTCCAAAATCCAGACCTGAATTCTGCAGCTTGGACAAGAACTGGGCAAAGCACTTGTCTCACACGAAGGCACACAGGCTCAAGTGTGCACAAGCACACACTCTCTTGAGGTGGACATCTGCAAAAAGATCAGTAGCAGATAGAAATTATACACCCAGAGCAGTTTCTACATACAAAACACTGATGCCACAAAATAAGTACAATAGTTTTGCGGAATTGTTTCATTGAAGTATTTACTTTCCTGTTTGCTGTGACTGCATGTTTAGGCTTTTCTTTCTGTATATTAATGCTTGTTTTCCTGTTTAAGTTCTCTAGCTCTTGTTTTGTAAATGTGCATCAAATCCAAATGACATGTTTGCATGTGTATACTCGATGAACAACACAAATTATTTATCCCTTGGGATACAGGACTTGAAAATACAGATGGTCTTGATACAGTCTGATAAGAATGTAAACAGGAAAATATCTTTGTTGACTTATTTCTTAGTAATTAGTAATAATTAGTTATTGTCTGGAAATTCATTATACTATGTCATAAACCTTATAACAAACAATAGCTAAATGAAATTAACTTTGATTTTCCTAGGATTACTAAAGATAACATCAAATAACTTCCTTAGCAAAACAAGAAAAGATCCATTTCCATTTTTTTTTTTTTTGGTCTATGTCAAAGTTAAGGCAAAAATCAAGATCATGAAAAGATTGCCATAATTGTATCTTGCCCCCTCACTTCTATGGTTTTCTAATCAGGCTATTAAATTTTATTTTTTAAAGTGCATTTTATTTTTTAATGTTGCGTGTTTCAAATTGGCACCGTCAATAGATGTCAATGTTAGATCTGTTGGGCAGTTTTAGTTCTGAAATTATTTCTCTTTCTCCCCACTTGGACCAATTATTTCCGCATTCTGCTTCCCTGTTTCAGCTGAGGAAACAAAAAAGTCTTTCCCTCTGTCATTGTTCCATAGGCTGGTTAGATTCCAGATAGTCAGATCTATCTCTTGTAATAACAGCAATTTTTCAAGAATGTTTCAATTAATGGATTTATATTGGCAAGAAATCAGTAGTTGAGCTGTATTTGGCTTTAGTAACACTTTCTTGTATAATGCTAATCCTTTCCCTGACTTCTAGTGTGAGGTACTCAAAAAGTTACTGTGGAGGTCGGCACAAATAGCTGTCCTCATGTCAGGGTAAATCAAATGCAAAAATGATCACAGGGAGAATACACAAAAGGACTTGAGTGTGGCTGAAATAGTGAAAATGAATCTTCCTCTTTCAGCCCTTTCTGCAGAGCGGTGAATTTACACTGTCTCATACTCAGCTCTTATTCCTCCTGGCCCTATCAAGCCTCTCCCCTCTTTCTTCCCTGCTTGCTCTTCTGCCTTACCTCTGACTAGATCACTTCTTAGATCACCTGCTAGTCGGTATTTAATGCTCATCCACCAATGTAAAGCCATCCTCAGACATGTTCGGTGTCTTGTTCTTGTTGTCTTTCATACATTGGTAAGCACACATTAAGCAAGAATAGCTTAACCAATTGGTCAAGTACAATGATGGCTCTATATTTTGTTGTTGCTATTATTATTAATTAATAATTTTTGTATAATTTCAGAAATACCAGAAATGTGTTTTTATTTTTCCAGGTGTAAGGCAAGTAGACCTTAGGCTGTATTTTCTGATGCCTCTGTTAAAGTAAGCATTAAAATAAAATAGAAGGGAAATTCTATTTCCATATCTAATGCAGACTAAAGCTATCTGAACATCTGTGTGGGTAACAGGTGACTTCAAGTCAGGGCAGGTGTGGTTTGCTGAGGCTGGGATACAAGCCTGTTTGGAAAAAAAGATATTTTCTATTGCATATAAGTTGTGAGAGTTGTTATGGAGTTCCCTATGTTGTTGCTCTACAGCATAACTAACAATTGCCAGACATGATGCAGTTTGCATTACAACTTCGTTTAATATAAATTAAAATAATCTAATCTCTGCATCTGTCCTTTATAATATGGGAATAATCAAATTAGCACCCTACTTCAAAAGCTTAACTAATACAGAAAAATAACAAGTGAAATTGCTGGAAATAAAAGATACTACATGCTGGCATCTGGGTTTTGTATTCATACATGAAGCTCTACTACTAATCTACAAGAACTGCTCATCTCATTAAGCTGTGCTTTTTACCTTACTGGTGTTTGACCTCTTGTTAGATGGAGTCAGCACAACTGTGTAGACTGGTGCTTTAGAGGGGCCAATGTTCACCTCAGTCACTGATAGCAGCTGGAGAATTTAAAAAAAAAAAAAGAAGAATGTCTCAGTCAGATCTACCAACTGAAATGTCACACAGGATGGAGAAATCATCACCTAAGAACTGGTCTAATGTAAGGAAGTGTACTCTACAGGGTGAAATTATTGCGAGATTGCCTTTTCTGACAGTTTGCAGAGGAGACTGACCACATCCCGGGGAGAAATTCCGGGGCTCACATAGCATCCCCCATTGGACTCTTCATCAGTCTGCAGAAAACAGGCTTCCATCAAGTTTCCTGCTTCCTGGCTGATTCTACTGACAAAATATGGCCCAGGAGTACAAGTTCTCTCAGGGAAAAATTAAATTTACCTGCATACTGCCAAGTAATTAAGTCCACTACTAAACTATTACTACCAAACTGGACTGTAGTTTATCACTGACCAAGTAGAAGCTGTAAGCTCAGCACCTGGGGATAACTATTGGGGCACATTATGTATAAAACAAAAAAATTACTTGGGTGAATAAGGCACACACTCATCCTCTTTTTGTATAAAACTGGTTTTAAAAAATCATGCTGAGAAAGCAAGGGTGACATCCCCATATTATAGGTATTTCTTCCTAGTCTTCCCAGCATTCCTTCAAAACTTAGGTACAGGAGTGAAAAAACAAATCTGAAAAAACACCATCTTCAATCTCTAGCCCAGTCTGCTATGGATTCTGTCCAATACACTTGTCTGTCTTAGTCTTTCAGCTTCTTAAGTGGGGGTAATATTAATTCACCTTTGTAAAGTGCTATGAATTCTTTAGATGGAAAAAGTGCTGCGTATGTTGAACCCTGAACTCAATTTTGGCAGGTAAGTGAAGAAATTGATTTTGAGCCTATATTTATTTGCAGTTTTAAATTGCACTACTTCCTTAGAATTACTCCAAATGCACAAATGTGTAATTGGCAGCCGAATTCATCCCATGCCTTCCTATAGACCATTCATCTAATCCCTGAACTATAGCAGGAGAGCAGATATCAGAATCTGGTTCTTTGTATCTCAAGTTATTTTCTAAAACCAATAAAATCAGCTTCACTTTTATAGTTTTTTTTTTTTTTAAGGAAACTGCTAAAATCTAGCCTTTTTTTTTTTTTTTAATATGCAGTGCAGAAATTTAACTGTGCTACAATAGGGTACAGTGAGGGCCAAATTCCACTCTCCATTATTTAAGTAGGTAGATAACATAAATCTGTCGGTATCAAAAGTGTTTCTTTAGGTTTATCTTTTTGATCTGCGCAGTACAGGTGCAAAATATATTTATTTTATTTTACAATAGCTGAGTTTTTTGTAATGGCTAGTACAAGAAATATTGAATTTTTATCTTTTAATAAATAATATTTATAGATTTAGAAAAAATCATTGAATATGAATTATAGCTACTGTAATCATTATAAATACATTAACAACAAATGATCAAGCCAAATTAGAAAAACTCTATTAAAAATTAAATAAAAAGATCTATTGAGTAAACAGATGTCTCTTCACAGCAGACATATCCCCACAGTTATTGACCGAAGCACTTCTAAGTATTAGGAAATGACCAACCACGAAAAAACAATACTAAAATAATGCTCCATAAAATACAACTTGCAATGGTGCCTTGATCAGGCATGATTAGGAGGCTAATTAACAGATTTATGTGCAATATTCTCAGAAATCCACTGGCTTCTATATGGAGATCTAAACGATATGCTTGGAAATAATTAAAGATTTTGGGCAGCAGATTTTTAAAAGAATAGCTATCATACAAGATGACTGCACTTTAAAGGTGACCATCTGTCTGTTGAGGTCCATTTTTTACCTTCTGCAGATAAAAGGTTCAAGAGAACAGTAGAGAAGAAAATTGCAGCAAATGGACCCTGAACCTTAGCAAGGTAGAGCCCTCAATTCCAATTTGCATCAACTCAAATAGAGCAGGGAATGTGTAAAATCTGGTAGGGTTGGACCCCCAGCTGCTATTATCTTGTTACAAGAACTTGTTCAGCAAATAAGTATATGACATAAAAGGTATAATCCTATAGGGTCAATGTCCACGTTTTAAAAGTACTTAAAGAAGCTTATACTTCAATTACTATGCTACTTTGCTTTTACAGAAGACTAAATCTGATGTCTTAGATTTAACAGCAGGGCTAACTTCCAGGCTAAACCAAAGCTAGTTTAAGGAATTGAAGTGGCTCCAGTTCTTGATTTAAAACAGGTTTTTACTCCCAGTAATGTCTGGCAGTAAACACACATATTTTTCTTTTCAAGATGGTTTATGATCAGTGATTTCAGTCCACTCCACATTACTCTACCACATGTCCCAAACTGCTTGGGACAATCCCAGATTAGGAAGCACATTCTTAGGTCTCACACAAAGACTACTTTATACAGAAATAACAAAATGTCCTAACATCTGTTCACAACCCCTTTAGTAATAAGCTCATACCTTGACATTTTCAAAGATCTTCCTAGAAGTTAACATTACCTCTGGGAGATGAAGCAACCACGTGGGCTTTGCACACACACTTCTTTAAAACTAAATCTTATTATTACTGATGTTGTTAGAGAAGTCATTAAACTCTGTCCTTGCTTCCCAGGTAGAACACCTTAGCCCAAGCTGAATGGCTCAGTTGTGTGGCAGATCTGAAATATGCAGGGACCATGGTGAACACTCCCTGCCTACCTATAAGTCACAGAAAATCATCATATCTTGTCACACGGGGAAGAGAGAGCCATGATCAAGGGAAAAGGAAACCCATGAGAGGAACCATCTCTATACTGTGGTCTCTGCATTGTCAGTCTCTTGAGAGACCATTAGTTTCCCAAGAAAGAGACAATCTAGGGGTGGCATGAGCTACTGCCCTTTGACATTTACAGTTTCTATTTCAGGCCAGAAGGAAAGTTCATGCACTCAAATATGCAAGTCCCTTTTTTTCTTAGTGATGACAATCCCTCCTATAAAACGTCACTTATCCCTATAAACTTGCTGCTCTGACTCCTTAACAGACTCATAACATCAAATTCCCACTAGGGCGATGACCACCATTCAAGATTTGGCCTATCTGGACAGCAACAGACTGTTCTGTAATCTGGGTCCTTGCTCTTTTAATATTGGAATGATAGTTTATTGCAGTTTTAGTGCCCATTCCCTTTTGCACAGATACCCTGATTTAATGTGAAACAGTTGATTTATTATGAGGCAAAATGTGAATACATGTTTTCACCTTCTTCCTGTCTCCACCCCCCATTCCCATGTGTTCTGGTTGAAAAGTTCCACAGCATATAAGTGCCATCATCGTCAACACATACATCGTTCAACCCTCTTTGTAAGGATACCTTTAAACTTAATGCTATTTTGGCATATATGCATGGCTTATAGTGATATTTTTCATTGTAGTAGAGATACACTGTTACAAACAAGAGACACAAAAATTCAGTAGTGTTTGGAGTTCTTAACAGTCAGAATGGTTTCTGATTTTTAAGGCAACTTTGACAAAAGAGAGAATACTGCAAGGAAAAGTAATGAAGCCTCCCACAAAATCATTCATTAAAACAACAATTGAAATGTACATATTAAGTGATACAATTGACATACATCTGGGTAATTTAAATCTATTTATATTCTAGTGGGAAAAATGCTCACTTGCTGCTACTTGGCCTGATGCAGATCATAGTAACAGTGCTGCATCACTTAATGTTGTGTGGTAACTCTTCTGTTCCATTTGAAAACATGTTAGAGATAAAAAAGAAATAATAACAGGAAAGAGAAATTACAGGGTATAATGCCTAGAAGAGAGATGTTTTCAACTGAGATTTGAAATGAGATTGAGAGTCAATGAGGTAGAGAAATAAAGAAAGGCTGTTCCAGATGGTGGGAGCTGCAGAGCAGAAGGCTGCCTTACCATCAATTAATTTAATGAAACCCACCCACCAGTTTCCCATCCTGACTCTTTTCCCAAACCATGTTAGGCTCAAGCCTTGTGGTGTGAAACCACAAGAACCCAATGTGAAAAATTCCGTGCTCTTGGCATGCTGTGGTGAGAAACTCTCATGTACCGATCCATCTGCAGCAAGGCCCTGCATTCAGACAAAGCCTTTCTCTCCTAAATGTCACTGTTAAGTCCAACAGATGATCCTGCAGGAGCCTGTGGCTGCACAGTGATGAACACCTCCATCCCCAGATCGCTCCACACGCCTTGGAAGTGGCACAGAGTGAGCACAACAGGAGAGGTGCTGTTCTTTAGGCAGAGAGCACCGTACAAGGACATCTTTTGTGGGTGTGCTGAGAGGTAGTTCATGAACAATATCTTTGTTTTGAGGCCACACCAGTTTACATGGCACATCATAGCATGGCTAGTTCAGCTTTCTACACAAGCAGAAGCATCCAGGAGATGCAGAGTGCTAATACCACCACGAAGTAGTTCACCTACCATCCAGGGCTGGGTACATACACATCATACTAATGTGCTCCTTCAGAGAACTCCTATACATCTGAAGTCCAATGCAACGTAAAATGACCACTGTGATAATTACCTTTGCACAGTGGAATTCACCAAAGTGAATGTAAATATTAGTCACGTGATGTTTATACTATAACAAGAGAAAGCCTGCATCAAATAGTATTTCTAAGCACATCTCATCAAAAAAGGATAAATCCTGACCACTAAACTAACAGTTCATCTAATAGCATCAATTGCTCCTCCTGAAGACTGTCCTTTGCCCTGTCCTATGCAGCCCATCAGAACCAAGGTGTTTCATAAAAGTGCAGGTTCAGAAGTCTTGCTTGGCTCAGCCTCTTCTCCTTTTGCTGATCTTACAGCACAAAAGTAAGAGAAGCAGTTTTTCAGGCATTTGGATCTCAGGGAGCACAGGTCTTTCTAGGTTAAAAGTAAAGGCTTAATTTTCACATGGTACCCCTTAAAAATTAGTAGTCAGTTTGCAAGAAGCAGCATCTCTGAATCATGAGGATATTATGCTCTCCTCAGCTTCCATTTCTGGATAATTTCCCCTCCATGAGTGAAAGATTTGATTTTGCAGTATCTGATTTTAAAGCAAGCATAATCAAAAAGTCTGTGTTTGTGGAAGTAATCACAAACTTTTGACTGTATGTAAGTGACAAATATAAGCTGATTTAGTTATGGCTGCTTCCTCATCTGGTAGCAGTTGAAACTTCTAGGATATACTTCCACTGAACAACAAAGAATCAGTGCATGCTATCCCTTAAACCCATGACCTTCAAGTTATTTTCAGGTAAAACTGGAATAATGCATAAATGACTTGCCCCCCGAAACACTGTAAATGTAGATTCACAATATTATTTGATTTTATTCCTTTGCATAATTCTACTTATCATGAATCTAAAAAAACTAAATAGAAACTATTAAAGAAGTGATGACAAAAATGCCATGTTAGATTTCCATTTATTTTATCATTAAAAAGATTTACAGCCTGTACTGATATCAGATTATAAAAATTAGGGCCCACCATAAATTAAAGGGGCTTGCTCTTGCTGAGCTATAATAAGGGAGCTAATATGTCAGATTTGAAAGGTCTGAGAAGCAGAAAAACAAGCAGTAATGAAAAGTGAGATCTTAAAAGCATGTAGAGATTTTAAAAGGAGACTTTTGTAGAATGCAATGAAATACTAGTAGAAAAAGGTAACTTGCCAAAATAACTACGCTAATCCTCTTCTCATAATAGCCCTCATGGCAGAATCAGTAATAGACTTTTTTTTTTCATTGAACAGGCTCTGATATAATGACATTGAATTCCATGCAAATATTCTACTTCTTTAGGAATAATTTATTGTAGCTTTACTGGAAAATTTTAGTTAGATCTTAAAAGGTTTTATGGCCTCAATTATAGCACTTTTACTCCTAATAATCAATATTGATTTTACCCTATCATTCTTTTTAAAGTTTCCGTTGGTTTAGATTTCCAAATCTTGACTGAGTTTATAAAGTGGTATTTTCATTCCAAAATAATATTGTTTTATGTAATTATTCCAACTCCTCAATAGTTTCTTCTGCTATATCACTAAAATACAAACCGAATCATAATTTGTTAGTAGGAAATAAGTGTAGTGTAAGGCAGTAGGAGGAAGGCAGCTGATTAGCAGGACTGCTCAGTGACCTGCAGTTGTGCTCATCCCTCTACGTGTTTTCATTGTGCTCCAGAGCTTCATTTACTGTACCACAGTCTGTTTTCTCACCTGCAGTTGCTGCCTACACTCCTGTTGCAATGCCCCAGAGAGAAAGTCCAGGTAACATTAGACATCAACCTACATGGAACTTTCATTATACGCTCCTCCTGGGAAACAGAGCCTTCTGAATCAGCCCCGTGTACCACAGGCAGATGCAAGGACCTGTCTCTCCCATCTCTTCTCTGCACAACCAGGTATTTCCAGCTGAACAGCTCTCTCGGGCTGTTATACTGACACCTCTGAATTGTGACTTCTCAAGCCATAATGCACCCCGTTTTCATCTCCTGCAGGTGCCATGCCACTTCCTCAGCACTTTCCTCACACACTACATTGTGTGAAGTCTGAGCCAGAGTGATTGCCCTCTCTTCAGGACGGCTGCCTTTCCTGGGCTTCTCCTGTTGACAGACAGGAATGAGGTGTCCTCACACAAGGTGTCCCAGCACTTGCAGGAGCTGTGAGCTGTGGGGAAGGCTGTGATTCAGGCAGCTGCCTCTTTTCAGGCTTTTGGAGCATAACTTCCTTATTCTTTCCATGGAGCAAAACAATGTGGAATAGATGCACTTTGATTGGGTAGCCCCATGTTTTATTCAGCTTTAGACAGATAAAGTTTGACTTGTTTTCCCTGGAGGGGGGTGGTGGTTAAGTGACATCCTTGAAGGCTTTGTCTGCAGTGGGCATATTTGGTTATATTTTACCAGGAACATCTCCATATTCCACTCAAAGTATAAGCCTCATTTTGTCCTCGCCTTTTCTGACATAATTAAATAGTGACACACATATATACAGAGTTTAAATATCAACTTGCTTTTTCAACTAGGAAGAATATGGAACAAACATATGACAAGTATTATATGAAAGGAATGGTATATATAAAATATTTGTGACTGTTTCTATTGACTTATACACCTGCTTTGTAGGGTCTTCTACTGTGTCCTTCTACTCCCTTAGAATGGGTTTATTTCAGCATCTTTGGAAATGAAAAGATCCCCCTTTTGTTTCAGAATTAGTATTTGACTGATGAAAAGAATGAACCCCAGGGGCTGTCTTTTCCAATCAGGCACTGTACAAGCACTTGAGCTGACTATGTTCTGCAGAACACTGAAAACATGGCATGCCCAGGAAATGTTTGCCATCACATTAGTGATGCTGTAATGGGCACCACAAATCACCTGGACATTAATAGAATGAAATCACTTACTGCCTCTGAAAGCAGCTTTATTCTCAGTTGGTGTCCTGAAGGCACCATGTGTGCAGTCTAGAGTTTCTATCACAAAGGAGAAATTTTCAAATATCATAAAAGACCTGTTTTACTTGCTGCTTTTGGGGTTTGTTTAAATCTCCACTGATTGTTTCTGATATCAATCCTTTAAACATAACTAGTGCTGGGAAAAAAGCATAGAAAATAAATTAGTTGTCTCACAAACTTTAACTGATCTCTGATTTTTCTAAAAGCTGTAGCAGGACAGGATACACATGACTTCTAATGACTACTCTTGCTCTCACTTAACTGCAATAATGCATCAAATGTGTTTCTTTGTCCTGTTATTGCTGGTTTGTAATTTGATCATCAGACAGATTTGTATTCTCCCCAAGCTGTTCCAATGTGTCTGTAACAGAAGCAGAGGTACCTACATGCACTTCCCATTTTGTTCAGAAAATAGAACAGCTTCAATGATCACAGCCCACATTAAGCAGACAGCAGTGGTTAAATTAAAATTGTGATCAAAGAAATTGGCTGTTAAAAATACCTGATTTCCTATTAGGGAAGACTTCTTAATTGTGCTTCTGGTGCCTAGAACATGTTGAACTTTTTATGTGGTAATTCAGGTAACAGTCCATTAGAAAGTGTATTTGATTTAGCCTGGGGAAGTTAGGGAAAAGAGAGAGCACTCCCACGTGAGCAGTGGCTGCTGCCCTGCCCCTGCCAGGGTTGCCATCCCTGTGGCAGAGTGAGCAGCATGTCCAGTGCTCTGTCCCTGCAATGCACAGCCAGCTGCATGGCTGCACACTGAAATCAGCTGGAGGCTGCATTTGCAGATCTAGGTGTGAGCTGCAGTGACCGAAATCCCACTCTGCTTTCCTTGTTACAGGAGCAGTATCCTCTGCAGCTAAATTCAAGAGATCTCAGTAGTTAAATCTTTTATTGTCCGTAAAATAAAATATCTGGCATCTCAGGGTTATCTTTCTGCTTTTAACTATTTTTTCTTTGTATTAATAGAATGTTTGTTGTACCACATTCAAGAAAGCATCTAGTTTCTCCAGTGCTACTCTAGCAATCAAACTGATAGCTGTAAACCAGATAAATAGGAGCTGTACACCACCATTGCTGCTGGCCCATTTTTCATTTTTCGAAATAAACCCCCCAGAGTCTTTTTGCAGAATAAATTGAAGATAAAAAAATAATCTTTTGATGTGGATAGTTTGAATGTGTCAGATTTGTGAAGCATTTTCTTCGGCTAGCTTAGCACTCTGCCTTTTGAAAGGCTTATAAGGCAAAGCACAGCTGTCAGAATTTTTAAAAGAGTAGTTGTATAAGACAAAATTAAGTAGCTCTATTAAAAGCAGAGGATGTAGAAAGTAGGTTCTACTCTACTTGTTAATGCCAAGCAGCATTTCACTCTACAAGTCTTCCTTACTGAAATCAATGAAATTACTTGGGAAGGGGGAATAATATTCAGTATGAGGAAACATGCCTATATCTGGCCTTAACTCTGCTGGTTTTGGCAGTGAAGCTGCCCTTCCAGTCTAGGATACAAATGCCTCTTGCTCTGTGCCCTTGTTCCAAATAGGAGAGAACCAAATAATCCTGCACAGAGCTGAGCAGCAGGCTCATTGGTTACTGGTGGCCCATTTATTTTGAGCACTTCTTTAACTTCTTTAAATTATGCTGTGGAAAGTTTTGGCTGAGACAGAAGCAATAAGGAAACCTGTTTTGCTTTCTCATCCCTAGTTCCTCTGCAAAGCTAATAACCGAAAATATTTTTTCAATATTTTTCTAAGCAAAATATCAAGTTTAAGCATTGCAGAAGGGAGTATTTTTGTACACAATTTTAATTCATGGTAAGCTACAGAAACTTAATTCATTTCTGCTCTTGGAAAGCTGGTCATATCTACATCTGAAATAATAGATCTGAGATTATTAAAGTTAATTCTCAGTATTGAGTTGAGATTTTTATTTGCCATGTAGGTCTTCCACAGTACAGAAAAATATGTGGCATCATTTCACCTCTGATGTGCTGATCATCCTCTTCTTGCCTGTACAGCCCCTAACTCACAACCATCTTCAGGATAGTGAGTGTTTGCTCAACTTTGCCTGTTGTACTAGTCACAATGATTTTACACAGGGAAGTGATAAATCTAGTGCAGGTGTACCTCTTCTTCATCAGAGACTTTACTACTAAGATGCTGTGAATCAGGGATTATGTCATCAGTGTGATAAGCAGCACCCAGCATAACAGGGCTCTGACTAGAGCTTTTAAAAGCCCTGGTTAATAGCATGAATAGTAGAGATGATCAATTCTGCTCTGTGCTGTAAAGACCATCTCAGGAAATAAAGAAGGCAAGTAGTCAAAGAAAATAAGGAAAAGGCATAGTTGAATTCCTGAGCTTTCTGAAATTTATGCAAAGGACATACCATTAATGACTTCTGATATTCATCTGCACATGAGTAGATTTAGAGACTCTCACATTGTTCCAGTAAAGAAGGAGGAAGTGCCTGAGTCAGAGAAACTGTACTCTGCTGACAACCTGTTAATACTGTGAAGTGGATGTAGTCAAACTGTCACATCATAAGAAAATGATTGCAGTGATTAATGACCAGTTTGTATTTGAGGCCTGTGTGTAGGAAACATCCCCATTGTCATTTGCACAGAACACTTCAGGTAAGACATGGGATAATGGATAGACTTGGGAAGAATCAGGATTTTTGCTTCCAGATTCACCCAGTCTGTAGAAGATTGATAGGGCAATGGAAGAGGACAGGTTTGATAGGAAAAGAAGGTCCTAGAGAAAGAGAAAGAAGTCTGGATAATTGTTTTGGCTGAAAGCAGTGGAAGAGGCTTTAGCCCTGGTCTGTATGTTCCTGCATACAGATATTTGTGCAAAAATAAGTGGAACTACCCACTTAATAGAAATTTCCCTGCCTCTTATGGAATTGTTTCAAAAATGTTTCTGTTTCAACTGGGTGAAAGCCATAATTTTCACCTTAATTTCTCTCTGAACATCAGATTGAGGGTTTGTGAGGCAATGTCCTGTGAAAGGAATTTCCCTGCACTTAAAAAAAATCAGCTGAAATGTCTCCTGACAAATATATTGAGTGAAACCAGTAATGATTTTCATTTGCTGATGTTCACCCAGTAAAGAAAGGAAGCGGCACCCTTCCTCTCAAAGGAAATGAACTCTGTTCTCAGTATGGGGGTGTATGGGGAAAGCTAATTACTTTTTCCATGCCAGGAGAGAAATGATATGTGGTTAGAAAGAAATGTGAATTCTGGTGACCCTGCAACCTCTGCAGAAACATGACCTTGTCCTGTTATGAACTGCTACATGGTGGGGCACGTGCTCAGTGCAGGGGGCATGAGCTCAAAGGTGAAGAGAAAGAAGTACAGCCCGGGAACCTGAGAAAACCAGCACAGAGAAAGAAGCATGACATGAAGTAGTCCATGTTCCTGTAAGGCCATGCTTCCTTGAGCCAGAAATTCACTAACTGGGCCTGAAATTATTTTGATTTTTGCGAAGTTTGGTTGTGGCTTAACCGTTGTAAAATACTCTTCCAAAATGGTAGTTAGAACAACTTGCACCACAAAGATGTAAAAAAGCAGTATTGTTCTTGTTCTTTGGCTCTAAAACATTATTTCCATCTTTTAATCAATATTTGAGAATCTATTTCCCTACTACTGGCAACTGTAATTTGTAAATGGATATTTTTCCCCTGATGCTTGGCTTGTTGTTTCAGCTCCAGCCCTCTACAACTGGTATAAATGGTAGTTTTGTACCAGTAAACTACTGACAGACCTGGGAACAGGGCTCTCAGTGCCCCACTCTTCACCCACTGCTCTCAAAGTGATGCCTTACCTTGTGCATGCAGTGCTGGCACTGCTGGCACGCTGGTGCTCCTGCTGTAATTGGAGCGTGGCTTTCCGTGAGCAAAAGCGGCTGGAGCTGACAGTTGGAGATAGAGAGTAGGACATGTTTCTTAATTAGCTCCTTAGGACTGCTGTTCTTTTTCTCTTAGGTATCTTCCAGGAAGATTTTTTTCACCTCAGTAATAGCAAAGATACTTTTATAGTCAGACCCTTTTCTGCTCTAAGAGTGATAAAAAGGCGGTTTAGTTAGGATTGTCCATCATTTGTTGGATTATTGCATTTAAAATTCTAAGGGGAAATGCAAAGATAGAAAGCTTCACACAATAATTAAAAAAGGATGTGAAAAAATGTGTTTAAACTTCTGTTTAAATACAAAAAATACAGAACAAATTACATCCTGAAATACAAAACTGGTAACTCCAGAAAGAAGAACATGGGGAGAAGAGAACACAGAAGGTAAAAGACAATTTAAAAAGAGTAAAATCTCTATTTTACAGAGGACAATAGTAATTCATTAAAATACTTCTAAACATGACAAAATCTATTATGCATAAAAAAGCACTGCAGGAATTTTCATACAAACTGCAGTATAGGGAATACATTACAAACCCTTTTATTATTTATATGCTTACTATATGCTTCTATAAACTCCAAGTATTCTGCTTGGTGTTTAAGACTCCCATGTCTCCCATGCCTAAGAATCAGACATTGTAGCCATGTCCTTTAGCAAACCTTCTTTATAGTCTGCAAAAGATCAGTAAGTGAATAGTTTTTAAAACAAATTAGCACACAGAAAAAGAATTTAACTTTATCATAAATAACCTTTGCTTAAATTAAAACAAATTTAAAGCTTAAAATTTATTCCATGTCACCCAGTCCTCATTATTGCAAATGTATTTCTTGTTACCCAAAACACAAAAAGAAAAGTCCATTTTCTCCTAGAATGAGTAAATGTCTCTTTTCCACTTTGTAGATATAAAACTCCCTTGCTTACTCCATTATAGAGTTAACAGCATCGTTGCTTCCTGAAGCTGCCGTGCGAAGGGATACAGAAGATTCACTCAGGTGACTAGCTCTGAAAAATTCTGCTTCCAGATTGATTTCCAAGGCAATAACCCTTGTCTTCCCTTCTCTGAGCTTTAACCACCTGTTGGGGATCAAACACTTCTCCTATTGATCAAAGACTTTCTTGAGTTTTCACATATTGAAATACATATTCTTGCACTTTTGTGTGTGCCCTATGTATTACATTGATGAACTTGACTCCAGGGTTTTAAGTTACACGTAATCCCTTGTTAAACTAAGATTTGCAAAAACCACCCACTACCAAAATCTGAAATAAAAAGAAACTGTTACTGTGTTACAAGATAGCTATATTAATTGTATGTTTTTAAAAGAGCATGAAAGTGTTCATGATAAATTAGACAAAATGCCAAAGTTTAATTAAAAGAAACCCCTAGAAACACAATTGCTAGACCTGTTTGGACGTGGTCATTCAATAATCTGAACTGTAGGACTGAGATAAATTACTTGTGGTAACATTTTCCTCTTGGAAAATCACAGATGATACTAAATGAGATGTTTTATATATATGGTAGCAAACAGTCATAGGTACATTTCATTTTGAAAGTCCCATCTGTCTTGCAGCCCAAACAGTTTTTGACACCACAGAATGATTGCTGCACTTCACGTTATATGAAAAGGTAGTAAGAGTTGATATACACCAGGGCTCTAAACATCAGAACTCCATTTTACTATACTGAGCATTTATTCTAAGGAACTGGGTTAAAAAAAAAAGGAAGAAAAAAAAGAAAAAAAAGAAAAAAGATAGATTAATAATTTATATTCATTGCTCTAAAAATATGATCAAGATTTGATTTAAAGACTGAGTTACCTAATTCCTAGAAGGATCATCTGATTCATAAATTCAAGCTGTTTTATTTTCATAGAAAAGTAAACAAAAGGCATGCATGTCATTTATCATTTCATCACATTTTAATTGACTACATTAAAGCTGCAAATAAGAAGGGAACTCCGCCTGTGTACTCGTTGGAGCCTGATTCAGCATGCATCCTAAAGCTAGCTGTGTGTGGCAATCCACAGTCAGGCAGATTTAAATTAATAATACAGACTTAAATACTACCATCAAAGCATAGAGTTAACTGTTTTCCTCTTTGGAGAATGACACTGAAATGCCACAGGAGCCCAAAATTATTGTTACCATCATCAAGAAAATAAGTGTAGACCTTACCCAAGATGAAAGAGGGATGCTGTCTTTCTTACTGCTTACTAAAGAGCTACCAGCAGTATGCTCGGTCACAGCTACAATCACCTTCCTTATCTAAGCACCAGCAATTACTTTATCTACAGTATAAAGAAACACTTATTTCTAAGATTCAAGTTAAGCCTCTGAGCAGACGCTGATTGGACCCTGTGCATTCTGCAGCAGACAGAAGCATATTAGCTGCAATTCCCCCTGAAGGATCACTTATATGACTCTGAAAGACAAACAGAAGATATATTTTTCCTTTAAATGATTAATAAATTTCCATCATAGGTAATTTTAGCCCATTGTGTCTACTGGATATGGAAGGTGATTTTGAATCAGAAAAAATAATCGTATTTTCTTTTTAATAATGGGTATCTCTTGAATCATTGCATGGTTGCAAAAGTCTCCAAGATCCACCACAGGGAGTAAATTCTGGTACTGGTCAGTTTGCTGCAGGAGTAAAGTCAAGGTCTCCCTCCCCTTCTACCCTTCTATGGCCTTGTAGGCTTTGGTTTGCATTGATATCATCAGTATTACCAAGGATGATGTACTGCTGACTAAATGACAATTATTTGCTCCTTTTGGTCCCCACGCTGGCAGCTGGGGGAGTTGATCAAAGCAGTTTGGATTGGAATGAGAGAGTAATTGTATGGATCTTCTCTGATTTCTGAAATGTTGTTTTTAGTGGTGGTTGGAACAATAGTTTTCTTTTGAAATTGTTGCTTCCAGGTGCAAAGAATGGTAGCTAAGGAAAACCAATGAAACAGATCTGCCTCCTTAGCATTCTGGAGGCTTTGCAACAGTATTATGGAAGGGCTTAAATCTCCAAAGAAAAACAGAATAGATAAAGATGAATTTTAGTATTTGATGTAATCCAAAACAATGTAATATGCTACAGCTCAGCATGTCATGGTAGACTGTAACAGAGCAAGTTACAAAGGAAGGCAGATACAACATCCGTTTTTCACATTCCTAATGAACAGTGTGAATTCGTTGCTTTCAGAATAACAGATGATTTAATTGAATCTGTATAATCTAATGCAATCAATCTCATTTAGCTAAATGTCACACAGCCCTTTTCACCAAGAGGCAGTTTATGTACACACACCAAAGAGCAGGGCCAATTTCTGAAACCCTCACTAATGTGAGATCAGTTTTTATGAGTTTCCCAGAAAAAGCATGCACTTCTATTTTGTTTCTAACTTAACCGCTAAAAACACTGCTTTCAAGAAACATTCAAAAGTTTATGGTCTAACAGCAAAAACCCAGAGAACTACAGTCTGCTGAGCCTGGAGAAGAGGAGACTGAGGGGAGACCTCATTGCAGCCTACAACTTCCTTGTGAGGGCAGAGGAGGGGCAGGCACTGATCTGTTCTCTGTGGTGACCAGTTACAGGATCCAAGGAAATGGCCTGAAGTTGTGTCAGGGGAGGTTTGGGTTGGATATTAGAAAAAAGTTCTTCACCCAGAGGGTGGTTGGGCACTGCAACAGGCTCCCAGGGAAGTGGTCACAGCACCAAGCCTGACAGAGTACAAGCATCATTTGGATGACACTCTCAGGCACATGGTGTGACTCTTGGGGATGGTCCTGTGCAGGGCCAGGAGTTGGACTGAATGATCCTTATGGGTCTCTTCCAATTTGGCACAAAAAACTCCCAAAAACATATTAAAAAAAAAAAAAAAGAGAAAGAAAGAAGGAAAACCCCCTGTACTTACTATACTTAACCTGAGTGTTAAGCAAAGCAAAGTATAGGAGTGAATATGCTTTTAAGGCTTTCTTTTTTTCTCCCGGTGAGTAAATTGTCATTTTTCCAGGGGCCAAGCAGCTTTTGTTTTTGGTATATGGCTAGTTTTTCATCATATATTTCATACATCTTGCAACATTCTTTAGGGTGTTACGAGTAGGGCTAGTCATTCAGTACTTGTAGGTGAAATCCAGATGATTTACCCAACCAGGTCTCCCATCAGCGGTGTTTGCAGTGTGTCCTGTCTGTAGAGAGATGCAGGGCCTGCGGAGCAGCCCCCTCCCCGGTCCTTGCCCTGTGACTCATATCTGCTCAGATGCCTGCAATGTACACTCCCTCACCACTTGTGTCCTCTACTTCTGTTCTGATTTCATCGCTAAACCTTTATCAAACGACACCCTGCAGGATACGGGGTGGAGGGCTCTGCCCACGCGGGCAGGTTTGTCCACAGGGACCAGCAGGCTTTTGATACCACCAGGAAGTGACAGGAGTTACAACTTTCCCCTTTGCTGTGCCACATTTATTATAAGTTGTCAATGGCTGAGCACTGGCTTTCCTCTAGCTCGAACTCATGTTCAGTGTCCTGTATAGATGTACCATCCCTTGCCTCAATAGACAAGCAGTATTATTAACTAGGTTTTGCTAAGCAGATGATTGACTGGTTATCCTGCAAAGACAACATAAGGAGTGTTTCTTTGTTGCATTTTCCTACAAAGTAAAATTTGTAGGATGTTAAAACTTGAACTTATTTAGCTGTGTTAATGCACCCAAAGAATTCTACTGATTCATGATGGTTTTAATTGGAAATTAGTCCTATTAGAAAGATGTGAAGTGGGGGAAAACCCTTAAAAAAGAAGTGGCTTGTGAGCTCAAATTTCTGGTCTCAAGAGCTAGGTAGAGTCAAATATTTGAAGGCATTTTGGCATCTAAATTTACTTTGCTGTAAAGATATGAAACCTACATTTATGTATCCTAAAATGCTGTAAAGTGCGTAAGTATGTTTTCATAAGAGATCTTGGAACCTAAATCTCATTATGGGAAAGAGTCACTTTTGAAAATAAAATACAGATCTTTAAATCACTCTGTCATTTTGAAAATAAATATGAGATTGTAAGTGACCCCAGCGGCCTTAAACCTCAGTCTAGATAATTACACCACTAGTTGCATTTTACAATGCTCCCTAATTAATTGTCATTTTAAGTCAATCCACAGGGAAGAACAAAACTCAAAAAAGTCATCATTTCTGGCCTATGCCTTACTTAAAAGCTCTTTCATTTTCCAATCCCTGCTTACCTTTGAAACTTAACAGGCTCAGAGACTAAGAAAGTAGGTGATCAAAAGATGCTGATTTATGATCTAAAGCATTTGAACATTTTTAAGACCTTCAAGAGTACAATTTAATGTGTCCCCAGGTGACTTTAGTTTACACAGCCAACCCTTACAGCACAGATAATCTAGGCAGACGTTGTCTTTGGCAGCATTACAGAACTACATTTCACAAAACTGGCCTGTTTGTTAACTGGTTTTCACTGTTTCAGACAGCCACTCATGCATTATTTATGGCATCAGGCATTGCTATATGTTTTCTTTCACCTTCTATTTGATTACAGAAACATAATTGTGGTTAGCAGAAAAGCAATGGAAATATTGGAAATATAGATTTAGCTCTCCTTTGTGTCTCATCCCTTTTCAGGGTGTGTAGGAATATTTGGTTTGGGGGCTTACTTGAATTTCTTTTTGACTTGATTCATGATTAAAAGTATCATCATACAATATTTGATTTTCTGAAAGAGCTTCTGAATCTCTGAATGGAAACTAACTGAATGAGCTATTAATCTCTGGAATGCTGAAATCCAGGATATTTGCCCTGCAACCATCCCCTATTTGAAGTTTACAGGTTAGGTTGCCTGAATAAAACATCTGGGATCCACTTATTTTCTTGCAGTCATTTACACTCCCCCCCAGTTCCCCACCTGGCCCTAAAATCCAAAAAATATACATGGAAAAAAGATATTGGCATTAATCTGAGAAACATCTAAGCACTACTAACACAAATACAAGGAGCACTTTCACAGACTATCAGCACAATGACTTACTCATTTTTATCTACTTAACCAGTTTGTCGAGAACAAATTACACAGGGTGGGGGTGGTGTGTGTGTGAAAACTGAGTAAATTTGGGTTGATTCATCACCTGTCCTAGTTTGCAGATCAATCAGTTAATAATTTCATTGACCTGGAGGATCATTCAGAACAATATATTTAATTCAGTCATGCATTTAGTTTAATTAAGGTTTGAAGTTAGAGTGCTCTGCTGGCAAAGAGATATTAAATCTGTTTTCTTTCTGCTTTTCATTCACCATATGAATTTCCTCTAGTGGCTATCACTCGTAAGGATCTTTTATTTTAGTTTTTCTAAATTGTCCACTTCTGTGAAATTCTGCACTTTCTTTGGAATACAAACCACCTGAAAATCTTTCTGCATCATTTAATGAATGTGCTGGAAGTGTTAGGCCTCTTGGACACTTCAGCAAACCAACAATTAACATCAATATGTCATTCAGCTGCTCTGGAAAATAAGAGTAACAGGTCTGTGATAATCAACATGTACTATAACAGAGCTCCACAAGCTTCCAGTGTTGAATTTGGTCCCACACATGATGCTAAAACATTTGGAGATACTTTGCTTTATTGTGTGCTCTTCTTATAGTGCTCTTTTCCCAGCAGTTGCTGTCTCTTTCTTTCCTTGTGTAACTCACTCTCATGTTTCAAAGCCCCGCAAGTTTGCCACAAGTTGAAATTAGTGTTCATCTTGTGCACTGCACTAAGTGTCAACAATGTCATGCAACCTGACACCCTCTTTGATGCGTCTGTGCCAACCTTCACACAATGCAGAAAAGATGGATTTACACCATGTTTCCCTAACTGCAGCTATCAAACTATTCATCATCACCTTAATTTAATGAGAAGAATCTTACTGAAGCACTTGATACTGTCAATATGTCTTAAATTCTGAAGAGCAACAGTTGGAGCTTTGCAGACCTATCTTTTAGGCCTGCCCTGAGGACTAAACAGTCCATGCATGTTGCAAGACTATGGCTAGGAATAGGACATTTTTCTTGCCCCCCGATGACCTGGAACAATTTGACATGATGTAGGAGGTTCAGTCATACACTGGGCTGCCAGTCAGACAGAACATTAAGATTTTTCCTCTGCTCTTGGTTTCCAGGTAACTGGCCAGCTTCTTTGGTAAGCTGTTCCAATCATGTATGAATGGTCTTTACTACTTATGCTACGACCATTACAGTCTCTGCATTGCATTTGTGTTAAGTAATATGTTTTCAAAGCAGTGAATAGTTGAGATGTACATAAGTTTCATATTTTAGAGAAGATCAGGTACCTGCAAAAGCAGGAGTATTCAGGAGGAAGAGCTGGTTGGACAGCTAGCCATTTCACTCTCCTGTTCCTCAATGTATGACTTAAAAATCTAGTCACTAGATCTCTTCTGTTTTAAGATAGAGTCCCCTCTGGGACTCATAGCCAGAGGATTTGGGAATTTATTTGCTTTGAATTAAGGTTCTACTTTACTGCAGTAGCTATGGTTTCAACTAGCAAATTGGTTAATGGCTCTGTAGGCAGATCCAGGACTCTGGACAAGGTCCAATATGGATATCCATCATTCATGTGCTGTGATTGAAAACACTTTTTGTTCTGGCGGTATGAAATGCAGTGCACATGATTGGATTATGCTAGTTTTCCTACTTTGTTTCTTTTCTGTATTTTAGTGGAAGAGGCTGCTCTAACAGTCCTGTATTCTCTGCTGTCATGGTGGTGATAGCCTGAGGGACTGGTGACATGTAGGTTTTGGATGCCCAAAGTGCTGTATAGTGAAGATTGTAGTTACTTTTATTCTTCACTTAGATTTATCAGGTACATGTGGATATCTCCATCACAGATCAGTCCCATTGTATTATACAACTATATAATAAAAAACCCAACATTCTTATGGTTTTCAAGGTGTTACCTGAGAAATTAATTGCCAGCTGGAGAAAACAGTTGTGAAATAATTTCACCCAAATATTTATATCTTTGCTGTTCATTGCTGAGTTATGAACTTGACCAAGAAACAGATATTTCTGCTATTGGTATTTTGGTTTCAGAAGGATGAAATTGAAGAGCCACAGGTCTGGCTTGAGAGCACATCCTTGAAAAGTCCATTTGCTGTTTGAATGTTATTTGGACAGTTTGGAGAATGGCTGGGCAGCACACGATTCATGCTGTGGGTGTCATGGCACACGGGGAACATGTCTTGCTCCCTGATTATTAACTTTCCCCTTCACTCTTTTTTTTTAAATTATTTTTTTTTGACTGAAAAACTGATTGGAGGACAGAGATCATGACTGAAAAGAATTTTATTGTGTTTGGAAGCACAGGTAAAAAATATCCATTTTTTTCCCTTTGGAAACTGTACAAAATTACTGTTTTCAATTTTGCAGTCTTCTCCATGAAAAATTATACTGGATCTGCAATAGTTCTGTCCACTAATATCTGAAAAAGCACTAAATATGTTATTTTAGTAGCTTCTTCCCTTTTCAGCTAAGCTTAGTTTTTCTACTTCTGCAGTACTTAACCTTCTGCTTGAGCTAGGTGTTCCCCTATTTACAGAACAAACTTCTTCCTTTACATTTTGACACATGCTCTTCCAAGAAGCCTCTTAGCTGTTCAATAGCAAAAAGATCCTTGAAAATAAAAGATGTGTCTGGAGCAACTGGAGTACTGCAGGACTGTCCCCCAGTGCGGGCTTCTGGGGCAGAGACCCTCTCTCGCTCAGGGTATATATACAATACCATTGCTTCCAGTTTAATGACCTCACATCTTCTTACTTTGTCTCACTGTGAGTTTGTTCTTGTTAAGGGCCTGATCCATCAAAGTACTTAAGCTCATGGTTGGGGGTTGTAAACCCACTAGGGTAAGTACCTTGACTTTTTATAACCCTGTAAAGGGTGTAAAGTGTGTACCTATGGCACTATAAAAGATGGGTTTAAATGATGTCTGTGATAAGAGCTAACCTTTCCTGTTCAGCACTTATTTTCCTCTGTAACACAAGAAGTTTCTGCAGTTTGTGTTGCATATATTTCAAACAAGGCTGGTTTTGACAAATTGACTGTTTCTTTTTTAGTTCTGTCTTTTTTGCACTTGTCTAAAAGAGCATCTACACCTAATAAATTTTCAAGACATTCTTGTTTATCTGTACTTCTCAAAAAACTGCTGTGATTCTGTTAGACACTCTGGAGGATTACTTAATACTTAAAAAAATTCAATTCAGCTTCTTAAAACACTTAAACCAGATAAGAAAACAGGACCATCACAATAAGTTCAAACCCTTTTCCTGCAGACACCACCACAGGGTAAGTTTTAACATTAAATACTGTTCTGAGAACTGAATTTGGTCCACTGCAGAATTTTAATTTTTGTAAGCACTGGAAATAAAAAGTAATTAAATCTCTGTATAGTCCTTGTGTACTATAAATACATTAATAAAATAGGCAAAGGAAATCAACTCCTAAATTATTAGCAGTAGTAAAATGCTGAATATTGAAACACAGTTTAATTTATTAATTTATAATTTTTATCAGGCTAAAATAGACCTCCAGGAGCAATTTAGGCATTACAATAATGCAGTTGTTCAGCATAGGCAGCAGCTAGATACACAGCTGGTTCAGAGCCCACAGAAAGAGAGTCAAGCTCTCGTTGTAAAACTTTTAAGTAACCAATGTATCTGTAAATCTCCAGCTCCAAAATTAATTTAGACTGTCTGCTTTGAATGCATTTTAGAGAAAACTGGTTAAGCCCAATACAAAATATAATGACTAGATGACATATATTAGTATCAGAGACAATTGGAAATCTTTTAGATTATGTATTAGGTTGTAGATTTGGAAAAGAAAGATTAGTAGGTAGGCATTTCAAAGCTGAGCCTGTTAAGGGAAGGTTTTTGCTGAATATTTTGTTACATGAAAAAATGGTCTCAATTCATCTGCTGTACAGGGCAGATGACACGACTCACAGTCATCATCAAAGTAACACTAACCTACTGGGAAGATCCCAAACTGCCATAGTGCAGACCCAATCTGTTTGAAATTCAGCATCCTTTCTGAACTTCCATCTGCAACTACAAGGAGCACTCACGGCTGAGGAAAAAGCCTGAACGTTCTGTATTTCATCCAACATACTGTTGCTTTTCACCTATCAAAGCTCTTCAAGTAGTGTTTCTTTTCTGGAGCAGCACTCGAAAGTACTGAGAGGAGTGACCTGCTCCTGTTATACTTGAAGGCTTAGCCATCTTTTAGAAGACCTTCAATATCAAAACAGGAAAAATGTGAATAATCTCCTTGGCAAAGCTGTAGCTTGAAATCCTACAAATGTCCAATTTGGGAGGATTTCCTCCAGAAACATAGGTCATAAGACAACAAAGGGGACGTTAGGAGGTCTCTACTGCAAACTTCTCATAGCAGGATCAGTTCTGAAGTCAACCCAAATTACTCAGGGCTATATATGGTCTGGTTTTGAAACCTCCATTTCATGGTTAGAATGTATCCTATGGACATTGCTCCAATGTCATTCTCAGGGAAACATTTATAATACACATGTGTGCTGGTTTTGGCTGGGATAGAGTGACTTCACAGTACCTTGAATGAGTCTACATTTGTGCTGAAAACAGTATTAATAACACAGGGATGTTTTAGCTACTGCTGAGCAGTGCTCATACAGAGTCAAGGCCTTTTATGCTTCTCACATATCCCACCAGTGAGGAGGCTGGGGATGCACAAGAAGTCGGGGACAGCTGACCACAGCTGACCCAAGGGAAATTCCACACCATATGGGTGTCATGCTCAGCATGTTTCTTCTAAACAACTATTTTAAGATTTATTTTCTAAAAAAATTGCTTTTAATTCAAGCTCTATTCAGTTACTTTCTATCTTATGCTGCCTGTCAGCCAGGTGTCTTTCTACTACAGGTTTATTACTCAGGACCCAAAGACAGAAAAACTGAATACTAAATGGTATTAAATATTATGTGGCACTAAACTCATTTCTAGACCAAAAAATCTCATAAAATGCATTGCATCCTCATAGAACAGAAACCATTCAATGGACTTCTAACATGTCATAACATGTCAATAAGTTATTTACAAACTTAAATACCTACTGCACACAGAGAGAGACTTGTTTATTTGGAGAGATTGCAAAATTTATTTTTCAAGGAATATAATAAAGCCTAACTGAGAAAGGCAATCAAGAAGTCTGTGAGACTGTGTTTCACTGTTTCCATAGTAACCTCCTTACTGAGTGAGTAGCCTTAGTTAGGGAAAATCCTATAAGCGAATATATTGTAAAAATTCCTCGGTCATGATGAATACACTCTCACAGTTTGGTTTTTTGAATTGCTTTCACAGATATCTTGCCCTTTTATTAGTTTCCTTGTTTTCTTTAAGAAGCAAAACTTGAAGCAAAACCTGCCCTACACATGGCTCTCAGCATTTAAAAAGACATGTTTCAGGTACAGTACATTTAATTACAGTTTAACTATGTTGGTAGGGAAAATAAGGAAAACCAAATTCAAAGAGTAAAGGCATTGACCTGTGCATTTGCCCAGAAGATGACCCAAACCTTTTCAAGAATATTAAAACTGAAAATCTGGGAATTAACACTAGCTGCAGAATCGCTTGCCCAGCTCCCTGCTTCAAGCAGATCCATCTCTCAGTTTTTGCAAAGGCTGTGGCCAGAAAAAGACAGAGCCACTTGATTTGATTTTGCACAAACATAAAGAGAAGACTGGAAAACCATGATTTGAATGAAAAGCTTTCCAAGTTCTGTGAAGAAATCACTAGGGTTTGGGCTTGAATTGTTTGTGCCTGTTCTTTGTCCCGATGAGATGAGAAGCAAAATGTTCTCAAACTGACCCTCAGAGCCCCAGCCTTGCTCAGCAGCCACCCCAGGGCAGAGCAGCTGTGTGCAGCTGTGCACAGCTGTGTGGGTGGCACACAGACAGCCTGGGGCTGGCAGCATCAGGGCTTCGTGGAGGCTGGTGGCTCTTGTCCCACCCCAACCAGGAGAGGTGCAACTGTGGGGAATCGTGGCAGCCCCAGCCGTGGGCATCTGGCACCCCTTGGGATGAGGGACAGGCAAAGTGCTGGGATGTAGGTCTGCGGGAGGGCTCATAGGAAACTGGAGAACAGCCCTGCTCTGGCATTGCTGGGAGGGCTGACAGGATCCTGGGCTGTGGGCTAGGCAGGGCAGACAGGCCCATCAGTGTCTTAAGGTCATGACAGACTATGGGTTTTGGGTAAAAAGCTTTTAACCATTAATAAAATGGGGAAAAACCTTACTCTTGAAGTATTTTAACACATCTAGAACTAAGAAACATCAGAAAGAATAAATCAACACGATATTTTTATAATCATTATAAAGTCCTGTGGTATCTGAGGGCTTTGTAGTAGGTACCAGGCAAACACAGAATGACACAAAGCCCTTGCTTGAACAGGTCATCCAGTTAAGGTCCCAGCTCTGCACAAAATGCACATCCTAAAACAAGGATGTGACTAAGTAAGTTATATAGTTTTATTTTTTTATTCTGAGGAATTCAGAAATGAACAATGTACAAATATGATTTCACTGGAGACAAGATAGCTAGCAGCTATGATACCAGGTGCAATCCTTTTCAAAGTTAATAGTAATTATTTTTAATGCGTCTTATTGACTTCTAATAATCTCTGAGGGGATTAATAGCTAAGAAAGTATGTATGTGTTGATGATAGAAAGCAGAATGAAGTGTACTGATTTATTGCAACTCTTCATTAAGTTTAAAAGCATTCCACTGTGATGAAGACATCAACCATAGGCTGTGGTATTTTCACACTGCAAAGGAATAGTTAAGAGCAGGAAGACAAAAAAAGAAAGCAAACAATGTTTTAACCCGAACTCAAGCCAGAATTTACAAAAACAAGACCCTATTCAAATCTAATGAAGCAATACATTTTAAGAGTATCCACAACTTTTCAACTTTTCCCTGTTTAATGACATGGATGAAGCATATCTGCTTATGTGTGTTTTAAAAATTTTACTAGGTTAGATAAATAGTAGTTTACTATATTGCATGAAGATAAGTATGTAATTGAACTTCCTGTAAATACTTGAATCTGGATCCTCATTGCCTATTACCTATAATGATATAATTCTGCTGATTCTTATGGAGTTGGATTTAAACCATCATTTTATAAGACAGAACAAGAAGGACCTTTTCATATTTTTTGCTCAGTAAAATTCTGATTTAATTTTCTAATTAAAGAGATAAGTTAAAATTCAAAGAATAAGATCGAGAAATAACGTGAAGTTTAAGTTTATATAACCTATGCTGTAATAAGGTTTCTTTTGGATCTTATATTTAATGAATTGACAGAAGACTGTTACATACTACAGCTGTAGGTTTTGGACACAGGCAGCACAGAATTAGAACAAAAAGTTGACCGCTCTTTACCTAGAAAAATAGAGGTAGTGTAAACTTCTAATTCAAAAGGAAAATTCCTCTTAAATCCAATGGGATCAAAATTTTATCTTGTGTTCCTAATTATTTCCTGGTGAGTTTTATACATGTGAATATTACCAGCAAAAATCAGATCATTAACACAAGCAACTCAACATTGCAAAATACTGAATGCTTGCTTGTTTCCCAAATGACACATGGCCTTGCAGTCTGTGCATGTACGTGTCCCCATGTAATAGAGCTGAAATTCTTCATAAGCATTATCATCAGTCATCTTTCTCAGAGGAAAATGAGCACAGTGTGTCATTATGTCTAGGACTGTATCACAGTTTGGCTACTAATGGGCAATGGGCCAAACTCCAGGGGAAAAAAAAAAAGGTGATATTTATTTTGGAAGCCTCTCAAAACAGGGGCTTTCTCTTTTGTGGTACTTAGCACACTGTCAGCACTTACAAATAGAGAGAAATAATTCAAATTCTGATATTGAGTTTGGGCAAGATGTTCTGAATGTTTATCTGAAGAAGATTAATTAGACTACTGTATTTCTTCTGGCAGAGCCTGGGTCATTCCTGCCCTCAGCTTTTGATAACACATCATCTTCAGTAGGTCTCCTTGCTCCACAGACCTCTCCAAAGTATGAGGGGGCATTTGCAGAATCCTCAAATACGAATGCCTTGCGCTCGTTCAGAACTTTCACCTGCAAAATTGCCATGTCTTGATTAAACTCACTATTAAGTTATCATATTTTCTACAATTTTCTGAAAGGGCCAGAAAGAAAGATTTAGGTGTGTTTAGTATTTTGGTAACAGCATAGGTGGTATTTCCTTCTGGAGACTGACTGATCTCATAATCCTGGTTTTTGTGCTTCATATTGTGTACTTTCTTACCTATATCTCCTTGAGGCTTATAGAAATGTGTTTGTAAGTATCTTTCTTAGGAGTGCTGAACTGTGCAATCCCAGCTTATTCAGATAAAATTGTTCTGAGAGTTTGCTGGACCTCATTCACACACATATGCTGCTCCTGACCATCCCAATATTTCTCTTCATCTCCAGTCATATCGTGTTCCCACTGGCACCATTCATAGGGAACACTCCATGCCTCCTCCAGTTGGCTGCTATTATGCTTACTAGAGGATCTCAGTACACCTACAGGGCAGAGCTCAGCTTAAGGACTGGACTCAGAGTGTAGTAATAAAGTAATTATATTTGTTGTCCAGGGATCTTAATAGTTTTGGGATTACTTATGCAGGCAAGAACAGTTTTCATAATTTCTTCCCATCTGTATATGATATAACTTCAACATTGCTGTCCAAATATGCATTTTTCTCTTCTTTTCAAACTTTGTCAAGGCACGCATTTTAACAGTATTTCTACTTCTGGATTCTGTTTACTGTCAAGTCTAATAGTACCTTTTACTTCTGTACATGAGTTCAGAAAAGAAACTTTTTTTACTCTTAGGTCACCCTTAGATGAACAATTGCTGTTAGAGTTACTTTGTGCCCTATACATGCAGATATATACTCACTGAGGTTTTTAGAATCATAATAAAATACTTGTAATATAGCAGTAGAATCCCAGATTTTATCTACAGGCTGTGCATCAAAATAGACATGAAATTCCTCCCTCTGTCTCTTAACGTTCCCTTGGAAAATACTAGATCACAAAAAAGTATTCCCAGTAGAGCAATCTTCCAATTTTTCTGCTGCTGTAGATGCTGTCTCAGTCATTCTGTTGCTTCTGGTTAATAAGTCATAAAGCCTGTCATAAAGCCTGTCATGATAAGTGTATATGTCTTTTCCGCCAAAATACTTAAGTTATAGTTCCCAGAATAGAAAAAACTATGACGCGAGAAGTTACTATGGAAAGTTGCAATAGATCCTCTTTCAACTCAACTGTACTCTTCAGAGGCTTCAGAGGAGTCAGAGTCCTCAGAGTCCTAGGCTAGACCTTTTTTCCAGGCTTATTGCCCCAGGATGAATTTTTTTTTTTCCTTTCTGAGTACACTTACTTGAAACTACTTTGTTATTGATCTTCAGTGCTAAGTTTCCCTCCCAGCTTCCTTTTGGTCCACTTTCTTTTAGTTTTGGAGGCACTAGTGGTGGTTAGCAAGACTCCTTTTCTGGCAACTTCATCAAATTCTCAGTAGATCTCTCTCTATCTGGAAAACCTTAATTCTCTTCTTCCAAATATTGGTGTTTCATAACTATTGTATCTTATAGCTATTAAATAGGTTTTATTCTTTTATGTATTCTGCAGACAAGGTGTTTCCGTCTCTGCAAACCTTTAAGAACAGATTGGATGTGGACCTGTTAAAAATTATATGGATGCTCCTGCTTTGCAGTAGGACTCATCTCAAGTGGACTTACTCTAATTTTCTGTGTTGTGATTGCTTTGACCAGCTCCCAGCACCAATAACCAGTTTTATTCCTTCTCACAGATTTTTCCAGCAAGAAAGAAACATTGAATTTCAAGAGCAGACAGTGAGACCTTACAGTCCATGACAATAAAATGCCAAGGCTAGTATTACACCCTGCCCAATTACCTCTAAGAGACATAGCTCAGACTTGGAGTAACATGTAATGAATACTTACAGGAAATAGAACACAGTAAACTCACCAGAGTTAAAAAGAATTCCTGAATACATTCAAGTAATGAGTAATATTTAAGATCTTTTTTGTTGGTGGTTGTAAGCAGGATCATGTTCAGATGAAATGTCAGCATTTGTGATAAATTTTCCATACTATTTTACTATAAATAGCAAGCTACTCTTGCATTCTTTAGATTTTTCTATTTCTAAAAAAAACATTTAGAGCTAAACAACACTGAATTTTGTTTTGGTTTAAAATGTCCCTACTGAGATTACTTATTGTTTTGGCTAGTCATCACTATGAAAGACCTAGAAATATAGAAGCATAAAGAAACTTGAGAAAAGTTTACAGCGATGGTCCTGAAAACAAACTAAAAACTGTACATGAGAGTACCTCTGACTTAACAAAAACACGATTCAAATTGGAAAATAAAAAAAATGTGCATTTAATTCTGCCATGATTACTAGAGAAAATTAAAGTATCTTATTTGGTAGATTGGTTTACTTGAAGAAAGACCTGTGCCTACCTGACATAACTACTTTGCAAAATTAATAGCACACTTCCAGACATATAGGTAAACTTTCAAATACCATGAGTTAATTTTAACAAGGAATTGAGGGTTTCTCTAACTTCCACTTCATACATTTAGAAACTGGAAAATTCTAAAAGTTGTGTTAATATTAGATTGTAAGATTGTGAGATTGTAAGGCTCAACACTGTGGATATTCAGCAAATGGAAATAACTCTTGCTATTTTCTTGTTTGTATAAATTATCTCCCTCTACTAAATGTAAAATGGAACTGAGAACACAAAGAGAATCTGAATAATAAAATGAAGAACAACTGGAATTTGCCTGATATTGTATCAGACTGTGAAAGGAAGTGAACTAAATTAATTCCAGAAAATGGAGTAAAAAAATCACTTATACAGATTGTGATTGCATGATTTTGCTCTAGACTCTGGCAGTATTCTGGGCAAGAAAATTCTATCATAAGTGGAATGGAAACTATTCATTCTTGCTCTGGCCCGCCAGATAGCCCATTAGCTTTAAATTAAATAAATATCAGCAGTAATATTAAATAAAATTTAAATGTTGCCATAAAAGTCAACTGTCATTTATTTTATGACTGTTACTCAAAATAATGGTTATTGTTTTAACTATGTCAGAGGGAGGTATTTCTCTCACTGATTTCTAATTTTCTGTATCAGAAAGAAACTTCTAATTTATATTAGGGAACAAGTTGTCATTTGAGATCAAGAGCACTGCACTGGTGTTAGACTTAGCAATCTCCCAGACTTCTGGCAAAATTGTTTTAATTAGCCTTCTCCTAACAGTGTTTAAACAAATCCTATGCTGCCAAGGAAGGAAGAAATGACTTCTCAGTCAGATAGTTTACTTAGTTCTTTTTCTCCACTGCTATAAATCTTGTTGTGGAGATTATTAGTGACTTGACTACTTTTTTTAAACAATGAACTGTGACCACTTTACCCACTGAAAAGCTCACACATCATTCAAGTATAAATGTCCTATTTCTGCATGGTTTATTTTCACACTATTGTTGGGTGCTAAAACAGTTTTGCACCATTTATAAAGCATAGACGTTTTAGCTAATCTATCCAGTCTGTTACAGATTTGCCAAAATAGAAAAACTAGTAGTAACAACCATGGATATGTGCAGTGCTGCAGGTACATCTGTCGGAGCCAGACATGTTTGGCTAATGCTAACAGACAACTTGAATGTCAAATTAAGTGGTAGTTATGTACTATGAATTCCATGATACATAGATAAGTTCAGAAAATACTTCAATTTGAACATGTTAAATGATCCAAAATGCCTCTTCCAAGAGAATTTACTTAGAGACTTGTGGGCCAAAGAACTCACTCACCTACAGTCTACAAAGACCCTGTATAAGGTTTGGCATTGGCCCTGCGCGTTTTCCTCACAAAAGAATTGTTGTCTGTTTCCTGACTGTGCCTGTGAACTCCAGGAGCGGGCTCACGGGGTGCCTGTGTGCGTGTTGCCCCAGCGTTTCCAGCCGAGCCAGCCCAGCGCTCCATGCGGTTAAGTAAACACAGCGTGGCTGCTGGGGCACGCAGCCAAGGCTGAGGCCGGGAGGAGGGGATGGGGCTGGGAGGAAATAAGAGCAAATTCCTCTGAAATGATCTGACAGGAAATGACAGAGTGTCAGCCTTATACAACCACACTGCGCGCGAGAGAGAGAGGGCGGGAGAAGTTCTTCCTAAACACAGAGTGGTGCCAGATCTCAGTAGGTGAGGATGATGAAATAATAAAGCATTTCCCGTGTGTGTTTTTCATTAGTCCTGTTTTGTTTTTCTTCCAAGTGCTGTGGAAACAGAACAGAAGCCCATGTTTCAGCCATGACTGCAATGGCCTCCTCTCATGGGAATAACAGCTGCATAAATAGGAGGGAAGCCCTCAGTGGAATTGCTTCCAACACCTTTCTAATGGAAATAATGATTTGCAAAGCCCAGTTTATACCTTTGCCACGTAATTAGTAGCCAAGATTAAAAACATTGTTCCAACTCCCAGCATCCTTCAAATCTGGCAAGACCTTAAATATTCCACTGTGTTCCTAAAAGGTAGCCCATAAGTGATCATTGTAAGGATAGTCTTGGCCATCTGAGTCCAACCCTGAATCAATCAACACTTATTATATGGAAATTAACCAGTTTGATGTCAATTAGTGGAAATTTGTTAGCAGACATAACCTATGAGACACTTTATTTTGAATTCCCAGCTCTCCTTATTGAAGTTAGCCGAGATGGGGCTGAACACCAAACCACAGATTTCTCAAGACTCAGAGCAGAATCAATTAAAAAAGGGTGTGGAGGGAAGTTGTCTCAAAATGTGCAAAACTTTTCCTGTTTATTAGGCCCAAGAAGCACAAAGAACTGGATAATGGATTTTTCCCTATAAAGAGTCAATTTCTAGTTATAGATTTGGGTGCATATCAGTCTATTCTGTATGTGTCAATACTGAGTACAGAAGAAATAAATGTTGCTAGAGTAATGGCAAAACCTACCCTCACTTCATGCTACTTTTAAACTAAAATTCTTTTTCCACTCTGTTCTTATAAATTATATTCTCATATTAGGAAAGTAGAAGTTTCTAAATTAAATTTTCTGACTTGATCATTAATTTCCCTCCTAAGGATAACTAAAAATCAAAATTTTGGTTATCTGTTCAAACCAGAAGAGGTAATAAAAGATTTTCTTAAGGCTTAAGGACATTAAGGACATTACCTGTCTGGTTTGCGACTTTACTGTGAATTCCACCTTTCATTTAAAATTAATAAAGTACCCTAATATAACATTTTACCTGTATATAGCAACGTACAGTGTGACAGCCTGCTGATATACCATTCAAATTAAATATTAGAACTGTGGTTTCAATCTCAAAGCTTTACAGTAATCCTAAAACACTCACAGCTAAGAAGTGAATACAAAATCAGAATCTTGCTATAATATGAAAAACTCCTGACAGTTTTGAAGTCAGGGTTTCCACATGGCTTGTGGAAACACTTCTGTAGCTCCTATTAACTGACTGTGATATATACAGCATGTTACCCTCCCATAAAAATGGGTGTTCCTAAAATAATGGAGCTCAATATTGCCTTCTAGAGTGCACATTCACTATTCATTATTTACAATAAAATTGGCCAATGTTACTGCAACTTCCATAGTTCAAACTTTACCTAATTTGAAGTGTTCCTTAAAACTAAGTGTTCTAAAAATTCTCTCAAGCATTTTAAGTTGCTAGGAATAATTTTTCTGCTTGTTTAATTTATAAACAGTTATTAAATGAGCCATTCAATGTAGTGCAGTACAATACTTCCAGAAGCTGACAATGGAGACACCACTGTCAAACTATAATGTCTTTCCTTTGATACTGATAGGGGTTCTGTAACCTACATGATCAATGCAATTTATCACCAGATTCAGGCAATGACAGCACTCACTTGAGAACAGCCTGATAAAGTTGCAATTATTTCTTGATACTGTTGGTCATCCAAGCTTCTATAATTTTGCCAGTAAGAAGTGCTTCTAAAGACAGCAACCTCTTTTGAAGGGTCATGTCTATGCATGATCACATGGGTACATCCAGTACCTTGTAATACCACTGTCAAAAGATGCTAACATAAAACTGGCTTTCTCTACCCTTCAAGTCAATTTAAATCTTAACAATAAGCATACTTCACTCTACACATTTAGTAAATTAGACATGTTATTTTAAAATATGAGCAGACCTTGCTTTTCTCAAACAAAGAAAGCAGTGCCAGAAATGTTAAAATATTAGAAATGTGTAAAATTTATTGCAGGATGCCTAGAGACTGCTTATTTAGTAATGGGTCTGTACATTGCTGCCGAAACAAATGCATAAATGATACTGGGGCAAAATGGATTTGTGAAAGAACATATTTCAATTATGCTCAGTATGTTTAGCATGAAAGTTTTAAATATATGGCAAAAAAAGTATAGATCCCGCTCTGAAGTACTTTTCATCTCTGTTGATGGTGTCAGAGACTATAGTTTAGATTAAGTATCTGGATAAATCCTTGACTGTTGAACTTCATGGGAATTTTGCCATCCACCTTAGTGGATGCAAGACTTTAATTCTGGAATTTTTTTCAACAGCAATAGAAAATGTATTTTCAACCTCAGTAGTCTAGAGACATATTCCCCTTCCAACAGACAGGTGTATTTACTGTGGAACTACCAAGGTGTAGTGTGGAGGTGTAAGGTAGCTCTTAGGAGAGTTCCTGGGTGTACAAATTCATGTACAAGCTGCAAAGCTGAGGAGTAGAACTATTATATTATCAATATTTTCTGCTCCAGGTTCTAACTAGCCAAGTACATTAAAAGGCCTTAAGGACCTCAGAAGACCTCAGAGCAAAGAACTCAGGATCCAAGAGACATTGCTAACCCAGAAACATACTCTTTTCTTTCTTCTGCCATGACATCAGCAGATACTGCAAATCATTTACGGAAGCTGTTCATATAATGAAAGAAAAGGTCTTCCTGTGTCTTTTAGTGCTCTAGCTACTTCTTGAAGACATAATACTCAGTTTTTGAGATAATATATAATGTTCTCTGACATTTAGAAGAAGTTTTTCTATTTATATGAACTAAGATAACTGGAAACTGTGGAACCCAGTGTATTTAATCCCAGAATCACAGTATCTTGTGGTTTTATACTGTACAATTTACATGCTTCTATAATTTGAAGCTCACATTAATACCTAAATTCCAGACAAAGGCAAACTAAAAACCTATTCTGCAGTTCTTTTTGTGTAGAAGCCTGATAGCAATGAAATACAGAACAGAACTGCTATTTTTTTCTTCTGTGAATCCAAGAATCATTTGGACAATGTTCTCAGGCACATGGTATGATTCTTGGGGCTGTCTCGTGAAGGGCCAGGAGTTGGATTTTGATGATGATCCTAGTGGGTTCCTTCTAACTCACAATATTCTGTGTTTTTGTGTTACTACCGAGTACCTACTTGCCACATAGTGACAATAATATCTCTGCACCAGTTGAACGAGAATATTCAACAGTAAAAACTTGAATCACTTTTGGTTAGAGCATTTTAAATTAGAATATCATTGGACATATTCCGTTTAACTGTTATATTAACTTGGAAATCTTAGAGGAGCTGTCTCTTCTTACCTGATCTTCAACTCTGATTCAGCATTTGACTGATAACTGAAATTAGATTTAGGTGAACTTAGGGACTAATTCTTAGTAAATAAAAGCAAAAACTTCTGGTAGCAATGCTTAAAACTAGGCTAGCTATATTACTTGTTTCAGTCTCTGCAACTGCTTCCCATCTTAGAGCACCAACAGGGAGCCTGACATTTCATAATGGTCTGCAGCTTTAAGGGGAAAACCACTTGCACTATCAATTGAACCCTGTGGGTGTTGCTGGCAGAGGTAATAAGCCTCTACATTCAGTGATATCTGTGTATATTGTATTACATACCTGCTATTAACTGGGATAAGAAAAAAAATCTCTAATGTTTCATAATTTGTGTGGAATGTTTTCCTGAAGATGTAAACAGCATGTCGTTGATGGCACATGCACAAGATCTTAACCATCTCCTGGTGTAATTTGAGTGGCACTTCATTACATTTTTTCAAATGAAGTGCCATTTCATTTCAATTTTTCCACAGGGTAGGTGTTTCAGGACGTATCTATATTGCATTATAAGAACATATACAGCCTCTTAAGGATGAACAGCATCTCTTAAAATTGTATCTTTATACAAGGAAAGGACAGATGTTCTGAAGAGAAATAAAGGTCATGTTTTGGGCCCTTAGAATGCAGGCTAGTAACCCTGAGATATCCTTTGGGTTTCTCTGATTCTCATCTCACTTCTGAATTTTTTCATATCAGAGAACAGAAGACAGACCACCAGAAGTTGTGTGTGTCAGTATAAACAAACAAACAAAAGCTATAAAAAAAAATCCCTATCACATATGCAAGACTCTCTGATACTGAGAAAATGCACAAAGAATTTTTTCACGCTCATTTAGTTGTCTGCTTTGACAACTGCTTTTGTTTGACTCATTGCCTCAGATAGAAAATACCAGCAAAATTTGGTCTGAAAAATTCAGTGGATTATATATCTTAAATCATCTTTTCCTCTCAGTTTAACGATTCCTACAATTTTGCACCACAACTATTCTGATATAACTTTAAGAATGTTGCAAAGCCACGCACGACAAAGTTAAGAAATGCTAGAATAATGGAATAATGGAAGTCTAAAAAAAACTATTTCAAATATAAATTAGTATAAAACTAATTCAAATCTCTCATGTATATGTACATAGCCTTCATTTATGTGACTGCTACTTTGAACACAAGTTCCACAACATTTTTCTCAAAGTTCCAGGATGAGGTAATAATGTGCAGGATGAGCAGTGACCACTAAATAAAAGCTCTTGAATCATCTTCCCCTATTGCCAGTGTATGGTCCCTTGGATTTCTTTCTATGCACTGTTCAAAGCATGTTTTGAAGACAAAAGTCCTCATTTTATCCGTCCTACAGCATTTGCTTTCTATGAAGCATTTGTCTGCCTACTATCTCTTTGAGGTAAACAGATACTACCTGTAATTCACAGCTGTTGACTTAAGGTAGATTGATATAGAACCACAGAATCCGAGAATATCCTGAGCTGGAAGAGACTCACTCACAGTCATTGAGTCCAACTCCTGGCCCTGCACAGGAAAACCCCCAGAATCACAATATGTATAATAATTCTGAGAGCATTGTCCAAATGCTTTTTGAGCTCTGGCAGATTTGGTCACACTGCTGTGACCACTTCCCTGGGGAGTCTGTTCCAGTGCCCAACCACCCTCTAGGTGAAGAACCTTTCTCTAATATCCAATCTAAGCCTTGCCTGACTCAGCCTCATGCATTTCCCTCAGGTTCTGTCTCTGGTCACCAGAGAGAAGAGATCAGTCTCTGCCTCTCCATTTCCCATTGTGGCGATGTTGAAGACTGCAGTGAGGTCTTGCCTCAGTCTCCTCTTCTCTGGGCTGAACAAACCAAATTACTTCAGCTGCTCCTTGCAAGGAATGGCTTCCCCTCCAGACCCTTCACCATCCTTCTGGCCGTCCTTTGGACACTCTCTAATAGCTGAATATCTTTCTTTTATTGTGGCTCCCAAAACTGCACACAATATTCGAGGTGAGACCACACTAGTGCAGAGCAGAGTGGGACAATCACCCCCCTTGACTGACTGGTGATGCTTTGCCTGATGCACCCCAGGGCAGGTTTGGCCCTCCTGGCTGCCAGGGCACTGCTGACTCATATTGACCATCAATCAGGACCCCCAGGTCCCTTTCCATGGTGCTGATTTCCAGCTTCTCACTCCCCACTTTGTACATACATGCAGGATTGCCCTGTCCCAGGGATATTAAAATCAGAAGTTTCCAATAAATTTGGCTGCCCATTTTAGATGGTTAATTTAGCAAGAGAGGGGAGCAGCGATTAGTAGCATGTAGTACTTCATACATGCAAAATTCATCTGCCAGTGACTTTTGCTGTGAGCAATCTTTAGTGCTGAAAGTCACAGCACATAAGCCTTATTGACCCTGTGCAAATTTGCTGCAGAGCAAGATACAAGGCATCACTAAGACATTGTGTGGTAGAGATGAACCCAGGAAGATCCATGGAGAGTTTTCTTTTGGTTGACTTTAATTTAAATTCCCAATTTAAATCAGATATAGCCCTGGTCTGTAGCCCTGGTCTGTAGCCCTGGTCTTGGGAGAATTATGACAAGTGAAGTGTCAACTGTCATTCACGTTTCAAACATCTGCGTTGAAGGATGATCAATTACGTTGAAGATTTAGTATACATCTGAGCCAACTGGATATGAAATAAATAAATTTCCTTGAATAGTAACAACAGCCCATTTTAAGATCACTTGCCCCCAGGACACACCAATTGCCATAGCAACAACTTTCATTCATAGCTCAGTGCACCACATTTTCCAAAGGTGAGTCAGTGTCACTCTCACTTTTTCAGATCCCCAAAGCATCTGGGAGATGGTTTGTAATTCATGCAGCAAATTATTAACTAGGCAGCAAGTGAGGGTCATCGACTCACTACAGGGGTCTGGAATTCAGCTCAGTTAGCAGGAAGAAAGAGACCAAAATAGCACTATACCATCAATGTCTTGGTACACGGTGTCATTGAATTGAGTGCTCTTTTGGATTAAAAGACATCCAGATATCTACACTCTTAAAAACCATTACAGTAGTCAAAAATCTGCATAATGCTACCACTAATCTGAGTGCACCGTGTTGCACGGAGTTAGTTACAGCTCTACATCCCCTGAGGTTTTCTCCCCTGCTCTGGGAACACACTGCTGTCTAAGTCCTAAGGGCTGTGACTCTAACCTGCCACAGTCTGTGGGCAGGAGGATGTGGCAGAAATACAACTTCTTTAAGGTGAAGTGTCAGTGCAGGACAAACCATGCTTAGTTTTCTTGTCTTTATAAAAAAGGTCTTGGGAGGATATATGGATTCTCAGTGTTGGCTGCTTTGCACTCACAGGAGAACATTATTATTATTCTGCACCAAAGTACAAGTAAGCTCTGGCCAAACAACAAAAGATTTACTGCTTCTTCAATTTGTTTTTAAATGCAACTTGACAAATTTAACCAAAGCCCACATACTAGCAGAATATCTTATGGAAAAATCCTTTAATGCCTTGGATTTATTAAGGAAATGTGTTATATTAGTCAGAAACAGTGTAATAGAGGAGCTGTGTTTGAGTGCTAGATATTACAGTCTTTTTTACCACTTAGCTAAAGTAGTATTAGCTATTCTACCAGTTAATAATAATTACTGAAAAGTGAAACACAATATTCTGCATTTTAGTTTGTAGTCACCATTCTTAGGTAGGTATTACCATTCTTATCTGGACCAGAAACTCAAATATATTTTATGTTTAAAGCAGCACAAGTGAGAAAATAGTCATAATGCATTGAGCAGGGAAAAAGGTACCCCCACTTACCCCCTGATGTTGTAAATGCTTAGACCTAGGTGGAGCTGGGGAGGGTCTGAAACAACTACCCATCATGGTGATCCACACACTGAGATAAAGCTCAAAAATTACGGTTATGATGTCTGGATGTTAAAAAGAATTAAAATACATTTTTTCCCCACTGAAAATATAGCAGCAGGATTTTGACACGGAAAGAAAGAACAGCTTCATAGCTACATACTATAAGCAAATATTTAGTATAAGGATATGAAGAACCAGAGAACATAAAATTAAGTAGACAAGTGATGAGAAGCCAATGTATGAAAGGGAAAACGGGTAGAAACTGTCACAGCAGGTTGTTCTTAACGTCAGTGGATGAGAGAGATGAAAGATCTGTAAGGCTCTAAGTGTGGTTTGTAGTGCTTCTGCAATAGACCCTGAAAAGCAAAGAGCTGAAACCTTGTCTGCCCTGTAAACTATTCTTGTAGTCAGAAGGACCAAAATGCTGCATCAGCTTTTTTCAGTCGTCTGTCATTTATTCTGTCAGCAACAGTGAAGTTATGAACAGGATGCAGAACAGCCTAGTATGCACACTGCCGTATTTGGAGATTACTCCAAGCTGGAGAAGCTTCCAAGCTGCTTGTCTACACCAGAAGTGCTTTTTTTCAGATAGTACAAAGCATATAGAGCAAAGACCAGGTTTTACCCTGAACCCAAGCCTTGTGAAGTGCATCATTCCTCTACCCGAATTAAATTCCCCAAGAAACACAAATGCTGAACACATCCAAAGGCTTCTTTACATCCCTGTAAGTTGTCCTTTGGTGCTTTCTAAATTAGGCAGCAAATACACATCCTAATTTGCACAAAAAATATCCGTGGCAAAAATCATATTTCTTTCATGTAATTGGTTTTCTTTTAATCCTGACCTTAATGCATATCATTCTTGATGAACTGCTTCAAATAGGCTTTGAACTAGGATTTTAAGAAGAATGTTAAATAATGAAAAAAATGCCATCTTATTTTACTGCTTACTTCAACATTCAGAGAGATGAAGAACAGTGACAGCATAGCTGTTCACCCATAACCCTGGGACAGCAGGTAAACTGACAGTGTGTAATTACTAAGAGGTGATATTAAGTTAAAACATATAGCCAAAGTACTGCTATTGCATATGCATCCCTTGGTTTTCAAGGCAGTGTTTAAAATAAAAAACCTTCACTGAGACAGAAAAACTGCTATAGTTATATCATAGCACACTGAGTTGCGAACCTTTTAATGAAAGACATAATTCTTCTGCTGTCTGCATCATACTATATTCTCATGCAAAACACTTTAATGCATCGTGTAAATTATCTAAGACTTTCTTAGTATGTATTACATTTCTTAATCATAGATATTGGGTGTAAAAAAAAGAGAATTATGTGACATGCTGCAAAACAAATTGCTTGGTGTTAGCATATACTAGCTGGGTCTATATCTGAAAAATGCATGCATAGAAGGGTTGGATTTTTTTTATTTAATGTGTTGAACTTGCTTCTAAGTGCATATGTTATCAATGAAGCAAAAATGACTAATCTGAAATGATGGTGGTCTGATTTTCAGCCGTATCATCAGTTTAAAAACAAGGAATCTAGATTACAGTCTGGATGATCTATTCCTTCTGAATTTCAGAAAAGGTTTCAGGCGGGAAGAGGGTGCTTATAAATAAACCAAATGTTTTCAATCAGTTTTTCCATTCAATTCCACTTAGTTTAGCTATAAAGAAGTTTTAAATGCAAATCTCCTTTTTCATCAATGAAGTGTTTTTGTTTCCAGTTAGCAGACAGGTTTGATTTGCTGATCTCACCAGGCGAACGCTACTGCAGTGTAAATGGTGGGCAATATCATCAGCACCTTCTAAGGTATGAGTTGCTCATAGATGTCCCTTTTGAGAACAAGATCTGATGAGACATACTATCTAATTTTCTGTTCTGTTTCAGTTTGATTGAAGGTAAAGGTCATTTACATTATATTAATGTTGAATATTTGTGAGTACTAAGCAGAGGTTAGAACTTAGCATGTTCTATGCTATTTATTTAATAAAACTTCATTCAAATAGATGAGACAGCTGCTTTGAATGCAACCTGAAAATCCATATGTCAAAAACCGACAAATAGACCAGAATTTGTGAAGGTTAAACTCATGTGGCTCTTGCAAAAATATAACTGTATATTGCAGTTGTGAGTACAGAGGAATAGGACATCTTTTAAAATGGACTTCTGGGAATAAGGCATATAGATATATACAATAAAAAAGTCATGATCTGGTATTTCAAATGGATCAATTGCAATTATCATGCTTAATCATTACAGATATGTTGTTCTGTGTGTAAGCTCTCAGCACTCTAAAGATCAAGTGTAATAGTGGTTTTATATGTGTTCTTTTTTGCTAATATAAAAACAGTGGTGCACATTCTAAGAGATGTTGACTATCTGGAGGCAGTGTTCTTCAAATCTTAGTAGCTTTTGAATTATGTTCATAATCCAGGGCTGGGGTTGAGGGGATACATATATATATGACAATGACAATGATACCAATCTGTGTCTCCCACTGTATTCTATGACCAATTCCTTAAAGTATACTGCAGGATAATAATATTGTGAACTATATTACTAAATGCAAAGTGTTACAGATTACAAGCAAACACAGAAATTGTTAATCAAAACACGCATGCTAAAATGCCTATTTATATAACAAACAAACCCTCCCAATTTTAATTAACATAGGCTTTAAAAATAACTCACACTTTTAGTGAAATATAAATAGAAGTAGTGTTGTAAAATAGACAACATCAAAAGACAGTAACACATTTTTAACAGAACATAAAAGGATCTAAAAGAAATTGCTTGTATATCTTCTGAATTTTTATTCGTACCATGGATGAAACACTGGCTGGTGTTTGTGGCGGTTATTCATGACATGTCTGGTTGTGTTATGACCTTCCCTTTTTTATTGGTTTATTTGATGTTTGTGGTATTTTATATAATTGATTTATGCCTCGTGATATGTTTGGGAGCTTTCTAGTAATATACAACAGTGATTGTATGTCTGTAGTGATGTTACATATTGCTGTTTGTGAGTTTTCTTGGCCAGGTCACCATTGTAAATAAAACTTGTTCTCAATAGATTTTTATGTGGTTGAAGATTTTGACTACTTGAGTGACTGATTGATGGACCAGAAAACACTTGCTAGCAGGACAACAGAGTATCGTAAAATATTGTCATTTGTATTTCTGATTCAAAAACTCCACCGTTTTCAGTCTTATAAAGTGAAATAGGTGCAACAGCAGTAAATGGTTCACCTGCCTTTCTTCTCAGTTGTCCTGATGTATGTAGGTGCCCACAATATTTCAAAGCTTTCTTCCTCAAGCTTACAGTAGTGTTGCAGCAGTTGGCTCTATTATTTGGTAATTATTCTCCATATCCTTCCTCTGCGTATGTTTAAGGCACAGATTAGGAATAAGACATAGAATAACTGAATTCATAAGCTTTCTTATTTATGTGAATTTAGAAGATTATAACCACTTGGGATTTTAACAAAAGAAAAACCCCAAGGAAAGCGTCTTTAGACTTTTTACTTTACAAATGATCTATCTGAAAGTTAACAGGGAAAATGAAATATCTGCAGAAACTTTATCATGACCTTAGTATGTAAGGTAATATTGGGGTTTTTTGCAGTATTACTCTATATACAGCCTTAAGGGTAGTCACAGCACTGGACAATTCTAACTAATAAATATGCTGAGACAAGCTCCAGAAGGACCACCTTCTGAAAGGACTCATGTATTGTATACCTCTGGCATGCTTGTAAGCAGAAAGCAAAATGAAAGACTCAAAAATGCCCCGTCTTTGATCTGAAGAATATATATTTGAAGAGTAAACAAGTGAACATATAGTTACCAAGCCAGATAGGATCAATTATCCTTCAAGCTCAGAATTCTGCTTTGCCCCCGTGGCCTATGTTAGGTGCTTCAAAGAAAATAGTCAGCTAATTATGCAATGTCTTACATGGAAAAAAGGGATGAGAGGGCTGTTTGTTATCCCAGTGATCAGCTAACACCCTGAAGTACGAATTTGAGGGCCCCTCCTAGTAAATACAATTATAAATGACACTATTGGTCATAAAATTAAGAAGTCCCTTTAAAAATCCCATTGCAATATTTAACTCTTTGACCTCTGCAGGTTAACAACTATTCATACTGTGAAAAAAACTATTTCATGCTTATTTCTTAAATACTTATTTTTTAAATGAAAGTTTCTTAAAGTCATTAAGGCTAATGATGGAAATACGTTCTATGTAATGACTAAAAATTATACTCTGAAGTTCTTGATGTGTTGAAGTCTTGAAAAATATTTGGCATTATTAAAAGAAGTTACATAAACAAGCTACCTAATTATCTAAGTACTACAGTAAAGTTGAAGTGAATTTGTTGGGGCAAATAATGGGTTGATAGGTTTTGATCTAGTTCATTTTAGCTTACCTTTAAAGTGTTCTTACTCCCCGTAAAACAAATTTCTTCTTCTTTTTGCCCTTCCTTTGTTTTTAGTGATGTGCTTTAGGCATTGAAAGCAGGCTCTTTCTCTCAGCTCTGCTAAGCTGCTGTGCCTACATGCCATCCTACCCTGCAGTACCTGGGAATGCTTATTACCAAAGTCTATCTACAATAACAAGTATGCAAACATCATCAGTGATTTTGGAATACAAACAAATGTCCACTGAGACAGTCAAACTACCACTGACATATTTTTTTTTTTCCTAAAGCTTTAACCCTTTGAATGACAACACTTTCCTGAAAATTGTTTGATAAGCTTCTTTTACCAAAACAGAAAACATGAGGAGAGAAGGAATAACACATCTTTAATTAGAAAAATTCAAATCAGCTCTTAATTTAATTCACCATACCAGCAGCCATGATTAGATCTGCATCATGATATATCTCCAATACTATCAATTTTCATAAATGCAAACTTTCCTGAATATGGTTCTGATGTATCCTGACATTTTAAAATATGTCCTATTGTCCTTTTCTGTGCAGCAGACCAAGCACAGAGTGTTCAGTCCTATATCACTGTCACAGTGGTATTAGACCAGATGGCTGCTTCCTCGCAGAATCAAGAATTAGAGGTAATTTATGCTGTTCACTGTTATTAGAATGTAAAAATATAAAGAGTTTGCAGCATGCATACATGAAAAGCTGCTCAGATCCATCAGTGACATCCTGGTGAAAAGGCATTTACAGCATTACTGCACCCTTAAAGGTAAAGTCTTTGGTGAAGCTATGGACTTCTGCAAAGCCTATTGACTGCTCTGTGAAGGATGCTACACAGGGGACTTTCTAAAGTAGGTTAAAGTGCTGCTTTGGTGGGAAAAGAACATTCTGTGTTGGGAAAAATGTCCAAGAGCTGCCTTTTTTCTTCTTTCTTGTAAAATAATTCCACCACATGCTCATTTCCATTAATATGTGACAGTTATTTTCGGGTCATGAGGAATGAAGTAAAAAATGGAAGCTTCCTTCATTTAGTCTGTTAAGCAGTACAGGAGAATAGTTCTTAGTAAGACCTCATACCAAAGGGCATGAGAGTTACAGAAATTTGCTCCTGTGCCAGTGAGGGGAGTGAGTTTTCCTTATCAGGGCATCATTGCAACCTGTATCTCAGCTCTACCTGTATGTATAGATGCACCACAGTGTGTGTCAAAATACTGAAGAGAAACAATGTCAGCCTAACCATTCATTCACTGTGAGTTCATTATAGGTAAGAGCTATAAAGTTGACTGTATTTCAAACAGCTGAATCATTTGATAAAGAAATATTATTAATGCAGCTGATTCATTTTGAGGAACTTCTCAACCTATTCAGGAACTAAAACGCCTCAGGTTCCTAAAATAGGGGAGAGAAAGGAAGGGTGAGAGAAACTAGTCAGCTTGCCTGTGTTGCTGCAATGAATTGTATTAAAACAGAAGTAAAAAGGATGTAAGGACGTGTCAATGTTTGCAAGTAACAAGTTTGTTGCTTTATCTTTCCAGCTCAGGAAGTTTAGCACAGTACTCTCTATGAATGATGTCAGAGTTGCAGGCAGAATAAGGACAAACACTGTCATCAGTGTTTAGGAATATTACAGGAGAATAAATTTTACTGGCATTCACTGAAATGACACACTTACTCTGTGTGATTTTGGAAAAAGTGTATCACTGAGAGAATTATTTGATTTACTTTAAGTTAATCTTTAAATTATACTAAGAAACATTACTAGGGACAGATTTGCTTTCAGCTCTCCGTGAGCATATAATTTGTATTTATGGCATACAATGGAAGTATTGTGACTTTGAATGACTGACTAGCACCTTATGAAAGTCATTACTTTTGTATCAAGAACAATATTTGTAACATAATGTGTTCTTAAACGAATCAGGACAGCAGGAAGCAGCTAAGTGGATCACTTATCTTTATTTTGCAATTTAACCTATGTTGTGACAGGGAACCAAAAAATTAGATAATTTATAATTTTCTGTCAGTATTTCATACTTTGGGGTAAGATTGTAACTACTTGGTATAACTGAGGAGTAAGGAGATTTGGCTGCCAAATAAAACAGCAGAAGAAGGATTACTTTAGAGCACAATGAATTACTAGATGACTGTTTGAACCAGATCACAAAGATTTCTTGCATTTTTGTTTTCCTGATGATGGAATTTTACCTCTGTAAAAATCCTAGTACTAGTTTTATTAAAATAAAGTGTATCAGAATATAAGATAGTTGTTATGCAGGAGCAGTAACTCACATAATATGAGATGGCATTTCTTTCCAGTTCTTGCTGCTCCGCTGGTTCTAATAGCAACCTGGAGCTCAATTTCCTCCTCAAGAACATTGCATTTCATGTGGAATGTCAATTATTAAAATGCAGTGTCCCGTGTCTTACTTTTCACTAGATGAATTCATTCGCAAATTTGCTAATTTATGTAAATGATCCTTAACCTGTAACTGCCTGGTTTGTATTTCTGAGTGCCTCTTTTCAATTCAGAAATACATACAAAGAAAATGGTGCCAACAAAACGTATGATAATTACCTTGTGTAACTGTTCCAAAACCCAAAGGTTTAATTTCAGAGTAACCCAGAAAGAGTATCTGATGTTTCTTTACATTGTTGTATTTTCAATAACATTAGACCACTCAGAACAGATAAATGATTTTTAAAAGATTACCTCTAGTCATTATCATTGTAGTAAGTACTGTTTTAGTGTAATATTTTTGTGAGAAGATATGAGCCGAAATTCCTTGAATTTTTAATTTGATTTTCAGTTTTTAATTTTTTTGGAGATGTCATTGTTGCTTACAATGGGCTAAATCACAGCTCCTAAGATTTGATAATTCCTAAATTTCAAATTTTTGCAGCTGAATCTCTCCTCTGCATTTTAGAAGTTAAAAGTCAGATGGGAAATTTCCTTTAGGTAGTCAGCGGTCTAGTTGCAACTCTGATCTGTGCATTCTAGATGCCATTCTAGATTTGTCACCTCATTTATGGTTTCACTACAAGCACAACCTCTGTGCACCCATAAATGTTCATTTCATTCTCCAAATGAAACTCAAACTCCTCCTATCTGTCTGCAGTTCTAATGAATTAAGGGACCTTCAGAAAAACGCAGTTGAAGACACCAATTTTTGCATGACTTCCCCTTAATGCCCACCCAAACTGTTCCAATGGTCTCAGACACCAAAGGCAGTTTAGAACCTATCAATGCACCTGGTTCAAGTTGGAGATTTTAACAAAACCTAAAACGAGGCAATTTTCCTCCATGTTGTTACTGTTCTGTAACTTCCCACAGTCCAAATAAAAGGATCCAGATTCCCTGTGGTGTAATTGCAGTCACAACTCCATTGATTTCAGTGACCTGTGAATGGCAGATAGGACTATGGCCCAAGGCCTCCTCTTGACAAACCAGCTACAGCTTGTTTCTCTTGACTATTATCTGATTTACATCTTGTTTTAGATGCCTTCCACAAGGGGTAGGCAAACAAAGCTCCATTTCAGAGCCAGCTACAGAGATCATTCCCAGCCAGCACGGAGGTCCCATGACCAGGACTCGGCTCTGAGCCTGAGCTGCAGGACACATGTCCTTCATGGTGCTCCTGCCCGAGTGGCCACCCCTGGGGCCTTTGCAGGAGATTGCTGCTCTCTTTAACTGACCTGAGGTTTTGTTTTCTCAGGGCATAACGGAGGGAGAGAGGGATGAGATGCCTCCAGCTGACAGGCCAACATGCTGTCAGGCCAGCATGCTCTTCTGGAGCTGGAGCGGTCTCGTGTCTCAATGTTTAGATTGGCTTTAGAGAGTGCAAAGCCAAGAAATGTTTGGCTGCTTTACCCCTGTTTCAGCATTCAGATTCCTAAAGAAAATCTCAAAAGGCCACTTGCTGTGTGTTCTGCAGACATTTTAGCACAAAATCGTCATCTCCAGTATCACCCGCTCACAGTACCCTGAGGTCTTGGGTATTTGATTTAATTTCTGCTTGGATAGCAACAGGGAAGATTAACTAATACAGTTGTAATTTTGGAATTAAAAAGTCTTTCACCCTATTTCATTGCACTGATCACCTGCAAAAATTTCTGTGTCTGAGACTCAAAGTAGCCTTTAAGCTACTGCTTAGTTTTCTCCACAAAGGACATACTTTATAGGATAATGTCTCTTTAAATCTACCCCGAAGATATTCCTTCTGGCTCAGAAGATGCCAAAATGACTTGATGATTTATTTATGTGGAGCTTGGCAGACCATAGTCCAGATTGTGGCTGAGGCTGAATTTTATGAGCTTCCCCCCTAGTGAGTATATTTAAAAATTAAAAAAAAAAAAAAAAAGGCCTTCATAGATCTTGGCATGAGAATCAAGCAAATACTATCAGGAAGAAGAATGGTAAGGAAGAGAGTTTTAGGACAGAATATAAATATTAATTTATTAATAATACTTTGTGTTCAGAGAATTAGAACTTTCTTTTGGTCTTCAAAAAATTAGAAAGGTGAAATAGGCATTTCTCATCTCAGCAGAAGCCAGTGTTTGATCTGGAATTTTTTTAGCCATATACCACTTGGCATTTTGTACTGGGAACTGGCATTTTTTTCCACAGAAAGATGGATGTCTCATTGTCATTCCAGACCATACAAGCGGCATGTTGGTGCAATGATGTAAGAAAGCAATTTTCTGCCCTATTTTATTGATTTATAGTATTTTAGTAAAGTGATAAAAACTTAATGCTAGGGATAAAAAGGAGACTTATCTGATGTAGAGGCAGTAGGAAAGAATAGAGAATGAGGAAGATCCAGCATTACTACATATTCACCATGTTTCTCAGCCTCTCCTGTACTAAACCATTAACTAAGTTATAAAACCATATCTAAGCTTTTTGACTAGGATATTTTCTAGGCATTAATTCCTCCTTTTGAGGAAAATGTTGGTGCAGGATTCTGGCTTTTTGAACCACACACATGCACAAGCACAGGCGAATCCTAAAGGCCACAGTAGCAAGGACAAATGTCAATTGTCCTGACTCCTTCCAGCTGGGAGACTCAGTGTTGGGTAAACAGATTCAGGAGCACTTTTCCGTAGGGAGAATCAGCAACAAGCAAGAACATGACTCAATAACATTTCATCTGCTTCACAGCAGTTCCTTGAGCAGCCTGTCCAAGGGGTGTTACACAAATTTGTGCTAAGTTCACATTCTTGCTTGCTGCAGAGGAACTCTTGAAGCAGACAAGCCCTGAGGAAGAAACTCCTTTGGGAAACCTTTTGTTGGAATTCTCCCTCATCCTTGTGGTTCAGCATAGAGGCTCTTGCTATATCCATGCAAAGAGGAAAGCTTTGATCCCATCTCCTATTCTAATACCAGGAAATAAGCTCCCTCAAGTCCAGATCCATAAAAAATAAACTTTTACCAATTTATAGGCAGGCCTAACTGTGTTGGAAATCACTTCAGCTGAAAACTGTATTACACAGTGTTCTAGAATGTATGGGGGATATCAGTAAATGGAAGCTGGAGCATGCTAGCAAGCAGCATCACAATGGCATCCCCTCCTCTTCTCCAAACAATACAGGGAATATCCCTGAAGCTCCCCTCAATGGGAACTCAAAGGAAATTCAAAGGCATTCAGGACATTTTTATGCTGTTGATAAATCAAGGTCAACAGGAAAATATTCACAGTGGCTACATTCATTCTTTTTGGGGGTTGTTTGGGGTATTCTTATATTGCAGAACTCCTCACACTGCAAACATAATGGGAGAAGAATATTTTGCAACCAAGCATCAAACTAACCTTCTGAAGTCAGATCTATTCTAATTCAACAAGTGAAATATCTATTTGCCCTTGGAGAGTGCCCGAGAACAAATTAAGCTGTACATACCATGTACATTCAGGACTGGGAATTCTATGTGAAAGAAAGGGAATGCCAGTATGACAGTCTAGTGCAGTATTAAAACTCCTACAAGGAAAATCTAGATCTTAGTACTGCTTGGAAACCCTAAGCCCATGCACCAAAAGCACTGATGGACTTCTAACCAAAGTTATTTCTAAAGGCCACAGTTGGAGTGGTGAGACTATATATTTACTGCTAAAAAAAAATCAGAGGATTGAAAATTATGTCAAAATTTGCAGTCAAAAAGGCACCACATGGAATACATACAGCCAGTAATGCTGCCAGAGATGCAGATTTAAAAGCCAGAAGGAAGCAGTAAATGGCATTTTTGACTTCACACAGTAAACTATCAGGGCATTTACCTTTGGAGAACTGCACAGCATAAATTCAGCCACTGACACTGGGTGAGAAAGAAGGGAAACAAAACAAGTGTTAATTTAACTTCAGTCTCACCATTTTATTTCATAATTTCACTGTGTTATGTATTGAAACTATTCCTTGCACTTGACTCAATTTTCTGTATTTTAATGACCTGTCAAAAGCTCAGTCAGGGCTTATTGTATTTATATTTTTAATTAGTTTAGTAAGGAGACGAACTGCTTATATTTGATTTTTTTAATTAACTGTGAAAATTTCTGTACAAGGATGATATTGTGCACATTGATATGCATGCTTCTGTTCTGTTGGCTTTGCTGTGTGATATACTGGAGGTATATGTCACAGGAAAGGCATATAGGGCTTCAGAAGTTGCTGGAACACTGATGGGAGCTGGTTATGTATCATGTAATTAATTCTTTATATTCTAGCATGCAACTCAGGCCAGTATTAAAGAAAATCATATCAGGTCATGTTATATCCCTAGCATTTTTTTGTTATGCTGTGGATGTGTATACTCTATTGCTTATGTAAAAAAGTTACATCTTGTCATCTCTGGTGACTTGTATTCTCTGACCACAGAACAAATACTTCACTGGCCATGGCTTCTGGCTGTATTTTGATTGCTATAGGATGCATTAACCACAGCTTTCTTCAAATCCTGCTCTAGATCTTTTGCTGTTTCACCAAACTCATGTCTGGTTCAAAATTCAAAACTTTTAAGTGTGGGAGTGAATTCAGGGTGCCTAATTAATTTCAGAAGTCCCTACATAGCAACTGGGTGGGAGTGAAGTCTATTCGATGTAATATTAAGCTCGATTTCAATGAGGGTGCTAAAAATGTAGGTACAGTTGTTCATACAGACAAATTTTACCTCTGTCCCGTGCATATCGAAATCAATGCATTGCTCTGGTGAGCTTGGATCCACATACCTCACTGAGATACCATCAGTGGTCCAACTTCCAATTGTTGCAAGAAAGGAGAAGAGAAAAATTATCAAGTAGTTTGATTTGCACAGGTGACCAGGAATAATTGCACAGTTACCGAACAATAGCACAGGAGGATTAACAATTTACTCTGCAATCACCACTGCTCCCAGTGAAGTTATTCAGTGGATAACCATGTAATACCATGCATTATTGCACAGTAACTAGGCAAGAACTCAAGTCAACAGAGTATGCTGTACAAACGGAGCAAGTCACTGGAAGTTAAAGAGGTTTAAGTGTTCCAAGGAGTGACATGAGTTTTATTAGATGGATGATTTTGGGGTTCTTATTAATAGCCTCAGAGGTTTGGAGAAGAGATATAACACTGCTGGAGGAGCTAAGGAAGAAGCTCTCAAGGACCTATCCAAGGACCTCCCAAGCCCAGAGCCATTGGCTCTCATGGGTACATTTATACTCTTTTAATAGTCCCACTGCACAAGGCAATGCAGAAAGCAGACCGTTCTTGTGTTCCCTCGGAGCAGGCACTAAATTTTGGTTGGACTGGAGGAAGAGTTTTAAGCCCTTGTCTTATGCAGTTAGCAGGACTGGATTTAGATCTACAAAATATAGACCTTGTACTCTGCTTAAAAATGCACTGACTCGTGCTCCAGACACCAGGGACATGAACACAAAGTGCCAAAGAAAATGAGAGAGATTACTCAGCCAATCAAGTGCAGACCATGGACAACTCGCAGTTCTGAACGCTGAGGGTGCCTTTTCAAACAGTCTTGGACAAAGAAACCACTAGGAAATACAAAATAAGGAGATATTGCTCTGTAGTTAATGTAACGGGGAACAGTGTTTTGATTAATGCCTTCCCATTAGTGTATGGACAAGCTAGATTGTGTTACAGGATTATGGGCTGAGTTGGTAAAGCAAAAATAAAAACATGCTCAAAATTAGAGTAACAGTTGCGGTTCGTGGAGGACATCACTAGGGACTGAGAGACAATATTTTGTATTGGAAATCTCTGAATAATCATTAATACCTAATTGTTCATATATATTTACATTTTTAAATTAATCAATTTTCATGCTGCAATGTGTGTTGAATTTTATCAGTGAAGTTATGGCATGTCTGCTTGTTAAAACATTCACAGAAATAACCCACACTGAGAAATTGAACTTTGAGTTTCAGATACTGATCATTCAGGACCATCTGCTCACAGTCTGTGGGGCAGGAAGTTGCTGAAGTAATTTGACAAAATTTCAGTTAGCAATTAAATTTGTGAAAATCTCAAGACAATTGACAACAATCTGCAAGCTGCAGAACACAGCAGTTTAACAAAAGAAGTATACTGTTAATATTTGATGGCTGTTTGACTACCACAGGAATGGACCCAACATAATGACCCAGGAAGTCCCTGAGTGTCATATGTCCTGATCATCCTGAATTATGGGCTCTGTTCTGTATGCAACAACACACAATGTTGTATTTTAAAATGCTTCTCTTAATCTTCTGCAAGGCAAGCGCCTGACAGAGCATCTGAAACAAATGGTTCTAAATCTTGCCTGATTAGTCTTAACTGCACCTACCTCCCCCTATGTTCTTCTATTATTGTTTAAATCTGTATACATTATTCTCATTGCTGGAAAGGTGCAGTAATGCTTCATGATGCTCTTTCTACTCTGATGCTGCATAGCAGTTGCTCTCTTTAGGCCCAGCTCTTACCTACATCTGTGCTTACTGAAGTGAGACTTTAATTTGCTACACCACGCCAAGGTATTAATAGACAATTATTTATTGCAAATCTGAACCATTTATACTGTTTACTGGCTGACACAATGTAAGATTTTGATCCAAATGTTAATGTGTCCATGACATTGCATAATTCTATTCCACGCCAAGGTTTTTTGTCTTTCCCAAATGAATCAAACTTGCAATATGAGGAAATAGAGTTTTTAATGGATGAATGATTTACAGTCTCAAACTTATATGACTGCCTACTTATACAAATAAGGGAAAATTGTCTAATTAAAATAACACAGCAAATTAGAAAAATTTAGGATTTTACTGGAAGCAAAACTGAGGGAGAAAAAAATGGAAATAAGTGGCAAAGTATTTAAAGGGTAAATTAATAAATCCTATATTAGTAATTTTAGGGTAATTATATTTTTTAGCAGGCATCTTTGAGACCAGACAGTCCAATAAAGGTTCAGTTGAATAGAGTGCAGATAAAAATTACCTATTCATAAAGAACTATATGTATAGAAAAGCACTTCAAAGTCTCCAAATGTCTGGTGAAATTACCTTTACAAATATTTTTACAGTCAGAAAAAAAAAACCCAAACCAGAAAAAGAACTTTACAGATAGGCAAATTTCATTATACAGAAGACATAATTTCTAGTGTTTATCTCCTCAAGTCTAGATAACATGTTTTTAATGTCATCTAGATATGGAAAATTCTTTAATTGATACCTGCAGGAATCTTCAAAATACAGATGTTTGAAATAAAGTAATGTTTTTCTAGAGATCGTTCATCTTGGCTTTTTCTACTGAACCATGCTATTAACTTAATTTTTCCCCTTGTCATGATAAAGGGTTATATGGTAGTTCTAATTAAATCTCACATAACTATGTTCAAGTAGCAATATCCAGAACCTGTGGTCAACTCAGCCTACAAAAGACATATAAAACCTTTCCAATATTTCAGCTTATGTGGGCAAGATTACACTGGAAATAGCTCTAGGAGACAGAGTAAGCCTCATTCAGTACCAGAATACAGGAAAAGGCAACCTTACTAAAGACTTCATCTGGGGAACAGCAAAACAGCTCCATTCCCCACCTTGCTGAACCCCCACAACTTTCTATCTGTTGTGTCTTGGTGTGGGGTTTTTTTGTTTGTTTTGTTTTCATTTTCTTTTCTTTCCTTTTGGGCTTTTTTCAGATTTGGCAAGCACATAAAGAGCCCCACATATCACTGCAGGATATCAGAAACATGAATAAAGACACTAGATCAGTACTGGGTTTATTACGATGGCACAGATTTGTGGCTGACAAGTTGTGACCCTGTGGAAGCAATGGTAACTGGTAAGAGGTAGAGAGATGCATTTCTGTACATCACAGCAGAATAACATTAGCCAGTGTGACTTTGCACACTGCATAAAGGAAGTGGACACTCTGAACAGGTCTGAGATCTGTGAAATAAGTGGAAATGCCAGCACACTTGTACATCACAAGCTAGTGTTGATACAAATTTTTTTCAGGAACACTGACAGGGATATTTTTTTGCACCTATAGTGCAAAAATCAGACTGAAGTGGAAAACTGCTAAATTACTTCATTTTTTGTTACTAATTAAAGAAGAAATAACACACAGTTGTGATTCCATGTCTGAATGGCCTCACCAACCTAATCATTGCATGTAGTGCTGTCAAAAGCTCAGCACCTCAGCAAGGCGTTGCAGCAGCAGTGAGGCTGTTCACACAGCAGTTGCTTCTTTGGAGTTCTTTAGAAAAGAAATGTAAGAACAGTTATTTTGAGGTCTACTATAGTACTTTGTAAAATATGACACAGGAACTAGCATGCAGGCAATGACTCCAGCGGAAAAGATTGTGCCACTGAGAAGATGAAAGAAATTAAGAATAAGTAAAATTTTGTTTACCATCGTTTCCTCCAAGTTCAACAATCAGAGCTGTCCTGAACAGTCCCTGTTCCTGCTGTGAATTAGACAAATTCTTCTCTTTGTTTAACCTGCATTCACATTGAGATGCCTTTTTGAGCTACCAGGATACACGCTGTTCATGTATATTAATGACAGGATGTAATTTTTACTATTATCGTTCTGTAATACGGAATATGTCTAACTACATTTTGTTTATTATTCATAATGCACAATGAGAGAAGACACCAGAATGGTTCTTTTGGAGGCTTCACATGCTAGGCTGCAAATGTGTATTAACAATAGTACACATTTATGTGTTATGGTTTCATAAAATGCATTTGCATAATATGAAATCATAATCCCAAATGTACAGTAAAAAACCTACGAAAAATAGTTACTTCTCATATACTACACAATGGTTGATTTTAAGCTTCACTGTCTCAGATGTTGAACTGGTTATTAGGGATTTTTTATAATGGAAAAACGCCTAGATCGTCCTACAGAATTAAGTCTTGCAAAATGAACCAATCTAACAAGAACCTTTTGTAAAATAGAAAAGATGGTTTGCTAGTAATTTGCATTCACACTTCATTTAATATACTTCCAGGCTGAGATGTTACTTTCAATATCATACCAGAGACTGAAATAAACAGGCAGTGCTGGCAGGTCTGGCTGCACAGCACTCCAGGGGCCTATGAATGCAAAAATGTGCAGTGGGAGTGGAGCAGAAATTAGCTCAGAGCAGAAGTCACTAGCACTAGGAAACCAGCTCAGAGGGAACTGTTGGAAGAGTGTGATGTTTTCAAATTCCACTGTCCAGTGGATCCCAATACAGTTTTCTCCCAGTTTGATTGCAGAGATGGGTAAGTCTGTTTTAGTGTTGCTTCCACTTAACTGCAGCCACTTGTAGTAAAAGATTGACTACCTAGACATAACTCCCAGTGTCATAACTACAGCTGTATGTATGCCACAGCTACAATTTCTGTAAGGGGAAACAATGATTTCTACTTTTCTTCTTTAAAAAGAAGCATGGTATTTTTCACCTTGACTGGCTGCTGTGCTATTTATTTAGACAATTTGACTTGTGAGCTGCTTTTGGTACATATACATTATCAAATGATTAATGGTTAATTAGCATTTTGCTAATGGAAAATAAATGTTATAGATATGAGTGTGTGCCATTATATTTCGCCTTTTAGTTCAAATTATCACATTTGCATTTTTATCAATAAAAGTCTATGAGTTTTCTTTTTCTAAGCCAAATGAAGTCTTAATTATATTTTAGGCTCCAGTCCTTCAACAGATATTGTCTGGTACCCTGCTGCACCCACACCTGTCCATCACACCTTGCCAGCTCTAAAGTTCTCTTCCCTCTCTCAAAACATCGTTTCTTGATATATGGAAAATCTCAGTTATCTACCGGAATTTCTGAGTTCTGATTCCTCCAAGGTCTATCGTGACTTGTTCAGACAGTTAACTCTTCACAGATGAATGTATTTGAAATTATTGGGATGAAATGTTTGATGGGGTGAAAGGGAGTTTTCATACTAAGATTATCATTAACATTTTTACAGAACAAGTGGCTTGAAAGCTAAAGGAGATGGAGATCTCCAGGAAAATAAATATGAAGCTATTTTTTTTTTTGAGATTTCTACTGATTTACAAGCCATTAGAAAACGGTACTTTGTATGGTTGCTAGGAATCACAGCTTGTCTAGTCACAATCCAGTACTCTTGATTTCAGCTGAGACTGAAAACAGAAAAATAAACTCTTCCTACAACAATGTATGATAGAGAGAAATATTATTTCTATTCACCTGTCCTTCATATCAACACAGATAACTAATCCAGGTGAATCTACCTACATTTGTCATTGCTAGGCTTTCAAACTTTGTCTGAACTTCAAACATTCAGAATTCACAAAAAGGAACAAAATTCCACCTTTTTGAAATTTCACTGTTATAAACTACTAATCTGGAAAGTGGGATTTTCAGTAATGACTATCAGTGCCATGCTATGGCTACTAGTAATCAATGAATGAGAAAGTCAGGAGGAAGGGGAGGGGAGAATGCATTTTAGCAGTGTTTATTTTTTTATGATGATTTGTTTGTGCTGCTCACCAGAGATGCACCAAACTATTTTCTGAAGCAGTCCGGTGTCATCTTCTTGTCATGTGCAGCAGGTTATTGAATGAGAGTAATTTCCAGCAGTGGAAACGGCAGCTGAGTAATTTAAATATTTATCTAAAAAGAATACTTTCAAAGCTTTTCCCCCTACCCTGCCCCTACTAATTTGTTTCATCAGTTGCCTTGTTTGGGGATAGATCAAAACTGAAACTGCCCAGCTCCTGGGAGCATTCAGTCACATGAATGTTTCATCCAAATTTTCACAGCTGAGAAGGGTGAGACATGAACTGAGTGGTACCAGTGAAATGGTATCAGCCAGGGTTTGCAGAAAGCCTGGAACCATTCTTGAAAGAAGTGGAATGTTTCTGTCTTTCAATAGATTGGAACCTTTGCTATTGCTCAGGGTGAGAAAGGACAGATGCCATCTCTTGCTGTGGTTGCTGGAGAATCTACACTGTCTGAGCTCTGTCTGGAAGCACTGACTAACATAACTGTTGCTTCAAGGTGACACACTTATTTCTTCGAAGGATAATATCATATCCAACTACTGCTCTAAAGAGGAGACAGAGATTTAAAGATAGAGGAATGAGGAAAGGTGTTATGGTACATCCAAATAATCTTACTCTGGTTCTGATGTTACCTAGGGAGAAAACACTGGAGGAAGGGGATGCAATGAAAATGTGATCTAAATAGCTTTTAAAAATCCTGAAGGAGAAAAGCAGTTTTTTTTCATTCATGCTGACAATGACGTGCAGAATGGCATCTCTTTCCCACATCTAAGAAATGCTGAAACTTGTGTATTTTGTTATACGGCATCTGACTTGGTGCTAAATGTGTTTCACATCATGTTTCCACGGTGATTTAGCAAAGGTGGGTTTTTCCTCTCCAGTACTGGTAGAGCTGCAACAGGGAGGGTAATTCTGTTCTGCCTTACCGGCAGGCAGCCGTTCTAAAATCAACAGAGTTTACAGGAAAGTAGAATTTGGCTGTACAGCAGACAAACCTGCTTCAAACCTATAGCCAGCAACATTTTGAGTTTGAAAAACCAGGTTCCTTTTTAGCACATGAAAACTGTGTGAGTAATTATTGGCACTTACACTTCCAACTCCCTCATTTGTAGGCCCAAGAGGTAGTTAGACATCTAAGTAGCAATAACCAGGAGCACAAAATTGCTGGCACGAAAGGGAGTTAAAAAAAATCAGGCCATTAAGATGTGAGACAAAGACTCAAAAGGACAAAGATGACTAAAAATGACAAACAATGAAGAAGAACCCATAAATGGATGAAATTTTCCATAACCTCAATTTCAAGTTAAAATTTTTAATTGTAATAATTTACAAGAATAAACAAGAAGGAATGTGATGCATAGAAATAAATTTGTGCCTAAAATAGCAAATGAACTTTGTAACGAAGTACAGTTGAGAAGTATATTGCTACCTTTAAATATTAAGTTATTCCTATAAGGTACTTTTTTAGGGTGTGATATAATTTTTTTCCTTATTTTAATAGAAATAATAAAAATGAGATATTATAAAGACATCATTAGTTGGAGGAGTAAGATCTCCTGCTCTTAAGAGAACACCGTGCTAGGATTGCTGCTGTACCTGATATCAGCAAGTCACCACTTGTTTAGTGATTTTTAACCACGTGAGGTGAAAAGCTGTGACCTGCATTTCAGGTGAGACTGATATACATGTGAACTCTGCATGTGTATAGTGTTTCTGGCAAAAAAAAATAGCTGGCAGTAACTGAACTCTCTCTCCATTGAAAGAATGCTATAGGGCTGGATATAGCCACTGCAATAGTGCAATAAAATGAGATGAGCTTAACACTACCAGATGGTACCCTGTGCAGTGCCTGAAATAAAATGGAGAATTAGGGTGCCCTAAGGTGTGCACAGGAAAGGCATTTACATGAAATAAATGGGCCTCAGACCTAGATGATGCTCAAGTATGCTACACAGGAGACAGATAGTACATCTGGTGAACAGATTTTATCACACACTGGAAAGCTATAAAGCATTCTGTTGAATTTCAGATCTGGGCTTCACAATGACATTTTACCTGTGTTGGTATTCAGTGCTGTTTATTTTTAAAGGTGCTGTAATCTCAATGATGTGTTTTAAAAGCCTTCTTAACATTGTTTTCTGATGTGCCCCATTTTTTTGGACAGATTGATGTAACATGATGCTTTTTTCATGGATAAAATACAAACTACTTTGGCTGTAGATGATCATGTTTTTATTTAATATATCACGTTCCCGATGTGATTTTAGTAATATGGTTATACTTGTCAGCACTCACTGCTTGGGAGAAAGCCAGTATGTTTTTAAAGTTAACTCCTACTTTTCCGTTTCACTGCAAGGTCTCACTGTCTATAAAAGAGCACAAATTCCTGGAAGTTTAGGGCAGATATATCAGATTATGTGAGGATATGTACTAGAGTGAATCAGAGCAATATTTTACTCTTACCTCTAGATGAAATTTCTCTTGGTTTTGTAAACTTCCTGCTCCACTTGACATTAGGTCTTTTTAAGTTTACATTTATCATAACAGAGTTCAAATTGTTAGAGGTGCTGATGAGGAGGACAACATTCAATCTGTGGTGCTGTGATTTTATAATGGGGAAATAATTTAGAGCTTTTCTCAGGCTTCACTGTTTTTGATATCTCTCTCTCTAATTCCTCTCCTTTCACCTCTCTCATATAAAGCTATTCAAGGGAGCTAAAATTTCTACCAAACCTGCATAAAAGAAAAAATCTGAGTGACTGTAAGGTGAATATTCCTGACAGAAAGATCTATGAGCTGTGAAATAGTGTCTCTACGGAAGTCATGAAAGTTCCATTCCCTTGAGACATTTAAAATAAGAAGAAACAAAGCACTATTACACTGAGGATATGATCCTGTTCTGGCCCCCTGTGAACAGATGAAATATTTCTAATATCTGAGACTCTCTATACTATTACTGTTCATAATGCAAAGCTACAATTTTCATAATGTTAAGGGTTTTACTTGAGGCTTGCTTATACAAGAAAATTTACTCATTACTATACTGGTATAACTATATTGCTGGAGTCCTATTAGTACAATCACTATATCTCAATGCTACTTCTCCAATAAGTGCCTTATTTGAGCTATTGTATACCAGTTCTAAAATCCACAGAAATAGGATAACATGAGTAAATTTTCTACACTAAGCTCACCTTCCCCGCTGTTGGCAAGGTGAGAATCTTTTAATTATTAAGTTCTAGTTGAAGAAGAAAATACATAAATAAAGTCATGATGTATCAAACTCACACTGAAGTTTATTATTAGCTGCATGTGCCACAGAAGATGGATATTGATGGCAAAAGGAAAGTGTCACTTAAAACTCACAACAGTAGCCTCACTTGCAAAATGCAAGCAAAATTATCCTGTGTTCCGAGTAGGGACAAACTCGTTCTCTGTTTTTTGCTTATGTCTAAACAGCCTCAAAACAGGGCTGTTTCTAACCTGCTCTTCAACACTTTTGAATTTTTTTTTGCTACTGTTATAGTAATTTAGTATCAAAAGACAGGAAAATGATGGGAAAGGTTTATGTGACTTTCTCTGAAATAAATCAATTACTTCAACAGAGTCCTTCCCTTGAGAGTACATCTACTGCATAAAATTGTGCAAAACTTCTTGTCTATAATTTGAAGCAATAGGTAGCACAATTTTGAGAAGACCACTTATGAATTTTCTTAGTTCTAGGGAATTCACCACAGCCACTATTGAAAGGAAGCAGGGGTTTGGAATATTTTCATAGTTCAATTAAAATTGTGGCACCAACTTTGAGTTTGGGTATCAGCCTAAGCAAATTTTACAGGCTAACAAAGGGTTATAAAATATATACAATGACAAGTCATCAAATAAAGCAGTGCAGTTGTGCAGTACCCTGTGTACAATTAGCACTGCCAAACAGTGCCTTTCAACAGTCAGTTATTCAAGAGCTCTGCTTGTCCTGCTATGCCTGCAGCTCAGTATTTCACTAAGTGACAGTCCTGAACAGATCTTGAATAGGTTGCTGAATAGGAACAGTTCTTTAGCTAAGCAAGAAATGAAGAGATGAAGAAAATAAATGTGGGAAAGAGAAAAATAAAAAGAAGGGAAGAGAAAAATCCTTATATTGCACAGATATTTGCCCTGGCTAGTTACACAGTTTTGCAAATCCCTCCTCCCACACACACACAGCCCCCAGCCCAGAGAGGAGCCTCATACACCATGGTTTCTGTTACGTAGCTTCAGTCTACAAAACTAACTTATTTTCTAAGTGGCAGTGACCTTTATTCAGCATTGGTACAGCTACAGAAATCATGAAAGAACAGGAGTAAGACCTCCCAGAGAGAACATTGGTGAATATGGCTCCTCCGTAACAAGCTGCCTCCATACCAGCTATGTGTTGATTTGATTAAAAACTCCAACTAAAGACAGAGGGCCAAATCCTCTTGTAGTGTAAATTATGTAAGCTTCAATACACTCAGTGGTACTATGACAGTAGTATAGTATCTTATTAAGGATCTTGTCCTCAGGGTTTTTCCCATAGCAGCAATCTTCCAATGCACTGAAGGCTAAGGGTGGGATTCAGGTGGATATAGGATCTGGTTGCCATAGCAGGCATCCAAGTTCAAAGTTTAGATCCTCAGTTGCCCACACCCACCCACAGCATCCCAGCCATCAAAATCTCAGAGCACCTAAGCTTTCAGGCTTACCTGTGCTCAGGTTAGGCACTTCACATTCATGCTGATCATGTTTAGCACATTAAAGCCATTCTCATGTCAAAGCCCCACAGGGTCTCCAGCACCAGGATTACCCCACGCTTCTGCAGCTTCACCAAACACCCAGGTGATGTTATGATGCGTGTGGCAGACACTGCACAAGCAAGAGGGACAGGTGATGAGAACAGCTCTGTGTTACCACCCAGGGGCTGGCAAACATCCAGCACTGAAAGCCTTTGTGTCTGCCTGACAATGCTCCACCAGTGACACACAGCAGATCTTTGTCCGATTTTCATTTTTTTCATCTGTTTAGGTAACACAAGCTGCTCAGCATTTAAGGGCTGAGCTGCACTGCCTAGACATGTCTGAGCCTGTTACTCTTTCTCTGCTTCTTGAATGGCCAACACTAGTCAGCTGTGCACAGCAGTGCCAAATTGAGACTAGGAGAAAAGATTCTGTGGGTCACTGTACAGTTTGTGTGGGCCTGTGAGATTCAACTGATTAGTGGCTGTTGTTGACAGTGAGCACAAAAGGGATACAATGATAACTGCAATTAATTGCTGTAGAGATTAATGCAACGATTCAAAGAATTTTTAAGTTGATTTTCATTCACACCTTCTTGGCTGTTAGAGCTCTGCTATGAATGTACTTTTTAAATTTATGTGATTCATATTTGTATGATCTAAATATTGTGCAGTTCACGTAGTGGAAACATTATTCTGAAAATGTTCATTGCCAAAAGAATAAGCTCTAAAATGAGTTCACTGCTAAATTAACATCCCAAGTTATCTTAAGCAGAATATTAGCAAACTTGCAAGTAAGTTGTTTTGCAGGAGGTGGGTTTTAATTATGATGGAATAGTGTAAATAAATGGAATATCAAAAAATTTCTATGCATTCAAGAGAACATTAATGATTATTGCAAAAAATAGACTAACTTTCAGTAAGATTATGGAAAATTAGAATCACTTCACTGTGGTACTAATGTTTAAAATGTATCTTTCAGGAACTTCACATCTATTAGTTTGGAATCCACAAAAGCAAGATAATAGAAATACCTAGAAGGAAAGCAGAGGTAAATGGACATTGGATTACGCTGCTCTCTGAATAGAAGGGGGAACTGAACATACTCTGGTTTATTTGGACTCACAGTGCATTAAAGAAGAGTACTTCTTTGGAAATACGTTTACATATTACTTACAAATCATGATTAACCTATAGAAATGCAATCTGACAATATGGCAAAAGGAAACAAATGTGTATTGGTTGCTTTTTGCATGATTAATGCTTCTTTCCATCAGACACATACATTTCATTTTATTAAAGATCACATTTCTGATTGCAAGAACTTGATCATAAATAAAGCATGCAAGTGGAAGTTGAAAATCCTCTAATATTAATGACAAGAAAAATGGATTTATTGAATAGTTACCTGCAGTTCATACATACATAAGCACATAAAATGATAACCCAGCAGAGGTACCATCTCCAACCTGGGAGAAGAGACCCTGTTTTATAAATAGCTTAATAATAATAGCAGTACATTTAGAGAAAGTTATTTCTGTCTTCTCTGTCTAAAAAGAACAGAATAACAGCCATTTATCAGCTATTTTCTACCTTGTCACTGTATCTAGGAATTATGAAGTTTGTCTTTACTCGTTCAACTCTGAATCCAACATGGGTGGAATTCAATTTAATAGTTCTGAACTTAGGTATTTTTTGCCAATTTGGAAATTGGTAAAAAAAAAAAAAAAAGGGTTGCTGATTAATAAAGAAAAGGCTAAGAGCTAATCAAATGGGATTTTTTTTGTCCAAAGAGATGATATATAAAAAATCTAGTGTATTATTTAAAACTTGTATAGTTCTGGGAAAAAAATTAACACATCAATAAACAAACATAATTTAAACAGGGCTAATAGCCTTCACATGACATAGTTCAGTGTTGCTGAGGAAATATCTAGAGCAGTGCAGGGCTGGTTAGGATGTAAAGCAATTAGGAAACTCCTCCCTAAGGCTGGCAGGCAGCAGAAATAATTCAGTTGCACTGTGGAAAGTACCTGTCAGAAAAGTTCATTTTGTGAATCTACCAATAGCTTTCCTATCACCCACATGAGGCTGCCTGACTGTTTGCCCCACATAGAAAGGAACATCTGAGGACAAAAAATCTGCAGTTTTGTCCCCTACACATCACACCCCAGGTTGGTTCATGGATCCTGGGGATGCTGTTGCCTCACTGGCTGTTTACTCCATCAAAGCTGCTCACTGTGTCCCAGCTCTGCTGGGCAATCTCCCTTCCAGTTACCACCAGCTCAGCAGATCGTGGGAGTACCTCTTGCTCAGTCACTGTCCAAAAGAACTGGGTGGTTGCAGATGTCCATTACTTCTGACACAGACTAGCAAAGCACAAAACAGAGAGAGCAGAGCTGGGAGAGTCAGAGGGGTAGGTGGCAGGTAGAAAAAATCTGAGCAAGCTTTGGGCTCACAGTGAGCACCCAACTGTTTTGGAAAGAGCAACTCTGGAAGATCTGCTGCTTGCATGTCTCCAGCAGGCAGGGCAGCTGCCCCAGCTGGCATGGGACACATCCTCCAAAGAATGCTCAGTGCATCCAGGGATGCTGAGAGCCAAACTGAAAAGAGGTGTTTCTCACATAAACATCCTTGCAGGATATAGTCAAGCCTATGATTTGTCAAGTAAATTCTTTTTAAAATAAATAGTAGCACTTACTTACAAAAAGTACAAGTTGGATTCCTGTTCCCTGCTCCTGTTCACACAACGTCACATAGAAATTTAAAGACAAATCTACTGACTCTAAAAAAATGCCTGCCAGGCAAGGTTACATCAGTCACACATGCAGCTATACAAGAAGGATAGGAACTACCATAGAAAGCAGGCAATAACTTTTGTGCTGAAACAAAACTAATTAAATGGGAGATGATACATGTCTCATAACAATAGCAAATGAACTGAACAGTTCCTTGAAAACCAATTAAATCAACTTCTTACTTCCAAGACTTAGAAAGAAATTAATATAACCTTAATAAATGACATATAAATAAAACTTTAGGAAGCCATTCATGTAAAAACAATATCAGGTTGTCTTATGAACCCACAGAAAATAATTGTAATCTAAACATTTCCAATTCTGATTTGGGAGATCAAGAGTGAGATCTCCATGTTTCTGAGTGGGTGTTCACATTACACAGACTACAGATGGGAAGGGTGTTAGGCCAAAGTACAAGTTTAAATCCCTGTTTAAAAACACTATCTCAAAATATTATACAGATAGAATCAAAGTTGACAGAACTTGTCACAGTGCCATTCCCCAAAATGAATCTATTTTCCTTGGTTTAATTATCCAGATACATATCTTAAATTAAAACCACACCCAAGCCGTCGTTTCTAGCACTCTCCTCTGGCTGCTGTTGACAGCACCAGATCCAGCAGCATCTTACATGTTAGTAGCCACATCCACAGCCTGCTTCCAGGCCTCTCTGCTCAGTTCCTGTGCCAAGCACCATAACCAAGAGGGAAAAAAAAAGATACTTGCACAAGTGCCTGCTTGCATATGTGTGTTTTCACACACATACACCCCACACCAGATAATATGTAGGGAAAAATATCTAATCTCTTATGCTGTGCCAAAAATTGGGGAACAGGTGCATTGATGGGAGCTTATTGTATCCTTCTGTACTTCTAATGAATTAATAATTCCTCTCTTCTTTTTCTTACGTTTTTAAACTAAATTTCTGGTGCCAAGTCTTTTTTTCTGCTTTAGATGGCTATACAGCTATAGTTTCTAATGACTTGCAGTAACAATTCCAGAGTAAGGAACTACCTCTCCCTCTGCTCACAACCCTCATTCCTGTCCCATCCTTTCCCTTGTGCTGACATGATTGTTTTTAGGGACATAGGCACTGGCTCAAGGAAGTAGGTTTCAATTTAAAATAGCACTGGAAAAGTAGATAAAAGCAGAGGAATGTTTTTAATCTGAACCTGCTCCCTTACCTATTTTCCTACACCTCTTTTAAAAGATTTGTATCAAAACAACTAGTGAGGCAGGTGCAGGTCAGGAAAAATCAACTGAGGACTGAAACCCTCTAAATGTTGCTGAACAAGAAGAATGTGAAACTGCACTGTTAAACAGTACCAGGTATTATTTAGCTAGTTAAAGAAGAAGTAATACAGAGTTTGGGAGGTGAGGTTAAAGCCCTGTTTGCCATTAACTTCAAAGCAATGCAAAGAGGGAGATCAAGTCAATCTTCAAGAGTGCCACTGGTGTTTGAAATGTATTCATTAAACAAAGGAACTGCAGGAACTGTAAGCGCATTTCAAATAATTACTAATTTTAATGTTATTTTCTTGCAGAATTTTTTATGCTTATGATGAATTTATTTGTTTTAGGGGCTGCAGGGGACTATTTTACTTTACAGTTTTATTAATTATTTGTTCTTGCTACTGTGCAATAACATGCTTTTTTGCCTTTGTTTGTTTGTTTGTTTGAAGGCTTTTTTCCCTCAGAAAAAGTATTATTACATGATAGAATTACCCACCTGTAACAAACTCACTTCTGTGGGAGAAAATTTGTATTAAATTGCACTTCAAGATGGGAAGACAATCTACCCCTTGAAGAAAGATGAAAATAGTTGTATGGGAAACTTTTGGCAGAGAACAAAGGTTTTCCTAGAAAATGCTGGTCTACTGAGCAGATCCTTTGCTGTTTCTTCAGTTTTTCCATAACTCTTCAAGATTAATTGTCAGTAAGAATATACGGATTAGATTCTGAGTCACTTTATTTCACATATTTCACAGTTAATTCATGATTTACTCAAATAAAGTTCTCAGGGTTTGGCTCCATTAGAATAGTGTATTTAGGATTTTTACACAGTATTATTCATCAATAATTACTTAGCTGCTTAGGCCTTATTTTTCAAAATCTACATCTGTCTTTGGCTACATTTTAAAATACCTAATATCCTGCTAGGACACCTCATAGGAGTGTTAGAATCCAAGGCAGTAAAAAAGAAGTGTCTTTAGGATTTGGTGAATATTTTAATTACTTCAGAATACAGAAAAAATCTTTACCAGAAGACATGGAAAACATAATTATACCGGTTCCTGTACCAAATTAATTTAATTGGAACACAAAATCACTAACATTAAATTCTAGTGAAATATTTTAACTGATGGTATTCAGGCACTTAATCTGGTTGAAATTCTCCCAAAGACTGAAACAGTAGCTAAAATTGCCTGACTTTTAGGAACTTTAGGTTCATTTCTAAATGAACTCAAGATTCATTTCTGTCAAAGGGAGGAATTCATATTGTTCAGAATATATTGTTCCAAACAACCATGCTTATGAAGAATTAATCCAAAATCAGCAGAATAAGTAAAAATACTCACTTTGTGCCCTTTTTTCTAATCTGGCCTTTCACTCAATTCCCTGCCCCAAGGGGTTCTGCTTCTGAGCTCTCTCTTAGTGTCTGCCTGCATCTTTCCTTATTTCCTGGTTTTTCTTTGCTAACATATCTGATTATGAAAAAATTCCCTAGAATCTGGATTTATGACTGGTGTCTATATGGCTTAGTTTTTCCTAGGTATTGCCACTTGACTCAAATATCAGCTTCTCTCTCTTTTTATATATGTCTATCGATATCCATATATTGGTTTTGATGGTGTTAATGAGAAGGTTCATAAAATTTTCACTTTGACTCTTAAGTTTCTATTCAGGTAGTTCCAGCTCTCATAAAGGGTAGTGCCCTGTGTTTACTAAGACAAGTAACAAAACATGCTTCCCTTCCCTGTTTATTAAATCTACAAGGATCTGAGACAGGGATCCAAAGCTGTCTTATGCTTTCATATTGCCATATATCACAGCAGCTTCAAAGTATTCTGTTCTCATCCAGGAGCAAATGGGCAGGAGGGAGGTACTGCCTAGAGTCTGGGTTTGGGTTTTTTTTGCCATTGTTGCTGGGAATTGGAAAACTTATGTTACAACTTTTTCTGCGATATGGCTAAGCCTAAAGACTTAATTTAATATTACATCCCAAGTATATTATAAATATTATTTGATTTGTTATTTTTGGAGCCTGTATGACAGCACTGGTTTTCATCCCAGATTACATCTAAAATAAGAAAGAAAAAAAGGCAGATAGATTTCCTAACAAGCAGTATCTGTTTACCATCAGTTGCCAAGAAACTATGTAGTGGCTTAGAGAAATTGAATGTTTTTTTTCTATGGCTTAGTAGTCCAGACCATCACGGGAACTTATGAAACTGGGAATCCACATGTTTTATAAAATTTCTCTTTTGGAAATAAAAATTTGGCTTAAATTTATTAAATGTTAAAGGTAACACAGAATAATTTTTCAGACTAAAATCCTTAAAGAGGGATTCATGTAATAATGTGACAGAAATTGTTTTTCATATTTCTAACATTCCTTCTCTGTTCATACAGCTCACAATCTATCAGCTACAGGGTTTTATTTGCCTGTATCTCTTAAAGAGTACAACAGAAAGACCAGGAGCTAGCCTTTCCTGTACCGTGATCAGCAGCCATGTATCATTAACTAAGTCACTACTAATGCTTATGTATATAATATTCCTGAGCAATATCTAAAAAAGTTGTTGCTATAGGAGTTTTGTAAATATGAGCCCAAAGTAACTATAATCAGTTTATTGAACACAATGCAATCATTGACTCAACAAAATCCTTCACCACAAAAATGTGCAGGTTAGAAGATCTGAATACAGGTCAGCAGTTGTTCTTGTATTTTCAGTAATTGAACCATTTCTCTAACTCTGTAGAAATATGGAAGAATCATAAAGAGACAAGAACTTTTCATTCTGGCAGTGTAATCACATTTAAATCCTAGTCAGTACCAAGGTTAATCAAAGAAGCAGGCTTCATTACAAGTGTTAACTGTAATTTTAAATACCTTGCAATAAAATCAGGAGTTAACTTTCACAGTCTTTCAAAACATGGATATGCCCCTGAAAAAAGCTATGTACCTGCAGATGCAATAACTAAAGCTAAAGCTGTTTAAATACTGCATTTAAGAGCTTTCTGAAACTGTTTGTAATATTTGATGAAAAAATAACTAAAAATTATTTTCTCCATAATTAGTTGATCCTACTAGTATAACCATAGGATTAAAAAAAAAGCATCTATTCTCCTATCAATTTTTTTTTAAGTGTTGACATAGATGACATACAAGAAACAAAACAAGACAAATATCAATATCTAAGCAATGTCTTCAGGAGAAAGTAGTTTGAATGACTAAATATGGGTTTACCAAAATGACTGAGCAATTGTCCCTTGCCCCTTTCACGTCCTGAGGGTATTCATATCTCCCCTAATCAAAGTGCTCACTTAATCTGAGTTGCTCCTATTCACTCAGTCTGCTTACCTTCTAACCTACCGACACAGCTTTCATCAACATTTATAGAAATTTAAATTAGTTTTTCATCAATAATTGTTTACTCTCCTGAAAACATACTTATGCTGAACCATAGCTTTATTTGTTCAAAATTTTGCCTCTAGATGCGGTAAAGTTCTGCAATTAAGGATTACAGCATAAAGGCAAAGATCTGCAAGTCAGGATTTTGGGGCTCTCAAACTATGACAGTATTCAAGATTTGGAACTAGATAACCAGCTAGAGATATCCCACTATACTTTTTTTTTTTTTAAATGATGTTTCACTTACAATTTGTTAAAAATGGGATAGCAATCTCTGACCCAAGATTCATGTATGGGAATATTTTATTGCTTTTCCTCTAGCTGATTCACAATAATTAACTGAAGCACAGAAGTCCCCTCTTAGTGAGGAATTCTTTCAGCTGGGATATGCTTTGACCTCCTGCATAACAACAGATGGGTGAAGCTTGCCAAATATCTCAGAAAAGGTGGCTCAAATCAATGCTTTTTCTGTGTGTCCAAAACACACGTCTGACAATCACAGATACCATGTACATGCTGCTGCTGTTCCCAGACTGCTATCTCTATTGCTGAGGTCCTGGTAAGATATGACACAAGGGATGGATCTCTAGACATTTAATGTAATAAATGAAGCAAACACTATATTATCTAATTCAGGCTCTGGGCCCCAAATTTTCAAGCTTTTCACAAAAATTGTAGTTAGGACTAGAATTCCCAAAGTATACGTGAGCTTTTTAAAGAAGCCAAATTCTCAGCTTGCCTGAAAAATACATCCATGTATGTCCACAGGTGAGATACAATTCAAGCAGGAGAACTTCCTCTAGTAATAAGTATTTGGAAATAGTTCTAATAGGTATAATAGTGGTGTGATGAGATGAGATCATCTCTCAACTGAGGCTCAGAATAATCTCTCCACTTTCCTTATAAAATATGCAGTTGCAAACAAATAATGATGTCTCTTGATCTCCCTTTCTGGGATCCTTTTGAGGCAGAAGATTATTTTGTTAATAATTATTACTTGTTTAATAATAACAGACAACAGCTAAGGAACAAGTATAATACAAGAGATATATTGGTCATTTCAAGCAAATCAACCATCTCTACCAACTTAGAGGAGAAAGCCAGAAGGCACATACTCAGATGCAAAATTATAATTACAGACAGAAATACAGCATAAATCCTCAGCTACCAAAACTATTCTAGGCTGGAGACCTATTTTTACTCCTTCTTTAATATCTATTATCTTGATATGTAAAGATGACAAAAAAAAATAGTCTTCAGATTTTTCACCAGTATGTTACCGTATGCTCTTTGCTGCCCCACTCAGTGTTTTAAGGTTTTGAATTCATTGGTTTCACTTCTGAAGGGTTGAGAGGAGAGAAAGCCAAACAGAGAAGATGGATTTTTACTTTGTTCTGTTTAGCTCCAGTAAAAAAAATATGGCATAAATAAAATGTGCCAGGCCCGGTCCCTTTGAAGTTCTTACAGGAAGGTCATACACATTCTCACAAACTCTCACATCCCTCACAGAACAGGGAGAACAAGTAAATAAGGGGAGCTCTGGGCAAGCAGCTAAATACCGCATCTGTCCTTAGCTTCTAAAACACACCTATGAGGCTATAGATGGTCAAGCAGTCTGAAGCTGCTCTGAGTTATATCTGGGACTCATTCCAGAAAAAAACCTGCAGAAATGACATGAACTGTCTCTCTCCTTCCCAGCTATGCCAATGATTTCTCTGTTGCAGTCTTATTCTTACTGGAACTCACTGAAGAATCCCAGGCTCCATGATGTAAATAAGGAGAGACACTGTTATCCCTTGTAGAATCATCAGGCCACAACAACTTAATCTTTAAGGCTCGCAGTAGACTGTCCCCATTGCTTTCTGAAGTGACACAGGAGGAGGCATACAGTTAAGAACACTACCTCTGAAATGAACATTGCACACTTGCAAATGAGATCAGTAGAGAATAGAACTAATGAGAGAAAATTCCACATTAAGTTTAATTTTTATTTGTCAGTGCAAACTATTGTTCCAACATTAATTAAGAATATTCTCAGGATTACAAAAAGTGAAGATGAAAAAGCAGTACTGTCAACACTATCCCTCTGAACACTGAAGATGTGAGGACCAACCTTGAATTAAATTTCACTCAGTGGAGTCAGAATAAAGAATAGAGCACTGCAGAATATTCCCATCTCTCTTTTCTCCTCAGCAGTCAACTGTGCTTGAGCTACCTAAACTGCTGTAGGTTCTAGCAAGAGACTACAGATGTAAACTGTCCATGGAGAAAAAATAATCTTTAAAAGGAAATTCTCCTCCATATTGTCATAATCATTCTTTAAATAGATATATTGACCAACTTGTGTCTTACAAGTAGCTATTTATCAAAGCCCACATCCATGTCGTACAGCCTCTCTCTAGTTTCCTCTAGTTTCCACTTTAAATTACTAGGAGATATCTCTCTGCTTCTGTATTGACCACTAAGAATATCAAAGTATTTTTGTAAACTAGTTGCAACAATGGAAATTAAGCTTGATCAGTGTATTTTTTTTAGCAGGTATAAAGTCCTTCATTTAGACAATATTACTGAAGTGCCTACCATGAACTAAAGCAGCTGGGAGTTTAATTGATTCCTAAAAGTGCAATGGAAGCAGAGAACATAAAAAATGACAGAGTTGTTGTTGATGCAAATGAAAATGTTACAGCAAAGCAGCTACGGTGAATACTGTAGATGTTTACATTTTCCCAACATTCTTACATTGTTTCTTCCAGATTTTCCAGGCAAAGCTCACCTGGTTTTGCTCAAGGCCTGGAATGCACCGAATTGTGTACAGCACCTAATATTTATTCATGCCATTGTCAAGAACATCTTTGCAGCTCCTGCCAAAGTCTGTCATTGAATGTGTTTGTTCAGCTGCATAGCAAAAACATAATACACAGTCATCATTTTTACTTCGTCACCTACTCAATATTTTTCTTCTCTGATTAAATTAACTCATAAATACTGTGCTTTTCATGCCAGAAAAAAATCTTACTACATCCATTCAACTAACACCCATTTGTACATTTTTATGTTCTTGAACATTTAGCTACTTCAATAATTAATTCTGGAACAATGAAAAAGCCAAATGCCCTAATTTACTGGGGACTCTGGGAACTCTAATCACAATTCCAAAAGATTATATATTCAGGCAAAACTTTCTGCTAAGCTAAATTTCATCATTACTCACTATCAGCTGTAGAATGATGCATAGGAATGGAGAAAACACAAGGATAGTAAAGCACTTGGTAAAAAAAATATTTAACACCACTCTGCGTTTCCACATGAAAAGACTGACTGTACAAGAGATTGACTGCAGTGCAGATGATGAAGAATAGTGTTAGGTAGCCAGACTAAAACCAGAGCACACGAGGGAACCTGGCCAGACACTTCAGCTTCTAGCCCCCTCAGTTGCTGCTGCTACCCACAGGAGGTAAAGTATGGATATTCTCTAGCACTGCAAAGAGATCTCCTACCCTGGATGGCACAGAAACCGCAGCTTACAGGCATCTGACTTTGTGTCCGGGAATCGGTGGAAAATAAGATTCCCCTGGGAGGTCTACCCTCTCTCTAGGCAAGTTTAATTTGAGAGATGTTCCTCTTAAACCCATTCTTAAACATTTTCAGTGATGAAGACTCCACAGCCCTCTCAAAAAATCAACTTTGCTATCTTTAGAGTCAGAAAGCTGTTTTCTAAGGTCTAATTTGAATTTGCCAGAGCAAATCTTTTCTATCTACCATAGAGAACAAATAATTCCTGTAAAAGGCTGCCCATCAGTCTTCTTTATTCTAGAGAAAGAAATACAATACACTTCTTCCAATTTTTCATATATGTCATGTTGTTGTGACCTGGTTATTCTCCCCTGGGCTCTAACTACCTTTGTATCTTTCCAGAACTTTGGCACCCCAAAACCTGATATAACACAGGCCTTAAACAGTACTGAAATAGTTGTTCAAGACAATATCATGCAACATGGTGTCAAACAGTCAGAATACCTGTGACCTATCATCTTTCCACTTTACTTGTGACCGGTTTTATAAGGGAGTGAAATCAATTTGACATGATTAGTTACTGACAAATTCCTATTCATCAAGTGAATGAATTTCACAAATTCATATCGGCTGCTACTTATTTCCTTCTCATCTTTTAGGGCTTGAATTTTGTTATGAATTACAGAAAAAAACTTTGAATAAATAGACGTGGCTAGCCAGAATTCCTTTTCTCTTTCTCCCCCTTTCTGAAAAAAGGCATCACATTTAACGTTTTACAATTTTTCTCTTTGGTCTTCCCAGTGTCCTCCAAACAATTGCTAGCAAATTTGAGGTGACCACGATGAACTTGATTCTGTGATAATTAGGGAGTGTGTCAAGAATATGAAAAACATTTGTCTTGCCCTTATGTTACTCTAGGCAGAGGCTTTACCCTTTCTAGGTGGTGTTAATTACACTAGCCAGCTGCTACAGTTGATGCATTTAGTAGAATCTGGTCCAATAAAAAGTACAAAATATTTCAGCTGTCACAGCATCACATATCCTTTTCTCTTGAGCTTGCTTCCCAGTTGTCTAACTTCAGAATACTTTCTCTTCCTGAAGACTATAATTTTACTTTTGCTGCTTTGCCTTTCTCTCTTCCTATGCATTGTGAGTTGTGTCTGTCACAATCACAAGTGCTGCTGCCCGCACATGTCTGTCTGCCACAAGTGCTGCTGCCCTCAATGTTCTGCAGTGGAATAGTGTCATATCTTATGCACATTCCTCAGACCTTGGTTTCTTATTATTCGCATCAAAGAAAGTATTGAACATTTGCTCAGGCCCTTTGAATGTCCAAGAAAATCAGAAACAAACTACTTGACTAAGTGAAACAAACTTATAAGCACTCAGCATTATCTGTCTGACAATGTGTCCCTGAGATATTACCTCTTTCAGGCTTTCAAAGAGTTAAGGCACAGTCACAGTGTGCACCCCTGATCACAGTGTACAGCATGTACGGAGGCAGCCTGCAAAAGGGAGCAAAACAAAGGAAATAATGTGGAATAGGCCCCCCAACCAGGAAATTGAGAAAGACGAGTTGTGAGTTATCTAGTCCTGGCTGAGAGGTCTGATTAAGTTATAGAACTGAAAAGATGTCTGACAAGAATAATTTCTCTGATGAAGGCAAAATTTAAAGTAGGTCTGGCTCTGAATTAAAAGTCCAAACACAAGGACTCTGCAGCTAAACTGAATCCAGATTAAAATTAATCTGATCTTCACTGAGCTTTAAACACAGACCTTACACTTTCATTATTCAGTACAACACACTAGAGAAGATGAATTCCCCATTGTCTTTGTTGTCCATGCTTCAAGCAAATCACAGGTATTACCAGACCTGAGAGGATGCCTGGGACCTGTTCAGCAAGTCCAAAAGACCTTTTTGACAAGGTAAAACGTGAGTATCTGAAAAAGTCTCTCAAAAAATTGGAAAACAGCCTCTAGGAAAAAACCCCACAAGCTTCAACTGTTTTGGAAAACTGATTCACCTTCAATTCTTCCCTTTTAACTCTCATCAACAAAGAATTTGCTGACCAGTGCCTTTGCCAACAGTTTGATTGTTAAAGAACATAGATTTCAGGGCTTCAGAGGAGTCTACTACCTAAATATGAAAATTATCCCTCACTTGAACTTCCAGATTTAATGCTTTGTAGGAGACCCAAATGGTGATATTGCCTATGTCTGTTTCTTCTTCACCATCATACATATTCTTTGAGCTCCATTCTGGACATCTGAGCGCGTGATAACCTTCCTTGTTTTTAACCTGCTTCTCCTTCCTGAAGAATCTGTATCCTTTATATGCTTTATATTAATATTCCAGCCATATGAATTCTCTCACCAAGTCTCTGTTACTCCAATTCAGCTATAATCATAACCAATTACTTAGATTTTCAGTTTTCCTTGTTTATTTTTTATATTCTTCAGTTTAATTATTTATAATACTCATGACTGACCTGCTGTTTTGCCCCTTGTCCTTGTGACTTTATTAGGAACAAACATTTCTCTATTACATGAAGTTTTTTAACCTCATGCAAGTTGGTGGTGGTTATTTTAGTACATGGAGTTTTGCCAGCTCTTTCCTTAACTTTTAGACTAAAGTCATTCTTTCCAGGATAGCAAATGACTGTTGAAGTATTTTTTTCTTCTAGTGTGGGCCCAATATTTGCCCAGCGACTTTTAGAATATCACTAATAGTCAAGGTAAATTAACATCCTTTCAGTGTCATAGTGTTCATCTTTGGGTTGTGACCTGACTGTCAAATAGGAGGTTTTGCACGAGTTCCACCTGAGTTTCTGATCTCCACATCTCCATCCCTTTTCTGCAAACCTTTTGATCTGCCCAGCATTGCTTCCAACAGTATCTCTGTGACAGGAGAAGAGGATGCAATAGAAGAGACCAATGAGGCAGATGAGTTGGAGAAATAATGATATTTTGACCCAGACTGGTGAGAAGGAGTAGTTCTTTGGGGACATTCAGGAGATGTTAATACTGTCCTGAAAGTGATGGGATGAACTTTTTTCCCTTTCTGGCAAAATGGCTGCCTGCCCGTAGCCCTCTTCATGGTTTTGGCTTTTCCCCCATTATCACTGAGACAATCTTATTGTGGCTAGAAAAGGGTTGTTCTCAATGTTGGCAGGTGGCTGGCATGAGGTCAGACACTTCGCTTACAAAATGCGATAGACTATACATTCCTTCCTTCAGTACTGGACATCACCTAATCTAGTTTACAATATCTGTTTGTCTAGTTTTTTCAGTGGTGATTGTATGTAACCTGTTTTATGATAACAGATGCGTCTCTACCTGACCACTTGCAGCTCTTTTCCCTGCTTCATAAGAGATTTTAGTAGCAACCACAATCCAAACCAGATGTCCTTTCCTACCCAGCCTTCTTTGGAAGAGAATGTAGGTCACACTCCCTACAAATCTAATGCAGGACCGGAGCCAAGGCATACAGGATCAGGTCCCCATCTGGGCACAGCATTCAGTTTCCTAATTGCTTGCACAAACTAGGATATTATATGCATAAAGAATTACATTATTTGCTGCACTTCACCAAAGCATAGTAGAAAACCTATAGATTCAGGGTGGAAGAGAAAAGGGGGAGGAAGAGCAAGACAGAGGCAGCTTTAAACCATATATGTGTCTCTGTGGGATGTTTCAAGAGCCCAAGTAACTAAGTTATAGTGCACCCTGAGGTGTTAATGGGCTGCCCCAAAGTCAATAGCAACTGAAAATCCATGTAATTAGGCTATGGAAACACTCCCTTCCGTCTCAACGTAGTCCCATGCCAGTCAGAAGCTTTTTCCTCAGTTACCGAGCAGGAGGAATGTTACCCTGCCTAGACTTATCAAACTGCTCTTTAGACCTCTGTACCTGGAGTACAGGAACCACAGCCCAGGCAAGAATATGCCACTTTTTCCTGCAGAAGGTTGACATTCTCTTTGTCAAAGATGGAATAGTCTTTTTTTTATCATATGACTAGAATATGGCTATCACCTGGCTAAAATGCTGGCTAGCTGGCTAGGTACCTACCACCTGAGCAGCACTGTTGACATGTGGCAGCCATGCTTTCAGTCATCAGTCATATGAAAACTGGAGGTGACTCTTCAGCTGCCAGAGGCAGGGCAGAAAACTAATGGGGGAAGAGCAGGTCCTCGATCGTTATCTCTTTGAAGTTTTATTACAGCAGAACTTCCTTCTGAATATTTGACTGGCTGCAGCAGGAGTGCTGCACTTCAGTGGGCCTCTGTCAGACTCCCTCTGATGAACATTAACATGCAGGCTTGGGAAAAACCTCTATACTCCAGAACACACTAGGATCTGCTAAATAACCCGAGACTCGCCTCTGCTAAGTGTTGTACATACTGTGGAAGGAAGCCTTTTGTTACAGGTTTTACAGCTGTTATTTGCTTTGGGTTTTGTTTTGTTTTCAAAGAAAGGAAAATAAAATGAATTTAACAAGTAGGTTTCAGATCTTTTACAAGATAAATTGATAGGTTTTCTGCATGATTCTCATGTTTTTACATTATTGCACTCGTTTAAATCACCCTGTTAGTTCTCGGTGTTGGAAAACCTAGTGAATACATATGGAACCCTTAACTTGCCTTTGCAACTATTTGAAGCATTTAGGAATCCATCAACCAGAAAAGAGAACAGCATATTGCAACTACCATATGGGCATTAAATGTGATCTTGTCAAAGGAAAAGAGAATTAACTATTTTTTACATTCCTTGTGGCCTGCATTTTTTTTTTCAGAATATGAATTATTTCTAGCCATGTTTTGTTTTTGAAAACTCATTACAAGCCAAGGAAATATCCAGGTTACTAAAAAAACTCAGCAGGTTTATGATCTTCTCCAATGATTACCTAATACATTTGTCTCATCTGCTTTCCTTGTTGTGTGAAAACACACTGAGGAAATGTGTAAATGTAGTGAATTGTTCCCAACTCTTTTATTCACCTTTCAGCATTCTAGTTCCTTCCCTTGGCATTGATATCATTATGCATTTGTCAAAGACAGACTGTCACTTTAGAGCTTCTATTATGTGCAAGATTTGGCAGCACATTTTACCTTTGGGATTTGCTTATATCCTTTGCATGTTATTGTACTGCTTTGGCATTCAGCAACTTCAGTACACCCTCTTCTTTGATGTTCATTCCAGCCCCTAAATGTGGAAACAATGACTGAAATTTTGGATCAAAGCATCCCATAGATGGCAGGCAACATAATTTTGTGATAATGTACATGAACAGAAAGAAATCCCATAACTAGAATCTAAGTCTCTAATTGTTCTACAATTTGTGTACTCTAACATTCAAGAAAAGGAAAAAAAATGGGAATAAACAATGTAGAGGTCCAGTTGAATTCATACCAATGGGCAATTTCTCAATATAATTCAAAGAAAACACCCTTTTTTATTTTTCCCCACAATTGAACAAGAAATTACAATGTCTGCCTCATATTTGTTCTATAATCAAAGAAAAAAACTAATCTTCCCATTTTTTACTGTTTCCTAAAATACAGTAGCAAGCACAAATACAGTAGCCAATGAAGTTAAATGCAAACTTTCATCCGTGATTTAAAATAAAAGAAGCAAAAATATTTTAAAAAAACCAAACTATTTTCAAAACCATCATTCCCATCTATATTTGTAGTGAAAATGAAAATGGTTTGGTCTAGCTGATTTTAAATTAGGTCCCATTGACCATGAGTTTTGTGACCAATTCAGCTTCCTCACCATTCATGTGGGCAGATAGAGGTGTGCAGAGAAACTAAAACATTTGGGTTTACTGGTGATTCGTTTTACATAAACCCAAATTAAGATAGATTAAAATAAATGAAAAAATCTATTATAAAATATGTGGGGTTTTAATTTTTTTTTTTTTCTTAGCAAGGGCATATGCAAGTGCTAGGACAGCTACTGAGGTTATTACAGTAATTTATTAACACCCGGGCTTTGACACCCCCGCGGTGCAGTTTGCGTGCCCGGTGACCCCACACCCACAGGTGCGTGCGGCTGCCCCAGCCCGCGTTTTCCAGCCGGGGCTTCCAGAGGTCAGTTTTTCCAGCCAGCCATGTGCAACAGTGCCATCCAGTGGCAGCTCTTCCTATTCACATCCGGATAACCTCTAGGAATCCAACAAAATTACTACTTATAAATAAAATGAATGAACACTCCCACCCCCCATAGGTAGCAAGCTGCCTTCATGTTAACTGTTAACCACAGAGCAACACATCTTCAGTTGCTGTAAAATCCTCTCATTGTATCCATGGGCAGATTTTAACCATACAAACCAGAGTGCTCTTTTCTGTGTCTGGGGGCAATGCCCCGTGGAGGTGAGAGCACTGAGCTCCAGGCTGAGAGCCTTCTAAAGTGTGCAGAGCTGCACAGGCCTGGCGCTAGATCACACCTTACCTAAAGTATATATTCACCACTGAAGCAAGACTGTGACTAATCCTGGCATTAATTGCCATTTAGGGCTACTGGTTTAGGACCCTAAAATCCCACCCCTCCTTCTCCTATATGACACTGAGTTTCTTTCAAGTGATAGCAACAGCTGTACTTTGTACTAAGGTAACACTCTTGATTGCTGCATTTAAAACTCTAATATTCATATGCAAATAACCCCCCCCAGATTGACGTACAGGTATTCATTCTATATAAAGCTACACAGAATAAAGTATTGCCATAGTAATTAATTCACAAGAGCATTAAATACCCCCCCATTGCTTAAAAGAGTTATATGAACATATATGCACAACAGAAATCATGCATTTGATAATTCTCACCCTTGCACAGTTTCCTTGTTGTGACACAACCTGTCCAAAGCCTTTAACTATTTAATTCCCGTGTGATAACTGCTGATAGAAGTGCTTACTATTTTAATCACTTTAAGGATGGATAGACTAAAATACAGAAAGTCTACACTAGTTGCTCAAGATCCTGTCACAAAACACTGATATAGACAAGAAACAGATCATGCAGAACTGACCTTTAGTCTCCAGCTCAGGCTACTAGCCCATAGTAGGAAGTGTGATTGTCTTTTTTATTCTAAGCAAGAGAATACACCCCCTTGTTATTTTAAATGTAAGAAAAATGATAGAGTGTGTTTCAAGAAAAAGGCTGCAAAAACTTTCAAGACTGAGGGAGCATCTGCTTGGGGGAACAATCGTATTAAACTTTTGCCTAAAACGTCTATCAAGGAAAAAAAACCCAATCCCTATCATCTGAGACCAGATACTCTTCAAGGCCTAATCCAATGATCAGCACAGTGAACTCGCTTATTCAGGCCCCAGTCTAGTAGATCCTGTTGCAGGAATGCTGCATTAGGCTTATGAGCAACACTTTGGAAGTAAGTATGCATAGTTCCTTGCTTAAAGTTATAACCATGTTCAACCATCCTTTTGAAAAGGAGCTTAATGATAAATGAACATGAACATTTTAGTGCCTGCTCTAGAGAGAACAGGATATTTCAGAGTCCAGAGGCCACTAACATGTGCTTTGGCAGACAAGCTCTCCTCACATCACATTCTGCCTCTCCAACCCCTCCAGTTCAGGGAAAGGGACATCTCAGCATCCATGGAATAAACTTTTAGTACCCTCCACTTTCCTCACCTCATCCTCTGCTTTCCTTCCTTGATCTCCCATACCTATGTGCCTTCCCTGAGGCTGGGCAGAGCTGGATTGGCCTGCCCTAGATGCCCAGTGGTTCCCCTCCAGCAGGGCTGACCCACACTCTGCTCCAGTGCTATCGTGTCCTGCTGGCCTGAGGAGCAGGAGACCGGCACTGGGAACCCACGCTGGGCTTCTCCTCACAGCCCAAAGCCCAGATCTGTTTTGGTGACCTTGGGTGGGTTTGGCAGTACAGTAAAGAGGTCATCCATGGTGGTCCGTGTATGTTTGCTCATAACCTTGAGATAACTGTATACTTTAATCTATTGCCTAATCTAACATTGCATTACATTTCTTGAGGATAATTTATACTTATAGGCTATGGTTTGATGGGATCATGCACAATAAACCTGTCTGACCAAATCCAGATTTTGGAACACAGCAGGAAAATTTGTTTTAAATGGTCGATTGGTCGTTTTTTGTATCTCAGAACATATCAGACTGTCCATAAGAAAACATAAATTCTATAAAGTGGTAGCAGGTTTTCTGATTTACTGACAGTTGCTGGTTTGAGTTTTCACAAAAATATTTGCTATAGGACAGTGTATTAGGCGTATTCTTAAAGGTAAATAACTGCAACCAATAAAAGTTCAGCCCATAAAGGGTCCCATCTTCTAGGAGTTTTCTGTACCGAGAATTACTACCAGCATAATCATGGCTCCCTGCACACTAATATTTCCTCTGATACAGTATGATCAATGTTGTGGAAAAACATTTATTATATTTCTTCTAGCTACTTAAAGGCATTACTGAATTATGAGCATCGCAAAACGAATCCACTGTGCATTTTTTCTTTATGTGACGTTTTTACAATCTTCATTTTCTACTTTGCAGCCACTGAGCTATAGTGATCGCACTATGCACCCTTTTCCAACTGACACAGGGGCCAGGAACTCCTTTCTGCTTTATTACATTTGAAATGCACTTCATATGACAACATTCGTTCTCATTCTGCATTGGACCCTTATTTAAACAGAGAAGCCATTTTTTTACTGGGCTGTACTTAAAAGGGAGAAGTTATGAAAGAAATTAAAATGAGGGAAGAGGGTTTAAATAGCTGTTTCAAATATGCCTACTTAACAGAGGTGACAAAGTTTTGACGCAAAAGGGACAACAATGGACAAGATACATCAAAGCTGTTCTTAAAATGCTAATAATTGTAAAGATGGCAGTTTATTTTCTTTTATTTTACATGTTTTGAGACACAGTGCATTACTGGGGTATTATAACTTCACTGGAACAAGAAATAAATGAGTAAGGAAGGAATAAATGAAAGCTGAGTCAGGAGTGAGATTCAGCTACGTAGGATACGATCTTGCAGAGGCAGTCCATCTAATGGCTAGCATTCACAGCAGTCATAGACTCATTAAAGCCTTGTGGTAGGAAGTCAGTTAAAATAAGATGGAAATAGTAGCAGGTTCATTGAAATTGTATTTTCCTTTGGTAGAAGAAAATAGAATGTAACTCTTCAAAAAAAAAAAAAAGCCTAAGTCATATGTAAATGTATTATTTTCTATGGGAATGAAAGAATTATGCACTCTTCCTGCCTTCAATTCAGTGACTCATCCAAATCAAAGTATAAACAGAAAGAGAGAGTGAGGCAAGAGAGAAATGTATAAGTTTGAGCACTTGAGCCCATGATTTATGGCCTAGAGCTACAGCCAACTTTATTGCAAAAACAACTTCACCTATTATAACCTTACCCTAGACTCTCTGGAGATGGGAGGGGGTTGAGCAGCATTAGAATATCAAGAGGAGTTCACAAACAATTCCAGTCTCATTCTCACTTCCCTTTCCTCTCTCGCCCTTAATACGTATTTATCATCTGTTGCCTCCTTTCCTGCTCCTTGATGTGGGCAGATCATGGTACCTCTCTCTTGTCTTCCTGTGGGAATTGACCAGGGCCTCTTATTTATCATGAGCTCTGACTGAAAAGTTCCTCTCATATTTTTGTCTCCTCCTGTCTGAAGGACTGTACAATTCTGAAGGTGACACCTTTGACACCTTTGGTAGCCCTTGAAATTTGCTAATGGTGGTTTTCTGCACACTCCAGCTGATGATGAACACTTGACCACCATCTTTGAAGCACTGCACAACACATCAGTTAGGCTTTGATTTTATGAAACTATTACATCAATTTCCGGGAACTGTTTTATTAAATATATATCTGTACATGTTTTATGGAGATTGCACACCCATTTGCATTACTCCAGCACTCTGTCTTTAAATTGTCTAGTGAGAATCCTACTTAAGACAAATTAATACTCTCTAAATGGCTTTAGAAATAGAATTTCGTTTCACAAATGCAGATAAAATAGTAGAGCCCACAACAGATGATTAGCAAGGGCAGTTACACAACTAGCTATGGACTATCACAGGAAACCTGAAGTTGTCAACAGAGATGACATTTCTTCAAGTTAACAGAGATTCTTCAAGCATTACTCTAAAGAACTTCATTGTCAGTCATGAGAAAACTTCCTGTGGCATGAATGGAAGTGACACAGAGTGCCCTGATGGTATCCTGGGGGGTCTGTAAATTATGAAGGAGCTGTGTATTTACCATGAGGTGAACAACATCACAGCTAAAGGACATGGGTTCTTTAAGTAGCTTAGGTTGTTTCCCTTCAAAATAATATTTTGATGGTATACACGAGATACAAGACTGGCTGTCAGCCAGGTTTTAAAGCATAAATAAGCCATGATCTCATTTGCCTACAATCTTTACAGGCAACAGTAGCATGTATGAGTGACTGCTGTATTTAGGAATGACAAGATGGACATTATTAATAGCTTAATTGACATTAATGCAATTACCCCTATTCTTATTACAGTTAGTAGAATTACACAGAAAGCACTGGTTGAGGCTTCATTTTCCCTAGAGCTACCCAAGGATACGACATTTTCCACCACACCAAATCTAGTCTTTGACATTAGATACTTAGCTACAGAATCATTCCAGTATATCATTATAAATGCATTATAATAAAGATGTTATGAGGTACTGGATATTAACCCCCAACCCCTGAAGAGAAATAAATACACTGGCTGCAGGATTTCTGCTTTTGTTGTGCAATGAAGAGAGAGTTTTGCTCACAACTAAAGAATTATAAAATGTTATACTGATAATTAAAAAACAGACTTAACCTTCTTGGGTCAGATTAAAGCTAAACACATCCTCAACATAAAAAATAATATATTCATAGGATATAAAGAACCAAATTTTTGGTCCATCACAATCAATTTACAATTTGATTTGCAGACGTGTGTTTGTGTCTATACTTTTTGGAGACACAGCTATCCTATTTGTGTATGCAAGTATCTCCATTTAGACATCTGATAGGTATGCCTGATCTCTAGGAATTTTGTTCCCTTTTTAAATTCTGTTTCTTTGTTTGTTTCTTACTCTTGATGTCTCTTCAACACAGAAACACAAGATTTTCCAGCCTCGGGACTGCCTAATATTAAACTTTCATCAACCGTACAGGAGTCATGAATTAAATCAGTTTCCAGCACATATAGAAACAGAGAAATAGAAGTATCATGACCATACATTGATTATACTGAAGCAGCATACAGGAGCATTTAGGACTACCACACTAGGCATGGGATAATCTAATAAAGCAATGGCACATTGCTTCCTCCACAAAGGAATTGCATTGCAATACAAGCAAAGTAAACACAAAGCACTAATCAGTATGTGTTGGTCATTATGAAAACCAAGAAAACAATTTTCACAGGAGAGCACATAAAAACCCAAATTGGGATCATAAATTTCATTTTCAACCCAAATATAAAGTTTTTCCAACAAAACATGTTACATGTTAAAGAGAATACCCACATGACTTCATGTTTTTGTTGTGTTTGGTTTTTCCTAATTCATTAAATCCAATTGATTGTGGTTTTGTTTAAGTCTGAAGTCCATTGTAATAAATCCTGTCATATGTAATTATCATTTTATATATTCATATGAGTTTCTATGTCTGTATTAACATGTGTACCTGCTGGTATGCACATGTATAGAGGAAAGTTTTGTTGTCTTCTCTTTTCTTCTTACCTCCTGAGAGAAACCTGTAGGCACATAGATTATAAACTTTTAAAAGTCACATATCATTGTGGTGCATTCCATTTTTAGTGAGTCTTTCTTGGAGGTGACTGAGAATAAATTCGGCTTGAACTAGTCCCTGAAAGAGATCTGTCTCCAGTACAACTGACTGCTCAGCTGTGGTAGTTTGTCAGCTTTCAGGCCAGGGTTCATGTGCCTTATCTGTCCTGGCTGTGCTCCTGATCACAGCTCACACTCCCAGAGAGAACAACTCCCGTAATAAAGAATGAATTAAAAATGAAGCTTTAGCACCGGCCAGGCACTTCTTATCTTGTAAAGTCTTAAGTCAGGTACTTCATTATACTTCAGCTCTTCTTAAACAAATACAGATCTGGCATCTGGTGAAAACGCTTCCTGGGAAGGTTTTATCTGTTCTAACGTGAAACTCAAGACAAGGCTATAGGGTGTAATTTAGTGTTTTAATCGAATCCTCAGTTCACAATATGCACTGTGTATTTTTTGAGGATAACATTTAAGTGTTTGCAAAGTCCCTGTATTTTTTACAGAAAACATTTATTTTTGACTACCAAATCGTTAATCACTGAGGCTTATCAGCTATAAGGGAAAAATAATCAGGACAGTGGTGGATGTCTTGCCTATTGATCTCTTCAAAGCAAAGCTGGATGCCTACAGAGAAGATCCCATGGTCCACTTAAAGGTGTGAGACAATGTCAGGAGAGATGAAATTTCACAGTCTGTAGAGATAAACAGACGATCTACTGGTCCTTGTCAGCCTTCAAGGCTAGCATTGTTTAGATTTATAATATGCATGGAAGGTTTTAGAGAAGAAAATATTTAAGTCTGTGTTATTTACTCCATCATTTCACATCGTAGAGCAAAGAAAAATAGAAAAAAGTAGCACTACTTAGGTACTATCCTAATTAGCTGAGATCCAGCAACGTTATAAATCCCTATTCTTCTCTCAGAGGAGAGGACAGGAGCTTCTGCAGCATCAGGGGATCTGCAGTTAGGAGGAAGTCTGAACTACCCTGCACTGAGGAGTTTGTAAGGTAATGTCTGAGGCTCAACTCATTGAATTCAAGTCTAGCTTTGGAAGATATCTCTGGTATTAAAAGATGTGATATGGAACCATTTTTATAAGTAACTTGCCTTAAGAGAACAGGATTTTTTAGTCTTTGCCCAGGTAACATCTTGGGTCTGCCTCACAATCCCTTTTGGAATAAGATGCAGCAGCTAAAGAAACCTCTACTCTGTAGAAATTATTGAAACTACAACCCACTTGCTCTCTGAAGAATGTGTGGAGCCCAGTAAAGAAGCACAGAGGGGTAGTGTGCAAACTTCACAGTTGCTGCAATTCATTGTCTTATACATTAGTGTCTTTAAAAAAAAAAAAAAAGTTAATTAAAGTTATATACCAGGCTGTGAACAATGGTAAATGATGGCTTTGATTCACAACCCTACTTGGACTTAGCTGCTGCAGCAGCAAAAGTTACTGCACCTCTTTGTTACTCAGTCACTGTCATAAAAATGGTGAAATATTATCATTATCCTATTATCAAAATCTGGTTTTCAGGCTATAATCTAACACTGATTTTCAGATGGCCTTGGAGCTGTCATTACCAAATGTCTGCGCAGTGAGTGACCAAATGTTCTAGATAAAAGTGAAACCTGACAGAGGTAAAAAGAGAAAGAAAAGCTGCATAATGGATATATTTTAAGATTACCTTGATGGTACCTTTACCAGAACAGAGAGGGGAGGGAAATAACAGCCTTAAAGCTTTCCACCTCACCTCAGTATCAGGCACCAACAGCCAAAGACAAAACATGTCCCAGAATGACATCTAATGGATTTCTGACAACAGCTGCATGGCTAAGGTACAGCAGACCGCAAGTCGAGGCCAACAGTGAAGAGGTTGTTGGACACTATCTGTAGATTTAGTCAAAATTTTGTTTAAGAAGGTCAAACCTTGCTGTTGTGGAAACATCTCTGACAAGCTCAGTTTTGAACACAAGCTGGAAAGGAGCAAAAGACTGTCCTACTACTACTTTTGTTCATAGTCTTAGTCCTGTCTCAGGTTTCTCAGATTTATCATAATAAGAATGTGCTGTTTTGCATACTAAATAAACATTACTGTGAATTTTTATAGAATTTAAAACTTTTATATATGGGAAGTGTCACCAGTATGTATTGAATAAAAATTATCCTTTTTAAAACAAGTTAAACAAGAAGTACTGCAGAGAGAAGGTCACTACTTCTAACCACTGTTGATTACATCAACTCCAGTTTTACTGCTGTTCCCTGTTTTGTTTCTTTTGCATGTCAAGGCATTGTTCACACCCAGCCCTTTATGAAATGACACTCTGATGCTGCACCAGGTTTTTCCTGCAAACAAAGTGACTTTCATACAAGCTCCTTTTCAACTTCAAAAGTAAAAATTTTTTGTAGTTATTAATGATCCGTTCTTGTGACTATCCATGAGTGAAGGGCATTTGCCTCACTCACATCTTTAATAGAAAATAATTAATGAGGTGTTGGAAATTAACAACAATTAACAATGCCTGGGAACAACAGCAGAAGGTGTTTGATCCTGTTTAGATGAAGTTGAGAGAATTTGTTTCTCAGGCAAGGGCTTGTGCCTGCAAGAAGGGAGAGATGGAGGGGGATTTCTAATGTGATCCTCCTTCTTCTGCATTACCTTGTTGAAAGTCATTACAGTGACTTGTCAAGTTGAAAAGAGAACAGGAAGGCCTGTCTCACTGAGATACAGGTACATCAATTCTAGCTTCCACAGGGACTTTGAACCTAAAGTTCTCAACCTTCAAGAAGATAAATCAGAACTTTCTGAGTGGGATCATAACCCCAGACTTTTTGCAGTAATTAGGTAATTTCTGTAGTAAACACAAAATTCTGGTCTTTTATATGCAATTATTCATGGTGACATCAAGGCTGCAGAATGCTTGCATGTGTTTTGAAAGGTTAGATATGCTCATGGAAGATGCACCACAGCTCAGGCGATACAGTAAGAATGTTCTGGGAATATTCACTACAGTCTTGTTTTGTGCTTTTGGTCTTACCCAGGCATAGACAAGATACTTGATCTAATGTAGTACAGACTATCCATTTCCTCTTATGTTATATGCAAATAAATCACTTTAATAAACAGGCAAAATTGCTATAAAAATGTGTAAGATAGTCATAAGCATACATAGGAAGGGGAACAGGACTATTCTCCTCTAAGTGATATATTTACCATGGTCCACAGAAATGAAAAGCTGATGAAGAAATTTGGTGATGTTTTTCCCTAGTTGCTCATGCTCTACTCAGTACAGCAAACAGGAAGATAAAAACTTCAAGATAAACAGTCAAGTCCCCACTCCAACTCCTCATCATGATTTTGCAGAAAAATCTGCTGGAATTGAACTGAAGAATGTAACTGTGTCTGTTTACTCTCTCTCTAAATTTGAACAAGCAGCTGTGGAAATAGTTTGGGCTGACCTTTTCCCTTACTGGAAAGCAAAAGAAGTATAGAAATTTTTTCAGGAACCTGCCCAAAACACACAGAGTTTCTTCAGCCTTCTAGCTTGGAATCCTTCAGTTTTAGCCTGTGGGATGTAGTTTAAAATGCCCCAAAAAATCTACAGCATACAGTAAGAAAACAGATAGAGGAAAAATTCTTTCACCTGAATAAATGAAATGCAATAATATTCTAATCTCTTGATTTATATATGAAATTGAGAGTGTCTTATTTCTAAGAATGAAATTATACAACAGAACTGAATGATAATGATACATCACACTCTGCCTCTCGCCTTTGCCCAGGGGAACAGGAAAGATTTTGACAAATAATGCACTAGATGTAAAATACAAATTTTCTCAGCATGAGTTCAATCAATGATCCCAATTTACAAACTATTTGTGATTCATCCCTGAATTTCCACATTTTTTGAATATGGTATTACTATTGGCATTTCTATACTCAGTAGGGAGTTATAGAAAAAAGAAGAATTTCTACTTCTATAAGAAGAAATAATATCTCTTTTTGCAGTTGTTTAGTGTTGGAGGTTTAAGACACTGACTCCAGAAGTGATTTGTTCTGTTCTCTTTCTGTTTAGTGCGATGAAAAGACTAGATTTGATAATTCCATGTACAAATGCAAATTCCATATTCAGGAAATTTAATAGAATGTACATCAATTGTATTTTGCCTTTGGTTTCACACTGTGGAGGTGATTTCTTGCACTGTGAATCTGATGATCAGTAGAAGATAATGAGTGTACATATCACTTCTCAGTATTATATGTACAACTTTTTATTTCAATCAGGCACTACCTGATTCTACAATTTATTACCTATTTTACTCAAATTTGCTATCGGAAAACCTTAAAGTAACATTGCAAATACTGTGGAAGGATAAAAAATATGCATAGAATGCACATCATGACACATGAAATGAAAATTTTAAAAAATTAGTTTGTTTGATTCAAGACAATAGTAGCACAAACTCAAGCAAATAATGATGGGTGTTACTCAATCCCTTTACTCCAGAGCTACATAACGTGACAAACACGAAATACGAGTGTAACAGAACATAAAATTCAGAGACAAGGTCTGCAACTATAGGAGTCTTGTCTGTAAAGAATAAGATGGCAAAAGACTGGAGAATGTTTACAGAGATAAAGCAGATACAAGAAACTTCAGAGGCTTCTGTGTGAGGTTAAGCCTCCACTTTTCAGGTCAACTGCTGTGGACAAATTTGTCACTCAGTGCATGGTGACTAAGTGATGGGAGCTCTGTGTCTACAAGCAAGGGTCAAACACTGTTCACCCAAAATGATAGCAGACAGTTTCAGCTGAGCAAACCAGGTAGAGAAGGAATGCACTCCAACTGTTTTTAGCATCCCATTGGCTTTATCTGTACTTCTAGGCATGACAGCATGCGTGGTATTTATGGCTTAAAAGAATTTCTGTCTGTAAGTTTATCACCTTGTAAAAATAAGTGAGGAAATGACTTAGATACACCCAAACCAGCTTACAATAGGGTAGATAGATTTTATTCTCACTTTGTACACCAGAAAACCTATTAGCATGTTGTTATTAAAAGATTTCGTTATTAGACTCAACTGTGTTTCAGAAGAGCCAAACTGCTTCAGCTCAGCAGGTCCAGCTCCTGCTTTACTCTGCCTCCAAGGTCATAAGCAGATGCCTATAGAACAAGAAGAGGGGAAACATACTTCCCTCTCATATTCTCCAGCCTCTTCCTATTTTCAGTGTGGGGACATTCTGAAGCAGAAGTCATTCCTATACATTTTGTATAAATGAACCACTCCCCTCTTTAGCCACTGTAGTGTAAGTATCTACAAGATGCTCTGGTAACAATTTCCAAAGATCTGATATCCACATCATAAAGGATCCACCCCATCCTCTAGTTTCTGCTGCAGAATACTATTAGCAATCTATTTTCCTACTAATCTTATCCTAGTTTTCTTCGTTGTTTCACACAAAGCCTAAGCGTGCAGTCTTCCTTCATGCAGCATTTTCACTGACTCCAAGTACTGCATCTTTGGGAGCTGAGTCGTTAACCCTGAATGTGTTACCAAACCAGAGTACTTCTCTGACAGTTTTTTCCTGCAGAAGACCAAATATATGAAGCTGCTTCTGTAACCCATATTATTGGGCTGAATAGAATCATAGAATAATTTTATTTGGAAAAGAGTTCCAAGATCATCAAGTCCAACCGTTAACCTGAATGGTCAAAAGCAACTGGCACTATAGGATTAACTTTGTATTCAACTGATGACCTTTTATGCAAAGCTAGGTGCATTGCTAGGTTTTAAATAGAACACAAACCCCAAAATGGTAGATGTAGATATATAGCAGAAAATACTATCTATAAGGAGAGTACATTGACTTAGAGATACAGATATGTGAGTCTGGAAGTAAATGCAAATATTATGAATATAAATCTTGATTCTATAGAATCCCTTCCTCCTCTCCTTCATTTTATAAAATCCCTTCAGAGAATTCAAAGGAACTACTTTCAGAACAACCATCCACAGCAAGTTCTTCCATAACCACTAGAGAATAATTACACTTCACCATATGATATTGCCTTAAAACCTTAATGATGGGCAGACCTTGGGCATAGATTCTTCACAGTAAAGGTTCCAGCTGTACTTGCATACAGGTATCAGTGTCAAAAGTGTCAAGTGTTAAAATTACCTATAAATCACAAGAGAAGTTAAAAATTATTTGAACATTAAGCTGGCAAAAGAATAGAAAACAGATTTACAGGGAGAAAGAAAGGACTTAGAAGAGCTTTCTCTCACTCTTTAGCACACTACACAGTGTCACGGTCTTCCTTTTCCCCATTTCAATTGCAACTGTGTTCCAATCAAGAGACATCCTTTCCTTCCTAGAAGATTGAACAAGTAAACGAACAAGTAAATTCAAAACACTTTAATTCACTTTCTTCCTTAACTAGTTAGCAAAATGTTATCCAAGTTTATTGCCTTATGTCCCACTGAGAGCTACATAGGACCCTCAGATAAATGTATTCTTACACAGTGAAGTTCTTCCAGATAAAATACTCCACAGAAAGCAGGTAAATATAACATGATATGCTGGGTATCATACTGGAAATGGTACAAAGCCATCTGTTAGTGAACCATCTGATAGTATTGATGACGTCATTCACAATAAAAAAGAAATGAGAGGATTGTCAACACAGTCATAAAACGAAATTATAGTCCCCCAATATGAAACAGACTCTAATTGCACACATTCCCTGCCTGTGTGTCCCCTCCCCATTGCAGCTGTTTGCTTACCTTCTCTTGCAGATGGTTCAGATCATTTTGTCTCCTCCAAGGCCTTTTCCGTTCCTGCCCACCCCGCATCACCCCTTTTCATTCCAGACTCTTATTTTAAGGATACTGAAGCTGTTGCACGCTCTTTGCCAAACATAATGTGTTCTCAAAGCTTGTACGTGGTGCAAAAATAAGTTTGCATGAGCCAAACTTTGGGATAGAAGTACTACCTCACACTGAAGTCTTATACCTACTAGAAAAGAGGGGTAGTGTAAGATCAGGACTTGAGGACCTAGGAACCCTTACTGCAACCTTCTTTCTCCTCATCAAGCCCAGTGCTGCCACAGTTTAGGATATTTATTCAGGGATGCACAGAACAGAAGCCCCAAATACATACACATGTGTAAACATGGATAGAGTTAGTCAATGCTTCATGTGTAACTCCACGCGAATGCCAGGAAAGGTTCGTAAGTTCAATCAGAAGTGTAGAATAGGACTCTTCAGCTTTTTCCCCACAGACATATTATCTGATGAAAGGTTTATGGCAAATTAAATATAATTTTGGCACAATGTATTAAACACCAATGATATGTCTTTGGGTTTCCTACAATAAATGCTTTTCTTTTTACAATTAGTTGGAAGATTCTAAGGGAAAAAAAGGACTGACAACTTCACAGGAAAAAAAGGCTGGGGTTTTTAATATTTATGAGAAAACTTACAGCAACTTGCAAATTACAACAGAAATATTTATCCCCCAAAGGCACATCGGTCAAAAAGAAGGCAAACCACCACCTTGCTCTGATTCAAGCCCTTTGGTATATCACCTTCCCAACTGTTTCATTCAGTAGGAGAGTTCACCATAGTAGCTTGCTTTCTGAATGTAATCCTTCATTATAAATACTGTCTGAACCCTTCCAAGAAGAATCTGTTTTACTACCATTTTCTATCAGACTGGAACTGCACAGGTTTGTAAAATGTACAGTTACTACATAATAACTTCAAGTTCTACTAAGAAAAGATAAAACAATCAATAGGTTGAAGGGTGTGATAGTTTTATACACAAATTTAAGTTCAAAAAGGATGTAAATCCAAAGTCAAAATTGCTATTGAAATTTTTTTTTAGTGGAAAAAGAAAACCCACCCAAATAATCAATCCAAAATTCAATAGTAATATTAAGCAGATACATAAAACTAAACCAAAGGTCAAATTTTCAACCAGGTTTGGTCACCAATTCATATTGATATCATTATAGTTTACCCAATTTACACTGGAAACTGGTGAAAAAATAGTCCACATAGAGCTATAATATGGTAAGCCACTTAAACACCATGTTCATTTTTATAGTCCTCTGCTTCTTGATCAGGAAATACTGTATCCATTATCAAATATTTCAGTAAATACTAGACTTCAGATGTCCGAGCAATACATTCAAATGCACACCATATTCTCATGTGAGGCTGTTCATTTCTACAGATTTCTTCCTGTGTTAAGCAAGAGATTGTAACAGCAAAAAATACGTTTTTTCTAAAACATATTGTGTACCCACCACAAAATTAATATTTAAACTCTTAGTCATGATTCATATATCAGAAAAGATTTTCACAACAGTTAGTAGCATCTTATTTACAGTGGACCAAACTCAGGCAGGGTCTTGCATTCATAGCAAGTCTGAGCAAAGTTAGTTCTTTTAAAAGGGTTGACAGCAAGGCATTTTTGTGCCATGATTCTTACAGCATCTGTGTCGGAGGTGCTAAGGAATTCTGAATTCTCTTGAATTTTCTAAGCAAGAGAGGATGTTCTCAAGGGAAGGGAGAATGAAGTACATTCATTCTTCATTAATGGGAGTTCTCTGTGACTAAGGAACTGATTAGACAACAAAGAGAAATGAGACAGCATCTTTGCACCTATCAGACAGAAGTCACCAATTCAATGTCACCTACCTGCCTTCCACTACCCAAAAGTAGAGCTACTTACTGCAACTGCAATGCAGTCTTCCTTCCAAGTTACTTCCACCACATGCTGCATTGTGCAATGTGATTTGGATACATCACAGGAAAGCAGGTGAGTAGAGCATCAGCCCACACTAGATAAGATAGCTGGGGGAAATGGCATTTTCCAAACCTCTGTTTTTTAAATGAAAAAAAGGAGTGAGAAAGACAAGTTAGGTATCTCTCTTCAGGATAATTTAAAATACTTTCTTATCACTAATATCAATTATAAACATTTATTCTAATTTATGAACACCTGCTTGATATCAACAGAACTAACACACCCCTCCAATTACTTTTCTTATAGGATGGCATATTTATTTCACTCTGATGAGATGAGGCTTTTCTAATTTCCTGTATAACCACCCCCAGCTCTCTGTCTATCTCCCATTAAATTGTGAACAGGCTTCACATATATTTTTAGATGTTTGAAAACTGCAGGAAGAGCTTTTTGATGTTTCAGAACATGTTCAGTCCCAATGTCTCAATATTGTTTGCTTGCTAACTCCTCAAGCTTATGTCATCCATATGAATGGACTTCAGGCTTTGAGAAGGGTTACCATACCATTACCATCTGCCTAAACTGCTGCAGTCAGAGGTCTTTCCTTCTAATGTCAATGCCACTTTGAAAACAAAGTTGCAGGATTCCTCTGTGTCTTGGAACATATTTAGAAGTCAATGTCTTATTTTCTATGATTAGTCCGTAACAATGTCAAGTGTGAAATTTAAATTAATGACCGTTTCACTTATTGAAATGACTTCAGCACTTTTGCTACTTTCATTGATTTCTATTTACTTTGGCAACCGCAAATATGAAGAACATATTTCTAGATGTGACTAAACAGACTAATAATATGCCAGTATAGATGTACCTACTGATCGAACATTACACTTAACTCTAAACTTATTTTGAAAAATTAACATAATAGGGGAAATATATTATTTATAAAACACTGTTCATTTCCTGCGTTTCAGACAGTGTCACCTTTAAGTTATTTTCTTCCAGCTCTCTCCACACTAATGATTGGCCTACACTATTGAAACACAGCAGTAAATACGGTATCAACATTACCCATCCATAGAATCAATTTAAATTTTAACTAATATATTCATCATCCAGTAAATACTATCTCAGCAGCAGATAAGGCTGTAGCTAACCTTCAGGATATTTTAGCCTCCTGGTAGAGGCCAATTTGAAAGAAGCAGCTGTATTTAATTCATAAGAGGTAGAGAAAAATCTTTCCCCTCTGTCCTTCCCCACACATCAAATAGTAATTTATTTTATTTGTTAAAAAATCTTAAAATATTTGTATTTCTTGCTAACACCTAAAAGAATTCTGATCAGTGGAAAAAGCTAAAGGAATAGTTGCTAAGAAGAGAAAAACAAGGCCATAATTCTCTGCCTATAGGTTGGTTGGGGTTTTTTTTGAAGAAAGAAAAAAATAGAGAATAAAAGATAAGTGGAAAAGGGAAAACAAGCCTTCCCAAAGGCTATTCAGTATGTTTGTAATGCAGCAGGTGGCTCAGAGGCAGCATTGTGATGGTTGGAACTCTGCATATGCTCCACAGCATGGGTTACCCCTGGCCTTCTTGAAGAAGTGTTTTTATACAGCACAGCCAAATCCACAGCTATTAATGCTGCATTTTCAAGAGAAGTAAAACTAAAAAAAAGTAACTAAAAATGGAATCTGGCCTTCAAACAACAGAATAGTCACCGATGCAAATCCCCATTCCGTAAAGGGGTGTTAATCTGTATGCAAATATAGATTAAAAAAAAATACTGTAAAAGAATATGGAAAGGTTGAACTTTTTAGCTTCCTTTTTGTTTCACAGCCAGATTCTGCAAGGCCTTAAATTTCCCTAAGCAACTGTACCTAAATAGATCCTTGCAAAATCAGTTATTCAGTCTCTCAAAATACTTGTCTACTAATTAGGAAACTTGGATAATGACCACTGTGCCTGTGACTCTAAACCTGAAGCCTTTGTTCCTGTAGAATTACAAATGTGCAAATCCTCTGGACATCACTGGAAGATGAGGAGTGCAGCATCATGTGTAGTCTAGAAACTTCAACATAGCAGTCTGTTGATGTTGGAGATTTATGAATTCTTTCATAGATGGAAGATTGTGCTAGCACAGTGCTACTTGCTGCATTATAAGTTTGAAGATTAAATGACCTCTCTCTCTTTTGTTTCCATTTTGCAGGAAAACCTGCTACCCATGGAGAATTGCCTCTGGGGATACCTGACCACTAAATATGACAGCTGTGGAAATAGAAAGGTCTCAACCTTCACAATTCCTGTATCTCAGCTTCTCTTTTTTGCTTCATTAATTTCTCTCAATTTAGCAGACCAAAACCTTCATTTTTGTAAAGGACTAAATCTGAAATATTTCCTATTTAAATTCCTAAATGACCCTCATTCCCCCAGACCCTACCTGTGATCCAAATCCCTCTGTTACTCTCAAGTAGATTGCTGCAGCATGATACCAGTGTACGAGGGTCTTTAAACACAGCATGTCACTTTTTAAAATGGCATTTTTAAGAGCAAGAAGGCTATCTATTACTTCAGAAAATATTGTCTCTATAGTTGTGATTACACAGGAAGAATGATGTGTTTTTATCAGAATAGATGACAGTAGTTTTCAATGTAGAAAAGACTTCTAAGAGCGGATGACAGAGACAAAATTAGCATTTTTCTAGCAAGCATCCCACACATGCACATCTGCAAAGTGTTCCCGCTTCCTTCTCTGCAACCACTACTATACATGACTGTTTCTCCTGAAATTAGAAAAGCATGTGAATCAATTTTGGCTTCATGGTTGCACCTTAGTCTGACTAAGCAATTACAGATGAACAGCAGAAGGCTTACAGATCCTTTTATTTATTCAAAGCTCTCCAGAGTTCCAAGTAAAATGTGAAACCTTTCTTGATGTTTGCATCCAGATTGGAATTTATTTCTTAGTCTTCACTCATTTATGAAGACATTCCAAGACTCTACAGAAATTTTGAATTAATATGCCTATACAATGGCCTTTCTAATGTAGAGAAGAGAAGGACATGTCTGAGCCTATTAACAGGGCCAAAAGGCTTTTACTCTGAAGCCACTCACTAAAACTGAGATTTGAGAAGGTTATATAAAAAGATGTGAAGGATGACACAAGCTCTTTAATGAGCTTGTAAAGAATTCTTGAATCCCTATTTGTGCACAATGTGACCAAACAAAGATCTGGTTTCAAGTTGGATTTTTAAACTGATTTAACTTATAAAAGTAACACTATTTTTCTATCATTGATCTCCTAAGTCAATATTAGAAAAACAGTTAAAAGAACTCATTCACTTGATCAAAAAAAGTAAGTAGAATCAACTATGTGGTTCAATGGAGAAATGCTTTCTCTCAGTGTGATATATACACTCGTGAACAGAGAGAAATCAGAAATAGATAGCAAGACTAGAGGCAGTTGCTGCTAAGAGCAGAATGCTCAACAGTGGCAACTACTGTGCAGCTCTGGGGCAAGCACTAATTTGCAAGCAATGAGGAAAGAATTTCTTTGGTTGTTTCACATGTGGGGATGTGGAGAACAGAACTGCTTGCACAGAAAACGGGCAAACTGTCTGTATTACCATTTCCTAGGCATACAAGTCCAAAATCAGTGCTCAGTTACAGAAGTCTGAAATAACTAAAATCATAAAATATATATAGTTTTCTGGGTCTTGCACTGCACTACAAAAGTCTGTCAAAAGCTGCCAGAACCACTGTACACTTCAATGAGAACAGTGAGACAGAACTTCCAAAATTTGCTTTGCCTGTAGTGTTTGATAAAGAAGCCAAGTATGTTGCCCAATACACCATGCTGTCACCTTTACCCCTGCTGTTCTCTCCTGTGGTCACCTTTGAGTTTTATAACAAGATTACAGTGAGATTATTGCACGAGGAGGGCAAGGGCTCTTCTGATGAAGTATGAAGAAACTCATATAGCTGCACACTGAAAACATAGAGAAGAAATAAAGCAAGAACTGATGTGAGGGCAAAATTCAGCCTATACTGGTGTGCAGGTGCTCTCTACGTGTGGTGCTACAGCTGCACTGGGAGGAACCAGCAGTTCCTGGAAAATAGCTCTCTTCTGAGTTGTGTGAGTTGTTCTGGCACAATGAAAACACAGCTAAACCAGAAGCCAAGTCTCTTTGGAGTGTCAGGATATCTTGCTGCTGGTTTTAATGAGCTGTCCTGTGAATTCAATTCATCGGCATCCCAATGACCCAAGAACTTTGCTAGGTCCTTCCTGTGCTTCCTGACCCTGCCATAGTAATAACAGTAAATGCATAAGAATTTTGAGAGTACTAAGGCAGATGGCATTGACACACAGTCATCATTTTCCACCTCACACCATCAAAACATGACAACCAGCAATTCCTAGAAACAGATACTGCAACTGCTCAAACTCCACCAATATTTTTACTCCTTTCACTGTGCTACGTGTTTGAAAATATATACATTGATTGCTGCATTAAATAATTGTCTTGCCCCACACAATGCAGTGTTTTGCATATTTGCTGATGTTTCCCCAAAAGCACTGGGGGAATGAATCATTACTGAAACAATTTACTTTCAGTTAGTGCATGAATGCCTTCCCATGATGCTTTGATGCTTTGTTTGTCCTCCTATAAAAATTATTTATGACCCATGTGTGATCTTTTAAATCAGAATACTTATTCAGAAATCAAAGCTCCAGCATGTTAATGCAAGTAGAAGCCCTAACTAATTTTTCAAAGCCACGTTGAATATTCAAAAGCTAGGACTGAAGGAAAGGAGTTAACATTAATTAATATTTGAAGCAGTAAAATAAAAGCAACAGTGAAGCTAATTTTGCAGGACAATTAATCATGAGTCTTGCTAATTACACATGGGATTTTGCAAATGATTTTTTTTCTCAGGTAGCAGAGTAAAAATGATAATCCACTACCCATCAAAATCATTGGCTCCTCACCAATGTCCCCAGCAAGAGCAATTAGTGGGAACAGCAGAGCTCTAGTAATTGCATGTCAAGAGAGGAGAATGTAAGAATTTTAATTGCTCCAAATAAAGACCACTTGCTTATACATACACCTGACTGTCCAAAACTAGTCTGCAAGCTGGAGCAAGTATATAACCACTTCCAGGTGTCTGCACAAAAATAACTCTGTGGGAGAAGTACTCTAAGCAACACATGCAGTTTCTGGAAGAAAAATATCAATATGCACTTATATTCTGAACTGCAGTGTCATCACTCGACTATAAGAACTAGGAAAAAAATATATCGCCCACTTGGGAAAATGTGCATATTCTTTATATTTGCCAAATATTTATTGCTGACATTTTTTGAAGAACTTTAACTATCTTCAGGGTGCCAAGGGCTTCAAATTTACTGAATTTTAGGATCACCAATAAAATGTTTTTAACAAGACATCTCAAGAGGACATAAAATAAAAAATTACCATATTCATGAGAGCAAGCCTGTAAGATTGCAATGCTATAAACTGGATGTTTATAATTTGCTTGTGGCTTTCTTAATTAAAAAAAAAGAAACCCAAACAACTAGTAATTAGAGACTCCAGTTCCATTTTTGCACTTTATCCCAATCACTGACATGCTACTATTACTTTTTTGTTTAATATACCTACACACGGATGCACACAATTGCAAATAATCAATAATATTTAAGTATGTGTCCAAGTTCTAAATGATGATGGATATATTTAAATATTGCTTTCCAGGAAATTATTACTTTACTGGTCATGTAGTAACTTAAAAAACTTAGAGGTTGAAAGAAATGCCTGCTTTTTCTCTATTTCTCTTTAAGGTGTTTACCATTTACACTCATTTTCAAATGAAATGACTGAATTACCTTCCAGGTGCCACTACCTCCTATTGTCTTTTGCTCTCTCCTTCCGCTTCTACGTACACCATATTGAGGTACTAAACCACTTTCTGCTGTTAGCTTTGTTAAGCATTAAACCAAGAGCAGTAGCCTTAACTTGTCTAAATATATTCTTTGCATGTTCAAAATCACTGTACACTGTTTATTACACCATGACTGCTCGAGAGGAAAAAAAGCAGGTCATGCAGAGTGCTGCTTCCTTTCCTGAATTACCAGCAGAGCACAGGTGTTTATCAGACTCCCGGAGGTGATTCAGGTAATAAACACCAGGATGGCAGTTTAAATGGTTAGAAGCTTTTCCATCAAATACAGTCCTTGCAGTCCTATCATTTTGCATATATTGCTCACAAATGGCAAATTATTTATGCAGCCTCCTTAAGTGGTTCCTTATGGTTTTACTTTATTTTTCCAAAGCAGGAACCTTTTGAAGATGCGTGTTCTCATGACAAGGCAAACTATCATTCCATCTGTGATTCTGACTCATTTCTTAAAGTTCTCTGTAGATGTATAATGCCAGTGACCTTGTTTTGCCCTTCTGTTTAGCTCAAATATCTTTTCTAAGAAAGCACCAGTGTCATCGCGGAAGTTACTATTCTGTGCTTGTACAAGGAGATCAAGAATAAACTGTATGCAGTAGAAACTGGCTTTTAAATAAGAAAAGCTTTTTCAAATATTACCTTGTGAAAATAAAATTAAAATAGACATTGATTAAGATTGCTACATCTAACACAGATTTTTAGAAGAATTTGCTGTAAAATAAAATAGGATGAGTTTTGGGGGAAAAAATGTTTAAATAGAGGGGTTTAAATGTTTAAATAGAGGTCTAAGCTGACAGAGATGAAATTGTGTAAATTTATGCTATTACAGAAAGTTACTGACTGAGACATACGTGTAGCAATTGCCCATTACCTGTTAATAACTGGAATTTGTTTCATGGTGCTGAATCACCAAGCCCATATTTAATGCCAGAGCTGTGACACAAACCAGTGCACTGGTATGCAGATCACCTGCTTCTTCCCTTCTTGACAAACAGCTCTGCAATAATTACATAGAAATTCCCTATATGCAAAGTAGATATCAGGAAAGGATTTATGGTTGTTCAAAAAAATTTAGCACCATGAAAGAAAGAGGAAAAGCCAGCACAATATAAAATTTCTAAGAATCATCAGATCATAATTACTGCACCAGTGGTGTAATAACTCTGAATTACTTACAATTTTATCAGTTATACCCTCACCTTGTGAAATAATATGGATTTCCATAAAAGTGGTATGGAATAGAAGGTGTTAGGAAACACTCAGAACATCTAAGATTAGTTTCTGCTAATTTTCTACAGTTTGACAGATAACCTCAAACCATAAACCAAAGATTATGGTTGCATCATACATATCAGGTAAGTAATAAAGTATCACCATTTTGATCTTGGTGGGTAAGAGTAAACAAGTATTACCCTTTCTGCTTTTTTACAGGATGAAAATTAGCCACAAAGGAAATAAGCAACTTGCCCAAGAATGTACAGTAAATCTATAGAAGCCCCAAAACCTGAATCAAAATCTATGAAGCACTGAAATCCTACTAACCCCACAACGTACCCTTTCTTTTGGATTGAATATCACAAATAAATGTACAATTTTACAATCAGTAATTTTACAGCTTAATGAAAACTTATTCTGAATATAATTTTAGATATGATGAGGAATGTCAAGTATTGTGCTACCAGTACGAAATCGAGACCGAACTCCACTCCTAACCCATTATCTGATAAAGGCCTAGGATATAAGTTCTCTATCATTGTCCATATTCTCATGACATTTTAGACTGTCACTGAAATAAACCTGTCTTACCTCACAGGCTGTGAAAAACTTTATTGACCTAATCAATATATATGAACAAAATGCAGAATGGGAGAAAATACCACTAGGTTGAAATCAGACAAGAAAGATCTTCTATGACTTCAGTTTTGGAATTCCAGACACTTCAGAGAACAATAATTTTCAGAAAAAGTGAAAGTAGTTCTACACACCAGTTCTGTTTTACAGGCAGAGGAACAATTTCAAAATGAACTCCATATCACAGGAATGTCTTATGAATATTAAACAGACTGGCTTGCCCAGGGAATTTGTCTTTTTATAACTGTTTTGGAAGAAAAACAAGATGAATTCTTTTCACTTCGGTAAGTCATGACCTAATCAAAGCCAACGAAGAAATAAGCTAAAAGGTGAAATACATGTTTAGATGAAAAAAGGTAACTCACTTTCTTTTGTCATTGAAATGAAAAAATAAAGAAATAAAAACTCCAAAGTCAAAAATTTAATCCTCATGTAATCTCAAGATTTCAAGACACTGATATCACAAAGTCTTACTACAGATTTTGCTCTATTGCATCGGTCTTTCACCTTTGATAAAAACCTAATATTCCAAAACACCTTGAGCAAAGCAACTTGAAAAATGGTACTGCACGTGGTATGCAAATTGCAGGTGGATTAAATAATATACATTCAGAGCAGTTGGGTTTTATCTGGCAAACAGGTGCTAGATTTTGGATTTGCTGAATAGCCACAATTGTAATGAATTTTTGATGAGAGGTGAAATGGGGACCTGGGGAGTCTTCCATTCATGCTTGTCCAGCTATTTTGGTTTTGTTTTGTTTTTACTAGAAAGTCTCAAAAGAATATAATATATGAGTATATCACAATATTCTTCCTCAGAATATCTTACTCTAAGTCAAAAACTGGCAGTTAATAAGGCAGAAAATAATGTGTTTAGACACTGGATTAAAACAAATCCAGTGATGTGGCAGAAGACATTTTAAACAATGCAGCCTAAAGCATCAACACATATGAAGTGCAGCACATCAGAGAAGGTACTTTAAATTTCTAGCTAAGAGTCTGGCCCAACATGTTCAAATACACAAGAAGAAAACTAAGCATCAAAGGCATGAGGTTCTCTCAGATTTGGAACAATAACAATGAGGTGCATTTGCTGCATCTGCCCACAGGTTAATCTGGTTCTTCTAGTAACTGTACCTTGTAAAGTCCCCAGCATATCATATAGCCATATTTTTTAACAATTCAGAGTGGCATGGTCTGAGTGCTTTTTACCTGCATAACAAAATGATTACGCAGACCAATAGTGATTAATGCATGGAGCAGTGGCACTTCCTCCCTCCCTACAAGTAAGGTAACAGGTTATGCTGCTGTGCTATGAACTGTGGGCGTTTTAAATATTTTGACTCACAAAACATACATAGGAAATCTTTAATCACAATTATAGATACATTAATACAAACTAAAGATAAATATTTGGTTTGAATATCCAACATTGAGGCACAAAGTAAAATCAGACACTATCAGTAAACTCAGAGCTGAACTATGACCTTCCTTCTTCAGGGGATGCAGCATGTAGAAATGAGTCCTATCAAAACCAACAGCCAGAAAGGACTATTAGAGTAGTAATCTAAACTGAATTAAACACCTGAACAGATATTACAGAGCAGGATCATTAGCTAAATGATTAAACAAAGCTCCTGGGCTTCCTACTTATCCTCTCAGTCATAAAGAATGGTAAAAATGCCATTCTACTGAGTACAAAGCAAGAAGGCAACATTGTCTCTTGGAACAGGAGAAAAGCTCTGACTGGAAAAGAAACTTGCCTAAGGTTAGTACAATTCTCTGGTTTCAGATACTTTATACTTCCTATCCAATATATCACTGCAGACTTGCACAAAACGCCAACACATAACCACAGTAATACTGCCTACTCATTAATTATGCCATCAGTCACTCATCCTAAACATGCTGTAGCTGAAATGAAACTGCAAGATGCATTTCCCTTTCCTCAAGGCTCTTTACCTTGGCCCTGTGTCTGTTTTAAGTTTCCATACACGTTTCTCCTCTCCTACAGTCTTTGACCTATTTAGCCTGTTATTTGGCATTCTTTCAAAAAACAGAAATCTAAAAAATGTACAGTTTGGAAGCCAAATAGAGACGGAAATAACCCCAACTCCCAGAATCAAAAGGATGTTGATTTGAGATCCAGAAGTTCCTTCCCACCAGACAGATCAATGAACAATTATCTATAAAGCATAAGGCTAGACAGCAGGGTTCAACACTGCTCAGAATTATTTACTTCTCCTGTAATTTTAAAAACTATTCTCCTTGCCCTTCAGTGTGAAATATATGTATAGAGGGGCTCTGAAAGCTGAAAATTCATTAGATGAACTAGGAACAAGCTAATAAAGCAAGCTCCCTGTAACACTAATAATCTGGGGGGGGGGGGGGGGATGAGGGAATACCATTCTCCTATAAAGAGAGTACCTGCATATGACTGTGTTCAATCTGCTATTCATCGCAGCAAATACTGGTCCAGAAAGAATCAGCCTGAAGTCCCTTTTCATTAGGGGATAAATAGTGCTTGTCTTTTGCGGGAATACAGGACAACTGTGTGAAGAGTTTGCAAACTCTGTATCTGAGGCCCACTCATGCAGTCGAGACGATGCCAATTTCAGCCTCAGCTTGTGTCTCCAAAAATTTTTTGGCCTGACTGTTCTAGTGTCCCTGTGCTCTGTGAAGCACTACCTCCAGACTGCAGTGCTGTTTCAAAGGCATTACAGCAGAGACAACAAAGACAGCCATATTAAGAGAGAGGATGCTGAAAGTTACTTCCATTGTGCCAGCAGGAGTTATCTTCGGAGTTGTCATCTGGGACAGGGATGAAGCAAAGACCTTCTTTCTATTTAGCCACCAACACATAGGTTCATGCTTTCAATAATCTGCTTCAGAGCCATGATTGCTAAGGTCTGCTATACCCAGATGTCCCAGTAGAGATACAAGTGTAACTGGGATTGGCACCAGATGATAGTTAAATAGCAAGAGAGAACTAAAATAGTGAACCCAAAGACTGGAGGTGGGGAGGATCATAGCTGTCATTTGCTGCCGAGAAGGAAGATGGCATATGACCATCTTGAGCAATGAATTCAAGGATACAGAGCCCACTTGAGAGAAGCCTGTTTCCTTTGCCCACAGCACACATAAGAGTCAGTACAAGCCAAGAATCAGGGAGGGCATTCCTGGACATCACTGGCTAAGCAAAGAGAAGGAGGCAGATTCATCCCTAGACAGGCCTATACCATGCAGTCACAGAGTATTCTGAGTTGGAAACAATCCACCAGGATCATCAAGTCCAACTCTTAAGTGAATGGCCCACTCAGAGACCAAACCACAATCTTGGCATTATTAGCATCATGCTTTAACCAACTGACCTGCTCTCAGCTATGCAAAGAGGGAAAAGGGAAGAATTGATGTTTGCTCTTACGGAAACAACTTGACACGAGCGTCCTCATGTTTGCTGTGTTCACATAAAGCAGCCTTCCCTGACTGGCTACAGCACTGAACGACTGGTGTGAGCAATGAAGGAAGTACAGGCAAATGTCATCTGCCAGACATCTATCTTCTGGCAGGCCCTGCACCCTTCCTGCTAAGCTTGGTAAGCGAGGAAAGTCTTAAGTGGTGTTTTCTCAGTGAAATTATATCAAGTGAAAGATAAGACTAGCACAGACCTGGAAATTTCTCTCTATCCATTTAGAAGAGAATGAGGATGCAAAAGGCAGGCTTGTGGTTGCTCAAGAAAGGACTTGTAAGGGCTTGCAGCAAGCACTGGATATAGTTTCTCTAGAGACTGGACACCATCAGCAAGTGTCCATGCTCCCTAAGAACATTTGTTCATGCTGGAAGCATAAGCAGCAGGATAACAAGCACCTCTAGGCACTACTGTGTAGCTGACATTTTGATCCTAGTCACCAGCTACAAAGGAAGGCTCCCAGCTGATATTTTTCCTCCACCTCCTCCTGCCACTGGAAGGCAAACCATACTTGGAGGTGCTGTGCAATCTGGCCAGGTGGGAGGCTGGAGGGTGTGCACACACCCCAACTGAAGGAATTGGCCTGGCATTAATGGGATAAGGGCAAGATAGGATCAAGTTAGCAGGTAGGCTGGCAACTACAGCCTGCAGGAAGCTAAAATACATGTTTTTAAAAACTGTATTTTGGACACAGCTTCTCCAGCTCATGAGCTGTATGCAAGATCTGAACTTTCAAGAGCTGAGAGTCTCAGGTCCCTTTATTTTTGTTTCAATTATATTTAAAGACACTGCTGGTTCTACAGAGCACTATGAACTCTGTTGTCTGTGCCCAGCTAGAGCATGGCCTCTTTTTGCACTCGTTGTCTTCATCAGGGTGAGGTAGTTAAGGCTCTTGTGTTGAGACTCAGAGGAATTCTGGATGGTCTCAGCAAGAGATCTCTCTTCTAGCTTCCTGTAAAAAACTTCTGACTCATCTTTATGACTTATCATAAATAGCTTGTTTGGAAATAGTCAGTGGAATTTAACTGGTTCTAACTAATCACAAAGAAAGGCTGGGCCCCATGCATGAAGTCTCTCTGGTATTTTGATTCTGTTCATCAGGCAGACCCACAGTTGCCTAAACTGTGTTCTAACTTTCAGGGTGTTCCCTTTGCCAACAGTCTCTGTGAGGACAGCAAGAGATTTTCTAATGCTTTGAAACACTTGAAAATATTTTTTTTAAGAATTGTATCAGTACTGAATGCCTTTCTTCTAGACATTGTTGTAAGACAGCTTTGCAGTCTCCTCTTGCTCTTTTCCCACTGCTGTGTGGCAATCTGGGAGGTGTTCAGTACAGTTACTTTCCTTCCCAAGAATGATGCTTATTTCTGGTCTGGAGCTCCTGTCAATTCTTCATACAAAACCATGAAACTAGCCTCCGCATTCAGAATTATCAACCCCTTCTCACCTGGAAAAGAAAGTAAACCCTCTAACAGGCTACCGTGATGGAAGGCAGGTTGGAGTGACACTACAGAGTTCAAAGGCATCAGCCTCCAACACCTGTGCCATGCACACAATGTGTTGGACAGTATTCAACCTGAGCCGGGTGCCAGTGCCAGTTGCACAAGTATGACATCTGCTCTGAATGTGTCTGCCAGGATGCTTGACCAGGAGCCAATATCATTTTCCAAAAGGGGTGTTAATTCATGGGTTCACACTCACTTCTCAGAAACAGAGAGTAGACAGAGAAGAAACATGATTTACAAAGTAGATCTAGCAAGTGGGTCATCTCTCTTAAATCCTGATTTGCTTGCCTATGTGATGTAGAAAGCCTCTACTGATGTGTTAGAGTTCTGTGTGCAGAACTCTGTTAGAAAGAGAGATAATTTAGTTTTCCTCTGTGTAAAGGTGACTGAAGATAATGGAGCAGGCTGTAATAAATTTCTTTCTTTAATTAACGCCTCTGAATCTCAGAAAGGGGAAGTCTGCTCTGTAATTAGGTATGTGTTAAGCTTTACTCCACATCAGTCAGGTTCTCCCTGCAAAGTAGCATATCCCATTCCAGTCTCGTAAAGAACAGGGTTCACTTTGTACAGATATACCTGCATCTAATGAACATCATTTATTACTAAGCCTGTGATGCAGGTCCGATCATGCTTCCTAACTCATGATTTTTTTGCAAAGTGTCAAAATTAACTGTTGTTGTAGCTGTTCTAAAGCCATCTGTAACACCAAAACAGATCAACAGTGCAATATTTGAATGCTTGGAATGCATGGCTGTCCAGTTTTCCCAGGATTGATTAAAAAGGATATTTGTCAGAGTTGCATGTTGAATTGGTGGAAGGGATGAAGATGGAAGTAAGTAAATGTACTGAAGAAAAAAGGTCATTGTGTTTTCTGGAGGCACTGACTGACAGGAACATAGCCTAGCTGAGCAAATGCTTCAACACATCCGAAGAGCTTCCTCTGTCTTATTAGAACATTTCTTCAACTACTCTTCACTAATGGACTTACAACAGGCTTACTGACTTGTTCTTTCCATCATCACTAATGCAAGACCATCATTCTCCTAACTGAAGTCAGTCCCTTTTGACATAGTTCATATTCAATCCCCTAAATTCAAAATATCTCTATGATAAACTATAGACATGGAAAAATGAATTTAACCTAGACCAACTCTGCCTTCTAACAGACTCCGTATGTCTATTCCCAGAAGTTCTCTTCTAACAGTGACAGTAGCACAGTGCTTTTTTTTCCTATAACATCCATGATGCCACTCTTAACATTATCAGACTGAATGACAAGTGTGGAAGCTATTCTAACTACCTTGCTTTGGGCTTTTGGAGGAAATTTTTACACTACAGTAACAGACCAGGCTGATTCTTAACAAAAAGTGAACTTAATGCTGAGAAAATGCCTACTGCACTGACCAAATAAGGCCTAACTCCAACTTTTGGTAATAAATTGCATACGTAAGTGCTAAGTATAATTTGTTATTAATAATTTATTATTATTATTTATGTTATTTAATAACAGCATAAGCATGGTCAGGAAAGGAGACAGAATATCCCACCACTTTCTTAAGTGAACAAGTTCCTTCCTCTGCATGAGTATTCCGGCCCAGAGGTATTTTATGTCAGATGAACTACCCAGTCCATCTCTTTTTTTTTTGCAAGGGAAGGAAGCTTCCAGCTAAAGGAAAGAAGCGTCTTAAAAATGAGATACACAATGGTGGAGACCATAATGGCATCTAAAAGCATTTCCAGTAACACAGAAAAATCTTTATTGCTTTCTGCATGCTTGTTAATTACGTTAATCATGGTGAACTTAAATACTATTATCTACTAATAATCTTATATTGATATCAAGGTAGATGCAATACATATGACTATAGGATTTCCACACTTCTCTGCATGAAGGACAAATGGAGTGCATTTTTTTCATTATGATTTCTGTTATGTTTTCTTCCTACACCCTGGGTAAAGTCAATCATGTATTGCCACAAAAAGAGATCCATAAGTCATACTGTTTTGAGGTCAGCATTTCTTATTTTGGGAATGGACAGGTTTACAAATATAGACATAAAATTTTTATACAGGTATGGTAAAAGATAGCATAGTCAGAGATTTGCATACTTAAACCAAAAAAATGGTAAATGTTAATATTAACTGTGTAGAAGAAATTTGAAAATTAAGATGAATCTACCATCCATTGCCAGACAGCAGTTTATATTGGAATGTCAGAGAAGAAAGTTAACTCATTAAAAGGACAGTGCCAATAAAAATGCCTAATACTGTTTTATATAAAAAGTACTTGTATTTGTCATCACCAGAGAAGATTGACTGGAAATTATCCAAAAATAGAATGTCAAGGAAATCCTTTAAGGAAGAAAAACACTGTAAAAGAGAAATAGCATAGCCAGGGGTGGGAAAATGGACTCCCACTATGTCTTAATAAAGAGATAAAGCAAATGGTGTGATAAGGTGTTTTACAAACAAAAAAAGAAAAATACTGGCTGCATCAGTGCATTTTGCCACTGGATTTCTAAGTTTGGTGTAGGACATAACTACACTAAAGACTAAAGAAAATACCTCTGTATTAGACAGCCAATGTGTACAGATATGCCAGTCAACCAATTTCCCTCCATAACTCTTATGTTGTGCTGTGGACAGCTAAAACCCAGCTCTGAAAACACGCCTGCTTTGCACATTGTCCTAGGCAGCCAAGCAGCCTCAGGCCTGCAAGGTAGTCTGAAGCTATTCCCATCATTGCCTCCTCACCTCCCCACCTGATTCTTGCTTCTTCGGAACTTCTTACTCATTCATCATAGCTGTCACAACTTCCTTCTGTAAAAGAGCCTGAATGAACATCCATGCTCTCTGCCTCTGCTCAAACAGGTTGGAAAACAGCACGGACTGGGGCAGGCACTAGGACGTGAATGCTGAGCTATGCCCAGCAGGCAGTGATGGGAACCAGAGTAGACCAGAATGCCTGACTGAGGCTGTGAGACCCAGGACATCACCTCTGCTCTGCTTGTCCCCATTCTTCCAGTGTCAACACAGCAGGAATAGATGAGACTCATTATTTTCCTCATAAAAATGGGTGAGAGCACCTAGAGGAGTCAGGGCTCGTCATCCTAGACATGGACACACATGGCATCCCTACTCTTTAAAGGCACAGCTCAGGCGAATAGCACAGGCCCAAGAATCCCAATAGAACCTTTTCTCAGCAATATCCAAGCCACAAAAGATTTATCTTCCTCTGGTGTCCATTGTATGGTCAGAGGCAGAGAAACATAAATATTTTTCAGAAAGCTGGAAAACTGGACCCTGACTGTCAGGGTCACAGTAATGAAAGACTCAATCACAGAAAAGCCTGTGGGCATCTTAGCTAGCACGAAGAGGTCTTAAGACAGTATTAAAATAGATTGTTGTGCTAGCAGAGCTTTCTCAGAGAGAATAGCACTCTTTCTCAGTTTCCCTTCTTTCATTCCCTTAGTCTTCCCATCCACAATCATTCTCAAGCCATTAACTCTGGACACCCATCCACCAGTGACAGTCGGCTGGATGGCAGCCTTGCGTACCACTGCATATCTGCCCTTCTAAACGTGCATCTCTGATACCTGCCAATACCAAACCTTTATCAATGGAAAATAAATCTTAAGAAAGAGTGGAGAAAGAAGGTGACTTCTTTCTAATTCCCCAGGAGTTGTTTTTTTTTTCCTCATCTTCAAAAGGTAACTGTCTCATTTATCAAGAAATTTCTACCTGGAACCCATACAAAGAACTGTCACACAGCCCTACCTATTACTTCCAGTACTATTTCTCTAGTGAAAAAATATTTCACACTCACTCATCCCTTTGTCTTCTGTTAAGTTTGGGGAACTGTCATATGGGAAAGCCTTTCATTTTTTCAGTCCCATTATATCTTAACAAAAGCCTCAGAAAAGGCATTCAGCAGCCTTACACCTGATTAAAGGAGTAGAGAGAGGAAGTAAAAGTCAGTAACCAGAACATGGAGGAAACATCTCAGCCAAACCCCAGAAACTCGTACTGATGAGGAAGAAGATAGAACTTCAAAGGGAACTCAGCCACATAAAGTCTCTGGCATAGAGAAAGGGAATTGGAAATCCCCTTGGAATCTGCTGGAAATACAGGAACTAAAGGGTGGGACAGATCTCTGCAACACTTGCTTGAGTTCAGACAATACCACACTCAGCCTTATGGCAGGCAATTGATTAATAGCAAATTGGTATAAGTGTCCACTCACATCAGAGATATTGGATTCCCTGAAGAATTAGATTTAAATCACAAAGATCATAGAATAAATCATGACACCAGAATTTCTAACCTCAAACCTCCTAGATGAAAGGGCAGATGGATCCCTCACGTAGGAGGGTTTTACCACCGTAGGACTACCAGGAAACTGTCACTATGTCTGCTGGAATTGTGATCCCAAGTTACTCTAACCAAACTCTACTTATTACTGGTAGGAACAACTATTCCATATAGGCAAAATAAACCATGCCAGTCAAAAGATTTGTATATACACTAAGGATTACTGCTACCACAGTTGCACAATTTAGAGATCAAACCTATTTCTACTGCTGAAGCCATTCAAAGTGCAGTCTCTTGCATAAAACACACCACCATAGCTAATGACATATTGAATATAATTAGTCATCTTTAGCCCTCCAGGGGCTAACTAAGAGATTTAGCAGATACTCAACATGCAATTTAGACATTTTCCAGATTTCTCAAAACCATTTTTTGGAGGGTTACAGCTGTTGCCAGGTTAAGAAAAACTTTCTGTAAAAAAAAATCTAAAAATTCATGGAAATTAAGAACTCTGCATGCATTTGACCAACATTAGGAAAGAAATCTAATGCTAATTGTTTCTCCAGGATATTGACATTTTTTTATGAGATCCTTAACAGAAGGAGTAGTCTCTCTAAACACTTTTTTTTGCTCACTGAGACAAAGTGTTTAGTAGTTTGTGCCCTAACTAAGAGCATAAATATAGTAATGCCAGAGCTCTGACTGGCTGCATTTCTGATAAACAAATCAAAATTAAAATGTAACAACAGAACCAGGAAGGACAAGGTGCCAAAACTGGAAAGGAAAATTCCACTGAAGACAATGGAGCTGATTCTGACTTGACTTAATAGCAGTGTTGATCAAGAGTAATTGATGGTGAATTCAGAGAAGTTACTCAAGGAGAGGGAAGGGGGTGGAAAAGGAGAGAGAATAACAGCTTTAAGAAATACAGGCCATAAAAAATATTCAGAGCCACAAAAGAATTCCTTACTGATTTTCTATTACATTTGCATTTGGGAAACAATTTTATTTCTTTCCATGAGACCTTTGCATTTTCCAAAGCTTCTTAAAGATAAAGTATTTGGTCAAATGTGTTACATTTTCAACACTTAATAGAGCAACCAGCAAGAAACAGTTGTTGCAATGAAGCATATCCACTGCAAAAAGAGGCACGATAAGGAGAGGAACAAAATTGATCTGCCACATTCCTGTTCCAGAACAGAGGACACAGTGCTGATCAAATTTTGGTTTGGGTTCATTTTACTTGACCTGTGGGAATTCGTTACACAGACTGTAAGATTCAGCTTTGAGAATTTAGCTCTCCTTCTCAAGGCCTCCATCTCCTGAGAATCCTCCCCTCAGTTTCAACCTCTTCTGCGTTCTCACTGAGCATAGCTGTCTCTGTGGGTCATGGAAAGTTTATATACAATGCTGGCCAAAGACTACTGGCAACCTGAGACTTTCAGTGAGTATTTCACATACACATTTGTAGAGCTCATCAAGCTCCAAGAGCCATCCCTTGGCTATACTGCACTCAGAGCTCACAGTCCTGGCCTGCATTAGCACATCTGAAGTACAAAATACTTCTTCCTGCCCCAAACACTGAGTTTTGTTGGAGAGCCTATTTGTTCTGTGTCTGCATTTCACTGTTAGTGAATCAGGAAGGGTACAGAAGGAGACAGCAGAATCTCAAACTTTTTGTACCTGTGTTGCTGCTGCTTTTCTATGTCCACTGCTCTGCCAACCTCTCAGCACCCCATATATTTGTCTCCACTAATATGTTGCTCTGACCACACAAAGGACTGGCAGCCTTTCAGTTACCAAAACAGTGGCTGTGTCATTAAGCACGCCTGTTACATGAATAGTTTTTTAATCTCCTTTGTGTCTGATGCTGCTATCACAGTGCTTATAGTTCATAATTTGACCACGTTTTGCAGAATTCAAGGATTCCCACAGTATTAGAATGTCCAAACACAAATGCCCTCTTGATCTCATCTATCATTCTTATTCACCTTTTTTCCTCGAAACTATTCAAAACCAATCATAAGCACTTCAGGAAGGGCAGTCTCATCTAAACAAGAAGCAGGTCATCTGCACACTAACAGCAATTTCCACAGTGGAAGCAAAACAAAATCACAGAAAGCGTTCCCAACCCAAAATGTGAACTACACCAGAAACAAGTGACAGCTGACACGACCACCCAGAAATAAAATCAGAAGACAGTCCCCACAAGAGCTTCATCTATTCAGTCTCCAGGTACTAAAAACATGTTTGTGTTTGGGTTCTAGTGGAGGATCATTTAAATGTATCAACAGGGTAATGTTCTTTTTCAGCCACCCATATGACAGGATCACAAAAATGATATAGCATTAGAGATTGTTCTCTTTATCCCAGGAAAGTTACACAGCCTTCCTTAGAAAAAAAGATGGGTGAGTAGGGAAAGAAGCCTGTGTTTGAAACTGAAGGAAAGAAAAAATGCAGCATCCTTAGTTCTTCCCTGCAAATTAATTTTATTGTAACTAAATCAAAAATTCAGCAGGGATTTTATTTTCAGTTTCTTTTATACATTGTATACTGCACAACAGTGATTTCGTGTAAAATACATTTCCACAAAGTGTATTTCTAAATAGCAGAAAATTTCACAACACTTCCACCTGAAGACATGGACAACATCTATGGCCTAATATCATTCTAAACCATTCCAGAATACATACTGCTGTACCAATGCTGAAATTCCCCTGGGTTTTGTCCACAACAGCAAGCACTAATAGAAATCTCAGAAAAAGATCCAAGAAAGCCTGAATTGCTTTCTGGGTAGGCAAAGGAGAGTTTCTTACCTCTCATCAGATAGATATGTCCTAGAATATGAAACCCTTTTTTTTTATATATACTGTTTATATAAATGTTACTTTTAAAACCAGTCTGTGACTGTTGCATTGTTGCTCCTGTTTTTTTAGAAAGGTCTTGGAGGCCTCAATCTCTTGTGGATATGAATTTCCATGAATGAGCCATGCATTATCATAAGGAGGAGCTCACATATGCATGTGGTATTTTGTGAAAGAAGGTCTGAAATGCTAGGAGATTTCATTTGCATTGCATTTTAAAAACCCACATAACAATCTATTTCCTCAATAGTTACAATATAGGCTATCAGGCCTTTATACCATTAGAATAAACAATCACATTCATTTTACATTTTTACAGTATGAAGTATGAAAACAGTGTATATACATGCAATTTTAGGTATATGGAGGCTAGCTATTTGTGTATGAAACTAGGTAGCTTATATATGCACAGTATTTTTATTATTGATACACAAAAGACTGTTGGTCTATGTGACTGAGGTGTGACTAAATTTGTATTTACACTATAAAATATAGCTGGTTTGTGTAATTATGTTATCATATCAGATACCATTCCTTTTAGGAGTGTTATAATATGTACTTTCATGGCAACCATTCCTTTTAGGAGTGTTATAATATGTACTTTCATGGCAAGCTAATAGATCTGCATTTAAAGCTTCTAAATGAGGCATTACTGAGGTTTTTCTTTTAACTGCTTGGATGCTGCTGAACACTGCAGGTACTTTAAAATCCAATCTCACCCTTCCATGGAATGACACATCAATGCAGAGTATGATGGTGTTCCACTGGCTCTGGAGGAATCATTCAGAGAACAAAGGCAAATGCAATAGGTAAAGTACTAAAGGAGCTTATACAGTGCCTACTTTCAAACCTCCCTTGAGGTAAAAGACTGTGATGTGAGGACACAAAAGTATTTAAGCACCTGACTGACTTAGTGTTTAAAAAATACTTGTAGATAATACCCAGCTAATCGAGAAAGTGGACCTTAACAATTCAGACAAATTCTGAAACAAGTGCTACCTGAAGATCAACATGCACCATTAAATCTGAAAGCAGAAAAAGACCCTCCATCCTGAAGTCATGGCTTAATTCTGTAAAAATATGTTTCTGTAAGATCTCAGTACAAAAGAGATAGTGTTAAAGTTCTGCAGTCAGTTTCAAAAATTCTTGATTTTACCTATGTCAAAGGTAACATTTTTAGAAGTCAAAAATTTTGACAGAGATGTATCTATTGTAAGGTTTATATTATGCAATGGTTAGATAAAGTTTATTAAAACTACTGCTCATGCTTCAAAAGAATGCCACTGCATTATGTAGCTACCTTAATGTTCATCCTGTTATATCTCTGGTTGCCATGGCAATATCCTCCTAGGTATTTGTAAGGTCACAAAAAGAAGAGCTAACCCTCTTACTCCCAGAATAACTAATGCAGCTCTGTTACTGTCTTGATGTAAATAGTCTCAGGTGACAGCAAACTGTACATATAGTCAATTACAACTGCTCAAAGGAAATGATTTGTTGTAAGAGCCACTGTTCAACCTCGGTGACATCAATGTTTCTATGGCAACAGTTGCCTCTTGCACTGCTTAGAATTGAGTATTGATCAAACTAGGGCCAGCACTATTTCAGAGACTTGCTACTTTTCTGTGTGGCAATTTACAATAGGAACTCATAACATCACTGTATATTTCAAGCCCCAAGGAACCAATTTAGCAGACAGTTACAGTAGAATATTAGCAGAGGTCAATAATGGAAGTCTGATTATAGTCCTAGGACAATTATTCAAAGCTTTTGTTGTCTGCCCTTTCAGCATTCCACCAGCTATTAAAATTTTCAAATAATAATATTCATCCCCAAAGAAAGTGCTGAATTCATTCATCTTCTATTTTAAACTTTATTTTTCATTGTTATGTTATCTATCAATAAAATTATTCAGCTATATTAGCCAAGCTCTGACCTCTCAGAAGTAAATAACTATTGATCAAGAAGTGGAGCTCTGATGGCACAGTACAGGGTTTCCATTAATGGTCTCATTGGCCCAGCAGATAAGGTGATTCTTGCAGAAGAGCAGACAGTGCAGAGCAGTAAGGAGAGCAGTGAGGCACTCGCTGTTCCACATAGCAGAACGATGGGCTCCTCTCCCAGTTCTGTCAGCAGCGAAATGGAAAAGCCTCCATAAAGTGTGTGTGTTCCTCAAATGGCACTAAGAGCCATTTACACTTCTCACACGCAATCCCTGCACCAGGGCACTCTCACATTTCAGAGATGATAAGGAAAGTTTTCGTGTCACTTGCTTTCCTTTATGAAAACAGATAAGGCATGGGGTGAGGGGGAGGAAGGGGTATTGCATGTCAAATGGCAAAAATGGCCAATCTCAGAATTAATTAAGAATTTGTGATGAGTAATAACACTGAGAATGTCAAGAGAATGATGTTCTCTAAGAATGTTTCTTCTTCATTGATTGTGAAGGGTTGCAGATTGAAGAGATTACTTGCTTCTTAGTTTTAAAAACATCACACACACTAGCCTACAATTTATCACTACTTTTGTCCCTACAGTAGTTTTACAATAATAAAGAATTTACTGTATTTGATCTGTCTAATTGTATCAATTCATGAGTAATCACAGAATTAGCCTGTTAACATGATGCACTTCAAAAAACACTTACTTGTACTTTCCAGTTATTTGCAAAATGAGGTTTTATGGGAAGCAAAGTTTGTCTCCTGCTCTTTTACCTAATTTAGTAGGTCAACCCAGAAATTTTATTTCAGGCACTTTTCTATGTAAATTGTGCCTCAGATGCACATACATTTTCATTCAAATCAATAGGAGTCAGACATATCAAAGGAGGAAATTATCCCCTCATTGAGTCGTCTTCTCCAAAGTAGATATATGTAACTCCTACACAGAGATAATGCAGTTAATTACATTCTTCTTTTAGTGCATCAGTGGGAAAATGGGATCTAACTATCAGGGATGCTAAATAGACAAATTCACAAGGAATTGAGAAAATTCCTTTTCTCACCTCCAAAAAAGAGAGGGAGAAGCTTCCAAGTTCAGCAAGACCTAAATGCAAAAGCTAGAGGGAATGAAGAGAAAATGAACAATCATTTCTGAGCATAGTAAGATCCTCAGTTTGTCACTATTCTCATTTAACTTCTTTGTCACTGTCTCCTCAAAAAGGGTCAGAAGGATCAATCTGCGATGTCACCAGGACACACTGGCAGCTCCCCCATCTTTTATTCATTAGGTTCAGACTGTGTTGTTTCCTGTTTACCTCAATGTCTAGCCAAGATTGAGGCCTGGATGAAACTGGTTGGCTGATATACAATCCAGAGCAGGCACATGTTATACTGGAACCGGCAAACTGAAAGGCAGTGGAACACATGTAACTACCTTGTCATTGGAGGACCAATTGTAGCAACCTAAAAGCTTGTAGAGAATCCTCTCTTTCTGCTTATCAAAGAGAAGAAAAAAGAAGTAATAAGTGCCTTTCAAGTCTAGTATTGATCAAGGGTAATGGGAACTTCCCATTGCATCTGCAGAAGTCATTCAGTTTCCTGCTTGATGAAGAACTGTTGTAAGAGTTGTATGAAAGTGTCCATGGACACTCTTTAAAAAATATGGTTAATAAAATGCAGAAATGGCTTGCTACTGAACATGTTGCAGAAAGTAGAGTGCAATGACTGCCCTGCTGTTTTCTGCAAGAGTGGTGTACATGAAAATTTTCTGTTCATTTGCAGAACAGGTAGCTCTCCTACAGCTTGGAAATAATTTTTTTGTATGAATGGGCTGTGGCAACTAAACACTGACACAGTGTTCAAGTACATTGACCAAATAAAATGCATCAAGCAGAAGCATCAACCCGGCGGTTTCTATTATCATTTTTATGGACTTTGGTGGAGTTTCACTTCATACACCATTTTGTACCGCAGATTTTAAGTGTGTAAGTGGTACCATTTGCTACATGATGTTAGAGTGGCTAAAATTGCAACAGCTTCATACTTTAAATAGAAAATGGGATAGGATGAAAGAATCAAGAAAACAAATATCACAAGCACTATTTTAGGGTTAATGACAGCTGTTTCCTACTGGAACTAACAACTATATCTAGACCGAGCTTTTAGATTACTGTTCCATTTAGGCACAATCTTTTTTAGTATGTTGAATAGGACCTTGAAATTATCAAGGAAGAAGACTTCAGTGCATGCAGGGACAGACTTTTAAAGCAGTTCTGTGTGGTTTTGATCAATAAGTACACAGTTTATGTTCTTGACTACAGCATCTTGATTTAGAGAGCTCTCCTGTAGCCTAAGACATAGTATTCCTGTATTGGGATGAGCTACAGTGAAGCAACATACAGACCATGAGCTCACCTATCTATCATTTCTCACCACAGTCAGCAGGTAAAAATATAACACCTCATCCTTTTTATCTTTCTGTATATCACTGTACAATCACCAATACTTTCTTTTCACCAAAACCTACTTGACAAAAATTGTAAAATTTGAAAAAAGCACTAAGTCTTTCATGTTGCAGAAATACAATTCACATCAAGCCCAAACTTTAAGTGAGCCAATCATCCAACTGGAAGACATAAGATGTCAGAAGTGTTTTATACAGACTGCTTTTTAGACTGCTTTTGAATTTCATTGTGAGCTGACATCACACAATAGTCACCAGTATCAGCAACAGCAGCTAGCACCAGAGGTGCACCAACAGTTATCACTTCTGGATTAATTAAATTACTTACATTCTAGGATTTTTCTATTTCCAGACTTGTTTCTTTTGATTAGGGGATTTGCTAAAAGTAAAATTAGAGACCAAACAAGTTTTCATATGCTAAAACCTCAGTTCCTATGTTCCTCACTCTGGCTTTGCTAACACAGGTTAACACCCAATCACGTATTTCAAGGCCAGGAGGGACCACTGTGATCATCTGGTCTGCAGTGCTGCAAAGTACAGACCGTAGAATTTCACCCAGCAATTCCAGTGTCTAGCCAAGTAATTTGTGGCTGAACTAGAGCATATCTTTCAAAAAGTCAGCCAGCAAGCTCTTAAGGTTTTGTGGAACTTTATTCGCTTGAGTATGTTCGTTTAGCTCACTTGAGTAGATGTAACTGTTTAGACTTAAGAGTGTTCAGGGTCAAAACAATAAGCAAACAAAACTCAGCTGCCAAAACCTCAAAGGTTTTCCATTGGTAGTGAAGGAAGGCACTGTTTTGATTCACAGAGCACTCGGTCATTCTTGCAAGATACAAGGTTTTTTTAATTTGTTAGGACATAGAATATTTAGAGCTTAAAAAAATATCTGTCTCAGCAATGGTAAAATCCTTTGGCTGACCTCACAGGCAAAGGGACAGGCAGAGATCATAATTTCCACAGATTTTGGAAAGAGCAAACACTTGCCAACCTCTAAAAAATAATTCTGAAAGTGAAAAAAAAAAAACTAAAAGGAGGTGGGGAGAGGGAGAAAAATACTCAACACATCTTTAATATTTGAATAGACTCATACAGCTTCTTCACAAACGAAGGAAAATCTCATCTACCTGTTTAAACCATCATCCAATCTGTTTGTACAGACTAAAACAACTTTATTTTATCTTGATTATTTAACTGCGTTCTCAAACTCCTGTTCAAGAGGAAGGATCAAGCTACACAATAGGTTAGATTTCAGACAAAGACTTCATAATTTGAATACAGTCCTGACTAGGTCTTTGGTAGAGGCTCAGCTCCAAGTGTATGGAGCCTCATTTCAGTAGCTCAAGCCCTTGCCTTTGTAGAAGAGATTTCACAATCAACACATCATCTTTTTCTAAAAGACAAAGTAAAGGCAATTTCTTTATGGAAAGAGTAGAGGCAAAAGAAGTACCAGTAGAATGACAAAGTACTGTAATAAGTCAAAAATATAGACAGGTTCTATTTCTATCCCTGTTACTAATGTGGAAAATCTCTTCCTTTTCTCCATGTTTATTTCCAAGGTTTGTTCTGGAAATCTAATTAAAATTGCAAGCCTAATTAATACTGTAAGTTTTCCAGAGCAAAGTCTGTACTTGCTGTGATGATATTTGCATGACCTTCTAGTAAGTACTAGCACAAATATTTTAGTGTTGCTTGCTGTTATATGTTATAGAACCAAGCCAGACAAGAACAAAAGTGAGAAGGAAGGTGATCAAACCTTCTGAAATAAGGTAATTTGAAATACCTGAGGGAGTAGAAAGCTAAGATGCTAGGAACAGTAAAAAAGTTGGGAGCAGAAAAAGATGAGGAAAATGGGAATGGTATTGAAGAGACAAGTGCTGAGTGGAGATTTAAAAAAAAATAAAAAATAATCTAAGCTTGAAGTCAAATTGCAGAATGGTATTTCCTGATGGGTTGTTTGCAATGTGTTGCATCACTGTGCCACAGAAGATGGATATTACACAGCTAAAGCTTTGAAGACTGCCTGGATTGCCAGTACGGAGCCTGCCTTCACCTTTATTACTGAAGGAAGACGATTTTATTTGCCTAGTGCAATGCATTATACCCATAAATTCCATCCACTCAGCAAGTCAAATTAATGCTAACCTACAAGATACATTAGGTATAGGTTTAAATCAGTCACTGAAGATATACTGCAACCTAGTTTCTATGCAGGTTTGCAATACATTCACCATTAAAATACCCTGAAAACATTTTTCAAGATGCATTGTTTGTTGAGGTGTTTCACCTTTGCCAGCAATGTAAAGATGTAAAGAATACAAGATCTAATTTGTGTTGTTCCATGATCACGACCAATGAAATTGGAGGCTGCCCAAACATTCCACTGCCACGGGAAAACACACCCAGCTGAAACACATTAGTTAGCCACATAATAGTAAAATCTACTGCTTTCCATCATGAGTAGTTTGCACGGGGATTATGTGAGAATGTGAAATCTTTTCAGGTGATAACAGAAGGAGAAAAGCTGATGCATTAGGTGTGAATCTTTAATGGTATATGGCAAAATCAAGGTCTATTTTATGCTGATGCCCAAATTTTCTCCACTTATCAAATGTTCCTATTTTACATAACATTAAACATTTGTGGGCATAATCAATTATGCACTATAATTTGTGCATATGAGTTATCAAAAATAATTTCAGAGTTAATAAACTGATTCCCTTAGTTGCAGAGCTATACGTACTGCAGTCATTTTAGATGAGAGAAGGGTAGCAAAGACAAAAGGAAAAAAAATCTTATTGAAAATTCAGAATGCAGAAGTTTCCCTAGAGGGAATTCAGGATGTAGATACAATTCTACGGCATGTGTCTCTCCTTTGTCAATATTTACCCAGCAAGTGGAATGATAATGTGCAGTCATTATTAAACTCAGCCTTCTAAAAGAATAGTTTCTGACTCTTGATACAGTTGCTCTATGTAAATTATGCCAGGGATTATGCGTGGGTTGTGCCACTGGCATAGTTATTTCAGATCTACGTCTTGTTTCCAGATGGTTCATCTGTTTGTTTCTTTAATATATTCAAGATTCATTGTGTTTGCCACAAATTTACACATTTTTAATGTTGGTTACTCAGATAAATCTGATCTTAGACAAAGGATAAACAGCTAACATCTGTAGGTTTTCATGCTAATGCTAACTTAAAAATTTCCCTAAACAGTGAAAGCACAATAAAGTTTTTGAAAGATTAGCCAAACATTAGTGGTTTTCTTGCTCATCAAATATTGTAGGAAACAAAAGAAGTCTGCTCAGTTTCACCAAATCTTTTAGTGCAGGAAGCCAAGATACGCATGAGGCTAGCCATGGCTTGTATTTTTCCTGTCAAGTTTCAGACTTTTGTTCCTACTCTTGAAACAAACAGTATGCATACAAGGCAGATTCATACAGTCATCCCTTCTAAGCCCTTCTTAATACTCATCAAAAACAGCTACTGCTTTCATGGACAGGGAAGAAAGGTAAAAAAAAACCAGTAAGACTGAACTCTAAGCTATGTTTTCAGGGTTTTGTTGTAGAACTCCATAATATTTTCCCCTCTTACCTTCCATATGTTTCTTATGGAACTGTTCACAGAGGACAGAAAAGAATCCCTCATTTCTACAAGAGCTTTGCTTTTTCGTTACATATTTTTATGTACAGGAGATGTTAAAAGTGTCTACTAAAATAAAGATTCCATTGGCTACTGTCTACATACAGCTTGGATTCCCAACTCCTGGTCTAGTTAGGCAATTAAGGCAAATAGTTACTATCCCAAACACACAGGTGAGAAGTGGGCATAGGAGGGTGACTTGCCCAGGTCAAAAAAGACTGTGGGAGACATTCAAATGGAGCTCAAGTCTCCTGAGATCCAGTCCAGTGCATTGTAAGTTTTTCCCTAGATTATGCTAGTAAAGGAATGGGAAGAGTGTGAAATATTAAGAGCTTTCTCTGACAGACAGGAATGAACTCAGTGAAAAGGTAGGGGAAACAACACATTCTGAAGGGTCATTTTTGTGTTTCACAAACAAATCCTGTTGTATTACAGAAACTCAAGAAACAGTTCTGCATGACATAGCTGTTTGTAGAAAATACTAAACCTTAATCTCTGATTATCAAGCATCCCCCCAAGTTTTGTTAGAAGTGTGAAATGACATTTATCCCAAAGGTGTAGCATTCCCACTCCTATTTCATTATAACTAGCACTAAATGCTGATGAAGAAGCAGAAACCAAGCTCATTGTCCTGGCACATATGTCAGAGAAAGGATTATATAGCAGCACAGACAGCAGGTTCATAGAGGCCATTTCAGACAGAACTCCTTATGTACTGCTTCATTTTCATATTCAGCACCAGTGCGTATAGGCAGTGTCTCCAAATTTTGGTCGTCTTTATGTAATAGATATTACTTTATGAAACATATATAGCTGTGGATTTCTACTAAGCTACCCAGTAGTTCTGACTTTCAAGTATCCGCTCTCATACAATATTTCCCTCTTCAACCCCTGTCACCTTCACAGGCCTCACATCTACTTGACTACCTCACTGTCCCTAGAGAAATGCTACTCAGCAAACTACTCTGCCATCCATGTATTCTCTCGTAGCTTTCCTGAACTCATTGCTAACTAGCTGGTTGGTAACCAACAACGCAACCTCCTGTTAAAAGCAACCACCACTCCTCATTGTCAGCTATGTGCCTCAGCAACAACCCCCAGCTGGGAAAATTTAGACTTCTTTTTGCTTTAGAAGCCTTTGAATGTGCTTCCATGATTGGAAGGTCTGATCAGATGTGGGAGCAATCAGAGAGGCTGAATGGTTGCTCAGCCATTATTCAAGAGCTTATATGTAAGTTGCAAAATAATTATAGTAAAAACTACAAAACCTACTAGGGGAGGTTTCCTGTAGTAAACATTTTCTGGAAGATAAGCCTTGCTCTTCCAGTTAGAAGCTGCTAGTTTCGGAGGTATGTTTTAATTGTTTGTGGAGGGGTTTGCTGTTTTTTCTGCTTATACCCAGAATAAAGCCATTTTGAAGTGAAGCTTCAAAATTGTATAATTCTGAAATATTCTTTTCAGGTCAAGTGTCAAAGCCTACCCTTGAAACGCAAACAACTGGATATACATGCACAAGTTTATCCAGTTCAAATTCTGCTCTTAATCCAAAAGTACAAACAACTTCCCACTGTATAAACAACTTCCTCCAGCTGATCAAGAGCCTATGGTTAGGTAGCATATAAAGCCAGCTAGCTTTTCCTACAATTCCTATATTTTCCCAAGCTATTACATTTCAACCCTTCTGTTGGAAACACTTCAGAAAATATGAAATAACTTATTCTACATCTCCATTCATGCAACTCTCCAATTAATTCTCTATCTCCCAAGTCATACAAATAGTAGCAAATATTGGACAGGGCCATCAAAATTTCTTTGATACTCCTACAAAACCAGTAGGTTTAATTGATAGAACCATGTCTGTGATCTTTTAATGTGGAGGGGTTCTGGAATTTCATAATCCTGACAGGTTTGTTGGATCCGATGAAGTCAAAAGCCAGAGCTCAGCTACAGAGGAGTGAACAGCTATACAAACAAGTTCAAATGATGCTGTTCCTCAGTGCTTTAGTACTAGAAATACCATATTAAGCAATGAGGCCATTCCCTTGGAGATCTGTCATCTAAAAAGCTTCAATTACCCATACTGAAAATAACAATGCCACATATTTGCGAAATACTTGTGGAATCTGTGCGAACAGTGAACATATTTTCTGGTCTATTTTTGAGATAAAGAAATTAGTCACAAAAATATCTTCAACCTTTTAAAACTGTTAAGAGTTTCTACAGTTTATTTGTACATGCATATTATTAATCAGTGGTAACATTAAAAGCTGCATGTAAAGTTACACTTGCAATTATATAGATAAAGTTTTGGGTCAGTGAATGGAAGGTTAAATCGAGTGCTTAGTAAAATACTTCAAGTCACAAAGAAAACTCTGGAACCAAAACAATGAGGCCCCTGCCCTGGGTCTCAGCCCCAGGAATCTTTACTCTATACTTGACAATCTTTTTTTTCAGAGCTTAAAAAAAGAACCCTTTCTGCAGCCACAGAAGCTGTTCACTCTTCTCCAAACAGTACATTTGCAATTCATCAGTTAACATTCTGCATTAGATAATGAACCATTAACACCATTTACCTGCACTGCAATGGAAATGATGTCTCCACTTGCTATTTGAATAGGCAACACAAGAAACATAGCCCATGTATGGTTTTAAATATCTATCTATCAGCTCACAGTGGCATGTCACAGCAAGAAGGCTGAACATATATGCAAAAAATTGTTGTTTAATGGGAAGAAATACAGTAAAATTGTTTATAGTGGGGCAGTAAGTTCTTAGTAGCAAAGTAAATTACAAACAGATTTTTCAATGACATTTTAAGACTTCATATTAGACTTATATACTGTTAAAAAATCAATTTTGCATGGAATTTCTGTGAATGTTTCATTATTAATAAAGCAGCAGTAGGCAACTGTGGCTGCACTCTTGTAACAGCAACACCTGAGGGGGAAGAATGTTGCCACAGATAATTCTTGCTTTAAAGGACTCAGTCCTGAATTCCTAGCACAGTGAATCTCTGTCTGGGATTAAGCCCTTATGCCATATGTAATCAAAAGGCTGGAGAGGAGGTAAATTATTGATATATCTCTACAGGTCTTCACTTTACCTAACTCAAAGTAATTTAGCTTCTGTGGGCATTAAATCCATCTGCAACCTTGTGCAGTTAAATTCAAATGAAAATTCTCATAGAAACCAGTTAGAAAAATGTGTGAGAATCTAAAAAATGTTTACCTAGATACAGATGGATTTAAATTATTTCTCATTGTGTATATCAAACAATATTTTATGAGTAAAGGTGGTTACTTTTTTTTACTGAACAAGGAATCTTTTTTATCTAACTCACTCTGGCTGCTGCATTTTTCCATATCATTTATGTAGATGGCATGGTTCTGATTTCAGAAATAATGATCAGAATTGGGATATCTTTATCCCAGTAATGCCATGTAATCCACATCTATCTTGATTTGCAATTCCCACTGCACCTCATCTTCAATTTCTATCTACCTGAGAGTACTGCAGATCTCAGCTTTTTAGGACACATTGAAGCATATGTTTGAGTTTAAACACATGTTTAAATGGTTTCACAAACAGACCTGGAGTGAGACTTTCACAATGAGGACATGAAATGCAGAGCTAGATCCAAAATACAGAAGACTAAAGTGCTTTATGAAAGTTAGCAGACAAGAGAGACTGCTGTTACCCTCAAAACCAACACTGATTAACTGCACAAGGCTTATGTGATCTGAAGTTTGGTTAACTTTCAAAAGAAGAGTTAAATACTCTTTCCTACAGTCCATGAATCAACATCCGTAAAAGGAAACAGTATGTCCATACTGATCCTTATGTCTAGAAATTACTAATGAAAATTTTCTGATAAAGTTCATTTGAATAAGAAATTCCACATTCTAAAGAAAAATCTCATAGCCTAACACTATTATATAGCACATTAAATAATAGAGAAGTCTGTGTACCTTGATTGTCTAACAGATGAAATCTGAATAGTGCCTAATACAACCTAATTCATTGTTCAGAATTTATGAGACTCATCATCATTTAATTAACAATATAAATATTAAAAAACATTTTCTAATAAAATTTTATAATTGTAATAAGACGCTCCACTATATGAATTATGGAGTATTAATTCACACCCAGTTGTGTTGAAACTGGGTGTGAATGAATAGATCATAATTCACAGCTTCTCATGTCTTACTGCTGAAAATAAAAACGCAGACAAAATAAAATGGAATAATACATTGCAGAGAAAAATTAGCTAAAATTCAAGTTATTAATATAATTTATTGTTCCAGCTCTTTATTAACCAGCTTCTCACATACTACATGATGCTTAATCTCATAGTCCTTACACATGGAATATGCCCGCTTTAGCAGTGATGCAATGGTGGTGACCTCAGAGATCTTGCCAGGAACACTAGTAGACAAGCTGATATTTGCATCAGCCAAGAAGCTGGCAGATTAGCTTAATGAGCAATTTTTTCTAGTGAAAGGACTCCAAAACAATGGATCTTAACAACTAATTAGGTTGAGTGACATGTTTTCATAAATTCAAATAATAAATTGATTTGTCAAAACTACAATTTAACCACAATGCTTCAAGAATCTTTGTTGAACCAGACTAATATCTACATTCAAAAAAGGCAGGAAAAAGAACAGAAACTCAAAATATATTTCCAGTTTCTAATCAGAAATTTTTGATTTTTCACTTCAAACTGATGTTTATTTCTAATTGATGAATATTTTTAACGTGTACATGCTAAATAAAATATTTTCATTTGTTCTGCGAGGCAAAATGTTGGTTATTTCATAGAATCATAGAATCATTAAGATTGGAAAAGACCTCCAAGATCATCGACTCCACCCTTTGGCCAAACATCATGTCAACTAAACCATAGCACTAAATATCATATACAGTAATTTCTTGAACACTTCCAGGGACGGTGACTCCAACCTCCTCCTTGAGCAGAGCCTTCCAATGCCTGACCACCCTTTCAGTGAAGAAAATCCTCCTGATGTCCAATCTGGCTCTGGCTAGAAAATGGAGAGTGTGCTCATACATGTTTAAAACACTTAATAAGCAAAAAGCTTTCAGAGTTTAACTTGTGTGAATCTTAGAGATGTTTAAATTTGAATCAAAGTCAGTTCTGGAAATCAGCCATCCAGTTCTGTAATAGCTGATGTAAAGTTTCATCCATCTCAAGATAAAATAGAGTGATCCAGTCAGTTTCCCAAAAGTTCCTCTCGATGTGCATCCCTTGTCTAGGTTCAAGATGGAATGTTGGAATGCTGTAAATCCAAAACAGAAATTAAGAGGAATTTGAACTTTATTCTTGTTCTCAGTGAGTGCAACCAAAGTACAAGAATTCTATCTCTGCTCCACATGGGCCCCAAGAGATATCGTTTCTCAGATAACATGGACTGTTCGCACAATGTTCACCGTGTACCCAAGCATTTGCACTGATGGCAAATGACTGGACTCGCCTCCATCCCACAGTGGATTCCATTCTAACCACAAGAGCATTTCCGGTCACATTATAGAGAAGTGTGTTAGGGCCCCTGGGGAAAGAACTCAGATTGCAAGAATTAAGCTGCTTGCAATCCACTTTCTACACTTCTGGTTAATTCCAAGAAGGGTGACATAGAATGAGCCAGGGGCCAAAACATCATTTTCTGTTGGACCAGATCCAATTATGACCCATAAACTGACAAAAGATGCTACAGACCCATTTCCCTAAGACATTCTTCTTACCACAGGAAAGCTTCCTATTTCCCTTGCTCTCCAGTGGACACTAACTCTTATGTCATTTCCCAGTGATCTGCTCTGCTTGCCTCTGCAAAGGCTCGGAAATAGCTGGCATTGATAACACTTACAGACAACTGTGTGACTACTATAACTGTAAATCTGTATTCCACTCACCCCAAGCAAAGAATTTGATGCAAGCTAGAAAATGCAGAGGAATGGATTACATTAATTCAGCGATAACTCAGTTCTTGTTCAAACTTATCTGACATATGAGAAGAGAGAACAACATTGGCTCTTTGTATTATTAGGGTGGCTGAACATCAAGGGTGAAATCTTGGCCCTTGCAAAATTAGTGGGAAATTTGCCATTGACTTCAATGGAGCCAGGATTTGACCCTGAGTGAACATAGTTCCCATATGTGCTCCCATAAAGAAAATTAGGAATGATTTGTCTGATAGCATATGGAATCCATTTATGCATTATGAAGACTATTATTTAAAATGGAAGATAAATGTAAATTAACTATTATATTCATGCATATATTTGCACATATCAAATACAGAACATGGGACTGAGAATCCATTATGTTCTCTTATTTTTCTCAGTGTTAGGTAAGAGTTTAAAAAACTTGTTGGGGTGGAGACTTACGGGGCAGAGGAAAGGCAACCAGCAACTTACCAAATTCTTTGCAAGTTTTATAATGATGCAACCAGGTTTCCTGGGTTCTGGATTTCCTGCTGCCTGTCAGTTTAAATGGATCTTTAACATTACTTCAATGTCAAGTTTTCTGTTTGTGAATGAATTTTACTATTAAAAAAAAATATATCTGAAGGATTAAGAATTGAGAAAAAGCCAAAAAAGGGAATCTCATCCCTCATGGCTCTGTACTGCCTGATCTTTCCCACCAGAAAAATTATTCTATTTCTTTGGAAACGTGGCTCAGTGCCATCCCCTCTACAGACATGGTTTCAAACTAACTTGGAGTTGTGCCACGAGGAACCTCTGGCTTATTATACAGGACGGATGCCAGACAAACTGGCTGAGGTGTGGTTGGGTTTTATGGACTTTCAATTTGAAAGTTATACTATACATAATGTGATTAGATCTGTCTGGAATGTTATTCCTTATTTTGTTTTATTGAAGTTTAATTGTTTCCTTATTTCTCTGTCATCTCTCCATTTGACTAACACTTGTGTATCACTGGTAAGATGTAATATTCAGCCTGGCTTTGTCTTTACACACTAGTGCTCTTTGGGCTCTTTTTTGTTCCCTCAAAGAAAGAAAGAGAGAAAGAAAGAAATTATTCAAAAAAGCAAATTCCTTTCTAAGATCAGTCCTAAAGTTTTTGCAGAAATTCTGCCTGCAGCAAATGTTTTACCTGAAAGAGGTTAACAAACATAAACCATCAATTGCACAAACAGACCTCATTTTCACTAAAAGGCATGTATAGCTTAGATGGCCACTGCACTCAGTTTTTAGTCCCTAGTTGTGCATTCAGATTTTCACAAACAGATTGCCACAAACATCCCATAGAGTTTCTTTTTCTCTGAATAGGTGCAGTGATCATGCAGTTTGATTAAAATATAAGGACCTTCATTTACACAGGTTTTTATGTTGGGATCAAAGTTACTACCATTTAAATATTTCATACTTGCTGTATTCCAGTCTAGCAAATCAGCTTGATAAGACAAACTTCTAAAGGTGAACTAATTACTTCTGTGCAGGTTGGTGCCAGGAACATGTTATGAGAAAAAATATATAAGGTTTACAGATACTCACAGTTTCTAATGAGTGACTAGTTATAATGTCTTTGTCTAACTCATGTGCCAGCTTCCCTCATGTGCTCTTCCTACTTGCAGTTATTAGTTGGACATGCCATGGCATGATTTGTCTTAAGCTGCACCACAGCCTTCTACCTCTTTTAAGGTCAGGTCTGTACCTGCCATTACTATTTTACCTATATATGTCCTATTCCATTCCAACTGAAGTTAGTAGCTTGAAAGGATTATTGACTAGTGATTGCCAATGGAAAACTTTGTAGTTTGCTCTTGTACATACTGTCCACACTTCCAAAATCCTCAAACAATGAGAGAAGTCCAAAGGCTTTGTGGTTACAGAACTGATCCTCACCTCTAAAGTTTCCTCAAGTACATTTAACCTAAAAACTCATTTAGGATGTACATTTTTATACCTCCTATCCCATTGTGTTTCATGTACTTCTCGATTATTTTTTGGTAGAGGTGAGAGCTAGACTGATTCAACAGCTGTTAATAAGGCAGACTTTCTCTAAGTGGAGAAAAAGACAGTTGCTCAGATTGTACAACACTAATTAATTAACTAACATTAATAAAAAAATCTCAAGAATCCAATTTTCTTTTATAAGAAGACAATAGCTTCAAAAAGCCAGGTTTGCTGCACCACTGGAACAGAAGTTGTAGAACTAAGTTGGGCTGTCCTTGACTGTGTTTCCTCAGGAAGCTAGTGCTGAGCTGGTGGCAGGGGAGTAGATGACAGAATTTTAGGTTATGTTTCGCTTTTGGGTTTTTTTTACAATTCAAAGATTTTTCTCTTCTATAGAAGAGAAAAATATACAGAGGTAAAAATGCAGGTATTTTAAAGTCAAGTTGTATGCTTATATCATAAATTAAACTACTTAGTTACATACCTTACATTATGGAAAACCCCATTTCATGAGAGGTGTCCATATAAAAGACTGTGAAGCCTTGTTTTGAATATTCAGTGTCAGCACTAGCAAAATGTGGGCTAATCTGTAATCCTTGCAGTCCTAGTTCAGTTTGATTCCTAATAATATTGTTCCTTGCCTACAATGTCCATGATTCTCGTATCTCTGCTTTTCTCTTTCTCCTTAGTGCTCTGTGGCCTTGCTTTACCATCCAACAAAGTAGGGGAGCCAGTAGGATGCTTTATCAGCAACAATAATTTGAAATGAATGTTAACATACCTATTTTCTGCCTGTCCTACCTTCTTCCCCTCTCTCTGTGACTATGATTTATTAAAATAGCTTCAACTGAGTGCACATGGACCCCTGTCTTCTACTGGAGAGTATCAGTTGGGTTCAGCAGTGTGTCATAAACATCATTCCTTCAGAAAACACAAGAAATACTCTAGTAGAAATGTCTTTGCTGGGGCTATAAAGTTCCAAGTAGCCATGGTATGCAGCACAGTGCCAACAGCAGAATTACTGCAAGGTTACAGATTTGTTAAATAAAATAAAATAAATGTTGTTTTCTATCCAAACCTCAAGTGACATTATAACAAGGTTTTACTATTCTTGCTGTCACTTTGCATTAAAAGTCTTAGACCAGTGAAGAAAGGCAGAGTTGAGGAGTAGAGGACAAGTAGGGAAATCCAGAGACACCGTGTAAGTTAAATTTTGGTGACAGAGGAAAAAAGATTTCAATGACTGGATGAAGCAGGTGAAAGGCAGAATGAACTGTAAGACATAAAGTTCTGTCTCAGCTTTGAATGCTCTAATGGACCTTTTTTGCACTACCTGGGGCCTTCACAGACCCCTTTTCACAGGCTCAGGAGACTCATTGAAGCTCAGGTCTGGGTACCCATGCTTTGCCTGAGGTACACTCTGTGTGCACTTTACCCCAGACCTACACCTGAATTGTTGCTTGAATTTCTCAGACTGACTTTGACCTGTTACTTTGCTTTTGCCTTGGTCATCACTGATCTATCAATAGGACTTATTACTGCACTTTCCCCTGCTGCACTTTCCTGGCTCAGGCACTGCATAACTTGGTCCTGTCAGCGAAGTCATCGCCTGGACTGTGTTCTGACCACCCTTGGCTTCCTCATCCCTGAGGGACACCCTTGTTGGATGCCAAGTTTGCCCTGCTGCAATAGAGAAGGGGCAGTTCTCCTCTGGGAATGCGTCCTGGAGGAGAACCAATAAAGGAATTCTACATATCTGAAAAGAGGAAGAAAAAGAACTGTGCTTCTCACTCTATTTCACCTCCTCCAACCCCTGTTTAAAGACAGAAACATCTTCCCTGCAAGGATGTGAAATGCTTTTCATGAATTTCTGAAAGGAAGGTAAAGGTAATTGTACACTTTTGGAGTCTCCATATTGCTGGCAATCATGCAAAAAAGTTGCTGGCAAACTGCGTGGGAAAGCATACAGTAAATACACGCCAAGAAGTAAAAATAAAAAATAATGAGAGTTCAGACTTATTCAGTTTCCATAGTATCAGAAATTTTAGCCAACAAGACACCGTTACTTACCTGATGTAGGATCTTCAGTGGCATATTAGCCTTTTTACCAAGACCCTGTTAGATATTATTATGAAATAATTGCCTACCTTTAAAAAACACACAAAAAACCAAAATCTCCCCAAAACAATAACCCCTCTGCCATGATTTGAGTTTCATTGCTTTCATACAGAGAAGGGATTAGTCAGGAAGATGTCAGAAACTGAAGCAGTATGAAGAACATATTTTAACTAAAATCTAAATTACAGCACATACAAACCAGGAAGGAGGCTTAGAGTTGACAGTACTGGTAGTTCTGCAGGATATATTGTTATGCTAAACAGGATGATCATAAGTGAATATAAGGAGATCCTTATTATACAAGTGAAAAAATAAAGACCAGAGGATGGAAGTGATGAGAGAGTTTCACCTCTTTCAGCTCAAGCAAAGAGGTTTTATTTTTCTTACTGATGGTAAATCAGGAACAGAAAAACATTCATATCAACTCTTAAGACTGAAGGAAAAAAAGGAGGATATTGCTAGTGTCTTTTGGCACAGGTCAGTAGAATTCTCTTCTCATGAGATGTGGAGTGCCTGCACAACTACTCTGAAACTGTTTTTATAGCATCTGGAACTTGTACTGAGGCTTACTCAACTGAGAGTTGATGCTTGGGTTTGTGGACCTCCATTGGCATGGAAACACTGGTCACGTCTCTCCCGGCCTGTCCTCATTCCAAACATCCTTCTATATATTCAAGTGACACTTTGTTCCATTCCATTCGTTTTGTAAAAGCCAAAAGCTTTGACCAGAACGTGGGAGGATCCTGTATTTTTATCCTTCTCAGATCTTAGCACACAACCCACAGGATAGAAAGAGCTGAAATTACTTGTTTACTTCTTTTATTAAAAACAAAAGAGTTCACAGCTGTTGATCTGTCAGTCATTTTCCCTGTTAAATGCCAACATATATCCGAGGTTACTAATACTGCAATATCCAAGATTCAAAATAAAAAATTTTTAAAAAAGGTACATGTTTACCAGACAGTCCTGATCTATTCCCAGCCTAGTTAAAGTAGTAGTTTTCCTCTCTCCCCAGAATATTTTCTTCTGTTGTTCGCACTGTCACCTGTCATTACAAAGAAAAATCCTGTTTCCTTTCTCACAGAAGCTAAAGAAGCTTGATTAAAAATATATAGCTTCTAAAAACAGTGCTTCAAGGTCTACAGTCTCTGTGTCAAGAGCACACGTATCCAAACCAAGGACTAATGTAAACAGCAGTGACTAGTAGACCCTTCAGCCCCTGGCTAGGGCTCACTCTTCCTACAAAGATAAATATTCCAAAGTTTATTTACCTCTTGTTGATTGTTCTGATTGATATTTATTGCAAGAGAAAGTTACACTGAATGAGTGCACACTGTTTGTTTAGCAATACAACTTAGAAAGTAAGATAGAAAACAAAAAATTAAATAGCCAAGATGTTCATCTTTCAAACAAACATACTGGAAAGATGTCCTATCACATTCTGTCCTCTGAGGCCAAATTAATTTGTGTTTTAAAATAATGAAGTTTCCTAGCAAATCCTGTGTAAATTCTTGACTTACTCTACAGAACATCTAAAACGTGTATCAAGTGTAAAGGTGTTGCACTAGGTCTCCAGTCATGTTCACACGCTGGGAATACAAACAGCTCTTCATACTTTTTTCTTAAACATACTCATGGTAGATTTGTCTCTCTTCACTTTGTCTCAAACCAGAAACCTTGTCCAAGCAGTTTCTCATGAGGTGAGGTAATTGTGATGCTTAAGACTTACATAATGTATTTGGGTTTGTGCTTTCAATTTACTCTATTGTGATTTTAATACTTTAATATCAGACTATATCAATATAATTGCGTGCATTCACACTCAGATAATTCAAATCAATCAAACATATATTGCTTTTTCTATTTCTCCTAAAATTATTATATTTACCTGCTACCAGTTCATTAACAGAACTCACAATAGCAAGAGATTAGGGGGAGAAATTGATACAACTAACGAAATAATGACAGTGAAATTGTTCCCTCAAAGCATTGCATTTTTAGTAAAGTTTTGCTATGTGGTGAAGCAAAATTACAGCTGTCAAAAATACGGCATCCTAACCCCTTTAACAAATTTTAGAAATACCATCTGCAGGCAACGCAGTGGAGATAAACAGATGTCGCAGAAGTACAAAGCCCAAAGAAGAAAAAAAGATTTGACAGTTCTAAGGTTTATACATCTGAAAAAAGATAACATATGTTTCTCCAATGAAGAAAGCCTGTGAAATGTAACAATTGCTAATGTTTATAAATAGCTATTGAATGACTTACACGCAGTTAATACCTGCATTCATTATTGTTTTGAGTTTCCTAAGGAACAGTAAGTAGATCAATTAGAGAGGACTACAAGTTCAGCATCTTTCTGTGTAGCATTAGTTGTTTAGTTTAACTGGAGAAGGTCCCTACACTATCTTTAATCTGCTTGTGGGGTTTTTCTTCCCCTGTCTAAGAACTCCTCTCATTAAAGTGAACTCTTTTGAAATATGCAACACTGGCTACCTTAGTTCCACTTACTAATGGTCCTGAATTGATTCTTAATTAGTTGCAGTTTTAGTCAGAATCCCATTAAAATATCTGAGTGCTCCAACAGGAAAGAAGAAAAAGGTTGGGGTTCTGCTGTGAACTGCTGAGACCGGGGGTGAGCTTGCACCCACAATGGCAAAATGCACTGAGATTCAAATCACGCTCTGTGCCCTGGTTTGAACAGAAGCCTTCATACTGTAATTTATCCTCCAACTATAAAATAAGATGAAGAAATGTAACCAGATGTTGTTAGAAAAATTGCGTTTTTCCAATACTATTCTAGTCTCTTCTTAAGAAAACAAAGGATACTGATTCAGAAAAATATGAAAGCTTTTCAATAAATGATTTTTTTTCCTGTATAGTTCTAATTGCTATTGTTTTCTAACCTTCTGTTTATATTCTAGAAAACCTCTGAGAAGCTAAAGAGTATATTTTCATGTTTTTCTTCCAAATGACTGAGTATTTGCTATGAAATATGGCATATTTTTGTTAATGAAGTGAATCAGTGGTTATTGTACAGCTATCACTTTATGATTTGAGTTTAATTATAGAAAAGTGAGGTATCAAGAAAATATTCTCTTCTAAAGCACTATCTGGAGCAAGTATTCCTGTTGTTAGGGAATAGTGATGTCACGTGAGCAGCTTTTGTATTCAGCAGCAATAATTCACTGCCTGCATGGGGGGATTGATCCCAGCTATGGTATCCCCAAAGGAGCCTCCACCAGGAATGGGCTCACATACTTTGATCTGTAGATTAACATGAGCAGGATCACAAGCCTTTGTCTCTTGTAAACATCGTATGTCCCTAAATTTGTATCCAGCAAAAGGCTGAATCTTGTGTTTATTTGGGTAATGAATTGCAGTAATTAATGCACGCATTGATTCCTCTACTGAGTCTCCCCTAAAGGCCATTTCCATTTTTAATTTATAGAAAATGCATACAATTCCTTTGATCAGAGCACAGTCTTGAATCTATAATAAACAATGCAAAAGTATATAGTAAATAGAAGTGAGATTGCTGAGCAGAATTTAGGTAGAAATTTAGGTAGACAGAAGTTGTATTTAATATCGTATTAAAAGACAGCTACATAGCAAGCACTATAATAATATGTATTTGGAATTTTCAGGGCAGATCCAAACCTGTAAACAGAGAAGCACAAATTCTACTGTTTCACTGAACAGGTTTTCACTTACTTCAGGGTTCAATTTAATCCCTAACACAGGAATGTATATTTCTGTCGCATATTTCTGTTATAAGGATGTTTTGCTGCTGTCTTTCTCTCAGTCTTTTATGGCTTTTGTATCAAAAAAGACCCTACCATCTACTAAATATTCTTGAGGGGGGAAGATTCGAGGGAGAAACATGTGTTTCTTTATCAAATGCTAATATTTCTTACTTTCTAAGTGCCAAAACTGTACTCAGCATTGTGCAAGATACAAAATGCAAACAGCCTTCCCCTCACAGTTCCTCAGCCCAAAAGCAGTTTCTAGCATTCCAAACATCACCCTAATCTTAAACTGGACCATTCACAAACAACATGGCTTCAGAACAAAGCAAAAATCAAGTGCAAACCAAATAACACAGTTGAGTACTAAACAAATAAAAATCTAAACAAATTACATCGGATTTTTAAAATTTCTGCAGTAGTTTCGAACACTAAGATTATATTTTTCCTTGTTTGGGAAATGCCTGTCCTGTATCATACAGCTTTTGGATATATAAAATTTCCATATACATATTGAAATGTGTGTAAAATATGCCTGAGGAAGTATGAAAACACAGCATTATAAATACACAGCAAGGCAGATGATGCTGTGCTGAGGAACGCAATCTAATATTTTTTCTGAAATGTACAGGTGATATAAATTAGAAAATACCCCACGGTATCTATGCAGCATAAAGGACACAAAAAGAAAGACTGATTTGGAAGCACACACAAACTAAAGGAATACCTGATTAACCTTTCACTGACTCCTAGTCCACGTGATGCAAAGCTTGCCTTCCTCCTAGAGTGATGGCTTTAGAAGAAGATGTTAAATTTAACCTCTGGCGCAATGATAAATTGACAATAAAAAATTCAATGGCTTGGTAATTACCAATCACTTTGGACATCGGCAACATTTTTCAGTTCTGTCAGTGCTCATTGGCACAAAAGCTTCAGCTGAAATTCTCTCGATCTCTCTCTTTTTAACTTTGTTTTCATGATGCAGATTAAATCTGCCACCCTATTACTGATTCATTTTCCTAATTTTTCATGTCTGCACCATGCCCCAGCTGCACTAGGCTGATAATTGTGGAGCCCAGCCCTGATGATTAACATCAGAAGAATTAATTATGCCTGCCATTAAAATTCCAGGTTGCACATGGTGATCAAGAAAAATTAAGTTTCTCTAGGCCTCTAAATCATTTCACCTTTGAGGAGAATGATAGTGACTCGACAGCTAAACTGCAGCCTGCGTTCCAGAAAAGGTCTAAACCACACACCCTTTGTGTAATTCACTAAATGCCTTTTTAGTTATTCTCACTGGTTTATTCCACTTGCTAAAAAAATTTATTGCTCTTAAATAAAGACAACTAAAATATATAGCTGATTGCTTGATTTCAATATAAAGCACCTTTTTCTGCTCCTTTCTGAGACTCTTCGAGGGGTATCTGTTATGTTAATTTTCAAGTTAAAGCATCATACAGAGAATGGAAGATCCAGACAGAGAACTAATTTCATAGAATTGGTAGAAAATTTACTTTTTTCCCAGTTACAAACTGAAGGGAAATTATGATTTTAGTACTACATAAAGACAATTATTTTCTCAGAAATAAATTGATAATGAAACAAACCAGATTCCTAAGATCTTTAGGCTAAGTAGTAATGAGTAAGAAAAAGCCTGTTGACTGACTCATTTCAAAACAGATTTTTGCATGGGAAACTCAAAACATATTCATCTAGCCTAAGGTATGACATTTACTAGAGCCATAAAGAGTAAGATGATATGCATTTATCATGTTCTTTTTTTTATGTTTCTTTTTTAAATTACCATAATCATGTATATTACAGGCTTAGCTTAGGAGATTGTGATGAGGAGTCACATTTTGATGAACGGATGTAAATATCTTATGTCAAAGGGTAAATGTCACAAAGACTATGAATAAACTAGAGATCATATCTTCTTCCCTTCTTATGTCTAGTCAGTACCACCATAGCAAAACTATTTAGATGTGGATATTCTTGTTAGCTTTTATAGATGACAGATTTCTAGAATAAACTTAACAGAATTGGACCAAAGAGCAGCAAGAGAGCAATTATCTTCCCCTATAAAATATGTTATAAAATAGGAGGACTCAGTGCATTTAGAGATTAACTTCTACGGGAAGTCATGTGCATGGCAAAATAAGAGAAAGACCCTTCAATTTAAAACTTAAATCCTTGAGTTTAACGTGAACATCAGTGCTATAGCTCAAGGATATTGTATTCTATATAAAATAGGCCATTTAGAACTTGTGAGGACTTTATTTCACTATCTCACAAATGACAACTAGCATAGTATTCATGATTAAATGAACATTTATTGTATTTGTAACAGTATTCCAGGAATGCTATAAAAATGAAGCATGAAGTCATCCATTTAAACATTTTTAAAACATGTCTTGACTAAAAGCATTGAAAGTATCTCCTTACAAGACTTATGGTTAAATCCAAAACCTTTTTCATTCTGCCCCAGGACACAGATAACTCAAATGCACCCAGACTTTTGGCAAATCAGAGATATCTCTCTGGAGATCCAAGAAAACAGTCAAACACATTGTCAAAAGCCTATGAAATAAGGAGAGACAAGTCTGAAGACACTTACCGGTCTTGGCCACTTCTAACATATGTGAAGACAGAGGAAATGACATCCTGAAAGGGGAAGACATGACAAGCAATACAAAGAAATGAAATTAAAACACTGATGTAAGATTGTAAAACATTTTCTGGTTTAGACATGCATTCAAAACCATAAATTACATTTTTAGAAAGCATGGCTATCAGTCAATATATATAGCTGATAAAAGGTCAATCACAGATTTAATTTTAAGACTTCAAAAAGAGGATGAAATTTAACTGTATTGATTTTTGACAAATTATTTTACTTACTGTAAATAGATTTACTATGTAAATACATAAATGCTCTATCAGAATAACAATCAGCACAAAATGAGCTTTGGGAGAAGATAATTTTCACTAACTCCAGTCTTGAGAATGCCAAAACATAATTCATCTTGAAAGTAGTTTGAAAGGTTATTCTGGGATTAAGGCTTAGGCCATGGAAGACAGGGATTAATGTTTCATTTCTCCTAAAATAACCAACAGCCTTTGTCCAGTTTTTCCTCACTAGTTCACAGATGACTCTTGCTCCTACATGTGTGCACAGAGGACTTTGCACACCAGTCAGATGAAATACAACAGATGTTTAGAAGTACAAGGGTACAACAGCACCAGCATTGTCTTCTCAAGTCACAGAGTTAATACTCGGTCCAAAACCAGAATTCCTCATTTATGGGAATTTGGATATAATATTTGACTAATTATTGCAGTGAACAGACAGAAAACTTCAAGGTGGGTCTCACCTAACCTGGTTTGGCTGTAAGATATTTCAGTTCCGAATCTCTAAATTTTGGCTAATGTAAACTTCTACTCAAGACTTGACACATTAGCACAGGGAGAAGAAAAATGCTCATATATCTCAAGGCAGTTGATGTCCCTCTATTCCCACATACAAACCTGATGCACCTCTTGTGGACTGAAGTAGATCAGCAGGTATTATTTTACCATTTCTCCTGTCAATTTGCATACCTTCAGAGTTGTATCAACTCAGTAGAGATCAGAGAAAACATTCCAGTGTGATGCAAGGGCAATGGAGGGAAACAAAGAGAAATAATACACTTGGAACTGTAACAGGTTTACAATTCCATAGATATGTTACACTGATGCTGCTAGACATATCTGTCTTCTATATGAAACAAAAATTGCTTCTTAAATACAGGCAAAGAAGAGGAAAGGCCTTTTTCCTCGACTGCTGTTGAATGAGATATCAGTTCAAGTACTCTAGTCTTCCTCACACAAGTAACCACTGACTCCAAGAAGATAATTCGTGTTTCTAAGGACAAGATTCATAGAATCAGCCTCCAAACTTGCACATTATCAAAGTAAAACCAACTGCTAGTGAGGAATGTGAAAATCCAGGGAGAGTTATGAAAGTCACAAGGGATAAAATGTTTTAACAGTGTTTTCTGTGCTGCTGGGCTGGAACACTGCAACAGAATGTTTTGGTTCCTTCTCTCTGTACCTATTACTCTCAAAAGAACTGCTCATGGCAAGCCCTCATGCTGTGATCTGCATGTTGCTTTGTCACAGGCTGTAGTATCTCTGGCTCTAGGCTGATACAGTACCATGTCTGATGCCTTCTGCATGTGTTTTTTTCCTTCTAAGCAGTCATGTACTGGACTACTGCTCTGTAATGGACATGCAAGAGAAGACACAGCCAAAGGCAGTGGATGCAGCTTTGTTTAGCCTACTTAAACATTATTGCATGTTATCTCTTTTTCTAATGACTTTTGAATGCTTAATTGTTATTAAAATTAGTAATACTGCTATGGAGACCCATTAACTGTTAGAAAGTTAAAAAGAACAACTAGGATTTTATGCACATAAATTCTGGACTTATTTTTCTACTGATTACAATGAAGGGTACCAGTTTAAATAATTCCAAACTTGCTTCCAGTCAATTCTTAAACAAAGAAAATAGGATTATTTAATATATATTTTCGGTTCTGTGCTAATGAGATCTGGTCTTAATCTTCCTTTGTCACTCTAATTTGACATGCACCTTATCTGTCTACAACATAACACAATGCATTCAGCATACATTTATCTGTGTGTAAATCCAGAAGCACATATGCGTTCAAATATGTATCAACAAAGTTTTACCACATGTTTATGGGCATTTCCCATCACAAACTGCTTGAGGATGCTCAGGTGTCTGGACCTTTCCCAATAACGTTGGAGCAGGCCAGCAATCTTGCCTGACTAATGTCAGTCACTAGATGACACTTCTTCCACACCAGTCTTGTAAAAGCTGGCAGTTTATGGTGCAGCAGCCTGGCAGCATTTGAGTACCATGGGCTGGTGTCATGGTATAACCCCAGCCAGCAGCCAAGCCCTACACAGCAGCTCACTCACTCCCTCACCAGTGTGAGCTGGGAGAGAACTGGAAGGGTAAAAAGCCGGAGAACTTATGGGTTGAGATAAAGACAGTTTAATAGGGAAAGCAAAAATCACACAAACAAACAAAGCAAAGCAAAGCAAGGAATTAATTCACTGTTTCCCATGGGCAGGCAGGTGTTCAGCCATCTCCAGGAGAGCAGGGCCCCATCATGTTTAACAGTGACGTGGGAAGACAAACTCCATCACTTCAAACGTCCCCTCCTTCCTTTTTCCCCCACCTTTATATACTGAGCATGATGTCATATAGTCTGGAATATCCCTGTGGTCAGTTGGTGTCACCTGTCCCAGCTGTGTGTCCTCCCAGCCTCTCATGCACCCCCAACTTCCTTGCCAGCATGGCAGTACAGAAAGCAGAAAAGACCTTGGTTCTGTGTAAACCCGGTTCAGCAATAACAGAAACATCTCTATTATCAACACTGTGATCAGCACAAACCCAAAACATAGCACCATACCAGCCAGTAGGAAGAAAGTTAACTCTACCCCAGACAAAACCAGCACAGCTGGTCACTGCAAGGATGTTTTGGCTCTGTGGCTGCCATCCTACAGGTCCCAGCTGTTAAACTGTCAGATGCAAGTACGCTTTCACACTACACACCTCTTTCCAATTCTCCATTCATAGAAAGGGATCTCAATTTGGAAAATACATTTTCTTTCACCACTCAAATCCATATTTATCAAGATTCCTTTCTTGAAGATTTCTCTGTCCTGAAACAAAAAGAAGTTTTTTGACCATAGGTCAGGTCATTGTCTGCTTCTACCATCTTTCACCTAGTACATCCAGGAGAACTTCCAGTTGACTCAGATGGCAACCAGAGCTAGCTAATACACTTCTGTGGTTGCCACAGTCCAAGGAGGCTGTTAATTGTTTGGAAGGCAGATGGTCATTTCTGAAAGGCAGGGCTGTGTTCACATCCCAGGAAAAAAAACGTTTAACCACACAGAGTTAATCTCATGTTTCAGATACACATGTAACTTGCTAATAACATTTTATACAATTATATTTAGGTTCATGAAATTACACATAACTGGTCAGAGGCTGGGTTCTGGTGCTCCAAGTTTACCAGCTATAAGTTATATTTAAGAAAATTATTTTTTCTTCCAGTTATAAGTTTTACTAATTTACTGTCACCACCTACATAGGGATCTCATTAAAAATGTGAAAAGTAAAATGGTGTTTGTTTACGTCAGCCCATTTTGTCAGCAAGAGCTGGTGGGATCTTTCACACAAATAAACACCCATGACAGTTTCAGTTTCAAATTTCCAGACTTTGGAAGTAGCAAAATACAATGAAATTAATTTTTTTAGCAATAATCAGAATAAGGATAACTGAATGGGCAAAAAACCCCATAATAATTTTTACAGAACTGTACTGATAATATTACACTTTGCAATTAATGATATTGCTTAGGAAGCAAACAAAAAACCAACACCAGAAGTAGTGATTAATAACATTCCAGTTTGTTATACTTTCATTTGTTGAGGACCTGCTAGCTTGGTCAATATTTCATCCCTGGTGATTTCCCTTTTCACATGCTACTAATCCATGCTCCAGGTCTGGAGAACAGTCCACTGGTTTTAAACAGTCTCTCTAATTCCTTCCATTTTACAGCATCAGTTACATTTACATAAAATGCCTTAATACTGAAAAATTAGTAACCATCCTCCATATACTGTAAAAGAACTAAATTAGCAAACTGATAGCAATTTAATATTTTCTCATTTAAAGCTGTAATTTCCAAAAATCTGACATTCACTGTCAATGCATGTTTCTGCTGTGAAGAAATCTGCATGACTTCTGTACTAATTTGCCCTTATCTGACATTCCACAAAATACAATAACTTTTTCCCAAATAATACTATTTCATATTCCTTGAAGTTTGTGTTAAAAATGTCATTTGGAATGCAAATAAATCTAGAAACCTACAAAACATCCTCACATCTTCTGCAGTAACTAGGTTCGATTCCTCAAGGGATTGATGGAGAAAAAAAAGACACCTTTCTCATGGCAATTTCCCCTCCTTATCCTATACTCAACATAACCAGTAGCAGTCAAAGGTCAGGGGACAAATGAGAGCTACTCAGCTAAGTGAGGCTCTGCAAGCGACAAAGATAAATTGATATGCATGTGGGAAACTGGAATGAATGAAAAATGGAAAAGATGTTCCCACTGGTCTGGCACCTGTAACAGAAGACAGAAGACAGTACGCCTTACTGTTTGTGTCAAAACTGTTCACAGTATTTCAGCTAAGACTGGATGGGAAAAATAGTGTGACACCTCTTGAAAATCAGAGTCAGGCATTTAGATATTTTCACAGGTTTTACTCAGTCACAAAAATTCCACATTGTAGGATATACTGCAAAATAGGTCATGTACTTGAAATATCACTCATACATCAGGTTTTCTGTTGAAGAACTGAATCTTTATATGCAAAGATGCTCTTGCAATCTTTCTGAAAGCAAACTCAACTGAGGACCAAAGTTGGAAATCTCATATTGTCAATCTTTCAATGAAATTTGACTTAATGATTTTAATAAGATCAAAAATTCTACAACTCCTTTGAAACTCAAAAAAGTTTGTCTGAGAGACAAAAACCTCATGTATTCAACTGTGTTCAAGTTGTGATTCTGTTTTGACCGAATTAAAACATCCTTACTCTTCACTAGCTGATACCTTATTGGAGCAAAGCTTTATACTCCTTTTAAGAATTGCCTCTTTTTGTGAGGAGGTTTGGCTTCAGTAATATGGGGAGGGCTCCAAATGATAAATAACCTGAATATTGAACAAATGGCAACATTTCATTCATGCAGAGCAGGAAAATTTAGCTCCCATGGGTTATGTTACAGGAAACTCCTTAAATCAAAACGTGGAAGCTCAATATTGAGGTGCATAAACTATAAGCTTTATTGATCATGTCTCTTGTGACTGGGCATTCCTACCATGCTAGAGACATAATTCTGCATGGAACTGATTTCCTGCAGCTCTCATTTAAGGGTGCTCAGCATCTAAAAAATCATAAAATCCTGTTTCTGCACACGTGTGTCTCCAAAGAGAATGTGAAGGAATTGTCAAGGATATTCTATTTCTTCAGCTTTTCTGAAATCCTAGTCAGGCATCTAAGAATCCTGAAGGAAATTAATGGATATGTTTTCCACTGGAGGAGGTTACCTGTTTGGCATAAACTGCAGTTAAGAGTATGAAATGTCTTCTGATAAGAGGCCAATGTCATTTTGGTTTCTGATCTAGTGCAACGCTAGTAATCCATTCTTACATATTTGCATAACTTTGCTTTATATCAATTTGAGTGACTGTTTGCCTGTCATGAACGCTGTGATACTGAGTAGATGCAGAAAAGGGCAGCCAACGGAGGGTGAAGGAAGATGTCAAGGTTATAAACCAGTGTTCATATTTACAATCCAGTTTTATTGTCATGAGAATCTTCTCTAGCACAGACATAGGTGTAAGTGCAGAACGTCACAGCTCCCTATCAGGCAACACCCTCCCCTGGTCCATTCCTGTAAATTCTCCGCAGTGGCATGTTTTATTGCCCCGGAGACACAACTTGATGGCTATTTATTTAATTGCTTGGGAAGCCCAGCCAAACACGGGTGTCTCACGTTTGGTGTGTTAGTTTCCTGCTTGCAGCTTTACGGATTTGTACCGTTTGGGTTTTCAGAGTCTCCTTGTTAAAAGTGTGAGGGGCCCATTTCACCCGATGAAGCACAACCGCTTTGTCTGCCTCCAAACATTTCCAATCCCCCAAAAGGCACAGAGCAGAAGTGCAGCCTGCTGGAAAACTGGAGAGAGCCACCCCTCCAACCACTGATTAATATTTGACATATTCTCTAAGCAGAGCTTTATATCAAGTTCAGTGTTTTCTCTCTCCTGTCCTTTCCTTCCCTCCTCCAGCCTAATTTTGTAGACAGACAGCCATAATGCGCAATAGAAGCATAAGTCTTTAAACTGAAAATGTCATCACTTAAGAATACAAGAGAGTGGTATGTGTCATGTATGTCTGCAAAATGCAGTTGCTGTCTGTTACAGTCTGTAGCAACTTTTAAATCTGTCATCACGGCATGAATTTCATATTAAGCTCCTTCCCAGTGCTTTAGCCAGGAAGTAAAGGGGGGAACATACTGTATCATTTATGGGCATGCTGGTGCTGGGTCAACCATGACATCACTCTCCACTCCGCTGAGCTGTAATGAGGTGAAAAGGCAGCTTTGGAACAACATAGCACTTTATTTATTAGGAAAATTTAAGTGTGCGTGTATTTCAATTTATGATAAAACTGAAAACAAAGGTTACGGACTGTAGCTCTCCTACAGACCAAAGTAAAGGGGGGAGGGAAGGCATTTTGTAGATGACGAGAGATTTAATGCACACTAAACACAGAAGATTGAAAGTTCTCGGCAGGCTGAAATCCTGTACTGACAGCCCAGCCAATTAGAGATGGTACACAACACATTTTGCTGCAGTCAAATTGTACTGTACACTTTGATCAGAGTCAGTCACTGAAGCAAGAGTCTAGTTAAGACCACCTAAAACCTTCAAATTCAAAATGATATTGGCATATAAACTGAGAGCATAGTAAAAAAATTTTTGTGAGGCTTGGAGGCTACAGGAGCCCTTGATTGCAGAACGTTCCCTGGAAACCTGCAATGCATTTTAAACCAACATTGAGAAGCTGAGCAGTTCATTGCATCTCTCCAAATTAATGAGATGGATTTTGTACTTTACAGTAAGGATTTTTTTTTTAACCACAGCTGGAGATGGGACAAAAGAGGTACAAAAATAGTCAAAAAGTACAATGCAGAACAGGTTTGATTTGATCTGCAATTAATTGTTCTTGTTCATTTTTTCTCAACTACAAATATATTATTTTTATTGCAGGCAGAGTACCAGCAGTTGGTTTTTCTGGAAAACACTGCAAAAACATCACTGCTGCTTAACTCCTTATTTTGAATCTTAACTTGTTTCTAAAAAGGACATCCCACTGCCAGCTGATCATCATCCTGCAAATCTTCCTTGGCATTCACAGTAAACCCCACATCCACAGTGTTCAAAAAATACATTCAAAACACTACGTGCAAGCTGGAGTTTTTTTATCTGGAAGATCTAAACACAGCGAGTACCATGACAATGACATAATAATAATAATAATAAACATAAATACACTGCTACACATAACTAAATAGAAAATTGTATCTAGATCAAACTAAAAATTTTAGCGTGATACTTTGATTCTTTTTTCCTGATTACAAGATGTTATTTTAACAGCTCTGGTCTCAAGAAACTGATAACCTGAAATTGGTCTGTAGCCAGAATATCTAGGGTTCTAGTCTTCCTAAAGCTCACAAACTTCTAACACCCAGCAAATATCTGAACAGTATTCGGTAGAAAATACTTCCATGATAAGCCCATCTGGAAGAGATAGTGTCAGTCCCTGAAAAGGGGATACTCTTTATTTCAAATTACTGGTAAGCCAGTGTCTCAGCATGATGCTAACGTACAATGCACTGCTAGAGTAACAATTTTTCAGATGAAACATAAAACTACATTCCTCAGTGTTCATAGAGGTTTAAGAAGGCATTATATGTTTCTCAAAGCAACTGTGTAATTACTGGCCAAACTCTCACATGGGGGAATAAATACTGCATGATATATTTACCCCAAGAAGAGAAAAATGTTTCTTTTTTTTTAAATTTCATACATGTATTAGGCAAATGTCTTGGGCATTTTTAAGATCAAGTAAATACCAAACTTCCAGAAGTAAAGGAATGAAGTAGGCACAACAGAAAATTTTGTATGTGTTCTCATTTCTGCCAAAAATATCCACTAAACAGGACCAAATATTTCATAAGTTGCAGGGGCTACATTTCCAATTATGCTCTGCAATGCATATCTAAAACAAAGAGCTGAGTAAATGGGGAAACTCATTCAATAAGTAACTCTTCAATCCAAATGCAAGCAAAACCTAGACAACCTTCACTCTTTCTTTTTTCTTTTCTTGATTTTTTTGGATAATGTTACCCCCACTTGGTCTTTCGCTGTTTTCTTGCTATTCTAATCTGATTTGATCTATCTATGGATTTCCTTGCCTGGGAAGAAATGCTTGAAGAAATGCCATGAATATGAAGTCTCTTAGTACACCACTCATTCTTAAAATACCTTTGTCTGCCTTCTTAGTGTACATTTAAAAATCAATTGTGGAAAACTATATGAGGAACCTATTAGTTAAAATATTTTTATTTAAATTTGTCTTGTAAAACATTCTTTCTACTTCCACTCACATTTGTTACTTGTTTCAAGTACAGTATGAACCAACAGTAAACATTGGTTTTCATCTCCAACTGTGATGGAAAGCACCTGGAAGACAAAAGATGACTGAGAGAATCAAAACCAAGATTATACAGCATGATCCAAATTCATTCTTCATATGTTTCCTCAAATGCTGACCTAAATTGAATTACACTGTGAGTGAGTCTGGCACTCTATCTGCATTTCTTATTAAATTGCTCACTATTAGCATCTGCCTTTCCACTATACCTTGTGGCCTTTTCTTTCCCATTAATGACCTCACCATATGCCCCAAATTCAGTACTTCCTCCATTGAATTTATTTTGTCATTTACAGATTCTTTAAACTTTTTTCAGTATGTGATATATCTTCATAGAAGACAAAAAAATAGTCTCTAAACTATCCACTACTTACATTATGTTCTTTTCAACAGGTAGCCCTCTGCATCTTTCTGTATTTAATAGTTTCTGGCAACCCCAGTCACACTGAATAGTGGGGTACTCCATGTGAATCTACAGTGTTCAGAAAGGAACAGAGAAAAAAGCAGAAACTGGTGTGTCACTGTGTGAATCCAGAATGAGCTACTCTTGAGTACTCAGTATTAGTTTTTGGTTTCTCTAGCTCAAAAATCAGTAGCAGAATTTGAAAACAGAAGGAAAAGACCAGCAAAGACAATTGGGATGTGTAGTGACTTCACAGAAATTATTAAATAGAGAAATTATTAAATAGACTTTTAAACTTAAAGGCCTTTTTCTGAGAAGAGATGAACCTAAGTATAAAAATCAGAACTTGCATGAAGTACCTGTCTTTTATAATAAAAGAATTAGACAGTATCAAATTAAAATAGTTCTACCAGTGCACAGCTTTACTAGCAAAATAAGACACAGGATTCTGAGAAAGCTGAAGATTCAACCTGAATTTTAAAAGCTGTTAGATATTTTCATGTAAGAATAATCCATCCAGGGCTATTAAACATAAAGATATCACCTTTTCTTCATAAAATCCTGCAGCCATACATCAGTGAAGACTAGAAGAACAGAGGGGATTATCACTACATGCTTGACCTAATCTCATACCCTTCCACAGGCAGATATTATGAAGAAATCTGGCTAACTAGGCTGATAGAGGAACTGCAGTAATGCTAGCAGCAAAATTTTAAAATTTCATTGTCTGATACAGCTTAATGCCTGTGCAACGAGAGTTAATAAGAAAGAATGTGTACTCCTGCCGCAGCTGCTCCCTGTTAAAACACTAAACTGAGATCTGGAACATAATGCAGGACTCTATCAGCTTTCTCCTGTGACGGGGTGACATTCAGCTAGTGAGGAGCAACACAGAGCTACTCAGCAGTCCCTTGTGCTTCTCTTACAAGACTCACAAATGCTCTGCTGATAGTGTCTGCATCGTGTGCATGTTCCACTGCACAGCAGTCTGGCTCTAAGGCATGATGTTTGTCTCACTTTCAGCCTGATCGCTAGCTGACACCACAGACCCTCTATAAATACCTCACCTGCATTTTTCTGTGTTCACAGAAGGTTCTTTTCCCTTTTAATTCTCTAATATTTCTTACAGTGCCTTATACCCGGTACAGAAAAGGCTGAACAGAAAGAAATGGACGACGAAACACAATGCAGGAAGATGCCAAATCAGTCAAAACCCCCACCCTATCCACACACAATCAGTGCCAGCTGTAGTCCAATTAAACTTAATCTAGTCACATGCTCATGTGCTCCTCAGAAATTAGAGGAAATCAATTCAAATGCTAATGAGAAAACCCATAATTTATTATCTGCTGAGGAATGCATGTTACATTAATTTTAACTGTAAACAATTATTTTTATTGCAAGATTAATTACACCATCTTACACAACTTCCTTCTTTCATATTTTTTGAAGGAATTAGTTTTCTACTACTGTTTTGTTGATCTGTCACAGTATTTTAAACCTGGAAAAGTATAATTAATTTGGGAATACTATAAATGTGGTTTTCTATTCTTCTGTCAAAGCAAAGTGGGACAAATGCCTGGGGCAAAATACAGAAAGATCTGGCTGAAACTTATGGCCTAAACAAAAGTACAATAGCTGGAAAACAGTCCATTCCTCATTGGAAGTCTGGAGCTAAAAAAAATAAGGGGGGGAAAAGAAAGTTCAGGTAAAAGCAAAAGAAAATTTTCATGGGTATTGGCCAAAAAAGAACAAAAAATAGAATTCTGAGTTAACCTAAAATGTCATCCAGCTGAATGAGTGGTTTGCTTTATTTTTAGTTGATTCCTTTCTATGTGATTCTTTTCCTCTGCACATAAAATTGAAAAAAAATCGACTTCATTACACAGTCAGGAAGTTGCAAAATATTCTATCAATAAAATACAAAGAAGCAGTGGAAAAGGAGAGGTGTTTCAGGAAAGTCTATCTTGTTTGCTGACCAGAAGTCTTACTATTTTTCTATGAGGTGTGTGTACAGAATGAAACATCTACATTATACTAGAAGTTTATTGCTGTGACACAGAGAACAATGAAAATAATCCAAATAGTATTTACTTTCTCAGTTTCTAGACTTTATTTTTTGTTTGAAAACCCTGCTCTAATTTCAGAAAAATGTCAGTGATAAAATGTTTTATCCTAAGCAGTCCATTATTCTTTTTATGTATTTGGTTTTTAACACTCATACCAAAACAAAAGTCAAAACCAGAAATGCATTTAAAGAGTTCATTTAATGGCTGAACAAGGAAGAAAGACCATCCAATTAATGGTTTCATTTCACTATATTTGCTAGGAGTTTCCTCAATATAACTAAGTCTGGGCCTCAGGTTTTGGGGGTGATCATGCAGCTCAGGTTTTGGGGCTACAAATAAATAGGAGATTTTTCTTGCCAAGTGTTTTAGTGTTACCATTGGTCTTATTACTTTATAGGAAATAAGACAAATGTAGCTCTTTTCTTTCTTGCAAACCCTTCGCAAAGCTGATTTGCACTTTCAGTAATTTATTAACCACTCATAATATATTCAACAAAGACTTAAATTATATCTGACTTTGTGTATTATTTTAAAAATTGCACTGTTTTTTATTCTTGTCATATGTCCATTAAATGCAGTCACATGTATATGCTTATAATAAATGGTTAGCACACTTTTTAGTTCAGAAAAAGAAAAGTGTAACACTGCAAATAACAAAACTCAAAGAATAATAGATAATATGTTTTGCACAAATAGTGTTGTTTGCATGCATATATATAGTGAGGAAGATTATATTCAACCTACAAACTGTAATGCAAACAAAACACATTACAGTAGACATGCACCAAAAGCATCTGAAGATGAATTTCAGAAGGTTGGGCAGAACGAATTGTTTGTCCCCAAACTGTGTTTTTAGTATGTTATAGAGAAACAGGGGACCCTTTTATAACAGCCACCAAATTCATACCTAAGCATAGTAGCTTAGTGAAAATAACAGAACTTCTCTGTTTCTGTCACTGTCCTTACCCTTCTAATAAAACATTGAAAACTTTACTGCGCACAACACTCACTCTTTTCCTTTATCTTTCTGTTTAAGAAAAAAAAAAAACCATCTGTTTTAAAAATCTGTCACTGAGGGTTACCATTATCTACCGTGTTCATAATGCAAAGTGAAAAGCAAACAAAGGGCACGGGAACATCAAATGTCACTTGTCTTTGAATGTTGCTGCACCTATTCTTGGCAAACTGAATGGTTCAGCAGCCACTAGAACTATACTTTACCTGCTCTAAAACACCTTGGGGTTTCTGGGCTAAGCTGAATGCGGCTGTGTCATTTGTTGCATTTGGGGAAAGAACTTGATGCATCATAGTTCCAGGTTCATCATTAATAGTGGTTAAACTGTAAACCTCTCTACAAAGCAATAAAGTAAATGGAGCATACTAGCATATATCACATATATGTTAGGAATCAGTGCTGCCATGAAGCTCTGATTAAGCAGTACAGTCTTCATTCACTCTTCATGCTGCAAACCCACACATTTTGAATTCCTTCCCAATAAAACTACAGAATGTGATGAAGCTGCTCTGGATCCCTTTGTACTTCCCATACTGCTGACATACAATGACCAAAGGAATTTTCTTTGACACAGAGTATTATGGTGCTATATTTTGTGTGTACTGACACCCCTTTCTCCCAGTTTGCTCAAGAAAATCTGCAGTTCATCCTGATGAGCAGAAGCTTTGATATGTGTCTTTACGGACACTTTTGACTAAGGAAGGCTTCAGAATTTTTCAGAGATATTTAGAGAGACAATAATAATAATCCCTAGAATTGTAGGAGCATCTTCAAAGAAAACCTAAGGAGAAAATGGAGACATAACTCTAATTCTGCTAAGCAAAGAACCCTAAATAAAAGTAATTAAATTTTATAGTTCAAATTTTATAGTTCAAAGACAGAAAGAATTATTAGACGCTTACAGCTGGCCATCTGTTAATCAGAAGCCATTAAATTTCATTCAGATGGCCCAAATCAATTCCCAAAATTTGTCATCCAACCAAAATATTTGACCCCATTAGGGTATTACAGTATTTGCTGAGGCAGGAGGTACAGGAGCACAAACAAGAGTTGAAGAGGAAAAACTTCAGCAGAGGAAGGAAACTGCTGGGGTGAGATATGCCCAAGTGATCTCAGCAAATGAACTCTAGCCTCCACTATTGAGGGCCTTCCCCATCTGGGCTCCAGGTGTATTTATTCCCTGTCAGACAGCAGTCAGTCAAACACAAGTACATGAGCAAGACATGTCAGCTGCGTCCAGGAGGATTCTCTGTGTAACTCAGAACACCAGCTCACATTATCTGCTGTCCCATGTCTCCTTATGGTCAGCCTCTCCTCCTTTAGAGGAAGCTGCAAACAAACAAAATCCATGGATCTATATAGTTAATTGGATGTCTGGGGAAATTCCTTCTGGACTGCCTGAAGCTCTGAAGTTTGAGAACTCTTTATAGCCATTGTTTTAATGCAGAGCTGGCTGGGTCACAAAGCAATGTACAGGTATTTCAGAGAGAGCAGTGCAAGCATTTCAGTTCTTGCTACAACCCCTAAAAGAAAAACCTCAGAATTACAAACTCCAAGAGAAGAAAAGATGACTGGAAATCTCCAGCAATCCACTTTCACTGCCATCCCCACATTCCTGTCCCTATCAACACACAGGCACTAAAATTTCTCATTGAAGTTGGATTACTTTTTTTTTTTTAATTTTTTTTAGGAATCTCTATTTCCCTTCCTTAGAAATTTAAGTAATGTGGAGTCCTCCACCTCACCTGTCAAGCAGTTCTTGCATCTAATTACTCTCACAGCTTCCAGCCATTTCATCTTGTTATGCTTCATCAGCAGGAGAGAAAAGCCCAATTATCACATTTTTTCAATGGAGGGGTATCTGTGTGATTCTTGACCTTACCTCTAAGAAGCTGTGTAAGTAGAACTCCTTGATTTTTCTTGGAAGAATAAGGCTTGTTTTCCAGCACCTATATAATTTTCATGGCTTGCATTGGAACCCTCTTACTTTCACATCTAATTCTTGAAGCCTAATCTCCAGAAAACAATGCAATTTTATTAGTGATCTTGCCAATATTGTTTGAACCTCTTTACTTCTACAGGTACTTTTCTTCTGATACAGCCAATGAAGCCTTTACCTCTTTTAGCTACATCGTTGACAGCTCATACTGAAATAATATTCGTAAGGTACTGTATTTTTCTAAGACAGAATTACTGCTTACTTTCTTAACTTTTTCTACAGACTTTAGGAACTAATGCTTTCCATCGTTGTCTAGGGTTTTTTCAAACAAAACTATTGGTACCAAAAGAAGCTTAGATCTCTGTAAAGCTCCACTGTAAATAAATCTACAAAATTAATCTCCCCCTTTACAAAAATATATTTTGATATCTATTAGCCTATTTTTAATTCTTCTCATAAGTGTTCTGTTCACATAACACAAGTTTTTTTCTAATAAAAATGGTTTAAGATGAAAGGTATATGCAGACAGCTGCAAATAATAGAGTCAGTTTAGCATTTACAAATAGGACATATATATGCTACTTGCCTGTTCTACTTGAGCAGTTACCAAGGTAAGCTGAAGCAAGAGAGGTTTAGCTGAGATATTCATGGCACCATTGCAATGGGCCATACTTGTGCAGAGTCACTGAACACAACACACCTGCCGTGTATCTCAACTCAGGCTGCTGCTGCACTTCACCAGTTGCACACAGCTGCACTGAAGGCATTCCACATAAGGGAATGTCTTCAGTTCTGCATGGCTTAGATGGTGCCAGTGATGGAAACATCCTGTAGAGCTACATGGAATGCTTGCACAAGCTCTTAAAGACACACCCCCCCCCCTACTGATCTGCAGCCTCCAACTTTTCAGAATCTCCTTCCTCGACCAAAGTTCAGTGGATATTTTAAATATTGCATGGACCAGTTTTCACTGTAAAATGATAAATAACTAATAAAAAATGTTCTTTTGGGGAGCTATATCAATTGTACACAATATGCCTGGCAGATTTGGCCTTATTCCTGGTCAACATATGTCTCAATTACAAAGCTTTTGTAAAAAAAATCATCTTTCAAATGTTTGTGTACCTATTGGATGGTATTCAAATACAAGTTTCCTGTAAACCTAAAAGCTAGTATTTGATTACACCTAGAGACTTAATTGCTCTCTTTCCTTAAAAAGAGATTCCTAGTTTGGAATCCCACCTTTTGGGTAAATATTTGAACAGAAAGCCTGGATTTTTGAGGGTCATTTACTGCTTATCAGAAGCCGTGATGAATACAGAGTAGCTGTACAGCCTTGGATGTGACAGTTACCTGTGTACTGCCGTAGCTTCATCACAGATAATGTTGTAAGCATTCCCAATACAAACTCGAACATTATCCTATGTGCAGGCTGATATCAGACCATCTGAAAGTATAAACAATTGTGCAGATGAATTCCTGCGGCATATCAGCTGATGAACATACAGATGAGTTTCCTCTGTGTAAAACAAAATCTTTCTGACTAATCAACCTTTGCATCTTGACACTTCGGTGGTATAGTATATACATCTCTCAGCTCTGCCATCAGAGAATAAATCAGGTAATAAATCTTCCTGCTACTGTCATAATATTCTTCTCAATATTTATAGTTACAAAAATTTAACTCTTGACTGCATGTTAAAAAACATAGAGAGGATTGATTATTAAAGTAAAAATCAATCTGAGGGTTTTGATGATTTAACAAGCTGCAAAAGCATATAAATGTATCACAAAAACTTTGATTGATTTATAACTTTGTAATCCATCCCTTCTCATCTATTATCCTGTAAGTACTATATTAGCAATCATTAGTAGCAAGATGAGATAGAACACTGACATCTTCCTGACACAGTACGACCATAACTGGAATCTTCTAATACACAAATGCTTTTACCTGGCTATTAATAGTGCCCTTCACTAAAGATGGACTGGTATTTCTGGCCGCATTGAACGACTGAAGTTTGCTATCAATCCTGGAAGTGTCTGCTCCAGATGGTTGTACCTACCGGAACAATAGTGGAGTGCCAGCCAGACTGCTGTATTACTTACTGTTCTTACCAGTACTTTCATTTATCTCTGTAGAAAGACAATAATTTGTAAGCAAGGGAGAGGTGGATATTTTTCAAGATATTAGAATAAGAATCTGACTCTGATCTTTACAAAAAAATCTTTTCATTTTTTCAGAATCTTAAAATTTTCCCATGTGCATCAGACGTCAAGTTTACAGGCACAGGCTAGGACCAGTACAACAACTCTTTGTACCATTACTGTGGTAGTACTTTTTCTGAGGTTTTAAATTATCTCTGAAGAATTTTACACGGGATGAAAGAGCACAAAGTTTCCACCAAAAAAGAATAGCAAGGAAGGTTGTCATTAACTTCGTTTTAAACAAATCCTAAATGAAAAGAACTCTTTGTCACCAGTACACTAAAAAGGCGTGAATTTGTTCTATAGAGTATGTAGATTTCCAGCAGAGTAGGGCCCAGGAGACCCCCAGGAGCTCAGCTAGCCAAAGCAAACTTTCAATTAGCATTTTTTGTAGGGCAAATAATATGACAGACAAGCACACAGGAGCCTGTCTAGCAACTGCCAGCTTCCAGCAGGATATTCAAAGTCTCACTGGTCATATACACAATGGATGCCACTGGTTTAAGCAATATAGCAAACAGCTTGGGCCACTATACTTTTTATTTCTTTCTACCCTTGCAAACTTTTGACAGGTGTCACTTACGCTCGAGCTTTGAAAATCCCTTACAGAAGCAGGTGCTGTGAAAGCCAGCCTAGACAGCAGGCTGACCCAGGGAGGTTGGTGGCCCTGACAGACAGGTTTCCCCATGGCTTCCTCATATCTCTTATTGCTGTACATTTTCACCCTATAAATGGATGCATCCACCCAGGGTCAACCCACCACAATAATATTTAAATTCAAGTAATTAAGCATTTATGTTAATCCCAATCATGAGACAGTCTTTCTGCACCAGAGTGATTCCCCTTCAACGCTGCATGCAGTCATCTTCCATGTGCGTACCATATCTTTCACTCACAGAAGAAAAAATATCCCTGGGAACTCTAAAATACTTCTCCCTGTGGTTTCGTTGAGCCAAGGAATTCTTATGGGGAAATAAATAATAGAAATGGCTGATGGGAAAAAACAGTAGGCTCCATTGTAGGTATACTCATTTTCTGAAGACCAAAACAGCTTCAGGCTTGATTATAATTTTTAAGATCCTCTTTCATGTCCCTAATATTATGGGGGAAATGTCACTACAGAAAACTAGTATGCAGCTCATCAGTGCCACTCTACCAGGCAGTAAGAGAGGGAGTAGAGAGGGCTATAATCCTGTTGAAACTGGCAGTAGAGCTTCCATAGATCCCAGGGGTTAATTAAAAGTGTCAGAAAATAAATCAAATGGGAATTTGGGACCAGAAAGAACAAATAGATGCATGAGACCTCCTTGGATATTTGCAAGAAGCTCATAAACCTTCGGTATGAATACGGGACAGAACAGGATTGGTCAAGAAAACAGTAAGAACATATAACATCACGTAAATACTGTGCCCAGCAAATGAAGAGGGCTGCAAATCTCCCCAGTGAGGTAACATGCCTCAAAGGTTGTGATCTTTAATTCTGTCTCCATACACCTCTTGTTCTCAGGTCCTCCTTGTTCAGGCCCAGTTAAGGAATATTTCCAAATTTGTCCCAATCTGACTATCTATACTTATTTTAGAGAAATAAAAATCAAACCAGCAAAAAGGCACACAGTCATGCTGAGCACTGATTTCCAATGAAGTGTCATGGTGGCACATATTGTGCCCTGGGTGAGTCTGTAGTATAGGATAAAGGATCTGTAAGACAACTCTGGGTCTGTAATCTTTTCACCAATGAACACTTCACAGATTTCACCTTAGCCCTTTAGCAATCAAACCAGCAGCTGAAAACTGCAGACTTGAATATTTATGAAAGATCTTACTCAGCTGCTTCTAGAGATGAGTTTTCCTTCCATTGTGCTTTCTTTCTCCCAGAGAGCACAACGAAATAGACACTTTTAAGACTACTTTAAAAACATTGATTGCTTTAAACATTAAACTGTCACGCACCTAAAATAAAATTTTATTGAATTACCACTATATTGAAGACTATGGCTCAAACCTGAAGACAACTAAGTATACTAGTAGCATTACTGCGTGATTAGTGTTAGCAAATTTATGAGACTGTCTTAAGCATCTGCAGGAACATTTCACCATTCACAAGTGCACATTAATTAGTTAATAGCTCAAATTATCCGTTAACTTCTAGGCAAGGATTCCTTACAAATTATTCAAATACTTGTCTTACTCATGTAAGCAGCCCCATTAAAAGCTACTTTTATTAGCAAAATACAGTTAATGGGTGTTTCCAGGATCAAAGGTTTAGGCATCTGTGAAAACTTTTGAACAAAATCAGCCATAGAAAGAATCAGTGAGGTGCTGGTATGTTCACAGTTCCTTACTCCTGAAAATGTTTGCAGAATCAGGGGTCTTTATTCATAATAGTGGAAGATATTTCCATTTCATTCTTAGTCCTGGTATTCTTTGCATTTTGAAATTCCTTAGAAAATATCACTGTAGTAAATATTATCAGGTTTTTATTTATATAGTGAATAAACTGTACTAATACTTCAGTATTCCATTTCCACTCCACAACAGATGATTTTTGTTTAAAATCCCATTTGCATCTTGTAGCATCATTGGAGATACATACATACAGTTAGATATATAGTCCATTCTTGGCATATTTCTGTTTTTCTTTCTCTGTTTTCAATGGCTATTAAGTGGTTATCCAACACACCAAGAATCATTTTGAGGGGAAAGAGTTCACTGTTTCCAAATGGGCTATTTTATGTGCAGCAGATTCTGTCACCCTCAAACAAGCAGTACATAAATGTTCTCATGTAGCTGATGGAGACACTATAGATTGGAGGATCCTTAATTAGCACGAGGATGGCACATTCCACTGATTTGTTTATGATACTCAGAAGGAAAAATTCTGTAAAATTTAAATTTACTAAAAACATTTAAATAGTTAAAATAAATAAAAGCAGTGCTCTCTTACTGTACTCTATACAGACCTGGTCTTAAAATCATGCAAGTGCCAGAAATTCTTTCCTTCTGACTTCAAATCTTTCCAAAACTGCCTCTATATGAACACACTTTCTGGATCTTCCACTAATTGCGGATCTGATCTGCAAATACCAACTCACCAAAGGCTTGTTATAACAACTTACCACCACTTATGAGTCATCTTACAATAATTTACAAGGTTGGATTTCAATTTTATAGACATAATTACCACAATGAGCACAGTAATGCACGCTTCAATGTTTTTTCCCTTTACGCTGCAAAACTTCTTTAACATCACACTACAGGACTAGTACTTAGGATTAAACCACCCAATCTTTTGTGTATTTACATATCTTTCCTCTTCTGCCCATGAAAATTGCCCCTTCTGTGTGAATGTTAGGCAGTGGACTGGTATCACGCATTCTAGGTGTGATACTTTCAGTGTTTGTGCATATGTATGGTTATCTGCAAGCCCAACTACTACAGAGCCAAGTGTCACAAAGGAAAGTTGCGACAGAATTCCCTCATCTCACCCTAAGTACAAGCATAGTAAAGATGTTTTCTGTTTACAAGTGAACTTCAAATCATGTTCAGTTCTTTTTATTCCAAAGGCTCTGAGGTAACTCATTCAGAGCCACCTCGAGCATGACATACACTGTGTTTTACCATGTACTCATTTCCTCAACACTCTGGACCCAGAGAACATAAGAAAAACACCTCAAGCTCTGAATGGAAGGCTGTTAGCTGTTCTGCATTTCCTACTGAAACGAACAGAATGTAAATGGATATTTCCCATTTTCGTGTTCATAACCATCTCTCCAGAGCCATTTGTTCTATCACAAGAAGAAGTTGTTTACACCTATATGCAGGAAAATTTATGCCTAACAACAGTAAAGACGTAGATCTAACTTATTAGTCTAAGGCAATTTTTTTCCCCCCGATTTCCAAGCGCTTTATGCACAATCATGTGTAAGGAATGTATCCAGGGAATCTTTTCTGGAATATAATACCAGGAGAGAACAGGCTGCTCCACAAATTAGAAAAGGTACTTTAGTGTATTCAGAAATCACCTTCAAACTGACAAAACCCAGAAAGCAGACAAATAATTTCAATTCTTTCTTAAACTAATAACTATCCATACTGTCTTTGTCTTGTTATGAAAGACTGACATATTCTGGTTTCTTGAATCTAATCACTGCTGTCTCTGTATTTATGCTACATCCAAATAAAATTAAATCTTATCTTTAAAATAAAACATATCAGAATATTGTGATGAGTTTTATCAGTGGCAGTACTACTGGCCTACAGAAAACACCTTCCCCCTTTATCTCCATGTCCTTACACCTTTTTGTGTTCTCCATTTAATCACCCTATCTTTTAGCATAATGTTTCTATGAAGACATACCATGCTTTGTGGCATTTGTACTTGATGAGACATATACTTTTAATAACTTTCCCTGCATGGATGATAGATGCTAAAATGGAATTATTCTTTTTTAAAAAACACAAATACATGAAAGAGAAATATCACCCAAAAAAGTCAATCATATGGCATCTAAGCAGAGGGTGGAATTCTTTGTCCAACTCTAAACAAACTCGATTAATGGATTAAGGCAAAGTTTCAGTCAATTGCATATAAAACTAAGCTGATAATTGAAATGATAAGCAATACTTGCTCATGCCATTCTTGCCATAGTAAGTTAAGAGTAAGGTTGATAGTATCAGGGACAACAGAAATCATGGCATCAGAAATACATTTGTTACAGTAGCAGTAATAAACAAAGTAAAATTAAGAATAGCAATGGACCAGAATCAAACTTCCAGTTCCAAATGTCACTGAGCTTTAAACACCAGTGAAGTTCACATTAAAATTCTGTGGAGAACTTTCGTCTCTGGTCAAGCCAAAATCCCAAGGACAAACACCAGTGAACTTTAACTGTATGTGGCTCCATATACAGTGGTGAACAAGAAATGTGTGGTTTGCTACTGTGCAACATATTTAAATATAAATTAAAACAAGCAGTAGACCAACAAATGTCAACAATAATACTAATACTGAGGACGTGCTTATGGTAAATTGCCCATCCATTTTATAAATGGAAAAGGGTGCTTTAACTGTATGCCTCAGTTTTTCCAAGGGGGGGAAGAAAGGCAAACAAAGCTGAAACTAACTTTATTAAATGGAATTTCTAGACTAAGAAAGAATTGCAAGCATTTGGGAAAAATAAACACAAAAACCTGAAAGAGGCATACTTAATATATGTATGGGGAAGGGAGGAAAGAAGGAGGAGTTCTGCTGTTTTGTTATTTATCTGTTTTGAGTTATTTAACAAATGCAGGGATTACTGCAAAGAAATCAGCTGGATACAATTCCATAATGGCACCCCAGCAGCCTCAGTACCACCAGAGCTCTAAGATCAGCTCAGAGCTCCCCCTCAGTCCAAAGCTATCACATGCTGTTAGAAGATTATTTTCACAGAAATTTCTTTCCTTGATATTGATGCTACCACTGAAAGGCCCAAAAGGTATTTCTAGCTATTCACATATTCTGATCATTATAGCAAGGCTTTTACACTTCTTTAATTTGCTTGTCTATAAAAACTTGGAAATTTTGTCAAGTTGCTACATCATTATAGTAAGGTCTTCATTTCAATCAATTTGGAACAGTTTCTAGATTTTTTGTATGAACAGAAAATATTTTTATATATGGCCTATTAGAATAAATTAATGAGGTTTTATGTCACTTATGAGACAATTCAGATGATGAAAGTTGACATAAAGCTGCCACTGTTAACTCAGCATCTATTTATCTATTACAGTGTAGAAGAGCTAACACAACAAGTGTTCCAAACAAATAGTTAAAGTAACTTGTTGACATTCAGAAAATTGCCTTTACCCCATATTTCTTATGGAACTAATAAAAAGTGTGAATATGTACGGATATATTGGTACAATTTCTGCTAAGACTCATCTAGGGAAAGATTCTAATAGATTTGAGCAGAAGTATTCATGCTCATAGTGCATAGGAGATCAGAATATGTTTGGGTATGACAGCATATGAAAGAGAATGACAGAGAAAGACAAGTTGGGATATTATGCATGGAGTAAATAGTACTATAACTGTTCTTTAATGGAGATTTTTCAAATAGTATATTGCTTTTAGTAGAATAAAACTAAAATATCACATATTGAAAATTGCTTTTGACTTCAATGGCAGTAAAATGAGCCTGATACCTGAGAAACAGACAATATTTCTGAAGGTTGTTTATCCCCAAGAGGGGTCTTTTGGCTTGCAACAATTTTGTGTGTTACCTCTATCTCAGCTAATGAAAGAAAGACTATGCTTTTCTCAACTTTGACAGAGAAATAAACTTATTAATGGATAAGCTCATAATCGCCTTGTTTGAGACTGGTTTGAGACTTTGATACTACACAGAATGTGCATTCAATGAAGAACAGATTACAGAAAATTCCCAAAATTCTCAAGGAATAATCAGCTAGCAGGTCTTAAATGAAGAAAAGAAAGTACTTTTTTCACAGAGTGCATAAGTAAACTGTAGAACTCACAAATATATATGAATCCAACATTAATTAGATAAATTAATGTCAGGCAGTTGCACTATCTAATGATAAAAACAGTACTGTTTTTATCAACAGTACAACTGGGGCTCAGGTTTATTAGTTCAAACTTTACATTAGCACAGTAAGGAGGAGATGGACCCTGCAGAAGGCTGGGTGAGAGATAAAGGAGATGCTACAGCAGAGAAAGAGACCTCAAGTGGGTCAGCAATAAGGAATCAGCAGAAACCTTGTGACAGGAGGCATTAAAACAATGACTCACATTCATGAGAATGCAGAATTTTTTAAAAGCTACCCCTTCACTAAATTTTTTACATAAAGATTGTGGTTGAAGCATGGAACAATAAGAAGTCAGAAATTAAGGCTCTTTGAGAGCACATATGAATGTCAAGCTCAACGAAAGTAGAATGACTTTTGTATGGCAATTGTTAATTCTTTTCTCACCCCTTTACTCTGTGTTGTTATGAAAACAGTTGAGAATGTGTGGATTAATGTAGCTTTAGCACATAAAGAAACACAGTCAAAACACAGAAAACTTTAAATTACATGGTACATATTTATTAATATTTCTCCCGTTCTTTCTAAAAATCAAAAAGTGCTTCTCTGAAGATTTTTTAATCCCATCAGTCATTACTTCATTTGGTGGTGTGTCTTATATGAGCATGCTCAGAGTTAGATAACCCAGTTTTATATATATATGTTCTCTATACTGCCCCTATAGAAAGACCTTTAAGGAAGTGACTACCTCTTTTGCAGCATTCTTGAAAGCAACTGATGGATGATATACATCATGGTGCTGATGATCAAATTTTGATTTACCTCTGTGAAGCTGAAAAATTCTGTAAAGGTTCCTTCTCACTATTTTAGGTTATGCTATCTAAATATATTAATTCCTGTGAAATAGTACAAAAATCATGTATCATAATTTCATCATAATTTTGCTCATTAAAATTAATAATAAATAGGCGGCTTTTTTTCCTTCTGAAGAAATAAGCACACTGTAACTCAGAAAGCAGAGGAATAAGTCACTTAACATTTCCCAAAGAAATTACTGAAAACAGATATTCAAGCCTACAGAAACGTGAGAAAACCAACTATTTAAGGCTTTCATCTTCATTCCTTTATATATGTGTGAAGGGAGGCATGACCCTCACCTGTGGAACAAGTAATGAGATGAAAGCTGCACGTTTCAAAATCAACCAAACAAAACCCCAACCATATGGTGAGAAAATATACATCCTTGTGCCCCTACAGTTATCATTCTTTGCTCTCCAACTTTGTCTCTCCTGTGCAGTAGACTCAGAAGTGTATTATTCCTCTAGGGAATGTTTGCTGACTTGGGAGTAAAGTCCTACTGGACTTTTACTCAGAATTCCAGAGGGTCCAGAACCAGAAGCTGAGGGAATATGAGGAACTCTTCCAACCAGAAGCTGCAACTCAGGATCACAACTTGTCCTTGGTGTTTAATTACTATTAAAAGTATCATCCTATTTCTTTCCTTCCTTGCAAAGGTGCAAAATAATTGCTAGACTTAAAAAGCCATGAATTTCCCAGATATCTGAGGGACAGAGCATCAGTCAACACAGTCCCTGGCATGCCCAGTGGTTAGGCCTGGGCCAGTGGGTTTTATAAAATGGATGTAAGTGTGCACATCTCCTGCTGCTATAGGTGTCAATGAAGGAGCTGGGGGAGAGGCAAGAAGCAAACACGGGAGAATTCATCATACAGCCATGCTGCAGGCCACAATCTTCGAGCATCTTGTTTCACAGAGACAATGCTGTTGGCATCCTGTGGTAGGCTGGCTAGCACCTTTCTCTCCCACCAGCAGATATTTGCCCAGAGTCTGTGCTTTTAGAAAGGTGCTGGACATGCAAAACCTATTGTGGATCTTTTAATATGATGTACTTTGTCAGTCACAAACCACTGCTACTATCTCTTTTGTAGCAGCCCAACCTTTCTACTCAAAACCATAAAGAAAAAAAAGTATAGAAAGAATTATCTTACTTTAAATGCACAGTCTAATTATCTGGGACCTGAGCATAAGGTATGAACACTAACACAAAACTCTGACTCAGTGAATCCTTACAGCTGTGTGAAGGACTGTCATTTTCAGGTGTGAAAAGCACAAGGGAAATTTGATTACAATTTTAATTAATACTAGCAACTAATATAATGACAAAACTACACCTATTTATACAACAAAACATCCATTCAGACAAAGAAATTCCCACTGGTAACCTTTCCCCAACTATGTGTCAGTCGTTCATTTTCATTTTGCTGATGTTTCTCTTCTTTCTTTGGTTAACACATTCCTGGTTATGCATTTTATCTCATTTTCCAAGAAGGGCTCTATTTATGAAGAGTCACAGCCATTTTCTTCTGGATGGAAATGCTGCCCTCAAGCTGCCATTGTAACCTGAAACAAGGATGCTTCATTGCTTCAGAAAAGACCCCGGAGACTCTTCTTCATACACATATTTATCTTCTTCACGATGTACACACAGATTTCCATAGTGAAGAAGAGCTGTGTGATTCCAAAGGGCTGTACCTTTCATGAAGTGAAGGTTTGTTCAGGATTAAGATTAAACTGCCGCATTTTGGGAAGAGACGAGGCATCTTACCAGAAAAGCACTTCAGCTACAGTAAGGAACTGGAAAGAGTCAGATCACATCTTTTACTGTATTTCTTCCTCCTCATTTCATTTTCTTTCAGATTTTTGTTCCCTTCCAGACCCCACCTCTGTCCTCTAAAATCTGTTGGTTTTCAGCTTCATTCTTGACCCTCAGCCATATTATTCTCCTGCACACTACCCAGAACATTCATCTACATTCACCTTTTAATAGCATTGTTAATGATTTGAAGGGAGTAAATCACATACAAGATAATGGCTGCAAAAAATTAATAGACATGATTTTTATTATATAATCCACTAGTATACTAATCGTCTGAACAGTTAATTGAAAAGCACTAAATATTTTATTATTCATTTGGTATTCCTTCTCCTTTCACCGTTCTTGCATCTGTTTATTTTTATTTCTTTAGGACCTTTTTACCTACACTAACCTACCCTGTTAATTCATTTTTAATAAAAATTGCACCCTACTGGCACTTTAAAATCCTGGCACTTTAAAATCCTAGCACTTTACAAAAAAAAAATTAGAAATTGAGAATTTCTTTGGACACTCTTACAGATGAGATGGGGAACAGATTCCATTTCAGCCTCGAGAAAGCTTGCTGTAGAAGGAAGTCCTATTTTTTAAATCATTTTTAAAAAATTAGACTTCTTAAAGAACTATTGTCACTTTGAAGCATGCAGACTCCTCATGATAATCAAGCTTAGACTCTTAAAGGGACAGAACACTTGCTAGTCAGGCAGTATCTCATGGCCCCTATTTGTTTCTAACACATTCCAACAGCTCAGAGAAGAATTAAAAAAACCCGAACAAACAACACTATGGGATCTGTCATATGTCAAGGATTTTTTCCAAAAAGGTTATAATAGTTAAATGTTGTGTTACATGTAAATTTATGAAAACGAGCTTTTATTTTTGCTTTATTTTTGCTTTATCTTCCCCCCAGCAGAGAGTATTGGGGTTTGTTTGTTAGAGATTTTGCCTTTAGTATTAGCAAAAATGCAGTGTAATATACTAAAAATTACTTGTTTTGTTGTTTAGTATTTGTAAACTCAGACGTGTGTGTGTGTGTGTGTGTGTGTGTGTGTGTGTGTGTGTGTGTGTGTGTGTGTGTGTGTGTAAAATAACATTGTCTTTCATAAATACATGCATTGACTGAAATAAAATCAGTGATAATTCTGTTTAGGTTTTTGTGGAGAGGGATTGTTTTTAAACTTTAAGTGAGCTTAGTGCTTATGAAAATACCGCATATACAATTCAGCAGGCAAAGAAAGCATCAATGCCTATATTACCACAACCTTTTGATATCTGTGCAGTTAACAGTCGTCCTGCAAAGGACAATTCCAGTGAGATCTCTGATGGTCCCATGGTGGTTAATATAGTTACACACTCACACAGCTACATAAAACTAATGCTAAATTAACAAACCAGACAAAGTTCAGTAGAAAGTTCTACACAGTCTGTGATTAAGCGATTAATGAGATGACTGCATGCAGTATTTTTCCACAGATTCCAGCTTCATTGTGCAAATGAATACTTATGGAGTTTTTTTTCTCTATATGACCCTCAGAACACATGGCCACAAATACAAAACTGTTCAGTTCTATGTGGGCATCGCTACAGAGTTCCTCAAGAGAATACAAATGCATTTTTTCTTAGAAAGATAGAACAAAACCAAAATCTATGAAATGAGGCAATATTATTATTTTATATTGTCTCTATAAACTTCATTCCTTCAATGAGGACCCTGTCAACCACTAGTTCTCAAGCCTGAGCACACGAGGAGGCACTCCACATTGCAAAGATCTGTCCCCAGGATATGAGCTGCAGGTTTACATGGTCTAGCCCTCAGGAAACCTGCAGATCTATTCTAAGAAATGTTCAAAATACTGAAAGTAACTGCAAATGATATGAAGGATTTTATTTTCACTCTGACATTCTAAAAGATTTATCTCAAGTGTTCATACAAAAACATCATGCAAACATTATTGTTTTTCATTCACAAATGAGTGTGTGATTTAGCCTTTTTAATACCTTTCCTCCAGTACACATACAGCCATGCTTAAGACAGATCTCTGGTAAAAAACAGCCCTGAATTTTCAGATGCGCAGGGTGCCTGCAGCTCCTGTTGCTATCAGCTGGAATTGCCAGGCTCTCAGCACTTCTGAAGCTCTGGCCTTTGTTTATGGACTGCCACAGGTGCACTCATTCTTCAGTGAGCAGCCAGCATTTTGATACACTTTAATGTGATAATGGCACATATGAGGAAAGCAGAAAAAAGGTGGAGAGAGCTAAACTACTCAGAAAACCTATTAATTCTGATGTTGCCATATGCCTAATCAACACTGTGTTTGACACTGCTCAGTTTAGCTGATCCATTTCAAGGGTAGGTATACCCTGCACATAAAATGTATCCATAACCACCTCTTCCTCTCACATAAAACAGCTTATTTACCTGTGGGGAAGTGCAGCTTCTTGTAGAACAAGTCCATATGTTCAATGTCACAGTGTGACTCTTGTGTGAGGATAACGAAGGCTCGAAGCCACTGAAAAAGCAGCTCTCCTGGGTAGCTGCAGGAGCTATGCACAAACTGCAGCTATGGAGACAAATGCACGCCTGGAAACAGCTAACTAGCTGGTTCTATCACCATAGCCTCCACTCTCTGCCCTGGAACAAGCTGATGGCCAGTAGATTACAAAGGAAGAGCAATCTCATCCTCCCTGGGAAGATTTCTCTGTGCTCAGCTATATTACTGTGCTCAATTTCCAACCCATCAGTTAAACCTCTTTTTTTATAGGAATTTTGGAATATTTTATGATCTTATGACGATACAAAATGGTCTTCTGTTTGCTCAAAGCTATTGTGCACATTCAACACTATCTTACCCAGACAATCCTCATCTTTATTGTCAATATCTTCATTCGAATTCATTCACACTCTCACATAACAAAAAATGTTGAACTACATTGTCCTACAAAATTAATCTATTAATATTTAGTAACAAAAGGCAATGAGTTCTATTTCAGATTGTATGTGAAAAGGATGGTCCTCTCCTTTGCTGAGCAAAAGAGCCTGTCTTATTATTATTACAGCACAGGCTGTGCACTTCTCTGAGGCTGTTGCAGTAGTGTTTCACAGACAGGGCAAGAAATAGAAATTTCAGCAGTTCCTCCAGAAACAGCATCAAAGAGGTCACACAGGACTACTCCCAAGGTGAAATTCACTGTAGTTCTTAAGACAAAACAATTCTTACGGTATTCTTGAATATTTTGGCATTCCAGGAGAGACTTAGAAGGACTGGGTGCTACATTATAAATATTAACAAAAAGGGTAGGATATTTGGGTTTGTGTATTAAGTTTTGAAAACACTTCTAGGTGAACATATTTTTATTGATTTGTATCTGGATAATGCAGAACTATATGTGATAGGTTCAATTTTGAACCTATGTGATAGGTTAAGAAAATCATGCCAAGTTCTGATATGATGTAAACTAATTGGCTTTATTGGTTACAGTTAATAAATGTTGTAATGAATGTATTCCTTACACTGAATGTAAACCTGGGTGTAATCCTCACACTCAGAAGAGCTTTAATTCCTTCTCAAAATGAACCTCCCAGACACAGTTCTTTCTTCCAAGTTCAGACCACAACTGATGCACGTAATGCAAACCTTACAGGTCACTAGTCAATGTTATGACTTGAATGACACTTTCAAATGACTATATTCTTACCATGTTCTCCCAGTGTTAGGACTAAGCTCTTACCCATTTACGCTGGGTAGAAGGGTTGCTCTGCATCCCTTGAAGCCACAGAGCTCTCCTGTCAACAAGTCCACCAGCACAAGAACTGAAACCCTGTAGGGTAGGACCAGTAGGTCTCCCAGGGTTATTGTACTGGTGTGTCTCCAGCCTCTAGACCTGGAACTGGTCAGTGCTACACTGGCGCTGCCAGCTTTCCTATCCGCAGGTCTGCAAGCTGTGATCCTTTCAGAGTCACAGTTCAGATTTCTCTTTCTGAGCTGTCTGTTTTGATTTCTTTCTGGCTTCTGTTTGTCTACAAATGTTTTTATTTTTGTCATGCTCCGAGGATGAGTATGATTTCCAGCATATACACAAAGACATCAGACTTGCTTGTTTCAGGAAAATTACCATTCTTCATATCAAGTCTTATACATGATAACTATTTAAAGAACAAAAGGCTCCCATTCAGCTATGTACTGAAAAGATACCATGTATGCACTATTAGGCTGCTCAAACTGCTTCAGCAATGAGTTCAAAACAAAGACACTCCAAAATAAAGGGTCTGCGAGGGTTGCCACCACTTTTCAGAGCTTTTGATGCAACAACAAATCTCTCCTGTCAGACGTTCAAGGGTATATTCTTCTCTCAAGAAGAATCCAAAACACAAGAAACTTCATTTTTTGATTCATCATTGCCTTGAAGAAGGACAATATCATATGATGAGATGACTACAAGTCATGAAGTTTTGTTAAATAATTTATGTATCACTGTCTTGATTCTGTATGATTAAAGGCATGTCAATGTATTGCTATAATGCATAATAATACTAAGGTTAATGCTATACAGCTGTTTTTACTTGAAAGGATTTTCAGATGCTAATTATACTTTCCTCAGATTTACAGCTTATAACTGAAGTTTCCCTTCCAAGCATTTTTTACCTCTCCAAATGTAAGTTTCACCAGTATGTATCACTCTTCATCGTTTCAGCACAACACTTACACTTTGTGAACTTAATGAAAATATGAAAATCAAAATTAAAGAGAACAATGATAAATAAAAATCACGAAGTTGAGCCTTTTCAATGTCAGTTGACTCTTCTTTTGACATCACTCAGAATCTTAACGCTCAGCTAATGAAAACTCAAAAATAGTTACTTAAGTTAGGTAAGCAGAGGCACACAAGCTGAAGAATTCAAAGTCACAAAAGGAGGCAATAACAGAAATAAGAACAATGCCCATAAATACTATTTTAATTCTTAACTGTTACTGTGAAGACTGATGTCCTTGATATTAGTGCAAGTATCAAAGAGACTAACAACTTGTAAGAAGAAGTACTCTGTGACAAAGCACCAGTGCTGTCAAAGTAATGATATTACAGCAGTGTATCAACAGAACAGCCATGTCAAAATCTATCTAATCCCCCGTCTTGCCTTCTGTTATAGACAATAAGGATGCTTCAGAAGGATTATATATCACATACTGCTATTTCTCCAGAATAGTCCATTTCCTAGCAATCTGTACTTCGAGGACTTTCTAAGCCAAAGCAGTAAATTTGTATTTAATATTTTTCTCTCAGAAATCTGTCTAATTGTTTTTTGAATCATAATGATTTTTTTGCAAGTTCAATACTAAACATAAACATTGTGGTCAGGAATTCTACTGCTTACTTTCTTTCAGGTAAAAAAAGGATCCCTTCTGTTTGTTTCAAACTGAACACTCACTAGCTTCTTTAAATTCCTGTTCATATAGACTAAATATTATTTTTAATTAGTATATAAATTCTTGGTAGTTTGGAACATATGAGCACAAGGATAGGTGGCATGTTTGTTTGTACTGAAGAATCTGCTTTGGCTTTTACAAAAATGTAATGCTTCAAATAGATTTGGTGGGTGTAGCTGAATGGGCTCGGGGCACTGTTTCTTCATAGTTTTAGCCACAATTTCTTATCCTGAAATCAAACCCTTTTTTATTCTAGGAAATCTCTGTGCCCTTACCAGAGCTGAGAGCTTTTTCCCAAATCTAATGTTTAACACTGAACACTTAAAACTCTTCAGTGGCTTCAGAGTGAGACTGGCTTATGAGGGGAAAAGAAATAACAAAACAAGAAAGCACTACAAAAGTAATGCCAAGTTCTTTCAAAGCATGAAGTAGTTTACATTCTTTTTCCAATATTGAAAGCAGTTACATCAGAGTAATGACTTCTGATTTGATACTTGAGGCATCTTAAAGACTTTACAGGAGTGAGACCAGAAGGATCCTACATCTTCAGAAGAGAGAATAAAACATTGTATTCTTTGCTGTAACACACTTTATTAACAAAATGCTTTTCTCTCCTCAATTTATGGTAAGGTCTCTGAGAAAACAGTAACCTCCAATGGTTTCTTCTAGTTTCTTAATTAACATAAGCTACAGAGACCTGTGCTGCAGAGTCACCATCCTACCAGAAAGATTTCTGTAGACAGTCTGTGCAATGGAATTTCCATTTTTATCACTGTGCTTTTTAAAAACATTCGGTTTGATTAAGTACCTGCAAACCCTGTCTGTCATTCTCTAATCAAATATATTTCCATCATTTATTTACACAATCAGATAGTGAATTTTTCGAAGACTCTGCAAGTAGATCTGCAATTCACATAGATGTATCTGAGCTTTCTTTGAACTAATTAGACTAAAGTGAGTTCCTCAGCAACAGCAGCCACAGCAACACGGGAGGTGCTACATGCAAGCTACTGCATACATACCTATGGCCCAGGAAGCTTTTGTAAAACAGATTGAACTTTTTTCCCAGTGTAACTATACAAAGATTGTCTTTCAAGGAATGCTGCAGGGATCAAAACTCAATCAACCCTATGGTATTACCAATAACTTGATTAGGAAATAAGGAAAATGTGTTCTTGCAGTTTGGAAATGTGACAATAGACCCCATTGCTGAGAACTTAACAATCTTTAGAAACTATGAGTTTCTTTTCAAATAAAATATTCTATAAAGATAATATTCTGAGGGACAAGAGACTGTTTACTAGACACAAGTAATGGGTTTAGATTAGGTTTTTGTTTTCAATCTTCATTTTTAACAGTGTGGCATTTGCCCCAAAGGCAGCACTCTGGTTTATGTTACCATCCCTGGGAAATACATGCCCCAGAGAGAAGCTGTTTAATAAAAAAGTTTTTATAATATATTCATGATAGTTAATGTGAATAAATATTATATCCTAATGAAATATATCCTTATCAGGGCCACAGAAACAATTCATCACTTCACCATAAGGGAGTTTCCCAAGAAGTCATTCCAACAATATCAGTAGAAAATAAACACATGCATACACACATACATAACAAGTTTGAGTTTTTTTCAAGCCTTATCACTGAATGTGGTTTATAATGGAACTTGCTGCTAAATTAAAGTCTACTCCCTCAAGGACTCTTATGCATCTTTCAAAATGTTTTTAAAGCATTTTACTCTTCAATAGATCACTACAACGCCATGTAAATAAAACTGATTAATAAGAATTCAGTGAGGAGAGAGAGGCATTCACCATAAAACCAGGAATGCTTTGAGCTCTGTAGAGATTCTTTTCTGCCACACACAGCTTGGCTGGAAACATTCCACTGGTCCCACAATGCACATGTTTTCAATTACAAACTACAGATTTTATCAGAGTTTAAGTTAATTATTTTATACCTCTGAGATAAAAGCAATTCATGTTTAAAAACAAAAGTACATATTTTCCTATTTTAAAGCAAAAATATTTGTGCTTCTCAAGAATGGGCTGTGAACCCGTTAGGACAATTTTTTACTTTTAACATCATTGTCATAGGGAATCTATTCTTCTCTGGTAGTTTACCTCTCTTGAGTTATCAAGCCTTCACAGCTTAATGAGAACAAAATTACATCTTGTGGCAGTCAATTATGATCCTGTTACTTACAGGCCTTTAAAAAAAAAAAACAGCCCCTGCACTAGCTTTTGTAAAAATGATCCAGCACGCATTTTCTACCCACTGCTGTTTTCAATGTCCAAACTGTATCAAAGTAAAACAACCCAAAGGAAATGAAGCAGTTTCTGTCAACATCCCCAATGTGCCATATGAAGTATACACCCAGTATAAAACTTGAGATTTATATGTTAATAATATCGGCTTGTATTTAATAAGTAAATCATATATATTGTTTTACAAAATGAAAAGCATCATCAGTCAGGACAGATAAATCTCTAAAATATGTTACTTAACTTTACGCCAAAACCAAAAATATAACTGTGTGGAAATGTTGTGTTTTCAAAATTCAGTGTTAATACAATAATACCCTGTCCAACAAATCAATATTTTTTGTTTTCTCTTCTCTGAGAGGAGAGTACACACACCATGACATTACAGTTAAAAGCTAGTAAAGGAAAAATTTCTCCAGCATTTTTTTAAAACTTGCACAAATGCCAGAAAAGATGATGGATAAGAGTTAATGAGTACTCCACATCAATTGCTGAAAGCTTATTTTCTTTAAGGGTATTTGGAAAATTAAATCTTCGTGTTTCTGAAATAGAAGACACTAGAGGTCTGTAAGATGGGGAAAAAAACCCACAGACTAGGGACTCTATCTTCCTCCCTTGTCATGGAATTGCCACAAAGCTGCAGCCAAGTCCACACTGCACACCACCACCTATCAGCTTATCAGTCTTTGAAATAGGAGAAATAAAGGTTTGCTGATCTGCTTTAGTAAAGCACCACAAGATTTACATAAAAAACATGTTATGTATGAATGCAAAACTGACAGTAAATATCCTGAAGCAAAGAATGCCTCATCAGCAATGAGATAACTTGTGGCAAACACTCATTACTTAGCTAATTTGTTGCAGAAAAGAATAAAACTATAACAAATATAGTCTGGACACAAAGGGCATCCTGAAAATAAATTCTGCCCTTCTAATTTCATGATAATTGTCATGTAAATTAGGAGAGCTAAAATTACACCATCTGGAAAAGTAAAATGTTTCTTTTCTTTCATGAGTGATCCTCAGAAAAGTCTTTCCCACCTGATTAAGTAACATTGTGTTTGTTTTTTGGACAATAAAATGTAAAAAGTTTTCTTTTTCCTGTCAGCAAATGATGAATACATGTGGAACAGATTATTTAATACCACTAGACCACCAGGGAAGAAGATTTAGGTGAGCAGCAGCAGAGCTGTACCATTTATTTTTATTACCATGCATTAAAAATTATGTTTACAGATAATTGTTTTTCTCCCTCCAATAAACCAAGATTAAAAAAAAATCAAGGAGAATATTTAATAATACCAGACCACCAGGGAGGAATTTTAAAAGTTGATTTTTTTATTGACAAATTTGATTCTCTTTTTCTTTCTTTCTTTTCTTCTAAATTTCCAATTCTTTTTAGCTGCAATTTGTGGAGAGAAAATTTGAAAATAGAATGACAAAATGAGTTTTCAGATGGGGGAGTTTCACTCAGATTAGATTGTCCCTTTATAAGGGCAATTAGCTAATCAAATAGTCCCTCAACACCAGCAGTTTTATAACACCTGTGTAGCTGCCCACATATTATATAATGTTTTGCAGCTGTAAGTCCTCAAACATTTGGTCACACGGTCCTATTTCCTAGTATTTGTCAGTTTTGCTCCAACTGAAGTCTGATACTACTGCTATCTGTTTCTGTGGGAGTGTTACTGGGTATAAAGTTGCTGAACTTACTTCACTTTCCTGCCAGAACTGTGTTTTATATAAACCTCTATTTTAAATTCCCAATCCCACTTTGAAATTAAAGGTTTGTGAGAAAGGTCATTTATTTCAGTGATGATCATGATGCTAGGAAACCCCAAAAATACTGGAAACATAAGTAGTCCGTTTGCTTATGTGAGAGCTCCAGATGATTTATCTATAAAAGGAATTCGGGGCCAAATTCTCAAGTCAATGCTCATTAGCTAAACAAAGCTGATATGGGCTTCAAAGTCAGTAGTGATTTTGCCTAAGTAAAACCAGCAAGCCAGTCAGGATCTGATAAGCATCTGAATGCCTCAGATTTACAAAAAGAAAAAGAAATTAAGCCACTGAATGTTTAGCTGTTTGTCTATTACAGTATGAAAGGAAACAGATGTTAGAAGAGGAGTCTATGCTATTATATAGTGCTGGTCAGGTTCACACTATTTTCTATTTGAAGAAAACAAACAATTCTGCATGCACAGCAGGGCCATAAAAACATGCAGTGACACATGAATGTGCAGTGAACTTTTTCAAATGTGCACTGACTTTTTGAAACATAAATGTTGGCTACTCAGCAGTCACCTATAGCTGCTGCAGCCACTGCTTGGATCTCTGTTTGCCAATTCACAAAGTGGTTACAGAGGATTTTTTCTTATATGCAACTTTAAAAGGAAATACATATGCCTGGAATTCAACATTTGCTACATATATTTTCATTTATGTCCTGATTGTTTTATCATCAATCCACACACCAACCAACTGTTAGCTTAAATGCAAACTATACACTGTATAGGGAGGGCTTACAAACTTTCCTATGTTGCTCTCATGTGACCAGAACACTCACTCAACAAAGCACAAACAGCCTGCAGTGACATACTGCTTATCTTGTGTCTAATGACACAAGACACCTCTTCTTAAACTCTTCTGCTTTCACAGCCAACCCCTCCTGCCATTACTGCCCAGGAGAGTGTAAGGCACAGTGTTCATTGCTGACTGTTCCTCTCAGTACCAGCAGATAAGGTACCAGCAAAAGGAGAAGAAAGACCTGCTCTAATGAGTACAGTTCATTTCTCAATTCCTACACCATTCTTTCCCAGACATGGTTCTAGTCTTACCCTCCCACATACAGGGAACTCTTCGTATTTGGACCTTGTCTTCTTCCTCTTTCCGTTCTTTCCCCATCCAGAAGACTGAAAAGGTCGAATAGCAGCTTTTGCAAGGAAGGAAAAAACTCCTTGCTCTTACATGACTAAGTCCCCCACCAAAGCTCACCTTCATAATTTCCTATGGATGCTATGGATGGAGGTGATCTATGATTTCTCAAATAGAATGCTATTATTTCTCAGATATCAAATTCTCCAGAGCTCTACTGACTACACAAGTCTTTATCCCCACATACAACCTTCTAAAATTCTCCCTCTGAAGCCCTAGTGACCAATGTCTTCTTTCAGATCCCCAGCAACCAAGTTTTCTAATATCCTTAGCCTCCTCAAATCCCAGCCTTCATTCACAGAAGTCTATACTACAGTTAGAACTGAGTTTTGCCTACATTTTTGACACCACCAAGGAGTGGTGCTCACTATAATTACTTGAAATTCTTCCAGACAGTTTAGAGGGGTTCTATTTTTTATTTTTACTTTTTTATTAGGCCTTTAGCTTTGGTTCTAACTTTCCTATACTGGGGAAAAGTCAGTCAGTTTGTACTTTTTTTTCTATGCTGTTTTCAAAACCTAGAAGATGAAAGGGAATATGTTGGCATAATATCTAAATCTAAAAAAGAGTAATTAATTTTTATGAGATTCATGAAACTTCACATATTTAATTTGCAGGCACATCATATTATCAGATCTAAACATGTATGCTTATTCTTAATTTTTTTTTTCAGCTCTAGCTACGAGGACAGTAAAACATACCTGTTCACAAGCCATTTGGTACTACTCTATGTGTTTGTCAATAAATATGTTCAGTAACTAAGTAATGGAGCTAAGTAGCAAACTACAGTAGAAAGAAAATACGTTTCAAATGAGGTTTGAAATGAGAGCAAGAGTCAATGAATGGGAGTTACACAGGTGTATCTATCCCCAAAAAAGCTTAGTTATGAACGAATGAAAAAATATTAATTTATCTTCCCTCTCTGGATATTTGATCATAAGCAGCATTCAAAAATTATTCGAGTTGTCTAACAGCAGCAACAAACTGATTTTTAAAGGAGCACCATAAATGCTCTTGCAAAATCAGATTCAGCTACTACATTCACTGGAATTTGAATCAAAAGGCTGGGCTCCTCCCAAACAACTACAAATCCCAGGGCACAGTCATGATGCTTTCTGGCTCTTCAGGTGTTGTAAGTGTCCTTTTCCTTACTGCTCATAGCAAGTACAAGAAGCAAACAAAAGAAATGCAAACCTTTCTGGCTAAACTAGTAAGCTAAATCCAGGAGAGGCAAATAGCATACCAGTTGTCCAGAGCAACACCTAGCTGATGAATGAACTAATGATGATGGACAGCAAACACATCCCTATTCCCAAGGTAAATTCTTGTTCACTAAGTTAGTAAAATCATGAATATCATTATTACATTTATTTTACACAGCATCTGCACTGGACTCGCTGTTACATTTTATTTTGACTACTGTAGCAAGTAGTAGTTATTCAGAAGTGTGGGCACATATATCAAGGGAGAAAAAGCAAGGTGAGACATGGTAAGTGGGCTTACAAGACCATTTTTCATGGCAGTTGTACAAAGGGAATAGTGAAAACATTTTCAATTTTGACTCTACTTCCTTTGCCCCTTGTCTTGAAATGCAGTGTTTTTCTTGGCATAGGAAAGGTGTTGTTCATACTTCATTTTAATTTTGCCTGTTAAGTGACTGAACGTAGGAGTAAGTTCTGGCAATGGAAGAAATTATTTTCTTAATTTTTAATGCTAATGAACATACAGTTATATCATATATTCATGATGCCTTGCACTTAGCACTTACAACTCCTTAACATTCAAAACCACTTCGCAAACAAGCATAAAAATGATATGTAAAGATTACTCACATAATTTTCCTTGCAATATCTGCTTCCAATGTCACACCACAGAAGATGTTTTGAATAAGTCAAAAATAATATGAGTGAAGTATTATTGTTTGAACTGACTTTGGACATAAGACACCCAGATGAATGCATCTTTCCTTACAGGAAGTGTTGTAGGTGGTCAAAGCCCTGAGTTAAATATTCCCTAGAATAACAGCTAATACAGAATCAGAGCATCTCAATACAGACTTGTTCCTGAGCACCACAGTTCAGTATTTGGAAATAGTACCAATGACTGACAACTTGCTTCATCCATTTCCTTCAGTATTGTCCCATTTTCCTGCTTTTACAATATTTTTACCATGACAGACTTAACTAATGCACAAGCACAAGACATCTTTTCGTAATTTTGAACTGAGTTGGATATAGGTAAATGGAATTCAAGGCACTGCATGAACAAGCAACATCTCTCCGCCAGTTTTGGACTATATTCCAGTTGAAGTTTAAAGTACTTCTTTTCTTGTTAAGGCAAAAAAATCTAGCTTAAATAGAATCACAGAAGGGTTTGGGTTGGAAGGGACCTTAAAGACCATCTAGTTGCAAAAACCTGGCCATGGGTAGGGACACCTTCCGCTACACGAGGTTGCTCAGGGCACCATCCAGCCTGGCAGTGAACACTTCCAGGGATGGGGCATCCACACCTTCTCTGGGCAACCTATTGCAGTGTCTCACTACCCTCACAGTAAAGAATTTCTTCCTAATATTTAATTTAAAACTATACTCTTGCAGTTTACAGCTATTACCCCTTGTCCTGTCCCTCCATGCCCTTGTGAAAATTCCCTCTCCAGCTTTATTGTAGGCCCCATTTAGGTACTGGAAGGCGCTCTAAGGTCTCTCTGGAGTCACCTCTTCTCCAGGCTGCACAACCCCAGCTCTCTCAGCCTGTTGTCATAGGAGAGGTGCTCCAGCCCTCAGATCATCTTCATGGCCCTCCTCTGTATTTGCTCCAACAGGTCGCAGTTGGAATTGTTTTCTTTTCCTGCTACCGTGTTCCATGCAGTTTGGAAGCATCTATTGCATCACTTTCTCTGGGAAGCTATCAAGTTTCATCTGCAGTTTCTGTAATAAAGTTACATATAAAGAAGTTTGATTTGAGCATGCTGCATGAAGAACTCCAGCCTGTCCAATTACTTGTTCTCACTAACTTGCAAAAGAAACCATATTTGGTAAATTCAGCCTCTTTCTCTTGTTTCACTGTTTAAAGTTTATAATTGTCAGGAACAGCTGTACATGTTGCCAGTCACCTTCCTAAGAACTAACAAGCCTCCAACAGACAAAACTTCTATTCTCCTGCTAAATTTGTTTTTAATTATATTGCAAGTAAGGAAAAAAAATACCCCAGCTGTTAACACTGACTCAGAAAGGCTGAAAGGAGATGTAGAGCAGACATTAGGAAATACTTAAAAAAATTCTTGCTTTAGTAACAGATATTTCTGGCTTTGAATAAAATCTGAAATATTCTGAGATGAAACATTAAACAATAGACTGTGACTACTATTTTCAGATTTTAATGCCTTGAATTCTGCTTCAAAAACACAATGTATTAACTTTATATTTGCAGGTAAATACTAAGTTATTTGTCATAATAACTTTACAACTTTGTGTTTTGTCTTGCCTTGATTGCTGAAGGTAATAGGGTCTGCTTTATTATGCCCATAAATTGAGTCAATTGACTTATCCTTATATCCTGTTTCCTGAACTTAATGAGAGATTCTGCATCATTAGGAAAACACATCATCCTACAACAGGATCAAAAGCAAAGGAAGACTGATAATAATTCATTTGGATTTCAGAGAATGCTCACAGGACAAAATTTCAGTGTTTTGACCTGAGTTAGGACAAACAACTGGCTTTGTAAATAAGTTTGCTGATTACTGTGCTTAGTTTGCAAATGGCCCCGGAAACACAAACAAAACTGACTTCTGAATGTAAGTAACATTCAGATGAATATAAACTCCCTCTGCTTTGTATAAAAAGATAAAAAAGTTCAGAAGTCCAAAATATCAAAAGAAGCATGTATCAAAGCAACATATTAAAGGAGCTGTTCCCAATAAAATAATAGAAATTTTTTCAACTTTAGTGCATTTTTATTTACATAAAATATCTATTATATGTTACGTCACCATCATATTTGAATGTAAATGGTGCCATCTCATAATCTAAATAGGACAACAAATCTCTTAAATCCCAGCAGATTGAGTTTATTTGGTATCTGGGCACACAGATAGAGCACCAGTACCAGACCTGGCTAATAGGATTCACTGTCACAGAGCAGGTCACAGGAGAATTCAGTCCCCCTGCCTGATCCTTCACTGCTGTGCAACATGGCCTGTGCCACTGTTTGGCCCAGGACAGTACCCACAGCACATGCTTCATTCCTAGCACTGGGACAGGTTTTCTGTGGTTTAAATACAAAACAATACCATCCTTATCATCTTGCCTCTGCTCAGGAAATATAAGAAAATAAAAACTGATCAACAATCTTGCAACAGATGCTCAGATGTTCTCAATGAATAGGAGTGCATAGGAAGTTGCTCTAAATAACTTTCAGTTGTTGATTTTCCACCCATTGCCACAAAGATGTTTTTATTCACCCACAGACAAAGTCAAAACTTTAAATGAGAGTAAGACCTAGAAAGAGAGAAGAATGTTGCATAGAAAATGTTTTCATCAAAACTGAAAGCAAACTGTGGAAGTATTAAAAGTAAAGGTGTTTTCAGGCCTTTTTTCAGCTCACTTCTGGGATTTTTTCTGAATAGGAAATTTATGAAATTTCTAATGCAGATATGAAACTAAACCAAACTACAGTTTTGTTTCTTAAATATGATTCGAATATGCACCTGCAGTCCCCTGAATTCCTGCCCTTGGGAGTTCACACATTGCTAACAAGAATTTTTCATTTACTATTATCTTTAAAGGATAAGGAGTAATTTCCAGATAAAACCTTATACAATTTACATAAAAGCTTAATTAAAAAGATAAATTAACTACAAACTTAAGGTCTGGCAAACCTACTGAACTAGACAGCTTGAAGTTAATACCAAAAGCCATTTTTTCCAAGTAGTAAGGAGTGACTGCAACATACTGTATGGTAAACCATACCTGACAATCCAGTAATACTTACTCCTGCTAATAATAAATTTTCAACCTCAACTCTGCCTTTGAGGTTGTGGATATATACCAATGCATTATTATAACCTATCTTTTCTAGATATGCGAATATTTCTTCTGGAAAATATTATTTCTATTTTGATTCAATTTAGTTATGAAATAAGCAATCCACGGTGGAATAATTATAAGAATGCTATGTATGTTATCTTGAATTAATCTAAAATCATGAGTAGGAAGGTTTTCCTGCAGTATGGAGTTTTATTGTTAAATGGAAGTTCGAACTGAATACTTTTGAGCCTCGGTGGATCCATAACACTTTTCCACTGCAAAGCACGTACAAAAGAACTTTATATGCATGTTATCAATATATGGTTGCAATAGAGAATGTAGAGTTGGATGTGTCAGGGAATGCTGCAAAAGGCTCCAATCAATGACTTCTCTTTGGTATGTATATTACTGACGGAGTAGACCAAAATGGTCAAAGACAGGGTCTACTTACTCCCTGTTTAGGCACAGATTCTCTAAACAAAAGCTCATAAAAGCTCCTCAGAGTTGTTATAGTCTGTCAATAAAGACCTTGTTTAAGATAAACCACTGTCTTGCAAAGTTACCACGTTCCAGCAGTTCGCACATATTTAGCATCTATTTAGGTGTTCTCAACACTTCTCCACTGTGATTATCCCTGTTTTCTAGTAACTACACATTAGAAATAGACATCCTGCAAGTATATTTCTATTGTTGTTCTTTTAGGCACTGCATAAGAGAGACAGAAGTTACAAGATGGCGTAAGTGCTCCCTTGGCCACAAATATCTTCAGTAAAAGAAGCTGAGAGAGAGAGGTTGTTCCTAACTAACTAAAGATTAGTAAATATTAATTGCATGTCCAAGTGCTGCATAGTCTTGTTTTTGGACTGGTTTAATGGTGGTTAAAGTTAATGACAATTTTACAACACGCAGCACATCCGTCACACAAACAGCTTCATTTCAATATATAGTTTTATAATAGCAAAGAATATGTTCCCTTTCAGGAACTGCCTCAGATCTTGAGTGAATGCATGTAGATAATTTAGATAAAAAAGATGAATTTTCTTTTTTTTTTTAAGTCTTTAGTCTAAATTGAAATAAATACAAATGCCAACAAGAAGGTAAGAATTAATCTTTCTTTGGAGAGGCTAAAAGCTTCCTATGTATTGGCTGCATCAATTATACATTGACATGAATACTGAGAAAAATAGCTCTAAAATGCCAATGCATTAATTTACACATTACAAAATCTCCAAGTTAGGCTCAGAAATTTACTCATGGCACTTACAATATAATTGTGCAGAAGTACTCTCTACTGAACTGCAGGATCAAACTTTTACTTAGAACTCCAAAGACCTTTCTGGGATGTCACCCAAGCCTCACTGCTCTTTTGATTAACTCCACTAACTGCAGGATGTGGGAATCTCAGTTCCAGCCTCTTACTACTTCCAGGAACCAGTAAGAACACGCAAACCCTGTCTCCTCTGGAAAAATGGAGAGTATTGGCTGTCTGTAGAGGTGGTTAGTGTATCTCCTCAGGGCTTAGGTATTTGGGTGTGAATTGAACAAAAGCCAGTTATTTCTGCAATCATCATACCAGGAACTTTCAAGGAAAATAAATGTGCTCCCTGTTTGTCATGATAGAACAACATTGAAGTCATGTAAGCCAATTCCACCTGCCTTCATGAACCCCTCTGTTTATGAGGGAGAAAGAAATTGCCTGCGCAAGGAAAAAAGGGGTTTAAGACTATGAATTGTGAATGTAAGTGGTGTGCAGAAGCTACATAAATCAGGCCTTTCTTTATCAGAAATGCCAAACATATTGTAATATCTTCACACTCATTTCTTTTCTCGGAACTACTTTACGGATGTTTAAAGGGTGTGGAAAGGAAGAAACACTTATGTGAAAACACTAACATTGGCAGGCATTCAAATTGCTATGCAGACCCACTGCAACCAATTCTAAAAGTCTCTTAGCTAATATTACATAGTATTTTATATAATACCTCCCAAAGGGTTCAGAGGAGAAATTTTGAAGTAAAAGAACTAAATGACAAGTTTGATTTTTGTACTGAACTCTGGAATAATAAAGTCTGGGATAATTCCTTCTCAAATAGATCTGTGTTATCGAATCGATAACCATTTTTTTTTAGATTCTTTTTCATGCTTTAATGTATTTCTAAGTCCTCCCACATTGCCTGACACTTTCTTTGGCTTTATAAATGATCATGGAAAAGGTTGTGCTGGTGAAGATGTTAACTTTTTCAGAGTGCTATGGTTAGGCCTAGAGACAGCTTGAATATTGGAACTGAGCACCAATCTATAGGGAGCAAAAACACAGAAGTACCGGGTAAAGCATTGACAATATTACTAGCCAGATCAAGTGTTATAGTTTCACTAGATAAAGCTTTTTTTCAGGGTTTGTCACTCTGCTGCTAGGTATAGTATGTAAAAATACTTACCTTATGCCATAAAAATCTGACGATTTATTAATAAATAAAATACTTTGTGAACAGTGTATATTTGCATAATGATAAATACTACTAACAAAATTAGCAAGGACTACTAGGCCGAGGAGAACTTCCATTTCTGTTTGATAAATGCATAAGATTCCTTCTTTTTCTAGAAGCAGGAACCATTTCCCCTCTTACTATTTGCAAATAACATCCTCTTCTCTGTTCCTGTATTGTATTTATAAAAGCATATAACTTTTGACTGTTTCGTAGAAAATAAAGCTTTCTGTGTCACAGTTCACAGAGATACTCTGAAAAACTACTACCTCTAGTGCTCGTTTTAGAAAAACTAGTCTTTATTCTCAGTCAGAAAAAGAACTTTTAGCCAAGCCAATCTAATTGGTTTGGTTTTATAAATTACTTCTAGCCACTTGCACAGCTTTGTTTTTACCTTTTTCAAACCTAAATGGTGTCAAAGAACAGGTTGAGAGTTTCTGGTGACACAGAAAAAAGATTTCACATTAATTACAAGCTACACAAATGTTGCTTTGGCTTGACTTAGGGTTTTTTCTTAGCCAAAGAGACATATTTAAATCTCTCAGTATCCTCTGGATATCTTCCTTTGGCCTGACTGCCTACAGGAAATAGCTTTTAAATACCAAGAGTGCACAATACTTGTCCAAGCTTCAAACACAGTTATGAGATTTGTAACAGCTTTTATTATCTTCTAACATATGCCAAAGTAGAACACATTGAATAGCTCGAAGCATTGAAAAAGGAGAGAGAATGTGAACAGGTCCTGAAGCTATGGGTGATTACTGACTTAGAAGAGTGATCACTTTCTGAAGACACATATCTTGTTTAAATAAACACTCAAAACAACTGTGCAAAGGACTTCTCTCTCATCACCTTGAACTGCATCCTCTTAGCTACACAGAAATGTGTCTTTCAGTGTGAATTTCCTCTGCTGCAATCAGTATTCCTTGTTTTGGAAAGACCATGTATCTATAGCAGCAGTGTGAACAAAACAGCTTTCCACTCAGTGAGAAACAGACAGAAAGGGAGCTGGCTCAGGAGGTCTATTCCCAATGCTCTCTTACTATTCCACCTCTCACTAGAGGAGGGGGCTAATGCTCTGAAACGCTGAAGTATTGACAGAAGATTGGCTGCAGGCATATTATTACTTCAGTGGATAAACTCTCACCATCATAATTATCATGAATACTGCAGTACTATTAAGTATCACTTGCATACCTTTTATCTCTGCTAACCGTCATTACAAAAGAATATTACCTTGTTTTTCCAACTGCTGAGAGCATTTGAGAAAAGTGAATTACCTGCTCTTCAAGATCTTTACCAATCATGTTATATTACCTTTTTTCATGCAATTTTTCATGTGTTTCCAATTTAATTGGTTTACTGAAACTTCAGATTGTGAAAAGAATGAAGTACAGTTTGGCGGCAGCAGCAGAGGTCATTGGAATACCCAGCTATGGCCAAAGCAAAGTACCACTCCATGAAGCAAGGATGAGGCAGCTGTTATGAGATTATCAGTGGTATTAATTTCAGAGATCAGGATGTTTAAACCAAGTACCTGGAAAAGAATTGTAGGGGTTTGGGGTTGGTTTTGTTTGTTTGTTTGTTTTTAAAGAAAACCTACCCTTTTAAATTATCTTATCAGAAACTTTATTGCAGTCTTGAATTGAATAGGGAGGAATAGAGTAAAAAGTAGCACTCATACCAGAAAGGAGTTCAAGGAATAGAAAACAGGGAAATTAAAAATCAACACTTTCTAAATAGTGATGTCCTAAGTCAGCTTTATGATGCTCCTAATTCATAGTTTTGCACCTTCCTCCACAGGCCAGACATAGTGAGGTAACTGATATGCTGTTGCCAGATGACAATTTTAGTTGTAAGATATTTTAAGTGATAATCCATTATCTGAAATATCATTTTGCAGTATTTCACATTGCATTTACTTTTAGCACATGTATTGATAAAACTTACAAATGACAGAAGGGTATTTTTTTGAGGTAAACACTTGTTTAACTGGTATATAGTGCGTTATCCCTGAAAAGTTAGTCACCTTCCCTGATTCGTGTGAGTCTTTCTAGGAACCTATAGGAGAAAGACATTTTAATAAGAGCACAGGTTATGCCAGCAAATTCGTTTCCATTTTTTAAATTTAAAACATTCCTTAAAAAAATTCCTGCTCACTGAAGAACACCAGCACCCAAAGTCCTAGGACTTTTTTCTGTGAAAACTGTGCAAGGAATTATTTAAAGAATTATCATATTTAATAGTCATATAAAATCTAAAAAAAAAAACCAAACAAAAAAACCTGCCAAAAAACCACCCACAAACCCTAAAAAAAACTAACTGAAAACAACAACCCACATGGTTTCGTGGTAGGAAAATTAAAAAACAAAGCCCAATGAACATTACTGAGCTCACCAAAAGCCAAGGAGATGAGGAATGAGGTAGTCTGTGGAAATGGCATTTGAGGAGCTAAATAGAAGAAGGGAAGAAAACCAGTTAGCAAGACACTTGGAAGTTTAGGTGAGCCAGAGGCAAGGCATTCTGTGATCCATACAAGCAGTCAGAGAAAGAGCTGGCTGCCCATCAAGTGATGAACTGAGATACTGAGCAGCTTGAGAGCTTGCCAGGTCAAGAGAACTTAGAAAAGAGGTCACACAGCTGTTGACAAGTTGGTTGATTGGTACAAAACCTGGCAAGAAAATAAAAGCTCACCTCCCTGCTGATTTTCTGTTGATAGCTATGACAGAATGAACATTCCTATGGAACATTTTTGTTCCATCAACAGGCATATTTCTATTGGAAAAAAATCTGCAAGCTTTATTGAAGGAACATTCTGTCTTACTTCTAAAAATACCTACTGGTCATAAAAGATGTTACACTGCTGGAGACAAAACCAGTCTCTAGGACTACTTCAACTGCTTTCTTCCCAATAATGGAAGAAATGCCTTGGCCAAATTCAAGGCATTGTCATGAAAGACAAAGTTCTGGATTTCAGTTCTACTGATCCTAAAAATGGAGGGACTTTTGAGTAACAGATGTATGAGAGCAGATAACAAAATAATGCACTGCTACTAGAAAAATAGTCAAGGAAAAATGGGGAAAAGCCAAGATATAGGACTTCACTACAAAGACATAAGTCTCTACTATTTTCTCATTTCTAGCATATTATTTGTAAAGAGGCCTAGATTTCATTTTCTTGCAGATCAGTGAAGACTGAGTTAAAATAAAAACCCTGTTCTCTGCCAACTCTTCACTTCAGAAAAAAACAATAGGAATATTTTCTGGCCAAGGTCCAGGGTTTTCATGCTTTTCTGAACCAAACAAGTGTACAATATTAGCAAGGGTAAGAAAACTATTATTATTTTGCTAGAAACAGCTTTTTAAGTTGCACAGAGTAGCTCAGTTAAGCAGTAATATTTCTCATACCATATAGGTTTCATTGAACTCAGCATAACAACATGTGATAGGTGAAAAAGGAATCTAGTGAATAAAGACAGCATTATTAAAGATAGCTGAGCAGATCAACTGTCACAAAGACACTCCTGTATTCTTAAGGTAGAGATATTTTCCATGCTCTTAGCCAAAAAAAATAGTGGCATTGGGGAGGTGAAAGAAAGAAGTATGCTTTCCCTTACCTTGGCAAGAGATGGTGAGTTGTGTTCCAAGCTCGTAATTTTTATTCTCATTCTGACAATCACAAACACTTACTTAAGCTGAAATATTGGACCATGGTGCAGATTTTCAAATATGATTTTTGAAACTTGAACTCTTGACTCATATTTACATGAGAATTATGACATTCTATCCCTTAGTGTTAATACATGTCCATTTCACAAATCCTATACTTTTGTTTTTCAGCTAACCAATCCCAACATAGAAAATCCCACCACACAAAGTAAAATGAGTGATAAATTACTTATCTCTCAACAACATTATAAGTCATAACAACAAATAACAGATATCAAGCTATCCACTTTCTTACTTTCATGAAGCTATATCAACCTTGCATTCTCCATATAAATTTACTTTACAGTTCATCAATTTAATTAATGTTTTGTCCATCAGCCACTGAACCCAAATTACCCAAATTCTCTTCTTTTTTCTCTTTCTTTTTTCCTCAGCTTCTTGCAGCCTTGAGCCAAAATTTTTCAACTTTCTATCCACAGCAACCATTGTAGCCTGGACTACATCCAGCCTTTTACTAACATCTGTCAAGTCCATATTTGTGGTTGCAATGAAGTGGAATAGAAAATAAAGATGGATGGCAATGGATTAACCCAAACACTTCTTTATTACACTGTAGCTATTTTATATGTCTCTCCTGCACTGAGTCTTACTCATGTTTCCATAAAAATATCCTCTCCTATGTTATCACCTAGTAACAGAAGAAAAAAATAATTCTTTTCATTTAATGAGGCAAGTGTTAGACCAACATTATCAGTGACACAACTAAGATTCGTAAGTCTGAAATGTAAACTTTTGTCTATTGCACATAATTGTTCATGCTCTGTTTCATACATACTGAAGCTCATAAAAGTACCTAGGAGGAAAATATTTTGTCTGCAAAGATTAAGAATAAAATCTATATAAAGGGATTTTATTTTCAAGATTCCAAAATGTAGTATTGATAACTTTCAGTTCTTCTATGAATTCCACCCAAAAATCTCACTTCTTTTTATAAAAATTAATTAGCCCCCGTGAGGAAATCCTTATAGACAGAAAGATGATACTAAACCACCCACATAAGCCAAGCAGAAGGCAGATCTCCTGACATTGTGCTTGTTTGTCAAACTCAAAGCAAGGAAAGGAGAGTGTAGTTCTTTGATGTGCTAATGAAAACTATTTATTGCAACAGCCTGTTTTTTATTATTATCTTAATGTCTGTGTCTGTAGAGTTCCAAGCACAACTTTTCTTCAGGGGAATTCAGTGGTCATTGAATTCAGTGGGTGTATGTTTGCAGCCCTTTTACTTAATAAGAAAGAAATCCATCTTTGAGTGCGAGGTATAAATAACTGGGGGGGTTACCTGAAGGAATCATAAATGTAGAATATTTGAAAACTCAAAAATTCATTAGCTCCTATTAATTTCCAGTAGAGTCTTTAAGCTTTAATTTTTAAAAAAGCTTTCTAGGAGGAGAGCATTTGCTAAACTTGTGCAGGTATAGCATGTAAGATGGACATGACAATGAATTACAGCTGAGCTGTCTACTGACACTGGAAAGAAATGAGCTTGGAATTCAGGTTTTTTATTGATTAGATTCCATTTTGAGCATAAAGGTAGGAATAAAGATAACAACCCAGATAACAGAGTATAACACATGATAAAAAGTCCCAAGAAGACTATTAAAATGTACTTTGGTATTTAGAATTGTTGGATTTCTTCCAAGCTTGATAAGACACTGCCTATTACTTTCATGAAACAGTTACAGAAATTCAGCTTGGCCTAATGCTCTAAATCAATACATGGGAAAGATTGAAATTTTACAAATGCTCAAAGTTTTTGTCTTATAAAAGTGCCCAAGGGACATGAAGAACTTGAGCAATCAATAACTATGCTAGATTTTCAACTAGAACCAGGTGATAGGAAGGCAAATTCCTCCTTGAGTTTGTTCTTATTCTGTGATCATTGTGTTTGAAATGAGCTAAAATGGTGTCTGAAATCTGCCAACAAAGAGTGCCAAATGAAGACACTAAAGATTTGTAATTATCACCTGAAAAAATAGGATAGTAACCAAACACTATTAAGTCAATAAAGACAAAAAGGAAAAAAAACCCCAATTGTTTTAATTAATTCTGATAGAAAGATAAAGCAGTCCTACATCTCTAGGTTAAAAGCCACTGAAGTAGCTAGTAAAGTCTGTTCTGATTTGGGCCACGTGCTACTTACCTCATTTCTTGCCAGGAAGTAAATGTCATGGATTTAAAAAGAATGTAAATGAAATGTAGATGCTAATGTTGTCATTGAGTAATTTTTTAAGCATTTGTCTCTATGATAAATACATCAAATGGAGAAGGCTTTTTTCCTGGTAAGGGTCAAACTGACACTGCTGATGTATTTTTAAAGTACCAAATAGACAGGCATATCAGTAGAATTTGCAAGATTAGTAGGAAGCTATAAGTAGGACTCTCCAAGTAAAACAAGAGATCTGAAGCACAGGCACTATGGAAAGGCTGGGCCACATAAACTTTTCTTATGCTTGTTGACAGTCTGTCTTCACAGGAAACAAAGTAGAATGCTCCCCCCAACACAGGACATTTTGAACACATAAAAGCAGTTTGTGGTCTCTCAGCTTACCCCCAATGCTGAAGCCTTCCCTTCCAGGCTTCCTGCAGGAGCAAAAAGTGAAAAATCTCAGTCACAGCTATGCCAGCTAAAAACCATTGCCTGCGTCACTCCTACTGCCGTCACTATCTACTGAAACTGTTCTTTGACTGAATTTTAGGAACAACAAACATGACAGAGCAAAGTTCCTGAAGTAAACAGAATCCCAGAATGGTTGCTGTTGGTAGTGACCTCTGGGGATCACCTGGTCCAACTCCCCTGCTAAAGCAGGTTCATCTAGAGCAGGTTGCAGAGGATCATGTCCAGGTGGGTTTTGAGTATCTCCAGAGAAGGAGACTCCTCAGGCTCCCTGGATAGCCTAATCCAGTTCCCCATCACCCTCAAAGTAGAGAAGGTTTTCCTCATATTTAGATGGAACTTCCCGTGTTAGTTTGTGCCTGTTGCCCCTTGCCCTGTCACTGGGCACCATCGAAAAGAGCCTGGCCCCATCTTCTGGACACTTGCCCTTGAGATATTTGTATGCATTTGTAAGATCCCCTCTCTTCTCCAGCTGTCTCATCCTGTCCTCATAAGAGAGATGCAAAACAATGAAGAAGAAATGGTAATATATTTAGAAAAAGTATGAATGATTGCTTATTAAGCAGATGAGATGGAAGCATTCTTCCCCTATTGCCATATGAATATACAGACAGGGTATGCACACATACACTTGGTGGGACAATATCACAGCTCCCAAATCTGTACCTTCTGACAAGTTAAAAGATTATATTTTAAGCTGCAGGAATCAAAGCTCTTCAGACATCTGTTCTACCTAAGCTTTTCTCAGTTCTGTGTGAGGCCAAGTTGAGGAAGGGAGAAAGGAAAATAGTGATTGCTAATGTAACAGTATTGAGATTTGGAGAAACTCAGGTTGTGGGTCACAAAGAAACCTGTATAACCTCTGCGTTTCTCAAAAACATTACTAGATCAATTTTATCACATATAATAAGTGATCTATCTTTTAAAATTATTTCAGAGCAGAACCAATAGTTGTGTCTTACACCAGCTACATAAAGATCTGTGTTATAACACTAAGTAGCTTTTTTGGGTGTTGGATTAAAGGAAGTAAGTTCAAAGTTCTGACATGGGGCTAAAAAAATAAAACAACTTTTTCTTACATCAGTTTCGTCATTTGTTTTGACATCTTTTGTTCTGATGTGAAGATTAACAGACTCAGTAATACCTATAGAAGAGTTCAGTTTAATTATTGAAGTGTTCCTTATGTATGGTTGTTTGCCTATTATTATTTTAATAACATCCATTAAACTGTGTTAAACTATATTTTTCTTACAAATTTTCATCACGAACCCTGTATGTGAAGGAAAATTTATCTGAGAAGGACTTGCCATAGTTGTAAAATCATGAATTTGTCCTGGAAAATACCTCAAAGTAATAAAACAGTTCTGTATATGTTGGGGTTGTATAAATTGATGCTTTCTACATTTTATTTTAATTTAAAAGGACTTCAGATTACTTCATGTGCCACAGCTAAACTGGCTTTTTTTCCTGAAAAAAAACCTCACACAAACAAAGACATTTTATACCATCTCAACTGGTATATTTCTGCTTCTGCCACCTCTCAACACTGTGGCAAGTGACTGGTCCTCAGAAGTATGGCTCACTCTAATGAAATTATAGATCTTCATAACTGTAAAGCAAGACAAGTTATTAAAGGGGACCTATTACTAGCCTTCATATCAATGAGTCAGCTAATATCTAGCAGCATCTAGGTTCCTACATGTTCCTCCTCCAAACTGCAGACTTTTTATTCTTCTAGTTATTCGCAGTTTGGAATAAGAATATTTCAGCTGACTACTATTATCTGTTTCATTTGCTGTAATAGAAGTACATGGTAACTATCACTGGTCATGCTTTGGTTGTAAATTGATGAAATTATTCCAAACTTTGGAAAGCCAGCTTTTCATTCTCTGCAGAGCATTTTTCTTTTTTATAAAGTTGGGTTGTTGCCAGGAAGTCTATCCTCCTTGCAGCATCTGGCCTCCAGGTTCTCTAAACTGAGAACCAGCCAGGAAGAATTAAAATAAGGCTGATTTTTATGAAGTTCTCTGCATGTAAGTGTAACATCTATTCCAGCTTCCAAATAGGACAGAAAAGAGTACATAGAAAAGTTGGAAATATTTTTCTTCTCTGTATTTTCTTAACCAGAATGGGTGTGGTTGGCTGTCTTCAAGCAGTTCAAACAGCAGCAGATAGAAGTTTAACCATAGTCACGAGCCAGGCCAAAGGTACACGTGGTTTTTGGCTGGCATTGTTCATCATTTGCAGTAACGGAGATTGCTTTGTAAATATTTATCTTGCTAAAAATGCTTCCTGATGCTGAGCATTAAATCCTTGACCAAGGGAGACTGCTATCACAGTGATGAAATTCTAACAACTGAGGTGCAATTTCTACTCTGTTGTCTGTAATTCCTCTGCTGACTTTCCTATTACTATGAGGCAGTGTCATGCCACTAAAAAAAAAAAAAAAAAGCAGGCACAAAATGAGAAATTAAAGCCAAGGAATATCCAGAACACATCATATTCCATGCACATTGTTCTGCCAGAGCACTTGGTAAAGCAACATAATAGTGATTCATCAAAGTTACCCTCATTTTTGGCAGCGAGGGCTTTTATTTTATTTAGTTATTTTTGAATAATTTTAACTTTCAGAGGTTAACTTCTCACACAGAATGATTGAAGTTGGAAGGGATGTCTGGAGATCATCTTGTCCAACCACCCTGTTCAAGCATAATCACCTAGAGCAGGTTGCCCAGAACAGAGTCCTGACAGCTTTTGAGTATCTCTAAGGAGGGAAACTCCACAACCTCCCAAGGCAACCTATGCCAACACACCGTCACTCACACATTCAAACAAAACCTCCTGTCTCCTTGGCTCTTGTTGTGCACATTGTTTCTTGTCCTGGCACTGAACACCACCAAAATAAGCCTGGTTCCATCTTTACATCTTCCCTTCAAATATTTATACATGCTGCTGAAATCCCCCCAAGCAATCTTTTCTCTAGGCTAAACATCCCCTGTTCTCTCAACCTTCTCTTCAGTTCCACAATCATCTCAGTGGCTCTTTTCTAGACTCTCTCCAGTATGTCCATGTCTCTCCTCTACTGGGGAGCCCAGAACTAGACAAAGCATTCCAGGTGTGGCCTCACCAGTGCTGAGTAGAAGAAAAGGAACACTTCCCTGATAGGTTGGTGATGCACCTTCTAATGCCCAACATACCATTGGCCATCATTTCTGCAAGGGCACATGGCTGCTCAAGCTCAACTTGGTGTCCATGAGGATCCCCTGGTTTTCTACAAAGCTGTTTTCCAGCTGGTCAGTCCTCAGCATGTGCTGGTGCATGGGGTTATTCCCACCAGGTGCAGGACCTTAGATTTCCTTGTCTTGAACTTCATGAGGTTCCTGGTCTAATTTCTCTGGCCTGTTGAGGTCCCTCTGAATGGCAGTACAACACTCCTCCCAGTTTGGTTTCATCAGCAAACTTGCTGAGGGTAACTCTGCTTCGCAATCCAAACCATTAATAAGGCCATTCAATAGTATTGGGCCACTATTGACCCCTGGGATACACTTAGTTACTGCCCCCAGCTACATCTGGTAGTGCTGATCAGCACTCTCTGAGATCAGCCTTAAGGTTCTATTTACATATGAACTAGTTCCTGGTACTGAAGACATGATCTAAATTATATTGGAGGTTTTTTCTTCTGCAGAATCATGCAAAAAAGAGCAACAGTCATAAATCACTGAAAAATAAAGTTTACTAAACCCTCTGAGTAGTGCACAAATTTGTGTATGTATGAGATATGATGACGAAGGTAGAAAAGACGATGCATCACCAGTGATGTATTTTTAGTCTGAGAAAGTGATTTGTCTTTCTTGCACAAATTTTTAAATTTGCTACAGATCATATCATTAAAATGAAAATAGCACTTTAAAAATAAAGTTAATGGGTACTTTTTTAAAATCATAAATAATGGTTAAAATCTATTTTCAGTTACACACAAGTATCAAGAGGGGCTTTTGAACTTCAAACTGACACTTAAAAAGCATGTTATTAGAAGTCACAAATTCTTGAAGTGTCTTATTAAAAATAACTTATTGTTACTATTAAAATATTAATAAGATTAAAATGTAAAATATATATTAAAATTATAATTATCTCAATTTAGTTGCTTCACCCAAAATGCTATTTCTATCATGTCAATAGAACAGGACTTTCATATTTGTTGAGATTCTATCTCTATAAATTACATCTTGTAATCAGTTCTTAAGTACTGAAAGAATGAGTTAGCATGCAGTGGTAATGCAACATGTAAACTACTTCATTCTGCAGCATAACTGAACTCAAACTGACCCAGGGGTGCTGAAATGAAAATTTACAGCTTCCAATAGGTGTGGGATTAGCACATACTGTGTGCTAATCTCTGTTGCTCAGTTTACATTTAAGACCCGAAGCATTCACAGTTTTAAAAATTACCTTTGGATTGAGTTGAATTTCACATATAACTCACATGCCAAAAGATATTTATAGAAAGTTTAGTTAATTAGCTGCCCAGCCAAAAGAAAGCAAATGACGACCACTATGAGCAGTCAAAACACCAGAAAGCAATTTGGTAATAAACAATTAAACTATGTATTTCCTTCCCTTTCATACCAGTGGAAAATGTACCAGGATCTCTGTGTTCACTAATTCACTTAAAATTACTTCAGAAGAAAATGCAATTTGCAATAGGCTTTGCTTCAAGCAATAAATACACATTTCCCAGCTTAGTGTACATCCACAGCACTGAGATCATAAGGCTTTACAAAAAGCATTACTTAGTGAAATTTCTCTTTTCACCACTTATGGTGGAGGGGAAAGGACTTACTTCTGTTGCATCACAACACATAATGATTTCTTAGTGAAGCAGAAATGGCAAACTCATCTTTGAAGATGCAAGTAACATTCTTCCTCCTCACTCTTTGAGGATTACTGTCCAATGAGTAATGGTCATTTTGTATATGGCTTTCCCTACTAAATCAATGTAACTATTTTTTGCAGTTGCATTTTCCATGAATCTTTTACATACAAATGCATGGACACACACCTGAAGAAGATTTGAGACCGCAATCATTGTCTTTGAGGTCAAGAAATACAGGCCTGAGCTTACAAAAGAAGACTTTTACTGCTTCCTGTAGATTCAGGTTCCTTATCTTTCAGACAGACATAGGAGGACAAAATGGCTCCAACATACATGCTAATACTCTCTTCCTGTCTTGAACAGAATTTATCCTTAACCTCTGACCTTCCTAAGAGTCCAAAGCAATGTCAAAACCAAAATTGTTTGTCACCACTATTGCTTTCAAGAATGTCCACACTACTGGGGACATCATTCATAAAACAAGCACGTTCTTTCATGTTCCATATAAACAGTTACATATGAAACTGATGGCATTATATATTACTAGTAGTAGTAATAAGTTTTTTTAGGGGTGATACATATACAAATAAAAAAACCCCAACAATCAGCAGTGACTCAAGAGGATAACATTAAATTCACACTTAATGGGGTACTGTCAATTATTAGTTTTATGTCACGTGAAATTTTATTTCTTCTCAGTTACACAGAGAGCAATAACACGTTTTCATGACTGTGATTCTTTCTTAAAACTCCATCCTTAAAGACAATACAGCTTTCCACAATTGTCATATTATCTCTTCACTCTAAATAGTATTCCCTTAATTTGAACAGTATAATTTTAATGAAATGCTTTCCCACCAAAATCTTGACAATTGGAATTCCATTTTCCCCATTTCCTGTACCTTTGAGAAAGTCAACTGTACTCATTTCTAAGGCTTCCTATTTGATATCCTCAGTACAAAATTAATGGAAGCATGAGTTTCAAACATGGCTGGATAAATGGCTGCTACACAATTTTCACATAAGTAAATTCATCTTATGTTTGGCTATTACATTAATTGCTTTCCTTGAGCACTTATAAAAGCTCATGGGTTTCTATACCACATACTTTTTAATATGAGGAAGGTATGTTTATGTTTTTGTATTATGCTGTTTTAAGAGAGATTTCCTTTCAGACAGTTTGCCCATTCAAATCTCCTAAAAAGTGTCAGAAAACATGCCAATCATTTAGAAACTGTAATGAGGTAGTATTTTGAGGAAAGTGAGTGGGTGGGACCAGAGTCAACATACGCAAAGGATTTTGTTATCACTTTTGTCCTAGATTTGTTTCTGTTTGGGCAAGTCATTTACTAGTGTGTACTAGGAACTGCAATATCTGTAAATGAATAAACCAACAAGTTATGAAGTAAGCCTCGAACTCTTATGTGCATTTAAATATCCAACAGTAGTCAATGGAAATATTCAGGCATGCAAAAACAATACAAGGTGCTTAGAGATTATAATATGAAATATAAAATATGATCATTATTCATATTCTGTTACTACTATCTTTCTATAAAATTTACTGTAGTTCAGCCACAGGTCATCAGAATCAATGAGGAATCACCAGGGGAAATGGTCTATGGTCAAACTACATAATCATAACCATTTCTTTTAGCCTTAAAACTCTATTAATCCATTTAAAAGCTGTTATAAATCTAGAGGGTTACATTAAAATCTCATGACTAATAAACACAAATACATCAGCTTAATTCCCTTTTAATATGTTGTAAGTTGTTATGTACTAAAGAAACTCAAACTAAAAACTGAAATAAACAGAGCTACAAATATAAAATTGAGATATTCTATCATATTTTCAAAGCCATTTCTTCCCATATGAAATGTATTCCACCTAGCAAAACTCAACACTCTTAAACTGTATGTGCATTTTCTTCTGTTCTCAAAGCCTTTTGCTTTACTTCTAAATTGTGACCATTTTATAGAGTGGAATGAACAGAGTTCAATTACTGGTTCCTGTGGGAAGTGGCTTCTATTCAGCTGTGAACAACTAATAACTCTGGTGAGCCTGATTTCTGGTGAGTCTCTTGGCCTTTTCTTTTTCAACCAATTATTTATGCACAGCATTTTTTTAGTGGGACCTTTTCAGGCCTGTATAAATAATTTAACATGGGTACCTTGAATTCTTGCTGTTGCAAGTTTAATCAACACCTTGTCATGTGGAATCAAACTAATTTTAAAAGGCTCTAAATAAACATCGCCATTTAATTGTTCATATTATCAGGTAAGAAATTCTGCTCATCTAATAAGAGGTGTATATCTGTGTTCCTACCCTCTTCATTGGGTTAATGGTGATTCAATATATTTAGAGCTGCAAGCTACTTCTCTAGGCTTGAACATTTGAATGAAAAATGGGCAATTCAGCTACGTCTCCCTTGGCAAAACAATCCATTTAATCAGTGTTATAGTTTGTATCTAAACAGTAGGTTTTAATCGGAGTATCCATCTACTAACTCTAAATAGGAGGAAGTAGCAGGAGTAGAAAAGGGAGTGAGAATCATTGTATCATTGCTGAGTCAGTTTGTTTCCTGTAACTATCCATCATAGCAGGAGAAGCAGCAGGCAGATGCGCACTTACTTCAGAGGAGATTACTTTTTTCCTTGGGGATTCCAGTGTTGGATCGAGACAACATCTGCTCCAGCACTCCAAAAAAGGTTTAGTATCTTCCTTTGTTCCTTTCTGTAGAAATGTGCAACTATTTTGTGCAACTGTGTGGCTGTATCTTCCAAAAGATATTATGGGCTTGACACTGAAAATACGAGTTTCAGTGACAAGTGGAATAAAAGTGGCATGGCATACACAGGCAGTTTAGTTAAATGAATATGATGGTATCTCCTTGTCTTGCACAAATACAGACTAGGCTTGTGAATAAGGCCTTTCAGTACTGCTGCTCTCTTTTGAAAGTCTTTGCAGTAGGACCAGGGTATGCCGTGCAGTGACACAGTTATCAGACAACACAGAGCTGCACACACACCCACTCATGCATCACATTATTATCTGATTCTCTGATATTGTAACAAACTATGTAAAAAACCTAAAAGCAACAATCTTAAACTGACTTGCTCCACTCAGGTAACTAGACCTAAAGCTTGGTTTCATTCAGCAATCAACCAATGGAAGTGCTTGTCTATTCCCATTATGTCCGAAGAAACAGTCAAATTACCATGCTTTTACAAAAGTTCCCAAAGTGAATCTTGGCCAAACAGAAAAAAAGGCAAAGATTTGGCCTTCTGGTCATTAACTAAAGAGATGCAAATCTATTACTTAATAAAACATTTCTAGGACAGTAACTGTTGGTAAGTGGAAGAATTCAGCTGAATTTAACAGAAGATGCTTCCTAAAGTTATTAAAAAATGCTTGAAAAATTTCAACTGAAAATTTATTTGATATTTTCACTTCTAAGAAATAGAATTTAGTAAGAAGATACAGAAACGATGATTAGCAGTTGGTCACTTTACCTTAGTAATAACAGTACTCAATGTATATATTCATACTCCAGCAAAATATGAAAGCTTGTTTGAAAGTACTTGGTGGATCACACTGAGAACTATGATGTCTCTGTGGATGAAGTGTTACTCCCATTGTGAATATGTTGATTTTGGACCTTCATTTTTAGTACCATGAATAGCAAACTTTTAATCATACATAACACAACAGATAGGTAAGCAGGGGCAAAACATGAAGAATTGCCATGCTGTTAGAGATATCAGGCATATGAAAATGAATATTCAAGACTAAATTAGATACAGGTATCAATATTTGAGTATGCCAATTCTGTAATGTCAGATTATTCTTCTTAAGACCAAGTCCTTCATTGTTTATTGATTTTTGACAGCCAAGGACACTGCTTGGGCCAGTTTCTGCTTTAGGTGATCAGCATAATGTAACATAAGCCTTTGTAAAACCTGATTTATATTTATATTATTTATATTTATATTTATATTTATATTTATATTTATATTTATATTTATATTTATATTTATATTTATATTTATATTTATATTTATATTTATATTTATATTAGCAGAAACAGATCCTAATACAGTCAGGGTTCCCAAATTCTGTTTTGCACAAAACATAGTATTCATTAACACATAGTATTCAGTATTAAAACAATTCACAAATTTAAATACTTGTAGCAAACTTCTAAGTTAGTAGAACATTGAATTAGTCTCTGTTACATCGTCCATATCTCTCTGAGATCAGACAAATATCTTTTAATAAATGGATTTGGATATAATATCTTTCTGGGCTTTTTTCCTCAGATTTTATTTAAACTTTTCTAGAGAATATAACACCAAATGGAGTAAAGAAAATCTTAATACTAACTTGTTTCCAGCCGTTGGCTTGTTTTCTGGTTTGGGGTTTTCTGGTTTGGGTTGGATTTTTTTCCCCAGGAGAAAAAAAAATCAATATTTAAGGCAAAATACAAGAAAAGCATATTTCAGACTCACAGTTATATATCTGATGCAAAAACTCACATCATAAATCTGACCTTGTAAACGTAAAGGGAAAAACATCAGATGAAACTTCAGTAGCATTTTCCTTGTTTTCTTAAATTTCCTAAAGAAAGATAAATTACTTTTGCATAACAGTATTTAAATCAAAGCCCATTATTGTCAGACTTCCCTCAGCAAAAAGCTGCAGCACCTATTGTTTTCAATATCCTATGGCTATTTTCTTTTTCTCGTAAAATTAAAATGTTCAGGAAGCGGTCTCACGGACTCAGTAAGTGGTTGCTTTCTCCTGCAAATCGGTCTTGAAACAATGTTTCAGCAATGTTAGGAAAACATTTGGCTCATGGTACCATGACTTGAATGATACTTAAAACTGAAGTTGCTGCTGATTTGAAGCACTTCAAAATCAAAGAAAAGAAACGATTGATTTCAAAGGCTTTTTATCAGATTCCAAAATAACTCCCACTTTCATATGACTTTCGTGCCCATTCTGCAACACAACTAACTTATTGTTCTCTATGGTCCTGGTACATCTGCTCAAAAATGCATCCCTAGGCATTTACTGTTGGCTTTTGCTGGTCATTAGGTGTACCTATGGACTGCTCTACATTACTCTGTTGACCTAAAGACTTCAGAGGTAAATACAAGTGTAAACTGTTTCCTGCTTAGGTTCTCTATATATTGTCCAGTACTATTTAAATAGGTATAAAACCAAAATGAGAATCTGTCCTACTGTTTTGGTGCTCAAAGGTGCTCCATTTTTCTCAGGCACATGTTCTTGACAGTCCAAGAACAGTTAATTAGGGGTTCTGATTCTCTGTTTTTACTTTTTTTCAGAAAAGCAACAAAAAATGAAAATAAATATTGCCTCACATGTAACACCAGATTTTTTATTTATGTTACAGCCAAGAAGGAGTCATTTATTTTTTAGTAAATATTCTACTGTAACCATTAAAAAAGTAATTGGGGGAAGAAGAAGACTGTTAGAGCACTGGAGTTAGAAACATACCCTGAACTAATGAATACATTTTGCAACTAAAGAGTATTGGCTTTCCCTTTAAAAAAAAAAAGAGAGAGAGAGGATCAATACAGCAATCCAGGTGAATATTTTCTAACATAACTACCTTTTGACTTTGTATTTTTCCTTTTATAAAGATTAAGTCAGAGTGTAAAAAGCCAATTTAATAACATGAAGAGTTTGTTTTTTCCTTTGCTTCCAGAAAGAAATAAATGTGTACAGCATTTATAGCAATGGTACCATTTGCATCACAATATAAAAGGACTTTTACTGCACTGTGACAGTAGCTCTAAAAGTAAACAGAAGAAAAAAGTGAACCTTGCCACTTGATGACGTCAAATGTCCAATAATTGTATGTTTAGTCACTTGGGTTTGCTTTGATATCACCAGAATCAAATGATATGGTCAAAGGGGAAATAATTAGCATCTTAACTGATAAGGGCACAATGCTAGGACAGTGGAAAGCTATGAAATTGGATTGCATTCAAGCTGAGAATTGTTTTACTGTGGAAATGTAGTGATCTCTCGGGACTACTCTTCAATTGAAAATGATTTTCCTGTTTATAAATATACATCACTTGAGGCTGGGTTGTTGGGGCTTTTCTTTTTGTTCAAGTTATTATCTTTTGAAAATTATCTTGGCTCCCAGGAGTTATTGAGCTTATTTAAGATGACAGCTTTCTCTTAAAATTGAAATCCAAACCCATTTGCAGTTATGTAGTTTTATTCCCTTTCTGACTTCAACAATTAAAAATGGAAACAGGCATTTCATTGAGATGATTTAGAATTTTAATCCTACAGTACCAAGGCATCAGTTTGTTAGGAAAACAAATCTTATTATGCGAAACTTGAGTGTTAACTGCCAGGAAATAACCAATTTTACATCACAGCTGTGGAAAATTTGCTTTAAAAATACAGGAAAAACCTCTCCATTATTACTTATCTGTAAAGATGTTCTATGTCCTTACATTAAAAACAATGCAGTAATTGTCAAAAAAAAAATTCTTTTATACTATTGGACATATTCTGAGCCTAGTTACAGAATGTTGACTGTATAGATATACAATTAAATATAACATAATAGTCATATCCTTCTATTCTTGCTCAAATAAAAGCAAGAATAAAAGTTTTCCAGTCATTTTCTCTCAACATTTCTACTGTTTCTCAAAAAAAAAAAATCCCTCTTAGCCAATTATTAATCCAATTAACTACAGGTCCATTAGCTTGTAGATGGAATAAATAGCTGTTCTGCAGTTTAGATAGAATAAAGAAATGGGGTTTCAGATCATAAAAAAAACATAAATGCATTTGCTGCACATACAGCTTGTGCCTGACAAAAATGTTCTGTTATATATTACAATAAGGTGTTGATGTACTAGAGTCTGGATCCACAATGTGTAGCAGAGACAGAGTTGGTCCAAGTCATCTGTATATTCAGCAAACTTAGAAGTCTCCTCTCATTCAGACTCCCAGGAGGAGAACACAAGTCTTAAAAGCAGACAGACCTTTCAGTGTCTTGTAAAGAGCTGAAAGGATTGTGTTTTCACAAACATTCAAAACCTTGATAAAAAAGAGTGCACGTGCTGCATTCAGAGAATTAATTGCATATTATTAACACTTCATAGAACACCTACTGGAGAAATGCCCAATGGAAATATTGCTTTTGATTTTTAGCTGTTAATATTTTTTCCACAAGACTCTACTTTTTTCATATTCACACACCTAATAACCACAGTGAATCAAATTCAACATCCTGCACTAATCTACTGGATTGAATGGCCCAGTTCCAGACCTGCTATAACTGAATATGGCCAGCAGTGTTCCACACATTTCCATTTGTTGTATTCAGGACTGGATACAACCATTAGTCGATAAACAGTTCCTCCAAGACACATTCATATGACATTAAGTCATTATAATTAGCCAGATAAAAATAACTGTTTGACCCAAACGTCCGTTGTGGATTAAGTTTTGGATAGAAACATTTCCTCCCATTCTGTTTGTGATTGCTTGAAATAAATACATTTTTTATAGGTTGTGTACGCATGCAGAAAACCAATTTAACAAAAGCCAAATAAAAATAAAATCTACAGGCTGTTCCAAACCACCAACGTTGATTTCATCAGCAACAAACAGTTGTCCTGAGAGTCTTCAGGTAGCAGTCAAGATGATAAAACCTGGTACACAAGGCACAGATCCAGCTGTTATTCAGTGAAAACTGTCATCCCTCAACGGCCAAACAAGACTTTGAACTTTCAAGCTCTCCATAAACCTAATTAAAGCAAAAGTCACTGTAATACCTAGAAACATCCTGATGAGCAAAGAGAATGAAAATTTCAAGGGGCAACAGGAGAGGATGATGGGGACTGAAAGAAGTGAGCTTCAGATAAATTTTTCCACAGTATCCCTGTCTGGCTGCACAGATTGGAGCCATACTGTGGTTGAATTTTTATAAAAGACTTTTTAGACTTTCATTTGCTGCAGAAAGGTGCAGGTGTATTCTTAATGGGAAGTTACAGTGAAAATTCATGTGCAGTGCAACTTCAGCACTTTGGAGTCCAGCCACAGTGATTGTCACTATCTTTCATTTTAGTGAGCCAGATCGAATGTGACAGAATTCAGCCTGATATTTCCAGAAATACCTTCAGGACCTCACAAGTCACCTCAAATCAGGTTTTCTGCTTAATATGATTGAAGTCAGCCATGAAACAAATAACCACTTTAATGATGCCTGGGTTGTTGTTTCATAAAGCTTTCCTATAATATTTGACATCTCTTACTTCAGATCTTTTTATCTTCCTTGCCACATCCAGAAATATTTGTTATATTATGTGGGCTAAACTATATAATTAAAAGAATTAAAAGTTAGTAGAAACAGAAGAGAGAATTTCCTGAATAAGACAGTTGAAATACATCCTAAAGAATTAGGAGCTATCATTGACTTACACAGTCCTTATATAGTAGGCAAGTAACTCAAAGCAATTTTTTTTAAGTGATCACCAAATATGTGTTCTTCATGCATGATAGGAATAATTGGAATCAATGGGGATAGTGCTTTTAATGTGCTACTATATTACCAGTGCTATTATATAATACAGGGCTGTTATACCAGCTGCTGAGAAAAAACAAGCCAGTACTGTCAAGCCATGCTCCTAGAATTAGTAGATTCTTTTGATTCTTGTTTCTATCTGTCTCAGCTTTGCATCTGTAAAATTGACATAATGGCACTTTTTCTCCCAAATGTTTTGTTAAAACAAATTATTATGAAGAACACCATTGTGATAGCAAAGAGCCCAGTGTAAAGCTCAAGAGGGAGTTGATGTTTATATAAAAAGTTCTAATAATGTGCTGCAAATGAGTGTGCCTATTGAACAAGAAGATATTAAAAGTTGTTATTATCTGAGTGTAAATTATCTAATTTAGAGTCAGCTGTTAAAAGGGCAAAGTCACAGGACCTGGATGATGGTGCAAAACCACCTTGTGAGGATAAAAGGACACACCTTTGGAACATATGGATCACAGACTGCAAGTTTTGTGCTTTCCCTTTCAAAGGCAGCCATTTAAAAATAAAGTGAAAACTGAAAAATGTATACATATACAAAGCTTTCTATTTCCTGAAAAGAAAATACCACACGCAAGACCACTTTTTAGAGATGGAACTTCCAGCTGCAACTTTTTCAAGCTAGTTTCTTTTCCCTGTTTTCTACATGTGTATTTCTATAAAATATTGGCTGCTGACCAAATCTGACACTTGGATAAAATTTCTACTTATTCTTGAAAACTTACCAGAAAAACTGAAGCCAGGGAAAATTTACTTCAAAACTGAATATGGCCCATACAATTTTGTGTTAGGCAACTGAAGATTTTCTCGTACATTACTTCAAAAGCTTTAAGTACCTTTTGCATCAACTTGCTAAAAAAAAAACAACTAACTCCTACGCAACCTCTTACATGACAATGAAGGCAAGATGGGAAAATCTAGAATCCCATACTATTGTCTCCCCTCTCTCCCATAGACCTAGCACATTATCCTTCTTCCTTCCCTCAGCTTTTGCATCTGGCTCCTCCTTCCTATCAGTTCTGGCATTTCCTACTTGATGCCTCTGCAAGGGCATCCAGCTCACTATCAGCAACACACAATTCCTCCCCAAAAACTATCCTTAGTTACAAAGAGACATTTCAACTGATACAAAGTGAGCAGTAGAAAAGCACTCTGAAGCAGGGAGAGAAGAAGCTGCCATGGGGCACAGAAGGAGAACACCTCTCTTTTCAGTGGTCAACTGGTATGTCAAGTCCTGCTCCTGATATTACTTCTGTTCCTACTGGTATTAACAGCAGGGCAGCCTGATAATATCAGTATCCTCTGCTGTTAGTCATGTGGTCAACCCTTACCCTTTTGTCTGCACAGGTGAAATTTAATAATATGTGTATGCAAATTTAATCATTTTATTATTGAATGTATTAATAATTCAGATAAAAAGAAAGGAATCTTAAAACTAAGCTCCAAGAGAAAGGAGACATTATGAGCAGAGTCTGGCTTCTGTTTTCTGTGTTGTCGGGTTTTTTTCCATGAAAGTTCATGTCAAAACTCCTGTTTCCTGGAAAGGATTATGGTTTTGTTTATACAAGCACCTGTGTTACAGTCTTTACTAATAAGCAGATAAAAGTCCTCCCACAACTCTAGGACAATCCATTTCCAGCTCACCTGCAGCAAAGGACTCAGCAGGAAGACAGAGGGAGTAGAAAGTGTTTTAAAATCTGTATTAACCCTGATGCTCATCTCATTCAAAAGTGTTCCCTCTAAGACGTCACAGCAATGGGTATTGTGATCTTTTTTTAAAATCTGAATTTCTAGAAGTCATTCTCTTTTGTATTAAGATTGCATCCAACTTCCATTAGCCTACACATCTTCCAGAAAGTATTATAAGATTTTATGTTTGTATATGTATATTTATATATAAAAAGTCAATTATATTTTATACATATACTTTAATTATTATATGTGTATATACACAAACCAAATTCAACACATACTTAAGACTATTTCTAAAATGTGGACACCCATTTAGGACAAGAAATAATGAGCTGCATTTCTTACAAAGGCTCCTATGACACAAGAGTTTCATTAAATCTTGCCTCCAGTGACTAAACAATCTGCAGACAAGTCTAGTCATTTCATAGCTCTTGATTTTGGAGCTATGAGCAGAGCTTCCCAGTCATGCAGAGCCAGATGGGGTTTTTAACCAAATGCAGTGTGAAAATGGATGTTGCAAACATTACTGAATGAATCAGCAAATTCTTGTACTCCAGTAGCAGAGACAGAACAGTAAAATAGGCAGCATAAATCAAAAAATGTGTTGCTGTTTACATGATCAGTGGGAGAAAGAACAGAAAAATAATTTAGCTTAATATAACTCTTATGAAAGCCATGGCAAATTGCACATTGCAATTACTACTGGTCTTAAATTCTCAGGGTTTTCTCCTCATTGCTAATAAAAACTGCTGACATTATTTTAGTGGGCGTTGCTTGGCATAAGGTAGGTAAAGTGCTTCCATTTCTTTTGTAAAATCAGGAAAACTAGGTACAGACAGGAAAAAAATTCTAACTTTGCTTAATTTACCTGGTGCTTTCTTTGCCTCATATGTCCCTCAGGGTTTTCACACTTTTTCTCAGCAGCAGATATGAGACAAAACATGTATGATGCTCGATCACCAAAAGAGATAAGTTTCAGTCACTGAAGTTCCTGAATGAATGAGTCAACACCCAGGATGGAAAACAAATGTCAAATGGCATTTAAAAGCATATAAGGAAAACGCCATCTGCACTTGAAGCAGCCGGTGCAGTCACCACACTACATCACCCAAATACTACTGGAAAAAAGCCACTACAAACGACCGTATCATAAACAGACATGAGCACAAGGGACTGAATGGAGCTGGATCATCATCGTATCAAGGGGACTTCTGAATATTCTTAGGTTATCTTTATCTTTTCCTGGTTATTCAATGTGATATATCATAAAGCCATAGGATATGATGGGTACAATAGCAACTAGTAATTTTGAAAATCTATTCACAAATTCTTTAAGTGGAAGGTCTCTGTGTCACTGTTAGTCTTTGCATGTAGCATTAAGAATGTAGCATGGAACCCTGACTCCAATTAAGCAAAATACCCAATCAAAAAATAATTGGCATCTTTTAACCTGGTTAAAAATGTAAGAAATATTTTCTTTTAAAATGTACTCTTCACCTCCAGGCCCAGATTCTAAACTACAGGAATGCCAGGGAAAAAAAACTGCCATAGAAAGCTGTCTGTGATAAACTGGAGAACATGGACACTGGACTAAATGCACAGTAGAGCAAAGATGAAAGGAATTATAAACAACAAATATTTATGATTAGATGAGAGCCACGTCATTAAGCTTGCTAGTTTCTGAACCACACAATAAGATTTTTTTTTTTCAGAATTGTAAATTCCGTGTAATTAAAGATTCAGATAATTTAAATAATCTTGAACACCACCATTGCTGATTTGTTATGCATTGTTTTTGAAAATCATTTAAATTAAATTCTCTTTGTATAACAACAATAGGAGGTAGTAGATTAGGTGCTCTTCATTGTAAAGCTTTTTATTTTCTGCTTGGCAGCTTTTAACCAACAGTGGTTCATTTTTAGCACTTATTGCATATATGATTGGGTTTTTTTTGTCAGCTTTTTATTGTTTTATGAACTATTCCTCCACCACAAAAAAAATTAGGGCTACTGCTACTAAAATTATTAATTTCTCTGGAATAAAAGTCTTTTTTTCAAACATCTTTTGTTGGAAATAAAACTAAATGATCTTTTATGAGGAATAAAACAAGACTAAAAAGGTATATCCTCAAAATATGAGGAGGCAAAACACTAAAAGAAGACATAAAATTTTTATTCTCTCTTGACAATAGTATATATTGAAATGGTAGTCACTAAGAGTTGACAATGATAACTTACTGGATCAACTCTGCTAAATATTGTTAACTTCTCTTACCTGGAAATCTATTTCATTAAAACTGCTGTATTTCTTGAAACCTGTAACTATTATTTACTAAACCATTATAGATTCCAGAAATATCTCACTTTAATTACACATAAACAAATGTTGGGGTTTTCTTTGCAAGTCTGAGTCACATTATATTTTCATACCTAAAAAAAGGGGCTATTTACAGAAAATAGGATATACTGAAGACATGTTGATTCCACACTGATCTTTGACATTTTTTTAAACATCACAACTCTAATAAATCAGTAAAATATTATTTTACATGTTTGATTTTTGAGTATAAACTCAGAACTCTTATGGTTGATAAACATTTCTCACAACTATATGCGTCTTCCAGATTAAGAACTCACAGTACTTTAATTAAATTTCACCAGAGCCCTTCAAGGCTTCAATACTTTTCAAGTATTATTAGTTCAGCTTTCACTGATGACATGGAAAATAGGTACAGATCAATGGGGCACCTAAAATAATTCATACCTACAAACTCTTCCAGTTGGAGTCTTCGCTGGACCACAGTTGATTCAACTAGATGAAGGCCCATTCACTCCAAAAGAATTAACTCTAACTTTGGTAGATTAACTCTACCAAAGTGTTGGCTACCTTATTCTACAACAATGACATTGATACATTCATTAAAATATGTGAGCAGGATGAATCTCCCCTTTAAGCATCAAATTTGGCCAGCTATTCTGTGGGACATCCAACTTATTCATGCTTGTGATTTTATTAACAACTTGTTTAGAAGTGAATGTAAGCTGACACATCCAATTTGAACACAGATGAAAGCTGAGCTGGATACAGATCTACTGCAAAAGTACTGCAGAATACAGTACCTCATTTGTTTTGAGCTAGTTTTCTGATTCTATTTTTACTCTCCATGATTTACCACCGGTATCCTCTGGGTGATAGTTAAGGAAACAGATGCTGGGAATCTCTGTCCCTTCAGTTCCTGAGAGGACAGGTCTGACTCACACTGGTGCCTAGTCTCTCCTTTGTACTCACACATGCAAAGGGTGGTTGTGTGAAACTTAAATTACTGCTTGATTTCCAGTTTCTCATTGCCAGTTTCCTCAAAGTTTCCACTTACGTATTTTACAGCTTGACCAGTTTCATTTGAGCAGCATTTTATTACACATTTCCCCTTCCAAAATCTAAACTGCATGTTCCCAGGATAAAGTTAAATTCTTTTATTTTGAAGTGTTCTATTTATTTGGGATTTTCCAGTGAAACTGGATAGAAAAAAAAAAGTACAAATCTGGGACAAAGTTGAAATTAATTTTTAACAGATGCTTTAGTCTGAATTTTTCCTCTACCACTTTGAACAAATGCATTATAGAACATATATAGAACTATTGAGCAGAAACAAATACAGTTTGTGAGGCAATTGTGGAACTTTCCACTGTCTGTGTCCAGGTAAGAAAAGGCTTGCTGGCTTTCACTGATAGACTGTGGTACTTAGCACAGTGCAGGAAGAATGACACTGAAGATATGGCAAGACAGCAGAGTATTCCTCCCTGGATGAGAAAAGGCACATATCATGACTTAAAAGGCAATCATTACTATTTTGAGAATGTTGCTCAAAACACAACCTTATAGTAATGAAGGAGTTAAATGACACATTTGATTTCATTCATAGAAGATTTTTATTTGACCAGAATTAAAATCATAGTACAGTTCAGAGAAGAGGTCCAGTGTCATTTAGCAATGAGTTGCCCTGGCTGAGCTTCTAGGAGAAATAGTCACAATATAATTAATCTGGTGGAACAGCTGGATACACAGACTGCAATTAATTTTGCTCTGAACAGTAACAGTTCCACAGCAGAAAGAAATTATATTGGTCAATAGATTTTTGAATTATGTAGGTTGTGGGCAATAAAGAAAATTATTGTTGATATTGTAGAACTTGTTTAAATCAACTGAATGATTACAGTAAATCTCCATACTTATTTAATCTGTACTAGTATTCATTTATATGAAGAAAAAAGCAGATTCACATTTCAACTTCTAACTAAAGAGGCAAGAAAAGTTTTAAATAAACCATCAGACTACTCGCACGAAACAGAACAAATGTGGACTGTTTACTGTTCCCTTGTTCAGTACGTTAAAAGCATGTCAGAACAGTGCATAACTAATATCCATATAATAGAAACTTGCTTCTTGATTATCCAGAGATATAGGCAGTATGTCTTTAAGTTTCTTTCAGGGAATATTTCTGCAATAAGAGCTGGACTTTTAAGCAGATGGTCACCGCACAAGAAACAGTTGAACAGTGGCACCCAGAGGTGAAAAGTGTACTGCTTGTGAAGAGATTCCATTTGTTGTAACCTGTTTCTCATCTTTTCCTTCTGTCATTCCCATCTTTCCTTTTCCAAGTAATAAATAACGACAGAAAAATGATGCAATTTGGAAGAACATCCTCTAGAGTTTAAAAAAGAAAGCTACTTCTCTGTAACAACTATTATAGTTGGGAACAGATTTTAGAAACACGTTTTCCTACATATTTTCTCTAACAAAGAATAGGATTAAAATAACTATGGAAAAAAAGGATATTTTCAGATACATCTCCTTAGATGGAATTCTAAAGCCACAAAGTCTTGCATTCTCCCTAAATTCACTAGCTGAAATTATTGTGCAGGATTATAACAGGAACTTGAAGATCCAAGCATAAAAATTGGTGGCTTTCAGGAAAAGGTCTTGGGATCATAGTACAAATAGAATTACAGCTGACACAAATGGTCCAAACTGTCTCAGATGATTTGACTTCAGATCTTCCAGACAGAAACCTACTGTAGCATTTTCATAAAAGCACTGGACTGAGAGCACCACCCCTCTGTGAAAACCTCTCCATGCTCCTTGGTCAATATCTATTTTTATATATGCATAAATACATATATGCGTTACACGCACGCCAGTTATTTATTTCACAAAAACTTTAATTAAATGCAAAGAAATGGTGTGGGTATGCAGCCAGTCTCAGTAAGGCCCAATAAAATGAGGCCCATTGGTTTTTAATTAAAAAGGCCATACTTTTGCAATTTGCAATGAGTGCCTGCATTTTTCAGCTAGAGCAGGACTCTGTACCTGGGCTGAGCTGCAGCAAACTCTGTCCACACTCTCTAAGGATCCTCGAAACAACCTTCCACTTAATGGTCCATAATAGGCAAGCATCTGCTCAAAAGAGAAGGGAAAAACAAGCAGGTGTTTGTTTTCCTTGAATTTTAAAATTTATTTCTGTGGGTTTAATGGATTAGGTGAGATGCCCCTAGTTTCTGATGATTTTCCCTGCTCTACTCTTTATGCTGGTCGCTAATAGCATTGTTATTGTTATCACCATTATTATAACTATCATTATTTATTATCATATAAGCAGCAGTAGTAAGGTGGCAGGCAAAATGTGAAGTTCACCTTTCTATATCTGCTTTTCCAGCCCATACATAAGGAGGGAGTTTCCATAAATTGTAGACAGACACAATTCCTAAAATTATCTACATATCAACTGTGTTCAGGATTGCACTTAGACTGCAATCCATACAAAAACCGTGAAGTCAACTTGCAGCAGTTTATAGGGTAGGACATTTCTCCACATCTGCCTTTCAAGTAGGATTTTAAACAAGAATGTGAGGGCAAATAAGGATAGAAATTGTGACTTTATGCAAGTTCATATCCTTCCTCTCCCCATCACAACTTTGTTTTCCTATCTTTCTATTAAGATCGCAGCTATTTGCAGAAAATGGTAGTTGCGGCAAGGCAGTGACTCACTGCACGGATCTGCCATGAGCTGCGAGCAGAATTGAACAGGCCGCAGCGCCGTTCTCAGCACGGTGATCCCGTAATGATCGCCAGCAAACGATCGCGTTACAGGAACTGCACGGGGTGCCGCTGGGTTTATGGCACGTTTTATCCCGGCCGGTCCCGGCGCATCCATCCCGGCGCACCAATCCCGGCGCATCCATCCCGGCGCATCCATCCCGGCGCACCAATCCCGGCGCATCATCCATCCCGGTGCATCCATCCCGGCGCATCCATCCCGGCGCATCATCCATCCCGGTGCATCCATCCCGGCGCATCCATCCCGGCGGCGCGGCCGCAGCTCCCGAGGGACCGCACGGGCGGCGCGGGCGGCGGCGCCCCCTGGCGGCAGCGCCGCGGAGGGACGGGGACTCCGCGGGGCATCGCTCCAGGGCACTGCACATCCACAGCTCGTCATTCCCAGGGCACTGCACATCCACAGCTCGTCATTCCCAAAGCACTGCACATCCACAGCACATCATAGCCAAAGCAGATATCACCTGGCAGTTCGGTATCCACGCACAATCTGCGGTGAGAAGGCCTAAACAAAGGCACCGATCAAATTCCTCACGAGCATCAGCAGCAGAACTGCTCGACGCTCTCTTACACTCCATACAGAATGTATTGTACTTATTATTATGTGTTACTACACTCGTATTTGCCTCGGATGTCCAGAAAATATTTTAATGATCCTAATTAAGATTGTGTTTTGGCTGTTTCTTGTGATCAGTTTATGTTCTTCTCATAGATACAGGCAGGGATTTGGCTACATTGGTTTTGGATTTTTTGTTCTAGTTCCCAGAAAATGTCATCTGAAAAGTGATCTATTCCTTCTGAAACAAAAGTCCCTTAAATGCATGGTTGGAAATGTAAAACTTAACAACAATGTTTAGAGCACAGTTTCTCTTCAAAGATTGTGCTGTAAAGAAGGTGTAAAAATAAATAATATTTATCACCAGCCAATAAATAAGGGCAACACCTTTTAATTCCATAAAAATACATTGAAAGAGAAGAAACATTTAGTGGAGGGGTAGAATAGAAAATCAGTATGTATTTCCTTCTACAAAAGTACAGAATTTTCTGTGCTCTGTAAAACACAGGTGTTCTATATGGGTAGGGGGAAAAAACGCAACACACGACAAAATAAAACAGAGAGCAAAAGAAATAAAAATATCAGTTTATCCTTACTGATGATAGACACTTGGAGATAAGTTGAAACAGAAGTGAATACTCTTGTTTCAACACATGGAGGCATGTATGGTGCAAGAGATGGGGAGAAGGATTCACCCTTCCTCCATTTAATCTTCTAATTTATAGACATCCCTTTAAAATTGACTGATTTTTTTTAAATCTCTCAAATGAAAAGACACTGCCTTAACCCTTCCCACCTTAGCTGCAGCACCCAGGCTGACATTCTCACTCAGCCCACGCCCCAGACCCCACATTGGTAACGCTAAAGAGATCTGTTTATATTTAATTGCACGTGTTATGCCACACAGCCCAAACACAATTTTCTGTCTTGCAAGCACTGCAGCTTATTGTACTTGGTTGTAGTGATACAAGAAGAAAACTAATCTACAGTTTTGCATCAAGGGTTTAACCATGAATAATTACTCTTATGAATTTTCCTTTATAATCTTTGCTGCTTATGTGTGCAGCCAGAAAGAAAATGTTCTCAGTATCTTTTACATACAACCCCAAAGGCCATACCCAGAGAGTTAATGAGTAGTCCAAACTTCTGTTCCTGTCAAGCATTCACTGGATGCATAGATCCCCAGTATTAATACATGTTACAGATTTTCATAATTTCTGGCAAACTAAATTGCCAAACAACCTAATCAATGGTCTATTTATCTAACCTAATTTTCCACTGCTCCAGGGGCATATAGAGGAGCTTTCCATGAAGTACAGTTCTAGACTAAGCTGTCCAGCTTAACACAGCAGTTGGTAATTTTCCCCCAAAGTATTAGTTTATATCCCCACTTAAAAAAATGAATCCAACAGGACTGCGAATGCTGTTACTCCTATTGTTGGATAGAATCTTGTTTAAAAGTTTGATATAGGAAGACATTTAGTTTTCCATTAGAAACTAAATACTCTTCTGATAAAAGAGTTGATAAAATGGAACTCTGCAAGAGGAGTAGCCCAGACAAAATATCATACATTGCCTATGCGGGGCACAGAACCGACCTGGCTGTGCCCTGCACATGCCATTTCTAACTTCAGTGACTCTATGATTATAAGGTTACAGAACACTTAAAGTTGTTTGACATAGTTAAACTATAGCAGCACCATATAAGCTAATTAAATGGTATGTCTGGACATATATGAGTTTTATAGTAAGTAAGGTAATTTTACAAGGTATGTTACTATTTAGAAAGACATATTAAGCAGAGATCCTTCTATTAAGCCTAAAATTTGAATCTACATTGGTAGATCCTTAGGTTATGCATTATGTAAATGCATATAAGTGCATATATATATATATATATATATATATATATATATATAAAATCCAACAATAGTGGCCTGTCTGCTGCCCATCTGATTTTAACTAACCAATACACTTATCAAAATGACAGTATTATTTTCATAGCTGCCTGAACGTAAAAATAAGTTCTATTTGATATATAATGTTTACATTAATCCTTTTAAACATTTGCTGCCTTTCACCCCGTAGGTGATCTCTGCAAAATATGTCGAGTGATTTATGAAGGTCTGACCCAGCAAAGCACGGAGAAGTCTCACATCCCGCTGACTTGAGGAACAACTAAGGTCTTCTCCATGAACCTTCCAGGAATAAGCTCTGAGGATTTGGCAATCTTTTGGGGCTATGGTTTTGTTCAGATTTTTCTGTACTAACTTGCTTTATCATGCTTTCATTTTGTACTGAGGTCAAATAACAAATATATCCAAAACCCTCTCTCTGAGCAAAATTTTCAGCTAAGTCAATATGAGTTTGAGTGAGAAAGGAATTCAGACATGAGTAAAAAGTTTGTCACAGCTAGATGTTACATGGCAAAGCTTACTTCAGAATTTTATACTACACGGATTTCACAATCTAGACCTGAAAAAATAGTTAATTAATAATATATAGCAAAAATATTCCTACTATAGCGAGTAGTTTGTGCATCTAAAACTAACATTCACCAATCCTATCTACATTTCTTTCTCGTGAAATTTCCTCTACTACAAAGCAACATGTAATTCAATGGAAAAATACTGGAAAACTTAAATCAATGGGAGTCATTTTACTACTAAAAAGAAAATCCATTGTTCTAATTTTTCTTTTTTGCTGTTTGCCCTTATACTCCAGAATTTTCTCTTTTTCACTTGATATTTTGAAACCTGGGTTTAGGCAGTCTGTTAAGTAACAGTGGCCATGAAAATCCACAAGGCATTTGAAAGGATCCAGAGGATTTATTTGCATCTGATTGAACTAAATGACTAAGCAAAATAATAAATCTTTTGGAAAAACATATACCTCTTTTTAGGACACAATGTAAGAGCACTCAGTATTATAACAGGTAGCCTAATTTGAACACTAGTAAAAAGACAGCACAGCATTCTTAAATTCTGGAAAAAAATGTGTTGTTCTTTCAGTTGTGTCTTTGCTAACAATTTGGAAGCATCCATTGTACTACTACTGCAGTGTTATTGAGCTAGTTTTATTAAGGCAAATTTATAGCAATGTTAGAAATTAATACCACTCTTATTTCCTCCAGTGCCTGGCTTTATTGAATGCCATGGGGCATATTAATCAGTAAAGCCAAGTAGTGCATGAAATAAAAGTATAAATTAACCTGTAACATGAATGTAAAAGGAAGCTTAATAAAATAGAAATAAATAACACTTAATGATAATCAACCCCGCCTGGCTTAACCAAGCATATAGTGCAATAATGCTATCAGAAAAAAAAAGTATTTAAACAAAGTTTAAATCATGATGCAAACAACATCATTTACAAAGTAATACTTACTTCACCATGTTGTTTAAACACACATAAGATTGTATAAAACACCCTCACATTTCTACCCTGTTACTTCTTCACGTAAAATTCCTGTCCAATTTGAAAGCAGGCCCAAGGTACAAGGACTATGAATGTGAAAATTATTTGAGAGCAATTTTTGCATTTAGGTATAACTGCAAAAGAAATCTTTGTATAACATATTTTGCATATACCAAAAATGTATCTCCAAATATCAGCTCAGAGCAGAACAGTCTCTTCAAGCCTGTTTCACACAGGTGAACTGCACACAATGTGTGTAGTGATTTATTAAGGGCTTGACCTTGCAAGTGGGTGAAGTCATCTTAACCTGTCCTTAAATTTATGTCGAGGTTTTTCTAAAGGCAGTGTACTCTGCAGTATAACAGAAGGGTTTTTTTGGAGGGGAAGTCTCTTCTCTGCAGGGTACAAAAAAACTGAGTCCAAATAATTACTCCCGGTACACAAACTGATATCTGCAAATCTTTGCAAAATCAAAGATAATTTTGTAATGATAGAAGAAACAACAGCTTGGCCTTTCTCCTCAGTTACTGAACTTTCAAAGCACAAATATTTGGCCATGTTCTCATATATAATGACCATGTTTATGAAAATATCTTTCCAAAAACAGGGGGGGGAAAACGGCAAAAATCTGTCAGTACCATAAAACATCAATGTGTCTGCTCCCTCTGCTGGCTCTACTGCAAAGTTAACCGTGGAACACACCTACTGTGATAGCTCTGCTACTAAAAACACTGACACAAATATGGAACCACTTCGCTAGAAACACCAAGCAACAAGACAGGCAAGCTGAAAAATTCTGCATGAGTGATTGCACACATCACAATACAGACATGATACTAAAGGAAAGGTTTTGCAAATACAAATCTAGACCATATTGCAGATCATTGCATCACAGTTGGGGTATTATTGTGAAGATGTACTAATATCAGATATAGCCAAACCTTAAAAGATATGGTGAGCTATGCTGAAGACAGTGTTTGGATAGACCTGTAATGCTGGAACCAGTACTATTTTTTTATTCTTTTTTTAACATTTGCAAACTGTACAAAGGACTTGCAGACTGGTTACATCCAGGGGTGTCCAGGCTCCAATAGAAATAGTTAAGAATATTATTTTGCAGAAAAATGCAATGACACTGAACAGGAGGCAAGCCTAACATTTAGTCCAAGTGAGATCCCCATACTCTTGGATGATGTTTGCTCTGAGTTCTGGCAGCTAATGAGTTGAACCATCTGTAGCAGTTTCCTGACAGATGTGGCCAACTCCCATACCGGGCCACTCCATCTTCTGACACAGAGCTTGGTGGAGGGCTCCAGTGACAGCATTCCAAGGGAAAGGCAGAAAACGGCACCCTCAGGTATTCAAATGTGGGAGCTCTTTGTCAATAATAAAGCAGCTGGTTGTTGGTTGATTTTGTTGGGGGTTTTGTTTGTTAGTTTGGGGTTTGTGAGATTTCATTTGTTTGTAGGTTTTATTGCCAAAGGGCTTTCCAAACACACTCCTTTTGATTTCAAAACTATCGTGAAGCTTTTTCCCCCCTTTGTCAGCCATGGTATCACATTCAACTCCACCAACTCCAACACAACATCAGTAGATGTAAAGGAATTACATGACAGCTCAATTTAGGCAGGTTTTTTTTTTTTAAATCAAGCTTTAAATCAAGCTTAAGATCTGGATTTTTCTTAGTCAACTGAGCTTAATGTATTACATAGATTTTAAAATACATAAATTTCAGAGAGTTCTATGAGATGCACAAGGGTATCCAGTTTAGAATACACGTAGTGTGTATTATTTCAGTACTATATTAACAAGACATGTTCTATAATAGTAAAGAAAGCAAACTGCTAAATCTATATCTTAGTCAGTAAACATGTAAAAAAATAAACTTAAAAATACTTTTTAAATGTTTTTAAAGAACATTTTTGTATAATATCTGCTTGCTGCATAAATTACTCATTTGGGACAAGAAATACATTTGGAGTCTAACACCATGATAGCTAGAGGACTGCCAATCCAAATGGATGTATCAACATAATAAATATTGGTCCCTGTGTTTATGTCACTGAACTCCATGTTATTTTGTTTGAAAGTCAAATGCCTTGGCAATTTAATCTCAGTGCTGACAACATTATAGCCATTAGTCCGAATAAGTAATTTTTTTTGCTTAAATGACAGTGGAATTCCAGTAAAATAAAATTAAATAAATAAAATAAAATGGTGGTTTAGTTACACACTGATACTATGCTTATGGACATTTATTTAATTTAAAGCACAAAAAGAGAAAAATAAAGCTGGAGACTGCCATTTGTTGACCTCACATTCAAAGTGTGTACCTAATTTTCTATGACTGTTGCAACTGGACAACATATGATATGTTCTTTGAAAAATTAAAACATTATTTATTTAATTCAAAGTTATGCAAATGTTAGGAGACTACCAATTTGCAGAATAAACCAAATAATTCAAGTAATAAATTAGGAAACAGCATTAAAGACATATTATAAACATCCCAGTTAAGAAATCAGCTAAAATTCCTACTTGCACTTCAATATTTTAAGAGATATAGGGGTTTTTAATTGAAATATTCCCTGTAGTATTAAATTAAAGCAATTGTGTTGTAACAGCATATGAGAAAAAACAGAAAGTGCACATCTGTGACAAATACACTGGTAAGGAAAGCGGACCAGAAGGAAGTGTATGATGAAACTATGATGGAATATTTCAAGTAGTTATGTGGAAAGAAACACACATGCACCATGGGCCCCTGAAATTTTTTCACATCTATTAGAATACAATTTATTTTCATAACAGAAAACTATTTCTTGCATAGGTTAATATTTTAAGTGTCTCTTTTAAATAAATTGCCTGTGTATCTGTATGAGTTGATTCAATCTCATAAAAAAATCACTCCATTTTCTTCATTCCCTTGGATTAGCAGCTATATTTTTACACCAGTGTAATCACACACATTTGACTGGAAGTAAGACTGTGGCAGCTCTGCTTGCTGCCTGCAGCTGTCACTAACACTAGATCTATCTTCACAAATATTATTACAAGTGTGTTCATCTGAGATGTCCTTATTCACAATAGCTGACCTTCATGGCTATGTCTGACATTTAAAAAGAAAAGTTCTGCTTTACAACCTTCAGTGTGCCTTCAGTTATAAATTACTCGTAGAGTATTAGTAATAATAATTGATTTTAGCAGTAAGTAATAGAGTTATAAGCAGCTTCTACTATTTAATGAAAGAAATGCTTCATCTTCTAGTTTTATTTATTAGTATTCAAGAGCCTTCCACAACCTCATTGAGATCGGTTATTGTTTAATTAAACTAGAAAAGATGGCCTGTCAATGACTCCTTGTTCAAAATAAAAATAAAAAAAATTTAAAAAATTAAAAAACCAAACATTAAAAATATTATTTTTTGCATTTCCTTACAAATGTTCTTAAAGGTTGCTTATTTTTCTTTTCTGTTGTGAACTTATATGAATACAGACAGTGCATGTGAATAATGAATTGTTTCAATTTTCCCACATGTTAATAAAATACAAGATTTTCATCTTAGTGGGGTGCATCAGCTAAGTAAATAGAATAGAATAAATTAAGAGTTTTACCCTGTTCTGGCCAAACTAAAGTTCTCAATTTTCATAAATAAATCAATTGCAGAAACCCTCTAAGTATCTTTCTGCTGCTCACAACTAATCTCCACTGCATTTTTAAAGAAATTCAGTTTCTAGAAAAGTAAAAGAGCACCTACAGCTTCATATTGCATAAGAACTGATGTTCACACATGAAAACCTAAGAACTAAAAGGCTTCACTGGCAAATGGCCTGATGAATGATATAATTACTCCATCAATAATGGCAGAAAGGTTTCAAATAAACAATACCAAATTAAAATCCAAGTGGAAAATTATAGCAGCGGATCATTTTATTTTGCATTGTTTTGTCACAAGGTACTGATAACTGACAAATAAAACTTAATGTCATCTTATCATGATGCAAATAAAAATATACTCTACACTTACATAAATGTCACGCTTGAGACACTGTCTATCATCTCTCACCACTAGCTGGCACCATAGCTTTAAAAATGTAGTGAAGTATCTGGTTTATATCTTACTAATTAACAAGCCAGCTACCTAATTTTTAACAGAAAACAATTACTCAAAGCAAACAAGAAATATTTCGGGCTATAAACTAAAATGAGTCTGAAAGTAATATTCTCAATGATGACTGGTATGATACATCCTGCAAAGGGAAATGGATAATAGTTAACAGACTCAGGGGGTGTTTTTATTACATGAAAATAAATGGCACTGTGCACAAATGGGAGAGTCTGATATTTTTGCTGCTGGCTGGGAGACCGTAGGGGTCAATATCTTGGGTTATGAAGAGGATGAACCCCAATAAACTGCCTCCCTTACTGGGCTTTTCATCCCAAATTAACTCAGAGGCCACTTCAGGTTCATTCCCAAAGAAGCAGCTTTATTGCACCAGCTAATAAATTTCACAGAGTCTGTCTCCTTCACTGGCTTCCCTTTTCTCATTAGAGCCTGCTGCTTTCATTGTCTGCTGGCTGGATACAGATGCCCTGAGAGGCAGGGCCCTGGTTTCCATTCTCTGACTGCAGTGGCTCTGACATTGCAATCGACTTCACTGCCATGTTCTGCTCCAGTTCTTTCAGACCAGCCGCTATGGGCTGACCCGACACAGGCACTGCCACACGCACTCACACATCCAGGCCCACACAAAGGTCAAAGCAGCAGTTACAAGCCAGCCTTCTACTGCTGAGCCTCAGAAAAAAAATCAGAAAACTGTTCCAAACTGTCTATGAAATTTCATATTTATTTACAGGTTGGGCAAATAAAATGATATTGTTCACCCAATACCAACAACAGAGCACTGATAATTTATAAATACATCACGTTGGAGGCAAATCTCTCAGTTGTGATCTGAATACAAGAAAAACTTCCATAGAGTAAGAAAATCTTCCCTAAAAAGAAAATAAAGCTTTCTCCTACTCTGGGATTCTGTGCAACTGTTAATCAAGTCAAAAGTCTCTGTGAAAGTGAGGACATACTGACAAGATTTTGGTATCAGTAATGGCAGTCTCCTCAAGAGAACCCTGCTATTCTGACCTTGGCACCATTAAACAGCATAGCTCATAAAGTTACACGTATTCTTTTTCACAATCTTCCATAGGACCAGAGAGAAGAGAAAGTACACTTGGAAGAATAGTGCTATACATGTTACGAATTCTGTAGTTGGTTCACTACATAGCTAGCTGATGGCTCTTTTTTCCTGACCAAAAAAAAAAAAAAAAAGTTTCACAGAATAGCTTATACTGTTAGCTACATAGGGAAAAAAGCATTCTAATTCTTCCTGACATTTCTGTCCTACCTAACAGGGAAATGGAGAACCTGGCCTACACCTTCACTGTTATCTACACTGGTCAGATTCTGCCATTTGCATACTACAGTAGCACTGCCGGGCCAGTCTCCAGCCTGCTTTAAGCACTGCACTTCCACCCAGGTGAACTGCAGGCAGAAGGCAGCTCCCAGCACCAGCACAGAGGTGAGTATGCACACAGACTGCACTTGTGTTTCCAGGGCGATCACTGATGTCATGGAAGTGCAGTTGTCTGAAATGACAAAATCAGTCCTAACTAATAGATCGATTTGGAAGTCTGTGCATGGATGGATTTGGGTTAATAAACACTATACCATATATTCAAGCTGATATGGTGCAAATACTTACCTTCCAAAAGAAAAAAACTCAATCAAACAAAAGACTGGAAATCAATGGAAGGAACCCACCAAAACCAAATTCTTTTGGTGTTTAAATCTCTTCAATATCTTCATATTTGCTAGTGAATTTCATTCTTTGCTGATACAGATATTCTGTGTTTTGTAAAGCATTATTTCAAAATTAATGTTATCTTGGAAGAGAAAAGAACAATTAAGAAAGCATACTTGTTTCTCTCCTACCTCAAAAAATACTGTCTAAGGAACACAGATTCAGATCACAGTTGTTCTTTCATAAGAGGAAACTTTACAAGGCAACATTTCTTCATTGTATCTGGACTTCTCAGACTCCTGTCTTTTGAATGTAACACTTCCAAAGTTCCCTCTGTAGCCAAAGGTTTTGAGTCTTCGTTTTGTGTAACAAAAACTGTCAATAAACAACAAATTAGTTGTCCCTATTTTTTTACAAAGCCATTGAAGTTGACACCTTTTCACCATATATACTCCACAGGATAAACACTGCCAACATCAACTAATCATAATGTTAAGAATGTGGTAGGTTTGCCTTGTTCCAAAGTTGTTTTGAGGTCATTTTGGTAGTCCTGCAAATAGTCAGTGGGGCAGCCCTTTGTAACTGAGTCAATTCCACAGAATTCAGGGCAGGCAGCAATGGGGGACGAAGGATCATAAATTGGAGAAAACCCACCAGTTTTAGTGAATGCAGCAGAGAAGCTTCTAACAGCTGCAGTATAATAAAGAAGTGTTAGAGTTAATCCACTGCTATCTGTCTTTATTTTGCTAACCCAGTCGAGTGGACACCACAGCATTGAGACTACATTAATCAAAATTTGGAATGACCTGTTTTTCATTGCAAACTGCAGTTATCTTTCTTTACTGATTGGCCTTGACCTGTCAGCTGCATTTGGTACTGCTGACCCTGGGGGTTCTCTCCAAGAGCCTGGAGTACTACGAAAGGTTGTCTGACTGTTCTTGCCTGGTTTAATTCATATTCTACTCAACATGCCCATTTTATTTCCAGTAGAAATTGTTCATTTAATTGCATTGTAAGTTTTATGGGGTATGCCCCAGGCTGCATTCTTTATGCCAAGCTTCTCACTATTTATCTGTGGAGGGAAGGGGGGGTGTGACTCACTAACCAAGCTAAACCAGGCTTCATAATACCAGTAATTTTCACTGCTTTAAATCGCATACAAAGCCATTTTGGGAATAACACAAAGTGTATATGTCACCACCTGAGGTTGATCTGACAAATGCATTGTTTTTAAGTGAATACTTTCAAGTCAGGTTCATCCTCTTTCTAGGAATTTAGCAATCCTTTCTTCACTGTTAGTATATGCTATTCTGATAAGAGCCCCTAAGTACAGCTTTGTATCTAAGGGCCCCAAAGTTGGTTGGATGACAGCCTTAGCACTAAAAACCCAAAGAGTTCATAGTCAAGAATTCACTATTTTTTCAGATAATACTACTGTAGTGGTGTCAATAGTGTGCAGTAGAACTGATATATTACATCAGTATCATGGTCATTATGAAACTGAAAAATTTAGATCCATCATGCAGGAATAATCTGGATCCCAGTCATCCAACCAGTTTTGTAAAGAATGACTCCTTCTTTACCAAGGGCCAACTGTAGGGGCATGCCATGCAATTACAATAACTATTTATTAACATTTCATTAAATTTATTTTGTGTTATATTAGCCATCTTATTTTAAAATAAAAGGAGAGATTGAAGAAAAAATACAAACTATAATTATAAATATAAAAATAAAATTATCATTAACTTAAAATTTTTTACAACCTATTTTTTAAAGCAGATGATAGTAATAAAAATGAAAGATACAATCAAAAATTGTAAAAAAAAGGGGAGGTACATAAACAGCAAGGCAGTTCACTCATGAGTAAAAGCAAAGTATAAGACAATGTCTGTTGAGAGATCGGAAGGCAAATCTGGAAACAAAACACCTCCAGATTGTGAAAAAATGCATCCTGGAATCCAAATTTTGTGAGCCTGGACATATCAGTAGAATAATAAATGTAACCTTTGGTGGAAATCTTTTAGCCTATTACATAAATATGTTTAAGTAGACTCCAGATGGACTCTGGTATTTATTCTGTTGTTCCTTGTTCTAACTTTATACTAATTTTAGCTGAATTAGCACCAATTACCTCATCTGTAAGTACAATCCCCAACCATTTATACAGAAAGAAAACAAGCAGTTTGTTTCCATAACCTGTCCCCACTAAGTTCCTCAAGCCCTTTCTTTTTGATATCACTTTTCTCTGCTATACATTATATTTAGGAACAAGAGAAAAATAAAGAAAAAAAATAAGGTATTCCTTTTGATTAGCTAGGAGCCAATGACTTTTTTCCTTGTCATGCCTCACCTTGAATTTTTTTCCCCACAACACAGTCTGCCTGTTGAGCAGTAATTGCTGGGGGAGTATTGCCAAAGTAATAAAAAATCTGCATTAATACTGTAACATTCAGCTTAACTACAATTGTAGCACATAGATTACAAAAACCGAAAAGCATACACACTTTCCACTTTTGATGAATGCCACAAATTACTCATAACAACATGTGGCACCAGAACAGAAATGAGCCAACAGCTGCAGAGATTTAAGTCATTTGTACACTGCCTGTTGTCTGGTACCTCCCCTGCTGGAAGTTACCATCTTCAGAAAACAGTAAGGAGAGGGGAATGTGGGCCTACATTTCAGATGCTGCAATTCACAATCCAGCATTTTAAAACATAGCCAATCTGACTGTAGTAAAAAAACAAAAACAAACAAACAAACGAAAACAAAACAAAAAAAAATGAAACCAAACCAAACCCCCCACACACACACACAAAACAACAAAAAATCAAACCAAACCAACCAAACAAAGAAAACAAAAAAAAACCACCAAAAAGTATTTGAATTCAGCATTATGAAAGTAGCATTTTGCTTGATTTTATTAGAAACACAGAGATTCCTGTCCCCACCCCGAAGTAACAATGACCAATTATATATTAGTTGAACTTTTCAAAATGCTCATAATTTTTTGTGTATTCTGTGTGTATTTATAACCCAGTTCCTCACAGAATGGTTAAAGCACAGCTGACTGTCACAACAAAGATGGTTTACTTCTCTTCCCAAATCATCCTACCTAGACTGCGAACTTACAAGGTTGCAGTCCTACAATATTATGTAGTGAATTTCCTATGCAGTTCTCAGTGGAAACAGGAACACTCACAGAGCCGCAGGAAGAGCAGCAGTGACCAGGAGACTCTCAGGAAGGTCTGAGACAGTTTTGGAAAGGTCTGGGGAGACCTTCTGCACCGGTTGGTTTCATACAGTAGTAATTAATATGGGTTCTAGCACACTAAAACCATTTATGTAAGGCAGACAAAAAAGCAACATGGCCCCTGCTACAAGGAACCAAAGGTTTGTGGGACAGTTATCAAGCTGAGATAATACCTAGCAGCAAACTGTAGGGAAAGCATGATTCAAAAGAAACTATTTTATATCAAAATATTCCCTTCTCCTCATCACCCTTCCCAGAGAAGTAATTCAGCAACATCTGTTTTAGTCCAGTAATCAGCTTTCATTAGAGTAAAGAAGCTTGCTATTGCGTGTATGTACAGGAGTCTTTCTAAAACAGGTTAAAGTTTAGGTATTATTTTTACTGGAATACCACTAAAGTAAAACCCTAATAATGGGATGAAAGTTGCACAGACTTTTTTCAGCTTATATACTGACAATTCCTTCTGCATCCTAAGGCTAAAATGCATGTAAAAAAATTGGTTGGGATCTCTGATACTGATTCCACAGGAAAAAAAGAAAAGAACTTGGGTTCAAAAAATGGACTGTAGGTAGATCTTAAAATCAATATTGACAGATTTAATCCAAAGGTCAAACCAGGAAAATCTGCCTCTTGTTATTGAAGTGAACAAAACCAAAAAAGGAAGAGCTTTAGGCTGGTAGCTAATATTTCACCAGTGCTGCAGTCCATGTATAATTTAATACTCCCTGACTAGCTAATAATACTCTTCTTTGTGTTCCTTTCACAAGTTTTGCAATAATGGTCAAGATTTGTAGTTTCCAGCAGTCAGTTTGGAATATTGCCTTGCTGCTCCAGGTCTGATACAGTAGTCCTAATTTTCCACTGGGATGTGCTACATAATTGCATCAGTGTGCTTTCTGAAACTCTTGCAAGGTTGTTAATCTAAAAAACTACAGGAGACAGAGGCTTTGTTTGGGCACTGGACTACAGAACAGAAGGAAAAATAACTAATTAATTTAATCCCATAGCTAACTTCACAAGTTGGAGGTAAAAGCAACAGGTGTACTGGAGGGTTAGCACACGCCCGTATGAAAGGATAAAGAAGCAGCTACTTCTTGCTTAGATAAAATGGCAATTTTAACTGACAGAAAGAGCAAGCTGCATGTTTTCTATGTTTATATGTTATAAGCACCTTTATTTTTAAATATAATCTTGTGTACTGATAGACTTGAATATTGAACAAATTCAATTTTCACTACAGCAAGTGTCTGTTGACCAAACTTAAAGAGAAACTCTGAAGTCACAGACTCCCAGGTGATACTTCTTTGAGGTGGCCCCACTGCAGTGAGGCAAACAGATCCATTTATCTGCATGGTTTTACTAACAAGCCTCAGAAATGGCACCCAGAAAGAGTATGAGAATGGACGATATCTGCAAATTACTTGTGTCTCCTTAGACTGCAGGCCTCATCCTCAGCCAACATAAAGCACAAGCAAGAATCAGACATCAGAAAAGAATCTGATTTCACAATTCTAGAGGCTTTATTTTCTTTCCATATTGGGCACATTGCTAGACAGTTTATTAAATCCCTTAAGAACTACAAAGTCAAACTATGTTTTAAGTATATTTGGCTCAAGATCTTGTAACCAAGTCCTCTGACATCTGGGTAATGTAGATTGATGAAATACATGTTAAATGCAGATGAAAGAACTCCAATGTTATGGTTGCAAACATTACATTTCACCAAGTGACAAGTTTCAGGGGAAACTGCACAAAAAATACTTTTTTGTCATTTTTCCAAAAGAAAATTAGCAGCATTGAAAAATCTGAATTGTTCCCATTTATACAAAGTGACCTGTTTGAAAGTTAAATATTCATACATTTTTTTTAATTGGATCATTGACCTTATGTGAGATTTCTCTTGCATAATCTATTTGCCTGTATTACCATCTTCTTATTAACACAAAGAAGACAATTAATACTATGTCCAATGAATTCAAACCATGTCTGTCCTGAAGGTAGAAATGGAATGGGATTATATATTGCCATAAATATTTCCACTACTCAGCATTTTTAAACTGTGTTTATTGTACATGACCTACAATATTTGGCGAACAACCATGTGCAGCCATTTCCCTGGCAAGTACTCTAGCATTACAGGGCATTTTTTTAAACTAATAACACAATTTTCCATGGAATACATCAGCTTGTACACTTGAGGTCTCTGAATGTACAAATGACTACCAGCTGGTTTCCTCACCTTTGGCTATATTCTCTCTGCAGTTTCAATATATTTCTCTTAATTAAGTGATTTAATCAGCCACAATGAGTAGATTGGTTCTTGACATTTTCTGCAGTTTCACTCTACTTGCCCAGCATCTCCACTGAACTCCTGGTATTGGTCAGTACAATACTGACCAATAAAAAAAAAAAGCAGGGAGAAAAAAGTATAAGATATTTGGCAGAAACTAATATAATCCTTATGATATGGGTTTAAACTACAACCTCTCGTATTTTAGGGCTTAATATTTTATATTTAGCAATATCTATTTCTAACTAAATACAAAATCTCTATGTTGGGAAAAAAACACAAACTTGTACGGGACGTATTATGAAAACTCAATTTTTTTAAAACAGATACACCCTAATTCCAAATTCCTAATACCTGTTCCAAATGCAATCATTAGCATATGTGGCATTACCCTCTTGAATTTTAAATTTATTTTGGCAGCTTTTGAAAGACATAGTCTTATTCACATATTTCATGCCATATATAAAGACATGCACATATGTCCTTATGTCACAGTATTCTAAAAATCTCAAATACACGTTATAAAAAGAATAAACTGTTTCTCACCAGTAACAGACCAGAAAATAATCATGTAAAAAATCAACTCAATGCATTTTGAAATATCTGACTTGCGAGGGGGTGTAATACTAAAAAGTGGAGTACGATTTACAAAGAGACTAAAACACAGCATGCCACCAAATAGCACGATCCTAGCAGCTTAGAGCATAGCACGGAGAGCAAGTCAGGAAAAGGATCATCTGTGTAGCTGTGTTTTTAAAAAATCCTGTCTGTGACAGGTGTTGGCAAAGTAATTGTTAGGGTAGCTACAGTGTATACCAGATAAACAGTTAAAACTATGTTTGATATAAATCACAGTCGGAAGACTGCGTGTAAATTCAGTTTGGGGGGGGGGGGGAAAGCGAGAGGTTTTCTTGTTTAGCAGTCGGAGAGCCACTCTGAGCCACACAAATCCGGTGCCAGATGTGAAGCGAACGATTGGCTGGGCACAGACCATGTGTTCGAGCCGTGCGGGTACGAAAACCCCTCCCAGAGCCAGATCTGCATTGCAGTCCAGGGAAGAACAAGATTTATTTCCTCTGCTCTACTCTCTTGCACAGATACGTACGCAAGCAGGAAATCCACCTCCTCGCCTTCGCAAAATGTATCAAATGATTCTTACTGTTTAGTTAGTTGTTCAATTACCTCTAATTAGTGTTTTGCAAATCTTAGCAACAAAGAATGAACACCATGATCAAGCATAATTACGTATTATTTTTTACAATTTTGATTTCAAGAACAGGAGATATTACCGGCTACATCCTCCATTTTTCTTCTTTCTTCTACATTTCATATTATGCAAATTTCAGAACAGCTGACTCCTCATGCACTGGCATCTCAAACGTAACATATTAAACTTCATTTTACCTGGAGTTTTCAACTGTAAATCACATTCTTTTTTTCTCCCAGCAATACATTAACTCCTTTCTGTTTGATCTATTTAAAAAAAATGTGTTTGCTAACAAAAAAAATTTCTAGCATAAACAAAGAATTTTGCTTTTAAGAAAAAATTTACCCAAATTTACCGTAGAGCCTTTTCTAAATCACACAGCATAGAATGTTAGGCATAGGATTCTTTGTCTGAAGTAAGATCCTTAAATATGACTGTTGACACTTAAACATGGCACCTTTACACTTTGTCTAGGGCATAATTCTGCTAGTAACAGAATTCCCCCATCCTAAGACAGTAAATGTGAAAATCTTGGGCCCAAAGTTACAGAGCCAGCTGTGTTATAATGGTATCTCAGCAAGCTATTTTTCCTTCACTGCTAGTGGCTTTATTGTTTGGTTCATCCTAGTATCGTTGCTAATGCACACTTCTTCCTTTCATTTTTGTCAGAAGGGTTCAAGAAAATAAAATTTTTTAAAAAAATTCAGATACAACATAGACAAAGCAGATGATGGAATAAAATACAGTCTAATAGGTTCAGATTTAATTAGCATACAAAGAAGAGCAGAACAAAAGGGAAAAAGGAGTGTTTAGGAAACTATTCATATTTATAGCAATCCAAAATGCAGGATTATTTTCCATATTACGTGTCTGATAAAAATGTAAAATATTGTAAAAAGTTAACATTTTATATAGAGATTAATTCTTTGTAGAAAGAATTAATCCTGTGACCTTGAATGAAACTGAAATATACAAAGGGAAAGCATTTTAAAAGTATTTTTAACTGAGATGCTCAAAATTGTTTGATCCCTCTCATTTTCTGGATCACAGCTCTCAGATATAGCTCTTAAAGAACAGAAGTCATGCAAATTGATCTAAGGTCTCTGACAGATGGAGTCAAGAGTTTGGTGCTATTTCCAAAATATTTGCTGGAGATTACTAAACCTGTACTAGGCTGGTAGATAAGTATGTGTGTTTTCTGTTCAAACTTGCTCATAGACTGACATATTACTTCCAACACCCCTTATCAATTATTAAAATTAAAATAGGAGAGTTCACATTGAAGCAGCTGACGTGTCTGCATGCACTGAATAACTTCCACAGGAAAGAAAACCAGACAGAAAGCCTTCTCAAATCACAGCAACTAAGACCTGCAGAGACTACCAGAGTTCTGGGGCATGAGACATTTGATTGGCACAATCTGTAGTGGAAAGGGCCTTTAGGATTTGTTGTTTCTGTAGTGAGTGTGTATACAAATATATGTATGTATACATATGTGTCTGTATATATGTAGTCATATATTTCTGTACATATATATAAAGAGTATTATTAACAATTACTGAAATATAGTAAATATTGTAGCATAACTGTACTAAAAATAATTAGTTTATTAACTCTATGTATTTTTTAATTAATGAAGTAAAAGGTTTCCATGCACCATACACTGCATACAAGAATTGCATAAATATTACAAGACTTTACACTAATTTATTATCCTGTCTTTTTTTCAGCAAAGCTCAGCAATTTAAATCAAATTCAGAGACGAGAACAATTCTTTCCCAATGAAGAAGATAGCAGAAGCTGCAGTCTTGTTGTCTTATTGTGCAAGGAAGCTTGCACAATAGTCAAGTGTCTGCAGTAACACTTGTCTATGTTTAAATATACTGTATTTCTATAACCCAGAAAAAAGAACTGAATGTTAAACAAACATTTGTCCTGAAGCTCACGCAAATGCTTTGCTTTATAGCACTCAGGCCTTCTTATCAAAATTGTAGTCTGCATCCTTCTTAAAGTATGAAACTTAAATATATGCAAATCAACTACATTTGCAAAACTATCATGACAATACTAACATTTAATTAATAATGAGTCCATTTGTTTCTGTAATCCCAGAGGTTTATAGAAAATACATTTATTTCAGTGAATTGGCTCCATTAACATCACTACTCTAGAGACTAGAGTTCAAGAGCAATTTCATATTCACATCTTAAACTCTGTGTAACACTAGAAAACACTTTAGCCAATTTCACTAACAATATTTACCTATGCAAGGATTCACTTCACAAACAAATGCTGTATAAGAATCAAGCAATAAAAACCTCCAATAAACCCAGGACAAAAAAGGACATTGAAGAGAAACTGACATTTCAGCCACAGAAATATATAAAAGCAAAAAGCCTTTCTCACTGTTTTGGTTTTTTTTTTGTTTTTTTTTTTTTTTTTTTAACTACTGCTTCCTTGTCTTACAAAGAGGAGACTACATGTTTGCAAACACCGCTAGTAAAAAGAAAAGCATGTCAGCCACGTGCATAGATGACCAATACCACATCTGTTAGATAATGTGAAACTTCATCTGACTATGAAACTACATCAGCCAGAATAGATACAGGTGTTTTAAATGCTACATTTTCACTTACGGAAGTGGGTGACCCGAAATGGTAAGCAATATTCTACTAGATAACCTGATAACCTGAAAACACTTTACTAGCAGAAAATTGTTTGTTTGAAATCAAAATTTTTTTTTTTTTTATCTAAGCCCTCAAGCTTGTGGATACTTTTCATTTGCCACTGTGAATCTTTGTAAAATGTGCATCTCCTTCATTTACTGGTTTGTCTTTTATGTCAGCGCAGTAAGCACAGTATTATAAAATTATTACATTCTCTACAGTTGATTACACACAGGGGAGGGCGATCATGAACTGAAACTGTAGAATTCAAATGTGATCTGCCTATGGCTGTGCAACTAAATGAAACTCAGAGACAATCAGCCTTCATGAGTAACAGTTAAATGCAAAATTAATGACAAACAAACTAATAAAGGCATGGAATTCTTCGAAATCAGGAAGGCAGCTCCCATCTAAACTACAGGAACCTTTGAAACTAAGAGATGTATTTAGCCAGTACCATTGTCTGTCTCTTGATACTCTCACCCTGTGGGTAATGGGCAAGAGAATAAACAGCATATATGAAGCATTTTATTTTAAATAAAAAATGAAATTGAGTGGTTTACTTGATTGAGAGAAGGAAGACGAGAAATTGTTGGGTTTGGCCTCAGTGCAAAGAATATCTGGAGACTGCTGAGATTTTCAATAAACTTTCTGTAAAGGCATCTACCTTCTCACAGAGATGCAGGAATGATCTAAAAACTTGTTTCAACTTCTGCACACAGTAGCAGTGAGAACATTTCTAGACCTATTGGGAATTTCTCTACGTATTAGGAAAATTCTCTTTAGTTAACCAAACAGGTTTTTAAACCTTTGCATAAATAAAATATGCCAGTCTGAAACTCAGTTTTTTGGGGGTTTGGGTTTTGTCTTTTTTTTTTTTTTTTTTTTTTTTTTCCAGAAACTGTATGGTAAAATAAAGAAATTAAATTAGCAGCTAACACTAAACTTCCAGTGATTCAGTAAAACCACATAAACTAGTTTACTCCTTTACACAGCATAATAAAGATATTTTTAAAGTGGCTAAGTGCCAACTCCTGCTTAGGTTAGGTCATCATACTAAAATAGTTACTGATACTGTGAGAGGATAGAGATAACCAAAACTAAAGACACGTTGACTTTATTGGTAGGTTTTTATTATGCTGCTTCTCCTGACATAATTTTTCAGATATGGAAAAATTTTTAATGCATGTGCTTAACTGTGCTTTATTCTACTCAAAATTCTTGCAGAATACCCTCTTTTGAACTCTCCATGCTACTTTATGATGGAAAACGCCATTAAAAGGTATAGGCAATGTGTCTGCGTGGGAAAGTTCGTGAAATATATTGCTTCGATTTGTTTTGCTATTCATCCGAATACCAGTTCAAAGGGTGAGCGCCGAACAGGCTCTGGAGAGCCAATCTTTAGCTGCGTCCTTGCAGCATTTCCACAATAAAAACGATATGTGGGGAAAAACAACTTCTCCTGGAAATTCCTGAGCGCCTCAGGCACATTCTGATACTCCTGAGGAAGTCCCCCGTAAACACCGCATCTCCTCCTTCCTTCTCTTTCGCACAAAGCACGGCCTCCCTCCTCGCCGCCCCCTCCCGCGCAGCCCTCAGACGCGGACACCGCCCTGCAGGGGCCGCACCGCCCGCAGGGCGGGGCCACGTCCGGGGGGCGGGGCCGCCCCGCGCGCCAGTCGCGGCTGCGCCTGCGCCGCCACCCCCACAGCGGGCGGGCGGAGGTTCGTGCGCGGGGCCAGCGGCCGGCGTGGGACCTACGGGGGCGAGAAGGCGCTTTCGCTGGACGCTCGGCACGGTGATATCTTATCTTTTCTCGCTTCTCGACCCCTCTCCCCATCTTTCCTCTCCTCACCTTCCCTCGCTCCCGGCCTTTTCTGCCCCCCCGGCGGGGCGCGCGGGCGGGGTAGAGGGGCGGCGGGCCCTGAGGAGAAAAACGTTAATGGCCGGAGCGCGCGCGCGCGCGGTCCGAGCCCGCCTTCCCGCCACGTGACACCCCGCCACGGCCTCCTCCCTTTCCCGCTCGGCTCCATATTGGCGCTGCGCGAGGCAAGTCCGGGCACAAAATGGAGGTAACGGGGAGTGGGCCTCGCCGGGCTCGGCCAAGGCGGGGGTCGAAGGAGAGGCCAGGCCAGGCGGCTCGTCGCGCGGAGCCGGAGCAGCTCGATCTCTACCCGAGCCCTCAGGCGCAGGCGGGCGGGAGGGCGCGGAGCGAGGGTGGGGGGCACCTCACGGAGCCCCTCGCGGTTCCCATGGCCGCCGCCTCCTTGTAGCGTTCCTGGCGCGCTCCAGACCCGCTTTCCCTGGCGACGCGGCGCTTTGTTCCGCAATGGCGCGGGCAGGAAAAGGGAGGGAGCGGGAGAGCGGCGCTTCCGCCGCGCGGCCCCGCGAGCTGCGGCCGCCATTTTGCAGCGCTCTGGCGTGTGGGCGAGAGCGGCCCGGCCCTCGGCCTGGGGCAGGGCTGTGGGTAGCAGAGTCCTCCGCAGCACTCCTGGGCACACCGAAACACCTGGGCGCGGATTCAGGCGGGAGTAGGGAGAGGCGAGCCCCACACGTGCCTGTGTCATTGTTCTGCCCTCCCTGTGTTCTCCCCTCCCCCCACGTAAGTTACCCGAGTAGTGCGCCAGGGACATTTTTTCCACACTCACTTTCCTCAGAACAGACTTTTAAAGCGTTAAGATCGTTAGGTGCAGTACGCTGCTTCTCGTAGAGGAATGCTGATACACGTTGCGACAGCTCCCTAATATCTCTCACCCCTTTCTAGGGGGAGTTAACACGTGTAGCGAGCCTCTGCTGCCCAGAGAGGTGGGGGAAGGCAAAGTACAGATCTCTCTTCCCTTTCTTCACTCTCCCAACCACACATGCACAAAAGTCACGACATTTGGTGGCATCCAGCCATAATCTTGGTGTGCAGCACGAAGAGGCAGCCCTGTACAAACCTTGGTTCAGATATCCTGAACTTTATTGAAGCCGAGATCAAATGCAGACTGAAACAATCATCCCTGCCCTACCTGGAGGGAAATGGTCATTATCTTCCCCCTTTTCTTTCCTCGAAACCTTTTCTCAAAGGCTTTTTTCTCAAGTATTTCAGAGTGTGGTGAGAAGAATAGTGCAGATTCTTTTGTGTGGTGTTTATTCCCTTCATTGCAAGATGAAACCCTATAAAATTAAGATCAGAAAACAAGAGATCACACTAGTGATCTACACCAACTACTGTTCCTACATTAAAAGCGGAGAAGAAACTGGATCCCTTAGCAAAACAGCTAAAAATAACTTTTCCATGTAAACAATTGTTTTAGCAGCTTCAGGGTTTAACTGGAGGGGTTGATGTATTCAAAGCATTTGAACATGCTTCTGTAAAGCTTGAAAATCCATCCCATAAGATACTAAGCTTTTATCTTGGCAATTTTTTTCCCAGGCAGACATTCCTGTTGGCATTGGGAATAAACTGCCAACACACCTAAAGCTGAAAATAATTTTTTCCCCGCTTTAACTTTTAGGTTTACTACAGTACACTAAGTGTGTGCACTTTAGGTCCAACTTTAGCTATTTACAGAAAAGACTGATATATCTCCATAGTATTCTCTGATTGGACAGGAAAACCTCCATCTTGGGAATGTCTGATTTGCCTCTGTTAGCTCCTTGTCTCCTGTAAGAGGTACAGCAGCATTGTAAGTTCCTTTGAGTAGTGAGATGTATCCTAATGACTTTTTCTCATTATAAGCTAAGAGATTTGCTCCAAGACTACTTTCATTTCTGTAGTGAAGTTGCAGTATGTAAGTCTTCAATGCTAGTTTAACTAGCATTTAGTGATAGCTGTGTTCCAACTGAGCTGGTGGTGTGGCATTAGCAAGGAGACAATACTGTTCTGACCGTCGTGGCCTGCAGAGACCATGCCCGGGAGCTTAATGTTGGCCAGCACTGAGCCTCACGGGGGGAAGCAGCAGGTGACAAAATTAGAGAGGGATTGCATACTTTCCATTACTTACAAAAAGTATTTAAATAAGTTTATCCCTTTCCTCCTAACAATTCCTGAAGTTGTATTTTGCCATACAGCCAGTTTATAAAAAGCCTTTGAACTGTTAATGGTCTGTTCCATACCTGCCATGTATGACTTCAAGAACTGAACAGGTCAGTTGAAGCACTTAATATCCTAATACCTCCTAAGTCAAACTGTTGTTTGATTTAATGGATTTCAAGAGGAGGTTTAATATTGTGTAGAGAGGAATTAAAGATAATACAAACACTTCGATGTTACTTAATAAAACCTTTAAAATTGTTAATGTGTTAAATCATGATACTCAAGATTTCACAGCTGAGTTTAATTTAAAGCTGTATTTTAACATGGAATTATATTAAACAATAATTTCCACTATGAATAACAGCACATATTGGTCATTAGTAGGGACCTGTCTGCCTTTCCGTATGCAGTATTTGCATGAAGAAAACTTTAAAAAAAACCCCAACCCAAACAAACAACCCCCACAGAAACACACCTAATTTTGTAGATATCTGTGATTTTAATACACCACAAGAGTAGTTTTACTGAAGTATGTTATAAAATGTACAGTATTGCATTTTAGTGACTGTAATAAAGTTTCAGGAAACATCCAAAGTAGTGATGAATTGTGGTCAGATACCAATGTGCTAATACTAAGGCAAGTAACTTGAAAATCTCAAAAAATTTTAAAGAATAAAGGCTGTAGAGAACATTTTTTTGTTTAAATGTATAGGTATGGGTTCATCCACTGAGGTTATCTTGTAGAAGATGTAATTTTTGTAATGATACATACATAACTTTATATAATACAGTAATCAAATAGATAATTTGGAAGCAAAAGTAATGTAAATGTCTAGTGTTACATATTGCTGAGGATCAGATGTTAAAATTCCTGATGTTGCAAGAGACAGTCAGTAAATTCCACTGCTGAAAGTGGTAAATGGTTTTCAGTACAGAAAACATTGTAAGACATCCTTTAGTGTTCCAGGATGCTGGATTGCTGATTACAATAGGTTACCATCAGATAGTTCTTACTAGCACTATTTACAAAATGTTAAGTGTTTTGGGGTTTAAAATCCAGAGATTTTAGATTTATATATTTTTATATATATATTTAGAATTTATATAGTGGTTTTGGGTATCAGAGGTGGCATTTGCTTGCCCTGTATCAGTTGTATCTGTGATAGTTATGTAAGACAGTAATAGATACAGGTTTTCTGCAGATTTTAGCCTTGTACCTAGGTATTCCAACAGTTGTAAAACGAGCTTTACTAGGATAGCAGATGTTCCTTCTGCAGCTCTTCATCAGCAAATAGGCTGAGGATTTTTACCCTTTTAAATACTTGGATTTTTTTTCCTGCTTTTACCCGTTTCGTCCTGTAAAGCCACACCTGTGCATTTCAGCCAGAGAAGGCCCTGTGTCACAGGAATTGGGGTAAGTGCTGACTTATCCAACCTGTTTTCTAGGTTTCCTAGATCTAAAAGAAAGGCTGAGTTAGAGTACCCTTCCAAAATGGCTGCTATTAAGGAAGAGAGAGAGGTGGAAGACTACAAGAGGAAAGGAAGACGATCCTCACAGGTGAGAGGATTGTTTTTTTTATTTAAAAAACACAAGTTTTAAGGGGAAACAAAAGAAAAAAACCCCAAGTTACTAATTTCTATCTGATATATTAATAAATGGCTTTTTTTTCTACCTTCTTCATCCCCGTGTTAGCAGAGTAACTTTAAATTGCAGTTTATTGCTTACAGTTTTAAGGGGTGGGGTGTTAGCATAATGGGAAAATTTTGCTTTTCTAGTTTTCTGTTAAAACCAATTAAATATATGTTTCTGATTAAAGCAAGGTGTAATTATTGAAAAATTCATGCATCCTCAGAGTATCAGCAGGAACTTGAATACTTCATATCTTCAAAGTCCTGTTTTTAGTGGGAATGAAGACAGGTTCCTTTTTTCTTTTTTCTTTTTTTTTTTTTATGAAAAAATGGTTGCCTGATAGTCACTGCAAATGAAAGCGAGCTGTACTAAGTAAAAATAACTGTTTTCTTTTGCTTCTAGCAGAAATACCGTAGACTGAATAAGGTGCGTAGTATAGAGAAGATGTTGGGGCTGTTTCTGGGAGGATGGGAGCTAGTTACTTTGGGGCAGGGTGTGGAAATGGGAGGGGGGTGAAGGTCTTGATACCCTTCAGAAGGTAATTTTAAGATCAGCAAAAAGGGTGTTAAATATGTCTATATAGTTTATAACTGAGGCATTTTCTGATTGTTTATTTCGATTTGCTTGCTTTCTAACATCATTTTTTCAGGATGCCTGAATAGCTAGTTGAAACCAACTTTTTTCTGGAATGATATACTACTGCAATGTGGGAGGGCCTCTACACTTGGTTCAAGAACAAACCTTGTTAGAGTTGAATGCGTCTGTTAGCGTGTGTGTAAAGTCCTTCTGGAAGGAATGTTGAAACTCACTGATTTGGACTTTGGATAGAGTGTAACTGAGGTTGCTCAGCTGCATACTTGTAGTTCACAAGCTCTTGTAGTTCACAAAAGTAGCTTACCCTGGAATGATTTTAAAACCTATAGAGTTTGTAGAGAAACTGTTTCACAGAGAAAGGTGCTGAGGCCACAGTTGCCTGTCAGCTTTCCCGTTTCAGAAGACAGTCTAGGATTGTACTGCCTGGGGGACAGGATGGTCTCACGTTTAGCCACAGCTGCCTGTAGGTGTGGTGCCAGGCATTTTGCGGACACTTGGTTCATAGAGGTATGATGCATGGGAGGGCTCCACCTGAAACCTGTGCCTCTAGAGAGAAATACTGCAGCTCCAAAAGGCTGATTATTCAAAACCCCTGCCATAGAAAATTTCAGTTGATAGCAGCCTCGGGATAGAGGCAGTATGTATCTGCAGCAGCATTGTCAAAACGTGTCCGGATTTCTGCAAAGATTAGGATTCTAACTGCCATCTTTTCTTCCCCTCTGATGAGAGGTACAGTTAGGTTGTGCTGAGCGTTTGGGGGTTTAGGTAGGACCTAGGAACTAGTGTTTCGATGTTGCTGGCGGGAGGAGGTGAGCGGAGGGGACCGCGCAGTCCCCTCAGCGCCGGCCAGTCCCTGCCCTCCTGCCGGGCCGGCGGGCCCCGCCCATGGCGCCACTGCGGCGCTGGGATCTGACGGCGCGGCCCCGCCCCCGGCTCCATATTGACGGCGGAGGAGACGCGGCCGCTCACAAAATGGAGGCGGTCGGGGCTGCGCAGAGCCTTGGCTTTAAGGAGGAAGGCAGTAGTCGAGGCAGGAAAGAAAGTTTCCCGCCTCATCAGAGCCTGTTAATGTGCTTGGAAACCCCTTAAACAGTTCAGGGGAGGAACAGCGTCTTGGCGGCTAAATGCAGGCTGGGCGTTCTTACAGCTTAAACTCTCCGCCCCCGTAGAGGAGAGCTGCAAAATGGCGTGCTGGCCTGCGGTGTCAGCTGAGTAGGAGGCCGCCTGCTGATATTGTTGAAGCAGTGTGGTAGTTAAACTAAGGAGGAAGGGAGAGAGGTGTTGCACAGCATTTGCTGCTCAGGAGAGACTGCTGCTATGAGTAACCTCCAGCAGAACAACCGAGAAAACAGCGCTTTGTAATATAGGACAGCACTGAAAACCCCAGTGAGAACAAACTGGCTGGAAAAAAACTAATTCCCTAAGAAAATACTGCTTTTTATTTTTGTGTAGAGTTCCTATAACGTAGGTGTGTCCTGAGGATAATTTCTCTCTAATGAAAGAGAGAAGCTATAACAGCAGGTGTTCTTGCTCCTGTATAAGAACAGCAGTTCATGTGCACATAATAACAATAAGCTGAGAAGGACTTCACTTTTCCTTTCAGGAGTGACCTGAAAAGTTGTGTGGTCATTCTTTTAAGGTAAAAGCAGTCTGAGTCATTGGCTGAAAACCATCATAGCCGTGAGGGATATTAGAGAACTGTGAAAAGTTTGTCTAGTTTTTCCTTATATAGGTTTTTTGTTTTGGAGGAGTCTGAACTCTGCAGTTCCACAAAATAAATTTCCTTTAATATATGTAAGAGACTTTGAAACACTCAGTGTTCCCAGCTTTAACATGACCCAGGTAGAAGTTACGTATTGTCTGTAGATTTAAAAAAAAACAGCAACAGAAAACAACACTTGGCCTAAAGCAGTTTCCATATGCAGTGGGTGTGTTACCCTATAAAATTTTAAGTTTACATATACTTAGAAGGGAGATTTTATTTATTATACTTTTGTAGTCCAGACCACTTAGAAGACCGTAGAAAAGAAGCTTAACTTGGTAGTCCTAGGATTGTTGACTGTTAATCATTTATATAATGTTCCTGCAGTAACAAGGCCATAAATAGAAAACTATAACTGAGAATGCTCATGGCTGTTTCTCACAAAGTTTAGCAGATATGAAAGCAGGGATTTGCTTCTCAGTCAGTTTTTCATTGTCGTAGGTGTTGTTTCCTGTAGTACAACCTGAACATTATAAACCAACAATTTCCTAAAGCACTGTGTAAATCAGAAAATCTCCCTCAAAGGGATGCTTTCCTGGCTATTCCTAGCACCTTAGCAGAGCTTAAAGCACCTCAGGTTTGAAGCAAGATGTCCACACATAGAAGTCTGTGGCTGGTTTTATGTAGTTCACCTCTTACAATAATGCTGCATCTAGTCTGGTTCAGCGCACTGCAGCAGAAACTGCGAAGCCTGTTGCGCATTTGTGCTGCAGAACTGAAGTCATACCTAGTATAGCTGGCCAGTACCTTGTGGACTGTTTCACATGCACAGAAGTTCATGATTGCAAAACAAGGTTTTAATTTGGTTGCCTTTTGGTAAGACTTCCCTTACAGTGGAAGAAAGTTTTAAAATAATATTTCGTAAACTCCTGTCAAAGGTGTGGGGAAATTCCCTGCCTACTAAAAAAATGCAGCACTGAAAGCAGAAACACAATTGTACTTGTAAGCCCACTTTAATCATTCTATAGAAAACTGGGCTCTAAAACTTCATTTTAAAATGTGACTGCTCATATATAGGCAATGTTGTCAAAAACTTCAATTAAACTCATTTCTGCATCCTTAAATTTTTTATAGTTCTTTGTGATTATGCTTCATGAAATGTTAGAACTTTATCCAGCAGCGCTTCATCGCTAGTCCCTACAGAGCAATCTGCAACTCAAAGATAGGCATAGAATGAATGCACTTCCAGGGGTTGGGGAGCAACCAAGTTATTTAATATATTGAAATTCTTTTACTGTTTGTATTTGAGCACTCTTAAGGTAGTTAGTTAGTGTTTTAATTAAAATCACACCTCATTAATTGTTTATTATGCTGCTGTCTTATACCCATTAGAAGTCATTGTTTTTATGTAAATATATTCCACCTATTTGTAGGTATAATGTGCACAGATAATTTTTAGTAATTCTGTGAAATTTTAATTCTGTGATTTGTATTCAAAATATGTTTTTGATTTTTGATTTTGTAGGGCCATGAGCCGAAGGAGCCAGAGCAGTTGCGAAAGCTGTTCATTGGAGGTCTGAGCTTTGAAACAACAGATGATAGCTTGAGAGAGCACTTTGAAAAATGGGGCACACTCACGGACTGTGTGGTAAAGTGTCTAATAATAGTTGGTGGTTTGGAAAGGGTATAGGTACTTAATCTAGGACAGAGATGCAGATACCTCCTATGTTCTTGCAGGTGATGAGAGACCCCCAGACAAAACGTTCCAGAGGCTTTGGCTTTGTGACTTACTCTTGTGTGGAGGAGGTGGATGCTGCCATGAGTGCTCGACCACATAAGGTTGATGGGCGCGTGGTTGAACCAAAGAGAGCAGTTTCGAGGGAGGTGAGTTAGTGTTTCAGTTAACCTTTTTTCCTCATGTTTACCTAATAATGTGAAGCACCGAATGTCATTTTTGGCATTTCAGGATTCTGTAAAGCCTGGGGCACATCTCACAGTAAAGAAAATATTTGTTGGTGGAATTAAAGAAGATACAGAAGAATATAATTTAAGGGAGTACTTTGAAAAATATGGCAAGATTGAAACCATAGAAGTCATGGAAGACAGGCAGAGTGGAAAGAAAAGAGGCTTCGCTTTTGTAACTTTTGATGATCATGATACAGTTGATAAAATTGTTGGTATGTAAGTCTTCATTGAGTACTACTTTTGTGGGATAAGTGTTAATGTAAGACTTCAGAACAGCAACATGTGGAATGAGGTGTTTGCATAGTCAACTGCTTTACTGTTGTAAGAGATGGGGTCAGTTTAATTTTTCTTTTAAAAGTTGTGGTCATGCCTTACAGTAGCTGTCTCTGAGAGTTTTACAGCATATTATTGTGATGTGTTTTTCTAACTTTGCTATTTCACAATTTTCTGTAGTTCAGAAATACCATACTATAAATGGACATAACTGTGAAGTGAAAAAAGCTCTCTCAAAACAAGAGATGCAGACTGCTAGCTCTCAGAGAGGTGAGTTGTAGTTGTGCATAGTTATTTTATGTAACGGGCTTTCAATTAATGTAATTCAAGTGAAATATTTTGTAGGTCGTGGGGGTGGCTCCGGCAACTTCATGGGCCGTGGAAACTTTGGAGGCGGTGGAGGGAACTTTGGCCGAGGAGGAAACTTTGGTGGGAGAGGTAAATGACTGGAATATTTATATAGAATGTGATTTCTGGTGTGGTTTGTTTTTTTTTTTTATTTCCTGTGTCAGTTGGCTTAAACATTTAACATGTGTGTTCAGGAAAACATTCTCATCTGTTTTGTGTTCTAGGAGGCTATGGGGGTGGTGGTGGCGGTGGTGGGAGCAGAGGAAGCTTTGGGGGTGGTGACGGATACAATGGATTTGGCGATGGTAAGTGTATTGTTCACTTTCTTTTTCCCCACACTGTTAGAACAAGCTGTAAGTCTTACATTCACCTTCAAAACAAAATCTGCTTTGGTGATAATGTGATAATAGTGATAATGGAAGTTAAATGTCTACATTGTAGAGCTGTGAAGAATTAGTGGTTTTTTTGTTTTCCCCACAAAATGATGGATAGATGGACAAAAATACTCCTTTGTATTTACCCTTTAAATAATTTCATATTATGAGGTCATGAGACAGCTGTTAAAGATTATTGAGAACTAAATGAAGATTCTGCTGTCAGTTGAAAAGACTAAACTGAATAAAGCAATGGCCAGCTATCATACCAGAAATGTTTTCAATCAGCTGTAAGAGTTTTCATGGCTCGGTAGTATCTTTTTCATTATGAAGTTTGGATGAGTATCCAGAATGCATCTGAAGAGAAATGTGTACCTTACCAAAAGGCCAAAAAGGACAATTATCAATAGTCAGAAAGGGACGAGGGAAGTAGTATGTGATTACTTGGGTCCTGACTTTATAAACATGGGGGATTTTTTCAGTTAAATAGCTTAGATAAAGTTGGAACCACAATGAGTATAATAAAGGGAAAATGCTGTGGGAGATTTTTATTGGGCAGTCGTGTTGGTTTGGGGTTTTTTGTTTAATGGACCCTTCCTTGCCGGTATTTGGCTTTGATGTGTTTAGTTTGACTTTTTTGTTCAAAGGTGGCAACTATGGAGGTGGTCCTGGCTATGGCAGCAGAGGAGGTTATGGTGGTGGTGGAGGACCAGGATATGGAAACCCAGGTGGTGGATATGGAGGTGGTGGAGGAGGATATGATGGCTACAATGAAGGAGGAAATTTTGGTGGTGGTAAGATGCCAATTTTAATTAGACATCCATATTTTTTAGTCAGGTCTCATTTTACAGTACCTGAAATATGGTGCTGGAATATGTATAAAATGGCTTGTACAAGTAGGTTTTAACATAGAATGCCGTGTTGCATAAGGAGAGTTCTTTTCAGTGTGGATCAGCTTTGATACACTATAACACTATGTTGCCTGGGATGTATTTTTCGAAAAGTTTCAGCTGTAGTTCTGTGTGTGGAGGTAGAGTATTAAAGATTTTGACCATTTTAAATACACTGTTTTCCTCAGATACCAGTTCACATCATGTAGATCACATCTTCCTTTCCAAGGACTGTGAATATAAGTTTTTATGAGCTTTTTTTATTGTTTGCCCCAAGTTTGGGAAGTCAAGCTGCAAAAGCTGCTGCATACTTTGTTATACTTCCTGATGTACATTTGCAGCATGCCCGTTACACTTCTGTCACTTTTTGGAGCAAATAGTTAGTATGTAATTTACATTATTGTCATACATGCAGAGTGTTGGGCAGTGGAAGAATGATGGTGAAACTCATGTGCTTTTCTAACTTTAAGGGCCTTAAATTGTGTTAACATCAAATTGCCTACTCAAATCGATAAATTTTCCAATGTTAAGGGTTTTCTGTTATTCATACGTTTTGCATAAAGGTAGCATGCAAAATGCTTGAACTTCATTTGAAATAGTTTTAAACTATTACTTTCAGATTGGATACCATAATTTGCAGGCTTTGTGCCCTAAGAGTTGATCAAACATGACTTTATACATTTGTGTTTGTTTCAGGTAATTATGGTGGAAGTGGAAACTACAATGATTTTGGCAATTACAGTGGCCAGCAGCAGTCTAACTATGGTCCCATGAAAGGTGGTGGTAGCTTTGGTGGCAGAAGTTCAGGCAGTCCCTATGGTGGTAAGCATGATTTTGTATAGAGAATGTTTTTTGAGTTAAAATCCCTTGTTATTCTTGTATTTCAATATACATCCTATTTTTGTAGGTGGTTATGGATCTGGAAGTGGAAGTGGGGGCTATGGTGGTAGAAGATTCTAAAAATGCTACCAGAAAAAGGGTAGGTGTAATGTATATTTATAATGATGATTAATAATGTGCAACTGTTCACTGAGAGTAATAATTTTCTTATCCTGTATTCAACAGGCTACAGTTCTTAGCAGGAGAGAGAGCGAGGAGTTGTCAGGAAAGCTGCAGGTTACTTTGAGACAGTCGTCCCAAATGAATTAGAGGAACTGTAAAATCTGCCACAGAAGGAACGATGATCCATAGTCAGAAAAGTTACTGCAGCTTAAACAGGAAACCCTTCTTGATCAGGACTGTCATAGCCACAGTTTGCAAAAAGTGCAGCTATTGATTAATGCAATGTAGTGTCGATTAGATGTACATTCCTGAGGTCTTTCTCTGTTGTAGCTTTGTCTTTCTTTTTTCTTTTTATTTTCCCATTACATCAGGTATATTGCCCTGTAAATTGTGGTAGTGGTACCAGGAATAAACAAATCAATGATTTTTTAACTTTTCAATATTTGTGTAGTTCAGTTTTTCCACATTTAGTACAGAGAACTATAACAGAAATAAAATGTAGTTTAGGGTGTTTCCTTGTTAGTTAATAGAGAAGATTAATGCATTTCTCAATTACTATTTTGTATTAATTTAAAGTTAACAATAGAAACACCTATTGATTTGCAGTCTTAAGGGTCTAGTCTCAGTGTATATACGTAACTGTCATTGACATGACTTACATAGGCATACAGAGGGAAAACATCTGTATGTTGCATTATAGTTTGTTTAGATGTATAACTAGGATTGAGTTACTCAAATTAGTGTTTGTGAATCATAGAAATAAGCTTTACCTTAATGAAAATTTAAAATTACTTTTTGGTTTGTGCATATTTTTTTAATTTGTAGTTCTGTATTAGTACTAGCGCTTCAAGAAAATAAGGCATGATAAATATTTTAACAAGACCAACTTTAGACACATGAAAGCTGTCTCCCGTCTCGTTTGAGATGCATAAGGGATAACTGAAGTTGTTTAAGTCTTGGGTTAAGAGAAAAAGAAACTTGCTTTTTACCTTTATATTTATTGTAATTCCCGAGAAGTTAAGGTGGGGGGAATCAAGTGCCTGTTTCCTTGAGATATACAATGAATCTGTTTCAATAAAACTATACTTTGGGGAGGGTGGCTTGGAATTTTCATCCCCTTCCTTTGTCCCCATTTCCTTTTCCCTCACACCAGACTGCACTGTTTCAATTAAATGAGGCATCATAGTGAGAGTAATAGGTATGTTCCTCAATAATTTAATGGCTATATACTTTCTTGCATGCACCCTAGGCAATTTTCTGGACACATTCTTCTGACTGGGAGCCAAGGGTAGCGCAGGTGTAATCACTGACAGTCCCAGGTAATGCGTTCCAAAAGCCCATTCCCCGTGGGCTCTGAAGTAGTATAGTTTGTAAGCTGCTTCCCTTGCAGATGTCTGTGCTCAGCTAAGAGCTTGAAAATAAAACACCATCTAATTGTATTTTTCCGACTAGAAACACTTCCCACAATGTAGAATGTACAGTCTCAAGTTCCCACAGGCAGAGCGATAGTGTGCTGCGACTGGATTTGGTGCACTGGAGTAGCAAATGTTACCAGCGCATATGGCTAGAAATGGTACTCCATTCTCACTTCTGACCTCCAAATTAAGGCACTGCAGTCTGTCCTGTCCTCATCTGATGTGAATTCTCTTGACTATTGCCAGGCCAGTGCTTGCTGTCCATTCAGACTAAGAAGAGTAGGGACCCAGTCAATAAAAGAAATACTCAGACACTTGGCAATATGTATTGGAATTACTCACACCTGTTTCACTTCTGGGTCAATGTGCAGTATAAGGTAAATGCAATTCCAGTATAGGAATGAATCTGCAAAGATGTATGAAATGGCTCAAGGCATAATCAGTCATATTAATAATGAATTATAATTTTTAAGAAGTGGTAGAAAAATGAGTGTGTTGTTTGAAAAAAAAAATTAAACATATGTTATTTAAACACTGTTATTGGAGTGTATTTAGACTGCAGTACACTAAAACAAGGAACCAGTGTCAAGATGGTAGCGTCCAAAATGGATTTCAAAGTCTGCTGCTTATTTTCTGTGGAGTTTTAAAAGATCTCAAAAGTTAAAGCAAGAATTGGTGGTTTAGTGAACGCTTCTGTTGTACATATTCATTTGGGCTTGGGGTGGGGGGGAGGCTGTACTTCAATAAAGGCATTTTTTAAACAACCCATTTGGAGTTTGAAAACATGGGAAACTAAACCACAACTCACTAGGGAGTGAGACACCAAACTACCGACTTGTTTTGTATGTTACTATGCTGTAGAAGATGTGTAGACTTGCACTTGGGGTCTGCAACTGATTGCAGGGACAACTGGAGGATGGGGTTGATGTCCCTTCTGACAATTGATCTGGTATTTCTAAATTTTTTTAGAATGTATTGACAGTGTTCTTTTTAACAGGGCCTCTTGTAGCTGTACTGTGACAACAATGTTAACTTTGAAAAATAGTGTCATAATAAACTTTATGAACAAGATCTGTATGCAACCTTTTAAGAGATGGATGTAAGTGACCGCTTTGTAGGTGGGTGGGGTAGCTTAGCTGTTGTTTGTGATGTGGAAAAGTGTAAGCCCTGAGGACAGTGATTCACCAGCTTTTCAGAACCTAGGATGTACTTCTTTGATCCATACATTGCTAAGGAGACTCGTAAGACAGGACTTCAGCAGCCTATTGAGTATGGAGAAGTCAGCCTAATAAAAGAATGACAAGGCAGCAGGAGCAACAGCTTCAACTTCCAGAAAAGTGAAGGCATAAGATACTGTGCTGATAGTGAGCAGCTTTCCCAAGGCTAGTTAAATCTGCTTATCACAGCTGAAATATCGAAGAAAGTCTAGCAAGAGTTCTTCACCTTTTGGAACCTCCTTGAGTGATAGCTACTTGAGTTGACTCAAAATCAATAGGTCTAGCATTTAGACCTGAAAGGAAGGGCAATGAGCATAGGTAAGGTTTGCCTTTAAAATTTTTCATGAATTATAAAGAGTAGCGGAAGGTTTTTTAACAAGGTAAGAGTAATTTCTTTAATTTTCAGGTTGAATGAGAAGCTGCTGCTTGACAAAATGGGGAATGTCTTGCACATCCTCTTCAGTTGAAGGTTTCTGACTGGGTAAGATTTGTAGTGTATAGTAAAACATCTGTTTAACCCTTCTTTCCTTCTAGGCTTTCCTTTGCCAGCCTTTTGATATCAAGGAAAGCCATAAGTAGTAAGGAGCAAGTATTCCAGTATATGTCATCCGGTTCCTATCCAAGAATCTTGTGTTCCTGGCAGATACAAAATTGCTGTGTGTTCCAGATCAACAAGACAAACTGTAAATGTTTTGAAATAGGCACTCTGGTTACTGTAGGGGGGTGTGCTGGGGTCGGGGGTGGGGGGAAATTGTTCTGTGCCATGTAAGGGAAAGAGCCCCCAGAAGCCCAGAAAGGCAGCAACGCTGAAGCAGTTCTGCAGTTCTCAACAGTGTGTGACCTGCTGCTGCATTCATTCTGCACCCTTCAAGAGCCGGGACTTCCCTCCTAGTGAGTGGAGCTTGGCTTACCAGGTGGGGTTGTATGTACCTGTACAAATCAAAGAGCTCCCTTTTAGATTTTGTGTGCCTTTGGGCAGGGTAGTTAAGTGGAGGCCAGTACTGTCACATGATACCCTGAATCCCCAACAGCTTTTGTACAAGTGAAAACTCATGGAATCGGATTTTATGCACATTGGTTCTTAGCGCTTGGAACATGTATTATTTCCTTTTCTGCATCTTTGATCGTTACAGGTCCCTTCATATAGCAGTCCAGCATCCTTTTAAACTTCCTGAAACGTTTCTGAGCCTGTGCATCATTTTTATGAAGTCAATTTCTATTTTAGTGTTGGCTATACTGCAGTTATTCTGAAAATAGTCAAATGGAATCTGCATTTCAGTTTATCAGAGGCTGAGGCATATTCACAAACTGATTCAAGTATTTAAACTTTCTGGCTGCCACCTGTAAACTTCCAGAAAGCAGTTCATGATTTAGTAATGTAAAATCAAAAGTTAATTTGGAAGTAATTTACAGAGATTTTCACAAAATCAGGAGCTACTTAATGGAAAATCTCCCAATGACTGTATATATTTGTTTAAAAAACTTTGACAAAAGCTTTTGCTTAGCCAAGGTTGAGCCAAAATCTGAAACTGCAGCAGTACAGTCACAGTCATAGTGTATTATGCCAGTCAGCTTGTTGCAGAGGTGACAAGCTTGCTTGCTTACACCTGGAAGTTGAAAACCTGTGATTTTCCTCTGCTAGGCAGAGCTTCCCCCAGGCATTTGTGTAGCAACAGGTAGCAGGGAACAGCATTAGTGTTTCACCATTACTCAGGTGAGGGCAAATGCTGTTGTGCTTGCAAGTATCTTAAGATTGTTTTAACAAAAGTAATTTTTAACAAAAACTTTCTAGTTTGCATTCTACTACTAGCCTATGTATACAGCAGAATTTTATCTTTCCTTAACAGAGGATCCCACAGTGCTGCAGATTGGTTTTGTGCTCTGGACAGGTCTTTTTGCACTACATAAAGAACTAAATATTCACTTAAAATTATTTTCACACTTAGATTCATAACACTCTTATTAGACTAATTGGCTTAGGTTCAATTATTCGTACCCTAATTTGTTCAGAAATAACTTTGTCAAAGATAAACACGTTCTTGAAGGGACTACTTGGTCGAGTGTAGCTTTGTCTAAGAGTCACTTTGAAGAGTTGAGAATGTTATTTTATAGCCACCTTTTTTCTTTACTGGCTGCTGTTGAAAATAGCAGCTGTAAATAAAGATGGAGATCTAAAGATGCAAAGTTAATGAAGCACTGGTCCCTAAGCTGCAGTTGTACAGAAGTTTATTTGAAAACAAAGATGGTACTTCCAGGTAGTAAGGAGGGTTTCCCCAAAAGGAGGCCAGATTGATGCAGATGTGATAAGTATGTTATTACATAACATGGAAATTGAACACAGCATCTTAACTTTTATATCTGTTTAATATTTAAAGCTCTTAGTCTTTCAAGCATTGATTGTGTGATGTACTGATGTGCTGTCTTTGGTTCCTGTGTTTAAGACACTAACATGTTTTCATATGCTGTCTGCACTGGGGTGGAATGTTCTCTTAAAAATCAGTCTGTGGTCTCTGACAAATGCCTGTATCTTAAATTGTGTCGAGCATGTAGGATCTTGAGTATCACTGAAATTCAGATATCTGATGGATGATTCTTTTTCTGCTGTGGGTGCTACAGGTTGCCATCTCTATCTATTAGCTTTTTCCTGAACTAAAGTAATCCAAGTATCTCCAAGTAGAAGAAAAATGGCCTTCATGTAGAAGATAATATCGCAAGACTGGAAACAGAATAAAATGGTATAATAACTGGCAAAGACTTCAAGAGCAATGGTGCTAGTGTGCTGGAATCCCAGAACTTGTGGTTAAACAAGTTAAAATAGCATAGAAATTAAAAATTTCAGTATAGTCCATAATGGATTGAAATTTGTTTAAAATATTTCAATTTTGTATCAGAATAAAGTGTATATTGTCAAATGACTTACAATCTAAAATGCGTTGCCATCACCTTTTTTTAGTGCTGTGATGAACACAAAGCGGTCTTGAATTATTGCAACACGTTTTCTTACAGGATCATCTTTCCAACTTGGGGACTGCAAGTCAGAAAACCTTGGTTCAGCCCATCTTTTCAGCTTTACTTTTAACAGTTTTAAAACTGGATGTTTTGATCAAGAAATAAATGGTTTCCATGTGGAAAATTGTCAGCATATAAGGTCAGCACTGTGATGCTTTAGACTTGTCAGTGTCTCTAGCCACTCTCAGGTTTGGGAATATACTCTGTACCTCAGTAATAATAATAAAGGTTATAGTTTGCACTATGAAGTTTTTACATACATGAGTGGTGTGGAATTTTTTTCATTACTGTTAGATGTTTCAATGCGAGTACAGCATTCACTGTGTTCATGATGTGAATACTGGTTTAGATGGAATGCAAGTTGTCACAGTCAGTTCCTTTAGCCTGATTCTTTGCCTGGTGAAATTCAAACAAGGTGTCTGCATTAACTGCAGGTTTTTTATTGTTGCACTTTTTGTCTTGGTAATGCTATCCTTGTATTATATTTTAGACATGGGTACAAATGCAACAGCCCCTCTGAAGGTTGTAAGGTTGCTGTTTGGCTTTGGTTCTCACATTAGTGAACGAATTAAGGAACAAATTGAAGTGCAGGGCAAGAGTCTGTTTTATAACCACTTTGTAATTAAAGTATTTATACTGCAGTTAGAGAGAACATTTTCTCTGTAAGTCAGACATTTGATAGCCTAATTAGTGGCAGGGGGAACCCAGGAGCATTTTAGGTTCTCTCTGCTTTGCCATCAGACCTGCCTGTGTATTAGAGCTACTGTGTATCAGCGTTGAAAGACTGTCCGGGCCAAGGCTCAGTGTGCTTTCTCCTTAATGCCTGTGCTCTAAAACAGCCATCCTCAAATATGGATTAGTCCTCTTGCTTTAAATGGCAGCAGTGTCTGGTATTCCTCTAGTGCTCGCCCAGGTTTGGCAACTGTTAGAGGTGCTTTTCTTCCTGAGCAGTGCTGGTGGCAAAGTCAAGAGGCACATTTAAATAACAGCAGAAGGAAAAGTATCACTCACTGCTGCAGTAGCTTTGATTTTAGCTGGTACCTGGCTGCCCTATCTAGAGCAAATAAATCTGCTTTGTCCATAAAATCGAGCCTCCCAAGTTATCACATTGTTACTGACCGTTTGCTCCAAGCAGAGGAGTGTTCCTGCGTTCAGAGCACGTAAGGACTGGGCAGGGGGATGGCCTGGCACACAGTTAACAAGGAAGGTCAGTATAACCAAGGTAAGCAGCCTCGAGGTGCAAGCTCGGTCACCTAGATTTGCATTTCCTAATATCTTCTGTAAAACTGCATATTTTAGTACTTGCTGTAACAGGCATGGCCCCTGTCACTGCAGGGATGCTGCAAATCTGAGATGAATTTTTTTCATGACTTCCCAGTATCTGCAGTGTCAAATACAGACATTTTGTGGGGCAGAGCCTCACCTGAAACTCTGCAGCAAGGAACACAGTATGAGAACTTCTATGAAACTTTTATGTTACTTTTCTCTTGAGGTAGGTAGGGCTGGAGCATCTGATAGTCCTAGGTTTAAGTACTAAAAACATTCTTCTGGTACTAGCACTTGGCAGAACATGTGCCTTTTCGGACATAGTTAATAGGATCATGGTTCCTGGTGTTACACTGCCCCGAAGCAAACCCATCTCTGTGGGGAAGCTGTTACTGCTCTGCTTTTCCTGCTCCTGCTCTACTCAGCCAAGACTGCACTGCAGAGGGATAGTGTGTGTATGTGTGTGTGTTTGCACCAGGTATTGGGGAGACCTCTGCTATTCAGAATCAGTTACTGAGTTGCAGGAAGATAAATGACAAGGTGACAAAGGTTGTGGGGTAATAAAAGTAAAAGCTGACTGTGAAGTTACACTGAGTGATGCTACTGTGACCAGCCCGACAATAAAAGGGCATCTGAAATTCTGTGCATCCAGGGAAAAACAAAACTACATAATTGTTGCCTCCAAACTAGTACTGCTGTTGAGGTGAGAGGGCTTGGAGTCACTGAGGAGTTGTGTGAAAGCAGCGAACAGCATAGAAGAGTTGAAAAACAGGAGCCCTTCCACAGCATCCTGTGGCACAATAATACTTGTCAGGACTGTGGCTTTCTGTACTTCCTAATTGCACGGGGGAGGGGTGAGGACACTCAGAAGGTTAAAAAAAAAAATTATATAGTATGGAATTGGGATAATCTAAAATTGTTCCTTTAGCTTTCATGTGCAGTCATGGGAAGCTTTCTGATGGATATGCAAATCCAGCACAGTTAAAAAGTCTGGGAAATAAAAATCTCAAGACTAAACTCACCAGCAACTGTATCATTTTACTTGGCATTACTCTAACTTTGTGAATAATGAGCTAATGGAAGGCTGGATTCCTAATCTGATGTCTCTCTTTAAACTCTCCTACAGTAGTATTAAACAATTTTTGTGGATCCTACTCTACCCTTTCTCAGCATCTCTGTCCTTTTTAACAGATGTGCCATGAGGTCTTGCAAAACAACTTGGGTTTTACAATTACTTAAATGAAGTCATGCACAATACTGCAATAGACAAAATACTCCTAAAATTATATAGAGCATAAGTAGCAGGAAAAAACTCACTTCAGATTAAGCATGCCTTTTAGAAGTTTTGTAAGAAGATATGGTTTTTAATGTTCACAAACAATGTGTCTTACAAATCATGCATTTTTTGTACTGAAAAAATCCACAGTACAGTGAGTTCCTTTCAAGAGTAAACAAAACAATGCTATTTGTTTGCCCAATTTTTATTCTTTTATAAATCATAATTTAAACTCCACAACACTTTTCAATTCACTGAGCATTGATTCCAAACAGTGCAGTTGGCTGGCAGTTAGTATGCTGTTTTCCTTAAGCACCAAAGTAACAGCAGGGACAAGTGATGCTTGTTGATCCGAGACACAAGAGTGTATTTCTAGAACAATTACTCTAAAATGTACAGAAATTTTAGTTGGAAAAAGGCATAATGCTGACAATGTCTTAACTGATTTTAAATGCCTTTGGAGGGAAGATCTCACAAATTTAAGTAGTGTTCAAAGAGCAAAACAAAAATGTAAACTTAGCAGAGACTTGAAACTTTGTGCTACGTGATCTTTCCAAATGACAGTTTAAATTACGCTGAATGAAGCATTAGTAATGCTGACAAGGCTGTGCAATTGGTTATTGTGCATATCTGTTACATGAAGGCTTAGCCTTGGAAAACTAGTGAGGATTTCTCTTCTTTAGGGAAATAAACATGCATGTGAAGTAGAGTTTAAAAAGTTTAATGAACTGATAAAGCAAAATCAAACACTGTCAACTTTTATACTAAATTGAAATAATATATTAAATATAAAGCAAGTATAAATGTGTAAGAAAAATGGGAAACATACTATTGCATATTTATAAAAAAGTATCAGAAGCCAACCTGTTTGTCTTGCAAGAAATTATATTTAGAAGGCTAAAATCATTTATATATATATCAAATAAATCTATGAATATAACAATAGATAGAAACAGTATATAAATATGGCATCTTTAAATATTTACATATATACGGAAACTAGTCAAAGTGGTGCTATAAGAAGGAAACATCTGTTATAAAAGTGAGATTACAAATTTTGCATACATCCATCTGCATTACACTATTAATTTTCCACTTGCATCTTCCATAAACTAATTAACAACTTTAAAATTATCATTGCATAGATTTGAAAAATATTACCTAATTCTGCATTCCACCTCACAGTAAAAACTATCAGGATAATGATACAAAAATAGTAAAGAACAGTAGCCAGCCGTACTGCCCTTCAAAGTTTAGTCCCTGACTTCTTGCTCTTAGGAACAAGAAAGACATTGCCATCTGTAGTTTGCTGCAGTGAATATTCACTAGGAGAGTAAGGCTTTCCGTCCTCATCACGTAGCATGCTGAAGACCTCGAGGTATAAGGTGGTTAGTTGCTTTTTTATTTGGCGGAGGCTCCTGTCATGCTCTCCTTTTTCCTTAAGCAATTTCTCTTTCTCATCTTTTAGGTGAGTCAAGTCTTGTGTCAGTTCCACTATATTTTCCAGTTTTCTTTTACGGCAATTTTGAGCAGCCACTTTGTTCTTGCCTCTCCTCCGTATATCTCGAATAAGTGTGAGCTGGGCTTCATTGAACTGCTCCTTAGACATCATTTCATTGAAGTCCTCAACAGGGAGATTGATAATTTTTTCAACAGGAAAAGGGATCTGCAGAGCTTTTGCTCTTTGCTCATCTCTTGTGAGATGAGCTTCCAGGCGGCTTGAAGGTTTATCTTTTGTGAACGGAGCTTCGGGGTAGCCGGGAGCAGCAGGGGGTTCTTTCTTTGGTGTCTTTGTACATGGCAAACTTGGTGTTTGAGTGTTTGGCCCCACGGAAGAAAACACTTGATCCTGGAATTGCATAGAGTGCACACTAGCACTGCCCTGCAGCACACTTCCAGGAGCACTATCCATGTCTTCCATTTCAGAATCACTACAACCCAAAGTCTTATCTCCATAGGCAGATGATTCCACAGAGTGTTCAGGTGATGCTATACTAGAACTTGCATTCAGTGAAATACCAGAGTCAGAGTCATTACATTCTGGTCCGGTCCCTGAGAGGTTGCCATTAAAAGCTTTACACAGTGAGAAGTAAGAAAGATCAATAGGTTCACTCAGAACCTCCGCAAGGGATTGACTGATAGTGTTTGTCGTTGCTGCGTCACCATTCGCCTTTGTATCGATAAAGGTGGTGTAGAAATCCTCACAGAAATCAGAGCTGGAAGGGGACGTGTCATTTAAAGAGTTCACACTCAGCTGGCTGGTGTCTTCTGGTGGCAAAATGCTGGAAAAGGGACCCTCAATACTATCCAGGAAATCAGGACCGCAGTTAACATCCTTTTTCATCACACGTAATGAGCTGCAGTAATGACAGCTGCTGTGCGTCTCTGCTGGCTTGGTAGCAGGGCTGGTGATTGTGCTCACCTCAGCCAGGTTATCATTTTCAATGTTAAGACACTAGATGGGAAATGCAAGGGAGAAGTTGAGAAACACATCTCCAGTTGATAAACTCGTTTTCTATAACCTCCAAACATTAAATATTTTAGCAATCAGCACGCACATAAAAGGGGTATTACAACACTGCTGTAATCCAGATGACTACAGCACACTTGTACTATGGAGAGGCAATCTAGGAAGATGACAGATATAAAAACATGAGCACAAAGCAACTTGTTCTGGACAAAGCTATTTAGATAAAGAGAGTAGAACATCTCAAACTCAGAGCAAGTTGCTGAAGAGACCCATTGCAACGCTTTAGGAAAGATGCATGGAGACCTCCTGTTCTGGTAATTGCTAGTGTGGATCCTGGAGCTGCCAGGTCTGAACTTCTCACAAGCACCACTGCTAGGAATGGCACGAGTATAGTAAATGTGAAATTCCTGAATGAGACTCAATGAGCATTACTAGCAAGCAATTACTTTTAGGACTCTTAGTTTCATGTTATGTTTCCTCAAAACCAAGATTCTTTTAGGATTTACTGAATGAAGCAGCTGTTCAGCACAGAGAAATGAAATTCTTGGTGAACTAAGAGTACTTAACATGAAACCTGGCAAACAACTTGCCTCATACTTTTAGTTAAGCTGGCTAACACCAGTGTGAGCATCAGACTGTTGCACTGATGGGCTTTCGCTGGCTACAAGATCAACGTTCTTTCCAATGGGGTGGAAGTTTCTTAACTGAAGCTGAAAGAAGCAGGCCTGCTGTCCCCAAGGAATTAGGCAGTTACCAAAATGATTCTGTTTCTCTTAATAACAGGACCCACACACTGATTATTTAACCAGAGGTTGTTCAAGGCTTAAGCTAAGGTTTTCAATGTGAGAGCTCTGTTTTTCCATTTCTCTAAACTTAATTTCTAAAAGACAGTGCCCTCAGTTTAATTATCTCACCTTTTTTTCCCCAGAAAATTATTCAATTACTATTCAGAATTACTCCAAGATTCTTTTGTTTTGGTTTCTTAATGTTTTTTCACCATCACTGCTCCCTCTTCACAGCCAATTGCCTTTGCCACTTACGTGGGGCTTTTAAGCCTACCACAGTAATAAGGTTAGGAAACTAGAAAAAAAATTGAAAAATATAAAAAGATGAAGGGAAAAGGCAGAGTGACAGAAAAAACACAATTCCTACAAATTTTCACTTTATTTTTTTGAAATATGATTTGGATTTACGGGCATTCCACCTAGCAATCATCTCTTGTATTGATAGCATAAAGTAGAGCAGCATAGTGCTGGAGCATGGTGACATTCTACAGTAACATATTTGAAAATAAATTTATTCTCGTTTATAGTCAAATCTAAAGAAAATATAAATAAAAATATAAGGATAGGATTAAAAAAACCCTACATATCCTCTGTATTAGCAAAGTAACTTTTTTGTTCCTTTGGAATATCGAATTTTGTACATTACATAAGTAGTTCTTACTGAACACATATAAGCAGCATTTATATAAAATATACCTGACTCTTCTATGTACCTAAATACATGTTCTATTATCAGCTTTAAAAAACCTCTTCCTTAGATGAAAACTGAATGCAAAAGTAACTATAAACGATTCATACAATCAGACACTGCAAAAAAAAAAAAATTTACAGTGCTTGTGAAAACAATTCCTGTTGTAGATCCATAATTCAGAAGTGTCCATTTTTAAGCAGCTGAAATTTTAACGATGTAATAACGCTGCAATAAGTTGCATATAGAGGCAAACAATGACTTGCTAAACATGAGGAAGTTCTGTTTGAGAAGTTAGAGTGTGTTTTATTAAGGCCTATCCATAAACAACTCATTTCCTTCTTTCTACAGGTTTTTCAAGATATTATTTTTGAAAAAGTTAAAGCTTATATTGAATTACAGGCACCCTATAGGTGCAGAATCCAACACAACAGTCATAGTCACCATCTGTTCAAACACTATTGTACTGCCTTCTCCAAAATACCACAGTCTTCCAAAATACCATGCTTCATTTTTCAGGTGGTTATCACACTAACCTGTAACTCTGGAAGGGACAATAATTCTTCCCAGACTTGCTCTATGTTCTGCATATTCTCTGCATCAGTGGGTGGAACTAGATCAGGTGATTCAGGTGGCTGAGTCTGATCAGAGGAAACGAAGGCTGTGTTGCTATCAATCTGAGCAGGAACCAATGACTGAAATGCAGCTGAAGAAACCTGAAATGAAATAAAATAAAATAAAAATTAAAAAGCCAAACAAAGCAACAATAACAAAAAAACCGACCACACAAAAACCCCACTCAAAAAACCAGATTTGCATTTCCAAAGCAAAAACCTAGTTTTTAGAGTTTTACTGTTTCTGCAGAACAGACGGGTATTTCCTAAGAAAAGCATTTTTGTAAACAATGGGATAATATCAAAATATTCCCATGAAAGGTGTTTCCATATTAAGGAAAGAAATGGGGAGGGGGAAAAAATCTAGAAACTGCCTGGTGAAGGGCCTATCCTTGCACATCAAATAGTCTGGGTCAGCAGATGGAAATAAATCAACTTGAAGGCACTAATCCAGAGAGCTGTGCTGAGCTCACTGTCAAAACTGAGCAGCCCACGACCACTGTGTGCAGAACTTGGGGTGGCTGCACCAGCTGGCCTGACAGACCGAGCCCTGGCTGCAGGACTCGGAAGCGGGAGGAACACAGGAGTACCAACCACTCCATTCCCTCCAAACACAGCACTAGTTCAAGCCTACCACACTGCTTTATTCCAGCTGGAGCCAGCTTGAGGAGAAAACTTCAATCAGACCACAAATTAGTATTATGCTGAAGACAAATCTCACTCAGAAAAGACATGAGACTGACCCTGTAGAAGACCACCCATGAAATTGCTGTATTGATCATTTTTACCTCATTCTCATCTATAAATGGGAATGCTTCTGCCAAGAGCTGCATGCAGTCATCAAAGGACAAGGCCTCTGCTTCTGGTTTTGAAGGCTCTGTGGTCTAAATAGGAAAGTTATGAAAAAAAGTCACTGCATCTTTGAATAACTGAAGAATCTTCCATTACAGTAACACATGCAAATTAATTTTAGGCAGCCACTAGCATTATGCCTTTCTGTGAATGGAAAAAACTCACAAACACATATTGGAGTTTACCTGTGAAAAAACAACTGGTGGCTCAGTATTTTCTGACTGAATGCACTGAGCTGGCTGCACAGGAACAAATTCACCTGTCTCTTCGTCTAATTCCAGCTGAGCCAGCAAGGCTTTCTCCCGCTCTTTTTGCAGCTGTTCTTGTCTTTCCTTTTCAAGTTTCTTCTGTTTCTCGAGCTCATACTCCTTCTGTCGTTGACTAAAATCAAAAACTTCACGTCTTGCCCCAAGGTCTATATCTTGCCTCCAAAGGATGTCAATCAAGTTCATGTCCTGTAACAGAAATGCTTTTTTTAAGCAAGTGTCCTCCCCATCAGAACTGGTTTAGAACAATAGCAAAGCTTCTAACCTCTGTGTCAAATGGGTGGAGTCATGTAACTTAGTCCTATTCTCTTAATCCTACAAAATTATTGAAATAAAATATGGCTCTATATGACCTTCCTGAAGTGTGTGAACTGATGGTTTGGTTTCTGTGGCCCACACACAGGCTCATGGAAACCAAGAATTTATTACATTTGGTAAGGTATTACATGAACTAGCTAGAGGATAAATATATTATTCTTTTTTAACTTGTAGAAAACATTAAGCTATAGAATGAATTGTGTCACATTAAGAAAGTCATTTTAGGGGAAAGAAGAGAAATTGAAAAGTTTGACCATGTAAATTTTTTTCATGTGATCTTGTAAAACTGTAAAAGCTGACTAAAAACATGATGGCAGCTTTCTGAAGTAACTAAAATAGCCATACTGCAAAATGTATTTTAAAATATTTATGTTCCATCCTGGTATTAACCTTAAAGATCAGCAGAACAGAGCTTCAGAGTTGGAGGACAACGTAGTTTCAAAGACACCAAGTGATGTAACATCACTGTAGCACTAAACACAATTATTAAGACTATTATTGAAAAATTGTAATTTAAATCTTAGATGTTCTAGATGTGGTTGGTTTGGAGTAGCTGAATATAAACAGTGCTCAAAGGGTTTCAAATACAGTTAATCAGCTGGCCTCTGGTTCATTACCGAGTTCATCATTATCAGACAGCTAACAATGACCTTAATTTCTTGGAAATCAGCTACCCCTTGCACCTGTAGTGTTTCAGAAGACAAATTCAGTTGCTATTTATGAAAAAGCAATAGGTTAATACTACTTGCTTTGGCTACAATTACTTTTAATTTATTGCTTCAGGGGTTTTTTTGGAGGCTGAGGGACAAGAGGGTTAGTGGATTGTTTTGGGTTTTTTCTGTTCAAATATTCAATATTTTTACAGGCTAAAGTTGAGACTATTTTCTTTATAACACTCAAAACTTATCAATATGTATGTCTGTTGATACAGAATTTTAATACTTGGTAGCCACATTTCTCAGATGGTAAGTGCCAAGCATTTATCTGGTGCATGGAAGTTTGGATTTTACGTCATGTTTCATTATGCTGAAAATTACCCTTTGGGGCAGCACATAAAAATAACATTCAGTGTTGGGCATCCTCACCAGACTAACACACTACAAATAATACACCAAACAGTGCATTTCATTTAAACAGAACCTTTCTGGTTCACTTAGCAGCTCTACACCCAAGATACAATTTTTTTGCCATCATTTCAAATTAAAACATTCCCTTATCTCGAAAGGTTATTTTCAAATAAAGAAGCAAAATAACCTGAATGCCAACTCATGCTGCCATTCAAAACAATCACTTATATACAACAGTTATGGCAAAAAGCTTTAGGGAAAGTCCACATTTGAACAAACCAATTCAGTTCTCTCATTTATTTATTAAAAATTCTGTACCATTAGCACTCATATTTACATATGGCACGAATGACTTATACTAATAACTAAAAAAATCACTTTTTAATAAAATTGGGTAGTTACATAAAATATATGGGTGTAACACAATGCAGGCACTCCCAAATCTAAAAAAAAAAACAAAACATTTAATATACCTTACTGGGAGAGACCAAACTCAGCTTTAATGGCCAGCAATGAAGAAGCTGAAATAATTACAGTGGCTGCCCAAGACAATGTTTGGTCTTTCCAGATTGGCAGAGTAAAATGAACTAATTAAGTTCTGCAGTAATTGGAGATATTGCAATATGGTACAGCTTCATTAAGGGCCAGTAGTTTACCAGCTGCTCACTGTCTCCTGCAGCAGCAGATCCAAAAACTGTTTCCTAGTCTCTGAGCATTTGCAATATGTTCTGGATAAAACTGCAGGATCTGGATTTTAGGGCTCACTTCTGAATTATTCATTTACAAAGCAACATTAAAAATGTGAATCAAAAGATGTGTGTATATAATGCACAAAGCTGTGAATTAAGAAAGCTGTTTTCCTCCATGAGTTGTAACAGACTGCAGCACAAAAATATCAGAATTGGTGTTCAATTTCAGTTTAAATCATGTAAAACAAAAGTGAACGGAAAAAAAGAGCTACAGAAGGCAAAACACGTTTTCCTTAGGAAGAAAATTCACATAGCCTTAGTGCAAAAACTTATGGCACAGCTATTACTTCTTTCAGCCATTCTACTGGCAATATTCATTATCAAAGTTAAGTAGCTTTGGGTGCTGCCTCAGTTGTGGGATGAGATCTCTCCAATAACACCAGCTGACCAAAGAAATTGCTGTGGCTGTACAGCACTGCCTCTGTGTGTGCGTAGCAGTCAATTCAGCAAGCAGGATTCTTTTTTGAATGAATATGTTTCCATACTTATCAGGATTGTCAGGATATTCAGCTGTTGTTTGACAACTGTGACAGCATTGATTGGCTCCTGTCACTATTTTTCAAGGGACCATATTTAGGCCAATGTCTTATCTCTGGCAAAAGGCTGAGCTTTGCCAAACAGCTACCCTGGAGAGCGATGCTTCTTGGGAGCATCTTTATTTATTCTATTTAGTAGTTGTATTTGTGGCACTAAAAACCAAGAGCATGGGTTGTTTTGTTGTCTGTTGTTGAGGTTTTTTTATTATCACCATGTAATTGGAAAGGAGTTCTCCTATTTTCAATTTGAAAAGTTCTACATAAATACAGCAATATTAGCCTTAACTTTGAATAACAATTCAAGTAATTACATCTCAGCCTTAAATAGGCTACATGGAGGAAGTGTTCTTCTGGTCAGTATGCTGATATGTAGTATCAAACAGCACACTGATTTAAATATTAACCTGCCATTTAACACTTATCTATAATTTCAGCCAATGCTTTTAGTAATACTGCCCTTTTTAAGAAAAAAAATATTCTAGGCATTAGTCCAAAGCCTCAGGTCAAAGTTAACGGAGTCAACATTGACCAGTGATTCATTAAGGAGTCACAACCACCAGCATAAGGTAATGGCAAAGAACTCTTAAAAAAACTTTCAGTCTAAAGCAAACATTTTGCAATACTGTTCCTTCAGCCTCCCCTCAACCTTCCTCTTTAAATTATTTCTCTGCATTGTTGAACAGCATCACACACATACACACAGGTATCCACACAGGCAGGCACTCTATCACTGAAGCATTTTTCCCCTTCTACTGAGAAAGCATCCCAAAAGTAATTGTGTCTTTGATGTCTGGAGTCCACGTGCACAGAGAGTCCTGTGAAAGACTCATCTGACCCAGGGCTTGTTGCTGCCCTTCAGAGCCACGCTAACCACTTCCCTTAATATCACACATTTACTGCAAAGGCACCGGCCTCATGTGACAGACTCCACAAGCGCCCACTTGTTCTTTCCTCCGTTGTGCAACTCCGTGAATTGCATCAGAGGAAACCATGGCTTTGGCAGAGCCAAGAGGCCGCAGGATGAGCTAGGCCTCCCCTGGAGGAGGAAGGGCCTGGTCCAGGAGGGATTGCAGCCACAATGCTTCCCCGTCGCCTCTAGAGCTGAACACCAACACCTACACTGAGGGGAAATACATTACAGTATTCAATATGGGTATTACTGTTGTCCAACATTTTTAACCTCTGGGAAAATAATATGGATTTAATATTTTCCCCAAGCAGACAGTAATTTAATTTTGGTTATATTTTCTTCATAACTTTGTAGGCAGAAAAAGAACTTTTCAACAGACGACATGCTTTGCTTTCCCATGATCCATGTAAGCAGGAGGTGCCTTGTACTGATGGTTTGATTTTTCTGTTCATTTAGTGATATGCTCTTCCAATCACATTGATAGCTTAGTTTGGACATATAAAGGCACTTTTAATAAGATAAACATAAATGTTAAACAATTCACATTAAGCCACCATCTGGCCCCCAATGGAAATTTTCATGTTTTGGATTTACATATCAGCATTTGCCATCTGGGCAAAGTCTGTTATACATTTTATGAGAAAATCTCTGACTACATTGTAAAGTTTGACAATTAACTCTTATTGCTCCTAAGCAAACATTTGCAGAAGGGTAAACAAGGGAAAGCGACCCTGTTTTCATGTTACTTTCATAGACTGACTTTTGTGCTTTAAACAAAATGTTAATCTTTTGTTTTATTCCTGTCTCATATATCTGACTGGTTTTGGTGTTGTGTGGAATATAATCCATTTACAGGTAGCACTGGTAGAATGGAAACGATCCAGCAGCCCAAGTGTCAGCAGAGAAACAATCTGTTATCTCAGACAGCACCTTCAACCCATTACTAGCTATCCCCTTGATACAGAGCACATTGTGGGGTTTGTGCATTCACTTCTTAAAGTCCTGCCTTTTGTAACATAAACTGGGATAACACTAGCAGAACCGCTCACTAGACAAGGATTTATTTTCCTCTCCCGTGATCTGTTAGCATCTAACCCCAAAGAGACAGATGATTTCACATGCCAGCATGAGTCAGTGAAAGAGGAACAGAAACAATGGCTATTGCATCCAGCAAGGAGCTCAGATCAACATCCTATGAGGAGCAGGAAAGCACTCCCATACCTTACTCACAGAAACAGACATGGCAAAGTATCCTTCAATTCTTACTTCTTTTCCAGAAAGCAAATGAATGAACGAAAAGCACCTTACATTTTTGCTTTATTCAAAAAAAAGTGTAGGAAGTGAGGATCAAGGACCTGAGATACTCCAAGGCAAGAATGAAAAGGAGGCCATAAAGTAACAAAGCAAGTGCAAGAGGAGCTGGACACATCTCACCACTTAAGAAAAGCACAGTGGAAGCAACAGCTGAATGTCTTTTCCTCATTATTTGCTGGAGGAACCGATCTTGTTCAAGTAGTTTTTAAAAATTATTTAAAAATCATGTAATGTTTTCAGATGATCTCTGTCATCACCATAACTAGTGGTTGGTTTTCTAAATCTTTTTAAAGGTAAGTTACTTATTTACAGCTTATAATTACAGAAAAAAATCCTGGACACATAAGCCTCATACTTGAGAGAAAGCACAGAAAGCAGATGAAGTTAGCCCAACATCAAAACTTTTTAAAAACAATTGAGAAGAATGGAGAAAAGGGAATGGTAGAAGTTATCTGCACTGCAAGGCAGAGTGTTACCATAGCAAATTTAGATGCCTGAATTTAGGGTTTGGAAGCGTGACAGAACAGACAGCTGTCAAACAAAGCCATGTGACAGCAACCTGTGATTTGTGAATATACAAGGTCAAATCCCTGACTGCCCTGCGGAGCTGTCTGCTGTCCCACATGCTTCACCAAGACCTTCCAGGCAATCAGGGAGCAAACACAGTGCTTTTGAGTTTAACGGGTGTCTTTTTTCTGTCTTTCATACCTGTGCCTGGTATGGTGTGACTGGACTCATACTAAACCAGTATGTTTTAACACTACACCAGCCTGCTTCTGCTCCTTGATGCCTATTTGCCCTTCCTGGCCCTAAAGTCTTTGGATGCCTGCATCAGGAAACATTTTTTAAGCCCTGGCAGGCTAAACCTAAGAAAGGACTCTTAGAGTTGAAAAGCCCTAGCTTTAAAGAACTGATGTTGCAAGACAATTTTCACTCCATGTCTACATAAATAAGACTGTTAAAATATGCTGTCCACGCTGACCATGTGTCTTTGGACATTCTGCTGTCTCCAGCGAGACAGATAAGATCAGTTCCTGAAATGTTAAGTGTGTGTAGGCCAATTTCTATTTTTTCCTAATATACATCTCATATTTCAGACTGTACCTCCCACTGTATTCCAGCATGCTCTCCTAATAAATGCCAAATTGCCAGGATCTACTCTTATAAATTAGATTAATGGAAAAATTCCTTGGCTGGATTGTCCAGCATTCTTAAGAAAGCTTCGCTACAAGCCTTGTCTGGGCATTACTCTGACAAAAATGGGGAGAGGCTCTGCCTAGCAATTCTGGATACTACTCACCCACTCTCCCAACCCTCACACCAGAAACATCTCCTCTGAGCAGTGGATGACTTAGTATTTCACCTGAAGCAGCACCTTCCAGGAATGGTTTCAACAAAGGCTACGTCTGTAAGGTCTGTAAAGCTCTCAACATGATGGTTTTCTTAAATACACCCCATGGCAAGCAAACTTTCCAAACTGCCAGGGAAAGCATATACCTTGTATATTTCTCCAATAATAGTGAAAAGACAAGTTTCTTTAAGCCTGAAGAACATAAAAAGAGCAAGAACGTAACTGCAATAAAAAATAGCTGTTGTAGGCTGTTTATGGTCATTAATGTACTAACTTTATTTCAATTCCAAAAACTGCAAAATCCTAATGCTAACAGTAAGCGAGACCATAGCAGGTAGAGAAAAACACCTTCATCAGAAAGACAGCAAAGAAAAGAAAAAGGAATGACATAAAGCAGTTTACTTTTTCTCTTTGGTAAGTTTTCTCTTTTTTCTGCAAAATCAATCAATCCCTACTTCCCTGCTACTCCTTAAAACACGGACTGTGTGCAAGAGCCTCACAGCACTCTCTTCCAGCCTGGGGCACAGCAGCAGGAGAGACATTCTCCTCTCTGGTTCATTAATCTCTGGAGTCAGAAATACATATATATATCCTTTCCCACCACATCTGGTCTGCCTTGAGGTGACCATTTATGGTACAACCGATCAGGGGATTCTTGCTCAGTGCTGCAGATCTTTTTGCAGAAGACAGAACATGAAACAATCTCAGATACTCCAGAAGTATCTGTGCTTTCTAAATTGTTTAATCAATACATAGTGTAGATGGTAACTTTAAAATAATAATACAGTTTAATACAGAGGGGCTGAATGGGCCCAGGACTCAACAGATTTAAAAAAAAAAAAAAAAAAGAAATCACCCCCCCCCCCCAAAAAACCCCAACCAACCAACCAACCAACCAAAAATACCGTCTCATCTGCACAGCTTACAGAAAGCAAAATCTTAATTCTGACACTGGCACTTATTTTCTTTGTCCAATACCCGATTTTTCCAAAGTTATCCTCTAGTATTGAGGATTAGATCTATCATGCATTGTATTTGCTCCAAATTCCCCTGCTTTAGCTGAAAGGAAAAGACAGGGTAAGGTCTAACATAGTGAGCTGCTGACAGTGAATTTTTCTTGAATAAATTGAACTATGCCCATATTTTCAAGTGCTACCCTGACTGCTAAGAACAAGCCAAAAATGGCCAAGGGTGTCATGTCACTTCTTCAAACTTAGTCCTAAATCTCTTGACATCTCGGAGTGCCTTCTGGAACATCAGTATCCAAAGCAATGAGTCGTACATGTTTTCAGAACTTTGCCGTTTCACTTAGATGGGTTCCGTTCTTCTCTTTCCAGTCTTAATTATACTGTGTTAATCCAATTTTCACTTTTCCACAGTGTATTTGGGTTGTAGTGTTATGGTCCCTTCTACTCAAAGTCTGATTCTCTGTTTCAGCTTAACAGAGCTATTTGCTCTTATCTTGCATCAGCAGCATTACAAAATTATTAAGTCAATAAGCACACAAGGTTAATATATATTCAAGTTACAATCTATTACACAAGTTGCACAATGAAATTAGGAGGCTGGCAAACATACAAGATTGTTTTCTATGAGAGGGTTAGTCTGTCTGTTTGTTTTTACATGCTTGATACATCAACAAAATACTGCTGTGTTGCCTCAGCAAGTAAAGTGGGTGATTCTGTTGCGGTTGACTTTCTAGCTGTTGTCTAATCTGAAGGTGCTGCACCACATAACTCCATTTTGAAAAGTATTCAAATAGCAGCCATCTCAGATAGACCAGCTTTTCCTGAAATGAAGTAGATTTCTTAATGGCTTTATCTGTGCTTGATTTTCTTCCTCTCAAGTTAAAACTGCATCATAATACAATGGGCATTTATTGAATTTCGTCATTTATACAATAAAAAATCCCCATATGTAAACAAATAATGTAAGTAAAATACTGATCTTTTAACAGCAGGAATACAAAAGCCTTTGTGTTCCAATTTATTTTCTATATTGAACCTACAGTACTTGGAAAACAGTTACCTGTTAAATGAGTATCTTCAAGCTATCCTGCAGTAGTCAGCCAGGTATGTCCTCTGTGTGGACATTGCCACAGGATACTCATTAGTTTATCCACAAGAGGACTTGTTTATAATAATGGCTCAGTCATCTGGGAAACATGATCCAGTCAAATTACAGCACATTCGTATGTCCAATGAAACAAATCAGGAAGCAAGAAAAGATGAACATAGGAACAGAGGAAAGAACCGAACAAAAATGCAAATGACATTTATTAGGTTGTATTAACCTTGGGTTATAACCTATTATAGCCACTATTTTGATTTCACACTTTTTAGAAAAGCATGTTTCAAACCAAACATGAAAACCGTGTATTTGTTTGAGGGTAAAAATATTCTCCAGGATTATTTAGAATCTTTCTTGTACCACACATTTTCACCACACTGGGATATTACTGTAAAGCCCCCATTTCTAGCTGGCATTTTGCTGATGGCTGGGTAAGTTACAGGGACAGGCACCAGATGGGTCATTACAGCCTGGACGTGGAAACTGCTGTGCTCTAGTACTACAAGAAGCACGTTTCCACAAGTTCCATCTCACTGATCTCACAAGCAACTTACTTTGGTTTTGTTGTTTGTGGACTAACTACAGCAGTAAGCAACTAGAGTGTCTGGGTGGGTTACAAAGCAATGAGGTTCACCACATGTCCTGCCAGCACACATCTACCAGCCCTCCTTCAGAAGCACAGACATCTTACCTGGTAAGGCTGCACAAGGAAATTCCACACGAATCAGCCTAGAGCACAATCTTAAGCCTAAAAGCTTAAGAATACGGTTATATTGCAGGGAATAGTGTTTGCTCCAGATATGGGCAGATCTGTGATGTGCCCACATCTGGCAGAGTACATAGATACTCAGTTCCCACTGCAGTCTGTGGGGCACAGCTGTTAAAACACCTTTGTGAGTCAGTCTTGCAATTAATGTGCTCTTTTCACATACATAATTCATATAGATAATGCTGTGAATTCAGTGTCAGTCCATAGTTCTGACTAAATAAGCAGGGTGAATTTTTTTGAGTGTTCAACTTCTAATACAATTAGAGAGATTATTTAGTTTCTAAAAGGGGAGAAAAAAACTGACCCAGAAATAAGGCCAAAATTACATTGCTGTTCAACTGGTCACCACCAGGCAGTACAGGACTATAACAGATTGGAGAAAGGGAGACCCAGAGGCACATTTTCACTGTGGTGACAGTATCTTTCCAAACAAGTAATCTATGGTTAAATGGTTTATTTGACAATATGAACAGCCTTCATTAGTGACATACTACAAAAAAGCTTCAGTCAATAATAATACCACTCATCTGTGCACTGATGACCAAAAACACTCTCCCTAAATTGACATGAAACATCACAGAAATCGTTATTTAATTTGCATGAAAGGACTTTGTATAGCTTTTCCCCTTCCTCTAGCCACACCATTATGTATGTGAGACTTGTCTTTCCATAGAATGAGGCAAGGGTAGATTTTACTCATTGTCTTAAGCACTTGTAATTCACACATTTCTCAGCAAAAAGCAAGCCTCTAAAAGTCATCAGCCCCCACAAAGGTTTCAGGAAGCTCTTCCATGTGAAGGTCCTGTAAAGTTAAACAACTAAATCAGAAAGTTCAAGAAGGGCCAATGTGTCAGGCATCCACATGTAAGTTATCATTTCTGTACGCAATGACAGCTTTTACTTAAAAAAGGTAAGCCCATTGAGGAACTGAACAACAACTGGGTACAAAACTAAAGCTTTGTCTGTGTGATGCAATCTAGCCCTCACTTTTAAATTTATTAATTCCGAAAGCAAAGGGATCTAATTCATCTTCCAAGGCATAAATCAGAGTAGGTAAATGGTTTTATACTTCTTACCAAAGTAATTGTCAATATCCTCAAAAGAACAACAAAACTGCAAAACTCAACTACCAGTAATTGCGTCCTTCCATCTAAATCAAAAGCCTCCACTGCCCACCATTTCCCTTGGGGCTTCTTCCGTGTCTGTCCCCTTGGAGTATACAGGACACTCATAGCCCACACACCCAATTATCACAAGGATGTCTCTCTCAGCCTTCTGATTAAGTAGGTAGATGTACCTAAGAAATCAAGGCAGAGGCCATTCCCTGACGTGTCCCCTCATACACTTTACCAGCACCTATGACAGCCAAAACACAACTATTTGCCACAAATAATAAGCATGTCAATATACCTTTTTCATCCACAAGCAGTAAACATACTGCAGGCATGATAATATTAAATATGAGGGGGAGGAAGGCATCCAGTTTGCAAGTATATTACAGTACACTATATTTAGCAGATTGTTTCTAAAATCAGCATTTATAGCTGATTTTTCTAGCAGAAGACATTACAGAATATTTTCTTGCTTTCCAGATATAATTAGAATCAATTTGTTGAGCAAAAATGTTAAGATCACTTGTAAATTAAGAAAAACATGGAATGCAAAGAAAATGTCAGTTTTGGATCTTACGCAGTTTTCTGTTGACCAAAACACTTTTCTTCCTTGTGCCTCAGTAAATACTTAGGAAAAAATGAGATTATAGCAAATTATCAGTAAAAAAATTGCAAGATTCTAAGGTTTCTCTGTAACACAGTTAATTCAGACACGGAAAGACAGTTAGGGTAAATCACTGCCCATTGACTCAGCTATGAACTGTTAATTGTTATTACTAGTTGCATTTTATAAGACCTTGTTCATCATCTCTGCCTCATACATCCACATTTCACCAAAAACTCCCATCCCAAGCTTCATTTTGAGTTTAAAATAATTCTATGGCTCTGACCTTAGTAACAGTTTTTCAGAATAATTTAAAGCACTCAACTGTTTCATTATTTAAGTGGCTTCCATTCTTCATTTTGCCAACAAAAAGAAACTCTGAGAGATGTCTAGACATGTGCACACTGTTTATCAGCTGAGCAAGGATTCCCAAGAGTGGTTGGTGCAGACAAGATTCCTGAAGTGGTAGATGATAAAGGATCACAAATCGAGCCATAAAACATTCCACAGCACTACAACACTTCACTGAGTCACAACAACTTATACTAATTGAAGAACTGACCTGATAATATTCTAGTTCAAATACTAAAACTGAAATAGCACAGTATCATAAGTCACTGTGCTGTAATTCTCTGTTACAACCTACACATCTATGAGACACAGAAATATGATGTGCATTTCCATAGCCAAAGAATTCAATTTAAATAATTTGGAAGACCGGCTGTTAGAAGTCACAGGTTAGTTTCAAATATAAGTTCTGGTTTTCAAATTATGCTATTTCACTAGCATTATTATTTACTGACTTCCATTTTCATCCTTAGGTATCTTAAATCCTATTTGCTTCAAAAGTCTACTCAGATTTTTTGATTTATTTTACAAATATCAGCGGGACAATCTTCCAGAAACTCCTCAGCTGACACAGATCTGCTGAAGACTCATATACAGTAGAAGAAATTAAACCAAGTGTGAATATAATTCAGTATTATAAAACAGAAAACATGTCCATGCATCTCATGTCAAATAATTCATAGCAGATTGCATCAGGGTCTACAGTACATTTGTTTCAAGAGCACTTAATGACTGTATTATCTGCACTGGTGCAGACTTATCAGTGACTCCTTCTGTCATAGTGGTGAAGACAAGCATTAGTGTAACAAGCTGGGGTGGAATACTCGTACTGACACGTCTTGTATGACCTCTGCCACTACAGTCTCCCTGTTCTCCTTCTGGCCATGAAGCATCTGAAAAGCTCACCCATCTGAGCTGAGCTGCACCAACCTTCAGAGCCACCCACTCATCCCTGCCACCCTCTCCTGCCCATTGTTCTGCTACCCAGATGATTGTGTCATCTGGTCACATAACTGCGCGCAATCTAACTGGAAATACCCTGATTTATAACAAAATTCAGTCTTCTTACCCAACAGCACATAACCCAAACAAACAGTTCCTAAGGGTAGAAAGAAGAAAGGATCAAGTGTCCACACACAGATGCTCAGCTGCAGAGCAGACAGAAAAACCAGTCATCTTACATGGGAGCAGACCTGCATTGACCACGTGCTGCCTGGGAATTCTGAATGGGGATCTTCCAACAGCCCAAGCAGTACAGGAATTGCTCCACTCCAATTACAGCAATAGGTAGGAAGATATTAATTTTACCACAAGGGTTCAAACAAGCAAAACCCCCCAGGATCTTTCTATCATAGCTCTTTACAACTAAATGGTGGTCATGACCTGACCAGGAAGCAAATCAAAGTCATGGCAGCTTTTCACATAATTCAGCTGTTGAAAAGTCACTGCTTCAACATTTTGTAGGTATTAATTTCAAACACAGCAAATAGACACACCCTTAATCATAAAACAAACCTGCTCTTAAAGGCACGCTATCAATCAAGCTCCTTCTGAGTCAATTTCCCAAGTACACAAACTTTGTTTTCCAAGCTGTCTCCAGAAGTGGAATTTTTGTTATACTTACAAGAGACAGCATGTAAAATCAATACAGCAAACAGCAATAAAACTTTGAAACTGCAAGAGAGAGGTGGGGACAAGGAGGGAAAAGTTGATATCTTTACATTTCATAGCAAAGCAGAAGATACTTCCTTAAAAGGTTTTAAAGAGATGGTTTCAAACTGGTCTTACATAACTTGTTGCTGCAACATCAATCTTAAAGGAACTTTATTTTCCTTTCTCTTCTCTTTTTTAATAAAATTACTCATAATAATACTGCAGAAGTGAGACTAAAAGTCTTAAGACTGCAAGACATGTACAAGGTTGGGTGGTGTCAACTCCCTCAGTACTGCAATAGCATTAACAACAAAGGTATACTTCTTGAAATGGTTTAGTTAACCTGTCAATTAATAGTCATTTACAGTACCTTAAAAATAACTTTGCTAAAAATAAACACTATTTTATTCCCAGTATAAAAACTGCAACTAATCAGGCCAAATCAGAAATATGAACTGATATAATGAAAAACTTCAAGTGGATATGTAGTGTATAAATTGCACTCACGTAAGTATTATTTCTCAGCTATACCCATCCTACTGGAGCTTTGCCAATGAATACTTGTGCTAGGGTTTAGTAATCTACTACTGAGCAGGAGTTATACTCTGCTGATAAAATAATGCTAACTTGAGTAATTAGCACTCTTATTATCTCCTAATAGCTTGCTAAGATCTCTGTGAACAATGTATCAAAACACTTATTTTAGAGCGAATATTAACATAAAAATTAAAAGGCAAACACAAAGCCCATGTATCAACACATAACATTCAAAAATCAATGTGTCAGTTAAAGAAAGCAGAGCAAATACTTCACCAAGAATTCAAAATGGCAAAAGACAGATAACAGAAGATCCTTCATAGGATGAAGACAAATGCTCTTCTCCAAAGTAATAATTAAACACTTTTAAATTAAATATTAATTTGAGTAACCAAGAAGTCTGTAACAACAGCAAGTAAAGATAAATGTATGGTGCCAAATTAATATTTAATTTAAATGGATGGTTCTGAGAGACTTTGCTTCTATTTGAAATAGACACTTTGCTTCTATTTGAAATGTTGGCATATGCATGTCAAGGTAAAACTAATATTAAACGAAGAGAATCTGCTAGGGAATGTATTTTTTAATTTCCTTATTTTAAAAAGTTGTAAAGAAAAATTAAGAAATACGTATCTAAAAATCACTGAAACAAAAAAAATACCCAGAGACAGAGCTGTTCCTGCACTTGCTTCACAGAGCAGTAACTGCTCTTATAGTTTAGAAAAACTTGAGTGCTGTAAGAGCAATTGACTTCTTGATGCTGCCAATTAATACGTGACTGTCACTAGCCTTGTTTTTCCCATACAGAAGGCAGTTATGGGGTAGGAAAGCTGAAAGTACACAATGCCTATCTTTACTTGAAATGTATTTGCCAGTATCTGTTTCAGATAAGCCTTCCATGGTTTTCAGCAGTTTTATCCACCACAGATAGCATTGCTGGCTTCAGTTCTTACCGGCTGGTTTAATTGTTTACCTCAATAAAACAAATATGCCATAAAAGTATTACAGTTGAACAGTCTTGAGCAGCATTTCAGTTCACTGTATATCAGTCACCCTTGGATAACACAAATTCAAAGCCATGACTTCCAGCTCCTCCTCCATCATTTTTCACTGGTCTATATGACAAGACTTGCATAGGTAGCAGATGAAGTGTTTTCAAAAGCCATTAAACTAGTTTATTGCTGAAAATGACTAATCTAACCACTGTGTCATATTCTTTCCCCTTCACCTAAAGCTGTATTCTGTGGTACAAAGTTTAACTTTGGTATAATATACTGTATCAGAAAACTGAACATATTTCAAACTCTTTCAAGGTCTCTAGGAATGTGCTATATTAAAATAATAGGTTACTTAGGGTTGGAATGAGATGGAGGCCAAGGCAAACTTTAACCAGGTGATTAACCTGGAGACTTTGCAGGACTTCTTGCTGGCTGCAACTCAAGCACTGCAACTCAAGCAGCAGGGGATTAATATTTAATTCATGCCCAAGAGGTTACTGCCTGGACTTGTACCATACCAGCCTCAGCCAAGACAATCACTGCAAATACATCACGCAAAGTGGCCTAATTTTAGTGAATGGTTTAGTCATTTTAAAGTGTATCTTTATAATTGCAAGGGAGAGGAAAAAGAAGAAAGTAATGTTTGGGATACAAGAATCAATCTAATTCCTTCTTCCTGATGAACCACACATGCAGTGTTACAAGCATGGGTACACCTGGCATCATTTACTGGCGTCTTCAGCTGAACTTTCTGTATTATCTCTTTCTCCCCTAAGCCCACTCTTTTTTGAACCTCCAATTGACTATTTTCACTCTCCTTAAAAAGTCTACTGCATTGCAAAAACGTTCAGTGATAAATTCCAACAGCTTTTGCTGTTTTGGGTTTTCTTGGTTGTATTAAAGGACAAAATATAACAAAATTTTACAACTAGATATGAAAAATTCAACTATAGTATGAATTGATTTTACTTAGAACAAATATTTCACGTAAGTCCTTCCACTTGTAGTTTTCCTCAACATCAGCTCACAAAGCCCAACGTGTTCCACAAAGATATCACAGATTTTTTAAACAAAGTATGTTCAAGATGCTATTGCTATATTCATTTCAGTCAGGATCACAGAAATAGCAATATCTATCAAACGGGTATTTTTCTGATTTGCAAGTTTAAGAGGTAAAGAAAGTAAAAGAAACAAAAGGCTATTCAGGTGCAACAACAGATACAATAATCTGACACTTTTTCAGTAATTTCCTTGTCTTTCTGGACTATACATAACCTGTTGCATTCTTATTCAGGATGACTATTATACCATCTCTATTTTTTTAATTAAAAAAGAAAAAAGTAAGAGACAAAGCCAAAATTTATTCTTGCTCACAAACGTTATTGGGAAGTGTACACAAACTTTCCTAACCACCCACACAGTGCTATAAAAATGTCTCCAGTTCTTTAAAGCACAGAGAGCATCCAGCTGTCCCTCTGCTTACACTGGATATTCTTTTTTGTTACAGTTTAGTCTCTTTCAAACATTTCCCAACAAACTTTCAAAGCCAAACTCTTCTCCAACTTCAAGTGCTAGCAACAAACTTCTTCAAAGCTCAGATTTTCTGAGACAATTAACTTGCACTTCCATCGATTTCCAGTGCAATTGTAAATTCTTAGCACATTTGAAAGAGAAACTACAGAACAGGATTCATATCATGGATATTTACTACACTAACAATAACATCCAATTAGCTGTTTTCCTGAACAGATTGACATGATCAACTCCTACTAGACTACATTCATTTCAGCCAAACGTACTACATTGCATTATATCTAACACTGGCTTAAACAAAAGATATTCTTTTGTGAGTTTTGAAGGAAAGAAAGCTCTACCAGTACAGCTCGATATCACAAGGTGAACACAGAACAACTGGGAGGGTCAAAATAAATCACTTTTACTTAAGAAAGTGGTTGTGATACTCTCTCATCTACTTCCTCCAAACTTATCCATCATTTTGATTGATAACAATATGCTCAGAAATGTGGATGTTTTCTTATATTGAAATTTATCCACACAGATACATAAATAGATATTTTTACAGATACCTTGATCAGATATTCCTATTCAACAAGGTTATTAAACCTCATTGCCAAAAAAATCAACCAACTCAAAAAACAATGACTTATTGCCAGTCCTGAATAGTGTACTTCTTTGACTTGCCTGCAGAATCTACCTCATGTGGAAATGATAGGCTATGGGAAATAAAAAATAAATCTACTCACTTGACAATCTAATGCAGCATGTCAAGAAAAAAAAGTATGTGCAGTTCCTCATTAGAGCCCTTTACACTGAAGAGATCACACTTAATTGAGCTGGAGACTCTTCAGGACAGTTCTCTAGGTAGAAAAACCCTAACAGATACACTTACACGGACACTCAGTTATTGTCCATTTTGCCAGTTGTCACAATCAGTCTTACTTCAGCCTAAGTGCAACCCACAACTTCATTTCTGTGTTGGAAAGGGACTTCTTTTTCCTCTCTTATTGTTGTGAGGCTTAAAACTTAGTAAGAGAGGAACTTGTTGAGGTTTGTTTTTTTTTTACAAGGTTACAAGCAACCATTTCAATAACCTCAAATTTACTGAAGAGAACAGCTACTACATCCTGCCTTTGTATGTGTGATTTGAAACATCATGACACTTGTTCCATTGCACTTTTTTCTTGGATGGTCTGAAGTCCATGTTCCTCACATGTAAGAGGCAACATTTCATTTCACCTCTGCATGCAGAGGTGCATCCTATTTCCAGGCAGAGGTGTACAATAAGGGAATATCTTTTTCAAGAATATTGCAGGCAATAGCACTGCTAACTCCTGCAGAAGTGTGTAGCAGAAGGTGGCGACTTTTTACATTCTAGTTAAGGAGTTAGATCAGTCCCAGTCCTTCACACTCACCTTTACTGCTATGAGAATTGCTACCAGGCATATAGAAACTAGGAGCTTGTACTGCACTTGCACAAGTGCACAAATCCTTCCCCATCTGTTGGCTCACAAAATCTGAGGGGCTAAATGAAGATTGTGCTCCCTGCTGCTCATTGTGAGTGAACATTTTATGGGAAAGGATACATAACTTTTCCATTTAATAAATACAATTAAAACTATACGTCAAAGATGATGATTATTTGCCATCTAAAGAACACAATGCTTTTTCAGGCTAGGTCTGTAAGAGAAGAAGCCAGCAGCTGCTGAACTCAGGAAAACTGCAACAGACGGCTTGGTAGAAAAGGTTTGACAAAGCAGGCAAATGAGTAACAAAAGTAAGGTTTTGGGAAGAGAAGTCACAGTTGATGGAGGAAGAAGGTAGAAAAGCAGGCACACAGGAATTGGTCTGTCAATGGTCCCTCAGGAATGATAACAGAAGTACCTCGATAGTATAGGCAAAAACAAATTCACAGGTTATTTATATAGCACAGGCCAAGAAACTGATTTTTGCTACACTATTTTCCAAGAAACCAAGAAGGAAGCAAAGTGGTCATGGCTATGCCACACACACAGCTAGAAAAACAGATAGGCCAAGCAGAGCCTAAGACGGAAAAGTAACCGTGTCCATTGAACAGAAAAAGGTATATCCAATACTGCTAAAGTGACATTACCTGTAGGAAATACCCACTTATATAACCTGAACAATGTTAAAAGAAACTCCATGGCATAGCATATATTGTACCAACCCACACTAGAAGATCATCAGAACACAAGAGTCTTAGTTTTGGAGTATTAAAAGAATTAAAACAGATCGAGATGAAGCTTTAAGTATTACTTCTTTAAAGCTAACACTCTGTTGATAAGGTTTCCATTTAAAAGCCGAAGAAAAACAAGATTATATAAAATGAAAATGGAGTTCGATCATGTTTTCAGTTATTCGCCCCGCTCTTGTGCAACTAGTTTGCAACACAACGGTTCAGAACTTCCCCGGGCTTCGAGAGAAGAGCTTTCTGAGCCACTAAGTACAAACCACGAACGCTCCCGAGCCTCCAAGAGATGTGCCCCGACAGAGCCCACGGCCGGCCCGCCCCGCAGTGCCCGAGTCCCCGGAGGGGCGTTCCCAGCGGCCGGAGGTGCGAGGGGCGCACCGGCCGCAGCCCCGACAGCCGGCCCGGGCTCCTCGGGCTGCCTGTGCGGGGCTGGCCCGAACCCGAAGCCGTCCCGGGGCGCTGCGTTGTTGTGCAACAGCCCGGGGCGAGCCCGGGCTGCAGCAGCGGGACCCCGCGGTAACTCACCCGAGTGCGGAGCGGGAGCGCCCGGGCCCGTGGGGACAGCGACGCGCGGCTGCGCCCGGCTCAGCCAGCCCCTCCGGCGCCGCCCCGGCCGCTCCCTCGGGGGCGGCTCTGGCCCCTCTCGCCCTCCCGGCCCCTGCGCTGCCGAGGCTGCGGGCGCGGCTGCGGGCGCGGCTGCGGGCGGCCCCGGCTGACCCCGGCCCGGCCGCGGCGGCCCCGCCCCTACCGTGACTCAGCACGTCCGCGGGGGCGGGGCGGCCGCACGTGCTCCGCCGGGCGCGTGACGCGCGCCCCGCCCTCTCCCGGCACCGGCGGGGCTGGGCCGCGCTGCCCGCGGGGGGCGGTGGGTCCGGGGCACCCGCGGGGACCCCCGGGCCGCGCTCACCTGTGCGGCGGGCGGCGGCTCGATCTCCATGGCGCGGGGCAGCGGCGCACGGGGAGGCCGGCACGGCGCGGCGGTGGCTGGCCCGACACCGCCCGCCGCTTCGCTCCGGCGCTGTTTGGGGACGGGGCCGCGCCGGGCCGGCGGCCGCCCCCCCCCGCTCCGCCCCGGCCCGGCCGCGCAGCCACTCAGCGCCCGCGGGGCCCGTGGAGGCGGTGGCTTTCCCGGCAGCGGCCGCGTCGGGAAATTCGTCCGCCCTCAGCCCCGCCGCCCGAGCCTCGGTGCCGCGGCCCGCGGGCAGCCCCTGCTCGGGGTGGTCCCGGTGGGTGCGGGAGCCCCGTGCTCGGTGAGCTCGGCGCTGGAGCAGGGGGACGGCCGGGACGGCAGGACCCAGAGGCACAGCAGAGCCCCGGGATCAGCCCCGGGATCAGCCCCGTGTGCGCTGGGCGGGGGAACCCGAGCGAGCCACCGGACCGGCCAAAACAGAAATCGGGAGGTCTGGGGCTCGGCACACACGAGTTGTTGGGAATTGGTAGCTCCGGGCGAGGTCCCTCTCAGAGCAGCTATGTCACTGGTCCTGATAACATTTTGTCAACCTTTTGGCTTTTCCAGCTATTAAATATGCAACACGTATTAACAGCACATCACATCCACCAACACGTCCTACTCCTCAGGTGTAATAGAAAGCTCGTGCCAGAACACGCCTAAAAGTAGGGGGGGACGCTTAGAGCAGACAAGCCAGGATCCTTACCCCAGTGTCAATGCCAAATAACTGGAGTGTCTTATCTTAAAGCACCTATTGGTATTTAATAAATGACATTATTCAGAGAGCTAGCTGAATTCCCCTTGAAAATATAAGCAGCAGTCAAATAGTTAATCAATTCAGTGCACTGAATACAGCTTTGAAAAGGGTCTGACCACTGCCATTGTGTATGTAGCCTGGGTGACAGTATATGTCAGTATATACCTTTCAGATGATCCTTTGGTCATTTCTTGAGCCCATTTTTGAGGCTACTTTCAAAGATCTAATAGAACCAAATAGAGTGGAATTAGGACACTACCTATTCCTTTGCAGGTGCTTTGCAGGTCTCTAACGCTGCCTGCTTTGGGTACGCACAACAACACAGCTGTTGGTGCACCTGGCAATTTAAACACAGCTGCAGTGAAAATCTCATTTTCAGTTTTGCCCTTCAAGGTACAAAAGTGTGATTTTATAACTTAAAAAATTGCACAAGTGTATAAATTTGATAAATCTCTAATAATTAAATTCCTTGCACCTTCATGTTGGAGGCGGATGTCTACCCAAAGATTTATATGAAATTGATATATCCCTTGGAAGGGAAAAGAAATTTAAGATTTCTTATATGCATATATGGTAACTGTACTAGATATAGTGGGAGCCTTCCACAGAGCCGCTAAACATCTTACAGAGGTCTAAGCAGAAGATGTGCTGAATGAGGCAGGTATATTGAAGTAGCTGTTATGATGCTATGGCTTTGATTCCATGGAGGTAGAATGCATGGCGACAACGAATCATTTGCAATGGCGAACAAGCAGGAAAATTTTAAGTATATTCCCGCGTATTATTTTTGTAGTACCACTTTATTCTGTGGTCTAAAAGTGAACCCAGCTGAACCCAACTGAAAGGACTCTTGTTGGAGATTCTGGAGAAACTGAAGCAGGCTGTCACAAGTTAAAAAACCTTTTGCTGCCAGCTCCTTGCAAAACATGTTTTTATTAAGTACCAGCATTTGACTTTTTCAGTTTTATAAAAGAAACAGTAAGCAGACCACGTTAGCACAAAATGAGTAATACACAATGTAAGTACCTGAAAAATTGTCCTGAAGCTATAAAAGTGTCTTTTCTACATGCTTTATTTATTAAAAAGCAAAATAAAAGCAAGCATGAATCTGAGGTGTTAGGTTGTATCGTAGTGCAGAAATAGTATGCAAAGCCAAGTAGCTTCCTTGAAGCCTGGAGTGAAAAAAAAAAAAGGCAAGGACACTTCCTGGTCAGGCCAGATAAAAGAACATTGACTATATATTTCATTTGTGTTCCTTGCTTAATTTCTTTTTTCCTTTCCGTGTGCTCAGGCAGACCAGCCCTTAATTTTTAATCAGAAGGCAGCCATCCAAAAATCAGCTTAATAAAAATACCACATCTCACTGCATTATCCTGCCCTACGCCACTGAGGAACGAGGTGTATTGTGCTGAGAACTTTCTGAAACAAAGTACCCTCAATACTTGTGCAATATTGTTAATTTTTTTCATTAGGCAACCTGAAATACCTGAAAACACAGGTTTGTTTTGTTAGTTGCCCTTTATAGATTTTTGTGTCGTAAAGTTTTGAAGAAAACGTTTTGAAGAAAAAGTTTGAAGAAACATCTTTCTAATCCTGGAGATTATGTGGGGTATAGTAATGCTTTAGTCTCTGCTTGTAAATATAAACTTTTGACCAAGCAAGAAAAATCCAAAATGCATTTCAATTTGGTGTATTCCTGTTGGTATACATTCATTTACCTTATAAAACATACATACCTAGTCTATATGTATTGACAGTCATTATTGCAATATTAAAGCTTATATGCAAATGAGATAGATATAATTTTCAGGAAATTCAAAGTAGATGAAACAGTACATTCAAGAACAACCTATGGTGGTACTTTACAAAGAGTATAGAGAACTTTTTATTGCTTTAGACTTTTTGTTAATTGTAAAATTTAGAAAAGTATTAATTTGATTATCAGAATTTTTTTCTAATATATTTTCATGTTCTTTTTAAAGTAATGTATGTGCTTAGCATTTTATTTTATATTGTAATAATTTTGAAACTTCATAGTGCCACCTACTGCTGAAAATAAACTTTTTTAAAACCTTGCTGGTTTGGATACATTCAAATAAAAGGGCAATGGAAGAAAATATCTGTTGGAATAACAACTTTCCAGCTTCTGAAAAATGTCAGAAACAAGTGCTGACTTGTTTCAGTCAATTTCAGGCACTGAATTCTTGAACTTTCAACCAGTGACTAATGGGAAGTGACTCTGAGGATCTGGGATTTTGACTAAAGTTTCTTTGATGTTACATTTTTAATAAGGAATTTAATTTTAAAATTTATCCCTGTGATGTCACTAGAAAGACATTGGTGAAAGGAATTAGTGAACCAAAATTTATTTTTCACTCAGTGGTAAGGTGACATCCTCTCTTTTACAGAGAGCTCTGCAGGAGATGTAGGCCAAGCACCCCAGAATCTGGATTACATGTGACACAAGCTCTGTTCCCTTCTTACATCTCAAAGTCATAGGATGGACCAGAGATCCTTGCTTAGTTGTTGGCATAAGGTGGTATGTTCTCATCCGTGATGGCTGGAATTCATCTTCTCTAACCCTTACCATCTAAAAGTTAGATGAGGTTAACATGCAGTCTAAAGTACAGTAAATGGTTCTCTCTTCTGTTCGTGGAGAAAACCCTGTCTCTAGTACTAGAGTACTAGTAACCAAATACCCACAACCTTTCCCCACATCCCAGATGTTAAGTATTGGTTATGATTTCATTCCCAGGAACAGTGGAAATACAAGAAGTGGTAAGACTTTGTACATGAACATGGACAAGTAAAATATAGACCCTTAATCTTTCTGAGGAAAGCTCAATTTTAAATTTGACTCAGAGGAATCAGGAATGGTTTATCTTCTGCTGCTACTTGTCTCATCCTGTAGAATCAACTGACATTGATATGCTTTGAATGCATGATTGTCAGAGTTTCTACCTTGTTCTGGCTGAATGACTTAACCTCAGAAATTAATTTCCTTTCAAGTTGAAAAATTCTTGAGAACAATGGATTAAGACAGATAAAAGATAACACAGGGATGTTTTAGCTATTGCTGAGCAGTGCTTGCACAGTGTCACGGCCTTCTCTGTTTCTCAGGCTTCCCTGACAGGGAGCTGGCTGGGGGTACACAAGGACTTGGGAGGGGACACAGCTGGACAGTTGATCCCAACTGACCACAGGGATATTCCAGACCATATGATGTCATGCTCAGTATATGGAGCTGGGAGAAGAAGGAAGGAAGGGAGGACATTTGGAGTGATGGTGTTTCTCTTCCCAAGTCACCATTACATGTAATGAAACACGGCTTTCTGAAGATGGCTGAACGGCTGCCTGCTGATGGGAAGCAGTGAATGAATTCTTTGTTCTGCTTTGTTTGTGTGCACAGCTTTTGCTTTCCCATTTAAAATATCTTTATCTCAACCCACAAATTTTCTCACTTTTACCCTTCTAATTATCTCCCCAGTCCCAGTGGGGGTAAGTGGACATGTGGCTGTGTGGGGCTGAGCTGCCCACAGTCCTTTTTGGTGCCCAACTTGGGGCTTAAAGGGTTTGAGGTAACAACGGGTTTGAGGTAACAACAGGTTTGACTGGAGTTTGCTAGACTGAATTTGTATCTGTTAGTGCTATTTAGCTATTAATTTGCAAGGTGCTGTCCTTGTCATGGGGCTTGCCCTGCTGTGCATTAATCTAGTGCTTGTTAGTGCCTTTTTTTCTGGCTCTTGCTGTTTGCTGTAGGGCTTATCATCTTACCCAGCTGTGCCTGGGAGCATTTTGATAACAGACATGGCAATGTGCCTAGGCTGGTTCATGGCCTGGGCATCACTGCTGTTTCTGTGCTGCTGGGCTGGACAGGCTGCAGCTCCAGTGTCAGTTTGAATTGAAGGGATTCGACCTGTGGATAAGTGCAAGAGCAGGACAACCTGTAGTATTCATGGCTGTGGATAAGACCATGTTAGAGCAGATGTGTCTGTGGCCATGGATATGTCTATACCACAGCAGGGTGTACCCTGTGGTGATTGTGGCCTGGGGATAAGGACACACTGGAGAAGAAACACCTCAAAGCATCTGGAGCCACGGATAAGTCCACAACACAGCAGGTACACCCCTGAAGAGACTGTGGCCCATGAGTAAGTCCACACTGGAGCAGATCCACCCCTAAGGGACTGGGGTCTGTGGATAAGTTCACACTGGAGCAGAGGCAAGGGTAAGAGTATACTGTGGTGTCCAAAGGAACCAGAGATGGAAACTATAATGTATATACCTCTAAATTGTTGTAAACTATGATCTGAGTTGCATGTTATAGGATTGCTATAGCAGGAACCACTACCAGTGGAGAACAAGGCTTACAAGAAGTGGTGCATGTGCAGCAGTGACCCAACCTGAGCTGGCTTTGGTGCCCAGTAATTCCACACAACACACCATCTCTCCTGTCCTGAGTGACCACCAGAACAGCTGTAGTCCAACATCTTGGACTAATGAACTCAATGGGCATTTCATGAACATTTTATGGACATTTTACAGGGGTGGTTCATAGACCGAGGAAATTATATCTGTGTCTACATCAAAGGATGAGAAAGGGGAAGGTGCTTAATGAGGATCTGTTGGATAGAGTGGGATCTGAGCAGGATGTAAATGGTATGGAATAAGGTGTGGAGATTGTACTGGCTTTGACTGGGATAGAGTTTATTTTCTTCACAGTATGGTGCTGTGCTTTGGATTTGTGATGAAAACAGTGTTGATAAAACACTAATGTTTGTGACTCCCATGTGATAACAGTAGTCTGTGACCCTTCTCTCTATTACCTGTCTAAATATTTAAAACCAAAAGCAAACAGGCAGTGACTAGGGATGCTCTTCTGAAAGGAGTAGGGGAAGTTCTTCGCAACAGTTCTGTGTTGCTTGTCTACCCCACATTCTTGCTTTCCTTTAAAGGCCTTGCCAAAGACCTCTAGTGCCTACTCCTTTTTTGAGGGCAGTTACAATCCACCCAGTCCTTCCCTCTTGATTCACTCACTACGGACTATGGACTTCCAGTGTTAATGTGTATCAGCCTAAATACTTAAAAGCAATGCCCACTGTGTCCCAGAAAACTAGAAAGGTTGAAAATGTGGTTCTTCCATCACAGAAAAAGACACAAACTCAAATCACAGTTGCCAAGAAAATGAATAAGCTATTTGGTGATAACATGTGCAACAAAATAGCATCATAAAAGTGAAATTATTTAAAGTACCATTTGAATCACACAGTCATCATTGATTTAGTTTCCAATTATATAGAGGTAATTGTATTAACAACCTGCCTTTCAGTTTGGTGGGAAAACAATTGAAACTTTTAATGTCCTGGCATCTGCAGATAATAAATAATACAAGCTGTGCTCCTAACCCAACTAGAATCCTAAATCTTTTTTTACCCAGGGCATACTACAATATCTATATGTCTGATGGAAGATACTTCTATGACCTTCTGGAACCAAGACAAATCTGGAATAAGTCTAGAATAGAGTAACTAGAATTAAATATTAAAATAATTTCAAATAGATGAAAGAGCTTGTTCCAGAATTAATGACCCTGTATATATAACTATTTAAATTACAGGTTAAATTGTGTGAATAGAAATGTTTGCAGCCTGCATTGTACTGGATATATTGGGAAGAGTTTTAAAAGATGTAGTTTTGTGATTCTGCTGAAGCCAGACTAACTATAAATAAACATACTACAGAGAGTCTAAAGTGCATCATGTGCTTTAGAATCACAGAATCGCAGAATTAACCAGGATAGAAAAGACCTCTGAGATCATCAAGTCCAACCTTTGACCTGACACCACCTTGTTTACTAGACCATGGCACTAAGTGCCACATCCAGTCTCTTCTTAAACACCTCCAGGGACGGTGGCTCCACCACCTCCCTGGGCAGCCCATTCCAATGCCCAGTCACTCTCTCTGTAAAGAACTTCTTCCTAATGTCTAACCTAAACCTCCCCTGGCAGAACACCATGTTTGGTATGCTCTTGAGCTCCCCACCATCCTCTAAGTGTTGGAATACAGTTATGCCATAACTGAGCTGACGCAGATCCTGCATGTCTTTCCCTTTATATTGTCAAGCACTCCCAGGAGCTCTAACAGCCTAGACATTTCTCAAATGCACACTATAATTGCTCATGGATTTTTTTTTGTTGCCCCTTCCATATCCAAAAAATCCAGAAAGTATGAAAGCAAGAATAATACTGAGGTCTGTTTGACTTCCATTTTCTGATGCAAGATAACACAAGCATTGGGTAGAATATCTGTCCTATCAAAGTATTTTAGCAGTTTCTATACAAATAGAACTCATAGCTGAAACTGCTTTTAATCTATGATACATTCATAATCTCTTCTAGGAAATACCTTCCTTATCTTCTAACTCCTCATTCTGTATGTCCTCTGCTGTAACAAAAGTGTTTGCTAAACAGAGGAGACCCCAAGTTACTTACTGTTCTGATTTTCAAAGCGAATGGGACAAGATGGCTGCTTTACTGCCCCTTATTTTTTCTTGCCTTCTTTTTTTTGTTGACATTTTCATCCTGGTAGTCCCATGACATGAGAATATAATATGTTGTTTACTCCTTCAGCCTCTTGTCATGCCCCATGTATTTTGCAGCAGGCAGTTTGTCCTTACCATGTTTAAAATCCAAGCAACCTGCTGTGTCTATTCACACAGTTCTGCAAGAGTTCATACACGTGGGTGGGATGCTCTGGGTCTCCTTCACAGGGCTGTCATGCAGGCAGCCTGCTGGCTCTGTCCTGAGCTGTCTGGGGGTTGTGAGGATGGGATCAGGCAGGAGGGCAGACACCCAGGCTGTGTCAGAATGCTTGTGCAGCCTCACTACTGGCCAGGCAGCAGAGCCAACACCTTGGCCAAGTTTACAGCCTGGCTTCCAGTGTCAACAGGTCCTCTATGTCTCAGTATGAAGGCAAGAGTCAGCAGTGCAGAAACCCTGAAGTCCTCATGTTTCTGTTGGTATTTTGCCTGGGTTTTTTTCTTTTTTTTTTTCCCCATCTTGCATCTCTTTCTCCTCTTCTAAATGCATCGTTATGTACATGGTGTTGCCACCCATTAGCTTCGTTCCTCATCTTGTCCCCATTGGTGTGTGATAGTGAGAGGCTAACATATAGGCCTAGGGAGGAACAATGACTATATTTGAATAGAAAGCAATGTCAAACAGTTGCTGTGATCCTCAGCACTGCTCTGGAGGAGCAGTGTCCTTACTTTTTATCTAAACATGTGGTAGAAACAAACCTCTGGGAGTGAGTTTCTGAGAAAACAAAACATAAGCTGGATTCTTAGAATATAAATGCAACTCTCATTTTTATGCACTCTTTTGGGACCTGCTCAGCAGCAGCAGCAGCTAACAAAGCAGTGTTGGTATCTCTGGCAGCCTGATAACCCTTTTTTTCTACTTTTTATTTTTAAGTACCTTGTTCCAGAAAAAGTCATTCATTATGAGTTCCCCTTATTCACCCTTAAAGTTTTGGACAAGTTAAACATATACACATATTTCCAAATAAATCTGACCTCCAGTCACTGATTGTTTCCCTGGCTTTTTTTTCAGAACTCTTTCTCATTTATTTTTTGTCTTTTTCACAGTGTTGTGGATAGAACTGAATATTTTAGGCCAAAATGAAAAAGAAAATTACTTAACTTGATGCTGTTACAGCTCATGGGGAGTCCAAAATGACATCGCTCTTTTGCCTTGCCATGTCCTGCATCTAGTTGCCAGGGGAGGAGAAGGACAATCCCATCACTCTCTTTTCCAGTTCATATTTTTCAGGCTATTTCTTCCATAGAAGTATTATTTGGATTATTTGTTCACTATCTATCAATTTGCCTTATTCTAGATCAAAACCATTACTTTCGAGTGCAACATTTCTTTACACCCCATCTATAAACCTTTTTTCATTGGTATTTGCAGCTTTTTGAGATGTACAATTGTAAATGTCAGCAGCATTCTGAAGTTTACTTTATTATCCTGATGAAAATAATTTAAAAAAAAAATCAGCCCTCACACCCATATCTATCACACCCCAAACATCTCCTCACAGTTCAATATATCATATGTCTTTGCAACATTGTATTGAGGTTCCCAGTATATGCCAGAGTTTCCAGCATACTGTAAGGGTGTTTGAGAGGGAGAAGCCTATATGGGAGCTGGAGCAGCAGTTTGGTAGCTGGCAGAACGAGGCAGCTGGGCTGTAAGCAGCCTGAGAGAGCTTCCCGGGGAAATGGCTTGCTGTTGGCAGCGTCAGTAGTAGCAGCAGCAGGACATAAGGAAGCAGGAGACACGACAGAACTGCATTTGTGACTGGCAGAAGACTGGTGTCAAATGGTCCCAACATGACCCACCCCAACCAATCCCAATCCTCATTTGGGATTCAGCTGTAGGGCTGATAAGGTTGCCACTGTTAAGAGGTAATTGTGCTTAAGGGAGTTGCCCTGTTTGTTCCTGGAAAGCCATAAAACAGTGGCATTACTTCTGCAGACCCTGTGTTACATGAGCAGCCTGGTAACCAGAACCTGCAAAGCATCCTGCCTCCAACACCTACAGCACTGGGCACAGAGCTGGGCAGTCACTGCCTGCTGTCAGGGGATGGGTGTCCACAGCAACTCACGGCTTCCCCAGCAAAGCCAGCTTGAATTAATTTTTCAAGTTAAATCTTTACAAAATATGACTTGAAACCTTTAAAAAAATATACTACATCTGCTGTCTTCTCTTCAGCCATTCCTTTTATAAATCTGTCTGAACAAATCACTCAAGTTTACACAGTAAGATTTTTTTAATTAGACCTTAGTGTTTGTTGATTGTAGCCCTAGAACCTTCCAGATGTTGAGCAATCACTGTGCAATATTTCTAGTACTGCTCACTAGGAACAGAAATTATGCTTAAGAGAGACTGATGCCAAGAACCACTCCTTTTTCTTGTGAAAATGTGGTTAATACATGTTTCTCAGTTCCCCACATCTATTGTGATGATAATTTCTGTTGTAATTGCAGTAAGTGTATCACACGTGCTCCAGAAACTATAGCAGAATGCAGCTACTATACCAGTGCAGGAAACATAAATGGTTGCCTGTATTAATTCGCAATTTCTTAATCAATTGATTAAGAATCCGATTTTCAATCAAGCTCTCTGTTTGCAAGGTCACAAAAGCTTTTTTTCCTAGTGTGCAGTGTGTGTTACATTAGCTCACAGACTGTTTGCAAGTGCAACAAAAGCTGGAGGTGTGTTGCTTGGTGGAAACAAGTCCACTGAATGTGTATGTTTTGCTTAGGAGAGTTGATAACTCCAGTAGCCTGGAGTAGCCCCCATCCTATAATTAGTGATGTTCAGGACCTCTGCAAGTCTTAATAGGTTATTATGCAAACTTAACAAAAATGAGAACTTTTCAGAACAAGATTTTTGCTGCAGTTCATACATGCAATTTTTTTCTCTGCTAATACAGACAGTTACTTGGCTGTATTAGTTGGCTAGCTTTGACAAAGTTAATTCCTGGGACTCTGCCTGACTTCTTTTCAAAATTTGAAGCTGTTTTTAAGGAGACTCAGTGAGAAAACACAGCACAGTGAATTTCACTAACTCTGGCTGGCTTATAATGGAAAGGTCTGTAGTTACCCCCAGGCATGAATTTGATTACATTAATAGTAAAAAATACAAAATAAATCACATTTTAATTCTAAATTACATTGTTTGATGTAATAAGAACTTCCCTACCAGATAAAATCTAAATTAGTCGTCTTCCAATAGTAATTCCCAGATGTCTCTGAAAAAATTGCCCTATTCTTCAACCTCCTTTCACCCCTCTGCAACTATAATGGATAATTATGTAACAGCTCGACTGTAGGGGAAGTTATTTTCTAACCTCAGGCTGGTGGTTGATTTATGCCTTGAACTGTGAACATTTATATCCATTACGAATTTTTATTGGGTCCAATCTAATTCCCTGCACAAATGTATGAATATGTATGTATAACCTTTTCCTGAATCCTGCTAAGTGCTTGGCTTCAAAGATACCATTTGCTAGCATGTTTCACAGGAGTACTACTTTTGCCAATTTTAAATTTTGCTTTCATTATTAACATCGGTGTTTGCTCGAGGCATGTATCAGTGGTAGTGATAACCACCAATATCCTTTTCCCCAGTAACTCCCTGCTCTGAACACCTCTGAAGCCCCAGCTGGAGCCTCTGTGTGCCTCTGCTGGACCACAAGGTAGCAATCTCCAGTCTGCTGACATTTCCTGCTCCATCCCCCCATAGTCCAGACCTCACCTTTTACATTATGGGTTGATGACAGGCAGAGGGATGATACTTGCAGCAAATGAAAAGGTTAAAGTGTCTCTAGCACTACTATCAGTCTGCTGCACTGTGACTTTCTGAATTTGCAAGGGTCATTACAATTTAATGTCAAGGGAAGAGTTTATTTTGGGGAGAAGAAGTTGTTTTGGACTATGGGAAAGAAATGAATTTTGATTTGTGTGGGGTCAGGTCAAAGAGGTGCTTTTGTAAAACACTGGGGAGGAAGGGCTTAATCTTGGGATGGCCTGTTACAGCTACATTCTCTTGCAAAAAAACGGTAAATTATTTTGATTTGTGGGAAATTGGTTATAAGTGGTAAAAGAGGATTGGATTAGGAATGATTCTGAATAGAAAAGTAAGAACTATTTTACTTAAAGAGGGGATTTCACTAATGTTTATATGAGATGACTACTGCCATAAAACAAATAGTTGGGTTTTGATTAGAGGGAAAAGAAGATGGAACAGACTGTAGGGAAGGCCATGAAAAGAAAAGAAAATATCTTCCTTTCTCCTCTCAACCCTGGACATTACTAGTGTTATCTGCATTCACAGAAATCTCAAATGCAGGTAATTTCCAGGATAGTCAAAGGGAAGAGGAAACTTTGCAAGTCAAATATTGAATAAGCACAACTTCAATAGTCCCTGTATGAAAAGTTTGAGTGTGAGTTGTGAATTCTCGTAACACGCTCTCAGTAAGGAACTATTACAGGACTGGAAAAGTTAATTTATGATAAACAGGGATATATACAAAGCCAAAAGAGATATGTGGGGTGGTTACAACAGACAGTTGGCAATAATTTCATACAGAGAACTTTGGTGATCATACTCAGTATAGAGCATCTGTGGATTTAGGTATAAAGCTTCAAGCGTGGTATAAATTCTTTAGTTTGGGGGTGAGTTCTGAGACAAGGTCTCTTGTTGGTTCACTTAAATATATAATGAACAGCTCTGAAGCTTTTATTTGGATTAAAATTTCCCTGGAACTCAAGGTAATTTAGATTTGAGGTCTTGGCTCTGGTCCCTTCCCAGCTTGTACTCAATATAAATTACTGTCCTAGAACTATGACATGTTCAATTTATCCTCCATTTCAGATGGCTGAAAAGTGCATGCATAATTCTGTGCATGCCACACTTTCTGTAATCTACTGTGACAAATAGACCAAATGACTAAAACTGCCAGGTAATACACTTTATTTTAGTCACGAACCCACACCCAGCCTTAGTTTAAATACCAGGCATTTGAATTATTTGATTTGAATCAATGCCAAATTCAATCTTATGCAAACTCAGAAAGAGAGAGGGAAAAGAAGTCTTGGTATTAACCCAGTGATTTATGCGTGGGAACATAAAGCAATAACAAGCAGCAATTGATCCAATTGTAATGACAGGAGTGGACCACCATGAAAAATTTGACAACTTTTCGTTGGAGCTACTGTGACTGACGGGTTGGGAACAGGGAGATATTTTTTCACACAGATAATGACTACAAGAAAAGTAGACTTAGGGACCAGGACTCCCAGAATTCCACCTTCTATGAGAAACACTGGTCAAGGTCTATATGCCATGCTCCACTGACACTGACGTGAGGATCTCCATTGCACAGTACAATAGAGGATGAAAAATATTCCCATTCTAGAGATAAAAAGAGAAAATACTTATTATCACACCTGTCTGAGAGAAATATATATTTTTTCATTATCTAATTCCAAATAACTATATCAAATCAAGAGCTGTATCCAGAAATTATGAACCCTGATGCCGAGTTTTGATCTCCTGGGTCAGTCTGACTTGCCCATTAGTGCCATGAGCTTAGGTACAGGGAGGAAATGTCACCTGAACGTTCCCCAGGGAGAAAGCAGGACTGCCTAGAATTCTGTCAGCATTAGGCACCCCATAGGGATAGTGACTTCTAGGATTATTTTATACTCTGAAATATTACTATTTTTCCTAGGGCTATTTTTACTATGTAGCAAGGCCATGTTTGCATAATCAATAGCAGAAAGACAGACAACTTTTCAGCTACACTTACTATTCCAATATTCAACTCAACCCAACAAAAGAGACTGGAGTTTTCTTTGCCCACTGGTACCCAGGGAGGCTCTGAGTGAACTTTCTCAGAAATTACACACAGAAAGGTCCAACTCCTTATAGCTCTTTAAGCAATTTTCTCCTCAGCCACAGACCTATCCTCTAACTTGATGCCTCTTGGTGGATGTGTTTTTTTTCCTGAATTGTTGTGCCAAACAGTTGTTTGCTGTGTTAGTTTTTTCCCAGAAAGGCACCTGTTCAATTTTAGATACTGTTCAGCCTGTTCCACGTCAGTGGTCTGCACTACTCCTCTGAGAGCCCTGAGCTTTTCAAATATTTCAGGATGCCAGCTCTCTTATGTGCTTTTCCCCAGCAGCCAATTTTGCTCGGAAGCTCTTACAACTGAGCCAACTTCCATTCCTTCATAAAGGGATACCCTCTTGTTATTGCAGTTCAGGAGTTCCATAAGAGACTTTTAATGTCTCCAGAGTGTTGTTGTATACAATAAAATCTTGAATTAAGCTTTACCTAACACTTGTTCATGCAATACTCATTTATTGGCAAATTGCATTTGTTTCTGCTGTTGACAAATACTTTTAGGTCTGCTGTTGACAAACACTTTTAAGTTTATCTCTCATAGCAAAATTACATGACCAGATTAATATAGGCCTGAATAAAATGTTATGTGTTCAGTTTGAGTAGCATCTCCAAGCCTGAATCACTAGAATGTACACTGCCATCTTGTGTTCTGAAGTTCTAGATAATATAAAAATGCACACTCTACATAGAGCTTTTCACAAAATAGGAGTTGGCTATATGAGTGGAATCTGCAAGGTTATCAAAAGATGTTTTCTGTAATTTTCTTTTCTTTCTTATAAAATTTAAAATAGCAAGTTTGACTGGTAACTCTGAATTCATCTGTTCTAAGAATCTGTTCCTTTTAGTTAGTGATTTATGGGCAACCCAATTAATAATAATTAAAAAAAAAAAGACTACAGAGAAAATTCTGCTACAGCCAAGCCATTATCTTTTTTTTCCCAATAATAAGGTCCAGTACGGACTCCAAGGTATAGCTCTGTTGCAAGGCAGCCTCTGAGCTGGCGTGGAGTTGCCAGAGGAGTTGTATGCCAAAGGCTTCTCCTCTGCAAAAAGGGGGTGTGATAGAAAAGAGTGAGGACTTGGTTTTTTAGCTGGAATCTCTCCCTTTGGAGCAACTATAGACTGAGCATAACTACATCATTGCTGAGGCTGTTCCAGCACGCACCAGAGGATTGGTCACTTGCTTGCAAGAGGACCTAAAGTGATATTTACTTGCAAAATGAAGAAAGTGAATCTAGCATCTCTGGTCCACAGTGTTTATTCAAAATTGGATTAAAAAAACTGCAAACAGTGGCTGATCTTGGTGGATGAAATAAGTACTGCATGCTCTTCCTCTAAAAATGATCATTCCTTCTTAACATGCTAATCAAAGAAGTATTTTTGTACCTGCATACTTCCAATTGCTTTCACTGTATATCAGTATTTAGCTCTGCCTTTTTATTATGTTTTTATTAATTTTAGCTTCTTTCTTTGATTGTTTAATATTGCAAATGTGTAGGAGCACTCTCAGAGTTAGGAACAATGGCTCTATAAAACTCCAAAGGATTTATTCCATGCAGCTGTTGTTGCCTGAAACAAGCATAAGCAAGATAGGGAAAAGGGTGCCAAAAATCAAGTGCTAAGCTTAGAGACACCTGGGGCAGGGCAGGAAATAGTAAAAGCATATCAAGGTAACAGATGCCAAGGTAGAATGGCAGAGAACATTAGCAGGGGAGAGAAGCACACTCGGCCTTACTCTTTCAGAAGTTTCCCTCAGGTTAGTTGCTTTCCATGCCAGAAACTTTTCTTTCCACCTGTTTGGCATTTGTTAGCCCACTTGCACATACTTTTGTACATGAACTTACAGTATTATTTGCCGTCTCTGAAAGGCAAACACTTGTGGCACCCATTATTGTCTGGTGCAGGGAGTCCTTCTGTCTCCCAAGGTTATTTTTTAATGCCTTACATGCATAATATACCATGACACAGAGTTTAAGCAACCTCCCTTTCTTGTGAAATGAGCAGTTAGAATGATTTGAAAGGGCTTTTGCTTCTGTAACAATACTTGTATAATACTTTAGTGCTTTTTAAACTTGTCTTCAAAAAGTAACGTGTGTATTGCGGTCTGGTTGCACAACCTCCTGTGCAGTAAGAGGAGAACACTAAAACTGTTTGCACAACACATTGCAGTCAATGTTTAAGTAATGCAAAAAGCTTACTTAAAAAGGGCTTTGTCATTTCAAAATCTGGAATGCTTTGCTAAGATTGTTAATGCTATTTTATTTACTTTATCTGCCCCTAAGATTCATGCCAGCTTTTTTAGTTTTCTAGAAGAGAGTGATACTTTCTTAGTTTATATTCTTCGCTGTGTTATTATTCAAGAGATTTTCAGACAGAAAAAGCTAACTGGCTACATATGAGGAATAATAAAACAGTAACTCAAATAATTATAGAATTTATGAAAAATAAAGCAGGAAACTGTTTTCTGTAATCTCTGTTCTACTGTAACCTCTGAGGGGGTGTACATATACCTCTCTGGTGATTGAATAACACTGGCTGTAATAGTTACAGCAAAAGCAGAAGAGGGAAAACTACTGCAAACAGAGCAGGTCTGGGACAAGAACTGATGTCTTTTGTGTCCTCAGTTCCTGGAGATGTCAGCTGACAAAGCCTGTGACTGATCAGTCTAAGCCTCTCAATCACCCCATGCTCCAGCTTTTGAACATCTGCCAACAGTTGCCATACCGTGTTAAACTGCATAATGTCCTAGCAATGGATGAAAGTTTGTTGTTTCCATCCCCAGTTTGTTTTCCATTAGCTAGTTCATTTGGTCATTGTGGGACCTTTACTGATGCAAGAAGATGCCTGTCCACCAGCCTGCCCATGCTGGTAACTACCTACTGTCTACAAGTTAATGGTGGGAGACAAACCACTAGGGATAGTTCTAAGCATGTGAGTTGCACCTATCTCCTCTGGATGAGTTACAGTATGTTACAGCAGCACCATGTCTGAGCTGCTGGGTTAATCTTGAATGTAAATTTTGGAGAAAGTACTAGCTCAAGTTTAGACTTTCACATTCCCATCTAGGTGTATCCTCTGACCACCTAAAGTCACAGGCATTAGGCAAAATTGCAACCACTGGGCACAGCTGGGTCCAGCTAAACCACCAGTGCCCTTGGGAATATCAAAGTATTTTCAGAGAAAGGAAAGCATCAGGGAATGGCAGACAGAGTTCCACTGAACAAAACTTCAAAGCATTTATTTATGTTTTCTCCTGTAATTAAGCTCAATATTTCTAAGCTTTTCCAGGGATACAAAGCCTACCACTTTTGTTATTGCAGCCTTTGGCACTCCTGGTAGAAGTAAATTACCTGGAGGAGGAGGAGGAGAAGGAGGAGGAGGAGTAAAATCCCTGGAGCACAGGCTAAACTTTCCAGAGGCCTTGCATGTATTTTACTACTCAAGGATACTTGTCTGAATAAAAAGAAGATCCACCACAGAGCACAAAATAACAAGCCTTAAATTTAAAGTTTCATAGGCTTTTGGTTTATGTTTTAGCCAAGCTGCCTTTCCTTTAAAGTGTCCATCTGCAGGGTTATAAATGATAGTGAGAAAGCCTCTGCTTAGGTTTATTTTGTGTTAGAAAGAACAGTTGGCCATCTGCTGGGTAAAAAGAAGGCTGTGCTTAGGTGCATTTGGAAGCAAAGGTCACAAACAGCACATTCTAGTCCTTTGCCAATGACACGTTTAGGCTGGGTCAGATCAGGAAATGCCTTGTTAATCCACCCTGCTTAGTTTACCAGCTCTCCTTAGATTAGAACTCAGTATTGTGCAATTTCAAATGGCTTTCACATAGAGATGCTGTCTATGTAAGATTTTTGCTGTCCCCATATGTGGTAGGTCAAATGAGATGATGTCACCAGGTCTCAGGGTACAGCTTCAGCCTCTGTGTTCCAGGATATGAGGCAGGGATGTCTGCAGTAGGTGAGGACTCTAGGACCCACTGCTGACCCTGTCTGGCCTATGCTGGGACTACCTGCAGGATTTGCAGGGCTGAGGACACTGCAACAAAACTTGCTACAGAGGCACTGAATAGAATCAGCTCATCACAGGTCAGCACTCCAGAAGTCTGAGAGATGCTTGAGCAGCTGGGCTGCTGCCTCTGGAGTCTTGCTCCATCACTTAGTACATTTTGAAGAGTCCTAGGAGCAAGTACAAGGTAAGATGGAGTGAGATATAAAGGGTTGACAGGGCAAAAAAATAAAAAATCAGAAATATTTTCTTTTAATCCAGTCAAAACATAACTGACTGAAAACTCAAGATTGACAAGGCTCAAGTGTGACTGTTTTAACACAGCCAACAGTGCCATACAAGTCAAGTAAGAGCTACGGAATGCAGGAGCACTTGGCAATTCTGGGATACATGTTATCACCAGGAAAATTAATCTCAGGCAAATAATTTTCCCTTTTTAATTTTTAATGCTTTTTAGAAGCTGGTTAGAAGCTGCAATGAAGTCTGTTTAGAACTATAACAAAATGTTTAGAAAATACTCGGCTGATATATAAATATACACTTTAGTTGACTACAAAATAATTGCTAAAAAGCTTTCTGTAAAAGCCACTGAAGATCCAAACCCAGTGCTTTCTGCTCTGAGAGTTGGAGAGTTTGAATGATGTACTGAGTAATAAATGAGGAGTTTAAACAACTTACTGGGGGAATAAGACAGAAATGATCTCTAGCCATTTAAGGAAAAATTCAAACACAGGAGAAAAACTCAAATTAGGGACTCAAAACCAGGCATTTTAGCTCTGTCTTTCTTACTTTCCTGTGTACCAGGAGTCTCATCCTCTCCATTCCAGCTGAAAGTTGGTATTCTAATAGGAGTAAGGCAGTTTTAATGCTCTTGGCCTGAGCTGCCTTGTACCAAAATGTCCAAGGTAAGTGCTACCATTGTCACAGCAAGACAATTGTCCTGACAATCCCTCTGCTGAATTTATTATCGTGGGTTTATTCTTCCTTCAGTCACAAGGTTGTACTATTTTCCTTAACTGCCCTCTTAAAACTAATGCATACACTGGCCAGGAGGGAGTGCTCTAGCAGGGGAGCCAACACTATTATCCCAAAGTCTTGATGTTCCAGCAAGCTTGGGAATGATTGCCCTGAGGTTTCTCACCAAGCTGCTTTCAGCTCACAAGAGCATGAGGAATCACTCAGTACCTCTTTTTATGCCTAGTCATTAGGTATATTTACAGTAGTACTTTCTCCATCAAAGCCTGGCACTGCTTTCTTTGCCCTCACTTTCTATTTTACAACTGTTCTTTTGCCTCTAAACTTCCAGTGCCGCAGTGCCGAGGAGCCATGAACACAAGGACAGCTTGTTTTTTCACTTCTCAACACACAAAGAATGTTGTGTTAAACAGAAAATAAATTCTGTTTCTCTCTCATTTGAAAATGCCTACCTTCCTCAGTGACATCATTGCATGTAATGGAGCAGTAAGCTGGTCCCCTATCAAACAAAGCAAGCAGCAGAGATTAATTATCTCACAAATATTTTGGAGAATCAAGCAGTTCACCCATTTGTGCTGCTCCATTTCCCGTGTTTTCAGCTGAAAGAGCAGGCTGCTGTCTAAATTGATGGCATCCTTTTCAGCTGAGACCAGCTTAATCTATTTTGTGTTCTTCAAAAAAGGAGCTGCCTTTGTTGTCCCTTTTATGCACCACATTTCTCTATTGAAACAAAGCACTGGTGAACAGCATTGGCCTGACAGTGCCCGGGACTGGAGTCCTCAGGTCTGGCAAGGCAGCAGCAGTAGGAGCATTTAAGGTGTCCTGCTGGTGCAAATTCCACAGGATAAACTGATGCCAGTTTTTAGTTGTATATACTTAATTAAACTTGTACAAGGAGAAAATCAAATATGCAGATGAATTCAAATCACATCATCATCAGGAAGGAAACAACATTTTAAAAAGTCAAAATCAACAAATAACCAGTATTTCTGAAAATGAAAAGGAGAGAGACTGCCAGGCTGCCTGCTAGTGACTCCCACTATTCAGTCTGCTCTAGCAGTGCTTGCTTACTTATAGGCAAGGCTGCTTTTTAGTGGTTCCTATGCATGACTGTCCACTTCACCCTTCTCCGGGAGGGTCTCTCTCCTCACAAAGACAGTTTAGCTGCCTCTGGAGCAGCTGCTGAACTGCTCCAGTTTACAGCCTTGCATATTCAGATAAATTGCCACTCATTTCTCTTAATATACTGTGCTGTAATTTGAAAAATGCTGAAAATTAACCCTTTTTACCAGCATTTCTCGTGCTAAAACTGTGTTTTAAAAACTGCAACAGATTTGCATCTGAGCAGAAATATTGCTTTTACTCTTACAAATATTCTGTTCAGCTGTCTCTGACTGCCCCAGCCTAAATTAGAGTTGAATCAACATTTGTTTTGTTTCACATAATGACAGAATTAGCTACATTTGTTCAAACTTCCCTGATTTACTACCTGATCTCATTATTTAGACTTCAGTATGTCTCTTCCTTCTGTTTTTTCTTTCTCAGATGGGGTGAAGCTGAAGAACTCAGATTCAGTTCCAAGGAAAAGGAGAATGAGGTATGTCAGCTGCGTGCTTCTGCCCCAAACAAAATGCAAATAGTATAGTACTGGCATAATGATAATTTGTCTGCATGTAAGCTATTAAATCACTCCCTTTCTGCTGTGGCTGGCCACCAGTGCGACACCACACGGTGGATGGTGCTCACCAGCCTGTGGTTAAATTCCCTGTTCACAGCTCTGTGACTGGTTCCTCTTTTGCTGACTGTGATTTCCTCCTTCCTGTTTCTCCATTCCTTGAAGAACAGCAGAGGTACAATACAAATATGGTACAAGGACAGAGAACATCTTATGTTCATGGCATTGGCAGTCTCCTGTTGAAGCTTTCTGTGGCACAAGCTCAAAAAAGCCACTGCTGAATGTTCAGTTTGCCTCCATTGTGTGCCATGTAATTGGGTGCTCAATCCCCCCTTGGCACAGCACAGGAAGAGACTATTAAATGTCTAATATCACCATGTGTTTTTGTTTACAATCTGCCTGATTCTCATCTAATCTTTTCTCATCATCTTTGAATGTATTCTTGAGGGTCTTCATTCTGAAAAATGAATTATGTTTGTCCACTCTAGCTTTTCGAAGCTGTTCAGGTTACCTTATTGACTGAAAGCTGAAATAGTTGATCATCTTTTATACTTTCTCTCTTTAACAGGGCAGAGCTGACTACCATGTTCAAAAACTTCTGCAGTTTTTGTGTGTTTAAAGAGAGAACATGCTGCCCACTAACCTTTTCCATATAAAAAAGGTCAGCTTCAAGTTGGAGATCTCTAAATAGGAGGTTTCAGTCGTGATCCATACTCTGAAGGCTTTTATCATCTTTTTCCTAGTTTCACTCCTATCCTTGTGTAATCTTTCAAATCCAGGCTGATCCCTGCCAATGGCTTGAGGTCCTGCAGGTTTCTTCCTAGCTCTAAGACCTGGGCCTTTCTTCTTCTGTCGCATGGCACTGAGGCTGCCTATAAGATGAGCTCATAAGCTGGTAGTGTATGGATGAACTGGTGAATGGATGCAGTGCCTTTTCCCCATGGTCTGGCGCTATAAAAATGGCACAATGCCTAAGTAGGCCTTAGAGAAATTGGCTACTTCAGAAAAACATCTTGGCCCACTCAAATATCAACAAAACTCCTCCCAGAGCATGAATTACTTGGCGTTGAATGACATGTTCGTGAATATGTGTAGGCTTTCTTTTTTTTTTTTATCCTCTGGTGAAAAAATGACTAATGCAAAGGTTATTGAAAGGGCTTATGCCTTCCTCCCCTTTTGTTGCCTAAACAGCTGCTTGTGAGTTCATGATTCAGCTGTGGATGTCCCACACCCATCCTTTACCCAGGGTAGCCAAAACCCCACCTCTTCTGTAGGTGGGGTTTTTGTTCAGGGGTACAGAGCAAAAAGGTGTGCTAATACATTAGTGTCAATCACATCTGAATAGCAGCTGAACTGGAGAAAGCAAGGACATCTGAAACACCCCTTATTCAAGCAGGTGTTTCCTTCTGTTTAAACCTTGCAACTCAATGAAGAGTCTTGAAAAAAATAGTTTCTACTTTTCCATTTTTCAAGGAAGCAAAGGATTTTTTATGTTCATTTTCTCAGCTGCTAGTCATATAATACTGTTCTTCTGTTGCCCTCAGAAGCAGTGAGGTGAAGCAAGAATTATAACTCAAAGCTGTGCTACTATAAAGTGAAAAATAAACAAAAAAAACCCCACAACTTTTTTTCTGCTACTTACTCAGTAAAGAAAAAGCACAGGTGTTTACTACAGCACTGCAATTCCTGCCAGCTTCTGCTGGAACTGGGAACTTTCTCATGTTTCAATAAAATTTCTTTGAAATGTTTCAAAATTCTTTTTACAGTTTAAGCTGAACACAGTATTCTCTTCTAGATGCATGTATGGTTGCTATTTCAGCCGCTTGTAAGTTGCTGTATCCCATCAATTAATTTTCCACATCTGATACCTACATCTCAAGGGCTCTCATGCTACATTAGGTAATTCTCAGAATCTGTTGCAGAACTTCATTCAAGGCAAGAAGATTTATCAGAAGAGTCTTTTCTTTCCACAACCTGTGTACGGGTTGCCCAAGAGTGTAGTGTTTGTCTTGAGCAGAAAGTTCCCTCTGTAGTCTCCCATGGAACCAATGCATAATAGAGCTCTGAGACACTTTGTCATGAAGACCTCTCTGAAAGTTTAAAGTACTTTGACCACTTTATTTTGTATTACACTGTAAACTGTCTTTAAACTAATATGCCAGTGTTAAGAATTCTGGAAATTAGTGTTTTTGATGACATGAGGAGTATTACATTGATCTGGCATCTCACTCATTCTCACAGATGCACTCGGGTATGTGGGAAGGACAGCTCATGGAACAACGAATGCTGCTGCTTTGGCTCAACAATGTGTAGACTACTTCCAACTACTACCTTATAGATCTGCTGCTAATTTTACTGACATCATCTAGTTCTCTTTGGTGTCACAACCATATTACTTTTAAAATTGTGTTTCCTAAGTTTTCTTCTCAGCACTCTTACTTATCAGATAGGCTTTATATGATTAAATTAGACATATTTTTTGAAAATATGCTAGTGGTTCACTTCAGGAGAGTGAGAAACAGCAACCTCACAATCCAAGAGCACACTATGTTACTGCTGCTTTTTGTGAAGATTGCCATCATTCCAAGGGAGCCAGGGATTGCATGCAGAGCACTGATAGGAACTCAGCATTCTTACTGTAAGAAAAGACCCCTCTTGCGCAAAAACAAGGTGTCACCTTTGCTTTGCGTAAGACAAGGGCTCTCTATGGTTTCCAAACCATACCACCATGTCTCTACCGTTCCGAGTTAAATCTCCACCCACACACATACCTGAAAATTAATTGGGAACTTTTTTGAAATTAAGTTGTGAGGTGGTGACAAATATTGCTTATCAGATATTAGTTGAATTCAATTTTTCACTGGGAATCTCTATGACTAGGATCAAATAAATGAGCAATGGTCTCGTCATTGTTCCGTACAAGTGATTGTGATACAAAGAAACATTTTAGGAAAATCTGAAGCCCAGTTTAGCGGATTTAGTATTTATTTGCCAGCATTCAGCAATGGGGAAAGTTTTAGATAACTGTGACTTAAAGTCCCCCCAGCTATATGCAGAACTTCAGCAAACAGTGTGAATGGAAACTCAGCCGAAATCCGTGTTTGTTCCCTGCAGACTGCCTCCACAGCATCAGACAGCTAAATGTGGATATGCATCAGTTAATCCAGAAAGTTGTATACAAATGATTCACAGGGGGCAAATTTAACTCCATAACCAAACTAACAAACTGCCAGAACAGCTGTTTATGTTGTAGTAATACCAAAAACCTAACCTAAGGCTGAGATCCCATTGCAACTAGTGCAATCACTGCCTTAGGAAAATTACAAGCTATTTTCTAGTCAAAGTATACAAAGGGCATAAAATCAATTGACGATAGTGAGAATAAAAGCAAAATAAACAGTAATAACACCTGGGTGGCTTTTATGTACTGCTTTTTATCAGTAGGCCTTACAGAGGTTGGTCCTACATTGTCACACAGTCCTTAGTGTATTTTCAGACCAGTCTCTCCAGGGAGATACTGTTATCCTTGGTTTATATATGGGGAGCTATGACTCCAGGAAGCACCAATATTGCACACAAGGTAGGGAACTGAACCAAAGTCTCACTGCTTGTGCACTCCATACTGCTCCCTGGAGAACTTCCTGCTGGTTGCCTAGTGAATGGAAAGGTATCACGTTGAAGTATCATGGGAGAAATAGGTCTCTAAGCAAGGTTCAAAAGAGGGTAAGAGCTTTATGAATTTTCATGTGATTTTATTTCATATACATAACAGATGTATGAGGAAGGAATGAACAAATAAATCAGCAATTATTGACAAAATGTCATTATGAAAATATCAGTCATCACATAGATACTAGCATTCCATTCAAGACTTCCAAAAAGCTGGCCGGTGCCAGTCAGCTGCAAAAGCTGATCATGAAAGTAGGTCCTCTGTGACAACTGAGTAGGCTTCACCAGCGGGACCTACTTCATGTCACAGAGAAAAAGGTGGAATTAATCTGAGGTCATCTAGCCCACCTCCGTGCCCTGAGCTGAACTGCTTATAATGATATAATTTCTGATAGATGTATGTTGTCTGTTCTTAACGCTTTCTAACTTGGCCTCTACTTAGGCAGACTACAACAGTTTTTCATTTTCACTGCCTTTAGAAAGCAGTCTAATGCTAATACTGAAGTTACATCCGGTAGTTTGAGCTCATTATTTCTCCCCAACCTAGCTGGGACATGAAGGGCAGATTGATTGCTTCCTTTCACTTCATAGCAGTCTTTTACATATTTGAAGACTGATAACCTATCTTCCTTAGTCTTTTTTAAGGGACTCAGTTTGTTCAGCCTTTTTTCATTCCCTGACGGAAAAAAAACCCCTCTTATCATCTGTTCTCCTCTAAATTTTTTCCAGTTCCCACATCTGTTCCTGAGTGGAAATCTAAAGCACTCTGGTGCATGAAGGCAAATTCCTAGTAGCAGACAGCACCCGAGGCTGGCATGAAATCCGCACCTCCCCTTAAATCCCAATTCTTTTCCCTCTTCAAAGTGATGCTACAAGGTGAATCCCAGATGTTCCCACAGGGCCCAAATACAGTCAGGATTGAGTTTTTGACAGGATTGACCCAGTGATGGCTATCCCAGATACAGAAGGGGTATATTCCCAGCAATCAGTTAGCATTCATTTCATGGCATGGGTTTATTGGGGGAAGCAGATCATCGGGAGCCTGGAGCATCCCTTCTAGGACTCCATGGCGTGGGAATGGCAAGTTATATAGGCAGAGACACTTGGCTCAGCAGCCTTGCACTTACCAGGGCCTTCTGCCCCTGTCAACAGCTACGATAAAATCTTAACTCCTGTAGGATTATCTGCCACCTCACCGACCTATTTCTTAAGTAACCCACCTATGTTATTGCCATTAATTAGCATTTCATCATTAATTTAGGCAATCCTCGTCTCTAAAGGACACCTTTGTGTTCTCTCCGGTGTGTTCAGCGATCTAGCGGGGCTGTAATTACCCCACGAGACGTGAGACATCTCTAACAAACGCCTTTTCTCTCTCTCTCTCTCCGGTTTCCTCAGGCAAGCCCTGCCCTGCTGAGGCAGGAAGCTCTGGCAATACGGAGGAAAGCAGGAAGAGAGGAGCGAAGGAAGGCAGGCGGCAGAGCGGAGCGGAGCCGGAGCCGCTCGGTGCCGGCTCACCCCGCGGGCCCGGCCCGGCCGTGCGGGCGGTGCCCGCCGAGCCCCTCGCGGGGAGCGCCGGGCGGCGCCTTCCGCCCGCGCGCCCTCTCACCCGGCGGCGGTCGCGGCACAACACGGAAGCGATGGCGGCCGCGGCCGGGGAGGCAGCGGGAGGCGGCGGCGGCTCCCCGTCCTCCGCCCGGCGGCGGCTGCGCATCATCTCCGGGCACCTGCGGGGCGGCCCGCGGGCCCCGGGGCGGGGAGCGCTCTCCCCGAGCCCCTGCAAGGCGCAGGGCGGCTCCGCCGGGCCGGCATCCGGCTCCATCCCGAAGAAGCGGTGGGTGCGGGCGGGGTCCCCGCGCCGGGCCGGGCGGGCTCCCGGAGCCCTCGGCGGTGGGTGCGGGTCGGGACCGGGGCAGCCCGTGCTGCGAGCGGGGGTCTCGCTCCCGCCCGGGGACGGGCGCGGGCTGCGGGGCCCGGGGAGGCCCCGCGTGGGCCGTGCGGGGGCAGCGGGGCTCGGACGGACGGGGGGAGGACGAGGCTGATCCCAGTCGCGGGTGAAGTGTTAACGCTGTTCACCGCTGTAGGACTGGTGGAAACCGGAGGAAGGTGGTCTTCAGCCCCTTACCTGCTTCTGTAGTAAGTGGGTTTGTGTTAAAATGGAAAGTCGTCATGGTCCCCTTAATAACTGGAGATGTGATGGAGAAGTTTTGTTTTTATGAGATACTTTTGAGGCTGCTCTAATGAGGAATGTTGAAGCACGTGTGAAGAGCAAGGTCTGTGTATGGGTTCTCAGTCCCGCCCTGTTCTCAGACGTGTGAAACCTTCAGCTGATGTGAGTGCTGTCAAAGTGTACATTAGGCTCTAGCTAAAGTTTCTTAGATATGAATAATTTTAAACACATGAACTACTTTTTCATGGTTTTGCTATACGAAGTAGTAAGGAATCTGAGGTCACGTGAGACCAAGAGAAGACGCACAGTCAAATTCTCTGGTTTGTTCTAGTTCTAGTTCTAATTCTCTGTTTCACTGGCTCTTGGATGTATTTTTCTACTAGATTGTTTTTAAATGATACAATTATAATACCATGGTATAGTTTCATGTAACTTATTATGAGGCCCCCTTTCTGCTGGGGTGGACTTATATTAATTTTGTGATTGTTTTTCCCCCCCCCCATTTCTCAGATGTGGATTTTCTATGTAGACATTGGCTTGCTATCTTATAAGAGCATTTTAAAATTTAGGTCATACACAACCTATTGCTTTCCATTGAGCTGTGGACAGGGACTGGTATGTTAGTGCGTGGGGACTGTCCAGAGACAAGCAGATTGGGCAAGTAGTTGATTAGGATAGTTGTTCTTCCTTTGAGGAAAACCCATGCAGACCATGCTTTGCTCTACACTTTGTCAAGAAAAGAGCAAGAAACAGCCTGAGTTATTCTAACAGGCCATCTGTGACCCAGGGCTACAAGCAGAATCTGCTTGAGTAATTGTTAGGTATGCTGGAAGGTAAGAGTGCTGCAGAAATGGAGCATTCACTGATGTTGATCTTGTCAAAATAGGTTGTGTTATAACTTATTCAAGTCAAACTTTAAATAATTTGGTCTTTGTTAAAAGAGATAATTGATTTAGTTGAAACGTTAACTCAGTAGCCTGTAGGCTTAAAATTTTTTTTCTGCCCTGGAGCAAAAGAAGGCAGGACAGGATCTTGTGATTATCCTGTCTCTTTGTGTAGAAGCTGCTTTCCTGTAGGATGAAGAGAGGCTTGTGAATATCTTTTAATTATTATGGGCATACTGTTATCCAGGGTAGTTGGTTTAAGGTGTAGCCAGCTGACTGCTGTGTATGGAGTTCACAGTCAGGTTGTTCAGGGTAATGTGTTAATGTCACCATACCTTCATGTAGATTCTTGCAGTTCTTGCTGTAGTTGCTGCTAATGATTATGACTTTATTAAGCAGCAACATGAATTGACTCCTAAAGAATTGGTACTACTTGAATTTAACAAGTGACATCAAAGAGCATTCATATCTTACTCCCAAAATTCACACCCATCTTTATTATAAAGACATAACTCTTTAGACAGCAGTGTTTAAGCCACACTTGATGCTGAACTGTATCCTGATACAGCTGATTTCTGAGCTTAAGGTGGTGGAAACTTAGGGCAAGGAAGGAAAGGGCTGATGCCACTTCAGAGTCTTAAGAAATCAGAAGAGTAAGAAATCATAAGAGCCTATTGCATTGGGAAAGGTGTGGCAGTTCATAGGAGGTTCTGTGATTACATCAAAGTAGTTAATTGTTAGTTGAGGTTAATACTTGAAGTAGAGGAACAGGTAAAGATTCTCATATGGAGACGTTATTCTGATGAAAAAGTGTCATAATCTGATGGCAAATGTGACTTCATATGCAACAGCAATTCCTGTCTGACATCTAGGTCCAAGTGGTTGCATGTCAGGCAGATGAAATGTAAGAAATCTGTAAAAATTTAAGTAATACAATATTTATGGTAAGGTCATTTGATACCAAGTAAGCCAAAATGGATATATGCATTAGTTAAATTTGATTAGGAAAAAACCTAGATAAAAGTGTAAAGTATGTTTAATATGTAAAGTTCAATATGGATTATTATATGAAAGTAAGTAGCAGTTTATGGTGAAACCTGAAAGAATTTTTTAGATCAGCTTCTTGATATCTCCTGAAATCTGAACCGTTATGTACAAGAAAATGAATGTGTATGTATAGTTGTTTACTTTAACTTGATGTGTTTATTTAAACTGAATAGAATTAGAATAATCTGTTAATGCAATAGACTAGAGTAATTACTTGGACTAGAAGCTACTTTGAGCTGAAGTAAAGTAAGGAGATCAGTAGTGTAAGAAGTTGCAGCCAACTAGACTTTCCTGAATTGTTAGGGTACTTCTTTGTAGAAAACAAATAATGTTGAGTATTAAAAATGGATTGTAGGCAGAATGTGATGGACAAGCATAATGCCTCTGCAATGTTGTTGTATCCAAAATTGAGTTGTTGTGTACAAGTCTTCAGGGTTGATAGTGAAGGCCAAAAAGTTTTCTTTGGCAGTTATCTCATATATATGCTACAGAGCATGCTAAAAAAACCTCTGTGGAATAGGTAAAACAATGTTGCCCAGAAACTGAACTTATTTTGCTTTTGCAGATTAATGGCAGACAATTGATTTTTTCATTAAGTTGTTTCTTTTAAGACAGCAAAGCAGATATCCTTGTTTTGCAAGTTTTCAGGAAATCCTTCTCAAAGGACTGATCTCTGGTGTTTGAAAAATCTTTAAGTGCTTATTCATTTACTGCCTGGAAGTAGCCATGTGTATGCATTTTTTGTAGTAGAGCAGTTTCTTCAAAGATAAAAATGAAGCTAGTGTCAGCTGAAGTAGTAGGTGGAATACATGGAACTTCTAGTAAAGTATTCTGTTGCATAAGAATCATCATTTGACTGTGTGCTGAGAAGCATGGTTATAATGTCTTGCTTTTCCTCAATCTTTAATTTTCCCTAATTGACTTAAGCTTTCTGTGAAAGAACACTAGAGAAACACCAATTTCCTTATTCCTTGGGGCTTTGTTTATTACAATGTGGTGAAATGAAGAGTAATGAAATAGTCAAGGCTAGGAATGAATGTAAGGAAAGTGAACATTTGTTTTGTCAGAGTAGTTTAAAGAAAGCACACTGTTTTTGAGTACCTAAGTGCTGAAGTCTTATGCCTAAAATCTTGTTGTCTGTTTGCTGCTTACTGTAAATTTAAACTGTAAATATCAATGCAGGTTTGTGTTGTCATATCAGATGTTCAGCAAACAGAATAGCAACTTAATCAGTGTATGTGCAGCTGCAGAGACTTATCTCAAAGTGTGGGCTACAGAACATGAATGTGTCTAAGGTTATAAAACAGATGTTATTTGACTTCAGACTTGATAATGATTATATTAGATTTGCTTCAGGGAAGATCCTCCAAGAGGGAAAAAGTATAAGAATGACAAACACAGTAGGTGCCCTCTGCCTGCAGCATGGTGTTCTTCTCCAGATAAATGATGCTTTCACAAAGCAGTTCTTGAAGGGATTCCTGGGGTTGCATTCTCTTTCTTTATTCCAAGCACCTGATACTAATTTACTGCTGGCTTCAGAAACACTCTGTAGTATTGCTTACTTGGTTGAGAAGTGTGACTGTATAATCCAAACAGAGAGAGTGCTCCAGAGGAGAGGGATCTGGTATCACCTGTGGAAAAGATTCTGAATTTCTACCTGGGGGTCTGAGTTGGTGACCCAAATTCCAGCTGAGGTGGGCTTTGAGGAGTTGCTCTTTGGGTAATGTCTTGTAATGCCTTATCACCATAATATTGCCTCCGTATTACTGCACCCATGCACTGAGTTTTGCAAGAACTCTAAAACCTGGAACACTTTGTTACAGTCGGCAAATACTGGTGCTTAAGCCCATGTGGTAGCCCTTAAAACTGCCATTTTAAACTAGTTTCCTAGAATCTGCTGGTTCTTGCATCATGCAGCAGAAGTGCCTGTGAGTATTTTAGGTATATATGATTTTAATGCTGAGCATGCGCTGGTGATTGAATTTTTAAGGAATGGCAACTGTATAAATAATGCTGAATAAGGGCAGTATGAAAATGCCAAGGGAAGAATGCTGTTACAATATTTAAAAGACTTTGTTTTCTTGTTTGCCTTCTGTTTCTTATTATGTTGTCAAATTACAGTTTTAATTTCCAAATGTGAGGTGGAAGGACAAAGAAATGTAGAGCAGGTGGGTGTTACAGTGTATTTGCCTTACTTGAAGGAGCTGTTGTAGTGAGACAGACCTAAGGAAGAGCAACCTACACCCCTGGCTTCATCTTGCAGCTGCTTCTGAATAATACATCAACTAATATGTAACTCTCTTCCAAAAAGATCAGTCTTTGAATTAGATGAGTATGACGCTGATATTGCCTCAGTAGTCATGGAGGCCTGCAGATCTCCTCTGGATGTCTTGTGCTTTCCTTTGTGCTGAAGGTAATTCTCTTGAGTCTTGAGGTTCACCAGCTCTTGCCTGTGAAGAGCTGCATGCAAATGGAGCATGCAAGAAGATCTGAACAGCTTGATCTTCCTGCAGTGTGTCAGTTACAAATCAGAGCTGACCGATCAGCTGTTCATTTAAAATCTGGCCTTTTTAGGCTTCTTTATTTTAGGGAGCCACATGCAGTATTTCCTCTGACTTGTTCTTAGTGTGTATACATGAAGTGCTAGGAACTGCAGTAAGTAAATCAAACCACAGTTCTTAAACTGACAGTATTCTGGTGGAACAAAAGAATAAATGTAAGATGACTCATTCCAAAAGCGGCCCTTCCTGTCTCCAGAAAGAAACCTCAGACTTGCTCAGTATAGTTTTGAATATAAAAATTAAATGCTTAAACTTTCTCTTCTGGTATTTACCTGTCACACGATATAATACTGCCCGTTGTGTGTGGTGGTGTGGAATCTCCTGACTTTGCATTATGAGGTAGGCAAGACGTTTTAGAGTCAGCTATTGTTGTACAAACATGCAAACCGTTATTTCCAGTTTTAATTTAGTTATTCTTATCACACCAATAACAGGAGCTGTGTTGTTTGGCAGAGTAAAGCTTTGTGCACTTATTTTATTCAGAAATAGTTCAACCTGAAAATAAACTCTTTGGAGTTAAAACTCAGACTCTGTTCTGTATTTTAAAGCCTAATGAAAGTACCAGGTAGTTTAACACCAACCTAGGAAATGAGACCTTTAGAAAAGGCAAACAACCAGGATTGCAGTCAGCTTAGCAGAAAGACCTCATATCTGGGTCTGTCTTTGGTCCCTTAATTAATAGTACCTCCCCATAATTTGTTGGGAGGTATCTGTCTCTACTGACATCAAGATTAATGATCGTTTCAAACCTGTACATTATCAGTTTATCTCATGTTACCAGTTTCTTTAAGACCTGACCTTTTGTGTTTCCAGCTTTGCAGCTAGTTTCTCTAGCCTGTTTCAGGCATCATACTTGGCATATTTATTTTGGCACTGCTTTGCAAGAGCCAAATTTTGCCTTCCTCAAATTTTACTTATTAATATCAAGTCTGTTCTGACTTTACAAGATTCAACCAACTCCAGAAATCAGGTGTATAGAAATACTACATTTAGTCAGCAGAGGGAGAAATCTTACCTTGAAGAGGACTGCAGTGATGGGCATTTGAGTGGAACATTTAGTTTAAAAAAACAAAATAAATGCAACTTGAGTTGGCCAATTCTGGGTCAGCTTGTTCTCAGCTGGGAACAGCTCCACTGTGTATGACTTAGTACCTTTGTGGAACTCGGTATAAATATATGCAATATTTATAAATATACCTATATAGAAATAAGTGTAAAAATAGATAAGTCTGCATAACATGCTTTAAGAACCCTTTTTGATAATCTGTCATGTCAGCATGACAGCACAAGGCATTCCCAGGCAGTGGAACATGGGTGGATCCTTGCCCTTTCTGGAGTGAACTCTACATGTGTAAAGATCAAGTCTTTTGAGAGATGAGGCAGCCAGAGGGGCTTCTGTATGTGGACAACTGTCTGCTCAAACAGTTAATTTTGGCTTAAATTTTAGAATCCGTTCCTCAGTATGGAAGAACAACATAGACTGACTATGTCACAAAACTGTGTAGAGCTTCAGTACTCAGTAACTGATAAAGTTTGCTTTAAGTGCTAGATTTGTCAAAGGCTTGTTGAAGTGTCTGATTCCAACAACATGACCGTGGCCTTTTTTCCATTTGATTAATTAAAACCTTGCATGAAGGCAGTTTGAAGAAAATGGATTTTATTTAAGCCAGGGCTATTTAATTACAACACCGATAGTATGTCAGTAGCCTGTGTTAATATTACCTTTATTATGAAAGCCTTTGGTAATAAATCATCACACAGTTATCTTGTGTGTAATGCTGGAGCTGGGAGTGACTTGAGGCAGTGCTTTCTCTGAATCGCGAGGTCTTTCTGAAATGGTCACCTCTGATCATCTTACCCTTATATTATACAGTCAAAGAGCAAAAGCTACATTCACTGTATATGGGGGAGGGAAGTTAATGATCTGTTGTCAGACTTCTTTATCTAAAGACTTTGTATTAACTAAAATTCAGTTTTTAGGTTAGTAACTTCATTTGTAATGTAAATAAATGGCAAGCTTTTAAAGCAAAGTTAAATTAATGTGTAATTATTCTTAGTGTATTTCTTAAGTCTTAAATATGTTTACACTGATATACTTCTGATGACTTCATCATAATTGAGATCCTCTGATGTGGTTGTGCTTCAGTTTTTTCAGTTTTCTGCTTCTATTTTGGCAGTTGTGGGTTTGGTTTTTATATGTTCACTTTGTTACAGTATCATATCGAGATTGTATTTGCTATGTTATTCCTGCAGTTCTTGGGGTTTGGTTTTGCCTTTCCAAAATATGTTTTCAGTCCAAATGTATCGCAAAGTGCCTCATCAACTGAATGTTAAGAATGCTGTGGCATTGCAGTAGTGATGGCAAACAACTAAAATGATTATTCTCTGTCTAGAAAATAAATGCTAAATTTCTTCTGTATTCTGTAAATATTTAGATGGTACCTATTTGTGTGTTAGTATTTATGTATAGATGTAAAAACAAGCATCTTTCACACATTACTGTTGCCAATTAGAGAACATCACCATGTCACCAGTGGTTTATTCCTCTCTACCCAGAAGAAAAATAAACAAACAAAAAAGAATTCAGTCACAAGAACCCCATGCAGCACTACAGGCTGGGGCATAGTGGCTGGAAAGCTGCCCAGTGGAAAAGGACCTGGAGGTGCTGGTCAACAGTCAGCTGAACATGAGCCAGCAGCGTGCCCAGGTGGGCAAGAAGGCCAATGGCATCCTGGCCTGTATCAGCAATAATGTTGCCAGCAGGACTAGGGAAGTGATTGTCTCCCTGTAGTCAGCACTAGTGAGGTCACACCTCAAGTTCCATGTCCAGTTCTGGGCCCCTCACAGCGAGAAAGACAAGGGAGGTGCTGGAGTGTGTCCAGAGAAGGGCAGCGCAACTGGTGAAGGGTCTGGAGAGAAAGTCCTATGAGGAGCTGCTGAGGGAACTGGAGGTGTTTAGCCTGGAGAAAAGGAGGCTCAGGGGGACCTTATCGCTCTCTACAGCTACCTGAAAGGATGTTATAGCCTGGCAGGGGTTGGCCTCTTCTCCCAGACAGCTAGTGAGAGGACAAGAGGAACTGGCCTCAAGATATGTGAGAGGAGGTTCAGATTGGACATCAGGGAGAAGTTCTTCACTGAAAGCACAGTCAGACATTGAAACAGGCTGCCCAGGGAGATGGTGGAGGCACCATCCCTGGAAGTGTTCAAGAAATGACTGGATGTGGTATTTAGTGCTATGGTTTAGTTGACTTGGTGGTGTTTGGTTAGAGGTTGGACTTGATGACCTCGGAGGTCTTTTCCAACCTTAATGATTCTATGATTCTATACAGTGTGCATTCACTTAAGCTGGTGATGGTATTTAAAGAGCATCTGGTCTTTCAAGTCATAGGATGCAATCTGAAGAAGTAATGGTTGTGGCTTCAGAATTTCTTCTAGCTCTAAGCTATGTGCTTTTGATATGTACGTAATTTCCTGAATTGCTCTCTGATAAAACTTTTTTCAAAAACCATTTTGGATCTGCAGTATGCTAATATGCTAATATTCTCACATATTTTTCTCCCTTTAAGGCAAGAACTTTTGAAGTGGAATGGATGGGGATATAATGACTCCAAATTCATCTTCAATAAGAAGGGGCAAGCAGAATTCACAGGAAAAAGGTAAGTTGAAAATTTATGTAACTGAAGTATCTTATAGTAGTAGTTTTATTGAAAAGAACTTAAAAGCTGCACAGTACAGTTAATCCAAAGAAGGCAAAAAAGTTGCTTCATCTCACAGAATACGTTATTAGTTCTGCATTTAACAGGTTTATTGAAGTCTATACACAATAGTCTAATGTAGTAAAATAGAATGTGTGGCTTATTAAAAGGTTTATTAAAAGTGTTATAAAGACAAATCAATGTGAGTCTTCTCTGTAACTTGATATACTCATGCATTAAACATTTCTTAGAGAATTAAATCAGACTGAGAATCTGCACCATGTTCTAAAACTTTAGATAACACACAGCAGGTCAGTGTAGTTTTGAGAATCTTTTGAGCATCAACTAGTTGCTTTATTAAACTTCTGATTTGTTTCGGGTTTCTTAACCATTATATATGGAGCTACTTCATCCTCTGAACTTAAAAACTGCTCTTCAGTTCAGTGTTCTGTAGTGACTTCACTTCTGATTAATTACCCACTGACCCTTTGTACAGCAAGCTTGTTTTTCTGAGAAATATGTTTTTTGAGAAATGACATTAAAATTAAATCTACTTGGGGATCTCTTAATTTTGTTCCAATGGAATTTAAACCTGTCACTTGACATCTTACTGTTTTTTGTGTGTTTTTTTCTGCCTGAGTGGAAAGTAATCTTGCAGTCTCTTTCCTGGTTTAAAAAATACATTTTCCATAAGAGTAAAAAAAAGAAGGGGGAAGAGAAATAAGTTTGAAATAAGTACTTTCCTTTATAAAAATTCCTTCCTGGTCTTTGCATTTGTGTAAACTAGCATGAACTAGCTTGCATCTAAGCTGCAGAAACCTAAGGGGGATGCTGAGCACTTCAGTTGTTAATGTCTTGATTTTCGGGCCCAAATTAAAATGCAAAGCCTTCTATTAAGCAGTTTACTGTGTAATATTTAGGGAGATGCTGCACAGAAAATCAAAGCACGCTATATAGAATAAACAAAGATAAAGGAGAAAGCATCAAGGCTACCAGTCGCTGTTCTAGAATGGGAGGAGAATGGTGGGTTTTTTCCCCTCATCTACATTTTGTCTCTCTAACTGAGACATAGTATTAGAAATGCCTTGTTGGGCCACACCAGTATAGTTTCTATAGAATAGTTTGTTACAGTGGCAGAAGGAGAGTGTTTGAAGTGAAAATAGGAGAATAGGCATCTGCAAAGGTGTTGTAGATGCTTTGTCCTTTCAGTACCCACTTACAGATCTGTTGTCCATATATTTGTCTAATAACCTCAAGTCTGCTCGTACTGTCTTCCTGTACAGCATCTCACGGCAGCAAGTTCCAGGTTGCAGTTGTAAAGTACTTGTGTTTTGAACCAAGTATCCCATACTGTGTTGCAGGAGTAGGTGAATGATAGTTCTTCAGCCTATCTACTGTGTTATCGATTATATAAGACTCAATCATATCCTCTCTTGCACTTTCCCTCCATGATTAAGAAGTCCCAGGCCCAGAGCGTGCTGTTCTCTGCACCCTCTCTAGCTTCATTAGATCTTTTTAAATCTTTCTGGAGACGGGGACAAAAACTCAAGGATACACCAGTGTTCTACAGAGCAGCGAAAAGAGATGAACTGTCTTCTTTCTTATACCTGCCCAGTAGATGCATAGCACTGTTGGCTGCTGTTGTATGTTGTCAGTGAAGATATCATGGTTTTTTCTATACTGACTACCAGTTACCAAATAATGCCTTTTTTTTTTTTTTGGCTTTTACAATTACTTTACCTTTCATCTTCTTTTGTCTGCTTAGGTTTTTTAGGATCCTGAGTTCCTGTCAGTGTAGTGTCTGTCTCCCCAAAAGAGCTTAACGTTATACACCTAGTTGGAGAGTCCACTGATGAATCCAGATTGCTGATGAAGGCATTAAGTAGAGCTGGTCCCAGTACCAGTGTGTGTGGCAAACTGCACTCCTGAGTCTGTCTTGGCCAATGATCAATAAGCTGTGCCCTTTCCTTCTTAGCTTAACCTTATCTTATCCTTCAGCTTCGAGAAGAACCTCTTCAGCTCTGTAGTAATGTATTTTCTTAAATAAGTTTTGGGGTGAGCACCTGTGGAAGTATAAAGGGATGTGGAATTTCATGTTCATTGTATCCCCTTTTTTCACTTTTTGTTTTTACACCCTGATAGAACTCCAAGGATTAGTGAAACAAGATTTCCATTTATGAAAGCCATGTTGACTTTCCCTACAGACAGATTTATCATGTGTCAAATGATCTTTTTATTACAGACTCTGCCATTTCACCTGGGGATAGAGGTTACTTGCTAGTCTGAGCAACAAAACCTATTTTTGGAGTGTGGCAGGAGGAAGGTCTTTTGGGGGGCTTCTTGCACCATCAACATATATATATACAGAGCTTGCTTCCTGCACAATCATGCACTGCACTCTGTGCAGTAAACTCAGTAATTCCTTCTGTACTGTGACTTCTGTCTCTGTCTTGACTTAAAAGTTTTGGGGTTTCTGATAGCTTTAGTTTGTCCTTTGAATAAGTGACTAAGGTTACCCTTACAAACTAGCTATAGTGATAGGTTGGCAACTCCAAAAAGTAGGTCTGGAGAAGAAAACACACCAAGCTGACTTGGATCTCTACCTTCGTTGCAAATTCTTGATGCAAATGCATTAAACTTTCGTTGCTTATTGCATTTCCTGTTCTAGAATTCACGTAACTTTCATGTGGGTATGATGAAACAGTAACAGCTGTCACAGGAGGAATGGCTGAACCCTGTCTTCCATGCTGAACAGTCTAGCTTGAGTTAAGGTTGTGGGCTTTTATATCTAGGAATAAAGTAGGGGGTTTTGTCAGTAGAAGAGCTGGGGGTAGTTGAGATGAGGAAACAAAAGGAATTGATCTTTCTGTGTAATAGGTAACTCAGCTGTAGAGTTGGTTGCATCAGCCATGAAGGACAGGGTTGTGATGGGATTAACAGTGACTGAATAATCTTAGAGGGAAGACCCATTAGGCCTAATGCAGTGACCCAGGTGAAAACTATGGTAAAGATTCTCAGCTGCTGAAAGCTCTTAATCCCAAAGAAAGATGTTTTTTTTTCTTCTCTGAGAATACTTGTGCATACATAAATATGCACAAAGTGTGTATATGTATACAATTAATAGCAGTAGTTTCTAGCTGTTTTAAGTGTGTCCCTTTATGTGTTTTCACGTGTGGTGCATGTGGTCAACAAGCAGTTCCTCTGTCTCTTGTCTGTATGTCTGCATTTGTCACATGGCTAAGCTCTTGCCAAAGACTTTGTGCTGGAAATAATTTCATGTTGCTTGATGGATTCTGATGCGTTTTGGTGATAAAGGAGGACTCTTTAATACTGGTTCTTTTTTTTGCTTGAAAACATAAGGTAAACTGAAATGAGTTTGTGTATCTGAGCCTGCTGTTGACATTGCAGTGTGTCTGTGCTCACGTCCTCTCTCCGTAAATAGCATGTAAACTGTGGCACTGCTTTCTACACTACTGAAAGGGAGAGACCTTTCTTAAGAGTGGTGGGGTGGGATATCCATAAAGCCTTATGCCACAATTCTGAAAGAAAAGTGATACCTAAGATGCTGACAACCAATTTGATTCTGTGTAGTACAGAACAGTTAAATACAATAAAATGTGCAGTTGCTTGAAAAGTAAATGTGCAGAAGCTTTGCAGGCTTGTAGGTAAAGAATTTGATTTTAAACTTGTTTGTGCATACATAGAATTGAAAGAAGTGTATCTGACATACATTTATTTTAATTTAAAATGACCCTATGTAATATTGACTTTTCAGGTACAGATTAGGTGGTATGATATTACCAACTTTTAAGGAATGGATAGAAAAAACCTTTGGAGCAAGTCTGGAGCACAAAACTACCTCTAGAGTAAGTAAATAGCTGAACCAGTTCCTTTGAACATTAGTCTTGGTGATAATCAAGACCACACTGTTAAAGATGATTCAGCTGTTGCACATAATTGATTTAAATATAGTGTATTAATACCTCCAATTTTTTTTAAAAAATACTTGATGTAGAATTACTGTGTGGAACCTTTCATGCCTTAGCATGACTTATGGTTTCAGGATAACTGGTAGTACATTTATTGGAATTAAAGTTTCCAACACAGAAGTTTTTCGTCCTTGTTGGTAACTTGCATTTCCAGACTGTAGAAACTGTTAGCCTAGAGGGAGTTCTTTATGCAACATCAATTTTGTTCATGATAACAAAGACAGAAGATACAGGGAAGTTAAATTGTGATGTGTTTTCAGTGTATTAAAGGTGTTAAAGTTCTTATTTGACAGTAATTCTTTTTTACATGTCTGGGTGCTGAAAACCAGCTACCGGAATACTCAGGATCGAACTGAATATTTTTTGAAAAATAACACATTGGGAATGTTCTGGGTTTTGTAAATCATGCATATTTTTCTTTTTAGAAAGAGTATCTTATGTTAGTGTCAGGAGACCTGATTCCCTTCTTGTTAGAATTCCTTTGAAGCTTCAGGTTCCTAGAAGCTTCAGGTTCCTAGAAACTATAGACAGTTGCTTAAGCAGTGTTGGAAGCAGGCTGTGCTTGTTCTGTGACTGTAGCAACGCTGCTTTGGGTAACAGTTGTACCCATTTCTTGATTGAGTTCAAGATTACCTGCTTCAAAGAAAATGCAGTCTCCTAGGGCCTGGAAACTTGAATGTTTCTTCAGTCTTCTATTCATCAAGACATTCTTTCATCTGCTCTGACTTATAGGATCTTCATCTGCCAATGTATTTTGAAAAAATTCATCTTGATGTGTTTTTGTTGACCAGGGTTGGTCTTAACTGTCAGCTGCTTTAACTTGCTGTGAACAGAGGTCTTGAGAACTGTTGTTCCCTTTCTATGTTTAGAGAAAGTATAGAAAAAAGTAGAGTTGAAGGACAACTACAGATTTTTGAATAATGCCCTGATTCCATAATATGTTTTGCAAACCACCTTCATGGGATTTCTGCCAGCAATGTTGAATGCATTTTTGTTTTGTTGTACCCCTCTGGTTCTGACGGTCTTGTGATCTGGAACAGATTGTCTTGACACAGAACAGGACTCTTTGGAGTCTCCAGTATCTATCTGGACTTCTCATAGTTAGTCTCAAATACTTCTACAGGTCCCTCATTTTCATGTCTGTTGTAGCTCTTAGTTTATATTTCAGTTTGTCATACTGTGTAGGGTGTTTGCCTTCTACTATCATCCAAGCATGAAGAAACTCTGATATAGAAACAGCAGTAGGAAAGGGACCTCTTGGTACATTTGTCTTTCTCTTTCTCTTCCTGCTTTTATCCTGTAAGATTGGAGAGTTCCCTGTTGCATGTGACTTTTCTGTTTAATTAACAACAGTAATGTCATGCTCAGGGCTGTTAAGTTTTTTCTTTTTTCAGACCAGACTTAACACTGACAGAAGTTTAGACCTAGTTCACATAGGCTTCTTGTCTAGCCTTTCAGTGCACAAATCTTAAAATGTCTCATTCCCGTGAGAATAAATAAAGGTATATTTTTATTTGTCATTATGCATAAGATTTTTATAAATAAATATTAACTTTTTAATCTTGGAGATAAAAACTAAAGGATTAAAAAACTTGTGGAAGAGTTAAAAACCAAGATACTTAGAACTATCTGCAAGGAATTATTACAGCTTTAAGTAGTTTATGTCCCACTTACAGAGAACAAAGATCTTCAAGCACTTAACATTCAACTTGAAATGATAGAAAATAGTTCTGTCTGAGGAAATTTGTGAAGAAACAAAAGTTTAAAATATAAAATGTAAGCACAGCTAGCAAGGATTTTTCTTAAAAGAAGTGGTTTAAAGGACTAATTGGTACCTATTTGTTTGTTTCTCATATTTTCCAAGTTCCTATTGAAGCTCTGTTCTTTGGGCTAGCAAAAAGCATTGTGTGAATGTACATTAATAGCAGAACAGTAAGAGCAGCAATCCAAGACCTGACTTTCATTGTGCTTATTGTGACTGGCTCCTAAAATCATGATCTCTCAGTAGTGGTGTGCCTCTCACCTAACAACACTTAATTTCAGCTTCTATGTCTTTAGGTGACAAGGTGAATATATTGGAGGCAAGACTTTTTCTCATCTGTATGACACCTTATTTCAATAACTACAACATTAGCCTTAAAGCAAGTCAGGATGGCACATATCCTCTTCCAGAAGTCCAATCCTTCTTAAAACTTTATTTTCATTACATCACGTGTCCCATATGAAAATTCTAAACCAAACATTTGGCTATCCTTTTGAACCTGTAAATTATGTTAGCTATCAGTAATGAACATCTCATGCAACTGTTTCTTTCTGAATTATTATTGTGAGTACTCTTAATTTCTACATAACCTTGTGTAATTCCTTGTAGATGGACACTGGTAGGCAAGTTCCATCACCATGGATCTTTTAACTATCTGAAGACTTTCCTGTGGAAGTTTAAATCTTTCCTTCTTCAGCTTTCACAACTTTGAGACTCAACCCATTCAGAATAGACTGCTGCTGTTGTGACATATGGGATACTACTAATCTCCAATTTCCTTGCTGTTAGCTTGTTAACTGGTACTATCTTCTAAGATTTTATTTTAAGACCCGTACTGGCAAAAAGTATCACCTGTTCTGGAGGTTATGTAGAGCAAAGAAAGGCAAAACTCTGTTCCAGAAAAGAAAAAAATTCTTTGACTCTGTGGAACATGAGTGGAAAATGGTGGTAGGGCTGTAAGCCAGCTCTTTGTGGCATCCCTAGGCAGCCTGTAGTCTTTCCTGGTAGCGCTATAACAAAAGCATGAGCACGTTCCTCTCTTTGGGTTGGTGTCAGTTAATTTGCCAGCAAGGTTCTCATGAGAGAAATGTGAAAGCAATGCACTCTTTTAACTAATTTCTCTGCAACTCCAGATATTTGAAACTGTATTTAAAATTAAAGAGATGTGATAAAAACCCTTTCATTTCTGCTCTCAGACTTGAGGGACTTAGCTAACGGGAAGTAAGATTCTTGATGAACATTTTCTTCTGAAATAGGACTTGAAGTGAAGAAGTTAGATTTTAGTCATAAGACAAGCTTTTTATCTAATTAAAGAACTCTTTAATTAGAGGCCATTTGTAATAGAAGACATATTCCTTTAGGGAGATTACCCATATTTGCTCCATTTTTAAGGAGAAAAAAAAACCATGGGATTTTTTTTCCTTTTTTGGAACCTTCATAGCACATAAAAGTGTTACAGTTAATGTCTGCAAAGACTGAAGTGGACTTCAGAAAAGAGTTAAGTGGCTAGGTCTGCACTTTGAGAAACCATAAGAGTACTAGATAAGACATCTTTTGGAAGGACCTGGGAGAATGGGTCATTAACCTTAAGCAAGGGTTCTCCCCCGGGACGTACAGAACCTTGATTCAAGGCCTGTTGGTAAGTCAAAATGTCCTGTGTAGCTTCTTTGAAAGAAAAACTTTTTTCCGAGGTGTTGATCAGGACTTCTGCCTGGAGGCTTTCTGGAAACACCTGCATGTTTGTGACTCAGCATGGATTTTATGAACTTTTGTGGGTGAAGTGTATTTAAAGCATGCCAGTTCAGTTATGTGGTATCAGTTGTGTCTGATATCAAACTTACTTGGGCCTTGCACTGGGTTTCTGATTAGGCTTTGGTCCAATTCGGGTTTAACTTCCAGTACATGACAGGAGATGGGAAAGTGGGTTAGTGAAAACTGAACACTTAAGTAAAAGAATTTGCGGAGTTGTGGTGGCTTTAGTATGTATTTTAGTGTTTTGGGAAGTCTTAAAAAAGGTATTTTGTTCAGTATGCACTCATAAGCTAGTGTATTTCTCTGAATTTGTCAGGAGGAAGAAAGGTAAGAGTGTGCTACTGAAATAAAACTTCTTGTGTGCATATAGTCAGCTGAGTACTGGGTAGGATAAGTTGGATTGGTGGTTGAAGATCTGGAGGAGAAATTATTTCTTTCTGATTTGGAATAGTTGTGTTAGGGTAGCAGTGTTAACCTGTTTTTATTTCTGTTGTATAGAAATGCTGTAAGAGTGAACCTATCTTTAATGAACTTATTTTTTTGTATTGTAGGCATCCTTAAATGTTAATGATGTACCTCCATCCATTGTAAATGAAGAATTTCTTCAGGATCTTATAGCCACTAAAATCTCATATTCCCAGGATGCAGAAGATAGGGTATTCAGAGCTCATGGTAAGAGAACTTGATTTAGGTAACTGTGCTACTTTTGATTCTTCCTTCTTTGGACTTGTTAACTTATTGTTTGTGTTTCAGGTCACTGCCTACATGAGATATTTGTACTCAGGGAAGGAATGTTTAAGCGAATTCCTGATATAGTTGTATGGCCTGGTAAGCTTTAATTATCTTATTCTTCCTCCTAATCTGGGAGGCCATTGTTTACTAAAGTCTGGTGCTTTGTAGTCATGGGGAAGCTGTCTCTTGGTTCACTGACTTTACTCATCTTTACAGAGAAGGAGTTTTCTCATGAATGGTAATCATGATTATTTAACATCTGGACTGCAGATTGTCTGTGAAATCCCATCATTTTGTGGGGAAGTCAAATTTACTAGTAAATATAGCTGAGGCTTCTGTTAACAGATGAATTCATGACTTAAGTAACCATAGTGTAATGTGAACTTGTATGTTCACCAAGAGTAGTTGTCTAAATGGCAATCCAAATTTTGATTTTTAAAGGCATACATGATGGTAGAAGGTTAGTGAAATGTTTGTATTAAAGAACTTTGTTTTATGACATGCTGTACTTCAGTAAAAACTCCTATCAGAGCACTTTACAGAGGATCATTGACTTGAAGACAGAGCAGTGCAATCTGAGTATAGTCTAGACCCACTTTAAATAGAGTAATAAATAATGCTGTTGCAGAAAATGTGCTTGTTTCTGTCTAGTAGAAGAGGACAAATACTTTTTTTACCTAAATCATGTGCCTCTGGTCACTAGGAACTACTTCATGTGCCATTCTTTAGTAGAGAACCAAAAGGTCATTCGATCTAAGTACCTGTCGGTTTCTGTTCAGCTGTATGAATCCAGTTCTTTCCTTATCTTTTATAACTTTGATAGCTGCACTGCATTACCCAAAAGATTCTTATAAGAACTTAATCCTAGCTCAGTTTCACCTCCTTTATTTAGAGGAAAAAATCACATATGAGAAGCATACAAAGAGGCACTATAAGATGCAATTCATTACTTGAGAACAGCTACTTGCATGACAGCACTGGTGACTATGAACAGTACTTGCCACAGCTTGTGTTTTGTGTAACTCCAAAAGCAGCTGAAATAAAATGATTAACTACTTTATTTAAAACTGCTCTGTATGGCAAGAGCAAAGTAGCTAGAGTTTGAAAACCATTTATTTAGTCCCACTCATTCTCTGCTATTTCTACAAACTCATGTACAAACTGTATTTGCTCTCTTTTTTGATCCTTTTATTTGTCTGTGCACAAGCATTTCTGCTTCCCTCTTTGTCCAGGTACAGAATGCATTTTGAAGAACTAAATTTCACCAGCAACTCCACTTCTGAAACTGAATGTCAGCCAGGAAGAAAAGTTCAGCTTTTAGAAGAGACTTATTTCTCACTTAAAATAAATTGGACACCCTATTTTCAGTAAAAGCTCTAATCTTGATTTGATGAATTGTTAACTGTTTGGTAGCCCATCAGGCCCTGAGAATTTGTAGGAGGTCTCAATCCATGAGTAGAGCAAGACACTAAGTGGTTAGTTTTTCAAATGTAGAATTGTTTGAAGTCTAAACTTTACTCTGTAACTCCTGTAGTTCTGAACTCAGCTCTTATCTAGTGCCTAACTTTGAAATGCCTTCCTTCCTGGTGGCAGAAAAGGCATTGCTGCTTATTCAGACCGTGGTATTTTGTAATAAGCAAATAATAGTACTAACAACAACTCCTGTTTTTGTTAACTCTCTGGACTTTTTTAGTTTGCCATGAAGACGTAGTTAAAATTGTGGAATTAGCCTGCAAACACAATCTCTGCATAATACCATTTGGTGGTAAGTGTTATGAAATCTCATATCTGTTTAAGGTCATTAGTGAAAATGTATTCTACTTCAATTTAAATGTGTGTTCTTAGTCATACAGTATAACAATAATTCAATAGTTAGACTTTTTTAGTAATATTTTAAATGTGTTCTTAATTTTTTTTATGATCTTGAGGTATTAAAAGCAGCAATATTCAATTTAGTGGAAGTCATCAAAAGTATGTCAATGCCTTCAATATTGAATATGCAAGAGGAATGACTATATGAAGGTGAAATCTCCCTCTGTGCCTTGGAAATCCTAATTTCCTAGAAGTCAGGAGATTCAAATATTTATATTACATATACCATGGTTTTGGATGCATTACTTGTGCTCTATTCCCACAACATGTATAAATTAGGGTTTTTTTGTTGTACTGTTGAAGCTCATAGTTTCAGGGAGGATTGTGGTCAAACACTGTACTGCAAAATAATTTTAATTTCCCTTTAGATACTTTTCAGTTTGAAAGGTAGAGACTCCTATGGCAAGAGGTTTTCAGGAAGTGTTCCACAGACAGAGTACAGGTAAAGGCCTGTACAATCTGTGTCTGTCTCAGCCTAAAGAATTAAAAGGACTTCAGGTTTTTAATTGTGGATGCTTTTTCCTCTAAGCCTGCTGAAGTAGAGTTGTGAGCTACCTTATTTTGACATAGAGCTCAGGGAACACGGGATGTTGGCTTTCGTGAGCTCAGTCTGTGGGAAGGTTTTTGTCAAAAACTCTTAAACCTGTGGTATAAATCTGTGTATTTTACTTGGTACTTGCTTATGCTGTAGGAGTATAGCCTTTGTAGGAAGGATGTTTACTGTAGGTCATTTGATGGCAATACCAGATTTGTGGAGCTGGTTCCTCCGTAAAACAGGCTTACCCTTGCCAGATGCATCTGGAGAGATGCAAAACTGTTAAAAGGCACCCTTGGTACTGGTAAACTGGTATAGCTGAAAGCAACAATATTGACTATTTCTTGTTTACTGACCAGGATACAGAAAGATGTGCAGGTTGTTTTCCAGGTTTGTTTATAGTAAACTACAATCAGCTTGTGGAGTTATTACAATAGGAGTCGGTATTTAAGGAAATGTCACTGGAAACAAAGGTGATGGGCTTTACTGCTCTTGAGCGTTTTATTAGCTGGCACTGTCTCTGTACTTGCCATTGACTGTTCTTCTTGTAGCCTGCTGTAGATAGATCTCTTCAGCATCCTATTCTCTCTTTTCCAATGGCTTTTGCAGTCTTAGAGAAATGAAAGGCTTCTTGGCATCCTGTAAAGATACGTTAGAAAACTGGAGAAGTCTGACATTTGACTGCATCCATTTTTTTTATACTTACACCCTTTTGGTTTATTTTTTTACTTTTAGATAAGTATTAAATTCCTGTGTTAGGTAGACTTCTTAATCCAGCTTTGTAGACTGAAGTGTAGTGGCTTCCATAGTGGTATCTAAACACTATATAGAAACCATAGCTCTCTGTTTCTTCAAGGCTTTGGAAATTCTTATCCCTCCTTGTTTTAAAATGCTGTGCTGGCCTTAACAGAAGCAGCTGAGATGGTCACAGAATGTTATGTTTTTTTTACGTAGTACTCTTAAAGCATTGTCCAGCTCCACTGCAGCCTTGATTTTGTGAAACCCAGTTTGGGAGAAGGGATGCCCCTAAAAGGCTAATCACTAGCCTCAAACAGTTCATTCAGTGATCTTACTGTATTAAGTTCCATATCAGAAAGGAGGGAGAGAGGGATCGTATTGGAAGAAAAGCTACCTGAGAATTTTATGATCACAATATATCATTCCCATATTTGCAGGAGGGACAAGTGTCTCTAGTGCCCTTGAATGTCCTGAAGAAGAAAAAAGAACAATTATCTCGCTGGATACATCACAAATGGTATGCCTTTCTTAATGTTTTGTTTTAATTTTTTTAAATTATCCTACAGTTACATTGGTGATCACTAGTACATTTCTTTCTTTGCCAAAATAAAGTAGGTATGGAAATATTAATCTGTACCATGCATGATTAAATTGATACTCCTTCAGCTTAAGTGATATTTCTCCGTTGTTAGCCCTGTACTGCTTCATATGACCTGTATGTATTTAATAAGAAAAAAGTCACTGCTAAGCCTTCTTATAGCAACTTTAAGTGAAAGTCAGAGGAAGCCACTCATCTTCTATATTGGAACTTGCATCTGATGTTAGATGAAAGGCTAAGAGGAAGTTGCTATTGCAAATTTCACTAGTTTTTGCAGACTTTAAATTACTTAAAGCAGAGATTAGTAAGGTGACTTAATATCTATAAATCAACTTGAAGGATAAACTTTCAAGAAAAAGCTCTGGGTTTTTTGTGTAGATAACATCTTGAGAACGTGAAGTTCATAGCTTTATGGCAGTCTAGAAATGAAGTTCTGTAAAATTTATTGCTAGTTTTCATCTTTCCATTTTTAAGAAGCTTTATACTTTTAAACTGATAGCTTTATGGCTACATGGTAATGAGGTGCTTCAGATAGAGCTCTGTATCTTTGATGTAAGGCTCTACTGCCTCCAAATACCTGCTGAGCTTAATTCTTTTAGCCTTGAAGGTAAGACCTGGGTTTTGGCTCCATTTTCTCCAGTTAGTCAGCGGTCCTTCAGTTAAACTTGTTTCTCTCTGTTTCTCGCTACAAAGTGGTATTTTCTGCAGAAGTGTTAATTGCATATTGAAGGAAGCTCTTCTGGTGTCTGTGTGGAGTGAAATCCAAAGAGTACAGTAGTGACTTAGACCTTCATTTGAACTCATTGATTTATAGCCCAAAGCTCTGACTTCTGTTGGGGAGTGGGAAGGAAATGTTGTTAATTCTTACTATCATGGGTTTTTTTGTCAGCTAGATATGTAAATATGCACTGAGTTAGAAAATAGACCACTTTTCAACCATCTTGAATGACTGCCAGCCAAATAAGGAAATTAAGGTGAAAAGGAGCATTGTCAGAGTTAAAACCTGTGTATGTCGGAGCAGTTAAGACAGTTGCATGAACTTTACTTTTTTAATAAGTATATATATATATTTAGGGTCTATATTAGATAAAAACTGATTTATGTAAGCATCGGAGATAATTTATACAGTTTATATTGAAACTGAAGGTGTCTAGAAGGAGCTGAAGTAGTTGGCTTTGAATAATTAGCCCATACTTCATGAGGGGGAGAGAATTTTTTTTAAAGCCTAGTTTAAGTTAGACTACAAGATGTCCACATTTCTTTAATTTGAAAAATCAAGGCAGAGGGAAGTTACAGCTGTTCTCCTTCCATATAATGTTAATACACAGAATTATCAAAGTACACCAGAAGTGTACTAAAGAGGGTAAGCAGAAACTTCTATAGTGTCCTTAGTATGTTGTTAAGTTCCTTAACCATATTTGTTAAGTTTCTCCTTGCTGTGAATTGTCCTCATGGAGAATCATGCTTAGCGAACCATGTAACTTGCGGTGTTTGCTACTTTTCCTGTTTAGTAGAATATGCTGATGGGACAGTGAGTGTCTTGTCAGATAACATGATGTAATCCTTCCAAGTATCTTAAACTTCTGAAGTATGTACCTACTGTGGTATTCTGGTGTACTGTGTCAAAATCCAAGAGCTGAACTGGAATAACTGAATGTACTCTGTTTAATCCATGCAGTATGTTGAAGAATACTTTTCTTGGTGTATTCTTAATGTCCAGATAGTCAGATTCAGGTACCTTCAATCATGTTAATTGTGGAAATTGCTGTATTGCTTAACTCCTGTTAAGAGTTTTGACTTAATTATTTCTGGCTTTTTTGCTTTGTTTCTGTAAACGTTCCTAGTATAAATTAATTAATAAGTCTCTTACTCTCTTATAGTGGTGACTTTATAGATTGAAACCTGTTGTGTACCTGTTTGAGGGAGTGAGGAGGCTCAGCTTCCATTGCTGTAATGACTGGAGTGGTATTAGTAGTAAATTGTATGACCAAGCATGTTGATCCTAGCATTAGGGAGAGAAAGAAACAAAAATCTTGAACACTGGTTCTTACTTTTGATTGGCTTTTCAACAGAATCGGATTCTCTGGATAGATGAGAAAAACTTAACAGCTTGTGTAGAAGCTGGCATTGTTGGACAAGATCTGGAGAAACAGGTATTTTCATCTGGTTAACTGGCTAGTATTTTTTCATATTTTTCTTAGGTGTTCCTCATGTCTTCTCCAAAGCATTGAATTCTAGCTTAATCCCTGTGTGTTTCATGCAGCTGGTGTGGTAAGAATTACATGCATTGGCTATGAACCAACCTTCCCTAGTATATGACCAGTAAACATATAAAGCCACAATTTCCTCTAATATGAGAGAGAACCATGAGCTAGATGAATCACCATAGACAGTACACAGAAGTGACTTTCAGTCTTTAAGTTAGAACCACTTTGTACAACAGAACATAGTTCATGATCCACATTATGTGGTATACTTAAATACAGCTGTCCAACATGATTGTTATCAGTTAGTCAGTGCAGATTGATTATCTCAAATGCATTAATGCAGTTATCACTTAATGTGAGACTACTTGGTCTTTGAAGCTGTCGGACAGCAAGAATTAGTGTTGTAATTCTGGGGGCATCCAGTCAACCTCAGGTGCTGTGCAGATGGCAAAGCCAAGTTAATACAGAAAAATGAGAAACCAGTGATTACTTAATGTACAGGAATGTGTGATCTGCATCACAAATAGTTGACAATGTTGCATACAGGAAGCCCAACCAGATGGCTGTGTATTAAAACACATCTCTCCTTGAGAGAATTAAGTACAGGCAATTTACTCGCATTTTCTGCAGACCCGCTGCATAGAAATTAGGATAGAAAGAACAAGAGATTAAGTATCTTATTTATTGGCAGCATTTGTGCAAAGTTGGCACTTACTTAGTCATAACTTTTTCCATATGTATTTGAATTCGCACCTTCTTTTGAATGATAGAGGTCCTTTAAAATATGGGGCAGGAGTATATGTGGCAGGGTGATATGTGGCACAGTGTGTGCACAGCAGAATTAGAATCAATTTGCATTTTATGTACCTATCAAAGATAAAACTTGTGCTTGAATAAATTGGTGTGTGATTGGGATACTTACTTTTAAAAAAAAAAAGGAAAACAAACCAAACAAATACAGAGTATTGACTTTGGAGTACTAAGCCAATGCAGGCTCTGTAGGATGTGTTTTTTCCTTTCTTTAGCTTGCTGAAAGTGGCTTCTGTACAGGCCATGAACCAGACTCCATGGAGTTCAGCTCACTAGGAGGATGGGTAGCAACACGAGCATCAGGCATGAAAAAAAACATCTATGGAAACATTGAAGATCTGGTAAATAGTTTTAATACTTTTTCTAGTTATTCTGTTCAGAGATTTAACTTTTATAAATGACTCACAATAAGAGAAAGGAAGAGTAAATAGTGGTTCTTTGTGTGATACAGTTTTGGCATCAAATCTTGACTGAAATGCTTGTTTGCTTACTTTTGGTATTAATGGTAATAATCCTTGTCACTGATCTAAAAGTAATTTTCATTTGGGTACTCACAGGCTAGCCTAAGGAATCATTATCCTGTCCTGACTCTGGTGCTGTCTTCTACCAGTTTGTGCTCTCTGTTAATCCAGTGTAACAATCCTGTCAAGCTTTTGGGGTGATTGCAGAATTCCCGTGTTTTCTCCTACCTGTTGTGTGTACCTGAAGATGTCTAGTTGAACTATCTAACTCTGACAGCAAGCTAGCTCTTTCCACCTTTCTGGATCCCCCTAGGCTAGTAGTTTTTTTCAAATCAGTAGGCTGATCTAATTGACCATGTGGATGCACAGTGGTGAAATCTAATGCCACCACACGGTCTGTAGGAACCCAGAGGAAGGAAGCAATACACTGGGAATGGCCGTATTCTACTCTTGAATTTGTTTTAAGCATTGAAATGGTTCATCTTTATATTAGGTAATTTTTTTGGTTTTAAGCACACTTTTTGATTTTAAAGTCCACCTTTTCTGTTATAATAAGTATATTGAAGATATTGAAGCTAAATCATCACTGTTCAGACTTTGCCTGTGTTTTTGCTTCAAACTTCCAGCTTTCTCTGGTAGTTTGTACAATAACCCTTCCACATGTGAATTTTTTCCTCCTTTCCTGCAGTACACTCTAGGTAATGTATCCCTGTCACCTCAGGCCTTTTCATCAGCTCATAGTTCAGACCTGTTTGTTCTGTGCAGAGATGTGACACTTCACAGTCAGTGACTGAGCTTGGCAGGAATTACACAGTTTTTATTCAGTAGACCTGGCTGAACTAAAACTAGTAGCACTTACAGAGTGTCGTTGTTCCCCTGCTGCCTGAAGTGTTACTGAATGGTATAGTTTGGCTTGTACTGGGAGTTGTGAAGCAAAGGGCTTTTCTATTATGGAAGCATAACTTCAGGCTAAAACAGCTTCTGAAATTTTCATTAGGAGGAAATAGGATTGAAAATTGATTCAGAACAGTTCATGAGTTTCAAAATGGCACAGTGAGAATGTTTCAGGGAAGTGTTTACCTTCCGAGGAAACTTTTATATCTTGAAACAGTGTGTTATATAAGCTGCCTAAAATCCACTTACTGCAGAATCAATGGTTCATAAATTGCATATAATGAAAATTACTTAGCTACCTGTGCTTGAAAGTTTTAAAGCCATTAGTTGAAATTCAGTAGATTTGCTTCATTTAAAGGCATCACTAAAGAAAAAAAAAGCTGAAACCCCACCCTTCCTTGGTATAAAATAATTGAATAGAGGATTAAAAAGCTCCCACATCTGGGCTCTATTGCATATGCCTGAAAAAAGCTGGAAGCAAAAATATTGAAAAATATTTTTTAAAAAACAACTTTCTCACCCTACATATGTGTTAGTCTTATGACAGATTTTATATTGATAATCTGTTTCACAAAGCTTACTTCTGTCTTTCCTCCTAATGGTAATATTTCTGTAGCAATCAGTGGCTGAATTATATTAGCCTGAACAAGCAGCAGTACTAAAGCAAAACTTAAGCAAAGTTTAAACCCTCACTTTTTTTCTCTGAAGTACTGTATATATTCTGCATTAAAATCCTGGTATTTTTGAAGTTCTGTCTACACTGAGAAACAAAACAGTTTTAACTGGTGTTGCCTGCATGTAGCCAACAGCTGATATGATTTGCCAAAGAACTGGAAATGATCTGTTGTGTGGGGAACCATGCTGTGTTATAAATAATTGTTGGTAACAATCCTTGGGTTACCCAAAAGTTCTTGGGATTGCCTACAGAATGCCTAAAATCTGCAAGGCTGAACTGTATCAAGCTTAATATGTTTTGTAGAAAAGAAATATAATAAAAATCTGTGCTTAATGCTAGTATTTCTAATCATTGCATATTGTTTAAATAGGTGATTCATATAAAAATGGTAACTCCTAGAGGAATAGTAGAAAAAAATTGTCAAGTACCTCGCATGTCAACAGGACCTGATATCCATCACTTCATTATGGGATCTGAAGGTATAAATACAGTATCTTCACTTTCTGCATCTTAATTCAGCTTCTGTAGTGGCTTGATTGTTTGAGCATCTTTAATGCTGTGACTTCCAGTGTGTCGATGGGTAGCATTGTGCAGACAGAATTTCTTGTGTTAGGATAATACATTGAGACTTTAATTAGGACTGTGAAGTTTAGCAGCTTTTAACAGTGGTTTAGACAGACCTGTGGAGTTAGCCTACAAGTCTAGTAACAAGCATCATGATTTAGAGGATTTTTTTTAGGAATTCACCATGTAGATAGTCAGGAATAAATCCCCTACTACTGCAAACTGAATTTTTGGGATTTCAGATTTATGTTAAGTTATAGCATCCTGATAAGCAGTTGTTAAGTTGGGTAACTTGCAAGAAGTTCATCCTGCAAAATTTTGCTCAGTTTTTCTTTTCTCCTGAAGGAACTCTTGGAGTGGTTACTGAAGTTACGATAAAGATTCGTCCAGTCCCTGAATACCAGAAGTATGGCTCTGTGGTCTTCCCCAACTTTGAACGAGGGGTGGCCTGCTTAAGGGAAGTGGCAAAGCAGGTAAAGAAAAGCTGGATGTTGACTTCCCTCAAGGACATGGATTCTAGCAGTAGGGGTGTGTTGATGCTTTAGTATTTCTGGCATTTGATAACCAAGAATCTGAGATAGGAATCTTGTAAGCATATATGAAAACACAGTATATGGTACATGAGGCTTTTGGAAATTATGCAGTTGAGGATTGAGCATTTTATGAGTTTGCTTGGTATTCTGAGCCAAAATGTGGACAGGCCTTGTAATGGCTTGTTTTAGTGGGAGTCATTTGCATATTGCAGCACAAAGAATTTGGCTTTGCATCTCCTTCAACTGAGAACTTTACCCTCAGATTAATTAAGACTGTGTAAAAGGGACCAATATTTAAAGGAATTAAGCTGCAGCATACAGGCAAAAGGCAGTGAAATTTACGGCTCTGAAGTGGCAATGGAACAAAAGGAATGCAATGAAAGGATATGGCTTGTGTCTAGAAATCACTTCCTGGAGCACAGTGACATGTGCAGGTGAGGGGGATATTTCGAGGTGCAGTTGTGCTTACACTGTAGTATTTAAATAGAGAATAGTGTAGTCAGGTGGTTTCAGGTAGCAAAACTCATACACAGTACCCAAATTCCATAAAGCTTTTTCTCCAGACTATGCTTCCAAACAGATCTTACACTGGCGAGCCTCTTTCTCCACTGACTAACTTTTCTTTGCTCTGTGCAAAATGTATCAAGTCGTATATATGGTAGAATGTACCCTGAATTGGGGAAGTAATTTCAGAAATGTTTTAATTAATGCCAAACTAAACACAGCTTTACATTTTTTCCAGTGATTGGTCTAAATTAATGGCTTAATGTTCCAAGCCAGATGTTCAAACTGGTATGTGAATGACATGTATATGCTAGTCAGCAGCACTTGCCAGTTTTTCTGTCATGCTTCTACTGCTAGTGCTTGTCCTTCCTGTTAAAGGTACCTAAGCAGACTTTTCGGGAATGCTTAACATTTACAGTCAGTTAGGGAACTAGTGTCTTTTCCCTGTCTTAGTTAGAAGAGGGGGGGAAAAAAAGGCACAATTTGCCACTTAATGTCGCTCCGTTTCTAAGCTTCTGTTGCTGCTGCTGCTGTTTCACTGCTTATTTGAGCCTGAACTACTTATTCTTCTCTTCTGTTGCCCCTTGCATCAATCTCAGTAAATATTACAGTGATTGCTATCTGAAAAGCTGTTTCTTTTATGTAGCAGTCCACTTTAATGTAAGAATAATCAACCTGCAGGTTGTGGGTGGGTTAGTCTCATTTAAAACTACTCTTATAGCCTTCTTCTGTCAACCTGCTTGGTGGGCTTAGTTCTTCATGTTCCTTCTTCCTATTGTGTGACCAAAGATATATTAATGATACTAGGAAGGGCGAACAAGTGAAAGATAAGTATTTCCATATCCATGTGATTAGATGATGGCTAGCTTAAAATTCAGACTTTGTCGCATTCCTCTGGTCATACATTTCAGTATGATTGGACATGACCATCAGAGATTATACAGTATAGGCATGTGCATGAAGCTTACCTAATTGAAGGCAGCTGTTCTTACTGTTGTTGATCTCTGCACAGTGCAGAATCTAGATTAGACACAGGTATGGATTTTAATTGCAGTCTGATGGCAGAGTGTTACTGTACTAGGTCTAGCAAGGATGGATTTGACTTTCTTCATAGCAGTGTGGTGTTAGCTCTTGTATTTGTGACCAATACAGTGTTACCACTCCAGTGTTTTAGCTATAGCTGAACAGTGCGTACACAGTATCAAGGCTTTCTCTGTTTCTTACTCTTCCTGCCAGCAAGTATATTGGGAGCAGACAGGAGGCTGGAAGGGAAAACAGTTGAGACAAACAACCCAAATTGACCAAAAGCAGATACCATAAAAATCATGATCATAAGTAGAACTGGAGGGGGGAGTTTCCCAGGGGTTGCCATTGCTTGAAGACTGGCTAAATATAGGTCAGCTGGTGGTAATTGATTGCTTTTTGCATTATAATTTTGTGAGTTTTTTTCCCATTTTGCTTACCCAGCTGTCTTTATCTCAGCCTGCATATTTTCCCACTTTTGCTCTTCTGATTTTTCTCCCCATCCCACTGATGAGAGGGGTGAGCAGCTGTGTAGCACTTAGCTGCATGCCAGGGTTAACCCTCAACAATTAGACTTTTCCAGTGGATTTGTATTTTATGTGTATCTCCAATTACACAGCAACATAAGCTTAATACACTAAATGAGTATCTTTAGTTCATATGCCAATTTAGAAAACCACTCAGAACTTGAAGGTCAAAGTTTTTTGCTGTTACTATGTTGGCTTGAGGTTAAACTGAAAATTCTCAATGCATTATATCCAGCCATACCTAAGCGATGTTGCTATTCAAGTGAAAACAAGCTTATAGTCACCCCTTTTCAATTATGATGATGGCCATAGGTCTCTGGTATCAAAGCGTGCTTTCTTGTATGCTATTTTACAGTGAAATTTTTATTGTAATGAATTTTAAAACCAACAATCATTTTATTCTCCTCCCTCTTATTCCCCTAACTTTGCCTCCAAGAGATGTGCTCCTGCATCAATTCGCCTTGTCGACAACGCACAGTTTCAGTTTGGTAAGTATGTAGATCATCTTGTCTGTTTCCAAGGGGTTTTTAGTAGCTTAAGTCTGCTTTGAGTCATAATTCTTTTGCTCAAAACTAGATAAAGAAGGCAATAAATCCAAAGTTCAAACTCCAGATAGTGCCATAATGTGTAGTTTCAGAAAACAGAAACCTGTCTTTGTCTCTGGGGAAACAGTATCAACTAGTTGAGTCAGTAAAGAGCCATGATCTGCATATAAATACATGAGATGGGTTTTTTTGCTACGTTTTCTTTCTTGACATAGTCTCCTGGTGAGTTGGAAATTCTGGAGTCACTTCCTCTATTTTGCTGTAAAGGAGCAGAGATTATAGTTTTGAAGTACAGTACCTGAAACATTTTCTTCCTAAGGGTATTAATGAGAAGTTGGATATGAAAAAAAATTAGAATGCCAGCACCTTACTTTGAAAGTAAGTGGGTTGATGCCTTTAAATTTCATGAAAGCATCACAATTGGTACACAGATTCCTTAGAAGTAATAGGTTTTTTGTAAATATTCTGATGTGGCAATGTTTGACTGGGTGGGAGAGAAGCAATGACATGCTTGTCCAAAGTGAGCTGTCTGTTTTCAAAAGAAGCTCCGATGTAGTAAATGCTGTAATTGTGTGCAAATACAACTAAGCTGTGGGCTTTAAGTCAATGATGCTACTAGAAGATTACTCAAGACAAAGATTTTGTGAAATTTCCTGTGGTTCAAACACCTAAATAGGACAATATCAGACATGTAGAAAAATCATTTTTTAGCATTTCTTAGGAAAACTTGTTATTTTAACTCTAGTAAATTTGACAAAAGATGTGTTCTGGCTCAAGATGCTCTCGTGGCGACCTTAAATTCCACTACCGGAAGCTAATAGCTTGCAGAACTTGAAGGTCTTGCTGAGACCATGCTATTTTGATTGTATCCAGAAGATGAAAATGTGAAGTGTGAACGATCTTGAAAACCCCCATTTTAATACCACTTTAACAAATCAGAATTTCCGAAACTTCTTTTAGACAGAAGCCTCAGTAATGAATCTCAGCTTCAAATGGCATTAATATGATGATGTTGAGAAAGCTGAATTTCGTTTTTCAAACCAAGGAAATGGGGATTTGTTAGACCCAAGAGCCCAGCAAGCCTTGCTGCTTGCTTTGCTCACTCTTTTGTGTTACACTATTTCACTCAGACATTTCCAACAGAAGGCAGATGCATTTTTTTTTTCTTTTTCATTGGGAAGCACAGTTTGACCAATTATAGGCTTTAAACATAGTTTCAGGTGTGTCAATATAGATTTTTCTTGTAGTCACTATTAATTAATTTTTTAGATTGTGATTTAACAAATTCATGTCCTTTTATTATCTGGTGCTTTTTTGTGTGCTTAGTTAAGTGTGCTTGGAGGTATATTCCTTGGTTTGTATCAGCAGAGAGAGTTCCTCTTTACTGAAGAGGAAAGTGGAGTAATCAGTTGCTGAAGTTCAAGTGTTATTCAGGAGGAAATACTTTGTGAAGTATTTTAGAAGGAAGTATCATGTAAATGATGCATAACTTTTTATGAATTGGGCTCACAGCATGTAGGCCAGATGCCAGGCTGCTAGAGTGAAGCAGTAATGGGAATTCAGAAGTTGTTTGTGACTGAAAACAATGGAACAAACAGTAAAAGACTTTCATCTCAATTAAATCCAGTCCTGAGGCATAGATGTTAATTTAACAGGCTCCAAGACACCATTTATATATCCTGGTAATTTTAGTTCCCCGTTTGTCATTAAGGAAGCAATTACTAGCTTTATGTAGAAAACTTCACACAAGTGACATAACTGTTAAGGAAAAAGTTGCTTAACTTCTAACTTGAACCATTTTTGGCTGTTTGTTTCAGTGGTTTTGGCATAACTTTAAAAAAAGGTCACTGATTTTGGCTGAGTTTTACAGTGTAAAAACTAATTAAGTACTCTTTTAAAAATTTTCCATGTGCCATAGGCTTGTGAAATCTAATCTAGGACAGCCTTAATTAAAGTGTCAAATATTTGTGCACAGTTGAACATATGTCTTCAAAAAAGTAATGAAACCTTTTCCTAAATAATTTTCTAAATGATTAAGACAATTCTCTTTGATTTTGATAATCAAAGTGCTCCAAGCAATTCTAGCAATTTTGACTACCAAGCCAATTTTTGTTTGCCCATTGAAGTAGGAATCTTAAGAGCACTGTTTGCCTTAACGCACCTTTTTCTGCTTTTTGCCAAAGGTCACGCTCTTAAACCACAAGTTGCTTCCATTTTTACATCATTTTTGGATGGACTGAAAAAATTCTACATCACAAAGGTAATTTGGGGGTTTAATACTGTTTCAAACTTTGCATGCTGTTCATAAAATTCAAGATTTTTTGCCTAACTGCTTCTAATGCAGCTGAGTTTGTTGTATCTGATACTGCAATGTGAGATATATTAACTTGACGTTCTAAAGGTGGTTTAATTCAAACTGAGATTATCTGTTTGAGGAGTTATTACATGAGAGCTGTTGTCACTGGTCATACCTGTACCTGAGATTAGTGTGCCTTTGTTTGGCAGAAAATCGGTGACAGCGGGAGACTGGAACCAATTTATCCAGCTTGTAGACCAGTGATCATCAGTTCATACTGATGAAGTGGGGCTAGCACTATAGTTTATTTTTCACTTCACAGGTTTTGTCAAGGCATGATCTACCATGTTATTACAATGAAACTAGAATTTTTGAAGAATCTCAAGATATTTGTCTTGATTTGCCCATATCGACTGGCTTTTTGTCTTTCTGGAATTCATCCCTTTTTAACCTAGAATTTGGTACTAAAATACCACTTAGGCTTTTGTATTAAATAATTTGTCTTAATGTTGAGTTTTCCTCCAAATTAGCTAACTAGAGAGTTCCTACAAATATGGGTATTCAAATGTAGAAAATTGCATTATCATGGATAAGAGGAGGTAAACATTCCATTCATATAACACGAACAGATATGCATATGAAGCGATATGATAATACCAAGTGTCTTCAAAGAGTGGGCTCTACTTTTGAAATACAGTGGCTAGTGTTGATTCTGCAGCTTTTTCTTGGACTACTGAAGTGGGAAATAACACGTGTCTTGGGACTTCTGTTGTTAGGGAATACCTATTAGGTTTTGAGATGGCCCAGAAATTTTGCCTTCCACCCTGACCTACTGTAGTGCAGGAATGTCTTAAGTAGTAAAGGTTTTGGCAGCAAGATTGTTGTCAGGTTGAAGCAATCCTAAGCCGGCAGTATCTACTGCTTCTGCAGTCAGCAACAAACATCACTGCTTCTTGGGATATTGTATCACAAAGGGATGTTGTATGCCAATTACAATTCTTTCAGCTCAGTAGGAGAAAAAAAACTGTGAAGCAACAAGAGAAATGCTGTGTAATACTGATGCATAGATCCCAGGCTGGTGACCAATCCTTGGCTCTTATGTTAGGGCTCACTCCCCTGGTGCATATGAGCAACTGCTGCTTCAGAGAAATCCCCAGCTGGGTTGGGAGGTAGGAGTAGACAAAAGGAATAATTTCAATGATCCTGAGACTGCTATCGCAGGTGTTATTGGGACCAATATGCTGAAATCCATCTTATACCTTATTTCATCTGTGAATTTGGGAATGTTCACTGATAGAAGAATGCTAGGTATTGCTAGGAACTGTAGTTCCTCCAGTGCCTCTTAAAGGCAACTATAAGGTGTTAACTGAGCATTACAGCCAAAAGATGGCAGAATAGATGAAAGGATTCATACAAAATGAAATACAAGTGGTTCTAGGACAAGAGGGGACTGTAGATAGCATCTTAAATTCCAAGGACAGAAATAAAGGTCTATTATCATTGTAGTAAAAGTATTTCTTTCTGTTCATTAGCTATGCTGTTTTTGTAGGACTAGTGGGTAAGACAGATCCTTTGCCTGGTGAGGTATATGCAGCTTTGCAGCAGTTTTCATGATTTTTTATTGGGGTAGTGGGATTTTCTGTGGCACATGGCTGATACAACTATTTTTAGAGCTGTGACATTTATGGTGGTCATAGTCATCTTCCTGCTTTAATACATAAATAGTTGATAGAATATAAATGTCTCTATTGCTCAAAGCTGTTTTTTCTACAGCATAGGTAGACAGCTGTTATGTCTATCCTGCTTTTTAACAGGAGGAAAAAGGTGACAGATAATTTCTGTTATTTCAGTTGACTTGTGTCCTGTAAAGGAAAAACTTAAATGTTTTGGGAGTAAATTTTTGAAAGATGATTTTTTTTTTCCCTAATCTTTCCTCTTTGTTGCAGCAAGACTTACTGGCCAGGGCACGTGCCATGTATTTGAAATTAAAAACCTGTTGCTTGTATTCTACCACACAGACTATGAATAATGTAAAGTTTGTCTCTCTTTGCAGTTTAAAGGATTTGATCCCAACATACTGTGTGTAGCTACCTTGCTCTTTGAGGGTGACAGAGAGAAGGTTCTTCAACATGAAAAGCAAGTCTATGATATTGCCACCAAGTTTGGGTATGCTTTTCAAAGAACTTTTTCGGTGTGAAGCTGGGAATTAACTATCCAGGAAGAAATAAGTGTACTATATTTTTGTAGTGATTACTGTATGGATATGTTCTCAGTTTACTAGTTTGAAGTGGCAGCAATCAATTAGCTATTGAATGTTCTCTTTGATAAATAAGGCTTGCAGTAACTCTTAGGGTAACTTTACTGAAAAACTTCAGCTCTCTGTGTATTGCAGTACAATATTTTACTAAATATAGAATTGATGTTATTAAAATGGAAACTAGCCCTTTTAATTGCTTAGTGGCATGGAAGTGGCTTGTTTTGCAATACTAGACTCTACATTTTGACTGCAGAAGGGGGAGGCAAAATCATAAGGGTAATATTAAATTTTTGCAGAATTGATGTGAGCATATGAATACAAGAAGCTTGTTTGGTTAAAGGAGTGCAGTGACTTTCTGTCCCATAGGCTATGTCCTTACAAAGGAACAGAAAACACTCACTGAAGTGGCAGGCTGAGTAGTGATCAGGTAGTTTCTTTCCTTCTGCTTCGATTAAGCATGATTGATGAAAGCCATCATCAAAAGTGTGATTTGTCAAGAATGTACTTTTTATTTTTAAGAAAGTTTTTGCTAATATTGGTCTCAGCTATACAAATGTACCTATAAGTATTGTTTTATCCATTTCAAGGCTATCCTTTCTGAAATTTGTGTTTTCATTGTGCTTTCTTTCTATCACTTCAACCATGAATCCTTTTGTATTTTGGTGTTTCAAGATGATGGTGTATTGATAAGGGATGCTTGTCTGTATTAGATCTGTTAGAAGATGGCGCTGTCTGTGCTGCTTAGTTAAGGCTATTAGTTAAGTGTTTAATGGTTTAACCTGTTTTAAAATACTTAAACCATTTAATGCTTTTATAGTCTAATGTGTCTATCCTTCTTCAGGATGTTCTATCCTTCTGGATGTCTGATTTCCCACACACACACCTTTCTGGGATTTATGGGAGCTTCTAGAAAGACTGATTAAGATACATAGCACTTTCTTATTCTTAGAAACCAATAGTTAAAAACAAAGGCTTTCATAATGATCCTTGATAGACTAGTGAAAGCAAGGCTTCCCTTTTCTTTAGTGCTATGGCTTTTGTGTTTGGGGTTTTTTTTTAATTCATTCACATCTCTTACACTTTTGAGATCTTAAGTCAGGAGTATTGCTCTCATGACCTGGGAGCATACAAGTGCACAAATTCAACATGCTTAGAAATGTAGTTACACATGTTCCTGTAAATTAATATCCTGGATATACTATGTCAGCTTGTGTTTCTCTGCTCTTTTGTGAGTTTTGAAGACTGTTATTTTAAGATCACATCAAATGTTTTGTTATGTTCATCTTTCTTCTGGTTATTGAATGAAAAGACAAATGCAAACCGTTAAAAGTCTGGTCTGAAGTAAGTTGTTTTTTTTTAGTGAAGAGACCGTACTATTTTCAACTATTGTAACACATCTTAGGCAGCTAAACTAGCAGAAATGTTTAATAATCAAAGTTATTTTACAAATATTTTTGTAAATTGGTGACTACTTTGCTGGAAATTTAATTAAATTCTTGTAAATCACAGTGGCTTGGCAGCAGGAGAAGATAATGGACAGAGAGGATACATGCTGACATTTGTCATCGCATACCTTCGGGTAGGTCAGCTTTTGTTTGTCTGCTGAAACTTCTGTTAATTAATATAACAAAATATAGAGATGTCTTTTTGAAGATGCTTTCTTTGAAATCAAAGTGCAGGTTGCCTTGGATGATATCTCAGACTTCTCCTAGAGATTGTATCTCTTCCATTTCTGACTAGTGATTATTCATGGAACTTCATCTGCAAAATACCATAAAGACATTAATTTATATTCTTGTTAAAGAAATAGTTTCTCATAACGGATTGAGAAAATTAGATTGAAGATCCACAGGTTGAATGGAATCAGTCTTGGAGAGTACTTGAAATACTCATATGCTCACTTGGCTTTTTACTCTTAGGAGATCTGCTTATGACTGTGGTTTGAATCAGAATTCCAACATAATGGACCTTCTGTCTAAACTACTGCAGCTGTTCTTATGAATTTTAGTCTTACTATTTGAGATTTTTTTATTTTTCAGAATAATATGCATATCCCAAGTGTTTGATTTTATTTGTCTTTTATAGTCAGGGACAAATCACTGAATTTCCCTCTATTGCAGCAGGCTGTATGTAAAATGGGAAGATATTCATCTTTATTCTACCTAGATAGTAACTACATTCTAAATAAATATTTCTACTAGGTGTTATGATGGTTAGCACAGTGAAGCTCTTGGCTTGATACTATAGTTATACAAGTATTTCATTAGTGTAGACATACTGACAGTCTGACAAGTTGTCTCACTGTAGCCTTGACATCAAATATTTGTTGTCTTTGTCTTTAAAGAGCTTCCCTATTTCCATAATAATAAACTTATGTCTCTGGGACAGATGGGTGGTTTTGCTAAATTAGGATTTCTTTTTTTCTCATAGAAACTAAAAAGTTGTTCAGTTGTTAGCTGTGTAGCATACACTGAATGTTGATGCTGAATGTTACTGATAATTTCCTCACTCTGTTTATTAGGACTTGGGCCTGGATTACTATGTAATAGGAGAATCATTTGAGACATCTGTTCCTTGGGATAGGTAAACTGTGATTACTCTTTAGAATTTCTTAAAACTTGATTTCATTCAAATTATTCCTAACTCATGTTTGCTCATGGGGATACTTAGTTTAGGCCTTGTGTCTATTTAATGCTCCCTGATGTCCTTGCTAGTAGTCCTTGCACCTCTGTGTCCTTGCTAAAGTTGCTAGTAAATTACCTATCAGGATTTTGTAAATGCAATGTGTCAAGCATTCAGTAATATTTCTACATAGGTTAGCTTATTGTAACAAATTTAGAACTTGAAATTGCACATTGAATTTACCAATTGAAATTGCAATTGGTGACAATAACTGCAGTGGGTGATGAGCAGCCATGTGTGTGGGATCAGCTGCATATTTCAAAGAGAGAAGTCTGTAGTGTAGATAATAAAAAACTTTTAAGTGTATTTAAATAAGTTTTTTCTTTCTCCAGTAATGTAGGGAAATGAAAACTGAAAAGGTAACTTTTGCCCAAGATTAAGATCCTTTTCCTAAGCTTATTTCATGTGTTAGCTGTGGTTGAGAAACATTTGACTGCAACAGAGTTTAATATACAAAACCAGTTTGGATGCTTCTGTCCATTTGGTAAACCGGAAGTCTCTTAAGCAGGATCTAAGGTGATTTGAATCAAAGCTTTACAGCATTCAGTGCAAAGTCTGATGACTTAAACTGGCAAGCTTGTATCCTTGCTGTTGAATTTAGTGGCAGTGATAAATTCCAGACCCTGTTTGAAAATTGGCAGAGTTATATTAAGTGAGTGGAAGAAGTTTGAAGGTAATTTTAAAGCAAAAGTGCTCTTCATTTTAGTTTAGCTTTATAGATTTTGAAGCATGCTAACTGCTTAGTCACCAATTTGTTTTGCGTCTCCCTCGTTTCAGAAGAGAACTAATTTTTATCTAAAATGTAAGAAAATATTTAAAATTATCCTCACCAAAGGAAATGCTTTGAAAACCTTTCTCTACTTTGACTCATAAGAATCATGTAACTTTCCATAAACTGATTAACTTGTTCCTTACAGATAGCAGATATTTGAATAAAATATTTAGCTGACTTGCTTATTCATTAAATAGTTTAAATTTCTCTTGTATTCTGTTAATCTTTAAAGTAGTTTTAGATCTGTGTAAAATGTCTTAATCTGAATTGTACAGTGTAGCACTACAGACCTTTGTGGGAGAGCATATTACTGAAGAAATGGTTATTTGAAAAACAGGGATTTCTTTTAGTTGCATCTTTGGTTGTACCTGGGTCTGTCCTAGAAGATTTAAAAGAAAAAAACCAGAACAAGTATGGCTTATGACAAGGTTTAATCGCTCATTGCCATATTAGAATTGTAACATTTCAAGCTGGCAGACTAGTGTACAGCTGAAGAAGAATCTCCAGGTTTGGCCTTGCAGCATTAAAAGGCTTCTGAGTTCTCGAGTTTTCTACTGTATTTGTCTACTACTTTGCCAAAAATTTGAGGCTATTTTGCTAAGAAACTTAGTAAAAACGTACAGAATTAGGTAACCTCCTTTTTTCTGAACACTTTTACCACCTCTTCATTATGAAAAAGAGCTTTTAAGTACTCTGTTTCAAAGTAAACTTGCTCTTCAGAAGTGCAGAAAAAGCAGTACCAGTGGTCTTCATGAGGACTATTCTTAGAACAGAGCTAGTTCACTCTGACTTTAGAAGGTAGTCTTATGTTGTGTTAGATTATGATTTTTAAAAGATTGCTGAGGTTCTTTTTTCTAGAAGTTGTATAAAATCACATATTAAAATTTTATGTTTTAATGTGTTTCCTGTTACAGGGTTTTGGACCTTTGTAGAAATGTAAAGGAAAGGATAGTAAGAGAATGCAAAGAAAAGGGTGTTCAGTTTGCTCCTCTTTCCACCTGTAGGTAAGCCAACAATCTCAACAATTTTTCTTGAATCTTTGATTAGTAAGAGAACTAAGGAAGAGGTCATTAAACTTGCTAGCTAGCAGGTAAAGTAGATCCAGTAATGATACTACAAATATTAGTAATTTTGACCTTCCTCTTGAAACTGCAAGTGGATTACATGTAAGAGTGGGGAATTCAAGTGATTAGTAGCACTTGATTAAACTTTTGCTTATATGTACAAGAGCCAAGTGTAATGACTTAACAGCGTCAGCTTTCAAAGTCTTAGCATTGAGTTGCTCATGAATTATGACCAAAAAGGGTAAAAATGTTAAAAAAAAAAAAAAGATGCTACCCTTTTGAATAAGATAAGTAACCTGATGAATTGTGTAATGTCACATAGTGGTTGGCTTGATATCGTGAAGTTTTGTTTGTAATACAGTTTTCTTCAACAGGGTGACACAGACTTATGATGCAGGTGCATGTGTCTACTTCTACTTTGCCTTTAACTACAGAGGAATTAGTGATCCTATTCATGTCTATGAACAAATTGAGGTAATGTATAAAAGAGCAGTAGTTACAGGAGAGAAGCTGATGTCCTGTAATATATGCTGAACCAATTGGCCAAGCTAACGGAATTTTGCAGGAGAGAGCTCAAAAGCCTGTTCATAAAGCTTTGATCATTAGCAGCTAGGAAAAGAGGTATAGTACATCAAGTAGAGAAAAGACTACCAAGTGACTATTTTAGGCATCAGTAGATGAATACTTCTGACTGAAGTATAGGAAAGCTTGACCTGGAGTTTCTTGCATGACAGAAACTTTAAACCTTAAAACCCCAATCCATGGGAACCTAGTCTTCCTTAGTTCCAGTATTTACAAAACTACTTCTTTTTCTTAATACTCAGTCTGTAAAATGAGTGGTAAAACTTACCACGATCATACTTTATTAATAGTGCTGCATGTAGAGCATAATGAAATGGGGGTGTCTGATGCTATTTTTGTTAGGCCCAGATAAGTGCTGATCTAAGTCTGGTGCATTAGACCAGTTGTAAGCTGCTTGAACATTTCCAAAGAGCTCTGGAATAACTCCTCTTGACACTTTGGCTGATGAAACGTTATACTTACCTAGTTGGGGGAAACTGGTATCCTTGTTAGCTTGAAGATGTAAATTCTTAGAAGGACTATGGCCAAACTGCTTTTTGTCCTATTTTCTGTTTCGAATGCTCAAACTTCAGCACCAGAAAATTGCTAATAGGACTGTGGAGAAATAGTCAATATTTTTAACTATGGAGAAATAGTCAATATTTATAACTAGGATATAATTCTTCTCATGCTTATTCTTTAGAAATTTCTCTTGAATTTGGCAAGCAAAGTTTTATCTACAAGTTCTGAGGCTCCTATGCTGTTGCGTGTAGGTCACTGAAAAATGTAATACTTGAGTGCTTATTTAATGAAACTTTACTAATACCTAGATACTACTTTTTATTGGAATTAGTTAGCAGTGTGATTACCTGGATGCATGTCTTCCATTACAGTAACTAAATTTAACCTAACAAAATGAGTTTGTTGACCAAGTATATGTGTTCTATGGCAGACTGAAAAAATCTCTAACTGCATATGTGCAGTTATATATGTTATTCCTAAAAAAGTACACTTATTTGAAAAAAACATGTAGTGCTTGTGCTTAGAAAGGCTTTCATTGTTACAGCTTCTGATCTCTCTAACCATTCACAATCAGAGGTGGATGGCAAAGAAGATTCTAGAACTCTAAAGTGTTTGTATAATTCTTACAATAAAAAACTAAATTTTGTTTTCTGCCGTAAACTACACCCATGAAAGGGTTGTCAGTTTTAAAGTACCTTACTGCCTCAACCAGAATCTTGGAGATCTGGGTTTAAACACTGATCTGAATAAGGATCTTGAATCATTCTGGTGTGTTTTCAGGCTTCTTTGCTTTCAAATGAGCATCCCAGCCACTGGACTACTTTAGTTTTAGCAAAGAATATTCTATTTGAGAGTAATATATTTGTTGTAAGTGATGCAACTTGAGATATTGTGGCTTTGATAATGTGTATTTAGAAAATTCTTACTTACATTTATCTGCAGACTTGATGTTTGCCTGTATTGTGTGCCCTAATTACTTCTGAGACTTTCCATACACCTGTGTGTATGACTGCAATAGCGAGCATTTCAGAAAATCAAAAAAATTTTGTGCATTTTCTGTTGAATAAATACCATATCTTTCAAATTTAGAGGGCTGCTAGAGAAGAAATACTTGCCAATGGAGGAAGTCTTTCACATCACCATGGAGGTAATATTCTCAGTCTAATATTAGTTTCCTTTATATTGCTAAATATCCATTACTACGTAAAATAGTTTATAGTAGAACTTTGAAAAATATCTCACAAGCATTAAGTGAAATCACTGGGGAAGGGTCAAGGGGGAAGGACATCTCTTGGGATTCTTTCTAGAAACTTCTCACTCCTTTGCTGGTTTGATCAGTTTGTCTTAAGCAACTTCTGTTTATCTTTGTGCAGATATATATTCAGTTATAAAGACTTTCAAGTGGGAGTTCCACAGTTTTAAGACAGTTTAGAGTCCCTTGTGGCTCAGTGAATGCTGTTAGCCCAAATTCCAGAGCACTTAGGCAAACTATCTGCATAAAGAGCTAGTGACTTTAAACTGGGCTATGTTGCAATCGAACATTGTTGCATAATTGATGTTATGTAAGTGTTGATATTACTGGCTTGTTGTCTGATAAGTTCTAGTTATTCAGTTTCTTCTCGTGGAGTTTGGGGATTACTTGTCCTGTGTTGCTAACATCTTCACAAGGTATTTTGTGCTTCAATATTAAGAATCAAAGTCATGTATAAGTGATACTTCATGTACTTGATGCTTTACATATGCTTTTCCCACAAAGTTTGATAGCCTAATTTGACTATATGTGTCCTTTCTAATGCTGTAACCTTGGATGTCAGGAAGACTTGTTGTGAAGTCAGTTTGATTTGTGCCCCTAGCTTCTTGAAACTGGTTAACTTGCTGTGTTTCTTCTCTCTGTTCTCTTGGGGTATTGCCTGGCCACAGATGTAAGAGCAAAGAGGAAGTGTATGGTTTAAAACTAGACAAAACCTTTGTAATTCTCAAAGCTCTCTGTGGGGAAAAGTATGAAGGGCAGAAACTGTGCTTTAAAACATGTTGCTGACTTCCTAGACTTGAAACTTTTAGGTGTGGCTGTTTTCAGGCATCTTGCTTTGTGATAGAAACACACAAAGAAGTCTGACTTAGCAGTATCAGGATGTGTAGGTGATAACATGAGTGGAAACAGTTTCAGTATTTTTTGTTTGATATGCTCTTATTGTCCTCTGATTAAACCTTTAATATGGTGGTGTAGTGGACCTGTCAGTTCTTGCACATGTGATGTGGAATTACCCACTTGATGTGCTATTGTGCTCTCCCTGCTGTGGCAGCTGTATTTTACTGTGACTAGCATTTCATCCACTAACTCACATGCAGCTGGAGCTTGTCAAACATTTGGATGTATTTGCACTCAATGTATAAAACCTTGCTTACAGCATGTGTTGAACAAGAAAAAAAAATACTATGTAGCATTTTCAAATTCTTGCACACTTGAACTTTGTAACTTCACAGCTATGGAAAACTGGATTTCTGTTCAACTTCTTCTGCTCCTGCTGTATGCATGACTGCCTCTGATACTGATAAGTATTTTCTGCCTTGAATGTTTTTGTCTGGCAGTTCATTGTGTACAATATTCAAGATTAAGTTTTTCCAATGCTTAGTAGATGTGGTGCTGAGAATTAGCCTCATAGTATCAGTTTTATTTACTGACCTTGTCACTCCTAGCACTAAGACTGGTCTATTGTGTGGGGTATAAGAAAATACTGGTGCAATTCCTTTTGGTATTTATCTTGTAATTGTGATTAATAACAGTTGTTTTCACTATCTGGAAACAGACAGGCTGGTTTGTCTGCCTACAATCATACTGTGATAAATGGAGCTATTTTAGCTCTGGGTTTGTGTATCGAAGAAAACAGATGTAGTCTGGGACTTGAGGCTATGGGAAATACAAAGCCTGCTTACGACAGTCTTCATATACTCCTTTAGTGAAGAAGTGGCCATATATGACAGTCTGGGTGGTGTAAAGCTCTACATTACTTTACCTCTGGGGAAGGACGAGCTACAGGGTAGACATGTGGCTACAATCCACAGCTGAGTACTGAAATCATGATAGTCTTAACTTTACAAAGAGTAGCTTCAGAAGGACTTAACTTTGGAAATATCTTCCTTCCTCCCCATTTTGGTTTTCACCTTACCTTGCCTATGTCCTACACTTAGAAAGGGATAGTGGACATTTTCAAGCACAGCTTTGATCCTTCTGCCTTTCTGGACACTGCACATCTTCAGATTTGAGTCATGTAAGTAAGGGCTGCTAGAGAGCCACGGTTAGTGTTTAGAAACATAGCATTTAAAAAGCACCACTAGGAATGATAATTTCTTGTAGATACGAGTTTAACTATAGATAAATAATTACTCCAACCATTTATGGCAAGCCCTAAAAACACCCATATGATGTCACACCTTTCATTCTTGAATTCTTGTTTCATTAAACATGCCTAGTTTTGTATGTGTGAAATAACATGTGCTGAGTAGGTATGACTGGTATATAAACACAACTATAACCCCTTTGGGGTACAGCACCAGAAGGAAGACGGTTGCATTTGGACCCAATCCCTTTCATATTACCAAGCTAAGGACCCGTGTAAAACTAAAGAACAGGGTAAAAATTAATGATACATTGATTCCCTTTCAGGGACTGTGTTAATTAAAAGTGGTAACTTAAGGAAACAATTATCAGACTGTGGGGTGGAGGAAAATAGCCCCATTTAGCCACTTAACATAATAGAACTAATTTTCTCCTCCTTTCCGGACAGATTGACTAGAGTAAAGGTTAACCATGTAGCCCATGCTGCATAGGTTTAGCTATAGTATCAATGGCAGTTTATACAGGGGGACAAAAAAAAAGGAAAAAAAACCCACAACACTAAAAAACCCCCAATGAAATCCAAACAGACCCAAAAAAACCTGAAAAGAAAACAAAGGGAAAACCAAACAACCCTACACCTTATTTGCATTCAGGTGCATGTTTGACACTGCAGTTCTTTGGCATCAGTAAGAAGCTGTGGCTTAAGTTATACACTGCAGTAACTAACCCACACAAACTACAAAATCTGAAATTAGAAAATTCCTTTTTGGGGGGGAGTTGAACACATTCTTTTCTAAACAGGAAAAGTATTTCTACCCTTAGGTTAGGCACTGCAGACTGATCATGCTAGAGCTTGCTAGCATTAGAATTAGTTGAAACTGTGACATTTGTTAGACATGGAGTAACTTTATGTGAAATAATATAATAACACAGTTGTATTTTTCTCCTTGGTCTGTTGAAAGTCTTAATAGAATAGTCATCTTCAGTGCCTTTAAAAAAAAAAAAAAAAAAAAAAAAAAAAAAAAAAAAAGCAAAGGACTTCCTGACTCATCAACACAAAACTTGAAAGTATTTAAACTAAGATACCAAGCAAAAATGTGCAAGATGATGTGCTGATGGTGTTACTGATACAGTAGACTTGACGTACACTGGTCCAGTATAATCCAGTGCTACCATGCATTAGATTAGTGCACTGACCTTTCTCAGTACTGCAGAGTTCTCCCTGGAAGAGTAATAACGTGTTAATTTCTAAGAGCAGAGAGCTGTTTCCTGTAGAGACTACTAGCTTCAGGAAGAGCATGCAACAGCTGGAGAGCCCCATCCTTCTTAGGACCTGTCACTGCTGCTCCTTTTGCAAAGCTATTGTTATGCAGTAACTGCCTCATCAAGTTGAAAGGGCTGGAGCAGAGGAAGTCTAGAGCCAAGTGCAGTGCCACTAGAGCCTATTTCCACTGGGACCACATGATGCTATAAATTTATACTCTGCATAGGTGTAGACTTATTCCTGGACTCAGTCAGCTACATGAAAACTTTCCTTACAAGACTGTTCATGTGTGCCCTAGTACTTCATATTCCAAAAATGAGAAAAACAATTGCTGCCTGCTCTTTGCTACCTCCATTTTTAGCAGCCAGACTTTTGTAGCCATCCAGATGCATTTTTGAAAATGATCAAGTGAAAAGGGCAATGGAAGCTTGAACAACTTTGCCAGTGAAACCAGCTGAGGGCTGGACCAGCATGTATCAGAACTGGGAAAAAGTTACTTAGCCAGTTCACGTGTTTCTCTTTCATACATGGACTAGAATGATAGGTAAAACTTAAAAATAAAATTGGTGTTGGACTGTCTAGAGTTGCTACTGAACAAGCTTCTTGGCTTTCTGATCCAAAGTACCTCATCTGTGTAGAGCCTTTCATTCTCTTGGTCTACTTTCCGTTTTATCAGATGGACCAGCTTAGAGTTCTGAGAGGTTGCTTCAATGCTTTTTAACTCTAATATGAAAACTTGAGTAGTTGAAAAATCCGTGTATATCTTATTGGCATGAACAGTAGGAGCAGAGGATCAACTTTTCTGTTATAAAGGGTTAAAATCTTTGCGTTGAGCATGTTTGTGAAGGACTGCTGGTAACTGTAGTACAGCTTTTTTTCTTTCCAGTTCACTAATCAGATGTATGTTAGATTTATTATCTCAAAAGTATAAACCATAGAAAATTTGACAAGATAGATGTGTAAATTATCACTTTGACAGAACTAATGATGCACTCCAAGCACCTTCTGTTTTCCAGCACTCGGTGAGCGACTTCATTAAATATGCAACGACTGTTTGGTGCTGCTCAGACAGTAGTTCAGTTCCTTGTGGAATTACATTATTACTGGAGGTGTAAAAGAGGCAGGCATGCTAGCTGTTGGGCATCCTGCTGTGATTCTAATGTGCTCCATCTTGTTGGAGCAGTTGTTTGCAGTCTTTTCAGGACAATTACATCCATAACCACAGAACACATTCACTGAAACTATATTACAGATAACAGTTGAGAATAGTAATGACTGTTCTTCAGCTGCTTGTGTAAGAGCCAGTGTGAGTGACTTAAGGTGATGGTCAAGCCACATCCATGATTTGGGTTTTTTTGTAGAAGTATTAAAGTTTTCCGAGGAAAAATTCAACCACATCAGCTCGCTCAGGCGGTCACATTGTAGTGATAGTATATTTACAGATGGGGATTTTTTCCTGAACTGGGTCCACAAAATATAGCACAGTTCCTAGCACATAACAAATATAGCAAGTAACAAATTCTTTTGTCCTTCAGTTATGGTCTTTGCTCTTGACACACATGCTGCTGATAGTTGTTTTCTAGCAAAGTGCACATTTCATTCTGTCTCACATTATTTGCTTTTTCTGTTGGCATTGTGACTGGCTCATATTCCTTAAGGTATAAACAAATATACTCTGTTCTCCAGAGGTGTCCCTGTAATTTATTATTCTGATGACAGTTTGATGGTTACCCTGAAAACAGGGCACAAAAGATGGCTTGAATTTAGCTTCAGATACTCTTAAAGCCTCTGTCTCTCAAACCTTTACTATATTGTATCATACTGACAAATGAATTGTGTTTCAGGCTGACAAGTTAAATGCTAGACTGTGTTTAATGAAAAAATGTCTTTAGTTTTGAATGATCTGCTAATCAGAGTTGACGATTTTGTTAATTAGCATGTGAACACTCGGCTATTTAACAGGACTATTGTGAGAATTCAGTGAAAGGAGTTCTTAAAAGATTGTTTCAGCTTTGCTTTTTATTTGTTATAGGTAGTGAATATTTTTACATGAAAAACTAAGCTCTTGTGTAATGGTATTGAGCAATTACCAGCCAGCACAGAAGTTTTTGAATTAAATATTAAGCCTTCTTTGTAGGAAACGATTTTTTGCTATTTAAACCTATACTGGTTTAAGCTTGATTATTGAGTTTTGTTTTCAGTTTAAAGAGATCAAGAAATGCAGGGTTCTGCTTTTTAGTAATCTCCTCTACAGTTTCCTAGTTAAAATTAGTTTGTGGCTTTTTAAAACTTATACTGACTCCCTGTCTTAATAGAACATGTGATTGCAGCCTGAGCTTCATCTAAATTTCATGGTTTCTAAAGAAAGTAGACTGTGGAACACAGTCTTCCTCTGGGAGTATGCTGAGCTTAATGAGCTTGATAGTCTGGTGGGCTCAATAAATCAAATAAAGCAAAACATTTCTCATTTTTGAATAAAAGCATTTATCACACAGTGTTTATTCATTCATGTTTGCAAGATTGATTGGCTCCTCGAATCCTGCCATATATTGAAACACTTTGTTTTTGTTTTTCCAGTAGGCAAATTGCGGAAGCGCTGGATGAAGGAGAGCATCTCTGATGTTGGCTTGGGAATGCTGAGATCTGTTAAAGAATATGTGGACCCCAATAATATCTTTGGAAACAAAAATCTTTTATAAAGCCCTGCACAAATGATGTACTAAAAATTAAAAATTACTGTTCAAATTCCTCCACTTTCATTGTATTGATATCCCAGTAATCAAATATAACATAGATTAAACTTTAAAAACTAGTAACTTACATTGATTTTTTGCTACTCCCTTCCCCCTCCCCCCAATAAAGTGTAAACATCACTGTTAATGTTTATGGACTTTTACTTACAATGCTCTTAAACAACCCACTGGGCACAAGTACCAACCAGGAAATGCAAATTTGTTTTCCAAGTTTGGTGTAACACAGCTGACAGTATTTTCAATGCTGGATACTGCCAGATGTTTCTTACTTAAAGAATCCCCTGCAAGGAGGACAAAGACTGACAACTGTGTTTTCTACAGAAGCAGCTGCTCAACCCAGCCTCTTGCTAAAGGAAAGCTGCTAAGAGACAGATGAGAGAACACCAAGGAGTACCTCACTGTACTGAAGGATTAAGTATGTAACAGACTTGTAACCAGCAAATACTTAGAGTACAAATGTAGGCTTTGATCAAAAGAAACAGTGTAAGTCAAATTACTAAAAACTCAGTAGTCTCTCACTGCAGTACTACTTGAAAATTATACACAATTGAACTGTTCTGAGTTGTATTTGCATTGCTGGGATAATCTTAAATTAACTGTAGGTCAGTCACTAAGTTTTGTACAATGGACATTTCTCACTGTATGTTGAAAACAGGTTTGTAACAAAATTTTGCGTTCATCTGTACTTCAGTCCTAGTGTGTATGGTTTTTGATCCTGTTTTGTTTGTTTTGCACAGATGCAAAATATCTTTATCAGCTAAAAAAAAGTTTTGGCTATTCAAATGAAACTGCCCAGCACTGTCTTTTGAAACAGTCTCAACAGTTTAATAAAACACTTAAGTGGACAACCTAATGTTATCCTGGAAGTGAGATTTCCCATTTAAGTTTTGTACAGTTTCCTATGGCCTTTATGAATCATTTATTTACTTCACAAGTAGCAACAATTTTAATTGTCCATTGAACTTTATGAAAATTAAATATTTTCTTGATCAGTATCATGTGAGAGTAAGCATTTTTACATTGAAACTTGAATATTAATCAGTAAAATAAACTAAAAGAATTTGTCAGTACTCATGATCCATTTTTAAGGTGGGTTCTTTCTTAAAGCAAATTATCCAACTTTTTGATAATTAATGTAAATGCATAAGATAGAAGAAATACAGACTATCCTTTGAGGACACTGTTTCTCTAGCCAAGTGCTTCACAGCTCTGTAGTGTCAGTTTGGACACCTTTTGTATTGGTAGTGCCCTTAATGAGGAGAAAAAGATAAATTGCATTTTTGTTTTTAAACTATTTTAGAATACTGTCTAATTAGCTCTCAGTTTTGGTAATATACCAAAAAGAGTTTAAAGTGCTTGAAAAAATACTGCATACCAGACAACTCTGAACTTGTTTAAAGACTAATTTCAATGCTATAATTAAAACTACTGAAAAACATGAACACTCAAATCATCACTTTAAAAATGCATGCTGTCAAGGTATTTAAACTTTTTTATGATCTGCAGGTCATAAGGCAGAACGTTCATGTGATACTTGCAATGCAGCTACATTTATTTGGAATGCTCTTTGTCTCACAATATTTCAGCATAAAAATGTATTATTTTTTCTCTCCCCCAGAGTTCATATTTCAGCAGTAACCAAAACAATGGGTGTAGTCTCTTTTAGGAAACTGAGCCTTCACACTGTGGTTAAGTGTTCCTTAAGTAAACAAAGGTGTCTCAGCAAAGTGAATCTGCACATTTTTGTGCAGGGCACTCCCTCATCTCACCTGCTGCATGGTGGTGACCACAGGGCCACAGCTGGTGTCTTGCTGATGACTTGTATCTCTCTGAAGTGGAGACCTTTCTAGGAGTTGGTAAATATGAAGGGTGTTTATGTGCCTCAGTGAAAGTTTAGGTCTAACTATGAAGAATTAATTTTGAAGGAAAGTATGTGAAGCTTTTTTGCAGAATGACAGCACAAAGAGAATTAGAACAAGTACTCATAGCATAGTTAATACTGGTCTCTTAAGATTTTGACTAAAGTACAACACAGCTCTACAACATCCTTTCCATTTTTTAATTTTCTCACTATGGTTTGCTCATCCCTTTTTTTATGTTGAATGTACACAGGTAAAAACTCCTTATACTCTCTAACCTTTAAATAGCCACGACTTCTGAAGTGATTTAAAACGTAAAGATTTTTACTGTATGTCAATTGTCATATGGGAAAGTGAAATAACAGGCTATAAGGGTCCCAAAGCACTGTCACTGGATAGCTCTGAGGAAAAGATTAAGTATGAATGTAATGGATATTTTTTTCTACTGGCTCCCCTATTACTGTCTTCCTAAGTATTTCTCTGTCTTACGAACCAGTCAGAGCTTAGTGAAACTACAGTTGAAACATATGTATTACTGTCTTTAACTTCACTTCTAAATTCCTAGTGAGAGCAGAAAAAAATGTAATGCAATTTCAGAAGACCTAGATATACACAGATCATTCACCATTTACATGAAATCCTGCTTTCTCTGATACTACAGTTTTCCACCACTCTTCTTTCTGTATCTCTACTTTCTTCCTACAGACTTCACTTCCCGTAGCTGCAGCCTGTTCAGAGATGGAGTTTGATCCGTGCAGATCAGAGGTGTCGATGCCTAACACATGACTTTTGTATTTGCTTGATTATTTTGGCCATATTTAAGTTACAAGCGGTTTTAATTAAACTTGTAATTACTTCCAATTACATAGCTTCTTCTCCCTTTGAAGGAGGAAAGGTGCAGAGTGACTATGGCTTGACTGTAAAATATGTTTACATTAGAGAGACCTTTATAAAAGTTTTGAGGGGAAAGAAGCAAATCTGTTAGAAGTTGATCCAGGATCTAAATCTTGCAGTCAAAGAAAAACATGTCTTGATTTGACTTACAGTATATTGGTTAAGTTAGAGATGTCATCTTTGCCTTACAGCTGTGAACAGAGGCCAGGCCAAATAGTTCTTCCATAGCAATGTTAATTAACTGAAACAAATCTCAAAGGCAGGGATACATTAGCACTGAAATCCAGAAAACACAAATTGCTTCTCAATCTTGGAACTGTATGTTTATCAAGGTTGTAATTTAATTTTCTGCAAATAAAGCCAAACAGTGTTTGTCATTTTAGTGTGAGATTAACTGTAAAACTTCAGTTGTAATGTTAAGAGATTACAGAACCTTATATTATTAATAAAAAGAAAATTGGCCTAAACAAGTATGTGGTTTTTGTGATGAAACTAAACAAATACATTCTACCAACTTGTCATATTGCTTCACTTTAATTTGGTGATGAACTTTTACCTAAGGAAAACTATTAGGAAAGCTTTGGCACTTGGAGAGAGAGAGAAGAAATTGAATTTGTATGCTAATTGAAAAGAGATTGAAAATGTATGCTAATAGGAGCTCTGGTTTTTTGTCCCATCTACAAAACAGGAAACTGAGAGAATTTCACTGAAGGAAGGGCAAAACCACACCTGAACGCCAAGGCTACCTGGTTCAGAAATTTCACCTCCTCAGTACTCCCTGTTTGGGCAGCACAGTGACCATATTCAACTGCTCTTGGAAAGTTCTCTTAATATAACACAGGAGCATACCTTGTCTTACTCAGCTTCCCTATATTTCAAAGACCTGTTGTATTGAGTTATTGCAACAGGCATCTCATTTCTTGCTGTTGTGCTCATGTCTTACGTAAAACCTCCGTGTTAAGGTCCTGGAATCTGCTTGAAAGTTCTGCATGCACTATTGCACCATTGTGAGCAGAAGTGTTTCTGTTATCTGCATTATTGCTATAAAGTCTTTGTGCCTTTTAAGCCAAAATGGCTGAAATCACACAATGCCTGAAAGAGCTGTTGAACTGTCTTGTAATACAGTCTTAACACATATTGCACAAAAACTGCAAAAGTCATAGTATGCAGGGGACAGAAGGGCTAATGATGAGTTCACCTTGTAGAACTATCACAATTTCTCAATATGATCCAAATTTTTTTGTGTGCTTGCTCACAGGAGGGAGAAAACTACCTGACAGCCAAGCATTTTATTGTGTTTCCCTTCTATTAACAGCATTTAAATGCAGTATTTTTACTTAGATCCAGCAAGTCTCAATTTGAAGATCTTAGATGATGATATACTTGTCTCAGGATGACAGCCAGACCCCACCAGTGTTCTCTTTGTTTGTAATACATAAATTTTATAAAAAGTTGGATCTGAACTTGCAGCTGTGTAAATACTGTAGGCTTCACTGTTTATGATCTTATAGTCCCAGCACTGACTTTGAATTCATATTACCTTTACCATAAATCGATGTCTTTCTTTAGGCTCTCTATTGGGATCAGAATTGGCAGGTGGCTGCTTTTTTCATGTTCATCTTTAAGGTCTGCTCTGCTCAAAGGGCAGAGGCAGTATTGCTCAGAGATGTTTGCCATGCTGTCTCTGAAAAATACTAGTGCTGTCAGTTTTTAAATAAATTTTAAAAGAAGAATATTCCTTTTTAAAAATATGGGGGCTATGATATTTTAAATTGTACTGTTACTTGCAGTTTTTACCAATACAAGTTGCAATAATACATACCTTTACTGAAATGCTATGAAATGTTTCATATATGAATTTGGTTTTGCACTTTAGAAAAACAAAGCATTGATCTTTTTATGGGAAACTTTATGAATGTTTCATTTTGATTCAGAATGAAGCTAAATTTATTTCAATTGGCTGTTCATAAATTTCAGTGTAACATTCCTAGTCTCCCTTTTCTGCCTTCATGGTAGTATGCAATAGTGTCCCACCCCCTTATTGGGACATAGTAGCTTCTACATTAATGTATTTGTTGTAGTGCTATAAGGTATCATAGCAGCCTTCTAAAGGATAAAACAGCAATGGAGTTGTGTGTGTGCAGGAAGATGATGGACAAAACTTGATGATGGGCTGTAATCAAGTAAAGTTCAAGTCAATGCTTCTAGAACTTCAGATCAAAGTAGGAAATAGGTGAAAAATGTTTTGTTTAAAAATAATATTTTAAAACTATTTTTAAATTATGAAGAATGTCAAATGATTGTCCCAACTCTGCTGTTCGATATCATGTGGCTTGTCTGAGGTTGGCTGACTTCCCACATTACTTCTACATAGCAAAATATAAAATGGATGGTCTCAAGACAGGGCTTTGATAAAGCTGCTTCCTTTCAGGAGCTGGAAGGGTTGGCTCTATTCCCATGAGTGACGCGGACACTCTGAGCATGTGGATATCTGGCATTGCCGTTGCATCAGTCTGTGCTGTCTCAGCAATACGGTATTCAAAGAAGTTCAAAGACAAGGAATATCACTGATGTTGTGTACTCAAATTAAGTTTGGCAAATACTGAAAACGTAAAAGGGCACTTTGCTAAGTTCAGTTCTTGACTAGGCGCAATCCTGAGGATGTGGGAGTAACAAGAAGGCACAAACCCAGCCGCTGACCTTTCTCCCTCCCAGCCTGTGGCAGCAGCCGGCAGTGTTTCCTGTCTCGCCTTGTTCCTGCTGCTGCAGAGCAGGAAATCCTGACTGCCCAGAGGCGAGGGTTAAAAGCCCTTCTGAAACATGAAGTGACACACATGCTCACCTAGCAAATACAGAGCAGCTGGGTAAATACACGTAGAGATGAGGCCATAAAAGCTGGTCATTAAGGAAAGTAAATCTGGCTAATGTTAGAAAGCAAGATGTGGGTGAGCTGAATGGAATACTTTGATAAGTCAGTAAGCCATAAGGCAAACTGATCTTCTTATAGGGCACTGTTGGTTCTGGAAGTACAGGGCAAGACTATTTTTCCAGACTTTTTTTTTTTTTAAGTTAGGATTTTAGTAATAAATGAAGGGTTTGTCTTTCTCTGTTCATACTTGTAACTGTGTAATGCCTAAATTCGAAGCTGTGCTCAGCTTTACAGGTTAGCATATTCTAGTGCAGGAACATGGGGAATAGAAACTGCTGGCTTCTTTGGGATGGTATCAGAGCTCAGTTTATACATGCAGAAGTGCCTCAAATGGATTGTAATTGTCAGCCTTCTCCTTAAGAGGTGAGATCCCTCTAAAGCATAGCATTAAAAACAGTCTGCAGGGAACAAGAACAAGCTGTGAAAAGGGGTTGGGGAGAGAGAAGGCCAAAGACAAAAGATGCTGGAAGATGTTGCTCTAGCTTTACAAGCATGGAGTCTGTCCATGTTGTTACCCAGGGTGTGGCTGGGGAAGCAGGGTTTACTGCTTTGATGGAGGAGATGAGTGACAGCTGCCCAAGGGGCAGTGGAAAAAATACTCCAGTGCAGAGGTTAGCATTGCAACCTAGGACACGGAGGCTGTGCATCTGCAAAGCTTCAGCAGGCAGCACAGCCCATCAGCACGCTTAATAAAAACTGCTTTGCACAACTTCACTTGTCTGCTGTATGACTTACTGCTAATGAAATCACGACCAGGAAGCAAAGAGAATTGCTAACGGGAAAAACAGAGCAAGGGCAGTGCAAGCCAGTGTCTTGTGTGTATGGCTAAATTACAATGAAATGAACATCTGGCAGCAACAGCCAGACAGAAGGGACCTGGTTGCTATAGAGAAATGATAACTTTCAGATGGTAACAAATCTGCTGCCTAGGTTACAATTTAGTACTTTTTTAAGGCTGATGAGAGGAAATCACTATCTCTTCATTTGTAGAGCTGTGGGCTGCTCTGCAAACACAAATAAAACATAATGTTATTTCCTGTTCTTTTCAGTAGCTCATGTAAGACTCCACTACATATCTGGGCTCGAGTAGGTGTTTACAGCTGAGTCTTTGGGCTGCCTGCACAGCCGTGCTACAGTGCTTTAGGTGCTTCTGCCTGACCTCTATCGCTGCGTGATTTACATTACTAAAACCAAAATTTCCTTGCTGCTGTTGCAGAAAGAATAGGCTGATTCTCATCCACTCCTTCAAAAAAAAAACACCAAAAAAAACCAAAAAAAAAACATGAAGAAAGAAGAGCAAAAGGGTTGCTTTAGTTTTCTTCTGTTTGTTTTAAAATCTTGTGCTGACATGCTACATCTGCAGACCAGTCAGGACACAGCAAAGCTAAACCAGCTGTGAGTGGTTGGATAGGGAACCTTGTTGTGAATGATACATTAGTGATGAGTTACACAAGTGCGGAGACACTGTGGTAATGAGCAAGAGCGTCAGCAGCCAGAGCACAAGTACTCACCCCTGGACTTAAATTCAGATCCCCTGAACTGAGAGCTGAGCAGGTTTATAAACACAGGGACTAGCGTCCAGGAGTAGTTGTGCTTGCATCTGTTCCCCTATGCATGCAGAACTGTGTGTTCCATGTTGACATTTGGCATCTGAAGTCATATCTGTGATGTTACTCTTCTGCCGTGAGTCTGGAGGATGGGATCTGCTCATTGCTTGCACATCAGCCCTTCAGAAACAGAAACAAGATGTTTATGCGTGCTGACTTCTCGTGAAGCTGGCTGGGGAGCCACATGCCAAGACAGCAGAGGTTTGCTGGTCTCCTGCCAGGCTGGGCTGTGTGGGTGTTTGACACATGAAGAGCTTAGCTGTCTCACAAGGGCTGTTTTCATTCTTTGCATCTGCAAACTCCTGCCATTTTATTCCAGATATATTTTTCCTGCTCTGGCTGTGTGTATTTTGGTCCTGAGAGAGGCACCTTTGTCCTTCACATGATTTCCAGTCCTGCCTGAGCAAATTTCACCTGCCTAAGTCACATCACACGTGGGCACACCCCCCCCCCCCCCCCCACGCACTATCCTGGCAGCCACTGGAGGATAGGTCTTAACCTCTGGGGAGGAGATAGTTAAACAAAGGAGAAAGAGGTCAGGAATCTCTGCTGACAGCTACCCCTTTGAAAGACTATTTGGCCCTTTCCGAACCTATTTTTGACACGACCTATTTCTCCCCCATCCCCAATGATAATAATAGGTCTCAGCTGTGTTTCTGTGTCAGGTGAGGGGGAGATTGGTGCACCAGGTGGGAGATGGGGGTTGGTCATCACCTGAGCTCCTTCTTCCCCAGCCATGGCAGGTTGGAGGGGTGTTTGGAAGGGAGTTGTCTTTGCTTGGGGAGCTGCAGTCCCTGGAGTAGGGGCTCCACAGAGCAGTGGTGCTGACCACAGCAGGCAGAGGTTAGCAGGACACTCCTCCTTGAGGTAAGTGTGCATACTTGTGAGGATGCTGGTGATTTTGTTGTTTCCTGGCCACTTGCCGATAGTAACATGGGGCTTGGAGCCAGTGTGAGTTGGGGAGGGAGAAGTGCATGGGGGGCTGCCCTTGGCTGGACAGGGTGCCCTGAGGAGACCCTGTGGTCAAAGGGGCTTGGAGGTGGCAGCAGAACAGAAAGGCTTTTGTTCCCTGGGCCGAAGTGAAGCTGCATGAAGTGCTCCCTTGGGGAGAGGCTGAGGGGAGTCCTTGCTCCAGCCTGGGATTGCCAGAGGCTCCCTGGGAAAATGTGAAGCCCTGAGCATAGCTGTGTGGAGTTCAGCCTCTCTCAAGGTGCATCTGTGTGTCCATGGGGATCTCTTGGCTTTTGCTTGCATTTCAGAAGTGTTGAGGCAGGGTTTAAATATGAGATCTATGAATCCTCAGTAGCTTAAAGAGGCAATTTCGCTTCCGTGTAGTTATATTAGTTGCTTCTGATAATCTTTCTTCAATTCATGTTCTGCCCTTGTTTATAAGCAGCCAGCCCACATATATCCAACCTGACTTTGCTAATGGATCCATTTTTTTGTGTGTTGACTGATCTTGAGGTTAGCAACTGCTCAGCTGTGGAGCAAGGCAAGTAATTGTTATTTGCCTTTGTACTCTGAAATTAGTTGGCAATTTTCAGTTAAAAGAAGCTTAATTCAAATTTTGCTTGGTATGCTGGGGCTTCCGAAAGCAGGAGGCTTCTCTGGTGCTGCTGTGGGTCACTTGTGTGTTATGTACTCTGTGTTTGAGCTTTAAAACACCCCTATTTGTCTGCCATTGCTGTTGGCTTTGAAATGTGACTGAGAAGTGTCAATACACTTGCTTAACAGTTTTGGATGTGAAGAACGGCTCCATTTCAGTCTTTGCTACTTTTCCAAAACAATACATATGACAAAAGACAGAAACCATTCCTCTACAGTGGAAGCTACAACAGAATTTGCTTTTAACCACTGTGCTACAGTGACTTGGGTATAACCTGCCTGTAAAACTCCACAGCTGCTCTAGCTCTCTTCCTGTTGGAAGGCTGGCCATAGAATAAATTAAGAGTACAGAACTGAAACCAAGATGTGAAATTAAACTTTTATTAAAGTAAATCAGGTCCTGGATTTATTTTAAAGAGTGAGGCAATAAAAGTGAACATATAAAAATTGTAGTTTAAAATAATGTACTTTCTTTTAATGTCATTTCTCTGTTTTCAATTTTATTGGTACAACTGAGTTATATTTACTGAAGTTGCATACCAGTGTTTTTCCAACTGCGATGGTGGCTCACATGCTTGACTTTCACTTTTGGGATGCTATGGAGAAAGAAGGGGAATATAGTGGAAAAGGGAAACCACAGAGACCTCATTGCAGCTCCTTGATCCACCACCATCTGGCACCAATGCAATGCAGGGTAGCCCAGGGGTCTCCTTATTTTACTACAGGGGAGGAACTCTCAGGCCTCTTCCCCACCACAGAGTGTGCCACAGCTCCTAGGCTTCCCCAGCCCTCATGAGGAGGCAACTGCCCCAGCTGTGAACTCTCCATCTCTGTCTTGTATATTGGTGGGGACCCACTCCCCTCCAGCATGGCACAGGGACAAGAGGAAAACTTGCACAGGCAAGGATGCTGTCTGCTGGCATTGGGGCTGTTTAACTGTTAGATTATTAAGCCTCCTTAGTTAAGTGCTGTTTCTCTACACTTCAAGAGCAATAGTAGCAGGAGTGAAGCATTTTGATTGTATTGAATTGCTTTACCTGTTGATATCTTTGATGTGTATTGCTTAACTTCGCGGAAGATAAAATAGAGGGTCTTCCCTCTGGCTTCAAGATCTGCTGGGGTAAGGAGGGAGAACCCTCATTTCATTTCTGGATTCTTCTGAATATATCATCTTTGCACTGAAGAAACTGTAATTCCTGTAAAAGAGCATTCCAGTGTGCTCTGGGAGGAAGGCTGGAGGACAGGGAGGAGCAGGCATGTAAGTGAGCAAGGTGCATCTCATACCCAAAAAGGATCTTGTGTTTGCCATGGATGCAAAAGGAGGAATCACCTGGGTGGAACAGAAAAATTACTTAAGTAAAAGTATTTAACTCTGCTTGCTTAATTTACTCATTCTCTGTCAGCACCCCATTTATTTGTAGAACTGTGGCCTCAGTCCTGCAGCTACTGAGCCCTTACAATCACTATTGTTGTTCAAGCCCACAGATCACCAGTCCAATTCAGTCCAGAAGACTGCTCTGGCAAGGTTAGTCACCTCTTTCATACAATAGTTGCTTTCAAAGACAAAAATCAATTTTTTACCTATTTGCAACTGAAAATTTCCCTATTTCTGTGAAGAGTTGGCTAGCAAAGACTGCAGGGGCAATGCATTTTAAGACCTCATATCAGGTTTGCTCAGTGTGGATACATTACTGCACTCTTTGGAGTTTCTTGTGCAGGCTACATCAGCAGAAACAATTTCTGTGCTTCTGGTGGTGGCTTTCTTCTCTGGATGATAGTGGCATTAACTGGGTGTACAAAGGCAAAGTTGTGCAGATGTTTCCATGCAGGACAATGTTTTCCTCTGTTGTTATTTCTCCTGGCACTTAATAAATTCAAAGAAAACAATTAGTCTATTTCAACCAGTTTATAAAGTTGGAGAGAAATGGTTTAGGTTATTTCAAATGGACAAAAGATGAGATTTATTATGAAGTCTCCAAGTCAGAACTGTCTGCACTGAAGCACTCAAGATTCATCAGCTGGAAAATGAATCTATGGCATATCTGTGCCTGGGCTTCCTGATGCTCCCAGTGTAGACCCTTCTCTTGTCAGATTTGGGGTAAACTGCCTACTTTGTGGTGCTGTTAATTCACAACAGGGTAGTTTACACAGAGACATTAACTCTGTATAAGTAAAATAGAGAATGAATTAGCAACACACTGGTTGCATTACTGAAGCTAATCTATATTAATTCTCTGTGTGGATAAAATGCTGAACTATCTATTCTGGAGCTATTTTTTTTCTCAAAAATTGCAAAGTCCAGAACGAGCCTGCAAAACTCATGTTGCCCTTTGACATTTGGGAATGGGCAAGCTTATTATTTTGACAATTGGATCCCATCCTTACTTGCTCCACTGCCCTCTGGCCCTTGCACTTTTGGAAGAGAGAGATGCAAGGGATGTGTCTGCAGCAATGCTGGGGCAGAACAGAAGGGACTAATGATCTGGTTTCTCTGCTGTTACCAGTGTATTGCCATTGGGAAATCACTGAGGGAGCCTGCTAATTCTATTTTATTACTGTATATTTTAAAGACTGTCCAAAAGCCCAGGGCTTTGGGACAGGTCTTCATTTTAGTTTAGTCTAAATCAAAATAAATAATAAAAGCCTCATGAAGATGTGCAGGCACTGTGAGATACTTATCCAATCTGACATGATGAAAAAATAAACTAATGATGTTTTATAGGCTCATGAAAAAAATATTTACTTGCCTCATATGACCATACCAATGAAGTTTTAAGCAGATTAAAACCAAAGACAGATGCCAATGACCATACCATATGGAAAAAAAAAATTAAGGAAAACACAATTATGTCAAATTTAAGCTCACAAAATCTGATTTAAATATATTGGTCTCTAAGTGCAATGTATACTTGATTCTCTTCTAAGACCAAGAAATTTTGGTATACATTTGGCAAGTCCCTAGAGATAGCTGAATAAAAATGGTACAAATGTACACTGGGTAAGATTTTGGATCAGAACATGGAGTTTGGGAATACAACTAAGTTTGAAATAAGGCTGGTTTGATCTGCACAGTTATTTGTTTAAAGACACATCTGAGATACCAGTGGCTGTTAGAGTAAGGTCACCAAAAAGGCAGGGCACCTGCAAAATAAGCATGTGAACCCAGCTGAATAGAGCTGAATGCTATGGCGAGTATAGGTACATTTAAGTGTTGAAGTGTTTGCCCCGGAAGTATAAGTGTCTAGGAAAATTGGGGATATCAGCAAATCCTCTACCTAGCATAGAATCACAAAATCAATTAGGTTGGAAAGACCTCTGAGATCGAGTCCAACCCATGACTGAACACCACCATGTCAACTAGACCATGGCACTGAGTGTCTTTCTTTAGACACCTCCACGGACAGTGACTCCACCACCTACCTGAGCAGTCCATTCCTATGTATAATCATCCTTTCTGTGAAGAATTTCTTCATAATGTCCAACCTAAAGCTCTGCTGGTGCAGCTTGAGACTATGTTGTCTTGTCCTACTGCTAGTTGCCTGGGAGAAGAGGCCGACTGCCACTTGGCTGCAACCTCTTTTCAGGTAGTTGAAAGGAGTGATAAGGTCACCCCTGAGCCTCCTCTTCTGTAGGCTAAACAGCCCCAGCTCCCTCAGTCACTCCTCAAAGGACTTGTGCTCCAACCCCTTTACCAGCTCTGTTGCCCTAATCTGGAAAAAGTCACAAAGTCCATGCTGCATGCCATAAACAACTAGTTTGGGTTGTAATGTGTGCTTCTTAGATGGGAAGTACTTTTGTCACAGAGATGCACTTCTGCTGTGATTTTCATCCTCTGCTGAAAAACAGGCTGGTACCTCTAACAGTAGGAAACTTTGGAATCGAAATGTACCACACAGGTGGCTCCAGAATGGAAACACACAAGTTTTGTCCATAGAGCAGCTGCCCACACTGCCCCCAGTGAGCTCAGTGACGAGGCTGGTGAGGGCTCAGGGTGGCTAAGCAGGTGTGTGCACAAACATACAGGTGTGAGCAAAAAATGGACCATCTGGTAGATGGTACCAAGGAGGAAAAGTTTTTTTTGTTTTGAGGATGGAATAGTACACAAGACAGACAGATATATCTAAAAATAACCAACTCAACACATTTGTGGTTCTGACTACCACATAAGCATGCACCTTGCCTTGCACTGTGTTAGCCATAGACCACTCCAAATAAGTAATGAATTTCCAAAAGACAACAATTCTCAGGGGCTTTGACATTCTTCCACATCCTTGCTGAGGACTTGCTAAGTCCTGCAGTCATATAGCACTGGCCTTCTGCCTTTTTTTCCTGGATGGTAAACTGATGGTCCATTAAGAGACTGTTTAAAAATATTTACTTTTTTCCTTGAACTTGATCTCCCACAGAAGTGAATACATGATGTGCAAATACTAAAAAGGTACACATAAAAATGGGAGAGAATGTGGTCTGGGCAACATGAATGAGCTGGACAATTGCCCGGGGGTGGAGTAATTCATGATATGACAATGGTGATCTTAACACCACTGAGAAACATCGCATAGGACCTGGAGCTGAACTTGAACTTTGAAAGAGCTAAGCTTCTCTTAGTAGTGTAACCAGGAGCAAGCACATCTCAGCTCTCCAGAACTTCTCTGAATCTAATTTCTGGCTGGGAAAGAATCCTACATCTCATTTATATCTCAGATGAATTTTCTGTAAGTCAACATATTTCTGAGAAGGATAATTATTTTTCCCAACTTTTTAAAAATTTTAATTCAGACCTGCAAACTAACCTGTAAAACAGACTAAAAACAGGCTAAAAAACTGCCTAATATATTTCTGCCCATGGGAGATCTGTAGCTGGATTTTGGGGGGTTTTTTATATCACATTTGAAAATATCTAAGTAGCCATGTGTGATTGAGATTAACCACTGTGCAAAATGATTGCTTTCAGAGAAGAGTGCTGACCAGAGCTCCTCAGGAATAAAAGGTGCGAGCTCTGTTAGCTGTTCAAATCTAATGTGAAAAGACTGGCAATGCTTATGTCTTACTGCTTACTGCATTTAACCTCTTTTCTTCCCTTAAAAAACCTCGCCCCAAACAAACAAATTATATAAACCAGAATGACAACAAAATACTTCAGTCAATGCAGTGAGCAGTGTCTGGAGCAGAGTCCTGCCTGGTGTATGGACTCCTATAAGTCCATACAACAGGTGTTCAGGGTGGCATCTGAGCCTTTTGGCTCAGATACATCCTTATGGATGTATCTATCTCCTAACTGGTCATCCTTGCCTAAAGTGGCTGCTTCTGGTCCCTTTTTCAGGCGTGCCCTTTCCTATAAGTGCAATTTGGTCTGTTTGTTTCCTGAGCTGCTTTTAGAAAAACTCCAACTTTTTTATCACTTGGAGCTATAGGAAAAGCTGTCTATGTGTTCACTGGCAGAGCAAGCAACCCCATTTCCCAGCACTTGAGCACTCTCTGACAGATAAAGCTGCAGCTGTCTCCTACCAGCCATGCTGGAATGACATACTGGACAAGCGAGTCTGTCTCCTCTGTCTTTTACAGTGCTGGCCAAAAGCAGTCTGAAAATACAGTAAATCTTTATTGAACTCTATATCAAAGATCATCTTATAACTTCAGGGAAAGTTAAGTCTCACTTTAAGCTGGGTAGTACAGGTTTGAATGGTAAGACAAAAGATGTTGAAAAACAAATGGTTGATGGAGTATATACTTAGAGTTGATGGACATCCCTGGTCTTAAAAAGCATTTGCTGTTTCCACCATGCAGCAGTCAAAGATCAGTTTGGTGTTATTTTGATTTTATGAAATGAGTTTAAGGTACTTAAGATTAACACGAAAATTTGAAAGACAATTAGCAAGCCATTTTGTTTTCCTTTGGGGTTTGGTTGGTTGGTTTTCTTGGTTTTTTGGTTTGGTTTTTTTTTTTTTTTGAGTAGATGCATTTCAGTCCTTGTCTTTGCTTGCATACTATATAGCAATTATAACATCACAGGAAAAACTGAGCAACCTGATCACTGCTTCTGTCAGTGCACCCTAGAAAAGTACCAGTTGGCAATCTTCTTCTCTCTGTTCTTTTATGGTGTCTGTTGGGATCAGGAGGAACTGTAGTCAGAGAAAGGAGGAAGATTCCCAGTTCATTTAACCTTTGGGCTTTCTGGAGGCATAACAGGAGTATTTATTACTGTTCCTTGCTTTTAATGGCCTTACTAAAAGCCAGCAACTCCTCAAATGGTTGGTGGGCCCCTAGCCCAGTCATGAGTAATGAACTGTCCTTGACAAACTCTGATGTGAAGTCAGCCCGCACAGGGCAGTTTGCTATAAACACAAATTCACTGGCTTCCCTTTTGACAAGTATCTTTATCTCTCTTGTATACTGAGCCAAAGGATCTGCTCCAAAGATCCCAAACTACAACACACTCCAAGTCTCCATAGAAACACTGCAGTTCAGGACCATCTCTTAATGACCACCAGCTGAGAGGAGAATTAGAGGTGCAATCACAAGAGGCAAAGCTGTCCCATCAGAAGGGATGATGATAGAAAACCCCTGGAGAACGGCTTCAGTTGAAAAGCAGAAGTAGTCTGTTGGGTTGCCCCCCTGTCTCTAGTGACAGAGGGCATCACCTCTGTTGATGAGTCCTTCAGTTTCACTACAGTCACTTCCAGTTCTGTTCTCCTGGTCTCTTCCATACTGTGGCCCTCTGCCAACAAGGCATGCAGTCCCCAAGAGATTTTCTGCTGTGGGATATTTCCCTTGCCATACAAAAGCAGAGGTCCAAATTGTGCAGCTATGACAATAATTGGCTCTGAATCAAGGAGTATCCATCAGTTTTTCCAGCCTGACCCTTCCAAAGTTTTGGAATTCTTTCCTTGCTTCATGTTACATCTCTTTTTTGTAAAATAATTGAGTCCAAGTTCTATTAGCTAATCTTATTATTTAACCAATTTTGGTGGTTTGTTGAGCTTAAATGGGGTTTTGTGTTGTTTTATATAAAAGCATAACTCTGTGGGCACTGGGTTACAGTTATGAGGTGTTAATGGGCCCTGGCAGAGCAATCACATGTTCTGGAGCATGTTAGGGTTTGCTTTGGGACTTTATTTCATTGTCTCTATGCTACAACTTGAATATCTGTTCATTTGTTGATTGGTTTTGCCTCTGTCCCATTGCTTTCACTGGCTTTTGTTTCTGTTCTGCCAGGCTAAGTTTAGCAGGACTTCTTCCATGCAGAAATGTGGCCACATGGAGTCTTGGAGCAGTGTTTCCAGTGGCTTGTTTCACCAGGGAATGGGCAGAATTGCTCTGGTTCTAACTTTGTTGTGTGTTTGAGTTGTTAATGCCAGTAGATTTTACTGTTTCCTTTCTTGGGCTTGTTCTATTTGTTATAAGGATTTGCTCAAATATTAACATGCTTGGGGTGCCCATACCAAAGTGTTTGCACTTTGTTCTGATCTATGTTGTAACTTTCTGTGATCTATGGCCCCCAGCACAAGGAACCGACAAGGAAGCACTTGAAATTATGGTTTGGCTGCAGATACTGGTTTAGAGCCCTATTCCTCTATTAATCTGCATTGCAGACAATAGGCCAGATCAGTGCAATGCCACTGAGCCTTCATTCAGTGACCCAAAATTTATGCCAGCTGAGAATCTGGCCTAACATCTTATTTATAACTGAGATTAAATTTGCAAAGAGAGGTGAGATCTTCTATTAGATTCCCTTGATTTATTTGAGGGAAGGTAAAAAACATGTAAAAGATGAGGTTTTGGGCATGCAAGTTTCTTTTCAGGGAGAAGTATCTTTAGTATCCCAATCTTCCAAGGTTACCACAGGAATTGTTATTAACAGTCTATCTGCAGCAAAGAGCTGCATGGAAAAAAATTGTGAATAATGATGAAGCATTGAGCTTTCCCTCCTGGGTCCTGCTCTCTTCACCACATTGAGCCCTCCCCTTCTGTCCTTGCTGTCTTACCTGGGGAAAAGAAGATCTGTGGTCATCTCTCCCCAGATCTGGCAGTCTCCCATGCAGCTGACCCTATTTCTAGGGTTGGTGTGGTAACTGGCCATGCCTCCCTGGGATTGCTGCTTCTCCCTTCCTTTGAAAGAAGGGACTGCACAAAACCATCTCACTAGACTTACATAGGCTGGGACCTGGGACTTCACCCTCTCCACGTGGTCCTAGGACAAGTGTTGGTTTGTTGAGCTGTCACCCATCAAGCACCGCTGTTTGCACCTCACAGGTAATCAGATGCAATTAGAAAATGTAAATTTGGATGTACTCTTGGAACTATTAATTCATGACCTCTGCAAAGGGGAATTGAGCAGATGGCCAAGACTGTTTGAACAAGTGGGCAGTGCCGGGTCCCCCTCTGTGGGCCTGGGTTCAGTGGAGGTGGCACCACAGAGAGCTTTCCATGAGGACACGGTGAGGTGAGGGCTGCTGTCTGTTTTGTCCAGTCAGACAGAGCTGCCAGGTCAGTGAACACCAGTGTGTGTGAACACCAGGTGTAGAGGTGTGATTTTTTTTGGCTGCAAGTACAACTGGTGTGGCAGACGCCCATGAAGCAGAGATGGCAATGCTGCCTTTCAGTGCTTGTGTGCACCAAGTGTTCAGAGTCCCATATATACAGTAGGAATTTCATAAACCTCTTTGAGCAAGGAAACCACTTCCTCAGTTTCCCAAAGAGCAAGTGAAACCAATGCCTTGCCTGGGATTCTCATCAGCCACTGCCAGCAGATGTCCCAGCTGTGCCAGGGTCAGGCTCTACTGAAGATTTAGCACTTGGCCTGTCACCATGAAAGCATCCCACCTTCTTCATGTTTTCTGACACCCTGGTGAGGTTTGCTGCAGAGACCATGCTTAGATTCCTTTGCTGAATTGATCGAGGATGTAATAGGTGAAATGATGGAGAGAGGTCAGACCTAAACGAGGTGGGTACAGGGTATAACAGGAGGAATAAATCTTTGTCCCCCCCTTCCTGGCCAGATGCACCATAAGCCTGACAGACTTCTGATTTTATACGGAGAGCAACATATGCTACAGCTTTTATTTCTCTAACCATTAATCAGAAGGTATTTTGTATAAACAAGGTAATTGCCAGCTCTGGCCAGCGTGGGTGGGCTGACAGAAAGTCTTTGCAGTTCTCTACAGCACAGATAATCTTCGCCAGACACTGGCCCTGGTAGCCAGCAGCAGCTGTAAGGACCATACGCCAGTGTGGGTGGGTGTGCAGGGCTGCACACCCGGCTCCCGCCTCAGTGCTGGGAGGGGTGGGCAAAACTATGTTTCTGGCTAGCCCAGGGAAACACTGCTGAGGACTGGGAATAGCAGCGTTTCAGCAGAGGCAAACCCTCTTGCATATGTCTGGGCTCTTTGTCTTCATGGGTTATAGCCTGGGTTATGACTGCTCATTTTGCTATGACACCAAGCCTGTGATTTTTCTTTTCTTAGTTGTGCCAAAGAATGTAAAACTGCAGACAGGACAGCTCAGCACACATTATTAGGCAGCTTCTTGCCTACAACCCAAAATAGGGCAGGCAACTAGAAATGCTAAGAGGGCTTTCCCTTGGTGCAGGGGGTGGGGAGTGACATGAGCCAAGTGCTGGGTGTGGAGGCGGGTGCAATGTTCTGGCAGTGAAGTGCCCACTGGCAGTGAGCTGGAAGGAAAATACTGGGCTGGAAGCCTTTTCATGAAAACCAAGCCACAGGTACTTTCCACCTCATGTGAGCCTGTGGGAGAGGAATAGCCCCAGGGGCTATGCTGCTGAAGGGATGCTTGAGCACCTTTCTCTGGAAGGTTTTCTGGCTCTGCAGGGGCGCCTGTGAGTAGACTGTGCACGGACAGGTTCTGGGGAGCTGGCAGGAAAGGACAGAAAAGCTTCACAGCATCAGAGTTATTTCTTGAAAAGAAAACATTTTATTGTCCAGTTTTATGCCACTATTTGGTGCAGTAGTAATTTATCTCAAAGGATTGTTTCCAGGCTACTGATGTCAGGTGATGTGAAGTTGTAGCCAGGCCAGAACTACAGTGCCAAGGTGGTTTTGAATAGCAGCCAGCATGAGCAAGAAGTGCCAGGGTGATAATAAAACACTGCTTCTGAAGGCACTTCCAGGAATTAGCAATCTATTTTAATTTTAAGAAATCTGACAGTTTTGTAAGGATAATTTCTAGACTGCTGGCGTAAATCTACCAATCAGCAAATGCTCTGATTCTCTTCTAGAAATATTCATTAATTAATTTAAAATACCAGAATTACAGTAGGATTAATAACATCTCTATTACAGCAACAAAAATCATGCATCTTTGTTATTGATATCTTCTTCTATTGGGAAGGAGTCCCATCAGCTACAGATTCTCTCTAGACTCCTGTAGTTACCAAAAGCCCATCAGTCGCAAATGAGGCTAATGTGAGGTGTGAAGAAGTACAGCACTGGGACAGCAATCCCCCCCCCCCACCTAATTCCAGCTGTTACATGATGTTCTCTGGTATGGGAGTGACAGTTCTGCTACATTTAATTTCCCCAGAAATCATCATAAAAGTAGGGGACAGAGGGACATTAATTCAGTCATAGAGATTGCTCCAGCACAGTTGCCCTTGCATGTTTGCTGCTTAACTTTTGCAACTTCAAAGGGTTTCAGAAAACTTAAAGGTATGCTAAGAGAGGTCAGCCCCAAGCAGCAAATTTCAGAGCCAAATCTTGATGCCCAAAAACTTGAGGAGATTCTTATATCTGGAGATTTGATTTAGTTAGTTTTAGAAGTACTTCAAAACCTGCATAGAGGCCAGGCTTGCACTCGTCAGCATCTCAAAATTTAGTGGTGGTTACTTTGCAGTGAAAGCAGATTTATATCTTGCTGGTCTGGAAGTGACTGATTTGCTGAACATCAGATGATAGAATTTGCTATAACAAACTGCTGGATTGATGATCTAACATGCTAATATGCTGTTACTGACAACATGTGATGATTCAAAGGCAACAAACACACCTTGCTGTGCCATTTCTTAGGGAATAATTTCTTCCTGACAGTTGTAGTGATCATCTTACACCATGAAGCATGACATTTGATTACTAATACTTTAGCATGCATAACTACAAAGGTTGTTATTTTTAATGGAGTGGACAGCATGTCTCGTGGGAGCTATAAACACACTGTGTGCATTTGAAATACAATTGTAATGATTTGGCTTATTTTAATACAGAAGGCTTTGCCCGATTTGATTAGCTAATGAAAACACAGCATTGCTCAACAAATCAGCAGGATTCATAGTTAATATTCATAGTTAATATTTTTCATGAAGTTGCAGTGTAAGGTAGGTAGTTTTCCCCTCAGTAATATGTCTATCTGGAGTGGTAGCAATTTCTGCTGAGAATGTCAAGCTTGGGAACAGCAGCGTGCAGTTGGATGTATCAGAATTGTCGGTTTTGTATATCTTGAAGTGAGAACTGCAATGACAGAGCACTATGATTTGGAGCAGTCCATCATTAAGTAGTGAATTCTCCATCCCCCATTTTGGCCCTCCCTTCCGTGGTGGAAATTTTGGCTAACTACCTCACAAATCAGGAGGACTGGAGTTTCACAAACATTTTTCTAGTGCTATTTATAACTGCTCCTTCAATAGGCAATGCCAGCTGAATTCAGTCTTTGATGCTTAGGTGTTTCAGAAGTAGCAGCATGCTATAATTTCACATGATGCCTCTGGAATTTCCTAATTTGCATGTATGTATTGTGCAAATGCTCTGTCTCAGATTAAACAACCAGTGAGCAGAGACTGACTAACAAGCAGCTTCCTTCAGCTTGCTGCATCCCGGCATCTGCGGTTGACTCCAGTTATCAGCTGTAAAGGTGGGCAGTCAGTCAGGAATTGTGTGATGTTGCCAACATCTCCTTAATGCAACTCTTTTAAATGTAAATACAGTTGCAGCAGTTGATTTTCAAACCAGATTTGTTATGACAGTGCCCTTTGGTAGATGAGTCCTTCACTGGAGATAATAAAAACCCACCTGGAGGTGATTTATTCTGAGCTCAAAGGCTGCAGTACGTGTAACCTACGTCTGGTTGGGGTGTTTTTATTTGGTTCTAAAATCGTGCATGAACTAAAAGATCTAAAATAACTTCAGAATGGACTATTAGCACAAGCTAAACTTATTTTTCTCATATTGTTCATGAATTATTTCAGAGTGCAGACTGTGTGGGATTTGCTGCTGTGCTGTACTTTCTTCACTGGGTGACGGTAAACGTGAGGATTTTTGTCACCTTTGGTCCCATACCTGGTTCTGTGCTTTGATTTCCCAGAGCAATCAGTTTGAGGATATTTACAGCTGGAGTGCTGGATTTACATCCCATCTGGTGTGGCCTACATGTAAAGCACCTCCACTGCATCAGAATGTGCTTTTGTCATGAGACTTGATATTTTCGCAGTGCGTTGTTTCTCTGAAGAATCTGTTCCTGTTACTGGATGGTTGTTTTTTCCTCTGGCACAATAACAGCACTGAAAACTTGGTGTAGGGCTATATAGGGTGTGTTATATATATAAAGGGCTATATAGGATCTACAGTTTCAGTACAGGGCTACGCTTTGACAGACACGTGACTAAATTCTGCCCTCCCCTTATTTCACTATACAAGCATTTTTTAAGTGATGACAAACATTTGACTTATTCTGTGTAAGCTGATGAATGCATATCCCAGACAGAAAACAGGAAAATTAAGTTCACACTACACTGGTGCTTAAAAAACTGGGTGGGCCGCTGTTGGCAATGCTTTCTTTTTAAAATGAGCTTTCAAAATTTGAAGTGGCACTTTAACGTAACAGACAAGTCTGTTACCTTAAAGGATATGGGAGGCTTCAACCATCAAAAAAAAAATCCTACTGGTGAAGATAATATTCTCATCAATCTTCAACATAAGGTAAAATCCTTTAGCATTTGGGTTAGTTCCAAGCCTAGAGGGATGTATTACTCTTTTGGCTCTTCTTCTCAGACAAATGATCTAAATGGGAAAATCCCAGACAGTCCTCTCCTGTTTGCTCTGATTTCAGCATGATCTTAAAGCTGGTCATGGTATTTGCAATTCATGGGAGCCTTCTCATGCCCCCTCCTCTGCCTGGCCCATCCTCAGAAGTTTGAAGTGTCTGAATAGACGAAGGTATTAAAAAAAAAATTAAAAAAAAAAAACCTTTGGCTTGGTCTTGCTTGTTCTTATAACTGGATCACATAGCAATGAAGGAAGATGTTGGCCCACAGCTGAACTCTCTTCAGCTCCTTTTCAAAGCTGAATGTGTGTGGGTCCAACTGTGCTCTCCACCACTGAGATTTTCGGACCTTTAATGTCAGTGAAACTAAATAGAAGTTACAAGCTACCTATGTTTTATTGGGTAGTTTTTTCCTCTCTCTTCCCATCCCCCTACTTCTTTTTGATGGCCTTCTTGTTTAGTGCTTTTTGGATCCAGTCCCTACATTTATAGATCCAAAGGATATATTTTATCTACGTCCGCCTACCCACACCAACCTTTGATTTTTACAGAGATCTGTGGCAATGACTACATTTAAAGCATAGCAAAATAGAATTTAAAAACAAATTGAATCACACCTCCTGGCCACCTCAACTCAATCCAAATGCTGCAAGTATAAGGACCCTAAGTTATTATGCAGAAACTCTTTTTGTCATCAGATATGCAGACCAAACGTTCTGTGTCTGTTTCACTTTTTCTTCATTTCACCTTATTTGAAATTAGAGTGACAATATATAGAGAGCATGCCTGCCTGCCTGCCTGCCTATGTCTGGCAAGATTTCAGTCGTCTATGAATTTATATTGCTTTTTTAATATTGTTGATAAGTGATAGTTTTATTTCTAGACCATCTAGGGGATGCATAGGGTGCATTACAAAGTATAATCAATGCAGTGGCCGCACTCATGTTCACATGAATTTACTAATAAACTAATGTTGCCAGATATATGAAGAGTATTAGGAAAAGCCAAAACGTAAGATAACTTGTAACCAGGTTTCTTTTCCAGATTGAATGTTGAGATCAGTTATTTATTTGTTATCTAAAGTAGGTGAGAAGTAATGTGACTGGTGTTAAGATGCACTACTTACAATGGCATTCTGGACACTTTTTTAGTTGATTTTTAGTGGTCAGTGGATTGTCTATTGAAGGACTCTGTGCTTTACTCTTAAAAAGAGACTTATGTGCTTCTGGACAACCAAAGCAATCTTGGATAGTAATTATTTTCTCTGGGTAGAAGTGCTGTTGAGAGACTGCTAATACAAATCATCTTGCCCTGTTATCACCACTCAAACCTTTCCAGTTCACACCAGTAAACCTGCTCATACTTACTATGGCAGCATTAACAACCACAGGGGAGAAAACTTAGCCTTTTTGCCAGAGCATATTTTCATAAGTCCCTGCCTCTCTGCCTGCACCCATGTGGTTTAGTGTTTCAGCCTGCTTCATTAAGCACTCTTTTGACAGCTTCTCAGTTTAGCAATGGTAAGGCTGCAGCTGCAGAAGGTGTCTGTGAAATTCTTCCTGATGTGAAGAAATTGCGCAGCTCGCCTGCTGCCTCCTTACTATGAAATGCTGCTTCTATTCCCCAGTAAACCAGCTGATTTGCTAAAAGAATTTCTAGTTATTTATTTTTATGTCTTTCATTATTGGTTGTTCATAATCACTCTCAGCCTTCCTAACTTTCATGCCCTAACATTTTATTTGCTCTAGTTCATATTCCCTTTCTTTTGGCTTCAGTTGGGCTGAGTCTTTGGGTTTTCTTTTCCTTTCTTTTTTTTTTTTTTTTTTTTGAAAGGCACCTGTTTGGCTTGAATAATATCTTGCCATTTAGCTATTTTATTACTTTCTCGCATACTTTCCTGCCTCCTCCCTGCAATGCACACCTCTTTTTCTGTGCTCTCCATGATTACATTCAAGTTTCTTAAATAGCTTCCATGCTGAGTCTAAAGATTTTAATTTCCTTGCTTTAAAGTCTTTTTAGTATCTACTGCATTAAGCCCAAAGTTTCTCTTCTGTGGTGCTTGTTGATGCAATGAGCTCCTCCTTGGGATACTGAGTTAGAGTGGCCCCACCCAACGTCTGGGTCCTCCCTGACCTCTTCCTGGATAGCCCTTGGCAGCTGCCCGTCTGGGGTCCTGGCTGCCCATGGTACGAAGGATACTGGGATCAGGAGAGGCATTTTCTTAGCAGATGCCTTGTGCACTGTCCCTTCTCCCCTCATGTGCATCCTTTGAGCTCAGTGCAGCATAGGCTATTTCCAATCACATAACAGCGTGAAGACTCATTGATATCTGGGATAAACAGGGAAATCTCCCTTATTTCTCTGGAGTAGACATTTCTCTTTTGTCACCAGATTTGGTGACTCCACCTGGCCCCAGCTCAGGAATGAAATGGGTGGTGACACGTGAGAAATGGATAACTACTGTCAGGAGAAACTATTTTGGAGGGAAAAGCTGTGGGTGGATTTTTTAGTTGTCCGAGACTGGCTCAGTCATGAAAGTGTGTAAGAATTCAGGTGGGGTTGCTTGAGTCTGTGATGGTGGTGGTGTGCTGCAGGCTTTGAGCTTCACTGGTGTAAAAGAAGTCAGCAGGGACTAACAGAATGCGAAAAGCCACTTTGGAATATGTGCATCTGCATGGAAGAGTTTTATGCTGCTCCTTTCAAGCCTTCATTTTGCATGTTGCTGGTGTTTGGTGAATAGTAAGAACTGATACTTGGAGGTAGAACATGCAAATGTAACATAGTGGAAGGAGGACACTGGCTTCTCCTCCTTAAAATGCAGAGAGACTTCTGGTGGAAAAAGACAAGCTATTCTTAAATTTTAGTGGTATAACTCCAGGAAATTCAGAAAGCTTGAGAACTTGGTAGGGTGGTGGTAAAATCTAAACAAAGATTGCAAAGTATATATTTCTCAGGTTTTAAGGCAGCTCTTTTCTAGACTTCGAGTCTTTCCTATCAAGGACTGAATGAAGGAAACAGATGTCTGAGCTCCTCAGAACTGAATCAGAATTGTGCAGTTTTAGCTTGGCTCTGTTTTTCTTCTCTCTGCATTGTTACCTTGAAAATATCTAGCTCTATTTTCAGTTCTTAATTTATTTTTTTTGCCATTCTCTAGTGCCAGAGCACAAAGTTTCAGCCTAAACAAATTTTTATAAACAGGTTCCAAACTCCTCACATAAGTTATTGGATTGAAAGTACTATTAAGCCTTTGACTGTATACATGCTGCCAGGAGCTGCAATAATGCATAATGGCACCGAGTGCTGTGACTGTTCTCTTTTACTACCCAAAGGGAATACAGAGTGTAGGAGAAGAGAACTTCAGGAAGTGACAATTTCCCCATGGCCAATATGTTTGCTAGAAGGATCCCTTGACTGTTCTTGCAAGATAAGACATGGAAAATAAATTATAGTTATTTGTAATGACTCTTTATTGTTGCAGCAAAGCTATGGCCAGTCAGGACTGGTAATGAGTTTAGGTGTCCTAAGCTCCCTAGTTTTGTTACATTCCTACGCCTGGAGAGTTTATTTAATTGAACTGCTGTGTTTTTATTACCAAACTTTGCGGCTTCAACATGATATGAGGCAGATCATGGGAAGCAGTGTGCTAGGAGAGCATGGAACAGCTTTAATTGTTTCAGATTCCCATATGCTGTCCCTCCTCCTCCACCACCTCTGTCCCTCCAGAGGTGCCTCTGGGTCGAAGTTGAATTGAAAAGTCATTTAACATAAATACTTCAGCATGCCTCAGTCCCACAGGCAGTGGGCAAGGTACCAAACTTCCAGGCGTTTTCAGAACAGCCTGAGGATGGCGTGCCACAGCAACAGCACTGCTGGCTGCAAGCTCGGCTTGCATGCTTTTCTTCACCGACACTGTAATTCCTGCTGTACTTTAAACAAGAACAGACACTGTTCTCTAGGCTTCCCTCCACAAATACATACAAACTGGGCCAAGCTCTCTCCTCAGTGGCGTTGGAGTAAATCAGAAGTAATTCCACTGACAGCCATGAACGTCGCAGTGAACTTACAGCAACTGAGGGCAGAATTTGGACTGCTCTGCCTGCCTGTGTATGCGAAAGCTGTCACTCCCAGCCATGCTGAAATGCTCGTTTACTGCAGCACATGGATAGCATTATTGTTATTTCAGACTTTGTTTGGGTGGAAGTCAGTGGTTAAACACCTGAAATCTCAGTAGACAAAAGAGAAGACTATAAAGTTTTATGACTGTGGAGTAGGAGATTGCAACATGTAGGTTTGATTAAAAAAAAAATTCCAAAACTATGTTATATTACATACTTTAGAGGTTTTGTCACTGAGTTGATTAGTATGACTTAGTTATTAGCTGTTACTAGAAGCTTTCCACTGAGAAATGGAATTAGAAATACCAGTTGCTGTATTTTTATTCACAATCTTGTTGAATTCATCTCAGTCTCCCAGATGCACAGAGAAGGAGTCCTAAGGCTGTTTTACAGGTTTAAATATTTGCTTATTTGTTTTTTGGGGGAAAAAAATGCAATCTGCAGAGAGAAAACTAATGTTTTGTAACAGCTGGGGTTCAGATGCACACACCAGAGCAGAAAGGGCCAAGGGCTGTCAGCCACATTTGTCCTTGGGCAGCTGCAATTCTGGTGACTGGGATACTTATTTTCCCAGGCCAACCCTAGTACATAAGTTTCTAAGCCTCTCCAGCACTCCCTGACCTTCTTCTATCCCTTTGGTTTCCCCTCTTTTTTTCTCTGCCACCCTTACAATTCTCTTTCACTCTGCATCCTCTTTCAAAGCCCTGTGATAGCCACCCTAATCACTAGAGAAAGGCAGGGGGTTAGAAAATATGCATGCTTTCTCACATGCACAGGAATTCACAGGTATTCCTGAAGCATATTTAACATATCAAATATTTTTTTTACCTTGCAGCTAGACCATATACATCTTAAGAAAAGACAGTTGGATTTTTGTTCAATCTCTGACTGAACAAATGCGGGTATGTTTAGGACCTACATGAGTAGATGTCAAAATGGTGGTGGAAGGTGTTGATATGATGTATACCTGTGCACTTGACTCTGAAATGCAATTTCTGTCTTTTAGACAGCTAAATTTGCTACTCACAAGGGCCTAACATCAGAACAGAACAGAGCTTTCAGCATGACTGTAGTGTATTTATTTGAAACACAAAATAATGTTTTCAGGTCATCGTTTGTAGTATCTGTCCAGCCCTGTTTTCTGTACAGAGCCCTCTGCTTCTTCCTCTTCCTCCCACTTCAATATCTTATCCTGTGTATCTTTAGCCAGCACAACCAGTGAGATCCAGCCTCTGCCTGACTTGGGTGCCTCTAGGAAAGTTCACTGGCTGATGGCATTTAAAAACAGGAAAAGCACAGTGATTTGAGAGGGTAAGTTAAGAATTAAGATGAGCTTTAGAAAGCACAGCAGGCCCCAAATCAGCTCATCCCAGTGAATTTGACTTGTATTGGTAGCAATGAACAAGTCTCCAGTGTCTCTCAAGGCAAGCAGCTGGGGCTGATGGGCCAGCAGTGGGATACTGTGAAGTCTTGCTTTTTGACCTGATTGTGGGAGTCCTTGATTCAAATACAAAACATTGATAATATGAGCCTTCAATTGCTTCCACATTTCTATTTGAGCATGGTGTGCCCAAGGGAGACTTGTGGGTGTTCAGGAGTTCACTGGTAATCTTATTTTACCCATTTTTATTACTGACTGAAAAGTGCAGGGTTGAGAGGATTTTTTTTTTTAGCCATGTTTTTGCTGGTGGAGAAATATAAAGGAAAGAAATCCCTCTTGACCTGGGAAATGATGTTATATTTTCTTTAATAAAGAGTAAATTTTATTGTGCACCAAGCCAATTCACAAACTTGATCTCTGTAACTGGCACTTTTAATTACAAAGGGAAAACCGGAATTAGTTCATTAATGCTGTGAAAAAGAGCAGTGACCTACCTGCCAAATGGCAAGGTGGAAATAATTAATCTGGTAAATTAAAAAGGAACTGATAAATTAAAATGCAAAACCTTCCATGTGGTGCATTAAATTAGAGAGTTGCAATTTCCAGAGCACGTGTTTATTGTTAGACTTGATCCTTTCTTTTTTTGCTTGACTTGATTTTGTGTTTGGCAAGTCCTGTTAGAGAGTTGTTTGGTGTTCTGGGCTAACATATAAATTCATACGCCCAGGCGTATTTTGCAAAAGAGAGCTTGCAAGATCAAGCTTTATGAAATCCAGCTGATGAAATGTACATGCTTTTTTTTTATTGTCATATTACAAACTTCCATATTCCCTTTGCTTTACTTGGTCTCCCACTGTTAAATGTCACTTGCCTTTCCTTGGGCTCTAAATGACCCAGGTATGGGGCTGAATTGCTGGGGTCATCTCAATCAATTTATGACCTTAAAAATCTGATCCACACAGAAACTACTGAGGAGATGGAGCTGAACCCTAAAGTATACAGTATATTTGCTCCACAGAACTGGAAATAGTAAAACAGTTTCTTTTCTATAAATACCAGTAAATCCTCTTGACGTTTACAAGTACATAGTATTTTTTTTATACACTGCATGATCTCAGAAGTGCTTAACAGATCAGTGAACTGTGTATCTGCTCAGCATAGGTAACTACAAAACCATTATATGCCCTGCAACATCCTTCACAAAAGCTCAGGACATTTGCATTAGCTCCTGTCCATCTCCAGGCAGTAAATTGCAATAAGAAATATGGTCTACTTACTGAATGTAAGTAGATTTTGAAGTTGACCAGTGCTCTGATGCAGCCTACAGGAAAATATGAATGTTATTGTTTACTTTAACTAGGGCATATATCATACAGAGCCAAGGACTTCTCATTTGTTAAGATGAGAGTTGTGCTTGTCAGAAATAGTTTGGGACGTGTCCCATTGCTAGGGAAAAATCAAACTGGAAACCAAAAGCTAGGCAGAGGATGATCTGAAAGTTTTATGTCTGAGGTGTTAGAACTGGCAAGCATTAAAAATACAGGGGGAGAGCCAAGTCAGATGTTTCTGTAATGTGGTAAAAATAAGCAGTGCATGTTATAGCCTCTTCAGAAGGTGTGGGTTTGCCTTGTGAGAGGGAACAGCGCTAGATGGAATAAACAGCTGTGGCCAGAAATAAAATTCCTGGCAGTTCAGCAGCTCTGGTCCTCCTTCTCCAATACTACAAATCACCAGGGGGATTTCCCTAACCCCAGCTCTCTCCAGCAGCTCTTCAAAATCACCAGGCAGCCCCCACCACAGGGTTTTAACTCCTGAATGCTCATATGTATTGATTAGATTTCCTCGATAAATCCTTAAGATATCATGATTTAGAGCTGAATTATACACTCCACACCCATTTTTCTCATCTAAACCAGCACATCATTGCCTGCATTCCAGCTGGGAATTTCCTCCTGGTGAGGGAGACTCAAGCAGTGACCAAATGTAGGGGTGCAACTTCAAAGGGAACAGCACAGAAAAGGGTGAACCAAGGGATAACAAATTTATTTACTGTAAATGAGCATAGAAAATGTAAAATCTGCCCTGGGGTACAAAACTTGCAAAACTTTGCTAAAATCATGAGGTTTCTCAACACCTTTGTCAGCTTCTGCTGTAACAGCCCTATAAAAACCAAGGTGGATGTCATTGCTGTATGATGAAAGCTATCTCAACTAAGAAGATAAGCCCTCAAAAGCAACTAAAAGGTTGCTGAGACCAGATATGTATGGAAGGCTGTCCTGATGTGGTGAGCTGTACGAGCATTGCCAAAGTCAAGGGAAATCCCATTACTCCAGTGTCCACCCAGTGACTGTATCTTGCTCTGGACTTTGTCCAACTGGCTTGTGAGGCTTGCTCTCCTCTCATCCCTCTGTCTGTCCCACTGTCCTGTGCCCGGCTGGTGGTGTTGTCTCATGTAAAGTCCCATCTCAGATTCAGATGTCCACGCAAAGTGTGTGATGAGACCATTGTATGCTTCCTGAGTATGTAATGAAGGGCTCTCCTTGTGTGTCATGAACTTAGGCTGTACTGGAAGCCACGGTTCCCCTCCTCATCCCCATGCATTTTGCCTCAGTGCTCTGCTGCCACAACTGATGGTCATGGATTTGGTGAGATGAGCTCTCTAGCATTGCATGTAACAGCAGAACAGGCATAGGAATAAACAAATCCCAATCTGTGTTTCATGACAGCACCTCTTTTCAAACCCACAATCCAAGGATTGAAGAAGAGAGGGTTTAAGATGGGCAATAGACTAAGCTCAACTAAGATATTTAAAATGCATTGCCAACAACCCAGTACACTCAGCATCTCATTTCCAAGGCCCAAAGCAGGAGGTGATGGTCTGCTCAGCGGGCATTGGGACCCTGTTGTCTGGCCCTCGGAGCCATAGCCTAGGCAACTCCTTGCCCTGCAAGGGGTAAGCAGCCTTGCAGTGCACTATGCACCCCCTGTGCAGGCGTGCGCTTTCAGGTGGTGTCTCAGCATGCCATATCCTAAGGTACAGATTCCCAAGGATATTTGGGAACCTCTTGCTGAAATGATGAGGCTCAGGTGCCTACATGCCATGCAGATCTTGGCCCAAGGGTTTTGTTGCTTCATCTGCAGTTGCTTCACCCCTGTCCTTGGGCTAGAGAGGGAAATGGCAGAGGTGGCGTGATGATCATTGAAAGCCACTTCTGCACGCAGAACATGGCCTCAGTGTCTGCGTGGGTCAGGTCTGACTTCCCTATCCCCAAGGATGGGAGAAGGGCTGCTGCCCCCTGCACTGGGGGCCATCCCCCTACTCAGGGCATCCCTGTGGGTGTCCCTGAGCAATCCCTGCTGGGGGCTGAAGGAGTGGAGGGGAGCACATGTGCAGCAGCGGCCAAGCACCAGTGTGGCAAGTGTGTAATCCAAACCTGCGCTGCATTTGGCCTTCCCTGCTTATGAAAGTTTCTATTTTTCCAACAGGCTGTTCTTCCTTATGCTATTTATAGTTCAGTCTTCCTCCTTTGCTCTTTCTTTCCTGTCACACCCATGCTGTACTTGTCCTCACTTCAAATCCTGAACATGCACCTCTGAGCAAGCTTCCAGGCTGTGGTATATTTTATGTGCCTTTATTAGCTTCAAAGCTGGAGTGAGATTACGTGATGTCTAGATTCCTTGCAGTCAAACTTAATATCCTGAGAAATGGGAAATTTTACTGAAATCCTGCAGAACTGGCCAGGGTGTGGGAGGGTCCATCCTGCTGTTTCTGTGCCTGTGTTGTTGCCATGGATGTGCAAAATTATTCGGCTTGAATTTTTTTTTTTTTTTGGGGGGGGGAGGAGTGGAAAGGGGTGATGTCATTTTTGTGTATCAGCATGGGTGGGGCAAATGCCCTTTAGGTAATTTTGCCACTTCCCAGTTAAAATTAGTGCGAAGTTGTGATGAGAACCCAAGATGTGTAAATTTGAAAAAACCTGTGGGGAAAAATTACGGTGAAAACATGTTGCATGAAAAAGGTATTCAGCCTTCTGAGTACTATGGGAAAACATACAGGAATAGCTGTAAGCAATAATCAGAAGGATATGAAATGTATGCTAGTTCTTAGCTAGTATAAATATTCATTGCTTCAAGGGAGCCAGGCAAGCCAGCATCAGCTGAGGATATTAGCTACGTGTCATGGACTGGAATATTTCTGTGAAAAAGAAAGAAGGTGACTGTTAACAACTGCATTTGTGGGCAGAGCCAAGACTTGGTCCCTTGGAGGCACAGAAGGGCACCCTAGGCCCCCTGCAGCCCTTAAAGACTTTATCCCATCCCAATGCCCTTGCTGTTGCCAGTGCTCCTGCTTGGCTGCTCCCAGTCTGAGCTTCATTTCAGATGGGAGAAATGGCACAGTGTTTCTCCCCGGGGAACTCTGCCCTAGGCTCTGCTGTATATGCAAGATGCTCAGAGAGGGAAGGTACTGGAGGGTCTGTATCAGAAGCACTAAGCTGATTCTGAGGGCTGCACAACCACACAGCATTATCCAGCTGCAGGGTTACTGACACACAGAGAATAACCTCCTGTGAGATCCCTGCCTCTGCTCTCTAATGAGGACGGGCAGGCTCTCAGGGAGCAAATGCAGGAGCCAAGAGCCCTCGTGAGGGCAGTGCCAGGCTTACTCCACAGGTTTAAAGTAAAACTCCCACTGACTGAAATCTGTCACAAATCCTCATTAAATGGAGATGCATTTATTGTTAGTGTTATAGTAGTGCCCAGGAAGGCTCCTACAGGATTGCATCAGATTGCAGGGATTCAAACGCAGGAGGTGAAGAAAATGACAGTCAGGAAAATGTGTAAATGAATCTGTCTTTGTTCAGTGTCAGGAAATTAATGCCAGCTTCTTAAGGCATGGGAAATGACATTTGTTGCCAAATACACACTGCTCTGGATTTCATGGGAATAATTATGACAGTGAAATATTTTCTTAACTTGACCTTGGGCCGCATACTAAATGGAAATTTTAGTAAAAATGTAATTTTCATTACAAATGCAAACTGAGACACAGTAACCTATACCTATGGAGGATCTGGCCTTACAGACCCTGCCCCTGCTCCACAGGGCCAAATCCTGCTGTCACTTACATTGGTGTAAATCAGACTGTATTTTGTTGAACTGCATGGAAGTACTGGGGCTTGTTTGCTCTGGGTAAGTGTGAGCATAATTTAGCACTTGGTAAGGACAGTGGCCTCGGGAGGTCAGTGATATCCCAACTGAGCAAATCACCAGCTCGTTTGGAGCTCGCACAGGAGCACTGTAAAGCAGAAAAGTAGTGGTGAGGCATAAAGTTTATCCCTGTGGCATCCTGGGAACATGGGATGGGGCTTTCTTGAAGTGTGGTCTGAGGTGACACTTGGGCATGACAGAGTCCTAACCAGAATCTCATCACTGTCTGCAGACAACCTACTGGAGATAGCAACCCCCTTCTGAAGGGCTGAGCACATATTCATCAACAGCTAAAATGAAATCTCAGTTTTTGTAGCTCTGGTTTGTACTTCTGGATGTTTCCAATGTGTTGATTACCAATCCAGTCATGCTGTTTGCATCCTGCTTCTGACACCTCCTTACATTCAAATGAAGAAACAGTTATTAGCATTATTACATATTTCTTTGTAAGAGTTCTCACCCCAGATTAACACCTGATGGTACTAGGTTTCAACAAAAACCAGAATGACAGTGCCAGCAAATAATCTGTTTTGCGTTCTCATTCTGGGCTCATTTCCCCCAGTTTAATTCAAGAATAACTTTAGAAGAATAAAAAATATTGTAACACTCTATCACTAGAACAGGACAAGAAACCTGGACTCAGATCAGCTTATATTTTCATCGGGAAAAGGGAGAACATCAGACAGGAAAAAGACTTTAGGAAGAGAAACAAAATGTCACAGCCCACTTTTGGTTTACTTTTCTTCAGTAATTTTATGGCAGAAATATTAGGCAATCATTGTCACATAGGTTGCCTTCCTCATCATCCTGAGCCAAGGCTGATTACGTAGGTTAAAACTCAGAATGAAAGCATTAGTTTTTTAGGTTTCTTGTGTAAATATACATATATTTGAAAAATGGAAATTAGAGAAATAAATTTTGCAAAACTTGGTCCAGTCTTAAATTGCTGGAGACTAATACACATCCTTAGTGTTTTCAAATGCAAAAGATAGGAGGTATCTATTTAATGTGTCTCCCTAGGGAGGAATAATCTGATTTCTAACATGAGAAAACACCAAAGCCAAGGGAGAGACCTGCTGTTACTCCATCACAGAAAAACATGTTCCTTTGAAATTTCATCAGCTAGAAAATCAATGAGTAGGGTTTGGGATTTCATAGAGGAATTTTACTGTTTTTTTTTTTTTTCAGATCCAAATGATAAAAATGCTATAAATTCTATCTTAGACTCTGCAAGTGAAAATTTTAAGAGATTATGTGAGTAAATCATTCATCCCTTCTGAATATCCTGCTGATAAAAGGGGACCCCTGATGTGATATGTACTGTCAGGTTTGAATCTGAAGCAGAGAATTTCTTTCAAGTTCCCTTTAGGGAATCTGTACATTTTATGCTGAATGTTAGGATCACCTCTCCAGGCATAGAAAGGAAGCTAGAATGAGACCCTAAAGCCATAGAGAAATTATCAGAAAGAAATAAACTGATTTCCTTTTTTTTTATTAAATTCTCCTGTAACCAGCTTTATAACCTAGCAAGTCACAAAAATTTCACAGTACATTACACACTCTCACTGGCGTGCATTTTGCAAGATCGGGGAGGCATCCCTACGGTTTTGCCCTGGATTGAGCACAAAGGCAGAGGGCAGGGCTCCTGCATCTCCCTTTCCAGAGACGCCATCCTGCTCTAATAGCTTTCCTGTTGACTCTTTCATTGCTATTAAGTCTTGTTACCAGCATTTCATGTCTTCTGAAGCCCTGATATGATTCCTGTGCAGCCTAAGAGGCAGAAAAGGAGGTGCCACTGGTTACGCTGGGTAAAGCTGTGGCTGCTCCCCACCTCTGCAGGAGAGGTGATTCCTGCCTTGCAAGCGATTGCAAGCATTCAGAAGGCTGATGGGGAGGTGCTCTCCGGCCTGTGAACAACACCCATAGACCAGCTGCGGACAGCTGCGGCGGCGATGTCGGTGCCGTGACTGTCCCTTTGCTACCGCGCCGGCCAGCAGACGTGGCGCTCTGCGCTGGAAAAGCGCGATGTGCGCTGAGCTGCTCCGCAGGGGAAGGGCCAAGGATTTATGTGCTCTGTGAATCTCCCGTCCCTCAGCGCTGATGGTGCTTCTCCATCCCTCCTGCTCCGCGTGGGAGCCGCAGTGATAAATACTATTTACAGAGCGAGAAAATCAGACACGCCACGTCAGAGCCCTCCCGTTCCTCTTTGCCGGCCGTGTGAGCGGCCGTGAATCAGCTGAGGGGCACACAAAGAGCTCTCTGAGGCGCTGGAGAAGTGCAGCTCAGAAAAATCCGAGCGGTGTTAATTTTAGTTTGGAAAACGGCTGTTAGTAAACAGTTCAACCCAACAGGATCTGAGTGTTAGCCAACTGCCTCTGCCCTCTCCCACGGGAAAGAGGGCTATAAAATAAAACCGACTCATAAAAAGCTGTTAGTCAACCTGTTCCCTGCTTGTGACACGGGATGGCAAGGGTCCTAGGGGCAGAATTATGGAGAAGGTAAGCAGCAAGAAATGCTGAAATTCAGAGAAGTGGGCTATTGTGCACAGTAGAAGACAGAATAGCCAGGAGAAGTTCAGACTGTTCAGAGCCAGTGTGTACATTCACGCTACGGAGTTTAAAAGTTTGTGATGCTGACTGATGATTCCCATGTTCCAGAAGAAAATCTGGCACCTGTGTTTTTGATTTCCCTCTCCAAGCCGTTCCCAGTGGAGTGGCTGTTGGGACATGGGTATCTCCATGGCTGGGGTTGTGCTGCAGGAGTAATCCTATGCTGTGTGGACAGGAGTCCTCAGCCCCTATGCTCAGAGCCAGGGTGGGCAGTGTGGTTGCTGGTGGAGGCTGTGCCTTGCCAGGTCCAGGTGCAGGATCAGGATCCCCTGCTGACTTTTACCTCTCATTGTGCAAGAGACACTTTCTTAATGGGCAGCAGTTGCACCATGGTAAACATGGGGCTAGCTGTTTTCTAGGCAGCATTTTAAGTGGGTAGAAACAAGGAGTTTTGTTACTGAATTTGTAGCTTTTCCAGTACTTTCAAGAAGATGCTCTTGGATGGCTTGAAATGGCAGTCTGTGAAAATGGATATTTTCTAAGGTGCCAGTTTAAGACTCATTGAAGTCAATGGGAACTTTTTTATTTGTTTTCCTGGGCTTAAGTTTGGGCTATAAACTACAGTCAATTTAGGGGAAGATCCCCAAACATAGAAGCATTCTGGACTGAATGTTGGGTTTGGCGAGGTCTGCTTTGTGACTGGGCTTTATTAGTTAAATTCAGGCAAGGTCTAGGAAAATTATGCTGATTAAAAGGTTCTTTGGAAAATGAGTCCAAATGTCTCTATTTTTCTACTTAATGGAAAAGCGTTTGCCAAAGAACAAGAGATGCTTTGCTGAAAATAGAGCCAAAAAGTTTGTCAGTACTTAAAGCCTCTTTTACTTCATTTAGAAACTGTTTCTTTTTGTAGGTCATGTTGTCAAAATGAGGTGCAGAGGACTGCAAAGCAACTGTTTGTTGTACCAGTTACGTCTCAATATTTCTCTGCAGTTTCTTCCAACCTGTGTGCATATTTACATTGCTGTTTATATATTCCTTATATTACTGTTTAGCAGCACAGTGATTGAAGCTGGGAGGATTTTAACACTAATTTACTTTTCACTGTTTCCACACTTGTGTAAATCCGTCCTGTCACCCCTTAGGACACTGGATAGGTTCCTTTCTGCTGCTACTGGCATTCATTGTCCATGTTCCCACATCAGCACAGAGCGACTAAGCCACATGTGCCTTGTCAGAAAGACCAGCCTGTCTCTTGTGAAAGCTGATGCAGCACCTCGTGCAGTCACCAACAAAGGTGGACACCACATGAGCATCAGCGCTGCGGGCCCTGGCTCAGTGCATCAGAGGTTCAGCAGGCAAGGCTGGAAAGGACAATGCACATCTTTTTCACATCACAGCATGTAGTTCATGGAGAAAGACAAATGTGAATACCATCTGGTGTACCAAGAACTAGTCCACAAAACACACTTTCTGCAAAAACATGAAGATGGGCATTGTCTCAGGCATATTCACCCCTAAGAAGAAGCAGGATTTAGCAGAGTACCAAAATATAGAGGTGGTTTTACTTGCTGAAAGGTTAAAGGGAGATAAAGGAAGAGAAGACTTGGGGGGGATGACAGGAAGGATCTTTCAGTGCTTATCTTTCAGCCCACACAGCCACGTTATCACATCAGTGTTCTGAATCTGAATTAGTCAGGGTCAGACTCTTCTGCCTTTGCTGGAGACTAAAGCCAATATGGATGTGTGGAAGTTTTGAACTCAGGCTTCTAAAATAGGACGTTATAAGGAAGATACTGTGGAACAGGCTGTTGAAATCAGTTTTTATTCTTTTATGTAACCTCACCATTTCTAGAGAAAAACCATTCCTCTCCTTGTTCATCTTCTAATAGGGCTTGTTTACCCAGTAGAAACATCTGCTAGATGATTCTAGCAGATTGTGGCATCCACTACCTGTGTTCTGATGATGATGATGTCAGCAGACATTTGATTAACTACAGAAGCTTGAGCACCAAGGGGATCCAAGGTGGGGTACAAAGTAAATCACGTCTCAGGCCCTCCATGCCCTCCCGTTCCACCTGCCAGCACAGGTGGGCTGCTGGCAGAATGGTAGTTTGAGGCCTTTGCTTGTGCAACATGTGCTGTGATTACTGCAGGGGCAATCGAGACAAAAAATGTGACTACTGCAGTACAATACAGCTTGTCACCTGCAACACGGGTGGCAAGCCCTTGCAAGGTTTGAGGATACTTTTCCTAAGATGCCCTGTAAGGACAAGATGCAAAAGAGCGCAAATAAAATCCTGGAGATTGGCCTCTATATGGCAGTGATGTACATGGGAGGCATCTTGGGCTGCTCACCTTTCAGATACTGATGCCCTAACAAAGGGCTGAGGGCTTCTTTCCCCTTGCTCCCAATAAAAAACTCTGGATGCTCTTGCTTAGTAATCCATGCTTATCTGCAGCTGTTCGCCTGCTGCAGGCCCTGGAAATGCGGCCAGCCATTTCTGTGTGGTGTTTTTTGTTTACATTCTTTTAAATGAAAACAGTGATTTTTGGTTGGGACAAAAGAAGGACTGTGCTAGCTTAGTGCATTAATTTAGGTGGATTTTACTAAATTTATAAGACACATAAACTGTTATTTCCTGTTTTCCCTTCTCTCCAAAAATGTATGTGCTTTCCTTTAAAAATGTATTTTGAGTGTAAGTCACATAGTGATAACACTAAATGTGGTATAAAGACGGTAATAAAAGTGGTTGTAACATCTATATATTTTTCATGACTGAAGTGCTCTGCAGTGGGAGATGCTCTAAATTCCTGCTTGCCACTGGAGGAGGCAACACACTTATGCTGCAAAAGGTGTCAGCTGCATGACTGCAGAGCCCAGTTCTGCTGGGCACAGGACAGGCGGGCAGGCAGGACAAATGAGGGCTGGGGTGTCTGCCCTGGTATGTCACTGAGGTGGGAAGGTTGGGTGGATGTTGCTGAGGAAGAGGCTGTGGTGGACAGGGTGGAAATACTGCTGGAATGGAGAGGACACCCCAAGCAGAAGCATCTGTTAATGCAGCAGAGGAGAAAGAGCCTGTCCTGGGCTGCCTCCTGTTGTGCCTCAGCTCTGCCACTTCTCCCTCTCCTTTCAACAGCAGAGGCCTCTCCACATTGCAGTCATGGTGTTCAGCATCACCGAACTTGCTCAGAAACCATGGGTTGTCTGGGTGTGCAGTGTACTCGGTGAGGAAAAGCACATAAAAGCAGAAGGAAAAGGGAAGAACGGGGGAAATGCTGCTATTGACATTTTCTCCTGGCTTTTTTTGTACCTCTGTTGTGTTGCAATAGGATGAAGCAAATTCCAAGCATGCCGGCTGCCCTCTAGCTGTATCTTCTGAAATAGCCACAGCTTGCACAATTCCACAGCCATTTATGGGGACATTTTTTCCACTGGGAGCATGGCTGTTCTCCCTTCCCACCCTGCGGCCGAGGGCCCGGTGCCTTCCCCGGAGGCTAGAATGAATCAGGGGGTGTGTGCCAGAGCCGGCTGGCCCTGTCGCCTCTGCCTATTTGTGGTGGATCCTTGTGGGGCCATGGAAGGCAAGGAAGAGATGAAGTGCTTGGGGCTGTGAATCCTGACAGCAGTGCCCTCATGGAAGTCACACACTGGCTGTATGGAAACCTGAGAGCATGTAAGCATCACTAAACAGCCATGAAAAAGTCTATATTGCTCTCAATTAGAGGGATTTCAACCTTTGCACAGGCACGAATCTGAAAAGTGAATTTTTTTTTAGAAGTCCAGTGACTTTTACAGAAATGAATATTAAATAAAGGGCATTGCCTGTTATTGCACTTCAGATGCTGTTAGGTGGTGTGGCTTTTAAGACCTCTTTTTTAAAGGTCATGCTGTTTATGCTGCATAATATCTAATACAATTGCACTGTAAATTAGAAAAATGCTTTACAGCCTGCTGCTGTGCTTCATGGAGGTGAACAAAATTTGAAATCACAGGTCTCCTCCTCGTGGGGAAGCAGTTGTGGGAAATATTTAATGTCAAAATAATCAGGGGCTTAATGGCCTAGTGATGAGCTATGGAGGCCTCTCTAGGACACCTTGCCACATCTCCTGCCTGCTCTCTAGAATATTTTCCCATTCTTGACACTGTTAAATTTGATTTTGCTTTACTGTTCTAGGAAGTTTTGGGTAAACTGTAGCATTACCTAACCCACAGCCATTTCCTTTAGCTGCACACAATATGCTCAGCCCTGACAGGTTTCTCTCCAAACAGGTAAAAGTTGACTTTCTCTATGTTGAAATGGCTGCAGGCCTGTCAAGTTACTATATATATAAACTCTCTGGAAGGATTAATATTCTATTCCTCTGTAGTAGCTTCAAAACTTCAAAAAAGGCTGTTATCTTTCCTTCCAGGTAAACTACACCATAGAAACTGGATTTTGAGGGACATGCAGCATGATTCCAAAATTCTCCCCTGACAGTTCTTCAGGGAATCAGTGTCAAAAGCAACCAAATGAGTTAAAGCCACAGATCTTTGATCCTTATTTTAAAAACTTCATCTCACACATTTCTTCAGAAGGCAGAATACACAAAAAGGAGAGCAGCCATGGGGCACAGAAACAGTCTGCATAAAACCACTGGAAGGTGTTTTGGTCTCACTTCACTGTGGAACATATAATATGGTTGAAAAGGGATGGGAAGACTGTTGAGAAAACACACTGACTGATGGCAGTGTGATGGACATGCCAAGTAAGGGAATTAAGCAAATAAACAGAGTTTCAGAGAGGAATTGAGAGATGCAGGAACACAAGGAGAAAACTAAGCAGCAGATTTCTACCACCTAAGGGTAGAATTGTAAGCCTTGCATGAAATGGAAGTTACATGATGGAAGTTTGGTGGTTTTTTGAGAACTCTGGAAAAAAACATAATTTCACATTCACAGGGTCTCTTACTAGAGACTGGTATACCCTAAGAATGGTATTTGGATTAGAGGGGCTGCACATGGATGACTGAATTACTAAGTAAGCACTTCCTACCAAGTAGGTTTGCAGGGCAACAGCTGCCACCCAGATGGTGCAGGCACAGGACTCTGGGGGTCTCAGAAGCTGAGGGGCAGCACTGAGCAGTGTCTCTTAAGTCAGTTATGTCCAGCCATAACAAACTTTATTGCAAGGGTAGATCTAAACTGAGGTACCAATCTAACAGAGCCTTCTTGGATTATATTGCTGGTCCCTGTATTAGGTATAGAATTTGCCAGAATACTCCTGCATTATTACTGAGTTAGCAAAAGACACTGTTCATGTTTGTAGAACTGATTTTTTAATATAAAGCCATGTCTTGTGTTCAAATATACAATCAACGTGGTCTGCAACATATTAAAAATACCTTGGAAAAAGCAGAATAAAGAAACATTTCACACATAGGCACAAATTACAGAATGAAAACAACTGTTTCTTCAAACTCTGTGCTAGAAGAGACAGATAACACTTTTTTTTTAACCATCAACCAATGAAAAGAAACTTGGTCTAAATTTCAGAAGGATAAAATATTGTCTTACAGGTGAAAACTCTATATTTCTATAATGACATTCTTGGTCAATACATCTTAAGCTGCATTTAACATGACAGGTTACTGAGAATGCCCCTAGTTATTTGATGCAGGTTAATTTAATGAAAATATTCTATTTTCCACTGAATGCTGTTAAAATACAGCATGAAATCTTTAAAGATTTTTGCAAGCGTGAACATCACCTCACAAGTGTAAGAAAACAACAAAGTTCTCATTTCTGCTGTCCAGTTAACACCATCTACTCAGCCCACCCAATGATCTTATACATCAGAGCCCTCAAAAGCCGAGCTTCATAGGTGACCGTGTTTTTCCCACTGTGCATCCTACTCTCTTCCAGGGGGTGCTCAATGACAGCTGGGATGTTTCTCCCATACAGCTCACACTGCTTCAGGAACTGAACGCACTCCTGGATGACACTGTCACGCAGCATGATCATGTGCTTGGACATGTTCTCCAGCAGGGACAGGAAACACCGCTTGGCGTAGTACCACGTGTCAGTGCTCAGCTTTTTGTTATACGGCTCCAGACTTTTAATGATCCTTGAAATACCAAAGTCATAGTTTCCCTTCACACAGTAGAGGGTACCAATGACCAGATTGACAATGCAAAGATGGTAGGTGTTTTTATCAGGATTGTCATAGGACAGCTGCTCTTCTGCCTTCTCGATCTTCCTCATTAGTTCCTCTGCATCTTCATTCTGGCTCGTCAGGATGTAGGAAACGCAGAGATTGGCTAACACAATGGCACTGACATTGAGGATGTTGTCATAGTGCTTCTTAACTATCGGCTCATAGAAGCTGATAGCCTCTTTGTACTTGTTCTCTTGCATGAAGAGCACATGAGCCACGTTGAGCTTCCACACCTCGTGTTCCTTGCAGAACTCCACCGATTTGCGGAAGATCTTTTCCACCATTGTGTAGTTCTTCATGTCCCAGTAAATCTTTGCTTGGGCCATCAAGACAGGTACATATTTATCCAGAGTCTCATCATACTCATTAACTGCCTTTTTTAGAGCTTCATCATCCCAGTTTTGCCTAGCTTCCTGTACCTGCTTTGTGAGTTTTCTCAGCTGCTCAGTCATTGTCCCTGCTAAATCATCTAGCTTGTGGAAAGCCTCCTCAGGGGCAGTTTGACAAGTGATAATGGCATCCAAGAAGTTGTACAAGTAAGGTGTGAGCAGTTTGTAGGTCAGATGGGTATTCTCTGCCAGCACATCAGCTGCCAGGTCGTAGTACTGATGCTTGCAATAGAGGAGTAGCAAGTTACCAAAAGTTTCTGGTGGACAGGGGTTCTGCAGGAGGAGAAACTGTAGCTTCCCAAACCCTTCAGTAGGCTGGCTGTCCATGTTCATCAGCGCTTGGTTGTGCAGCGTGACAGGATCCAGCTCCTCCTCGGCCCTCGGGGGCATGTCAGTGAGTGCCTCCTGGGCCGCCCGCAGGTTGCGCAGCTGGTACTCGATGGCTGCCTTGAGGTTGAAGGCCTCCACCAGGGCCGTGCGGTGCAGGAGCAGCGTGTTGCCCACGCTGCGGACATCGATGCCCTCAGTGGTCATGCCCACACTGAGCTCGGGGTGCTGATGGATGCCGTGCTTGATGATGTCGGAGATGTACTTGAGGGCGGCCGGGTACTGCTTGGCGGCGTAGGAGCACAGCGCCATGTTGTAGGACAGCTCCGGGCAGTACCCCAGCACCTGCATGGCGCTGCTGAACTTGGCGCTGGCCTCCTCGTGCCGGCCCTGGCGGTACAGCAGGCAGCCCAGGTTCACCTCGGCATCGGCCCGCTCCGAGGGCTCCTCGGCTGCGCTGGGGCCGCCATCAGCGGCGGCAGCCAGCTCCTCCTCCACCAGGCTCTGTGCCGCCGGGAGGTCGCCCTGGGCGTAGTGCACAGCGGCCTGGAGGCGCAGGGCCCGGCGCTGGAAGGCGGGCACGTCCAGCAGCGGGCTGGCGGCGCGCAGGGCCTCTGCGAACAGCCCGGCCTTGTAGAGGGCCTGCGCGTGGCACAGGCGGTACGGGGCCAGCTGCGGGTGCAGCGCCGACAGCTGCTCGTAGCACTCGGCCGCCGCCGCGAACTCCTGCAGCTGGTAGTGGCAGTAGCCCAGCAACGAGAGGCAGCCCCGGGAGCGGCTGCTCTTCTGCAGCCCGCGGCTCAGCAGCGACACCGCCTCCGCGTAGCGCCCGCCTCCGATCAGCCCGTACACCACGGCCGTGTGCTGCCCGTCGGGCACCGGCGCGGCCTCCATGGCCGGCACCGGCACCGCCGCGACGGGGGCGGAAGGGGAGCTCTCGCTGCCATGGCAACGGCGCCGCCGGGCCGGAAGCGGGTAGCTTCCCGTTGCCATGGCAACGGCGCTGCCGGGCCGGAAGTACTCCCCGTGCTGGCGGCGGGTTCCGCGGTGACATTGCGGGCGTGGCGAAGGGGCGGTGTGAGCGCGGCCCGGGATACCGGGATCGGGGCCGCCCCTCCGGCAGGGGGATGGCGGCGGCCGCTCGCCCAGGCTTGTCCGGCCGCCCTGGTGCCGGTGGGGGCTGGTACCCTGGAGACGAGCTGCGTCCTCTGCGTTTGCCCGCCCCCTTGTGTTCCCCTCCTGTCTCCCGGCCAGATTCCAAACTGGCTCAAAAGAGCTCGAGCCTCATAAAGTCGCTGCCTAGACTGGGACTTTCCCCTCCTTTCGGGATCTCATGCAGGTGGAAACAATAAAGAGTAAAAATCAACTATATTTCTAAATGTTCTGTGACAGTTCCCTTAAGCAGTACGTGGTGTAAAAGCAGGCCTTAAGCTAAACACGCAGTCCGGGAGTGCAGGAAGTATATTATTGCTATCGTGGGCTTTTTCAACCCAAAACATCCTCGTCACAGCCCATCAAGATCCACAGTTCGTTACAGCTGGTGGAAGGCAGGAAGTGTGTTTGTACCTTGGCACAATCCACCGGCTTTCCTGCAGCTTTAAAAAGTAGAAGAAATGATTTCCAACTTTTCTGAAACTATTTCAACAATGTAACTGTGCTTTGGAGGGACTTTTTACCCCATGGTATTTCTACTGAACAGTGATGCATCCAGATCGCATACTGTATAATCTGTGTAATTACATTTGAACAGCTCTGGAAGAGTCACTGTTCAGATTTGGTTTCTGGTCACTCCAAACTGATGCCAAGTATACTAAGTGAAGAAGTTTGGTTTGCTTGCAAGGTAGTGTGTCAAAAATCGTATCTGGGCCACTCAGTCTCACGTGCTTCCAGGACCTTCTATATGTGTGATTCAGTAATCAATAGATACAGCTCTGATTCATCCCAACAAGGCAGTTTCAAAGCAAAAAAGCAATAATAAAGAAAGAAAATCACAGCAAGCCATTAAAATTGTTTTATTTCTTTTAGAGAGACCAATAAAACCAAGTTGTTAATTTCAAAAACATGCTTTAAAAAACTGAATAAGCATAGTTTGATCTACTAAAGCAAACAATAAGAGTAATGGTCTTAAAATGCAAAAAAAGGAAAAGATGCAGAAGTCTTTTTAAAAAGTTACACATTTTGCAAATATGTGGGATTCGCATTAGAACGTACACATGGTACTTCTGTGCATGTGTCAGTTGTTTCCCACAGGCAAAGGTTCAGGGGTTATAATGGTATTCCCCATACAACGGTAAGATGCAGTGGCAACATGCTTATAAATTTGTAATTAAATACAAATTAATCCAAGAAAGAAAAGGTAACAAGCAATATACAGTATGTATTCCAATACTGGCACATTCAAGTGATGGAAATCTCTGGAGTATCTCATTTCAGCTGATTTATACCTCCCACTTCATTGCTATGTTAGAAACCATTTACGTGACTTTACTCTTTAAATCATTCATCTCTTTGAAAAAGCCAATAAGAAAAACCTTCTTGCTCTACATTTTCTTGCCCCGAACATTCAGCATTGGAAGTGTCTGTTAATGTATTTTACATAACCTTGAAATAAACCTGCTTTAAAATTTCACTCAATGCATAAGTGACCTATCAGTAACTAAATTGTTTTAATTTTATGAAGGGAAAATAAGTATTTGGCCTGTAGACTGAAACACTCCTATTTTTCCACTAGGATTACTTCATCTAAATACTACAATTGACCTTAGGCACTGCTGGTTGCAGTTTTCAAAAATAATTTGTGAGTATAGTATTGGCTTTGTTGGTAACTACAGGCACATTATAAGACTGCAGTGCACTCTAAGAAGGAGCAATTAGCAAGGTCACCAGACCAGAAAAATGCAGCTGCTGTACCAAGGACACCATCTGAAGAAATACCTGAGCTAAAATGAAACATCCTTGTCTGCTCTGTGATTACAAAATATACAACTGACCTTCTGGGCAAGACCCCAGCCCTGTAAATAGGGTTGGCTCCATGGGGAGTTGTGTCCACCACCACATGAGACATCCAGTTTAAACTTCTGGGAGCTACTGCTGCCTGACCCTGTGAGACTTTGCTTTGGAGCAGGAGCAAAACCATGTCCTCACAGAAACAGATGTCTACATCTTCATCATGTTATGAAGCTGTTGTCATTTGTCTGTAGGTCCCAGGCTGGGAGAGAATTGTCTGATTTTACTACTTGAACTATGGCCAAAGACACCTTCTGGGAATCTCATTCCTGGGAGGTGGGAAACCCTTCTGCCTGAGCCACAGCAGAGCTTCTACCCACGTGCTCCTTGCCTGGAACAGTGTTCGGTTTTCTGGTGGGGTCACAGTGTCGTGTTGTAGGGGAGCACTTTAATCCAGAACGGTGTACATATGAGCCTCTCCTGAGCTCTTCCACCAAAGCCTGTCTGCTCCGTGCATCTCCCAGGAGCGATGCAGAAATTGGGGCTGTACCCAGCAGGCATTCTTGGCTCCGTGCTAAGCACATATAAGGGGATTTGGCAGAAGGGCAGGAGACAAGACCACCAATGTGACTCCCCACAGGCTGGTGGGGAAGATGCCTCTGCAGTTCAAAAGCCTGCTGCAAATCAAGGAGGATTTGAGTGTCAGGCTTTTTCCTGATTACCCTATGCAATTCTGTGTTTGTTTTGTTGTTTGGGTTTTTTGGTTTTTTTGCAAGGAAATGTTTATTTCGGTAAGTGGTCTCACAGGTGGGAATCCTGAGTGGAATTACTGTTTGGCCTGAACCATCTTTGAGGATAGGGAGGAAGATCCAGATCTTCTCCTGAGCATTTTCCTGGTGAAAAAGTGAGGGCTGCTGCCTGGCTCCCTAATTCATGGGACTAAAAACCTGACTGAATTCAGGTTGCAGTTAGCACAATTCAGTAGAACACCTAGAAAAAAGGCATTGCCATTGAACCAGCTTAAAGCACCTTTGGGGAACAACAAAGCCTGTGTGATCCTATGGATAATCTATGTGCTCATCACATTTTAGCACTGGAATTGTAAATTCTAGAGGCCTCATTTAAGGCCAAATTTTCACTAACTGCTGGAGCAAGTAAGTGGTTCTTTGTTGCTGATGTGTTGGGCATCTTCAGGGGAAGGCCAAGCACATGCCCTCTAATTTGTCCTCACCTCTCGTGGACCCATGTTTTATATGCACTCACAGAATTAAGCCGATTTCAATGGGTTTTTTAATGTCTCCTTGTTCAGCAGGCAGGGAAGCAAGTAAAAGATGTAGAATGAGATTAAATGATCTACACAGTCATCTCTCCTGCGCATATCTTGGAAGAGTTTGGCAAAACTGACTGAAATACTGCGAAATACTGAAAACCAGATACGATTTCTGTCTATCAAGCTTATGAGCAGTAGCTAAAAAGTGGTTTCCACCATCTTAAAATATAATAGGCTTGGAATACATTTCTTAACTGTACTGCATGCTTCCACAAAGAATCCTCTTTTTCTCTCCAACAGTTTTTGTTTTAAAACATAATGTAAGATTTTTGTTTGTTTAGTTTCAGAGACCAAATGCTGTTCTGAGATGCACTACTGGGCCCCCCGGTTTCCTCAGGGCTGCTTCGTTTCGCCTGAGAACAATTTGATAAGATCGAGCTGTGTGCTCTCATTTTCTTCCTTGTGATGGAGGAGCAGAACCATAACATTAGTCAGCAGTTTCTGAATTTTGACCCACAATGGCAAAGATACCAAAAGACAGGAGAAATAGATGGAGGCAATTACAAACAGTCACTTGATTGATGGTTGACATTGTTAGAGCTTCAGCTGTGTGTCAGCTTGCGGTGGTGCCGAATCCCCATCCCTGCCGGTGGGTGTTGCCATGGGCAACAGTGCACTGAAGCCAATAAAAAGGAGAGGAAATGAGGGGAGACTCAACCTTCGGGGAGGCTGTAGGGTATGCATTATAAATTATGTTATACTTAGCAATATGCAATACCAAAATTCAGGAAATCTGTGTGTACCTGCCAGCAGTACTGTTGGTTCCTAGTATCTGTTTCTCCCATAACGTATGTATTCTAAGTTTGTATGGCTTGCTGCTTACTATACTGTGTCTGTCCTTATTCAGAGAAGAAAGAAGTGGTAAAAGAATAGCAGAAACATTTCCATTTGATGCATGTACTTCACTGCTGTGCAGTCTGCATTTCTGGTCCTTCCTGCTTCTTTCTGCTAGAGAAAGTGATGTGGTTCTGTTGTGCACTGACAGATTGGCTCACAATGCTACTGAATTTCCAGCTATTGTCCTACACACTGTGGTTAGAAGCACAGAGCCTTTTTGTTTTGCTGTGTTTCTTTTAAAGAAGTGATCAGCAGATTTGTTGTTTCTGTTTGATTGTGAGACAGATGTAGTCAGCTTTTCTAAGGCGCTAACGACTCACTTTCCTTGGAAAGGAGGAAAGCTCTTTTAGCATCTGGTCAGCTGGGCCAGGTTCTGATTTCCATTAAGTTGGTGCCAGTTCAAGGTAATTCCAGTGAAGTAAATGGAATTTGGCACAGGTGTAAAACTAAGCTGAATTCAGCTTTAATTTCTGCTGCCAGACAAGCCTATATTTAGAATCCCATTTTTCATAGAGTACAAAGGCTTTCTCCCCCCCCATGAATGGGCAGTCGTTAGCACTGCAACATGACTCCTTTTGTGTCCGGTCACGAAGCAGAGAAAGCACCCTCAAATCATAGATCACAGGCTTGCTACACTAGTGATCCTTGCACTAATAAAAAGAGATCAACTTTCAGGTAATACCAGGGGTCATCACACAGAACTGGGTATGTTTGGTTTTGTGACCTATCATGTTTGATTAGATTTTTATGGACACCTTTACCACTGATGGCTACATGTGAGCCTTGACTAGAGCAGTGCTAGCTGTAGTAATAGCATCTGAAATTGTACTGAAAGACCTGCAAGAGAGTAAGAGGTAGTCAGTCCAGTGTGATGATATTCTTCCTCTCCACCATTTCAAAATATTAATTTCAACTGAAAATTATACAAGGAAGGTTTATCCGTGGTCCACTTTTTAATGTAATATAAACCTGAAGCACAAGGCAACAGATTTCCTTTTTTATTTGTACTCTATTTTCATAAAAGCCCATTAATCTTTTCCTTAGGGGACACTGTAATTTAAAAAAAATGAATGCATTAAAAGAGCATTTTTTAAAAGAAAAAAAACCCACTCTAAAATTACCATGCAATATTTTGCCCTTGTGCAAACTTCCCCTTGCTGAGAAATTTGCTGCTCTGTTAATATGAATTTCTCTGGGAAGAAGGGACAGCTTGGTGCTTTTAAAGATAATAAAGTTTGTTTTTAAATGTAGCAAAGGTAGGCAATTCTAAAAGCCCTGATCAATCACTAAGAAGCTTTGTTGTAAAAAAATACTTCTTTAGAATACAAAGCAGGCTTTTCAGAATGTTCAGGCTTAAAAGAGGAGGGAGAGTAGGAGAGGAACATCACAAAAGCAGGCATAATTGATTCATAACATGTACTGAAGAGATGCAAAACAACAATGTAATTACATACTATTCTGTTTTGTGCAGCTCCTTGCATATGAATTGGCCAGCTTGCATCCCAGTTCTGCTCTGTATTATTAATTTTATTAAGATGTGAGTTCTTATATTTCAGTCTGTTGTCAGCTTTACGGATTTTTACAGCAGCAGTTGAAATGTAGTGGAGCTGAATGAACGCTTCTTATGTTAAGTCTTCCGTGTCTCTCCAGATACCAGTGCAATCTCACTGCAGGCCTTCCTTTCAGTCCCACTAAACCTCACAGTAAAAGCAAACTATGCTGCCATCAAGATAATATCCAATCAATTAAGCATGTCTGCTAAAGCATTTCTTAAAAAATGTTGGGTCTAAGCTTATGTAAACCTTTCAGACAGCTCTTATTGTAAAGTGACACTGATATTTGCAGGCTTAATTTATGTCTTTGAGAGACATTGTAAAGGTAGAGGAAAAGGAGGATGAGGATGTCACCTGAGAAGGAAGTCTTTTTTGGTGCAGCTCCTCCCATTTACCTCTATTTACTGCCACAGAGTCCAGCATAGGCTTCAGTTTCACATTCAGCTTCACTAGACACTGAAAGAAGATTAAAAAGAAGATGAATGAAAAAATATTGACAACTCCTTTGATGGACAGTACATGGAGTAACAGGGTAAAAAAAGAGTTTAATCTGCACCATGCCCCTACCCTCCTTGCCCCCAGGTGTGTACATACCTGTGTAGGTAAAGGTTACTGTTCTCAGTGAGATCTTTTCATCTATCTCACTCATTTCACCTGAGGCTTTAAATAAGCCATCAAAAATGTAAAAAAATTCACATAAGATGGCAGAGTTGCTGCTCAACTACTTTAGCTTTCTGGTAATCTGTATCTGTAAAGATAGTCCGTTTGAGGAATCCCTGTGCCTGAGGCTATCTGATTGCTGGCATCTAGAAGCAGGAGTTCCACTGGTTGGATAGGTTGGACAAAGCTGAAATAATCTCCCTAGTGCTAGATTATTTTTTCCTACAGATGAGTAAACCACAACAGCACTGTGCTTTGCCAAACTGGCAAAAAAAAAAAAAAAAAGAGTGTGTGTGCTCAAAATAAAGAAAAATAAATGAGTTTTCCTTTGAGACTGCACTGAAATCACCTTTTTTGTATATACCCAGTCCAAAGTTCACAGAGGCCAGTAAGAATCTTTTATCTGGTTTTATCTGGCTTTGATAAAGTTATGTAATTCCTGCATAACTTTGCTAGAAGTTTATTTTACCTCCCCCTTTAATATCAAATGCTTATGTGAAAAGACCATAAGTGCTTCACTTGGTTGTATCTACATTAAAGAGAGACAGAACCTCATTAACAGCAGCACTGCATGTGAAGAAAGGGTTAACCAGTTACCTCCCAAGCAGTCATGTAATGTGTCCTTTCAGGACAGAGGAGTATTCTTCTTTTTCAGCTTTTCTGACTAGCAAGAAGTGGGGTTTGCTGAGAGCTGGGCAGCATGTTTACTCTGACAGCAAGGAAAGTACGTATTTGTCATTTGAAAGAAAGGGTTGGTGCAAGATTAAAGAATAAAAAAAAGACAAAGAAGACAGCAACAGTTCCTTCTGCACTTCTAAAAGTGCAGAAAATTATACAGAAAAGAAAGGAAAGGGGAAGTAGGTACCTTTGCAGTTGATAATTTTTTGTTTTAAACAGTAAGGTTAACAGCAACTGTTTTAAATGGTCCCCAGAGCCCAAACACCACTAAAGGACTGGATTTTTTTTATAGCTAGTCTGCAAGCCATGGGAGCTTGGCTTGCTACCGAAGTAAGTCTTGGTAGATTTTTAATTGAGCTATTATACGGTAATTAAGGGTTAATGGCCTGATTTTAAGATGTGCTGAAAACTTGCAATTTCAGTTGACTTCAGTAGGAAATATGAATGCTCAGCACTTCTGCAAAATCATACCATGAATAAGAAGCTGATTTGTGTGGAACTCAAAGTAAATCCATTTGAAATTATTTCCTCAGAATATGGCACAAACTGGGCAGATTATTTTGCAATGTTGGGCTTGGGGTAAGAGGCAGAGTTCACTGCACTCCCTGCCCCATACAGTATTGCTCATTGTGATGGTCATTCATTTGACAGAATGGATGCGGATTTTTAACATTCCCATCACCATGCCTCAGAACTCTCAATTTTTCTCTCTTTATTTCAGACCATTGTGAAGTCCTTAAATCTGATATGGTGGAGTCCAAAACAGAGGAGCATTAATACATTATAAACAGCTGAAAATACCTGAAAAGCTCACTCCTGTTACCATTAGCACCTGCATTACCACTGCCAGCTCAGTGTCGAGAGGTAGCACATTAGACACTCAACTCTTGACAGCAACTTATCAGATCCTTTCTGTGCAAAGCCAGTATCCATCCCCTGTCAGTTAAGCTCATTGGTATTTTCTAAATCTTGAAAGGGTTTTCGTGAAGTATTTTTCCAATATACACTTTAAATTAAAAAAAAAGTAAATATATATATATATATATATATATAAACACACCCCTGGTGGTTAAATCAGTGTTTAAAAATCAGCATATTTCAAATCTCTCTAAGTACAAGGATGGTGTTCTGCACTCACACCCTGTCAGCCCCAGGATCTGTAAGCACAACCTGCTGTACAAGCTGTTCCTGTCATAAATGCTATACCAGGAACCTACACCAGCTACAGGCAACACAGAGGAGACGGAGCTCACTGGGACAGCAGACTCTGTCTCAGTGTGGCTCTGCAGCTCTCGGCTATGTCTGTGTCCTTTTTGTACCCTTTTTTTTGCCATGACTGACCACAAGACCATGATGTTTTCAAGACCAGTGCCAGGGAGCAAACACAGAGGTCTGGGCATGACCTACTGCTGTGCCTGGCCCTCCAGGCCTCGGCATATGCCATGCTCTTGTGCGAGGAGACAGCCCTGTCACATACAGTGCCAAGGGGATTGTGAGTGCTCGAGGTGCTTACATCAATTAGCTTTGCATCAATACAGCCGAGAACAGAAGCCTGAGTAGGTTAGGAATGTATACAGGACCCCACAGTTCTACAGTAATCACTGTTGTCTTACGAGCTGTACACATATTTTAAATCCAAAAGTAAATACACATATATTTCTTAGCAATACAGACTTAAGTGCACATTAGAGTCTAATAATCCAAGTGCAAGAGAGGCCACCAGGTAAATAACAAGAATGGTTAACTACTAACATTAACTTTGATGAAATTTATTACAAGGAGTATTTAAGAAAGAATAAACCATGTCTTTGACATTAATTTTTACCATAGAACCAGCAATTAATTCAATGGAATACCTACAAAATATATAGTGTAATTTTTAGAAACTTTATTTTGTTACACATTAATTTAGAGTAGGAATACTTGACAGTCCAGATTTTGCACTGGGTCTATAAAATGTCTTTATTCAGACATTGATTTGATGTTTGAACCACTGCTTCTGTATTTAGTATCCTTTCACTTTGGGACTTTTTCATTCTGATCTAGTCTTTTAATTAAACTGACTACTATAATTCCTATGGAAATTAGCTTTTATTTTACTTTTTCCAGCTACCAAAGCATTTCAGTAGGATTTCTCTGATACCAAGTGCACAAATTGGATTTTATTTCTTCTTGAGATGTAATTAAAAACTCATTTGATTACTATATATCTGGCCCTGTTTTAATTATTAAACTCCAGTAATCAATTTGCTTTTATGAAGCTTCTGGGAAATTATCTCAAAAGCAACACATTTTTCTCCCTTCTGGCAGGCTCTCAACCATTTACTGAATTACATTCATAGCACCTGTTCCTGATCCGGATTAAACCACCAATTTATTCCCAAAGCTATTTAAGTTTATTTGGCTGTAGCCTTGTCAGGGTTTTCTACCTCCTGGCTGCAGTTTTTACTTTCCATTTTATTGCAGGAGAACCCCTTGATGTATTGCTCTTCCATGCTACTATTTTTGATGCATGCCTCTTATGAACAGCTTTGCTAGCGATCTGTCTAATCTGGTATCCAGGTTCCTAATGCCTAATTTATTATTTGCCTTACTAGGCAGAGGCTTGGTCTTCAACAGTCTGACAGGGGATATCCCCCCATAAACTCAATAGTTCCAGAAACACCCTTTTTCCTTGTGCCTCCTTGGTGCAGCAGGCAGGCTGTGGGCTGGCAGGCAGCTGGGCTCTGTGCTGAGGGAAGCCCAGCTTGGGAGAGTTCCTGTCTCCCGAGGCCTCAATGTCCACTTGCAGTCCTTCCACTGCAATGCAGCTGCCTTGCTACACAGCCATAGGTACAGGATTGGTGACCTTTCCCATTTTATCCCCTTTACTGTAAAAGCTGTTCTTAGTAGCAGTGATAAAGCATGGGGGAGGAGCAGTGTGCACTCCAGCCTTAGGAAAAACCAAGATGTGTTTCCAGTTCCCTTCTGCATCCATATATTACCTCAGATGCGCAACTAAGCTGTTTGTCAGAAAGTTACTGCATAGCAGTGACTTTTCCTTACCATCTTTAATTATTTACGTGTCTTTTGGGACTATGTACTGCTCTGCCCACAGCATCCTTTCGCAAGGTGTAGCTCCACTTATATGAAAGCTCCTCCAGCACAAGAAAAGGTTAAAGACACTTCATCAATATATTATGTGCATCTGGGAGAGGGGCAGGGCTGCCTGAAGGAAGAGCTCAAAGGGGGGAAGAGCATGAGGTACTCAGAGAAAGCTATTTATGGGAGAAGGTAAGGAGGGGAGAGTAGTGTTGGTTTTTTTTCTTGTGTATAGAGATGTATTTCTTAAGCGTATTTTGCTAGATAAAGCATAGAGAATGCAGAAATAGTAGCAGTAGCAGCAAACCCCTGCAGGGAGAGGGGGATAGGTAGCAGCAGAGGCATTTGTTGGTACTCTGAGTACCAGCCTCCTGGGCTGAAGTGGGGTGTGGGGGGAAGAAGACTTAACCTGCTACATCCCATTCCTCTCTGGGGAAGGACGTTAGCTGAAACTGCCAAGATGCAGCGCAGATGTGGCCAGAGGCTAAACTATTGCTAAAGCAAATGCAACATTTTGTTGTATTCTAAGACTGATACCAAATATTTTTAAAGAGGAGCACAGTATGTCCTAACTTACAAACACTGCAGGACCTCCAGCGTATATACTTTTCTTTTCTTCCCCTCCCCACCAGAGATTCTCATCCAAATATTGACCAATTCTGACCTTGCTTAACTTACGAGCTTTGACAAGATTACAGCTCATGAAAGTATGGTTGCAGGGCTAATATTTACCATATAAATTCATTTTTATGACTGAGCACATATAAAAAAGTTATAGGTCTCAGTGTTCACTCTACTTTTGAACCCAGTGGTTTCTAATGAATCACTTTTATTATGTAGGCAGTTTCTGAGTTGGAAGGGAGGACCAGTGACCGAGAAGCCATAGGGATAAATTCAGACTCGGTGTAAGCATATGAAGCATTGTTGAAGTCAAGAGAGTCATGACCAGTTACAGCAGAGCTGAATTGAACTCCTGAGTTTTGCTGAAGTGGCTTTCACGTGAGAATACATAGGCCAAAGGTGAACCATCTATCTGAATGTCCTTGAACTTCAGATTAGTTCAGATAAAAGGGAACCGGTGTTGCAGACATCCACAGATCTGATCTTCATAATACTAATACTTGATGGAAGTTGTTTTGAAAACCTAAAAGTATTTCTGTATACATGCCCATATACTAAACCCAAAAAGACTGCTAAATTTCCACTATCTGTAGGTAGAATGCAGAAGATAAAGTGATATATAGAAGATATAAGGATTAACCTCTATGAACCCTTGATTGCGTGTGTATATGAATTAATTATTTGCCCTACCAATTCAGGACTGTGTTTAATCATTATGTTCCAGAAAAAAATACGGTATTTGTGAGGGGGTTGAGTTAATGAAAAAATAAAAATAAAATTATTGCAATCTTCTAATGGTTGAAGTTTGTTTATTCCTTCTATGGCTTACTGAGGAAGGGTCCAGGTCATCAAGTACATAATGCATGAGTGCATTATTTTTTCATTTCTGCCAGGGAATTTTTTTCTGATGCCTAAAAATGTAATTAGATGAAATGAATATATTACTAACTTTCCTGATAGAAAACAGGAGGGTTTTTTTAGCTTCTCTCTAAAAATTGTTAGTGGAAGGAAGCCAGTTGTGACTGGAAAGGGATCTAACACATGCATCAGTGTTCAGCTCTTCCACTATGAATTAGTGTTAAGCTTCTTTCTGGTGAAGGTATGCTAGCAAGAATAATACTGTACTCCTTTGTAAGTAAACATGCATACTAGAGAAAGATGATTATAAGTAAGATTCACCACTGGTAAAAATGTGCCAGGTACTTCAGGGAGGAAAGTATGTACAGAGCTCCTGGTAGCCAAATGTGCTCTGACCAGTATCAAGCATGTTATGCTGCCAAAGGGAGAGTAATTCTGAAGGACCGGCTACCTACTGAAGTAGCTCAACTGATGTGTTGCTATAGTTGCAAAGGATTAATCTGTTCATAATAATGTCATGAGACCAAGGGTTTGCTAGAAAAGAAGAGTTATTATTTCATAAACAACTTCTTATTTAGCTGTGCCGTTTATGGTTTAGATTCCATGTCAAGCACGCAAGAGACAGAATGTTTCAAACTCTTTTCCTTTCGAGATTTTAGCCAAGCAGCCAATCAATGTCTTCTTCCTTGCTATTAAATGGATTTTGAAAAATTCTTCAAACCATATCAGTCTCATATGCTGATTTAGTTCTTTGAATTTACCCTCAGCTGGGAATTCTGCAGGCAACTGTGATTCTGTTGTGTTAAACACTTGAAGCGTTTCATCCATCATCATTTCTAGTCCTTTTCTGATGCAATGTAGTTTGTGCTTTGTCTTTCTTGAAAACTGAATGGCTGTTAAATTATCCATTCATCTTCTTTCAGATTTGCTGTACAATTTGAGTTCCCTCTATTGGCTGTCTCTTCTACCTTATCTGCCAACTTTTCAATCTACTTCCTCAGATCTTTATACATGTTTCCATACATGACTGCATGTCCTTCGCTATACATTGGGCAGATAATTCTAAGTACAACAGCAACAGAAATTGTAGTATTATGAATTATTCAATTTTTCTCACAGATCAGGGTGAAAGCCTTCAGTGAAGCTTAGCTTAGCTTCACTGAAGTCAATGGCAAATGTTGGTTTTTCTATCTTCTCCCAAATATCTTTGTCAATGAACTGCCCTTTCAGTTGAGACTGTTTGGAAGTAAGTTGAAGTACTCTTGTTTGAAGGGGAAAAGTACTCCTTTCTGCTGTCTCTTCTTCTAAACATTTTGGAGAAACTTGTAAATTCCTAAAATTATTGATAGAAATACAATAATCTCACCAAATTACCAAAATCCTAGCAAAAGTGATATTCTCCTCATTTTCAAAAGCAAAACAAAACACTCCTTGCTCTCGGGAAGGAAAAAGAAAGGATTGGGATCTTTGTTCCTATTTTAAAAAGGTGTTCATAATACTCACAGACAGAAAAATTCTTGCTCTGAAACCAAAACTATGCCTTTTCATATTACACTGTGAAATAATGATGCATTTAGACAAAAATTGCAAATAAAAACATTCTTTCTTCTCTTCCTGTTTTTTCTTTCTTGTATAGCCCTTTTTAACCTTTTCTATTAGTAAAAAAGTAGCAGAAAAAAGAGACTCTCAGATTAAGGGCAAGAGGTAAGAAAAACAGTTTGCTAATGCTTATTCCATTACTGGAATAAGTACTAGTATCTGAGTCTTCTGAAAGCTCAAGGGAATTCATTCAGGGTGGCCTCGTTTAGATTCATCATTAGTAGACCAGCAACAAGGCAACAAAGGTGCTGAACCTAGTAAAGTTCCCATTTCAAGGCTAGAGAGAGATCCTTCTACAGTGCCAAAATCTTCTTTCTCTGGGCCAAACACTTATTCCTAACATAATCCTTAGCTACCAACTTCCCCCCAGCACTGGCATTTGGCCTGATTAAGTTTCCTCTGAAGCAAATTTCTTCCAAACACAGCAGAATATGTTGCACCTGCTCTTCCTTGGATAATATTACCCCCTGGATTTCAACAGAAAGTGAGACTAATTTGATCTGCCAACATCTGTACAGCCCCAGTCCATGGCGTATCACATACTGCATCCCAAGCCTATCCGCCTTGTCAGCCAGGCAGTTTCAGGAAGCGTAAATGCATTATCTCTCTGTGTCCAAATCAAATGTCAGAAATAAACCCTGCCAAAAGTGTGCATCTTTATGGTATTCCTTAGGATCTATTAAAAGTTATCCTTCTCTTCCCTCAACATGCTACAAAGGAAAAGCTGGTTTCAATGAGAATCACACAGAATTGATCAAATTGCTTCCTGTGAACACATCTTTCCAAATTGCTAAGTCCTGATTTTTGTTTTGTGGGGGTTTTGTTTGTTTGGTTGGTTGGTTTGGGTCTTTGGGTTTTTTTTTGTTTGTTTTTTTTTGTTAAAACACTTCTTAACAACTTGGGAACACATTTCGTGGAATGTCTAATATTGCTCAAGGTGAACAGCTAGTGAACTCTCTGCCCCCTGACTAGTTGCTAACTTAGAACACCAATGGCCTGACTTTTGTATCAACATTCCTAGGTATAGGAGAAAGGTGGAAAGCCACTTCCAAAATGTTCATAGTGTCTTCGTGACTAAATAATTTTAAAAATTTTTCAGTTCTGACTGTACAGACAGGACAGAAACATCTGAAGGAAAATGTAATGGTTTTAATTGAATCCAGTGACTCTTGCCTGGGTAAAGACAAAGCCATGCCATACAATCCATTCTGGACAAGCAGAACTTAGAGAGGAGTGATCCAAACCCTGAATTTCTTATACAATATTTCCTCATGCAAAATTGTAACTGAAGGACAGATGGAAAGGGAGAGAAGTGATAATTGAGGAAGGGCTGCATCAGGATATAACAGTGTGAGCATGATTGTTAAAGCACACTTTTTTCATATTCTCTGCAAAGGAATATTAAAATGTTAATCTCCTGCCTTACAATTTTTAGTAGAATATGCACCTTTGAAAAAAAAATCACTGTGTGTATATGCACTTCCAATTCAAGTATCAAAGTCAACTCTTGAACCAGAGAAGTTAAAGCACAAAGGTAGCCATGACTGTTGAATATTTCTGTGGCTCTACCATTTATGATACCTTATGCATTTAATCTAAGTTTACAAGCAGAATGGATGCTTTTGCAGCTACATCATCATACTCTACAGATAGATTTAATTACAAGGCCAGACATTATCTTCTGTAGGAAGACAGGCATATCAGAGCTCTTGGAGTTGCAGACAGAGAGATAACATTTCTTTCTAAGTATGTCAAACAATGTGATAGAGAAGGATCTGTCCCCCCACATTCCATTCAAAACATTTAAAGTATTTGCTAGGCTAAACATAAATGTTTCTACTGTTCCCAGGTTCCCCCTATAATCCTGGATGGAGCAATGCAAATCCAATTTTGTAGATACTATTACATGTTTAAAGCTCTCAATACCCAAGAAAATCTTGAATAGCTCTAAAAACAGCACTAAAATGGAGCAGTTCAAGGAGCACCAAGGTAGAGGTGAGCAGGGCAATCTCAGGCACGCATAAGTTGTAAAAGCCATGAGCTTCTTTATCTGCCACAAAGACATCTCCCTTAAATTTAAATAGCTGCTGTCATTGTCACTGACTACCTGACTATGTATTTATCTGCCCAGAAGCAGAGTGCATGGCCTTTGGCCCTGCTATTCATGGGGTTACTGTCTCTGCCTAACAATGCCGTGAACAGAGCTGGGCTGCTGTTAGCATCTTTTGTTTGATGTGAATCGCTGAAGCTTTGATGTTGTTTGTGAGAAATATAATGATTAAAAAGAATAAGATCTTCACTCTCCCACTGTCTGCTCCCCACAAAGAAATCTAATCTGAGTTGGGAAAAATCTGTGACTGATCCCGTCTTAGGTAGACACAAACGATGGAGTCCAGGAGAGAAATCTGTTAGTATTGAAAGTCTTAGCATCTCCTTACTGGAGGGTCAGAGAGGTAATTTGTCTTAATGATCAAAATTCTGTTTCCTGTTACACAAACATCTATGTTCAAATAGGTATAGAATACTTTCTTTGTGTGGTGAACACAGCTGCCAGTGTAGCCATAGTGCTTTATTTTCAGTGGGATGCCTTAGATTTCTGCTTTAGTTACACATGCTTCCCCTTTATAGGTTATTCTTACAAAACAAGAGGGTGATTACTTCATAGTAAAGCTACATTAGTGGATTTGAAATGCTCTACAGTTCAAAAAAAGCATTTTCTTTATAAATTATTATTCTAATATGCCTTGTTTTTCATCTGTACTGATAAATGCTTTTCTTACTGTCATTTTTGAATGAAGAGCAAATGTGATGCAGTAAAGCATAACCAAAGCCTCTAAAATCTGAGCTTCAATGTAAATGGATGACTGTTCTGCTACTCAAGGCAAAACCTCCCACTGTCACATAAAAATACTCTGATCAGTGATCACCACAGTAACAAAAAAGTAAATTCAATAAAATTATAATGTCCCAAGTGTAATAAAATGCAATGAAAAAAAATTGGGATGCTTTTATCTTTACAGACCTTTGATCCACAGTGTGAAGGAAATGGATTTGATTACTAAGGTATTTTGAAATTGGAGGTGGCTTGATTCCTACATTGAGCAGCAGATAGGTGAGAAAGAAAGGGACCAGAGCTGGCTTACCTTGTGCCAGGAGCAGAGTCGGGCTTACAGAGCAAGCACAAAAAGATTTTGGATTTAGGCACTTGGATATGGGAAATCTCTCTGTGCATAATTCCAGATATTAATTTTTTTTAATATATATATCCCCAGCCATCATTATATATCTATATTCACCTTCAGGCTTCACATTAGCTTACAGTGTAGAACAGTTTTGTGTATCACTGATGTTTTTTTCTTCTGGATGGGATGGGCATTCCAAGGGGCAGTCAAACAGGACTGCTAACAGAGTTGCATAGTTCTTGTTGATTTACTAATCACTTGTAAACCTTCTCACAAAAAGGGGCCAAACTCAGGGAACAGCCAGGTAAGCAGAGGGATGTGATACAAGTTCCCCAACAAAGGAGACATCATTATCCTTTACCTGGGAGAACTACTACACCTCCAAGCCGGTTGTCTTAAGCCACCTTAAGGAAATGCAGAAAGCAGAGCAGATACACAAGGAGTAGGTAGAACCAAATCTTCCCAAAGAATGTTTTGGAACATTCAGAAGAAAAAAGATAAAGCCATAGGAAAGCCATAACTCTCTAAAAAATGCTGCAAAGTTTATATACTGTTTTAAGTATGAAACATTCCTCATGGGCACTCTGGTACATAGCCTAGCTCATAAGCTTGGACTGCAGAGAAGATATGGTTTGTTCTAGTACTGTCAAAGGCACTGGGGTGGTATCAGACCACTCCTGGAAGTTTGGGCAGTGAAGTTCCTTCAGTATTGCATTCTTCAGATATCCATAGCTGCCAAGAATAGCCTACTCTTGAGAACTACTTAGAGCAAAGACAATTTCAGCAAAGACAATTTTCTGCTGATCTCACATGGGATTAATGGGAGTTGCCAGCATTCATTGGTTGCTGGGATCATCTCTGCTGTGTGGGTGTCAAATAACAAAGACCACAGCATTAGGTCCTGCTGTAGCAACTGTGTTGGTAGGGACAGATGCATTCCCCACAGCATTTCCTTCGGGGATCTGCCCACACAGATTCAGGACTTCTGCTCACTAGCAGGGGAAAAAATACATGCAACAGCCTTGATTTTGTTCTCAATGGCTTAATGTTGTAATTTTGGCATGAAAATGAGTGTCAAATGTTTGGGGTTTTTTTTCAAACACATGTTTTTTAGAAGTACTGTGGTAGTGAGCTATATAGGTACCACTAAGATTTTACTGATTTGTCAGCTGCCACTCCACCTCTTTATATTGCATTTGCAATGATGTAACCTGTTCTCTCCACACATGCAGATCCTACAATGTACTACAATGTCAAGAATTTTAAAGCATGTTAGAAAAAAAAAAAGAAAAGGAATCTAGGACTTGTGTTCATAGTTGTGTTCAGCCAATCATAGTTGTGTTCAGCCAGCCCTAAACAGAGGACTGACAATGCCTGAATACTGTGCTGATGTGATATCTGTACTGAAGTTTGATTAAGCTGAATATGAAAATTAAAACTTGGCTCCACACTGAAGAGAGAATCTCCTGCAGTGTGACACTATGGCATCCAGTTTTCTGTTTACCCCTAAGGCTGGTGCTGCTATGACTTCCAGGTTTGTTGATGTCTCTTTTTTAAGTTGTTGAGCAGCAGGCTAATGACTGCACAGCGTGATGCAAAGACAGTAGAAAGCAGGGAAATCAGATGTGAATATATTCCCCAGAGATATCCTGCTAAGATGGAGCTAACTAACCAGAGCTTTACTGCTCAGATGTAGTCTTCTCATGCAGAGGATGGGCTGATTATCAGCTCTTCCTGCTTTACTGTACATTTTTGGATTACAGATGTTATTACACATAATGAATTCTGTTATAATATGCATTCTAGTGTAATGTGAACTATTATATTAAAAGGAACATTACTTTTAAAGAGTTTTTGTCCAAGGCCAGTGTCATTGTCTCTTCCCTATATTGTTCAAAATGATCTTGGTAATCTAAAAAATACAGGTTTATATTCTTCTTCTGTCCTTGTTTTGCCTTAGTTGTTCGAAAGCTGTAGCTGTAGTTTATTTCATCAGGACAAAGGCAAACCTAAGGAATGGACAGGATCTGCTGGCAAAGCAGCAGCCCACCTTGCTGTTTACACAAGTGTTGTTGTCCACGTCACACAACAGGAGTTGCTGTTGCTGCTGGGTAGTCACTTCATTATTGCCACAGTGGCAGCCTCAGATGCCACGAGGTATGGAGGGCAGAGGGCACATCATCCTTCTTACCTTGTATGATATTGGTGATATATCTGGTCTATAAAATGAAAAGGAACTGCCACTCTATTTTTATTTTTGTGTAGGGAAGCTACATTCAGGGTCAAGTTAATAATTTTAATGTTAACATGGGAGCTGTATCTGCTTCCCAGCTCCCGCGTATCATCACTGACCCATTCACTGCTTCGAGGTGTTAGGCAGTCTAGGGTGCAGTAGAACTTGTTACAGTTCCCCAAAGACACTTAGTGAGAACATCCTCATGTTTTCTCAGATACCAGTGGCCAAACTGTCAGTCTTTGGTGGTGTAAGGCGGTCTGTGTGGTTTCAGTGAGTGGGAGGAAGACTGACTGACACAGTAATTGATGATTAAGTTTCTACAGTGTTACTCTGCATTTATCATCCTGCTCTTGAAGCTCTGCTTTCTATACAGATAAGAGAGAAAAAGTTACAATGGTGAAACCATTGTGAAGCCATTTGCCTGTTACACAAGTAAAATCCTGAAGCTGGTTTAATCCAAAAAGACAGAAGCACTGTTCTGGTAGGAAAAAAAATCTTCACTGAAAGGCTGGTAAAGCACTGGAACAGGCTGCCCAGGGAAGTGATAGAATCACCATCCCTGGAAGTGTTAAAAACCCATGTAAATGTGGTGCCTGGGGACATGGTTTAGTGGTGGACCCGGCAGTGTTAGTTTAATGGTTGGACTCAATGATCTTAGAGGTCTTTTCCAAACCTAACGATTCTGTAGTCATCTATAGCCTTAATAGAGGAGTACTTGAGAGTTTGCACACTGTATGCCAAACACCCAGGCAGTCTGTACAGAAGTATAATTAAAAGAGTAAACTCTGAGTTAAACAGCACACAGGTTAAACCACAAATTATTTGTCACTGATCTTAAAGGCTTGGCCTAGAGTGCCTCTTAACAGTTTAAAAATGTGCAAGAAGAAAGTGCAAAGGCTCAGCCTTGAGCTTGCCTTAGGGTCACACAGATTGGGACAGGTTTGACAGCAGCACCTACTGAGATTGTCCTGCTGGCATATCTGTCCACAGTACTCCATACCTTACCATGATGAGAAGCAGTTTGTCTCAAACATAATAAAATAAACAGTTACCCTATCAGCTTTTATAACTCAGAGAGGAATTTTATTTGCAGACATTACCACCTTTGGAGAATCTGAAGATTTCTGCATAGAATTCAGACTTTTGGTAAAGTCAAAGAAGGAGAATAGTTCAAATAGCCTTCAAGGCTTCTCTGAAAACTAATTCTTTTTCCCTATGGAGGCAAGAACAATATTCTCTGAACTCTACAGGAGCAGTAAGTAAAAATTACCTCATACAATGGCATGCAGATGCTATCAATCCACTCGAGCTGCAACCTGGGTAGTTCATGTTTCCTGTTCCGATCAAAAATGGCCTGAATTGAGAAGGGAACAAAACTGTCATGCTTTATTACACTGCAGTATTTTACAGACACATCATCCAGCACTTTTCAGCTATGATCAAATTCTCACAACTAGAACACTTTGTAAACCATAATCAATTTTTGCAGCAGTCTTCCTACTGCTTTGCATGGCATGAAAAATAAACTGTTTATTTTCAATTCTGTTTTGAAATTTTTAGGCTGAATCTGTTCATATTTTATAATTCTGTGATGTAAAATAAATGCTCCACAGTTGGAGCTGAGCTGGTAAGTAACCTCCTGTGCAAATGTAAAGTAGATACCTTTGAGTAGAAATTTCCCTTCTCTCACACAGGGTTTTCCAGCTCAGCAAAATGAACAGTGATGGATCTGGGCTTGCTCTCTCCCTCCCAGTTACAGAGCCTTTCTGCAGAACCAGCTGTGACTGTGAATCCAAAGGGTAGGAAATCAACAGATTCATTTTGGGAGCAGTTATCAGTTTGTTCCTCTGGAATCAGCCTAATTCACAGCTCACTGCACTCCCTCAGTGATATGTCATGGAATAGGTCAGCAGTTGATCTTGTTTAAAAATTCCTCATTAATGTAGTAAAACTCTACATGCTAACTGATGGCCTTATCTCCCAACCTAAAACACTTAATATATCAGTTTACTGAATTTTTTTTTAAGTGGTGAAGGGCCAAAAAAGAGGATAATCTTCTTTCAAGCAGTAAGGCTTCAGAGCATCCTACATGTGGCCCACAAATGACTGTATTCCTTGGTACAGATCATAGAGCCCAAAAGAAGAGTGAGAAGTCTCCCTATTATGGAGAAAATATTAAAGCTATTTAAAGCAATACATTTCTTTCCCACCTGTCTAGGCTGTTGGATGCAGATTTTCAGAAGACATGAGTCCAGAAGAAAGCTCTGGCTTTTGCCTTTCTCTGTGATTCTACCAAGGTATGCCCAAAATGTACATGTAATAACATACCTTAAAATAATTCTTACTGTTACTGGACCTGGGCCATTTGCACTGGCATTCATTGTTACTTGAAGACAGTAACATTACCATGCATGTTAAAATAAAACTACCTCCTATTATGTTTCCTTAGTATGAGAAACACACTTTGCAAATTTTATATAAAGGGCAGAAAAGGCACTTACATCCATACTGTATGGAATGGTGCTTTCAGTTATTCAGGCCAAGATTTAGTCTCAGAATTGTGAACATCATGACTGTGTGATTACTGTTCTCCTGGACTACAGTTCCCACTTTTTCTGAGAAGATCTATGCACAGAACTATTATAGGGAAGAAATCCATTTGTGCCCCAAACTCTGACAGTATACGAAGCGAAAAACCATTTATTGTAGCTGAGCATTATTTACTACCAACTTTTAAGCTTTATTGATTTCATTACATCACCACAGGCTTATGTGTGAACATTAATGTAGTGAGAACGAGTTTGAGACACTGGACTGGCCTTTTCATATTTGGAAGCATAAAATTTTGGAAGCATATTTGTAAATGGCTCATAGGTTAAATTCTTTAGTATACTTTCTGTTACCTGTTGCCTCCAGGTAATGGCTTCAGAACATTTTGAGTTATTTGACTTGGATAAGGTTTTCTCTTCTAATCATTCAATGAAAAACTTTATGAAACATTCCTAATTCTCATTTGACACTTTATACCCATCTGCCTATAATCCACTCAATACTGATTTACTCTTTTATTCACAATGTTACATTTAGCTGTATACCCACAGAAATGCATTTCAGCACTTGATACATCAAATAACACAGATAAACAGCTGCAATATAAAGTAAATCTGACAATTTTGATTTCCATAGGTAACTGGTGATTTTTGATTTGAATTCTGTGTATTAAAACCAATACCCACTGCTTAGAAAAGTCAGTGACAAGATAATTTTGGGAACAGGTACGGAAAATGGGTAAAAGGGCTCAACGCACAAGTGACTGCGTTGACAGGAGAGATTTTATATATGGTTATAAATGCTTATCCTTCTTGGACAGAGGTTCTATTCACTCCAAGACTTTTCTTTGTGTACAAAATACAGTTCATTTTTCTGAATGAGGCCAATAATATTTTCTTACTCTATTCCAGTTAGTAACTATTTCACAAGTGATAAAAACTTACTGAAGGGGTGAGTTTTAGTTCAGATCTTTCTCTGTCTCCTTGTTCAAAGAACTCACTGGTTACCAGCTCAGCTGCCTAAAACACAAATCATGATAAAGATTAGAGTTCTTGTTAAATAAATTTTAGGATAATGAGTTTCTGCTTAGACTGTGACTTCAGCCCATGCTTAATTGTAAAGCCCCATTACATGACTGATGTCAGGCACATGTTCATATAGTTTTCAGGACTGGGCATACAGGGAGTATAAACAGCCATATTCACTGATAGGCACAGCTATTTACCCCTTTTGATAGGGAATTGACTGGGGGAATTACACTGCAATGTCCAGGTAGCACTCAGTGCTGTTATGTGTGACTTACTGAAGTACTGAGAACAGAATGGAAAATTACAGCTTCTTGTTGGCATCCACAATTATGTCTGTAAAGATGCTTTTTAAAACATGCAAGAACTCTCTGGGTATTTACAGGCCATTGCCCTCTACACACAACTTCACTTATCAAAGAAACTTAATTAACCAATACCCTCTGTTATCTTAAACTAATGTGAATTCATAAAGGGTTTTTTCCCCCACTAGACTTTTTCCCCTGTGACTGTTATCACTACAGTATCTGGATATCTAAATATAAACTCAGACTGTGATGATAATATTGATTTAAAATCAAGAACTGGCAGGTTGGAAGTTGGAATGTGTCTTTTTGACTTTTGTGAATGCAGATGTTCTATTCACAGCAGAGATTTGTGCTTCTTAGGAGAAGATGAGATTTAAAAACAAATTTGGTTATGGAAACAAGAGGAATTTTAGGAAGTCAAACAGTGAGTAATTCTGATATAGTACTGTACTCTTGTCACATGTGGGGCTTTGAAGGTAAGCATATGCAATATTTGAGATGCAAACAACCTGGAAACTAATCCACTGAAGATGGCATTCAGATCCTAAAGCTCCTGTCACGCCTGCATACTGTTTTCAAGTCAGGAAATAATATTTCATAAAGCCAAGCCATGAGAGGGTAAACTAAGCAGAGAACCTGCACTCCAAAAATCTCAAAATTTCTTGCTCTAGCAACTGCATGGTAGGTAACATTCCCAAATCCTAAGATTGTTATAGTTGAAATAAGAGTACCAAAATAAATTGGAAGTAGGTGAAGTGATGTTATAAAGTACTCTTAAATCTTGAGCCAGGCTAACATAGTTTGGAACTTTATAATGTATGTAATCCCACTGCATTAATAAAACTCTGGATCAATATTCCAGATAGAGGAATAATTTAACGACTTAGCAGCAATTAAGGGTTTGCCAAGTGTATTGTATAAAAATAATCAAAACATAGTATCATGCCTGTGTCTCAGTGCTATTCTGATCCTGTTCTCCTTATGTCCCTTTCCCTCTTCTTTTATCTGTTTTGATCTTTTCTTCCTGAATTTTCCTTCCTACATGTGGCTTTTATTCCCTTTGATTCACGTATTTTAATCTCTTTCTCCCTTGCTTTTCATGTTTTTTTTCCCTTTTGGCACAGTTGAGGTCCAACTATTTCCTGTCTTGCCTCTGTGGACTTATTAGTGCCTCTGCTCAACCAGGTAATGTTTCAATCAATCTCAGACTGGATTTTTCAATACAAAGTAAACCTGTACACTAGGCTGCAGGGGAATTTTCATCCACAGACCTCAAAAGTGATAAGCATAAAAAACCCCAGTTTTCCAGAGACTTCAGCACTAATTCAGCACTGTAGCACAAAGATTGACAACACGGAAAGCAGCCCCTACTTGATATTTTGGCTGTCAAAGAAAATGCAGAAGGGTTAAGGAGGAAAAATGAGGAGGGATTACACACGCTGCAGCTGTGGCCAGGTGGCACTGAAAAATCCTGTGACTTGTTTTCCCACTGCAGGATATAAGCAGCTTTCCTGGTTTCCATGTGAGGTGGCCATTATTCTGGCCAAGCAGAGCAACAGCCTTAGAAGAACTGTTGTCACGATCTGCTTATAAAAGCAAAAAAGACTCGCCTGACAAAACTGCAAGTTGAGCTAAGCCCTCCCCCCATAAATGTTTTTTTTTTTTACTTAGTTGATGTGTATGTACCTTTTGTAGATCCCTTTCAGCTTCTGTTACTTCCTTATCCTTCTCTAAGAAGTCTGTCTGCTCCTGCATCAGTAGTTACCTGGTCCAGCTTACTCTTTTTCAGCCCATCTTTATAACTACTACTTTGCTATTACACCAAACTCCCTCCAGCTGTGTACCCACACCCAGCTGAACTGGTATGTTTTCTATCTGCTTCTTGATGCTGTAAATCCTTCCAGGACCTGACACAGTCTGCCTTCTACTAGCTTGTTCTGGACCTCAGTAAAGGACAGAGAATGATTAGCATGGATACTGGAAATATTAAGGATGGATGCTGGGAAAGGGAGGATGCCTAGAAGAGGGGAAAATATTGGAGCAAAGGATGAGACTTTTGGGACATGTTGCTTTCTTATATTGTACTTGCTTGCCAATGCTGGACCCCTGTTTTTGTATATTGCTAAAGAGCCTACTCAATAGCAGAACCCCGAATTTTTATTTGTTTGTTTCTAAGTAGAGGATGCTAAAAAAAAGCTCTATACTAGCAGTTTTTTCAACATTGTTAAGAAAATGAACACATTTCTCCTATCATATGTACTGAAGTTTTATGTTAACTGCAGTTTGCAGCTCATCTGCTGGTATTTTTGATTTAGGGAAGATTCTGTCACTGTTAAGGAAAACTTTGGAATAAAACAAGTAAGCACAACTTTTTTGTTTAATCCATCCATTTTTGGATATGGATTTAAAAGGTTAATAAGAGGAGATGCTGTAAAGCCAGATGTACACACCAGCATGTGTACAGGTGAAGATTATGCAATAAACCATTTTTTGCAGAAACCCCCTGCTATTTTTTTTATAGCATTAATACCACTGTAAATTGATTCCAGTTTTGGTCCCTTGTAAGCCAGGGCCCTGGGAATATTGTCCTGCCAGTCCCGCCTCCTCTCAGCCCTGCTATTAATCATGACTTGCCTGTCTTGAAATCTCCCACGGTTTGGTCACAGCTCCAAGGTCACAGGCTGTCATTAGCATTGATCTGAAAAACAGAAATGAACAATACAAGCTGAATCAACCTTTGTTGGATTTCTAAACAACTGTGCTCTGGATGCATAAATAAATAATACATATATAAAATGTCAGCCCTGGCACCTTCTTTTCCTCCAGAAAAGAATGATGTTTGAAATCTCAGCCATCAGCATGGCTTTTACATCACAATTGTGCCTCGGAAGTCTAATGTGTTGCAGGTCATAAGATGATGAATTTTGGTATTGTGCATCGCACACTAGAAAAGAAATGATATTGCAAGGGAGTAACTGCTAATTTTGCAATACTTCTAACACTACTTACATTAATACCTATAATATATTAGAAAGCATGTGCTTCACATGATATAAGTAAGGGTATTATTACATAATAACACCTACAACTGGATTAATTTATATGCCTATTTGTAAGTGACTGCTGTAGCAAGAGAACCTATAATCACAAGAGGCATTCCAGACACTGTTTAAGCAGTTTCTACTGCTCATCTACAATAAAAATTTAAGATTTACTATGAGGTATATGGTTCCACTGTAGTTTAATACCTAGCTACAACCATGTTTTATATGCATTAGGAGAAAGAAACCATTCAGCTGTAGAAAGCGTTTATGTACAGTACATGATGCAGATAAAAGTCTAAGAAAGTTTAAATGAAGAACAAGGGCACTGAAAATGAAGCATCAAATATATTGTCTGAATCTAAAATTAGGAGTGGGTGAAATGGTATGGAAAATAGAAAATGGCCAATATTTTGGTCAAAAGACCAAAAGAAAGCAGAATTTTAATGAAATTTCAGATAAAATGAGACATAATTAGGCATGCATACACAAATACACACATTTTATTGTCTAAAAAGCATGATGTACTTAAACTATCCACAAAGTCTGAGGTTTTCAATAGGATGCACTTTCAGGGCATTCTTGAGGGCTAGAAGAGTACTGTGTATATGCAAATTCTCAGGTACAGACTGGAAGAGCAGAGAAAAGCATGGCCAGTGAAAGAAAACAGCTGAGAGGAGGAGGGAGCGGGGAAATGGACAAGAAAGATCCTTGTGTCCTAAGGCTGTATATTGATGCTTTCTGGAAAAAGAGCAGAAGGGCTGAACAGTAATTGGTGAGGCTGCGAGAAAGGGAAGAAAACATGACAGTGTGAAGGCAGAAATAGGAATGCAGAAGGTGAAGTCATGCCAATTAATTGCAGCCCATATTTAGAAATCATACCATATATTTAATTTCATAGATCATATTTTTAAAACAAGGTACCTTCTCTTGTTATTCTAAGCCTTAACTCCACAATATATGAAATTCCTTCAACAAATACTGCTACAGGCTAAAATTACCAGAAAGCAAGAAATAACAGTGCTCACCGAAATATTTCTCGGTGTTTTTTTATATTCCAATCATAACCACCTCTACTGACAAGTTCAAAAAACTCGGTCCTTCTCCTGCAAAAAAACAGAATTTCAGAGAAAGAAACAAGACACTTCCAGAGCAGCACTGCAGCAGGAACACAGTTCTCTTTATGAGACAAAATCACTGCACCTCATGTATTATTGTTATAGTCATTACACTGACAGTCCATTTAAGCGAAACATACTAATTTCCGAACATGTTCTATAAATGTCTGTTATCAATGTCAGAGTTGCCTAGTAAAAGCAATATTGTATTTATGGTCTCCACAGATAAGGAAATTAATGGCTCTGAAATGTTCGGTCTTCCATGGAAGCATGAAATGTTCACCTACAGCAATGGACAGACAGACAATAGAAGCACCACTGAAATATACACATGCTTCTCTTTATTTGTCCTTGCAAAATGGTTTTTACTTCTATATCCTGAAGGGTTTTTCAGGGACATGCAACTCCAGTCTTTTTCCAGCACACAGAAAAGAACAGAGACACACACAAGCTGCAGCTGTCTTGAGTTGGTAGTTCTCATTGACTAGAAACTACATCTCCCTGCCTCGTCCCATGCTTTGTCTTCTGGAATATCTTCCCTGGATCCTCAAAGATGAACAAAATGTGAAATGGACAGAACATGTTAATGCCTGATTGTTGCCCTTAAGAATCAAAATTCTGACTCATTATAGTCTATAATCTTTTATGGCACTGAGTCTCCAAGCAGCTCTTCCTGCGTGCAGTGTGACTACAATATGTAATAGATCCTGCCCAAGATACAGCAGTAGTTGAGGCACAAACACTTAGAGCACCTTGTCCACAATGACACAGCATATGAGCATCAAAGTTGGAAAGTAAATACCTGTGTTCTGAGTGACAGTCCAATGTCCCATCTCATATGAGACTGGGCTGTCCCTTTGTCAAATGGAACTGTAGTTAAGATTCCTCAACAGGAGAGAGTTTGCAAAGTCTTATATTTTCTACATTTACTTAAACTAGACTGAAATTTTGAACAGTGATTAATGAAAGCACAGCCTGATGGCAGCCAGTACATGTTTTGCACAAAAGGAGATTCACAGTTCCAGGAACACTACCTCTGATGAGTGGACAGAATGTTATGTGGAGCACATTGCGTTATTCTTGTCCCTGACTGTTGTGGTTATTTGACCAGTCACTCCTACTATAGGGTCTTTCTATAATGGATGTCATGACAGCAGCTAGAACAGGGAGATATAAGCATGATGATATCTAATCCCTTATGCTTCACGAAGTAAGATGTGAAAGAGCTTCATGTTACAAAATTTTCTAGGACAATGCAAAGTCACACATATGAAGAAAACAAAACTCAATTCTCTCGCATAAAGCCTCATGCATTGTGGTCCCTAAGGAAATAAATATTTCAACAGTGAAAATTTTAATGGCCAAGAGTAGTTGTCACATAAACCTCAAACCAGCCTAACCCTGAGCAGAACAACGCTATGCTGAGCATCAACAACTACACACTCTATTAAGAGAGCGAGTAGTAGATTTTTGCATCTTGTATTTCAGTGCCCAGTCTAACAATGCAAAATTTGGAAATTATTTCATTTTGAAGTATTGGATATTCCGAGAAATTAATAGGTTACTGGATAAAAATTAGGAAAGAATGTTTAAAACTGAGAGTTCAGGAAGATGACATCCCAGAAACCTCAAATATTCAAATTTAAAATATAGAGATCCATAAAGAGTAACTGAAAATGTGAGTCTCAAGGCTGTATGTTAAGCTGAAAACTTTAAGAATTTTCTTTGAAATCCATTTAAAGGGATACAGAAGTAGTAGTCCAACTCCACAGAGAATTTCTAGTGTAGCAAGGAGTCAACCTGAGAAAAGCAGCCATGTATAATGAAACTATTTAGTGTTTCCTACAGGTTTCTTATGATTGGTATCCAAAATTATGAGGTTTGCTATTAATAAGCAAATATAATACATCAGGACTTCAGAAATAAACTGAACTATAACAATTTTGCAGTGTCTTTGAGTAACATTGACTCTGTGTTTTGTCTGGAAGGGAAGGTTGTCTTGCTACATATGACAAATCCAGTTGCTCTACACCCAGCAGTTCAAGATAACATTTGAGTGAATTTCCATAAACTTCATTTTGGTTCCATGCTTTTGCTTGTTGTATTATCTACAAGCATCATTATCTAGAATTATTTACTAAAATCAAGTATATTTTCCATCTGATCTTTCACTGAAAGTCATCTTTTTGTTTGTTTGTATTAAAGTAGTGCCTTAAGAAGGTCATAATGCCTTGCTCTGCCTGGAGTTTTGTTGCTGTTCTGCTAGATGGAGTTTGTGATCATTAGGTTCAGGCATTTTAAGAATACCAATACGAGAATACCCTTCTCTACAAAAATATTGAAGACGTAGCAAACTGAAAAAACAAGCTAGGTACTTGTGTAGAAACATCTGTTCACATTGGTTGGCTTTAAGAAGTGTAAACCACCAATGTTTCCAGAGAGAGATTTTCAGGCACTTTCGGAAGTAAAGTAGCATAACTACCACCTTATTAATAAATCATAATAACACAAAAGGAAAAAATAACTTGTCTGCAGGGTTTTGAGTAAAGAGGCCTCATTTGCTAAAAGTCTTTTGATTCATGTAGCATATAAAAACAAATTATGCAAGTAAGGAAGAATAATCTTGAAACTTGGCCTATGGCCCTTTTGGACGTTATTTTTCTGTATTAAAGCTAGAAAGACAACTTGATCACGTAGGTTTTCAACCTGAGGCAGTCAGGGAAGAGAGCTCCATTATGTCTAGCTCTGAACAGGGTTCCATCCCAAGGCACTGCCACGGGCCCTCCCTGGCTCTTCCAAGGGCTGCAGGATCTCAGCCAGGGGGAACACATGGAGCTGTACCAGGGCAGCTGCCCTCTCAGTCCCTGCCACTCATCTGTTCCTTGACAACACAAAACATTTCTGCAGCATTTGTTATTTGTGGTGAGACAGGAGAACCTGTACTGGCACATCCCTGTGGTCCTTGTATCTCACAGAATCATCAAGGTTGGAAGAGACCTTCAAGATCATCTAGTCCAACTGTCAACATAGCACCACCATAATCACTCCAAGACTCCCCAAGTGCAATATCAAGACATCTCTTGAACACTCCCAGGGATGGTGACACCACCACCTCCCTGGACAACTTATTTCAATGTCTAGCCAATCTTCAAGTGAAAAAGTTTTTTCTAATATATAATCTGAACCTCCTCTGGTGCAACTTTAGACCATGTCCTCTCATCCTTTCACTTGAAATATAGCAGAAAGACTGACCCTCATGTCTCTAAAACCTCCTTTTGGGTAGTTATAAGGAATAATGAGGTCCCTCCTGAGCCTTCTCCAGACTAAACTCCCTCAGCCTCTCATTTCTCATAAGACATGTTTTCTAGACTCTTCACCAGTTCTGGTGCCATTCTCTGGACATGCTCCAGCACCTCAATGCCTTTCTTTTCGTGAGAAGCCCCAAACAGAACACAGTACTCAAGGCGTGGCCTCACCAGTGTCGAGTACAGAGGGACAATCACTTTCCTAATCTTGCTGTCCACGCTATTCTTGATACAGGCAAAGATGCCACTGGCCTTCTTGGCCACCTGGGCACACTGCTGGATCAAGTTCAGCTGGCTGTCAACCAACACTCCCAAGTCCCTTTCTGCTGAGCAGCTCTCAAGCCACTCTTCCCCCAGCCTGTGGTGCTGCCTGGGGCTGTTGTGACCCAAGTGCAGGACATGGCACTTCGCCTCACTGAACCTCATGCAGCTGTCCTCAGCCCATCACTTCTGCCCACTTCATTTGAAGCTGTCAGCAAACCATGTCATACCAGCCTCACAGATAACAGGCAGTCCTAACAGACAGCTTCAAAAAGAGTGCTTGAAAGGGTTTATTTGTCCTGCTCAAAATATTCATGTCAGCAAGCAGAAATTCCTTCATAGGCTAATGTTTAGAAGTTATTTATAATAAAACTACTTGCTAAAATTCTTTCTTAAGAATACTTCTTGGGGAATAGACTTGGGGAAACAAAGAGTATCAATGTATCTACTGCCAGTAGTGTTTAAAAACAACCCCTGGCACAGGAACCAAATACTGAGAAAAATAGACAAAGCAAACACTGCAGCATCCCAAGTAGTATTTTTACCTTTAACAGTTAAGGATACAATGTTCATAGAGATACTTGAACAATTTCAGAATAAAGACTTTGCCTGAAGTTTTCTGGAAACTTGGTTTGGTGTCATCCACCAGCACATAAGAGGAGCAGGATCCAGGTATACCACCCTAAGAAAAACATTACTAAATGATACCCAGAACTGTATGGGATAGGATCCCAGTGGACATCAAATAAAAATGACCCTGAGATTAGTTCAGTTGGTTGGAGCATGGTGCTAATAACGCCAGGGTTGTGGGTTTGATCCCTTTATGGGCCATTCACTTAAGAGTTGGAACTGATGATCCTTGTGGGTCTCTTCCAACTCAAAATATTCTGTGATTCTGTGAAAATTCCCAAGGATGAATTATTGTCAAGACTGCAAAGGTAGTACACTGAAACTGCACATCTGACAGCACTTCTCTAAGTCAGGTGCAGGCACGTGCCAGAGAGGGGGATGTCAGAAATGCAGTGTGATGGTGACACCACAACCCTTCCAACACCATGCATGCTCCCAGACATTCTCACTGGGAAGAGCTTGGTAATAATTACCAGTATTTGAAAAACATAAAGTAGCACCCACTTGAAATCTGCTTAGAGATTTGACTTGAAAACAGGGAAAAGGAAGAAAACTGGATGAGAGTGACTCTATTTTACTTCACTTCAGTTTTTTAAGACCTATTCTCATCCTGTGATGCAAATTGGCATAATTTGTCTTCAAAGAAGCAAAGTACATGCTTTTGTTACCTCTGCAACTGGATCTGTAACTAAATACAATATTTCTTTACATACATGTTTAGAAATACTGAAATGGTGGAGATGAATTCTCAGATGTTGTTGATTTTCTACATGCCTGAAGAAATGATCACAGAAGGGACAGAAGAATTAAAGGACTGAGCTGTAACTGATTTCTGGGATTGCTTTGAAGTATAAGTCTAGGATTTCACTTGCTTTTGGTGGATACAGACATGTTACATGTTAAAGCAAAACTTACTTGGACACTTGAGATATTTCTATTAGCCTAAGATACACTAAGTATTAAACTAAAGCTCTTCAACTGTAGCTAAACACTAATTTCCCATATTATATACCCTTATTGGTATTTAATAGGTCATTAGAATAAGTTCTCTGAATTTTCATTTGTCAAATACAAGAAATGCCAATACTTACTCAAAATACAGAGTGAGGTCTGTTGCCAATATCGATTGCTTTAGAAGCTGCATAAGGTCACTGTAGTCCTTAGAGGACAAGTTAGCAAAGATGTTGTGACCCTATAATGAAAGAGATAAAAGAGGTAAAAGACTGGCAATCAATATAGGTTTTGAAAAGGTTTTCTAACTCTTTAGTCTACTGTTTCTCTGTAACACAAGCCTTTTCTGATTCATGGTAAAACTACAACAAAATAATAATGTTAATACTGCTGAGATTACATTGAGGTGGAAGAGCTGATGATTGTAATCCAGCACCTGGTATGTTTTTCTAAACTCTGCTGAAATTATAGCCTCTTGAGTAAAGATTTACTCTTTGCTCTGACCCTGCACAGACTCAGTTTATGGGGGAAAACTATGGATACATCTCAATCTTTCCTCTTATTAAATGTTTTGGGGAGCTGTGCATTGGAGCTTTTGAGTTGTGCTCCTAATAGATTTATCTGCACTGCTGCTTGCAGGCACATAAGCTGCTGTAAGAGCAGTCAAGGACACTAAATCAGTTTTTCATTCAAAACAGCCCATTTGCTCACTCTGCCCATTACTGCCTTGTCTTACAGCCATTGCCTACACAGGCTAAAGAACCACATATTTATATGCAGTTTAAACACCCTTTGTGGGCCCAATTGGTGGCTTTTTAAGGAATTGTGGATTAAGAATTTGAAAGGTGCTCTATGGCCAGAATGATAGGAAAGAAATTATTTTACACTGCTTTTTAAGAGTAGGAAGGTCCTTTTGTAACTGAATTTCTGTAATTCCTCTATGAAATCCCAGAAAAAATAAGCTGAAAGAAAACAAAATTAATGGAAAATTCTAAATGTAAACTTAAGAAATTATCTTTGTGACAATAGTCACATATAACTATATTAACATAAATAAAAGAATTACAGGTTGTTTGTTCTTTTTTTTCTAATCACCTCTAGAAATGTTGAAGTTCTTGCTAAACAGTCTTATTTTGGTGGTATTTAGTCCTGTAGTGCCCACATTCAGTATGCACTGCCATCTACTGCCTAGGAAGATTAAAATGCTCTTAAAACCAAGAATTTTCCAGTAACAGGATTGCTATAACCATGATGGTATGAGGACATATATGAGATAAGGTCCAGAGGTAGAGATGGCATTTTTTATTAGAGCAGCTAACTGTTGGACAGAAAAAATAATTTACCATGCATAAAATTATTTCTTTTCAGCTAGATATTGAGGTTTTGAGAATTTAAAGCTTATTTATGAAAAAAAATTACAATCAAAGTACTTAGAAGAAAGTAAAGCAAAATGTACCAGAAAAAGAGTTCTTACAACAGGGGTAATTTACCAAGTTGTCTGTTATTCTCTAATATCTAGTGCCTTTCTGACCTGTTTTATTGTCTAGAAAACCATGTCACTACTAAGCCCAAGATCACTATATTGAGGTTAACATGTCAAGAGTAAGGGATAAATACCTCCTTTGTCCAATATGCTAAAAACCTGAAGAAATAATACAACATACTATGTTTCCTTGTAGTCAGCAAAACCAGACTAGAACATTTCGGCTAGTTTGAGAGAGACTGGCTGCTCAGCTGGCAAAGGATGGTGTATCTTTAAGTAGATTGGGGGATCCACATCTGCATTTTTTCCAAACTAAATGGTATTATGTTCCATTAGCAAACAGTATGGATTGGACAAAAATCCTGTAGGATTAATTTTCTGGACTAGAAATGAAGAACTGGAAAAGAAGCTGTCTGAATGATCAAAGGTGAGGACTTGCATTTCAAGTAATACTTTACATCTCTAAAGAAGCTGGACTAGAGTCCAAAGAATTTTTTGTTTCATAAATTTATTGATTTTTAAGCTGGAAAAGATAAAGAAAAGCATCTAGACTGACACGGAGTTGTCCATGTCTTGAGTCTGAGACATTTAATTATGATGAAGATTTCAGGAACTAGAGAACTCACTGTTTTCCAGAAAACCTTGTTCCAGAGGCTGAACAGAGTCACTAGTTTAGGAAAAAAAAAACCCAAACAAAAAAACCCTATCCTTTTTCCCTATTCTGAACTAGTCTGTTTCTCATTCAAATGCTGCTTTTTCCTACACCTTTCCCTGGTATTATAAGGGAATTTAATTTCTAATATCACCTTTTAGATAAGCTAGCCTAGGCTAAACAAATTGAGCTGTTTAAATCTCATGCTGGTGCCCTCCTTTCCTATGTTTACTTTCTAAATATAATGTCAAGGAACTGAACACTAAAGCCACAGTCCCATGACAAATCTCTCTGGCAGTGTACACAGAGGTAAAGCCATCCGCCTGCTCCCATTTGACGGTGATCACAGGGCATTCCCAGATGCTCTTCAGAAGTTACTGCAGATCAGCATATGGTCTCCAACTGTGCTGCACGAACAACAAATTTTGGTTTTATATTTACTGAATGCATTTTGTAACAATCTAGCTGTGTAAATCCACTGTTTCGTAAGGACTGCATGTCCATCCTTCTCCTTTTTCCACAGCATCTCTGGGGTAGTGCATGCTGTAGATACTGTTACACACAAGATATTCCAGGCAATAACTATGTCTTCATATGTATCTGCAAAGCAATTACTGTACTTTGGGCAGCATGATATTACTGATATTTATTTTTAAAAATAATTTATTAAAAATATGAAAAACCATCACAAAAATACTGACTACAGAAAGACTGTCAAAGAAATTAAATTGGTGCAGTAAAGGATGACTGTGATATTCTGAATATGATACCTGTGGGGAAAGGTAAGAGTTGTTTCAGCTACCTATAAACCACTGAGCAGGATATATGTAAGAAGACTGAGAAAAGCTGACAGTATTATTAGGATATGTTCTCCTTGCCCCTCGCTGATTGAGACAAATATAATCTCTGGGCTCTATGATCAGCATTTGTAGTTGTTTAATTTTGTGCTAGTTGTGACCTTTGTGGTAACCAATAAATAATTCCTCAAGGAGAGGACATTAAAAAGGTACCATGTGTGGTATTTCCTTTCTTCTGCTGAAACTGCCCAACAGCTTACAGTGAGATTAATAGTAATGCTTTTGTACCTCACTTTGGAGAATCATGACAGCATGATTGAAATGGTGATGCTCCAAGGTAGCAGAGGTGCCATAGAGCTGAGCTAAGGCTGATCCACTCCTGAAACAGAACATGGGGAGTCAACAAATACTGCTCATCTGCTTACAAAGCAGGTTTCAGAAACAATTTAGTAACAAAAGCACGTAGCCACAATTCACCTCCATTTCAGCAACCACACCTAAGACAGTTGACAAGGTCAAAAATACTAATTTAAAGCCAGATACAAAGCATTTATGTTCTAGACTTTGCTAAATATCATCAGCTGACTAACAATTTTTCTTGAACTACAAGAAATTTTGTAACACAACTTTCAAAGTGCCTCAGCAACAGCAGAGGCGCACCATTGTGCAGTAAAGACACACAGTAACATCCTTGATCTAGGATTGGCTCTTCCACTACTTTGTTTTTTTAATCCTTAATAGACATAAACACAATGGCTTACGATGAGCAATTAGAAACTCTTAAAATAAATCCCCAAAACACAACAACAAAAAAACAACTACAAATGCACTGAGGTCCTGTCAGTATGTAAAATCACACATTTAAAAAAATACTAAGGTAAACAAAAAACCACAAGTGAGAGCAGTGACTATAAAAGCAAAGTTTAGCATTGCTTCAGAATGTATTTTCTCATCATGTTTATTGTCTAAACCAAAATCAGATTCAAAATGCACAGAGCAGGTGGGTTTTCTAAGTTTCTAAGTTTTTCTAAGGATAAAAATCTATAGAATACAATTATAAAATTGCGAATCATTGGGAGGTGCAGAGAAAGGGACTGGATTGTCAGAATAGTTGCTGTTCACACTTCTGGGATCCAGCCTAAAGCAACAAGATGGGTTTTCTTTCCAAAGAAATGAGAATAAGAGATTATGCTAGAGACAGGAAGTCTCCTAGGAGCATATGCCATAAAACTGCACCATACTGATACTTAATTATCAGAAGCAGCTATATTAGAGAGAAGGATGTCCAGGAAACATTGTCCCTAGAGAATGTGATGCTGAGATATATAACAGAGCCATTTCAAACAACTGTGATATTGCCTCCATCATATACCTCTTGAACTTTCATCATACAGAACAGCAGTATCGAATACTGAAGATAAAACAGGAAAAAGTGATGCTTAAATTTATGTCAGGTTAGAGGAATAAATCATAGTTGCTGTTATGAAAACTACAGCTTCTGTTTTCAGGGATGTTTTATGCATGTGTGGTAATGTTTGTCTTTCATTAAATGTCTTCAGCAGTTTCTTTATGGAGTCATAAAATGGTAGCCTCCTCTTTGTACTCCATTGTCAAACAACAAGTATAAGTGATAGCAGCCTAGCGCTGAAACCCTACACCTTTAACTGAGCCATCCCTCTGCACAAATGATGCTGTTGTGTAATGTTACAGTGGAGAATTGGTTAACTTAATCAGAGACTAAAATTGCTAAGATGTAAATTTTAGGTCTCGTAAATTAGGAACATAAACATCAATCAGCTGAGCTTCCTTCCCATTTGTCTCGTCTATTTTGATTCTCTTCAAGTCTCCACTGCAAAAAGGCATCTAGCAGTGCTTGGTAACCTTTGCACCATGAGCTCTGTCTTTTGAGCACTGCAATTGATTTTCCTTGCTATGGTGATTGAAGATCCAGACAGTGTCATTGTTTCATTGAGATTGTATGGCAACACCAATACCTCAGGAAATGGCAGCTTAGTGAACATCAGAAACATCAGTTTGAGTGATGTTCACCGAGGCAACTTGCCCCCCGAAATGCAGCAGCGTGTACATACACACATTGCAGCAGAGTATTTCTGCAAAAAGTAGGACAAAACAGGCTAATGAAGCATTACACTGTCTTTCAAGTATCTTTGGACAACCATTTGACCACTACCCCATCACACTGGAGGATTAGCAGGAAAGCAGAACAGAAAAAGCTGCAAATGCACACTGGGATCTGCAGGACATATTCTGACTGTAGAGGACCTAGGGAGTGAAGAAAATCACATGGGATTTGAAGGAGTCTCTGTGTCTGACAGCTTTATTTCACAGCTTGGCCAGGATGTTGCCAGGGGACATTTTCTGTTGTCCTGCCTGTTCTCAGGGAACACTGATTTTGGAATTAATTTGACCATGGTCAAAGGAGTTTCCTTACTACCACAGTAAGAAGTACCACCCTCAAAACTTCCTCAAGCCTGCTTCTACCTCACTGTGCCTGATGGCAGCAGCATGGACAGTAAAAATACACGCAAGTCAGGGCTGCTAAATCAGGTCATAAAAACTTTGAATAAAATAAAATTCATTTTCAGAATTGAAAACAGTCTGTAGAGTAAGATTTCACATCAGTGAAGTATGAATCATACTTCGTAAGCTAGGAATTACTTTATGTATGCTTGCTTATACTGGTGTGAAAGTTTTTGTGAAAGCATTATTTCAGTTTTACTTCTTTTCTTTTCTTCTCAATAAGGGAATAAGGTTTTACTCAATATCATGCATTCCAGTCAGTAAGAACAACCCAGATAGACAATTTAGATGTTTCCTGGGTTGAATACCAGAATCAATAATAGCTGAGCCTGAAAGGAACATCAAGTTTTGGCACCACATTTTAATATGTGGTGTCAGTTCAACAGCCTGCTACAAAGGACAGGCCAGCAATTACCTAAAGGAACAGAGAATGATAAAGATGGATTGTCCCTCACTGCATACAGGAATAAGAATACTTGGCCTTGGCCTAGGAGGCTTGAAATTAATGCTTCATTCTTTATCCTGGTCACCTTTTGCTCTCCCATGGAAGAAAACCAAATTAAAATAGTAAGAATTAGAAAGCTTACTTGGCTTGGAAGGCATTGTTGGTTCCCCTGTGGTCAAGGTCGTGACATAAGCATCCCACAATCAAAGCTAAAATTTCAATTTCACTTAGAATCTCCTGGAATCCTGCAGTCTGAGAGCAGAAAAAAAATAGCAGCTGTAACTATCAGTAGCAAAAGGGATAAGTAATGTTAGTCCATCGAGCAACAGTCAACTTTGTTTTGATACCATGAACGTTTCAGTAAGGAGAAGATAAATGCTTTATTGTCATATTCTATTCCCTGCTGTATGTTAGATGGTTAGCAGAATAGATAACGTCCTTGGAGTGATCTGTTATTATCTCTTTGTTGCATTTTCAGCATGCCATTTCTCTGCTACCCAGAAGGCACTGAAGGCAAAAAGAGCTGAAAACAAACATCAGTAACTGTAGACTAAGATAGTAACTGGATTTTCTGATCAGAGAAATAAAAAACCCTCAAACTAAACTGATTCCATTTTGAAATTATTGTTCTGAGAAGTATTTAGTAGATTTCTTCAATTCTGAGATGACCACTTAGGTCAGTCCCTACTGTCCGAGGTAGCTGAGACATTAAATCAGAAGACCTATAAAAGAACCCACATACAATGTACTCTATGAAACTGTTACGAACTATTAAAAGATTTTTTTTTACCTGGGACAATGAAACGAAGTGGCATGCTTTAAAGAGGAAATGTCTCAAATGGCTTTTTTCTGCTGCAGGTACCCACTTGAATTTGGGAGAGATTTTTGAAAACAGATGTAACGAAATTGCCTACAAGCAGCTCAGACTGTGTGAATGAGGAAGCTGATTCTAGAAACATTTTTTTGCCACTATACCTCTCCTCATGGATACTTGCCATAGCAGTCTTCCTGCCTGAACTGACTCATGTCAGAAAGGAAACACTGTTGGTATTGGTAACCTCATGCATCCCAAACAGATCCTGTCTGGAGGAGGTGCTAGAGCCTGTGTAGGACACCACCCTGTTGGTGCTGTGCATCTTACCCGTGGCAGAAACAACCTGGTTCTTCAACTCTTCAGAAGCAGAAGGGCATATTGCCTGCACAAAGTACTGGCTGAGCTGGAAAATCATAACACTTGTCTTTCCACAGTGCCAGTCTCCAAAGACACTTTTCAATTAGCCATATGACCTAGTCAGTATGAAAGGAAATTATATTCAAGAAATATAAAAAACATTTATATTGGAGTACCAAAGCAAGGCTAAACACTAACACCATCTGAGAAATCCCAAATCCCATTGATTTTCATTGGGACATCACACTGGCAAGAAAAGGGTTTATGTGATACAGTGAGACTTGTTGTCCTTACCTGGTAGGAACTTACGATCCACTCAGAAATGCCAGTCAATTGCAGCAATACTCTGAAAACTCTTCTATTCATCCCGAAGACCACGAATTCTACTTAAAGAAATGCACATTCAAATCCAAGTACCCTCTGTTTAGATAGTCTGAAATGTAGCTGCAGTTAATACTCAGGCAGGACAGGGAGCCAAGCTCCCCCAGGTGCTCAGGAATGCATTTCAGTGGGAACTGAGGAAGTGCAGAACAAAAAGGACAAAAGTGCTACAAAAGCTTTATAATTGCTTGAAGTTTACACATCAGAAAAGATGATGAAGTATGAGGAAAAAAGATTAATTTTGTGTAGAATCCACTGGTGTACAGAATAACTTGAACATTAGGAAAGAGATTCTCCTGATTTCTAGTGGCACTGCTTTTTTTTTTAGTTTCATTAACATGTACCCAGGCAGAGGAAATTCTCTAAAAAAATAGTAGTTTATCGCTTTATTTTTTTAAACATTGCTCTTGTATAACAAATTGTAATAAAGGTCTATCTTAAAAAGAGATTGAAAAATAGGTTTTTAACTGATGACATGCCGTATGTCATTTCGGTCTAGAAAAAATATTCATAGCTAAGTTAAAACAACTTAAAAAAGAAGTTCTATAATATAAAATTGATGTTGTAATAAATATTCTTTAGCATAACACAAGCTTTGATTAAACTCAAGGATTCAATCTGTATTGCAAATGCAGAAAAGCTGATTAGGGAATTTATTAACAGTAGCAATATCTCAAAAATAAATGCCACATTTTATTTAATGTAAAGTCTAGTCATTGAATATATGAAAGAAATATAGTATATGTCATTTAGTAAAAAACCATTTAATTTAAAACAGTGTTACAGTAAGGGGATATCTTCTTTGAACATAATGCAAGAAAACAGGGGATTACATTTCCCCATTTTCTGAATTTACACAGAGAGAAAAAAAAACCATGGCTATAGATGATGGTGCAGTAAAATTTATTTTCACCAGAAAAGGAATGACCCATAACTCATGAGTGGCACAGTCTCCAGTGAGTTATGGAGGTCATTCTTTCATGTGAGGAAATGAATTGCATTCATTATACCTTGCCCCACATCTATATGTTTTGTTATTAGCACACCAGATGGGATTTTAATTTTGTATTGCTTACTTGTTCATTTTTACCCTTTGAAATAAGTATCAATGTTAACTGTGCTGGTAAAGGCATTGATAACAAAGCTTGGGCTTGATCCTGTGTTTTACTCTCATGCAATGTCTTAAATTGTGGGAGCAGCCTTGATGCAGTGCTTGTCTTCAGAATATCTGGACATCTGAAATACAGAACTACGGCTCGCAGAACTGTGCTTATAATTGTTCAGGAGATATAAAATACGTAGGAACATACTTTAGATATGCAAAAGGCTGAGTTCACTAGGAGTGAAACAACTGGTTTACTCTTTGTTAGATTTCTGTTGTTTGGCTTGTTCAAGCCAGCTGAATTTTCCCTCTACATTCAGTAAGAGTATGGTCAGGCCATTAGAGGTTACTGCATTACAGATTAGACAGTACTATGCTATGGTAAATTCTACCTGAAAATGCCCCAAATAGACCTGTCGGATTATACTTGTGGTGCAGTCTATACTGCTGACTCTCATGGAGACATTAGAAATAAGGTGCAATAACTGCACAAAGCAGTGCTTTCTTGACCATCAGAGGCGGCCTCTAAAGCCCTTTAAAGGGCTTGTCAAAGTATTTTTCCCTTTTTTACAGTGCAAAAAGAAGACACATACTAACTCGGATGGTATCCCCAAGACAAATGCAGTAGGAGCAAGCCTTGTGCTGTTACTGGTCTCTTGACTCTCTTCTGTGTCTTTTTTTTTTTTTTTTCACAAGATCAGTCAGATCAAACAGAACACACACCTGAACTTATTCTGTCCTCCGCCAGAGCCAGAGCAAAGTGGGGTGGGATGTGTGGCTAGTTCAATGTTGTGAGCACATGCAACTGAATTGCTCAGTTTATTACCAGGAGTGAGGGCAATGAAATGAACTTGGCTTGAAAATGCCAGATCACATCCCACATACAGTCGCATCCCTGTGCTGACTGCTAAAAGGATCCTGAAATTATGCTGTGAGAACCACAACCAAAGCAGTTTACAGTGGAAGCCTGGCAGGCTGCTGGAGCAGCAGGGATGCGCTCTCTCCCTGCTGGCTGCCAATGCGGACACCTCTAGGCGAGATGGAAGTGCCGGGTGAGAGAGCGCGTTTCCCAGCGAAAAGAGCAGCGTGCCGCAAACCTGGCCTTGGAGCTCCACCTAGGGGTCTCCCCGGTGAGGCTGGGGGGCTCCTCACCCCGGGCAGCGTCTGGCAGAAATTACTGTAACTCACACCGAACGGCGCTGCCCGCCTTTGCCTTACTCATCAGAGTAAAACGCTTTTCACTTATCTAAAGCTGAAAAAAAAAAGGTGCATGTCAAATTTATGGAACTCTAAAAACCACCGACACCCGTGCCTTCCGACCAGATTTCATTCGAGAGCGTCAGAAAGTGCCTGCTGAAACAACGTTAGTTCTGCCCAGCTGAACAGCCCCGCGCCCAGAAGAAGATGTGACCGTTCTCCCTTGCTGAACGTCTCCATTTCCTTTGTCTCGTGGTGTACGGAACAGCTTTGCTACACCTCCATAAACACTCACAGAAACAAAGCCACACGGACGGGTTTGGACCAAGCACTAGACCAACATCTACCTGCTAGGGGAGGTCAGACTTGGTTTTTTTCTTGCCCAACAAAGTTCTGGCACACAGACAATGCCAAACAGAGGAGGGCAGCCAGGAACCCACACACAGGACAGTTGTGCCTTGTGAGTAGGAAAAAGGCCACTGACTGACTCAAATCCATGTAACAGTGCACTGACCTGTGCTGGGAATGGCACAGGCTGTGGAGTCTCCCTCTCTACAGAGTTCAAATCCTAAGTGCACTGCAGAGACCAGTCAGCAACAAGAACATAGGTATTCATGGAACAAAAATTAGAGAGCAAGCACACAACATCTCAGATAAATAAATACTTGCACAAATGCTACAAATATGGTCAAGTTAATGTTCACAATAGATTAGGCATTAAAACTGAACACGAAGAAAAAAATTTTAAAAACTTGAATGTTTATCAGAAAATAAGGCAAACCCCAAATGTAAAGTACAGCAAAAAAGTGTTTTGTGCTCACAGACATGTTGCTTCTCTTTCACCATATTAACTAGAATATTAAATATCCAGGATCACTGAGGTTTTTACTGATGCATTTACAAGAATTAAAGCCAAGCATGGGTTATTTCACACAGTGACGTTGCTGTGGGGTAGGGAGAGAGAGCAATTATACTTGTTCTAGTATACTAGCAGTGGTACTTTCAACAGAATTTACTTGTATGCTGAAGGGAGCTACAGGTACTGATGGAGATACATGTTAATAAAACCCCTAAGCATTAATGGTGTCCAGTGGAGACATGAGATTCACTTAGATCACTGTTCTGGAAGTTAACTTTGAAATGCTTTTAGGGAATACCTTCTACAACTATTTAGATGAAGCTGGATAAGGAGGTAATAAATATCAACATCATAAATACTTTGGGATTCTAATCTTCCTTGGTTTTGTACTTTCCAATTTAAGAGTCTGAAATAAATGTCAAATCAAAGGGTTCCAAAAGAAAAACATTTTGTAAGATCAAGATGTATAATAACAAGCTCACTCCAAGAATGCCATCTGTTTTCAGTCACTTTAATGTGCTTATGATACCACTGTCACGAAAACACTATAGGGTTTTGCCAAATATGCGATGCCTTACGTTGAACAAGTTCTGTGTGCTTTGCTATTGGAAATGAGTAGCATAATAACCAGAAAAGAACTGAATGCTGGAAAATGTTTAGACATGTAAGGCAATGTGGCAGTAAAAGCTCTTACGGGATTGCGTCTGGAGCTGGATACTTACGGTTAACATGGCAAACATTAGCTGGCAGACATTGAAAGCATGCCTCCAGTTGTGATACAAAACCATCCGGTAATTCTTCCTAACCGTCAAAAGCCACCTACACAGCGTCTGAAATTAAAAGTACAATTTGTATCAGGGCTACTAAATGGGTACAAATGGACAGAGCAGTGCCAGAACAAAAGCAGCAGATATCCGCAGCGCAGATGGTTACCTCGTAGTCAATTTTAAATTTCTGAACCATTCCAAGTTCCATGAACATCCGCAGGGCTGCAGTAATCATGGCATCCACATCAAGTGAGAAGTCATCAAAATGGATATTGTCAATGCCAAGCTCTGACACCAGAGGGATGTTTGCTGCCTGAAAATGCCAAAGGGAAATTTCCGATTCAAAACTTTGGTCTTTTTTTCCGTGTCACTCTTACAAGAAACAATCCGTACATCAGTTCTGACCTGTCAATACATCCCCTGCTTGATTCAAATGCCGAGCAGTAAAAGTCTTCATCTGAGAAATACAAACGTGTCAAGCTAACAGAGTGTGGAAAGAGTGGGAAGGAGAAGAACCTGCTATGAGCAGAAAATATGTTCACCATCACAACTGGAGCCCAGATACAGGGCTTAGACTGAAAGTTGACCACTTTACAGCTACTGCAGTAACACAATATATTCCAATGCAAATTACAGTGTTGTAATGCAAGAAACATCTGGACAGCCAGCAGCTGGGAATTTTAATTGCTACCATTTAGAATTGCAAAGCAAATATACTGCTCTGCAGAATTTCTTCATCCAAATGTCTTTACAACCATAAGTATACAAGTGCCCTCTGCTTTATACTCTTCACTACATGTACATAGAACCGAAAGAAGAGCAATACAAAATATGTCTAGCAGAAGTATTTTCTAAAGTAAAATGAAAGAATTTTCAACATGCTGATTATGTAGTAAGTCAATATAGCAACAGCAAAAGCCTTACATTTTGCTGTCTATGTAACAGGGACTTTTATTCTGTTTGCAAGAGAGGAATGAGCTTCTCATGAACACACAAACATACAGACAAGTGTGCCGGACTGGCTAATGCATACAGCACCTGCGTGAGCCAGGCAGAGGTGCTGACAACCCTCACGGGCTTCCTTGCCCTTCTTTACGCCCCTTCAGACTTGCCATTCATCTCCCTAGAGAGGGCAGGTGGAGGAGGATGCATTTGCTGAAGGAGCATCTGTTCCCTGTCTCCCACAGTGAGAAGGTGATGGGTCAGGTAGAAGCCTCACAAAGGCACTAGATCCAGCCCACAGTCTATGAGCTGGACAATGCTGAATTAGTTAAAATCACATGGACTCAGCTGGTATGGCACATTCAGCTACTCACTTGCATAAAATATCAATTAGTTCATGCAACTCTAAGTTCACCTTCACAGTTACAGATTCTGCATGACCATCTTATGGCTTCCTTCTTGAAAACTTGTGTTTTGAAATAGTGCACCCTAAGTACAACAATTTCTGACATGTAAAAAGCTTCTTCTGGTTGAAGAGAAAGTGCCACTTCAATAATGACTTTATGCTGAAATTAAGATGCTACACTACACAAGAGAAGATGGTGTAAGCCTGTCATAAAATAGTCTTAACATCATGGGTTTAACTTATTTGCTAGCTAGAAGAAAAGTCTTTTTAGTTCAGTACCCAGTAAAGCATGCCAGTACCACAAAAAGTCATGGCACTATACCAGTGTGTTTAACTGATATAGGAAATACAACAAATCCAGCAAGTCAAGTGTCATCCCAGGACACAGCTGAAGAACCACTGGAGCATGCAGGTAGAGATGTCAGTTCTGTTAACCGCACACTTCTTCGTCTGCTAGCATAATTATCCCTGTTGAATCAGTTCAGCATCTTTTTTTAAGAATTACTGAAAAATCTGAACTACTTCTAGATGATCCTAACATGAGTTACACCTTAATGCTCTTTAAGATTTGTCTGAAAAACTATGTATATACTTCTGAGGTAAAGAAAGAAAGAAAATATGGTTAGGTGTGAAGCAGGAAAGCTGACCCGGAGACTGTGCTGTCCAGACCTTCAGCAGGCTTACAAAAATTGTGACTTCCATCATTCAGTTATTCTTCAGAGCTGTGGGGGATACTCAAGATGCACAATAATATTTAGTCTATGAATACACTCACTGCATAAAAATAGACTCGCTATAAAATGTCTTTGAGGGAAGAAACACATTTTTACACCTTATACTCCTTTGTTCCTTAGTGAAAAGTTTAAATAACAAAGATTCTAAAACAGAAGCACTTGATTGTCAGCAGACCTTCTTGAAATTTTTTTATCAAAACTATCTTTACAAACCGCCTGTTGCATTTTCATTAACTTTGAAGTGGGGTCTGATCAAAATTTTCACTTTTTTGGCATCTTAAAGGAAAACAGATCTTTTCCTTGCAATTTTTTACTGGAAACCAACACTGTTACCAGCCCATTACAATTCAAGAGAGAACACCTGAAGCAGTTGCTCAACTAAAATTGTTTTTCCATTTGTCAAACACTGGAGAAATAACAATATATTCCCAACCTATTGCAAACTGAACAACAGGATATTAATAAAACAAGTCAAACCCAATTTCTTCCCATGTCAGTCTGAAACTTTTATGTATTTATGAGGTTTTACATTCCTAAATTTATCAGGAGTGCCATAATCCAAAATAACTGCTGAATTAATAGCCAGGAGATAACAATTGTAAAAAAGAACCATTTGCTTTAAAAGAGCAATAAAGGAAACAACAGAATTATGAGTGTAGAGACTAATTTGAATAATGTTAAAAAAAAATATATTGTGGGGCTGCAGCAATATTCTGGCTGCACCTGGCATTGATTACCCTCAGCTTCTTAGGCAAGAAATGCAGAAGTTCGGGTTTATAGGAGAGCAGTCATTAAAACTTCATTATTTTAATTACAGAGATATAAAAAATACTAATAATACAGAATATTAAAACATATTCACCCCTAAAATTTTGCTGTACTGCAGGAAAAATTCCAGTGGATTTCTTAAAATAAACAGCAATAACAACACTCTCTTTCAGGAGAACAGAGAGGATGAAAGTACCATGACAGCAAGAGAAAGGGGCAGGCAATTAAAATTCCAAGTTACAGTGAAATTATTTTTTAAAGCACCCCAGTGTTTTAGAATCACTTAAAAGGTTTACTTCCTTTTGAGCATTTTGAAGTTCAATTTCCCCTTTCTAAAAACAATTAAGAACACTATACCCTGAAATCTTTTTACGCTGAGAATCAAGCAATTTCAATGCTCTTCGTCCTTGAGAAAAATTCACATGACTCTTCTGTGAGCTTACAGTAAATTAAAACTGGGTGTGCCTCCTCTGGTCACATTTCCATACTCCAGTACTAAACCAAAAATTTGTCTTCAAAGGAATCGAGAACACAAGTTTGGCTGAACACACGGAAGGCAAATGGTCTTGCCTGATGAGGTGCAAACTCAGTAGCTGCCACACTGGGAAGCTATCATCACTTGTAGGCAGCTTAAAAAGAGGATGTCATTCCTCCAAATGAGACCATAAACATAAGGTCTCATATACCATACTCAGGAGTGCATGGTATAGGGTGGAATGAATACAGGAAGGAGGAAAAGAGCCTTTGTACTCAATTCAGATTGGAGACAGATTCTTCTTGCCCCACTGCTCTTTGCTATCATGTAGATTGTATCACAGCCTGCTCAGTACATGTAAACATGTAGGAGACAAGCAACTGGTTGAGCCTTACCTTATATCAGCCATTGCAAAAGGGCCATATGTCATTAATGAGCATTTTACTTCAAAATACATGGAACACCAAAGTGGCTTCCACCATAAAGTCACAATTCTGGCCACTACAAAAGACAGCCCATGGGAACAGAAAAATAACATTTCTGGTTCCGTATTAATACACGTTTGGGCTGCTATGGATGAGTAAAACCTAAGAAGGAAAATGTAAGGAAACTAAAGTCAAATTTTTAGGGAAACTTTGAAAGGTTGAATACTTGAAAAAAAAAAAGCTACTACTACATCTACTAGTAGGTGTACTACTTACACCTTAGTGCTGCTGAAGACAATTATTTCACAGTTTTAGAATTATGTATAAAACATGTTCTATAGAACAGGTTCTTTATATTGTTAGCATGCAACTACATAACAAAGATAAGTATTCATTAATACTCATTTTTCTTCTGAGCAGTGTGTTTAAATGTATGTCAGAAAAATGCAGTATAATATGCACACAGACATACACAGAGTGTTTAACAACATTCTTGCTGTAAGGGTGAATAAAGTGACTGCAATCAATCAGCAGAAACAAAAGTGGAGTCTTCTGTTGTTCTTACTAAACACATTTCCTGAATGAGACAGAGATTTTACATTCAGCTTGGTTAATGTTACTGCAAATTGCTTTCCCTTTAATCCTGCTTTCAGTTTCTGACATGCAACACACAAGTACCTTAATAATGGCCAATACTGCTATGAGAAAACATATGCAAACCATACCATTAAATGTTCTCTTACATGTGAACTTCAAATCGGTTTATAGTTATAAACAGTAAAAGAATGATCCCTTGGAGATGGGTGAAAGTAAAGGGGACAAACTTCCTATCCTGAGTAACTTCCAGGTGTAATAGCTGCTATAAGCTCATGATAGGTATCTTGCTACATTACCAGTCCTTCCAAACAGGGAAGAAACTTTATGGATTTCCCTAGTGATCCACATAGTTTTGCAACCAAACTTCCTGTGAGAGTTGAAACACTAGTTTTCACTATGTGAAAGCTATATTAAGCTAAAAACCTTCTTGTTCAGTTAGTTAGATGTATTGCCAGTGGAGACCAGTGGACAGGTCACATGCTGCCAGCATAAAAAACAGTCAGAGGGAGATAACTCCTTATGTAGGGAAAAACTGTATCATGTCAGGAATAAATACGAAATCACAATCAGGATATTTAATAACCTCCTATAGCAGAATTTGATTATGAGGCAGTCTGGGTCAGTGGTGGGAAGAGGGCAATTTTAAGGTAGTAATTACATTTTGTCTCGTCTTGCTATAACACTCTTATTCAATTCTTATTTCCTACAAAGTGGCACACACTGATAGACAGCTTGTTTCTTAAATAGAAGATACCTACAGCTAAGGGTCTGATCACAATTAACTTATTCAGCATGTTATATGAAACAGTTTTTAGAACACATTTGATACTAAGAACACAGGAAAAAATGTGATTTCACAGATTGACAGGGAAGGCTTACTTAAATGATTTTGCACTAATTGGTCTAGTAGCATATTCCTCACAATCTCCTACACCGGTATTTGATAATGTGATAAAATCAAATGTAAAGAAACTGGAAAGTTCTTTATAAAGCATTCTTTCTCCTCATAAAATGTTCATTACCATGGAAGTAGTCGCAGTAAACACATTAAACACTGAAATCCTACTTTACTGTGTCATCTTAAACTCTTTCTACTTCAGTTTTAGTACCTGTGTGGATAAGACATCCCCTGCTTATTATGCAAGGGAAGTATTTTGAAACATACTGATAAGTATATCTGTATGGCTTTGTTTAAGAAAAAGGCACATTCTGCCATTTGATATACTCAGTTTCCTTCCTATGTGATAACAGAACTGTTCTGTAACAGTAACTTCCACCTACTGAATGTACTCCACTTTTTGTATAGCTTTGTTTACAATGACATGTGAAGTGGTTAGTAAGGTTTCCTCATCATAAAATACTGCCAGACTGATGGAAAAAAGTAACTAGAAATTTGATTAAATATAACACATATACATATTTCCCATGAAATATATATCCCAATATAGCAAAAGAATGGCACAACAACATATCCTAAATCCCAGGGGCACTCAGAGTCCACAGTCCATGTACTATTTGAATCGCAGGTTGGGATCTGACCTCATTTACACTATAGTCAAACTGGAGCTCCAGACAATGTGACATAGACAAAACAAAAAATTAGACTGCCCTTTCAAGTATCTCTTCTCCTAGAATCTCTCAGAAGACTAGGAACTGAAAAACCTTAAAGGATGATCATCAAAACCTGCATAGAAAGCATCAAAGTGAAGAGTATTTAAACGTGATGCTTTATCACTCACTTAATGTTCTATGAGGCCATTCCAAAGACAGTATTTTCTGATGACAAAGATTTTTATTTGCAAAGGGTTCTTTTCATATATAAAGGCCTCTAAAATACTTGCTTATATTTATAGCTGCAGGCATCTTTTAAAACGTATCTCTAGAGTCAGTTATCAGCAGTAGTGGACAAATTTTGCACTTCTTCATAGTCATGGAAGACTGTTATATTCCAGTCTGAGACATCTACTCTCTCCAAAAAAAAGAAAGAATTAAATGTTGCATCTAGGCATGTTTAATGCCCAGAGCAAACCAGCTTTTAAAGGCCTCCATCCATTACTGCAGACTGTGGATGGTGTCTCTCTCTGCCCTTCACAATGCTGAGTTAGCACCTCTTTTCCAATGACCAACTGAAGCAGAAGTAGGACAGTAGCATTTAAAGGGAACTTTACAGTATTTACAGTAAAGAGGAGTGGGCGTGGAAGAGACAAAGTAAGTAACCCAACAGATGAACAGAGGGTTGCAATTGTGAAATCAAATGCCCAAACTGTGCCCAAAGTCCCACAGTAGATGTCTGAGCCATTTGCTGGAAAAAGTCATTCCTTGCTTTAGTCAAGGTTTTACATGTGCAAACCAAGAATAATGCTGTTCTGTCATCCAGCTTCAAAATCTGCAGTCAAAGCACGTATATGTGGTGCAACTGCTCCATCTTCAACTGGCAAATTAATAGTGTAACATGTAATTAAGACATGAAATGTGGAACAAAGAAAGCTGAATTTAGTCTTGTTTCAGAAAGTTGTATTTGGTTTGATCATTTACCAACATAACTACTTAGTATGAATACTGGTATTTATTTTAATTAAAAGAGAAATTTCATGGCATTAAGAAAGCTATTTATTCTCGTCCTTCTATTAGAATAAAACAATAGCCATTAAGCAGTACAGCACTATCAAATATAGTATTTATGATATTTTTTTATTATTATTACAATGTACCATGGGCTTAGGACAAAAATATGGTATTTACTTTCTGCTTTTGGGATAAACCTGTATGTCCCTAAGAAAATGGTTTGTCTTATAATTTTCATTTTAAAAGGGCAAGGGAAGGTATGTCATTACAGTATTACACATCCTATTTTCAATGGTAGACCCAGAATTATAACTAAAAAGCAGAAAGCATACTGAATTTTTCTAGTAAGTCAATCAATCCTGTCTGAACATGTCACTTTCTGAAATTGGGACCCATCAAAAAGGAAAAATACATTTCCAAGATAAAAATATTATGTTTGAAATTTTTTTTACAAACTCATAGAAAAGACACAAAATATGTTTTTTTATGTTGCTAAGAATCAATCCTTGATGCTAAAGTCGTTTCCTAGTACACAGAAACAAAATATATGGCAGCCTATAAAAGGAACAAGAAATTTTGATTTTAAAAGAACAGAGACATAAAATAAAAGCAATTAATGGTCTGAGCATCTATTATTCTTAAGGCCAAAGTCCATAACCACAGCAGCCTAGGACTGGAGTTTTACAGGGCATGCACATTCGACACAATGATCTCCCGAGGCGCGCAGGGGAGTGTTCACGTCCTTTTGGCTTTTGGTGATTGGGAAATAACCAGTGTGTCACATACTGCAGGCTAGCAACTGTCGAATTTTTATGACCATTAGTGCAGATGAGAAGTTGGTACAAAAGGGTCTATTCAGTCTCTGTTCCAGAATTTCAAACAAACACAAGCAGCAAACCTAGGGCAAGTATTTCTCTGTAATACAAAAGCGTCAAGCATGCAGGCTGCCATTTCCCACAACAGCTTCACTTGGTTTTGGTAGTAGAAAGTCAGCTTTGTTGCTCTGATGAAGATTAGAATGGGTAATGTGGACTGACCCCCCCCTCCTCACGCCTGTAAATTTTGGAGGGTGAGAAAAGAGGGATACAATGTAGCCTTTTCCTACCCAGAAAGGGAAGGAAAGGTTCTAGCTCCTTCCTTGGAGACTTAGAAGAAGAAAAACCTAATTAAGGGTGGAAGGTACGGGGACAGGTTCTTCTCACAGAGAACATGATGTGAAGGGAAGAACTTGCTCTTTTGGTGGCAAACAGCCCAAACCATGCCCTGCAATTCGCAGTTGGACACATGTTGCAAGAGAGCATATGAAAAAAGCAAGGGTGTTGCCAAGAACACACACTAAGAAAAACCCCAAAACAGAACCACAAAAACCCTACCACTGCCACAATGGCACATCCAATGGTATTACACTATTTTTTCAATCCCAGTATATTGCAGCAGCATTCACTGCACTCAAGCCAACCTGCAGGACCACTAGTCTTGTGCCACGCTGGGGCTGTGGCGGTGATGCTGGAATGCACAACAATGGCACTGGAACAAGGTTCCTGTGAGTCACTGAAATTTTCTTTCTGAGCAGCTGTGACAAATCAGGCTGGCAGTACAGTGACTGGTGGTTCAAGTTATGCAAATGTATGAGTGGGTTACTGCTCCACTGGGGAGAAAGTCCTATTTCAGATCTGCTAGAGTGACAGCTATAGCAGAAGCCTGTCAGGTAGATAATAAATAATATTGACAATACCTTCAAACTTACAACATACATTTACAGAAAAGCTACAGAGAAAATTTCAGTGATTATCCTTAATGCACATTTTATCTTCGTCTTTTTCTCCTTAGTTTTTATCAACTTCCTATTGCAGGTTTAAAAGAAATCCAACCATCCTATTCAGAACCCATAAATCACTCCCTAGGAGCATTCAGGACTGTCCAAAAGAGCTTTCTCCCAAAACCAGAGGTTCATCTTACTACAGTTTAACAAGCCAAGGCTTAACGTGTGTGAGGTTTCTGCAGGGCAGGCTGAACACTGAGCCCAGCTCCTCTCCCAGTGGCAGAATGTACACGGCACCCTTCATCTCACAAAGCACATCAGCAGAGAAAGCCTGAGCACCCAACTGCACAGCAGCACAGAGCTCTAGTTCATACACAACTCACAGCCTCACCACCACGTGCTTTCTGAGAAAAAAATAAAATGTACAGATCCCATTTTTTTAACAATAACAAATAACAGACATTTAAATCCTCTATTTATTTAGCTTCTTACTTACTACCTATATTTTTATACATTTTCTCTAAAGAAAAGTTGCTTTCATATGTCACTACCTTAGGGTGGAAGGTTGCAACACAGCCATAAATACTTGTTTCTTGTCATATTTTGAATATATGTATGTATTATGCTGCTTATAACTTTTCCTTACCACTCCTCACAGCAACAGGTTTCCTTCAGGGAAAGTACAAGTAACACAAGTAGATACCTGGAATCAGCTTAACAGCGGAGTTTATGAAGGCCATAAAAAGAAATTGGTTTTTTGTTATTTTTGGGGTGGAGTTTTTTTGTGTGCCCATAAGCTTGTTGCAGGGACGAAACGCACACTGCCGCATGGCAGCACAGAAAGCAGCGTTAGCTGAGCTATGTTTAACCAAACAGAATGCTCTATGTGCAGGCATTCTGATGGGATTCTGATGGGATGTGTGTGTGTGCTACAGTATATTTCTCATACATGTTAAGTGTTTAAATTTGAAAGACTAAAAACACAGAACTACTGACATAATTTCTCTGTTAGAAACCAAATTCACTCTGCCTGGGATTTTTTCCCAGACTAAAACAACAGCAGAACCCCCCTAGGCAGACAATGAAACGACGTAATAAATAATCTGTAGAAGATTGCAATCACAAATATATTTTACATAATATATGCTAGATAATGTTTTCTTTGGATGGCACAGGCCCACACATCCCAAACTGATCTAGAAAACAAGTGTGCATGTAATTTTTTTCTTTCAAATAATCCCAGAGCCTAAATTAATACTGCACAGGAGCATGGTAGCTCACACACTTGTGCCGAAACAGTTCTTTCAGCACAACCTCTTTCTCATCAGCTGATGGAGGAATGCAAAAAAAAAAATTAAAAAATTGCTGGATATGAGACTGGATGTAACATGGCTGAACCTGTGAGGATATTTCTCCCACGTCTCTCAGCGACTCATGCAGGAAGAACACGCTGCCTGTGCTGCTAACATATTCTACCACATGCACAGCCACAAACATTATGATGGTGTGAAATTGCACTGGCATTACATTTTTTTCAGGATTTTACAGCTTAACAGAAATGCTGCTAGGCTACCAGCCTTAAAGTGGAGCAAGGATGGCACCCAGTGGCCAAAGAGATTCATCTCAGAAAAACATGTCTATTTCCCACTCTTCACTTTTGGGAGTTTTAGTTATAAAAAGGTTCTAGCTCTAATATCAACTTGTTGGAAATGTGAAAAGCCTATAAAGAACACTGCCTTCTTCCTTTGGAGAACATTTATGTTTCTTTCTATAAAAATATTGTTTCAAAAAGCCTAAAGAAATATTTCCATTAGTAATTTAAATAAACACAAGTAAATATTTATGACAAACAACTGTTTGCATCTGGAACATTGTATAGAGGAAGAAATAAACAGAGAAAGATATTTTTTTCTTGTAGCATATGTGCCAAGGGAAAAAAAATTTCCCTTAGTTTCAAAGCCAGTATAACAACCAGGGAACTTGTTTATTTTAAAATTAACATTTATAATATCAATGCCAACCAGAAAGTTTCTATCTAAATAGTTTGGTGAAAAGCAACTTGATCTTTTTGACCAGAAAATTCCTAGTTTTAACTGTCAGTCTGCTGGTACTATAAAGAAATCCAAGCACAGGTAAATAAAAAATAATTTTAAATGTGAAACATTATGCCATTTTTATGGATTTCTTATAATTTGGATTTATTTTCTTTTATTTATTTGGATTAATCAGACATCCCTCTGGCTTGCATGGTATTTTAAATGTATTCTATGCCTTATCACTTTTTTGCATGGTCACTGGCTAAGTGGTGTAGCAATGCTGAACTGTGTTTATTCCCCAATGTTTTCCAGCTGACAAGAGATTCTTATGGAGTATGATGGCTGATCAGATTGAAGGACAGACAATAGGTCTGTTGGATAATAAATCATTTCACCTTCACTTGTGAGCAATATTATGTCCCCAACAATTGCTATCTCTAACTTGATTTTCTAAGCATTCTCAAGACCTACCCAATTGTGGTTTCGTATATGAAAACAGATGCAAGAAACAAAATTTCCCATGTAAATAACAAAATGCAGCATCTGAGAGCAGCAAAGTAGCAGTCCACTTTTTTTAGTATGGATAACTTAATAATCGTGTTTAATTACTCCTCTGATGAAAATGTCTGTTGTTTTAAAACCACAATATTACTGTGCTTAATTACTAAGAAACTGAAAAACAGTCACTATTAAGGGCAATAAGTCAGTAGTATTTTAAATTACTTAGAATGTTATTTTTTTATTACTGTAAATATTAGAGTACAGCAGAAATCCTTCGATTTATCTAATTCAATTGAAATCTATTTCAGCTTTAAAGAAAAAGACTTTTTAAAACAACTAGTACAAAGACTATTATTTTGCCCATGCACATATTTTAGTTTTCTGTTATTTTCATTGATTGGAGTTTATTACCTGCTAAGGTCTTTAACCAGGAGATTCAAGCTCTGGTTGAATCTCTATTGTGAAGTGGCTGATCTTAGAAGCAGTCATTTATTATTTAATATTTCTAGTTACTGTATGTCTTTACTTTGCAGTCAGAATACTAATGCTGTTTTTTCACTTTTTTTTAATAATAACCCTTAAGATCCTTCTTTTTGACCTACAATGTAAATGTACTCAAGGATTATTATGTATAGCATTAACACTTAAGAACAAATACATTTTACCTTTATATATTAAAAAAATTCCACATGAAGTTACTTATTGACTTCTGCATTATGCCCTTCTCCTGATGTAATCCACAGAACAGAATCTATTCCTTGCTGAAAGAAGCCTCTTTCAAAAATTCACTTAATGACCTGTGCTAAACTCTTAAGTTAACAGAAAAAATTGTCTGGGCATGGGTATATGATTAAATTGTGGGCTTTATCTAGCTTTCAGGCACAGGCTTCTTTCTTTTGCCTTAAATCTCTAATCGTAGATAGCGTTTCCTCAAGAGAAAAATTTATTTTAAAACAGGATTTACTTATCTCCTACACTAGAAAATAAACCAGTTTTGTGCAGGCTTATCATAAAAATGCAACATAGTTGTGTCACACAAATCTTTTGCAGTCAGAAAGCAGAATTGTTGAAATCTTTCACAGATGTCTTAATATTTCTGTACCCTCTTTGCAAACGGGAAGGCAAAACATGAAGAAGTGCCCTGCCCTGGCTCAGATGATATGACAAGGGCAAGGAAGGTGCCCAGTCAGACCACAAATATTCAGAGGTGGGTGGATGTCTCCTCATGACCGCTGTGACCTCCCTTTAACTCCTCCACAGCCAACAAGCAGGGCTGGCTGGCCCCTTCCAGCAGGCAGCTCAGTGCTTGAGCCCCACCAGTTTAAAGTACTCTTTGTAAGCCTTCCCTCCACAAAATCCTGGAAAACTCATATTTCATTTGCTTTGCAAGGAAGGGAACATTTTACTCTGGGAGCTCCAAGTTTTCACCTGAAATAATAAATACAGTAATTTTAGAAGTATATGAGGAATAATTTCTGTGACCTTTTGCAGCAATTTAATCTCATCTTCATTTCAATAAAACGGAATGTTTAAATTTTTGAAACCCAATTCAGAATTCCCACTAGTTTTTTCTATTAACTATCCCTACAATTAGGGCAGTAGTATGTAGTATGTCATACTGTAGTATGACACTAGCCCAGCAGGACAGCTTCAAAAGTAATTCCTGAACAGGTGCCTCTTGTGTCTGACATCCCACTTTCTTTATTTCATGGAACAAATTAAACCAGAAAACCTTAGGGAATATTATTTGAACTGAGAAAACATACTCCCTTGGTGCACTCTTCTCTGCTTTGGCCAGCTGCACTTTGGAAATTTCCTGACCCAGAGAACATCGGTCTCCATTTGCCTTTTCCTTCTGTTAATTAAGCACTTCAACCCATTAACATCTACAGTGATAGGTCATATAGTTTAGGTACATGTTTGCTGAAGAAAGATTTTTAATCAGATTAAAATCTGCACCCTGATAATTTCATTTTATGTCTCTAAATGTAAACATTGCATGAGAAAAGACTGTGAGCAATCTTTCCTACTCCTAAATGCCATTTCCTTGTTCACTGAAATTGAAAAAAATTGAACTACAGAGCTCTAGTCTGAAGTCAACAGATGACAGCCTCACATTTCAGAAACTAGTATAAACCCTCAGTATTTTATTTTTAATCATTATTTATTATCTGTAATAATTTTCAGTGTATGCAATGTGTTCCTGACTTCTTATTACCATGACAACTGAAGACATAGGCACATGTCAAAGTGTAAAAAATGATGTAATACAATAAAGACCTCAAAGTCATGAATTATGAAACTCTTAACATGGCGCTTTAGGTCTTGTCTTATACATGGGCAGTGAATGTGGAAAAGCAGAGAAATAAACTGTGTTTTGCATCTTGTGATCCTGTGCCTTCTCAAAAGGGAAAAAGGGAACATATTAACACTTAAGCCCTGTTTACTCTCAATGTTTTTTTCGTATTTTTTTCCTTTTTTTTTTAATTGTTTCTATTCTCAGCGGAACTTGAGCAGCTGGAATAGCACTGGGGAAAAGCTCAGTGCCAGCCCACACCCTTCTGTGACAGCCAAAGAGGAGTCTGTATGACTAGCCTTGGAGGACAATCTGGAAATTACTGAAGTGTGTGAAGAGCTTCACACTTACACAGAACTGCAGGTCTCTACAGAACTGTGCATGTTTCACCTTACACGTGGCTGGGACCGTGGCTTGCAATACTGACTTGGCAGTGTGACTACATGCCTTTGGTTTTTGGTAAACCCAGGTTACCAAACGGATTGAAACAGCACTGTCATCAATGCATAAAAACCTCATATTCTATGACAATATTTTGTAAATGATCTGAAACACAAAGGCCAGATTGCCTTTCTGAAATTTAATTACTAAGGAAGACTATAAAGTAATTATTATAAACCACTACAAATTATTTGATTACGAGGATATAAAAGTAACTAAAATAGTTCTAAATTGAAAGATGGCGTCACAGCAGAGAATAACATAGCCACGGAATGCTTTCCCAATCCTTTCAGAGATTGGAGATAAAATTAGTATAAAAAAAATCAATTTTTTCATTGTGCTGCCCACTCTTAGGAATTTAAGGGTGCATAAGACATGAATAACAAGTTCATTTTCAATCACATGTAACTCACTTCAAATATCAAATTCACTTAGATCCATCATTTTTCATTAATTCAACTGTTTACATTGTCATATACGGTAGCAGTCAAAGTTGTTTCTTTGTTTTGGATCAACTCATTCCACTGTTTTTTAGTTAAAAGTGTTTTCAAGAGAGACACAAAAGCCTCCCTATGCCAAAGTAGGACTTAAATAGTCACACCTCGGGCTACAAAACTGAGAAATGCAGGAATTGTTATTCATGTTACATTTTGAATTGAAGATTCTGTAAAGCAGGTGATACATTATTTTTCATTGTGTATCTCTCCTGTGTGCTGTTTGACCTAAAAAAGGGAATCTCTCAAAGGGCTATAAATAATGCATCACAGTCATTAAATATTGATCTGGCTTACACCAGTCACAGCTGCGCAATTAGGTTTGCTTCTTAAAAATAGCTTCTTGTACATTACCCATAATAGCACAGTGTTTACATATTCCCTTTGGAAACTACATTAGTTAAATTTAAAGGTGATGTGTGTTTGTGGGACTGCTTGCTAAGTCACAGGACTTGTTCCTTACTGTCTCAGAAGTTAGTAACTCTTGCTATAAATATCCTGTCCTGGACATAATTCTGCATTCTTTACTCATGTATCTTGGTTTTCTACATTCACACAACTATATTTAGGCTTGGAAAGCCTGAATTTCAGGAAGAAGAAACCTGGCACTACAGGACAATGTCATAGGATAGTATCAATCTTAGATTAATCAGGCTTCTCTAGTCTTACATTTTTCTATTCCAATCATACAACTGCTTATAGCGAAGCACAAAGTGTAGTACACAACAGAAATAACTGAATGGTCTTTTAAGGTTGAAATACAAGAGAGAACTGAGTTGCCAGAGTTTTTAAAATCATACCTATTTCTAACTTCTTGGAAAATAAGAATTTTTTTCAATTCTTATTTTGAATAAGAATACTATTGATACAGCTATGATTCATTGGTGCATTACTTTAGCTTATTCTGCCAAAATTCAGTTTGAATTTAGCATAGTTGTGTAGATTCAAATGAGGAGAAGCATTGTGACAAATCAGGATGAAGACTTCACACATTCTCAGATATAAAAGAAAAGTTTGCATTCAAGGTGGATTTTTTTGTTTTACTTGCATCTGCCCATGGAAAGTAAAGTTTATTTTTTTTCCTGTATCTGGAGGAGTAGCATCAGAAGTCTCCCTATCACAGTAATGCAGCACTTATCAGAAAACCTAAAAAATATTATGCAGTTTGTATGAACTTAACAGAATATTGTATTTAAATAATTTTTTTGAAGTCATAATAATCCAAATCCAAAAGTAAAAGATGAAAGTTGAAAAATCTTTAGAAGCAAAGAAATGTAAAATAATCTGGCAACAGATACTCTATGTACAATACTTGCTACAAATTTTGTTTTCATTGCTCTTGTTTTAATCCCACAAAACATTCACAGAAGTCTCACCCTCTTTCTTAGAACCTGGAAGTAAAGTGCATATTCTAAATACAAGAATAACCATAGATACCAGAAAAGTAATTCTGATTAATCATTAATTCAGATTCAACTGCCTGTTATTGAAACTCTATCAATTTAGTTTCCATGTTTTCCCCCACTTTAAAAACCTACACATTTTCAGGAAAAACAACCCATTTTCTACTGAAACAGTATTGAAAACAACTCAAGTTTTCACTTAGACTGCATTTTAAACTAGCATTAAAAGAGGACTAGATCTTAAAATTTTACCTTTTTTTTTTTTTTTTTCAGAGATGTTCTGTCAAAAAACGCATTGCAAAAGACTGGCTACCAAGAATAAATAGAGGCAAGGTGGCAGAGGAAACATTACTATGCAGTTTTACAAATGCCAAACAAAGCCAAAACCAGCAGCATCCTGCTGAAATCAGTGGCAAACCTCCCATTACCTCCCCTGGGGCCAGATTAGCACCTACAGAGACTCAAGGATTTGCTCAGGCTCTGAATCCAGGTCTTTGCAGTCTTGTGTCTACCCGGAGAGCTAAGCCCCCTCTTATCACTAAAACAAGCTCACACTGGGTTAAGGCCTTGAATTTTCCATTCCCACCCGCCCTGGGCGTGGGAAGCAGACTGAGTGGCCCCACCCAGGTCAGCAGAGCAGCACTTGCCCTCACTGTGTCTGAGCTCACACTGGTCCTGCTCCCAATGCCCTCCAGAGAAGTGTGTGCCTGCAATCCCAAGCGCTAATGAATCCCCAGATAATGGAAAGGATTGGTGACACGGATTTTTACAGCAATAATTCGCAAAACTGGGTTCTCTTTTGAGAAAAAAACTCCATCCATTCATTAATAGAACGATTTCTGGTCATATAAGCATTTTTAAACTTGGCTTTCTGATTTTTATTATGAAAGCTATATTTTAGAAACACCAGAAATAGAATCCCTTCAAAAATGTGCAAAATCAATTCAATGTTCTGTGTGAATCTACGTTGCTGCTTTGTTTTTAGACAATCGTGGAAATCAGATATGGAATTGGCCAATTGCATGACATGGCTCATTTTCATACATTCATGTTTCATTGTTCCATACTGTGAACTTCCCTATGTATTTTCCAGCTCCACAACTAATAGTGCTTTGCACTTTTTCCCAGCCAAGTATCTGGAGAAAGGTATTTTTTTGGTAAGAGTTTCTTATTGTTTTCTTTTTGTTTGTTTTGGGGGTTTTGTTTGCTTTTTTTTTTTTTTTCATTAATTCTTAGATGGAATTAGAAGAAACAGAAATAAATGTTATTTAGTTTACAGAACCTGGTCACAGTGATTATGTTTAATTCTTAAAAAAATATATTTGTGAATTTGTATATTTGTGAATCCATCCACTAACAAGAGATTACTGAAAGAATTTCAAGTAAAAAAATCAACTTTAACTAGTCTTGCTAGGTTTTCTATAATGCAATAAAATAATTTACTGGTAATTCTCCTGGCCAGAGGAAAAATAAACTTAAAGTACATTTGCAATTTTTCAGTTTCTATCAGAATATTCTTGAGATCTTAGGAAAATAAAATATTAATGGAAAAGCATTTTATTAAGACCATAAAAAATAAGATTACAAAGAGGAAAATAAACAACTTGTACTACAGGAATATGTAATTACTTCCAAGCTGCTGGGGTCCAGTTACAGTATGTGTGGGGCAAGATGCTGAAAAGTTGTCAACTCAAATGTATTGTCACTCCAAAGTCATTAATTACTGTTGGGTCTCATGTCAGTCAGGAGCCAATAGTGAACTACTGGCATCACTCTCATTTAGATGTTTCTATCGTGTGTATGTTACTGCTCTGCCTGAACCAGAACATCAGGTAAATCTTAACAGACATTTCCTCTGACATCTGCCAATAAATCACCAAGGAGAGAGGGGACAGTTTTAGCCCCAAACACCCCCAGAGGGAGGGATGGTTTATTAGCCAGTCAAGTCTAGAAGATGACCCTAATATAACAAAGGGCTTATATAAAATATAACAATGTAACAAATAGAGAAAAGAGCAATGATTTCAGGGTAGGATGCCTCGGGAGATCTCAGCAGGGAGACCGGCTGCCAGAGCTCTGCAAGTGGGGAGATGGGAGTAATTTCATCCCACAGATGGATGGCCCTCTCTGGGGATGAGCTTGTCACAGGCCCACAAGACGTGCTGGTCATCTCTGGGTTTTTGTTCTTTTTATTTGCTTAGATCCAGTGGTGTGAAGCATTAACAAAGACTACCTGGGTCTCATTTTGTCAGGAGCTGAAACTGAGACAACGATATAGGAAAGGGAAAATTTTTCTGAAAAAATGGCTTAGCTTAGTTTAAGGATAGCTTGGTTATATTGCTTATTTTCTCATCTATGTTCTTTATTAAAAATTGTATCTTTTGGAGTTATTAATGAATGAATGCTTTTCACTTCCTTTTACCTTATCATTACCATTAAATGGATAGTTGCATGCCTTCAAGGTAAATGAATAATGACAAGACATTTCTTAGTTGGAGACTGGCATATCTATTAATGAAGTCACCTGGGAAAACAAGTAGAATAGCTTTTCATCACACTAGCATCTAAGTCCAAAGAGTAATATAGCAGGCTGCTATTTCAACTACATAGACCATGAAGGAGAATGTCTTTCAATGGCTGACAGCACTCAAGAAGGATGGCCTTCTGGTGTGTACAAAGATACTGGTGGAATCCTGACAGTCATAGAAACGATATTACAGGTGCTTATTCTAAGGTAAATGAAAATACAAAACAAAATAAAAAAACTGAATAGTCCTCTATCCCTTTCTTTCCTCTCTCTCAACGGTGTTCAGTGTTCTTTTTGCCAAACACAGAATACAACTTATGCACACAAAAGTGTTTTCCCCTGGCTGCAGTGCTGGGTTCCAGTAATAATTCAGTAATCTAATCTTCAGCTTACAAAAGCCTGGGTAACTGCACCAGTAACTACAATGGAGGGAGCATATTACACTCTTATCACCAGGTGTCGATACAGTCTTAAGGCACAGCCATCATTTGGGTAATAATTTACAAACTAATTAACTAGCAAGAGCTGCCCTTCCTCAGCCCAGGTAACTCCTCAGTATCAGCTCTGTGAAGTCACCCATGTCTTCCCCCTGCCACCAGTCATCCCCGTGGTGCAGAGAGCAGGTTCCAGCCTGACAGCCAAGTGTGAAAATAATGACCCAACAGCTATTTTTCAGTCAGACAGGTGCCAGGGTGCTAGAGCAGGGAATGCCAGCACTGTGGGGTCACAACAGTCCAGATCTCCTGCCCAGACCTCACTACAGTCTCTGATGCACTTTATGTACAGGAAACCAACACTGATACACTCCACAAGAGCCTCCCAAACAGTTTTGAGGAGCTCTCTACAACATTGCCTCCTCATAGCCAAGGGAAGTGTCAACCCCACGTGTTTCCTCAAGCAGAAGAAGACCAACTAAGTCTATCACAAAAGCAGCTCTGCAGTGCTGCCAGCGATGGAAGAGCAAGGTCACTGCTCCCCCTACTTTCTATCCCGTGGCAAGGCAAGGGATGGCAATTACATGTTCAGAGAGAACATGTTCTCTCTGAACATGTAATTATTGGTCCCTAGCAATGCTACATTCAGAACACATCACTTTAACATTCTGCCCAGGGCACTTACAGAAGTTAAGGGATTCCTCACCTTCCCACCCAGCCTTGTGAGCCTACACACAATCTTGACAGTCAATGCTCTGCTTTTTCAGTAGACACAGAACAGCTTCCACACTATAAGCACATAAAGTCTCAAGTCCCTCTTATTTTCTCTAGTCTCTTCCTCATCTCCTACATGGTATGACTTCCCTATGGTGGTCCATGCTGAGGAGGCCACCAAACTACAATGACACGCAGTTCCAGCAGCAGTTCAACCAGCTCAATGGAACTTTGGTGGGCCACTGTGCACCCACCACTGCAGGTCTTTATCCTTTGAAAGATTTATTTTTTTTCCACCTTTCCTGCTTAGCAGTCTAACATGTGATACATCCTTTATAAATCATTGTTAATTAAGATTTTCTGCTTTTGATGTAAAAATTTTCTCTCAGATAATCCACACCCATTTTAATTTATTTTTATATTTTCAAAAATAACTAAAAACTCAAATCTTACCTTAAATTTATCAACTTCTGCCTTCGAACATGTTGCATGGTAAGACAACACCTGCCCCAGAAGAAAAGAGAAAAAGCAGTTTTGTACACTTGACAAATAGAACTATCGGGGCTCTGTACTACAGTCTAATCAATTATGTTTAAAGCAAATTTAATTAATATTTGTACGTAGTAATTCAGTTCTGAATGGCAGCACATAATAGCTAATTGCAGGTTATGAGGCATGCATTTGGCATTTATGTTGCAGGGAATTTTATAGAGAATCATGGACAATAAGTAATTTAATATTACAAGGATTCCTACATTGTTCTCCTGGAGTTCTACAATCAGAAGGAAAAGAATTTAATGTAAAACTCACAGTAGACTTACAGAACTTAAAAAATGTCTTTTGCTGTAATGCCTGTGCACATCACTGCACCTCTGTGCTACACCTGACATTCTTTTCAATACCCTTCTGGAGATGACAGCATCAAACAAAATGCACAAAGTACTGCAAACCTCCTCTCATTACCTATTAGTATTCATCCATTTATATGGAATACGTTCTATCTTATGTGACAACATTAACATTGAACAAGCACTCCAGAAGGTGGAAGAGCCAGTCTGTGTACGGGACTCACCAGTACTGACTATGCATGGGACAAGGTCCTGGTCCATGGGGGACCTCACAGAGCCAGAGCACTCCTGGCCAGGACAGGTCCTCCTCACCACACAGCAACACCCAATCTGCTTTATGTGCCAAAGCTTTGATGTATGCTTCTCATTTTGAAATAATTTTCATCTATGAATGTCAAAGACCCTTGACTTATAATACCTTGTGGCAATAAGTCCCAAGATGTAGTTACTCTTATCAGTTTTAGAGATGTCACCTTTTACAGTAACAGGAATTCATTCCTGCACTATAAAAGAATAAATAACAAACACCAATTCATTTTTTCTGTCCCACATTTTTACTTTCTATAACTACACATCATGTCCTTTCTCAAGTAGTATCTATTTTTCTCTCCAATTGTATTGTAACTATACTCAGAAATTGTTAAAATTAGTAAAATTATGTCTTCTGCTATGATAGATTACACTTAATACCAAAATTCTCGTCAAGTTTCTCCTTTATCTGCATTCATTATATCCCTCTAGATTTTTACAGTCTTCCTTAATATTTATTATTCTAATCTTCTAATCATTTGCAAATTTTGTATCCTTAATACAAAAAAAACATTTAGCCTGGTTTTGAATTATATGGTATACTCCTGTAAACTGTCCCCACCATTTATTTAAGTTTTGGTCTTCTATTTATTAGTCAGTCTTATGAGAATACTCTATAAAAACCTGTAGCAGTATATCTGGATAAGAATCTTATTATGGTATATATCAAATTGATTTATTTTACATCTGATATCAATGTCATTTTCAAGTGCCATTCATTGCCATTCTCGCTAAATACATAAATACTAATGAAGTATTCTATTACAGTAAAATGGATTCACAGTCCTTCAGCTCATACCATTCTACTGTTAAACACTTTTCTGCTCTCTTCCATCACTTCATACAAATATTATCAAGCACTGTTGCTCATTTATAGAAAGAATTACTCTTTATTAAGGAATAGTGGCCATTTATCAAACCTCTACTCTCCATGTAAGCTATATGGTTACTAGTCTTTTTTAGATCTAAGAAAGAAGCTGTATTTTAAACCAAAAAAAATTAATTTTCTTTTCTTTCAGTAGCAAATAACAAGTGTCTACGTCAACTTTCATCCCTATGTATCTGAGTGTGATATCTGGCACTGCCTGTTTTTCTTGCCAGGAGGAGTATTCATTCTAAGGTGTCATATTGCACAAATATCTGGGACATATGAAGGCTTATACTAATTCATGACTATATAATTTAAAGAATAAGGGATCTTGCAGGAGGCCTGGTAAGGTCTCTTTTCCTCCTAAATGAATACATATAGAGGAAAAATAAATAAAGCCACTTATGTTTATGAAGTTTTCTAACACAAAGAGTGTTAGACTTCAAAAAGTCTTAATATGCCTGTGTCGACCACATGATAGAACTTCTATACACAGATTAATATTTCCAACCCTAAAGCAGAGGAAAAAAAGACTCTTCATAGCAATCCAGTTTAGTTTTTGTTTTACTGGAGAAATACTCAAATCTATTTTTGTGGTTCTTATTGTAATGATGGGTACTGTATAAATTCAAAGGAGGTACACAGTTAAAGGGTGCACACGTCAGGGATTACAGAATATGCTGAGTCCAGCTTTTAAACCTGCACAGGATCATCCCCAAGAGTCACCAGATGATTTTCTTCACTTAGCACATGTGGAATTTGAAACGATACTGAAATCTTAGCAAAGTTACCCTTTCATCAGGGAATGTTTTAAGATTAATTGGTCTTGCCTGATGCTTTTTAAAAGATATGAAATTTAATTCAAGCTGTTCTTAATTATTATTTTAGTAGAAGTAATGCAAATTTGTAAAGCTATCCTCAAAACTCCAAGCTTTGTTCTTGCCAAGATTATTATTAATATGATTACAATTAAAATCTCCAGACACATGACAGAGAATAGTGCTGTATTGTTGAATCTGCTTATAGAAGTTGAAATAATCATTTTTTTTTTAAATGTTCTGCATTTTAGAATTTACTTCATGGGAGCTGGTAGGTATCATTAACTGGGGGGGAGCTGAAACAGGAAGAGCAATAAGCAAAAAAATAGAAAGCTTTCCATCCATTTAGCTCCTCTATAAGTATTTTACAGAAAGACATAATGTGTTGGAATGCCAGGACCTTGCATTATGTATTGGCCTTGGCCCACAGCAGAGCTCTTACTGAGCAGTCACCCATCCTGCTTTGACTCTGTTCTAGCAAGACATACATCTGATAGGGGATCAGCAGATGTTACTTTTGATACTAAAAATCCTACTGACAAGGAAATACATATAACAGGTAGATTAATTCCTACACTTATATCTCTAAGAAACTAGATTCTCCACCACCACTGTTGCACCCTCTAATGTAAAAAGCAGAGGCATCCAATGAGATATCCAGGTTCAAAATTACTGAAGCTGTGCATGCGCTCTACAGCTAAGTGCACCTTGAGAAAGTTTCCTTTCGGCATTACCTTAATAAGACAACCCAAAGTGCAGGGATGTAGATACACAAAATTATTCTACCTACTAAATAAATATATAAATAAATAACTGAATAAGTTCAGAAGCAGTAGGCTCCTTTACATGTGATACTTAGGAGTAAGAACAGGTGTCATGAAGATGTACACGTACGTCAAGAGCCACAGACTGTTTCGCCCAGGATTTCTTCACTTGGTCATACATAATTGTGTTGTTGATACCCAGGCCACAAAAAATAACAAAAGCCTAAAATTAAAAAAGAGAAAAAAGAAAAGAAAGTAAATTATAAATCAGTTATAATACAAACACAAAGATGAGTGCTGGCTTAATTATTAAAAGAAATTGCTTGGAAATATTAGGAATAATCATGCTTAGACAGGTTATCTTAAGAATGCAGGTAAGTGACTGGCCTCCAGGTAAGAGAGATCAGATGCCAAAAACTTGTTTTAGTTAGGATACAACCTTATTAAGTGAGGAGTTCTGAGAATTAATATCAAACCGCAAATATAGACAACATATTCTTTCCCCCCTCCCTAGCATTACTCAGAAATAACAAATCCTGCTGAAAAGTATGTTAATGCTAAGAAACTAAATGCCTCTTACTTCAAACAGTCGCTGGTCAGCATCATCAAAGGATTTCCCATCGAGCCTGTTCAACACTTGAGCTACCCCTTTAGAAAGAGTTAATATGAATTAATTCTCAGAGTGTTTTATTCATTGGTAAAAAGTAAAATACATATTTCAAACTGAAAAGTAAAATTGCAAATATTTCTTCTGAAAATCATTAAACAGACATAAACATGCAAAAGTCTGATTGTACTGATACCAGTACTCAGTTTACTTTCAATTGTTATTCTTTACTCCCTATGTTAAAATACTGCAAATCTATAAGTCACTCACAGTGCTTTTCACAAAAGGTTAAAGATCTGCTTGAGTAAGAACTTGAGCACTTTGCTAACAACAATCACGTAAGTTGTCCTAGCAATTTGGAGTTAGCAGTAGAATGTGCTGAATTAGTACCTTCATTCTTAAAATCTTGGTTGGTTTAGCATCACCTGGGTATATAAGTCCTTTTTCACTCATGACTGATCCATTAATTAACTGGACCAATGAAAAAAATGCATTTTCCTTAAACCACTTGAAAAACTGTTCAAAGCTCTTGTCTGTATCTGAAGTAATACTGATTTCTACTGCAACAAACCATTTCTATTTCATTTAGCTACAACATGCCCTTAGAAAAATCCTTTAAGAGTCATCAGCAGTCAAGGAATCAGATTCTTTCTACTTCTTTAAGATAATGCACACTTCACAGCAGCAACAAGCTGTATTTTTAAGACTCAATCCCCACATCATCTCTACTAAAGAAGCTCAAATATCCTGCCTTCACCGATGCACTACTGAAAGCCACAACACAGGGATCTAACTCTTGTGCTGATAATTTAAATTGCTATGGCTTTGACGTCAGTTCTACTGTGGAAAGTTAGCAGAGGAATCTGGCATTGTTATTTACAAACAGCACCTTTTTTTTGTGCCAAAAGTAGGCAATAACACAGGGCCAACCGCAGGTGTAGCATAGCTGGGAAGCCTCCTACCAAACATTCAATAAAACCCTGTCATATCCTGATCCGGCAAACACCACTGCAACAGGCAACTCTGACAGCTGCCACAGCCCCCCCAGTAAGTTTTCCCTGTATATCATTAGAGGGAAATGACCATTTTCTTGATGCAGAAACAGTTGCCTGAGTTGTGTACTAAAGAGGGAGACCCGAGAAAGACATCAAACATTTTTTACTAGGATTCTTAGAACTTTTGTTTTCATCACATTAGTTTTAATGTTTCAGTTCAATATATAACTTAACAGTGACACAACTGGAAAGCTGAAAAAGTCCATGCAGTATCCAAGACAAAACATCCCTTCTTGGATGTACACTCAGCATGCATCCCAGATACCATAACTTAATAATATTCAGCCGTGAAAAAGAAGAGAAGGAACACAGAATTAAAAAGACAGAACGAAATTTACATTAGCACAAAAGTTATGCATCTATGAGGAAGGTCTTACCAATTATTTGGTGGGTGCTGTTCCATATAGGAACACACAGAACGGATCTTATGTGAAAGCCAGAAATTTGGTCAGCCTGAAATGTAGAAATGAGAGCTTCCATTAGTGGTAGGTACCATTTGCAGCCTTTTAAATCATAGTAATAGAAATGTCCAGGAGTAAGAGTAAGTATATGTTTAAAAATGTCATTCCGTATGGATTGGCTCTCACTCAGAAAAAATTCTGCTGAAACCTCATTCACAGTAACAAAAGGTCATAAGGGTTATTCTAAAAATTGCCAAAGAAAATATAAACATTGGCATCTTTGACACACAAAGCTTATACTATTTGAGTGTGATTTGGCACTGAAGACAAATTGCAATTGAGGCAATATCCAGACAAATCCTGGATTACTTACACTGGTGGTTTAATGGAGACAACTTCCACTGAACAAGTGTGCCTTAGAAATACTGTTCCCAAGTGTCAAACTGAAATTGGACTTATCAACACAGCTGTAAAAGGAGGCTCACAGGAAATATGCATTTTCAAGAGTAGGTGGGGAATTGTGCAGAAGTGTAAGTTAGTAAGAAATGGAAGGATGGTGTAAAAACCAATATTTGAGATAACTGCTCCTTTTGTTCTGATGACAATTTACTGCCTCATTTATTGTTTTCTATCTAATACAGTATACAACTTCAGAATTTATCATGTGTCACTGATTCCCTCTCTTCTACAGTTAATAAGCTTTATTCCATAGTGTCACTGCTGCAAAATCCAATGAATCGGAAATATTTTTTACAAGATTAGAGTAAGAATGACATGAGCCCTCCTGCAGAAGATCAGGAGATGTTCTCTTACTAAAACTGCCAGTGCTACAGGCAATCTGTAATAAAAGGAAAGTAAAAGACCAGCAATAATTCATATACTGGAAGCATGAGGGGATCACTGTGATCTCCTAACTAGCAAAAGATATAACTCAGGTTTTAACAGGATTTCTGCTTATTATACATACTCAGAACTCATCACTGAAATCAGTGACACCTAAAATCCACAGAAGCAGGGGAACAATTGTTACAGATATATGCCTTAAAATGAACTCAAAAATACTTTGGCATTAAGTTCTTGGTGAATGAGTTGAAAGTTGAGCATAAACATTTGAAAATGACAATTAGTGTTCTGAAAAAAAATAGTGTTTTCAACAGAAGCAGAGAACAGAACATCTGTTCAAAACTACAAATGTTTGTATGTATGATTCCACCTAAGTCATAAGGGATACTATTTTCCTCCTACTACACTTGACTATAGAAATAATTGAATGCAAAACCTGACTTTAAGAATTAAATTTTCACAGGAACCCATCAAAAGAAAATAATTGTTGCCCTTTGTATTGTTTTCTTTTTCTCTACATAAATTGGGCAGTGTCTCTAGCTTGGAAAGGACTGTGAAACAAATAAGAGACAGCTGAATTATTCAGGACATGATATAATAAAAGTACAACTGCAAACATCAAGAATTGACATGCTTTATGCTAGCGTGTCTAAAAACCCCAGGCATTAATTGTATTTTTAGAAATTCTGAACGTATTAGCATCAACATAGATTTCTTGTAGTTTTTTACAGCAGGCCCCTTTTATTTTTCTTATTTCAAAAAACTCTGTGGGTTTGAGAGATAATCCCTTTAATGATGCATGGAATAAAACTCGAACCAAGCCAACTCTCAACATGAAACACTTCCAAGCACACTTATTGTAGTAATATAGTTTGGGAAGCTTTCTGACCAAGGCTGTCCACTGATTAATGTGCTGCCCAACTGCTGGCTAAGTCCTCCATAGTAATACTGTTTCACTGGACAGAATTCAGTGAAGATTTTGTCCTTCTATATGCCTCTAACATTTATTTAGATGTTAAGTATACACATAGACTTTTATCTGCAGCTACGGCTTTCTAACTGAGGCTGAAATGAATAAAACACACAAACAACACAATAAGATACCTTAAGATACACAAACAACTCTTATTGAAAGCGATATGTATCTGGAAGAAATAACTAATCCAATGTGTATTTGAGCAAATTAAAAGGTTAATTGGCTAAGTTAAATCACAAACAACATTTCTGCCTTGATATCAGTTCTATTTACAACCAGTGTGTACAGCCCCTGTGACCCCAACAGCTAACACTGATGGTGGTGCTACACTGAACATCAATAAATTTTCAGCAATAAAATCAGTTTGCATAAATATCAAAGCACATGATAGATGAAGTTATCACTTATAAATAGGAATAAAAAGAATGATGGACAAAGTAACTGCCTAAAGTCATACAATAATTCAGTGATCTGTGTCTACTGTGTAAAGCCATGTCAATACCAGAAAGACCATCAGGAGCACATACTGGTTAGGAAAAAAATTCAAAATAAATATTTACATGTTTTAGAGCTACTTGGATATAATGACAAAATTTTTATATAAGTTGCAATGCCAAAAAGATAACATATATTTACATTTCTAAAAATCTCTTACTTCAGCATCAAAGCGAGGATCCTGATAGGCATCACTGATATTCACTGGGAGACCTGTGGAAGCGACGAGTTCAGCAATGCTATTATTTATTAGCCAGTCAGAATAAGATGATTTTTCCACACTGTCTTTGAAACTATCAAAATGCAGAGCAAGGGAAAAGAAGAATACAATCAGTGTTACTTGCAAGTCCAGCATGTCTTACATGCATATTCATAGGAAAGGCAGAACCATTCGCAATTTTTAAGTTACCAAGAATTAACTGTGGAACAGTAATTTGGTATTTACTGAAATGATACCTCAAAAATTCCCTTCTTTACATAACTCCTTCTATTGAAAATAGCATCAGCATCCCAAGTAAGTAAAATATATGATAAATATATGCATTTACCTATGAATCCAGTGTGGATTATGTTCCAGGTTTCTGTGGGATATAGGTCTGCCCACCTAAAGCTCTAAATAATATTTAGAACAGTTCTAAATAATATCAGGGTATTTTTAATTTTTAGTTCTAATAATTTTCCTGTCAAAATGCCTTTTTTTTTTCTTTTTTTTTTCTTTTGGTCTGAAATGACAGACCTGAATGGCTGAAGAAGGGATCATGAAATTAGTCTTAAAATCAATACTTCAAGTATGTTGCAGCAGGTGGATCCAAGCAGTCACACAATACGTGAAGGTTTCCTTTTTTTTTTTTTACTTGGTTCAGCTTCTGCCACAACTACTGAGGGTTTAGAGAGCTATCACTAAATGAGCATAAGACATGAATTATGGGCTCAAAATTCATCACACTCCACTGCAGCTTCTCCAGAAAACCCAGTATCTACACAGACCTTAAAGTCCTCTCCCTATACCCCATCCAATCAGCAGGAAAGTTCTCACTGACCTATTGCAGGCAGGTTTTTGACATTTGTAAGGTCTAGCTATTCATATGTGAATAAACAAATGCATGTTGTCTTAGTTTTGAGAAGAAAATTGATTAATTTTAAACACATGAGAAATATTACTTAGAAAAAAGCAATGAAGAAGCTATGGAGAAGAGTACAGTAGCTTGAAGCTTCGAAGTAATGCACATGAACGAAAGAAGGATGCACAGTAAAATCCTTGAAAGAGTCAATCAAAATAAAAGGATTGACTTTGTCAACTGCATTGATTCTCTGGAGACTAATTCAACTACGTCACTCATCTGAAAGAAAACTTAATATTCTTAAAAGACTATAAATAAAGGTAATAATAATGATTTACACAAATCTAAGTGTATCAACTTTCATTTGGGATAAGAATTTTGAGTGACTATAATAAATGTTATGTGTATACTTTGACATGAGCTTTTACATATATATTATATAAGGGGTTTTGAGTTAAGTAAAAGAGTCACCTTCATAATTCAAAATTTATTTCAGGACATCAATACATGAGAAGTAAAAAATCGTTAAGTATAAGAATCTAATTTCAAATGCATAGTTCTCAGTTCATAACTTAAAAATCTGAATGGTATTATCGCTATATTAATATAAGACACATAAGTCAGGACTGCCTCATGGGCATCAGGCACTTTAAGCAGCAAATGAATTCAAGTCAAATAAACAAGCTAAAATTGATGAAAAAGTTTTAAAAGTAGGTTTTATTACATTGTCTCCATTCCTAACAAGTGCTTTACACCGATACTTTGGAAGAGAGGCACAACATTCCAGGGACAGCGGTGGTGAAATATCAGTAGAGGGATTTTAGCAATTCCTCTGTACCAGCCCAAATGGGAAGGAGCACTGATATTTTTGCCCACACAACACATACTCTGGCCCAGGCAAATGACGTGTCCACTACCAGTGGGACTCAGGTTAGAGAACTGTAATCTCAGCTACCTGCTAAAATGTAATCCCATCTGTGAAAATGGCTGCTTCTGTGCAGGGAAAACACAGTCCACAGCACATTCCATCAGGCTCATCTTCATCTAGAATATATCAGAACTTAAACCTCAAGACTTCTAAGTTTTATGTATTATTTTTTCAAAGATTTAGGAGACTTGGCAAATCTGTACTTCAAGAACAAAATCACTGTCAAAAACAGGCATCAGTGTGCCATTGTGCATAATAAACAAACTTGATTATGGTATGATGGAAAATTGCAAAATGAACAGATAAATTCAAGCGTGGTATTGCAAGGTATTTCTTTACAACTAACAGCAAAGAAAAAAGCTCTGAGTATTTATTATAATATTTAGGAATTAAACAGGTGAGCCGCTATCAGGCATATGTAAGAAATGCAAAAAAAAAGCCAACTTCTTTTTCAACTCTGTGAGAAAGTTGTATTGTCCTAGGAGTTTCTCTCTCATTCAGGTAAAACTTATAACTAGAACTGTTCTCAGCCTACAGTTTCTTTGAATTTCCATTAAAATTTCAAATGAAAAATATTTATCCTAACTGCTGTAATGATGAAGAAATTCATCTTGCCATTTTTTTTTCCACATGTGAAGTCTCATGACTATATTCAGTTACAGCTGCAGAACATAGAATGAAAAGGGCAAAACTCACTAGAAAAATACTCAAATGTCAAGAGCTCACGGCATTGTTCTGTATCCTAAATAACCTTTATTTTCCCACTACAGTGCCAGTAACTCAAGCTGTGCCTGTGGTAGATCCAAATGTGATGTCATATCTACCAGTCTAACCTTGGTCATTGTAAAACCAACTTCACCGTTCACTGGATAAAAAAAACCAAGAAAAAGCAATACATCTTTATATTAAGATACACAGAAATATACCTTTATAAGTCTTATAAAGACTAGCTACTAGGTTGCATGTGTTTATTCGTGTCTTGGACTAAAGTTAAAATAATCTTGACTACATGTGGAGCAGGCTACTACAAACTGCTTTGTGGAAACATGCTAATATAACTATGGTAACAAGAAACGAGCCAGCTTGGTTATCTTGACACCACTCTACATTGTTTTGACTAATCTGGCTACAGATCAAGTTGGAGAAAAACAGGAATAACAACCACATCCCTTGATTCATACTCCTGTCCCCGAACAAAAGAAATGTATTTTCACCCCCTAGGAAAGACCAACTGCTACTCTGAAACTCTTTCAAAAGCAGCAACTTGTGATTCTCAGATGAATCACAGATTATTTATTCATATTTCAATCTTCCTGTTTCTTATCACTTGTTTTCGATTTGCCTCACCATTCCCATATCTGAAGTAGTGGACAGGACATGAGAGAGATCTAGTCTCTACCCATCTTTCTATGTGGCCCTGGACTCTGCTGTCAGTTTGCACATCTTAAAAACAACACTACCCATCTTTTTAATGCTGCAAGATCAATCCATGAGAAGGTTTATAACAAGCATTTGATATGGAGAATTCTCATTCAGAATCAGTATGAATTAATTTGCATAAAATGCATTATATTTTACATTATATGATTATCATATTTGCAAAATATGATAAACACTGAGCCCTGAAAGATGGAACAAAGCTCACAAGAGCCCTCAATCTTCCTCCCCTCACTAGGTATGTAGGGCATTTTATGTGAACTGTTACCATTGGTATCATCTCATAGGAATTAATATAGCAACCCTACATGAAGAAAAAGCTTTTTCTCTTACTACTTAAAATTAGCCTTTTATAAATGTTTACACAGATCCTAGTAAGCAAAACATATACTTCCGTTTTGACTGGGCTCCCAAATGAGATTTAGTCACACAAACACAGTTTCTAGGAAATATATATGCTCTGAGGTTTCTAGGCTTTCCAACTTGACAAGAGCAGAAATAAAATTTTACTGGAAACATTTCAACACACTGTACAGAGGCATTTTGTAAGAGATCTAAAGTAATTCTGTAATTTTTAATTCAGCATTAACCATGCAAAACAATATGTGTGTTATCCACAAGTTCAACAATAAAAAGTCAGTTTTTTTCCTGGCTTCTTACCTGAGACATGCACATATATATAAATATAGGCACATATATTTATTCAAGCAAGTCTCCATTTGAAGCAAGCAGGAGTCTTGTCTGAGTAAAAACTGTAGGCTCACACTCTTCAATCAAATCTACCCAAAGTTCCATCAGCAAATAAAAGCTTGGTGAAGAAAAATTTAAAACTTTGCGAAAAAGAAAGTAATCCATAACCACAGAAGACGTGAGCACTAACCTGTTGTCAGTATCAGCGCTGCATTTTGGAGATAACAACTCAAAGGATTTTGTAAATTTCACCACCTGTCACAAAAAAAGTAACTTAAGATTGTTATTAAGATTAATATCTAAGAAAACAGTAATGTGAGGTTCCTATATTTAAGCTGTATTTTTATCAAATGGTCTTAGAGTAAAAATACAATCTGTATTTCTCCAATGGAGACTTCATGTTCAAAATACACACTGTGCACAGTTTACTAACAAACAATATAAAACCAAATCATATCTTTCAATTCCAGGAAACTATCTTCTAAAACAGGATATGCTTCCCTTTAAAGGCTTTCAGAATGTGAGTTATGGAGCTTTACCCAAAATTCACTTGTTTTATATAGGAAAATATACATTTGCATTACTAATTGCAACTAATTGCACTTGAACATACGTGCCAACAGCACCTATATGAAACATTTTAAGAGTGGCTAACATGGCACAGAACAGAGGTCATGTTTTCGGATGAGTCCCCAACTTTGCTTCAGTTCTGTATCGTAAAAGCTTTTTGCACAATGTACAAATGACAACATTTTAGACATGGTTTAATATTGAGTTACTCTATGGAGATTTATTTTGATATGTAGGTTAAGCCTCCAAAATGGGGGAAAATCAGGAAAATAACTGTTTTGCTACTTCTAAAAATTACCAAATGGGTGGCAAGATGCTATTCTCCTACTCCAAATTAACCTAAGATTTATGACCATTTCGAAAAAGTTTAGACTTTTTGACCACATTTCATAATTTGGTCTAGAGGAATGAGAACTCATTGCTTATCGTTTGAGAAAAAAACCCCCAAGGTCAAAGGCAGAAATAGTACCAAGAGCAGAAAAATGAACTGAACAGTCACTCAGAAGTCACTAACACAATGCACTGTTCAGTGGAAAATAAAAATCATATTATACTTGTAAACACAGTGACATTTCATAGGAATGGAGTAGAACTGTCTGCTGCAGTTATAAGATTGGGGGTGGAGGGGCAGGAGAATTTAGAAAGAAAAAATAAACTAAAAGCGTTAAAATTCTATAGCAGAGAATATATAAGTGAAATACAAACCTTGATTTTGCTTTTATGAAAGCTAGTATAATTTAGGGCAAGCTCCACTGCAATTACTTCATTTCTATTAACTTAAATGAAATGAGAATCATATCTTTCCTCCAAGGAAAAGGAATGGGTTTTTTTTCTGCCATACAAACAAACTTATGAGTCTGTCTCTGATAATCATTTAGACTTGTCACAGCCCAGCAACAAATAATCAGCTGCAGAGTCAGTGAATCCAATAATTCTTGGGTAGAAAAAAAATTATATTATGAACAATGTTTTTATTCTTCAACTACTTCTCAAATCAGTAGAAAGGAGGACAGTTTGTGCTGAATAGTTTGAAATCACTGGAGGGAGCTACCAATATGAAGGCAGCCACTTATTTTACTACTAATAACAATACTCATAAAAAAGTTAGGCATTTTTAAAGAGACTTTCGTACCCTATAAATATCAGTACTGCAAAGTCTCAGTGAAAGCCCCTGCCAAAACATCTCTCTGTTCAACTTAACAGAGCTCTGCAATGAAATAATTATTCACTGGTCAAGTGGACAGGGCAATTGCAAAAAACCAAACCTACTTCAGTAATGCTGAAATTTGTGTTTTCATTTCATCTGCTCAATGTAAAAGCTTATTCCTATCACTAGAACATGACTATCTCAGCATTTGTATACAAATGTGTCTTTTCCAATGGATTTTGTGTTACAAGAGGACTTATCTTTTAACAGCATTTTCATTATTTAGGAACTGAAACTAGTTCTCATTATTCATTTTGCAAAGTAGTAAAGAAACTTGTTAAAAGGGGCAAACACAGCTATTCCCAAACAGACCCCTGCCAACCTAAAGTGAGCAGAAAATTTCCAGGAAGGAAAAAATCCCACTGGCCACCAAAAGTAGCTGAGAAAACTCCCTGTGTTGCAGGTTCAGCCCTCACTGTCTTGCTGTTCTTCCACACTGAAGAACTGGATTCCACAAAATTATATTAATGAGACAAGTTCAGAAGCTGATTACTGTGAAGACACTTATTAGACTGCTGTAAACCCTGCTGAGTTGCTGAATACACAGGATCTCAGTTAACAAAGTCTTGATGAGTTTATTTTTAGCTGTGATTTCTGAGTGGCCAGTAGTCTGACTGAAGATACAACATGTTTACATACTAGAATAGAAATTACTTATTTCAGTCTTTAACACTTCAACAACAGATGCAAAATTATGAACACCATAGCAATATCAACAAAGATACCTGATAATTACTTACTGGATGTTATGCAGAAAAGGTTAGTTGTAAAAATGAGCATTAAAGATTTGGTTGATGATGCAACTGTTTCTGGTTCTGAAACTGCTTGCAAGCACCACCCATTTGATAAGTCAATGGCCTGAAAGTGTTAGCAAGGTTATAAATGTAAATGAAGCTATAGACAGGATTTTTCTTTCCTTCTTGGGGCTATATCATAAAAGAAAGGAACTGAGCAAATAAATATTTGATAACAAATTAGGTAATTTTTCCTTTTTAAGCAGACCACAAGAGCAGCTTGCTTCTAAGCTAAGAAGTCATAGCTGCTCTGTAGTAAGCACTAATTCCATCACACAGACTGCTGAGAATCACAGAATATCAGCTGGATCACACACCAGTGATAGTTTGATCCATCAGCAGCTTACAGACATCCATTAAATGCCTTCAAGTGGCCATAAGGAATCACAAATGGTATCTTTCAGTTTCCATCTGAAAAAGTACCTATACTGGTTTTGGCTCAAGTGGCACTGATTTTCTTCGTAGTAGCCTGTAGTGATGATACGTTTTAGTTATGTGATGAAAACAGCATTTATAACACAGGGGTGTTTTACTGTTCAACAGTACTTACATAGTGTCAAGGCCTTCTCTGTTTCTCATTCTGCCACCCCAGGGAATACCTTGATGGGTGCACAATAGATTGGGATGATTCCAGCTAACTAAAGGGGTATCCCGTACAATGATACCATACAATGTCATGTTCACCAATAAATCTGAGGGAATTTTCCACTGCACATGATGAAGCCCTGCTTTCCTGGAAATGACACATCACCTGCTTGCTGACTGGAAGGATCATATGAATTCTTTATTTTGCTTTACTTGTGTATATAGCTCTTGCTTTACCTACTGAACCATTGGAGGTGGGAACGATGAAAACTCTGAGGACTGGAGGAGGAATTTTGAGGAAGAGGAGACCACGTGAAAACAAAACCCTTTTATGATGACTTAAACTAATTAAACTGTTGCACTTTGGGTTATGAATTTGTGTTCATGGTTAACTGTATTTTTCCCCACTTATTGTACCCCATTTTCTCTAAAAATCCCCTTTATCCCATATGTTCTTATGTCCTGTTATCTTATTGGTCAGTTATTGCTGCATTGCAGTATTTTCCTTATCCGGCCATCCCTTCCCTATGTGGTTTTTTTTAGCATGTTCTGCCCTTGCTCCTTCCCAGTTACACCACTTTTCTGGCAAGTTCTGCTCCTGCCCTATATAAGGCAGGAGCTGTGTTAATAAAGAGGCCATTTTGCACCAAACTCCCTGAGTGGCGAACCCTTCTTTCCCAGTGGGACCATCACTGAACTGTCTGTACCTCAACCCACAAGCTTTCACACTTCTAGCCTTCTAATTCTCTTCCCCATCCTACTGGGCTGTGTGGGACTTAGCTGCCTACTGGGATTAAAACATAACAGTGGTACTGATAAAGATTTGACCTGTACCTAACTCACATTCAGGAACAACATGCTGGAAGAATTCTTGCTGTCCAGTACTTATGACAGGCAACAGCTCCACTACAATAAAAGGAAGTGCTCCACCACTCAAATATTAGTCTTTCTACAGAATGTGCAGCTCCACTTACAGGTGATTCGATATCTTCCAGAAGTAACACTGAGCACCTTTCACACTTCAGCAGAGTCTGGGCCCGATGCATAATTTTCTTGACAATTTTCTCCAAGTCAGTCTGTTCCTCAAAGAGATCATTCACTACTTCCAGTAATGCCTGCATACAGGGACAGAAAACTCTTATATTGGCTGTACAAATTAATAAGTACGTGGAGCATTGCAAAGTGGACATTATCCCTGGGACTGATTTTAATATGAATGATCCATTGAAATCTTCATTCAAAAATGTTCTTAATGGTTATGGCAACAGTATTGGCGTGGGGGTAACTGAAGAAAGAAAGTATTTCTCAGTTCATAACTAGGTGCAATCCAACTCCTAGCAAACAGTGGCAATCTTTCAAACTATTTCATTTTGGTCCAAAAATGAAAAAATGGCTGCAATGCAATGAAGTATGGATTGAGTTACTTGATTTTCTATATCGAATTTGCTAGGGCATTTAAACTCCATTTTATTCTTTTATTACCCAATTTTCATGTTCAAAGCTGGAAAGGAAAAAAACCCACATCAATACTTCATATTCTAACAGCACTCTGATCCAGCCTTTACCACTAACATGTCTGTAAAATATAGTGTTTTAAAACTGAGGGCTTCCCCTCTCATTTCATCAACTTTAAAAAAAATAAGCCCTGTCCTTTCTTACCATGGATCAAAAGAAGTGTGCTTTTTCCTTTATTTTCATTTAGGGCACGGACACTAAAGAACATCAATACAGGTAAGCATATAAACTGGAGTGGTCTTAGCTCTTCTAACAAGGTGGTCATCAGCAAAATTGTGGTCACACTCACTGGAAGTTGCCACTGTTGAGGGCCAGTGTGATGGGAAAGGCAAAGTATGGACCTGTCCACCACTTAGTACTTGCCAACTAACTTCAGCCATGGACTAGGCAAAGCTAAAGACAACCAATAGGCTGGAATGCAATCATGTACGGGTCACCATGTAGTTGTCAAATGGCAATGACATTTGTTATGCTTTGCATGGCTGAGCAGCAACAAGAAACAAAGAATCTGTATCTCTAACCCAACCTCCTGACACATCCAACCACCAGAATTTACCCTTTTCTAATAAAGAATGAGGATGTCTCTAACGCTTTTCTGCTGAATGCCTCTCTCAGAAGATTAAACATTGATTTCTTAAAATTCTGTGTAGTTCTCTGCAGTCTGGGAATCTGAAGCAAATTTTAAGCCTCTGTGTAGTCAAACAATTATTTTATTTGAACATCAAGCAAAGAAAAAAACTCCGACAGACAATCTTTTTTATTCCCCAAGTCTCCTCCGCATCTCCACCCCAAAATATAATGGTCTGTTGTCAGATCTGAACAGAAGACAAGCTCAGATTCCTCATGACCCTTAAATATAAGAGCCATTAGAAAGGGCTATTGTTAGTTTTCAAAGTAGTGCAAAGCATTAGTTTTCACATATGGAAAGCACTAAAATCACGAATATAAAAATGTCAGAGCTCAATATACAGGCCCAGACCACTGTTTTCCCCTATTTTGTGAAGGAAGAATAGGTTCAACACTATCAGGGGTATTTTTACCAAAGTTTTGGAGCTGTGCCCCATGCTAACAAAAGTATAACCTCCTGTCATCATTGCAGGAAGGGTGATTTAAAAAAAAAACACCTCGAAATTACCATTTTATTTCTTGAAAAAAATTAAAAAACCTCTCTGACAAGTAAATGACATGAGAGCTCAGCATTATTTTCACTTCAGAACCTCCTGTCCCAACTCATGCACGGCACTAGCAATCATGAGTAATGCATCTTTGCAGACACATGCTGTCAAAACCCTTCATATATAGGGGTTTCTTTCCTGCTTACTTTTAGAAAGATATATCCACATTATTTGCACATGAATTGAATATTAAAAATTCAGGATGGAAAAGGTTTGATATTACTAGAATTTTATGAGAGTTTGAATCTCTGCCAAAGCAACACTCTCTCCTGAACTGTCTATGCCACAAATGCAATTGTTTCAGCACTACAAAACATGGAACTGACATCAGGAAACAACAGCCACCCCCACGAGTGTATTTCCCTCCCACGCTCTCTGCTTGCTGCTTCAATCAAGGCAGAGATCTGTTGAAAACACAGTTTTTGAAATGAAATGTAGTTAAAACTGTCTGCTTAGCAAACATGTACACATAGCTGGACCCTGAAGGAACAAAAGACCAAAGTTTGATATTGGTCCACTACACGTTTTTTACTTACCCTGCTTCTGTCATATTCCTTCCTTGAAGCTGCAAATAGTTGGGCATTGGATATGGCAATCCCACAGAATGGGAGGTACATCTGCATCACCTAGCATGAAAAGAAACTCACAGTTATTAAAAACAACTGCATCTGTTTATAGGAAAGAGACCTAAACTTAGGGGACATGTCCCAGGAGAGTCTCAGCTCACTCGCTCTTCAGTAGAACACTGAACACAAAACAAAATTGTCATGGGCAAGGTACATAAAATAGGTGGAAGAGAGATCAAATATCTAGGAAAGAACAAAAGCAATTGAGTTCAAGGGTCCCAGCAGTGAGCATTCTCTGGAAAACTGCAGACCCTCAACTCCATAAAATGTCTGCTGAAGACTACATTAAACTTCTGTAGACATCACAGCTTCCCGAGAAAAATATTCTTTATTTTTCTGGACCTTTTTCTTGTTCTAAGCTCAAGAAGTAAGCTTGAATCACATTCCTGTTGATTTCTAGGGGATGTAGATTTTGGAGAATACCATCACAGTGGAACACAGCACATTGATCCAAAACTATTAGTCAGAAAGCTGACTGTCTTCTCAATGAAGGTTAAAAAGAAATAGCTAAAGAACGTGCTTGAAAAACTGGGCCTTAATGCATCATCACACATGAAGAAAGATTGGAAAAGAGGGACTGGGAACATATTTTGAGATGCACAAAATGACTTTAAATATCTGTAGGACCGGCACTTTCATGAGGATGACAATGGATCAAAGTCCAAAACCAGCATTTTTAAGCCACATACTGGTAACAAGTCTGTAATATACTGCCACTGCTGAGTGGTTCCCAAGCTTAGGTCTGAAACACTTAGTAAATTTTACAGGTGCTGAATAGCCTTAACATTTGCAAAGCCAGTGGGAGTTGAGGTACTCTGTTGTTTACACAGCCAAAAGAATGCTGCAGCAGCTAACTTTTCTTCTCTTTGGTCTGTTGTCTGTCTACTCTAAGGAATCCTTTCTGTAGCAAGCTTTGGCATTAAGAGGGCATTTGTCTTTGAAATTATATTTAATTAGAAAAATACTGTTTACCCAGGAAACGTGGCTATTGAGGCTATTTGAGGAAAGAACCCAAAAGAACCGAAACAGTAGCAACTGCTGTTATACTTTATCTGCTTTAAACACTCCACTGGTTGTATACCCACCTAGTCTGTGTTTAAGTAATGAGGAGTTTTTGAAAAGGATCTTCATATCCTCTGAATTTTGTGCCTTCACAGCTGGCATTCTGTCAGAATAACTGCAGATTTTAAGGTGCACACCTATGCTGCTAATTTGGAAACATTTTATTTTCAACCTCTTTCCATCATGATTGCCTCTAAAGGAAAATGATACATTCTGGACTCTAAAAACAACCAGATCTTCAGGAAAGAATAGACAAAATGAAAGAAAATGTTAGACTGTAACAAACTGACAAGTGGGATTAATTTTTTGGTGGTCAGAACTTCTCTGAGAGAATTTTGCATCTTTCAATTTAGTTTTTTTTTCCAAAATGAAACAGAAAACCTATCCATATTTTCTTGTAATGATATTAAAAACACATCCAAATAAGAGATGCAGAACCAAAAAGTTAACTTGAGAAAAATCTGACATTTAGTGCAATTTGGAATCTCATAGTGAGACTGGATACATTTTTACTTAATAAAAATAAGTGAATACTACTATTTATTGACCTCCCATTGGAACCTCTATTCCCAACATTAATGTGACCCTGTGACAATGGAAAGCATACAAGAAGTTTATTATGAACCTTCAGCCATCACAAAAACATCTAGCAAAAAAGTCTTTTTATCAGTAAGAAAATATAATTTTGCAATATTTAAAAACACTGCTCCCTGGAACTCAAACTCCAAGGCACTGGCTCTATACAGAAATTAACATCCAAAAACCACTGCTTTATGAACTGGCAAGAGTCTGGAAAGCCGCTGACATAACATCATTCTTTTCACCACTTGAACTAATTGTGTAAGGTGTAGTGTAACTAAGAAAAGAGACACAAAGCTGTTTAAGATAATCAGTAGAAGAAATTAACAAATGTCAACATCTGTGAAGGAAAAAAAAAAAACAAGAAAAACACTCCTGTCAGGTAGAGAGAAACTACCTTGTGATAAGATACATCAATTATCCCTGTTTACCTAAGAACAACTGGAAAAACAAACACCCACTGTTGTTCCTCTTTCATACCTTCTGAACTCTGAGGGTGACTGCTACCTAAACCACTTTTGGAAAACAAAGAATGAAGACATTTCTAATGGTAACTGCATTTTAAATAAGATTTTTTTAATCAAAATTGTAGAATGGAGCAGAAAGTAATTATCCTGTCCTGATTTCAGATTACAGATTTAAATCTGCAGTACTGATACTTACGGGCACCTCCAACATGTTGATGCTATGGCTGTTGACACTCCGTACAAACATGGAATAATGTAATATTCAACTTTTATCTGTCTGAGCCACATACTGTAAGGAGCTGGTATTGTTATTCAGATTCACACTTCAGGGATTTTCCCTCCAGAGAGAATGTAAAACGTTGAGGAAATGGCACATAACACCATAAACTGGACACAGCCTCTTTCCCTCCTTTAAGTGACAGGTACATAATTACTAATTCTCTGGTGATCCAAGGTAAAAACATATTGTATCACTAAACCATAATGCACTGTAATTCTATTTCCATTCCTGATGACTACTACTATTTCTCCTTATATAGAAGAATGTAACTTGTAATGAGCATAAAGCACAGTCCATATTTTATTATCTTAATTCTTCAGCATGGATATGCTTCAATAATATAATAATGACTTTTGGTAACAGCAAATAAATTGAACAGAAGACTAAAATGTATTGTAAGGAGAGAGTATTGAATGGTTGGCCATAGACACACTGTTAAGCATCACATGACAGGAAATGACAATTATAAATGACATGGTTATTTCAAATTGTCTTGGTGAGACAAGACCTCATTAAGAAGGAGCTGGGCTTTTCTCCATCTGCTGTTCTTCCTGTAGCACTGAACAGGCCAGGACAGCTTGCCTCTACCAACCAACATCTGTACAAGTTTTACAAAACAGTTTATTAAAATGAGGCCAACCAGATGCAGCAACTGTGTTCTGACACCGGGTCCAAAGGTTGAATATGCAACGTGTTTCCTTTACATCAATGCACAAAATATTAGTGTGAAACTCATGGAAAAACACCCAATATAACCTTCTGAAGTACATAAAGTAATTTCCCTTTGTTACACTGAAGGCCATAAAAAAATAGTTTTGAAGCAAAATGGAATATATCTGAAAGAAAATTTCCTTCCACATCTATTTTAAACTAATTACAGGAAAAGAGCCTCCAATTTTATCAAACTAAGCAATTTTCTAAGAAAGCAAATAGACAGAATTAAAAAAAAAATCAAAAGCACAGCTTTAGCAGATACAGCTCATTAATTTATTTTGTCTAATAAGGTTAGTTGTAATGATTCATCAAAGTACTATTTTGCATATTGAAAAACAAATATAAATATAGATAAGTATGTAATAGTATATTTTATAAAAATTATGTTCAGGTTGAATAACAATCTAATGAATCTGCTGAAATGTTGAAATATACTACTTTTTTTTTTTTTTGTGCCAACTATAAGGCATTCAGGTTCAGTCACTGCAGGTTAACAAGATTCTCATACCTAACCCTCCAGTAAGTACTATGTCCTTGGGCAGCAACTACACTCACGTCACAAATTCACAGCAGCACACAAAAGCTAAAAAGCTGTGCTCACAAACTGTTCAATATTTTATCAGGACAGGAAACCTTGATGAAAAGAAGATGAAGTAATGGGCACTGCTTCAATATCTCACTCTCTTCTGAATTCTATTATTTCATTATGGAGTTATTTTATGGTAGGAGTATTAAAACATAACTACCAATGAAACAAATAGTATAATTACTGGAAGTTTTCATATTCAGTTATGTAGCTACCTTTATTTTCAGCTATGTCTTGAAGATGATGTATCTTTACTGCAAAACTACACCGGTTTTGATCAATGAATGCCCTGACGATAGTTACTTTGTCCTTCCCACAGAAGGATATATTCCCATTGCTTTAGTATCTCCACACACCTCCACACTGTATGCCTAAAGATAGACCTCTGAATAAGAACTGAAGCAGTATAGTCTAATATTTGGAAGTATAAAGCATTTCTAGATTCTGCAATATTAACTGCTCGGACAAGAAAGCTACAAACTGTGCTCATGTTTCATTGAGTTTTGTTTGTTTGTTTTTAGTGGCATCAGTTCTGAAATCCGTAGGAAACACAACAGTTCTCTCTCAGAATTTTAAAGTGCAGGTTTCTGTATGTTTCCTTCCATAATCACAGTTTTACAGGCCAAAAGTTTCATACCTGGTTGCAGAGTTGTCTGGGCACATCAGCATCTGGACACCTACACTAGAGCATCACAGCGTCTTGAGTTGTGAACACTCATTTTCCTTTCATCTGGCTTTTCACAGATGATGAGACATAGAATACATAAGTTAATAAAATGCTTATTAGTGTTCCTCTGAACTGCTAAAAATAAGTTAAGGGTTTCTTCTCATGATCTGGTCTTACGTTTCACAATAGCTTCATACACGATATAAATTTTTTTTATCATCAGAAACAGGACGGAGTAGACCTCTGGCCAATGCCTGTCCTCAAGGGATACCACCTTTCCCTTCACCACACAGTCTGGGGATGAAGGTCCTTATGGAACCTGCAGACTCTTCCCTTGCTACACAAGAAAAGTCCTTGCTGGTTCCAACTTCAAAAGTTCAAAAGAAGGCTATTTTCTAGAATTGAGTACCTCATGGGAAATAAGTTTTGAAAATTTCCCTTCATGAGAAGGTGTAAAAGTAACAAAGCCACATGCACATAGATCTGCACTGCTAACCATGAAAAACAGCCAGTGCTGCAATGGCAGCACACTGCAGAGGTAAAATGTTAGCTTCACGCTTGCTGGCTGGAAAGCAGCCCTGAGTCCAGCCTCAGATAAGTGCAATGACATTTACTCTGCCTCCCCCTCATGCAGGTTTGCCCTGACCTAGCATTCTCCAGGAGTACACACTGCTATAACTATCCAATACAGTCTAACTCATGGATTCTGGCTTACTCCAAGCACCTGCTTGCCTGTGGCCACAAAGGAAAACAATTCTGATGTCTGATGGAAGACAGAAGCCTCTCAGTAATGCTTGTGTACTCACTCTGACACAAACTCCAGGTTAAGCTCTCAGCAAAGGCCTGTCTGGTTCAGTTGTTTTCTTTAGTGGCCACAGGAGCCACTTCTCTTTACACAACTTGCTCGGGAAGCCTGGGGGGAAAAGAAGCTAGAACAGCCTTCCTAGAAAGAGAAAAGAAGCCCTTTCAAAGTAAATGTTGTTGCTATAGTTTAAAGTGATAAATGTTTTGTGGACATACTTTAAACGCAGTCAGGGAAGCCAGCTGCCCTTTGAAACATTTTCTAAGGTGTGCAAAATAGGTTCAGAGAATGAAATATTCTACTGAATTCTGAAAAGGATAAACCAAATTCAATTGCAAAATGGTTAAGCGTAAGCATTCATCCAAATTCCTTCTGCCAGCTGTGCAGGGTCTGGCTATCCACACACCTGATAAAATCTAATTGTCATTTAAGTTTGTAATTCTCAAGAAATATTTTCCAAAATTATTTTTCCATCCCAAGCATGGAGACAACATGGTTGGTAGAGACACCCCTTGAATTCTGGGCACCCAAACAGGGTGCATAGCTCCCACCTTTATCAGTGAACCTGCAGAGGCTCCTGCAGCCCTCCAAAACAGTGTGCTAATGCTCGCAAACAGACAGCATCATCTCTGACCTATAAAGCTCACTATCTAACTATGGAACCTTTTGGTGTCTGCAAACAGCTGAAAAGGACCACGGGAGCAATCCTTCAGCACTGACTCTGTACTTGCCCGTCTCGTATAATAACTGGCACACATTCAAACCAGATAACTGCGTCACCAGACAGATTACAAAACATGTCTCAGGTAGAAGCAGACTCATTACAGTTTTAAAACCTGAATCCTATGTAGGTCACTGTCCTCACAAACCATGGCACAGGGAGACTATCACATGCAGGACCAAGGGGCAGGAAAGGGCAGGAGTGCAGCTTAAATGTGTTCAGTCTCAGCCTCTCATCTTTCTGCAGGCCCCATCACTGCCCTCTGGTTGCTCAACACAAACCCCATCTTTCTTTTCTGCTGTGCACCCAAGATCTTTAAACTGGGAAAACAAATGAACAAATTGAATTTGATTTACCATAATACACTTGTAAGACTGTTTATACAGTCAGAACTATACACATCTACTAATCATATCTTTTTTTATGGCAGGTATTTGAAGGTTTCTTATTCATAACTCCCCTCACTAGCAAAGGGTGAAACTCAAAAAATCTAAACAAGCCATGCTGAATTATTCTGTTACACAAACGAAAACATTGGCAGTGTCTATTAAATCTATTTTTAACGATATTCGGTAAGACATATTTAAACATTTTAACATTGGATTAAATTTAGCACTCAGTATAAAGTAGAAAGGACAATAAATTGTACTGTAAATTTCCATAGAGCATCTAATTTTAAATGCTGTTGCTCCAACTGAATCTGAAATAGGAAAAAATTCTGCTAAAGACTAGAAAGTCAAAAATAATTTAAATATATGTAAAAGAAAAAAAGGCTACTATTCTATGATCCAATTGCCTGACCTCCTACATGCAAAATCCAGTTATTTTCACTGCAAACTTCTCTATATTTTACCCAAACCTGAATCAGTGACAGCCACTAATAAGCCTTGTCCCAGCAAACACTTCAAACTGCCACTCCGTTATTCAACATGTGATATTAAGCCAGGATTTCTAGCAGGAAAAATTAGAACAAGAGGAGAAAAATTACACAAGGAACAACAGTGGTTTTATTAAAATCAGAAGTGTATAAACAGAAGAAGAGTAGAGGTAGCAGACAAGGAGCATCACCATGCCAGTGTAAGCACCTGTAAGGCCAATGTCTGGCATCAGCAAACACAGTCCTGGGCATTCAGCAAACACACATCAAGCTTGAAAGCAAGGAAAACTCACTCTGCAGGCAGCCCAGATGAGGGCTGCAAAGTTAAAGTAATATGATTAACCAGTAAACCAACATGTTTCTATATTGTAAAAAAGTCAAAAGCCATGGAGACTCCTCATTGCAAGGGCTACTGAGGGCTCCCAAATCTGGATGGTGGAGGTACTGACTATATCTGTGTGACCACCTGCAGCCAGAAGGCCATTAAATCAACCCAACTATTACAGATGATTTTACTTTACCAACTCTAGTGTTTCCATCCATTGATTTGGAAAGTTGGCAGGACTCCATCCTTTGTAGCAAAGTCTTACAGAGAAGTGCTAGGCAGCTTTTACTAGTTCATCTGAAATAATATGGATTACAAAAGGTCATGAATCCTCAAAACCACAACTCTACCCACGAATAAACTTTCTCTTCTTCAAAGGCTGAACGCTGGTCATCTTTGACACATCAAAATTATATCATCACCTTAAAAAAAAAAAAAATCAAGCTGAGATGGTTCACGGAGGACATTTTACTTGTGTAATGCTTTCCAGAAAGACCAAGAGGGGCTGTTACTGCCTGGGTGCTCTCCCCCGTTTAAAGAAGAGCCACTAAAGTCCAGTCCCCAGCCTGCAGGGAGCCTGCAGCTGTTGTGTGAGGCAGGCAGTTCTGCAGTGCCTAAACCTCACTATATCAAAGCACTTTGGCAGACCATGAACAAAGTTTTACAGCAGCAATGTCATGTCATAATTTTTATCTAGAGACAGCAAAACTGAGCCAAAGAAAGATTAACTGATTTATCTGAGTGGAGAAAGAAGGTCACAAAGAAAAATTCTGTCAAAATTTTGGAAAAGCTCCTGGTTCCTACTATGCTTAAATCAGTGGAACCAGCCAGTCCAAAGACACTGTTAAAGCTTTATAAATGTCACTGCATGAGATGGGAAGATCTTGATATTGGCACTGCAAAGTGAGAGCTGTGAAGACTGAAAATACCAATGCTAAAAACAAGAGCTGCAGATCAGAACTTTAAATTGGCATAGGAAAATTAATAAGTATCACCTCAAAGTTGATTTTTCCTGAAGCACAGTTGCAGACTTTGGTTTTACCATTTCAACTTCCACATCTGACCTCTGGCAGATACTATCCATAATAACTGATCATGCTAACTGAGTGGTATTGAAACCAAGAATAAATTCCATATGCATCTATACACTGAGAATGTCATCTTCAAGTCACAATTCTACCTACAACTGTTAAACTATTCAAGTCGCAATTCTACTTACCAACTCCCAGTTCTTGTTAATGATGAGAAATAGATTTATTCATTTACACAGCGCTGCAGATTTTAAGTATTAGAGTACACACACTGAAAACTACTTCTACTAATTCTTGATTTAGCCATAACTGAATGAAGATGTCTTCTTTCACTTTTAGTACAAATTAAATTTTGTCTTTAAAGCCAGAGTGCAGGCACAGGACCAGAATCACAAACTGGCTGAGACTGGCTGGGGCCTTTGGAGGTCACCTAGTCCAACGCCCTGCCCTCAAGCAGGACCACCTAAAGCTGTTTGCTCAGGACTCTGTCTAGACAGTTTTTAAATATCTCCTAGGATGACTTCACAACCTCTCTGAGCAACTTGTCAGCCTCTCTCACAGTAAAAAAGTGTTTCTTGATGTTCAGAGTTTCCCCTGTTGAAGTGTATGTCCACTGCCTCTTGTCCTATCAGTGGGCACCACTGAAAAGAGTCTGGCTATGTCCTCTTTGTAACCTACCATCCTCTATTTATACACAGTGATTAAATCCCCCCATGAGCATTCCCTTCTTTGATAAACAGTCTCAGACCCCTCAGCCTTTCCTTGTAGAGGAGATGTTTCAGTCCCTTAATTCTCTTTCTGCACCTTTGTTGGACTCTATCCAGTATATCCATGTCTCACTTGTACTGGGAAGTGCAAATCTGGACATGTTGTTATGAGTCATGAGTGAAAATTAATCCTGCTGTTGCATGAATACTGTGTGCAGTTTAACAAAGAAAGAAGTAAGCACATTTACATATAACAGTCTGCACTGAGATTACTGTGACATTAAGAAGTTTCTATTCAGGTTCTTCTGTCACATACTTCAAAAAGTGTTTTGTGATTTCTGAAGGAGAAACTACTTGAACAGTAGCCTTTTTCATATTGGACTTTGTTTAACAGACAGAGAATGTTTCTGGCAGAGCTTACTGCTGAAGCCTGATCCTTTGCCATGCTGAGCTTCTCCTTCTCCTTCAGCAAGGTGGGTGTTTTTGCCTGAGTAGAGCCAATGTTGCCAAGAACCTTCCTGCTAACTGAAACTCCGACTGGAACACAAAATCCTGAATCTGACACATAAACCAGCCAGGTTACACTGTGCCTGGTGTGAATAAGTTTAGTTCCCTTGACTTCCCCGTCTGCAGCATCAGTTCCAAGGGGATGAAAAGGGTTAGTTCTGTTCAACTAGAAAAAAAAAGTGAAGCAAGTGAGATCCATAGCACAAGTGACCCTTCCTTTCACCACACCCTTTTATGTATCTTGTTCCAATCAGGATACATTGTACCTTGACCCTTTGTTCCATAATACATAGAAGCATCACAACACAACATAATCACATCATATTTTTGACACATATTCTTATGTCAATTTGTTGAGTTTCTCCTCAACATTGGGAAATTTGCCCGGGGTGTTCTACATTTGCCTATTTTGAGTTTATGTATACTTAGTGACTAATATAATTGTTACTGAATGTCAGAGCACTTTATGTTGGTGACATTTGTCTACTCTTCATATATTTCTCCCGAGAAAGTTGTTCTTATTCTTTTTTTCCAGTTTTTAAGATGAAAAATAATGGTAAGGAATGCAGTGTGTTTTTAATGTATCATTTTTACCCATATATTTTTTCTTAGAAATACAATATTTCTGCAGGAGTGCAGAATCTTATTCTAGCAGAATTGATTATACAAGTGGACACACTTAACAATACTGTTATTTAAACCTGATTATACCAATTAGGAATCTGAATTAGTATCTGTTATAGTATTTTCAAACCTGGTTAAAACCACTTCTAACATACATTGTAATTTCTACCTATTACATTGTGTTAATGTTTTACACAAGGAAGTAGGGGAATAAACCCTACAAGCCTTTGTCTTTAAGAAAACAGCTCAAACCCTCATGTTAAATACATATCTGAGAGAAAAAAAGAAAGCAGTGTATAGTAATAATATCATCTTTAGAACAGTTTCTGTGTAAAGTGACAGAGAAGTTGCTGGAGGAAAACTTATCTATACATCTAGATAGTGTCATTCTTAGTGGTTTGAGGTTGGCAACTATTAAACTAGGGACAAATGAAAAGTAACACAATACCAAGGCAATAGAATAACTTCTTAAACCACGAGAAGGAACAAAAAGGCTAATTCTTATTGGTTTTAAATGAAATGAGATTTTTAAACCATCACAAAGCATAGAAAAATTCCTTAACTACTTTCTTAATAAAACTATTTACAGAAAAGTGCGTTCAGCAATTATATATTACCACTCCTTCATTATGAGCACAGTGGAAAGAAACAAGAGCAGAAAAGCAGCTGAGCCAAAGAGTGCTCTGATCTACGTCACTGTGAGCCTGCAGTAATACCTCTGACATCTTAATTTGGATTTACGTGCTTCTAATTTACAGAATTTTGTTGTCTTTAAAAATGTGGAAAGGTGGTTGATGCCTCGGGCCATTTTCATCAGCTCTAGCTGTATCAACATCACAGAAGGCAGACTAACATTAAAATTTTTTTTACCCTTTCCAGGCAGATGCCAGTCAGGAGAGGCTGAGCATAAATATTTACACAATTCCTGCAGAACCATGTAATTTGTAATAGAGCCTGAATAGTTTGACATTCTCTGGTTTTTCTATATGTTATTCTATGTCTACTAGGATGTCCAATTCTCATACTTCACTGTTCAATCCATGCACAAGAACATGCCAATGGAAACAGGAAAGGAGATGATCATCTCTGCACAGAACTTTGAATCCTAATCATAATTTCAAAACACTAAGCAAGAAAAAACATAGGGTATCTTTTGATAAGACCTTAAGCCAAAATTTTAGTGAAAGTGATCGAAACTTGTGCTTCAATTTTCTATCTTTATTTCACTGCAAAAATAGGAAAAAGAAGACATATGGCAAAAAAGGATTGTTCAGCAAATAGTGAAATGTGCACCTTATTAAAATAAACAAGGATTCAATCTGCAATATTGAAAACACACCAGATCTAGAATGCAAATGTGCTTTCATATGAAAAAGAACCCACTTCTGTCTTTAATCTTCAGTTAAAAAAATAACTTGAATCCTGTTTGAATTCAATTGTTCTGCCGAGAACCTTCACCTGACATTGAAGTTGTCTATCCCCCTTCAGCTTAACTTAAGCCTTGAAAGGATAAACTTTGCCAGACCAGTTAGAACTAAGTCAGGTATATTCCTGAACTAAAAGCACCATTTTTTCTTTCCCTGAAATTCTCTCCAAAACCAGCACCTTATCATAAGTGCTATTTTGGTACTTGTCGATTTCTTCATTACACCCTCCATTAACTCTGCAACCAGGGAGGTCAGTATCATTAACTGTTTCCAGTTTCAGCTCATGAAACTTTAAAAATAAAATCAAGTAATAATTTTGTTATCTCCTTAGAACTTAAAAAAAATGTTCTAAAACAATGATTTACAGAAAGCAGCTCTGACACACATTTTTTGTGTGCGTATGTGGGGGATATTAATTTATTCAGCTGACATTGTGATAATTAACTCAGACAGTAAACTAGTGTCTTACAAAACTGCCTTTTGAGCGTGACTGATTGACAAAGCACTGGGAGAAGCATTGCATTCCATATTATTGCACCTTTGAGCTTTAAGATTGGGTGGGCTTTAGCAGCCTGACTTGAAAAATTTATTTTCTGTGCTGCAGACTTCAAGGGGCTGATGAAAGTGTGTGGGCTAGTTTGGATGTGAGCCATTCTTTTTCCACACATCATTGTGTCTCCTGCACTAATGACTCACACCTGCACATGCTGCTATCTGATTTCTAGGCAAAGTTATTTATAAACTGGAACAGCAGTGCCAAATTCTAGTGGTATAACTATACCCATTATTATTTACCTAAAGTACTTGTCTGTGAAGCCCAGGCAATTTGGGGACAGCAAATTAATTTTTCTTTGAGGAGCCATGAAAACCGGATGCAGCTTCTTCCCAGTAAAACCCACACTGCAATTTCATCTTGCAGATTTCTATGAATCTGATGTGTTAACACACTACCTTTCACATGGCTGCCAGATAAATACAATCACAGGCTTCTGAGGTCCTCTGCACACAGAAAAAAATCCTATCTTCTCTCACAGCAGGTATGGGAATTATTTGCTATATGAGTTGTTTATATTTGAAGACTTAAATGTTGCAGGCCACTGCAGACAAAAGATATTTTATTCAACCAAAAATACTGTTGCCCCAAGCTTATGATTACAGTCTTGCCTGCAGTGTCTCACTCACTGGTTCAAGGAAGTATTCAAACCTTCACATTACAGTCTCTGCTTTCAGACGTTCTTCCTCAGTGCTGAGTCTTTTGCTAGTTATGATTGAAGAACCATCAGTGTTTGGTATCAATTATGTATCTTTTTCTCCTTCCTCTGCAACTAGCCATGAAGTGTTTTTAGTACAGCTTCAAATGAGGCCATTTGTCTTTCTTTGGGGTAATTTGGCGAAGGGCACAGAAAAAAATCCAGTTCAGAACAACTGTCTAAATGACCTTTCAATGAAAACAGCATTATGACCCATACAATGGGTTACATCCTGAGAGATAAAACAGTGATCTGCTGCACTGTAAATGTTCAAAGATATTAACCTTACACCTACTAAGCACACAGCATCCTGCCCCTTAATAATGAAAATCACACAGTGTTTTGAATCTCAGACTGAAGTGATCGTGTATCTAAACAAAGCTCTGTTTAAATGAAAAAAAAACCAAAAACCAACCCTAAGCCTCTATACAGGAAATCATAAGTAAGCCTGTTACAGTTACTTATACAGACATACATTTTGCTTCCAGCAAAACAAGGTTCTTCCAGGCATATACTTATGTATACTTCTCATTGCATGCCTCAGAAGAAAATCTGTAAGGTATTAATATGGCTGTTGAACTGCACACCAGAGAGCATTTGATTTCCGGTAGCTGAACTGTGATCAGAAATCAATATGCTGCTGTCTTCCTTGGTGCAAATTTACTGACATTAAGAGCTTGCTTCTGCCTACGTTATTAACAGTTCAATACAGGGCCAAATTATTTTAAACTTTTACAGGGCACTCACCAAAACAAGCCTTCATTTGCAGTTGCAGCCTTTAAGCAGTATCACAGTTAATTCAGCTTGATTCTGTAGTACCAGGCGGTAAAACACTTCACAAACTCACAAGGATATCTAGTCTTTAAGCTACTGAAACAATAGGAAAACAGGCTGTCCTTTCATCGCATAGGCTATCCTCCCCTCATAGATATTTTATTAAAAAGTCCGAGAATAGAACAGTGTTCTTTCATTTGATTAGGATTGGAGTAGGCTTGCTCTTTTTTTACCTCCATAATTTTGGACTGCAAAAGTTGCCATTAGTCAAGCAATGAATACCAACCAAGGCAAGGCTGAATGATCAGGGCATTGCCCTGGGTCGTACATCCTGGCTTCTTACAGCTGAGTAGAAGCACAACAGAAAAATTCAAATTCATCTCACTGCACATTTGTCCACATTTGCTCTCCTTCTGCTTTTATTCCTTTATTATGAGTTTAAATATTTTCCCAATGCCCAGTGTTTTTATCTTATCTGCGCAAAAAAATATTCTTAGCTTAGATTATCTTCTGATATGTATTCAATCTTGTTGCAGTCCTTGCACCCACTCATTTTTCCATCTTTTCTACCTTATTTTTAGTTAATTCTCTTCTCAAAGTTATTATTTCCTACTTTGTCTCTGCTTATGGAACAACCAATTTTAATTTATCTATTGAACCTTAAAAAAAAAAAATCTTTCTTACTTTGTTTTAGTTCATTTGATGTGATTTTTTTAATAGTAAGAAATTCACTGCTTCCATATGGAAAGTATTTTCTTTAATCATGGAACTGGAACAGCCGAAGAAAAATGGCTGAATTCTGCAGGTTTGCCTGTCAATTGTCCTGAAATACTACATGGTCACATAAACAGGATTTATTATTGCTACTTTTTCATGACAAAATTTTTTACCAGTACCTATATGTGACAGTGAATTTTATGATGTTTTTCAGAAACTGAACACAAAGCATAGATTGATTTCAGTGCAAAAGACCAATAGGTGGTGCCAGTACTATCAAATCCAAAGCATCAGAGAGCTCTATATACTTATACAAATTGCCTGAGGCAGTTTAAAAATAAAGGTCTTACTGTTCCTTTTTCTGGACAAAGAGTTTATCGATTCTGAAAACAGTTAATTTTTAATTTGTAACTGTAAATCTGATTTCATATGTTGGGAAAAAACCCCAAGAACAAAACAAAAAACTCCCACCAAAACCAACCAAACAAAACCCAATCAACCAACCAAAAAAAAAAAACAAACCACTGAAAGAAAACCAACCAAAAAAACTACGCACACTTATTCAATCTCCTGTTTCTCACAGTTGCTGGTCTAACATGGAAACAATTAGCCTTTTCTTGCACTGGTATTGCCACTCCTTCCTTCCCATCTCTCCATTTTTACCCTGTGCAGATTCATGGAGAGCCAAAGACTGCATCCATACTGATAGGAGTTATGAGGCTCCAGAGATTGGAGTATTTCTGGCTTTATCTGCTTTCATCCATATGTCTAGCAGGCAATCCCTGCACCACCAGCAGAATCACACAGTCTCACTGGTAGTAGAGCAGTGACAGCTATGCAAGGCAGCACACATGGACTACAGGGCATATTCCTGCTGGCCTGCAACATGAACTACAAACAAATCCAGCCTAAAAGCCTGTATGGAGATGCCTTCATTCCCTCTCCCCAGATTGACCTGGTAGATCACAATCCCTCACTGCTCTAAGAGACTTGTCCTTAATCATCTGTGTAGAGTTGCTTTACTTCTCTCCAAATATTCAGCTGTCTGCTCAACAATTACACTAAGTTCTTAATTTCCTTTAACTAAATTCAACAATTCAGTTTTCCTCATGATAGCATCACTTATGCTGCCTTCAACATCACCATCTCACTCAGAATACAATCGGCATAAAATTATTTTCTCTCTTGTAAATGGAAGAGAAGACTAGGTCCAGTAGCCAGGACACACAGAAGTAAACAGTCAGAGCATTGTGGTTTCCTTCTCTGGTCTGTCACTGACCTGAAAGGTTACTGCAAGCCCTTACTACCGACTTTAAGGTTTACCCTGACACTTGACAATACCAATATGCACGGTTATAATGCACTTACTATTCCATCGAACAACGAAACGAAGAGCACTCTCTTCTTGTGTCTGCTTCTGGGCTCCTTAGTAGAAGAGAGACATGAAGCTTTCTAGAGCTTAGCAGAGGGCTACAAAGATGATTAAGGGACTGGAGCACCTCTCTCAGGAGGAGAGGTTGAGGGAGCTGGGCCTGTTCAGCAGAGATGATGGAGAGGGGACCTCATCAAGGTCTATAAGTATCTGAAGGTGGTGTGTCAAGAGGATGGATCCAGGCTCTTCTTGGCAGTGCCAAACAATAGGACAAGAAGCAATGGGCAGAAACTGATGCACAGGAAGTTCTCTCTGAATATGAGGAAGAAATTCTTTACTGTGCAGGTGTTTGAGCACCGGAACAGACTGCCCAGAGAGGTTGTGGTGTCTCCCTCACTGGAGATATTCAAGAACCGTCTGGATGCAATCCTGTGCCATGCGCTCTGGGATGACTGTTTCAGCAGGGAAGTTGGACAGATGACCCACTGTGGTCCTTTCCAACCTTATCCATTCTGTGATTCTGTAATTCTCCTTGGTTTAGACATGAAAAAGAGTGTTGAGATCACCTCCATGTGTTTTAAGGTGAGTCACCTTGCATAAAAAGTCCTTTGATTGAACTGTACTGCAGAACACCACATTCATTTACTTCCAGCTGGGTGGAAGTCTATAATCTCAGTGATAACTCCTTGGGCAGGAGCTGCTGCCCATTCATACAGTTGCTAATACAACCAGCTAATGGTATTAAACCCAATTATTTCTGTTATCCTGTATAATACAAAATACAATTGGGGTCCTAATTCAATAGCATTAAAAGACTACACAGAGAATTAAAACCTCATGTGGAAAACTAATTGAATTTCTAACAAAGAATAATGTAGTGCTCCCTGGAAATTAAAAGATGGAGTCTTAGTTAAAGGGGATTAATTCTGACCTTTCCTTCTTCAGTCCCAACTTGGGAGACCACTGACATGTCCTCTTCTCTTTAATTCATGGAAGAGGCATGTAAGCAGAATGCAGACATACACAGGTGAGAATTGTGTAAGCGGATTGCACAGCAGCTTAAAGTGCAAGATGGCATTTGGAGCTACCTGAACTAGCCTGATCAGCAACCCTAGTCTAGTTCTTAGAGACAAAGTTTTTCAGAATTATTTTGAAAATTTGAAACAACACATTATTTTTCTACCTCCAGGCTGAGCTCTCTTTATAATGCTTCTGTCAGGTATAAGAGATTTTCAACCAAGGACTAGAGGTTTGAACAAAACTCTGTGCTTGGTATGCTCTGAAGTCAGTAGAGTTTAGAAGTAAACAGGCTGCTTATACTCAAGGCTTAAAACCACCTGTAAAACCTTGTCCTCCAAGAGTCTGGTGTTTTGTATAACTCTCAGTTGCATGATACCTTGAACATAATTTTAATATCGGTTATTTATTATGTCTTTATTAGCAATGTAAGAGAGGTATACCTACATACCCATTCCCTTCACTAATCTTAAAAATCAGGAAAAATAAAGTAGGAAAACACAAAGCATGGTTTTGATATAAAAAAATCTTGAGCACTGTATCAGTACCCTTCTAATTTACTGTAATCCCTAACATACAACTGCATTAATGAAAATGTGGCAAACAACGGTATCTATTTATCATTCTGTCCCTGAAAAGACTAGAACCAACTTTTGGCTAATGCTTCTACCCACCTGAACTGGCCTGATAAGTAACCCTAGTCTAGTTCCTAGAGGTGAAGAGTTTGCCACTTCTACAGTTTTTTGACTATGACTACTATTATGTGATTTTTCTTCTTCCCTTGACTTTCCTTTTTATAGCATACTTTCAGATAAAAAATTTATAAAGCACAAAAATTAAATTCCCTCAAAGCATCCAAGAGGTCTACGGAAACCTACTAAAAGGTCATCAGATAAGTACTTATGACAACCCATTTGTCATTTCTGTAATACTTCCTACCATCTTTTTGGAGAAGCTGCCTCCTGCTCATTGTCTGTCCAGCACCTACTGTACTGGGGTCTTGGGCCCTTGAGTTGGGCTTTTAAGTTAAAAAAAAAAAAAATAAAAATTGGATTATTGACACATGAAATAAGGGCACACTTTCAAGTAAGATAAACCTATAATGTACCTAAAAAAGTAGAGGATTCATTATCTCCATAACAATCGTACTGAAAAAATTTCTCATTAGATTTACCACTCCTACTATTCTATTGAGAGAATGTAAATAATTAACTAAGTCATTCAATGTGTTATATATGATTTCCTAAAGAGAAACCACAACATATAATAGAGTTTAGTTCAGAACTGTTCAAGGGCAGCACATATTAATGATGATGCAAAACACACAGTATCTTTACTAAGAGGTTTGGCTTGGAACTTGTGTACTGTGGCCACTTGAGAAGGAGCTGCATCACCCAGAAATGAAACCTTGCCCCCTATGCCTCCCACACCAGACCACACTCTCGGTGCTGCCACAGCTCAACACCTAGGCTTGAATCCTGAATTCAAGTTATTAGTTGACTAGTGCATTTTATCCAGAGTCTGTTTTACCTGGAGCACTCTCTGGCATCCAAAAGCCAGCTAAGAATCCCATTTAGACATAGTGATTACATCTAAGCACAGTTAAATTCAGGATCTCTTTGTAGCAGTCCTCTGCAGGACATGAGATGGCAGACTGAAGCACCAACATACGCAGACACACTGGATACTTTTATGGGTGAACAGGGAGGCAGCTATTGACTGCAAGGTATGTCTTGGATCAAGTAGCCAAAAGACTATTTTTGAGTGAAGACACCTGAAGTACACTTTAAAGTCTTGCTTTTGGTGTCTCCCATTTTTTGATCTGATTATCTCCTTATCTTTTTGTCTTTGGAAAAACACTGAAGAGTGGCAGGCAAATAAGGTCTGAAGCTATGCAACAAAGTCACGGGAAAAGAAATAGCAAAAAATTTCTCATAAAGCAACCCCCGTGACCCATAGAAATATCTGAATGCAGTTGTGAACACGACTTTGATTCTGGCAATTAATGTTCAAGTACTTCACTCTACATCAAGTGAAGTACTTATGAACACTTGATAAGGCTAACAATATCAAAATCACCCTCAAATGACAAGTCAATGGCAAACTATGGAGCAATAAAATCTTGATACATCTTCCCACATAAACACATAGTTTTAGAGAACTGACTTTGCTTCTTCTGTATTTAAGGCAAATAGGAGAGGCCTCTCCCAGGCAGGTGTCAGAGTCAGACATGCAACTAAGTGAAGTTAGGTTCGTTAAAATTTTGAAGTAATACAAAGGGGACACGAAATTTCAAGTGCCAGGCTGGTGCCATAGTGCCTTGCATCCACTTGATGGCAGTGTGAACAGGCGACTTCACTTACATAAGGGGACAGCGCCGAACGGGCTCAACCCGCGTCCCGAGGGGTAAAGCGCTGGTTTGACACGGAGAGAGAGCTGCAAACACTGGGAGCCTTCCTAGCCTAGTTGGGCTGCGCTCATACGGAGTGAATGTCTATCACAAAGCACAGAAGCAGCATGAGGATTGCTAACTTGATTTATATTTAATTAACATTTGCAAAACATGCTGCCATCTTTCAGTGCTAAAAACGTACAAAAAATAGCGGAGGCATTAAGCTATAGGAGAGTCACCATTTATCGTTGAGATGCACTATTCTTGCTATGCATGCTCATCTAAGTTTGTACCATCACCACCAGGCAGGAACGCAAGCCACTAGAGGGGGTGAGACCCTCTTCTGGTGGCACACGAGCGCGAGCCTCAAACGAAGGAGTGCAGGATGCTTTCTCCATCACTTTGTGGCTGTGCCCTCAGCCTGGGTCTGCCACAGCTTTTCACTCCCTAGCCCTGCCCTTTCCTGTCTCCACTTCCCCTCTCCCTGCTGCAAAAACCTGCCTTAGAGACAAGAATCTCTATATCCCTATGTGTGCTTCTAAATGACATTTAACGATCAGCCTATTCTCGAGGGGAGTTTTTATGTGACAAATGAAAGTGATAAGTTATCAGCACGCAGCTCTGGCTAATGCAACAGTACCAATCACAAGACTACAAATCTGAGTATCAATTTAGTAGCCCCACTGCCAGACTAACAGGAAAATGATAACCATGCCATTAGGCAGGGCAGCATATACAGCAGCAGAACCTCTGTCCCCCAGAAAAAGGAGGATCAACTCCTAAAATTGAAATATTGAGAGAAAAGAAAATGCAAAATAATTCCATTAAAGAAAGAAAACCAAAACAGTTCTGGTACTAGAACTCTGCCATTGTAAAAGATGCACCCAGATACACAATGTTCTGGTTACTGTTCCTATACTCACTTTCATAGCTTTCACAATCATATTGACATAAAATCACACTGTCTGATTGACTTCACATCAGAAGAACAGCAGTTATCCAAGAAAAGCAGGTTCCATTTAAAACACTACCTCCTGGATATTTTTAACTGTTAGATATTTCCTACTTCAACATTACATTCTACTACAAGTATCTAACATTTAATCTTTTTATATAAGCAAAATAGATCTTAGTATCTGACTTGACATATCTATTCTAATAAAATTCAAAAAACTGACAGCAGAAGCAAAACAGAAGGCCATGCAAATTATAATAAATTAAATTAGAATCAATTCAGATTATTCATCTCCAGTTCAGTTTTCATTAAAAGTACCTGATGAAACAATAATTGAAGTATTTTGTTTTAATGTTCAGGACATACTATTTTAGTATGACATAGGTGAGAAACATGATCACTCTGTAGTTACTCAGTGGAAGAATTCATTTTATTGAATCCTCTGTGTACACAGAACACAGAGGCTTATAAAATAAGTTTCCCACCATTTCTACTCTGAAAATGGATCCTAATTATTAAAGAATATGTTAAAAGTTGTAATAGGTTGAGGGGGAAAAAAACCAACCAATGAACAATCCCCATTTCTTTATTCTTCCAAAAGTAAGCATTAATGCAAAAACTTTAAGCTGATAGCTGACCACATATAAAGCTCAAGCTCATTCCTATAGGTTCTTATGGTGGCTTTTCATATATCACTGGAATGCCTTCTGCTTCCTATGTACAGTGATTTCCCAAAACTCACTTCAGAAAACTAAAATGCTTTTGATTTGTATATGAACTCCTTGGTCTGGCAGCAACTATTGAGTTCATCACACAGTAGTCATATTTTGTCAGATGTTCGTGGAATCATACAAAACCAGATATAATCTCTCCATTTATAAGGCAAATTACAGTCTCTACATTATATGTTTTTTCAGAACTTAGATTAAATGCAGTATCTTGTTGCTTTAATTTTTTAGTAAGAAGCTTCTTGTTAATCTGCTGGTTTAACACTTCTGCAGGCAGACTTCAGCTTTTGTAAGTCACCCACACCTTCACTGCTCTGTCTAATTTTATCAACTTCTTGAAATTCAGCATTATTTGATATTGTTTAAGAGACTAGATATCAGAGTTTACCTTTGGGAGAACTGTATTATAAAGGTGACATTTCAGCTGTTATGCATGTCCACTAGGGTAGCAACAATCTTTTCCATCACCAAGAATCAAAATTTCTGGCCATACAGGATTAAAAGCCCATGACTTTACACCTTGAGTTGAATGAGAAGCCCTAAAATCCTAGGCTAGCGCAGATTATCAGCCTCTGTAATTCAATCACAGAAGCAAGTGCAGAGCCCCACTAACCACATTTTCCACTTTGGGTGACAGAAAAAGAAAATTTGGATTGTGTTTATGGTAATGTGTCTTGGCAAGCTTCTTCCTTTCAAAGCCTTCTCTCCTGCTACTCCAGGAAGCAGTACTGTATTCATAACTATTCTGCTCAGTAGGACAAGTCTGCAAGGGCTGCTCCAGCTCAGACCACAACATATGGCCCACTGTCCTTCAAAATATCCCACTAACACCTCACCACATGGCAGCTAGGACAGCCTCAGCTCTTGGATCTCCACAAGTTCATCACACACATGGGGCCCTGTCCATTACAGCTCCGGGGGATTTCCACTCACATCCCAGTTTAAAACCTGCAACAACACTGCATAGCTATTATAACTGAATTTGCTTTGTAACCATGACACCAGCATCACAAAATGCCAGTCTGTTTTTATATAGCAAAACCTTTTTCTTTTTTTAAACAGAAAACAAGATTTGTTTTTATTCATTCTACTACATGGACAGCAAGTTGCCAGCAAGTTAATACTAAGGTTAAATTCATGCCAAGTTCAGTCCAAAGACTGTAGCCTTACATAGCTGCCAGTATAAATATTTTCTTGTTTCACTAAAAATGTATGTGGATAATTATGCATTCCACATAGACCTAATTAGCAATTAAGGATCCTACTCACAGCTTTCACAAAGCACTGTTACATGAAGTATTCTTCCTGATGCCCCTGCCTGTATCACTATGCTGCTCACAGGAAATATTTTTCTAAACAGTTTGATAACCTGAAGTGCACTGCATAATTTCCTGCCTGAAACTTCTGGCCACCATTCACTATTAGGACCAATGTGGCTCAATTATCTCTTACAGCTCCAACAACATTTCAACTATAAAGGTCATCATAACATTGATTGCCTTAACCCCAGTTTAGTGATTGGCAGCTATGCAAGAGATGTGAAATCCCTATCATTACTTGGTTAAACTACTTTAGCTTTCACAATTTTAGCCAGCTCTACTCTGGAACACATAATCTGGCTGTACAGTAACTGTTCATCTTTTTGACTAACTCTCACTGTTTTACAGTGCTTGTTTTACATGCTTTAAGTTCAGAGGGTTTTTATTAAAAACACAAGGCAACATCCACAGCAATTCAGGGAGCTCTGGAATCTTTCATAAGAGTACAACGAGTTTTTGCTAAAATTAACAATCAGCAAAGTGGGCTAGCTCAGTTAAATGAAGAACAAAACTTTTTTTTTCATGGTAATGCAGTAAATAACATCAAGATGACAACAAGCAGTGTAGACCTGCCCAGGCTTTCAAAAAGAGTTTTGGGCACAACTAAGAGGTAGTTTCAAAACACTAAGAAAAGCACAGTTGGTTTTCTAAGTTCGAGTGTATAAAAAAAATTGTTTCAAATGCCTTCTACTTCTCCAGACATGGAAAGTACCAACTGTCACAGCAGTGTTGAGGCACTGCCCAGGGGCTCTGGGGATCAGGCACCTCTCCTGCCAAAGCAGACAGATGATTGCAGAAAAAACTGTTGCACCAGGTGGAAACTGCTGAAGATTTTTAGGACAAAACAAAGGGGTGAAAACCAATTAGTGACTGACTTTTCACTGTGTTCACTAAAAGCAAAACAAGAGGGAATAGCATGAAATTAATTGAAGTCACATGGCAGTTCTTCACACAACATGCAGGATGTTGTGAAAGCTATAAGCTTATTTTGCCTCAAGAAATGCCTGAATAAATTCTTAAGTAGAAAATCCCTGGGGCTGTATTAAATACAAAGATACCATGTCAGGGCCTGAGCTGCAAATAAAACTACACTGGTGGACTATATGAGAGAAATACCATCCTGTGCTTGCCTCATCCCAGGCATTTGCTTTCAGCTGCTGACAGAGAAAGGTCCTATGAAAGACAAGGACAAGGGTTTTACTCATTTCTGGCCAAAGATTTAAACAGCCCTTTCTCAGATACAGGGGAAACACATTCCTGTATACTCCTAGCAGGCATTACAGCTACATTGCTGCTTACATACTCCAGCTGCTGGGCCAAAGGCGTGAATTTCTCAGATTGACAGCTGGAAAGATAACACGGAGGAGGACTGAATTCCTTCTAACATACAATCAGGAGTTTGCCAATTACAGACCAGCTACACTTTCGCAAACCAATCAAGGACAGCAGGGTGGCACAGTTTTCATGGGGATGAGAAACACTATAGGTAAAGCTGGGACAGAGATGAGAAATACTATATGTAAAGCTGGGACTATTAAAAAACAAAAAGCTGAAACTGATTTTTGCAAAATTGTTTTGGTGTTTTCTAATCAGATCTGTTCAAATAATGTATGCTATATGCAAAGAAAGCATTCCACAAGGCTTCAAAAGCTCAGGCTGAGCTCAAAAAGAAGGAGAGTAATTTCCTTATTATAAAGTAAGAATACATAAAAGTGAAAGTCTGAAAGCACATATGGATTTTTAATTACAGTTTCTTATGAAGCCCATATAAATATGCTGAAGGTCAGAGGTTGACTTAATTTTTAGCAAAATTATTTGCTAAGCAGTTTTCAATATCTCCTCTTGTAACCTGTAGCTACAGATAGGCTCAGCATCACTATTCCAGGGGGAAATACTTTTGATGGCAGAAACTGCTGTATGAACATTTCATTCTGCTTCAGGAAAGATAAGCAATTCACAGGAGATGCAAAATGCTATTTTCTAAAAGTATATCAAGCCTTGAAGTTATTATGAAGAACAGCTAGGGAGAACTGAATAGACTGACAGAAGTTCAGAAAACACTTCACTAGGGACAAAGTCCTCCCATCCAGCCCACAGGGCTCATCTCCTGTAACTGTCAGAAATAAAGGCTTCAGCAGCTGTTGACCACAAAGGTTCTCTCTTACATGCTTCTGTAATAAAGCCCCAGGGCAGATTTCACTTCAATCAATCAAGATTTTCCTAATAAGACATTTGATCAAAATAATTTACGTGGTTTAATGGGAGTTTCACCAAGAAAAGACAGCTGAAAGTAAAAACTTTATTCCTTAGGTAATGCAAGAACAGGGTTTTCTCCAGAAAAAATCCAACAAAAACCAGCTTTTCTAATCAATTCCTTATATAGGCAGAACCTAAGAGTTTTATTGTAACACAAATACACATTACAGCTCTCAGATGGGGAGATCTTTCTGCTGACAGATGAATCAAAGAAAATTCTAATCCTCCTGAGACCTTTCATTATTGTTGTTTTAGCATTCAAAGCATTTAAGTGAAAATTCTATTAATATAGTTTTAATTAAAAAAAAGTAATATTAATATCACTGTTTCGAGTTCCTGAGGTGTCTGAAAATTATCATCAGAACTGCAGAGTTCTTGGCTTCCAGGCTTCCTGTTGAAAAATTTATTATGCTTCTCATTGAATAACATGGTATGGCTGCACAAAGGCTTCCATGATCATGACATTTTGTTGCCTTACCAGTATTCCTGTGAAGTTTGTTCTTGTGTTTGACCAGTAGAGATCTGGGCTTCTTTCTCCAGGCCTGCTGCAATGCTTTGTGAATGCTAATGAAAGGGAAAAACAGTGCACAAGCTCCAGGGCTATTTCTATGATTCAGAATTTGCAGGAAGACCTAAGTTCTCTTAATAAGACTTAGACCCTAGGTACTACTGAATGCTTCATAATTCACCTCTCTGATGGATCACTTATCCCCATAACTCCTCTGGAATTGGGGAATGGGGATGTAATTAATAAAATGTAATTAATAAAAACAGGTTTTGATAGCATGACTGAACTAAGCCTGAAGGAAAGCAGCACAGTCTACTGTGCTCAGACTCTGGGAGCCTGTCTGCACCCAGTGGAGGCAACAGAAGCCAAAACTGATCTCTTTACAATGCTCTGACCCAGATGAATGAACTTAAAACTTCATAAAGTAGACTTGGGGGTCTACATTTAATTAAATGTTCCTATGGTAGAAGTTAACAGAGATCTTTAAAGCAGATGAAGGAAGCAGAGATCCTTCCATTTAGTTTATTGAACTTTGAGTCATACTACAAACCTTAGCCAAATGACAGTCTAGGTTTACAGGCAGGAGCTCTTATTTGCTTAAGTCTCTCCATAATAATTAAGAAGACACAAGCACAGGAAATATGGGAAGAACCAATAGGTTCCGATTCCTGCTGGCAAACCTGACAGTGTGCTTGTTTTATGATAAGCATCTAGAGGCATCAAACAGGTATCAAGGATTTAATACACAAACACCCAGCTACAGGGTCTCCCTGAATCTAGGAAAATATATACTTATATTTGAAAAAAACAAAATAGTTCATTGAAATATCACTGTGAAACATCTTAGACATGTTTCCATACCTCAGAAAGAAAGATATCTGATTCAAATATTAAATACCAGTCTCAAAACAGAGGTATTGATACAGTTAAGTTTTTCATAAGTTTCAAGTACATTTAAAGTTCTGTAATTAAAAAGGAATCTGCACTTTCATCTTAACTTGAAAGCATGACTGAATGTATGTAAGATAGAAAGAAGTCCATGCAAATATCAGCCATGGCAGTCATTTTGTGCTGTTGGTTGCAAACCAGTAGTATGAAGCTTCCTTGACAAAGTAAATATTCCAGCGGCAAGTTGTTTTAAACTCCCCCAGCAAGACGGTTCATTTACTGTGATTTATTTTAATTTAGATTTCTTTAACAGGTACTTTTTGAGAACTGTGCCTAATAGACCATTAGAGTTTTCCCAGATAGTTGCAGTGCTTCAGCACCTTCATCCTTCAAATGTCTTTGTTATTTTCTGTCTTCTTTCAGCAAATTTGTCTCTCGCATTGGGATGTAAATGACATGTGGGCCACATGATACCTTTGAGGATTATGCCAATTTTAAATAATAGGTTTTGTAGTCTCACTGCCATGCCAGAGAACCAAGGTAAGTATTAGCAAGAGGTCATCATATACTGCAATATATGAAACATAAAAAAAAAATAAATCTTTATCTGATTTGTTTCTCATGTTCCTTTCTAGTGAAACCACCAATTATTTTCAGGTGACTTTTTTTTTTTTTTTTGTAAATTCCACACATTCACAGAGCTGGGGTCATCATTTTCACAACAGCCAGAGATGTTTGCCTGTTCTGGATCACTTCCTTTCCAAGTAGTTTTATTTACAGTTGATTACTTCCTTAAGATCAAGATATGGTCCTTACTGCCAGCATGACTCTAAGCTCATCATGCAAAAACTCACAGAAAATGAATTAGTAGGTATAGAAAAATCCCTGAAAATCTGCATAGCAAAATCTATAGTAGATATGGTATAGAATGTATTCAAGCTTTAACTAATATGGACCAAGAAATGAACATTAAATTGGCCAATTTAGAATCACAGGGCTTCTATTAGGAATATAAGAAATTCAGATGTTGGAGTATGAGAACACTGCAATCTTCAAGCCCCCACAACCCAAACATACATCTGATGAATCCTGGAATATATAGATATATTTTTTAATAAAGCTACCCACAGAGCACAGACAACCAGATATAGTTTTCCCCTCCCCCCGCAGAGATCTCATTGCATTCAAACTACTGGTTTTCAGTAAAACAAACAGGGTTTAGTTCAAGATGGCTGCCCTGGGTATTCTCCCCTCAGTTAATTCACTTCTTTCCGACTAGGAGGACGTCAGAGGCTGAGAGAAACAGGATGCCAATTTAAGTGACCGTGGAGCTGCTGCTGCTGTTTGTTAAGCCTCTCTGATGGAGTATTAGATTTGTTTTGGCACTGCACTTCAGAAGACTCTAAAGGGCATACAATAATCTAAACCACAGACTGTCAAACTCTGGTTAGGCTGAGTTTCTCTCCAGTCCTGGAACAAGTATGACTCACCAACAAACAGCACATATACTCAAATGAATCTTAAGCACAGCGCTGGCAATGCATGTACGGTAGACAGTTCTTTTTAAGGGTTTGAGGCTTTATCTTTCTACTCTATGTCTGTGCAAATGAACTGGTCTCTTCACTTGCAAAATACATGTACAAGTACGTCACCTGCCTATTTTTCCAAAGAGTTACCAGCTACACAACATAGTGTAATAGCGATGGCTCTAAGTAAGGTATTCCACTATTGTTTGTATCAAGTGGAAATCTCCAAAATCAGTCTGTGCAACTGAGCCACTAATGTTGGGGTGACAATACACGCTGTGACACTGAACATCTTTCCTTCATGCCCGTGGCTGTCATCTAATTCTGCACTTAAAGAATGAATTGGCTGAAACATCCCTTACAGGAGAAAAGAAATTTGGCAGTAGGAAGTAATTATTAAATGTGCAACCTTCTTTTAAATTCATTATTAGCGCTGTGCTTTTAACACTGTGGTCAGAGATGTAAAGAAAACCCTGTGAATTTGCCATGAAAAACAAAACTAGAAAAACTTTGAAATATAATACTCCATTTTAGATATTGCAAAATATAAACTTGGTTACAGCTCGGGAACACTAAAACCTCCTCAAATCTTAAATATTTTATTTGCTATTAACTTCCTGAAAATAACTAAGAGTACATAAAAATTATGCTAGCAGCTACTTAATTCTAATTGAAAACACAATTCTTTGTTTCCTAGTGAGTCAAGACAGCAGTGTCCCCAAGAGACATTTTATTATACAATATAGTCTTGTTGTTTTGTAAAAAAATCCCAACACATTATTTTAATTGGTTCACACAATACTAAAAAAGGATGGATACTTGCAAACAAGAGCCAGACTTAAATGATACTGACATTTCCTTGAGAGGGCTTGGAGGGGAGGAAAAAGACAAGTAATTTAGATTTTCATCTTCTAACCATTCTGAAGTTGCTGGTTGTCAGAAACTGTAACATCAACATAAAGCTGAAAGTATATCTTTTGCCACCTACTCATCAGGTTTTTCTGCACAAACTACTTTAATACCCAGGCAGCTCTTTTCTTATTTTGAAGAGGGTTTCCCAGTTTTCACTTGCCCCCTTTCCTCACAACCACTTTTTGATATTATGATAAGAGACCTATTTGCTAATCCTGCTAGGCAGTTCTCCTGAAAGTATGTACTCTCTTGCTTCCCAGAGGTATATCATGCTTTCTAGGTTATCAAGTGAGTGAAGAAACTTAAAAGCACAAGTTTGGAAATAACAGCACATGGACTGCCAGTCCTCATTAAATCTGAGATCTATTACAGGCCACAATGATGGTTATGTTCTCATTCACCTTTCCATAAAAGCTACATGTCAGAACTCATTCAATATATTCTTGAAGAGTTCTAACATACAGGTTTATAACTAAAACAGTGCTATAAATGACTAGTAAATATAATACAAAGATGACAAAGTACAAGCAACTTTCTGATATTAGATAATATTTGGTTGTCACTGAGTGAAAGAAAATGCCACAGTCTCAGTATTGGCATCAAATATTCATACATTAGAATAACTATGTAATACACAATTCACACGTACACAGGTTTTTTCCTAGCTGAATTTATGATGAATGTAGTACCCATGAAAAAGTTGCATTTTAAACAAAATTCCCTTTACAAGGACAGTACTAATATAAAGAAGTCCAGAAGAACGCTATTTGGGGAAGGTTTAATTTGCATTTGGCTACCCACTGAGGCATACACTGCCAGATTTCTATCATATGCTAATAAAACAATATTCAACACCCAAGATTTTCAAGAATCAAAAGTACTTCAGAAGCAAGGTTATGCAAGTTTAACTTCTAAGTAAACAATTTAAGTACGAGATAACTTCAGATGTCCAAAAAAGTAGTATCTGAAAATTGAAAGTTATTTTTAAAGTTATTCAATTCACACTAAATCACTATGCTGAATCAGTTACATGGACACCTTACAGAAACAGAAATCAAAAGCTAATTATTTTTATGAAAAGAAAGTTTGGATAAGTTTTCACAGAAGAGAAGATTGTATTCAATGTGGTGCTAAAATAAACGATACTGCCAGAGACGGGAATTACTTTCTTCCTTGTTAATTAACATGTTTAGAAGAAAAGATCTAATCAAAAGATGACAAATATAAATAGACACTGCAATGAGTATTGCTCTTGGAATTACTTTTGTGGTTTTATAAAGTTATTAATAGTGTCGCTGTGAAAAGTAACCATATTTAGATAGCATTTATGAAAGTTTCCTAAAGCTCACTCTATGATGGTATTATGTATAACTGGAGAGCTGAGCCATCCGTACTGTTAGTCTGTCGAACCATAAACTTTGTTACTGTTAGCCTAATTTATTCTCCACTCCTTTATTTGTTGAATGTATTTTAGGATTATAATCCAAACATGTCCAGTCTTTCAAATTGGAACCAAATGGCTACGTATTTGTGGGAAAGTGAAGCTTAACAAGAAGTTGGTAAGCAGCTCAAGCACATCAGATCAGAAAATAATGTTGAAACACATTCAGAAAAAGCACTAAAAACAAACAGTGGTACACAGTAAGCAGACTGGCTCCTCACACGTAAGTAGGTGTTGCTAAGAACAACTGCTGGAAGACCTCCACTTGATAGCAAAGTTGTACAATGGTAAATAATCTAACAAAAATAGAAGAAAAACCGGTTTATAACTGTTTCTGTTGGAAGATGTCTGGACTCCTTTTCATTCTCTCTCACCTTTAATGCACCCACTTATTAATATTTCACTTGGCAAAGACTTTCCTACCTGGACTGCAACGGTTCTTTCACATACTGCAATTTCAAAAAGGCAATCAATTTTGAATTACTCCCACTGTACAGCAAACCCAAGTATGATTCTGTTAGCAGACATTATTCATATAAAGAGTCATAATAAGATTCAAGTTGTTATTCTCACTAAACAATTGTTTCAAACCATGACACAATTATGTAAAAGGCTCTAAATGTATTGCTGTAGGTATATAAAAAGTAAAAATAATATTGTAGTAGCATCTCCAATAAATACTCAAAATATGATTAGTATGATTTCTATGGAAGATGAGTTTGATTTATGCCATATTTTGTATGTTCACTGTTAGTTTAGATTTATAATGCATTTCATTCATGTCAAGCTATGTTTATTATAAAAATGATCTCCAGTTATTTAGATGGACTAGTGGGACAGAATTTTCCCCTTTAACAGGCATTACTTAACATCTTTCTGTCATAGCATAGACATGTCAACATGTATGTAATACAGCAAAAATGGCTCTGCATCAAATATTAACTGCTTTTGAATCAACACAAAGAGCTTTTGGGGGCAAAGTCTGCCTCTAACTACATTTCCACAAAACTGACATTCAGTACTATTTTAATACACAGAATTGTATTTCCCTATTACATGTTTAAAGGAGACTCCATTTCTCTCTTCTGGGCAGACAGAGTCGCTGTTCTGTTCCTCCTCAGTTTGCTGCCCTCTACCATTCTCTTCCCCAGTCATGTTTTGGCTTCATGCACATTTCCCCTCCAAGGTCAGCTGTATGTATCTGCCTTCAACCGCACCATTTCCTATTTTCCTCACTGACTTTAATTAAAGTTCCTTCCTTGCAGCTTCTTCTACTTTCCTGCATTTTGAGCTCACTTTACTCTCCAAATTCTGCTCAATATACACACCTAGTGCCTCCTTCCCATCCTCTTTGTCCTTTCATGGGTATTTACAAGTCTCCAATATTTTAGAATAACATAGAATTGTATATGCATAATTTCCTCTAAAATAAACTTTCTTTTGCATATGCTACAGACATTTATCCAACAGGAAGCACTAAGAGAATATGTTGATTTTTAAAGTCAACAAGCTTAGAAATATCTCTGTGATAGCTTTCACCCCAAACTAATTCTTACAGGTAGAGTTTTCAAAAAATAAAAGTCTTCCCATTAAGTCTACTACGTGAAAAAAGTCTACATAAGATTAAGTTGACGTTTCAGCCACAAGAACTCACACATTTACAGCACGTTTCTTACTGAGAACAAAAAAAAAAAGTACATTTTATGTTATGCATCTCCAAAAACATCATGAACACAAGTGCTGTGCTATTTACTTATTTGGATTAAGAATCTTTAGACAAGTCTTCTGAATTACAGAAAAAAATGAAAAAACTATACAAAAGTATATATAGTATATATAATCTTACTTTTTCATCATCATCAGAGAAAGGGGCACCTCCTGGAGTTTTATTTATTGCTTGGGCAACACCAATAATCTCTCCATCACTGTTTCTTATGGGCATGCACAAGAGTGACTTTGTCTTGTATCCAGTCAGTTTGTCAATCTCATCATTAAAACGTCGATCCTGCAAAAGAAAATAAAGAAACATTAACACACATTTCATATATCTAAGCTTTCTTCAGGCAGCAAAGTTATTTCCTCAGTGTCTGATATAGTATTTTTCAGTAGTATTATGCTGTTGTTCCTCTGTTATTACTACCCCCTTCTTTATCAGCTGTTTTTCCTCACTCAGAAAATAAGTACAAGGTTTACCATTACATAATTGCATTCGCTGAAGTCCCACATTTATGTTTCAATTAGAAGAATGACATAACTAAAGAATCACTACCAAAGCAGATACCAGGAGAACATGGAAAATGAAGATAAATGTATGAGGAACATAAATATGAGAAAAGTGAATCTGCATAACACGCCATGGACCTTGACAAAGCACAAACTCCTTACAGACACACACAATTCAGCACCACATCTGTGCCACACAACATCCTTGTCTCTATATGGGAGGCATGTGGATTTGACAGATAGACCACTCAGGGGATAACAAATTGGCTGGATAGTCACACTCAAATAGTTGCAGTCAACAGCTAAATATCCAAGGAGACCAGTGACAAATGACATTGCTCGGAAGTTGATATTTGGACTGGCGCTGTAACATCTTCGTCAGGAAAGTGGACAGTGGGATTTGGGATTGAGAGCACTCTCAGCAAGTTTACTGAGGACACCGAGCTGTGTGGTGAAGTTGACACACTGGAGGGAAGGAATGCCATCCAGAGGGACTGTGACAGGCTTGAGAGGTGGGTCATAGTCCTTGGTCCTGGCCACAGACGGTCAGAGTCACTTTGCCCACAGTTTTCACATGTTTTAACACAGATAAGCAAACTACCAGCAGCTAAAATGGTCATCCAGTACCTGCTTACCCTGTGGCTACAGGCAGTGTTCAGTTTCTTCAACCTTAACCAATACTGCTTGCTTTACTATCTCTATATTACTGCCAATAAACTTTCCTACCAGTCAAGCTGTGGGTAACCACACGGCCCTTGCAGGCACTGGTGAGGTCCTGGAGCTCCTCTGTGCACACACTGTAGCCCTCCAAGGCACTGAAAGAGCTGTCTGCAGTTCATCAGATGTATTTTCACAGAGTGTGTGAAGCATGCCCATGCTGGGGTTTGTACAAAAGGATAACAAGCTGTAAGGAATGCTGTGCTACCTTAATGGAGAACGAGTGGAGGAGAATGAGCAGGTCTGGTATGTACTAATTTCTAGATTATCCCTGGCTGGGAAGTCACCAGGGATATATTATGTTATACAATCTTATAACTGGTACATGAGAAATACCAGGAAGAATCAATTTCAGACAGAAGTGCTTTATGAAGTTGTGATGCTTCAAATTTATGTTTGTGAAGTCACTATACTAACACTACATAAAGATGAAATGAAAGATTTTATGGAGACTGTCTCACAATATTAACATTCAACAAAACCACTGTTGAGTAGCCTGAAATGGTATGGGCAAATATCTGGGTAGTCTGTAAGTTCCTAAAATGTAGTATACATGAACTAGAGTATTTTTTCATTAATCTGCAGTGCTCTAAGAGGCAAATGTACCACAACTCTCATTAGTGATAACAGAACAGAGCAACTGAATCCCCACAACAGATGTTTACCCTTAAGCTTTACATGACAAGTAGCAATCATTTATTCAAGAATTTTTCAAGTATAACTTTTTGTAGTGTTGGTTATTTTCGAATTCTGCTGGTCAGGAATTTCATCTAGCATAATCAACAGGGTTTTTTATTACTTAACATGTTTTAGGCCTGATTATTTCATATGCTTATGCATTCACTTATATTTAGGGTTTTTGAGCAGTGTTAATGCATAATTAACTACAAAGATTTTGATTTATTTTAATTAGTTCTTATATAAAGTCCCTAAATCATGATTGAATAAGCTTGCAATGTAATCCTATTTATCATAAAGCATGCACTTGTTAAAAAAAATACAGAATGTGTACTGTGAGCATAAGATCCCTCTTACAACAGAATGACAGAAATCAATCTTGTACAACCAAATACTGAAAATATTGATCATGTATGCTGAAGAATAAATATACTAATTAAAAGATTCTCTTTGAAGTAACATCAGCAAGTATTTTGTTATTTGTTTTCTAAGGCAATTAATGTGCCTGAGGTTACACATTTATTGAGGAATGTACACACGAAATAAATACTTGCATCACAATCAAAGATGACTTCACTTGCCAATGCAATCTAAATCATAAATAAAACTAGAATTGCTTCATACTCCTTGTCATTCCTACTCTGTGTGGGGCCACAGTGCTGCACAGACTATATTTCTACACCCAAAACTACAAAATTATTAAAATCTTAGTCATAGTACTGCAAACCCCGGTGCATTAAAAAAATTACTTAAATTTCATTTAGACATTTCTTTCTTCAGATCTGAAACACGGTTTAGGGACAACTGCCAATAACACATTTCACACTAAAGCAATAAAGGGTAGCATCTTATGTCTTGGTGAGAACAGATACTATAATACTTGTAGAATTTCCTAAGGCAATACAATGTAAAATACTATAAATTACCATTTTCAAAACCAAATTTATATTGCATAAAGTATGCACAGGGTGACAATATTACATCTTGAGATCAAATTACATTTGGTCACTGCTTAAGAAATGATGCCATCACTTTATAGAACACTTGTGAATAACACCCAGCGAAGACTGGTATGGTCACACACAAGCACCTATGCTAGGCCATGCTGCCACTTCACATCCATATTCTGTAGATGCTCACAATTTTTCTGTCAAGTAAATGGAGACTATTTTTGGCCCTATTTCTGTCTGTTGCACTTCAAATAAGATTGGCTATGTGGACTAGTATTCCAGCGCAGTACAAACACTTTAAAAAAATACAACAGAAACCTCAGGTTTTCTGGAAAACAAAGTACAGGAATGTCTCTGTTCAAACAAAACACTGTGCAGCAATCCATTCTCTTGAACTGTAAAACTCAAACTGCAGATCATAAAGTAACTCAAAGGAAGCTAAAAAGTTGAGAAAAGATATTGCTAACAGCACTTTTGTTCATCTTGTTAGAGAATACTCTTCAACAGCTCTTCTACAATCCAGAAAGGGAAATAATGCTGTTTACTGGCAGAAGCTCTGTTCCTCCAGGGTGAAGTGAGCATTTACGCTACAGACAACAGTTACAGCCAGTTCAGACCCCCCTGAAGGAACTGAGCTGTTGTACAAAATTAAATGCAACTCTGGTTTTCAAAAGTTTAGAAAACATTGGTTGTGAATTAATACCCATATTTGTCTCAAGTGATGAAAACAATCCATACAGTCTTTAATCTAAGAGTTGATTGTGATGAGGAAGAGAATTCATTAAATTTTCAATGATGCTAAAAACTGACAGTTTTTTTACTGACAATTTTATATCTATTTTTATTTCCATTGTAAACTCCAGATGGTATAGAAATAGACTGTTCTAGTCACCTTAAAATGTAATTTAGAAGTGCTCTACACTCATTCATCATAAAAATTAACATATATTTAGCTACTTTATTACTTATTGCACATTTTCATACATTTCAACCACAAGGAATTAATACCAACCATGGTATTTATAAACAGTTTATGGCCCTCTTCTGCCAGAGAATATCAAGTTCTTGGTTCTTTTTTCATCATGCTATTTTTATTTTGTTCTGTTTCAATTCTACAACTTCATTAGGAGTTGTTCCTCCTTAGACTTATTTCTGCCTCTGGAGTGTATTAAACAGTCTTTGCTTCCATAAAGACCAGATTACTAATATACAGTCTTTGATAAGATTCTTTTGAACTATTTGTACCTAACAACTTCTTTAGGAGAACCAGAGCCCCTATTGATGAATGTTTTTTAATAATAGCATCAAGGACCCAGATCTGTGTGATCTTGTGATCTTTCCACAGGCTTTTAAACACTTATATCAACTTTAACAGAAGCTGAACTGTTCTGCAGAGTAGAGAATCCTGCCTAGAAAGATACGGTTCTTCTACAACAGAAGAAAGAGAAATGCAGTGCAATTATCGCACAGTAGGCTTCACTAATTGATAAATTAAATATTATTTCTTCAACTACTTGTTGGTAATGTCTGAACTACTATTTGGAATTAGCTACTGTTGCTGAAATATTGATAATATGCTTTGTGCTATTGAAGAAACAGTTCCTGCTCTACTAATTTTGTTGCAAGCAAAACAGAGTACATGGAGAGAACACTGAAACTACAGAATGCCTTGAGCAGTAATGCTGTTGTTGATTTACATCTGATCCATCTTATAAAAAAGTAAACCTTGGACAGGGAGTTTAACTGAAAAAAGACCACGAGTTGTGATTTTCTTATCTGAATACACTCCATTAAGTGATACAGGTGGCATATGTAGTCATTGCCTTTTCAACAGGCCTCAAGATTAACCTAAGAAGTGCTGTTTGATCTGCAGTGCACAGTGGCACACAGGACAGGGGCTTGTGAACCTGTCCAAATTAGATAAATACAGTACAGGTGCCAGTGTCAGCAACAGATTTAATGAGCTATCAAGCCCATGTTCCTTAACAGACGCTACAGAGCAGAAGACACAGGAGGCATTAGCAGTCTGAAAAGTGCTGGTGTTTTCTTTAATGTACAGCTCATTCCTGCTCTATTGCTTCTCCTTTCAAGTAGATTCTGGAAGTTTGTATCTCCCCCTGGGACCTCCATACCAGGAGATAGCAAGCACAGAGCACCCTGAAGCAGACAGCCTTAGTCCCAGAAGGGTGCCGTTCCAGAGAAGCATCAACAGGTTTTGGTCTTCCCTACCATCTGATATCAGATTATCCACTTATGCTGGAGAACTGGATTAACTTTTGCAGAAGGGTATTACATCTTCAGAGCAGAAACTAAAGGTACAGTAGTATAAGAAAGTTAATGCAGTTAATTGGAAAAAATTGAGAATCATCAAGATGTGAAGTGAAACTATCCCTAATCTTTTGTAGAAAAGCAAGCAGGAATTTAATTTTGGTGACATTTGGGAAAGTGATGAGGAGAGATAAAAGCAAATAAAATAAAATACTGTTTCTGACAACATTGATACTGTTAAACCATGAAATACACACAGAAAGACCCAATAACCTGCATTATGTTCCAAACCTGTTATCCCCATGCTCTTCTTCTTTTATTCACTTATTGTCAAAATGTACATGGCAGGATCTAACGGAGATCATCAGTTGAGCTGTGATGGCCAAGAAGCTTAGACAAAAATTTATGCCTACCTCTCCCCACAGGGTAGTAACCCTGAGCAAGGAGGCCTGTTTAGCAGCTGATAACAAAGCTGGTAAGTCAGAGAGATGGGTTATGTCAGACTGCAAACATTTTGAGACACAAACTGTATTATCCCACATGTTAGAACAGCCTGCAGCACAACAGGGTCCTCATTTAACCAGGCTCCTGGGCAGTAAGGAGTATCAGGGCTTATGATACCAATGAAGCACTTGCTTTTATTTTTTTTACATCAAGACATATATTCAGAAATTAGGGACAGACTAGATACATTTGAGAGACTTCACCGTAATTTTAATTGTATGACAGTATTTTCATGCAAGAACATTCATGAACTAAAGTTTACCACTGCCTGTTTAAAACATTACTAAAACCAAACATAGCTGTTTTTACTGCTTTGGTTCTATATAATAAGATTTCTACATAGCAGAGACATGAAATATGTGAAGACTGAGGCACTTTTAACTGGAATTTCAGAACTGCCAACAAGGAAAAGTTATTCTATAGGAGAAACCCTATCCTTGTCTCAAGGATATTTATTGATTGTAAATTCTTATTAGGTAAATATTACCCTGTAAAATGTGATGCTCAGTCAAGTAAAGACACAGAAGAGAGAAGTCTTGATTGATCAATCCAAGTGCTGGTATTTCAGCTGCCTGTACAGGGACACTAATCCCAGTTTGTTTTAGGCATATTTAAAGACTGTCAATAAATGAGAACAGACAAACATCTTCAAGGGGTTTCTTTATAGAAGACCAGATTAAGTTCTGGAATTATATAACATTATCAGAATCTCAAGTTTCTTAAAAAAAGAAAATCTAGTTCCTGTAACTGTGAGGATAACATTAAGTATGATCTGAAAGTAATCAATAACAGAGGGATCAGAAATGCTAGACCCTGGAACAGCAGTTGTGAGCAGCATGAATTCTCATCATTGAGCTGGTGTATTCAAATTCACTGTTTTAGATCCTGTACATTCAACATATGAGATGAAAACTCAAAATATTGACTGTGCTTGCAAGCTCTGATCCCATATGATATTCATTAGCTTGGTGTACCCAGGATTTCAGGCAATTTGAATCAGGATCTAACCAAATGATACCTATCTTTTGTATCTTGAGTCCTCTGGATTGACTACTGTATTCATAAAATTAGTCTGTAAATTTGACTATGAACGTTACACAAATTATTGGGCAAGCAGTTAAAAGTCAAATCAGCTGTATTATTGATAGAAGTGGTAAATGAAAAAAATCCATTAGGGCCCATCCCTGTTTTCTTTTATGTCAGTAGCAAATTGATCATGTATCTGAATTCACTAAAGAACATTCATTGATCATGATTAAACCTGAACAGCTACACTTAAAGGCCTACAAAAAATAATCCACGCTGACCAGGAAGAAGAGACAAAACCTCATTTAAAAAGGTCACTATTTCTGTCATTTACTAAAATAATTTTAACATTTCCAACCAAAAAATTCTGAAGATATGCACTATTTCACAGGAGACTATCGAGGGTCTCTGAAACCCCCATGAAAGAATCGAAACAAGTATTTTGTTTTTGTTATACCTTACTTGTTGTAGATTATGTTAGAAATTAAAAAGTTTTGGCTCCTGAAGGAAGTTTCACCAACTGCATTTCAGTGTTGATTTTCAGTTTAAGAAGGTACTTCATACATTGTTAGTAAAGGTATGAGTTTCACTGGGTTTTTCTGTTTTGCTTTTTTGTTTGTTTGTTTGTTTTCCCTAACATAGAACAGCTCTTTGAACTTGGAAAGAAAATAAGTCTTTTTACAACCTTAAGAAAACTAGGTACATTTTATGTAAGCATTATTAGCATAATTTAGAACAAAGAAGAAAAAAAGTATAATCCTAACCCGAGTTAGCTAAAAATCAAATAATCTAATGGAGGACGAAACCTGCCTGAATATATTTCCAGGAATTAAGTCTTCATGACAGACACTGTTCTCCAATGACCAAGGAGAAAGCGTTGAATCCAGTGAAATCCACTAAGTGCCTCAGCCAAAGCTAACAGATACAAGAAAAAGTAATTTCTGATTTTATTTAATGATTTGAGAACACTGCTTTTTAATCACACCGAAGAGAACACTACCAAAGGTGTTCAATTAACAGGCCTGGCCTGCTATATTTTACCTTCACTGCACCATTTTTTTGTAGTTTTTTTTTTTATTAGAAAGGTCTTTATTAAAAAGAATGCACAATAAGCTTGCATCAAAATTTCCATGAATATACTGTATTTAAATTACTGATTGAGTTGCTAAGTTGTATAAAAAATAAATAATATAAGTAGCATGTTTGACAACATTGTTAACCTGCGTATTACTGTACTACCAAACTGCACGGGACAGACAAGTTGATTTAACGTACTTGAATGACTGGATTTATAGGAAGCCATCCTGCAAGAGCCTTTATACTTACAGAAATAAAGAAACTGAAGTTGGAAGAGTTTATAACAATTCAATTTCTTAATCATGCTTCCTATGACTATAATACATAAACTTTTATAGAAAACAGAAAGAGCAATCCAAAAGACAGCAAGTTATCTAGATTCAAAGCATAACATTAAAAAAGTTAAATACAAATAAAAAAAAATTAGGGCCTGCAGTCTGTTCTAGATGCATTTTTCTAAAAATCACATATGGTGCAAACTACACTGTGCATAAACAGGAAACAGAAACCAAGCAGCAAACCTCTACAGTAATGGAGAAACCTTGTAGAGAAGAAATTCACACACAAAACACAAGTAATGAATCTCTATGGAGACTTCCATATAGGGATTGCTGCAGCTATTCCTGTTATCTTCCCCAAAATCCCTAAAGCCCCAGAGACAAAGGCAGCAGGAGAACAAACTAGTACCAGGCAGCATCATCTCAAACCTAATTTTCACAAGTAAATAAGCACAGCCCAGTTATATTGTGACTATTTATATAGTGACAACAATATTTCTTACAAGATAAAATAAATAGATAAGAACACACAAAACAGCTCAGAACTCTCTGTTCTTTCCAAAACAATTCTTAAAGTAGGGAACACTCATCCTCAAAAAATTTTCAGTTTCCAGATTTAAAACTAAGACTATATGTAGTTTGAACTTCTAAAATAGCTTACTTTGAAAAAAAACAAAAAACAAAAGAAAAAACCAAACAAAACAAAAAAACCCACAAAACAAAACAAAAAACAAACAAAAAACCAAAACAAAAAAAAACCAAAACCAAAACAAACAAAAAACCAAAAACAAACAAAAAAAAGGTGTTCATTCGCAACAATGCAATACTAAAGTTTTTAGTGTTTCCTTTTTCTTCCCCACATGTCAGCAGCTTGGGGCTTTGTTGAGTTTGATTGGTGGGAGTGCCTCATATGGTCCTTTTTCTGACCATTGTTTCATTTATTAGTTAGACAATGGATATAAATAACAATGCATAACTGGCACAAAATTGACATGAAAAAACAGTATATTGGTATACAAGCACTAGCAAGTTTGCAGACATAACTGTCTAGCTAAGAAGCATAAAAACAGTTCATGCTTCATAGTCTGAGATGATCAACAGCAGAAAATATTCCTGTAGGACACTACCCAGATCCATCACATAAGGGGTTTTTTTCTTCCTTCAAAACAAACTCCTGTTAGATCACCAATAGTACAACAATAAGCCAAGCTGTGGTCTTATGTACAGCAGATTCTGTGCACTTCTATTTTGCATGTATCACTATTAAAGAAGCTATTTACAAAGAAAATTTTTTTTCTCTAATTTTAAGTATTTTGAGATCAATACCTGTTTGCTCCATCACAGCTCTCCCGGCATGTACCAGACCTGACTGAAGCCCCACTGAGAACCAACTGCAACCATGTCCATGCTCTTATCTTGTTTGAAACTTGCTTTGAAACAAGGCTTAATGCTGAGCTCCTAAATATTTATGATTCTTCATATGAAATATATACACATGGAGGGTGGCTTTAAAAAGCTGATACTCCTATGAGCAAAGACTCCTGGGTGTTTCACAGCAGAAATCTATGTATGGGTTTAACCCCAGCACCTGCAGGAGATTACTCAGGTGGGCAACAGATGGTTTCAAGTACTACAGAAGCAGTATAATAGGATTCTTGAAAAATAAATTAAAAATATTTTATTTTAACAAAGCAGTAGTGTTATCAACAAAACAACACTCATTTTTAAGTGCTCACTGTAGAGACATGAAGCTCAGACTGCACACTGTTGCTGTTACCCTGTTAACACACAACTCTGCTGACCCCGTAGCTCAAGTCATTTATTTTTCATAGTTTGTCAATAAGGTTATTTTAGAAATGTAAAACAAATTAACTCAGGTAATGATGCATATAGGCCTGTTTATTACCCTGGTTATTCTATGGAAAAGCTATACAACAGCACATGACTGTAAATAACCAAAATGAAATATCCATTTGTTTTGAAAAATCGAAAACCAATCAAGCAGAACAACAAAATCATTTACCAAATGAAACTACAGCTTTACTCAGTCTTGTGTTTGCAACAGGATTTCAGCTAAAATCAGAAGAGCCAGATTCTGACAGTCACTGACACACTATAATGAAATATACAGTATTACCTTCTCATGAGGAAGCTCTAGGCAGAGTTTGACCAGTTTCACATCTATTCCACAAGGAACTTCTTTAGTGACTGAGGGGAAAAAAATCCCTTAAAACTTCTGTAGTCTTCAGACAGACTGGCTGAGCAATATACTAGTTAATGTCTGTCAGCTTACCAAAAGCAAAACCACTGTAGCTCTTCAAAAGGCTTTTCCTGCACAAACTCTGCAAGACCAGCAGTGCCAGTGTACACTGCATTGTGCAGCCCTGCCTGTCCTGGTGATCCACCTGAGCTGCAGCGTGGAGACATGAAACAACTGAGCCTTTGGGTGGCTTTGGACACATGCCAATCTATGTGTCTCTGGAGCTCCTGCCCCTGGCAGGATGTCTAAGGTGACAGTGATGGTGGTGTGACCTGAGAAGGTCTTAGGATGTTTTACACATCAGTCAGAAACTGCTCCCTAAGACGAAGACTTATGGTGTGAGGGAAGTGACAGATGAGGAGACCTCCTCAGCTGCTGTCCTGAGAGCTCTCTGCCCTTCCCTCTCAGGGGTGCTGCCTCCTGCAGGAAGATCACCCTCTCCCAGGCCAGCATCACTGTGACACAAAGGATGTGTTCATGGCCACTGGGTTACAGATTCAGGAATAATTAAACAGCCCTTCACCAATTTACTGACTTGTACTTCGAATTTCAAGCTTTCCCAAATTTTGCACGATGGGCTGGAGTGCCCTTTCGTGCAAAGCACATCAGGGCAGTTTGGTTCTTTACTGTTGCAATTATCTCCTGCATTCCCCATGGTACTTCCTAGTCATGTTTAATGCAGAGCAAAAAATTTGTTTTAACAGTTTTTTCTTTATTACAAGGAATTTTTTAAACTGCTGTTTATTTTGCTTGCCAGGTCTCATTCTCTTTGCTCTCTAAAGAGCAACCTCTATCCTTGTTAAGAGTCAGCACCGAAATGAATACGGCTGTTGTCGGTGCCAGCTGCCCAGTGCTGCTGAATAAAACAGTGCTCAAATGCTTCTCATTCGCAGAGCTGAACTTCCCAGGGCCCAGGGTTTTAATGCTTTAACTGCTCTTTAAAATTGAAAGAGACACACTTAATATTGATGATGACAAACAGCTACCCTGCGTAACAAAATGTGGCTCATGCCTCTTCCTGACCTTTACACCAACAGCCAGTCCCACATGGGTACTCCCAGGCTGAAAGCTTTGCACCCCTGAGCTGTAGCTTTGTGATGCTGTCCTGGCACAGCAGGAGCCAGTGAATGCTCAGAGCTCACCAGGAGGGCATGAAAAAGACAACATCCATGCCTGTACCTAGGTATTCAAGGATGTTTAAAACTTACTGAAAAGGGATGTGTGCGCATAACTATGTTACATTTGGCATAAGCTTGAAAGAGGTAACAGGAGAGTCCAGCAGAAAGAGAGCTCAATTTGTCTCTTATTTTGCTTCATTTTAGTTCCAGTAATGTGGTTACATTTTCTTTTTGAAGACTTGAGCTGTACTGAAAAATAATTCTGATCGTATTTTATAGCACTTTCTCCAACTTACAAAACCCATCTCTTAGCATGACTCCATTTAATATTTTTCCTCTCTTTGCTACACATTTTATTAAAACATCCATCTGGTAAGACATTTTTGTCTTCTGTCTTTTAAAGCTACTTTTTAAATTCCAAATGTAGTGTAAGATGTACAGAAACTTTATTCAGCTGACACTAGAAAATGGCAGATCATATTTTTCACCCCTTTCTGACATATGCTTACTATTCTAGAGGGTAATATTTTTTCCACTAGTTAGAAGAATTTGGGATGCTATTAAATTATCTCCCAACTTTTGCACAGCTAAAAGTATAGCAATAACCAAACGTTATTTGTGATTTTAAATGTTTATTATTTAAACACTGCTCTAAAAGATGGGAAAAAATTGAAATTATCAGTAATTTTGGCTAAACATCATAGATATCCTGTGAGAAGGAGGGATGACGTGAAAAAATCCATAGCTTTAAATAGGAAAAAAAATTTAAACAATTCCTAAGAACTACAGTTAATGGCCTCTCTGCCTGTATACTTACAATATGTTTAATAGTATTCACATATGACTACAGAACCTACATCTATTCTCTCCTAAGGGGAGCCTCAATGGACGTTTAGGCCACAAATTTCCTTGCCAGTATGACCAAATTCTTCCAAATGAGTGCTCAAGACATAGTGCACTATTCACATAAGAATAAGGAGTCAGAAATGCTTCCCAAAATTAACATATGGCAAGACCAAAGGCCCTATAATAGAACTTAAAATGACTAAAAGTTCAATTTGTAAATCAGCTGGATTAATTTTAGGAGAAAGAGTTCTAGACTGGCTCCAAAATGCACAGAAAGTATCTAACTGCTTTCTTGTTCTCAAATCCTCTGTATTGCTAACTCTTGCAGATCAGATAATATACTGTTATAAACTCTCATCACATGACTTTGAAATGTAATAAATAAAGCTTTTAATGACATGAATGAAATTGTGCAACTTTTGAATCAGTCATATAACATTAATCTAAACCTTTCCATAAACTACTTGTCAAATTCTTTTTTGCTGTGAGCTTCCAAGAAGTTTGTTCAGTTACAGCTGAACTTCATAAATTAAATTACTGTGAGATATTATATAGTCATTGTTTAGTATTAAAATAAGTGATTATTATACAGTCCTCAATACATAATATTAATTCTAACCCTTATATATATGTATGTTTATTGAATTAAGAAAGATTGTTTACATGAGCAGATTTAGAAAGTCAGACTCAACAACACTAACAATCACCTGGATTGTGGAAAAACCCCAGCCTATTACTGATTTAATTTTTTAGTATTTTTTTCTTTTTAGAAAAATAAATGTGCAACTGAAAAACTACACTGCCTCTGAAAATTACACAGCCAGTCATTTACAAATACTTCCTAAAGCAGTTGGTGTGTGTATGGGGACAGGGGACTTCCTGCATGAAACAAACTGCAAGACATGACAGGACTTAATGCTGATTGCACTGAAGTACCATTAATGTCAGTAGTAGCTGACCATACAAGCAGGCAACGCACTTTCCACTCAGTGGTAGAATTCCAACTGGTGTTTGATCAGGCTCTGAGAAAACAGAGATGGTTGGATGATAATAAATAAATTACCCAATACTGTAAACTAGCTAATTGATGATATGGAAGTATATTTACCTCTTTTTAAACAACGTCATTAATATAAAAAGCAAGCAAAAGAACTTTAATCTAAAAGTGTTCCTCTGACCTAATGTAAGGCCTTTTCTTACCAAATGAGTAGCATAAATACAGAAACCGTCTTCAATGGACAAAAAATGGTGCTGTGCTGTCACCACTTTTTCTCCAGCTCCACCTGACAGAGTTTCCTGGTGGTGCTGTTTTTTACCTGACAGTTGATTAAACACTTTCATCATCGGTGGCAATACTGGCAAAAATCCTATCATCATATTTATTAATTTTTAAAGTGCTCTATTGTGAGCCCTACAATGACCTGAAACGGAACAGCTGTCACTTCTTCACACACATGTACTTGGGCTTCCATAGAGCTCTTTTTACTATTTAATTGGAAAGGTCTTCTTTTAATGATGCACAATGGATACATACACTTGCCATGTAAGAGAAGATAAACTGTTACTAACCAGAAATGTAACAGAAAGCAGATCCCCCATGTTATTATCAAGCAAAACTTTCATAAATGTTGCAAGATGTTAAGCTTCATTTGCACTAAAGTCAATCAGAAGTAGCTCCACTGAAAGCAGGGAAGTTGCAACTGATGTAATTACAAGATGGACTTGAATTAGAACTTGCCCATCTACTGCAACTAAAGTACTTATGGCTTAAATACACAATGAATTTTATTATTTATAATATTTAAATTGACTTTTAATAAGAGCCAGACAAAAGTATAACATAAATAGTACTGGGAATGACAACTTTATGGATTGTTTTTCACTTTCCTCTGCGAATGAAACAGACAATAAACTGTTTAAAGTTGCCGGACTTTTTCACAGGGAAGTGAACACAACGTGAACAAATGTTGAATAAAAAATAATACAGTTTCCCAGGACCAGAAAACACACTGTCTTTCTAGGGGAATTTTCACCTCCAAAAAAAGATGGCTGGAGTTATCCCGAGTTAAAAAGAGGGATCAAGCTCTTTCCCGGCCAAACTCAGACATCCTTTATCTGTTTAGTGAGTTGACACTATCGAGAACATACTGCTTCACCTGCAGCAGCAGATATTCTGGGAACTGCAGAGTTTTTAGTAGTGCAAATAAAAACAGATTGCAAGAGAAAGTGTAGAATGGAGAAAGGGAAAAACAACAGAAGAAAGCCAGTTGAGATTTTTCTTTCAAAAGTAATCCAATACTCATTTTAATCTGAACATTATTACCAAGCTCTTTTCATTCCCTTTGAACTCTGTGGGTTGGGAACATCTGTCAGTCTGGATCTGTGAGGTGTCCGGTATTTTTCAAATACTGCTTGACAAATAAATAAATATTCAGCTTCAAATATCTGTATTTTAAAAAAAAATCTTGTTTTTCGAGTTTCTTCCTTGTAGTTTGCTACAAAGCATCATCAGTTTTTTAATGTTTATTATTTTTGTTATTACTGTAGAGCAAAATCAGACAATGGGCAACGACTGTTACTAAAATTCTTAAAGACATACATCTCCCACCTTTCTAATGCTTTCCATGATCCTAATTGAGATGATCTGTCACTCTGTGGTTCTTAATTTTCTCAAGAACCTCAAATTGCTGATAGTGACTCACACAAATAAACACTGGAAATAGACCCCTGGAAAAAGAGGTACATTTCAAGCAAGGAAACTGAAGGCTCTGTCTGCAATAACACACTCAGGGAAGGGCTCATCTGTCCCTGCTGAAGTCAAAGGTAATGTTTGCCTTCAAGCCAAAACTACATTTTCACAATTCACACTGAAGCCTCTAAAAGAGTAAAAAGTGGGAATAGTCTTTGTTGGATAATAACAGGACTGGTTATATCACTCCTAGGAATAGGTTTGAAAACACATGCCACGTGGGCTGAGTGGGCATATGCAAAGGTGAAAATACATGCCCTTTTGAAAGCAATGAGATTTTTTTTCAGCAGTGGACAGGCAGGGAACATTGAGACAGAGATTTAAGAACACTATCACTGGGACTGTCATGAGCATGCTTTGAAACTTTTCTTCAGCCGACTCCAAAACATGTTTTCAAAACACATGAAGCCACCTATCGTTCCTGTGAAATTGAGAAGCACTGCTGTACCGATTTCAGTGCTACTTTAGCCTCATCGGCCAACTGGGAGGGGCTTTCTCTCTCGCCTTTACCGGAGCCCCCTCTCACCCCGTCAACAGTTGCCCCGAGCATCCCCGCGGCTGCTCCGCGGAATCCCCGCCGCCCCGGCTGGGACGCCCCGGCTGGGACACCCCAGGGGAGGCTGGGCGGCGGGGATGGACACCCCGGGGGAGACTGGGCGGCGGGAGGGACGTCCCGGGAGGCGGCGGGGCCGGGCGATGGCGGGGCTTCTCAGCAGATACCTCCCCTGCCGCGGTGCGGGAGAGTTTGCCCGGCTCCTACCTGGTAGGCGTCGGGAATGTTGACCGTCTCTCCGTGCTCCGCCACGTAGCCGATGATGCCCTTACCCCAGGGCACCTGCACCTCGTTGCTGTTTTCGGTGGAGCCGCAGGGCAGCAGCGGGGTACCGGCGTGCACGTCGAAGAACTTGGAGACCAGGGTCTTCTTGCCGGCAGCGGCTCCTTCCACAAGGAAGAGGGAGCTCCGGTCCGCGTCCACCATGAGGCAGACGAAGATGAGGATCTTGTAGCTGAGGCTGGTGAGGTCCAGGTCATTGGAGATGTCCTTGACCAGCTCCAGGAAGAACTGGCGCTCGTTGTGCTCCTTGAGGTAGCGCTTGTAGTCCAGGGCGGTGGGGGGGTACTGAGGCAGGCTGACGCGGGACTCCAGCAGGGCACTGAGGATGTGGGCGGTGGTGGGGGGCAAGGAGCTGGCCTTCCGCAGCAGCGCCCGCCGCCGCACGCTGCTCAGCGGCTCCTGCGCCCGGGCGTGCACATGCTCGTCGTAGGTGAGGTTGACGTGGATGGCCTTAGAGCGGGCGAAGCTCTTCCGCAGCTCCTTCTGGGACGCTCGGCGCTGCAGTCCCCCGCCGCCGGGGCCGGGACCGCCGGGGCCGCCCGCGCTACCGCAGCCGCCGCCGGGGCCGTCGCTGCTCCGTCGCTCCTCCGACGGGCCGGCAGTGGGGGCGGCGGGTTGGGCAGGCGCTCCAGGGAGCGAGTTCTTCCTCTTCAGCCACTTCTCCACGAGCTCCGGGTGCCTCTCTAGGAAACTTTCCACGGCTGCCACGTCGAGGCCGGCATCGCCGGCGGTGGCCATGGTGCCGGCGGCGGGGGTGGCTCAGGCCATGCCCTGCCGTCGCCACGTGCTGCCGCCGCCCCGACGGCCGCCCCGGGGCACGGGGGGACTGCTGGAAGCCCCGGCGAAGGGCCGCTCCTGCCCCTTGCCCGGGCCCTTGCTCAGAGCCGCGCCTTCTTCTCACCACCTACTTTCCCCCCCCGACCTCCTTTTCCTGCCCACCACTCTTTATTAATAGTAGTATTATTCGTATTTTTCTAGATATTCTTTCTGCTTCTCGGATTTCAGCCCCTCTCCGGCTCTGGCCCCAGTCCTCGGTTTCGGGCCGCTCCCCTGGTGAGTCGGGCAGGCGCTGCCGCCGCGCCTCTGGAGATGCTCCGGGAGCGCTCGGGCAAACCCCTTCTGCCAAGTGCTGTCAGTGCTGGCGGCGGCTGCTGCGTAAGCCAGCCGGCAGACCACTGAGAAGGAGGGAGGGGAGGACGCGTGAGCCGAGCGGGGGGGCAGGCGCGGGGGAGGGAGGGCTGGCAAGCCCCGCTGCGGGTACGAGGGGGTGCCGTCACCCGCCTGGCCAGAGCCGCCTGAGCAGAGCGGGCGGGGCGCGCAGAGTCCCCCAGCAGGAGGACCCCCGGCAGTGGGGAGCTGCGCTAGGGAGCTTCATTCAACAACATCGGGGGGAGAGGGAGGGGCCTTTTGTTTGTGATGCGTGTTTGGGGAAGAGAGACGAACCGGGCTGTGGGCCGCGGGAAAGGCGGCGGGAGGTAATGCGAGCGGTCTCATTAAAGAGCTCTAATTTATAGCGTTATCTGAGCTGATTCAGTACTTCAGGAGACAGGCGGAAAAACGGAGCCCATTCAAGAATCTCGAATGAATTCCGTTTCTTGAATCTCTGCGTTGATTTGCCTACAGCCTCACCCGTGCGGAGACCCAGCTCTGCCCGGTGCGCACTGCACCCGCGGCGCTTCCCTCCTGGCGCGGCGTGCGGGCAGCACCGCGGGCTCTGCCCGCCAGGAGCCGCCCAGGGCTTTCTGCCGAAGCCGCTTTCCCGCAGGGCAGCCCGGCGGGAGCGGGCCCGCTGAGGCGCTCCTGAGTGTCTGCTCCGGCATCACCGGCTGACAGACGGAATCCGACCGCATCCATCGCCGGCAGACGGACGGGGGTTATTTTTATGCGCACGTGGAGCACGTTTCATTGCTTAATCAATGCCTACGCGTAAGCGATTGAAAAAAACACAAGAGTCATGGATCTTAACACGTGAAAAATGTCTTTCATGCGCTCACCAAAGACTGAATGAAGGCCGCTTCAGAAATTCATGAATGGGAGTTTGGGTGGCTGGGAAAACACACGGGCAAATCTTCAACCAAACGGGATTCCGACCTGCCGAGGACCCTGTTCCTGCAGCAGCCCCTTACGGCGCGGGGTCCAGACAGTGCAAGGATTGGGAGCGCTTTTGGGACAGGTGTCGGTAGCTCAGGGGGGTTCGCGGGTGTCAGCCGGGAGAGGAAGGGCTACGTGTGTGTCCCAAAGGATTGCCGCGTCTCCCGCAGCAGTCGGGGGTGACAAGGGACTCTGTGCAGATGCTGCGGCTTCCGCAGCTAGGAGACTGCTTAGGAAGCCACAGACAAAGGATTTTGGCTCCCAGTCTCGGTGCCCGCACTGTTGCAGGCTGAGCAGCCGTCCCCTCCCTGCTGCCGGTCCCAGGCCGCTATGACGGCAGGGCTCCGTGCCTGCCCCCCGCCTTCGACGGGGTTCTGGGCAACTCTCCGTTGCACAGGGATGCTGCCGCAGGAGGACGGGCTCTCCATTGAGAAACCCCGCCGCCCGCGGCACCCCCTCGGCAATGGGGCAGGCGGGGGGCGCCGGGGGCCGTCCCCGCCAGCAGCCCCAGCCGCTGGGGAGAGGAGGGAGCCGGGCTGGCCCCGGGCTGCCGTGGCGCTGGGAAAGGGGGCGCGCCCGGCTGCAGAACCCGCGGCGAGGGGGCTGCGGGGTGCGCGGCGTGCGGGGCGAGGGGCGGCAAGCGCGGGGGTCGGAGGACACGCTCTAGGGGGTCGTCCCCGAGCTGCTCGCACCTCTGATGAAGCTCTTTCCTTGCAGGTGGCTTGGGTATGAAATGGCAGCGCATCTCCGCGGGGGCAAGGGCGGCTGAAACACTGCTCTTGAGGCGTTTCCGAGCGCGCTGCCGACGCGCCGCCGGAGCCGTGACGCAAAGGGGTTCCACACGCGGCAGCGGGCGCAGCCCTCCAGACTACGCCGCGACTGTCACATCGTCCGCGGAGGCCCCGCTCTGGGAGGACGCAGCCGAGGGGCCGCCCTCGCCCCCCGCGCCGCCGGGGCCGCCGCTGAGCCGTCCCCGCCAAGGGCGCCGCTGCCGCACGCCCCGAACCGCATTTGCGGTTTTGCAGCGCTGGCACAAACACTCCCCTTACACAAAGAAATCGTATGAGCTGCTGGAGGTCGGTCTGGCGCGTACCCCCAGCTCTCAAGCAAGGACTTTGGGTGCGAAATAATTGTATCGAAATAATTTTTACTATTTCGCTGCAGTAAGGTTTGGTCTGAGCACTCATACCCGTGTTTACTATGAAATGGTTACTGTGTAGCGGTTCTGTATGTAAATACTTAAAGCAATTTAGTGTTTCTGTAAGCCTAGGTATAAACAATATTCCATTACCGTTTCTTCAAGGTCTTGCGGCATCTTTAGTTTATTTTCTGGGACTTTATGCATGGGATTCATTACATTAAAAATCTGGATATTGATAATCTCTCAAATAGCAGAGTCAAGACTTAAGAAAGTAAAACTGCAGTTGTCTCCACTGCATAAAATACATAGTGAATGCTTTACTGTAACACCTTAATTGTAAAGAAGTTTGCCACCTTAAATCTGTGTATAAACTAGAAGCTCTTCAGGATGAAATGTGACAAAGATGATCACAGTGGCTTGACTGTTCTATAACTTGCATGGGCTTTGGACATGGTATCAGGATAGAACCTGATTCAGAAGCCTAGCCTGGTGTCCTGTGCATTGGTGGATGTTAGGAGAAAACTGGGGTCTGTCTGGCACACATCAAACTATACATCTGTTTGTATGATGAGTAAACCAAGTGCACTGTATACTGGGCTGCAGCTTCATGTGTGGGCCTGAGATAATTAGTTTAAGCCTTTTGTGGGAGGGCCAAAAGAAAAATGGATTTTTCAATGCCATGAGATTGTGCTGCCTTCGTAATTTTACAAGCATGCTGTACTGAGGTACAGGCAGCTTACATCTGATGCATCTTACATATGATGCACCTTTAGTCAGCAGGGATGCACAATGCCAGCTCAAACAGCAAGAAAGGCTTTAGCCAGTCTCACCTGGTTTCCTTGGGTACAGACATACAGAGGTGCCCTAAAAGAATCACAAGCAGAAATATCAGTGCATTTCTCAGGCAGAGTGTGTTTCTCTGTTCAGAAGGGCAGTGATAGAGCGCTCCTCAAAATGAAAATGAGAAAAGCACTTGAGAAAGTTTTTGTTATTCAGGCAGATGCTTTAATTGTCTAAACAGTCAACAGAAGAGATCCTGACTATTAAACTGAAAGGGGGAACTATCTTAAAACTAAGAAAAACTAAGAAGCACAAAAGAAAAGAGAAGCAAGTGCTCACCCAGTTGTGTCAGAGAAGTTGTTACCTGATGCTTGCTTATTCCCTTCCTTCAAACCATCAGTTCAGTTCTATGGAGTGCAGAAGACAATCAGTTAAAGCCCCTGGTGGGTAAGCATTGAAGCAGTACCGATAAAATGAGCACCTGGGAATAGACACTGTAGCTTTACATAGCCATAATTGACTAATATAGTTTCAGTGGGTGTTTGAATAACTAGTTGCAGAATCAGGTTCTCACATGTCTTTATAGAAAGGAACAGTATTTGTATAGAACCTTCTATTTCTGTAGACGTCTCTATATGAAATGTATAACACCATATAAATAATGCCCACCTCACAATGTTACTAGGACACAACATCTCAAAACATATCCTTATTTGATTTTGCTAACGCCAGTCCCTAATGAATAATTAACATCAAAATACTAAAACTTGACATAGGAGCTAGTCAAAATTAAAACCATCTTTCACTAACATTGCAGCTGCTGAAGCAATGTTCAATGAAGTTGCTTTTTTTCCAGGTATGCAAATAACATCAGCTCTTTCATTCTGCTTTTTAATCGCAGCAAAAATAATTTTTGAACCAGGAAGGTATTTCTTAGGGTTTTCTAAATACTCTTGTCAGTGTATTCTCACTCCAAACAACTCACGAAAAACAAAAAATATAATAAAGTACAAGGCTGGCACAACATCGTACATGTATGAAAATATCAATGGTTTCAAATCAAAGGTGTGATGCTTTTGAATGTTGTCCATGTAGAATCCAAGATAATGTGAGCATAAATGATAAATGATACACATTGTCTTCGTGTCACTTTATTAGGTAAAATATAAGTCCTTTTTGCATCACAGAAAGTTGCAGTTCTTTGCACCATTTCACATACAACTACTTACTACTTTTAGAGTATGTAAGTATCTTTGCAATTCCAATATCCAGAGGATCCAACCTAATTTCATACAGTTTCTGAAAATGAACATCTGGAGATTGACATGAAATTCATCAAGCTCTGCTCCATTGAGGGGCATTAGAAAAAGGGTTGTCAATGGTCAGTTCCTGGAATCTCTTGACAAGTTGAAAAACCATTAGTGTTTCCTTCTAAACCTGCTAAAACCCGTCTCTGTCAACAGAAGCCTACTGTTGTACTTAAAACTACTGCAAGACCTACAAATGACATGACCACGTTTTTCTTCTGTCCTCCAGAGTTGACTTCCCATTGTCTAAAGTGGATTTAGATATTGCTTTGTTGACTTTCTTTTAAAAAGTTGTACTAACATTGGTATGATGTTTTCACACAATTTTAATGGGAAAAAACAGTCAATATGTGCTGACAATGTTTTGTATGAAGGAAGTCCCAGTATAAAGTGAATGTCACAAAATGTTTCCTAGAAATCACAGAAAAATAAAGAAGTCAGCCAATTCTAAAGCACTTTAGTAACCAGAAAAAAAAAAAAAACAAACCAGGACTGTATTTGTAGTTAATTGTTTGATTCAAATAATATAATTTATATTCAAATAATAGAAATAAAAACAATGAAACCCACACAGAATACTTTCCACTGGAGTTGTTCCACTGCTTTTCAAGACTGTCTGTATGAAAAACACAAGAAAAACCAAAAGTCATAGCATACTAGTAGGAGATGGTATTTAGTCAAGCAAAATAACTGTAGCATACCATGATGCCAGTAGAGGGTAGTTAGCAGAAAACAAAATTTAAAAACACTCCAGGAACAGAAATTAAAATCTGCCCGTTGGTACTAGGAAATTCTAGGAAAGCTATAAACCTTCTAATTTGGTGTACTGAGTATTGGAAATTTTACTAATATTTTAATACAGGGAACGAGGATTTTTGTTTCCAAAACTATTTCAAATTTGCCTGCAGTAATGCAAAGTTGTGAGAGTAACTCCTTGTGAGTAAGGCTTTCTATCATAGCTCTAAAGAAAAAGGTTTTTTGCATATATATCCCATCCAACACTGCAGCTTATCCATGCCATCTGTTAGTTTCTCCTTTGTTTTTGTTTGCATCTAAGTAAGAAAATACTGCAGCTTGTCCTGTTCTACAGCCAAATAAACCCCAAAGATTTGCTCCTGTGTTATGCTTTCCATCTTTTCCAACAGTGTGGCACTAAGAACATTTCTGTATAAAGATATTTTTATGTTTTTCAACATCACCCATTTTGATCTATGGAAAAAATCTAAAATGTTGGTCACAATTATCACGTTCTTCCTCTTAACAACTACATCTGCTTACGTGAAAGGGGCATTTCTGCATATTTAATTTGCTTGTGAAAAGTAACAGAATGTGCGCAGCCCGATCCCCTGATTTCTTCTTTTAACTTCATTTTGAACCAGGAGATGTTTATCCATTAAGATCCCAGTAAGAATGGAGTCACACTCTGTAAAGTATCTTCTACAATGCTGTTTATTTACAATGCTAACACTATAAAAAGAAGTATAATCTCACATCCCTTTAGATGGTGGGAGGCCCAGGTGGTGTAGCATTGAGGGAGCCTCTGACTCACACATAGCACGTTATGCAGACCACCTTCATAGTAGAGAGCCTCACCTGTGGTCTTTCAAGCTGTATAGGATTTTGTAACATGGAAACAACTCTGCCATTTCTGCAGTCAAAACAGAAATGATGGTCTCAGGAATCTTTGCTGTGCTGTTAGACAAGGGCAAGGCCAGGCAGCAGCTGTAATTGTCAGTACCTAGCAGGGGGTGCCCACAGGCTTCTCTGTAAGGATGAGCCAGCTGACTGAGTTTACCCTGCTCATCCCTGGCTGAGGCATGTGTGCTGCACAATATGGCCTGAAGGCCAGGCTGTACCTGCAGCATGGCCCAGCACAGCCCCAGCCTGCTCTTGCCTGGGGTGACTGTGCCGTGGATCACTGACCCCCTCAATGTGCAGTGGTCAGCACCACTACAATCCTAGGGCACTGACAACTCCTTTAGGAGGAATTCTTTTTTCTTGAATCCAAATACTAAAGATGTGATGAGCTTTATAAGAACATTGCATTCTTCACAATTAATTAGCTCTGTGCTTATTTTCCTACAGATAGCTATATTTCCTGGGTATTTTTTGTGTTTATTTCCTATGAAATGTATAAAGTTCCCTGGTCTTCTGTATCCTGAGCATTCACAAGAAGCCCTACTGTTGCCTATAGCAGCAAATGCCTTGAAAATAGTTTCTTCACAGAGGAATTCTCTCTTTGTGACACTAGTGCTCTTTCAAAGGAGGTGAGTCTCTAGTTGAAAGATGCCCTTTAAAAGTAAACAAATCATTTCATCAGAAGTGAGTATGTTAGGAAAATAGTGACAGAGGGTACAAACCTGGGAGGAGTGGTCGATGTATCAGGTCCTACCAGATACCATCCATACGAACCTGACAGACTAGAGAATGGTCTGACAGGAGCACCAAGAAGTTCAACAAGGTGCAAGATGCCTGCACCAGAGGAGGAAAAACCGCATGACCCAGTACAACCGGAGGAGGGAGGTGACTGGCTTAAAGTAGCTTTGCAGAAAGGTCTTGTGGTGGACACCAAGGTGAACATGAGCCAGCAACATGCAGCAAAGAGGGTGACCAGTATCCTTGGCTGCATTAGGAGTGCTACCAGCAGGACAAGGGAGAAGATCCTTCCTCTCTACTCAGGACTGCTGAGGTACCTTAAGACCTACTGGAGAGAGTCCAGTGAAGGGCCACAAAAGTGAGTAAGGGACTAGAACCTCTCTTACATGAAGAAAGGCCAAGAGCTGGGACTGCGTAGCCCAGAGAAGCGAAAGCTCAGGGTGCATGTTATCAATATACAGGAATAGCTGAAGAGAGAGAATGAAGGATCCAGACTCTTCCCAGCGGTGCCCAGTGACAGAAACAGAGGCAATGGGCATGCACTGAAACACAGGGGGTTCCCCCTGAATATCAGGAAACGCTTTTTTTACAGTGAGGGCAACCGAGCACTGGCACAGGCCACCCAGAGATGTTGTGGAGTCTTTATCCCTAAAGACATTGCAAAGCAGCGAGGACCCGGCGCAGGGCCGCCGCTCGGTAACGGGGCCGGCCCTCGGTGATGGAGCCGCCCCCGGTAGCAGCGCCGAGCCCCGAGAGCGGCGCCGGGGACGGGAGGGGCGCGGCTGGCGCGGAGGAAGAGGTGGCGGAAGGGGCGGGCGCGTTGTCTCCCGGCGGAAAGGGCGCAGCGGCGCTTCCCTGCCGGCCCCAGGGAAACTCGTCATGGAGGAGAGCAGCGGCGTCCGCCTCTCGGCCGAGTGCCTGGACGAGCCGCCCAACAGCCGCATCTTCGTGGTGCTGGGCAAGGACACCGAGGAGACGCTGATCCGGGAGCGCTTCTCCCCCTTCGGGGACATCCAGAACATCTGGCTCCTGCGGGACAGGCGCACCAATGAGTCCCGCGGCATCGCCTTCATCAAGTTCGCCCGCAGCTCGCAGGCCTGCCGGGCCATGGAGGAGATGCACGGCCGCAGCCTGCTCCCCGACACCAAGCCCATCAAGGTACGCGCCGGGGAGCGGGCCGGGCGCTGTGGGGCGGGCGGTGTCGGGGCCCTGGGAGCAGCCCTGGGAGCCGGGCAGCGAGGGACCGACCGCCTCGGCCCGCACGGCCGGGGCTGGCGCTGAGACCCCTCCGGTCACGGTGGACCCACGGCGGCCTCGGGGAGCGGCTGCGGGGGATCCCAGCCGTGCCTGAAGCTCCCACGTGTGGCCTAAGCTGTAACAGGCCGGAGGGAGATGCTCTACCTGGAAACTGCGGGGTCTTTCTTTGGGGCTACGTTTTGAATTTTCAAGGAGTCTCTGTGACAGAGATTCTTAAACAGTATATTCTAAGTGTTGTAAGCAAGACAGATGTGAATAAATAGAGCTGGCTTTGCACGTGTGTTTCATGTTGGTTTTGTAGCTCATGAAAACTTTTTTCAAAACTTTTTTTTTTTTTAATCCATGCAATTGGCTGGCAGCTTTCAGACTCCTGTTTTCATTTGAAAATGCAATTGAGTCAGTAAAATCTTTTCTGAAGAACTTGCCATCAGAAGCCAAAAGATCAGACTTGTATTCCTTTCTCCCCTGCATGACTATTAGAAACATAAATTAAGAGCTCTGTGAAATCAGTTGCTGCTTTTGTATAAGAAGCTTACTTAGAAAATGGCTTGTGTTTTTCTTATTTGGTTGTTTGGGGTTTGTTTCTTTGTTTGTTTTTATTTGTGGTTTGTTTGTTTTTTCTCCTGGTTGTCTTCTGATGTGCACTTCTGACATGAAATTTACTTCGGTATTTAAAAAGGATTTTAACAGTAACAGATGTGAGAAGTTATGATCCTTCATAGAGCACTAGACCTGCAAACTTCAGCCCAGTTGAGCAGTGAACTCCAGTAGAGCAAGGTTTTAATAAACTGTTAGGCCTTTTTGTTTGTTTGTTTGCATATTTGTTTTTACTACTGCTGTACTAAGCCTGTTACAGTAATGCATTCTTCGCTACCTCTCCCATGTCACTGGGCATATTGGCAGTGCTGCTGAGTCAGTAGCAGTATTCCTCACCATTGTTCATTATCCCTGGTAAGACTTTCTGCTGGCCTCTGTCCTGCTTGGGAAACCATTTGGGGTGATTTATATTTGTAGATCTTTTGTCACAGGTGATCACAGCTGTTCTTTTTTTCTGTGTCAGGAAAGCTAGCTTATGCGAAAAATAAATACAAAGGTTGTTAAACCTTTTTCTTGGTTGTTGATATGTGTTTAAGACCTATTGCCAGTAATTAGTGTCTGTGTAATTATTTCATCAGGTATTTATTGCACAGTCAAGAGCTTCTGGAAGCCACCGAGATGTTGAAGATGAGGAGCTTACACGAATCTTTGTTATGATACCAAAAACCTATACAGAGGAGGATCTGCGAGAGAAGTTTAAGGTACTGATTTGCTATTTGATAATTGTTATTTTAAAATGGTTTGTCTTAATTATCAAAAGGATTTTTAGCACATGAAACTTTTAGGCATTTTCAAATATTGGAAATTAATATGCTTTTTAATTGTTCTAGATGTATGGAGACATTGAATATTGCAGCATTATTAAAAACAAGACCACTGGAGAAAGTAAAGGTTTGGGCTACGTGAGGTATCTAAAACCATCGCAAGCTGCCCGAGCAATTGAAGAATGTGATCGAAGTAAGAATCTGACTGAATTCTTTGACTTTTTTTTTGCAATAAGTGTGTATCATCATTAATGTACCTTTTATTTTTAGTTGTGTTTGCAGGTAAATTATTTGTGATGTAAAACATCTTGAGACAAAGTTCTTTTGCAAATAAATAGTAGCATTGTTAACATTCAGTGAGGACAGTCACCTGATTACATTCTTTCAAGACCAGGAGAAGAAAGGCTTTTGGGGAAACCTGACAGCAGCCTTTCAGTCAAACCTCCTGTTCAATGTTGCTTAGTCACAAATATGAAATAACTTGGTGTGAGGACTTGGTTGTTTGTTGTTCTTACTTCTTTTTGTTTCTGTTTTTTTTTCTCCCTTAATATACACGGTGGTTCTGCATCATATCTATCATGGTTCTATAAAAATGATATTTGTGCATAGGAATATGAGCCTGAGATTACTTAGCAGTCAAATTGTATTTCCATTTTTCTGTGAGGTTAAAATGAAATTAGTTGGATAGCTTGAGTATAATACCCATTTCTTTCATAAAAGCAAAACCTAGATCAGTGCAAAACACCCATGAACTGCTGTTTTAGCAATGAAGTTAATGGGATTCCTTCTGGAGCATCTCAGAATTGTGCTAAGTATCACAGAATGGTTGAAGTTGGAAGGGACCTCTGGAGGTCATCTTGCTCAGGCAGGATCACCTTGGCACTGTGGTTGCTCAGGACAATGTCCGGGTGGCTTTTGAATATCCCTAAGCATGGAGACTCCACAACCTTTGTGGTAAACTCTGCCAGTGCTCAGTCATTTTGACAGCAAGTAGATTGTTGTGCTTAACTTGTGAGTAGGAGTAGTTCTATGTGGAAGCTGTTAACTTTCACACAATTACTATGGCAGGCTTCAAGAGTTATAGTTATTTCACTACAGCCAATGCTTACTGGTCTTTCTGAATAATATGGTTCTAAATATGGCACTTGGAGAATGTGGGTCTGGTCAGATAACTGAGATGTGCTGAGGTGTTGCTATATTGTTTCTTTCAGGTTTCAGGGCCATTTTGGCTGAACCTAAAAATAAGGCATCTGAGTCTTTTGAACATGACTATTACAGTAATAACACAAGGCAAGAACCAAGAGGAAATACGCTTCCATTTTGTAAGTCACAGCTTTTGGTACTAAACGTGATTTGTAGTCTCGAGTATGGTCACTAAGTAAGAATGTGGTGTGGAAGAAGGGAAGCTAATGGAGTCCTAGGCCATCACTTAAGTAGTAGATTGGATGTTGAAGTTAGAAACTAGCCAGGCATTTCATCTCTATATTTTTATGGCTCACTTTGCTCTGGTTGGCCAATTATTTTGGCCATTACCTTTAATATATAATTGACTTGGATTGCTTTTAAAAGTTGAATGCAGAATATGCATTAAATGAAGGCATGCTGGTGTGATGACTCAAATTATTTTATTGATTCTTGAGGTATGCAGCCAGAATTTTGTAGTTTTGAAAAAAATGAGAGCAGAATTCAAGAATCCGTCTCCAAACGTCTGTCAGTGTTATCACGGCTTCCCTTTATCCAAGAGCAGCTGTTTGCCCTCTTTGATTTAGTTCCAGGACTGGAATATTGTGACGTTCAGCGAGATCCTTATACCAACAGTGGTAAGTATAAGTACAAAAAGTTGGGTTTTTTTTAATCTGTGAAGGGAATTCCTTGTACTTTTTACTTCAATTAATTTGTATTGCAAAATACAGTACACTTGTGGGAAAGAGTCAGTGGTTGCTGCTGTCACTGCATAAACCCAAACCTTCAGTTTTGCTTGAACCCCTGTTTACAGATAGCCATAAATAGTTTTACTTTCAGGTAATAAAATCTCAAGAATGATGGGATCAAAGTCATGATAAGTGGTTTTGGTCAAATTAATAGTTTTAGGTAGAATAAATGAAGAAAAAGTTTCAGAAATTATTGGACATCTAGTTAAAATGTTCTCTAAACAGATCTTTAGAGTTTTCCTCTTGAAATGGGCGTGGGGTGGTGTGTGTGTATGTAGAAGGTGACATGAGTAAATGGGATTAAATAATTCCAAAACAGATCATGTTTTCTATTAAAAAGATATTTTGGTTTCGGTCTTGTTTTGCTGCTGCTGAGAAAAATGTGGAAGTGGTCTCTTCTCCAAGAAGCTTGAAATGATTCAGAGAGCTAAAATATAACTTTACAGTTCTTGAGATTCACTCTTAATGTGATAGTTGCATTTTTAAATGAAATCATGTATCCTTTTGTTACTCATTCCAGATGAGTGAAGAAGACATGTTTTCACTTGTGTGGTTTTATTGCCAGCTTTTCAAACTAGCATAAATACAGCTCGTCTGTCACTAGTTAATTCCACTGAAGTTTTCTACAAATACTTCTGTGATATGTGGTAAAAAGACCTAAGAATTCTGTGCCATCCATGGCTGATGTGCAGTTTAATCTTTTGCTCTATATGAGTGTAGTTTGTTCTTAGGATTTAGCCATCTCACACTGAAACTGTGTGCACTGTATTTGCAGGCTATGCTGTGATTCAGTACAGCACTGCTGCATCAGCTATATATGCCAAGTACAAATTACATGGGTTTGAGTATCCTCCTGGAAATCGATTAACTGTCACTTTCCTAGAAGATGGGAGTGATAGTTCAGAGTAAGTACTAATATATTGAGATAAAAAGTTGTAAGTTGTGTTCTGGAGAGCAAAATGTAAAATAAATACATCGTTAACATAAGTAGCACCAATATCGCTCTGAGCTTGTTCTATACTCATAGATAGTATTTTCTGAAATTGAGGTGTTTGGTTTGGGGTTTTCTTTTTGAATAGTTTAGAATAAGCCTTTTGAAACTCACTAGTCTTTGATAAAGAAAAGATTAAAATATATATTCTTAAGATTCTGTAGAAAAATCTTGGATTTGTCAAGAATCTTTGTCAGTGTATCTGTAATATGTCACAAGGGCTGGAATGTGTTTTTGATCTCTTGGTTGTTTGCAGTAGGGCGAGTAGTAGCCTTGTGAAGCACTTGTAGAATAAAGCTGCTGGTGATGAGGATCTGATATCCTCACAGGTCTTCCACCATCTCTAACTCATTCCTGCCAATTTGAATGCCCATTACAAATTGGAGTGGCTTAGATACTGTCCAGTGAAAATTTTGGCTTAGTTTTATCCTAAAGGAATCTAGTTCATGTCAAACCTATTCTGGGAAATGAACAGGGACAGTAGGGAGGGACAATGGGGAGACTCACTTCAGAAGTGCGTGCCTGACCCAAACTAGAAAAAATGTTGATTGCAACCTTCATTCTCCAATAATTTCTGCAGCATTCTTACAACTCAGGCTGTGACTCTATGCAGAATGTACAATTGCTTTTTCTTATTCTGCAACAAAACAAAATAAAATCACTGGAAAATAGGAGCTGGAAGTAAACTTTCTGTGATAGTATTTTGACTTCTGAACTGAATCTTTGTGCTGTTTACTGAAATAGGTGAAATTTTTCTGTCCCTTTTGCTTTTTAGGCACCTCTCACAAAATGTAGTGGGCTCTTGCAGAGATAATTTTATCTTTTTTACCCCTAGAATATTAAAAAAACCCCAAAAGGTAGTTTTGTATCTGTATATGTAGTAATGTATTACTGTTTTCAGTGAGTTCCAGCTAGCATGCATACTTTCAGGTCATGTCTATAGAGTGTCCTGAAAACCTGGCTTGATTGTCATTATTTACATGATATTACAGATTTCCAGAGATACTCTTAGATGTGGACTGAAACTTTTCTCTTGCTGAATTTAGGATTAACTTAGCTCTTTCTTTAAAATATTTTATTATCACTTCTGCTTGCAGCCTCATCAGAAAAATGGCAACACAGCTGGTAACAGCCCAGGTGTCGTCAGCGTTGCGCAATAACAACACGATTGTTCAGCAGTATAGGACACCTCCTGTAAGTTCATATAAAGCACAGTGTTAGTATCCTTCTGAATTGTAAGAAACTTCAGACATATCAATAAAGAACACTGCTCACTTTCTTCTGTAACTGTTTTAGATGCTGCACTTTTTAAGATGTACCTCTGATTGGTTGGTACATTTTTATTCCCTGTAAAGTTGTCTGAGCTTACTTGGATTTATTGTCCAATTTAATGAAATAACCAAAATAAATAAAGTAATGAAGATTAGAACTTGTAGAGGCTGTTTATGTCCTGTGATGGGAACAAAAATTGTAAGTAAGATAAAATTACTTCCTCTGTCCCCTGCCCCCCCAGTTAATTTATACTTGTGTTTTTTCCCTCCTGTTTCAGCAGGCGTTTGGAGGAACTTCTGGCCCTCAGTTACTTCAGCCCCAAACAGATGCCATTCTGCCACCACCCAAAAAAAAAGTTCCACCTGACACTTCTGTGAAGGAAAGGCTTTTCATACTTTTTCATCCCCATCCTTTACCTGTTGTCGTTTTGGAGGATGTGTTCTGGTAAGCCTCCATTTACAAATAAGAGCTTCCTAACAAAAACAAAACAAACTATGAAATATTTAAAATAAATGTTGAAAATAGAAAAGATTATCGTGAAAATGCTTTCCAAAAAGAGCAGTGCACAGTGATTAGTAAATATAAGTGAACAGTAAGTAACAGTTGCTTTTTGAAACTAGTTTGTAATGGAATTCACATTGAAGCATAGAGGCAGTGTCAGCAGTATAGCAGCTTTATTATCAATTAACTTAATCTAAAGTAAAATGTCTAGTCTTCTAATGCTTATTTTTAACCAAAAAATGTGGTACTTCCAGTTCTTCCTAATTTATTTTGCATTTTCTTTTAAATATTTCTGTAAGATATTTAAGTATTTTGATAAATTTCCACAGTAACTTAGGTGAGTATATCATATATCATAATGGTTTGCATCTTTCAGCTGTTCTTTCACACGACCTCCTTTTAAGGAGCAAAGACTTGAGGCAATTTTTGCCATCTTTAAAACAAATCTATAGTTAACTGTTCTCCAGTGTTTTCTATTATTTGTTTGTAGTGTACTCTTGAAGAAAAAGACATTTCCCTTTTCTAATAGCTTGCATTTGCAATAAATCTTTGGAAAGCCAAACTATGTACAAAGCACCAGGAAAGGAAAAGAAATAGTATGCACATAATGGGGAATTTAAAACTACCTATTTGATATACTAGATTTTCTTAATCAGATGCTGGAGAAGGAAAAAGCTGCGTATACATTTGTGTAACTTCAATATGAAGTTTGCTGACTATTTTTCAGAAACGTATTTTAAAGAACTGTCTAGGAATCTCCTGAGGACTTTGGAAATCCGTTTTCCCTAAAGCTTTTGTGTTTACTTTCTGAGTCATTTCAGTGAGACCTTTTCAAAGATGAATCACAACTAAGTTCATTTAAGTGAGATGCAGGTTTAGCTTCTAAATTATCTGCTGGTTTGCGTGTGTATGTCTTATTTTTGGTTTGTTTGGGTTTCTTCTTTGTAGTGAGTCCATAACTACGACGATCCCAGCGGAGGCAGAAAACTGGAATGCTTTATTGGACTTACAGTACAGGGTTTTACACTTAAAGGGTTTAGGGTCTACATATTTAACAGGAGGTTGTAACTATTACAATTTATTACAAACAGGGCGTTTCAGCCCCAAGGCTTTTGTTTAAACCTAGCAGTTTTCTTTTTCTCATATCGAAATTTTGGAATCCAACATTTCTTATTTTGTTTTTTTTGGGGATGTTTTGAGTGCCATGTAGTGTTTGGGGATTGTAGTATTGATTAGCTTTACATATTCTTTTAAATAAGAGAGAAGTCATTGGTGTTTGTGTTTCTGTTGTAATATTCTGTAGAAAACATAGTCTGTGAACTTCTGGTATTATTTCTGTTCCTACCCATAATTCAAGAGAAGGCAATATGAAAATTGGGAGTTTTAGAAGAGGCCAGCAGAAGAAAACATAGTGTACATATCAGAATACAGTTGTTGCAGTTAACAAATCATATATACTTCAGATTGGATATGTTGCAGGAAAACCTGTAAATTCTTTTTTTTTTTTCCTCCCCCCCAGTCGTTTTGGACAACTGATACAAGTTTACCTTGTTGCTGGAAAAAATGTGGGCTATGCAAAATTTGCAGACAGAGCAAGTGCCAGTGAGGCCATAACTGCATTACATGGCAAGATTGTGAATGGTGTCAGGCTCAAGGTGAGGTTGGCAGACTCGCCCTCGGAGGAGCCCAACAAGCGCCAGAGAACTTACTGAGCAGGTGAGTACCCAGGCTGAGCTGTTACTTACACTGAAGTGCAGCTACATGAAATAGTAATTGGCTAAGTATTTTTAAGGTTAGATACAAGCATGTAACGATAAACTTTAAACCTGTTCTTAGCTAACAACTTGAAATACAATTTGTTGTATATCTGTTTGTGTGTATATACATACACGTATCTGTGTATGCTTATATATGCACGTATGCACTTTATTTTAGCAAAAACGAATTTTTATAATTCTTGGGAAAAATATGAACCAGTTGATAAAAATCAATCTGGATGTTCATAGAAATATTTGCTTTTGTACATAAGAGAATCAATTAACATTGAAAAGAAAATGCAAGAATAAACAATGGAACTGACATCAGCTTCTGTGTGTCTTTTTTTTGTTAAAAACACATGCCATCAGTGGTGTTGGATAAAGATGCAGAGTTGAGCTGTTGGAGGATAGAGGAGTGAAGGGGTAAATAAAAAAAGGATGCAGGGGGGGACAGGTAAGGTTGTCAGGTGAAACCAAAGGTTTGGGATATTTGGGTCATCTGGATTCTCAGAAATCAGATGTAGCTGAAATGTGTGATAGTGAAGAAAATATTGCAGAGCTTGTGGTGGAGGGATTGAGATGTGTGTTTAAGATAATTAGTCTGAGCACTTACTGTTTGATGCTTATGGCCTGTGAAAGCTGGCTAAACTCTAGAGGTTTCATATTTTTTAGACTTCAGGGACCAAAACTGATTTGTTCTTTTAAAACATTGCTTTGCTTCAAATTACATAAAATTTAATAAAATTTCTTTTTTTTTTTTTACATTTATTTTTTAACATTAGAACTGTTACCAAAAGAGAAATATAGTAGGGGAAGAAAAAACTATTTTCTGCAAAATAACTCAATATTACTATAGCTTTCAGATATTTCCAGTAGCCATATTATCTCCCTAAGGGACATAGTTTTGATTTAACTCATTCAGAAAACGTCACATGAAATCCTGACCCTCTTCACGTCAATATTTTACCTCTAAGCTTCACTCCTTGTACCTTTCTTTGTATAGATGTTCTTTGTGACCCCAGAGTTGCAAAGATCAAAAAAAGATTTTGCCCAGATTGTTCCTGTTCTCCTTTTTTCCTGAGGACTTTTGTGTTGCTCTTCTGATAAGCAGCAAATGCTAAAGGTGGCTTTAGTCTTTTTATATACAACTTTTGTTTTAAAAAATTGGATTTCTAGCATTCTTTTTCTGCATTGAATTACAGCTAAAACTAATTTGAAGCTTTTTTCCTTTTTTTTTTTTTAATCAGCAGGTGAACACAATTTTAAGTAACTTGTACCCATGCTCTTATCTTCGTACAAAGTTTTGTTTTTAGTGTGACTTTTACTTTCAGCAATTAAAGGCCAGCCTCTGGGTCTCTACAGGAATAACTATGATGTGACGTGTAATATAATACCAGGTCTGCCTTGTGTACTTTTTACTAGAAAAGTGTAAACACAATATGTGTCCAAAATTAGAAAAATGATCTATCCTGAAGTTTTCTTTCTTTGTTTTTAAGAAAGATAAGAGTGAGAAGACTGGAAAGTTTTCTTCTGATGGTCTATCTAAAACTGATTTTTTTTTTTTATTCACACATATGAACACACACAAAAGCACATGTTTTTCCAGTCGTGATTGTTGAGAAGATTCTTTAACATCTCCAGGTGACAAACAGTGTGCAGTTGGTCACCAAATAGGATTTTCAAAAGGCTAAAGCTTACTTTATGTTTCAGATTATGTTATTAAATTCTAATATATACATATTATTGACTAATCAGAAACATAAGGTCAGATAGAAGGTCAGATTGAGACACACACATTTTACCTAATTAGAAAAATGGAAAACTAAGATCCTATTTAAAAATTATTTTTTTACAATATTCAAAATTACAGCAGACCTCTTCTGTCCTTTCCTAGGTTTTTGTATCTCTAAAATTTCAAATAACAGAGTACTAGTTTTAGTTGTTGAAAGACAGACATGTTAACTCTGTCTTGGACAGATTACTAGTAATTTTGGTGGAAATGGCTGCTGAGTATTTCCCTTCTGGTTAGCCTTTCATCTGCTGAGTCTGTGCTATATCACAGGGAGAAGAGATTTCTAAATTTACAATGTTACATCCTGTACATGAGGTTCTTGATTCTGAGTCTTTTAGCAGGTTGTTTTAGCATCTATCTCTTCTTAGAACAGATAGACAAAATTACTTGCTCTTTTTGGAGTTCAGTTGGTTTCTCAAATTCAAATGAAATGGTACATAAAAGGAAGGATTCCCTGTCAAAATGGGCTTGCCCATTTAAATGAAGCTTATCACTGCCTGACTTTGCCTTGGAACAGCTGAGGAAAAGCTTTGCAGTAGTATAGAAGCTTATATTTTGCTTTCACCTAAAACGTTAAATTGTGCATGTGAAAGGAGATGGAATTCTCTCTACCTCTCTGGGTTTTTTTGAATGTGCGAGAATATTAACTTTTGTTCTTTTTGGATTTTAGCTGTAGGAAATAATCTGCCTAGCTAAAACTTCTCTGAGTTTTCACTTAAGGAAGTCATTCCCTCTTAAAAAAACCCTGTTCTAAAATCCTATTGTATTGCTGGCTTTTTGTCTCTAACAAGGTGACTGGATTTCTGCAGTAGTCCTTTCTATACAGGGTTCTCTGATTAAAATCTGTGATAAGACTTGAGAATTCTAGAATCTATATGAAAATAAATGGAATTCAGTGGAATAATTAAATTTAAATAAAATATTTTTTCTACCCATTTGACGTTTTTCCCTAACACTTCCTTATGCAAATAATCTTTTTAAAAATACAATTTACAAAATTGTTTCTTTAAAAATGTTTTATGGTGACAGTATGCTACTGCTAATGCTCCTGCAATGTAAACATCTGACCATAAGAACTTTGTTACCTTGCAACAACCTTTTGTTTATCAGGTGAATTTGCATACATATGTATTAATATTCTAAACTGATGCACCTAATGAATTTTACAGACTCTGGCTCTCCTACAAGTCAGTGAAAATTCAATTTATATGAGTAGTTAAAAGTAGCAGAGAAAAGATGGAAATAGAGACTAGTAATGTTCTCTTAACTACTTTAAGTTCTAACATAAGGTTTTTTTTGGGGGTGAGGTTGTCCCCTCTTATGCTAAGTAAGTATTAATGGCTTTAAACTATCTTGCTTTGAATCAGTCTAGGCTTGAGAAGACAACAGTGTCTACTTCTAGGCAGTTGCTGAAAGCAGACCAATCTTAATGTTCTTGTTATTGACCAGCCTGTGCTCTCCACTCAGAGTTTTGCATTACTTTGAGTATTTCATGAAAACCTCACTGCAGTGTCTGATGCCAGTTGTGTAAATTATATAATTCAAAAATGGAAGAGGAAGGAAGGAATTTGCTATCTTTTAGAAAAATGTATTCTGGAAATCCAATTAATCTCTCTATTGCAACCTTATAGTTCTATTTTAATACCACCCCCACTCCCAAAAACAACCCCCCACAAACAACAGACCCACAAACAAACAAAACAAAAAACCAAAACCCACACAAAAAGTCTCTCACAAAACTTCCAAGGAGTCCTTAGAAAGCAGAGCTTCTAACTAGCAATGTATTAAAAATGCAAAGGTCCACACAGCTGTGTGGATCTGGGTTCTGTGGGTTTTAACAATCATTGCTGATTGACTTTAACCCACAGCAAATGGATTAATTGCATTTTTCCCCTTCTGAAAAAGTTTGGTGTCTTTAAATAATTATTTAGTCACTTACTAAGTTGAAAAGCATTTATTCTGTCATGAAATACATGGTTATTTTTGTCTTGTTACTCTTGCTCTGAAAAAGTCCTGCATCACTGACTTGATTTGCATTCATTTTTTTACTTAAACTTTATTAAAATCCTGAAATTAACATCTATATTTATAATAATGTATTGTTGTGCAAAAATGTTTAAAAAAAGTAATTGTATCATAGTTGAGATGTATTCTGAAAAAAATAGCTGTATTTTGTATCAACAGTGTTCCGCAGAAAAAATGCGGCTTTCACACACTGCTTAGAAAAAGAGACACTTCTTTAAAAGTTGGAGAAGCATACCTAAAACTTTAATATTATTCTTCTAAAGATATTAAAAGTCTTATTTATATGCTGTTGTAGTGATTCTATTTTATAATATGTACTTTAAAATAAAAATATGTATGTTGCTTTTTGATGCTATTTTTGTACTTGTGTTTTTTCTACAGAAACTAAATAATGACATGACCCTCAGCTAGCTGACTGACTGACTGAAAACGTGACTAGACATGGTTCCTGTGGACAGTGACAGCTTTTTCAGTGACAGCTTTTTTTTTTGTTGTTGGTTTTTTTGTTAATTGTTATTTAGTTGATCTTCTCTCTATGGTGCTTTTTGATTTTGAATATGCAGACATGCAGTTTTGAAAATTATCTAGGTATTTAACATTGTAAACTGGTGGTTGTTCTTGTAGTAGTATATAATCCTGTATTACAGAAATCTTGTTTTTATCTGAATTCCTCCTATAAGATGGAAATTACAATGATGGGGGAAATAAAGGAGTCAGCATTTTCTGACTTGACTGGTTAGTTGATAATGATTCAGATTCTGTTAAGATAGAAGACATTTCTCATAATCCAAATTGCATTGAAAAGTGAAGTACAGCAGTAAATTCAAAGAAAATGAAATAACTGTTTAAAAACTGCTATCAGGCGTGACAGTATTAATCTAGATTTAAGAAAATAGCTGTAACCTAGAAAATGATTCAAAGTACATTTTTAAATATTTTGTTGACTTGGGCCAAAAGTACTTGTTATGCTTTGTATGCTGTTTAGTGAAAGTGACATTTGACTGTGGGTCAGACTATCAAAACTGCTTACATTTATCCTTTCTTATCCTGAGGTCTTTTGGTTATAACTGGGGAAAGTATGGAGTCTAGGGGTGTGGGGTTTTTTTTGTTATGGTTTTTTTTTGTTGTTTGTTTTTTTTTTCTTTTTAAGGGGTTGGGGTTCTTTCCTCTGCCCCCCTGAAGCTTTCAATGCATATGTTCAAGTAAGAGTTGGACAAGTCAGCATTTCGGCAGGATCAAGAGCACATTCCGGCACTGATGGAGAGTAAATGAAGATAGTTCAAATAAGTATTTGCACAGAGAATTTTCAAATGCCAAATACTTTTCTATGTATCCCTGCATACGACTTGTTGAATTGAAAATATCCTGGTTATTAAAATAATTTATACAGATAAAATTGAGGAATTCTAGTTGTATGCCCGCTACAGGACAAGCATGCCCTTGGATGCATCTCCTATCCTGGTCCCTTGATCATTGGTGTGGGGAGAGACACGGAAGCAGCCTGTAATTTCTTCTGTCTCTGAGCACCTTTGGAAGTATTTCCTTCCAAGAAATCCCTATCTCACAGGAAGGTTGGGATGAGAATGCAGGTCTTACTCCCTTAGTTCCAGGATGGGATAGTGAACTGTGTTTCAGGGTAGACACTACCAGTATATGCACTTTTAATGGGCTGAGAGAGTTATTTACATTGATAAGGGGGATTGGGTCACAGGGGAGACAGAGTGAGGGACAGTAGATCTGGATAGTGGGGTTTAAGAAACAATGAGATTTGAGCTTTTATTCTACCCTATAATTTCATGCACTTATCCACTTTTTTCCAATCCAGGAAAACTAATTTCATATTCTCATCATGCCATTTTCCTGAACTTATTATTTTTATTTGTTAAACATTCATTTAAAACTTTATCAAAGATTCTGCTCAAGTTTTTCACAGAATGTTAAGTTAGAACTGCAGTTATACTGGTAAATTTTCTCCAAATAGAATGAAGAAAAAACTATCAAAGAAGGAGGGTTAACAGTGCCAAGTTCACTTACAATTATAGCAAAGGGACAAAGGGTGACACCACAGCCTGCAGTGCAGTGAGGCAATCCCCCTGGTTCCAGCAGAGGTCACTGGGCTCCTGGGTGTGTAGACAGAGAGTGCAGCTCAAAGCTGACACTGCTGAAAATCTTAACCTGCTCCTAAGATAATCAACCTATATATAGAATTTCATAACCAAAAACTTGTGGGTTTTTTCCAGAGGTAAAGAATTATCGCTAGGTGTATCAATTTCAAACACATAATTTAAAGTACTTTTAATAATTAAAATAATTTCAAGTAGTTGATTTAAAAGTAATCGAGAGAAGAGAGAAGCCTAGTTTAACTTGTGTATTTTCTCTGAATTTTTTTAAGCCATTTATTTCTTCACAGCCTATCAGTTTTGAAATACAGATGTTCTAGTTTTGCTCGCACAAGCCTCACATGTCTATTTCTGATTTATTTTTCTTGCTGTTCCAGAGGCTTTTCCTAGTTTTGCAAATGCAGGATTAGTCAAATACTTTTAAAATTGTCATGCTGAGTATGAAAGTTTTCTGTGAGATACCTGAAAACACTGCATACAGAACACCTCTCTATACTGCTTTTTGGCATTTTTGCAATTTCTCTGTAAAAGATTAGAAGCAAGATAATGAGCAAGAATTAGGAAGAGAATTGGGGGAAAGAGATTTAAAAAAGGAAAAATAAGGAAGATTATAAAAAAAGGAGTTCTGATTTCAAGACATAGAATGGGAAACAGTCTAATAGGAGGTAAGGCATGAGGGGGTTCCTGGGGAAAAGCCAATTCGGATATTCGGAAAAGCAGGATAATCCAAATTATCCAGATCTTAAGACAAAAAAGACAGAGTGCACTGTGGTGCTCTGGAAGCCAAATGCTTTAAGATTAGGTTGTATGTAGGGATTTGGAGTCCCTTGGATGGATGTCCATCACAAATGAACCGCAGAAGCCCTTACATCAACCTATATTAACCTCATTCTTTTGTGTCTTATTTCTCCTTCCTTTTGAAATGCAGTGATTGTCATGCACAATGCTTATTTCATATACACATAATGAATATTTTGGCACCAGAATTACTTTTAAAGCAATATCTGTTTTTTTCAAAATTGTGTGCTTTCTGTTGAGCTCATTTATCTTGTTGGGTAATTTCTCCTTCGTCACTCTGGTGTGTGGTGGTTCTGTTCCTCTTCCTTGCGCTGACACAGCTTACCTCAGCTGCAGCTGTCTGGAGTTCACTGAACAACTTGCAGCACAAATTCACATCAGGTCACTCATCCACAGCCTCTGCTTTTGGCAGGGATAAGCACAGCAACAGAAGCTTGAGTTACAGGCAGAATCAGGCCTCCTGCAGCCAGCCTGATGCGGTACCGCACTCAAAACTCGAGGTGGTTCCAGATGCTTCAGACAGCTCTGGTAGCTGAAGCTGTGGAGACTGAAGTTCAACACCAGGCAGCTCTGCTGGGTGCAGGAGTGAGGAGAAGTGTGTAGCTGGATATAACACAAAACACCGTTCAGCTGCTTGCTCTGCTTGCTTATAAATGCTTTAAAGGAAGCTTTAAGAGGAGTTGCTTTGAGGGATGATGGGCTTTATGGCCCTGGTGCTTTGTAAACATCGTAAATCACAGCTTGAAAATAACACTTCGGTGCTGTAAAGTCCTCGTATCTCATAGATGGTGGGGCTGTTGTTTTAAACTATACATGGCACTGTCAGATTAATTAAATATTGATATAAGACTCTTATTCTTCTGCTTTAATAATATACATCTGCCTGCTCCCAAACCTTAATTCTTTTATTATGATAATTGAAATTCTTGAAATTCTGCTCTCTGGAGCATGAAGTCTAGGGTGTTCAAATCCAGTGTTAACATACAATATCCAACACACACAATATCTGCAGGACTTATATTAAGGCTGAAGAGTTAAATGCTGACCAGACTCTATATTTAGAGAAAATGTTTACAAGTCTTGAGCATGCAAATAGAGAGAGAAGTTTCCCTGGGAATTCTTCCAACTCTTCTGACCGAGTTCTGTCTTTGGAAGGTGCTAATGAGGTAAATTTTCCAGATGACATTTTAAGGAATACAGGACAATGTTAACAGAGCATATTTGGGTATGTGGACATGAAAACTCTATCAGAAATGTAAATGTCTGCTGGAAATATTTTCTAAAATTGAAATTACAAGCGACTTAACAAATAAAGTTGCAAGATTGCTGAAAGTTATTTAAAGTATCAGAATGTAGATTGTCCTCATCCTGGGCACACTAAATCTCCCTCCTAATGTGTCTGTTATATCCAAGGATAGCAGGCGTAAAGTTATATTTAATCAACAAAACAAAATAAAGGCAATGGCATATAAAACCATGTACTGTATGTCTTGACCCAATGACGTTTTTAAATTTAAATCAAGTCCATAGAGTTCACTTCTATTCAGAGTTCACATTAGTGTAATAATGCTGGGGAACACTAAAATTTGCTGCCCTTCTCTGTGACAACATACCAGCTAAGTTATTTAAAATTATTGCCAGAATTTTAGACACGGGTTGTCCATACACAGGTATCACAGTAGGTTTTTCCTTTCCCTAAAGGCTGAGGATACAAAGATGGTTTCAATGCCCATATATGAAAGCATTCTTGGAATTTTAACCTGGAGACCATCTGAAACTGTTTGAAGCTGGGTAATCTGTTGTTGCTTTGAAAAATAAATTAATTAGGTAGTTCTCAGAGAGTGGAGAGGAAACTTTACTGCTGTGACCCTTTTTAAAGGTATTCTAGTGGAGTTATAAAGAGAAGAGTCCTTTAAATACTGAAGCTTGAAAGAACTTAGTCTAGAATAGAAAGCAGAGTGCTGATAATAGCCAGCAGGGTTGGAAGGTAGTAGTAATAACACTTAAAACCAGAGATTTCTTTGTTGTTGTTATTTAAAATTGATAGCTCAAAGTGTTTATATTGCTTTGGTTTTGCAGTCTGCACAGTAAAGAAATCATGCAGTCAGCTGAAGATAAGGCTATGGGACTACTACCCATTGCTAAAATCAAGTATGAAACAAACTCTTTTCCTTATCTTTGAGTGGAGATAGTTAACTATAGAGAGTATCAACCATAAAGGTTTTGTTTTTCTGAGATTGAACCGCTCCTGCTGATTGGTCATATGTTTGTCTTCAGAGATAATTGGAGTTCTGATAAACTGCATTTGAGATTTGCTTTTCAGATTTCTGGCTTCTTGTATTTAATAGGGATATTCTTAATAGAACTCTTATAAATTGTGATTATCTATGCAAGATGTTTACCTGTAATTTCAGTTTTAAATCATCTTTGGGTGTTTCTACTTCCCTTTCTAGTTTCTTCAATGAGAAGACATAATTTTCCCTTTTTCTTCAGGGATGTCCAAGAATGGTTTATATTTTATTTCTGTGATCATCTATAAATATGGAAAGTATTTTTGTTATATTCTATGCATATCTTATGCTGTTATGCTTCAGGATTTCTCTTGCTATGTGCTGTCCTGATTTTGTATAAAGTAGAGTAAAAAATGGTGCTGTAATGAATAGACCAGTGTATATGGACTATCACTACAGAAACTGAAGAGCAAAATGTTGAGATGATAAAAACAGTTTTTCCAAATTCTCTTTAGGGGAACTGAAAAACACCCAAATGGAAAGATCAGGAACTAAGTATCTGATTTCACTCCCAGGGAAGATGGGGAAAGGCAGGAATATGCTTTCGTACGTAGGGATGCTGCTTGTCTTTGGTTTCTCACACCTAACTGAGGAGAAAGAAAAGAATAAACCATTTGAATGGCTGCACAAGACTGTGTAAAAGTCCATTTAATCTGGTATCCTGCTCTCTACAGTGGCTGGAAACTGATGCTCAGGAAGAGTGTTGAAACGGGGCAGATAATGAGTGTCCTTTCTTGGACACTTCTCAATAGGCAGTGGGGCAGGTACCTTTTCAGCAAGAACTGCAAAGGAAATTGTTGTGCCTACAGCTGTCTTTCATTCCTTTGTATAATCCCTGCTTAAAATCATCTGTTTCTTCAGCTTCATAGCATAGTATAGAAGCAAGCCATCTGCATTAATAATATTTTGTATGGAAAAGTTTTTCCCAGTTGTTTTAAACCTGCTGTCTGATCTGAGTTTCACTGAAGTCCCGTGTGATGAAAAATAGCATGTGATCATTTCCTGTCAGCCTCCTACCTATCATTTGGTATTTTATAGATCAAAAGACAATCCTTTCTCAGTCTGCTCTTCAGCTAGAAATTATGTCCTCACACAGATGCATTCCCATACTTCTGTGGTTTTTTTTTCAGCTGCATGTGTTTTCTAGTTTCACATTTTCATGTGAAGGAACCAGAACTGTACACAGCACTCCAGTGCAAAGAGATTTACATGGGGTTGCAATGAGCTCTTCTGCTTTGTTCTCTACTGCTTTTGGAGCAATTTCTAATACTGTTTGCCTTTTGGACTACTGCTGAGTAGCAAACTAATGTTTGCAGAAAACTACTCACAATGATTCCAAATAATAAAGGCTAATTTAGAGCCCATTATTATGTATGTTTAGTTAGGGTTATTTTCATTACTGTTTACATTAGTTTGCAGTTATTGACATAGATTTTCAGCCACTGTCTCATTGCCCTATTGCTCACTATTGTCAGCTATATGCACTATATACAGCTGCTCAGAGTCAGCTTTCATTTTGCCTATCATGAGTAATTTTGCATCATCAGGAAACTGCAAAGATCATTGGTCTTCACACAAGTAATTTTAGGCTATTTGGGTGTAACACTGCTAATCAGAAGTATTCTAAGCAATTCAGCCCTAAGGAGGACTCAAAGAAGAAAGTAAATAATGTTGTGTTAGGTGGTCAGAATCTGTCAAAGAAAGGGGGACATCGATCTGGTTACCTGATGTCAGTCCTGATGGCAGCTGTGCTTTCTGGTTCATGGAGATGGCTCTTCAGTCTTCTGGCACTCCTTTACTGTAGGGCATTTCCAGTTTGCATCTTGCTGATGCCTGCCTTTCTGCTTTCAGAGCATGTGCCTGATATGAACCTGCCTCCCAAGCTCTCCCTCTGCCTAATTTGTTTATTATCAGACACTCTTTAATGCTCTTTGGTGCTCTACTTAGTGCTTTTTCTTCAAAGCACGTCCAGTTCACTGCTTACTACTGGTATATTCTCACAGTTTTGCATAATTCAATGAATTTGCAAAAAAGATAAGGTGTAATTTGCAAAAAGCTTTAATAAAAATGTGTTTGCTACCTATGCCTTGTGTAAGGGTACCGTTTTGCCAAACACATGCAAACCCTAACAATAAATGACAGCAAAGAAACAATAATATTACTTATTACAGGAGAAAATAAAACTATTTTCTTAGGGTTCTGTTAGTAAATATTTTCAATGCCCATAGATTTGCTTATCTTCAGGGTATGGGTGGCAAGCAAACATCTGCTTTTATATTTAGTAAACTTCCCTGCTGTCTGAATGAAGAATGGGACATTTTAAAGGCATTTGTGTCTTGCTGAGAATTATGGAAAGAATTCTAGGGTTTCACCTGTGGAGGTTTTATCTCTGCATGGACAATCAAACCATGTTTTATAGTTTTCTTCTGGAAAACCTGTCTCCCAGTTGTTGATGAGAGTAAACTTGAGAAAAACAGGTCAAGTTCTTGGATGGACAAAATGGAATATAGCTCCTCTCCTGTGTTTAGGTCTTTACCTCAACATTTCATCAAGATGTTCAAACCTTTGCTCCTGGTGGTGCAAATTATGAGTAAAAATCAGTGAAAAAAAATCTCATGTGATTAACAACAACAGAGATTTTCAAAACATTTATGTAAGCCTACATAAAATAGGCTTACATCAATATTTCTGAATGATATGGTCATAATCATCTACAGTTCTCTAAGAAACAGTTCTAGGTAAATAAGGCCTTAGAAGATGAGGACGGTACCTGCGTGCATACACTTCACTAGCATTTTGTCATCCACCATCTATGTAACTTAACTGTATCATTTTAAAATATTTAAACTGCCCTTCTACATGTTTGTTTCTCTTTGGTTTAAGTATAGGCAAATTAGTAAAAAAAAAAATCTCTGTACAATAGCCACTTAAGAACTTGGTATCAAGATCATTAGAAAATATTAAAGAATAAGTTGTTCAGAAACAAGCGAGCTAATTAACAACACAGTTTTCTGGAATTTCTTTCAGGTCACAGATGTTGAGTGGCCTCTTGTCTGAAATGGTGTTGTTGAATGGTGACCTTAAGACACCTCCATTTCCTTGCCCTATTACTTACTTAGTTTAGAAGAAAAATAAGTGACTACATTCCTGGTATTACTAAGTGTTCCATAATGTATGTGGCTTCTTACTTAATCTTTCTACGGATTTTATATGAAAACTTACTCTGACACCACCATAATCCCACTTAATGTTTTTCCTGCTTCAACTCTTGGAAACTGAACACCGAAAAGTTCTGTTACTTAATGAATTCCATAACTTTATTCAACCACATTCAAAATGAGATTTGCAGTTTCAGCTGAGAGAATAAAGCATTTTTTTCCAAGAAGCTTATTCTAGAGGTTACACAAAAAATAGTGTGTCAAGGGATTCTTCTATGGAGGTCTTTGCTTTAATAGGAAAACAACTGTGGTTCTTTGTATGGCAGGGTCTCCAGAATGAGTCTTTGTTGCACAGAGGCTCTGTGCAGATCTGGAACTGCCAGTTTGAGAAATGGGGAAAACATAAACCAGCATCATACAGCCTGTTTGTCTTTGCTTAATGAATAGTGTAGGCTCGGTAATTTATAGAATGCTGTAAATCTACTTTTTTTCCCCAAGGTATTTGCCCATTTTTCCCCCCTTCTCTTATTGAAATTTGCTGACAGGGGCATCTAGTTCTCCAGGGATTTCAACCGATTTTCTTGGACAACACAATCTATTTTCCGTCTTGTTACCATGATCCAGAGAGCAGGGCTAAGCTGGGGGATGTAAATAGTAGGAGTGCAGCTTTGCTAAGAGAGGTCTCAGAGCCATGCCTGGAGAGGAGGACAGTGTGCCAGCCCTGGGGACAGGGAGTGACCAGGCTCTAGCAGAAGGACCAGGGTGCCAGAGGCCAGTCATTAACCAGACAGGTGAGTCTGAAACCTGTCTCCTCCACAGCAGGGTGATCTGTGCCACTCAGCAGGTTCTCTACACAACACAGTCCAGCTTCCCGTTTCCAAAGATGTGTCTAAGCTACCAAGGATGTCGTAAAAGCCGTGATGGAGAATCTACAGAAAAAATTCCAACCAGCCAAAACCCGACAAAACCCCCTAATACAGATTAAACCAAAGGAGTGATTTCTACCGCAGCTTTCGAGAGCATGTAATGTGTGTTTTTACAACCTCCCATTATCGGCTGACAAAGAGTGATCGGCTAACGCAGTGAACACTGCGGGAGGGTGACGGTGCAGGGTTGGGTGTCGTGCTTGTGTCACCAATCCTGGGTGGGGAAAGGCCCTTACGCGGCTGCTGACAGCCCAGTCCCTCGGCGGCACCCCTTTGTCTGACACCATCCTCCCGCCCCTGGCACGGAGATCCCTCTCTCTCCAGCGCAGCCCCGCTGTTGCCCACGTGCTTTCCCGTTTAATTCCAGACCTGATGTCATGACCGAAGCCCATGACTCGCTCCCCGCCGCTGCCCCGTTTCTCCGACACGCCGGCAGCAGCTTGACTCTGGGCTTTGCCCGGCGCACCGGGGCCGGCTGCGGGAGCGGACAGCGAGGTGCGGTGCGGTGCCGAGCCCCGGCGCCGCCCCGCCGCTGCGCGCACAGGGCCGCGGCCGCGCTCGGCTGAGCATCCCTGCGCCGGCCGCCCCTGCCCAGCCCAGCCCCCGGTACCTGTGCCCGGGGGCAGCGCGGGGCCGCCCGCCGCAGGTGGGTCCCGCCGGCGCAGGGGGCACCTTGGCCGGCGGGCGGGGGCGGGGGGCGGCGCGGCGGGGCTGCGGCGGCGGCTGCCCGCCCCCTCTCTCCCTCCCTCCGTCAGGCGGGCGGGGAGTGCGGGGAGCGGCGGGGCGCAGCCTCCCGGGCCGCAGCGGGGATGCGCCGCGGAGCCCTGCGAGGAGGTGGGCGCTGAGCAGCGGCGCTGGGGGCGCGCAGGGGCCGGTGCCCGGAGCCGGAGCGGCGGGACGGGCCGTTCTGAGAGGCGCGGGTCGGGGCGGGTCGCGGCGGGGCCGGGGTCGGCGGGCCCGGGGGCTGCGCGGGGGGCCGGTGCCGCGGGGCGCGGCGGTACCGCCGGGGGGTGGGAGCGGTCCGGGGCGCAGAGGCGGCGGGGCCGGGCCCGGGGCTGGGGCTGGGGCAGTGGCAGTGGCCCGGCGGGGGCTCTGCGGCCCCGGGGCGCAGCCGGAGCATCCGGACCGCGGGGGCCGGGCCGCGGTTACGTAACGGCATCCGCGCAGGGAGATGCGCCCGTGTCAGCCCCGAGCCCGCGGCTCCGCTGTCGCTCCCCGAAGTCAGGGTTTTTTACCCCTTCCTTGCAGAGCAATTTAAAATGCCCCAATAAACTGTATGGTCTGTGAGGTTCGGTTGTAGATTAGCTATTGCCAAGTTGATACAGTTAGGATACCTTTGTTGTTTTCCTTCTGTTTCTCTCAGAACCAGGCAGGAACGGCCTGTATTCCCAATTTGCTGGCAATGCTGCAAAAGCTTTCCAAGTACTTTGAAGATGTATGGGTTCGTTAAAATTGACGTTTGGAAATCATCTGTTTGTCAGAAGTGCTGATGTTTAAAATGACTATCTGACGTGGGTTTTGCTATTGGCTCATCGTTTCATTTCAGTTTATAATTGCTGTAGTGGGCTGTGAGGCTACATTGTTGATTTTCTTCCCAAAAGCTTCAGCAATGCAGATGCTATGGACTAACAGTAACTGAAACAAAAGACCTTGCTGTACTTCTCAGAGCAAATTAGGAAGCCAAGGTCGAACAGCGAACTGCAGCACAACTTGTATGGGGAAACAACAGAACAAAAGTATTCACAAATCTTATTAGACAGTTTAAGTGAAAAGTGTTCCTTAAATAGACTCTTACTCAGTAGATGAAAAAAAATTGCTTAGTGAAGGTGTGAGGAAATAGCTATTTTAGGACTACAATTAACTATATCAGCTCAATTTTAATGGAACTAGTACGTTTAATTGCATTCCTAACAGATTTTCTGTTCTCCAGATGATTAAGTTGCAGAATGATACCAACTCGAAGATTAAAATCTCATCAAATATCTAATGGTTTCTGTACAATGTAATTGTGTTTGGTTTATAATAGTTCTTTTCTAATAACCAGCCTTTGTCCATATAGCTGTAGATACTATAATTAGACCTTTTTTTTTCTTGATGTAAAGGACAGGACCTTGACCTTTAGAGGTTAAGCAGATGTGGTTGTTATGGATCTTATACATTTAGTAAAACATTTTAAGTGTATGTAATAAATAGAGTTTTCTTTTTCTTTAAAAACTACACAAGACTAGTTTCTCTTTTATTTCCTTTTAGATAAATTAACAGAGATATGTACAAGACTGATTATTTAAAAACCTTAAATAATTTATATTTAAACTACCTTTTCTGTACAAATACATGGCGGGATGTGTATCTGGACAACGATGCATTGCAGGATTTGTGACTGAAGACTCGCTATACATTTTCCTTTGCTACTGAGGGCTGAAAGAGGTACCTTTTGTTGTACTGTAGTTCAACAAGCTTGCTTCTTCAACTTCCCATTAGTTGGCTATTGCACTCACAGATCCTTCATAGTGCTTATGAGCTGTATTGATAGGGGTCTTGTTAGCAGTCTTGCTGATTACTTGCTTATTTTTTGTTCTTTTAGTCCATTCTGGTACTTATTCATAAATCTCTGTGATGTGAACACTGGTTCATGTATACTTGTAGGAACAAGTGTGCATTTTTTTTCCAAGTGCTGATGTTGAAAGGCTGTACTCTATGGATGTGATCTTTTATATAACCATCAAAAACATAGCTTTGCTCACAGGTGTGAGAGTTCCTGTGCATCTGAGCAGCCATTCGGACATAACTACAAAGCCACCATGGCTATGGAAAGATAAAGCTTTGTGACTTCTGTAGTAGGGGAGTCCCCTGTCTCCTCTATTGCAAATGGTGGTGGAGATGGGACTACTCTCCTTTGTTCTTCTTCCTCTGGTCCATTCTGGAGACAAAAGCAGAGGGTCTTCATAGTACTGCTTCATTTTCCTTTAGTCCTCTGGCACATATGTGTGTGATATGTACATGTGTTTACCCCTTGCTGCTGCACATTTCAGCTGAGGCATGGTCTACTGATGGATTTCGTAGTGTGATGGAAGTGAATGCTTTTGTTCTTGTTTGGCCAAATACATGTGATATCAGCATGGGTTTTCTCTACCTTCCCCCCCCCCCCCAAATCCTTTAGAATCCTGGGAATTTACACTTCTTTACAGTGCAGCTTTGCCTCAGGAGGGTTGTGTTTCTTAAGGGTCTTAGTCCTCTAGGTCAACCCTTCTGTGCCTGTGACATGCCAGAGAACCTGCTGTCACTGCAGTGGGAGACAGGAAGGAACTGCTAGTGCTTCACTGCTAAAGATGTATGTGTTTATATTTTTACTGTGTGTGTATGTATTCAGTGAGCCTATCCTAATGGTTTATTTAGCCCTTATGCCTTAATTATGCAAATACTTGTACTCTTTTCTAATATTTTTTTTAAAACACTGAGCAATTCAAACAATGCAGAAAGATTTCTGGGAGGGTTTTTTTGTGTCCTTCTTTTTTTTCCTTTGTAACTAAATGCTTCGTGGTTTTGAAGTTTTTGACCGTCCTAGCATGAGAAAAGGCAGCAGTTTTTGCAGATAATTTTCATGAGAAATTTTACTCTGGGCAATTATACTTAAAAAAGGAATTTCTCCAAGAACTTCCTTCAGGCTTGTGTTTCTTTCTTAAACTAAGTTTAATGAGATTAAAAAAACTCTTCACACTGGAATACTAAAGTAAATACTTACTTTTTTTTGGGGGGGGGAGGTTGGTGTTGAATTTGCCATATCAAGGTTCTAGGTGTTGAAGGAAGCAGCAACAGGTATAATACACAAATGAAGATGAACATGCTCAGGCCGTTTGAGGGATGTTGGATTTTTGACAGATTTAAAACATGTCTTTGGTCATAGATAGGGAGACTCCAGCTGCCAAAAGTCTAGTGACAAGGTAGTTGTATAGTAGGGTGCCAGGTAACAAACTCAATTTGGTTGTAATATGAAATATTAAGGAATATGTAATTATAGAGCTGTAGAATAGTTTGGGTTGGAAAGGACCTTTACAGGTCCTCTAGTCCAACCCTCTGCAATGAGAAGGGACATCTTCAACTAGACCAAGTTGCTCAGAGCCCCATCCAACCTGGCCTTGGATGTTTTCAGGGATGGGACATCTACTACCTCTCTGGGCAACCTGTTCCAGTGTTTCCCTCATCATAAAAAAATTTATCCTTATATCTAGTCTGAATCTACAAGGTGTTACTCCTTGTCCTATTGCTATTGCCCTAGGCCTACTAGTAGAGTTCCTGCTATGAGTGGTGTTATTACATTTGTAAATAATGTCACCATGTCCATACCACAGTTTTCTTAGCTGTAAATACAAACCCACAGCTTTCAGCTATTTCCTGTAAGTCAGAATACAGACATGGAGGCAGCTAAAAGGGTTTTTTTTAAATGCTGCTGCTGTATATATCCTGACGTATGGTGTTTCTGGCATGTCTGTTTTGGGGTTGATCCTTTAAAAAGAGTTGGAAAAGGATGGAAGAACATTTTGGTGCTGGTAGCTGATAAACCAGTGAAAGGGAGAACAGCTAAATGTGAAATGTGGAAGCTGAGAGAAGACCACGAGAGTTACCATGTATAGGCAGTCAAACTCATGAATTTTAGGGAAACTTCTGGGCTGCACAGACCGTTAAGATATTAAGGGAGGAAAAAAGTGAACAGTGCCAAAATACTAGAGACAACTGTTAAAAGAGGAAAAAACAGGGTTGGTTTTATTGGTGTTGTTTTTTGTTTTTTAGGCGGGGTTGGCCCAAGTGACATCTGAAGGGTCCTTCCAACCTGAATTATTCTGTAATTCTGTTTTGGCATGAAAGGTGAAACCCAGAAAATTGATAATTTTCTGTTAACAGTGAAAAATAGATGGTACTCAGAAACTCTGAATTATTTTTTTTTCTGCATATGTATATTAATCCTACAGAATTTCAGATAGTTTATAAGCTGGTTCCAAGTGAAATGTGTCACTGTTTGCTGAGGGCTATTTACATAGGGGGTAGCAGCAGGTAGGGAGATGCTGAATTTCCAAGCTTTTCCTTCTGAGAAATCTACAGGCTGGTCGCTTAAATGGTTTCAATGTGAGCCCCACCATCACCAACTCAGAAACTGAAAAAGATTTTATGTCATTACTTATTACCTATAACTTTAAAAAGAGAAGTTTAGAAGGAAGGAGTAGTAAGTTGAAGAAAAGTAAGAGGATAGGTCTGGAATGTATGGCAGTTGTAAACTTCTTAAACTAGGAGAGCTTTATAATGATTCTTAAAAATGTTCACTGTAGCAGAGAGAACAGATGCATTTTGAAATGAAGTTAAATAATTCCTTTTTTTTTTTTAGTTCCTTAAAAGTGAATATATTTTAATACTAATTGAGAGCACATCTCATAAAGGAAATAATGGATATATTAATTTGAGGTGTAAAGGAAAGAAGTCTCTAATTGATTATGAGCTTAATATGGAATTGCAAGAATTTTAGGTAGCAGGTGTCGTGTTGCACTAGATTTGAAGATTAAGTTTTCTACCATAAAACTAATTATTTTTGGGGAAACTTGGCTTTCTTGTATTCTTGCTGGAGGATGGAACCTGTACTTCTATCAGGGTGCAGTCCCTAGGCATATCTTGAAGGTTCTGTGTTCCTCAATCAAATATTTCACATTTTTGGAATTTAAGCCCTCCTTCCACTCCAATGAATCTTTTCCTCCTTATTTTGGGATGCTGAGAATCCAATGGATAAGCTGAATCCACCCAGAATTTAGCAGATAGAAAGTCCAGTCTTGGTTATGATCTCTCACAGTGCTATCTGACTGCTTGCATTCATAACTGTGCTAAAATAGGTGTTTTATTTTCCCTTTCTTACAGTGGAAATTGAGAGATGGAAATGATTCTAGCCTATAAACCACATAAAACCCCCAGTAGTTTTCAGTTTTCATGAAAAATGTGAAAATCACAAAAATCATGCTTAGCCCCTATTGAATTTCACGTTTTTAGTCCAAACAGAGATGCAAAGGAGCTGATGGGTTCTCTACCTAAAAGGCTGAATTAAGTGATCTCTGTGGTATTGAATGAAGTCCCACTCTCTAATGCAAAGGCTGTATTGGTGGTACAAAGCTTTTCTGTAGTATCTGTTGTTTCCAATTAATTTAATGAATTGTGATTGTGAAGGATGCAGAGGTATTAAAATGATGTGTTGGATCTTTACATCAGGACAGTAGGGCATATATCTGGGATTGCCTTGTTATGACAACAAGCAAACCTGAAGTAAGTAACATTTGTCTGAGAACAATCTATAGATTGATTTCAAGATACCTTATCTGGGAATGTGATATCCTTTTTCAGATGATGAAGTGAAAAGTTTTCTGTTGAGAAATGTAATAAGTTCAGGTTGCCCAAAGAAGAGACTGTATGAAACTTGTGCCATGGGGTGAGGACTACCTGCTCAGATAGAGGAGACCTTGGCTACATCTGCCCACCTCTAACTGATCTGATTAATCCTGGAAAATGAAAAAACAATAGAAGAAATTCGTTCTGTAGCAGTTGCTAACTTCATGCTTCCTGTAACATGTTTGAAGTGGGAGACCAAAGAATTACAGAAACCTTAGTGATGACTGCTAATTGACCTTAGATATGGACCATGGAATTGATGAGACCTTTGATGGCTCATGCTGGCAGTTTAAATGAGAAGGGAATAAATAATTAAAGCAATAGCCCCACGTGTAGGGGAGCATTACAAGGGATATGCACATACCTCTGCCACTTGGAAGGCTGAGCTGGAGGGGAACAGCCTTGTGCGAGGTCCAGGCCACTGGTCAGGACTTTGACACACTGAGCAGCTGGGGTGAGCATTCTGTTCCTCAGGGTCTCTGGTGTCAGTGTCACTTGGACCTTGATTTGTGTGTATCCTGGAGCAGACAAGCTGGAATAGAAATGCCACTCTCATCCTGCTTAATAAAATGCTACTAAATTGTGTGATACAGTGGTGTTTCTCTATCCTTGCAACTATCCCACTATCCTCTTTCCCTGTGACAAACCCAGTGTGGATACGGTGATCTTACATGGGATTTGGGTCAAGAGGATTTTCTTTGAACATCCTACAGGAACGGTACCAGGCTGATGATTCTTCTTCCCGTTTCACCTCTGCCTTTACTGTCTCTGTCCTGTGTGTGGTCAAACTGCATCTGCAGTGGGACTACAGATGGCCTCTTGTTCCCACTTCTACTCTATGACGATTTTTATGCCTAACCTACTCAGGGATGCCTGACATCATTTTGATCTTGTTCAGGAAAACAGCTTTTAACTATTTCTTCCTTTCTACTTTTGAAAATAAAATTCAATCTTGTTTGAAAAGAAATGGCGCTATGATTGGAGAAGTGGTAAAGAAATAAACCCTGTGAGAAATAAACCCTGAGAGAAATAAACACTGTTGCTCATCTTCTTAGATTATGATTTTTGAGATTTTGGCCACAAGATAAAAGTTTCTTCAATTAATTTAGTTTCTAGAGTAGGAAAACATTTAGGATAATGATAGAGAACAGTTTATTTTCTTTTATACCTTTATATTCAGGATGCTAGTTTGTCATGTTGTCTCCTGGTAAGGATTGATCTAGGGAAAATGGAAAGGCAGAATCACTAATGGAGAACTACAGAAATGGCAACAAAGGTACCAGATAAAGGGACTTTCAGCTTGAAAATTGGAAGGTGGAATGTTTAGTTTAGTGATAAATGTTTCTTTTAGAGTGGAGTGGGTCAGCTGGGTGAGAATATGGTGGCTGGTGGTGGAAATGATACTTGGTTAAAAGGAAGAAGCTTCAACATAAAACAGCTTGCTGAGATCTGAAACTTGGCAGTTGGTGTTGAGTCATCTTGAGGTCCCTCTGACCCCAGTGTGAGCATGACATATGCATCCCTCTGGTAGGTATTTATGTCTCTTTCCTGTATAAAGTCTGTGTTTCTTGGTTTTAATCTGTTTCTGGAAAACGAGCTTCATAAGATATTTGCAAAAAATGAGAAAGATGGGAATGATCTAAAAGGGAGCTATAGAGTAGTCAGAGGATGAGTCTGGATGTAAAGTATCAGTGTGCCCCTGGTACTGGAAGGTTACCTCTGTAGCCATACAAATTCTGTGTCTTTCTTCGTAGTGGTTGAGGAATGTGTAAAATCCATCTCATTTTTCCCCTCTTCTGGTCAGCTGAATGCAAGTTTTCTTTCCAAGTTCGCCTGTGCCTGACAGCTGTGTTCTGTAACACAGAAGTGTGTTCTGTCACTGTGTAACTTCTAGTTATGTATGACCTATAGTCAGGTCATACATAGTTGCTACATGGTTTAATGTTCTTGAGTGACATAATTGTGGGCAAAAATAATGCATTCTCTGACTGAAGAAAAAAAAAAGAGTTCTATAACTCCACTTAACTGTGACCTGTATTTGTGTGGGTGTAAAATATGCTGTGGGAAGCTAAATGTAAATTATATGGTGTTCCACTGAGCAGGCTTTTCTCCCTTCTCCTAATGCCTGATAGTGTAGCCTACATGTAAAACCCATGGTCAGTTTGCAGTATGCAATGCAATGCAATTACTTTTTGCAATGCGAAATAGTCTTAAAAAAATCCCAAACAAGGTATTTTCTTTAGTAGCTGCAAACTCTGTCTCCTGCCCAGTCATCATAAGTACCATTGTGTGACAGAGCTTACAATGAATAACTAGAGTGGCTTCTGTCTCTAATTAATACAATAATGGTTGTGTTTTCTTTTGATTTGGATTGAAGATTAATGGGGCAGGCCTGAAAATGGGCCAGAGACGAGGGTTAGAATTAGCCCAGCTGACTAACCCTCAGACCCTTACAGGACTGTAATAGCTCCACATGGTTGTGGAGTGTCTGTGAGTTTAAGGGATAAAAGCAGCTTCAGAAATAATCTATTATATGCTTTTTAATTTCCATTTCTGGTGATGCAAAGATTGTGGTTGGGTCTGCAAAGTAGTTGGTTGCTCTAAAGTGTAACAATGGCAGCTTGGGTTAATAGCTCCTACCATTTCCATAATGGCTGCTATGTGTGTCCATCTGCCTAAAGAAGAGAAAGTGTGTTACAAATTTAAGTTTTGTAAGCTACATTAGGAAGAGGAGAGAGTGTCAGATTCTTGCCTTTAAAATTTACAAATTCTTATTTATAAATTTCTTTGGTTTCTTATAGTGTTTTGGCCAAAACAATATAGTGTGAATCTACAAAGGATAAGTTTGAGTAAAACAGCCATGCTGTAATCACTTGGCCTTTCCTAAAACTGTGATTTTTTTTTTTAATTCCCTTAGGTTTTGAGTTTCCCAGTTGCAATGCCCAGACTGGTTCCCCAGAGGCTGCATAACAGATCGCTGCTCATAGTTCTCCTGATACCTTGTGCCTTCCCAAGTGTCTCATTTTTCTCCTAACTGTATGGCCTTTATAGTTCCAAATATATACTTGTCCTCTATGATGTGTGCACATTCTAATAGTTGAGATGTTACTCAAACTGTTAATGCACTGTTAATGTATGAGGGCTGTGCACAGGGTGGGGGAGGAAGGATCATTTCCTCCAGCTCTGATGCTGCTGCCTGCCCAATCCAGACCTGTACTGGCTCTTGGCTGCCAGCTCGTGGTGCAAATAAAGGGTGATATCATTATCCTCTGCCACCTTACAGTATTTCTGGTATAATTAACTTCTGATATATTCATTGTTAGATTTCCCTCTCAATGTTCTTTAGAATTTTGAGAGATTTATTCAGTATTTGAAAGTTTTTGTGCTTTCTTCTTAACTTTGTGAGTGTATTAACTCAATAATTTTGCATAAAACTATCAAATGTCAGTCGTAAATGTATGCTGTTTCTCTTTACTTTTCCATATACTATTTCATATTTGAATTGTTTTAAAGGTACACAACACTCTTTTGTAAAGTTAAATACATCGACTTCAGGATCTTCTACATTTTCTTCATTCTTTTGCACATGTATTTTTTTGTAGTAAGTCAGTAAAAATGATTTAAAAGATGCAGTAAGGAATTATGCTGTGTTAAAAATAGGTAGATAGGGATAAAATAAGGACTTGATAAACATGGTGAATTTCCCTTGAGGGCAACAGAAGTATGATAGCTTACATCAGTTGAAGGGGTTTTAAATACAGTAAACCAGAACTATTTAAGCTGTCACTGATGTAAATTAGGCTCATAACTCTCTCTAGAAAAAGGGCAATATCTCATAACAAAGAAGTTTTATTTCTTGATGCCACTGCATGGGTTCAATAGTAAGCTCTCTATCTGTTTTCCTTTGGTTCTCCTGCTTTGTCTGGTTGTGGACACTGTGCTCAGTGCTGAGGCACACAGAACATGCTTGTGGAGGGCATAGCAGCTGCAAAGATTCTGTACTTCAACAACTATGGCAACATTTCCACATTGAAAGCTGATGGAAACAAACTGCTCTTTAGGCTACAGATACCTTGAGGAACACATAGTTCTGTTTTCCTGGCTGATTCTTGGGAAGTTTGCCATGAGAACTGTGTCATACCTTTGTGATGTAACACTCAGAAAACCACCAACACTGTCTAAATCTGTTTGTAGATGTAATTTCTTATAAATAATGCAATGAGTACAAACTGATTTCAAAACTAATTTTTTTTAAAGCCGAATGCACCAGGGGTATGTTCATTACCTCTGGCTTTCCAGCACTGACACATGCTTCCTCAGCTCTTGCCCTCTGTCATTCTGCCTCTCCACAGGTCACTCCCTACCCTTTAATTCACTGCTCTCTGAATTTCAGTCCTGTGCCAGGGCTCACCCACCCTTCAGGGTATGTCCCCTTGTCCCGGCTGCCGATGCTCCGTGCCTCTTCTCTCCAGCTGCCATCCCGGCTGATGCAGTCTTCCGTGCTTCTCCTGGGTGTCCTTAGGCACCTCAGGAGATCCTTGGCAGGTATTGTCAGAGACTGGGAAATATGAGAGGAAAAAACCTTTGAGAGCAAAATGCCTGAATATTCACAGTGTAAGCGTACCAAGGAAAATCAGTTATTTTCCTACCAGTCTTTATGCCTAGTAGCAGTGTAAGGTGCCATTTCTTAATGGCAGCAAGTGAAATACTTTTGCACTTGAGGTTGGTCATTCTGTCGAGGTGGGTTATACATTTCAACCGTGCTGAAGCAGATTTAAACATAGTGGTGCAACATCCAAATGCAAGTTTCTCGTTTAGAAGGACAAGTCTGAACAGAAATAAGTGTCTGTGTGTGTTGTGAGATCCAGAAAGTAATTCAGGCAGACCTTTCTGAAATTTTTCTTTTTAAACAATCTCAGTATTCTGCAAAAATGACTTTCAATTCTTTAGTTTCCCACAGGTTACAGCACAGAAAATCAATACTTTTTCAGCTAATGTCAATTTTTTCCATTAAAGGATAAATGAGGAAGCGTGAAGGTTCTAGTCCTCTCTGACTTCTGTGTGCTTCCCAGACAGCTAATTTTAATTTATCTTTATATTTTTTATAGTGTGTACTTACTGCTTGTCATTTTATTCTCATTGCCAAACATTGCTTATGTTTATGAGTTAAATACTCAAATAATGATGGAACCGTGGTGCGTGTTTAAAGCCTTTGTTCAAGTACATCAAGTTAAAAGGGTGAATGTTTTTTGAGGAAATTAAACTTTGTAAGAAACTGAAAACAATGCCTATTATGGGTTAGTTTTTTGCTCATTTGGAAATGTTCTGGCTTGTGTTATCTTTGTAATCACTGAAATTTGTCAGTGTTTAACTGTTGATACTTTGCAGGGTTTGGTCAGTTTAATTTTTACAAACTAAAATATGACAAGACAGGATAGACAGTTTACAAATACTTTCGAAGACTAAAACATAAATATTTGAAAGGAATGCATTGTAGACTTCAAACTCATAGCCTGTTGTCTTGCTGAGGGTCTGACTGGAGTGGTGGGGAAGTGGAGACCGGCACCCTGGGCAGCTTTAGAATGTGGTAAAAGAAAAGAAAAAGAAAAAATTAAATGTCCTAACTTTTTTCAAATGCATAGGAAAAGTTTTGCTTTGTAGAATAGATGCAATTTTCCTGTTTCAGGATGCTTGTTAAAAATCAGAAAAAACAAAGATGAATTTGAGATTTTCTTTCCAGACCACTGTAATTTCGAGCTGAATATCTACAGTGCTTTTTTCCCCCCCCTTGTTAATCAGCCTTTTGGAATTTTTATAGTCAGGAAGCTGTCCAAAAACACTTATTTGTCAGCTGTCACTATGTAGCATTAATACAATTAACCTTACAAGTCCTTTTTTCTTCCGTAGTATATTTGCTTGGTAGTCTTTCAAGGATCATTTTGCTGCTATTTTCTGTTGTTGATTAATTTTGGGACAGGTATTGCATACAGCAGGGGAGTTTTTCTTCTGTGTAAATGGCTATGGGCATCTTGGCTGAGGTTACTGACACATATTTGGCTAAATGCTGACTTACCAACTATTGTGAAGGATTGAAGAATGTCAAAAAAATAAACTGAATTACTTAAGAAAATTAGTGTTGCCCTTACAGTTGGATTGATCTGTGAAGGGAGAAAAAATTTGCAAGAGACCTTGAAAGTCAATATTGAGATAAAATAAGTGTCATCATTAACAAAATATTTTATGATGTTGGGGTATGAAACTGTCCCAAAATGGCTTAAAAAGAAAAGTGGCTAAGAAAAGTATCATTATTCATTCAGTGGCAATATGCACATTAGTGAATAGTTTCAGTTGAACTCACTTTTGAGTAGAACTTGGATGCTTTTGTGTAATTCAGTTTTCTGGTGTAAGTCTCTGAAGGTATATTTATTTAATATAATGACAGTATTATGACTGGTGATAAATTTTCTGGGGGATAACATTTATGTGTAAATGGATCAAAATATATTTTCACTGTCTAGATGATAGGTGACTCAGAATCAATGCATTTTATGCTAGTGAGTTTACAAATACTGAGTTACCCTAACCTGAGTTTATAGTTTGTGAATGGTAACAGGGAGCAGAAGGAGAAATTTTATCTATATTTCTATTCTTATGGTATCTTTTATGATATTTAATATAGTAGCATTTTATCATTTATACTTTTGGCATTAATCTTGCATGAAATATTTTTTTCGGGATTATTCTTATGCCCAGATGTTGCTGTTGAATAATGTTAGGAGATTGCTCAGTAACTAAGAAATCAGGAACATTCAAACTATGGGTTATAGGACATTAGAAACTCAGAAAAACTTGATGACTTGAGTTGCAACTTCTGACACAGATCGTGAGGGCTGGAGCACATCTCCTATGAAGAAAGGCTGAGAGAATTGGGGTTGTTCAGCCTGGAGAAGAGAAGGCTCCAGGGAGACTTTATAGCACCTTCCATTATCCAAAGGGAACCTTTTTATAAGGGCGTGTAGTGACAGGACCAAGGGGTAATGGCTTTAAACTGAAAGAAGGTGGGTTAAGATTAGATATAAGGAAAAAATTCTTTACTTGAGGGTGGTGAGGCACTGGAACAGGTTGCCCAGAGAAGCTGTGGCTGCCCCCTCCCTGGAAGCATTCAAGGCCAGGTTGGATGGGGCCCTGAGCAACCTGGTCTAGGGGAAGGTAGCCCATGGCAGGGGGGTTAGAACTAGATGATCTTCAAGGTCCCTTTCAGCCCAAACTATTCTGTGCTTCTATATTTAGGTCTTCATGGCCAACAAAATATGAAGTGAACCCTTCTATCCATTTTTCTGCTTTGGTGGTGGTACATAAATCTTCTGTTTCATAAACATGTGTGATTCCCCTGAAGAGGGAAGAGAATGCTTGTATTTTGGTCATCAGTTTTATTCATGCAAGTTTATCATTAGAATCCTGCCCATATTTTGTTGAAGCTTGTTCTGGAAAATCCAAATTTGTCAACATCTTACATGACAATAAGAAACTCTGAGTGGGAACAGTGCTCCCTGATTTGTCAAAGTCAGTGAGCAGAGGGAGGTGGAATACTTAATGAAGACTGTTTGACTGGAGTTTGTGACAGCCAGCACATCCTCTCGGCTCTGGCCAAAACCACAGATAAAATCTTATGGCAACTGTTAACAGCAAAGGTGGAGGTGTGGATTGAATCCTGGCAACAGGGGATTTAATGATACAAGAATGAAGTCTGATGTCATCATGAAAGAAAATTTTAAGTGTCCTGTCTAACAGTAATAAATGCCTCCTCTTCGGGTTGACAGTCAGTCCTAATAGAATTGCAGGTGAATGGTGAGCTGCTTCCTTCTGAGATATCATTATGAGAGTAATTGAAAGAACCACATTTATGTTCAGCTACTTACTGCTCGAGGTCTTTTTTTTATCTTTAAACCAGTGTTAATTTAGGTCAGCCTTTAATAGACCCACGTATGCTTTCTCTCTTGATCTATATGATGTCTAGAGATATCATGTTCATTTTGATGCTAGTATATTATATGACATTTCAGTTTATAATCTTTGATATAAAAACAACAGGGCTTTCAAAATAATTTGATAGTTTACACTATGTATTTATTTATTTTGGGCATCCTTCTATATTCCTACTTCTAAGTATAGTACCAAGTCCTTAAAAAGTATTTCTTATGTTGACAATTGGCATGGATACACAAGTGCAGCAAGAGTCTGTGATTCTGTAATATTTCTGCCCTATGATTTGAAGTGTTCAAGTCCTCCTTAAGTAGATGAAGAGCTACAGGTGCTGCAAACTTTGAGGCCTGCACATAAATACTGTAAGAGCAAAAGTGTTTTCCAAAAATTAGCTCATTATTGAAAACAGAATGAAAATAGAAAAAAATCCACAAAAGTTATTTAATTCCATGAAATTAGTGCAAATAATGTTGTAAGTTGTAAGTCATTTGCTCACATAGCTCTGCAGAAAATTAACACACTGCCAATAGTAATAGTTGTAAGGACAGACAAGTCTTACTTTAATTTTCCTGTTATTTATCTCCTGAATACAGTCCACCAATGTCACTTGTTTTTTTAATGTTTCAGAGTGCATAATAATTAATAATAGAGAAATATGACTCCTGTTGTGTCTTCCTCCAGGCTTAAATAATAATGTTTTGTCTTATCTATTTATATTGTGTACGTTAAAGTGTCATTATGAAATTGGAAATGCCTCTTGAGTATGTTTTATGAAAGTTGAAGGCCCATGAGTGCTAATGGTGGGATATCGCTGACCTTGTTGGTGTATTAAGTGCTTGTGGTAACATTTTAGGATGCAGAACATTTTGATAGTCAGTTATCTGTGACATGGGCCTCTCAGATGGTCTTGTTGTTCGAGTGTTCTCGCTGGTAAAATCTGCTTTCTTATGTTAGAGAACTTGAGTTCTTTCCTTGGACAGGGGAAAATGCCTGAAAATGTGAAACGTGTGGAAGGAGCCACCCATTATGGCTAAGGAAGTATTTTTGCAAAAAAAAAATAATTGCAAGTACATGCAAATCTAGGTAAACAAACACTATATCAGAGCTTTCTGACCAGTTGTGAATAAATAAGTACCTGAAATTGCTACAGTTACATCTCTTACTCTGTCTATTGGGAACTATTCTCAAGCTTTGGGAACTGGGATGATCCATGAGGAGAAAAAAGGGTTATAGTCAAGATTCCTTAGAGTACTGCTAATGGCTTTGAAATATTTTTTGTTGCCTTTTTTCCTCTTCTCGACGTGAAAGGTGAGCACAGGATGGATGTGGTAGATTAAGTCTGCTGAACCTGGTGTCCTGCCCTTGACAGTAACTCAAAGCAGGGAGCACAACACACTGCTCTTACTAGCACTTTTCCTCTGCTCTTGGACTGGGAAGTGTCGCAGGGAGTTTAAGATACATCTTTCCCTCCTTACTTGGTCCAGTCAATTCCTGGACCATATATTTGGCATGTATATGTGCTTGCTATAGCGTGCTACAGTAAGTGTAGGTTTGGAGAAACTCAGGAAGGATAGACTTCGCTTCCGGTAATATGGGTGTAGGCTGGGGAAACCTTTGTATTACAGGGCAGAGACTGAAGTGAAAACAGAGTAAACATAATTAAAAGAAAAATTTGGGTAATTTTTCATCTTTCTGCTATAGTCTTAAAGGATCTGCTGTAAGTTTCTGCATGGCTCCAGGGGCAATGAAAACCAGAGAGTTTCAGGTGGATCTGTACCTCCTGTGTGCCAGGCAGAAAATAGAGGCAATACTGGGATCCAGATGATTTTGTACTGTTGGATTAGGAACTGCAATTTATCGGTTTGTTAAACTCTGAAAAAAGTTTCGATTTTTGTGTCTTTGTTATTGAATTTGGATTAAATTTACCAAATACTTTATGTAAAAGGGAAAATGGAGAAAATTTTGAAAAGCTGAAATTTTATCTGAATACATTTGTAATGAAATGTTCATTTTGGTGTGTCTTGATCTTTAAATGGTCTTTTCCCCCCACATTACATGAAATTTCTCCGTTCTTCCTCCTTTTGGTCTCTGAGCTAAAAAAAAAAAAGCTACTTTTCATACAACCAAAGTAGGTTCTTTTTTCAGTTAAGGATTTGAGGTTTATGAAACATGTCAATAAATATACCCAAGGAAAAACTTGCTTGTTCCAAAAATATAAGGCAGAGTTTCCTAGTTAAAAAAAGCCATCCCAGCATATGGTGTGTTTCTTTTGAGATGCAAAATATTCATATACTGAGATGAACCCTCTGGAGGAACTCTGAGGAAGTAACTTGCTCTTAAAGCTTCTGCATTTATTTGTTTCAGCAGACATTTATTTTATGAAAATTTTTCATCCCAGTCTTTAAAGGATGTTAATAGTGCCTTGCCAAAGTGCTGTTGACAATCTGTTTCTTATAGGATACTGTTACATGTACATATATATATAAGTTATAAATAGCTTTTTTTATATATTTAATTTTTCAGGCCAGGAGAAACATTGAGATTTACTTTCAGCATGAGTCTAGAATCACACTGTCTCTGGCATAGTAGTTGTTGTAGTCTTGTATGACAACTTATGTACAGTTGTATCTTACATGACTTTAATTGCAGCATATATTGGGTTTTATGTGTGGTTGACATGTTATTGCATACAGGGCTGCCTGATGTATATTTTTTCGGTGCCTCACTTGTTGTAGCAGTAACCTGTGTTCACTGCCCCTGTGCTACTGTGACCTTCATACAGACCAGCAGAAAAAAATCCATCTTGTTTGCTCAGCATCCCAAAAGGCAATTAGGAATGGTTGCCCGAGCAACATAACATCCTTGTCAAATGCCACAGGGATTTCTGTTTCTGTTCCCTCACAAATGGCATGCTTCCATGCACAAAACAGTGGAGAAGCGAAGGAATGTTGTTGCTTCCCATGTGTTTTTTATCTTTGCTTGGACTCTTTTCTGCTGAAGCAAAGACACAGAGTAAACAGAGGAGTAGAGAAAAAAAAAAGGCAGCATGAATAAGGAAAGGAATCCTATGGGAAAGAGAAGTGGGGACGCTCTGCATTTTGGGTAGAGGAACAAAGCAATGGAAAAAATCCAACAGACAAGATTGTCAATATGGAAGAAGCATTTAAACATAATAAAACCACTTAGAAAAGGAAAAAGGGAGAAAACATGGGCAATGCTGGAAGAGCAGTATAAAGGGGTAAAAATGGGAAATATTTTTTTTAGCATCTAATAGCTCTTACATTAAAACTGTATGAACTGTATTTATTAATGAGATTTGTCTTGAAAAATCTGTAATACAGGCTTTTTAAATTTTTTTTAATTTTATTTTTAATTATAAAGAAATCAACAGACTTATTGATGCTTTGATACTTGGGTAGGTTTCCCTAATACAAAACCTACCGAAGATCCCTTCTGAATGCAGGTGCCTTATCGATCTCGTGGTTTAAGGCCCACTTGTATTTTGCAGCCAACAGCACACAGGGGAGCAATATGGCTAGTATCACATCTGTCTGCCTTTTTTCTTCTCAGCTTGAATGAAGCTATCCTACCTATTTACAGCTAGGATAACTGTGGGGAGGCCTTGGCACCCATCCAGACAAAGGGCTCACACTCAACATCTCTACATCCATAGTGGGATGCTGTAGCTACTTTCCTGCTGTTAACCCACCTAATTTTCCTTGTTTTATACACATATAGCCTGTGAATTCTTGGATAGCTCATGTACTGTAGGAAGTATTCATTCCATCTGTTCAGAGCATTTGAGCTTTGTAAAGAATTCAGAACAATTCAGAGGTTTAGACTGTGACTATTTTTTTTAGACTGTAAAGAATTATATGGAAATCTTTTGAAATAAAAGCTAAGCCACGAGAAGAAAATAGCAACAACAAACTAAATAGGAAATAACGAATATCAAAAGTAGATGATTTTTAAGGTCCCTTCCAACCCAAACCACTCTATAATTCTATGAAGTATCTTCTTTCAGTGTTTTTCCTGAAAGGGCTGTGTGTATGTATTTGGATTTTAACTACCTGAAATCTCCTTAAGAGTTAGTTTATTCTGCTACTTGGGTGCTACTTTCTTTAATTTGTACAGAAGGGTATTCCTTGCTAGTCCAGAAGTTTGTGTTCTCCTTTAACAGCTTTTCTGCTATGTAATTTCATTATGGATGATATAATCTTTAAGGATGTGTCTGTTTGTTTTTGTTTTTTTTTTTTTTTTTTCTCCTCAGTAGTGTGGTTTGATGGGATCAACAAAATCTGTTATATTGATGTGTGTTCTAATATATTGAATCTAATTTTTGCTGGTCACTCTAGTACTCTGTCAGCTGCTTTTAATGTAGCTGCTACTGCCAGCGCTCACAGTGACTACGGCAGACTTGTGCATGTGGAATTGGGTTTAGAAATCAGGTGCACTGGCTTATAAGTTACAGAGCTCTAATGCCAGCTACAGCAAAACTCATCTCCATTCTCTGGGTGGCTTAATAGTTGACATGAATTTATTTTCTAATTTCATGGCACCCACTTCTGTTCACATCCTGTTTATATTTTAACCTGACTAACATCTCTTCATATTACTGCCTGATGTTTTGAAGGCAAGGTGAGAATTTAGGAGGTTAATTTTAGGATTCACCTAGTTAAAAAAAACAAAATTGACTCATCTCTAAGTAAAATGAAAGTACTGTGTTTGGGTGTGCTGTCCTCGGGATAAAGCATCTCTGTTTATATAAATAGAGATTTTTATTTATTCATTTGGATGAAGCACAGCACATTTCTAAAGTGTAGTTAAATAGATAAAATTCTTTGTATCTTTTTATAAATGTTATAAATAATAAGCAGGGAGACCTAGTGTAATTTCCCTAACATTTAGGGAATAGAATAAATTCTACTGAACGGTTTTGGGTTTTTTCCTTTCTACCCTGGAGTCAAGATCTGTTTTATGGTATGTGAATATACAGATTCATAATTTCTGTCTATTGACTAAAATATATATATTTAAGAAAAGAGTTTATTTACTGTTTAATACAAAAATTGGTTACTTCATATGTTGCAAAGCTTTTTATTTCATAGGTTGTTCAGTAAATTCTAACTACCGTACCTAGAATTTCTTGTTTTAAACAATACATTCATGATAATCTCCTTATAAAAAAGCAAATGACCATTCTGTTATTGTAGAACTCTTTTTTTTCCCTTCCATTTATCTCCTCTACATGCAGCCTGTGTAATCTTACTTTCTATTCTTCTGATCCCATATTTCCCAGGAGATCTCTATGTATTATTATTTTTCTTAGATAAAAGTAGAATTCCTGATACATTTTCTATATGTCTGCCATTAACATGATTGGGAAGGGACTTTCTGGGCTGCTTTATTTATTTATTTGCTTGTATTCCCATGCTGGAGTGCCTTGTCATATGCAAGTCAAGTGGATTGGTGAGTCACTGTGATGTTAAAGTCAGATTACAGTCAACCTCCCCCATCTTACTCAATCCTTCGGAGATATATGGTCACTGGTAATGAATCATCTCTTGACTTCACTGATATATTCCTGTTATTTCTGAAAACTTTGTTACTGTGGCAGATGTAGTACAGATACAGAACAAAATAAGATGGAATGCACGTCATAACTGAAAGGTGCTAACTGAGTTCTGGTTGCAGAGTTTTTATGTGCAGTACAGTTCAAGATACAAGGATTCTAGGATACAATACTTCTAGGATTGGTACAATTTATTTTTTTTTTAATCACTACATAATGAGGGGTTTTTTATTTGCAACCAGTCAAGGAACATACCATTTTTTACAGGCTACTTTCAGAACAGAACTGCACTTTTATGTGCATTGGGGAACTTTTAAATGATAGGAAGAGATGATAGTTGTCTTACTTAGTCTACTACATGATACAATAGAAAAACCTCCACTTGTAATTCCTGCAACAATCTAATTGATCTGCACCATACTATCTGCAGTAATTCTACTCTTTGTTTATACCAATTCTATTTAGAAACATTACAAGACAGAAGCAGAAGAAACTGTTGCGAAATGTGGAATATGTAAAATTTTCCTAAGAAAGGATGTTCTTTGGTGTTTGATCTTTGTATACTTTCATACCTAAACAGCAAGAAGGGAGATTTAATCCATGAAACATATAGCAGCTAACAAGCTCTAAGTGATGTCCAGGTGTTAGAAAGATGAATGACTTGTTGGTAGAATTGCCTCGTTAGCCTTTAGGGCTTGTCATGCTTCAGTGATCTCAGGCCTAGAGGGAGGTTAACAAAGATTGAGAAGAAGGATGCTCACTGATAGTGGACACACAGAACGTAGAATTTATGGGCCACAGGGACATCTGTTGGAACTCCAAAGATAAGGAAGAAACCACAGTTGTACTGAAATCAGCTCCAACTGGGTGACAGCTGATTCCAAGAGGAGGAGTTCGCAACTACTGACTCACGGTCCCAAGGAACCCACTGACTCAAAGGAATAGAAAGACTAAGCACGCAGACTAATTAGCATGAGAAGTGAGAGAATCATTAACCAACAGAAGACTAATTAATAAGAGAACTATGTAACTTGTAGCAAATGAACACGAATTCCTTTGTTTGCTAAAATGTATAAATACTAAAAAGTTTTGATAGTTGATGTGCTGATTTGTGGAATACCACTGAGCACCCAGGCTTGCACAACTCTGAAATAAATTATCAGTGTCTCTCTCAAGTGTGTAATTATTGGCTTGTTGCACACTGGGTAACAAATTCGACTTTGTGGACAACAAAACCACCCAAGTTATTGAATCACATCACTTGCAGTTCTGCAGTGGGCAATAATTCCCACACGTCTGTAAAAGCATCTGTGTGGCCAGAAGTCAGAAATATGCCCAGCGTTGTGAGTCCTGTTGTATCAAAATAACAGAGATAAAAACATGAATTACACTACTGAGAAAGCAAACCTATCTCCACTCTATCTTGAGGTACCCCAGTGACTTGGAAGCATTGATATGTCCCCAGCAGAGTTTATACTCACACTCACGTGCCATTCACCTTTCCTTCCTTTCTGAATTCTGCATAACAAATGACTGAATAATGCAATAAAGTTGTGCAGTGGATGTGAGCATGCTACGAGCTGTTGAGAAACAGTAATTTGATTATCTATACTAAGATAGAACCATTTTTTATGATATTTGAAATACTCAGTTTTCCATTCTGGTACAGGAATAGTTATGACTAAAATGCTTTCCTGAAGAACTAGCAATACAGCAATTGGTACATAATTTTGACTTTTTTTTTCTGTCATGATTTTTCTGTGGCAAGTGTGAAGGTGCTCTTTAAGTGATTTGTATTTTACCTTAGCTTGGATCTGTCACACCCTTATCTCCCGTGTGGCTTCAAAGACTTGGTTTGTAGCATTGCAGGTGTAAAGATGATGTATTTGATCATTATGTGCTCTGTTTGTCCTGGCTCTAATAGTGGCTTTTCTGGTTCAAGAAAGGCAATGCAAGCAGCATCTGCAGCTTTGTGGCAGCTTTGCAGCAGTTTCAATCTTCATAAGTGTGTCAGCTTCTTCCAATGAATAAGTACTTCACAGCACTATTTTCTCTTTGGTGGGTTTGCTCTTATATATGATATGTTCCTTAGGAACCAGTCTGTTTTTTAAAGTGATACATCACAGTAAGGATTTGTGTCTTTTTTCTGTATCTCCTGGAGTAAGAAATGAGACCTGTTAAATGACAATGTTGATATCAATGAACCTCCTTTGGTAACAAATATGTATATGTGTAATATCTTTGAACTGACTGTACCAATACATAGACAGTGTTTTGGTTTTGGTTTTTTTTTTGTTGCGGTTTTCTGAGGTGATATTGTACACCAAGATATACTAGAGTTGTGTATCTCTGAGGAATGCAAAGCATCCAGGATTCCTCTCTGCTTCTTTGTCTCATGTGTGAAATATGCATCTTAGATAATGAATCTAAAGTTCTGTGATAACAGTTGGCATGCACAGAAATAGTAGTTACATAGTAATTGTCTGGTGATGCTTGTAGGTGGTCAGGAAGTGCTGGCATTTCTGATGGTGCTAGTTTATTCCCTCATTCCTATAGCTCCATACATACTGCAGCCTTGGTCTGTAGTTCAGAAAGACAGTGTGTCCCAATATGTGTGTGGTGGTGTTTTTCACTTTTTCTGAAGTTTTGTCAACACTTCTGTTTTTAAGCATTTATTAAATCATCTTAATTAGGGTGCAGTTTTTCATATTACAGAATTAAAAACTGAATATTAGAGCAAAAGTATTTCTGTAATAATTGGCTTTTGTGGCCTCTCAGCCCACCAGATAGGCAAATAGTCAAAGTCTAAAACATTTCAGCATGAATAAAATGTTCCAAATTAGAATAGTTAGGGTCACTGTGACTACAACTCTGGGTTTTTCTGTGTGACTGTAGAGCCTAGGACACTGCAGAGTATCCCTGGTATCTGCAGTGTGGAGCATAGGCAGTGAGTCATAAATGCTCTTCTGTCTTAACTATCTTCAGGAGGGAGGATAATGCAAACACAGTGTTCCTTAGCTATGGCTTCTTTCCAGGGGCTTTCAGGCAAAGCTGAGTGGCAGTAGTCCCAATGGCTTTTGTGATGGGAAAGCTTTCATTAGTTGTGTCAGTAACACCAGCACCTTTTTTGACATGGTAGACCACTAACTGGTGTTAGTTAAGAGTGAGATTTGATTGCTGTCAGCTTGCTTTTAAAACGTGACCCAGAGGGTTCTGACTGTTCCCGAGTTTTGAATCACAGCTCTGGTATTTGTACATGGGTGTGCCAGCCTAGTCGAATAGGAAATTACTAAGATTCCTTTTATAAATAAAATGATGAATCTTGGGTTTATGCTGGTATGGAAGCACGCTAAACCATACAAATTTAGGAACTTTTGTAAAACATCCCAGATTCCCCTGATTTCTGATTCTTACTTTTCTTTCCAAGCATAAAAAAAAATATTGAAAGGACTTTTTTTTTTTCTTTTTTTTTCTTCCTGGCATGGTATTCTATCGTTTTCTTCAAGTGCTAGATAAGGGCTGTTTGGATATTTGCAGATCCATAAACTGCTACCCTTATTACATTGAAAAAACAGTTCAAAGAGAGCTAGCTCAACCTTCTTACACTATTAGCATACCATTAGATACAGGTCTGTAGGGAAAATACTGCAAGATGTAGGTGTTACTTGCTTCTGTCCTGTTTTTTAGTTCTAGAATGTCACTGTGGTTTTACATCTTAATTAGCTCCCATATTTAGTAATTATATCAACAGAGAGAAATGTAATTGCATGCAGTATTTGTTTCTCTTGGAGTAGTAGTTAATATCTTGGGATGTGGTTTGGTTTTGGTGGTGGATTTTTTTTTTTTAGGGGAACTCTGAGTTAATTATTTAATTGCAGTGAATGTTTTGAAGATGATGAGTGCTGACCTAATGACTACCTTCCCCTTTTCTTCGCTTTCTAATATGCTGCATTGAATTCCTCAGTTTCACTACTGGAAGTGGCCATTGCATTTTATAGTTCCCAAGCAATTGGAAGAAAGAGAGACTAGTCTCCCTGATAGTCAAATGACAGGTGTTTTAAATACCACTTCTCATATCAGGTTGTCCAAGCAGGTCCATATATATGATGGCTAAATAGAGACTATGCTCTACAACGTACACAGCAGTTAGATCCAAGAGAGCTGAACTGATGAATAGTTGTGGACTATCTAGAAAATACCATTATAACCAAGCTTCTTCACAGTAAAGAATGATAGATTTGTTTTAAAATTGCTGTTTGCTGTAGTGCATTGTGTTCAGGATAGAATAAGGAATTGGAGCTTTTATTGCAATTCTTTTTGTCTTGCATTATTTTTCAGATTCAACATTGTAGCGATTTTGCCCCTTCCTTTATTTTATGCAGTAAAGTCACGATTAGAGGCTTTAAAGGAAACAGTAGTAACTTATGCCTATCTGGAACAGATGATATATTTCTATTTGGAAGATGCTTCAAGGAAATGGTGCCTCAAGACTTTGGCTCTGTTCCACTTGATTGAATGTACCATCGTTGGAATATTTCATCATAAGTTAGGTGATGAGTCATTTCTGACTCAGAGAAAGAAAAAAAAAATCAATCTATAAAGAAACCCAAGATTTGAAATGAGAATGACAGTCAGGACAGAATAAAAATAGGGAATGTTGGGAATCTGGATATGAAATTCCCTAGCATCTCCATTTTGTAGTCTTTTATTTGTCTAGTGGATGAAGTCATAAAGAAAAACCCTTGAAAATCAATCTCTAATTAATGAAAGCTACTGTCAACAGTAGTTCACTTAATGAAGTGGAATATATGGTAGACTTCTCTTTTATGCTAAATTCTTTGAACTGTTAGCTTTCAGTTTACTTCACTTGGGATAGTGAGGAGATGTTTGCCACATAAATATATAAAGGCACTGGTAGGGGAAGAAGTGACAACTCTTTTACTTGGAAGCATAGACCATAAAAAAGCGAAGTCCTTGTGGTCTCTTTAATGTAGAAGTCACAGAAAATGGCCTTACTACTTGTCATTGATACTGTTACAATGACTTACATAAAAACCTGCCAATATCAGTGCCATTGTTGAGTCCTTTTTGTGCAAATTAGAGTTATGTTCTACGTTCACTATTATTGGTCTTGCCAGTCGTCCCAAGCCATTCAAAAATCAGCAGTTTTTCCCTTTGAAAAGGGACTTACTGAAGTGCCACTCTAGTTTGGTGAAGGCCACAGAGCGACAGGAGATAGAGGAGGAGACAGGAAGAGAAGAAAATATGTATTTGTGATGGACAAACTTATATAGCTTCATAGTGGTTTGAGAAAACATGCAAACATTTTAATAAAATGAAACAATATCAGACTTCTATATATGTAGTAGTTACTTGTTTTTACTTAATGTTTTAAAGTCAAGGGAGGTAGCTGAATATTTACTACACAGGCACAGAAAAAGGAAAACTAGGAATATTGTACTTGGTGTTTCTCTCACTTGTGCTTTGATATGAAACTTACCCATTTAGAGGATAGGCTGGGTTAATCATTGTATTTGGCTGGATCAAATTTCAAAGAATATGTATAAATAGTTTATAATACATCCTTGTCTTACTATCTTCTCTGCTGAATTGTCCTGCAGTTGCAAATATTGCAGTCTTATGTTAAAGTTGCTGGATAATATTTTTATTTAGATTTTTGTCTCCCCTCAAGCTGAACGCGTCATTTCCTCATCTCAGAAGGAACAAAAAAACCCCCACCAAACATTCTAAGAAGCACAACCCTAATAATTCTAGGAGCTTTTATTTCTATTTGCCACTGCTTTATGTTTTAGTTGCTTCCTCCTCAGTGTAGAAAGATGACTGTGTTAGAAGTAGCATCTCAAGAATATGATCTGTCCTGTCAGCACTTCATCATCAGTTTTGCTATGCTGAAACTGTAAAGGAGGCTTCAACCCAATGTCGATCCTATGGGTATTGCTGGCTTTGATCATAAATTGCCTTTCCTCAAGTGTCTACTATCCTTGATAGTGTTGGATTTGAATTTCTGTATATGTTGGAAGGCTCTCTGACCCAAAATGTTTATGAACGCTGAAAACTTCCATCAGATTCCTTTTCATACAGCAGTTCATTAGCATAAACATGCACTTACATAGCTGCAGCTCTCTATCTTCTTGCTGTGCCTTTTTTTTAAAGTTCTCTTTAAATCTAATGGATGTGATTAAAGAAACTGATACCATTAGCAGGTAAAATGAATATTCCTGTGGTCTCTGTGACATCCTTAGCCTTTGATTATTTTTGGCATGTGGATTAATACAGTGTATGGCAAATATTGTGGTATTGGCACTCAGCTACCACGGGTTCCTGAGGGTAGCTACTTCAGACTGAAATTGGTTGTTTAAGCAAATAACCACAACATATAATTACTTAATTAATATAAAAGCTCTTTAGTTTTCTATAACTTCCATCTTGGATTCATTATGACAAGTTAGAAATGACCATTATAAATAATGAAACAGGATTTTTATTTAAACCCCTATGTGAAAATATGATCTGGAAAAGCAGGCTTGTCCTCTTTATAAAAATAGGTTTGGGAGTTGGCTCCTGCTGAGCTGTTCTCTGGAGGCTGGAGGCAGAACTCAGCTTAGCGCCTTGTGCCACAAACAGCATTTCAAGCAGGGCAGCATTTTATTGTGGAATGTGAGAAAAAACCAGTTTTTTACAGATCACGTTGACAAACACAGTCTGTTAATGGTTTTCTAGTGTAAAGAACAACACTTAAAAAGCAGGCAAAAATAGTTCTAAAAAGACCTTTCTAGGCCACAGCAAAACCATATCCAGCTATGATTTACCAAACACTGACAAAATCTTTCTCACTTCAGTGTTGCCTTGTGGAGAGCTCTGATGTACACTCTGTTTTTACATCTCAGTGCTGCAGCAGGCAGACTGTATTTATAAACGGTCAATTAGCACCATCATCTCTAATCTATGGATATAGTATGTCAGGGAAATACCCATCTGAAATGTGATGCAGTTATTCAAGAAAACATGCAGATACAAGGGATCTGTCTACAGTTTATATCCCACATTTCTTCTTCCTACTCCTTCAAAGTAAACCATCTTGGAACTGTAAATTTGTAGATACAGTTTTGAGGTAGAAAGTTCCTACAAAGGCCTTGCCTTTCAAGGATAAATAATCTCTGAGATGTTTGGATTTATTGGTCAGTTTTATTCTTGGAATGTACTAGTTGCACAGTTTCTTAACCTTTAATTGGTCATACTTAAGAGCCAGTTTTTTTTCTATTGAGACCTATTATATATATTAATGTAACTCTTGTATTATAATTAATAAATGCTGTAGCACAACATATGTATCTATGGTAGTTCAGTTGTCGTATGTGCAGCCTTCTAGTGCAGACTGGTTAGGTAGTGGAAAGTAAATTAAACAACTGTAGCAGGCAGTACTCCTAGAAAGCAAGGGATGAATGTGGAGTGCAATGCTCTTGCATTACCAGCTGTGAAACTTAAGGAGAGGGTTGAGGCAGAGCTACCAGAGGAAGAGCGAGATATGTGTGATGCAGCCTCTTTGTGTACTGGAAAAGATAGCTAGTGGGATTTTATTGCATTGAAAGCACAAATACCAGTGACATAACTGGTCATTTTGAAATCAGATTTTTGCCAGCACTGGATAGACACACAGGAGGACATTTTTGTAGCGACTTTTTTTGACAGTTGCTGTAGGGTAGTAGAACATTATGTGGGTTTGGGGTTTTGGGATTATTTTTTTTTGGTTGGTTGGTTGGGTTTTTTTGTTTTCTTTTTCCTCCATTTCTGTCTCTATTTAAACACGAACTGAAAATGCACATTACTGCTAGGAAGCCACTGCCTTATATGGTCCTATTAGCTCTTTTGGATTGCAAAAGCTTCTGAAGGGTTACTGCAAACTTGAGAACTCTTAGAGCCATATTCTATTAGATCTTGTTTTTTTTTTAAGTCAGAATGCTGCAACCTGCCTGGCGCTGTGCTGAGAGCACTTGGCACTTTTACAGCCATGTCTTTGGTTGCCGTTGTACAAACTACCCTGTGTATACACCAGAGCAAGCATTGCATCCGACGGTAGGTGCATGCTAATTCAATAATTTTCTTTGATGCTTTTTCCAGTATTTAAAAATTTTGTACCTCTGAAGTACTTCTCAGTGTATCTTTTCACTACAAACCCATCACAAAAGAAGCAGCCGATCTCCTCTTGAGTGGACTGCCCCAAATCTCAGGTATGACTAAGGAAGGTTAAAATACTGCGAAGTCATACTGACTTCATTGCATCTGCAGTTGCAGCTTGGTTTGCAGTTGTCACTGCTCTTAATGCAAAGGTCTGATTTATAGTTCTTAGCTTACTAAATCTAGATTGGACAGAATTTGAATTTAGAATTGCTGGTCTGACCAGACTGGTGAATACTTCATACCCTCATTATAACTTATATGATACCGTGCAGAAAACACAGGTGCAGGATTGCCATCAGACACAGGGATAGCCTAAGCAAGTGAGGATGTGACAATCCCTGTTAACATCTGATACTTGTACTTAATTCTCCAGTCCCTCTGGGATTTGGAGACTGAGTAGAATAAACTTTAAGAGACTTGGAGCAGCTCCTGATTTGGTTGTGCTACTCATTCCTAGATGGAAAACAATTGTATTTTGGTTAGATTTAATTGAGTTAAAAGTACATAGGAATCATTTTGCTATTCTGATTTCTGTATTTTTATTTCAGGTATGATAAATGATACAGTAAGTGAAAGATTGATAGAAAATTGTTTTATGGGCTATACATAGAATTTACACACAGAGATGAAACAATACCAACGCTTGCACCATATCTGGGACCAATGGTGTCAGCCAGGACATGGGGGTGGAAGAATTGCCTCTGTTCAGGGCAGTGTGGTTGTTTGTGGAAACTGCTTCCACTGAAATGCTCATTTTTTTTTGTGTGATCTAATTACCATACAAAGGAGAAGGCTGTAAGTTAATAATCAATCAAACTACAGAAGAGAAGCGAATAAATGTTTCACTTCAACTTTTGACTTTAATAAAATATTCAAAGATTTCTAAAGTATTTTAGTGCATTGTTTCCCTGTAAGAAGTGTGTGCATAAAAACTGCATTATGAGAAATTAGTCATGAACTGTGTTCCAGCAGTCACAATTTCTATAATTTATAATATAACTATTCACTACTATTACCTTTTTGTTGCTAAAAAGATTATACTACTTTCATTACAACAGTCCAAAAAAGCATACTTTTGAATAGTTGCAGTAGCAGAAGGCAGAAACTGTTCCAGCTTTTTTTATGTTTTCTTGCTCTGTTTTTGTTCCTGCCCTGAGGATCTTTCCATGAGCTGAAACTGCAAAAGATTTAGGTTTTCACTGTAGTATAGGTACTCTTGGTCAATCTTGTGTTAGCTCACCTGCATGAAAGGTCACATTTTCTGAGTTAGTAAAAAACTCAGGTAGTTCATTGGTATATTGTGTGACTTTTTAGACCTCCTCGACATGTGAATATCAGCTCTCTTCTAAAACAGGAAGCACAAAACAAGTTGAAAAGTCAAGGTGTTCTGTTATGTCATTGATGCTCATAAACATCAGAGGGCAAGAAGTTATTTTAGGTGACCTGAGGTTTTCAATTATTTGAATTCAGGCAGACCTTAAGTCTAAATTCATCCTTAATTGATTTTACTTTTAACTGAATGTATTAGAGAAAGATATCTTGTATTTCCTTTATGAGTTAAGCAATGTCACTATTCATGAAAATCCATCACTTGGTTCTTATGATTCACCCTGTCCAGCTGACTGGTGTGGAGATGGTCAAGCCTGCAGAAGAGCCCTCTTTCAGCTGTATTAGTTGACTTCATCAGTTTTCTGTGCTAGAGTAGCAATTCTATTGACTACTAGATTTTACATCCATCTCTTGTTATGCCCTATGACTGTAGCTGAGTCACTGCCTTTGGCCAGGACAGGCCAGATGCTGGATTTGCCTTTTGGCTGTTCTTTTCAGTTGCAGTGTTTGCTATTCGCTTTGACGTTAATGCATACCAGACAGCAAAATGCTTGAGTGTTGCTTTCATAATTGAACCTCACATTTGGCTGCCTATACTTTATTAGCAGCTGACCAACTCTGGGCACTTGTGCTTGTTCAGGAGAAGAAGGAAACAATTCTTTTTGTCTTCCCCAGTATTATCAATTTGTTTTCTCTCTCACCTTAAAATAAACCTCAATTTTTCACCTTCCAAGTTCTGTGATGTGTCAGAGCTTGCTACAGTTTTTGCATTTAGTCTACCTCACTGATCCTCTGAGCAGCTCTCTGAAAGGTTTCTCTCTGATGACGTTTACATCTACAAATGTAAAGTATGTGATTGTGGCATTCACAGATAGAAGAACAATTTATTGTTTTATGTGAGGTAACATTTCTAAAGTTTTAAATTCACCTCAAATAATCAGAGGACTTTAAAAAACTTTTAGTTCATATCAATGATAGTATACCACAGGTTTAGTAGTCTTGAAATAGGACTTCCTTTGCTTGCTGTTATGCCACTCATTTGTTGTTCAGATCAAGCTGAAGAAAAACTTCCTCGTATCTCAGCCTTAGAGAGAAAGGCCTGTTTATTGCAAAGTGGCAAGGTGTAGCCATTTGGTCTTTAAATTCTAGTTGTGGGTTCTCTTAGTTTTTTTCTTATGATTAGAATCTGCAGCCATGGCCTCTCCCATGGAGAGCATTTTTTTGCAAATAATATGTTTTAAGTTGTTTCTAAAGAATATTTTTGGTGCGAGCTGACCTTCTAGGCTGTGCTCTGTGACCAAAAAAAAAAAAAAAACACCAAAAAAAAGTGGGGCATCTATAGGTCTTGGCTTAGAAAAGGAAAGATAAAGTCAAAGGACCATGATTGTGTGCAATCTATAAGAAGACATGAACAAAGAAAAAGGAAAGGGGACCTGACACTGTCATGAAATATAAAGGAGTAACTGGGTTGGTAGGGAGGTGGTCTGTACTTTGTGATTGAAGGATAAGGGAGAGGAAGAATGAAAAATACTGGAGTGGTGACAGAGAGGTTGAGCTTTGATGGGAATGGGTTTGCCTTGCAGAAGACAGAGTAATTGTGGGAATCTGGATTGATGCAAGATAAGAACAGTGAGGGGAAAAAATTTGTAGTAAAAATGAAGATGTTTGTGCTTCTACTGCTCTGTTATCCCTACATACCTTCTGTGCTGGTTATCACAGGTTATTTATATGGCACTTGGGTGATAGAAGTGTTCTTAAGCACCAGCTATCTCACAAGCATGAGGCTCTTATGAGGCTGGTGGATGTGAATGTTGGTCACTTGCACAGAATAATCCTCTTCTCCAACCTGTGAAAAATTAACCCCTTTCTCAATTGATTGACTGAGCTTGATACACTGTATTTCCAGACTGCATAGCTCTGAGTGTCTCAGTCTTATTCTGGGCTTCCCTTGTACATATTGTGGTTTATTGTGTGTCAAGTAGAGAAAAACAAACTTCATGTCTTGCAAGTGATGCTAATCCAGCAGGTCATGCAATAATGATTGTCATTTACTGAGGTGTTAAAAGACAAGTTGGTTTTAGACAGATGAAAGAAGGTTCTCAGCTGGGCATTACTAACCTGGGTGCTTTCTGTAAGACACCAAAAGGTACTAAATGTATGTCCCAAATTATGGGGAAGTGTAAGTAGAATAATGCTCAAAGAGAATAGCAACATTTGATGTTAGAGAGAAGAATGGTTGTTTGCCAGTTGACATGTTTGCTAATTTATGGGTATATAACTGCTAATTGTGACCAGAGGTTTTTGTATGCCCTGCATAACTTGAGCCAGTTTTGCATAAGTCTGATGGAAGAGTGTAATGTGGGTTATTATGAATATACAAGTGATTTGCTATTGTGAAATTCATCTGTGATTGGAATAATTGCTCATACATGCTTCTAACCAGTATACTGTTGAAACACAGCATGTCTGCTACTGTGTGCAGTGTGATTAAGCATCATGTTGAACTCTAGAGTATATAAACAAGTACACTGCTGTGGGAACTAGGAACTTACCTTACCATTTTGCTCAAGCAACGATTCAGCCCTCCTCTTAATTAACTAAATACAGGCCTCTCTGTGCATCTATAAAATGTTTGTCAATTCTTTAATTATGCCAATTCTTCTCTAAACTTCATCAAACTCATTAAAAATATTTGAGAAAGCTGTGAAAACTGATGTTAGATGCCTAAAGTCCTGTAAATATAGTGTATTTGTGCACTAGCAAATTTTGCATTTGAAGAGAGCTCTTCTGTGTAGTAGGCAAAGGTTTAACAAGAATTCTTGGCTAAGATTGAGGTTAGACATATTCAAAGGAGAAATAGCATGCACATTCTTAGTAATTCAGGAAAATTAATTTTTTCAAGAACTTATTAGGATTTGTAGTCGGTTTACACCACTGAGTGCTTTTGCACTCAGGGTTGGACGATTTACTATGGTATATGATTTATTTCAAACAGGAACTAAGCTGGAAAATTCCTTTTGTCCTTTTTATGCTAGATGACTCCAGTATTCTCTTATGGCTTTATACTCTGTTTATGTATGTTTATCAATACTTATTAGGAGTAGTTTTCTGTCTATAATATGTTTTGGAAATCAATGGCTGATGGAAAACATGCAGCTTTTCAATGATGAGAATATTCTAGGACTACTCAGATAGTTTTTTCTCTACAAGTTGCCTTGGGGCATTGCTGTCCTCATATTGGATCATGCTTTGTGCACAGGCAGAGACAATTTAGTGTGGTGTAATTTCAGCTGAAATTATTGGTAGTGTTGTAAGTAGAGAGTTCCTTCTAGTACAAATGAATGTTACTTTGGAGTACATCATGTTTTTTGTCAGTGAAGCTGAATGTTGATTCATTAGTATTTCAAAAGTAGGAAGAACTAAGCATGTCTAGCTATTGAAGTGTGCAGGACCTAGTGCTTAGTTGTAATGATAGGAAACATTATGTGTTTCCCTTATGGAATAAGAGTCAAGAGATAACCATTGCGTATTAAGAGAAAAGAGATTTTTTTGTTGTTGTGGGGTTTTTTTGTCACTGATTTGTTATGTCATGAAACTACTTTTGAGCAACTGCCCATTTTTATGCTCAGTTTAATTTTAGTCAGTGTGTGTTAGACTTTGCAGGAACTTCAAAAGTGATTCTGCCATCTCATGGTCTTTTCAGGCATGCCTGTGATTCCTAATGTATTTGTCAAGTGCTCAAGACATTTTTTAGGGTTTTTTTTTGACATGAACAATAATTGTCGATTTTTCTTTTTTGTCTTTCTAATGAAATGATCACTGAGTGAAGCGCAAAGAAATTCATGTAGTAATGCGATTAAAAAAAGACTTTATGAAGTGCTCCTGCTCTTCATGGAAAGTTAGGTTATAAACATATGTGTCAGATTTATTTAAAGCAATAAGGAAAAAAATATTAACAGTGATCAGAATATAGATTGCTTTAGATTTCAAGAACATTTAACATTCTCTCATACAAAAGATCAGACTTAATAAATGCCTAGTGACAAAATTGTGGAATCTCGGGTGGAGAGATTAATGGGGTGCACCAGAGATAGAATTAAGAAAAAAAACCTCATTTTATCTCTCCTTTTATATATTGATTTGTTCTTTTTTTTCTTGGTTGGTTGGTTTCAATTGTGAGAAGGAACTGTGGGAGGGAGAGGCTGCATTATGGTGGAACCTGAACTCTTCCTATGGAATACGTCACTGGACTGCCCTGGATGAATTCCTGCTTCCTAATCAGCAGGGATGACTGAGCTTTGGGATATATAAAAACCCATCCCAAAACCTTAAAAATTCCAGTCCGAATATGAAAATGTCTTCTCATACCTCTTCAACATTATAAATCTGTGCCTTATTTCTAACCTGCATATATTTATCTCCTTTTTTTTCCCCATTAGATTTTGGTATATCTTTCAGAAGAATTCTGACAATAAATTCCTTCCACCTCTGTAGTGGGCTATAGATTCTCATCCAGTGACACTCCAATCTTCTATTTGACAAACTAAATAGGTTGACCTCTGTAAATCTTTTATTAGTAGTGATGTTTTTCAATGTTGTCGTCATGCTTATGGTTCTTTCTTGAACCCATTTGTGAATGTCTTTGAAATGTTGACAGCAGAACTGGACACAGTGATTTAGTAGCAGTCACAGAGGCAATACAGCCTCCCTATTTCTTCTCAGTATTTCCCAGATTATATATAAGCCATTAACTATATTATCCTGTGCAGCTGTGATCCTCTTATTGTTTGTCAAGCTAATTGCCTCTAAGAATAAAATTCCATTCTGATTTTTGTTCCTGGATGTGACCTTCCATTTAGCACCCCAAAAATCAGGGTGGTGGAAGCTCTGACTAATATGCCAGTTTTGTGTCTCCCCTCTCAGTTCTCCGTGATCTGATCAAACTCAATCAGTTCCAGTCTTGTATTTGTTCCCATAAACACATTATGTTTGTATTGAGACAGCACTGATTTTTTTTGACACCCTTCCTGCAAGCATTTGATGATAATGTTCGGAATTCAAGATCAATAGATAGACATTTCTTAATTTACTCTGAATCAAAATTTTACTTGGTAAGTTTGAAACACAGCAAAAGTGTAACGTTTGTGTGGTAGTGGAAATAAAACATGCAGAGAAACAAGAGGTAGCTTAATAAATGGAGGGCAGTAAAATGCAGCTAGACATGGATTTCAAGGGTCACAAGAAGCTTTTAGGCTCCTGTGCTCTGGAGGATTAGTACCATTTTTGTGACAACATTTTGTAGCTCTTTTAGAAGGGAAATTAATTTCATTGCTTTACATCACTGTTCAGTTGAGACTTTAATTAAAAAGCATTTTAAGAGTCTTTAGAGTTGTAATCTATTTTTCTTTTGTCCAGGTTGCCCAGTGGTAAAGAAAAAACTAATTGCTAAAAATAAGGAAAAAAATGTGTTTTGCTTTTCTTTTAAGGAGCTTTTTGAAAATTGTGAGGGTTTTTCCCCCCCAAAAAGCAGGATACATGAAAATTTTTTATTCTTTAAAGCACTTCCTGAGTTTTGATTAAAATTTTTTGCATTTATTTATTTATTAATTTATTTATTTTAAAATTTAAAAATGTGATTCTCTGAAAAGGTTTGGGTGGAAACAAAAATTCCCCAGCAAGGTTTTTAGTTTTAAAAAGTGCCTGAGGGATGTAATAGCATGTATTGCTTTTTTTTCTTTGTTTTTTTTTTTTTTAAAGGTGACTTGGATTTAGATTAGTCTAGAAAGGCTTTTAATGTCCACCTGTTACTTTTTCCTGCTTAATGTTTAACTGGTATATATTGCATGTTTGTGTTTATAAATTTGTGAATCTGTTTAACCCTCTGCTCACAGCAGTCTATTACAAATGCATATGACACAGATTGATATTCTGCCTCGGTCGTATGCAAAAAATATCCATGCCATACAAATCAATAGTATTCTATTACTGTGATAGCCTGAGGAACATGGAACAACAAAGATTTCCTAATGAAAATCCTAGGGTCAATTCAGTTATTGAGGCAATCCTCAGAGACTGCAAATGAGTTGAGGGTTTATTTTGAAATTGTCATCTAAACTGGAGGTTTTGACATACTGGAACTCCACTAATTACCATGTATGCTTCAGGGCTTCTAGAAGGGCAGAAAACTCTGCTTATTCATGTAGGCAAGCAGAAAATAGAAAAGGCAGATGTTGTACTGTCCTATTCTTGTCTGATTCTGACTGTTTTTTGACCTCATACATCTATTTCATAAAGTCTGTGTATTTTACAGAGTTACATCCCCATGCAAGTATTTTTTCTTAATGAAATTTTTATATTTTATATTATTGAGATGTACTTGGACTAGCTGCCCAGAAAAAAAAATTACAAGTTAGCTTTAAAGAAATCATACCAGCTGTAAATTGTTGGGAGGCACTACATTCTCTTAAGGATGACATGAGAGTAAAAGTGTCTCGATGTTTGCTGATACTGCAATCTTCTGTGGAATATGCTGTTTAAAATGAAGAGATTATGTACAGTAGACCTTAAAAACAAAAAACCCACAAGATTCTCTCCCCTACACCCCCTCCCCTTGAAAAAAACACCCACCAAGCCCAAAACCACAAAACCAAACCCACCAAAACAAAGCCTAAGGACTTTTAAAACCATTGCATTTAATAAACTTAGTCACTGTTTTGGGAAACACTATGTTAATTAATTTTAATTTCCTTGATAATTCTTCCAACAAATGCTTGTTATGGGAGGTTGTCAAATGCAGGGGTGTAAAATATGACCTCTATGAAATATGAGGCTTTTTTATTCCATTACTTTTGCTGTGTTATTGAATATCAATCAGTCAAGGAGAAGTGGTATCCTAATTAAGAATAGTGATACAGGTTTAGAATTTGCTTTTATTGACATAAACGTTGTGTCTTAGCCAATTAACTATTTATTCCTGAAAGATTTTGCAGGAAACTGCATGTGTAAAATGGATAAGTACTGCTTTTGTCTGTCATCTTATGAAATAAGATAAAATAGCTAGCTGTTGGGTTTTTTATCAGTTGAGTTTAGTGGTTGCATTGCTACTGTGTATTTCTAGTTATATGTAGCTAAATGAGCAAACAGTAATGGATGAGGTGAAGGAGATGAGTGCCCACATCTAACCACACAGTAGGTCTTGTAAGCAAACACGAGATCTCAGAGTTTGTCTGAAGCTGAGCAGTGAAGTGACTGCAGGAGAAAGGCTGAGTGTGTGCCTTGATCACCTTGCAGCAGAGGCACCACTGATTAACACCATGATCTCAGGCACATCATCATCATGGTGCACTTGGCCAGCACAGTTTGCCATTTCCATGACCGCAGAATCTTTATATTTGGAAAAGGCCTTTAAGATCATAGAGTGCAACCACAGATTAATACTTCCAAGTTCACCACAAAACCATGTCACCAAATGCTACAGCTACATGTCTTTTAAATACCTGTAGGGATGGTGACTCCACCACTTCCCTGGGGACTCCTTGCTGTGGTGAGGGGCCCAAAACTGAACACAGGATTCAAGGTGTAGCTTCACCAGTGCTGAGTACTGCAGATCAATCTGTGCCCTGATCCTGCTGCCCACACTGTTTCTGATCCAAACCAGGATGCCACTGGCCTTCTTGGCCACCCAGGCACACGCTGGCTCATGTTCAACCCACTGTTGACCAGCACCCCTGCGTCCTTTCCAGACAGCTTTCCAGACACTTATTTCCAAGCCTGTAGCATTGCATGGGGATAAAGGTCTTTAGACATGATCTTAAGCCTAAATCATTCTATGATTCTATGATCATGGAAATTGCAAATTGCACTGACCAAGTGCAGCACTTTGGTCTGTATCAAAGCTACTCTCCAGGGTAATGCTGGACTGGACTCGTTTCCTACCTACAGTCAGGATCTAGATCCTTTTGAATATGAGGTAAAGAATATTTGTAGCAATATGTAGGCACTGTGTGTATTGCTGTATATAATATCAGACTGAGAGTTTGTAAATGCCAATGTTGTTATGAATGCCTGCAATTAGAAATGTACATTTGTTATCCAGACCTTCAGTATGCAGCTTTTAGAATACCTGAAAGGAGCAATAGTTACACAGTCATACGAATTCCAATATCTTCTACCTTAAAAACCATTTAGTGCTAGCTAGATTTCCCAGTTTTCCTGTAGCACCTCATTTACTCCTTCTTATATATATTGGACCTGAAAATAAATCATCAGTGGCTCCCTTTAACTGAGTGTTGTTTTGCTATCTAGGATTTAAAATTCGCTGGTCAGAATTTTATGCAAATAAAAACCTGCAAATAAAACAGGTTTTAAAGTGAATTGATTAAAATCTTTTCTTAAGAAGTTGTTGCTTTACTAAAATGATGTGGCTGATTCTCAGATAGTGTCTGTAAAGGGAATGATTTGCTTTTTTGTTAAAAAAGAAAAACAAACAACAAATTACTTATTTCCCGTGAGTGATCTATTAAATCACAACATTGCTACCACATTGAGAAGTTTTATTTCCATCATATTTTTATGTTGGAAACATTCATGTACTGTAACAAAAGCATGGTTATGATTTTCCTGCATGGAAGGTCAGCAGTAAAGGGGGGAAGAGGCAGTTACATATTCCTCATGATATGAGAGCAAAGGTTTGCCTTCACTGAGTACTCAAATATTGAATGACTGTGTTGTACATCACAGAAAACCTCTTCTCTCCCAAGTGAAAAGCAACTCCATATTGACTGATCAGTTTGAATATTTTCCTTGAAATAATGCCAGTGGCACTTGCATATTTTTGTTTCATTTCTGTTGAAAGATTCGTCTCTGCTCCCTAAATTGTCTTCTCAAATTACTTCAATACCACGCAAGATATTAAACACTCTATAAAGCATTCTGGGCACTCTTGCAGAAAAGACTCAATCAGAGTGAGAAACAACATAACATTTATCACAGAAGTCTGTTATTTGAATACAGACTTCATTTAGAGTTGCCCATTGAGAACTTTAATTTATCTTTTATGTGACATGCATTTATTTATAACTCTGGATTTACGCAGCTCATGCATTTGTACATTTTTGTCATTTCTGCTAAAAGCTTTTTCACAAACCATACTGCAGTTGGTGCAGTTGCCCAGGCTTGGTGGAACATTCAGATTTTGGGAGAGAACAGAGATTCCCTAATCAGCGTCAGTGGACTCACCATACAGTAGAGGCTTGTAAAGTGCAATAGCCACAATATTCCTACCTTTGATATTGCTAATATTCATTTCCACAGGCCGCTTTTCTCCTCTGTGTCACCTATTTATTTTGTGCAGTTTATACAGTTTGTGTTTCCTAAGTCTTTGCCCAGTTTGGTCCCTGGTGTATTGTCTCATTTCATTCCTTGTGTTTCTATCTCACACCTTTTAAACCACCTAACTTTTTTTTCACCCCAATAAAAATAGCCTTTTTCGATTCCATTCCTCTACACACCCTTTTTTTTTTATTTTATTTTAGCAAATAACATAAAAATACTCAATATTAAAATGAAATTTCAAATAATGACAATCTGCACAACTTCAGATAGAATGTAGTTTGTTCATTGAAGAAAATACAGAGTACTGAATTTTTATATGGAGATTCAGTGTCTACTTCAGTATTTTGATACTGCTGGACAGTCCAATCCACAGAATTCCAGGAAATACTTTTAAGAGATGTTGAATCAAACATATTGTAAGCTGGTGTAAGAGGTGATGAGAAATCAATAATTAGCTCTCAATGCTTCCTTGTCTTTCAAGCTGTTTAGTGTAACATTGATATAAAAAGTAATCACACTACATCTTGGTAATGGATTGGTCATTTATTTTGATGTATCTGGAATAATTTTCTTTCATATGATAGACAGCAGGACTATGGATAAGCATAATATCTCTAGTGTAAAAATCAGTGGTTTCCTCTATGAAAAATAAAATGTATCATTTTCCTTTATTTATTTAGGCAGAAAGAGAGAGTAACCTTTGAGGATGGAAAGGAATGGATTTTTTTAATTATCTTTTGAATACTTGATTTAAGACACCACGTATTGGAGGGAAAAAGCACCAAACCACAACACTAATGAACAGAGAATAAATGAGGAAAAAATAACTGTATGGTAAAAAATATTCAATTCTGATGTTGAAGTAGAGAAAGAATAAGGAATTAGGAATCCCTAGCTTTTTCCCCCACACTCAGACAAACTGTAACAATTGAGATCCGGCACAGAAATGTAATTGAGAAAACACCATCTTGAATTCCAAGGCTAGCTTAAAAAATAAATAAAGTAGTGGTAAACTGCAAGAAGTGGTGAAATAGTTCTCCTTTGTAGAAGAAATGCAATACTAGATATTTAATAAAGCATAAACAATTTCTTAACTGTACAGTAAAGCATCTTTAGTGTATTTCTTAAATAATTTCTTATTTTAGTTTCTGTAAAGTAATTTTGTATTTCTTCATGAATAGAATTAGATATAGAAGTTTATCTCATCTGGAGGATGTTACAATCATGGCACACGATTTTTTTGCTTACGGATCAGAGTTAAAAGACCTCACTGCATGTTCTGCTTACAAGACTCACTCTCTGCATGACTTTGGGTAGAGCATTTTACTTTTCTATATGCATCGCCTTCAATAAAAAAATAAATAACTTAGAGTGTACTGAAGAACCAGTAAATTATTACTAAATTAAAAGTAGTATTTTAAATGCAAAATAGTTGAGATGCTGGTATAAAAAGATGAATACAAAACTCCTAGCTGGGCAAGTCATACTTCTGATGACTGAAGTCTTCCTGCAGTGTCTGGTTTTTGCATTTTAGGAAGTCTGTCTCTTCTCATACGCTAGAAGCAATGAATATATTTCCTGCCTTGGGAACTCATGGCAAAGCAACTTTCAAGCTAGTCAATGCCTGGTCACATTTAATGTGCTGAATTAACTTATGGTCATAAACTGACAGGTGGTTTTGAGCAGTTCATGAAGGAATTTAGTTGGTGTGTGCAAAATGCAGCCTACAGGTCAATGATACTTGGACACACAGCAATTAATAACCAACAGCCAATACTGTTACCCTTGTTTATGTCATTATTTTTTTTCCAATTGATTTCTGATGAAATTGATTAAAATACTTCCTAGTTGAAGACATATTTGCTGTAAAGTAAAGGAATAATAAAATTGGCCTCATACAATGAGACAGATGTTTTGATCCTTGTTAGGAAACACTATCAGAAAAAATGTATAATTACTAGGGGGTCATCCCCACTCCCCAAAACCCAGTGTCATGGTTTTTGAACGTGTTTTTAGATTTTCTGTTATTTTGTAGAAATATACTACCATAATACGTGGCTTGTTCCTGTTCCCACTAGAGTCAATAGCAAAATTACCAATGAGTGATGGAAAAAGCCTATGAAAAATGTTTCAAAAACATTTGGTTTCATTTAGGTAAATTCAATTCGTTGGCCAAAATATTAGATTTCTAATTGTTTGCTTCAATCAGAGCTACACAGAGACTGGTGTCTCTTTATGTCAGTTTCAGTAGATTTATTCCTACCAGCATGCTGTAAAAAAATCTCTTGCCTAAATTTTAAGCCAAAATTGGAAGATAGACTCTCAGCAATATGGAAGAAAATCCAAATCCAATGTGTAAGAACCATAAAGAGCTCAATGCCAGCTCTTGCTAATTTGCATTATATATTTTTTTTGTTGTGCTTACAGGGTTTCTTGAGAGCCTTCAAAACACACTTGAAGTGCCAGATCACTGTCCTTCTGTGCCATTACTAAATATAAATTTTTCCACATGAATCAACTGAGTGAAGATCAGATGTTTTAAAAAGGGCTTGGTTTTCATTTGCCTAAAGGCTATTGTGCTAAAAAGAATTCAGTGACCTCATAGCTGAAAGTGACTGCAGATTTGCTATTAAATAACTCAGCTGTGCTGCACAGCTTTGCGAACCATGATTGTAATATTTTTGTTCTAATTTTTGTAATTTCATTTTTTATTTATATGTAAATTACACAGACCTTAAGATCATCATGGCTAGTATTCGCGAACAAAGATTTGGGAAGAGACCTTAAGATACCCTGTTGGTACACCTCTCTGACCAAAATTTCCCTGATGCATTTGTAGGATATGAAAATGCTGCTAAACTGGAACAATAGTCCCTAATATTCTAGGATAGAAGGAAAAGCCTTTCTTTGGATGCAGCTTCATTGTTTTCTTTCTGAAGTTCTGAAACAAATGTGTCGTGCAGCTGTTGGAACAGCCATGTCCTCCCAGTCATGTCACTGGATGCTGTGTGAACTCTGTTGATCTTATGTGGGATCTGTAATTCTATGGGAGGCTCCTTGATGGAGATAGAAGCTCATTCATAAGATATGAATGAGATTCATACTTGCAAAAGTACTGATAACTAATGGAGTGAAGTCATTCCACTTTCCTATAGTAAAGCAAGCAGAAAAGGTCTCTGTTACTTATGAGTCATCACAGATCTGGGCTGCAGCATGGGTGTTTCTTAGGGTACAGTATTCAGAAGCTGGTGGCTGTAAGGCACAATGAAATTTTTTATTTAGCTGCCTCTGAGTATCTGGGTTCAGGATGATATTCTTGCATGGATATCTTTTGTGACTGGAGAAGCTAGAGCTCTGCCTCCAATATATCATAATTTCTTGAGCTTTGTAGTCATGTCTGAGTGTTAGTTAATGTATTTTTGTCCTGATTTCATTTAACATGGTGTTCCATCTACAGCTAGCAGTGCTGACCTGTGATGTGCTGTCATCACAGTGTATCTGGAAGGGCACTATTTCAAAATTAGAGAGAGGGCAGTGGAGAAGATATGTCGTCTGCCTGAAGCTAGTATCTCATTCAGGGAACAATTTTATCCAAGGTTAATGGAAGATCAGACACAATATCAGTCAGCTGAAGCAAGATCACAGTTATCTGTTAAACATGGAGAAGTGTAACTCCATTCCTGAACTGTCATGATGTACTTGCAGCATTTTGATAGGGCTTGACAGATAGTGTTTGTTTATTGACACAAGTATCCTCTGTGCTGCTCTAAGTATCTATTTTTCAGTTCTTGTGTGGAAATTAAGTGTTTGGGTGAAGTGAGAGGAAACATCTGATAGTCGTAAAGAGGTAATGTACTAGCAGTGGCTGAGTAAACAGTAAAGGGAATGCCCCCTGCAGCTGGGGTGGGTTAGCCCTGGCTGGCAGCCAAATGCCCACCCAGGCATTCACTCCCCCCTACCTCAGTAAAGCCTTTGATACTGCAAGTGTGGTCACCATCTTTGAGAGAGGGACCTGCTTTTAAGAAACAGCTTGCAGAGTCCTTATTCTAATTGCAGGATTTTCCAGAGGTACTGATTATATAAAGGGGTGTTCAGTGATATCTGTGCAGTATGAGAAGTCCACAACTTGATAATGTTGTGATATTATGCAGGATGGGATAATGCCCCCTTCTCAAGAATTTGTAGTCTTTGCCTGAGAATTGTTGTAAATTACTAATGCCTTTCCTTATTTATTTTTTTTTTTAAATATAATACCATTGTCATCTTCTCTGAGAAGGCAGATCAATGCATTTGTGTTTGGGAAGGGGAGTAAAAGACTGGGAGACCTTTGGATTAAATAGTCAATAGATTTCTTTGCTGCAGAACTACTTTGGAGCGAGGGTGTATTCATTCACTCTTTCACATTTTTCTTTGTTAAGGTGCAGTTCAACTGAGACTGAATTCCTCTTTGGCTGTCCATAAACTGTGAAACAGAAGGATGCGGAAGACTATTCCTTGTCTTTTTGTACATGAGTGATAAAAGCACAAGATCATTAATACAAGTTTGTTGCAAAGATGAGTTCAGAGGAGAAGAGTATATCTCCAGCTCACAAAACAGCCACTCCATCACATAGAAGTGCCTCCTCATCATCATCGTCTCAGAGAGACAGGAGGCAGGTAAGGAAAAGCTCTAAATGTTTGCACCATCTGGTGGGATGGTACTTTTATTCCTGTAATGTGGCCTTTAGTTCTTACTAGCTCTTGATTTGCTTGCTTATAGCACTGGATGATATCACCATAGCCAAGAACTGTTGATTTTTTTAGTTGATTTTTTTTTTTTCCATTTTCTGAAGTGGCTCAAAAAAGATTCAGAAGTAACATGGGCACTATGTGCAGCACTGGAGCAAGAAGTGTGTAATCACATGGACAAGTAGGAAACATGCTCTGAAATCTTTTGGGAAGTGGTTTCTTTGATGGCATGAACCTACAATTGTTTAAAATTGTTTTGTGTCCTCTGTGGATATCTCTTCTTGTAAATATAATTACAGAGATGCATTATCATTTTAGAAGGTTGTAATTCAGTTTAAATATCATACTGTTCGTCTTTTTGTAAAACCTAACGTTTTAAATATTATTATTTGTTTTACTACAAATTTACACTGATTGTACCACATACTGAAGTACTAGTCCAGTTATGTTGGACTTCAGTTTTTAAGATACCCTTGTCTATGTGGATGTAATACATCTTTTCTCCATGATCCCTTTGAGATGAAGACTGTATTATTTCTGCTCAAAACAACTTGAGCGTTTCTGTGGCTTTTTTGAGAGATGGGTGTAGTCTGGCCACAGCACCAGTGGGAGCTGCCCGCTAGAAAGTGTGGGAGCTACCCACTAGATTTCAGATTGGTTATTACATGTATATTTACAAACACAAAGATTTATACTGAAAATTTGGTTAGAACAGATAAATATTTTAAAACTGATCTGTGGAAAAGAGGCAGGAAAAGAGCTTATGTAATCATTAGCTGTGGTACACATTTACTTGAATGGCTGTGGCTTAGGAATATTTTCGCAGCTACTTGTATGCCAGCTGGGACAATATTTTTCAGCTGCTGCTGGGGAAGTTTTTGCACTTACCTGTCTTATGAAAAATTTGAAAACTGAGAATTTTGATGAAAACTGTAACATTTACATCTTTGAATGAAAATAGTCTTGCCATAAGGTATGTTTAAAATGTTAAATCAGTAGAATTCTGATGTATGTTCAGTAACAGGCAGGAAATATGTCTGGAATTTTTTTAATAATTTACATTGCTTGAGTAAATCCAAAAATTATTTTCTCACAGGTGATAAATATTTTCCCTGTCAGAGTGTACAGGATTTGGGATAGCTGTACTCAATTAATTAAGTCCTAGTTAGCATATAATCTCCTAATTTTTCATTACTTCCATGTGGAGCAAGGATTTCGACACCTTTTGTTTGAAGCATCGGTGTATTTTGTCTCCCACATTTAAACTTCAAGAAGGTGAATGCAAGATCTCATAGGAGCTGTTGGTCTCAGCTAAGAGCATATCCTCTGAGTTTTCTTTGTAATTAGGTAGTTGGATACAATCATGCAAGTGAGAATGAAAAAAAAAAAGTACCTCTTGGGAATACATTTTACATAAATCTAATGGCTACCATATCTGTTACCATAGCAACAGTATAGAGCAAGGTATACCTGTCATCATAACGAAATGGATGCTTAACTTTAAGTCCATATTTGACCATGGAAATGTGAAGCATGATTTTAAAATAATGCTGTAAAGGTTGGTGATGTGATGCATCCAGAATATCCAATAAAGTGTGATGATGCTTAACAGTTATATTTAGGCATGTAAATGTGGACTGGAAAGGCTACTGCTAGGCATTCATTTTTTGCCTTCGTGCTTTCAGTGTTAAAGGCAGACAAATATCCAAGAGAATGAATGGATGAACAATTTCTTCTGCAGAAAGACACAGAGCTAGAGCAATGCAGCGTGAAGTGCAGTGGTACTATATCCAGGAAAAGAAACATACAGGTGTTTCCTCTGTGCATGTAGACACAGTAAATCAACCAGCTTCATCCTACCAGCTACTATAAGCACTGTATTTCTACTATATTTCTAATTTCTTTCCTTGCTTGTGGTATTATTTGTATATTTTTTGGTTTTCATAGGCTTTTCCTCAAACACAATGACAGCTCAGGGGTGGGGGGTTTTGGTTCAGGAGGTGTTGGGTTTTACTTTGAAAAGGCTTTAAAATTCTGTTTTGCTACCTCCTTTTACTCTTCAGAGCAGGTAGGAGAAAAGCACCCTTCCTGAATTGGTATATGAATGTGGAAAGTGATGTGACTGGATGAAGTGTCAATATAGCTTTCATTGTCAAATGTGAGGATAACACTTGATCTTTCTAGATGGTTAATGACTGAAATCTTATCATATAATTCTTGTCAAAGTCATACCAGCAATTATGGAACAGTTTCCCTTTAAATAATGGTGCAGGAGGCTGAGTGAGTGTGAACATGATTATGATAAATCATTTCAGGGAGAGTGGAAAATGTTGTGCTGTATATAATGCTGGCATTTTAATGTAGCTTTCTTATTTGTGCAATATATATCACCTAAGAGAATTAGAAGTCAGCAAAAGCTTTGACATTGCCAATTTACAGGCTCCATGACTAAGTTAATAGATAAATGAACAGACTAATGAAGCCAGCGATAACAAAAAAACTGATTTCAGATTTTTGTCATTAATTGTCATTAAAATCATGTTTGATTTGGACTGCTAGATAGAAGAAGGCCCAGAACCAACCTGTTTTGTTTAACCCCTGAGTTGAACAGGGTGGCAAGTTAGTTGTGGTGTCCTTGATAAGGAATACTTCAGAAGGGAACAGCAGCAGTTTTTCCTACTGTGGAACTGTTGCAGAGTGTGAAACACACTTTGACTTCCACTGGCAGTAAGAGTCTTCATACACAGGTTAGCATAAAAAATGCAATTCTGATAGCCTTTTTTGTGGACTGTGCTGACAAGATAGATTCTTGTTTTTCATCCCTTATGAAACTCTGAAGAGGCTAGCTGTATACTGTTGCACAAGAAAACGTAGGAAAACTAACAGCTTTTAGAAGGTACAGCTGAATATGATAAAATCATATGTTGTATATTCAGTTGTATGGATGTAAGTTCTTTATGAATATTGCATATTTAGTCAATAAATAAAATATGTAAGTCATAAGGCAGACTGTAATATTATTAGAGAATATATATTAGAGAATATATATTATATATTCTCTGCAATGCGTGGGTAGGAATATTGTGCTGAGAAGGCAGAAAGAAGTGAATACATCATAGGGTTAATAATGTAAAGTTCGAAAAATTGAAGCCTGACCCCAGGCTATTAAACAGAGTGAGTGATACAGAAGGATAGTAATAATATTGAAACTGTGAACAAAGGAGAGATTTTGACTTTTCTGGCCATCATCTGAAGGGTTGCTAATACCTGATCGGAAGTGGATTTAGCAATGTCTTCTATTTTAAATATGAGGATTTTTCTTCCAAATTCTTATTTTCTCTTTGTGATCTCTTTCTTTTTCTGTTTCCCTTTGTCTGTTTGCTTTTTCTACAAATCCTTCTTTTCCCACACAGCAATCACAAAAGAAGAAAAGCATTTAGTCCTATTGCATTTAGCCTTATATTTAACCTTTCTACTAGGAGAGCTTTCATATTTCAAATGACTATTGTCTTTCAACCATATGTAAAGAGTGAAAGATAGGGGCTTTGAAGGAAGAAGAAAAAATGATTTTCCAGAGCAGCAATCTGCTTTTCAGATTTTAACACGGCTTGTTGGTTTTTTGGTTGGTTTTTTTTTTTTTTTCTCCTTTCTGTAAGAGCAGCATTGACTAATAGAAGGGGTGTACTCAAGGGATGCACAAAGGACTGAGTCTGGGTTGAAGATGTTTACCTGGCCATGAAATTTAGAAGCAGAATGTGATTTCAAGGCTCTGATCTTGCCTAAAGGTCTGTTGTTGGAAAATGCCTATTTAGCTTTTTACAACCATTGTATTTCAATTGTCAGTCTCCTGAAAGCAGTATTTCCTAAGGTGAGTATCACCATTTTGTAGATATAAAGCCTTTAATGATGATGGAAGGATTGAGTCATCTGTCTACAGCAATCTTAACCAAACCTTAGTTTATAGAGTAACTGTAAAAAAGATACTGGAGTAGGTGAATCTGGAGGTGAAATGTATGAACCTGAAAAAAAGGACCAATAATCATTATTTGGATATAGAGATGCAGTAGCAATCTAGGCCTCACAGTGCTGTGTACTGTATTAAGCATATAAGAAAAGGCAGTCACTAGCTTAAAGTGCTGATTAAATGAGACATATATTGGGAGCAGAAAAAGAGAGGTGACTTGTCTGTTGTCTCTTTCATCAAGTAACGATACAGCATAATAGGAAATTATGATGGTTTCTATGTCAATTCTAGAGTTTCATGCTTTAGGTTGACATTAAGAAGCATAAAAGTAGAATTATAAAAGCTATTCTTGGCTAAGAAGATCACCATCAAGTTTTTTGCAAGAGACAGAGCTACAAATTTTTCACAGATGTACTGCAGGGACCACCAGGTTCTGTGAAGCTGAGTTCACATCTGCGTGCCACAGCAAGTGGGTGGCACAGGAGGAAGAAGTAACAAGTACCAGCAGTGTAGTGCTCAACTTTGTAGAAAGTAGAAACTACTTGATTTGGAGAGCAAGAACTGTGGTCAGGAAATACATAGGTGAAAAAACTGAGTAGGGGAGAGAGAACCAGGTAGGCCAAATGCTTTGTGAGGTTGTAGGATATGAAACTAAGAAGGAAGGACTGTTTTTAGGGAGAACAACAACTGTCTGAAAAAGTAAGGCAGAGTAGGAGAGAAACCAAGCATGGAAAAATTTGTGGCTTTGGTTTTTTCTTTTGTGACCAGGAGTATCTGGGAGAGCTAGTTGATGTGTAGAAGGAAAAAAAAAAAATCTATGAGAAAACTTTATTCTAACTGCTTGATGTTTAAAGTCTTTTTGTATGATTATTCTAAGGAATAGCAGGTTTGCTTTTTATCTGTCCTGTAGAAAAAGGAGTCTAGTGTTTGAGACTGAAGCTACTTAATGCAAAATGCTGGGGCTTAAAATGCAAAACCTGCTGTTGCTATTGCTTTGACTCCCTTTGCTGTTACACCATCCCTGGCAGCTCAGAGGGAAGCAGAAGAGTGGCAACTGGAAGGGTCATGGCAGGAACAGCTGTGGCTGCAGCAGCTATGGGATTTCAGCCAATAGGGCTTTTCCCTTGCTAGGCTAGGTCCATCATATACACAGATCTACCTTGCCAGCTGGAAATTCATTGTCCTATTTAATTTAGAATTTTTGGTATTTTTTTTGAGACTGGGAACAATAAGATGTGTGAGAGTTTGTGAAGGGATAGGAGGGAGTGTGCATGGTCATGTAGTGTAATTTTTTAGTTTTAATATGTTAAGATACCTCAAACTCAAGCTTTCTCTTTATGACCAGTTACAATCAGTGATGCAATATCAAGGATGCTTTTATGATGTCACTATAGATTTCTGCCTCACAAATTAACAATATAATTGATTGGCATTTTTACTGTCCAGTGTACTTGAGACAGTGTTGCTCATGTGAGATTGCAATATAATGTAATGTAATATATTCAATGAGGAAGAGATGTCTGAGAGCTTTTATATACCTTCTTTATTCTTAAATTGAGTAGCAGCTTACCTGCTTGTTCACTGCTGTCAGCCTGATGTAATGTCTGGGAAAAAATTCTTGGTGCTTACCTGTAAATTTCACTTGTTCCTGTGTCTCTGTGACTTAAAAAGAAAGGCAAGGATGGACAGTGCTCTAATAGATATGGTACAGACCTCAGAACGCAACCTTATTCCTGGCTTTGCTTTGTAGCAAAACATAGACTTTTAAAAGCCTTTTTCTTCTCACTAGTTTGTGAGAATTATTTCAATAATAATTATTAATCTCTCTTGAGACTTTCAAACTAAAGATGCTACTAAATGCCAAGTACTGTTGTTACAGTGATGTAATTCTCTTTCACTCTCTTTCCTAATTAACTTTCTTCACATAAAACAGTTGAAGCAGGATTAGAGCAGAAGAGTTGAGTACTTTAAAAGCAACAACTCACCAGAGCAAGAAAGTGTTCTGAGGGAGCCAAGGAACGATATGGCAGAATTGTTAACAAAAACATGTAGTTATTCTTTAAACTGATTAGCTGCTGCTACTCTACAACATAATTTTTTCCCTGTGCCTTTGACAGAGTGCAAAAATGTTCCTTAGGTTTGGAAGGTAGTATCACTCATGGGTGATTGAGATTATGCACATTTCAAGATGTACAAATGTATTAGGCAGAAGAAATGTAAGCCTTAGTAAAGATATTTGCTGTTCTGACACTTCTCTTTTCCTGTTTTTATTAAATACTTTACCCTGGAATTGAAAATGAAGCGCTTATGTAAAAACTTTCCCCTAGTAGAATAATATTTCATGTTTTAAAAAAAAAATCTGATTAAAAATTTTTCAACCCCCCTTTTTTCCTATCTCCTGTCTTTTTGTACTGTGCATATTAAAGTTCAAAGGATATTGAGAAAGGCTAAGTAGGTAACTTACAGAAGGATGTGAGAGTCATAGGAAGAAAAGTCTTTCTTTTTCTGAATCTACGCACTTTTCTAAGTGAGGCTCCAGCTTTTTGGTTTATGATTAGTGTTAAGTTAGACTCCCTTTCATGTCTAGAGTGCTTTAATTCATAAACAAATTGACCTATCAAGGAATGGTTTTGTTTTGTGTATGTAATTTTATTTTCCCTCCTTTTTAAAAACTATGTGAGCATGAATAAAATGAATTGCTAGCCTCAGACTATTTAACAAAATATCAATCCTTTTGATTGTGATTATTCAATATTTATAAAAATTTTGTATCATTAGCAAACGTGAATTCTTTCTGTCAGATATTGTAAATTTGTCTGTTTGCTTTATCTTGAGATAACTGCAAAAGGAGAAGATTGTCATTAAAGATTCAGGCTGCAACTTGGTAGGTGCTCCGAACCATCGTTCTGGCAAAGGGAAGGTTGCTGTTGCAATGATAGCTCGTTTCTGCTTTATCCAGTGGAGCAAGAGCTTATTTCTCTTCAGAGTTTGTCAAAAAGTACTTTGAAAACCAAAGGCTTCTTTGCTTCCAGAGCCTAAAAGCATTGACATGAAGTACGATATAAAGCTGGAGCTCTAGCAAGAGCTGACATGGAGCTCCTGAGCTAACAAATCCTTGACATTTCTGTTACACAAGCAGTGTTTATTTTGCATATCCCAGGAAAGAAGTAGGCATACATACCTGTATATTATTCATATGCTACAGAACTGCTTCTTATATATATATATGCTTGTCTTTCACTAAAAAGGTTACAAAGAGAAAATGTTGCTCTTAAGCACATTTCTGTACAAGATGAGCATGTATTACAAGAAAAAAAGTATTAACTTCATGTGCTATTCATAAAGTGTTATTAAGTTCCTTTGTTGGATAGTTCATAGCTGAGATTGTTGAAATCAGCTATGGAGCAGTGTCAATAGGAGAGACTTAGGATGAGAATAGGACCACGATGGCTTTATAAAAATTAAAAAAAAAGTGTTAGAAGAAAGAAGGGAGAAATACGTTGATGCGATATGATTGTTTTGCTTTGTGCTCACCCTTCTCTCACAGTTATATTCAAGAATCTATCTTTATTCCAACATCTACAGAAGGAAAGCCAGAGCTGACTGAGAAGCAGCCTAAGATAAAAGCGAATTTCAAGGTTATTCCCTTTGCAAATAATATTGCAGATTAACTCGGCATATATCACAGCTTGTTTAAAAGGTAGTAAAAATGGTATGTATTCAGTCAAATCTGTGTCTACCTTTATTACTTCTACTGTGTTTCGGATAACTGGAAAATGCTACGCTTTTAGTTGAGAGAAAGTGGTCGAACATTGCACTTTGTACTAAATGGAATTCAAATAAGAACACAGGTTTGCTAGGGTGCAGTGAATAGCAGGTAATAAAAGATACAATAGTTAGTTCTTCAGATTGAAAAAATCCAACACACACACAAAAAAAAAACCAGAGAGAAAAACTCTATTTTGAATTACTGTTGTAGAAAATTGTATGTCTAGGCCCCATGGTTATTGAAGACTGCTAAAATGCTAGGAACAAATAAAATGGCCCAACAGATCTTTTTCATTAATTAACTGTTAACCACATGTTGTGCATATTTCTGAACTGCAGAGAGTCTGTGTCCAATGTGAGTGATAAATTCCTCACCAGCCTGTCTTTTTTTTTTTAAATAATAAATTATAAAATATAGAGAAGTCTTTGCATTAAATATAATTCATTCCATTAAATAAATAAGCAGTGAAGTAGAAAGGGGAGGCATGTGTACCGGACTTGTCCTTCACTAGATTTCCTGTCTCTACTTATTCAAAATATCTTTTCTTTCCTTGTCTTCCCTGTGGAAACAGCTAAATGTCTTTTGTTTTGTGGGAAGTCAGATTGAGTGACTAAAAGTTAGGGTCCTCAGCCTCTGGCCTGATGGGAGACTAACCTTGCCAGTGGAATGGGGAGGAGAATCCAGGGATAAAAAAAGATAAAACCTGAGGTTTGAAATAAGAACAGTTTAATAATTGAAATAAAATATAACATCAATTGTAGTGAAAGGGAAGAACAACAAGAAAAAGAAAAAGAAATAAAACCTAAGAAAGGCATTTGATGGCCAATACAACTGCTCACTGACAGCTGACCGTGGCCCAGCCTGTCCCCAACTAGTGATTGGCCCCTCCTGGTCAACTACCCCCAGTTTATATACTGAGCATGACATTCTAGGGTATGGAATATCCCTTTGACAAGGTCAGCAGTCTTGGCTGTACTCCCTCACGGCTTTTTGTGCAACTCCTCACTGGCAGAGTATGGGAACTTGTCAAGTCTTTGACTTAGGGTAAATGATACTTAGCAACAACCAAAACATTGCTGTGCTGTCAACATTATTCTCATACTAAATCCAAACCACAGCACTATACCAGCTACTAGGAAGAAAATGAACTCTATCCCAGCCAAAACTGGGATAATGTCATACTGGTGTATGAGTCATTGAACTGTAAACTGAGAAAAGAATTTGGCAAGATACATAGAAAGATGTTGTAAAGTATGGTTTCCATTCTTGCCCTCCAGAGAAGATGAGAATATGATAGAACATCATACTGTTATTTTCTCCATCAATTTCTTTCTCTGTCACATGTCTTTGGGAAGCAACAGGAAAAAGGCAGGGCAGAACAAGCATTTGTGTTCCCCATACGTTGGTTTGTTAGGGGGCATTTTGAGGCAAATGTGTGCTCACATATGTAATGTATATTGTGGATAATCACAAAGATGAAGGAAAGATTGTAGTTAGGACTAAGACTTAGCAATGGCATTACAGAGTAATTTGAGTTTAACTTGTAATTCTACTGAATTAGTTTTGAAGAGCACACAGAATTTAATAATGTTGGCGTTTTCCTCCAAGACAGATCAACACAGGTAATTCTGAAACATGAAGGAAGTCTGGAATGCAGCAATGTGGAGATTGGTTTTTGTCTGACTGTATTCTTGGGATGAGAGGAATGAGAGTACCAGGTTGATTGATACACCTATGGATTATTCATTTTTCTGTTTGATTATAAACAAGCCTCGGAAGATGTTTTGATCTACCTCTTTCTTCCTTTTCTTCTTATCAGCTTTTTTTTACTACTTCCTTTACCAACTCTGTTTTTTACATTAAAACACAAAAAACCTTGATAATACCTTCAAGATCTAAGTAATTTTTATTTTTGTAATGCTAAATAACTAAACTCTTGCTCTGTGAAATTAGCTGCTTTTCAAAATGTCAAGTGATTGTGTAATTTCTAGCTGCAATTTTGCAGAAAAATAACATGCATTAATGGAAAACATTTTGCACCAAGTAATGTCTCTTAATATTATGCTAGACACATGTCACAAATCTAAAGAAATGATTTTGTGTTAGCGTAATGGTGGTCATAAAAGAAAAGAATTGAAAAGCAAACATATAAAAGGCAACAAGCCAACACTTCTGGAAGTAAGGAAAGTAAAGAAGGCAGTTTTATTTAAAAAGTGCTCATTTTCTAATTTTCAAACAAATAGTTGAATAAGCCAGCATTCATTAAAGTGCTGTCAGCTAATAATGTATTTCTCTACTGAAGTGGAACTGTAATGACTGAGGGCTAATTAAAAAAAAAAAAAAAGGCACAAAACCTCCTTGCCTTAAAACCATGCAATTGAAAATGTCACTGGAAATCTGGCAAGCTAAGGGCTGTTGGTTACTCCTCTCTAAATATTGTACAAAATGAAATTGCAGTTATGTAACAACAAACTGCACCAGCTGCTGCATATGAGACCTTCAGAACATCTGTGTTGGGCATTGCTCCATCTCAAGATGGATGGATTCCTGCCTGCCAGACAAAACTGGCAAGAAAGTTGTGAATCGTCCTGATTATGGTAATCAAGAGACATTTTAGTCTTCCTTGGAGGAACAGGTTTAGGTTTTCTTGTATATTGTTAAAATGTGATACTGTGTACATTTTCTCTATTCAGTGAGAAATCTTATCATTGTTTATCATTAGGAACTTTGTGGTTCTTTCTTTGCTGAAAAATTTAATTGAAAGTAACTGAAAATAAATGCTGGTTACTGTTGTATAGTGGCAGTGATGCTTAATCTCCACTGACAACAGATACAGTCTCCACATTTTCCTATTCTCATTCACAGTCACAACTTGAAAGAAAACAATGAAGGTCTGTGTGTTGCTCTGCAGCAAGATGGGGTCTGTGTTGTATATGCATTTAAATGAATAGCTGTGTTTATTTTAATTTAGTTTGGTTATGGTCCTTATGTACTTAGTTGTTGGTATAAACAAAAATATTTACACTACAGTTTGTGTGTGTTTTTATATTCCCGATTGTTTCAGCTGTCACTGGTACCTATGTAACTTCTTCTTCAGGCAATGTAAAGAAGCTTAATTGTGAACTGAACTTATTTGGCATTTTCAGCTGAAAAAAACCCTTCTCAGAGGGTATATGGCAATTGTGTTTGTCGTTTGTGCTACATGTCCTGGAAATGAAGTAGTTTTATTTTATACCAAAGAGATACTGTTGACATGTTGCAGTAGAATTCTTACCAAATAATAGTTTGAGATGTAGCAAAATTTCACCAGAGAATGAAATGCAGATCCAAGCATTAAGAATGCGGTTATTTTCTCCTGTATCAAAAATTATTTTTCTTTTATAAAATAATAGTGAAACATTTCTGGAAAATGGGAAGACCTTTTTAGATGTCTTTTAAGAATAGTAGTTTTTTCAGGACTAGTTTTGACATTATGTATTTAATTTTTATTATTAATAAAAATTGAATAAAATATGAATAAAATAGAATAAAATATGAATAAAATATTTTATTATGATGCTTTGAAGATATAAAATTTAATAGTATTGTCAGATGTAAAAACAGCTGCAATTGTTTGAGATCACAGTGTTCCATAAATGTGCACTAGCAAGCCCATCAGCTGAGACGCAGTAACTGACCTTGTTAACACCTGTAATATGTTAAAAGCATTCATGTAATTAGTTACTTCAGTTGAGAAGCCAATAACAAAATGCTAAGGGTTGATAATGAATATGTTAGAGGCAGGACTATCTTATGTGCAGTGATTTGCTTCAGAAGTGAATGTAGAGCAGTGCTGACTGCATGATATTTGTACTCATTGTCTTGTATATTAGCAGAAAACATAATAGGAGCACTTCTCATTTGTGTAGGTAAGAATGGCATTACTTGTCTTTCCTGGCTTTTTTTTAGTTAACCATAATTTCTAGATTAAAGAGAGCAATTAGTTTAAAAACCAATAATAAAAAAAGAGAGAGAAGTATATTACCTCAGAAGACGAACTGTTTGTACACTTAAGTCATGGATGGGTAGCATTTTGTATGTTTTGTGCCATGGTGTTATCTTTAATTTTTGGGGTTTTTTTAGAGTGTTCATATTTTGGAGCGGAAGGCGTCTTCGGGAAGCACAGACCCTTCTTTAAGCAAGCAGTTCCTTGAAAGCGATCATCTCTCTCTATCCAAGGTAAGCAAAAGCATTGGATGTAATCTGGGTGATGAGCTTCCCTCTGGAGTTACAAAGCAACTTGACTAACAGCTTTGGGATACTGTTTTGTATGATTCTACATATATTGTGAGTCTGCCCTGGAGCCTTTTGTTCCATAACTGAGGTGTCAGAGGAGACTAATCTTTAGCAGTTATTATATTAACAAAATCAAGGATTTTTTTTTTTTTTTTTACTTGTGGATGGCCCCCAGGAACAAATTTTACAACCTCAGAGTATGGGGCTAGAAGGAACTTTGATGATCTTTGTGGGTTCCTCCTGACTCAGGATATTTCATGATTCTATGACTGTGAGAAATTTTCCAGTCCTGTCCTCTTACTATGGTAGAGCAAATCACTTCCAAGTCTAAAATTGCTGCTAATCAACGATTATATTAGTTTTAAAAATATGTCCTAATGACATTCATTGTGGGTAGTTTGAAATTTCAAATCTCTTGTTGAGACCATCTTTCCTGAGGCAGAGAGAAAGAGAACTGCAGGAATGACACCACCGGTTCCTGAAAGATGGAGCCTTCTGTGTGATGTTTTGAAGTCAACTTCTTCCTGGGAAAATTCCTCAGTTTTGGAATAAGTGATTCCAAACAAGTCTAATTTCACATAAAGGCGGCTTCATTTTAATATACTTCATATGCAGAAGCAAGATTATTACTGAAAAGGATGCTGTGATATTTGTGGAATATTTGGTGGAAAAGAAAAATCTGAAATTAAATGTCTGTCAGTTCTGAAACAGAACTGGTAAAACAACTTCAAAATGAAATACTGTATTTGTCCAGGGAAAATGAAATGGTTTATTCTTTTTTATTTGGAAAACAAATATTCTGCAGTCAAAAAGACTAGGTTCATAAAGCTCTTGGTGGTGGCTCCCTTAATCCCCATATGTGGGGCATATGCAGACCCAGGGACGGAAAGTTGTGATTGTGTTCCCCCAGTCCTGCTGCTTTGCACAGGCTGTTTCTCAAGTAATATGTAAGGTATCACTGAAGTCCTAAAGTACTGATTGCCATTGGATGAGGATTCTTCAACATATTGCTTTCACTCTGTTTTTTCCCCATTTCTGGCTGCTCTTTCATGATGTCCCTTATATTGGGCATATTTCATCACACCGAACCTGTGGGATAAGGCACAGTTAGGATTGTTAGAATGGTTTTAAGAACAGCTTGTAGCACTGATGTGGCAGAAGACAAGTATCCACACTGCACTAAGTAATTGTTCATTTTATCCTTCTGTAGCAGGCCTTTTGTTTAAATGAATAGCTATATGAGATTGTGTGGTCTCTAGCTGAGAACTAATCAATACTGATGTTATCTAGTAGATAAAAGACTTATGCCTGCATCTGATCATCTAAAAGAGAAATCAATATGATGAAGAATCAGTTGGCAGAGTCCCAGAGAAGACTCTCTGCTCACCCCAGGGGACTTAGAAATTTGTTCCCCTCAAGTACCAAGTACTTCTTTCTATGGAAAAAGTAATGTATATGTGATTCTCTCTATAGAATGGAAATAGAATATCCAAGCAAATATAGGGAAGTAAAAAAAGTGGGGTTTGAGTATGGCATTTGCAGACAATGAGATAATTAAAGTTTATAGTTATGCAGGGAAAACTAAACTGAATAAGGATTTCTGTTACAATTTACTGCAGTGCACATTGTCATAGAGCTTTTCACCCTTCTCAGAATACCAAGACTTTACTGAAAATTGTAGATTTGAAATTTGCTGTTACCTTTGAATTTTCATAATAGTAATGTCAGTGTTATCAGAGCTGTGTAATTAACTTGGAGGTGTTATGAAAGACTGACAGCGCTCGGCTTTGAACAGTTTTGTGGGAAATGGAGAGACATTTGTTTTTCCCTTTAAATGTTTGATGCTATATGACCTCTTTCCTTTCTTGATAACTTTTTATAACATTGCTGGGAGTTGTGACAGATAAGCTGAGAAAATGCAAGTTTAGAAGTTTGTAGTGTATAATTAGTAAAATAGAGTCTGAGTAGGCAGGCAATAAGAGATTTTTAAACTGGTGCAGAATTCTGTTGAAGCAAGAGGGTAGAAATAAAGGCATGACTTAGATTTTTTTTCTCTTTAAAAATATTGTTCTTTACGGTTCACTGTAAGTCTGGCTTCAGTTGCACCAGTCACCAAGCATAAGAAACGGTACGTACAAGAAATATGCTTTAATTGGCTCCCTGAAAGGCATACAGCTGGTTGTGTCTGAAATTATACTGCTCCTATGTTTTTCTCTAGAGAGAAAATTAGTTAACTTTCCTATAAATTTCTTGTAATACAGTGAAAATGAATGCAGGAAAATAAAAAAAATCCTTTTGCAGATTTCTGAAGGCACAATTAGCCTATGAAACTCTGTCATAAAATGTCTTTGAAGATGATGGCTAGCTACATTCAAAATCAACAATAAAGCAACTTCTTCTGTTAGCTTTTCTGATTTGGAGGAAAAAGTAGGGTATGCAGAATCAATGCAACTTTTACTTTAAAGATCAGAAAATTTAAAATTTTTTATGATCAAGAAATACCACGAAGACCACTGTTAATATATACCTTATCTGGTAAGAGTTAGACTTCCAAAAGTGTTCATGTTTAGTAGTTTTAAATGAGATACAACTAGACATAATATAGTGACTGTGTAGTTTTGTACCTAAATTTTAAAAGCCTAGCTTTCCTACTCTGTCTCGCATTGGAGAATTTGTGCTACTTGAAAGTGCAGTTTTTCACCATGTGTTAATCAAAGTGTCTTCATATTTTTCACCAGGAACCTGACAGCTGGGAAATCATAGAGGGTCTGAAAATAGGCCAGACCAATGTCCAGAAGCCAGACAAACATGAAGGTTTCATGCTGAAAAAGAGAAAATGGCCATTAAAAGGTTGGCACAAGGTAAATGTCTCATAAACCAGTCAGAAGGTTATTACCTAATTTTATGAGTTGGGACTTCTTTGTCTAGAGGAAATTAGGATGTCAAATAAATACCCAGGATTTTGGTGAGTGACTTTTTCTTTCACCTATGTATAGAGTTAGTTTGCAGACACAGCTCATGGCTTTTAAGTCACAGTGCCTGCTGCCTGCTGTTGTATTCAAAATCCAGATGGAATTTGTAAATAACACAACAAATGCCTTGTGTTTTAAGAGGTTTGTTCTTTGCCATATATTATAAAAAAGTGTAACTGTGTACTCTAAGATTGCGTTGAAGTACACTGAAGTACACAATATCTACATTGAAGAACACAGCAGAGGAGAGCTGAGGGGTTTTCCATGGACCCAAGATGTTCATACAGGAGAGCATTCCCCTTCAGGTCTGCTGACTGAACATATTTGTTCAGCTTTGTCCCTGAATTTTGTTTGTCTTCTTGATTGGAATCTTCATTGTGGGCATGCAGTGGGAATATGGATTTTTACCATAAAATGTCTCTATTTAAAAAAACCAAAACACCCCAAAACTCACACCTAAGTCTACTAGTTCTGTTGAATTAATTTGGACACATATCTTCATGCATGATTCCACCTTTTGTTAACCTTAAACCTGGTGTTCATAAAATTTTTTGTCTGTATTTCATACCATAATAATTGCATTTCCCCTCCTTTTTAGGCAACAAGATATGTGGTATTAATGCTCAACCATCTTTTTTCACCTGAGGCTACTTGAGGCAGGATAATTTTCTGAGACAGAATACATTTTACACCAAAAGATAGTGAAATCATTTGGTATACATGGTGTTTTTCTGGGAAGAATTAATTTATTTATTTTTTTTTACTGAACACTGTTGGACTTATGTCTGAGTCCAATGCAGTCCACACTGGTATAAATTACAGGTTTTTTCTGCATATTGCACTAAATTAAACATATGCCTACCACAATTTTTTGTGCATGCTTATCTACGTTAGATGTTTTGGCTTTGTTTTTCTTAATTAGAGTTTGTAGTTTCAGCAACCAAATACATAAGCACCACCTGAATTTAGTCTAGAGATATTAAAGGATTTCAAACTATGTTTCAAGCTGAAACACTGAAAGAACAGAAAAGGATAGCCTATAGAAAAACCCCAAAACATGACAAAGCAGACCATTCCTCCACCCCCAACGACCCTTCCACTCTCAAAAAAAAATCCAAACAATTAATAGATACATAAGAATTTATAGAATAAACCACTGCTCCCACTCCTTTAAAACACATTATGTTAATATGTTGTTTCTTGACTAAGTGTCTGTTTTGGTAAGGAACTAATTTATAGGAGAGCAAGAGCAGTCCAACTTTCACAGTTCTATAAAGAAGATCACTACTGATGATCTGGATGACTTTAGAGCAGTTACTTGTGTAAATAATTTTTAGTGTGATTAAGAACTTCAAATTTTAGCATCCCCCTCTACTTCGCCTTACATTTCACCTTAGGAACTGAGCTTAGGTTTTGAAGCTGTGGGTTTCCTAGTAATTTTATTTGTTTTTCAACTGCTGCCCAAATATCCTGGAGTTTCCATAACAATACTGTGTGCTAAGAATCCAGTGAAGGAATTTCAGAGACAGTAATTGTAGCATGTGCTCTGTTAGTGTTCTGATAGTAAAGCCATAGATAGCATAACAAAGTAATAGATAGCATCCTTTGTCTCTTGAACATGGCATGTCATATTCTGACATTTTTGAATGTGCTTTAGTAGCATACCAGCTATAATGTGTGCAACTTGGCAAACATCACTTTCTGAAGTGCATTGTGCTTGGAATGAAATGATGATGAAAGATCATTTTCTTTTGTGTGTGCAGCTTAGAGAGACAGAACAATATGAAATTAACATCATATGCTTGTGAAGTTCATTAATGACCATACCTAGGTAAAAAGAAAAGAACCAAAAAAGTTCCTGTTGTTTTGACATCTTATTCAATGAGTTATGTCTCCAGGAAAGCACTGTTTTCTTGCCCTGCATGAGATTTTGGTACCATCTGTTGTGTAACAGACATAATTTCTAGAACCATCTTCAGGGGAGATTTTCTGCCATCTAACTCGGACCCTGCTCATAGTGTTAATTTAACAGGTTTATGTCATGAAACCATTTTCCTTCCCTTCCATGTCAAACAGCTTTGAGAATCAAGGATAGTATTTTGCTAGGTTCTGGCTTTTTAACATAGATTAGTGCTTTAGCTTACACTTTAAAAATAGGAATTAGTTGCGCTTACTTTGCATGTTTTGAAAGCTAGTGATGATAGACACAAGTTAGCAAATCTCATTTCAAGTCTAGGTGTCCTGCTAGCCTGTGTCTTTATGCTGTGTGCCAAAGTCTACATTAACTTGACTGTAATGCAACTTGAATGATCTGGTACAGACAAGCTAAGGCAACTTTTGTTGTGTGAATAGGGGATTCTGCTCTCTGCTGAAACTAAGAACCACTCAGCAAAATAAAGATGTAGCTGTAGCACAGATAGGCAACATTAGGTTAGGTACCATTAGTCCTGGTAACCATGTCAGTGAAGATATAGGAGCTCACACTGTATCATTGACTAACACCCAAAAAATGGGCTCTCCTGTGACCTGGGTCTGTTGCTGGGAATGCTGTAATATTTGCAATAGTACTAATTCCTGCATTACCTAGATTACCACTGGAAAAGGTATCATCAGCATGAATTATAATCTCATTTTTGCTTCACTGTATGGATGTCTGCCATAATGCACAAAGTTTTGGATGGTCTGCCTTTTCAGATGTAGATCTTACACTAGGAAAAACTTTTCAGTTTGTGGATAGGGGAAGGTAGGTTGTTAATTTGAAATGTGACCACCTTTTGTGGGAAGAAAAACAGGAAGAAAATGAAGAAACAGACATACTTCTCTTGTCCTACAATGTCTTTCTTATAGAGTTTATTGAATTGGCTGGAAAATTGGAAAAAAAATACCCTTCATTATTGAAGTTTGCTAAGATCAACCTAGAATATAATGTTGAAAAAAGAGAATCTAGTTTTTCTTGCTTAGAAGATAATTGTCAAAAAACAAGCAAGAGAATTATTCAATACTGTATTTATACTCTCCTTCCAACCCCCAAGCAGTTTCTTAATTGCTACAGGGTAATCCTTTTCCAGATGAATTGTTGTACATAGTTTAAATTGCATCTGCTCATTAAGAAAGAATGTTGTTTCTTTCTTTCTTTCTTTCTTTTTCTTTCAGAGGTTTTTTGTCCTGGATAATGGAATGTTGAAGTATTCAAAGTCACCAATAGATGTAAGTAAAGTTGAAGAGCATTTTAAAACTTATATTGGAATTCAACTTGCCAGGATCTCATACTCACTCTAGGTGTATTTATGACAGTACACACATGAAAGTTGTTGATGGATTCAAAGATAGATAATATATATATATATAGAGAGATATGCAAAGCATGTAAAATTCTGGTTGAGTTATGCCTCAAGACTTCTACCTTTTTTTACTTCTATGGAAAGAAAAACTATATCACTTAAAGTAGTTTCTTTAATGAAGTGCTTGAGAGATTAACCTGTGTATATTTCTTTCCCAATTTTTATGTCAGTCAAAGCTGATTATTCTGAGGCACAATAGGATAGGACAGAGTGGATAGGAGAGAGAATTGATTACAATGTAAAAGTTAACATTAAATTAGTTAGATCTGATACCAATAACTATCAAGCAGTTGCAGCAGGGTGCCAAATACTGTCTAATATTCTGTTTCTTACTTACCTGTACCTGTGTACTCTTGTGAACCAACACACTTAAACTTTGAAGCTGGCTTTGCATTGAGCATTTCTTCTGAGATACTTTCTTCTGACTATAAATATAGTGTTCAGTCTGAGTTCAGCTTTTTTTTTAGTAAGGCTTTGTGTTAAAATGTTTATCGAATGGGAAACCATTTCATCACCAGATATTCTTCTGTTAAATACGGTGAAGTGCATGATACTTTCAAATTCTTACCCTAATTTTTTTTGATTTTTTAGATACAGAAAGGAAAAGTCCATGGGAGCATTGATGTTGGTTTATCAGTCATGTCTATAAAAAAAAAGGCTCGTAGAATAGATCTTGACACAGAAGAACACATCTATCACCTGAAGGTAAAAAGTTCAAAAATGTACTATTTTTTCATCCCTAGTAGAATATAAATAAATGAAATTGTAAAAGATTGTGCAGAAAAGTAGTATTTTGCATGCTTTGTTGACAGTAAATTTTTTTCCAGGTGAAGTCACAGGATTCATTTGATGCATGGGTTTCAAAATTACGCCACCACCGGTTGTACCGTCAGAACGAGATTGTGAGGTCTCCACGAGATGCCAGCTTTCATATATTCCCTTCAGCATCTACTACAGAGTCTTCACCAGCTGCTAATGTGTCAGATGGAAAGGTGTGTAGTGTTCTGTTGTTGAAAACTCGTGGCTTGCTCGTGCGGAGTTTCAGTGGGCTCTTCTTATAATGCTGTTAGAACAGGAGCTTCCACTGTGGGGACCTAGGGCCAGCAAAAAGCTGTCAGTGTGTGCTGCTGAAATACCATCTAATTCAACCTTACTGCAGCCTTCATTAATGGGCTGCTGTAGAGATCTTGCAAAGAATTCACCATCTGTACAGTTTGCACTTGCCTTTGTCATCAGATAGAGACCTGTCTCTTTGCTGATTGATAATGTTCTTCTTCTTAAGCAACAGCTTTTCTGACCAGTGGTTAGCAAACACAGTTCACTTGTGAGGTTCTTGGTTTGGTTCTCCTATTCAGAAAAATCTGCGTCTTGGGGAACTCTAAACCAAATCACAGATGTCACTGAAAACACAATGCTTATTTTGATTTCTGTTCTGGAATAGTGTGGTGATTACACTGACAAAGCAGCATAGCAGCAGTAAATTTAAGCATTTTATTATGCTTTAGGTGCAACAAAATAACTACCCCTGGCAGTCTCCTATACCTTGCAGTAACAGCCTTCCTGTCACTTGCACTACTGGTCAGAGTAAAGTAGCAGCCTGGTTGCAGGACTCTGAAGAAATGGACAGATGTGCAGAAGGTTAGACTTTACCTTTTCATGCCTTGTTCTTTCACTAAAACTTCTTGTTGATACATAATAAGGAAGAGTCAAGTCCGTGAAGTGCTTAAGTTACATCTTTACATGCATGTGAAGTAGCTCTTCAGGTAATTAAATGCTTGTGGTGGGAACTTTGCATATTTTGAGATGTCACTTTTAAAATTTATCTTAATTAATCTGTTATTTTTAATGGATGTCATTGTTCAAATATGATCAACTTTTGAGATCCAGACTTGTTGACTCCTGTAGAAATAATGAGTGTTCAACATCTCTAAAAATAAAATTGTTACTTAGATGCCTTACTACAAGGGATTTGGACTTTTAACTTCTTTATTGCAATAACGTGCTAACAATGGCAAAAAAAAATATGTCTGAACTGAAGCACTTACTATATTTTTATTTTATGTCTGTTAGATCTTGCTCATTGTCAGTCTAACCTTGTGGAACTCAGTAAACTTCTTCAAAATTTAGAAATACTACAGAGAACTCAGTCAGCACCAAATTTCACAGACATGCAGGTAAATATGCTTGAACATATATCATTACACTGAAACATTTGTTCTTGTGTTAAGGGAAATATAGAGATGTTGTCTGTTAACTCAGAATGTTTTTCTGAAATCATTGTGAATCTTGGGTGAAATTTTTATCTTATATGTTTATTTTAAGCATGTGTAATACTGTTTCAAGTACAAAAAATAGTTAAGATGTATTTATTATTTGAGTTAAATAGGACAAATCAAACAATTATTGTAAAAGAAAACTGAGAACTGTTGCAGTAGAATACATGTATAAATTGCAATTGTACTTAAGGAGTTTTTGTTATGCTGAGTAAGATAACATTTTAAGTTTTTTAAGGATTGGAGACCCAAAGACCCTCAAAGACGAAGTTGCATGCTCTAGAAAAGAGGGCATAGTACAAAGGTCCCAAGTTTTGGACTGTTTCCCAGTTCAGGGTGAGTTTTCCTCTTGACAGAAAGCAACAGCACATCCTAAATCATAAATACTTTCCTCCTTTTTCACTGAATTCTTTTGAGTACAAAAATGTCTGAGTAGTACCACGGAAGAAATCCATGAGGATTTCAAGATCGGGTCCTAAATATTGTGCACCTGTGAAAAAAGCGTACCAGTCATTTTGCTAAATGAACCAACTATATGATATGTTTACAAAAGTGTCAGGATAGCTACAGCTGATCACTGCTGCAGTTTTGGGGCCTGGCAGCAGCATTCTTCTCCTTACTTTCTAATTTGTAACTGTCTAATGCTACAACTCTTTACTAACTTGCTATATTGTCTATGTTGCTTGTATTAACTTAATAGTACTTTGTTGCTTTAACTATTTGTGTAATGTAGGCTAACTGTGTAGATATTTCAAAGAAAGACAAGCGGGTCACGAGACGATGGAGAACAAAAAGTGTCAGCAAAGATGCAAAAATTCAACTTCAGGTACTGAATGCACAATGTTTTACTTTTCACTGTACTTTTAGATTAACTTCTAATCATGAAATGATATATTAGCTGGAAGTAGGAAGTCAATGTGCTGTCTTTTATGTTTCTGATGAAGTAACTCAAATCTCAGTTTGTTGTGCAAAACCTAGAGAAATAGTGAGAAAAGTATTGATTTTACTTTCATTCAAATGAAAACATTGCCATCTAGGGAAAGGAGAGGGATCTGAATATTAGTCGATTAAGGTGCATAAAATGCAATAGACACGCACCACATGGGTATACTGCTATTCTGTATCAAACTTGCAAAGAAGGGCAGTTGAAGAGATGGCATCAAGCTAAAATCGGAAAACCTGAATGAAATATTAAGCACACGAATTGTCTTTGTCAAGACCTATATGGGAATATTACCAATAATAAGTATTTTCACAAGGCTTCTCTTATGGAAAAGGCTGTAAGGGAGCAAACTGAATAACCAAAGAATAAATTCTGTGAAGAAAGAATTTACTCCGCCCTTCCATAGAGCTGAAAGGTAAAAGCAATAGCAATAAGCATAACATGCATGTATTGCTACCTTGTGTTTTGTTGGAGGCAGTTCTGTGTTTCAAGGTCTGATCCAGAAGTTAATCTTTTTTATAACTGAGCAACTGATAATGAAGACTATATTCAATTGGCTTTGGGAGCTAACACTCACCACTGTGATGTCTGCTACTGAATAAATAAATGTTAGCAACTTTTGATCCATTAAAATACCTGGAAATTCATGCAAACTTTGAAAGCTTATAATATGTCCCCTAGAGGCACAGTAAGGAGTTTTCTGTGACTTTTTTTAAGATTAATAATCTTAAGGAAAGAAGAAATTGTAGTTGCATCAGCCTTCTCACTGCAGCTCTTGTAGGGGATTTTTCTTTCTACCTATTATACTTTGACAAATCATAATAGATTGAACAAGGAAGCATCTCTTAGGATTAAAAAGGTTTATTAACAAAGGAATTTTGGTGATTGATGTCATGTACTATTACCTGCAATTGAAGGATCACTGCTCTTCCCTGCTGCTGAATAACACAGGCAAATAAAAATATCAGGAAAATACCTGCAAGTACTTGGTGCCTGTAAAGAGTCAGAGTCACCACTGCATGTTCTTCTTTCGTGCCACAGTGGTCTCCGAGAAATCCTGTCCACAAAAATGATGAAAGCAGTCAATTTATGATGATCTATGGTGGGTCATAGTGAATAATAAGACATTCTTGTGTTGCCTAAACCTTACCAAAGTAGCACTGGTCTGGACTTCTGTCATTGGCACCCGACTCTCAAACTGCTGTTTGTGCTTTGGCAGGAATTGTGCCTCAGCTCCTGAAATTTTCGAATACATGTGGTTTGCAGGTTCATGTAAGAGAGTTTGTGTGCATAGCACTGCTTGACATGGGTCTGTCTGTTCGTTCTGCGTTGATAATGAACTCTGCCTAACTTGGGTCAACATGAGTTCCTGGCAAGATTAATGCTGGAAACGTAAAGTTTATTTTTTTAGAGCAAAGCATTAAGTTATTGTTGACTGACTTATAAATTAATTTGTAGTGAAACAGAAATAATAAAATTGTTTTAAATTATATGAAAGATGAAGAATCCTTTATGGCTTCTCCATTATCTTGCCTAGTTTAATGAGCTCAACACATTATTTATTCTTCCAAGGGCTGTCCTGTCTCTTGAATGGTCTAAAGCTGTGATCTGTAGCAAGATGGCCTTACTCTGATTCACTGTGTTATTCCTAATTTGTTTTGTGTTGCCATTCCACTAAAATGTGGATTTCCTCTGATGCCTAGGTGCCCTTTAAGTTAACTCCCATTTCTTTCTACCTTCATTGGCCTCCCTCATAGGTCATTTTTTCAAGACTACTCAAACTTTCTATAAACTGTTTATCAGGATATCCACTACTGAGAATCATTTTGTCTAATTTGTGATCATTTCTTCATGGTGCTTACACATTAATTGCTATTAAATGGTTGACATTTGGTACAAAGAAAATTTCTGTTCTTGTGTTACTTTCCCCGTGTCTCCATACATCTCATTAGTTGTAAGGAATAATGCTAATAGTAACATACTAATTTTAAACTAGTTGCAATATTAATTCCATTTGTAGTATTTGCACCTTTTTTTTTTTTAGAATGAGCAGTTGTTAACTACCATCAAAGACCCTCTGATAGTATGATGTTGAGAGCCATCCTTCTGGGGAACATAAAAATTAGGGAGCTTTATATACAGGTGTGTTCTTTGTGCGTAATGGGAAATGAGAGAGTAATTTTTACAGGCTTGGCATGTGCTGTGTAAGATGCAAGGAGAGACTTTTTCCATCTGGATTTTGTATTATACTTGTTACCATTTTTTGTTAATAAGATACCTTTCATTGTATTCTTGCTAACACATTCTGCAGTATGAATGCTAGGTGTATAATGTATTTAAAATATATTTTTTCTTGTAAGAACAGCTGCTTGATTTGTTTCTTAGAAATATATAATTACCAATTAAATATACCAGTTCTGTGTGCAGTTGAATTTGCTCACACAGCTAATCCCAGTGACTAGAGTGGGGGTACTCCCTGATGTAAAATTGAGCATAGCATGTGTATGTATGTTTGCAGGTTTGGGGATTTAGAATTGTTTTTAGTAAATAGTTTAGAATTAACAGCTTGCTTTACAGGCTTTTACTGAAGAGTAATACATGAATTGCTTCTCTGAAGAAAGATTGCTTTTATGAAGGAAGTTTATTTTGGTTTTAAAAAACCCTATTTAAAATCTTATGAAAATGGCCTGCAACAACAAGTTATTTGACCTGTATTAATTCATTTTACAAATGATACTTTTGTACAAAAACTGAATTTTGGGGTTTCAGGGGTTTTTTTTCATTTCTTTCCCTTTGAGTAAAAGACTAAGTTATGATTCTCATGACAGCCTAAACATATTCGAAGGAAGAAAAAAAAACATTACTGAAAAGCAATCAAATAAAAAAATGCTGGTTTTGTTTCCCTCAAAAGCTCAAAGTTGTGAAGTTCCAAGACTAATTTTTTCATTTTACTTTTTTTTTTCCCCAGGGAGAGTAGTGTAATAGAGAGCTATATAGTATGGAGTAACCTGAAAAGTCATCTTGTTCTAATGAGCCTTTCAGCTCAGAGCTGAAACCAGATCCAGACTAGGTTACTGCTTTTTTCATTAAATAAGTATTCCTTTATATTGTAACTCAGATTATGACCTCACTTTCTATCGTGTTGAGAAGAGTGTGTGGTTCTGTAAAGCTCACTGTCACCATTTTAATAATATACCTACATTCATAATCTTGCACGTATATATATTAGTATCTCTCTCTCTCTCTACATATATATGTCCCTATTATTTAAACAAGAATATTCTTCCAAGCTCTTATTCACAAGATAGGCATATTTCTGTAGAGCACAAAGACCTTTACATTATGCATACGATATGTTCTCTGCTTAATGAAGTTTATACTCAGTATTTTAGAGGTTATGTACATGTTTTTTCAATGTCAGAATTATATACTACACCTGAAGTCTTCTCTTACTGTGATCATTAGACAACTCTTCCACTTGTCAGTAGCATTGCCACTAGTATCAGTCAGAGGGTGAAGTGTTAGGCCATTCTCAGATGCAGCAGCCCTACCAGTGGGAATGTTAGAGAAGCAAGACAGTTCAGTTAATAACTGAAATACAGTATCCTGTTCTTTAGCGTGTGTCCATGTATCCAGTCTATCTATACCATCGTTATTTATACGGTCCCCAGGCAGCTTTCAGAAAAAGCAAAAATGTATTTAGATCTAAAAATCCTGAAGTGGCTATAGGTGAAGATATAGAGGAATAAAAAGGTAAAGGAATTGAGAATTGTTTTCTAAAAGCAGAAAGGTGTATTTTCTAGTCTTCCAAAATCTTAAAATGACTTCAAAATAACGACATTTTGACTAGAGGTTAAATAGAATGACTTTTTGATGGGTGTGGAGCTTTTCTGCATTAGATAATTACTTGCTTGACTTTAATCTACCATGATGAATTTTCTTAAGAAAATGAAAGTGAAATTAAGCAGGATGAGGCACAAGTTAGGCATACAGAAAACAAAGTAGCTGTTGGAATACTTAGTTTTCATTTCTGCTGCTTTATCTGAGGTTTTGCATTGCTTCAGAAGCCAAGTCTGCAATAATGTATGGGAAAAGTAGCTGGAACTCAAAAAAGTGATATGTGGAGAAAATGAGTCAGTAGACTCAAGGATGGATGTGGAAATGCTAGAGCTATGCATAGGAATGTTTACATAAGCAAGCTCACTATATAACATACACACTGAAAAGTTCTACCATTGAGATGCATGCATCTTCAATGACCACAATTTATGCACTTCCACTAATGCAAAGTGATCTCTTTCAGAATTCATCTTCTAGATGGTCTAGTGACCCCCAGAAGGAGTTTGGGGTTTGTTTCTTTTTCTGTCATGCCACAGCATCCTTTTTGTTTTCTTATTCCATTATTGCCTTATGACTCTGAATGGCAATGCTAATAGATTTTTTTTTTTTGTAGTCTTAGTGAGTGCACTGCAGTCCAACTCATCCACAGATAATTTTAGTGAAGTACTGAGCTTTTTATGTCTCTGGCATACACAACTGAAATCACATGATATGTCCTCAACATGGGTAGGCCATAAGAGTTAACAAAATTGAAACCCACTTAAAGACTCTCCCTCTCCCTTTTCTGATCACCTTTCATTTTCCTGTGTCCCATCACCCCTTCCCTTCTCTTTTTCTACTTCCTTCTCTTCTTGCATTCACTGTCAGGAAGGGCCGGCACCGAAGGGCCAGTTCAGCACAACACGACGCCGGCAGAGACTGGCAGCTGCAGTGGCTACAACAGTGAGTGGATTTAAAAATCAAGGGATAGCTCTAAAGATGGGAAGCTGTATAACTTGATTGTGTAATAAGCTTATGAAAATGTTTCTTGCACTTTTTGGAGGTGTCTGTGCTACCCACTTTTAGCTGAGTTCCTTAGGAGTGGTCAGGCCCAACAGAAATTATTTCCATAAATGTGGGTCTGAGCTTGTTTACATGGTACATGTCCCTCCTCCTTTATGCAAGTGCAAGTGACAGTTAGACTCAGGCCCTGCCCTATTTGAACATGTCTTTGACATACTCTGCTATATACTATAAAATAGTATAAAAAATTGATCAAGTTCTGCTAAAGATTGTTGTGACAGTCTATAGACAAGACAGCAGAATCAAGGAGATTTGTTACAAACAACCATGGAATTATAAAATTTTATTAATTTTATAAGTAATATAAGGTTAGCCTTTTCTTTTGAGACACTTTCTGTTTACATTCCATAATCCCAAAAAGTCATATTACTACTTCAGTGTCTGTATTTGGTTTTGCTAATTCTCTAAGTCTTTGACAGAAAGTATGGAGCTATAAAATCAATACAGGGACTGGGAATTAGGTGGGGGAAGTCCCGTTTGTGAAATCAAATTAGCATCCAAAGTATATCTTCAGCTGCTGCTTTATCAAGAAAATACTCATTAGGAATGCACAGTATAGACATTAGTACTAATCCATCAACTAAATAGTACAGCAGCTAGATAGGGAAGACTCTGTGCAGCCAAAGATTGAAATGAGCTTTAAATGCATATCTCTTATCAAGCCCAAGCGGTGAATATCTTTACCAGGCTAAAGTATTCCAGGGTCTGCTGTTCCAGGCCATAGCTAAAATCCCCTAAATCAGACATAGTCTCTGTTTAAGCCTATCTTCAGCTTCTGCTACCTGAACTGCAAACTCAGTTACTGCTATGCCCTCCTAAAAAGCATGTTAGAAATCAGTGTTTCTCCAGTTTCCAGATTAACTCATTTAAGTTTATTCCTCCCTAATCAGTTGATGCTGAACACTCTGTGCAATAATGGATTGCTATTTTGACTTCATCAGTCTCCCTGCATAGCACAGAAATCAGCCCGATTCCTGATTTACTTGGCTGAGCAGCTGAGTTGGTGGGAGGCTCTAACCAGTAGGTTCAACAGTAGTTAAACAGCATTGGTAAGGGTTGTACTCCTTACCTAAAGAGTGCTTCAGTGGACAAATACAACCGGACTTTGATTGGAAGGCATTAAGGGTACAGGGAATTGGTGAGTTGTTACCTGCAGGTGAAGTGAGGACCAGTTGAAGGAGGTCTTGGAGTAACTGGAAAAAGCACAGGAGGATGGAAGACTAGAGGCACCAAAATGACTCTGCAGCTGTTACAGCATTTGTGGCCATGGTGTGTTCTTCCTGGCTGATGCAGCAAAGTGCTCGTCTGTCCCAGTCTCTCTCTCATCTCTGTGTGCATAGACCGAGGGACACAGAATTATATCAGTTAAATGCACAGCAGAAAGAGGACATTTTCCTTACAACCCACTCCACCAGGAACAGTCTGTTCCTACATTAAAACATAATTCTGAAGAAGGTGATGGATGAGTGGGTATTACGCCTCTGGCATAAAGCAGGAAGTTAGGACAAGGTTCATCTGAGGTCATGTCTGGAAGGGTGTGTATGAAGGAAACTACAGTCATGCATCAAGAGGCTAAATATTTTTTTAAAAACTTTCAAAACAACAACAATAAAAAACAACCAAAATGTGAATGGGTTATAAAGTAAGAATCAAGTCACCATTAATATAGAGAGAAAACACGTCAGTGCAAGGGAAAAAGGGTAAGAGAAATATGTTGGCAGTGGTTTTTGTACTCTTGCCTATGCAAGAGAATGAAAATTTTTGTTTAATATGGGTTTTTTCATCTGTTATAGAAAGTAAGTTGGAAACTTTTCTAAAAGATGCATATGAGGAGAGTTCATGTCAATCAATAGTTCAGTATTTTTGGTGCTTGCATTTAAAGCAGTCAGCAAGGCAGCTACTTATCTCTGTCATGTGAATGTATATTTCTTGCACGTAGAACATGTAAATTCTGCTTCTAGGACATAAATTAAAATATTTTTTTCCAGTAAACCTCACTTCAGAAAGAGTCCTTTTCAGCCTGCCCAGCTGAGGTATGAGGCAGAAATGATGAATCTAAAGCAGATCTCTTCAGCCAGATTCATCACAGAGTGACTAAAGAGCCCCCCACCACGTGTGGGCAGCCTGCCTGCAGCTCTGCTAGTCTGTGTGGGTCTGGGGCAGCCTGACCCATCCCCACAGGCACATGGGGCTGTGAGGACTCTCCCTCAAGTTCCTGCGTTATAGCTGGGATCAGCTTCTTTCCTGCCTTCTGGATGGTCTGAAGGGTTAGGTACATGCTCCACACACACAGAGGTATCAGGGCTACTCTGCCCTCCTGGAGCCACCTGGAGCACCTTTGCAGTGCTCTCCATCAGAAGGTTCTGGAACATGCTCTCCGATTTAAGAAGAGGAAAGGTTTTTTAAAGGAAATTTGAAATTAACCTACATTTAGCCACAGTAGTCTGTTAACCTAGTTTTCCTGGGCTCTTAAAAGAGACAGTCTGGTGCTTGCAAAGAAGATAATGGGTTAAATATCCAGTACAAATGGAAGGAATTTATTCTATACATCTCCTGTTAATGAAATCTTCTTGATATGAGGCTAAAATGAGGTCCAGTAAAAACTACCTACTTTGTTGATATAACTATAACTCAAAATACACGAGAGAAGGAATAAACCTTATATTGGATAGGTGCCACAAAGCTAATGTTTTATATATATCTGGAAATTGAGGAAGAACAGAGTGGAAAATGGTATTTCACAGAATATGCTCATGACTGGCATGATGAATAGATCCCACAGGATTTTGAGGGTTACATTGGAGAATCAGAAATCTAAAACATATACAGCTTTTACAGGAAGGGATTGATAAAACCATTCCCCAGTCTAATCAAATAACAAGGTACCAAGTTCAACCACTAATGGCAGTATAGAACTAATCTGTTGATAAAAATTCTTAGTAATATGACTTTTTATGTTGTCTGCTGCTCTTTGTCATGCCTTGGAAGAGACATTTTATATTTTGGCCTCATTGTTCATATTTGATTAATTACATTGGGCTGCAGTGTGAAAATTCTTGATATTTGATCAATGTGATGAAATGAATTAGATTTAATGTGTTAAACAGTGCTTACTATGTTAAAAAGTGCTTAAAGTTTAAGTAACAGAATTTAGTTCTGCATGCCTTTCCTTTGCATTTACATTTGAAAATTGGGTTCTTGGCCTGATTTTCATACAAATGTGTGTAAATGGTAACATAAAAATAAAATACAACATATGCTCACACACACATCACATATATAACAGTGGTAGCCATATACTACATATGTAGCATACAGGTAGCTGCTCAATACATGATACATATATATGTAACTCAGAAATTCTTGTTTTATTACTGTACCTGAAAAGTATAGGAGAAAGAGAAGTGGAAATGATAATAAGCTAAATTCTTTAATCCATCTTACTAAACCATATCCCTCTGCATTTGTTTATGGTTCATGCGCTTTAAATGAAAATCAGGTGGATTTTTCATTTTATTTGTTGTTTATTTGTTTAGTTTGAAAGAAAATAGAAAGACTGTATGCTTTTTCCGTCTTCATAGTTGCCGTTACAATGAGTTTCAGCTAAAGACTTACCAGTAGTTTTGAAAAACTTCAGTGATATATTTGATAATGTTATATCCTGTTTCTAGGTCTGTGGAGGAACTTGCATACTTCAAATGTTGGTATTGTAACAACTGTCATCTACATGTACTCTCAAATGTTCAAATATAGAGGAGCATGTCTCATGGTTCAATTTTCCAGTAATCTTCTAAGCATTAGGAAATTGTCCATTTTTGAAACATTAGAATTTAAATGCTCCACCATTAGCTGTTAGCTTTGTATTTAGGTTGCCTTTTGTCTGTTACAGTGAAAAACTTCAAGAGAATTCTGCATCAACTGTGTTGAGATTTAAGAGAGTAAAAAGTTACATGTTCACTCTCACCATGTTCTTCACGTTTTGAACTAAGTCTTTTCAGAAGAAATTTATATTTTGCTTCAACAGAGTCAAAAGTTTGGTTATGCCTTATACAGTATTTCTTCACTGTTTCTTGCTGTAGGTCCCTTTCAGTGCTACAATGTCACCCATTCGATTGCATTCATCCAATCCCAACCTTTGTGCAGACATTGAGTTTCAGGCTCCCCCAAGCCATGTAACAGACCCTCTGGAGTGCTCTGCTGAGTACATGAAGCTTCAAGAAGAATTCTGCTTGATGGCACAAAAAGGTAACTGGAAATGTCAAGCCTTTCCTGTAATGTGCTTCTCTGTTGTGTTTCTTTATTGCCTTCACTTAGTTATGACCAGGGCATTCATCTGCATTAGATGATAATGTGTAAGAATTTTTAGCTGGTCAGGTGGCTTACATAAAGACAATGTGTTATATTTTCCATGAATGTCATAGATATAGAGATAGGTAAACTCTCTATCTGATGTGATTGTTTTACAGGTCTTCTGAACTACTGTATGCATCCTTTAAATATGTGACTGAACTTGCAACCATTTTCTTTCTCAATAAAATACTTTCTTTCTCCCCAAAGATGAATCAGAATGTCACTGCTACACATAATGTTGTGCAATTCATTTTTGTGCAATATTTTCTATGTCGGTGGAAACAATGGAAAATGTAAGGGAATGTACTTTAGAAATGCCCTTTTATTGTCAGTAAATGAATGCTCCTACAAACTGAAAAATACTGTTTTTAAGAGGGTTTGTTATCAGTTTGCTATCTGTTATATAACAAGCACAGAAAAAATGTGAGACTGACATCTTAAAAAAGTTTAAAATCTGTTTAAAGACCAAGTAATCCTCTTTATTAGTGCAATATTAAGTCTTAGCAGAACTGATTTTTCTGTTTTTCTAAAACATATAAATAAAAACCAGAAAGAAAAGAACACACATTGGAAACAGTTTTCCCAAATATGCACCTTTCCATATGTTCAGTACCAAGAATATTCCTAGGTGACTTATGTGTGCACATTACAATCACAAGCTGTAAGTGTTTGTACTTAATTTGGCATGGAATACTTGAAGTTCAGATCCTTGTTTCAAGTGTCCATAATTGTGGGAAGGAAGTCTCACTCGCTGTCTTTATTGCTGAAATATTGTAATAGATGTCAATGTGATTTCTGTAACCAAGAAAACACTTGTTTTATTTTTCTCTTTTTGCTTAGTGCATTCTCTTTTGAAGTCTGCCTTTAACAGCATAGCTATAGAGAAGGAGAAGCTTAAGCAGATTGTTTCTGAGCAGGATCTTACAGGCCACAATGCTCAAATAGCACACCTCAGACAGTCCCTCTCTCAGGTATGTTCTTAATTTCATTTTGAGCACATCTAGCTTGCCAGATGCACTATTTCTTTTGTATTTTAGCCATTTCCTGAGGTAAAAGGAGCCAAGAAAAAGCTAAGTTCTTGACTAGAACTATGATGTGTTCTTTTATGACATTGCTCTAACCTCAGTGCATGTGGAGGTAAAGGATATAATTTGTTTGTGTAAGTATGTATCTGTTACAGTTTTCCAAAGTAAAGAAAAAGCACCAAATCTTTTTATACAAATGCTAGATATCTCTCCTGGAGCTATTTCCAGCACAGCCAAGGAGATATTCTTGTTTTCATAATTAAGTTTTAAATTTTGACTGTATGTTGTCAGATTTGTTTTATATGTCCCTGTCTCTAACTGCACCAGGAATCTTGGGTTACAAGATGGGTAAATTGAATTTTCAGATACACGCCTCTTACTGTCCAGCATCTCTCCCACTTAAGCTAAAGGAAAAATTACAATTTGCTTTAGTGGGGGAGAAGGAGTAAAGCAACAATAAGTCCTCACGTTACCAAATAGCTCAAATTTTTTAATTCATTGTCAATGGAGCATAAAAGCTTTTGCTGGATCTGTATGGAGGACTGCATCTGCAAGAATATGAGCAGAGGTTTAAAGACAAACTTTTTTATAGATATAGCTACAGACACATATCATGTTATGCAGATTGATTACTGTGTGTTGTAATAAGAAAAGGTTAAGGACAAGAGGTAAGGATAACCATTTCTGGTAATTAATACAAATTAACTAAGACCTGCGGGGATTTATTAGCAACTTGTATTAAAAAAAAAAGGAAACAGGTTTTCTTCTAGGTCCTGGCCTGCAGTGTTAATTTAGAAGTCACTGTCACACATTAGTTCATAGTCTTAATGGAGAATAAATGGAAAATTGACTGTGACTCAGATTGTCCAGTCTCATGACCAGGTTTGAGCAGTTTAAGAAGCTACTGCCAGGCTGCTGTTAAGTCATCGCCTTCCCTTCCTGGTAGATGGCAACTTTAAGCACGCCCAGACTGTTTCAGAACAAAGCAAAATTGGGTAATTTAAGCTGTTTAGTCACAGTTTAAATTTACCTGTTTTACTTTGGTCCTGCTTTGTCTCAGTACATTCATGCAGTTTCTTCCTGAGTCTGCACTAGGGGGAGATAGAACAAGATTCTTACTTCATCATAATAGTCTTTGTCTACTAAAACAGCCTGTCTTTCTGTTCTTTTCTATGGTCCTCAGTGCTGAGGTTAAGCCAGTTCATGTTCTAGATATGTAGCATATTCTACTTTTTCTGGATTTCAGAATCTTGCATGTGAATCTTTCCAAATTTATAATCTAGGTCGGACTTTAAAATAGGAGAAAAATCATCAGATATCAGCCTAATTCTGTTCGTATTTGTGACACTGTAATGGATCAGTAGTTTGAAATAAGTACTCAAAAACAAATCTATAAAATTGATCTGGACGGGCAGACAATGATACTAGCAGTTGTGTTGATTTTACCAGGAATGAAGCAAGTTCTGTTTTCAGGTTCTAAGTGCTGACAACCTTGATTTGGAAGGGGCTGTACAGTTGTAAGCCCAGATTGCCTCTTGGGGTATTTTGTGGGTAGTTCCTGTTTGTTGTTCTGCAGTTTCACTCTTTCTTGCTGTATTCGCTCCCCACTTCCATAATGTACATAACCCACCAGTACACCTGCCAAAGAGCCATCTAAAGAATTAAGGTAGAATGCCAGTGTTACACTGTGGGAGAACATCTGTTCCCCCTGTTTCCTGAAAATCACTGAAGGCAAAGTAACCAAAGATTAAATCATGTTAGAGAGGATCTCAAAATAGGTATCTCTCTATAAGTGGAAGAAAGGAGGTTCTGTGATTCTTAGGAAATTGCGGGGAAGAAGATTTTTTCTTTTTTTTTTTTTTCTTTTTTTTTTGGTCTTTAATGCTTACATTTTAATTTTAAATGAAATGTGCAATTTTTATTTTAAGGCTCTCAACCAGAATGCTGAACTAAGGAGTCGCTTGAACAGAATACATTCAGAATCTGTTATTTGTGATCAGGTTGTCAGTGTAAATATTATCCCTAGTCCTGATGAGGTAAGACTTTGGCCTTTAATGGATTTAGAGTACAAACAAACCTTGCTAATTCTCACTGATAGCTTAAACACACCTGACAAATAATAGAGTTTTTCAGATTGGCAAGTGTTCATTCGTAGAAGAAATCAGGTTATATTTCCTTACATAAAATAAAACTTCTGTCTTTTGTTTTGCATATGTCAGACCTTATGAAAGAACTCAGCTTGATCTCTTTAGAGGAAGAGAGAAGGACTCCAGTTTTGGAATATTAATTGTTGGCTGTGGGAATTAGTGAGGTTTTACTGTATTTGAATGTAACACACAGTACCTAACCAATTCTGTATATCAGTTTCTTGCCAAATCAACAGAACAGTTTAGTATTTAAAGGCCTTATTTTGCAATTCCTTAAAGGACCTGACATTTTGTAAGTATCTTGAGTGGTACTGCTAAAATCAAAAGGTTCAGTCTATGAACCAAGCACTACAGTAATATGCTTGCAACATCTAGTCTTTCTTGTTTTGCTCAACAGATTAGCGAACATTTGTATTAATAACAGCACGCTTCCCTCATGACAAATCTGAATTTATGAGCTGTAATATATTACAATTAATATGGTTACTTTGACAACCATTCTGCTTGATTTTAACAAAATGGTTTTGATTTGTCATTTCTACTATTTTTTTATGCATATGCCATTTTAATTAACATACTCTTGTCTCCTAATTATTTCTTCCAACAAGAAAGAAAGGTTAAAATATTTTTCAAATTACTTTTGTTAATTTGCTTTTTGAAAGCATCCAAACAATTTTTCCAAGAAACCAGCATGCTGGAGATAGGCAACAGAAGACAGAAGTGAAGTGGTGCCACAGCACAGCAATCTGCAGTGAAGTTCTAGGCAATGGCCATCTCCTCTGTTTTGTATTTTTTGTTGGTTAGCTGTTTCTTTTTCAGATGTACATTGTTGTCCTGGTAGAAGTGTGCCTGACTGAAGGAGCTTTTCAAAGAGGTTTCCAGATCTCTCATTCAGTTCTTCTGTTGATTGTTTTGTATATGTATAATCTTGCAGTGTGTAGATAATTCCCATATAAGCATCTTTTTCAGGTAGAAGCATGTGTATTTCTCCAAGTCCCTCTAGCTTATACAAAACTTCAAAATTTTAATCACTCCCTGTAAAGATTACAATGAAATTACTTCTAATTTCATTGTAATTCATCCAACATCACAAACTATCTACAAGCTTATAAGTCCCAATGAAAAAGAAATGGGTTTTGACCTCTTGCTTTGTTTATGGGAGTTTTTTGTGATTTCTTTTCTTAGTGCATTTTGAGGTAACTGTATTAAGGCTACTGGATTAAGATGTCTACAAAACCATATGCAGGACATCTGGAATAAGATTAATGGGGATTGAGTTGCAATCTGAAGAGTTAACTGTGTTTAGAAGGGCTTCAGTAGTTTCATCTGTATTATCTCCCAGAAACAACATGCTGTATAAATTAAGGGATTAAGTCAGAAGCCTGTTTCCCTCCACAGCAGCAGATCCTTTCATAAAATGATACAGGGAGAGAATCTTAATTTTCCTTAATGCGATAGCCATAGAGAGTTTGTTCCCTTTAGTAGTATTGAGTCAGTGTTAATGGCATAATTCAGATGAGATTTGGAGTACAAACATGAAATAAAAGCTCACAAATATATATTATACCCATCCTCCTAAATATTCAGACATGACAACCATTGTTACTAAACTGGTTCACCAGGTCGTTTATTTGGAAAGTAACTTATCACTCCCTGACCTTATAAAAATTTATATTCAAATTTTGGTTGTATCAAGGCTAGGTCCCAGTGATGTAATTTGTTATAACCAGGTGTCCTTTCATCTGAATTTCATGTTTGAACTTGTTGACACAATCCAGCTATTGTCCACAAAATCATTCCTTTCAACAGAGAATTAAATCTGCAATTTCATGCTACTAAAACTTAGCAGTAGATGCTGAGCAGGCCTCAAATGAGGACATGTATCTCTCTGTTCAAAATGCGCTTTGTTTTGTAATTCTTAGTCTCCTCTGTTAGGTACACACACAGTACTACTAAAATGCTGTCTTTACTCTCTGTGCTTATATTTGGCATAAAAAAATTAGTCAGGTGATTTACACCTTCTATGCATATTTCTTGTATGTTAGAAATAATAATTTTACTTTTCTGTGCTTTATTTACAGCCAGGTGAACAAATTCATGTCAGTTTGCCACTGTCTCAGCAAGTTTCTAATGAAAGCAGGCTCTCTATGTCTGAATCTGTTTCAGAGTTCTTTGATGCACAGGAAGTGCTTTTATCTGCCAGCTCGTCAGAAAATGAGGTAGGCTGTGACAGCACACTGCAGCTTTGCTGTTGGACAGATTTAGGTATTGCTACCACTACTGAATTACTTTTTTTTATATAATACTACTTGGAAGATATAGATAAATAAACATGAGACTACCATCTGACGAGGTGCAGATGTTCCCTGAAGTGTAAAACTGAGTTGAAAGTTACTTGTATCAGTAGCTTATATTCAGAGCATGTCCTTTCTAGTTCCACGTAAGGATGACACGGACAGGAACAGTTATGTCTGACTATGCAGTCAACTAAATTTAGATTCTAAAATATTCTTAAAAAAAACCCCAAACAACAGTCTTCTACTATACACATAATCTCTGTAATGAGAGAAATAGACAAAAAAGTAGTATTTCTGGAAAAAATTATTGTTTAAAACAATTCTTAAAACCAGTCCTAACACCAGTGTAATTCTTGTTTTGCAAAATGATAGGTTGATATTTATATAATTTTTTTCTGAAACAGAAGCTGCGTTTTATCATTTGCTTCTTTTTAAAGAGCACAAATTGGACTCTCTCTTCTCACCTTCCATCCCTAGCACATTATGTTCTCAATTTTTTGTTCATCTTTGATCTCACTTGAAGCCACCTTTTGCAAATTTAATATTTGGTTTTGGCTTCATAGTAAGAAAGTCAGAAACATGAGGAGAATGTAGCATTTGTTTTGACACCTTTAGTACATCGGCAGTATGGGCTGATTGAAACATCCAGCTGATTTAGTTAAAAGCTCTAATTGAGTACAGATTATTTCTTTGAATATTTGTGTTTCAGTTTACTATTTTTGTCTAATTTGGCAGTATATTTTATATGTATTTGAGTTAATTGATATTTTATTTATGTTTTAGGCTTCTGATGATGAATCTTATATCAGTGATGTGAGTGACAATATATCTGAGGACAACACCAGTGTTGCAGACAACATTTCTCGGCAAAGTATAGTGTTTCAAACTTTGGAAAATCACATTTGCTGTGTTCATGTACCAGAATTACTGCATGTCTGTACAAGACCAACTCAGCTGAAAACAGTGAAGTTGGGCTTGCTTGTTCTGGCAATGAATTGGTTCGATGGAGAAGTCTATTTTTCTTAATCTGGTTCTTTCTTATGATAATATTTTTTTCCCTTCCCAGTTCTTAATGGTGAGCTAACAGGAGGCGCATTCAGAAATGGACGGAGAACTTGTCTCCCAGCTCCCAGCCCTGACACCAGTAACATCAATCTGTGGAATATTTTGAGAAATAACATTGGCAAAGATCTTTCCAAAGTATCCATGCCAGTTGAGCTAAATGAACCTCTGAATACCTTGCAGCATCTTTGTGAAGAGCTGGAATACAGTGAACTCTTAGACAAGGCTGCTGAAACAGATGATCCTTATGAACGCATGGTAATAAATTTAGTGTAGCACTTCTGTCTGTATTGAAAAGGGAGTTGTTGAATGGAGGTCCAGGCAGGGTCCTCTCTTGCTCTCTCTTCGCAGAACAGACCTGGTCGAAGGTAGAAAACGTGTCATGTACAAATTGTAGTTTTAAGGGACTGTTGAAAGACTGAATGAGGCCATGAATAAAAAGAAATTATATCAACAAAAGGAATACAGTTTATGCTAGTTTTGGCTGGGATGCATGGCTTCATTCTCAGGCATGCTTCGTTAATCCAATTTTCAGTCTGGGTAGATTTGAGTTGTGTGATACCATATAGTAATGGCATGTACACAAGAATCTCTGCCTATTCTCACGTGCTTGTCTGTATTTTCACAGGTTCTCATAGCTGCTTTTGCAGCGTCAGGCTATGCCTCTACCTACTTTAGAGCAGGAAGCAAGCCATTTAACCCTGTGCTTGGAGAAACTTATGAATGTATTAGAGAAGACAAAGGATTTAGATTTTTCTCAGAGCAGGTAAAACTTTTTTCTTGATAGAAACTCTCATTTAGATTAATATTTTGGTTTCTTCATTTTTATAGAATAATATCATTTTTTATTTCTAGTTAGAATGGTTTACTTTCTTAGCAGTAAATAAATATTGTTAGTATGAGTGAGTTTCATTAAATGCTAGAAGGTATATGTTTTTATAGTAATCGCAAGGAACTGTTTTAAGTACAAACATTTAAGTTGTCTGTGTTTTCATAGACACATAGGCTATGAAGAGTGGGGGCTATTTAGTATTTTCATATTTCAATAACAATTGTACTGTCTCAGGAATGAAAATGAAATGTTTTTAACTCAGCCAAACTGTTTTCCAGGTTAGCCACCATCCTCCAATTTCAGCCTGTCACTGTGAATCAAAGAACTTCGTGTTTTGGCAAGGTATACTTTTTTAATTTAGAAGCGTAACTCCTTTTTGATTGTCAAGTAAAAGCATTGTCTTTACAAGCTGAGATTTGCGTTTGGAACTTACTCAAAATTTCTCTGCTTATTTTTGAAGTAACATATTATAAACTGATGCTCTGATTTCACTCCAAATTCTCATTCTTAAGAGTGAGCAGATGTGTTACAACTTCCCTTGTCATTTGCAGTCTGTTTTTACTTTTCTGTTTAAAAGCTTTTTACCAAGAAAGTTATTATTTCTTATAAATGCAAGCGGTTCTTTTTACACATTTGAACAAATAACTCTTTTTTTTTCCTTGTATCTATTGACATATACCTTTAATTTATATTGAATGTCTTCATGAGGGATTTGACAATAATGTAGCACAGACATGATTCCTAGAAGAAAATTAAACTTATCTTTAGTTTTTCTGTTTTGTATTATCATGGCAAATTGATACTGTCTACTGTCCTATTTTGAACTGGGTGGTCTAGCACAGATCATCTCTCGTGTCACACTGATCACTGCAAGGGGGAGACTTTGGTCATTTTAGTTTTTTAAATCTTTCACTATTATACTCAGATATCAGGTGGAAAAACAAATTCTGGGGGAAATCAATGGAAATTCTGCCAGTTGGAACCTTGAATGTGACTCTTCCAAAGTAAGCTACTGTCCTCTCTCCTTTTGTTTTCAGTCTTTGCTGGAATCTAATCTGTACTGCCTTGTGAATATGGGGGAAAAGGTATACAGACATCACATGAATTGTACTGGTGAGGGTTAGTGCCTGGCTCAAATGTCTCCTTAGTGTTCAGGTGGGGTTACTGAAGCATTTTTGAACCTGAAGATCCATTTCATTTTTTGTAGGAAAAATATGCAAACTCTCTAGAAAGCCATGGAGAGAGTGGGATAGAAATGTTTCAGGAGAGAGAACCCATGTTTTATATGTGCAGTAGTGAACAAGGCTGCTGTATAGGACTGTCAGCAGCTAGCACTGTCCTAAAGCTCTGTGTTGCTAAGTGTTCCGTCAGAACAACCACTAGTGGCCATATAAGTCCTTTTTTCAAAATGTAGATAAACTAAAGCATGTTCTTCAGATGTTGGCAGAGTAGTGAGAAGTAGTAGTTTCACTGCAGGTAAGACTGAAGCTCTGATGGACAATGTGCTTTGCACAATATAATAATACCCTCATTTTATTCTTGTTTGACGTTAGAGATCCTCTGGCTCTGGATAGTTGTTACAGAGGGAAAGGGATGATGCACCAATGTGCTCCTGGCTTCCTTCCTTTCCTTGACCTTCTTTTCATATTTATTTTGTTCTGTTTGTGATTTATTTATATTGTCAGCTTATAACCTCAATTCAGCCATATGTTGGTCTGTGAGACACCATCCTACCCCTAGAGGAATTGTGGCCAAAGCACTTTACTGTGAGGACAGTGAATATTCCATGCAGGGCGTCAGTGGTTCATAATGTCTTGATTTGTGGTTCATACCACCATTCTGCAGTTCTCTGCACGGGAGCTTAGGTGAGCTTCTCTAAGGAGGATTAATAATGTACCCAGAAGCAGTACTTCATTACTGTAAGCTATGCAGACATTTATGAGCAATACGGTCTTGTATTTACAATAATGGAGCAATGTTTTGCTTTTTTGTCAGTAAAGATCATGATTAATAGATGTTACCAACTAGTTTTTAATCTGTTCTTAGGTACGGAGACTACTATGTCTGGAACAAAGTCACTACTTGCATACATAATATTCTTAGTGGAAGGAGATGGATAGAGCACTATGGAGAGATAACTATCAGAAACACAAAAAGCAGTATTTGTATTTGTAAACTCACATTTGTCAAGGTAACATATGGATCCTAATACATATCCTGTGTTTATATAATTACATAATTTAAGCATACATCAGTTTTTGATTTCTTCAGTATTCCTGAAATCCACATTCCACATTTTATCCTATCAGTTTTCATAAATATGTAAATTGTCAAATGAAAATGCTATGTCAAATGGTTTGATTCTGTTCCACTGAATCTTTGATATCAGTGTGTTCCATTGCTGTATAGTTGTGTGCTATACTGTTCCTGGCTTCAGATTAAAAATCAAATGTCAATTTTTTTTATATTACCACAATGAAAACACAAAGTCACTGTGTGCTTCTGTGCTATTTTACTTCTGCCTTTACTAGAAATTTGTTGGTCAGTATTTTATCTCTTTAAATTAAGTAATGCTGCTTTGGTTCATAGTATTTTAATATTGAGGCAACGACCATATATAAAAATAGAACTCTGTATAGCTATGTTATCATTTATTACTATCAATTATTTTCCCTAAAAATAAGTCTGTCTGCATATTGCAACAAAAGACATCTATACCATCGCAGTGTTAGCAATGGAGTGTTGCCATAAATCTGAAATCTGTGTTTTGATTGATGTTCTGAGAACGGGCAACTGGCTCTCAGATGAAGGTGTAAGAAATAAATGTGTCTAAGAAAAGCAAAACAGAGAAGAGAAATAGAAAGAAACAAATAACAAATAATATTGGCTGAATGTCTTCCTTGCTGCAAGCAGTAGTGCGTGGCACCCATCAGAGGATTTCCTTACAGGTATGAGTATTTCTTCATATAGGAAGAGGAGAGTTAGCTGGTTCTGACTGGCAAAGTGTCATTTTCACAGAATTATGTGGGATTTGGGTTATTGAATGACAATGTAGTTCCCAGATGTGCAGATAATTTAAATCCTTTTATGCCAAAACCACGTAGAAAATTATTCAGGGTTTCTCATATATTAAATCAATTAATATTTAGATCATCTGACTTTCGAAGTTTGGTAGTCTTGGTTCCCAGTGAGCTGTTCCAATACAAAATTTGGACAGTGGGTGCCATGTAGCAAGATTCATGCAGTATGTGTATTGGTACAATGGGTAGCGTGAAAAAGAGCATGAACTAGTAATTTTTGCTTAAACTTGCAGGTGAACTACTGGAATTCAAATGTAAATGAGGTCCAGGGTGTTGTGATAGATCAAGAAGGGAAAGTGGTTCATCGTCTCTTTGGAAAGTGGCATGAAGGCCTTTACTGTGGAGTTGCACCTTCAGCCAAATGCATATGGAGGCCAGGTAGGAAGCTCATAAGAAACTCCAGCAGGTGTTGTGGGGTAAACCTAGATTATGTAAAGCTGTTTTAGCCTTCACTTTAAGTACACAAAATACCACTAGAGAAATTAAAATTCCTGGCTAGACAAATAAACAAGAACTTACATGACTTTAAAATAATGGTAAATGAAAGTGTTCTTACAGGGCATAATCATCTACATCACAGTCTGACTCCAGGTCAGACTGAATTCTTAGGGTCAACATAAGAATAAAATTAAGAAAAAAACCGGATGTCTGGGCTGGTCAGTCTGCCTTCTCACAGAGAGTGAGGTAACTCACTTGGATTCAACAAATATGAGTTTGAGTTTGTTGTCTTTATTAGTTTTATTAGCTTAAAGAATTGGTCATCAGAGATGGTAAGCGCCTATGATTTTAAGATCTAATTGCAACTTCCTTACTGCTTGCTTAGAGGTGCTGAGGTTGAATGAATCATCCTTTGCATCTGTATCTTTTGTACATGCATGTATCTTTCATACGTGCATTATCCAGGAATTGTCACTATTCTTAGTATTTTGAATCCTGCTCTGTATCTGTAGTATTTTGAGCCCTGCTTTGCACCCTGCTCTGCAGTGTCTGCTTTGACTGCTGATAGTGCAGTAAGGTGTTGGACAGTGGAATCAGTCTGTGAGTGAGCAGTAAGTTCCAAAATTAACTCTAAAGATCAGTTAAGGTTAGGTTTTAGACGGATATTTGTTAAGCCCACTTTCTGGGTAACAGCAGATTATTTTTAACTTGAAAATCTTGAAAACATTAATTTTTATTTTAAAAGAAGTGAAGATTATAAAATTTTTAGGCTATTAGCATGTAATTACAACCTCTGCAGATAACCAGTTGAAATTAATATTTAGTGAATTTTGTTCCACCTAGTTTTGATGCTTTTTAATTGTAAGAGTAAAATATATTATTTTTTTCTGTTAAAATTTAATAGAGAAAGGAATCTCTTGCATATTTAGAGTTATAGCTTAAAAAGCTTTTTTTCTTTCTCTTATATGCATACAGGCTCGATGCCAACCAATTATGAACGTTATTATGGCTTCACAAGGTTTGCTATTGAGCTAAATGAATTAGATCCCTTATTGAAAGATCTTCTTCCTGCAACAGATGCCCGCTTCAGGCCAGATCAAAGGCAAGAACGCTTATTTATACACTTAATATTTGGTGGGCTTAAGGCTGGGTTTGGCTGAGTCTGGAATTTTGTCTGTGTCTTCACTGCAGTCTGAATTAAGCTTTGGAGAATTCTGCTAGTAGAGAAGACAGTATTGCAATCAAATTTCTGCTTTACCCAGTTGAGTTAAAGTAGAAAGCTTCTTCTATGGTAAAGCTATAGTGCAATCTTGGGGCAGATTTCTCCTAACAAGCTGAAAGACAGGCTCTGAATGTCATGCCCTCCTGCTATGACTGGAAGCAACACTAATTCCCTCCAAGTTCTCAGTTCATAGTACTTTAGCATTTGTGATATGCTGAAGTTACTGAAGAAAGTGTATGCCTTAGGCTATAGGTCAGGCACATGTAGCTGGGAAGTCACATCTCAGACTAGATCTGAAAGTAAGTACAACACAGACAGCAGACTTGGCTTCTGCTTGCCTTTTGTGGTGATTGGTGCTAAAAAAAACCCTTGTAGTCGACACTGAATGATTTATATAGGGCCTGCTGTTATTCCTACAGGCTTCTGGAGGAAGGAAATATAGAAGCAGCAGCATCTGAGAAACAAAGAATAGAGGAACTTCAGAGAGCTCGGAGGCGGTACATGGAAGAAAATGGCATCGAATATGTACCCAAATTTTTTAAGTGAGTCTGTTTACTTGAGTGATAAGTCTCTGTTTTCCATAGTGTAACTGGACAAAGTACTACAAGAGTTACCACCAACCTAGTCTGTTAATCATGAAACCTTGGAAAGTTGCAGTTTCAAGAAACATAATTAGATACCTGATCTCTGCGTGAAGCATTTTTTACATAGTTTAAAGCTTCATAATGGAAAGATCACTTTCTCACAATGGACAACAGCTATACAAGCCAAATGAACCCCTTGGCCAATGTTTTTGAACTTTGAAGTGGCATAGAAGTATAATATTGAAATCTCAGATTTACCTAGGTTATTTTTTTAAGTCATTGCATAAACCAAGTAATGTGTGGCCTAAACAACAACATAGAACATATATATGTCTAAAATGTATATATATAAACGTATGTGTATACACTTAAAGTTTATTTATTTTTGAGGGAAGGGCTTTGTTGTCTGTTGGTTTTTCATTAAGCATTCTTCTGAAACAAGGGATAGTCATACCAAATAGCCTGATAGTCATACCAAATAGTCTGATATTTAGCATGGGGAATCAAAAGTGAAAAGACTGAATGTACTTGATGCAGTGATAGTATAATGTGAGCAAAATACAGGGGAGACCAAAAAAATAAATGGTAAAAGGCTTACATTCTGCAAGCTACATCTATTGAATGATTCCCTGCACATAATCAGAATCTGTAATGGCCAAAGAGGTTTTATATGGCTCTAAGACCTGTTCACACATATCAGACAATGGGTTTGCAATCTGTTTGCAGGCTGTTTTCTCTATCTTCCACTTTTGATATAAGTAGAGGTTGATTTTTGTTTTTAAACCCCTGACTGTTCTTGTGTCCTTTAGAAATATAAAATCGTATTTAATATTGGTTAGATCAGAGAGGTGTGAAATTTCATTTTACATTGCATAAGAGTAGAGATCTATGGTCAAAACTTTTTTCCCTCTCTTTTTTTTTTTTTTCCCTTTCTACAGAAAAGTTATCGATGCTAATCAAAGAGAAGCCTGGGTCACCAATGAAACCTACTGGGAACTGCGAAAGGATCCTGGCTTTAGTAAAGTAGACATTCCCGTACTCTGGTAAACTGAGAATGTAGATCTAGTAAACATATCACTCTGAAGAAAAAAAAAATAACTATGCACAATATGTTTCTTATAGCTAAGCGTGGTTTGTGGGTCTACGGAAAAAAAGTATCATACACATTTATATTCATCTTTATAATGGACTTCTGAAAGTGCATTAGACCAGGCCCCTGACCACTTCTGGATCTTTTTAATTTTGCAGCAGCCATTTAAAAAGAAAAAAAAAAAAAGGAACAAAAACCTTTTAAAGTTTCATACGCTGAAAATTCAGAACAAAAGAAGCAGATGAGTTATCCAAAGTCACTCAGAAGAGGTGGTAAGCGCAAGACTGCAATCGGTGCTTTAAACAGACATTAAGAGTAATACACTTTAAATTAAAAAAAAAAAAGGGAAGAAAAAGAGAAAAACATCCATTTTGTTTCAACTATTTTTGTTAAAAACTCTTGAGTCACAACACTGACATTTCTGGCTTCAGGTTAGTCCTTTGATGTGATGTGCTTGGACTGGCCTTTGTCAAAAAGATATGCTTTTCTGGAAGCTGTTCCCATTCATATGCCATTGTTCATGCCTTAACAAAATATGAAGATGTACAGTAAGTAATTTTAAAATATCTATGCTTAGGCTTATGTGAAGGGCAGATTTTTAAAGCATTAGAATTTTATCATAATAAAAATATTGGACGAGCTGCATTATTTAAAATCAAAAGACAACCAAACATCTAAATGTATTTCAGAGGAATGAGATCTACTGTACATGCTTTAGCTTTGGGATGCTGACTGTATAATCAGACTTAAAAGAAACTCATAGCTGGTTGAATTTGAGACAATTTTGCTAAATTCATATGAATTGCTAGTCAGAAACTTTGTATTCTAAAATGACTGATGCTGAGATGCAGTCATCACTTTTAGCACTGGCTGGACATAGACGTCACAGTTAATCTCATTTTCCCATACCTGTTTACACAATTAGAAATCCCTGAAGCTTTGCAACAGTGTTAAAAGCACAGAAGGATTTCATGGGAAGGTCTCTGGCTTCTCTCCAGAAGGTGGATAGTACTGTAAATGCAACTGTTTTCTGCTACACACACTGTTTACTTTCCTGGCTCTGTTTTTTCCCCATCCACTTTTCTTATCTAAATTTATATTTCAGCGTATGGCAGAGGCTTCCAAGTGTTGTAGCTAACAACTACTACTTGTTTTGCCAAAATAGCTTTTGTGCAAAATTATACTTTACATTCATCCATAAAGTGGTTCTATATTTTTTGATTAAGAACCAAGTCTCTTACATGTTGCTAAGATTCAGTTAATACAAGTGGGAGAAGGCTTGGCACTTTCTATTTGAAAATCTCTGAATGTTAAAAGTGGGAGGGCAGATTTTAATAGAAGGAAAAATTTATTAGATAAAAACTACGTTCCATATAGTATGATCTAGTCTTCCATTTATACATGTATTATATATCCTGCCATCGATGATAGGTTAGAGTTCATGCATATACAGTGTATTTCTTTCTGCCCATACACAGCATACCTAGTGCACACAGATTTTTCTATTTAAGGTTAATTCCAGTACTGAGACCTAAAATAAAATTACTAGATAAGTATGTGATCCTGCCAGCAGAGCTGCTTGATCACCGTGGATCACCACACATGCCCAGCTCTCAGCATGCTTCTTCATTTTGCAAGGTCAGCTCCCTATAGAACTCAGATTACTTTGGTTGTTTAATTTAGTTCTCCCTGTTGATTATATGACAAAATAACTAGCAGGGCAACTAGCTACTGATCAGTTCCAATGTCTTCATGCAGTTCTGTTAACGGGAAGAATTATGAAAACCTAAAGAAAATATTGAGTAGGCTTTTTAAGAATTGTGAATGCTGATGAATTGTTTATCAATATTTGGTATAAAAAAAGCTATGTGTAGATGAATAGGACTTCTTCCAAAGAAAACTTTAAATTATTCAAAGAATGCTATCTTTTTCTTTCCTAGTTGAACCTAGTCTGATTTATTCATTTTTTTTATTTCTGCAATTGTTATTATAAGAAAATGAAAATATATCAAAGTTTGTTTTTTTAAGTAATATTTGGTTAACTTCATCCTACTTGCTTTAATAACATTACTATGAATCAAATTTGCACATTGTGCCCAGAATAGCAATTAATTATTCTGTGTTGCTTTCTTTAAAACCAACTCTATTAAACTCTTGTCCACCTCTTGCTCCAGTCTTTGTGTGCAGTTCACTGTGATAATAGGAAGCATTATGTGTGTATGACTGCAAGTACATTTGAGGGACAGAACTGCATGTCCTCAAATTTTTAATTTAAATACAGAAAGAAGGTCATTAGTTTAACAGTGTTCTGGTAGTGCTTTGTGAATGGCATTATTTGCAATGCAGACTGAAACTTGGTGAACAGTGGAGATACTATCACTGAATTATTTTTTACATTTGGCATGCCATCTCATCCTCCTGATTTAATGTCACCTGTGAACTAGATATGTAGCCTTGTGTCCTTGTCTGGGTCACTAGTGAGATGTTGATTGACATGGGCCACAAAATTGATCCCTGCAGGGCCATCCTTGTTGCTGGCTGCCAGCGGGGCATAAAACATTAAGTGCCCTTCAAGCCTGGGCATTTAGACAGTTTTCAGCCCATATCTCTTCATTCATCCAGGCAGTATTTCCTTTTGGAAGGCATGAAAAATACTATCCAACTCAGTAGATTTCATTGCTATAGGTTTGGTAGGTGATGAAAATCTGTGTAATCATTTGGCATTTGAAACCTTTTAAGCAATTTAAGACATACTAACTTTCACTTCAAAGACATATCCTTTACTTTTTTCCCTGTGTTTTCTCAAAACACTTATTTCTGTACAAAATACACAACTTTTATGCTTTTATTTCATGATAATGAGTTGTACTTTCAATTAATATTTTAAAAGTGTACCCTAATTTCCTCCCTGTTCTGGAACTGTGGATATGATTGGTAATAATAGCTATTTTCGTTGAATGTAATGTCTCACAAAGACTTAAATAGCTTCATTCTTATTTTAGATCAGTATTAACAAGGTGGTAGATTTTTCGGCATATTGAAATTGTTATCTCACTGGGAGAGACTATTTGAATATGAGTTGATTTTCATACAGTATCACTGTGACTAAAAAGTCATCTAGATACCCATTCTAATTTTAGACAGATGTAAGTTGCATGAAATAAACTTTTTTATATTTAGCTTTAAAAGTGCAATTCCCACTATAGTATCTTTTCATCTCACAAATAACAATACCCTTTTTTTTTTCCTCAGTTTGAACTTCTGACTCCAAATGATGTTGTATGGCATCTGTGGGTTTTATTTGAATAGCACATGCCAGGAATATATCAAGTATTACAGTGCATATACATGGTACAGTTTTGAAAGATATTTTCCTTAATTCCCTACTGAGCGCTGTCGGCGTTTTATGGAAGCAAATTACACAAACTTTAGGGCACACTAGGAGCCAGTGGTGGTTCTGCCCTCATGGGCACCTGGTGAGGAGTTTGCATTTGGGCTGTGTCCATGTTCTCTGTTTGCAATGGAGGTCACATAATTTTCTCACCTCTCACCAGTGGAGCCCAGCACAAAGCCAGTCTTGCATTGAGTTTGTCTCAAAAAATCTGAATTTTCAGAAATACCCTAAAGGAAGGGAACGGAGGTTCATTTGCAATTGCACAATAACCAGGAGGGCTGAATGTACCAATTCTCTTTATTTTGCTAAAGTTGCTTTCACTGGCAGAGCTATTTTAGTATAGGGAAGATTTGTGTGGTCTCTTTGTTTTACAGAATTTTAAACATTGTCTGGTGCAACAATAAACAGTAGCTATTTAACATGCCATTGACTGCAGTTGTAATCTGAGGAATTAGTACTTTTAGATGTCATTACTAATAATAGAAGTGCATAATGAAAGTAAGAGACTTTTTCAGATTAAATCCACCTGGAAGGAAAGTGTATTTGTATTCATATGCTAAAATTACAGTAGGGGTTAAGTTAGAGAGTTTGGCTCACCTGGTGGAATAAGATTAACATTGACAAAATTGTGTAAGAAACACTGGAATGGCTTTACTGGTAACCGTGTGTTATACACAGACCTGGGAGAAAGCTAGCAAATTTTACTATGTCATAACTGCTTACCTTGGCAGCTACTGGGGTGAAAAATACTATCTTGTTTTTTTCTTTCTGTCATTAAGTATTAGTCATCAAAACTGTATAAAACTTGAATTTCCTCTTTAGTAAATGTATTGATAGAAGTTGAGATATATTTAGTATAAAAAGTAGTATAATTTTCTACTTTACCATGCATGGTTACTTTTATGATAATTCTGATAACTCTCAGTATTTTCATTAAGAAAGGTCTTTTTTTCTTATTCTTTTTTTTCTTTTCTTTTTTTTTTTTTTAACAGAAGAATCTATACTAAGTACGTTAATAAAGGTTTAATTAGAACAGTGACTGGAACCTAGGAGAATGTTGCAAATCTGAGTAAAGTCAGAGAAATGGCTTATTTACAGCAATTTACTTTATTTTTGTATTATATATTGTAAGGAGTCTACTTACAAAAGCAAATGCATTATTTGCTTTTTAAACTAGGGTATGTAAAGTGTTTTCATTCATTGGCCTGGTGTAAACTATGTATTTCTTCCACTAAACTAAAAAGCCTCTTTATAAGAGGACTTTTATATGGTCTCTTGCAAGTTTAAAAAGTGATATTGTTGTACTTGTGTTTTATATACCAACCTTCTCCTTTGTCAAATTTTGTGGCATTATAAACTCCTCATCTCTTTGATTTTTTTTTTTTTACCTTCCTTACAATCTTTGACAAACCTCAGAAAAGAAAGAGATGACAATGGAGAATGGTGAAACTAGTCACAGAAGCTGTCCATATGAGATGTAAAAAAATGGAAAGTTTTCTTACTTCTACAAATTAAAATGTCATCAGAGCTGTTGAATCCATTTCAGGCAGGTTATCTTAATACCATTTTTCTTTCCACTGATCCATGACAGCATGAAAAAAGGGAAGATTGGTGACATTTGCTCAGAATTAATGTGAAGTTGAAGGGAAGTTCTTATTCCTTTTATAAATAAAAAATGACTGTAGCCAGCATTTGGCTGAAGGTGTCTTGGTAGTGTGGACAAAGAGAGTTACATATTTTATAAATAAGGAAACCATAAAGTCTGAATATATAATCAGCAGTTTGTAATATAGTCTTTCTGACCTATGAATAATTCATTTAAGTATGGTAAAGCTACTTATTGGTACTCCTGGAGCAACGATTCAAATGTCTCCTGTGAAACACTAAAACATATTTCCATGTTAACTGCTACTTTTAATGGTCTGCACTGATGAAAGGGGGATATCTTACACCAGTGTATAATGTTGCTGGCCCAGAACATTAGGCATGCAAAATGGGAAGAGGTGAGGAAATCCCTTCAAAAACTCAGAAGTGGGTAACTTACCTGAGTATCAAAATGATGTGCTATGCAAGAGCAGCGCACACACTGGGAAATATTCAACCAAAACTATTGTTCTTCACTGAGATACTTACTCCTTGTGCCAGTTGGTGCAGCCACACATGCAACGTCTTTTTCTGAAGTAGCATCACTTCCTAGGATTGCGCTTGTGTCCCAGTGATTGATTTGTCAGGTCCACCAAGAACAATCAGTGTTAGAGTCAGGACTGCAAACTCAGATTTCTTGTCTATTAGTCCTGTGCTGAATGTTCTTTCTTTCTTTGTTAAATTCACCTGAACAAGGAATATTACGGTAACATTAACATAGTTAATGCAAGGTTAATCCTCAGTATTTTCCAGGCAAAAGAAAATTCAGGATAGCTCATTTAACTGTGTGGAAGAACCACAGGTGACATCTTCTATTATCCTTGTATTTGCTTAATATTTTATAAAATATTTTGAGAGTGGATCACAATAAATATATTAAAATCACTTTGTCACCTGTCTTGAAATCAACTGTGAAAATTGTCACTACAATTCAAAGTTAGAAAATAGGTCTATTTGGTTCTCAAAATAAGTGTTACTGATATTCTTAAGTGGTTGAGATATAGTATAACAAATTCAGATCACAGTAAATTTTATTGTCAGATAAGTCTCACAGAAGACCTGACTGAGCAGAAAAATAAGTGCCGATGAGTGTATTTTGGTATGCAGGCATAAATGCAAAATGACAACTTCTACCTTAGTCAAGCTTTCACTCTAATTAGCAAAGACACTGGTTTTGTTCCTTTGTAATTATTTCTGAACTAATTGTTCTTTCCTCACTGAGAATCAATCACATGTGAAGTTTGAGTTTTAAAAATTAAATCACGTTTGGAACTCTGCAGACATAAAGAGTGGTGCTTCTGTCTTGCACCTAATGCTCATGTCTTGCTAAATCTCCAGCTCGCAGGGTGGACTAGTAAAATTTCATCCTTGGACCAAAAAGGAATATTTTCCAGTGGGATTCTTCCTTGTATATTGATTTGTGTCTAAGTTACTTACTATAAAATAAGTAAGAAATCAAGCTGCTACTGTCTGATATCTGAGGTAATTTTCTTCCTCAAAATGCATAGCAAACTACTTGTTCTTCATCTCTTACTGCTAGATTGTCTGAAGAGGATACTTTTATTTAGTATGTAAAAAGCCATCATAAAATTAAACTACTGTGGTATCCAGAGAGATTATTATGGTAGTTCTATGTTAGGATATTAGCTATATTTTCTTTGTTGTAACCAGTAGCAAGACTCTTCTCTGGGTCTTTATCTACATTTCTCTGTATAATTAACTCTTTAGTGATTTGTGATTTCTTAGTACTTCAGTAGCAAAGAATTTTGTATTTTCTCTCACTTTTCAACAAAGTTCCTATAAATTTGGAATAATGTCACACTTTTTTGGTGTGATTGGATCCCATGCGCACGTCTATGAAATGTAGTAAACGTTAGCATTTTTTACCTTGCTCAGATTATGAGAATGCCATTAGAAGAGTAAGGTTTATATTAGTTGTCATTTTTACATTGCCTTACTGAGCTTCTTTGCTTTTAACAGCCTTTCAGATGGGAAACAGCCCTGTGCCAATTCTTCAGCAGGCCAAAATGTCAGAATCTAAATAGCTAGAAGACCATTCTTTGCTGATTGCCCATGTCTCTGTGCTCATTCTGAAAAAAATCCCAAATCTGTTGATTCCTTGTACCCCTCTTCACATAGTGTACTTGTAAAAGGAGATTCTCAAAGTCTTTCCACTGTGGTTATGCTATTATGTCAGCAAGAAAGGCATACAGAAACTTGCTTTGTGGTTTTAAGATGAATTTAAAGGCAAATAGTTGCTTTCTAGAAGCATAACATATAGAACCAGTGCTACTTTTCAGTACTGGGTAGACAGTATCTGTTTTAGAGGGAAATAACAGACTGTAATGAGAAAGGGTCTGAGTTTTAGATGCACCAGATAAAATTTTTTCTGTTGTTTGAAAGCAATAGAAAAGGGTTACTTAAGGGAAAGAAAGACATTGAGAAGTATTTATGTACCCAGCCACCCAAATGTTGCAGAAGGCATTATTTTTGAGCACTGTAATACTAAGCCTCACCTGCAGCACCCTTAATTTTATGCTCAAAAGTTCGCTGTGGGCTTACATAATGAGATGAAGAAGAATAGGATACGGGGGAAAAAAAATCAGTACCATGATTTCTAAATAGTCAATAGAATATTGATTTGCAAATATTTGTAGTGAAAGTTATATAATCTACTTATAGTATCGCAATTTTCAAAAGCATAAATTTAGTCCTTCATAGTGCATTCAGTAATTTAACATTAAAAAATATTGTTGATTGATCTTGATTGATTTCTTGCAAATGCATTCATCCGTGCTTGACTATTCACAAGTTTGGGACGTCTTCAGGATGATTCTTCTTTACATCCCATCTTATTATTCTGATTCCAGAAATGGGCTGTAATTGTGCCAGTGAAAACCATTTTATTGCTTATGGTTACTATGCATCAGTAGCTGAGGAATAATACAGAAAGAATATTATTTGCATATTCCAAATCTATAGACTTATTTCACTGTAAGAGTTAATCAGCAGTGCACATCAGGTTTTTCCTGCTTCATCTGCTTGGCCTCTGATGTTGCACAGGCATCAATACTTACTTAGTATGAACATTGCAGTTTAAATCAGTTTAAAAGATATAGATGCTTAAGTTCAAATAAAAATGCTCAACAATGGCATTCCTAGGAAAAATATATAGCTGGTTACCTGGTTACACCAGGCTTTATATTAGTTGATTTTTAGTTCCTACATGCTTGAACAAATGAGCACTTAGACAAGGCTTGAACTGCTGTTGGTACTCCATTCTCCATTGAACTCAGTGAGCTTCCAGGTGAGTGGATGATGTAGCTGCCCAAATCTATTTCAGCTGTAGGCCTAATGTGCTGTCAAGCCTAGGTATTCAACTAGATGCACTTAAGCTTAATTTTGAACATGTGCACCGAGTTGTGAAAGATAAAATGTGTGAAATTCAGTTGGTTTGACTGCTTGACACTCAGAGCAGTATATTTGACTTTCCTTTGACTCGCTTGCATTTTGGAACCTTATTCTGGAGCTTGTAGTATTTAAAAGCAAGTTAACTTCATGCTTCTGCAAAGCTCAGTTAGGTACGACATTTGGAAGAAAGAACAGTGCATTAAAACCATAACAATTCATCATATTACGTCTCACTCTGGCAAGCTTAATTGTAAGAATATTTGCAGTCCCTTTTTCTGGTTTCCCTTTACTTTCCCCACGATGGTCCCAGGCCAGAGTTGAGAGCTGCTAGTACTGTATGCCAGTCAAAAAAAGGAGTCTGATCTTTCTGATTTGTGGAAAAGGGGGTGGCTGACTAAGAGCACACTTCTAATCTCAGCCCAGAAAAGCATGAATGTGAGAAAGTGCCTCTTCCGTCTAGGCTTTAGCACATAAACAGAATTGCTTTTTTTGGTATATTGAGATCTCTGGCTACTTCCAAGATTGGACGTAGCCAGAAAGAAACAGTTAAAATAACAGTTTTAAGTTTCCAGCTGCAACACTTTCTGTGTGTCTTTGCACTTATATGTTGGTTTTGAACGTACTGTTGTAGTAATCCAGAGAGCAGAAGAGGCCTCACACTGACTACCTCTCATGCAATAAAAACCAAGCTCATTCAATATTTAATGTTGACTACAGTCAAGCATCCTTTGGCCACATGATTCAGGGAGGTGGTAGTGGGGGGGAAATAGTAAACAAAAAGTAATAATTAAGACTTTTTTCCAGTGATATATGCGGTATACACAATACCTGTAATACCAAGTCCAGCTGAAGGAGGTCCTACCTCTTCTGGTAGGAAATAAAAAGTGAACTTGGCTATGCTATAGTTTTTGTTGTGCTCTAAAATGTAACGAAAGATGTCATCTGTTTCCTTTAGGGTAAGTCAGATTTACCAGGATATTATGTCCAAAACACACACACAATTTTAGTTTTTGAGGAAACATGATGCTCTTTTACCTGTTGCAATGTAATTGGATAATGCATGTACAAATGACTTGTGTAGCCTGCCAATGAATGTTGCTAATGCCTTACCAAAAAAAAAAAAAAAAAGATAAAGCATATTTTTTGTATTTTTTTTCCTCAGAGGCAAATCCAAACAATGCTAGATTTGGGAAACTGTTTACTGAAAAGCATTTTCTAATAGATCTCTGAAGAAGTGCAATTGTATAATTATTATTGTTCAGTGCATACAGTACATTGTCTCCATCACTCTGTACACTGCTGCTATTAGTGCTTGTTCTAATAAATCTCAATGTACACTGTTTAAACTGCTGTCATCTGTGTTCTGATTTATCAACATAACATTGAGAATATGGTTCTTAAAAGAACTATTTGTAACTAGTTAAGTGAACTGACTGTTAATTGTAAAATTCTTAATATATATTGTACAGATTGATTTTGAAGAGGTGGGTGATAGTGGCAGCAATAGCACTGAAACACTGGCTTCTCAATAGCATCCCTGTTCCTTTCTAACCTTTTTCCAGTGCAGGAATATTTTTATAAAACTTTTCCCATGTGATTCTCTGCACAGTTTCCTTTAGATCTGTTTGGGATCTATCAACTGCAGTCTCAAAGAAGGTAATTTTCTTTTTGGCAGTTTCTGGATTTATCTTCATGCTACAGCTGGTAAGAGCCTTTTTCTTTTTTATTTTTTTCACTTCATCTTGCTCTCTGTAATTAAAGGGAGCTTGAGTATGCTCCCCAAGTTTTGTGAGAGGGTGTAGGAAAAACAGTTCCTGATGTTCTCTAATAGAATTGAAAAAGAGGTGTGGAAATTAAAAAAAAAAATTGACACCCACCCCTTCTGGCATCTTGGAAAAATAACAGTATGGCATTTTTCCATTGTGTGTTCTTGTCAGTTGTTCAACCCTTAAATTTACTTAAAATGAAAACGTAATAAAAAACAAGAATTTGGTTGGGAGGAGAAATTAAGATTTTTGTTATTTCTTGGCATTGTAAAAAGAACAAGTGTTCAAACAGTCTGGAATGCTGCCTGAGTGGAAGCAATTGCAAAGGAAAGGAAAAGCTTTTTTCATGAATGGCAGTGCTTTCTCTCTTGTGTCAGAGTACACATCTGATCTCGTCCAAACCGATGCTCTGAGACAGGTGGCACACTGAGAACATATTCCCTGTTAAACAATTCTATGAGCAAAATTCAGCTCTGCTTTCACATTTTTGTAGTTGAGATCTGTACTTTGCCTCTGAATGCTTTGCAAAACAAATCTAACAGTTTTGGATGACCATGACTCAGCAAAATTTCCGTGTGTGAGTGAGGTGTGAAAAACTCTATATCATTACTTAATTGATTAAAAAAAGATCAACACAACAAACCTTTAGGAATAGAGTGCAAGAGGCCTCTAAGGCAGCACTAGCAACCTGACAACTAATTTAGTACCAAAACTATTACTTTAAGTATGAAAGTAAATTACATATTTAAATTTAATCTAACCAAGAGACAGATGATACTTCTTCGTAACCACAAACATGTAGGCGCTGTGGTGGGGTGAAGTGAGACAGTGTGGGAAGCTGTTGACAAGATTTCGTCCTGACTCAGCTAAAGGAGTTGCCCACAGAAAACTGTTCCAAGTTTCACTGCTGGTACAAAAATCTGTTCTGATGTGATGATACACAACATTTTTGTACAGCAAACATATCAAGCTACATGGTTCTCCAAGTCCTTATGATCTCATTAAATATTTAAGCTGGCCTAACCAGTTTTACAGACCTACTCTAGTTTTACTGAGTGGTGAGTCTAATTTTACTCAAGGGCAGCAAATGTCTTGTATTAAGACTGTACTTTTTATTTCTGAAAGGTATATCTAAGATGTAACTTAGGCAGAGTAGGTAAAAGACAGGCTAGGTTATATATCCCATATTTATATCCCAAGTGCATATTAATAATGATATATTAAATTCAGAGCAAATTAATAAAGTGTGCATAAATGCATGCTACAGATATGAATCTGCTGTTAAGATGGTTTTTTACCTGTGATTAGACTACACTAAGTTACATTTGTAATTACAAAGAAAACCTCCAAATTAAAATTAGGTGTGTAGTTGCTTTTTTTCACTGGTGACTGTCTGGCTATATTTCCTTCAGTAAAGAAAAGAAACTAATTACTAGCTCAAATTTCATGATTACTCCAGGTTTCCTGAGCAGTTTTTTTGATAAGTCAATGGAGAAAAAAAATATAATTAAACATTCCCAAAAGGTTACACTTGTTAGTCTGCAAGTGGACTGCAAGTGGACTACAAGAGATATTTTTTTTTAACTGATAAAATTTAAGGTGTCAGTTGTCTCTTAAGTTTCTCCTTAAGTAGGTAATTTTAGAGAGCCTGGAATTATATTTAGCTGTCAAAGAAAGTGAAGTGATATAACTGATATAGCACAAGAGCACATCCATTTTTCAGTTCTAGTTCAAGAGTTAAATGCTGATCAGCTGACCTAGTACAACAATATTGATCAGGCTACTTTTTATGTTTGGTGACAAGAATATTTTATGTCAGCTGTCTGTTAAAATGCTTAGTATCTGGAAACTGCTCAAGTATATTATTTTATGCCTACATGTGTGAAAGAAAAATTAGGAAACTAGATGAGGAAATATTCTTATATCAGGAAGAAAAATAGGCTGAATAAGCATAGAGGTGATTATGAAAGAGAATACTGAATTCTTGCATGCCCTAAAAACACCTACTTCATTTTGTCTGTTTATAAATACTCTGTATCCAAAGATCTGAGAGTACTCTATAATAATAGTCAATTCTTTCAGTATCCTTTCCTGGGAAGTGAGGTATTACTACAGCCACATGTGATAGGTTTCATAGACTGGTTAATTGCCCAGTATCACAGAACAGCTAATGTCAGTGACAAAAATAAATGCAGTTCAAGCCTGCTTTTCAGATTAAAATGTGAGGAGAAGAAGCCAGGAACAAGATATGTCTGTGACTGAAGGAAGTATTATATAGAGCTAAGTGTCTCAGCACCCATCAGACAGATTAGCATGGGCAATGTAGACAAATCCTTTGTTCTGTAACCTTTCTTCAGATATCGTGGCACAGCAGCATCTACAGTTCTGCACCCTCATACAGGTGGATGTGCAAGCCCACAAGGCTTTCCTCTCACATAGACTCACCCACTGACAGATGCTGGAAAAAAAGGATTAGTTGTTTGGGCAGCATCCTCCAAAGGAAAGGAAGCATTAAACCTACTTCACAACTGGCTTGTTTGTTTCCAGATTCATCTTCACAAACTAATAATGCTAGATGATGAACTCAGCTTTGTTGTATGCTGTAATGTTTATGTAACATAAACACAGCCACTTCTTTTGGCTGAAAGATGGGCCTGCTTCTCATATAGTGAGTATACTTACTCATATAGTAAGTATACTATCTTAGCACATCTATCCCTGGAGGACTACTTTTGCATTTCTTTTTAGTGTATGGTTCACAGCTAAGACATCCATCTGCCCATTAAAAGTATTGCCAATAATACTGGGACAATTACAAAGAAGCAAAAGCTGGGATATTTCATACACTCTAAAGATGGACACATGAAACACAGATCTGCAGTAATCTGAACATCCATGAACAGAGGTCTGAAACCTGAAAGGTAAGTCTGTGGAAGAGCATATAAAACAGTCACCAGAATGTGTGTTCCTTCGTTGCATTTGTGTTTCCTTTTATAATCAACGTGGCTCTAGTGAGAAGGCAGTGAAGTAGTACAAAGGAAGCAACTGTGCAGCACATACCAAGTTGACAGATGTTGCTTGTATAAAGGTGAAAGAGGGGCAAGGTCAGCCAAGAGACACAGAGAAACCAGTTGAACTCCACATCTTGTAGCCTTTCACTGATGTAACGCTTACAGTGTAGTGCAGCTTTAAATGCTTTGGTTGTGTATGTAGCACAGACTATGAGTATGTATTATCATAGTTTATTTTGTAGCAGAGAGTAGAAGGAGGTTCCAATAGTTTGCTTGAGCTGTAAATTGGAAGTGATATATAAGAAGCAAAGTGATAGCAGGTGTGTGCTGCATGTCTTTCAAATGGACTGTTTAATGTGACCTTGAAAATAGTTTAGAACAGCCCTAAAGTTTGTTTTAGATATCTGTATAGAAAAAGATGACAGCATTTCCTGGACCTTTTAAATTTTTTTTCAAGTTCGTTCTAATTTGTAAAGTAACTGTTCACACACAAAAGTCTCATAAACGCAGAGGTCCATTAAAATACATACCTCTAGAAGCTTCTTATTAAAATTTTCTCCTGACACTACAAAGAGTAGTGGAATATTCAAAAGGATATGGCTCCACAAGAATTAAAACATACTTTAAATGTGGGGAACTTAAAACATTTTACGACTGGGCTTCTGCAAAAAATTTAAATATGCCACTGCTAATTCAATTGTTCCCCTATACTGCATAATGAAAATATAATTCGGGAACTAATTTAAAATTTTCACTGCACTTGCACTATACTAGAAAAAAATCCAACATGGAACTATATCTGCTGAAGCTAAGTCTGCTGAAAACCACCTTCTTGCTTTAACTTACTTTCCTTCCCACAGTGATTTCTGAATGCCATAATGCTTTGTGAACAGCAGTCACTGCAAGCAGTGTGCCAAGTGACATCAGTATCCCAGCAAACTGCAAGATCAGGAGTTCAGCATGGCAGTGGTAGTGCCCTCATACCCAGGAACTTGGTATGGGAACTGGCTGGTTTTGCTTATCCTAGAGAATCTATAGGCATACTCCACCCTAAAAAAATAAAATATAATAAGGACCATATTTTGTGCCATAAATTGTTACCACCTGAATATTTAACAGGATCTATATTGCACAGACCCTGTCTTTCTAGGGAAATACTCCATATGCTGGAAAGTTGTGGAATTTTGCAAGTAATTTTTTTTCAGTAGCATTTTCTTTTGCTGGTTTTTATATGTTAAATTCTTACACTTGTTCTTTGGCAGAGATCTGTAGGTAAACGTAATACAGTTCAAAGGCAATTCAGCAAGGAAGTCTGGCAACCAACAGTATCTTTTTGTACACTAAGAAGATATTAAACAAATTACCAGTATAATTTGGTACAGATTGTGGGTTTAATCCTTTCAAGTGAAACACTAATTCAGTTTATCCAATCAGTTAACACTTAAGATTTCTTTTCTCCCTTCAGCTGACTGGTTAATCATACTAATTTTATTATGTAGTTGACTGTGACAAGAAACAAATTAAAATCATATCAGTTCACATGGATTACAGAAACATCAAAATAATCTACAGATGGTTTAAGATTTCTGGATTGAAAATAGTGAAATAATTCCACATTTTCAGTTCCTTGGAAAAATCTCTTTAGACACCCCATAATTACAGGTGTCCAATATTCCTGCAGGGATAATGTAGGATAACTATCTAATAATAAAACAAAAACCATTATGGAATTACCTAATAACTACAAGAGGCCTTCTGCATCCTCAAAGGTTACATATAAGGCAGGATAGTCCTCTGCATTTTACTCTTAAAAGGTCTCCATGTTAATATCAATATGATGTAAGGAAAAAATACGGTATTTAAGCTTAAAAATTCTCAACTGTATATAGCTAATGCTTGCTCTGTTACTGTTCCATGGCTAAGACCCACTCTGAAAAAACAGAACCCATCTTGCATAGGAAAAAAATATCTTGCTGTTCCGTCCAGGTGGGGATAATAGTAAAGAAACTGCAGAACACAGAGCTAAATAAGCTACCTTGAATCTGCTCCCTGTGTTGAGGCATGAGCTGTCCTTGGGCAAACACACAGTCACATTTGGTCTACAGGAGACAGACAATGCAAAGAGAGGCAGAACAGAAGGGGGTAGTTAGGAGCAGAGAGCAGTTATGCTGGAGTTGTAGGGACAGGAAAATCAATTAAACCCCCATAAAAATAGAGCATTATGTCTTTACATAATTTCATTTTTTTTTCCTTAACAGAATTCCTCCTTCCAACTGTAGGTTCACCTGCTCTGCAGATGCATCAGCAAGTGAGGCTTCTGCCAGTAAGAGTCTTGATTGATTGATTGATTGATCAGTTTACAAGGTTCAAGGGTATATAAGTAGACATAGAAGGGGTAACACAAAGAAAGTATATTCTTATGATTGAGAAAATGGGGGAACTGGAGGAATAATTTTTTCTGACACCAGCAGTGAGTTTGTATATGATTCAGAGAGGCTCAATCAAGAACAAAGATCATCATAGATGAATTCTGGGCAATCTGGCAAGTGGATTTTTTAGGTCATATTTTTTAATTTGTTTTTTTAAAAAGGTGCCTGGGTCAAAGTGAAGGTTCAAGTATGACCTCATTCTAGTAATGTATAAAGATGGGTTAAGATTGGGCTAGAAAAGTCCTTTTGGTCTTCTGTGAAGGACCCTGTGAGGGAAGGCAGACAGGATGCCTTGTCAGTCACAGAATCACAGAATATGCTGAATTGGTTCATTGAGTCCAGCTTCTGGCTCTGCACAGGACCATCCCCAAGAGTCACACCATGTGCCTGAGGCTATCATCCAAAGGCTTCTTGAACTCTTGTCAGGCTTCCCTGGGGATCCTATTCCAGTGCCCAACCACCCTCTGGGGGAAGAACTTTTTCCTAATATCCAACCTAAACCTCCCCTGATGCAACTTCAGCCGCTCCTCATATGGCTTCCCTTCATGGCCCATTACCATCATTTTTGCCCTCCTTTGGACACTCTTTAATAGCTTAAAATCTTTCTTATATTGTAGTGCCAAAAACTGCTACAATATTCAAGGTGAGGCCACACCAGTGCAGAGCAGAGCAGAGCAGGAGAATCCCCTCCCTCAACTACCTGGTGATGCTGGGCCTGATGCCCCCCCAGGCCAGGGTTGTCCCTCCTGGCTGCCAGGGCACTGCTGACTCATGTTCCACTTGCCGTCAACCAGGACCCCCCCGGTCTCTTTCCTTGGCACTGCTTTCCAGCATCTCATTCCCCAGTCTGTACCTACATCTGAGGTTGCCCCATCCCAGGTGCAGAATCTAGAACTTCCCCTTGTTGAAATTCATATGGTTGGTGACTGCCCAGTCCTTTAATGTGTCAAGGTCTCTCTGCAGGGCCTCCCTGCCTTTGAGGGATTCAACAGCTCCTCTCAGTTTTGTATTGTCTGCAGACTTGCTTAGTATCCCTTCCAGTCCCATGTCCATGTCCAAGTAATTTATAAAGATGTTGAAGAGCTCAGGACCTAAGATGGAGCAGAACCCTACTAGTGACAAGTTGCCAGTCTGATATTAACCCATTCACTGTTACCCTCTGTGCTCGACCCATGAGACAATTGCTTGGATGAATCCCATCAGGCCACATAGATTTGTAGGGATCCAGCCCGAGCAGCAGATCCTGCTTGATTTCAGGATCAACTTTTACAGGATTCTGGGCTAAGGGGTGCAGAGCATTACAGGCCTGCCCCTCCCCAGGGGTAGCCTTAAGCCCAAATGTTAATAAGGATTTTCATATACACAACTTGGAGACAGAAAGCAAGTTTTTTTAATTCAGGTGCTGACTCAGGCATAACGTATGCACTCGGATATGAAATGTTTTTCATTTATTGATTGCCCAAAATAATAGTGTACCGGGGCCACAGAAATGCTGAAAGTTCATAGGTATATTTGTGTGCCAAATACAAAAGTGCCCGGTGCTGGTGGACCAGGAAAATATCTTGAGTTTCTTCACTTGGATATACAAAATTAGTAAATGCTTTCAGAATGTGGCAGTGTTACTGTATTTGTACTCCTGTTCTCAGTTCTGTGGCATGATACAAACATCTGCTGCAGCATTTATGGTAGATTATAGGGTGTTAGACTAGCAGAAGTACCACATAAACATATCAAATGAAACTATTCATTATCAAAATTAGAGCTAGGAGCAGACTGAGTATGATGTATGACCACATACTGAGCAAGAAAAATACAAATACATGTTGAATAAACAGTGCCAGCTGAGTTTCATTATCTGTAGGAAAAATAGTATCCTGTCAAATACTTATAAGACATATACAGGATTAAGCTAAATCAAGAATCAATGGGCAATTTTCATTTAAGAATTTCCTTAGCTTTTCCTTCCCTTTAAAACCTTTTCAGTTCTGTTAATGTGTTTTGATTGAGTAAATACGTACAGGGTTTTTCTGGTAGTGCAGTGTAATATGAATTGCATCCTGAATTAGTTGCATCATTTCACAAGCTTTCAATTCAGAGTCTATATATAATCAGACTTGATTTTTCAGCCCCCTCTAGAGTAAGCAGAAAGCTCTGACAGCCTTTAATTTTACCTTAGATGGCTGAGGTAATGTGCTCCTCCTTTTGCCTTTTTATTGGACTTCCTCTTACTCTGAACCTTTAAGGATGTTTATGGAAGTATTGAAAAAAACTAAATTGAGACATGATAAATTATTAAAGAAGTGTTCGTTTTATAAAAACAATCCTTAAGATGCTTTCACATGAAAACCCTACTTCAGAAAAAAAAGCCAATCAAACCCATTGTTACCTGGCAACCAGGGATAATATTGATATTGACACTAAAGTGTAGCTTTAGAAGCTTTGTGGCTGATGTTTTACTTGCTGTAACTGCAAAAGGAGTCTCTGGAAGAAGTGCTACAAGGTTTAGCCAGTTGTTTGTTCACCACTCTTGCAAGAGAATCAAGTCATATTGTTTACATGAGGATGAACTGGCTCCTGCTGCCTCCCTCACACAGTGCTCTCTACTAACTCTCTTTATTTTCTTTACAATTTTGTATCTTTTTACACTGGTGCTTTCCCTCTTGGGTCCTTGAACTGCTGCTTGTTCCTATATCTATAAATCTCACTTCTGTCTTCAGTTTTAGTTTTATTATTTTGCATAATTCTCACAATTTAGTGAGTTTCTCAGTAGTCTAAGCCAAACACATGCAGCTCAAACCTAGCCCTTGGGTCACAGACAGCTGAGTCCATAGGAGAATAATAACATATGATGAAAGCCCACTGCCATTTCCCCCCTGCCCCCAGCCATCTCTAATCTTACCCTTCAGCCCACCACTATATTTACTCCGCAGCTGAGCTCTCACAGGTAGGTTATGCAAGTGCTGTGAAAGGCAATACCATCTCAGCAGACCTACCAGAGTTCATGAATGTGTAATTCCAGCGGTCTCCCGGAGCGTGTCTGGGCTGCTTTGTTGATTGCAGGTAAAACACCAGAATTCAGCTGCAGCAAGGACCCAACAAACAGCAATAAATCAATATCTCCTAATGGGAAGCTAAGGGTTGGGGAATTTAGTCTTCTGTTTCTATGATTGCAGATTTTGATTTCAGACAGTGGCATTGAACTGCCAAGAAAAGGGCAACCATTTCCCTATCAGTTTACACTTGTAATTCATTATTCATTATGCAGAATTAGAGAGCTTAATTGAAGGTCTTTGAGAGAAGACTCAAGCAATACACCACAGCAGTTTGGTAGCTAAGATGCTGTTGATCCTTTCCAAGTGAAATATACCTCAATCTAAAAAAAAGCAGTTTGACAGCTTTTTTTTTTTTCAGCATGTTAATTTGTTTGAAAGAACATTATAAAAAGAATCAAACATGGGCTTGATGTCTGGAAGTTACACATGATACAAAGCTTTTTATTATTATCATTACTAATGCCATAATATGTTTGCTGCTGCAACCAAAAACTTTGTTAAACAGGTTGGTGATGGAGGAAGACTAATTCCAGTGCCCAGCCTCAGTGAAGCTGATAAATACCAACCTCTGAGCCTTGTGATTAAAAAAAGAAAATGCTTGCTTTCAAAAAAGTCTAAATTTGCTTCAACACCTTTCACGTTAAAAGACATTCTTGAAGGGGAGAAAGAAATTTCTGCAGGTAAGACTTTTATCTTTAGGTGGAAAAATGCATGTTTTCTAGTAAATACAGAACTGTAGACATAGTTTAAACTGTGCAGGTAGTATGATGGTTCTTTAATAAATGGGTAATATTTTTCTTGCTTAATTATGTAATAAATATTTATAAAAAAAGGACTTTCTGGAAAAAGAGTAAAAAAAAAGAAAGTTAATTATACTAAAAAACCTTGTTATTTTCTGAACTGGTATGAAAGACAAATTCAGTTAAGCCTTGTTTTTTCACAAACCACAATTTCCTGACAGTTGTACTGATGTATGTTGATTAATTGCTACTTAAAATTTGTTTTTAATGTACACCTTTCTCTGTATATTCATTTTTAAGTGTGTAAGAATGGCCTCAGTGTGTAAGAATGGCCTCAGTTTTACAGCTGTTCCATGCTAGTAGTCTCTCATGCTGAACTGGGCTCTGCACAGGCAGAAGCATTTGACAAGAACTATCTGACTGTAATTGGATTTCTGTAAGATTTTTTCCACATTTGTAATCTCTTTGGTGTATTTAAAGAGCTTAACCGTGTTTAAATTGCCTTTGCTATGTTATTTAATTTTTGAGGAGACTCTATGAGAATTAGGAGGTTTGAAACTGAACTATGCTGCCTATATTTCCCTGTACCTTCCTTTGAAAAGTGTATAATTCTTGTCTATGTTGTTTTCTCAAAATAGTTTGTTTTATTTTTTTGAGAAGATGTCAGTTTTGACAAAAATATTGATGCTACTAATTGCATAAGAAATGCATTAATTATAAACTCTACTAAGACAAACCATTATGAGCACAAGAAGACAGAAATACCAGCTGACACCACAAAGTGGGGATTCCAGAATTCAAGCATTATGAAAAAAATTGTAATCTCACTAATCCTACTGATCTTACATTCAGGAAAATTCAGCTGGCTTGTCCTGAATGAAAAAATTTGAAAAATCTCATTAAAAAATCTGAGAAAAAGGTTACAAAATATAGTTAAAAAAATCTAACAAAAGCTTACTAGTCTTTTCTCTTAAGGTTAAACATCATGTGCAGAAAGTATTGTCCCTTAATGTAAGCAAAGAGCTTTGTAATTTAATTTCCTTTTTTATGTGACAAAGACAAGTTTTTGTAATCTTTTTATAATTATGAAAAATATATGGCTCCTTTTTTTTATTAGAAATAAAGACAAACAGGATTCGTAGTAGGTGACTTCGTAAAGTCAGTTTATCCTAAAAGCTTCAAAGGATTAAAACCAAAAAAAGGAGTAAAACTCAGACTCCTAAATGTATTTGGAAGTCTAATCCCTGTATTCGTTTTAACTTGGCAGCCAATGTGTTTCTTGTTAGTGTAACAGCAATGTATTTAAGTTTATAAAGACAGTATTATAAAAGTGCTTTGGTACCTACCTTTTGATTGTACAGTAATTCAAGGCAAGCTTCAAGTAAGTCAGAATTAATCTATTGTTTTCCTTAAAAATAAACTGATGTAGTCCCTGGAATGGAAACTGTGGTAAGTCTTTCTACATGTGACATGCCAGGTAAAAGGCGGAGTTAATGTCACTGGAACACCCATGTCTCATTTACATATTGCAAAAATGAAGAAACGTTGGTGTCCTCTGTACTGCATCTAAATTCAGTACAGAATTCCCTAATATTTTTTACACACAGTGGTTTTCACTTTATTCATAGTTTTAATATTCTGTGTGGCTTCCACTGAGTCATTTTGGGTTTCAGAGCCTCTGTTATTAAAGCCACAACACACAACATATATAGTTTGTATGTACCTACAGCACAGCTACAGGTAGAAGTACTTTAGGAGAATGATAGTAAGCACAGAAATTTAGGAATAGCCCTAATCACCATTTCATGCCCAGGACGTGTCACATGCAGGACCATGGGCACAACTCTGCCAGAGAGAGGCACAGAAACTCTCTGACTCCTGGGCACTCTCTTTCCATCAGTCAGCAGCAGCAACACCAAGAAGTGCCCAACGTGGCTCTGAATTTCACATCAGAATGGTTAAGCACAGTAGGAACGGTACCATTTATTCTTGCTCTGTGAAAATACTGTGTTCAGACTTTTCATCATCCAGCAATTTTCTTCTTTTACTCAGGTGTCTCATCTTACCAGCTGCTCAACTATGAAGACAAATCCGATGTTTCGCTTAACGGTAGAAGAGGAAATCAGATAATGAATGATGTCGGTTTTGATGTTGCTGGATCAGATTCTGTTGCCTTTAAAGCTTCATTTGGCATAGTGACCAAACACGAGGTTGAAGTACCAAGATTACTTAAAGAACTTACTACAAGGTTATATTATATATTTTGATTTCTGATTCCATAATTATATTTCATACAGTTAGACTGAAAGTCTGAAATGCTTAGGTTTTTCTTATTTTTAGTCAACCAATAGCAGTCACCATCTGATATTTTCAAGGGTCTCAAGTTGGATCACTGGGATTAGACATATGACCTTCTGTATAATACAGACTGTACAAATTTTCTGAATTCTTGTTTGAATTACAGTGCATCTCTCAGAAAAAAAATATAAATTCAGAGAGGAAGAGTCCATCCAAGCTCCAATCTATGTTATGTCATAGTATGGAAAATTTGAAATTTACTTTGAATGACAATACCCAGCTCCGGATTTCAGAAACAGGATTTCTTTGCCCTTAATAAACTAGGGAGCCATATATATTAGGGCCAATGTAGGTACTTTGAGGTTTTATGGAGTTATTACACAGCCTTTTCTTTGAAAAGCAAAATAGGTTTATCTACTTGAATTTTTCATAACCTTCCGTGACTTTTCTCTGAATCCAGTCTTGTTTTACCATCATTTCTTGTGCAGCTGTGGACACTGAAAATGAACTTGGTGTTCCTGTGGTGCTAGCAAAAATGTCAAATGTAGAAATATGATGTAACTAATTCTAGGTGTAATTCTTTATTTTTTATTTCAAAGATTGTCCCTTGGTCACAGTATCATCCCAGTGAATCCCACTGTTGCATCCCAGTAAATGATTTACTACACATGATGGAACATTTGGTATTTTCAAACATATATTGTTTCCCTGTAGTTATTTATCAAACAGTACATTTTATTTTGTATCTGTAGAGTCTCTTGTTCTGTACCTACCTTTTCCTAGTTTATTTGTAACCTCCAAACATTATCATTAATAACTGGGAGTGGGGAAAGAGGATCTAGATAAAAAGATTGTCTTATAAAACTAACAACCAATGCTTGTAGAAATTCTCCTACAAACACTTGTTTCATGATTGTTCAATGTTTATAAGTGATATAGGATTTTTTTTCAGTTATAGGCAATAAAATCAGAGTCACATGTATCAACTTCGAACTTTCCAGGGCGTCCCAGACATCCTCTCTAACATTTGTACATTATTGTACAAATTTCCTTGAATTTTTTAGTGCTTCTGTTCCCAAACACTGAAAGCCAATATTAAGTTTCCAGAGATCTCCTCAGCCAGTTGTTTTACTGCTATGAAACAGACATTGTGGTGATTTATTTACTGATTCAAAGTTACTAATTCTATTAGCTGCTTTGTAAATTGTTAATCAGGTCTGAATTTCCTTCCTGCCTCTCTCTTTTTTTTAGGAAAATAAACTTTGATCATTGTCTAGTCCATCAATTAAGAAAAAGTAGGATGGAAATTTTATGTGTGGTCATGGAAAGCATTCGAACTACAAGGCAGTGCTCGTTAACTGTCCATACTGGAATGCGTGGAGAGACAATGAGGGTAAGTGTGTTTGACAGGGTTCTGTTATGTATATGATCAAGCATAAAAAGCTCATTTGTATAAATTTTATGGTTGGATTTAATTGCATTTTTATTATGTAAGCTCAGAAAAAATCTGAAGTAAATCAATATTATTGTACTGATGTAAAGTGATTTAAAAGTTGGTATTTTGTTAGCAACGCTTATGTTACTGAGGGATGAGAAATGCATGAAAGGATGTCTCAACAATGAGCCATTGCTTGGGGTGAGGCCTCAGCAAAAATGTGGGATTTACATCTTATTAGTTTGACTTTCTAATAAATGTGTAACCTATCTTTCATTATTATAATAATCTTCTATAACACATTGGAACTTCAGGTTGTTATTATTTTGAGGGTCAGCATCTTACTCCCTGTCTTATGTCCTTCCTCCCTCTCCCCCTCTATGTGTTTGAATAATTGAACCTACAAATCTTATGACTTTGCCCTTTACTAGTATTTATAAATCATTCACATAATTTTCAATGAATGATGCAAGTTAAGTTACTATCTCTGTATCAAACTTTATTAAGATACAAATATGTTAATAGAAAACTCTTTAGCTGTGAAATTTGATCTTCAGTTTCAAAGTTTCCTTCTGGCATTATAATTCTCAATATATGCAGTTTGAGATGCTATTTTGTTTATTTTTTCATTGCAAATTGTAACTTTTTTTCTCTTGATGCTTTTCTAAATTATAGTTTCACATTATTGAAGATCAGAATTGTAAAGGGCGGGACAAAGCCATTGTTTTTCCCGCGCATACAACTATTGCTTTTAGTGTATTTGAGCTCTATATTCATTTGGATGGTAATTTTGGTAAGTGATGTGAATTACTGTCATTACTACTATTATTTATAATTATTTAAGATTTTAAGATAGTTTTACTACTCTTGATATACATAAGCCTTGATCTCCTACAATGGTATGTTTTAATGTTATGTGCATAAGTATTCTGACCTGAAACAGTGCTTGGAAAGAGAAACAAGGCAGTTGCTAGAAAACAGTCTGCCGTGGAAACATTTTTTAACAGTTCGTATGATTTTGTATTTCTTTTTAATCCCGCAGTTGTATTGCCTAAAAAAATTACCTATTTATATTTCTAGCCTTGAAGGAACAGGCTTATGAGACTATCTGATCAGTTTTGCATAAAGTAGGCAAGTAAAAAGACCCAAGTAAAAAAAAAAAAAAGTGTACAAAACTTCTAAACTAAGCTAACATTTTTTTCTGTTGGGCCTTTAATTTCAGTCTGATACATCATTACCACATATGGATATCTGAAGATCTTTAGGAGGAAATAATCATGGTTATTGGAAACTAACAAAAAAATGTGCATAGCTTATATTTCAGTTTAAAGGTTTTCATTCAAATTATGGATAGAATCATAGATGATACTTATTTTTATTTACCAAAAGGTTTTAGTAGTTGATTGGAAGAGGTGACTACAGAACTCACAGCCTTGCTTATTATTTTTCATTTTTGGTTTCAAATAAGACCACAGAAATGCTTCTCCTTTAGAATTAGGGTTTCCATTTATATGATACTGACTTAGTCCCTTAACATGGCCAGAATTTGTGTGTGAACCAAAGCAAGCTCTGATGATGTTACTTGAAAGCCACTAACATTTAAAAATTCCTATTGAAACAGTGTCACTTGATTCTATGGGTTATTACAGTGGGCAGACTTGTATTAAAAAGTTGTACTAGCCATTAAAAATATTAGCAAAGCTGAATTTAACCACTGTTAGCTTTACTGATGAGAAAGCACATTAAATTCTGTTGTGCAATTCTGGGGTCTGTATTTTGTTCTTTTAAAAATATATTTTTCATTTTTACAGAACTCTGTGTGACTCCAATTGCAAAAGGAGGATTTGAAAAAGAGAAATCTGGACCATCTTCGCTGACCAAACTAAGGAGATTAAAGAACAATCTATTTCATCGAAGTATGACTTCATATATAAATATATAATGTCTTAATGCATGAAAAGTGTATTTTTGTTTCTTTAATTTCTGTACAAGATGAATGTTTAAAGAAAGAAATTTTGATGGGAAATGTACCTCTCAATTTCTAGTGTATCGAAATGATTGTGAAGTTATTAAAATTTATGTTTGAGAATGTGGCTCGTTCAGAAATAACAAATCTATGGTATTGCTGTTCATTAAAACTGTAAAGATCCTAAAGTAAAAATTATGGCTGTTGATAAACTGGTATGGAATAACTATACAACTAACTTCAGTTAACATTGAACCTATTTCCTTGTTTGACATTTACAGCTCGTGTTATGCAATATGAGTTATAATCTATAGTAATATTTGAGGGCAAATGCTTTAAGTTTAAAGACCAAACAATATTAATTTAAATATTTGAATGTACTTCTTAGGCTGTATGTTCACATGTCAGGCACATGGGCAAAATACCATCATAGTTCTCTTTACTCATTCTAATATGAACAACATCCAACAAAACTGATTATCACTGTATGCAGCTATATTTCTTCAGACCAAGATCTTATACATGTAATAGTCCTTGGTCCAAGTACTTTGGAAAGCTGCAAATCCGAGTGTGAAGATAAATGCTGAGCAGTAAACATGTCTGTCTAAAGGCTGGTCTGTATAGGTGTCCTTGCTCCATTGTATCCCATTCTCAATCGGGAGGACTTCATTGGACCAAGCCTTCAGTGCTGCTCCAGTTGAGACTAAGGGGAAAAGCTTCAGTGGGTATGACACATCTCAGTAGCTGTAGCTGCCTAAAAGTTTGTCATTCAATCTAAACTAGTCAATTGCTGAAGAGAGAGGGAAAAGGTAAGTAGTTCCAAAATGGAACTACCCGGCATATTTGGGTGCTTAGAAATCTGATAGGAGGTCAACAGGGAGTCTTCCAAGGTTTCTAAACCTGTTAAGTATTGGTGGGAAAGACAAGCGAATTTATTATGTTTAGAATATAAAACTAGAAATGCAAAAAATAAAAGCAGGGAAGTACACAGCTGTGATTTGACTTTGCACCAATTTCTCAGAAGCTTGACTCATGCTTATCTTTTAGGTATATTTCTAAAAATATAATTATATAGGTTATATAAAAAAATTCTGGCTTTTGTGAGTGTCTTATGTGAAGTTAAAGAAAAATTTTCAACACACAGGGTTTTTGATGGGAAGTAATCTATATGGCATGCCTAGAATGGTTTTGTGAATCAGTTGTTATTTCTATAATTAAGCTAACATTGTTTTTTAAACGACATTTCATAATGTAATGACAAATCGCTGCTTCTTTCTCTTGTGCGTTCTTTTTCAGATAAAGGAGTAGTGGAAATCATTGCTAACTCTGATCCTTACTTGGAGGACCTTTTTACAGATTATTATGATAAAGCTGCGAGCATGACTGATCTCTCTACAAGTTATCTCAGAGAAGGTTCTCATATCCGAATTAATTTACTTAATAACAACATCCCCAAAGGTCCTTGTGTCCTCTGTGGAATGGGAAGTTCTAAAAGGGAGACAGTCTATGGATGCCTAGAGTGTTCTTTTAATGGACAGAAGTACGTACGACTGCATGCTGTGCCCTGTTTTGACCTCTGGCATAAGAGACTAAAGTAACCGAGCTAGGTAAGTGCCTGTTGTCACTGACATGGGCATAACTGTGCCACAAACTTTTCAGAGTTAGTAAATATGACTCAAATGGTAAAATGCAAAATAGTGGAAGTGCAAAACATTTTATTACACTCTTCAAATTCTTTGCTTCAGTCAATGACCTTTTACTTTAAAACACTCTCATGCATTCCCTGACATTGTTTTTTTTCTTTCTAGAGCCTTCTCATGATAATGAAAAATTTACTTTTAAACAGTATTTTCATAATGTCAAAATATATGCTAAAAGTTACTTGGTTTACACAAACTTGTTGTTAAACCCCCAAAATGCTGCCTTTCTCTACACTGGCACATGATGGCTAAATTAGAATATTTGTTAATAATTTAGTGTTCTCATGAATAATTAATTGAAGTATCAGATTAAAAAGCATGCTAAAACTTAGCTCAGCCCAATGTTCCATTTACAAAAGGGAACAACAGAAACTACAGATAGGAGTTTCATATTAGGATGCCTTTGCCGTATTGTCAAGTTTGTTTAGATCACAAAAAAAGTACCAGCCAGTCCACCTTCTGCATTTGGATTTTATGTCACAGCTGCTCAACTTTCACATGTTCAGAAAAAAATTGCTTAGCTGAAAATATTTTGGAAACTTATGAAAATAACAGAACTACACACTCCAACGAGACCTCAGGGGTGAAGGTCTTTAGCTGGCATTCTCAACCACAGAAAATTAAGCCCGTTGAGAACACGAACATGTGAGGGCACCAGAGAGTTTTGTCCAGGTCTGGGACTGGGCATGCTGTTGGGTAGGGTGCTGTTGACCCTCTCACCATGCTATTTTAAACTGGCAAAGCAAAAAACATTTTTCTACCTTTTAAAGTTATTTTAAGGATAACCCAGGTATGGAAGATTTTTCAGTTGTGCTGCCACTTTCACTGTGTACAACTGATTATTACATGTTGAAATGAATACAGCCATTGCTTTTCATGTGAGAAGAGTAAAGCATGTTACCCAAGTGTTAGGGTGACATCTGCATAAGCAAAACAGTTAATGAGATCCAAATACTTTCTATTAACTATTGCTACTTCTTTGCATTTTTCCAGAAGCAGGGAAACCAGAATGATGCTCAAATAATTACTTATGTACATATATAGTATCTGCCATTATCTTCAATCTCATCTAAGGAAATTATGATAGTGTAGATTTTTAACTTGGTGCTGCTGAATAAACGCAATAACAATAACTTTACTAAATCAAAGTTTAAAAACTCACTGAAAATACTGCTTTTTCATCAACACCAAACTATTCATGTTAAAATTATATCAAAGAGGTTATTTTAAATTGCTTTAAAAACATCTGTGTTTTTATCTTCATATTCCATAGACAGTATTCATTTATTTTAAGGCCTTTTATAGTTAATTGCTGCAAATGGCTGTTCCTTGAGAAGCTGGCTAGGAGCCTGCAGAGTTACATTCCTGGGCTTCTGTTTTTCCCTTTTATTTAACAGGGGATTGAGAAGTGTTCATCAGTTATGTCAACAGTTACTTGATGAATTTTTGTGTGCTCAAGAGGACAGAAATAATTATTTTCATCAGTATTTTACACAATGTGAAAGACTACTGAGCAATACTGTAGATCAGAACATGATGCAAGAACCAATAATAATAATTTTCTGATTTTATTTCTTTCTTTTGAAACATGTAACAATTTTATTAGTTGAATGTTAAAAATTTTTACAGTCACCTTAAGAGATATAAAAAGATGCCACTACAAAAAAAATACAAAAAGTTCTGTGACAAAGTATTATTATTTAGAATTCAGTGTCCAGAAAACAGCCAAAGTACTTAGAGTTCATCATGCTGGTAGACGTTGTACTCCTTTGCTGATATGAAGCCATCTCCATCATGGTCATTCTTCTTAAATATGTCAGCTAAGATTTCATCGTGGGCTGAGGGATGACGTTTTTTGCCATCTCTTGCAAATTCTTCTTTCAAATACTGGCTTATCTAGAAAAAAAAGAAAAAACTCCCAACTGTTGTGATTTTTATGCCGGGATTCAACAGCTATCTTTAAGGACACTTGGGGTATACACCTAAGTTATTGTGACTCCAGTGCAGACACATCTACAGTTCATCTACAGAAGTCTGAGACACATTAATGTATTAAAGCAGATTTCAGCATTGAACAGTGTAGCTTGTGTAAGCACACAGAAGCCTTATATGATCAACTGCAGCAGAGGCAGCTAATGTAAAGATAAAACTCATGAAACCATACCTATACTTTTATAAATTATTTATTTCAAATTATTTACATCATATTACCTCAAGTTCAGAGAGTTTCTTGTCACCGTCCTTGTCTATTTGATTAAATGCTTCAACACTACGAGGTCCCTTATTTACTGCATAAAGTTCAATCTCAAAGATCAGGGTTGCATTGGGTGGAATCTTGCTCTGTGCTATGAACAAAAGAAAAAAGGCATTTAAGAAATCAGGCACTATGGTCAGAGATCACACATATGATAAATTCACACGTAAACATTTTATTTTTTTATTAGAAAAGGCTGTGTTAATATTCAGATTAAACTTTAAATTTAAATATTGTACATCTAGACAGGAAGATTATTCTATTGTGTTAGAGAAATGATTTTGCGAGAAACTTGCTAACCATGTACTTCCCTGAAACAAAATTATATCACTCATATCAATTCAGATACTTTTAGAGATTAAGAGAAGGGTTATCATGAAAAACAAATATTTCCAGAGTTCTTATTCTTTCACATCCTGTCATGTGACAGAGCTTATTAAGAGACTGATTCTAAGATGTATGTCTTTATTAAATATCTGCCATCTGATTTCAAATATTACAGTAATAGACCAATGCTCATATGTGTTTTCTGTCTGAAGAAACAAACAGGTAACATCATATTTTACCCACTTTCTATGAATTATACCTATGCTGAAAGAATTTGATGTAAAATAGTGTTTAAAATGTACATCTCAGAAAGAAGCAATGGAATGTAAGTCATCTGATTCACAAAAAAACCCCACAAACCCCCCAAACTACTGGAATATTTTGTCTGGTCTCTGAATTAAAAAAAAAAACCCTGTTAAACTTCATTATTCATGGATTAAAGCTTTTTCAGACACCTGCTGTAAAAACAGCACTGCCTAATTGACACAGGTCAATGTATCATGCATCTGTCAGAAAAAGGAAACTAAAAAGAGACAGCAACAAACTAGTGAGGTCTAAAAGTAGTGCCAAAAGAGCATTAAGAAATCATGCAGTGTAAAATTAAAATGTAAACATGCGAGATGCTTATATTCATAGCCAAAGCCAGTGAGCATGACATTTTAACCTCGGAATTTTGACAGAATTTTGAGCTTGTGCCCATCCTTTAGAAACTGAAGAATCTACTTTGTTTATAAACAGAAGGTAAACAAAACTATTACTCACGCTACTCATCTAAAATAGCTATAGTAAAAACGACAAGTTTCAGAGTCCAAAAGATTTCAACCTTCCAAGCTTTAGAAAAGAAGAAGTTTTAAATACATATGAACATAGATCATGGTTTAAATGCTACTTACAAAAGACAGATACAATACTAGAATTCAATGCCAGAAGTTTCCAAATATACATACCAACAAAGGAAAGACATGTAAAGATTTAGAAAGCCACATGCATCTTTTGTAATTCAAGATTAGGCAGGCATCTTCCCCAGCATGCAGGAATACGCTGAGACAGAGGACAGGTATGCTGTAGGAAAATAATACTTTCTTGAAGTGCTACCTGGAACAAATAGTTAACACTATTATTAGAGGTAAAGAACATCTTTTATTTCTATCAGTGTGTTCTTCTTTTTGTATGAAATTGTATGAAAGACAAAACTGGTGCATTGAATTCTGACATATCATTACCAAACTTATTATAGATCAGGAGCTACTTTTTCACAGAAACTACTATATCTATGTCAAAGGTGAATTTAGCTACATTTGAGTGCTGAAACACTCCATAAGCTCAGACTGGAGCTTTTTTTAAAGTGATCTGCACACTGAATTATCTTATATTCAAATCAGATTTCATGCATTGCACTGTTGCAATTACTGTGTAATGTGATGATGATATCCATTAACTATCCAGAAGGTAAGCACTATTTTAAGCAAATTATTTCTACTTAGATTAACCGCACTGCATTACATTCCATTTTAGTCAGAAGATGCAAATTATCATAAAAAGGCTAAGCAGGTATGAGTCAATAGAAATTAAACATGACTAGAATTTACCAGATTAAGACAAAAAATGCTGATATGAAGATCTTCCTTTTGATGTCGGTTTTTCATGTTGTGGCAATACTTGGAAAAATGCATTGGGTGCTGTGTACTGAGTTCTAATGCAAACTGCAAGGCCTGGGTGTGGGTCTATGACAAGGACTTAAACTGCACAGGAATGAGCAGGATTGGGCTGCACAGCTGCAGAGCCTCCAAAAATAATGGGAGCACCAATTCTTACACACATTTACAACACTGTATATTTGAAAGGGTAAAACAGAGAAAAGACAAAGTTTAGTGTTAAAACTTCTTTTTTACCGTATCCTTGCTGTCCATATGCTAATGATGGAGGAATTGTCACTTTCCGTTTTTCTCCAGGACACATATTCATCATAGCAATATCTAACCCTTTTATCACTTGTCCGACACCCAGAACGAACCATTTTGGATGACCTTCATTGTGTGTCCGACTATTAAAAAGAATCATGCATCAGTGACAGTAAATTTAGTATTTTTTTACATAAATATAAATTGCAGTCAGTAAAAACATAGATTATTAGCACACAAAAATGTTTAGGGTCCAAGAATACGAAGTATAAATGCTTCTTCTGCTACATTTATAATTAATTTAAGGTTAAATTTGATATGTGTAGGGCAAACCTTCTTTTGGAATAAAAAAACCCCTTTGTTTTTTAACTTTTAACAAAAACATCTGAACTTCCTGATCATGTACACTGCGTGCCAGGATCAAGGTGCTGCTGTAGGAAGTCTCCAAGAAGAGGAGTGCTGGGACCAGTGAAAATGTCTTCAGCAGTTCCCATCACTGTAGGATGGGGTGGGACCGACAGTGCAGGTGTGTGTTGGGGGACCTGGGAATCTGTGTGCTCACCCACCACTCTCTTCAATGCTTGAGGCAGCTTCTGGTCATATAAGCTATGCCCAGTATGGGAGCTACACTGAACGACAGCTAAGAAGAATGCAGCTTAAAAGCCAGAGATCAACACTGTATGTACCAAAATCAGTCACTTCAACAGGCAAAAAAATGCAAGTGAAATGGTACTATTAAACGTAGAATTATCTTATACTAATTTTATTTTCTTAAATTATGCAAGTGGGGAAAGTGAATCAAGATTTTGTAATAAGCTAAGTTACTGTCTGATCTGTCCAAATATGGGTAAGGAGTGAAAGAAAGAAAGAAAATACTCTCCCCTCCATAGTTCTACACGGGAGAGTCCTGCCCCACTAGAAGGATGGACTGCCATTGAAAGCAAGGCACTGTGAAAGTAGAGTTTTTTCACAACAGTTTCTGTGCAAAGCAAGCTAAACCAAACAGAAACAGCCTGAAGACAGAGGGATAGGGCAAAGTGAAAAAGCAAAAACCTAAGTACTAACATTGAGGCAAAATGGACGGCACAACAAATCAAGAAGGGAAGCAGCGACAGGCTGCAAACCACTAGTGTAATAATGTGGCTGCCCTGTACAGTGCCAGCTATGAGGAAGTGCATGCTGTATTCAAGTTTCTGTCTAAAATTGTTAGTCTCTACCAGGAGCTCCTCCTCCCAACCCAGGTTTTTCTGCACAGATTGCAGCACAGAACACGGCAGGTGATAACATGGTGGTGTTTTTTTCACCCTGCCAAAGGGGTTCTCTCATGTGAGGTGTGGACTGCAGATTCTCTGCGTCCCTCCCATCGGGCCCCATCGCTGGGATTTCCATCTTGTCTCTGCGCCTGTCCCTAGGGAAACCCTGCATCCACGAACACTCGGATGAGAAAAAACAAAGCGGGGTGGGGGGGAATCTCTAATGCTGATGTGGACAGTGTGGGACCCAAGCTGTGCCCACGCTGGGGGAGCAGTGGGTCCCGCTTACCCGGCTGAGGGCGAGTGGGACCCCGCAGCTCCTTGCGGGGAACCGGCTGGGCCACGTCCATGGCCGGGCAGGGCCCACCGCCCCGCCCCTGGCCCGGTGCCACGGGGGCCCACCTGCAATAAAACTTGGATCCGTCGCTGGCCAGGAATCCGTCATAGTGCGCGTTCAGCAGATCGCCCTTCTTGCTTTTCGGGCTGCAGGTCTCGGGAAGGTGCAGCACCTCTATCTGAACCTGCTCCGCCGCCGCCGTGCCGCCCTCGGCCCGCGCCGGGGCCGCCAGCAGCGGCAGCAGCAGCAGCAGGGTCAGCCCGCGGCCCATGTCGCTCCGAGGAGGCCGCCGGCGTGGCACTGTCCCCGCCGCGCCGAGGGGCGGGGACCGAGCGTGCGCCGCCGCTCCGCCTCGGCCGGCCCGGCCGCGGGGACGAGCCCGGCCCAGCAGCAGCCGCGGGGCGGGCGGTTCTTCGGGCCGCCCCCTCCGCGCAGGAAGTGAAAGGGACGTCGGAAGCGCCCGCAGGGGCGGCGGGGCTGGGTGCGCAGGGGGGATGCAGAGCGCCCCGCGGGGCGGGCGGCGCCGCTGGGGCCGCCGCGGCCGCCGCGCCTGAGCTGAGCGGCTCCGCCTCCGCGGGGGGGAGGCAGCGGCGGGGCCGACAGGGGAGCGCCATCCCCGCGGCGGCCGCGGCCGCCCGTTCCCTGCGGCGGAGCAGGAGGATGCGGCCCGGCGCCGGGCTCTGAGCGATGGAGGGGGTCCTGTACAAGTGGACCAACTACCTGGCCGGTAGGCGGGGGACCGGGCCGGGGGGCGGTGGTTGGGGTTGGGGTGTGGGTGAGGGGCTCGCGGCGCCGGGAGGGCTCGGCCTCGCCCGTGACGCGCCGCCGCCGCTGCCTCGGGGGGTCCCGCGGGCGGCCGGCGCTGTTGGTAACGCGCTGGCTCAGACATCGCCTGCCGTTCGTGCTCGGAGCCCCGGCGGGCGGCCCTGAGGCGGCTGGAGCCGGCTCCGTGCCTGGGCCGGGGGCCGCGCCTGACGGCGGTGCCAGCGCTCCCCGCGGTGCGGCCGGGCCGGGCCCTCCCTGCGGGCACCGGCGCGGCCCCGGCCCCCCACGGGCAAGGGGTGCCTGGGCTTCGGCCTTCCTCCGGGAACGGCCTGGCCGAGTCTCTCTCACGACTTGGATTGCTCTCAGCAGGACAGGCTGTAGGGAGCTCCTGTATCCCAACCTGTAAAACAGATGATAAACTTTAGCTTCACAAAATGCATTTTTTAGAAGCGCTGCAGACAAAAAAATGCACCAAATGCCAGCATTTGCCAGCAAAGCTCTGGTTTTGTTCGGCTGGTCCTCTGCTGTGATAGTGACACCATCTCCCTCTGGAGCAGGCAGTGGACAGGTGGTGCTGTCAGGGTGAAACAGGTTTCTCCTCTGATACTGTGAGAGGACTCTGGAGGGGTCTTTCCAGAGCTGATCAGCACTGGATCACATACCGTGCTTAATTGTGCCTTGGCAGTATCTTCTTTGCCCTCTGGTTCTTGTGGATCTGCTTTTTAGTTGCCACTCTGCATTTAAAAAGAGTTGTATGCTTACTGTTATAGCTAGTAAATAAAAAAACCAAACCAATTACATGTTATTATTTTTTTATTGCAAAGTGGTGATATGATGTAGTGGGGCCTGGTCTTTCACTTTTTCAATTAATGTTACAACTCGTAATGACACCTGTGCTGCACCATGTCCAGAGAAGGGCAATGGAGCTGGGGAAGGGTCTAGAGAGTAAGTCATGAGGGCAAGCTGGGGGAGGCTAAGCCTGGAGAAGAGGCTCAGGGGTGACCCTATCACTCTCTGCAATTCCCCGAAAGGAGGAATTTCTTCACTGAAAGGGTTGTCAGGCACTGGAATGGGCTCACCAGGGAGGTGGTGGAGTCACCATCCCTGGAGGTGTCCAAGAAAAAAGTGGACGTGGCACTTAGTGCCATGGTCTAGTTGATGAAATCAAAGGTTGGACTTGATCTTGGGGGTCTTCCAACCTTAAATGACTCTATGATGATAGCATCGTAAGAATGTGAATAGTATGAAACCTTTAGCTGATTTCAAGGATTTGTTACCTGAGTAAGCCTCCTGTGTTGAAGTACACTGTTGCTGGATGGCTGCAGCTTGCTCTGTTGGGGTGGCAATTGGGAAGCACCATGGACCACACTGTCATATCGTCAAATGCATTGAGTTCTTGGCCACACAGTTATTGCCATTCCAAACCCTAAGCCGAGTAGGAAGTTAAATTTTGGTGTGGAGTTGTAAAACAGAGGGGTAATCTGCTCCTGTTGTACAGCTGACCCAGACTGTAATGGGCCGCTATAATGGTTATGCTCTACTGGAATATGGTAGTGCAATGTTACTTTTAGAAAAAAAGGTGATTTACTAGGCAAAATGGTTTGCATTTAGTTGTATTAGAAATTAGGGCGTCTATTCCAATGAGTATTGAGTTTTATGAAATAGAAAAAAAAAGAGAAAGAAAAAAAAAAGGAATGCTAATATACTTTCATCCAAGAAGGCCCATGACAGTAATTTACTGTGTGGCATAATGCTGCATAGAATCTCAAAGATATTTGTGTCTATGCATAAATTGCTCTGTTTTGTAGATGTAGTGAAGTCAGAGATCATTATATAATTTTACTAATGCAAAGCTGGTGAAAACATTAGTAGAGGAGCTGGTGTATACTGTCCTCACAAATGGGTCTAGGAGAATAGGCCATGAGTTCTACACACAGTGCCTGACATGTGATTGTTGTTGGGCAATGGAACTGGACTACTTTGAGAGAAAATGGTGTGTTAATACTTAAGTATGACATACAAAGTTTTCACTGAAATACAGTAAGCAGAAGAGACCATAGCATAGGAGTTGGTGACGTCAGTCATTTATTTGTATCTTACGAAGAAGTTCCTACAATCTTAAGAAAGTCTGCCTGAAAAACATACTTGAATGAGAATAGTTTTTCAGAGGGGTGTAATTTATCAGTCTTCAAAACAGGATTTCTTGGTGGCTAAATTAAAATTTAATTTTTCTCTAAAATGGAATATAGTGAAAACAAATACTGGTGATCTTGCATCCAAAAAGAATGGGACTGAAATATCCATATAACACTAGTCTGGTTATAGAGCAGCTCTGGTCTTCAGACTGCACAGATTGTCTACTTCCTGGTGTGTTACAAGGATAATTTAATGTTTACCTCTTTAATAAAAGTTTTAACAGCCAAAGAGATGAATTTGATTTACAATTCAGTAATTAGACTAAACTTTCCTTTTCATGTTTTTGATCTTTCTAGGTTGGCAGCCTCGGTGGTTTGTTTTAGACAATGGGATATTGTCATACTATGATTCCCAGGATGATGTTTGCAAAGGCAGCAAAGGAAGTATAAAGATGGCTGTGTGTGAAATAAAAGGTAAGAATTAATAGTTCTACTTGAGGACATTTTAGCTGCCAGGGAAATAGAAAAGGTCACTCAACATACATTTTTGCAAGTTTTTCTTCTTCTTTTTTGTTTATCTGTAGTTCAGTGTGACTGAACTAGTTCACAAATAAAAATGAATGTGAATAGAGCTCTGTTTTGAGATTTAGAACCCACCATATATTTTTTTTGTTTTAAACAGTTGTTTACATGTGGTTCATGCCTGAAGTTACCTCAACTAGTTGTTTAGTTCTAGTGCTTTTCCCTCCTATGACCAGCGATAGGGACTGAATCATGGATGCTAGTTTTCCAGAAGAGCAGCAGCAGTGACCCAAAACATCATAAACCAGAGATATTTTGTCCTTTGTTTTTCTGAGTCATTTTTACTTTTGTCACTGTTAGCAGCTGCCCATGGGCACAGGTGATGGCAGTATTTGAGTTAGTACATGAACTGTTTGTGCCAAACTGTGAGTTTAGGTTGTGTAGTCTAAGCTTAGGTCAACCTCCTTGGCTAATAGCAAGACATTGTCTAACTCTCCACTGCTGTTAACTCTTGACCTCTTTTCAGATCCCTGCAGATAACTGGGCTTATGATGTGGGTAGTTATATGTTAAAAAATGGAACTTGCTTTACATGGGCCACAGAGTATTTTTCATGTGATAACTCCTTTTTGTTAGTGTTTCCTTGGTGTAGATGAAATCAGTGATGCAAAGTGGGGAAGATAATATTTTTTTTTTGGCCATTTGAGTTGTTCATTTTGCTTGTCATCTTGTTCCTTTGGTGAAGGAAAGATAATAGCTGAAGTCTGGATTTGGGAGAGTCTCCTGCATCCATGGTTAGTGGGGACTACATCTGAAGGAACTGTGGTCAATAACATGAAACTTGGTAGAGTATTCAGTTAAAAATGTAGTACTGAATATAATAGATTGGAAACAAAGTCCACCTCAGTTCTTGGCTCTTCTACCTGAGACCAGATTTCATCTAGAAGAGAGATTATTTCAGTTTTTATCTAATCTCCTGTTAATACCTGTAACTGCGACAAAGCTCTTCAGTTTGCCACATTTAGGCCAGGTGTGGAATACAGCAGTTATTACAGGCTCATACACAGTGTATTATTAATGTAGAAAGGGAATCCCCTCCTTCTGGAGTCTGGCCACTGCTCAGTGTCAAGTCTCTTGACAGGACGATGTGCTGGGCAGAAAGGTTGAGCAGCTTTGGGCTTTTTCATAGTTGGCAGTGATGCACTGTGATGTAGTGTATACTGTGGGATTGTCATAAACATTTTAAAATACTTTGGTAAGTATTTAATAGATAATTTTATGGAGTTGAGGTTATTTATTTTTTTTTTCAAAAAATTTTTTTTTCTCTTCTATCACAAGTTCATGCAACAGACAACACGAGAATGGAGCTAATCATCCCAGGGGAGCAGCACTTCTATATGAAAGCAGTTAATGCAGCTGAAAGGCAAAGATGGCTGGTAGCACTGGGGAGTGCAAAAGCCTGTTTAGCAGATACTAGAACAAAAAAAGAAAAAGGTATGTGTGTTACCTAGAGTATATTACTTTTTCAGATACTTGTTTTCAGATGACCATAGTGCAAATATTGTGATACAAAATCACTATTACTGTCTTTTAATATAAATTGTAGTTATTTCTAGTCATCTCTGGTAAATTCCCCCTCCATGTTTGAGTTATAAGAGGTCCGTTGAGGTGACTTCTTAAGAAGCTGAAATACCAGCAATGTATTGTTGCCACAAGAACAAACATACTGTTTGTAGCTGTTGTGAAGCCATTTCATTTCTGGCGTTTTGACTATTATTTTTTTCTGTAATTTTTCTTGGATGGCTTAATGTAACCATTTCCGGCCACTGCAGTGGGTATAAATTTCATCCAGTAAATTTTTCTACGGTACACTGCAGCTAAGAAAGATTTCAACTTTATTTTTCTTGGTAATATGCCTTTGTCTTAATAGTCATTAAATTAGCATCAGTTATCCAAAAGTAGAAACTATTGTCTGCTTCAAGTACAGTTCTCGACTCGTTGCAGAATCCAATTTTCCTCAAAATTAAGTGGACATTTAAGTGAATTTTTAAACAAAAAGTGCTTAAAATTACAATGTATACATACATTGTAGACAATAAATTGATATTTCCTTGTTTTTTTAATAGAAATAAGTGAGACCAATGAATCTCTTAAAACCAAAATGTCCGAACTTCGTCTCTACTGTGATCTTTTAATGCAGCAAGTTCATACCATACAAGAATTTGTTCACCATGATGAGACTTGCTCTCCTCCTAGCATTGAGGTACAGAATTTCTAGAATGTCATTGGAGAACCTAATTATATAATGCAGCTCAAGTTACTGTTGATGTCTTATGCTTTTTTCATCTCCCTAAGGTTGGGAAACTTAACCTAAGTGCAATTTTTGAGTGCTTGTGTGTATATATACTAATGGTGATTTTTATGTGTGTAAAGTACCTGGATGTTTAAATGTAATTGTACCATGTTTTAAGAAGCAATTGTGTTTCTGAGCCATTTTATTTAATGGCCAGAAGAGCTGTTTTATGAGCAAGGCAATATTTTGTCTTGTTTGGCATCTCTGTTATGGCCAGTGTAGGTGAAACAATCTTGTTTGTCCATTCTTACTTCCTTGTGTAGGAGGGTATTCCATTTTTTTTTTTGAGTGAAAGCTAGTGTTACAGGTATTGGAAACCTGCAGTGCAGTTATCTCTGAATGTGTACAAGTACAATACTAGAACACTACTATTGAACTAGTACAATACTGGATTGTATTTCTGCTTTTGAATGAAAGTTGGTACTGGAAATTATTAATGGCTTCATTCTTTACACTCCTGAGCAGAGTGGGGACAATGTTACTGGTCACTTAGAGCAAAGCAAGGGGTTGATGGTTAGTCACAGCAGAGCAAATTGTCAGTTTACAGGAGGTGAAACTGTCCTGCAGGCTTTTGAGTGCTAAAACTGTTCACGCTTCCTTCTGCAATTCATTTGTTTCACTAAGTGATCTTCTGATACAAGGTAGTCACTCTGAGATATGCTTTGCAGTAAGGCATTGGCTGGTAAAGAAATTCAAGTGTCAGAAAGAATTTACAGTGCTGTCACATTGGTTTCTTAAATTGACCTCATTGTAAGGTGCACATTTGATTAAATAAAATAGGAAATGGAAGTTCTTAGCAGTAATGAGGGAAATTAGTATGCATGGGAGTGGTGGTGGGGAGAGTTGTATTTGCATATTTTCATTTTTTTTTCTTGCTTATGTTTGTACTTTCATTTATTTTCAGAACATGAATGAAGCTTCTTCCTTGCTTAGTGCCACATGTAATACATTTATCACAACACTTGAAGAATGTGTGAAGATTGCTAATGCCAAGTTTAAGCCAGAAATGTTCCAGCTGCCTCATCCTGATCCCTTGGTTTCTCCTGTGTCACCATCACCTATTCAAATGGTTTAAACATTTTGAAATACTATCTTGTTTAGTGTCATATTGTTAGTTGGACTGGGGGGAGGAGTGGCAGAAGGCTGCTGTTGCCATGTGCTATGATGTCAACAGTTGAAATGTTGACTCTGTTATAAATCAGAACTGGTCCTAACTATAAATCAATAATTTTCCATTCCCAGTCTTTGTTTGCTAACCTTTACATCATCAGAGTAATTTATCATACCTGTCAAGCCCCTGTAGTGAGGTATCTCATAAATGCATGAGGTTTAACTTTTCCTCAGTCCAGCTGTTTTTTTCAGAGTGCTAGCTCTACACTGATCCTAAAAATTTTATAACCTTGCCTCCTGTTTAAGTGCTTCATGGCTTGAAGTACTTCAGCAAGATAGCATATGTTTCAGTGTGTATAAGTGAAGATGTTTGTATTAATCTAGTGTGACCTTATTTAACAAAAAAGATAAATAATGGTAAAAATCGTACTTGTATAACTGTTGACTACTGATTATTTCCCTTAGAAGGACAGTGTATAGGGAATCATCTTAAATGTTTTCTCAGTTGTATGTATGGATTCCAAGATGAGCTATAACATGGAATTTTGTTGTGGGAATCTTTGCATTTGCATCTTTTGTCTATTTATCTTTAATCAGTTTACTTACAAAGCTGATCAGTATGATTTAAATTAATAACTTCCTTTGATATGCATAGAGATTTGGCAGTGATATCAGAGAAACCACAAGGAATCAAGAGGCAGGATTTGGCTTTATTGTGTGATAGGGAATTTAAGCATCTATTGGTAAATGTCTTCTGTATATCATAGCAATTAAGAAATGGCTCTGTGAGTAACTTTGGTGCAAGAGGGAATGAGTTCCATAGAAATGAGGTAGTATTTTTTCATAGTAAACTATTTCCCATGTGAGTGTTCTAGAACTTTTGATATTGATGGCAATCCATCTGTTTTCATATAGTTAAATCAGATTTTTAACTAAGAATGGTTACTTTTAATAAAAAAAATTGCCTTCTCTCTTTATAGAGACTGTAAGTAAAGTAAAAAATAATGTAGATATGCGTATTGTTCTCATAAGTAGCTTGTAACATTTTGTTGTGGTTTGTGGTTTGGAATTTATTTTTTTCTCCCCCTAGATGAAGCGTTCCGTTAGCCACCCTGGTCCTTGCTATTCAGAAAGGTAATTTTCTGTTTCATTAAGCTTTTTTCTTATGTCTCAAAAGACCTCCCTGAACTTGCTAACATTAAAATCAAAATGTGAGAATTGTTTGCTTGAGAAAAAAAAATTAAAAGTCATAAATTGATCTAATTTTGAAAACAAATGTCAGTAGCAAATAATGTGTCTGCTGTTTCTAATATACTACTAAAATTTCTTCGTGCTAGAAACTTTGTGTAAATGACTTACTCTGACAAGTTCATGAAATTAGACCTAGAACTTGAAACACTAACATTTTTTTTGAGTCAGTATTTCAGATTCTCACATTATTTTCTTCTGCATGCAAAGATTATATTGCATTTTTATTTCCGTTTTGAGGCTTTACAGCTGTGAAATTAAGACTTAACTATGCCGTTTTTTAGTCTAGTATAGTGAAAAGCATTAAGTAGTTAACAGTCTAATCTAAGTACCAAAGTTATTCCAAATTTAAAGTATATTAAATTTGTTTGGGTTGTTACAGCTTTTGCTTACTAAATACATCTCTTTTTTTTTTGTAGGATTAATCACTCTGTAAAAGAACCAGGTTCATCTGTTCACCGATTTTCTCAGCGACGCAGAAGAACATACTCAGATACAGAATCTTACAGTGATACACCTTCTGAAGATTCTCAGAGTAAGTTGGAAAGGGGCCTTAGTTTTCTTTGTATCTTTCTGTACAATTTATTCCCCTTTTTACAGCAGCTGTTCTAGTGCTGATATCAGCAGAAGGAAAAAAGTTTATTATTAGTTACTTAAAGTTTTGGTTTTAAGATTCCTGTATTATAAATGAAGGCACTTCTGTAGTTTGTTAGCTGGCTGATTTGTTCTGGTTTCCATACATATTAAAAAGGATCTTCCAGCTGGAGTAGTTATATTGAAATCAGTGGGACTACTGGCAAGATAAAATAGGGACACAATCAGAAAAGGGATGTTTGTACTAATAGGCTCTTCCATGTACGATATTCTGGTAAGTGATGTGGAATACTGCTGTTTGCCACCTGCTTGTCCCAAAAGAAATTCTCCCTTTTGTGACCCTTGTGAGTGGTGGGCGGTAGTTTCCACCAGTGCATTGTGGAAAGATGGTTCATTTCAGTGGCTCCTTGTCTTTGGTAGAGAACTGTTCTGAAGGCGTGCAGCCTTGCCAGTAATAAAGATCATGATCAGAATATTATTCCCTCTTAATTAGATGGGCTGTCTGAGTTAGTAGCCAGTTCTTCTGTGGATTTTCCTTTTGAATCTTGCTGTCATTTTGATTTTATCATAGCTCCTCTCAGGTAGACTCTAATTTGACCAGTTCTTCTTCATTAGTCCTGGTTTAGCCTTGCTTCCTTTTGGAATACCTACTGCCTCACTTGGATTTAAAAAGCCTGAGGCCTCTGCATGGTTGAAAGCCCGTGTGAGCAGGAAGTGATAGTAATGCTTTACATTCTATCATGCTTCATGTATTCACACTTCAGTGCCATTTCATTGGGTTTTTGATACTCACATGTTGCATGGTGACCACCTCTTTCACCTGATTCATCTGCCCCAGCATAGAGTATGCCAGTATGTATCTCAAGCTAATAAACTTAGTTTAGATCCTGTTTTGTGTCTGATGACTAAGGTAGGTGTGTATCCGTTAGGCTTCCTGTAACACAAGGCTTTTGCTGTTACCAGCTGGGCCTTCTGGTGTTGGTTACCCAATCTGACTTAGGACTGCTGAGAAGAGGCTTTGTCTTACAAGTTTCTGCTAATATAGTTCCTTACTATTCAGCTCTAGTCTCTAGCTCAGCTTTTCTGGTTTTTTGTTTTCTTTTACTGTTTTAGAAGTTCCCTCTGCTACCTGCCAGTTATCTTAGTTCCGTTTCTTTCCTGTCACGTAGCCTAGTAATACCCAAGTTGCAGTAAGTCACTCATTTCATTTTAATAATAGAAAATATTTTAATTAAGTGCTTGTCAATGCATCAGTTCTTTAAAAAAAAAATCATGTATTCCTCATGAAGAATATGGCTGCACCTCACAGGTTACTGTCTTTCCTAATGTAAAAAATCATTGTATATGAAAAAATTACTTGATTTATGCTGGCTGAACAGTCTTCATCTCCATTATCCTTGGGCATGATATTGATGGAAATCTTTCAGGACAAGTCCAGAGTAATTACACTTCTGATTCCTTATGTATAGGAAATACTTAGCAAATAGAATAATTGATAGATTGGATGATATGTTTTAGGGGTTGAAAATTAAATACTTATTGATCTCTTCACAGGATCTGCTCACTGTTCTAGAAGTGCTGTCAATGGAGATCTAGTATCATCAACCATTCCTGAAGAAAATAAATCAGTGTCAAAGGAAAGATCTGAACTGGAAGAGACTCTTTCATCCTTTTCCTCGTGAAACAACTGAAAGTATTCAATTTTCTATAAATAATGCTATGCAAAAGCTGCTGTAATTATACTGTTGTTATAGGAAGTAGTAATTTCCCTTTTTAGAAGGATTTCTCTGCACTTTATAGAATAACATAAATACTATCTTTGAAGTGTATTTTATCTTTATATAGTTTATTTGCAAGAGTATTTTCCTAATATTTCACAGTTTGAATGTGCATTTTTTGGAACAAATGATGGCTTTAACAGATAAGCATCCACATTTGTAAACGTAGCTCTTTTTAAAAAGTGTGAAGGTCTGACTGATACGTTAGTAAACACGCATTATAAACTTCAGCAAAAATTTTCATTTTTTTGGAGAAAATGGGACTTGTGCCCTGGGCCTCTTGGTCATTTGTACCAGGTCATCCACCCAGAGCTGTGATTGGCCCCACAGTAGCTTTTTTTGCCAGTGTAAGGGCTGTGGGAATGGGCACTAATGGGTCTCTTCTAGCAGCTTGACGGTAATTGACATTGCCGCCTTTACAAATACACGGATATACATAATCCAGTCCTTATTTTTAGCCAATGAAAGTAGAAATATTTAGTGTATTTTTCTAAACAAATGTATAAAAATAACTTAATATGAAGTATTTGTACCAAACATGGGATATTTAATAATTTTTATTTATTTATTCTTTTTTGCATCAAAAATTTCTACCTACTTTCAGTACTAAAGATCTGAAGATCTACTAAAGGCTTCAAAATGTGCATAAATTGTTTCTGGGGTGTGTAGTATCACAAGTAGTTAATACAGCACCGTTAAGATTTACTCTGACTACTTAAGATGTATTTTTAGCAAAGTATTATAGAAGCAAGAGCTAAAATGTTAGACTGTTTTAAGCTGCTGTTGTAATGAATATTTGTATCTATACGTGTTTTATTTATGACATATTTATACAATAGGGAGCTTCTGTTTTTGTGTCTCCTTTATATCATTTGAGGATGGTATACACCAGAAGATGGATTCTGCTCTCAGTTACATCAGTTTAAATTTTACATTAACTGTAAGCGAGGTCAGAGTCTGACTCTCTTAATAATTAATTAGTAATATAGTATAACAGTGCCTACTAGCACCTTGGTCCAGAAGGTTCTTAATGTTAACATAGTAAGCTTTTGGGGATTTTTGGGGTGTTTGTTTAGGGATAAACTTGGTCTATAAAGTCTTAGCTGTAGAGCACTTTAAGCAAGCCATTTACTCTTTTTGATTTACACAATTGATAAATAGATGTACAGGGTTTTTTGCATTCAAGCACATACCAAAATCTGTTTTTATAATCAGATCTTCTTTAATTTGGTTTAACTAGTCTTCCTTTTGTGTATATAAATAATTTGGTGGTTTTGAAGCGGGTTGGAAAGGAGAGATGGGAATGGGAGCTTTCCTTATAAATTTTTGGAATGTTGATTTATCTAAATCAAAATAGGTCCAAATGTTGGGGAAAAACATATGAGCTGTTGCCCACATATAAAATGCCAGTTTATAAACCATTATGCCAGGTTCAAGTGGGATGGAATGGTTTGTACAAGGGATTTGTGGATACCAGCTCAGAGCAGTCATTTGTGCTCAGTTCTTTCAGTTTCATACAAACTAGAATATGCATATCAGCCACACATATGCTTGTACATTTTTTCTGAATGTTTGCTTTAATGTATTCTGTATGACACGACAATTGTAAAAAAAAAAGGTATTAAAAAAGATGTTCAGAGAAGTAAACTACATATTGTAGTGAGAGTGGTGTCTTGAATCGTATGCTGTCTTGGAGCTCCTTTTTGAAATTTCACTGAGGTTTCTGCCAGCTTGTATAGTGTTAAGTATATGTCACATTGACAGATTTTTTTTTTTTTTCTGGCTTTCAACTACTGCAAAGAAGAGAGTTTGGACTTCAAATTGTGCAAAAAAAAAAAAATCTGAGATCAGTGTATGTAGTAGTAAATAATAATTTGAAACACTGCTATAATACAAAAGTTGTAATGATCAGATTCAAGCACAGAATTTGCATGTAATTACTTCTTCACTGTTGTGGGTTTCTCCAGGTCACTAAAGCCATCATTTCAACTTTCTATATGTATGTGATATGTTCCTGCTAAAGTTAAATCAGCTTTTTAGATATGACTGTGCCAAACATCCTAAAAGGTATTTCAGTGAAATCAGTGAAGATGATAGGCTGTGATACTTTTGGCATATGGGGCTAAGAAGTAATTTCTGAAAATGACACTTACCTGGCTGAATCACAATAATTCATGTACAGTAAGACTAAAAATATCTGGATATTCTCACATTTTCATTTCCAAGCTTAAGGAGAGCTTATCAGGAATGCCTAATTATATCACTAATTATATAGTGGAGAATGAGAGCTGAACCTCAACACAGTTAGTACTTTTAGTTTTGATCTCATGTGCTTCTGAAGGGATCAATCTGAAATTATTTTTTTTAAAACAGTATTTATCACTTAAAGAGTATAAGCATAGTATCTATTTAGGTGAAAAGTGATAACTTCTAATTATATATCTGAAGTTTCTAACTTCAGATAATTAGAAATGGAATGCTTAGAAATTACCATCTTATAGTATAATGAATTAATGGTCAGGCATGCAATGATTTGGAGAGCTGTGAATACTGAGATTACAGTGTTCAGGGGCTTTACTGTAAATTAATGCTTGTGTTTTTTTCAACTTAATAATTCAGCTTCACTTTTCTAAACTTCTTTTTTTTTTCTCAGAGAAAGCAATCTTTGGGATAAGAATATTTCAGAGGTTGCTTCTGCATAAATGTTTTGTACTTCATTAATTTAAAAATTGAATTCTATTTATGTATCTATTAAGGTTATTTGCACAAATGATAATTTTTGCTCCTTATGCCCCTCTCAGTTTAAGTATTCTTAAATGTAGATATTGTTCCTGCCAGTATAAATTAGAAACTTTTAAAAGGGGTATAATACCTGAGTAAAGGAAATACTCATGTCTGAAAACTAACTAAAATGTGGTAAAATGTCACAGTTATTTATCTCAGGCTGCCACATGTAAAGTGTTAGTAGAAAATATATAGCTCTATAGTAGGATTTATACAGCAACTCACGGAGCTTTGTTAAAAAGTTTTTCTTTAGGCATCAACACACAGGAAACCTTAACACCAAATGCCTTCATACACATACCAGTGGCAGGATATTCTAACTTTCTAACTATTCCCATAGTGCAATAGATTTAATCTTTAAAGAGAGCAAATACCAGCTTGTAAAGTTAGAAGTCCCAATATTTGACCTGAATATAAGAAGTAAATAGTTAAAATGTTTGTTTCATGCAGAGACTGCTTAACCTATTGTCTCGAAAAATGTTATTCTGTAGGGAAGTGTTTTGTGAAATGGAATATTGAAGCTCTAGGCTGTGGCTTTAGTGATGTCACTCCGTATTAGCATTCGCTTAGCAGTCTTGTGGAAAAACACTGGCTCAGCTGGTTGGCCTGTAACATTATCTATTAAAGCCGTGTTTCAGCAAAGCCTGTAAGTATTGTAAATCCTATTTTTAGTCATGTAAGTGACTCATCTGCCTGAAGTTAGGTGTGCTTGCTTAAGCACTGTGCAGAGTTGGGCCAAAGAGATACTGACAGAATGAACTTGCTTACACTGCCACTCTATCAAGTAAGTATATCTGAGACTCAAAAGAGGCCGTATAAGATTGAGCTTTCAGTAGCCTTTGTGGAGAAAAGTCCATGGTTAAATCTGCAGATACTGGCTGTCACTATTTCTTTCTGCTGCAGTGACCAACTAACTAGTGTATTTTTAGTGTTAATTTTCTTATGTGCCTGTGTATGCGAGTTGGTTGTTGGTTAAACAAGACTGTACTTATGTATTTTTGTGTCTTGTACTGAGTTTGTTGGTTGAGGTTTTTTTAAATATCTAATGAAATGAGAATTAGAAGCTTTCTTGAGGTTTTTTTTTTTCTTATAGTGGTTTAAAGATTAAAATGAACAGCTTTTTCTACTTCATTTTTATTATTCTTTACATTCCTCCCTAAGAATTACCATGCACTCTTAAACTCTTTCATCTTTATGATTGTTTCTAAATGTTCCTGGTTGCATTACTTGACAAAGTTTGGATTTTGTCCTGACCCTTAGGTCTTCTGAAATCCTTATTTTTATTTTAGTCCTTCTTTCATTCTTAGCTTTCCTGCATCATGTGGATAGATGGTGCTTGATAATGTGTAGGTTTATAGGAAATTATAAAAAAAGAAGTGGGCTTCTATAGTGAGTCTTTTTGGAATAGGTTTTTAAACAATCTACCTGCTTTACTACTTCTGATGAACTTGAGCCTTTTTTTTTTTCTTTTTACTAGTAATGGTATGCTGGGAGTCATAGTGATGCAAAGTGTTTGCTAACTAATGTTCCTGCTACACTTAAGAGAATTTTCAGCCCCTGAAGTGTTGCATTGCTGTGTGTGTGTGTGTTTTCTCTCAAGGTTTTTCTACAGACCAGAGTGAATTCTAGAAGCAGAGTTACACCTTGGACCTTGATACTCTTTTTCCCACAGATAACAAAATTTGGACCTGCCTACATGGTACTTGTGATTCACAACTCGTGCCCCCCCATCCCCCCTGCCCAAATGTAAAGGCAGGCTTTACTCATACAGGTATGTCAGCTGACTTGAGGAATGGAAAACTGATGGGACATAAGCCCTTAATAAGCCACGGGAGGTCCAGGCAATTAGGGTCAGCTAGTCTGTAGTAATTGTAGCTGCCAAAAAAATAGAGGCTATAGAGGAAAGTGTGGAAATAACAGAGCAATAAGAACAGCACAATGCTTAGATATGTGCTAGAATTTATCCTTCGACAACGACGAACCTCTGATGAAAATTTTTTTTTAAAGTCTGACTTTTTTCAAGGCTGACTGGTGCCCAGGATGTTTGTAATAGCTACCTGGTTTAACAGCTAACAACAGTTAGCAACCTGGTTTACATTGGAGAATTGCATTTCTACCCCATCTTTTTTTTCAGCAACTTTTTCTGCAGTGTAGTACAGGAACTGTAAAAACAGCGTAATAAATAAAGAAGGAGTCACAGATTTTATGGTGCAGAAAGCATGCTTTATTTCAAATGAACAATTCTATCTCAAGGAGGTTCAACAGCTAACAAGCTCTATCACTACATTAGGAGAACTACAGCAAATTGAAGTGCAGGGCGGTATTTGATGTTGGAGCAACAGTTTGTTTTCAAACTGTGGTTCATTGCTTAGTTGCCCAGAAGCGACTACAGGGTGTCTAATTCTACCACACAAACTCAATCACTGCACCCTATGAACCTCCGAGATGGGGTACTGCTGCTGCACTTGAATACCTAAATAGCTTTGTTGATTAAGGGGATGGCCAGGTGATGTTACTTTTTAAAAGCTATTCAGGCAGTCAATATGTCAGAAACAGTACGCATTGGGTGAACAAAGTGCTGGCCGCTTGCACTTTGTCCAAAAATTGTCAGTCAGGTATGGAAATTATGACATAATCAGATCCAATGTAAAACATTAAAGCAATGCTTACAGGAGGGTAATTGCAAACATCACCAATGCCTTACATTTCTGATTCAACATAAATATTTGTGCATGTATGAAATACTATGCACTGTATCATCTCTTAGGTGTAGGTAATCTTCAACAGGGAGACTCTCTACCTGTTGAGGCATTCTTAGACATCAACAATGAGTTGAGGCGCAAAGATTAGTTAAATGTTGAGCAGGATAGTCATTTGCTAGGAAACTTTCTCCTGCCAACTGTGAGTTCCAAAAGTTACGTTTCAAAATGTCATAAAATAAATGGTACAAAACTTCATAACCGTTAACTTCGGCTATATACAGTATGTACATGTCAGTGAAAAAAGTGTTTTAAATTCTTAGGTCAATAATGACTATAAGTCATAATGTATAGCTCTGGACTTTGTCTCATTCAGGTAGGTAAAAAAATATTTTTCTTTTTATATTTACATATCAGATATTTCAGTCCATATATGAATCACTTGTAAAAAAACAAGTGTAAATAATACATATCGAGCTCTCTAATGTGATCGAATATTAATATTCACAGAGGCAGAATCGGTACCAAATTCATTTCCTAAATTCAGGGTATAAAGTCCACCGTCGTTCTTCTGGACATCCATGATGATCAGGGTGGTTAGATCTTCGCTAGTTTCAATGTGGAATCTGCCTTGCTGGTCCTGACTGGTTATTTTTCTCCCCCTGCAGTACCATGTTATTTCAGGAGCAGGGTCACCCGAAAAGGCACAGGATAGTGTGAGAACTTTTCCTTCATCGATGCTGATATCGGATGGGAGAGCTTCAATTTTAGGTGGTACTCCTTCATAAAACAGGAAAAGAAATAGCAAGTTAGTCTGTTTCCACTAAGCCATGCAGCAGCTTCACTCTGAGGACTACTTCAGGATAGCAGAAGCACTAACTCTACCAATAATCATAATGCTCACCTCTCAGACCTGATTTGAGCATTTTACTAGTTGAACTCTCCAGTTGAGCCATACTAGATTTCCCCATAATACTGCTGGAGCTCATCTCTACAAAGGATTCTTTCATGGAGGACATGCTTTTGGCAGACATGCTTTCAAATTTCATTTCAGTCATGCTGCTACTGCTGAAACTGCTGAATGAAGCCTCTTGTTTAGAAGAAGCCATTTGAAAGGACTGAGAAGAAAAACTTTCGTGCATGCTTGCGTCGCCACTGGTCTTCAATACTACCTCTTTTGGAGGTTCTTCAACTAGAGCTGAGGAGCATTGCAAACATAGAAGGAAAAAGCAACAACATCACATTAACGAACAAAGTCATGCAGTTCTGTCTGGTTAATTTTACAGAAATGAAGAGACAGCATACATTGCTTTCAATGGAAAAACTGCAGTGGAATATAAAATTGTTTTCAGTCATTTGATTCAAGATGTCCAAGTCACAAACGGTAATTTAGAAAGGAAACAACTAGGCAATGGAAAGTACTGGTATGTATGAGCTTGAAGGAAAAACATAAATACTTTAAAAAACCCAGGTTATCACACAGTGTTTATTAGAACTATTAGACATTAGAATTAGATACTGAGAAATTGTGTGTTCAGTTCATGTTTGTAGAAGTTGTGAAACATTTTCAAGTTCTTACAAACATGGAATAGTAAAGTCTGTATTTCACTGCATTGTTCTGTACTTATAAAAGGTAACAGAAAAGCTCAATCACTGCAGCTTTGCTTTAAACCCAAACACAGTCATACAAGCAAATCATAGCCACCCCTTGATGCTAGGAGCTGGGATATGGTACAGCCAATAAAATACTAAACCCAGTTCAGTTAAGTTGCCATAAAAAATTTTAATTGCGGAATTACTTTGTTTTATTGGAACAGATTCTGCTAGTAAATGAGGAAAGAGTAATTACCAGCACCAAGGTTTTAACATACTCATTCTAGAATGAATGCTCAAATACTCATAGCTTTCTCTTAACATGCATCTGTTGATGTTATAGAGCACCTGTGTGCTCCTCTGTGGGTGTTAAAAAGATTTGTAATGCTGTTTTAGTTCTGTATATATAAAATACAACAGAAAAATGAACTTGTTAAAATATCTAAGTCAACATTACCAGTAACTTTTATCATAAGTCGTTTTAGTAGACACATCACAGAAAAAGTTGTGATTATTCTGAACACAAGACCTGGAGAACAAACTTACGGAGTACAGTTAAAGATGCTGTAGCAGAGCACTGCCCATGGTAATTTTTTGCCTTGACTGTGTATTTTCCAGTGTCACTCACTGCTGCATTTCGAATCTCAAGAGAATATATATTTTTAGAGCGAGTTACTCTGATATGTGATGAAACTGCAATCTGAGGAGGGAAAAAAAACGGTTTAATTAAGATCAGTTTTATGAATAATTCTATTTTTTCAAGTAAATATATTAAATGATTACTTACAGGTTGATTATTCTTTAACCACTCAATTTCAGGAGAAGGATCCCCAGAAACTTCACAGGTGAACAACACGTCTTGTCCTTCATTGACATTTTGAGACTTAGGCTGCATGATGAATGCTGGTTCGTTGGAGCGCTCTTTAGAGAAGGTCAGAACATACTGGCATTTAATAATGCCTTCGTCAGTTTTACCCTCACAGGTGAGTATACCTTCTTCTTTACTACTGGCCTTTTTGATAGTTAGCGTGTGATCACTTCCAGAAACACCATATCTGTAATCCTCTGAATTTCTCAGCTCCATTCCATTCAGCACCCATTTTACTTCAGAGGCACCAGGAATGTTGGCCTTCAGCGTCACTTTCTGCCCTTCAGATACTGTCATTTTAGTTGAAGAAGCTTTAATTTCTGCTTTCACTTGTTTGATATCTTCAGTAACAACTGACTTTTGAATGACTTCTTGAACTGCAGATTTCTCTTCAGTTGCAACTGCTTTTTTCTTTTGAGTAGAAACTGTAAGCAACTCATCTTCTTTCTGAACTGATTTATGAGATTCAGATACACTTCTTACCTGGGAATGGATATTTTTAAATACTTGGCCAGTAAACTGGAAGTTAGTTTTTGAAACACCTGCTTCCCCAATAATTTCACAGGTGTATTCTCCTTTATCAGATTCCACAAGCTCATGGATTTTGAGCTCATAAGTGCCATCTGCTGAATAATGAAACTTGAAATGATGGTCTTCTTTCAGTTTTTTACCATCCTTGTACCAAGCCACTTCTCTGACACTTAAAACATTGCTTTCAACTGCACAGGATAACTTTACCTTATCTCCAAGAGCTTCTGCTTTCAGGTGCTGTTTTATCTTTGGAGGAGAAGCAGCTGGTAATTGTACTTTCTCTGCTGGTACTGTTTTGTCTCCAGGTGGTGACTTAGCTTTTGGGGGACTGCTGATGGGTTCAGGAGATTTCACTCGTTTAGGAGACTTAACTGGCTCTGGAGACTTTACATGAGGCTCGGGAGATTTGATCCTTGGAGGTGATGTAATTGTTTTTTCAGGAATTCTTGTTCTTTGGATGGTCAAAGTAAAATGCGCTTCCTGTCTTCCTTCAGAGTTTTCCACTACAACAGTGTAACTTCCTTCATCTGACATCTGGACCGAAGAAATTTCAAAGGTAGACTTGTACTGTGTTCGTGTTACTTGGAAGCGCCTCGAAGAAACAATGGGTTGACCTGCACGGAACCATGTTATTGTTGGTGCTGGTTCACCATCAACATCACAGGAAAATCTCGCAGTCTCCCCTTCGGAAACTGTGATTGATCGTGGCTTTGTAAGGATTGTTGCTGGTAGAGTGCTTTTAAATGCCTTGTGTACAGTCCTTTCTTCCAATGATTTTTCTTCAGCTGCAGTGACTTTTTCTTCAGAAGCAGCGTAGTGTTCATAGGATAAAAGTGATTCTCTTGTTGCTGACATTTCTGATTTGACCTCTCTTACTGAGGAACTAGCTTCTGTAGCAGATGCTTTCTTAAATGAAGAGATTGCATATGCCTCTGTTTTTGTCAAGTCAGGTAAAATTGACCTTGGTACTTCTTCTTCTCTCCTCTGGGAAGAGTATGTAGTGTAATCTCCTCCAGTAACATCTAGCGTTGCATAATCAGAACATTCCCCTTTGTAGTTTGTGCATACAGCCCGGTATGTTCCACTGTCATCAATGTGGCAATCAAGAATCTCCAGAGTTAATACACCACTGGTATTAGTAAAGTGTATCTTACTGCTCTCCTGGAGCTCAATGCCATTATGATACCACTTCACTTCAGCAGTTGGTTTTGATTGGACATTTAGAATGAACCTGGTATTATGGCCACATGGTACCCGGTGTGAACGCATTCTCAGGGTAATGCGAGGGGCATGGTCAAGGGTGAAAGGCTGCTGAGTCAGAACTTCATATTTCCTTTCCATAGTTTTTTGAGTTTTCAAAGCAGATTTCATGGACTCATATCTAGAAAATATATCAAATCTTGCCATCCTCTCAAACCGTGAGAGAGATCTTTCACTAGAAACTGGGCTAGGTGAGCGTGGTCGAGTTCTCTCTGGTGTTGGGGATCTTCTCTCACTTTCTTCAGGAGGCCGTGAGCGAGGTCGAATTAATTCAGATACAGGACGCATCAACTCAATGTAAGTTGGAGAAAGGGATCTTCTTCTCCTTAATAGTCTAGAGGGAGGTGAAAATTCCCTGTGAACATGTTGCACCATTTCTATTTCTTCTTCTTCTTCTGATGCGATCTCAGTTATTTCTCTTTCCCTCCTTCTCCTGAGTCTACTCTTTTCTTCTTCTGCCATATATTTGAGCTCACTCTTGTATTCAGAGAGTCGTTGAGCAGTGCCAACAGGACGGAGCAATTCTTCATCCTCCCTCTCATCCATTATTCTTTGCTTCTGTTTAGGTGGTCTGTAGGCAGCCCTGTCATGGCGTTGACGAAGTTCTGCATAGCTTGCACTGGTCTCAGCTTTAGTTGGGATGTGATAGCTTGAATACCTCAGCTCTCGTTTTCTTTCTTCCTCTGAACTGACCTGTGCTGCTGCAGTAGAATACCGAAGGGCAGACAGTTCAAAGCGGGGGGGGCTTCTACTTGGTGGGGAAGCAGAAAAGCCTAACTCCAGCTCTTCTTCAAGGCGCAGTCTTTCCTCTTCGGTTCTCTTCATGGCTAAGTAGTCATCTATAGGCATAAGCAATTCCTCATCAGACAAGTCACCAAGTGATCGCCGCCTTGGCCTATAGTAATATTCATACTCTGGAGATGGGGTACGCCGACGTGCTGGTCTCACAATTTCAAGATCATCTTGTGTTAGCTTTGGTATGCGCCATTTAGGCTTGTACTGGTCAGAAATGCGTGGTAGTGGCATCACGTAAAATTGTTCCCACCTGGAAAGACGTATGCGTTTCTGGCGTTTCTGAACAGTCCTCTCAAGTTTTCCTGGCATTTCATACTGGTCTCGCAGCCTCTTGTACCACTTCATGTCTGACAGAGGCACATAGTGTTTAATAGTCTGATCTTCCTCAAGAGCAGCACGTACATGTTTGCGAGGCTCTGGGACCTCGTATGGCATACGAAGTCTTCTTTCCTCCTTCTTTTCCTCTTTCTTAATTTCATATTCACCTTTGACAGTCTTTGAGCTAACGGCTGGTTTATATAAAATAGCAGCTTCTCTGAGAGCCTCTTGTGCAGTTTGTGTCAGTGGAACAGCTTCAACCCCAGCAAGGATTTCTGCCATTCGTAAGGTCTTGTCAATTTGCCTTTGTACATGCTTCTCCCGCTCTTCTTCAGTCTTGTACTCACGCTTGACATATTTCACGCGTTCAACTTTTAGATAAGCCTGACAGCTTGTAGATCCAGCACTGTTAGTAGCAGTAACTCTGTAATAGCCACTGTCTTCTGGTAAAGTATCTCTGATATGCAAAGCATAATAATCTAAACCTTCGTGAATTATATCAAAGTTGGGACCAAAGGATAGAGGTTGACCATCTTTCTCCCATTTCAGCGTTGGTTTTGGTACACCAGATACCCTGATCTCAAAACTGACACTTTGGCCTTCTTGACATTCAGCATTTGCCAGCAGTCTTTTAAACATTGGCCTGAGTGTGGCATCTGCTGGAGGCGGGTGTGGAATCACAGTCAGCTTAGCTTTGCAGCTGTCTTCACCAAATCTATTGCGTGCTACTATACTGTATTCAGCATCATCCTCTTCAGTGACATTATTGATGACTAGTTGATAAAGACCCTTGTCTGATTCAAAAGTATACTTCTTATCATCATCACCAGGTTTGATTTTCTGGCCTGATTTGAACCATGTGAGGCGAGGTTCTGGGTGAACTGTTATAGTGACTCCAAACCTGACATTTTCTCCGACATACGCAGTGCGGTTATACAAAGGCAGAGTGAATTCTGGTGGATGCTCTAGCAGTCTCATAGTATCAACCCGTCGTTTCACTTTTCTAACAGTTCTGCATCTGTAGTGCTCAGAAATTTCCCTCACACCTTTAACAAAAAGTTCTGCATAAGAGCTGTCTTCACCATAGTCATTTACTACCTTGCATCTGTAGGTACCATCATCTGATTTAGAAACATCTTTGACATACATGGTTGCCACACCTTCTTCATATTTGATTTCATATTTCTCATTGCTTTCTAATTGTCTCATACCGAAGTACCACGTGACTTGTGTGGATTCATCATAGTTTTCAATCGTACATACATATTTGGCATGCCCTCCTTCTTCTGCAACATTATGCTTTATCTGCCCAGCAAGGGGCCCAATGTCTATTGGTGCAACTTTGACTTTAGCAACTGTTATGCCTTTCTGGGATCTAATCGCACCTCCACAGGAAATGCGGGCTACTGACACAACTGTGTTCCACTCCTTCTTTACTAGAGTTTGGTAGTAACGCCTGTGCCTCAAGGTCTTGATGGCTTTAGTGCTGGTCTTTTCGGTCTGCTGTTTTAGCCACTCATGATTAAGAGCTTCAGCAGCTGTCATCCGAGATTTTCTTTCTTTTACTAGTAGACGATCAATGAAATCCATAGCCTCGACGCTTATGTCTTTGAATGCTTCATCATCGAAGCTGTATTCAGCATTTAGAATATTTTCAATAACTTGTTGGTTTGTTTCAGCAATGAAAGGATTAAGGCCACTGAGAAGTATGTATGTTAGAGCACCAACTGACCACATGTCAGTAGCTGCGCTGACCAAGTCATGGTGATGTACTTCAGGTGCGTAATATTCAGGGGCAGTGAACTGGAGTCTAAAGCTATCTCCAGGCCTCAATTGTCTGGCTTGACCAAATTCTACAATTTTAACTACAGAGCTTCTTCTTGTGAAGTAAATAATATTGTCTGGTTTAATATCAAAATGTCCAATGTTATGGCGATGTAAAAATTCTAGTGCATCACAGACCTGGCGTACATAACTTACTATTTCTCTTTCATTCAGTTCGAATGAAGGTGTGCTGATTCTTTCAAAGATGTCAACTCCAGAAATGAATTCAAATATCATGACCAATTCTTCTAGGCTCTCAAATGATTCATGAAGATACAGGATATTTTGGTGCCTAGCAATGTTTAGAATGGAAATTTCTTTCTTTACCAAAACTTGGTCAGCGCCCTTTACTTTGACAAACTTTGCCAGGTAAGTCTTTTTTGAAACTGCCTCAACACAGCGGTGTGCAATGCCAAATTGCCCACGTCCAAGCTCTTCTGCGATCATATATTTGTCATAGAGTTCCTTTGTAGAATAGTGAGCTGCTTTAGCTGCTGTGACTTCTCTCGTCTCATCAACTTCTTCATCATAGTTCATTATTCTAGTCTTATCTTCCTTTGTTACAACTGGATCGGTGGGTTCAGAAGGCTGACTTTGGCCAAACTTGTTTTCTGCAATTACACGGAACTGGTAGGTGGTCTTACCAAATAGGTTCACCACTGTGTATCGTGTATCACGAGCTTGTGCAACACGAATCCATCGCTCTGCTGTTGTAGCACGTTTCTCAACAATGTAGTTTATGATCCTGCTTCCACCATCTGTAGCTGGTTCATTCCAGGTTAAGTTGACTGAATCCCTTGAAATGTCAGTTACTTTTAGACCTCTTGGTGGATCAGGCACATCAGCCACATCTAATTCAACTGTTTTTTGATCAATTCCAAATCTGTTTTTGGCACAAACAATGTAAAACCCTGCGTCTTTTCTGTCAACACCATTTGGGAAAACAAGAGATGTGAATGATCGTGTGACAATGACTTGGTAGTGTCCATTAGTATCAATGAGATCTTGTCCCTTCTGCCATGTGATCACGGGGGGAGGCTTGCCACTGAATGGAATCTTGATGCTCACCACTTCCCCTCGGAGAGCATGAACAGCTCCCATGCCTTCCAGGTTTTTGGGCAAGTGGATCTTTGCAGGAACTGGAATAGAAAGAGGAAGAAAAAACAACACATGACTAAAAGCACATGAGAAGAGCACCTATAGTCTAAATATTCAAAGCTTTAAAAGAATTTGTCTTATTAAGACTCTTCATTCACCTTCAACATCCAAAGAGGCAGTGCCAGACACAGATCCTCCTTGGTTGGTAGCTCTAACTTGATATACTGTGGCATCATCATCTGTTACATTTGTGATGATCAGCTGGTAATATCCACCCTTGAATTCCTGTATCTTGATCTTTTCCCCATCTGGCATGATTTCTTTGCCCTGTCTGTACCACTTGACAATTGGCTTAGGATGACCGGTGACTTTGCAGACAAACGTGGCATTAGCTTGAAATTTCACATTCAGATTCCTTAGTTCTTCCTTGAAATGTGGAGCTTTAATGGGTACATCAGATTTTGGAATGACTGGTTGGGATACCTCACTCCACTCACTTTCACCACCAAGGTTTTCACATTTTACACGGAACTCATATTCAAGACCTTCAATAAGATCTTTCACAGAGTAGACTGTTTCACGGATTTCATCTGTTGTTACAGAAATCCACTTGTTTTGTTTTTTCTCACGCTTCTCAAGATAATAAGTTCTTATCTTTGCACCACCATCACTTGCAGGTGGCTTCCATGAGACAACACAGGAATCCTTTGTGACAGCACTTGCTACTGGCTGGCCAGGTTGTCCTGGTTTTTCTGTAAAGAATAAAAAAATTCAAAAATTGAAGTGAGCTTGCCTTACTAATTACAGGGTGTGCTGGTTTTGGCTGGGGTAGAGTTAACTTTCTTCCCAGTGACTGGTATGGGGCTATATATTGGATTTGTGCTGAACACGGGGTTGATAATATAGAGGCGTTTTTGTTATTGCTGAGCAGGGCTTACACAGAGCCAAGGCCTTTTCTGCTTTCTGTGCTGCCACGCTGGCAAGGAAGTTGGGGGTGCATGGGAGGCTGGGAGGACACACAGCTGGGACAGGTGACACCAACTGACCACAGGGATATTCCAGACCATATGACACGCTCAGTATATAAAGTGGGGGGAAGAAGGAGGAAGGGCATGAGGTTTGGAGTGATGGCTTTGTCTTCCCAAGTAATGGGTATGTGTGATGGGGCCCTGCTATCTCGGAGATGGCTGAACACCTGCCTGCCCATGGGGAGCAGTGAGATGATGTCTTGTTTTGCTTTGCTTTGTTTGTGTGCGCAGCTTTTGCTTTCCCTATTCAACTGTCTTCATCTCAACCCACGAGTTCTCTAGCTTTTTACCCTTCCAGTTCTCTCCCTGATCCTGCTGGTGGGGGAGTGAGCAAGCAGCTGTGTGGGGCTTGGCTGCTGGCTTACAGAAATTGATACTTTGGCCTCTACTTACCAAATGGAGGCTTTATGAAAACCACTGATGAGACCTCCAGTGCTTCACTAATGCCATATGTATTCTGAGCAGAAACACGGAAATAATAGCCTGCATTTTCAGTTAGGTTAACAATTCTGCAGGTTGTGCCTGAAATGCTTGAAGATACAAGTTGCCATTCTGTTCCTTCCTTGGCTTCACGTTTCTCTATGATGTAATTGGTTATCATAGCACCTCCATCATCCTCTGGTGGTTTCCAGCTTATCACCACAGAATTCTTCAGTATAGACTCTATAACAATTGGCCCTGCTGGTTTATCTGGTTTATCTGTACAAGAAAAAGCACAACATTTTTAGTTCTTTTTCCAATCAATATTTGAGAAAATATTCCGCAAAAATACTGAAAATAAAATGAATTACCTTGTATTTCCACATTAAGTACAGTGTCAACCGTTCCAAATGTGTTACTGAGTTGTACTTTGTACTTCCCAGCATGAGTCTTGTGCTGGACATTCTTAATAGCAAGATGAGTATAATGTTCTGTGTTCTCAATAGTAACTGTTTCTGATCCTCTCAAAGGTTTGTTGCCATGGAACCAGGTTATTGCTGGTACTGGTCGGCCAATATACACAACGTGAAGGCGGAGGGTGCCACCTGCACCTGCGTAGTATTTCTCTTTCAATGGGAAGCCAGGATGGAACTGAGGAGGAGCCTGCAATAATAGTTTGCCACTAGTTTCAATTTCTCCGACATCATTGGTAGCCATACAAGTGTAGAGACCTTCATCCTCCTGTTCCTCTGTCATTACTGTCAGTGTATGATTGCGTCCATCAGATGACATTTTGTATTTTCGGCTTTGCACCAGTTCTTTGCCAAAGCGGTACCATTTAATATCAGGCAAAGGTCTCCCAACAATCTGGCATGTCAGCTGAGCCGCCTCACCCAGTTTAGTTGTAACGTCCTGCATTTCTTTTCTGATGGCAGGTGCTTCTCCAGCTATGACAAAGACAATTATGAAAATAATGATGATTATTATGACATTTTCCTCTCATACTGTATTACTGGAAATTAATTTTCATTTATACTTGTTCCTCTAAAACCTGAAAGACTGTTCTTTAGAACAGTCATGTTGGCAAATGACATGTAAAACAAATAGGCAGCATGTTAAATGCAGCACCATGGTTTATGACAGCAAATCACAACAATATCACAGCAAATGTGACAATATGTTTTTGCTTACATGTTAATTTAGTTTTCACTGCCATAGCAGTCCTGCGCGGTCTGCTGAGGCCAGTCTGATTTTCTGCGAAAACACGGAACTCATATTCTGTAGCCTCTAGTAAACCTCCTACTGTAAACTGCCTGTCCTTGATGCGTTCCTTATTGCATTTTTTCCAGGTGCTTTCTCCAGACTGGCGATATTCAACCCAGTAGCCAAGGATCTCTTTCCCACCATCACTTTCAGGTCGTTCCCATTCTAATGTAATGCTGTCCTTAGATATAGAAGTGATCTCAATTTCTCCAGGTTGGCTTGGTTTGTCTGAAAATTAAAAGAGATACAGAAAATAAATTCCTCTCTAAATGCCACAAAGTTGCCCTTCACAAGATCTGTTAATGCAGACATTTTCTTACCAAATGGATCCTTGCATACAACTGGTTCAGAAGCAGGACTTGCTTCACTTTCACCAATGTCGTTTTGAGCAATGATACGGAATTGATATTCAGCATCTGGAACAAGTCCTGTGACTGTGTACATTGTAGTGGTAATCTGTGTCTTATTATGCCGGACCCATTTTTCTGTAGATGTCTCTTTACGTTCAATGTAGTAGCCAGTTACACGAGAACCACCATCATCTTTAGGTCTGGACCAGGACAAGTTGACAGAACTCTTTGTAACATCAAGCACTTCAGGTGGGTTGTTTGGAGGCTCTGGAGGATCTATGAATAATAATAGCAAAAATAATGGAAATAATAGTGACATAGCATTAAAACTTTTGTATATATTATTGTACTTTTAGATCATAATGTAGTAACTAATTTTCTATTTTTTTTAATTTTTTTTTTTTAAATCTAAGAGGGAACTTACTTAGAGGTGTCTTTGGTACTGCTGGTTCTTCAGATTTGAGAGATTTGCTAATACCGAAATGGTTTTCAGCAGAAACACGGAAGTGATATTCCACATTTTCTTTGAGCCCTTTCACCACCAGTGATGTCCCTTTCACTCTGGAGTCAACAGTGTACCAGGCAGTCTTCGGTACTTCTCTTCTCTCAACAATGTAACCTAGGATATCTGCACCACCGTCATCTGTAGGAGGTCTCCAGCTTACTCTGACAGAACGAGCTTGTATATCATCATACTCCAGTGGCCCTTCTGGTGGATTCGGAATGCCAATCACTCTAACTTTAATATACACAGCTTTTTTGCCACACTTGTTTTCAAGTGACAAATCATAGGTTCCTGAATCTTCTCTTTCTGCATCTTTGATCACAAGTTCTGTGTGAGTCTCAGAAGTTGCAATCATGGCCCTCTTGCTGATGTCTTGTCCTTCTTTTGTCCATTTGCATACTGGGATGGGCTTACCCTTAATGGGTATTGTAAGCCTGATTACTCCACCTTGTCTCACCATGAGACCTTCTTGGTATTTTTCATCAAGTTCATAGTCAGGATATTCTGTAAACAAAATTAAGATGTCATGTTATGTCTGTTTTACAGATGATAGCATACTTGTCTTAGGCAAATATTTTTTTTAGGACAACTTTCAACAGAAGCTAAGGCTTGAAGTATCTTACCAAGCATTTCTGTTATTTTGACTGTTCCTGGCACTTCAGCAGGTTCTCCTGGCCCACCAGCATTACAGGCTAGCACACGGAATCTGTACTCTGCACCCTGGGGAAGATGTGTCAAGGTGTATTCACGAATCTTGGTTGGTGTAGTGTTGCATTTGGTCCATTCAAATTGATCAACCTTCTGCATCTCAATTAAGTAGCCAGTAACTTTAGAACCACCTTCATCTTCTGGTGGACTCCAGGCCAGGGAGACAGATGTTCTTGTAGTATCAGTGACTCTGGGATTCTGAGGTTTACCTGGAGGAGCTGGAAGAGAAGATCAGATAGGGTGTAATTTTTTTAATGAATATTTAAAAGATTAAGCAAATGCTAACTTGCAACATATGATCTGTAATAAGTCTATAGTCTATTTATATAGGAAGAATTTGAATGAAAGATTTTCACTAATATTTTCTCTGTTTTCTCCAGTCAGAATCTCATTTATTAATACATCCAGATAAATTTCTGAATGAGAAAAAAAGAGTAAATTTTACTACTGTCATTCCTTTTTGCCATAATGTGCTTAATGTATGTAGTAAAGTACTTACCAATTGGATCTCTGGCAACAGCAGACTTGGAAGGACGGCTGGGTTTCCCAGTGCCTCTGGCATTGATTGCTGTGACTCGGTGTTCATATTCCAGTCCTTCGACCAACCCAGTGGAGCGGTAACGAGTCATAGTAACTGGGACTTTATTTACACGGATCCATCTATCTGCTCTAACTTCTTTGCGTTCCACAATATAACCAGTGATCTGTGAGTCACCATCATCTTCTGGAGGATACCAAGTTAATGTCATGCCATCTCGAGAGATATCAAACACTTCTGGAGTGCCAGGAGGACCAGGAATACCTGTAAAACAGGACACAGAATTAGTGAAGAAATCAAATGATTCTATGCATTAGTAATGTGCAATGTATTGTGAATGACAATATAATATCAATGTCCTGTCAAACTCTTTTTATCAGCAGATATCTAAGTACTTTACAAATTAGGTCGGCAAAATACTCTTGGCTTTGTAATGGGGTAAAGCAATTTTTCAAGACTATTAGTAGACTTGAGCAGAAAATCCAAGTTTACGATTCACATTGTGTGCAGTTCATCTGCAATACCTACATAGATTTATGGATGGCATTTTTCCCCAGAAATGAAACAAGATTATTGTGCATCATAATGTACCATTTTACTTGGCAAAAGGAAGTAGTAACATTCAGAAAAATCTAATCTATGCATGGGTACATAAGCCCATTTAAATATATATTTATATTTTTAAATATAAATAAACAAAAGAGAATAAACAAAATTTCTGACTTACGGATTCTGCTCTTGCATTCTATAATTTCAGACTGTAGGTAAGATCCGATTCCAAAGCGGTTTGTAGCAGCCACACGGAACACATATTCTGCACCTTCAACAAGTCTGGTGAACTTAAATGTTGTCCTGGTTACTGACTCTGAAACTGGCAGCCATCCAGGACGGTGAGCATCACGCTGTTCTACCACATATCCACTAAGGGCAGCTCCACCATCCAGCTCAGGTGGGTCCCAGGAGATGGTTACATAATTTGAATCAACTTCGTCAATTCGGATAGGTCCAACAGGTGGTCCAGGTTTGTCTAGGAAATAAAAAAGAAAATTAAAAAACAAGTGGAAAAAAGGAATCATATTGCTCATGTAAAAGCTCAAATGGAAAAAGATCATGGACAATTATTTTCATTAATTCTTACCAAGGATTATAACCTTTAGTGTATCAGTAACTGTTCCAGTTGTGTTCTTCAGTTCAAGCATATAGTCTCCAGTGTCATGTATGGTGGTCTCACGCACAGTTAATTTAGTCATTTTAGCAACAGTCTCCATTTTGATGCGTTCTGATTCTTTTAGTTTAGAACCAGCAAAGAACCAAGATGCAGTTGGAGGTGGTCGTCCTTCAATTGGAATGGCTAACTCAATGGGCTTGCCAGCAGGTACATGAATTGTCTTCTGAGGTATTCCAGCAAAGTCAATTGTTGGCAGAACTAAGGAAAGAAATTAATTGATATTAAATTGATTGATATTTAATTGATTTTAAAGACCTGTTTTATAAATATCACACTCACTTCATGTAAGCTTCACCCTGTTATTTGCAACAATGGACACCTACCTTTTTGGTCTTGGACTGTTACTGCTGTGACAGTCTCTCGTGGTTCTGACACGCCTTTCTGATTCTGTGCTCTAACCCTGAACAAGTACTGTTCTCCTTCATTGAGAGAGATAATTGTATGTTCGTAGACAGTAGGCTTCAGTGTCACTACCTTCAACCATCTTTCTGTTCCAGCTTTGCTGGCCTCAATAACATAGCCTGTCAATCTGCTGCCACCATCATGCAGTGGCTTCTCCCATGCAAGAGTAACAGTTGATTTAGTGGTGTCAATCACTTCGAGTTTTTGTGGTACCATGGGGACATCAGATACTAGTACTGCATCAGATGTTTCACAAGCTTCACCAATGCCATAAATATTTTCTGGCAGTACTCTGAAATAATACAAAGCTCCTTCTAGAAGTCCAGTGACTCTATAAAATGTTTTGCTGCATTTGGTAGTCACAGTCTTGTAAGCTCTCATGGAAGCTTCACGTTTCTCGATTATGTAATTGTTGACTGGGGCTCCACCGTCAATGTTTGGAATATCCCAAGTAAGTGTCACAGAATCTTTTGATGCTTCCTTAACTTTTACTGAAGATGGTGGACCAGGTGTATCTAAAACAAAAAACAACAACAAACAAACATTTTTTTTTCTTTTGGATCCTTTCACTTTACAGTCAATGACTGCTTCTGCATAAAAGGAATGCTTGGATTTGATTCATAAACTAGCACAGCTTCAGACACTATGTATTTTCCTTTGGTTTAGATTGTTTCTCTGACTTCTCAAACATGTTATTTAAACTTCTCATGTTATTTAAACTGCAAACTTCCTTTGGAATTGAATGACACTTATTCCTGAGTAATGAGCATGAAGAGTGGTGGAATGCCCACATACAAACGTAGCAGTACTTACCATATACTTTCACAGAAATAGTTGCAGATTTTTTTCCAGATTGATTTTCAGCCTCAATGATGTATTTTCCAGCGTCATATCGATTAACTTTATCCACAATAAGCAGAGTGTAGCTGTCTGTAGTATCAATAATAGCTCGACTTACAAGGTCAACACCCTGCTTGCTCCATGTGATTACGGGAGCAGGTCTGCCAGATACAGAGACCATTAGGCGGAGGGAACCACCAGCTCTAACTGTAACTGTCTTCTTCAGATCATCAGCAAGCTCAAGCTCAGGTATTTCTGATGAAGGGTATAAGAAACATGGAATTAATTATTCTTTTAATAGTTCTAGAGGAAAATATAGTTATTCCGCAAAATAGACAGTAAGTTTTCAAATTACCTATTCTTTCCACAGGTTCTATTTCTGCTGATGATTCACTAAATTCACTCATACCATTCACATTTGTAGCAGCAACTCTGAATTGGTATTTCTGGTTTGTTTTAAGACCAGTCACGGTGAACTCAGCATTCCTCAGAGTAGCGGTTGTATGTGGTCGATACCACTGTTCACTACCTTCTTCTTTCATCTCAAGAACATAGCCTAAGATGTCAGCACCACCATCATATGTGGGCTTTGACCATGCTAAACTTATGCTGTGCTTAGTAGTATCCACAACTCTTGGAACTGAAGGTGATGCAGGAGTATCTTTGAAAAAGAAGAAAATGCATTTCACACTAGAGCAGATAACATTTTACAGTCAAAAATTATTTCCAAACAGCTAAATCTGGGAAATGTATTTAAGATGAAGTATAACTCTTTTAAAGTTTATTCTAATACTAGCTAGTTCAGTGACTTTATATGTGGTTATGGGCTTCTTAGTTGAAGTGTCAATGTGAGTTTATACTCCATTATTATAAATAAATATTAAAATATTTATATAACTTACATGTTGGTTCTTTACATAACATGTACTGTGAAGCTTCACTAGGTTCACTGTTTCCAGCAGCATTCACTGCAGTGACACGGAATTGGTACTGGCACCCTTCCATGAGACCAGTGACTTTCAGTCTGGTATCATAAATGGTGTAATCTCTGTTCACTCGTGTCCAGCGCAGACTTTTCCTTTCACGTTTGTCCACAAGATAGTCCTTAATCTCACTGCCACCATCTGATTCTGGTTTTGACCACTGAATAATGATATGTTCCTTGCCAACGGTCACTTCTTCAGGAGCACCAGGTTGTGTTGGAATAGCTATTTTTTTTAAAGGTGAAAAAAAATGTTATTTAGCACATTGTTTATCTATGAGAACTATTCCACAAATTCTGATGCTGAATGGAAGGTAGTAACACTCACTGAAAGCATTCCTGGCAATCACGGGTTCTGATTCAAGTGGAACACCTGGTCCATATTTGTTGACAGCTCTCACACGGAAGATGTATTCATTATTTTTAATAAGTTTTGTTACCACAGTGGATAATGTCTGGCATTCAGCCTCAACAATAACCCAGTGAAGTCTGCTGGTTTCACGCCTTTCTATGATATAGTGAGTGATTTCTGCACCTCCATCTTCCTCAGGAATGTTCCATGTCAGAGTACATTTCTCTTCTGTTACTCTGCTAATCATGATTTTGCCTGCACATGGACCTGGTGAATCTGCGTAGGGATCAAAATAAGTGTTGTAATCAGTGCCTGAGGAAAAGCATCTCATTCTTATTTAAAAGAATGTGGTTTTTTTAGTATACTAAGTATGAATATTAATCATGGGATACATACCAAGCACTTTGACAAGAACGGAAAGTTGTTTCATTCCACTGGCATTTTTAACTGTTAGAGTATATTTTCCACTATCACTTCTGTCACAGAACTTGATAATTGCAATAGCTCGTTTGCTGGTGTATTGCAGAGATATCTTTTCACATAGGTCCAGTTCCCTGTCACCTTTGGACCAGAAGACTTTTGGTTCTGGTTTCCCACCAACAGCTGCATCAAGAACAAGGTCCGATCCAGCCCTAATGCTCAAAACTTCTCCCTGCAGTCTGGCATCAAGTTCAGCCTTTGGTGGTGCTGGAAAGAGAGATTTGGGAAAAAATTACATGACAGTTTTAAAAATAGGACATTATTTTTTAATTGTTCCAAGTGAATATTCCTTACAGTATTCGTCTTTGCAAATGACAGCACCAGTTGATTCAGATCCTTTGCTAATCACACCAGCAGCATTCTTTGCTAGTACACGGAATTCATAGGCTTCATCTTCACCAAGAGCTGTCACAGTAAAGTAGTTTTCTGAGACAATGGTATAATTGCATTTCAGCCAGCGTCCATCACCAGATTCATTATATGGTTTGCGCTCTATAATATATCCGATAATTTTGCTTCCACCATCATAAAGTGGGGGTGACCAGCTCAGCGACACTGAAGATCTGGTCACATCTGTTACTTCTGGTCTTCCTGGTGGATCTGGAGGAGTAAAACAGAAAAAATGAGAAATGCAATTCTGTTTTAGCTTAAGTAACAATGTAACTCTAAAAGTAATACTTACCAACTGGATTTTGAGCCACTACAGGTCTGGAAGCTTCACTAGCTTTGCTAACACCTGCAGCATTTAGAGCATAGGTTCTGAACTGATATTCTAGGCCTTCCACCAACCCCGTGACTTTGTAGTTGCATTCACAGCAGGGCACTTTGTTCTCTTTCACCCAAAGGATGGTGTTGCGCTCCTTCTTTTCCACCCAATATCCAATGACTTTGCTGCCACCATCATGATAGGGTTCCTCCCAGCGAATGGCCATGGCAGTGGCAGATGCAGAATAGACTTCTGGCCTTGAAGGTGGGCTTGGTGGGACTAAACACAAAAAAAAGACAGGGAGGAAAATATTAGTGATTACAAATACTACAGTCAGAGGAAAAGAACAAATTTTGAGAAGTGTTTCACTTACCGAATGGATGCTCAGCAACTACTGTTTTTGATTCAAGCGGCTTGCTGACACCAAATCTATTTTCTGAGCTTACTCGGAAACTGTACTCTTGGTATTTTGTGAGATGGCTGACTTTAATCTGTGTTCGTTTCACACTGGAATTTACCAGCTGCCATGCTGTTGTGCCAGACTCACGTTTCTCTACAATGTAGTTTGTAATGTCACTGCCACCATCATCTTCAGGTTCTTTCCAGGTCAACACACAGGACTCAGCAGAGACAGATGATATTTCAATTGGGCCAGTGACAGGACCTGGTCTTCCTATGACTACCACCGTGACAGCAAATGTTTTCACACCAGCAGTGTTTTCAAGTGTAAGGTAGTATTTACCAGAGTCACCTCTCATACTGTCCTTTACAGTCAGTGTGGTTCTGTCTTTTGTTGTCTTGATAGTCACTCTCTCAGTTTCCTTCAGCTTCATCTCCTCAAGTTTCCATGTCACTTTTGGAGCTGGGCGCCCACTGATTGGTATATCAATCGTAAACGTGCTTCCAGCCTTGCATGTTATGAGCTGTCTGCTTATATCGCTGAGATCTGCTGTTGGTTCAATCTGTGGCTCCTTAACAATAACAGAAGAGAAAGCTTCTCTTGGCTCACTGTAGCCAGCATCATTTTTCGCCTTCACCCGGAACTCATATTCAGTGTTCTCCACAAGGCCTTCAACAGTGAAAGTAAGTTGCTTGGTTTGTCCAGCTCCAATCCAGGAGTCAGATCCTTTTTGTTTCATTTCAAGAAGGTATCCAGTAATACGGCTACCACCATCATGATCAGGCTTAAGCCAAGCTAAAATTACAGAAGATTTGGTGGTATCAACAATATCTAGTCTCTTAGGTGGAGCGGGTTCTTCCGTGGCTACAACCGGTTCTGTTAATTCACAGGGTTCACCTACACCATATTCATTTTCTGCTGATACTCGGTAGTAATATGGCACACCTTCTGCTAGATCTGTGACCTTAAAGATCTGTCGAGTGCATTTTGAATTCACTACTTGCCAGCTACGACGACTTGCTTCACGTTTTTCCACAACGTAGTGATGGATACGAGAACCTCCATCCAGAACAGGAGCATCCCACATTAAAGTAATAGATCCTCGAGTCACATCTTTAAATGTAATAGGACCTGGTGGACCAGGCGTGTCCAAAACCTTGACAGTAAATGTAACAGACTTACTTCCACTGTTGTTTTCCACAGTAAAGACATACTTGCCAGCATCATTTCTATTGCATTCCTCCACAGTCAATGTGCTGAAGGAATCAGTTGTTTGAATGTCAGCACGCAAGCTGAGATTAGCATCTGCTTTGGACCACACTGCAGTAGGAACAGGCCTTCCAGAGAAGGCAATAAATAGACGAATGCTTGCACCTGCTCTTACAATATGAGTCTGCTTGAAGTTTGCATCAATATCAATTTCGGGTGCAGAAAGCCTGTCCACAGTTTGGACTGAAGCAGGAATTTCACAACTCTCTCCTTTGCCAGCACCATTGACAGCACTGACTCTGAATTTATAGTGTTCTCCTGCCTCCAAATCAACAACGGTATATTTAGTAGCAATAACAGTCTCTGCATTGACTTTCTGCCATGATTCAAGGTCAGCTTTGCACATCTCAATGATGTACCCAATTATTTCCATGCCTCCATCAAAAACTGGCTTTGTCCACTCTAAGCTTACACTAGTCTTTGATGTATCTGTCACCTTTACCACATTAGGAGCACTTGGTGGGCTGACTGGTTCTCTACATTTAATCAGCTTTGAAACATCACTTGCAGGTCCAACTCCTGCAGCGTTTTCAGCCATGACATGGAACTCATACTCATTGCCTTCAATAAGGCCAGTTACTCTGTATCTGTTCTCTGTAATGGGCCTCTTACTGGATACTTTAACCCAGCGCATGCTCTTCTTTTCTCTCCTTTCAAGAATATACTCATTTATCTCGCTTCCACCATCTGACTCTGGTCTTGCCCATGTAAGTGTGATACTGTCTCCTGTTACGTTGGTAGGCTCTGGCGTTCCTGGTGCATCAGGGAGAGCTGAAAAAAGAAAAACATCATTAGAAAGACAAGATGGTAACTCCATAGATATTTGTGCAGAATGAGGTGGAAACTTACTGTAAGGTATTTGTGCAATAACTGGATCAGACTCCAGTGGTCTGCCAACTCCAAATTTGTTCACTGCAGAGATGCGGAACTGGTACTCATTGCCCTTAATTAATTTAAGTGCTGTGTAGCTGCAAGCTTCACATTTATCTTCAACTAATGCCCAAGCAATCCTGCTGGTTTCACGTTTTTCAATTATGTAGTGAGAAATAGAAGCACAACCATCATTAGCTGGAGGCTCCCACCATAATGTGACTTTTTCTCCAGTGATGTTTGTGAATCGTATTGGTCCACCAACTTTTCCTGGTGCGTCTGCAATATTAAAGGTTCAGAGTTATAACTTGCTGACATTAGAATAAAATACTATTTAAAAAAAGCACGCTGTAAGTGTTTGGTGCAGTACCTTGTACTCTGATGGTAATATCTTCTCGTTTAGTGCCTGATGCATTTTTGGCTTCTACTGTGTACACTCCACGATGATCCCGGATAGCATCTCTAATGAAGATTGTACTGTATCCAATAGCTGTAGTTATTTCTATATTCATTGTTTTCTGTATCTCTTTACCATCCTTAAACCATGTCACTTTAGGTACTGGACGTCCTCTGATTAGAGCTTTAACTCTAATGCTCTCTCCAGCTTTAACAGTAAGGCCTTCAAAGTGCTCAGCACCAAATTCAATTGTTGGAGCAACTAAAAAAGGAAAATATAATTCAATTTCCACATAGCAAAGTATTTTTCTGGATACTCTTCTAAATGTACTAATTGTAAAAGCTTGTAATATATGTAGAATTCTTTCACTTAGAAAATGGCATTCTCTAAATAGCAGTTATTATACGAACTATATACTTATTTTTCCTGTAAGCACCCTTAAGTACATCATATTAATCATAGATGAAAGACTCTCTTCATACGTGCTGTTAATGGTATGCCAAGCTACCTGAGGCACATTTCAGTTTCTGAATTATTCGGTTCATCAGAATATTACAGTTTATGCTTTCTTTCCAATTTTGCTGCTGCTACTTCTGCTTATCCAAGAGAAATGTAGAGTGCCATGCCTTTCAGCAATTGATTATGTATGTCTGCCAGATTTGGGTATTTAATTTAGACCTTCCCATCTTGGAGGACAAACATAAATGTTCTGAATTGAATGGAAGGATCTCAGTAACAAATTCTTTGCCCCTTGGCTTCCCATTTCCCGTCGGTACAGCCAGAAACTCTATCTGGTTGCAGTACCCAAATACAAGCATATTAAGAAATAATTCTTACCGTTTTCATCTCTGGTCATGATATAGCCTGAAGACTGTGAAGGCGGGCTGATTGTACCAACGGCATTTCTTGCAAGCACTCTGAATTCATATCGGTCACCTGCATTGAGTCCCGTAACCGTATATTGGCATTCACTGACATCAGTAAAGTTACACCTAAGCCAACGGTCTTTACTTCCTTGCCGTTTCTCAATGCTGTAAGCCACAATCTTACTGCCTCCATCACGCAGTGGGGGGGTCCATTTGAGGGTGATTGTTTCCCTAGTGACATCTATGTAATCAGGAGTACCAGGCGGGTCTGAAAGGAAAATAATGAAGATTTATTTTTATTACTGCTCACCATAGTTTACAAGAATAGAATTTTCTTGGATGAGTGATTGATCTTCACTTACCCACTGGAGAGACTGCCAAAGTAAATTTGCTTGGCTCGCTAGCTCGGCTTAGACCTGCAGCGTTTTCAGCATATACTTGGAACTGGTAATCCAGGCCCTCAAGCAGTCCAGTAATCCTGTATTCTCTGCTAGATATTAATGCAACATTAACCTTCTGCCACAAAATACTGTTTCTTTCCTTCTTTTCAACGTGGTATCCAATGATCTCTGAACCACCATCATAAGCAGGAGCATCCCAAGATATGGTCATTCCATCAGCGGTTATATTGTATACAACAGGCTTGCCTGGGGCACCTGGTGGTCTAAACTGATGCTTTGCCACAACATCTGCTGAGACAAGAGGTGGGCTCACTCCGTATCTGTTTTCTGCACGCACTCTAAACTGATATTCAGTGTCCTTAACAAGGTTTGGCACTTTGAAGGTTGTTCTTGCAGCACTTGAACACACCAGCTTCCAGTTCATTTGTGAGGTTTCTCTCTTCTCAATACTGTATCCAGTAATTTCTCCTCCCCCATCATCCTCGGGAGCTTCCCATGACAAAACTACACTATCTGCTTTGATTTCATCTAGTCTTAAAGGTGCTTTTGGCTTAGATGGAGGACCAAGAGTGATAACAGTAAATGTGAATGATTTTCTGCAGACTACATTATCAAGAATTAAAGTGTATTTGCCACCATGCTCCTTTTTCACATTCTTGATGCTTAAGCTTATCTTGTTTTCAGTTTTCTTGAAACGAAGTTGTTCTGTTTCTTTAAGAGGGAGGTTGTCCTTGAGCCAGCTCATTGATGGCTTAGGTTTACCTTTATAGGGCAATTCAGTGTGCAGGTTATGTCCAATTCTTACTGCAATCTGTCCTCCAGGAATATCAGAAAGGTCAGCCTCAGGTGTTATTATAAGTTCCTTCACTGTAATGGGTCCAACAGTCACAGAGTCACTCTTGCCTTTTTCATTTTTAGCAAAGACTCTGAATTCCATGACAGAAAGCTCTTTAAGTTTTTCAGCTACAAATTCACAACTCTTGCTTGTGCCTGCATATGTCCATTCTTTCTCTTCCTGAAGTTTCTTCTCAATAACATAGTCTGATATAATGCTACCACCATCATAGTCTGGTTTGCTCCACTGCAATGTAACAGAACTCTTTGTAGAATCTTTCATTGCTAGGTCTTTTACAGGTCCAGGTACATCTGCAGCTTTCACTGGTTCAGATGTCTCACAAGGTTCACCCAGTCCAATTTCATTTTCAGCAAGAACACGGAAGAAGAATGAAGTCTTCTCTGACAGGTTAGTTAGTTTAAAGGTGGTATTAGAACATTTTGTTGCAACAGTTGACCAGGCCCTCTTTGTAGCATCTCTTTTTTCAACAACATAATTTGTTATTTCAGAACCACCATTAATAAGAGGTGGCTCCCATACCAGTGTAACTGTGCCACGAGAAACATGCTTAAGCTGCAGCTTCTGGCAAGCAGAAGGTGTGTCAAGTACTTTTACATTCACAAATGATGATTTTGCTTCTCCAACTCCATTTTCAATTGTAAGAACATATTTTCCTGTATCATTTCGGGTAACTTGAGGAATAATAAGTAATGTAGATGATTCTGTGTTCTGAATTATATATCTTTCATCAGTTCCAAGATTCTTGTCACCCTTTCTCCATGTGACTGTTGGAGGAGGCCTTCCTTTAAATGGAATCGTTATTTCCACATCTTCACCTGCTTTAGCAACAATAGATGTCCGGAGAGCAACATCCAGATCAATCTCTGGTGCCACTGTGGAGATAAATAAAAATCAATAATGCCTGCTTGCAATGTAAAATAAGAAATGCTTTGAAAAAAACTACAAACAACCAAAACCCCCACAGAAAAATGATAAATCACTAAAAAGTACAGTACCAAGAATATCTTTAGCTTGAACGGGTTCCATCATTTCAATAGGCTCTCCTTGTCCAGCACAATTCATAGCAGACACACGGAAATAATAATTAACACTTGGCTGAAGGTGTGATACAACATACTCAGTTGTTCTCACTTCTCCCTTAGTACTGACTACAGTCCATTCTTGCTCTTCGCCTTCCCTTTTCTCCACCACATAGCTGGTAACTGGACTTCCTCCATCGTAAGTAGGTTTAATCCAGCCAAGGGTGACAGATGTCTTGGTTGTATCCACGACCTTCAGCTTTGTTGGTGAGCCTGGCTTATCTGTAAATGATAATTAAGGGGAAAAAACACCAATCAGAATCCATATTTATAATTAATCATAAAGAGGAAGAAAATATGCCCTCCATTACATTGGTGCAATCCCACACTAATTGCTCATTGTTCATGGATTTCTAACCAATCGGAAATACTGCATGTTGTATCTTACCAATAGGATCTGCAGCTTTGTAGAAGTCAGAAGCTTCAGAGAACGGACCTTGTCCAGCTGCATTGATAGCACAAACTCGGAAATGATATTCGCTGTTTTCAGTCAGACCTGTTACTTTCTGTCTGGTGTCTCGAATACTTTCTTTAGTAACCTTGAACCAACTCAGACTCTTCTTGTCACGCTTCTCAAGAAAATATCCTGATATTTCACTGCCTCCATCAACTGTGGGCCTATTCCAGACAACGGTCATAGAATTCTTGGTTATCTTTGTGACTTCTGGTACACTAGGTGGTCCAGGTGTAACTGATTAAAAAATTACATGTCAGTAGATTAGTACTAGTTACCAATAATACACAAGACAATTCAGTGGTGTAAGTTATTTTATATGTTTCTTACCAAATGAATTTTTGGCTATAACAGGTTCAGATTCAAGTGGATCACCAATTCCAAACTTGTTCACACCGCGGACACGGAACAAATATTCATTTCCTTTGATGAGTTTTGTTGTAGTTATGATACATCCCTCCAGTTTTTCAGAAATTAAAGACCAAACAACCCGACTTGTCTCCCGCTTTTCAACAACATAGTGTGTTACAGGTGCACCACCATCATCTGCTGGTGGGTCCCACATTATTGTAATCTTTTCAGCAGTGACTGTCTTAAACTGTATAGGTCCAGTTGGAGGTCCTGGCTTGTCTGTGAAAGGCAGAAGAAAGAAGATGTTAAGTATTTATTACTGAGGTATTGTGTAATAGTAAAATACAGTCGCATCTCAAGACATACCAAGTATCTGTAGTCTAATGTGGGCAGATGCTGAACCCATGGCATTCTTTAGTTTTAATTCATAGGTGCCACTGTTGAGTCGATTTGCATCCTTGATGAGTATAGAAGCAAATTCTGTTGTGTTTTCAAAAGACACTAGTGCACTGGTTTGTACCTCGTTGCCATTTTTGAACCATTCAATTGTGGGTATAGGCTTGCCTGAGATGCCTAATTTTAGCCTAACTGAAGTTCCTGCTTTGTATTTCACCACTTCTGTATATTCTGGTGGCACATCAATTTCAGGTGCACCTTAAGAAAAAATAAGAATAAGTTAAAAATATGCTTATTTTAGCCCTGTATTTAATAAAACACTAAAATAATAGTACTTTATTTAAGATAATATTTACAGGCATTTGATAAATACAGATCAAATATAGCATATATAAGTTAAATTATAAACCTAGAACAAGTTAGAACCAACACAAGACAATCACATGTATAAATATAATCACTTCGGCCATGGGGCATGGGCAGACTTCTGTTGCTCCTAGAATAGATACCATAAGACTTTAAAATGCAGATATAGCCAAAGATGTTCATTGCAATCATGCCCAAATGCTCACAGTCATTCAAGCTTCTTGAATCAATCACTGTAAACTAGCCTTCCATATTTAAAAGACTATGGATCTACAAAACAGTACTGCCTTTAACCTTTCTAGTACCACAAAATGATACCATTATATCATTGCAAAACACTTACCATATGTATCAACGCATGTGATAGGACCCACAACATCTGAGGGATTACTGATGGAACCAACGGCATTCTTAGCAAAGACACGGAATTCATACCGGGAATTCTGTGTCAGACCAGATACTGTGAACTGAGTCTCAATAACATTGGTGAAGCTTGCTTTTGTCCATCTGCCATCTGGAAGATCACGTTTTTCTACAATGTATCCAGTGATCTTGCTACCACCATCAAATGCTGGTTTCTGCCAGGAGAGAGTGATAGCAGTCTTGGAAATATCTGAGACACGGACATTTCTTGGTGGTTCTGCAGTAGGAAACATAAGAATATTGCCAATGAATAACAGCTGGTTTGAATATTGGCTTACTGCACAGAACAGACTATTATAGGGAAAACAAAACGGTTGGGCTTCTTTATTTTCTAGAGAATACATACCACAAGCATCAATTGCAAGGACTGGATCAGAAGGACGACTTGCTTTTCCAATGCCAGCTGCATTTTCTGCATAAACTCTAAATTCATAGATAAGGCCAGCGCTGATGGTGGTGACTTTGAAATGAGTGGTGCGAATAAGGGTCTTGTTAGCCTTCTGCCATAATATGCTATTCCTGTCTTTCATTTCCAGGTGGTATCCAATGATAGCATTGCCACCATTAGTGACTGGTTCATGCCATCCAACAGTAATACTCTCTCGGGTGACATTAGTGACCCATGGTGTAGAAGGAGGGCCAGGGGTAGCTGATGATATCAAAAGAAGTGGTTAATTGTTAATAAAATTACATTTTCAACATCAGAGCATTAAAACATCAACTTATACCACAAGAAGCATGTTACTCACTGTAAGGAAGCTTGACAACCACACACTGTGAGTCTATGTGATCACTGATGCCAAAGCGGTTCTCAGCTTTGATGCGGAATTGGTATTCTTCTCCTGTCGTGAGCCTCATAACTTTGATAACTGTTCTAGCAACAGTTGCAGACACTTCAGACCAAGCTGCAGTACTTGTTTCTCTTTTCAGTACAATATAGTTGGTAACTTGACTTCCACCATCATAAGCTGGTGGTTGCCACCTGAGTGTTACACTCTCTTCAGTGACATCGCTAAGGACAACAGGACCAACAGGAGGACCAGGTCTATCCAGTACAACAATATTAACAAATGATTTTGTGGTGCCACTTGAATTGGCAGCAGTAATGTCATATCTGCCAGCATCAGCAGCCACACTTTCTTTAAGGTTAATGACGAGACTTTCTGCAGTGGTTTCTGTGTGAAATCTCATAGTGGGTTTCAGTGGAACACCATCTCTAGACAATGTCACCTTTGGCAATGGTTTTCCAGAAACTGGAATTTCAACTTTCAGGTTTGATCCTGATCTAACATATACAGTGTTATGCGGGAAGCCTTTCATGTCAATCTCAGGAGATTCTGAAAAAGAAAACAGTTTCAAACCATTAAAAAATGTTCTGTCTTTTAAAATATGAATGCAATTGAATGTGTATCAACTTTTGTTCTCATGTCAGGAAGCATACCTAATTGTTCTTTAACTGTAACAGGAAGTAGTAGTTCCTTAGGATCACTTAAACCAGCTTGGTTTTCTGCATACACTCTGAAGAAATAGTCAGTGTTCTCCTTAAGACCATGGACAACATGATGAGTTGTCTTTACAACTGCACACTTAACCCATTTTTGCTGTCCTTTCTCCAGAGCTTCAATGAGGTAGCTCACAATTCTGCTTCCGCCATCATGTTCTGGTTTTAGCCATGAAAGAGAAACGCTGTCCTTTGTGACATTTGTTACTCCTAGTTTTTCTGGTGGGCTGGGTTTTTCTGAGAAAAAAAATGCAACAGGTTAAACAATATAGAAAGTATTTACTTTTTATATTAGTAATTACACAGGAATGCCATCTGGTTCAAATTTATATATTTTACAAATTTGTGTATTAGAAATACTTTAAGTAGAATGCAAACAGAATTTAAAATTCAAGCTATTATTTATCCCTTTTTCATTTGTTAAACCACAGACAAACCTACCAAAAAAATGACCTATTTTACTGTTAGTGGATTGAAAACATTTTTACATTATTTCAAAATAAAAACTTTAAAACATATAAAGTATTAAAAAAATATTTTTTCATAGTAAGACATACCTGTTATTTTTGTTCCTTCCTTGGTCTCAGAAGGCACTCCAACACCATACTCATTTTCTCCAGAGACCCGGAAGTAGTAAATGCCACCTTCTTGCAAACCAGTCACTTTGTAGGACAGGCGATGACAATTGTTTGTCACAGTGACCCATGCTTTTTTGCTAGCTTCTCGTTTTTCAATAACATAGTTCTTTACAGGTGCTCCGCCATCATTTTCAGGAACATCCCAGGATAACACAGCAGATTCTTTAGTTATGTCTTTTGTTGCAATATTAGATGGTGGGCCAGGAGTATCAAGAACTTTGACAATTAAAGTCAATGTAGCAGTGTTCAGGATGTTTTGTAGTGTTAATGTGTATTTTCCAGAATCATTCCTTGTTGCTTTTTCAATAGTGAGAGATGTACAATTATCTGAAGTGTCAATGCTTGCTCGTACACGGAGATCAGTGTCTGGTTTGTTCCATGTTACATTTGGGACTGGTTTGCCTCTGAAAGGAACAGTCATTGTGAATGATCCACCAGCCCTTACAATTAAAGTCTTCCGCATTTCACTGTCAATATCAAAAGCAGGTTCTTCCTCTCTTTCTTTTGCCAGCTGAGGTTCTGAGACATCACTTGGTTCACTGACACCCATTTTGTTAATAGATTTCACTCTAAAAACATACTCAGAGCCTGATACTAATCCACTTATAGTATATTCTGTGCCTCTTAAATTCTGAATAGCAGTTGTCCAGTCAGTTTCATCAGTTTTCTTGTATTCAACAGTGTATCCTGTTACTGGGGCACCTCCATCAAACAGTGGCTTTGTCCAACCAATTGTGATATTTGACCTTGTAGAATCCATAATCTTAGGTTTAGATGGGGGTGATGGCAAGAAGATTGGATCTTCTGCTTTAATCAGTGGTGTGGTTTCACTTGGGAGACTGAGGCCAGCAGCATTTTCTGCATAAACCCGGAATTCATATTCACATCCTTCACGGAGACCAGATGATTTCACTCTTAAATCATAAACTGGCTTTTTGTTTACACGAATCCATCTTAGGCTGGTTTTCTCACGCCTTTCAATTACATAGCCAGAGATCTCACTGCCTCCATCAGACTCAGGTCTTGCCCAGCACAGAGTTATCGAATCTTTGCTCACACTGGTAATCTCTAAAGATGTAGGTGGACTTGGAACTGTAAATGGGTCTAGGGCTTTGACAGCAACACTTTCTAGAGGCTCACCAACACCGTATTTGTTAACTCCCATCACTCTGAAAATATACTCATTACCCTTTAGTAATTTTGTCACTTTACAGGATGTTGTTCTAAGCTCTCCTTCACAAAGTGTCCATGCAATTCTGCTGGTCTCACGTTTTTCCACAATATAATAATCAATATCTGCACCACCGTTTTCTTGAGGGGGTCCCCATGATAAATGGCACTTTTCAGCAGTAAGGCCTTTTATTTCTAATGGGCCTGCAGGTGGGCCAGGTCTGTCAAGTACTTTGCAATTAATTGCCAAAGATTTTGTTCCTGCAACATTTTGTAATGTTAGTACATACTGTCCTGAATCACTTCGGATACAGTCCTTAATGGTTATTGCAGTTGTATAATCTGTTGAGACTATTTCAACTCTAGCTTTTCCTTCAAGCTCCTTACCATCCTTTGTCCATGAAACCACTGGTATTGGCCGACCTGCAATATCAGCATTGACTTTAAACACTTCTCCAGCTTTCACAACTACAACATCCCTGAATTTGGCATCCATCATAATTCTTGGAGCCTCTACATCATCTTTTACGGTCACAGGTCCAGTTGATTCAGATGGCTGACTGAAGAGTCCAGCAGCATTCTTTGCAATCACATGGAATTCATATCGCTGGTCTTCTGTAAGTCCACCTACGTCAAAGTATGTTTCTTGCACGTTAGTAAAATTACATTTTAGCCAGCGACCATCTGGTATCTCTCTGCGTTCAATAATATATCCTGTTACTTTAGCTCCACCATCATATTCTGGTTTAGTCCACTTCAGTGAGACAGATGTTCTTGTAATATTAATAACTTCTGGTTGACCGGGAGGATCACATGGATCTCTTGCAGCAACTGGTTCACATGATTTACTGCATTTGCCTATTCCAGCAATGTTTTCTGCATACACACGATATTCATATAGCAGTCCTTCATCAAGACCTGTAACTTTCATTTGTGTATCAGTTATAAGGCTCTTGTTGACTTTTGTCCAGAGAATGCTGCTTCTTTCCTTACGCTCCAAGTGATATCCTAGTACTACGCTACCTCCATCATTAACTGGTACCTGCCAAGTTACAATCATGAAAGCTTTAGTTGCGTGTGCCACGTGAGGAGTACCAGGTGGACCTGGAGGCTTAAATGGATACTCTGCTACAACAGAAGGAGAATTAGTGTAAGTGCTTTTCCCATAGCGGTTTTCTGCACAAATACGGAACTGATATTCAGATCCAGTGATGAGTCGAGATACTTTAATTGATGTTCTTGCAACTGCTGCAGATACTACCTCCCATGTTGTTGTGGTAGTGTCTCTCTTCTCCACAGTGTAATTGCTAATATGGCACCCACCATCATATTCTGGAGGTTTCCAAGACAATGTTACACTATCAGCACTAACTTCATCAATATGAACATCAGTTGGTGGCCCTGGTCTGTCAAGAACAACTACAGTTAAAGAAGCTGTTGTTGATCCTGCAGTATTTGAAAGATGTAATTCATAATGTCCCAAATCTTCATGTGAAGCTTCCTTGATGGACAGTGAAGTTGAAGTCTTTGATGTCTCAACATTTACCCTGGTTGTCTGTTTTAAGGGATTCCCATCCTTCTTCCAGCTAGCAGTTGGAAGAGGTCGCCCTCTGAATGGAATATCGATCTTAAGATCATCTCCAGCTTTCACAGTGAATGTGTTGAAAAGGAGCTCAACAGATGGCTGGATTTCAATATCTTTTGCAATGACTGGGACACCAAGTTCTCTTGGATCACTTTTTCCTTTTTCATTAACAGCAATCACTCTGAAACTGTACTCTTCTCCCATACTTAAGCCTGTTATTGTTGCTTCTAATGTTTTCACCTGCGTGCATGCACTCCATTTTACACTTCCTTTAGTTTGCATTTCTACTACATAACCAGTAATTTTACTGCCACCATCACTCTCTGGCTTTTCCCATTTAATTGAAACAGAGTTGCGAGTCACATCAACAAGCATGACCTTTGCAGGTGGAGAAGGTGGTTCAGACACCTTAACTGGGTCAGCTGTTTCTGCTGGTAAGCCAACCCCATATTCATTTACAGCTAGAACCCGGAAGTAATAACTACATCCTTCTTGTAGTTGAGTAATCTTGAAGGAATTCTTAGTGCAGTTGTTTGTAACTGTGGCATATGCCTTCCTTGTGGATTCTCGCTTTTCAACTACATAGTTGGTAATTTTAGCTCCACCATCAATAAGTGGTGGTTCCCAGGCTAAAGTTACAAAATCTTTTTTCACTTCTCTGATTGTCAGGTTTATAGGTGCACTAGGTGTATCAAGCACTCTGACATTAACAAAAGCTGATTTTTTGCCACTGTTGTTCTCTAATGTAAGATTGTATCTACCACTATCAAATCTATTGACATTGTCAATGACCAGCATTGTATAGGAACTGGTAACTTCAATCTGAGCTCGCTCACTAATTGTTCCTTCTGCTTTCTCCCATTTAACTTCAGGTTCTGGTCTTCCTTTGATGGTGACAAACAGGCGTAATGTACCACTAGCACGTACAGTGACTACTTTTCTGAGATCTGCATCAAGTTCAATTTCAGGAGGTTCAATCTTGTCCTCTGCTAAGACTGCACCAGGTATAGCAGCAGGTTCTCCTACTCCTTCTGAGTTGATGGCACAGATTCGGAAGTTATATTCCTGGTTCTCTTTTAGTTTGGTCACGGTGAACTGTTTTGCTTGTAGGCCTGTTGGTGGGGTGCAGGTAGTCCATTCATCAGCGGCAGCTTCTTTTACTTCTACTACATATCCCTTAACAGGAGCACCACCATCATAAATAGGCTTACTCCAGGCAAGGGAAACTGATGACCTGGAAGTATCTGTAACCTTTGGATTGGTGGGTGGACCTGGGGGATATAATACATCACAAGCACGATAGAAAATGGATGGCTCACTGGGTTCCCCTACCCCCGCAGCATTTTCAGCAGAAACTCTAAATTCATAGAAATGTCCATCAGTAAGACCTGTTACTCTGAATCGCAAGTCTGTCAGCCTTTTCTTATTGCATTTGGTCCACCGGATACCATCTTTGTCTCTTTTTTCAAGTATGTAACCTTCAATTTCAGCTCCTCCATTGTCTTCTGGGCGACCCCATGTCACCACCATAGAATCTTTTGTGATTGCTGAAACTTCAGGTGTTGAAGGAGGACCAGGGGGTTTGTATGGATTACGAGCCACAATTGGTTCAGATTCCAAGGGCTCTCCAATTCCGTATTTATTCACAGCCATTACACGGAAGATGTACTCATTGCCAGGAAGGAGTCTGGTTACTTTGAGGTTAAGAGCCTGCACATCTGTTGCTACTTGTGTCCATGAAAGTCTGCTTGTCTCTCTCTTCTCAATGATATAATGTGAAATATTAGAACCACCATCCTGTAATGGTGGAGCCCATGACAAGTAGCATTTTTCTGCAGTGACACCTGTAACCTTCAAAGGTCCTTCTGGAGGTCCTGGTCTGTCAAGCACTTTTACAGTGATTGGTATAGATTTGGTGCCACCAACATTTTTGAGGTTAAGAGTATAGTGACCTCCATCTACTCTTATACAGTCTTTGACAGTGAGAGTTGTTTTCTGAATGGTAGATTTAATTTCCATTCTTGCAGTTGCTTCTTCAAGGTCTTTACCATCTTTTGACCATGAAATGTCAGGAATAGGTTTGCCATGGATATCAGCTTCAAGAACAAAGGTTTCTCCAGCACGAACAACAATGACATCTCTGTATTTAGGATCCAATGAAGCCCCTGGTGCTTCAATTTCATCTCTGGCAGTAATGGGCCCTGTACTTTCAGATGGTTCACTCAAGCAACCTGCTGCATTTCTTGCAATTACTCTAAATTCATATCGTTGGTTTTCAACAAGACCACTTACTGTAAATTCTGTTTCCAACACATTTGTAAAGCTGGCTTTCATCCAGCGACCATCTGGTAGTTCTTTCTTTTCTACAATATAACCAGTTATTTTGCTTCCACCATCATATTCTGGTTTTTTCCACTGCAGTGTAATACTACTTCTTGTAACAACAATGGCATCTGGGCGGCCAGGTGGGTCGCAAGGATCTCGGGCAACATACAGTTCTGATACTTTGCTGACTTTGCCAATGCCAACAATGTTTTCAGCAGAAACTCTGAACTCATATTCAAGACCTTCTTCAAGACCATCTGTTTTATATTTGGTGTCAGTAATGAGTGACTTGTTCTGTTTTGTCCAAAGAATGCTGTTCTTATCTTTACGCTCAAGATGGTAGCCAAGAACTTTGCTTCCTCCATCATTAACTGGTTCATGCCACTGTACAATCATATGGTCTTTGGAAGTTGCTGTTACAAATGGGGTTCCAGGTGGTCCAGGCACCTTGTAGGGGTATTGCACAACAATTGGTTTAGAAGCCAAAGGAGAGCTCTTTCCATATCTATTTTCAGCAGTAATCCTGAACTGGTATTCAGTACCTGTTTTAAGCTTTGTTGCTTTGATAGTTGTTCTTGCAACAGTTGCTGACACAATGCTCCATGTGGTAGTGCTTGTGTCACGCTTTTCTACTATATAGTTGCTTATCTGACAGCCGCCAGTATAATCAGGTGGATCCCATGATAAAACAACAAAGTCTGCACTAACTTCGTCAAATCGGACAGGTCCTTGTGGTGGGCCAGGCTTTTCCAGTACAATTATGCTCAGATGCTCTGTTGCTGTACCTGCTGCATTTGTTGCTGTTACTGTATATTTACCAAAGTCTTCCTTGTTGCTTTCTTTAATATGTAAGATCGTTGATGTTGTTGTATCCTGAATATTTAATCTGGTTGTCTGTTTCAGTGGCTGCTCATCTTTTGTCCAAGTAATAGTAGGTTTGGGTCTACCTATAAATGGTACTTCCACTTTTAGATCTTCTCCAGCTTGTACACTGTATGTATTAAACATCAGTTTGAAACTTGGCTCAATTGTCAAGTCTTTAGCTATCACAGGAATTCCAAGTGCTCTAGGATCACTTTTTCCTTTTTCATTGTAGGCAATCACACGGAATTGATATTCCTGTCCTGGACTCAAACCAGACACCAATGCATTGCATGTTTTGGACTCACTAACAACACTCCATTTTTCTGTTCCTTTAGGCAGCATTTCAACAATGTATCCCAAAATTCTGCTACCTCCATCATGTTCAGGTTTTTCCCATGTAAGTGATGCACTTCTCTGAGTCACATCAGTGAGTATTACTTTCCCAGGAGGCAGAGGTGGCTCTGAGGCTTTGACAGCATCCCTGGTTTCAACGGGAACACCAATTCCAAATTCATTTTCAGCCATAACTCTGAAGTAATAAATTGCTCCTTCTGTAAGATTTTCAACTTTAAAACTTGTCTTGCCACACTTAGCACTTACATTTGCAAATGCCTTCCTGGTTGACTCACGCTTGTCTATTACATAGTTCTTTACCTTGGCACCACCATCAATAATGGGTGGTTCCCAAGATAATACAGCAGAATCCTTCCTTATATCCTTTACCACTAAGTTTTGTGGTGGTCCTGGTGTGTCCAAGACTTTAACTGTAACAAATGCAGATTTAGAACCGCTGCTGTTCTCCAACTTAAGAATATACTTTCCAGCATCATTTCTATCACAGTTGTCAATTGAAAGTTGTGTGAAATTTATGCCTTTATCAATCTGAACTTTTTCTGTGAATTCACCTTCTTCTCGGGACCATGCGATGTCTGGTGTTGGTCGTCCCCTGAATGGTATGTGAATCCTAGCAGACCCACCAGCTCTAACCACTATACCCTTCCTTAGCTCTGAATCAATATCAAGTTCTGGAGCTTCAAGTTTGTCTTCTGGTTTAATAGTGCCAGGAACTGATGCAGCCTCTCCTACACCAATCTTGTTGAGAGCACACACTCGTAATTTGTATTCTTGATGTTCAATAAGCTTTTTGATTTCAAATCGAGTGGCACGTATGCCTGTTTGTGGTGTAACAAGTGACCATTCATCTTCATCTGCCTTACAGATTTCTACAAGGTATCCCTGGATTTCACAACCGCCATCATAAATAGGTTTACTCCAGCCAAGTAGAACTGAACTTTTGGTGGTATCCACAACATGGGTATTTGTTGGAGGGCCAGGCTTGAACATCGGGTCACAAGCTTTAAAGTAAGGAGAAACTTGGCTTGGTTCACCCACTCCAGCAGCATTTTCAGCAGAAACTCTAAATTCATATTCATGATCCTCTGTTAATCCTGTAACTCTTAATCGCAAATCTGTAATTCGCCGTTTATTGCATTTTATCCATCTGATGCCTGCTCGGTCTCTCTTTTCTACAATGTAACCTACGATTTCACTACCACCATCACTATCCGGACGGGTCCAGCAGACAGTCATAGAATCCTTTGTGATGTTGGTAATTTCCAAGGCCTTTGGTGGTCCAGGAACCACAAATGGATTTTTCATCATCACTGGCACAGATTCTAATGGCTCCCCAACCCCATATTTGTTAACTGCCATAATACGGAAGACATACTCATTTCCTTCCAAGAGTTTTGTTACTTTCAGCATTGTAGGTAAAACCTCTGAAGCAACCACAGTCCATGCCAAACGACTAGTTTCTCTCTTCTCTACAATATAATGAGAAATATCACTGCCACCATCATGAAGAGGAGGAGCCCACGCCAATGCACATTTTTCAGCTGTGACTCCTGTCACTTGGACTGGACCCTCTGGAGGTCCTGGCCTGTCCAGGACTTTTACGTTTACTGTTACTGTCTTTGTTCCAGCAACATTAGAGGCTTCTAAAATGTACTGTCCACCATCAACTCTAATGGCATCTTTTACAACTATTAATGCACTGAAATCTGTGTTCTTTATTTCACATCTAGAAGTTTCCTCAAGCTCTTTATCTCCTTTGTACCACTTAATGGTTGGTAGTGGTTTTCCGTGAACATCAGCCTCAAGTCTGAATGTTTCACCAGCACTTACAACAATTGTGTCTTTGTACTTTGGATCCATTGAAATTCGTGGAAGTTCAACTTCATCCCTTGCTGTTATTGGACCTGTACTGTCAGAAGGTTTGCTTATTGCACCTGCAGCATTCTTTGCAATTACTCTAAATTCATATCTTTGGTCTTCAGTAAGCCCTGTTACAGTGAACTGAGTTTCAATGATATTTGTGAAGCTGGCTTTCATCCAGCGACCATCTGGTAAGTCACGTTTCTCTACAATATAACCAGTAATCTTACTTCCACCATCATATTCTGGTTTGGTCCATTGTAGAGTAATAGAGCTTCTTTTTATTATTATAGCTTCTGGGCGACCTGGAGGATCACATGGATCACGAGCTACATAGCACTCAGAAACTTTACTTGTTCTGCCTACACCAACAATATTTTCTGCAGAAACTCGAAATTCATATTCAATTCCTTCTTCGAGGTTATTTGTCTTAAAACTTGTGTCCTGAATAATAGTCTTGTTCACTTTAGTCCATAAAATGCTGTTTTTCTCCTTTCTCTCAAGATGATAGCCCAACACTCTACTGCCACCATCATTTACTGGTTCATGCCACTGTACAACCATGGAGTCTTTTGTAACCGTTGTCACAAATGGTGTGCCAGGAGGTCCTGGTTCCTTGTAGGGGTACTGCGCTACAACTGGTGCAGATTCCAATGCAAAACTCTGCCCATACCTGTTCTCAGCAAATATTCTGAACTGGTATTCTGAACCAGTTTTCAGTTTAGTCACTTTCAGTGTAGTTCTTGCAACAGTAGCTGAAACTGTTTCCCATACAGTGGTTGTTGTATCTCTCTTGTGAACAACATAGTTGGTGATTTGGCAGCCTCCTGTGTATGCTGGGGGATTCCATGATAGGGTAATACTTTCTGCACTTATTTCATCAAACTTCACAGGCCCTACTGGAGGGTCAGGTTTGTCTAGAGTTATAATGTCAATAGAGGCAGACTTTTGCCCAACAACATTAGCCACAGTGATTTCATAAGTGCCACTGTCCTCTTTGCTAGTTTCCTTAAGATTCAGTATAGTGAGATCAGCTGAATCGCTTACATTGATTCTTGTTGTCTGCCTTAATGGCTGGCCATCTTTTACCCAGGTAACAGTTGGTTTAGGTCGACCTGCAATTGGTATTTCTACTTTCAGATCTTGTCCCACTTGAACACTGTAACTGTGAAAAGCAGGTCTAACATCAGGTTCAATCACTAGGTCTTTGGCAACTATTGGAACTGCAAGTGCTCTAGGATCACTCTTACCCTTTTCATTTACAGCCATTACTCTAAAAAGATATTCTTCCCCTTGAGTTAGGTTAGTAATAACTGCTTCAAGTGTTTTTACACGAGCACACTCTGACCACTTCTCACTACCCTTTGCTTGCATTTCAACAATGTATTGTATGATTTTGCTACCACCATCATGTTCAGGTTTTGCCCAGCTTAGTGAGACACTGTTTCTTGTGACATCATCCACTGTTATTTTCCCAGGAGGCTGTGGAACTTCAGCAACTTTAATTGGGTCACTGGTTTCTGCAGGGAGGCCAATTCCATATTCATTCTCAGCAGAAATTCTAAAGAAGTAATAGCAGCCCTCCTGAAGTTGATCTACTTTCCATGAAGTCTTGTGGCAGTTGGTTACAACAGCTGCATATGCCTTTCTTGTTGCTTCACGCTTTTCAATAATGAAATTCTTTATTTTTGCTCCACCATCCAAGAGAGGAGGCTCCCATGAAAGTGAAACAGAGTCTTTAGTGATCTCTCTGATCTTTAAATTAACAGGTGCACTCGGGGTATCCAGTACTCTTACGCTGACAAAGGCAGACTTTGTTCCACTGCTGTTTTCCAAGGTCAGAGTATACTTTCCAGTATCAAATCTGTTAACATTGTCTAGAACAAGGGAAGTAAAGCTGCTAGTGGTATCAATAACAGCTGCTTCTCTGATGTCACCATCCACTTTACCCCATTTTACTTCAGGTGTTGGACGACCTCTGATGGGAACAAACAATCTTAAGGAACCTCCTGCCCTCACATTTACAACCTTCCTTAATTCCATGTCAAGGTCAAGGTCTGGTGCCTCCATCTTTTCTTCTACAATAACAGAACCAGGAACATCTGCATGCTCTCCAACTCCTGCTTTATTAACTGCACATATGCGGAATTTGTACTCATGTTTTTCCACTAATTTTTCTACTTCCATGTGAGTATTCTTAATTCCAGTTGCAGGAGTACAAATTTTCCATTCATCATCACTTACATCACATTTTTCCACAATGTATCCCTGAATTTCAGAGCCACCATCATAGATAGGTTTACCCCACGAAAGGAAAACTGAAGATCTTGTAACATCCACAACTTTAGGATTATTGGGTGGACCTGGCTTGTAAATAGGATCGCATGCTTTGTAGTAAGTGGAAGGTGGGCTTGGTTCACTAAGACCAGCAGCATTTTCAGCTGAAACTCTGTACTCATAATCGTGATTTTCTATAAGACCAGTCACTCTGTATCGTAGTTCACTGATCAGGCGTTTGTTACATCTTGTCCAGCGAATACCTTCCTTATCTCGTTTTTCAAGAACGTAACCTAGGATTTCACTACCACCATCTGAGGCTGGCCTTTCCCATACAACTATCATAGAATCCTTGGTAATGGCTGTGACTTCTGGTGCCTTTGGTGGAAGTGGCACTGAAAATGGGTTCTTTGCGAGTACTGGTTCAGATTCAAGGGGTTCACCAACACCATATTTATTTACTGCCATGATGCGGAAAACATACTCATTTCCTTCTAAAAGTTTTGTAACTTTGCAATTTAGGGTTTGCACATTTGAGTCAACGACAGTCCACACCAAGCGACTGGTTTCCCTTTTTTCTACAACGTAGTGTGAAATTTCACTACCACCATCCTGTAGTGGTGGTTTCCATGACAATGTGCATTTTTCAGCAGTAACACCGGTAATCTCAACAGGTCCTTCTGGTGGTCCAGGTCTATCAAGGACTTTGACGTTAACAGGAACCTTCTTTTCACCTGCAACGTTCTTTGCCAGTAGGACATACTGACCACTGTCAACTCTTGTGGCTTCCTTCACACTAAGGCTTGTTGCGAAATCGGTGCTTTTTATTTCCATGTGAGCAGTGCTTGTCAGCTCATGATCGCCTTTTAACCACTGAATGGAAGGTATTGGTTTGCCATGAACATCAGCATCAAGCTTGAATGACTCACCAGCGTTCACTACAATAGTGTCTTTGTATTTTGGATCCATACTTATATGGGGTGGTTCTACTTCATCTCTTGCTGTAATTGCCCCTGAGCTCTCAGACGGTTCACTGAAAACACCTGCAGCATTTCGTGCTATAACACGGAACTCATATCTCTGGTTTTCGACTAGACCAGTTACTTCAAATTGAGTATCAATGACATTTGTAAAACTTGCTTTCATCCAACGGCCATCAGGTAATTCCTTCTTTTCAACAACATAGCCTGTGATCTTACTTCCACCATCATATATAGGTTTCTTCCACTGAAGTGTTACTGAGCTTCTTGTGACAATTACAGGTTCTGGACGACCTGGAGGGTCACATGGATCACGTGCAGTATAGCATTCAGATCCTCTACTTGCCTTTCCAATTCCCACTATGTTTTCTGCATAGACTCTGAACTCATATTCAAGACCTTCCTCAAGACCAGTTGTCTTAAATTTGGTATCTGGAATAGGTGTTTTATTCAGTTTAGCCCACAGAATGCTGTTTCTTTCTTTACACTCCAAATGATACCCAATGATCCTGCTACCACCATCATTGACTGGTTCATTCCATTGTACCACCATGCTGTCTTTTGAGATATTTGTTACAAAAGGTGTTCCAGGTGGACCAGGAACTTTAAATGGGTATTGGGCTATGATTGACTCTGAAGTGAGATATGTACTCTTCCCATATCTGTTTTCAGCTGCGATTCTGAACTGATATTCACAGCCAGTCTTTAAACGACATGCTTTTATAGTTGTTCTTGCAACTGTAGCTGACACAATGTGCCAAGTTGTGGTAGAAGTGTCTCTTCTCTCTACAATGTAATTATTGATAGAGCTACCACCATCATACTTGGGTGGTTCCCAGGAAATGGTAATACTATCTGCTGTTACTTCATCTACTTTTACTGGTCCAGTTGGAGGTCCTGGTTTGTCAAGGACAACAATATTTAGGGTCTCAGTTGCTTCACCAGCAGAGTTTGTAAGTTTAACTAAATATGTCCCCACATCTTCTCTGCAGGCTTCTTTTATTGTTAACACTGTGTTGTTTTCTGAACTTTCTGCATTTACTCTTGTAGTCTGCTTCAATGCCACATTGTCTTTATGCCAAAGCACTGCTGGTTTGGGTCGACCAACAAAAGGAACATCAACCTTTAAGTCCTCTCCTGCTAGAACACTGAAAGTGGTAAATAGTAGTTTGAAAGCTGGTGGAATTACAAGATCTTTTGCAACAACTGGTATACCCAGCTGGCGAGGATCACTGATACCTTTCTCATTCTGAGCTGAAACACGGAAGGTGTATTCTTCACCTTGGATCAGTCCTGTGATGGTGGCTTCAGTAACTTTTACTGTAGCACAGGTTGACCACTTTTCACTGCCTTTACTTTGCATTTCTACAATGTAGCCCAGAATTCTGCTACCACCATCATGTTCAGGTTTTTCCCAAGATAAGGATACGCTATTTCTCGTCACATCTAACAAAGTTATTTTCCCTGGTGGAAGTGGTCTTTCTGATACTTTCACGGATTCTGAAGTTTCAACTGGAAGGCCTATTCCATACTCATTTTCAGCTAGGACTCTGAAGTAGTAGTTGCAGCCTTCTTGCAGTGAATCAACTTTCCAGCTGGTCTTGTGGCAATTGGCATTAACAGTTGAATAAGCTTTTCTTGTCGATTCACGCTTTTCAACAATGTAATTTTTTATTTTAGAGCCACCATCTATAAGAGGAGGTTCCCATGTGAGTGTAACCGAAGATTTCGTAACTTCTTTTATTTTCAAATCTTGAGGTGCTCCTGGGGTATCAAGAACTCTGACATTCACAAATGCTGACTTACTACCTGAGCTGTTTTCAACTGTCAGTATGTATTTGCCACTATCAAATCTATTTACATTTTCAATGATAAGTAAAGTATAAGAGCTTGTTGTTTCAATGCTAGCTCTATCCAAAGATTCCCCATGTTCTCTTGTCCATTTTACTTCAGGTGCTGGTCTTCCCTTAATTGGGACAAAGAGTCTTAGAGTACAGCAGGCTCTAATAGTGACAACTTTACGTAGTTCTGCATCAAGTTCAATCTCTGGAGGTAGCATTCTTTCTTCAGCTTTTGGAGTCCCAGGAACAAGAGCGGGTTCTCCAAGACCTTCAGAATTCATAGCATATATTCTTATTTTATACTCTTGATTTTCTTTCAGATCAGTGATGGTAAAAGAAGTGGCCTTTAGACCTATTGGTGGAGTTACAATCTTCCACTCATCTTCTTCAGGTAGTGCAATCTCAACCATGTAACCTGTGATCTCTGAACCACCATCATATATTGGTTTGTTCCATGCTATTGTAATTGAGGACTTGCTGCTATCCAAAACACGAGGATTACCTGGGGGACCAGGTTTAAATACAGTATCACAAGCTTTATAGAATGGACTGGTTGGGCTTGGCTCACTGACTCCAGCAGCATTTTCAGCCATGACTCTGTATTCATATTCGTGGCCTTCTGTTAGTCCAGACACTTTATAACGTAAGTCAGTAACAACCCTTTTGTTACATTTCACCCACCGTAGACCAGCCCTGTCTCGACGTTCCACAATATAGTTAGTTATTGGGCTCCCACCATCAGAATCAGGATGGCCCCAACAGACAACCATGGAATCTTTTGTAATTGCTGTAACTTCAGGTGTTTTAGGTGGATCAGGTGGCACATATGGATTTACTGCAAGAACAGGTTCTGATTCTAGAGGCTCGCCAACTCCATACTTGTTAACAGCCATAACTCGGAACACGTACTCATTGCCCTTCAGCAGCTTAGTAACCTTCAGTTTAGTCACTGGAACTTCTGTGGCTACAGCTGTCCATGCCAATCTACTGGTTTCTCGTTTTTCAACCACATAATGGTCAATCTTTGCTCCTCCGTCATCCAGTGGGGGTAGCCATGACAGCACACACTTTTCTGCAGTAACTTCAGACACAGCCAAAGGCCCTTCTGGGGGACCAGGTCTATCAAGAACTTTAACATTGAAGATATGCTTGGCAAAGCCACCAGGATTTGTTGCAGTAAGTGTATAAGCACCACCGTCTCTTCTTGAGGAATCCTTATTGATAAGTACAGTAGAGAAATCTGCCATTTTTATTTCTAATTTTGCTGTGTCTTCAAGTTCTTTTTCTCCCTTTGTCCATGTCATAGTTGGTGGAGGGCGACCTGAAACATCAGCCTCAAGTCTGAAAAGTTCACCTGCTTTCAGCACTATAGTGTCTTTGTATTTAGCATCCACTTTTATCCTTGGTGCTTCAATGTCATCTCTACAAGTGATTGCATCTGATGGCTCAGAGGGCTGACTAACAGCTCCACCAGCATTCCTAGCAATCACACGGAATTCATAGGCAGCATCTTCTGTCAAACCACTTACAGTGAATTCAGTCTCTAGTATATTGCTGAAATTAGCCTTGAGCCAACGGCCATTAGGAAGGTCTCTTTTTTCAACGGTATAGCCAGTTATCTTAAAACCTCCATTATATTCCGGTTTAGTCCACTTCAGTGTAACTGCATGTCTTGTAATGTTCAGAGGTATTGGCTTACCAGGTGGATCTATTGGGTCCAGGGCAAACACAGGCTCAGATGGCTTGCTTGGCTTACTCTTCCCAGCTAGATTTTCTGCTATAACACGGAATTCATATGCAATGCCATCGGTAAGTCCAGATGATTTAAAGATATTGCCTGATACCAGCATTTTACTTACAGTCTGCCAAAGAATGCTGTTTCTCTCTTTTCTTTCAACATGATATCCCAGTATAGGGCTTCCACCATCAGTAACTGGCTCATTCCAGCTAATGGTCATAGTTTCTTTGGTGACTGCTATCACCTGAGGAGTGCCAGGAGGCCCAGGTACCTTAAATGGGTAGTTGGCAACTACAGACCCTGAAGTAATGGCTGGACCAATTCCATATCTGTTTTGAGCTCTAACACGGAACTGATATTCAACTCCAGTAGTAAGACGAACAGCTTTAAATGTAGTACGTATCACTGTAGTTGCCAATTCAGTCCATGTGGTACTGTCAGTTTGACGCATTTCTACAACATAGTTACTTATTGGTACACCACCGTCATTCAAAGGAGGCTCCCATGAGAATGTTAGGAAATCAGATGAAATTTCATCAAATTTGATTGGTCCAGTAGGAGGCCCAGGTATGTCATGAACCTGAACTGTGATTACTTCACTAACTTCTCCAACAATATTTTTGGCTGACAGTGGGTATTGACCACTATCACTTCGAATACATTCATTGATGGTTAGTATGGTTGCAGTTGCAGTATTTTCATAATTTACTCTTTGTGTTTGCTTAAGTATCTGGTCTTCTTTCTTCCAGGTCACAGTAGGCCTTGGACGACCAAGTACGGGGATTTCAATCTTGATATTGTCACCAGCTTTGGCAATGACTGTTTTCTGGTAGATAGCACGGAGGTCAAACTCTGGGAGCATAGTTTGCTCCTTGATAATAACTGGTCTGCTTTCTCTTGGGGCACTTCTTCCAGCGCTGTTAACTGCCATAACCTGGAAAGTATACTCTTCATCTTCAGTTAGATTCTTTACTACGCAGTCCAGTGTTTTTACAGTGGTGATGTGTGCCCACTGGTTGGTTCCTTTTCTCTGTGCTTCAATTACATACCCAGTGATCTTGCTGCCACCATCGTGTTCTGGTTTCGGCCAAGCTAGGCTAACTGAGTTCCGTGTTACATCCATAATATTAAGGCTCTCAGGTGGGGACGGTGCCTCAGAAGCTTTCACTGGTTCTGCAGTTTCAGCTGGTTCACCAATACCATACTCATTTTCAGCCAGTACTCTGAAATAGTATTCACATCCCTCAGCCAAATTAGAAATCCTGAAGGAACACTTCTGGCAGTTGGTTGTGACTGTTGAATATGCCTTCCGGGTTGATTCACGTTTCTCAACAATATAGTTTGTTATACGGGAACCTCCATCTACCAGAGGCATATCCCATTGGAGAGTGATGCTGTCCTTGGTTATTTCTCTAGGCTTAAGGTTTATTGGTGGACCTGGTGTATCCAAAACTTTTACATTTACAAAGCCAGTCTTCTTACCAGCAGCATTTTCAAGAGTCATTACGTATTTTCCTGCATCATATTTAGTGCACTCTGTGACAATCAACAGTGTAAAGGAGTCGGTATTCTCAATACTGGCACGTCCTTTGAGTGAAACATCATCTTTTGTCCATGTAACTTCTGGAGTTGGACGCCCTTTAATTGGTACAAAAATCCGAATAGTTAATCCAGCTCTAACAACAAGAGTTCTTCTTAGCTCAGCATCTAATTCAAAGTCAGGAATCTCTTCTCGGTCTTTGATTTCCACACTTGGAATTATTGCTGGTTCACCGACACCTGCAGCATTCATGGCAGAGATTCTGAAATTGTATTTGGCTCCTGTCTGCAGATGAGCTACAACAAACTGAGTGATTCTTAAAGCAGTCCCTATAGTGTCTTTTACCCATTCTTCTTCTCCTTCCTTTTGATGCTCTACTATATAGCCAGTGATGTCAAGACCACCATCATAGTGAGGCTTGCCCCAGGCTAAAGATGCACTTGTCTTTGTAGTATCAGTCACTCTTGGATTTGCAGGTGGACCTGGTGGGTCTGAAAAGCAAGGAAAAGATAAAACATTACATCACAGAGGAGGCCATTCTTATGCTCTCTGAATGTGCTCCCCACCTATCCCACCCACCCCCAAAAAAGAAAAGGCATGATACTAACATGCAACATCTTTGCATAGGACTGAGTTTGAAGTGTCACTTGGTGGTCCAACTCCTGCTCTGTTTTCTGCACTGACACGGAATTCATATTCATTTCCTTCCAGAAGACCAGTTACTTTGCATCTAAGATCTGAAACTGGTTTCTTTGTTGCTCTAACCCATCTTAAACCTTTCTTTTCTCTCCTCTCCACATGGTAACCTGTGATTTCACTTCCACCATCATCAGCTGGCCTTTTCCAGGTAACTGTGGCAGTATTTTTAGTCACATTTGTTACTTCTGGTTTACCAGGAGGGCCTGGAGGACCTGTTAAGGAAGAAAAATTACAATTAAAACAAAAATCAAGTCTTTAGAGATTAATAAAAACTCACTGGAACCTCTTAGCTTGTTCTACTTACCAAATCTATCCACCATTTTAACTGGTTCTGATTGTACTGGTTCACCCTTGCCATACTGATTTACTGCTGAGACACGGAAAACATATTCATTTCCTTGAATGAGTTTGGTAACAACATGCCTACAGGTTTCAATATTTTCAGCAACCAATGTCCAGAGCAGTCGACTAGTTTCTCTCTTTTCGAGAACATATGATTTGACTGGTGATCCACCATCTTCTGCAGGAGGTGACCATGTAAGAGTTGCTTTTTCTGCTGAAACATTGCTGATCTCAATAGGCCCTGGCGGTCCTGGTATATCTAAAACTTTCACTTGTACACTCTCCTGCTTAGTGCCAAAAGGATTGGTTGCAGTGATTGTGTATTCTCCAGAATCTTTTCTGGCTGCATATTTGACAGTTAGAGTAGAAGAAGTTGGTTTGGTTTCAATGTGCACAAGCTCTGAAGGTCTAAAATCTTTTCCAGCTTTTGACCACGCTGAAGTTGGAGGTGGTTTGCCACGGATACTAATAGCAGACAGTGTAATGGTGTCTCCTGCTTTTACTGTTAAACCTTCTTTCAAAGGAGGATCCAGAACAATGGTTGGTGCCTCTGTCAAAAAAAAACAGACAAAAAAATCCTGATGGTTAGAACAAGAACACGGGGGAAATAAAGAGGAGATTTGGTATTAATTATTCAAATAAAATTCTACCTATTCAATGCCATCTACATACCATATTCATCCTTGCATATTATGGTTCCTGTGGATTCAGATGGAGGACTGATAGCTCCAGCTGTGTTCTTTGCTCTAATTCTGAACTCATATTTGGAGCCTTCAATAAGGTCAGTTACAGTAAATGCACAGTCAGGAACATTCACGTGATTAGCTTTTGTCCAAGTCTTTTTGGGTAAATCACGCTTTTCAACAATATAGCCAGTTAATTTATGTCCACCATCATATTTCGGTTCTGTCCAAATGAGTGTTACTGAGTTCCTGGTTACATTGATAACTTCAGGTTTCCCAGGGGGATCTAGAAGAAAAAATAATAAATAGTGGTCAAACGAAAGTTATTTCAAATTTCAGAATTTTCCTTTTTATTCTGCTGATGACTTACCAATAGGATCAAGTGCCACAACTGGTTCAGATGGAAGACTTGGTTTACCTACTCCAGCCATATTGATTGCCATTACTCTGAATTCATATTCCAGACCTTCAGTTAACCCTGTCACTCTGAAATCTTTCATTCTTATTGGTGTTGTATTTGCTCTCTTCCACAGAAGACTATTCCTTTCTTTAAATTCAATGTGATAACCTAGAAGATAAATGATGAGATGAAAATATGGGGGAGGTTTCTAGAAATCTTAATTTCTCATGGCATTGTGAAACATTGTATGTTACATAGGCATTGTGCAAGAGGAGCACTGAAAACCAGATTAAGAAATGGATGTGGACATACATGACAGATGTATGTAATTGCAATGACAAGATGTTTGTAAATGCAAATTGCTAATTTTATGGACCCAAGTATTGTCACATATAGTTCTTTTGTTAGATATTTTGTCTCTGAGCAAAAATATTGTTCCTCAGGTAGTATTTTCACAATGTTTAACTTTTTTAATCGTATTGAAAAAACAGGAAGCAAAACAGTGAAATCAATCAATTGATCAATCAATCCATTGATCAATCAGTCAATCACTCAATTCACAGCATAAACACCTGACAGAGAGAAATAACTGTTAAAAACTTAAATACTAGGAATGTTTTTGGGGATGTACCTGTGATTGGTGATCCTCCAGTTCTTCTGGGATCAGTCCAAGTTAAAGCTACAGATTCATGCCGAACAGCAACAATGTTGGGGGGTGGAGGAGCATCTGGCACATCTAAACAGTATTTAAAAAATACAGTAGCATTAAAAATTAATATCGCCCCTTTAACACTTTTTTCCAATTTCATAAATTATAATGGATACTTACCAAATGGATGTTTTGCAATGACAGGGTCAGATTTAAGACCTTCACCTACTCCATATTTATTTTCAGCCCTGATCCTGAATGTATATTCATTTCCTTCATGAAGTCTTGTAACTCTAAAAGTGGTTTTCTGGACTGCAGAGGCGCAAGTCACCCACTTGTTGTTTACATTATCTCTCTTCTCTAGAACATAGTTAGTGATTTCTGAACCACCATCATCTTTTGGAGGGCCCCACTTTAAGGTTATGGCATCAGCTGTGACTTCTTCAAATTTCACTGGACCTGTTGGTATGCCAGGTTTGCCAACAACTTTCACAAAAATAGTGCCTTCCTTGCTGCCAACAACATTCTTCAGAGTTATTGTGTATTTTCCAGCATCAGCTTTCTGGCAGTCATGTACTACAAGAGTGGTGTTAACTGCTGTAGATTCAAATGCAACTCTTCCACTCTCAGTAAGTGCCTGGTCTTCATCCTTCTTCCAAGTTACAGTTGGGACAGGCTTGCCTTTCATAGGGATTTTAAGACGGAAATTGCTACCTTCTTTAGCAATGTAGCACAAATCAGGTAGATCTCTTAAGTCAAGTTCAGGTGCCACTGTAAAAAATAAAGGAAACCAGTTATTCAACAATGCATAAACTTTGTGGTAAAATTAAGATCTGTTTTAAAGGTGTCTGATTTGTATGTCTGCATAGCAATGATAGTACATATAAAATAAATATAATTTGGGTAAGCGAAGCATTGAAATAATGATCTTGCTTCTCACCAACATCATCTTTTGCTACAATTGTGAGCTCTGATGGAGTTCCATATCCAGCATCATTCTGGGCTCTCACTCTGAAAGTGTATTCCTGTCCTTCTTTTAGGTCTCTCATTGAAAAATGGAGGTTCTTCCCCCGCATGACTTCTTGCCATTTATCTTCACCAACCAGGACCTCAACAACATATGCAATAATACGGCTTCCACCATCACTGATAGGTTTTTTCCATACCAAATTGCACGATGATTTTGTTACAGCTGAAGCTTTTAGATCCACAACTGGCCCAGGTGTTTCTAGAAGGAAGAAAATCATACTAAGTATCCAGTCAAGCTAAAAATAAACATTATTTGAAAAAAAAAATAGGTGAAGTGGATCCATTTTTCCTACCAGAAGCTTTAACAGCATCATGAGTTTCACAGGGATCACCAATACCATATTCATTTTCAGCAAAAACTCTGAAGAAGTAAGATTTGCCTTCTTCTAAGTTAGTTATCCTGTAGCTTGTCTTTGGACATTCTGTTGTTACTGTGGACCATGATTTTCTTTCTGCATCACGTTTTTCAACAACATAATTTTTGATTGGACTGCCCCCATCTATTAGAGGAGGTTCCCATGTAATGTAGGCAGAATCCTTAGATGCTTCCTTTACAATCAGGTTAACTGGAGGGCCTGGAGTATCTGCATAAACACAAGACCACCATTTTTGATATAGTAATAAAATTTTAAAAAATCAGTTAAAAAGTCAACAAATATATTATAATGGGGAAAACCCTGAGACTTACCAAGTACTTTTACAACAATGGTGTACTCCTTTTTGCCACAGCTGTTCTCTAGACTGAGGACATATTTTCCAGCATCATATTTATTTACATTTTCACAACGTAGGAAGGTATCAAAATCAGTTGACTTGATATCTAATCCTTGTCTATCTCTTAGGTTGGCACCCACTTTAGACCATGTAATTTTTGGAGGTGGACGTCCTCTTACTGGCACATAAAGTCTCATTGTGACTCCAGCACGCAACACAAGGACTTTCCTCAGTTCTGCATCAAGTTCTCCTTCAGGTGGAACTGTGTGTTTAACAAAAAAACATATAATTAAAGCATCATCTTTAAGGCTATCACCAAAGTTACTGTTACAGGAAGTCCCTCTTTACTGGCTTTTCACTAGATTAACCAACTTCTCATGCCTGGGATAATGTTAGTAAGTGTCCTGACTCCTGTTTGAAGGTAATTTGCAAATTTGGCATTTTTTTGCACTGATTTCACTTCCTTTTTTTCCTGCCTTTTCCACCATTTATGTTAGAAAGTCTTCTAGTTTTTTTAGAGCTCAAAGGAATTTCAAAGCCTCCTGGACTCTATGGCTTTTCTTGAACCAAGACAGTTCTGTGAACCAATGCTTTGGTACATGCAGCAAAATGCATACAAAACCCAGCATGGCTTTTAAGGAGTAAATGTCATACAATCAAATACTGTGTCACACAGCTGCTTAGAATAGTAATCTTGGCTTCAAATTATTCAGAAGACCTGAAGATGACTGAAAGTTTTAAGAATAGAAAAGAGATCTTTAATTTTAGAATTAGAGAAAGAAAGATATCTTGATGAACCCAAATAGGAGACAGAAGGCTATAAAGCATACAAATAAAAAAAACAGACACTAGCCAAATTCTACTCTGTTCCTAACTGCCCTGTGCTCTTCCAAATTAGCTGCTTTTAGCCTGTATTTTTTGAGTAATAACGTTCCAAATTAATCTGCGCCCGTGATCTGTGACAAACTCTGTCTTTGGAACTCATCCCATGAATTAAAGTAAAAGTCAACTAGGTAACTGGGTTTCAGTGAACATACTTAAAATGTCTTTGGCAGTGTGTTTATCAGGAACATCACTTGGGTCACTGTATCCAATCTTATTGACAGCATAAACACGGAACTGGTACTCTGTATCTTCCATCAGTCCTGTTACCACAAATTGTGTAGCCTGTAAATTCTTTGGTACATTGCATCTGACCCAGTTGTCTGTGTCAGCTCTTTTTGATTCCACTAGATAACCAATAATAGGGCTTCCTCCATCATATGCTGGTTTGCTCCATGACAGGCTTATTGAGTTACGAGTAGTATCAACCACTTTCGGGAAAGCAGGTGGGCCAGGAGGATCTGAGAATTAAAATAGCATAAAGTTATTGTACCAAATGCTGTATGATAGATATTTGGAAATAATAATGGAAAATATCTAAGACTTTAGGCTTACATTGAGGATCACGAGCATACACTGCTTTAGATGGTGCGCTAGGCTTGCCAGGTCCAGCTTTATTCAATGCTATCACCCGGTACTCATATTCTGTTCCTTCTTGGAGTCCAGTAGCTTTAACAGTTCTTTCAATGACAGGCTTTCTGTTTACCTTTGTCCAGTTAAGAGCCTTAGTTTCACGCTTCTCGAGGATATAACCAGTTATTGGGGATCCACCATCATCAGCTGGTGGCTTCCAGCTAACAGTCATAAAGTCTTTTGTTACATTGCTAATTACTGGTGGATCACAAGGTCCGGGTACATCTGTGGAGATTTATTTGAAAATTATGTTCACATTCATAAGTGCACACAAAAAACCATTGACTAATGAAACTATCCCACAAAGCACTTACCATATGGATTCTTAGCAACTGCTGGTTCAGTCAAGATAGGGTCTCCAACACCATATTTGTTTTCAGCACAAATGCGGAACTGGTACTCATGTCCTTCTATTAGTTTCTCCACTGTGCAGCTTGTAATGGGTACATTGGCACTGACCTGGGCCCAGTTCGGTCTGCTGGTTTCACGCTTGTCTACAATGTAGTTAGTAATTTCTGAACCTCCATCTTCCAGAGGAGGCTCCCAAGAAAGCATTGCACGATCTGCATACATGTGTTTGATTTTGACAGAAGCTGGTGGACCAGGCTTATCTAGAACAATTAACATCACATTATTATAGCTCTATCTCTTGCTATATAATTCAATCATTAAAGTATTTGTTAATTGACAGTTTTTAGCTTACCAAGTACTTTAAGCCTAATGGTTGCTGACTTTGATCCACTTGCATTTTCAGCAGTAATAGTGTAGTCTCCTGTTTGCTTCCTGTTAACACTGAACAACTCAACTGTAGCAAGATTTCTCTTAGTAGTGATCTTAACACCTTCAGATGGCTTTAAAACTTCTCCTTCTTTCTTCCAGGTGATTGCTGGCATCGGCTTGCCATATACATTTGCCTCCAGACGCACATTAGTTCCAGCTTTTACTGTAAGCTGTGATTGCATAGACAGATCCAACTCTATTCTGGGAGGAACTGAAAGGAAACAGTCTAAGGGTTAATCAATGTATTAAGAGATAAACATCTCATTCTTGACATGAGATTTAGTTCAACATGCACAGACTCTTATCAGAGTTATCAAATGCTTTTACATTCCTTACCATTTTCTGGATGAATGGTCACCGGATCAGAAGGTTCTGAAGGTGGGCTGATGTTAACTGCTGTCTTGGCAATTGCTCTAAATTGATACTGAGCATTTTCTTCCAAACCAGTAGCAGTGTACTCTTCTAGGGGTATTTGATGTGGAGTTGTATTGCACCGAACCCACTTATCACCAGGTAATTTGCAAGCTTCCACAAAGTAGCCAATTAGTTTGCTACCACCATCATGCTTTGGTCTTGTCCATACCAGTGATGCAGTACTCTTAGTGACATCAATAACTTCAGGTTTTCCAGGGGGATCTAAGGCAAATGAAAACATTTTGTAGTCTGTTTTTCCAAAAAAGAGCTAACATATTAAAAAATGGCTTTAATAATGCTGTATCCTATTTACTGCATACCCACACAGTGCACTCACAGTAAAGTCATAGTAAGCATGAAAATATAGACAAAAGGGCAAACTGAAGATCATAAAGAGTGGCAGATATATTGAAAATGATCAGAGAAACAGTAGTTTGTATTGGTATGTTTGGCTTACCAACTGGTGCTCTTGCTGTGACAAACTCAGTTGGTTTACTAGGTTTACTTGCTCCAGCTCTGTTCAATGCATAAATTCTGAAAGTATACTCAAGACCTTCGATGATCCCCACACAAGGGTATTCTGTGGAGCGCACAGCTGTATCATTAGCTTTCACCCACAGCAGACTGTTCCTTTCCTTGCGCTCAATGAGATAACCAGTAATTGGACTGCCTCCATCACTATCTGGCTTATCCCAAGCAACAAAAATGCAGTCCTTATTGACTTTGGTAATTCGTGCATTCTTTGGTTCACTAGGAACATCTAGAAAGAAATACAAAGATATATATCAACTGTATGTTTTCTTACTAGAAAGATTAAATAGAGAAACACTGCTAACAAAAACTAGCATACCAAATGGGAACCTTGCGATCATCTTGCCAGAAGCAAGTGGCTCAGAAATCCCAAAACGATTTTCAGCACGAACGCGGAATATATATTCCTCTCCAGGAATAAGTTTTCCAATTCTGCAGGTTGTCTTTGTGACAGAAGATAAAGCTGTTACCCAGTCTCCGCGGCTTACATCACATTTCTCAACTACATAGTTTGTAATGTTACTGCCACCATCTTCAAGAGGTATGTGCCATGAAAGAGTGCAAGCATCAGCATCAATTTCAGAAATATCAAATGGAGGCTGTGGTGGACCTGGCTTATCTGTACAAAAAAAGTAGATTAAGAAAAAAGGGATGAAAGGAAATGGCAACCACTGGAATATACTAAAACTAGCTTTGTATAAAACTGGGTTGAAAAACAATCAAATGGAACATACCCATGACTGTCACTCTGATTTTCTGACTATCAGTACCAGAGCTATTCTCTGCAGTAAGAGTGTAAAAATCAGAGTCTTTTCTAGTCACATCCTTAATGATAAGAACAGAAGACTTTTCTGCTTTATGCACAGCCAGGCGACTGGATGTAACTACTTCTTGATCTCCTTTCAACCATTTACAGACTGGCTGAGGTTTCCCATATACATGAGCTTCAATTCTCAGTTTCTTTCCAGCTTTAATGTGAACGTGATCAGGCATCAAAATCTTAGGTGGGACTGTAAAAAAAAAAAAAATCAGACATGTAAATTAAATTACTGTGATATATTAATTTACTTTTTCTTATTTTTTTCATGTGAAACATTTCTGCTTCTCTCTCAAGAGGAACGACCAGTAGGAATGAACAGATAATTTTTAATTTAGGTTCCACTTATGGACAATTGTAGTTTCTGCAGGGGAAATATCTATTCCAGTCTTACTTTTACATTCTTGTACAGTTTACAAGAGAATACTTATGAGTTTGGATTGCCTTCACACACATTTATGTAGAGATTTGTGCACTATTAGTGCTTGAAATGTAATTCCTCTTTATATCTGGAACTTGTTGCTCACTTATTGCTGACTTTCTACAAGACAAACATGAAGGAGAAGAAAAGAAACGCTGAAGTTCTGAACTCAACCCACTTGCACAGTCAACCTTTTTGTATCTTTGAATTACTCTTCTACTTCTTTTGCACAAAAGCTTTCAAGTTTCTTCCAAAAGAAACATGACAGCTTGTTTGGTGTAGTTTTCTTCCTGCCATTGTCTAGTTTTTCTGTGTCTCTGTCTTTCTCTTCCCATGTCACAATGCCCTTACCCCTAGGTCTCCTGTGCTTCAGGGACCCTGCCACTTTAAATAGGCCAACCTGTCCTCCCTGCCTTTTACTTTATATTCCCAATCAACTTCACAATATAAGCAACTTGTTTTCTCTTATATTAAAACAGGTGCCACTTTTCGCCCCATTTATCTCTAAAACTATCAGTCTGACTCTTTTTCTCTTTCATTTTAAGTTCATCAGAGGAGTTTATTACTTCTCCCTAATTTCTACTTTCTAGTTTCAACTGAAACCATACCTGAAGAATTATTTAGTAATTCTGAATTAGTGGTTGTCTCATTCTTTCTGAGCTGTCAAAATATTCAGTACAGTAAATCTTCATCATCCAGATAACTTCATAAAGCATATGTCTTTCTGTGAGTTAAAGAACTATAATTTTTCCTCATTTTATTATTAAAGCAGTATATTGCAACATAGGTAGTATTTAAATTGCTACTTACTGAGTTGTTCTTTAATTTCAAATGCTCCTTCAGCTTGTATTGGCAAACTTACTCCTACAGCATTTCTAGCTGCCACTCTAAAGTTGTACTTCTTTCCCTCCTTCAGACCAGCTACAACAATTGAGAGATCTTTGACAACAGAATACTCTGTCCAGCGATCCGCTGGTTGGTCATCTTCTTTGTAGCTAACAATGTACCCATCAATTTTAGAGCCTCCATCACGCAGTGGTGGCAGCCAGCCTAAAGTAGCACTATTCTTTGTAATTTCAGTAACTTCAAGTTTTCTTGGTGGATCAGGTTCACCTTTCAGGGCAAAAGAAAAAAAGAAACACATTAAACACTGAATTTCCAAGATTTTCTGGCTCTTGAGTATTTGTTGAATTATCAGATGTTAGCCATGCTAATTCAACAAGGACAATATAGAAAAGAGCAGAATTCTTAATAATTGCAAAGGTACTACATTCATAGACCATATTATTTTAAAGGAATTGGTACATGAATATTTATGTTTATCATTGAGTAGTTAGTAGCACTGTCCAGTTTAGGAACAGTAGCTTTCAAGAAACACAAAATCTTATTAAAGTTAGCAAAAAAACATAAAATGTACAAAAAGGCATACTTACTTAGAGGATCTGTTGCTAGAACAGGTTTTGGTATGTCACTTGGAACACCTGACCCATATTCATTGACTGCCGTCACTCTAAAATAATATTCATTTCCAGGCACAAGGTTTGCTATTTGGAAACTAGTTTTCTTTAGTTCTGCAGTGACTGTTGCCCAGGTCTTCCTGTCAGCCTCACGTTTCTGCAGGATGTAATGAGTCACGGGGCTACCCCCATCATTCTCTGGAGGTGCCCATGAAAGATGGCATGACATCTTGGTGACATCTGAAACCTTGAAGTCTGACACAGGTCCAGGAGTATCTATAAAGAAATTTCAATTTACGTTAGACTTTTCTTCTTGAAAAGTTGAAATTAAAGGGGGCTAACAGCTTTCTATATGGGGGGAGTTAGTGTTAGCTGATACAGTTATGCTCGAAAACTGTAGGATCTAGGGGTCATAAATATTCCTGCAATGAACATTCAATATAGTTATAAAATTGTCTAAAGATATTTGTCTCATTACTTACCCAGGACTCTGACATTCACAAATACAGCCTTTTCTCCAGCTGCATTAACAAGTGTCAATGAATATTTGCCTGAGTCATCACGTGTTGAATCGGGAATGACACAGAAGGCCATAGTGTCAACCAGATCAACTTGTCCTTTTCTGATGACATTATCAATACCCATTCTCCTCCAGGTGACTTTTGGTGCTGGGCGGCCCCTAACAATGGCAAAAAGTCTAATAGGGCATCCTGCCCTAACTGTGACTAACTTTCTCATGCTTGCATCCAACTCAATCTCAGGAGGTTCTGAAAGACAAAATTAAAGAAATAAAATGCAAAGTTTAGCATGTGAATAAAGTAAACCTAAAGCAAATAGAGGCTGGATGTAAACACTGATAAGGCGGATGGGAAAACTCACCAAGAATTTCTTTGGGAGACACAGCTTCTTTCAGTTCAGCTGGCCGACCAAGGCCAACCTGGTTCTGGGCAGAAACTCTGAACTCATATAATTGCTTCTCATCCAGGCTGGTGGCTGTAAATTCTGTGTGAATAACTTGGGCAGCAACATTACATCGTTTCCATCCTGCTTCAGGATCAGCACCCTCAACTTTTGGTCTCATTTCCACAACATATCCAATAATTGGAGCACCACCATCGTACACTGGTTTTCCCCAGCCAAGGGTTATGGAAGTCTTTGTGCTATCAACCACTCTCAAGTTTGTGGGAGGACCAGGTGGTTCTGAAAGACAGAAAAAATTACAAATAAGAACACAGCTGTACAATTTAGTCATCTATCATGTTACATTAAAAAAAAATATAAAAATTCAATGGTATTATACCTATTGGGTCTTTGGCTACTACAGGTCTTGATGGCAAGCTTGGTTCTCCAAGTCCGACTTCATTTTCAGCACTGACGCGGAACTGATATTCATGACCAGGGAAGAGATTAGTAACCTTCTTGCGTCTCTCTGGGATTGCAGTCTTAGTAACAGGAACCCATCTCAGTGATCGTTTCTCTTTCTTCTCTAAAATGTATCCTGTAATTGATTTGCCACCATCATATTCTGGTGGATTCCAAACTACAGTCATCTCTTCTTTGCTAACTCTTGTGACATCTGGAGGGTCAGGGCGTCCAGGTCTATCATATTTTGTTTTTGCAATAATTGGGTGTGTTTCTGTTGGTGGACCGGTGCCCATTTTATTCTCTGCACGCACTCTGAATATATATTCATTACCTTCAATGAGACGTGTCACTTTTGCATAGTTTGTTAGGACAGAAGAAGAGAATGTAGACCAAACCATACGCTTGCTTTCACATTTTTCCAGGATGTAGTTCTGTATTTCACAACCACCATCATCTTCTGGCGGGTCCCAAGTAACAGTACATCTATCACTTGAAATGTCAGTGACTTTTAAGTTTCTTACAGGACCAGGTTTATCCAAGACAATAACAGTAGCATATGCCACGAAGCTACCAGCTGTGTTAGTTGCAGTAATCACATATTTCCCACCATCACTACGCCTTGATTTTGGGAGAACAAACTTCGATGTGTCAGAAGTTGTTTCAATACTGATTCTCGGAGATCTGGTGAGATCTGTAGCATCTTTGTCTTTTGTCCATACAACTTCAGGTTGTGGTTTTCCTCTGACTCCAGCCTCAATTCTAATTGTGTCACCTGCTTTCACAGTTAAAACCCCACTTAACTTCAAGTCTAGCACTGGTTTCTGCAGATCTTCCTTCACAACAACTTCAGCTGTTTTCACCCAGCCACTTTCACCAGCCTCATTCTTGGTTTGAACTCGGAATTGGTAAGTCTTATTTTCCATACATCTATCTACCATGTAGTGTGTTTCCTTAATGCTGCCTTTGTGAACCCTTTCCCATTCATCTGAATCTTTCAGTTTTCTCTCAACATGATAACTTAAATTGGGACTTCCACCATCATAATCTGGCCTTCTCCATTTCAGATATACAAATGTCTTCCCTTTCTCTGCAATGTGAAGATTTTCTGGCTCTCCAGGCTTGTCAATAGGATTGATGGCAAGGATGGGAGTCTTGGTCTCAATGCAAGGCCCTGGACCTATTTTGTTTTCTGCACAAACTCTGAAGAAGTATTCACGGTTCTCTACAAGATTTGCCTTTACTAATCGTTTAGTGACATCAGAGGAGACAATTGACCATCCCCTTTGATTTGGTTGACGGTACTCTACTATGTAATTTGTAATTTCAGAGCCACCATTATCCACTGGACTCTCCCAAGCAATCATACAAGAGTCTTTTGTGACATAGCTTATTTTCAGGTTCTGACATGGTCCAGGTCTGTCAAGTACATTAACAACAGCAAAAGCTTGAGCCTGTCCACAGCTGTTCTTAGCTGCTATTATATATTTGCCGTGATCAGATCTTTTGGCTTCTTTCACTTGCAGTTCAACATTCGGTAGATCATGGAGCATTTCAATATGCTTTTCTTGGACTAGTACTTTGCCATCTTTAGACCACGTTATTTCAGGATCTGGCCTGCCTTTTACCTTACCAGTAATACGTATTGTTTGACCTACTCGAACAGTAATTAAATCTCGACAGGTCACATCTAGGCTTATTTCTGGAGGAGAAAGGATATCCTTTGCAAGTACAGTTTCTGCCAGTTCTCTTGGTTCTCCCTCTCCCACAATGTTGACAGCTTTTATTCGGAACTTATACTCATTTCCTTCTATTAATCCAGGTACTCTGAAAGCACACTGTCTAATGAGTTCATCCTTATTAATCCTATTCCACTGTGTAGTTCCAGTTTTCTGACATTCCACAATGTATCCCAGAATTGGGCTGCCACCATCTTTGAGTGGCTTTGTCCACACAAGATCAGCTGTTTCTTTAGTTTTGTCTTTTAATTTTGGATTTATAGGTGGTCCAGGAGGAGTGATTGGGCGTGATGCTTTTATTGGATCAGAGCTTGGAGATGGTTTGCTTAAACCCACCATGTTTTCTGCAAAAACTCTGAATTCGTATGTGTTGCCTTCAAAAAGACCAGTGACTCTGTATTTCATATCAAGTATAGGTGTCTTATTGACACGCACCCATTTACCAGATGCTTCCCGACGTTCAAGTATATAACCAGTTATTGGAGTTCCACCATCAGATTTTGGTAGGGTCCAAGACACTGTTGCAGCATTTTCTGTAATATCATAAACAGTTGGTTTACCAGGTGGGGATGGTGGATCAAACATATATTTAGCAACTGTTGGTTCTGAATCAAGGGGTGCACCAATGCCTATCTTATTTTCTGCACGAACACGGAAAATATATTCACAGCCTTTCTGCAGTCGTGGAACCTTAATTTTTGTGTGACTTGTTCCAGAGCTAACCACTCCCCAGGTTTCTTTCTTTGATTGACGCTTCTCAACAATATAATTAATTATAGGACTCCCACCATCATCTTTAGGAGGGCGCCATGAAATAACCATGTATTCTGGTGTTACTTCAAGAATATTAATAGGACCAGTTGGTGGGCCAGGAACGTCCAAAACTGTAAGGTGTAGAGCCACAGTTTTGCTGCCAGCTACATTAGATACTGTGAGTAGATATTCTCCTGTATCTTTTCTTACACAGTCTTTAATAGTAAGCACGGTTGAATAATTGTCAGTCTCAATCTTGTATTTGCCATCTGGTTTAATTTCGGTGTCATCAGTAACCCATTTTGCAGTGGGAACTGGCACACCTCTCATAATTGCTGGAAGTCTCACTGTGGTTCCAGCTTTAACAACAAGACCTTCAATTAACTTCACATCTAGTTCCACAGATGGAGGCACTGAAATGACAGAAAAACAGAAATTACCTTTTCAAGGGAAATGCATAAAGAAAGAGAGAAAGAATAAGTGAAACAACACGAAAAACCAAAAATCACCTAGTTTTTCTTGACACTCTATTGGTATAGTTGTATCAGGAAGGCTGAGACCAACAATATTCTGAGCTCTCACACGGAATTTGTATATTTTTCCTTTTTGTAGGCCTGTAACAACACAGTCTAGCATAGGGACCGTCTGGAACTTTGTCCATTCATCTGCACCATCTTCTTGATATTCCACCAAATATCCAGTTATCTCAGCGCCACCATCACGATCTGGTCGATCCCAAACAAGGGAAACTTCAGTCTTGTCAACATCTACGTGATGCAGATTCTTTGGTGGCCCTGGAGGATCTTTTAAAATAAAAACACAAAATGGTTACTAGGATGAAAAATCTATGGTATCAGTGTATCATGTTCACATTCATACCAACATGACAATCTCAAAATTACCAATAACAATATTAAAAAACCAAATTATGTAACTTAAAAACACTTACGCAGTGGATCTATAGCTTTAATAGGCTTAAGTGTTTCCACATATGGACCTCTACCAAACTGATTCTCAGCTGCAACTCGGAATTGATACTGAGTGCCTTCCATCAGATATTTAGCCATATGACTGCGTTTCTTGGAGGATGATGAGATGGCTACCCACTGTGCAGAAGCTACATCTTTCCTTTCCACCACATAGTTGGTAATGGCAGAGCCACCATCATCTTCTGGTTCCATCCAAGTGAGATAGCAAGAGTCGCTTCTAACATCACTGACTTTCATATTTCTGGGTGGACCAGGTTTATCTAAAATTGATAAAAATGAAATCTGTTATTTATTTGATAATCAAAGCATTTCTTATAAAGTTTAGTAAATTTCAAGATAATATATTTAATGTAATTTTTGTCCTTTTTCTACTGTGTATTTTTTATAAAACTTTGTTTATTGATATTTTTCAGAAATTCCTTTTTCTCTTAATCTCTATTTATAGAATAAGAAGATGTGGTTTAAAAGGAACATCAAAAAGATTACCTAAGACCACGACTTTTACTGAGACAGTCTTTGAACCAGCTGGATTTTCAACTGTCAGGGAGTAAATTCCACCATCTTCATGGACCGTGTTACGAATTTCAAGCTTACTACCAACTCCTGTAACCTCAATATCAGCTTTGGGTGAGACTTCATGATCTCCTTTCTTCCAGGTAACTTTTGGGAATGGAACACCTTTAATAACAGCACTAAGTCGCAGGGTATCTCCAGCTTTTACATACTGTTCTCGGGCCATATTAGCATCAAGTATCAACTCAGGAGGTTCTGGAATCAAAAAGATAAGTTTTGAGGAAAATGAGGGGGAAAAAAATGTTCTTAGGTAAACTTATCTGATTTTATTAAACTCACCAAGCCTGTCTTTTACTTCTACTGGATCACGAACGTGGGCTGGATCAGATTCACCTGCTGCATTGACTGCCTTCACCCTGAACTTATAGGTCAAACCCTCAGTAAGACCAGTGACTTTGTATTTTGTGTCAGGACAAGAATCCGCTGTAAGATTAGCCTGTTTCCATTCTTCATCTCCAACTTTCTGATACTCTATTAGGTAGCCAATTATCTTTCCATTTCCATCGTGGCGTGGTGGTTGCCAAGATAAATCAACTGAATTTTTAGTTTTATCTACTGCTTCTGGATTAACAGGTGGACTTGGTTTTGCTGTTAAAGAAGCAAAAAAAGAGAAACTATTAAAATCCTTTTCTAACTGAAATTAAGAGTGCATTAAAATTTCAATGAGAAATGAAATTTGATACTTTACCGATTGGATCTCTAGCGAAAATTGGCTTTGATGGTGGACTAGGATCACCAACACCAATTTCATTTTCTGCTGAAACACGGAATTCATATTCACAGCCTTCAAGGAGATCAGGTACTTTGAACTTTGTACTGGGGAAAATCGGGTCTTTGGTAGCTTTGACCCATCTTGTAGCCATTGTTTCCTTCTTTTCTACAATATAGTTTGTTATTGGCTTGCCTCCGTCATACGGTTTGTTCCAAACCACTACTGCAGAGTCTTTGGTAACATCCTTAATGATTGGTTGCTCAGGTGCATCAGGTACACCTGGGGTGGGGAAAAAAAAAAAAGAGTGTATAAGCATTACAAACAGAATAAAGATTAGAGTATTAAAGTAAGGTTGCAAATGAGAAACATACGGAAACGGTCCTTGGCTTTCATCTCATCAGAGATGAGAGGATCACTTATGCCATAAAGATTTTCAGCATAAATTCGAATTTGATATTCTCTTCCTTCAAGCAGCTTAGGAACTTTGCATGTTGTCTTCACTGTGGCAGATGTAACTGGCATCCATAGGTCTTTGTGTGTATCCTTCTTCTCAATAATGTAATTTGTGATTTCACTGCCTCCATCATCTAATGGAGGTTTCCAGGAAACTACCATATGATCTTTATAGACTTCATCAAATATAACTGGGCCTACTGGAGGTGATGGGCGATCTGTTTAAGAAAAAATAAAGCATATCCATGCTTTTATATGAACTTCACATAACATCATAGATTAAAAAGTGTCAATACAGTAAATACAGTATAAAATGAGAAACCTGACATCACAGTTTTAATAAGGAATCAAGACCTCAGGACTGTTCCTCCTTAATATATATTTGACTCACTGGACTTAATTTCTTAATGCTTATAAAGTATTTGGTGATTAACATTGTCTACAGTGTTGATGGTCTCTAAATGCATTTAGAGACATTAAATTATTCATCCTGAATAAAGTAATCCAGATTTAACTACGTATTCGAAATTAATAGGTAGCTTTTCAGTATAACTGAAAATGCAGTAAATCAAAATATTGTAATAAAAAACACACTTCAATACCTACATTTTATATAATCAATTACTTCAAATCACTAATAAATAACAGACAATACTGTTGTTCAGTAAAACCTACCAACAACATTCACTTGACAAAATCCTTTTCTTGCTCCTGTGCTGTTCTCTACAGTCACACAATATTTGCCTGTGTCTTCACGGACAGATTTTAGTATCCCTAAGCAAAGAGTTGTAGGAGTTGTCTTGATCTTTATACGGTCATCTTCTTTCACAACAATATCATCCTTTAGCCAAGTAACCTTTGGTGCAGGCTTGCCTGAGTAACGTCCAGTCAGGCTGAAAGCTTCACCAACTCGAACAATAAGCTTGTCTCTAAAGTCAAGGTCAAGTGTGGGAGGAGCTGAAAGACAGTATTGAAAAACATGAATGCCCCAAAAGTCAGCAATATTAATAAGAAAAAGTAAGGAATCAGTAATTGTGAACACTGTTTTCAAAAGAAATATGAAAAAGATACATACCAATTTCATCCTTGCACGTGATTGGTTTAGTGCAAAATGATGGCTTGCCTTGCCCCACAATATTGCAAGCACTCACACGATACTCATAGGTGTCACCCTCTTTCAAGCCTTCTACAGTGTATTTCCTGTCAAGCATTTTCTCCTTTGTAACTTTGTGGAATTTGTCTTTACCAATGAGACGGCTCTCTAGAACATACATGGTGATATCTGAGCCTCCATTGTATTTTGGAGGGTTCCAAGTTAGTGTAACAGAGTTCTTGGTAACTGCTTTTACTTCCAGGTCTTCTGGACGGTCAGGAACAGCTGTGAATAAACAAAAAATATGGTAAATGCATTTTTCTGCATATTCAGCATACTCCTGCATATTCACCTCATATTATGACAGTTATCCAAACTCAAAAATATTCTTACTTATTGGATCTCTAATGACAATCTCTTTTGTTGTCTCTGTGAATGGACCCATGCCAATTAGATTCTCAGCTGCAATTCGGAAAAAATAGGCTTTCCCTTCAATGAGTCCCTGAATAGTAGCATTCTGTCTTGTAACTGTGTAGCTCACTGGAGTCCAAGCTCTACGGTCAGCTTCACGTTTTTCAATTATATAGTTGGTAATAGGAGAACCACCATCATCTTCTGGAGTAAACCATGACAATTTACAAGAGTCATTGGTGAGGTTCTCAGTAAGGAGTGGCATTCCAACTGGGCCTGGCACATCTGAAAGCAAGGAAAAAAATGGAGTATTTAAGTATACGTGCTGAATTTTAAGAAATCGTACTTGTTCACATGAACTGAAGTTGCTATTTACCTAGCACATCAACAATAATTGTCTTCTTCCTCTCACCACCGTCATTTTTAGCAAGAAGAGTGTATAAACCCTGGTGACTCCTTTTGCAATTCTTGATGACTAAAGAAGAACTAATAGCTGTTTCTTCAGTTTTGGCTTCTTCTGGCAAAGCGTGGTCATCCCTGCTCCAAGTCACTGTTGGAGGTGGTTTTCCTGAGACGTATGCTATGATCCGAATTACTCCTCCAGCATGAACAACAATTCTGTCCCTGACACTTGCATCCAAATTAATATCAGGAGCCACTGAAGGAGGTGAACAAAAAAATTCAATTAATTTTTTTTCTCACTTTCAATTAGAGGTACTAAAAATGTAAATGAAAATGATAAATACCAATTCTGTCCTTCATTTCAATAACATCGGTGACTTCTCCAGGTTCTCCGATGCCAGCAGCATTCACTGCTCTAACTCTAAATTTGTAAAAACATCCTTCTTTTAATCCTGCCACAACGAACTTGGTTCCTCTAATTTCTTTATCTTTTACCTGGAAAAGATTGTTGTAATGTCAGCTAACATCAAGATATGATCAATTTCTTTGCAAAGTTTGAAACAAGTCTTACATCAGATATTATTTCAGATTTACAAGCACACAATGGTATTAAGCATATATGGATCTACCTCACATAGAATTCTTCAGAAATTGTGTAAAGAAATACAGAACGTGGACATACAAGCTATTCTAAAGACTTATCTTTTGATAATTCTACAGAGACGGTTGCTACAGCAATTACAATAGTCTGGTCTCAGAAGAATTACATGTGTTTCTGGACACAAAAACTCAGGTAAGTGAAAGTGGCAGAAAAAGGAATTCTGTTCTTTTCAAACCCCAATATGAAGGCTTTTTACAGTGTAGGACATTTAGGTATTACTTAAATTGCACCCAGATGTTTATGGAGATATAAAGAATCCCCAAGATGCACACCAGTTAAATTTTCAGTAATGTATTATTGAAAAAAGGAGGAAAATGTAGGGACATAGTGGTTGTAAATGCTTTGGCACTGTCTGATACCAATGAAACTTACTTTTGTGCCAGTTCTAACTTGGTCTTTTGGCTTTTTAATAACAAATTACCTACACACTTTCTCACATCTTTAAACAGAAATTATTAAATTCTAAGTTTAGGAATTGCAAAGTTAACTTGATATCAAGAAGGGGCAAGTACTAACTTAAGTTTGGTCTTATATTTTAAACATATGAAGATAATTATGGTGCAAAAATGCAAACTTTTAGAAAATAACTTGAATAGTAAAAATGTATAAAGAAAATGATAGTTTGTTTTTTTTTCTGCAGCAATTTACTTTGACAGACACAGAGAGAAGAAATGCAGATTGTGTAATAGTTTTCCACCTACCCGTTCCCATTCTTCCTTTCCTTCCTCTTTATACTCAACAATGTATCCAGTGACCCTGGAACCACCATCCTTTATTGGTGGAGTCCACTCCAAGTCTACAGAAGACTTTGTCCAATCAGTAACTTTTGGTATAGGAGGGCCAGGTGGGGCTGAAAAATATCATCACATAGCATAACAATATATTGTATGTTCTTACTTGAATATTTTCAAATTTTGGAAAAAAGAATCTAAAATATTTACCAATAGGATCTCTAGCAAGTGCTGGATCAGATGGCATGCTCGGTGGGCCAACACCAGCTGCATTGATAGCTGAAACACGGAACTGATATTCAGAGCCTTCAATAAGACCTGTGACTTTGTATGAAACCCCCAGTGTCATAGGCTTGATAGGATCTCGGTTAACCCTGGTCCATCTCTTTCCAGTGGTCTCTTTGCGCTCCAACCAGTAGCCGGTAATAGGAGAGCCACCATCATGTTCTGGTTCTTCCCAGTTTACAGTCATTGAGTCACGTGTTATACTGCTAACTGTTGGCTTGTCACAAGGTCCAGGTACAGCTGGGGAAAAAATTCACACATATTTTGTAAAAAATATGCTAAAGAAACATGGAGACAGCTAGCGTGCAGAGCAGCTATGCACTCACAGAGTCACCATTGCACTAGGTAGTTACCTATCTGCACAAGACTCCTTCCCTCATTCAGTTTCTCATCCCTATTCAGGTACAGATAGTTCTGTGAACAATAAAGTATCTGTCCTTTAAATAACAATTGCCATTTTTTCTTTTCTTGCCTTTCTGGATCACTACCTCATTACAGTGCCCAGCCTAACACAGGATGTTTTAATAATTATTTTCTCCTGTCACCCCAACACTTCTTCTATGTCAGAGCTACTGTGTCTAATTTATCTTTAAGAAGTGAAGGCAGGAAATTGACCCTTCCTGAGATTGTGAGGTTAATACTGTCTCGACTACAATAGAATGACATGGATCTTATCAGATAAACACTTATTTGTATATTTAAGCCTTAAAAATGTTGAGATTGTATTTTAGTATATACCAAGGAGAATGAACAGTATTTTTAAGTGCTACACATGGTTGTAAGAACTAAGCACTAATGGTAAAATTCTTCAAGCTATTCTAGAAAATTTACTTAGTGAAGAGAAAAAAGTAGTAGTGGTATTTAAGAGATTCTGTACACATACCAGCATATGGAAACAACTGCCATCACTTGAAGGTATATTTCTACTTACTGAAAATATTTCGTGCTGTTTCTGGCTCACTATCCAAAGGTTCTCCGATACCATATTTGTTTTGTGCCATAATGCGGAACACATACTCATGGCCTTCCATCAACTTGGGAATAGTGAATATGCATTCCTTAGGCTCATTAGTAACAGGTACCCATGTCCTCCTATTTGCTTCTTTTTTCTCTATAACATAGTTTGTAATCTTAGAACCACCATCATCTAATGGAGGAAGCCATGATATTGTCATTTTATCAGCCAAAATGGATTCAAATTTAATAGGTCCCACTGGAGGTCCAGGACGACCTAAAAGATACATTTTAATAAAGAAGAATTAATTCAAATGCTACTAAAGTATCAAACAAATGCTATCAATTTCTGTAATGTATAAGAGTTCTAGATATCTACCCAGAACATTGAGCCTCATCTCCTTGGAAGCAGTTCCCAGATTATTTACAGCTGTTATAGTATATAAGCCTGTATCATTTCTCCGAGACTGTTGAATTAATAAAGTGCAAGTATCTTCATCAACAATCTTGTTGACATGTTGATCATAGAGCACTGGGGATTTGTCATCTGGTTTCTTTGGAGAGGCTTTTAGCCATGTTAATGTGGGGAAGGGTACACCCTTTATCTTGGCCACAATTTTAACATCCGTTCCTTCTTCAACCTCCATAAATTCTTTGAGCTCAATAGATGGTGGGCCTACAATGAAATGTTGAAAAAATAACATAAAAAATAGTTCATAATTTTAAAATTAAATTTGTATTTACTGGTATCAGTTAGTACTTACAGGTCTGGTCTTTGACAACAAGTGGGCCAACAGTGGCTGATGGTCTGCTAGGACCTGCTATATTTACAGCTTTGACTCTGAATTCGTATTCTCCACCTTCTACAAGATCTTCAACAGTAAACTTTGTTTCTTCCACATCACGTCTGTTGCATTGCTTCCAAGACTCTTTCACTTCTCCAGTACGATCCCAGCGGAGACATTCAACATTATAATGTGTAACTGGAGCTCCACCATCATTCTTTGGTGGTTTCCATGTCAAGCTCACTGTGTTCTTGGTTACAAGGCCAATCCTTAGTTTAATAGGCGGATCAGGAGGATCTTCACAACCAAAACAGAAATGTGATTAAATCCACTCTACGGTAACATCTGGTTTTAAAGGATTTGTATGAATTTAATTTTACTTACGAATTGGATCCCTGGCTGTGGTCCGTTGGATGGTTTCTGCAGGAGGGCCAACACCAAAACGGTTTTCTGCACGTACCCGGAAGAAATACTCTTGGCCAGATATGAGATCAGGTACAACAAAGGAGGTACTGCCACAGTTTGCATTGACTTTAGTCCAGGCCTTCCCATCAATAGTTCTTTTTTCTATAACATAGCCTCTGATTCTGTCTCCACCGTCATCATCTGGCATCTTCCATGAAAGTTTACAGCTACCTCTTGTGATATCACTTACTTTTAGGTCTTTTGGTGGACCGGGGACATCTGTTAAGATAAAAGCACAACAGACACAATTTTACATAAGTATGTAGAAAAATAAGAGTAATATCTAGTATTTGAATACTTCAATATATACAAGTCATACCAAGCACATTGACTCTGACATGCACTGTTTTTTGTCCTGCTTTATTCTTTGCTGTAATACTGTATCGTCCAGAATGACTTCTGTTGCACTCAGGGATGATAATCTCTGAACGTGTATCAGTTGCTTCCACCTATGTATTATAAGAAGAAAGAGAAGTTATAGATCAACTTTAAATATTTTAATGTTTGAAAAATGCAACAATACTGACATTAAAAAAATTGTTTGCTTTACCTGAGCTTCTTCAGGTACATTATGACCTCCCTCCTATAAACAAAGGGAAATTATATAAATATAAAAGGGAATAGGCTTAAATGTCTAGAAACAGGTGTAGAAAAAAGTTATTTCTTTTACTAACCTTTGCTGCTGTTTTTGCTTTTCCTTCATACTCCCAAAATGTTTTTGGAACTGGACGACCCTTGATAACAGCTGGGATTTTAATTGTTGTGCCAGCACGACAAGAAAGCAAATCCTGTGCTCCAATATCAAGGAAGATTTCTGGTTCCTCTGCAAAAATATTTAAATATATAAATTTTAAGAGCTACTCAAAGGATATTTCTGTCAGCGTGGATCTGAAAGCCCCCTGAAACATGTAGAATGCATGTTTATGTGAGAAAGGTTGGGTGTGCGAAGTGGAAACTGGGGAAGTATACAAATAGAAAAACTTGCTGCAGTAATTTCTTCATAAAATACAGAGTGTTTCCTTAGTATGACTGTAGTTGCTTATCAATTTTCTAATAGATCATGCCCTGGTAATAGTCATCATGACACTTTCAAAAATGTGTGTCACTCTTTTGTTAAATTTTTGCATAATTTTTTACTCTGTTTGACTTGCTTGGCATCCTGCTTGAACATTCACAGCAGTAAGTGGTATTTAGATAGAAATATCTAAATCAGCTCTCAGAACACCTACCTAGAATATCTTGGATAGGTATTTCTGATGTTGCAGGACTTGGTTCTGATTCTCCAGCAGCATTTACAGCTTTCACCCTAAATCGGTATTTTCTGAGCTCTTTCAAGTTGGGGATAACGCATTCACAAGTAGGAAAGAGTTTGTCTCCTTCATTCACCTTCTTCCATTCAGTACTACCTTCATCTTGCATTTCAACAATATATCCTTTTATAGGACTCCCACCATCCTTTTGAGGAGGCTTCCATGCAAGAGCTACAGATGATTTTGTTTTGTCTTTGACCTCTGGGCAAGATGGTGGACCAGGAACAACTTACAAAACGAGAATAAGTAAAAATTACCTGAGAGTTAGGGTCTTCCTATATTTTTCTGAATAGTTTCTAGAAAAATGCAAGTATTTTAATTTTCTTCTCTCATACATCGAGAGAAGAACCCTAGAACATACATACTAATTGCATATATAACCTATATTATTAAGAGATGCTTAAGGTACAAGACATAAATATCAAACTCTTTAAAAATTAAGTAAAACAATAATATAAAAATATGATTCTGATCTAAAGTTTATTTGGCAATGTCTGCATTGGTGTAATCAAAGTATTAGGCACATAAAAGAGATAAAAAAATTAAATTACAGCTAATTATTTTTAAAATGGTGAAAACCACCAAATCAGGAAACTATTTGTGTCAATATACTCTTTTTGGTTTAATGAAAACAAAACATTTGATTAATTGCACTAAATGAAAAATAAAAAATAGTAGCACATTTTTTGTTCTGATGTGATAGAGTCATTTAACACAGTCATACAAATTATATACTTACATATGGGATCTGCTGCTAAGGCTGGATCTGATGGTTCACTGGGAGGGCCAATTCCAGCAAGATTTTCAGCCATAACTCTGAACTGGTACTCAACACCCTCAATCAAACGAAGCACATTGTGCTGTAGACCTTTTACTGATGGTTTTGTTACCGGAGCCCTGTTGACACGTGCCCAGTAGACGCCTCCCACTTCTCTCTTCTCCAACCAGTAGCCAGTTATTGGGCTGCCACCATTGTCCAAAGGAGGCTCCCAAGTCACCAGCATAGATGATCTGGTGCGATCTAAAACTTTTGGCTTTCCAGGAGGTCCAGGAAGGCCGTAGGGATCCTTAATAACAACTTTTTCTGAGAGGCATTCGTCACTTATTCCATATTTGTTTACAGCTCGGACTCTAAATTGATATTTTTCACCTGTTGCAAGGTTCCATACCTGAAAAATAAGATTCAAATCAATACTTGGCTACTTTTGGAATAAACTTATTTGGAGATATGCAGTGATTTTCACTTCAAATTCTGTCTTGGAATCTCAGTGACATACCTCTGTTTATTACTACACAGCTACATATGATGTCCTAAGGATATTCTTATTTCATGTGCATAGGACCAAACATAAATAAAAATGTCATCATGTTTGTTTTCGCAGTTGGTAAAATTGAATAATGCTGGAAAATGGAAAGGAAGATATCTTCTAGCTCAGCTGAAGATAAGTAGCAATAGCGAATAATTTCTTTTGTTTTGTCACATGAGGGATAACACAGATACATGGATGGCCAATACAAATACTGGCCATTCATCCAGTAATTCTGGTGTCCAAATGGAGCATGAGCACAGGTGTCTATGCAAGTAGCAGATTTCATTAGATATGTAATATTGTTATTTTTAATGCATACTAAAGTATGTAATAACGATATTTTATAAATTACCCCAAATCTTCTCTCAACAGCGCCTGTAGAGACTTCTTCCCACTCAGATTTCTTCTTACTAGCATCACGTTTCTCAATAATGTAATGGGTAATTTCACTACCACCATTATCAAGAGGTGCATCCCATGTTAAATAGCATGATTCTGCTTTAATATCAGAAACAGTAAGATTTCTTGGTGGAGAAGGACGATCTGTATGAAAGCAATAGAACATAGAACTACATTAAGAAAAAGGTAAAAGCATTTTATTAGCAGTATTTTATTGAAATGTTGCATCCTTACCATACACTTCGACGTGCACATTGCGAAATGCAGTGCCAAGACGATTGGAAGCTTTCACAGTGTAAGTGCCTTTATCATTCCTCACTGTTGCAGGCAGGATAAGTTCAGTTTTTGCTGCACTTCTAGATACTTCTTCCTTGGTTATCTTAAGTGCATCAGATGTTTGGTCAATTAAAACTTCATTCTTGTCCCATTCAATCTTTGGCATTGGCAGACCTGTCACATCAGCAGGAATATTAACTGGTTCTCCTGCCTTGACTTTGATAGTATCTCCTCTCACAGCCAAGCGCAATGTAACAGTTGGAGGTACTGAAAACAAGAAGAAAAATGACAGAGTGAAGATGGAGATGAAACAGAAATTGCCTTGAAGTGTTCTGAAGATATTTATATGGATTTCTTTAAAGCAGATATACCTTCATCATCTTGTATGACTACGTTGAGGGGCAATGATGGTTCACTTTCTCCAATTTCATTAACAGCTTTGACACGGAATTCATACATATGAAGTTCATCAAGTTTTTCAACGAGAAGAGATGTTTTTGGACAGAGCCTTGCATTAACTCTTTCATAATCTTTTGAATCATGTCTCCTCTTCTCAACAATATACCCTAAGATGGGACTGCCACCATCACTACGTGGAGGCTTCCAATCAAGTGTAATGGTTGATTTTGTTCGCTCTGTGTACATGAACCTCTCAGGTGCCGTTGGAGGACCTATTAACACAGACAAATTATAATGAAAAAAAAAATCAGAGAACTTTAAATTGTATAAATGCTAATGTAATGTAGTAGCTCTAGGTTTTTAAAACCATAACTTTTGTATGCAAAGAATCTGAGTATAATTATGGATAGTATAAAGTTTCTCATGTATGTGGAGAAAAAGGTAATAAGTAGTGTCTCCGTAGGCACCATACATAAAGAACCATAGTAGTTTCACAGAAGTGATTTAGACATCTGACTAAAGTAACTGATCTAAGGCAGATGCCTATCCATGTAATTGAAAAGTAAATACAATTCATGTATAGAAAGCAATTCACACAACAACATTGCTTTATTAACTTTTTTTTTTTTTAAATCTCATAAAGTTAGTAGTCTTACCTAATGGGTCAACTGCAAGAATGGGCCCTATTTCAACAGGTGGACCGGTACCAAATTTGTTCTTGGCACTAACACGGAATTTATATTCCTGCCCTTCAAGCAGACCTGTAATATCACATTTAGATCTTTCTGTGTCTACAGCTAGTCTCCATGTATGCATTTTGGCATCCTTCCGTTCAACAATGAAGCCTATGATATCACTGCCACCATCATCTTCGGGATCAGACCAGTTAAGCAAACACATCTTTCTGTTTGTGACCACTGGTTTTAGGTCAAGGACTGGTCCAGGAACGTCTGAAAAACAAAATCAAACAAATACGGTAAAGCCCATACTAACCAAAAGAAATGCTTAGTTGATTTGAGAAAATATTTTTCTTACCAAATACTTCAACTCTGGTTCCTGCAGATTTCGAACCACTGCTATTGGTAGCAGTAATTACATATCTTCCATGGTCTTTTCTCAATGCATTCTTAATGGTTAACTCAGATTTTGTGCCAACATTTTCAATAACAACTCGATCTTTGTCTAGTTCACCATCCTCCACAGTCCAAGCAATGGTGGGAGTAGGACGTCCTGTCACAATAGCAGGAATTTTAATAGTTTGCCCAGCCATGATCTGAATGCCTGCTTTGACAGAAACATCTAGCTCAACAGTGGGAGGTTCTGTGGAAGAGAGAGAAACACGTCATTAGCTGAAGGGAGGGATTCAAACCCACCTTTTAAGCTGCTGGACATTTCTTGAAAGCAATGCAATTGCAATACCTTTAGGTTCTGCAACTGTTGTGGGTGCAGTTTCACCAGGTGGTCCTTCACCAGCTGCATTGAGAGCAGTAACACGGAGTTTATAGTCTGCACCTTCTCTGACTTCTGTAACAGTGTACTGTCGAACCTTAATGGGTTTCTCTGTACAACGTGACCACTCCTTTACTCCCATCAGTTGTTTGTACACATGGTAACCAGTGATATCTCCACCACCATTATACACAGGAGGTTCCCATTCTAGCTCAATAGAAGTTGCACTTGTATCAGCAACCCTTGGAATTGGTGGACCAGGTGGCACTACAAATAAATAAGTGTAAATCAAAGTTAAAGGCTATGAATACTATTTTGTCACCTGTATGCTGTTGGCTTCTGCTAAGATACTTACTTATTGGGTCCTGTGCAGTTTTTGGATCTGATGGTGGACTAAATTTACCAGGGCCAGCTGCATTTTCAGCACAAACTCTAAAGATATAAGTTAAACCTTCCAGTAGTCCTTCAACTTTTACTTCCAGAGCATTCACAAGGTTTCTGTTGACCCGAGCCCAATGAGTACTATTAATTTCACGTTTTTCAATCCAATATCCTATGATAGGGCTGCCATTATCTTTTGGTTCATTCCACTTAACCAGCATACTGTTGCTGGTAACATCTTCCACATCAGGCTTATTAGGTGCATCTGGTGGAGCTGAAAAAAAAAAATTGTTGTTTCGTCATCACTGCTGTCTCTTCAGAGTTTATTCAAAGCTAAGAGAGAACTAAGATATAAGAAATTACTAATTTTAAGTAATTAATAGTTTTTCTGCTCTTTTTCTTAGAAACTTTGAATCCTAACAGCAATCAGTAACCAAACTGCAGTAGTTCTCTCTTTTGGTAAGAATACTCATCTATTAAGCATAGAGAATGCCACTATTCAGAAAGTAAGTGTTTTAAGTGTAAAGTTTTATGACAGTGATCATCATTCTTTAATATTTTCAATAGTTCTCTTTATTTCAATGTGCAATAAATATCACATTGCTCAAATTTTTTCTGGGAAACATTCCCCTAGATGAAGCTGAGTATTGTAAATCTGTAGTTTTACACTGGTTTTCTGAAAAAGTTGTATTTCAAAATTAAAACTTACAGAAAGGATCTTTAGCTGTCATTGGTTTTGAAACACATGGTGGCCCTGCTCCAACTCTATTTTCAGCAAATACACGGAAGAGATATTCTTTTTCTTCAATCAGTTTTGTAACATGGAATTTGCAATGCCTGAGTGTTGAACTGACAGTGACCCAGCCCATTTCAGCTTTTGTATTGTCTTTCTTTTCCAGTACATAGTTTAGGATTTCACTTCCACCATCATCAAGAGGAGGCTCCCACTTGCAGATGACAGAATTTTTCCTTATATCTTCAAATACAAAGTTGACTGGAGGCCCAGGTATATCTGTCAGTAAACCGAGAAAAATGATCAGTACTCATCATTTGCACTTCTTACCCAATACTCTGAACAACTAGGTGTTTTAAGAACATTCTTTACACACCTAACACATTGACTTCACATGAGGCTTTTGCAACACCATGATCATTTTCTACTTTAATTGTAAATGTGCCATGGTCAGCTCTGATGGAGTCACGAATTGATAGTACAGACTCCCCTTCTTTATGGTTGTCAACGCTCAAACGTTCTGGCAGTGACAGCTGGAAAGGTTTCTCTTCTACAGCTTCACCCTTCTTCTTTGGTGTTGTTGTTCTCTTTTTGATATCCTCTGGTCTGACAATTTCATCATTCCTCAGCCAAGTGATAGATGGGTAAGGTGACCCTGAAATATGTGCCTCAAGTATGATCTCATCACCTCTTTTCACTTCAAGGCCAGATTGTAGGTTTGCAGCAAGGAAGACTTTTGGAGCCTCTGTAATAACAGAGAATGATAAATAGAGTGTAAAATCTTCCAATATGTTTGAGGATGTATGGCAATTAATACAAACAATCAAATTATTAATTCATACCAATAGGATCCACAGCTTTAACGAAAGGAGTAATCCGAGAAGGCTCACTGATGCCAGCAGCATTCTCAGCACGAACACGAAACTGATATTCCTTTCCTTCCTCGAGGCCTTTCACTGGATAAGTTAGTAAGGGTACCAGATAGTCATTGCATCTCTCCCACCTCTCTTTGCCCTTCGCGAGCTTTTCTATTATATAGCCCATAATTTTGCTTCCACCATCAAACAGGGGTGGTTTCCATGTAAGTGTTACTGATTTTGATGTTGGATTATGGACCTCAAGGTCAACAGGTGGATCTGGAGGCTCTGTAGAAGAGTAGATCAAAAGAAGGGTCATATGATAAAAGAAAGGATGAAGATATTAGTCAAAATTCAATTTGCTAGATTATTTAATAGTAAGACAAACTTACGTTTTGGGTCTTCTGCAATGATTGGGTTTCTTAGTTCAATATAATCACCTCCTCCAATCTTATTGACAGCTTTAACACGGAAGTAATATTCACAGTTTGGGATAAGGTCTTTGACTTGCCATGAAAGTTTATTTTCACCAGACATGACTGGGATATATGTTCTACGACCTGCTTCTCTGCGTTCTAGAACATAATGCAAAATAGGAGTACCACCATCGAAGTCTGGAGGTTCCCAGGATACTTTGCAAGAATTCTTAGTTACTTCGCTTGCCTTGATGTCTTTACACTGTCCAGGTGGACCTGTTTTAAATAAGAATAAAAAATTAGTTAACTAAATAGATGGGAAACTGTATTCATATAAATATGAAATTATGTCTTTGCTTTGCAGAAAGCAGACCAAGACCACAAATGTTGACTACACACCATGTATACGAATTTGTTCCCAAAAAGAGTCAGAATTCTTAAAACATTTTTATATTTATACTATAATTATTCAAAATAATTGGGCTTTGAGCAGTCACTGAATAGTTAGAGCAACTTGCGGTAATGTTTTTTCATGGGATTTCGTAACATTAATGTCTGTATGACAATCTACATGTGTCTGAATTGAAGTGATTTGTCCACCTGGCAGAAAAAATATCTTTCTAGTCCTTTCTTCTGTCAGCTGCAGGGCCCAAATGAAGATAAGTATATTTCTTGGAAGGGAAGAATCTAGTTACCTATGACTTTGACATTGACTGAGCCAGTCGTTGATGCCAGCTTATTCTCCAGTGTGATAGTATAAACACCAGCATCAGCATGAACACTGTCTACGACTTCGAGCAATGCAGAGGTGTAGTCACTCTTCATTGATGTTCTGTCACCAGCTTTCAACTCTTTGCCGTCTTTGTGCCATGTTATAGTTGGGGATGGAACAGCTCTGAAGGGTATAGGGATACTTAATTTCTGTCCTTTAACAACAACAATGTCATGAGTTTGTAGATCAATGGTTGGATTGCCTGTAAAAGTAAGTATAATATTACTAGAAAGTTGCCAAACACCATTTTTTTTATTATGCAGATCTGAAAAAAAAAGGAATCTATTCTTACAGTCTGGGTCTTTGGCAACAACTTTTTCTGAGATGTCTGATGGTTCACTAGCTCCAACAGCATTGACAGCTCTGACTCTTAGCACATATTCCTTGTCTGGAACCACACCTTCCTCCACTTTACATTTTAGATCTTTTATTGGACGAGAATTGATTCGCATCCATTTTTCTGTTCCTGCTTCACACATCTCAACATTATACCCAATAATAGGACTTCCACCGTTCTTCTCAGGAGGTTTCCATGCAATGCAAATGTGATTTCGGCCTGCATCTGTGACATGTAAATCTTGAGGAGGTGAAGGAGGGCCTGCAGAAATGGAAAAGTTATTGTGTCATTTTTCTCTCAGAATATCTGTTCCACACAGTACACTGCTTCTATAATCCATACACTGTATATTTTACTACTACTTACTTGTTGGATCTTCAATATGAATGAGGTCAGTTGGTTCACTGGGATGACCACAACCAGCTTCATTTTCTGCACGAACCTGGAACTGTACATCTGTACCTTCAATGACATCTGTCACTCTGAAATTGCAATCTGGACCAGCTGTCTTGCCAGCTTTTACCCAGCGAGTGGCCAGTTTTTCTTTCTTTTCAATAACATATCTGAATAAATTGGGGAAAATACTATCAGGCACTTGAAATAAGGAACACTTCAGAGTTCTTGTTCAATAAAATAGATAAAAAGAGATTAGAAGAGGTTGGACAGTGAATAGCAAAGAGAGTCATGAGTAGTAGATTCAATGAACTTTTCTTCACACATTAGTCACTTAGTCCTAGTAGGTCTCAGCCCCTATTAGGGCTGACATCACTGACAAACCCAGGTCTGAAAGCCAATACCTGAACTGTGTTCTGTGTTTTAGAACTGAACTAAACTGTGTTTTCAGATTTGAGAGAGCTACAGAGGCAAAAGAACCTCCAAGCTATACTTTTATCTTTCCTAGTTTGGATCTCAGTGGTTAGTCCATTGAGAGTATTTGTAGGTATTATTACTCAGTTGTCAAAATTCTGCTTAGGACAGGCTATGGCAAAGTAATGCAAATTAAGTAAATTTTGTTGCTTCAGGCAGATCTCTGAACTCGTCTGTTTCTTTAACTTGAGCTTACTGTGATTGGGAAGGAGAGGAAAAATCAAAATGTAAAGAGGAAAAATCCAACTGGCATTCAAGGTGAATTTCAGAGTACAGATCCTTTAGAAACCAAATTAAAAGACAAGTTAGAAACAACCTAGAAGAGTTAAACAGTCTGTTTGAGAATTGTTATAAAGAAGAGAGTGAACAGAAAAGAGGTGAGGCTTCATTTTAGCTGAGTGTATACAGTCTGAAGGAGAAACTAAGCAGAAGGAAAATGCAACAATATTACTTGATAGACGAGTCTAAGTGGCTACATAGATAAGTCTAAGGATGTTGACACGTATTCCTTGTCCATGCATATTAGGTATTTTATTTGCATAATTTCCACATTTTAAAAGCAAACCCTTAACTGCTTTGACCACATGGCTTCTCTTACATCCATCTACCTCTTTTTCGTATAAAATTTGTCCATTTAAAATTTAAACATTTTGAGAGAAATGTCTTAATTCATTAAAAGATTTTCATCTATAGGAACCTATACAAACTTAAAATGACCTTACCTTTGAATCGGTCTGCCACCATCATTCTTAGGTGGTTCCCACTTCAAGTCAACATGACCTTTTTTCACTTCAACTATTGTAAGGGCATATGGAGGCCCCGGGGTTGCTAAAACAGAAAAAAGACACACATTAGAAGACTAGGAATTCATTATGCATGAGCTACTGATCACTCAGTAAGCAAATCAAAACTTACTGAAAGTATCTTTAGCAAGCACTGAGTCTTCAATTTCACAGTAGTCACTCTGTCCAACGGCATTTTCAGCAGCCACACGGAACACATACAATGAGCCTTCAGTCAGCGGGCTCACTGTGTACTTGGTATCTTTCACTGTTGTATCAACTGTCTGCCAGCCTTTTCGCCTTACATCTCTTTTTTCAACAATGTAGTTGGTAATTGGGGAACCCCCATCTTTTTCTGGTACTGTCCATTTAAGATCTGCTGTGTTTTTAGTAATATTAATAACTTCAAGCCAGCGAGGTGGTGAAGGAGGATCTGCAAAATAGAAAAAGAAGGTAAACCAGGTCATTGTAATTCCCACTAAAGATCTTGGAAAGTTTTAAAGCTTTGTATTTTCTGAGCTGAAGCAAGGCAAATTTTATATTTCATAAGCTTTCCAATAGTTTGGTGCCTACTGAAACAGGCAGACATGGGGCTTTTTTAATGGCAGAAACAGTCTGTTTGCAGCAGGAGCACATTCTGACACAGTACTCACAGAGCCTCTCCTTGCACAGCACAGGGTCACTGGGTTCACTGGGCTCACTCTCGCCAGCCTTGTTCACAGCTCTTACACGGAATGAATATTCTTGTTTCTCCATAAGATCTTTGAGGAAGTGTTCAGTTGTGGGAACTCCTTCAGCCACTCTCACCCACTCATCTGTTCCAGTCTTTAACAGCTCAATGACGTAAGATTCAATTTTTGCCCCTCCATCATGTTCTGGCTTTGTCCAGTTTAGGGTCAATGACGTCTTGCCAACATCTTTCACAGTGGGCTTTCCAGGAGGCCATGGTGGATCTAGACAAGAGTTCAATATTAATTATGTGATTGAAAACAATTTTTGTTGTTGTTGCTAAATTAAACTATTAAAAATGTGTTTATTATACCAATTGGATCTTTCACTAAGATTGGCTCTGTTTCCTTGCTTGGTTTTCCAGGCCCTGCAAGATTCTCTGCCAAGACACGGAACTTATATTTCTTCTTATTTGTAAGACCTTTAACTCTGAAAATAAAAATTAAGTTTGATTAAACCAAAGCCAGATATTAATTAATGTTTAAAACATTATTCTCTCTATTCTTCATATCACAGTTTACTTGGGAAATCTGAAAATACCTAAATTACTGCTAATGATGTTTTATGAAATGTTGAACATTTGAAATAGGCATATTGTCAACAGTAAAATAGAAAATCATGGGACAGAAAGGAGCGTTATAAGAACATCTTGAATTTTTGCATGTTCTATATTTTTTTAGTTAATAAAAAACCCAAAGCAGAAAAAACCCAAATTTTTTGGTTTGATACTTGAGATGGCTATATCTACTATTTTAGAATATCTTATGAATAATCACATAGCACAGAAATTATTAAGCATAACATTTAAAAAAATAAAATACTTGATTAACTCTGCTGTAAAGACATTTTTCTTTAAAACTAATTATGAAAAAAGTATGCCACCAGATGGTAGCTGAATCAAAACTTATGGAAGTTAGGAAAAAAAGAGTAAGAACAACGTAAAACTTATTTAAAAGACTACTGTTTCTGTCTCTGTGACATATTTCAGCTTAAATTGACTGTAGTCTTACTTGAATGTTGTATCTTTCACTGGCATTTTATTGCATTTTATCCATTTATCCTGCTCAGGATCGTATCTTTCAACCCAGTAGCCAGTTATGGGGCTGCCACCATCTTCATCTGGTTCATTCCATGTTAAAGTGACTGAATCTTTAGTGACCTCTGTAGGCTTGAGGCCTGTTGGAGGGCCTGGTGGATCTGTATAAATTAATTAATGAAAAACAAAAACAAAACAAAAAACCAAAACCATCAGATGTGAGCTCTTTTCTCCCTATTAAAATATTGCAAAAATTTAACATTAATTTAATTAACTAACCAAATGAATATTTGGCAATGATGGGGTTACACTGTGCTGGCTCCCCGATACCATACATGTTCTCAGCACTGACTCGGAACACATATTCTTTATGAGGAGTTAAGTTGGTAGCTCTGAATTTTGTATCCTTAATAGTTGATGACAACTTGTCCCATATTTCACTGTCTGTAGCTCTTTTCTCAAGGACATAGTTGGTAATTTTAGAACCCCCATCATCTCGTGGAGGATTCCATGTTAGAAGGCAGGATTCGTTTGTGATTTCTGTTACATCAAATGCAGCTGGTGGACCAGGTTTATCTGTAGAGGATAAGATGTGAAAGTTAATCTTCTGCTTGCATACTTCAGTACATTACTAATTATTTGTATAAACAACATAGAATACAAGCATACCGAGGACATTAACTTCAACAACAGCAGTAGCACGTCCACTGGAATTTACAGCTTCTATAATATAGGTTCCACTGTCACTCCTTTTGCTGTCTGTAATGGTCACTGTAGATTGATTAGGCTGGCTTTCAATGGTGATTCGGTTGTCAGGTCTCAAAATTTTGTCAGCTTTGGTCCAAGTAATCCGGGGCTCAGGCTTTCCAGTTACTTTAGCTGGTAGCTCAATTTTAGTTCCAGCTTTCACAGTAAGTCCAGCAAGAAGCTTCACATCTAAGAAAATTTCTGGAGCCTCTGATTTAGGAGAGAATAAAAATGTTTATATAGAAACAATATTTCAGAGACTGGTAAAAAGAAAGCAGCTATTGTAATTCAGCAGTTGAAGTAATTACCTTTTGCATCAATGGCCTGAATATCATCAGTTGGCTTGCTTGGCCTGCTAGCTCCCATTCTGTTCAGAGCCTTAACCCGATATGCATACCACTCTCCTTCCAGGAGCTTTGTTACTTCCATTCTGTTTAAAAAAAAAAATAAATCCGATATTTAAAGCAACGATGATGGCATAGTTAGTTGAAAATATGTATCTACTGATGTCAATTTACTTACTTCGTTTCAATAACAGGGTCCCCACATATCTCCCACTTGTCTGTGCCACGTTGGGATTTTTCTACCAGATAACCCTTAATGCGGGCACCACCATCATATTTTGGAGGCTCCCAGGTTAGGAAGATTCCTTTTGATGTTGGATTTCTCCATTTAACGTTTTCCGGTGGGTCAGGCACCGCTATTAAAAATTAAAACATATTTTGGTTTTACATCTTATTTTGAAGAAAATCAGTAACATTTCAGAAATAGAAAATTAGCAGCAATATGCTCACTTGCTGGTGTTGACATATTTACAGGTTCATCAATATATGCAGGTTCTCCAGGGCCACATTTATTGCATGCAGAAACTCTAAACAAATATTCTTTTCCTTGGACGAGGTCAGGTACAGTGAACTCATGGTCAACAATATGATCCATAACCTGAAGACCAGAAAGGTTCCAATGTGTTTTTAAAATTTATTTCCAAAGAGTGATTATCAATATAAGACACAAAACTCAGTAGCACATGTGGAAATAATATAGCAATAGAAATTCAAATGAGAGAGAATGAACTTACTTTGCTCCATGTTTTCCGGCTTACTTCACGTTTTTCAATTACATAGCCAGTAACTGGACTTCCACCATCATCTTCTGGAGGTTCCCATGACAACTGTACTGTAGTCTTGAGTACTTCTAAAACTTGAAGTTCTTTTGGTGCACTTGGAGGAGCTAGAAGCCATAGAAATTGCATTAATTATTTTGTAATTGGTGTTTGATAGATGATCTCTATGTAATATATCTGCCAGAAGACTTAGTCTTGTTAGTCATTCTTCCTTAAACAGTAAAACCAGAATGTTGAAAACCAGAAAAGACTTTTTTTGAGGATGGGTTTCTAGTTTTTAGTTGTATTTTAATGTACTTGGTTTACTGGACATTGTGAGATTTCACATTGTTAACCTAATTAGATTTTAGTAAGAAAAATATGGAATATTATTGCTAGAATATATACATGTCCACTTACCAATGACATTAACATTAATTTCTCCTGAAACAGATGACACAGGGTTTTCTAATGCTAAGTAATAAATTCCCTTGTCTGGACGTTCACTTGGAGTAATTACAAGTTCTGCAAAGGAGGCAGTGGTCTTCATTTTTACACGATCACCCTCTTCTAAGACTTGATCACCAAAAGACCAGGTGGCAGTTGGAACAGGATAGCCAGTGATGGGAACACGGATCTTGATTGGCTCTGGAACAATAACTTCCAGCCCATCTTTAAATGCACTCAGGTCCATTGTAGGTTCAACTGGAAAAAGTGGAAAATGGATTCTATGAAATATTTTCTGTTGTTATGAATATGGGTAATGATAGCTGTGTTGAGAGGTTGATTCTGATTGTATCTCAAGCTTTCAGGGCGGAGCTGCCTAGGCCTAGCTTTGGCTTATCACTGCCTACCTGTCCTGACTAAATGCCTTTTTTTTTTTTAGAAATATGTGAGATGATAAGGGAGATTAGCATTACCAAGTAGGATATCTAATTTCCCTTTAATATAAGAACTATGTATTGTTTAATTTTTTTTTCCCCAGAGGTCTTCTATGCCTTTCTCTCTTTCTGTTATCTCCCATCTTCCACAAAGCTTGGTCAGGAGACGAAAGGTCATGCCTTCCTCCTCAGGCAACCTAATAGGTCTCTACCTAATAGATAATAGATAATTATCTGAAGAATTCATAATGAAGGAGAAATGGCTCATAAACTCGAATGTCTAAGGTGTGACAGTTATCTGGTGAGAAATTGTCACATATTACCCACAAGACGCTCTTTAATAATGTGCCTTATCTGATTAATTGTCTTTATTAACTAGCATATGGCTTACCAAAAGTATCATCTGCAGTTAATGGCCCAATAGCCTCTGCTGGGTCAGACACACCAGCTGCATTTTCTGCTGAGACTCTGTAGTAATAACTGGATCCTTGTTTCAGTCCAGTTACCTAAAAAGCACAAATAATACTTTACTAACTCATATTAAAGATGATCTATACATTTTAAGTGTTGATGAAGAGGACATCATACCTTAAAAGTAAGAGCAGGTACTAGTTTTGGGTTACAACGAATCCACTTGTCCGTTCCTTCTTCTTGCCTTTCAACAATATAGCCCAAGATTGGACTTCCTCCATCTTCAAGAGGAGGCTCCCATGTGAGCTGAACTGATGACTTAGTTTGATCTGAATGCTCAAGGTTAATGGGAGGACTTGGTCTCTCTGAAAAAAAATTGCAACAAATACATTTTTGCCACTGACAAAGAAGTATGGTTCTGCATATCAGCTATTTGTATCTTACAGTACTGTTTCTAAAGCCTTTGCATAGCTTTTTCTCAACCAAAATTCTAAACTGAGTTGGATCCTAACTTCAGAGCAAAAATATTTGGAGTTCTTACTGAACCAAATGGTAACAAGGTACTTCTGATATATTTGGAGGACAAAAATAGCCAAAATCTAACTGCACATAGTATTTGCAGCACACACATTTCTCAACTGAACTTTTGTGCACTCATGGTATAAACATCCAAAATGTCCCTGTCTCATAATGCAATCACAATCATGCATACTTTGCATACTTACCAATTGGGTCCATAATTTTTACTGCACGTGTAGCAGGACTTGGCTTGCCAACTCCAACCATGTTTTGAGCTCTTACTCTGAAGAAATATTCTTCATTTTCCACAACATCAGTCAGGAGAGCTGACAGTTCATCAGCTCCTGTGGTCATAGTTGGCTCCCATCTGATGGAACCTTTGTTACGCAGTTCAATAACGTAGCCAGTTATTGGAGATCCTCCATCATACTCAGGTGGTTCCCAGCTAAGTGTGGCTCCAAACCTGTTCACATCACTAACTTCTACATTTTGAGGAGGACCAGGAACATCTGCATTTTATTTTAGGGAGAAAAAGGAAAACCAAAGTATGTGGGTTTTATCTATTGTTAGAGTTTATACTGCTTTTCTTACACTGCTGTCAAACACTGATTTTTTTGATAACTTCTACTCACCAAATTTGCTCTTAGCTTCCACAGGTGTGTCTGTTTCCACTGGCTCACCAGTACCCACTCTGTTGCGTGCACTAACACGGAAGAGGTACTCAACTCCTCCTTTTTGAAGTCCAGTAACAGTGTATTCACAATTTTCAGCACGATCTGTGACCGTAATCCAGGTTTTACGCTTAATATCACGTCTTTCAACAACGTAGCCTATGATTTTACTTCCACCATCACTTTCTGGTTCTTGCCAGGCGAGACCAACTTCACCATCATAAGTTTCAGTGACTTCCAAGTTTCTAACTGGACCTGGAACATCTAATAAAGATATGACAATATTTCAGTATTTCAGGGCATTGCATCTTTTTTCCCCCCTCTGGCTAGAGAAGGGTTTTAATAATAGAAGTACTTACCAATGACCTCTACATTGATGAATGCTTCTGCCTGCCCATGTTTGTTTCGAAGTATAACCTTGTACCTTCCCTTATCTGATTTCTTTGCTTCAAAAATCTTGAAGGTAGTGCAGTCAGTTGTTGTATCAACAGTTGTTGTGGGCAGACTTTCCCCTGCTTTTGACCATTCAGCTTCTGCTCTTGGGTAGGCATCGTATGGGACAGTCATAGTTAAAGGCTTCCCAACATCAACCACAAGATTTTGATCACCAGTCTTGATTTTAGGTGCAGCTAAGAAAGACCAATGTGACAAGTAAGCTATAAAGATGAATGTGACTTGCATATATATATATATATATATATATATATATATATATATATATATAAATCATGTGTTTGTGTAGTCAGCAAAGATGCTAACGTAGAGAAGTAAAAGGAGCTGTTGTGTAAATTCTAGAGGAAATCCTTCTTATACTCATTGGACAGCTCCAGAGAAAGAAATTCAGCTGGTTGATATACTGTATTGTGTTCTCCTATAAAATCAGGATAGAGAGAGTTGCTTTTTGAGCATTAATTTAATTATTTTATTGGTCAATCCTCTAAAGCAGACAAATTAGGAATTAAATGTCTTATATGACTGAAATAAGTAGGCCAAATAATTTCCATGTTTTATTAGTGACTTAATGAAAAGGTTCCATCTTCTTTAAGCTCAAATCATGCTCTTTGGTATTGACATTGAAAAGTGACCTATATTTTCCTCAACAGTTGGACCAGCACGGTATAATAAAAAATATTTTTTGCTTGAATTATAATACATATATTTTAACAGACTTGCGCTTTTCTCAGGCTGATTGTGTATTCATTTTAGTTCAACTCTTTGAAAGGACAAAAATCAATTTACTTAAACAGTTAATTCACTAAGATTTTATAAAAGAAACACAAAGCAAGCAACTTACCAGCTAATTCAAGCTTAGCTCTAGCTTCCTTATCTTTGGCGATAAATCTGTATTCCCCTTGGTCACGGGGCTTTATCTCGCAAACCTGCAGCCTGTGGATCTTCCCTTCACTCATCATCTGATGTTTGTCACCTTGGATGATAATCATGTTGTTTCTCAGCCACTTGACCTCCACACCATCTTTGTTCAATTCTGCCATGAAGATGACATCTGCACCAGGAACTTCATAAATATCTTGTGGTGGTCGGATAATCTCAACAGGGATTTCTGAAAGAAATGATAATTAATTGGTGTTATTTGTTTATTGTTTCTACTATTATTAAACAAAGAAGAAATAAATCCTATTCGATTTTACAAATACCTTCAACAAAAAGTCTTGCCCTAGATCTCCTGTCATCCACTCCACAGGAATATTCACACTCATCATCTAGTCTACAGTCTTTTATGATTAATCGGTGCAGATTTCCATCCTTTTCAAACTGGTATCTTTATGGGGGAGAGAAATAAGTGGTATTTTAGTTTCCAGACCAAGCAACAAAGTAAAGCAAGCATGTTTAACACATTAACAAGCATAATAAAATGTACATACTTTTTGCCTTCTTTGATTTCTCTTCCATTTCTGTACCATTTTACACTGACTTTCTCTTTGGAAAGCTGGCATGTAAAGACAGCATCATCAAATTCAGTGACAGTCTGGTCCTGAAGATGTTCAGTGAAGTCTGCTGGTGCTTCTGTGATGAGAAGCTCGGCAACAGATTTGTCTTGTCCAGCAGTAACAGTGTATTCACCTTCATCTATAAACCCACAGTCTTTAATGATCAACGAGTGTTTGAATTTATCGATTTTGTACAAAATGCGCCTGTCGAATGCAATCTCTTCGCCATTCTTTGTCCATTTGAGAGTTGCATTAAGGCGATTGACTTTGCACCAGAATGTGACAGTTTTCTTTTCCATGGTCTCAATGTCTTCAAGGGGCTCAACAATTCTGAGATCCTCCTCTGTTATGACAAAAAAGTGAACATTTTTACATCCTCATATGAAACTGAATGTTAATGAAACAATTTTAATACAGTGCAAGAGATTTACCTAATACTGTTAAGGCAGCAGAGCTTTTGACCTGTTCACCTCTCTGGTTTGACAGTGCAATGCTGTAGGTAGCTTGATCTTTCAGCTCTGCGTCTCTGATTCTGAGAGTGTAAACTAAACCCTTCTGAACAATAATGTACTTTGCACTATCAAATATTGCCTCATCATTTTTGTACCACTTCTCTTTGGCACCTTCTTTATTAACTTCACAGTGGAAGATAACTTCTTGACACTCTTTAACTTCTTGGTCCTTAAGGGGAGTTATAATTCTGAGTTTTTCTGAAATTGAGAAAACAGAAGAAATAGAACATCATATAGTATAAGGAGTGCAACAAAACATGCACCTACATATTGATAAAATAAAGCTTACCAATCACTCCTAAGTGTGCTGCAGCTTTAGCTTCACCAACCATGACACTGTACATTCCTGTATCTCCTAGAACAGTGTCTTTAACCACAAGTGTCCTCTTCTTGCCATCTGAAATGATGTCGTACTTATCACCAGGCTCCAGGACTGTGTCACCCCTCAGCCACTGTACTTCAATGGCCTCTTTGGATACTGTACAGACAAATTCAGCTTTTTCTCCTTCAAGTACCTCAAGATTTTGTGGTCTGGTAAGAAATTCTGCTGCAAGTTCTGAAAGAAAACATTTTTGTAGATATGTATAATTTTATTTTATTTTTACTTGTGAAGGGAATAAACAAAATTGTGTATTCTTACTGTTTTTGAAATATTTTTAATTTTATTCTTTTTTTTTTTTCCAGAAAACAAGGCCACCAAAGTAACACTTACCGTGTACAGTAAGTTTTCCTGTTGTACTTGAGCTTGGGAGCTTGCAAGTATATTTGCCAGCATCTTCTGGATGAGCATTATGTATAAGAAGAATTCTCTTTCTACCATCAGAAATGTGTTCAAATCTACCACCATCAGGTACCTCTTCATCTCCTTTAAGCCAAGTAACTTCAGCATTAGGCCTTGAAACTTCACAGATCAATTTTACAGTGTCATTTTCATTTACTTCAAGATCAGGAAGATTTTTTGTGAAAACAGCCTCCTCCTCTGCAAGAAGAATTTTGAAAGATGATTAAAGCTTGTCATAAAAAAACCCTCACATTTTTTATTTTTCACATATTAGATTGTAAAACACTGTGTTTACCTATCACTGTAAGTAGGCCTGAAGTTCGAGCTGTTTTTGCTTCACAGGAATATTCAGCTTCATCATCAAAGACACATTTATTGACAACAAGAATGTGTTCTGCACCTTTGGAAATTATATCATACTTTTTGCCTTTTCTGATTTCCATGCCATCCTTAAACCACTTCACCTGTTTCAGAACAAATTAACATGGTTATTAATAGTAACACACTCGTCATAGATTTCAGTTGTATTTTCTTTTATAACTACGTAATAGAGTTGTCTCCATTAGTTAAAGGAGTTACTGAGATTAAAAAGTATTATTATTGACCTTGACACCTGGACGAGAAATTTCACATTCAAACCGAGCAGATTGTTTTTCTTTAACCTCAAGGTCAGTTAGAGGTTTCAGGAACTCAACACGAATAGCTGTAAGAGAAAAGGAAATGTTTAGCAGAGGAAAGTCTACAGTAGAGAAGAAAAAATTGCTGACACTGATATTATTATTAGTCATAGACACTAGTACATAGCTTTTATAGCATCTAGAAATTTTGTAGAAAACTGTAAATTACTCACGTTCTACATTGAGAAAACATGATGTCTTAAAATCCTTAGCATCACAGCTATATGTTTTTGCATCGTCCAGTGTGCAGCCATGGATGATGAGTTTTCTGACCCTGCCATCAGAAATTATATCATACTTCTTTGATTTGTGAATTTCTTCTCCGTTTTTGAACCATTTAACTTTTGCGTTTTCCCTGGAAACTTCACATTCCAGTATTGCAGTGGCCTCCTCTTCAACAGTCTGGTCCTCGAGTGGTTTAGTAAATTCAACAGGGGGTTCTAAAAGAGACAGATGGATTTTTTGATAGAAAAGATCTAAATGATAGCCAGTCTTCTGCTTATACAGAACAGTCCCATGCTATTTACTAATTTTGCTTGACTGAATAATCAAAAAGGCTCTTGGATGTCTCTGCTGAAGGTTTTTTAAAACTTTATTTCTAATGCACAGGCATGGTTTTGTTAATTCTGTTAATTTCCTCATTTTCAGTCTACTGTAAGATTAGACTGAATGATATCCTTATCCATGGGGTTTTTAATTACAAATCATGACAAAGCCTTGCAAATCAGTTTCTTTAGCTGAACCATACCCATGTCATCTCAGTGACTCTAAAATTACACTGACCATGGAGGATTTTTTTTTTAAGTTTTTCCTTGAATTACTGGATTAGTGTGTGCCCTTTTTTTATTTCTTAATATTACACAGCTTGCAAGTGTACAAGTGGGTATACAGACAATGTTATATCCCTTGTCTGATGGTAGAATTATGCTCTCATAGGTTTCTGGACATTCCAAAGAACAGAAAAAGCCACCAGGAGCCATAAAGGCCAATTGAATGTTCAAGTCTGCAATAAAGCCCTAGAAGTCCTAATGAACTGGTTCATCTCCCACATCTCATACATTTTCAGTATTTTCCCCTTTCTTCAGCTCTTCTGTGAAGCACAGAGATTTTTAACTAGGTGGCTTTTTTAATTAGGAAAGTTATCTACCCATCCAATGTCATATATATGATCCTGCTCATTTGATATATGGTGTATATTCACATCTTATTCCAGGGTGAATAATGAATGGACCGTTAATACTGATTGTAGTTTAACTAAAATGACTGACTTACCTTTCACAAAAAGATTTGCTTGAGTTCTGAAATCTTTTGCTGTCAGTGATACCTCTCCCGCATCTGTTAATTTGACGTCTCTCAGAACAAGTGTGTGAACTCTCCCTTCAGCACGGGTCACAACCTTAAAAAGTAAATTAAAACCCCTTTGTAATTATCTACAACAAATATTTAAGAAATATTTCATGAAATAGCATTGCTATTTATTATCTGTGGAGTTTGGTTGCCCACTTTTATATGAAATTTTGATACTTTCCTCTTGTATATACTAGATATAGCTCAATCCTCAGTGCTTTGAGGATTTTGAGGCCGACTTGAGATCATGTCTATTTTGAACAGATAAAAAATAAGCAAATCTATGGGGAAAAGTTGGTATTACTGATGGCTACATCTAAAGTAAAAATGTACAGATATAAAGAGGTTTGGCACCGCACACACGCACTCTTCTGGAAATGCAATTTTGACTTTACATTCTGCCTAAAAGACTAACTTTTGTGCAGAAACTACTTTGTAATCATGGTTTTGTATTGGGTTACTCCTACAAAAACATCCCTTTTCTCTAGGAGTGGACCTGGGGGTCCTGGAAGATTCAAGGACACATCCTGCACTGCAGCCGTCAAGAGGATTGCTACTTATTCATGCTGTAGATTTTAACACAGCTCTTGAAGAATTCTTTTTATCTGTTTTCAGAGAAGTATGTGACTAGGTGGTAGATGCTGGTTTAGAAAAATAAAGGTGAAAAGTAAGCTTCTGCTAAGGAACAAGGATAAAATAATGAGTTGCTTTTGAGAAAGCAGTCCCTTTTGTTTCACAGTGAAGGAAGGAAGAAAGAGGCTGTCCTTCCTCCCAAATGGTCATTGTGCTCCTGAAAACTCTCTCTAGTGAGTATTCATCTGAAAGAGACTGAGATGAAGCCAAATATATATTTGACCAAGATAAACAGCAAAGATAAACAAAGAAGTCACTTCAATCTATAAAGGTTATATCTGTGAAGCTGAAAAGGTTTGAATTAGCAACAGCTAAAATGAAACACTTCTACAATTAGATTGATTTTTGAAGAGAGTTGTAAATATGTTTCAAGAGTCTATTTTAAATGGGTAGAAAGTGATACATTAAGTAAATATATAGTTTACTCTCAATTTCTTCTTGATAAAATTTCAACTGAAGTCAAATGACAGTTTTGACTGTATATGTAAACTGAATGAAAACCTCAAATATTTTTTCATGTAATGATAGCTCAGAAAGATAGGACCAAAATAATGTTCTATCATACAGAATCTGGAATATAAAATATTTTTCTTCCTAGGCAGTAGTAACTATCAATCCTATGCACTGATCAATAGTTTTTCACATTTTCATTCTGAAACTCAGAAATAATTACCTTGATTTATTTCATGCCTCATCTGCTGACTTTCAACTTTGTTTATCTGTCCTTAAATATTCTAATAGGGTCCCCTATCACCATGATCTGTTTTTTCCCCCTATTTTTATATTCTATTTCTCTTATGAAATAGTTTTTATTTATGCAAATTTGGTGAAGCTTAGAAAGATCTATCAAACCCTGAAAATAATATGTTAAAATTTGTATTTAAAAGGAAAAAAAATCTACACCAAAGCATTATTAGCAGCATTATTACAAGTTCTGAAACTTTGCTAGGTCATGTAATGCCTTGAAACTTTTCTTTGTGTGAGGTTTCCAACTTCTATTTTCATTTGCTTTATTTTCTTTAGGTCTAGTATGTAAAAAAGAAGTCTTAAACCCAGTAATAATCCTTTACATTTCTTGATGTATTTATTTATGTTTCTTTATTTATTGCCCCTACCATTAACTTTAAATATTAAATTGATTGCATTCCAGGCTGCTCAGATCTCAGAGTAAAGAGCCAGCACTTGATGAAGGGTTAAAAATAGCTAGTGAGAAGTGCTTGACAAGCAAATCTGCCCAGAGAGTTATCTGGAGAGCCAGAACAAATGCCTGAAATGGAATTTGAATCCTCTTAATCCCCTTATATGCAGAATTGGACTGCAACTCAGCATTCAGGAGGAAAAAAAGCTTTTCCTGATAGCACCTTTCAAAATCCTCTCACTGTAATCACAAGTAACCTGAGCAAAAAGTATTCAGTATCCCTGTGGCTGAGTCTCCAACAGAACCAGACACAAAATCACTGTTGTAATTATTCATATTTTGGAACCTTAGTTTCCCTTTGTATAACAAATACTCATAGTATTCCAGAATACTGGAAGTTCTGGGAAAAAAATTGCTATATCTGATTTACTGAGGATTTACCCTTTGGCACAGTAGCACTACAATATTGCTGTGCCTTAGTACTTCTACTGGCAGAAAATAAATAATAAATAAAGAAGGGGAAGAGACTTGAAAGAGAAGAAGGAAGAGGAAACATGAGGAAAAGCAAAATTTAGTTTCTTTACCTTATCACTGGGCTCCAATTTCTTTCCTTGCAGGAACCACTCTACTGGGATTCCCTCATAAGAGAGTTCACAATCGAAGGTTGCAGATTCCCCAGCTGTCACTGTTACATCCTTGAGGGGTCTCAGCAAGCCAATTACTCGAGCTTGGTAAGGAGAAGACATAATTTTCAGATTACTCACTTCTACCCAAGAAAATGCTGCTGCTCCCCTTATGTACTAATCTCCATGGTGGCTTCCCTCAAGAGAGACAGACATCGCTATGCTGCTCTTTAAATTCCCTAAATAGAAGAGGCCACCCTGGGTTCTTAGGGGAGGGCTGGTCACCTACAATTTCCTATTTGCAGAGCGTGTTTCTTTAAATTGAACAAGGTCAGCAAGAAAGTTGCTGTGCATCTGTCTCCCTGCCAAGCCTTGCATGCCTGTTGCTAGATAAGGCATGTGTTTTCCAAAATAGCGAGGGCTAGGATTGGAGTGGGAAACAAGTGGTCTTCAACCGTGTAGTCTGTCCCTGTCCATCAAGCTCTTAACCCTATCCCCAGATATCACTGTTATCCTATCCTCTCCAGTTAACATGATACTTTCATGCAGTAAAGCCTTTGCTTGCAACAGTTTGATTTCATAACAGCATATGATGCCAGACCATGAAGAAGCCTTCAAGGCCATCTCCTGAATTTTACTTCTCCTATACAAATAAATTATATACAAGGTTAAAAAAAATATAGGACGTTCCTAAACTAAAAAATTAAGATGATTTGAGTAACTAATCCTTGAGTTGCTATACTTAAAAGGATCACTGGGGATGCAATACACTATAGAGATTTTCCACCCATTCCCAAGAGGCAATGAGTACCATGTTTTTGCTTCATTAATTTCAGTTTAAAAGACACTTACGTTTCACTCGAAGGTGAGCGCCAGACTTGGCATTTGCTGCTTGGAAATCTACTCCACCAGCTTGATCTAAGCGCACATTGTACAGTGTAAGGAAGTGCTTTTTGCCTTCTTCCTTGATTTCACATTCCTGCAAAAATAGAATTGAAACAATTTTTTTGTACTCCTCACCACAAGAACTACTACTACTTTTCTTCATATCATGCATTTGTTTTCGTCTTCTCCACTCACAAACTTAGGCCCACTGCCACATGAAATACACTTTAAAAACATTCATTCATAGGCCTTTTCTTTCAAAGTCTCTTCCTAATACAGTCTGTTTCCTCTTAAAAAGAAAGGGAAAGAGGCACCACATTTGTCTGCTGATTAACTAGCCAATATATCAATATGTAGATCAGCCAGAGGCCTAGTTCCCCTAAGGGAACTAGAAATTGTTAAGCTTGTGCTGTGACCTTTACTTGAAAAGACCTTTCCTTCTCTTATCCAGAGACTGATTTCATGGAACTTCTGATCTTTGTGCATTATTCACATTTGTACCGTTACATCAAGCAATTGCCAAATTATTGCCAGTTGTGATTGTATTGTTTCTTTATTTTCCAGATCCTTTCATCAAGGAATTAAGAATATTTGATTAAGCTCTATACAATTTTATACTAATTTTAACTGTCACAGAAATGAAAAAGGGTTTGAAAATATGATCTACATCTATTTAAACCAAACATAACTCAAAAATTGAAGCAAATGCAGGTAACACAGAGTTTGTATTTTTAAATGCCATTATGTTTAAGTGAATTATACAAGGTCTTTGCACTTTGGATGCATGATTGTTAAGGACTAGTAATAAAGAATATACCAATTTATGTAAAATAATGTATGGTTTAGCCATTTTATATAACATTTTGGATTAAGTCTGTATTACATTTTAAAAGTTACTAATGAAAAAAACCAGTATTTTTATTACAGTAACCCTTATTGAAAGCATAAAGAGATTGTTTTTGGTTTCTGAAGCCTCCCTTACACCCTAGCTCCCTGCAAATTGTTGAGACATACATAAAAAACATCCTGAAATATTTGCTTACAGCTGATTCAGTAAGGGGTTCTCCTTTTAGCTTCCAATTCCCATGGACACCTTCCTCGGAGATTTCAATGTCAAAACGGGCAGTCTCTGTCTCGATCACCTCCACGCTGTACAGTGGTCGTACAATCTCAATATCCCGGTCTGCAGAAAAAAAAAAGTGATTGACTCCCGCAATGCCTAGCAGATCCCACAAGGTCTCTACTACAGAGCAGCCCACTAAAATCACCATACCTTCAATATTGAGTTTAGCAGAGGTTTGATCAGTACCACAGTCACAAGTGTACTGTCCGATGTCTTTCTTCAAAGCTTTTTTGAGAATAAGGATTCTCTTTTTACCATCAGCCTTAATAACAACATTCTTTGATGCAGTAATCGGATTGCCATCCTTCATCCATTTCACTGGGGCATCTGCCTTGCTGATTTCACATTGTAAGATTACTTCATCTTTCTCTACGGCAGTGTAATCCTGCAGCTTCCCAGTGAAGTAAGGGTCTCCCTCTGCAAGCAAAAGTTAAGATGTTTCAGTCTGAAGTTTTAGTCTTTCAGAAAAAAACGATTCGTTTCTGCCATAAAATACATTTCTTGTTTATGTCCTGCAAGAAGGATTAAATATAGTCCTTATAAATATTTCACAGGGCTGTTGTAAGAAGGAAAACAATAAACATCTAAAAACCAATTCTTTTTCTTTTGATGTTCTAGGAGTTTCAGAGCACTGTTTAAGTTATCTAATTACTAACTTTGCAAGAGTTGCTTGAAATTTTAAAGTTAATTTAATCATCCTTTGTGAATAGGAAAACAGAGACCCACAGAAGAAAAAGAAATCGTAAAATTTTCAAAATCACATGTAGATTTAGACCAACTCCAAGAATTTCTGACTGTCATTTTTTATGAATAAGACTCTTCTGACAATATACATCAGGTAAATTCTTTTGGGTATTCTTACCAAGAACAGTGAGTTTAGCTTCTGAGGATTTGCCCATAGCTTCTACTTTAATCTGAGAAGTGTCATCAATAGTAAGATCTTTAATTGTGAGTGTATGGAATTTGCCGTCATCTGTCATTGAAACCACTTTGCTGGTATGTAGTCGTTGGTCATTCTTGAACCAGGCAACAGAGATATTTTCATGAGAGAGTTCCACAGTGAACTCTGCAGTTTCTCGTTCCTTTTTGGTTACATCCTTGAGAGGAGTAATGAATTTCAGGCGGATACCTATAACAAAGTAACATTTCATTAACAATAACATTATCAATAAAAACCATTCAAGTACTATGATGCAAAACTTTCCTGGGAAGGCAAAGTCTAACAAACCTTCAATAATTAGCTTGGCACTTGTTCTTTTATCCTCAGCTTCAAATGTATATTTAACTTCATCCTCAAAGGCAACAGATTTAATAATCAGAGCATGCTTTGTTCCGTCTGAAACAATTTCAAATCTTTCATCAGGAGTGATCTCTTCTGTTCCTTTCAACCAGCGGAAAGTCTTGGGTTCTCTGGATACCTCACATTCAAACTTAGCTTCATCCTTCTCAAAGACCTTCACATCGCTCAGTGGAGTGATAAAGATGAGAGGTAATTCTGAAATCAAAGAAGAGATCTTTCAGATCAGTGATAGGTTCATACAGAAATTGCTGATGCTAGATTTGTTCTAATACCCTGAAACACATGTGGAAATATCGGCCAAATGCAGACTGTACCTTTCACTTTCAGATTAGCAGCACTTTTAGCATTAGCAGCTTGGAAAGACACTTCTCCAGTCATATCAAGGTTGCAGTTATGAAGGACAAGAATATGCTTCTTCCCATCTTCAATGATTTCACAGTCCTGGTGATAAAGAAACACACCCCCCACCCCAAATATGAATATTCTGAGAAACCACCAAAAAACCATTATTATTAAATATGTTTTTCTGCTGTAAATTATGGTCTGAAAATAAAGAAGTAAGCTTACAGGAGAAGGTGTTAGAGTTTCTCCCTTTAGCTTCCATACAGGATGGACATCAGGCTCAGAAATTTCAATTTCAAAGCGTGCTGTTTCACCAACAAATACCTCCACTCCATACAGTGGACGCTCCACTTTAATTATGCGAGCTAAAATAAAAAAAAATAATCAAAAGTTCACATCTGTTTACTCACAAAATCCATGCCATAAACATGTAATATTGGAAAGGATCTCAACTCTCTCCCTATTCCTTCTTTTGGGCATTCAAATGCTATGACCAATAAGTGTTTATCTAACCTCTTTTTAAAAAGCTGCAAGTTTTGGCAGTCTACAGCATCCTTCTATAATATGTCTGAAAATTTAGTTATTTTTAGTAAGAATATTTTTCCTCATAACTAACCCAGATATCTGTTGCAGTGAACTAAGCTAACTGCTTTTTTCCTTACTGTAAATTGACATAGAGACTAATATATCATCACTGTCTTTACAAAAGCCATTTATATATCCTCAGATATATTGTTTCTAGTAAATACTTTTAATAATTGTAAATCTAGATACTTCAGCTATTCATTGTGACAGCATGCTTTCTATGGGTACATTTTTGGTCTTGTACTCTAGAGAGTGTCTGTCTGTCTACACCATTTTACAAAGGTTTCAGTACTTTCCTTAGCTAAGACATGATAACTTACACTCAACGCGGATATTAGCACTTGTCTTGTCGGTTCCACAATCACACTCGTAAACACCCTTATCACTCTCTGCAGCTTTCTTGATCTTCAGGATACGGCGCAAGCCATCCGTTTTTATGGAAATTCTGTTGGAAGCTACTAGTTCTTCACCATCTTTATACCATTTTACTGGCACATCTTTGCTAAGTTCACACTCCAGAGTAATATCATCTTTCTCTACAGCACTGTAGTCTTGTAACTTCACGGTGAAATATGGATCGGCCTCTACAAAAGGCATAGTGGATACGTAAAGGTAAATTAGTAAAATGAATTTACTAAAACATCAATATTTTGTCCCTTTCTACTTATAAAAATTGTTAATACATATCATATAGCATATTTTAAATTATTGATGTATTACCTAAGACTTTGAGGTTGGCTTGTGTGTTCATGTCCTTGACTACAGCCTTTATTTCAGAGATATCATCAAGTGTTACTTCTCTCATTTCTAATTTATGAATTTTGCCTTCTGAAGTAATAAGAACTGTTCTGCTTGTATGAAGTCTCTTGTCATTTTTGTACCATTTCACTGGCATATCTTCATGAGAAAGCTCAAATTGAAAGTGAGCTGTTTCCCCTTCTTTCACTGTTTGATCCTGTAGAGGTGATATGAACTTCAGCCTCACACCTGTAATGTAGACACATAAATACCATCAGAAAAAAGGCTAATGTAGTTCTAAAAGATATATTCTTTATCGATTTTCTTATTCTTTTGTTCATAAGAAAATACTTGCCTTCCACAAACAGTCTTGCTGTGCTCTTCTTGCCATCAACTTCAGCAGTGTACTCTCCCTCATCATCAAACTGTGAATCATTGATAACAAGAATATGCTTCTTTCCATCTGCAATGATGTCAAATTTTTCTCCAATCTTGAGTATATCAGTGCCCTTAGACCATATAACATTGGCTTCTCTGGTAAGGACACACTCAAACCTTGCTTGGCGCTTCTCAGGAACAGTAACATCTTTCAGGGGCACAGCAAAGTCCAATTCAATTTCTAGAAGCAAAACATAACACGTCATTTGTAATGTGCTCCATGTGAACTCTGTTTTAGCTGGTATCATACTCCATGGTGCATCATACCTTTTACTGTCAGGATAGCTGTAGTAACAGCGTTAAGTGCCTGATAAAGGACTTCACCAGCTTGCTCTAACTTGACTTTGTGTAAGGTTAGGAAGCGTTTTCCTCCTTCAGCTTTGATTTCACATGTCTGGAGAGATGACAGAGTTTGGTAAATACAATGCCAATGCCTTACTGCTAGGTTTTTTAATAAAAGATTTTATAAACATTTTATATGCACTAAACAGTCAGGGAGAAAGACTGAAATTGCTTTTAAAGTTAACACTTTCACTCAGTAATTTAAAAATGGAGTAAATTTATTCAGTGTTCCACACTTCTTTAGAATGCCAGAATAGTTCCTACAATGTATGTAGGATATTTCTATTATTGTCTGAATTACATGCTGAAATCCCTTAAGAAAATGAAGGCTTTCAAAACTTAGCTTTTATGGCATACTATCCTTACTTAGAGAACCAGTGTTTTTTAATCAACATATGGTTTAGCCCTTCTGTGTTCTGGACTGAGTAGTAATGACAGATCTTGCAATAAAGACTCAAGGAACCTGTTCACAGTGTTTAATATAAATTCATTGTGTTGTAAAATTCAAGGATGCTTACAGGTGAAGGTCTCAGAATTTCTCCTTTCAGCTTCCATTCACCAGGAATATCATCCTCAGATATTTCTGTATCAAAGTTTGCTGTTTCTTTCTCATAAACTGTAACATCCTCTAATGGCTTCAGAAGTTCAACTTCACGTTCTAGAATGTACAAATAAACACATATATAATTAGGTCAAGTTTTGATAGAGCTTTATAATAATTCAGGTTACCTCTTTTTTTTATTTAGACGTTTTTCAACATCGGCCTATGAGCTGATTAAATATAATCAAAAAAAAAAAAAAAGATTTCTTACCACCAAGGGTCAGTTTAGCTGGGTATCTGCGACCTTCAACTTCCACTGAATATTCTCCAACATCAGCAGGGCCAGCATTCTTGATTTTCAGGAAAATTTTATTTCCTTCTTTCAAGATTTCTGTCTTGTCAGTGGGTTCAGCAGGAATTTCCTCATCTCCTTTAAACCATTTAATGTTTGGTGTATCCTTGACAATGTCACAGCTGAAAGTAGCTGTTCCTTTTGGTTTAACATGCTGGTCTCTTATGGGTTTTACTAACCAGTCCCTTATAATCTCTGCATGACAAAAAGTTACATAAGAATACAGCTTAGTAGACTTTTACTAAAAATAGATGTGTCATAAAAAGAAGTAGAACTAACAGATTTTGTATTACAACAAGCTTTCAATAGCTGCAAAAATCTTATCTGTCTGTTTATATTGTAATACTAGGAGAAAAAACTTTTCTGATTTTAAAATAGCCCAAATATGCTAGAGAGAAAAGAGAACATGATTTTGATTGCTTACCTACTACCTTAACACAAGATGAGCATGACAGCTCAGAGTCTTCCACAGTAACAGTGTAAGTGCCAGCATCAGCATCATCTGAATCAGTGACCGTGAGAGAATGTGACAAACCAATAACACCCAGAGCAAATTTCCCAGGCTTGGCTTTGATGATCCTACCATCCTTTCTCCAGACCACATTTCTTTCTTTGTTAAGCTCACATGTCAAGTACAGTGGCTGGCCTTTAATGACAGTAGTTTCTTCTTCAAGTGTTTTCACAAACCGCACTGGGAGTTCTGTGGGAAACACATAATTTCCAATTGTTCAATTATATACAGAACATGTGATGCAAAAATAGCTTATAGAATAATATGTGTAGCGATTGAGAGAAACAAAAGGATGCATCTACCAACTACTGTAAAATTACAAAGCACCAGTTCTTCTAGCTTAAGGAGTAGCTAGCCTAAATTATTCATAAATTTGAAACAGGGAATACCTTCAACAATGAGTTTGGCTGTAGAGGTCTTCTCTTTGTTCCCCAGTCGTAATACACAAGTATATTCACCAGCATCAGACAGTTGGACATCAATAATATGCAGCTTCCTATCTTTGCCATCAGCAATAAACTTGTGTTTTGGGCTCTCTCGGATGTTACTTCCATCTTTCATCCAGCTGGTAATTGCAGTGGATGGTGAAATAAGGACTTCAAAGATTGCAGAAGACCCAACAGACTCAGCTTCTTTTAGCACTATATCTTTCATCTCCTTGACAAACTTCAGTGGTACAGCCTTAAGTTGGTAAGTGAATGGAGGCTCTTCAGGAGGTTTTTCACCACCACTGCCTGGTCTGAGTTTCCTTCTTTCTGCATCTGCTGGTGAAGGTGTCTTCTTGGCTGTAATTCAGATTCAGAAATGAATAAACTAATCCTTATTCCTTGCTTTTGGTTATAGGTTGGGCTGATTTTGGTTGGGGTAGATTTAATAGCCTTCACAGAAGCTAGTATGGGGCAGTGTTTTGGATTTGTGTTGAAAGCAGTGTTGATAATACAGAGATGTTTTTGTTATTGCTGAACAGCACTTGTGCAGAGTCAAGGTCTTTTCTGTTTCTCATACTGCCCCACCAGTGAGTAGGCTGGGAGTGCACAAGAAGTTGGGATGAGACACAGCCAGGAAAGCTGATCCCAGCTGACCAAAGTGATATTTCATACCACATGGTGTCACGGTCAGTATATAAAGTTGGGGAGAAGAAGGAGGAAGGGGGGAGATTCAGTTATGACATTTGCCCTTCAAGTGATGGAACCCTGCTGTCCTGAATATGAGTGAACAGCTGTCTGCCCATGGGAAGTGCTGAATGAATTCCTTGGTTTGCTTTCTTTGTGTGTGCAGCTTTTGCTTTTCCTGTTAAACTATCTTTATCCCAACCTGTGAGTTTTCTCACTTTTACCCTTCTGATTCTCTCCCCCATCCCACTATGAGGGAATGAGTGAGCGGCTGTGTGGGGCTTGGTTGCCAGCTGGGGTTAAACCATGACAGTCCTTTTCAGTGCCCAGCGTGGGGCTTGAAGGGTTGGAGATAACAGGTTTGACTGGAATGCGTTAGATTGAATTAAAATCTGTTAGTGCTGTTTAGCTGTTAATTGACAGGCTCCTGTGCTTGCCATGGAGTTTGCTTGCCTGACTGTATTGTTAGAGTCTAATGCTTGCTAGTTGCTGCTTTTTGCTCTTGTTGCTGGCTGTAGTGCTGCAGTGCTGACCATGGCACTCTGCTGTGCCTGGGAATGACTTGGTGACAGCCATTGGGATGTGCCTGGGCTGGGCAATGGCCTGGTCGTCACTGCTGTTTGTGTGCGCTGCTGTGCTGGACAGGCTGGAGCTCCAGTGTGAACTCAAGGCAACGGGACTGTGACCTGTGGATGAGTCCACAGTGTAGCAAATATCCACCTGCATCCTGTGAAGGACCCCATGCTGGAGCAGGTGGATGCCCACAGACAGCTGTGACCCCAAGAGAACCTGACACTGGAGCAGGACTAGTGACCCTTGGGGGGACTCGTGCTGGAGCAGCCTGTTCCTGAAGGACTGCACCCCGTGGAAGGGACCCATGCTGGAGTAGTTTATGAAAAGCTGCAGCCTGTGGAAAATACTCACATTGAAGAAATCAGTGGAGCACTGTCTCCCGTGGAAGGGGCCCCACACTGAAGCAGGGAAAGAGAGGTTCCCCTGCAGCCCATGGTGTAGACCATAGTGAGGCAGGCTGTCCCCCTGCAGCTCATGGGCTCTAATGCTGGAGACTAATTACTGTAGTAGGAATCCCATGTTGCTAGTTGGACTAGGAGCAATGGGAAGAGTTCATTGCCATGCTAAATCCTACAACCTGACCCTAAAGGACCAAGGGTGAAGATTTTTATAGATATATCTTTAAATCATTGTAACCCATTATTTAAGCTGTATGTTACAGCAATTACTATAACAGGAACAATGCAAACCAAAGGAGGAGAAGCCTTACAAGTAGAAGTGCAAGTGCAACAGTGACCCAATTTGAGCTGGCTTTGGAGCCAAATAACTCCATGTAATACACCAACTCTTCTGTCCTGAGTGACCACCAGAACAGATGGAGCCCAACGTCATGGACCAAATTAATTCAGTGGATATTTTGTGGACATGAGTGGACATTTTATGGACATTTTACTGTGCTAGTTCATCAACTAAGGGAATGATATTTGTGCATCATACCAAAGGATGGGAAGGGTTGTGATGGTTAATGAGGTTGTATTGAATAGTGTGGGACCTGAGCATGATGTAAATGGTATAGAATAAGGGGTGGATGATGTACTGGTTTGGGCTGGGGGAGAGTTAATTTTATTCATAGTAGCTTGTACGGGGCTGTATTTTGAACTTGTGCTGAAAACAGTGTGAAAGAGTGGCTGTGTGGTACTTGGTTGCCAGCTGGGGTAAAACCATGACAAGGTTTGTAGTATCCTACCTTTGACTGGACTGATACCCTTCGGAGCTTCTTCCTTTGGTGGCTTGGCCTCTGAAGTAGAACAACAATATTATTAGGAATGTAGTTAAATAAATCTAAGACAAGCATTTATTCTACATATCAGATTTTTAATTCCTTTAGTTACCCTACATGTACAAAGAGAAGAAGATATAAACATATGCATATATGTTTATATATGAACTTATACTGTCTATATCTCAATGGTAAGTTCAATATCTTGAAGCATGGGAAGCAGTAGGGATTAACAGGCACCTTAGAACCTCCTAGTTTCTCTATGTATTGTCCTGCCTCTTCTTTTGTAAAATTTTGCCATTCCTTGATACTAGATTTAAGATTAGGCCCTTGATCAATACCCACCTGTCAGCCCAAATAGTTTCAGTACCTATTAAAATTATATGTTGGCATTTTTTTTAGACAAAGCACACACTTTTACTAACGAAGACAACAGACCTACAAGTTGTGTAAATTAAGTACATGTCTCAGGACAATGCAGTACTTTCACAAGTGAGGGATGTTCTGTCAGTAACCTAATTTGTGATGAATCATCTCAGAATTTTGAAAATATTAGCCATGCTATGTTGCTTCTCATTATTTTTTTGTAAAAGGAAATATAAAAGATACTTTTAATGGGAGAATGATATGAATGAAATGCAGGACAGATTTTAGTGTAGTGGATGGAAAAATGAATACTAGAAAAAATGAGTGAGTTTTTCTAAGAAGATAATGGCAGACAAAATGATTTACACAGTCTTATAAAAGTGTAAGACTAAGACAATGAACAGTAATCACACAGATGTATGTACAGACAGGTAAGACAAACATGTCAAGAGTGGCTGAATGCCAGTACAGCCAGCTGACAGACTATGATGAAATTGTGAATGGTGTTACTAAAACATCACAATGGCAAGTGATATTCTCCTGAAGCAAACAGTACAAGCACTTCGTGGAAGAATTCAGCATCAATCTTCCTCACCTCTCTTTGCATGAGACTTTGCAGGAACATCCAAAACTTCACATGATTGTCCAGGTGCATCCAAATTCTTGTTTTCACTTGAAAGTCTAGTGGCCTGCTCAATCAGATGAGCAGGTTCTGATATCTGGTATTCTTTCTCTCCTGCTTTCTTGGGAGTTATTATCTTACCTATCTTTGAGGAGTAAGTAACTTTTCCATTTGCATGTATTTCTTTGCTTGATGGTAATTTGTCTGAAAGCTTTCCCTTCTCTTTTGTCATGGTACCAGTTGTGCTTTTCCCAATGTCATGTTTAGTTGATGTTTTTTCATCTGCTATACCTTCTGCAGATTTCATTTCTTCAATTTGACCTTTTTTGCTTTTGTGAGCTAGAGCCTCTTTATGTTCATCCTGAATGGTATGAACTTCTTGAAATTGTTCTTTATCTTGACTTCCTGGCAGCTGAATAGCAACTTTCTCTTTTGACTCGGATCTGTCAACTACTTCATCTTTGACTTCCTTTTCATTTTCCTCTATGGAAGCTTCACTTTTGATCCCTTCTGCTGTAAACAGTGTATCAAATTCTTTTTCCACAGGCAGCTTTTCAGGGACATTTGATTTTCTAATTTTGTCTTCTTTTGTGTGACTGCTGAAGATAGTTTTCTCCTCCTTCTCTGGTATAATCCTTTTGCCTGTTTTTTTATCACTTAGCAGTGCTTTCTCAGTCAACAATTGTCCTGAACCCTCCTCATAATGAACTTCTTTCTCTGTAGAATATGTTTCTCTTACTTTCCTTTCTGCTACTTCTGGCTTAGGAATAGATGGTTTAAAGACTAGGTGAGGTTTTTCTCTGGAAAACTCCTCATCTTCAGTGGGGTGTTCTAGGTCAACATCTTTTCTCAATGCTGGTTCAGCCTCCTCAGATAGGTCTAAGGAATGTAGTTCTGGTGATGTAAAGTCCAGTTTTTTACCTTTCTCATAATCTTGAATATCTTCCATTTTCTTTGCTTCTTTGCTAAAAATCTTATCCATAGAAATTTCAGCTACTGTGCTACCAGATTTATTAATCCGTTGAGTTTTACTTGGTATGTCATGCTCCTTCATGGATTCTCCAAGAGGAACTTCAGATTTCTCTACAGTAAAACCTCCTCCCTCATTTTCATTTCTAAGCAGAGGAGTTTCAACTATTGCTGCCTCTATGATATCCTGTACAAATAAAGTTTTATCCTTAATGTGAAATTCTTCAGGTTGCAAACTTATTTTTGATTTTTTCTCTTTTCCTAGAAGTCTTTTCTGGTCCCTGGGCTGAGATGGATTTTTGGGTTTAGGTACGTAAGTTGACTCAGTTTCTTCTTTTCCATGCTCAAGAATCTTTCCTTCATGAAGAACACTAGACTTGTCAGAGCCTTTCTCTATGGCACCTTCCCTATGAACAAGTAATTTAATTCCATCCTCTTTTTCTTCTCCAGAATCTCTTTCCACACTTTCAGATGTTATAGAAATCAATTTCAGTTCCTCATCAGGTAGTGGTAGTTCATCCTTTGTACAAGTAATGTGATCTATTTTGACTTCTAATTTCTCACCTGTAAGAGTAGTCTTTCTTGGAACTACAGGTGCCATTTCTGCTTCCTCTTCTTCAGAAGCCAGAATGAAATATTTAAGAGCAACTTTCTCCTTCTCATCTTTCTCTGACTTCAGTATTCCATCAGCTGTTTCCAGTGAGATTTTGTACTCAAGAGGCTCTATTGTCTGAATTGTCTCCTTAGGACTTACTTTCTCTTTTACGTGCAAATGTTTTTCAACCAAAATCTTCTTTAACACAATTGACTCAGGCTTTTCTTCTTCTACTGGGGGCATTTTACCTCTGTGCTTTAGTACAGATGGTGCATCAGGCTTTTCTGAAGCTACAAAGGTTTCACAGGTAATTTAGAGAGTTAAAATCCAAAAGAATAAGGATCAAGAACAATAGTTTTAAGATTTTAAGACAAATTTTCCAGCTATACCTGAAATAAAATTAACACAGAACATTTTTTCTCCACACAACAGAAAATTTACAACACAGTCACAAAAGAAAAGAAAGATAAGAATGGCACACATGAACAGAAGACCTGTTAGTATTGTCTCACCACTGTTAGTATTGTCTCATTAGATCACCAATTTAAATCCAGTCCAGGTTAAAAGTAGCAGAAAATGACAGCTATCTGGCCACTGATGTAAAATGGGTTAATTATGCCACTGGAGGCCTGGCTACATCACCAGATCAGTGGCCAAGAGACATTCATGACTAGGCTTCTCAACTGCCCAAGATCTGTAACATGAGGCCCCTTGAACGGTGGGCAAGCAGAATGTACATCAGTTCTGCTGGTGGAGCATGGGCTCAGAGTGTTTCAGAGGAATCAGAATCTTCAGGTTTTTTCCACAGCAGGCTATGATCCGGGTAAGCATATCAGATGAAAGTAGTAATACTCTAGTTCTCCAACACCACTGCCACTTTTCCTCAGGACTTCAATGACAAGTTAAAATCAGAAAACTAAACAGCACAATGATTGTTTAGAAACATGTAACTTCCCTTTTTCTACAGAGAAAATACAAGATGCAATTCAAAGACAGACATCAGGACATAAACAACATGAAGGAATCAACAGAATACACAAATCTCATTGTAGGACAACAAATGAAGACAGACATATCACCATCCAGGAAAAAAAAGAACACAGATTCATCTTCATAGTATATCAGAGACACTTTTAGATCTGGTGACAGTACCTAGAGTAATAAGATCCTTGAATAGGGCCTCAAATCTTCCTGTAATGAATGAATTATTGTATAGCTCTTCATTTTTTTTATCCTGAAGGTATTTAGGTATCTCAGAGAGAAAAACCTTATAAATAGCATAGAATAAACATAAATACCTGCTTTCTTTCCAACAACTGGGGCTGTCACTGGAGCAGTAACAGCAGGTGCTGGTTCTGCAGCCGGTTTTGGAGATTTTAGAGCTGTAGGGAAGAAAAAAGAGTTCTTGTTTTAATACATTATTTTAAGTTTGATATTTAAAATGTTTTGTAGATGGTATGAAAGTTCCACTCTTATTAATATCAAAGGAATTTGTTTAATGTGGACACTTCTAGGATTCAGCAGCACAGGGTGCTGAGCCATCTTGTCTAGACAGTGCTTTTGCCAAAAAGGGTTGGACCAGATTACCCTTGATGTCCCTTCCAATCTGGTATTCTATGATTCTGTGAATGTTCTTTCAGCCAGAAATCTCTGAATGGAAAATGCTTCACCAATATTCATGACTAAAGAGTTCTTACCTACTGCAGGTTTAGGTTCAGGCTCAGGAGGTGGCACAACTGCTTGCTTAGTTTCTGTCATTTCAAACACAGAAATTACAAGTAGGTTAATTTACATGTTGTGTAATCACATTGAACATTGAAAGTTAGAAACAACAGAGAGAGATAAATGAAGACAGAATTTATTGGTTTATATTTTATTCGGCCGAAAAGCAAGAAATTAACTTGAGATGAACTCTTGGAATGCAAGATACAATGGAAAAAAAGATGAATTTTTCAAGCACTGAAGAATTAAAGACAACAAGAAACCCAGAAGAATTTAAAATGGTTAATCTTGACACAGTAGTTATGGGCAGACTGGACGACAGTAATGCATTATGTTAATATAGCATGAATATAATTTAGTTGCTGCCATAAGGAAAAAGAGCACCACATGTCTGTACCTTTTGGTGGTTCAGGCACATGTTTCTCCTCTTTTTTTATGGTAGGTATCTCAGTTTTCTTCCTAGGAACTTCTGGAACTTTAAAATAATATTTTAACTTTTTAAGATATAGTGAATCATTTTGAATTCCCAAATACAGTAACTTCCAATGCATTTAAAAATTTCATTGTTTTCACACATAAAAGTTTCAGATGTTCATAAGGTTTAGGAATATGTATTTCTTAGAGTGAGATTTGAATAAATTTGAAACAATAAATGGGGAAATGGACAAGTATTTGTAAAATGTTATATCAAAGAATACTTGGATTACATGTTTCACTGTAGTTATATTTTATGAGTATTATAAAATATTTGTAAAGTTTTTTTATGCACACAATAAAGATTGAGAAACAATCGCAAAATGTAGAATTCTGACACAAATGTGAATGTGAAATTTGGTTGTGCTTTCAGCTAAGCTTTAACTTACATAATTAGGTCAATGCAAGCCATCTTTTAAAATCTCACTTTCATTCCTGAATTTAAGAGAATACCACTTAATAGTGGGATTTTATTTTTTTCTTTAAATTATAATTTACCAAATAGATTTGAATGCAATCTAGTACCTTCAGGTTTCTTAATTTTTTCTACTGGAGTAGGTACTGGTTTAACTTCTGGTTTAGGCTCTTTTTCTGGTTTAGGTTCTTCCTCTTCAGGTTTCTTTTTAAGAACTTCAAAAGAAAAGGAATTTCAGTTTTTAAAGCACAGGCAAACAAAGAATAAGACAGTGAACAAGAAAAGATTAAATATATATTATCAATCATAAAGAAACAGGAAAGTAAAATATATAGTTCAATACAAATGGAAGATTTTTGTAACTATTCAAGATACTACTCTGAAAGTCTTTTAAAATACAAATCAATTAGGGCAAAAAGAAGGTTTTAGTAAGAGTAGTCCATCTGAGAGGAAAGATGTCAATGTTAACTGTCTATAATGGAATAAAATTTCTTATAATATCATACATTTATTCACATATTTAAACGATGACTTACTATATGTAATTATGAATTAATAACTGGAGTTAAAGATGATTTTTAGGGAAAAAATGCAGGAATATTATTAAACTTCTATTGACTTCAGAGAGAGAACAAGATTAAATCTTCAAGTATTATATTTGGTGAGCTCAAATTTATATAATATCTATTTTTCATTTTATTTATTTCACTTATTTTTGTCCTCTCAAACCTCCATCTTGGATACCTAATAGATTGAAATATCTAATAGATTGAAATAACTGATGACTGAGGGGTCTGAAAAGTGGAATATCTATATTTTAATATGTTCTCTGAAATTTGAAGGTTGGCTGTAAGGTATATAGGCACAAATCATCTGTCTGTGGTATTTCAAAGAGAATTAGAATTAGTCCTTATTTTTCTAAGCAATAGTTGAGCACAAAGGGACTCAGAATGTCCCAGACTTTGCAGGAAAGTGGACTAATGTCCAATAGTACCACAGGATTCTGTGAGCTGTGCACTACTTCTAAGAAAACCATAAAATAGAGTACAGTGGCTACGTATGTAACTTCAATAACATTTACACTGTCACTGGACAGAGGTCCAGAAGCTGAAGACAGTGGAAAACTCTCAGCTCTAGTGTAAAGAGAGTTATAGGGAACTAGATTTTCAGTGTTCTGCTCTGTTTTCATTACAGATCCTTTGGATCTGAGAGACTTTCTGGCTATCCTCACTTCATCCCTGCAACTACAAAAGAGATAGTATTTGATTATGTAATTTTACATACCACACACATAAAACGATTTTACTTAGGGGAACATGCTGAACAAGGTTAATCTGCTGGGTTTTTTACAACAGAGCCAAGTTACTATACCTCTTTTCAAAACAACTTCTTCTTTTGGTGGAGGAGTAACCTCAGGAATTACTTTGCGAGGTTTCTTTACTAGTCCAGGCACTTAAAAGAATATTATTCCAGATTTTATTATAGGTTCATAACAGTCATAAGAGCTAACCAACAACTAGCCTGTCCAAACATACAAATCAAATGCTGGTTCACTACTGAATATTAAAACAAAGGTAAAATGCTGATATTGAAGTAAATAATTATAATATACTTTCTATATTATTTGCTTACAGCTGTCACCTAAGCTTATACATAAGAGAAAGTTTTGATACAAATCAACAGAAGAGAAGTATGGTTCGAGAAAACTATAAAGGTTATGTATTAAAAAAGAGTTATAGTAGCATTTTTATTTCCTTTTCCTCTTCCATTACAGACTTATGTTACATATCTATTCATCTGAGCTGACTGTCTGTGATATTCATATGGATTCAGTGTAATTTCTAAATCTGGAACAGCATTAAGAAGAGATGTTCACTGCTTAGCTGCTTAGTTGATCTTAAACTCCGGTACATATGAATAATATAAAGGAGTACTTGCAAAGTGGCTTGCTCAATACATTATTCCTCCCCATCTCTGGAAAGCATCCTCTCATAAAAACAAGTTACATTTCAGAAAAATAATAAACTAGATATGTTGGAACAATGCTCTATATATTTAAACAGTATTTTATATTTTATTTTTCCCTAAGCAGAAAACCAAAGGGAGCATCTACACAACTGATAAAACTCATAAAAACTTTCTCACTTTTCTATGATTCTGTCTATTGCATCTCAAGGATTGCATGACATGAGATTAAACTGGACATAAATAGAACACAAACATATACACCCAAGACAGTGGTGCACTGTTGAGCATAATTTAACATAGACAGCTTTTTGATATATCTGAGCCAATTAAAGAAGAAGATACTAAGAACTACAACTTTGGGCCCATGAGAGGCTTATTTTAAGTAAGATCCTTATAGTAGCTAGGTACCTTTAGCAGGTGGGGGTTCCAATTTCGGAGTCTCACCAGGTTTTGCAGTCACAGCTTTCTTCCTTGATTCAGGAGCTTTAAAGAAAATTATGTGAATTTTACAACACACATAATTAGATTAAAAACAAAAAGGAGCTTTCTAAAAAATCCAAACAACTGATTAATACTACTGATGTAATAGAAGGACAAAAGCTGCAAAGCAAAGATTCTTGCTGATTAACTGTTTAGAAAAAGTCAGATGGTCTGTAGGAAGCACAGTTGATTCAAAACCCAAGTTCATATAGTAACACCAGCAAATTATTGCTGGGGATTCTTTTCATTTGCAAGAATACGTTAAAGAGAGAAGAATTACGTTAAGGATAGAAGGAAGTGTTAACTTGGTTAAGATTGTTTTAATGAATTGGTTTTTTCCTGTTGAAAAGAATCCATGTAAACTGACTTGGCATAACACATAAAATATAATGAGAGACTGAACATTAGTCAGGCGCACCATTAAAGTGATAGTAAATTAGAAAAGAAATAAAAAAGACACAAAATGATAACTTTAAAAGCACTCTTTTCAAGATACATCAGTATAGTTTTAAAAGATTATATGTTTGAGTTTCCACTGTTATTTGTGGCTTCAGATGATTATACCTTTAAGTAGATCTTTTGCCAGTTTAATATCTTCTGTGGGTGGAGCAGGTGTTGGTGGTTTTCGCTTTTCAGGGACCTTCTTTTCAGGTTGCAGCACTTTAAATAATATTAGGTAGATTTAGAACAAATATATTGTGATGGTAGTTATGTGAAGAGTAAAATACAAACCGAAAGACCACCATTTTCCATTTCCAGTGAAACCAGTGAAAAAATATCATTGAATTAAATGGGAGCATGAAAGAGGCTTAGGTTATTGCTTTGTAGCATGCACACAATAGAAATATCCAAGCTGACTTAAAAAAGCATGTCAATAATATGAGAACAAAGGTGAACACCAAATGATGAGAAGACTCGTGTGGACAAGAAACAAAATGAAAGCACTTAAAATAATCTTTAAGTTGTACATAGAATTAAATGATCAGAAATAATTTGCAAAACATATCGACAAAGGAAAAATTACACAAAGACCTACAACATACAGACACATGTGAAGAATGACAGAATGAAGAATGCCCAGTAATGAAAGAAAGGTATCTGGCAGCCTCTAGGGAAGTACTTTGTATACCTTCAACTGGTAAAGCTTCTTCGACTTCTACAACTGGAATTTCTTCTGCTTCTTCAGGCTCAGTCTCCTTTATGATTTCATATTCTTTAAAGAATATTGACAACTGGTGTAAGTTTTCAATTATAAGATGGTTTCACATGAACAATTATATTGATATAACTACAAAGAAAGCTACTCCAAAAGACACAGACAAATACACATTAGGAAAACTAATCACTCAGTATCTGTTACCTTTGTGGTAAATGCAAGATTTTGAGAAACTACTCTCTTTCTAAGAATGAATCTGGGTTACGTGAAGAATAGTATTTTTTATGTATATAATATAAACTAAACATTAAATTTGTGGATGAGACATAATAGGAAAGAATAAAATATTCAATGCTCTCTAATAATTTCAGATTACAAATATGAGGGTTTGAGAGACTCTAATTTAGTGGGAATTTACTATTATCTTAAAAAAAGACATAGTTTTTTAGGTATATCCTGTGCAGGAGCACATACTATAATTCCAAAAATTAAAATATAATAGTAGATACAAGAAATATTGACTGCTATTATCTAAAATAGGAAATGAACAATTCACAAACATTACAATGAGAAAAAAGGAAAACATCTATTTTAAAGCTTATATTTAGAAGAAGAGGACAAAGGATTGTCCTTATAGTAATAGATATGATGGCACAAACCTTCACTTGGTAGTGATTCGGGTATTTTAGGAATAGCAACAGGTACTTTCTCATCTGAGACAGGTTTCTCGGTTACCTCAGACACTTAAAAAAAAATATTGTTTCTTTTATTTGTCTGTATATAAATGTACATATGAGACACACAAAAAACAAAGACACTTAGCACACAGTAACAGTGGTCATAATCATGAAAGACTGTGCGCCAGTCTCTCTCAAGGTAGTCTAAAAACAATTATCACATTTTATAGACTTAGTTGGGAACAAAGAAAAGAGAGAATATAGAAAATATTTATTCTCAGGAAATGTCTCCTGGCAATATATACCTTTGGTTGGAGAAGGCTCTGTTTTTTGCAATTGTGACTTTTTAGGTGTAGTAAGAGGCACTTTCTCTTCTGGGACAGTTCTCTCTGGCACTTCAGGTGCTTTAAAGATATTAGTAAATTTTCATTTTTGTGAATATTAAGATACATATATATACATACAATAACGTAAAGTGCAATGTCTAAAAAGAGTAGGGCATACAAAACATAAAGAATAATAAAATTTTAAGTGACATATTATTAATTTAGCCCTGCATACACCAGTGAAACAAGGGAAAAAGTATCCAGAGAATAGAGAAGAGACTCAGTCACTGATGTATGTACCTTTAACTGAAGGAACTGTATGTTTTTTAAGGACAGGCATAGGCTCCGGTGCTTTCGGCACAGTCACAGGCTCTGCTTTCTTGGGCACAGCCAAAGGTTTCTTGGGCACAGCCACAGGCTTCTTTGGCACACCCACAGGTTTCTTGGGCACAGCCACAGGTTTTGGAGGAATGACCACCGGCACCTCCTCTTCTGACTCTTTCTCCTCAGCCACTTCAGGCACTTTAAAGATATTAGTTATTTTTACTTGAATGCACTAAAGGTCATGCATATATAGACTCAAAATGACCAGATGCTGCTCTCACCCCTCCCCACAGAGTGCAGAGGGGCAAGGAACACTCAATTACTGCAACAAAAAAATCCAGAGGGCATGGAAGGCTCCTTCAGAGCACCACCATATACCTTCAGCTGGAGGAGCTTCTGGCTCTCCAGGCTCGGCAACCGGAGCCACCTCTTCTGGTGCTTCCACCTCCTCTTCCTCTTCCAGGACCTCAGCCTCAGGCATCTCGGGCACTTCAAAGATATTAGTGCGTTTCATTTTACATTGTTGAAAACACATGCCAAGTAGGAACAAAAACCAGGGCAACAGAGACACAGTACATCACAACACCAGCTCAAAACCTCACACTCCCATGCAGCACTCTTTCCCCAACACGCACAACCTTGACAGTCTCAGTCAGGAATCAGAGACAGTCCAAGAGAGGGTAGGACAGTGCTTAGGAGAAGAAGATTAAGTGTCTCCTTTGTTAAGTTATCCATGAAGACAGGTACCTCTGGGTGTTGGAAGCTCTGGTGCTTTGGCAGTGGCCACAGGTAGTTTTTCCTCACGAGTAACCTTCCTGGGCACCTCAGGTGCTTCAAAGATATTAGTAACAGTCAGTTTTATACAATAAAGGGGAAGATGTACAATGAAACATAGACTGGAGATGCGCTCATGAAAGTAACCAAACAGGTCTCACAACATCAACCCATCTCTCTCTCTCTCTCATTTGCTGTCTCTTGCTCTCAGACACACACCACCTCACACAGCACAGGCACAGAGGAGTGATGCCTAGTGAGTTCTGTGAGAAAACTGTTGGCTATGTTTAGGTACAGCTTGAGCTGTGAATTAGGATACATTTCTCTGTATTTAGCAGCCTTCCCTCCTTGGAAGGAGAGACTGTCATTCTCAGCCCCGCTGGAATCCGGTTTTTCCCTGGGACCAATCCCAGCCCATATCTAATCTGTGGCATTCCTCATGAATCTGCTGGTGCTTGGAATTCAGCAGTCTGGGTAGAGACAGGGTGAGGACACAATAGTTCTCTTTTCTCCCTATTTTTGTCCTCTATTTCTGTTCTTTGTTTATGCTTTTCTTTTTATTAGCTTATTTTCTTACCCTAACTACCTATTGTGCTTCAATTTTCATTGCACTGTGGCAACTTCCACAGCCTGTATGGTGCAATGGATTTTACAATGATTCTTTCTTCCTTCTAAACCCCCAAATTATCAGCACTTTCTCTAAACACTTGATATGCTGTCACTTCTCACTGCACTTATGTGCATTGCTGAGTAAAAATTGGGTTTTCATTTCAAAAAATTTATGTCTGTCATAAAAACTACCTGAGTCTCTCTAAAGACTCACGTAGACATTCAGTGACAATTTAAGATAACAGAATTGGCCAGCCATATGAAAAACTTATGATAAATTGCTAAAATGGGTTTTTTTTTGTATCTACTGATTCAAAACATGAGAACAAAAGAGCAAATTCAAAATATAACCTGAGTTGTTGATAAAAAATACTAGATTATCAATTTCCTAACTGTTACTTAACACAGAATGTAGAAATGTCACGAAATCACAAATGAACAGGACAACAGACATCAGAAGTAACACGTAAGACAGTAAGAAACAGTCTCATTCAGACTGATGCACAGGGTGACAGGTACCTCGAACTGTGGCAGGTTCTGGCTTTTTTGGCACAGTTACGGGTATAGGCTCTTCCAGAACACCTTTCTTGGGCACCTTGGGCACTTCAAAGATATTAGTACATTTTAGTTTTGTGAGCACTGCAGATGTATACGAAACAATAAGACAGTCAATAGTATATTCACATAATCTGTTTTGAGAAAGTGCTGTGGTTACATTCAGTCATCAGTTATGCTTTGCTTCAAAGCTGTGGAATGACCAGGGTGTCAAATACATCACACAGGAGATGGGAATTCTGGGTTTGGTCTTAGTTTCTCAGTCAAGGTGGAAATGTAGAAAACATATGGCTTCCCAGTAACAGATGATCAGAGACTTATGGAATCCTACTGTATTTGTGCATCAGCCATATATAACACACAACTAGTTTAGCATTGTAACAATTTTTTAGGAAATTAGCATTTGCTTTATCATTACATTCTTGTTTTTTACTATCAATTATTTCCATTCTTTACATATCCTTTAAAGTTTCTGTTTTCCACAGTTCCTGTCATTTAGATTCTATTGTTTTCAGAAATATGTATTTCTATCTTGTCTTTTTGACTATATTAATGTGCTAGTAAGATAATCAGTAGATATATGCAGTCTTTTGCTAGTAAATCTACCTCATGCACATTGACATTAACTTACTTTCAAAGAGGTAGATAACAGATATTGCTGCTGTCATTTGTTAGAAATTTCAGGGATGTAACATTTTGTTCTTTAAACTTAGGACTTATTTTCAGGCTCTTCAGCAGAAAAACGTTATTCTGCTTAAAGTAAACATTCAGTAATTGTTTATTCTCAAACTTTACAAAAATATCAGAAAGCTGCAGATATTTTTCAAAGAATGGAATCTAGTTTTTCTGTCATTTCTTTGACACTCTACATTGCATTTCATATTTTTTAGGCACCTATCTCCAATAGGTCATCATCAGAAAAATTAGTTGAACTGAAGTCCAGAAGAGCATGATGTTTCTTTCTAACAATGATACTAAGAGTGATGATCTGTACCTTTGCCTGGTGGTGGTTCTGGTTGTTTGGGTACAGCAATGGGTGGCTTTTCCTGTGGGACATCTTTCTTGGGCACCTTGAGCACTTTAAAGATATTATTTCCTCTTAATTTCAGAGTTAAATTAATAGAAAAGCTCATAACATTTGAGATAAAATCAAAGAATTTAGATATTACTAAACACTGTAATATTCCTCTAGCGACTGGATGGTTAGTCACATGCACAAAGATAGTCCAGCAGAGGCTAAGGGTAGAGGACAAATAACAAATCTTACAGAAAAGAAGTGATAGCAAATGAAAATACTAATCTATACACTAAAATAAAAAGTAACACTCTCCAGAAGATATACCTTTAGCTTGTGGAGGTTCTGTTTTCTTTGGCACAGCCACAGGTTTCTTGGTCACAGCCACAGGCTTTGGGGGAATGACTGCTGGCACCTCCTTCTCTGCCTCTTCCTCCTCAGGCACTTAAAAGATATTAGATCCTTTTACTTGACTGAGCTTAAAATCAGCAAAGAGTCAAATGGCAAGCAGCAAGGCAGGAAAGTAAACACTTGACAGAGTACCAAGGAGTCCTTTTCAGTTAATCACTCTTACTTCAGGTGGACTACTCGCAGTAGTATGGCCCAAGTATGGGCTTATGAGGGCGGGGATCCTGGTGAGCCCCACCCTCTCTTGCAGGAATGTACTGATGCATAGAGGCACAAAACGACCAGATGCTGCTCTCACCCCTCCCCACAGAGTGCAGAGGGGCAAGGAACACTCAATTACTGCAACAAAAAAATCCAGAGGGCATGGAAGGCTCTTTCAGAGCACCACCATATACCTTCAGCTGGAGGAGCTTCTGGCTCTCCAGGCTCGGCAACCGGTGCCACCTCTTCTGGTGCTTCCACCTCCTCTTCCTCTTCCAGGACCTCAGCCTCAGGCATCTCGGGCACTTCAAAGATATTAGTGCGTTTCATTTTACATTGTTGAAAACACATGCCAAGTAGGAACAAAAACCAGGGCAACAGAGACACAGTACATCACAACACCAGCTCAAAACCTCACACTCCCATGCAGCACTCTTTCCCCAACACGCACAACCTTGACAGTCTCAGTCAGGAATCAGAGACAGTCCAAGAGAGGGTAGGACAGTGCTTAGGAGAAGAAGATTAAGTGTCTCCTTTGTTAAGTTATCCATGAAGACAGGTACCTCTGGGTGTTGGAAGCTCTGGTGCTTTGGCAGTGGCCACAGGTAGTTTTTCCTCACGAGTAACCTTCCTGGGCACCTCAGGTGCTTCAAAGATATTAGTAACAGTCAGTTTTATACAATAAAGAGGAAGATGCACAATGAAACATAGACTGGAGATGCGCTCATGAAAGTAACCAAACAGGTCTCACAACATCAACCCATCTCTCTCTCTCTCTCTCATTTGCTGTCTCTTGCTCTCAGACACACACCACCTCACACAGCACAGGCACAGAGGAGTGATGCCTAGTGAGTTCTGTGAGAAAACTGTTGGCTATGTTTAGGTACAGCTTGAGCTGTGAATTAGGATACATTTCTCTGTATTTAGCAGCCTTCCCTCCTTGGAAGGAGAGACTGTCATTCTCAGCCCCGCTGGGATCCGGCTTTTCCCTGGGACCAATCCCAGCCCATATCTAATCTGTGGCATTCCTCATGAATCTGCTGGTGCTTGGAATTCAGCAGTCTGGGTAGAGACAGGGTGAGGACACAATAGTTCTCTTTTCTCCCCATTTTTGTCCTCTATTTCTGTTCTTTGTTTATGCTTTTCTTTTTATTAGCTTATTTTCTTACCCTAACTACCTATTGTGCTTCAATTTTCATTGCACTGTGGCAACTTCCACAGCCTGTATGGTGCAATGGATTTTACAATGATTCTTTCTTCCTTATAAACTCCCAAATTATCAGCACTTTCTCTAAACACTTGATATGCTGTCACTTCTCACTGCACTCGTGTATTGCTGAGTAAAAATTGGGTTTTCATTTCAAAAAATTTATGTCTGTCATAAAAACTACCTGAGTCTCTCTAAAGACTCACGTAGACATTCAGTGACAATTTAAGATAACAGAATTGGCCAGCCATATGAAAAACTTATGATAAATTGCTAAAATGTTTTTTTTTTGTATCTACTGATTCAAAACATGAGAACATAACAGCAAATTCAAAATATAACCTGAGTTGTTGATAAAAAATACTAGATTATCAATTTCCTAACTCTTACTTAGCATAGAATGTAGAAATGTCATGAAATCACAAATGAACAGGACAACAGACATCAGAAGTAACACGTAAGACAGTAAGAAACAGTCTCATTCAGACTGATGCACAGGGTGACAGGTACCTCGAACTGTGGCAGGTTCTGGCTTTTTTGGCACAGTTACGGGTATAGGCTCTTCCAGAACACCTTTCTTGGGCACTTTGGGCACTTCAAAGATATTAGTATATTTTAGTTTTGTGAGCACTGCAGATGTATACGAAACAATAAGACAGTCAATAGTATATTCACACAATCTGTTTTGAGAAAGTGCTGTGGTTACATTCAGTCATCAGTTATGCTTTGCTTCAAAGCTGTGGAATGACCAGGGTGTCAAATACATCACACAGGAGATGGGAATTCTGGGTTTGGTCTTAGTTTCTCAGTCAAGGTGGAAATGTAGAAAACATATGGCTTCTCAGTAACAGATGATCAGGGATTTATGGATTGCTACTGTATTTGTGCATCAGCCATGTTTCATTAAAGACTGTGTGTTCTGTCCTGGTCTAGGTAGTTACTGTCATCTTTTTACTTGTTACCTGGATAATATCACTATTTTTATCCTTCAGGTTGACTTCACCTTTCTTTTTCTGTCTTTGCATGTTTCCTCTCTTCTTTAACTTATCACATTTTCCCTCTAACATCTCCTGGCTTCCATTCTAATCACTAAATGTTGCTTATAAGTATTTCCTCTTATATTAATTTAAATTTTTTGAATGATTATATCATTACTTTGAGGCAGTACTTCACAGTATTTCAGATGGAGAGGATCTGGTGGCAGAATGAACGTTTTCTCATAGAATTTTAGAATCATTTAGTTTGGAAAAAACCTTTAAAATCATCAAGTCTAACTGTAAACCTAACACTGCCAAGCCCCATTAAACCATGTACTAAGCCATCCCTACTAATAATGTGAACAACTGTTTATGAATTCATTCTCTTGTTAGCATCTTTAAGTTTTTAGCATTTTTTCATAGACATAAGTTCATCATATCTGCTTGATATGTCTTAAACCTAGTACAGCAAAAGTTTGTATGGTTTTAGTTGAGGAAATATTTGACACCCCTGCACAGCAATTCGTATTTGGTATATCTCTCACATTTTTGATATCAAAGTATACAGTGAGAGATCAATTTGAACTGAGACTCATTAAAAAAAAACAACACCCTTCCTTACGATGATAATAGTGGTGACATGTACCTTTAGGAAGCGAAGCTCCTGTTTTTTTAGATACAGCAGGGGGCAGTTTCTCCTCTGGAACAGTCCTCTCAGCCATCTCAGGCACTTCAAAGATATTAGTGCATTTAATTTTACAACAACAATACAACAATGTAAGTACAGAGACTGAAACACAGAGGACAACAGAAATGTTCTGAAATAACAAATTAGCACACGCTCATATTCAGTGCAATTTGTTTAGCAAGCATCATTTAAAACAGATCCAGAACGATAGACAGAACAAAAGATGTTAAGATCATACTTAAGAGAAGACTAGGTGTGCTTGTCATGTATTTCATGATAACGTAGACTGATGGAGTGTTTGATTTCTCAGGAACAGTTAGAGGAATTTTCTGTTCTGGGAATGCCTTTCAGGCATTGCATATTTAAAGATATTAGTTATGTTTATTAAGCTTTAAAATGAGCAGTGAAACATAACACACTCAAGAGAAGGAAAAGAGATCCTATGCATAAGAAGAGGTACCTTTAGTCTGTGCAGCTGCTCGCTTTTTAGGTATAGCAATATGCTCTTGCTTTTCGGGCAACTTGGCTGGTGGTGGTTCCTCCGGTGCCAAAACAAGGTCTGGTTCTTTGGATGCCACTTCAGGCTTTGGTTTTTGAAGTGGTGTAGAAGATTCTAGTTTTTGGGGTGCTAAAACTGTTTCTGGTTCCTCAGGCAGTATGACAGGTTCTGGCTCGCAGGGTGCCACAACAGGCTTTGATTTTCTGGACACTGCAAAAGGCTTTGGTTTTTGGAAATCTGCAGCAAAGTCTGTTTCCTCAGCTGCTACAAGCTCTGTTTTTTGGGTCAGCACAAAATGTTTTGTTTTAGGGGGCACCAAACCAGGCTTTGATTTTTTGGATGATTCAACTATCTCTGACTCCTCAGACACCACTGTGAGCTTAGGTTCCTTGGGGGCTATAAGTGGTTCTGGTTTCTGGGATTCCAGAACTGGCTTTGGTTTTGAGGGCATCACACCATGTTTTAACTTTTGAGGTGGCACATCATGCTTGGGTTCCTCAGATACCACAACAAACTCTTGTTTCTCAAGCACTACAACATGTTGTGGTTCTTGGTGTTCCAAAACAGGCTTCTGTTTTGGAGGCATCACACCATGTTTTAGTTTTTGGGGCTCTGCATCAGGTTTGGGTTCCTCAGATATCACAACAAACTCTTGTTTCTCTACAACATGTTCTTGTTTCATTACAACTTGTTTCACTACATGTTCTGGTTTTTCGTGTTCCAAAACAGGCTTCTGTTTTGGGGGCATCACACCATGTTTTAACTTTTGGGGTGGCACATCAAGCTTGGGTTCCTCAGATACCACAATAAACTCTTGTTTCTCAAGCACTACAACATGTTCTCGTTCTTGGTGTTCCAAAACAGGCTTCTGTTTTGGGGGCATCACACCATGTTTTAGTTTCCGGTGCTCTGCATCAGGCTTGGGTTCCTCAGATACCACAGCAAATTCTTGTTTCTCAAGCACAACAGCATGCTCTGGTTTTTGGGATGCCACAACAGGTTCTAGTTTTTGGGTTGTCAAAACAGTCTCGGGCTCCTCAGATGTCAGAAAACGGTCTAGTTTTTCAGTTGCCACTACAACCTTTTGCTTTCGGGCCACTTTAGCCACTTGCGGTTCTTGCAGTTCCACCTCTTGAGGCTTTGCTTTTGGGGGTCCTGCAATGGACTTTGGTTTTCGGGAAACTGGAACAGGTACTTCCTTTTCTGGGAAAGTTGTCTTGGCCACTTTATGTACATAAAAGATATTAGTTCTAAATTTAACAATGGCACTGACAATCATGCCAAAATTAAGTCAATCATAAAACACAAAAACACAATTGTAATGAAAATATTAAAAACATTTCAGGTACTGATCATTTATGTTGCCCTTTTTAATGATGAATATATGACATTTTGGCTTTTTTCTCTTTTCTCTCGAGTGTACACACACACTCCCCCCTCACAAAATTCATGCCCCCATATGGACGTACACACATGCACTCATAGTATAACTTAAACAGTAAGTAAAATCCATGATAATTTCAAGCAGAAAAGACAGGACAAAAGATATTAATAGCATTGCAGGGAATTAGCTGAAGATGCTTTTAAGAAATATCAGTGATGGCATCTAGTTTTTCTTGACGGAGCTTCTGGAATTTCAATCATATTGATATTTTCTGCCCTCAGCTACTAGAATGGGTATTTTCTTTTCTTCTATTATAACTTTGAAGATATTAGCTGTGGTTGTTTTCATGAACCCAAGCAGGTAGAATAATAAGAATAATCAAAAATTGTAAGAAGAAATATAAAATACAGACAATTCAGACACGCAAGATTTGCCCCTGTTTTTCAATAACAACCATGTATGTCTGTTTCACACACACATGCAGGTGGATAGAACAAGTATAATGTAGAATCTCAGAAGGCCTGGGTAATTATAATATTAAAGAAAAGAGGAAAAACATTGCTTTTGTTATTTGTTAGTGTTGAAATTTACCTTCCTTTGGTAGAGGTTCTGGTTCTTCAGGTGCAGCCTCTGGTTCTGGCTCAACCACAGGTTCTGGTATTTTAGGCACAGGTATTTTCTTTTCTGGAACAACTTTCCTCGGCACCTCTGGTTCTTTAAAGACATTTGTTTGTTTTAGCGTTAGGAGTTTGAAGAATAGGAATTAAAAAGGCAACAATAGGCACAAGACGAAAAATAACACACCATCATATAAACCCCCAACCGGATAAATAGCCTGGGTTTTTTTTTCGTACTGCTATTTGCACACCATTGTCGCTTACTGGGAGCTATTCACAAGTGAAGAAGACAACACAATCTGTAACACTTACAAATATTAGAGCATAAAAAAAGCAGATAACACAAACTTAAGGGTAGTGTTTAAAGAAACATTAAAGATTGTGTGCAATCTCATCACTATTGAACATGTACCTTTAGTAGGTGGTGGAGGTTCTGGTTTTTTAGGAACTTCAATGTGTATTTTTTCTTCTGAAACCACTTTCTTGGGCACCTCAGGCACTTTAAAAAAATTATTAATTTTATTTTTATGCATTTCAAAGATATGTCTGTACTGTTCAGACACTAAGAAAACGTAAATCTCGGGGACATGAAAAGCATCAGTGGTTTTGTGTGTGAACATGTAATTTACCTTTGCCTACAGAAAATTCTCTCTGCTGCCTCACTGAGGTACAGATACAAAAACTACAATTCAAACAACAAAAATATTTTATAATACATTTATAGTAAAAGTAAATTACCACTATGTTGAAATAGTACCCTAGACAATTAAGGGGTTTTCTTGTGTGCAGCAGCTACTTTTAGTCAGTGGAAGTTCTGGTTTCTTTGATACTCTAACTGAAGCCTTTTCTGGGACCACTTTCTTTAGTATCTCAGGCACATGAAGAATATCAATAACTTTATACTATGAGAATTTCATAAACAACATTAAAGCATAACAGCAGATCACTATCAGTGAAAGCACAACTACAAAGAACAATTTTTATTACACAACACATTCATTCACTTGACAAAACTTTGACAACAGAAGAAAATGCTAAGAGAGGTCTTAAATACTGTGTTCTATATTGTTAAAACAATAAAAGAGTGATTTTTTTGATTCTGTTACTTTTGTCATAATGTCAAGTATCTTTAGCTGGTGTAACTTCTGGCTTTTTAGGTACAGCAACTTTGATTTTTTGTTCTACAACTACTTCCTTGGGTCCTTCACGCCCTTTCGGGAAGAGATTACTTTCAGTTATTATATGGAATTTTACAGTTACATTCAAAACTTTTCAGTAGAATTGCAAATGTTTTTAATAGACCCTTTGATTTGACATATTTATTGCCTTAGGGTTATTTTATGCCCTTGTATAATCTGAGGAAACACCTCAAAGTCTTCTGGAGTGTTATCTTTTACACTAGATTAATTTTCTGTTTTATTCAACCATTTCCTGAATCTCCATTTCCCTTAGACTGACGTTGTCCATTTTGTATTCCTTGTCACATTCTTCTGTATGTGATGGCTTCATGATATCAATTTTTCATCTATGCATGGAGGGTTTTCTCCTCTATTAGACATCTGTATCACTATCCTATACTCTCTTTTGGGGCTAATTTTTCATTATCTGTCAGGAGTATTTCACATCACAGAGACCCTCTTTTCTCCTCTTCTCTTAAGATTTCTCCTGTTGTTCTCAAGTGTCAGTCTCATCTCTGCCCAGCCACATCAGTATTTCTAACATACTGGTACACTGACTGCAGCTTCGAATCAGAAAAAAAGAATTTTCAAAACAGTAACATTCATAGAACTGTGGGCACAGAAAATAAAAGTAACAGGAAAACACAAACAAACAATCAAATAACTAATCTGCACAATCAAGGTTCTTTTCCTCTTCCAAATTTTAGTTTTCTGTAGTGCAACATACCTTTGGCTGGTGGTGGTTCTGGTTTTCTAGGGACAGCAGTGGCTACTTTCTCTTCTGGAATTTTCTTGGGCACCTCTGGCACTTTAAGGAAAACAGCATTCATTTTTTTAATATTTAAAGCATTTAAAATTATTAAGAGGAAAGAGTATCACAAGAACCACATCAGAAAGAAAATAAACAAAAGATATAAAAAGAGATACGACATGCAACAATGTTGTATACTATTACATAATACTAGGATTTTTATAAATTAGTTTTACTATAAACACTAATGCCCAAGAGAAATCTCCTCAGAAAGTTACCATTATTGACATATAAGATTTAGATAGTGTTACTCTTGGTTTTTTAGGCACAGCAACATCTATTAATTTCTTAGGTACCTAGACACTTTAAAGAAATAATTGTAGTTTTAAAAATTACAAAGATAAAACATCCAATACAGAGAAATAAGACAAAACAGATATATAAGGGTGCTTTGACAACAGTTACAAATTCTGAAAAGTGTTCATGGTTCTATCTGGCAAAGAACAAGTCTGAACTGACTTTTTGTCATGCAGTGGGGACGTGCCACACAAACAGAACTTTTTTTCAGACAGAACTTTTGGAATACCTGAATGAATTGTAACAACTGGTTTCTGTGCCAATTCTATTTCACAATTAAATCCATTGACCCCTAAGTTTCACATGAGCAGTGTGAAACAGGAAGTACACATACTTCTTGCTTGAGTACTGATAGAATTTCTGAGGTTGTTCACAGTATCCACAAAGTGAAAATGTTTGTTCTGTAAATCTCACTGCATGTTAACTCAGTCAGAGTTTTCCTTTCTTCTAGCCCCTTTTTGTCTAGCTTCTGATACAATTTCTAGGTTATTTTTGGCTACAAGAAATAGATAAACTCAACTAATTTTTAATGTTTTGACAACAACAATACAAGGGACAGATGAAACTCATAGAGAAAGGAGTTTGGCAGATAGAGCTTCTGGTTTTTTAGGCAGAAGGACAGGTTTTTCTTCAGTAATAGTTTTCTTAGGCAATTCACACACTCAGAAGGTATTTACTGATTTTAATTTTATGAATTAGACACAAGTTAAGAAACAGACACAGGGACACACACAACATAAATGCCACAAATCTGACACAAGTGGACCATGATCTATTAAATTGGAAACTGTGTAAGAAGCAGTAAAGATGTTTATCAGCAAAAGACCTCAGTTCTACTAGGCTCTCAGAGTACCTTTAGACGGTGGAGATGCTGGTCTTTTAGGCACAGGAGTAGGTTCTGGTTTTTTAAGCACAGGAGTAGGCTCTGGTTTTTTAGGCACAGGAGTAGGTTCTGGTTTTTTAAGCACAGGAGTAGATTCTGGTTTTTTAAGCACAGGAGTAGGTTCTGGTTTTTTAGGCACAGGAGTAGGCTCTGGTTTTTTAGGCACAGGAGGAGGCTCTGGTTCTTTAGACACAGGAGTAGGTTCTGGTTTTTTAGGCACAGCAATAGGCACTTCTTCTGGACGAGCTTTCTTAATGACCGTGGGTACTTTAAAGATATTAGTTCATTTTAAGGATAGAAAGATAAATCATAAAAAATCTCAAGTTTTTTGTATAAGTAGGGTACTAAAAGAATGAATACAAATACTAATTACTTTGAACAAGAACTAAACTATGAACATGAATAATTTAATTTTCCTGGAGTTCATGACTTAGTAAATTGCAGGAAGAGATGATGAAGATATATACCTCTAGGTGCTGGAGCCTCCTCTTTTCGTTGAACAGTAGAAATTTCTTCTTCTATGTGCATCTCCTCATACACTTCATGTACTTAAAAGATATTAGTTTAAACACTTAAATTAACTTAGAATATATTCAGAAAACTATACAGTGTATAAGATAAAGAACAAATATAAACAAATGTTCAAGTTCCTCTTAAGGTACACAGGTCTATTTTATAACCACCAGCAAAATGAGGATGCTTTCAAATAAGGAATGAAAAAAAATCTCTTATTCTATCCTGATATGACTTCTGCAGCTTTACAAGAGAAAGATGTGTGGTATGTCCTAAACTCAGCTACTACCTTGAGTGCAAGAGGCCTTGTCTATCTAAGCTCTGTCACTTTTTATTTTTATTTTTTTTTCCTTTGGGCTGATCTCAAGTAGCAGCTAATTTTCCCCTTGAGAACAATTAATTTTATACTGTGGTAAGTAAGCTGTTAAGTAAACCTTAGTTCATGATAAGTAGAATGCTCTCAAAACAATTAAAAATTTATGTATGAAAACATTTTTTATCCTTCAAATCCCACTCAAAATTTCTTGTACCTGTAAAGTGTGAAGGTTCTTCTTTATGTGGAGCAGGAGTTATTTTCTCTTTGTGGACAGGTTTCTTTGGTACTTCAGGAACTTAAAAATATTGGTTTATTTTAGAAATTTGCACTATGAAATAAGTAATACAGTTTCGTAAAACAACAAAAAAGTTCTACTAGAAAAATACAAAAAATACACCCTATAAAGCTGTGAATACAACTCAACAACTTCGCCTTCTGGAGTTCATTGTTTTTCTTACTCCTAGCACTTCCAGGTCTGAATATGCTCTTCTCTGAAAAGATAGTAGGATTTTTTATGCTTGGGTTTCTTATTAGTTTGTTTGTTTTTCCTGGGTTTTTTTAATGGATTTTTGTTGTGGGGTTTTTTTGTTTGTTTGATAGGGTTTTCTGTTGGCTTTGTTTGTTTGTTTGGGTTTTTGTTTGGTTTGGTTTGGGGTTTTTTTTAGGTATTTTGGCATCTAAAGGAGTTTATTTTTTGAAATTTCAAAATTACCCATAAAAGCAAGGCAAAACTCCAGTGCAATTAACTAATTATGCTTCCAACATCTGTTGAGTTCTTTAGTGCTGGACTTCTACTACAAAAATTATGTTGCTATGAAAAACCTTTTGTGGCTCTGTATTTTGTCCCAATTTAAAGTATTACCTTAATCTTGACTTTCCTAAAGTCCCTGATATGACTGCAAAGAGTCCTTCTGCAAACAAGCTTCTGCCACAATGTTTTAGATTTTTTTCTAATATATTGTCAAAGTATTTTAGGAAAAAAAATGAGACATGAAGTAAAAAAAATATAAGGCTAATCCCTGGCTCTACTAATGAGTCTCCTGTCTACTAAATTTCCTTGTCTAATTTAGTCTTTCTAAATTTTAAATTCTTGGAGCAGAATGTATCAGTCTGTTTGAGCAGCTGCTAACAAAAGACAGATATGGTAACTATAAGGTGTCTATGACACCTTGTTTTGTTGTTTAAGAAAAACAAGCAAGTTGGGTTTCTCACTTAGTACCTCACTTTTAAAAGAGGTTAGAGAAAATCCATTTGGAGGACTTGTACCTTTAGCTGGAGGAGTTTCTTCTGTAGGTACAGCAGCAGGTATTTTCTTAAGTGGGACAGTTTTCTTTGTCACTGCAGATATTTCAAAGATATTACATTTTTTAAAGAACATCATAATATACAAAGTGTAAGTAACAAAGAAGCAATGACAGACACATGGTGTCTAAGGAAACACGAGAATGAACACATTTAATAGCAGATTAGCACACAGATGGAATGATGAAGATGAATAACTAATTTGTAGGGAATGTGTTGCTTTACATAGCTTGAAAAGTTGGTGTACCTTTAGCTGCTGGAGCTTCTGGTTCAGTAGGAACAATAAAAGAGACTTTTTCTTCTGTTGGAACTTCTCCATAAACTTCAGGTTCTTTAAAGATATTAGTTTATTTTACATATTTTAGTATTAATTACAAGACAAGAGTAGAAAGACAACTTGTAATGCAAAAATGCAGACATGTATATGGACAAGGAGCTGTTTGAACATAAGTCATTCAAATATCTCAGTTCAGCCTAATCCTTTACTAATGCCTGCTAGAAGTGACCACTCCCAATCAACACAAGTATATACAAATGTTTAATTTTAGTTTCTAGTTACTTAGTTTCATGTATTAGATAAAGTTTGTAACTGAATTTCATATGTTCTCATTTGGAGTTAACTATCTCTATCCCAGCTCAAAAATTAGTTGTTGCTTAGGATGGCTCTTAAACCATTGTCTACTTAAGTTCATTTCTTTGCTCCAGTGTGATTAAAGTGTTTCCTGGATCAGCAACTTAGTTTCTCTCTTATTTACATTTATTTCTCTTATTATCACAGGAGAAAAGTTTAGCATTTTTAGAATGCTAAACTCCATTTTTACATTCAGTTTAACATTTTAAATTTTAAATTTTTAAAATGCTGAACTACATCTAAATTTGGGGAGAGAGTTGTTTTAAGAGTCATGGATATAAGTTACTTCTAAATATTTTTAAAAATTAATTGAAAATATCTCATATTTCACAGAACACTGTAGGGCATGAATTGATATATTCTCTGCAATTTACTGTTTGGTAGATGTGTAATTGATGTACCTTCATAGAAAGGAGGCTCCTCTTCTCTAGGGATAATGATGGGTACTTTCTCTTCAAGGACAGCTCTCTTATGAAACTCAGAAACTTCAAAGATATTAGCTTTCTTTTAGTAACCTCAGAATAATTTGTTGTTTTTAACATCCCAAACAGAAATAAACCCAGAAAACTAAGTCCCTTTGAGATCTCGAATACCATACCTTTTTGAGAATGAAATACAACACAGTTCTAGAATTGTCTTGATGGAACAATGAATTATGTGAAGAATTTATAGTTTCTGCTCTCAAAGAGCACAATCCATTTGCTTTCCTCACTGAATTGTCATGCTTTTCCTTTGGATAGGCGTAACAGCTTTAATGTCTTAAACTTACTGGCTCTTGCCCTATTACTTCAGCAATTTCATGACTCATATATTGGTTTCAAACCCCCAGTTTAAACTAAATTCACAACTATATATTAAAAATATAAAAGCATTGAAGGTTTACATAGTGGTAATGTAACTAGAGATACCTCCTCAGCGTGTTTTCATTCATAATCCAATGATTTACTGTCTAGCACAGGTCTGAAATATTTGCCTCAGAGTTTACAGTATATCACTGAGAGCTGAATTTCCACTTGAGACTGGGTACTCTTGCAACAGTGTAAAGGACACAACAATCATTTTAAAAGATGTTAGCTAGGAAAAATGGCACAAATATTTCCATAAGATCTCATATCAAAGCCTCCTTTACCTTTCTTTGGTGGAACTTCTATTTCAGGTGTACGTGTAGGTTTCTTTTCTTCAGGGACAGTTCTTTTGAGAACATCTGGTCCTTTAAGATATAATTTACTTTTAGGGCTTTCAAAGTTATTTGGAAGAAGTTAGAAAGAAGAAGAGCAAATCTAACAAGGAAGATTCTTGAAACACCAAAGAATTAAATACTTACTGAAAGAACGTCTATGTTAATTTTGAAGATTAGACAAAAGAATAATGTTTAAAAATATATATTCTTGAAAGATTCCTTTTCAGAAGAAATAAAAATATTCTTTCTTTCTGAACTACTTTCATGGGCAGCTTAATGACAAAACACTCATTTTTTAAAGTGACTCTCACATGTTTTCAACAAATTACTTGAAACAAACAGGCAAAAAATATTCAGTTACAAACAGATGAAAAAACCACTGTGGAGACATAAAACACATGCAGGTTTCTCAACAAATAATGAGGACAAAAGACTGAAATTAGAGTTCATATACCATGAAGACAACGCAGAGGAAGTATACCTTTAGCTGGTGGAGTCGTCTCCTTTTTAGGAACAGCAGGTGGCACTTTTTCTTTTGGAACAGGTTTCTTTGGCACTGCTGGCACTTTAAAGACATTGGTGTTTTTTTAAGAATGTTTGCAGTATGAGTATTATGCAAGAATAGAAGTTAAAAAAAAGCAAGCAATGCAAAGACTCAGAAATCTTAGCAAAACACAAATATATATATATAATACATATATACATGTACATAATACAAAATAGGCCACTTGTCTGGACCAGTTTGCTTGGATTCACATAGCTAGAGTTTTGGTATTCAGTGAAAGAAAAACACTGCTGTTGTTGGGTAAATTTTTGACTAGGATAAGCCTTAACAATTAGTTTCATGAACTATCAGCTCTAAATAATGACAACTGGGGAAACAGTAAGGTTTTAATTTCCTGTCAACTAGGTTCAAGCCTTTCTGTAAAAACAAACAAACAAGCAAGCAAACCCACTTTTGCCCACTGATTTAATTCTGAGAATTCATATGAGAAACAACTGTAGAACTTATCATGAAATGAATTCTGGCAAAACGAGTGCTATGAACAGAAAATTACAAAATTCTGGACTAGTACAGTAACTGTACTAGCATCCACTGACAGTTGCTATTCATGACACTTAGGTTTTGTAAAGCCTGTTACAGAGAACACCTACTAAGATTGCATACATCCCAGCACATCATTAGGTTAAAGAAAGTTCTAGTTTTTTAGGATTCTGCAGGAAACCAGGGTTTCAATGATTAGCTATAAAATGTCACATATTGTAAGGACAAAAATTAAATTTTGCCTCCAGGAAGTAAATTTGTCTGTTTTGGTTTGTTAAAGAAATACTTTTTTTTTTTAGTAACTTCACTTCTTTGACTGTACTGTTAAGGACAGTTAAGGATCTTGCAGTCAAATCAGAATAGGCAAATTACTGGATTTGGGGATTCAGAGACTCAGGCAGAAGACTTGTGTTTTCAAATGTATCGAATAGTTGAGGTACCTTTGGCTGGAGGAGCTTCTCTTTTAGGAACAGGTACTTTTTCTTCTGGCAGAGGTCTTTTGGGCAACTCAGGCACTTTAAAAAATATTTCATTGTGGATTGTAAATTATTTATGAGGAATTACAACAGATATAAACACAGCAAACTAGGCAATCACTCATCTCATAATTTATGCAGAAAAAAAGCAAGTGATAATCTCAGAATTCTTGAACAAAACAAAGGAGTATCAGCCTACATCTTTTGGTACATTGCAGATGCACTTTCTGTTTGACATGAGGACTCATAATTTAAATGGTGGAAAGGAAAGTTTTACATGAGTTCCAATATCTCTGTAACTCAAAGGAGCTAAACTGGGCAAAAGAATCAAATATCAATGCAAAAAAAATATTTAATTCATGTTGAAGCTGAATTACATCAGAAAATTATAAATTTCTCTGCCTGTGTCATATCTACACTAACTCGTTCTTGGGCAGTCAGGTGGGGAACCCTCCCATTTCACTCTGAAGGGAAGAATTCCTTAGGAAGGAGTAGGATAGAAACAATCTTTGAATTGATTTATCATTACCAGCAACAGACAAACATAGGACTACAAACAAGGTAAAATAAAAATAAACACCCATAAGAGGCTTAAGCAGTAACTGGAAACAACACACTATAAGAACAAAGAAATCATGACTTGATTTACCTACAGCTGGTTGGATTTCGTAAGCCTCCTCATATACCTCCTCATATTTCTCATAGATCTCTTCTTTCTCCTTAAACTCGTACTTTCCATAGATATCTTTTTCCTCGGCCTCCTCTGCATATTCCTGTTCCTGAATCTCCCTGTATCCCTCAGGTTCTTCAGGTTCCTCATATGCCTCAATTTCTTCAGCTTCCTGAATCCGCTCAAACTCTTCAATGCTTTCATATGTCTCATACTTCTCATACTCTTCATATGCATATTCATACTTCTCCATTGCAGGTGCAGGAGCAGGAGCAGTGACTTTTTCTTTCCGGACAAGTTTCTTGGATACTTTGGGCACTTTAGAAACAGTATTATTGTTACCATCTGACTTTTTTTTTTTTTTACAGTTAGTCAAGATAATTCACAAAGAACAGAAAATGTACACAATAACCACAAGTATAAGTTAAATTATAAAACCATTCTTCTGAAACAATATATATATTATAAAAGATTTTAGAATGAGGAGGAAAAACAAATCTTTGAGAGAAGTAAGAAGAAATATCTGTACCTTTAGTTGGTGTTGGTTCTTTGGGTTTGGGCACAACAGCTGGTACTTTCTCTTCTGCAACAGCTCTTTTACGCACCTCCATGACTTTAAAGATACAGATTTTGTTTAGGAATTTAAAAAAAACAAACCACCTTAGAGCAGTATACGTACAAAAGCACAAGAAACAGAGGTTTACGGTTCTACAATGCGAACATTGAAAATGAAGAGTTTTAACATAAATTCAAGCAGAAATCTCGTACAACAGAGACAAAAGTTAGAAGAAGGTCAAGAGCATTTTTAGCATAAATATTAATTATAAAGACTACATATACCTTTTGCAGCTGGAACCTCCACTTTTTCAGGGGGAGCAACAAGCACCTTCTCTTCAGGTGTAACCTTCTTAGTCACCTTGGGTACTTTAAAGATAGGACCTAACTTCAGTATGCTTTTGCATAATTTATAAATAGACACCAAGCCAGAAGCTTAGAACAGAGACTCACAAACAAACAAACAAACAATATAGTGACAAATGTAATACAAGACAGAGATACTAAAATGTCCCTTGCTAAACTCAACTTGTATGAAGAATATTATCAGTTAACGATAACAGCATGTACAAACTGCAATACCTTTGGCTGATGGAGCTGGCACCTTTTTAGGAACAGGTTCTTTTACTTCAGGAATGGGTTTCTTAGGCATCTCAGGCACTTTAAAGACATTTTATTTTAAGAATGTCATCCACCAGTAGTATGAGAAAGAGAACACAAAACATATACAAACAGACATAAGGACATAACAACTGATCTGCAGAATATATTTTTAAAAGATGATACAGAAATTAAAGCAAAAGACACTTTACATCCATAGGCATACTTCTTGAAGATGTAAAATCATTTTAGAGAGGTTTTTTTTAGCTAGGAATTTGACAGGCACTTTGAGACATCAATACAGAAAGGCAGCACAGACACAAAACTAACATAAATAACAAACAAAATAAACTAGATGGAGACTCTGAATGAAAATAGCAACACATTGTTTTCCTAAGTATTAATTTATGTACCTTTTGCTGGAGGACGCTCCAGTTTCTCAGGAGTGGGTACAGGAATTTTTTCTTTTGGGACAGGTTTCTTAGGAATCTCTGGTTCTTTAAAGATATTATTTTGCAAACACATTTTAAAATTGCTTTCAGAGCAGTAAAAGCATGAAAAACATGAAACAAGGTAAAAACATGAAACAAGACGACAAGCTCCCCCAAAAAGATTCTTAAGATTTATGTAAGGCTTAGAACAAGAAATAAAGAGGAATACCAATGAACACAAAAGATGTCACGAGTAATTTGCAAGAAAAGATCATGTACCTTTTGCTGGTACAGTTTCTTCTGGAATAGTTTCCTCTCCTTCTTCCTCAGGAACAAAAATGGGAATCTTTTCTTCAGACACAACTTTCTTTGCCACCTCAGGCACTTTAAAGATATTATTTTAAGAACTTTACTTTCACAACATCACAAAGAAAAATTCATAACATAAAACTCAGGGACAGCAATTTTAACATAACAACAGTAATAAAACAGTAAAAAAATAGGGGAAACTCTATTAGGTAATTTTTGCTCCCTGGCAGCAGCAATGTGCAATTTGGCTACAAGGATTATATGAGGAATAGCTATTTTGCCCAATTTTTAATTCCACAGTGTTGTTGTAAACAGAAAATATTATCAAAATATGCTACAAAACAGAGGTTAAGGAAGATTATTAGCATCTAGGTTTTTTTTTTTACATAAAAACCTTCCAGTGTCTGCTTTCCTAAAAAACTCCACTGCTCAGGTAGAATTTGCTTGGCCTTTGCAATAGTCTGCCTCCTCCTTGAATTTCACATTTAGGGTATATAATCTGGTTATTTCTATAGTCAGTTTTGAATTGATTTTATTTTTGTATAAGTTTAGCTAAAAAACTTGAGAATTTAGCATACTCTCAAGGTAAACATAAGAGTTATCTCCCAGAATTGAAGAATTTCCAGGTAAAAATAACATTTTATTTCAGATAGTACTTTTCTGTTTCAACAAAATTTAAATTATTTAGAAAATTAGTTAAATTAATTTTAAAATTAGTTAAAATTAATTAATTTAAACTAAAATTAATTTAAAAATTAGTTCTGAATTATAACATCACACTGAATTATTTAATTCACAGTGATCATTTAAAAGGGAAAAAAAAGCAAGTCATTCAAGGCTTGATTCTCAGCCTGCTGAAACCAATAAAAAAATAGACAATCAAGTTATGTCTGAGCCCTAGCACTGCTCACTACAGGGAAGCAGCAGAGTGCTAGAATCAAGGATTTGACTTTACGTGACTATAAATTGAATTTTAAAATTAGATTCCACTGAAATATGAAAATAAGAGGGAGAGGAATTATCTGCATACAACATGATGTGATATACCTTTAGACGGTGGAATTTTCTTTACTTTAGGAAGTGCAACAGGTACTTTTTCTTCTAGGACAGCTCTCTTGGGCACCTCTGGCACTTTAAAGATATTGTTTTGATAAGAAATTTTTAATTGCTTTTAGAACATCAAAACTACAGAAACCACAGAACAAAGGCACACAGACCAAGAAGAATAAGAAAACTCCCTTCAGAAGGTTAATTAAGATTCACACCAAGCTTAACAATGAATGGAGATGAAGATCTTAATGAATTGAACAAAGCTCTCATAATCTTCAGGAAGGAATGGTGTACCTCTTGCTGGTATCTCTGGAACATTTTCCTCTTCCTCTTCTTCTTCAGGAGCAAAAGCATGTACCTCTTCACTGGGAGGTCTTGGTATTTCTGGCACGTTAAAGATAGTGTTTAATTGTAGAAAACTTGGACACAACATCAGAAAATGAGAGACAACTTACACAGAAGCTAAAGAGTATGAATTAGCAAGAACATTTGTCACAAACTGCTATAATATTTCAATTACATTCTAATAACAAACATAAAGAAACAACAAGAAGCATCGTCTACATGTTCAGTTATAAGAATCAATACCTTTGGCTGGTGGAGGTTCTGGCTTTTTACGTACAGGGACAGGTACTGTCTTTTCTGGAACTTTCTTGGGCACTTCAGGCACTTAAAAGACATTTTTGTTTAAGGAATTAATTTTCAATGTAAGATAAGACATGGTAAAAAGATAAGATAACCACACATTTATTGTAAAATCTAACTGTGTATGAAAGTTAGCATAATTTTATCCACAGATTTATGCACGTATGTAAACTTACAGACACACATAGACTACAGCATTACAAATTGGTGTCGTAAGGCTAAGGAGGAAGCTTGCTGTTTAGATACACTGTATATCTTTTGAAGCATCTGTTTTTGAAACAGCAAGTACTTTAAAATTATTTAGAAATATAAGATCCAAAAGACAGAGACAATACAATACACAAACATAGACATTTTCAAAGCATAGAATAAGCGTAGCATCCGCGACTAACAGACACAGCCACAGTGTTCTGATCAAACATAGGCCAGTGAGTGGTTCAAACACACTGAGCTGAGGAATGGGATTGTTACTGGCAGATTTCTAAAGCTGAAGAAACAAAACTAGAATCACAGAGTTGAACCAGAAACTGGTGTATACCTTTGGCTGCTGGAGGCTCTTCCACTCTTTTAGGCACTGGGACAAGTACCTTCTCTTCTGGCACAGGTTTCTTTGGTACTTCAGGCACTTGAAAAAATATTATTGTAGCTTAAGAATTTCATTTTTGAACCATACCGTAAAGAACATTGATATAAATCAATAAAATGGAATGACAAATTACTGTCAAGACTAGAAAACTTTCTTCATTCTACATTATATTAAAAGAGGAAAGATGAACATAGACTGACTTTTTAAATATTTTTGTAACACATTCAGTCAAGAGCTGATATACCTTTGGCTGGTGGAACTTCCTTCTTTTTTGGTACAGGAATAGGAACCTTCTCTTCTGGAACAGGTTTCTTTGGCACTTCTGGAACTTAGTAAGATATTATTGAAAATTGAGCTTGGCATGAGAGTCTAAAACAAGGTGACATGCAAGCCAGTCACACTAAACAATTAAACACAAACAAAAAGAACCACAATTCTTAAGAGTAACAATTCTTTTACTATCCTAGCTTTTAAAACAAGTAAGAAGATAAATGAACTTCAGAGAATCTTTCTGATCACAGGTAATTACAAGTGCATTTACCTTTAGCTGGGGGAGCTTCCTTCTTCGGCACCTGGACTTTCTTTTCAGGTACAGGTTTCTTTGGCACCTCAGGCACTTCAAAAACATCATTTTGGTTAAAAAACAAACCACAAGCTACTCAAAACAGAAATGAAACAAAAAAGACAGCAACACAGATATTTCATACGAAGAGCCCCCTCCAAAAAGGGCAGAAAAAGGTAATAATCATTTAAGGCAGCTGAAATATAACGTGAATTACATATTCAGAGGATGTTTGCTAAGATAAAGAGAAGATATATACCTTTTGCTGGAGGAGCTTCTTTTTTCTTCATAATAGGTATTTTTTCTTCTGGAACAGGCCTCTTGGGAACCTCAGGCACTTGAAAGATACCATTAATGTTTTAGGTATTTACTTCTATAACAGTGGGAACACAAAGCGCAAACAGACATACAAATACACACTCAAAACATACAGCTATGATTTAACAGGGTTTCATCGTTAAGACAAAATAAAAGAGCAAATATTATATTAGCTGTTATTATGTGCATTCTCCCAGCTCAGCCACTGAGCCATCAATAAATATGTTTTTAACTTCAAGGGCTTTTTTGCAGATCAGAAGATTAAGAGAGAGTTAGAAGCAGCTATTAAAGAAGATTGTAAAGTGTCACAGTGGGAAATTTGCAAAAATACAAACATTGTAACAAACAGTTACTGAATTGCTGTATTAGATATTTAGTTGTTTTACTACTTTTCCATATTTTCCCCTAGAACTATGATCCTAAAGTAGCAACTCAGGCATTTAATAGGTTGCATCTCATCATGTATATGTCTTAAATATAAATTGCTGATTTTCTTCCAAAAGACCCAGGCACATCTAGTTTATCACCTGACTTAACTTCAAGCACAGAACTATGGAGACAATAAAGGAACCCAGCAGTTTATACCAAATTTGTTGAGTAAATGAAATATTTAAAACTCCCCACTTAATTCTTCTGAAATCAACAGACTTTCCCTTTAACTGCAGTGAGGCAAAGGTTTATGTACATTTCAACTAAAATGTACATAAATTTCTTTTTGTACTCCAAAACCCAGAAATATCCATAAAAGTTTTACCATGACAGGAGTCCCACTGGCTCTGAGCATACTGAAGGAAGTTTGGAGCACATATGCATTAAACTTAGCTAAAATGACAGAGTCAAAGGAAATTTTAACCAACACTAATCTTCCTGTTCAGGATTAACTTGGCTTTTGAGGTGTGCAGCCTCACCTTTTCTCAACTATGAAAAATATGCCAATCAATTTGTCGAAATTCTACTGCAAACAGTGTTAAATATACTTTTGGCATTCACTAATAATTCAAAAAAAATTCTGAACTTCTTTTTGGGGAAAAGATACTATGGAATTATTTGGATCAGGACTGGAAAGTATGCATTTTTAAATACTCTTAGATGATTACGTAATTTTGGAAAATAGGATATTGATCAGATAATATCTTTATATTATCATGTATTGAGGTCTTGGAATGACCTAGTTCTCCTAAGTAGTGAATATCATGTTCATCCTGTACTAGCAATGTAGAAAATGTATACCAGTACCATAAAAATTAGTCCTAAGGGAAACACCTACAACTAAGAGTATTTAAATGTGCATATTCAATAAAACTTGTGTATCTTTTTTTTTCATGTCCCTTTAGGACAGAAATAGACATCAACCATAGGGTTTTCAAAGATTTCTGAGTGGAATTCAATGTGATTTGTGTTCCTAAATCACATATCCTATCTATTTTCTAGACAAATATAGCTTTTGTCTGTGATTGCAGATATCACATAAGCATTTCTAAGTATTTCAAGCACAGTCTGATAGCAAAAGTGGATTCCAAATGAGGATGAAATTAAGCTCAGTTAAATTTTCTTAGTGGGTTATACGCAGTTCATATGAAAGAGGAATGAAGATGTATGACATGGAACATTTAAATTTATAGAGGTAGTAGTAAAGAGTAGACATACAGTCATCACAGGTTTTCTAAACTACATACTAATCAGTAAACATCTTGAAAAAAGGCAGACTGTAAAGCACACCAGAACACCTTAAAACAAACAAAGCTTTGGTATTTTAATAGAATGAAAAGATACTGCTTTTTCTCACACAAACCCTAAAGTATACCTCTAACTGGTAGGGGAGCCTCCTCTTCATACTGAGGAACCTCTGACTCTTCCTCCTCATATTCAGCAACTTCCTCTCCATAATAAGCAGCTTCTTCTTCATAATGTGTGACTTCTTCCTCTTCATACTGAGGAACTTCTTCCTCATAGTGACTGACTTCTTCATAACGGTGAACTTCCTCCTCGTAATGGATTACTTCCTTCTCATATCTGGTGGTTTCTTCCTCCTCATATTTTGGAATTTCTTCTTCCTCTTCATACTGAGGAACTTCAACATACGCTTTTTCTTTTCGGACAACTGTCTTGCGTACTTCAGGCACTTGAAAAGATACCAATTAAAAGAACCTTAACATTTAGCACATAGATCTTACTAATAATAAGGATCACAAGGCATTGCCAACTAGGAATTAACCAAAGGAAGAACATTCCACAGAAAGCAAACAGTACTCACTGTACACAGAACATACAAGACACAAAAAAATGTACAGTATATTTCAATGCTCTATCCAGTATACCTTTGGCTGGTGGTCTTGCCATTTTTTTAGGAGGATAAATTGGTGCTCTTTCTTGAAGGATAGCTCTCTCTGGTACATCAGGCACTTAAAAGATACATTACAATTACATTTAAGAATTTTTAGATGTTTTGTTTAAAAGCAAAAATATTCTTGGCAAGAAACAGAAAAAGATATCTTACAAACACATAACTGACATGTAGAAGACAAGTGTGCTTATTGACACTGGACATATAGTTAGGGGAGTCACTAGACTACTTTTCAATTAAGAAAAACCAAACTTTTCAAGATACCAATATAAGCAGCCGATACGATTCTTGCTTCATCCAATGTTGCCAACAGTGAAGCTAAGCTTGCTGCTGGGCAGAACTCAAAATCCAAATCCATCCAATTACAAAATCACTAAATTTCACTCTCCACTGTAGCAGCCCCTCTCCTTAGCAGTGACACTTTGCACTACCTCAGGAATAGACCAAGAGTCCTTCTTCACTGGCAACAAAAGATTTCCCTAGAAAACCGTAGATGAAGGTGAGGGAGCACCTGGAGAAAAACTTTGAGAGTGACTAACAATAGATAAGACCTCCAGTCTAATTAAAGGCAAAAGAATTAATTTCTCAGTGTGGAAGGTATTTTTCCTCTTCTGTCAATTACTTTACAAAGTGGCTTGTTTGTTCAGGCATGGCAAGAAGCCATTCCCTATAAAAGCAGGAAAATTTCCAGAAGATTAAGGTGTGGATAAATTCAGTATTTAAGATTTACTTAGGACAGAATGCATGCTATGTTTAAGCAGCATATTCTCTTTTACAGAAGTGCATGGATGTTGTCTTCTGAGGCAGATGCCAATATAGCTGGAAACTGCACAGAAAATTACCCTGGCATTTTAACATCTGGGAGACTTGTCAAGTTAGAGAATAACTTTGGCCTTTTCTTCACAGATTGGAGATTTTTTTCTGACCATCTAAGAGATGGAATCCCTTCTGTCAGTGATAGATTTGAGAATTTCTAGATGCTTTCTTCATCACGAGCTACAGTGAGCAGAGATGAGTGGCTGCCACAAGTCTTGATGCTTGCCAAGTGGGTGTTATTTTTGAGGCAATGTGAAGACTGTCTAGCTCTTCAAGTATTTTCTGGTAGAGTCCTGCTAGATATTTAATAAAAAGTGCCAGGTATATTTGCATTTGAAATCTTAAACTAAAACTGATTGGAACTGGTAACTTTGGTGGATTTGATAACACAAACTGCACTGCGCATGAGTGCTCTTTTCAGAAAACTCGAGTTCCTTTGGATTCTTTTGTTTCAGTTAAAACACCTCTGCCTGGTATCTCATTGGAGAACTGTTGCATTTAACATCCTTCTGCTTTGACCTTTTCTTCTCCAGACCAGCTGGCAAATTAGACCTGCCTTACAGAGAACCAGTCAAAGATCGTCTAACTACTCATGATACGCCTGTCCCCCCCTCATTAGAGACTAAATAGGTTATTTAGCTTTACACTGATTCAACTGTATTAATCTTTCATTATATGAACATGATAATACCATTTATCAACAGTAGCAGGTCTAAAAGTAGTAAGTGTGAGGCATCTTGTGGGCCATTTTTCACAAATCAATAAATGGTCTCCAAAAGTGAAAGAGCAATGAGTTTTCTTTAAAGGCTGTGCACTTTGTTCAAAGCCCTTGGGCAGGTAGATCCATTAAATGATCGTGCTAAGTGTCTCAGCCATGTAGGCAACAGTAGAGCTAATGATTTTTTATTTGACCTTCAGATTTAGCTGAGGAATTGGTCTTAGAAAGGATCTGCTTTGTTTTTGGAAAAGAAAGCATGTTAATTTAAATGAAAGACAAGGCTGTCCTGTTTCCACTCAAAGGCTGGACAGGTGGCAAGATTTGTGAAGGAGGACCTAGTGAAATTTTTGGGTTCTCCTATGACAACAGCAGTGAGCCAGGAGGAAAGAATTAAGTCTTTTATGAGAATGGAATACTCTTTTGTGCTATTCTACAATCTTCACTTTCATGACAGACTGGCAATAAGCAAAGGAGGCAAAATTTTCTTTTGTTCTCTCTCTCCCTGTTTTGTTTTGTTTTGTTTTTTTTTGAAGTAGGTGACAAGATGTAAATTTGGACAGGACACAGAATCTTTTTAGTCTTCATACCTGTGTATGAAATCTCCTTTTCTGTGTGGAGAGAAATGGATACTTCCTCTGAAATAGCCCAGTGTTCTTCTTCTGTTGGTACTTCAAAGACAGAGTCTAACATTAATATTTTTTTCTCTGGTACAATATCATGTACAATAATAAATATCCCACTTGGAGTTTCTTATGAAAATCATTATTATTTCCTGACACCTCCCATACCCAGAGTAATTGGTGAAAATGTCTGTAGTGTTTCTCAAAGACTCTGTAAACTTTCGCTTGGGACTATGGTGGATCATATTGATAGGTTTGGTAACGTTAGGTTAACAATAGGACTCAATGATCTTAAGTGTCTTTTCCATCTTAAATGATTCTCTGATTCTAAATTTGAACCTCGAGAAAGGTGTCAGAACAGTAGGCTTGAAACTCTGGTCATATTGCTTGAGGACAATATATTCATAGATTAATCCATGGGCAGGAGTACCTTCTGGTGGTGGAGACACTTTTCTTTTTGGAACAGCAACGGATACTCTTTCTTCTCTGGCAACTTTCTTCTGCACTTCTTGCACTTTAAAGATAGTAATTGTAAGAATACTAAATTCTAAAAGAAATCACACACTTTCTGAAGTTCAGAAAAAGAATAATGGACTGTACACTAATACATAAAAAATATACTTATAATAAACACAGCAGTCACATGAGACATACAACCATAGAGACACGTAAATTAACTGAGAAAATGACCAGCTGAAGCTTTAATGCACAGTAGCTAGATATGCATTAAGTATTTTGAAGACCAGTAATTTGGCAGGTTGTAGAAATAAATTGCTCAGAAAAATTAGACACTTTGAAACACTGTTTTAGTAACAGCAGAAATGCAATTAAATATTAAAATAATATGTACTAGTATAATACACATAATATTAGAGTAATAGATACATAGACCAAAACAAATCAAAACCAAACAGAATATTCACATTTTGTGAAGTAAGATGGAATGACTGAGATGAAAGCAAGATGTAAATATTCTGCCTCCTAACTCTTCAGAAATGCAATTCAACCACAGAACACCACACACACAGGATACGTAACAAAATCATGTTACAAACACAAGAAAAGCACAGAAACAGAGGATATATTTGTAATTTTGAGACCCATCACTTGAACACTGACAATGTTATAAAACACTGATAATTTTTTTCTAAATGTGTTCAAATTTATTTAACTTCTTCACTGAGTAAATGTCTTCACTCAGCTTTGTAAGGCACTCAAGCACCCAGTGATCAGTGGAGTTAAATAATAGCTAGAAAATGCAAGGAATGCAGGTGTATGACTATTGTCTGTCACCTTCTGCATTCTTTTCAGGGGAGAAGACAAAGGTCCTTTTCATTTATAATCAAATCAGGAGAGACAGATTTGATTAACCAGGCAGATTGTGAGTACAGTGCACATGGACATCTAATATTTAGAAGCCCTGTCTACTTTCAAGGACTTTTGTATACCTTTAGCTGCTGGAGCTGCCACTTTCCGTGAAATTGGAACAGGTACTTTGTCTTCTGGCACAGCTTTCTTGGGCATTGCTGGCACTTTTTTAAAAAGAGTTTATTTTAAAAGATGTTGAATTAATCACAATATATGAATATAATCAGATGACAAAAAACAAATGTAGAGACTTGACATTTCTTCAAGTAAAAAAAAAAAAAGACAGCAAACACTGAACAACACAGTTTATATTAGATAACTAGACATATATATAAACCACTACTCTGAAACAACACTTCTCTTGTGTTACTCTGAAAATTATATACCTTTTTTTGGTGGAGCCTCCTCTTTTCTAGCAACTGCAACTTTTTCTTCTGTGATAATTTTCCTGTGCACTTCAGTCACTTAAAAATAACGTGTAAGATTATTTTATTGCAATACTTGAAATACAGATATATGTAAGTTTTTTCTACTTATTCTGATTGTTTAAAAAGAAAGTGCTAAGTGAATTTCAACAGCAACAAAAATGAGACACTGCAGGAAAGAGTAATTTACAGCCATAGCACAAAAATGAGTAAATAGTCAAAAGACAGGGGAGATCCAGACAAAGGTTACAGATACTAACAAACAAAACTGTATTTAAGTAAAATGCCTAAACACAAATACTGCTAGGCCAAACTAAAGAATCTCCATGATCATAATATTCTGTTTACCTTTGGTTGCTGGAGGTTCTTCAACTTCGATCTCAAAAGTGGGCACCTGTTTTTCTGCAGGTTCTTAAAAAAGATTGTGCAACTTTAGAAAATTTGATTGATTTCATCAACAGGCATAAGATAGAAGATGAAATAAAATGAATCTCATCAAGACAGCACAGGTCACAGGTGTCATGGTAGACAAACGAATATAAGTACATGTTTAATGTTGAAGAAATTTGATATGGGAGACATATTTTGTGTCAACATGCAAATATGTTAAAGATGGAATACAGCAAAACAATTTTTTTGCAACAAGAACAAACCACTGCTATACCTTTCGCTGGTGGAGCCACCATTTTTTTAGACAGAGGGACAGGTACTTTCTCTTTAGGAACTGCTTTCTTACGAACTTCAGGAACTTTAGAAAAATGAGTAAGATGAGAAGGAAGATGAGAAAGAATATTAAGATGTAACATTTGAAACTGCCTTCTACTTCACAATGTGTTTTACCAAGTTAGCACAAACAACAACTTTCATGGTACAAGAAACAATCATTTTCAAAGTATAAGACGGAATTTGAGACAAGCATTCACCACTGCAAGCAGACACTACTCGTGTCAACATGTACAAGCAGGACAGTAAGACAAACATAATCCCCTTGAAGATACATCACCGGGCTGAGGAACTCATTTATACCTTTAACTCCTGGAGCTTCCTTAGGAGCAGCTGGGACTTTTGGTTCAGGGACAACTTTCCTGTACTTCTCAGGCACTTTAAAAAATTACAATATATAGTTTTACATAGAGGCATAGTATTACTACAACATGAACCTATTCTTTCATACAAAAAAGACACAAATGGATGTAAACATAGAGTGGCAACATAATGTTGAGTAATGAAACAATCAACATGTTGTAGTGCAAAGAACATATACCTTTTGTGGTTGGGGCTTCCTTTCTTTTAGGAACTGATGCTGTTTCCTCTATGTAGTAAGACTCTTCTTCAGTCACTTTGAAAGAGTAAAATATAAAAATACTTAAGTGCTTGACATATATTACTGTCTTTATGGTTGCCCTGGTAAGCAACAAAATACTTGTAAGACATGGATAAGCAGTGTGCATTACTAACAGACACCTCTGGTATTACCAAATCTACACTCAAGCCATCCTGCTCTCTCTGAGGTCAGTGGAAACATTCCAAGCAACTTAAATGAAACTGAGAGACTGAGCTCTCATCTTGAATTTGCATGGAATATGAAAATACTCAGTCCATTCCTCTGTTCACTAGTTCACTAATGTTGGAATTTGTCCATTTTGAAAAAGCTTCTCTCCCAAGTACCAAGAAAATTCCTTGACAAAAGCTGACCCTGGAAAAATCTTTCTATGGTGTCCCTTTGAACAGAAATTGAGTCAATCAGTGTTATTTATTGTCCTCCACAGTATTATGTTACCACCAATAAACTTACAGGTGGAAACAATACAGTCATTTTATGCTGAAATTGCCTGAGTAATCACAGGCACCATGATATCCTAAAGGACCTTTATTTCATTCAAGCAACCTGGTGGAAGAGGAACTTCCAACAGATGATTTTTGTAAAGAAGGGCTGATAGATCTTAATATCCAAGAGATACCTCGTTATTTTCCCTATATCACAACAGGATTAGCTACTACATTTTTCAAAAGCAGGTAATAGAAATTGTAAACATTCTTAGTATTAAAATTTTTAAGTTATGAAATGTATTTATATAGTAGTAAATTCTTCCTTAAAGTAGATATTAATCCACACTAGCTTTTGGTACAAAGTAAAAATTACTTTTTTGCTTTTGCCTAGTATTCCTGAATTGTTATCATACCTTCAGAAACCTCTTCTCTGTGAATGGAGATAGATACTTCCTCTGTTTCTTCTTCAGACCATTCTTCTACTGTTGGTTCTTTAAGGAAAATTATTAGTTTTAGTATTTTTGTTGGATGGATAGATGGAGAGAGGGAGGGATTGATGGATGGAGAAGATGAAGAGCAATTCTTACAAACTCTATATGACAATGACAGATATGCATAAAGTACAGAAAGTGCTGTGCAGATACATATGTACCATTTGCTCTAAATTACATGTTTTGTCCATGTGTGTTGTTGTATCTCTCTAATACCATACACTGGTCAACTGTCAGTTCATCAGAATGCCTCAGCTCCCCAAACTTCCCCATCACAACAGCTGAGGTGGAGGAAATAAGAGTCAAAAAATTGGAGGTTGCTCCATGATCCAAGTATATGAAAGTGAGAAGGAAAGTAACAAGATGAGAAGAATAAGGCAGGAATCGAAAGAAATGCCTGGAATGTGCACATCAACAAATGTGACTGTGTCAGGGAAAACATCAACTTGTTCTGGGCAAAAAGTTAATTTGCAGGAGACAAACAGAAATTAACACTGCACATATCCATAGGAATATTTTTGCAAGTTCATGTTTTAGATAGAGGATTTTCATATTTGCTTCTAAAACCTCATTTATGCTTTTTAATGGAAAATATAAATTGTCTTCACTGGATAGTTATTAATGGGATATAAAAACAGACAAAATGCTGATTTGTTACCTTGAAGCAGATTTTATGCAGAATTATACTACCTTAAAACAACTGATCTGTCTCCCTTGAGTATGAGAATGTGAACTGAAAGCTGGGGGGAAGCTAATACTGCAGAGGGAAACAATATTATCTGCAGGGCCGCAGAGAGCTTTGTATAGAGTATGACAAATGGATGGAGGAGTCTAAACTAAACCATATATCCATATTTGCTACTACAATTTTATGAGATCCTGATCTGAAGATCACTATAGTCCATGGTAGAGTTTCCACTCCTGTCAACGTGGTGGGATCCTGGCATTCAAGACTGAAATGGTAAATGACACTCAGAAGGCTCTTAGCTGCCTGCAGATCTGTAAAATGTTCAACACAAAACTCATACAAGACAACCAACACAAAATTTTTGTGTATTTTGATCTTGGTGTTAGAAAAACAGACTTGCAGACCAAGCTTAAGTTTCTCACTTGTCTGTTTGTAGTGTACCTTCAGGGAGTGGGATTTCCTCTGGAATGGCAACAGATATTCTTTCTTCTGTAATAAGTACTCTTTCTTCAAAAGTGGCTTTCTTCTGCAGTTCAGGCACTTTGAAAGATAATAATAATAAATGTATACTTTTCCAGTTCCATTGTGAGAGCAATGTTGCAAAATGCTAAATTTGTTTCCAAAGAATTGCTTAAGGGTACTGAGCACATAACATATAACAGAGATTCAATATTCAGAAAGAACATTTTTATAGGTATTGCACAACATATACAACATAATGTAATGATTCCCTGTCACTGAATCAGAACAGCAGAATTCACAGGGGAAGCACAAATCAACAACTGATTACAATACAGAACATATAAACATAAGCTGAGAAACAGTATATTCTTGTATTCTGCTGGAAAGCATACCTTTAGGTGGAGGAGCCTCAATTTTTTTAGGAACAGCAGGAGATACTTTCTCTTTAGGGATAGGTTTCTTAGGAACTGCAGGCACTTAAAAAAAGTATTTGCTTTAGAATCTCTGGAGTAAAAACTGGCAAATGCATCATGTAAGAGAAATGCGTTGTTCAAAAAGACTACACATAGACATATTTTGTTTACAAAACAAATTAAATGTTCTAAAGAATACTGTATGTTCTAAAAATACTGTAGTCTAAAGACTACAGTAAATGATATTGTGGTGAACTGTATTGTACCTTTTGCAGGGGGAGCTTCTACTTTAGCAACATATGGAATTTTTTCTTCTGGAGCTGGTTTCTTAGGTACTTCTTGCACTTCAAAGGTATTAATTATAATATTATTAGCTAAAACTAACTGGTGCTTTAAAACTGCATCAATAGCACATTTATCAACAAAACTGACACAAAAGATACATATCTAACATAACTGAAGTACAAATAAAACCAGATTCACTGAACAATAGAAACTAAAATTGCACATAAACAGGATGTTTAAGATAATAAGAAAAGAATGTTATTTATTTAAGTGTACCTTTAGGTGTTGGAGCTTCCTCTCTTTTTGGAACATCAATTTTTTTCTCTGGGGGAGCTTTCCTAGGCACCTCTGGCACTTAAAAAGGATAAAATATAAGATAATTGAATTCTGTATTTCAAAGATTTATTGGAGCATTATAGATTTCATTAATCCATTTATAAGAATATCAAGACATACCATATGACACATTCATACACTTAACATAGAAAGATATAAGACAAGAGCAACATATGTTTGAAAAAAAATAAAATCAAACCAGTTGCTCAAAGACTGTAAAATTATTTAAGACTGAATTCTTAACTGAAGAAAGAGCTGCTCAAATATGTTACTTGGCCTTAAAAACTCTCATACGTGCACAGAGAATTATACATAAAAAGAGAATTATACATAAAAGAGGATTATGCATAAAAAGAAACATGATTACATACAGACTAATGGGAAAATAAAATTCAACAGGTAATGTACACTCCATCAGTAAGTATGTCTTTGGCATGCAGATGTTCTCCTTTGGGAACACAAATGTACTTTTTCTTCAGGCACAGGTTTTTTAGCACTTTAGAAACTCTAAAGGTATTAAAATTCTTTTAAGTAATCTTTCTAAGGCTTTTGAATGTCTTAGATGAGAACACACATCCAAGAAAACACACAAAGACTGCACATATCAGATGGTTATGTTGAGAAATGAATAACAGTTTGGAAAACAGGACAATAGCACGTGAATGGTTAAAGCTCACATTCAAAAGATACTGTACCTTTTGCTGGGGGAGCCACCTCCTTTTTAGCAACAGCAACTTTCTTTTCTGGAACAGGTTTCTTAGGGACTTCAGGCACTTTGGAAACATTGTCAAAGTAAGAGATCTTTAGCTCTCAGAACACTTATACAGATTTCAGTAATCCAAGATTGCTTTATAGAATGAACACAGTGCCTGGACAAGGAGCTGAGCACTGCAACCAACACAATGTACAGCCTTTTGGACATATACAGACTATACAAGAAAGACACTATGATACAGTATAAGACTCCAGTGTCAAAGTCACTGCACTATCCCATTTTATGGGACTCTATTGAAGTAAAAACACCCTACCCTTGCCTCCAAAAGCCACACAACCTAAATACAAACAATAAGCACAAGACTGTTAGGAAAGAGAAGGGCTCAAGCTGAGACAAATTCCAGTTGTAAGTTGTTATACCACAACTGAAAAAGCGAAAATGGGCAATGGAGACAATGCCAAATCAAATAATGCATATGGAGGTAATACAAAAGCAAAGACACAAAGAGAGTAAATTCATAAGATATTCAAGAAAACACGAAATATAATACAATGAAAGACAATTTGTTTGGGTTTTGCTTTTTTCTTTTTTTACTAGGGCAGTAGAAATACCTTTAGCCGCTGGAGCTTCTGTTTTAGGGACAGGAATGGGCTTTCTTTCTTCTGGAACACGCCTCTTTGGTACCTCAGGCACTTTAAAGAGATAGGTGGTGATCATTTAGGAGATAGTTCAAATACTTGGTAAATCACAGTAGGCTGCTTTCAACATGGTGTATAAGCAAACAATCTATATCAAAAATTATGCTGTTTTATCAAACATATACAATATACTCGTCTCAAAAAAGTTATTACAAGAATTATTTAAAGCAGTGTTGAAGAATAAGAAGATTCAGAAATGGAGTAGGGCTTGAACTTTGGAGAGTAGAGCCATAGAGAAATGAAAAGTTCTCAGTTATTTTATACTATCCTCTGGTAAACAGTATTAGAGACAGATAAAGTTAAAGTTCAGAAAAATGGGGCGCACAATGATGCAAAGACTTTATTCACCTTCAACGTGAGGGATTTCCAGTTCTGTAGAAATGACTTCTTCCTCCTCCTCAACTTCCCTTTGTGCTATAATAGGAATTTTAAAGATATTAAATTTTGAGATAAGTAATATCAATATCCACAGTAAATCTGAAAAACTTGAAGAAGATACTATGTGTGTCCAGTACACAATGGTCACTGAAACATGTATGCTAGTACGTAAAAAAACTTAATACCGAAAATCAACAGCAAATCTCACAATGAATTTGATTCAAATTCAAACAAACAAACAAACAAACAAACAAATAAACTCAAATATTGTTTAGCCTCACATCCTTAATCAATCTACCTTCAATTGGGTAAACAGCTTCATAGAATCTTTCTTCAACTGTTTTCTCACGCTCTGGGGGCTCTTCAAAGAAAAGCATTTAAACAATATTAAGATAAAATAGTTGAAATGTTGCCATCTATTAGGTTAAAGAAAACTAAGGCTACATCACACAATGAACAAAAAGAAGCAAGGCATACTGAAAGACAAATATACGATGTGTCTAAATATGTAATTTGCCATACATAAAAATAGATCAAAAGAAAGTCTAGTAGGATTGATTGTTTTTGATTTGGGCTCACAGATTTTTGGTTTTGTACATACCTGTAACATATGAATACTCTTCTTCTCTCTGGACAGAAACTGACATCTTTTCTTCTGAAACAGTCCATGTTTCTACTGTCGGTACTTTAAAGATAGGATTTTGTTTTAGTATTTTCTATTCTAGATCCAGATTAGTGGTAGTCAGCATGTGAGTTTTTATCAAATCTTTATCTGTATTGCACATTAAAGTACTAGACATATTTAGACAGTCAGTATTCATATTCTAAAATACTGAACACAAAACAAGCACACAAATATAATATTTAGTATTTGTTAAAGACTACAGACACAGACACCTTTAACCCAAACATTTGAAAACAAATGCATGCACAGGCTTTTGGAAATAGTACATCAAAAGAATTCCAAAGGTAGTTCTTCAAAGATATTTTTGGTAACTTGGACACAATTATGCTTATTATGTAAGGATGGGCCAGCAGGCAGAACAGATGAAGAAAAAGCTAAATCATACTGCAATATTCTGTAGGCTGCTTAAACATGAAGCAAAAATCTAGCCACAGACATGTTAAAAGCAGACTTTATGAAAGACTAAAGCATGGTACACATACTATTTAAACACTGAGAGTAGTTACCGTGTGACTAGTACAATAGATCCACATACATGCACACAGGCCCACGTATTGACAAGATGCACAGAAACACACAGGATGCTGGAAAAAATGTAAATTGTAATGGAGAGATGCTGATCTGTACCTTCCTTTTTCATAACTTTTTCCTCAATGACCACTGGTGTAGGTTTTGGTGGTACAACTTTCTTGGTAACTGTTGACATTAGAATTTTGTTATTCAGTCAAATATTTATCAAAGAGATTAAAATAATTCTACAGCTATCTAGCAGTAATATTGAAAATACAATTAAAAAGACAAAAAGAAGCTTACTCAGTAGCTAAGTCAGGCATCTTGGAACTACACAAAGTAGTAAAAGGAATGTGATTTTTCATTTTATTGTTACTGTCCAAAGGGGCTGGGTAACTCAGGACATTTAGCACACAGGTCATTTCCTGACATATATTGAATTGCAGCTGATAGAATCTTGCTGCAGAATGGGAAATGCTATAAAAAAGGAAGTAGCTGCTGAGAGAATAAGGGTAAATCTTTATTTCATAACCAAACAATTAACCAAGATATCCTGGTAGATGGGTCAAGATGGAAATCTCAGCAAGATGGGAATTTCCCCTTTTCAGCTTAGAGACACACTATTTCACCCAGTGCAATTTTACACTCACTTCCTTTGTTAAAGGATTGGTAGTTAGCATTTGCATTTAGTATTTTCCCCTAAAAAGCTTTTAATCTTATTCTAAAGAATTAAGCAGAAGCTCTTATTAGATTTTTCAAAGACTGAAAAATTGATCAGACCCTTGTTAAGTAAAGATAAAGGGTATGCAGATCAGCTAAGTAACAATAGCCACTACTTTAATGTAAAGATGACATTAAGATAATTAAACAGTATTTACCCTCAGCTCGTTTGACTTTTTCTTCTGTAACCCTCTGAGTGGTCATCTCCACTTTTTCATCGACAGGCTTCTTGACAACTGCAAGTAATTCAGGTAGATTTATTTTTTAAATAATCTTGCAAATTATTTTCCTGACACAAACCAGGTAGAATTGGTTCTTTTCATGTTTAGGATGCTATAAAGTTTGTGTACCATGCGCACTGTTCAGTGCCCATCCTCCCCTGAGAGACATGGAGTGATCTAAATGGAGGACAATTCTCAGATGTGCAGCATTTCCAGGCTCAATAGTTACACCCACACCCAAGGCTAATAAACAGCGAGAAGGAAGGATAACTGAAGCTCAGTTTGGTTTTGCCATCAGTTCTTAGTTTGCTTCAACCACCATTGAGCAGAGAGCTTAGCTTTATAAGGCGGGAGAAGAGGAAGGACTGCCACGACCCTTGCTCATGTTACTGTCCAACACAAAGAGAATTTTCTCCCTCCCAAGGAAATGTGAATAACCAGCATAATTCACCTTGAAGGAGATGCATAAGAGATGTTAATCTGCATGTTCTTGTTAGTTTTGCAGCAAACTCATACCTTTTTGAACTGTTACTTCCTTCTTTTCCTTCTTTTCAGCTGTAATTGCTGGTGGTTTTCGCTCAGGCACAGGTTTCTTAGGAACTTCAACCACTTAAAAAAACCAATAAAATCACTTAATGATAAAAAATGTGTTGCCTAAAGGCTCTATAGACAGGAAGGTATTAGTTATGACATTATAATTTTATGAATTTGAAAAACACACAGAGTTTTGGAGATCCAATTTTTGCAGTAAAATGTTTTGCTTATTTCCAAGTTTGATGGTTTCTCATTCGATCCAAATTCTGTTCCCAGAGGAATACATGTTGCTAATACCTAAGACAGTTACGCCATGCAAGAAATTTTGAAATATAGCCACTAACAGAAAGCATTTTTGGGAAATTTTTAACATAAATTAAATTTATCTAGAACACATCAAAATGATAGAAGAAACATCCAAACAACTAAAAATGACACATATAATTATAAACTATTGTCTCATATTAGGTTTTTAAGACCTGCAAAGTCCATTGGCAATCACATTATAAAGTATTATAACATATCCATTTTTATCTGCATAAACATCTTGCCGTACCAGGGTCCTTGGCTTATCATCAAGTGTCAGTTAAAATTTGTCAGCATGTTGTGCTTCCAGTTATTGTAACAAAAAAAAAAATTAAAAATGTTGCTTGGTTCAAAATATTGATGCCACAAGATTAAATATGAGAAAAGAGAAAAAACAAAATAGTATGATAATTAAAATACCTTCTTCATGAATGACTCTTTTTTCTTCATAAGTCACTTCTCTTTTCTCATAAGTTTCTTCCCATTCCTCTTCCCCTTCGTCGTAGCCTTCTTCCTTGACATAATAATCATGGTCTTCACCATAATCTTCTTCCCATTCTTCATAAGTTTCTTTAGGCATTTCATATATTTCCTTCTTTTCTTCATGTATCTCTTCTCTCCTTGCCATAGATGTTATTTTGACCTCTTTGGGCTTCTCTGGCAGCACCTCAGGAACTTAAAAAAAATAAATTGATTATTCATATCATAGCCTGGAATTTGCAAGGCATGGATGTTCACACTTAATGAAATTATTTCACCTTCACAGACAGTTTAAGGGACTATTTTTTTAAGCAGTCTTAATCAGCTTGTATTTTAAATATGTGTTTTTAACATAAAGACAAAAATCAAACAATTTTGTTTGATTCAAGGTACTGCAAAACAAAACACTTTGTTTCCACCAGGTAATTCTACTATTTTTAAAACAGTTAAAAAGAAAAAAAAGGAAAAAAGTTACCTTTAGGTGGTGTGACTTCTTCAGGAACTTTTTTAACCACCTTTTGTGGGACTTTCTTTAGTGGAACCTTTTTTTCTGTTTAAGAATAAAATATTTATTAAAAAATTTAATTAAAAATAAATTAAACAATCCCCTCAAAAACCAAACAAAAAACCAAAGCCCAACAGTCATGAAACATGTACACACTGTTCAAATACTGTAAGTATTCTGACCTGGCTTTTTCTTCTCTGGAGGTGGAACAAGAGGCAGAAGAATAGGAATAGGGGCAGCTTGTAGGAAAAATGAAATATTTAGAACATAATTTCAGTATGATATGAAAAAAAGTTGATTATGAAAAAAAATCCTGGTTTGGAAAAATGGATTATATGATTTTATTGCAGCTACAGAGTAAGAGCAAACACAGTGCTCATTCTCACAGTCTACAGTAGCTGAATAAATTTATTTTGAGTGGAAATTCCTGTTCTACCCATATTTGAACCCTGAACCTTCTCGGTTTTATTTTCTTTGCTGCCATCACTCTCCTATCATTGCTGATAGCAATTCATCTAAATATGAAATCTTTCCCCTCCTGCTGCCCCTGCAAACTTTTACAAAATTATCCAGGAAATAAACCCAAGAAGATTGAGCTTCTAAGATTTGTAGTAAGCTAGTGAATATAACAGAAGTATAAATAATGTTTGTAGTCTGTAATCCAATACCAGAGCCCAAGGAGAGACCATTTGCAATATATGTGCAATCCATTGTATGGCTCTAAAAGATTTTTTTTTTTAGAGGGCAGTAATTTAGACAGCTTGTTTAGAAGATATTTCTGTGGCAAAAAGAAGAGATGAAAATAAAAAATTATCAGAGAGGAAGATGGAAGTAAAAGGACAATCAAATGAACAACAGACTGATAGGAAAACATGATGGAAGGACTAACTCTTTTTAAGAAAAAAGGCTTCATTCCTACCACTACTTGTGTAGTGTTTTCACCTTCCACACAGCAAAGAAGCCTATCCAAGCCAAGTCTTGCCCATATTGTATTTGCACAAGAACAATTATCTAGAATCTTATCACTGAGCTGTCTAAGATTTTTCTCTGAGGTTCCCACTGGCCTTCTGCTTCAGTGCAGATATAGAACAAGTACGGTTTATTGCCCTACCTTCAGCTGGTTTTTGAGGTGGAACTGCAACCTTAGCATCAGGAACATCTAGAAAATCAAAATATTTTATTGACTTAATAAATACTACTAATAAAAATATTCAGTATGCTCTCCCCAAGAATATTAGCTCACAGTGCTTTAATTTTTTTTGTGTAACATACAAGGATTGTAGCTTGCTCCTCAAGAATAAGCTAGTCAACCAACAGATAACTAGTCATATTAACCTCTTCTGGACAGACTGGATAATGTCACATTTTATTTCTAAATAATGCTTGCAACATTTGGAGTAGGTTCTTAGGAACATGCAAAGAAGAAAATCATTATATTTCATAAGATGATTGCTACTGATTTTGCCTTCTTGGTTGTTTTTTTTCAGTTGTGCAGAGGACATCACATCTATTAATTGGTACCTCTTCATTGTTCTGTTCCTTAGGAATTCAAACAAAAATAAACTTCGGTGTTTTAGAGAATGTGGCATCCTGTATTTTCCCTATTAATGTCACTGATAATGGAGTTATCACAGTATTCATTGCACCTAGTTATGAGAATAAATAGTTCCACATGTCTGTGGATGAGGAATATTTTTTTCAGGGAATAGGTTTTACTTACTATAACCAGGAAAAAAAGATTTGAAAAGAAAAAATAAAGCAGATCAATGCACTAAATCTATGACAGAGTATAGACATGATCTTGTGCCAGTCTTGCTCATGAACTTTACCTGGTGGCTTCAGCTCCAGTTTGATTTCTGCAAAAGAATATTAGATTTCTTTTAGGACTATTGATTTTTCCAGAATCATGTTTCAAACAAACAAATCTGCACATGGGTATGATCACAAATTTGTTTAGAAAAGTTGCTAACCTTTGGTTACCAGATAGAGCTCTGCAGTGCTTCTTGCTTCTCCTCTTGGTTCAAGACGAGCAATTACAGAATATACACCTGCAGCAGCCAAGAATGTTGGTATTTATATGCTTCTGTCATTCAAAACCAGACAACAAAATCAGATAAAACAATGGCACTAGCACAGATTTTCCATGCATATTTACCTTCATCTTCTGCATTAACATTGTGAATAGTCATATAATGACAACGACCTTCACTTCTGAAGCTGTACTTGGGACTCTCTCTCAGTTCAGTGGGGCCTTTATACCATGTCACAACTGCATCATCAAAGGACACCTCGCACTCAAAGGTTGCAGACTGGTGTTCACTCACAACAATGTTCTGTATGCTCTTCGTGAACTGAATTGGTTCCGCTGGTTTTAGAAACAAAAAATACATCAACTGTTATTCCTCACCATGCCATTTACCTTTGCTAATTCCTTCTCATTTTTTTTATCATAACAGCTAAATTATAATGAGGTAATAACAATAGATCTTGAGCAAGTAGAGTAAGAAAAAGGCATTCCATCTTCTATGAAGTCTTATATATAAGAATGAAGATTAGAAGACATAAGAATACAACTATAACAAGATTGCTATGCAGATACATTATATAAGAGTGGCCACCAAGGAAATTAAAGATAAAGAATAATTAAGAAAGAGAGAAAGTCCAAGGAAAATATAAGAGTATCAAAGAAAACAGAAGCTAGTATGACTCAGATTGTTTGCAGGCCAGGGAACAATATTAATGATGGTTTAGTCAAAAAAACTAATGTACCCAAGTATTTTGCATACTGTCTAAAGAGAAAGGACAGTAAAATTTGTTATTTAGTCCATTTCTAAGTTTGGGAACATGTCTTTTAGAAGTTATTTTTATTTTCATTTGTTCTGCTAATGGAACCTCCAGAAATTGTCTATTGCTGTTGTAATAAAGAGATTCTATATATTTACAAACCTTCAATGGCCAGATCTGCTGTTGTTTCTAGACTGTCAAGCTTGCAGGTATACTGTCCTTCGTCTTCTGTTCTAACATCCTTGATGATGAGTTTGTGTACTTTGTCAGAGACTTGCGTTGAATATCTCCCTCCTATCTTAATAGGTCTCCCATTTCTATACCACTGAGACTTGGCATTTGGGATAGAGAACTGGCAAGTCAGTGTGCATGTTTTTCCTTCCTTGAAAGTAGTGTCATGAAGATGCCGTTCAACTGCAGGTTCTATTAGCATGTTAAAACATACATTTTAAGCAGAGATCAGAAAGTGGAATAAATAAAATGTAAATTAATTCAAATACATACTTCAAAAGTACACTTACCAATCACAGTTAGCCTGGCACTGGCAATGTGTGGTCCGCACACTATTCTGAAATTTCCCTGATCCTCAGGCTGACAGTTCCTAATTCTCAGTATGTGGCGATCACCTTCAATTCTAATTTCATATTTGTCATTGGAGTCAAGTTTCTGAGTTCCCTTGTACCATGTAAGTTTAATTTCTGGATAGTTAATTTTAATCTCACATTCAAAGATCGCATCCTCATCTGCTAAAACCGTCTGATTTTCAATGTCTCTGACCAGAGTAATAGGCTGAAAAATATTAGTTTAAATTAGTTTCAAGTTCCCTGCTACGGGTTTGAATATTTCACAAATTAGTCCAAAAACATATTACCTCTGTTTGTGAGAGTCGTTGCTGAATAAAAGCTACAAGTTCATCAAACTCCTGATCTTCCCTTTGAGCTTTTTCTGTGAGCTCAATTTCCTATAAAATGCAGAATATACTCAAAGATTAAAAGATACTAAATGTCAAGCTGTCATGTTTATCCAACATAGAATTAATTCCTACATGAAATTTTCTCTAACTGTACTGTAACTAGCATATCTTCCCATCTTAACAATTGCGATGAAGTTGTGAAGACAGAGCATACTTAACCAGAAGGCCCATTTATTCTTCTTGGATTTGAACATGCAAGAAATTGAGAACTGTCAGTAAAAGAACTGAAGAGGAACCAGAAATTCCTCCACGCTTCCTAACTTCAGAGTATGGACACCAAGTCTGTTCAAGTAACCATGTTACCCCTAAGAAAGCCAATGCTGCAGTCACACTGTATCTTACCAATCTATGGCTTTCTTCTGCTTGAGTTTGCTTTAGTAACTCAAAAGCTTGCAGGAGGCCACGGAAATCTGTAATTCCATACATGCGAGCGTATTTCTCATATTCTTTGGGATCTACATTTTTGAGAAGTTCCAAGATATCAATAGGTTGCTCTTCCTCTTCTTTCTTTTTTGTTGGAGTGCTATGCAAATCAATAACATAAGTTAAATATACAGTATTTCATTCCTAGAAAGCTGTTTGATGAGAAATTTCATCACCTTAGAACTGCCTTGTGCAGTGGAATCCTTCGGTTTAGTCTAGTCAGGTGCTTCTATTTTTAGTACAGTTATTAATATTTAATTAATATTTTAAAATTATGTCTTGTTCGGAGATGTACAAGAAAAAAAGTTTCTTCTGTGTTGATAGCAAATTAATCTATAAAAACTTCCAATATACCTTTTTAGTTTTGCCCTGAGATCCCCTTCAACAACTTCTTTCTTTCTTTCTTCTACTTGTAGGTTTACACTCCTCTCAATTTCACCATGTTGGTTAAAAGCTACACATTTGTACATGCCAGAATCAGTTTTTATTGTGTCCTTTATTTCTAGTTTGGCTTCATCTCCTCTCTGCTGGATTATAATGCGGCCTCCCTGGTTGAGTTGCCTCCATTTTCCCTTCATCCATTTAACATTTGGAATTGGATCTCCTCCAACTTTTGCCATAAATGTTGCAACGGTCTCTGCAGAAAGATGTAAATGAGGAAGCTAAGTCTTTCCACCTCTTTATGACAGAGGGACATAATCTCAAACAAAAGGTGTAGGAAAATAGAAGACAAGGTACTGTTTTGAAAAGGGTTCTTACTTTCCATGACTTTGATACTCTGAGGCTCTGACACAAAATAAAGTTTGCCTTCCACTTCTGCTTTCTTAGCTGCTGGTGCAGCTGCTGGTTTTTCTAAAAAAACAGAGTCAAATAGTTACAACAGATGGTTTCATGTAATAGTTTATGTTCACGTGTGATGATGCTTCTGAAGGAATTGTAAGAAAAGAAATTAATTCCTGAGATGGAACAAAATACAATGCGAGTGATAACAATGTAAAATACTTGAATATTGTTTTAATCAACTTGTATTTTACTTTCAATTGTATTTTACAGATGAGATTAAACACTGTGGATCATATATTGAGCTGTTCATTAACTTCAGTCAGGTAATTTTACTCTACATGGTTGCAAATTTATAGGTGGATATGCAAATAAGAAGCCTCGTTCTCTAAAATGGATTAGTTTTTAGTGAGATATTCTCTTTTCAGTCTATTTTTGGATATTACACTGTAATATTACACTTGGATATTTTTATTGGTGATCTGTTAGATTCTTTTTTTTTCATTTATGTAATTCTTAGCCTTGTGGCTACCTGTGTAGTGAAAAAGATACTGTTTGTACATACTACTGAACTTCTGTATCTTTTATGCAATGGTAAGGCAAGATCTACTAGGCAGGACAGTATTTATCTTCAGCTAAAAGATTAAAATGTCAGAGTTGTAACAGTCTTGAAACAACTAGCCTCCAAGGCCATATGCTCAATTGAATTCCTTCTGTACTTTCCTTTAATAAACACCACTGTTCAGATCCTTTCCATAAAATATGCATCTCCAAGTAATTTCACTCATTTAGCTTTCATTTTTTCTTAAATTTGGTGTTTAGATTTAGAAACTAAATTCTTCTTTGTAAGAATATATTGCTGATCTGACACTGACCTCCCACTATTTATGTCACTAATTGATATAAATTATTGTTAAATATACTATTCTACCAGATTGTACAGTTTTACAAATAACTAAATAATAAAAATAGTTTGTTATAAGATTATTGAGAATATTAACTTTCTTGTTCCACAGAAAACAAAGTGGGATAGAATTTTTGTGGATATTTCCATTTTATGCCTTGATTTTCTCCATGTTACTATACCTTTAACTGTCACTTTAGATTTGCAAGTATCAGTGCCAGCTGCATTCGAAGCTTTGCATACATATTCTCCTGAATCGGATTTGGTAACTGCAGCAAGTTCTAGAAGAGCTACTCCATTAACAAAGCTGAAGTTGCATCTGTCTGAAGCTCTTATTTCTCTCCCTGCTTTCAGCCACTGAATCCGGATTGGTTGTGATCCTTGGACATGACAGCTAAGCTGGATCGTATCACCTTCCTCTCCTGCTGCTGACTGAAGAGGCTGGTCAAAAACTGGAGGCTTTTTAGGTTCTGGAATATGAAAATGCTTGAGTGAATACTTGGGAAAGTATGATCAAGAATATAAGAGAAAGATAAATACATGTGATTCTCAAGGACACAATGGCAAGGAATGGAGAAGGATAACTAGAAGTCTGAGAATGTCAATCATAATGGAATAGAAAATAATAGAAAATGGAATAAATATCAAGAGATCATGAGAGCATGTTTCCCATACAAACATGTGAGAAATATCTTTATCCACTCAGTAAGATTCTTTACATGTAAAAAACAGTATAAGAATTAAAGCGCAAATTAGGTTGCAAAACTATAGAAGAATCTTTAAAGAAAAAAGCCATGCAAATCTCCTGCAAGACTATTATGATGAAGTGTCATGCTGCTGCAACTCACTGTCAGCCCTGCCTACACGTAGATGTAATTACACAAACCCCCTGTTATTCCATGAAAAAAGAATGAATAAAAATTCAATAAAACCATTACAAAGATTTCAATATTCACATTAAATCAGCAATAGCAAATAGTGAAAAAGAAGCTTATTCCTGAAAAATAATGGGTTTTTAAATCATAAAATAAAAGAATTTCTTGATTTTGTGTTTTAACTAAGTTTTATCACATCCATCTCAGGACAAATTACTGCTGTTAAGGTAAGTATAACCAGCCCATAAGAGAGAACCTATATATTTGCAGCTCAATAAAATAAAGAAAAGCAAGAAGTAAAGAAAAATAAGATTTCAACCAACCTCTGATAACAACAGAAGATGTACTCAACACGCTTCCTGCTTCATTGGACACTTTACAGGTATATAAACCAGCATCTGATTGCTCTACGACCTTTATATGCAAAAGTAAGATATTGTTTTTGAAAGATATTTCACAGTGAGCACTTGAATGGACTTCCTGATTGTTTTTATACCAAGCAACAGTCAAAGGCTGAGAGCCAGAAACACGACCCTCAAGTTTAAGTTCATTCCCTTCTGTTTCTTCTATGGCTTCAGACAGTTTCTTAGTAAAAGTAGGAGGAGTTTTTCGTTCTGTAAAAAAAAAAGAATAAATTCCATGAATCTAACTTGAGATGAAAAGTTCTAAGGAAAATGTTTCAAGAAAAATTTGACCATTGTGAAATTATTTGCTCACATTTAAACAGGATATAATTTTAAAGGGAAATTATGCTAAGATAAACAACAGGTGTCTTGCTTTTACAGTCACTGTCATAGTTGATTTTCCTACTTGAAAAAAAATTCTCTTATACTGATTTAAGCCAAGAGTTTTGTCAAGTTGTTAAGAAAGAAATAGGCCAAAGCCTACAAAAAAGAAGTAGGCCAGAGGCTATAAAGAAAGTAGGCCAAATAAAATATTTCATTTCTCTTCCCACTGTTGTTAGTGACCCTTCCTAATTCCCTTAAAACACCCATAAGTATCTCCACATAGGTACTTTAGGCTACATCTAAAAAGTTTTCTCTAAGTTATCTAGCAGTAATAAGGCTAACGTCCTTTTTAATTGAAGGAAGAAAAATGTACACATAATGTATTATCTATTCAGTACCTTTAACAGTCAGTTGAGCTGTGCAAGAGTCCTTTCCAACTTCATTGCTAGCATAGCATGTATATACTCCAGAATCTCCCCTGTCAACTCTCAAGATGGTCAAATGGGCTGTATTGTCTACATAACTGATCTGATAATTTCTTCCTGTTCTAATCTCTTGGTCATCTTTTGCCCAAGTGACTCTAATAGGTTGTGTTCCAGAAACATGACACTCAAAGTCAGCACTTTCTCCAATAATACCATCCACAGGTGTAAGTGGGATGTCAAAGAATGGAGGAGTCTTCCCTTCTGAAGAGTGAAAGAAATAAAAAAGCATCACTTTAAAATCTTGATTTACTTTAAATCTCTGTGAAATAAGCATCTTTTGTACAATACTAAATTCATATATAAAGCAAAACTTAATTTTAAGATACTTCCACTAAATATTTCACAGCCTACCAACCTGTAAGGATAAGCCTGCCACTAGAAGAAGCAGTCCCAATAGCATTGGTAGCTGTGCAGGTATATTGCCCAATAAGGCTCCTATCTGTCTTCAAAATCTGGAGAGTTGCTACATTATCTACGAAGGATGTGTGAACATTGTAGTCCTCTTTTACACGTGCACCGTCTTTAAACCAAGATACTTCGATGGGTTCTGAACCAGCAATGCCACAATCAAACATAACTGGTAAGCCAACAGTTTCATGAACATCTCTTAATTTTCGTGTAAAAGAAGGAGGAAGTTTACGCTCTGTAAGAAAAGAGGTATTGTACAGTGAGGTCTTTCAGAAGACATGCAAAATGTTATTCAGCATATCATTTATTTGGAACCTGATGTGAAAAGAGCCCTGTGCGTACGATTGCAGGAAAATATATAACCATTCCGCCCTCAGTTACATCCAGTGAGCCTATTTAATCTTCAGGACTTCTAATGGTGAAAACAATCAAAGAAATATCCTCAGTAGGGAAAGAAGATGGAAGCTTGTAACACTACAGAAGAGCTGTGGTGACACTTTTCAATTAGCTTTACTGGCAGGCCTTTGTTAGTAGAAGACAGTGCCAAGGGTATCTTATACATCAAGAAAGAGTAAAGTGTTTTACAAGGAAGAGGTAATCTTTGTTTTTCAAAACAGCAAAGCATGCTTAGGAAAAATAGGTCATATTCTTATTTTATAATTGAAATATTCACCTTGAACCGTGAGCAAAGATGAAGAAGCAGCCTCCCCAACAGTGTTTTCTACTTTGCAGATGTACTCCCCACTGTCACTACTGTCTACCTGGCTGAAAACCAGAGTAGCAATTTGGTTCTTAAAGTGCATTTTCATAGTAGCAGTTCCTCTCAGCTTTGTATCGCCTTTGTACCACGATACAATCATTTCTGGTGTTCCAGCAACCTGGCACTGTAAGGATGCAGAATCCCCAACAGTCACCTGCACTGGCTCCAAGGGTGTAATGAAGTAAGGGGGTTCTGAAGGACAAAGAAACACCATTAGCATAAAAAGATATTGCACAATGAGCATTAGGAGTTCAAATAACACTCGATGGAGTGACGGTGTCTTGACGCACCTAGGATTGTGATTGCACCATGACAATTATCCTTCCCAGAATCATTTTCGATATGACAAGAATATTGCCCCTGATCTTCTAGTTTACTGCTAGGGATTTCCAGTATGGCAGATGTTTCTGTAGTGGTGATGCTACACTTTTCAGAGTGCATTATGTTAACTCCATTTTTCTTCCATGTCACTGAAATCGGTGGAGTACCCGTATATGTGCATTCCAAGATTAAAGTTTTCCCTTTCTCTACACTTAAATCATTCACCTTCTTCACAAATTTGGCTGGTTCTATAATGAACGATGAGAAGAAAACAAATTAAATAAAGCCAAAAGATCATCTTTATAAGTATAAGAAGCAGTAGTCTGGACAAACCTTTGACAAAAAGATGTGTAGTACAAGAAATTTTTCCTGCCTCATTAGAGACCTGGCAAGTGTAATCTCCACTCTCAAGAGGATTTACATCAAAGAGCTCCAGTTCTGCAACTGAATCTTGCAAGGTGATATTGCATCTGTGTCCTGGTACTAGTTCAACACTGCCTCTGAACCATTTAACTTCCAGTGGAGAGGAACCTTTTATGATACTAGTAAAGGTTATGTTTGCCCCAGATAAAACATCCAGTGGTTCAGGTTTCTTCACAAAAGATGGTGGTTCTAAGCACACAAATAGAAAAGAGAAGAAGTACATTTGAACTTCTTTTGAAGATCACAGTAATGAGAAATATGTAACAAAGCAAAAAATGAAGTTTTTCTGAAAATAAATTTGTGCCCTCTGGCTTTTTATTGATACTGACCTCTAACACTCAAAAATGCGCTGCATTCATCAGACCCTGCTACATTAGTAGCTGTGCACAAATAAGTTCCCATATCAGATTCCTGAAGTCCATTCACTTTCAGAGAACAGGTATTGTCTGTAAGGGTAGCCTGATACTTGTCTCCACTGGTAATCTCTTGTCCATCATGAAACCAGGAAACCAGAATAGGTGGTGACCCATAAACTTTGCACTCCAGTACAGCAGAAGAACCCAGCTGACCGAATGTTTCTTTCAGTTTTCTTGTGAAAGAAGGAGGTATAATACGATCTGCATTTGTTTAAAAAAAAAATTAAAAATTACCTTACAGGGTCTTGAAATGCAGAAAGTTCTCCATGTGTAAAAAAATGAATGACCTTTCTTTTGCTGTATCTGCATTAGCATTCTGCTGCTAAGCACCCAAGTATTTGAAAAATAGATAGTTGATTGTTAAGGATATGCTGGAGTTTTCATCCAAAATTTTTGAGGGACACCTTTTACTTTTGCTGTTCTGTTTCATAAGCAACAATATTGCACCAGCTGTCCAAGAAGACATGTAGCTTAAAGTTGAAGAAATCAAGTCCTTTCAATAACTCCTGCCCCTCAGAGGTTAGGTAGGCATCTATTATTGAAGCCTGTCAAAGTAGCATGCCAAGTACTCCTAAGATTACACAAGCAATAAGTTTCTTAGGTTGCCAGTCACAACAATCACTTTGCTATCTGAAGGCTTTGTAAAAGAACTAAAGGATCGTATGTACTCAAAAAGAGTAGTCAACTAACCTGAAACATGCACTGAAGCTGTGCAGCTGCTTTTACCAACACTGTTTTTCACCTCAAAAGTATATTCTCCACTGTCTTCTAGTGTTGTATTGAGGATCTTAAGCCCAGATACTTTGTTGAAGAAACTGATTTTATATTTGTGGTCAGTGGACAGCTCATTACCATCCTTAAACCACCTAGCAGTAAGCTCTGGTGTGCCATCTACTGTGCATTCCAGAGTACAAGAGTCTCCCGCTGTAACTTTGACTGGGCCTGGCTTCTCTACAATGACTGCAGGTTCTGCAATGAAATGCAAGTCAGAAAAATTTTTAAATCAACAATGCAATAGTTGTTAGCATTATAATTAACATTTAAATTTTAAAGAATCTTAAAACACATTGTGTTTTTATTGCATGCTACCAACCTAGCACTTTCACCGTGGCAAAGCATTCCTGAACTCCAGCATCATTTTTTATCTGACAAATATATTTCCCAGCATTGGTTGGTTCTGCATTTCCAATCTGCATAGTTGCAATGTTTTCTGAATAGGAGATCCAAAGATTATCACTTTCTCTAATGATTTCCCCTTTGTCTTTTAACCACAGAACAGAAATGGGCTGTGATCCTTCTACTTCGGCCTGCAGTTCAATTGACTCCCCAACTACGACAGTGAGATCACTCAGCTTCTTCACGAATGTTGGTGGTGCTATTTAAGAGAAGATATTTAACAGTAAAAAAACACGCCAGGAGCGGAAAAGTAGGAGGAGAACGACAGGAACAAAGAAATGTCAAGAAGGTGCCAATCTTTGTACAAACCTCTTAGTGTTACAGAGCCAATGCAGGTGTCACTTCCGACATCATTTACAGCTTTACAGTGATATTCACCAACATCTGCAGTATCCACACTAAGAATGTGAATACTAGCTGAGTAGTTCTCAGACATGACCTTATACTTCTTGCTGCTCCGAATTTCTCGTTTGTCTTTGTACCATGAAATCTGGAACGGAGGAGTGCCCTGAAGCTCACATTCCAGGTGAATATCAGACCCTTTCAAGGTCTGGACTGGATGGGGCTTCTTGGTAAAAATGGGGGGTGCTGGGGAAAAAAAAAGTATTATAGTTTATGTTAGTTGAGCAAAGTAGATTAAAGAGGACAGATGATTCAAGGAGACATTCTGATGCCGAATAGTAAAGATAAACAATGGATAAGAAAGACCTCCCACAGAGATCAGAAACAAGCAAGAGATTTGCCATCTAGTCAGACAGGTTTTGGCCTCTCTGACAAAAGAAAGTGGGATTTAAGAGTTTTTCGACAAAGGAGGACTTTTACCGCTAGAAATGGAAGGAAAGAACTGAGGTTCTGACCTTTTACTCTCAGTGAAGTACTGGTGCTTGCACTACCCGCCGGATTCTGAGCTTCACACGTGTAGTCACCGCTGTCTTCAACACTGAGGTTGTGCATTTCAATGACTGCCACTGAATCCTCAAAGGACATTCTGTATTTTTCACTGGGATGAATCTCAGTTTCACCCTTGTACCAGGTGACTTTGATTTCTGGAGATCCACCTACTTTGCATTCATACTTAATGGAATCGTGCTGTTTCACAAGTTTTGAGGAGTCTAGTTTCTTAATAAACCTTGGTGGTTCTGGAAAACCAAAAAGGGGAAATGATGCTTTAAACTGCACTGATTCTTTGAATAAGCAGGGAGATAAGTAACAAAAACTGTAAACTTTAGGGACTTAGGGGAAAAATCTGATTTTGCAATGGTTATGGATTTTTTTAGATGATTTTAAGTTGGTCCAAAATCTAGATTAAGAAACAAACAAGTTCTCTATATGCATTTCAGTTAACTTCTCCTTACTTTATTGACTCACTGTACCGCTCCTTGTATGTATTCACTACTTATTCTTTAAGAAATATCCTCTTGTAATACATGACCAATCAAAATGCCTGAGGGAAATGCAAGAATCCAACTGTTCAGCCAAGCAACATTAGTAAAAGCATTTCTGTTGAGCATTAGAGGAACTGCTTTATATCTTAATATGTGACTAATAATTAATATAGTCAATAAATATTTCTGCATTATAACCTCTCACACATTTAATGCAAAGCCAAACATAAAGTTGCATGTAAGGAATAAAAGTTAAGGAGCTTATGTAGCAAACAAAAGAGCTTCAAAATAATCATGCTGAAAAGACTTATGAGATGACTGGTATTACAGAAGTTGGTGTTAAATGTCCTGTGACTGAAAAGTAAACCAGATGGTTACATTTTGTTCCATAAGTAGAGGAAAGGAGTGGAGGTTTGACACTTTTCATCAAAAGTACCGTGTGGATGTTTAGAATCACAAGACTGAATGCCTGTGGATCAAAGATATAACCAGTAAAACTAAGAGGTGGCAACGTGGGCACAACAAACAAATCTCTTTGCAAAACAGGATGAAGTGCCACTTTGCGCATCTGTCTGTAAAGTGTAGGAAGAATATCTATTTTATTGTGGGTTACTTCGACCTGTGGGTCAATTGCAGAACATCCTGTGTTGTTAGTAACAAAACTTCCTTAGAGTTTCTAAAAATATAAATAATGGCTCGTTAACATCGGGACTCTTGGAACCTTAGCAGTTTACTATCAGATTTCAATTTGAGAGGAAGTTGATTATCTGTCTGCATATTAACAGTTGCTGAGTAGTTACAGCCTAATTCCACTCCTTTCAAAAAATGAGGATAAATACATGTTAGTAAGGTATATATTTAGAATGTAAAGTAATTTCTAGAACATAAAGCAATTGTTAAAACTATGGATTGGGAATATTAGATGTTGAAGTGAGAAAGTTAACAAAAAACTGGGAGTTTTTCAAGGTCAATTGAAAAAAAAAGATCTTAATTCTACAAACAAAAAGTTGCATGCCATAGAAGCGAGACAGCATATACTCAAATTGAACACAATGCTTCCAAGCTCTATAGAAATTGGCTGAAAACAACAAACATCACTAATTTAACAGCCCTGGGGAAACTGTACAAATTCTAAAGGACTGAAGTGACTGTAAGTGTAAACTCAGGATCAAAAATAAAATAATCCTGAAAAAATCCCAGGATTTTATGAATAAAGATTTGAAGGGTAAGCAAATAAATAAGGTCATTGAAAGCAATTTTCAATGTTTTCAGTCTGTGAAAGAGCAAAACTATTTGCAGGAGCTGCACACCCAGTACAAATACTTTTAAGCCTCATAAGTGAGCTGAGTTTCTGTCAGTTTCTTTCCCTCCCATGGGCAACCTAGTGAATGTCACTGCTGGAGAAAGACTTCAGAAAGCTAGATTTTGCTGGCCAACATGACCATTCATAAAGACGCAACAGGGTACTAAGTGAGAGTTAACATTTCAGTGGAAGAATCCCTTTGATAAGAAAAATCACACACTGTACCAGATCAGAAGAAAGATGAATAAGTATTTTAGTATAACAATAATATTTAAGTGAAATGAGACATCTTAATGTAGCCTCTTGTGAAGGTTGTTAATTGCACGTCTCTATTCAGGACTGTGTTTTCCAGTGTATCTTGCAAAGAAAAGCCTTATGAACACTAAAGCCCACAGCAATACCTTGTACAGCCAGCTGAGCTGCGCACGCATCCTTTCCAACACTGTTGCTTGCAGTACATGTGTAGAGTCCAGCATCTCCTTTACTAACTTTCAGGACTGTCAAGCTGGCTGTGTTTTCCACGAGTGTCATTTTGTAGTTGCCACCAGGACGAATCTCTCTGTTGTCTCTGGTCCAAGTGATCCTCATGGGAGCAGAACCAGTCACATGGCACTTAAAGGTTGCACTTTCCCCTAGTGCCACATCGATAGATACTGGCTTGATGTCAAAGAAGGGAGGTTGTAGTTGTTCTGCAAAGAGGAAAGCATGGCGGAGCTCATCACCAAGCCCTCCTCACCACTCCATGCCCATCATCCCTTGCCACCGTACAAAGCGTAGAGTAGGAAAAGGTGGGGGGAAATAAGAGAGCAAAGACATAGAAAATTCTTCATTAAAATATGAGCTACAAACCTGTGAGGAGAAGTTTGGCACTGGAAGATGCAGTCCCCAGAGCATTTTGGGCTGAGCAAGTATATTGGCCACAGTGAGCCATACTAGTTTGCACGATTTGGAGAGTCGCAACATTATTTAAGAAGGCTGATTGCATGTTATCACTGTCGCTTAAGAGAACCCCATCCTTGTACCAAGACACCTGGATAGGCTCTGAGCCATTTATACGGCAGTCAAATGTCACTGGGGCACCAACCACCTCCTGAATATCCTTTAGTTTTCTGGTGAATGTAGGGGGAAGCTGACGTTCTGTAAAACAATAATAATCACCACTATCAGAAAGAAGCCATCCTGTCAACCTAGAATTAATTAACTTTGAAATTAATAAGAACCCCTTCCTGTAGGCAAAAAAGAGTTCCTACAAACTACCCCAGAAAAGAGTGGCCCTTGGCCCATCACCTTTAACAACAAGCAAAGCTGTGGAGGTGGCGAAGCCGATGCTATTTTCTGCTTTGCAAATATATTCTCCAATGTTGCTATCCTCTACAGTGGAGAATGCCAGTGTAGCCACATTGTTCTTGAAGTGCATTTTGTAAGCTTGTGTTGATCTCAGCTTGGTGTCATCTTTATACCAGGACACCTTGATTTCTGGTGAACCACCAATCTGGCATTTTAAGATCAAGGGCTCGCCAACCTTCACCTCCACACGGTCCAGATGTGTGACAAAATAGGGTGGTTCTAGGGAAGGAGAGAGCATGGTGAGCATAGACAGAGCATCACTGGGGTGGGTGCCTTAGGGGAATCAGGGTTGAGGCATACCTAAGATGGACACAAGGCTGTGGCAAACATCCCCACCCGCCTCATTTGCCACCTCACAGGTGTATTCGCCTTCATCATTCTTGGTGCTGTTGAAGATTTCAAGAATGCCAGATTTTTCAGTAGTTGTAACACTGCAGCGTGGAGACTGTGCAATGGGCATGCCATTTCTTTTCCAGGTGACAGAGATGGGAGGGGTGCCTATGTAGCTGCTTTCCAGCACAATGGACTTCCCCTGCTCCACACTGAAATCACTTAACTTCTTCACAAAGACTGCAGGCTCTGTGAGGAGGTATAAATCAATAGTGAGAGGGACAGAAGTGGAAGAGATGCAGGCAGACCGTGAATGAAGACAACTGTGCATTCATGCACACATTCAAACACACCTTTAACAAAGAGTTGGGTTGTACATGAGGCACTGCCAGCATCATTTGTGACCACACAGGCATAGTCCCCACTGTGTCCTGGCTCCACGTTGTACAGCTGCAGCTGTGCCACAGATTCTTTGAAAGAGATGGAGCAGTTGCTGTCCGGCACCAGCTCCCTGATGCCTCTAAACCAGGTCACTTTGAAGGGAGCACTACCCTTGATGTAGCTGGTAAATGTTACACTTGATCCAGGCAAAACTTCCTGGGGATCAGGTGTCTTCACAAAAGAGGGTGGTTCTAAAGATCATGCAAAGAAGTGAAAGAAGGAAAAAGACGTTAATAGGAGAGTTTCTGTGGGGAGGAAAACTGGAACGGGTTTGAGTCAAGAAAAAAAAACCCACAGGAAAAATCCCCAAAAAAACAAACATGAAAAAGAAACCATGAGAAAGCAGAGGGGAGAAAGAGAAGAGGGAAGAATAATTTTGGTGAAAGTACTGTAGTATCCTTACACTGACCTTGTACAGTCAACAAGGCACTGCATTCATCAGATCCAGCCACATTGGTTGCCACACAGGTATATGTCCCTGTATCTGTGGCATCCAGAGCATTCAGCTTCAAAGCACAAACATCATCCAAGAATGAGATTTCATATTTTTCTCCACTAACAATCTCATTCCCATCTTGAAACCAGGACACAGATATGGGGGATGTGCCAGACACTTTGCACTCCAGCAGCACTGAGGATCCCAGCACCCCATTTGTTTCTTTTAATTTTCTTGAGAATGAAGGAGGAACAAGACGATCTAAGTAGGACAGGGAAGAAGTACAGGAAGAGAAATGTTGGTTTTGGTTTTTTTTTCAGTGGAAAGAAAAGGGGGAAAAATAAAAGCTTCCTTTAAAGACAAATGTGAACAACAAAAATATAGAGCTGACCTGAAACATCAACTGAAGAAGTGCAGCTGCTGTCCCCCACTTCATTGTGCACCTCAAAAGTATATAAGCCCCTGTCTCCCCTGTCTGCAGAAAAGACTTTCAAAGTGGATATATTGTTGAAAAAGGTAATTTGGTATTTGCGGTCACTCCTTAGTTCTCTGCCATCTTTGTACCACTTGGTGATAAGTTCAGGTGTTCCTCCTACTTTGCACTCCAGGGTAAAAGGATTACCAGCCATTACTGTGATTGGCTCAGTCTTCTCTAAGATGACTGCTGGTTCTGAAATAGGAAGATCTGTGTGTCACCAAGAAATCTACCCTCAAACTAGTGAGTAGAGGACATAAGCAAGAGAGAACAAAGGCAATTTTGCAAGCTGTAAGATATAGTATCTGTGAAGTAGGCTATACCCACCTAGGACTTGTAAAAAGGCAGAGCACTCCCGCATGCCAGCATCATTTTTGATCTGACAGATGTACTTCCCAACATCAGCTCCCTCTGCACTGGCTATCTCAAGAGTTGCTATGTTGTCCATAAACCACATTTGAACATTTTCACTCTCCCTAATAACTTCACCCTTATCCTTGAGCCAGACAACAGAAATTGGTGGGGATCCTTCCACCACTGCCTGCAGAGCTGTTGGCTCCCCGATGAAGATTGCAGTGTCACTCAGCTTCTTGGCAAACCGTGGGGGTTCTGATGGCAAAAACAAGGAGGCAGAGGACAGTTAATCATACATGCTTGCTTGAAAGAGGGACCGCAAGAAAATCAAGAAAAGAGGGCAGTGATGTTGATCCTCTAGCATACAAACCTTTGAATTTCACTGGGCAAGTGCAAGTGTCGCTTCCCACCTCATTCATAGCTTTGCATTGATATTCTCCAGTATCTTGAGATTCCAGATTGAGAATATGAAGACTGGCAATGGAGTGTTTTGCTGTCACCTTGAATTTCTTGCTGCTCCTGACCTGCCTTCGGTCCTTGAACCAAGCCACCTCAAAGGGTGGGGTCCCTGCTATCTCGCACTGGAGGATAACATCTGAGCCTTTAAGAGTCTCCACAGGGCTTGGCACTTTGCTAAAAACAGGTGGTTCTATAAAAAAAGAATCACATCATAATGTGTGAGCCTGCTTCTCTGGGTGGGTTTCTGGAGAGTAGCAGGAGGCAACATATTCAGGAAGGGAGCCTACATTTATTCTTGTAAACACATATTTAACTTTTAAATATGTGGCCTGACCTCTAAAAAATCCCAGCAGTCCAAAGAGCAGAAAATGTGACACTTCTGCACCTGTTTGGAGTCAGTGCTTGGTGCCCCTCCCCAAAAGCCACTCTCCCTGCTCTCCGGGATCACATTCCAGCTTTCCTCCCCACTCTTTCTAGTCATGAAAGCTACAATCAGGGAGACTCAGCTACACAGCCTCCTCTTCCGTCTTAAATTTTATTCCTGTCAGGATCACTGTGGATAAAGAGGAGGCAGAGGGATGGTTGAAAAGTATTTCCAGCTCCCTCACCATGGTTGGTGTTCTATCTAGTCCTTGTGATTTGAAAACCTTGCCTTGTTCAGCTTTCAATTGACTTAAGCGGAGAGACAAGGGAACAGCTGCACAGTGCTCAACACCCACCACAATTTCCTGCCTAATCTCTGCTGCATAAACACAGCAGCATTTCAGTGTGAGACCAGTTGGAGAGACACTGGCCCAGCAGCCACCAACTTCTGCAGCAGCAGCTCCCTGTCCGAGGGACGTGCAGCTGGGAGCAGGGACTGGTAGCCGGGGATTCTGGCTGTGTGTGAAGCCACACTGCTAACCTTTCACTGCGACTGAAGTGCTGCAGCTGGCTGTGCCGGCAGAGTTATGGGCTTCACATATGTAATCCCCAGCATCTTCAGTGTTGGCATCTGGAATGGTTAGCATCGCCACGGAGTCTACAAAGGACATGTGGAGCCTGTCGCTCGCCTGGAGTGCCTGATCATTTTTATACCATACGATTCTGATCTCTGGTGTGCCACTGATTTTACATTCAAGTTGAACTGTGTCCCCCTGCTTCACGAATCGCAAAGCTTCAGGCTTCTTGATGAACTTGGGAGGTTCTGCAGAACAGAATAAATATGTAGAGAATGACAGGACACCTGTTTGCCATGTGAAACCTACAGTGCTGAGCGAAAGTTCTGGGAGGCACAAGAGTACTGTGGAACAACAAAGTAAGATTGTTACTGCAGCTGGCTGCATTCCCACCAGAATTTCCTCTCGAGGAAAGACAGAAGATGGAAAAAAGAAAGCAAAGACAACAACTAAAACTATGTTCTGCCAACTATGGACCCTGCTGCATCAGACAGATGAAGCTATAGAAAACATACAAAGATGGTTGCTCCATCCAAGGGAAATTTTGCTGTTACCTTTGAGGGGTAACAGGTTCGCAGGCCAGCATGAAAAATTTGACAAGTCTTTCATCTCCAGGAGCAACAGAAACACGGTAGGGATAGTTTCACTCGCTTACCCATATTTAAAGTATATTTCTGCATGAAGAAATTAAGTGATGCATAGTCTAGATTAAATCAACAATTCAAAATTGAAATCTTTAGCAAAGTCAAAAGAGTTCGCTGGCAAACAACGGCAAGATACTGTATTTACTTATCACTGTGTTCCATATAGTAATTACTATGACTGAATACCACAGGTTAACTGTAGCTAACCACTACAGTTAAAAGCAGTGTGAGTGCAATTGTACCTACAAAAAGGTTCACAAAGAGAGAGATTTCGCAGGCACAGAAGGTTTCAACTGTTACATATTATGATGGGAGAAGGTCACTTCATGGTTTATGTCTGCTGTCTGGAAAGCTACTTTCTATATATTTCTGAACTAGAAATGGTAGAAGATGAGACAAAAAAGTCTCTTTACCCAAGAAAAAGAAAACACACAAACAAAGGTGATTTAGTCTTAATACCTTTGACACTGAGTTGGGCTGAGCAAAAGTCTTTCCCAGCTTCATTACTAGCTTGGCAAGTATATTGGCCAGAGTCTCCTTTACCCACTCTGAGCACTCGAAGGTGAGCTGTGTTGTTTATAAATGTAATATTGAAGTTTCCTCCAGTTCGAATCTCCCGACCATCTTTGGACCAGGTTATGTGTATTGGCTGGGCACCCGTAACATGACATTCAAAGTCAGCACTTTCTCCAAAAGGCACATCAATAGATTCTGGTTTGGTGTCAAAGACAGGTGCTTGCTTGGGTTCTAAAAGCACAAGAAAACCATGTAATACACCTCACAAAAAAGTTAATCCAACACATAGATACCATCGCATGCATGAAATAAGAGAGAGGAGCCTGTGATCCAGGCAAAAATTTTGTAAGCCAACACACCTGCCACTGTGAGCCTAGCACTTGTGGTGGCAGTGCCCACAGAATTGGTGGCTGTGCAGGAGTACTGCCCAGTATGATTCATCTCGGTTCGCACTAGTTGCAGCACTGCAACGTTATCTACAAAGGATGTGTGCACATTGTGGTCATCACTCAGTGGCACCCCGTCTTTGTGCCAAGTAACAGTAATGGGTTCTGAGCCATTGAGCCGACACATAAATTTAAGGGGTAAACCAGCAGGGTGCTCGATGTCCTTTAACTTTCTTGCAAAGGAAGGTGGTCGTTTGCGCTCTAGAAGAAAGCAAGTAAAGGATAAATAATCCCCAGTAAGCAATTTTTTTATAGTTTTGTGAGAGAAAAAGAATTTTATCAAGCTAATATAAAATCATCACCTTGAACTGTTAAGAGAGCCTTTGTAGATGCGGTTCCTACACTGTTTTCTGCCTTGCAGATATATTCTCCAGTGTCATTGCTAACCACTTTGTTGAAAATAAGTGTAGCAACGTTGTCTTTAAAGAACACTTTGTACTCAGGAGTAGACCTGAGTTTTGTGTCACCTTTGTACCAAGACACAGTAATTTCTGGTGTTCCAGCAACGCGACATTGCAGTGTTGTATAATCCCCAACTGACACCTCAAGAGGCTCCAAGTGTGTAACAAAATAGGGAGGTTCTAAAAAAGAGAAGCAATTAGATAGGGTCATTGTAGTGTCAGGCCTTGGAAAGCATATACTTGAAAAAAAGGCAAGAAAAAGAAGTAAAGGGAGCACACACCTAGGGTAGAGACTACAGCCTCACAAACATCTCTTCCCGCCTCATTTTCAAGATGGCAAGTGTATTCTCCTGAATCTTCTTTGGTGCTGTCAAGTATTTCCAGGATGCAGGATTTCTCTGTGGTGGTCATGCTACACTTCTGAGATTGTGTGATGGTGTGGCCATTCTTCTTCCATGTCACAGAGATGGGGAGGCTGCCTGTGTAAGTGCCCTCCAGGATGATGGGCTTGCCAGGTTCCACGTACTGATCACTCAGTTTCTTCACAAAGACAGCTGGCTCTAATGAAAGGTAAGAAGTCACAAATGTTGAACACAACATGCCAAATGGAGAGAAGTAAAAAATATTTTAAGGTAAATAGAGAGATCTATCTTTACAAACCTTTTACTGTAAGGTGTGTTGAACAATTTGCCCTGCCAGCATCATTAGTCACTAGACAAGTATACTCTCCACTTTGGGGAGGAGTTACATCAAATAACTCAAGCTCCACAACGGACTCCTCCAAGTAGATATTGCATTTGTCCCCTGGCACAAGCTCATTGGCCCCTCTAAACCAGTTGACTTTAAAAGGAGGGGTTCCTCTGACAACACATGTGAAAGTGATGCTTGTGCCTGGCAATACATCCAGAGGCTCTGGTGTCCTCTCAAAAGATGGTGGCTCTAAACACACAAGAGAAAAAGAGAGATGAGACAGGTTGCTGCAGCATAACTCTGGCATTTCCACACACTACTGAAGACAAAGAGCAAAATCTTTATTTTTCAGTCAATAATTTTCCCCAAGAATATTTACAAGAGACCGCAGGTAATTTCAAAAGAGAAAGAGAAAAGAACAGCTCAGAGAGCTTCCTATCATATACTGACCTTGTACGGTCAATACAGCACTGCATTCATCTGAACCAGCTACGTTGGTAGCTTTGCAGGTGTAAGTTCCAGTATCTGAGCTGCTCAGTGAATTAACTTCTAAAATACAAAGGTTATCTGAAAAGGAGATTTGATGTTTTTCTCCACTGACTAACTTAAGTCCATTTTGAAACCAGGCAACAGAAATAGGAGGTGAACCTGACACTTTACATTCCAGCAGTGCTGATGAACTCAGAACACAGGGGGTGTCCTTTAGTTTTCTTGTGAAAGAAGGAGGAATGATTCGATCTGCATAAGAAAACATAATAAATCCAAGGTTAGAGAGAAAATGAGGAAAGGAATGGAAGAAAGGACAGAGAACATGACCAAACAAAAGCTTTTGTAAAAGATAGAAGACAAGATACCCAACCAACCTAAAACATCAACTGATGCTGTGCAACTGCTTTTCCCCACGTCGTTTTGCACTGCAAAAGTATACAGTCCACCATCTTCCTTTTCTGCATCCATAATTTTAAGTGTAGATACGTTATTGAGGAACGTAATTTTGTATTTTTGGCTGCTGGTCAGCTCTTTGCCGTCCTTGAACCACCCAGTGGAAAGCTGTGGTGTGCCTGCCACTTTGCACTCCAAAGTACAGGCATCTCCTACAGTAACTCTCATTGGCTCTGCTTTCTCTACAATGACTGCAGGCTCTGGAAGGAGAGATGGGTAATGTATATGGTGAAAACAGGATTTGATTAGTACTAACTATAAGCACTATAGCAGTATAAGATGGAGTTTACACATTTGATGCTAAAGAAATTTCAGTTTGTTAGAGTGGAATTTTTTCAGCTGTTTTTTCCATCCTTTCTTCTCCCCCAAACTGGAAATTTCAGATGCTCTAAAAAATTAAGTACAAATATTTTAATCTCCTAAGAGAAAAATGCAACTGCCTGTCCCTCTCCCACCAGGCATGAGTGGTTCCTTTTACTCCTATCCCTGAAAACTGGAAATACGGAACCTGACTGCTGCTTGTTGGGTAGAGAATGATTCTCTGTTTTGATTGTTTTGAACTCACGGGCATAAGCAGAGTATACAGCTGACACTAAATAGCCAAGTTTCTAACTTTAAAAAACCCCCAAACTTTCATGAATTTGTGCTTTTTACCAACCTAGAATAGTTAAGGTAGCCATACACTCGCGACTTCCAGCATCATTTCTGATCTGACAGGTGTATTTTCCAGCATTGCTTGTCTCCGTGTGCACAAATTGTAAAGTTGCAATATTTTCCATAAATGTGATCTTCGTGTTTTCACTTTCTCTAATAATTTCCTCTTTGTCTTTAAGCCACTGCACAGCAATTGGCTGGGAGCCCTCCACTTTTGCTTGTAACTCTACTGGTTCACCAACCACAACAGTCACGCTGTTTATTTTAGTCAAGAATTTTGGTGGTTCTGAAGAAGAAATATGCAGTTACAGTAAATACTCACAGTGTTTTCTTAAAGAAGAGCAATGCAGCATCCTTGGGAGCACTGCAGAAGGCACGTGTATCAATACTTTACCTTTCAGTTTCACAGCGCAAAAACAAGTGTCACTTCCTACATCGTTCTGTGCTTTGCACTGATATTCACCAACATCCGCAGCTTCAACATTAAGAATGCGAACACTTGTCTGGTAGTTTTTGGCTGTAACCTTGTACTTCTGACTACTGCGGATTTGTCTCCTGTCTTTGTACCAGGCAACGTCAAATGGAGGTGTTCCTGAAATCTCACATTCCAGGCTAACCTCAGATCCTTTGACAATGTCTACTGGAGAGGGTTTCCTGCTAAAGACAGGAGGTTCTAACAAGGGAAGAGAGGAACATTTTTAGAAAGGAGTCTAGAGTTATTTGGCCAACAAACAGTTTACTGATATCAGCTTCTAAACAGTGAAACTGCTGAGAATATCTTCAGAAGGGGCAAGGGCTTCCCTCATTTTCTGGGCACATTATGAAATTAACTTGCCCACAGGTAAGTTCAGAGCCCTTAGCTCCTCTGTATAAAAGGTAAACAGCAGGGTGACCCTTGGCAGAGATGGTACAGGTCTCAGTAATCTCCCATACACAGTGTAAAACTGACACTAGTCAGTTTATATCTGTTCTTTTCCTTCATATTTCAGATCCTTTATATAGAAATCCCCACTATGATCTGTCCTGGACATTTAAAATTTAGAACTGGGGAACAACTAGCTTAGAACTTTTCTGCATTAAGAACATCATCCTTGTTCTGGCATTGGCAAGGAGGATGAGGGGCATCAAGAAACAAACATGACATGAAGAAAAGGGCAGTCCTGAAATAAGAAATTAAACTCATGTTCCTGGGGATTTCCAAGGGGTACAACCACCAGAGGAAAAATAGGATGCAATCAGAGAACAAGAGAACAGCTAACCTTTCACTGTGACTTTGGTGCTACAGCTGGCCTTGCCGGCAGGGTTGTGAGCTTCACAGATGTAGTCACCGCTCTCATCAGTACTGAGATGATTCATTTCAAGCACGGCCACAGAGTCAATGAAAGACATCCGGAATTTTTCACTGGCAACAATTTCATGGTCATTTCTGAACCACACTACTTTCATCTCTGGAGATCCACTTACTTTGCACTCAAGCCGGGCTGAATCACCCTGCTTGACTACTTTTGTTGCCTCTAGCTTCTTAGCAAACTTGGGTGGTTCTAAAAAAACCAAAAAAGTGGGTTCAGGAAGGTCTGAAGTAATACTGGAAAGAAAATATGGGGAAAAAGAGCCAAAAAACTATGGGTTGCAAGCACAAGAAAGGGAATTCACTTGGCAGTGTATCAAAGATCACTGGAGTGGGTTTGGCAAAAAGGAAAGAGAAGAAAGAGACAAAAAGACAGTAACACATGAAGAAAGAGCGCACACCTGTTACCATCAATGTTGTAGTGCAAGAGTCACTGCCAACGTCATTTGAAACGTGGCAAGTGTAGTGCCCAGTCCTAGAAGTATCCACTGAATAGAGGGTTAAGAACCCGGTTGAACCTTCAATCCCAATGAAACAAGTTGGACCAGATACAAGTTCTAAATCTTCTTTGAACCACTTTACTGTAAAGGGTGGTGTTCCTTTTAGTGTGGCCTTAAACTCCACTGTGGAATCTGGGATGGCTTGTTGGCTTTCAGGTTTTACTAAGAAGCTTGGTGGCTCTGGAGTTTTTAAGAAAAAGAAATACTCAGTTACATCAGAAATGTCTAAGAATGAAGAAAATTAGTGAGGCAAGCATGGAGACCAAGTTTTTAGTATTTACATCAAGATACATAAGAGTGTTATGTTAGGACAAGATTTAAGGTATTTTTCCAGCATCTATCACAAATAAGAAGTATTAAAAGAGTTTCAAACCTTTCACAGTCAGGACAGCACTGCAAGAGTCGTTTCCAGCAACATTAGAGACACTGCACGTGTAATTTGCACTGTCTGCCAGCTCTAGATTAGCAATCTCAAGTGACATAGTGTTCTCATGGCACAGACTTCTATATTTTGCACTGTCAGTTATCTCTTTTCCATCCTTAAACCATTTTGCAATAATGGGGAGTGACCCAGAGACTTTGCACTCCATTTGGATAGAAGATCCCAGAACGGTATCCTTTTTGGTTAGTTTTTTGATAAATACAGGAGGAATTGATTGATCTGCCAAACACAAGAAATGGTAAAAACACATTGGTTAACTTCTTGCTTAGCTTTCACAGAAATTATTATTTTTTTCATTTCCTTCCTGTACTGGCAAATTTCCCATATGTCAATACAAACCTAGCACAGTCAGAACAGCTTCACAGGTGCTACTTCCAAAGTCATTTTCAACCTTAAAACTGTATGTACCACTATCCTCCTTTGATACAGGTTCAATCCTGAAACTGGCCACATTGTTTTCAAAGGTCATTGTGTAGTATCTACTGGGCAGGAGCTGTTTGCCATCTTTGTACCATCTTATTCGGAGCTCTGGCGTCCCAGCCACAACACACTCCAAAGTCACAGGGTCTCTTTCAGTGACTTTAAGCGATTTAGCCTTTTCTATGATCTGTGCAGGCTCTGAGGTATAAAGAGTATAAAAACAAGAGTTAGCTATGTAGATAGGGGACTGACTTTCAAATACTCATCAAGGTCACCCCTTGTACACACCTTGTACAAAAAGCAAAGCAAAACACTTCTCCAAGCCAGATTCATTCTTGGCCTGACAGGTGTATCTCCCTCTGTGGCTGAGGTCAACATTAGCAAGCTTCAGTGTGGCCACGTTGTTCTCAAAGGTAATATGGTGATGCTCATCGTCTTCTAGTATTTTCTCATCTTTTATCCATGACACAGATAAGGGTTGAGCACCTGCTACGACGCACTGAAAGAATGCATCACCTTTCAAAATGCTAGTGACGTTCTCCAGCTTCTTGACGAAGGATGGTGGTTCTGTTGTGTGAGTTTGGTTTAGAAGAGAAGGCATGGAAAGGGAAGAGGGGAAAGAGAGATCATATAAAGTAATCCTAGTCACTACAGTTTAGCTAGGTGATATAATGTTTGAGGTACGCTTCCTAGAGGACTGACCTTTCAAGCTGAGCCTTGTGCTGCAAGAACAGCTCCCACCTTCATTTGATATAATACACTGATATTCACCAACATCTGAGACATCACAGTTAGTCACATTAAGAGTAAATACTGATTCTTTGGTGGAGATGGCATATTTCTTGCTGCTGAACATCTCCTTATTGTTCTTCAGCCACTTCACCTCAAATGGAGGAGTACCAGTCACCTCACACTCTAGTGTGGCCTCTGAGCCCTTCACTACCTTGGTGGGACTCAACTCCCGAACAAAGGTTGGAGGCTCTATAAAGAAGAATGATAATAACCTTTAGTAGATAGTAATCTTAAACAGTTTTGAGAGGAGAAGAAGTATCTCCTTCTTCCTCATCCCAGATATGTGACATAGATGACAAGATGATCAAAACTAACCTTTTACTTTCAGCTCAACGCTGCAGCTCTCACTACCTGCATCATTGTGGGCTTCGCAAACATAAATCCCACTATCTGCCACTCTGGCTTGAGTGACTTTCAAAGTGGCTAATCCATCTATGAAGGAGATGCCGTACTTAGCCTGGTCAGTCACTTCATTCCCATCCAGGTACCATGTAATGTGGATCTCTGGTGTGCCTACTACCTGGCACTCGAAAGTGGTGGACTGTCCTTCACGCAAAGCTATTACAGAAGTTGGCATCTGAATAAATCTGGGGGGCTCTAGAAGATGGACAAAGTTGAGGTTTTTAATATTTAAGGTGGGAATAAAATATAGAATTTAAAGAAATAAAAAGGTTTCCTCCCCCTCCCACCAAAATTGCACAGAAAAATCAGAACCAAAAAAATGAGGAGATTGGGTTGCACACCTTTTACAAACAGAGTTGCTTTGCAAGTTGCAGTCCCCACATCATTGCTTATCTGACAAGTGTAGTTCCCAGAATCAGATGTTCTAGCTGAGAAGAGTTCCAGTACACTAGATGTGTCATCCTTCCAGACAGATCGATTGGCTCCAGACAGGAGCTCCTGGCTGTCTTTAAACCACTTTATCTGCAGAGGAGTAGACCCTTTCACCAGTGCTTTGAACTGAACCCTAGCACTGGGCACAACCTCTTGAGATTGGGGTTTTTCCACAAAATATGGAGGTTCTATAACATGCAAAAAGGAAGAAAGGGGATTACGCTGAGACAGGGAAATCCAAAATTATGAATGAGACCCCTAACACAAGACAAAGAAGGAACTCAAACCTTTGACTGTTAAGAATCCACTGCATTGGTTGCTTCCTGCTTTATTTGTTGCTTCACAGGTGTAAGAGCCAGTGTCTGTGCCTTCCAGTTTATTTATTTCCAGAAATGCAGTATTATCATGGAAAGAATATTTGTGCTTTTCACTTGCTGTTATTTCTTGGCCATCCTTGTACCACTGGATACTTATAGGATGTGAACCAGACACTATGCACTCCAGGTGGACAAAAGACCCCTTAATGCTGTCCATTTTCTTGAGTTTTTTTGTGAATTTAGGTGGTATAATGAGATCTATCCAAGACAGAGTAAAAAGACAAAGTTTGAAATTCAGCCTTGACTGTGACAGATATCAGTTCAGGAGAAAAGATTTTGACTCTAAAAACAATGGTAAGAGAAAGCCCATACACACCTAGGACATTAATGCTGGCAGAACAGCTACTGCTCCCAACATCATTGTGAACCTCAAAAGTGTATTCTCCACTATCCTTCTTTTCTGTGTGAAGCACCTTTAGGACTGAGACAGTATCTGTAATACTGATCTTATATTTTGGGCCTAATGTCAGTTCCTTGCCATCTTTGAACCATTTGGCTGTAATAGGTTTTGTTCCTGAAAATTTACACTGCAAGGTTGCTGGGTCTCCCTCAGTCACATCTATTGACACGGCCTTGTCCACAATTGTAGCAGGTTCTGTTGTAAACAAGGAGATAGAGTGTTAAGGGCATCTGTAAAAATCACAAGGGAACCATCTATGATCACTGCAAGCCCTCAGGGTAAGACCAACCTTTGACAGTCAGCAGAGCAGAACACCTCTGAATTCCTGCCTCATTTTTAGCCTGACAGAAATACTTCCCATCATGTTTCAGCTCAATAGATCTCACCAGAAGAGTGGCAACATTGTTCACAAAGGTCATTTTGATATTGCTGTCTTCAATCACTTCATCATTGTCTTTCAACCAGGACACCGTGATGGGCAAGGAGCCTTTAATAGCAGCCTGAAACACAACTGTGCCCCCTCGAAGGGAACTAATGTTTTCTATCCTCTTCAAAAACTGTGGAGGCTCTGGCAGGAAGAAAGTGGCTATGTAAGTATGGGTTTGGTGCACAACTGTGGCATAGATACCACATTGGGCTAAAAGCATGCTAGTGGTGTTCTACACCTTGAACTAACCTTTCAGTGTGACCTCTGAACTGCAGAGGCAGCTCCCAACATCATTTGTTACTCTACATTGATACTCGCCAACATCAGAAGCATCAAACCTGAAAACGTGGAGACTAATCAAAGATTTTTCAATGCTTATTCTGTGCTTCTTACTGCTCCGCACGGGTTTATCATCTTTCACCCAAAACACTTCAAAGGGTGGCGTGCCAAGCACCTCACACTCCAAAACAACATCAGAATCCTTCAAGACTTCCATGGACTGAAACTCCTTGCTAAAATAGGGTGATTCTACAGTGCAAAAAGAGAGTGCAATTGTATTAGTCAGACTTCCGAAGCCTCTAACACTGTACTGAATTTAAAAAGACAAACTGTGCGGCTGGATGTCACACACACCTTTGACTGTAACAACACTACTGCAAATATCTTTTCCAGCATCATTTTTGGCCTCACAAATATATTCTCCACTGTCTTCAGTATCAACTTCTGAAACATGGAGTATTGCCAAAGATTTTGCAAAAGACATCCTGTATTTTTCACTCTCTTTTAGCTCTCTATCATCCTTGAACCATGTGATTTTAATCTCAGGAGTACCAGTGACTTCACAGGTCAGCTCAACATATCCACCTTTCTTTACCAGATGGGTCGGCTCTAGCTTCTCCTTGAAGGCAGCAGGTTCTGTGGATTTAAGAAGAACGTTCAGGACAAAGAAAGCAGGAAAGAGCGCCACTGGGTCAATCCAGCAGCTAGAATTTTAAAAGAGAGTAAGAATGCAAACCTTTTACAAACAAGTTTGCACTGCATGTTACTGAACCAGCTACATTGGAGACTTTGCAGGTGTATTTTCCAGAGTCTGCTGGTTTGACTGCATAAAGCTCCAAGTAACTTGCTAATGCTTCTGTCATAATGTAGCAGGCTCCTCCTGTCACGAGCTCAGTATCACCTTTAAACCATTTCACTGTCAGCGGTGTTGTGCCTTTAAATGTGCCTTTGAAATGTACAGTTGACGCAGGCAGTACCTCTTGAGACTCTGGTTCTACAGTGAAGCTGGGTGGCTCTAGATTGCATTGAAAGGAAAAAATTGTCAAGAGTAAGACACATGGCCTGCAGTTTGGGAAAGAAAAGTATTATCACACGAAAAGCAAAATTCCAAGAAATGTGAAATGAATTGCCAAACCTTTTACAAACAATGTACTACTGCTCTCTTTGCTACCAGCAGAGTTTGCGGCTCTGCAAACGTAGACCCCAGCATCACTTGCATCTAGGTGTTTGATTTCCAAAGACGCTGAGCCTTCTGCAAAATGCACTGTGTACTTGGCACTTGTAGTGATCTCAGTGTCCTGCTTGAACCAAGAGACGGTCATTGGAAGAGAACCTGAAATTTTGCAGTCTAGGCGGCACGAGGTGTTAATGATGCTGTCAATATTCTTCAGTGGTTTAGTAAAGAAGGGAGGGAGAGTGCGATCTGTTGAGAGTGAAAAAAATTACAGAAACAAACACATGAGCAAAACAGGCATGTTCTTCTGCTTCTGGCTCTGTTGGGTGGTGCAGGGCAGAGCAACAGGGCTCTTTGGAAAGGGTCAGTACCAACCTAGCACAGTGAAGCTGGTAGTACAAGAGCTGATGCCCACATCATTGGATATCTCAAAGGTGTATTCGCCACTGTCCTGCATTTCAGTAGCATAAAACTTGAGCTGGGCAATGTTATTTTTGAAGCTGATCCTATATTTTTTGCTGGCAGGTAGTGGCCTTCCGTCTTTGAACCATTTGGTTTTTAGCTCTGGAGTGCCTGTGACAGTGTACTCCAAAATAGCTGGTTCCCCTGCTGTAACCTGGATCACTTCAGCTTTTTCAATTATTTTGGCAGGTTCTACAACAGAATTAAACAACCGGTGTTAAGGACAAAAGGAAATTGCTCTTTCTCTCAGGTGGGAGACTGTGGGGATCACGGCCCTTCTCCACTAACCTTTCACTGCTAGTTCACCAAAGCAGGACTGACTTCCTGCATCATTCTCAGCCACGCAGGTGTATTTGCCACCAGAGCTCAGCTGGACACTAGTAATTTGCAGCGTTGCTAGACCATGATCAAATGTCACTCTCACATTGTTATCATCTTTAATAACGTCTTTGCCCTTCATCCACATTACAGAAATAGGCTCTGACCCTTTCACCACGGCCTGTAACGTAATACTATCTCCAACCAGAGCCGTCACATTTTCGATTTTCTTAACAAAAGACGGTGGTTCTAGTTCAAAGAAGAGAGAGAAGAAAAAATACTCATTTGCTTCTGCATCATCTCATGAAATCTGCTACTTCAAGACAGTTTTGTAAGACAGTACGTACAATACACATAGCAATTCAACAAAAGAGCAAGCAAGTAGAAGAGCAGCATTCTCCTGCTGGGAGCCAATGCATGGCCCTTTAATCTCAATGTCCTTCAAATTCACAGGTTTGATGCCAGATAAGAGGTAAGGTACACAAAGAATTTAAGAGAAGAAGATACTCCCATTCTCCCAGCCACCCCCAAATCCAAAGAAAAGACATTTTAAGAAATAAGAAGTTTTTGCCAATCCCATCAGTAAGTGGAGTTTTCTCTCTCCTACTGACCTTTCAAGATGTATGTGGCACTGCACATGCACTTTCCGACTTCATTAGCTATCACACACTCGTATTCACCAACATCTGCACTATTAAATGCAGACACCTCCAGAGAAATAACAGCTTTCTGAGAGGTCAACCTGTATTTTTTACTACTGCGAATCTGTTTCTTGTCTTTGTACCAGCTAATCTCAAATGGTCCAGTGCCAGCAACCTCACACTGAAGAACGGTGTTTGTTCCCTTCACTACCTCTGCAGGTTCAAGTGTTCGGATGAAAGACGGAGGCTCTACAAAAGCAGCAAGAAAGAATTAGTCAACCTTGCCAGAAAAAAAAAAAAAAAGAAGGGAAGGTTTTTCTCAAGAAAGTGACTGGCAGCAACAAGGACAGACCTTTGACAACCACTTCAGTGGTGCAGCTGTCACTTCCAACCTCATTTACAACTTCACATGAGTAGGTCCCACTGTCATCAACTTTCATCTCCAAAATATCTAACACAGCCACAGAATTGACAAAGGACATCCTGTGTGTGTTGCTTTCATGGATTTCCTTGTTGTTCTTGAACCAAGTAACCTGGATTTCAGGAGACCCTTTGATTTTGCATTGAAGGCGTGCAGAGTCACCTGGGGTCAGTAAATAAGACGGATCGACCTTCTTCACAAAAGATGGTGGTTCTAAAAATGGGAAAAGGGAAGAGAGAGGAAGAGATGGTAAAAAGGGGCAGAAAATGGAAAAGGAAAGGGTAAAGAAATGGAAAAGGGAAAGGGAAAAAGGAAAGAAGGCTGAAATACAAGACTTTGAAAGATTGGTTCCTTGAACAAGAACAAAATATGAGTTCACAAGACACCAGCATAATCTTCGCTGAACTGCAGCTCCTGTGGTTTTGCCTGTCCTCTTTTTTCATCTCTCCCCTGCATGCAGGAGCAGTTCTTGGATTTCTCTGGTGAAAAAAATATTGAAGTAACACATGGTGCACTGGAAGGCAACAGGGGAAATGAGTTAGAGGGGAATGGACAGTGTAGCAGGTCTGAGAAGAATTTGGTGTAATTTCAGCCCAAAGAAGTCTTTTGCCTGAAAAAGAAGAAATGGGGAACTTAAGAAGAGGAAAGGTAAAGGTAGCGTAGAACTATCTTACCTCTGACTGTGACGCTGGCAGAAGAGGAGCTGCTTCCTGCCTCGTTTGAGGCAGTGCACACATAGTGGCCTGAATCCTTGAGCTTAGCCAGAGGAATCTCAAGTGAGGCTATTTTGTCTTCAAAGTAAATCTTATAATCTTTGCCTGGAGGGATTTTGTTTCCATCCTTTGTCCACCCTACAGTTACTTTCCTGTCTTCATCTACCTGACATTCAAGACGTATTTTTTTATTAACTGCTGACTGCACTGACTGCAAAACTTTAATGAAGTGGGGCTTGTCTATAATGACCATTTCAGCCTGGCAAATATCAGCCCCAAACTTGTTGGAAGCTTTGCATGTGTAAACCCCTCTGTCAGTGGTGGTGAGAAAGGAAATTTCTAAAACATGTTTATTTTCCATTTTGGAGATTTTATGGTGGTCTGAAGGTGAAATTGTCGTGCCATCTTTCTGCCAGGTGACGTCGATGACCGGAGTGCCCAAAACAGTACAGAGGAACTTGGCAGTTTTGCCCACAAAAGTAGTGATAGATTCAGGTCTGGTAAGAAACGTTGGTGGAAATGCTTCTGCAAAACAAAGGGGTTCAATGTTATCCAGAGGTGAGGAACAGAGCCTATGCTCTTTCTTCACATTTGCCAGCGACAGAGAGTAAGAGAGGCCAGCTTGTCACTGGACACTCTTAAGCAAAAGAAACCAGCAGTGAAGGAGATAAGAGGCATTAAAGATGATAAATTTTGGCTTTTGGTTGGTATTTCTTGGGTCTATATATTGCTCCAGAGCTTGAATTTTGAATCTCTCGAGCAATTTACGAACTAAAGGAAAATAAACTAAAAGCCAGAAATTCCTCCCCCAAGACTGACATGTTTGTGTACTGTTCTCTCGAGGCGGGTCAGTTTGCACGCATTTCACAGTTCATGCATCTTGCATTAGTCTAGTTAACAGCTAGCACTTAGCAAAGACCAAATGAAGACTCCTCCCACAAAGAGAAAAGTCAGAGTAAAAAAAATGTCATACACTAAATGCCCAAAAGACAGTGGTTTGTTTTTTTGTTTTGTTTTGTTGTTGGGTTCTTTGTTTGTTTTTTAAAGAAAAAAAAGAATTGTATAGCTCTCATTAGATAAAAAGTTTGCAAACTGAAACCCTTTACCCTCTTTTTTTGCTTAAGAAGATCTATTTGCCCAATCACAGAGTTCCCCTTTGGCCACAGCACAAAGATGTTCAGGTATGCAGAGCTGCATAACCTGGGTCGCAACTATAGCTGCAGGATAAACATAGGGTGCTAGGATAATCACACAGTGACTATTACACTAAGAAATCAGATTTAAAAGTCTATTTCTTGTTGTCAGGAAGTTAAATAAACCTTTCTCAAGAATGTATTCATAAAGCAATCTTATTCGGTTGACAGTCTTGTTCCTCCTGCTCTCTTTTCTCATTTTTCTTTCCTTCTGAAACTTTTCACATTGATTCCCTTTTCTATGTACAGAAAGCACCAGAAAGCAGCATTCTCAAAAGTTATTCCTTCTCTGTGCTTATGCCTGCCAACATTAGGTATGGATTATGTACTATGATAGCAATCAAGAACCCCACAAGTGTAAGTATAGCAGTGAAAGCATTACAATACACCAAGATATTTTATGGAGAAGTTGTTCTTGGAAGTCTGTACTTACCAGTTACTGTTAAAACAGCTGTAGAGCTTACACTGCCATGCTGATTGGAAGCCTTACAGCTATATTCTCCACAGTCAACAACTTGAGGCCTTGGGATCTCCAGCGTGGAGAGGTAGTTGGAAGTGCGAATGGAGTATTTGTCCCCATCATATATCTCTCGTCCGGCTTTGTACCACTGGAACTTGACATTGGGAGCCATCTCCACCTCACAGGTAAACTTGGCCACATGATTTACAGCCACCTCCAGGGGTTCGAGCCTTCTCCTCAGGATAGGTGCAACTGAAATCAGAAGCAGAGATTAACTCAAAACTCTGCCTGCTGACATTCTGAAAAATAACAGTGAAGTGACTGAAAAAAAAAGGAAAAGAAAAGGTGGTATACTTGCAATTCACATAAAGTGACTGTAAAAAAAAATATCTGTAAGAAATGAAAGCAGTACTAGGCTCAGTGGACAGACAGTCTTACGGTGCCTAATGACATCAGGAAACACTGTGATGATACTGGAAAAATAAAGTGAAATAGCAATGCACAACAGCAATGGGATATACAGTACACTACCTGGATTTGTGAGAAATAATGGTGTGAATAAGAAATTGCGGTGAATCTGTGCAATGACTCTAAGGAGTGAGAGAGGGTGCAGTAGTGGGTAAAATGGGAAGAGTAGGTCCACTTCCCAGGCAACAATGGGAGAAGTGGTTGAGACTGAGATACAGCTTTGTCCTGACCATGCTTGTGCAATGAAGCAACAAAGTTCCTGACCAAAGACTGGGGTAACAGAAGTGAGAGGCTTTGCGATGTGGCAAAAGGAGACCATCAATCCAGAGAGAAGGGGACCCTCTGATTAGTGGCATGATGGTATTAATATTGTATCCATATCCAAAGTACAGACACATAGTAGGGCAGGTTTATTAGTAGAGTAGTGCATTAAAAAGGCAGTATTTTATCCCCATAATCCAACCTCTTTTAACAACTGTGAGTTTTGCTGCTGTTGCTCTTTTTCCACCTTGATTCAGTGCCTCACAGCTGTACTCTCCTTGGTGAATCTCCGCACACACTTTGTTTATTACTAGTGTGTATGTGTCCTGATCTTGCAAACACTTGAATTTGTTGCCTGAAGATACCAGTTTACCCTCAAAGTACCAGTTCACCTCACTGACATTTGTTATGACAGAGACCAGCCTGACACTCTCCTCTTCCTCCACAACAGTGTCTCCCAGTTTGCTGTGTATGATGGGACAACTCTCTTTGCCCAGCTCAGCCTGTAACTTCCCAGCTCTAGTTTCCAGATCCTCTCTGCCCTCTTCCTCACATATTTTTTCCCTTTTCTTTTTCCTTTTCAATATTTCTGTGGATGTCTGAGTAGGAAGACCTGCAGAGGCTACATCAGCACTGGCTACAGCCACACCCATGTCCTTGATTTGACCACGCCCAGTCACAGTGTTGATTAGTTGTGTAGGCAAAGCTTGCTCCAATGGTACTTCTGCCTCCATAGTACTCTCAGCCTGCTGGGGCTCCAGCTCAGAGGTTTCATCACAGAGTTTTCCTGTGAGAAGTAGATTGGGATAGAATGGAAATGTTTTGCATTTTTCATCTGTCAAGAGATGTTTATCTTCACAAAGAGAATAAAAAGCTTCCTTCAAAACTGTTTTCTGGTCAGCTGTCTGAATGCTGAAGTCTCCCAAGGAGACTGGGATTTCCATGGGACTACATCGTCCTGTGGTCACAACATAGGTGCACAAGGTATGTGTATTCTCCTTGGTGATGTTTATTGTCTGCACTTCAACATTTTCTTTATCAGCCAACCATTCTGGAAACAAGAGGTTTTTCTCACTTACCACTGTAGCTTTAAGTGCATTTTTAATTTGAGACTTTATGTCCAAGTTGCAGCTCTTGGGAATAAGAGCAGTGAGCTGATTCCCTTTCTTGAGGACTTGGCTGGGCTGGAGCTGGTCAGAGTGCATTTTTTCATGGGGTTGTCTCGATGCTGTTTTCCACTGCTTAGGTGGGCTGGAAAGATCGACATGTTCCTCCTCCAGGAACTGATTTTCTTCCAGGAGCAAGGGAAATCTCACAGCCTGTCCCTCATGTATTCTTGCAGCAAAATCTTCCTCTACTGTTTCCAGGGAAGAAATGTTCTCCAGAGGGACAGCTTGGCCCCTAGTAAAGGCCAATTCAGAGGGAAATCTGGGTTCAGCCTTCAGCTCACCTTGTGTTGCCTGAAAGCTTTCAAGGACCTGGATTTGGTCACCTTCTATGGCACAACTCTCAGTGGTGCTTGATACCTGTAGAAGGACTTGGGAAACCTCTGTCTTCAGAGCAGCCAGTTGTTCTGCTGCCTTGGGGATGATTTTCTCTTTGATCAAGGGTATGTGTACAGCTACAGTCCCAAGGCAGCCTGGCAGTTGTGTCTCTGTTGCTGCTGCAGGGACCACGCCCTGTGGGCCACCAGGGAGGGTTTGCCGTGCTTCTGCCAGAAGCCTACCACTCTCTTGTGTTATGGCCACTTGAGTGAGCATCTCTTCAACACTCTGCACAGCCAGACAGGTTGGTGGCAGGCCAGGCAAGATGTCCTCCCTGGGCAACACATGCACTGCCTGGCTCATCTGGAGCTGAAGGAAGGCCAGAGGCTTCCTCATGGCCTCAAGACTGAGTGCTCCTTCCACAGCAGGAAGCTCACCAGCCTCCTCATAGAAGATGGGGGTTTGGTCCTCTGGCACTGCAGAATGCTGCAAGGCCGGGCTCTGCCTGCACACAGCATGCTCCTCAGGCAGCACAAGGAGCTCAGCAGAGCACATGGCCTCGCCCAGAGCACTCACTGCCCTGCACGTGTAGAGCCCAGTGTCCTCCTCCATGCAGTCCCACACTGTCAGGGAGCCTGAACCGTCAGGGTGGTGAGCAATGGAACGACGCACATCAGAGAAGAGCTGCTCGCTCCCCTTGAACCACAGCACATCGGGACCTGGCTTCCCTGCCACTGTGTACTCAAAGACTGCAGTGGAGCCTGGGGCACACCGCACACTGTCGGGCTCCTTGGCAAAGCAAGGGAATCCTGGTGTCCGCTGCCGCACACAGAGGTGGGTGCTGCACGTGGTCTCACCGTGTACATTGCTGGCCACACACGTGTACTTACCCTCGTCCTGCACACCCACATATGGGAGGATGAGGCTATGGTCATTGCCAGCAAACACTAACTTACAGTCCATAGATGAGGTTAGCTTCAGACTGTTGAAAAACCACTCGATTTTGGGTTTGGGGCTGCCAGTAACAGTAACAGAGAGCCTAGCTACATCTCCCTGCCAAACTTCAACATTCGGGACCTGTTTGAGGAAAACAGGGGCTTTCCCCTCTTCCTCCATTTTCATTGTTTCTTTGCTGACATAAACTGGTTTTCCAGGCTCAAATTCAAGTGTTTTTTCTCTATCAGGAAACTGAAGGCCGCTGCTGTAGCCTTCATTTCTTCCGTCCTCAGAAGAGGCAATAAGAGACCTAGCGATGTCTGTATGGAAAAAAATTGTTCAGTTTTACTAGAATATTTATGGAAACACTCATAGCTAACAATAAGCAGTGTTAGGGAAACTTTTTTATAGCTGGAGGCTTTCCCTATACTGTACAACAGCTAGCAACGAACATGAGGTCCCCTTGGTGTCAAATACACACCTGCCAAAACCAGCAAGACATGCTGTGCTGTCAGGTTACTTAGGAATTTCCTATCTGGATCAGCATGGATGTCTCTTTAAACCTGACATCACAGTATGGGTTAGGCATACCCCCCCAGGGTGCATCGTGCAAGTAACAATCAAGCAACATTGATGCATTTCACAGGTATAATTAAAGTGGTATGTGGTATATATAAAGTGGTATGTGTCATACATATTTGTATGTACATCTATACAAATAAGTAGAGCAGAACAGCGTAAGACCTTGATTTAATTCAAAACACCAAGAAAAAAGCAGAATGCTAGAATAAGAATTGAAAAAAACCCCTGCCAAACAAAAAAACAACCAACAATCCTACAATCTTTTCAGCACACTGACTTTTATCCTGGTGCATAGTCCATCTCTTTAAACTCTATCTTTTGTCTAATACACCAAGAGATTACCTCTCTCTTACCAGTTTTGTCCTGGTTTTGTCATTAGACCCTTAAGTTTACAGCACCATTATTACAAAAATCACAAGTCTGCACTGATTTAAATCTCTGCTTATGAACTCCTCCCTGTCACAATATGGCATATTAAAACTACCACAATAAAAGAGAGAAAAAGAAGACAGAGCACTTTAAAATTTTTCTTGCCCTTGTGAAGTTACCCATATATATGTTGGACCACTCTGGTTCTAATGATGGTTTAAAAGTGAGAGGAAGTGGAGGTGAAGAACATGCCATTCTCTGCAGATGCTTGACAATAGAAACATCAGTGAAATCTCAGACTTCCAGGAATGGTACAAGCAATCTCTGAGAAGCATGACGCAAAGAAAATCTTTGGAAATCAAATACTGTTGTCCTTACAAGTTTGCTCATTTAAGGTCGACAGTACTCAACATGGAAAGATACGAGAGTTTAAAAAAGGAATAAAATTGTGAGTGGATAAATGTCTCTAGGAACTTTAAGAGGGAACCTTGATAAGCTTCTCAATTAGAGTACGTTAAATTTAAAAACTTATTGAGACAATAATTTTTACTACACTCCAACAAAAAGGAACAGACTATGTCACACCCAATTCTTTTTCATTAGTTTAAAACTTATTAGTTTTGCCAGAAATGCCAGAATATACATGACATAGCACAGTGCATACAATGACTAACTGCAGAGAAGAGATGCTTAGGTAAAAAATAAAAGATTATATCAGTCCTTTGGTATTACTTACCAGCCTTGCTAAAACAGTAATAAATTGTGCAAGTGAATTTGAGAATGGGTGGCAGAATTTGGCCCAATAAGTAAAATATAAAAATATGGAATATAAATTTCAGAATGAAACCCATGCTAATACACAAAAATGCTTTATAACGGGAGTGTGGAAAAAATTAATGCACTTTTGTGTGTTCCTGAATATTTATGACAGAAAAACTATATAGATTCTTTTTTGTATTTTAGATAGGTCTGTGAAATGAATAAAATACAAGAAGTGATGGACTTAAATAATTTACATATTTATTTCACAAATTAACCATACATGTTAACATTCAATGCACATTGATGACAAACAGACATAATTCATCCTTTTTTTTAAAATACTTATTTTGTAGAAATAAAGACAACATTAAACCTGAAAATTGTGAGCTTTTTGACTCCTATGAAAGCACAAAATTTTGGAGAGATAGTCAAAGTATACCAGTTGTCCCAGAGTAAGTTCATTCCAACCTGGGATTACTCCACATTTAATATTTGTAGCTTAGGTGAGACTTTGTCTCTCCATAAACACATGATCATGCTCCTGGCTAATGTATGAAACTTAAACCAAGACTTTTAAACTTACGTAAACCACAAACACCACTACACAGGTAGAGAAAAAGGTGCTTGGCCATATATTTCAGATGTGAATATAAACTTGGACCTGTTTGGCTTATGGCTTCAGAACCAAGTTATGGGCCTGTTTCTGCTAAAAATTTTCAGATTTACATGCAAAATAAACACACATCACAATTGCATAGGGCCTAATCGAAGGGCCTCTGACCTCTTTGGCTTTGGGCCTAAAAGACCCCTCATGTCACAGCTGACACAGAACATCAGATAATTCTTGCCAACTTCCCTAAGGACCTTTGCTATCTAATGAATCAGACAGTGCTACACATCTACACAAGGAATGGATCAAGGACATGTTGTGGAGTAATTCTTTCCCAGCACAACATCAGGTCAGACACTCATGTTTCTCTTTCCTACCACCATTACCTATGAGAAATCACAATTATCTCTGCCTTTTAACATATAAACCTTATGTATGTTAAATTATATATTAAATTTTTATCAGGCAACACAATCGGCACAAAGAGAATCTTTTGATCAAAATATACTATCCCGGGTGAGTGATAGGATAGTCTTAAAAGATTATCAGTTTTTTGAGGCATGCTGACCTCAGTGTGAGGAAACATCAAACTCAGAAATAAGAAATTGTAGGAACATAACTGAACATACTACAGGAATAGTTCTTTTATGCTTAAAATCCCCAGGGTACTTAAAGCTGTTTGCAAGGTAACTGACAGAAATTTGTAAATGACTGGAAGAACCTCATTAACAGGTTAAAAAAAGTAAAATTAATTTTTGTTTAGGGTTCTTGAACTCAAGATCTCACCTTGACTTAGAGGTTACTGGAAAGCTGGTACATGCATTAGAGATGTATTTAACTTCTAATAAACATTAATTAATAACTTTCATACTTTTAACAGATTTTCTCAATTTATCATAGTTTCTGTAAGAGAGATTTAGTTCTGATTATGTCAGCTACTGCTGACTCTTCCTCCTAAATATTAGCATTACTTTAAATACAAAAATATATATTCACATGGAGAACATTAATGTAAAAATCTCTGCTGGTGAGAAAATGCCACAGATAACAATTGAATGTATTCCATTTATTTCTGGTCATTTTGACACATAGGACACTTAACTGGTATTAATTTAAAAAAAAGAATATGTAAATATATAGTTCTAATGTGAAACAAGATACTGCATAAAAATATCTTACTTTTTTACTACTATGTATTTTTTATGAATGACACTGGAATACAGGGACAACCAAAATTATTTTAATGAATTTACAGTAACATCATTGATTTATTATTATTTTCTCTCTCCTTTCCCTTTAACTTCTAAAGATACAGTACAAAATATGTTTTCATGTTTATTACTTGGTAATAGAGAAAAAAATCCTGTCCAGTCTCTACAAATGCAAAACTTTAATTTTTCTTCCCATTGTGCTGCCTTTCTTTGCAACAGCATAATTCCATTGATGTAAAAAAGGCATTTAATTCCATGAGTGGTTAGAATGAGGCCCATGGATGTAAGAATTTTGCAGTGATAGAAACTGTAAACACAGGATTTGAGTCAGTGAAACTCACGTGTTCTGACAACATTATGAGAAGGGGAAATACCAAATTAAGGAGTTCTTTCACAGAACTATACCCAAATGAAACAGCAAGCATAAGTTAGTATTCCATATCTCTAGGTTACAAGAAAAAAGTGGTGTCTACATTTTCAGGTGATTTCTAGCCTACATAAAACAAGAGCAGTTGCACCGTTACAGATACACAGGTATATGTACATTATACAAAAAAATTAGTCCTGCTTACATGAGTGTCAACTAAAATATCTTTACAAGAATGAGTAAGGAACTTAGAAGAAGCTTGAAATATACCTCGGTGCAGAAAATGTGCACAAAATTTATGCACGGATTAAATCTCACTTAAATTCCCCAAAGAAGGCAAGTTTAAGTGAGACAGAAATATGCCCACAGAGTGGTTTTCATCCCTAAAGAGATGAAAAACAATGCCCCTAAAGATGAGTGCTGCATTTTTACCTGCAGTGAACAACATCATAAGAACGTTTAGTATTTCAAAAGAGACTTTGAAATAAATTATGGAAATTTAGTATAATGTTAACACAGCACAAGTCTCAGCAGTTCCTGCCCTGTTAGTAGCTACACATTTGTACTGCCCACTGTCACTTTGCATCAGGTTTTCAATGGTAAGGCTAAGAGAGCCATCCTGCTCTTCCTGCAAACGGTACCTATCCCCTTCCAACAACACCCCATCCTTGTACCAGCAGACACTTGGGTGGGGGGAACCAGTCACAAGACACTGGAAGTATACTGAAGCACCCACAAATGTACTGTAGTCAGAAATGAGCCTAACAAATCTGGGAGGAGCTTCTGTGACCTGGAATTCAAAGCTGCAGCTCTCTGAGTCCTCTGCCCTAAACTCAACCCGTTCCTCTTGGGATGGTTCTGCAAACACATCAAAACTAATGTTAACACACTTCTCCCCTTCCACTTCCTGCTCTTGCTGAGTCACTGCAAGCAGTTGGATTGCTTTTTCTGAGTCATCTCTGTGCGGCTCAAACTCAAACTCCAGCTCTATTTCTGACTGGTCACCTGGGCTCACAGTCTTACTCAAAAGCAAGTCACACTTCTGTGGCCTGTGTGGTTCACAGCCCATGACTGTCTCACTGCTCACCTTAGCACTTGCTCCCTGCTGAGCCATGACCACAAGGGAGCCTTTACATGTTGCTTCTCCCAGCCTATTCATTGCCTTACAGTTATACCAGCCACTATCAGAAGGACCTACAGTTTGGATCTTCAGACTGTGAAGTCCCTCCTTCTGACTCACAACATACTTCCGTGTGCCAGGCGTCACACAGGTGTCACCTTTGAACCACTGAACTACTGGGACAGGAGTACCTGTTACCACACACTCAAACACTGCCTCCAAGCCTTCTGTCACCTTGATATCTGCAATGGGCACGGCAAAGCGTGGAGGCATTTCAGTTACTTGGAAATCAATTTTTACATCCTCATTCTCCACTGCAGCCAAGCCTGCAGCTTGTTCTAACAAAGCAAGTGGAAGGACATCCAGGGAAACTACCATGCTCTTCTTATCTGGGGTAAACTCAGGACTGGTTATGATTTTGACCTGCTTCTCAAACTCCTTCACCTCATTTTCATCCAGCTCCACTTCCAGGAGGATTTCCTGTGGTGAAGGTGACCTTGAAGATGTGTTTTCGTCCAGGTCAAAGTGTATAACATGCTGGTGGGTAACAGGGGGTGGCAGTGCTAGTGACCTCCCATATTCAGGCAAAACTTCCACCTGTGCAATACTTTTAGCTTCCCCTACAATGTTCACTGCATGGCACAGATACTGTCCTCCATCGGCTTTCTGGATGTTAGTGATCTCCAGAATACATTTGTCCCCATCCTTCTCTATTCGTACTCTCTCATCCAGCTCCAACAGAGACTTATTACGATACCATTTCACCTCTGGCTTGGGCACACCTACCACCTCAGCCACAAACCTCAGTGTGCTGCCCTCGCACAATCTCCTCCTGCTCAATGCCTTGAGGAATGCAGGTGGCATTTCCCTGCCTGATGGCTCCAGGGACTCACGGGGGGTCCTAAACACGTCGGCCTGGGGCTGGTCTGGAGGCTGAGGCCTCCTCTCACAGGGGGAGAGTGTGGTCAGGGCATCCATATACTCCCCAGTGGGTGTCCGATAGCGTTCTGGTGGTGTGCTGTCCCCTGATGGAGAGTAGGGTCCCTCAAAGGGTGTGAAATAGCGCTCTGAGGGTGTGTTGCATTTTGAACCCTCGGAGGGTGTGGAGTAGTGCTCAGGGGGCAGGCTGTACACTGAGCCTTCAGATGGTGTGGAGTAGCGCTCAGGGGGCGTGCTGTACCCTGAGCCTTCAGACGGTGTGGAGTAGCGCTCGGGTGTGCTGAGTGGGGTGTGGTAGGATGCCGAAGAAGCAGTTTCAAAGATTTCCACTGAGGAGGGAGGTGTGTAAAAGCGGTCTGAATCAGGCGACTCCTCTCTGCTCCAACTTTCCAGCTCTATAGACATTTCTGACTCAGGAGAGAAGGGTCGGGCAAGTTCCTGATGGTTGTTGTAATAATCATAAACCATGCTGAAGGTAACCTCCTCCACTTCCAGTGAAGTGATAGTTTCTTGCTGCTCCTTCTGAACTGTCCCTTTGAGATCTGGAGTTTCATGTATCCCAGTGGATCTTAAATAATTGGCCAGGGACAAATCAGGTTCCAACTTTGACACTTGAACAGCACTGGGTTCTGGACCTGCAGAAGTATCCTCCCACAGTCCTTCTTCATCTAGGCTATTCTCAGAGGCTTCCTCAGTGGCAGTCCCATTCTTGTCCTTAGAGTCCTTCCTTTGCTCCTTCTGTGCCACAGGCTCATCCATTACTAAACCAAGTATGAGTTGCCCAAAAGAGAAGCCCTTGGTTGCATTTGGTTCCTGTTGTGTGTCCCTGAGCATCTCCTCAGAGGAATCCGTGCTTTCTATCTCACAGGTGAAGTTGCTCATTGCTGTCTCAAAGACCTTGTCTATCCTGGAACCACCATCTTCCTCAGCCTGATGCCCAGCCTGGGGTTTCTTTTCATGTGCGGCTTTTTTCAAGTCCATGATGAAGCTATCACTCTGGAAGTCTGTGGGCTCCATCCGTTCCCCACTCTCCCACACATGTGTTTCCTGAACTTCTCTTTGGAAATCTTCTGTGGACTCCACCAGAAATTCATGAATTTTTTCCTCAAGTGAGTCCTCCTGACAGACACTCACCTCTGACTCATGAATTTCTTCAGCAAGAGGTCCCTCTTCAGCAGATATCATGACACTGCCAAGGTCCCCATTAGGGATTTGCAAATCAGCCCTACTGGTTTCTCTTCGCTGTGCTTCTTCCTGGGCATTGACCTCCTCCTTCTGCATCCTGTAGCTCTGACGAAGTTCCTCACTCAGAGGCATCTCTTCCACAAGTGCAGCATGTTGGTGCACAGAGGAGATCAGCCCAGTTGCTCTTTCCTCCATGCTCTCCACAGCTGTGGGGGTTTGTGCCTGTTCTGTGTACATCGTCTCTGTAGCTAGAAAAGGCTCCACAAGCTTCTTCAGATCATATATGATATCAGTCTTCTCAGTCTCAGGTGGCAACAGCTGCTCTCTGAAATGCCCTTCTTCCAGGTGAACCTCAGTTTCCTCAGTAAAAACCTGACCTGAGTTTTCTATGCCAGGAGGAGTGACGGTTACATCCAAAGAAGAGCTGCCTGTGTCAGACTCCATTCCTTGCAACATTTGATCATCATTGTGCATTTCCCAGTGTATGGCATCACCATCATCAATTGTTTCTTCTTTACAAAGATGATCATCACCTTCGATGCCCTGTTCAGTATCAACTGATCTCTCTTGTTCCTTGTACTGTTCCTTCTGCTGCTCTTCTGTACAGGAGTCATAAAAGCCAAACAGCTCCTTTGTGGGTTTGCTTGCAATGTGGTCCTGCAGGTGGGGCACGCTTGGCTCTTCTACAAGAGGCACATCAGGAGTCATTGCCTCCCAGGCAGGGGCATCACTCTCCTCTGTGCAAACATCACTTCCCTCTTGTACCACAGGCGATATAGGAATGAAAAATTGTGAATCCTCACAGTCCTTTGCCAGAGCAGACTGCTCAGAGACATGTGTTTGCCCATGCACTTCCATAAATGGTGACTTCAAGATGTCCCAGGACAGAGTATCTGTATGTGGCATCACCTTGCCTCCTTCAGGTTCCAGCTCCTCTGAAAAGTGACCCGAGTCCTTGGCCACTAGTTCATGCCCTTTTCTGGTTATGATAGGGTGCAGTTCAGTAGTAACAATTCCAAAGCTGTGTTCTTCAGAGACAGCTTTTCCCTTGTGCTGCCTCACCTCAGAAATATCATCTGTATTCCTGACACTTTCTTCTGTATAACCCATTTCTTGCTTTGCATAAACTTCTGTAATATCCAGCACCATTGTTTCCACCATCTCATTTTCTGTGAAGTGAGGAGTTTTCTCACAGTCTTCCAACTGCTCACCAGGAGATGGAGACAGCCTTTGGGACCAGGGTAGGTGGGCTTCCTCATCCTTGGGGCATACAATCTGTTCCTCTTCATCCTTCCCAAGTATGCTGAGGCCTTGGGGGTGAACAACGTGGTCCACAGCAGGTTGTTCCTCGGTGCCTCCATCTTTGCTATACAACTGTGGTGCACTGGGCTGGACTGTCAGCTCAGAGGCACTCTGTGCTGTTCCAGCCACGTTTGTGGCCACTAAACAATACTGTCCAGCATCTGTGACAGAGACCCCTTGAATATGTAAGCGGTACATGCCATTCTTGCCTTCTTCAAACCTCAGCCTCTCACTAGCAGAGAGGTTCTGGCCATTCAGGGACCAGACTGCAGCTGGTGGGGGCTGCCCAGACACACTACACTCCAACATCACGTCCTCTCCTTCATGGCAATGAATGTGTGCTGGGGCTTCTGCTACAAATTGCGGTGGCTCATTTCCCATATCAAATGAAAACTTGAATTTGTGCTTTATGGTGGGAGCAGCCTGCTCTGGAGGGTGTTGTGTGGTGTCCTTAATCTCTGTGCCTTGCTCTGGCGTTGGAGTGGGGGCAGTGATTTTGATCTCCACAGGCAACGACAGCAAGTGTGAGTCTGGAACTGCACTTGGCAGTCCTTTCTCTGCTGCAAAGGCCAGACCAGCTTCTTCCTCCTCCTCCTCATTCACTTTCTCCTCCTTCTCTTTCTCCCTTTCTTCCTCCTTCACCACCTTCTCCTCTTCCTCCTCTTCTTTCTTCCTCTCCTCTTCCTTCTTTGTGTACTCATAGGCTGGCATTCGCTGCCTCACATAGAGAGCAGCTGAGGTGCTGACTGTGCCCAGTGGGTTGAAGATCACACAGGTGACAGTGCCCCCATGCTGTGGGAGTAGGGATGGAAAGGTCAGTGTAGAGCGGCACTCCGTGGTGTGAACGGCAGTGCCCTTGATGCGCCCCACGGGCTTGGCATTGTTGTACCAAGTGACTGTAGGCTGTGGGCGGCCATGGAAGAGGCAGGAGAAAGTGCATCTTTGCCCCTCAACAGCTTCCTGGGGCTTGACCTCCTGGACAAAGAGGGGTGGGCAGGGCTCCAGAAGCCCACCTGGCATCTGCCATCTCTCTCCCATGGCCTGGGGCCTGGAGTACCGCCTCACGACCTGCACCGTGCGGAGCTCCGAGCCATCCATCTTGGCAGCCACCTTAACTGGGCTGGGCTTCCCATGAGGGCCCTCCTGGGGCATGGACATGAGGGATTCCTGCTTCTTTTTCAGTGCTGCCCTCTTTGCCTCCCGCAGCCTCTGCAGCTTCCAACGGATCTCCTCATCCAGCAGCTCCTCAGCATTAACCACTGTGCCCCTATGCTCCCTACTACGTGCCACCCCTGGGCAGTGAGGCCCCACCAGTGGCAGGCTCTGAAAATGGATGGTTCGTACCCTGACTCGGGCTGGTGAGAGGTTCCCAAGTGACTGCTTGGCCTCCTGCCCCTTGTCAAAGGGCGAGCCAGTGCAGCGGAGCACCACCCGCAGCCGGTCCTCCCGCCGCTGCTGCAGCAGACACTCCCAGCTCTGCCGCATCCACTTGGCTTTCTCTGTGAAACCCAAGCCCTGCTGCTGCTCCCCACTGCGTGCCACCAGCAGTGAGGCAGTGGACTCAGCTGAGCCCTCGCTGTTAATGGCAAATACCCTGTAGCTGCCAGCATCGTGCTCCCGCACATCCCACAGCTCCAGGCTGGCACGGTGTGTGTGCTCCTCGCTCTCCGTGCGAATCACCTTACGGCAGTCCTGGAGGACGGGCCGGTTGTTGTGAAACCAGGACATGTGGGGCGCCGGGCATGCCACCAGCTTGCACTGGAAGAATGCAGGGTCCCCCTCCAAGACAGACCTACACTTCAGGCCCTGTGTGAAGGTGGGTTTACAGTTCTGGGGGCAAGCCAGCACCGCCGCTGTGCCAGGTCCCTCGAGGTTCACCTTGCTGTGCTGCTCTGCAAGAGAAGGAGACTGGGTTACAACATGTCACGCTCTGTCTACCATCTGATTGTAAAAAAGTAACAATATATTGAAATAAAAAAATGGGCATGCAATGGATTTCATCACACACCCAGGAAAAAAAAGTAATTCACTCACCATATTTGTTCGAATAAACGCAACGCCTTGCTCTGTTTTAAAGATTGACACGAAAATCGTTCGTTGTCTGTTCTTTCTTCAGACTGTGGAAATTTCTTCTTGAACAAGCAAAAAGGAATTTCAAAATAACACGTTCTTCTGTGTGTATGTTTTTGCTGCCTGGAAAAGCTGTGTGTCTTTGGGTGGCAAAGAAGAAAATCTTACCTGACTTGCAGACAGTAGAATAAACGCCCTTTCTGACCCCTCTGTTTGCAGATTAAATGTTCAAACAATTGAGAAAAAATATTTTGAAAGATATCTTTTTAAAAAGTAAGTAACATGAAATGAGAAGGCGTTTATTCGAACTAATACAGCCACTAACTTCACAGTGTTATGCACAGGGAAAAAAGCAAGCAACATGAACCACGTATGCTATCTGCAAGCCAGGGTAAGAGATGTATAATGGTGAATTAATGTATGTAAAAAAAAGTGCAAGGAATCAATGGGAATGTGTAGCTTTCACATAATCTAAACAACAAATGCTCTCTAGTATACTTTATCTATCCATCCAGTAGTGTCCATTGAACTGATTAATGTTAGGTTGCTAACTTGTTTAAAAATAATACAAATAAGATTTGTATAACTTCCTTCTGAAGTAAACTATTCCATGCATTCAAAAGGAAATTGAACAAATAAAAGCTCTGTGAACAGCTGCAAAGCATGAAGTAAAAGTTAAGAATATGGCTGCACAATTACGAATTTGAAGTTTTAAATATATTTTAAAACTTAAATAACCTTATAATGCAGGTAACCCTTTGCATATCAACACAAACATGCAACATATTCCAATATGCTTTAAAGTGTCTTTCTTCCCCATCAGACACTTCACATAAGCAGATAAAAGCTTTTCGTAACATTACTAATTACTGGTACTAATTATTCTCATTGGTGATTGTACCTTTCATTTCCATTTCAACCTCTTCCTCTAGCTTCTCATGAACAATTTTTTCAGGAGCTAGAATAAAAAAGAAAGATTTTTGAGCTATAGTTTCTAAATGTGCCAATCAACACTTTACGTAGTAAAAAACATCCAATCTCGTTTCCAAATATACAGAAATTCACACATACGTACACATAAATGCATGCCAAACAATTCAAACACTTCATAAATTTTGAGAACAGAGTAATCAAATATTTTCAAACTTGTTTGCAATGTACATTTTTCTATAAGGTTTGCTTTCTTTTTTGCTGGGTGGGGGAAAGTTTCTAATGCAACATGCCTTTATCATGCCGTAAATCCCTGAAGAAAACATTCAACAATCCACAGACTAATGAGATGCTTTTTGTTCTTTATCATTTCTCAGGGAATGAATGTACTGAAATGCAATGATGCTATGCATGAGGAATTGATACTTAGAAGGAACATGCAGTTGCCAACCTGTCACTTTCAGATGAGTGCTGCACTCGGCTTGTCCTGCAGGATTAACTATTCTGCACTTGTATATACCCTTGTGGTTCTGACCAACTTTCAACAATCTTAAGCTGCACAGAGGCCCATCATGTTTTAAGTGACACAATGCAGATTCCTGAACTATTAGCTGATTGCACAACCAGACTACACAAGGTGTAGGCACACCTTTCATTATACAAAAGAGAAACACATCATCTCCTTCTTTCACAGTAGTTTCTGAAGGCAGAGTTTCAAGAAACTCTGGTGCTTTGGCATCAGTTTCTGTGATGTCTTCACATGGCACAACATCAGGATAGTATACTCTGTTTCTTTGCTTCTCAGTTTCATATGGTCTTTGGGATGTAGATATAAACAAGCTTGAGGTTTTCTTAGAAGATTCTTGCTTAACTTCAGATGCTTTAAACTGACAATCTTTGGCTGCTTTAAAGCTTTTAGTATCTGATTCAAGAATAATTTTTGTTACTGCTTTGGCTTGTGCTTCTTTTGCTAGGTAAGAATAAAGTTAGGAAAAGGATTAGGTCAGATGTTTTGCAGGAATAAAAAATATCCTTATAATTGGGGAGGGGAACCCCAGTAATTAGTATTGAAAGTATGTTGGGTATATTAGTGCTAAAACAATGCTATTAAACAGGAGTGACTGCACATTTAAGAGCTCTATTCCTGTTAGGCTAATTCTAGGTATCAGTTAAGCCTATGGGACTTTCATGGGACCAAGACGTGTTCCTCAGTGCCTAATACAAGCACATTTTTGCTTTTAATTTAGAGCCTTAATTTGGAAAGTAGCAGCAGAAGATTATGTAAAGCGTTTTGCACAGCTCTAGAGTGAAAAAAGAAATTTCAGTAATTAAGAGCCAAATCAACAGGGTCAATGCCTTTCTCATTATTCATCTTAGTTTTCTGTTCTGTATTCCTTGTAACTCATCAGAAATAGTATCACCTATCTAGTGTGGTGATAATATATTTTTGAGTCCTTACTAGTGATAGCACTACTAACATCTTACTATGTTGATGTCAGGAAGGGGTGGAAAGAGTCTTAGTGAAAAATAAATACTTATATCTTAAGGAGAGTAAAGGGTAGAAGACAATTCAGTATTGCAGTAATACAATATTTGCACTCATTAATCCTTTCAAGGACATTAATTATATTGCCAACTTTGGAATTAAAACCTTGGATTTATTTGAAACAAGTTGGGAGTTTGCTATGACCAGGTATCTAATTCAACATTGCTTATCTGACGTTCTTATCTTCCTTCAACTCCAGCTTCAGGAATTAACAAAATATAAAAATTCCTACAATTCCTGCTTTACATCTCACTGCATATCATGAAGTATATGAGGAATAAAAAGCCTCAGACATCTGTGACTTGACAGGAAGAGGCACAAAGTTACAATATCAACTTCCCAGTACTGCATATTTCACTTATGAATAGAGCTGTAAATGTGAAGGAAAACCCCCAGATTATTATCAATACAGTTTTCTCAATTAACAATAATAAATGAATAAATAATAATAAAGGAAATATGAGTGAGCTCTAGGTAGTTATAATGAAGTTCCAAAAGGTAAGTGATAATGTTAAAAGTCAGATAACCACCTTTGACTGTTAGTATTGCAGAAGTTGTTGTCCCTCCATAGTCATTATAAACAGTACAACTGTACAGTCCTTGATCTGTCAGCTGGGCATTTAGGATTGTGAGCAGAAGAACACTTCCATTTTGTGATATCTTCAATTTTTCAGACACTTCTACTCTTTTTCCTTCATGGGCCCAAAGAAACTCATAGAAGAATTCATTTTCTAAGGCACATATGAACTGAGCAGTGTCACCACGTTTCACAGTTAGGTCTCTGAGTTGCAAGAGAATCTTTGGAGGGACATCTTTCATTTCCTGAGAGGTGGTCATAGAGATCTTGGTGCTCTGAGATGTTTGAGAAAGGACTGTTGTGTGCATGGCTTTTATTTCTTCAACTGATGTAGCCTTCACGGTCAAACTTTTTGATACACTTTCAAAAACCTGTACACCCAATTCCTGTGATGGTTGTTGCACTGATTTAAATTCTTTTTGATAATTTTCAATGTTCTTCTTTGTGAGAGGAGGAACATGAAGTTCTGATATAGCCTGTGACCGGATAGACTCTTTTACATCTTTCCCAGAACTTTGCCTATCTAGGGCTTGCACTGTGTAATTAAGTAACAAAAATAACAACATTAGTATCTAAAGAAGTTCATTGGACCATGCTCTGAACAAAATCAAACAGCATGGAGAATGAAAATGAATGATCTCCATTTAAAAATTGAGCATGCCGGATGCACTATCTCAACATAGAAATTATCCATTCACATGTATGAATGACAAGTGATGCCTAAGCTAGTCATGCATTTGGTACTCAGTTGATACTTGTCTCTTCCTTCACTAAAGTGGTCCATCTTAGGATTGGAAACTTACTTAAAGGAGGTAATTGTTTTTGTTTTTAAACAAGACAGTGCAAAATACCTCAGTTAATGCTATAAAGATCACTTAATTAGTTTTTTTAAAAATCTGTATGCCTTCATTTAAATTATTCTATTCTTTGACTTCTATTGATATATAAATTTGAAAATTTCCAAATGTTACAGCATAAACAGAAGAAATGAGAGTGACTGGGTTACTGAGGGTAGGTACTACTAATATTAGCTGGGAAAGAAAAGATGTGAAACAAGGAAATAATTAGTAATAGCACAAAAGTGTGGTATAGAACAAACTGAATCCCTTTGAAGTAAAAATGGGGCTTTACCTTCTGCAGTCACTGTAAGTGTAGCTGTACAAGTTGTTTCTCCAGCACTATTTCTTGCCTTGCAAGAGTATTGGCCAGCATGCTCTAAGAAAGCATCTACTATTATCAGTGTAGCTGTGCCTGTAGACTCATCAAAGTGGAAAACTAAGTCTTTTTTTGGCAACATGAGTCGTTGATTATGAAACCATTGGATTTTTGGTTTGGCCCTGCCAGAGACTCTAGCTTGAAATCTGACTGATTCCCCACTGCATACCCTGCAGCTTGAAATAGGCTGGATAAAGGTGGGCCTTTGGCCAATAGACTCCTCCTTAAGTGAAACAGATGAAGAAACATGCCAAGGGGACTCTGATGTAACTTCTTCAACATTTTTAAATCCTGAAAAGAAGCATGCCAACTTTTAATTTCTTACCCTACACTACAATGAATTTTCTCTCTCATTCAAGACTTTTTTTTCTAACTTGCAACTTAACAGCATGAATTATTCTCATTCATCATTTATAAAATCTATTGCAAAAAGAAAACAAAATATTTATGGTTAAATAATATCAAGGACAATATAGAACACCAAATTATCCAGGCAATATTTCTGCTCTAAAACTTTGGTCAGTGTTTCATCAATTTATATGAATGTACAGTTTTTCTTTTCAGTTGCCGCACACCTGCTACACATCTCTATTTAGGACATTTTTCAACAGTTTTCAAGTAACTTATTTTGTACAAAAATTCTTACTAGATTGTCTTCACAGTCAAATCAAAGAATGTGTAAGCAAAGAACTTCCATTAGAAAGAAGGCTTTTACTGTCTTTGGTGCATGACAGATTCTAAGACTGGAGAAAATGAAAAGGGAGGGGAGCATGAAACATTGCAAAATTGTGAAATACATTTTGTTGTTCATTACCTATATTTTGGAGACATAAGTGTATGCTGTGGACATTGTAAATGGTAGCAATTAATTGAGTTAAAAGACAACATGACAGACAACGACTCACATATAATTATCAGTGTATATTAAGATGAGTATTGGAATATAACCTAAACAAGACAACTTCTTTAATTGCACAGTGTACCTTCTAACTTCAAGGTAGCAGTGCTTGTCACTTGGCCTACAGAATTACTAGCCACAAAGGTATAGACTCCTTCATCCTCTGGATAAGCTTCAGCAATCTCCAGCTGGTAAGTGTCTTCAAACTGAGTCATTCTAAAAAAACGTGATGGCTTGATCTCCTTCTCTTTGCTGTACCAGGAGACTTTCAGATCTGCTCAAGCAAAAGAAAGAAAGAAAAATTTACAATATTACACTAGTAAGTAAACACTATTTTTATATTTGTATCTTCCAAAAATCTTAGTCTCAAGTATCTAAGAGATACTTAATCTCAAGTATCTAAGTTTAAATGTGCCTTGTATTACTCTGGTAAAGTATGATGAGTAGAAAGTGGCCTATTGTTGCTTTAAGTTTTGCTTTGTGCATTGGAAATATTTGTATGGAAAAACTGATCCTGGTGCTGATACATTACTGAGTAAAAAATAATTCTTCCTTTCTTCTCTAAATGTAAAAATATTGAAATATTTTGCTACTCCTAAAACCAGAGAAACTCTCTTTTTTAAAATGGGATTTTGCTACAATTGCATGATTAAACAGGCTATAAAATTATTAGCTTTAACTAATCAGGTTAAAAAACTAAAAAATAATATTCTTTTAAGTACAGTACTTTGCCTCTTCTTGGTGCAAATATTATAACTTTTACATGTCATATTTCTCAAGGAAGATCCTATGTTTGCACCTTTACAAATTTCCTATATAACATGTTGTATTACTTGTATAGGTTCATGTAGACTTGAGAAAGAACAGGACTGAAGCAGACTTTAGTCTTGCCTCTCCATTTATCATTATACTACATTATAAATCAAATGTTGTAGCACAAATAGTGGGTTATTATTGTCATCAGAAGAAAGAGTGTTTTCAATAGTCAGTTACACAAAGTGTACCATTAAAAAACCTGTATTTTCAATCATATGTTACCAAACTAATATAAAAGTTTTTCACAAGTCAAGTGAGAGGTATGCAAATCTATTTGGATACAGTATTCATTAAAGGAAATTTTCAATAGGAAAAAATTCTTCACTGAAAGGGTTTTCAAGAATAGGCTGCCCAGGGAAGTGGTAGAGTCATTGGCAAACTGGGTTAATGATTGGACTTAACGATCCTTGAGGTCTTTTCCAACCTAGACGATTCTATGGTTCTATGAAGGAAGACCTAGATGAAAGGATCTTTATATTCCGTGCTGTAAATGCAGCTTCCACATTCACATACAGTTCTTCTAAAAAAAAGTTACACTAGCATGCATTGTGTGAGCCAGTCCAATATATATTTTCTGAGTTGTAGCAGTACTTCTAAAGCAGAATCCTGTTGTAAAGCCTTTTTTTTTTTACATGGAGTTTGTTTCCAAGTGATTGAAATGCAAATCATACATATTTGCATATACATGTATATTACAAATTTTATGTGGATTTTTATGGAGCTGTCACTCAGGATTATTTTTAAATTTGGAGTTTTGTTTATCTTTAAATAATTGTAAATTCTTTGGGGTTTGAACTGGATCTTATTCTGCAGTTTATTATGTGAATACTTTATTACGAGTTATACTCAAGGCCATTTACTGAAGTGAAGAAAGGTAGTTTTATTTGGCCTTGTGTTAACTTGGAAAAAATATTTTAATTGTAGAATGACATTCTATATAACTAAAACTAGAAAACTTACTTAAGTAAAATCTACACTTAAAGAGACAATGAGCAAACACCCTTTTATGGTAGGAAAAATAAAGCAATCACAGTTTAGTGTTTGCAGAGTGACATGAAATATTTAGGAATATTAGGGTAAAGGTTGAATCACAGTTTCAGTCTGTTTGTTTAGCTAATTGATGTGATGGTGTGTGTCATGGTATGTTCATCATATTCATTTAACAAGGTAATGTTTTTCCACAAAGAAACTCTACATTTTACTCACTGACACAGCTTTCCAACATCAGTTAGCATTTTAAAAACTGAGAAGTTTCCAAAGACAAGTTTTGTGAAAGAAATCTTCTTTTTAGAAATGCTTAGTATGTTTATGATAGCTTAAAACTTCCATGCTTGATGCAGTCTTTGACTTGCTTAACTGAAAGTTAAACTGAAAGTCAGTTACCTTTTGATGTGTGTGTACATCAAACAACTGTACTTCTAGGGGAAGACTGATCCAAGCACATATATTGGTGAATTTTTTTCTGAGTTCAAGATTAAAAATTCTGAGAGATGAAAAGATGTACAGGGTTTAATAAACTCACCTGTCCCTGTAACTCTGCACTGAAAACAAGCAGAATGTCCCTCAGATGTAACGGTATCACGTAGTGGTATTATGACAGCAGGCGGATACACTGGCATTTCTAGCTCAGGAGAAACAACTTCTGGGACTAAAGAAGAAGAAAAAGAAGTAATTTTTAAAGATGAAGAACAGCTATCTCATTTCACAAGCAGTGGTATTTATGAGCATGGGAAACTCACTTTCCACTGAAAGTGAAGCTGAAGTTGTTGCAACTCCATAGTCATTTTTTGCTTCACAGGTGTACACTGCTGCGTCTTCAGGGAAGGTTTCAATCAGCAATAGAGTATATTCTTGGGCATCATGAAGAAATTTGCACTTGAAACCTGGAGAAAGCTGTTGATCATCTTTGTACCAGGAAATTTTGGGCTGGGGTTTGCCAGATATCATAGCACAGAAGCGGGCAGGTTTGCCAGACTCCACGGTAGTTGGCTCTAGCTCCTGAATAATCTGGGGTGGCTCTGGAGCTGAAAATTGGGCGGAAGGAAGGTGGAGAGGAAGGGGAGAAAGAAGAAGAAGGAAAAATCTCATTATTGATATTTATTATTGATTCAAAACTATTTGCTAGGAATTAATTAAAAACAAAACAAAACAAACAGACATACAAAAACCCACCAAAACCACTATTATTCCTAATCAAGTGTGCCCATGAAAATTTGCCCTTTTTCTTGATACGAGGGGGATGATCTAGCAGTAAGTGCCTTAACATAATTAGCTATGTTGGTGCGTTTTCTGGCAAAATATGTCCAAGAATCACTAGGTTGATCTCTCTGGGAAGGCATATTTTTTCATATGAACAAATTAGTTTTATTTAGACTTGAGAAATTTTCTGGTCTAATTAAATATAGTGGGAAAAGAACTGCTATGGTATTTTTATCAGCTAACCAGCTATTTCAGTAGAGTGAGAAACATCCATGTACATGAAGAATTTTATAGTGTTCCAGATGATCTCTTTGCATTTATCTTTTTTTTCAGATTCAGAATTTCTGAGAAGCTATATAGAAATCAGAAAAACACTGGGTAATAAATACAGTCAAAGCATTGGTTATGGGGACACATACCATTCACATAAAGCATAACAGAACTCCTATTCCGTCCTGCAACAAAAGTATATTCTCCAGCGTCAGAGTAAGTGGTTTCAAAGATGCTCATTCGATGAACTCTCCTTTCTGCCACATAACTGTATCTTTCCTCATACTGGAAGTTGATCTCAATACCATCCTTGTACCACTGTGGTTCAATGTCATCTTCATTGACTTCAAATTCAATTTCAGCTCTTTGTCTCTCAATGACCTTTATACAGGTAGAATAAATCATAGAAATAAAGTTTTTTTTACATATGCCACTTTCCATTTTTCTAGAAGAAGGTCCTGACCTTATAATTACAGATTTTTGTGTTAGGACTGCCTAGATATTGTTGCTCATCCCTTGCATTATTTTTTGCTTGACATAGTTATGAAATATTTATTCATCTGTATAGGTCATACCTGAATATCTTTATGAACGGTTCTGATGCGAATGTCACGACCTTCCACTATCAAATTGGCACTGGATGTGTTTCCACCTGCTACTACAGTGTACTGACCAGCATCAGACATTCTTGTGGAAGGAATGATTAGACGATGGACATATTTCTCTCTCTGAATTGTCATCCTAAGGACATTAGAAAAAAAAATAAGCTAATTATTTCCTGGGGGAAAATGCATAGCAAAAGTTATTATGGTGTAAAACCAATCATTTACCTGTCACCAATCTGGAGTTCTTGCCCATCCTTCATCCACTGGACTTGAATGTCAGGTTCTGAAACTTCACATTCAAAAATAGCCCTCTTCTTCTCCACCACCTTGATGTCTTTAATATGCTTCCTAAATTCAATGTGACGAGCTAGGGTAGAAAAAAATGTAAAATGAGTGCCTTGATTTTAGTTAAGCCACTAGAAGTCACTAAATATACAAATCAAGAGAGCAAATACCTTCCACATATAAAGTGGCTGATGAAGCTGCTTTTCCAGCAACAAAAGTATATTCTGCAGCATCCCCAAAATGCACATTCCTTATGGAGAGGGAGTGTGTAAGCTTCTTTGTCCGTATCTGGCATTTATCAGTCGATTTTATTTCTACACCATTCTTTAGCCATTTATATGAAATACCTTCATAGTTCACAGTGACTTCAAATGTTATTGTATCTTTCTCTTCAGCATTGATGTCTTGTAGCATGGAGGTAATTAGGATGGCTAAAAGAAAAGAAATTGAAATGAATTGGGTTTTCCCTCATGCTGTTTTGTTTTATTTTATTTTAAATGCATGTTAACAGGATCAGAGATGTTTCAACTTCTTTAAGACAATGTTGGTAATATTAAAAGGTAGGCTTTTTGTCCAGAATCAATACTACAATTAAATCTCCTACAACTACTGAATTACATAGGAACCCAAATTCTATCTCCTGTGGTGACTTGGAGTTTAGGCATGTTTGCCTAAACAGAAGAATAGGGTCTGACTTTCAAGTTCACTGCTCCTAGATCTTTTTTAATAATGCAGTTGAGGCTGTTCAGTGTTATTTCAAAATACCGCTACAACAGTGCTGGTTTTGTCTCAGTTGCACTATTTCCATGTGTTAACACAAATTCTATTATTGGTAACTGTAAAATATTCTGGTAAATTAATTTTTACATACGTTTTACGGTCAGGGTTGCACTGACTCTATCATTGCCACAGACAAACGTGTATTCTGCAGAATCTTCACTGCTTGTGTTCATGATATTGAGCTGATGGAGTTTCCCCTGGACCACTATTTTGAACTTTTCACTCATTTCAATCTCCACACCATTTTTCAACCAGACAGCAGGCACATTGAAATGAGAAACTTCACATTCAAAAGAGGCTGTTTTGGTCTCAGGGATTTCAATGTTTTTCATGGTCTTTGTGATGTGTATGGCTAAGAGGGGAAGGAAAAAGAAAAAAGAAATTTTTTAAAGTCAGTATGCAAAAAAAACAAGGGTATCAGGCTCTGAAGTGTCAGATCAAGTTGTTTAATATGATTTGGTATAACAATTCATATAATTGCTTTCTTACAAACTTACAATACTTACTTTCCACAAACAGTTTTGCTTTACACTCCATTTGCCCAACAAGAGCTGTGTATTCCCCAGCATCGTCAGGAGATATGTTGTGCAGCATAAGCTTATGAACTTTCCTTTGAGAGATCATCTTGTATTTATCACTTTGTTTAAGCTCAATATTTTTGTGGAACCACCGAACTGGTATAGTATCATGGGATACACTCAGTTCAAATGAGACAACAGCATTTTCCAAAGCAGTCACATCCTTTGGCTTTTTGATGATCTTTACAGCTTGAGGAAAAAAGTTAGCAAGATTCAGCAATGTATATGATGTGAATTTCAAACCACACATTACAGTAAATATTCAAATCACTTTGACTTACTTTCTACATGAAGTCTGGCATTTGCTCCTATTTTTCCAAGTTTAAAGCTATAAACAGACTCATCAGTCACCACACAGTGTTTGATTCTCAGTGTGTGAACGGTTCCTTTCACTGTAATTTCATATTTGTCATTTGATTCAAGTTCAACACCATTTTTAATCCATATAGCTCCTTTCACATCAGGGTGGGTCAGTTCTACACTGAAAACTGCCTCCTGTGATTCTGTCACAGTCAGGTTCTTCAGTGTTTTCTTTATCTTAACAGCTAGGAAAATAAAGGAAAAAAAAATCAAAAAACCACAAATTGACAGAACAGATCAAAATTAAAAACTATAGTAAATATAATAACCTTAATGAAATTGAATCATGGTGTTTCATGTTATGCATTAATTGATTTATACAGGTTCCAGTAAAGTGGTGAGCTTGGAACTCAACAAGGGACCTTTACTTATAGGATCCATGAGAGATGTTTGGTTTGAGATTCTTTATGTTTTGGAGTGGTTTTTTATTGGTCTGGTTAGTTTTGGTTTTGTTTTATTTGATTTGTTTTATTTTGCCTGATCCAAGACACAGTGAGTGATGCTGGACTGAGTCTTAAAGACATCAGTTATAAAAATACTGACCTTCGACCTTCAGTTTGGCAGATGTCTTTGAGCTTGCTATTTCATAGCTATATTCACCCATATCATCCAGTTTTGTCACAGGGATAGTAAGCCTTCTCTTAACACCATCAGATTGAGCACGGTACTGATCTGTCATAGCTAATGGTCTACCATTTTGTAGCCACTGGCCTTCTGACTCAGGATTTGCCACCTCACATTCAAAAACAGCTGTCTGGGACTCAGCCACAGTCAGGTCACTGAGAGGCTTTGAAATGGCACCACCTGTTGGGAAGAAAAGGCACATGGTTTTGTCATGTTGCTGTTCAGCTTTCCCCCATACAAAAATGAAAAGTAGATGCTGGAATTCTTTGCCCTAATTTACAGCATGCCCATAGACATTATGAACTTGTGAAATATCAAGAATAGAGTATGACCTGAAAATTACTAAGAGATGTTTCTTAATTCCATCCTAGGTACTCTCACTTATTTTTACTATCAGCACAGGTATACTTAGCACTCAAGACAAAAACCCTCTGTTTTACAGTAGTTACATCAAAAGCATACTACAGCATTCCTTACTATGGCTCTGATCATTTACTTAAAAGCTTTGAGAATTTAAATTATACCAATAAGAAAAGAGGAAGGGCAAGGAGAATGCAAAAAAAAAAAAAAAAAAAAGGAAAAATAAATTAAAGGCAAAACCCCCAGCAGAAACAGAACAATTGCTACAAGTACAAAATACAGTACTCTGGGCATTTTTTAAATCACAGTGAAATAAAAACCTTGGATTTTAACTCTACTAACCTGCTACTATAAGCTTCCCAGACGTTTTCTTCTCTCCAGCATAAAATACATATTCTCCTTCATCATCTTTCATCATCTTCACCACTGTCAACTTATGTATTTTGCCATGTGCTTCTATTTTATACTTAGGACCAGCCTTTATCTGTTGGCCTTTGAAATGCCAAATTACATCAATTCCTGAATGGGAGAGCTCTACCTCAAAGGACACATTCTGTGTTTCAGTGCAGGTGATGTCACGAAGACCTCTAATAATCTCAATTTCTATAAAAAGAATAAATTATAAATATATTAGTTGTTTCCACGGTTTGGTATTTAAGGAAATTATTTCACCAAGAATTGTGCTTCTTAAAGGACACCTACGTTCAACTGTGACATTGCAACTTGTTTCAACTTTGCCAACCATTAGCTTATAATGTCCTTCGTCTGATGCATAGGTTCTGGTAAGCACTAGCCTCTGTTTATTGCCTTTGCATACAGCTTGTACACGGTCATCAGGCTTTATCTGGTTATCATTTAGGTACCACTTGGAAGAAGACACATCAGGTGCTGAAACTTTGCATTCGAGGATAGCTTTTGTTCCTTCAACAACGTGAACATCTTTTAGAGGCACCACTATTTCCACACCTGTCAAGTCACAAAAATATTCATAATGAAAAAAATATGCCTTTAAAAATAATCCTAAAAGAGACAAAAATCAAACGCACCTTCAAAATGATGATAGTGACTTACTGTACACTGTGATCTGTCCAGTGGTTGACAGTTCAAGATCAGGAACACTGAAAGAGTAAGCTCCACTATCTTCCTTTGTTGCATCTTCTATGAGCAACATATGTGACTGTTTATCCAATACAATGTGAATACGATCACTTGATTGAATTTCTTGGCCATCTTTCATCCAGACACCTTCTGCATTTTCTAGGGAGACTTTAACTTCAAGTTGCACAATATCTCCCTCACAGACTTTTTGATCAGTAAGTCCCTGAAGAATAACCATGGCACGAGCTGTGGAATTAAATGAAGTTAATTAATACTTATAAGAGGTAAGGAGAACATTGAATATTAAAGCATTATGGGATACAATAATATGGCTATAATACATACTATAATGTTGAAATTCTGTAATATATAAACAATATAATTATTAGAAATGCTTACGCTTCATCTTCAGTTTGCATTGAGTCCTTTTTCCACCAACGACAAAGCTATACTCTCCTTGATCATCTTTATTAACATCCTTAATAGTGAGGATTTGACGACCACGGCGGGATGCAATCACATATTTAAGATTAGAAGTGAGTTCAACATCGCCATGATACCATTTCCCCTCCACGTCTTCTGGGGAAACCTCACATTCAAGTTCACCTGACAAGGATTCTGGTACTTCAATATCCTCAAGTTCTTTGATAAACTCCACGGCAGCACCTACAGGCAAAAGTAATTACATTTGTGAATAAGCTTGATGATATACTCCTGAGGAAAACATTTCTTACTAAACGAGCCTAAGGAAATATATATATAGTGTAACCATTTTACATAAATATATCTCCAAATCAGTCTGGATTCCAAAAATATGAAAGCAGCTCAACATTTCATAGGGCATTGGACATCTGTTTAAATTGCTTTCTTTCTTTCTGAAGCTGATTTCACTTTAGCAGTATTGCATGGTACTGAGCTGCAAGCTTCTTACCTTCAACAGTAAGCTTTGCAGTAGTTTTTATGGATTCGTCTTCTACCAGTGCACAGCTGTACTCATCAGCATCATTCATATCAATTGTTAGTACAGAAAGAAAGTGAGCCTTTCTGTCTGAGTGCATTCTGTACTTGTCTCCAGAGTGAATCTCAATTCCATCCTTAAACCATTTCACTTTGACAAAGGGTTCTGATGTCTCACACTCAAAAGTTGCCATGGAGTCCCTTGATTTAGCAACAACATCTTGTAACTTCTGGGTGAAGCTGATTAACTGTTTGGCTGCAAAATAATATGTAATGAATCAACATTGCACTGGCCATACAGACTTAACACACTATAATGAGCAGTGGGATGAGTAAGAGAATTTAAATTACCTTGTACTAACAGGAAAGCATGGCTAGAAGTTTCACCAGCTATATTGATTGCTTTCACCATGATGCTGGCAGAATCATCAGAAGTCACATCTCTGATGACTAATTCACAAACATTATCTTCAGGCCAATACCAATACACACGATCAGTCCTTTCAATCTGCACACCATTTTTGAACCACTGGCACTCAGGATCTGGTTTTCCCACCACTCTCACACGGAAGTGTGCATCTGTTCCCTGGGCTACAGTCTGGCTTTGAATTCGTTCAAGTATCTTGGGAGCCTCCATGCTTGGACTAAGCTCCACCTTCCCTGGTTTGATTGTTGGAATGGTGATTTTGCCTTCAGGAGGAAGTGCTTTCTTCTCTTCCTCTGGGATCTCTTTGGTCCAGTGAAGAAGTTCTTCTTTTGTCTTTCTTAGCATTTCTTCATATGATTCGTCTTTTTTGCGAGACTTAAGTTCCACAGCAGTGATGGCTTCATAGTAGCCCTCTTCTGTTCTACGCTTGAATTTACTACGCAGTTCTTCAGATTCCTCTGAAAGCTTCTCATGAGTGATTCTTTCAGCCCTTTTCAGTCTCACTACTTCTTTGGTTGTTGTTTCTGCAGGTTTGTCTACCTTCTGTACCTCAAAGAGAAGTTTCCCAGGTTCTGTCACTGCAGGTTCATGTTTGGGTTCAGGAGCACGACGAAGAACAGATCTGAAATCTTCCCTTTGCTGGATCTCAAGCTTCACCTTATGTTCAATAAAGCCTTCTGGATTCTCTGCAGTGACTCTCACCTCTCCTGTGTCATATGATTTGCAGTCCATAATATCCAGGTAGTAGATTCCATCATAACGGAGTCTAAACCTTTTGCTTTTACGGATGAGCTGTCCATTGAGGTACCAGTTGACCTTGGGCATAGGATAGCCAGTCACACGACAGCGGAATCGTGCTGTTTCACCTTCCAAGACTCTTGCAGGTTCAGGAACCAAAACAATTTCTGGTTTTTGTTTTTCCTTTTGGTCCAGTGCAACTGCAGGTAGAGCACCCTCATGGGCCATTCTTTCTAACTCTTCGATTCGCTGCAGTCCCCTTTTGCCTTCTGGCAGCTGGGATTCTTCCACAAGGCTTTTCTCATCCTTCACAATCAGAGTAGCAGAGGTATGGTCTGTACCATATTTGTTAGTTGCCCTACAAGTAATCACTCCACTGTCTCTGGAATAGGCTACTCCATAGTCCAGGCTGCAGTACCCAAACTCATTGATCATGCGGAGTCTGTTAGCTGCTTCCAAGGGTTTGCCATCATGCAACCACTCCACCACCATGGTTGGGTCACCAATTGGTGTAAGCCTGCATTCAAAGTGGGCTGGTCCAAATTGTTTGAGCCTTAGAGATGTGAGCTTCTTCTTAAAAAATGGTTTCTGTTGCTTTTCCTTGTCATAGAGATCTCCTTCCTCCCATTGTTCTTGACCATAACGCAAATGGAGAGGCTCTAACTCTGGTGCTGCAATCTCCTTGGCTTTGTAAGTTCCTTTTGGAATTATTAATTTCCTTTCTGGTTCAGGTTCTATATGTTCAATTTCAACATTTACTTTGCAGCGGGTAGTGTCCCGCCCAGCTTTATTGATAGCAGTAGCAGTATACCATGCAGCATCTTGCCTGGCAGTAGATTCAATTTTAAGGGCAGCTGCCCCTTTGGTTCCCTCAATCCTGAAATACAAAAAAATAAAATTAAAAAAAAAAAATTAACTGTTTTTCACTTTGTCATTCATTTTTACCCTTCTTCCAAATTAGATCAAAGCCTCCAAATGCAAATCTCTGGAGGTAATAGACATGTTGCTTATGTTTCTCATGTTTATGAGGCACATGCCTAAGAATCAAATAGATAAAGATAATAAAAACCAGTGTTGAATTGAGTGGCAGTTTTGCCTGCAGAGGACTTCAAAAACATAGGCAGAGAAAGTTCCCTAAATCTCCATTGTAAAAGCATTGGCTTTGCATAATACAACTATACAAATACACAAGCTGGAGAAAATGGAGTGAGTCCTACAAGCTATTTCATATCTCTAATCCTTGCTGCAATGTAAAAGCCCTTAGTGAATCCCTTCTCTGAAAGCAAGAGTATTCAGCACACTGTAGGAGGCATTTTGCAGGATGGTGATTATTAACTCCTTTACTTAAATAAAGTATTTTAAATAAAACAAAATGAAATTTCAATTGAAATAAAATTTAAATTTAAAATTAAATAAATATTCTAAAATAAAGATTCTTACTTTATTTTGGGGTATTTATGAGGCACAATGATGTCACTGTTCTTCAGCCATACAATGTCAGGATTAGGGTTACCAGTAGCTTTCACTGCCATCTCCAGTCTAGAGCCCTCCTTCACGCTGACATTCCTTAGCCTTTCCACAAAGTGTGGTCTGACTAGGTCTTCCTTAGCTGAAAGAGTAAGGGTAAGTTATCGCAAGAGGAAATGACATGGACATGGTTTTTAATAGGAAACACTCATCAGACTCCTACAAAGAGTATGTACAGTATATACCTTCCACAGTCAGTGTCATTGAGACTGAAGCTTTGCCTGCCCTGTTCTGAGCAATTACAGCCCATTCTCCAGAGTCATCAGGCATTGCAGGGACAATGATCAGTGACTGGGTGCCATCTTCTTTAATCACTATTTTATGGGTGTAGTCATTAATGACTTGTTGACCTGCAGATGCACATGAAAAGAAAACAGTTGCACTCAAAACAGTGTCTCAACAAGATGTAAAAAGCATGTAAGATGGTTTTTTTATAATTTGTTGATGAAAATGAGGCTGATATACCATTATGGAACCAGTATGTCTCTGGCATAGGTCTGCCAACAACTTTTAGGTCAAATCTTGCTGTCTGCCCCTGTGAACATTTAAATGATGTAGGTTTCAGCACAAAAACTGGTTTATACAGTCTCTCCAGTTGTCCTTCATCAGTTTCTTCTAATCTGCGGGCAGGAGAACGAGAAGGAGAACTGCGGGCAGGAGACCGGCTTGGGGAGCGTGGAGAAATAGACCTGGAAGTAAAAGATAACACAGATGTGTATGGCAATGTCATATAGAGGGGGGCTGACATGATAAAGAGATTTCAACTTTTGCCTTTATCATAATTTATTTAAAAGAGTTTGGCCAACTTATCTTTGTGAGAAATTTTGACAAATTATTTTTTATTTCCAGCCGATTTTCTTTAGATTTTTGAAAGGAATTTGTATAGCTGAATTGTATTAGGATATACCACAGCGAGGGAAATTTTGGGTATTGGATACTGCACAGATATAATCCTGCGTACATTTGCGTGGGGGTGTGTATGTGTATGGAGACTGAACATGGCAACACTTGATTTTTTTCTGTCATAGAAATACAGCTATTTCAAGGGCAGGAAATAATAGCTGCACACTGCACTAAAACTCCAAGTGCAGAAATGTTTTTTTCCAGAACATTATTACTTCAAGCAATAGATATGGTTATTGGCATTGTAAATCTGATACTGTGGCTGGATATGCATGTGAATGATAGTACTCTGGGAACTGCATTGCTCATTAAGAAGGCAAATCACACAAAGAGTTGGCATGTAAATCAATATAAGTCATGAAAACAGCATTTAGAACTTTTCCAGAAGTATGCAAACTCCAATCACTTAAGCTGTTTAACTGCTGAATAATGAGTTTTTGCTGTCTATCACAGCAAACTGAAGTCTCATGAAATTATATTACTGTGTACCTACCTATATCTTTTCATAACTTCTGGTCCTGGCATATAACCTGGAGTTGCAGTTGGTGCAACTGGCTCAACATACAGTTTTGCTGAGCAAATCGCATTTCCTTTCATATTGCTGGCAAAGACAGTATAAATTCCTTCATCTTCAGGTAAAACAACAGGCAAACGCAGACTGGCACTGCCATCCTGCAGAACTTCCATGTGGTAGCGCTCTCCGTGCCTTATGCGTTTACCATCTTTATACCATGCAACCTGCATGGAAAGAAACAAAGGACTGCTGTGTGAACTCTCCTAAAGAAAAAGATCCAGTAATGACCCATACATACAACATACTACAACTTCTAATTTTTCAGCTGATGCATCATCATAGCCCATGTATACGTGTTAAAACATTAACATTTTTACTTGCAATAGGTAAGAATAAACATGTTTACACAGTAGCCTGAAACATGAGTTTTGGAACTAGAAACAGATATATAACCCATTTTGATGAAGAGCAAAGTGACCTAGACTGGACTGCTACTGTGTTCCCCACATGTCCGGGCTGCCGCAGAGACACTCAGAAGCAAGACCAACTTACTTGGTAAACCTAACCTGACTCTGAACTGGCTAACCAACTTAGCACTATTCTATGAAGGGCAAAAGAAAAAATCAGCTTAATATCAATACAGAAGACTGGATTTCCTTTGAGAGCTGCTGGTTTTTGTGCAGAATGTAGAATGTCTGACAATGAGATGTTTTCCAAGGTATTTTTTCTAAGTATACCACCAGATGATTTTTTAAAAAAATTTAAGTTACACAGATTTGGGGTACCTTTGGCAATGGATATCCAGATGTCTTGCAGTGGAAAGTAACTCCTGTCCCTTCAAAGGTTCTATAATTCTTTAATCTTAAATCAAATCCTGCTTGTATAGCTTCAGATTCAGAAATATCAACCATCATCTCCTCTCCATCTTCTTCGAGTAGTTCATCTAAGGTAGTCTTAATAATTCTGAGTTCAATTTCCTTGATAAGTCTTTCTTCAAAAGAAGAAATATGGAATTCCTATACAGAAAAACAAGACCATTAGTTCTCTGTGTCAGAAACTGACCTTGTAAATAAATTATTTGTATGGTATAACATCAGCATACAAAGTTATTATTATGGAGTGCTGGACATACCTCATCTTCCACAAAAGTTCTGACCACCACTGTATCTTTTGCCATTTTCTTCCTAATTAGAGCTTGTTCTTTTTCATACTCTTTTTCAAAGTCACCATATGAAATAGGTGGGGCTACCTCAGCCACTTTAGGTTCCTGTACATATGCAGTCATCTGAGTTTGATACATCATTTCTTGTGATTTTATATAGGCTTCGTAATCAGCTAAAAATTGAGAACACATTAATTTTGGTAAGTTTTTTGTGGTTTTCTCTGGATGGAACAGTGAAAACAAATACAAACTTGTTTTACTGGTTTTGGTGATTCAGGCAGACTTTCTATCTGTTTAGCTAATAAATACAAATTGCAATACAAGGCAAAGAGTGATGTAATTATATGAGCTTTATAAACAGGTAAAAGTTTTACTGTGCTATTTAGATGTTCTAGTCCTCAAAGTGGACACACCTGTAGAGATGATTTTACTATTTCTTCACCATGATTCTGTCTTCTGCTAACTTCATACATTTTTACAGGGCAACTAAAAGAATATTAGCAACTTTCCCTCTAAGAGTATTACTGGATTAACCTTCTTTCCCCACATCACTCTCTCAATATCTTATGTAGACTGTTATGTTTGTCAACAAAAGAGTTCCAATAGCTACAGATTCTAGCAAAGAATAGTCCTTTAAGAACCTGATGCCAGATACTTGGTCTTGTAGAAACAGAGCCACCAGGTCTCCCTTTATGTTTCTTGAGCTGAATAAACTAAGCTGCCAAGATTTTGCAACATATCTGAAAATCTTTTTCCAATTTTAAAGTTAAGTTTAAGAAGTATTTTTCCCATATCCTTAATCTACAGTGTACCTTCTTCTAGTAAGGAGACCGTTGCAGAAGCTTCTCCATGAGTATTACGAACAACAATAGTGTATTCTCCGGCATCGTCGGCAAAAGTCATGGAAATTTCAAGTTTGCATTCCCCGGTTTCTCTTTTGTGACTCACTTTGTATCTATAGAAAACATAAAAGTAAACAATCTCTATAATTCTGATGAACAGACATTTTAGTGAATTTGCTTTTAGTTATACAGTTAATGAGAATCGCTCCTAACTTGTACAAGACACAAAAAGAGAAAGTTTTGCAGGCAATTCTCACTCAATGAATTTGTAGGACCATATAGGAAAAAAATAACCATACTGAAACTGGAGTACCGGTCTACTTTCATTTTTTTGTCACTAAACAAACAGGATCCAAACACCAGTACTGAAATATCAGAGGTCTAGTTATCAGACAAAATATAATGGTATATGCTGTGTGCACACAGTTTGTCCTAATATGGGTCATTATAGCATGATTATTTCAAGAATGCTACAAATGTAAATTTTTTCTCAGCTAGAAAGTGTGTTGCTTTCCATGGACAAAATTTGCATAGACAAAATGCAAACATTGAATAGACAGAATAAAACAAATGCAAAACTTCTTTCTGATTTATTTATAAGGATATGTAGTATATCTCATTTTATGGTCTTTTGAATTTTTTTAATATTTTAAATATTTTAAACATTTTAAAATTTAGTGGCTTTCTGAAGTCACACATTAAGACATGATCCTTTAATATTTCCATTTAAAAAAACAGAATTTCACAAAAATCAATGATGTTATTTGGCTCAGCATCAGTAAGGAAATCAAAATTACTATAGTATCAATTAAATATTCTTAAAAATCATGTTTAAGCAGTTTTTGTGCATTGTATTCAAAGTACCTGTAGCCAGTCGTTAGAGGAACTCCACCTTTTTTCCAGTAGACATGTGGCTTTGGGTTGCCCCCTACTTGGCATTCAAATATAATGCTCCCACCTTCAATTAATTTATGCACCATGGGTTTTCTTATGAAGAAAGGAGGTATGGGTTCTCCCGATACTTCCTCTGCTGCAGCAGAGACATCTTCCATTACAATGTCCTTTGTCTCCACATAGCTGAAATAAGATTTCAGGGCAGGTAAGTGAGCTGATGTCTGAAGCTCTCATAAACAGAGTGCAAGAATCTAATGACTGCAGTAGGAGCAGTCTGTTTAGGACAGGAACTTTACCGTTTCTCTTCTCTAACAGCCTTCTCAGAAATGGTTTCTCGAGTCTCAGTTTCTTCAGTAACTGCAAGGCAAATATCATATAGTGGATTTTAAAATACTTTAATAAGCCTCAAGCAGTGAGTTTAGTTGACACAAAAATAGTAAATAGTTGTTTGCCTCAGAGGGCTAGGTACTTCCACTGAGGAAGCAGGTTAAGAGTCTCCGTCTGCCCGTAATTGGCCTTTCCCTCATATTCTTACAGTCCTTTTACCTAATAGCCCTGGAATACAACTCAGGGCACATGTTCTGCTTTGGAACTGACAAAATGTCTATGATACATTACAAGTAATATACAGTTAACAAAATTACTAACTTCCTACAGTGACAAAAGGACCTGTCCTCGAGTTGCACCAAGGGAGGTTTAGTTTCAATATTAGGAAACCCTTCACTGAAAGGGTTATCAAGCGTTGGAGCTGGCTACTCAGGGGTCACCTGGGGCTGACTTTTAAATGCCACCTCCACCATGGAGGTATTTAAAAGATGTGTTCTGTGGCACTTAGGGACATGGTTTAGTGGTGGACTTGGCAGTTCCGGGTCAATAGTTGGGTTCAATGATCTTAGGGGTCTTTTTCAACCTAAACAATTCTATGATTCTATAAATATACTTACCTTTCACATGTAAGTGGCAAGATGTGCTGACGCTCCCAGCCTTATTGGTAGCAGTGCAGGTAAATCTTCCACTGTCCTCTGCAAAGGCTTCGCGAATTACAAGGCGAGCAAGTCCTGCTTGAAAAGTGATCTGGAAGTCCATTGAGCTCTCAATCTTGTAGTCTTCTCTGTACCATGTCACGGTAGGCTGAGGATGACCAGATATATGGCACTCCAGAGTGACAGACTCACCTTCAGTCACAGTCTTATTTTTGAGGCCCTGTATGACAAAGAATAGGTATCACAGTCAGTATATATTTTCACTACTAAACAGACACTTAAGTAAGTAAAACCTATTTGAATGGAAAATTTAATATCTACTTCAGAATAGTGTTTTGTTCAACAGCGTATCCAAGAAAAAAAAAAAAAAAGGCATTTCCAAAGGGAAGTATTTGAAACTGGATTTTAGGATCTCTGAACATTACTGTTATTAATAAAATGAATTGGTAGGTTGATGTTTGTGCCGATAGGTCAACCTTCTATGTGACCTAATTGTGAAGATTCACCTCCTTAACAGACATCCGGAAGAGTTTGTGTCAGAGACAAATTATATGACTCAGTAAGTCTAATATAGAGTTAAAAAGATTAAATAAAGCCAACTTTCAATAGTTAGGTTTTCAGAGATGAAAATTAGATTAAAAAGGGTGAAAATGTATTGTAACTCCCCTAATCTACACACAAATTACTTACTGAGACTAAGGTGGGTGGAGTAGCAGGGATTTCTGCAGGCACTGGAACTCTGGCAGTTTCTGTCACCTAGATTGTTTAAAGGATAATTAATAAACACCTAACAAACTCAAAGACATAAACAGCATAAATTAAATAATAAAATAAATCAGATAATGTAAATTATTTGCTTGTCATTGGTAAATATTAGATCCTTAGAAATATTTGTGTATAACAGAAAGATAAAAGCAGAATGTTTTAGAAGTGGAAAATTGCAGTAAGAAAACAACAAAAAAAGTGAAGTTATTCTATATTTTTAAGATGAAAGTTAGTCAAAGTGATAGAAATTCTCTTAATAACATACCTTTGCTTCACTTTCTTTCTGGAACACCAAGTGTTCTTCCCGCACTGCTTCACTTTTAATGCTTGTCTCTTTTTTAGTTTCAACACCCTCTCCAAAGGGAAACTGTGGAGGGGCAACTGGCTCGGCTTTTATCCTGACTTCATGTGGTTTCAGTTGAGGAGGCTTCACAGGCTTGGTGATCTTTTGCACAGCAGAAGTAGCTGATAACTCTTTTTCTAGAGTAGCCATGGCAGATCCAGCTATTGAAACCTAAGGAACAGAAGAGAAAAAATTTCAGCTTTGTTGTTGTTTTGTTTTCAAAGGAGAGAGTATATTTCTTGAGCAGATAGCACATGCAGCAGTTGCTTCTTTAGTTACTTGGGTTTTGACACTGAAAAAACAATATATACAAAAATGAATACTAGTATCACATTGCATCAGTAAAATACCAGCTATGTAATATCCTAGTATTATTTTTGATGTGTCTAACATTCAGATTTTTTTTTTTACTTTAAAATGTGATCTTTAAATGGCTAAGAAGTTCTTAAGTGCAATACAAGAAATGTCCTCTCTATTTCTTCACTTAAGGCCTTAGCTTTCCATTTAATTAGTCTGATACTACAATAAACAATACTACTAATTACATAACTGTTGGTAATTAAAATAACTGAGAAGATTCAAAAATCTTATTATAGGTGAAATAATTTTTTAAAATATACACAAATATTTAAATAAAATATTTTAATAGTTTAGTTATGTTTTAGGAAAAAATAATTTTTAAAATTAAGGTGAAGAGAGAAAGTATGCTTGAATGACAAAATTAATTACCTGGGAAATTCTAATACTATGTGAAGGAGCCAAACAGAATGGTGGAAAGAATAACGTTAAAAAATAGATGGTGTCACATTATGCAGTCTGGATTTTTTCTATTTAAAAAGATAGCTTAGTACATATTAATCTGCAAGGAAGAAAAAAAGCACTCTTTCCAGTCTTCTAGTGAACTGATGCACATAATAAGATTGAAGAGGGACACTTCTGCTCTTTGAAAAACATAATTTGCACAACAAATATCTACAATTTCACTATTTGACAGGAAGTACTGAAGCTGCATTCTCAAACAGATTATAAAATTGGTTAAATAACTAATAATTATAAATTGCATTTTAGCAATTCATCTGTCTGTTTACAGCAGTGTTCTTCATTAGTCAAACAAGCTTACAAAAATAACTGTAGAGAGCATACAGCTCTTCTTGGGAAAGCATCACACTAGAGTGGGAGGAAAAGCCAAATGAAATAGGTCACCTACTGGGTATTGAAAATGAGCATGCTGGTCTTCTTGGATACAACTTTAACTTACCTCATATGTATGATCTGGTTTAGGAACAGCAACTTTGGCAACCGTGAAATGAGGACTTGCTGTGCGGGGTCGTGGTTGTTCAACATGAAATATTTTCTCAGTTTCTGTTGCTCTTTTTATCTACACAAAGCAATGAAAAAAGTTGTTGAAAATGTGATGCTGTTCTCCAAACTGAAACAGATTTCATTGGGACATGGTTTCTGGAAAAGAATATGATGTAAATTGAGTCTAACCTCTTTTGATATGTGAACTTCTTGCTTTTCAGCAGCTGAGATATGTTTCTCAGGAGGAACGTAGACAGTTTTAACTTCTTTAGTGACAATGTGATGTTCTGGTGGGGCCTCAGAAACATGGTCCTCTTTATAGCCATACTCCAAAGTTTTCTGCTTTACATGAGCTTCTTCTGCTTGTTCTGGTTGCCAGGGTGATCGAACGCGTGCCTGATCAACTGCTGCAACGACTGTAGCTACAGCTTCAGCCTTTTTTCCAGCTTCAGTCTATAGATAACATCGGCAGAATTTATACAAATATTCATCATTATTTTGAAAACTTGTATACATGACAAATAGTTAAAATGTTCAGTATATTCCAGACAAGGAGAGAGTGTAGTTATGCAAAAGTAATGATGTAAACCTCAAAAGTATACACCTGTAAATACACTTCAGAATCAGTAGATTCAAATACGTACTTTTTCTCTAAGTGCTCTGCACGTTCAGAATATACCTATGCTTCTCTGTTTATACATATCAATATTTGTCTGCAAGCTCATTTTTAAACTTTATAGTCATATTTGTCACCACTTGTGTAAGAGTATGCAGGTATGTAAATGTGCACATAGTTTTAAAGTATGCTCATCAGCTCCATACAACCATTAGATATAAGGAATGTAAGGAACGTGTCCAGCATCTGATGTGACTGTATTTACTAAGAAATATACCCATAAAAACTTTTTCACGGGGATATTTGTTAATTCAGTGCTAATCTATTTTAAAGGATTTTACAAATGAAGGGAGACAGATTTCTGGTAATTTGGAAATAATGCATTTGTATCAGGACTTCTATGTGTTTCTAATAACTGATAAATATTGTCAGCTTCTATGTTATCAGGGTCCAAACTTCTGCCCTGTCAGCCAATAGTACATAATAGGATGACTACTAGTATTTTTTACCATTATTGTCATAAATGATCTGGATATAGCAAGAGAACACATGAAATGTATGCCTTGTAAATGGGAAAAAACCTAATAGATCATTTCATGCTTACTTTGAAATTGTTATCAACTTAAACTAAACTAACTTAAGTGAGGCCAAAATGTGATTGTTTACAGAGATTGTGTTTACTTATTAAAGTAGTATTTAGGTAACAAGGACCTCTTATTCAGTATCATTGCCAATTTCAAAATAATTGCTTATACTGACTTGCATTTGGCCCTAAATTTACATCATCTAACAAGCAATTGAAATTCCTTAGCAGATTGACTCCTCTGAGTGCATTTTATATGCTATGTTCATTTACTTATATTTTATAAACCTATTTTATGAAGGTGCTACAGTGAAGATACATAGATTTTAAATAAAAGCTGTTGGTAACTATGCTATTCTCCCACATATGAAAGTTCCTGGCTTTATTGTAACAGAAGACTTTTCTACTTTGACAGTCCTACTGGAACAAAGAAGTATCAACAAGTGCCTGATTGTCAGAATTAATAAATTGGGCAGACCTGAATGGACATTAAAGTTTGTATTGTACAAAGAACAATTCAAATCTTAATAGAGAGGGGTTTTTTGTCTGACAACCATAAAGTTACAAGGAATCATCTTGTAGAAATAAGAATTGCAGAGCCAGAAATTTGAACAAGTAAACATTACTTGAATGTCATTGATAGGGAGGAGGCTGTCACAGAGAAATCTGGCTGTAGCCTTAAAGGTGACATTTCCTAACAGGGTGGAATATAAACGTCTTGATCACTAGAAACATAATCATACTGACTCTGTTACTTGACAATCATCACACTTAATGGATATGTTATCAGGAATTATTTTGAGAGCATTCTGTTGTAGCAAAACAGCTCTTAAGAGTGAGGTTTGCAGATAAACCAAATTGTAACAGTGCATTGGTTGTAATTTCTTGCCAGTTCTGGACACTGTGACTGGTGCTTTGGTTTTATCAGTGGCAATTATTTTTGGAACTACGGTAGTTTTCTTAGCCTCCTTTTTAATCTAGTTTTTATAGCAGACAAAAACGTTTCATTTACATATGATCTTGAAAGATATTTGAACAATGAGAAAACATTTTAGAATGGTAACAGGGAAGGAGAATTAAGTGGTTAGATCCTTGTGCATTGCACACATCTCTGTATTATATGTATACTGGTAAGTATTGTTACACCTTGGCACTTATTTGAATAAAAGTAATTATTTAAAAAAAAAAAAAGTTAAAATGCATTTCAGGAATCAGTCAGTCCATTCCAAAAGTCAGTCAGAAAATAATTATGAGCATCCTATTAAGGAAAACAGAAGAGGAAGATAGAGGTGAAATAATTTAGTCTAATTAGCAATAGGTCAAAAAGTTTGTCAGTTGAATAATCGTAAAAAAAAAAGTGAGCTTGAAAAATATAGTTAGTATTTTTTGAGGAAAACATGAGGTTTGTAAAGAAGAAAGGATAAAAACCAGTTATGGTTATAATAGTGCTATTCACCTTTCCACGTGTTATGGTGATTTGTTCTTGTTTGGTAGCAATTCTTTCTTTACTTTTCGATATTGTGACCGGTGGTCTAGGTTTATCAGTGGTAATTACTACCTTAGGTACAGAAGGTTTCATATCTTCCTTTCTTATCTATTTTTTATGGTAAAGAAAAATAATAGTAATCAATTATGCCAGTTGTCAAAATTACACAGCTTTTTGGGAATGCAGGATAAGGTTTCAGAATGCATATCAATAAGATATAAGCATCACTTCAGAATTGGAATAATTCCTTTATAACCAAGTTATAGCCCATCTTATATGCTAGCTGAGAGAAGTGCATTCAAAGCCATTAAAATAGTGCATTCATCTGCACTGTGAATTAGAGAAGAATCTTGCCACTTCCTAGTTAATTGTGATGTATCATTGCTATGTTTTGTAGAAAATGTTTGAATAAAAATTATTATTACTGACTTAACATTTATTCCCATTAGTAGATAGAACTATTTCATCAGTTACTCCAGCAAACAGTGGTTCCACAGTATGGTCTAACAGATGCATTCAGTCCTCACACAAATATGAACTTCATTAAATCAAACTTCACTAAATATCATGTCCTGAAAGATAATCTTTACAATTTATATTCAGAAATCTACCTTCAGAGAAAAAAGAAGTCATTAAGCATCAGATGAAAATCTGTGTACCCTGGTAATAAAAGCCCTAATGCCCAAAGGATCAGAAGGGCAGCTGCACTCCTCTGTAGACAAAGCAGCTATGAGGTCAGTGGAACTGACCTGCAGTTCTGGCCTTATCTCTGGAATAACTTGCTTTATAAAGTTTTTATTTTGTAACCTTCTTTTCATAAAGAAGGACAGCAAAGTTACACAGCACATGTGATGAAGAATGATGTTTTATAAACTTATTAGAGTATCTCAATGAACTAAAGATTATAACATTAATTTACCTTTTCATGAGCTACATGCACCTGCTCATGTGTGGTAGATATTTCTTCTCTAGCTCTTGATATTCTTTCTTGTTCTCTGGCTCTGTCTGTGGCAATTATTACTGTGGGTACCGGAGTTTTCTCTGGTTCTTTTCTCACCTGGACATTTACAAATAAAGAAGTTTAAATGATATATTATTTTAAAATATAAGGTATGTGATTTTCAATGCATTTGGAAAAAAGGATAGAAAAAAGGGAGGAAGAATGTCAAACTCTGTATTTTGAAATCAACTGGTCTGGAGACAACAATAACAACATAAACAGACTTTGTATAAAAGATTTAACATAAAAACAATAAAACATTCCACAAATGCTTGCTTTGATATTGAAAGCAGTAATAAAAATTTGAAAAAATAGCTCAGAGAAAAACTGTCCTGCATTATAATCAGTTTGAGAAAGTGTAGGATATTAAAACCAAGTTTTAGGTAACTTTCACTTTGACAAGAATTCAGATGCCAAATTCAGGTGTAATGCCCAGGTGAATTTCTGTTTCTCAGTGCTTTAAAGATAGGTTACACTTTCTTCCTTACACATTTCAACTACATTGCAAATGTAATCTTCTCTATAAAAGCCAGTCTTCCATTAAATCATATTTTTCTGATAAAATACATGCTAAAATAATCTGAATTCAAACCATTCATCGGTATTTTCAAATTTGATTTTAATGCAGAATGAGTTTTTCCTCCTTTTTCTGACCCACTGTGCTGCCAACAAACAAAGCAGGCTACAAATGGCAAGCTTAGAGACAAAATCAGAAAAAAAAAGCGTAACCAAATTTAAGAACTATTTCCTACATATCAATTCTTTAAGTGATTATGAATACTAGCTAGTAAATTACCGTACAATACGTGAAAAAGAGAGTTTTTCTAAATTAATGTTTTGCGAGTTTATCTATCACGTTCTTAGGTATTAATAGTGGAAGTGAAATAAAAAAGGAAAGACAGTTACCATCAAGGAGAGACAGGAAAATAATAGCAATGCAAACTGGGAGAGCGAACATATATATAAAAGAGAAAAAATAGCATAATGGTATATCATTTGTCTTGTTCATAGGTTTGTCTTGTGTATGAGATATTAGATTTTTGAACAAGGTAGGGTATAACAATCGCTGGTAACATTTGTATTCACCTTTTCATGAGAGATGTGCCTTTGTTCTTGTGAAGTGACAATTCCTTCTCTAGTTCTTGATATCACTGTTTGTTTTGTGGATTTATCACTGGTAACTACTACCGTTGCCTCCTTTTTCATCTGAATTTTTATAGTAACAAACAAAAAACCCAAGCCTTAAAATTCACTTTAACAAATTGACCATCAAAATAAGAGGAGAAGGAAAAATAAGAGAGGAATGCAAGTGAAGGAAAAATACTAAGGGAGAATTATTTTATTCCTGGGGGGGAATTATAAATGAGATATTAGAGAAAAAACTTCATCATTGTAAGAATAATGTTAGCAATGAAAAGGAAGAATACAGGGTCACTTTCATAGAAGGAATTCTTAACCTTAAAAACAGTGTAAGAATAATTAGTTCAATCTTGCTATGATGGAATGCAATGGATAAGTGAACCACGAGCATTTGTTTACATCTAGCTTCTCTGTATGAGTATGCATGCTTTTGCAGTGCACTGGGTAATATCTGGTTAATTCCTCACAGTCAGTCATGCCTTGTTTGCATGTTGGATGAAGGGATAAAAGGGAAATCAGAGAATGTCTGTGCTCTATTTCTACCTGCTCCTGAACAGGTTGAACGTGGACTGCAGTCATTGCTGTCCTTTTAGCAGTTTGCTCTACAACACCTGGAGCTGGTTCTCTCACCATGGCTTGATCCACAGCAGCAACAACCGTCGCAACAGCTGCTGTTTTTTCACTGTCCTTTCTCACCTATATTAGTCACATCAAAAAACATTTTTTCATGTTTTGCATACATTCAGAAGAAGCACAAAACAAGTACAGAGACACATGTTGCAAAGAAGCATTTCTGTATTTGCAGCAGAACTCAACAGCAGATACACAGGTTTTTACACACAGCCTCTCAGATGCCATTTAGCAGAACTATTCAGCAGTAGTGAGACCTCACATAAAGCAAACCCAATGTTTTTTCCAGTAATAGACTTTACCTCTCTAGCACCAGTCACCACCTCTCCAGCAGTAGCACCAGTAACGGTAACTTGTTCTTGGACCCCATATGTCCCCTCCCATCTCTCTTCAGTTATTTGGGTAGTGCTTGTAGATACTCTTGTTTCCTTCATCTGGGCTTCCATGGTTGCAGCATATCCTTCCTGCTTCCAAGGAGGAAGGACTTCAGCCCCAACTGTTGTCACTACATGTGGTTTACGGATTGGAGATGGAGACTTCACTGGTCTGATAGGGGAGGTGGAGATCCTTCCAGCAGGAGAAACCGACCTATTGAAAAAAATCAGAGTATTGATGTAATTAATCCAGTGTCATACAATGACAACTGTATAAAAAAACTTCGGCCTGAACTTGATTTCACTCCATAATTAGGGTACCTTCAGTAATATATAGTTTGATTTTAAAAAATTTTTGAGGTGTTTGACTTGTAAATTACACTAACCTATGTGCCTAACAATATGCCTAATATGTATTTTGTCATACTCATAACTGTAAAATGTCTTTGTAGTATCCTAGTTTCCAAAAAGAAATAAGAGCAAGTGGTAAAGGAAATTTCACTCAAGCACATATATTTAAAATATAAAAATTCATCATGACTTTCCATTTGCTCTATCCTAATTCTCCTAATAGGAATAATATAAAAGGCATACACGCTGTAAGTATTACATATTACATTCGTAGTCCAGTCTCTGTAGAGAGACAAAATGGTTAATGTAACCAAACTGTGGCAAACACATAGAAAAACAACTGTATCTACTACTGTACCACATCTCATTTCCATGTGACATCCATACATGTACTCATACTCTAGGCAAGCTTCTGATCAGTGCCTATCTTTTTCCCCATACTTACATTTATAAATCTCAATCATAATAATTGTTAGCCATTTGGAAAGTGCTAGTTTCTAAATTCTGAAAAATTCAATCCTAATCCTAGAAGACAGTTTTAAAGCATTTTCCAAAATACTTTAATAGGTTTTCTAACTTAGAATTTCTCGGAGTGGAATTTTTTTGTGCTGTATTTCCCAGAGAACGTTAACAAATAGCATCACTAGGGGGCAGCAGCATCATTTACCTTTTTAGATATATTTTCTAATGTGTTGTGTTGTCTAAAAGTGGTCTGACTAGCAAGGGAATACAAACTTCTAGTTCCATATGCTCTCTAGATGGCACTATTTAATCCTTTTTCTGTGTTTGCAGTTAGCTAGGTATTGCTAGTTACTGCCAACCCGTTTCTTCTTGTCCTTTCAAGTTATTCTCAGTGGGGTAAAATTCACCGGTGTGCATAGCTCTGACAACTTAAATGGGGCTCTTCTGGGCACTCAGCTTGGAGATATTCCTTCCATGATGAAGCTGCTTCAGGATACTGCAACTGCAGGATTTCCAAAGCAATCTTCTCTTTACCTGCCTCTCAGCACAGATGTCATGAGGTCTCTGAGACCACTAGCCCTGCTCATCAAACCACTCACTTTCCCTCTCAAGAGGCTCTACACAGCAGAGCTAAACTTCATTTTTCCATAACCACCTTTAGCTTGCCTACCTTCAAAACATTATTTCTACAGTCATTACCAGTACACACAAGGAACATGTGTTCACATTTTTTTCCATATCCTTTCATTATGTTTGTCACTCATCAATGCCATTGCTCTTTTCTCTGTTCATCTAAAATAATCAAGGGCCAACTGCCATACTGTTTTCTTGCCTTTCATCATGATCTTGGAGCTTTGAGTGCTACTTTGGCTCTATACAAGGCAATCAAAAGGGATTTTCTTTCACACTGGACAGAAAGTGTACATAGGAGGCACAGACTTCTGACAGTAGTGGCAAGTATAGCACATTATAACTAGCCACCAAAATAAACTCAGTAAGTAATAAGTGCCATTTTATACCATGCTCTCATGCTACAGCATTACTGCTATACGTGGAAGTGATTCAAAAACAATATTGTTTGAAACAATGGTAGTTTTACCTTACTGGTGAGGGTGTTGGTGCTCTGACATGTCTTACAGGTGATGGTGATTGTCTAACAGGAGATGGTGATTGCTGTCGTGCCATTTGTGCTTTTGCAGCAGTTGGTGGGGTTGGTGATTTTGATGTAGGTCTAGGAGGCATTCGTGGAGGTGCTTTGTGTGGGAGCTGTTGGGCGGCTGCACCTTCTATAATCATTTCAACACTTGTAAGTGATCTGGCATCAAAGTGGGCTTCAGTCTTCTACAATGAAAAACAAGAGAAAAATACTAGGGTGAGATACTGTAGAAGTAATCATCCACATTTTAACCTTACCTGCTTTTTTTTTGGAAATTATACCTTTTCAATTCTGGCTTGTCTTGTTTGTGAAATCTGAGCAGTCGAAACAATTGTCTTTGTCTTTTTAGCAGGAACGGCTTCTTCTTCACCTTTTGGGAGAGAAAACGTGGTCAGGAGAACTTCATATGCCAACAATCAATAAACAGTTGCAGAAATGAATGAAAGGTCAATTCCAACTATATAAAAAATTATATAAACAACAGAAAAGTAATTAAGCAACTATCTTTTTTTCTGCAATATCTATAGACCAATAATTGTGAAAATAGTTGAAACAATATTACTGCACTACTAAGTCATTAGAAAAAAAACACAAAAAAACCAAACCAGAACACATTTATTGTTGATTCTTCATATCAGTCCTAGATCTGAAATGATTACAGAGTCTGGAAGCCTGAATGAGGTGAAATCCAAGCAAGAGTACTCTGGGTAGCATGACTCACAGCTACAATTCTCTAGCTAAGAACTGTCTTCATCCTCGCCTCCCTCATTTACAACACCTTGTACAGTTATGCAGTCTAATATATTTATTCTATCAAAGCCAGCTATCAAATACAAAACGAGAAAAACGCAAAGTATCCCACACTTTTATCTATCTATTGTATCTTGCATTTAAAGAAGACCCATTCTGGAGAAAAGGTCCTTTTAAATCTCAGAAAAAAACCTTTGGCAAATTTCATCAAAGACACTGCTTTTTTCACAGCAAGTTAATAACTCCTTAGAAAGAAGTTATAAATTAACTTATTGATATCACATCGATGAAGTGCTGCGTATTGAACCACTGCAATGAATGGTCTCCTATTTTCATGGCTTGCAACTTCAATTCTGTTACCTTGAATTAGAAGTTCAGCTGTTGAAGTAGCACGTCCCATACTATTTGTGGCATTTACTGAATAGGTGCCGGAGTCTTCAGGGTATGCTTCTGCAATTATTAAGCTGTAAAGGTCTCCTTCTTGTAAAATTTTAAAATCGGGGGAGCTTTTGATTTCTACTCCATCCCGATAGAACTTCACCACAGGTGTAGGGATTCCAGTCACTCTTACATCAAGTCGAACTTGACTTCCCTGCCTTGCAGTCATGCTCTGTAGTCGTTGTGAGAAGTTTGGTGGTGCTGTTCCAGCTGCATTTTTATTGAAGAAGTAAATAGAAAAACAATAGTGTTTGTTAAAAAGAACTGTAAGGACTAGATATTTTCATTACTAGACGTGCACAAGGTCTGTTTTTCTTTCACATGCTACTGACAGATGATAGAAACTTCTGAAACATTCAAAACATTAGGAGTTGATTAACTTTTTTCTTGCATTTAAAATTACTGATATTTTTGATTATGCCCATAATTGCAAATGTTTCTAGAATTACTGATACACTGATTATAACCATAGGCATTAAGCACAGACTCTGGAGTATGGCCCTTTATGTGAGTTAAATATCATTTATTTCATTAAATATCATTAGGGTCTCCATCCTGAAGAACTTTATCCTTTCTTTTATGAGTAGTTTGAATATACCCAGTGTGACAGATCACAAGTGGAGGTATAGAGGGCTCAGCCAGAAGCTTGCAATTGTGAATAGGAGTTTACAAGATCAGGATTAAACTTTATACAGCTAAAGTATACAGGACACCATTAGACATTCCTGGTGAGAACATATGCTGAATTCTAGACTGCTTTAGGAAAAGGAGAGTGGTTTGCTATATTTTGCTGACCATATATTTCAAATCTGAACTTTTTTCATTATCTGTGAGTCTTCTGCTATCACTCTCTTTCTCACATTGCTATCAGACAGAGGAGCATTTCTTTAGCTGCATTATACCTGTGACAAGCAGCTCAGCAGTACTAGTTGCTTGCCCAGATCCATTGGTGGCTTGTACGGTGTATCTTCCACTGTTTGCTTCTGTCACGGTGGGGATCACCAGTTTAGCGCGGCCATCACTAAACGAGATCTGCACACCGGGCAGAGTTTCAGCAGAGAGAACCTGGCCATCCCGATACCAGTTCACCTCAGGAACTGGGAAACCTAAAGAAAAAGGAAGACAAACGGAGACTAAGATGCTATGAAATGCCAGATATAAAAAATTACCATGATATGCACTTGTGTATTCATGGTTATAGTGGAGGATAATGGCATAGGCCCTGATATATGGTTATATGTCCAGTGACACAGTGGCAAAGGAATTGTAGAAAGGTCCTTAAAATGCACAGAGCAATAGGGCAGCTGCACAAGCTCCTGCATTTAGGAAATCACTTGAATAATGAGGGGACTGTAGCATTTGGCAATCCTGCTCAGGAATAGAAGTTCATCATAATCATGAGAGGGATGGATTAAAGCACGTGAGGTATTTTTAAAATTTATTTGCTAGTATCTAAGAAGGACTGCTTATTGATAACAAATTTATCCTGTCCAATAATTTGGAGACAATGTAAAAATCAGTACTTCCAACCAAGTTAAGTATTTTTCTAACACTATATGGTTTTAGAAAAATGAAGTGACAGAAAAAGTGACTGCTGTAGACATTAAAATCAGGTGCTATCCAAGTTTTGGGGTTTTTGATTCCTTTTTCTCAAATTTTTTGAGTTTGATGACAGCAGTCATCTGGAACCTGCTGATCTTTTCAAATATATTGATCTTGTTCAAATATATTATTCTTTTGTTATCAGGGTCATGAGCAAGACTCTTCTGGTCAGAAAAAACTAATAGTGATTTTAGATTCCCAGTGGAAATTCTTTTCACAGTTTTCTACTCAGCCAAATTTATTGAGCAACTGAAATCCATTTGATGAATAAATAAAATTTTTATATGAGCCATGTAAGCAGAACAGCTAATTTAAAGAGCTAGTTCCAGTTCAAAGTCCTTTTTGTAGTCCTAGAACACCACTTCTCCAAAAATTAAAATTCCTGCAAATTCACTTCATGTATTTCTCCACTCAGCCCAAATCACCAACTGAACTGCACTAGGGCTCAGGAATGAAATCTGAGACTATATTTACAATTTTCCCAGTTCTATTCCATGGTTTGGAAAACCCCAGGGCCACAGAATTCTGCTTCCTTTCTAGTGTATCCCTCCTATAAACCAAGTAAATCATTAGGGATTTTAATGTGCCAGGAAAATGACATAAGACAAACTCTCACACACAGAGACTGTGGACAGTTTTAGAGAGGATTAGAAACCAAAAACTAAAAGTACTTCTAAGCATTATTAATTTCATAGATGGACGTTATAAAACAGCCCTGATGGGAACATATAATTCAATTTTGTACTACTAGTGTAGGACAACTTGGGTATTATCACCATAAACACTGAGTATTCAGCAGATCCCAGTTATTCCATTCAGATCTATGTGTCTTCAACATTTTGTGAAAATCAGTTTAAAAACATTTTAAGGTAGGCAACCAAAAACATGTCCTCTATAGAGAATTTCTTGTAACATCAAAATGTTTTATCTTCTTGGGGCAGCATTATATGATTAGCAAACATGGGAGTTTATGTGGGACATTGAAAAGGTCTGCATTCTAGAAATGGAGTATATTTTGATGCCTCAAACTGCTATATCCAAGGGATCCAAAGTTAGAAGCCATTTTGAAAATCTAAGCCCAAATTTGTAATTAAAAAAACTCAACTCCACAAATTTACTAGCACTCTGCTATCCCATGCCACCAAACTAGGCACTAAAGGGTAAGATCTACCTCAGATTATAGATATTTTTACCTGGTCTATACAGAATAGGGATTTGCTTCTACATGTGCCAAATGACACTATGATTTGACTATTAATTATCAGGACAATCTTTTTCATTTTGTTCATTTTTCATTCAATTGTCCTTGAGGTTTTTTGAGCTTTAATGCCAAAAAGAAGAAAATCAACCCAAAGTGCCTCAAATCCACTACTAAAGTAATTGAATTCAATGAGACTCTTCTGACAATGATGTGAGAGGAACTGCCAATTTATGTGCTGTGTTCAATCTATGTGCTTGTGTTCAATCTATGTGCTGCTTTCAACAATAAGCAGAGTTTAAAGGTTGTCTTGCACTGGGTAATACCTGAAAATATAAGTTCAAAGAAAGGTAAGCAGGGTACAGGTTTCTTTATGAAAAAAATCAAACCTGATCAGTGCTGTGGAGACATGAGGATGTGCACAGTTCTAATGCTGGCAGAACTTCTGACTTCCTTGTCTCATGACCCCTCAGCCACTGCTGACCCAGCAGGACTCCCACTGCTCTGGCATTTACTGCTTTTAATGACAGGGTTTGTGCGTTCTGTGCTTTCTGAGATTTCTGTTACGTGTTGGGTATTTTTGTCTGGTATCAAACCTTTGTAATGTGGCACTTAATTTACAGTCTAATATAACAGTAAAATTCATTTGTTCTAGTTTACACACAGCAAAATTGCATCTCAGGTGGTCGCTAAGCCCTTCTGGATACCCTTAGATTAACTGAACTCTTCACATTTGAATTGTAGCTCTGTATTAATACTTGACTTGTATATAAAAAGCCAGTGTTATCAGAGATAAAAAGAAATTCTTCATTTCAAATTCACAATATTTCATTATGGATAGGAAGGGCAGAATAAAGCTGTGTAGTCCTTTATGCAATTAGTTCAAGAAATAAAACTCTCCTATTTGTAACGCCTTAGAAAAATGAAATGGCAAGCCACTGTTTCATCTTTCAACATTGGTGGATGCTTTTGGGGCAGGAAAGATATACCAGAATCTCACAATGTGAACAAAAGCTAACAAGAGATTGACTTGCAAGATATTTGAAACTAACATCCAATATGGCATATTATTAGAAAAACTGATGTAGCTTCACTTAGTAAGAAATCAAGTTCCCCTCCCAAGTATTCCATGATATCACACAAATGAAAATAGCCAATATCATACACTGAGTCATATTAACATCCTATCTTGTTCTGATGATATATTTACATATATGTAATAATTATAAGTATTGTAATCAACCATGGAAAAAACTTTTCACAGAAAATTTTCAGTGTACAGGCAAGAAGAGAAGATCAGGGCAATTAACTGAAGATCAAGGGCCAAAGAACAGAATATGGCATGAAAAAATATCATGGATGTAGACTACATGACATGTGGGCCAGTGTTATCCAAAGGGACCAGGGGATGAACCACAGTGGATTATAGATGTCAGAGATCTTTATAGTTGGACAGATCATGTGTTTGCACCTGTCACAGAGCATCTGAGTAGTATTTTATGGTATGTGGATCATCACATTGCTAATGCCTGTAAGACAATATAATTCCATCAGCAGAGAACACATGTCATTTCTCCTTAGTCACTGCCGAGGTCAGAGACACTCTTAGAACAGGGTGTTGGTTATCTGGTAACGTTATCTCAGGAGTTTGCATGGGGTTTTGCACAAGATAGGGTGTTTGAATACCATGTAGACTGGAGAAATGAAGTATCCTTTAAATTATATGGAATCTGGCATCTTCAACTCACATCAACATCTTAAATTATATTAATCCAGCCTTGAGCTACCATCATGACCACCATACAAATCTATTATCTAGCATACTAGGGTTTTCTACCCTTTTCAGTCACCAGGTGGACCTAGATTTTGTGCTTTTAACCCTGTTGATGGAACTCTGGAATTAAGTAAACTTAAGGACACAGGAGGGAGAAATACAGCTTAGCTAGAGTAAGAGTAAGGCTTAGCACAAGCCTTGTCCTTTGCACCTTCACTCCTCATTCTGTCCAATCATCATTCAAACAAGATTATTCTCTCTATACCTGTATAAAGTTCCCTTATTAGCAGAGTATGTATCCTTATGTGTATATTTTAAAGGTATTTACCCCAGTTTTGCTGGTTCTGACATATATGAGAATTAGACACCAGTGGCATGGCAGGATGACTGCCTACTGCTTGGTCAGTAACTTTATGCAGCCTGTTCGTAGATATTTGACAGCACCTCACAGTGCTGATCAGTACTGTATAACATAGATATATATCCATATTGCAGTAGTCATCTTTACCCATTCAGATCAGATTATGATCTATAGAAAGTGTTATCATTTTTCTAAGTATAAACATTAGGAAAAAATAGTAATAAAAAGTAATAAATCTTGGAAGAATGAAGCAAAACCTTACCACTAATATGAGCCTCAAAGGTTGCGGCACTACCCTCCAGTGCCACAACACTTTGTAATGGCTGCGTAAATGTTGGTGCTTTTGTCGTCATCTTTACAGGCACTCTGTAAAGCAAGCAAAAAAACCCCATCATTAGAGATAAATAGTGACAATGTTATTATACGCACTCCTTTCTTGCTAGATTTTAAGAGTATTTGTAATTATTTTCAGAACAATTTACTCTAGTAAGTTTTAAATCAGAATGACCTGGTGAAATGTGAAGAGTGTAGGTTTTGACAAAGTTGTATGGCAAATTATTCTTAGAGAATGCTTGGCTGAGTTGGATGTGAAACCATTATCTTTAGTGGAGCTGTGCTTTGGCATTGCAAGTGTGCAGCAGAAGACAAAATTCTGCTTGACTCACTGCATGACCTTCCACAGGTCATCCAGCCTCTATTCATCTATTAACTTTTTTATCTGAAGAGAAAATAATTTCCATGTATAATTTTTTAAGATGTTTTGTTGGTGCAAAGCATTTGCATTCTCCAATAAGAATATATCTAGGTCACTAAGCAGCAACTGAAAGAATGTGAAGGTCTTCAATGTACTTGGCTCAAAATAATGATCAAAATGACAGAAGACAATTTTAAAAGCAGTCTGTAAGTAGTGAATAATTTCTTTTCACAGAAGCATATTGACATTAAAGATGCAGATAAAATTCTAGTCTTTCTTAGAGAGTATTTCAGTGGAATTTTGAATATGGGAAGACAGCAACCTCCGAAATGTGAGCTAGGATATAAGGTAGCCACTGACACTGATGGCTTGAACAACTGCAGAGCCATGTGAAATCTGAAAGAAAGTTTGCTTTCTCTTGCTATGCCAAAAGATCCTACTTTGAAATAGCACACTACACTAGAAAAGCTTCTGTGTCAGTGTTTTATATTTGCCTGAACGTATTTATTTACTGATGTAAAATCGTGTGGTTATTAAAAATGTAGCTAGTATCTTTTTAATAGTATTATACATCTATTAAAGTTACAATGTTTCTCATAATGAAATTCCCCTGAGAGCAGATCAAGTCTTAATAAACAAGAGTTAACCCCACAATTTTTTCAAGCCAATCTTGCTCACATATTTACTTCAGTTTACTTTGGCTTTTGTGCCAGATTTTGTGACAACCCCAAGCTTAACTCAAAAATGAGAAAGCAAAGTTTCTTTCACTCTGAGCCAAATTTATTTTACCTTTCATAGGGGTAAAAATTCTTCATTACATGAATGCCTTCATAGAAGTCAGGGCCTGATGCGTACATACAGTAAGTGCATAAGGGCAGAACTGGATAATGTACCGAGATTTTCAGCTCAAGTTATGACTATGTTTTGAAGCTCAGCTAAAATATATGGAAACATTATGAAAGCTTGTATATATATGTAGTTTCCTTACTTCAGAATAGATCAGAAATAATTCAATTAAGTAAAACTGTCACTGAGTTCACACAAAGTTTATCTCTTTCATTGTCTAGGCAAATTCTGGTGATGAAGATCTGATCTTATAAGGCTTCTTGTATAATTAGAATTGAAAGTATGTGTCTGAAATGTCATGTTCCAGAAATAACCTTTGCAGCTATGAATGACAGCAGACAAGTGTTCCAGAGCTGCCATGTAACCGATACCTTAGCAGTTGTTTCCCTTAAAAAGTCATCAGTGCTTAGCTGATACCATATGCATTTTATCAGAGCTATTCTGGGAGCTTCTCAGTTTATCTCTCAGTAGCATAACCTTGAACACTCCCAAGAGAAAGGAGTTTTTAAGTTAAGCACATGTTTCCATACACTTTTAAAACCTTAATTTATATAGTCTTTAACAATAAAATATACTGTAAAAAAAACCATTTTGCTGAGAGTTACCAAAGCTTACTCCAGTAATTTAAGATATAAACTTGACAGAGAATTTAAGTGCTCTGTCTATTCCTGAAACCTATACCCCCCGTGACCAAATTTATAAAAAATAGATTGTATCAGGATTATTAATGACCGATAAAACCTTTTTTACACCAGTAAAAACATGCTACTAACCTGATCTCTCAAAGTGCCTGCAAGAGTGGGCTAAGCCCAACGAAATCTTCTTGAACGACGTCCTTATCCCAAGTACGATTTTTTTAGACAATCCCAGCATGAGAATTGTAGAGCCTCTAATCATAAAAAACAAAACTACACGGTCTTGACAGTGTAGTTTTGTTTTTTTGCAATCCCTACACCCGAGGCGAGGCGGGGAATGCACGACTGCTCAGAAGTGCTAACATAGTTGTTTCACTTTATATACCCCAGCTCTGCTGACAGGTCTGCCTCATCATGTCAGTGCCAGTTCTGATTGGTTTCCTAAAAGAAAGTATCCTGTGAGAGGGGCTTCACTCTCTGTAACCATACACCACCTGTTGGTTTTGATTGACAATCCTAATTTTGGAGGCACAAAATGGATTCAACAAGGAAACCTCAGCCGTTCCAAAGCTTTTGATTTATAATTCAGTTTCATTTATAATGTGCAGTTTACAAGCCATTGCAAATTTCCTAAGTCACAATCTCAAGACAAAGAAAGTAATAAAGAAGCATTTTAGCAAAGCATATGAACAAGTCAGAAGTCATCATATCAGTGAGATTCAGCCTTACTTCCTTTCATTATAAAACACCCAAGAAGCTACCAAATGCATCTGTCAATCACCAGACTAAATAAGTATGCTGAGCTCAGATATGTGGCTGCAAACTATTAGAATACACTGTTTAAATTATTTTTCTTTGTAACTTTGAATTCTAAAATTGTATTTGGTAATGCATAGATTTGGCGTGGGGTTTTTTTTCCTTCACAAATTTTCTGTTGGATGGTCCAAGTAGTTAAGCCTAACAAACAGTAGCATACAATGTGCAGAAATACAAATGTGAAAGTAAAATTACAGAAAAATACTGTAATTTCTAAAAAATCCTGGATTTTAAATCCAACAGCTTTTTCTAGACCTGTATAGCCTTGTGAAGATGCCAGAGTTAGTCACCAATGGAATAGCACATCAGTTTGTGAACTTCCACTAGCCCAGCTTTGTCACTAATGTGCTAATTGTACCCTTGGAGTGGTTACTTCTGAAACAGACATCAGTCAGAAGACAACTCTTGTTTATGGCTGGAATGGGAGGTGTTTTACTGCAACATCACATCTGCCTGTTTCCATTCCTGCCTTCTTATTCAAAAATCTTTTTCCTACTCTATGAAGTAGAATATATGTAATGCATATCTAGAAAGCTCTAGACTACTTATGTGCTTAAAATCAAGCATATGCTTAGCTGGTTTGATAAGTGGAGGAGTTCAGTCTGATGTTACTAAGTTCTACATTGAAAAGGATCTCCCTGAGGATACCTAGAGAAGTAAACACAGACTGGAGTTTTGTACTATCAGCTGCACTTGTGTTTGAAAACAACCTGAAGGAAACCTCTTAGCAGGAGATCCAGAAAATGCCAAGGAGAAAGAGACTTCCAGCACTGCAAGAGAGTATGAACACTATAGTTTGCAGATCTGAAAGAAACAAGAAATTACATATTGCTGTGATCTCATAAAATAATCTCACAAATTTGATCTGCCCTTTAATTTATCCATCCCATAAGATGGTGACTTCATGGTTGTTCTTGGGATGCAGCAGTATTAACAGCAACACAAACTGGAGAAATAGTTTCTACATTGATACTACTTGGACTCTCAGAGAGGTTGAAAGTTTAAGTTCTATGGCTCAGTTGTAATGTTTTCTTGCAAATAGATATCAGAGAGCCTAATCACTCTGCACAAGACTCAGTATGATAGCAAATGCAACTCTACACAATAAGGGGCAGGTCAAGTTAGCTTCTACTAGAAGACATAAAATGTCCAAGGAAAGTTGTGTAAAGAGTATAAAATTTCTAAGTCTAAATAGAGACCTGCTAAAACAGATGGCTGTTTTTCCTCTGTATTTAAACACCTAAATAGTCAGTGAAAAATCAAACTTGGATTAAAAACACAGGTTAGTATTTGTGAACTTAAAAAATGCAGTCACCTTAATGACGATGTCCAAGTCAAACAAACAATGAAAAAGTTTATGAACATGTAATAATTTCTAAATGGAAGAAATGTACAAGCTGTCATTTATGAAGTTACGAGATGGTAAGAAGTTCAAATTTTTCTATTTCAATCAAGTCAACAATAACTGATAACAATAATAGAAAGTTACAAGGAAAAAATTTTGCTGCATTCAAATAAGTAAACCAAATATATTGTATTTTAAAAATTAAGTTCCTTTTTTATTTGAACTTTTACATTTGCTTTTATCTTTATTAGATCTATTTTCATTCCAACAAAAGTTCGTACCTTCTCAACTTTTTAGTCTGAATACAGAAATGATGGAATTGAAGAATGAAATATTTATCTTATGTCCTCAAGTAAATATGAATTATTAATAATGCATGCCTTCTGTTACATTTATATCACATGATTTCTACATGTTTAGTGTCCTATAGTGTATCCACAGTAAAAAAATGAAGGATGACTTCAGTCCTATTATTGTGTAGCAAAGACACTGCTGGTAAAAATGACATTGTTTTTTTCTCCAGGTAGAAACAAAAGTCAGATCCAGACAATGACAAAGACGTTTTTTTTTTTAGGTAGATATTTAAATTGGGGATAGTTATAAAAATTTCATAATTTGCTTCAGTCTGCTACTATTTGAAGTATGAACTATATATTGCCCAAGTTACTATAATATATGTACTACATTGTAGGCCACAACACATTTAAGAATTAGCATGTGATCTTCAACACAGTGAAACATTGTGGTGTGGATACCTGCAATCTCTCTGTATGTGATACACTTTGATTAATTCTAATCATCCTAATGACTTCATGAGTGGAGCTGCACAAAATAGGCCCGCATGAAGATGCTTTGAAAGCTGAAGACTAGTCAGCTGAAAGACAAAATTCATTCTTTTTTGAACACTGAAAGCTCTACTAAGTGTCTACATGTACTAAGTGCCACTTAGGCAAGTTATCAATGTGCTTTTTTCAGTGGAATCTCCTAATATATTTTTTTTAAAAATTCATAATCTTTCCTTCGTTATTTGTCAAACAGTAGTGGTGTACTACTACTACTAGTGTACTGTGCTCTAGCTGCATAGCCAATATAGCATAAACCCTGCTTTCTTTCCTGCTCCCTTAGTAAATTTACACATGCTAATTTACGAACAGTGAAAAAAGAATCAGTATCTTTACCATTTCCTTCTCTATTTACATTTTCCCTCACTTCCTTAATTCTTTGTCCTGTTCTTTCTTATACAATAACTATTATATCTCCTTTCATTTATTATTTTTATTTCACTCTGTCTTCCAACCAAATATACAGAAGCAAAGGAGTAATGAATTAAATAATTTGGTCACTGATGAGATGCTACCCTTAATCCTTAAAGAAGTGACAAAACAGAACCCAAAATGTACTTATTTACTATATCTTTGCTGAATTTACAGTTTTCCAAGTAAACTTTTGAAAAAAATACTACTTTCCCTCCTCCCGCACACTTTCTTTCTTTAAAATTAGAAATAACTAAAAAATTCTTAATTGTTAAAGAAATAAATCCTGACCTGAAATCAAAACAGATTTCCATCACCTCCATCAACTTCTCTTCCCCTGCAAATACAACAAGCTGTACTATGTAGCAACACCTTAGGAACCTTAAATAAAGGCTATAAATTGAATTATATTCACAAGAATGTCCACATATTTCTGCTGCAGCCAGTTCCTGAAAAGCTGTCACATTTTCAGATCCCAACAACTCTTATCTGAGCCATTGCAACTGCTTATGCAAGATATATTAATATTTTTCAATAAAAAATAAAACTTGTTTTCAAAAAAATGGCTACTAAAGAGGGCACTCTGAGTTGCTTCAAAAGCAGAAGAGATAAGTAAGGCAATAAGCATTTTTTGAAACTATTTTAGCTGTTTCATATGTGAAGAACTTACTGGAAACTGCACACTTTCAGGATCCTAATCACTAACTTCATGTAGATAGTTATCATCTCCTTGGAAACACCTAAGAAGGAGATTTACAGATGTCACTTTTCACAAGTTTTCCTTGTATATTATTTCTGTATATATCATCCTCACATATTTACATATGTAGAACAAGGAAAGGATAAAAATATTACTTGCTCAGCTCTTCATCTTAGAAAGCAGGGCCTTACTAAAAAACCTGGTCACTGAGTAAACAATATGTTCACTAACTGTTCCACTTCCTTCCACAAAACACTAATTAACATCATTGTACTGGGGACAAGTTTCATCTAACATCAAGACAGTCCTTAGCAGTTAATAGATATGTACATTCTGTCAATTTAGAAAAGCTTTTAATAAATTCACGGACACATATGGTTCATAAAATGAAAAGAAACAAACACACTTACCATTTTTGATAATGGATCCATTCCCTGGGAACACTTGGAACAATATTTGTTTTCCTCACTGGCAAAAGAGGGTTGCTGAATTTTTTATTTATTTATAAACATCACAGTCTGCTATTTTGTAAGAACATTATGGATAAGAACAGATATAAAGATTTCTGTCTTGCTCCATGTATTATTTAGAAAAGCATTAACACTTTTCTTTTTCCTAAGTAAAGTTGTGTTTTGTGAATCAACAGGAAAAAAGCCCACCTCAAATATTAAAGTTTTTCTCACAGACTAACAATCCAGAGGAAAAGAGAAAAAAACCCAATACATGATGAGCACCCAAGATCAGCAAGCATGGAATTCTACAGTTTTATTTCTAGAGAATGAATTTCTAAATAGGAAAATATGCCATACTAACAGATTCCAACAGAGGAAAGAACATTAATTTTAGGGTATTTATAATTTTTTTTTTGAGGGGGGAACAGAGGGCAGAAGTCATCTGATATTTACTTTATCAGTCCTCTGAATGTCAGTACAGTTAGAAACACAATATTTTTTGTGACATCTTTAAATCTCAATAATGTGCAAAGAAGGGGCTTAGTCAGGAAAGGTAATTGTATAGAATCCAGGAGAGGCTGGATACTTGTCTTCATTTCATTTTGGAAAAGACTGTTTGTGAGAGATACAGTGTAGTACACAGAGCAAGTACCTCGGTCCTCAGCTACTCTATTTATGTGCACATATACATAGCCTTGTGACTCTTCTGTGGGCAGGATGCCATTGACTTTTCCATAATGTCAAGCAAGTGATTTATGTGATCAGGTGAAGACATGTACATGATATTTTTTTCAGCTCATTTCCTCTCTGCTTGTACTTTAAACTGGAGATAAATTTAAGTTTCTACCATTGAACCTGCATATTGATGGAGAAAAAATATTTAATGTTTTGGTGATAAGATTTAAGCAATCCTCAAACATGTTATTTCAGTCCCAGTTTTGCACAAATGAAGCACAAAAGTGCTGCACTTCTGCTCTCTGTGAGAAGTGTGAGTGCATTGCTGTGGTATGCAAAGCTAGAGTAGGTCTAACCAATGTGCATATTAAGAATCACAGAATGTTGAACAACAGGGAGTTGCACAATACACATGTACCTGTAGCATTGGCCAAGCCACTCTGAGCCTGAACCAGAGGTCTGAGTAGAATGAATCATTTGCAAGGTAGGCCTTTGACAATTTGAATCAGAAGGCTCAAGCTGTAGAACTGTTATTCTCAAGTCTAACTAGATGTCCTGTTGGCTATTTTGGCAGCCAAACAGCCACTCAAAATGAGGAGTTTTCTGAACTACGTTTTTCAATGCTGCAAATGGATGACACGACAGAAGTCCACAAGAAGCTCTGCAGTGAATTGAAAAAGACACTTAAACTCTGAATTCAAGAGATGGAGACAAATATTTCATCATGCTAATGACTCTCCTACAGTCCAAAAGATTTAATTTCAGTTCAGAGGGTTTTTTATACCCTGAATTGGTGCTGTGGTTCTTGAAGAATCCTGTTATTGAAAAGTCGGCTAAACTGAAAATGACCAAGGATATATGTAATTTTAAAGGCTAATATTTCTTTTTTCTATCATTATCTTTTGTTAGATTTGTCTAACAAACCAAACCACAAAAAATTATAAATCACTGCCTAATAAAGGCTGTACACAAGTGAATTTTAGTAATGATTTATTTGTAAAGAAACAAAATACAAATTGTAACCTAAAAATACATTGGTTAGCACTCAAAGATTCATCTTCTCCTCACTCATGGCAGGATCTACTAATGGACACAGCAAACAACACGAACACCCTCAGGAATCAGACATCTTGCACTTCAGTCCATCTTCTGTTCCACTGCATCATGCAGAAGAAGGGGATCCTGTCTCAAATTGAAGCTAATCTCCTGTGGCCTCTCAAGTTCAAAACACACTCCTTGAAGCCAGAGTTTCTTTTTAAACCTGTGTGAAAAAGATCAGTTAATATTGCTTATGTTTTTAATGGTGGCATAGACAGTTCTCTGTGATCCTGAGACTGCACAAGATTAAAGATCAACTCAAGAGTGATTCCAGACAAAAAAAAAATATTTTAAATCTCCTCTTATTTACCAGAAGGCAGTTTAGTTAAAAGAACAGAAGATATGAGAAAAAAATTAGGATAAATTTGACCTTTTTGTATGGCCTACTGGTTCTAATCATACAGTTTCTATGTGTCTTAAGTAAATTTACCATGATCTTTCATGTCTTTTTTTTTTTTTTTTTTTTTGGTTTAGGAATACCTGGCATACCACAGCAATACAGAAAAAAAACACAACAAAAAAACTACAACAACAACAAGAACCCAAACAAAACCAACCAACCAAAACAAAATCAAACCCCTGAACAAAATACGTGAGATCAATGCTTCATCAGTTGGACACGAAGGAAAGTTTGCAGGCAGCTCAAGATGACACAAACAAAACTTTTGAATCGACATATGTAATAGTTTTCCTTTCTGATTTTGTGTTCTCTACATTTAGATAGACAAACCTCAGGAACTCAAAGACAAAATAACACTGCTCTTTCTTTTTTATCAGAGCCTAAATTGAGGAGGCAAGATTTCATCTTGTGCTAGAAGTCACAAGGACTGGTGACTTCATGTATCTCATTTATTTAATCTTCTGAAATTGCATAGTGGGAAGATTTGTTATCTTTATTCAATTAATGAACAATGATTGTTTCTGTGCTATTAGGACTACGGTTTATTCTTCTGAATAAAACTTGTCCAGTAGAAAATTTTACTTAGATGCTTATGTAGTTCCATCAATTTGAACTTCTGGAATATTTTGTATCTTTGAGCTCTTCACTCTTACAATAATATCTAGGTTAAGATCTAGGCCTAGATTTCAAGAAAATTATTTCACTAAATTTAAATACCTTGCATAGACTCAATTGTCTAGTGTATTACAAGGTCTTTCATCTAACAATTGCATATCTTTTGATAAAGAATTAAGTGAAAAAGGCAGTCACATATTATAGACTTCATTTCCATTATACCAAAATTCATAGGATTAGGAAGAGTGTTTGATTTGTGCTTTGTAAATTAAGGTCCTTACAGTTATTGCAGCAGCACAAGTTGTAGCACAGAGTAAGTTGCAAATTACTTTACTGGGAGATCATCTCTCTCACATTGTGTGTCATAGGCTGGTATGAGTTCAGTCGTGGTGACATTCTCTTCTTCTGCAAAGTCTCCATCTTTCCATTCTGGTTTAGCCTGAGTTACACTGGGAGTTTCTGGGGTTTTATTTTTCTCTGAAACAAAATATGTACATTAGTGGAAACGAGTTGCTCATTTAATAAGGCAACAAGGTGCTGAAAAGCATGCAGCTGGCAGGACAAATCACCTATCACGGTTACGAAAGCAGAGCAGTGTGCCTTTCCAACTTCATTGCTGGCAAGACAGACATATTTCCCAGTATCAGCAAGGACTACATTTCTTTTTAAAAGGTAATAGATATCTCCTAATTTCTCAATCTGTAAAACAAGAGAAGGCACATAGGAGATTATTAGTAGCATAAAGCAAAATAAATTACCTTTCTCCCAAGAAAAATTTCAAGAACCTTAGAACATACACTGATATCACCAGATACCACTTGGATATCATTCTTTGTCCAGCAGACATGTGGTTCAGGCTTTCCATGTATAGTGCAATGCAGAATTAAATCTTCTCCTTCTTGTAGAGTTCTATGTCCAAACTTTTGTATGAAGTTTGGCTGTTTTCCTTGTACTGAAAAAAAAAAAAATAAATTAAATCAATATTCACTTTATTTTAAAAGGCACAACTAAAGTAACTGAAAAATAAATCTATTCTCATAAAGTTCACCACATTGAAAGACAAAGAGAGCCTTTATTGATGCCTGGAACTCAGGACAACTTGTTTGCAAGACAGTAGGCAAATAATAGGCAGACACAATTTATCTATCTAATATAATGTTTGTTGGAAAATATGAATATTAAACACCCAAAAATTTCATGCATCAGCATAGTGATATTAGATTCATGGAAATGCTAAAGAATCATGTTCTTTGTGTAGGTAGTAGGCAAGTCTATGTGGATTATTATGTTTCAGTAAAGGTGGAAGAGTTAATACTCCACACAAATCTAAAGTGACAAAGTCATGAGAGCAAAATTTTGCATTTAGTGCATTGTTGTACGTCATGCTCTTTCTTCACTTCCCCCCCTATTATTTTAGTCAAAAAATTTTATTGAAAAATAAGAAAATTTATCTGTATTTGCAACAACATGAAGGTCAGAATGTGACGCCTCTACTACTTTGACCAAGATCATTAACTGGTCATTGGCCATCATTAACGCTGAAACCATGTACCAGATCATCCAATACAAATCTGATTCAGATCAAGGCAAATAATTGCTTTTCTACTGTAACACCCAAAGCACATGAGATTGATTTCGTGCTAGCTTCATGCCAGCTGTGGAAGGACAGATGGCATCTGAGCCAGTACAAGGCCTGAGCAACAAAAATTAACCCATCAAAATTGTTTGATGAAATTTCAGTGATCACCATCAGTTTGTACTGAATAAAAGCATTGCTCACTGTGACTTGTAACCTAATGAGTTGTAAAGTTAGACTTACTGAAACACTGTACTACTACCTGAAGTTCCACTTACACTCTACCTCCAGGGCCACAGTAAAAAAGAAAACAACCTCAGAATTCAAACTTAGTATTCTTGACACAGAGAATATAAAGCAACATGTTAACATACAGAAGAACACACAAAGACATACACTACAAAAAAAATGAACATTTTGTATTCCTATAACATAAAGCACGTGTCCTTCTTCCTTGTTAATATAAATTGTGGCATGTTTCCATAATATTTAACAAAAGTTATCACTGCCCTTCTCAGAAACAGAAAGTCACTGAAATGTGTGCTAAATGTTTGAAACTGCTATGCCAGCATTACTCCATCCACTGTTCTATGAAGAAATTTTTTTCTTAGTGCTATTATGAAACAAAAATCAGCATATCTCATGCAGGTGCCCATAAACTTCTAACCCCAAACATATTGAGCTCAAGGCTATTTTTGCCAGATGTGGGCCTGCTGGCATGGTGAGGCAGACATTTTGGGGCACTGTATTAAGTCTGCTGCTTAGGTGAGCTCTTACTTGCAATAAGCTTCCAAGCTTAGCTGCTTTTCTGTTTTTTTCCAGATACTACAGGATTGAAGCCACAATGAAAAGCAGAAGAACATAAGTTTTACTCTCCCATACTTGTGCTAACCTAAGGTCTGTATTAGCCAGTCCCAGCAGCTCAAATAACTCAGTTCTTAGCTGTTGAAAGTTAGCATGTCCAAGTTGCCACCACCCTTGCATTGCATGCACCTGAAGCACAGAAATTTGAGATCTGCAGCTTCCTTTCAAGCAAGAGAACCGAGCTTACACCCCTGTCTACTCTTTGCAGGCAGTTGGCAATAGGTCAAAAACAGAGCATGATTAGCTTATATTCCAGTGGAAAACATTAAGTGAGCATCAGCCACTCCTTGTGATAATTTTGGCTGGATTCCATTACTTGTGTGGTTTGCATTACCTTGTGAAGTCAGGTTGCGTCTCATATCAGGATGGTTTTTACCATTGAAAAAAATCTGGGTAGAATGGTGATAGTGATAATGATCAGAGCCCATCTTAACTTTATATCAATAAGGCACCAGAACATAAAAACTAAAATAACCATTTTCTAGAGAGCGAAGGGAAAAGTATGCGCAAATAAAACCATGAAGCGACAGTTTCTACAACTCTTTCAGACACGGGCTTGTACTCAACATGGAAACAAAGTCTGCTAAAAGAACAGTTCATTCTCTGACAGCAACCTTCAAAATAGAATGGATGGTTATACTACACCATGGTTTTCCCATGATATCATAACAAAGCCTCAGAATAACCTAAGACAACTCGTCAATTACAAATTATTTCTTGGCTGGACATCCCATGAATCCACAAAGGCTAGAAAGAACAGACCCTTTCCTGCATTTTGGGGAAAAAAAATAATCAGGTGCACAGTGCACAGTGCCATTCTTATGGCTTCAGACAATAAGTTTGTCAAATATTAAATATTACATGAGTTATTTGTAGGAACCAGTAGAGTTCTGCTGCAAATTGGGGAATCAGTACGGAAAACTAATCCACATGGAGCAATGCAAAAACTGCATGTGGAGAGATCACCTGAATCTGTCTTTATCACATAGATTTCACCCCTGCCCCAAGTCTCTCTCACACACACGTAGTACCAAGTCAAGCCAAATTGTTTTCAGCTGCCTTTATTTTTATTAATTTGCCTCAGAGTTATTCTTAATCATTTTTTTCTAGGCATGTAATTTCCAATCTCTGATGTCTTGAATTGTGATATTAGCAATTTTATCAACTTCCCCTGTCTTCTCTAAAAGTTTAGGCTAGGCAGATGCCCCCATGCTGCTCAGAGACTTTGGATTTTCTCAGTATGGCTCTAAATTAAGACATTGCACTTCATCATTTAGAGATTTTGTCTCAATCAAGCTCTTAACACAAACAGAAGGATCCTTTTATTAAGGAATATGCAGTGGGTCTCATGACCCAACTGATCTGAAGTATCCATAATTCAGAGCTCCAGTCTCCTTGAATACCATATGTAGCCTCTTTAAAGTCTTGGCAATAATTTTTAAAGACACAGTTCCTCTGGACCACAAAAGATAATACATACACAAAAATTAGTAGCTTACCCTAGAAAAGTCTCCAGAGAAAGGTCCAGAAGTAGGCATACCTTACCAGTCATTTGAGAGGAAGTCACCTTCTCCATTGCAGCTCCAGCCACATCTGATCCAAAGCGAACCACAGTAATGGCTTATCCTTCCTTTGCCTACTGACTCAAACCTGGGCCCTCAGACAGGCTGCTTCTCTTGAAAAATGAAAATAATTAATCCCTTTTCCCCTTCAAATTTACGCACCTTGTGCAAACACCCCTTCACACGACTCCACATCTTGTAGTCAGGCAGAATCTTTCACCACTTTCTTAATGGGTGTCTGCATATGTGGAAGGAGGAGGGGAGTGTAGCCTAGTTATATGCCTAATGTCTTTCTTGTGAGGATGGAGGGACCGAGATTTAAATCTGCTCTATAAAAGAGCAATCAGGAAGATGCAAACATTTTGGGGTCTTGAAGTAAATATGGGTTTGAAACTGTGACTGTGAAGAGGCGAAATTAGCACTCTAAAACAAGAAAGAACCAAGACAACATACCTACGTGTATTTCCTGCTTCTACATTGTGGTTAAAAGAAGGAGGAAGAGAAGCATGCATAACATGAACTAGAAAACAAACCACGAGGGGGGGAAGCATTATGTTAAAATTACTGCTGAAACAGAATGAGCGTTCTTTTCCTTCAGAGACTACATCACTGTCACTCTTTTTTTCTTTTTTTTTTTTTTTTTTTTTTTTTAGATTATCTGAACAGAAAACAGCAGGAATTTTCCAGGAAATTTTGTTTTGGTTATTCATTAGAGTCCTTAGATAAAGAGCATTTAAACCCAGAGTGCCAACACAGCAGTAATCAGTGTTGAGTACATCTTCGTTTACAAAGCAAAACATTAAAACCAGGAGACTTTCAGTGTCCTGCTGTGCCTCTTGTACCTCTAATCACTCTTTTTAAAATCTTGTTTCTTGCAGCAATTAAAAATGTGGCTGGTATCCACTCATCCATTAAAAATTGTCCATTTAAAACTATTCCTGTTTGAAAACAGATGTAATATCATACTCACAAAAATCAAATTTTGTTAATCTAAAATTCACAGAAATGTTAAAATTCTCAGAGAAAAGGTTTACCAAACAAGGGTATTATGTGCTTCTGCAATGAGTTATTAAGATCTAAAGACGTGCTATGGCAATTTCTGGCCTTATATTTATACCGTTTTGCATTTAATAATTACAATAACTGACATGCAAAAATGACAACATTCTCAAAAGTGTCGTCAAAAGTTGTCAAAAGTTCTCAAAAACTATTACATAAAGTTACTCAGAATATGCCAAAAGGACACCCACGGTCACTTAATTTTTGAATGATGGCAACTCTCGGTAAAAACAGAGGATTGAAGGGCAGCCGTGACCTAGAAGGTTCATCTTTCAAAACAGAAAATGAATGCTACAAGAAAAGGATAGAATTGTCAAGCACTGGCAGCTCTGTAGAAGGCAAAACCTTACAGCAAAATATTGCTTAATGTACCATTTATGCAAGTCAGCTTGGTCACACAAGTTCTTTGCCGCATGTTTATAACAACCACACATAAAGTCACATTTTATTTTTATGGTAACTGAAAAATTCAAAATCATATTAATCATTAAAATTAGCTTTATTGTGAAATGACAAATACACTTTAGGAAAACAGGTGATTTTTATACCTAAGAAAATTCTTATAAATCTACATTTTTTGGATATGATGGAACTTAGAAAGTGGTTCATTAAACGTAGTATCAATTTTAGTTAGAATTTATTTGTACCCCCAATCTGCTCACCACCTCCTCCTCCTGCTCCCTCTCATATTGCTGTGAAGTTATATCATCTTGGGAACTTCTTTTTCAAAGTTACAAAATTTTAATAAAGTTGCAGTCACTGGGACAAAATGTTTAAATGTCAGTCTTCCATCTCACTGACCTCTGGCAATTTGCAATATATATTCTGCTCATAGCATGCTACACAGTAAAAGGCTTACTTCATTCCAGGAAATTATGCAAGAGGTAAATATTTCCTCTCTATAAATTTTCCATACCAATGTTGTTGTAACATAAAAGCTGGAAGCAAAAGATGCAGGAAAAATCATGTAGCTGTTTATCAACTCTTTTTACTGCACAAATACAACAAATACTGAAGTTAAGGAATTAAGTTATATTGGAGGATTTATAAATTAAGTCTTCCCTTGGCACTGTTAAGTCATTTTTATGCAATATTTAAACAAATTAGAACTTTAATTAAAAAACAATAGTTGTGGTTGTCCTTGTCAAGAATGAAATGCAACTTGTAGGCAAACAAAGTTCAGTTTGGATTTACTGCTTTGACATTTAGGAGAATTATATTTGACAAATCCTTTATTTTTTTAAAATTTGAATACACTTTTGAATATTCCCTCAATTTGGTTGATTTTGCTTGAAATCAGTGTGTTAAAAATTTTAAACATGCACATATGCTCACTGCATAAATTAGTAACTTTCTTGTCTTATACTAACCATTTAGAGGATTATTAGAAATATGTGTATCTTTAATTTTATTAGAAGGCCGAGCAAGGATCAGCCATCTACTTATGCTGACTGGTACGTTGGAACATTTCATTTTGTAAACGTTTGGTCTACTGTGTGTTAGATGCCACTTACACAAATCCTGAGGGTTCTGGGTCAATTCTGTAGCACAATCACAACTCTACTGAAACTGCTGCACCTTTCCTTTGTGGAGACTGTGTGCTGGGCTGAGACAGATTTAAATCTGATCTACGTCAGTTCACCATGAGTGGTAAGAAGCTTTATCCTACAATTACTTTTTTAAAGTATATGAGAAAATAACATGGTTGGAAATAATATAGTCTATGTTTAAAAAAAATATCATAAAATATACATCAGTTGGAACACTACCTGGGTGTATATTGACATTCAAAACCTACAACTGTTTCCAACACTTTGTAATGCCAACAATTTTAGAAAGCGAAACTCAGCCTCAGATTCAGAAAGCAAAACTCAGCCTCAGATTCTAGAAAATCTTCATAACTTTTTTTATGTCAACATCACTCTGAGAAAGTAAAACAAGCACATAATACTAGTAACAAGTAATATATCCATTGTGCCATCGAAGTGGTTTTGTACATACTGTGAAAGATGCCGTGTAAGAAAATCAATTTAATGTTGTCTTAGCATGTGAGAATTAAGTCTGGTGCAGTCGATAATGTACTTATTTCGTGAATAGCCAGTACATTAGTGATACACTAATATAGATGACACACAGCATTATCCAGTCTATTCTTGTAATAGGTGGCCTGTTACCTTTCACGTGAAGAATGGCACTGGATGAGATAGTGCCGTTCAAATTTTTAGCCCGAACAACATAGAGGCCAGCATCTTTATCACACACCTTCTGAATGAACAAAGTATGCTTTGTCTCCTTTTGTAAAAGCTTTAAGTGCTCATCTGCAGTCAGTTTCTGGCCCTCCTTGTACCTGAAGCAGAGAGTCAGTTTTCAAGTCAGAGTTATATCACCGTATGCCACGCAGAACTTTGCAAATTCAGACAATCCCCATAGCCCTACATTGACAGCAAGAGAGAGAGCTCACTGCTATGCTCTCATTTCTGAGTCTTAATCTGTCAATATGGATGAACAGTTAAACAATGCAAATTGCCGGATAATACATTCTTAACATTAAAAAATGTAGTTCTGAAAATGGTTTTCAATGAACAAGTCACAGTTATCTCACTGCAGTATTAGAGAGGTTACATGAAGGCCTGGGCCCTCAGTTTTGCACTGAAGCATTTTTGCTAGTAAGGTCTTGAGTCAACCCACATCCAACTCATGAATAGCTCTTAAGGCTCAACATACAAATATTCTGAACTTGTGTTCTCAGTATAAAGGACAGCCAAGGACCTTCCTCCATCCCAGCCCAGTTAATGTCTGCTTAGCTCACACCTTCAAACAGGATAGAACAATGCATCAGGAGTTACTTCAGAGAACTGGTGTCATATTCTAACACTTGAGGTCCTGTCACTATGTATTGGTATTGAATCCTGATTTACATACATACTGGAAATTAGAGAAAATCCTGTCTCTTCTTGCCTTGTGATGTTTCAGCATAAGCTACATTTAACCTAACACAACCACGCAAATATTTTTCCACATGTATATCTAATAAAAATGTTTACATCAGTACAAAATACATGTTATTGATTAATTTTTAATTAAAAAAACATCTTTTTTCTATTTCCATGAATTTCTAATTTGTAAAATGATTCCAGTTGAATGCTACTTTTTTTAAAGATAATATATCAACAGTGCATATATTTTCAAGCTAAATTAATGCTTTCTTACAATAAAATTAAGGTATCACTTGTTTCACCAATAATATTCCTCAATCTGTGCAATACTGGGATTTAAAACAAGGTAACTTTATTGATACCAACAGAGTATAGCACCAAGGTTGCAGTGTCCAGTATTTTTCTCAGTGCAACAGAAGAAATTTCAGTTTACCAAAAACTTACAGTTTAATTCTTCAAATGTGTGATAATAATATTAACATCAACATTTTTCCAGTAAGAGGCATATTTAATTGTAATACATTAAAAGAAAGGCCTCCATTGTGAAAGGTTAATGGAATAAGCGGAGAAAAGGCAAATGAGGTAAAAATGGAGGAATGCCAAAACATAAAGAACTATTACCAAAATCTTGAAATCCTGTCCCTCTTCTAGTCCCTATTCCTTTTGGTAGGGAAGAGTCATCCTAAAAGTTTATATTACATCATCTGTACTTCTCACAAATGCAGTATAAAGTAATCTAAATAGACATATAGCAATGAAGAGAGATTGCACATAAATATATCATATAAAACTGATTCTCTTAATGTAGATATTTAGGTGGATTTTTTAACCTGTAACCTCTTGTTTTTGACAACTGACTCTCACATATTTGTAAATGTGTACCTATCTTAATATATATGTAGTCACTATATAAATATTTTAATGTGCACACACATCTACGTATCTGTCCATACATAGTGCCCAGATCCTGAGAAAATGCAAATGAATTTATTTCTGCTAAATCTGTAGTGTGCAATTATTTTAAGAAATTATTGAACAAGCGAGATGTGATATTCTAGAATATAGAAACTATATGATGTATTTGCTTAAAAATAATTGGATATGCTTGGAGTAGTTTGATACTCTCATTTTTAAAATTAAGTACAGGGAGATTATTTCAAGTTGGTTAATTGTCAATAGGAATTTTGAAGGTGGAAATCATGCAGCAGTGTGGACTAGAAAGGATACAAGCCATTTATTCTAGTCTCTAGATTAACTGATTTGGTTATAAGTGGTTCATGGTGGCTTGCTACTAGGTATATTTACTACTTCTCATTGTAAGCTACCCACCATGTCAATGTAGGCTCTGGGAATCCCGTTACTTCTACTTCCAAAGTTACCGGAGAACCTTCCATGACGCTTTTGTTAGACAGAATCTGGGAGAAATTAGGCGCCTGTCCAGTTAGGTTGGCCATGCTGTTCTTTTCTGATGAACTTTTAATCTCTTCTCGGGTAACCATCTGCCTCTGACAGCTTCTGGTGGTGTCTGATTGAAACACGAAACCCGAGAATGCATCAGGCAAAGCATGCAGCCTGTCCCGGGTTTTAGTACAGTTATTGAAGTCATGCGATTGTTCTTGTGATTCTGCCGTGCTTTTGTGAAGTTCAAGGTGTTGTAAATGTGTTTTGCACACTTCACTCATCGTGCTAAATACTGGTTTGGCTTTTATAGTGCAAGAAGCAGTGCTAGTTTCAGATATTCCTTCCAAGCTGGCAGTCAAAGGAGATACCACTCTGGCTTTTGCATCAGAATCTGTTAGAGAGATACAAAACTTCTCAGAGTGATCTGATGGGCTTTCTATTCTATTAATTGTAGCATCAGCAAAAGCAGAATTTGTTAAGAGATCAGACACTTCCACCATTTTTTTCATACTAGTGGTTTTCTGCATTTGCAAGCTATAGGAGCTGACATGCAGACTATGAGAACTACAACAGCACTGATCTTCTAGCTCTGTTTCAGAATGTAAGAGGTTGGATTCTGGTGTCTCAGAAAGTGGTGGCAAAGAGATATCATCAGGTGATATACATTCATATTCATCTCCGGAGAGTATTTCTTCTGTCAGGAATCCAATCTGTAAACTATCCTCTTTGGCTGAAGATGACAGCTCTGTATCCTGTGAAATAAGATCCTCACCAGCTGGACAGATAACTGGAATATCAGCCAATATATTCCTCTCCTTGAATTAGGAGAGGAAAGAAGAGAAAGGAAAGAAGAAAAAGAAAAACAAGAAGAGAGAAAGAGTTATCATTCAACACATTCCCTTGTGCAGAATCTAGCAATAATATTTCTTCTAATTAAGCCTAATGCATTCTGAGCAAAAGGAAACGTGTGGAAAAAGCTAATTTGTCAGAAAATGTTGCAGCAGCAAACTGGAATTTCAAAGGGTTCAAATAGATTCTAGAAGACCTTATTCTAATTATATATAGGCATGTATTATAACAGTAGCAGTGAAAGAAAAATTACCTCTTTCTATAAACAAACGACAATCTGTGGATTTCCTGTAGGTGCTGTTTATAGGAACATTTGCAAGGGGAAGGTGAGGGAGGAGGTGGTCTAATTACATCTAAATGGGAAACAATTGCATAGCGATAAAAATATATTAACTTGACTGTTAATATTAGTATTAACAGTCAAGTTGCTGGACTTTGATTCTTTGAGAAAAATAGTCATGCTCAACAGTCAAACAATTAAAAAAACATCTTTATAATATTTTCCAAGCATTTTATATTTCCTCCATTTTTTTAAATTTTGCCAGCTGTTCCATGATCCTGCCAAATATTAAAAGGGAAAGCAATGTTAACATTATTTTTATGCTATCTTGGATACAGAAAAAAAAAATTCCCTTTCATCATGTTCCAAAGAGAATTAGGTGAGGCAGATGTGCATTAATTTTAATCACAAAGCATTAGAAACATTATCTGATTTGTTAATTACTTCTCTGCCTCTTAATTTTTATATGAATGTGTAATCACATATTCAGATTTCCTTTGTGCAAAGGCTCTCAGCAGAGGTATTCATAATGTTTTCTTATGTTATTCTTTCATTGCTGAGTTCTATACAAAAATATGTAATCTACCAAGCAAGGTGTCTATCACCAATAAATACATTAAAATACAAAAATACATTAATTTAAGCCCACTCAAATCGACTGAGTGATACACTGGATGCCATTGCTTTAAAAACCAGGTCTCTTGGGCAGCATCCAGTACAAAAGTGTAGCAGTACATTTGTTTTGTGTTTCTTTTGGCCTTACTGCTCTAAATATAAGCTAATATTAGTGCACAGAAGTAATAGAACCTCACATCTGCCCTGGTCCTTTAGATATGTTAGTTTTAATATAGATGTTTTTCCAAGTTACTACATTTGTTTTTTCAAAGCCATATGATTCATACCAGATCCATGAATAAATGACTGGAAGAAGGTTGGGATTTTACTGTGTTTATTTTACCAAATAATTCAGTTCAGTTGTGGGATGAATTCCAAGTCTGACTACTAAATGTGTTTTCCAGAAGCAGCCTATCATGAACTCTGAACCCTGAAGAGCTGGAAAATGACTCAGGGGAAAATGCTGTGGGAAAGAATGACAGGTGGGCAGCAAGTGAGCGAGCTGTCATATAGGCTTTGACAGTAGGAGAACTTTCAGTCCTGGTGTGTCACTTGGGATTAAAGAAGCAGGAGGATCAATGTGCCATGAGAAGGTCTAGTTCACTTTTTAGAGTGTTATATTTGAACCAAATTAATACTGCAAAAGTAGCTTGAAGAAGTATAGAAAAAATTAGAGATGGCTGGTCCATTAGGCAAGGAGGCTGGAGATGGACCAGGTCTTTCCTTCAAAAGAATGGAAACAGAAGTCTAGAGAGAAGAGCCTGATAGTTCTTTAAATGAAGTATGAAGTGATGAAAAAGGTGGAGGCATCATGGTTGCCGTAATTCACATCTGGTATTTGCTGTTTCGCATACCCTTGACTTCTCTCCTTGGCAGTTGAGGCACAGTCTGACAAGGACTGACAAAGCTGTGGCTTAGCAAAATAGGAAACAGGGCAATGGACATCTGCTGGGTGAGGTGATTAATCTGAAGGAGGCTCTTTGGAACAGTCACAAAATTTTGAGTGAAATCGGGGCTCCAAGTCAGTGGTGAAATTCCCACTGACTTGGAATGGAGGTAAAAGAATCAATTAGGCCTAATTTTGGCTCATCAGCAAATGACAGGACATTCTGTATTGAACTGAAGGGAATGTTATTAGTTGATTTTCTACAAAACATCACAATTTAATGTCTTGTAGTATTTATCTACCTTATCAGCCTGTAAAATGGAATTTTTAGATCTCTCAATCAGTTACCAATGGATCCTACCTTTCTAAGGAGTTAAATACATTAGCACCCACTCCAATTTACCAGACTATTTTCCATAGTAAATGATTTACATTTGCATTCAGGATGCCAAGCCTTCAAGACATTCTTTAAGCTAAAGTAAATTAATCTCATAAAACGTAGATCTTAGTATTCACTGTATTTCTAAGGCTTCATTTATTCTTTGACAACAATGTCACACTGAACTGCTGACAGCTGTAGTTGTGTTCCGTCATGTTTGCTATGAATGCTTTCCTGTTATTCCCATTATTGTTAATCAATTGCTTGTTTTTTCAGGTTTTTTGGTAATACTGTAAATGAGAATATAATCAAAGCTCACCAATCCATAACAATAGCCCTAACTTTTGAGACATAGCAAAGTAAGAAGTAGGATTCCTTTGAGAATACACAATGATGCCCATCAATTTGATTAAAAATAAATTAACAAGAACAGCGGACAGATACCTGTTTAGAGTTGGTAGGAGACAGAGTATTGCTTCTCTTCTCAGCAATGCTTTCTGAATTTGTAAGCAATTCACCTGACACCATCTGAAAGAAAATTGTTTTAAAAACCCACTTTTTTTTCCTGATTAAGACATTTATGATTCAACAAATTATCATAACTTCCACCATTACTTAGCTCAAATTCTGAGCTATGAGATTTCTCTCATAGGATAATACTTATAAATCAAACACTTTCAGAAATTGTATCTAGGCATCATATGAATACTAGGGCTCTGGGACATACTAACAACAGTATCCTCTATTACTTCCTATATTCCCTTCAGTCTTATTACAAAGGAGACAGCAGAATGTACTCTTTCCTCAAGGAGGAATGGACACAAAGAAGACATCTACACTAAGGATATTGTGGCAATAGGATCAAAGAAAAATTGGTAAAAGATTAAGAATATAATATTATTTTAGAAAAGGAGATATATAGGCATGTTAAAAGGACACTAAAAAAGAAAACTCAAAGGGAAGAATATGCGGATTGTATAGAAGGAAAAGGGATAACTGAAAAAAACTGAAAAACAATTGATGAAGACTGCACTGATAAAACCCATCTTAACAGAGGCTTCAAGACAGAAAAGCAAGAAACTTTCCAGCAATACACAAAGTCCTTTAAGAAACATACTTCTAGTTATTAAAAAAAAAAGCATATAACTAACCTGCTGCTTTTGCTCCACAACTTTGTCTTTACCAGTCTCACATGCTTCTTGGCCATTTATTTCTTCTTTTTTAACAGTAACCAACTCTTCAGAAAACTCAACTTTCTGCCATGTGAAGAGAAAATCAAGTAAGATTATACCCAATAGAAAATAGCAATTCTTGGCTGCACACTGACTTATGCTCTGTACAGCAGAGGGAAGAAAAAAAAAATAAAGAAGTGAAGTCTTATCTAAAACCTGTCATCACACAGGTGTAAATTGCTTATGGCAAGGAAATGCAGCAAAACCTGATTAATTCATTCCTGGATAAGCAAAGACAATATTTTTCAAAGCTGAAAGAATCTTTTCTGAGGCAAGGAAATTACAGGATGCCAAAGACTGAAGAATTCCAGTGGCTATTCAAGAATCTGAGGAATATTAACCAATTTTGTACCCAACTTCAGAAAGGGGAAACAAAGGATTAAGAAAGTAAAACTATTAGGAAAAAAAAAAAAGAGGATAAACAACAAATCCAGAAAAATATCAGGATTTCAGGAAGACTCAACTTTCACTAGAGTTTAGGAATGGTTCTGTGTGAAAAAAAGTGTTCTCCATCTCTTTGATGAAAGATAACTTTAAACTTATCAAAATTTGGAATTGGACTTTGATGATCCTTGTGAGTCCCTTGCAACTCAGGATATTCTATGATTCTATGGAAATTAGACAAAACTATTACAATTAGTTTGAAATTCCATTTCTCTTGAAAAGACCATATTATGTTGAGCAAGCAGAAAAGATGAAAGGGTCAAGCCCTGTTTTGACAGAACCTGGGGTTAGCATGCTGCACACAATAGCATTTATGTAATACATGGGCTGGGAGAAGAACTTAGAAAAACTGAATTGGTGTTTTTGTTGAAGTTTCTTTATAGTCACGGTGCAAGGCAAAGCCTTCTTTCCACTCACCTAATGAATTTTGGAACTCATTTATGTTTCTGGCATCTCTTACCACTTTTAAGGATATTAATGAATAATCTGAATGTTTGTCAATTTTATAGTATAATCCCATCAAAGAAAAGTGAAATAACATTAAGTATCAATAAAAGCAGGATATTTAAGCATCTTAACTTTTTCAACTGCACAGAAGAATTAACTCATTAGCTACTGCTATATGTGGGACATTTTTCAAGTATTACTTTGAGAATGGGGAGGTGGAGTAGCAGTTCTTCATTACAGAAATCTAGCCCTATCAGTTGTGCTCCATAATTCCTCCTCACTTAATATGTTATACTTAATTACACCTAAAGTAGCTTATCAGAATATGAAACTAAAGATGTTGTGGTTTTCTCTAATTTTTAAGTCAAAAGCAATGCTTTTCTCACTCAATTTACTTTGGTTTTAACACAACTTTTGGGATATCTTCTCCAAGAGGGAGCCAAGCTAAGTTGTTTGGTATTTTGTATATCTAGCAGTTACCTGTATTTTAGTATCAAAGGAATAAGAAATATGAAAAAAAGCGCATTTGTCTAGATAATCAAAGAAATTGTGACATTTTCCTCTAAAGGTTTCTTGAAAGCAGTAACAGCTCTGAAAGAAGCAAACAAAAAGAAACCTAGAAGAAATATTTAGTGCACAAACAAGCAGCACTTCATTGATTCGTGACAATCATTACCAAAGGTAGTGGGAAAGAGAAAATTAAGAAGTGTTTCATACTGCCATAGATAATCCTCAGCTAAAAACACCATTTCAGACATTAAGCCCAACAAGATGATGTAGATGCAACACATTCTCCAGATTAAAAAAAATACCTTTATCTCCTTAAGTTCTCTCAGAGATGTACACAACTCTTCAACAGAACTAATGATTTCTTTGTACTTCAATACAGTTTTTTCAACATGCTTCTTTCCTTCTTCAATACCTACAAAGGCAAAATAACATGAAAGTAGAACAGAATGCCTCAAACAGATCAGTATAACAATCAAGGTTCTTTGTAATTGCAACACATAATTACATTTTTCTATGTTTTGTTTTGCTGAATTCTGTGATTCACAGTAATGGGGTTTCCTACCTCTTACTAGCTTACTTGAGATGGACTCTCATAGTCACTGCAGGGCTTCTGTCTCTTTAGTGATACTGCTTTAAAAGATGCTGACCTCATAAGGTGTCTCCTAAACTAGTTGCCATATTATACAGCTAGGAGGCACTTAGATCCCTGTTATAAGAAGTACAAAACAAAGGCATGATAGAGAGCTTTTTCCCTTGTAATAACTTAAAGAACCCAAAGTAGCTTCTTTCTCCTGGCATTCCTAATCAGCTGTTGACAAGAATCAGTTCTGTCACCTCCTTTCCCACAGATAAGAATGTTTAAAATACTGAGGAGGCTTAAAAAAAAAAAAAAAAAAAGAGAGAGAGAGAAGAAAAAGAAGTGATCTGTGCTCTCTGAATTGTCTTTCTGGCACTAAATTAGAGGAAATTAAAAGCTTGACTCTTGAAATTTTTTTCAGATTTACTACTTGAATTTACTACTTGAATTTACTACTACAGGCTACACAGCATCTTTGCACATTGGGATGGTCACCTTATCTTTGGATAAAATAACTTTATAAAGTATATAAAAATTACAAACTGGAGGGATAAAAAAGAAAAATATGAAGTTCTTTTGACTTCTGTTTTTTTCAGTCAACAATGTTCCAAATCAATACAATAGTAAATACAGTATCTACATAGCAATCTATATTGTTTGCTAAAAAAATTTGGCAATCAAGTCGCACTACTTATTCACAGTACTAATGTAAAATGTTAACTTGGTACTGAGGTATCAATACTATATCCCTAAAACATACTCTGACTTCAAAGGCTTGCCTCTCTGTTATGAGATAGTTTAAACCATGAAGTCTTAATTCCAAGCTCATGAATATTACAAGGACATTTACTTTTCTATTTCAAGGTGAACTTAGGTTGTATACAGAAAAGTAAGTAAATACCAGACTGTATAGTACAAATTTTTTATTTCTTGTAAATATTTATTTTGAAATCCTTCAACCTCTTCCAGCAAATACTAGAAGACAACATTTGATTTTTGAACTCGATGGGATTTTCTTCTTAAATGAATAAATCTAGGAATCTGTTTACAAGTTACCGTATTTTTTCCCAAAGTACATTACCAGATATGTCCTCACCATATAGCTGTTCAGCAAGGTCCATAATCTGCTGAATTTTTTCTTCTTGTTGAGGCACTGTAGGCTCAAGAAACTTATTGAATTGCTTATAGAGTGTCTCTATTGCTTCTCTTGTTTTGCATTCTGCAGAATATTCGCCAACTCTAATCACTGTTGCACTCACATCTTCAAACCAAAATTGACACTGAGGAATAAAAAACCTGTGTTATAATGGCTTATTATCTCCGGTTCGAGCTGTTGTAGAACAGTCTTAGATTGTAGGATTAGTCTTAGACTTTCCATGATCAATGGTATACAGTATGTCTTAGATTTTCTGACTTTAATCTAACCTGAAAAACATTTCTTCATTACTAATGGTGTTTCAAGTATTAACAGTTGTTAAATTTTCATTAAACATTCGCCCATGCTCATCTTGCAAGCATGGTGAGGTTATTGGTTAAAGGTTCTGCAAATGTAAGTTTTATTTCTTATTTCTTTCCACCTTATATATCAACTGACTAATTTCAAAAATTTCATATTATGGCCACAGTTATTCTATTGTAAGGGCAGAAAGGTTCTCTAAATTTATTGTGCCAGTAAACAGGGTTTTTGGTCTCAGCAGCCATTAAAGTTGTGAGGAATCTTTCTACTGACAAGAACAGGCTTTAGAACATACCCACATTAAACACCTTTGTTAACAATACTCAGAACAGGACAGAATCTGGTGTTCATTCAGTATCACCAGTATTGCACCACTACGGGAAGCAGTTAATAACCATAATTTCTAACTGCCATTGAAATCAGTATTTAAGTCTGTGTCTATTTACTGAAAGAAAAGTTTTGAGTAAAAAGGGATACTTTAGATTGAGTAAAAAAAAAAAAAAGTTTTTAGTTCTAAGAAATAATTTATTTCAGTTAAGTGAAAAGTTTAAAAATGTAAATGTGCAACAAATTTAACAATTTGCTTTGTTAATGGTATATGAAAAGCATTGATCAGATCGCTGGACACTGAAAACATATTTTAAACAAAACTTCAGTATTGTGATCCATCATTAAGGGAACTTGTCATGCACTTAGATCCCTTTGGAGATATGAACAGTGCTATTTCTAAAAATAAACAATGATGACAGGAACGTACTTGCCCCACAGCAAGAGCACCAACACAATGTGGCAAGAGGGGAAAACATTGTTACAATACTGTTATGATCTTTTGTTTGTTTGTTTTTAAAAGAGACAATACATGAGGCAGTCCTCAGACACATTAAAATAAAGTTATGAAAGTCACCAAAAAGACAGACTGCAGTTCAGAAAAAAATTATAAATATACTGAACAATTTAGTCTATTAAAAACAATTTATATGCTTCTGCTAAGGAACTAAATATTTTACATTTCAGTTCCAGAATTATATAAAAGACAGTGGGTACTGTGATAATCTGGCTCTAATGGTTTGATGGCTATTAGAGAGGGCCTTGTTGCACTTTCTGTGTTGCCTCAGAGCACACTTAGAGAAAATGAGCTCCTAAGTACGGTCATAGATATGCTGAATGGGAACGAAAGTCATATGGAGGTGGAGACCCCAGTCTCCCAAATATGATCACATTGCGCATTTTTTCCCCCCTTTCACCACGAGTTTACAAAGAAACAACAAAGGAAAATAAGGGGTTTTTAACCAATTCATTACTTTCAGAAGCCACAGATTATGCCTGAGGCAGTTATAGGAAGTTTTATCTGTTATCCTGCATCATTATTACAGCCACAGTGGGGGTCTCAGGTTTACTAGTACCTCTTTCATCATCTGTTGCAGTTGCTCCACTAGATCCAGATTTTGCTTGTAATCTTCCACAACCATGCTAAAGTCATTCAGTTGTTTTTGTAAGTCACTGATTGATCCCAAGAGGTCTCTAACTTTAGCATTAGGTTTATTTGCAAAAGAGTCAAGGATGTGCTTCTCTAAATTATCCATCTTCTTCTTAAGAACCTGTTTAAAAGATGTAGCAATGTAAAATAACATAGCAAAAATGTTTCTATTTTTAGGAATAAAATTAAACAAAAAAAACATGGGAAAAGCATACAAACTTATTTCTTGTCCTGTGTTTTAAAAAGTTTCTGTTTCAAAAATCAAAGGAAACTTGAGGGCCTCCACAAAGCTGATTAAAATCAATGTAAATTATCTTTATTAAAGGTATAACTGAGGTAACTTTTTTCAGCTAAAATATAAATATCTGTAGTAATAAAACATGGTCATGCATGAATTGCAATTAAAAAGGTCATTGGAGGAACAGTTTCTGGTGAATGCAAAGAATGGGTAAGGCTAGCAAGGTTCTAAGTTGCAAATGAGCATGATCAACTCCGGGCAATGGATACAACAAAATATTCTGAAGAAAAAAGTTCATTTTACATGATGAAATGAAAAAGACAAGAAAGTAGCTTGATGCAAAAGGTAATTATTTTGGTTTTTTAAGGAGAGGAAAGACTAGGTCACACATATTGTGAAGGAACAGAGGCAAGAATAAAAAAATAAATAGAAAAATAAAGAAGGATTAAAGGAGTGAAGACAGAGAAATCAGGAAATGAGATAAGATCATTTCACTGAAGGAAATGGAAGAATAATGGGAACAGAATAACAAAAAATGTCTCAGTCAATGACTGAGACAGGGGAATGATATAAAGCTGAGTAACAGGGAAGTTCACAACATATTTTGTGTCTCCTCTGATGTGCCTGGCACAGGCCACAGTAATTCAAACAGTGAAGCCTTTACTAAACCTAAAATTTCTATTACCTGTGTTTTCTCTGCATATGTATCAACTTGCTGAATCTGTATTTTAAGTACTTTCAAATTTCGAGCTTTTTCAGTTTTCTTCATATAGTTGAACTTCAAATTGTTGAACTTCTTTTTGAGATCTTTAAACGATTCTTTGAGCTGAAACAGAGTAAGATTATTTTTTAGTAAAAAAGAAGAAATCAGTACATATCAATTTACATTTTTTCAAGAGCTGTTTAATGGAAAATTTGAACACTTAACATTTAAGACATAAATTAATAATACTGTGCCATCTCATAAAGCATCCTTATTTCCTCAGAATTTTTTTACAGTAATGGAAAACTCATTCTTGCTAAATCAAAATTTTTGCATTCTGAATGCAGAGTATTTTTTTCAGAATGGCTGGGGCAAGAAAAGAACTGGGGCAAAGGATGAGATCCTTGCTTAGACAATCTATGAAAAAATCCAAGATTTATCATTGATTTTAGCTAGAAGTAGATGTCCTTCAAACACTTTAATCCACTTAGTGGAAATGATAGCCATGTGAATGTATACCCATACTTAGTTTCAAGAAAAACATAGTTTTGCTGGGCCTGGGCAAGTAAATTTGTATTTCTGTACCTTTCTCCTGCAACACAACATTCAGTTTATTTCAGGTTGGGGGATTTTTTTTGTTGGCGTGTTATCCCATCCCCAACCCTTTTTCAGAAGTCCTGCTTCTGAAAAGAAGTTACATATGGGCTTAATTTTATGCACTGTGCTAGTCCAAACATCTTAGTACAGCTTTTCACAGCGTACAAAGAGGAATACAGCTCTTTGTAGGATCAAGATGTAGACTATATAACCACCTGACTTCTGAATAACTATGCAGAGAGATCCTGCTTAACAGATTCAGAAAGCCCCACCTAACTCCTGTTAGATAGATTTGGTACCATGTGATAGCATTATTACCAATTAGCACTGACTTGGTGCAGCAAGCCCAACACTAGGGAAAATTATTCTTACAATAATATAAATTGTAATGAACTAGTAGGTCCAATTATTAGGTGCCCATGCCTTCCTTTTCAGATGGACTTACATCAGCTGAGATAACTACTATTAAATCTGGTAATATTAAATTTGCTCTAAAACTCATTACTTAGATGGAATATAGCTATATTTTCTTTAATCTGCAGAAAATATTACAAAAGCCAGAATGATAGGAATGACACCAATGAACCTCTAAAAGGCTACAATTTCATTTACACACATATAGATCAGATGCATTGCCAATTTACCAGAAAGAGTTAATACACATCAAAAAGAAGAGTGATATAGGATTAACATAACTTTAAAAGGACTATGACATTTTAAGCATAGTTTTATTTATATTTTTTCTTTAAAAGCTATGCAATTTTTGATTTTATTTACAATTTCAAAACATTCTCTTGGATATTACAACTACTTTCAAATTTCTTTAAGCAACAGACAAGCACTGGACAAGTGAAAAACTTGCTTAAAATAGGTACTATTTTAATTGCATTGCAATTCCATGACCACATTTTCAAATTATTTATAATTAATCCATAAAATTTGAAATGGAAGAATATAAAAATGACTGAAATACTGATTATAAGAGTGTCAGATCATTTAGGTAAATAATATTTTGCTTTTAGGATAATGTAGAATAAATTATGTAAAATTAAATTTGTCTAAAGACACTTATAGAAAAGAAATGCAGCAGTTCTAATGCTTTAGGATCTATTCTTGCAGACACACAAATGCAAAGAACGTAACTTAATTAGTGTTAACAAGTTCAAGTCATATCCACAATTTGATAACTAAATATGTATTTGAGTCTTTTTTAATATTAAAAAGTCCTACTGCCTTCCCCCTGCCCCCCTCCTTCTCCCTGCCAAGGAATCCAGCGAGTAACGAATGTTTATTTTGCAGCTACTGTTATTGGAACAGCTAAAAATCAATCACCATTATTATTATTATATACTAATGTTAATCCATCAAGGGATATATTTTTCATTTTCATTTCATCTAGTGGGATGTTGGCACATTATTTCAGCAGTGAATAAACAGATGGTGCTCACTCAGTGTAATGAAAAGGAAGGGAGTTCTATCACTGGCACTGTGATCTCCAGTTAGTTTAAGCTCTTTACCCTGCCTAAGTACGCAGAATAATAAAATCTATCTAAAAGCCCTCCGTTAATAAAATAGCTTCTGCAGAACAATATTTTTTTATTCAGAACACAAGAGCCTTATTTGCTGCTCCAATTTTGAGGGAAAGAAAAGATGAACAAGAGTTTATTTTAGTTTATTTCACTAGTTTATGCACACACATAGGCTGGTAGTGATAATTTATAAGGGCAGAGGCTCTCCTCATAGCTGTATGTGAAATTAGATCTCCTTGTTTCAGACATGATGGCTCATGTGTCAAAGGTCTGCAGCTGCTGTCACTCTTCGCTTTTAGCCTCAGTGGAAAAATCAGATTCAGCTCACACTTGTACATCATCCCCTCAGAGTGCATGAACACAACTCCTGCTATCACCGGCAATTGTACCAAGGACAACATATGGCTCCCAATTTTTAGAAATCTGAATGTATCTCAGTTTGGGAAAGATTAAATGAAAAATAATAAAGGAACTATGCATCCTTTATGCTTCAGTGACTTTAGCCTGATGGTTTAATGGACCTTTGTGCCTTATCCATTGTGTCATAGTCATTAATCAGGAAGCTGTTCCTAACTATAGTTTCCCTGTCATAGGTGGAGTATGATAGTTGAGGAGAAGGGTTTAAGTACCAATTGCTCCAATTTATCATATGACTACAAAGTCAATGGAAAAATTAATTTAAAAAGCTGTTTTAAACATGTTTTTGTTAACAGTACCATTCCAGTAAATGCTTTGATTCCTGTGTGATCCACTCTAGGAGGGACTTCAATGTTGTTAACCCCTCAACTTTCCCTTTCTATTCATATATAAAACATTTATTAGCATTTATAATCAAAATACCCCATGAAAGCAGGTTGCCGAAAATAGATTTTCAAAGTGACAAAGATTAAGAAACAGTCAGACAAAGTGGGAAGAAAGAAAAGGTGCTGTTCAAGTCATTAATTATTACTTTATTCCTGGGGCAACAATCAACATAAATTGCAAGGTAAGAAGTGTGTTCCATATCAGTTCCTACTGACTTGTGAATAAAGATAGTTCATTACCATTTATGGTTAAAATCTATATTTTCAGTCATATCTTTCCATAAGTATATAAATAACGACATGAAAAAGAAATTAGATGACTAGGGAGAGCTGAGAACTTACTTCAGGATCTGTTACTCTTTTTTTGCAAGTTTTGTGCAGACATGCCTAAACGTTATTTTTTAAGCGATCACCTAAAGAAAAGGCTATTTCATTGGAAAACTTATCATATGCAATTAACTGTGTCACTTATAATTCCATGAACAGATTCAATGTAGTATTAAGCTACAGTTACCTGAGGCTAAACTCAGCTCTATCACAAATGATTGCAGTGTAATGCAGCAGAGTTGCAGCTCTTCAGAGGCTACCACCCAAACTAGCCAGCGAAGTAAGAAGCCCAAACCAACAAATACAGATTCTAAAAGTCATATGAGCTTTCCTTACACTTTTCAAAGATGTAGAGGGCATAAATTCTTTTTTTTTTGGGCCTTGCCAAATTCTCTTTACATTAGAGAAGGCACACAAAAGGCATGCATTTTACTCTTCTGTCCTCCAAGACTGTTTCAAAACTCAGGCTATAGATCCTTGGCTATGAATTTCAGTATTTGTTTCCTTGTTTCTTATAAAATCACTAATATGTTACAAACACAGGGAGCCAGCCAAGGCCTCTAAGTATTTCTTCAAACACCAGTTGAGTCCTAATCACCAAAGCCCTCTCTGACATGCTGTATTTACACACTTAAATTAATTACATTAAACATAAATTAACGTAAGTATTTACAGCAGAATCCCAAATATTTTCAGTTAACTTTAAAGTTTGCTCTGTACACTGATAAATCACAACTAAATTATCTGGTTGGATGTTTAGTATGTGATAGTCATGAACAGCTGCTGCTTGCTGCTGGCACATTAAATATTCTTTTGCTTAGACACAGTAGATAGTAAATAGTTTGTTCACATGGGTCTGCAACATACTAGCAATACTCAATTTCTGATGATTAGATTAACAAAATCTAAAAATCTAAAATACTGAAGTGAATACTCATAACTAATATTCTTGAAGTAGTTTAGTGGTTTCCTGACCCCCCAACAGATATTAATGGAAAAAAAAAAAAAGACAGATATTTTTAGGAAATATCTTCATCTTCTATGTTATCCTCTAATAGAAAAGCATTCTAAAGTAAAAGGTATCCACATGCCAAATTAGTATATTTCATCTAGTTTACATTCAAGATTCAATGAGGTTTGGGGGATGACAGGTTTTAACTTAACCAATCAACATGGCTTCCCAACTGAAATTGAAAAACAAAATAAACCCCAATAATAAACATTGTAATTGCTATGCAATTATTTTACAGAATGTGTCCAGTAACTATAAGACAAAACATACATTTTGCCATATAGGGCATGTGGTGAGTAATACATCACTGATGTGACTTTTCATTTAAATTTGAGAGACAGAAGGTTGTTTTTTTCTCTCTACTCCCTGCTCTCCCTGATAGTCTAACTAGTAATAAAAATAGAAAAATAGTTCTTCCTAGAAAGGAGTCATGTTCTCTTGCCCTCATTATGTAATCCTAGAATCAAAGAACAGAAACAAGGGATTACTTTAACAGTGTGCCTTTGAATATGGCCAGTTTACAAACAGACTGCTCAGTGAACATTTCCTTTTCTTCAGCAAATTTGAGGGGTTTTCAGTAAAAACCTAACTAGAATACTTTATTTCAAATGTCAAATATTCTGATTCTGCCATGACACTATGAATTATAATGGAACTTCTTGTTTAGGTACTTCATGCTTTCATTCTCTTCTACAGCATAGTTCCCTCTGCCAGAGTTCTCCTTACCACCTGCTGTTTCTGTTACCTCCTCAGTCAAGGAGACACCACAGGAGACTGATGCACAAAAGATCAAAGTGAAACACAGCTTATAACTGGAAAAGAGACTAGAAGTATAACTGATACTAAAAAAAATCTTTTTTGATCAATGTGTTTTTTCAATTTCAAGTTATCTTTTTGTGAAAATGGATACTTCTCATAAACAAACAATATACTGTAAAAGAAAAGAAAATCCAAACAATAATTTTTTCATTAAAAATAATTGGGACAAAAATCTCAGTCATCTATTCACTAGTGATTTTTAGAAAATACAATCTTTCTTTACTTGGGTGTGGATTTACTTAGCAAAAGATAAAAATAAGAAAATACAACTTTAAATGTCCTGTATTTTTACTACATATGCTTCACACTGTAGGGAACATTAGTTTGCAATACTTCGAGCTCAGAATCCATTTCAGTACTTCATGGATGCAGAGAAGTGCAATCCACAGAACATTAAGTTTAGAGCCCATCAGCCTCTTATTTTAATGGATTACTCTGAGAAAATTAATTCTTTGAAATATTTTTCATAAATTATTTTTTTTGCAGAAACAACTATCCAATTCAACTTGCTAATTTGTGAATGGATTTTTATTTGGCCTACCAAGATGCTAAGTTGGTAATCATATTAACTGAATTTCATATTCCTAACTTAAGTTCCATAATGCTAAATTCTAGTCTCTTGTGCCAATGAACCTTTCCTCCTAGCAGTTTAAGTATCATATCTTTTGCTAATGAAAAAATGTTAAAAACTAAATTACTCTGAAATTTTCATTAAAATACTGAAAGTTCTTTCTAATAGCCTTACATCAGCAATTTATATAAATTCTACTTTTGTTTGAAACTTTAGCTCCGTAAGAGAAAATCTGAAGACTCATGTTTCAGATGGAGCTGGCTGAGAAAATATAGCTGCTCTATTTCCAGTCCTCTTGGTACAGTGAAAGCACTTTATTGCCAGCCCAACAGCTTGATAGAATCCTGAACTGCAGAGGCACACAGATTACTATTGCTCCTGTATGGATCCAAGGTTGCTGTTTTTCTGGATACATATGAAGCATTTAGGGGAATGGTAAACAGATATAGAACACAACAGCCCTTTAAACACATTTATCACATTTACCTCATTTATCTCCTCTTGAGTGGTGCAGTGTTGGAAATGCTGTGACAGTTCTTCCTCATACTTATCAGCTTTGGAGTTCCAGTTAATGCTATCACACTCAAATCTAGCAAGTTCTTGCTTCAGATTCTTTACAGAAACATTCAAGCAATTCTAATTGGGGAATAGACACAGAAATTTATTGATCTCAAGAAATTTATTGATTTAACCAATCTAAAATAAAAATAATTTGAGGCAGAACATGCTTTGTCAGTCACAATGGACTAGAGTAAACTATTAAACCTCCGCTGTAATGAGAGCAGGTACATAGCAGTTTCAATCACTAGTAGTCTGGGGAGTAGTTTTGGGTCAAAGGCACAACCTAAACATGGTGTCTTCTCTGAGAAAAGAGGAAATGACCTACTATAGTCCTTTACAACCTGCTGAATAGCTCTTTTCTGCCATAATCAATACATGGAGTCTGAAGGGCAGACCAGCAATGTGAATAAGCTAGGCAAGTCATAAGGAATGTCTTGCTTTCTTCCTAAGTAAATACACTAACACAGGACAATGAAAGCTCTGCTCTGACTAAATACCTCTTTTCTAAAATTATATCCATCTTGTCATGCAAATCAGTCCTGAATCCACTAATAAGGTAACATGGTTATTATATTTCTTTTTTTGTTCTTCTGCTATCTTTCTTTATAGGAGAATAAATATGCAAAGCATCTTTTACAAGGTAGTAGGGTTCTAATATATAGATGTGGCATCCCAGAAACCACCATCAGGGCCTGGAACATCACAAAAAATACTAGAGGACAGAAAGTCATGCTTTTTTTTTTCCCCTGACCAATGATATTTTAAGATCAATTTCCTCCCTATTTCAAATCTATTTCAGTTTTCTAGAGTAAATCTGTTCACAGACCACTGAAAAAAGAAATCAAGAATTCAAAGAAATTATTTTTTCTTTACGAAAGCAATTTGTAATGTAACTACTGAAAAATAAGTTTCATCATTTAATGTCTTCAAACATTAAATATATATATTTTATATATTATATATTTTATAATATTATATATCTTCAAACTCTAAAGGTAGAAATCTTACAATTATCAACTATTTTGCATTTTATACCTTGCTTTTCAAAAAAATGATCTTAAAGCTCTTTAATTTTCTCAGAGAATTAATACATTCTTGTACATCTAAAATTCAGCCAGATAGCTCCAATAATCTTCCACATTTATCCTTGATTTCACAAATCATTATAATTATACTCACACACTGCTGCACTGCAGACAAGATATCCACTCCCTGGGTAATAAGTAGTTTATATAGCTGTCTAATATGTGCATGTTTCTCCTGAGAATTCACAAGGTAGGCTTTAGCATGGTGCACATTTTCAGGGTCCTCACATATTTCAGGAATATCCAGTTCTCCTGATTTTGATAGACATTCCAGCTGAAATACATAAACATATAAAGCAATGTGTGTTTAAAATAGCTTACAATTTCTTCCTTACCCACCTAAACTTTGTTGAGGTGAGTTTAAGTAATTAAATTTGGGTTCAGATCTGAATTTTAAATTTTACAAACTTCATGCAGTTTTAGATCCAAAATTTTATTCTGTTCAATAGGCTGATTAATGCTATTTCTTTGGGGGAAAAGGAAAAAAAAAAAAAAAAAAAAAAGACAACAGGGACCAAACCCAAAGAGAGTTTAACTGCAAGGGGAAGAATGTATATTTTAAAATATAATACTCACTTCTTTTTTAATGTGATGGAATTTGACTGTCTTGTTGAAAATCTCCTCATATTCTATCATTGCATCCTTTACTGTTTGATGGAAATTAATAAGCTCACTTATTCTTTCAGAGTTCTCTTTCACAGGAAATCCTTTCTGGCTTGGCAATTCTAATAATTTTATCAGGTACTCAAGCTCAGCATTCAGTTGCTAGCAAAAATAGCAGAAGTTACTCAAATTGCACAAATATACTTGCAATTTTTCCTTTACATTTGATGAAATAACCATCTGACAATTGTAAATTGCCTTTGAGAAAAGTCAATGTCATACACTTTAAAACAGTCTCCACATACTGTACTTTTTGCTAGACACAAATTTCAGCTGTCACTGAGAAACAGCCTTGGATGAAAGCAAGTCAAACATAATTATAGGGCACTGAATTGCTAAAACTCAGACTATTCACAGGAGGTAGGAAGTTCAGTATGAAGTATCTCAGCCTAAAGTATCAGTACTCTGATAAAGTATCAGCAGCTCTAAACTCAAAAGCACGAAGCTGATACTCTCCTTGCACTTCCACCACCCCAATGCTTGTGTGTCACTTTAATACATAGCTAACACTTCACAACATATTCTGTGGATACTGAAGGTAAAATATCTTCTCCCCTACCTTAAAAACACACACAAACCCTTCCTCTTTGAAAAGTCATGTAAAACACAAAACACTCTAACCCCAGACAGTCTCTGGGGTCAATATAAATGTGGATTTTTACTGCACCAAAAAGAGCTTTTGATCCACCATTAACTCCACTAGATTGGTCTCTCACCTGAAACTGTGGTTTCATTTGGTTCACCTTTTTCTGTAGTTCCAAAACAATTAAAAGGTCACTTCCAAGGTCAACTGGTGCTGCAAGCTGGAGAGCCTCTTGAAGAATCTCTAATCCACAGGTAGTCTAAAATATAATCAAACAGGTGAGTATCTCTAACTATAGTGAATAAAAACCCCCACATTTAAATTCAAATCTAAATCTGTAATAAGAACTTTCTCAAATCAGACACCCAAATGCTGTCACTGAAGCCTCTCTGCCTCAAACCCTCTGACTGACCAGGGTGATAAGGAACCTTTAGACAGCTTGAGAAAACAATTCAAGCACCGAGACTAGAGGACCCACCCACACACTGTATTTTCTGTGATAACAGATGTGGTGGTGTAGTGATAAGTTGCACTAGAAGAACAGTGGCTACAAACTTCGTTCTGCTACTAGTCTAGATAGTGTTGCTTTAACAGAGCACTGCACACTGTCCCTGTGCCAAAGAGGTTTCAATTCTCTTTCTGTATGAATATGGTTGGACTTGAGTTTAGTAACTACTCGGATACAGTTTAGTTTAGTAGCTATTTAGTCACAACAAAATGTTGGTTTAAAAAAAAAAAGAAAGAAAAAAAGGCAAAAGAAAAAAGTATTGCTGGTAAAGCATGGATTAAACTTGTTTAAAACTTAAAATTTGAAGTGGAGACTAGGACTTGTATGCATTTCAGTAAGGGAAATAAGGATCAAAAACATTTCATGCTTCCTGATGACTGAATGGCAGAACAGACTATGGAGAAGTATTGTAAGTACCTTACTGATCATCACTGTTTCTTAAACGATATCTAAAATAGTTAAAGAGAGAGTCACAAACAAATGAATAACAATCACAGTTGCTATTTTACTTACAATTTTTAGTTGTTCTTTAAATATCTGGCACTGTTGCTTGATGGGTTTTACTTGAGTAATTTTAAAATTCCAGATTGCCCAAAGTTCAGTCAGCTCTTTCCTTTCTTTATTCAGATTAAAAATGATATCTTCTGTTACTTGTACAGATTTTTCTACTTTCAATATTAAGCACTCAATTACCTGGCAAATAAACAGACATATTTTTTCCCACATATATTTTTATAAAATACAATTAAAACCTCATGATACTAAAGTCTCAACAAAGCTTAATAAAAAACCAGCTATTCTAGTGTAACTTTTTTAAGATTTCTGTTACATTCAAATACACTTTTCTCTTAGAAATAGGTATAGATCAACAGAATTTATATACTGAGGACATCTCTAAAGTTGGAGTTTAAAACCCAGAACAGGTCAGTAATGACTGAATTATTGCCATCTGATGGCTGTTTAACACTCATACAAAATACAGTAATTTTTGAATAGACAGAACTACCCAAAGTGGCCTTTTGGGGAATAAATAGCAACTGGAAAACAAAGTAGCTGAAGAAAAGACCACTCCTTTGTGCTGATAAACCAAGCAGCACTGAAGCATGGAAGGGCTAAAGTGTCTACTATTCCATGCTATACCTTCCATGTAGTTCAGTGCTACAACCCAAGAATATCATGGGAACAGGGTAGCAGCAAATATGGTGTTGAAACACTTCCAGGTCTCTAGGGAGATAAAACTTGAATATACGTTAAGACTTTCAGTGATAGAAGTGCAGCCTCATATCCACACATATTTGGTTCACCATTACTCTGACTATTTTAACTGTGCTTGGTTCCATTCAGCTGTGACACACACGCTTCAGCCCACACTAACAGCCTGAGCACTTTCCCTCCTTCACTAGGCTTTCCCAGGTCATCTTGCAAGCTGCTGCAGGTTACCAACAACACCTTCCCCTTCTCGACCTTATGTAACTGCTCCCTAGTTTGTTCCATAAAACCAGAAAGAACAGCTGGTTATCCAGGCTGTCTGCATTAATTGGGGTTAGCTTAGGAGGTGTGGCGCAGGGAATGATTGCACATCTCAAATTATCAGCTCATGAAAGGTTGTTGGAAAACTAGATAGGGATGCCTAGGCAGTGTAGCTGAACCCAAGAATGAAAAGACACAGGAAAGATTATCTGTAAGTAGCTCTAACATCCATTTCTTTAGAAGAATTCATATCCTCAATCAGTAAAGACTGCTTGCCTCTTAGTGGAAGTAAACATTATACTGTACTTGCATATATGTTGCTTTCCAACATGAACAAAACAGATATCTGCACATATTACATTTTTATGCATGGACTGGATCATTAAGGGTTCTGTCTTTGTTAATCACAAAACTTTTTGTATTACTTCAAATAATACTCTCATATTTTTAAAGTATTTAGCAGCATCAGTCCCTTTAAAATTAGGTATTGGAGAAATCACAATCCATCAGTCACAGAACTAGGATTAGACCTTATCACAGGGAAATATAAAATATTCAGTATGGTTTAGCAGATTAAACTCACCACATTTACTAAATTAAGAAAATAGTAACCCATATTTTCTGTGGAAAAAATCTTCTTTATAGTCTTTTGCCACTGAGTATTAGCTGACTCCATGGCAATTTTATTTTCAGCCTCTCTATTTGTCTGCAGTTGTTTTGATTTATAGAATTCCTTCAGGTTTTTGATACTATCATTCACCTATAGGAAGACATAAACATCAAAAATCAGATCAAAACTTGAGGTGCCATAATGAGAACATTAATAGAGACATGATAAATTTGAATAGCAGCCTCTGAATCTTTTCCTGATTTTAAGATCTATCATTGTCCCTTAAATCTCTATGAACATCAAATAATGAAATAGTTTTAAATAACTTGTGAACATGTAGATGGCAAGTAGACAGCAGCAATTTGCTCAATTTCTGTCACATTACATGGATTTTATATACCAGTATATCAAGGCACTGATTTTCACAGGTCTGTTTAATACAAAGTAACTGAAATTAGCAATAATCAGAAGCAGATGAAATCCAATTTTTTGGTATTTTATCACCCAATAAATAAGTAAATCCTATGGCTAATTTTATCTGATTCCACTCCATCTTAAATTTCTTTCTAAATATAAAACACTGTTGCAGAACCTTAAAATGGAATCCAGATCAAAATGAAAATTAGCTGTCCTGGGCATCATTAGCACAGCTACCAAAATTATGTTGGTATTGAATTGATTGTGATTTCAGCTACAGTTGTTTTTTATTTAATTTTTAAATCCATTCAGATGAATTAGCACTTCAGTGGAAGTAGTGCAAGACAGCAATAAGTATCTATATCAACATACTATATGACACATTTTTAAAAGTTATATGAAGAAAAATCAGTACATTTAATATTCAGAGTACATATATGGAAGTATTTTCATTATGTATATAATGAGAGTGGAAATGTTCAGAGGAGAAAAATTAAAATTGATTACAATGTAAGCACATTTTTCACTCATAAGATTTTCACAGTCTAGTCCGAGAATTAATAAGTAATCCATACCTCTACAGCTGACTTTAAAAAGGCCACATAAGTTTCTAGAATTTCTAGTATTGAACTAATATTTTTTTCAATTTTTTTCAGCTCTTTACTCAGAAGTTCAGTTCTGCTAGAAAAAGCTGCCCCCTGCTCAGGTTCCAACTCTTCCATATCTTTGATGATTCCCTCAGCTGCTTCCAGTTCATACCAAGTTTCCTTCGAAGGGTAGAAACATAGAAAAATATGTAAAATTACTGAAAAGGACTTGTGAATATTGATATCACATTGTTAATTTCCACTAGGATTGCTTATATAATTGAATTTCTTATTTGAAGAGCTCATAATGGACATTATATGCTGAAAATATCCATTTCTTTCCTACAAATGATATTATTAAAATAGCTATTTTGAAAGCTAGCATATCAGAATCCACAGAAAGAATATGTAGGACAAGTTACTATTGACAGGGGAGATTATACACTGCAACAAAGGTAACACCCCAGCATGCAAAAATTTGGTAGAAAAGACACTAACAACTATTATACGGTCTTGAGGAACAAAAAGAGGTTCTTTCTCATCTGCTGAGATTTTTATATTGTTACTATATGCTCTCCAGAATTTCTTTAAAGTGAATTTAATTTCCACAGGTGCTCTGGACCCATTCCTTGGGTCCCATAAACAGTTGCCTGAAACAAAAGAGAACTCTGTGGGAGTAATGGAGTTTTAAGAATTCAAAATACATAGTCCTAAAATGCATACTGCCATGTTGTTCAGCTTAGGCATGATATATGCACCTATGTCAAGGCAGTGGAGGGGATTCAGCTGGTTTTAAAACACTTTCAGATATTGCAGTACTGCTATGGGAGTTGGAAAGGCCCTGGATGGGACTTAAAAATAGCCTCACTACAGAGCTGAGTGCTGCAGTGCTTTCATACCGTGGCTGCACTCCTAACATGACCAATTGATATCTGACAGCAACTTTACAGCCCCCTTCACAGTTTCCCCTCACGGGATTTACTTTTTCCTGGTTTTTTGCCAATTCATCCCTTTCTATCAAGGGTAGGTACTAGAATCTTGAGGCAGCAACAAATAACACCATGAATAGAGACAATGGGGAAAACAAATGATATAAGGACTGACTTTTAATGTCATCTATGGTTTTATTCATTAATTACACTTTTCAAAATAAACTATAGACCTATTTTCTTTCCAAGAAACTCTCAGTCTCTCACCTTATTTAGAATTACAGACAGCATGCATTTGTTTCTAAAAGTATGTAAAATCATTGAAGGGTTTTTTACCTTTGTTTGTTTAGCCAGTTCAAGGTGTTTGTTCAAAACTCTTTCAGCCTCACACAAATACGAGCCAATCTCCGTACCAACTGCAAGCATCAGGGTGATTTTTTTAACCGAGTGCGACACCTTCATTTGAAAGTATTATTTACATAGTTAATTTATAGAAGTAGACCCAGCCAGCAACTAAGTACAAAGCAGTTGCTCACTCACACACCACTACCCCCTCCCCCTCACACACCTTAACCCCAAATGGCAGGATACGGAGAAGAATTAAAGAAAAGGTGAAACTTGTGCCTTAATATCATCTATAGTCAGAGAATGTCAGGAATTAAAATATAAAGGAGGAAAAATCTCCTATTTTTCTCAAGAAAATTCTAACAGGTGTGGTCAAAAAACTCTCCTGTTTGCTCTCATTTTGTTGACAGTGCTTGCCTTTACCCTAAGTATTTCAGGCCTGTGATTTCACTAAGGCACACCCAGGTTATGATCCAAATGTTATAGTCCTGGAAGAAATATCTCCATTCTGCTCCAGGGTTTTTTCTCAGGAAGTACATGCAAAGCTTCTCTGCCAAGCCAAGCCACCTATTTTCATGCAGATGCATGCACAGAATTCCATTTAATTGTCACTCTCAGATGTTACATATACATTAAAATAATAAAACAGATTATGAAGAGTACAGGCAGCTGATACCAGACATAGCACATAGGTATTATTAGACTAGTGCATTCACATGTAACACTTTTCTTAAGAAGTGGTTGCCAATTGAGGTTCAAACTTTATTACATAAGGCTGAGAGGTCTTTGAATTTAGCACAAGATTCTTTGGGATACTTTGCATTAGAATGTTAGGATGAGAAATGTGTTGCTTGGTAGGAATATAAGCACTCTTCACTGCAATGAAAAATCATGTGTTATGACACAAGTCTCCAAAATGTTCTCTAATGCAAGGCTGGGAACAAAGTGACTAGAACAAATTGCAGACTAAAACTTTATGTTCAGATTGGAGCCTACATTTTAAGTAAAAATTACCTTCATAACTGAACTTTCAGCTTAAGATGCCAGTGACATCATTTCTAGAAGACCAATAGCAGCTATCAGTAAATATTTTATTTTCAGCTAAACTTAACAATATTTTTTCACCGTGTTCCAATATCATGAGGACTCTTCTACACCATTTATACATAAATAAATTTGTGGCAAATTGACTTCATGTTTGATTCAGAATAGTTCATTATAAACATCATGCAAATATAAAATATCAGACTGCAGACTTAATTATTCAGTCATTAAATTTGATTTACTTTTCTGGTCTACACTCTGGATTTCCTTCATATGAACATTGCTAAAAGATCGTATTTTTTAATTTGAATTCACACACGGAAACTTATTTAGGAGCCATGTGTTTATTCCATCTCTGACAAGTCATTAAAAATGTCTGTAATACTATATGGCATTTTAACAGTTTAAAGAAGGTTGTGCTGCCCTTCATGCATTGGGTAGCTTAATTAATAAAAGGAATTTTTATTGTCAACAGAATCTTCTTCAGCTTTACTGAAAATTTGCTGTGGTTCAGTCACCATGGTTATTAACTCTCAATTTTGGCACACTTCTATTTTTATCTTCAGTCAAATGAAAGAGAAAACATAGAAACAATATAGGAAACCCTCATGCAGGTCACAGTCCTGATTGCTCACTTCTTTTCCAAAAGAACAAATTATAATAGTTCATTATCCAAGCAAATCCACGCTTAATTGAACATCACTGGCAAAACATTCTCATGGAAACAGCTGCATTTTTCAGAACAGCTTTAGGTTCATTTGTGTTGATAACAGCATTCTAACTACAACTGTGCACTCTCTAACAAACCAATATTTTACTTGTAATTATTGGAGTCAACTTTAATTTTCATATACCTAAATTATGGAAATGCAATTCACTGTTCATGAACGCATTAAGTAGATGACATGTGATGATGATGATGATGATAATCATCATGAAGATGATCAGAGGGCTGGAGCACCTCTTCTATGACAACAGGCTGAGAGAGTTGTTCAGCCCAAAGAAGAGAAGGTTGCGGGGAGACCTTATGAGACACCCTTTCACTACCTAAAGGGCCCTACAGGAAAGCTGGAGAAGGACTTGGAGTGCTAGGACAAGGGGGAATGGTTTCAGGCTGAAAGAGGGTATGTCTAGATTAGATGCAAGGACAAAATTCTTCACTGTGAGGGTGGTGAGGCACTAGCACAGGTTGTCCTGTGGATACCTCATCCTAAAAGTGGTCAAGGCCAGGTTTGATGGGGCCTTGAGCAATCTCATCTAGGAAAAGGTGTCCCTGCCCATGGAGCTTGGAACTAGTGGATATTTAAGATCCCTTCCAACCCAAAACATTCAATGATATTATGATGTACCTTATTTAGATGATCTTCAAGTGAGGCAGTCCATCGTTGTTTCTTCAAAGTAAGTTCTTTATAATCTGGACACTGCCTGATTAATTGATCTACTTTTTTTTGAACATATTCCATCATTTTCTGAACTCCTGTTACCCAAGAGCTGAAATGGAAAAGTAGAACTGTTGTTTTTTTCTCATTTTTTGCTCAACACACAGGATGATTATAATTTTAAAAAACCCAACACCTTTTCTGTTGATTTTTATGATGACTAATTAATGAATTTTAAACTGTGAACCCTAAAAGAAAATTAACCAAGATAAATATTAAAACAAATTCAAACAAAATTGATAATTAGTAGAACACAGGAATGACATTTCCAAACAAATAATTTGTTACCAGTCCCTAAGGTAGATTCCCAAGACAGATATACTAATTCTCACAGGACAAATATCACGATTCACTGAGAAACAGCTAATTTCCCTTCCCTTCTAGCTATACTATATAAAAACTAAAACCACAAATGGAAGAGCTTAAAAAGAGACAAAATATATGGCCTATCATTTCTACTTTAAAGAGAATGCTTTCTTTGGACTCTCAAAGATTTCAGTGTTTTTACAGTACCTGAAAAAAGATTGTCATATACATTCTAAAACAACCTTTCCTTAAAGATTTTCTTTCAACAGGAGAAAACAAAACATCAATTTACAAGACAATGTCTTGCCTTATAATTTAAAATGTATATTATCAGGGAAGCAATTCACAATCTGAATTCTTGAGGCAGTCCTCTTTAGATTTTAAAGAGGTTACCACATACAATTAAGAAATGAAGTTTTGATATAAAAAAAAATCCACATGTCAATTAATTTACTATTGAAATTTTATTATAAGAATTCTTGTTAAACAAATGCTCAAAATAAGTTTTTTCATTCCTTTAGTTTCATCAGAAACCCATGTTAATACAGGTCCTTATTCAAGGTTTCCTACTTTGTCCTCTGATATTAAAGAAAATTTTCTCCTCCCTTCAGATAAGGCTCAGAGTTAAATTCTGCAATCTCAAAGAAAAACTTTAGCATACACTACTAATATGAAGGGTAGTATTAATATATAATTCTGTTTGAATTTGATCAAAGAATAGGACACAAAGAGAACCCAAATTTTATGTCCTTTTTTGGGAGTAGGTGGTTTCAAATTTTGCAAATTACTCTTTCAAAAACTGGCAATCTCTTAGTTGCTACTTTAATCTTAAATTCTAAAAATGTCATTCCTCTATTTTAGCACTCCGTAAAAAAAAAAGGTATGTTTAAAAACTTCTACTAGCACCAATCCTTTCAAAAAAGCAGTAAGAGAACAAGATTTACAGTTGTTGAAAAGGAAAATTTAGATCTTTGGAAGTATCATTGGTTTGTTATGATTTAATACATTTATAATAGCAGTAAAATAAAAACAGTTCTTATACTCACAGGTAAGCTACTTGGCTGTCAAAGTAACAAGGGTTTTCTTAATGGGCAAAACTTACTGCTTGTATAATTTTTTATAATTAATACAGATAAACTTTTGTTCCTGTTTTTCTAGCTGATTTTAGTGTAAAAATATGTGTGCTCAAAAATCAGCCTTACCAATATTTTAATTATGAAACATTCTAAAATTACAAGAACTACCCCCTGTCACTTTTCTTCCAATATGAATATTTTCAGCATTTTAATTTATTTGGACTATCTTTTAGTATAAATGTCTCAAGAATATTTAAAATTAGGAAAAAATTAACATCATATTTTTCCATTTTTACTGTGAGTTGGATTTCCAATTATGCCACTGAATTCAGTGTCACTAGCCTTAAATACAAACCTCCCTCAATGTGAGGATATCAGTATTAGATTTTTAAATCATAAACTACTAGATCTATCTTATCATATGTATACAAACTACCCAGCTTATTTTTGTTTACTCTAAAATTGAAAATGACAAAATGATGTGGATACAGAAAACTACCTATACTTTAGTTATCTTAATGTTCAAGCACTCTGTCTTCTCTCAATGCATTTAAACAAGTAGTACTATACATGGCAGCTATTTTGATATTGTCTTAGAAATGCATTTTCCAGTACCTTCATTCAAAAGATACAGTGAAAATCAGGGCATTATCTATTAAAACTGACAAAGTGTTACCCAATATGAATGAAGTCGGATTATTCCTTCTCTTTATTAATATTGTGTGAACAGCTGGAGAATCTGGCTTCCTTATTAAAACTAGTAAAGTCATGCAACTGGCAGAGCATGCTATACCTTCTCTATCACAAGTGCTGAAAGAATCTAAAATTACTGTGCTCCAACTACTCCTTCAGGGGAGCTGGTTGCTATTTTCAAATTCCACACAAATCCCACACTTGCTGCCAGTTACTTCAAGAATCCTGCCAGATCGCAAGCAGTTAACAACTATGTATCTCATTGTCACATTATACTTGTCTTTCTTATCACAAAGATAAGCTTTTTGAAAAGATGCCTAAACATTTCTGGAACCACATCCTTCACTGCTTTCAAATGATGACTGCCCATGTCCTTCAGGATTTCTAGTCTGGTTTGATAAAGGAAATGGGAAGTCTGTGAGGGCAGCTAAGACTAGTAATCATTTGTGCAGTAAGGGGAACAAACCAGTAAATAGGATTTAATCTTGAAAGATGTTCTGGTTTCTGTCCTCCTTTGATACACAAATCTTATCTCTGTTCATACAAATCTTATCTCATGAGACTTAATCAATGGGTTAAACACTGGCCAGCATTTAAGAATATCACAGCAGGTTTTATATGATGAAGAGAGGCCTCTTTCAATACATGAACATTTCTGGAAGAATGTTCTGGAATATAACATCTTACCACATTTGCTGATAGAACTCACTGTGTCACCATTACTACACTTATGAGTTGGCTGGGAGCATTTTGGGTATCTCCTAAAACCACGAGTTGGGCAAAAACACCCTAGACTTATCTGGGTGTATAATGAGATGAGCGTGAGTCAGGATCATACTTGTGCCAGTGAGGATTAGCCTTTTGCTGTGTTCTTCTGGAAGAGTCTAGCCAGCAGTTTACTCCCTTCTGTTAAGGGCTTGTGAAACTGCATCTGGAGGCCAATTTGTCCAGTTTGAGTCCCCACAGCACAAGACAGACAGGCTGAAGTGAATTGATCAGAGGCCACCAAAATGGTTGGAGGGGGTGCTGATGGAACTCCACTCAGAGTAGAGAAGTGGTGAAGTTCATTATCCATGAGGAAGTGGGGTTGGAGAAAAGACAGGATCACAGTCTTTTCAGAGGTGTACAGCAAATGGACAAAAGGAAATGTTCACAAGTTGCAGCAACAGAAACTTTGGCTAGTTATAAGAAAAAAATGTTTCACAAGAAAAGTGCTTAAGAAATGGAACGGGTTGGCCAGAGAGGCTGTGCAATTTCCATCCTTGGAGATATCAAAAATTTGGTCCTGAGCAACCTAATTGGACAGGTTTGGGGCAAGGGATTGCATTAAATTACCTCCAGAGTTATTTGTCAGTTTAAATTATTCCATGATTGTAATCCTCAAGCCCATGCCTAGGAACATTAAGCGTTCCACTTGCACAGAAGTAGTAGTACTACTCATTGAAATATGTGGCAAATTCATTACATTCAGGCAATGAGGCCTGAAGGCAACAGGGAAAAAACTGAAAAGCCATAATATTCTGTGTCTGCTTTCTTATAAAAGGACTTCTTTATTTTTATGATTTATAAGCCTGAAATTTTTCACTGTTCTTTAGAAACAGCAAAACACATTTCTAGTCAGGTTGCCTATTAAGTTTCACTTTCCCTCTCTAAATCACTGCTACCTCAGCTGTAAAGCTTTGCCTTTTTTAAAATTATAATGTCTTCTAAGCAGAAATCTAACCTTCTTTATTTATTTATAGAATATCTTGAGCAACACTTTGGCACACAGGAGATATGTCTGTAGTATTACCTGTTTATGTTGAATTTTACAAGGACCAATATGGTTATTTCAAAAAAATTCATCTCACTGTTTTTAATGTGTACCAAAGGTATCTTACCATCCCACTGATGAGTTGGTCTGTTGAAACATTTTTAAAAAACTCTTAATAAACAAAAAAAAGTTAATGACTTGTCATTTTAGGGATCCATTCTCTACTAAGATCTTTAGTGTTCCTAACATTAATCAGTGCTGTACAGGCATATTTTGAAACACAACACCTGCATTGAGGTCACATGTGCAGAACATGAAGTCCTAGAGGACAGTAGCATGTTCTCTGGAATTATGGCTGGTTTAGGAATCAGTCAAAGTTCCACTGAGGAAAGTCATCTTCCTTTATATCTAATTAAAATATCAGGAAGCAGTAACAACAGCTGTAAAACCAGCTGTAAGTGTTCTCAACTTTTTATTTGAATTTTCTATTTTGTCCCATTGTTATGTTCAAGACAATTACATCTGGGGTGACAGGTGAAGGAACTTCAGATTTTTTTTTTGTAAGGTCATGAGTCTTATAAACACTTTCAGTTTTGTGTTAACATATTAGGAATAATTAAGGACATAAAAGCTGACCAGTAGACAACCATCAGCCAGAGTAATTTGCTCTGCCTTTGAAGTAGAACATACTAGTATAAATAAATGGTCTTCATTCTTATTGCACCAGCCTCCTGCTAAGACCTGAAAAGTAGGAGATATTAAGCCACTAGAACTGATTCTAAAGTAGGTCATGCTTTACATCAGTGTAAAAATCACACATGTGGAGTGCATGATCACTGCAATTTAAAAAAGCTTCAGAAGAAAAAAAGTTACTTATTCATGGATTAAAACTACTAAAACCTGAAGAAACTTCCATATTTTCTGCACAGAGCTTATCACCCGTATTTTTATCTTGCATCAATTCACATTCTAATTGCTGAAATTCTGATCTTCAAAAAGGTTTAAAAGGAGTACAGGGGGCAGCAGGGAGTGTTCATAGCTATTAATATTTTACTTTTCAGTTACATACATTTACTTTTCCAAAATGTTAACTGAACCACTGTTTCTGAATACCACCCAACATACCAACTTCATTGTTTGACACCACTCTTACAAGTGGTATTCCTAAAGATTTTTGTTAAAGAGATTGGTTTGTATAAATACCACCAGAGAACTATGACAGAAGCATTAAGTCTTTAAATGCACACCTACTTAGTAAACTACACTGGCTCTAAATGCAATCTGATTCTAAGCAGTCAAGTTATAAAGCAACAACTAATTATGGAGAAATGAAGCACATATGCAAAAATGGAGGGAATACCTGTGAGAATCTGCTTTATTAACTAAAGTTTGTCCCTTTTGCATGGTAGTCATTGTGCAACCTTTAATTGCTTCCTGTAATTCCTCGTACTTCGTTGTCAAGGTAGGAAAACGTAAGCCTTCTGAGTTAGAGATTTTACGATAATTCTCGATACCTTCAAGACCATCAAGTACCTGAAGAAAAAAAAAAGCATCTGTTGTTAATATTTCTATTTACAATGTGTATGTATATTCTTTTAAATAAATAGATGATCAATAAACATTTAATATATGACATTTCTTCAGAAATGAAAAGCAAAATTTAATTTAGGGTCTGATATTGACTTTGCAGGTCACAAAGGAGCTCAGGTATAATTCAATGAGAGTTAATATAAGTATAGGCATGCAAAATTGTGATTACTTTTTAAATTTAAAACTATTCCATTTTTCCAGCAATAGTCAGGCCAATTTGACATAATGAAGCAGAACCATAGAAGTAGAAGAACAAGAGTAATACAACACAATAGCACTCCAAAGTTTTACTGAAGCACATTCTTAAAGTGTTAACAAAACTTTTTTTCCCATGCTTTAAATTTTTCAATTGTATATCCAACAAATAAATCAAAATTAAATATATTTATATTAAAATGGTAGGCTTTAATTTTGCACATACACAGCTTTGATTTTGTTATACCCATTCTCTGTTTTCCTTTAGTGTAAGCAGAAGTTTCCTCTTTCAAATTTCAGAAAAAGTGACAAAAGCACTCTAAAAAGACTCCTGTCTTTCAATATAGGAAGTAAGGACATAGAGTAAGGACAACATTACAATACATCATATACTCTGCAGTATAGTGAATTATTTTGAAGACTTATAGTCTAAAAATACATTGCTCTTGAAGCTTCAGCTCATCATTGAGAGGAATTCTGAGAGACAACAAACATATATATATATATGCTAAAATACTATCTGTAATTATGTCAACTTTAAAACTACTATATCAGAAGAGAAAAGAACTCTAAGGCTAAGTCAAAGACTTAGAATTCTAGTCAAAGACTAACTTTGACTTTAAAGGTTTTTGCAAGGTTTTACATTAATAAAAAACTGAAAATTCAGTAAGATTCTTAGGGGACAATATGATCCAGCTGTCTACAGTATATGGAATATGAACCAAGAGCGTAGCAGCTGAAAATGAACCACTTTTACTGACTCAAAACATCTACTTCTGGTTTTTTATTTGTCTGAAATAATTAAAAATTAAAACGACAATGAGCTACACAAGCTCTAAAAGGAGCTCTCTTCAAGTTATTTCAAAACAATTAATTTGGCTCATTTGCCCTTTACATGTAAAGAAAGTCCGGGTGTATACCCTGAGAACAAGGGAAAATGTCTTTTTTCTGAACTATAGTAACTAGCAATTTGTTCACTCTTATACATACCAGCTGTAATGAAATGCTGTGGAGACACATCTGAGATAGTGCTTTCTTCAGCAGGTACTACCACAAAGTACAGCCCTATATTCTGGAAAGATATTACCTTTGCTCTCAAAGCAATGGTCTTTATTTGTGTAGCTCCCTGTCCAAACTGGAAGACAGTGACTATCAGCAATAGTTTTAACACTGTTTTCATTAACCCATCTCAGATTTCTCATTACAAATGAAATCAAGAAAGATCAGACTTATTGGAATAAAAGATATAAGTAAATAATTTCAAATCCAGGTGTTGTTTATATGTTGTTAAAGAAATACCAAAGGAAGTCGTACGGGTTAAAGACACATGTGAATACAGCCCCACCTGCTGCTCAAAATAAAAATTAGTGCAGGCAAAGTCTAAAGGTTTTTTCAGTACATTCACTAGAGTTATGAAGATTGTTGTTGGAGCTATCTTTGGAAATAAACAGTTTTTAAAACTTCTATAAAATACAGAAAGACCATTTGGTCTTTGGAGACCTTAAGAATAAACTCCTAACTAGTCTCCTAACTAAAAGGTTTTGGAAAAAAGGTTGCATTACTAATAATACTGATGATAATTAGCCCCTGTGAAGACCATTGCAAGAATAGACATTCTTTCTGGTATCCATATGAGTCTGTAACAGTTTGGGTATTTCAGCACAGATCCTGTATCTTCATACAGTTTTATGCCATCGTGACAGAGACCATGATCTTAAAGTCCAATTTTTGGCAAATAAATATTTCCCAAATATCTTCCTTTGGAAACTGAGTGCTCTTCTCAATATACTTCAAAAAACAAACAAAATTAAAAAAAACACAAACAACCTAAAAAAAAAAAAGTTTTTCAGAATGCATTTGCCAGTTTGGATAGAAGTTTGAGGCAAAAGGTCATATTAAAGGGTAATTGAATTCCAAATTGTTTAGCAAACTGTTTGCTTAATCCCACATATATCAGTCTTCAAGAGCACACTAACAGTTTTATTATCAAGCTACTATTACAAACTTGGCTTCTTACCAACCTTGTCAGCAGCGTGAAAAAAGTCATTGGCCTCTTGCAGCAGGGTTTTCCTTTCTTCCATATGGAAGCACACTTCTTCTCGTAACAAACAGATTTTCTGATTTGAAAGTTTTAGTTGTTCTTTTTCTGTATAGTCCTCTGAAAGCAAGATCCTAAATGCTTCACTTTCTAGTTGTTCCACAGTGGAATTCCATTCCTAATGGGAAAAATTCCATTTTAATCAATTATACATAGAAAAGTAATATACTGCTTTGGTTGTTTCTTTTTTTTTTTTTCCCTATGTTTTTTATGGAGAAAATTATAAAATACTAAAACTCTTACACAGTGTACTTTATTGCTGCTGTACTTGTCAACACTTAAAATTGGTGTCTTATTATACTGTTCAAAACAAAGGAGCATCTAATACTATACTACAATTTCCCATGAATTAGGTAACACATTTTTCCAGTAATTGATTAAATCATAGAAGAACCTTTTTTCAATTAATTTAGCACTTGCTTCCAAGAATTTGTACCAAATGTCTGGTAAAGTAGACAGAAGAATATTTTAAAATAAGAATTTTTTCATTAAAACACTCTGAAGCATACACAGGGCACAACAAGAATGCTTTTCAGCATGCTTAAAGATCATGGACCTCATGTTTGTTGTTTCTTTTTAGTGAAAATATTTCTAGTGAAAGTTTCTGGTTTTGGAATTTTTCCCCCAGAAAAGTAACCTGGTTATTCATAGATCTTTCAAAACAGCAGCAATTCTAATTCCCTTACAGTGTCCCACCATGTTGCTTTATCCTTCTTTGAAGTACAGTAAGTAGTAGTATAACTATTTTGGTCTCTGTATTTCAGTGCACTGACACTGCCCATTGTTTTGACAACAACTGGAACATAAAAACACTTGTTTAAAAAGATGAACAACTTATTTTACACAGACTTCTTGACCAGATGCAGTTCTCTCTCCCTCCTTATTGGTATGGACTACATTTGGTTCAAAAACTAAAAAGTGAGAGACATCCTACAATTCTCAACAAGCTTAAATAGTAAATGGCAATTCCAACAGAAAGGACTACTTTCCTTGCTGAATTCTAGATTACCTTGAACAAGTCAGGAAGAAGATTCAGCACTACTCACAAGTCAATGAAAACCACAACTCAAAATGGAAAACACATGCATTCAGACTATGCCTGTATGTTCTTGTCTTGAACTTATGGATTAATTTCTGCCCCTTCACAGCACATGAACTTAAGCTGAAACAGAGGTATTGACATGGGTAACAAAAAGAACTTTAAAATATGCATAAACTCATCGGCATAAAAAGCCATGATGCCTGGTGGGATGTCAATACATACCAACATGATAATCTCAAAATTATGACTTATATAAAAATACCTTTCATTTTACTCAAAAGTACAACTAACAAGGTATATTAGGTGGCAATATATATTTCAGTGGGAATTAGTCCATGGTACTAACTGCTGCAAGTTGTAACAAGAGATAAACATTTTAGCAAAGTCAATTAAAAAATAATGCATAATTAAAATGATAAAAGAGATGCTAAACATGATTTTAGCATGCAGATTTACATTACATTAAAACCAATTTAAAAGGATATTAGAGATTATTTAGGTATTAAGTAAGCCTTTTATGGAGGAAAAATTTTAAAAAGACTTCATGATAATAAATATAAAAGGACTGATACCTTCACTGAAGAAGTAGAAATGACTCAGATTACAGATTTATTTGATTGGTATCCTTTTTTTTTTGTGCAATGTAGCATATCCCTTCATCTTGAAAATGTGATGAGTAAGAAAAGGAAAATTATGAAAATCCTGCTAGATTTGTAAATCATTTTTCCACTGTTGTGAACACTCTACCTTTCTGCTATGGAGGGCCTAAGCTACTGTAAAAATCTATAGATCTGCATTAATAACTTATTTACCTTTTTTCACGTTAAATATACTTTTTCTTTTTACTTTCATTATAGTATTTTTCAAGAGTGTTAAAACTGATGAACTAAAAACACTGTTGCTTTAGGTAAAAGTCTTGAACTTTTTCTACCTTCTAAAATATCCAGCACAAGCCTAGGGAAAAAAATTCAGAAATACCTACAAATTGTTATTAAACAATTATTGTGGGACAAATGGTTTTTTTTGGTCTATAACATAAACATTTCTGACTTTAAAATTCTAACTTTGAATTAAAACCTGAAAAGCTAAATAAAAGTTTTTGCACTGGAATATTCTAGGGTTAAACGTATAAAACTTTGAAACACACCTATTTGACTTCAGATCATGATCCATATAGTAGATAAAGTAGCATTTAAACCACAAATCAACTAAATGTTAATATATGTATTTTTCAGAATTTTGATAAATTAGCTTATTCTCTCATATGCAAAAATGTTCACAACTGAACTTTTTTTGAGCCCGAAATTTGCCTGTAACTGATCCATTGCATACATCAGTACACTGACAATTTAGTTCCTGGGAATATATTTGAAAGGTTTTTACCTTCAAGAACTACATTGCAGTATAACCACCAATCATATAATTCCCTCAAATTACAAACAAAATAGTGTGCACTAATACAACTGGGATTGTGAGGTGCTATGACAATTACCATATGAACTGTCTTCTGTGAAGTTCAGTGGATGGCTGTATCACTGTATTTAACAGTGAGCTGATAAAATCAACAAACAGAAAGAGGAAAAAGTAGTTCAAAGTCTGTCACCCCCCCAAAAATTGTTGACCTCTGTTAAAAGATAATTCCAGGACAGAGAGAGACCTACAAAACCAAACAAAATACAAACAAACAAACAAACAAAACCACCCAAACAAACCAAACCAAAAAACCCAAACAACAAAAAACCAAACCAAACATATCCCAAACCATTAACTGAAAAATAATAGACAGTTAATGTTAAAAATAAGAGACAGACTCTCCCAAGGAAATGAGATGGCACTTCAGGAAAATCAGATACTGAGAAGAACCAAATAGATGAATGCAGATTTCCATTTGCTGCACATAAAAGATGAATGTTTAGGTAAAAATAAAATTGCCCATAAAGAAAAATTCTTTTTCTTTACATACTTGGTTCTAGCTTTCAAAATACAGGAGCATGTATTTCATCTGCTGTGCTATGAAATGCAACATTTGTCCAACTCAACAGAACGCCCATCTCAGAAAAACTGGCAAGTGCTGGATAGTCTGGGTTTGCAACCATGCAGAGAATGGTAAAGGTGCACAGTCATTCAGGAAGGCCACAGAAGAGAGCTCCAGACAGACACTGAACTGCGAAATAACATTTCCATGCATCTAAGCAGTAGCTGTGAGATCTGGGAAAAAAACCCCAGGTACATGCAATACTCTTGATCCTCATATCAATGTCAACAAATATAGCAATTCATGGCTATGCTTCACGAATGAAGATTTGGGAGATATAGCAATTAATACCATTGTTAGTGATATTTAATTTTTCATTGAGAACCACCTTGTAAGCTCATTAGAGTATTACCATGTTATTATCTAACATGGCTGCTCCAAGCATGAAAAGCATGCAGATCTGTAAACCAGAGTACTCCACTGTGCTACTGACCCTTAGTAAAAACAAAAAAGAGGACTGATTCCAGCATTGTTCAGTCCTGGAAAGTGGCAGAAACTAGATCAAACGTAAACAATTTAGAATACTACTTTTCTTCATCTCTGAAATTATTTGGCCACTAAGTGGTGCTAGCACTTCTTTTTTACCATGTCAAGCACCTCCAATGCACATAGAAATGCAACAGCAAGCAGGTAATCCTTGTGGGAGCGTGGGGGCCCTTCTAATGTTTGCGAGGGTTGAAGCCTTTTTTTTCCAATTGTGAATCCTTGCGTTTAATTTTGGGCTCAATTATTTTACAAGTTAGAAATAATGTTTTCAGTGGTTTCACCCCTTATCAAGGTGAGGTTCAAGATAAGATACCAGCCTGAGAACATAATAAATCATTCTCCTTTCTCCTCTCAGCCCAGTCCCATAAATAAGATGCTAAGCCTGTAAATCCTTCTTAGTCTGGTCTCTGAACAATTTAAGCAAATCATTTGTCCTGTTCGACTTACTGCAACAATACACGTGAGTAAACATCTTGTGTGAAACTGTTTAGATATTGGAATTTTCCATTATCTTACTCCTTGTGAGAACACTTAAACTTGCTTTGCATGGCTATTACACAGAAACATTTCGCTACACCCTCAAGGCTATAGTATACATATGAAATGTTACTTGAAAAGATTTATTTACACTACTTTAGATTCTAATACAGAAATCCCCAGGTAGTTTCAGACTAGTTTACCAATGTCTTTATTACTTTTAACAGAATGCCATGAGACAGCCATGGACACTCAGACAGTATGGTAAAGACACTAATTAAAATCTAGCTACATTTTTTTCCATCAATGGAAAATAATTTAAAGCCCCTAACTGCTTTTTGGAAACATTCAGTTTTGGCATGAGGGAACTAGTCAAATGACAGCAGACATCAACTCCGCTGTAAGCAATGACCAAGCTACAGATAAAGCATGTAACTAATTAATTAACCAAGTAGTGTGTAAGGTACTCCTAAGAGTTCTTCCTGAACATGAAATCAAATGGTTTTTTGCAACCATTTCCATATTTTCTCACATAAGCAGATAAAATAGTTAACTGAATTGATAAGATTTCTGAAGACTTCTTGCAACTACATTTCACTCTGAAATTAATGTGGATTATTCACCTTGTTTATTACAACATAAGTTGGACACTAAAGGGATCTCTGAAGGGAAGGTAACTCCAACCGTAGATTTTGTGTTGCTAGAAAAAAACTGATATTGTATTTTTCCTATTGCTAAAAAGATTGCTTTCAATATATAGACAGTAAAAACTGGTGTCTGGTTTTTATCTTGATAAAACATTTAAGAATCAGACATTTTAAAAAGTAGCTCAATAAAATAGAGGCAGAGGAATTTTGAGGCACTTAATGCAGTGAAGCTGTACATTTGAAAAGATGGACTTAATTTCTACTTATGAGTGTTTTACAATTTTGTCACATATTAAGTTATTGTCAAGGTCATAAGGACTCTTGATTTCAGAGAGAAAATTAGTTTTTGCAGAAAAAAATATCTTGTGACAAAATCCAAACAAATAGAAAACAATTCTGATTACTCTATACCACAAAAGTGCTCAGCAAATACTCAAATGTGTGGTGATCACATGCATGTGTATAAAAGATATGCCAACTAGAGCTTCAAAAAGCAAAACATGTTGCATTTTTTTTTAGCAGTTTGAGTTACAAGGTAACTTGGTGTTATTTTACAGCAATACTGTCACTGTCTGCAAAGTGCATTATGTTGTACAGATGTAGCAGCATTGTTATACCTCACAATATCTTGCTGGTCTGAATGCAACCTGAAAACATATTTTGGGAACTACAGATGTTTGCTTTACAGAAAACTAGATAAATTGCTAGAATTGTATTTTTTAAACCATTCTGTTCCTAAACTTGTTCTCACCACATTAAATTTAATAACTTCACAGGTGATTTGGAAGAAAATATAAAATTATTGTTCAAGAAATTTTCTAATTGCACAAAAAGTAGTAAAGTGCTATAAAATAATGAGACAAGGTCAGTTACAGAGATTGAGTAGAACCTTTTTTTGAAGTAGGCTTGTTTGAACAAACTAGTGACAAGTAATTTCAGACTTACCAGAAATTTGTGTCATTACCGGGATGAAATATTAGATCCCATAAAACAGTGACCCTGTCATGTTGTATGAACAACTGAAATGAAAATTTTACATGAAAAACAGCTTAAGAGAATTTTGTGCACACATGTATGGGAATACAGAGGGAATAATATATCTGTTTCCAGGACCTGTGGAATATTTTTTTAAGATTGTGCATAGTTCTTCACTGGCCTTCCCCAAACTTTGTCATGGAATTAATCAACAGCTTCTCAAACAGAATGAATATCTCACGCAACAGCACTGCAGTTCCAAAATACATACATATGTATAAATAAGTCAGATCAGGGATGCGATGCTGAAGGCCTGTGAGTTGCTGAAGATTCAGGGAATTTCATGTGCAAACATGATAGATCTTGTAATGCTGCCTTTGTTTAGTTTGTCAGCAAAGATGACAAGTTCATTTCTAGGTTGTTCCATGTTTCAGTGTATTCCAATCATACAGATAACACACTACTTTGTGCAGTGATGACATTTAATATTAATCTCTGCTATCTAAAAAATATTTACTGAAATACATATTTGGTTGTATTTATCTGAATTTTATCTGAATTTATTTGAATCTGAACATTTATCTGAATTTTACAATCAAGATGCCAGGTTCCTCCTTTATTCTGTTCTAAATGTTTGAGGTTCAGTGCTGCAAAAACTAAAGCACAAAGCCCCATAACTCACAGCTTTCTCAACAGTATTTGCAGTATGCAGTTCAACCTAGCCACTCTTCTGCATATCATAAGCAAAACCAACATATTCAGTAACATTCCCTTCAAGAATTTAATTTCCCCCTGCTAGAACATCCTGCTAGTAAGAAAAGCAGAAGGCTAAAGATAAGATGTTCTAAGTCATAATTCACATGGATGCATAACAAAAATGTTTAATGCTAGACACTTTTAAATGACCTTATTTAAAAAAAAGGCAATTCAGTACAATTATATGAATTATCTATTATATAATGTATAGGAGAAGAATTGTTAGGTAAAACTGCAATAATAAAAGTTATCATTATAAGTTAGTTTCTGAATGGTCAACCATGGAAAGGATTACTATACAAAATGAAAATGTATATTGTTCTTCTTTCTGCACTTATGCTATCATTTCTAATTCAGACAGTGAATTAAAAGGATAAACTTTCAAAATGGAACATGGGGAAGATTAATGATTATTTGGGTAGTTCTAAAATTCAGTAATACTTTAGGACCCCTTGACATTTTTATGTGTCCCCACAGCTTACTCATTTATTGTTTATCTGTTCTTTCTGCGCCAAAGGTCTGTTCAGAAGAATTTACATTTACGTATTCATCTATCCTAAACAAAAAAAAATGTGTTTTCTGACATGCTTCTTAGAAGCATTAGAAATATTATTGTATTCTGTTTACATCACAGCCCTGAAGCAGTTAACTGTTAATTATGCAAACAGGCAAATGTGACATTTAACCACAAAGCTTACAAGGAAGCATAGCTGTGAACAATCATAAGCCTGCTAGTTGTTGTCAACACAACAGCCTTTAAAAAGGCATTTGCTTCTACTGGAATAGTTTTTGGATGGAAAAGACCTGCTCAGTCATCTGGGTTATCCAAATTCAATTGCTTGAAAATGATACAGTGAGGAATGATCCTGACCCAGCAACAGCACTTACCTGATGACTGCACAATTGAGGTACCTAAAAAGAGTTCTAAATATAGGCAATGTATATCATACAAATATCCTTTCTTTTTATATCAACTGTTTTTTAATCCCATCTTGCTTTTATAAGTGGTGGTAACAGATTCATTCTCTGGAAAACTGATATTAACAATGAAAATAACACTTTCAATTACTTTTTGTTATAAGAAATAAATGGGCAAATATCTCCTCCAATCACATATTCAGCTCAGTGACAATTAATTATGGTAGAAATGGCTGGGGTTTTATCCTTTATGAACATGAATAAAATTGCTTTTCTTTATTTTTTGTCACATGGTTTAATATGTAAATTATTGGTATGGTACTTGATCACTAAATTGAAAAAACAACTGATCAACATCAAGAATTATTCTTCTTTTTATTGATAGCTTTTAAAATTTGGAATGCAAAAACCACTGAGAAGCATGGAGGCCTGCATTAAAAGAAGTAAAATGACTAAAATAATTTAGACACATAGAAATACATATCTTAATCACACCTACTCCTATATTGCTTGTTAAATGCCCAAGGTTGTGTTTTCCTACTCATTTTAAAAGTTGCTTCACCAACCAATTATGTTATTCCTTACTTTCACTTTGACTTCCATTTCTTCAAGCTCTTGAAGTAACTCTTCATTTTCCAATAGAGATGAGCCTAAGTTTTGCTTCTGAAAGTAATCACTGATGTTTTTCGTATACCAAGATGTTACCTAATTAAATAACAAAAAGAACTCAGTCAGTGAATAATTTGAGAAGTGATTGCCCATTTTTTAAAATATGTACAAGACAGTTTCATCCAAAAAAACACACACTCATTCTCATTCCTTTAATTTTTCATTCCTAATGTTCATGCTTGTACTTAAATGCTTACATTTGTGTTATTTGAACGTTAATAAATGCAGAAGGAAAGGAATAGTAAAAAAGAAATCAATTTATAGCCACACGTAGTATAAAGGCACGGTTTTTGACACCATGTAGGTTTTGTACATTCTCCCTTGAACTGGAGTAACTTAAAAATATCCCTTTGAATACAGTAAAAGACTACAGATCTGAGTAATTTTGACCTAGTAGAACCTCTCCTTCCCTACCTTGAAAAACCTAGTAAAGCTATTGAGATAAAATTGTGTGGGATAATCTTAGTAGCTTTAAAAAAATTATTACATCTTACTAAACTTACTTCAGCAAGTATATTCAGAAAACATATGCAGTATACAAATATATCTTCTAAAGTACACAGAATTACTTGCATTTATATCTGCTTAACTCACAGTAGGTACCTCTCACTTTCTTTGTAAACACATGGCAAGAAGTTCTGAGTGAAGCTTTGCATTTTAAAATAGTAGCAAAAATGAGTTATTGGTATCAAGGGGACTTCCCCCAGTCTTTTCAACCTGGAAAATCACCACTATACTTAAATCATATGCAGCATACTAAGAATTTTTGTGCTCTAGATACTACAGATTTTAATAGCACACTAGAGACTTCTTTGTTTTATATGCTCATGTAGAAGCTATTTTTAATAAATTTAAACAATCCTAAAATATGAAAGAACCTTTCAAAATGTGTTGAAAATATTTTCAGCTACAAATAAAATATTGGTGACATTATCTCAGGAGCTCAACAGAGCTAGAAGATTAAACAAATTATTTTACTACTGAGCCTTAATTTTGTGAGCATATCCTCCAGATGTGTACTTACTGATTGAAACATTTTTCTTGGAAGCACATTTTCACAGAACATTTACTATGGGTTCACTGAAATACAAATGAATGGAGTGGACAATAAAAACTGTGCTAGAAGTCAAATAAAAATTTCTCTGTAAATTAGGGCTGTTCTTCTTTATCATTTATCTTAGCAAAACAAACTAGTACTTCTGTAATGTTAGGCAGAGGAAAAAGTGATTCTTTAACCCTATTATAGCTAAGTGTTCATCCCTTTACCAGTTGGCAATATTCCTTTCCATTACAGTGAGTTTAATCAGTTGGCTTCCACTACAGCTAATACCTCTGAGTGATTTCATTGTGCTCTCTTAGCTCTTAAGCAACTGCTGGGAACACTTCACTGCGTTTTAAGTAAGAAACCAACAGAATTTTGCTTTCAGTGATTTTGGTGAAAGATGGGAAAGGAGACAAGGTTAATATTTTTCAAAGCTATTTGAAAAAGTCAGTAGTTTTGATTGGTTGAAATCTAAAATCACTCTGGTGTTTCAAGAATCAGACCTTATCATTCATTTACAATGATTATCTGCTCTGTTTGCAATGAATAATTCATATCAGAAATAAAAGGCTCTTCAACATTTTTCTCAGGTTGCCAAGCTGCTTGTTTTGCACTGATTATGGTCCAGGTGATTTCAATGTTCTCAGTCTTCCACTGCCTTCCTACGTTTCCCACTGCCAGTTCAGAAGCACCAGCAAGTTTTCCAACAAATAACTGGAGGGGAGTGGGTAGAGAACTCCAAACCAACAGCATGGCTGAGCTTGTTGTGGGTTGGTCTTGTCTGGCTGCCAGACGCCCAGCCAGCCACACTCTCACTTCTCCTCCTTTACAGAACAGAGGGAGGAAAATCAGATGGAAAATGAGCATGGAAAATGAGTGATCTACTAAAGACAGGAAGATCACTCACCAGTTACCATCACAGGTGAAACAGACTCAACTTGAGGAAAATTAATTTATTGCCAATTAGCGAGAAATAAAAACTAAAACACCTTCCTTCTACCCAGCACTATTCTTCCCTCTCAAGTGGCACATGGGGATGGGGAATGGGGCGTTATGGCCAATACATTACAGTTCTTCTCAGTGACTGCTTCCTCCTCACACTTTTCTAGGGTGTTCAGCACAGGTTCTCCAGGAGCTGCAGCTCCTGTCAGGACACCCTATTCTAGCATGGGCTCTCTGTGGCCTCAGTTCTTTCAGGGAATTCCATTGTGAACTCCTCCAAGATCTGCAGTGTAGATACCTGCTCCAACAGGGTCTCTACCATGGTCCCCAGCAGGGGAGTGGTCTCTACCAAAACTTCCACAGGCTGCAGGGGAATACCTGCTCCACAACCAGGAGCACCTTCTTCCCCTCCTTCTTGACTGACCTGGGTGTACACAGTGTTGTTTTTTGTTGTTTCTGCTCACTCCTCCCTGTATCTGTGCAGTGTTTGACCCTTTCTTAAACACACGTTAGTGGTGGCACCACCACCTGGGCAGAGGGGCTGTGCCTGCCCTGTGGTGTTGCTGTGGCAGAGCCCTCTGCAAACAGCTATGTTGGGCATGAGGCAGCCCTGGGCTCCACTCACAGCAGCCACCTACCCTGCAGCCACCCATCCTGCAGCTCTCTGCCCTGCAGACCCCCATCCTGCAGACCCCCATCCTGCAGACCCCCATCCTGCAGACCCCCATCCTGCAGCTCTCTGCCCTGCAGCCCCCACTGCCAGGCCTGGGCACCAGCACCCAGCACACCAGGGTAACCACCACTATTTTCAGAAGGAGAATTGTTTCTGACACCAATACGTTGTCCTGGGCTCTGCCAAAGCTCTCAAACCATCTGACACTAATGCAAGATTATAGAAAGAAGGAGCAAATACAGCGCAGATCAAAAATTATGAAGAGGTACATTTTTCTTTCCAGAAATTACTCCCACTAGGAAAAACTTCCTTTTTCCGCTCCCTTTCTTCCTGTCTTAAAACACACACACTTACATGCAATATATTAAATCCAAGCACACCTCAGGCAGTTTGAATGTGGGCAGCCTGCACTGTGTATTTTGACACACCTACTCCGAATTTAATAACTTAGAGGAGCAAACCACATAATGGAAATACTGCATTAGATGATGTTACAGTTATATTAAAATACACTCTGAGGAAGCTATAGTTACAAAGTCAAACATTCAAAAAGTTAGGATCTCATCAAACAGAAGTGGCCCAGAGATATTGGCCTAATAAATATATCGAAGCTCCTATTCTCTTTGTACTGTGAAACAATTGTTCGGTGTTTTTTTTTTTACTGTGATTTCCCTTACCTGGTTCTCTTGTTGGTGCCACAAACAAATTTGCAGAACTTGCTCCAGTCCTTGGCGCTGGTGTTTAAGAAATTTGTTCAGGTGCCGTCTCCTGTCTTGTAGCATTTCAAGGAGATTGTCAATTTTCAAGCAGCTGCTGTGGGCTCCCTGAATCATCTCCGGATTTGCATTTGGCCCCTCACACTTGAATTCTTCTATGAATTCAGTTAGCTCTTGGCTTTTGTTTAAAAGTGCAAATGACTTCTCCAAAAGTTCTGTAAGAACAGAATTTCATAGGAAAAAAACCCAGTGTGTTTTGTGATTCTAGTGGCATATTTCAAATAATACTCAAGTATTTTTCAAACTATCTACTTGCATACATGACTGCACATATTTTCACATATTGCATGAACATAAATGCTTACAACATAAAGGTGTATATATACTAAGATATTTCAATCAGGACAGCTCTCATATAAACCTACAAAGGTAAAATGGTGTATACATATATATATCTACAATGGTACATATAACATATATGCCCATATATAATGGTGTACTGTATGTCATCAAGACAAAACCCAGAAGTACTATTGCTTTCTAAAAACTGAGTTCTTCATGATGGTTTCCCAATCCTCAGGTAAGCTGAAATGGAAATTCCTACCCTGCTTTTTATGTGGGTCAGTAGCCTCCGTAGTTTTTTATTAGTGATGCAAGCTAAGTTTAGATCTTTATGTCTCTCACAACAGTTGAGAGAAAATGTTCTCGTGCCTGAAGGCTGTTATAAATAAGCCAGGAGTATCAGGAACTCTTACTTTCTATAATCTCTACCTAGACACATTCAAGGTTAAAATTCAGTGGACTAGTACACTTTAATGACCTACTAATCATGTGTCCTTTAAGTCATATAGTACAAAATCTACTGAATGGACAATGATCAGTATTCCTAAGTATTCACTGGACAATGAAAGTATTCCTAAGACTTTCAAATGAAAAAGAGAAATTGTTATGTATGGAATAAGGAAGAAGGGGAGCCAAACCAAAACAGGTGGTGAAGTAGACATGAAGAAAAGTATAAAGAAAGGAATGTTAGCAAGGAGCTGCGAGTAAAGCAATCGGAAGCAACCCTCTGAAACATTCATCTTCCCACCTGAGTGCATGTAACTCAAGACAAAGCACCCTAAATCTCCACCTTTCATGTAGAACACCTAGAGAAAAAGCGTGGGATGCCTCCACTTCTCCAGTCACCAAGGGCTAACAAGAGAGATTAGTTTTCATGAGCTCACTGCAGCAAGCTTGTCCATTTTAATTCTTGCCTTTCAGAAAGATGGTATTAATCAGAAATGTTCCATTTCAGTCCATCCAAAATTGAATACACATAGAAATGGATAAACAAGGATATTTCATATTTTTCACCTTTTTGAAATGCATTTGTTTCAAAACTTTTCTTTTTTTTCCCCAAAACGATAAGCATTTGTGATAAACTACTCATCACATTCTGGTTGAGCCAATACTTTGTAAGGGTTGTATTTTCAGCCACCTTACTTTGGAGTGGGTAGATAGCATCCTTCTCGTAGAAAGCAATACAAACACTGTTTTTTATCAAATAGCTCAATATCAGTTTTCCAAATTTGATGTGATTAAGATAGAATAAGAAGTCAATCGGTTGCAACCATTTTCCTTCATCTGAGGAAAGGCTTATCACTATCAAAGCAGTTTTTCTCTGGCAAACCAATTAATCTGATTCTTACAGTTATAGACCCTCTTTTCAGCAGTAAATTACTGCCAGATACTTCAGGTTAAAATTGCTATGCAGTGACCACTTTGCTCCCATGAAGATCAATTTGTAAGACCCAAACCCTATATTAGAGTTATCTGAGTTCAATTTTCTATTCAGTCTCCTGAGAAGAATACCTGGTGTTCAAGGTAGTTAAAAATATTTAAGCTAGTGTTCCACTAGTGGATAATAAAGCATAATTGATATTCTGCCAATTGTTACTAATGATACAGCAAAGTGTGATTAAAATTTCAAAGAAGGAGTCTTAAGACATAAAAAATTGAGAACAATATGGAATTGCAAAGCTGCGTGAAGTAGCCACACAATGAGATTGGTTCTAAAAACTTTTTTCCCCTTTTTTGAATTCAGAGTACCACAATATGATAGAAGGTGCTTCACATGAAAGCTCGAATAAAAAAAAGAATTTGCACGGAAGAATTTTTATGGGCAAACATAAGTGCAAGAAAATTGTGGAAGGGGAGAAAGCACCTTTTTGTCCAAGAGCGTTACAGTTGCAGCTGCAATACCTCTTGGAACAGATCAAGCAAGTCAATGGAGAAGTGAAACAACCCCACTCCTCAAAAGCAGAAGCAAAATGCAGGGAACTATTGTAGGCAAAAAGATTCTGAAACTGGCTAATTGCCACCTCTGTCTCATAGTTCCCACCCTCACTTAACACTTCTGCTTCAACACCCCCTCCTTGGGCACAGAAAAGCAGTGGGCAAAGTACTCGCCTGGTCGTTCCCAAGAAACTGTAGGACTTTGCAGGGGCTTTTTACTAGAACTGATTGGAAATTTTCTAGTGGAAATTTTTCCATAGAAAAATGCTAATTCATTGGTAGCAATGATGCCTTGGATAAACTTTCTCATGGAACAGAAGGATGGTTTTAGAACCTGTTGCAAATCAGCACTAAAAGTCTGTTTGGTTTCTCAGCAGCTCACCTGATCTGGACTGCCTTGAAATCAGAATACAAGCTTAACACTGGCTGTCTGCAGCAGCAAAGATGGAACCATGAGAGAGCTAGCTTGAGAAAACAAGAGTTTCATATCTTTCAGGAAGCCTGCTAAAGAGTTATTTCACCATTATATTTTTCCAAATAGAAATTTTCTTATTTGTTCTAATTTATGGGTTTTTTTAAATATGCCCAGAAACAGTAAAATTATCCTTCAAGGAGTCAGTACACAATGACATGCTATCAGGAGTGGAATACTTTTTGTACCTTTTGTATGATGGTCTTGTTGCAGAAGAAGTTCTCTCAAAGAGTCAATATTGTTAAACTCTTGAGCATTTTTCAGGAAATCTTCAACTTGGTCAATTTTAACAGCAAACTGCATTAAGAAAACACAGGGTAGGAAGAAGCACAATATAGTATTCTTTTGCATAACTCCATCATAATCTCTGTATTATTGGGAAAGTTCATGAGAATTTGTAAATTCTTGGAAAACAGCATTTTTAGTGACCTCTAGATACAGATGCTTTGTGGTCTCTATACACCTTCTGGTTTGCTTTTTTTTTTGAGGTTGATAAAAGGAACCCAAATTTTAGTCGACATAATCTGTAATTACAGTTTGTCACTTTGTGAATCATCTTTCCTACAAAGCCTTACGCCAACTCTGTACTAATTTCTTTGTATAACACACATTACCATGACACAACAGAATCACAGAATGGCTTGGGTTGGATGGGACCTTAAAGATCACCTTGGAGTTCTTAGGACAATTAGTAGTACCACAGTTCCTTCTGTAATTTAGGGATGGCACTGGGCTAATGTAGAAAAATAATTATCAGGGAGAATTATTAATTCTCTCCAAGGCTACAGGATGTGAGGACAGTTCAATCTTAGGCTACACAGAGTGAGCACACACCTGCAGGGCATGGAATCCCTCACTGCTTCAGCTACCTGTGGGGATCAGTGAATTAGGATAAGAGATACAGAGAAATGGGTAAACAGGGGCCACACAGTTGTTCTTTTGTGCCCATCTGTACATTAAAGTCTCAGGTAAAGGATTGGTAAGCTGGAGTAATGTTTACTTTGCATAATTACAGTAGGTGTAGAGATATTTTGGTGTAAAACCTTCAGTGGCTAATCTTCAGTGAGCATTAATGAAGGCACCTGACAATTCAGTTCTTTCAACACCAAATAACTTTAATCATAAGGAATGAAAGATATTCTGTAGAATATCTATAGCCACTGAACTATATATTTATTGTTTTGATCCAGTTCTACTTTTCATTGGCAATTTTTTAAAGTACAGATTTTGGAGACATCATGACTAAGATATTTCCTAAAGTCTACATGTTTTTTTTTGTTCAGCTTCATCTTGTACTATCTGGAAGGTGGTAAAAGAATGCATCTGGAAATTTTTATTTTCTTAACTGCTTCAACCTTTAGGAATACAATGAACAACACACAACGGTGTAAAATTACAGTGGGCAGAGACTTCAAATAAACAGTCATTTGATTCAGATACAAACCTCTAGAGCATTTTCAAAGAACACTGTAGTAAGTTCCAGAAGTGCCTGTCGCTTCTCTAACATAATGATGAGGGCATCCCATGAATCCCCAAGGGTCTCTGCCATAGCCTCATAAATCTGGTTCTTTTCTTTGTTCCCTTCTGCAACCTTGTCTGCTTCATGCAGCAGATCCCACACCTGCTCTTCCAAGGCCTGAGAAGAAAAAAAAAAAAAAAAAAGGCAAAACATAAGAAATCTGTAAACAAAATCAAAAACACTGTGCTGATACTGGTGTCAGGATACTTTTTCAGTGGGTCTGATAAACTAGCCACAGAGATTACAAGGCTGTACAACTAACAAAATTTAAAACCCAGCTTCATCAAAACAATGATAATGGTAAGTAAATGAGCCGAGCTCATGAAAGTTCTAAATGAAAATGTCTAAATGAAAATGCTTCTTTCACTGCAATCTTTAACCCAGTTCTTTAAACTCTTTCTTGGTATTTCTTATATTGGTTTACATCATTACCTCTCAATAATATTTATATCCACAAAGCTATAAAAATTATGTTGTCTATATAATATTGGAATTTCCTAAATATATCCACAATGTCTTTAGAGCTAACAAAGCCTTGGTTCTTTTTCAACCTCCAAAAAAGGCTAGAGTCCAAGTACTGCTATGTACACCTCTGTTGGACAAATCCTGGTTAAGAGATCTAAAGGAAGTTTGCCTTGTTTTCTGTCACCTAGAAAAAAGATCTTATGAGAATCTTGTAGAAGCTTTAAGGTCAAAGCGTAGAATAAAAGAAATAAGATGAATGAATGAAATACACAAGGATGTGAGTTCATCACCCTGTGACTGCAGGGTAGGATGAGGTATGCTTCAGAATGCTTATTAGATACAACTGAAAATGCTTTACCCATATTTTTAATGTAAAATTATTTTCAAACTTCATTATGCCAAGCATTTTCTTTTAGCAGGTAAGCTTGAATTCATGGGAAAAAGTGAATGCCATAAGCTAAAAAATAAAAACATAAAATACCAATGGTGGCAACAAGATAACCACAGCTGCTGCTTAATAATATTAATATAACAAAGAAGCAATTACTTGATAGCCTCTGTCCATAAGTTAAAGGTATATATAGAGGTCTCATTTCCTATGTATCATGAAACATGTATATTTTCTTCCAGAGAATTTTGAGTGCAGTAATGAGTATTTAATTTTATTTTGTCCATGAATAGCATTGGCATGAAAGGACAGAGAACAGTTTGAGAGAGCCATTGTTGAACACTACCAATACATCTAAAAAATACATGCTACTTCTAAACCAGCCTTTTTTATACTACTTGATAAAAATTGATGAGGCAAAGCAGTAAGGGAAGCTTTTATGATGTTTCTTTCTTGATGAGGCATAAAATTGTTACATGCACAACAACTCTGTATATGTAGTGGCACTCATTAATTATCCAGCATGATATTTTCTTAACATTCTAGACCAGCTCTGTAGCTAATATAACAGGAATTAAATGAGCATGTGATATGGATGGTCTCTTCAGTAACTCAACATCTTAATATTAAACTATGAAAAGAAGTAGTTGTCATGACAATACTGACATGTTAAAAAAGAGGTAAAATACTTTCAGAACTTTACACAGAAACTGCTTGTCACTAGGAGGTTAGTTTCACCAAAATGATCAGATTACTTTCACAGCTGTACTGAATACACTGTGGAAGAACAGGTGACATCTGAAGTAGCTCCACTTGGAATTTTTTTGCAAAGACTTTTTTTAAAGAGTTGACTACTTTATATTTTGAAATAAAACTAGACATAATTTTATCCTAATATTCCATCACTTCAACATATTTAAAAGACATTTCAAATGCTAACACCCCCAGGCCTGTGCCATTCATGCTCACTGCCTGGCAATGCAGCTGTTGTGCACTCACACAACTCTCCTACCACTCACTTTTGGGGTACACTTGGGTCTGATACTGCAGCAAAGACAGAGTGCAAGTAACTGAAGGTCGAAAAAAATATTTTTATGTAAGCTGTGCTACAATAATTTTAATTAATATTATAATTAATATTAATACAGTTTTGTATTAATTTGTTCACAGTCCATTATTTGGGTACTTTACCTTCCATTAAAAGAGCAAGAAATTATAGGGGGAAACTATCTTTTGCCTTTCCTGATTGTTGTACACTGATTCTGTAACTCCGAGTTTTCAAGGTGTAAACTACCCTCCTCACTGAGATGCTGCTAAAATTAATCTTTGTTTATAGAAATTATACAACACAATTTTTAACTTGAGGCTCAGAAAATAGTCATAAAGCTACTTTGAGACAAATACTATTTTGGTAGGAATTTTGTTTATGCAAATACTGAAATTGATGACTGAGCTGAACTAACACTAAAAGAAATATTTATTCAAGTTTATCTTCTATCATTTTTGTTCAAATCTCTTGCAAAAATCAGCTCTGCTTTGTGATAAAAATGCAACTGAACTTTGCTGTTAATTGTACTGTTGGGCACTTCAACAATTAATTGCCAATAATTCAGAAGATATTAACAAATAATTTCCTCCATAACAAATTTACTGAAAAATAAGCATTATGAAAATATTTTACTTGAAATAACTGAAAAGCTTATTTAAAAGATATCAATGCAAAAAATGAGCATATTATATTAGTGCTTTTTGAAGAATGCAATTTTCTAGTTTGTTTTTCTTGACTATTAGCATATAAATGACTATTTTGCAATTTATACTCTGTGAATTGAAGTAAATAAAGTAATTAGGAGCAATCTTCAGGTTCATGAGCCAAATTAATAACATTGTTGGTTTTAAACTTTAGTTTATGGGCTAGATTTACTTCTATTTTTTAGCGGTTCTACCACAGCCTCTTTCATGATAAAAACCAGAGCTTTGGAAGCAAACCAAGAATGCCTTAGTGGGGACTTTGACATTGTCATGGCCACACACACACCCACCCAGTCTTTTTTTTTTTTCTTCAAATGATCCAGCGAGTTTTAGTGTTGGGGATTCAAACACTAAGACATCATCTCAAGGTAGAGCCTCTCTTGGAAACAACTGAATTATGGAGAACAGAAGAAAGGCAGAGAAATGTGTATGCACAATGCAGTCTACATTGTTTTACCTCCTGGGAGTTTTGTCTCAAGTTTTCTGGTCTTGATCTCACTTTTTTCCCTTTTAAATTGTGAAAAATGAGACATCAAAATGTACGTACACATATATTTACATTTCCAGAACATATAAACCTGCTGAAAGGCACCTACAGAAGGATAAGGCAGATGTTGGGAAAGAGGTTTGCATGAAATCACAGAAGTTGATGTTTTCAACAAACTTGTTACTGCTGACATGGTCTAATTTAGCAAAACTGAAACAGAATATATTAGTTTAGAATCACAACATATTAGCTGAGACTACTGAGGGGAATTTTAACTAGTTGTTGTAAACACTTTACATGATCTCTGTTTAGTCTCAGTTTTACTCTTTCCTGCTCAACATTTATTTTTTCAACTCTATTAACAATAACACATCTGTTTCCTAATCCATAAACATTTGAAATGGGCCCCTTTTCTAAAGTTGTATTTTGGTTTTTATTAAAGTAGCAGGGTGTTCCTAATTTCCAAATTTAATGGAACAAATGTAAATCAGTAATGAATGTGATAGAATACATTCTGTCAAAGGACACTATTTTGGATATGTTTTTCCCTAATGCCCTGAAGTACACATACTTTTTTTATTGCAGTAATTCTGACCATTAAATTTAAAAATTGTCTAGAAATTACTGTTTTCTTTTTCAACAAGTTTATTCCAATTACCCTTTAAAGCACCATCTGCCTTACTCAGCGTCAAACTGGTAGTTTAGGCTTTTTTAAGGTCTATTAATATTGCTTAGTCAAAGGCAATTCCCTGAAATACTGAGCTGGATTACATTCCGTTTCCTCTAGCATCAGAAGTACTATAAACTGATCACTGGCCACTGCGCCAAATTCTGTCCTTACACCTGGGAATCTTCAACATTAAGTTGACAAAAGAATTTGGCCTGAAAATTTTGGTTATAACTTACAATACATACAGTGGGATGAGAATAATGATGAAACTGAAAAGCCAAAGGGTTATCAAAACCTAGAATGAGTTTACAGAATAACATGGCATAGTACCAGAAGGGTCAACTATTCCATAAATTATCTTCTAGAAGTTGGTAAGTTCATCACTACTGATTCCAAAGATGTATTTGGTATTAATCCTCTAAATCTTCCCTTAAGCAGGACTAGTTTCATAATCAAATCATTACTCATTCAAGAATTTTTTCCTGTCTTGCACAAAAGTTTAATATTGAACTGTATTAGATTAATCAACGAAATTAAGTATATGCATATCAAGTATTGGTATCTGCCAGGATTTGATTTGCTTTTTTTTTTAAAACAATAATAAAAGAGAAAAAGGAAAACAATTCAAAGCTGCCTCATTGCTGTATTTCAAATTCAAGTGGCTGAAAAATTCCACAATACACAAAACCCTGTCCATTTTCTTGGGATCCAAGTGGAGAAATTCTTCATTATATTTTTTTCTACTTGTAAAAATTTCTAGCTCTAAAATTAGAAAGTATAAGGATTCTGTCCTCTCATTTTTAAGGAAGCACAGTAGGAAAAAAAACCCCACAGCACGCAAGTAAAAACAACTTTTTTTCCTCTCACTATAATGTAACTTTCTAATCTTGTAACTTTGAAAAGTTACAGACTGACATAAAACAAATGAAGTTAATATGGCAATTATCATTATTCAGAATTACAACTTTTTTATGGATATTCATAATGTGTTTTATGGAAGTCTTCATTTTTATTAATGTGCTGTTCTAACAAGACATTTGTGATTTGCCATATGCTGCATTAGTATTACCACTACTGCATGTAAGTGTTTTAAAAAGTTATGTAAATCCAAGGTAATGTATCACGATGTTGGCACATAACTGGAACAAGTTTTACTTGAGCATAAGACCATAGCTTCATTTTTACCTTTTTTTTTTTTTAGATTATTTATAATGCATTCCAAATACCAAGATCCAATTAAGAGCAAAAATAAATGTTATAGGATGCAATAGACTATCATTGATAGAATCAGGACCAAGATTGTCAATGAAAATACTAACTTGTAGCCAATATGGAAGAACTACAAACTGTACAGGGTAAGACCACAGCTGGGTGAATGTTCATGTAATTGCATAATTAATTAATGTTCAAATTTACAAAATTATGTTGCTCACTAAGGGTAAAAGATCAAGTGGAATTGCATACATTGGACACCACCAAAACAAAGACCACCTAACAACTGTAATTTTGTTCGATCTTTTCAACCCCTCTACTGCCCACATTTTTAAATTCATTTTTATCCTCTCATAAATAACTAAATCTTTATGGCCATAAATGTTGAAGTCTGAAACATTATTCCCTCTGTATCCATCTTCACACAGCTAATGCTTAATTCATTATCAGATGCTAAGTGGAAAAAATTACTCTAAACAATACTTCAAAGACTGAGATTCAATCTTGGAAAAACTTTGATGAGTGGATTTAGTGATTTAAGACTAAGTAATTACTGACATTTGTTAACAGCTTACTATAAATCACAAAGGGTCATGGCTGAAAAATGCAGAGTCAGTAAGAATTACAATGACATTGCAGTCCCATATTATCACAGCTCTTGCATTATAGAGGAAAAATAGTAATTCTGAACTTAGTCCTTTTACAGAATACTCATTAATCAATGATGGATTTTGTAAGGACTGCAGGTATAAAATATGAAATAATGAGCATTTTTCCCACTGTATTTGGATGAAAAGCATTCTTTAACTGTTCATGCATAATAAATTTTCTGACCTGATTTGACTAGATGGTAAAATGTTATTTGAATATTTGTTTTTCTTTCAAAGATGAAAATTACTGTTTTCTTTATCCACTGTTTAAAATTTATTTTTGAGAATCAGGAGGAAAAGAAAAAATCAGCTTCTTCCTGTCATCAGTGTGTAAGAACTCATCTAATTCTGAATTGTTCAAACAGGTACAGCAGCTTGTTTCAAGAATGCCCAAATGTAGCACTAGTGGCAATAAAGGTGAGGCACTTGCATAAATAAAGAGAGCAGAACCACCTCTTTCTAGGATTTGGGGGGGATTTTTGTTGTCTGGGAGTGTTTGGTGTGGTTTCTTTTGTAATTCTATTCTTCACCTTATTCAAAATCCGCACCATACACCATATTAGCTACATTCTCTACATACTGTATTAAATTACCTTACAATGATAGGGGAAGCACATAGTCACTGGTATTAAATGAAATACTTGATCCTATTCAAATCAGGTTTCCTCTTTAAGATCTAAAGTTTATGTAATGTCAAAAAAAAAAAAAGGATAAGAGATTGTGCAGAGCTTCACAGATTTTTGAGGAATTTATTTGTCTACAGATATAAAGTGAATCTGCCCTATAAAAACATGAAAACAAAATCTCTTTTTAGGTGCCTTCAGACTCTTCTCAGTGTCAAATACACACATTTAAAATAATTCAGCTTTTTCATGCAAGCATGTAACTCAGTGTCCAAATGCCACTTATAATATGTTCTCAAGAACACCATAATCTGATTGTAAGACAGTTACTTAGCTGAAATCTTCCTAGCTGAAGATGAGCTATTTTAATGTTACAGTAGCATTTCTACTGCAACTTATATCAATCAACATTTAATAAAAATGTTCCTGGAATATCTACTTCAGACTTACAAGGAACTTGAGTTGTTATAAAATAATCAAACTTTTCACAACATTGGTGAATTAAAAACATAAATTGATATTCCATTATATTTAGCAGTTACTAAGGGCTATAGGATTTTTTCATTTGACTTGACACCGATGTATAAAGCAGAAAAAAACCTGTGTCTTTACTGCTACTGTCAGAAGCATATTTTTCCAGTGCAGAGACCTAACTTCCAAAAAAATCATAGAATATCCTAAATTGGAAGGGACCCAGCAGGATCATTGAAGATCTGCTACACTGACAAAGGGTGAACATACTTTTTTCTGTGAGGAATTTAACCTAAACACAACATTGCAATAGGAGGCACGGGCATCTACATTAGCTGTTGTACCTGAACTATAACGACTAGATGAATTTTTTGTGGTCCCATCACATCTTACCTTCAGCTTAGATAGGAGGAATTCATGATCTTGCAGTAGTTTTTTAGTCTCATCCTGATTGCTGCCAATTTCTAACATATTTGGTGTTGATTCAGCCAGCTGAAGCTTCACCCATTTTCCACACTGTAATAAGTAAACAATTACAGCCTTGAGAAAACACAAGCTTTCTTTCATTTATTCACACAGATTCTCAGCTCTCAGGGGCCATACACATGACAAAGACACAGAACACAGTATAAACTTCATTTCTTTTGAAACAGGTAACAAAATCCCACACTCTAGTGTTACCCAATCAGTGCTATGATTTTACTTTTGCCCATGAAGAGTAAAATTATCACAATGAGCCAAAAACATTTCTCCAACTCATCTCCCCTTTCAGCTGAAGATGATACAGATAGTTAAAGAAACTTGGTGGGTGGGTGGAGCAGGCAGAAGGTACAAATATATCACAGCAGATGCAAAAACCATAACCCCAAATCTTATTTCTACCACACAGGTCTAAAGCACATCTATACTGGATATATATATAAAGAGATTGCAGAAGCAGAAGCAGGAACACTTAACAGCCTTTAGAACAGAAACCAAAGGATGGTGATAAGGACCAAAGTAGTGATGTCACTGGAAGCCAGCATGATTCTACAGGACAGAGGGGAAAAATAAATTACTTCACCTAAACTTGAGTCTCCTTGCAATGAAATTACTCCCCTGTAGCAGCAGACCACCTCACAGGAAGGGTGACAACTGACAGGAAAAAGCATTCCCATAGCTGAGCTACTCCCATCCTGAATAATAACCTGACAGCCTAACTCATTATCACCTTACTCTGCATTACAGACAAACCCTAGTTGCTGAGGCTAGCATGTTTCCCAGGTTGCCCGGAGAATGAAAAATCAAACTGCCAATAAATTCCAGCTGGGATTCATTACCAGCATCCAGCTTTACTCACGATGCCAAATTTTGTGTAAGCTGTAGGCGTGCATTCCAGCTCACAAAACAGGCCTTTAGGTGCTTATAAGCACAACTATACGCACATAAGAGTTTCTACTGAAACACATGAGAATATGAATTTACAGCTTCCAAAATTAACCACTTATTATCAGGTTTTTCCCAGCAAATACTTCATTTGTGGAGTTGGTAGACCATTTACGTAAAATTATTGCTGAGTACAGTTTAAAATAATTCAAGGAGTCTCAACTGCAATCATCACGCTTATTAACACATTTTCATGGCACTCTTCATTTATCTCTTACCTTTTAAACAGAGTAGGAGGAACTCCTTGCCTCCAAGAGCCTAGATATTTTAGCCAAATTGTTTATTCTATTTGAAAAAAACCGAAAAGCCACAAGGAGTAATTGTGAACAGAAACAAGTGTTAACTTCCAAGAAAGCCCTATTAGATATTGACTGATTAAGTGGCCTTGCCTTATCATTTTATGCTAAATATTCATTTGCACAGAACCTTTAAAAGAAGTAATAATCAGCAAGTAGTAGAAAGACAAGAACAGACATACCAGCAGCTGCTGCCTTACCTTAAGTACAGCTATGACAATACTGGCATCCCCAGCCTGAACAGCAACTGAACTGACCGTTGTTGTAGAAGGTTTCTGCTCCGAACTGGCTTCATCTGACATTGTGTTTGACAATGGGACTTCATACATTAAAGCAGACTTGAAATGCTCTTGCAAGGTCCACAGTTCATTTCAGAAAGCACCAGAGTCGCTTGGATTCATTCAGTGAAACAGCTCAGCTAACACTGATTAGTCTGCCAAAAGGAAAGAATGGGAGGTTAAAAATAGACAACTCCATTGAGTTTATCATTCTTGAGAGAGATTTGACACACCCCTAGTTTGGTAGCATTAAGCTGTCTGTTCTTTTTTGTCACCCTCTGAAGTGCAAAGGGCTTCTTCCTTGGACACCACCTGACACCAGCTAAACAAAGGAAAAGAAGTTCTCAAAAGAGGTAGAAAAAAAAATCACTATTGATTCTATACAGACAAACCCAGTGTTATCAGGTTTCAAAACACGAAACTATACAATCTCCGTTTTCACATTCTACACGTAAAATATTTTCTCGCTTGCTAGAAATATATGCTCAACATAATTCGTCCGCTGAATCAAAGTATTTAAACAGGATGAGCACGTGTATATAAATCAAATGTTACATCAAATCAGGGGATTTTTAATCCAAAAATATTTAAAGGGATAGTGACCATAAGAACCAGAGAAGGAAACCAAGTACTTTGTCTGAATTCTTAAGCAGTGTTTTATTCCTGTGTACGATTAAGATAATTTCCCTGCTTTTTAATTTAATCCTAAATTGTTTCTGTCTTCATTTTATTCTAAGTGAGCATAAGGAAGACCTCTCTAATAGTCGCTTAAACTCCACTTAAGTTTTTTATTCAGTGGAGGGAATGATTAGACATGTTTAGATTACAGTATTGATTTGGCATATTAATTCTATTGCCATTAACCCAGAGCATGTCACAAGTACCCACACTATGAGACAGCAGCTGCTGGGTTTCCTTCCACAGAACAGCTGAGAAAGTGACACTGCTGTTTAGGTTTGCAGGTCTCTCTGGAAACACAGTGCCACTCAAGAAACCACATGCACAACTCTCCCCTAAGCATCTGCTTGTTTGATTTGTTTAAAAATATGTGACATTTAGAGACATTTTTATATAAACTATATTTGCTAATTGCAAACAAGAACATACTCACCTGCCATGGAACCAAGATCTGGAAGCAAATTCTAAAATATTTTGCACTAGAAGAAACTTAAGGTTATTTCACGGAATTTCAACAGATGTGTCAAGGTCTGGGATTTTTTTGTTTGTTCATTTCTCCCCCGCTCCAATTGTTGGCAGATTATAATCTTAATCTGAGCACCACTTCAAACCATGACTTTCAAACAGGATATACAGAAGCACTTTCCAGTGGTTTGTGCTGAACAAAATGGGCTTGGAAAAGCAAGACCCATCCCTTGTGCCAAAACAGAACCATGAACCCTCAAGCTGCCAGCAAAGGAACAAATATCACATAGTTTTCTGAAACTCTTTGCAACACCTGTGAAATAACCAGATACCCTGCCAGTGAAACACTTTATGGATTTTCTTGAGAGTCATGTGTGTATTCATGTAATAGGTGTGGCAGAATGAAATGTTTGGTACTTAATCCCAACACAAAAACTGGGAGATGGAAGTCCTAAAGAAAACTTCAAAACTGAAACGTAAGAGAGCCCTATTTTGGTTTGAATGGAAGACAGATCCATTGTACAAAACCTGCTAAATACTCGAGCTTTCAAAAAACATTCCAAAAGACAAGCAACTTCAAATTTTTCACCCTGCAGGCAGGACTGAGGACAAACAGAACTTGGCTGTTGGAAAAACCAATTAGAAAAAACCAGCCAGACTTCTTGTTACTCTTACAAAAGAAGTTAGAAATCAATTTTGGTACTATGTCCGTGAGTCTTCATTCTCTCAGAAACACATTCTATGTGCACTTTTTCATGGCACAAGTTGGGCCAATCCATCATCTCATTAGGACAGCCAGACACAAGAGCTGCTTTTCACTCAAGTAAATGAGGTATCATTTTTCATAGTGCTGACACCTGGAAATAAGGGAAAAATGCCACACTCAAGAAGTTGACTGTAAGCAAATTTGGCAGCAACTGAGCCAAGTGATTCAGAACATCTGATAACAAATGCATGGTTATTGTATTTATTGGGCTTATGCTAAGCTTACAAGATAGGGATGGGGAAATATCACAGCAGCAGGCAGAGAAAAGGTACCAAGGTATCAAAACAGATCTTGGAGCCCAACTGTGGGAGAAAAAGCTGAAAATTTTGGTGCTGCATGATGAGACAGTTCGGCTGTGCCTAGGGAAACAAAATTTAACAAGCATGCCTTTCTCAGTCTTGTTTACTTACCTATCTGTCATTTTTTCCTCTGAACCAACCAACCAACAATCCTGGTAGCACCCAGAAACAGGCAGGTTATCTGCATTAGGAGGGAGAAATATCTTCCATTTGCTACTGCTGCGTGAAAGAGGAGAGTAAGAATGACATGAAGAAATTAGTTCACCAGCTGTCCATAGGAAACAATGAAACTGAACAAAGGAAACAATCTCAGGAAAATAGAGAAAAAGATCCAGTTTCAGGAGTGTAAGTGTATTAGCTGAAACAAGTGTATGTGAAAAGGATTTGAGAGGCAAATGTGAGAAAATTCACTTCATTGTCAACATGGAATGTGCTTTATCCACCTCATGAGAAACACATGAGGTGTTTTTCTCATGTGTAGCAAGGGAAGTGTGGTAATCATAGTTTAGATAGCATGCATAGGAAAAGGGCCTGTCTTTCTTGGAGACAAGTTGCTTTCTGTTAAGAGCTTCGGAGCAGCACATGTACTATCAAAATGGCTCTGGGAGAAACAAAGTTCACTCCCTGAAGCCTCGAAGACACAAGGTCCTTTACTTTGACTGCTTTGTAAATGTAGCACATCTCTTCCTTCCTTGTCTCACACTTGGGAGAACAGGGTGCATAGCGAAAAAGTGAAGGAGGACAGAGGAAGGAAGAATCTCTAACTGATGGGTTACTCACAGCTTGGAAAAAGATATACAAACACTGCTTTACTCTGGGAGCCTCACCTGGAACCCCTGTCAGTCTCTCTAAGTCTATGCTTGCTGCTTTTTACTGGTTCCTATCATCCTACTTCTTGAGTAGGTACCATTTTCAGGTATCATCAGGAATGAGGGCATGAAAGCAAGAAGTCTTGTGAGTTCCCCCAAGTTCATAAAGCAGACATGGAGGTCACATCAAGTGTGAGGGTTGAGCATGGGGTAGGTATTTCTCCTGAAAGAGGCTTCTCTGTACCCTACACTAGTTGAATAAGTTTCTAGGCTATCAAACAGGTTGAAATTCTAACCAGGTTTTCCTATACCCCAAACAAAGAATGATAAAAACTACACCAGCAGCAGTCAGGGTAGAAATGCGGGAAACAGAAACGCCTTCTCTCAGAAGTCAGAAAGTACATAAATGGCCTGTGGGGAACATTAACTTGCAACACTGCCTCTTTCTCAACACTGAATTAGAAAGAAGGACTTCTTGCAGATAACTGCCCTAGAGAGAAGGCTGACAGAAAACAGAAGGAAACTGCAGCCCTTGCAGACATTCCTTTTTTAGTGAGGACCAGAGACTCAGGACAAACTGGGCACAAACTAACTTCCCACATCCAGAGGCAGGGCAAGGACCAGCATGAGCTGCTCCACAGCCCAGCAGGGCCCTGAGACTGGGAGACTGGCTGAACTGAGGAAAGTCTGTCCTCCCACAGTCCTGGACACCCAGGGGTGAAGGGTGCCCAGACAGGACTGGTTCCCCATCTGGCAGTGAGGGGCCTCTGCTGCCCAAGTTGCTGAGATAGGACAGGTGCAGCAAGTGGGGAAGAAGCAATCCCTGCTCCCAAAAGTGGGGGGTTATTGGCTGCAAGAGGGAGGGAAAGGGCCAGCCAGGGTAAATGAGATGAACTTTAGGTAGGTAACAGCTTCGGCACAGGCAGAAAGCATTTCCCTGCTAGCTAAGAGCACAGGAGCTTAAGAAAAGGTGGCGCAAAACTAGCCCAGGACCCTGCTGGCTCCGAAAGGGGTTGTGTTCTCCTTGCCACCATGGAAGGAGAAGGCTCAAAAGTCCCAGTAAAGGGTTAGGAAACAGCTGTGAAAAAGTGCCCGGGGGTAAAAGACACCCTGCTTTCCCCTAGAAAAAATGGCAAAACCAAACCATGTTCCATATTATTGTTTGATAGTTGCAGATTAATTTCATTCTAAACACAGAAATACAGTGAAGAATTGCAGTTTGTATCTTCCCATTTTACTTGTGCATCTTCTAATAAAAACCCTTCTACTCTTGCTCCTTCATCACCAATCCTGAACACACTTTTATATCACACTAAGAAACAGCAGGAAGAGAAAAAGCTACCCAAAAAGCATCATCACACAAAGCTAAGAAAATACCAAAAGTTATCCTGGTTTATCCCTGTCATACTGAATATGTCTTCATGGAAGAAAAATGAAACAACACTTCTAACTGTAAAATTAGCAGTGTATCGGAGATCAAGAAACTGGCAAACAGCTTAATATTGCAAATTCAGTGCAATGGTAAGAGCAAAATCACTATTTGTTTGCTTACAAGGACAATGACTTTTAAAAAAAATGCACACAGTAAACCAACCTGGGAAGCAATGACAACTGAAGCATTTCAGGTCCCACTCTTTCATCCCAAAGCATTCTCTTTCCTATATCCCTCTTTTTGGATCTTAGAGGATTTCCACCAAGCATGTATGGTATTTGTACCTAGCACTTGTCAAAATAGTACCTAAATCTTTACTATTTATCAAACGATAGAAAAAGATCCACCAAATTTAACTAGGGCTTACCAACCAAATGTTGTATTGCATCAGCCTCAACTCTAATTTTAAGAAAGCTCATATAAGCTTTAAATTTAGAACTCCAGCTTCTAAATGTTATATAAAGAACGACCATTCTTTCTAGCATCTGTTACTTAAAAAATTGTCTTCCTGCTCTTCACCTGGCTTACATATAAGATAAAGAAGAATTTACACTTTTCCTTAAAGTGACAGCTACTGAAAAGACTGTTAGAAGTGACTTGATGACTATTCAAATGTAAATATGATGGCAAAATAAAAATAGTGAAGAGTTGAACTGTTGAATGGGGTGAAGAAATTAAACAAAACAGAAAACATTACACAGGTGTGAAGTGATCACATCTCATTCTCTCTCAATCCCAAGTGAAGACACAAGCATATGCTCTTAAGTCTATGGAGGCTCTCCACTTAGGTTTTCTCAGAATCAGCTGGAGAACAGACTTACCCCATCATCACCCCCGGCAAAGCTCAACATTTCTGCCTCACTGGGTGTTGTCCAAAACAAATGCCTATGGAGCTCTACTCTGATGAATGCAAAAGTGAAGCTGTTTTAACAGCTCTCAGGTGGCACACACATCAGTCAGCTTGTCAAAAGAGAAGACGGTGGCCCAGTGTATTCAACTCTGTCAGGAGGGCGAAGAGACATTAGAGAGTTCATTAGTCCGTTTTTCAGGCTCCAGCAGCAGCAGCAGCAGCAAGAGAACAGTTTATTACGAAAGATTAGTATGCTCCCTTGCCCATGCATGTAAGGAAAGCCAACAGGACTTTTGTTGCTAAATTCCTTGGGAGCATTTGAAATTCCTTCCTGATGTGGTGTGTTAGCACAGTGGAGTATGCACTCTGCACCAAATATAGATGTGAGACAGGCTACTCTTTCTCCCTGTAAAGAAGGAATATTAAGATACAGATTGTAATGTACATCTAAGTCTCAAGGCAACTACAAACTGTACCACTAATAAAGTACAGTGGTACTTTTGCCCCATGTCACTCATTTCTGTGTTTAACTTACATTTACAATTTAACTGTATTAAGACTATTTCCCTTTAATTTTTTCAATGTTTATACATAAATGTAGATATATGTATTAAACTTGTGAAATAAAAACATAAGTTAAAAATCACACAGACTGTTCAAAGAGACAGCTGAAATAGTGTAACTGGGTTCTTAGGACCACCTTTTAAAATTGAAAAGCCTCTGTTTAGTCTTATAAAAAGCAGTCAGCCAGCAATGATGCAAACAGATCAGCATGAGTCATTCAGTTAATAGGGAACAAATTAAGTGGATATAATCATGCTAACCACACTAAAACATAAAAGCCATATTGGTATTATTGTTTGGAAAAGTTGATTTAAATGGACACAAATTTCAGAAAGCTAAAATTAGAACAAGTAAAAGCTGTTATACAGCCACCTTTCTACTAGCAAATTACTTTAGACCTCTGATATTGGGGAGGGTTTATCCAGAAAAGAAAAATTCAGCAGAGGAGTTGAATTTTAAGTATTAGAGAACCATGAGGCTTTATAATCCTTTTTCAAAAGTAATTTATCAGCAGAGTTATAAACAACAGTGCTTTGTTTCATTATAAAAAGATACCTCCATCGTGAATAACTGCTACTTGAAGGTTCACACTGCTGAGCATTCCTTTGTATGTTCTGGTCACATATGTCCCTCTTTCAGATCATGGTACCTCAAACAGTGAGAATGTACCAGGTCCTGCCTCTCCTTTTCAGGTAACTACTGAATTGTGCAGCACACATAAGAGAAGTTAAAACCAGGAAGTACTGGAATTCCAGCCCCACCCACCCCAGCTCACTTGCCTGGAACTGGGTTGTTAAAATTCAAATCCCACATAATGTAAAATGAGAGAAAGGACAATTTAGAAAAGGATAAGAAAAAGAAGAAATTAAATCAGGGAGATGGAAGTCAAAGGACTGGAGAAGATTTTGAACCAGAAGAAGTCTTGATGAATGATGAAAGAGAAGCTGAGAGCTGCAAGGATGAATTAGGGACTGAGGATCAACAGTAAGTGCAAAGGTACACAGGGCACTTGGCCCTTTGTAGCAAGGGAACCATGTCAGGGTATTGAAAGTGCTCTGCATGTTTCAAAATCTTGCTACTGATATGTCTGTGTTAGGTGTAAGCTGAAAGGGCTTGTCGGAATGTGGCACATGCAGTAGTCAAAAATCTAATGTCAATTTAAATCATATTTAGATTTGAGCTTGAGTTTTACTCTAAAGACTAAATTATATGTGATAGAAGAATGCTCAGAGCCTAACTAATATGAAAGGAATTAGCGCAGTCAGGAGTTCACCTTAAAAGTGCAGTACTGCTGTAAAACAAATCACTGAATTGACTGTCTGTGACTTGCTGGTGGTGTTAGACCTGACAGCTACAGGTACTATCTATGACCCTTTTACAAATACACTTTTACCATAGGCCATCAGCACCAGTCCTGATCAAGACAATAAGTCAGTTGCTCAAATGTTTCTTTCCCAAGAGATTGATCTATCACAGTGTCCAGTAACACATTCAGAATCCATTGGTCAGGACAAAAGCCTTTTCCTGTAAATCATGGGAAAAAAAAATTTTTGACCACTTTTTCCAATTTCTCAACCTACCTTCTTCTGAAGTATCAGTCCTCCAGTGAACTCTGCAGTCAGCTGCTTTCATTAAGGATCCTCATTGCTTAATTACCTTAAACCTCACACTTGAAAATAGGTTTCCCCAGGACAATTATCACCATCTTTGTTTGAGAAAACAACAAAAATTGAAGTTTAATGATACAGTGGATACAAGGTTTTCTGGTATAATCTCTTGTGATCTCACTGTGTGTAGACAAGAGGCAGGCAAGCACTATAGCTGAAATTTGCTGTCAAAACCAAAACTGCACTGGGGGACCCTCTATATATGTAATGGGATTGGGGGCAGAGGATATACCAAATCAAATACAACTATAAACTTCTTGGATTTTTAAAACTGCACAGAGGTCATTGCTTGGTCTTTAACCTAACACAATTTCAATACTAGAATGTAGGAGACAGAGCCCTGCGGGATACAGTCTCAGACATCACTTGCCTGATGTTATGGCCTGAGAGCAGTACTGTGCCCTCACTGACAACAATAACATTGCCAGAATGCTGAGGTAAAACTCTCATAATGCAAAATAACTTCCAGATTAAGGTTCTGACTGGTCATATTAAAAATAGACTGACATTTTTACAGCAGGTTTACAGGAGATATCATGGTGTCAGTGCTGTGCAGGAGGTTTTGCTGCAGTCTGTTCCTGTCCTCTAATCTGCAAGTGACTATAAATTGGTGTTACTCTTTAGGCATGTTGGAGGTCCTGGGATAAAAAAAAGAGATGTATATCAAGTAAATTTAAAATAATAGCAATGCTAATGTATTTACAAATCTTTACTGTTTCATATTTGTCTATTTTTGCACTGGGTCTTTAAAAATCATGTAGTACATTTTACAGTACTCTTCCAATTAAAAAAAAAATCTTAGATAATTCTCTTAAGTTGCAAAATGGAATAATAAATCTTGATTTTTTTTTTTACAGTTATACAATTACTGTGGGCTTTTTATTTCATCAGCTAATTCAAGAGAAAGTTTATTTTTTCAACTATTTCACTACTTCCATTTTTTTAACTCACAGAGCTTGGATCCAACAGAAGCAATTCCAGGAGAGGGTTGAAAGATTAAAATCCACATTTCAATGAGGAATCACAGAACTTGGCCTAAATTAACAGAAACTTCTGAGTCCTCCATCTTGCTTTCATTACATGGAAGTCTTTTCAGAAGCAGAGAAAGATGATGTACCTTAAATCATCCTTTGTCAACAGAGCAGGATCTGCAGTAACTATGTTTTAGAACCTTGTTTTCAGTGTTCCAGGGATAAAAATAGCATGCAAGAGTACTTCACGGACTGCATATTTTTTTGTCCATTTGATCTGATATTTAGTAAATATCCTGTAATTAAACTCCTTTCTCTAAATTACTCTTTCTGACTGTGTGAATATTTCTTCTTTTTGCAGAGTATTTGATTAGCTACCTTCAAAGGATGAGCTTGATCTTCCAAAACATCCTTACAGCCCACCTATTGACACCATATGATTTTTATAAATATTTTCATTGTAAATGAAACTCTTACAATGTCACCAAATGGTTTTCCATCCTTTCTTTTTTTGCTTACTATTGCTTTTCATCACCTCAGTGTTCTAAGATGACAATTATTTCAGCTGTGCTTTTTATATTCTCCAGGTGTGTGCATGATTTCCATGACTATTAACATCTCACCCATTCCTAAATATTGATGAAATTTCCTTTCTAGCAGTGCTGTGAAGCAGGGAATTCAGCTGTCATCCCCTCCCAACACACACTGGCAGTAGCAACCATTTCATCCTACAAGTAAACTCTTCTTTGGAAACAATGAAAAAACTCTTTAAAACGTCTGTTGGATCACTTGCAAAGTCTTTGATGAAATTGCTAATGGAGAGTTTAGTAGCAGACAGGTGGATATAGCTCTAATAAAATCCAGAAGACAAAACAATACCTAGAGAAGAGGTAACAGCTAACAGTGAACAGCAAAAAGAACTCTGTTCACATTTCTGCCACCTGCAGGAGCAATGCCTTGGCTTCTTCACGTATGACTGGTTCTGCAGAGGAAATGCACCATGAAATGATGCCTGCAAATGGCAGCTACCTGACAAACTGGCCACATGCAATGAGTGGAAATAAAAAGCTAACAAGGCTCATTGAACATGTGGCTCGCTGCAGCCTTTTGATGCTGTCTTAAGCAAAACATTATCATAAACCCTGGCTACATCTAACCATAATACCATGATTCTTTGGATACCTTAGTCTTGGAGAAGAGGAAGGCCATGTTCTGAGAGGCAGTGAGTGATATAAAGCAGACACTGGATATCAAGCTCACATCATCACCACAGATATGTGGAGTAGCAGTCAAATGTGTTGAATACATTGTACAATCTTCACACTACTGAGCCTAGCTTCCAGGTATCTGCCATCCAATAGAGGCATGCAGAGCTACATACAAGGGCTCAGGAAGAGAACAGTCTGCACTTAGTACCAGTTTAGACTATGGCTTGTTCCCAAGTCTCTAAAAGTCAGGCTCACATCACACAATCATATTAAATATCAAGTAACCATGCTGTATACTTGCCTGTGGAAATAGCTGAGACTCCATGAAAGCTACTTTCTTTCCTAGTAGTATAAAAACCTTAAGAAGAGAATGGAATGTTAAAAAGACACTTATCACTTGCCCAAGACTTAAATAAATACATAAATTCTGGCACAGTACTTGAGAGAAACCTCTGGCTCAACAGCCCACTGCAACTCTGCAGCCTCTGATCCTGTAAGGCACAGGGATCATAAGCAATCCAGGCATGCCTGGAAATTCAGCACTGACAGTGGGAATGTGCTGTCACTTACCCAGCATCTGCCACTCTTGGTGGGAAAATGAACATGGGAAGCAGAAATCCCAAAATTGAGATGGCAACACACACTGCAAACCAAGCATAACACATATCTGAAAATTACACCTCTGAAATTAACACACTGACCCCTTCTGCCAAAATGGAGAACATTAACAAATTAAAATCAGGGGCATGAGAAGTATTTGTTCATGCTTTGTTCTGATATAGTTTCTCAGCTAACAGGTCTTCCACTAGTTTCTCTTAGAGTCTGTTCTTACAGCTAAGACAAGATTCCCTCTCCATTTTATTTTCATAATTTATAGATTATTAGAATTAACATTTGGTGTAAGATCTAGGAAAGGGCTCAATACGGGTTTTTAAGGCACAACGTATAAGCATTTATATCCATTCAAATAGAGCCAGTGATTCTCAGGATTTCACAGAAGTCTCAGGGCTGTTCTACCATGAGCTGTCACAGCCTTAGTCTGTGCACAATGCATATCTACACAGAACTGCCCAAGCACCTTGCCATGTGTGTTCTAAGAGCCACAGCTATCATGAAACCTTGGTTTTGTTATTTTTTAATCTACTTAACACACATGTTGCCTTCTGACAATGACAGTATTGTAGCAGAGCTGACAAGAAGACTGGGATGTGTAATATCAGGATCCTCAGAAGAGCTAAGTGTATTTATATGGTCATAAGTGGAAACCACGTTTTAGAAGGCTGTGCAAAGCAGTGAGAGGTCATTTTGGCCACATATAGCCAGTGCAATGTTTTGTTATAGAAGTTTGACAGATAATGTGTGGCTAAACCAGCTTTCCCAAAGAGAGCTTATTACATACTTAGTATTAGAAATCAGGGATAGTTTCATTGGGTCTCCTCTTGACATTTTAAGCACAGATGTATGACCTTAGTAATCAATAGGATATTTTACATAACTTAATAGTATTCCTCCACTTTACATACAAATCCAATGTGCATTAAGAGGTTTCCTGATGGGAGTTGCATCAATGGTGTCTGATGGCAATCAGCAGCTACGCATTGGTGGAAGAGCTAAAAGGCTTTCTAATATGTAAAAAATGTCTGTTTTAGATTGTAGAATTATTTTTTTAAAAGTGTTACAGTTTTAAATTAAGCTTTTAAACACACTTACTTTTAAGCACATTTTGTGTGTTAGTTACCTATGCACAAATAGATAATTTTTCCTGTAGCATTCAGTAGTCACAACACATTTGATGTTTTGATGCCGGCATTAAAATGCCAATGAAACAGCATTATTATTTAAAAACCTGGAGTTTATCTGCAATAAAAAGAATGTTTTCTATTCATTACTAAAGTAAATTATCTGCACAACTCTTGCTAACACAACCAATTGTTTCCACTTAACAACCTTCTCTCAAAGTATTCAAAATTGATACTGATTCAAGTTTCCTTTGCTTTACTTTGTGCTTCAGAGTTGGAAATGTTAATCTGTCCCTTTGCTCTCTGGGCTATAAGCTGTAAATATTACTAGTACTTGGAAAATTACCTGAACTTTTCCAGTTGAGTTTAAAATAAAAAAAAAAGGGGGGGGGATTTTTACTTTTTCTTTTTAAATATTTTCCAACGTCTTTCCTTAGCACATATGAAATTTTAAGAAAGCATTTTTTTCTTCACCTCTCTGCTCCAAAGCAGAATTTAAAACCTGACTCAGCCTTCCTCTTGTCTCTATTATATTCCCCTAATTTTTGCTGTAATAGAGATCTATGTATACGAGTCAACTGATAAGAAAAGAGAAAGCTGTTACCTTAATTTTCATTCCTATTTTGAACTTAAGTGTATCTTTAATGTTTTACATATGTTAAATATTTCTTAATATATCCTGTCTCTACACATTCTTGTATCAGCATAACTAAAATTTTACAGTCACACGAGCATCTATTTTGATGAATATATTTGATTTTGATTAGTACGTTGTCTTCCAGTTTTACAGAATCAGAGGTATTCTCACGAGTTTCTTTGATGATTCACCTTCATGTTCCAAATTATTCCTGGAGTCTCAGAAAAACGGTCCTAAGCTACCATGTGTTTGGGAGATCTGTATAAAGGGACCCATTAGAAGTAGGAAACCAATCTCCTTTTGGTGTGGTTATTTAGTCTTACCTGTATTTCCACACAGTAAAATCTCTACAACAAAACTACCTCCACTGAGCATCAGATGAAAAATATCTTTAAGTACTCCTTGACTCCATATCCTTGCAAAAGGTATGCAATTATGAAATTTTTAACAGAATTTTCAATTAAGATGCAGCCTTGAAAGGCATAAGTACTATAATGATTTCCTCCAGTCTTTAAGTGGAGGAAACAAAAGTGGGGACAATTGTGGGAATCAATAATTTTAAAGTTTTATCCCAATGTATTTTTCTAACATTTGATTTTGATTCAGAGAAATAACTCTGGAATTGCCTGTCCTGTTACATATTATGGAACTGTGGAAATGGCACACTAGAGAAGACTCAATCTACTGAAATTCAAAATGACTGTGCATTGGAACCACATGTAGTAGAACTGCTTCATTATTTGCCTTTGTATCTTACTTCACTTTTCCACAAACCTAGAAAACACAACAGGTATCTCTCCAGAGACATCATTAATTAATTCCCTTGTTGGAATGATGCTTTGCAAAATTCCAGATACTCAAACATTGTTTTTGGCTCTTATGTATGGATTGTTATCCTGTATGCTTAGACCAACCTTTGATTATTTTCTTTAAAATAGAACAGAAATCTAACATAAGTAAGCATTTTTACAGTCCTAACTCCCTTTTTACTGGTACAAGAATCTGGAGAGACATGAAGAATTGATTTTGGAAGTTAGGAGTCACCAAATCTTTGCTTTCATCTGTTTCTCAGCATTTTAGCTTCAACGCTCACATAATGTGCTATTACACAATTTCATCTGTACCTTTTGGGCTTCCTTTCTTCCTCCTTCTTAATAATCTCCTTATACAGATTAAAATTATCCTGTAGAAAGAATTCAGGAAACCAGAGCTTATTGTTACACCATTATATGCCATTACTGTTGCTGAATGCCCACAACAACCTCGCCTTGATCATGACCTACTGACATTGTTTTTTTTTTAACTGAGATGGAAAAAAAAAAATCTTCCCCCTATCTTTTTGTCAGCTGGCACTGATATTCTTAGGCCAGCATGATAGAATAAGAAGTGCTATACAATCCCACTGCACACACAGCCTTTTTCCACCCACTGCTGTACCTCCAGAGTAACTTTATTTGAACACTAAATCAGTCAGTCACACAAAGCTATACAAGTCTCCATGGTCCAAAACCGGTTATTTTCCCAAGAAAAATGCGACCCCATTAATCCTACTCAACACAATATGAATTTAAGCAGTGATCAGCATCAAACATTCTTACAGAAACTAATACAAATGCCCACACACCTATCACCATTAAGAGTTTGTGGGTACAAGCATTTTGTATGAGTACCAGGCTATGCAACTGATGCACTAGCAAAGAAGAATGGCACTTACCAAGGTGATCACCTTTCCAATTTACTGTCACAAAAAGCATACTCAGAATTACATTACTAGAAAGAGTAACAAAATACTTATCATATTTTGAAACATTTCAAATACATCCAAACTTGGCTAACAGGAACTTAGAAATTCTTGGTATTCATTTCATTACCATGAACAGAACTGATTTCATCACTTCCAAGTCATCAGTTGTAATGTACGTAGAAGTACAATCCTTACAATCAATCCTTACCTATTCTGTTGGTATCTCCCTATATCACATGTAGCAGCACTGTATACTGTGATTTCTATTTAAAAAAACCCCAAACACATTTCCATCTTTTAGAACTCCCTTATTAGACCCATTTTTGCAACCAAAAAGTGCAGAGTAAGAGCCACAAGTAGAGACACTGCTACTGTTCACAGTAGTATGTGCACAAACAAGTAACAACAGATTACTTGAGCACAGGTTTTTTTGGTTTTTTAGTACGTCTCTACATATCTCACTGACTTTTTGTGCTACTAAGGGTTGTACATTTCTGAAGATTCACTAGCAAGTACAACCATAGATGACAGACTGACTAAGAGTAAAGACCAGCACAAAAATCCCTCTTTAAATTAGTTACATTTAACAGTATTCTTAACACATGATGTTTAGTCCATTCCTTCAGTAAGACAGGAAGTCTCAGAGTTCATAGGAAAGATTTAGAAATGTCTGGCAGACTCATGCAACGTGACCTAGAAAACTACTTGCCATCATTCCTGATACATAAAAAATGGGCAAATTGCAAAGTGATGGTAAATAGCACTTTACCAGCCATTTGATTTCCCTAAAGGCAAGGAATTCCAGAAGGGGAATGGAGCAGAGAGAGAAAGCATAACCCAAGATGCTGTTTTGGAAACTCCATTAAAGACAAGAGGGTGAAACTCAAGAGTCCACTGGCCCCTAGGAATGTTGAACGACAGATAAGAGCAGCGTCAAGATTGGACTGCACACACAGAGCCAAAAATAACATCAGGGTTATTAGGGTGAGCGGTCACCAGTTCCAAGTTGTGCACACAGCTGTCACAGGAATGAGTTAGGAGCTTCTGATACTACCCTGGGTTGGCATATGTTATTGAGCCTCTAAACAAATACCAAAATAAAATAAAATAACCTTAGTGTTTGTAATCTTGCTTACTCTAATATTTTAATGAGATTTTATACTGCAGATTCAAATTAAAAATGTTGCTGAGCTGGAGACACAGTGTTTATTAGTGACTATATTAATTCACTTTTGTGTTTGAGCTTTTCATTAAATATACTTTTCATGTTTGGGTTCTTTCTAAGTGAATTTAACTCCTCAAAATATTAGCCATAGCAACAGCAGCTTTCTCAAATGCAATTGAGCAACTAAAATAAATTTGAAAATATTATATTGAAAAAGTCTCATTATAAATAAGGTCTATGAAACATCAGTTGGTTTTAAACTAATATTAACGTATATTGTACCATTGCATCAAATGCAAAAAAAAATATATTGGATTTTCTCTGCCAAAATACCCCAAGAGGAAAAATACCTTTATAATTAAATTTACAGGTAAGTCATTAATTTGGAATTACTGGGTTTTTATAGAGAAATTGCTCTATTTGAACCATCACTTTCCTCTGGAAAAAATGTAGAAAAACTAAGACAAATAAGTAAATATAATATTTGAATGACAGATCCATCAAGTAAATCTGTAGAGTAATAACAATGCACGCAGGAAGAGAACATTATTTTTACTGTGAGCAAAGTATAGCTTGATAGCAACATAAAGTTCTTTAAACTTACAGTTGTTTGTTTCACACATATTATAAAATGGTCAGATACCACACCATCATCCAGTAAATCTAATACTGAATGTATCCAGATTACATCCTGAAAATAAGGAAGTTAACCAAGTAAAGCACACAGCTGATTTTGTTTCAATCCAATTCCCTGCTCTTAGTAAATTTCATTTTATTACTAATCTCATGGTTTTAATGTTGGTTATGAACCTCATGTTAATTTTTTTTCATTAAATGAAAAGCTTTAACCTCAAAGGTACTAACAGGGATATTCACATTATTCAGGATTCTCCATTCAAAGGGAAACAAAACACTTCGAAATAAAGTACGGTCTTACATGGGAACAAAACTATTATTAATAGAACACTGACTTAAGCAAATACTATCTTACTTTTGTTCAAGAACTGCTATCAGAAAGGAAAAAAAATAGCATGAACTCTTGCCCCTATTAATAATAGTTCAAGAGCAGTTCCCTTATTTCTACAGTATATCAGAGCATTTAATATGAAAAATTATACAAACTTTGTAAATATACTGGGGGAGTAATGATTTTTACTACCATTTATCACAGACCAGAACAAATTTATATTAGATTTTAAAAAGATGATTTTTATTAAGCACAAACAGCTTTTAATACATTATCAATACAAATAGGAAAACATCTCTTTAATGGATTTGATATATCAAAGATTTGATGGGCAGGTTGCATACTGGCACAATAAAAATGACTTTTTTTTAAGTATTTCAAATTAAAATTACAGTTACCACTGCCTACGCTGCAGGAACTTACCTACAGTCTAGAAGTACTACATCACCTGGGCATGGGGGAAGCAAAGAACTAGAATTTCATAATATGGAACTTCTAACACTTTAATTAGCACCACTCAAAGCTTGCATCAGCTGTCTAACTAAGAAGCAGCTGACAGGTCAGGTAAAGCTTTACAGCAAATTTCAGTGCAAAGTTTACAGTTCCTTTTCATAAGATACTTGGAGTCTATGGTTTCATAGCATGTTAAATAATTATGGCTTGATAGATGTACAGTATTAAGATGCTGAGAACATTTACTTCAAAAAAAAGATGAGACTTGTAACGGCTGTGAAATGCATTTTAATATATTATGCCAAATTCTGTAATATGCAAACAACATGCTGGATTACAAACTTAAGTCCTATTATGAATTCATAGACAAGGGTCAGTATTAGCTCTCTGGGGTAGTGGCTTCTGGTTGTCTCAGCTGCTGCTTTTTCAGGCTAACTAGCTTCATCTTCTCTCTAATGTGTTCTGCTGCAGAAGCCATGTCACTTGGGCTCCCAAAGTACTGCTCAGACCTAAAAAAAACCACAAACCACAAAAAGTTTTTAGCGAAAAGTATGACATATGAATATACCCATGAATGGCACTAGAAAACACAAAACAGACAGCAATTTAAAAGCCAACTTTAAGGGGCTTTGGAGACTCAGCGATGAGACTTGACATCAAGTCATTGACTCGATGAATTTATTATAAATACTCAATGAGCCTTTTATACCCAAAAGATACTCTCAAAAGAAGGTTGAGAGTGGTGAGATGGGAACAGGTTGCCCAGAGAAGCCGTGGATGCCCCAATCCCGGAAGTGTTCAAGGCCAAATTGGATGGGGCTCTGAGCAACCTGGTCTGGGGGAATGTGTCCCTGCACATAGCAGGGGTTTGGAACTGGGTGATCTTTAATGCCTCTTCCAAACCAAACCATTCTATTATTTGAACAGCAGGGCACTATTCCTTATGTGCAACTAGATACTTCTCAACACTGTTTTTTACCTCCCTTCTCTGGCTATCCCCCAAGTCAGTCTAACAATTTTGCATACTGTGACAATCTATGAAATCTGTCTGTACATGAATTCTGAGGCTATAAAATTGCTGCACTATTGAAGGACTCTTCAAATGTTAAGTCAGCCACATGCTGTCAAATTATGCCATCTACCTCTCAAACTGAAAGAACTGTGTAATTCAAATACAACAAAGAATAGCTGAAATGTTAGGGAAACAACTAACCAAGCTGTCAGCAAAGGGAGGATTTGAACAGAATAGGTGTTTCAGAAGAAGAGGTATCAAATCTAGTTAAAAAGTACAGAAGCTGTAAACTTTGGAAATGGTAGTAGGACAAAGAACTTTCAGACAGATGTAAGTTGCTTCAGACAGGCATAAGTGGACGGAAAAGTTAGACTTGTTTGACTAGGGAAATCCAAAGTCAGACTGCACAACTGCATATGGGATCACAGTATGGGGAGATGTTTTTCCTGACACAGATTAGAAGCCAAGAGCAGGATAGGGAACAGTGACCTGAACTTCCAAAAAGATACTGACAAAGGTCTGAAGAAGTGAACAGGCTGATGAAAACGTCCCCGTGCATTTTATGACATTTTTCATGTTTCTAAATTTATTAAACTATTTCTAATAATGAGTGAACCCTTTGCAAATTGTTTGTTAAATGCTTCAAAAATAGAATCCTTAGGAATGATGAACAGAGGATCCTGAGATGTAGGAGAGCTAAGATACCATTTTTGAGAAGGTGCTGAAATGACAGAGGGATCAGAAATAATATTCAGGATTCAGTCAGACAGCTAAAATACAGGTGTGTGTATATATACCTATAGCCATAGGAGCTTTGCATTAGGACTAAGTGTGGCAAATGCCTTGTTTGTTTTAACTTTAATAGTCTATCTGCAAATTACATGCATTTTAAGAATAAATAAAGAGTTGCTACATTTATCAGGTCCCTAAAATCTGCTATTCAGAAGTTCAACAAACACTTCTTGGTCTGGTTTTAGGTTGTTTTTGTTTGTTTGTTTTTCTTCATAGCTATAAAATGCTCCACTATTTTCAAACATTAAAAGGGCAGTAAAAATCACTACTAGTTCAGGCCTGAGTCCGTCTTCAGGGTTAGCACTCCTTACTGAAAGAAACTACACTGTAGAAGAAATATGGTATTTTGGAAATAATATGACAATAAACTTCCATGACCAGCTTCCTGCAGATCAACTTCAGGTAACCCATAATGTGGTTGCCTAATACTATATCATAAGGTTTCAGCCCCTAATTCAAAACAGTGATTTCAAACCTCTTTCATTGTGGTGCGAGGTCCTACACACCCAGAGATTCATTCTATGGCTTGGTAATACTCAGATAGAAGTTAACTACAAGCTCAGCATAACAATGGACACATCTGTTTCATTAAATACAGAGAACTGAGTTTTATTATGGCTGAGATTCTAAATTCAATTTGCTTTTGTAGCTCAAGACAACCACCAATTTTAAACTAGTATGAATAGCTCTTAAGGGAAGTACTGTTTTGTTTACTGATTGAATCAAATGTAAATTTGTCTTCAATATACTGGCTTAAGACTTAAGATAGATAGAATTGCAAATAAATGAATCAAAATACCATAATTCTCATCTGGTACCTTTTTTTCAGGGAGAAGAGATTGGGACTGGTCATTCTTCTGTTACTTCTACATACTGTGCTGGTGCAAAGACTGCACAAATCTAATAATCATTCAGTGTGAAAAGGTCACTACTTTAAAAAGGCAGCACACTAGTACTCATTAAAAATTCTTTCCCATCTTTTTATAGAAAGCAGGCAGGTCCAATCTCCAGCTCTCCAAAGACAACACGCCTGCTTTTTCAATTTCAGCAGTAAGCCTTCAGGATTCTTCCATATATGAGTCCATTATGAAACTTCACCAAAAACATTATTCAAAAGGTATTAGAAAAAACATTCTGCATACCCGTCGGGATAAACTACAGGCACTGTTAGTCTGTCCAACAGTGATTTCCCAACCGCTTCAATTTCATCAAATTGCTCCATTTCATTAAAAGCTTCAGGCTGCTCTGGACATTCCTGCAAAATCTGTTTAAAATAAAAGTAGGAAAATACAGAATAAAGTAAACAAGGGATAGCATGTAGTTTTTAAAGTTCCATTAACTGGCAGAGTGAATGCTTTTTCAGCATCTTCACTATCACATTTACATGAGGTTAAGTGACATATTCATATAATTCAAGAAAAGAAAATATTGATTAAGCTACATTAAGGGCTACCACTACTGTGTATTAGAACGTCTCATTATTTCTGAGAGGAACAAAACGTCTTGCTGGACAATATTCCAGCCACAGATATAAAATGCATAAAAATCATAACCTATATCATTAAACATACCAGACAGCCATATAAAGTGGAAAAAAACATAGTTAATGAAGAGCCCCTTACAAGACATTTCAAAACTAAAATCCTCACCTGGCACAGAATAGGTGGGACTTAAAGAGTCTGAACACAAATCCTTCCTGATGAGATTGTGACCCAATACTAGTACTTAGTACTGTGTTTTCTTCCATTTCTCCCTTTGCCATTTCTTACTTTTTTCCAAAACAACATGGATATTAACAGTGTATTTTCCACACAGACTCAGTAATATGTCCCAGTAGTGCTAGGAGAATTATGTTTTTGAACATGGCTGGTTTTTTTCAGCCATCCATTTACTTTTCTTTAAATTAATGACTACCTAAAACCTGCAATTAACTACTGCAATAATGAAAGAATGCTCATAATATGGATTGAAAGAATCTACTCTTTTAGGAGTTTATGAACCACTGAAATCTAATTTGGTATCAGGTAAAACTTTTTTTAGCTGTCTCTGACAGCATAAATGATCTATTTCTGCTTTTGTGAAGATCCATCAACTCCCAATGCCTGTAAAGTCAAAGTATCTTCCATTCATACAAATAAGAAATTAATAAAACCAAGGAGCATATGAATCAACTTGGAATCCATACTCTCCTTTAATGACAGAATGAATTTATTTTACCATGTGTAAAGTTGGCTTTATTTGCAGTCACATGCAATTTTATTGTCAATATTCGAGATACATACTCTAAACTCCTTTTCTATAACGTATCCCTTCACAGAAAGAACAGTTTCTGGACAAAAAAGGCCCTACCTCTCATGACATACATTAGTGGACGTTGTCTCAAATTCAAGCATTTGAAAACTCTCTACATTTTCCCCTTTCAGTAAACTGTTACTGAGTACCAACTATTCCTCAGCCTCCTCTGTGGCTTCTCGCATCATATGACTGGGTGCAGCAGTGAAAGGTTGGGTTACAGGAGTTTGAAAGCCATACCAATGTAGAGGTGCGTTCAAAAGGAAGAAAGCACAACTCAAATCCCTCCAGGTGCAAAATACAAGAGGCAGAAACTAACTGGCAAGAGTTGCCCTCATTTACACTGTGTGTGAAAAGGATACTGCATTCAAAATGCACACAGCTTGAAGGGCAATACACCTTTAACTCTCCAAAGAACTTAAAGGACCTGACAACTTTGTATTATGGAAATCAAGAAGTATTTCTGGCTGTTAAGAATAATGGCCTCAAAGACACAAAGAAATGCTTTATGATCAATATCAGAGCTCCCCTTTGAAGAGGGTTGCTGTTCTCTTTTTGTTAAGCAGGCCCCACACCAATATAGGTATGTGAACAACAATGGTATTAAGTACCTGAAATTAACAGTTAGAAAAGTATGCTTGAATTTGTTTCTGCCTTTTTTTTTTTAATGTAATATTTAGATAGGGTAAAAAATACACACTGACAACTTCACTTTCCTTAAATTTCGTTTGCTTAAATTTGGGTAAGAAATTTTTCTTCTTAAAAACACAACACTCACCTTCTCAGCACTTGAATGAAATGCAACAGCTGTTTCCAGACGGTGTACTCTTTCTTCAGAAGTCACTGTAAACTGTTTCCACACTCTGTTCAGTCTTGGAAGTGTGTCTCCTGAGGACCTTGAAGTGCACCGCAAGGACTGGCATAGAACAACAGTTGCCTGCAGTAACTGCCTCCCATAATCATAAGTACTCTAAAAATTGGAGAGGATGGGAAAGAAAGTGCATGTAAAAACTCTGCACTTAACAGCAGCTAAATAAAGCAACAGCAGTCAAGTTTATGAAAGCTCTGTCTGCAATTTAGGTCCACAAACTATATTGAACTAACCTGGTCTACTAGAAAATGCTGATGAAGTATGAATAAAATTGTGATGACCAAAGACTGCTTTTACTCTTATTAAAAATAAAATATGCCCTGTTGTCTAGTGTTCACACTGGTAAAAGAACAGAGCTTCCTGAAAATTTCAAATAACTGTTTGGATTTAACACAGGACATTTGATACCTATTGCCAAGATGACTGTTTCACTTGTTTCACTGTCACCACATTTGTAGTAAGCCAGCACCCAGGTGCACTGTGGTAGTTCACTATAATGGCAAACTACCCTCCTGTCACCATCAGTTTTTATTCATCAGTTCCAGTGTAACAGGTGCAATAAGAAAACATCACATCTGTTAATTAACAAGTCCAAATTAGATCTTCCTAAAAGCAGTCAATGACTGAAAAAGCACCTGAAAAAGGCTCAGCTTATCAAAAGTAATTTTAAAGACTATTTGAAATAAGTCTTTCACAAAAGTCAATCAATTTTGCTTGGTCTTTTGCATTGCCTATGTGAAGATTAACTGAGGTACTAAACTTGCAGCATTGCCACTCTTGATAGAACTGCAAAATCTCATTAGGCCTATCACCAATTTCAGCAATCACAATTTTTTCATTAAAGCATTGAGGCAAACCACTAAGAGGAGTAACAGCTGTATAATAATTGTCCATATAGATATCAATTCTATTTAGGAGATTATCCGAAACTGTACAGACCCCAGATTGCTAAAAAAAAATAACTCATTTCACCTGTGCAACATCAACAAATTTTCGATGTTTCTCCAGTAAAACTTTTGTTTCTTGAGCATCGTCTCCCAGTCGGATGTGTGTCTTCAGCAGAGCATCCAACAGTTCACTTAACCATTCTACTGCCTTAAAAACAACAGTCAAAAGAATAAAAACTAATAAATTAAAAAGAAATTAGTCCAGAAGGGTGAGGTAACTTCAGTGTTAGTATATGCTTTTGATACAGGAAAAGTTAAATCAGCTATCACAAACTGATAGATCGTGCATGCAATTACCAAATACACTATTTGCAGACATTGCTATAGCCTTTATTTTCACTGACATGTTCCCTAAATAAAACTGTATTTGAAAGTTACAAAAAACCCCAAAAACCTGTGAAATCATCAGCCCCCATAAATTAAACCAGTGAACTACAAAGACCAGAATGATGAAATTCTGTAGGCACTTTCATACCTGAGCAGCATCCTCTTCACACTTAAATAACTGTACCATCTGAAGCATCTTCAGTCGCCGCACATCCACCATATCCTCACACCTTAAACAACAGCACAGAAAGACTCACCAACAGATGTATAGCAGACACAATACACTCTGAATTTGACAACATTTTCAGTGAGAAACACTAAGATATAAGTGCCCATGAAAAGGTGACTAAAGCATTTTTGTGATGCTTAGCTTGGCCAAAATATATAATATCTCACACAACAATAAGAAATACACAATAAATAGAACAGAGCGCTACAAGTCACTGAAATCACGATCCTCAAGATTCCTGATATGGCTAAGCTGCAGACAGTAACAGCAGCCATAGCTACAAGATCTTGCAGCAGCATTGCAGGTTCCTTACATCGTTCCACTGTTAAGATCTGCCACATGTGGCTGAGATAGACTTTATCCTACTGAAATTCAGATCAAAGTTGCCTTCACCTTGGCATAATTCTGAATTGTACTGTTTGCTGGGGGCAAAGTTTTCTTGATTAATATGATGAGGACTGTTTAAAAGATAATACATTTTTCCATTTTTATTTTTAGCTTACTAAAGATGGTAATATCTTGCAACATCCTTTGCTACACTTGTCAGGAAGCATTTAAAAAATCTAATTCATATAAAAACTAATCCCAACTATCTAACTAACCCTAACTATCTTATTCTGAATTGAGCATATTTTGTAGTTCTTTCTCCAGTTAGAATTCAAAAAAAGTATTGAAAGTTTTTCTCTTTCCATAGTGAGAGCTAAGCTAATATATTTAGCAGAATACTTTCCACTTCTATTTCAGAGGCCTACTAAATAGACAGTACAATTCACTCCTGTCCAGTGCAAATGGAATTACTAATGTCAACAACAGTCAGCTTTATAAGCAAATGCAAAAGACTGTATGCATGATTTTTTCCAAACTAATTGCAAACATAAGCACTTCCAAAGAACAGTTTGTTAACATGCTTCATTTTGTTACACATCCTGTAATGCTTACAGAAAGGAAATGTGTTGCTCTAATAATGCAGGGCAACACTTTATGGGTTCCAAAAGCATAACTAAGGCAGCAAAATCCCCCTGGAAGTGAACATTATAATATATGTATATATAAATAACAAGAAATGTGCAATAGAATCTGTAAAAAAAAAAAAAAAAGTACTGTAAAAATTACTATTAAATGCTACTGAGATACTAGTCCTATTGTACTTTTTTCCTCTTATACAGGCTAAAGAACCTTGGTTCAATCACTCACCATCTGAAAGCTGCTTCCTACCTTTGTCTGGAAATTTTATTGACATTTTAGTTCTCTAATTGATTTCCCACAATTCTATATCCCTTCTGAGAATAGGGATCAGAATTGTGTGACACTTAAAACAGAAGTGGACTACCAATCTACACAGTGACGCAATGACATTTTTCTTTTAGTTTTCTATTCCTTTCCTAAGAATCCTTAGAGTTCTACTTGCTTCTTACAGTATGATTGAACACTAAAGTGATTTCCACAAAAGTCTTCCAATGTTTACTCTTGAGTTCACAGATGGTTCAGAGTCCATTCCTATGTATATAGTCTTCCCTTCTCCCACGTACATTTCTTTTCTCAGTACTGAATTCCAACTGCCATTTTATTGCACAGTGACATGTCCTCTACAGCTTTTTGCAGTTGGCCCTCTAAACACAAGTGTTGATCAAGTAAATAGGATTCAGAGGACATACTTAAAACAATATTTTCTCTAGGCACTACCAAAACACATGGTTTCTTACACTAAGCTCCCTAAGAAAACAATTTATGAGTTGTACAATTAATTTGCAAAATGAGCAATTTGATGTTCATTAGATCTTGTTGTTTGTTCCCTAGAGGCCCCTTTTTGTTCAGCCAAGGCCCTGAAACTTCAGGTACTTTCTATGGACAGCATTACATTGTCTCAGGGGTTCCTGCAGTAATATTGGCAATGCCACCAAATTCTTTCACACTGTTGAGTAGAAAAAAAAAAGGCAGTACTATAGGCAATCAAGTTCTACTACATCTTTAAGAAAAAATAATCAGTGAAATTTTGGAGGAAGAGGATGATAGCATAATCCATCCTTCTTGCAAATTCAACACTCTCTAGTATTTCTCTCTACTGCAACTTAATCTTCCACTTTATCATTTTCCAAAACTCATAAAAATCAACATTTTGAAAACTGAACTCTGTGCCTCCATTTTGCATGCTGTCCTACCCAACATGATCTCATTTGTCTTCCTATCTTCAGGAATGAAAATATCATGCTCAAAGGACAGAGGTTGTAAAAACAAGGATAAACAAATCTGTGCATTATTAATATGTAATATTACAGCTATCACCACTACTGTAGTCTTATACTTCCATCTCAAACTGCTAACATATAAAACATACCTCTTGCCTCATTTTCATAATTACATATAAAAGGAATGTATAATTCTTGAGCATTTACAAGTATAGGAAAGCATTCAAATACTCAGTAGCAAAATACAAAAGGTGCTTGGTGTTAGGAATATGCTACAACAGATTAGGCAAGGAAGCTTCTTTCCCATTTAAATATACTACAAATATAAATTACAGTTGTACTGCATCCCTTAACTGAAGATAAAACAAAACAGCCTCTTTAAAACAAACAAAATTATATATAAATTTACCTATCAACACACAAAAATCTTAATGACTAGAACTACTGTTCTTACCTTTGTTTTCTAAGTTGCATATCTTCCATTACTCCTTGGATGTGGTCCACATTTTCTTTGTTTTCAATGGTCACATCTTTTCCATAAGCCCATGATGCCTGATTAGATATCTGATCAAGAAGACTTTGACCTTTCTCACGCAAACCTTGCAAGCCTAAGTCTAACAAAACAAAAAGAAAAAACAGTCAATGGTCACTCTCATAACTTTTTTTTCCCCCTCAATGGAGAGAGATAAAATGCAACAGAATCTGAGATGGAAGACTGGAAAGTGAAAAGGGCATTACTATCTGTCTTTTACTGCCCTTTCCAACTCAAGTTTGAGTGAGCATTTCTCTATACTAACAAAGAACTAAGGTTTTGCTATTTTATGACCTAGCAGATAACAATAAAAGCTGACAGCAAGTCAGCTTTTCAGCATATAAATACCTAATTAATGTATTTCATCCACACAGTTGCATAATATATAAAATATTTATCACAGCTAAGCAGTTGTAGCCTAAATGTTCTTCCACTGCTGACAGAAGTTATATCTGATATGGTTGATACACTTTTCTATACTGAGATTTGCCAATCCTTAAAATCTGCTGTTACATCTAATTTTTGGCAGCTCTACTATCTGTTTTCCTAAAGGAGTATCTCATTTATGCAGCAAACTGTTATATTCCAATCATTACTACTACCAGATATGATTTTGTTTCAAAGCTCGTTCTCCTACAACTCAATGAAGAACATGATCATTGCAGATCTCTCCAACTGAAATATTCAATTCCATATGCTTGACAGTGTAACAACATTCAATGTGCCATTTATTAACATATACGTTCAAAAGTACTACAAAACACTCAGTATAAGCATTCTAAAACTGAGGGGATAAAAATCTTAATCATCAAGGGGTCAGTTCTGGAGACAAAAAGATCATCTAAGCACTATAATATCAAGATACTAAGGATGATTAATGGGGGAAAAAAAGTTTGTTTGCAGACAAAATGCACGAGAGCGGCATATAACAAATATATTTATTAGATGTTAAATATTTAGAAGAAAACTAGTTTCAGATCATTTTACCAGATAGAACTACTATATAGCAGAACTACTATATTTTACTAAAAGTAGTTCAGTGAAGCATTATGCAGCCAGGAGAGACAGATTTTTTTCCCCCCAGCTTTTTTTGGTATTTTTTTTTTTAAAGAGAATAGTGAGATTACTGCTTTTTCTCCTGTAATGTGTGTGCATCTCAAACAAAGAAATATTTTGCTTACCAACACTTTTCAATTTCTCTTCCAGTAGTTTTAAAGTTTGTTGAATTGATGCTCCATCTGCTGGTGCTACATCTACACACAGCATTCCTAGTAAACCATCCAATTGCTGAGACAACTAAAACGAAGAACAACACAAATGCTAATATTTAAAAAAAAGTTTGAGCTTCAGATGGCTGGGTCTGCAATCTCCTAAATGTTCAGAAATTTCTCATTTTAGAAATTTCTCTTTTCAGCTATAAGAAAATGAAAGTCAAGATGAAAGATAAAGGAGCCATCTGGTTGTAGAATTCCAAGGGCATGCGTCCCTCGATAGTGGGAGAGTGGAAAGCCAAAATTCTACTTTCTTTTTTAAGACAATTATATGAAAGGAGTATGCCATTTTAAAAACAGAGACTATGAAAAGTACACCAAATTCCAGTTCAATTAATGCATGTACCTCTAATAAAAAAAAAAAATAAAACAAGAGAGGGGGAAAAAGCAACTTTTCAACTAGTAACACGTTTATTTAAAATATTATTGAAATGTAAGACATAATATAAAGTACTTCCCTTCTAAAAAAGAGGGAATGGATTTTTCTCAGCATTTCAGTTATAATAAATGATAATTTACGATATTTTCCAAGTGACATTTTATTTCCCCTCACCTCCCTAAATTTTTTTCCAACGTATTCAACGTTTACAATACTAAGGCAATAATATATTGATAGGTGAGCCCACGAAAAATGAAACAGAAAAACTTACATCCTGGGCAACGCTGTGGAATTCAAGTGCTGCTTGTAATAGATTCTGCCTGAATTCCAGCTGACTGGCCTGCCGGTAACACACATCACTCAGCTGTTGCTGCAATGCTTTCAATTCCACAAGGTCCTCCTCATCCCCTGCATTTAGAAGAGCTGCTATCTGCTGATTAAGCTCAACATAAACAGCAAACCACTCCTAGAAACACAAGAGAATGAAGCATTAAAAGTACCAAATATAATTTTATTTATTATAAATGGTATATATCCAACTGCAAACTAATAAGTAATCATATTGAAAAAGGAGCTCGTTACAGGTTATACTGTTACATAATTACGAGATATCACAGAAGAAGAAGAAACATTCCCATTTCAAATCAACTCAAAAAAAGTGCTTAATTCATTTTAATGTATGCACTATAAAAAAAACTGGCACAGAAATATGGGAAGATTACAAGGCATGGTTACTAATCCCAGCACAAACTTCCACTCAAACTTTTTAGTGAACCAAAAGAGGAATTCCACCATTTTTAAACAAATTGCTAAAGCTTAAATGTCTGGTCTACTGAGACAAAAGACCTTTTCCCAAGTGATCACCTATTACAAAAAGTTGTTGACAGGGTTATCTAGGAGTTACTTTCAGTGACAGGATTGAATGCAGCAGTAATTTCCTTAAAAAGTTTAGAAAAAATACTACTGTTGACAAAGTGAAAGTAATCTCTATTTTCTGAATAAAAGAATGTCCATGTACAGAAACTTCAAAATTATCTTGTTTCTCATTTAAAGAGAGCTTTATACTACTCAATTCAAAATGTGCAGTTGTTTTTAACATGCTTTGATTACTGAATGCATATATAGGAGTCAGTTATGTTGTCATGGTGGTGTATTTACAGAAGAGAATAGTTCAAATATTTAACAATTCTGGGAGATTTAAAAACAACTTGATACATCAAGATCACATTCACATTATGCATGACTGAGATGCTGGTAAAGCAAAACATGTTTGCTCAACATCTCTTATTTTTGCCTACAGTGAAGTGACCTTCAAATGCCCTAGTGCAATGCATTTCTAGTGCTATGGAACAGCACCATCTATTGGCCTACAAAATCTGATCTAATTTGTATCCTTGTCATGCTCCTATTGGGATGTTTGGAATTTTGCAAGTTACGCCTTCAGCTTTTGCATCATTTATCTACAAAGCATGAAAAACAGAGTACAAATACCCATATTCTGAATTACCCAAAGCTATCTGCTCACAGGAAGGAACAGAGTGTGAAAAGAGCAAGGAGGGGGGGTGAAAAAAGGTAATGAAAAAGTTAAATTAGCAATCAGCGAAAAATTTAAGAGCAGAATAAATCTCCCATCTGCCCCAAAAGGGGAAACTAAGATGACAATGTGAAAACATCTTTCATTGTCACACACATACTATAGATATACAGATTCAATACAGTCAGTTTACACAACATAACTCTTTCACATTCAACATACAAATCCAGGCTACTGAGTGTAACAAGTCAACTATAATATGAGAAGTCAAAAAAAATTATAGATTAATAATTTTTATATATAGATTAATAATTTTTAGTTTTATATTTTATTTTATATATTTTATATTATATATATTTCCTTTTAGGTTTTATTTTTAGCACTAAAATAAGTAAAAGAATTGCAGTAATTGATTTGAGCAAGCTATCAGTGAAATTCAGAGACCAGCAAACCATGTACAAAAATTATGTTTTTTATCCTTTCCATGGGAGAAAGTTAGGCACAACAGTATGTGACAGCTCAAAACCATGGAGAAAAGACCAACACTTGCTCAAAAACAGCAGTTCTAATGTATTGCTTGTGAAGAAAACAATCAAAAACAAACCTCAAAAAAACCTACTTAACTACACCTCCCCCCCAAAAACAAAAACAAAAAAAAAATTAAAAAAAAACCCTATGGAAATTATTTTTTTTTTTCACTTTAGAGTAAATTGAAGTGAAAAGGTCTATCTTCAAGACAAATAACACAGTTTTTCCAAATATCTGCAAAGTAGTATAATCAACAATAAATAGGTGATGAAAGAAAGCAAGCATACAAACTGTCAATTCAATTATTAGGACAGAAAAAAAGGAAAACAATGAGAGAACGTTTACACTCAGCTATTATGAAATGTTTAAAAATCGAAGAAAAGGGTAAAGCACATTTTTCCAGTGCTGCTGGGGAAAAAATGGTTTTAATCTCCAAACGGGCATCTAAATTTAACGTAGTGCAGTGGTCTCCCAATTATTTCTTTTAGTATTAAATAAAATATATGTTTTCCGATTTATTTCTGCAAACTCTGCCAGCATCTGAGAACTAAGCTGTGTTCCATGTTGCCACTGCTTTAGTGATCAGCACACTGTGGGCCAACCTGCAAACTTCAGTGGGATTTCAAGGACTCCAGGTAAAGAACAGTTCTCCGTTGCAGATACCCAAGTGAAAACAAAGTATATTCAATCTTGTTTTTTAGTTGCAGTTTGTAGTGCCAATATGACTAAAAGATACTGATATTTATTTTTGTCAATTAAGTAGGCAAGAGATTTTGGGTTTTCTTCTTTCCAATTAGGATTTTAACTGCAAGATGTTTTATACTTCAGAAGCTACTGGTTTTCAGAGTAGAACACTGCTTGAAGAGCTTAAAGGAACAATACAGAGGAGATGGGATTTACCTGATGGAACACAGACATCTACAGTATGCACTGCTGCATCAAGAAAGGAAACCATACTCAGTAGAGATGGAGTCAATAGAACTAGTGTAGTCTAGGGCACAGTGTTTCTCAGACTAAAGGTTTGGGCTTGTTTTTTTTCTAAATTACATCAGAAAAATTATAACTCAGTGACTATTTTCTTTGCCATGACTAAAGGGAACTTAGGAAAAGTGGACATAATTGTCGATGTCTACATCAAGAGAAGTCAGAAAAGAGGAATGGTACTGTGAGCAACACTCCCTTTGGGAGCACTGAATATTTGTAACCTAATTAATCACCTGGTGCAAAGACAAAATTCTACTGAACCTTAGGAAGTATTCCAAATAGAAACAAAGGCATCAAGTCAGTATAGATACAAACCAGCATCTTCAAGATTTCATTATGAACATAAAGTATATCTGACATCTTGATCAATGTAAGTACTAAGCCAGTTTCAGCTACTGGTAAATGTAGTCTAAAAAAGACAAAATTATTAAGTCATTCATCTGAGAAGTACAGGATTTCCCAGACATTTTGGTAGAGAGGAAAAAGTAAATTTATTCATCCTACTCAACATGAAAATTTAAGAACTGCTGTAACATACTAAACCCAAGAGAAATCACAGATAGAAATTAACATTTTTCTACAACGGAAAAGAAAATAAATAATATGCAAATAGAATGACCACATTAAGTTCTTAAACTGCTCAGATAATTTCCTCTGTAACCCATAACATTGCGTACTGCGCAAAGTTCCCAGATCCTCATAACCAAAATACACTGCTCATAACTGCATGAATTATTTTAATACTTGAAAAGGGTATGGGAAATCTCACACTGTGCTGACTCTCAATCTCTTCATGTTTCTGTTGCAAAGCCTGTGAAGCTCTAATGGAATCACCTATTCCCCACTGGGTTCTTAGCTGTTCTGATCCAGGTCCTTCAAGCCAATTGACTACCTGTCAATAAGATAAAGATGACAAAAATAAAGTAGCAAATCAATTATGTGAAAACTGATATAAACAGAATTTTTTAATATAAGCAGAAACAAAAAAAAAGTATATGTTTATGAGAAAAACAGATATTTTTTAGATCTCTGGAAGTCTTGTAGAATCCATCCACATCCTCAAGTTTTAAGTAGAAACTACTTTTCATTAACCTTAGCCTGTCAGCTCCATGAAAACAGTGGCAACTAGGACAAGATTTTTTCATATACACACTTCTCATTTCATAGCTCTCAAAAGAGCTCAAAATACCATTTACATGAAAATGGACCTCTTGTGTTCAAACAAGATTTTTTTACCCAAGTGATTACAATGCACAGCTGTATTTGACCTCACACCTGAGAGCTTTCTCCTTATTTTGCTGAATATATTAACAGTCAAATACACAATATATATTTATTCCAAAATTAAATTTACACGTGAACTTAGTATTTTATATATTTATATCTTTCAATTTGCTCTATTCAAATAACAGAAACCTGTTACAGAGTTTTAGTGGCCACAACTCATGGAATATGTCTTTGCAAGGTCACAGCAGTACAACTCTGGACTACAGTATTGGATTTCTTTTATTATTATTTTGAAACTATTTCGTTTGATGTAAATGTTATTCAGAGCAAAACAGTATATCAAAATTTGGGCTCCTTACACACATTTGAATAATCAGATATCTATGGAAAAATTTCATGATAATTTTTTAAATATCTGGAAAACAGAGACAGCTGCAACGAAACTTAGAGCAGAATTCACTGCTAGAGTCCTGCAGTAAGGAAATGCAGGAATACCTCCACATTCTGAACCTTAATAAAAAGGCATAGGAAGTCGGCTTCCTCCCCTCAATGTGACTTTTGTTTAAACATGGATGACAAAATAGCTTCACACAGATTTTCAGGAAATACAATACAATACACAATGTAACCCCATAAATATGAAGACAAATGAAACAGGGACTAATCAGACCATTTTTCTAGTGTTGTTAAAGTACAGTGCAACAGTAAATCAAGAATGATCATCATCATTACAGACAGTCACTGAATTCACCCCATTTTTCAGTCATTATGTAACTGTCTTCCCACTGCCCTTTTCTGCCCACCCCCCTGCCTGCCCCCTTTCAGAGCATATATTCTTTGCTCCAAAGGCATCCTGAGCTTTCCTCACTTTAATCATTTCTAGGACAAATTAAGACAACAGTTCTAGGATAATTTTGTTTAAAGAGAAACTTCCTGTTGTGCTCAGCACCTCTGCACAGCTGCTGCTGGTTAAATATGGAACTGACCTAGAAGTGAAGGCACTCAGATGTCCCCCTGTAAGGTCAGTGTGGCCTGGAAAACTTGCATATGGAAGTGACAGTTCTCATGCAAGTCTGAAACAGTGTGCAAGGCTCCTGCTTAGCAGTGCCCTCTATGACCAAGACCACCTCCCCATTTCAAGTTTTCAGCAACTACTGCATTGCCTCTGAAACTTTAGCTTAGCACACGGCTGTTCTTGTGACAGATGCTTGAACTGAGCAGAGTTACTACGGGACATGCAGAAAGTTATGTAATTTTTCATGAAATGCATTTTTAAATGGTTAATGACTAGATTCCTGCAAGGCCTCACATTAATTTTAATTAATTAAGGTTAGAAAAATAGTAACTAACACCTCTGCCTAAGGAGGGACGAAGCTAGAATTTATCATAACATACAAAGTTGGTCCCAAGCAGTGTTTAGAAAAACTGCTCATCAGAAAACATCTGAAAATCATTGTCATCTTTACACTGCAGAATGAAAGACAAAAGAAAGGGAAATAAAACTATTGAACAGAAGTAAGGTAATTAAAAGGAGAGGGCATGATATGAAGGCACAAGGGAAGAGAGGCGGCTATTGATAAGAGGCTTTGAGACAGGAGTGAGAACTAAGCAGGTCACAGTAGGCAGAAGCAACAAACAGTGAAAATGAAACAGGAACACAAAAGCAAGCCACTAGTGGTAGCAATACAAGATGCTATACAAAGAATGAAATAGGATGTAACTATAAAGAAAGCTAACAGAAAATCAAAACACTAAAGAAAAAAAATAACAGCAACACCAGGGAAAAACTCTCTCTCTGTAAACCCATTCTAACTGAAAATACTGCAAGCATGTTATATGGCAACTTCTGTTTGTTTTGTCAAAATAAATTCCGTGGCATTTTGCCTCTACTGGTTTCCTCCAATACATCATTAGCTTCTTACTTTTCATCTTTAACTCCTTCTGTTAGCCTGATTTTCCCCCGTAAACCAAAAGGGAACTAAATAATTTTCTAGATTTAGTAAGTTTTTCCCAAATATTTGTATGCCACTTAGAAAGCTTTTAAATGCACTTTATAAAATTCATTAGTTTTACTGTGTACTGAGACTCAGTTCCCCTGCCATGTAACATCCATACTGTACACAGAGCAAACAATAACTATTTCTACTACAAATATTGCAAAATGAGGCTGTCATGATAAATAAGTCTATTTAAATGCATTAACAATGTCAGTTTGCCAAAATATGTTATAAATCAATCATCACAACTTTAACATAGAAAAAAAAAAAATCTCACCTGATTATACGCACAGCTATGCTGATATGTTCTATATAGGACTATTTTAATCTCTTTTATTTTTATTATTTCCAGCTCAGCATACCAGCAGATGACATTTGCTTTTTAAATTTTTTTATAATAATCTGAATTACTACAAAATGAACATTATCTCCTCAGTAGATTTATATTTTCACTCCTAGATAACACAAAATTAACTAGGTTTTATTTCTACCCGTATCTGAAATGCTGTCAAGTGGAAGTACTTGACTTGCACTCCTCATGCCTTAGAAATGCCAGTGCTGGAAGGTCAAAAGCAATATCTATTCCATTAGATTTTGCATATTCAAACTACACAGAATCTTAAAAATACATAAATCTAATTTCAAGTGATAAATACAAGAGGAATAAATTAATTCCATTTCCTCAATTTTTTCTAGTGAGAGTCTGCTGAGATGATGTTGAAAGTGCTAATTACATGCCTGTTTCCTAAGGACCAAACCAATTCATTATGACCTTTAACACAGAATTGATTAGGAAGTTTATATTCATTCTTGTGAGGGTATCCTTGAAATAGAGAGTATAAGCACTTTAACTTAGGTTAAACTACAAAATATTAGACAAAATAAGGAATAAATAATAGCTTATGTTCAGTAACAGGAACTTGAAATGACATAGGCAGGGGAAGGTTTTCAACTCTCAAGCAAATTTACAATCACACGTGTAATGTTCCTCTCTTTGCCAACAGGTCAAGCATTTGCCCCTCCAACAATGCAGCCACACACTGCCACAGTACACAGCAAAGGGACAACATGAAGGTTCTTCAGCACAATGGCAAGAGAGCACATTTAAAATAACCTCCACATATGACAACAGCCTTGGGAAAGTCACTGTGGTAGCCACAATGTAAAGCACTGAGTATAACTAGCACACAAACATTTGAGGAGTGAAGGGAGGCACTAAGGGCTCACCTCTAATTTTTAGTTTCACAGGAAATACAGTCTGTGACTCAAGCTCAAACCTCTGCCTCACAGTATTCAAGAACAACTCCAAGCTTACCTGCATTACCTTCTGCTGAATCTCCTCCAGCTGTGTGCGCTTGCTTCGTTGTCTACACACTTCCTGGTAGCGGGTATATTGCTCTCTGAGTGAGTCCAACAGCTTCATGACCTGTGGCTGAGCAAGCAGCTCATCATCCATTGGAGACCAGGAGACCCCTCCATCTGAACCATTGAATCGACGCTGTTGTAACTCAGATAGCAACTCATGACCTTTAAGAACACAGTAATGATGTGGTTAATTTAGATTCAAATCTGCCCCCCCCAAAATTAGTAGTAAGCATGCCTGCTTGTAAACCATCCAACAGTGCATTTTTGCAGCTAATGATCTTTCATGCATTGGGCACATTTAATGATATGATTTTCATGCAGAACTCTGGTCACAGTTTGTGGGGCTGTATCAGTCATAAAGCAGAAGAAAAGAAAGGTGTTATGTTTTAGATATATAAAAGAGATACTGTGAATAACATGCAAATTGACAATAGCATTGATTAATGTAAAGAAACAATCGCAAGCACATTCCAGAATCTTAAACAACTCTAAGTATTCTGATTCTTCAAAATGGTGAGTAGCATCTGAAGTATTTCTCTCAAACAATTTATTTTCTTATATTAAATGAATGCTCTAGAAGCACTGAAAAACTGACCATATAATTTCTCTGTTGTCTTTCAGGATTTTTATAGCAAGTACAACACTTTCATAGAAAGTGTGGAGCTGAATACTATTTTTCTCAATATTTTGCTCTTACTTCTCTCGCCTTTTTATTTGTGCTCTTAAGCACCGTATCAGGGTACAGGCTCTCTACACTGCAATGACTTTCATATATGCAAAAATAGTATATTTTGACTATTTAACTGTCTACTTCAACTGTTTGAAGAATGTTATTTTTAAGTTATGTTAAAGTTTTCAGGATGTAAACACCATACTACCAGTAAACCCAGATCATCAATTTGTTCCTCAAGAGCTCAATGAACAAGTTAAAATAAATCAGTGTTTGGTCACTAAAGGTATGTTGGTGTGAAAGTGTGCCAATTCAAGATCATCAGTTCTGCAGGTCTTAAAATGGTAACATGCCAGTTCACTAAAAGAAAAAATTACCACTTGAGTAATTGTAATACCTCAAGGAAAATGCAGAAGCATAAGACTCTAAATTCAACTGGTATTATTTAGACAATCAAAATGCCAAGAGCTTTGGAGATTGCAGCAAACAAGTTTAAATTACTCAGCATATATTACTGAGAAATGAAAATGTTTTAAGAATTCAAATACATTTTGCCATAATATAGAAACAAACATCTTGGATTTCATCCTTTATAATACTACACAGATAGCTTCAGAGCAAACAGACTTAAAGGCTTTTACAAGATATTACAGTTCTACTGGGATAATTTTGAAATTGTATTGTTTCAGCAGTAAAGGATTACCATTTTTCAAGGTAAAAATGTTTTTTTAAACTAAATTCTTATCAAATTCTAAGAACTATATATGTGGATTTGGAACTTGTGAAAGGAACAGTACTTGTAATTATGGAAAACAGAAGCCTTTTATTCTAAATCCTCAGTTTGTTCGTATTTATCCTTAGGAGATCGAAATGTTTAACTGGGGAGGGCTGATTTTTTCCCCCTCCTCCCCTCAAGATTTCAATACAGTGACTCTAACAGAGAAAAGCTTGCCTCTTAGGAACTTCCATGACTTAATGGAAGTTATAAAACTTAGTAGCTAAAAAAAAAAATTCATTATGCCATAATTAAGAAAACAGAGAATGCATATAAACTAATGGGCTCAGGAGCCATCTGCTTACACAAAATTGAAGTGTTGTTTTGTCCAAAAATCTTACCATTAGACAAGGACACACAATTAGGCTAAAATCCAGTGACAGTGTCTACAGACAGTTCATATTTTAAAGAACTTCAAAGACTAGAGTAAGAAACTACTGTTTCACCTTTAAGTCAAAACAATATTATCCCACTTCTAATAAATTTTTCATGGAGGGGGCAACATAAAGCCAGTAGTTCTCTATGACAAATGCTACATGTGATCCACACATTAGTTTATAGGATGCCATAAGGTAAGAATTCTAAACACTCAGACTCTGATCACCACCTTAACTTTATGCTTTCTTATTCCAAAAAGGCACTGATTTAAAAACAAATTTCTAGTCTAAATCGAGTCTATTATACTTCATTGTCAATAGGAAATTCACCCTAAAAACAACATTTAATGCTGAACAAAGAGTCTAAGCAGCAAAGAGTCAGTATGCTGACTGTATGCTTCACTTTTCTGACAGATGACCAGTTCAGAACTAGACAGATGTAAATTGTTAGAATTGTGCAGGAAAATGCAATCTGTACTGTAACCATTCAGTGGCTACTGAGACAGACTCATTCTATAAGGCAAACATATTGACATCATCTAGACACAAAGCATTCTCAAAATTAAACATTAGTTATGGTAATATTGTAAAGATGTTAGTAGGATTGTAAAAATATGTATTTAAAAAGACACATTTCAATTTCTTCCATTTCTTAGCATCACCTTTTTTTAACCCAAAGATTACATTAAAGGATAAGCTTGTCACATTGTGAAGATGGCTAAGATAATTATTGTGCCCTCTGTGCTTTCATTTGGGGCTTAAAATGAATTATGTCTCCTTACTGACCAACATTCTAGTTTTTTGACTTACTATACCTGTCTGCAATACCGTCTCAGGATCAACTGATGGAAGGAAGTTCAAATCTATTGATCTTGGAAAAAAGTAACAAACAAATTATTAAAATTTGTATTACAATAGCACTAAAAACTTCAACTAAGGCTAGAACTACCTGATGGTCTTAAGAGATCAAGTTTCCTCCCTCACTCAGTGAAGTCCTCACTTTTTCAACTCATTGAATCAAAACAAAAACGGAGCTGCATGTACTCAATAGTCAAATGAGCATCATCTACACAAAGACTCATGTATCTTCTTGTATACATTATAAATGTTTAGAATTTCCTTATGCATTTCAAAATATTTAAGGCATATAATATTTTCCATACTTGGATTTCAAATGAAATTTTATAATCCAAAAGGATTGATTTCAAAAAGTGAATCACACACCTCTCTCTCTCTTGTTGAGTTCCTTTATCACTTCCGTTGTTAATTAGAGCAAGTTCATCCAGTAAAGATGTTGATTCTTTCGTGAACTTTTCAAATACCTAAGTAAGAGGTAGGTATTAATTTAAGAAAATTTTAAGTGGCTGTATTGAAGGCCTCAGTGCAAATTTATCCACTAGTTCTGTAAGTGTACTTCAATCCTTACACAGTGTAATTATTTCCCGACATTCAGATGGTAGGGTAGAAACCTAGTTTTGTTAAGGGAACAACTAAGAGTACTAAGATTCCTTAGGGAGATAGTGAATATAACTAAGGTGGACTGAATTCTAAATACTGAAAAAAATGAGATTACTGCAAAGCCTGTAAGTTTTTATGGACGTATTTATTCTACATCTTCATTTAATCCTTTAAGAATCAAGGCATGTTACACAAACGTCTGACAGCTCACTTGAATGGCTTAAAATTTTGTGAAGATTTCAGCTTCTAATCACTATTGAAATGGACTATATTGTAACGAGTAAGTAAAAGAAAAATGTATCATTACATAGAAATATTATATAGAAAGAAATACCCTCATCAGTTTCTTTGAGCACAGGGGCTTCTGATTTCAGATAAGAAGGCCTGTACAGTCAGACACTGGGTACTGTTCAGATAATTCCTATGTGCCTGACTTCTGAGGGTTGGTTTCAGTTTTGCTTTTTAACAAAACTGAGCATGATTGGGTGCCTTAAGTGACAAGCACAATAACTTCCAGGTCATTTTGGTGTTAATAAATTAATAATCAATAGCTTGCCAGGGAACTTTCCTTAACTTATCTAGGACTACTTAAAATTTCAGGAAAACCAAAAAGGATCTGAGATGGACAAGTCTTAAAAGCCAATTTATAAGAGTGGTTTATAAAATACAAGCTAAATTCATTTGCTAAAAAAGAAAAAAAATCCATAGCATGAATATGTATAAACAGTTGTAAACTATTTTTCAGCTAGTACCTTAAACAACCTTTCTGCCCACTTGTCTAGTTTCAGAATTCAGGAGTTGCAAAGATGAGATTCTTCATTAATATACAAAACAAGTGAAATAAACCAAGAGAGGAGAGACAGGAGAAAGACATTTTCAGTTGTAGTCTGAACAAAACATAAAGCAAAAGTCCCAGAGAGAGTGGAAGCACTGTTCTTATAAATTTTATGAGTGCAGGAATAGCTGAGTAGAAGCCAGATTTGTGTATATCAAACCAAAATGAAGGAGAGTGACAACATTAGATTTCCCTTCCTTACCCTGTGCCCAGGTGCTCCCAATTTCAAGCAGAGAAACAAACTGCCTTGCCCTAATCCACACACACATAAAGCCCATGCAAAGGCCAGTAGAAAAAAAAAAACCACACAGTAGACGATGCTTTCTCTGCCTTGGGTGAGAACACACAATTCACTAAGATTCAGCAGAACAGAAACAAAAGTGGTGGAAGTCCTCAGACTCCGTGAAGGGGGGAGTACTGCTGTGAGATTGGCTGCAAGATATGTTTGAAGGCTTCAGGTAGTTGCAGTTGCAACACACTGTGGCGTATTCCTTGTCCAGGACCCTACCCGGAGATCCCAGATGAAGACACACATTTTAAGAACAGACTGCATGGAAAAGGAACACACTGTTTCATTGGAAATTAAATACTGTTTTGAAAATTCTATTTAAGTAACTGAAAAGCAAGTAGCCATGAAAAAAGATTCTGGAGAGCTATGGCACCAACAGTTGCTTACACAATTTGTGTCTATTAATGATTTAAGGGTGTAGTTGCTCATAGACATTTACTGCACCTCTATGTACTGGGGAAGCTGCACTGACAGAGGTTTTGGTGTAGGACAGTTTAAAACCTAGCTCTTAGTCCACAGGAGCCAAGAATTACGAGATAACCTTGGAGGATATACAGACTCCAAGTATTTTCTCCTTGTTTTGGTCTTCTCCTACAGCAGGCAAACAATTTCCCTTTGTAGCAAGTATACCATACAGTCAGGCTCTTCTAGAGTTAGTGTAAGAGAGCTTCATTAAGGAACTTGTTGGTTCAAATTGATTACATTAGCTTTATCATCCCTTGATGACCAGTGTTAGTTATCACAAGACTATTCATGTTAATGAACTGCACTACTACACATATGCCAATTTCTTACACACTTAGTAGTTCCTACACAAATAAAAATCTCATGGCTCAAGAATGAGCCATTAAAAAAAACCCAAATAACAAACCCCAAAACACAGATAACTAACCAGCCTCTTATTCAACCAGTCCATGTGATCATAGGTGAGAGTTCCTCCAAAATCTTCTGTCAGTTGGCATGGTTCTATATATCGTGTCAGCTTGTTAGCCGATACTAAAATAACCTGCAACAATAAAATAGGTAACTTGTAAGTAATGCTTATATTTTCCTTAAGTATCTAAGAACTTGGGTTAAGTATGTCTAGAGATACTGAGCAGATCTTTCTGTGATTCAGAGAAAGTGACCAAAGTTTTTACTGTTAAATGCTTAAATGAAATATGGCTGGTTGCAGTTAACTTGGGCCTAACTCACAGGTAATTCCCATATGCAGTGTATATCTCATGCATAATCCTGTAAGAGCATCAGCTCTACCACCTTGTCTATTTACAATAGGAAAAAGAAATGTGTTTCCTGGATATCTTTTTTTCTGGTGGGAACTAATGCTTCATGATTAAGTCATACACCATGCAATCCATTTTTAGTGAATATAGTAGCAGGCTATCATACTGCAAAGCACTTAGTATTTTTATCACTCTCTTACAATACTTTCAATCCCAGAGGTAAGTTTGTGCCATAAAAGTTAAGTGCCTGCATTTACTGAGCAAATATGCTCAGCAAAAGTTGTACCCTTTCCATGAGTAATCAAAAATTCAAACCTTAGTATGCTTAAAAGCTCATGTCATTCACCCAGGAGACAAATCTAGCTCATCAACTACATCAGGAAATACAGCAAAACATAGGTCTGCTGCTAGTCAGAAGACCAAATTCTTGCCTTAATTTCTGCATTCTAAAGGCTCCTGGCTGAGCTTATTCATATAAACTCAAACAAAAAGTTGGCAGCACAGGTTGCTTCAATGTATAATATGCTAAGCACTGAAAACCTGTGGAAAAAACCCCCAGCCTCTCTGTGGAAGCAGACATATTGGCAATACATACCCAGAAAGCAAAAAAAAAAAAAAAAAGGAAAGAAAATTTTGATAACCCATCAGATCATTCACATATTTTTGCAGGGGACAAGAATATGTGGAAAGAGCCAACTGGAAAGAGCCTTCTATTCCAGCTCCGTGTTCCTGCAGACATTGAAACTAAAGAATTCAGAGTAGTTCCAAACAGTCTATTATTGTACAGGAAAATCTTTCAGCAACATCCAAATATATCCATTGTCCTGTACTCTTAATGGTTCGTAGCTGCTGTAAATGGAATTAGCCTGTATTTTCTTTAAGTAATGCCAGCAACCTGCCCAAAACCCAGATAACTCTAGGTCCAAGAAAGAATAATAAAAAAAAAAAAGACGTTTGCTCTTTTGGCACACATTTATATTTTAGGTCATTTTTTACATTCCCTTTCATCTTTGTGAGTTCATTAAAAAAAGAAGAAAATTAATTTTGGTATGGAACTGAGGTAAATAGGGCAGCTGGTCTAAAAAAAACACAAATAGCTCAAAAAAAATGGAGGGACTGTATTGAGACCACTTATTTCTGATTTTAATTGAGATCCTTCAGGAAGGAGAATGGGCAAGGACTATGCTTTGTAAACTTGTACCAGGGGGACTTTCTTTTAGAAAAAAATTTCTCTTGCAGTGCAAAACCTGCATGACAAAAATAATTTAGCAGTATGAGAAAATAATCCTCTGACAAAAGAACCCACTCAAAAATGAGATTTGGTCAAACCCAAATTTCTTTTGCACCTTATTAGAAAAATTTGGAAAAAGAAAAACTTCCACCTCATTAATAAGCCTTGTTGTAACTTAAGACATTACTTCAAAACCCATTCATTCTCTAGGTTTCTTTTTTTTTAAACTGTTTCTTTTTTTAAACTGTTCATTGACTGTTCACCAGGCTAACTGCATAAATCCTGTCTGAAGACTTTCCAAAAAGTAAACAAATATTTGAATTTTTAACTAGGTGGTGGCAGAAGGGAAGGGTCCTGAACAGAATTTAGCTCTTGCTCTAGACCTAGACTGGTGCAGTGCTAATTTAACATCCTTAATATGCTTTACATTAGTAAATTAGCTTTGATATTTTCTAGATGTCAGAAGTGCAATTTGCTTCTCTGAAGCTTCTGAAATAATGTTTTAATCAGCTACTACAGGTTAATATTCCATAAGCACACAGACCAACAGCCAAAGCAAACAAAAATGTTGAAAAACGGTAGATGTGATGTGCATCATGAAGAGACACTTCTTTTCAAAATCCAGTAACAGTAATTGTCTTTTATCTTTTGTGAAAATAAATGTGAAATTATAACATCCTGAAAAGAGTTTTCCCTTATGAACTAGCATTCCACCTTTGCCTTTGAATGTCACAGTTCAACACAGGTACAGATAAGGTAATTTACAGTTGTAAAAATAGAAATAACCCCCTGTTTGCTTGCAACTGAAATGATTTTTTGTTTTTTTTAGGTTTTTTTCTATAGTAATTTTACTATGTTGACTCTAGAAAAAGAAAAAAAAAAGCTTTCTTAATCCAAAGTAAAAGTCTTTAGACAGCAGATTATAGTTGGACGTTAAAACGAACAGCTTAAACTTCCCAAGGGTGAAACAAACAGATGGTAAAACAGAAAAAAAAAAGTCTAATTTATTGAATCCTTAAATCTTTGCTTCCCTTCCCACTTCATCCACCCACTTCCAACAACAGCTACAGCTAATAAAGCTGACAGTGGTAGTAGGTTTCGAACACGTCCTTTTTGCTACAGACAAAAACAGCCATAGAATTATCATCTGCACTGAGTTCTTTTTAAAACCTGGAAGTGTGGTAAAGCTCTCTTCCTTACTCTAGTCAGAAACTTGCTTTGTAGAACATTGGCCTGCTAAAACATTGTGAAAGCCTTTGCAGATATAACTCAGAACAGTGCTTTGGGAAAAGTAGAAGTGCTGTATTTTGTAATAAAATCCAAAAACCTTTATAAGAACTGCCAAATAAAACAAAAAAAACCAAACAAGCAAAAACAAACAAACCCCCCCAACAAACAAACAAACAAAACCAAAAGTCTGTACTACAAAGTCTTGTGCCTTAACTGCAAAATTCTATAGCTCAGGAGTCAAAATATATGGTTTTGACCCATGCAACATGTATGTTTTGTAATAAAAGTGCTTCAAATACTGTTTGCAGAAAGCTGACCTCTCTCTCTGCATCATTTGCTGTTTTCTGCAATAATTTTCACTGATCATCTACAAGGAGAAAGAGGCAGATGTTAAGATGAGAGAGGAATTCTGGATATTCAATAGGAAATGCAAAAGTGCCCCCAAAATGTTAAATACATCCATCTGAACTTTCTTTCTTTCTTGAGGGAAGTAATGAAAGAGCTCTTTAATTCAAATGTCACAGAGTCAAACACAGGAGCTATCTGAAGACAGGGTGCTGTAAAACTTCAGTAACAAGGGGCTTTTTTTTAAGTGTGTAATATCAGAGTAGCCAAACTACTGAATGAAAAAAGGAGCAGTTACTTTCCAAAAGAGAACACATCCCCTAAGAATACAAAATTTGAACAACTGAAATCTAAGCATATGATCATCTGAGCTAAGTAAATATCTGCATTTATCTTCACAGCTTGGTATCAATGAGTAATACAGTCCACTTCTGGGATAACTTAAGAAAATTATCTAAAAAAAATTGGATAGTGATATTCTACATCTGTTATTAGAGTAAAATTTTTATACTTGGAAATAGGTACAACTACACTGTAAGGGGACTAAATCCTATTTGTAATCTCAGGAGTCAGGTCTTAAAAATCAGATTTGGTTTAAAAGAATAAATGGTGTTTTCATTTAGAAAAAAAACATTACAATTAACTGGCATTTACACAACACTGTAAACCTAAAAATACATTCAATTTCCCAGAACAAAAAAAGGCAGTCCTGGCAAAATAATTTATGAAAACAGAGAACATAATGCATTACATCCACATATCTATATTGTGCGTAATTTGTTGGTCTGGGTTTGGTTTGGAGTTTTTTGTTAATTTTGGGTGGGTTTTTTTAATTTATTTTTTTTACATGTCAAGCAACCTAATATCCAACAACCAAAAAGTTTGATGATGTTCACAATACTTTCTAAAGAATTTTTACCAGGTGTGCCGAGGTACTGAGAAGTTCATATGGACTGAATTCTAATTGTTTTATAAAGCACAATCAAATCAATATTTGGCTTTTTTTTTTTTGAAGTTAACTGTGCTTCTTCTCCAGCAAACTCATCTGCTGGAAAAACTTCAGTATAGCCTCAACTATTTTCCTAGTGATTTTGCAAGAATAACTATGGCACTCTAAGCAACCAAAGATAGCTGCCCATATATCTACTCTGACAGTGATTCATTGCCAGAGAACTGTAAAGTGAAGATTTCCTCTTCCTGAGGAGAATAATCTTATTTTTTGATGCTACATACTATTTCAATCCATTTTTGAATGACTATTTGATTAAAAACTGAGTAGCTTAAGGTGTTATTTGTTAATATGGAACACTAATTTAAACAAAGATCATTTTCTTTAATTTTACACTAAGAAACACAAGTTAAGTATTTATCTGGCCAGTATCATGGAAATCTGGCCTACTAGAAACCCAAGAGCAGCTAGCAGAATCTAGATAAACAGAAGACAAACTGTCAGCTCCACTCCCAGTCACTGTCTCCTTCACTCATGGTTTTACCCACTCATTCACCTTTCCCTCTAGGGCTTATGATAATCAGCACATTGTCCTTTTTCCATCCCAGAGAAGAGAAAATAGGCACAGATCCTGGTATTTTCCAACACACCCTTTTTTAGGGCTGAATTCAGAACATGATGTAAACTCAGGCTTACGGGCTCCAGCTCCAGAGACAATTCCCTCATTTGGCCCAGGTTTCTAAAAGAAAGGACCCACTGCCTCCAGAAGCAACAAAGATACATGCAGATGAAAAGAGAAATGCAGTTAAATATAGTTTTGATAGAAGATTGGAACTCCTATATGCATTTTTCGAAAAGTCCACGAAAGCTACAAATTTTGTTGTCTCAATCTTAAAACACTATACTGAAAATGGACAAAAATTAGGTACCTCCTACAAAGTGTTATTCATTCTTCATTCTGTGGACCAATACTCTGTTTATTACCATCATTCTTAAAAGGTAAATTAGAGACCTGAGATTTTCCAGAGCAGATTCTGCAGATAACTATCATAAGAAATTTCTGACACTATTACTAGACAGTTAAGAGTTGTCAGCTGCTACAGTGCAGGTGTGAAGCATTTAGAACTGCTCAGACTTTGGATTTCAGGACTGTGAGGATGCTTTTGCTATAAACTCTATTTTTTAACTAAATCCCAGTAGTTTACCACCTGGTTTTCCCTTTCTCTTTTTTTTTTTAAATTCCCTTGATTTCTTATCTCCCAATCCTAAGTGAACTTTTAATATTTCTCCATGATTTCCACAAGGATAAGGATAGCAAGTACACTTTCTTCCTCCCTGCTCTTGACAAACCAATTTTCAAAGTACTAATCTAATACCTAACTCAGGCTCAGAGACCATTTTTCCTCCAGGTTCCTTAAATGAATGGCACACACAAAATAACCCCACCAGTCTGTCGGTAATTTTTGAATTGTGTACAAATTTGTACATTTCATCAATTTGTATGGTACGTTTTTTTATTCCAGTTATGCTAATTGTCTTCATATGAAAAGCTCATGATCAAATACAACACACTACAGCTACTAAAAGTTTCACATCACTATGCGGATACAATAAAAAAGCAAAAAGCAACACCTCTGAACTCTCCAAAGCACAGACATTTTTATACTAAAATCCTGTTCTTCAATCTTTTAAAACATTAACAGTATTAAGTATTGCAGTGTAATATATGCAACATTTTGGCTGAAAGACAGCCTTGTAGCAATTAAGACAACTCTCCTGTTATGAAGCATGGCACAGAACCAGATAAAACTGCTTCAATTAACAAACACATGAACTGGTTGCTAATAAAGGAGGAATAAAGTTACAAAGAAAAATTCGGCTGGAAGACAAATGGCAATTGTCCTCAGGCAGGTCCAAAACCAACAGTAATACTAACCAGAAATAAGGACATGCACTTTTACTTAGCTGAATCAGCCCACCTCTTTGTAGTTATCCACCCAGTAGCCCTTTTGATCTCAGTTGCCACATTTACTTTCAGTGCTTTGCAACGCATCATCACCACATCACACTCTGAGGCAGAGGATCTCTGCCTCTGAACAGAAAGGAAGGCACTGTTTTTAATGGTTTCATATGGCCATTAAAGCAAGTATTAAGCAAGATATTAAGAACAGATAAGGTAGCAGGAAATAGGAAGTAGATGTAATGCCCCATTAGAAATTAGAAATCACAGTTACACAGCATTTACTCCAAATAAAATGCAATTACACCCAAGTGAATAAAAAGATTTCATACTTTCATTTCAATTTTACATCATATTCATTTCACTGGTACAAAAGCAATCCTGGATTTTCCTAATAGTTATGCAAATCTGATCCGTGATCCGAAATACAAGTTGGGCATTGCTTTGTTTTTCCTGCCAGTAATACAAAATTATGTAGCTGTAGATTTGTGCATGAGTTAGAGCCTTCCACAGCCTTAGCAGTGTCTTATCTGCACTCCTATCCAAAATAGAGGAAAGACATACTACTGTCTCTAATATAAATATTAGTTGGAGCACAGAGAAGGTGGGTTTCACTGAGACAGTTTTCCTGATTGCAACCAAGTAATGAATAACCAAGAGAATTAATGAATAGCGAAGAACAAAGGCTTGTCTAATACCAAGGGTGAGTCTTCAACATCTGGGAAAGCACATGATTTTTCCTACTCTTCTCAGCTTTTCCTGTCCTTTAATGAAGAATGCCATTTAATAATATGACTTACTGAACAGAACGAAAACCAATCAACCAACATAAACCAACAAATTGCAAGATACAAGGAAAAGCCATGCACTAGGATGGTATCACAGTCTCTTTAGAAATATCTATAGCAACTCTATACCAAGAGCTGCTCATGGTCCAACCTCAGCTAGATGAAAAGCTGATGGCAGCCCCTCATGCAAGCAAGCAGTCTCACCCTGTTTCAGAAGGGAAACTCAATAGCAAACACCTATGAACCAAAATGAGAATTCAGCAACTACCTGTTATATTATACATACATATGTATATATATAATTCAAGCATCTGACCTGCCCATGTATCAAGCCAAGATATAAGGAGGCATCAGAAAACAAATCTCAAGTTTTCCTCTTGACTACTTTTCTTGCAAGTGACATACTTTGATACGTTTGCACAAAGTGCCTCTCCTACTTTAATTATATTCTTCTTTCTAAAACTTTAGAACTATTAATTTAAGAGAATCTTAGCTCAAAATTTCAAGTCAGACAGAAATGTTTACACTTCAGTAATAAAAAAAAGAGTTTAGAAACAGAAACCAAAAGGTTTAGTTACATAACTCCAGTGGTCTATGCCAACAATGCCAACATGATCGTTGGCACAGAACACACTTCGTAAAATTACTGAGCTTGTTAAATTAAAGAATTATCATTTAATGACTGTTAGCCAAACCTCAAAGTCAAACAAAAAATCCATTTATTATTGCAGCCATGTAAAATTATCCCTGCTTCGTTAATATATTTTCTGTAGGTTTTCCGCTTATTTGTCTAGAAATGGATTCTAGCTGAGTCATTTTGAAGAAAAACCCAAGAAGAACGTTCTAGAGGACTGACTTCTAAAGTAGTACTACCATATACAAACAACTGATGTATAAAATTCTTTTAGACCACAACTTCAAACACTTCCTGAACTTGTCCAAGCACTATATTTACAGGTGTGCACATGGGAAAACACAGCCTAAATCAGACAGTAGAGTCTTCTAAAGAGAAGGCTTTGCCATTACTACTGCTGCTCTCTAGAATGAGGCATTTTTTTACCTTATGTCCTGAAAGAATCTGTGTGAAACTGAATATTGCAAACTTAAGTCATTTTCTAAACAGCAGCTCTTAAATTATCTTTTTGACTACAGACGGTTAGTTCAGATGCTTTTTAAATTCTCATCTTGGATGTGGCTAAAAACAATAGGCTAGTTTATAGAAGGTGGGCACCACTACACTCATGTTTTTGAGTAAAGAAGCTATGACTGGGCTGCTGCTACATGCCAAACTTCAAGATGGAAACAATCTACGATCACAACTCTGCCAGTCTTCTTAAGGAATTCAGGTGACAGGATAGACAGACATCTGTGAAACCCAAAGTGTTTAACTGTAATGGAAGTCACAATTATCATAATTGGAACCAGTAGCAAAATTTCAGGCACTTGACTATCTTTTTTACTGAGTATCTTCCTGACTACAGACTTTCAAACACCTAAGTAGCTGTTCAGAGATTCTTTGGACTGCTGTGCTGAACTCAGGCTACTTTTCAAACCTGTCTCTAAAAAGGTATTCAAAAATAAAATATGGTCTTCATCTATAAAATAAACAACCTGAAGGCAAACATGCACAATTTCCTTACTTGTAAGATTTATAAGTAGATCATAAAAAATGAAGTAATGTAATAAAAGGAATCTTGAGGTAAATAAATAAATAAATAAATACATAAATAAATATTTGGACACCTCATTGAAAAGAGGTACCGTACCCCTTACCCCCACACTCCTTTGGAGCACTTCCACTTGCAGGAATTGTTTTCAAAAATGAAGCCACCTATTCTAGGTAAAGTCTGACACAAGACTTAAAGACAAAATTCACATGAATTAACAGAATTATATCTAGATGATAGAGAATTTCTTTTTATATTATTTAGCAGTTACAAAACTTTTCAGCTGCCACCTTCCAATTCTCATTTTCCCTGAACTAAGTGTTCTGCAGGAATGTTCAAGAATGTTATAATCTCACCATCAGAAAGAATTACACAGCATTGGTCAAGATGCAAAATGCTTTTCTACTAAATCTTTCACAAAGAAAATCAAAAAAGATGCTAAGAATTTTGTTATACAAAACAAGTAGATATTTTAGTATGTGGCGAGCAGAGCAAGCTTGTAGTTCAAAAAAGATTAGCATAGAAAATGATTGGAAAGATTGATAATACAGATAATTCTCTAAAAAACATGGAAAATTGAGGTTTCCATTAACCTCCACAACAGATATAACAATGGAACTGCTAACATTAGTGTGTAGTCTCTCGTACACACTCTGCCTCACAACTAGAACAGTATCAGCTTATATTTGTCAAACTGAAGGGATGTATAACTTTTGTTACTACTGTAAAAGAACTCAAAAAATGAGAGATGCATGTAGTAGCAACAAGACGTTTGTCAGAATTGTTACTACTCATATAGTGATACCATACAACATGTACCTCCACAGTCCATTACAGAAATCATGAAAAATTTCACACTAAACCCTGTACAACCATTTCTTACTCAAATCATCCACAATATGTATCAAACAACTTTATACCATTGCTCAGCAAAGAATTAAATGGCACACATTTCTAATTTGAGAGCTACTTCATTTAATACTCTTATTAAAGAGGGAAGAAGTTAAAAAGTCACAGTGGTTTGTTAAGGATATCCACAAAGTATCTGGAACAGAACTAATTTAAAGACATCTTAATTGTCATCCAGTATTTGAGAAACAGTAATTTTGACTGAAATAGACAAAAGATCTACATACCTCAAAGCCAAGTCTATCTTTCTCTTTCCAAAAACAGAAATGTGTAACCTTCTTATCCCAAAATTCATCTGGCTTTACTACGCAAACAAGTGACACCTCAGCTGGAACAACATTCTGTAAAACAAATTAAAAAATAAGTACCACATTCAAGACTACACCTTCATTTACCACATTTACATTTCATCATCTATTCAAGAACTCATAAACTGCATATAAAAATTAAAGTAAGTCTACTGCATCTACGTCACATATTGGCTCCATCCTGCTTTGTAGCAGATTGCACTGGATTTCGTAGCAAAACTGTCAGAACTGAAAAGAAAATATAACCTCTTCACTTTCAGTCCTGAAGACATTATGTTAATTTGAAAAAACATGCATTATTGGCTAGGCTTAATTTTATTTATGGCATTTTATTAAAAATTTATTATTAAACCCAAGGCTTTCCACAAGTGTTATTTACCATGCAGAAGGAAATAGTAATCATAATGTCGGAAAAAAATTGTATACGTTGTCACCAGATGACATGTCAAGATTAGACCCTATACTTCTCTAGTATGTATTGCTTAGACTAGAATGAAAGGGTTGAATATTGACATTTCAACATATTAATTCATTACAATATTACCAGTAAAACATTTCTCAGCCTAAACCAATAATTTCATCTACTAAGCTGATTTTATACTGTCACACTGAATGTATATCAAGGAACAAAGACTCTTGATTACTCCCAAGGCATCAGCTATAGCAGGAAGAGTTAAATAATCAGAGTAGTGATATAAAGGTGATACAATCCATGTGATTTCTCTTTAAATATTTTGGTTTATTTATAAAAATATAATTCAAGAAAAGTGAAATACTTCCAACAGAGAAATTAGCACCAAAACCAAAATTAATTCTTGCACCATTTCAGTGAATTTGCAAAAATGATTTACAAGTGGAAAGTATTTTGAACATAGAAGTGTTTTGGGAAACTATGTATGCTGAAGCAAAGAGAAATCTCACGTGATCTGCAAAGAGAAATCTCATGTGATCTGCACAAGCGATCAGTTTACATAGAAAAATGTTCTTTATTGTTTCCTTCTCAAACTAAAGATACAGATGTGGAACTTATGTCTCTGCAGGCTGCACACTGGCAGGATGCGTGCTGAAATCGGAGCATGGGCAAATAGCATCCTTCCCACCAGCTGCAGTTGCCACCAAATGTCACCACCTCACGCTGGCTGAAGCAAAATCTCAGATAAAACCATAATCTGAATACAGTGGATTCAAATACTGTAACTCTATTCATAGGAAAGCCATCTTAGTCAGGAATAGGTGAAATACACCTTGAAACAGACTTCAAAACCCAGAAGCAATAATGACCAAGCAGGACAAAAAAATAAATATGAAATTACTTGTGTTTGACACACTTTCTGAGGCATCACCCAGCTCTGAGGAAAACTGCTCTGATAAAGAGAAATCACCTGTGCAGTAAGAAAGCCAGTAATTCAGGTGCTCTAATGTATTAGGAGTGCTGTATCTTGCATTTTCTTTGACCACTGAGACCAGAAAATAACATATACTGTTCAGCAGAAACAAGACTCTATTGTAAAACCACAGTTCTGAAGAGCTAAAATAATTTTTTTAAACAATTTATTTAATTGGAAATTGTCACTTTTTTTTTCCTTCTCCTTTTTGTAGCATTCAGAACATAATTTGTGATTTGAACTGTTATGCACAACAAAATCAACTATATCCTATTGCCAGGGAAAGTGGGTATTACAGCATACTGCATCAGAACCTGCTCAGCTACATTATCAGTGTGAACTGCTGCCCTGCAGACATTCCTACTGCTCATAGCTGGCAATGCCAGGAGCATATTTCTGTACTTTTTTTAACTAAACTTCTGGTTCAGAAAAAAGTCTACAACTGTGTGTTCTCAGCAATAAAGAATTTGTATCTCACTTGAGTGAGCTGTATCATCTGCTTTTCAGAATTTCTTCCTGCACAGAACTCTGTCACAGAACCACATTTGGTTATTTTAGACTATAAAATATCTATATCTCCATGAAGAAATTACTGCCTCTACAATAGCACAGTTATTAGGTTCCCATCTATAAAACTCAGTCAACTATGAATGTATAAAATTTATTTACCTGTAGCATCAACACAACTGTCTTTACCACGTTCCACTGAGACTTTCTGCCATCCACTATCACAGTGAATCCCCTAGCTTTACACTTCTCACTAAAAGAAGAAAAAAAATTATAAAAACAAAATTTTGAACAAGTGTCTTATCACAATGACTTTGGATTTCAAGTTCATGTAAAATACAACTACATAGTTTTTTCTTTATAAAAATGCTGTCTTACAAACCTTAAGTCTACTTACTCATAAAATAACTTTGAATTTTAATGCTCCAGCATATTAATAGAAACTGCAAATTACAATTTTCCAGTAGCACTTGTATTTCATAATAGAAGTATTTCTTTAAACTTTAGCAACTCTGAAAAGATTTCATAACTATAAACTTCAGAAAAGCCTCAGAAAACAGATCAATTTACAGTGTTGTATGGAAGACAAAGGGATGTGAGTTTTCACAAGGTTACTTCTGAATTGACACAGATTTGAGGATAGAGGTACATATCACCTGATGCATATCCAAACAGGAAACCATCTAAACATGCTTAAATTTTTTTCCTGAACAAATGAACTAGGAATTTCAGTGCACAAAAAGCCTCTACAGGACAGAAGCTTTGCATATAGATCTACAAGAAAGAGCATTTTAGACTGACATAATCTCTTTTCCTTCTAATAACATTTGAGTCTGTGTATACTGCAACAAAAAAAAACCAAAACAAAAACAAATCAAACCAAAACAAAAGACACCACCTGCTAAAAACAGCTGCAAAGCCAAAAGTTCAAAGGTACTTCCGCTCAAACACCAAATGGGAGAAAACAGTGAAAACTTTCCTCTCTGTGCATTTCCACAAAAACCTTCCCAGCTCATTTCAAACTGAAGCTGGTAACAAGGTGCTCACAACAGCTGGACAATGTTCAACGGTGGCAGCAACCTCTGGGTATCACCAACATCTGGGAAGTGTTACCTTCTCACAACCAGCACAGGAGCATCCCAAAGCGGACATGGAACTGAGCCCGTGTTTTAGCATTAGTTACCACACCAGATATCATGCCCCAGGTTGAAATTTTTGTGTCTGGCAAAGTTATAAGTGACTAAAACCCATTACATTTACATGATGTAGGAAAGCATTATGTAATCTTTACTACCCAAATCTGCAATTAGAAAACAAAGACATTTCTGTGATCCTCTTAAAAATAAAAAAGCAACCTGCATGTAACAGTAAGCATTATGTTTCACACCAACAAATTTAACAGTTATTTATTTCATGTTTAAGCTGAGCTTCATCAGGTAGGGGTGGAAGACAAATTTTTATCCTAGAATTAAAAAGAAAAAAAAAAAAAAGGAAAAAAGGCACCTTACTAGTCTATTTAGGAAAAAATAATTACAAAGTTGGTTGTCAGCCCAAGAATGCTTTTGGTCTTAAGGAACCTCTAAGACAACATCCAAGATTTTTCTGGAAGCAGCCTGAACATTCAGGCTTCATGACTGCAATGTTTAATCAGAATCAACTCAAAAGGCACATTACCACTGCTTTTAAGAACAAGATGAATAGTGTTACTACAGCGTCTAGAGACGTGACTTCCTTAGGCTCATTGGAATCTAGCAGTATTAGCATCTGCTCTTCTCTACTACTAAACCTATTAAAAAAACCTAGAAACCAACAAAACATACAACCAACCATATTCAGAAGTGAGCTACCACTTTTGAAAAGTTCAGCCAATACAAACATAAATGTCTGTATGCAAGTTAGAATAATTAAAACAACAAAAAAAAAGGCTTGGTGATTTGAGCCACAATACAGAGGATACAACAAAGGAAGCAAACTTTGGTATACACAGACAACAGCATAACATTGCCACTTTTATTATTCTTCAGTTCTGAAGAGGCCACTTCAGAATCTGAGAATTTTAAATAGCATCAAAGAAAGGCATAAAAGTAGACCTCAACACCAGGAATAAACTGTCTGAAGTTTCAGAATGGCTTTATACACACACTCCAAAGTAATTCCACCCAAGACAGTTTAAGCAGTTATGCTTCTCAAATTTTGGATGCAGCCAGCCATCAACACCAGAACACAAATCTCAAGCCAGTTACAATGTACATCACACACAACTGAATTAAAAGGTTACCTTACACATAGAACTTGGGGGAAAAAGTAGCATTAATGTTTCCTGGACAGCTATCTAAACTTGGGGCAACATCCCTCCTTCACCCCTCCTTTTTTCAAACATGGTTCTTTCCAGAACAAAAAAGGCAAGTGCTTGGGCCAAAAGGTTTGCATTTCCCATTGAAGAACAACATGCAAACCAAAACAATGACTTTTCCATACTGCCACCATAAAAGGGAGGTCATTTTTTCCACAACTGACAAACAGAACATTAAATGTGGGAACACTGACTTCATTTTCAAACAGATTTCCCAGTTTCTACTGAGTACAAAGAGTTCTTTGGTTCTGTTTTTAGACAGTTATTGTTACACTAATATATGTAAAGACATACATCAGGATGAGACTGTGGAATAATTAATGCTTACTAGAACAAGAATGCCTACATCTGTTCCACAAATATGGCCAAGCCCTTAAGTCAATGAGATGACTTGTGTAGATGACCATTTGGTATTTTCATCACTTTACAAAAGACAACAAAGCTGTCTGAAAAACCCTAAAATTTCCACAACTAAAATATTGTGCAATATACCCATATACCTATTGATGCTTTTATTTTTAAGTAATCTAAATTTATTTTTTGCTTCTCTCACCAATCAGAATTTTTTAAAGCCTTAAGTAAAAAAAAAAAAATTGGATCCTTTAATTGTGTTTTAAAACTATTTATAGATTACACTAAGCAAAGTACACTGAACAGTCTTTAGTTATGCCACTGTTGCTCTGTTTCCAGAAGAGAAATTTAAAGGGATACAAAACCAAGCATTTATCCAAGAGGCTTCTTTCCTTTTTAAATCAGTGGCACAAGAGAACAAAACAAAGTTATGATAAAGATCAATCTCTGGATATTAAGAAAAAAAGAAATGCAGGTAACTAAGCCAGGACCAAAAACTGTCTCTATAAGCTTACAGTGCCACATGCACAGAACTTGATTCAACAATGATTTTACAGCAAGGTATTGATGACAGGGTACTCAAGTCGTCATTCACCACATTTAAGCAGTATTTTAATTTTAAACATTTAAGTTGATCACGAACTTCAGTGAGACTGTGTATTTTTAGACAGTGCACGCTAAAGCACTACAAGCTACAAAGATTAGGCACATAAAGAAAGAGGAGGAAGCTATTTTACTTTCAGAAACGTTACCTTTGCAAATTTAGGTGTTTGACTGGAATGGTTCATTAATTTACTTTGTAATTTAAGTGCATTGCCATTAAAATTATGAAAGCTATCCCAAGAAAGGAGGATGGAAATACACAAGATAAAACAAACCAAACAAAAAAGCCAGATATACAGAATGGAAGGACAACGGCAAGCCTTAGTACATATCCCTTAGCTCACCGGGATGTATATTTTTAATTCAGTCAGACAGTATCACATTCTAGACAAACATTTATGTAAAATTAATTTGGCATTGAAAAGCAAATGAAAATTAAAAAAAAATTAGAAAGATCCCGTCCACCACTGGAAGAAAAAGCAACTCTGAATGCCTTTCAAATCACCTTGGTATACTCAGAAGATAGTCTAGTGTGACACTCAGCTCATCCATACTCGTCTGTTCAAGGCATAATGGAATTGTCAGAATGAGGCCACTTCTTCTGTCCTTCCCTCCTATTTCAAAACGAGAAAGTAATTAGAAAGTTAATGTGATGAGTTTAAGGTAAAATAAATACTTTTTAGTTAAGTAGTCTCAAAATACATCACAAAAGCAATCCTCAAAGTTGCCGTGAAAATCTCAACTGACATTTCACCTCTCAGTTGTGAGGATTCATTCACCACATTGATATCTAAGACATCACCAACACTTCAGAGCATAGCCCACATCCACAGCTGTCACAGTTTTTCATCTAATACTTTCAATATAAACAACACAAACCAAGTGTTCCAGAAGCATTATTTTTGTATCTCTAGATTATGTTGTTAAAAAGGATCTCGTAGACCTTCTACACTACCAGCCCACCAGAAACCCGGTCAGCTTCCAAGGTGAACATGTACCCAAAAGCTCCAGCTGGAGCTCCTGGAAACACTGACAACACAAAGGAGGATTTTGTACCACACAGGCTGCCCATGGCAGGTACTCGAAATTGGTAATTCGGTCAAACACACAACTATTTCTAAACCTACTTACAAACAGGTAACAGTCATCTCTTTAAGATAAATAGTTCCAACCAGTTGCCTTAATCTTTCACATGCATTTTCAAACCTTTCTGGTAAAAATTACACAAACAATATTGGCAACAGTAAGTTTAAATACATTATCCATTTTATTAAGGAAACAAAACAATCACAACACATTTAAGCACATGTAGGAGTCAGTTACTAAACAATTTTCTCCATAATTTAGAAAAGCTGTACAAAGATAACTATACTCACAGGTTTATTTGGGATGAAAAAGAAGGAAAGTAAATTTCCATAACCTGAGAAAGAACATCTTTATTCTCAAATTGTGCAACTTTCATTGTTAAAGCAATTAAATCATGCTTTTGCCTCATAGAAGTTCTTGAATAATGGTAGAACTGAAGTTCTATCTAATCAGTAAGAACAACTTTTTACAGAATAATAATAGCTGTGCAGAAATAAGACAAACCACATGAGCACAGTAATGCTTGCAAGATGCATACACATACATTGACATAATTTGATAAGAATTCTCCCCATTCATGAGATGCAGGCAAGATAAGGAACAAAAACTGTTTGCACAATATATGTTGGACACTTAATTGCAACAGGTTTTTTTCCTTGTTTCCAAAGCTTTGCAAACTCTCCATAGAGTTTTAAAAATCCACTGATACACACACATTTTCCACATCTTCATAAAGGACTGCTTTCAGTCACCCATTGCAATAGTCGTCTTCCCCTCCCTTCCTCTTTTTTGGGAGAGAATTTTTGCTGGAAAGCAGCAACACACTTTTTAATAACTGTATTTCTAAACAGAAGAATTAAAGAGTGATGATGTATGAGAAAGGACAAATGGACAGATGCTTTCTGCAGAAATTAAGATTGTGTCTCAGTTTAAAGCAAGAGTTATTATAGATTGTCCACCCTTCTCTGTTTCTGAATGGCAGAAAGCCTGAAAATTGGAGTGAAGAAGCAGAGAAAAGGAAGGAAAAATACTTGGATTTAAACAGCATTTGCTGAACTGACTAAACAAAACGCAACTCAAACCCCCAAAAATATAATCTCTTGACATTTCACAAAAAGACCACAACAATTATCTAAATTATTAGTTCCTTACAAGTCACCTTGTGTAACAACTGACAGGTTTTCCCCCAGCTTGTAAACGTTGCTACACTGAAAATACATTTAAGTTAAGGAAAAGAACTTAGAGTATCACAAAAAAAAAAAAAAATTAATTTTGCACCAAAGTGGCTGTTCAAGGCTTTTTGCTGAGTTAGTAGCTTGTCTCTTTTCCCCTGCTATTTGTAATGACCTACCAGCAAGAAACCTACACAGCCACGGATTCTAAATCTGAGGAGACACTGCTCCATTAGAAACCACTGTTTTGCTTCCAGAAAAAGGCAGGATCAATATTATTTGTACCAACTTACCTCAAAAAATGCCAAGGGATTTCAGCATATAAGCACTGCAGTATGCCTTCCTAAAATATTATTTTTGTGATGCTACGTTTTTAATCCTTAGTATGTTTTTACTTATGAAACTATATGGAGTAAAATTGATTTAAAGAGACATGATGAACTGATTTCTCTGTCAAGTTCCTTTACTTACACTGAGGAACACTAAAAAAAAACCTAGTGCATGAATCTTTACCATTCATTACATTAAAGCATCCATTAATACCAACCAATTCCAAAAAGGTCAAACCTACTTAGAAACATGTAGGTTCAGAAAGGTTCCTAATATTTAAAATGCACTCAATAATATTACTTTCCACTAAGAATGTTTGTATTTCAAAATGGATCAGGCAGATTTAATTGCAAATTGAAAATGCACTCTAGTTAGTGAAAACTTCCCCTTGCAGTAGAATACTGAACAGCCACCATACTACACATCTGCTGTTCCTGTGGAAGAAACTCCCCACTGTCCCAGGCTTTAATGTGAATTGAGTTTTAGGGGTTTGCTTATTTGTTTTTAAACAGGAATTGTTTAATTTGCAATTGCTGGGAACAGCAGGCAAATTCAAAGCAAAACATTCTATCAACAAAAAGAACAGGTTTCACTTCTTAAGTGACTGGAGCTGGTTAAACTAGACTAATTAAAAAAATAAACTAAAATAAACTAAACCAGAAAAACATTTAAGGCAACACTTCAATTTGTGAAGTTGACAAGTGTTCTGCAAGTTACCTACCTACACTAAATAAGACCATCAAACACCAAGAACAAACACAGCTATCTATGACAGCAGTGAAACCAGACAGCAGAGAATATCATTCATCATTTCAAGTATTCCCTTCCTTTTTTTTATTGGCATGGGGAGAAGAAAGTTATCTTCAAACTAAGATTCAAGAAGTTTTAATAAATACAAGGATAATTACAGTGCATAATTACTTTCCTGAATTAACTACTTGGGAATAATCAAACTGTTGCAATGCATGGCTAATTCTGTTTCCACCTGTTTCTGTGTTGGAGAAAAGATAGGTCAAAACAAAGGAAAAATTTTCTAAAGAAAATCCTGAAAATATTCACTCCATATTTCTAAAACCACATTAAAAAAACCCAGAAAGCATTATTTTTGGATGTTTGCTATATTATCACTCTTTTATATATGGACTGACTTCTTGTCAACAACTTTTTGGGTTGAGTTACAGGCTACAGCAAAACCAAGTCCTAAATGCCAACAGCAATAGCTTGGCTACTAGATTAAAAGTTTCAGAGATTCTTTTGAAATGTGACAAAGCACTAACCGACAATATATTTCCACTAAATACAAATAACCAATTTAAATATACCATCCAAATTATGCAGGGAGGAACCAGTTGAGGAAAACTGAAATCATACCTGAAAGAAAAGCCAATTTCTTCTTCAGAATGGGTAATATTACCGAAGCTTCCATTCTACTTCAGATAATTTTCACAGCTCTGAAACACAAGAAGTTAAAAGTTGTCAAGGATGGGAAATCAAATGCAGTGTTTCACTACAGTGAGCACTGGACACAACACTTTTGTACTTTTCTGAAGGAAGCACAGAACATTGTAACCAAAATCCAAAGTATTGTAAAAACTTAAGAAAAAACATTATCATATGCCTTTATCCATGCTAATAATCAGTTAAACATTTCTTTCTCCTCACTGGGGGGGAACAAAGAATCCAACCACAGAAACCAATGCAGAATCTCAACCAAGGACACCGAGATAATTTATACAGAAGTCCCATTTCCCAATCTTATTAAACTGCAATTAATTTACAGGTAGATCATCTGTTTGCTCATTCAGATGTAAAATAAGTGCAAACAAGACTGCACTTTTGCACAGTCTCTCTCATATTACCAAGAATATAGTAATTCTCTAAATATGTTATGCTACATGTATGTCAGGACACTGCCATTATCTTGACATTAGCAGGTCTTCATTTGAAGAAAAGCATCCAACAGCCTCAATAACCATGTTTAACCTATACCTGGAAATGCTTCTGCTCCTTTTGCCTCCTTCCTACCCTCATGCCATTTTTATTGCATTGTGAACAGCAATTTACTGTGATTAAGCTCCTGTGTTTCATTGACAAACCCACAGGATGCTTGAACTGCAACCTCCTCTTCCAGCCTACACGAAGTAGCAACTGGCGTCTGCTTGTAACTTTGAGTTCACACTTGCACAAATCAATCCATTTAATTAAAAAACCTAATTCTGCACAAAAATACAATTGCAAGACATGCACCAGTATCCAGTCAAAATAAAAAACAGACCAAGTTTTTTTTTTTTTCTTTCATTCCAGACACAGGGCTTCAGACTGCAACCTGGAGTTCTCCATCTGGATACTTCAGCATTCATGCACACAAATAGAACGTTTTTTCCTGGCATGGGGGAAGTTAACTGAATCAAAACTATAAATGATCTAGGAGAAAAAAAACCCCAACAAACTCAGAGAAATCCAAATAGAGAGCCTGAGATAAAACAGAATAGTTATTCATTTTCATGTTAAAACAATGAGCTTCATTACAAACAAAAAAAAAGAATTATTATTATATTACTATAAAACAGAAAAAAACCATTTCAACAACTTTTTACTGTCTCTACCTGTTCCAATGTGTAATGTGTCACAATATTCACTCCAATCTCTTATCTCAAAATCTCCATATTTGTCATTTTTGCCAATTATATAAATTCACATTTGAAATGTTACAGAAGGAAACAAACAAATTTCAGTTCTTTCAGGAAACTGAGTCCCAAGACAGCCTGCACTTCAAACAATTACTCAGAAAAGCATCCTATTAAAGCTATCTTTATGCTTTGAACAAAAATTTGTATGTTATTTGTTGCATAAATCACAAAATTCAAGAATTACTCAGTCTCTCAAACCACTCAGTGTAAGCTATTAAACTTTGGTAGGACTTTTTTTTATTTTTATTTTTTTAGATGTGGAAAGTGTACCTGAATGATTTTTCCCTCTCCTCCCCAAGTTATATTTAAAAATTATTACAAATGCCTCTTTATTATAATCAAGGAGTAAAGTTCAAACCTACACACACTTTATCTTCATACTTTCTCATATGAACAAAAGTTTGCATCAACTTACTGACTCTGGGGAGATGTTTCTCTGCGGTTCTGAAAAGACCTATTTGTTTAATGTGAAAGCACTGCCTGGCTTTCTGCCACAGCAGTGGCACTGTCCATGGATCAAAATAGTTCTTTTATTCAGTATTTCCTGGAACCAAATGAACCATTCTGTTCAGAGCGGAGGGAGGTGAGTCAGAGCAATTACAACAATTGCTGATCAGTCCAAACACCGGGCCTTTGTTCCAGAAACTCTTAAATTTTACAATTACCTCTCTTCTGTGAAAGCTCCATTGGGATTCATCTAGAAGAAAACTCATCAGAGCAGGCTATCAGAACATACCAGAAAAAAAATCTTCATGTTTAAAAAACAAGTTGAGCATCCTTTAACACTCCAGATAATCTCAGGATGAATTAAACAAAATGTCTTTTTTTAATGTTGGAAAGTGAAACAATTTCAAGACAGCTGGCATCTACTTTCCACTGGGAGCTACCAAAAGGTACACTGCTTAAAAGCAGATCCAAGTGTATTTAGACCTACAAATAACATGTAAAGACTTTGATTTGTTTGGAGAAAGACAAAATGACAGGCTCTTAAAACTGTCCATCAAGCTCTCAATTTAGCATGAGGAAAGAACGATTTGCTGCTCAAAGCTGTACCACTGTTTAGCTGAAAGAAACAGATTCAGTGTCTATTCATTAATAAAAAATCCATTTGGACTCATTAAATAGAAAAAAGCTACAGAAGAAAAACAAGCACTGAAGAAAACAGATTTCAATTGAGCAAAGTGAAATTCTTCAGAAGCTGCATTTTATCACTTCCAAAGACAACTTTTATATCCTGGAATTTTACAGATACAAAACAAATTAAAGAGGTTAAATTTGTTTGCTGAATTTCAGAAATTGCCCACCTGCAGCCTACTTTGCCAACTGAAATGCCATATGCCAAACTGTAAACCTTGTAGTTCTTTCACTTAATATGTTTCCTGCATACACACTGAAGAACCTCACTGGACTTGTTTAGAACTACCTAACCTTTCTGGTTTTTTAATTAGTATAGTAATGTCAGTCCCCAACAACGCATTCATTCTTTTGAGAATTTCCACAGAAAGGCGGCAACACTAAATTTACATTTGTATTTCAAACCTAAATATCTGAAAGATGTTCCAGTGAAGCAGAAAACTCTTCCAATCCCCTTGACAAGTAGAAACTAATACTACTTATGGAGAAAATTCTCTTAAATATTTAGATGAAAAATGTATATATTGAGGGGATGGGAGGTTGGGAAAACAGTAAACAAATAGTTTAAAAAATTACAGAACAGGTAAAAAGACAAACGATATTTCAGGCTGCACTCCAATGTGAAATCAAATTGTAACTTGGTAGGCTGCATCCTCTGCCATTTCTAGGCCCTGGAAAGACTGTAAAGTACATTGTTTTACTCCAAGAAGTCTAAAATTTCAGAAGTTCATTAAAAAAAAAAAAATCCACAAAATTCACACACAATAAGAACTATGAGTAACTTATCATAAAAGAGCAGAATTTCTGATGAATGAACAATATCACCGGCATTTTGTGCTACCCATCCTTAATGTCGTTTCACTAAAAAAAATAAGAACCAATGTCCAGACTCTGTTTAAAACCATTCTAAAAGTTTATTAAAGACAGAGGGCAGAGGGACAAGTTGACAGACTCCCATTGACTGGATGGCTGGAAGTAAGATGTCAGAGAAAAGCTGCCCTGCAAGTAACAGGTGTTTTCTTTCTAAGCAGCCCAGTGGATACCACTTATCAAAAATAATCAAAACAAATTCAGGCTTAATGAGAATTAATATTAACATGTTTATTCATATTCATTAGACCTGAAACATTTAATACTCTCAATACATGGTGCAAGGTCTTTAAATGGGTTAGACTGTTTACGAGCATCTCTTGCAAGTTTCAGAGAACGAGTACTTTCTTCATTCCCTTATCATGTATCACACAAAACTGTGTAGCTGGTCTGCTAACCACAGGACTAAAAGTAAGGAAAAAAATCTGGTTTCTATTCGCTGTTCTGCTATGAAATATACATGTGGCTTTCAGCAAGTCATTTATCCTTTTTAGTCTCCATTCAGTCCCTCCATCTAATTCTCTTTTTACAAGAGTATTGTGATGTTTAATTCATTAATGTTTTTGAAGACTTGAGAGATTAGAAGGAGCTCCACAAATCTGCCTATAAATAACCGAGCAGCAGATGGGCAGCTACATTCAAAACTGTAGCAGCTTGCAAGTCCAGGCACAAACAATAGCACAAATAACAATAGACATTCTGAAGTACGAGGGAAAAAAAAGCCTCAAATCATACAGGATGAAAACACTTTTTCTTTTAAAATCAACTTCTGAATTGCAGATCTTCAAAATTAACAACTTCACTCTCTGAAGCCATCATGCAGGCTTTTCCAGATGCTAACTTCAACCCACAAAGCCTTACTCCACTCTTTCGCTGGATCAGCTTAAAACAAGTTCACCTGTCCCACACAGAAATAAAACCCAGGTGTGAAAGACAGAGAAAGCTAAATATCACAATTACCTATGTAGATCATTATTTCACCTTCCTGTAAAATTACATTAAAGGATGTCACCTCTCCCACAGTTAAGTTGCACTAAGAGAAAACACAAACAAAGGTGTCTCCAGGGCTGATGTCCCAGGGTAACTTAAGAAAAAACAAACCTGCCCCAAAAAATAGGAAAAGGCTGTAAATATTCATTAGTTAATGCTGTCTTCAATTAAAAAGCACATGAAACTGATCTACTCAGCTGGACAGTTTCAAAATAATAATAAAACACGACAGATGAATATCAGCTTATGTACTCAAATGTAGTGTTTGACTTTAACATATTACAAACAGCAGTAATAAATATTTAACATTAGAGCCCTTTAAGACCTCAGGAGAAAAGGTAACTCCAGATATTCAGGGAAGATCAAATTAAACTTATTGCTTTTTCAACCACTTTTGTATTTTTTTTACTATCTATAAAAACTATCCATAAAAAAGCATACTTGAGTTTTATGTCTGATTTTGAAGTTGTACACAATGAAAATATTCCTGATCTTCTATAACCTGCTAATTCACACTAAAGTATTAAGAAAATAAAAACCATAGACTCAGTAGATTTCATGAGTATGTAAGCTAGTTTAAAGCAAAATGCAACCACACAATGTCATTTCCATTACACATACACAGTTAGTGTAACTCAGTAACTTGCTACGGCAGTTGAATGGACAGATTGAAAATGTGCTCTGATTTGGGTTAAAGGTGGGGTTAACAGCGTGCTAGGTCATGATCCAAAAGCACATTGGCACGGCCATGCCAAATTTAAGCTTGGAAAAATTCCAGTTCTTCTGCTCCATTTTCACCTGAAGGTTTGAGTCTTACCTCATAACAGGCTTTGTCTTTTAATTATAATTAACAATAGAATTTGGAAGAGCTGTCTGTTAACTACTTCCTCTATTTAACCCATCCTTCATATTTGTTTCCCACCCTTTTTTCAACTCCTCAACATTCTGTGAGAAGTGAAATAAAAAGATGAGCAACAAAAAAGTGATGAACAATATAATGAACAGCAAACCAGCAAATGGAGAACAGGTGAGTAAGAGGTTATGCCATCTGAGAAGAAAGACATCATGCACCTGAGTTTTAACTTTGATCTCAGTCAACTATTCATTTCACAGAATGGCAGAGCTTTTCCTCAGACTTCAAGCAAAAGCCAGAGGGAGAGAAAAGAAGGAAGAGTACCAAGCACAGAAAAAAATATAACTAAGGATGTACAATAACATCTGCGTGTACAGCTGTGAAACACAATACCAACACCTCAGTCTTTCCATACAACAAGGTCAACCACAGGATACTGTGCAGCAATTAGCACACTTCAAAGAAGAGCCCTCCTTGGATTCACAGGCCATGTTCACAGAGAGCAGGCTTGCTCCACCCCAAAGAAATACACACAGACGTTCATAATGATGCTACAACAGGTGACATACAAAATGATAGCTTGCTAGAGTTTTCTACCCTTTCCAGCCTCGGTCCAAGCCAAACACACATGGTCTCCGCTAAGTTACAGCAGCTTTTAGGCTTCTTTAATCTAGAATAGTAGAGAAAAATAAGTCACAGGTTTTGGATGCATCTCCATATTCCCTTTTCTGTCATATTTACAGCGAGAGACACCATATTTACCTTCCAGCAGAATCCTACCACTTGCCCTTGTAGGGTGTTACACAGGCAACAGAAGACCAATCTACCCTCCCTCCCTTGCAACAGGCAGTCGAACCAGCAGAAGCTGTAGTCATCTGGTATAGTCCCAACTCATTTAACACTATCAAGTTACCACAGAATACACAAAATTATGAAATTTGAGAGGCTGCTTCTTCCACCACTTTCTACATAGCAATAGGTCAATTGAAATGCTATGTTCAAAGCATGGCTGAGACATTTGCTCTTCTTTGTCACACTTGCCTAAGACCTATTAAAAAAAAAATCTTATGCTTACCTCTTAAAATTTTACTTAATCAAAAGTCATGTGGAAATAATACAGAAATCAAACAGATTGAAAATTATCCCACAGAAATAGTTTTTGAGTCATAGGTTGCGAGGAAGAAAAATAAGCAACAAACAGTAAAATCCAACTATATACTCCTCTTCTAGCTCCCTCTATTCAAACAAACGAACAAAAAACCCCCACCAAAACAAATAAACAAGTCTTAAAAGCTTGCAAAAACGAATATCTTATCACCAGTTCTTTAAGGAACTGTCCAAAACCAGTTTGTGACGAGAGATCAGAGAGCTCTTCTGCCTTCAGTACTTCATAAAAAGAACTAAGGCAGTAGGAGGAATGAGACTGGACAGTCCAGGCCATAAGCAGCCAAGTCAAAAGACAAAGTCAAACAGCTGTACTGATGAGTACAACTGCTGGCAGTCTGGAGCAAATGAAAACACACTTTCCTCTGGGGTGCAAGATTAGAACTTCTTGTTCCTTTTATAACAATTACATAAGAAAACAATCTACAGCTTCATAACAATACACGTATTCGGTATTGGCTACAAGTGCATGTGGCTCGGGGCCACGGGAGTCACTTCTCAGCTCAGTATAGTGACACTCAATCGAACAGAAGCAAAGAGAAATGCTGCTCTAAACTGAAAGCCATCTTGAGTGGCAGGGGTATGAAAGGATAAGTTATTTTTTGAAAAGACAAGTAAGGTGTAGACAAAATTGTAGCAGACACAAAAGCAGTCCTCCTTTAGGTGGAGAAAACTGACACAAAATAAGAAGAAAACAAACAAGGGACTAATAAAAAGACTATTTATAAATCTCTAAAACTTCGGGTTTGATACATGACCAAAATATTTCCAGCTCAAGAGTAAGATTTTGTATGGACCTTGAAACATCCTGCACAATTTCCTCTGTATCAAAAAATCAAATATATTACAGTTGTGTGTTGCCTCCTCCTCAATGCACAAAGTAGACACTTTGAGGATAATAGTAAAAACTCCTTCATAAAGAATAAATAAATAACTTCAGAATTTTGCTAATGTTAACCAAACATGAAAGTACAAGAGATTGAAATATATCAGATCTGGTACATAAATATCTTGTTCATATTTTTAAGTTTTTAAATGTTTCAGAAATACATTAATTCACTACTTTACAAAGCAAAAATCATTATCTGAGCTGTCCTTGAACTAGTGTGTGCAAGAGAAATAAATCTTGCCTTCACTTTGACGAATGTCTTCAGTTTTTTTACTCAGGATAAAAATTCTGAACATTTCAACTGCAAATCACAAATTTGCCACAGCAACCACCTGCGGTAACCACAGCACCTCTCCCTCTCTCCTATCCCTTCAAAATAAAACATGTAAGATTCCACTACTGAAAAATAAACATATAAGTGGTCACACATTTCAGAGAACGTAAAATCAAGCTTTCTAAACTGCTACCTGCAGCATCCTGCAAAGATGCAACACTTATGCACTTTTCAGTTACACTATTTTCTAGGGTCAAATTAGAATGCAAAATGAAAGAATTAGCAAACAGAATGCCAGCAGAGAGAAAACAGACAACCTGCATTGCAGGTATACTGATTAGAAAGAAAGCATAACTTTTACCAACACCAATAAGTAGACAACCCTTGGCATCTATGCATTATGTGTCCATCCTGATCCTTTCCCTCAAGAATGGGATTTATTTTCTCAAGTTCGGCCACAGACATTGTTTAGTGAACAAAACATCAAGTTAATATCAAATTCATTTGTCTTAGTCTTTCAACACAATTTTTCTTGGCCTTACTTGGTCTGGTCAACACTTATCCTTCATGATACCTGTCTAAGAGCACATCTCAAATACAACTCTGCCAACATCACAGGTGTTTATCTTGGCTCTAAATTCTCATGTGCCTACTACATCTACCTCCCCTGAATCATTGATTCTGCAAAGCCCTAAGTCATACCTTCATCTCCTCTTAACTACTGTAATTTCCTTCTTAATGGGTTCTTTATGTCTCAGCATTCCAAACTTCAGCTTGTCCAAAATGCAGCAGTTCATCTTCTCACCTGAAAACAGGAAAATAACACTCCAGATTGATTTTAACTTGCTTCCTTGTTTAGAGTCTGCTGTAAAGTTACTTACTTCAAAAATCTCTCACTCTTAGTCTTAAGAGTAAAAAGCTTTGCCAATGCATTTTTGTATGTGCTCAATCAATGTGCTCAAGTCTCTCATGTATCTTCCAACACAAGCTTATCAACACCATCAGAGCAGCAACAATTACCTCCACGCTTTTAAAACTTCTTTCCTTCCTCTTACCCACATCCACAGAACACTCTTAAAATTAGAATTCACTTATCTCCAGTCTTATGCTTAAGCGTCTTCTAATATATTTACAGACACTCCTCTCTTTGTGAGACACCAACACCACACAGGACACAGTAACACAGGCTGCACTGAGGGCTGCACAAACTATGTAACATAACTCCAGCTTTAGTTATATTATAGCGCCTTTTATAGATTTGTTTAAAAGTCACAAAATGAAAACAAAGTAAAGCAAGTAAATTAATGAAGGCACGAGATAAAACCTAAATAAGTTTTTACAAAACCAACTGCAAAAATATTGTTCTATGTAGTCTATTCACCAGTGTCAAACCTTCATAAGGACCAAATACAAAGAAATGAAAATTGTGGAGATCTCATTTTTGGAAGAGATTTATCTTACTTACCATTGGTACTGGAATGCAATGTCTGTTAGGGTTACAAGTTTGAGTTCCAGATCCCAGATTCTGCAAATTCAAATGAAAAAGTATTTGACTATATTTTTAGATTTTAATACTCAATCTAAGACTTTATTTCCTTGGAGGCTGAAAACAAGGGTTTCTTACAGAGCTACATGATAGGGGAGTCAACATTTCCATTATATATTCATAAATACTTGTACGCTAGGCATTTGAGTTTAGTGGGACAGCAGGAATCCAATACTTCCTACCAAAACATATGGTAGACATCAACATTGTTTACAATTAGCAGGCAATGCTCCTGAGGCAGCACCGGAAGCAGCGGGAAAGTAACAAGAACCAGAATCCTTGCAGTCTGCTTTCAATCAGAGGTACCCTACACAGAGTTTTAGGCTAAACTGAAAATTCAACAATGCTAGTGGGTTTTCTTGTGAAGAGGAAGAAGGTATTGCTACAAAGTTACTCACCGTTATAAAATTTAAAAAGGCAAATTATAACTTGAATAAAAAAATTTAAATAGTCGCTATTTGTAATAGAAGATGCAGAATTAACATATAAGTATCAAACATTAAACCTCAGCAAATGCTTTAAGACTTGCATGAAACTTTGATCAAATTCCACCCACCAAATGAAATCCACCAACACCACTCAAGAAGTCAAAATTAGCCTATGCTGTATAACAGGTGAAGCCAAGATGACAAACACACTTCACTGGTTTTACAGTAACAGTTAAATTACTGTAATGACTGCTAACAGTAAGTTTTAAATTTTAAAAAAAATGGAAGTTTTCTAGTCAGCCTCAAGAAGATGGAGAGAAAGCAAGAGAACACACCTATGGATCAGGAACAAAAATACCAATAGCAAGTGCTCAAGACAGCTTGAGTACAGACACAGTGGAAATCCTGCAACATTATTTCTAGGGTAGGCTCTGCTTATTTTATCAGAAGCTACCTATTGAAGGTGTTCTGTATTTCCCCACCCAACCATAGTAACTGGAGAATAAAGGTGTTCCTCTCTATGTTCTATTCCTAAGGACTCTTGACATCTATGTAGCATTGTATTAAAGTTCTTCCAGAAGTTTCTCCAGTTCCCCTTCCTACTACCACTCTCATGCAGCAGACAACTGAAACTGAGCTGAACTTCACCTGACTCCTTTATTGTGTTGACAGAAAATAACAAAACTATGTACACTTTTCCTGTTTACGCAAACTTTACCGAGAAATATGAATCCACAGCCCATTTAGAATTATAGCCTACAACTCCAGGAGACATCACACCACTTTTTCTTACAAGAAATTAAAAAATACATCTATTTCTATTTCTTAACTTGTATTTCTAGCAAAACCGATGTTACAGATCAACTAAATTGCAAATAAAATATCATCTATTAGCATACTACATTAGGAAAAACAGTTGCTTGAGATGATTTTACAGGATTCTTCAAGCAGCAATCTATGACAAAGAATTGTGCAAAATCCTAAAATCCATCAGTAAAAACCACATTGTAATTCCTCTTAGTTTTGACAGGAGGTTTTCACACAACCACAGAATTATTAGGGTTGGAAGGGACTTCTGGTGATCATCTAGTCCAAACTCCCTGCCCAGGTTGGGTCACTGACAGTAGGTTACACAGGAAGGTGTCCAGGTAGGTTTTGAAAATCTCCAGAGAAGGAGACACCACAATATCCCTTGGCAGCCTGTTCCAGTGCTCTGCCTTGTTGCTTTTTTCCTGACAGAGCAAAGCACAATCAGCACCTCACCAGCAAGCAGCAGGCCTCTCTAACCAAGCTTTGATTCTATTCTGTGGTTCACCTTACCCCTTTTCTCCGTATCAAGTTTCTACTTGGTATAGACAATAGCATTAGGACTATAAAAGCTCACATTCAGAAAAAGGAGAACCCCTATTAGCACAGAAATTAATCACCATCAGTAATCCTATCATGTAATAACAGTATTCATTATTTACTATACACTGAATCTTAGCAGGCGATGTCACACAATGGAGAAAAAGGGGGAAAACCCACAGTATTTCTTCATCATAGGGAATTTTAATGTGTGAACAAAATCAAGATCTAATTGTTAGGACAATGCAGACATTGCAATACTAAAAATGGAGAGGATGTTGGTCCCCATTTCCTTTGGGATGAAGAAAGATGAGAGAACGGAAAAAAGCATCTATTAATACATATCTACATAAGTCTTACCAATTCTGCTCATTAAAAAACTTACAAAACAAAAAATAAAGAGCCACTCTCCACTAATTATCTCTACTCTTGCTTCCATACACTCGTTCAAACTCTTTAAGAAAAAGGGTGCTTTAGAGCATCGCCTTCCTACAATTGCCTGGCTAAGAAGCTCTGCTCGGGAGTAGCAAGGGACACTACAATTACGGGGAGAAATGGCAAAACTGATAGACAATAGACCTGTCAAAAATCAAAGCAAGGATAACCACGGCTCTGAGCAACCACGGTTTCAGCAGTGAATCAGCTTCCCGACCAGGCAGCGCTTCCAGAAACCCCGGAGCGCCCGCCGCCGCGGCGGTGACACGGCCGTGACTCGTTCCCCCCAGCCCGCCGCCGGACTGACCAGTGGCCACGCACCGGGAAAATCCCACTGCAGACAAGCGGATCTGCGAGCCGAGAGCCGGCTCCCGCCCCCGTCTCCCTCCGGTGTGCTCCCCGAGCACGGAGCCCTCTCCTCCCCCCGAGCCTGCCGTGACACCCGCGGCGGGGCCGGGCGAGAGGGGCCGCCGCCCTCCCGCGCCCGCACAAAGGCAAAAGCTCCGCCGGCGGCGGCGGCCCCTCGGGAGCCCCCCTGGGGAGCCCCCCCGCCACGTATGTAGCGGCGGCACGAACAATACCCAAACCTGTTGCGCGGGTTCCCCTGGGCCGCACCGACCTGCCGTGCCCCCGGCACGGGAGCAGCCGGCGGGACCCGCCGAAGGGCAGCGGGCGGGGCGGGAGGGGCTGCCCTGCCGCACGGCCGGGCCACGGCAGCCCCGGGCGGGCTGGGAGCCGCCGCCGCCCGGCGGAGCGGAGCAAAGCAGAGCGGAGCGGAGCGCCCCGCGGCGCCACCGCCGCCGCCCGGGAACAAAGCGCGGCCAGGCCGCAGGGCCTGCGCTGCCCTGCGCGGGGCTGCGGCGAGGGCAGAGCCCCCTCCCGACGCGGGTACTCACCCGGTGCGGCGCTGCGGGTGCCCGGGCTGGGAGGACGTGGGGCGGAGCCTGGACCCGCCCGCTCTAGTCGGGCTGCGGTGGCTGCCCTCGGCCGCTTCGCACCGCCTCGCCCGCCCGGCGGCAGCCCCTGGGGACGGGGGCGGCTCCGACCCCTCCTCCGTCGGCAAGGAGACGGTGAGCGCCGGGTGCTGGCGGGCCCGCCCCCGCTTAACTGCCCTCGGCCCAGCGCCGCCCCCGCCCCGGGCGCGGAGCCGCGGTACCGCCCGCCCGCCCCTCGCGGAGCCGGCCCGGAGCCCCGCCCCGCCGGCACACAATGCGCCCGTACCGGGGCTGCGCCCCGCAGGCCGCGGCACCGCCCGGCCCGGGCCCGTCGCTGACGGAGGGGCCGCGGTCAGTACTCGGCGTAGGACAAGCGGGAGTCAGCCCGATGCGGAGTTTTTAGCGCTGGCAGCCCTGCTAGGATAAGAGTACTCGTGCTTTGCTCTGTGGAGGTACATCCATGTGCGTGCTGAAAGCGAGTCCAGGGGCTCACAGGTGAACGCTGGCCGCTGATAGTGCCTCAGGCAGGGGTCGACTACCCGCGAGGCCACCAGTGTTTCAGCAGTCATGGAATCGCAGAATATCCAGAGTTGGAAGGGCCACAAAAGGATCGTCGAGTCCAGCTCGGCACTGACATATATTTTGTTTCCCCTCCGATGGTCACTAATAATCCGTTTTCTGTCCCAGCTCCTGGACAAGGACTCTAAAACTCTGTCATGCCAAGACTAAAATAATACAAGTAAAAATGCAGAACGAAATTCTGTGAAGAAAGCTGGCCAGGACACTTGTCTTGCATTCAGCCTAACTGCCCTAGGACAGGTTGCTGTCAGTCTTAAATCTCCTGCTGAACACATCATTGTTAAGCTACATAATGGATCTTTTAAAAGTTGGCTTCTGTAAACTCTGTTTTAACTGTAATCTTGCTCTTGTTATTTCCAGAGCAAATGAATATAATTTACTGAATCTCATTCCAGATATAAAAACTCTCTCACAGAGGCTGCAACTGCTTTGTTTCTTCCCTCAAAATGGAGTTTGCAGAAATGCCTCTGTTCACCACCTTTCCTGGTGGCTGCCCAGTCAACATCTGCTGCAGCCATCGCCCTCAGCGTCACCATCAGGGCATGCCTGTGGTACTGACCTCATCCCTGGCCTCTGCTGACTCAGAAAGCTGTCCCTCTCTCAGCAACACCACCCACTGGACATGTAAGAGCTAAAGAATCGTTATCAAAATTTCCAGATGAGGCCTATCAGCCAAGGCCTGCCAGCCTTGAAGACATATCTTCTCTGTTGGGTCTTTCTTTCCTGGAAGAATATTTAAAAGAGCAGCAGCAAAAAAAGAGAAAGAGCAAAATGATTTCCTTAACAACCTGTAGAGATAAACAGGGATAAATGATCTTCATCAGCTTCCCACCAAAAGTATTTGCTGTAGAGAACCAAAAAAAAAAATGATTTTTACTTTTAATAAAGTGGAAAATTTTAGCAATATTTTAAGCATATTCCCTAATGATTTAAGAATATGCTAGATATAACTTTTAGGTCATTCTTCTACATTTATGCTTATTGCATACATGGGGGCAAAGGTAAGATAATAGAAAGAAGCTTTCACTACTCATCAGTATTTACTTGAGATCCCACAGGCTGTATCTTTGTAATCTATGAGTGTAGGACAAATACTATTTCAGAACACTAGATAAGTGTTCTGATACCCAGCAACAATGTCCAGCACATGTAAAAACTCAGTGGGACTCACTGACATATATATCTCTAATCTTTAAAAGGACCAAGACTAAAATCAACAAAGGGAAAACTATGGCTGATTGTCATGCTTGAGTTTTTCTTTTGTTATTTCACACTTCTAAGACCCTCCCTAGTACAGATATTACATTCCGTGTACCATACCTATCACATAGCCTATACGATAAAGGAAAATGTGCCTATTTATGTTGGGTGCTTTTGTTTTGGCTTGTGGATCTCAAAATCTTCAGTACTCACGAACTCATTCATCTTAGTAAATGTTCTCATGGTTACTTTTGGGGGAGGGGAGGAAAGGGGAGGGAGGAGAGGGAGATTCAGGCCATAAGGACATAAATCCTACTTCTCTGTGTTTCCAGTCACAACTGGAATGTCTTCTCAATGACTGAACGAAACTCCTCCTACAGACAGGAGGGGCAGAACTCTTGCAGTGGCTTCCATAAAACAGAGTGACCCAAAAGTCACTCTCAATTGTACTTTAGCTGGAGATGTGCTAGTTTAAGTATCAAGATGTTGCATCAAGTTTTCTGACTTTCCTTTTCCGTCTATACTCTGCTGAATGCTTTTCCAGGACAGAATCTGACATGATTAATTTTGTTTAAGGTCATACCATCAGTTCAGAGTTGTAGTTAATTGCCTTTTCCATGCAAACTGCCAGTAGGAACAAATCACAGTACATTTTTGTATCAAGGATCCATTTGATTGAAATGGACTTTAATACATGCTATTATTCCCCAGCAGACATGCCAGATTTGCTCAAATACAAATGAAAGTAAATAGGCTGAAAACATCCTGAGCTTTGGGAGCTGTGCTGTGTGCCAGCACAACAGAGCCTTTGTTACAGGCAGAGCAGCGCTCTTACCACAGTTACTGCTTCCAGCTTCAGTTGCTGGACTTCTAGAAAAATCAGCCTTCAAAGAAAAACAAACAAAACACCCATATAACTTCTAGTGGACCCCAACTCATGGTGGCACTGGTGACACTGACCTCAGGTGCCACCAGTTGTGACAGTGGCCCTCCTGCGCAACCCCATGGCCCTGCTACACACCTTCGCTCTTGCTCCACTTGCCACTGGGCACAGGGAGATGCTGCCGGGCACAGCCTTGCACCAGGCAGGCTGGAAACCCTCCACCTGGAGTGATTTACTTTGCTGCCTTGCTTGCTATTTGCTTCCACATCTCCATGCAACAGATAGGCAATTTTTTTTTTTACTTGTAGCATGTAAAATGATACAAGTAAAATGAATGTGAGCAGTTAAATTAGCGTGAGCCAACAATATCCGATGTATTGCCTAAGATGTAACTTGCAGAACTATCCAATTCATAAATGGCATATACAGAAAATAAGCAAATAACTATATGCAGTGGAACTAGTGTAGGCTGGCAGCAAAGAATTCTAAATAAAAACTGTAGATTGTTTTTTATGTGCAGGTTTATGATCATAATAAGATGGCACCATCATATTCACAGGTAAGCAGCAGAGGCATGTACTACTTTAAAACTTTATGTGTTTGTCATACAGACAGATTCATATTGGCAAAACAGTGAAAAAAGTCCCTTCTATGTTGATAAATAGTATCAGAAGGTTTGGGAAGTGAAAGTGACAGAAAAATATAAGCATTCAGTGCACATTCAAAACACCACAGAAACAAACAAAAGATCTGCTACAGAATTCAGTGTGTGCCCTACCATTCACTGGCTTCTGAAGGTAAGGCACATTCACCTGCTACTAGCATCAAGATTTGAAATGTCCTTCTAAACACAAATAATAGGTTTTAATCCTGAACTGAAGAGTGATTGTTTCTTCTGAAACAATTACAACAAAGCCTTAAATTGCGCTCTTAAAATAATTGGAAACTCGAGTCCCAAATAACACAAACCCATGAGATTGCATTTAATGACAAGCACAAGCTGAAAGCCCAGCACTGAGTAGGCAGCACCTAGCAGGTTTGGAATAATCTATGTTTCACTCCATACTTACCAATTGGTGTGTAAAACAAGCTTTTAAATAGCTTGGCAATAATTTTGAAGTTCTTCAGTAAATTATTTTTAAAAAAGTCTTTGTTTTATAAAGTTATTGTATGAGTGACATGCCTGTAATGAGAGACAGCAGTATGAAACTTTACAAGATTCTAAAGAGTCTGGGGCATTTTTTTTTTCATATGCTTTTTAGTGTTCAGGTAGAAACAATAAAGCATACCCTGATTTCATTATAGCCTTCCAAGTACTAGAAGCTGTTAAATTATATGTCCCACAGCAAAATCTGCAGTGACTTTTATTACTTTGTTTAATTATTTTTTATTTTCTGCAAAATACAATCTTCATAACTGGTCTTTCTTGTATAAAATAAAATAGAAGCCTAAAGGCTACGTTCCCTGAGAAATGTTTAATAGGAAGCAAAGCTATCTGTGGTCAGTATCTTGCTGCTCAGGTTTCTTACACATGAAAATGGTTTCCTCACAAATTTATTTCTTCTTGTGAAGGAGAAATGGTTTCTGGCTGGCAATAGACCCTGAGCCTCTTTGATACAGGGAGAATGCCTTCCTTTTAGCACAGGAAATTGGTCTACAGGGTCTGGCTTGAGTCTTATGTGCACTAACAAAGGCATGGATCTTGAATCTATAGCTTCACTCAGAAGGTACACAACAGCACAGTGGACATGGCCATGTCTCAGGTCATGTTTTTGGCTGCAGGGGAAGGAGATGAGAACCGCTTTCCCAGTCATGGTAGGTGCTTGTGCCATGCCACTGAACAGGTTTGGTGGGATGTCTACAGCCATACTGTGTTGCCTGGTGGCTCAATCTGATCAGGGATTACTGCCATGGCGTTTGCTGAAGAAAAGGAACAGCTGTACTCACCATACTAGTTATGATATGAGGCATAACAGCTCTGAAAAGACATGACTCTGAAATGCTAACTATAGAAGTAACAGAGAAAGAGCTGATAGTCAGTGACATTTTGAATGACTCCTGTACAAAGCACCTAATGTTCTGCTGCAACCATATTTGAAGATCCATGCTTGTTGGAATTTGAAACTCAACTATCAGCAGAAAAGGAGCTAATAAAATTATGTAGCAGGCCGTGGACAACAGGAGCTGGGAGAAACTCCTTACTCTGAGGAGCTTCATCACAACACCCCTTAATATTTAGCTATGTAAGAATAAATAGCAAATCTTTCTATGTTAACAGGAACTGGTCAGTTACAGATTTTAAATACATTCTCTGTATAGATTCCTCTTCATATAGCTTGGATTTCCAACTTTACAAACAGCAGCTTGCTTCAAGGGTACATACTAACGCTAATCACAATCATTGTTAGCAACAGTGAATTGAAAGAGGATAAGAAATATGAGCTATTTTTAGAGGCAATAAGAGCAGACCTCTTCACTCTCAGAAAAAAAGCCATTTTTAGGAGTGAGTGGCTAAGCTGGTTAAAATTCTTCGCTGTATCTGCTAGTCTATGGATGTCCTTAAAACTACCTGACTTCATAGTTTATAGGTTCATTAAGCATTTAGAAGCTTTACATTGTATCCTTTTGCACAGAAGAGAGATTAAGTTATAAAGATTCAATGTCATATGGTGTTCAGTTACTCAGCATTCCATGTTCACCCTAAGTCAGAAATCCTCTTCAAGGCAGAGAGAATGTCATTGCTAAAAACCCAACTATTTTTCAAAAAAAAAATAATTACATCTGTAACTATAATTAAAAAGTAAAACATCTTGGAATGTGTGGAGTTTAGTTCTCACTGGCTTATCTAAACTTATCTAAAGCTTTACTTTAATGCAATTTGAAAGAGCAGTCTCAAGTATAATCAATTATGTTTATCCTTAATGTAAAATATTTCTAAAATATCTGACAGAATGGCCAGGATTTTCAAATACATCCAAAAGCCCTGTGAGCCAAATCAAGCGACATGTTTCTAATCCACAGAGGTGTTTTAAAATCCCACTCTATTGGTCCTTGTTTTGTTGTTGTTTTGCATAGTTCACAATTAGTTTATAAACCTCTTCCTATATCTTTTCTGAACACATGCATCAGAAGTCCTGGGCAATCAGGCTGCAATACTTATCTTATTCATGGAGGTCACAGACATTACAAATAGGTTGTTAAAGTCATTCAGACCACCTTGAGAATAAAGTACTATTTAAATGGAATTTGAATAATACTGTCTAATCCAAAGTGCTGACAATTTTCTAGTCTGAGGCAAGGATTTCTTGAGCTTTTCATCTTTACAGTATTTGGTGTTATACAATAACTGAAATTTGGATGTAACTGCTGAGTACTAAATTAGGTAGTTGGCACTTTGTATTCTAGTACATGAACATAATTTCAGAACAGCTCATACTGAGAGACAGAAAAAATAGGGCAGCGATGAACAAAATCGTGCAACAATTTTTACTTAATAAGGTAATACTGAAAACCTTTCATAAAAAACAAATATTGTTGAAGAATGTTATCATGCACTGAGTTACTATACATAACAAAATTTTACAAAACATATAAATTTACATTTTTATATGTAAAAGAAAAGATAAAACCCCCTTCCCTTAGAGACTCATAGTAAATTTTAATTCAGTAAATGATCCTTTCTAAAGAAAACATTGTTAAAACTCCTCATATTCACTGTACCAGTGATCAGGTTGAAAATCCAATGTACTATGAATTAAACTTTCAGCATTACAAACTGTAAGGAAGTTTATCAAATATACATGGATAAGAGGAAAGGAATCACAGGGAGCACAGTCAGAAGCAGCTCAGATACATCTGTGCAACTCCACTTTCAGGGCACGGCAGGGGGAGAAAACATTTCTGTACTTGCATTAGGTAAGAAATTTAGTATTAATCATTTTGATTGTATACAAGTTGACTTCTTATACTGCAATAAATATTGATGAGTACCTTATTGCTTCAATAGTATCTTGTGATGGTCATAAAGGTTTCTAAATCTCCTTAACTTTTCAGCATTAAGAGCTAAAGTTCAGTTCTTTCTTAGTATTTAACTGGTTTAGCTTCAGAGAGGCAGGAGTTAGGTGAATTCCTTCCCACAGTCCAGTGCAGGGTATGCAGCGGCTGACTCACAACTATCACAACACCCTGTCTATACCTACCCATCAAATCTGGCCAGTTGATCTGTGTGGTTTGTAGATCCTTTTGCAGTGAGCTATTCAAGCTGCCCTGTTTGTTCTCAGACTCTACAGAAAAGGAATAACTACTTGCAGTATCATGTGCTTGCATCTTTCAGAAAAACTGTGGTGGTTCTAATTACTTTTCAGGTTTTACAAAATTGCATTTTGAGCTGGAAGAGAAAGCAGTGTTTATACCTAAGGAGATGGCCATCTGGAGCTAGGGTTTTTTAAGTTCTGTGCAGCTACACAGTGAGCCAGGCTGGAGAAATGACTAAAATCAAACGCATCTTCTTTCCCTCTCTGCAATGTTGGTTTATCCAGCACTTTCACTGAAGGAAGTGTTCATCAAACTCCACCTTGAGTTAAAAAATAATGCCCTCCTGTTAAGTCACACGTGCCCTTCCCTCAGGCTACTCAGTCAGTCCATTTTGGCTTTTCTGGTATCAATCCTTCTCTTTAAACGTTCTGCTGTTGTCCAACAAATTTGTGTAACCCAGGTTTTCTAAGGTGCTGCTGTACCATTCTTCAAGGGCCTTCCCACTGAGTACAACAGCAAAGTTCAGGAGCACTCCAATATTCCAGTTTTTGAGCACGTCAGCCTCTGGCAGCATGTACAGGTTACACCTACACTGTGATATTTAGTAATACAGAAATGTTTTGACATCAACCAGAATTTGTAAGTTGCACAGACATTTCCGAGGCAGTTATGTACAACTCCTTCCCTTATTCTTTTTAATTTTCAACCCAATGTAGGAAATGAAACAATTTTTTATAGAATGGGAAGACAAGACAAGCCTTTTAATAATTCTTGTTCCACTCCTGCTAAGCCTCATCAGTACAGTTACTGCTCTCATTTCAAGGTGACTACTTACATCTATGAAGTTGCTTATTTCAGTAAAATGTCAGCAGAATTAGACATGTTTTTTGCACTGGAGTGAAAATCTTGTAATCAGGTCTGTATAGGTGGCCAACTATTGACTAGTAGCCCTGTTCATTTCACACATTTCTGTAGTTCCACTGGCAGAACTGAGGTCTGGACTTTAGATCACCTATAAACCATATAAGTATATGAGTGATTTAAAATCAGATTTCTAATTACCGGAAGTCTCCTGGAGTAGCACAGTGAGCCTTTAGCTGCATGAAAGATGAGTCAAACTGACAAACCTGGTTTTGGATATCTCTGTTCTGCAAAGCATATGTTAGAGTCCAGACCCAAGCTGCTCTTACCAAAGGCAGTTTACTGCCCAGAGCCAGTGTACAGGATCCATCTCAGATCATAATTGAAAATGCACATCATTTCTTTGCTTCTCCCAGGGACTAGGACACAGATATGCAATTTTCAACATTTGCAGCAGTTAATCAGCAGCAAAGCTAAGCAGAAAACAAACAAAACCCTAATGTCTTTCTGTTGTTGTAGTTGGTAAATAAAACATTGTATTTGGATTTAATCCACATTATGCTTCAAAATTTCCCTCCCCTTAAATAGATTTCAAGTTTTTCTATACTGCATATTCATTAATATCCTTATTTTTATCAGTGGTTGCCATGCATTTTTTCAATTACATTTTTAGGCTTCCCTGGCAGAACATGCCTCCAAAAGTCCTTAATAAACTACAGTACCCTGAGTCCTGAGCCACTATACAGTCTTTTAAAAATACAATCTGCATTTCTAATTTCAGATTTAAATGCAAAAGGATAGATATTTCTCTTTGCTTTGCGAGAGTCTTAAAACTCTCCATTTAAGGAATCAAAACCAAAATTTCTAAAACGTGCAAAACGTTTACCATTTGTTGCAGTAAAAGGATTTTAATTTTTAATATAATCATATTCTCATTTTTATTATTATATTAACAATAAACACCAGCAATAATAAATTGCTTATATATATATATATAAAAGAGGTGTAACAAGGTTACATCCAATCATAAGGAAACTAAACCACCTATAAGATTATTTTTACAAATTAAATCAATAAAGCAGCTCTGTTTATTGGTAATGGAAACAGGATGCATGAAGTTATTTTCCAAATAATTATAATCTAGGAATTATACTTTATTTTTCGATTCTAGCTACATAGAAAACAGAACATGCACTTACTTGCCAACAAAACTCACATATTTTTTCCTAGAGAGGGAAATTATTTAACAGTAGTATTGAAAGCTTAGGTGCCTGTAAGCCATACCAGTGAAAAGTCACTTTCTTTTTATTGATCTAGAGGTTTTTAGTTTTTCAGGAGGCTGCAAAAATATTTGCACAGGAATAAAGGGAAACAACTGTGTAATAAAATAAGGCCAATGTTGGCTCAACTTTCATTTTGGCATTTCTTAAAAATAGCTGTACATGAGAGTACTGCACAAGCATCATGTAGTTTTTGTTTATTTGGGTTGTTTTAAAAGAAGAATAAAAAATAAGTATCTTTAAAGTAGGAAAGCTGCAGTGGTGGAACCTTGTGCACAGGAGAGAGGAAGGTGTGCTAATCAGCTTCATGTTGTATGCTCAGATCCCTCATAGAGCAGCAAAATGATAATCCTTTCCTGTGCAGCACAGGAAGATACCACTTTCAATCTGGATATCAACACAAGAAGTATAATGACAATTCAGAGCTGGTGCTCATAATCAGGAAGCTAGAGGGACTGATCTATGAGGAAATGGCATTGATTAAAATTTGCATTTAGAGCACTTTCTCACAGAGAATCACAACTGCTGTGCTGGTGTTAGACCAGCACTTTCAAAAGCAAACGTTAAGGGGCTGCTGTGCTCCTGTGGCCTCCAGTAGTCAGCAGATTTTCTGAGCAGGTGTTTAACAAAGCCAAAGCCTGCTGAACACCCTTGTGCTAAATACTCTGGGAGGAAGTGGTGAGGATTTAGCTGAAGCACCAGACACATTACTTTTATTTGTGAAAACACTCAGGCAGCCACTTCACTTTGTTTCCAGCCAGGTGCCCCTGATTTAAAAAGCTCAAAGGCATAAATAAAGTGTGAAGGGTCATTGGGATTGCATAGGCACTACTAGTAATTCAGCATATAATGTACCTTGGAACCTCCAACAGAAAAACAAACCAAAAGAAGCTCTCTGCCACTACTGCCAAAACCTCAGCAAAAAAAATCGAATAAAATTTGACTGACTGAATGGCACCACAACGGATGAAAGAATGCAGAAAGAAAGAAGTGGCTATTGAGATGTTTGGATCAAATTGGAGGAAATTGCAATTCAAAGGGTAGTTGCATCAACCACTGGTTGCAGAATCACATCCACCCTAAAGGTACCTGGAAAGAAGAACGTTGTGGACATGGGAGGTGCACGTATGTGATTAGATATAAGACATACCCACACTCTCAAAATGGTGAGTGAAAGTCACTGAGAACTTTCCACGATTTTACTAAAAACTGTTAGGAAGACAAACATCTGTGAAAAGGATGAACTTGAGAATGACCTGAAAAAATAATTCATTTAGGGATCAGCCAGGCTTCTGACAGATTTATGCTGTCCATGTCATGCTCCCATGATTTCTCCTACACTTGCTCTCCTCCCCCCACCTCCAGTTCCTCCCTGTGTTCCTCCACTTGTTACACAGAGTTGTAGTAGAAATGTTAAGACTGGGATGAATGGAGAATGAATGGGAGTGCCTGGAACAAAGGGCAGGAGAGGACATAAGGGCCCACACATTGTTGGGACCCAGATTAGCAGGTCATCAGGATCCCAGCAGATCTTTGTGCAGCTTTTAAACCTATCCGAGTTGGGAGATAAAGGAGAGTGAGTAAATCCTGGTGACTCATAGAGATTGGAAAGGATGGAGAGACTGATTGTCAGCTTCTAAATGGTATATAAAAGGCATATCCAAAATCAGCACATGAAGCTCATTGAGAAGATTGGAGAAACTGCAGAAAAGCTCAGCATGCAAATGCAAATCAGCTCAGCTAACAGAAGTAAGGAAATAATATCTGCTACAAAAATAGAAAGGTTTTATAGAGCCTTTACATTGTTTTCCACGGCTTATTCAGTGTAATAAGTAATTTTTATTAGTGAAAATGAAGACATTGCAAAGCATTATGAGGTAACCTTGGAGAAGAAGAGTTCAGCCTCAGCACACATGCAGATCTTTGCAGCGAGATGGGTCTTTACACCCTAACACAGGACCAAGGCCGCTGTGACTAAGGCATAAGAACATATATCAGAAGATCTAGCACAAAAAATGAATTTGTGCTGCTACTGCTGGTGAATATACATCGCTTTTATTTTGAAACAGATGCATATAGGTCATTGCTTCACTGAAATACATACTTCAGTAATAATTTTCAAATCTCTCAGGTTCTCATAATTTAACCATTGTTAATTATTTAGCAATTATGCTGATGAAAGGTTAAAAATTATAGCAGAGGCATTTCTTCAGTCAGGGGAAGGAGAAATGGTTTAAAATTAAATCCTTGCAGTTGGTGCTTAATGGTAATGACATGCTATTTTTGTATTATTGGAAGTAACAGTTGATTACTTAGAAACTTTGGAACATTGGAAAGTGGGCTAGAAAAGTATGCTGAGCTAAGTAAGAGACAAGTGTTCTTTACTGTGAGATTAGTACATGGCAGAGACCTACAGAAACACAGCTTTACAAATTAATATCTTGATGACCACTGAAAACTATAATGTGTTGTTTATATGTTGGGGTCCAAATGTAAAGTAGGCAGAGACTACAGATAGGAGTGTTAAGAGAAACTTGACCTTTCTAAGAAATAACAAGGTATATTTTCATGTATTACTAATGCAGTAAGCCATGAATATTTAAATGAAAAATAAAAGTAAGTTAAGCCAATAATGTGCCAATAATCTTTTAAAAAGTCTACCTGAACTACCAGTAACTTCTGTTAAGTTGAAAATTTTCTTCTCCTATTTTTGAAATGTAGTATAGTTTTAAAAACTTAACTACCACGTGTCCTATCAGCTGTTCCAGACTGCAAAAATGAAAATGCAATCTATTGAATTTCTCCCACAAGCTCGTATCCAGGGTAGATGGGGACACCTATATGTCATGCTTTCGTCCCCCTCTTTCAAGGAAAGTTAGAACAAATGACCTGAGTCTTATGCCTCAAAATGAGTAACTCCAGAACCTTTCAGAGCAAGAAAGCATCTCAAAGCCATCAGGGGTCTCTGTGAAGAATATCCTGTCAAACACCCACACTCAGAATGAGGAAGATGCATTATACGCATTTTTACCAATTGCATTCCTGACCCCAGAGGGAAGTAGGTGGGAGGAATGCTGCCTGCTCATGCAAATTGATCTCAGGTTGCCAATCACTTCTGGTGCCTCATTCTTGACGTTATAAAATCTCCACTAAAGGAAGAGCCACTCTTTTGAGTATGACAGAGGCATTTAACATAATGCTGCGGACTGTAAACAACTGTGTGCTTCTTACACAAGGTCATCAGCTGTGTAATACATGTAGCTAGAGCATGTATTCCAGCTGTAATAAGAGGAGAGGTATCAGAACATATAATTTAAATAAGAATAAATCTGAAGATTCAGTAATGCCCTGCAGTATATGGAAGTACATGGCAGCATGTGGGACTTCTCAAACTTTTCTCAGTATTTATTAGAACTTACTATCAAACATTAACTGAAAAATATTTCAGGAAATACCATGTTTAAGAAGATAGGGAAATACAACTCTTTCTGTCACAGTTTTAATGGCAGCAAAATATATGAGTTTTAAGTTTAGAAGTTTCTAATAAACACCGGTTTAAATATACACCCTGAAACTTGAAAACTAAGTGAGATAATTATTCCCATTTGGAAATGGCAGATGAACTTAAATATTGAAACAATATTTCACTGAAGCAGGGAAGAAGTGGTAAGGGAGAAGGGTAGTATTTAATGCTTGCTTTCCAGAAGTGCAAGCATATTATATATATTCCTTCTCTTTCATCTCTTGTGCTGGGCCCCAAGGCTGTTTTTCTCATTGCATAGTTACACCTCAGTCTTGCAGGTTATGGTTGTTGGGTTGGGGGAATGTGTTACCTACGCTGCTGAGGAGGCAGAGCAAGGCCTACAGCTTCTGAAGCTTCACAGGTGCAAAGCTGATGATCATTTGCCATCTCTGCTGGTGGCTCTAGCCCCTTGGCTTGGCTGCTCTATTGCTCCAAATGGCCTTTGCAGCTCAAAGCTGATGTGAGTAATCACTGCTGCTCTGCTACTGGCACCTGCTCCTCAGTTCCCTCTACGCTCCAGCAAGAGGCTGCACAGAGGTTTTTGTTGTTCAGAGGGGGCTTACTACATAGACTTCCTATCCTTGTCAGTCTACAACTTTTGCACTCCAAATCACATTTTCACGAGGCAATTTGCCCAGATGTACGCTCAGTATTGCAACTACACAATTTCACTCATGTTATGATATGTCTGCTTATTACAAAGAGAAATATCTCACCTAGTACACCAGCAGCAAACTGTGTCTCAGAGCCACCCCTTTGTTCCCCTCCTGTCACCAGATGTTGACAGAGTCCTCCTCCTCTTCTGGCATGAAGGTAGCTCTTCCCTTCAGGCCACAGCCATCAGGACTGCATTTGCCTAAAATGAGAGAAGATTGTAGCTGATCTTCTTGGTTCTTTCTTGAAACAGCAAAAGAGCAGATAAAAATAAATGGGCTGACTGAAACCTTATGTGAACATAAATTGTGGTGTAGATTAAGAGGTCAGTTTGCTCATAACAGTAGGCAGTGCTTATCATTACGTTGTGTTGCTTTTAATGGAAACTTCTGCTCCATTTATATGAACAGGGTCATTTCTTTTAAGCTGAATTGTGTGTTTGTGTATTTCTCTGTGTATTTACAACATTCAGAGATCCAGGACATATGTATCTGAAAAGCACCATACCCTTCCTTTTTTGTTTGGGTTTGGGTTGGGTTCTGGGGTGTTTTGTTTGGTTTGGTTTTTTGTTGTGTGGTTGGTTGTTGTTTGTTTGTTTGTTTGTCTTTAATGTACACTGTACACCCCAAAGTTCCTCAAATTTCTGATAGATTTTTTTTAATTTCTTGTCTGCTTCTTCCCTCAGTGTTCATCAACTGTGAACACATCCCTCATTCTTACTGACGCTCAAAAACTATCTCCCATTTTCACTCTAGAAACCATTCTCACTTGAGTTTGGGGTTTCTTGTGGTTTTGGCTTTGGGGCTTTTTTTGTTGTGGCATGGTTTATTTGGGTTTTTTTTGAGATACAACACTTCTAGAATCAAAACAGTTACCCATTATCTGGGAGACATTAGACGTTAGTGGCTTGTAAGTAGCACTGTTGTTCTGGGATCATCTAGAGCACATACACATGCATGTAGCAGTTTCAGGTGAGGTTTTTGCATTATTGAATTTATCTGTATAAATCTGTGCTAGAAGTCATCTTCCAAACAACAAGTTAGCAGTACCTGCTGAGAAGCTTTATGGGTGAGGTAACATACCTAAAATGGACCCCATTTATAGGAGCACAGAAATGAAAGAGCCTATAATTCAGGGAAAAATAACTCTGGACCTCTGTATCTTACACTTGGTATCCATGTGTCTTTGAAGGTTCCCAAGCCTCCCAGATTAGCACAGCTGGCAAGCAGGAGAGCCATCAGTGTAGTCAGTAATAAAGTCCTCTTCTCCACATTCCTCACAGCTAGGTTGGAGCAAATCTAAAGTATCTTCTTGGCCCCAAATTACTGTCTGAACACAAACTGCTAGTCAGCACTTTGGAAAAGGTGCTGTGTGCTGTGAGTGGCTTTCAACCTATTTCTCTCTCCCCACTCATTCTATTCAAACATTTTCTATTTGTCTCACAACACATAAAGCTTGGCAGTCTTCACAGTATAGAGTGAGGCTGAACTATTTCAAATGCCCACAGGACTTCAATTATTCTCCTTGTGCTTCTACAATGATTAATGCTTTGGAAAACACAGTCACACTGGTATGGTTGGAGCAGGCGTGCAAATATCCACATGTCTGCAGGCAGCTGTAACCGAAGGCAGAAGCAGAATCACTAATGCTCTGCTGACCACAGTGCCCAATCAATAATCCATGGCAAAAGCATCACAAGCTATAGAATATATCATGGGGGTTGACAGTGGTACTGCTAGCAGTGGGATCCCTCAATGCAAAACCACCTCAAACCACCTCAATGCAAAACCACCTCAAACCACCTACTCAGTATCTGCACAGTAAAAATTTGAAAGAGAATTTGTTGGATGCATTAATTTGGATGGCTCCATCCTCATAAAACTGTGGTTTTCCCAAAAGAAAAACTCTAGTTGAAAAATAACATGAATGTAAATGTTGATGTCATTAGAAGGATTAAAAATATACATAAGATTTTCATTCAGCCTACAAGGAGTAAAATCATATGTGCCTGAAATCTTGTTAAACTGCATCTGCTGAATAAAAGTATGAATTACAGAGATGTAGTTATTTTGTAAGAATCCTTCAGACTCATATATTTGTCACAAGTCTGTGATTTAGTAGCAGCCAAAGACAGATGGAAGAGAGAGAGAGCAATATGCTTTTGAGGGCACCTAAAGGTAGCTTTGTACCCTCAAGCTGCATTTGGGATAACATAGCAACGCACCTGATTGTAGGCAAAGAATTTTCCAGTTTGGTTGTGCATTCCATAATTCTAGTGGTTAATATGTTTTTATTTTCTCATTTTTGCATTTTCTCTTATTTCAATTTCTTTTCTGATACCATTCTCTAATTGTCCTTTGCAAAGCTACTTCTGTCCTTTCTCATCCAAACTTTTTCATAATCCTTTCCTTCTCTCCTATTCCTCTTTCTTTCTTTTCTCAAATTTCTTCCTTTATTATTTTCACATCTCTTCTTCCCTCACCTTATGTTTTTTTATCCTTTGTTTGTTTCTTTTTTGTGCTTCTTATGTCTCAGGGAGTTGTATGGCTACTTCTTGAGTCCCTTTAAAAATATTTCCTTCTTTGCCAGCTGCCTCTCTGCATTGACCTCACCTACATCTCATTGCTTAGATGATAATTTATTGTTAGGTTGTAGAGAGGCCAAGCACACTAAGTTGAACTCACATATACAAACAAAGAGAACTCTGACTAGATTCTTTAGCTGTAACTGATAGTTTAACACCACACTGATAGTTTTAAGGACAGACTCCCCATAAGCACAAGAAGTCCTCCTAGACATCTCTTCTATGAGTTACCATTTGCTTGTAGTCTCCCTACAGCACTCACATTTCTTTCCTGGTAAGTGCATCATCTCTCTGAAACTACTGGCATTTCTACAAATATATTTGCTCATGGAATGACAACCACAGGCAATTCTGATAACACTAAATTAGCAGGAGACTGCAAATAATGTACTTGTCAAACACCTCCCAGTCCCGCTCCCTTTCTCTGAATGTTCAGGCAAGGAAATATATTTTTTTCCTCCTTTACTTTTCTGTGATTTGCATTTTCATTGCTAAGTCTATTAAAATGTCCTGTTTATCTTGGACTGTGGCATCAAGTTCTTTGTACATCTTATTTCCTCCAGGAATTTTCCAGGCAAGTGTTTCCCCACTGCACCTATTTGTTAAACAAAGAAAAAAGATTTCTCTAATGCAAAAAAGTAGTGACTGTCCTCAGAGAAAGACAAAATCCTTCTGAAGAACAATTAATTTTCTGGATACAACTCAACAGAATACCATTGTGTGTGTGAACATGTGTTAGCAAGAAATAAAAGCTTCAAATCATATAAGCTATCTCCTAGCTGATTGGAATAATCAGGAAAAAAAAGCCCAGTTCAACAATATCTCGAGGTTCTTATATACCATTAGTTCAAGCCCTCACCCAGGCTTTCTGGAACCACTAAACATATTCCCTGAGAGACCTTTTGAATTGTTCCCTGCTTCCAAGCACTGGATTCCTGGGGCAGGGAAGAGAGATTACCATTAATAGAGAAACACAGCTTCAACCCAAATACTGCTGCCAGCAATGTGTTTATGATGATACATAATGCATTCCCTTAAGCCAGTGTTAGAAATAGTCCATTATTTTAATTTTTCTGTCACCGAAAAGAGCATGCAGGAGGCACATATGCTTTTACCTACCACTTCTCTGTTTGGCGTGTGGTTTTCATCATGTAGTACTGTCCAAGAGGGCTCACAGAGAGGCTTCAGGCCCTTGGGAACACTGCCCATCCCTGTTCTTCAGTTCAGCCAGTGATGACCATTTCAGCTCTGTTTAGCTCTGTGACAAAAGAGGCTCTCTTGGAGCTAATCCAAAATTGCTATCACGCTCTTCAGCTTCTGGAAGAAACTTCACTTTCTTTGCAGTCCTTCTGGAGAAGGACTCCAAACTGAATACCACATTAAGTTCAGTTTTGCTATTCAAACCCATTTTTAATTTGCTTCCTGTTACGGCTCAAGAGCATCAGTGGGGAAGGGCTGAGTTGAAAGTTGATGCAAATGAAGCTTTCTGAGGGCTGACTTTTCCCTGTGTGCCAATAACTAAGAGTAGAAAGCCCTTCTCTGTGGTTTTACCCCATCAGGAATTCTGGATAAATAGTTTATGCAGATGGATTAGTTCCCTGCCCATTATTTTCCCTTTTAGTGAGAGATGAGAGTCATGAAGATTTGGGGCATGGGGCTTAAGTGAAGTTTTATGAAATAATATTCTTCTATTTTAGAAGAATACCCGTCAGAAGGAAAAACAAACAAAAAGATTACAGGAGTTAAGATTCCCACAACTGCATCCAAGTATTTTTTAAAATCTCATTATCCCTCCAGAGTTACCACAATGTTGACGATACTGTGCAGAGGTGCAAAGTTCTTTAGCTGAATCACTCTGTTATCAGATGCTATGCACTCTGTGAAAACAAAATTTCTGTTGATTCAAGGCCAGGCAAGTTCCATCAATATTTATCTCTTACTGACTAGTCCAGAAAGTGCCTCCAAGCTGATCAACCATAGGTACATTTGAGTGCATTCTCTTCAATTTCCTCAAGCATATATAGTGCTTACTTCCATTTCTTCACCTCAGCATTCCCATGAGACATGAGCCTGCTTCCTCCCTTGGCCTGTATCACCATTTGTGATGTCAAGAAGCAGGATCAGCTAGAGCATCCTGGGCTGACAGAACATTCTCTTATCCCCACATGGCTCTGCACCTTTTAGTGGCATGTCTGTGAACAGTAGTTTCCACATTTCTTCAGAAAAAAAATAAATATTCTGGTGATTCTGATTAGTGTCCTTCTGCACCATATGATTCTTTTTTAGGTTTTTCCCACCCTTAATTTTTCAATTCAGTTTTAACTCTGTGGCTTCTTCCCTTAACATAAGGCATGAGCTTTTAGTTGCAAGTGTTTCTTAAGCCCACTCATTCTAGGAATTTTCTAGCAGGGCACCAGGAATTTTTTTCGGCTGTTACAGTGCATACATTCTCTTTCCCACTTTACAAAAATACTGAGATTACTGGTTGCTTTACCTAATCTTATCTTTTCCAACCCACAACGTCGTAATCAAAGGTGTTTGAGAAACAGCTGAATGGAGTCCAGAGGCAGGGCATATTTGATTAGGGCTGGCACTGTGTAAATATAGCTGCACTCATTCTGGGCTCAATCCAGACTGAGTCTTGTGGATTTATAGGCTCAGTTCAACCTGGTGGTGTTTGTACCATATTATCTTGCACAATATACAGACATATCCTCCCTCACCTAGGCAGTACTGTGACTGTAGGTGTGCATAGCAGTGCTTCATTTTGACAGTGGCCTCGACTCCCTGCTTTACTTTCAGAGTTGCTTTTCACTGCCTCAATACAGTAGCCATCTTAATTTTTCTGCACATTTAAAACTTGGCCTGACTGTTAGCATTCTGTCAGCATATCTGGCCTGTAGGCCACTCCTAGCCCAGGTTTCTGGTCTTCTCTCGCTTCCTGTGCAAGACAAATGCTGCATAGACTGGGACAGCCATCATCTCTTCCAGATGCAGCTGCATAGCTCGTACTGGGCTCCCTGACTGATGCCTATTTCTTACTCTACCTTCAGCAATAGGGGGTGATTCCTCTCAGAAATATTCTTCACTGAATGCATTAAAAATGTCGACTACCACTAACTATTAGTCATTAGAAAGGTGTACCTGCACACTAGTCTGAACCATAGGAATTAATGGGAATATGAGTCCCCTGCTTAGCAGATTTATCGTAATGGGAACAATTTTAATCCCTCTTGAGCAAAACTGGATTTAAGCCAGTTTAACCAATACACAAAAGATTCTGTACCTAATTAGTCAGTCTTTGTAGTATTCAGACCCCAATAAATATTAATGTGATGTCCTAAAGAATGAGGTTTATGTTCCTGAATCATACATTTATTAAATCAAGATCTGACCTTTCTGGAGATTACATGGGTAAACTCCTTCACTCTCTGCAAACACAGGCAAAAATCAATCTCCTGCAAGCATGCCCTAAAAGAATTCAAATGCCACATCCTACACTTAATGGACACATTTGATTAAACTGAAGACAAAAAGACAAAATAAATGGAACCGTCCTAACCTAGATACAATAAATTAAGTATTAACAAAATATCCAAAATATGCCATCTATTCATTTTGAATAATGTCAACAATTACAACTCTTCTGTTCTTCTTACATTAAGAGAACAGTCTATCTATATATAATTGCTACTAAAAATCTACATTTAAATTCTGTTGCAGGTACAAAATAACACACATCCAAATTAGTAAATGCTAAAATGAAATCTATGAGTAGAGCAATCATTCACTATGCATTCTGTTATTTTCCTCCCAAATTAACGATCAATAGGATCTTAACTCTAACACTTCACATGCAGTTCTCTTACACAGAGGAGCAACTGGTAACAGAGATAGGTGTTGTCCCTCACGTGGACCAGTCAGTAAACTGCAGTATACCATCCTGTCTGCTAAGACGTGACATGGAACAGGCAAAACTTGCTTGGTGAGGAGATTCCTGACTACCAAGAACACAAGGAGGTCTGCAATGCTCAGGGAAATGAATTCAGAAAGGACTACTGTGACACTTGAATAACATGCACAATACCTGTGAGGGGCCATGCAAATGAATCAAGAGCTTTCATTTTGCCATGAGACCCACCTACATTATGTTCCCATAAAACTTTGGCTAAAGTGGAGTGGTGCTGTACTGATGAAAGCAAAGAGAAACTTGCCAGCCTTCATGGGCAGAAATTTTAGAGCTTGGCCAGTGATAAGACTAATGATCTACCCAGAAATATCTACAGCAGCTGATAGAAATCAGAGGCCACGGTCTTGCAAATTCTGGCCTATCCTATTTTAGCATGAGTATGCTGTGAAGGAAATCCCACCTCAGGTGCCCCAAGGTGTGACAAGACTGCCTGTATGTCATGCCCGATGTGCATATAAATCTCTGGGATAGGTAGTCCTATGGTGGTTGATGCTGTTAAAATAATCCATTTGAGAATAATGCACTCCTCACAAAAACTTTCTACCGTCAGCTGACGCAATGTATACATGGCTGCAAAAATTTGGCACAATAAAACCCATCTTTTATCAGGCTATCATTACTTCAGTATCATTTTTATTTTGCTGAAAGACTTCTTTTACTTAAAAAGAAGGACCGCCATAGTAAGCAGATATGCCTATTACACATCTGCAGCAATACTGCTACAGTTACTTAGCAACCAGTAAGAATTAAAAAAAAGAAATCATGAAAAGGAAGAGAAAAATTGGAAACAAATTGAGTTGAATAAAAAAAAGCAAATACCATATTAACATTCAATATGCATAAATACATGGGGCTGACTTTGCTGCATGCACCAGCAACTGTTGCACATTGTTAAATCAGCCTCTACTATTAAAATCAAAGCTCAATCTAACTTAGATTTGAAGATGTGTTATCTGCCATCTTATTACTATACCTCTTCTCTGTTTCATAATACATCAGAAAGACACAACAAAAATGAAGAATGCTATGTTGACCAAAAGTTTGTGTAGGTGAGTACCATCCCTGGCACTAAGAGAAAGCAATCTCATCTGGAACAATTTACAGAGAGTGAAATTCTGCTCCCTGTATTCAATAAGAATCACCACAAATATTCATGGGCCTTCTGCAGGATCAGAAACTTGGCTGCTGCAGAAGAAAGCACAGAGACACGTCTGCTGGCCAAAGGGTTTCAGACACACTCTTAAAATCTGCTCAGACGGACAGACACATCATCTCCTTCTCCCTTGACTGCATCGCTCTTCTAACTCACAGATCCCTACCAGCTCAGGCAGCATTTAAAGGTTTCTTTGATTCACAGTAAAAGGTGAAGATTTAATGTGTGTTCTGGCATGGAACAAACATAATAAAATTTCTATATGTTGACCAATCATACAGAGCTTTTTGGCCTGATTTTATAATTTAGGAAGGAACGAATCATATTCTGAAGGAAATTACAGTCTTAACTACTAAAAGTAATGATGCTATGAATAATCATTTAGATTCTCAGCAGAAGGTAATTATGTTTATGGTAATTTGCAAAATTTAGCACTGCAGTTTTCTTTATAAGACAGTAGTGTTCCATCAGGATGCCATGATATATATTACCTTCCAAGGCAAGAAGAGTCTTAAGTATAAGATATCAGAGACCAACATTCATTTCTGTACTCAATTATTACATTATTTTTTATGATACATTTCAGAAAAGTGCTGGCAGTTACAATTCATTGATCATTTTCTATGGAATCAAATGCATCAAAATGAAAAAATTAGTACTTCATTTCATGTTTTCCATTAAAATACTCTCTTGAAAATAGAACTCACAAACTTACTGGGCTTTGTTTTCATATTTGTTTGCAGCTAAAAGCAGTTCAGGACAAAACATCCCTCAAAAGCTCTCTTTTAATTTAATTTCTTTTCCGATACCTTGGAACAAAAGTCTAAAGGGCTCTCCCCAATGTTTGATGTGGTGCAAGTCTGCCACCATCATATTCTGCATTTCTATAAAACAAGTTTTTTCTTGTCAAATGTAAGAGAGAAATAAAAGGGTCTTTTTCAAGTATCAAAGAGAGAAAAAAAGTAAGGTCAAAAGGGGTTCTGAGCTGGGCTTCTCTTGGTCTAAAATTTCAGTTAAGCATCAGCCACTTTAAAGGGAAGCTTGTCCCCACAGAAAAGTTAGGAGATGTCTTATTTTGGCTGATGCTGAACAATGTAAGACTTGTGTTCACCTCAGCTCTGTGCAACCAGTCTGATTTTTATGTTCCTTTGCACTCGACAGAAGAAACCCTCTCCACTAAGTTGCTGGTGCTAACCAGTACCCAGCATCAATATCTGCTTGCTGCTCCTATCCCAGTCTGTCACTGCCAAAAGAGGGTCTCATTGCCTTTGGACTTTAAAAATGACAGATTCCTCCGAAGTTTGTCTTGGAGTGCCATACAAAGTTTCACTGAAGTGGAAAGTTGTGATTTATAGTAAGCAGAGGAATGGAACAGGACTGTAAAAGCTTAGATGAAAAGATGAGCATTTTAAGAGGTTGAGATGAGTATAAATGCATAATCATCTCTTCATTCAGTCTTTTAAACACTGCAAGAATTGTTACTGAGGTAGTGTAGGTGTGGAAGGCTGCCTGCATATTCTCTATAGCAATGGCAAACATGAAAGTATTAGTCAGACTGAACAGAGCAGGTCGAGTCCTTCACAATAGGCACAAGTAGCTGATAGATTGACTTACAGTGATCATCTCATTCCTATAAACCTCTAGTGACTTAAATGAGAGATCTTTCTTATGATTGCATTTTTATTTAAATCATGCATTTGCTACCCTTCCTACATAATCATATGAAAGTTTTTTACAGAATTTCTGTTTTGCCTTTTGTTACTTGCAGCTGGATTAATGTTTATAAAAATCCTGAAAGGTCTGAAATTGAATTATGTTTAATTCCAAGAAAATAGAAATAGGCCTCCATACAAACAAGTAAATAAAATACAAGCATCCTAGTGGAAAACAGGTGCTCTCCCTGGACTACTGAAGCACAGAGGATGATTTGAGTTCCAGGCTGGTATTCTGCCAATCATGTTTAAAGCCAAGACTACCCGCAGCTGGTTTTCCTCACACTCTTTAGAGAGAGTTCATTATCTCTTTTTCACATCTACTCCAAACCTTTAAGACAAGGATACAATAGATTGTTAGACTTTCCTACTTTAGACTTGACTCTTCCTCTTCAGTGATTCATTATGTTAGTGAGACTCGCTTATAGAGCATATAACTCAGAGTGCAGCTTTTCTGTGCAATTTGCTAAGCAGGTTGACCTCTGTCATCAGGAAGGGATGAAAATTACCTTAAAAACAGCCAACCAGATTCATAGTTACTTATGGCCATACAGAGGTGGCAATGCCACACTGCAAGGAAAATAGGACAAAGTGAGGGTCCTCCTTTTGCTCAAGAGGGCAGGTGGAGGTACCACCTGTACTAACTCCTGCTTGGTAGGAAATTTGTTTGCTGGTGAACTTGGCAACCTCTAATGGTACTCAGGATTGCAGGAGAGCGAGAAAGCAGACTGAACAGTGAAATCTCTACTGACTTGTTTGGACCCTTCTGAAAAAAAGCCTCTATGGGACCCTCAGGAAGAACACAGACCTTCAAACCTATCACCTAGACAAACATAGGTAGGCAAGTAGCAGACAAAGCTGATTTCTAGACTTGCAGCAAAACAGTCTCCCTCAGTCAAGCCAAGCTATTTTTGTGCTATTCACTTCTGAAATAAAAAAAAGGCAAGATAAGCAAATGACATTACATCCTGGTAAGTGTTAATTACCAACTAAATGTATAAAAATTCCATAGAGTTTTTCTACCCAGGTATATTACATTCAACAATAAGGATGTGATTTCAACTTCATTAAATCAAGAAAAGGGAAATTGCATGTCAATTATCACAATGAGAGATGTGTCCAAACAGCTTGACTTGGATCAAAACCCAGACAATAACTACTTCCCAAAGAACCAGCATAAGGACACATAAACAGTATTATGAGATATCTTATTTCGAACCAGCCCTGACTACACTTCAAGCCAGAAGAGTCTACAGGAAAGGACTTCTCTTATGGCACAGAGGCTTAGGCAGGGTTCCACTCACAGAAACATCCATTTTAAGTTTTAGTTTGCAAAAATTCTTTACACAAGAATGACTTTTCCTCTTTATGTTGACACCAAAACAGTCAAGTCAATACTTATAAAGAAATACAAGTCAGTAAAATCCTGCTCTTTATCCATCTGTTCAAACGATCTATACAGTAAATAATATTGGTACTTCTGTGCATTTTCAGTATGATCATGGTCCGCGAGAATAATACTATCAAAGACAAAATGAAAACATCAGAGTTATTTTTTCCTTCTCAGGCCTGAGTGGCAACTTTTCTGCTTTTCTATAGCAATGCCATGAGGTACACAAAAAGCAAACTGACAACATACCACTACTGTCTGTGAAAAACACTACAGTGATCAAACCATATTATTCTGCTGGAGGCAATGTGCCTGAGTGAACTGTTAGAGACCTCATGTCAGTTAATTGCAAAGAAGCACAGCTCATTCCACTATTAATCAAATATATATTATACAAATGGGAAAGCTCTACCTGGCTCAATAAAGATCCATACATCTCTAGAGCTAATTATGTTCTCGTGAAAAACTATTCCGCTCTAGTACCTCTAAAGGCTCCTACCTATAAGTGAAGGGCCATTTGGAGAGATGGCAGGGGATCTGGTCTTCCTAAAATCACTAATTAAGATAAATCTGATTGTGTAGTCTAATCCCAGTCTTGAAAGATGAAAGAGCCTCTTCAGAACTGAAAAAGAAAAAAAAAGGAAAATCGTAAATGCTAAAAATCGTTCCCAGTTTCAGAGTGGGGAAGGCACATCTCAGGACGAGTGAATAAGGACGCAGAAAGAGGGCATGATGTTGGAAGTGCAACTCTGTACTATTTTGTATCTTATAAAGTACAATGCTAGAAATCTTGGTGAGCAGGCTCTGTAAGCAAGTGCATGTACAGTGCTGAGTCAGATTAAAAACCTACACAGGCTGAAGGCCTGAACAATTATGGATAAAGACCAAGAGTGAATGACAACTAAGAATAGACGGAACCAATTCCAACCAGTGGAAAAGGATGATAAGATTTGATGACTCTGGAAGTGGTAGGAAGAATCCCAACAGCTGGATGGACTAAAGCAGGCAGGTCTTTCTGTGGAAGAAAGATGCAAGCATGGTAGAGTAATTACACAGAGTGTCATTACTATTATTGTGTATTATCCTCTATTCTTTTTTCCAATTCATTTCCCTCCAGAGTCCCAAAGGTTGTTTCTTACATCAACTTATGTGTCATATGCCGAAGCTGTACGTTTTCTGGGACAGGATCATCTTTTCTGTGTACAAGCAATAACGAGCACAGTGGAGGCCTAATTGCTGACTCAGGCCACTTGAAATAAATATACTACTAAGAAATATTGTGGGGGAGATTGAGGAATGATTCAGCCTAGCATAGAAAAGCTGATGCTTCAGCCTCACACAAAGTTTTGCTTTCCCAACACTACAATAAAAGCAAGAAGGCTTGCTAGGTTGGCATTTAAACTGTTTACAACCATTTTCTTACATTGTTTGTGTTTAATGTAAGACACTACATTTCTTGTCTGTTAAGATTGGTTCATGTCAATAGATTTGAAGTAGCATCTTTTGACCTTGGAGGAGAGGCTGAAATGCTTTGTTACAGGCACATAGAGCCATCTTCTAACTTAAAGTTATTTTAGCTGCAATTATTTCCTATGAAGAGGAGAGCTGAAGTCTCATAAGGTTAGGTTCTGATGGTCAGATATGATTATTTCTCTTAAAAGTTAAATTGCATAAAAAATATGCTCCTAGGGTTTTGAAAAAGTAAAATGTCAGGCAAAAGCTGTTTTCAATCAACTCCTTGTGCCCAGCACAATAATTTTCACAGTGTGTGTGACAAACATTGCATTTTGCAAAGAGCTTGTAACTTCTGGAAAGCCTTTGGTATAGAGATGGGTGAAGATCACTGCTGAACTCCATGGCTGACTTAGAAATATGTCAACTCCAGCAGCTACTTTTCTAGTATCAGGTATTCTAAGCTTTGCTGTTGGTATTCAAAGGATAGTTAGTAAGTCCTGTGTTCAAGATAGCCTTTTTGGTCAATACAAAAACTGTGTAAAATAAATTTCCTTTCTTTGCAAGACTGACACTTAAAAAGACTTCATTATTTAGTTCAGAACCATTCCATTTAGTGGGCTAATCATTAAAGTCTTCCACAGTGGATGAATCACAAATGCTGAAACCTAGCTCAGTTTCAATTTTACTGTTGTGATGGGCATCTGTACTGAGCAATGTATAAACGAATTCAAGTGACTATGCATCATAAATATTTATTTCCAAATTTGTGTTTCCCTATCCATCAGACAGACCTGGGACTGAGGATGAAGAATGTATTTGTGACAAACCCTTCTAGCAGCTGCAAAATGAGCAATGGGGACATATTGGGTTCGTTATTAATTTAGAGGCAGCAGGAAAGTGAGACTGAGTTTCTTAAAATTGTGCCCCAGCGGCTTTCCTGACACATTTCAGAGTATGAGATAGACAGCTGTTCTCATCTTTTCTGTAGACAAAATAAAGATGACTTTTCATATCAGTGCAACTTCTTTTTCAGTTAACAAGCTGTCCCTCTAAGTCAAGAGCTGCCCTCAATGGTCATCTGTAATCTGACATCAATTCTGTGCTACCAGGTATCTGGCAGGATAAGGAACAGAAAGGCTGCAAGAAGCTGGTGGCTCTGCCAGGCTACTAGTCTTGGAAAAGCACTTCACAGCTGTCAGTGTTAACTCTTGAATCACTGGTATTTTCCAGGAAAAAAAAAAGTGAATCCTTGATGGAAATACATTTATGTAACAGGAAAGCCACAAGCCCCCATTGTTATTTGAGCTGTTCATACCATATAATCTTTCACACTGGGAGCTTCTGAGGAAAAAACCCAGTAAATATGCCACTCATCACTCTTGGTTTCTACTTTTTGCTGCGGTGTATTTTTAACAGCATTAATTATTGTTTGGCTCTTGTACTTGAAATGTTCTCTATGAGTCAGGCTAAAAGTTAATACACGTTAAATAATAATACAGAAGCAGCCAATTAATAAAAATGCATCCAAGTACTGTGCAATGCAACCATATGAGCAGCTGATACAGGACTTTTGATGTAATTACTGGGGCTTAGATGTCAAATTATTGAACAAACCAGTAAATCAATGAACTGTGCATTTACAGATCATTAAAACTGAGAGTGGTGAGGGATCTCAAGGTATCAGTCAACACAAAAACGAGTCTGCAGTGAGTCATTTTTGGCAAAAGTTTGCTGAGAGATTGTGAAATCTCCTCTGTTGTAGGTTCTAAGAACAAAGCCTTGACAATCTGTGCCAATGCTTACTCACTCAAACCATGAGAATTTTTTCCTAACATCTAATTTAAATCTGCCTCAAATTTAAGCTCATTGCCTCTTCTCCTAGCCTCAGTTAACACGAAGAACAAGTTGTTTTATTATTTTTTGCTGGAGCCTTTCACGGATTTGGCATACAAGCCGATGTTGCACGGGGTCTGATGAAGGCTGCACCCTTCCCTTACCCCACACTGTGCTGATCACTGCTCTTACAGCTCCTGTCGGGGCTGCAGTAGCTCTGAATAGGGGGCTGCGCCACCTCCAGGAATGTAAGTAAATAGCTGGTTCAATCCTGAGGGCAAACGTATCTCTGCATATCCAATCTCTGCTATTTAAGCCAAGACAGGGGTTATCATTTATCTCATAGATGAGGGTGCAAAAATCCAGAATTGCTGTCACTGAGTCTTAATAAGGTATCAGCCTTACATATAACTTCTTTAAGTTAGAAATACATGCTTAATTCACTCCTTGTAAGCAGAAAGAACTAACTCTTGCTTTAGCTTGGACAAAGACTTCACTTGCATATTGTGAGAATATTAATCACAGAATATGCTGATTTGGAAGGGACTCACTAGGATTATCAAGTCCAACTCTTAGCTCTGCACAGGACCATCCCCAAGAGTCACACCAGGTATTTCTTCTTCTGCTTGACCTATTTAAATCATATAACTATAAAAAAATTGCACATAAGCAGGACTGATATGTTATTCAACCTTGGGAAAAAAATTAAATTAGATAAAAAGTCCCAAACTGAGATTTTAAAGTTCAGGATATTGTCCCAACAGTAAAGAAATTACTGAGAGTTTGTTGGAGGAAGAAGCTTTTGGAAGTTCTCTGCTTGCTTTATTTTCTAGCTTAGACACCTGAAACTGAAATAGTTGCTGACCTTTAACTGTGATATTGCAAAGTGAAAATGAGGACATTGTGATAGGAAAATGGAGCTATGTGTGTCATCGTGTACAAATCACTAACACTGGTGCCCTCAGATAACTGACTAGTCAGGAAATTTTCAGAGATTTAAAACAAAGAGAAACCCAACTATTTAATTTCACTGCTTCTCTGTGAACTGTAAGCTATTACATTTTTTAAATGGATGTTCAATTGATTGTGGAATCTCCAACTGGTAATTTAGTTGTGCCCTAAGAAATAACTGTAGCAGGCTGAATGCAGCCCCAGCGCTTCAACTGCGTGACATACAGTGGGAGATGAGGAGGATAATATGAATGGCAGGGTTGCCACAGCCTTCTTTTCTATGTACACATCTCCCTATCTACATTAGCAGACATCACATGGGAACTGAAAGCTAAACTGAAGCTCCTCAAGTGATTTCAGGTCTGTATCCATAAAGCAAACAGAAGGTAGCACATAAACACACAACACAGAACAGCTAAAAGCAAGGTGCCAAAAACTGTTAGAGTGAAAGGAATTGTTGTGGGAGGTAGGGTAGAGATCTGGAGAATTTTGGAAGTCTGTAACAGTGATGACAGACTTCTCTCAGTAACTCATCTGCAAAGGTACAGGAGGATTATGTTTGAAGAATGAAACAAAAGAAAAAGCACTAAACCCTTTCTTCAGTGAAAGGGCTTTCTCAGGGCTTGTACCTGAGGACAAGAAATGCTGGCATTTAATTTCAATAGCCTCACAGATCCTGTTTAGTAATAGAAGATATAAAAGGGTAATATCTTCAAACAGCCTACCCATAGCTCATGGAAGGTACCTGGAGGGGGCTTATGGCTTCTTCCCTGGCCACTGTGGCAGGTCCCGAATAATGTTGGGCTGGGGAGGGGTGCCCTGGGCAGGCCCCCTTTTCCCTGCTACAAGGTGTTTAAAGGCAAACCCCAAAACATCTCCTCTGAAAAGAGATTATTTCACATCAAATTCCCTTGACAAATGTTTATCTGGAACACAGGTATTTATTACTCTGAAGATTGTGTTCTCGGTTACTTCACATGAACAATGGTGGAAGTCACTTGAATGGTATCCAAGGAGACAACTTCACTGAACTAAACTAATTAATCTTCTCTTATTGCTGTTTACAGTTGTTTTTAAGTAGGCAACAACTGATCCCGTAGAGCCCATTATGGCTGCTCCATACTTTATAAAGATATGTAATACATTTATCAGAGCTTTTTTGCTTCTTAAAATAATGTTGTTAAGCTTCTCCACTTCATTCATAACACATTATTTTCCACTTTTTGCTGTCAGCCTCTAGTTCACATTAGCTCCCCATGGATCTCATTTTCCTTTACTTACAATAGCATGGATATCACCCATATGTGATTCTATTTCTGGTGCGTTATTCCAACTTTGCCACCAGGTGTCATCAAAAGGCACACCAGCACCGCAGCTTGTGCTTCCTGAAGGATTAGGGGAACTCGGTGGGAGATCATTAACTGCCAGTAAACTGACACAGTAGTAAGGGAGCCACACTTCTGATTTTCCCATGGTTTTCTTTGTTTAGCTAGACTTTTATATTACAGCAACAAGATGCTACAACATGCTCCAGATGTTTGCACCGTGGTGGGTGACACCAGCTTACCTTTGGTTTCACTAAGAGTTATTCCAAAGTCTGCCGGGATTTACAGTCCTCATAAGCAAGCCTGGAGAAAGTCTTTCTGCTTGTGTCTGGCCTTCAAGGCTTTTCAACCAGCCATTGGAGCTCCCAATTGCACAAGATCTACATGACAAAAGAAAACACGCGAATTGGAGAGGCATCGGATAGGACACACTCATTCATTCCAGGGTTCCACTTAAAAGGTGTTTACTCCCTCCTCTCCTTCTGGTAGGTTGTGAAGCAATTTTTTTTTTCCAAGCAAGTGGAGCTCTTCATCTTCGTTTTTCATTCCTCCCTCCCCAGACTTTTATTTTTTCAACAAAAAAATGTTTAACACTCTTTCTACCTATCACATTCTAACTGCCCATTTCTGTAGGTTGTCACTTGGCTAGCTCTCCATTTCTACAATCATTTACTGCATGGGGAATTTCTTTCTTTTCATCATGACCAGAAGCTTGAATAAATTACAGTGTTCCCTGGGGCTGTTAATCAGATCCCCAATACAAAGATGGTGAAGTGTAGAAATAACCTTGCCCTCAATTCACTAGGCAGCCAGGCACTGTAGGACTTGTTGTTTGCCTGAAGTAAAAGTAAACCCAGCCACAGGTGTGCCAAGGTGGCAGAACCACTGGACACAGTCAGGCAGCACCCACGGGTCAGCCGTGGTTGTGGCCCCACGGGCTGTGCCCTGCTGGCAGTGCCCTGCAGCCCATTGCTGCCAGCTCTGCTAGGAGGGTTTCAGTTTGCCTGGCACCAAACTGAACACCAAACTGGTGTGTCATGAGAGCCAAACCAAGGGAGAGCATCCCTCCTTCATTTTCTTAGATGTCATCTATTAGCAAATTACAGAAAGCAAGTTGCAGTACGAAAAGACCAGCATGACCAAAGTTCGTAGTCTCTTTCAGAAAGGCAAGTCAGCTCCTATATGCAAATAAATTACTTTCCAAGTTTGTTATTTTGTTTCAGCTCACACAACATTTTCATTGATTCGTCATTCCTGCAAGGTCTAGTTTTTGGATTTTTACCTTTTGAGGTGGTTTAATTGGACTGGATGCTGCCCAATGCCTTTTAGCTCAGCTGGCTTCTGGCTGGGCCAGCATAGGATCCTGCTTCCTTCTGGGATTTAAGGAGAGCAACCCTGCATCTTTATTTGCAGTCATTTTTATCTAAGGCTAATAGCAAGGCCTCCGTCACTCAATCTCTTTTGGGGGTAGAAAGAAAACTGATTAAACAAGGATAAGGAGAATATAGAAAACTTCTGCTTTCTGTGCTCTTGATGCCCAGAATTGGTACAGAGGAAGGAAGTGCAGCAGGGAGTAAGAGTCCCAGGTCAGTATTGAGAATGTTAAGAAGTTTGGGAAACCCTGGCTTATGCCTTTGTCTTGCGTGAAATGGCTTGAGGAGTTCTTTTAAGTTAGCTGTCTCTCAAGAATATTAAAAATTATTTTCAGTACATTAAAATACATTAGAAAAAAGAAAACCAAGAAAGATGATCAATGTGAAGTTTTCAGGCAACACTAAGTTATGTTTTATTTTCCTTTTGTTATTTTTCTTTTTTTTTTTATTTTCCTTAAATCAACCTGAAAGCTTCTTAGGAGACTGAATATTTCTATTATAAACCTACAGTCAGCTGTTCCAGGTGTGACAAGCTCTACTGAGGTTTTCTTGGGTCCATTGTTGTTCTCCTGCTAAGTCTCTGTGGGAATTTAGAAATGCTTGGCATCAGCTCTCAATTCCTTACAATGGCTACAGAGAGATTTCTTTGGAGCTCCATATTTACCCTCTATATTTTCAATCAGTGCCAAGAAGAAATACATTTCTCCTGTGGAATGGCAGTATTAATTTTTTGGCTTCTTTATCCTCTAAAGAGACTCTAGACAGATTCTTGTTATTCCAACATTTAACTTTGAAAATTGATTTCCAATTTTGTTCATTTACTTGTTTTAATGCTTATAGGAATAAGAAGATCCTTCCCAGGACATAGGGGAAAAAAATCCCTCCATCCGCAGTATTTGCAGACAGATTATCATACCTTCTTAACAGTACACAGAAATAAGAAAATTAGTCAAACTGGTCTACAGTTATGAGATGTGTCAGATACAAATAACTTTAAAATTTGTTTTTTTCTCTTTACAATACCTCTCCATACTTTGTAGAGATTAGCTTATAAATGGCCCCAGGTCCTCTAGCACACCAAGGTAGCCCCACCTGTGGGCTGAATGCAGCAGAATCACAAGCTGCAGGATAAGTGCCAAAGATCAAAGAAGCCAAGCATTCAAGATTCCCAAAAGCTATGGCCAGGGCACTCAGCTGTTTGAAGAGAATGGCGTCACTGTTCATCTTTGCTGTTATAAGGCAAAGAAAAGAACTGTGGTGTGATCTCCAATTTACTTTCTTAGCTGTTCCCTTTAATAATAGATAATGGGAGAGAGGCTGACTTCCCATCAGCACAGGGGCCTGGCAGCCTGTTTCACAAACTGCTTTGATTCAGTCCTGGTAGAACTGCCTGTGTTTTCCTCTTTCCCAAGAATCACTAGGTGGTTTTGAGGTCCTAGTATTTCTTTCCATCAGCACACAATATAAAAAACTCCCTTTGTCTCAACTGCATGTGAAAGAGACACTCACAGAATTGAGAATGTTCTTATTTTAAATGAAACTAGAAAGCAAGTGGGTGATCTGTTGAAATGCATCATTGTGGGAACTGCTTGTTGAAAGCATGCAGCCAAGCTTTGAGGGAAGGTGGGAACAATCACTGCTATCAGCCTTCCAAATACCAAGCAAAAAAAGTTTGATGATGTTCATATTCTCTATCTGTCACGATAAGACAATTCCTTTGACAATGTGGTGAACTCTATTTCTAAAATGAAAGAGGATGATCATAATTTTTTTATTCATATTTTCTCAAAAGAAACCTTATTTGCTATTTGGAGTCCATTTCTATTGACCTTACTCTCTGGAAACCTCTAAGTGTATTTTGGAAGAATCCGATAACTAGGAATAAATTTTCCACACAGTATGTTTTAAGGGTTGTCTGGTTATGTCAGTTGAGGTTCCATTAGTCTTAAAGTTCTACTTTCATTATCAATGTTCTATGTTATTACAGAAGTATGGAGTTGAATGTCAGCTTTAGAGTAAATATATGCAAGGATCATATGAATAGAAAGAAATAACAATCACCATCCAAGTTTCTCCATCACTTTCTGGTAATTCCTTGACTTGGAATATTTGCCATCTCTGGAGATGTTGACAGTAAATGTAAATACGCCTTGCAGAAAATGAATAGGACTGCTGAGCTTACTGCACATCAGAGCTTTTTCAAGCCACAGAATAAAATTTGGCGGTTAAAACTGTAGCCATAGCAAGGGAAATGAAAAAAAAAGAAGTGTTTTAGTGTGTAAATATATTTTATAGGTGACAGAAAAAGAGATGCCAGTAGAATGGGTTAGAGTAGGCAAATGAAGTTCCTAGCACTGAATGATCTCCTCAACAATCCACTTCATAAAATCTATCAAGCATCTATCAAACAGCTTCTTAGTTTAAGTCTTCAGTTAAATATTCTGTAACTGACAACATGGAAGCGCATTTCAAATCACAGCTTAATTCTTGCTCACTCACAATGTAAAGAGAAAAAGACAGTCTAAAAACCCACCTTTGTAAATATGCTTTTCTCCTTAAATGCCTGTGAGTGCATTGTACCTCTCAGTAGCTCACACACCATCATATTGCAGGGAGAGCTCCCTCTTCTCTTGCAGCATACCTTGGCCACTCTCATATTGCTGACTCCTCTCTGTACTGGTGGAGCATCATCCTAGCACACAGCAAGCAGCCACAATGCAAATTTAAATATAAAGCATGTCAAATTTCCACTAATTTCCTTGGAAAAAAGATGTGAGTAATGGCAGGCAACATATGTAAGGAGTTAAGTATTTTCAGAAAGAGACTAAAACTGTTTAATCTTTTTTTTTTTCCCATGACAGAGGACTGCAGAGCATGGCCAGCTCTGATGATTTAGAAGGCACCAGAGCATTCCCAGCACTCACTCCCAGGAAGGGAACAGCGAGTCATAACTTTAAAATTAACTTTTGCATTTGAAAATGTGGATGTAATTTTTATCACCCTCTACATTTGAACCATTCTGATGCCTTTGCTGCTGATCAGTATCTCCCACACTAAATCATTTACAGAGAGCAACCCCTGAAGCAGATTTATGAGCCTGGTGCCCTGTCTCACACCACAAAAGGCACACATGGTAGAAAGTATCTGTGTTTGTATTGTCTCTCACTCCTCATGTATTCCAAAGATGGGTAGCAGAGAAGGGGGAGAACATGACTGAAGTCTGTTTAGCATCAGCAAGGAACTGAAATCTGGGATTTATGGATTTTTTTCTGTCCCAGGTAAAAAGCATTTCCTAATGAAGTCCAAACTGGTGTCAGATACTGTGTTCCTGTTCCCATCTTCCTTTCCTTGGGGCCTGAATAATTCATCAGGAAACACTCGCCTGTGAAAGTCACAGGTAAATCTCATACTGGAGGGTTCTTCTGTGTGAACTCTGATTGCCTCTGCACTGGGGGAGGGAGGCAGGAAGCCAAGACACAGGAAATGTGTATGGGAAGGAGTGAGGCATAGAATTGAGACACTCCGGAGGATTAACTTTTCAAGATATGGAAGGGGATTACTGTAGCCCTGGACTCATGTGCAGGAAGACAACAAGAGACAGATCTCCTGTCTCTCTGATGAAAGTCAGACGTTCTGCAGGAAAGAAAGTTAAAATCCAGCATAGAACACATTACAAGGCACGTGTGTGGCCTCCATAGCGTGGCTACACTGTGAACAGTGCTGTTCTGCAGGGTGGGTGGACTGTGTTCTGAACAGGAACATAACTCCCATCAGGAGTTATACAGGCAGAAAAGAGCAAAGATGGAGCCAGTGCATTTGTTCTCATATAAACTAAACCCCCAGTATTTCCTTTGCCCTGTTGGGCAATGGGTAGGCTCACACTATTCAACCATGAGAGCCTCAGAGCAGCTCCAGTGAAGTCAAGCAGTAAAGATCCATTTTTCACTCAGCCTTTGCAGAAAACGTTAGAGAACATTTTAAAATTCAAATTGCATGTGAAAATCTGATTTGGCACTGTTCAACATGAAAATTAGTTTTGAATGAAGCTACCACCTGCCTTCCTGAGGAGATAATATATCCCAAAAAGGAAGTGTTTGCAGGCATCACTGACCCTTTAGGGCCAGCATCAGAGATGCCTGAAAATGTGCATAGTGCAGTCAAGGCTGACAGAACTTAGACAGGTAAAATAAGAAGGGTTGTGGTTATGTTTTCCCCTATTCTTAGGATTTCTTATGTGCTAAAATCTGACATCACAAAATTTCATGCCAGTTTTACTCTTCCTGCAGTGGTGGTGGTTCTTTTTTGGGGGAGGGGTGGGAGGTGGGTTTTTGCTGCTGTAAGTGAGATTTAGGAAAGATGTTGAAGGTGGACTGTTTGGTAACTTTATAGTTTAGGGAGTTGCTTTCAAGTTCAAGGGCAGAATCAAAAATCTCACCAGCACTTGGCTGGAAAATGAAGACAGAGTTAACTCAGGGGATGGAGAAGGGAGCTGACATCTTAAATTGATGAGAACTGATACTTAAAAGGCTGATAGAGGGCTTGAGAAACAAGTGGTGTGGTTTAATGTGGTCACACACAGAGATCTGAAGGAAATACAAAATCCTGGGAAAACAAAATGGAAATTTTCCTTGATGGACATGAGCCGTGTTTGGATCTGGAGCTCCAGAGAGGGTGCTCATTGCTTGAAGTATCCTAAAAGCTGTAGCTCAGATTTAGTACTCTGACAGCACCAACTGGCTGCTGCGCGTGTTGGGCATTTAAATCTGCAGAAATTACATCGTATATCTAAAGCACAAAACGCAGTTTTTGCAAAAGAAGCCTGTGTGCTGTGGCTATTCCTTACCTAGGAAAATAGCTCACAGTAGCTAATATCTCCTAACAAATGTGTTTTTCAGCACCACTACAGTCAAATGCTTTCATGTAAGACTGATGTATTTGTTTTAGCAAAACTTGCCAAGGCCTGAAACACATCACATTGCAATTACTGCGAGGTCCTTTTTTTGGCCTGAAAAATACAGCCTCAGCCCCTCCAAAATCCAGTCATGATATTACAGTATATATAATTTCCCCTTTCCTGCCACTTTGACTTTCTCACCTTTCCAGATGAATCCTCCTTTCAGTTCTCCTTCTTCAGCCTATTGCAGGTAAGATGCTTGTCTTCATTTTTTCAGGCTTAGCAGGTGCCCACCATATTGTGAACAATCAATCAGTATTTAGTGCTGCAAAGTTTCCATCAGCTGCTAATTGCCCTGTAGCACAGCAATTACTTTTTATTTTTCAGCAGAAGACCTTGCTATCTTTCAGAATTATTGACTCATTTAAGATGACAGGTCTTCTGGAGATCACCTAGTCCAGTCTACTGCTCAAAGCATTTGGAGTTGGACTAGGTTGCTCACACAGCCCCATGTAAGAGCTTCCACAAGGGTGGATATTGCAATAACCTTCCTGTGCAACCTGCTCCAGGAATTACCCACTATTACTTCAAACCCTTTTTTTCTTATGGACGGTCAGAATATTCTTCTGCCTGCCTCCTCTCATCCTCTCATAGTGCTTCTCTGAGAAACATTTACCCCTCTTCCCCGTGACACCAGGTCAGACACTTGAGGACAGTGGCCAGAACTGCTACAGCCTTCTCTGGGCTCAACACACCCACCTCATTTTCCTGAACACACCATGCTGGTTTCATGACTCCCTCTTGGTCTTCTCCCAGACTTGCTCCAATTTGTCAGTGACTCTCTCATGCCAGAGGCCCCAAGCTGGACACATTCCTTCAGGGGTAGCCACGCAGAGCGGGTTTATGTGCCCCTTAACCTGCTGCCCGTGGTTCTGCTAACATAGCACGGTATTGAGCTCAGTTCTGCTGCCACAAGGGCGCACTGCAGACTCGTGCTCCACCTGCCCACCACAAACTCTGTGTCCCCCTTCTGCCTGGGCCCTTTCCTGCAGAGCTGCTTGCTGGTATGTGGCCACACTGCAAGGGGGGCTCCTTCCCCAGCTCCTTTCCCTGGCACCCGAGTCCTATCAGGTTCCCGTCAAACCAGGTCACCAGTTTGCCAAGGTCCATCCATAGTGCAGCCTTACCCTCCAGCACACCACTGGAAAAGTGGGACCCTGGTTTCACACTCACACCTGTGTACTTCCCAAGGGCTCTCCGCCCCACTGCACAGGTCACCAGGGAGTGTGTTTGGTGTTACTGGCCCCAGGGACAGTCCCTGACAGGCTGCCAGTGGCTGCCCAGTGCTTGGAGCTTGGTAACCCAGGAACTCCTACAGCCACTTTATAGCCATCCACCCAGACTTTGCTGCACACATTTGCTTGCTGGGATCCCGGGAGAGCTGGTGTTGGAAACCTTACCAAAGCCAGCCTAAGGGCACCCAGCTTCCCTTGGCTGTGTAGACAGGCCCCTCATGGCAGAGAAGTTATGCCTGGGCCACTCAGACATTATTTTGCCTTTTGTAAACCTGTGTTGGTCAATCCCAATCACTTACTTGTTTTCACGTGCCCAGATTCTCATTCTTGACATTTTGGAAGACAGGCATAAAGTTGTCCTTTTCCCTGTCCTGGGATATCTCCCTCAGCTGCAGCCTTTAAAAGGCAAAAGTCTTAGTTTGGCCTCTTCCACTTCTGGTGCTCAGTAGGCATCCAGCATGCAGCACAGTACTCTATCAATACACATAAATACAGATATGAAACTAAAAGAAATAGAAACATTTCTAAAATGTTACTTTAATAATAAAACATTGTAATATCTAAGAATTCTAGACATGCAAAAAAAATAGCTTTACCTGAAATGCTGGTCATTCCAATAAATACTTAAGAATGCTGAAGTTGGCACTTGAGACAACTATGTTAAGAAAAAAGAAACATTTAAAAAACATTCTAGCCACAGTAGGAAAATCATGACCACTGTCACCAGAAGCTGACAGCTGAGGAGATTTAATGTCCAACCAAGCATGAATGAATAGTGCAGTACTTCACTTACTCAAGGTGAAAGGTTCAAAAGATATATCTTAAGGCTGACTGGGTTATTGCCAGATCAATAAAGACAGTGAAACACTTCCTGCAGTTTAAAACAACCATGCTCTATTTTTTTTCAGACAAATGTGACAAATTCTTTTGCAAAACTTTTCTGAGCATAAAATTTGTAGTTCAAGTTCACATTTTAAGAAAGTAAAACAAGGTAATTTATTTTTAATGAAAAAGTCTCTTTCTTAAAGGAACTATTAGTTTATCAGCAGATAGACCCAGTGTAACATTATCAAAGGAGTTCAAGAGGTGATGTCAACTGGGCAATGTGCGTGCTAGCTCCTGTCTTCTTCCTTCTGCTATCTGACCAAAACTCTAAAGTGACCTGCTTCCAGTCTCAGATATGCCCAGGCTGGTTTTAAAGTCAATCCTTAAGCTCCACTAGTGACAGCATAACCATGGTGTAGCATTTCAGTGGTGCAATAATAAAACCATAATCACTCACCTGTCTCTGCTTCTTCTTCCTCCAAATCTCTGATGTGGTGAATATTTACAGTCTTGCTGCAAAAAAGCCCCAGTAAATTTTATTACAGGCTGTAGTGAGGAAAAGACATTAAAACACATGGGAAGCAAAAACAGGTTCTGTAATTATATTTTATTGCAACTCCAATGCTTTGTCTGCTCCTGAAGACTCCTTTAGCTAAATTTGTTTCAGACTTTTTTTTTCTGTACCAATTAAAAAACACAATAAGCATGTACAATTTTCTTATTATTTTATTGAAAAGGTACATTTAAAAAAATACACAGACATTTTACTGTTATGGATTGCTGATAAAGATGCTCTAAAAGTTAATTCTCTTCTTATTTTTCTTTCTTCCACCTGTTGTCCCCATTATCACATAATGACTTCAGTCTGAGTACTGTGTATTGATTCACCTTTATAAAAGGGTTGGGGAAGCAAGAAGATAGGTGGGGCATTACTGCAACATATTCAGTAAACAGAGAATATGATTAATTATAAATATTTTATGTTCTGTACATTATTGCATTAGGGAGCCACAATGTTATGCAGCATCGTTACAGAGGAAACTAGTTAGAAATGAAGAAAAAAGGATATTTACGTACAAATACATGGATCCATTGTCTTCTTGAACAATGCATGTGAGCTGTGGCAATGTGCAGTTGAAAAGCTTTTTTTTTCTTTAAACATTGCTTAGCAACACCAGTGAGGAAACAACAAAAATAAGTTAAATGAAAGTAGCAAACAAGTAGTAATCTTAACTCTATGTTATATGGCTTTCTATTTTTGATTTCTCTAAATCAAGTGTGACACAAAAGAAATAATTAAAAGCTTCAGCGCTGCATTGCTTTCAAACATTTGCACAGAAACTAAAAATGTTAAAATCAGACATGTGATACATCTTTAATACTACACAAGGTACACCAGTACTGGGGCCTAGGACAGCACACAATCCCTGTCAACAAGAACACATGGAAAAAAATGGATGCAATTCTTTATTGAGATGTTATCCAGGATCTAGCATTTGGTTCATCTACTTTTTTCCATATTAGATTGTAACCCATTGGTTTTCAGAGAAGTATTTACATAGGTGTGAGTGAGGAAGACCCTAGTTTTCAAGTCTGTCAGGAAAATATTTTATGTTCCTTGATTCCAAGGTGCATCATATACATTAAAAAAAAAAAAGAAAAGAAAAAATGAATAGATGCATGAATCTTTAATGGTATAAATGTTATGAGCAATTTAATTTTTAAGCAAATAGCACTATTTTGATTAAAAAAATAGAGGCAGAGAGAGACTGAGAAAGTTGTCTAGACTCCAAAATGCACTGCCATCAATGATGGATTTTATGATGTGGTTGGATGAGGTGTCCTTCTGGATGGCATTGCAAAAGAGAAACACATTTTAAAATCTCGACCCCTTTGCTGCTTTCCTTTTACCCTTTGTACTGGCCATAGTTATCTCTTTTTTACATCAATAAATTAGTACGGTGCAAAAAGTATGGAGGCAGGTGTCGCCCGGATGGGCCCATGGGCTGGCCTCAGGAGAGCTGGTGGTATTGCTGGTGCCTGGAACAGGGATGCAGAGGGCCGGGGAGGAAGGGACAGAGCTGATGAAACAGCTGCAGCTGCAGCAAGAGGAGATGAGAGGAAAGCAGGTGCCAGCGGCTTAATCATGTCCTTCTGGAATGCAAGTTTTGCCTGGAATAAAACACACACAAAAAAAGCAATCTAAATACAGTTCTCCCCATGTCTCCTTTTACATGAGGGAAAAAGTGAACTCTGACAGAGCATGCTGTGGATTTTCACAGATGCCTCATGTCAGCTGCTTAGAAATGCTACCTACATTGTCCTCTTACTCCTAAGGCAATTAAAGCAACCAAATACTATATTTAAAGACACATAAATCTCGTGAGTCTAGAGACAGTCACACTGATGTTTAGAAGGAAGCATAATTTGCAAGTGAACAACTTTATATAGATTATAATTGTGCATGAAATATTAAAAAAAACATGATTGAGACTTCAATATCAAAAGTCAAATTTTCCACTTGCAAAAATGAATTATAGAAAAGTAGAGTGGTCAAGATGGGAAGCTGGATTAGTCCAGTCAGCTTCTGACCTGACACTGCAGACCTCTTCTATTCAAAGTAGAAATATTTTTTAAGATCAATACCATAAAGAATTTTTCCTGAAATAATTATTACTCAGTTTATGACCTACAATCATTCCTGGTGCTTGTGGTGAAACAGATAACCAGAAATATATACACTGTGGTCTCACTGAAAATGGTTTGCACCATAATCACACGTTTGTGGGGGAAAAGATACTCATGTCCTTCCCTTATAACTGGTGGTCTCTTCTTATGCAATAGATTATAAAATTATGTATTACACAAGTGAAGATTAGCATGTGCAGAACCTATCGAACAGAGAGACTTAGAGAAAGCCTGCAGTATTTGCATTTGCCTCTACACAATTACAAAGACATATTAATATTTCAGCTTTTAAAAGCTTTTCATATGCTTCCTCATGCACACATACATCTCATTTCTCTCTTCCCGACCTATAAATTGTTTTTTTGCCATAGGTGGCAAGCACTTTTCTCTAATGAATAAAGTACAGGTTTTATTTACAAGCAAATAAACATACAAACTGTGCTGTGCTAAAGCCAGCCTGAACCCTGGCTGCAGCTGACCGGCAGAGCCAGCTTGTGGGATTCCTGGAAATGCAGGCGGGTATGAAAGGGATTGGCTGGGGGCACAGAGACAAGACAGGTGTTTTGATAGCCAGTGACAGACAGCCTGAACATACAGATAGGCAATCAATTCTCCTAAACACCTGATGACTCTTTTGCACCAACTAATATATCCACACAGCACTCTGTTTTGCTGTATGAAGAGAATGAACCTTAGTATTTTTATATCTTAACATCCTATATCCTTTTCCCTGACTGCATCCATCATAACTGAGAGTTATCTCAGGTGTGCACAAAGACAGAGTATATCCATTGCTGCTTTCAAGAAGTGCACTAGCCCAGCAGAGCTGATACCTTTCCACAGGGGACATGGTTCATTCCCCATTCCGCTGATTATTCCCTTCTTCCTAGCAGTAAATAACACTCACAGTGCTGTCTGCATACCTTTGACTGGGCAGACAGAATACATAACTATCTTCAAATCTGATCCCCGTGCAGACTCAGCCTGCGGGGAAGAGAGGCTGCAGAAGCGTCAGGTCTGTCATATTCCTGTCTCTGTGCGGTGGGAGTCCCCAAGGTCACAAACTCGCACAGACAGTGAGGAGAAATAAAAATACTTACTGCTAAAATACTTGGGTTGCGCTGCAGTTTGTTGTAAGGACTATATTTAGGTTTCATAGGCTTTCCTGCAACTCTGTCCTTATGCCTTCGGCTGGAAATGTGCTGAAATAAATATCCTCACATTTAATTAGCTGTTTAAACATTTCTCGGTTTTGAGTTTGAAATTGATTTATCAGCAGGGTATGCCTAAGCCCCTGTTTGTAAGATAAAGTAGGTTCTTTAGAGAGAGCAAAAATAAGTTTTGCTAAATTAAACATAACAATTTGAAGCACATCAAATAGAGAATCAGAAACTAATCAAATACAGTGTATTTTGTGATCCAAGACAGACACTGCAAATTATCGGTATTTTTGTTAGTATCTCCTTTTTCCACTTGAGGACCTTCAAATCAGGCAGAGCTGTAAGCACTAGGTCATAGGGATATTCAGAAGTAGGAGGTAAATTTCCATCCTGTTCATGCTGTTCAGTTGCATAAATAATTCAATATTAGCTGAAGGAAGAACCATTACCCAGGGATATGTCTATCATGCAATTTAATGTTATCTTAGAACTAACTAAAATAACAAGGAATGAGAGGACACATCCACACAGCACAGCACCATCCAGTTAGAGATTCCCATTTGGGTATCAGCAACACTACATCTGTATGAGCACAGCACTGAACCCAGGGCTAAATGACTCAGAGAAGAGTTGCATGTTCATACAGCTACACTGTTAATGATAACATTGTTCTACACAATTCAAACGTATCTGTAGTATTACCCTCCCGCTGACTGTCCCAAACAAATAGATCTGAGTCACATTTTCCCTCTCATATAGCATTAAAAAGTATTCCAGCAGACTGAAACAGCACTGAAGGAGGAATTCAGGGAATCTCAACACAGAATTTCTTATATGTGGGAGACTAAAGTTCAAATCTCTCTTGAACCACAGCAAACTTTTAAATGAGATCTCCTATGTTATTCATTGATACTGATACCTCTGCTTTATGACTGTCAAGCCCATTTTTCCCAGCTGAGACAATTAGCTGAACTTGACCTATGATGAACTATTTAGAAATAGTAATGGGATGACAGATAAGAAATAGTAAGTTCACTTAGTATTCACCAAAACATCTTCATGTAGCCCTACATCCCACCTACAATACTGCAATACAGCTAAAACCAACAAAGTAGCTCTAGATACGTGCAAACTACCTGTTTAAGTTGAATTTCTGAATTAACATGGACATCACAGATTTCACAATGAAACGTCTTGTTCTGCAGTCCTGACCCTTTGCTGCCATTCTGCACCTTCAGTCGGGATCCAGGCCTAGGGTAAGACTTGATGGGACCAGCACCGTTCCGAGCCTCGACCATAGTCTTGTGCTTGGAGCCTAATGGGCAAGGAGATGCAGGTGAGCTCACGATCAGCAGCATAAAAATATGCCCATCAGCCTTAGGACTTTGCAATACATTTATCTTCAAGGCAGAATGGTTAAAGTCACCACAGATTGGGACTAATTATTACTCTGTTTTTGTTCAGAGTAATTCCCACTTCCATGATTTAAAGGCAAGCCAGAAGGGTTTGTGCAAAAAGCGAACAACAGACATATTGGACCACTGCCTTGCTGTTTGGGGGCAGTGTGTAACTGTATGGCCAAAGTGTTTGCTGCTTATTCTTCTGCCACAATCCATATAGCCAGTGAATCACAAAAAAGGGTATTAGCCTAGAGCGGGACAGGAACCACAGCAATCGCTCAAAACGTGCCTAGGAAGAGTAATACTTCAATAAATATCCTCTGATTTGGAAGAAGAAATGGCTGCTTTGTCCATTTCAAGAATGGATTACAGCTGTAAAGCCAGCTTCAATGGTTTGTTAACAAGCTTTACATCACCAGCACACCATCAGCACACACAGCAGACAGAGCACATTAGGGATTGCTGCTTGTGGCCTATTAAAGGGAGCATATCTAACAATCATCAGAAGGTTGTAGGACATCTAGGAAATCTAATGAGCCCATCCTGAAATTACCAAAAATATGAAATAACAATAATTATTATAAGTTGTGCCAGCAAAATAACAGATACCAGTGATAGTGAGATGAAATACAAAAGAGAGGGAGAACAGACATTCTAGAAACCTTAGTGCTACAGAAACCACTGTGATCATACTGTGATCCTCACTGGGGAGGTGTGATGGAATCTGATTAGGTAACATGAACTATAAGGATTTTGTCAACTAAAAACATATAGAGTACATGAAAGACAGTCAAAAATATTAGAGTGCTCTAATAGAATATCAAACATCATACATGAAATTGTCATTAACAAAACTGGTTTTGTAACTTGACATTGTAAGTTTTAACTAAAAGATTCTTCATCGAAGTGTGGCTACCAGCTTATTACACTGAATTTTAAAAATTTTAACACACAACTGACTTGTACCATACGGATACTCACCTGTATTGTGGGCTTCTAGTTGTGAAAGGGAATTCACAGCCACTTTGCATAATGAACAGTAAAGTAGTTTCTTGGCTTTTTCCTCTTCCGACTCAGTAACTGTGTTAGCAGCTCCATTTGTGCTCTTGGTGGATGAGGCAGGTGCTAAAGGTGCCACTGCTGCCACTCCAGGTTTGGGAAGAGAAGGACCCGCTTCTGTATTGGACTGCTGACTTGCACTATTGGGTTTTGCTTTCCCTTTATCTTCTAAAAGAAGCAAAATACATACGTAATAATATGCTACAAACAAAAAAATCAAAATCATACAGTAATAGTCCTGTGGATTTAGTGAACCTAACACAACAGGGGCCTAATTCATTTCATTTTATAAAAGAGAGCAACCCCTTTGTGTAATCTGACAAAAGGGGTAATTTTCCTGTTTTTAAGGTTACTGTCTGTGAATACTAATGACTTCAAAAAATTCATGCCACTGTTGTTGCTGTCATGCTGCAGGTATTGCCAGTTGAAAGAAGCCCAAGAAAGCCCAAAGGCAGACAGGCTTAGGGACTGGATAGCACGCAGAAAAACATGCAAGGCTTTGCACTGGGTATTGCAAAAATATTTCTCAAGAACAATATATTTGCCTTTTGAAGGGGTCAAGTTTCTCAAAGTCACTGGGCGGACACTGAAAGGCTCCAGCACCATTTTGACATGATATCCCTCATTTCAGTTACAGGAATTGATTATGGTAACTACATGACACACATGAACATGGCTGCTAATATTTTTAAGTTTTTCCAAGAACAATTCCCCATATATCTGTAGATCAGATGGCTTCATGTGCCTTCAGTGCATTCCCGTATCACTTCACAAGCATGAGTCAATCATCTGTGCTCCTACGAGACAGGCAGGTATTACTTCATTTTGCAGATGGCAATCACAAAGCAAGAGATTAAATGCCCCAACTGTGCCTAAAGAGGAACTTTGTGCCAGAGCCAGTATTCAAATGCTCCCTACAAGTGCTGTCCACAAGAGCTCATTGCATTCTAAGCTATTCAATTGCAGGCCTTGTGACCACAAGTCGTATTAGTTGCCAGCAGTAAAACAAGCTCCACCTATAAAAAACACAGGATGAGAGGGGGACAGTGCAGTGGTGATGGTATGAGCAACCCTGACAAAATGGACATGAGAAATGACTGAGTTGTCACTCTGAACAACAGGAATCAAATTTTATTATCTAAGCAAATACATCACCTATATAAGAGCAACCTCTTAAAAACTACTTATATCCCATTTGAAACCCCTGGTATAGTTTTAAATAGAGTTAAACTGTCTTAAAAATCTAGGTTCTATTTTGAGCATTTATTTTTAAACATGGATACGTGCACTTTATGTTTACAGCTACAAGACTCTGTTTTAACACGATTCTGTGTATCAGGCCAATGTTGCTACCAAGAATTCTGAAAACAGGATTGTACCCACTCAAACAAACACTTGAGAGCGTGTATGATCTATGGACAGCCATTCTGAAACTAAAACCCACAGCTGTTGGCGTATTTCCCAGAGGAGCATTGTAGTACATCAATTTTAGATTGTTATAAATGAGGAGAAAAAAAATTCTAATAAAACAACTATTATTTTTTAAAATAGCAATAAAAATACTTTGAAATTACACAATATGAACAGTACTAAACAATGAAAATGGTCTAGTACAAAGACTATGATTAGGACCAAATTAATGTTAAAACCAGATTCTGAAGGTATTTTGATGGATAAAGTATGACAAAAGAAACTGATGTTAAATTGTACTTCATAGGTTATTCAATTTTAAAGTCTCTATAGTAATAAGTCACATCTGCAAAAATCTAGAACACTTTATGTGAGCCATGAGTCTTCATAAAATACAGTTTTAATAAATAGCATTTGCTAGCATTTTAAATTAAAGAGTTTTCAATATGGAAAATTCTCAGAGGTGCTAATATCTACAAATGAAACACACTGAACAGTTGCCATTTGCGAATTCACATTACAGAAAAATAGACTTGTTGTTCTTGTTGTATGCAATATTATGCCAGACTGCAAAAGGCACAACACCAGGACATATGCAAACCTGAGTGGAATAAAGGAACGTTCCTCAGTATTTTGCATTTCAGGCCTTAAAAGAAAAATACACCTGCAGAACTGCAAGCTGTATGCTACACTACTGACTACACTTCTGGTTTGGGTTTGGATTTTTGTTTCCCATATATTTTTTTTAATGTAAGCATAAAAACTCAGTGCTTTTGAAACATCTCCTAGAGGTAGAAGTCATCTCCTGCAGTGAGTGAGAGAGTAGATGGCAGGGGGCAGCAGGAACAGCAGATGATGGGTGCAAGGCAGACCCCTGACCTGAGAGACACCCCCGTGCTGCGAGCACACGCTCACACTCCTGCCTGCAGCCCCTGCCTGCACTGTTCTCACTGACCACAACAAGAGGGAGCAGATTTTTATTTCTTTGTTTCGCCATCGAGTGTCTGCAGAGTGAGATCCCAAGACACAGAAGAAGATCCATTTTACGCAGGTCACCAATTACCATCACAGACTGATGGTTTTCCAATGTTGAATTTAACAGCTGATTGAAAAATTACAGATTTCACTTCTCACCTAGCTGGCCACCAGCTGATGTAGTATGTAGGGTTTTATATTCCCTGGATTTACAGTGTTTTCACTATTTATAATACAAAGCAATTCCAGAGTATACAATGTGTAACAAACTAACAAGAAACTTCCAGAAAACTAGAGATAAGTTACCAGCATCCAGCTGGGCTCAATTCTGCCAGTATCGCAGCTTTTGGAAAGAACCTCAGTTCACATAATAACTCCATCATTTGGAAAGCTTCCTGAAGCAAATAAGCTCTTCATCGATGGGGATGTATAAGGAGAGACATACGCCCCTCTATGAATTAATGTTTCCTTCCACCATTCTAAATGTTTAATGCAGAACATCTTCAAAGATCATAATTGTAAGGTTATTATACAGTTTAACTCCCACAGAAAGTACACAGAGCTAAGTGCATATTTGTCACTGCAGTGGGGCCAGAACTGGGTTTTCCTGGCTTCTAAAATCAGAAAATTGCACTTCTCCAAATGGGCTTTTGATAACAGCTTATTGTTTTCAATCCACAGAATTCAAAACACCATTACTTAAAGTTTTATGTGTGAGACAGAAATGCCAAGTATTCAATCATGCAAAGCACAGGAAATGCAAATTGCATGTATATACAAACCAGAAAGAAGATTATTCTTTTTTTTTCTACTTATAGCACAGAGCTAACAAATAATATCTGCACTCAGAAAGCAAAAAATGTAACTGTTAATGGCTGCATGCCATATTTCCAAACGATAATCATCTTATAAAATACATGTGGATGGTGAAATACAGCTGTAGGATTATAGTCCTCTTGCTATTTCTGAAGGCAAGTATTATTGAGAATAGGCTCAAACTTGCTCTGATCTCCACCTGGGCTGAGACCAACAGAGCAAGAGCCCAAATGAGTGCAGAAGTGAGTCCATCCTGCCCTAGACCACTGACACAGCAGCTTCTGCTGCATGAGCACAGCTGGAAGCATTAGACCATGGCAACAGAAGCCTCTTCCCTGAAAGCAGTAGCTGTGATTCAATCTGTATCAGGTCAGGTTGAAATGCTCACATCAAAACTCACGTGCAAGAGGTTAATTTAAAATCTAATTTGTACTGTTGCACTGTATCTGACTACGTTCCTTTTCCATTTAAAAAAGCCATACTTCATCTGTGTTAAATTCTTGTCTTTAAATTAAGTCTTCCTTTTCTTCAAGATTCCAGAAAAGTAAATTGATGACTCAGGTTCTTACTGAAGCCTGAATTTATTTTGAAGTAGAGCCCAGGGAAAAAACCTAAAGCAAGCTAATTAAGTATTGCTTTGGGCTCAGTAATATCATGCTTTTGTCACCCATTACATTGTTTTAATTCTGCTTTGAAGTTTATTTCATGTATTTCTGCTTGTTTGACTCATGCTTGTGTCAGCTCCATGTTAAAATTCAATCTGACCAGTCACTTTGACTATATGTACCAAGGTCAGGACACTGTATGATAACACTTGACAGGTTCAAATCTACAAGTTCTACCTCCCAATAGAAGACCAGCTGGACTGACTTACCAACCTTTGCAGGTCACACGACTCTCACTACAGTTGCTATGGCACAATTCATAGGACCTACCTATTAATGCTGGAGTCCTAGTCCAGCTAAGTGAAGGGGTTTTACTTCCTAGCCCAAAAAGGGGCAAAAATGTTACTGTAAAACTTCTTCCCAATGACAAACAACCTCCGTCTCCTCTATTCAATTATTTTCTTTCCTGGTAAAAAAATGAATATGAGCACTCTGCCCCAGCTCACAGTTCAGTGATCAATGCAAGCCATGAAGAAAGTAAATAGATATTTTTTAATCTTACTAACCATTCCATTAAGCAGTTTGGTTTATAAGGCACTTTTAAGAGACTGTACTTATTTTACTTTGTGATTTGTGTGAAGTGTTTACAATTTTATAACATATATATATTTACATGTTATAAATATATATTTTACAATTATCTCATACCATACTATATTGTGCCTATAGGCATTGATTTCTATAGCCAGGAAATAGACCTTTTGGAGTGAGAGTGATGATTTGGCGCCTGTTAGGAAGAAGTTCTAATTTGGACTTCCTGATGATATCATACATGCTATTTTCAACAAAAAAGTTACTTAAAATTCAAATCCTTAACTCAGAATTTACATTCTTGATAAAAATAAAAACAATGAGAATTCTAAATCTCATTAATAAATCTAGAATGTCAATGGAACAAGTTTTTCTGTATCAATAATATCCATTGCTACTAACATCCCACAACACGCCTATCTGCACAGTTATCATTGATGATATACAAAATAACTTTGCAATAAACTTCTGTTCCACAACAGCTTATTCGAATAGCAGCTGGAATTAAAAGATTATCCAAGGTACACATGATACGTGATACACTTGCAAGAACCCTTTCCAATACGTATTCTAATATCTTTTAGATATGAAGTTCGGCTATGGTCCTAATAACCCTTACAAAACTGTCATGTAAATTTTCTGCCAGTATATAATAAATAAATAAACTTGCTCTTACTGTAACAGTAACAGAAGACATAATATTTCAATTACTGAAAATATTGTGTGTGTATCTGCATGTGATGAAAAGTATAGCTTTGCACCTGCCTGCTTCTCTTCTCCACCAGAAACTGGGACCATTGCCCACGACTTGTGCTGAAAGCTGAGCATGCAGACAGTAAAGGATCCTGGGATAGAGAACAGCTGCCCAGCACAGCCCTGATTGCGATGGAGGAGGTTCCCCACCAGGAAGAGACCATGCCATGCTTATCACCACCCACTGCCAGGGTTCAGCTTCCCACCTTTCCTTGTGCCAGGTCCTTTTCTGCGTGCCCCAGCTTCAGGCACTGAATGGCAGCCGTACACAAAGTACAGCAAAAGGGCAGCACAGACACTGTAAAGTGGCCATGGCTGCTCTACAACCCTACACTGAGGCTCTTTTGAGAGATTTGCTCATCTGCCATCCTAGATATAAAATCTGGTTTTATATTCCTTTTACCTGCTCACACAACAGAACACATTGCCAAGTTAGAAGAGAGCATAATGGACAAATTATTTTTGGCAGTAAGATGTTCATTATTCTCTGTCGCAGAGATAAGGAAGTAGTAAACACTTGTGCTTCTTTTCTTCTTGAAAAACACAAAGGAAAGAGCCATGCAATTTTCAGTGCAATTTCCAACCTAAACCAGCCACGTAATTTTGTTGCTCTGCTAGGGAAACACAGCAACAAAATAATTTACTGTGTAACTCAATCACGGCATGGTCATCAAGGCTATACAACTGGTGAGCAGAAATGACGCACAGTTAGGCGAAAAGCCTTTGTTTCAATCAGCCTTGTTTATGCTGGTATGTTACAATACCACATCACTACTGAAAGAACTTTTTAAAAACATGAGCAACCTGATGATTCTAAACACTTTCAATTAACTTCTGACTCTGTCACTTCCTATGGTAACTAAAACCAAAAGTGATTTCTGAAAGGAGACATTCATGTTTTACTTATGGGATATTGAAAGTGTGGTGCGAAGATTGTCTTATGATAGCCTTGAGTTCACATAAATTGTGCTACAGGGACCTACTATTAGTTTGAAGTGTTGATTTTAGAGAATAAAACGAACATATCTCCAAAACTGGTAAAGCTGTGAGTAAAACAGATTTTCAGGTTCTCCCTATAATTTCAACAGCTTCAAATATGCTTGTGAATATTGGGCTGCATTAAACAACCTTTGAAGCCCACAGTGGTCACAGAATGGGACAAGGAAATCAATGAGATTGCCAGCCGATTGTATTACATGCTCTTTCCCTGATCGACTGTGTGGGAAAGGTAAAATCAGTTGCATTAATTACAGTGGTAGACAATCCAAGAGATTTTTCTGAAAAGTTTATCACTGTAGCTAAACTGGCATCAATAAACACAAAGTAAAAGTGTGTCTATTGAAAAATAAAATTCTCAGTTTAAATTTAAATGTTAAATACTTGGCACATCTGACACAAATCTAAAAAGTGACACATTTCCCACTATATTCTTTTTCCTACACTTCTTTATGAAGATGCTGAAGAGAGGTGAGTTACTTGATATTACTCAAATGTAGTGTTTGACCTCTCTGTTCTAAGCTTTCTGCACACAAAACAAGAAGGTGGCCCCCAGACCAAGTGATGTTCAGTTTAAGAGCAGAGATCACAGCTGCAGACAGATAGGTATGAAATCACAGAGACAGAACAACTAACACGGGCACTGGTGTGGCAGTCAAACTTCTCACAAGTTTTTTTCTGTTTTTCTGTCCATCACAGTGAAAGAGAAATTTTCACAGTCGAGAATAACAGAAGGAAGTTTGGCAGCTAATTGCAGAGAACTCTTCACAAATAGGCCCAGGAAAAGCAGGAAGCTGTTTTGGAAGCTGTTTTTAATGGTTGATGGGTGGTAGGTGCAAGACAGCATTTTGAAATATATTACAGAAGACATACAAAGGTATAGAGAGCTTTGAAAGTGAAGGACATAAATTTGGAGGGAAAAAATCAGTAGCTTTACCTGTACCACAGAAATATTATAACAAAATTTGCAGCATTCAAAACAAAAACATTAAAAGTAGAGAGATCACAGACAAAGAGATCACAAGCCTGGTTGAATGTAATTAAGGGAGACATTAAGAAACCAAACCAAATTAAAATCAAGGTGAGGAAAACTTATTTAGTCACACTGTACTTGTAGTACTGCTTAACCAAACCTTATGATCTACCCTGGAACACAGGTTGGGGGACAGGGAACATCCTCAAGTCATTATACTGGAAACAATAGCTGCTCTACATCTCTTTGCCCTGAAATAAGATATGGAGGGAGAAGATGATCAATGAGTGAATTAATAAGATGACAAGAAGGGCCTCCTTCAATCTATTAGCAGAAAAGCTACTGAATAGAAAGTCAGACAATAGTTCCAGTAAGAAAAGCAAGTTTCAAAATCTTGTTCTTCACAGAAAGTCTTACCTTATTCTGGTTCACACTACTACAGAGGAATAAAGCACACACACAATTACTTCTTATGAAGAAGATGAACACTATGAGTAACATATGCCATAAAGACAATAGCAGGAGAGCAATTAAGTCATTAATGGTCACAACCTTTACAGCATTTTAAGTACTCTGACCTGCATCTCAGCATCACTCAAAAAAACCCCAACAAAACAAATAACAAAGAGCATTAGGTTATTTCTTGACACTCATTAAGACAGAGTTAGCTAAGTTTGATAAGGTATTTTAAAATCTTTTTTGTTTTATCTCCACACTTGCTGAATAATGAGGCTCTAATGGCTGTCAGACAAAATACCTACTTTCTCACCAGTTGTGCAGTCTACTGAGAAATGAGGCTGAAAAACCCATAGGGCTCTGTTCTAGAAAAATTCCACTGCAAACCTACATTCAAATCAGACAGCACAGAGTATCTATTAACCCTTTGGTTACCTTTACTTTTTGTAAAATCTTTTTTCTTGCACTTCAGGCTGTGCGAAAAACAGCTAAGTTTTACATAATGAAATAAATCTGTTTGTCACATTCTAAAGAGAACTAATTTTCTCTCTATACAAAGATGAGAAACAAATAAAAACTATAAATATAAAGCTTTTCATCTCAAACACAAATGTGCCCTGAAATAAGCTACAACATGTTTTCTCAAGATACTGAAGCTACATCAGGAAATGTCTGGATGGCTGTGCAATAATAGGTGAACTTGGTAGCTAGACTGATTATTTGATTAACTGCATCACTTCTCTCCAACAGGCTGAGCCAAAGCTATCTTTTTTCACTTCAGAAGTATTGCTTGTATGGCTACGGTACAGCAGTGATGTTGACAATTTTTTAGGTACTTTATTTCTGATCTGGTGTACCAAAGACTCTTACAAAGGAAGTTGTGTTTTTTTCAGAGTACAAAAATGTTTGTAACTGATCAGATTAAAGATGTAATGTTACAAAGGTTTGCAATTTTGAATGGTTTTAATTTTTATGAAAGTGGATTGATGAGAACTAGAAAATATTCAGAAGTACACATAGTTCTGCAAGTGTGAAACCCTGCCCTGCAAAATCTATTTCTGTACCTATTTGTACACCTTTCTGAACTGAGAATGCCTGCTGCTCCAATTACCAGAGTGTCTGAGATGATCCTGCTGTATTGCCTATGATTTTTAATCAATTCCTTGCACAGTTTGAGATTCTTAGGGGATTGGTTTAGGTTGGCTGGCTGGTGTTTTAGATCTGTTTTACAGACTAAGATCAAGAAAAATCTGTATGCACTCACCAGGGCGGACGAAAAAAAGCAACAAAAAAAAAGGTATTTTGGCATGCACATAAAAAGCATATAGCAAAATAACTATGCAAAAATTGTTAGGTATCGAAAAAGGGCATTCACATTTCAAAAAAACTCTTATTTAATATTTCAACACAATGCAATTTCTCTGTGCAAAAGCAAGAGGAATAAGAAGGGTTGATTTTGCACTGTTAGCCAAAATGCAGGAGTGTATGTAGTATTTCTGGAGAAAACAAACTAACTTTTAACACTCACTTAAGGCAATTGGTGTAGCGTCTCCATGTCACCTGCTTGTCTTCAACCATTTTTTACAGAATGCAGGTTATATCAGACTTGTCTTTTCCTCATCTGTAAAGAGATTATTACCAGTCCCAGCTTCTCTGTCCCCTCCTCCCCCTTCTCCCACCCCAGTTTTTAGACTTAATAGGGTGAACAGATAATTATGGTGAATGCAGCATGTTACTTCCAGAGAAAATCAACTTGTCTACAAACACCAATTCAGAGCAATTTCCTAGTGTATAGTACCAACATCTACTTTCTCAGTGACACATTGATAGGTTGAGAAAACTCTCACTAGAAGTTTGTTCATAAAACTCATCAAGATAAGGAGCACTATGGTGCTGGAAACAAGGTGGATCTAAAACACAGCTAGCAAGTGTGAATGTTAATTTAAAGAGTATCCATAATGTGAGACCACCCAAAAGCTTAGTCTTCCTGGGTCCCGTTGTTGTATAGCTAGGTAAATTTACTTTCAGCTTTTCTGAGCTATGCCAGTCTGTTTTGGCTGAAATGGAAAAATCTGCAAGTTGGAAAATTATAATACAGCGTGAGCCAAGCTTGAAATACAGTATAAGTTCTGCTATTACAAAGTGTGACTCTCCTCTGGGTAAGAGTAAATTATTTTTGCTAGTTAGACACTTATCTCTTTCTGACACCAGACATCTATTATTTTGAAAATATTTTATACTCGCATTCCAGACATTTTTTTTTAGAGGTCCTGGAATGCAAACTTTCTATACTATTGCATTGTCTTTTAAACTTTTTAATAATGTAGGAATGCTTAGAAAAATAACTTTCAACAAACATACTGTATTCTGCCCAGACATCCTTCACTTCTATATAGTCTTGGTTCATCTTCTCAACTATAACACTGGCTCATCCATTTATGAATCTGAAATACATTACTAGAAACACATTTCACTTGCTGTTTGTACAAACCAAAAAACTTAAAACTCTACCCACAGATGCTGAAGTGCGTTGGAACTCAATACAAAATTTATGAGTCTCTGAATAACAGAGTCAAGGAGAACTGACAAACTGTAGGCATGGGCTGAACTACTTATTCAGTCCTTGCCCAAGCAGAACTGTCACTGAAGTCAGCTATGAAACACTCATCTTCATTTTGGTTAAATGACATCTATAATTGTTCATTCTCCCCAACTTCTGTAGAAGGTTTGCCTGAGGACTGTGAGTATTCAGTCATGCCCTCAAGATTTGACAAATAAATTGCATTTTAAATATAACTTGTCTAACAAACATCAAAATATTTTCACTCTCCTTGAAAACAAGTAATAAGGAAATAATGAGTAGCCTAATGTTTGTATAAATAATTTTTATACTATAAGAAATGTATCTTTACCTCTCCTCCCAAAAAACCAAAACTTTGTATAATTTTATGGATGCTAATAAAAAAATGCTATGAGACTCAACTTCTAAAAACTTGAATACGTAATAGAGGTATATAATGATACAGGACACATGAATGCACCGGCATCCAAAAGAGTCTTATTTCATAATACAATGTATTTTGATCCAAAGCTTATGTTTACTTTACAGCAGGAAAAGTTTACCATTCCTTCAAAACAAAATCCTGCTTGCATGCATTTCTGATTGATATAACCACTGAAGAGAGAAAAGATTGACCTTTTCCAATTTGAACAGGAATTGCAATAGCTCATCAATGTAATTGTGTCAGCTGCAGAGTTTATTCTTCAGTTAATGGCACCTACCACCAACTTGCAGTAGAGGTGCAGAAATTGAAAAGTGCTTGTTAGCATTATTATAGACAGACCAAAGATTTCCAGGAGCTCCTGGAGTTTATCAGCACCAAAATGTGCAGTATGACTGCTCTTCCATTCAGGTTGTAAGACACACATGGAAAGATGAATCTTGAATATCCACTTTTGAAAAGTATCAACAGTAAGACTGAAAGGGAAGAAAGTCTTTAAAGATCCAACCTATTATAATGACTTCCTGTTAATAGACTTTGACTTGATAAGTTTTCTTCTGGCTAACCTTTCATCCTAAGAGTATAAACCAAACAGCAACTTCCTGAAACAGCCGCTGAAATTACCTACCAGAAAATGCCCAGAAGTTACTTACTATTAAATCAAATACAGGCATTACATGTGCCACTGATGTAAATACACTTATGGTACTTGGAACAGTGTATCTGTGGTGAATTTATGAGCATTTATTAATCATATTTTATATTATCAACTATAAAGGCACTGTGGTCAAACAGCAAACCCTATACTGCGACTTTACCTCTATTTTGGGGGCAGAGTTTCAACAGACAGCAATACAGAGTGGTCTTCACATGGCTGTGAAACAGTGAATGAAAAGGGAACAAAACTTATGATCCTCAGAGCATGTAATGAAAAATGCCCTTGAAATGACTCTCTGTGGTAGCTGACTCAGATTGAATTTACTACTTAGTTGACCGTAAACTAATACCTTTATCTAACAGAAATACGCCTGTGCTTAGCAGGCACTATCTGAATACACATAAACACAGATGCATGGTTATTTTATAGAGTCTAACTTCAGCAGAATTCTTTATGTAAGCAAAAATGTGAAGAACTGATGAGGCTCATCAGTAGCTTTTGATGAAGGCTAGACATAAGCACAAGCATCTTTCAAGGGCATAAGACAGAACCTCTAAAAGGGGCATGTTGACACTGGGTATAGCAAGCCAAACACCTCGTGGTGTTCCTCTCCTAGAGCCGTTCCCTATCCCTGCCCCACCCTCAAAATTGACACCTTTGTCACAACATATTTTGAGGTCTGGAGGACTTTGGTACATTATATAGAATGAAAAAATTGAAGAATAATTGCCTTAGAAACCCCCTAAACTTTGAGGTTCTTATAATGGTATCTGTATGACAAATAACATAGAATTTCCCAGAACAGGTAAGACAACAGGTTAGCTGTGGAACCTCTGTGTTTCTGGCTCTTAGCTCCTTCTGAAGGATTATCTAAAAAACAGTTTATTACAACTATGTAAACAAGCCATTCCTTTAAAATGAGTAGAAAACAAGGTGACAAATGGAAACAAATGTTAAGGTGAAAAGGGATTTTGTTAAGAGATTGGTATCATTCTTAGGATGATACCAACTAGAGAGATGCATATGGAAAAGTTTAGAACTTAAGCATTGGCAGAAAGCTTTCTAAAATAAGCAATGAAAGCAAGATGACTAAGGGAGTGTCCTGACAGTGGACTTGTGAAATACAAACTGAGCCCTTTCCTGGGACATTACACATCATTGGTAGTTGATGAATAAACAGCATTGGCAATTGGGATGCTGGAGAAATCCAACCCATCATACACTTTCCCAGCAAATGTGATTCAACATGTTGCATGCTCCTTTAGGAATAAAAGGAAAACCCACTCAGTTTTGTTGTCAAAACATCCACAGAAAGCCCTTGATGAAATAAAACCCACAGACAAGACCTCAAGATCAACTTTTCTAAGTCTGCTAAAGCTTGGAGTTGCCAGTCCTGTCTAATAGGCCAACTAATTACCATATGTTACATGACATCAGGTGGTATTTATTAGGTCCATCAATATCTCTAGGTTATTTTCAAACCATGAGCAAGCTCACTCAGTGTCAGATACTGTACCACATTCCAGCATGACAGTATTAGCTTTAGTTATGCAGCTGTAAAGACTGGAATAACTCTTACAGGACCTGCTTAGGATCAAGAAGCTGGCAAAAAACTTTCCAGTCCCATCCCTTTCCTGCCATCCTTGCCACACACAGCAGGTGAAGATAGGACTGCCCATATATGAAACATCATCACTATGACCCTGTGTGCTGCTTGTTGCAGCTGCCTTGAAGGGTCAGGATTTGAAACAGGTTCTAGTATTTGGCCTAGTTAGGAGGGTAGTGTTGCCTGTTCCTGTACCAGCTGAACAAAAAGAGGGTTTCATAGAGCATCCAAAGGGTCTATCTGTACCTACTAAGTCCCAAGAAGCAGAGCCTTCTGCTCTTATTTGAACAAGGACTGAACTTGAAATGCCCATACCTATCATTTCACAAACAGGCGCAGGGCAGAGAGAGCATTCAGTGAATAGATCAAAGACAGAAAAAAAAAAACCCCTTTTATAATCTGAAATATGGTTTTGACTCTTGAGTAGTTTAAAAGTTAGAGTTACTTCCTGATTTTCATATCAAAGCAAAATGCAAAAAAGGTGATACCACATCATCTGTCTGCTTCATTTTGAACTATTTATTTTGATTTGGAAGTATGATCAAAGAATTCCTCTTTGCTTGATAAGTAAACAGTGATACTTAAATCCATTTATTATTATATTCATTCCTAAAGGACTCATCACTGCAAGCACCTAGACTGTGCTAACCTGGGATCACAGACACCATCTTCTATTGCATTTTTAGAGCTATATTTAAACCACACTTTAAATATTCTAAACTACGCTATGTACTGGTTATTAGCCCTGCCCTTTTCTAAAGCAATGCCATATATATATACATATACTTCTGTGTAGCCACCCAGAAAATTCTGGGCTTCCACAGTGAGGGAAGGAAATCTTTGCCACTGTACTGAGTTTGTGTGGCTAAGCTTTGGTAGTGGGAGGGCTATAGGGGTGGCTTCTGCGAGAAGCTGCTAGAAACTTCCCTTATGTTTGACAGAGCTCAACCCATGAACCTTAGGTTATATATTCTCTCCCCTGCCCAGCTGAGGAGGGGAGTGACAGAGTGGCTTTGGGGGGCACTTGGCATCCAGCCCACCAGGATCCAGAATGCACCATCATCCAGGATCAACTGACCACAGACCCACAGGAAAGAGCAACTCCCAGTGCTCTTAACACAGCTGTTCTGTAACCACATCTCAAAGCAGCTACAAAAAAGGCTTGCAGTGTCACAGTAATGATTTTCTAGCATGTGAAATTGCTTTATAGGCATCACCAGACTTTTCCTGTGTGGGAGACATATTATGTAAGGGTCCCCTATGGCCACCTCTAATCTGCAAATACCCATCAGGACAAGCAGAGATGACCCAACAAGAAGTGGGATAACAACAACCTTTTCACATAATCTGTGGCATTTTCTTCCTGTCTGCAGAGTGAACAGGATAGGATGGTGGTATTTACAATTACCAATAAACAAGTATTTTCTAAATAGCAAAGAGTTGTGAACTTGGAAAACAAGATCACATAGTAGCCTAACCACGTTAGAATGCAAACTTGTGCAATTCAATCCATCAATATCCACTTACCTGAGGTTGCAGCCACCTGTACCACTCCTGTACAATGCTTTATCATTACATATTTCCCAATGGTAAATTTACAAATGCCATTTCCAAGTCATACTGTATTATTAACATTATCAGGGAAGATCACTCTCTCACAATGTGGGCATTGTCATGCTCAGATCAAGTCCCACCGTCACCCCTTTCCATTTGGCTGAGGTAATTTTTGTCTGCAGGAAACTACGTTCTTCTGGAAACATCCCAAAAGACCTTAAAACTTAATATAACTCTCATAGCTCTACCAGCAGTCATATTTCTCAAGTTGAAAGGAACAGCTGTAGAGAGACCACTGCATCAAAAATTTTAAAAGATAAGAACTGGATGAATCTGGGTTTTGCCTTTGATGGATTCCTCACATGAGCTGAGCTAACAACTATTTTTTCTGTAAGTTCTGTGGTGGTGACTTCTGACCAGTAATTGTTTTGGATCTCATGCTATGTCTGACCCATAGAACCCATATGGCTCTGTAGCAAACTTAACTTGACATTTTATTTCAATATATAGGAAATGTTATGTCTGGAGAGCTCCAAATCATTCGTTACCTCACTCAAAATGGCAGCACACCAAAGTCATGCTTGTTGTGTTCTTTATTAGCAGATTTAAATAAGAGAATAGTAATTGTAGTTTTATCAGTTTACTATAATATTTCCTACCCATTCTGCACTAATACCCATGGAAGTACAGCAGATAGAAAAGAACACAAGAACTTAAAACTGTCTTCTCTGTTTAGTTTCTCTTTCTACTCTTCCATACACAAGAAAAGGACAGCAGAAATTATTTACTGTTTGATGAACATGTCTCAGAAAATCTCCAGAGTACAGTGGCTAAACAACAGCTCCACAAGTGGTGGAGTTAAATTCTCTTCCTTAATTTCATTTATCTTATGCACTTCTAATGCAATTTTTTCAGACTTACACCACACTTACACACTTTTAAATCCTCTGCCTTGAAGGCAGAGTCCCTGGCCAGCCAGCAGGCCAAGCAAAACTTCAGCATCGTTCAGGATGGATCCTAAGTTAGGGCTTCTCTTTTACTTATGTGCCAATTTTCATCAAACTTATAGGACCTTCATTAAAATCTCCTAATGTCTTTTTTTTCTTTTTTTTTTTGACACTAGGCAATATAGTCAAAGTTGTGAAGACAGAGCCATAGAAAACAAAGACAAGGATAGATGATGTAAGTCTCATTTCCTCTGGAAATCAGGATAAAAAAAACAAGACTACAAATACACACATGAACTGAAACTCTCAGTATTAAATATCTTTTAAGGAAAATGAAAATATTCCTGAACAGTTAATACATTGTAATAATCCATTTCTCAGAGAATGAAAGCTGTATTAAAATATTCAGAAAAAAATTGCATCAGTTAATTTTCTCCAAGGCAAAAAAACAAAAATCCCACCAAGTCCCAGAAGAAACATGTGATTGCTCTTGTTGCAATAAGCATTGTGTTAAGCAGCTAAACATATCTTAAAGAACAGATGAACAATAGCCTCTGTAAGGGAAAGTGCAGTTGAACAAAATTATGGTTTGTTTCAAGTCCACAGCCTGGTAAAACCTCCAGTCTTCAAGTCATTCCCCGCCTCTGTGACCAACTTTCCCTACATATACAGAGAATTTGCTGTTCCAGGTTCAAGTTTTTCTCCTCCCAAACATCCCATCTGTAATCTCCTGCACAGCAGCAGCAGGCTCTGAGGAGCCTCCTCTCCACAGAGAATCCCACTGTTCTCCTAATGGGAAGAAAGTGTTTAACTAAACTGCCACTGTGATTAATTTTTAGTGTAGAAACATTTGCAGTGGTAAAATCCAACAGACACAGATGGTAATCTGTCTAATTAGTAGAGAGCAATTAATAGTATAAAACAATACACTGTCAAAGCAGGGCAATTAAAAAATCAAGAGAAGGTTCCCCTTCTGATTGGTTATATTAATCAAAAACTGAATGTAGATTTTAGATACATTGTACAGAAAAGAAAAAAATTAATTCAATTCAGACCTCACAGTTAGGCAAAGGAAACAAGAGAACAAGAGACAGCTCCAGACAGATGATGGAGTTTGTAAAAAGATGATGAAATTTTTGTTATTTGGACCTCAACCTTTGGCATAGGAGAGGGACAGCATTAAACAACTACATTATCACAGACACACTCAACATGTTAAATCCTTTAAAGTTTTAATTGATATCTTAAGCAGTTGACTGAGTTCTCACCATGTATACCTGGAGCAGTAAGCTATTTTAACCAAAGATATTTTTTCAGAGAGTAAGATACTTATGAAATATTTTAAATCTTTTTCCATTCAACAGTCCACCTTATATTTAGATCAATGGTAGCTTGTTACTGTTTAATAGTAGCATGGCTTGTTCACCTGAAGATGCTCCTTGGATTTATGTTCTCTCTCTCAAACCTAAAATGTGATTTGGTAGGTGAATCAAGGCAAAATTTGGGACCCGTTGTCACTGCTAAGGACCCAAAGATAGTTTTGATGCAGGATGACAAATAATCACTGATACTTTTTTTGAGTTGGTTTGTGAGGTTTTTTGTGTGTGTGTGCATGTCAAAAAATGTGTCATTCACCTCATGGCACCCGAGTCAAGATCAGCTCTGGTGAAGAGGATACTAAATGGCTACCAAGGCAGAAGCAAATCTTTCAGCAGCAGTCTATTGAACTGACAGTTGGGTAACCCACATTAGGTGCCCTCTCCTGGACAATACGTAACAGTATTTCAGATTGTCAGCGAGTTCATGAAATTCTCCTGTTTCATTCAGTAACACAACACTGACAGAGCAGAGACTCAAGCAATTCCACTGCTATTAGTGTTGCTGATCTTCCTCAGTTTACTAATCTGGAGGGGGAAGAGAGGAGGGGTAAGAAAAAAGAAGTGATGTTGAAGCACTAATGAGTTGTGAAAGTCAGAAAATACCCAAGCCACAAGGTTTCATATTTCTGTAGGTGTGTTTCCCTATTCAAGCAATATTATCCTCTTCAGAAAAGAAAAAATTCTTACAAAGGCGTCTTGAGCTTTAGCTAAATATATACATCTCAGACTTAACCCTCCACCCAATCCATCAATTACTATTGTCATATGAACAACATCCATACTTTAAAAGAGTAAATTTGACAGTTTTTTTAAAAATAGACTTTAGTATTCAGGGGCACCAGATGTTTCACAGATATGAAAAGCACTTTGATAATATCAAAACGAATTCTGTACAAGAAAGCACAGTATATACTTCAGAAAAGACAAGTCATGCAACCAAATTCTCTCACACAAACACAAAAAAAGGAGAAAGTAAAGAATGTATAGAACAAAAAGTTTTCATTGACCTGATTTGTCAGAGATGTTGGCTGTGACTGGCGTGGTGGAGCAGCTTGGGCTAGCCTTTGCGCTGTCCTTGGAAGAACCAACTTTGGGTTTATTTTTCGTTGCCTCTAGTGCTTTGACCTTCTTGGCATGTTTACTTCCTTTGTAGTGGGCCTCGGCCTGGCTCTACAAAGGAGAACAAATCAGGCTCACTTTTTTCTGTACTTGTATATAATAAAATGGATGACAAGGCAGAAAAGTGACACTTTCAATAGTAGGCACCATTATATTTCACCTAAAAAATTTTAATAGATTTATCCTAACAGTTTTCCCGGATGTAAGTTCTTATATATTCAAATAATAGGATTTTAATGAAAGTTGCATGTTTTCAGCAACTTGGTAAAAGAGGCTTTGAGATTACATAAAGCTCTGTCACCCCTAATGTAATTCTTTTCTTCCTTGGTGCTTAAAGATTTAAAGCACTATACAAATGTAAACACATCCAATTCAGAAAGATGCTACTCGATTTTCATGTACTGTTCCTTAGACTTTATTGTTTGTAGTTAGAAAGATGTACCATGCTGTGACAAGATTAAATAATCCATTTTACTTTCTGTTTGATCTAGTACAAATGTCATAAAGTATTTTCATCTTTACACTAACAGCAATTGAAACTTGAAAAATTATGACTTCAAGAAAGAAGGGTTAAAATGAAAAAACATCAAGTACAACACAAAAATAAATATTTATCAGTCTTGATTGCTTTATAAATTGCCGTGAATATTTTTTATTAAAGACTAAGAAAATTGGAACCTTAAGGATAGGAAGGAGAGGAGCTTGTTTTAATTATTATTATTTATTTTGGTTGAAGTGCTTTACATATAATGTACTCTTCTTAATCTGGTCAAACAGAGCAGTAAAAATATGTACTGAGATGCAACGTTTACTTCACCGTTTCCTTAAAACTATCTTATGAAACTTGATCAGTGTTTTTGAAGTTGCTAGGCTAAAGCTAGACACATAAATAAATGCCCATTTTTTCAGTGGTTTTGAGTTCCCTTTATCATTCCTGACTCTATACAATCAGTGACCTTGACAAATCAGACTACTTTGTTTGGAGTAAAACTAAGGAACTACTGCTTAATACGAACTCTAGAGTTTGGAAATTTCAGCTAATGAATTTAAATGTTTTTCTTGACTTTTTAATAAAAGAATTTACCAAATAGTGAGTAAGAAACAAACCTATCCAAAACAGTCTATTTTCATAACACTGTACTATTCAGCAACAGTTTTGCATTATTAATATTTCCAAACACAGTTTAAAAAAAATTATTTCAGATATACCACTAGGTGCCTCTATTGAAGGTTATATATTAACTAAAGAAGTTAATATTGTCATTTACTTAAAATTAAAACACTCAGAGAAAGCATGCTTCATGTAACCACATCTTGGCACCTGGCATATAAAAACATCAGTGCAAATAAACTTTTACTATGTTCATGCAAAACCACATTGATTGTCTCTCTTTAATTGATTAGGGCTATTTTATTTAGTTCACTGTGTTAAATGAAGCGAGCCATGAAACAAGTCACATGCTTTTTATAAAGAGCAACTAGAATAACTAAGATGCTTGAATTCCATAAAGAGTGCTGCCATAATGAGGAAAATTGCTTTAAGATCAGCAGAAGTAGGCATTACAATACAGTCACCTTGGGACAGCATGTAATAACAGCTTTATCATATGGTAGAGTGGAAGTGAAGAGTAGAAACAGCTGGACCAGACAAGAGAATAGAGAGCATGTTGGAGTCCTCACACAAGTTATAAAACTGATGGAGAACTGTTGCTAAAATAGAGGAGTGAAGTTCTTATGCAACAAAGCTTCTCATTGCAATTACACACCCCATGAAACACTGTGCTTTCCACCTCAAAAGGATAGTGTATGTGACGCTGAGGCTGCATCTTTACTTTTATTTCAGTTAGCAAGCATTCAGTAAGAAAGGCTGCCAGATTAGTTTTACATTGAATTCCTTTGAAATTGAGATATTTTTAAAAAACTTTATTACAAAACCAGTAGAGTTTACTCATCAATTACTATTAAACTTTTTACTGATTTTAAAACCTTTGAAATATTAACACGCATACAAAACACAATTTAAGGATTATAAAGAAACAACTAATGAGCTCTACCACTAGTACTACGTGCACTACTTAAAGGGACACTTGTCAACTTCTGAGTTGGACCTCTTCAGCTCTGAATGTGGGCAGAGGAGCACAGTTCCATTTGTGCCCTGTTATGTCAATGGGCCTTGTGCAGGCACAGCAGTCTCGCCCTGTCTCTCTCCACCTTTGCTGGGTTTTGTCCATTTCTCTTAGGCTTTGCTGTTGCTAAATGATGCACTGGAAGGAATGCTTTCCATCACCAAAATTAAATAAACTATTCAAACATTACAGCGTACAAAAAGGGAAGCTAAAAATTGAGGTGTATATATACCCTTTCCATTCCAATACTTTTAAATTTAAATAATACCAAGTATAAGATTTTTCACTCAAGCACCCTCAAGTTGATGATGTCCCTTTAAATATTTGAACTCTATGCACTGCGCATATGTTTGCTGTCGATAGGATCATATGCTGCCTGAGGCCAAAGCTATAACATAAATGCACTCAAGAGAAAGACTTAGTAAGTCAATTCCTTGATAATAAGCCTTTCTGCTGATATTTGCAATAATAATGCCTGCAATATCAGTAATAACCTACTACAGTCTTTGATTCCCTTCATTCAATCCTTCATACAGTGTATATGAGACCTGTTGAGAACAAACAAGTCCAGGCACAATTAAAATTCAGATTTCCATAAACACAAGCAAAGTTTCATGGAAACATGGTCAATGGACTCACTTTTTCTTTAAGTTTTGTAATTATTATAATCTCTTAAATTCATAGTTGTACATTATAAGGCCAAAAAGTATTGCTATGACCATCTAACTAGGGTTTTTGAAAATGCCAGCCCTTTCCAATACTGTTCAAACTAGCCCATATGCCTTTGAAGGGAAAAAAAGCAATTGTTCAGTTTTGATTTGAAAGTAGCTATGGATGCAAAATCTACCTTTGGAAAATGATTTCGCTGGTTCACTTTGTCAGTTAAGTACATAATATTTATTTTTGCAATTTGTAGAAATTGAAACTATTTGTATAGTTTCAATTCCAGGGGCTGGATTTTGTTAAATCTTGGAATTTTAGGTGCTTTCAACTCATCTCTGTTCTGTGAGTAGAAATGCAGATACCCTTTTTAAGCATGAAGCTGGAGGACTGTTCCTCGAGGTGTTGAAGCAATGTTTTCTACCCACATAAGCTCTATTTTCTAGTCCTTTCAGATACACCTGAAGTTCAGAGTTTGCTTTTTATCCATTGTGGGATAAACAATTTGATTTGGCTGCCTTGTGGTAACTGAAATGTAGTGTCCCTGCATTACATAAGTCTTTGGAGTTGTGTGGAGTCACAGGAAGCAAAATAAAAAAGGGCAGCTGAGGAAATCTGAAATTAGAATGTAAGTTCTGGTTATTACTGGTACCGACTTTTCTGATTATTAATTTCCTGATCTTTACTAACCCTAATTTAATAAAATATTTGCACAAGTACCACATTAAAGGCAAACATATTTGACTCTGAGATTAGCTCAGTTGGTTAGAGACTGATACTAATAACACCAAGGTTCAAACCATCCACCTAAGAGTCGGACTTTGATGATCTTTGGGGGTCCTTTCCAACTCAGAATATTCTATGATACTTGTTCCAAGTCCTCCTTAAAACTTACTGGTGACACAAATACAGCAATAGAGCACAGTTTATGAACTTTGTAGAATACATCATTGAAATACTAAACATATCTTTGAAATAAGCTATGACATATAAAATTTTCACTTTTAGTTAAGGCAAGAAGTTGAACATTTATTTTCATTTGCTCTGATAGTCCAGGGGAAGTTCTGTACACATAGGGTTCAAAAGTCATGTGCATAAAAAATAATTTACCAGTTCTAATATAAAACCTCAATAAAATATAAAATGAAATTAAGAGTAAATATTTTAAATAGACACTGAATATACTTTTTGATCATCATTAAGTACAACTAATGCATGCAAATTCTGTATCAGCAAAACAATATTTGAGAAAATAAAAAAGTTAGGAAAAGCCAAAATGAAGAAATCTCTCAGTACTCATGTACTATGATTTTAATGGTGCAATACTTTATTCCAGTGTATATGGCTGCATTTACTGTAGGGTTTAATACACTCTACAGTAAAATAATTTAACTCTCCCACAAATCAATATTATTTAAATACTTAATTTTTTATTTCAAAAATATGAAGTTAAATTTGTTGCTTATATAGTCAACATTAAATGTCATAATTGAACTAACATTATTAAAATTTTTTTTAAAAAAATGTATACTTCATTAAGGAGGACACTTTTGAAAAAGTGAAATAAAATATTTCTATGAAAGAACTCACCAACTGAAAGGAAAATCTTATTTCCATGTGGTTCTAAAACTGAGTGGTCTACTAACTTGATACACATACATTGCACATTTTAAAATAGAAACCCCTTACTTATTAGGCAGCCCAGAAAGTTGTCAAGTACTGACTACTAAGATTCAATGAACAGGAAAAGCTTTAAACTGCTGTAAATGTGACACTATGTATCAGAATGCAAAAAATACCTTTGTACTGACAGGCCAAATTCCACACAGGTGTTCATGCATTTGTCTGGCAGTATTTTTTGATCAACAGGATGAATATTTTATTACACTAAAAATATGTCTGCATCTTTGTTAGATCATGAAAAGCTGTATTTTAATTAAGTTGCAAATAATAATATAATTGACAGACAGATAATTATGCAATTTTCTCCCATAATTTTTCAAATTTCTACACCTTAAAAGGGTGGCAGGACTCCCATTCTCTCTTTAAGCAAACTAGATTTTTAGTTCCATTCCTAGTCTATTAGTATTAATAAAAAAACCCCATCAATCAAAGCTTATGAACTTTTTTGTTTTAATTTTTAAGAAAGCCTCTAGGTTATAAGGATTAATGACTTGGTTTTAAGAAAGGATAATTTTTTCCACTCTTAAAAACGATCCAAATTTTGTATTTTATTTAAAATCTTAATTTAATTGCTACTTTCAACTACAAATTATTAAGTTTAAAATCCAAGAATCAGGATGTTAAACTCTGAGACTACATATAATACATATACAATAACCTTATATACTAGAGTGCATCTAATAAGAGATCAGCAATTCAAATCATCTTCTACATGTAAATGTGGTTTTGAAAACAAATGTGCATATTGTTAGCATATTATAATGCTTAAAATAACCTCAGTAGCTTTACTTTGCCTAAAGTTAAATATACGTACAGATATGCATATTTAGATAGATACAGATAACCAGGAAACATACAGATCATATGGATTCACTGATAGAGGTACTACCTTTAATAAAACTTTGAAATAAAGGCCAGACTTTATTTTGTAGTACAAAGGATATCAGAATATTACCCCTGTCTGGAGCGATGACTGACAGTGTATTTGAAACCAGCACTATTCATTTTGACAGTTGACAAGTGACTGAGTTTTAGAATCTACCTGATTTGTGAATGTCTAATTAACTGAATTTATTACTATACAAAGAGATGAAATATTAACCTATGCAAGGCTTGACTAAGTCTAAAGGTTCAGTGCATATGTGTGTGAGAGCAAGATTTTTTACAGGTTTCTTCAAGATCAGCTGAAGTAGCCCTTCAACGGGTCTTCATGGAAATCAAACAATTGTAACATCAACTCTTTGGCTAAATGTTTGAATCTGGTACCACATTATTCAGTCTGGCAATTAACATATAAAAATAAGTATATGTAGAGCTGCATGGCATTAAGAAGGAGAAGTACAGAAATAAAGGGACAATTTGAAGTATCCACGTGGGAAATCTGGGTTCATGCCCTAAGCAGTGCAATGCTAGGTGAGTGCCACAACTAAATGGAAGTGAACATGGTGGCCTGTAGCTCCTATTCCTTCTCATTTGATACTGCACCTTTTTAAAGTAGGAATTCCACCCTGGATGGGAAGTATTCTCAACAGCAATTGTATCTCTAACATGCTGCTTAGTGAAGTGGCAGAACTATCCCTGGAAGCATTAAAAAACCATCTGGGTGTGGCACTTGGGGATATGGTTTAGTGATGAACACGGTGGTGCTGGGTTAACGGTTGGACTTGATTATGTTAGAGGTCTTTCCCAATCTTAATCGTAGATCCTATGATTCTATCTCAAATAATAAATTCATTTGGTGTTAATACAGAGGTGATCTCTAATGAAAAATATTTTGTTGAAAATACCACAAAAGCTTCTGCCAATAAGAGTTCAACCACATAGAAAATTTACAACTGAAAGACTGAACAGATATAATAATCCTGAAAACTTCTATTCTGTAACGGAGTAACTATAAAGATTAATTTTTCCTGCATACCATAAAAAAGTTTTACATAAATTCCAGCTAAAAAAATATCATGTCATAAACATAGTCATAACTGTAGAAAGATCACCTCTCAACACCTGTGTTCCTGCCCACTTTTATACATCAAGCTGATTACAATAGCAGTGGTCCTGTCAGAGAAAGCAACTAAGTGTGCAAGATAGGAGGAACAGAGAGGTATTTATGTTTATAACCTGTTAGCATTTATATTCACAGCAGATCTTAAACTACAAAGTTCCCTTTCTTAATAGTAAGATATCTACCAAATATTTGATCACATAGTTTACCTGTTAGAACCATCCTGTAAGAGTATGCATATTTATTTGACTGTATAAATTAAGAAGAATTTAGACTAGAATCATAACTCCAATAAAAATGACATGAAATTATAAATTAGGAAGTAGTGTTGAAAAATATAGTTATATCTCATTTCTTATTAATAATAGATGTAATTGAAGAAATCCGTAAAATCTTCATACATTTTTTACACCAAAGCTATGCATTATTTTTTCAATTCAGTCCTTATGAATTTCTAAAAACTAATTGCTCAAAATAGCAAGGCAGATTACTATTGAAATGAACATAGAAAAACCAAAAAACTGTGAAGATCAGCCATGTTGTAAGAAGTCGACTCATATTTTAAATACCTTATCAAACTTTGTTAAAAGCGCTGTTAAATAGCTGTTATTTGAACAGAACCTTCATCATGTTATAACCCTGTACTCTATAATCATGCAATATTTCTGTCATGTTGGAGCTAACAACTTTCATCATTTTGTCAGTTCTGTCTACAAAACAGAAAATTACCTTCACAAGTTCCTGAGATTTATGCTTTTAATTAACTCCTCTCCGCTTCACTACCCTCCATACCCAAAGAATCAATATAGTCTTATTTATAACAAAAATTTAAAATGTTTGACAAAAGACAATGACAGTTCTGTAGATTATTTGATGCTACTGATTATTTTGTTTATTATCTTTTTGACAGCATGAGTGATTCATTGAAATTTGCAAAGTCAACTTTTTGTAATATTTGCCTAAACTTCAAAAATTTGCCTTCTGGCTTTTTAAAATGATGGTCTATCATCACATCATTTTTATTAGCTTTAAATGCATACAACAATAAGTTGACCTTCAGCATCTCTTAATGCCAAACTGTTACATCTGCTTTTTCTTATCTGCCTACAAGGTGTTCTCTCTTGATTTTTGAGTCTATGCAAGTGACACCAAAAGCAGAATCGACTTGTGGTCTTTAACCACAGAGCAACACACTGTGCAAACACAAGTTTATTTCAATCAAATTACATCCTATTAACAAGATGATACCTACCAGGCCCTACCAGTCAAAGACCTTTCTATAAGAAACAAAAAGCATGCAGAAGGAAGCAGATACTTATTTTAGACATGATCAATAGACGACAAAATCTGTTTTCAAAACAACCCGACTACCAAAAATCAGAACAATAACACATATGGACTGTTGGCATAATATATTTGCATGTTTGGACTATAGAGAAGTCTGCCTGCTGAGAAAAGGGACTGGTTTAGCACTGACATCATTGTCTAGTGCCCAAGCTCCAAAAACTCTGTGGACTATCAACAGAATCACAGAATCATTTGGGTTGGAAAGGACCTCTAAGATTGAGTTCAATCGTTAACTCTGCACTTCCATGTTCACCACTAAAATGTCCCTAAGCCCCACATCTACACATCTTTTACATACCTCCAGGGACAGCGACTCTACTACTTCCCTAGGCAGTCTATTCCAATGTTTGAAAACCTTCTTCGGTGAAAAAATTTTCCTAATATCCAATCTAAGCCTCCTCTGGCACAACTCAAGGCCATTTTCTCTCATCCTATTGCTTGCTACCTGGGAGAAGAGACTGACACTCACCTTGTTACAACTTCCTTCCAGGCAGGCATAGAGTGAGATAAGGTCTCCCCTAAGCCTCCTTTTCTCCAGGCTAAACAACCCCAAAAACCTCCACAATAAACAATAAAATTTAAATAATGAGGGAGAAAAGCAGAGAAACTACTTGAACACAAGATGATGATTCACAGATACGGAGAAAAGAGTGATTCTGCAGAAGCCAAACAGGTATCCTTGCAACCAAAACTCACTCTTCTCTTATGGCTGCAAGCTACAGTGTCAGATGCCATAACAGAATAGACATCTCTGGGACAGTCTGACCAAAGCTCCACAGCTGCTGGATAACTTGTTGCAACACAGCAGCAGCTAAAAATGCTCCATATTCATCTAGTGGCCAGAAGGAATGAGAAAGAACGAGCCAAGAGAAAGAGTCTATATGGGATAGAAAACAGCCATTCTTCCCCTTGCCCTCTTGCTACTGGACCCTCTTACTGATACCAGTAGGATTCAGCAAATTCCCTGTTGGGGTCTACGAATGGTATTCTCCAATTTACTACTCTGGCTAAAACCATGCGCCGCTTCCCCTCCCCCCTTGCACTGAAGGCATAAAAGGCAGAGATCATGGGTTGAGATAAGAACAATTTACTGGAAACATCAATGAGATCAGAAAATGAACAGTAACAGCAACAACATTAATAACAAAAGGAGTAAGAAAAAGAAACAATTTATGCAGGTTATAAGGACAACTTTAGTTTGGTTTTATTTCACAGAGATGGCATTTTATTTTTCTGTTTCTCAAGACTTTGGATCATCTATACTATACTGTACTACACTATACTACAGTTTCTTTGAGAGTTGAGATAGGAAGGGGTGCTCAAACTAGCTGTGTCAGAATTTATTAGCAGAAAAATACAACTTGACCAAATTGCAGCTAAAGAACTTTAGAAAAGAACAGACAGAGTGTGACAGTGAACATCTGGGAGTATGAGTCAAAACCCATCACTTCTTTTTTGGAAAAGGCTAGACATATCAGCCTAAAACTAGACCAAATTTGAGATCTGTAGACAAAGGTTTTCCTCATGTTGTACTTTTAAAAATTGTTTTTAAAGTACAGAAGACTTGGAGGAAACAGTTAGGAAACACTGTTCAAATTATAATACGGTAGAAAAAAAATGGCATCATCCTAGCAACTTAATTTTTCAAAATATAGAAGGTATCACTTCAATATGAGCTACTCCCACATTCAAGGAAACCTATTTTAAAATTTCCTTCCACCCCTGATATCAGACTTTCTCTTCCTGCAGATAGCTGTAGATCCCTGCCTCCAAATCTGATGGCAGAATACACTCACTAAAGCTAAACCTGCAGAGCTAAACATAAGCAAAAGAAACCTGAAACCTTAGCAACCTACTGCATTAATTTAGAGGGAGGTTTGACAAATATAAATTGAGTAGTCTGATTTTTTTTTTCTCTATTGATCCAGATCAGTGACTGTCCACAGCACAGGGAAAAGATTGCAGGCAAAGAAACCAATTTTATTCTCACCGATGAATATCCACTGGTCTGTATGCTACTCATGCAATACATAAAATAGTACTAGAATGAGGTCAGTCCTCAAACACCATGAAAATGAAATTCATTTGGGAGAACAAAAGTAAAAAAAAAAAAAAAATCACCAAAACTACTTATTTTTGTCATTTTTATTTAATTTACTTGCATAATTTAGGTCAAAGAAAGTTCAAAGAAATGAAATGCCTATCATCAACAAAGAGTATGTCAGCCTTGCAGAGCTAGAAGAAACTACAAGTGTAAAGTGGCTGTACTACGAATCTCGTTCTACAATGTGCTATGTTGAAGCTTTAATGCAAGTTAAGACAATTTGATGCCACTCAAAAAGCATTCAATAACTTCGTGACATTCTTAAGATGTCACATCATAAAACGGACTCTCTGAAAGATTCAGCAATTACAAGGTTCACACATATCTGACCTCCTTTTTCCCCAGTCAGCAAACACAGGATGGATTGTAAAGACCATTCCACCCACTAAGCATAATTTCACACTATAAAGGGACCAAAAAGAAAAATACAAGCAGAGTCCCCATTTTTGTTTTTGTGAAGAAGTTTTAACAAGTTAAGAAAGAACTAAAAGGGTCTGCAGAGTTTAGTTGAAACCCCATGAGTATTACCTCAGTCAAATTATAACAGTGCAGATTATGGGGTATGTGTGTCTGTGTATATAGGTGAGAATAATATCCAAATAAAATAAGATCTCACTCTCTCAGAAAAGGCAACACGTGCTCATATAAATAATTATTAAGGTCAAATGACTGAACCTGGAGGAAAGATTTAAAATCTTATAAAAAGCTACTCAGGAGAGGTTGAATAATCCAATGAATGGCTAGATAGCTTTTATAATAGAAGTGCTACACTATGAAGACTCATTTTTCAAATATTCCTGTACATTGTGGTTATGAAATATTTGTGAAACTTACATTTATATTTAAGTATCTTCTGGTATTAGTAACACTGCTATAACCTTCGCACATTCTAAAACCAAATTACCATGTTGTTTAATAATGTTCTGGTAAACTAAACTGCTGTGGAAAGTAAGGAGCTGCATTTCAGCACAGTCATAGTGCTTCATCCTTTCTTAAAAACTATTCATTACAAAAGGATGATGATATTTTCTAGCAACTGTAACTGAGTATATTGATCGCATTTAGAAAGAGCATGACACCATATTGAATATACCCGGCCCAGAAGAAGCAATGTGCCTATAATCGGCTGTGCTTTTGTGGTGCCACTATGAAAGCAGAATATGATATGCACTCTTTGTTCTACTTTGTAAAGCAAGATAGGAAAAATTGCTTGGTTGACAGATGCATGCAATGCTATAACATTTCAGCTGTATGTCTTTGTTTGTTTATTTCAAGTCACTTAGTTGTGATTCAGTTTGTCTGCCTGAAGTGCTGTTTGTCCACCTGAATGTCAGTGCAGACAGAGCGACTCCTCTAGGGTCAGGACCCATCACCAGAGGGATCCCGACCTCATGAGGAGAGGGAAGAGCAGGGACAGGTTGAACTGCCTCCCTGGTGATGGAGTAACATACAGCTCAGGAGCAAGATTCAGATCCAGGAAGTCCTAGGAAACTTTAAAAGCTTTTATTGCTTCCTTGATTTAATCTGTAAAAGTAGATATCTGGACCAAGTATAAGAGCAGAAAGATTTTTCCCCCCCCTTAAATCTTAACCTTAAAGAAGAAAGGCAACTAAATTTAAAATAATGACTTTTGAGATCAGTTAACTAAGCACATATTGCCACTTCAAAGAAAGTTTAATAAGCTTGTCAAAAGATGACAAATTTAGAAATCAATTTGAAGCTAACATAGCACTGCTTCAAAATCCTTACCAGCCTAGACAAGAAAGCCAAACTGGGAAAAACACTTTACAAGACATTTTTCAAAGTGGGATGTTAAAGGCAGAGAAAACCAGGGTAATAGGTATGGGTGCTTTACTGTAAATCTCTGGGAGCACCAAGATCTTGAAGGTTTTGAGGAGGTGTCTGCAAACTAATTCTGAGACTGAAATTATAACAGAAAAGTACATATTCTTAGAGTGTCAAAGCTCATAATTTTCTTATACATAGTTTTCCTGAATTTCTTTAATTTTCAAGCCATTCAGGAAAAACATTAATTGGGTATATATTTTTTAAACATATCACTTAAGGTACTCTTTGGCAATGCTTTTTTTTTAATTAAACTTCAGAAAACAGTTTCCTTGAACTTTATCATACTCAAGAAGACAGCAAGAAGTGTTCATATTTGTTACAAATGAAAGTTATTGGAAGAGTGAATTTATTAAGAAATCTAAAGACATATCACCAAGGATGTATGAACAACAAGAAAAAGCTGTTTCTTTTGGAAGAAGGGCAAATATGACATGGAGAACTCATGGGGAAGCTTTTCTGTCTGCTTCATCTCCTTTTTTAAAAAACACCAAGCAAACAAGCATTTCTATTTGGAATACCTCTTGAAGGTTACTGCATCATCAAATGGTGCATCATCAATGGACAGGAAACTGGATATCAAGGCAAGAAAATCAAGAGTTCGTCCTCTATGGACTTCCACCTCTGAGTGAACAAAATACTAACCCAGCACACTGAGCAGAATGTAGACAGAACTGGAATGATTTATTTCAGAAAAAAGAAGTTTAGATTAATTATACCTAATGTACTAAGAAAAAAAAAAAAGAAAATAGGCCATACTTACATCAGAGTTAAAGCGAAGCTGGCAGACATTACAAGAAATAACTTGTTTCTTCTTTGGGGGAATGGACACTCCAAATGTATGGTTTATGACTGCTTTTTGCACAGGATCCATCTGGAGAACAAACAATAATCAATTTACAATTTTTCAGGACAATAAACAGTACAGAAGAAAAAAAAAAACCCACAACTTTCTGCTGGAAGATTTTTCTTTTCTTTTTTCGAGATAAACAGGAGAAACAAGATTACAGCCCTCATAAAAATTAGATTTAACACAGGTTAGGGAATCGGTAGCACACCAGAGCTTATGAAGAAAAGGCAACTTCATTGTTGCTGCCATCCCCAGGCTACTAAATAGTTCCTTCCCCAAACCTGCACATCCTCTGTGCTGCAGGGCCCCACTACCACATCTGAATTGCAAAAAGCCTCCTGAAAGCCCTCCCCCGTCATCTGATGACCCAAGTGACACATTACAGGAACCACTTTTGCACCCTGACAAGTCACTGTCATTTATTTCTACATGTTTTTCCTTCAATGACAAATATTAGCACTTATTTGGTAAAATATTCTCTCCTGGAGACATTTTTGTTAGAGGAGGTCCTTTGCAGTCTCCATTAGAAATACCACTTGCTGGGAAAAGAGGTTGCAATCCCCAAACATTTCCATGCAGAAGTGATGAGTGATGGAGCCCATGGGAACGCTTAGGTTCAGAAGAACATGTAGCAAGTGTCTGTACTAGGAAAGCTACCAAGCTTCAGAAAACATTTCAACACTCTGAAAAATGTGAGATAAGTGAAAACCTGAATATATTAATCCTAAATTTGACTGAACCTTTTCAGGAACTCAGAACTGATTACATCTTTGCTAAATACCTGTTGGTCACCAGTTTAGAATATCCTCAGGATCACAGAGTGCTCTGCTGTTAACACTGCAGGAGCTGGGGAATAACACAGGATGTTCAGAAAACAGAGTGTGTCGAGGCCTCAATTAATCATAATTTGTCATTCTTCCTGATGTGACATGAATACAGATTAAAATTAATTTCCTGATGCATATTCAAATTTATTTTTCTAATTAAAAAACCCCAAAGTATCTGCTCTGGTCTAACGACTGATCCTGCTCTGAGCAGGAGGTTGGACCAGATGACCTCTGAGATCTCTTCCACCCCAAGTTATCCTACGAGCATCTGTGCAGATGTGGTCCTCCATCCTTATCTAAGATGAGAAATGAATCCTGGAGAGGGCAAAAAATGGCAGTTTATAACATAAGATGGATGCTCATTCACCATTTTGTTTTAAAACCAGCTCAGAAGAAAATAGTTTGATTTGCTAAAAAGTTGCATTTTTTTTAAGTTTCCTTTGTAGTCACAGTGATGGGGTTTTTTCCTTTACAGTACTACTTGAAGAAACCAAACCTGGATGTTTAATCTCAGGTGGCACACATCACATACTTGATGCTAAGCTGACTTACAAAAGGAAGAGACAAAAGTTAAAGTAACTGATTCATAAAAGAATTAGAACAGTAAATTAACTGCTTCCAGACTTTCCAAACATCAGGATAAAGATTGTAATTTCTCCTTAGTACAAATTTTAAGCTTCCAGAGAAGTTTGCACTAATGAGGATTTTCTTCGCATATATGCATACACACACAAAAACAAATACAAGAAAAACATATTGCACTGTATCTGCCAAAGAAAACATTCTCTGAATCTATTACCTAGCATTAAATGCTTAATTTTTTTTGATGATGGCTACATAGGTTTCTTGTTGAATTAATTTTAAATCAAATGCATGACTTCTTAAATGGCATTAGTAGCAAATTTTCTGGAGAGGTGATTTAAATTTTATCAGCTTTTGCCATTAAATAGTGTATTTCACTACCATAGGGGTACCATATTAAGACAATTACAGAAGTAAAAGCACCTCATCTAAATTAAACTACTGCATTTTTAAATGATGCAGTGTTGTTACAATGAATGTGATAAACCTAAGAAAAACCTAAAATAAATATCCTTGTTTTATTTTTCCTCTGTTTCTAGAATATAGTGACAGTCCAAAGTTTAAAAACTTAAAACATAAAAAAATTCTGTTTCTGACTTGTACCATTTATTGCATTGGCCTGTGTAATATATCACAATTATACATGCAGATTAAAAGTTTTATGAGCATATAGATATGACAGCCAATACATTTACTGTATTATAAATATATAGATATATACAGTATTACATTTATAATACATGTTAAAAAATTGTTGTATTATTAGGGAATGGTTGGTTGGAGTTTTCCTGAAATGGAAGGTACGTTTTACTTTTCAACCTGCTGGTAACTACTTTTCAACAATTAGTAGTTACTAATCATTAGATCAGTTAATCTAGAAGAAAAGAGTAATGCTGAAAAGTACCTCAACCATTTGAAGTGTCTGAGATCGGTGAAAAGAAACAGCAAAAATACCCACTAGCGTCTGCAGTCCCGTTTAAAAAAATAAAAAGAGAAGAAGAAGCAATGATCAATGATTCCTCTGTGCATTCCAGATAACAATCCACAGTGCCAGTGCTAGGCAAGGCAGTTCAAAACCACACAACGCAGACTATGCACAAAGTCCCAGTTTCAAACAGATGTAGCAGCACAAGGACAAAATCTACACAAATAATACAGCTCACGCTGCCTCCAGAAAGTACCACTTGGGATCCCCAGGGGAATGGTTAATGATCCTTCCCAAAACAGAGCCCTGCATGCAGTCTGGTCATGATTAGAATTCAAGAAGTGTACATTAACAATTAATAGGTTTTAAATATATCAGAAACTGGGGTGGATTACAGCATGCTGGAAAAATAAAATAGTATCTCTCTGTTAGAAGATTAATGTTGCAGAGTAAACTGATCTCAGATCATTACACAAAATTATCCTCTTCAATACAGGGAGAGAGGGAGGGAGAGAGGGAGGGAATGGAGTAGGAAAGAGGGAGGGAGTTATTTGTTGAGGTATACATTAGGAAATGACGCAGCATACTTTGCCCAGTGGGGAGCACCAGTATTTAAGAATCAGTTCTATAAAACAAAATAATAACAGAAGCCAGCAGCTACCACAAATGCAAATAAAAATCTGCACTATGCTGTTTATGCTACAGGGGGGTTTAACAAAGCAATTCACTGTGCTCTAGTAGCCATAACTAAGTTTAACAACCTTTAAGTCTTGATCTCCTATTTCAATTGGTTTAATAAAAAGTTAAATTTAAAAACGTCTTTCCAACAAAGTAGAAGATACTATCTTCTTGCAATGAGTCTCCTTAAACCCACCCAAACTACTGAAGTGAGAAAAGATTGAGAGAATTCAGACAGGTTTCAGCAGTAGTCTGCTACTACTTCTTCTCTAGCCTGGAGGACTGACGGGTGAGAGGGGATCTTATCAATGCACACAAATATCTCAAGTGTGGTGCCCAGGTCAAGAGGCAACAGGCACAAATGGAAATACAGGACATTTAATCTGAATACAATTAAAATCTTCCATACTTTTAGGGTGACAGGGCACTTGATTAAGCTGCCAGAGAGGCTGTGAAGTCTCCTTTCCTGGAGATACTCAAAACCTGCCTGGACACGATTCTGTGCAACCTGCTCTAGGTGAACCTGCTTTAGCAGGAAGGGTGGACCAGATGATCTCCAGAGGTCCCTTCCAACTACAACCAGCCTGTGATTCTGTGACTTTCCAATTTCAGAACATGCAAATGTAAGAAATACTCCACAACTACTAAAAGTTGCAACAGTAACTTTCAAAACACATTAAAAATGTGAATGTGGCAACACAAAGGACAGAAGAAGAGCAGGGCAGGCATTGTATTTTCTGCTGCTTTTTCATATTTTTCCATCTAAAATTTTCCAGAGCTAGGTGTTTTCTGTATATTTGGTAAATTTCAGTGACTTTTTCTTGCACAGCTACCCCCGACACTGATGTAAAACATTTCGCATACTTAGCATGGAGTTCCAATGCCTACAGTCTGCTGCACCAAGAAACAATTCCTTTTGCTTAAACATAGCTTCATGCAATTTTATAAGACCTGTACCACAGCCCAAGTTATCTTTGCCTTGCTCAGTCATTCTGTGTATGGAGTCATTCCATTCCTTTCCACATCCTTGTTGCCCACTTCCACTCTACCAAAATTTAAAAAATTCAATCAAATGCTACCAGAAGCTCTTCCTGCCCTGCTGTATGTCATGGTACCACAGATTCTTCTGGTGCCTCCTGGGAAATGAACCAGACTACAAAGAGACATGAAAGCAGGCATCAAAAGGAAAGAGGAGGGAGAAAAAAAAAAAAAAGGCAAGTGCATCAGGAGAACTTGTTCAGTGAAACTGAAGTTCTGGCTATTTTAAAAAACCTCTATACATAGCAGACAGTACAAACACCAACTTGTGAGCCTCAGAAATAGATTGCACTGAGCCCATGAAGAGGTAAGCTCTGTCTTTTCCTAACAGCAGCAAAACCTTAAATCTGAGTAAGGTTTTAAAATTGTGTCTGGCAATGTACACCCTCGGTTCAGTTAACTCTCATCAATCTGGTCAAATATAGAGTTGCCTGTTAGACAAGCTTTTGTACACAGAATATTAATAAGTGGGTATAAGAGATTTAACTGACTATCACTTAACCAGCAGGCATTAAGAAGATTCTGAAAAACACTGAGAGTGGCCCTACAGCACACCGTGTTGGTTTATTCTGATAAAGCAAAGTTTTAAACAGTATGTGGAACAAGCAGATAATATAATCAAATACTTTCCTCTGGAAAAAAAACAGTGGCATATATAATTTAGATGTTGCACTGGTAATTTAAGATCTATGATTTTTTTTAACCATTGAACTCCACCTGTGTTTGAGTTTCAGTTGTTGCAACAGCCAAGCACACTGCCACTGTGGAGAAATGACCATACACCAAAGCTTATCATAAATTCTGCCATATATACACTGCCTCCTTCCATAGTTGTACACATTATGATAATTAAAAGAGTGACAGAAGTGAATACACATACTCAACAAAACACATATTTAAAATGCTCAGCATAAAATCGGAAACATTAACACTGTGATGCAATACTTGGCATGCTTGGACAATGCAAAACAGAAAGAATCCGTTCTCTCCACGTTCATGCTGCTTTTCTCCCAACAGGGAACATATTTCTCATTTGACTAATTCTAAGCACAATTTACTGTTCAACTTAATGCTACGTGTATAGTAATACCATTGGCCTGTTACAGGATGAGGATGGTCACCTCACGAACGGGGATAGAGACAAGGCAGAGGTGTTTAACACTTCCTTTGCCTCTGTCTTCGATGTGGATGACGGACTAAGAGGGTCTCAGTGCCCTGAGCTGGAGGGCCATGACTGCAAGAATGATCAACTTCGAGTCAATCCTGAACTTGTGTAGGATCTGCTCCTCCAGCTGGATCCCTACAAATCTGTGCGGTTGATGGGATTCATCCCAGAATCCTCAAAGAGTTGGCTGATGTCACTGCATAACATCTCTTGATGATTTTTGAGTGGTCTTGGGAATCCAGAGAGGTCCCAGCTGACTGGAAGCTGGCGAACATTGTCCCAGTTTCCAAGGAGAAGGACCCCAGAAACTACTGGCCTGTAAGTCTCACTCCAGTGCCTGGTAAAGTTATGGAGAAGATTATTCTTGGAGGTATTGAAAAACACCTGAAAGACAATGCAGTCATTGGTCACAGCTACCATGGTTTCATGAGAGGAAAAGAGGAGGGGCAGGCACTGATCTCTTCTCTGTGGTGACCAGTGATGGGAACAAGGGAATGGCCTGAAGTTCTGTCGGGGGAGGTTTAGGTTGGACATTAGAAAGAGGTTTTTCACCCAGAGGTTGGTTGGGCACTGGAACAGGCTCCCCAGGGAAGTGGTCACAGCATCAAGCCTGACAGAGTTCAAGAAGCATTTGGACAATACTCTCAGGTACATGGTGTGACTCTTAGGGATGGTCCTCTGCAGGGCCAGGAGTTGGACTCAATGATCCTTGTGGGTCGCTTCCAACTTGGTATATTCTGTGCTTCTGTGATTTCCTTGCTTATTTTGCATCCCCAGGAACACTTGAGTCAGCTCTACTGATGTAACTCTACCTGAAAGGAGGTTGCAGCGAGGTGAATGTCAGTATCTTTTTCCCGGGTAACAAGTGACAGGACAAGAGGAAACGGCCTCAAGTCATACCCAGGGGAGGTTTAGGTTGGATATAAGTAGAAATTTATTACTGAAAGGGTTATCAAGCACTGGAACAGACCACCAGGGAGGTAGTGGAGTCACCATCCCTGGAGGCATGTAAAGGATTAGCACGTGGCACTGAGGGACATGGTTTAGTGGTGGACTTGGCAGCGCTGCATTAATGGTTGAACTCAATGATCTTAAGGGTCTTCTCCAACCTAAAGATTCTATGATGCAAACAACTTTCTATTCTTGTGGGAATGCCATCGATATTCTCTGTGTATCAGTTCTCCTTGAGTAACACAGAGTGTGCCCACAGAGATGTATTTCTGTACAGTGAAACTAAATAATATCTCCCCGCCCCTCTGTCTCTATGCTCTTCACAACATTTTGGGGTTTGGAAAAAAACAGCCAGATGTAAATGGCCAACAACCAAGTCAGAAGTGCAATTCTGCCATATTCCCAGCAACTGATTTGAAGACTTGTGCAAATGATTATTTAGAATAAAAATAATAATTAATTTATAACATTATAGGGTTTTTACCATAATCCTGTGGACTGAGGGTTGCTTTTGTTGTTTAACAGGTTCTCTTAACGTACTTAGACATTTGCATAGAGCACGAAATCTGGATCTCACTGAAATCAAGTCCAACCACACTCAGTTAGAAACAAGCTAATGATTTTTTTTCTTTCCCTTTTTAAAATTCTGAGTATATGTCTTTCCCCAGTTGTAGAAAGACATAAGCATCCACTAAGAAACATTTGGACCACAGGGGCTAGTATCTCCCTTCTTTTACACAAGGGTCCCAAAACACAATAAGAACATTGTACTCTGAAGGCAAATCTCAGTGAATGCAACTTCTCACTGTGTTTGTCTCTCCTGCTCTGATCAATTTGGCAGCAAGCTACAAGTTCCCTGAGGAAAAAAGTCTCTGTGATAGCTGTGACCTCCACACACTACTACTAGTCAGTGAAATCAGCCTGGAGGTATTTTAAAGCAAACCAAAAATCTTGCTGTAATTCACTTGCTAACATGTCATTGCTGAAATAAGAGTGACTGCTTAGGAAAGAGACACTTTTGGAGTCTACACTTCTACTTCATTTTTAGTACAAGACAACTAAAAGGACAACTAGAGCTGGGAACAAGCTTCTGTGTCTTAAAAGAAGTGAAACACTAATAATTTCAGCTTCCTCATTTCCCTTTTAGAGATTAAGGTTGAGCTAATTTTCTTTTGGTAAATTCCATGTTATTTCTGTTAACAGAGTTGCAGGGCTTGTGCCTTAGACCTGGGAGACGAATTTTCTATCTCCAGACACTAGAAGTTAGATCTCTCTCCCTACATTTTTATGTCCGGTCTTACGGCATAATGCAGAGCCACTTGGTGTGCTACCCTCCTGTACGTTCCCCTTTTAAAGTCAAGTCTGCATGGAAAAATGAAGAAGGGGCCGACTCTCTTTGCATGTCTGCATTCACAATCACAGACAATACTGCAAGCGATGTCTGCAGTCATTTACAGACTTGGTTTAGGCCAGAGGGAACCATTACATCTAGTTTCTGAAAAATTTATGAAAATTTCATTCACTGAAATGCTTCAGCCCTTCCTATTACAAAGGCCAATAATTTGTTGTCAACCAAAGCCTGAGGTTTAGGGAAAAAACCCACCTCAACACCTCGATTTAAAAGTTTTGAAACACGCTAATTTACATCACTGTGGAAGCAATGCTTACCAAGTCTATTATAAGCCACTCAATCTAGTTGTGATTTCAAGGTCACCCTAACCTCAAATACCTTTTGAATAGTGCAGGCACTCACACACTGCAATCATATCAGCTCTTAACCTTTTCTTTGATAAACCAAGCTCCTTAAGCCTCTCACTATAAAAACTGTGATTCATTTGGTAGCTTTCCTCTGACTCCTCAGATTTTCAGTATGCCATTGAAACACAGGTACTAGAAGTCAGAACATGTTCAAATATACTTTCCCTCTACCTGCTTAATTAGATCCTTTCTGTTTTAACAAGAAATGCATTCATCATCTTGCCTCAGCATTGACTTGGGAAGCACAGCCCTAAATCTTTACTGACATGCTCATTCATCCATCCTGTGTGCCAGCACAGGTAATTTAACCACCACACGTCCTTCTCTGTCTTATAATGTTATCTAAGAGATATCCCAGCCTGAGAGAGGGCTGAAATAGCACCACACTGGGAATCTTATGCTGAAGCAGAGACTACTTTCAGGTAGGGTTTACACTCAGGAAGTCTAATTAGCAAAATGTTGTCGGACCAAGCTCAGGAGAACAGTGATGAATCTCAGCCTTCTCAGCAGAATTTTCTTTCTCCTAAACCAGTCCAAAATCATGGTTTATACCAACATAAGCAAAATGAACAACTGAAACAAAATCAGGGACTTCCTAATCTGTTGTTTTTCTGTCTTCCTCTGTCTTTGCACTGCTCCAGCTTAAATCAAGTGACTCTGGTACTAAAAATAAAAATGAAAATCTGGTAAATAACTCTAAACTATTCCTACATCTCTTCTCTCCATATAACGTGCTATGATTAAGCACAAAGATCAAAAGATAATTGAGAAAACACCTTTAATTATTGTTTATTACTATTTTTCCCGTGCTGGGAATATTTCCTCTGCCCTTCCTTCCCTTCATCCTTGTATATATTTATTGACTGTTAAAAACATTTTCTGGGTTAGAAAACCATAACTAGGATAGTCTTAGAAAGAGTGTTCTGAAAATTAAATACCACTGCTGTTTTAGAAATTTTTGTGTAAAAGATTGTGAAAATTTAATATTTGATTCCTGTAGCAATACTTGAACCAAAGAAAAAATTTATGAGACATCACAGAAAAAAAATAATTCTCAGTCTGGTCTATGCTTTTTCTAAGGCTTATTCTCAAGTGAGGATATAAATACATTAAAGGATTGAGTTTGTTATGAGAATACCAAGAATATATTTTAACCTTTATGGTAAAAATTGTCAAATTTTCTGCTCCATACAAGACTGGAGACTTTTGAGGGTGAAATAAAGAAACAGAAAGCTGCTGAGAATGGTTTGGGATAAAAGAGAATTCCCCATCAAGAACAGGAGAAGAAGTAAAAAATAAGTATCTGAGGTTCAATGTTTTTTCTTATACTAAACTTAACCAGCTTTAAGTATTTGGCAGCTTCTTTTTTAATCCATCCTGATTACTCCTCTGCCATATTGCAATACTTTGTATCTAAAGAATAAACTTTTAGGACCATGACAGACCAAACCTGAGAAAAAGACCGAAGTGCAAACCCAGTGGTTATGCTAATGCTTATATATGACAATTTACTTTCCCTCTGTGGCTATGCTGGCTCACAAGTTTAGCTGCACATGAGTCATTTCACCTGAGCCTTATACTGTTCATTTGTAAAATGGAGATAAAAATATTTGCAACCTCACAAAAAAGCTGACAGGTCTAAATAACATGTTATAACTCTTCAACATCATCTAACAGAAGGCGCTATATAACTGCTATTTATTATTAAAACTGATATTATTCAGAACACTCAGCTGTGCTCAGCTAGACAAAAACCACTATCATCTTGCCTCCAGATCCAGTAAAAAATAAAAACATACTACAGTTTGAGACTTACTGAAAAGCAAACCAATAATGTACTTTAAGAGCAAAACTATTCTTGTTACACTACATATTACCAACTGACAGTAAAATAAAATAAATAAGTAAAATAACATGAAAAATTACCTTTCAGCAGAATCCTGCCAAAAGATTCAAGCCTAGGAGTTTGTAGTCAGAAAAGGAGCTTAGACAGCACACAGGATAAATAAGATTCCTGATTTTTACTTTCATCTTTGAGATGGTTCTTAGATATGACCCTTTTCTTCTTAAGAGTCTGCTCTAAGTTTCGAGTTTTCTTGCTCCCAGGCTGCTCAAGAACACCAAAACACAAAGATGAAGTTATACCATTACACAGACTTGCATTTCCTTTTACAGTTCTGAACTGTAAAAGAGAGGTTAGGGACAAATTCAGAGCTTTTGATTAATTCTGTGACCAGGAGAGAATAAAGACACAAGAAATCTAGTCTTCTGAAATGAATTAGTATCATTACTTTTCACATACTGAAAAGAAATATCTAAAACGAGGATGAATTTTAAGTGTTATATATAGATTTGAATATAAACGTATAGATGGCTGAATGTGAGAAGCAAATCAGAACTGAGAATTGCTAAGTATTTTGACAGCTGTCTTCTGCTCTTCACAGTATGTAAGAAATAAAGCCTTCTTCACTTAAAAATCAATAATGATGTTTCTGATTTGGGGTTGGGGTTTTTTGTTTGTTTTGGTTGGTTTGTTTGTTGTTTTTTGTTTGGTTGGATGGGTTTTTTTTATGTTTTTGGTCTTTTATCAATACCACATACTATACAATCTTCAAAATGCTTTTGATTAAAAGCAATGTATTTAGATATGAATCTTTATAGGATTCTTCTAATTAAGCCTATTCTGAAACTTAATGTAGTATAAAAGACTATTGGTTTGGGGGTTTTTTTTTATGTTTAGAGGGGATTTTTTCTTTAAATCTAAGTAAACAAGACACAAAACAAGACAGAAACTTGTCTCATCTAACAAATACATGAGCAAGAAATGTGATATGCTTTCCCTAGTGTTAACTTGGGGAAGTAGCTGAAGTCTGTGGAGAAACCAGACAGGTTGAATATAGAGAAGACTGGTCTGAAAGGCACAGATCTTCAAATCAGCCTTGCTCTGTTACTTGAAATGAGCTGGTTGATGCTTCAGACCTGTGTATTGTCAGTTTTCAGGTATGCAAAAGAAAGACAAGTTTCATGCTTTGAATGTAAACTGCCATACAGTCCCTTTAGATTGTCATAAAATTGGCTGTAACCACTAGGTATGCCCACATTCAGAAAGAATGAGTATGACAAGAATTACATTTTAGGTACATTTTTATAATTTCTTAATTAATAATTATTGCAGCAATTCTCAGTTTCTCACAGAACAATGTGACAAAGGTCTAAGGGAGGGCAGGAAAGCCAGACACGTACAGTCAAGATGCTGTAAAAGTAACCACTTCTGTATTCATCAGACACATGGAGAAAAACTGCTCTCTGAAGCTGCTCTAGAATCTTCCTTAGGACAAGGTTTATAATCAGAAACTAGCAAAATCTTTGTAAGCAGAGTGGTGCAACACATGTCCCTTGTCTTAAACTACGATTCTGCGACTGTTTGCTTTGAGGGGAGATGTTTTTATCACAGTCTATTTGTAAAACATCCTTCAGTTGCCTAATGCCTAAAATATTTATGGTTAACAACCCTCTCCCTTTAAACAGCTTCCTTGCGTCAGGAACATACTATTAACTTGAAAAGAAAGCAATTCAATGAAGATAAAGGCTTCTGAGCTTTCCTGTGCTGACTAGTAAAAGAAATAAATAATGCTGAAGTGTTGGAAAGACTAACTCCAAGCTTTCTGTAAAGACAGAGAAAAAACCACATAGCCAAGGAACAGATTTTCTGGAGGACTCAGCAAATGGCAGGATTTGTACACAGAAACTGTATTTCCTTAAAGAATTAGGCTGATGACCTAATTACTATTACACATAATAATGGATGTTTTGCAACAATTTAGGAACCATTTTTCAAAATGCACACTGTGGATGACAGACTCCTGTAAAATGGTAGAGAAAGGTTACTGCACCTGGGGATTTCTGTTCTTCACCAGTGCATGTCAGTGCACTTACTCCTGAAAGACAGGGTTTCCTATCTGCCTGCTGATCTGCCAACTGACAGAAGGAAGTTAATCCATCCAATTCCTCTTCGAGAAAAAATACCAGTTACTTTCTTTTACTCCCTTAATAAAAGGTAACAGGCTGACTCTTCATGGTGTCATTTGGATGATTCTGGCTAGGACTTGGAAAACACAAACTACTGTATCCATAATAAATAAAAATCAAATTGGAATGTTTTTTAGTGCTTGAAACAGGAATAAAAGGCAAACCTGGAGTACCTCTTGTGCCTGCACGGCTATAAGAAAGGGTATAAAATGTTTACAAGGAAAGAAATAACTAACCATTTCTTGATTAAAAAAAAAAACAACCAATAAAAATCCTCAAGCATAATATCCGCCTACACTGCAAAAAAACCTCTCCTAAGTCAATTGCTGAAATTTCCTTTCTGTGCTGTTAATCAGTGTAAAAGTATGGTTTTTACAAAGTTTCACCTGCTCTCTGGAGTCAGATGGAAAGAACCAGAACAGGTCACTTCAGTTCAGCACTCCATAAAAGGGAAAAGGGAAATCAGAGCACAGGGACAGGCTACTTCGATAAAGAGGACCATAGATAAAGGGTTGGCAACATCCTGTTGGCTGCGTTTCTAATCTGCTCCTGCCATATACAATGCTGTGCTCCAGAGAGTACTTTGGCAATGTAGCAGGGTGTTAAGTGGCTGAATTCAGACCCTGCTAAGGAAAGAGAAAGCTCCCAAGCCACAGTGTCCTGCCAAAGGCAGAAGAGGCACTTGGCACAGAGGGGTGAGTGAAGCCAGCGATATGAGTGCCTTGTGCTCTTATCTGCTGAACTCGGCTTCTCGCCTTGACTGACTGCTGGGCCCTTCAAATGAGAACTAGATAGGTAGCAGATAAAAATGTGGGTCATAATTGAAAATGCACAAGAGGAAAGGGCAAATCAGTCCCTCCCAGTAGTTGTCTTGGGGGTAGGCGAGGGATACTTAGTCCAGGCAGGGTTAATGCTGGAGAAGAGTAAAAAATTTCTGACTAAGTTACACTCAGATCCTCTTCCTTTCCTGTAGCCCATTACAGCTGGCTCACCTTCACTTGCAGATGTAAAATATTTCTGGTCCACTTTGCAAGGGGACTGAGAGAACACTAATATAAAGAATCAGCATAAACCTACTTGAAGAGAAATAGATACTGAAGCAGTAACTAGGTCACATTAACCCATGTGTCCTCTAAAACACGAAGGTATGAACTAGCATTTAGAAACCAATCATGGTCTAGTTCGATGGAAAATGTTTCACTAATGTGAAAGCTACAAGAGATGCTCTAATCTTTGATTACCCCTGAGGCCATAACAAACTCAGAAGGAAGCATATGAATTGCTGATTATTTTCTATGATGATAGAATCTGAGAAGTTGCTGATAATGCTTTTGTGCAGATTGATGGGTCCCTGGCTTTACCACTTCAACTAAATATGAGTCATGCAGTGCTGCTCTTATTTCAGAACAAGGTAGAATATGCTGGAATTTTGAAATTTCTTTTTTTTTAGGAGTATAAAATCTTCATAGGGAGATGCAGACGGTGAATGTGAAGCTTGCCTTCTGTGATAAATCCTGGCTTTCAGCCACTTTAGTACATGCATCTTGATGACCTCCCATGTTGTGATCACAAAGCATCCTTTCTTCATTCAGTACACAAGATGGATGACAGGAGACAAAGAATCAGGGAGATGTAGGGAGAGAATGGTACAGAAGGTAAAGTTGTATGGTGGAAGCCAGCAAGATTACATTATAATAAACACAATGGGGATGACAGTAATCTTAATTTTGATTTCCTCTGACTATGTACTTAACTTACAGATTTTTAAATGTAATCAATATGTAAGGAGTTACCTGTTAAAAAATCCTGAAGAGTCATTTTAGTGTGGTGAAAAAGAACTCTGCTTAAACAATACTTTTTGCTACCCATCCATTCCAAATTGCAGGTACCAATTTGGAAAGTTCCTATAATGATGTCTCCTGTTCTTTTATAAACAAGAACATTTTAAGTAATAACAGTTAATAATTTGATTCAAGCTCTGTGTTTCAGACACAGGGATATGAGTAACCGAGCAAGAGCATTTAGAACTTGATGCCAGGACAAACATGATGTCACCTTTGGATCCGCTGCTGCAGCATTTCCGAGAGAGGGTTTGTCCTTCCATGCAGCAACTCAGGTTCAGGTTCTGACAATCTGAGCATGCCTGTCCTGTTCTGACAAGAATGTTTGCTGCTGCTGTGAAAAGACCAGGAAGGACAGCACCTACATCACTTCTTTGCTTCATTCTGTCTTTAGAAGATCCCTTTCTGGCTGATCTGTTGAAGCTTTATTCCCCATACTGAGAAATACAGACAGGTATCCAAGGAGTTAGTGCAATCATTCCCCAATTAATTTTTCCTATATAATGAACTAGTCCTAATGAACAAAGACTAATTTAATTGGGGCATGAATTTACAATTACTACACATACATCCACAGCATATTTAGAACTATTAATGTTTTTAAGAGAAACGGAAGGGCGACAGTTGAAACTATATCCCACAATTCCATCAAGAAAATAAGACATAATTGTAAATTTCTTTTAAAAAATCAGGGTCTGCTCAGTGCTTCAGTTGAAAGTACCACATGTGGAGAGAAGCTAGTGATCAGAACACTTCCATGAACAAAATGGGAACACTGATGTTTTATCTGGAGCATCACAGATGGTTTCAGAATTGAAAACTGTCAAAATTAACTATATAAGAAAGGGTTTACCCCAGATTTCAAATATATTTCCATAAATAAGAGAAGTTCTTTTGGGAAAAAAACTGTAGGGAGTGTTCCTTCAAAGATGTTTGTAGTTAATACATTTTGCCTTGTTTTTTCTTCCCTGGTAGTTACTGTATTAAGCTCCCATGCAGAAACTTCTTTTTTCAGGTAACTGATACTAAGGTAGAAACCACCTCCTGGCAAGGTTTAGAAAAATGTTCTGTATCTGACTGCCATTGAAAATGAACAGGTGGATCCAAAGAAGTTTTCTCTTCAGACCCCATTTCTTTTTGCCACCTTCAGTGAACACATGAAAGCATGAACAGCACCCTGGCAGGGTCCCCTCAGTCCTCAGAGATGAAAGGTTGCACACTAGAAGTTTTACTGTCTGCAGTCCTTGACAAGTTCTCCCTCAAATGAAATGGCTAGATTTCCTAACTGATCCATAAGGCAAATGATGGCTTTTTTTGGCTCTTCTAATATTCACTTCCTGCCCAAGATAAAAGATTGTGGCACTTTAGATGCTGCATGTTACGCGTCAACTGGATTCAGCTTTTATAGCTCAAAATTTTCTTCAGGAAAAAAAGTTTTTAAACACTTTTACGTACTTCTGCCACCATTTTAGAGTGACAAAGGAAAAAAAATATATACAAACCTAGAAGTATACATTTGTAAAGTTTGTGCTAAGTTAGAAAGAAAGGAAGTGCATAACAGATGGCATTCACTGTGCCTGTCAGTAGATAATCATGAATGATTTAGTCTCCAATGAGCTTTTGAAGTCCATTGTGAAAGACTCTTAGGGAAAATCAATAACTGCAAGATAAATGGCAAAGTCTGCGAATTAGAAATAGAGAAGTACTGAACCACCGTTCCTCAAAATAGACGGTTTAAACATGCAGTGTTGGTGCTGTGTAGTAGCATAATTTTAAATAATTATTAAGAATTCCAAGGGGGGAAGTAGACACTGAGTTGACAATATTTGCTGATTACCCTAGGTCTCTCTTTTTTTTTTTTTTTTTAATAAAATCCATAGAAGTTTGGAGAGGAATGACAAGAGTGAAGGATAAACACTCCAGGAATTAGGCAAATTAAATGTAACCCAGAAAAATATAAGCTAGACAAAATCAGTGTAAATATCGAAATTAATCTGTCTCTAGAGGCTACTGTGACTCAGAAATTCAGTAATACCACCAGTAAGCAAATAATGTTGGTTGACTCTAAAACTACTGCATCTCTGAAGAAAAGTTTCTCTGAACCTTAATGACCACTTCTGTGAAAAAGATCATCTATAAAACCTGTGCAACTGAAAAGCAGACAAATCAGTAACAAATCATATTCCCATGTTTATTAGAAAGAGGATGGGAAATCAATCTGAATTGCATCACACCTAGAAGATGCAAACAACACACTGCTTTCTTAACACTATATTGAGTTTTGGGTCTGCACTTTAAACATACAGGGATTTTTTTTTAATCTTTCATCTCTTTGTACACATGCACATTCCCACATCTCTCTCATCAATGCACAATTTCACATACATGTTTTGCAATCAATTAGTAATATTTGCTACTGTTTATAGTAGCCCACATGTTGGGCTGCTGAGATGTGAAAGAAGCTGACTGATATGTCACCTCATAACCACCCCACATCACTGTGTGCTGTAGCACAAGGCCTGTCAGCAAGGTGTATTTGCAAGTCATGAAGAAAAAAGAATGCTCTTGCTGTTTTAATTTCAGACAGAAGGTTAGTCTGTGAAAGGAAACACTTGGCAGTGGTTCAGCTGATCACTGTCTGGTGGTGATGACAGTGCTTCCCTTTCCATTCCCCCTGCAACTCCAGTGACAAGCGTGATGCTCTACAGTTCAGGTGACGGCCACATATGAACAGACTGTACTCGCTGACTTGGCAGCAATGACTCAGAGCAGTTTCCTTCCTGTTGCCATTAGCCTAAACATTTAAGCTAATGATAAAGTGTGATGGCAAAAAAAGCATTTCGGTAACACTCAGTGCTATTTTATGAGCTGTTAAAAAAGCGAGAACTACAGAAGAGACTATTTTTGTTATTGCTGCTCTGATAAACATGAAGAACTACAGAAGCATTATTTTGGCAGTACTTTTTTTTTAAACCAAGATGCTTTACCATAACGCGAAAATAACAGATTCACATTTTTCACGTTGGCTGGTTGTACAATTTTACACTTTAAAGTTGTAATTACACAGAATTAACAATAACCTCCAGTTGATTTACTGGCCCTATTAGACTTAGCTTGATTCATGTCACTGGAGGATCTAGGTCTTACCTGTCTTTCCACTGCTTTTGTCTCTTCCTCTTTGACAGCATATGGAAACACACATGCCCAGACTAACTCTCAAAATAATTCTACTATTTCTCAAATCTCCATCATGGGATTGTTTTTCTCAATGTGCAAACACCACCTCAATAGACCAAGCTAAAAAACAATCAGCCCCATTCACAGTGCGAAGGTTGGATACCATTCCAAGCCTTTTGTACAAGGGAAAAGCAACCACGAGGGCACAGACAAAAAGGGTTCCCTAGAACTGTGTCAGCGATGCACTGTTTTAAGGCAGCTTCAATACTGCATACTAGAACCAGATTGGAAAGCATACACTGAAACCAAATGTGGAAACACCTTTACTTACTGTGTTAAAATTTGGGAAGAATCCAACAGCAGAGCTGCTGTCCACAGGGAAGGACATAAAGGGTTTGATATCCAGGGAAGGCTGCATCATCAAGGTAGGTGTGCGCACAAGGGTGGGAAGTGTAGTAGTGCCTGCCAAGAGCAAACAAAACCAGGAATTCATAGTATTCTCCTTTCCACAACACACACAGTATAGTTGACACAACTGCCAAGAAAAAATAATACAGGGAGGTGATAAAGAGGCTCTGTAGGAGTTAATATCATTAAAAGAAACCTATTTACCCACAGTACAGATGAGGCAGAGCACTTCCCTATGGCCATGGATACTCAGACGCTGAAGAGGAGACATATGGTATATAAATCACACTGGCAGGTAGAATAAATCCTTTCTACAGCCGAAAAATTCTTCTGTGCCAAAATGGCCAGGATGAGTGCCCATGAAAGTAAGATGCTTTTGCAATTAATGGTTGCCTACTAAATCAGCCAGCACAGACAATACATGTAAGCTGAAATCCAGAGGTTTGTTTCCAAATAGTGAGCTGCATCTTATTTTTTCCCCTCTTCTGAGTAACTATCAGGTGTTGCACAAACACCATTTCAACTAATGTGTAAAAATGCCTCTTTTACAGTGCAAGACAAATATTAGAAAATAGCCAACAATTAAATAATCAGCTAGCATATAAATGAATGCAACTCTTTACATGCAATGAAAACTAGCATTTTCTAAATTGGAGCCCAGATATTTTCCTACAAACAAAATTTTTCCAGAAATCTATATGCTGAAACACTTTCTGTATATGCCTAAGAATCACTGCCCAGCAAGATCCTGAAGGAATGGGGAGGCACAGATGTCCAAATATTCATTTCTAATGAGCTATCTGCCCTATTCACGCAATAAGTGTCCATAGTACACAGCTTCCAGCTATGCCTGTGGGAGTATTTTTTTTCCTGAAATTATACAAAAGAGATTCAAATAAAATTTCTCTCATTGAAATAAAAAGACCCCCAAAAGACCACAAACCCCTAAACTCAGTTTCTCCTTCCTAGGTTGAATAAATAATTCAAAACCAATTGGAGCAGGCAGTGGAACACAAGCGTCCCACACCTCTAAAGGAGCATGAGTCACTCTCTGTCTCTCCTACCTTTGTCACAATTTCTTCATAACTACCTCCTTCTCCCACTCACTAGTGGCCAGGAGCTGGCAGCATAACAGGTCTCTTAGGAGTTTCCCTGGTCTCAGGCAGAACTTGAGCTTTTTTTCATAGAATTCATCTGAGCTTTTTTAACTTGGTCAGGAAGGGGATATGGGAGAGGGAGAGGGGAAGAGAGAGGGGGCTAAAAGGAGGGGTTTAGAAAAGAAATCAAGCAATATTCCCTCTCTTCTGCCATCAAATCTTTCGATCTACTTGCAAAAAGTAGCAAGGCAATCCATATGGGCTGCCTGAGTACCAGTCTTCCATTAATGGATCTCCCTTCCTGCCTGTTAAGGATAAACAGCAAAGTTGAAGGCAGAGTAGATATTTTCATCCTTTTCTTTTAACTATTCTGCCTCCATAGGCACAATTTCAAACCCATCTCGTGGTATCCAAGAGGAAAGCTAAGTTCAGAAGCCAGATGGGGCTGCATGGAGTTTTTGGATGACCAAACACTTATAACTAGCCCTGAGCTCAAATTTTGTAGATGTTGGAGAGACAGTCATTTTGATCACAGCTGCAACACAGTAAATATTATATTATGGTCTAGCAGATAAATAGCAGGCTATAATCTGTTCTCTGTTTCTTCCATAGGAAAAACATGATGATTGCACAATGATGGGCCATTGACAGCAATGGAGAGAAAACTGTTTCACACCATCCCAAATGAGCTGCACAACTTGAAAGGAAAAATATGCTTGAGAAACTTTCCCAGAATATTTTCTCCCTTCTTCTATCCAAATACTTTCATAAATGTCAGGTTTGTTTCTGCATAAGCTCATGAAAATCATTGACAGTTGTGCCTAATTAACTGTAAGTCAAAGCTTATTCAAGTGGAGTCACAAACGTCAACAAGCTAAAGGCTAACATGCCTACAGTCTCTTATTCATAACCATAATGGAAAAGATGCATCAATAGGAAAGAAGTGTGTCAGAGTATTTATCCAAAGAAAGTATCTTCAACTGCAAAAATGATGATTATTTCTACTACTGGTTCTGAAACAGTAGATTTACATAATTTGGATTTCAGAGTTGCATTCAAAGAGGAGTGATGTTGTATTCAATTACCTAAAGCGTCATCATCAATCTAACTTCCACAAGTTTCTCTTTGAAGTTCATATGCAATTAAAGATCCGTGAAGTTAAATAAGACCTGTTTTCTCTTTACATATACATACTTCAATGAAGCTATGGTTACATATTTTAATCAATTTTACAGAAAAACAATATAACAGAATAGGCTTAAATTGTGACTGACATTTAAAAATCAGAGTTGTTAGGTTTCTGAGGTTGTCTTTATTCAATGTATAGAAATCATTTGGCATAAAATCTTTAAAATTAAAAAACAATTAGCATACCCCTGAAAACAATGCAACCTTCTTTGTGCTCCTTGGGTGAGTACAGATCCTTTCACATGGAAAACACATTTGAAATATCTCTCTAGTTTTGCAGTTCATGGTGTTTCTGCTGTCAGAGTAATTTATGACCAGGAAACTAGGACACATTCAGAGTCTATATAGAACAGAAAATATACATACCTACCAGACTGATTGCTAAAGGCATTAATCATACGAAATTTGTTCACTTCTGTTTGCCAGTTTACTAACTCAACAATTGCCAATCAAATATCAATGACCCTGTTGGACTGAAGTTTGACTTTCAGATCCACCTCTGAAAGCCTCTGAAAGAATTATTAGATGAAGGCGACCTAAACTACAAGTAGAAGCACTTCACGACAAAATCATCAAAACAAATGCAATAGGACAATTTTGCACTGGCATTGCTCCCAAAGGCCAAATAAATTCTCACAGCCACAACTCCACTAAATCTGTATGCAGGCCTGAGCTAAGCAGGAATACTAACATAAGAAAGATGTTGCTAAAAATCTTCATTATCTTCATAAATTTAACAGATGTTTACTGTTTCATTAGCATTTTAATGATAAGGACAACTTCTCATGTCAAACACATTGTTTTAAACTACTTGTAAATCTTTGGAATAAAGAAAACTGAACTTTCTTGTAAATTCATTTGCTTACTTCAGTTTCATAATTATTAAACAGTATATTATATTCATAACTTCAGTTTTGACTCCCATAGTGTAAGGTAAACATATGTAGGTATTCTTCCCAAGAATGCCGAGGTAGTGGAAGGATTAAAAAAAAAAAAAAAAAAAGTTTTATTTCAAATGCAAGGACCACTTTTTCACAATGCAGAACACCAGACCTTTCAGGGGCAAAAGCCCATGCTCCACCTCCTCCTAGGCTTTTTGTATCTTCTCTCTCTCCTCCCCTACTCTCTCTGGCCCAAGGAGAAGGAGGCCTTGCGCATGTCTGCAAACATGTTCTCTCTCTGCATCACACAGCGAGAGATATCTTGCTCACAGCTTCTCCCTGCAAATTTCTCTGAAATGCAGAAGGAAGGGGAAAACCCATCTAACCCACTTGAAAAGGCATTTTGCAGTTTTTCTAAGTGAAACAAGTTCTAGCTTTCCGTTACACATTCTTGCATGACTGCACCTATCCCCACAGACAGCAGGAGTCATCCACGTACTGGAAACGCAAGCTGCAGACAGGCTTTGCCAAAAGGCACTGATCCTCACTGGTCCCTTTTACCCTTGTCTAAGAGAAGGGAAAACAGGTTTTCATCCATCAGATGATCCAAAATGTCTCATTTTATTCAAAGTTTTTCTTCCTCCTACACATATTTATCTAAAAAAACAAGTCCCTGTGTAACAGGTGCTGCTCCTCTCCAACCACGTACATCTGGCTTCACGTACACTGCAACACACTGGGGAACTTACATTTTTACAGAAGTTATGAAAGGTGGTAATCTTTACCCAACTTTAATCTGTCTCTAACAAATAGATTAAGCAGTGAAAGTGATATTTTTGGGGAGCAATTAGAAAGTCTTGCATCCGCCACTCGTGTGCAAGACATGTCCCCAGGGCCAGTAAGATGACCCTTAGTCAGGTGCCAGAAAGGAGGCAGACAACACAGGGTCTTGAAGAATCTCTGCCAATCCCCCCACAGCTCTTTTGCAGCTTCACAGGAAAAACTACCAAGACTGCAGTTTTGGCAGAGACAATCACAATTAACTCTGGCCATGGTTAACAGTCACTGATCCTCTTTTTCAAGTAAGAGTGGTGACAAGTTCAGTCAAAGCAATTTCTCTCTTTGTACCTCCTGAAAACTATTTGTGACAGTACTACTGTGATTTCCTCCCCAATTGCTTTTCTTTGTCACTGAAAAACACACAAAAAGGTGTAATGTCTGCTCATTAACTCCGATTTTCGTCAGTATTAGACCATTACACAAAAAACCCCAATTCCATCACAAAACTTACTCATCTAAAACACATTTTGTGAACTATTTCAGCTTAAGGAAATGAATTACCTTCCAGACTTAAATGCCTGCTCTTCCAAAGTCTTCATTAAAGGCAACTATAGAGAAATCTGAAACCATACTCAAGTCTCTCCATTTTTTCTATTTCCTAAAAGATGTTACTGCAATGTTTAAATCCTCCCATCCAAGGAAGCAATTCACATTCAGAACAAGAGCAGTGGAAGAGTAACTGAAGCACTATCAGGACTGAATAAAACTACTCTGTGTACAAATTTCTGTGAACCAGACAATCTACATCTACCTCAGATTGCACATGGTTGCATTTGTTTTAACTTGTGCCATGGAGAGTATCTGGGAAAATTTCAAAGGGACATTGAGATATTCACACCCATCACTACTTATGTGCATTACACTGCAAGTTTTCATTTTATTGACAGGCTGTGTTGCCTTTTTTCAGCCCCGAATTGCCTGACCACTTTCAGCTACAAGGAACCTTTATTTTCCACAGCAATGTTGAGTAGTCTGATCCAGCCACAGAACAGTAGCAACACAACGGATATAAGGGATAAGTTCTGGGCTTTCTTCTCCCTTGACCTTTTTAAAAGTGGGTTTTTTTCAGACACTGCTTGAGCCAACAATATGCCTTTGAGGGTGGATGACAAATTGCCCCTATTTTGTGCATATTGGTTGAATTAGTTATGGGCTGCAACCAGAGTGTGCACAGCCACCCTGCCTTCACACTGCCATCTCCATTTACAGCACTTTCCTTCAGAGCTCCAGAAGGTGGAAGCAGCTCTCTGGAAGGATTCTGAGACAATTCAGCTACTGATACATGTCTTTCAAAACTTGGAGGTGTACTCATAAACCTTATTAAGATATCAATGGAACAGTCAGACCTTCCATTGGTTTATTAATGAATTTAAAAAGCACAAAACACACACATCCATCTGTTTTGGCATATAAAAAACAGGTAAATCCTCAAAAGATGCTCTGGCTGCCTTTTTTCCCCCCAGAAGCTACAAGGAAAGGCAACAGTAACTGGTGTAGAAATTACAGCTACTCAACAGCAAAAGGAAGAATCCCTCCGTGGAACACTCAGAAGGCAAGTGATAAGAAAGCACTGGTCCAGGTCCAGCCTTCCATAGCAACATATGGATACAAAATGATATGCCAAATATTTTGCTCTCCATTCAGAGTTTATTTTTTCAGTAGATATTTCAGCAAGCCCAGAGGCATTTCATACAACTTCACTGCAATGTACAGATTACAGACGTATTGTACAGTTTAAGCTCTTTGCGCTCAAGAATGACTTACCTAAAAAATATGGTAGATTATGAAAATAATTCTCTCCCTACAAATTAAAACATTATTTCTAGCGTGCTTGAACATGAAGTTAATATTTTCATTATTATCCATAGAGAAATGAATGTTCTAGAAAGGTCTACTAACAGATTTCCATAATCTCCTTTTGTATAAAACCAGATACCGTGAAATGAGGTATTTCTATTTTTCAAATACATGTAGGATTGAACCAAATAGGTCAACACCAAAAATAAATTGAAATCTGGTGCTGCTGAAATGAATGGAAGCTCAATCCAAAAAGTCAACCATCACTTACTTACCTAATACTGATAATTATTTATAACTCATTTACAATCAGAAAACTAGTATAGGTATATATTGCATGTATTTCACATAAGAATTCTAAAAATAAAAAGATAAACCTACTTGTTCTTACAAGTCAGTATATCTTCATTAGATCAGATCCTTCCTCATTGAAATATTTGGTGTTGATTTGGAATTACTTTAACTTCCATTATTTGTTAATATTCCTCTGCCTAGCTAATTGTTTTCTATCTCCAATGCCTTATGACTGAAGGATTATAATTTAAAAAAAAAAGTCAACTATATAGACTATAGATCATAAATATTAGGCATATACTTGATATGTATATAGTCAATTTATATTGAATACCTCTGCTATGATAATATTATTATTTTGAATATTAATATTAAAAAGAAATGTGTCAATATTTATTGCCTTAATCTCTACATTTAGTATATCAAAACCATGTAGGTGGACAAATAATGATGTCCACCAGGGAGGGGGGGAGGGTGAGGAGCAGGAGGGTAGAGACATAACAATAGGAAACGGGAATTTCAGTATTTTAGAGATAAATACATTAGAAAATTAATCAAGAAAATTCTCATTCTCCTTGCAGTTGTACTGCCTTTTTAACAGTTTGCAATAAAAACAGGAATCCCCATAGGTTTTGTATAGAAGATACCAGAACAGATGAAGTGGGAAGAGAAGTCCAATAATTAGAAGTGGAACAGATTATCTTGCCTTTTCCTTAAATAATTACCTGATCACAACATTTGGAAGAGCCCTGGATTTGCAGAACATGTGACTCACACTCCTGTCCTCTTTCTCATCTATTTTGTGTTCTTGCAGCTGAGAAAGGACTTGCGCACCTGCACAACCAACAGCCAAGATTATACAGCTATTGTGCTACACTGTTCCACACATTTTTTTTTTCAGTATTTATATTCCCAAATCAAGTGATCTCCAGAAGTACTATACTAGTATCAAAGCATGTTTGTTAGCACTGGCTCCTTGTCAAGTCTAAGCAATTAAATAAATTATGGAACATCCTTTACTATATTTAGAAGAAACACGCTGGCTGCAGTACAACTGCAATTTGCTATTATCTATAGATAGTATGGAAGTATTAGTCATTAGTTTCTTAAAAGAGATAATTCTCTAGACTTCTAAGCAACCAAGACTATTTGTTTGACTGTGAAAGACTGCTGTGTTACAGTTTAACACTATCGAGCTCAGTAAGTCGGATTTTATTCTAATAAAACAATAACAACTATTAATAACCCTAACCCTAACCCTGCCTGCATTTAGGTCAGCTGGAGTTTTGCAGTCTATTCCTGTGGTTTTTTTTTTTTCTCAGAATCTCTTGGCTGGCTCGAGCTTCTCCCTCTGACTGAGCAGCTCTGCTCCCTGCTCTGTTCTTATCTGCTTCTAGGAAACACTGCTTTGGAGTTGCTTTCACTTTGAAGTTTTCCAAGTATGACAGAAAAAACAGTTGCATTTTTTTCAGCTCTTTATTCTCTTGCCATCTGGACTAATGGAGATCTTTCTGAAATCCTTAGGATCCTTCTTCTTGATTTACTTAAACCAGTTCACCCCCTGCCTTGCCTTTTCCCTCTACCAATAAAAAGGTACAGTAAGAGAAAGTGTTTGCTTTTCTGCTGTCACCCTTAACTGAAAACATGACATCACCTAATGCCTACTGAAGTCATAATTTTGTCCAGAGCATGGTGCAACTTCGTGAACAGTCTCTATTTTTCTCCTCAGTGCACATTCTAAGGTGCTGTGCATGTGAGTGTCCCAGGATGAAGCACTGCACTCTCTTCCCTCTTGGTTCAGGATTGTGACTTAACACAAGTTTTCTTACAAACTGAAGCTTCACTGATAAAAGAAAAACAGAGCAAAAAAGCCCACTTTACATTACCTTGAAAGTTTCACAATTTTGAAGACGGGATTTAGTTGCAGTTAGCTTTTTAGAGACTCTTATCACTTCAACTCTCATATAACCTGATGTTTCTCAGAATCCATCTCTTATTCTGAATTCTGTCACCACTGAGCTCATCATCTAACCCTCAGTGAGTCTCAGCATAGACTTTCACTCAGGAGGTACTGAGCTGCTATCCATTAAAACCAAACAAGTCTGTCACTGGGAATGCTGCTGGGTGACGGTTTTGTTATTAGTCAGTCAAAACCATCATACTTAACTTTTAAATTTGGGTGATTTATGTCTGCAGTTGTCTTCTTGCTCCTTATTCCGCTTCAATATGCCAACCCACTAGCTCAGCAATGCTACACACAAAGGTAACAGAGGTCTAGACACATATGCACCCTCACAGATGTGTCTAATCACTTAACCACATTAGACAATTTCCAATGCTCATAAAAGTCATCATAGCTCAGAGAATTTCATGCCTCATTTGCTTTTCCCACATAATACACAATCTCCTTTAAAAAATACAGTTACCCAAGTTGCTTTTCTTTTGGTAACTTCTTCTATTGGTATCACTCCCTAAATATCCTTCAGAGAAAAGATTGCAACAACAACTAATTTAGGTTGTTTAAAAAGGTCTCAAAATATCGGCAATGGAAATCCAGATCTCCACTGAATGAAACCCATTTTCCTTCCAATGAAAATTTTCAAATTTTCAGAAATGTCAAAAGAAGTTTGAACATTCAGTCCACCCTTTTTCTATCCAAAAAGTCACAATACCAGTCACGATCTTCTCCTTACTTGCTATCTTTTCCATAGTTAAGTACATGCTTTTAGAAGAAACACAATCTCTCTGTTTAGAAATAAAAAACTATGAGACAGGGAAGCCAGGCAGATTTAAAAACCTTCATAATATAGTCCATGTAGCCTACATTCCACCTGGAATTTAACTGCTCTGCCATGGCATAGGGCATGCAGCATACAAGCACCTGTTCAAAAGAAATCAAACATGTAAAGGTTTGCCCTAACTGATGCCCCTCACTAAAGCCATATGAACATCTTCATAGAATATCCTGGAGGATTTCAACTTTCTCCTAATCAGATGCTATACTACATTTTCTTTTCAGAGCCCACACTCTCTGAATAGCCACAGCAAGGGACAACTCAGAGCTCTGTTTCTCAAACTTGACAAGTTACCAGAGCACTCTGTACCACTGTACCTGGAAACACAAAAAGTGCAGAGACCTCACCCTATGCAAGAAAGTAGGAGCCAGACTCAGCACTTCTATCAACTAAAAATACAAATAAAGGTACTTTAACCTGCCGGTGAAAAGAGCACAAGAGTTGCCTTTCTGACCGAAGTTAAGGCCATTTACAAATGGAAGACAGACACTACAAGTTCACCAGTGCCTTACAATATTCAGAAGCTGCATAGTTTTTTGCTGTGACCACGCAATCACAAATCATTTCAGCAAACCAAAAGCATAATGAAACACTACACCACATGTAGTCCCATAAAGGCTTCCCACTATTAAACAACGCCATGATGCTTACTTTAGTCCCTAAGGATATAATCCACCTCCCCTGCAGCACTTAAACACAGTTTAAGACTTAGAAGTAAATAACTCATTTCAATAAGGTGCTTTTGTGACTTTGGGTGCTATGGGACAGCAAGCAACCAGCAAGCCTGAACAAAGCTGGACTGTTGTAGTTGTGTGCTTAGCTTTAATTATCCTGGAGAAGAATACACCACGTGTCTGAAATGTGCCCCCTGATTCTTGGGGCTGTCCTGTGCAGGGCCAGGAGTTGGACTTTAATGATCCTTGTGGGTTCCTTCCTACTCAGAATAATCTGTGATTTTGTGATTTTAGAGGGGTTTTCAACTTCACCCCAGAGGGAGGGCAGCCTGCTATTGACATCACCAGATCAAATATAACCTAAAATACTGATAAAACTCTATTTCAGTGGAATTTTCTTCTAATTTAACTTAAAAGGGTTACTAGCTAGCTGGCTGCTGTAGAGCTGCATTTTAGGTAACTTCTGGGGAAAAAAAAAAGAAACAAAAAATGAGAAGAAATGGTGTCTGCTTGAATTTGTTGAAGAGTTCATAAAGGAGGACCTCAGAGCACAGGGTTACTGACAGCATGGGCTCATGACATTCAGAAGATCAAAGTCCATGAATCTCGGTTCTCCTGAATTAAGCCGCACTGCTTTACTTATTCTCAAAGTCAGCATTGATGAATAAGTAAGAACTTGAAAATTTACAAAACTATAACATACGCTATCAACCCTTTATTATTGAGGGAGAATGAAGACAATAGATTTCAAATTAACAGATCTGTTAGCACAGATAGCCACATTTGTGATGTTACTGAACATTAATTAAACACTTGTATCTGACTAGAAACCTTATTCTACTTTTGGGAACCACAGTGCACCAGCCCTTTTGATGCTGTTACGTTTTCAAAGAATGCATGATGTGAATTTCAGCAATTCTACTCTCAGTTACATTCAGAAAGAGAAAAAAAAAAACAAAAGAAATATGTAGCAGAATGTTTCTGTTAAATTGAATTGACATTGGACGAAAGGGGAAATCTTTTTAACAAAACATTCAAACTGACTTTTAACAGGATTTCAGCTGATATAAGCCTTTTAAAAAAAGTCACCTCTTGTTTCCCAGAGACTAATTAATATCACTTTAATATGATTTATTGCACAAATTAAATGTAATCAAACAGTATACTAAAAATAAAGGCAAATAAACAGAAGGTGAGAGTCAGTGTAAAAAAAGAATGAAAGCATTTTTAAGACACATGCCATGCAGCCTGTATCTACTTTCCATTACGACTCCTGACACCAGGAGTAGGCTGGGCATCCCTGCCACCCCAACACTCCCCTTGAGGCAGCGCAGGGAGTCAGACTAGTTGTAAACAAACTGGCACAAGCCAATGGAAGAGAAACTTTCCTTCAACCAGATCAGGTTGAGCTGATGTCATGGCTGTGAAATAGATGGGGCAGCTGAAAGGAAAAATTTTGTGAGCACCGATGTTTCGTATTCTCATCCAGACTCATCTGAACTAGCCTGCATCTTTCATGCAGACAAATTTCATGCCTGCCACACTGTGTTTCTGGTTATGTCTCTCAGGATGGTATCTGTTCAAACTGACAACATGGTAGTGTTAACTCAAGTTCACCTTATGAACAGAGAAATCCTGTCCTGCATTCACAGAATAGTGATTCCTGTTTGTGCTGCACTGCAGTCAGTTCCCGTTCTCCTTTGTATACTTTGGCATAATTCATTTGTCCTGTTCTTCAAAGAGAAGACCATCTATTAGTTCTTAAAGTCAGTCTGTTCATTCTTCTCTTTTAAAATTACTGTGATCCCATCAGCTCTCTCACTGCTCTTCACAAGTGGTCACAGATCTGATATTTTCATCCATTCAGGTATCCTTGCACTGCGTTTGTCAGAGTCAGTACTTTGAAGATTCTAGTTCATCGAGACACTCTGACTCATTCTTACAGGGTCAGAGTAAATAATATCTTTGTTATTTATATGGATGACTGCCACATTAACACAACTGATCTTTCTAACCAAAAGTAGTGCAAAAATGGCACCAAGCAACCCAAACTTCTTGGCTTCCTCAGACTTTCACAGAATAACAATCCACCTTTTTATTTGGTAGTCTCTAAGTATTGTAAGTGCACTAACAGAAAGATTCCTTAAAGTCTGATGCTTATTTCAGTCTCATTTTTCCTACAGATTCACAGTACTCTTTTTTCATCACTCTTAGCAATTTAAACTGCTTTCCATTTCCTACCTGTACCTACAGTTCTTGTGCTTGAGTCCATAAGAATTTTATAGTTTAGTCAAATTATCCTTGCCACACTTCCTAACTTGCCTCTGCCATGGGAAAGTTTGCTGTTGTACTCTTATTAGAGTTTCTTTAGAAGAACATTACCATGTAGCAACCTTTTGCTGCAAACTTAAAAATCAGACAAGATGGCTATTCTGCCATCTTTTTTCTATTAAAAAGCAACTCCCCTTCACATCCAATAAATATGCTTTGCACTATCTCAAAAATAAGTGTAAGATTTCACTCTAATTTTAAAAGCAATAATGAATACTCAATATTCTGTATTCTAAATGCTAGTTTAAAGATGAATCTAAGCAGCATACATGCTCCAACTTGCCTCCTGGAACAGGCAGATGCACTTCCCTCACCCTTTCACTTTCTAAATCCCTGGTTATATACTATGGTAAATAACTGAGCCTAAAATTCTGAGCAATGAGAACGAAGAAATGAACATTTCACCTTTTTTTTTTTCCTCCTCTGTTCTGATTCCTGATTTAAGAATGTGCTTAAATTCCCAATCACTGGGCTTTAAATTATTGTTTTAAAAAATTCTTAAATCTCAAGAGTACTACACACGTTTGACCTAACTTCACACTTAGCAATAGGCAAGGCTGTAGTAAGAGAGGTTTTTCTGACTGAAAGGCAATGCCAATTATACAGGAAGTTTATGGTTTGAAATGCGGCTTCCTATATCTAAACAATTCAAAACGTAACAATGATAGTTGAAACTATGTAATTCAAAGAAAGGATGTTTTCGTTTTGTGAAGTGGGAAGAACTGGCAAAAGGCATCAAGGAGGAAAAATACTGCTCATGCAAAGGCATGGCTTCCTCCCCCTAGTGACATTTCTAGTAGCTATAATACCACTCACTGCAACAGGGAGAGTAAAAACCCTGAAACGCAACCCAGAATATTGAGGAGAGAATTATTTGTGTAAGATTTTGAAATCACAGATGAAGGCATTCGATGAGTATACTTTTAGACATAAAGAAATCTTAAAAAAAGACTCTATAATAAACCTCCGCTTTTCCCTGTTAATGGCTTATTTGTGAAACCAAGAGAAGCAAGACTGCTTTTATAAACTTACGACATGGAGGTACAACACGTGATGTACAAAACTCCAGCAAAAACTTGAATCTATTACCCTGGTGCAAATCTGCCATGATTCCTTTTAAATTGACAGAATCACAAGGATTAGGAGCAGGACAAGTGTGAAATCTGGCAGATTAACTTCAGCAGGAGGAGGTCTGTGTAGAAGCAGCAGCTGCCAGGTCAGACACTATAGTTAACCTTTCCCAATGCAAAGAAGCAATGGTAAGAGGATGATACCAAGGTACTTGTTCTCAGTTGCACTCATTTTGATACTGCATCAACAGAAATTGCCACAGGCTCTTTGTTGACTAATAGTTCTCAAACTGCTGCACAGAGAAACTTAGTGAGGATGTCAAATGTACAAACACTGAATGGGAAGAGGGGAACAACTACAACATTACACAGATAGCAGCATTTGTAGTAGGAGGAACGCAGCAAGCAAGTCATGCAGAATGACTTGTGCAGAACAGCACCGCAGGTTACCCACTCCTCTATTTATTACCACATATACTGTACCACACTTTGCAGCTCTCCATCCATTTCTATGCAGATGTCTGTATTATAACATCTTGCATAAGTATCTGCTACAGCAGCATACTAAATTTGGCAAGAGAAGGTTGCAAAGATAGGGATGAAAGACTGGCTCCTTAGTTAAGGCCAAGGCTTATACGTTCCGGTGGATACGCCAGACACAGTTTCACGTTAAGCATGCATTCCAGAATGGGTTTAAAATAGGACACATTTCCCCAAAGATACGGTCTTTCAGAGTGAAACCATACCCCAGAATACCCTCACTGCTGTAAAACCTAAGGATTCTAACCAAAGTCCCTAATTCAGGAGCTGAAGTTCCTTAAGCAGTTGATTAAGTAGGCAGCTCTGAACTTGCATTTTGCAGTTGCAGTTCAACCACCAACAGGAGCCCAAATTTTTTTAACATGGTCACCTTCAAGAGACAGCATAAGTGATCTCCCTCCACTCCACTGGCAGTACCTATACCCTTGGAACTTCTGTGTCCTTTTTCCAGAATTTTCAACACAGTGCTATGGAAGTATTTGATATAAGAGTCTGGGTGAAACTTCTCCATTGCTATAGTATATGCCTGTCAGCACAGGAGATCAGACAACTGAACTTACCATTAACTTGCTTTTATGGACTTTGATCAGGAAAATGCATGATGGCCTTAGCTGGTTCCAAAGGAAAAGATTCTTAGACATTTGAAAAAGTATAGTCAAAGTGGAGGAAATACAAGAATAAGTCCATTTTCCAGTAGTAGAATGTTTAGATTGATGAGGAAAACGTAACTTATTCTAAATCTACTTCAAAGATCTGACATGTATTAAATTTTGGGTTTGTTTTTTGTTTGGGTTTTTAGTTTAAGTTCCATTTCACAATAAGTTTTGCAGAGACAGTTTTTAATCTTACATCTTTCTGCCAACACAGAAATTCAGGTTTGTACAACTCCTTTACCCCAAGACATGAAATTCAAACATCTTCTATTAAACATTTCTAAAAGTTACACTAAAAAACAAAAGTCATACAAAGTGAAATTTAATCCTCAGATGTCTTTTCTATTATTAAAGAATGGAAATGTATGTCATATATTTCAAATGCTTTACAGAATGCACATTTGAATTGAGTACCCTGACTGACACTTCAATTAAAAAAAAAAAAAAAGAGATAGGTATGTCTTTAGACAACACTGGAGCCAGAATAGAAAATAACTATAAACGTTTTCCTTTTGTTCCCCACATTTAACATCACTGATTGCAACAAAGGACTCTAGAAGAGCAATCTTTCAACATGAAAAAAAATAGAGGAAATACTTCTTCAACACAAACTGAGAAGCAGTCATCCTGTGGCATGAGATCTCATCAGCAGCACAGTATTTAATTCTTGGTATGCATAATGAAGATAGGAAAAATTAACTTTAAATGGGAATAAGAGGAAATTATAAAAGCAACTGGATTCCAGTGTGGTAAGCTTTAGAAAACTTCAGCTAATTTTGAGATTGTAAATTTCTGTGCCTACAAGAACAGTGGTTTAGACAAGATGATCATTGCCTAGTATTTCTATTTGTGTATGTACATATTCAAATAAAACAGTGGGGAAAATCTGTAAATCAATCTAAAACCACCTGGTCTTTATATGTTGGGCTAGTTATAGATTGATAAATCCCCCCATCAGGTAGTGGTGCAGAGTTAAAAAGACTTAGACAAAAACTACAGAAAATGAAAAAATATCTGAACATTTTGTCTGAAAAATCTTTAGTGCCCTTGGTCATGCAGTGAGAAATGTGAAAAAAGGCATAAATAGTAAAAAATTTTGATGTGTTTCCAAATAGTATTTGAGTTGCAAGAATGAGAGATTGACCTGCCAGAGTAGCAACTAAGGTGAAGGAGGAAAAAGCCCATTTGATAGAAGCCTAATAATCTGGCCACAGCATGAGGGACAAATCTCAAAGTATTAATGTATCCCTTACATGAAGGAAGGACTTATCAGTCCCTCTCTGATAAACCTTATTGTGTTGAGCAGTAGGTATCTTTTAACTGGAAAAGGATTTACAAATTGAAAAGAGACTGAGGTAAAGCACACTCTGGGAAGTCTAGAAAATACAAAAAGTTAAATATGGACACTCTTGGAACAATACATGACAGATGTAGAGGCAAGAAGGGGTACAGTTATTTAAAAGACTTCTGAGGTGCAGAATTCCAAAAGCTTTGGAGAATAGAGAGAACTGAAATTAAAGGATATAAGTGAGAAAACCAGGTCTGAATATTTTGAGAAAGCTTCTTGACATCAAGATTATTCTGGGTGATATTTAATGTTCACGGTGGCAGCCTTTTTTAGATGAATCAAATTGTGGAAATAATCTCCCAAGGGAATTTGAGATTGTCAATCACACCTGTATTTGTATCAAGACTGAATAAAATGGTGCTGTATACCCAAGAGAAGCAATTCCACACTGACAAGGAGAGGATTAAATGACCAGCAATAGGTACAATGATTTCAATAAGGTATTTATAGTCAGCGTCAAACTTTTATTTTATGAAGTACAAGCTAGGTCTTGCTTGATTTCAACTTTTTCACAAAGAGTTTTATCATTTTGGTCAAGAGATCAATTTAAAAAAAAAGTTATCAGATGCAAACAAACCCACAAACATATGTTACAAGCTAACATCAGTGATGTTCCCAGAGCAGTGTATTTTATCGGGTCCATTCTACAGCACAAAACTAGGTCCTTCCTCCACAAAGTTATCAAAAGCTTAACATTATAACATAGAAATAGTTCAATATTTCTTTGTATAAAGTAGTAAAAGGCTTTAGTTTAAGGAACAAGATCACTTATTACTGTCTGAAATTTGCATTTTTATTTTCTGATGGTACTTGCAGTTTTTTGCATTTGAAGTGCAGAAAACAATATAAACACTAAAAAAATTACTCTGGAATTATGTACCTATTCCTGCAGAGAAGTAAAGCAGAAAACCTTTTTACGTTTCTGTCAAATTTGGTTGTTGACAATTGAATAGTTTAGTAGTTCTCAATACAGCAGCAGTTGCAAATTCTGGGAAAAAAAGGTTGCTAAGACTCCCTCCCATCCTGCAAGTGGAATTTTCCACTTTATATAAATACTATTTTTGTCAAAGCATTTTCTACAGAGTCATGCTACCACTGCACATGCAATGGGAAGATCCACAGTTGTAATGAAACTGGGCACTTTTACTCAGGGTAAACTTATATTTTCATATTAAGGACAAACATACATCATAGTCAAGAGAAGTGTTGCTAATCTTTGCAGTAAATACAAGATTTACATTTTTATTCCTAAATATCAGTGGTATCTGATTTAAAATGCTAATTTTCCATAATACATTCCTAGCAAAGTTCATGATAAAACACCCTGAACACAGCTGCCAGTTGCCATGCCCCTTACACCTACTGTAAGAATTTGCTTGCATGGAAAGCACTGTGAGCTGAATCAACAAAAAGCAGAAAGAGCTTTCATTTAGGGACATTAGGATTTGTGCAAGTTGCAACAAAGCAAGATATCTATCAAAGGATTTATATCTACTTTTTCTAGAGTGAAGGCAACTTTCAGCCACTATTACTGGACACATCAAAACATTTTGATTAAAAGCTGATCACTGAATCATGAAAAGTAAGGACAGCCAATCTCAAATCACCCAATCCATCTACATGAAATAAAACAAGAATTCTACCTTAAATCTACAGTGTCAGTCAAACTCCACATTATTTGAAAATTGCTTTACTATAAATAGCACTCAGAACAGAGGGAAAATAAGTAAAGGTAAAGTGAAAAGCTGGCAGGAGAAGTTAAAAAAAAGACTGCTCATGGTTCCATGGAATTTGGCGTATTTTCTGTATATGTGAGTATCTCAAAAAGAAAATCACATCTTTGAGCAGATCTATTGACTAAAAACTACAAAAATTCCTAATACATCTCATAGTTAAAAGAAGGGTAAGGAAAATTATGCGATATTTGCAGAGTAATTAGCAAATAATGACAAGTGTCAAGAACTTGTTTATAGTTTGGAACTTTAATTACTTGAGAGAAAATATAGAGGAAAATAACTAGAAAGATCATAGTTGTTAATTGTGTAGACTAATTGATGGAGTTATAACAATTGCTGAGGCATTTCAAAGTTCATCCTTCAACAGCAACTAGATGTTGAAAGAACTGTTCTGTCTAATAGTGGTGAGAACAACATAGACCTATGGTCCACCTTTCCCTGAAGTTCTGGAATCCCACTGCTTCAAGTTTCAATTATAATGGAAATTTTACATTACAAAAGTATAAACATATACTTGGCTTGCAAAGAAAATTGTCACTGGTGCTAAATCACAGCAAAAAAAAAAAATTGTACATAAATTTCAGTTGTCAGAAGAATTTATAGGGCTGGACTTAAGGGCACTAATAGCTTTGCTTGTAGGTTGAACAACTTTGGCACAGTGACATTAAACACACACAACATGTCAGAAGGGAAACACTTCCCAAAAGATTCAAGTAAAGGGAAGAGGGCTGAAATAGGATATAAAATTTCACCGATTGAGTGAGCAGATTTGATTTCCCAGAATCGAGCCTGAGAGGATACTGACTTAAGCAGGCACTGCTCAGTTTGAGGTCAGTCTGGAGTTACCTGGTGGCCTTCAGTGACATACAGTCACATTTGGCACTATTACATATGAACCTGTCCTCAGGAGAGCACACGGGTACAGAGAAGCCTTCAGCACTTGTATTATAACCACTGTGCAAAAAGGAGCCTGTCAGTCCGAAGTGCTGCTGTTAGCCTGTCTCTCACGAAAAAAATAAATTCATTTCATTAAGTGACCTGGCAACTACAGTCCCACACTTCCAGTGACCCATACCAATTAACCTCATCAAGAACATTTATTTGCCCAGGTTTGTTTCAGTCTCACATACATTTCCACTATTCTCTCTTCTTTTACTGATTTACAGATAGTTGAATATATCTGACAAGTGAATGAGCAGGTTAAAAGTAAATATGACAGAAATCTTGATATTTGTGAATTTCTCTGCAGTGCCTTTCAGTTGACAGTCAAGCATGTACTATATTCTCAGCTGCTTGCCCTGACATCACACCAATGTGCTGACGGCAGAATTGCTAAGAGTATGCAAGATGAGTAACTCTTCCCCATCTGACTGGTATCTCTCCTCAGCACCACGTGCCTACTGGTGTTGGTAACTCTCACAGCACAGCAGGAGACCCTGCCTTGAAGGGCCCCACCCCACCCACGGCGACTTGCTGTCCCGAGACCCTGCTCCTGTAATCATTACACATTTCATCATTGCAGCTTAACACAAAATAAGTTCAAGCACTGATCTGGAAGACACCCCTTGCAGAGAGCCACATGAGTGCTTCCCACATAGAGCTTCCTGAAGCAGTCCATATTTTGAAAGGTACATATTTGAATAAGCTTTAAAAAAATATAGGAGAAAATATCCGAGACAAAAATGTCATTAGTTCATACAAACTAATACTGAACTTTTCACAGGACAGCTATGAAGCTGTTGACACCAAGTAAGAAATATCTTGTAAGAGTGCTATTTGAAATGTTCCAATGTTAATCAGAGCAGTGGCTGCATTGCTCCCTTAAGCAGATCTGCTCTCAAACTGTACAGCAGAAGTCGTAAGCAAACAAAGGAATAAATGCTGTAAGATCTCAGATTAAGTTTTGTCACACAAGAAGTCAACATATGAAAGGCTGAGGATGATGTAGGTTAGAATTTCAGTTTCACTAAGAGATTTAAGTCTAATTAACTGGGAGTGTCAATAACTCTCTTATTTTATTTGAATTACATGCATGCTTTGGGTTCATCTACAGACTTTGAAAACCAAAAGACTGCTCAGAAAGCTTTTATATCTGAAAAAAATTAAAATAAAAATGGAAATTAACTTTCATCAAGAGGTGGATGTGTTTCATAGTGCAAGCAGCTAAATTATTAGAATAAAACAAATAAAATACATTAATGTTATCTTCATTAAGGAAGGACACAAACAGGTATAACTGGATCCACGAGTAACCAAAGACCACATGGGTATCCTTCCAGTTCTCTGAAGTCTAAAACAGACATCAAGATGGTACCCTGTGCTGTTGTCAGTGAATGAAGCTGTTCTGTTTGCCTGCATTAAGAGAGGGTTTGTGTGATGCTGTCAAGTCAGACTCTGAAGAACAACTGGTTGCACTTTCCATTCTCCATCTTTCTCATAGAGGAGAAAAGCCTTCTTTGATAACAGACAGTTCAAACACTCGAGAACTTCATATTCAATAAATGAGGTGACACTTTTACAAAATATGGAGCAATAACATGATACATTAAGTGGAGAAAGTGGCACTCCAATTCAGCTAATTTAAGATTCCAAAAGGTGTCTTGGTACACGCTGCACTGACAGCATGCATACATACATATTAAGAGGCAGAATTCCCACAGTACATCCAGCACCAACAGTTCATATAGATTTGTCAAATATCAGACACTAATTGCTTAAAATAATAGTTTTATTTTCCTTAAATAATCTGTCACTACTTTTAAGAATGAATTTCCTCATTTAGCATGTCTCAACTACATAAAACCTACTATAATTCCTATTCTCCCTGCTTTAACATCAATCATCCTTTTTTGAAATTTTTCTCTCATAGCTGGTTTCCAGCACTAGTCTCAGCAGTGTTCAGTCTGATTTTTCTCACAGCTTTTTCCCCATGAATTATTGTCAATTTTACACGCCAGTAAAATATCCAAACCCCTGGCCACCATGGGATTGATATCTAAAGCCAGATGAGAACTTTAACTTTTATCCCCTTTAGGAATGGATCTCACTTTTCTAAAGCGACTCTTGTTCTCTCTTCCATCAAGAAACTGAGAAAAAAGCTTGAGCTCCTCTCCAGGTGGCACATATTGTACATACAAGGAGCTCTTCACTTTTCATGCAATTCATTCCATTAGAGATGGTAAACTACAGTTTCCTGCTGAATTTTAAAGCAGTACTTCATGTATAATTTATAAAAGCTGCCAATTGTATCAACCTTACTTTTTCCGGTATATTTTCTCCTTCAAAATGTCCCATGCTGTTATTCTACAGCCATAAGTGCAGTATCTATTACTGGCTCTAAGTGACATTGCACTGGCATCCATTTTGTTGCTATCAACAGTCACTTGAACGTTACAGATTTTTTGGCTGACAACATCACCTACTGCTTTGTTGTTACACTTAAAGTAGCCATAGAGACAAAAGAACAGCTGAAAAGCAATTTTAATGCTTGAGAAATGGTTATTCTTTAGTAATTGAATGGTACTTGTCGGTATGGAATCTATGGGTTTAACGGAAGTTATTTTATATAGTAAGTTTTGAATCAAAGCCTTGCTCAAAAATAAAGACAAATACAAAAGAGAGTTGTGTTTCCTCCTGCCCACCCTAGTTCTGCTGGCAATGAACAGAGGCAGAGGAGACTGTCTGCCTGCTGTAGCACAAGAAATAAACACAGAAGTTGACTCCAGTCCCATATCCCAGATACAGTTGTCGCACCAAGATGCTTACCTTATTATCTCTTCATATTTGCAAAAACACTCAAAGTGGGAAGGAATAAGGAATTTCCATGCTTCATCTTCCTCACCAAGTGCTTCACCACCTCAAGTAAAGTGCTGCTCCAATGACAGGAACACAACACAACTTAGGAAAAAACCTGAGGATCCTCTCCTTGAACTTTTCCCTCTAGCCACACAGATCTGTTTTCTCTGTAGTATAACCCTTCCTACACAGACTATGTGTAGAAGCTCAGACTAACAGCTGAATCCCACTGCTCTCTGCTCATAATCCATTAACTCACATTACAGTGTAACTTGCAACTGATGGGAATTGAGGGCACTCAGCCCTGGGATACTTGGCACCTTTCAGATTCCAGTCCTAGATGTTTAAATCCTTCCATGTTCCCACAGCTCCTGCTCCTGATTGGACAGAACACATGGGATCAAAGTAAGTATTACATTTTCTATCTTAAATTCTGTTGTTGGTGAGTTAGAGAATTTATAAAGATGATTATAAATAGCAGATTATCCCTGGTTTGGTACAAAAAAAATGCAGTAAAGCAGAGTCTTGTCTTGCAAAGCCAACTAGCAGACAAAGCATGCAGCTGCCAGGGACAGCTGAAGGAATATTTTCCTATCCAAGAGCCTTCCCCTCACCCTCCACTTGACACTGCTGCCTTGCTCCCAACACCTTAGTGGCAGCATGAACACAAAACCTATTCCCATGGGCTGCTGCCTGATCCTCCCCCAGCAGCAGGAGTAGCTTTAGCCCCTTAATTTCCTGCCCCATGAGCAGCCCCTGACTCGTCTGTTCCCATAAGGCAGGATAATACAGTCAGGAGGAAATGTTCTAGCAAGAAAGCAAGTGAAAGGGGATAAGGGACAGGAGGGGAAGGAAGACTGAGAAAGATGATTCTTCCTCCTCCTCACCAGATTTCCCTGCTGAAAGACTCCTGCATGCCCTTTCCCACTCATTGAATTGTCTTGTCCCCCTGCCTTTGCTCCCCACAGCCCTGACATCCCACTTGAGGCTGCTTTTACCTCTACAGTAGCCTCTTGCAAACCCTCAGCTTTCAACAACCTGGCCTCTATGCCAAAATACATTTTGTTGACACTTCAGAAAGAACACTTTACACCGAGGATTATGATCTTTTACTCACATTGGACAAAATCTGCTTTTGCTAAGAAGCCTTGAATTGACTGTGGAGCTCACACAGAAGCAAAAATATTAAATGTTAACATACGAAAGAACAGGCAAGCTGTAACAGTGGAGGTCTGTTCCTCTAGCTTGCAAGTTTCCAGCTGAGTGAGAACATTCTAATGATAAACTGAAATTAAAAACAGATTCATTCTAATTTTACAAATTCAATGATCTATAGCAAAGATGCTTAAAGTGGAAATAAAATTCTTAAAAACCGCTACTTTTTTGTTCTTTTGAGCAAATACTATTCCATGGCTTGAGGGAGAAGAAGAGAGACAAGGATGAAAAAAAGTTTTTATCACAATTATTTAATTCAGCACCTCAGCCATCACTCATGTACAGTTACTAAAGGACATTATGCAAACAATCGTAACAAACAACAAGAGTGGGAATATTTTATCAAAATATTAATCGAATATTTCCTCAAATTTTCAATTTCATCAAAAAGAGGGCATGACAATATTTTAAATAAGCTACTTCCCCACTCTCACGAAGTTTCATTATTCCAACCTCAGCTTTGCCTCAACAGGTCCTGCTCCAGAATTTTTCAATCACACAGAGATTGCACAGCTTAAGCAAATGACCTGGGCAGATGCCCAGCAAGACAGGAGCTCATTTCAAAAAGGGAGAGTGCTCTCCTCTCACGGAGTCTTATTCAGAGGCATCAACAGCCTCTAACAGAGATGCCCGATAATAGGACACAACATCCCTGTTGGAAAAGCATCCATCAGGGGCAGTGGAAGGCTAGGACTTGGGCACCACCCCACTAGTACTGCAGCAACTGCTGGATTAGGGAGCGTGAGCCAACACACTGATCTCCAGCTACAGACAGAAAAATGCAGTCTGGCACATCCCCTCTGACAGATTGCCAAGTCCAATTCCACATCTCTCAAAGATGGGCATGAAGGGAAAAGACAAATCTGCGAACAAAATCAAGTTTCTGATCTTTGTGCCCCCATAGTCACAGAATCACAGAATATGCCAAGTTGGAAGGGACCCACGAGGATCATTGACTCCAGCCCCTAGCCCTGCACAGGACCATCCCCAAGAGTCACACCATGTACCTGAGAGTACCATTCAAATCCTTCTTGAACTCTGTCAGGCTTAGTGCTGTGACCACTTCCCTGGGGAGCCTGTTGCAGTGTCCAATCACCCTCTAGGTGAAGAACCTTTTTCTAATATCCAATCAAACCTCCCCTGACACAACTTCAGGCCATTTCCTCAGGTCCTGTCACTGGGCACCACAGAGAGGAGATCAGTGCCTGCCCCCCTCCTCTTCCCCTCATGAGGAAGTTGTAACTGCAATGAGATCTCTACTCAGTCAAGCCTGAGTGGAAGGGAAAGAAGTCCACACACAATGAAATGAGGTAAAACTCAAATGGAAAAGAGTTGAGTGGCAGCCTCAGACTCAGTCCCAGTGACATTTTTATCAAATATGTTTGGAATTGCTCCCACCTTGGGAGAGAAGAATCTCCTCTGAAACACAATCTAAAAAAAAAGATGTGATGGGGTAGGAAATAAAAGACTTCAATTTAAAAGGTTATGGAAAGATCATTTTATAGGGGAAAGACTTTTAGAAAAGAATTTTCAATGAAAAAGATCTCAGATAAAACTCAAAAAGAAATAATGTAAGAAACTGATAACATCAAGGACAAGTTGTATTTGAAGATTAACACATATTCAGAAAATATGAGGAATGAGATTATCTAGCAACTTCTAGCAATAAACACAAAAACCAGAGACTTAACTGGTTTAGCTTGCTATACTAGCTTAATCCTTCCTAGCTGCACTTTAGTCAGTGAGAAAAGGACTTCCTTGGTGTGAAGGCACAGATGCAGGAAGCCTTCCCTCAAGGAGTTTGGCAGAAAGAAGCTGCACTGCTGCTTGGAGCAAAGGGCTCTGGATAGAGCATGGCAAAGCTGTTACAGTCACCATATAATGTCCTTGTAATAGCTCAAATTAAGAAACTTTGCTGCTTTTCCAGTAAGTCCATCTTTCAGCTTTTTGATCCTTTTGGTGTGAGCAATTGTTCCAGATGCAATTTAATAGGAGTTTGTGTAATTTTGCAGAGGTCATTATCAGATTCATCGTTATTTACATTCATGTTTCCATTGGGAACTAATCCTTAGGGTATCATGGTTTTAAAATTCTGATGAAAGGCCTTAAAATTCCCCCTGGATTTGTATTCTCAGTTGATGGAATTATATCATTTTTAAGCACAGAATGACTCACAACTGGATACAAAATACTGACTTCATAGAAACTTTGACATGCTTCCTAATATTTCTTATACGTTCCCTGTTCTAAGGGTCTAGGATTTGAATTCCTGACGTCTGGATTTACAAGAAACAATTCCTCTCTTTCCAATAGAAGTCTTTGTTTAATTTGAAAAAGCAAATACGGTGCTGAGATCCTCATTTTGTTAGACTTGCATAACTACATCTCAAAGTACTTCTCAAACAGCTGTAACAGAAGGATTTCCCAAATCTTACAACTAGCCCTCCAACTATTAGCAAAATAAATCCCTAGGTTTATGGACTTAGCATGTTAAATGTATCTGGATGGATCTTTCCTATTTAGACCAAGTATTAGAAAGTTCTAATGTTTGTTCTGTGGTTAGTTTTTCTGTAATCAGCTCACCTTCCCAGTCCACAAAAACTGCTCATTCCTTTTAACTCAAAGAGCTATTCAGATCCTGGTAATGTATTATTGAAACATTAAGACTATTAGTAGCCTCTTAAGTATCACACCATAGTATAGGAAGTCTTTACTTTTAATTTAATTGGCTTCATAAGGAGAAGAAAAAGGGTTATTTAGCTGGTTTTATCTGCTTGTTTTACTATTATTAAGCTGTAATAGGACCCCCTCCCTTTCATTATCTGATATTATTTCTCAATGGCCAAACTTGAACAGCAACTCAAAAAGTAAAATGATACTGCTCTTAACGTCCCAAGAGCAAACTGCTAAAACAGTAAAGTGATACCACTTACAGCTGCTGGAAGTAAGCATTTGGCTTAAAGACCTTTCATGTAATGAAATGTGTTTCAAATCACCACACATGCACAAAGTATGCCACTAAAAGTAGCTCCAAGGTTACTGCACACAAAGGAACAGCAACAACCAAATAGGAGAATACCCAATGTCACCTGGTGACCAGGACAGAACCACTGACTAACTCCACTGCAGGGAAAGCCTTGCTTGAAAGGTATCTGTGAGTTGACTTGATATAGACAATTTTGAAATAAACATTCCAATGAGGTTTTTAAGACTCTTAGACACAAGCATAGACCACCATTCCTACTGCTACTGCTAAGACTAATTTAAAAGGAAATTAATATCTGAAGCCCTCACTGCACTACAAATGTTTGAGGCATAAATACTGCAAGTTAAGTGTGTCCCTCAGTTTGATACACTGGAGTTATAGTTAGGAATGTTAAGATGGAAGAAATGAGTGGTATTCCAAAGGTTTAATATTGGGAAAACCAATAACCAAAGCATTCTATTCAATAAAGCAAACAGAAAGCCAAGAAGACCAAATGGCTTAGGACTTTTAAAGGAAGACCAGAAAGGAATGCAATAACTCAGTGCAGCCTATTTTCATGTGTTCAATATCAGTTTCATTTGTTTTTCAATAGTACTTTAATATTAAAACTTATAAAATGTATTTTAAATGTGATAATTATGATAATTTAAAAATCTAAAGAGCAAAGAGCCACAGAGTAATCATATAGTCTCTAACAGTGCTGATCTTAAAGTATACCTTTACTATTGAGTATGCTCAGTGAAAAGCTGATTAATTTTGTTCAATAGCTGGAGTTCTATTTAATCAGAAATGCACATCACTCCCCATGGACTCCTTTGCACTCAAGATGCAGAACTAAAATGAAAATGCCCCCCCTTCTAAGACTTATCTTTCATTTAAATTGGACAAAGACCAGATTTTGTGGATTGCTGAACCTATTTCTCACATATGGTCTTGTCCACTAGATTAATTTCACCAGCCTCAGAGGAACCACACAAGTGAAAAATAAAGACTGAGCAAGCCAGCCACGGCACTTTGAGCTGAAGCATGTGCCTGTGACAGAGTGTGACCTACAGCACATTATGCAACTGATAGGCAGTGGAGATGGTGATCAGCCTTTTGTTTAAAAGCATGTCAGAAATACAGTTTATCACTTCAGAGGCCAACTGCTCATTCCAGTGCACCAAGCAGCAAAGTTTCAAACAAAAACGGAATTACAAGATAAAAATTTAAAGGTAAAGAATAATATTCACAGGGAACCTTGTAAAACCTGGTCACTCAGCTTTATAGCTTAGCACATGCCATAAGCTATAAAAAGACTGGAAAAGAGAGATGGACATCCTACTCCCAGTATTCCCTACATCTTTTACTGGCTGAACAGCTACTCTTTCAGTGCCATCAAAATCACATAAGCATATAAATTACTTTTTCAGTTAAACCATAGGATTGAATCTATCCTTATTCCTCAATCTTTTCAAAAGCTTTAAACACTTTGAATTACTCTCTTTTCATGTGCTTTCTTGTTCTGCTGTGCTACTACTTGTCATTTCAGGAAGTTGGCACTAGCTTTTCAAAGACCACTTCAGAACTGTTTTTTAGACCTATTATTGACATTTCTACCTCTTTCAGCTGTGCCACCACAACATCATGACAGACAGATACAATATATGGTATCTCAAGTCCCTAAAGAGCTATTGTTAATATAAAAAAAACCTGATTAATTTTTACACTGGAGACAAAGCACATTAATCAACCTAATAGCAAGGCCTGGAAGCATTGCCAAACACTACTAAGATCACGAATTAGCCATCTTTTGAGAATTCTTCTAATGAGCTACCAAAAAAAAAACAAACCCAAACCTAAAAAAGCCAAGGAATTTAGACAAAACTGTAGACAAAACACATTTAGACAAATTTAGACAAAACACATCTTTATTTTAAAGTAATCATTGGATGTTGCTTTATAAGTACATCACACTTCTTAAAGGAAAAGCTGACCTGTGGCTGACTCATTAGCCTCTTGCTGTAACTGTTGCATTCTGCCCTTTAAGTCTAGTTTCATGAAGGCCTCCTGGTATGTCAGCAAGAACTACTTTCCTAAGAACACAGTAGGACTGTATCCCTAAGTAATCTTAAGCAACACAAAAGTAATTTAATTCTCCAGACCCTGCAATATTTATAATTCTATTTTTAAATTTACATATTATATACAAGGATATATTATAATTTGGCTTATTTACAAGAATAAACAAAAAGTACTCTAAATTGAACACAACAGAAGTATATGACAAGTTTAGGGTTTTCAGGGGGCAGTGTTTTGTTTTGGGGTTTTAATTGTATTAGCCTTTTCTCAATCAATCAAAACAGACTATTCTACAGGCTTAAGGAGCACACCATCCCAAGTTGTTAAGCAATATTGTGGTTTTGTGTAATAAAGTGAAAGGACTGTGTGCTTTACCGAGCAAGAACAAGAAATACAGGTAAGAAGGAGCAAGATATGGTGAGACAAACTTGGGCATTGCACTGAGCAAATGTCTTGACATTTAACAATGCATGTATTGTTGTACAGTGACAAAGGGGAAGAGTTCAAAAAGAAATTTTCTGTCCTCTATTCTGAAAGCTCTGTCTCTCCTCAGATTCGTCATAAAAATGTAGAAAGAACAGTCTGATTATCTAGTTATCAACTTCATTTTAGCACAAAGCACAGCATCACTAGGGACATATATTTTAGTTACTGTGTAAATACCTGCTAAAATCAGAGGAAAAGATTAAAAATCACTTTGGAAGTAGTAGTTTAGCTACATATCAAAGTCTCTCTTTTTATACTAGCACCACACAAGCACACTCATACAAGCAGGGTGCTAAAAAAGAAAGCAGTATCAAATGAAGTTCTGCATGGACATGAAGATCCAGATGGCCAGTAGGTGGGCTTTGAAAATAACATACAGGAAGTACCCTTTGTTAATGCTGGTGAGATGCTTCATCACTTGTGGATAACTGCACTTATCGCTGTTGTACCAGTCATTACCTCTTCAAACAAAGCAATTTACTTTATCAAGGAACACTGGACATTGGTTTGGATTTATGCCTGCAAGGTGTATATAAGTTCTTTGGGGAACACTGCCCTTTGAAACGTGAAAGAAATTCTCTTTGATAATAACTGTTAATGAAATTACCTAATAACACAGATTTCAATCACTAAGACTACAAAATTAAATTTGGTTTCATAGTATAAGCTGAACTTCACTGTCTGGGTTGCATTACTACAAAAAGCAACAGATTTGCACACTACATCTTATTGCAAGACCACATTCCTCAGTAACTTTTAATTTGTCAGTCTATTAGCTGAAGTATTTCTTGCCTACTTTAAATTTTTATTATTGTTTTAAATTTCAAGTCACTTCTGCAAAGAGCTATTATGAGTAACTTGAGGGCATATACGCTTGAATGAAGAAAAACCCAATTAAGGTTACCTGATGCTATCCGCTCTGAAGAATTCTTAAAATTTTGAGGGAATTTCTGATATTTTCATATACTCTTTGTATATGGAAGAATCTCCTAAGCCAATCCACCTAATCTTTGATTTATTAATGTACCCTTCTTAAATGTTGCAAATCATCAGTCCTTATCCTCAGCGAGATTTCAACAACCTACCAGAAACTCCTGACGAGCCTGGGAAAGGAGCATGCTACGTCTAAAGCTCATGCCATACCTGCCACCTACACACACCTGGTCTCCTACAACACTAGAGCAGCGAAAAAGACAGGCAGGGTAAAAGAGCAAAATGTCTCCTCTCAAAACCAAAACATTTAGCACAGTCTCAATACTCCAGCTCCCTTCCAATGGACAAGTTTCTTCCAGGGGTATGCGGACAGGCAGGTCCTTCTGTCAACCATTCTTTGTAGGTAGCATATGTGACTAACCACAGAATTTAGGGAAAAACAATATTTTCCTGAATCCTCACAGGAAGGATGTTGAAAAAGTTCCTGAAACTTTTTGCTTCAATTGAAAACTACCAACTTTTATTGTCAGATAATACTATTAGCCCTGTAGATCAGACAATAACAAGAAATAATAAGTATACTGTCCCTGTCACCTCTCGTCCCTTTCTAATTGCACTGAGGTCAATGCATTCTTGCTTCCCTTTACTTATTTGCCCACAGCGAGGAAAATTCTCCCTAAAAGCACACAAGACAAACAAATCAACATGACAGGAAACAATCAGAGGAAGATATAAGTCAATAATACATAAAGAAACTCCTTATCTATTGCAAAGTAAGTTGTATCAGGGATCAGATTTTTCCTCAACTAATCTTCTTTAGAGTCTCACCAAAACACTACTGAAAGTAGTTTTCTGGGATCAAAATCCCAGAAACTAAAGCAGGAGAAAACTGTTCCAGATATAACATACTTAAAAACAATCCCTTGTTTTAATTGCACAACTCCAAACTTTGGCCAACAAGGTTCCGCAGAATTCAAGCCAAACCCATCCCCAACTGTACAGGTCTTACTAAAAAGAAACTTGTTGTTCATATAGATCCTACCTTCTTTTACCAGTTAAACCAAGTTTTGTAGGAGAGAGTGCTGCTTGTCTCCGTGTTCTTTACTCTATTGATTGTTGTGTAAATATTAGGCTTCCTGCTTGTGGAGAAACTACTGCAAAGTTTCTTTCAGTTCTGTATGCACATTTCCAACTTGTGCATGGTTTAGAACAAGGAAGTTTATGTAATGTTCCTGAGAAAGTGCAGTACATCATGGTTCATTTTAATTCAGGTATGAATACATGACACAGATGAATTCACAAAACACTCCTTTCATCTGAAATTTAAGTAGTAACCCTTTTTCCCCTGAAGGTTTAAGCAGCTTTAAGTGATGAAATGATTATATTTTCCTGTTTCTTTAAAGCAGTTCTGGATAGAAACAGCTTAGGACGAATCTTTCCTGAATTTATTCAAATACAAATACACCATCAACCATAAGGATATTTGAATAAGTCATTCCAAAAGATCTCAATGTTCCCTCAGCTATGGAATATAATAATTTTAAACTTTGCTCAAAGCATTTTAGTATTACAGAACATAAAAGCATTTTTTCCCCAAAGGCCAAATTTTCAAGTACTGACTAAACCCAAATATCTGTTTGCAAAATCAAGAAATCTGTACATGCATCTGGAATATTCACCTATGTAAATGCAAACCTTTGACATAAATTTTATTGGCACACTGTTCATTACCAGTGCCCACCACAGAAATTCTTGCTTACCTGTAAAGCTGATTTCATCTTTCCTTTTTAAGTTACTATGTTTAGGAGATATCATTGGGAAAGCGATGGCAGGGTACTTCTGTACTTATGGACTACCCTTCTTTACCAAGACACTTACTACAAATTCAGAGTCCTGTTCAAACACCCCCTTTCCAGGACCCTTTCTGACCCCCACTGCTGCCTCTTGTCCCTATGACTCAGAGCCCTGTGCCTGCTTCCTCGAAAGCAGGGTCACAGGTAGTCACTGCCACCAGCAAGGCCTGGAAGTTTTTCCTCATCTGCCAGCATTTGTGTTGCTCAGCTCTTGCCAAAATTTGTACCATACTTGGTGCACAAGTTTCCAAGTTTTATTGGGTTTCCCATCTCAGCAGATTGTGTGACAGAGCTGCATCTTCTGCATAAAGCAGTTTGATGGGCTAAAACTGGGGTTTTTTTGGTTGAGTTTGGTAGGTTTGTTTTTTCTTTGGTTGGTTGGATTTTTCTTTTTGCTTTGTTTGTTTGTTTTTGTCAGGTTTTTTCCACTTTCTGAATAGACAGAATTTTCTCTTTTGTTTTCATCGCATTGCAACTGTCTCCAAAGGCTTGATACCAATTTTTGGACTCTCACTTCTCTCTCTCAGCTTGTAAACCATTTTGCCAGAATTGTGCCAGCTTGACTTGCTATCTGCTAGCCAAGAGCTGCAGACAGATCATGCCTGGCCAGCATGGACTGCCCATTGCCTATGCCATGTTCCCTAGGAGTCAGGAACAGCCCAAGATTTTTAGGCTGTGTGCACTGCCCAGTAGCCATTTGCTGCAGACAATGCACAGCAGAATGGTCCTTTACATGGGTTGTCAGATGAACCACACTGGAAAAGGAAAGAAAAATGTGAATCTAAACATTACCATGATAATGGCAGCACAGGGAAATTATGTCTAGTGATGTTTAACAAAGCATCCTGAGGGCAGCATGGAAGGTGTGCACTGCTCCAACTTCAGATAGAATTAATATTTCTCAGTACAGATTGCTGCAATCAAGTAAATGAGAAACAGGAGCAACCAAGTCACCAGATTTCTTCCAGGCTTCTCTGCTAAAACCTTTTACAACATGTATTTCTGTGCAGCACAGCGAATTATTATGGCGACTATATCCGAACATACAAAATGACAAAGAGAAGCAAAGTCTAGAAAAATCAGAAAGCATTTCCCTACCACAAAGAACACAGCACCCAAGGTGTAAAATTATAATCACCAAACAAAACATAGAAACAGTGTCACAGACACGTATAATGAGAGAACAGAACAAGGGATAAATGCTTATGAAGTAGTTCTATTTGCTGTCCTGAAGCACATACAAACATGCAACCTAATTTGCTGAAATCTAATCCATTCAGCTAGACCAAGCTAAATACTGCACTAATCTTAAACTCTGCCTTACGAAAACACCTCTCCAGGCCACTTTCTTGTCTTTAGAAAGTTAAATAAGGTGACAGTAACCAAAAATTATGGTCAGTGGATACACATCAGTTTTAGTTAAAAAAAGAGAGAGAAAAACATAGTAATTTTAAAAGCAATGGAATCCTATGAAATGGAATTTACCACAGCCCAAGGATGATCATACTTGCATATAGCAGAAAGTGTTTTATAACATTCAATTCATAGCAAATGAGCACTCCATTATTATTTATTTCATCATCTGAAAAAAACTACCAATGACATTCCTCCAGTTAAGGTTGCCTTACATGAAAAAAAAAAAAGGTAATTTAAAATGTTTTCTCCAAGCTAATCATCTAAATATAAACAGACAGCATTTATGTTTTTGACCTACCAAGGCATCCTAAGAGGAACTTTTTGAATGCATCATGCACACTTTTAACATTGCAGCTAAGCAATATACAGTATAATCTGCAACACATTAACATTTCAGAAGCTTAAAAATTTGAAGTTGTTCTTTAAAATGCACATGAAAGCATTCCTTGTTTCAAATGCTACTACTGTTTATGCTTATTGAAACTATTACATAACATAATATCAGTCAACAGGATTTAGCAGCAAAATGATAAAAGGAAATTAAAGACATATAGTAATCCCGCATTAATTTTCTACAGTGAACCATCAGTATGCTCACAAATAAGAAAAAATTATTTTCATATTTAAGAAATATATTCTTCCAATAGGCTTACTAACAAGGAGTTTTATTTATAGCCTTCCTTCTGAAAATGTCACAATTACCATCTAAGCAAGGAAAAAAAGATAAAGTTCAAATGCTGATTTTGGCATTTGTATTTCTCTGTCGCAGTTTACCTAAAGATAAAAAGTATCTAAAAAAACCAGATCACAGTCACCTACAGTGCTAATACTTCCTAATTTGACTGCTCAGTTCCTAAACTACAGCATATGAGCACAGTTTTCACTAATGGATTGCTATTAAAAATAAATCAGCTAAACAGTGTCTGTATTTCTCCTTCCGTACAGCTGGAGCAAGCATACAGCGTTCTGTTATGCAGCTAGTTGAAAGACAGATTTCAACCTCCACATGGAATTACTTACCCAAAAGCATGTTTCTCTTCTACAGTTAGTTCAGCAGAATAGAAAGTTCTGCACAATATATCTAGCAAAGGGAATGTTCTCACAAGCTCCTTTTTGACTTGGTGCAAGGTCTGAGTTTGAACTCGAGCTGCTTAGAAATATGTCTTGTCCCATAAAGCTACTTCACTCCCATTGGTGAACGATACCTCTCCAGGCTATGCAGAAGTGATGCAAACAGGCGGTAGCTTGTGCCACCTTAACTTGAGGTAACAAAACCACAAAAAAAAAAAAAAGGAAAGTCATCAATTCACAGAAAGTCTAACATATTTTAATTTTTCTGTCCTGAAACTGGTTTTAAACTAGTTGTTTATCTTTGACCAAGAGAATTACTCCCCACAGAACTAACAGCGTATCAGGGAAAATCTAAATGGTAGGCTAAATTTAAGTTTTGCGAAAGTAAGTGTCCCATCTTTCCATAATGCTTGATTTCATCACAGCTGTATTTGCTCTGATACAAAAGACTTTTTTTAAAGACATCCAAATAGGGAGATAGTTTGGGACTTTTTATTTAGCTCAAAGACCAAACTGGACATGGAATAAAAACATTTACAATGCTACTGCTACCACGTCAAGTACCTACGGTGCACTAAAATCTACCACAGACTATTTGCTCAAAATTTAAATTAACCTCCCTATGAAGAGAAAAAAGGTCCATAATCTGAAAGCTTCTAACTGAAAGAGGAACCTTCCAAACCTGCAGCCCCTCACTTTGGGATATGGTGTGTCAGTATGCCACAACTGGGGTCTGCACAGAACTTCTGAGTCTAACAGACTTTTTTCAAGCACATCTTAGTAAGGATACTTGAGAGAAGAGTTTTATTTAGGGGGAAAAAAAAATACATCCAGGATCATTAGGAACAGATTTTTATCTGATGAAGTTTGCAGTTATGTCAGATAATTCCTCATGGAGAACTAAAGATTAGTAATCTATATAATTCTTCCACTTTAGTGCTTTGTGTTAAATATATAGAGTTAAGACTTACTTGATCTCCTAATTTGTTTTTTACAAAAGTGAAGGGATGAGAGGATGGGTAAAAGACAACACTGAAAAGTAAACTAGTTTGAACAAATTTTCACATATCTAGAAATATTAGACAAATTTTTTGTGACAAGGTTAATTTTGTACCCAGTCCTGAATAAACTATATTGTTCCAGTGACAACACTCTTCTCTTGTATGTGATTGTTGGTTACTCAAAACAGCACACATGAAACTTTAGCTTAATCTTATTTTATTCTACAACCTCCTACTCCTCCCTTCCACTAAAGGGGGATTACTCCGATAACTGCCTGCCAACATGACTTGGTAGCAATTACATAACTTTGTTACATGTCCAGAAATATTTGGTACTCTTGTTAAGAGTCTCCTTCTCTAAAAAAAAAAAAAAAAAAAAAAAAAAAAAAGAAAAAAAAAAGGGAGGGGTATGGGCATTGGTAACAGTGGAAAAAATGAATCAGCTTTGAAATAAAAAGGCAAATAAAAATGGAATCAGCTTTGAAATAAAAAGGCAAATAAAAATGAAACCCAATTAAAAATAAACCTCTGATTTTTAAAGCAAATCTTGGAAGATGTGACTCATTCTCATTGCACACTTGGGATTGGCAACACCAAACTTCTATGAAACTTTATTTGGGTTTTATATAGAGTCTGATGACTTCACAAGATGACTAGTATTCTCAATAAACACTACGTTGTCTCATGCTGATAATAATATTAATAATTGTATGTTCTGTGAGGACCGGAGGAATTTATTTTTTTTTAATTTCTCTATTAACTGCAGAAGTGTCTCACACGATCCATAAGCATGTAGTAGTAGGTTTATGCATTGCAGCAAGACAAAACAGCAAGGACTATTTCTCCCTCAAACCGGGAGGCATACTTCCCTCATTCCCACCACTTGTAATGACTGTAACGTCACTTTGTTGGCAATGTTTGATAGTTCCTGGCTAAAACCATTACAGTGCACTAGCATGCTCAGTTTTAACCATTTATCTAGTTCAACGCATTGTAGATCCTTTCTATTTCCCTCTCAACAGTATGTAACATCCTGTCTCACAGAAGACCAGACCCTTGTTGCAGCAGAAGGCCTTAGGACACACTAATCACAGATTTAATATTTTTGCCTGTCATCTAGCTCATATCTAAAGTGGGATCTTCAGTGCACAAACAGTCACAGTTTTAATTCCTCCCCCTCTCTTTAAAACAACTGCTAACTCCCATCTACTCGACTAACACCCACTGTCCCAAGGTTTTGGAGATACCCTGACTTCCATGTTTGTCCAAGAAGGCCTCTTCAGAGATCCATAAAAGCACAGAATGCCCCTTCACACTACTAGCATGGTGGTCTTTCTAGGTATGAGGGCACACAATGCACTTGTGCAAGCACAGAAGGAGAGATGAAAAGAAAGCAAAAACATTAAGATGAAAGTGGAACAAGGAACAAGGCAAGGAACAATGGTAAATTAGACATAAAAGTGAATGCATTTTTTTCCAAGAAGCTATCAGGTGCTGACCTTCCAGAATAACAGAGTGGTACAATGTTCACTGTGTCATACCTACCACCACACACCTAAATAAAGGGAGGAGAGAGAGCACAAAAGCAGGCACACTAGAACCACAGAGCAATGACAAAAGAAAGACCTCTTGAAAAGATTATCTGAAGGCAAATGCACTCAGGTCTCATTCACAAGGAGCTCCTGTAGTCAAAGAAAGAAAAGCTGACATACAGCTCTACTGCTAAGATGCTGAGATTGTGGCTTTTTTTTCCATGTTTTAAATTCCCCACCCTCCCCGTATCTTCTCTCTTGTACCTGGAGGCTGGAGAAGCGACAGTTTGAGCACTTGTAATACATTATTTACTATCTCTAGCTAACAACTTCTAATAACAAACTGAAGCCAGTCAGAATTCATCAACTTATACAAAAAACACTGTGTTTACACTTAGATTCTTTCTACGTTCATGCTCTCCTCCCACATTGCTTTGATATAACTCTCCCTAGTAGACTGAGGTATGACATGCTTATATTTTGGCTGATGTTTAGAAACCTGGAGAATTTTACTGTTTGGATGTCACTGAAGAAAAATGGACTGTGTATGTAGATGTGGTGTATTTTCAGCTTGATCAGCAAGAAAAATCGTCTTTCCAAGAAGTCCAAAATTTAGCAGTTTGGACTTCTGTAGAGATTAGTGTCAAACAGCAATAATAGCATTCTACTGTCAAATTCATAAAAGGTTTCTCTGCACAGCCATGCTTGGATCCTTTAGGTTTTGTCCTTTGCTTTTTGTGCACAAACAGCTCTAGAAAACAAATGGGCTGCATCTAGTAAAAACATAAAGTTAAGGAAAAGACAAAACTTAGTAGCCAAGGTTTGACCTTATTGTTATTGTACTACCCATTGTGATTTTTAATCCTCAGCTTTTCTCACTAAATATTTTTGCATATATGTTGTAACAGTAGCATTTTGCTGCTTAAAATCACAGCTAGAGTGAAGATCACTAATATCTCAATGAATTTATAACGATATGTGTAATACCACACTAATGAACTACAAGCACCCTCCAAGACATTGACTTAAACCAATGACCAGTAAGTGAAAGGAAGGACCTTTTTTCAATAAAAACCACAACTACCCTCCCTACCTGTTGTCATAAAGGATCAGCACCAGTAATCCACATTTTATGAAGCGCAGGTAGTGCCAAATCCCACACTTTACTTCTAAAATTCAAGGCAGTAATCAAAGCCAAGGTGAGGTAACTTTGTCAGGAGAATACTGAAGCCTCTGAATACATGTCAAACATGCTGGGGAATCTGCTGGCCACAGTATTTTAATACAAAACACATAATACAATCCCTAAGAATCATCCCAGTTTGAAGGAGAAAAACAAGTTAGAAGTGAGGTAGAACAACCTGATCCTACTATACAGGCGTACAGGAACAGGCAAAAGATATGGTCAAGCATATGACCAGTGAGTAACAGTCAAATCCCTTTCTCAGTAGATAAATTTCACAAAACATGACAAACTCTCAGAGCTTTCTAGAAATTTCTCAGAATAGAAAAGCATTGAATCAAAGCAGTTCAATTATTCTCCTCTGAGTCTTTTCTGCTTATCAAGTTGATTACAGTGAATTGTAATACATACAGACACAGATTCAAAGCAGAGGCAAGCAACTGTAGTCTCCCAAAATCTTAAATCATAACTCCCACCAGCACATAAGCACATATATGTATTACACCTCTTCTTTTTCCTGTCATCCAGCCCTCACTGTTAAGTTTTGTTCTAAGAGGATTTAGAAAAGCAACATTTCATTCTGCCCTGGTTTATGGATAAGGCAGATCTCTCATGGTAAACATGTACTTGAAATGCACATAAAAGGACTATTAGAAACTACCAGCTCATGCTGGTATCTTGTTACTTGTGCTTACATGAAGCAAATTCCACTTACTACTACTTGCCTGTATATCTACACCCAGATGCATCAAACTTACACGCATATATTCACATGGGCCTATACATCTCATTAAACTTAGCGCTCTGTATTCTGTTGCATGCCAAATGAAATAATAAAACAGTATTCCTCTTCCAGTTTATGGTATTCAGAAAAAGAAAACATAATTATGTCATTGCATTTCAGCTCCTTAGATCTTCGGTGTGACACTCCATCATGAGAGGTGACCTACATTGCACCCGCAAAGATGACATTTTAACTTAAACAACTCCTCCCAGGACACAGGTGAGATGACAAATGTACTCCCCTTTCATGGAGCACATACTCAGCAACCAGATGTCATGCTGTTTAAGACATGCACCTTTGTCATTGTAAGGAACGGGGCAGCTGTAAGAACTTAGTGTCAGTTTAATTCTCCCCCTGAACACAGATCTTCACAGACAAATTCTTAAATCTTTCTGCAGCCTCAAGGACCACAACAGGTCCTACAGGTATGCAGTCTTCAATGTCCTAACAAATACCAAAGGCATGACATGCCAGCTATAAATGCACAGCAAAACCTATTTTTGTTCAAGCCATTAATCACCATTGCCCCAACTCACTCGCTATTTTGATCCAAGAATTTGTCATTATAAGGTCTAGATGACAGCAAGTGTTTTAGGATTCATCCCAGTGAGTAGTTACTTCACTGCAGTTGGAAAAAAGAGAACAACAACCTTACTTTTCTGTTTTCTCCAAACACTGGAGAACAGGAATGTTTCGCAGGCAGTATATCAGGAACCTTTAACCCTTTCTCTTTATCATGAGCACAGATGCTGGAAGACTCATAACTTTTCAGTTCTCAAACGCCATTTTCATTGCATTTCTATATAGCCTTCACATAAATTTATAATTGAAAAAATGATATATTTGGAAATGGCAAAAGCTTAACAAACATATATATGTATCTCTGCCAGCTTTTGCTTCCAAAGTTCAAATACATGTACATTTGTCATAATATTAACGACAAAGAGTTCCTAAATAATGAGAACAATGGGAAATCAGAGAACTTAAGCAGCTGCAAGCTTGTCTAAAAAACATATAAAAGATCCCTGATTGTTTCTGACTATGTGTATTACAGTAATGGTGAGAGGTGTCAAATGACATCAAGCTCCACAGTACCAAGAGCTCAACATACACAAATTAGGAAAGAATCCTTGACCTAGGAGATTATAGTTCAAGTAAGCAATACCAGAAAGAGATACATATGGCAAGTACATTAAGTTTTATGTAAAGTAAATTAAAGCATCTGTGAATTTCCTGAAGTTAAAAAGAAAGTATGTGATATGTCCTGCATAACGACAAATTTCTTTACTAAGCATGTTCTATTCTGATCATCTTTCTTAGTTCAGACATCTTAACTGGAGCTGAAAAACTGTTATTCCATCAGAACAGATAAATCCCAGTGACATTACTCCTGAAATATAAATATCTTTTTTTTTTTGAAAGTCATGATGGACCATTAAAAAAATCCAAACACACAAAAAAATCCCTCAAAAGCTCAACAGTCCAATGCCATTTGCAAAGCACTTTGTCACTGAGGAAGAGGCAACACATGCTCCAGAAATTCCCCAGTTCTAGTGCAAAGTATTGTATGGTCAGGCTAGGAACACTTTTGGGCTTAAACAAAAGCATAAGTGCTTTCAGGGAAAAAGGGGAGAGGAAACGGGAGCAGAGGACGCAGATTCAGGCTGCTGAAAGAAGTGTCTACAGCTTGGGCAGGGGAGTACATTGCGGCATATGTTTATACCAGTAAGAGCTACTGTCTGATTTCTAAGGGAAGTATTTGACTTCAATGTCATGAATACCTTGAAAAAAAGTCTTTAACTTGAAATCCACTCTTTTGACACCAGAAGTATGAAAATACAATAAAGGCTGTGGGAGAGGAGCAATAAGAAGTTCCACATAGATAACTTTTTTTTTAATCGGCATGCTTCTCTCTGTTGTTAAGGGATAATAGGCATTAGCAAGTCAATTCAAATGACATAAATGGAAGCAGAGTAGGTCACAGTCACAAAAATGTTAATGATGTAAAAATGAGAAAGGCATTAGCACCAATGTGAAAAAGCAACTTTAAGACAGCCTTCTGAGACATTATTTAGTTTGAAAACATATTCAAATCCCTCAAATGACTAAAATCCTCAGGAACTGATTAAAAAAAAAAAAAAAAGCCAACAGCAAACATACATACTCTTTGCAAGGACTAATATCTAAAAAGTAGGCAGGAAGCATCAAGACAGTTTTACTTTTATGGCTCCATATAATGGAGCCCTAAGAAATAAGTGACACATCCAGGTATATCATAATATGGACTGACATCTCAAACTTCATTAATCCCCTATTTTAAGAGCCATCTCATAAAAATTATTCCTTTGTCCTTCTCCCTCTCCCTGGAGTGTTTCAGAACAAATTTCTAAATTAGAAACAGCAACATAGAAAAGACAAAAAACATCTGATGAACTGATTTGTTTCATTTTCCTTTTTAAGGAGATAATGATACATTGATCAAACGAAGCTCACATTTTTGGCAGGACAAGCCTTTTTTGTAAATAGTACTCAGAGTTGATGACAACACTGAGCCAGCGACTTGTTAAAATTTGTCCTAATGATGGCCCCAAATTACCTTCTGATGTCTGAGTTTTTGGTTACAAAAAGAGTAGCATCCTGATGCAAGAAGAAACAGGAAAAGAAACTAAACCATATCAAGAAACATCATCCCTGACTCACAGGCTCGCTAATAAGGGAGTTCTTATTGGTAGACTTATCTGAGATATTAATACCTCTTTCTGTTCATATTTTAACTTGGTACATCCCCCACCATCCTTCTCCCTCCCTGAATGGACATTCTCATTTAATGGCAGGGCACAACAGGAAGCTCCTACAGATGAAATCACTTCTTATAAAACTCAGGGCTGGAAGCCTGTACAGCCTAGCTCTAACCCAGGGCTTTCAACTGGACTCAAGTATAAAACAGTGTTCAACCAGAGCCATAAAACTGAGGCTGAGGAAAGTCTCCTGCCTTCGGGGGCTGAGTTGCTTAACTGGCACAATCCGAGAAACATGATTTATACCCACACTCTGTAAATGTGAAGTGAGATGTCTGTTCTTCTGTGGACTGTGTACTGGCTCCAGTCTTCTCCCACACAGCCTCTTCAAGTTGGAGAGGAATTGCACATTCCCCAGGCTGCCTACCCTTCAGTCCTTCCTCTGTTTACCACTTTCTCTGTTTTTCTTTTCTTGGTCTTTCCATCTATCCTTTCTTTATTTGATTCACACTCCACTGTGTATAATAATTATGATCATACTGGCCTCTCCTCTTTTGTTCTTTCTTCTTGCACACCGAATCCTTTTCATTTTTGGTGCTGCTTGAGTTAACACCTGGGGGTTTTTCAGTTGCTTGTTTTGTTGTTGTTTGGGTTTTTTTGTTTTTCATTTTCCCCTCCCCCCAGGTTTGCACAATACCTAATCCTGGAGTCTCGGTTTCAGTATTTCTGCAAAACATCAGATCAGTGACACCCACTTCAGAGCCAGCTGGAAAGAAAATAAACTCTTGCATCACCATAACTATGTTGCAGACCATGGAAAGGAAGAAAGTTGTAAGGACTGGAACCACCCAGCACACAAGAATCCTCGTCAGAGTTATTTTGGACATGGAAGATGCATGTGAGAAGCTGATCCAGGGCTCTGCACTCCACCGGGGGGCTTGTTTCTGTGGTCAGGCAGTTGAATTCCAGTGTAGTAGGGCACAGTCTGCTACAATATCTTCTGAAGCAGATGAACGTTGTTACTCTACAATGAGACCAGTCTCTCAGAGCATGGTGACAAGTAGTAGCTCATTTTTATTTCAGCCTTAGGTGTGAAAGCCAATTAAACTGCTTAAGTGACACAAGACACAGGGTTAATTTTTCTTGGCAGCCAGCCTTCTCTTTCTACAAAGTCATCGAATTGTGTACATGGGCTTTGCAGAGATGGCATGTGTTCAGACACATCAGAATTAAAAGCAGATTTACACCTGTTAAAATCCATCCCTAAAGGTTTGCAGGTTCACAGATGCACACAGTCATTCAAATATTTCTGAGACTCCATAAGTATTTATATCTACTATAAACATAAGCATATGCTCCCAAAGCTGTGTGTGAACAAGTGCAAGATATACAGAAGCTTGGTTGAAAATTTCCAGGCATTGGATAGAAGAAAAACAATACATCTCGACTCCAGGAACAGTGCTGCAGCAGTGGCTTCACTCTCAGACCTCCACCTATACCATTTTGATGGAAAATTCCATCAGTTTGCTCTGCAGCTTCCAAAGCTAGCAGTTCTAAAAGCATCAAAGGAATTGTGTAGGTTATGTTGCTACAGCTCAAAAATCACAGTGACATCTCAAATCAATTACTTCATCTTGAAATATTAACTCTGAACCACGTTATATTTTATAAGCATTCCTTACAGGTTATATTTGCAATGTATACATGACATCCTCTACTTCTCAATCTGGATAAAATACTAATCTTGAAATTTGAATCTCTAAGATTCTTATCTGATACCTTAGCTGCCTTTTATCACATGAATTTAGGTATGTATTTCCTTCAGGGCATTTGAGATGTACCAGTTTTATCCCTTCGGGACAACTTGCTCACATAGGACATTCTTTCTTTAACAGTGTACTCAGTCAGCTAATCCAAGTTCTCTGAAGATACTTAAAGCCCTGAGAGTATTAAGTAAGGTCATTCCAGGCATCTGCTATGAATTTTGAAGCAACCTAATTTAATTAATAATAGATTGATGTAATTTTGATTTGTACAATCAGAATGGCATGTATTTTCAACAATTTTCTTGAGACAAATTTGTTTGGACTTCAACAGATTCATAGCACTGCAGTGTGCCATCTTTTTGGCAAAGTACCAACATATTGCACTGCATGACAGGATGCAGATTTATGCCCATAAAAACATAAATGAGTTTTTAATTGTCATACAGAAAACAGATAAGCTTCACAATGTATTTTTTTTTAAACAGACATGCACGGGTATTTTTCATTTAAAAATCTTATTTGAATTAGGTTATTTTAATTGCATTCTTAACTAAATAAAAATATCAGAAGTGTAAAGCCATTTGACTAAGCCTAATCTGATGATTATTCCTGAGGGCTATTTCACTATTATCTGCCACTCAACCCAGTTTCTCAAAGCACTGAGCCTCTGAAATTGTACAGAAGCCAAAAGAAACTGCAGATACTGTGTCCTTGGGAAACTAGGCCAGCTGTCTTTCTGGAACTTGCAATTCTTCAGCTTCACCTCAAGTTTAAGTCTGAGAAACCCTCAAAAGAAATCACAACCCAAGCTCTCTTTAAATGACTGGTACAGAACCACGACTGCAATCACACCTGCTTATACAGTACTAATTCAGTCTGCCCTGACAGGCTCGTTTCCTAAAAAAAAATACAGGCAAGACCTACTCCAGTGAACGAGGCTTACATCTGTCCTGCTTGCAAGACAGATTTTATTAAGCAAGCCAGTTCACTAGGGAAGCTTTGTGCATTGGTACACAATGAAACACGAATAACAAGCATTCAGGAAAAGACGAACTAAAAGCAGCTGAATGAGATGAACTTTGCAGTACAGCCAGTATCCCCTTTAGCCACTGAGCATTTTGGCAACTAACAGCACTTAAACATGATTTAATGGAAATCAGAAACTATTTACTTTGTCTTTTAAACACATAAAAGCTTTTTTTACGCTTTCCTTGAAAAAGTACTCCAGATAAACCAAAATTTCATCTCAAGATTTGTCATCTCTGCCACTGTACCAAATTATTCCCAAGTCTCTCACTTTTCAAAGTTATATCTGGCCTCCTGGGCTCGGCAGAAAAAAGTGGTGGACATCACTCAATGTTTTCCAGTTTAATAAAATCCCAATAGTTGTGTTCTTAAATAGAAAGCTGAAAGTTTAGAAAAGCAGTTTTAATTGACTTAAGCAAGAGACCACTTTCTGTAAATGAGTCAGTTTTTGAAGTCTGCTAATTTTGACAGCTGTAGAATCATACTAAACATCTAGGAAAGGTAAGTTATATCATAATGACTATCAATATATTTAAAATTACAATAAGATCACTTCTATGTCTCCTTTAGCAACAAATTATATAATAATTGATTGTATAAATAAAATATTAAATTACATAAATTATATAATTCCTTTCCTTCATCTTTTTCTTTTTTTTTTTTTTTTTTTAATACGGACTTATGTCCATAATGTTCTTATAAACCATTCCAAAAATCCTCAGGGTAGCAGCAATCATTTGATAGGATCACAGTGGAGAAAAATGCTTTTACACCCACCCCCAGTGCTCCAATGGAAATCAATTACCACATGTTAGGACCATCACGTTAGTGAAAATGAGACTACATGACCTGTAAAAGACCTACCAGGCAGCAGATGAAGCCAACACCTGCCTGCAAATCCAACCGAGTGACATTAAAGCCCTTCATTCACATGTCTTTACATCTTCCTTCAGGTCAGGCTCGTGAAGAAGTTAAGCGTGGTTTTAGTCAATGAACTTGGGATAGAAAATTCATCTGCTTCTTGTTTCTCCAAACCAGCTGACTGGTGTAGCAGCTACCTGCAATTCAGTGATCTGCACTACTCCAGGTCACTACTTTGCTGGGTTTCTACTTACCTGAGATGTTCCCCTCAGGTGCTCTGCAGACATGATGAGCATCTAGAAATACAGCTGCACAGAGCAGCCTGCAAGGCTGGATCACACTTTCTCATTTTAAAGCCAGATGAATAATGGTGGACTGTATTTTAATGTCATTTTGACCTCCTCCTGCAATATACAGAAATATCTGTATTGTCTGGGTAGATTAATGGGGTAGCTTGAGTTTGTTGCCTCCACTACAGTATTGCTGGTTAAAACAACCTTAACAAGTGTCTTCACTTAGGGAGGAGGCAGGGTGAGAAACAATCTCGGCCACTCCCAACGTATCTGCAATAATTTAATCAGGATATTATTTTACTATTTTTGTATTTGCACATACTTCTACATCTCCACACCCATTGGTCTACTGAGCATGTCAGATATCTTCTTTCATTTCACAAGTTTCAGAGGAAAATTTAATGGGTACAAGGTGGTTAAGTAGACAGTAGAAGAGGAAAAGAAATGGCTGATCTTAGAATAACTTAACCTTAGGTTTCCTCTTCTCCATATCATATTATTTAGCTAAAAAATAACACCTTTAAGAATTTTCTTCAAAAAATTTACTCCTTAGAAGGAATTTTGAGAAAGAGTAAAACCGACTGGACTTCTACAGAAAACACCACACATACAGGTAAATGAGTGACTCCTTTGGCACCTCAAATCATCAAATATATGTTATATATGAGAAAATAACTGTTTTAGAAAGAAGTATAGGTTTCACATAAAAGGTAACTCACAGAAAGGAAAAGTCCCGTGTAATTAACTTAATGTCAAATACTACAAGACAGGAATTTTACATCATTCAAAACCAATGTGAAGAATACAGACCAATATCCATCTTGTCCCAGACCATATTCTCTCTTTAGTGGTTTAACCTGCACAGGGCAGCCATTCTCAAATACATCATGAGAAAGATGTACCTCCTGAATCTAGAAAAGGACCCTTACAGAAAATTTCTAGTGTCTTTGGAAATAAACTGAACCTTCAGCCAAGCAATTGTCTGCCATCAACGTAAATAAACACAAAAGATTGTCAGCAACAGAACCATGAAATATTAATATTTCCACATTAAGAAATAAGCAGAAATGTAACTCAACTTTTTTCTTGGACATCTCTGAACAGTCACACAAGCACTCTTCTGCCTGTCCCTCCCAAACAGTTCCTGTTAATTTTTTTCAGTCAGCATTGATGGCTCCTGACAAGAGAAAAACTGACTAATGAGACAAGTGTTCCTTACCAGAGCCAGACTTGGATCTGGACTGAAACTTGAGAGGCAAAGAAGAGCCAGAGCATCTTTGTCACAATCCTTCATATAACCTTCTATTTTCATTTATGAAGGTTGACCAGTGACATGAAGACTAGCACCAAAATATATCTTTTTCAACTTCACATATTCATTATATTCACAAATATATTCATATATATTTATATTCACATACAAAGAACAGAATAAAATAGGAAACATGTCTGACACTACTGGCCATGAATCCAAACACAGAGAGATTGCATAACAAACATAACACACAAACAGCATAACAAACCCTGGTCATTTCAATCACTTCAAAATCTCAGTATGAAACAAAAATAATTTTAATCTTAATTAAGATTAATCTTTAATCCTTGATCCACAGGGTCTTTATAAGCAGAGAGAGAATGATGATCATCCCAATCTACTTAGTGCTTGTTAGGCTGCATCCAGACTACTGTCTACAGTTTTGGACCCAACAAATCAAGAAAGATGTGGACAGACTGGAGAGGTCCAAATAAAGCCCTTGAAAGTGATCAAATTCCTGGAGAATCTGCCTCATGAGGAAAAACTGAAGGACTTGGGCCCTTTCTCCCTGGAAAAGATGAGTTCCCCTTTGGGGGGAAATAATCACAGAATTTCAGTACTTAAAGGGCAGTCACAAAGAGGATGGAGGTTCTCTCTTCATGAGGAACCACATGGAGAAGACAAGGTGCAAGGAGTACAACCTACACTGGGAGAGGTGTCATCTTGGCATGAGAAAAAAATAGTGAGATAAATCATTCAGTGGAACAACCTCCCTAGGGACATGGTGGAGTCCTCATCAATGGGGGTTTTCAAGGTCTGGACAAGATGCTAGACAATCTCATCTAGGCTCCCCTTCCCAGGAAAGCTTGGACTAGATGGTCTTTCAAGATCCCTTACAACCTGGACTGTTCTCCAATACTACAGTTAACCAACTTTGCAAGAATATATTGCGATAAAGGCTATAAGTATGCACATATATGCTGATGATGTCAAAAGACTCACAATAAAAAGAAGATGTAGTAAAAAAGTGTGTTACAAGAATGTTAAATTAACATAATACAATAATATCAGAGAACTTCTCTCTTGTTCACCCTTTTTCAAAATAGCCACTGAAATTCGGTGATGATTTCTGCAATTCCGCTTGTGCAGTGTTTGTTGCTTAAGCCAGTTCCAGATCACAGACACTATATATAGCACAGTCCATCAAAGATCAACAGATTTATCTAAGAATAGGTAGGAGATCTATATATACAATTCTAGAGCATAAAAATAACATTAAGAAATTTCATTAAATCTATGCTCATAAAATCAATCTATAAGGAAAAGTAGCCATCTATACTGCTAATGGCCAGCTACCCTGTAGAGTATGTGAAATGAGTTCATTCTTCGTAGAGAATTCTGAGAGATGGAAAAACTATTGTTCTTATTACTAAATGATCATAACTCAAAATGCTGTGACAAAATTCTCAAGGCATAAAAATTTCAAGAGTGATTCAGTTAAGAGGCTTTTTAAAGACTTGCATCGCTCCATGTAGTCTCTGAAGCTGCAGTATGAAAGTGACATAGGAAATCCATTTCTGTATTAAAATAAAATTATTACACATATCATCAGGGTTTGGAAAGGTGAATATAAAACGGCAATTTCATGTCTTCATATGCTGAAATGTAAGGGGAAACACACAAAAAAACCCACTGTAATTTGTCAGGTTTTACTTCTCTCATATAATATTGACAAGAAAGTACTCTTGTATTATAACTAGTTGTGCTAGCACTTCACATTGTATGCTCTGTGCTCGTCTTCCTCAGACAAAGTACTTTTTGCAGCAGAATAGACAGTAATACTCACCTGGGAATGGCCTCATTACCACTCTGCATAAGATTAGCGTCTTATTATGACACGTGGTCTTTAGTTTTAGAAACAGAAGATCAAAACCCAAATACTTTACTCATCTTGTAGCTCCCATTTTTGTATTGTCTATCCAGAAGAAATCTAACTCACCAGAAAAAAAGCTATTATCAATTTTCAGTCTATTGCACTATTCTGACATGAGTTCTTTCCTCTTCCCTACCTTACTTCATGTGAACTTCATTATGCAATATCAGTTACTGATTTACTTAAATCATTTCCTCTCTGTTACATGTTAAGATAAAGTAACATCATAAAAAGACAGATCATGATAAAATCACAGTCGACTCTCCAAGAAGTCTACAATTGGGTTTAGCTCTTTATTGTGCAGTTGAGAGCTAGCACTGGCACTTAAATGAAATAACCAAAAAAAAAAGGCATTAAAAAAAACTTGTGCTAGAAGATACTGCTTCAGGAAATGAGAGACTAGCTCACTAATACAAGAATCTACCTTAAAACACAGACATAGCTTGCTGCTCAGAAATTAACCAAGTGGGTGTTGCTAAGACTCTTTCAGAAAAAGATCTCTACTCAGTAACATGTAAGAGGTCAAGTGTTTACTTGTTAACATTGTTAAAATAGAGTTTTAATACTGCTCACAATAAACAGAAATTTTATAGAGAAGCCTCTACACTTATCATTAAACTTACTTGAACAAAACCAAAAATAACTAAAAATACAAGCCCTATTTCCCCTTTATACCCTCTCTAAGTTTGCTGGGTTGTTTTCCTTTTTGTTCTTTGCCTGTGCAAAGCAGAGGACATGCTTAGGCATGCTTAACCACCTTGCTGAAGAGAATACTAATGTGTGATTTCCCAAGAGCAGACTTATTTGCATAATTTAAATCCATATCCAATAAAAAGCAATGCTCAACCCTAATTTTACTTTTTCATATATATTTTATATAATTATGTATTAGTAGGAGCAGTTTCTGGGGTTTTTTCCTCTCTCTTACTTTTTAGTAAGAACAAAACACTTTACACTTTAACATAATTTCTCCTCATTTTGATTGACTTAAGAAGCTTTCCACTAGGAAAGCCAAACAAAAAAGGTAATTAAATATGGTAATTACAGCTCTGGTCCTCTTTGTCAGTTACAAGTTTGGGAATCAGAGCTGCTTTTGCTTAATAAAGTGGTTGCAGAATTAAAATCTTGCTCATCTAACATCACATCTTTCAAAGGTTTAAGGGTAAAATATTTAAGAAAGTTTTCCCATAACAGTCACTGGCAAAAATCTTAATTATGCTGAAACTGTGAGATCTATTTTGTCTTATTTTTTTTTATAATGAATCTTCATTCAGATCCAGTTGTTTGGAAAATTGCAATTACATTATCCCTTGATGCCTCTTGATCTTATGCAGACTGCTCTCACAGTTAACATTTATGAGAGAGCAACAACCTCTTCATCTATAAAACACTGAGCATCCAAGTTTTAAAAACATTATGTATGGAGGTGAAGTTCACTATGCCATCTGGGAATGAAAATCAGGATGTATCTTAGCATTAGCTACGTGAAATGCTGCATGCTTTCTTTTATGTCTGGATTTACAGAAGCTGTGACAATTTTAAAATCAATTAATGATCTGGCACAAAAGATGATCCTCAGATGATTCTGCAGCCCTGCCTTCCCAAAAGAACAGCTTCCTCACTAGATGCATGTATCCAAAGATATGCATAAACATATGCTGCCTTAGAAGCCACACCATGAGTGTCACAGTGAGAAACTGCCTGGCTTTTATATCAGTTAAATCCAACTCGTTTTTTCCCCATCCTCATCATACTGCAGTTTCTTTGAGAATTTCTATCAGGCAATTTCTATCATAATGTGATAGATAAGAGAGCTCGCTCTCTTCTCTTCTGGCGAGGTTCGAGAACACATAAGGATGCCAACTGTAATTCTAGATGACTTCCAAATAAGAGAAATACATAATTTAACACAGATGAACTACATTTCAGTTTTGTCTAGATTACACAATGTTTTCACAGACTCTACACCCATACAAATTAAAATACATATTAAAGATTTAGAGAATGAACAAAATTTTAAGAGTCCATCTTTCAACTCTACACTATTTTTCTTTCTCCTTGACTGGAGACAAACAGGACTGTCCTGCAAACTCTTCTGTTGAGTTTAGAAACCATTAACTCAACCTAGAGGGTCATCAAGATATGAATAAAATCAATAGCTAGGTAGATGGTTCATGAGGGAATTAATAATTAACCAATTAAAACTGTACAGCTTGTGAAAAGGCAACAGTGCTATGTATCAAAGCTATACAAACATCAGATGTTTTCTAAATAACCTTCTTTATTTTGGCCTATAACCATGTTCCTTCCTTATATCTGGGATTCCATGCTTCCTGAGCCTGGTTTTAAAGCATGCTGTAAATCAGTACCGTCTTGTGCCCTCTACCACAACACAACTCTGACCGCCCAAATGCAAAAATGACACACAATGTTTTTATAACAGCATATTAAAGTTAGTGCCATGAACATAAGATACCAAAAGTAAGAATTTAGAAAAAAAATTAGGACAATTTAACAGAAACAGTCAGATGTATGAACTTTGCATTATTTAACTCAAAGTTGTTTGTTGTTTTTTTGCTTTGAGGATTCCTCCCATCCCTTCCCACCCCTACCACATAAGCTGTAAAAAGGGTGTGCCTGCTTAATTTAATCTCATTTACTTAAGTGCTTGTAAAAGAATTCAGAAAATGTGTTACACAATGTATACCAATGATCTCTGGACATTCAAATTAAATCATAGAATAAAGGATATGAATAAATTCCCGTTATATACATTCCTATATAAACAAAATGTGATAAAAGTAACAGTCATGTTTTATGCAGGAAGAAACTGACTTTCATCAACTGCAGGGGGAAAAATCCCCCAAAACCCATTTGAACACCACAGAAATTGTATAAAAGATTGTGTTACGAATTTGTTTCATAAATAATTATGGAAGTAATTCAGCTATTTGTTCTGATTCAGAGAGACATGCACATATTACATACGCTGTCTGGGGAAAATGACAAACCTATGATTTCTGAAACTCTCAATCTCAGAGTTATCAATATGTTAAATGAATGGAAATATCCTATTGATATTTGTACCTCAAACGTAGGTGATAATTAAGTAGATTAGCACTATAGAGAACCTTTTAGCTCCCAAGAAGTAAACTACTAAAAAACACTGCAACAGATTATCATGAATTACTCACATCTTTAACACAAACTGCCTGGATATGACCTTTAACTAAAAAACCCCTATAATTTGAAAAGATTATTCCATAACCCATTAATAGGTGTAGTACACCAATTTTAATCTGGATTCGTGTGTTGTTATAGACTTTTTTAGGAATAATAGCAAAGAAAGTTTCTAAATGCTATATAATTCTCATCAGCCATGCCTTAACTGACTACATTAATATTACAGAAATAATGAGTTAAATTTCATATCATAATCATAAAGCCAGCAAATTTTCATTAACTAAATGAAACCTCCCTCAAAAAGGTGCACCTAGTATTGTAAGGATTCAAGGCCTTATAAATGTTCGTAGTTCAAAGGAACAGGGGGCAAAAAGCTGTTACTCTAACAAATGTATAGTTTTATTAAACGTGAATGCTATTTATTGATAAAAGAGGTTGACTAGGAAATAGTCTAGAAAGTGTGGAAACAATTTCAATCAAATCAAACTTTGTAGATTTTGGTGTATCTTTTAGTAAGTGCAATGATAAAAGCAGCATGCAGCAATGCTACATACTTCACTCACATCAATCAGAGCAAACACTTGTTATTTCAATATAAAATGCAAACTTCAGTAGTGAACTTCCATTCTTTCTTTTGAAAATTATTCAATGTAATAAGATTGGATACAGTGAGGATAAAGAAACCTTTAGGTTTAGAAACCAATTAGGCGATAAAAGCTAAAAGTTTTGTCATTTCATTTCAAAACTGGAAAGTAACTGAAGAGAGAAAATATTGCCTGGAGTATACTGCCAATACATTTAGACACTAATACAAGTCAAGGTTTGTTAAATATTAAAAATCGAAAATCTTCTATGTTCCTGTAGAAATTCAGTCTACTACTTTAGCCTTTATTTATTTAAGCAACTGTGGTTAATAAAAATAAATAGAATCTAGAAACATATTAAGTCATTTTCCTTCAACTATGTAGAGTTTAATCATATCAGTACCTCTTCATGTGGTTATTGATGGCAGCATGTTTCAATGATATTGCATGTCAGAGCATTACTCAAAACAGCATAAGCAGTCTATCGAAGAAAGCAACTCATACAAACAGTCACAAATCAAGAGAATTAGCTAACTGATGTGGGTACTACCAAGCATGACAAACTGAACACACCAAATTTTCCACATCTTACTGAGAATTTGTCAATAAAAACTGGAGTACCACACTTTGCTCACAGAATTTGTTTCAGTGTTTGACCTTGCTCTGATGTAGAACCCCAGTGGTACCCGGTACCAGTGAAGCTCCAGAGCACATGACATTGCACTGGTGTTCTTGGTAAACTCACTGAAGAAAACCCCATATTTAATCACAAATCTTCAGGACAGTTACTCAAAAACTTAAAATTAAGTTCTCAAGTGCTCTGTTGGATTGTAAACAACACCTTGCCAGACTAAGTCCTTGCTGAAACCCAAATGTATCCCAATGTCTTTAACCACTAAGCCGTTAGGCATAAAATGAACTATCACACAAGTTTACCTTGAGTTTTCCTGGTTTTGTTAATTTTAATATACTGTTGATATGAATCTTCATAAAGTTTTCAGTGAATCTATTTTTACCCCAACTGTAACTTGAAGTACAGCATTTAGAACAAAAAATCAAAAAAGCATACTGCATGTTAACAGATGAAATGCAAGAAACTCAGGAGTTTTTAAACACATATGGTAAGCCAACAGGCCCTGTGGCATCACATTTATCAGATAAGATTATCATATTAGTAGCTATTGTAGTCTATCACAAATGAATATACCAGTTGACTCAAAATTCAGGACCCAATTCAACCATAATGTTTTCCACAGGTGTTTGTAGACAGTCCAGTCTGGCCAAAAGTAGAAGTTTCAAGCTCTTCAACTCAGTTCTTTGCAGACTACCATCTTGAACAGGGAAATCTGGAGTATAAACCGTTGAAATTACTCGAAACAGTAGAAACTGTTTCAAGACTCTACTGGATAAAAGAAGAGAGCCACAGAAATCTTCCGAAAGGTATGCTCAGTAGAAATCTGATTGGCAACAGGCAGTTTTGCAAACCTTTCAGAAATCTGAGAGGTTGAAATGCAGGATTCTAGATGTGAGGCATGATGATTTGAAAGTTCACCTCAGAGAGACAGAATTTAGAAACTAATTAACAATGGCAGTTTGTTCTTGCTTAAACACTTAGCTGTGCACAATACTTTTGTATGATAAATGCAGTGATTCAGCTCGGGGTTCGTGAAGGGCAACTTGATCACAGCTACACTGAAACATCGCATCACAGATCTAATTTTGCAAGTGGTGATTCTTTGCTAAGATCTAAATTGAGAAAATAATTGAGGAACAGTGAATATCTGAAGGCAACTATACGGGACATGTTCAAAATACGAACAAGCTATGTGAACAAGAGCAGCTTATCTTTAATAAACTCAGAACAGTAGCACTCCCTATAAAGGGACTAGGTACCAGCAATGCCAGCAGAGCATGCATGCTTATCATGTGCACACCCTTAAACAGATACTGCTGGGCTGAGCTTGATGATATACCAGAAAAAAACATTTGAGGGGTAGACACCAACACCTACCACGGATGCAAATTGACCTACCTAGCTTCTATTTTCAACGCTATGGTGCTTAACTGCTACATTTGAAAAAGACAAAAGAAAAGAAAAAAACCAGTTTGTTTGTGAACAATGCAGAATGTTAAAATACCTATTCAAAATAAATAATCTAGACAGAAAATTGAACTCACAGGACTGAATATACAAGTTTCATTTGGCAGCATGGGAAATCCAGGGTTATCATATAGGTACAGGTCATTTCACATAAGGAGAGAAATTTTGCAGTTTATTGCATTTGAACAGATGTGGAAAGCCTTTAACCTACTAAACAACCAAGGCAGTCACTTCCTTTACAAATGCAGCTAAGGACCATGCTAGTTCTTCAGCATATAAAGACACCACAAAAATGATCAGCAATATCTATTACCACAGCTGAAGCCATCTTCGTTCACAAGGAATATTATCTGGAAGGAGTTTTTCTAATGGCATATGAGTCTGAACCTCTGCCAAGGTGCTGACAACCACAGCCAAGTCATCATTCTCAGTTGACAAAAGTGGAAGTGATTTCAGTGGTTGATGAGAGCCATAAATTTTACGAGGTTGAAAAAAACCAAACAACCCAAAACCACCACAATGCCACAAGCACAAGACACAGACACACTTCACTCAAATTTGTTATACCTAAGGCCCCCACACTAAAATACATTCTATACCTTTATGGTTTTATTACTTAAACCTTCATTGCAATTTCCTCCCGTGCGTAGGAGGGAAGAACTGCAAATAAAAAATTCTCCAAATACCTCCAAATAATTCTAAGGTCTTTGCTATGACACTGATAAGGAGCATATAATGCCATATTTTAATTTTATGCACACTTGTTTAGCTTACATATGAACAACCAAAAATAGCTATCAAACAATTCTTCTTGGTGAGCAGACAAATAAAATTACAGTTTTATCTATGGTTACAACATACAATTGGGAAACAAACCTGCTTATTTTGAGGTTACTCTAAAAAAGCATCATTATTTGTGGGAGTCAAAAGTTTGGGCCTTTGACTTTCAAAACATTTCCAGATGTTCCTCCAGAAATTTTAATTTTTTTAGTAGTTTATGCTAATGTTACAAAAATATTGCCATATTTTTTAACAGCTGTAATTAAGATGCCACAATATTTTATGAAAGACATCCAGGTATTGCAAGTCTCTCAATTACTTCAACTAGTTTTTCTTTTCCACTCTGGTTAGATTCTGTGGTCCTGAATTTCTCATATCCCAAAGCACATTTCCTCCCCTTAGGCATAACAGAAAATAAACTGAAATAAGAACCAAATAATTTATGCTGTCATCATGAATACACACAACTCTAAATTAATTGCAATCCACTGAAATAATTTATCACTGCTTAGATGACAAGTATAGCACTTTACCCACCTCAGTTTTGTACTCTGGAATCTTCTTTAGTTATTTCATAATTCTACATGTGTGTATACTACATAGAAGCATATATGTCCCTGTACAAGATTATAAAATGAAACACAGCTGATTTAACCCATTAGACGAAAGACTAATAACCAAATCATTCTGGAAAAAAAAATCATGTTTTGAATAAGTTTTAGTAACAGATAAAGTTATTTTATCCTTAAAAGCCTAGTTATGAAGAAATGGGCCTTGAATCAGTTCCATATGCCCATAAAACTGCATGGAGAACTTGATTTTTTTTACATTTCTGTTCTGTAATGCTGTACTGTGCTTATTTTGAGTATCTCCTTGGGATATGTTCTTGTAGCCAGTTATTTCCCTGAGTTACATTCATGTACTTTAAGTGTTTTCACTCTCAGACACTGCTTAGAATTTACTTCCCTTTTCTGCTTTTTTCATTATTGAAGTGTTTAAAAGCATTTCAGAAGTTTCCTGAGACAGAATCTTTACCTCCTTCTATATATATAGTAGGGTTTTTTCTTATCCTTCTGCTTTCTATATGACCTCAATCTCTTAACTTTTGGAACAACTGTGTTCTTCTTAGAACTGTTTGGATTTTATTTTCTTTTGGTTTATGAAATTTATTAGGTGTGAAATATTTTATTGCCTTATTTACTGGCTTCAGTGTCCCATTCTGGGAAAGCAGGCAGATCAGCTACAGTCACCCCTAAAGACAACAGTATTAATGACTCCAGCTGATGTTCCTACTTTTCCAGCCAATGGAAATGTGAGCACTGTTCCTGCAAGCAGCATGTTTCCTGAAACACAGTCCCAGCTCACTCCAAGTGCTCACCACCTGGAGTGATGCCAGACATATACACTGGCCTGTTCCAGAAAATCATAGAAGACTACAGTCCATTGCTTACCAAAGAAAAAGAAGTAATTTATATTTTTCCTAAGCAGAACTACTCGACATAAAGCCTAAATTTCCTTCACCCAGCAATATGAAATTGGTCATTCAATTTCCAAATAAAGAACTGAAAAGAGAATTTATGCAACAAATATCTAAGACTAAGAAATTCAATCTTCTCCCTTAGGCACAGATAAATAAGTGCCAAATTTGAAGAAAAACATCCTGCTATTACCTCCTTCCAATTACTGTGTCATCCCAGACATGCCATGTAGGCCCATCAGTGGTCGTTCCAACTTCCTTGACAGTTTATTGTAGACACTTACATTGTAGTTATCTATGATAAATTAAATATTTATTTAACACCATCCCAACATGTCCAGATCCAAACATAGTTTAACAGCATTTGACAGATGAAAAGAACAAACAGGCAGTGTACAAGGACACTGATTATGGTGAGCAGCTTACGAATCTGTGTTAAAAACTCCAAATTTATGCAACTGCATGTTTATATTTCTATATAAGTATAGCAGATTTAGCAGGGATAAAATTTGGATTCTCTGCATTTAACACTGAGGACCTGGTACTGGGTTGCTGAAAACCTGGGCTTGTGCACCACAACCTGAGTTAGGGGTTTAGGAGGTCTTTGATCTCTTCCTATCTCCTTCTTCATAGCTTGCCAGACTCATTTCCTGAGGGTGGTTCATTGATTCATTCTTTCTTTGCAAAAGCAAATGCCCTCATGGCTCAGCTTTACTTGCAAGAAACTAGCAACTTATGTAAGGAAAACCACCGAATTTTTATAGCTGTCTCATTAACATATCGGCTAGATCATGTTTATCCCAATTTAAAAAGAAAAGGACAACCCTGACCAAACCAAAGATTGTCCTACGGGAACACACAGATTTAACATAAGGCAAAACACACTGATCTTCAGGAAGCCATTATGCTTGTTCTTGTTTATATTAAAATATATATTTATATATTTTTCTACTATGATATAATCAAGTGTTGCCAAAACAAGCATTCACTTTCATGAGAAACATCAAGAAAATCATTTGAGCTTAGCAGAGCGATATTTTCTAGATAATCCTATCCTTCCCATTTGCTCTACTGTCTTCATTCCCTGTGTTTCAAAGCAGACTTAAAAATTTTAGCGATAAGTCTTTTGCTAATTCTGTACAAGGCTAGCACAATAGAACTCTTAAGACATATCTGCAATACAATTAATCATTCATTTAATTACTATAACATAAAAGACAAGAAGCTCCAAGGACAACGCCTCTCATTTGTAAAGATGATCATGATTAATCCTATGCCAGACGAGGTTGAAGATTTCTTTTAAAAACAACTGAAAACCACAGCATAATCTAAAATCTTGTTTAAAATTTCTTTTTGCAACAAGGTTATATTGAAGAATTACGTGATTTTTTTTCATCATGAAATCAAGGCTTAGAGTACCTATGAATGTAAGATTCCCTTATTGGGCATTCATTCCAGGCAGGTATTTTTCATTACAATTCAGTATATCAATTCTTCTTTCTTTTTTTAAAAGTAATTTTATTAAGCCTTCATGCTCCACATCCCCTCCAATTCTTATTACCATTTTTATACCCTATGGTGAGGCTGACAAGAAGCAGTGTAGATTTGACAACCAGAAGCACAGGAATCTAGCAAGAAATTACTATGCAAATGTGTCTGGGAGAAGATAACATTAATAAATATTTGCTGATGGGCCTTTTGCTCCAGTAGGTGGCACATTTATAATGAAAACTTAACAGTAGTTTAAGCCAAAGATCAGAAACCTCAGATGTACATGTCTGATGGATGACAAAAGAGGAAAAACACTGCCAAGTGTTATCATTTTAGAGAAACCAATCCAAGCTCACTAAATTAGATGAAAATATTTTCCTTCCAACTTCTCACGTTCTATAAACGTTTTATTTACCAAAAAAGTCTCTTTGCTCAGCAGTTACTAGCAACTTCTGTAACAAAAGGTCCACAAAAATTAAGTTATTTATTAGAAAAATCTTGAACCTTTATACACATTAGTTAACTTTGCAGCTAAAGGAACATAAATCACAGGAAGGCACACCACCTTTTTACTTCGCTATAGAGAAAAATCAATTATAAACTCTGACTCTAAAAGAAAAATCTAAGAGAAAGGCAGAAAATACTACCATGTGATTACATAAAATTTCAACTAAAAGAATGTAAGATGATGTTTCAGAAAAAATAAGTAACTGACCTGAGGTAACAACTTTAGTAGGGGGAAGTAGAGGGAAGGCTTACACAGCAGGGAAAAAAGCAGGGGATTCAGGAGTGACCAGCCTTCCTAGACTTTCAGTGATGTGCTGAACAGAAGAACTCTACTTCTGTTTTAGTTCAAGCATTCCCACTTTAGATACTGCTACAATATAATGTATAATCTTCTTTAATTCAAACCATGCTGTGACTTTCAGTTCTCAAAAAAAAACCCAAAAAACAAATTGCAACATATTTTTTTATTTATTCACAGATAACACTCTCACAGTCCTGAATACAGGTACGCATATGGATCAGGAGTTATCCCAATGCAGAAGTGAGAAGAGCTTAGATAAAGGTCAAGTTTCAAGCAAATTGCAGAAATAAATTCAAAACAGTACTTAAATTCATAGAGCTTTTTCATTTCCACTTCTGTGGAAGAAAGTTTAGCATAAAAAAAAAAAAGCCATACTCTGGCAGCACACTCTTTGCAGTCAGAACACAAGCTTGCAAGGTATTAGAAAGATTAGTATTATGTATTACAGTCACAGGTTTAAGAGCAAGCCTGTTAACAGCACATTTTGTCAAGACAGTTTTGTGCAACTAAAATGTAAGCATTTTACCATAAGTAAAATGCTAAAACAGGAAGGAATTGGTCATCCAACTAAATTAGTATGCTGTGCTTTCCACTCTTTCCACAAACTACAGAAAGAAGTCTTTGTGAATACATGGATGTAGGTGCTGAGGACATGCTCCAAAGGAGTTAAAAACATCCCAAGGATAATAGTCTGAATATAACACTGTATGATATTGTCTCCAAACAATACCAATGAAGTGGAAAAAACACAATAGCTAATGAGCATGCCTGTCAGATACTAGTACGAGCGTACTGAAAAATATATAGACTTGACAAAATTATTTACATGGTTAGATTACAGATATTCTTGCCCCAAAACTTAGGTAAAACTGTAAGGAAACAGCTTGTCAGATAAATCATATAGGCAGTGTCTTTACAAGCTGATTAGGAAATAGAAGATTCTGTATTCCCCATTTTCTAAGTCTTCACTGAAGGTATGCTTTAGATAAATGAAAGTCTTTGAAACTAATCCAAGAAAATTAGGTGACATGATAAGTACACACCATGTAAAGAAAATCAGACTAAAACTGCCAATCAAATCTCTTCATAGGTATTAAGCTAATTTAAGATATTATTTTTTTAAAGAATTGCTAAAATACCTTGAGTGCAAAGTTCACTGCACATCCCAGATGGCACCAAGAAGCAGACAAGTAGCTGCTACATAGCTGCCTTTCAGTATTTAAAGTACAGTTTTAGAAATGGAGGCCAACCTCCACAGAGGAGTAAAACAAGCAGTCCATACCGTAAGCAAGGAATTTGACCTGGAAAACGATTCTCGCTTCACAAGTACTCAGAGAAAATCTTCATCCTGCCAGCTGAAAATAACTGGAGGAGAGGAAAAGACAGCAGAGGTCCAGAAAAATCTTGACAAGTATTGGTATCACACTTCTAACTTGATGCAAAGAAAGAGAGCTTTATGAACTCGGACCTGTCTGAAAGAGTATTTGTTACAGTTTAAGAGTATTTTGTGCAGACTTTAAAAACCAAGACCCAACAGTCCACTATGGAGGAGGCAAAGTTACTGTTCTCATTCATCAGAGAGTCACTGAGGCCACAGATGCATGTTATTAAAAAAGTAACACATAACCTTTTCAAATGTTACACAATCTCTGTTTGTAATTGCACACATAATACAAACCGTGCTGGACTTCAAATCAAGATTCCTTGCCATTTTAAAGTAAGAATACATCTAATAATAGGGGTTCCTTAACAGTAGGGAAGAAAAGGCACCTCCTGGCTCATAATTAGAAAATTCAAATTGGCAGTTAGATGCAGTTCTTAACTGCAAAGGTAAAGGTTTATTTAAACAGTTCAACAGTGTAACAAGTAAATTCATCACATCCTGAAGTCTTTAAATCGAACTTGGATGTGTCTCTAAATAATGTGTTCTAGTTTAATTGCAGCAAACACTGGCATATTTAGTAAAGCAATTTCTTCTACTAAAGGAATTAATGCTTGAGATTATTTTGTCCAGTACTGTAGAAGAGATAAGGCTTGGTGATTCCTTTAGTGCTCAGAGTCTATAAACCCCCGTGGATGCACTGATCCTGCATCTTTATACCATAAGTGTCAGACTAGACCATACATAGCTTACAAATTTGTTGACTTCCAAATTTCTTGGTAACAAGTTTGCTTTGATTAGTGTAACAATAATATTTTTCTCATTATTTTCAGTTAATTGGTAGATGTCCCTTCAGACTTCACATTGCTCTGGCAGCTGATTGCTTCACACCACAACAGTACAGTCATGTTCCACTAGCATTCAGCAACAAGATCAAAGGGAAAAGAAGAAAGGAAGGAAAAAAAAAAGTTTCTACAAGGTTATAGTTCCTCAAAGACTCCTCTACTGTGTGTCTGCACTGTTACTGGTTGTTGTTCTAACAACTATATAACTTCTGAAACCTTGAGTTTGCATAACAATTTCTACTGACCCTAGAACTCTATTAGAGGGAAGCAGTAAAAAACATTTTAATGCAATAGATGGTCTAGAAAATAATATAGTGAGTAAAGGGATTTCAATCTCAGGATAAGTAGCATATTTACAGTAGCACATCAGTTTCTTGCAGTTTATCATCGCTCAGCTGCCTACTAAAAGCTGCTATTTTGACACATTTTAGGATATGTAATTTCTAGCTACATGTTTTTGACTGCTCAAGACAGAGTAAAACCTGCCATTTTTCATCCAGATTCCATGCACACTCCTTGTCTTTTACATCCAGTCTTTCTCAGCTCCTAATGTTTTTCCAGCAGTATGCATTTGCTACAGAGGGATCACTGTTGATCAAACAAGGCACATGCTCTGTCAGAGGGGCTGGATCAGCTCCCTCTGCACGGGGCACAGCTGTCGGTTCTGGGAATGATAACCCTGTGTACGGGATGGATGAGACTGAGCAGTTGAACAGACTGCTAATCTGCAACCAGCAGAAACAACACAGTCCTGCTCTCCGCTCTGTAGATACTCAATTAATGAATGACAATTTCTGTGATTAGGATTCTTATCTTGGTTATTTAAAGCAGTTAAAATAATTTTGATTCACTGCATCAACCTCGCAAAGGGATGACTTGAAGCAGCCAGGGTAGTGTGTTCACAATCTGTCAAAGCAACACCAGGCTTTCAAATGAGGAAAGCAGTATAAAGTAGAAATACTTTAAAAGTATAGATAGCCTTATTTACCCAATTCACCCACTGATTTCAAGTCTGGATAATCATAACAAGTATTTCTGAAGTAAAACTGTAAAAAGATAAAAAGATAATTGTATTTAGTCTAAGACAGAAAGTATGTGTCTGTCATTCCGTCACCTCCCAAGAATTTAAGCAAAAAATAAGCATGTTATGATTGCAAACATATCTTGTCTTGGCCAGGCTGGATGTCCACTACAATAGTATGCAGACAAGATCATTGTCCACTAAAACCTGCTCTTTCCTCTTGGTATTGGAGTCTTGACATAAAATGCTATTGAAATCTGTAATTTCAGTTTCAAACAGGTCTTTAAATTTCAGTGATGCTTGGTATTCAAGGTATTCAATAAATTAACAGTCCTTCAAATGTATTTCTTGTACAAACAAGGCCACCACTCAAAGAAACCTACATTAGTAATTAAAGAACTAACAAAGCATCTCTTCAAAGTGGCTTCAGTAAAGGTGGTTGGAACCTTTACTTGAAACAATAATGAAAAATCAAATAATCTGACAAAAGTATTATTTATAAATCTACTTTTAGCCTTTTGGTTTTTTATTTAATAACATGCCTGTTATACATAGAATGGACTTCTGATGAAAAAATTTACTTTGGTATATTAAATTGTTTCTAAACACAGATAAAAAGACAGTATACCATATTTATTCAAATAGCAGTCTCTTGTTAATATTTAAAAAATTAACATTTGTACATTTCTTCAGAATTGTACACTTCCTCAATTTTTCTCCACAAAGCTTCTTAGATTTCAAAAAATTTTTTAAATTAAAAGCAGAACAGAACCTCTGAAATACACCACAGAATTCATGCTGCCTAATCATTTGCCTCTTCAGTTGTGATCAATTCTAGTTTACAAGTACAGCTGATGGGGGGTAAAACCCTATGATGCTTCAGCATCCCCCACCTTCTGGGGCACAGTACTGCTCCACTGCACACCTCTCATTAGCTTCATGTTCAGCAGACAGGAAAACAAGGGAATTGATCAAAATAGCAGCCAGAAAGTGAAAATTAGAACAAAAAATTATCAAAATCCAGTGCACATCTCCTCAATTTTTTTAGGCCTATCCCCCAAAAATATGTGTTACTTTTAGTCTTGATTTAACACAACTGTTTTTAGGATGGAATTTTCAGTGGCCAGAAATTGTATTTGCTTCTGCTCAAATTCAAACTCCTACTGATGAACAATACCCAATCTGCGAATACCTACACAAATCTTTTACCTCAGGTGCATGATTAATCATCACTAAAGTCTAAGATAAAGCACTCGTGAGGGTAGCTGGCCCTTGAAAAGTCTGGAACACCCTGACTCCAGCCATGTCACTGTTTCATTTCATGCATCAGGATGCAACAATGCCTTCTGCTCTCACAAATTCTTTCCTCTTATTTTAATTTAATTCTTGAGTTAATTGGTACACCATTTTTAAGCACCAAACCAAATCTCTCCCTCTTCACCACCAAGCCTATTAACATCTTTCCAACAAGTGAGCACGTGCATGAAAGAGCAGGGGGAGTAGCCATATGTTTAAGTTGCAGAGCACCTTCAGAGCATGGAAATCCCCAGGAGCTTTTATCCATTACTGCACTATCTCATTCTTGTGCCATTTCTCAGAAGACTCCTTTAAACCTGGGCTTGATCAGTGAATAAATATCACGTTGTGAACAACATGAGTCTTGCATAAAAGCTGGTCAAACTATCTGACAGATGTTTACAAATCAAGGATCTGTTTTATAAATTTTAAATTATATAGCCTTGCTTAGGAAATCACATATGAAATCACATCAATTCAAAGATTTGTTCATAATTGCTGAATAGTTGGATATACATTCCAGACTAATCTTTCAATAAATGATACTTTTCTCATGTTTACTAATTCTTTGCTAGTGGGTATTCGGGTATACTTATAGGCAACAGCCTGTTCCTGTCTCTAATGAAATGATTAACAAAACAACATGAAACACTTTAAATACCAAAAACTGACTATTTGCAACAAAAATCTCTTAAAATTTGAGAATTTATACAGTATTTAAGTAAATAGTTTTGTCACCCAAATAATCATGGGTATTTTCTTGCAAGGCATGTATCAGTTACAAATTTAATGAATTAGTTGTTGATAAATTATTACTTTATTTATTTGGATTTTAAGCTTCATTGATTTTCCAGTTTCTTCTCAACTACAGAATATCAACAGCATAGATACCGTGCAGTAAAATTAACATCCAGAGTAGAAGTCTAGTACACAATTATCAGAACAACGTCAACTTAAATATTTTTTTTGCAAAGGTAATCTGAAGTAATTTGTAAAACAAAGCTGTTTGGTTTGAGGAAGGATGAAAGAAAAAAAAATTTCCCCTTGAAGGACAAATACTCATTAGAGAGGATGAAGTATTAAAATGAGCAAGTGTTTGCAACTGACAAACAAAATAAAAGCACAACAATATTTGTACTTGTTTCTGCAAGATTTGTCCTTGTTTCTGTCAGTAGTTACCAAGAACAAATCTGGTACTACACCACTTTCATATAAGCATTCTTTATAATCATGTTTCAAAAAAAAAAACCTCAGGATGTTTTCACAAAAAATTAATCCCCAGCAAGTAATATTCTGGTGTTCCAGCTTTGAATCTTCTGAAAGTCTCTGCCCTGCTCAGCAGCCAAAGTGACTGAAAAGCTTAAATCTTATTTTCAAAAATAACCTGGGTTCACAGGTGCCAAGTGCTGTTTATGTTTGCTTAAAAAGCGGTTGTTACAATGATTACTTAATAGATTGATTTTTACTATTCAACCTTACTAGAGGTGCATCAGGCTTAAATGGTACCACTAACAGAGCTGGCCACAATACACTAATTGCAATTCCTAACAATAATCTTCAGTTCTTTCCAACTAGTCTGCTTTTTCTTGATGAAGTGATTTCTGTGACTCTTTATCCAGATGTGCCACTCTAAAGCCTATAAATCTTCTTCACCTCTTTATTTTCTGTATGTTCCATTTAAGTTTGGTCAGCTGATAAAAAAAAGCTTCTCTTTCTGCTCACATTTAAATGCTCAGTCACAAAACATTTCAGGATGTCATCATTGCAAATACCCCGGTTTGAGCAAGAGGGGATGCAAATATGTGAAAATTTTTAATCCAGTTTGAGAAGAAAGACAGACAATTTTAAGAACTTCCCACATGGATTTCTTACCTCCCCTTCCTATCTCCACCCCCTACTCTGAAATATCCTGAAGAAAGAAAATAGAGGCCCCTGGGTGGAAGTTACAAACTTCCAGGAGCTATGTTCTGACTTCTGCCTTTACAGAATGCTTGAAGCAAGTAAAAGTGAAACCTGCACACCAGAGACCTGCTCTGTCTTTTCCTCTAGCTCAGCAAAGGTATAAACAGTACCAATGTGAACAGCTAACAAAACCAAAAACTCCAAAACTGAACATAACCACAATAACCTCGGAAGTCCCTTGACATGGAAATATCCTTTAAGCACCCTGACATAGGTGATCTGAACACAGGTTTTATACACCATCCAGAGCAACCACAATAAACTAACAAATGGTGTCACCAAATCCATCATGCCAGAAATTCCTGCCCAAAGTCTGACAGTTTCACAAGTTCCCTACTGGGAAAAGTTTTGTCCACTGAGCTTTCATATCCTTTCCCTAAGTTAGCTCCTATAACACACTATATGAATTTTAAAATCTGTCCCTAAAGAAGCTGTATTTCTCTATTCACAGAGTATTAAAAAGACTTCGTCTCATCCCAAGATCTGTATTGCCCAATCACAGGCAAAAGAAATTTTTAGTGTAGGTCTTGAACCTATGCAAGGCCAAGGAATTTAGCCTTTCATCTGCCCAGGCTGTTGGTGTCAACACAAAAGCACTCTCCTTACACCTGCAGAGATGAAAAAGTACACAGGTTTCCTCACTTCCAAATAAAAAATAATTTAAAAAAAAATCCTTACAGGAACAAAAAGCGTATGTGAAATAGGAAAGTTAGTTAATTTTCCCTTCAAAGTCATGTTATGAGCACTGCTCAGAATCCAACAGAACAGAAAGCATATTTAAAAAAAAGGATATAATTTCTTGACTGAACATTCTGGGTGAGACCTCCAGAACACCTCTGCCTCTTTAACATAGAGACAGGGAAAAGCTTCAGCAATAGGACTTCCACAGTGAAATACAGTTCTCAGTGTACTCAGCTTCTCTGGCAGGATTCATCAGTGACCTTCACTAAAAAAAAAAAAGCAAATTCAAGATTTCCACAAAGACCTTGGCTAGACTTGGATCTGAAAGTCAAGTGATCAACATGGAATTGCTCACAAACTACCACTTCCCCAGTACTTTTTTTTCCATTTAGCTTACAGTGTCCTCTTCTCCTTCAGAATCTCCTTGTAAAGTAACCTTGGTAGTAGGGAGGCTGCTGCCCCCAAACACTCTCAAAGTGCAAAAGATCACCATACATTAACACTGATGTCTTCTAAATGATGCCTTAAGGTCTATCTGGTTTTTTTATTTTTCTAATTTTTATAAGCTTTATAAGTAGTTATATAGTAGAAGTAGATTTAGAAGCAGCAGCATTTCATTCCTTTACCCTTACCACAGAAACTCTCCAACACTATTACCCCATTCTATGCTCCTCATATCAATTCTACTCCTGAATTCCAGTAGAAATGTTTAGTGTATTTAAGATAGGCCTATTCTGTTTAGAGAACACTTGTACCTTGGCCTAAACTGCAGAGTACAGTCAAACTCTGGGTAACTGTGTGCCCCCTGTACCCTGAAGAAGATGAAGATTGATGGAGAGAGGGTCTCAGAGACCCCAGCCCCAATTCCCAAGGGGTGTGACCGAGGGTGGATCAGGGCAAAAGCCATGCGGTGGAAACATCTGGGATTGGACAATATTATAAATTGTAACATCTGTACAGAGGGACTTGTGCCCACATCTTAGAATCTTATGTCCAGGCACAAATTAAAACCCTTTCCTTATATCACCATTCCTATTCAGGGAGTTTTTTTCTCCCTGAATTTTCTTTTAGGTATCAAAAGGAGAAGAAATTAAAATTATGGTGCCATGTGAAAACTGACAATTTGATACAGAAATGGCTATAGAATGGATACAGAAAGAGTAAAGTTCCATACCAGGAAGTGAAGTAGTTTTGTCCAGCATAACAAGCACACCAGATCTTGCCTCTCACTTTAACTGCCAATATGAAATGGCAGGAGAGAAAATACGCAGCAAGAAAGACTTGGAAGAGGATGCAAGATCTTTGAAGCTGAAAGCACCTTGCAAACAACATCATCTTGGAACAAAGAACTAACCAGATTGAAATGTGACAATCACAATTCATAGAGACAAAAAGCATGCATAAAAAGAATCCCCAAAAGAATAAAAGGACAAAGAAAGGCATTCCAGCTCAAGTACTTAGAGAAATAAAACATGTTTTATATGTCATGGTAGTGACATGTCACACATTGTTTTCCAAATGTTCATAACAGTATTTTTGGCCCGGTAGCCTTTAAACACACACTGAAGAACAGCAAGAAAATTTATTCAAAGGTCCTAAAATGACAGCAATATACTTTTTTAGAGTTGTCAGTCTGCATCTATTGTGTGACTACAGGAGGATCCAAACCATATGGCTTCAAAAAAGGAGCTTTGTTGGTGATATTCTGCTGCACCTTCCAAGCACGTGTGACAAAAGGCAGTAGTCTCCATAGCTTCTACTTCTCTTTCTCCTCCATGATGATGCAATAATGAAAGACTGATACACCAGCTTACGTTTGCTTCTTAAGTAAAATTCTGGAAGCTATGACCTGCAGCTTCTTCTTTTCCCAGGAAGGCATATCTGTAGCTGATCAGGATCTCTCCTCAGCACTTAACAGAAGAAACATCACCAGATCTAGAGTCCACTACATTTTCCACACAAAATGCCATGTCAAATTTTGCCCCTTGCAGACACATCTGAGCAAGGAAGTAGATCATTAGAAGTGGTTATTACAGGATCAAGTCAGGATTGTGATGTTCTAGATTAAAAGCAAAGCAATTTTAAATTGCCTACTATATGAGAGAGATTAAGGTAGGCCGGACAAAGTAACCCAAGAGAAGCCTAATAGTAAACAATCTTTCATTAAACGTAGCTGCTAGTGAGGAAGCAGTCAGAAATCTGGCAGAGTTAAAAAAATAATGAAGTTCTTCCAAGAACAAAACACAGGTAAGAAAGTTGGCTTATCAGTTTAAGAGTTATATGTATTAAAGACCATTTTACAAAGTTACTTACAAATAATAACAGATTTTAAGAAAGAGCAAAGTTTGCAATGTATTCTAAAGTTGCTATCTAAAAATTATCTCTCCTGAATGTTTAGGGTGGTTCATGTACATTTTTCAAGTGTATTTTATCCTTGATCAGTAAATAAGCACATAGAGCAAATTCGCATCAAGAGAGAGCAACTTTCCATGTCATAACCTCCCCTCCAAACTCATGAAGTGTAAAAAAGTGACAATGATTTTAATAATTTTATGTGATAAATGACAAATGTTATCTGAAAGACTACAACAAACTAACTCCAAAATGGTATCAGAAATGTCAGTAGTTAGCTCATTGGGGAGAACTTTATTAGCATCTCCTTAGGATACCCACGACAAACTGCATTTTTGTTGGGATTTTTTGGGAGCGGGGAGGTGTTGTTTTGGATTTTGTTTGTTTGTCTTTATCTCCAAAGAACACCTTAGTAGAAGCTATCAGCTTTGACAGAACACCAAAATTCTGGCACTGAACCATAAATTGACCATTACCATAAAAAGAACTGCTAAACGAGAAGCTATGTGCTCAGTATAAAACTAATTTCATGCTTTCAAAAGCACACAGTGGCTTCTAGCAAGATAGTGGCCCTGGGACTTGCAAAGACAGATTGGCTAATACAAATGGTGTGTGCTCCTGATGCAGTCTGCTTAGCCAAGCTTTACATGTACTGGCAGTAAATGGAAATTCTCGAATCTTCTGTCAAACAAATACACACTTATCTATAACTTTGGAGCTGAAAGCTATAAAACAGCTGCCTCATAAATATATTTAGCAGGAAAAAGCATGAGCTGTCCTAGTTCCTCATAAAAAAACCCCAAAAAAATGCACAGCAGTCTTTACATAGTAAGCACAGACATTTCTACAGCAAGAAAGAAAAACATTTAAATAATATTTTTCAACATTTTTCCCTGTTTTATTTAAAAAAAAATTACTGTCAGCATACGCAAATATAATCATAGCAGGTCTCACCTCACAAACTAAACATATTAGCAGAACAGCAATGCTTAATAAGTAACTCAGCTGAACTAATTTTTTGTGTTCTGCTATAGGTGAAATTCTCAATAAAAAAAAACTTTTTTTAAACACATAGGTACAAAGTCTGTTTAGTTTACGATAATGCTTCTTTCAAGCTTAAAGATTTACTACTAGAACTTCATGGACTACCTTTAACACACTATCTGTTCCCTTAAATAAAACTTGCTGCACTAAATCTCAAATTTAACTGGTTAGGGAGAAGCGACACTAATTTTATACCCCTCTCAAAGCAAGCTGTCAGTGCAAATGAATTACTGGAAGCTATCCTGGGCATGACAGGTCATAACTTTTAATATTAACAATGACAGACACATCTAAGACGTCAAATCCAGCATACAATTTATTTCATTCTGTACTTAGTTTATCTGGAGAATCCGACAGCTCTTGTGTTTCACACATCATTACTACACTTTGAGAATTAACAAGCCAGAATGCAAGTTATGGTAAGAGATATTTAGTCACACTGCTAATAAGCTTCTTTTTACAACAATAACACAGCATCACTGACATTCAAAAAAAATTTAAAATGCATAGGAAGTCACCTACTGGAAAGATGCCCTCTGCAAACAGCAAGCAAGGAAAGGGAGCTTGCCACATATTTAGTTACTTTTAATACTGAAATAAGAAGAAAAGAAAAAGATGCATTATATGCATTGCCATTTTTGTTACCCTTTCCACTGGAATAACTAAAACAGAAATGACATGCACACAGAAATAATGCCAAACATGTAACACTTAATGTCGTAGCACAAAGCAATTCAGTGAAGTTTAATAATAAAAAAGAGACTCACCTCTACTGGGAAGTCCACTCCACATTATGGCAATACTATTTATGCAGGTTAAACAGCAACCAAGTTACATAAACAAAACTTCCAATATGTGACCAATATGATCTACGGTGCTACAGAGTCTTGGCTCCAGCCCTGATCATCTGTGTGACAGTACACTGTTATACCAGTGCAGCCTCAAACCTTCCCAGATGCCGGCTTATTGCATTGCTCATTGAAAATCCTTCACACGCTGGCAACATTTTAGGGAAGGACAAGCACGCTCTGAGTCATTTGTAAAGAAAGCAAAGCAATTTCAGTTCTGTATCTTCATGCGTACCGAAACACAGAGCTCTGTCAAAGTAGAAGTCTGCGTGAATTTATGCTGAGAATCAGGCAACCCAAGCCGTCATTATCAATGCATGGAATCAGCTACAGTGATCAAATTCAAACAAACCACAAAAAAATAAAAGAATATGATTATGAAAGGCTCTACAGATTCAGCTCCAAACCACACAGAATGAGGAATCATCTATCTAGACTGTGTAAATGTTAAAAATAGCTCTGTCTTTCCTACAATGAGCACAAGACAGAGGAGAATCAGCAGCCTGTATTGTGATGAGGTTCGTGATTAGGAAAAAAAAATTCAGCAGTAAAAATTAATTACTTCTTACAGCTTTTTAAAATAAGATTAATTCACAGTTATGCAAATGAACAAATAAGTACTTTTTAACCACATAACAGACAAACTCTATTCTACATTAAAAAACAGGATATCTATTAAAAAGAAGAATAAATATTTGGATGAAAAAATTCTGAATACTGACCCAGCTAAGACCTGTATGGTCTATCAGATTAAGTACCTGCACAAAAAAACCCCCAACAAACAAACAAACAAAATCAACAACAACAAAAAAAATCAAAACAAAAAAAAAAAAAACAAACACTAAAAGCATGTCATTACATGAAGAAATGCCTTTGTCTTTAAAAAAAGAACAGTAATTTTTTATTACTTAGTATGAAAAATGTCCATGGCTTATTAAATTCATGCTCTTCCTACTCCCACATAGACTTCTCACTGTGTAAATCTTTTTGTCTTTTCAGGTACTTCATAGGCTTTCTTTCCCAAGAAAAGGTAAGAGGACACATGTCACTGTGCATACTCACACAGAGAGACACGTAGCAGAAGAATCAGATGTAATCATAACTAGGTTTAGTTTTTTAAAGAAATGGAAAAACACGGGAGTTTTTTATTATAATACCTGTACAGTTATCCAAATATACTGCTGTGTCATGAGACAACTATGAAAGAAATTTTGACAGGATCTGATCCCAGATGGGGAAACTCACCATACAGAGACAGTATCAGTTTTTCCTTTTGTGAGATAAAAATAATAAACAAATCTGACTTTATTATTTTAATTTTTCTGTAGTTTTAACATAGAAATTATGGTTACAAATGCACATGAATAAAAGTCTGCATTTATAGATCCATTTTCATCTCAGCTGTCTATCTACACCCATAAACTGTGGATCACATCCTTCCATGAGACAGTGAAGAAATCCTTGCAGTAACATGAACTCAACTGATTTAAGAAGCTCTCCAGGTCATTTCTCAAACTGTTTAAATGACAAGGGAGATGCTCCAACTGGAGCAGAAGTTGCATCATTACCACTCCTGCAGCCATTCTCAGCTTGAAACCATGGCTGGTGAACAGCTGTATTTTTGGTCCTAAACTCTAGAACATCTGATTATCTGATGTCTTAAATGTGGGTTCTTTACCACAGCATAACTGCCCTTAAAGTGAGATTAAACTCTCCAGGAAGGAATTTTGCTACAAGAATATATTTATGCAAAGTAGTGGCAAAGAATGCCAACTGTATTAGCCAATTTTATTTTGAAATCCTTTCACACTTCACCCAAAGCACCACCCTCATAAACAACTTTTTTTCCATACTAGTTATATACTGTTTGTTTGCTTACAAATGTCATTCATGTGCTCTCCACCAAGTGGAGGCTACAAATGAATAATTGGTTTGATAGTCTTTACCAAATTCAAAAAAGTTAGGGTTTTCTATTTGCCATTAGGGACTTTTTGAATGTTTTGTTCTAATGCAACTTACCAATTACTTAAAAACAACCAACCTCAGTGAAACTGTAATTTTCCCATCTTTTTTCCTGAAGACTACCAGTGAGTGCACATATCATCTACTTACTATTTTTATTAATTTTACCATTACTTTCTCAGTGCAGCTACTCAAATGCAGAACCAAGTATTATGGATACAGTGTGTAATAACTGACAAATAAGAAAACAACTTTAAGATCAGCTCTGGCCCTTGATATTAACTCTCATCATCAACATTTTGTAAGGAGTACCAAGTACATCAAAATAGAATAAATCCCCCTAATTTCAGAGCAGCTAATAATGATCCTGATGGGTCCCTTTTGAACTCAGCATACTCTATGATTCTATCATGACTTCTGTGAAAGAAAAATAGCATTCACTTATAAATACATTTCATATTGTAAGAAAAATGTTAACTTATGTAGTATCACCTATTTCTTATGTAAAAGGGGGAAGAGACTCAAATGACACAAAGAACGTGGTACAATCTACCAAATCCAATCCTGTTCAACAGACCACTGAATAAGAAAAGAAGTCAACATACCCTGTAGAGAGAAGTGAAATACTAATAGTTTCTCAATAGCCCACTAAGCTAAGTTGCATTCCATGCACATAACTCTTTTTGTTATCATTGGTATTATATTGGAGAAAGTAACAGTTTTGCTTTTTAGCAAGAGTCTAATCTTTTACAAAAGAAAAATGGATTTTACTTAGAGTAGAATAGCAAAGTGTGGAGAAACCTCCCTCTCCAGGGGGTAAAGAGAGGAGAAGTGATGAGGACTTGCTCCACTTTGTGCCCTCACAACAGCACCTTGAAACTGCTTTCCAAAAGGTTGGGCTGTAGGCAGCAGACATGGAGGGCAGAACAAGTGCTGACCTACAAGCCTAAGGTTTTGGCATAACACAGAAAAAAGAGTAAGACCACAGTGCTTTCTACTATCCTTCTTCTCCTCTTCTCTACAGACTTGTGCACTAATTCCATAGCTATGAATGCATGCATTTAATAGGACTCAGCTCACAAACGTTTTCAAGATACTTTTGATTGCTGCTTACCCTCTCTCTGAGCACACTGGTAGAATAGTTTATAAAGATCTGCAATAAAAATCAGATTGTTCTTGTTCTTGTTTTAGATTAATGAAAGACAAACATTGAGAAGGAATTGAGGACCTAGATCAAACTAAGAAAAAATTCTGTTCTCCATCACATTGGCACAAAGCAGTCTTAGATGACAACTAAGCTACCTGTCGGAAAGCTAGTCTTGGATCAGTTAAGGATTCAAACCTATATACAAAGACCTGCATTTAGGATTAGATTCTTCTTTCAATAACCAAGAAAAAGCTCCACTGAAATCAGAACAATGCACTGCAGTTTTGTTCTGTTATGACCACCCATCATTTAATCCTGCACTGACCTAGTCATCTGGCAAGCTAATTTCTTTTACAGTTTCATTTTAAAAAAAGTCTTCCTTGTACGCACGAGGCCAAAAGTGGAGATGTAGATTTAAAGCTATATTTTCAGTATAATTTCTCAACATCTACCAATAGTCATTTTTACCTTTTGGCTGAAGACACTATTCACACTTTCTATCTCTATATATTTAATTTGGAAAGCTAATATGCAAGTTAGCTATACAGTCCATGGATCCTATGAAATATAATTGTGAGCTATCAATTGTAAGCCTCCCTGCCTCTGTTGACTTGCTAGGGTGCCTAGACTTCCAAATGGTATTATTATTATATGGCATTGCACAAGGAGGCAAAGAAGTTCTAACTTCTGTTGCCAAAAGGGAAAGAAATCCTGCCTTCTCTGTTCTCCCTCATTCTCCTCCCATGCCCAAGACTACTGTTTTACCTTCTCCATTCCACTACCAGGCCCTTTTTGAGACCCGACTTAATTCACAAACACAACCGAAGTCTAGTCATTTATTTATTTATTTGTTTGGCTATATTAACAAATCTCTGGCTGTCATTGCTGTGAACTAGATCACACAACTGTGTGTTTATTATCTCCCAGGAAATCATACTCCACTTATTTCCTCAGTACTGCAGGGTTAACACATTAACTTGTAGGACTGTTCCCTACAAAGAATGGTATTGGGTACTGCATTTCCAAAACTGTCCTGCAAGGTCAGAGATTGCAAGAGCAAAAACACAGAGCTGCTACCACAAATGCACTGACATCCCAATCACACCTCCAGCCAAACCTCCAGCAAGACCTTCACACTGGCATTAAAGGAGTGCCACCTGGGCCCTAAAGCACATCTGGTCTTTAAAATAGCCCAGGATCCAGGAAAAAGTGATTCTGCTGTGCCCACTTGTAAATTTGGACACTTTATGCAGCAAAAATGAAACTACCCGTTTCCAGGATCTGTAAAATTTGGACTTCAATAGGTTATTTCTAGTCCACTTAAAACTATACCAATCATTCCCATGTTAGCACGGGGGCAAAGGAGAGAGAATCAGGAGATTCACCAGGAGATACCAGGGAACAAGTAAAGAGAATTCGTGGAGCAAAATCGGTGTCCCCTCCAAAGGAGAACGGGAAGGAATGAAACGAAGTCATCCACAAAAGTGCCCACATATATTTGCATATATCAGCAAATCACTCGCAGTTATCCCTATCGATACCTCGGTTAACAAACGAGGCTCAAGCGAGCCCCAGAGGCAGCAGCCGCGGCTCGTCGCTCCATGGCCCGGGCTGCAGCACCATCTCGTGGAAGCCTTGCGATCCCGCACTCCCGCTGCCTTCCCAGCCTCCAAAATACTGCCTCCCTCCTGTCTTCATTTCCTGAATAATTAATTCATTAGCTGTCTCTCAGAAGAAGGGAAGCGAACAGTCTTGATTTAGCAATTAGCCAAGTTTGTACCACATTCTCCAAAGTGGTTCCGGCCCCTCTGAGGAGCGGATACTTGAGCCCCTGTTTTTAGCTGTAGCAGGTGGGGTTTCAGGTACCCCACACAGCTGTGACCTGCTCCACGAGATTGCCGCTTCAGGCTCCAGCAAGACCCGCTGACGAAAAGTTTTCAACAAGCTCACTCCAAAATACATTTCCCCAAGGCTGCAGGAAACCATCCTTTATTTTCCTTTTTCCTTATAGGAAATAACTGAAAAAAATTACCAATTTAATCTGCAAAAGCAAACACACATTCTCTCTTACATTCCTTTTTTTTCTGGCAACAGCCCATCCATACATCACTTATGCCTGTCACAAGGGTAGGGATGATTCCTGGAAATGGCATTGCTGACAAACTTCAGCTTGAGCTGCAGTAAGACATGATGCATATGACTGGTAATGAACAATTGCTAACATAAGCAATAGTGAAGGCTTTAACACCATGTGCAATATATACTGTCTAAGTAGAATACTCTTTTTCAAACACATAATTTTCAACACCGATGTAAAGAAAAGGAGTTCAATGAATGGATCGAATCACCAAAGTCGCCTAATGTAGTCAATTAATTTCTTGGATTTGGCAACATAAAGGAAAGCAGCTCTAGAACTTTATTTTACTTGCTATGAAGTAATTTAAATTGCAGGTAGAGATACAATAGCAATTACTGCATTTCAGTAACCATGTAGTGAGCCAAAATAAACTAAAAATAGAGTTTTTCAGAAAAATATTTTGCTAAATATCTTTTTAAATCCTGTGACCATTGTACCCTTACTCTAAATACAGAGAAGTAACTTTAAACTTATCTCTAAAAAGATATTTAGACTTTAAATATATAAAAGCCCCTCACCTATACACTGTAGAGTATTATTGCCAGGACCTGGAATTACACCATTATCAAATCTTAATAAAGGTCAACCCACGACACACTCCAATAGTGGTACAACAATGACTGTTACCAATTACTGAAAGTTATGAGCAACAAATCAAGGTTATAGCTGTAAAACATAGTGGTAGTCAAAAATTAAAAGGATATTTTATAACAACCTGGGGCCACCTGTCCCAGAGAGGACCTCCAAAGAGAATGAATATGAAAATATGTCTCATGACTCCTTTGTGTCATCTCCATTTAGAAAAAAGTCCACCAAGAGTCAAGGAGTCTGGTGTCAGGGATGGTGCACAGATCAATTCTGTCACACAGGATCAAGACAGTTCTGGTATGTCTGTAATCTTGGTTTCTGTACTGGCAATGAAAATTTAAGTCATGTGTATTTTACAGTCACCTTATCTTCCAGTGGGAATATTATTAATTTCACATTCATCTTACGAACACAGAGGAAAACTCCAACCTCACATTAGCAGGAACCTTTGCAAAAAGTTTCCTGAGGTGTGCTGAGCTGTTCATTAGTTGGTTTGTTAAAAGGGTAGGTAGTTATAACAGCGAAGTCTGAGGGGGGCTATTTACTTCCTTGGTATGTAGAATAAAGTCTGTTCACTGGTGAGGTGAGATTAATATAATTGCTCTCTTACCATCTGCACAATTACCTCTGTTCACAATGGTAGCTGAAGAAATGGGGAAGGAAGACTTCCATTACAAGCAGTAATAACACTCCAGAGGACATGGATTAAAACTGAGCCTGGATAATGTCAATTTATAAGAAAATTAATTTCTACTTATTTTTGTAAAGTGTTCTTTGAGAACTACATTTCAGTAAATCTTATTCTCCTACTAGTTCTTAAGCAGTATATTAAATCATCTACATAATCATAATAATAATAAACTGTTTATACAAGGCATTTCTTTCTTTTAAATGCTATGAACACACCATCCTTCAGCTATGAAGAAAACAGAATGCCTATTTCAACATGCACTGGATAGACCAGCGTAACTAGGACATAACTAGGATATAGCCTACTATAGAGATAGGTGAACAAAGCACAAAGAAACATGAATTTCAACTCCTAAGCTATACAGTAACTCCAAAGCATGTGCTTCAGCAAACACAAACGTATTCTGAGCTTTCTTTAAGCAGTGGTGCCAAAGGATCAGCTGTGATCCCCAGGAATGACACCAAAGACATCAGATGAGGAGATTCAGCTAACAAAAAGCAACAAAAATATATAATGCAAACATTGAAAATGTTTTCTATCAGCACACAGAGGAATCTTAATTAGTCTATTTTAAGAATGCACACAATTAATTGATCTAGATGTTATTCAATAGGAATTTAATCTTATGGACCACAGGCTTTACACTATGATACCCTTACACTACTTAGTTCTAAATCAAACAAAACAACACTACAGACATCAAAATAAGTCAAATTCAGTTAACAAGAATCAAAATCAGAAATAACAAAAAGCTAAATCCTTTAATGCAGTTTGACTCTTTCTATAAAAAACAAAAGAACCCAAGGCAAATGCCCTCATGTGGCTAATAATAATTAAAAAATCTTTAATACAATACAGAAAACTCTTCTATGAAGATTTGAGATCCGTTATATTTTTCTCAGAATAGCTATGTGAAATAAAATAAATAAATAAATAAAACCCAGAAAAACACATTATGTACTTTTTCTCTTTACATTATGCATGCTAAATGCATTTTGACCAAGCATTTGGGACCTTTGTTTTGCCCAGTAAGTAAAAAGTCTTATTTTAAATTACTTCTCACTTAGAGGTCTTTTCCAACCTAAATGATTTCGTGAATAAGAGTAATTAAAACCCTGACAACTGAAAGTAGGAATAATGAAAGGGCCAGGCCTGTAAATTCCAGCTCTCCTCCTCCATCTTCCTACTACTACATTCCTTTTAAAAGTTTCTCCTCTACACACAGCATCCCTCCAGAACATTATTTTGGGAACAAAAGCAGATGATAAAATTTGTAACTATTTGGATCCACAACAGTTACTTTTAAATAGACCATATCTCAGGGTACAACACAGTAATTAATCACACATTAGTGCAATATTGCCTCAATACAACTGGCCTCACAGGAAGAGAAATACACCAGCAATTCTGAACATGGTAAAATGTTATTAACTACTAGTATTAATCTATATTAAGTTTAATGCTTATGTTGGGTGGGGAAGGTAGATCTTAAAAGCTTCCTCAGAATTCTGGACCAAAATCCAACATCTCAAACTAATTATGTACCTGTGCTTGTACTTGCAAACAAAGTGCCAGGAGCTGTACTTGTAGGGAGTTTTCCATTATTTAGCTGCTTCACTCTTTTCAGGTGAGACTTCCCATTGTAATGAACTTGAGCTTGAGCTGCAGAGTTCAGCTGTATATTGCACACTTCACAGAAGGAAAACAGTATCTTCTTTTTTTCTTTACTTAATTGATAATCCTGTCTGTCATTCCTCAGTCCTTTTTCTTCCAAGACCCGTAGAACAGCTGGTTGATTCATAATCCCATCTTCAAAGACGTGGTCAGAAGTTAATGGATGCTTCATACCTACAGAGCAAAGAGACTAAAGTGTTACTAGAAGACAACTAATCCTTACTATTAAAACTGTGTTTCTTTTTTAAAATGCTACACAGCATGAGCCAAAGACCAGTTCTAACAAATAAGCTTCCAAACTGCAGAGGTGTTGCTTAATATAGAAATACATGCATTTTTGACACACCACAGAGCTCAGAAATAATAAGTTGGCAATATATCACAGTCTGTGCAACAACTCATTATTTTGTTCTGCAAGCTCTCTATTTTAAAGTAGATTTATTATTGCATCTCTAGCAGAGGTTAAGATTATTTTCAAATACATTTCTTCTGCTTTACTAAACACTGGTTCCAGAGCTTTTTACTTTCCAGTGCCCATAGCAGTACCCACTGCCTTAAATACAACTATTCAGCAAAAAGGATACCAACAAGAGACGTTACAGAAACAGTGGAAGACAGCAGACTGTTTTAATGAGACCAATGAATGCTTTCCACTTTTACATATACCCAAATCTTCAGCCTTCATACAAGCATTGTGTATTATCTATAGGAGTCCATCAATACCTTCACAATTCAAACTATTGTACAGAGAAACACCAGCTAGAAGTTAGTTTTGTGGGAGCTACATAAATACATGGTAAATGATAGTCCCTGAACAACAATCCAAGAGCCTGAAATATTAATTTACCCTAGAGAATAAAAACCTCATCGTGATAAATGAATCAAGCTGCAAAAAGAACAGTTTTTTATAAATGTGGGGAAGGTGTGTATTCCATTTAAGGTATGCTGCTAAATCTGCAGATAAGAAAAGGTGGGGAGGAGGGGAGAGGCACAGCTCTTTATAAAGGGGTCCAGGGTAACTCATATAGAAAATATTTTTGTTTTCTTAGATATACAACTTGCTGTCTACACTTTATTCTTTTCCTCTACTACCCAAATACTCTGGAGGGCCAAAGGCTGTCTCAGGGAGCTGCACAGAAGAGCGGTTCTTTCCAGGCAAGAGTGCACACGTATTCAGTTTTCAAAAGCAAAAGCCTTCAAACGCAAGGTCCCTTTTTCAGCCTGGGAACCAGAGCAGCACAGAACTTTGTGTACACCTACCACCCTGTTAGGCAGGAACAATGAGAGATGCAAACAATGAAACCACAAGCAGTGCTAGCAATCCTCCCCAAAACAACTGTAGTATTCACAAGCAACACTTGAATACTCCTCTCATTATCCAGGTCATATACCAGGTCATATACCAAGAGAAAGTCTGCTTCATTCTCTGGCACAGGTATGTAAATGGAAAAAACTTCAGAAATAAGTCCAAGTCATTTATATGGTGGGATAAAGCATCTCATCACATTCCTAACTCTAGCCCATGTTTAACATTTTAGTATTTGTACAGATTCCTCCTCAGATACAATTCACTGACCAAGTATTCTGAGTTCATAGTCATGTATTTGTTTCATACACCTGACAGCTCTGTCATCAAACAAACAAAAAAATATAAACAATACATTAAGATATACATCACATCAAATAAAAATAATTATTAAAAATAATTGTAGAGTACAGGTACCTAATTGCTTTTAAAAACAAAATACTGGTGATCCTGAAAACCTAAGCTAGAGACTGTCACACTAAATCATTTAAGCTTAAGTATCATATTTCAAGGCCAGCAACCAAGATCCTTGACTCAGCTGAGCTAAGATGACATTTTCATCTGAAAATTTAATCTGCTTAGGGCTTTGGTATTTGTTACTTTTTAATGTATTTTTATACCATAAACAGCCTCTCCTACTGCCTTTGTTTTCTGTAAATTTTTATTTCAACAGCACTGTTATAGGTTTTGTTCTCTGAAGTAAAAGATTTTGAAACAAAATTATTCTCATATTACATGATTTTACAAGTTGTACATAAAAACATAATTATATAATGATAAAATTGGTAACATTAAAGAATCCTGGCTTGTCAGAAACCTCTTAAGTTTGCTTGCAGAAAGAAACTAATTCAAAATATAATTCAGTAATTATTTCAACTATCTAAAACTTCTTAATGAAACTCAGTTGATTTGGATACATTGAAAATTGGCAGAGGCAAACATCTGCATTAGGAAGCTGTGTGGACCAGAAGGCAGACTGCTGGAGCAGACAGCTGCTGTTGAGTACCTGAAACAGCAACAAAGCCTTTCCAAGGGGGCTTATTTTGGAAAGCACCAGCCTGGTACTGCATTAGCACATTATCACTGCAGCATGAGATACAGACACTCCTGGACTGCGTGATTTGGTTCACTGTCTTCCAAAGGAAAGAAACCTTGGTAAAGTCTGAGAATGTTCAAATATGAATCAAAGCAGGGGAAGTGTGGAAAATCAGAACATCTGCCTCAAAAGTGTACTCCTGACGTCACCACAATTGTTTTTAGTATGGACACACCCAGAAGGAACAACAGAGCGCAGCAAGGACTCACACACTGCGCCTGCACCCTTAGGCATCCCAGCTGCCAGTCTAGAAAGGAAATTAACCTTCAAACAAATAAAAAGAAATCACTGCCCAAGTTTCATTTTTGTTTTAACAAACGAAATAATTATAAACTCACTTTTACTACAAAGTGCTATCTTAGTTGCATACACAGGACAAAGGAGTCCTTGAAGCAATCTCTTGCTACTAATTTAAGAATTAAGAAAACCTGAACTGAAATTTTAAAATAACCCTCATTGCCTAAAGCTCTGCATCTAAATTAAAAGGTGGACTGATTATAAGCAGCAATGGCTTCCCAACAACTGATGGGAGCAGCAGATGCAAAGCATGTCTGAAAAAATACCTACCCTGGGCATAGGAGGGCTTGCAGCAACATACTCTGACTGGTCCAACCCTGGGGGGAACCTGTACGTGCAGCCAGAGATCCAACCATGCCAGCCCTCAGAAGTCTGCCTGTTCCTACAGAGAAATCCCAGACCTCATCTTCCTGGGATCTGGAGACCTGAACATTTGGTAAAGCAAGTGATTTGTGTTGAAAAGCTTTGTTCAATCCCTTCTAAAGGTTTTGTAAAAGAAAACGTTGGCGGCAAACATGCACCGAGGTTTTAAAGTATGCCCATCTTGCACACAGTAACACAGTTTTTACTGTAACTGATCACTTCTTGTGGTGTATGTATTTGTTCAAAAAATAAAAATGTTATTGCATGCAAGGAAAGTTTCCATTATTTTCAAAATTTTGTCTCCATCCTTTCTTCTTTAAAGTTTAGGTTGGAAAGATACACCTTTGAAAATCTCCACTGAAATGTCCTGGTTCTAGAATATACAGAACAAGTACAGTTCTGCACTGAGTCAGTGTTAAGAATCTTACCATGAATGTGGTTTATCTTGTACAAGGTAACCTTTCTTTAGAAGGCTATGTGACTGCTTTAAACTTTTATGAAAAAAACTTGTATGCACATGTTAAATTGTAATTGAAAAAAACCAAACCAACCAACCAACCAAAAAAAAAAACACCACAAAACCAAAAAAAACCCATACACAAACCAAAATGCTTGAGCTTTTTCTTATTCTCTCAAATTTATGCAAGCAAACATCTGTCAAGTGTCTTTTTCTTTTTCTTTCAAAAAGAGCTTTTCGCTGCAGACAAATTTTGAAGAGTTCTAGATGATACTTGTTCTCACTCGCCAGGAGTCAGATATGAAACAGGGCCATTTCATCCCGCAGGTTTACACATAGCTCAATAACGTTATCATGTAACACAAGCAGCTACCTGAGACTACAGTCAGTGAACTGAGAATAAAGAGAAGTTACACGATCATTATATTCTGCAAAACCAAAAAGTAATTTAGAGTAATAGTTATAGATCAGATTGTGAAGTATTTAGAAGTAGATTTAAGACTAAAAACAATAATATGAGTTCATTAAAAGGGAGAAAGGATAGAAAGCATCATATGGATAAAATACAGTTGATCAATCCGGCAAGCTCCCACTTCTGTATAACCAGAATGCAGTACAGTGTAAGCCAAGTCCTGGTAGCAGCTCATACATAACAATATCCACAAATTAAAATGTCCCATACAAAAAGGACATGATTCTGTGAATCACACTCCAGTGACACACACAGTACACAGGTAATGCTATATCACTGTAGCTATATTTACTCAATGACTAAGAGGATTAGACCCAATTAAAAATTAAAAGGTGAGAATGTGAAAAAAGGGGAAAAAAGCAAGAAACATAGAAGAGCATCCACATATCCAGCTGAAATGATCCAGAAAAATGTAAGCCTGTAGAGGGATTTTATGCCATATCAATCCTTCTCTTGCAAAAGTAAGTTCTGATTCAAACCAGATATACTCATTTTTATTCTGATCAAAATCGTAAGAGGAAGCAAAGCAAGCATAAGACCTTTTCAGGTATTTGATATAAGCTGTGACCAGACTAAACAGGCTGTCCTTCCATCACATTTCCTCCACAGTACACAGAACTGATCTATCTGAATAGATTCTGCAAACAACACTGGAGCAAGAATAAGTTAGTGATTTATGACACCACATTAAAATTCTTAGGTGTCATGAGATACCCAGGATTTCAGAAACCACATCTTCTCAGCCTCTTCCAGCTGGCAAAGAAATCTAAGCGTGGATATCTTTGTACTTGAAGCTCAAGGAAATTAGCCTTTCAATTTGGCTAATTTACTTTTAAACAGAGTTGTGTTTTCAGAGGAGCTGCAAAGAAGTATTATATATGGTACGCTGCTGTAGGTGAGAATATGCAAATCTTTACTCAAAAGAAATAAGCTTTGGTTATCCTGATAAATTAGCGATTGTTACACAATGTATTCTCTTCCTGAGTGCTGGTCTAAACTTTTGCAATGCACATTCCTAATTAGTTGATACTTCAAAGGACCATGATGCTGGAAATGTTATTAGACTGCCTTTCCTCTGTGGATCTTTGCCAGGTAAGCAAAATAGAAACTGTATTTTAACAACTTGCATATAGGCAAGAAGAATTTTCTCCTTTAGCCTTTGGAAACAGTCAAAACGAGTTACAAAAGACATAGGAACAAATATAAAAATCAAGTGGCTTTCTAGATTGTTACATTTCCAAAGAAGTTCATTGAGACATCTGGAGGGGAAGGACAGAAAAAGTGCTGTACTCCTCTTAAGCAACTCCTATGGAGAAAGGCGGACTAGTGAAGTCTGCAGACATGCCTTAAGAGCTGTAGCCTTGCACTGGAGCAAGTATGATTCCCTAGTTCCTCATATCTCTATCATAAAACATTTATGCACACCCTCCTCCCCCCGCCCCCAAAAAAGAAAGGAGAAGAAAAAAAAAAACAGAGGAAACAACCAGCTTGAATACCTCCAGAGTATTATTTAAAAGAAACTCCCTAGAGCTGTTTTTCAGAAGTCTTATGACCTTTCTTATATTTTTAGGCAGTATTTCCCAAACACAGATAAACTATCAAGAGGCATATGGTTTGCACCATCTGGGCAACAAGTTCTATTGGGATACTGCGGTGAACAGCATATGCATAGTGCCTTGTGTGCAGTATCCTACAGTGTTAAAAAAGCACTAGAGACTATTTTGAAGCCAACCTTGAAAAACCCCCATATGTTTAAGGGACCTGTTTCTTTCAGAAGATGTGTTCCCCTCTCTTTCAGTACAAACTAAAACAGAGAACTGCCATGTTTAATCTTCATCTTGTTCTGAAATTCCTCAAGGAGGCACCATATTCAGCAACATCTCTACCTGTCAAAGTATTTATTACCCATCCATACACATTTGATGAACTCTGTGTTATGTCTTTCATCTCTGCTCCCAAAATACATGGAATGTTTTAATTCAAAGTTACAGTAAAAACCGGATGGTTCAGGAAACTAAACACATTTTCATTCCTTAGAACAGGTAAAGAATAATCAGTCAGTCATGGTACACTGACCAAACCAGGCTAAGTAATTTTTTAGCTTTTATTTTGCTGCTAGTTTATCAATATGAAGAGGAATAGAAAGTCAGCTTGCTATCACTGTGCATGAAAAGTTTTGAATGGTGTAGTATGACAAATGGCTGACAGCCTCTTCACTAACACATTTTAGAGTATTTAACATTTGAAGGAGACTCTCTTTAAACTATAAAAACAGATGGTTGTTTCACAACACAAACATTAGCTGTTCAGTACAAGGTAATTCAGAAAACTGAAAACATTCAAGTAGCTAGTATTTTGCTTTGCTTTACACTAGCCTTGAAAATTTCCATGTTAAAGAAACCTAAAATTAGACCTACTGTACTAGACTGTGAGCTCAGCTGAACTGGAGTAAATGAAATCACTCTCAACATAGATTATCACTGACTGCATTGGCACGTGCCAATGTTTGTAGCTAGCTCTGATTATAAGGTTGGTCCTTTCCTGCCCCCATACTTACAGATTTCTGGCATCTTAATATTAACAAAAATACAAGAATCTATTTACACATCAACTTATATGCCAAAGAGATAGATCCTCACCTGACATACCAGACTGCTGCCAAGCAGGTTAATCAAGTTTGGAGTCCAGACAGCTATCTTGGATTATGCTTCAAGAGGAACAGATAGTTTTCCAGAATTATCATAATATGATTTTGCTTGATGAACCATTTGACAAGTTGGTGCCTTCTACTCAGCAGTCTGTCATTAAGCCACTACTTACCTCCAAGTGAACTGGCACTCTAAGTACTCTTAGCTAATTGTAGAAGAATATCTAAATGCCCAAGGTGTCCAACACATGGCTTTTTATGTCATTTTAGACATTTGTCCTCCCCTACACATACATAAGCCTATTAGAGACAACAGACCTTCTAGAAAAATGGCACTCAGCTCCCTTAGCTTTATCTAACATCAAGTCTGTTGAATAAATCCACACAACATTCCCAATATCCACATTTGCTACTCCTAGTATGCTATCTGCAGCATAGTCAATCCTGTACCACATGCTCCAGTCTGTGTTCTAGTGTCCTCATAAAAAAAAATAAAAAAAAAAAAAGAAGTCCATTTCATGCCAACCATCACTGATTGTCAGTATCTGGTCATATTTACATCCTATTTCATCCAGGAATTCTAGTTTTCTGTTAAAGACCTAAATCCCAAATATGCTGTGTTTCTAAAGCAACACCCAGGAAGAAGAAAAACAAAAAAAAACAAACCACACCACAAAAATAGACAGACTTAAAATGAGTTCTTTGCTGGAAAAAGGCAGGATTAAAACATCACACATGCCAAAATGTCAAGCAGCCATCAAAAAAAGAGTTAAAAAAATAGATAGGATACTTTTAATAGGTTGAACATGTGAAAATTACAAAGCATTTTAACAGCAAATCCTCAAAATTTTAAAAAGCTAAATTTTTCAAAGTAGAAAGGAGCAAAGTGAGTTTTCTTATGTGTATTCCCAATTTTGCCCACTTTCACAATCTGCTTCCTTGAGACCAGGGAACCGTCTATAAATAAATTGAATTATACTGCTTCTAAGATAATTTTCTAAGACTATTCTTAAATCTCTAGAGCTCTACAAAGTTTCCAGACTGGGATTTTTACTTTTATCTTTCAAAATATTAGATCCAAATACTCTTTTAAATGAAAGGATTCCTTGTATTTCTCCACAGAAAAACATTAAATAACACAAAACTTTAATTAGATGGATCTTCACAGATTTTACAACTTAGAAGGGCTGAAAATAGACCTATAAAGGGAAAATAATGTAGAGAATATAGTCTGAACCTGCCTTCAACAATAAAAGGACTACAAAAGATAGGTTTTTTTAAAAAAAAAAAAAAAAAAAAAAACAAATTATTTTTCTACATTTAATAATCATCTCTTAAAACATAAGATAACCTAAGACCAACTGCTTAGCAAATGGGTTTTAACTAACTGGAGAAGTGGTTCAAGATGAAATATACTTCTAGTGAAGCATCTGTTTTAATTTTGTATAAAAAAAACCCTGTTCAGGGCATGAACTTGTACAAATAAAGACCAAAACCCACTGATGTAATGTGAGGTTCCTCCAGGGTATTTGTACCTAGCTATTGTTTTATCTTGCTTGAGCATAATCACATTTGAAGAGTAAATAAATCTTTGGTTGGTCTCAGGAAGCAAAAATCATTTCCGACCTTTCTTAAAAATATCAAGAATTCACCTGAGCATAAAAGGAAGTCACAACAGAAAGTCAGGCCTGGTAGACAGCTGTCTTGTTCCTAAGTCTGACAATAGTAGGAGATGAATATAAGTTGCACCGGAAACCATTAGTTCAGCGTAAAGCCTGGTAATGCTGTGAAAGTGCTCTTGGATACAAGGACAAGAAGTGTGAGGATTGTGTGAAAATAATAGCTGGGCATGAACAAAGAACTAGCTACATTCAGAAACAGTGTGAGATCCAGATATATCGGCTTGATTGGCAGCACTAAGAATATAAAGAACAGAAAACTGCAAGCATAATCAGTGGCAGTCAATGTCACTCCTAAAGTGCTCCTAAAAAGATGGTCCCCAATTAGTCATTTGTAAGAGGCTGTCAATGTCCATGTAAACTACTGATTCTCTTTTGGAACAGAAGAGATATTGAAACCAATGTTCCCTTATAGTACAAACATAAAGGGACATCACTCCTGCTTTCTGTTATTAACTACTTAAGATTTATGATCCAGTTATAAGAGAATCATCCAACTGGTAGTGACAGCCCATAATAGGCAAGTGCATCACCTAGTTTGAAGCCACCTGCAGGAAAAGACGAGGTTAAGTCAGCATTGACCTGAATTTAACCTTTCATTTCTCCCCTTTTCCGTGTTTAAAGGAACCACGACTAAGCATATTTTGTTCTGTTAATGAATTCAGAATTCTCTGGTGAAATTGAAGATACAGCCACTCCCTAATTCCTCCTGCCCATACAGAGACCTGCACAGACCTCTCCTAAACTCGAGCTGCCACTCACCTCAAGCTTGAAGTGACTCCTGCCTGCAAAATCCATTCTGAATACCTGTCTTATTCCATAAAAAAAATACACCCTTCCATTCATTAAAAAAAAAAGCCAGCCTTTTGCTAGTTTTGCTGACATTTTACACCCTGATCCAGAAATAGCCTATGCATTTGCTTTCATGCTGTAAATAATCCACGCTGCTCTCCCCTCAATTATGAGCCCATTAGAGTGAGTGCATTTGCTCATACAAATCTGGCTGACAAACGCTTCTCACTTCTGTGCATTCCAGCCACTGCAACCATACTATTGCATTAATCTAATTTGGTTTTTATAAACTTTTAGACATAAAATGTAAAGGTTAGAGTTAAGCTGAACAGTAGTACCTGAATTAAGAATTCATGTGAGAGGTTGTTTGGGTTTATTCCCTTTTATTATTCATTTGTATAAAATCAGTATACTATTTGCATATCATACTTAATAATAAAAAACACTTGAAGATACTCAGCATCCCAAAACATTCATACCAAAGGTCCACTGGCAATTCCAACAGCATTCAACTGCATAAACATTTTAAGCCCTGCACTTCCATAGATATTCTATACCAACTATCCTAGAAGCCCTGAAGAAATTAATAATCAAGTCAGCTTGTAGATGGCACTTCATTAAACTGTTGTTTCATACAGCTCTGAGGCCCCCAACATAAGAAGGACATGAACCTGGTGGAGAAAGTCCAGAGGAGGGTCACAAGATGATTAGAAGACTGAAGCACCTTTCCTATGATACCAGGCTAAGAAAGTTGGGTTTGTTCAGGCTGGAGAAGTCCCTGGGGAGACCTTAGAGCACCTTCCAGCATCTCAAGGGGCTACGAAAGAGCTGGACAGGGGCTTTTCACAAGGGCATGGAGTGATAGGACAAGGGGAAAGGGCTTCAAACTGAAAGAGGGGAGGTCTAGATTAGATAATAGGAAGAATTATTCACTATGAGGATGGTGAGCCACTGGAACAGGTTGCCCAAAGAAGTGGTGGATTTCCCATTCCTGGAATTGTTCAAGGTCAGATTGGATGGGGCCCTGAGCAACCCAGACTAGTGGAAAGTTCCCCTGTCTGTGGCAGTGGATTTGGAACTAGATGAACTTTAAGGTCCCTTCCAACTCAAACCATTCTGTCATTCTACAATACCTGTTTCAGCAGGTACACAGATCAGCTAAGTGTGAATGCTTTAACACAAACTAAAATGGATGTTCTAACTGCAGCAGGAATCAAATTGCATGATAGATGCACAGATTTCTTCCTTTCAAAGATATTTGTACGTGATACAACTCAGAGTTTCCTACAAGACCAGCTTTACTGTCTAAAATACTCTAAATAAAGAACCTGCCACATGAATGGCAAGCAACCCTTCCAAACAAAACTAGTTTAAACAGTGTTTCTCAAAGCACTTATGTTCAGAAGAGAGGCTTAGTGCACAGAGCCAGGAACAGAGAGGAGAAGGGAAGTGGTCTGTGGATATCCTCGTGGTTCAGTGCTCTGTCTGTGCATCCCCACTACGGGACAAGGGAAAACAGAAGTAGAAGAGATGAGTATTTCCATTCCTGCATCTGGAGCAAAACTATGGGGTATTCTTTTGCAAGCAATTTTACACCTTTGTCTCCAAATTGTCTCCTCCCTTTCCCCATCAGCTCAGGCTACACTGTTAAAGCAAGGGCACATTTCATAGCATGCATTTGTGCTCACTATCAGCATCAGGTATAATCCAATATGAGGCATCTAAATATCACTGCTGGCACAGTACCTCAGAGAAGAAATTTTTTTAGCACAAAGGCACTGACAAAGACTAAAGATCTGCCAAAACAAGAGCCATTCAAGTTGACCATCAAAATGAACAAACTATGGAGGAATCACACCCACCCATGTTAAGGAGGTGGACCCAAGGCACACAATTCAGCTTTTGTTGATTACTGCATAAAGTGAGTTTCTCATGGTGGCGACTGCATACCAACTGCCATGTTAACGAGCAGTATCTTCCTTCAGACATTTACAAACATCAGAATGCTTATTCATGACAGTCCCACATATCATCTGCCATCCCAGATGGTGACTGGTGGGATGCTGATTTTGTCCTAAGGCAGTTACCACCCACCAAGATAGTATATGCAGGGCTAAACAAAAAGCATGGACCATCTGCTGTCAAGTTTATAAGATTTGTTGAGACCTACTAGGTTAGTTTAGGTTTATTTTAAAATCAGACAAATCAGGAGGCTGTAGCTCTCTAAATACCCAGTAAAAGAAGGGTAATTTGCACTGTAGAAGACATGCAGTCAATCAAGAACAAGTTATACTGTTCTGCTGGGCCCACCTAACACCCTGAGAGCAGCTAAGGTTTCTCACTGTGATCAGTGGCAAAAGGCACACACAGCCCACGAGCTCAGAGGGAACCTGAGACCACAAAGCAAGATGAAATTCTTCAGAATCTACAGTTTTCCTTGACCCGAAAAAAAATTTTCAGAATTTTCTTTCTTGCCGAGAGGATGTTTTTTTCTGCCTCCTTATCTTGCAATATATCTACTGCTATCATTTTGATAGCTGGTCTCCATATTAATTCTAGCCCACCCCAATTCTTTTCCTACTTCTGTGTCTCTGTAGTCTTCTTATCCTCCTGCTCATACTATATATACATAAAAAGTCAATTGAAAAGCAGAACTAGTGTGATATCTTCTGAGTGCCTCACAAACAGCATAAACTCCCTCTTACTTGCTTCATCTGTCATATCCATTTATAGATGGTTAATAGAAAATACAGTGAATCCCATCCAGACTATTAAGCACTCAAACTACATAAAATAATTCTACACATTCTTTTAAAGTCATCTGACTAAATTTCTTTTTGTACACTGATAAATATCCAAAACAAGCAGAGAAAATAGAAAAATACATCCACAGGAGCATTTTTCCAAACCTTTTTTAAATCACCAAGTACATGAAAACTTTTCAATGAGGCAGGGAATTAACCTTGCACAATTGTAAAGGTTACGTCACTGTTTCTGCATGGAGAGGGGAGGAAGTATTGCTTAAGATCAACTCTCATGAAGTAAAATTTCAAAACATGGCCAAATTGCCTTTACATCATAAATATCAGAAAAACAGGATACAAAGGAGAGAGATCATGAAGGGCTGTACTGCACAGTAATGAGAGACAGGGGTTGCAAGGTCTCTGCAGGTGCCCTACACTTTAAGAGTCCCTGGTGCTACAGGCCACACCAACACAGCTGCATCAGCAAAGATCCTCCTGGAAGCCCGGCAGCAAATGCTGAAGATGCCTCCAGCCAGCACAAGTGCATCACCTCCTCCAGCATTCACACCATGAAGGGCAGAAGAACAGAATACACCAGTCACCAGCAAATGACAGCTTAGCTCCTAAGAAAAAGCAGGGACTAACTGAAGAAAGAAAATCTGGGAAAGTACCTGTAAAGAGAAGGATTCCTTTCTCCCCTCACAAGCAACCAGAGGCAATATGAGGCATGAGGTAGAGCTTCTCCATTCTCCTTAAGCACATTTCCTTACTATTCTTTAAATGACTTAGCAAAATTGCGTGCTGATTTTGGCTGGGGTAGAGTTTACTTTCTTCACAGTGGCTGGTATGGGGCTGTGTTTTGGATTTGCGCTGAAATAGCAAAAACATCACTATACTATAAACCCTGTGTTCAGCACAAATGCAAACCAAAGCCCCATACCAGCCACTGTGAAGAAAGTAAACTCTACCCCAGCCAAAACCAGAACAAAGTGTTGGTTGTTTTTAAGTCATCCCAGACTCCTTCCTCTACTGCAGAGACCACAAAAACTAATCTATGCATCCTAGTGCAGCTATCTGCAGAACACACGGGTTTATCAAATGGCCATGTAATCATAAATGTATTTAAAACTCAATATCACAAATTTATTTAAGACAAAAAGATCTGACAAACAAAATTATACACGTCACAGTTAGTCTTGTACTGCCATCCTGCATAAAACTGGCATTTCCTTAGGAATATAACCATTATTCCACCTTTCATTTTACAACTATGACTCTGAAGTCTTCACAGACATTCAAGCATACTGCTTCTATAAAAAGTAAAAAAACACGTCATTTTGCAAAGGGATAAACTTTTGATGAAGGCAGTCACACTGAAAATTGCCTGTTAATCTCCTCTGAATAAATATAACCCCCAGAAAGATGAAAATGTGAGCAGAATATATATTTTTTGCACTTGAAAATGCTGAGATGCACAACAAGAAGCTTTTACTTCAGCATTCTCAGCTGAAGTTATCCCTCAGAAGCCCACTTTACTCTCATTTTTTTTTCCAGTCATTCACTTTGAAAAGCCCTTTGCAACTTTAAGATTGCAATAAAGCTGACTTCTATACCTTATTTCAGTAGAGCTCCCTCCCGTGTCAGAGTTGTCGCATTCCTTGGATACATTTGGTGGTTTTCAAATTCCTAAACATTTTATTAATAAAGAAATAAAAAAAAAAAACCCACACATTCCTTTTGCAATAATCAGACAATTGACTTCATAATGCAAAACATCATTATGATAAACAATTCCTCTCATAAATTCTCCAATTAATGAAGAATCTTGCTCTCTTATACTGGCTTATCTGGTTGGCCTGTGCTCAAGTTATACTTTGCTGAATAGCTGGTAACTGAATACAATTTCTGCTAAAAGACAATTTTAAACACACTTACTGCCTTAATGGACCCAGCAGGTTGAACAGGCCTCCTGTGCTGACATCACAAACGTGAGATTTTGAAACATGAAACATTTAGAAAGGTTCACTTAGGAAAAAAACAATTTATCAATATGATGTCACTTTTGCTTATAACACTCCTCTCACCAATTCAAGGCTGCTAGCTCTCAGAATTGTATCTTGAAGTATTAGGCATTTTTCTTAAGCCTGGGTCATGCAGTCAAAAATCCCCAGGATCTCTAGCCTTTTAAATACCCTTCTAATCCTTGAAGAGCTGACTGAAAACATGAGACCTGAAGAGAACTAAAGAGAAACCAATTTCAATGTCTTCTAGATCTGATAAGATTTTTGAATGTTCAGAGCTGACAATGTTTAGGCAGGAGCATTAATATTCTTTCAGCCACACACTTGAACAAGTTCTGGACTGCTGCTTTGCTTTATCATTGTAAGAATCTTAAGACTTAAAATAAAAGACCTTTAAGTCCTCATGTACTTCAGCCAGGATAAACTCTGAATAATCAGGCGTGTATTTGGTCATAGAAGGTTTTTCAGAGTGATCTCCAGCCAACTAAACGCTGGTTGTTAGTTTAGTTTCTCTTTCTCTGCTGTGTGCAGTCCATAAATGCATCAGAAGGCAGGTGTTTTCTCTTCACCCATGTTCCCACAACTTCCCCCTTTTCACAAGGGCATATAGTGACAGAACACATGGTAATGGCTTCAAACTGAAAGAGTGTAGTTTACTCTGAAACAGGTTGCCCAGACAAGTTTTGGATGCCCTATTCCTGGCAGTATTCAAGGCCAGGCTGGATGGGGCTTTGAGCAACCTCATCTAGAGTAAGGTGTCCCTGCCCACGGCCCAGGTCCCCTCCAACCCAAACTAATCTATGATTATATGATTCCTTTAGCCTTTATTTTCCAAGACTGAGGAAGTCTCCCCCTAACAAAACAGGATCTCCTTTTCCCTGACCAGAACCCTTCTCTACACCCATCTCAGCTGGAACTCATCACGAGCAATAATCAAATCAGTTTCCTGAATACCAGATGGAGACTCATCAGTGTTGCAATTGCAGCGTTAATGCTTCCTTATCCCTGAAAAGCAGGAAGGTTAGGAATCACTAGTTCATTTTACAAAATACTTCTAAACCATATACAAGTCAATTTTTTTATTTGTTTAATCATGCTTCATTAGTCATAGCAATTAAGTGAGAGTTCTCAGCTATTGTAATTCATTCTGTTTATGCTAAATGGCCTATTCAGTCAGTAACCCAAACTGTCAATTAAATGTCACTTTATTGTTTTTATATATTTATCAGTCCTTAGCTAAAAAATGAACCAAAAAAGCCCAGTTCAATTGTCAGCAGAAACAGACTGTCATCTGCCACAGTGGACCACACAGGAAAGCAAGCAGAGTTCAAAGATATCACAAAATATCCTTATAAAGGAATGGATATTAAGGACTTAGTTTCCAGAAGAAATTTCCAAATATATATAGCTAAAAATTTTCCAATTACATTTTCTACTTCCCTGTGTAAAATCCTGGTTTGTAGCCAAAGTTTTCTCTAGAAAATAATCAATTCTGTCAAAACGTTATTTTCAGAAATTGCATAGTCATTAAACAGCATCAAGAGCATCTGTTTCAGCACTGTCAAACAGGCATCAAAAATGGAAAAACTGAAAACCTAAGAACTCGGAATTTTACAGAAGCAACTTTCAAAGTGTTTTTTGTTTGTTTCTGTTTAACAGAATTTTTTCCATAAATTCAGGGTAGGAATCAAACTGAGAGGTGAGGTAGCAGCTTTGGTTTTCAAACACTTTTAACTAATAAGGTCTTTCAATACAGAGATTCTTTGTGAACCAGGCTGATACTGTGACAGTCTCCACAATCCTGCTCATGTTTTGAACTTGGGCATGGCTTGGGTGGCAGCTGTAGCTGTGCTAGAGATGATCAACAAATATTCTTCAGGAAATGGGGCTGTATCCTAATCCCTGCTCTCCTCCTTTGAGATATGAAAAATATCTCCTGAAAAATAAGCAAAAAAACCCAAAACACAAGAAAAAAAAAAGGCAATAGGGAGAAAGAAGCCTCTTAAAGGCTATCTCTCTAGCTCAGTGCAACCACAGACACTGTAGTAGAACCTTCAGCCAGTATTACTATATCCTAGGATCGATCCATCTTGATCTTTTTCTCTAAAGATATTCAAGGTTTACATTGGATCATGAAAAATTCTTAGGAGAAATTCATGGAACAATCACCATTTGCATTTTATTGAGTTTCTCACTGCATACTTGTGGCTCAGCCTTACATTCCTCGCGCTGCAAAGTTTCCAAAAGATGACTGGTACAAAGAAGGGGAGGAATCTCATTCCCACCACCTTTAGATTTGATTTGCCCAGCTTCATAAACTCCAATAACCAAAAAAATCACACAGGTAATCATCTAACGATCAACCACAATCAAAATTCCAAAAACTGTAAGACATGTTTAGTCTGTCAACACATGAAACAGGATAGAATAACCTGTTACATTTTATCTCCTATGCTAACTTTGGGCAGACCAAAGTTCTTGTGCAACTGCTTGAGCAAATATGATACGTGACACCATAATTTTCCATTGCTTCTGCTGGGCCAAGCATATACACACAAGACACATGCACACATGTAAAACATATTCTGGGCACCTTGTCAGATTCTCTCGCTTTACCCTTTCCGTGAAGTAGTAGTAGTTATCCAAATGCTTACACATACTTAAATAGTTTTAACTCTCGAGATAGCACCTGCAGTATATTTACCATTTACTGGAAGTCTCTTTTATCCAGCTTTTCAGGGAGAAAATTATTATGTTTTAATAACTAAGAAGTATCTATTACATTTATAAGAAAACAAATTAAAATAAGACTTCATAGGCTCCAAAACCAAGCAGAGGTAGGTCATACGTTTTTTGTCATTATTTTCTAAAGGCATTTCTGCAACATAACTGCATTCAAGGTCTCCTTTCAACACGCAGTGACCAATATCCTCCCAATTTTGCAAAGGTCTTAATAACTTTTTTACCAGACAAAGTTTCTCTAACCGAATTTTGAATTAACTGTAAATACAAAGGAGAAGTTCCATAGTTACTTACATGTGCTACAGCATTAGGTGTGTCTACATCAAAAGGACAAAACATGACCCAGGCACTAATGACTCCATTTTTGCTATCAAAACAATCTGTAGGTATAGTACACAGGCAGATCTAATGCCTGCTCTTGGCAGCAGGGTATATCTTATCTAGATTATCTGAATAAATCCTGAATACCAACAGAGGAATGGTTTTATTATGCACATTTTTTAGATACAAAGACAAATAAGATGAAACAGTATAATTTTGAAAGACTTTACTTTTCCTGTGTCTGACTACTTGGACTGTAAACAATAACTAAGGATCTGGTCTCTTGTTGAGCCTCCAAAATCAAATAGAGAGATGGACCAGCAAACCACAAAGTTAAATTACTTTTTTTTTTGCAGACATTCATCTGATTCCTTTAATGAAAGTGCTTATTTCAGAGTAAGTACAAATTTTCAGGGAAAACTTAACCTGAAACTCTCCAGCCAAAATTCTTATTGCAATAGCAACTCCAGCACTGAAGTAATTAATAAATACAGATAAATACAACCTGCCTACATTTTTCATTTCGCATCTTAAACATTGTTACACTGCAGTCCTAAAGAGCTGCCACTCCTTGCTCTCGGGCTATCAAAATTAATTGTTATGCAATGCAATTTCCATTTTTAAACTACATATAGGCACTGAAATAAAACACACTACACAAATTCACATAATTTATTATCAGTGATAAGCATTTACCTGCCATTCTTAGGCATTACTAGTAAGCATTCTGGAAAAAAGTTCATATGGAATACCAGTTATCCAGTTTGCCTTTATTTTTTTTAAATACTTAATTAGATTTCATACTATGTTAATAAGAGACGTGAACAAGGAAGAACAGCAGCTGAATTTCCTAAACCAAGTCACATTAACAATTTACCTCAGCATATTGCAGAACACTGAAATAAAAACACTGCAATTTCTCCAATGCACACAAAAATCACAGTGAACTCACTAACTGAAAGTAGATTGGAAATCTAATGAAAGCAAGCTGTGTGGAATAGCTATATTGTATATAGGAATAATGAATTATATTTCAAATTAATTCTTGTGCAAGAGAAATAGGAACAAATAAATCAGTGTACTAAAAGTCTGTCTATGAGTGAACTCATTTGGGAACTACAGCTGTTGCGCTTTAGAGATTTGGATTAAAATCCATCATTATCTTTCAGTTAATACTCTTTCATCGACCAATCAGCAGTCATATGGTGTTTACCAACCCTGGTCACTTAACCCACTTGAATGGCCTTTGTGCTATAATTTGTACTTCAATGCAATCAGATTACTTCTAATCTAAATGATTTGTGTCCTTTATGGGACAGATGAACACTAATCCCAAGGTTCCTAAAAGAAGCCTAAACAGTGCCAGTACTGGCATCTACTGTTGCCATTTTAATAAAATATTCCATTCAAGTTTTGTAATGTATAATATACTTGATTTGATCATACTGACCCTGCCTTTTACATAGTCATTTCAAATTTCTTATACAAACAAAGAAGAAAGATTTGTCAGCAAAACTAGCAGCAAATAGCCAATTTACTAATACACAGATACTACTGTTTGATCAAATTATTTCACAGGAAAACTTATTTATTCTTTAAAATAAGACTGAGCAAAGAGGAACATTTTAAAAGTCATTGTTCAGTAAGGAGTTACACATTGTAACAGCTCACAGTTCTCAATTACCAATTTTAAAATCTGCCTCTTCAGAATGGTTTTCCAAGGATTCAGCACTTAAAGTGTCCTCAGTCGTTCCTGTTCTTCAGTTAATCTTCGCTTGGAAGAAACTGCACTACAGCACGAGTCTAGCACCTAATTACGTTTAGCAGTAATATGCTTAGGCTCTGATCTCACAAATGCTTCTGCACAGGTGGATCAGTGAGCATGCAGTAGTGTCCCTAGAAAATGAGAGAAGTAAATGCAAATACAGTTGCATGATTGGAGCCGAGTACATCAATATATCTGTATCTCAAAAAATGTCAGAGCTGGGAACAGAAGAAACAACTGAATACTTCAGTAATAATAGCGAGTCTGCAAACACCTTTGTATATAAAGGTCTTATCAGTGTCACCCTTTTATATTCACCAACATGTATATTTCTTACGTAGAAAAATGCCAACTCCCTACAAAACACATCACTTTGTAAAATATAACTTATTATATCCCAAGTTAAGCTAGGACAAGCTTACTCAGAATTGGATAAAACATTACCAAATGAAATGGAGATGTTGGATGATCTTAATAGCATCTGTAGCTATTAACTCACACAAATAGAAACATGCTTACTTAAAATACCTCAACGCGGGTGCTCATATTTCATGTTAAGTAAAAGTCTTTCTAGTTTAGGTCATAAACTAGGAAAAAGTCCACTTTCTTAAGGTACCCTCATTCACATGCAGCACTGCTCTCAGCTGGTGTCCTCAGCCTACCTCATAGTGATGCGTGAGCTTACACACACACAGAGAATCAGGAATCACAACTGTCACAACAGAGACACACCCTGTCACACAAACATTTAAAAAGCCTCCATCCAGATTTGACAGGAGTGAGGCATATCATCTTACAAAGCAGCACATAGGGCATGAGGGGGATTGCATTATGAAGTTTGCCATTCTGGCAGTGAGTACTTCCAGGATTATTCAGTGAATGCCATGTACACTACTTACTCTGTAAATGGCCCTTTTGATGTTCCTTGTACTTTGAGCAAGACCCCTATTATGCATTACAAAACATCTTCCTTGAAAGGTCTAACAGAAACTACAGCTTGTTTGAAAAGTTGCAACCATTTCAAAAATGCTGGGAAAGCTTCTGTAATTCACTTCTGGAATTACAACTTAACACATCACCAAATACAGAGAACTGATCTACCTTTCCAAGAGCAGTAATCTTCACTTTTCACTAATTTCTAAAGTTCTACCACAACCTGATAAGGTTGCATATTCCCTTGAATACTGTATTTCTGTTTAACTGCAAATATGAAGTAAGCACAAACTGCAATTGTAAAGTGGCGAAGCAGAGTTTCTCTTCTACAGACATTTAAAAGAACGAAGAGAGCCCAAAACCCAGGGATTCAAATGCAACAATGACTCACACAACCCACTTGCCCAATTAGACCCACTGCCAGTGCTTAGAGAACACTTGGAAGAAGGGATGTTGTTGTTATTTTTTCCCCAGATACCTAAAAACACCTGGCAATAGCAAAACATTACCACCTCTGAACTCCAGAATTTATGCCAGAAACCGTCTCTCCCGTCATGGGAGCAGGTAACGGTCTTCACTTACAAACTCAGTAGTTCATGTGTAATCTAAAAAGATACCACACAGTTCTTTGCAGATTCATAGCAGTAAGTCCAAACTTCACAAGGCAGGGGGTGGGTGTGTGAAGATGGATCTACAAACTACAAATCTCTCAGGGCAAACCACAACCCTCAGATGAGAGCCAGGAAAGACTCTAGCCTTTGTGGCTCCATAGAGACATGACTGCAGACTAAATAAGGAATGGCCACTTCCTGGAATATGTAGGAAAATGGCTGGAGATCACAACAGATTCCGAAATAAGTGTGTGTGTTTCTGTCCCACACAGGTGCCAGAAACATACCTGTAATGTTACTGCACTTTTGGCAGAAGCTATGCAGCTGCACAGTAAATAAAAAGGATCTCTCATTCTGGTCCTTGTATTTCAGATGACTCCCCACAGTAATTCGTGAAAGCTGCTGCCCCAAATAGAAATCAAATTATTTCTGGAGATCCAAACAAGGCTGAAGTCAGCTCATTTCTCTGATATTCCTGATTTTTTTTCCCCTTTCCATTCCAGAAGACATGCTTAGACCACTTAAACTATTAAGAATCCATAATTAATTTATTTGACTTTACAGTATTGTAATTAAATATATCAGAACCATCATATCAAAGATGCTGTAATGACAAATATCCTGAAACTAACAGAAACATAACTAGAGAAACTTCAAGTGTAAGAGTAAGACAGCAAAAAATTACCTCTTCTTCAAAAAACTTACATAAACAGTCAAAGTAGCCATTTGGAAAAAACCTCCTCAAAACCCCTTAACTAAGAAAAACAGTTGGGTAAAGATTTTACAGCCTGTTATTGAAATTAAATCATGCTGGAACACTATTTCTCTAGTATCAACAAAAGGTTAGATTCCAAATATGTCAAACAGCTGCATTAAACTAAGTTTGAGCAAGAAAGATTACATCTGCATTTTTTTTCTTACCTGCTATTTTTATGCTTTATGAAAGAGCCACATTCCCTCCTCGCTCCAATGAATTGTGTATGTGACAAGGAAGCAAACAACCACAAGTCACAGCAACATGGACTTTTACATCCTTGCCATAATAAATGAGAAGATGCTTACGGCTGCTTCTCCTCCAGCACACAATTTACCAAGCTACAGGAAACCATTACACAACTAGAGGTGTGAGCCCACTCTGGCTTTCCGCTTCATTAAGTCATATATCACTTTTACGTAGGAGTCAGGGAGCTATAAATCACGTGAGACAGAATGAGAGCTAATTAAAGAGTCAGGTAAGCATAAAATTTTACATTGTTGCATATAAGACAACTCTAAAGTTGGCCGTATTTTGTATAATATATTGTAAAATATTAAAAGACATTTCAAGTAGATAGGTATTTTCTCTAAGAGTTGAGCATTACTATCTGAAAAATATCAATATTTAATTTCCTGGCAGGGAAGCACCATGAAACCCTGACTCACCCTTTCTTTCTTTTTAACAAGAGACCATTCTGCCTTGCACACATGTGCTGCAGTGCAGTCTCATATACAGTCTTTGAACTTACTCAATTGTTTTCTAATTAGAACAAACTCCTATGCTTCTGAAGACAGACATTCACAACCCAAGAAATCTCTATATGCTCTACAAATGTACCTAAATTTAGCAGTTAAACTTAAGTGCTAAACTTCAGGCTATTTGCAGAATTTCTTTGTCAATAAGATAATCCTCATTTGAGAAAAAACAATCTTTTTACTTATACTAGATTTTTCAGTCAATGCAATTATGCCTTAAAAAAGATCTTCATTGAAGGGTTAGAGGTAAATTTGATGCAGACATGTTAACTGAAATTTATATATATATATATCTCACAACCCAAGAAGGCTTTTAAGTATGCATAATATTACTGTGATACTGAGAGTATACGTAAGTAGGTGAGAAACTTTTTATACCAAGGCCCTATAAAAATAGAACACAAGGATGATCCTCTAAGTCCAAGAACTTTTTCTCTAAAGGATTTTTAGTTACGGATACATGTAAAATTTTTATTCCTTCTTCAACTTCTTCTAAGTGATCTAATAATTGGAGCTACTGAAGCAATTCATCAAACACAAGAAAATGAATTTCTAAGTAATTATTACCTATATTTATTTTTTCAAAATATACATAGGCATCAGTCTCAACGTGTAACTGCAAGAAATAGTCAAGTGCTTACATGATAGTCTTATACTCCATTTTCCTAACTGTGGTTTCCCACTAAATATCTTAAAACAAGGAAGAACAAATATTTTTCCACTCTAAATGAATACATAACTTTGACAATTAAGATTTTTAAAGGGCATTCTTTTTTTCTACTGAAGAAAAAAAAAGAAGGGTATGTGAAATTTTTAAAAATACACTTTTATTTCAGGCTTCACTGACCGGAAAAGGGGCTCAAAATAATTTTTATTAAAAATGGGGCAGCATCCATATTTTACTGAGGTATTTCAAGAAACCCCGTGAGTTGCTGGCCACTCTTGCCATTTGTTGAGTTAGGCTGTAATCAGGAAGGGGGACATGGATCAAATACACAACTAGGTCAGATACTAAGCTCACCAAGCCAATACAGGGGTCAAGAAATTAGAATAGCCAAGAAATACAGCTGCTGAAGGAAAGGCCAAAGACCAAGACATTAAATCTGCCTGAGGGGACAACAAAGAGGAAGGTGTAGAGGATGTTTAGAAGCAGCAAGGACCAGGCGGGGTTGTCTGCAGTCAGCCTACAAAAGCCACATCTCACTACTCCCCTGCAACTTGAACAATTCAAAGCAATCTTGAGGAAGTTTGAAATCTTCATGCTATCCTACTAATTCCAAGAAGCATTTGGCAGTACTCTGATAAGTGAATTAAGTTCTGCCTTTGGCTTTATGGAAAAACATGAAATACAAATCCTAGTAACAAGCATTTTAGAGAGATTCTGACAGTTCTTAAAAAAACCAGCAATGCTCACTTTTGGAAACTAGTCCATTCGGAAATGCAAGCTGAAATGATCCCTTTAAACAACATAAAATACTTCTGTAGCCCAAATCCAGCTACTTCAACCTTATAAGAAATTTTAAAATAAACCAGCTTTTTGCAACAAATTGACATAAAAGGAATTTGAGAGTTCTCATAAGATGGAAGAAGCCACACAACAATAAATGATAGGAACAGATTCAAGAATATATGTATTTAGTAAAAAAATACACAATCAGAAACAGTCAAAACTTTGATGCAGTGTCACGCTGTGATTCACAAAATGTCAATCTCCAGCTCTTTAAAAACAAGAGCTGCTCCATCATGTTAATATTACAAGCACGTTTTTACGGTAGTAGTACACAACAGCAAATCTGCCAAGCCTTCCATGCTCAGTATGAAACGTGATGTTGACTCCTAACTCTCCATGACAGTTCCCACAGTCATCACAACCACATGGTAAAACAACCTCCGATCAGCTGCATACAGCATGAGGAAGGAAGTGGCCATGGTGCTGCATGTGGAGATTACAAACCCCACATGTTCCTGTCAGCCACAGACTCCTTCAGTCCTTCCGTGTCATGGCATCTGGGGTTTAACACCAGCATGTACTTCCTTTCTTTCTTCTAAACATTCACCAAATCAGGTTAGTATAAATCTTTTCCTTTCAACGAGAAGGAAGTTTTCCTATCCTTGCTCAAGATCTACATGTCCGCTGTACAAATGGAGAAAAAAAATTCACATCCTGTCTTACAAAACTATGATACAGAAACTTGATTAACATTCTAATTTACAGTTAAGAAAAAAGGTGAAAAGCTTCTGAGAACTACAAATAACACTTAAGAGAGGTCCTTTAAGGGCATGATTTTTCCAGATCTTTTACACTGCAACAACAAGCCACCACCAAGTTCTACGTAGAAATATTGGCTAATGCAAAATCACTCAGAGTTAAAAACAAGTGTTACACCATTCCTGGTTTGTCTACCTCTCATTACCCTATCCTATTTGAGTTACATGATACATTGTAATTATGAGGGGATAATTGAGACTCAACAAATTTATATGGCATTGCAACATAGCTGACAGTATAGCCAAACTAGGAAATTGACAACATAATCAGATTTTGACATTGGTTCTGTCAACATTTGTTATTACTGATCAGCAATGCACATTTCTCTGATACTTGTTGAAGTTTGTAAAGTTCCACTGTCTGGTTTCTCAAGCTATTTTTGTAACATTCATGAGTTGGTGAGACTAACCCATATGCTGAGGGGAGACAAAGAATTTCCTTGAAATGTTTTCTCAAACCTGTTTGAAAGAGAAAGAAAATGCATTGTAGGTGGGTCTTGTCTAGTCTTTCAGGAATTTCACTTGTTCCAGAGCATCTGTAACCTGCCTGCAGTAAAGAAGGGGTCCCTGAGTATAGTGGATTTAGTCTTATTCAAATCTTGATCAGTAAAAATCATAGAAACGCAGCATCATTAAGGTCGGAAAAGGCCTTCAAGATCATCAAGTCCAACCTTTGACCACACGCCACCTTGTCAACTAAACCATAGCACTAAGTGCCATGTCCAGTCGTTTCTTGAACACCTCCAGGGATGCTTACTCCATCAGTTCCCCAGGCAGCCCATTCCAATGCTTAACCAACCTTTCAGTGAAGAAATTCTCCCTGATGTCTAATCTGAACCTCCTTTGGCATAGCTTAAGGTCAGTTCCTCTTGTCCTGGCAGTAGCTGTCTGGGAGAAAAGGACCAGCCCCACATCCCTTCACATAGTTGTAAAGAGCAATAATGTCACCCCTGAGCCTCCTTTGCTCCAGGCTAAACAACCCCAGCTTCCTCCAGTGCTCCTGATAGGACTTACTCTCTAAAGCTTCAGGACTGTCAGATACTTCTAAAAAAGAGTAATTTCCATCTTCAAAATTTATGTTATATATTTACAAACAATATATATTCATTTTCAGTAGTTTAAGTCTATATAGAATAAGGCAATAGCACCAAATATCCCTACCCATATGTTACAGTACTTAATAATTTTCATATTACTTATGGGACTTAGGAGTGTCATAACCCCATCGTGGCTGTCAAACTTGACAATAAGATTCTGCTGCTTCTGATGTCACCTGTCTAAAAGAATGTGCTGAAGTTCTTCAAAGTGGGATCTGACAATACCTGAGCAAGTACCAGCGAAACATAAAGCACATCAAGCCTCTAACACTATGCCACACAGTAGCATGAAATCTATTTCTTTAGTCACTACATAAGCTCAAGAAGGCAGGCTCTAGTTTTAACCATTTGAAAAGCACTCACTGATGAAAAATTCAAGATTTACCATGATTCCTTAGGGTAGAACAGCTTGCTTTTCTACAAAACCCAAGTAATAGGCTCTCTAAATTACAAGATCGTATTTTCCCTCTCCTCACAGAGGAGAGTAGTCAAGACAAAAAATGTAAGTCATAAGAACAGCTATCTCCCGAAAAAAAATACCCTGTGTCCTATGCTGTAGAAGTTGGAAGAAAAGCAGGAGACTGCAAGAGAAAAAGACTCTCTCAAGGTTAGGGCATTTAAATGCTGCAGTGCAGAATCTATCCACAACCTGGGCTCTACCACAGAGCTGCGAGTAATGCTGGGCAAGTTGCTTAAATCAATCCTTCCACAATCACTAATTGCATACACCTTTCCTGGAAGCCTAACTCAACAACTGTAAACTCTAGTTGATAGAAGCACTGAATGCTCATGCTGCCATTCAAGACAACAGAGACTCAGCTGTGAGAATGCACTGCATCATTCAAAGTGTTGACATATCAGTCCCCACTACTCAAACTGAGCATCTGACATTGCTGAAGACCCATCTCTGCACTGAAGTTTCCCCCTACATGAGGAGAATTAAATTTATTCATGTCATGAAAGTGTTGCAAAGATTATTTTTTTTACTGTTGTTGAAGCATACATTACCTATCCTGTGCACAAAGCCTGATGAGAGTCTTACAAGAAAAAGTAAAACAAAACAAAAATTACTCTTAATTATACACACCAACGAGTTCAGCTATGGTTGTAAAGGCAACACTTTCTGGCATTTCATAATTTTCAAATTCCTAACTTTGCAACTTTTAATGCTGTTTGAGGTCTATAATGTGGGTATTCTTGTTTCTCTGATTAACAAGGAACCCAGATGAGCATCAAACACGGTACTGACTATGCACAGGTCCCACAGTCTACCAAATATGCATGTCTGGCATAGAGTGCACCTGCATTGCAGATAACAGACCACACAAGTAGACAAAGGCAGAATCTTTTTCCATAAGCTTTGATGTAGACTTATAAGGGGTTTTCTTAATTGTAACATGTATTAAATAATCTCATTTTAAAAGAAAATTGCAGTGCACCTAGGCACTTATGTGCATTCACAACTTAAAGGCAAAGACTTACCATCCTAATATTATCAGGTGGCCAAAGGAAGAAAGACTGTGTAATTTTATTTTTTTTGTCATATGCAATCATGCAAAGAAAGAGACTAGCTACTCCTCTGCTAGCTTTTATTAGCATTTTTATTATAAAATCCTATTAGGATGTTCCTATATCTTCTTTGAAAATCTTGCTGCACAGGGCAGAGTAAAAGCTTTTAGAGTGTTTACTTAATATCTTACACAAACTCATCTTCTCTGGAATACACCTTGATAATGAGTATCTGCTAATTATTTTTTTTTTCTGGCTTAGGAAAACAAGGGGTTTTTTAAAGCTCAAAATTATGACAGATATAAATAAACACTGCAAGGTATAAACTAAATGACATGCAAATCACATGAAACTTTTTTTCCCCCTCCCGCTTTAATGCATACTATACTAACAGGGCCTGTCACATCACTGATCCTTAAACTAATTGATCTTTGAAATTATATCAAATTATAATAGGACTAAGGTGTCCTGACAGTCTACTCTATTTAGATGGGATGTACTGAGAATTGTCAAATTAAAACAAAACAGGCTGTGTTATTAAACAGAACCTCCTACCATATGTTTAACTTTCTGGTACCTGCACAAGTATTTATAGAGAGAACAACAGGGCTACAGCCATAACCATTTATGCTATAAACTCATTAGATCTTACAAGTTCAGTAACGCTGAGAAGTGTTAAAGATTCAGCAGGGGACATCCTCTGCTGGGAATCAGCACTACACCAGCCACCATGAAATAACTCAATTAGGAACCACTCAGTATGAGACCACACTGGTTGTAGAATGGCAGCACATTGGCTGCTGTGATGCACCAAAAGCCTCATAAAATTTAAAAATACCATGGCACAGAAAACAAACAAACAAACAAAACACACACACACAAAAAAGAAAACAAACAAACAAACAAAAAACCCAAGCAAAACATCCCCCTAAAAAAAACAAAAAAACCAAAACCAACCAACCAAACAAAACAAAAAAAAAAAAAAAAAGTTCTTTTTGAAGTCACAATATAATTCAAATTTCATGTCAAGTTAATTTTACTTTGCTCTCCTGCCATCAACACTATCATTTCAGTTACTGTTCTTCAGTGCCTGTAGTAAGTAGTTACATAGTCTTCCTCTATACACAAGACCTACCTCACTCTTAAGGATCACCTTCCCTGCCACGCAGGGGCAAGTAATGGATACTATAACAGAGCACACTGGCTTTAAGTTTTGTGGTTTGTTTTCAAGTGGAGACTTAGTGAGACATCTCTCGGAGTGAATCAGTGTGCTCTAGGAGACAAGATTACCCTACCTCACACGCAGAATGACTGACTTAGCTGCAGGTGTGCACCAAGTTCACCATACTTTCAGCACTGGCATGACTGCACTGAACAGTTTGCCAGTAGAAAGCCAAGAGTAATGAAACGCTGTCCAGTTTATTTCAAAATCATAGCACTTTACCAATACCACAACCCATCATCCTGTCACACAGCAAAATCACCAGGGAAAAGCCTAGAAAACTATGAATCAAGATAGTTATGCAGAGCCTGCATTCTGCTGCAGAAGAAAATGCTTTTCACCTGTTTGTAAACTGAAACCTATTTAATGCTATCTCTGTGTTCAAGGCAAACCTACAACATTTTAAAACCTGTGAAACTTAAACAGAAGGCTATGTAATCAAAACAACTTTAGGTATATGAAGTGAGGAAAGAAGGACTTCAGCTGTCTAAAGCTTCTGCTTGTACTCATGTTTAGCTACTGCCCTCTTAAATTCCTTATTCTAAATGTTTGATAACAAAAAAAAAGCTGTTGTCAATAAACAAAATTTTATTGAATAATTTCACTGAGGAATTAAGCATTAACAGTGTTTTCCTAACAGCCTAACTTGCTCATATTCAAATAATCCTCAATAGTGTAAACTGCACAGTTCTAACATGCCTAGAACTGTGGTGTATTTGCACCATCTGTCATTAAAAGATCTGTCTGGCAGTTCAGCAGGAGCAAACTGTTAAGGTACCAATACTGATAAGCAAAGGACTGGGACTGCACTGATATAGTTAGATTGGTTTACAAGGCTTCTATTTTTACAAGCCTTGGAAGATCAGGTTGTCTAATGAATTTTTAACATGTCAGTTAATATGTTTATAGAAAGCATTGTCGACTTTAGCAAATATATAAGAAAAATCACAGTTACACGCAAAATGTACAGCATGTTAAGACTAAGCTTCACATTTGAGAAATTCAAAAGAATTATTGCAAATGATCTGAGAAAAACAATCACTTAGAAGGGAAATAACAAAAGTGTGAAAGTTCATGGACATGATCCATCACTCTTCAAAATATTAGCTCAACTTCATGAAATGTGATGCATTACAGGACATCAAAAAAAAAGGCTTTATTCATGGCAGAGTAAGACCCTCGCGTCCTATCACTAAAAGACACATTATACCAAACCAAATTACCAAATATTTTGTTATTTTTACCAACACAATATTGATGCCATAAATTAAGCAATGCTTACTTAATAATATGTGATTCTAATGAATGTTACTGTATTAGAGTACTAGCTACTGTTTTGCAGCATTTTCTCCAACAATACAGAATGATGTCAAATGACTGCATGGTGCAGATACGATTTTTGTCATAATTACCCTGCTCACTCTGTGCATTACATAAAATCAGAAAACATACTAATTTTGTGAAAAAAAAATTAAAAAATCCTTAGGACACAAATTTTCAAAATGTCTTAAATGTTTTGTTTTAAAAACACTGGCCTTTGTTAAATAATGAAAACCATAAACTTCCTATTGTAAGATTATGCATGCTTTGTGAAACTGCAGTAAAAAGAGAAATTTTACCTTTGAAAACAACCTGTACATTTTGCACTTGTGGGCAAAATGACCATAGAAAATAGCCCTTCAACCAACATTTGAGCTGCATCTGTAGTTAGGCAAGTGAGCATGTGGTTAAAATCTTGGAACCTATGCAGCTAGAGGGTTATTACAGTCACACAGGAGAGTGAAGTTCCTGTAATTCCTTCAACTCTCTGTGCATTCATCAGCCTGAGGATAAAAGATGTCAAGTGTATTCTACGGATTTGGGTAAATTTCCCCTTTGTTAGCTGGAATATTATGGCATTTAACATCTGCCTCTACATTCCCTGCATCAGAGGTGATTCAGGATCACATAAGATACAATATTCACACTTGTATCTTAATGGGTGACATATATTAAGTACCACAATTTTCGAATGTAAGGCAAAAGTTACAGAAACAAAATATTTACCTGATATAAGTTGTCATTCAAGGAATTCCAAAGGGTTTAAAGCATAACACAAAGCGATAGCAGAATTTCAGAAAGCAAGCTATTCAGACTGCAAAGTCATCTTTTCTTCCCATTAACTACAGATGACCTAAGCTTTGCAGTGTATTTCAGTACACTAGAGAGAACCTTGCACTCCACTTCCATACTCAGTTACATCCCAACACAGCCTGATGAATGCTTCAAGATTGGAGACTACCACAGCTGTACCATATGCTTATTTTGAAAGCCATGTGGATGCCCCATTTCATAAATTCTCAAACTCTTAAGAGCAAATATTCTCAAACCACAATCCCTTGTGGTAACCTGAAGAGAAAAAACTGCAACAACTGTAAAGCATCTGTTATGTTTTATGCAGTAATCCTCATTGCTGTTCAAAATCTTAGGACTTCCAGAGCTAATTAACTAACAAGCCTACACTCCCCCAAAAGATTATCTTCCACAAGGCTTTTTCCTGCTTTTATAACGCCTTATCCCTGATCAACTCAAGTAGGAAGATACCGTCTCAATTAAAACTTAGCTGAGAAATCCAAAGCATTAAAAAAAAACCCAAAAAACATGCAGACAGTGAAAAACAGTTGGTTAAGAGAAATTGGTGCTGATGTATGTTGATCTATTGTGAGAATGTGTGCAGTGCAGAGGGAGCACAGAGGGATGGACAGCTCCCGCTAGTGCAGGAAGAGGCAAAAACAACACAGGATCTTGACACCTGCTAGTTTTTGTTAATACTGCTAAATTTAACCAAGCATCCATTACGTAATTAATTAGGGGAAAAAATATACAAGAACTTAGTGAAAATATCATGTTAGAGGATTGTTTCCTTTCTAATTTCTTACTTCCTTCTGGATTACTAAACCAAACAATTGAAAGAAACATTAGTAATGGGATCAATTTCACAACACAGCTTATTTCTGCTTTCAGGGTTCCCACAAGCCTCTCAATTCCCATTCACTGCAAAAGGTGTGAGGTACAGAAAACCCATCTGGCAAGACAGAACACCAGAAAAAAGTTTGCAACTATGGAGGAACGCCTTAGAAACAAAGGAGAAGGAAAACCTCATCCCTCTAAGCCGTCTACTGATCTGGTCAATTGAAAGGAGCAGCCAAATTACTTCTTTGTGAAAGGAGAAGCGGCATAACCCATTCGAACCAATCTAGTGTCAGCTCTGGACTACGCAAAGAGACGCCTTTTTCCCCTTTTCAGAACTGCAATAACAGGGCAGGGGGTGGCTGCATCCACGGCCGAGCACAATGCTGCCGTGAGAGGCAGAAGCTTCAAAAAGCATGTTCTCCCTCCATCCACCAGCCTGAGCATCTCACCGGTATCCTGCCATTGCCTCTTGTTCTGGACCTGCAGCAGCAGTGCTTTGTCTACATCTACTTGCAATCACACAGATGTCTCCCCAGTGACTTCAGGTTTTTACACAACTGTTTCACATTACATTTAATTCAGATAAAAAACCATACAGGTTCTTGACAGCAACAGAGGACTTGTTTTGCACCTCATTTTTATACTTTGTCAAAGACATCACTAAAAAAGCAGCAGAAAGTATGGGAAATAAAATTATCATCTCCCTTCTCCTATAAGTAGTAGTTAGCTGCAGTTAAACGGTTTTTTTTGAAGATTTATTTAAACTTCTGAGTGCTCACAGTGCCACGCTTCTCTAACTTTTCCATTTACAGACTTTTCAACTCAAACATAACAATAAAGACCTAGTGCCAAGCCCACAAGATTTAAAACCCATGAAGAGAGTTCCAAAGTTTATTCAGGAGTCAAAAATAAGAAAAAATAAACACAAGCCTTCACACAGGCATGAATATTCTAACAATTCCTCTGAAACAAAGAAATTTCGTGCCTATAGCCACAGAAAACACAATCTTGGACCTACCCCTCCTTCACGTTTTGAAACAATGTCACCAGGACACAAACTTTAACATTTTAAGCACGTCATCACCGTCAACGGGCTTGCGATGCCGAGCACTTACACTCACCATGGGTAATTAGCTCATCAAGGATAACTCCTCCATGTAGGTTAATTCCTCCTTTGCTGAAGAAATTTAACTTTGCCGAAGTCCTACGGATTTATAACACAACAAAGCCTAGCTGTGCTCATGCAACTATTTTTCTTAGAAGTCCCTCGGTATGCCAGGAAAGCAGCGCTCCGTCCAGCCTCGGAGCCCGGGAGAAGCAGCCCCGCACCTTTCCCACGTAACACAAATCGTTACGCAAATCCCCCGCGCTGTCGAAGCCCCTGACCTATTTAGAGACGCGCTTTATCCCTTCTGGAAACAGACGAGGCTGCGGAGACGCCGACAAACCCCACCCACCCATCCCGCCCATCCATCCCGCCCGGGCGGGCGGGCACGGCGGGGACCCGCTACCCGCGGCTCCGGCACGGCAAAGTTCGCCCGGCGGCGGGCGCGGAGCGGGCGAGCTGGACCGGGGGCTCCGGCTCTGGCCGCCCGGGCATTCCCGGTGCCGTGACATTGAGCAAGGTCCCCGCCGGCACCTGCCGAGCCGCGGGGCGCCGCCCGCCCTTACCTCGGCTGCCTCCCGGACGGGAGGAAAGAGGTTCGCAGCGCGGCACCGGCTGGCGAGCGCCGCAGCCCCGCTCCGGCCGGACCGAGGCGGCCGCGTCTCAGCTCGGCCACCGCCGTCCCGACCCCTCCGTCCCTCCGTCCCTCCGTCCGTCCTTGCCCCCGCCCCGCCCGGCACAGGTGGGGCGCGCGCGGGCCGGGGTCGCCCGCGCGGGCGGAGCCTGCGCGCTCGCACGCGGGGCGGGGCGGGCGGGCCCGTGCGGGTGTCCCCGGCTGAGGGGACGCGCCCCGCGAGCGGGGGCGAGAGCGGCGGCGGGACCGAGCCTCTGCCAGCGGAGCGTGTTTGTTTTCCCTGGGCAAACCCGAGCGCGCTTACCTCAGTGTTTCCCGATCCCTCTGGGACTTCCCGTGCCAGACTTCTGAGTCCCAGAGGCAACAGCTGTCAAAAAACAACCAGCTGGAAAACCACCGCGTCTCCCGCTTTCCTTGCCCCCCTTCGGTTTCTGGTCGTCAAGGGTTTCTCTGTGTTTCCTAAATTTAAACAAACCGCTAGCAGGACTCCCGGCCCTTTGGCTTTGCCAGCCCACCTGTGAGGGCTTCAAAACAATAACCACTACTCGTCAGTTCTGCTTTGTCAACTGTAATAAACTGTATCCCAAACGTAATCATTACACCAGAAGACAGCAGGTTTTAAGAGAAAAATGGTTTTTTTCAAAAAGATTTTGAATGTACTTAAGAGAAAAATAGTAATATAAATGGCAGAAACATTAAAATCAATGCAAACTTAAGTACAAATATAGCATTATTATATTAATTATAGCATCAGTCAAATATTTCTCCTGTAGAATGTGATGCAAACAGGGGAAATCCTACAGTACTTAATTTGTTATTCCCCTGCAGAAAGGAAAACAAGAACATTTAACACTGGAGAAAAACTTCTTGCTTTACTTTAATTTCAACTTTTGGAGAAGAGCAGTGCTACTTAATACTGTTAAGAATTGCGTCATACCTTGTTTACAGTTTTATGTTCAGTAAGTTCTTTTAGAATTCGAGACAGGAAATTTTGAGAGTTTGAATTAATCATCCCATAAAAACAGGAATATAGCCCGTCTTCCGATGCTTTACCTACCACAAACTTCATGCTCAGAAGAAATATGAACTCTAAGGTATCACTAGGTTTTGTTGAAAGATTTGCTGGTCTTCTACAGAGAGAAAAATAAGCTGAAAACAGGACAAGTTTCTTTTTCCCCCCAAATCCTGAATTTTTCTGAACTTGTAGCAGCAGAATAGATGGCATGGTAGGAAAAATCCACTACTGAAACAGGGAACATTGGACCAATGGTAGAGGATTTTGAATGTACACAACTCCTTCAGTAACTCACCAAAAAACAAAGGAAAAAATTACACAGGCTGACAGGATTTGAGATCAATCAGACATCAAACTGATTATCTTGAAAAGGAACATCTATGTGTGATTGCTCATTAGCAATATCCAATATTTTCAAATTTGATTATCTTTTGTCTATCTTTTAGCACTTTTCAAGACAAAGTTGCAGTAAACTAGAACAATGGTATCCAAAATACATTCAGAAATCTCAAAATATCTCTGAGGACTGGAAAAAAAATCAGCTATTTTCATCTCCATATCCAGCTGTTAAAGTCCTATTGTTAAGAACTAAGAATGTTATATTCAGGCAATATTACTTTCCTATGTAAGCAGCTGTTGTAGTTGCCATAGAGATGTTACTCAATCTCAGATTGAAAGGTGGTCTACAAATGACCATGCACCATATTTGCCATTAAGATGAAAATGTTTAAGAACCCCTGTGAATACTATAACATTCTTCAAAACAAATACACATTCTGTTCTGAGTAGGCTCATTAATTACTTTTTACCACCCAAAAAATTCAGTGAATGCTACCCATCAGCTTCCAACAGAGAGACGTAATGGCAGCTAGATAATCGTATATGGTTTTGAACACTTGATGTTAAAGTATGTCTTGGACCTGCCTTTGAAAAACCTGTTCTCATCAGAAACAATAGTATTTAATCCATAATTGTAAACACTTTTATGATGCATTGCAGTTAAGTCTTCCACTGTGCAACTCCAGCTCCCCATCAAATCCTGTGGTCTAGAAAATGGTATGGGGGTGAAAGGTGGAAAATTTTAAATGCCTTGTGATCTGTATTATCAAGGTGTCATATTTCATCTCTACCAAATGCTGAAAGCACACTAGCAGTTATGAAATTATAGAATTGTTGTAGAATATCAAAACAACTGTAAAAGTGGTGTGACCAACAGAAAGACCTTATAAGGAAGTAACAGGTCTGTAAATTCAGAGGAGCCTCATGGAAAGCAGAGGCTGCTAGTTGCTGCATTTCCACTGAAAATCTGCATAAACCAACACATAAAAGCAGACAGAGGTGGGATCCTACCCTGAGTAAAGTAAGAATATGTAGAGTAGGAAGAAGACATGCTGAGTGTGAATTAGAATTCCATTTTATCATTTCACTTTTTTCAGAAATTTAAATTTGGCTCTACCTAAACAAACTTAGATGGCTTTAGTTTTCTAAAACATCTGTCACTGAACATAGGTTCAGTGTGACATGAGTTTGTCATTGAAAGAAATAGATCCATGCAGAACAGTGCATGCAAACAAACCTCTTAGTGATGCCTGCAACCCAAAATCAGTTTGGGATGTCCCAAGAGCCGAGAAGTTTTTTTCTACCAAAGGGAACCATAATATTACAGCTGGGTGACATTTTGTATCACATTATGAGGAGAGGTCACCACTGGGAGGCCTCAAGAAACCCTCACAGACATGATTCATCCTGCAAGAGACATAGTGTCTCTCTGTCCCTAGAAAACAAGGAGACTGCTGAGTTCTCCACAATAAGCTATTTTTCTAATACATATGGAAGACCTGCCACTTATTTTGAGAAAGTCTTCCTTTATTTGACTGTTGTACTTTTTTGAGAATTAATGTTTTATTATCATCCATTTCAAAAATAAGCTGCCTCTAAGTACCACAGGGCATTTGAGGTATGACTATAGGCTTTTTGTTTGTTTGTTTGTTTGTTTGTAGTCTATACAAAACATGAAATTAGTGTCCTAATGCTCCAAATGTTGATTTGCCTTCTTGGTGATCCCATATGGCCAATAATGCAAGGAATAACAACAAGAATAAATAGTTTCAAGGCATGTTACACAGGTGTCCCTCTGTGGAAATAAACCTAGATGTTTCCAGTATTCCTTTCACCTGGCTTCTCCAGTAGTACCTATTAAATCTTAGCCTTGTTGAGAAGTGTGTTGGTAAAAGACATTTCAGAAATTGGGAGACCAGATTTAGACACAGAAACTGCAGGTAGAGTAACTTCAATATTTCCCCTCCATTGAGTACCAATATTTCCTATAATAGGAGATGATTCTAAGTGATTACCTCATCGTGTCTTCTTTCCCAGTGTAGTTGGCCCAGATTCTCTAAACTCATATTTCCTTGATTTTAACCGAATAGGGGCAGCCTTCTGTGTTTGCTTTGCACTCTGCGCATTCTAAGACAGTAACAGCCTTGTCACCATGAGATGAGAAAAAACTTGAAAGGTGTTTTGGTTTGGTTTGGTTTTTTTCCCTGAAAATATCCACTCATTTCCATATCTTCAAAATGAAGGCCTGATAAACAGTTTTAATAAAACACAGCTTAAAATTAACCGATTACTTACGTGCATGGAAAAATGGGGGAAAGAAAGTCCCTCTAATGACCAAAGTATGATCTTCCATGCCTGAATCCATGTCCCTGTCCCTAATCAAATTGAGATTTTGATATTTTCTCACAACATTGCTTCCAAAGACTTTGTAAGAGTTTTTCCCACTGGTATGCAGTTCCTTGTTTGTCACCTGTTCAATGTTGGGGGCTTTTTTTACAATAAAGTAGTTCTTTAGAGTCATTTCTGGATCAAGTAATATTTTCTAAGACTTTTGTAACTTCATTGATTTTCTTAGCTTAAAATTCACAGCTGTATGCACGTCTTGAGTTGCGGTTCCTCTAAGGGAATCTGACATTTTATAACCAGATATCTTATATGCTTGTACATTTTCTAGCTTCCCTGTTACTGCCTCTGGGGAAACAATCCCAGATTAAGCAGATCTCCATCTGCTTCCCATGTAGAAACAGACAAAGGAGCTACTTAGCCACCCTTATTTTTTAAGTAGCACAATGATTGATTTTTTGTTCTTTTTTTTTTTTTTTACCTTGCATCTATATTTGATGGAGTTCTTGTTACTTGAGATGCTTTTTGCAATTTGCTATTAACTCTTTACTGCTCTCTATTTTTTTCCATAAATTTCCAGTTTCCTAGAGTTTTTACAGTGTGTCTAACTGTCCCACTTGTCTTATTAATGGCTCAAAGTTACCCCTTTTTTAAAGTTGTGTCTGCTAGCTATAGCTAGAATGCTCAGTATCAGATGGGGAGGGTGCCTGCCCACTATCTGCCTTATTTCAAATTATTTGATAAGTTCTTTTTATGAATACACTTTATGAGCTATCTGCCAACCATTCAATCTTACATAACTATGCTATTTGTACTGTGTGACGCGTCCATGGTAGCATTTCCATTTCCTGATTGCATGTTGAGGAAAATTACATGGATTTAAACTTTAGGCTGTTTGGCACAAGGAAGTCTCTTTATTATCTGTCTACATCATGCTCAAAAAACCACATCTCTAAGTCATGATTAGAGTTGTATGTGCACCTTCAATATAAATAACAAATAGAATAATCAGATACACATATGAATGCTTCTTCCCAAATTTGCTGTTATTTATATACTCACAGTTATTTTCAAAAATATTTGTGAACATGTTTGTTTTATACTAAGTAAAAAAAAAGTTAAAAGTTGCAGTCAGCAATAAATATTTTGGGTTTATGAAATTATTGTTGACTGTATTTCATTACTTTCTCAGCTATGTTAAATGTTTTTATTTTTTTCAGGATGTTCTTGCTTCTGAGAAACTGAAGCAGAAAAAGTGAAAAACATATGACATCTTTCCAAGCACTTGAAAACTGCTAAACCCTTCCTTTCAGTCACAATCTGTTCTAAGAATGAGAGCTCACTGGCACATATTAAGACTGCTCATTTTTATCCTGTCCCTTGAGAATATCAGCTTCACAGATAACATGGAGGACTATTTCTCTGTATAACTAATTTACTGTGGATACTGGAAACACTAGAGATTTTGTAATTTAGAAGATAAATAATTCAAAAACAGGGAAAATCTTTGCAGAAGAGTGTAAAATTTTTAAAATTCTATTTCAGTCCAAGGAATAAGATAATTCCTAGATAGGAAAGAACAATCAGGTAGAGAAAGCATGTTAGTAAAATAGAACCTAAGAAGTTGAAAACTGGCAGAGAGAACATCTGAAAACCTCCTGGTAAAGTACCCAGGTAGGCTAGCCAGATGGCATGCTATTTGTTTTCACTACTTCATTTAACATAGAAACAAACTGTTCTTCAGCTGAAAACCAAAACCAATTAGAGTATTTCCTTCCCTCAGTGTTCCTAAACCAGAATCCATTAAAAATCACCAGGGTTTTCCAGGTAAGAACTATGCAGTATCTTTTCTGCAGTACAGGTGAAAAGTCAATCACCTCCTGAGTTCTCATCTGTTTTTAAAAATAACACTACCTGCACAGCATAAGAGATGAAGAACTGTGGAAAGGGTAGTATAAGGCATTTGAACTATTGAATTTGTTATTTGGTGTCACTGAGTAAAAAGGATGATGTGTCACATATGCTTATATATTGAAATTTTTTCTGTTAATATAAAAGTAGTGCAACTAACTACGATTCCATGAAAATCTGATTTGAAAAGATCATTCTTTGTCTAAGCATGGTCTCTTCTCCAAGGGATTTATCACTTCAAGGAGAGGCAAAAAACCAAACATATGCAGCATAATTTTGCCACTTTTTCCCGATAGGAAACTATGAAATACAAAATCCAATATAAGTGCTAGTGGTTTAGAGCATATGGGAAACTAGTAATCTTCTGTCTTGGGTTGTGGATTGAAAAAGGTACCAAGGATAAGCATAATCTTTTACTTTTCACATAGCCAGAGCTTACCTTGTAAAAGTTAGTGTGGAGTAAAACAAGAAGGATGTAGGTGGAAGACAGACTTTTCTTTACAAGAGCCTCAGGACCTTCTCTGGAAAATGAGAATAAAAGAAAGTATTACAAAAATGCATTGTGTCCTTGATTGCAAGTACTTGAATGAATGTTATTCAGTGTGAAATCTCAATGCATCATCCAGAATCATAAAATAAATAATAGTCCTTCTAATTAATCCCCAAGGGGAATTACTCCAGTGACAGCAAGAATAGGATTTGATTCCAGCTGCAGCTCTCCCTTAAACAAGTGCAGATTTGGCAACACAGGTGACACTACTTAGCTACTTCACTGAGCTGGTACAGCATGCCATAAAACTCTATGTATGGAAGCAGACACATCCATTAGATGCTTTAGGCTGGTATTGCAGCATATTCCAGTATAGGAAGGCGGTACCAGAGCATTTCTGTACCAGGATATATGTGTACACATCAGCTTTACTGGTACAAAGATCCAAACTAAGTTTGTGCTAGCATTACCTGTGTTATTGCACATGGTGCACCATACTATCCTTTCTGAAAATTTACAAGTAATTGGCTACTGGCTGGTTGGTTTGGTTTTTTCCCCCCACCAGCAAACAGACAGCATATCAAGACTTCTCTCTCATGTAGAACTTTTCCATATTAAAGCTTCTTTTTTTCCCCCTTTTCCTTTTTTTATCAAAAGATCGCTCTTGCAGAAAAATACAGGACAAAATGCAAACCAACTTAAATAGTCACATCCATACAAAATCCAAATGGAGACCAGTTCTAAGAATATTTAAAGGACAAGCTGCAGCTGTGCTTGTTTAATTTCAGCAGAAATGTGAGAAATTGCATCAATAGGGTGGATGCCTCTTGACACACTGAATGAGTCATATGAATCAGTCTACAGGGCACAGTAATTGGACACCTCCAAGAGCAGCCTTGTGCCATAGGAACAGCACAGAAAGAGAAACAAAATATGAACAAGAACGAGAATTAGATTATTCTGATTTCTTACTTTCATGGGGGTTTTATACCGCATTCATTTAAGTGGCAGAAAGTTAATTCTGCTTAACTAGTAGGAGGGATCGATATATTATGTGGGCATACCATTTGTAAAATACACAGGGATTTCATGCATAGTGTTGAGACTGAGTTGTTCTATTGGTTAAAGAGTGATATTGTGATTACTGAATTTTAGTTGGCCGATAACACAGTAAAGTAACTTTGGGAAACTTAAGATGTCTTACTCATTTTAAAGATTAATTTTAATATGCAGCTTTGTAATTACATTATATACTTTAAAGACCTAACACAATGTATAATTAAATCACTGCTTATTAAACATACAACCCCACAGTCTTACAAAATTACAGCCCTAGAATTACCATATTTTCCACTAAGGTCCACAACAATTTTTAAACATTTATTCTTTCCTTAGATTATACGGATGGATCCTGTAGTAGGAGATTAATGGAAATTATATCAACATTTCAATTCTATACCTGATTTTCTTGGGGTTTATAACTCAACTGAAAAAATAGTTCTTTTTTTTTTCAGCACATTTTCATTCATTCATTTACTCGCTCATTCTGTAGAAAAAAGACAGCAATAGATGCAGCTTAATTATATACTAAACAGACCAAAACCTGCTTCCATATGATTACACAGTCCCAGAAAAAGAAGTCACTAAAATAGTAATCACCAAACCAAACTGCATCTGGTGTAACCACAGAAAAGCAAATCAAGCCTCATGTGCAATGTAAAATGTGCACTACTGTGAGATCTGCCTTCTCTCTCAAAGAAGGATTAGCATGGCCAGAAAAAGCGTAGCTTCAGCACTGTCAAAAGAGAAAGCAGAATGGGAAGCTCTCAAATCTTAGAAGAAAATTGCTTAGGCTACAGTTGAAAAAAAAGGCTGTACTTAATCCTGTACTGGTGGGTTTCTTACCGTGCCAAGCCCCTCACAGAGCAACAGCTTCTTCAGAGCAGAGGGAAGGTGGTCTCTGTGAGACCCTTCCCATAACTTAGTCAGACATGGGACTGAGCCAGGATCTCTGCAGGGCAGACAGGCTGGAGGCACTCTTTATAAGCTGTGCCAGGCACTGTGCTTCCTCAGCACTAGTGAAAAATATATCAGGATATTTCTACTTCATGAAGCCTCTGTTTGCTGTAGAACAAGTTTCTCTCCTGGGTGTTGTGAGTACCAGCAACAGGCTGTAAGGAAGTACAACAGCAGTCCCAGGGATAACAATAAGGTAGAGAGATCTCTGTGGGCTTTTTAAGGTCTACTGTAGGTTTTGGAGGATGTGCACATTTTGGTACCAGATTTACTGCCTGTGCCAGAAAGGGGAAGGAAATTCCCCCTGAGCTCCTACCGTGTCCATTTGATAGAAGCTCCAAGGGGAACACTAATGAGTATTCTGCACTCCGCATAGATAATAGAATGCTTCAGTGTGCAGATGCATATTTATCTACGAAACAACAAATGCAGTTTATATATTAGGGAGCTTTTATCAAAGTTGGGCCACTCTGTAATTATGCTGAGAAATGAATTGGATGCAATTTGAATGATTTAACCTAAATGAGCTATTAGCCTACAGGATCTTTCACCAAATGATTCATGTGCATTCAGTCTTTCCCTTTTCCCCTCTCACTTCATTCTAAAGGTGAAATGAATGACTAAATTGATCAGGACATCAGCAATCATGGCTGCAGCAGCATTCAGCAGAAACGAAAACAACCTTCCTTACAGTAAACTATGCACGTATATCAAAACAGTAGGATTTATTTTTTTTTTACATTTGCACAGCATGGCAAATAAAAAAGAATCAAGGCACTGGGTAGTTTCACTTTTTTGTAACAAGAAATCCCTATTGGAAAGAACCATAGAAACGAATTAATTAATTCTGGGATCAGACTGAGAGGGAGACTAAGTGATGCACTGCTCAGATCTACACCTACACAAAGTCCCTATCTCTCACAGTTTTTAGCTCATTAAGGACAAATTTTCAATTTTTTTCCCAGTAGGCACAGGAAATCACCTCTTTTGAAAATATGTGACAGTCTGGCAACTGCATGGCAGAGACAGGTTGTTGTGTCTCAGCAAAGGAAATGACATATGACATTACTGCCTCCACTGCCAACCATCAACCCACAAAACCGTACAATGTCCACCAATTCCCTTTGGAGCTTAAAATCTTCAGGACAGCAACTGCAGTGGGAAGATGGACTCCTCCTAGGAACCTGCATTCATTCTCTCTTTGCAGTACAATGAGGAACACTAAATGGGGAAAAACAAAATAATTCTCAAGAACTCTCTGCAGCTTTGTCACTTGCGCTTACAGCTCTGCACAGAAAAGAGAGCAAGGTATATGTAGAACAAATTGGGAAGATGCAGCCAACCCTGGCTGTCCAGCTTTAAGCTCCTCTGGCATAGACTGAGTGCTTGAAAAGCATTTGTGTAACCCAAAGAGAGCCCATTGTATGCAGTGTTGTCTACAATACGGGAGTTTATAGCCGAGGAGATGGTTTCCTGTGCCTGTATTGAGCCCCGGGGGCTCCCACACTGCTCTCCCTCCCAGCAGTCTGCTTCCATAAGCTGCCAGTCCCCTCAACCTGCCATCAGCTTCATCTGGCTGGAGGGCCCAGAGAAGGGCAGAGAGCAGGCAAAGGAGATGTGGCGGTGCTGTCCTCAGCCTTGCTCTCAAGCCTTTTTGCATGTGACATTCTCCCTATGCTGCATGCCAGGCTACTGCATCTCTGTGTCTGTGGTAACACGTGGCCTGACAGTGGATTAATAAATCCAGAGGGAGTAATGTTGTCTTCACACTTCCTCCTGCTCTTATCACCTGCTGTAGCAAGTCAGGGACACAGCAGCTCTGTACTGTCTACTTGTGATTGAACTAAACAGTTCAAGGGATTAAGATAGTTTTCACTAAGAAAAATATTTTAGTTCACTACCTTTTTTTGGTCCTTGGTATGAAACAAATTAAGCTGTTCTTGAAGTAGTTTCAAACAAAGCTGCTCAACCACCTGGACTCACAACAAGGGAGAGGATTTTTCACACCCAGTCTCTTTATCTTAATCATTTAAATACCTTTCCTTTTAAATACATTTTTAAATGATTTTGAACTAAAGTCCTTGAATTACCCCATTGAAAAGATTTTCATCTTTTCTTCAACAATTTAATCCTTTAATTCAAGTAGTCAATTGTATATCAAAGGTCTTTAGGGAAATTACTGACCTAATTTTTAGTTAAATGATAGATATTCACTAAAAAGTAAAAGTATTAACTTAAATGCAATTAGAATTATAGTAACCATGAGAAGATATAGGAGGGAACCTACTTGGAATAATCTGATTCTTCTGGACTTTCAAAAAGCCTTTAGTAAGCCTTTCTGCACAACAGGCTATTAAGGAAATCACCCAGTTGTGAGGTAAGAGATCAGTGATTTGAGACATGGTGCTAGAATATAAAGCTTACAAAGACATGGTTGATACTCTGTATGGCTATAGATTAACAGTGAAACAGTCCAAAACTCACATTCTAATGTCATATAGTACAGCGAGCTATCGTTCAGCTTACTTGAAACAAAAGTGACAGGAAACTAAAGAACTTGAATTGGTTGAAAGCACAACACACTGACAGCTGAAAGTCTTTGTTGACAAGAACATGGTAATTGGCGTTAGATGAAATCTTGTAAATTATTCATACATGATTCATCTGCTAGTTGTGGAAGAAGGACCAGTGCATCACTGTGGACAGCTCAGTCTCCCTGATCACCATTCAGTGGCTATCAAGAAGCAAACATACAGACTGGTCCAAAGCATATGGAAAAGCAAAAAAAAAAAAAAAAAAACAACCAAAAAAAACCAAAACCAAAAAACCCAAAACACTATAACAAAACAGAAAATACAATGTCAGTTTGAAAATTAGTGGTATGGTCCCATCAACTGGGATGCTGTGTTTGATGGCCCCAGAGAACAGCAAAGAATCACAGAGACAGTGTGAGAGAGAAAGGAAAGGCAATAAATATGATTATAGGCTGTGAAGGCTTTTCTTCTGAAGTGAAACTCTGAAGAAGTGTTTACAGAAGAGATGAATAGAAAAGCACTTAGCCCTGGACACAGGCAATAATGAATTTTACATGGAAGAAAAAATGAGCACTTCTTATTCTATTTTGTAACAGGAGAGACATTCAGTGAAAATGAAAACAACACATTTAAAACATATTACAGCCTTTTTTCTTTTAATGTTGTAGACAATTCCACAACAGTAGTCTGTAAGATTTGTGACATCTTCTTCTGAAACACTGACTGATAAGGAACTAAATATTTCACATATAATTCAAAACAATCAGGGGGAGCAGAAAGCTTTAATAAGAAAATAAAAGGGGCCTCCTAGAGATATAAGGCTTCCCCCTCCCCCTTTAAATTCTTTTCTGTTCATTGATCGAAGTGGTGGTTGCAGTCTGGATCCATCAAGGCGGTGGTGGAAGCCTTGGGTGGTGAGGGAAGCCCCAAAACTCAGTTATACACACTCAGGCTCAGGTGGGAGTGTCTCTGGTACCTTCCCTGGGGAGGGGAGTTTCGCACTGGATGGTGTAATACAGTGAGTTACGGGATACTTTGGGAGTCTTCGATACCTTCTAAAATGTTGCAGCTGTCTCTTACATCAGTGCAGCCGAGTCTGTTATGACCCATTATGGCTCTTCAACAAGAGATGAAAACCTTCAGGCTAGGTGTGAGTGTTCCAGGGAGTTATCACAGCTGAGTCATCTGCGTAAGGAAAAAGAAACACTATCCCAACTCGCAGGATTTGCCTCTTTCCTTACCTTGTTTAAGACCCAGCTTGTAGCCTGAGGTGTTGGCTGTGCACACTTTCAGCCCCTGGCCTGGGTGGCCACTTTGCACATTTTTAGCAAAGCACAATGCTGTTTGAGCCATGAGCACCAATAGACCAGTCTCTTACAGCATCTGGGCAGGTGGTTGAATGTTCGAGTCATTAACCACCAGCAGTTCAGTCTCTTTAAAGAAGACAAAACACCAAAAAGCCAAAAAGGCATATTTGGAGAAAAGAAAAGGTGGATACCAGAATTTTTGTGTAACCCAGGAAAATGGTCTTCACAGAAAAAGGAGGGACTGGACTTACTAGGAACAAGGTATAACAGTAAGTTAAAACCAACACTAGGGTTAAAGTGCAAATTAAAGCTGTCATTCAAAACAAGAATTTCAGAGACTGATGACAACTGCCATACAACTAACCTTGAAACTCACTCTCACACAACTAATACATGATATACAGATCATGAAAACAATGGGTCTTCATGCTATATTTTCTTTATAAACTACAGTGAAACTGCAATTAAGGAAATAAAGCCTTCCTATAAATACTGTGAAACAAAGAAAGGTTTTGATTATATATACAACCAAAATGAGGCAGACCTTGAGTCTTGGGTAGAAATCCTGTGCACTAAATCCAGTCAGTGCTCCTTACCACACACTGGTAATCACAGGCACACTGACCACAGGACGCTCCACCCATCTTCCTGGCATCCCAAGGCAAAGCCTCATCTTGACATGCATACTGTTCCAGTGAAGCTTCAGCTTCAATTACTGCTGGAAAGTAGAATTGCATGTGTATAAAACCTCGGAACGTGACACCAAAATATACACTAGCAATGCTGGTATTTGCAATCCCACCTTTTGAAGTGCTTGTCATGAGGTAGTATCAATAAAAAGGCATTTTTCCACTTCGGTGGCATTATATCACACCATATATTAGCACATGATCTCAGTTATTTTACCACACACTGTTTTTTCTCTCAGCCAGATTTCACATCATCAAGACTTCGAATATTTTGTACTGTTAACAGTGTATAGAGGAAAAAATAATTTTTGGGAGCTATTCAGATAGCATATTAATAAAGGTCACTACAGAGTATAAATAGCTGAAATTTATTCCAATGAACTATATTAATTCACAAATACAACTAATCTTAAACTCTTGCTTAACAAGGCAATGAAAATAGAAGACTGCATGCAAGTATAAGTGTGTGTTTATACATATGTGGAAAACTGAAATGCACTTCTCCAGCACATCTGCACCTAAAAATAGAGAGCTAAAAATGAAATGGTAGGAAAGAATTACTTTGCAAAATGAACCAAACAAACCTACTCTGCGTGCATGGGGATGAACTTATCCTGAGGCTCCTTCTGCAAAGAGCATGTCCTTCCCTGCTATGGATGTAGCAAGGAGGTTGTTCTCACAGTTCCTCTTCACAGCCATAATCATAAAATGCACATAATCTGCACAAAATGATGCCTGCAAAGCACTTGTGGATGACATCTCAAAGAATTCCCAGTTCAAACAGGTACAGTGATCAAAACAGCCTGATGCACCATCTCTCTTCTACAAAGAGGTATAACAAGGTTTTTTTCTGTGCAGAGAAGAGAGGACAGGAAGGAACAGAGCTGCAAAGGGACTTTTCCCCCCTCAAAATGTGTATTTTCAGTTTCTCATTTCAATCACTGATCAAGTAAGTCACCTGGCTTCAATTTTTTCTTAAGCATTTTTGTGTCCCATCTCTGGTGAGTCATAACAAAGTGTACAGCAGAAGAAGCAGCAGACTTTGTGAATCTAATCAAAGAACCAGAGCCTACGGAAACAGATATCCAACCTCAAGGCCTGAACAAAGGAAGCATATTCATTAAGAGTGTGCATTCCCTTCCAGGTAGTCATCACTTAAGTATTCCGTCCTCATGGGAGGCCACAAAGGCTGTCTGCACCACCAGCATAATATGATCTAATATAATCAACTTTCCAATTGGTTATTTCAGTCCCCAAATTAACACAACGTTCTGTTCACCATAAATGTCCCCTGAAGTCTGCTAATACAGGTCAACAAAGGAGACCTAGAAAAGGTCACATGAAACCTGTCGGTTACTTAAGCCTGCTTCTCAAAGTGTATATATACACACCAGAATTAGGGCATGAGATGCCATTTTTAAAAGGGAACAGAAATAGGAAGCAGAAGAAGGTGGCCATCTTTTCCTTTAGGAGGGACACACGGGAGATGAGAAGGGGAGGACAGTTTGAGAGAGTTCTGTTGGTATGCATTCCCTTGAAAAAGTTTAACGTTCACAGCAGTGGTGGTAAGAAAGGGTATTTTGCTGCTTCTCATTAAGACTGAAGCAGCAAAATAAAAGGCTGCTGTCAGCCACCTGTCAGTGGAATCTTTCTTCCTCCAACACCACTGGCCTACATTATTTTTCCAGGGGAACTTCCACATTGACTATTTGGGCATTTCTCATTGTGTGTCTAGTTTACAAAATGAAAAACTGGGACACTTCACAGTTTCACATAAAGACATTCACACATAACTGAAAATCAGGAAGAAGACTGAGGAGGAAAGGAAGAAAGTATTTGCAAAAGCTAACCTTGGTATAATGAAGCTATTCCCTCTGGGCTCTCTTTATAGCCAAGAGAGGCTCTTTTAGTTCATTGTATGCTGCAGGTTTTCTTTGCTTATGATCCACAAAGCATCCATGGCAGGTTAGACACACAGGGTTCAAGCCAGCCATTGTATGCAGGAACAGCTGACCAGACCTACAGTTTACCTTGCTTGAAATAAGGTGAGCAATGATCACCAAAATGGACATCAATATAACACACCCAGCTCTGAACTTGTGCAATGACGGGTGAAAGGGATGGGACAGGAAGATGCATCTCTCTCCTCATAGCCTTGCCCAGCTGTAGGTGATGGATAAACTGGCTGAGCAGGGCACATCTCTCTCCATGAGCATCTTTACGGTCAAAAGACTCAGGCTGATTATGTAGTAAGAAGATACCAACTCTTGGTATTCCCTACAGGCACACAGAGGCCTATGGGATCCAACTCTGTGCTGTATGCTGAACCCTCTTTACCTTTTGTGTTGTTAATAGTACCACTGTGGCTCCTCTGAGGGCACATTGGCATACACGAGATCTCCTTATCTAAATTCAGAAACCTGTAAAACTCCACCGAGGCTTCTTCCTAGCAAAGACAGTACAAAATAAAGGCAATCAGAAAGAAATGTTAACAAATCTAAGACTGATTAACCTCGTTAAATTTGCAATTGTCCTGTAACTCATTATTCCAAGGTAGGAAGAAGGCAAGCAGCATGCTGCACGCTTGTTCTTTATTTTAGGTATGCACATTGTTCCTTCAACCAAGCTATCCTTTTAAAGATTATTTTTGATGCATTATGCAAGAGATATAAAGTAAATTTTGGATGTATTTTTGACATTATACTTTTCTAAACGGTTAACACCACATGTGATAAACAATGAAGTTCAGAAGTGCCAGAGAAAAAAAATGAAAAACCTGTAACTAGAGCAGGAGAAAAAGAAGAAAAGCCTAATGAGACTAAGAGTACTGAGCAGAATAAATACAGGCAATATAGGAGCAGAATCTCTAAGTGACTATATGAACCATCTTACTCTTCTTCTCCCTTTTAAATCAATGAGTATCTCTCAAATTATCTGAAGTGTTACCGCAGGGCAAAAAAAAAGGGTGCTGAAAATTTCCAGTCTTGATGGGATGGAATGAGCTTATCCATGGAGACTTGAAAATAAAAGGAATCTTCTTCAAGTTATACCAAGTTTTAGGTAAGGTAGTACCAGAGGAATTTTTACACAGCTTTTTATTATAGAAAAAGCCTAGAATCTGACATTTCACAAGAGATTTCACAGCTGTGACTGAGGCATAAAGTACCTCCAAAAGCAATAGGTAAGCAACTGGAAAAAAAGCCATGGGACCTCCAATTTTAAAGGGAGAAAGCACATTTTGGTTAAGTAATTAAGGAGCAATACCAGTGACCAAGTTAAATACAACCAGCATTGCACCACACCCCTGTGCCAGCAGCCCCCTGTGAGAACAGCCTTCACCACACCTCCTTACCTGTCACGGGCACCCGACACTGAAGACAAATTCTCTCATTTCCTGGAGCTTGGCATCCTCTTCCACATCCTTGCTCTTTCCCCCCCCCCCCCCCATCTTCTTAAAAAATGTTGCACCTTATTTTCTCCCACAAGAAAGATTTTGGGGCCCATTTTATTTCACAAAATAATGGAAAAAGGGAAGTCGAAATGGACATAGTTTGAACAGTCAAAATGTGACAGTTAATTTTCTTAATGGACTTGTCTGTTTTACAGGATAACAAAACATTTTCCCCAACAACACTAAGGTTTTAAGTTGCACCCTCTCCCTTTTTTTTTTTAAGTTAGAAGAAAAAGTTTGATGACATTCATGAGTAGACAAGAAAATCTCAGCTAAATTACAGCTTGAGGAAAACATAAAAAAAGCAGAACATCTTTGAACTGACCTCGTTTTTCCAGTATATAAAGTAATACTTTGCTCATGACACTTTTAACCTACCAATTCATGTCTTATGTAGTTTTAATTAAAATACCCCTTTATTCTGCATTATGACTTCGTCATTTCTTAAAAAATTATTTTGACAAATTCAAAACAGCTTTAAAAAACATACTAAATCTAACTGAAAGTAAATTGAAGGACAAGTCTTCCTGCTCTCTGTATGTTATTAGAGTAAGGGGAGTGAATTCTCTGCTCACATAACTGCTTTTTTAGATACTCTGAGAAAATTAGCCTTATGCTTTCCTCAACAGTGAAAGATAAAACAGTTTAAGAATGGTGAATGAAGACAAGCTATTGTCTCCTTTAAAATTCACAATACCAATTTAATGACAGGGAGGCCCTTAAACTGTTATTGGAGCTTGAAGCGCCCACCCTAGCTCATGTATTTTTGGGGGGGCTGACAAGTACTAAGCTACTTTAGAGTACACCCTGCATTCAAAATTTAAGAGTTATGTTACTGGAACCTTAAGTAAACTAGAGAACACCATGCTCCTAGGTTAATATAACATACCATCGACATCCAGTTAGTACTAGTAGTAATATTAAAAATTGTGTTTGATCTTCAACATGTACATGATCTGATTGTAAAACTCATTAAACATAACACAAAACCACTTTTGTAGTCAGTAGAACTGAGGAGATGAATTGTCCACAAGCTGAAGGCTGCAATATTGCTTATTGCAACTCAAATGGCTTTAGAAAGCAGGACCTGTAAATGGCAATTTTAAAGTATTTTAAACAAAGAGCGGACAGTTTTGTCCCAAAATTTATCTAACTGCTTTCATACTGTGAGGTTGTATTTTGACAATTTATGTAACAAAGTGGTCTAAACAGCGGTAGTCTTTTTTTTTTCCTCCTTCAAAAAAACATGCTTTAGACTTGAGCATATGAATAACCAAGCTTCTCAGACCTTGCTCCAAATAAAATATAGTTACAGCACAGAATTACAGTTCTTACAAATACCACAAACACTTCTGTCAAGATTTATTCCTGCAGGAATGGCGAATTTGCTGGGTGCGTCAGCAGCTCATCTCTCTAACACCTAACGCCACCACTGTGAGGAAATCCAGGATCTCGGCCAGGGAGTCCTAGGAAGATGGATGAAGCCTCTCTTGCTGTACCCATGGACCTGGATATTACAAACAGTTTTGAAAGGTAAATTTTAAGCATGCAAGATCAGAACAGGTTCCTTCCCAAACGTCTCTTTGGTTCATAGCAGCTCAGTCCCAGCCGAGTCTGGAAGCTTCCTCTGTGAGCCATCTCCCTGCAGGAAGCCACAGTCAGGCTGTTTCAATTGTTCTTTGAAGTACCAAGGACTAACAACTGAAAAAAATAGTGAAGAACATCACAGGACCTCCTCTTCTTCAAGTCTTTCAGCCAACAATGGAGCCAAATTCCAGTATTAATTATAGACTAGATGACTTTACTCCTTCGCTGTGCTTCGACTACCAGTAGCTGTTACTGCTGAGAAAAGCAAGCCCTGGATCCCTGCATGTCATTCAGCTCTACAGTAACTCAGAACTGACCACCCCCAAAACTCCTATGGCACTGTGCAACTCTGGGAATACCCTCATTTTGAATACTACATTCTATTTTGACTTCTTTCTCTTGTAAAAAAAAAATACAACTTCGACCTGCTGAGAGCATAAACAGTAAAAACAACAGCTACTTTAAACAGCTCAGTCTGTTACATATCTGTTAATATTTCAAGAAATGAAAAAACAACCAACCAACCAAACATAAAGAAATTGTATATGCAGCAAAGACTTGAACTCAAGTCCTAATTTCATCCTCTCTGTTTTCTCAAAAGAGCACAGTATTTTTAGCCACTAGGGTGAAATAAGACAGAGAACTAGAGATGTTTAAGCTGGCATTTCCTGATCAGAATGTCTGAGATCGAGTGCTTTATTTTTTAATAAATATTTTGTTTTCACAGGTACTGTTTTAATGCATTTCCATTTATTAATGATGTCATTAACAAACTTTTTAACTTGACCAGAATATCGCAGAAGTTATGGATTGATAAAAAATATGCTATTAAACCCATAACACAGGAAGGGAAGTATTACTCTAGATAAATTAAATAAACCTGTACAATTGAACCATTATGAAATATTGATTATTTTCAATAATGTGCATAGACAGTTATTGAAGAAGCATAACAATCATCAGAATTCTTTTTAGAAAACATTCCTTCAAATTAAGTTTTCATGGATTTAACACACATTGCCAAAATGCACAAATCATTTTGAAAATGAGACGTGGGCTGGGCAAAAACCCAACAGTTTAAACATATACCGCATGATGCCACTTAAATATTTTTAGATGCATGGCTTAACAAGATAGAAACCTTATTTTTTTGCAATATGAATTTATTTTCTATGCAAATGTTTTTGACTTAAAACCTTTTATTACATGAAAGGTTGCATAAATAAATTCTGTTAAATACAGAAAAAAAATTGAGACATTTTTCTTAGAAAAATGTGACAAGACTTAGGCAAAAGTGATCTATTTCCTTAGGAATGGTTTTATTTTCTGTTATAAAACAGCTCAAATATATTTCTTATGCTTTATAGAAGATGAAATATGATTTACACATGAAATGTGTAAGTTCTCATATGTCCAGCAATTGTGTTAATTTCACAAATTAAAAAAGAAAAATGTAGTTATATAGCTTCAACAACTGCATAATGTTCAACTATCACCTCTCTCTCCTACCGACCATGCCCACACTATTTCCTATTTCACCCCAGAAGACTTTCCATATTTTTCTTAGCTATTTACTGTTGAGAATTAGAGCCTTAATCAGATGATTTTGATTAATTTCTCATGCAGTCAAGGTAGACAGAGCTAGTTGGTCCACATGACTTCAGACAGAACAATTTTATACTATAGACTGCTGCAGCAACTGAGTGTTGCTTTTTTATTTTAAACTTTGTTTCCAATGAGCTTGAGCATTTCAGGCCCTGTAGTTCAAAACGTCTAAAAAGACTTGAAACAACTCTTATTTTGCTTATTTTTTATATACTAGGAAAGATGTTCCTTAAACAACTCCTTTGTAGTGCTAGAGTTGAAGTCTATGACTTTAAAATCAAATTCATAGTTAAAAAAATAAAAACCAAACTAATCATTTTCCCCCCTAAGATCCCAAGTGTAACTCACTCAGGATGTCACAATATTAAAAAACATTGTGAAAAGTAACAGAACAAGTTGACACACTTTCACATGTGACATTTAAAACAGCAACACTGGGGTTTCAATTTAAAAAATCTTAACTTAAAAAAATCAACTGAAGTATTTACTGATTTTTTTCATATTTGTATATTTGGAAGAATATACACATATAGAATGCCTGTTTGAAAATTTTTGTAAAGTTTCCTCTTGTAACATTCACACTGTAATCTGAAATTTGTTGTTTATCACCCCGGCCTCAGCATCTGGCTTTGAATTAACAAGCGAAATTAAAAAACAATGGTTTTTTTGGACTGTAAAGTTACAATTACAAATACTTAAAACTAAGTGACAAAACACCCATTTTGCTGATATCTTAATGGTTTTATTCACAAAATAAAGAGCTTTGTCTTTCCCAAGAAGAACTTAACAGAAAGACTTAATGATACAATTATAAAAAAGTGGCACAGAAAATTTGAAAAAGTCTGGTAAAATTTACAAATGCAAACTATCACTTTGTACAAAATCTTTTTTTAAAGAAAGTTCAGTAAGATTTTAAAATGCAGTCTTAACAGCTCAGAAACGTACATTTATGTCAAACTGTGGTTGGTCTTCATTTTCGCCTGTCTGGGGAATTCTCCCTTTGTCTGTCCTCGTTCCTTCTAGATTCCCTCTCCTCGTTCCTCCTGGACTCCCTCTCCTCGTTCCTCCTGGATTCCCTCTCCTCGTTCCTCCTGGACTCCCTCTCCTCGTTCCCCCTGGATTCCCTCTCCTCGTTCCTCCTGGACTCCCTCTCCTCGTTCCTCCTGGACTCCCTCTCCTCGTTCCTCCTGGACTCCCTCTCCTCGTTCCTCCTGGACTCCCTCTCCTCGTTCCTCCTGGACTCCCTCTCCTCGTTCCTCCTGGACTCCCTCTCCTCGTTCCTCCTGGACTCCCTCTCCTCGTTCCTCCTGGACTCCCTCTCCTCGTTCCTCCTGGATTCCCTCTCCTCGTCCCTCCTGGATTCCCTCTCCTCGTTCCTCCTGGATTCCCTCTCCTCGTCCCTCCTGGATTCCCTCTCCTCGTCCCTCCTGGGCTCCCTCTCCTCGTTCCTCCTGGATTCCCTCTCCTCGTCCCTCCTGGACTCCCTCACCTCGTTCCTCCTGGATTCCCTCTCCTCGTTCCTCCGGGGCTCCCTCTCCTCGTCTCTTCTGGACTCCCTGTCCTCGCCCCTCCTGGGCTCCCTCTCCTCATTCCTCCTGGGCTCCCTCTCCTCATTCCTCCTGCATTCCCTCTCCTCATTCCTCCTGCATTCCCTCTCCTCGTCTCTCCTGGACTCCCTCTCCTCGTTCCACCTGGACTCCCTCTCCTCGTTCCGCCTGGACTCCCTCTCCTCGTTCCGCCTGGATTCCCTCTCCTCGTTCCTCCTGGATTCCCTCTCCTCGTTCCACCTGGATTCCCTCTCCTCATCTCTCCTGGACTCCCTCACCTCATTCCGCCTGGATTCCCTCTCCTCGTTTCTCCTGGGCTCCTTCTCCGTGTCTCTTCTGGGCTCCCTGTCCTCGTTCCTCCTGGGCTCCCTCTCCTCGTTCCTCCTGGATTCCCTCTCCTCGTTCCTCCTGAGCTCCCTCTCCTCGTTCCTCCTGAGCTCCCTCTCCTCGTTCCTCCTGAGCTCCCTCTCCTCGTCTCTCCTGGATTCCCTCTCCTCGTTCCTCCTGGATTCCCTCTCCTCGTTCCTCCTGGATTCCCTCTCCTCGTTCCTCCTGGATTCCCTCTCCTCGTTCCTCCTGGATTCCCTCTCCTCGTTCCTCCTGGATTCCCTCTCCTCGTTCCTCCTGGATTCCCTCTCCTCGTTCCTCCTGGATTCCCACTCCTCGTTCCTCCTGGATTCCCACTCCTCGTTCCTCCTGAGCTCCCTCTCCTTGTTCACCCTGGATTCCCTCTCCTCGTCCCTCCTGGGCTCCCTCTCCTCGTTCCGCCTGGATTCCCTCTCCTCGTTCCTCCTGGGCTCCCGCTCCTCATTCCTTCTGGATTCCCTGTCCTTGTTCACCCTGGACTCCCTGTCCTCGTTCTCCCTGGGTTCCCTGTACTGGTCAGAGTAGCGGCTGTACTTCTCCCGGTGTTTCTCCGAACCATTTCTGTACCGGTCCTCTTGTTCCTCCTCTCTTGGACTCGAATCCTCATGGTCTCTCTCTCTGGATTTCGATCTTTCTCTTTTTCTACTGCGATGTCCATTATCTTTGCTCCAGTGTCTGTAATTTTCATCATCAGACAAAGAAGCTCTTCTGTCTGCTTCCTTAACTTTTGAATTACTGTGTTTATTTTCCAGATCCTTAGTTCTGTCACGGTTCCTATCTTTTCCACTATGGTAACCATCTCTGCCATTGGACTCATCTCTGTGATGATATTTTGACACATCATCTCTGTGTGATTCTCTTAAATGTCGGTGATTTCTTTCTGATTTGCTCTCAGTATCACTTCTTTCCTCTTGATGCCTCCTTCCCATTTTCTTTTCAACAGATTTCCTTTTCCTTTCTTGCTTTTTCCTGGAAACTTTATTGGATTCTCTATTTTTCTTCTGCATTCTCCTTCTTCTAGTTTTAGAAACATCTGAAATTATAACAAATTATGGGACTAAGATTGCATTTTAATTTAATATGTTTAACTTATTAAACTACAAATAAAATTGTAGAGAGCTATTTTTTTTGTCAAAAAAATTGTGTGTGCATTGTATAAGGACAAAAGTTCCAAAATAATGAACTCTTGATTTTTACCCCTTAGCTCTCTGCAAGTGATGCCTGTCTTTTGAAAACCTCCACCTGTCATCATCCTCTTGTTGACTTGATACGAAACGACCACGCATAGGCTGTAAAGTTATACATCAAAGCACTCTCAAAAATAATCTTTTTTTTGGGGGGGGGGGGGGAAGATGACCTTTCCCAGACTATCCAGTCCCAAAATCATTTACTTTTCCTGGAAAAGCTTCTCAGTCAATGGAGATTAAAAACAGCAGATGGGGAAAAATCTCCAACACTATCCTATGCGGAAATAGAGGGATGATGAAATGGCTTGAGATAATGGTACTGCAGCAATATAACAATGGCCCTCGGGCTCAGTTTTTCAGAAGTAGTGACAGCTTTGTCAACAAGATTAACTTCTGTATTTCTAAATATACAGCAATGCTCATCTCAGTGGAAGAGGCCTTACCTTTCCTGTTTGCTCTTTATTAGGGATCTCCAGATTCCACTTGACAGTATTTATCACTAACTGCCATTTAGAATAACCATTAATTCACCTTATTGTATGAACTATAGTATCACATCAGCTTTTGAAAATATCACAGCCATAAACTGACTACTACGTATAACATCTGAGTTCTACAGCAGTTTTCTAATCTCATGTCTGAACTAATGCTTTCTGACATTCTGACAAATGCAATGATGGATCAATTCAGATACATTATAATGCATTAAGTTTTTTAAACAGTGTTTTCCATACTATTTTACATCCACCAGAATGCAGAAAACCACCCAAGAAAGTAAACAGAAAAGAACCAGCTGCTTTGATAACAGATAAATTTCATCCTCTGCTGGACCTGTTTTGGTTAGAAGTACCTCCTCAGAGCAGTGCCGAGCTGAGCTAGCTGATGAAGTCCCAAACATTAACTGGCAGTAAGACAGTAACCTGCAATTTAGCTGTATACTCAATTTCTCAGTTTCTAATTAGCAGGTTTTCTATTTTTCTCTTATACACTGCACTGTTAAAACACTGAAATACTGCAGCACATTGCTCTGAAAAATGCCTTTTAACTCTTCCAAGTTATTTTACAGATTTAAAAAGCTGCAAACACAGGAAGACTTGGAGTTATAACCAGTAATGGGCCTCAACTAAGTTTACCATTAGAGTACAGTTATTTCCAATTAGTGTTTTGATCACTGTATTACAGTACACAAGAACCTGAAAAAGACAAGTGAAACCAGGTTGCAAAGGTATCAAGATTCAAATTTTAATGAATATGTTCCTGAATGGAAAAAAGGCAAGTAGGAGAAGCCATGGTCCTAAACTTTGACAAATAAGTGTTCACACTGGCAGACTGCAGACTCAGTTGGTTTGTCACTAAGGACTTCCCCCTCTGGTTCCTATCAAGCAGCTCAGCAGAGCCATCTGGCTCTGTGCTGAACCAGTGCCTCCTCTGACCCTGTTTGACTGTGCCTCCTCTAGTGCTGTCGTCATTAATGCGATTAGTGTGATGACACACAACCCAGACTCCTGTGCACTAAGACTGTGATGGAGAACTATAGTGCATTTCCAAAGCATGAGCAGTTCATACCATTTTTATTTTATAAATCAACACTTCCACTTCAAAGGCACATAATAAATCAAATTAACTTCGAATCGGCAAACCTCTGTACTGCAGGAAGTCATGCTGTGCTATCATCTGCTCATGTGTATATACTGGGGGAGACTGCACACACTAACTCATACTAGCATGTACTTTAAAGACTAAGCAGTGTTTATGACAATTCATGTCAGATAAAGGTTCTACATCACCAGGATGGTATAAGATGCTAAACGCTAATTATAATGCATAAAAATACTAAGTTGTCGGCAAAAGCTAATTCTTCCTTGGAGATTTCTTTACAGACAAAAACCTTCACAGTATCACCACACAAACTCTTCCTGAAGAAGAGGAATTAGAAATGGAGCCTCAGATGAAGAATAATATTTAAATACACTGGTAGAACTGAAGAAAGTAATTTTTGACTCACAAAGAAGCACATATTTACTGGGAAGGACACGAGTAGTATCAAGCTCACTCAGTCAAGCCAAGCAAAACAAAGTTGTGGACATGAGTCTCTACAGTTCACCAGTAAACATCCCACAGAGATATTAATAGGGAATGACTCTAATTCCTCCATTCTCCAATAAACTGAGATCATAGTAGTATGCAACAGGTATCAACTGTGTAAAAAAAGTAATCTACAAAACAATGTTTCTCAGACATTTAAGTCTCTAAAAATAGAACTCTCAATTTTTCTGAATTCCAAAATAAATTTCCATGAACAATATTTAATATTTTAAAACTAAGTTAAAAACGAATTGATTAGATTTTAAAGCAGAGAAATTAACACTGTTTATAGCCAGATTTTCCTCAAAACAAGCATATATAGAAACAGAAATAAACAGATGTAAATAAACAGAAGTAAAAGAGAAATAAATAGTTATACAGCTAGTGCTTAAGTACCTGAGTCACTGCTGCTGTCACTGCTAGATGAAGAGTCACTGCTGCTGGATGACTCTGAGCTAGTACTGCTGCTGTCAGAATCAGAATCTGAGGAAGAGTCTGTCTCTGAAGATGAAGAGGAATCCGATGACTCAACATTTTGCTTCTGTGTCATAATTAACTTCGGTGCATTTTTAAGATGCTCCCGTAATTCATCCCTAATTAGCAAAAAAAAAAATATTGTTTTTCAATTTTATTTTTTTGTTTGTAGGGGGAGGGAAGATGAAGAAAGTGAATATTAAATCAGAAGTGTTCCTCACGTTAGTCCTCCAAGGCCAATAGAAGTGAAGAAATTGATGGCAAAGCGAGTGTTTCTTGGGTTATCCCGAGGCAATAATCCCTCAAAGAACGGCTGCAGTGTCCTGATGGAAACAAACATCTAAATTAAACACCATGCCAGCTCAGCACTCTCACTGACATCAAGAAACTGAAAAAAGAAACTGTATGGATCTCCACAGGAGAGCAAGGTTTCTCTTCATGTATTTTTCAACACTTTCATTGTTTGCATCTATGATGGATCTAATCAAATGCTATTTAAAAATTTGCTCTTTTATGAAAAGCAAACTTCTTCACACACAGAATTGCTACATACTGACAGATCATGTGAAGCCCTCAAGTGACCTGTGAAATTGCAGTAGCCTGTGACAGCAAAGGATAACGTGCACTGACCGAGAAGGTCAAAGATGTATGTACCTATGTTGAAACCCCTTTATACAGGGCCTTAAGTATAGTTTCAAGTTTAAGTTTACAAGAGCTAAATCATCTACCAAATTCTTCATCATACATAGAAGAAATGCCAACTTAGAAGAAACAGCTCAAGCAATTGAAAGTAACATTGCCAGAATGCAATGCATTAAATCTCATACAGAGTTAAAAGAACGTGTTACTTAACTACACTTAAGCAATTGATCCTAGAAAACCTGTTACTAATAATTGTGTGCTTTTTTTCTAATTTTTGTCAGAAAGAGAAGCCATAGTGTCATTTAATATGCAGCTATATAGCTGACAGTATATACAAATAAATTCACACATGGAAAATTCTTACACAAAGATGAATATCATTATGGGGGGTGAGAGGGGAAGAGATATCTTGCAAACAGTCATGCACATACTTGAACCCAAAATGATGGTAATACACTCAGCTTAATATGACTCTTTGCAATGACTAAATCTATACATGAACTTACTTGAAGTACTGCAGCTACAGAACTTATTTGAACCTGAACAGAGTTTTTATCTGTACTTTTTCAGATAAAGGAGCTCATTAAATTTACAGTTTTGAAAATAAAATTTCTACTTACTCATCTTTTAATCTTGCATTTAAATTAGGAAGTCCCATATATTCACTGAGTTCCTGAAAGAATATTTTGACAAAAATTCTACTGGAGGATGTGGTAGTTTCTTCACTCAGTATTATACATTCAAGGACCTGAAAACGTTCAGAAAAATATAAACCCTTAAGTTTAAACATACATTCTTTAATTTATCTTGAAAATTTTGTTAGAAATAACAAGTAAAGACTGATTTTTATTTCTTTTTTTTTCAAAAGACCATGAATTCTATGATTCCTAGTCAAGACTGTCTTTCTCAAAAATTCTTTTCTACCACCTAGGAGTGGCTTCTAATTATATTTATGCTAGTAATTCTTTAAGGATTTCTTTAATCTACAAAAGCTCCATAAGAGAAAATCAGGTGTGTGAACTTCTGGGAAGTTAGAGATTTGGGACTTAAGTACTAAAGAGGTAAAATATTTGGACTGACTTATGTGTGCCTGAAGAACGACAATTAGACTAGGTTATGAAACAAGAATAAAATGATTTGAAAAGAGAAGTCACCCTATATTTATTTCTTCATTTTTTTAATGTTATTATATCTCAGATATAATATATTATTATATCTCAGATGTTATTATATATCTCAGAATGCAAGATTGCTTTTATTTATATGGTACTTAAATCATAATATGGCAATATTTTTAAAAGTCTTATAATTCTACACAACTTTTAATTTAATATATTAAAAGTTCAAAATTCTTTTCTAAAAGATGTACATTTTAACCAACCAATTCCAGCTGAGTTCCATAGAGTAACAGCTTAAATCAACTACTGAAAAATGGGGAGGAAGAATTATGATGCAGAAGAGGCAAAAAGAGGAGATGGAACCAACCAGAACTGTTCAACAGTGTCTGAGAAGATACTTAACATAATCCAGTTTGCTACAAGGACAAGTAGTTCCAAATTGCAGAACAAATACTAGAACTAATACATTATCTATTATTGTGGAGTACTGGAGATTAACTCTTGAAAAAGAAATCTATGACAATAGCTCTTTGTTTTTAACTTACACTCCAGGGAATTGAATCAGTGTATAGTAGATGAGCAAACATCTTGGCAACATTTCTCAGTTTGTTCGTTTCCAAACGATGAATGGTATCATATTGTTCTTTGAAAATAGCTTCAAAGGATTCCATGTATTCTTTTTTTAACATGCAGAAACGCTGAGACAAAATTGTATAATTTAAACAACCAGATTAAACAAAATACTAAATATGCAAATAATCTACATGTAAGTGACCTAATAGTGTGAATATTTACTGCAAAATTTCCTTTTTAAATAACCCTTGGAGGAAGAGAAAACACATTCAAATGGATATATTTTATTGCTTTAAGCAGTTGTCAGAACAAGAAACTCATCTGAATTGCAAAGTAGTAATTATAAATTTTGAACTACAGCAAATTATCCAGCAATTTGTTTTACTTCTATACATCCAGTATTTTCAACAGATATAACCCCACTTTTTTCATGACATTACTGAATGACTATTTCAATTTAGAGAAGCAGCAGGAAACACAGAGGTTAAGACATTTTGGATCTATACATTCCAAAGAATACGGAAATAAAATTTTATATTCATCTGAACATGCAGATTTGTTAGTGCTTTGTAACTGATTGTCAGCAGATGGATTTCCTCAAGTACTGGATCACAAATACAGGTGAGAAAAAACACTCTCTTTCAGCATAACTTGCCCCCTTTAGAATACAAGTATTTAATCTTAACTCTTCAGATCTGTCAATATTATTGATAAGAAAAACCTAAGTAAGAAATCACTGCAACTAAATCAGCAGTTAGTTACACAAAAACAGAGAGTTAACTGTTAATTGAAAAGCAAACAAAACACTCACAGGCCCTGGACAGTAAGTATTCAATCTTGCGCTCTAAATTAGTCCTACTAAGCAGTTCTGAAAGAAGTGGTAAATGACAAGTCTCCAAAATTAATATTCGGCACTGTGAAAAGGCTATTTTCTGGTAACTCATAATACTTTTGTCTTTTTAGTACCATTTCTTTGCCACTGATTTATTTTTTTATCATAATGAGAAAAAAAAGGAAGGTAAAATAAGCAACATTATAAAGAGAAAATGAGTTCTCTCATTCTGCATTCACTATGCTTATTAAAATCAAAACGTTAATTGAATCCACCAACACAATTAACTAACGTAAGCATTTTCAGAATGATAAAAAGGCTATTAGTTTTATTTATCCATTAAAACTTAAGTTTGACACACAAAAAGTAAACCAATGAAATTTTCTATCATAAAGTGTAAAATTTTAAAACAGAACTCACCCCAGCCAGTAACCCAAAGAATTTCTCATATGTTCTTTGCTGAGCACAGCAGTCAAGTATCATATTGCAGAGTTCTTTCTGGGTTATGGAAAAAAAAATATTTCTTTAGGTAAATTCACTGTAGCAGCAAAAAACCCATCACTAAGTACCAAATAATTGAAGAAAACCTTACACAAGTACGAGTTCTGAAACGAGCATTTACATAAAACTTCATTGGTGACACCAGTAGTTTTGTGAGTTCCTCTGGGATGTGAATATGAACTTTTGCCCTTCAAATTTCCTCTAACACACTGTGTATCTAATAAAAAAAAAGTCAGAACTCATTTACAAACTGACTTTACCACAGTGAAAAAAGGAGATATAAGATAAAAGGTAAGGTTTTGAGGGCTTTTTTGGTGGTTTTGTTTTTGTTTGTGTGTTGCTTGGTTTTTTTGGGTTTGTTTTTGGGGTTTTTGGTTCGTTTTAAATAGCACCGATTCCTGCATTTATGGAAAATGAAAACTCTTCACAACTTTCAAATGTCAAAATGGCTTACAGACAAGCCATTTGAAAACGCCATGTGCATGGTTAGCAGTGTTATTTCCAAAATCAGAAGTATCTGTAGTTTTTGGTATATACTAATACCTTTAACTACTCAACCATCGTTTTCCTGACAAGCTTCTGCAAGCAAAAGGCTGCATGACAGTGCAATTGCTTCAGTCCTGAGGGTGATGTTCAGAAAGACTAAACTCAACCCCGGGAGGTGAACATGCCTAGACTTACTCTATAACAAAGAGAACAAGAGGAACTTTTCTAAAGCAGCTGTTTTAGGCTCATATTCAGAATCACCCTTTAGAAAAGCATCTCTCCTTGCCTAGGAAGAAGCAGAGGAAGCCTAGCTAGATTAGTCTCCCAAAACTTTTGTGCATCCCCCATTATCGACAGCCTGCCTTTCATTTTCCCGTCTCCATGGTGAACACAGATGTAAGCAACAGAAGATGCTCTCCTTCCCTTACACCAGCTACCTGGAACAGTTAGTCCAGTCTTTCTGGAACACAGACTGACTGTCTCCCTTTCTCCTTGTCTCCCAATACTATCACCCCAAGATCAGTATCGAATCAACCTCCGGCAGCTTCCTCCTCCTCTTCTTTCACAGGCCCCAAACCAAGAACCAGAGGGAAACACACGGATGGATTCTGCTCTGTACCCTCCCCTCTAGGACCAGCACCCTCCACTGGTTGAGAGCAGGGAGCCAGGCAAGTAAGCCTACGTGAGTTTAAAACCAAACTTATTCCCCTACTATGTAAGTTACAGATTGTAATACAGCTAGGAATTGGTTTAGGGCACATTTGGAAACATTAAGAAAAGTGAAAATATATAAATTAACAGCCATGAAATACACAATGCTTGAACTGCATTGCAGTTTTTCCCCATTCCCTTTTTTTTCTATTACTATTTTCTCATTAAGACCAATTCCATAGCATAATCCAATTTATGACACTTCCAAATATGTTTATGGCTGTCAGTCATGTATCTTTCATTATTAATTTAATTTATCTTTACACTAATATTAACGTTCCCATAGAAAAGGATGATTTCAAGTGTTTTGTTCTCACACCAATTTACTATAGCATATACTAGATTTCATATTCTCCCACTTGTGCCACTCTTCCAAGCATATATTCAGAAGAAACATTTTTGCCCATCATAAAAACTCGAAACAAATAAAAGGCCAACCATGCTGAACAAGAAAAAAAAAATTACTCCCCCAAATAAAAAGGCAGTAATGTACCAAATAAACTTACAGATGTGTTTGAAGGCATTCCTTTTAACACTGTCACACTCTGTTAGTGTGATGTATTAAAATGCATATCAATTTTTTATATTATCCCATTTTATAGGATTGCTGCAGTTAATCAGTTTTTAAACAATAAAAAGGGTAAAGTGCTGATGTCACTGTTAATAACATCAGGAAGACTTGAAAAACAAATTACTTTTCTTCCTCATCTTAAATGCAATTATAACATTGGTATCCCCTGTGGTTTACAGTAATTAAATATTTTAACATTTTAATTAAATATTACAAAGATTTCTAGGAGGGTATCTTGAATAATCACATGCATGAAAATAGATTTGCCCATAAAGACATCCTTGCTAGTGTTATCTAAACAACTCAAGGCTAAGTTTAGGGTAACTGTCTTCCAGATTTAAAATTAACAAACTTTACAATTATTTAATTATTTTTTTGAGAGATGTGACAAGTTCAGATGGCAATTCCATCTTAATTTCCAGCTTCAAAGGCTAGTTAACTCATTTCTGTACTCCCAATGATGTTTATGGCAGGAAGAGCCTGTGTTATTTAGCCCATCAGTTGTTTTGAAGAACAGAATGAATTTGTTCCCCAATTTTACAGGCAATTCATATATTGTGTTGTTCAACAATTTTCATTCAATACTCAGCAAGTGATTCCTCAGCTTAGTTAAGAAAGTATGTATAGCTATCCAGTCATGAAATAAACCACTTCAAAAATACCTGTCATCTCATACAGATGGTGAACGATCTTTTGTGAAGATCTTGAATTTATCACTGTATCATGAATAACAACAACACTTCCCAAAACTGCTAAGAGAGAAGATAAAGAGAAAAGCTCCCTCTAAATGCACTACACTTCTCACACTTCTCCCTAAACATTTCCAACTAGCTCTTACCCAAACAGAGCAATGGTTTAGATGAACCTTGGTTCCACCTAACATGGCAACTATCATCATACATTTGAAGATGTTAAAGGGTAAGCCAGGAAAAGACAAAAACACCGGACTTGTTTTTTTTCCCCAGTTTTACCATTTTAAAAACAAGCACACCCTGCCCAGTCTATATGCTCTCAGCTTCACCCAAAGGCTATGTTCACTGCAGACAGAGAGCCAGAGTAACTCAGCTTTCTCACTCCCTTCTGATCATGGGTTACTTTTTACAGTTAGTACTTCCCCCCGTCATCTCCCCTCCATCTTTCTCCCCTCATTTTTTACAATTTCTTTAAGATTTGCATTCAGCTAAGACTGGAATTTTGGAGCTGCCCCACAGGCTGAGGAGACCTCCTTCATGAGTAGTCTCTACTCCCCCCCCAGCCAGCAGGGATACCATCTGCAGCTCCCCTCCCTTGCCAGCCCCACGGCTCTGTTCCATCCATTGCATACACAAACTGAAACCACCACGAGACATCCCCACCCAGTAAGCTAACACAGCTTCTTAAAATAGAAAACTATCAATGCAAACCCTTGGTTTCTAGGAGTTTCTTCATAAAACTAAAGGAATTAATTTGCTGGGAGCAAACCTAGTGAAGGACATAGGTTCATTTAAATCAACGTGAAACTGGAATTATGTGAAATGAGTGCCTTGCATTTTATATACGTGCACTGTTTTTACAGACTCTAAATTTTTCCTTTTTTCTCTTTTATTTCACTGAAGTGTATTTAACTTCCTCTGACTACCCTAAAGCTTTGCTTACTGCTGCATATTTTAATATGGGTAACAACCACACAGGCCTATTTTTTCCAGCATCTCTGCTCTTTTTCTTCCTTATTTGTCAAATTACCACAGGGTGCCAAGGCTGGCAAAGCTACAGAAGGTGTTCCAGTAGCAGGTGGCCTCTCCGCATACTACATGCAGTGCTTTTGGCAGCTACTACACTGTCTCCAGGTCTGTCCCATGGTCAGCTAACAGTCTTCCTCAACTTTTGTCCCTTTATTTACCATTTTTTACCCCAACTTGTTCTATGTTTAGAGCAACATATGCTTAAAGCTGAATATGGTAATCAAAAATCTTGCATAAATCAGACTTAACATTTTACACAGGAATCATTAACTGGATATAAGCATAGATATATACTTTTCATTCATGCTGCTACAAGTCTGCAACACACAAACGAGTCTGGTGAAATAATACATAAAAGCCCCACAGTATTTCTTTCTTTCCACCAGAAGGCTACACAAGCAAAACTTCATTTTAAGTGATTTCACTAAGGTAATCTGAGTAATTTCATCCCCTTAGGTTAAATACATGCATACATACATGCTTCGAAGATCAAAGTCTAGTCAGAATTCTAGCTAATGCCTGCTATCAGTAACACACAAATACAAGCTTATTCTATACGGATTCTATATCTTGATTTTCTCTAACATCAACATATACCACAATATGGTTTGTACATGCTTTTTTCTTAATTGATAAATTATGAAAATTCAGATTGATTCTACATCTTAGGCACATGAAAAGTCCTGCTTCAGAAGACAGGAAATCTACCTGAGGATGAGCACCTTTTACAGGCAGTAGCAACTCTGTGAACTAATCATGGTGCAGATGTCAAACCTACCAGTTGCAATACCCTCCAAATTAGAAAGGAAAGCAATGAATCTAAGAAATCATTCATTTGACCTGAACAGAATTATCAGCTTTAGACCATCCCAGTCTACACCAGTTTCCTGAACAACATTTTCACTGAATGTCAAGGTAGAGTACTTCTGTCATCTTCAAGACTCAAAGCATAAATAACACAAGAGACACTGACACTCCCACCCCTCCAACTAGGGTTGCTTTGAGCAAGTGACACCATCCTGTAAAAATGAAGATGTGTCAGATGCACACATAATTCTTTCAAAAAGGCTGTGCCTACAATAATTTTTCTCATTTCAAGTAAAAAAAAAAAATCACATGACCCATTACTTTTGTCTGGGATACCAGATTGAGGGGCAGATACAGAAGAGGCTCTAACTTGAGCGAAGTTTCAAGCACTGCTGTATACAAATTTAGTTCTTATCACAAGTAAAAAAATGAAGAAAAGCCTAAAAGCCAAACCCTTTTAGACATGCTTTCAAAGAGCAAGAACAATGTATGGTTGGTTTAATTTTTTGGTTGTCCCCACCACCCTTGAGGGAGACTGGGCAACAAGTCATGACATTTCCATCTTAAAAAAAGGAAAGAAAAAAGGAAAAAAATCCCCTATATTCCTAATGTATGTTTTCTTAAAGAAGGATCAATTCTACATCTAAGCAGTTGTCACTCTGGCATATTCTTTTATTGCTGTGAGGAAACTCAACTCTTTGGGGTTTTTTTTAACTAAAAATGCCAGAAACTGAAATGTAGTCCCTCCAAGACCAGAGGCAACAAAAATCTGTTCAGGGTAAGCATAATGTTAAAAGCCTATTTCTGACATTTCAGTAGGGCTTGTTTGTTTGCTTTCCTCATAGTTCAGAAGTCAGAACAACTGATAATACCATACTCCAACCACAGTTTTAATTTATTTAAATTTTCTTCTTTAGTAATGCATGGGATTAATGTAGCTTTAACACAGATAATAACAGTACCTTTTAAAAAAAGAGAAATAGTGTTCTGTGCCAAGATTGAGCATATGTCCAAAAAAGCAACTGCAAGGCTTGTTTAGAACAGCTTCTCATAGGCTGTAGTACAAATTACAACAAAGCTTTTCAACTTTCGATCTGCAGGTTTCAGTTGGGTCTAAGTAACATGAATAAAAGCAAACCTACTCCTAGAAAATTTACTTAGAAAAGAAAGAATTTCAACTCTTTGAATGTCTTTCCTCCTTAAAAAAAATAATCAGAGGACTGTTGACATCCCCCTCAGCAGCTGGTACTAAACTGCAATGCCAAAAAGCAGTATTATGTTGTTCTAGTCTGTAGATTATCCATTTGAACCTTAATCCTCTTTCTGCAAGTCAGAACTGTGAGACAGATCCATTACTGGTATTAAGCACACAAATGCTTGTGTTGTACAGCAGTTAATGAAGCTTTCAGTAAAACAGACCAAAAAAAGAAAAAAGTGCTTTATGACTAAAAAAGTAATAGTAAAGAATCATAGAATCACTAAGGTTGGAAAATACCTCTAAGATCATCAAGTCCAACCATTAACCCAGCACCATCATGTTCTCCACTAGATCACATCCTCAAGTGCCACATAAACCCATCTTTTGAACACTTCCAGGGATGGTGATTCTACCACTTCCCTGGGCAGTCTGTTTCAATAACTGACCAACCTTTCTTCTTTACTGAAGAAATTGTTCCTAACACCTAATTTAAACCTCCCCTGGTGGAACTTGAGGCCATTTCTTCTGGTCCTGTCCCACCTTGCTGCAACCTCCTTTTGGGTACTTGTAGAAAGTGGTAAGGTCCTCTTTGACCTCCTCCAGACTAAACAACTCCAGCTCCCTCAGCCACCCACAGCACTCAAGGTGCTGAGTACACTCATCAGTGCTGAGTACAGGGGGACAATCACTTCCCTGGTTCTGCTGGCCACTCTATTGCTGATACAGGCCAAGATGCCATTGGTCTTGGCCACCTGGGCACATGCTGGTTCACATCCAGCCAGCTGTTGACCAGCACCCCCAGGTCCTTTTTTCCTGGGCAGCTCTCCAGCCACTCTTCCCCCAGCCTGTCATGCTGCCTGGGGTTGTTGTGACAAGTACAGGACTTGTCACTTTGACTTATTGAACCTCACACTGTTGACCTTGGCCCATCCATCCAGCGTGTCCAGATCCCTCTGCCTTCCTGCCCTCCTGCCTCCAGATCAACCCCCCCCCCAACTTGGTGTCATCTGCAAACTTAGTAATGGTTTATTTTGATAATGAAGACAGTGGGAATCGATTCAATAAAGGTTTCAATATGAAGATACTAGCTTGAAAGAATAAAAAATTATTTTCCTAGTTTAAAAACTGGCAGTTAATTCAAACAAACTTCCTCCTGAGTGCATTCAGGTTTTTTTATCCACATGGACAGACTTGAGCCTCATAAATCCTTGAATAATTTTATTGCCTATAACTGCTTGTTCATTCTGCTCTCACAATGATCAGGAAGCATCTTCTTTGTTTCTTTTTGCCCCCAAAAAGGAGCTTAGTTCTATACAATGAGCAAGTCAAAGCTCTCTCATCTTTGATCCAATGAGATGGAGAGTAATTATGATTATTAGAGAAAAAAAGAAATCAGCACAAAGAAGAGGCCTCATATGATAAGAAGATGCAGTTTTGCAACAGTTTTGGACCTTGAATTGCAGTAATTCCTAAAACTAGTACTGAATAGTAGGTTGATACTAATTGGGGTTTTCTTCCTTCCCCTATGAAATTTATTTTTTCTGAGCAGATTTTGCCCACAGAAGTTCAGAGTTGACAGAGACTGCCAGGAAATTAAATACCAGTTCTCTAAGCACCCCACCATCTCAGTTCTTAGCTTACTTCCATGTGAATTGCTTAATAACAAAATAGAACAAGAACTGAAAAACTCATAGGCAAACCAGTTCTCAAAGAACACCTAACCATAGGCCAGATCTCCCCTCACTAGTGTCATACTAATAAGGTTAGTTACTACATACATTGTTTCAAATAAAACAGAACAGTAATTACAGCCACAAGGAAATTACCAGCTCTCTCCAGTGCAACTCCCATGATGATAGCTTACAGTTGACTGAAAAGCTGTTTATAAAATTAGATGGGTATTTACATTCTACCAATATCAAATATAAGTACCAGACGAAGAACAATTTCCTTTACTTGAAAACATACCAATTGTATTGATCTTACAGAGTCTGAAAACAAAACAGTTCATATCTGATACTTTACAAGATTACAGCAAAGCAATCATACTCAAAACTGCTTTAATTCAGTACACTGTTTATTCAAAGAAGACTGTGAAAGCAACAAAACAACACACTCTTTTAGCACTATGCTAAATTTCAAACCCCACTGATAAAGTCTACAGTTGTCTGCAAATATCTTCAACCCCATCTTCTTTCAGAGACAGAACTCTCAGAGTGACTGCCATGATGCAATACTCTTGTCATAGCATAAAAGTTTCAACAGTCCAAACAACAGACCTTTTCAAACAGGCTACAAGCAAACATGTGAGTTGCTTGACAGAAAAGAGCAAATGCATAAGACAAATTGCTTATGAAATATGTGTCAGTCTATTTGCTCTAAAGGTTGTGAAATTCATTTTGAGGAACAGTTGTAAGGAATCAGTCTCACTCCTCTGGTTGCTATACAGACTAGGTCCCAGAACATGAGCAAGGATTTCAGACACTACCACAGTACTGTTTCTTAATAATGTTAATAACAAAAGAGAGTAAGAAGCAAGGCTTACAGTCTGACTTTCAGGGAAGTCCATCTTCAGTAGCTTGTGAGCACATTCTTCAAAGTCTAAGCTGAATAGAAAAAATGCTTCTCATTATCTGTGCAATATATGCCATGCTAAAAACATTTCAGAGTTATATTAAGATTGATTGTTGGTGCTGAAACTTCAACTATTTGGAAATGAAGTATCTCAGCTGTTTAACTTGCTGGATTTTTATTGTTGTTGTGGGGGGTTTTAATAAACATTTCTATTTTCTGAGTTTGTATCTGAAAATTAATCTAAACTGATTACATTTGCAAACCATCTGAGAACAAGATGACTCAAGTTATTATTATTACATCATCTTACAGAACTACATAAAACATAAAAAAGCAGGAGCTCATTTTGCACATCCTGAAACACTCTGAAATGCAAGCACTGCACATAAGATCCAAAAGCAGTATATACCACACTCTCCTCTTTACACTCCTGTTCTGAAAGCCTTTAGCTACCACCAATACGCCCTCCCACCCAAGTAAAAGATGAACAAACTTCAGTATGGTTAGAAACTATTTAACAGCCACTTTGAGAAACATAAGAGCCTTTCATACCTCTCAGTATGGTATTAATTCACATGTCTAATGATCAACACCACAACTACATTATCACACTCCTCATGCAAGTTCAGAACCTGCAGAGTATTATGAGCCATGCCTACTTTTAATGATGGAATTCAGTGGCATGCAACAGGTCAATGCCCCCTCTCATCCCGATGAGACAGGAGCTATACAACCATGTTTTGATCATTTGTGCCACATACTGCAAGGGGATTTCATTCTCAAGACAACTTCAAACAGTACACTTCAGGGTTGGTATCTGTATACTTATTTTCCAAGCAATGCAGATGTTAATGGGCCTAAGGAGAACCACACTGCAGAACTCCTCTCAGAAGTGGAGAAAATGTACAGCATTTCTAAGTGTGTCCGCGTAATTTTTTTCATAAATTCTTAAAATGCTGTATAATCTAAAGATCAATGACTTTCATTCACTGAGAAAATTCTGATTACAGCAATAGTCACAGAAAAGTCCCAGTTCACTACTCAAAACATTTTGAAACAAGCAAGATTTATCTTAGAAAGAGAATTTGGGTATCCATTTGTCAAAACAGTCTGCTTTACACAGTCAGGTCAGGCTCCATAATGAACACTTCCCTACTTTGTTAGTTTTTTTTTTTTAAATTTCATATTAAGAACGAATTTTAAAAGAAAGAAAATTAGAGTTCACCCATTTCAAAAGAACTACAGCTATAGGTGTACAAATCATATTCTATTTACCTTGACTGAATAGCAAGATAAATTGTACGACGGAATGAGACCAGGTTAATTTCTGTTTTGTCGTGAACAGTAACTTTCTGGCCTGGAAAAGAAAAACATGGTTTTGTAAAGAACAAAAGATACATGTAAAGATACATGTAGCAACCTTTTAGCAGAGCTCTATTTATCGTTTACTACATCTGTAGTGCGGTATTTTTCTAGAAATATATAGGGCTGCTTATCATGTTTACGTATTTTTTTAATCTTTATTTTTACAGATAAGGAAAAAAATCGTTATTTGCTTCATCTGTAACTAACAGGAATATTTAAATATTGTTTTAACAGGATAATTCTACTTTTAAATTCTTCTTTTAAAGACTTTTCGGTGACTTAATCACTGCAACCTCTGGATATAACATTTCTTGTCCACATTATAAGCAACCTGTTTTCTGCACAATTTAGCTATACAATGCTTTATGTTGCACCCCTGATTTTAAAAGGCAATTCTTAGTTTCTATTATGTGTAGGATCTATGTTACATCATTTTGCAAAGTTCTGTTTTGTCCTGCAGTAAGTGTAGAAAAATCCGCTCTGAACCAAACCATTCTGTGAACACTCATTTGTAAGGTATTCACTATTCCTTCAGTCTTTTGAAGTTTGAAGCATAAATGATGAAAAGTTATGTCAATGATCACACTTTTCATCAGCCTGGAAGCTCTGCTCTTCTGTGAAATACCCCGGCAAACTAGTAAGGAAATCCATTACTGTTATTCCACAAGAACAATACTTGACTGGCTTTTCAATTACTCATGCAGTCTGCACAAACATTGTTTGCAAGGCTTTTCTCACAGAAAATTGATACTGTCAAGAATAACAGGGCAAAGTTGCTTTTCTGTTTCTGCCTGTGTTTAATGTTTTAAGACAATTACTTTTATACTGTTTGCTCGTAAACACTTAGATCTGAGAATAAGATGAAAACATCCCTTAACATTTGAACATCTTAGTTTTGCAAAACAGCTAAGAAGGTAAGCTTTCCCATTTCATCTACAATAAATCACCAGTAAGGTGCCAGTTATACACTTACCATCTTCACCCTCCTCTTCATCTTCATCTTCATCTTCCTCACTACTTCCAGCTTCTTGATCTCCTTCAGATTCACTGTCACCTTCATCAAGAATTTCTGAAAGAAGAGTATCCCATATTATTAAGGAATATAGACCATAATATTTTCATTACAAAAAAATCCCTGATCCAACACCTAAAAGAGGGAAAGGATCTCTCAGGTGGAGAACGTGGCACAAGCAAAAAAAAAATAGGTATGTCATAATTAAAGGAAAACACCACTGGAGAAACAATACTGAATAGCAGGAACACAATGATGAACTGAATGACAGTTGTCTAGGACAGAAATATCCCCCACTGTTAAATAATAAGGCTGGCAACAACAGTGGGATAAGTAAATGCCATAGATAAGTAAGTACATAAATATCACATATAAAATGTGAAATATATAGACACAAATATCCCTACCTTTCTTCAGTGTCTTGTATTTCTCCTCATTTTCCATAAAGTTTGGATCCATCTTGAAAACATCTTTAGAACAAAAGAGAATCTTTATTTAAAATACAAATTGAAGAAAGCAATGAACTTTTAATCTTGATTTTGTTTTCTCAGGGAATGCAGTCACAGAATTATCTTCCATTTCTAACTTACTAAGAACATCCTCTGGGTTGTAGTCATCTTCTAATGGCAACATATGAGTAAACTGATCCTCCTCTTCGACTAGATCTAATCCCTCTGGAATAATTGGATGATCCTTGAAGCCATCCTTCCGTACAGCAAACATGACTTCTATCATATACTGAACACGCATATCAATTTTAGATTCATGCAGAATGTGTCGAAGACGGTCAAAGATTGCTTTGGAAAAGAAAGAAATGTAAATATGAAAAGGATTTACTAAATACAAATGACAAAAGGACATGTTTTGGCTAACTATACTTACCATTGATACCTCTAGGAGAAACTTCTGTTAATTTGAGCCCACTCTCTTTAATAAATCCAATTGCTACTTCAATACTGTCATCAGTAGGCCTTTCAAGAAGCAAGGTGAGCATTTCCAAACATAAAACCTCATGAGCCTACGAAAGGAATATCAGCAAATAATTAGAATGCACAATGTTACACTATCATCACAGTGATTTACTTGACAGATCTGTACAGCCTTTGAGGATGTCACAACACACTAATCACACACACAAGGCAACAGCAGCGGGACAAAGCTGCTTAAGAGGAAGTCCAAATTTCAAATAGTTTTACCACCTCTATTTACACCAACTTCATAGTAAATGTGACTCTGCTATTGAACAAGCAAGCAATGAAAAACATTTTGCCATTAAGAAAATAATAGAATGCATTTCCAAGAAGCAAATAAACCAGCACTTGCATTATGGAAACTAGTTCCAAGTGCATTTTGTCTATAAATAAATCAGTTCTTCCAGGATTAGGCATATAAGCAAATGGCACATCTTGGATTAGCTTCCTCTTTACCAAAATGCTATACATTCCCTAAGTATTCCTGAAACACTGCTTCTTGCCATTATTTAAAATGGAGTATCCTGATTTATCACACATAAACAAAGTGCATAGAGCTGGACATAAATTTGGTTTAGATGTAACCGAGTCCAGTTCTGCTTACACAAATTGTTGCAAGAAAATTCTGTTTAAGATCTGTGGGATAGAGCCTCAGACGATCCTTGCTTTGCATCAAGACTTGTCTGAATAGTAGCCCAAACGCATATATGAAATCTAGGGAAGCTGTGGAGCGTAAGTGTAATGATAAGTGATGATAACTGCACAAACAATGACCAACGTCTTTTCTAAAGAGGTCCTAACAACTTAAGGTAGGCACCACACTCAGGTTTTCAGGAACCGTTAGAGCAGGGATTGCATCTTCACTTAGGCTATTGCTGCCTTAAAATTAAAAATTAGCCATATATGGTTTGGATTGAATAGAAACATAAAGCAACATACCACATTCTGATTCATCAAATGTGCGACAAACTTTGAAGATGTTAGACAGAGTTGCTGCAAAAGAAATAAACCAGGAAATTTTAACATACAGAAAAAAAGACTTAACTCAGACACACTATAGATTTGTGCATCTCACAATAAAATTAAGTCATGAGTTGTTTGCAATCAGGAGTGTAGGCTTTCAAAAAGAAAAAAACCCAAAAAACTATCACAGTATCAACCCAGAATAGGTTGTCAAAGTTTCAAGGTACTCTAATACTACTAAACGTACTAAAGACTGGTCTCAACTGGTCTTAGTTGTGTTCCTTTCAAGTACATAATTTGACCACACTTGACAGACAGTTAACACAGCAGAAGGACAAGTTTCAGCACGTTGCTTCTTCACGTTTTACATACCTTGTCATTTCTGCGATATCCTTTGCGAAAATTCAGTATCAACCTCTTGAGAATCAATTCACCAATATTTGGAAACTTTGAATTGATAATTGCCACAAGAGCTGCGTAAACATGAGTAAATATCGGAGAGGCACTCTGAGCTTGCAAAATGGATCTAGACAGCAATCCCCTGTAAAAATAGGTAAGTTTTAAGATTTTTCTGGTAATAAGACATGTAGTTTTTTTATTGAAATGGTGTTCAGCCAAAGTAAAGAATAACAAGTACCTATCACATAAAATAGTATTGTGCAGTTGGAATAGTTGGAAGATACCAAATGGTCATTTTCAAAATGTTGTTTATCATGGCATAAATGCAGTTTGGCAAAACATGTTGTCCAAATCTGCCTGAACTCAAAAATTCTTAAAATGGTACCTTATCTTCCATTAAATATTGTTTACTTAGAAATACATTTGAAAATGCTAAGCATGCAAACAGCCATCCTGTATCCTGCAACTTAGGCTGATTATAAAAGACTACTATTTAGAGTCTAAATAAATGTAAACACAGGGCTCATGAGAATAGTTCTTTTATTACTCTAATGATCTCTCTTACATTTATTATCAAGACTGAAGTCTGAAAAGAATCTGCGACTTATTTTTCCTCCCCCTCTCAATTTTGCTTTTTGTAATGCTTAGGAGCACACACAGTTTGACTTTTGCTGTATTACTCCATTACAAATAGGTGAGGGGGGGGTAAAGAGCCCTCCAAATGTGAATGTTCAAAGTACACACTGGAATCCAGCTATCTTATCTTCTCTGTGGCCTACTGAAATCCTCATAAAAACCTCCTACATGGTACTAAATACGAACAGCCTAGGGACTTCCTACTTACTTTGGAATTGACCAAGGGAATAGCACTCATACTAGTGCACAGAAGCAGAATATTTCCACTTTGAAATGAGTAGTTATGTCTTTCTTACAAACTGAAACTGGTCTGTTTCAGTTCTTATTTATCCTCAACTTAAAAACTCAGAAAACTACTTGACAGCTAGGCAAAACTTCATGTCATTACTTTTATATGCACCTTTGTGCAAATCTGGAAGTCAGACTTCAGTGTAAGACGGAGGAAGTGCTGCCGTTTCCCATCTACGTTACTTTGATATTTATGAACCACACACAAAAACTTCCACAGATAAGTATATTCTACAAACATTCAATAAGCTTATTTCTAAATGAAAATACTATTGCTTGTATGAAAATTATGTTTCGGGGACATGAAATGTGGGCAAGTAAAAAGCAGTCCTACAAATCCCTGAGATTCATTATTATTTTTAAAAGGAATGACATTCAGGAACTACTTGTTCACTCTCTAGATTTTACTTAATTCTTGTGTTGGTAGTTTGGTTTTGTTTGTTTAAATGGTAGCCAACCTAAGAAACCCATGCTCCTTTAGATTTGCAGATTTAACCCCCAATGACATCAAAATTAATGCAAGGAAAGTCATCACACAATAGTTGCATGATCACCATGACCTAGTACCGAGTTCAGGTAGCATAATCATCTTTTCTCTACATTACAACAATAAACAACATAGGCAGGTAACTGTAGTAAAAGTTGTATTGCTAAATACTGACTACAAATATTATTTGTCCCAGAGAAAAAAAAATCCAGCACTAAAAAAATAAACAGCCAGTAACAATCATAAATTACAAGCCAAGTAAAATACACAGGGAAAACCTTTAAGAAAAGGTTGCACTGTTTTATTTCACCAAGCATTCAATCCCTTTCCCAAGTAAGGGACTATTCTGCATAGGACAATATAGCCTAAGGGTAATTTTAAAATCTGAGCAGACCCCATACACTACACATAGCACACACCGTGAGGTTCACGTGAACACTACACATAGTACCAGAAAAGCAAAAGAAATATTTTAAAATACAAAGACTTACCTTCCCCTAACAATATTTTCCTGAAGCAGCTCATGAATGATGTTTTCTATATTAGAAACGTTCACTTTATTGACAAGACCATTGATTGACTTCTTCAAGGCTTCCCAACTCATCCTCTGATATGCCAAGCTATTACAAAGGCATCACAAATTATTAAAGCATAAATTTTAAGTAGCACTGAGTAAATTTTTATATACATATACATATATAAAACTTACATTCACATTTTCATTTAATCAGTAAAACAGGTAAGAAATATTCACTGCATAAATGTGAAGATTAGTTCACACCTATACATTTAACTACTAGAAAAATCGCTGATATACCAAAATGTAATACCAACTCAGTATGTTCAGCTTTCTATGCTGTTCCAAAAAATCCCTAGCTACATTCTGTATCCCACTTTTCCATTTACATTTTGCAGCAGAAGCAAGTACAGTTTTAATGTGATTATCTCATCTCTCTTCTGACAAAAATATATCTTCAAAACAATGATCACAGCCCTCTAAATGGATCCCATTTTCCCAACATTCTCTAAAACCCTTAAATGTTTTGCTTTCAGCAAAAAAACTAATATGTCACTTCCAACTCACCTATTTTTATCAGTGATTTGCTCTTGCATCATCCTGAGCTTGGCAGGTGGAATATATGCACCACCTGTGCGAGTAAGGATTGGATCCACTTCTTCTTTTTTCTTCTTTGAAGTGGCCTCATCCTGAGCAAGTGAGCTCTGAACTGTCGACCTCTCTGGACTCCTACGATCGGGTGATGAATATCTCCTCTGCTTCCTCCGATCATATTCTCTCTCCTCCCATCTGTCATAGTGTCTATCTCTCCCCCTTTCCATTCTTCTAAAAAGAAAAAAAAACACCCACCAAACACCCAAGGGTTCGTGAAAAGTTTTCACATTTTATTCTTTAAAATAAGTATTTTATTACCGATTAAGAAAGGGTTTGATACCTTCCATCTGAATTTCTGTCATCATAGTATTCCCTTCTTGAATATTCCTGATCATATCTGCTGTCATCAGAGTGTCTTCTCTTTCTGGGAGACGGAGACCCATCATGCTCCATATCCCTGCTCGCAACCCAAGACACAAAAATTCTTAGTAAAAGGCTGAGAAAAGCAATGGTATTAATATAATATCTACTTACAATACAATGTTACAATGCACAACTGTTCCAATTCTGCAACCTGAGTTTCAAGATACGCACCATTCAAATAAAACAGTCCACTTTTACAATACTTTCTTGTCAGGAAAAAATTATCATAAATCAAAGCTCTGTAAAAGGAAGCTCCTCCCAGAATTTAAAATTAAATATTAAACATTAATAACATTAAATAACAAAGGTAAATTCAGCACCATGCACACTTTTGCTTGTGCAGCACAAAAGTCTTGCTCTAAAATGACAATTGTGGTATCAGCAACATGTGAGTTCAAGCAAAAAGCCAGCATCTAATTTACATTTTCAAGTCCCATGACAATTTAACTAAATGCTAAGGATTTTTAAAGATTTAGTTCTAGTAATAAATCTATTTAATTACTGTTATATTGACATGTAAATATTTTATTAAACCTACACTTACTTTTTACCGCTCAGTTACGGTAATACAAAAAAAGAAACACAACCTGATGATTTTTTTAACTTCTCTAAATCACTATTTGAGGTGTATATATATATATATATATATATATATATAACTGAAAGGTATAAAACTCACTGTACCTGTCCTCTGGAGACAAACTTCCTTGTTGGGAACTGTAGTTTTCCTTCCTTTCATGGCTGGAACCATGCTTTAAGAAAACAAAGAAAAAAAATAATCAAGCCCTAGCATGACTGTGAGCACATACTTTCAGAACAAAGCATACCACATCTTCAGTTCCCTACTCCTTTACAAGAAGGGCCATCAGATAAAGCTAAAGGCAGTCAGTTATGATGAGAGGAGCTGGTTCTCTTAGTAACACGTAATTAAGTACTGGACTCTCTGCTACAGGATGCTGCAGATGCCAAATGTTTATATGGGTTCAAGACACTGGATAAACACTGGAAAAATCCACATAGGTTACCAAAAAAATTTATCTGGCTCAGGAAGCTGCAAACAGGTAGAGTGGGAGTGTATGTGGGCAAGTACTTTTATAGTTGCCCTGTTTCTAAATTTTTCAAGGCATCTGCTGTCAATTACTGCTGGGGGTTAGAGTATACAGACCACTTCCCTGCTTCCTCCTTCCAAATGCCATTTTACTCTGTTGCATCACATGCAAAACCACCAACAAAATTCTACCACTTCTTGTTTGAAAAGTGTCTTTCCTCTCTCCTAAAAACCCCCTTTATTGAGTAATTTCTCCCTATCTTCTTGCTTTTTACTAACCATGATTTATTTTCTCATGAGTCATTCCCAGCTTCATACATAAACACCTAAGTGACACTGTTCTATCTGGCAGATTTGTGAGATTGTTTAAGTCATACACACTTAAACAGTTCACACCAAATTCCATGGGCTGAATATGACATGGAAATATGGAGTCATACTCAAAAATCAGAGTACGACAGCATCTACAACATACACAAGACATTTCTCAAGCTGTTTTAAAACTACTCTGGCAGAGTTAAGAAGCAGCTTTTGTAATCTCAGTACTTTTATTCCAAAGGTCCCCTCTTCACTCAGAACATTATTTATCATTTTTCAAAACCATGTTGTCAGACAGTGATTAACTGTGAAATAGGTAACATCTCACCTGATGCAGAAAGTCAACAAAAAGGCTTGCTTGTGCACCTTGACTGAACTTCCTGCAGGAATTCTCACCTCATTTGTTGAAGTGGCACCCTCTCCACCAACATGCTGGCACACTAGTTTTTGACCCACCAGAGAACCAGTTAAAACTACTGGTTACTAGAATACAATGACACCTCCACCATAAACCAGGTGGTGGAGGTCACCACAGACCAGGGTGGACTGTTATACCACTGATCTCCAAAACTTAACTGGGGAGTGTGTGTATATATGCAAATAAATAATTGCATTTTTGAGGTCACTATAACTTATAGAATATTGCCTTTCTGAGGGTACATTTCTAACACTGTATTAAAATTATGCCCAGTATTATCTTGCCTGCATCAAGACAATGATACAAACCCAATGCATTGCATTATTGGGAGCAGGCATCCCTATAAAAGTAAGTCCGTCTAACAACTTAATTTTAGGGCAACATTACCTTTGATGGCAAAGTTAGTACAAGAAATTCACATACTTTCTACAAGGTTTTCTTCCCCTTTCAATAGTCATTTGTGGGATTATACCATAGAGCAGATGACTGAATTCAAGGTTAAGAAAAGCCCTTAAATTGTTTTTTTTTCCCTGCCCAATAATATAATGCAAGTCTATATTTTAAGTTTCCAAGAAAGCGGTAATAAAAATCTTCAAAAACATGGAACATTTACTATATTTAAATCCTATTTAGCAGATGGGAAGGAAGCAGTGGGTCATTTTAGGATGATCCATTCTCATGGGGTCTACATCATCTGTCTTTGCCCAAGCAGAATCAAAAACACAAGTGTTTGCAGAAGTAAAACAATGTAAAACAGTCTGTCTCTGTATTTGGCCTTATCGCATCTCCTTGCAAAAGCACCTCTTTGCAGAAGAACTTTTTCCCCTCAGCTCTTCATGACCAGCCTTTCTGCCACAAGTTAGCCTTCTTCCTTGTCCATTTTTCAATCACAATGATTAACTGAAAGTGTCCAAACAGTCCAAAACTCTTGCTAACTGGCTTATTTTAACAGATGAGGAAGCACTACCACAACCACCAAACTGGGAAAATAATAGAAGCATCCCTATTAAATGTCACTTCAGTCAGAAAAGCTGGATCCAAAAGGAAGCTTATGCAGGGTCAAACTTTAGAACACAGGTAGAGAAATACCACAGATTTGAGGCAGTGTATCAGAACAGCATTGCTCTGCTAACCTGTCCCAAATGTAGTGTACTGTAAAAACACAGCATTTCCAAATGATAATTTTAAAAAATTAACTTTAAATTTTTTCTTCTTGCATTCCTAAAAAAATCACTCCCATCCATTCAGAGATGGACCACACAGCTTTTAAAATGAAAAGCTTCAATATTCACAGTAGGACAGAAAGTTGCCAAATTAACTGCTACTTACTGTCACTTTATCTTTTCATTTTAAGATCACTGTTACTCTTTCTCCATTCCTCCACATGCCTATGTTCTCTGTTGAGCCACCATCATTCAGTCAGTTTTGATGAACTACTTTATCATTGTACCCCAATAATATTCAGGACTTTCAGTGTTAGGACAACAGGTGCTAGAAGTAGCTGTAATTTACTGACTCTTACAGTAGTTGTTACTACATATTAGTAGTCATCATGGCTAGGCTTCACGAACGAAGATTTGGGAAGGCTCTATCCGCATTTGCTACAGGCACGCTGGTGGCTTATGAGGCCAATACGTGACAGACATATCCGATTGCAAAAGGCACAGCAGAAAGACTCCTTAGATGGTGTATTCTGCAATACACGGTTCTTTCTGCGTTGCCTTTTTTCCTCGAGAGTGATCCTGTGTGTGTTCTCGAAGGAGACAGCTGCGTTATAGATGATGTGTCTCCGGACCTCCCGACTGGAGGCCAGAGTAGACCAGTTATGGTGATCAATATGGCCAAGGCTGAGATGTTGTTCCAGGGAGTCCTTGTATCTTTTCTTCGGGGCTCCTCTCATGCGGCAGCCAGTGGCGAGTTCACCATAAAGTATTAGTAGTATTTATCTCAAACAGCTACTGTCAATTACTGCTATTGCTCGCTTCGCATTCGGGAAGCTTGATGTAACATAACATCAACTAATTACCAGTAACATGGGAATAATAAAACCCTACAGTTCAGGTTGAAAAACACTTACATTTACTTGTGTCACCCTGCTCTTCATCTCGACCTCTTGCTTTTTTATGAAGTTCTAAATGCGCAGCAACCAGACAACCCAAGCTGGAACTCAGCATATGAAAAACATTTCACCTGAAACACAAATGAGATAATCAAAAATCTTTCCACTGCACACGGTGCCGGAACCTGCACTTTTTATTTTGCTCTTTAAAGCCATGCTTATATAGATCCTTAAACCAAAACAAGCAGCCCCCCGACCCTAGCCTATTCCGCTTTCTGGCGGTCACACAGCCCCTGTGGCAGGAGAGCGGCTGTGGAGCAGCACCGGGAGCTCACGGGCACAGCCGGGCCCGCGACCCGCTTGCCAGGCCACGGTGAGGCTGCCGAGGCCTTGCCACCGACCCCACGGCCCGGCTTCCGGCCCGGGTCCACCCGCCCATCGCGCTCTTCGCGGGGCCACGGAACCGCCCGGCCCGCGGCCTCCGCCCGCCGCGGAGCGCCCGCACGGCAGGGGAGGCCGCGACCACCCGACCCGCGGGCGCACCTGGCCGGACGGCGCTCGGGGTCTCCCCCTAGTCCCACGGGGAAGGCGGTGAGGGCCGACCCGCGCACACCCGCTGACTCCGCACACCCCCCGCACCACCCCGCACCCACCGGCAGCCCCCGCACCGCCCGCGACCCTCTCCCGCACCTCCGGGCCCGCACGGCCACGAACCGCGTCACTTCCGGCGGCGCGCAGTGAACGCACGGCCCCGCCCAGCACCGCCCCCGCGCGCACGCGGCCGGCTCCCCCCGCCTTCGCCGCCATCTTGCGGGCGCGGGAGCGCGCGGGCAGCCCTCGGTTTGGTGTTTGAAATGAACGTGATAGTGGGAGTTGTTAATAAATAAATAAATAAGGCAGGAGCTAAGCCGGCAGAATGGCTCCTTAGGGAAGTGGTCACGGCCCCCCAAGCCTGACAAGAGTTCAAGGAGCGTTCGGACAATGCTCTCAGGCACGTGGTGTGACTCTTGGGGATGGTCCCGTGCCCGGCAAAGAGCTGGACTCGGTGATCCATGTGGGTCCCTTCCAACGCGGCATGGTCTGTGATTCCGAGTGACTCACCGCAGTGAGTGGCTCTATAGCATGGGCTGTGCGCCCTTTGGTTTGCCCTGCATTTCCCTGGTGCCAGCCGCTCTTCCCGTGAAGGGTCTGGGAAAAAACACCTTGTACCAAAGGTACAAGGTTCTTGTCAGACATACACACATAACAGCAAACAAGCAGTCAGCTGGCGTCCCTTAAGGATGGAAACCTGCCCAAAGCATCTCTAAAATGTAGTGAATTCACTGAGTGAATTGGGTACTGTAGCACACACTTCGGTCACTTACACATGTACTGCGGGTTAAACTGCTTGAAATATGTTCCAGGAGATACACAATGCGCTATATATATACCATGTTTAATGTTACAATGCTCTTAGGGCACCTGTGTATCAGAGGGGGGGTTGACCTCTGAAAGTTCAAAGTAATTCAGCACCACAAATCCACAAGAACAGAGGGCCTGTGGCTTATTATAAACACAAACTTGTTTGGATTGTGGAAAGTAACTAAATGCATTGGGAGAGGGGGGAAAAAAGGAAAATGCTATGTAAGGTCTTAAAGTGCTTTTGGTTCATTTTCGGTTCTTGTGAGATAAATGGAAATGAAAATGAAAATAAACTTTTATAGGACACAGCAGATCAGGGTCAGGAAGGCATTAACTCAGCCGAGAGCCAGATGGCTCCTGCAGGGATATCTGTAATAGTGCAGTGCGGCAGTGCTGCTGTGCTGCGCCCACCTGTGTCTGTGTGCAAGTTCCTGTGCCTCCATATGTAGTGGGACACAGAAGTGCCTCCATATGTTGAGAGGTAGAAGATGGCAAGGAGGTAGGAGCAATTCTAGGAAAATGCTACTTGCAATTTTCCTTTTCAAACATAATTTAGTGAAACTTTTCTCGAGGTTGGAAAATGCTACCAATTTTTTCTTTCTTTCTGTAGGTTTTTAAATCAACTTATTTGTTCTCTACTCAACATTATGGTACTTCTGTTTTGTTATATCATGTAACACACCTGTAGCACTGCTTTCATTACAACAATTATTACATGCTCAAATCACAATGTAGGAGGGGACATTGATGATTGGACAGATCTGGTTTATCTGGTGCAGCCATAGAAGACTTCTGTCCTCCACTACAAACTCACAAAAGAGTGAGAGAAAGGGAGCAGCTGCCCATGTCTGAGATCACTGCACATGCTATGCAGCACTTTAACTCAGAACCACTTCAGTTTAAACTAATCTACCAGTCTTTTCAGCACTTGAAGCATTAACAAAATGAGTACAAACCTTTTCTCAAATTTTTCCAAAGGCCAGCAATGCTGTCTTAACATTGTGTATCATAACAGATATAAATATTCTGCACTTGAGAGATAATATTTTTACTTACAAAGTCATAAAAGTCAACTCTCTTATTTACTTTGCAATACTAAGAAAATAATCAATAAAGCAAGAAATCCCTACTCAAAATCAACACATGGATAGGATATGTTAAGTAATAATAATCAGAAAAAGTACATACTTGTTTTTCTGCTTATAACTAATTTTTAGCTACAGAATTTGATTTCTTTGGCTTTCAAAATTATTTGCAACTGTGGCACTTACACAGGAGACTGAAAGCAGCATGTATCAGGACAGTTGTACAGATTCTGACAATATGAATTGTTAAATGCTTTCACTAGATATTCCCTGAACCCACTGCCTGTCTGTGAATGCCCTATGATTTCCTATTCTGCTGTGGAAGTAATCTTTTTCCTGACTCATACTGTGTAAACAGGTGTCATGAAATAAAAAGGCATATGGCACCAATGTGGCAGTAGTATTTTCTGAGAAAGACATCCTGTGGCTGATGGCGCACGTACCATCATTCAGGCTGTCCCTCCAAATGCCCTGGGAGAGAGAGAACATGGACAGCTGAGCTTTCCCCTCAGAGGGAGTCTGAGGGCAGGGATGGGAAATAAAAAGGTCTGTTTTGAGGTGCCTTCACCAGAAGATAACTGAGAACCTCTGAGAAACATGATTATGTTTTGAAAGCTGCTGAATAACATGGAGTGACATAAATTACACTCTTCAGATCTCTTCTTAAATGTGGAAAATAGAGGAGCGGCTGGAAAAGTGGGATTCATTGAACAAGAAAGGAAAAGGGCAGTCTAATATTGAATAGGAGCAGTGAAGTGAGGTTTCCCTTTTCTTTTTTCCTAAGTTAATGCTTTTACTATTGGATTATGGAGTGAAACTCCCTTCTGTTCCTTTCTTCTCTGTTCTGCTCATCTTGCAGTTCCTTTTCTGCAGTGGGTCACACTTAGATTTTATTCCTCATCAGGGTGAAGGGAGAATACCTTCAGTTTTATTGTGAGTTTGATCTTGTGGTTTGGTGAAACGCTTTAAGAAATGCAAGTTTTAATTCTGTATGGGTGAAAAGACAATGCCTTCAGTTCCCAAATAAACGCGTTAAGGGAGTAGGTCGCAGTGCAGGTTGAGTACTCCAGATGAGCCTTTTTGAATCTACTGCACTCAAGATCTCAAATGCACAGTCTGAAGTAGAGCTGTGAGTGTGGTTTCAGACTTCCAGAGAGTAGGAAGAATTCAGGTGCATCCTTTTGCTTGATGTGTCTTCCACAGCTTCTTGCTCAGCATGTGGGCCTCCTTAATTGCCTGGAAAGCACTCGGATCTCTGTCTGTGGTGGATGAAGCATCTAACTGTAGCAATCCTAATAACCCCACAGGAGCCATGCAGCTACTCTGTTAGTGTAAGAGATGGTTCGGATCTACCTCAGTCTGAAGTAAATTCTTACAATTGGAATGGAGTGTGATTATGGAGTCCGGAAAAAAAATCCAAAGACAAAGCCACATAAGAATTAACTCATGTCGAGTGACTTTATATGTATTTAAGACAGCAACAGTCAACAGAGAATGCTTCTCCTCTTCTTAAGTAAGCATGGTGATAGATCAGACCTTAAAATACAATAACACCCTGTTCATACAAAATTAAATCAACATGAGAAGTTTGCTTTCAGATAAGGCAAATTTTAAATATAAATTTCTGCACACTGAAAATCCTGAAAGCAGTGACAATTCAACTGAGACTAATAGTAATTAAACCAGGCATAATTATAATATTTGAAACCTGCACAAAGGGAGAAAGGATAATGTGTCCAACAAATTCATATTCATCAGCTTAATGCTGTGCATGAATACTCCATTAGTAAGCCACAGGAAACAGTTTTAGTCACATTGTTTTCCCATGGCAGTTTTTGTCATTGTGCTTGAAATGATACAACTTAAAAATCATCCACATGCTGCACTCCCTGGACTGGCATCTCTCCTGGCATAAGTATCTGTAGCTTCATCAACTCCCAGTCTTCCAAAAGTGAGCAAAAAAGGTTCGTATGTAGAAGCTCACTGGAAGTACCTAATACTGCTGGGAAAAGCAATCATTACCTTATTCTGGTAGCTGAGTCTTTGTAGTTAATATTGCTTTATTAATTAATTGTAGAATGATGGATTGGAGACTGGTTTCCCTGCCTGCTTTATTAGGAGAAAGGATGCTGCTAATTCCCATCCAAGTTAATCAGTGTGACATTTAGCATACTGTAGACTTAAAATTTTGTGCAAGGCTCAAACTGTGTTTCCAGATAGCTGTTGCCACGTGCCAGCTGTGGGATATTACTCCACACCTCAGCTGAGACAAGAAATTGCATTCTCTGTGGTTCTAGTTTAAGGTCAGATGAGTGAGCTGAGCTTAGCCAACAAAGGTAAACTTGTTTGGTAGCAGAGTGGGATGTTGCCATGCAATCCCTTCTGCTACCCTTTGTTGTGGCAAGAGTAATCTCTGATACAGCATGTTAAGAAGCGACATGAGGGAAAGAGAAAGAATGCTCTTACATCACATATAAACACCACTGTTTCGGAGGGATCTAATATCTGTGCTGTGAAGTCCCCTCACCGTTACATTTTAATAAATGCTAGAAGATCATGGTCTTACAATACTGAGAAATCTCTCTTATTGGTTCCTCAAATGGGTGACATTCATGACACTCCATCACAAATTTTGTTTTTCTCAAGGAAGCACCAGCAGACTCTTAGTCTGTTTTGAAACCTCGTCAAAGCAAAGCTGTGCCCCTGAGCTCAGTGGGAAGGGATGATCATATGTGGAACTTCCACACAATTTCCACTGTGTGAGAACACATGACATATGTTTTCTATTATTTTTAATGACAGTCTCTCAGCTGCTTCTCATAATAGTAAAAAAATCTGCTCAGCTACTGTTTAAAGCAGGTTCCTAGTCTGTGTGCTAACATCTCTCTTCTTTCAATTTAGTGGCAATGCTGTTCTCTGACCAGCTTCTGAGACTGGAAACAATTCCCATCCCTTCAGGCACCTTCTACCCTTAAAGTAATATACAGACTAAGCATAGTATTCAGAAAAAGAAGGCACAGTGAATCCAGATTGGCATAAAGGAGTAATATTTTTTTACAATACGGTTCTGCTCATTTATATTCTTAATGTTTTTTTGGTTGTTCGTTTGAAGCCTGAAGCTGTTCCTGCTTAGTGATGTGGACTGAAGCCAGAGGTAGCACTGCAGGTGCAGGTCACTCTGGTCTATGTGAACTGGTGTTTTCATGTCCTTAGTGTCACTTTGTCCGTACACAGTGCAGAAGAATGTCAATTCTCTCCCACAGAGCTGAGTTCATCAAACCAAGGTGTCACTTTACAGCCAGCCCTCTGAAGTCAGAATACATGTCTAAAATTTCAAGGCTTTACCATGAATTGAGTTGTGTAATCATTTGGCATCTTTAGCTTGTTTGGCAGTTAAAATCCCTTTTTAGCAACCAAAACCCTTTCAATTATGTTTTTGTTCCTTTGCACTGATTTTTTTAGCCTCTATGAAGTATTTTTATATCTCCTGACCTTTAAAGAAAAAAATATCTCTACTCTTCTCCAGAGCTGGGACAGTAGAGCCCTGTTGTGGGGTCATGACGTTCAGTGCTATAAGGTGTGTTCGTGCCCAGAAACCAAAGTCCAGGGTAATGAATGCACATTTCTTTTGGCCTATCTGCAGTAACTCAGTGATTGCATCGCATAATGCATGGGTTAGTGGTTTGGGGGTTGTGTCCACATCCTTTGCTAAGCATGCAAAGCTTATGTGATGTAACCCTTGTCTTACTGAAATCTTGGTATATAATTTTACAAATATTTTACTCTTTAAATAGATAAAGGAACATGACTGTAAAGATATCAGAAACAGGAATATTCTGTCCGTACTGCATTTTTATGAATACGTCATTGAGCAGAAGCAGCCACTCAAGTCTTTAACTAAAGCACAAGTTAGAGTGACTGCTTCTCAGCTACTGAATGGACATTTGGATGTTGTGTTCATCTTTCATCTCTTCAGCAATGCAGAGAGAAAGGTGCTGTCTGACCAGAGCTATTGACTGCTTCCAATGAATCTCATGTGAGATTAAAGCATAAATACACAATGGGTAGATGGTATATCATAATGTGCTGGAGAAAACCTGACTGTGTATAGGTTGCCTTATTTTAGTTAAAAAATCCGTGTATTCTTAACTTGAGTTTCTTCAGTTTCTTGATAATTCCTGTGGTCCTGATGTCGTGACAGGACATCTAGATCGTGGGAGGACATTGAGCACCTCTTGGAGCTCCTGTATCTTGCAGCATATACAGCTGTGTGAGTTAACCCCAACAGATTTAAAAATTCAGAAGGTTGGTTGAAAACATTTTTTTTCAGAGTTTAAACACAGTAACAACACTGGGAAGACCTCCTGAAGTGTTTCACTAAGAGCTTTGTTATATAAAACAGTAACATACTTGTAACAATAAAGGCAGAAGAATATTGTAACAATAAAAGTAACAACTGAGTTCTAAACTTGGGCATATTTGTATTAAAATATGTAATTCCTCTATAACATCCAACTAGTGTTACTGTAACTATTAGATTTTGTACAAAATGTGATGCCAATATTCTTCTCTTGGAAGTGACACATTTTAGTTCTATTAAAGAGCATCTCTTCACTATGTGAGATCAACATTTGTCTTTAGGGTGAAAATGATCCAAGGATCCTACCTGACTTGTGAATGTAGCTGGTCTAAATCCTCACAGAGCCTGGATGCTCTCTCCTGTCTCTCATTTTGATATTTTCAATCCTATTTCATATAATAGAAGTTGTTTCTTAGCTCTACCCAGAAGACTCTATCTTTTTTCTTCCTAGATTGAAGAATCTTTGTGGTATGTAATGGAAGAGTTAGCCCTTCAATCTGGAAAAGAAAGTATTGCAGTCAATAATAGACAAGTACTAAATAGATAAAAGCAATTACTTTGGAGTGACAGTGACAGCATGGATGTAATGAATTATGATTTTAAACAAAATAGAGAGTTTCTATCATGTTTAAAGATGAATATATTTTAAAAAATCATAAAAATTGGTAAAATTACTGGTTCAAAATAGTGAAAAGAGATGCCAAAATGTTGGCACTGCTTTGATCGTTTTACCAGTTGTCGTGTGGTTTTGCATACTGTATAATCAATGGTAAGAGCTCTTGACCTCTTTCACTTTACCCAGAGACAGATGTAAGACCTGTTAACATTTTTCCCCCATAAATTACTATGGTGTATTGTCTAAAATTTTACTGAGAGCAGTGTTATCCAGAAGAAGTCATCATAACAAGCCCCTTCAGCAGTGTGTTCATCATGTCACAAAATGCGACATTAGTTAATTTTCTCTTCTTAGCACTACAGCACAGCTTCAAATTAATAGCTGTTGCAAACTATAGGCAAACAGTAGGTGCCTGACTTAATTAACTCTGACTCTGTGTGATGTGATTTGTATCTTGGTGTTGCTTGTGCTAAAAATGGGCACTGTTTTTCCTATGGCATATGGCTATATTTCTCCCAAGGGCTGTGATATTGCAACTTTAGGAGCAAGATTATTATTTGATGATTTAGTTATCATCATGGTCTGCAGATCAGAAGATGTGCAAACACCAGGGTACAGCTAGTGGAGTAATGCCAAACTAATTGCACTATTGTGTTGATGAAGACCTCCTATAAGTAATAAATAAATAAAAAACTATTACTAAGAGTAGTAGAACAGACTTGCTGTATGGTCTAAATAGAAACAGATTGTATGATGACATGGGTGATCTGAAGAGCAGAATCCCACTGCAGTCAAGGAAGAGATTTCTTATTTTTTCCTGCAAGGTTAAATTTTAATCCCAAGCACTGTCTAATCCCTGCACCATCATGGCCATGAACAGTTCTGCTCAACTACCCAGGGTAGGAAATTCAGCTGCTCAGCTACTGGAATGGTTATATATCTTTGTTGTCCTATTACTGTTAAAGGATTTATTTCACAAAGCTTCTGGGGACACCATGAATGAAGTTGAACACTGTCAAAAATGGTCTTCTTCCCAGGAGGGCTTCTGGGCAGATAGATTTGATCCTCACTGAGGGTAGGATCACTTAAAATAATTACACTGTTCTCTGTGAAGACACAAAGTGATCATGAAGAGTGCATAAGAAAACCTGTCTGGATACAGGTGGCACCCTCTATCTGCATCCTGCTGCACAGGAGGTGTTCCAGCATAGCAACACATTCTTCAAATTTTTACAAATTTGAAAAAAATTTAGACTTTTTTTACAAATCTGAAAAAGATTGAGGGTTTTTTTTCAAAGTATGTAATTGTGACTGCCCCGTCCTTTTTGATTATGGTGAAAAGACTTCTACATTGTAAAGCATTAAATGCAGCATGAAAGTACATTCAAAAATAGTAATTTTCTTTAATGTTTCACTACAGATTGTATGGTAAAGTCCACATCAGAAAATGTCATATATAGTAACTATCAAGCAATTAACCAATGGTTAAATCAATGCTTACAGTCTCACACCATGTTTTAATACCCGATGAATATTAATATTTTTTGGTTTTTTTCAATGGGCTTTCTCCTCAGATGTTATATTTGAAGGGAGGCAGTACACTTGTCTTACGGTTGCTAACTGTACCTTCTATTTTGAGTTGAGTCGTCATGGTCTTTGCAAAGAACCAAATGTTCCTATTTCCTATGAGAAGTGTTTCCAAATAAGTCTTTGGCAGTATTTCTGAACAAAGCAGGATCACTGTAGAAATAAACTGGCTTTGCCTCTCAAATCTCCATGGGGCTTATGAGGCAAAATGGCTTTAGCAGGGAAAGTAGGTTAAAGCAAGGACAGGCAGCCTCCTCAATTAACAGAGATGAAAATAAGTGCCAATACTCACCTGATTCAGAACCTTTAAGATGCAGTAGTCCTAGACCACAGGTCAAAAGAATATAAAGTAACTAAGATTTACAAAAGCGTGTTCCTTAACTGTTATTTGGATGACTTACCTTTAGACTGGGTTTACTTTATAGAAGTAAATTAAAGAATCTCATCTGATATAATCTTAATATTTGAGGGTAGTCTGTTTTTTTCTTTGTATGTGAATTTTTATACGAATGCTGCCTGAAAACCTGATTTTTTTTTCTGATGTGTATTCCTGCCAGTGTACTTCAGTAAGGATTAGAGGGATTTTGTTGTGTTTTTTTTCCAAGCATTGAATCATAGGTAATTTGCTTGTATAAGAATTATTTGGAAAAATAGTGTCTTGTTAATCAATTATTTTTAGAATTTCATCTTTCAGACAAAGATTCTCTAGGAAGTAAGATGTTTTCCCTGTTTTTTCCCTTACCTAATCCAATAGCTTTTGTTATTTTCTACCGTACAAGGTGTTAGCAACAATATGGATTTTTTCCCCACCTCCTACCTATAGCTATAATGAATTATTACTTCTGGAAATCCTTCTGTAAGTTCCCTAATATACTGTTACATTGCTTCTCAGGTCCAGTGGTGAATTACCTTGAATGTAGTTATTAATTTTTGACACTGAGGAGTTTTCATAGCTCCAAAATTTACTAATAGTAGTTCCATCACTAATGTGCCATTCTCTATAGTATCACTGTGTATCATTGTGGGAAATTAAATTCTGAGAACAGAAGCATCTTGTTCTTGTCAGCTTTTCTCCCTTCTTTTTGTAATGAAACAGTGCCCCCAAGAGCTCTTTTTCAGGAAGGGGCAGTTTAAGAAAATTAAGTCAACTATTAATGACAATATTAATCTCTGAACATAAAAATCCTACCAAGCATTGCAACCAGAGGTGTTACTTTGAGGGACAGTTGTAAGACTGCTTTTGATTTGTGTTTTGGTTTTCTTATTTTATGCCAAATGATAGAAAGTTAACTAAATGACTGAATTCTTCCAATGGTTCCAGTTTGGAGACCTCTGCCTGCAGAGGACATCCTTCTGGCCCTCTGAAGAGAGGGAGGATGCACCGTGCAGAGCAAACGTTGCTCCTCAGTGAGAAGGGCAGGGCTGGTTTTGTCCTTTGCTGGTTGACATCAGGACAGCTGGCAGTGGTCCAGGAACCAGCTATTTGTTTGTTTGCATGTGTAGATAAACAGAGAAGAAAGATGGCATGAAGTGAAGAAGAACAAAGAGAGTGTAAACAAGGAACAGCTTTAGTTACATCAGAGTTGTAAAAACGCAAATACCAAACCTATTAGGCATTTTCCTAAAATACGTGAAATACACACGAAAATAATAATGAACAGCCTCTAAATCTCAGAAAGGCAGATTTTTATGATAACCTGAAGTAATAAAATTTTTTAGCAAATAAAATTTTTTAAGTGTCAAGAGTCATCACTACATTTTCCACGTTAAACACAGCAGTTGATTGACAGCATCATGACTACTGGAAATCTGAGGACTCATCATCACAGCACCTAGTGAATTCATCATCCTCAAAGGAGGAATTTATTAAAGTAAAATTTGGAAAGTAAAAAATGACAGTTTCTCTGTCAATTAGCCTTTACATTCAGAGAGAACATGAAGGGGAGGGTAAGAGAGAAGAGGGCTTGAAAATAGGAAAGGATACCACTTGGGGGGAAAAAAAATCCCTTCATTAATCTTTGCATTCAGTGTAGAATTGAATTAAATATATTTTTAACACCACAGAGCAGAAGAGTCATAAAAGAAAGCAAAGAGAGGTTGAGTTTTGCAAAGAATCAGTCACTGGCTTCAGTCTGCAAACTAGTTTTGTAAGTGTATTTAATTATAATCCAAAGGTACCTGCAGATTATCCACTATCCTGTCCACAGACAGGACAGTTTGAACTGCAGATCTTCCTAGAAAAGATGATACTCAGTCTAATCTGACTGCTTGATAATATATTGATATAGCTATATCTACAGAAAAGTATCAGTTTTTATGGTTAAGTAAAAGGGTGTATATCAGAGTGGTGCTACCAGTTGGTGCATAGGCACTGAACATTCAGCTCTGATTGGCTTATTGCTGGTAGTGTCAAAGAAAGAAGAAGGGACTGAGGATGGTGACTGACGGGCTGAAGTTGAGTTTGTGGCAGGAACAGCCAGGAGAACTGGGCATGGCCCTTCATTTACTCCATAGTGCTGGATCTTCTCCTGGGGTAACAGACCTACCTGGAAAGGAAAGCAATAAAAAGATTCCTATCAATGAGCTCCACGTTGATGAAAACTTTTTCAGAAGAATTTAAAATTAAAGTTAAGAGCTCTGCCTTACACAGCAGTTACCCCACACAGCAATAACAAATTCATGAAACAGAAAGGAAGACCTCCCTGTCCTGACAACCTCCCCAGCAGTCCCAGATACCAGTCTGTGACAGATGAGCTTTGCAGTGTGCTGTGATGTTTAGCAACACAGGCTATTTCACACCAACTCCGAGGAGCTGGGAGTGTGTACACACAAGGCTATCAAGGTCACACATTCACACACTTCAGCTGGTTTTCCACCGCCCAGCTGAGGCACCTTCTGGCTTCAGCAGGGCCCTCTGCCACCTGCTGAGCTGGTGACCCCCCAGCTTTGCTTACTCTCTTACTCTCTTCTGGTTCAAGAGAACTGCCTCCTCCACAAACAAAATTTGTTCCTCTCCAACATTTCTTACACCATCCTGGTGCCCTAAGATTGTCTAACCCTGAAAAACATCTACTGGAAACAGAACTTTAGATAGTTTGTTATTTTTCTCTCCATCCCATTGCATGGGTTGGCCAAAAGTTGACATTCATAAATGAAATTAAAAAACATAAATAAGGAAATAATTGCTTTAAATAATTTTCAATAACTGGTCCCAGGAACAGCTCAGGACTTCATCTACCACAAAAGCAGGAAGTTTAAATAGTAGGCATGGTCTCCCCAAATAGCCTGTTAATATCTCTCTTTAGCAGTGATCTAGTTTTCTCAGGTGTATCTCAATAGACCATTTCCAGCCAGGTCCTAGGCCCCTCAGAGATATGGAAGTGGAACCCAGCACTTTGAACTCTACCTGGACAATGGGCAGATCTTTTCTGACTGGTAAATAAGTGTAAAAGGCTTGTGATGTGATAAGATCTGTGCCAGAGCAGGAATCAGTAAACTAGATGACGTTGTTCAGATCAAACACGTGGTTATTTCCGAGTTGTACAGATCTATCTGAATGGAGATAACTATGAGAAAGAGGAAGTGTTATAAAGCAAACACAGAAGAAATAAATCATAGCATTCTTAGGCATTCCCAACTCCCAAAGAATAAAACTATGCTTTCAGTAGCAGCAGAATTAAGCTTAACTCTGTGGCATGTAGCTTTGTTTTCAGCATAAGAGATGTTTAGGTCCTGCAGCTTCCCACAACTTCATTACATATTCACTAAATATTTTTACATGGAAATTCTAAACTCATTTTAGGTCACAGAGTGTGTCCATTTTTTATCTCACTGAGTTTAAAAACTTAATCATTCCTTCTTGTATTAGAATTACAACTAATTAGATTCCCTACGAATAATAAGAGAAATGTGCTGTAATTTATCTGTATAATGCATCCGTGTAAAAATATTTTAAAGGCTATACTGGCCTCTCAAATAAATGTAAATAAAGACCTACTCTGTTAATCACTGTTTTATAAATCTTTATAGTTTTGACAACATGTATCTAGTTTTTCCAGTCTGTTTGCATCACAGCACATACCTTAGGGGTGGAAGAATAACCTGTAGTCTGGGAGAATTAAGCAAATGCTCTTGTTTTTTAGGTGCCTTATGATAGTTACAGATACTTTGAGGTGAGTCGCTTGTGTTTTATGCTTAATATAAGCATAGGGAAGTTGTGGTACAGCTGATCAGCATGGCTTTTCACTAGGCATTCAGGGCATTATTTGCAACTCAGTGCATTTATTTTGTTCTGATCAATAATCTGAAAAATTTCTGAGCTTTAGGAAATATTTCACTATCCAACATCCATAGATATAAAAATAATTTGATGCATTTCTCTTCTAGCATTTAAAATTCAGCATTTGCCTTAATCTGGAAGTCTGTTCTTTTAAACCTTAACCCTCTCAAATATGAAACTTGAATAGGTGTATGGATGAGCATGACGTTTTCCTGTACAGAAAGTAGTTCTGATGCTTTTGAAATTTCTTGCCCTCACCAACTGTAGTCAACATTTCCCAACTTGAATTGGCAATACCAAAATGTGATACCACACAGTAAGTCACTTGCTGGTGGAGCAATGATATGCAAGCATGTATGAAAGTGTTACTCCTGCTTGAAACTTCAGTATTCCAGTTTTGCATTTGTTATTTAATTGGAGTTGGAGGGGGGAGAAGGGAGGAGGAGGTATCTTTTTTTTTTTAAAAAGAATATTTGTCACTGATTTCCCCATCTATAGAAGTAATTTCTACCTAAAAATTAGAAATAATTTCAATTGCAAAAGCACACACTAATTTTTTTGCTTTCTTGATTTGATTTCTATGCGGCAGTAAACTCACCAAAGACAAAATGCTGTGGAAGAAAAGGTGATAATTGCTAGTTTTGTAACTGGAGTCGAGTGAATTGGGCAAAATGTGGGAGAAAGGTGACCTCTGCTCAGAAGCCTCCCTCCTCATTAGCAGGTGTCTGTGGTTTAATGACTCATCATGGTGCAGAGAAGGAATCAAATTAGTTGTTGTGTGAAGCTGTCATTACTCTCTGTGTTTCTGTGTATAGTTCCAGCTTAAAGCATGTCATTCCTTTCATAGCAGCCCCTCAGATTACTGTATCTCATCCTTTCCACATCAAAGTGCTGTCAGCACTTTTATAGTATAAAAAGGATGCAGAGATAATTTTACAATACATTCTCTTCAAGCAGCTTTGACTTGTGCAGTTGCAACATTTCCTTTTATTCTGGGATTTGCAAAAGAAGTTGCACTAAAATGAGTAGCATCTTAAAACTGAACAAAGCCAGGAAACTAAATGTCTATTCGGACTAAAGCACCTCTGCAGGGACAATGAGGATTTTAGGAAGTTAATTCTTCTCAAGTGCTGCCTGAATTATATTTCAGTCAACTAGGAAGAACCATTAACAGTGTGGAAAATGTCCATTCTTTGAAAAGCATGGATCATCTCTTTTTATTTACTAGCTGAAAAAAAACTTGGTACCTTAGGAAGTCTTCCCACTCCCAACATCAAAGGCTCGGCCTCAGCTAGTAGCCAGTACATAGAGAGCTGGGCTCACTGTCTTGACCTTGCTGCTCTATGGGAAAGTAAAAAAAATAAAAGAATTAATACAGGAGGAAAGCAAGTGAAAGGCAGCAGAAAGACAGAACTTTGTAGAACTGGCTTTAACTTTTAGGACTTTGTTTAAATCCACTCTGCCAAGAAATTTGTTTTCCTCTTAGTCATTATGCAGCTATGCATATATAATCTAAAAATGTTTCACATTGTTTTTCCTAGCCATGTTTGTCATTTGCCAGCATCTGTAGAAGAGGTTGTCACAGAAGTGAATAATGACAGAGAACAGAAATCTGAAAAGCTGACAAACTGCAAAAGGGAAGCAGCCTGTGTGTTGGCCAGCAGACAAGCAATTTGGTGTGGTTCATCCGGCCATCTTCTGCTTCAGGTATTCTCAACAGCTGGGACTAGGCTGATCTGATGCAAGACTTTGCCTCTTTTCCCTGGTGGAAGGCTAAAGGTGCTGGATCTTACTATGTCATTGGTGGTAAACTGGGCTTACTACAGTCAGTCTTTCCAAAGTGAGCAACAGATTTAGGTTTTCTGATATTCTCCCTGCTGCTTTCTGCATTGGCAAGTAATAACATAACAAGATCTGGAGTTTCAGGTGGATGTGGTGTACCTTTCTCAGAAGACCTGGGGACCCCCTTCTGTACAGTGGTGGTTGAAGGTGGTTGAAGGCAATGCAACAAAGGAACAATTCTGGACAGGATAGACTTACCTACTGCCATAGAAAGGATAAGCCTGAGTCAGCAGGCAGGGACTGCATCTTACTTTCATGGAGGAACTCTAAAATTTTGGTTTTATCTCAAATTTCAAGAAATTCAGATTTATTTTTTTTTTGCAACAGGAAATAGAACTACAGATCAATGAATAATTAGCAAAGCATTACTGTGAAAGCATAAAGTTCAGTGAGAGAAAGAGAAAAGTGAATATTTGGATGACTCATTTTTTTGGACTTGATGGAAAATATATCTTGAAATCATGAGAATTAAAGTTTAGATCTATATATAGTATGTTTGTGAGATCCATCTCTACCTAAATACCATTCAGCTTTGCCTTAAAATCATAAAAGATTTGAACTTAAAACTAGTTCTTCCTTCCTTCATTGGTGTTTTATCTTTTAGCATATGACACAGTAGTGTGTCCTTGGCTCTTCATGACTGCAAAGGGACAAATACTTAGTAATAATGTTCACACAGATGTCACAAACTGATCTTGGTTACAGCAGTGTAAATCTGGAGAAACTCAGCTGATCTCAATGGACTTACTCAGGCCTGAAATCAATTATTGCTGTGGTGTGAGTGCATGGAGCCCAGGTCATCGGCCCAGTTCTGGCATTGAGATGCAAATAGGAACCAGGGGGAACAGGAGAGCATTGCCCAGGCATCCCAGAGGCAGCTGGGCCACGCAGGGCTCCTGGCACCACTCGTGCAGAACAGGCGAGAAACAATGCCGAGGCGTGCCTGGGTGGTGCATCCCGTGTAGCTACATGGCCAAGGAGCAAGCGGGGAGAGATTCAATGGAAGTGGGTAATTGTTATGCAGCCATGCAAGAATAGAAACAAAATGCAGCTTAAATACTCCTCCCCCAAGCCAGCCCCTGTGATTATGCTACCAATAACCACAGTAGTAGCTGTGGTGCCCATGTTTCCATTTCAGTCCCTGGCATCTCTGGGCACTGGCACTGAAGCAGACCCCAGTTGGATGCCTGGAAGGCAGTGCTGTGCCAGGCTAGTGATGGGCTACATCAGTTTAGATAAAATGATGCTTCCTGACACCCTCCCTGTGTCAGCCACCTTGTAGGAACAGGCTGAAAACACACATACCACAAAGTCCCTTTCCGTTTCCTTCCTGTGTCTTACCTCCTACTGCCAACAACCAAGCAATAAGAACATGAAGTAACACATTGTACCAACTTAAAAATTACACTTCCCACCTGATGTGTGCCATTACATAATTTTTTACACAGAGAATTTAACCCAAAGTGGCACATATCCCATATTAGTGGCTGAGTCTCAGTTGTTTTCACAGAAGTACCCCCCAGTGGATTCTCTGGGGGTAGGGATCTGCAGACACTCTTGAAACCCCTTCGCCAGACAGCCTGCTCTCCAGCTTGCATTAGCTTTAATAAAAGGCAGAGGGGCTTAAGAGTTTTGTTTCTTTTGCCATATCAGTATTTTCCTATATAGTGACTAGTAATCTATATAAGACAAAATAACACTGAAATAGATTTTTTTTTATCCTTTGTCATATTTATCCATTAGTGATTTTTCCCCTCTGGTAGCACACATAACTAAATGTGAAGAAAAGAAATGTTGATTAGGCAGCTAATTCTGAAAGCAAAGGATGACATCAAATTTAACAGTGAAATTAATCCTCCATTTCTTCTTGTTTAGTTTTTGTTATAATTAGTTACTGCCATTTACCTTTCTCCATTTGTTAAGATCCAAATGACAAATTTTGGAAAATAGTAAATAAATACATAAAAACCTTAATAAACCCCTTGATCTAGACAGGCAAAGAATAAAGCCTCCTTAGGAAGGGATCAACAATAAATACTAAGGAATTCCTTGATTTTTCTGAAGCTTGGTTGTTGGTTTTTTTAAATTCAAGAATACAAAATATTAACTCCATTTTGCAGTAAGTTTAAACTAGCTTACCTTATTTTTTGAAAATGGGGGAATTCCATCGTAGACAGTGGATTTGGCACTTTATTTTGAAAAACAGCCCTAACAGGGAAAATCTCTTGTTCCCCACTTTACTCCCTTCTGCAAAGGCCATATGACTTTACATGCTGTTGTCATACCTACCATAGAAATACACTGCTACTAAAACTGAGAGCGGTCATTTTCTTCATCTATAGTGCTTTTAGACGACCTGGAACATCTATCTACGCTTTCACTGCTAATTGTGTAAACATACACATTGTAAGTGCAAAGGAGAAAGCTGCCAACTCTTTTATTATCACTTCTTCATTAAGCTCTTGCAGTTTAAAAGACTTAATATGGAATATAAAGATACCAAATTAAAGCTGGTGTTTCACGCACCTCCTATTTTGGTGAGAATTATCTTGGCTGAACACAGGCCTCAGAGCTGACAAGAATAAGGATAACAAGAGGCTGGAGCCTCTACTCCAGCCCAGAGTTCATAAAACATCCAGAGGGGTCCCTGGGCAAAGGCTGAGGAGGGTGGGAACTTGCCACTCTCCTCCTAAAGCCCCAGGTGTAAGAAGGCATTTTACGTTAGAGCCTCTCAGAGCTGAAAGGTGATTGGGGCTAATAGATCAAAACAAAGGAGTCTTCTTCACATCACTATTACAGAAGGAAATTACATGAGTTTGTTAAAAAAGCGTTCTGAGGGCACTGAAGATAGACAGAAAATGTTATGTTTCTAGTTATGGGGTGCACATGGTTGGGTCATGGTCATACCTGCAGTAGATGTTGTCATGCTGGGGGCCATATGCTGTTAAATTTCTCAGGAATTATTAAAGTCGTAACTCTGCTTCCCCAGCCTCCCCCACAGGTCAGCCAAATTGTGGGGTGTGCTGCCCTGGCATGTTCTTGGAGAATGGGGATACTTTGAAAATCTAAATACATCTTCTTTGCATAGGGAATACATAATAACTCTACCAACAAGTATCCAGACAGACTCTGCACAGCAACTTTGAGATGCAAACATCCTGTGAGCTAGTCAGACTGTGCAGGAGCATACAAGTGGAATTCCAGTTTTATATATGGGCACACACCAAATAGTTTTGAGGTATTGTGATCTAGCTAACCTGCTCTCTGCAGAGCTTTAACCCATCAGTCGCCTATCAGATCTATAGTATTTATTTTCTCTTGCTGGCCACAAATCTGAGATGATCCTGATACAGTCAGCCAGAACAATATTTTCATTTATTGATATAATTCAATACACTGAGTGCATTGGCCATACACAGAGTTAAGTGACAGGCTGACTGTTATTTATCGAAGGGCTCTTGTAGTGGCCAGAAGTAAGGATAGCGTTTAGGGCCTTATCCTTCCTATGCTGCTGAGTCACCTCAGTTTCTGTAGGAAAACAGTGAGGAATAGGGCACAAAAGCTTCCTTTGGAATGGTGTCTTTGGGAAGGAGTGTTGTCTCATGACAGCCAGCAAAGCTATGCTGGCTGAGGGGACAGTTTCTGTGCTTACTATACAGCTGATACTACTCAAAAGACATTACTGGGAGTATCACATAATGCTGATATGTCGCAGTAGAAGGTCATTGCTGTCCCCAAATTCTGCACTTCTACTTACTGAAATAAAAACCATAATAGAACACATATATATACATATATAAAAATCACTATGGTGATATGTCTTAAAGATACTGTAATAAACACAAGTATTAATTATTCCATGTAAAAACAAACAAACCCCTTCCTCTGGTTCCCCTGAAATGTCAAGCAATTCTAACTGGAATGGGAACTATCCACTATGAATGGTGGATTGTTATGGTGAAGCTGGAGGGTGTCTGCTTTATAGAAATAGAACTAATGAATTAAGAAAAACCCAACACTGATAAGCTCACATTGTTCAAATTAGTTGCTATGAGAAATCACTGAAAAGAGAGCCTTTTGTAATTTTTTTTTAAACTGGATTCTGCTTGTGGTGTTAAAAGAGTGAATATATGAAATAACTGAATTGTAGAATCTTTATGTTAACTTTCTTTTGATAACTGAGCTTTGGCATAGCCTCTGGTTTTAAATGAGAGCACTCAGTTTGTAGTGCTGGCTTAAATTCACTGTATGGCTAGTGAGCTTCAGCAGGTTTAGCACTTCTTTACTCCAGACATAGCAGTCGTATGTTTTTTTCCTCCCCAAAGAAGTAAATTATTTATATAGCACCAACCTTTTTTAACCTAGCTTCTGACAGGCTGGGATTTTTCCAATCTCAGATGAAACTGTCTAAATAATTTATCAAATATTCTTTCGAAGTACAATGAATTCTGAAACCTAAGAAATGTTAAATGAGATTCTTTGCCCTTCCAGTGGGAAAGGGTTACTGAGGTTAAGCTAGTATGTTCTTTGAACTTTTCTCAGTCTCTGTCTTTTCCCATTGTACAGTCTCCTTTTTCTCTCCTACTGTCTATCTATTAATTTTCATGACATTTTCTATTTATCAGACTTTTCCTTTATGTTTCTGTATCTCTTGCTAACTCTTCCCTTGCTGAAGTCTTTCTATACCTCTTCTTCTTCATTACAGTAAGACAGCTTTCCTTTGAGATGGTCCTCCAGAGAGAGGAACCATTGATTATTGTGTCCCAAGCTGTACAGGCAGTCCTGAATCTTTCAGTCCAGCCTCAAATTCAGCTGAATCATCTCCCATCCCCATTAAGAAAATGGTGACAAATCACAGAATCATAGAGTTATGGAATAGTTTGGTTTGGAAAGGACCTTTACAGGTCCTCTAGTCCAACCCCCATGGGTCTTCAACTAGAGCGGGTTGCTCAGAGCTCCATGCAACCCGGCCTTGAATGTTTCCAGGGATGGAGTATCTACCAGCCCTCTGGGCAGCCTGCTCCAGTGTTTTGTCACCTTCCTCATAAAAAATTTCTTCCTTATATCTAGTCTAAATCTAGACTCTTTCAGTCTAAAACCATTATCCCTTGCCCTTGGCCTGCTACAGGCCCTGCTACTAAAAAGTCCATCCCCAGTCTTAAAAAATCTGAAGATCTTTGGTAAAGATAAGAAAAAAAGACATTTCCCTAGAACTTGAATCTGCAAACAACATGTAATCTTGCAAGAACATATTTCCAGATCAGGTATCTGACACACACACACATACATGCACACACCCCCTCCCCCTGCCCCAATCCATTTCTGTCTGGTCAAGACTTCCTCAAAGATTGCCTTTCTGTAACACTTGGATAATTCTCTCTCAAAGAACCAATAAAAAAAGTTTGTAAACACACATACACACATACACACACACGCACACACACACACACACACACACACACACACACACAAATCCAATCCACCAAAAGAAAACCTTGGGCTATTCCAATTTTTCCAGAAGGTATTTTAATCCTTTTAAAGTTTTGTCAGTGATTCAGGTGGCTTCCTTTACCTGGATCAATTAATCCAATTTACTCAAAAAAGAACTTCTGATTTTCTTTTTAGGAAGAAGAAATAATAAAATAGCACCCCACACTCTTTTTACTTAGACTCAGCAATTCAGCATTGTATCCTTTATAAATTAATGATATAATGAACTATGCTTCAAGATGTCTGACGTAGTATCACAGCTGAAATCAGCAGCAGAAACACAAACTAGCAGCTAAGTTTCTGATACTCTGCTGTACTGTAACTGTTTAAACAGAACATTACTCCTTTAAGGAAGCCATTTAATTTTGATGTTTTAAAGCAAGTCACTTAACCCTAAAAGCAGACTTTAGAGAAGCTGACCTGCATGAGCCCCTATGTCAGAGAATAATGCCCAGGCACAATCTTATAGGAAATGTGGTAGGATAGGAATAGGAAATAATTTAAAAAATTGCAACCAAAAAAAGGGGATACAGACAGCAAACTAACTAGCAGATAAACTCCTTATAACTATTCTTTGTGAAGTACATGTATATCGTAAAGGTTTTTATTGCAAGTTTGCTGAATTTTTCCATCTTCTGACTTGCGCTGAATTATTTTTCTGAAGATTTCCTTACACAAAACTGCTTCTATCTCTAAGTCTTAAAAATACATTTGTTACATCATAACCTGGAGTTATTATTTCACCATATATTTAAAAAGGTCAGTCAAGAATAAAGCTTTGCTTTTGATTTGGAGAGCAACAGTTCCTCCAATGTATGGCCACCTTAATATTAATAAAATACTTTAAAACTGTATGTGTAAAGATTTGTTATGAGATATGCAAGTTTGCATTATTTAATGGTATGTTATTATTTAATGTTTGTGGATAATAAGTTTTTATAAGTCTACAAAAATTTAATTTCACTCCAATACTCTGGTTTCCTTTTCTGTTTGATAACAGTGTAAAACTTAATTGTGAAGAAAGCTCTGTTTATCACTTAATAGCTATCCCTGCTACAGTATTTGACCCTGAGATTACCTCAGTTGATTAGAGCATGGTGCCAATAGCGGCAAGGTTGTGGGTTTAATCCCCGCATGGGCCATTCATTTAAGAGTTGGATTCGACAATCCTTGTAGGTCCCTTCCAACTCAGAAGATTCTGTGATTCTGTATTTTCCTTTTTAGAAAACAGTCTACTTGGAGCTGAAGGAACAGAGAAAGGATGTTCGATAATCCCGATTTCCCACTAGATGACGCTCTAAGTACAAAAACCCACTCCAGCATTTTCATTAATATATGTGTGAATTGCTTAAGCACATTACGTATTCATTAATTTACTGCTCTTATGTGCTCATAAAGATTGATAATATGGAGCTACAGTGGCCTATGAAAAATTCAATTCTATTCCAAAGTTTGGCTAGATATTTCTCCCAGCATGTCTGTGGCTATAGCACATTATTTAACTTCAGTATTAAATGGTTTTAGTCACTTGTGGTACGACAGACATGCTAAAAGCCTTTTTTTAATTGTTTTTTTTTTCTTGGAACTTACCATAATGTGGTTAAATGCCAAAATTTACTGCACTCCACTCCAGTAAGGTGTAGTAATTTGAATAGCTAGCTGGGTATTAAAATGCAGCATGTATTATATACATATATTGTATACAAGCATGTACACTCATACCGATTCACAAGCTGGAATAAACTGATAAATGCTATTAAAAAACTGTATATTCACCTGACACCTCACAGACATCTTTACATAAAATAAGGTAGCATAAAGGAATTACTGTCATAACAATGCATTCCGTGTAAAGTGTCTTCCATGTGTGCCATTCCTTTATAAAAGATGTAAGACTAAGATATGAAACTACTCCTCGATTGGAGAACTTGAGCTGTTTACAGTGCCAGTTGTGTATAATTACACCTCAATCCCGTTAACTGTTTACATTTTGTATTATCTATTCTAAAAAAAAAAAAAAGACATTTCAATCTTTCTCATTTAAAATGGTTGAAATTCTTATTGCCAAAACACAATATGCAGAAGAAAAAAAAACCCCATCTCTAGCAAAATTTCAACCAGAAAGGCTACTTTTCTAAGCAAACAGTGCTGGGCTTAAAGATGTTTTATGTATCCTGACATATAGTTGCTTCTGAGTGTCTTATCAGCAACTTAGTGTGTTGTTCAAGCTGTGTGGAAAAACTTTCAGATCCAATTCAAGTGAGCACAAAACACAATTACAGTCATAACTTGTTTGAAGGCACCTTGTATTTGCATCAGTGGCAAGCCTGACTGATATAAATTCTTTCAAATTCATGAATAGTAAGTTTGAAATGTGTACTAAATTAGAAGATGGACATTTGCAGCAGAACATTGATGTGCAAGATTTTTAGTGGTTACTTTGATTTTCGTTGGTTGATTATATTAAAATATTTCATGTATACATTTATCTCAGTCTCTGAATGTAAGTATTCTAGGTAACATGGCGATGACAGCTTTAATGGGAGCAGACTTGGCCACCCTGCTGTGACAGACTAGTGATTCACAGTATTTTAATCTTTCATGTATTGACTTTCTTACTCTTTAAAATACATTCAGCTACAGACACAAAAGATACTGAAGTTCTGTTTAATAAACAATTTATCAGGATTCTGAACTTCATTAATAAATTAAGGAATATATTTACTTATATGAAAGCCTGACCTGAATGTCTAAATTTCTTCTTTGCTTCTGTATTTACTTGTTGAAAAATCCCTTAATCTTCTGGTTTGAGATAACTTTTATTAGGATTGTCACTAGTGACATGTTATGAGGATTTACAAGAAGATTTTTTTTCTGTGTTTTTCTGTCAATTACATGCTAACTATTTTCTATACCATCAATTTTTAATGAAAAAAATCCTTGTTGTCTGATAAACCAATATTTAGGGTACTTAGAGAAATGAGGTACCAATACTCCTTTATTTCCTGAAAAGTAATAGGAAGACTAAAAAAAAAGAAGTTTGAACCTTTGAGCAGACATTGTATGCTATTTACACCCTGATTCTGCCCAAGTAATGGAGACTTGTGTCAACATATGACTCCACTGGCTGCAATGGTTTCAGGGCACAAGGGAAGGGCTCTCATGATTCAAACAATGTTTCTAGTTGCAAGAAAAAATAAATCATGACCTATGCTTCCCCACTACTGAAAATAATGAGAACTTTTAATTTTAAACTTGACTTAAAAATTTGTTTTATAGTTCTAGAGCCTTTTGGCATTATATTTTCAAGATTTCTGGAACAATCATGACAGATAATTATTTTTTAGATTTAAAAATTAATCCACACTTCTGGTTCTCTTAGCTACACTGGCAGACCTCTTCTGTGTGCTCAGCTGTGTCGGCAGAAAAATGCTGTCTTCACTTATGTCAGTCAGGAATGTGGTGCAGTTATACCAGCCAAAAAATTCCCTCTGTCAGCATGTCTTGACTCTGAGCTAGGGCCTCTGGCAGCCAGGCTGGTCTGACATCACTGCAAAGGCAATGAAGACAAGCCTTCAGAGCCACTCTGGCTGAGCACCTGCACTGGCAGAGCCCAATCTAACCTTTGGAGCACCCTAAATGGAGCACAAACCATGGTCAGCAACTCCAGTGTGTGTTTAAACCTGAACTCTTACCCCAAGAATAAAATCTGGATTTTGTCCTGAAGTACGTCACGATATCAGCTGTACACAAGTGACACTCTGGCACTGCAGAACCTGCCTGACACTATCCACACAAAAGTCAAGCTGTTTTTGCAGCATAAAGGTATGGATTTATACCTGGCTGCTTTAGAGCTTTCAATGGCTCTCAGACTTCCCAGTCCTAGGAAATCTTTTTCTCTTGACTTCTATTTCTGTCTTTCCCAGCGTGGGAACAATACCTTTTGTTTCCAATCTGTATCTGTGAGGTATTGTGCACGTAGGTCTCTGAGGCTGCCACTGTTTGAGTGATGAGAACTACTTGATGAGAAAGTGCAGCCAGATTACAGCAAAGAGGTTGAAAATTAGAGCAAAAGGAAGAAATTAGGAGGAGTACGACCCAGGTGGAACTGGGGATGCCAAAATTAACATCTCCCTTGCTCTTTTAGAATATGTTTTGACAAAAGCCTATTTCAAATTCTGGTTGAGGCAAAAAACTGAGATTAAGCCTATTCCTCACTCTGTCTCACTTGTTTGAATGCAAAGCATTCTCAAGTTGTGTACGATTTTTGCTTTCCACATAAAAAAAAAAATGAAAGTGAGCCAGCTCGAAACCCCCACAACCTGTAACACTGAGTGAAATCTCCAGCAGAGGCATGCTCCCAGGCACTTCGGGTAGAAGAGAGGGCAAAGAAGGTCTAGCAAAGAGCACAGTGTCTTTTGTTTTGGTCAGAAACTCTGGGATCTGTGGCCTGAAGAGGAGAGGAGAGGAGAGAAAGGAGAGCAAATAGGGCATTATCCTAGCTGTAAAAAAAAGATTTACTGGGAGCACCTTCTGAACTAAGGTGAGCAATAATTTTGTACGTGTCTGCCCAGCTCTTACCCCCTCTATTGATATGGTATTTTAAAGGATTGGAATAAAATATTTGAAGCTGAATTGAGCAGGCAGACATTATTTTAATCTGACCTACAACTAATAACAAGAGTATGTTCTCTGCAAACAATGAAAGAAAATATGTAGAACCGAGATTCTAACTAATTTTTTTTTAATTCCATTTGAATGAGTCCCTCATCCTTCCGAGGAGAAAGCAGAGAAAGGGAGAAGTGTTTGAAAGTCAAAATACTACTTTGCACATCTCTAATGTTTTCCATTCTAGGATGTCTAGTTCTTTACAAGCTTAATGTGATTAACTTTATGCTCAGTAAGCAGTTCTACCCATAAAAATAGGTAGGTCTTTACAGGATTAGGGCCTCGATTTGTCCTTAAAGTGGTGAGCAGTGAATATCACTGCTTTAACAGATAGAACAGTATAAATAACAGATACTGTGATTTGCCTGAAGATCTGTCAAAATTAAAATTGTATTGGATTAACCTGAAACAAAACAAAAGAACACTCACATTTGCAGCCAGCTGCAAGGAAAAGGAAAGCAGAAAGAAAGAAAAAAATTAACATGATGAAACATTTCCTTTGATTAAATTATGAAACATTTCTTTCTTAAAGCTCTTAAAATGTCATTCTTTAGAATAAAATGGAAATTATTTAAAATTACTGGTTAGAATTGAAATAGTAATTCTTAGTATGTCAAACTGAAATGTCTACTTTTCTTTGTACACAGCATGACAATTGTCACATTGTAAAAAACACCCTTTGGTAGGGAATGTTTTCTGGTCTCTGTGTTAGTGCAGGTTAAGTGGAGCTTTTGGCACTTGGCTGTTGATGGGAGCACTCCCTCAGGTCGGAGGGTTTTCAGAGGGTGGCTGCACCCCACTTTCCTGTCCCGTGTGGCCCTTAGCCGTGGCCTCGTGGGGGGCCATGGTGCAGCACCTTCCACTCACGGACAGCTCTAATGGTGGCATCGCCGTGTCCATCAGGAGCCTGCAGCAGAGCTGCCATTCGGGCTTAGCCAGGAGCGTGTTAGGAGTCAGGCCTTGAACAGCTCCTGCCCAAATACTGCAGAACAGCGGGAAGACAAGACACAGGGATGACCTGTTAGGGCACAGCCTGCTCCAGAGATGGCCCCTTAGGGCGCAGCCTGTTCCAGAGATGCCGCACTCATGGCATGGCCTGTGCCAGGGATGCCCCGCTCAGGGCACAGTCAATCTGAGCACACGCTAATTTTGCAGCACTGAGACCACCTGCCCCCCAGGTCAACAGCCACAGAGGCTGCAAGGGGTCTGACTCCTGGATGCCATGGGCCCATCTGCCCCTTGCGGCCAGGCTGGCCCCATCCTTCTCCCCCATCTGCCATTTCTGGTTCCTCTCACATCTCTTGCTACACGCTTTGTGCACACAGACCCCACAGAAAATTACTCTTTTTTTTTTTTTGTGATTGTTTCTTCTTGTTGTGTTAGTTGGGGAAAGATCTAGGACTCCGAAAAGCTTGCTCATCACTTTCTAATAAAAGTCTGCTTAAAGGATAAGCAACAGTAGAATAACCTGCATGGGAAAGGGCTGAGGATTCACATAGTGAGAGTGCAGCTATCAGGGAGTTTGAGAGGGTTTTGACAACCATGGATAGAAACCAGGGTTCAGGGCTGAGAAAATCGGAGAAGTTTCCTGAAGTTCACTGCTAGCTCAAGGGAAGAACAGCTTATGAAAATATTTTTTTTTCAGAGAAGTCATGCAAAATATACAAAAAACCCAGATTAATTTAAAAACTATTTAAAATTTAATGTGAAATTATGTGCAGACCAAGCATGTGTTAAGACTTGGACTTAGTATAATTTACTGCTAAACAAAACCATGTTTAATTAATAAGTATCCTACTTAAGAATGAGTTAAAAATGTTACTTTTCAAATTATCACCTAAATATTAATTTAAATATTAATTTAGTTTTACTCTATCTCAACTTTTTTATTAACAACATATATAATGTATTACTGATTAAATATATCTTCTACATCTATCTTTGTAACAGCACAGATGATGGGTTCTGTTTACTTTTGTAGGTGTAAGTATTTTCAGGACTGCAGAAAAGCTTTTGGCCAAATGACTTTGTGCTGCAGTTTAGCAGGAGCAGAGAGAATATGTGCTTCTTTTCCAAATAAGTCACACATAGTAATGATATCAATTTTGAGTTGAAAAGAACAGCCTACTTTGTTATTTCAAAATCCATGAATAGACACAGCAAGTGAGGATGAACTCAACTAATTTCAGAAATCTGAAGTGCCCCAGCACAGCTTTCTGAGGACATTTACAAACAGATGCCTCTGGGAATTTTCAAGACTACCTACAGGTCACCTTGTATCCATCGATTTCTTTGGAAGCAGGCACCTGATTGTCAGTGCAGTTTTGAAAAATCTCATTATGCCTCTACTGCAGATTTGGAGTCCTAATATGTGACTTAGAGTGACAAGAAACAAACTTCCCATTCACTAAGTGTAGTTAATACAAATGTAATGCTAATATATGTTTTAATAAATGATGCTATTGGGTAATTAAGAAAAAATTGGGTTACTAATAACATATTTTCTAAATCTCAATTTGTACATCTTTTATGCTGTAATTGTACATTCAGCTTGATACAAATTGAAAAATACCTTGTCTAATAAAATTGAAACATTTTCTAATGTAAATTAAGGTTTCTACAATAGAATTTGAATTAATATATGTTAATATTTCTGCTTGAGTAAACACATATACGAACAGTATGTAGTAAGAAATATCCACCTGGAATAAAGGCTATGTGCAGTTCCAACTTTAAGAGCAAGCATTTTTAGAGTAACAAGGATAAGTCAAATGAAAACCAAGATTAAAAGCAGTTATTCAAATAAAGGTTCCATGATTCAGATCTGTGATTTATATCACTTTGATTTACATGTCAATCTATAGTGCTTACAATATTTTGCTCCAATGCAATTAAGCTCATGAACTGGAGACCATACAGTTGTATTGAGCTGCAAAGACATCTTTCTAATCTCTCTGATTCCATTTTACTCATCTGTTAAGAGAGAATAAAAACTTTTGTCTTTTATGGGGGAAGGTACCATGCAAATGCAAATCATATTATACAGAATGGCAATTTAAATGGTGAAAGAGCAAAGGGTTTTAATAAAATGACAATTCAAGACACATATAAGCGTCCCTGTGTGAATGTTGATTGAAATGAGGAAAGTTAAGAGTGAATTTTAAGTGCCCATAGCAAAATGCATTGAATGTTAAGAGTAAATTAAGAAGTGCGCAGGCCAAGGGACAGAACTGTCTCAGAAATGTATAAAGAAAGAACTGAAATATTCCTTTGAGGATTTGGGACAAAGGATCACTCAGTCCTTGATAACAGTGCAAAGCAGGTTGGGGAATAGGCTGTGGGGAACACAGGCATAGTGACACTTCAAAAGACACAGGAACTTGAAAAAGTTGGAAATGCAGTTAGCGACAGATTTGGATCTGAAGAGGGAAAAAAGCAATAGTGAGCACAGCTGGATATGATCTTTGATGTTGAATTACACAAGGTTTAAGAAGAATTAGGGCCTTTGGAAGATACTGTCATTGGAAATTCTAAGGAGTGACTCCAGGGCAGAGCAAAGGCCAAGTTTTCCTCTATGCTCCACAGCCCAAAGCTGCAGCTGGCAGGTCGCTCTGGTAGAGGCTGGGCCAGGTGAGCCTGGCACACATCACTGTGCAGATGCTCACAGCTTCTAGGAGGCATCCACCCTGAGGTGCCTCAATAAAGTGAACAACAAAGGTGAAGGAACCAACAATGGCCTCTCAGGTGCACAGGAACCAGCTTTGAGATATTCCTGCTGAGTGTTGCACAAAGCCTGCATGTCAGGTGGAGACTCTCAGAGAATATTCTGAGTGGCATGGGAATGATGTGCAGATACTAATACAGGAATGATAGGTAGGCTGCCAACCCTCTGGATAGGCTATGGAAACTATCCTTTCCTGTTTTCAGGGGCACTAGAGTTGTGGCAGTAGTCTTTAAAATTTAACTAAAATTTGCCAAAACACCAGTATCTTGCTATGAGAAGCAAGATACCATGACAAGATGACTGCAGAAAAGGAGGATGTCAGGCTGTCATCTAGCCCTTCTTATACTAACAGAGGCATCCACAGTGGCAACATAAGGGTTATGACTGCACAAATGGTACTGCTGAAAATGTTATTTGTGAATTCTATCTTTTATGAAAACTTTTTTTTTTTTCAAAATGTGCTTTGGGAGTGTGTGAGTGGGGCAAATAAACACAATGGGGAGAATCGGTGACTTTCTAATGGACACTCTCTTATAAAGGCAGAAAAGAAATAATTTCCAGCATTACCTACCTAATGTGAGAGCTGAGGAGGAAGACAGGCAAATCTCACCTTCTTCTGGAGGAGTTCTTAGGCTGAGGCTATTTTCTCATCCAGGGTATGGAAAACTTACTGAAAGTGAGGAGCATGATGTCTCTGTGAAATGACAGATCTTTGTAGTGAGTAGGAATTTAATGCTGAGTAGCCACATATTACTCCTGGCATCTAAAACCTCCCAGTTTGTCTGCTCCAGACTTTCCACCACAAAGGGAAACAACAACCAGTGCAACCCTGTAAATCCCACTGTCTCTTCAGAGACTGCCTCAGACAGTCAACAATAACGAAGAGTTTCAGTGTCAAAGGACATTTTCTCTAATAGCCCAATCAATCAATTCCTCCTTTCCTCCATGCCTTCCCCTCCCAGCCTTTGAATTTTCCCAGTTGCCACAACTACTGGAGTCTCACTGGTGAAGACAACAGCTGAGAAAACACCTGAAGTTTTTACAGAGCTTAGTTTAAAAAAGGTCATCTCCTTTGAATTGAAAAACAAATAAATAAATAAAATTAAATCATTTTAATGGAATCCAGCTGAGGAAACCATACGACACCGAGATACAGTCAGCCTAAGACAAGGCTGTCTTCTCACTTTTCATCATTTTACTTTCTGCTCAACTGGTTGGCAGTTATAATGCTGACAGTTTAATCCTAATTTCGGAATCAGTGTCAACAACTATTTCTTTCTCTGGAAATGATACAGAAAGACCATAAACGACGTAGAGCAGGATGCCAAACAAACTCTCTCCTTTTGGCACACTAGGAGAAGAAAAAAAACCAAAACAACAAACCCAAGAGAAGTATCCATAGCCATTCCTTCTTCCTAGGAAAAAGCAAACAAAACACAGTGTAAGAAATATTTTCCCAGCTAGAGTGGGCAGTTAAGACTGTCAGAAGATGTGACTAAACTACATTTGATTCCTTTGCTTGTTTAATTTACAGATACTCGTGCTTCTAAAATTTAAACTGGCAAACTGAAGAAATCCTACTGGATCAATGATAATGTGCTTTTTCTGAATTAAGAAATATCATCACTACAGGAGAGACAAGGGGTACTGACTTCAATCTCCTGGGGAACAATGGATCTCCTGGATGTCTGGATCAAATATAGACTTGCTATATGTCCTTTGGGCATGAGGTTTTGGCTATATAGGGTTGTTACTGTGACCTTAACATAAAGTGGAGCTCGAGAAGTAAAATTGAACCTTGTTGAAACCCACTTCTTGCAGGCAGCATACCTTGTACCAACCCACCCTAGTGGAACAGATCCTTTTCAGCTTGTCTTTTTTACCCTACACTGCTGACTGATAGAGTAAAAAATGTTCTTAGTTTCAGTATGGATCTTGGGAAGATTATTAAAAATAAATGCTCATCAGTGCAGGCTGGATTCAGAATGCTTCTGAAAAAAATGCAGTCCAGTATTTACCTAGGAAGACTTATTGTGAAAACTCTGTCAACAACCTCTTCCCAATTAGCCTGTGTTATCCTATCCCGAAGCCTGGTACTGGAAAGTGCACAATATCCAGCTCCCACTGGAATCAGGGTAATCCTGCTGCCTTCAGTGTTTAACATGTTCTCAACATCTCATAGGATGTGGTCTTCAAGCTCCAGTTCACAAACACGTGTGCTTAACTTAAGCATGTGAGTAGTCCTATTAATGCTGAAGTGCTTAAAATTAACCATGTATGTAATTGTTTGCAGGCCTAGTTCCTTAATTAGCTACACTCATCCTTTAATCCTCCCTGTCTTTTAACCTCTACAGTGTTACATGCCTCAATTTCTTTAATCAGATAATGAACATTAGGGAAGTTGTTATTTACTGCTTCTGCTTCATGATTTGAACTAAAAAAAGATGGACCCTTTGCAGAGACCTATTATTAAATGTGGTAAAATTAAAATATAATGGCATAAAAAAGATGTTTGCAGCTTTTGAAAAAAATCTTGATTTTCCTTTTGTTAAATGACTTTTCATACTTCCTGAAGTCACATATTGATTTCTTGATAAGATTATCCCTAAGTTTAAAAATTGCACATTCACTATATGATAAACTTTCGGGTTTAACTAAATTCCTATTACACTTTCAAAGCAGCAAATCGAAACTGAAATGCAGCAATGCAAAGATGACAGAATGGCCACATTAAAACAAAACCCTCTGCCAACAAAAAAACCAGCAAAACCTTCCAACAATGAAGTTCTAGAATACAAAATAGAACAGGGAAAAAAACCCAACAAAACACCTCTGGCAAAAGTAGTTTTGAAGTGGACATTTTCCAATTACTGTTTTTCATTAAAAGTGTCTGCTGCTTGCACTTGGATATGCTGGTCGTGCTGCCTGCTTTCTGCCAATCTCTCCTTATCAACTCCAAGGGTGCCAGGAGAGTGGGAAAGCACATTTGCAGTCGTCAGGTTTCACTGCCTTTTCTACTCCCTTGACCTACTTTTTTCCTCCTAATCTTTAAATTTTCCCTTTTTCTTATTTCAGCACATTAGCATTCCTCCAAATTTTTAATTATTCGCCATAGTAATTCCCTGGAGTCCACTGCTTAAACTTTCTTTCTCTGCTTGCTTTACCTCTAAGTAATGAGCACCTATACTATACTTTGCCATAGTCCAATCCCCTGTAGTTTCCTTTACTTCATCTGTATGCTGCAAGCTGTCCCTTTTGGAGAGTTGCCTTGCAGTTTGACAACACTGGGAGTCTATTCTTTCTCATGATTTCCCTGTCAGGTTCACTGCTACTAAAAACAGGACTACTGACAGCATACATTTTGAATCCAACCATGAAAATCGCTTCATGATAATCTTCACCCAACACTGCATTATATGGTACTACACTGGCTACTGGGCTGGGAATTCTTCTGTGTTTGTAAATCTACTTTTTTGACCATATTATTTTGAACATTTCATTTCATGCATTGTACTGAAAAACGAATAAAGTATCACAGCAAAGCATTAGATGCTTACCTAAAAAAGGGAATGCTAGCCCATCCAATTTTCCTACAGTGTCGCTCACTTAATATAGTGAATAAGCCTGAGGTCCAATATGATTCCTTCATAATGGACACTGAACTCTATCACTTTCTTCCTCAAGCCAGTTTGCCATTGAGCCAGATGTACTCTACCCATCTTCTCATTACTATGATCAATCTTCTCTCTGCTGATCAGAATTTAATCCTATTAAATCACTAGGCTTGCAGTAAATGAGTATCATACACACGCATGCTTGCCACAGCAGATTACTGTAACTGCCTTTATTTTTGGAAGATGCACTCAAGGCTGCCCCAGGCTAATCTGTACAACAACCCTGCTGCATGGCTGCAGGAAGCTGGGAGCGGCACAACCCTCCCCTGGCAGGGAAATGCAATGCAGGGATTGCTTGGAGCTCACAGACCCCCCTGGTCTGTGATCTGGGATTGCCGAGTTTGGGGATGGGTGGCAGGGAGGACTGAGCAAACAGCCTGATGTTATGGGCCTGATTTACACCTTGTACAGCTGCTCATGGCTGGGTTGGCAGCTGGGGGATGTCAGCATCTAAGGTTTGTGGAGGCTTCTACATATCCTGGTGCGGTTCATTTTTCTCAATTTTATTGACATTTTTGACAATTTGCCCTAAAATGGTAATAGAGCAACAAAGGTCTTGACTAGGGGAGAAATGTTCCAAGTCATTTAGTAATTTGTAGCTGCCAATGTTTCAACTAGTTTGGGTCACTAGAGGGTGCAGATTAGCCTCTTCAGGCTCAGTCTGGACATTTGTGTTGTGACATGTAGACCCAGACAACCTCCTGATTTGCTGTATTAAGTGCTTAAGAGAGGAGGTGTGAATTACTCATTTTGACTCTGTTGCATGTGTTCAGTTTTCCTTTTACAAGCACACACTACCAGGGTGCTATGTTATGTAGAGTAAAGCATTCCATGCCTGTTTCTGCAAGATATTTGTCAATATAACTATTAACCAGAATAGCAAAATAAAAATTTAGGTATGGTTTAGCCTTTTAATAGTCTGAAAGCAGCACATTCAAATTACATCACCTATTTTAAAAACACAGAATATAGCCCAAAGAGATTTTTAGCCTATAATTGATCTCTTTTCAGATAAGATGTACAGAGTTTCCAGTAGATTCATATTATTTTCTCTGTGTGGCTTGCCAAATGATTTTTCCCATTTTACTGCATCTAATAACAGAGTTTTATAATTTAATGGTCTCTAAACTTCTTAGGATTAACAAAACAGCAAAGAGATAACAGATTACATTTAAATTAAAGTGTTAGTATCTTCTACATTTAGGTACATAAATACCTGTGACCTAAAGAGTATTTTCTAAGCTATAAATACACAATTGCTAATGTTTTTCACATTTCATGAAAAATATGACCATTATGTCCGAATCTGTTTTTTGTTTTATATGGCAATAGTTTTAGGTCACATTTTTGTCTAGCTATCATAATGAACAACTTAGATTTACAAATATTCTTGCCAGGGAACTAGTGGTTCGGAAAATAATTAGGATGAGAAAACCTTCCTTGTTCTCTGAGCAGGATAGTCTCTTAATGAGAGATAATGGTGATGAGCTGTAAAGCAGAATGGTCCAGCAATGCTCCCCAGAAGCTGCACAGGACAGCATCCTAAAACCTTCTGCTGAATAAAAGCATCTGTCCAGAGCTTAATTAACAAAAAGTTAGGCATTTAAAACTATTTAAGAAAGCTAAGATAATTCAGTTAAGAGTGTACCTCTGAGTTCACGTGGTCATTCGTGGTTCTATTGAAGATCTACGCTGTTGCAACAAAGAAGCAGAAAGAGTGTTTATAAACTTTGGCAGAAGGAAGCAGATATGATTTTTGTATGTTAGATGTGGCTGGATCCACTTGCTGGACCACAGGCGGATCAATAAATACTAATTAAATGAAAGTCTTTGCCCACAGTTATCATTTTGCTATTTAACTTGTTAAAGAAAACTTTCTTTTATGAAATAGTCAGGAGTTATGGTGTGAATTTAGTTCTCGACAGTACTCAAATTAACCATGCTGCACAGGAGTCAAAATTTCATTAAATGTTATTAACAACCTGAAAAATAATGCCCCATGCAGGTTATCCAGTGTCCAGAAGTACATATAACAGCATAATTGTGGCAGTGTAGACAGCTTCTGGTTGCCAGTTTGTCTGTTATTATTTTTATGTCTGCCATTCCCACTGTGGATCACAAAGTCCGTTTCATTGCAGAAGTGGATGGGCAACTAAGAATGCTGAAACACGTTCAATAACCTGTTGGAGCTGAGCTGCAGATAAAGAAAATCACTGACTCTCAATGACACTTTGTCAGAAACAGAGAGGTCTGAGTTGGGGAAGGGGATATAGTAAAGACAGAAGAATGAAAATAAAATACCCTCTTTTTCTACTGTGAAAAATGTCTTTACTGTGATAGGGAGCTTCTAGTGCAAAAGGGGAAAGTAGGAGCAGCAGCATTTTCAACTTTTCTGAAAGACACCTGAAAAAGTTGATGTCTTTGACAGAATTGTATCTAAACTAACAGACTTCATTAATTACTAAAATTTCGCTAGTTCCAACAAAAAGCTGCGTGCTTAAGAAATTCTAGTTCAAAGTTTGCTCTTTACCTGACCTAAATTAACCTCAAATAATTTCACCATAAAAAATGACTGCAGCACTGGAGGAAGGACCTCTGAGGAGTGGGTGGCATGAAGGGGAGACTTGGTGTTGACTCAGGTCCTCAGCAGGAGTGAGATGTTCCTGGTTCCAGGCAGAGCTGGCACACAGTCACAGGCTCTGCAGAACCAATACCCACGTGGGAGCTCTGCTTTTGGCCCACTGTGGGCAGTGCAAAGGAGACCAGCTCTGCTGAATTGGAGCTTGGCTCTGCATGACTACATGAAGTTTTCCTGCAAAGGTGACAGCAAGAAAAACTCTGTGAGGTGGCTCTGAATGGGGTCTGATGAATACAGTAGGGCCTTCCACATGCAACCTGGGCAAGGGCAGTGCTAGTAAGAGGCTGAATCAAAACACAAGAAAAACATTATCAATTTTCTCAGACAATTTTCATCTCAAAAAATGAGGAACCCCCATACTCTAGAGCTGCAGACAGAGTTGTGACTGGTGTAATTTCTCTGCTGAGAGTTGGAAGAATGTAAAACCCAGTGACAGCAAAAGAGTAACTGTCCAGTGGGGAGATGTCATAGGAGCTGCAAGTGTAGCCTGCAAGTAGATATATTTCAAGGCCTGATACTCTTTGGATTATTTATGTGAGAATGCTGTGCAGAGAAATATATGCTGCATATTTAGAGTACACTTAAATCTCCATGTGGACATCTCCTCACAGTCAATATTTGAGTGGAGCACAATATAAGGCTGGAAGAAATAAGGCTTTACTTTTCTTCGTCTGTGGCTGTGGAATTCTTCACAGAGCAATTGTTCTAGATTTGATTATATTCTGAGTCAAACAGCTTAGATAAAGGGGGTTTAATCAAATCTTAGTTCTGGTTCAGTTGTCCATGACCAGGAAAAAAAAGAAAACAATACAACAAAGCAATTAAAAAAACTAATATAGTGCACAAAAATAACATCATTAGATGAAAAGATTTGAATCAAAATTCCTAGTCCAAGGTAGATGTTAAAGTCACTTACTTTCATTCGTGAATTAGGGAATATAGTGCAATATAATGCTGTTTTTTAATCTATTCCTTTACTCTGTACTATCTGAAAAGTAAATATAACACTTTTCTTCCAATGATACCTTTATAAGCAAAGACAGGCAATTTCCTTAAGGAAATCTTTTTTCAATATTTTGTAATAGAAAAAGATCAATTTTTTCTTTTTTTTTTTTTTTTAATTTTTCTTTTGTCTTTCATTTTATTCTTGTATTTTCTTGCCCTTTTCCAAACATAAATGTCTAGATCAGTGAAGAGATCCTTGACCCTCCACTAATCATTAGCATTTTGAGATGGATTCAAGTCAATGACCTATGGATTAAAAGCACTATAACCTGTTACCAGTCTACCAAGAGAGTTTGTCCTAGTGTTAAATGTCATTTAGCAAAGAGTCTCTACTTTGTGACCTTCTACATTTGATTGTTTAAAAAGGAATGAATCCTAAAATAATTAATGTCCATTTATATTGTTCTCATGTATCTGTAGGCTTCTGTTCACTCTAGGTATAAATACACCAGAATTCACTCCTTTTTTAATCCTTCATGGTTCCATCCCTGAAATTGTAATTCATGGTCAAGATATCTGTCAACACATTGCTCCTTTTGCTGGTTGATAATTCATACAACAATAGAAACTATCTTCCAAGTGCCACCTATCTTTTTAATAATTCAAGATATTAAATAAATAAAATGAAGTATGTACTCGCTGCCTTATTTCTATAAACTTGCTCATCCCTCTCATACACATTTCATGATAAAAGCTCTAAGTTAAGAGACACTGATAAGTCATCACCACAGAAAGGGAAGTTTCAACCACAAAAAACTTCGCTTTTCTAACTTACTCTTTCTCTACAAGAGGAGACAACTTCCAGTTGCTGTCACTGAGTGTGACAGTTGCTTCAGTTAGCCAAGTTTCATGCATAAAGTCCATGTGTTTATACTGCCTGTGCTTTTAAGCAATTATAACAAAATTCAAATCCCTTCATATGGAATGAAGTTTAACACAGTGTTTTTAGAATTCAATTATTTTTAATTTTTATTAAATAAAAATTTATACTTTCTGTATTTCTATAATTTTATCTTCTTTAACTTTTCAATTGAAATAGCTTACCATATGAATTTCAGATGTAGGTGTTGAACACAGAAAAGTTAAAAATTTGATTGTTATGTCCATGACAATGTTATGCTATGCTCTCCATCATGAAAGTGTTGCATTTACTGACAATGCATCTATGAAGCATACTGTGAAACAGAAAACTATTTTTTGATGCTTTATAGACAGAGAACTGATCCATGGGAACCAAATTCACATTCTCAAGAGCTGCTTAGGATCTTCAGACCACCAAGTTGATTTCAATGTTGTGTGGCCATTTGAGCATCTGGTTTGACAGAGTATGTGCCATAGACAGAGTCTTTAGTGCAACAATGATCATGAATAGGAACCTTTCCTTCTCTGGGTCCTAAACATGAAGACATCTTTCCATTTAGTTTTTTAATATCTATTTTGAATGTTGTTTTTCAGTCAGCATATATTTGAATAATCAAATTTTTTTATTTTTATCAAGAGGGAGTCTGAAATGTGAGAATTCACTGTTTTGTACTTTTCCCCCAAGTAATCTGTAGAAAGGCAATAGCTGTATTTCACAGATAACACATCCATTAGCAGCTCAGTCTACTTCTTCTGACCAGTGGGATTATATCACACATGGTTTTGATATCAGAACTGAAAGCAGCAGGTATCCCCTTTAATTAATTTTTTCCTTTCTATTGCAGACATGTATCTAGTTAGATAATACATTTTGCAACTCACTAAGAAGCAACAACAACTTTGATAACTGAAGAATGATTATTAACACCCCTCCCAACAAACAAACAGTAGGGAGAAGCCAGACCTGGTGTGCATGGGCAGGGAGGGGAGGGGGGTTGCAGAAGTTCAGATGACAAACTTCCTTGCCTACAGCCTCTTCCAGCCTGAGGGTTTTCACAGTGCACCCATAGTTACAGGAGAAGTGTTACCCAACTACTACACTGTGATGTGGATGATCTCAGCAGCATAAATGGGTTCATTTGGTCAAATTTCTAACATGAAATCCTTGTCATCCCACGATATGAGGTGGTTAAACAAGGTTTGAGGTTCTAAGTAAAGAAATATAAGTCTGCCAATTTCTGTGGCAAACCACCACTGTTAGTGATTGTTTAGGCTGGTTACGTAAGAAAATGTTGGTGTTTTTTCAGCTGGTGTTGAAGATAACAGCTCTTTTGGAGAGATGACAAAATGAAACACCCACAAAGAGAGAGGAGCAAACAGTGCTGGCAGAAGCAGAAACTCATGTCTCTGAGACTGTTGCTGCTTTGGAGACCATAGGTTAGAAAAGGAAGGTGCCCCCATTGCCTTATCCATTCCTCTAGATACAGCAAACGACTTCTAGTCTTAAACTGAAGCTGCTTTTGTCGATAAGAGGTTCACAGCACCATGAGCAAGAGTCACAGGTGACAGTAAAAGGCCTGATGTCATTTGGTTTCCTTTGATACATGTCCTCACTCCAGCAAGGCCCTAGTGGCACTGATGAGTGTAGGAGGCAGCTGGATGGGATAGCCATCGTGATTAAAAAAAAGTTCCTTTTGTTACATCTACACTTGTAGCACTGATACCAATTTATATAGTTCCCAGGTCAGTGGTTGAATAAGTACCTGAATAAATATCTCACCTTTTTGTTGACTAATTTCTTACATATCATTTTTAGTCTTCAGATTTCACTCTCTTTGAAGGGTTTTGTTCTTCCCAGCTATTTATATAATATGCAGCATGAGATTCTTAGCTCCTATTTGAAGACTTAGAGATAACTGCTTCTAAGTGTCTTGAAAAACCTTGTGCTTTGTGTTCCTGGAGCTACTCAACATCAAAAATAATGGAAAAGAAAAATTAAACAAAAGAAAAAAATAGGGGAAGAAGGAAAAAAAAAAAGAAAAAAGTATTTCAGAGAGGGACTATGTGGTGAAAACTGGCAATGTAACTTTATAGCTTATATCCATAGGGTGTTCCTTTGGGCAGCATTCTGGATGAACTTTTCAAGGACTACTTTAAGACAGGTCTGTAGTCTTTGAAGTAGGCATCAAAACTCTGTGCTGCTGTTGAGCCTCCCTGTAAGAGCCCTTCACCCAGCAGGAAGGAGAGTAATGCTGCCTCTTGTGTAACTTACACTCTCATATGCACCCTCGCCCTCTCACTTCACAAATTTGCCTTCCGTGCTGCTTTAAAGCCCACACAAAATTCCTTGGTGATGCAAAGATGAAGCCTGCAAAACCTCTGCGCAAGTCTTGCCAGCAGCATGCCCTTGTCTCCGTGGATTTGCACCATGCAGCATCATGAGCACTTAGACTGCAAGGTGCTAGGGCCAAAGACTGTGTCAGTGACAAGTTTTGTCAATTGGTGGGTGCAGTTATGGCGTTTGAGTGAATCATAATAATGCAACATCAAACTGCCATGTGGCATCACCGGCCTACCGTGTCAGACAAAACACTGTATATCACAAAATGAATTAAATGGAAGTGAAAAAAAGCCTTGGCCTTGGCATATTTAAGGAAAATAATGGTTTTACTACTGCTGTAGAAGAAAACTAAAAAGAAAAAAAAATTGGTTGCTCAAGTATGCACATATTATAAAGCTGTCATTTACAGGAAGGAAGCAAAAATAAACTCCCTTGCTACTACTGACATAGTCTAATAACTTGCATTGCTTGATGCAGAATCTGCCCAGAGCTAATGACTTCAGGTCTTGCTGACTCTGTATGGCTCAGTTCCCAGAGCCCTACTGAGCATATGGGGAAAATAGCCAGGTTTTGTACAAACACAAATGTTTGCTTGAGTTGAGCCCAGGACCAATAGAGTCTAACCATCATCTTGGGAAAGGAAGTTTTGTTGCCAAGTAAAAATTTAATCTGGAAGCTGAGAGTCTGTAAGAAATAGAGTTGTTTCCTCAGACAGTCTTTCTCTGCTATGAAAATCAAATCCATGGTAAGAGGAACAGATTGTAAAAAATTGTTCTATGAAGATATCTAAATACCTCCTAAAAAAGATTTATGATTTTAGTCTAGTCCTGAAGGGAATTTGTAGAACTGCAGGACCACTGGCACTGATGTGGGGATTGCAGACAGCACAAATTAGGCTCTAAATAATGGATCAAAAAGAGGAGCCTCAAAAGCTACTTTCTATTGCTCTTTAGGGAATAGCACAGACTATTATAAAATACTGCAGGTTGAGAAGCTCCAATAGACTTGTGTCGTTTAAAGGAAAAAAGCCCCAAGGAAGATGAGGAAAGCTCAGTGGCAGTGAGCTTGGTAGAGCTACACCTCAGTACAGCAGAAGACAGTGGTACACAGGGCAGGGATGCTGAGAGGCCTTGGAGATGAATACATTCCAACATTAAGTAGTGCTCAGACCCCTGCCCCTCAACTGTGTACAATGTAATGTAAACTTGCAATGCCTGGATGGTTCAGTTGGCCCCTGTCAATTGTATATTCTGAAAATAAAGCAAAGGTGATTCTGTGACCTGATGAAGAAGAGCATTCATGGGATGATGACATTCAGGTATATCTAGTGGTTTGCTGATACCATGTTTTATCTGAGCATGATGACACCAGGAGCCATCTCTGTTCCTTGTGTCAAAAGGAGCTGCCACCATCAGCATAAAACAGCCTTTGCTACTTCAGGTTTTGTTATAAGATGCAAGACAGACCTGTCCTCAATTAAAGCTCTATAGCATGGTTATTTATGGTTCTTTTTCCAAGTGATTTTTAGTTGGGAAAAAAAGCAAGAAAAAATACAAAATCGATTATGATCAGATCTAAATTAAATAAAAGTAAAATATAAATAAATACCACATACAGATAAAACATAAATTGAAATACAGCAGAGAACGGTAGTTTATTTTCACCTGAAACTTAAACAGGCCAATATCAGTGAATGCTTAGCTATCTCCAATAAACCAAGAGCTTGCATGCCAGACTCAATCTCTGGTGACCAGCTCTTTGCAGCTACATGCAAGATTCAGTAAGAAAACAGATGGCACACTGGAGCTTTGCTTCGGGAAGAATAATAGATGAGTAGACAGAGCCTCTCAATCTCAGAGTGGCACACAGGGTGATCAGAATCCTAATCACAACCATGCTGTGATAAAAGACTCTGGATAAAGAATGAATTAAGGTGGTTTGTCTGTTTTATCAATAAAAGTAATAGTAAGATATATTTCTTACAATTCTTTAAATAGAAGACTACTCACAGGAGTGATACATACTGCTTATAAAGCAGTGTGAAGTGGGATAAATCACCCTGTCCATTTAAAGCCTGTGCGTTTTCTGCCTCTCTATTACCAGCAAGATTATTCCCTGCGTTCTGTAAAAATGGATAAGAATATATAAAAAATTGCAGACCAAAATTCTCCTTCTGGCATCTTTTGTCCCCTTACTGTGATGGCTGGCACGGGTTAGAAAACAAATCATTTGCTGTATGTGACACTGTTTTGTTATTATGGTACATTATAGACTAATGCAGGATTCTGTCATGTAGAAACATTTGAGCAAGATTTCCATATTTGAAAAACAATTTCATGTCAAGAAGGTAATAACAAGTGAAATAACATCAATATAACTAGAATATTAGGACAGCCAAAAAGTAATGACTTTGCAGCCTATGGTATTAGAAGGAAATAGCTTAAATTATTCAGCAAGTAAACTGATGTCATGTGGTCAATTCACTGCATGTTTCACATATCCCAATTAGAATTAATGTAATAATAAAGATTGATTATTAAGTAATAAACAGTGACCAAACAAATTACTGTAAACATAAGTCAAATCTCTCTCTAGGACAGCATATCTCTCTCCCTCCAGTTTGAAGAACAGCCCTTCAAACAAACCAAAACTGAACAAGCAATTCTTCAGAAATATTTTCAGACTTTTTTGTTTATCTTGAAAATATAGATTAAGCTGTCTCAGAAGAAGTCATTGAAAATTTTGTGAATGATATTTTCTCAGTGTATTACTGTCCAAGATGTGATAATAATAAAAAACCCCAAATATTTCTTTGGGCTTACATGTAAGACTGCACCGCAGTTGCCCATGCTGGTTATAGTGAAATGTGATAAACTAGGGAGGTCATGCATTTTTGTTTGTATTGCAGCACCAAATTCAATTGATAAAAGCAGACTCATTTATGAACTTCTAGATATTTTACTCAAAGTAAATAATAATTTATGTTATAGAGATTTTAATACCGAATTGAGCCCCTTCACAAACGTTGATTCAACTAGACAAACTGCAAGGTTTCACATCTTTCATGCAATACCATTCATGCCTTCTTGTCTTTCAGATGGTGTCAACTGGTACAAAGTTGTGCCACAGCACAGTTACTGGCAGAGAATCTGTCCTTACATCTTCCTTCTAAGTCACTGTAAATAGAGCGTTTTCATTCTCAGTACAAACTTATCTTTCCAACAGCTACAAAACTGAAGCTGAATCTTGGGTTCCTAAGGCTAACACTAAAAGGATTTATTAGCTGAAAAAAACCCCTTCATCCCACAACTTTCAGTCTGTGGGATGGGATTCAATCTCATTTCATATGCAAACACTGACAGAAATCCTAAAAACCCCATGTAAGCCCCTTCAAGACCTTCATGTTTGTTTTCACCTCTTCTGAGTGAGTAATTCCCATTAAACAGAAGTTCTGGCATGGTGCTATTGCTGACCTGTCCTCAAATGTTGTTCTTTCACTGCTTCATTTTGTGCAAGCCTTCAGACTGCATACAGTGATAATCTCATTGTTTTAAAGGGGTTTATCACCAAGAAACATCAAAGGAATTGGAAACGGAAGAATTTCCATCTCATGGTGGACCACACTACCGTGAAAAGGCAGGTCCATCTTGCTTGTGTGGATCAAAAGACATACAGCTCATATGGCAAAAACTTTTTCTTTTTTTTTTTTAATTAATATTTGGTGTCAGATCACAGAAATAATTAAGTATTCAAGAATTATTATAAAATTCACAATGGAATTCATAATTTACTATACCAATGCAAGGCTTAAAGTAGCATAAAGAATACATTCTCCACTTTGGGATGTTAAAGAGCTTTGTTATAGATTTACCTTATTAAAAATGTCCGTCCGCACAGTATGTTGCCCTTGCCAGCATATGTAAGAAACACTTGATGAGATGGGAAACCACTTGGCCTTTTCAGCAAAAACTTTCCTACAAAGTTACAGTAAGCCAGTACTCTCAGAAGTCAATGGTAAAGATGGCAAGTTTGAAAGACACTATCTGTTGTTTCTAAATGTTCAAATAGCAAAAAAAAGAAATACGAGATAACTGCTTGATGCCCCAGATACTTTACAGTTTGTGACCACTTTGTAGAGAACTTAACTGAGATACAGTGCTTTTGAGACACTTGCTCAAACACACATTGCTCTCACCAAACCTCTCCACTCTGTCTCTTGGCATACTGTGCAGTTCTACCCTCCATCAGACTTATATGCAGTATACTCCTAGATCTTGAGATAAACTAATAGGCATCTGAAAGAGAGACCCCAAATGAAATATTCATGAACTGTCATAACATTCATTACCATTTTATGATTCTCTTTACTTGGTTGAACAACAACGCTTTCTAGCACTCTATTAAATCAGCTAGCAAACTTTATAAATCATCAGCTAAACTACATGAATCTGTCACTTCTTAATGTACTGTCTGGGCTCCAAAAATACTTGAGTATATGGTAAAGTCATACAACTTATAGGACTCTTTGCTGTCATTCTACAACATTGATTTTTCTGGGAAAACTATTATCATACTAGGAATTCACCATCTTTTTTACAATTGAGTTCGAGTTTGGTAGCTAGATATGTCAAAGAAACACATAAATTCAAACAGATATTTACTTTTTCAGTGCTGAAAACATACTTAACTTATCTGGAAAAAAAAAACCCAAACAAATTTGTATGAACTTACCAATTAAATTCAAAACTTTTTTCTGAGCTATAGTGAATAGAATGTAGATGTGCAGATCTAGCTAAAGCTCTGCAAGACTCCTAATGTTGGACTGAAGGCTAGCTCAGGCAGCTGGAAGATGATGCTAAATCCTAGTGAACAAAAGTGGAAGTGACTAGAATTGCTGAGGACACAGATAACCTAAAGAAGAATCAGACCTGTCCATTTCCATTAACATTGTCAGCTCTTGTTTGAGGGCCTTCTGGGCATAGATCTTCCTGGCCATCTGTACTGCAAATTTTCCAGTTATCTCTGCAAGATAACAATAGCTCTCATTCCAACTTTTATCAATTACTTGCTGCCCAAGATCAGCATGATCCTTTTATCTGTTATATTTGCTGGAGTCAACACTGCACACCTTATTGTCTTCCTGGGTTTTTTTTCCCCACTTCCATCAGGTTTGCTTAGCCTGTTTTTCTCCGTGTTGCTTGCTAAAATCCATAATCTATATAGTTCTTATTCATGAAAAATTTTAAACAATTCTCTGATGGCTGACTTTGGCCACATCAGCCTAGTCAATAACGTAGTTGAGAAAAAACCCTGAAAGCTGTCGAATAAAAAGCAACACCCTGCCTCTAAACCAAAATGAAGCTATCAACTATCTCCTGATTTTATTGGCTGTAATTGCACCTGACATCCGAAATATTTTTCAACAGCATCTGCTTGGCTGATTCTACAAGATCACAGTTACAATAAATTTTGTCTTCTGAAACTGAAATTTTCAGTATCTGAGTCTGTGGCCTCTTTTCTACCATGCCCTGGGTCTTACTGGTTTGTGTGGCTTTTGCCCCTGAAGCTCTGGAAACCTAAGTTTATTTTGAAGCTAAGTCCTTTCCTCTAAGGAGCTGGTAGATAAACTAGAAATTATCTACACACAAAGTTAGCCTTCTGATGCCAGTCATCTATTCCTGTGATTGAATTTAAGCACCAGTTTAAGTGCTTTGTCAGGATGGAGAAACAGAGTCAGGTTCAGGGCCCCTGGTATCAGCAGGAGACATATACAGAGACAAAATAACCTTTGGATTAGGCCAAGAGTATTTATAACCATTACAAGAACACTTGACAAGTCTGTATATTTATGTATCCATTAAAAAATTATGAAAAAGGCAGAAAATTTCAGAGTAGATTGTAAAACTTTGGTAGATTCATTTTAAGTTACAACTTAAAGTACCAACTTTTAATTGTTGGTACAGAAACATTGCGCTAAATGATATGAAGTATGATTTTGAAATTCAAGTTCAGAAAAGAAAAAGCAACAGAGAAAATTATTATTTTGGATATGTTGATATATTAGGTGTTTTTCTTTTTTAAGATAAAATTAAATATTTTCATTAGCCCTTCAATTTTTTCACTTCTTTCTTGTCATTAACATGCCGCAGACCCGAGATTTGGCTTTAGAGTTGATTCTGAACAATTTGCAACAAATTCCAGACTTCATTTAATAAAAAGCAGTAAAGTCTAGTGTGGCATCCTAGTTCTGGCTTCATTGACTGCAATGGCAATACTCTCATTATCTTAAATAGGGGCGTATTTTATTTTTGGTGATTAAGTGCTATCACAAAAAGCTCTAACATCTTTCTTATTTTTTATAAACACTTCTCTGTAGAGCACATTTCCAAAAGATGAGCGTACAAAGGTGAAAGGGCTTTCCCTGGGTCAGGTCTGAGCTTCTTTTGAAGAAGCCTGTAGTTTACATTAGAGATGTAGTAAGTAACAAGAAACATGTATCTACTGCAACTGAACTGTAGATGTTTGACTTTTTAACTTGGGAGGAACACTTGCTTTGCAGATACCTTTCCAAATGTGATTTATTGTACCTTAAGGAAACAGAACTGAGGTTGCTGAGGTTAGCAGAACAATATGGCAAAGACACTAACAGAGCATCACAAGATGGAAGTGACTGCAAATTTTCCATTGGAATGTTTTCCAAGAGGATAATTACTTTTGATCAATCAACTATTTCTATGGAGAATAAGCTTTTTCCTCAAAAGTTTTCAGGTTATGAACCTTTTTGTTTTTAAAAAGTTTATCTAAAAAAACAACCAAGCAAAAATCCCATTTTTTTCCCATGAAACCTCATTTTCCTGCTCCTACATCTATTGTATTGCACTAACTTCAAACTTGGTATTACATTGCACAAGTAGTGTCCTCTGCAGATATTTGACAGCAATTTTGTTACGCTTCACATGTAAGGAAGCATAAAACCCAATACAAAAATTAATGACTGAAGTTTGTTTTAACTAAACTTGAAGACCACTGCTTTTCAGTTCAGGATATTTCGTGTGAACATTCCAACTTATTATTGAAGTTCTGGATATGACAGCTTCATAGATTGCAAAGCATTCCAACTGAGATAAATACATTACAGGTCAAAAGTTGATTTGGTGTTAATTGTCACATTCCATAAACTCCAGTTGAAATTTAATGCAGTATCATCAAAATTCTGTGATGCACAATACAACACATCTTAATGGTACCAAAATTGTCCTGGTTTCCAAATAACTGCCACATTTTGCTTGAGATATTTAATTGTTTTGTAACAATTTTATTTTGCTTCCTGAAGCAATGACCAAATTTGCTAGGGAATCAGTTCTTCCGTTCTGAATTGCAAAAATACCTCAAATTGAGACAACAAGAGTTTAAAAGATTGGCTTATAGATTTCCATCAGATATGACAGTGGCTTGGAAGTTACTTTTGTTAAGGATGGAACATTTCCATGACAATATCTCACACCACTTTGTATTGTTAAAATGAAATATTTATATTCTAGACAGAGAAGGTGAGATTCAGTTGCTCAAATGTGTTTGTCTAGTGACATTTGAGATATCCTAAAGTATCACTAACACCTCTGAACGACTGGCAATGGTATACAGCGCATAGGAGACATCCAAGTTGCTCTGAGGCAACAGACAAAGGCTAGACAGCCACCTAAAATGGTGTTGGCTCTCTGTTTTTTGGGTATCTGAATTGTTTCTATAAAGCATGTAGTGTCATTAATCCTACCACTCACTGGGTAGCTGGAAAAACACTTTCTACTGAATTGTAAGAGAAGGAGCTATGAAGTCCATGTCTTGCTTCTGATACATATGTCTTGCTTCTGATACATATGTCTTGACAGTGACAGGTTAGTTATGGACCTTGTCCAGATACCTAATAGTATAATGACATGCTTGCACACCAACAAATAAAACCAGAGTGCCTTACTTGGGTAAAATCACAGGGCAAAAGTACATGAAAGTCACAGGATTGTATACCCACGTCTGAAGTAACTTATTCCTTAATCCTGCAAGGCTCTAAGGAAATTTGTCTCTCTGCTTAACCCTTAGGAGTAAAGGAGCATTATTCCCATCTGAACTTAGTTGTCTAATTTCACTAATAAATCTAGTTAGCAAAGCCCCTGAGACCCTTTTCCTGTCAGTGGAGGCAGGCACTCTGAATTCCCTTCTGAAAGAGCCCAAGTTAAGCTTTACTCAACTGCTTTCTGCAAGGCTTACATTAAGGGATGAGATATCAGCATCAGGTAATCTAATATCATTCTTTATGATCAAGTAACAAAAACTTTAGGGTTTTTTGTGACTACGGCAAGGATTTTCAAGTCTGCTTTTTTTCCCTAACTACTTTATTATCTCATATGAGATATTATCGTATCAAACTCATATTATCTCATAATAGAAATGCTGTTTTATAAAAGTGCATATTCTTTTACATGAGATCAGGGAGATTGCCTTACAGCCTTCCACAGCAGTAGAACAAAATATAATGGTTCAGACTCTGCTTTCAGTTATATCAGCTTGGATTTTTGAGTCACCAGTGGATATAATGAAATTGCATAACTTAGGTATTGGCCATAATTATAGTGCTTAGAGATAATCAGATGAAAAATTAGTTGAAATATAGTGCTATAATCAATAGACAATAAGTAAGAAAACAATTAGTTTACCTTTTAGGAGAAGCTTGTTGCCTTTTTAAAGAAGCAAACAAGTAAAACCAACCAGAAAAAAACCCAAACCCAAACCATCCCCCCCCCCCTCCGAAATTTATTTAAGGAGTTTTGGTTTTATGGAATTCTAGCTTAAGAATGTGATCAACATTTTTGCTATAGACATCTAGAACTCAGAAGCAGGACAGATATGTATCACAACTATGCCTAGATGGAAAGATAGGAGGAAGATAACTTTGTGAGAAGAAAATAATTAATTTTTCCTTGGTCATTAACAAAAAAAGATATAACTTAATGAAATGAACCCTAAATAAATTAAGAGTGCAATATGATCTCCAACATCAGGCTTTGTTTGATAAGAACTTTGATGTACGTGGGCAAGATGGAACAGCATAAGGCCAGATGAGCCTCAAGAGACTTTTCTACTGCTCTCCTTGGGCTTGGTCACAGACAAACCTCTGCAATTCATACTCACAACACTGGTTCCTAATGCTCATTTTGCAGGCTAGGTTTTGGTAGTGCATATAGGGAAGTTCTCCAGGCTCTAGGCCCATCCTGTCTGACTTTCAGCCATAACCCATTAGCCAGATATAAAGAAACTTGGGAGAAGAGAGAAAGGAAGACTGTACAAAGTAGAGGAGCTGGCCTCAATCCAGACAGCATGTTCTTAATGGCTTCTTTACAGTGGGTTTGTGATCACTTCAGTGCCAGCCATGAGCACTATCAGACCTTCAGCAAGACCAAGACTGACCTACAGTTTGATCTGCTTTGCTCAGCAAACCTCTCTGTTCAAACTTTCATCATAGACAGAAGCGAGGTCTTCAGGCATTTGAATGCCTTTCAAACCAATAACATCAGAGAGTAACTTCCCTCAAATTTCCAGAAGAAAAGCTACTAAAACAGGAATCAGATTGCTACTAACACTAGGCTGGTAAATGAAAGGAGTGCCATTCTTTGATCATCATAGGTCATTACATTAGTTGATACTTTTCAGAATCAATCAGATCTGCACCCAAATCACTACATAATAGCAATATTTTCATAGAATCATAGAATAATTTGGGTTGCAGGGGACCTTAAAGATCCTCTAGTTCCAACCCCCCTGCCATGGGCAGGGAACCTTTCGCTAGGCCAGGCTGCTCCAAGCCCCATTTGACCCAGCCTTGAACATTTCCGGGGATGGGGCATCCACAGCTTCTCTGGGCAACCTGTTCCAGTGCCTCACCCCTCTCATAGTGAACTATGCATTCCTAACATCTAATCTACACCTACCCTCTTTTAGTTTGAAGTCATTGCCCCTTGTCCTGTCACTAAAACCCCTTGTAAAAAGTTCCTCTCCAGCTTTCCTGTAGCCCCATTAGGTACTGGAAGGTGCTATAAGATATTCCTGGAGCCTTCTCTTCTCCAAGCTAAACAATTGTCAAGTTCTGTGTATCACAAAGTGATGCAACATAATTTGCCATGATCTCTACACAAGTAAATATCCAGGGAATGGAAACACGACTTTCATTTTATGCCCTGTGACTAGACTAGATTTTACTTTTTAGCGTGGTGATTTTGGTAATTTCAAAACTATGGGCAGTAATAACGTTCTTGTACATTAACTAGCTAGAAATAGTCTTCAGATATATGCACCAAAGGCATTATTTCTCAGGAGATGAGTCCTATGAGATGTGGAACATTCTGGATCCAATTCAACAGAGTATTTAAGCACATATTATTTCATTTTAAGCATAGGAGCAAATCCTTTATTTAAGCTATAGTTCTCAGTACCTAAAAGAACTAAATTCTATTTTCCTGAATTCACAAGCAATACAACCAGTGAACAAAATAACAATTAGATGGTGCAAGTCAAGCCGTAAGGAACAAAGAGCAACAATAAAGACTACTTGTTCTGGACAGCCTGTTTCCATTTAGCTTACAACCTCTCTGCTTTGCAACTGTTATCTTATATCCATGTTTTCTCTATCACAGCTAGTTAATTCCTAAAATACAGTACACAACATGATTAATTTCCTGAACAGCTCTCCTCCTTGAATGAGGCAGATGTTCTTCAGTTCCATACTGGCTGTCAGCTTCAATTATTGTGGAGCCAGCTGAATTCCCCCTATAATCACAGTTGTCATGCTAGTTGACTTGGAGAAAGCAGGCGTGGTCTGTGAGATGACAGACCTGCATTCTCCCCACTTTCTTAAAGATCCAAAATAAATTCTCCTGTAAAAAACTGTTTAAACCAAAACCTGAAGAATTGTTTCAGAGCCAGTTATTTTTGTTGAGCATAGTTTTGGGATAAATACTGATGTTCAATATGTTGAAGTCCTAATAAAAAGAACAGGCTTAAGTGCTGCCCCTCATCAGAAGAGCCCAAGGATGCAGCATTTACTAGCATTTACAGCAACATTTTAGCACCATTAGCTGACCTGAAGCAGTTTTTAATTCTGGTGGCTGAGAGTGAGCTGATGCATCACCAGCTGTACCATTCCCAAGCAGGGTACCTCTAATAAATTTGAAAAAGGTGACCCAGATATTTGTAGTGCTGTGCTCAGTTTTTCAGATCAGTACGACAATTCCTGTTTTGCAGCCTGTTAGTGTCCTTCCTATTCTTGTTCTCAAAAATTTTAATGAGGAATTAATAAAAAAGAAAGAAAATACAAACCAAAATGAAAATTTGGCTTGTCAAGAACAAAAATGTCTGGCACCTAACTTATACACTGGAGTTTGGACTGCTTCAGTCCCCCTATGAATACAATGTCTATTTGGTGTCCAGCAGAGGAAAGAAGAATACAACATTCATAGACATTTTAGTCTTTTCATAACCTAACAAATGTATATAAGCCTGCTAAAGAAGTGGTTTTTCTTCATTTTGAGGGGTTTTTTGTTTGTTTTGGTTTGGTTTGTTTTCTTTCTTTTTTCCTTTCTTTCTAGAATATATGTTGGGTATTTATGCTTTTTTCTCCCATTGTTGAATGCTGTCCTGTGACTTTGGTTAAAAAATTGAAAGAGACAGACTCCAATAATCTATATTTAATGGGTAATTGAATTAGGTATTTTCTCAAAACTACACATTCCAGCAATAGCTTTTTTGTTGCTTCCAGCCTATACAAGCACGAGTTTGTTCAGTTATCTTCTGGCTATGATCCAGTCAGATAGTTAGATGCTTGAATGAACACAGAGAAATATTTTTACAGTGTGAAGAAATTTGATTCTTGGCTACAATACTTACCCTAAATTGCTTAGTCATGTGAAAGTATAATTTCACTAGCTAGCAGATATCCTGTCAAAATTCCACTTGCAACATGCTTTAGCTCACCAGCTTTGACCTTTATGTAAGGTCATCTACACAGCTGTTTAAATAAAAATATACACCGTGATAACTCACAGTGTGCTCCACTCATGCAGAAATGTGAGTGAACAGCTTATTGATTGTAGTGTCTGACATGACCTGTTTGTAATTAGGAAGTCAATAACCTGGATTCTTCCTCTCTTCTCCACCACCCACCTTTTCCCAAATTCCAAAAATATCTCTGCATTCAAATAGTGCTGATTTTGGATTCCCATCCCATTTTTTGAACACCAGAATTTCTCTAACTCTTAAATAATTTTCTGCATTTTACTTTGGTCCAGAGGTCTGGATGGTTGTTGTGGAAGGAATTTATGAAATAGTGCAGAAATAATGTTCAAAAGAGGTCTTAAAACATAGCAAGGATATAGCAGATTTTGGCTGATATTAAAATCATAACTGCATAAGAAAAAAATACTTAGCTGACAACACTGGCCAAACTATTGATGCCTCACTATTTGATCCAGCTGACAAAATAGCTACAAAGCATGATCTTCTCCCATCCTTACCACATGGCCTTAGCCCTTTGCAAGATGCTATCTTTTAAATTTAGCACCATTATCCCCAGTTGACATTTTCCAGTTACCTACTTGCTAGATACTACTGGTCTCTTTCAGTACATTTACAGAATGTTACAGGGCTTGAAAACATTTGAGGTTGTTGCTCAAGAGAGGAACAGGGCATGCAGATAAACTAATGAAAGAGATCAAATATTTAAATAACACGTGTAAAAGACTTCAGGCATCTTACATGGCATCTCAGAAAAGAGTCAATTATGGAGCACAGAAAGAATCTAATAATAACCAAAGTAGGCCAAATGCAAACATTGTCATCCTGGCAAAAATTTAAAAGAAGCTATACAAATAGCAGTGAAGGAAGACAAATATGCACACTCAGAGCATGCACACCCCAGAGTATCCTTACTGAATCCCGTGATGAGAATATGATCTACCAAGCTCAGGGAATTCCAAATTCAGATACAGCTACATTTCACCTGAAAAGCCTGCCAAACCCAAGCTACTTTGCACTCCCAGACTGCCACAAAAACACAGAAAAAAATCACGGCAAGTACTTTTGTACTTACATGATTCTTTATACTGGCTAAAAAAGGAACAATGCACAATGTTGCATCATTTTCACTAGGCTTAAAATGCAGAGGCAGCATGTAAAAGCAGCAGGAACAGTAATCAGAAGAGAATAATGCTGCAGGAAGCCCAAAGCAAGGACCCGAGTTTCAGCAAGTATTTGAAAATACACAATTTGCTTTCTTGCAACTTCACATTCTGAAGGATTTGCATGCATATTAAGGTACTGACAAAATACCAAAGTATTCCAAGACAAAGCACAAGCTTAAGAACCCTCAGAAAGACACATTAAGAATTATTCAGTGAATGCTGAAAAACAGAGTTGTTGAAAGGATTTTTTTTCAGTGTAAGCTTTCTTAAAATAAACATATATTTTAATAGACAGCATTCTCAGAAAGAATTTATTTCTAGTACAACAGGTGTAAAGGTTCACCCTTCATTTAAAGTACTATTCACTAGCCTACAGCCTTTTAAGCACTGTATAATTACCACATTGATGTAAGAGGATATAAATTTGCTTTCATGAAAAATGTCAACATATTAAACTTCAGCAATGCATTTGTATCATTCAGGGCGTTTTTGACAAAAACTAGGTGACTCCAGGAATTGTTTTCCATAGACTCAGTTGTATTCACTATGAGACTTCTCCAAACTCTATCTTTTGGGAACATGTGGGTTTATATCTTAACTGGCTTTCACTAACATTCTCTCACTTCCAGCTTGCAGTGCCTGAGCTGGGATTTGGAGGGCTCTGACACATACCCAGGTAGTGATGCTCTCCCTCTCCAGGGGACATTTCAGGACTTAAACACACCAGTTCCCAGAACTCTTAAGTTATATGTGCTGAGGGTTTGTAATTTAACACACAGCATGCACACGTTGCCCTTCACAAAGGTTTTCATGCTTTTTCTCAGAAACTTGTATCTTATTGTGGAACCAGTGTGGTAAATTGGATCAATTCAGTGACATCATTTATGATATGAGACTAACCACAGCATCTTTGAAGAACAGTTAAGGGGGAAACTTTTGAGTGGAAATGAGATGCCATTTTGGAAGTAGGAAAGGGATGTGAGAATTTAAAGTGGAGAAAAAAGTGTAGAGTCGTGGCTGCTCTCCTTAAAACCCAGACAAAACCAAAAAATATTCCCCCATTTCCTCCTTTGTACTTATCTTCAGAATCCATAGAGCAATACAGAATGCTTGTCTTCCAATACCTGATTCTTTTTTTTTTTTTTTACCAGGGCTTCTCTTTACTTGCCCCAGATTTATTTCCTCTGATCTTCACATCAGCAGTACCGTGGCTGATCTTCGTAGTCCTGCTGCAAAGCACCCCTTCCCTTCTCCTCTCCACATTTTCATGTAGTTAAGAGAATTAACTTGGCCTATCAGATATCATTAGTATTTAAAAATAAAAATAAATTTCTTCACCTATTTATGGATTTATCAGTTATGCTTACCTGCATTGCAGGTAAGTGGCAGAAGTGCATTCAGCTCCCTCTGCTTCTACCCCTCAATGCTATTCCACAACAACTAAAAATACAAAGTTTGTTTATCCTAGACTGGAAAATCTAGCTCTGCACCACAGCCTTACTATTAACTGAGGTACTGAATGCCGCAGCAATCTTACTGAATTGTATTGTAGAAACCTCAAACCATGCTATATTCTAATAGCAGAACTAGGTTTGCTTTTTTCTTTTTTAAAACAAACTAAAAATACTCGATTTTTCATTTCTGTACAGTAAACCAAACCTTGCAAAAGTCATAATAAGTCCCAGTCTGACTGCAGTAAACACTTCAAAGTACAGCATACCACACTCCCCCTCCCATCCCACCACCTTCTCATGCTATTTGACTGAGGCTTTCCACCATGTGGAAACATTCTGTTTCAAACGTGCTTCTCATCTTTCAGCGAAAAGCATCTGCCTAGGCCAGATGCTTTGGTTGTCTTCTTCGTTTATTTACTTGGCTGTTATTTAACATGAAATAGTTAGCACATGATGACAAATGCAAATCCACCCCTCTTGCAATAATTTCTTTCCAGACATAAATGCTTGTTCTTCATCCTGGCTTGTCCTAGAACAAGCAGAGACTAGAAACAACTATTTGTTTCCTGGAATAAATTTTTAGGGAAGGTGTAAACTTGCATTCATTACCATTAATTAGATCAAGCTAATTAGCAATTATTTCCATTTAAAAAGGAAAAAAAATGTTTAGTCTAAATAAATCCTGATCTGTGCACGTGTGTGCTCAAGAAAGTGGAGCTAATTTCTATGAGTGCATTTCATCAGGTAGAAGGAAAGTGAAGACTTATCATTAAGAGAACTGAACTGAAACAGAACAAAAAGGCATATCAGAAGTGCCACTTGCTGTATTTCTCCTTTTGAGGGTGTATATGGCTGGTTTTCCACTTTTTAAACATATGGCATAACAAAGGACAACTGGCACTTGAGGTCCTACAGAGGAAGTGAGTTTGGAAAGAATACTTTCAAGGAGGAAAGTGTTATCAAAACTGAGATAAATGACTATTTCTCTCAGCAGTAATGCCAACTTATGCATCCCCTGTGCCCTTCTTACTCCATGCTCTTCTTCTCTCTGGTGCTGGTGCCACAGCTGGTGTTGCTGCACAGTGAATGAAATCAGGGCAGTGGTCCCATTTAGGAAAATGGCTTAAAGACAATAACCCCTATAGGTGCCATTGTAAAGGAAAGACTTGGATAGAATAGAATACGTTATAAATGTTTCTTTTTTCTCTAAAGATAGATTTTGGAAAGCCTTACCGTGAGAGAAGCTTCTGTCTGTGCCGCGGCTCCGCAGACCCACAGGCAGGACTCGCATCAGGGGAGCGGGGTCCCGGCGTGTGGCTGGGTGAGGTGCAGCAGCAGCGCTCAGTGAGCCATCCCAGCGCGGCGGGGAAAGAGAGCTGTGCTTCAGTATCCCATGTTCCTGCCTTTTCCAGCTGAACTGCAGTGACAGAGCACCGAGCTGTCTGTCAACAGAAAGAGAGATTTTTTTTTTTTCCCAGTTGCATAAGGAAGCAGTCAGATCTGGCTGTTCTTGTAATTTATCTCCAGCTCAGCTGACTAAGATGTACAAGTCAGGAAACTAACATCTTTCATATCAATTTTCCAGTCATTTTTTATAGGTACTGTGAACTACATTGAAGCTACCCTTCTCAGTTCATTGTGGTAGGCTGTGGATCTGCAGCAGAGCTCAGTCCATCTTATGTAGCCACTTTCAAATATTTGCTACAGCAAATTATTAGCTGATAATGTTTATTTAATGCCCTCGTAGCAGCCGTAGATTATACCATCCCACTACAAAATTATTAACAGTCCAGAGAACCCTTTAGTTGTTAATGACAGAGAATAGTTGGATCCTGCAGCAGTGTTGCTTGAATGACTCTTTCTTTAAAAGCTGTATTGTATCAGAGATTTGTTTCAATTTACATTACCACTGATGGACTGTCTTCAGCCTTTACACAGAATTCCAATTAATGTCAAAGAGGAGTAATCACACATTAAATGAATGGAGAATATTTCCCTTAAATTTAATGTGTACATGAGATATTAACTATGGTTTTACTTAACTTTTATACTAGAACATTAACTATAATTTGCAGAATAAGGAGTTTCTGAGTTCCCTCCCACCACAGAAAATGAGGTGCTGCTGTTTCTGCAAGCATAGTCTTGCTGAGCTCAGAAATGGTACTGGAGGCTGTAGAGAAAATGGTCAGTGAATTCCCCAGACAACTTCAAAACAACTCTCAAACCATCTCACACTACACCCACACATGAGATTAAGCCTCTGAACTGAGATTAGCTGCCATGAAAGATGATAGGAGAGAGTCTAAACCAACAAAGTACTACACTAGTTAATGAACTAGTTAATTGGGAATTGAGGGGGAGGATTCACTGTCTATGAAGAAGGAGAAAGGCCAAACAGAATAGAAGGAAGAATATTAACACACAGTAGAAAAACTCCATAAAATGTACTTTTTTTTTTTTTTTTTTTACTGTAATGGGATGAGTAGGAAAAGAGAGACAACAGCATAAGTAAACATATAAAAAATAATGGCAATACAGCTTCCAAGTAGCAAAAGATGTGTAATTTGACTGAGACAGTTTACATGACACCTTTTCTGTTGATGACAAAAAACCATAAAAACAACACACCACACCCAATAATGCACCACTTTCCTGGAACATTACTGAACTAAGGCCAAGATTAAGGTTAAAGCCCTTCGAAGTTTCACCTTCGTATAACTGCTTATCACACCAACTTAAGTGCTTTGCCCTCCCTCTGTTTTAGGCTTTGGCACTTTTCTTACAGACAGAGTGGAGGATTATGTGCAGAAATCTCAGCACTGAGGAAGGCAGCACCCACGGCCACACTCTCAACACCTGCTCTCAGCAGTGTGAGCTGAATCAAAGCCTCAATAAGCCCACACAAGTGCAAAAGTGGCTGGGGCATGAGATGTTACAGGAAGAAGACAGCATAGAAAGGCAAAAATCTGTCAAAGAAACATAGTTTTATACCAGGGAGAAACCAAACCAAACAATCTCTCACAGCCCTTGTCTGTCTTGTTCTCTTACCTGCATCTGGTCTTTAAACAAAATTTGTGCTCCCTCAAGAGTACTTATAGTAAAGAATCAGTGACAGTGGGATGCAGTGCAGCATCCAAGAATTATTTCTAAGTGCTTACTTGAACTCATCTAAATCTAGTACTCCTTGAGCATTTCATTTTTTTCTATGTGGTTTCCAAGTTAAAATGTTGTAAAAGCCTTAAAAGGAGCCTTCGAAGGCTGCCTAAGTAGGGAGAAAATACATTTTGAAGAGGACTGTGTTATCTTCTAGAAAAACTAAGTCCTTAAAAAAAGGTGAAAAATCTTACTAGTATTGGTTTTAGAATGTTCAGCCAGAGCTGGAGTGTTTAATGAAATCCTATCCTTGAAGGAAGGACTCACTAGCCATATCAGTTTTCTTAGATTCAGCACTGGAAAGCAGTGACTCAGGCAGGGACTGCTGCAGGTAGGAAAAGAAAACCCAAAACAAAACAAAGGAAAATAAAATAATTTAAAAAAAGAAAATGGAAAAAGAGAAAATAGAGGAGTCTGCTAAAGTTGAAAGGTTATATTAGGCTTGGTGTATGAACAGTGTATGATTATAGGTGCAACTTAAAAGCAAAAACCCCCACAGGAAATGCTTGGAAAAGGAGATGGGGAAAGAAGCACCAGGGAAACAATGGAGAAACATGAGGTTATTCCTGTGTGGCAGACCTGGCCCTACTCCATAACAAAAATATGCCATTTCTATAGCACATGATCCACCTCCATCACATGGCCAGTCTGATATGAGCAAGCAGTAGACCTGCATGTGTCATGAAGAGAGAGCTTCATGTCATTATCTACACCCATGGGAAAAATCTGAAGATGGATAGGGCAAGAAGAGTATTGGCACACACAGCAATAGGAACAACGTAAAAGGCAAAAAAAGAAAGCATCGACATATCCCCAAATGCCTTGTGGGCTGATCACATTAAATAGAAGAGCGGTGTGATTAATGACACAGAAGAAATGGATACTAGCACAGGGAATTTGTCAGAAATATAAGGTTTGCCAGAGAAAAGTGCCAATCCCACCATCTCAACTGGTCACAATTGTGCATCAGCCAGAGTGAAAATGGACATCTTTTGGTTGAGGAAATCATGAGTGTATGACCACTGACTGAACTGAAAGAACTGAGCTGAAAGAATTTATGTTAAAATGGAAGGACACAAACCGAGTTTCCACAGAAAAGCCATATGTTTCACCATGCAGGAACTACAACAGACACAGTAAGCCCTTACTCAGCTGACAGTTATAGTAAGAAGCAGGATGAGTATAGAGATAGATAGGCTGCAAGAGACCATGGAAGAAGAAACATCCATAATATTGCAAAATAAACCAAGCCCAAGTATAGCATGCAGATATAGTAAAATGTGGCTACAGGAGCTGATGCAGTCAAGACTCAGCAGTCAGAATCTACACATGTGAAGGCAAAAGGTAAGATGAAAAACACAGTCATCCTCCCAAAAATATCCCAGAACACAAATGCACACATAGAGGAAGTAACTTGCAAACTCATCACATTATTGACAGACTGAACAACCTCACTCATAAGGCCTTGCATGTTTGCGAGATCTGAAGAAGGGAAGCTAGGCAGCAAGTGCTGGTAGTCCCTGCTGCCCATACACAGCATGTGGGCAGTGAGAATATCCTTTGATGACCTGAATACTGGTAAGGATGTCCAGAAGTTTGCCCTTGTTTCTACCTGTAGTTTTTTTCTTTAGGAGTTTATTTTAATACAGTTTTGCTTATCTAGAGTGTATTCAATGGTCACATCTACATGAAATAGTTGCTAGATGTTGGCATACCACTGACACATTATATATCCTCTTAAAACCCATCAAAAAAAGATGCAAGAAGAGGAGTCTACAGCATTTGCTTGGCTTGAGAGCACTGAACAAAATACTATGGGCTCTGAAAGTACAGTGGCTGCTTAGCCCTCAGTGCCTCACATCGGTGCAACATCAGCAGCAGAGATTCACTGTTTGACGTGGATGTAAGAATGCTTATTTTGTATTTCAAGAATAGGCACAGAAAACTATATATCTGAGAGGGAAAGGTGCCTTATGGAGCAGCCAGTCCTGGAAGACTGCAGGCAGTTTGTGCCAGTGAAATACAGCTCCTTGGACAGGATCTTACTTCACTATGCAGTGGGTTTACAGAAAGTGGGCCCAGTTCTCTCCCAGCTGGATGTGAGCACCATCCACTGAGATCAAGTCCATTACTTACAGCTTGCAGAGCAAGAGTTGGTCTGTTTGTATGCGAGTTGAGAACCCTTGCAAAAAACACTAACAGCATATGAGAGCTCTCAGTTATCCTCTGAAGACTAGGCTGTCTACCAAGAGGAAAGCACATTAGACAGACACATCAATAATTCCCATCATCTATCCACCAAAAAAGGAGATTCCATTTACCTTAAAATGCATCATATGTGGATTTTACCATGCTAAAAAGGGCAATACTTGTAGGACTCTGAACTATCATAGTATAACAGGATTCGTTCCCCTTAATGCTGCTCAGATGCAGCTACTGCCTCAAGGAATTTATATTAATTCAGTGAATTCCATGCCTTCCCTGACAGGAGTGGGCTATTCCGCCATAAATTGGCTAAACTCTATGGCTATAACTGATCAAATGATGTGTGCCCATACATAATGTTTAACCATAAAATTTAACTAAAGAAATAAAACTTGAACATTGGCCAATAAAGTGGATGGAGAAGTGGCAGCGATGGTCTCAGCAGTAAAGCTATTCCCAGCACTGAGTGCAGGACAAGCATTTCAGAATGTAAAATTAGGTGAGCCAAATTCCAAGCTGGTGATTTCAATACACCTTTTAGAAAGTTAAATTTAAACTGAATACTGTTGAACATGCTATTTCAATGTAATTTTCTCTTTTGCCACTAAGTATTTCAAAGGTCTTTCACAGCTATGTCAACTGAGAAACTGGCCAGCTATGTTCTGTACTGCATTTTGCTGCTTACTGGGTTATTTTGGCTAACACTGTGTTTTCAGCTGACTCCGCTTGCACTGCTCTGTGAAGAAAGGCAAACAATTCTTGCCTACATCTGAAAAACATTTTGATCAGTACAGAAAAGAAAGATTACTTTTGTTTGCTGTTGTTTGTCTAGGACTGGAGTTAAAGAAGTTGAAAAAGAAAATAACAAATCCCCCCCTCCGACCCTCACTATGAAACTTCTAAGCATTTTTGCATCTAAATACTGACTTAGATCATCTGAAAATTGGCATTGTGTAAGGAGGGCAAATGACTTAAGAGCAAAGATACGTTTGGACATACGCTGCTATAAGGAAAGACCAATTCAAGATTTTCTAGGTAGCCCATTTGACTGTAACTCAGTTGTTGAACTTGAACCATATGTAGATATCATCAGATCAAACCCTAGGCTTGGCTAAAGAAAAAAAAACTGAACTAGATTTTTTAATAACCTGGTTTACATCTGAGTTGACCAATTTTTTTTTTGTCACTGATCATTTACCATTTGGCTTCATCCTCCTGTAGAAATGCATGGACATTTCTTGGGAGGAAATTGCTCATCTGTGTGTGCATGGATTAGTTTGGGCCAGAGCAGTACCAGCCTGTGGATTGAACACACCTGTAACAGCTCCAAGCCTGCCGGGGCTGGAGTCCTCCAACCATCAGAAGTACTGTGCGTATTCAACACATTCTGCATTATGTACAGTCACTGGTTGATTTTTATCCCTTTGGGAAACATAACTTGAAATTTCTCAGTAGTTTGGTATAAGTGCAAGCAATTAAAAAATTATTCCTGAAATATTCTTATGGGAATAGAGATTAAGGGAAAGATGGGAAGGGGGATAAGGGGCTCAGAACTTAGGCAAGTAAGGATAAGCAGGAAAGAATAAATAGATGCACCTTTACCAGGGATTTGCATCCTCTGGTTTGGTCCTGCCTTGCAAAAGCTAGAGTGTGGGAGAATCACACCTCTGTGAATGGGAAGCAGAGAACAGATGTTTCTACCCCAAGAAGCTATATCTTCAACCACCACCCACTTTCCCACATTACATACTGTACCTGTATTACTTGTCTTTAAAGAACACACAGCCTTATCAGGTAAGTCACCCGTATGTCAGGAGAGAACACAGGCACTCTCTGTCTACAGCCAACACAGACCCTTGCCTGCCCTACAACTCCTCCTCTTCCTACTGGACTCTCTCTTTCCCAGGCTTTTGAGGGCTGTCCTTAAATACTCTGACAAGTTGCTGGCCCTATCTACCTCTGTGATTCCCAGTGAGGCTGGGCAATTAGCATTAGTCCCTCAGGCTAATTATCTACTCAGACCTCCTGACCAAATCTCAAAATAACCCAAAATCTCTGCACAACACTTGGGTGACAAAGGCTGCAGCCACTTGAGGAACAAAAAACAAAAGGGAAGAGACAAAGCAAGTCGCAGTTACAGTAAGGAGAATTTATGAAAGCTTGTTGTCATCACACCCATCGTAAGTTGCTGGTTTTTACTGTCTTGTGGGAAGCAGTGCAGCTACTAGAGCCAGCAGCACAGCAAGTGTTTTCTCTCTGGGATATTTTAAGTCATTAAAGGTTGCTAAAGACATATTTGTCCTTGGACGGCTTAAAAGAAAATCTTTAAAAAAAACTGGCATGTGGGACTCAGTGAGGTAATGAGTGATGTGAAAGAGCCAAATATTAGATTCCAAGCACTGTAGTATGATTGAAATTTCACGTTACCTAGAGGGTAAAGAAAAATTCAGTAACTTATTTTGAAACAGTGTAAGCAAACAAGATTTCCTGATTTTATCAGTGCTGTTTGAGATTTATTTGAAGCTGCCATGCAGCAGAGGATAATTTTCTAATATCACATTCTCTTTGAACGGTTCAAGTGTTTACCATAAGCAAAATGAAACAGGATTTTGTAATAAGCTGCTTCTTTATTGACTTTACCCTGGCAAAGTCCAACATATAGGTGGATGATATTCTATTCAACCAATGGCAAAAACTTCACTTGCTGGCCTCCCCAGGAGGCTATGCTGTCCTCTACAGTTTGTGAGACTGACAATTATTTGTCAAGGTGGCAAGGGCTTGAGTGATCAAGATGAGAGAAAAGCTAAGAGGTAGAGAAGTATTTTCTCCTATCTTGCTCTTGGCAAAAGATGAAACGAGACCTCGTTCTTGTGGGCTAAGTGAAATGTAGAGGTAATAGAAAAGGTTATCTACAAAAATCACCAAACAAGACACAATATTTCTTTTAGTTTCAGAGGAGATAAGACAAGTAAAAACATCTGCTATCACCTAGAAATGTCTTTCTTTCAGAAAAGGCATAACTGGGACTAGGGGTATGGCATTGGCCTGTACTGCCCCACGGGAAACCCCTGCTTTGGTACACTGGAGCTTTTTACAGCATCCACTGTGCAATGCAGATCTCTGGGTGAAGGACAGTGATTCCTTCTGGAGAAGGACACATCATGTTCTTGCATTAGACTGAACATTCAATTTATTGCAGATGGATTGTAACAGAGTCCTGATGCCATCTCTAACCTGGGCACGCTGCCATGCCTCAAGTTCATTCCAGCGATGTACTGAGATGGCTTTGCTCCTCTTAGTTTCAAATCTCTTTGGAGACGGTCCAGGCAGGCCTTCCCTACTTTTTGACAGCTCTTGGCTGGCTTCTTCCAGGCTTAGCAGTTCATTTCCAAATTTCCCCCACTCCTCACATCGCTCCTCTTTGATTCAGCTCTGCCCAAACAGGCCCTTCTTCAAGCCTGGAGTCTAATCTCCAGGTGGTGAGCATCCACACCTTGCCTCATTTTTACCCAGCTGCCCTCTCAGCTGCCCTTTTACCCTAAGATGCCCTCTCAGTAGAAAGACTGAAGTGTTATCACTCATTTGCCTCCCCCTGGCAATGGTGCAGGGAGGGCCTTTGCTGAGTATCACATGCAGCTCCTCAAAAGCAAGTTTAGACAGAATTCCACCCCACAAAAGAAGAAATGAAAGGAAAGACCAGATACCATCTCCTAAATACGTGACCCTCCCTCCTAAGGATCAAGCCTTCTTGCCCTCTCTGACAGAAGTCAGTGGTGTATATTGTGTTATACAGATGGATCAGAAGTTGTGCAAATCCAGATGATTATTTCTGATGATTTTAGATGCTGGCTAACAGTTCTAAATATTTGCCTGCTGTTGGTAATCATCCAGGTTTGTGAATTACTCAGAAAATATTCAATTAGCAAGAAATTAATTGTGTTTTTAATTACCAGCTCTTCTATGATGATATATAGTATAAGCATAGATGGAATGAACAAAAATGCAGATTATGCATGCAGAGTTGGAAGGAAGCCTTCTCTGAAAAGCTCTTTTCCAAATACTGAACGAGACTAGGAAAATAAAATGAAAGATAATAATGGGAACTGGGGAGAAAAAAATTACACTTTTAAAGTCATATATGGGTCTGAATTCAAACTCAGGTCTGACACAGGATGTGCACTAGCTGTAATCTTCCAACCAATCCATCAGCACCAGGTTCAGCATGTTCAACCCAAACCATCCCTTCCTCCTGCATTTCCTGTCAGCGTTTCTGAAACCTTGAGCCATCTGACAGAAAATGCTTGACTTAAGGATAAAGAATGGATGCAGGTCATTTGAACACAACACTTGGCGTCTTCAGAACACTCTGGAATTAGGCACAGATTACCCTGCAGCTATTAAGGGCAGGGGAATGAAGAGATGCTGGACAGGAGCTAAAGCATTTGGCTGAGACAGTGTCCAGCTGAGGTGCCAAGCTGCCCTTCCTTCACACAGATGTACCAGTTTGGCTGCTTGGGCCCTTTGGCTGATGAACTCTTGGCTAGATGTTTCCAGCAGCTTTGGGACTATCTCACATCCTTAGTGTGCTAGAAATTCCATCTCTTGGCCCTCGAGGCAGAGGATACCTCCTGTGTTGTTTTGCAGACAGTTGAAGTGGAGGTGATTAAAAATACAGATACATTTTCCTGGTGAACTAAGGAGAAGCTTATTCCACTTTCAGTAAGGACTTCATTGAGGATTGGTCACTTCCAGATTTCGCACAGAACAGTGTGTACTTTTAAAATAATAGCAATGGTCTGTAGCCTGACTATGGGCAGAGGTTTAAGGCCCAGTTCTGCCATGCACATCTTGCCTGTAGGGCTCCCAGTATTAAACCTTACATTTTGTTGGGGCACCATTTTTTTTGTTCACCAAACCCTTACCAGCAGATGCCTTCACCACCTATAGATGCATCTCATATGTGCACACTCAGTATATTCAGTGACATCACAGTGTAAAACAATGTGCCTACCATGGGAAACACCAGACAGAGTTTGAATCAGCACTGGATCTGCCACTGAGCACAGATTTAAAGTTGCCAGACTGGTTCAGTGTAATGAACTGGTTCAGCTGCCTGCTCCATTTCAGAAATCAATGAGACATTGTCATCCACTGCAGGATAAACTGAGAACTCTGAACTAAGGTCTTGACAGGTAAAATGCCTTTGATTTTGCCTTTAATTCAGCAAGCACACAACATTACTGGATTCTCTATATTAATAATGAATACATAGTGAAGCTCATGTCAGTGGCAGAGTTTCAATTCTAACCTGAGAACAGCATACCTCTGTGAACAGCACGTCTGGGAAAAGCAAGACACTATTCACAGTGTAGCCAAATACAGTCAGGAAATGTGGCAGCTGTTTAACAACACATGGAAATAAAATGATAGTAATAAAATTTGTAATTAGATTTATTAACTCCTTTCTTATTTTCAGCATTATTTGTTCAGTCAAAGAAATCCACTTATTTTCTTAAATTTTGTTTCTAGTGAAAGATCTGAAAACATAAGGTCCTAGAACTGGTTTGGACCTCAGAGCTCTTTAGGGCAGGAACTCTTGCATACATTTAAGTGCAGCATATATTCCAGGCATACATGTGATTGCTCCAACTAACCAGCAGACCACGTTCTGCTTGCCCACATTGCCCTCCTGCAGAGGCCAAGTACATGTGCCCTTCCCTCCGGCTCAGGCTGACAACTATGCCACTGGGATCTGGGTTTTGGATCTGCTGAGGGAGAGAGCTGGTGCCTGCCCTGGCACACAGCACTGGTGTGTGGGTTTGCACAGTGATGAGCACATCACAGCCTGAGACCTCAGCTAGAAACGTTAGGAATTACCATGAGAAAAACAAACAATAAGCAAAATGTGATGCGGAAATCATCTCACATCTTAAATGCCAGTCTGAGGGTTAACATTGCCCTCCTCTGAGAGAGAGAGGAAGAAGCTTGCCTTTCTGTTTGTTTGATGAAAGGCAGCTCAATTTCTGTATTTTAAAAAGAAAAAAAATTGTCTTTCATTAACAGCCAAAATTGAAGATTGATAAATACTGTGGTATTTTTCAGACCAAATCCATTTATTTCAACAGATCTTTAAAAAGTGAAAATTTGACATGTAGATTTTAACTGGTGTATATATATATATATATATAGTGTACACAACACTGGCTGCAGCCTGAAATAAATAAGCCAAAGCCATGATTAAGATGTTATATATTATGCAATTACTGTGACTTGGCTTGCTGTTTATATCCACTCAGAGTGAACTGATCCAAATCAAATAGGTTTGAACCTATATTTGACAGCCCAAGTTGGCCTTTTTTTTTTTAATGTAAATTTGAACTGCAAGATCTATGATTTCATGTTCCTAGAGGAAAACTTAAGAACTGTAATTGAATGCTGTTAAAAACATACAGTGGACCTTTACATAAAAAGAATGCCTTTGAATCTGTATTTAACAAATGACTGGGTATTAGTTACATTGAGTTCAGTCTCTTGGCCACAGTAACATTAATTTAATCTCCATCTCTTAGTTGCAGAGCAGTTCTGTATTTACTGTACTGTATTTAGATGGAGGGATCATTAACTGCATTAATAGCAACAAACTGTAGATTTTTTCTAATTTACAGTTTCTCTGTTGATTGTTATTTTCTCAGTGCCAGGAATGATTATGAATCTGAGTGGTGCCAAAACACTACAGCCTTCTTTGACTTCAGCAAGAGTTGCAGCTGGTCTGCAGATTGCACAGTTCTGGTGTTATGTTTGTGGCAGAGCAGCATAAGCTATGAGGTGAGGGCTGGTCATGTGGTGTTATGATGAATTTGAATTCATGGGAATATTTTATTGGAAATCTGAAAAAATAATTTGATCTCACTTCTACATCTTAACAAACTCTTTGAACCTACCTGTCTTCTGAATAAGGACTGAAAATTATTCTAGTTATAGGCAAAAGTATGAGTATGTTGCATGTTGCCACACAGGATTCTCTAAATATTGTAATACTAAATAGATCTATAAATTTTAACAGACTAAGTTGTGATAGTCAGATATGGTATGAAGATTCCTGAGAATAGCTAGTGTCCTTCATAGATCTATGTTTAGATTTCGTTTTAGTATTTTTATTACTGCTTTTATTTATTGTGGTATGTTATTGCATAATTGCTATTGTGCAAGTATTCAGTGGCACCTCACCTTTTTCTCAACACCTTCAAACATATAAACTGAGGTATTGATTTCTTCAAATAACCCAGTGGTCTTGTTGAATTACTGGCAGACTATGCTGCACTTACCTTGTTCTGATTATCAGCACCCATTTAATCAAACATTTAAGATGCTTAACAGAACAGAAGGATGGTTACCAATCTTTGAAAGACCTAAAGTCAGCACCATTGCCAGGATCAAAGGACCAGTTTGATGTATAGGTGTTTCATATTAAAACCAGACTGTCTGGCGGAATCTTGATGAAGACATTAATATGAATTTATTTTAAAAAAAGTTTATTTGAAACCTAATATGTAGCAATAGTCTAACAAAAAACTGACATAAAAATCAGACACTGCTAGTGCATAAATTATAATTGGAGGTGATATAGAGTCTAACCTAGATCAGGTCAGTAATACCTTGTGAAGAGTGAATGTCTGTGACTGTGACACGAGTATCAAGGGTGTGATCTCTCTCTACATTAGGACATGAAGAATACCACAAAGAACTCAGCAAGAAATTTTGGATTGATCTCACATACTACAGCTAGACGTATAGAAAGGAATGTCGTTGATGTTCTCATCCATATCTCACAGATAAAAGCTGTTCAATTAGCACTAAAAAATGCTCAGCCAATAATCACTACAGAATTATGTCTTCCTCCCAATGTGAACGTGAAAGATTTGTTACAAGTAACAACACCAGGAGTCTCTGAGTACATCTTCATCACAATATTAGCTTGGGAGCAGCCCTAAGAGCATACAGGCACTCCTGAGTCCTCGTACTAAATCCATGAAGCCTGAAATGGGTGCGGTTATTGGATTGCCACTGTGGTACTGCTTTACAGCATGAGTGCTTATATTCAAGTGAAATCTATTCCTGTGTACATGTACTCAGACGATCAAGAATGGTAACAAAGACATGAATCTCTAAAAAAATTAAAAAAGGATTATATTTAATCTTGTTTTTTTCCTAATCAGTTCAGGTCTTGTTTTGGTATCTTAAATACACTGCACTTAAAAAAGCCTCACTGCACCGTGAGCCCATCTTTTTTTCCCAAGATTCAGCTATCTTATTTTTCTTAATAGATATCATGAAAGTTTTTCATTACTATACTGTGAAGTATTGTATTTATGCTAAATTACACCATTAAAAAAAAATCTGTCATGTTTAACCCCAGCCAGCAACTAAGTACCAGGTAGCCACTTGCTCACTACCTCCCATCCCAGTGAGAGGGGGAAGAGAAAGAAAAAAAGGTACTACTTAGCAACAACCAAAACATCAGGGTGTTATCAATGTTATTCTCATACTAAATCGAAAGCACAGCACTGTACCAGCTACTAAGAAGAAAATCAACTCTATCCTAGCCAAAAGCAGACCAACACTGAACACTTCACAGTATTTCTGTCAGGTCAGTGAGTGGTATTATTCATGACAATAATTTTTCTAACCACACCAGTCAAATAGTGATCAAGATAGTTACTGCCTCTTTACACAACTTATAGAAAAGGTGTTTTAATGCCTTTCAAAAAATGAATGTACTTGGAAACTCAGAGAAGGAGTGGTTTTAAATCATGGTGGGAAACCTGATGCAGTGTTCTGATTAAAAGATATATGAAAATAACAACTGCAGCAATGCAAGTTGACAGTTCCTACATCCAGAAACAAACAGCAACTGCATTTATTTGAAAGATACATTCAAGGCAAGTATGTGCAAAATACAAAGGGTGTCCAGTTTGATGGAACAAATAGCTGACATTTTTTTTCCACTTTTCACTAAGAGAGAAGACTGATGACATTTTAATGGTGTAATAAAGACCCTGATTGCCACTGGTGACAGAATATGCCATGAGATCCGAATGAATATGATGGATAGGAACACTTGCACTGTATTGAATTGTTTTTTCATTTTTTTTCTCTGTTGACAACAGTTCTTTCAGTTCTTCAACTTTTAAATAAACCAGCAAAGGTTGTGAGGGAAATATTTGAAGACAGGAGATCTGTGCTTAAAGTTTAGTGTAATTGCCATTTTAATGTTGGTCTTAAAAGTTAGTTTCACCAGCAGAAAATATGTGAGAGTTTAACTGTTTATACAAAGAATTTAGAGCTAATTGCTTTGTGCTAAGAATCACAACTAAACACTGAATTACTTTGACATAGTTCTTACAGTAGAAAAGTTCGCTCTCTTTCACTATCAGAAGAGACATTCCTAGGATTATGTTTTTGGATTTGTGATTTCAGAGGTCTTTGTGCAGAAATTTCTGCACTGGCATAAGCTTATATTTCTTCTTATGCATTTTCCCTGTGTTTTGGGTTTTTGTTTTTGGTAAAGCATAGAGTTGCAGCACCCTGGACCATTTCTTCTGGAACATTTCTCCTTACTGGAACATTTACCCTTGGTGTATCTGGAAGGAAGACCTTCTATAAATACAACCTTGTCCTGTATCCTTGATGTGCTCATGTCTCAAAATTAGAAGAAATTTAGATGCATAATGAACAAGTGGTAGGGCTCTCAGTCCTAAATATTTAGCCAAGCAATTATAGAAACACAAAAGTTCAAAAGGCACACAAGGAAGTATCATAATCAGAAATGTAAATGAACCACAATACTTGTAAGAAGCTAATTAACAGCCTAATAAATCCCTGTAGCAATGGATTAATTTCATTAGATCTCTGGAAAAGGAGAAGCATTTTTTTTGATTTACACGGAAAAAATGCTTTCAAGGATACCTTGTGGGTCAGACCAGTGCTCAAATTTAGAAAATTATCTGACACCCTCCTCCAGAGGTACAAATTGTAACCTAAAAATAATTTTGAGTGTTACTGAAGGATAAGTTGGTGGAAGAAGAGTCCTTCAGGAGCAAAGAATAAGCATTACCCCTCATTTTCAGAAGTCTGTATCTTTTCCACATATATGTGGTCACTTCATACTTTTCACCTAGCTGCATAATAATTTCCTCCTGACTCAGAGACATCTTTTCAAACCTAATTTTATGAGGAGGTCTACTTGGTATCAAATCCCATACTGTCTGTAAAGATCTTCTTGGAGAGCCAAGTGACCTTTTTCTGTGCATGGCAGCAGTACCTGTGGGCCATGCTGGCACTGGGGATAAGTCTGGCCTCTGTCAGAATACAACATGCAATTTTATCTTAGCACAGCTGCCAATATCATATTATGTGACACTACTGCAATTTGAAAGTAATCAATACCTGAATTCTATTATTTATAGAAATTCCTTTAACTACAATGTACTTGAGGGAAGAGTGAGAGGCTAGTAAATGTTTCTTAAAAGAGATAAATAAATTGTTCTATCTTAGGAAAAGCAAGATGGGACAATCCAAAATCCCATTCTAATTTTTTAGTTTTAGATGATGTAACTGAGTACTGTGGTAAAAATATTTATTTTGGTCTGCATTCCTCTGTACCTGACCAGATGGGCAGGGTAAGACCAGACTCAAGCATCCTCCTGGTCACCCTGCAGAGTCCTTGAGGGATGGTAGAAGTTTTTGGATGAGCAGTCTCTCTCCTTAGCTGTATTTGCTCAGAAATGACTGTTAATGGTGTTTCACCACCTCAACAACTTATTCCAATACAGCTTATTGGCTATATCAGCTGTTCCTCAACTGACTGTTTTCACACCAACCATCAGATAAAATTGCTCTTATGTGAACCAAATTTATACAGCATAATTCTTCAACTTCAAAAAAAACTCCTTTAAATTCAATTACCCATTTTTTACTTACCATCTTCATTGCACCAGAATGATGAGTGTGAGCTTGAGAACCTTTTTTGTAACAATTTTATATTAATATTTTGCATATAAAAACATGACTAAAGTTAAATGCCACAGAAAGCCTAAATTATTTTCTTCTTTCATAATTAAATAAGGGAAAACCCTTAAAAATTGTAAACAGACCCTCATCCAAACATAAAAGTCTTTGTAAATGAGCTTATGTCAATGGAGCAGGGAAGAGGGAGTGATTTTCACACTTACGTGTAAATGCTTTTAAAACTGAGGGTATTTCCATAAAGCTAAATACAATTCCTCAATGGGGAAACACTTTAGACAAAGATTTTTGGTCCTTTATTTTATTATTTGCACCAGAATAAAATCTGAAGCTTTCCAAGAAGCAACTGAGGTGCAGAGACAAACGGGTAGAGATGAAGGACAAACACAGCAGCCTAATGACATTAATTAGGGCTTCAGTCCTTCATTAGCAGTGTATACAATTTAAGCTCATCTCCTAAAGTGCCTTAAAATTAAGAGGTACAGTGGGTATCTTACAAGTATTCATGAACTACAAAGTCATTAGTGACCCGACTTGCATGTTATAGTTTTCAATGTTGCCAAGATTGCCACTGACCAACTGACGAAAACATTGTGCTCAGGGTGGTGATGGAGAACAGCCCAACAAATGCCAGTGTTAGGGAAGAGCCACCTGTGCCAGTGTGAAGCAGAGGAGTCCATGACCTTAGGTCCAGGGAACAGGGACAGAATCCTTCACGGCAGCATCCCTGCCACCCGCATGACTTGGCCTGCACTGTACCCACTCCAGAGAGGGTTACAGAACTGCAACTACCAGTACAATGCTCAAAGTCTTCTCTCCACAGCTGAGAGAGTTGGGAGAGAGCCCCACTGGGTCTGGTTGGTTGTTTTTTCATTAACGTGGTCCTTAAGGATTCAGCAGGTGCTTCAATTTATTTATATCTCAAGATATGCTGCCTTCCTCACCAAGGCACTTCTTTCTTTCTGTCAAAGACCTTTGCTACCTACCACAGTAGATCTTAAAGCAGGGAGAAACAGGATTTTAACTCAGCAGGTGTGGAGGCCACTATACAGGTGCAATGAATAAATAAAGATTTGGAAAGCTTTTGTCAGCCTAAAATACCTCCTGGTTTAGTAAAATAATAATAATAGTTGTAGCGACGTCTGAGGTTTGCCACTGAAAACCTACAATTTTAAATAGCTGTGACTCCCAAATTGTGACAGATACCAGCCTGTATACCTCTACATTTAGCCCCTTGAGTTTATGTTTCTCTTTCCCTGTAAAAACAAAGGATCATATCTGCTCTTTGGATAATTCCCCTTATTTAAACATCCTTATTTCTTATGAGCAGCAGCTCACAGAAGCAGGGTTGACTACTGAGTATGTGGCATGTTCACAGTGTGCTCAGTTCTGATTAAAATTAGTAGTTGCAAAGCCATTAAGGTATCTGAATTTGATCGGTTATAATTAGAACAAAACTGTCACAGTAACAAAGCAACATGAAAATGTGCTGTTCCTTTAGGGAGGAAGCAACTGCAGAAGAGCCACTTTGCAGATATAGGATTTTACATAACTAATAAATCTGATTAACTTTTCAGGTCATTCTGTGTATTCAGGATGGCTTGAGCTGAGAGATAAACAAGCTCTGGAATTTCCTTTTTTTTGACAAAAAATGTCATTTTGTGCAGAAAATGTTTCCAAGCAAAACTACAAGAAGAATGGGAAATTTTGAGCTCTTCAAAACATTATAACACTACTTTTTTTTTTTTAATAATACATTTCAGCATTCCTGAAGCCTTGATGATACATTGTCATGACCTGAAACAGGCTAGTCTGAGTCAGCTTTAAATTGAAGGCATGTTTTTTTCATAGCAAAACACTACTTTGAGGGAGTTGTAATTTATTAGAATGTCTTTCCATCATTCTGTTCTCTTTGATGAGCTAAGGACTCCTGTCCAAACATCCATCCCACTGAAGTTAATAATTGATTACAGTTCAGTAGCCAAACAAAATCAATCTGAAATATTGTTTTGAAAAAAGCTTTGAAAGCCCTGTTATTCTAAGGTTTTTTTGTTTGGTTGGTTTGTTTTTTTTTTTGGTTTGGTTTGGTTTTTGTTTTGTTTTGTTTTTGTTTTTAAGAAATGTTAAAATAGTCTGATTTTTAAAAATATCTGTACCACTAATCAGTACTGCTCACATGCTTACCAGGAGAACCCATCAGCCTTAAACTGCATGTTTTTAAAAAATAAAATGAAAGACCTTTTTTATCCCGTGTTAAACTTGATTATACATCGATAAGCAACAGCACAGAACATTTTCAGAAGGAAACCTAAATCAGTGATGCACAACCTGTGCTCTCCATAGCCTTTGCATTATTAGGGTGAATGGGAGTATGGATTACAGCTATGCAGATATAAAAATAGATCTTAATATTTCAAATCTGTTTAACAGAGTATATTTTTTCAGGGTTTTTTTGGGGAGTTTTTCTGTTCATTTGTTTTTTGTGTTTGTTTGTTTTCTAATTACATTTTTGACATCTTGACATATTAAGTGGTTTAAAAAAATAGAAAACCAAGCAACAAACCACAAGGAACAATCTCATTCCACTCTTTCCTATTCTTCTCTATTCACATCCTACAGTGACAGATAGACTTGTTGTTTGACTGAGCAAAAGAATTATAGGAGAAGCATTGAAGTTACAACTTTAGTTTCAATGGTACAACACCAAGACCTTGCCCTGCCTGGTAATGATGTAGCAGGGGCCAGTTGGCAGTGACTAGCCCAGTCCTACCTCCTAGCCTGGCACAGCACGAAGCCATGGGCTCCCAGCAGGGCAGCTGCTCCCTGTGCCAACCAAGGTGTTCAGCTGCCTCTGCCAAGAGCACTTGCAAACCTTCCCAGTGTCTGGTAATATGAGCATTAAATTGAAAGCCAGGAAAACTCAAGTCTTAATTCCAGACCTGGCTTTCACTTGCCATAATCTAATTATATGTTGTATTAAGCATTCATGAAGAAACAAAATCATTAAGTGATTGTCTATAATAAAAGGGACTGTCCACAGTTCAAGCTGCATGCCAGATACACAAAGTTTGCAAGTGGTTGTGACTCTGGTCATCATGATGTGCCCTGGTGTCCCAGCTACCCTCTTCTTACCTTGGCTGAGGGCTGGTAGGAAATCTGTTCTATTTCCTTATATACAATGCTATACTCTGTAGGGTGGGTTTTACAATCCCAGTATGCTGTACATGGGTTTCCCAGGCAACACTTGCAATACAGGCTTCAGTATCCGAGTTACTTGTGTTGACAAACTACATGCAATCTACCATTACTACAGCTGTGTACTCCACCACTTTAAGGTTTTCAAACTTTTAGAAGAGTTACAGATATGTATCATTTAATAGAGGGAGGAACTAGGGCATCTGATGATAGGTCTGCTCTGGTACTTGGCTATTGCACAAGCCACCATGCCATGCTATTTCCTTGTGAGGTTTTTTATTTGTCAATGGAAAATGCAAAAGTGATTCAGAAAAGTTTAATTAATTGCATTTCAAATTCATAACTTGAAAAAGAATTAACACATAAGTAAAAAATAAAAGCATTAAAAAAGAAAATAATACTTGTTCATAGAATCTTTCAATTTTTTAAGCAAAGGAAAGGAAATAAACCACTTTATTTTAAATTAGACTTCTTTATGACATCTCTACTATTGAAATAAAGAAGGAAATAGAGCCTGCAATCTGGCATGCAAATCACAGTACAGCATGGAGACATATCTTCTAATTCTGTAGCAAGTACAGTAAAATCTGCAAGCACTACACAGCATGTGCTCATCTTTCATGTGTGCTTCTCTTCCTTGTTAAATCAGCACTAGACACAAGGAGGACAGGGCACAACATGACCATGAGCCATGGCTCTGACTCAGGCACTGAGTTTCCTTGCAGGTGTCTGGCTCTGCCCTAGCCTTTCTGCAGGGATCTTCCTCCCCAGCAGAGTGTTAACTCCTCACTGGCTGTCTCAGAGAAGGACACTGGGGTCTGTACACCTTGGGAGATACAGAAATTACTCTTTTCCTACTCTCTCTCCTTTGGAATTGTCCTAGTTGTACAGCAAGATTGATTTTATCCATTTAGAACAGTGCAAACACTGAAGAAACAACAGTTTTTATAGAGGATGGAAAAAAAGCTAATTTAAACCTTTTCTTAACAGCAGTCCTGAAGGACCCAGGACAGGAAAATGAAAGGGAGAAGATGCAGTTTAAGTTACCGAAAGTATTGGCAGATAGCTGCTTAATCCCAGAACTGTCATGTCAACTTAAACCCTTCCATTGGCAGTGATTCAATGATCTTCATCTCTCCTGGGAGCTTGAAAAGGTCAGAGAGAGAACACTGCTCTTATTCATGTGCAGGCTTGATTGCCTTTCTAGAAAGCCATCTATGCTTGAGGCTCTGGTTGGCAATTCCAGAATGGAAAGAGCTGGGTACCCTGACTGGGATGGACACTGTTCAGCTGCTGCTGACTCAGCACACCCACAACAGGCACCTGTAATTCTCGGTGGGGCCTCAGCATGTGCCAGGCACCTACGGGACCCTGTGGGGCCACCTCGGCTGACAAGGCCACTCATAATCATTTTAAGTGTTTCCAGTTGTATTCAGTGCACATCCCTGTGTAGTGTGGCCTCAGAGTGTGTTTCATCCTGCTGATATCATGGAGATAGTTTCCCTGGTGTGAGGAAAGAAGGAGTTTTGCTCTTGGATCGCGTGGTTTGCATTTGGTTTCCCTGTTTCTGTATCTAGTGCAATAGGGCTATCTTCATCTTAAAGATTAGAAGGCAGCAGAAGAGATACCTGATTCATAGCTGTATTCATTCACCTGCAGAGCCTACAACACATCTGTATAACCTCCACCTTTGCTAGATCAGGTGTGTTGCAGAGCACTACTATCACCATGCAGCAAAATCACACTTAGACACAGCAGAAAAAAACCTCTCTCTTCTGTGTGTAATGGTGATCTATGCCTTTACAAACTCAAGGTCTTATTACTACAATTTCTTCTATATAAAAATGGAGCCCTAGGAATGGAAAACCTCCAGCTGGGACAAGAGCCATCTGTTCGGCAGCAAGGACTGTGGCAGGCTCCTCATGGAGGGCTCCTTTTTCCCCACTGTCCTATCAATGCCCAGCTCAGTTTTCTGCCCAGCTCTCCATGGGGACAGGGATAGGGACTGTGTCTGCAAATACAACTCCCTTCAGAATACAGAAATTGCAGATCAATACAGGAAAGTTTAGTTCATACCCAGTCATTTTTTCACATACGGGAAAGCATGCATGCATGTATGAGTCCATATTCACCAAAAGAACTTGTAGCATAACCCGGAACAAAAAATCTGCAAGTCAGATTGCTGAGCTGCACATTCCTGAGGTGCCATGGAATGGAGGACAAAGCAACATGCCCTGAAGCTGGGCTACAGCCCACTGAGAGGTGTTGAGGAGTGGCTGAGCAGGGGCAGTCCCTGTGAACTGTACACAGAGGTGCTCTGCATTCCCCATATAACAGTCCACCTCCCCCCTTGCTCTCCTGGCCTCACAGGCACACCACAAAACATTCTTGTCAATACTAATGCATTGCAGAGCAGTCAATAGGGAATGCAGTAGGGCCCAAGCCCTGCCTGGCTCCGTTTATTTTACCAAAGATGCTGGCCACATGCTCCTCCCTCCTCTGACTTCCCAGGGAACATTTTTGCTCCTTGTCATCTGCAATGTCTTATAGGACCTGCCAAGACCACCAAAAATCTTCCCTCAGCACTTAGTAAAGGTTTCTGCTCTGCACCCACGAGTGTGCCCAAATTGGCCTTGGCTCATCACCCCGCTTCCAGAGATGGGAGCCTCTCCTGAGCCGCAACTCCCCATCCATCTTGTGGCTTCTGACTGAAAGGACATTTTATCTCCAGCCACTTTCTCATCATGGCTTCCAATCAGTCTAATAAATTTTCATAGTCACTTTGAGAAATTCAACAAGAGGATACTGCCTTTTTTGTGTCATTTTTCATCATCTGTGTCATACATTTCAGACTTTCCAGGAAGTTTAAATGTTCAAAGGAAGGATTATGAATGATATCCTTGTTCTAATCTGAAAGCTTTAGAAAAGTTTAACTTAGCATAAATAAATTTCTGTGACAATCACTCGTGATTTCATATTTTTAAAAGTATTTTTTCCCTAATATTTTCTAATACTTCTAATTTATGTATCCATAAATGCCCGATCATCACCTATATTATTTCTTACACTGGCCCCACATACATGTGATCACCGAAACTAGGATTAAACAGTTGAGCTTTCTGCCAGAAAACCATGAATACAGATAAAAAAGAACAGATTCATATTAGGACATTTTTATTTTAGAGGTGGTACATATTGATCTGCTACCTTCTTTGAGGCAGTCAAGAACATTTTTCTTCATTCTTTTTCTCCCAGGTATTCCTACTTTATGAAATGCACAGTACAGTAATACAAGGTGTATATTTTTACCAAGCATAAATCTTCCTATTTTCTCTCCTAAACTGCCATTTCTAGTTGCTGAATAAAATTATGATAACTTGTGTCATACTCTGTATATTAACACTGGCTGATCAAAGGCAAACTTTGTAAGACAAGTGTCAGCGTAAGTATGTACATTTTAAGAAAGTTTAGACTGAAAGAATAAAACTTAGAACTGCAAACTCATCTTGATATTTGGCCACACTTTGAAAGAAGACAATGGGGGAAAAAATCTACACTTTAAATAGTTGCTTTGTTGTGCTTGAAATTGAAATTCTGTGAACCTTCATAAAAGGTGCAGAAACATTAAAACCAGAGAAGTAGCAAACAGAAGCAGCAAGCACCAAACTGCTTGTAGAGAATACACTGCAGGAACTGTCTGCAAATTTTCACTGATGGAGCATAAAAGAAACACAGTGTAAAACATTACTGAGCAATCTCACTTATTGTTTTCAGACAGATTTATTTTCATCTGGACTCCTTGGGACCATCCTAAAATTGCTTCTCAAAGCCTACAAGCTCTAGATTTGCTGCAGGAAGGATTGGCAAGTGCATTTGACTCATAAGGAAACCAAAGAATCTCTTTTGAGTATCTCTGTGATACATGACGCACAACGACAAGCCGGCTAGGGTACATGCTAAGTGGCTTATTTATTGGCAAAATTCTGTCCTAAAATTGAAATGGCTCATTTATTGTCCTGAATTTATCTAGATCTCTTTTAACTAAATATACCAAAATAACACCTTTGGCTGCAATCATGCTCCATGTGGGGAGCCTAGTAAACCGGCACTGCTGTTTTTATTTTGAAATCATAGCTATGGTCATTCATGGACCCAAAACTCCATAATCTTGGTGGACTATCCTAGGAAAGTTAGCTGAAGATTTTCAATTTCATTTTTTGCCCAAGGCTGTAAAAAATGTTTTTGAATGTATTCAGGTATTCAAGAGTAAACTGAGATGTAAGGCTCTGATTTCCGTAAATTCAAAGATCTAAACATAAGATAAGGTAGTGATGCAAATCACTGTTCAAATGTGCATTTATAGCTCTCTGCTAAACACAGTAAAGAACTCCCAGCAGATAGTACTTTTATTTGTGTGTGGGTGTACTCCAGCTTTGCATTTCATTCTCTAAGCGGCACTTAGCAGTATTTATCCAGTCATTCGAGTCTTGTATAATCCATATAGTTTTACCTTTATATACAATGTCAACTTTGTAATATCAATACCATAATATCCTTTTTAAAAAACCATAAAGTTTGCACTGTCAAAATCAAATATATCGAAATAAAGTCCTGCGACATTGTTTCAGATTTTTACAGAACACAGATATGTATATGATAGTTCTTCACAGGCTTTCAGCTCTATCGTGGAAAATGACAGTAAATTCACTGTGCCTATAGATGCAGCATCTGCAGCAAGTCTCAGACAGCCCCTGTGCAGTGCAGTGGTGACTGGCCATGCCTCTGCCCAGGGCACAGCTGCACCCTCCACCAGGAGTTGACAGTGGCCCACGAGATAATCCCTGTATCCCATGTGGCAGTAGAATAATTTACACTGAGCACAGTCCTGATAGCATCTAAGGATAAAAACTTGTATTTAACCTGTATGTGGCCCAATCAATACAGGTAACTGAGGTTGCAGCTATAACCCCACAATGAGAAAGTGTGATGCAGAGTAAGACATCCCAAGAACAGAAAATATTCAAGGGCATTTTTCCCTATCCTTCTTTGTCACTGAAGAGCATCTCTATGTCCTTGCTTTAGCTCAGGTGGGGAGACAACCAGTTTGAATTGAACCTGGTTGTGGTCCCTACTGCCCTCATGTTTGCTACACACAGCAGTGTCCAAGTACATAAACTGGATAAAAAACAAAGCTGGAAGATATCCCACAACAGTGCATCCACAGGACTCCCATCAGCAACAGTTTCATCACACCAGATCAGTTTAGATGAATCCAAATAAAATAATGAAAAATGCGTATAATACCAATGTTAGGCCTTCAGCAGCCACTGTTTTGCTATGCAGAACTGTACTACTCTGTACTACTGTACTACTCACTGATGTAAAAGCCTGACCAGCACGGTTTCAAGTCACAAGGCCATTTTGGTACTGAATGTTTGCCAGGCAGAGTACGTATTTCTTATCAGGCAGAGTACGTATTTCTTATCACACAAACCACCAAGACTAATCCCTTTGTGTGATGGACATTTGTTGCATCTTCTGTTCAGCATCATATGAGTTTCTTGGACAAAGTCCATCATTTAGATGTTGGCTAGTGCACATGCTTATTTTCAAAGGAGCTTTTAATCCACTTATGTTGAAAAGATTTATTGGTTTAATTATTGGTTTATTTTCTGGTTTATTCCTACCCTTTGATGTTACTGGTTATTACAAAGCTTCTATAAAGGGGCTGTTAATTACTCATGCCATTCAGAAATCTATTGAAGTGTGATTTAAGGCAGCATATACATTGCTTGATGAAGAGGAAATCATTAAATTTTTTCACTCGTTAAAGAAAAGAGAACATTTTGCAGAATGTTTTCATAATGGTGACATGAATAGTATGTCTTCATTGGGACTGTCTGAGGGAAAGTAAAGTTAAGGAAAGGAGGGAAGTGGATTTCCAAGTGCTGCTATCTCATGGTTATTGGGGGATATCTGGATAAGAACACCACAGGATGCTTTGGCAGAGAAACACCTTTGTCAAAGACTGAGGTCTGATGTGCTGAAAGAGCAACACACAAACTTTGAAATGAACTTCGTATTCTCACTGTGAGAAGGCAGAGAATGGTGCCCATCCTCAGCAGGAGAATTAGTGTTGCATATGGTTTGGAGTTATATATCTTTCATAAGAAAGGTGGCAGGTAACAGGGTTTGTTCCTGAGGCCTTGCACGCTAGAAAAATGCATTCTTTGTGCCAAGGAGAAAGATTAAAAAGCTTATCATGCACCCATTTGCATTACTTTGTAATGCTGAATGTTGCTTACTAACTTTCTACTTCCTTGTTGTGAGAAAATCAATAGTCTACAATGATTATATCACTGCTATAAGAAGATCTGCTATTACCATAAGCAAAAATTTGGAAATTTTGATTTTTATTTACTTTTAAACAGATGAAAAGTAGGCAGCAGCTATAACCACATCCAATCTGGACATTAAATCTGCCTATGAGTTTTGAAAAAAGGTATTAGATCTCAATGGAAGAACTGCTAAAATGATTTTTTTTATGTCCTAATGAAATGCAGACTGACACTGGAAAGCTGAGAGCCAAGTGTCAGGCTCTCACATGAAAGGGGTCAAATTTTAGGAAGCTGAGTAAATGCGAAAGACTGAAAACAGTGGGAGTTTCTCTCTAAAGCAGACTCTTAATATTTTGAAACTAAACTGTCATCTTAAATTTAATCCAGATGTTAAAGATAAAAAGCATTACAACGATCGATCCATCAAATTCCAATTCCAAACTTATTCCAAAGTATATGTTTCTTCACAAATCCACTGCAAATGCAGCCTTTAGCTTTTGGCAGTAAAACAGCCCCATAGAGTCCAACTCTGAAAAAATCTCTCATATCCCTCAACACAGACCGAAAGTAAGATTGTGCACCTGAATACTACCAGATTATCTGAGTTAGTGCTGCCAAAATTACTACCAACTTAGAAGAAAGTTATTCAGGGTACACCCTATTCTTACAACTCCCTCTCATGATCTGAAGATGCTCTAACATCTCTCAGGCACAACCCCTCCGGGATTGCACTGAAGGCAACTCTCTCAGGTCCAGGGTAATATAGATTGTCATGAGGTAAAGGCAGTGCTTTGCAACCTCTCGGCTTACGCACCAGGCAAACCAATTAAAGAAGCACCTGGTGCAGTGTGCTGTGACCATGTAACGGGAAACTTTGTCATCTTTGGTTCGAGATGGGCTGAAATGCAGAGTGATTACACTCCGGCAGTTCAATATGCTGTGAACCAGGTATACAGGTGTGTATTATAGACCTGGCTTCATTCAAATGCTGTGAATCCTACAGTTACTGTAACACTGAGTCAGCATTTAGTCTTTCCTACTGCAGGTGTGTGCAACCACTAGATTCTTAAAATTAGATGTCAATGCAAGAGCAAGAAGTACTTAAAGTACAGTAGGTAGGACAATTCAGCACCACTTTTCATCAGCTTCTGGAATGAAACTCTGCTTCCATTTTAGCTGACATGCAAAGAGTAACACCAGAGCTATCAGCTTGTTGGACATCAATTCCTAAAAGTCAGTTAATACGTACAAACTTAATTCAGAAACAACAGAGATATTGCTGCTTGCATCCAAACATTGTTTAAGGCCATTAGATGTACCTGCTATTCACTTTGATGGAAATCAAATTGCTCCCACTGTCATGTAGACTCTGAAGGTCAGACTTCACCATTGGAAAAGCATGCAACCTGTGTTTTAAAAGTTCCACAGTATCATTTTATGGAATATAGATGATTTTGTTTTTTTTTAATTACTAAGAAATTTTTATTATATAGTTTCTGCCTTTTTTTTTTTGTTATAATATCAAATTATTTGTCATCTAAGGGATTTTCTATTTGATATGTTGATGTAAAATCCTGTTACGCAAATCCTCTAAGATTACCAAAAGTATTGATACATAACATTGGACCTGGAATGACTACACTAGTTACCAGTTATGCAATGGGTTGTTATTCAGGATTCTTCCTGAACTAGAAACTTAATCAATTTCTATAATGGCTTTCTGCAATGTGAGTGCATATTTTCTGTGATGGGCAATAAAAATATATTTCTTGGTATTCTCCTAATTTTTGGACTTGAAGTCATTTCATCATGAACAGATAACTTTTGATCATGTGAGGTTTTAAAGCATAGAATGACTTAAATGTTATAGTATTTTTGTCTTGATATATGTATTACATATATTCTACTTCTGTAAGTAAATAGCTGGGTTTGTGTGTATGTGTAAAATACTTTGGTCTACAAAAGAAGTAATAATTTTAAATATAAGGCCAAAAGTACCTCATAAAATTAAAACACTCTCAGAGCTCTTCCCTATTTGAGTGCCAATTAGGATGAATTTGCCTGTAGAAAAGTCCTAGGTGAATCAACAAACATCATTAACTAAAACAACTTCCAAATCTATTCCATTTTCCTAGACCCAGTGTATTCTTTCAACTGAACTGAAGAGTGTGATTTTCCCTGATCACAATGAATTAACATAAGCATAGGTTTAAACTACATCATTTAACAGTTTATTAAAGATGTATCTCTTGTTCTGCCATAGCAATGAAAGCAATTACAAACTGCCTGTGTTAATTTTGCAACAGATCACAGTGGGATCTGTACAACCCATTAATGTAATGGGGATTTTCCAGTACTCCTCTGGAAAAGAGAGTAATCAGTAAGAACATATCACTTCTTATTAAATAAACCATGAAAGAATTTTGATAGCTGCAAGCTACAGCTACTCCCATTTGTTTATTTAGAATGATGCAGGAACCAGTGCTAAAGATTAGTCATAGTAATGTTGACGATAACATGTGAAGAAAAGGCATGTATTGGGTCTACAACCACAGATGGCTGAATGTATTTGTGAAAGCTGACAAGCACAATTAAACAAAGATGTGGTGGTTGTAACTAGCAAAATGCAAAAACATCAGGAGCAATCAGCATGCATGAAGTTAAATTCACATGACAAGGTGAGGGCACAGGAGCAGCTACAGAGCACAAGCAGTTGTGCTTTCCAGGCCCACAGAAACACAGATATATGAAGCAACCAAATCCCATCAGTTGTGCTTGTTGTCTTCTGCTTAAAATACTCAACCATTCAACACTGCTGCAAAGATCCTATTTATGGGTTCAGTGTCTGCTTTCAGACTCTATCTTGCAGAGACTGTGTTATGTTGTCTAAAAGAACATGCCTAAAAAAAGTGCAAAGAGCAACTTTCTGTGCCAGGGTTACCTGAGCTGCTGACCCCACGTGCATAGGAAATAAGCAGGTGTTAGTTCACATAGTCTCAGATTTACCCTTAACCCCATGTGTTTTGATGAATTTTCCTTTCACAGGTGGTTAATGCTGTTTTTGAACAGAATGTCTCCTTTCTCCTCCTGTAATACTATAACCACAGAAAATTCCTTTAAAAATATTTGATGTACATTTAATGCTGTAATGTGATAGTATATGGCTGAAAAATTAGTCACAGTCAACTGTATGAACTCTGTAAAACAACAGGGTGGACAAACATAGCTGTAGGGGGTACAGAAGAGAAAGGTGGAGAGGGATATGATGATAGTAAATACATCAGAGCTAGTTGCAAATCAGAAGGAAAAGATCAGGCCTTGATATTTATGGTTCCTTCAGAAGTAATCAGAAAAATGAATCATTCAGGTTAGCCTTGGGAAATCCACCGTCAATGTAAAGGGAGTCATGCACTGGGATGCTGTCTGACAACAATGTCTAATATGAGATGTATTAGATGTATTAAGATCAAAGGTGGTATAAGTGTCTTGATTAGACCTTGGCCAAAGGAATGGATTGCATGAGTAACTTTAGTTTATGATGGAAAATGAATGCTAACAAAAAAAAAAAATTGCTTTAAACCATAAGGAAGTCCAAGCCAATCTCCTGAAATCAATATACTGAAGTTCAGTGTGAGACACTGACCCTTGGTCAATACAGTAGTTTGGTACAGACATATAGGGCAAACCAAAAACTAGATGGGTTTGACAAACAGAGAATGGAGGAAGAGCAACATACTGCACTGTAAAAAACTCTTACTAGTAACAGAAGACCACCAGTGTCAAATAGCTTTTGAAAAATTTCTAATAGGACCAGAGTAAAGGCTTCATTTTCTCATGAATGCCTCCAAACCAGCTGCAGTAGTTTACAATGCTTGTGATTATCTTAAAGATCAATATCAAAATATCAGACTGAATTCTTACACCATACCCCCAGGTCTGTCGCTAACAATTCTGAAAAATATCAGTAAAAGTCTTCGTGGTGAGTTCATTAGTTTCAAGGTGCTCTGGAAATGTGAAGTGCAGTACGAATACTGAATATGAGTGAGTAAGTCAAAATCCTGGGAAGGGACCACAAGGAGGCAAGAATAAAATTTTTAATGAAAAGAAAGCCCTACAGGTACTAAGAAAGAAGAAATGTGATTGCTGGCACCAGAGAGAACTAAGAGCTCTTCTGCCTTGTGAGATGACAAGATGGGGGAGATACACTCTGAGTGAGTTTTCTTCTGGCCAGTAAGACTCTTAAAGCCCCTTTAGAACAGCCATAATAGCACCTTCCCTAAGAAGCCTTGCACACAAAGAGCCAACCACTAAAATGGGCAAGAAAGGGACAGTATGAAGCAAAATTTTTCTATTATTTTCACAAACAAAAGTAAGTTTTCACAGACCTAGAAAATCTGGGCTCAGGCACTAATGTAAGTAATCCAACAAGTTCAACACAAGTCAAAGAGTGATACTAGCTGCTGGAAGGATGGAGACTTAATGGGAAAGGATCAAGGATATGTGGTTTACAGGGAATTCAGTTAAAAACGCAAAAGGGAAGAGAGAAATCTTCCTTGGTTCTCCACTGCCTGTGCTCAGTGCTCTCTCTCTGGCTTAATGGCTTCAAATGAGCTGCACACGCCTCTCAACAACGCACCAACAAGGGTAAATCTTAAAAGTGTCTGAAAAGCAGCAGAACCAGTGAAAACCATGGAGACTGCAGCAGAAACAATCCTGCCAGTGTGACAGGGCAGCCATCCTGAGGCTGCAGAGGCTCATGATTTTACAGAGAAAGTCAAACGGGAAGCCTGCAAGACTTTGCCAGGCAGGAAATTGTGCCAGGGGACTCCAGCATGCACAGAGGCTTCTGTTTTGCATTTTGAAGACAGAAGCAAATGAAAACCTGCAGAGAAGATTTCTTTGACCTTCAGAGAGGAATGGGTTTCTTTTAACTCCTGGTGCTAGGCATTGAAACAACAGGTAAAACTGCAACCACAGGAACTTCTGAGAAATGATGCCTGCAGGCAACTCCTTCAGAACTGTCATCCTCCCCTAACCCAGAGCCTGCAGAAAAGAAGAATCTTTCAGCATGAGATAAGAGCCAGCAAATTAAAGCTCTCATAGACCAAAGGAAAATAAAGAAAATTCTATCATGGGACTCACATTAAGCCTTTTTCTTCCTCTTGTTATCAGAGGAACTAACTTGAATATCTATAACGTTCATAACTGTTATGCTACCATGTAGAAAGGAAAGCTTCTGTGGTGAAATCATAGCCCATGCCACTTAGTGATCAGCAACTTAAAAGTGCACTTTCAATTCCATCACTGCAGTGGGTCCTGTAAGTTTCCCAGACCATCTTTCAAGAACACTAAATTAAGATTGAAAGTGTTACCTCAAAAAAGCACAGTAAAGTCCAGGAACCAACCTATTGCAGGGCTAGTGGGATGGAAATCCTCATTTTTGCAATTAATGCCTCCCGATTGCAACACAGAGACTCCTGCATCCCTGATACTGTCCTGTGGCCACTTTCTCCATTCAGGTCAGGACTGGATCTTTCCCTGTACTGGTCAATCCATGGGATGATGAAGGCATATACAGGAGTCACAAGATCCACACAAAATAAACCAAGGGAATAATTCAAAGATCTATTTAAAAAAGTTTAATAATGACCTCAGTATGAAGTGGCCTTTAAGGATATGAAAGAGAATGATAGAAATATGAAGTAAAAACCACAATATTGATTTACATGTGGATTCATTTTTTATAATTTAATTTTAATTTCCTAAGTTAGTTGCATCCTCTCTGCTGTGTCAGATCAAATAAACAATTAACTCTTATCAGGCATTTATTATTGTTATTTATGAACCTTGAGGACTGGGACACCTGAAGACATATATATAATACTCACTTTTGGTTGCTATTGTTGTATTTCAGTTGATGCTGCATGAGCTCTCTAAGATAGTTCAATGTACCACTATACTCTTAGTATCCCAATGGGTTTCAAGCCAGAAACAGCTGTGAAATAATTTTTCTGATCAAAGTAAAAAAAAAATAAATTTATTTTGCTATAGTTCTGTTTTATTCTATGCTACTAAAAGGCTATGGATTATCTTTATTTTCACATCTGGAATTTACTGTAATAGAAAATACTAGTGTTCTCCTTGCTGCCAAAGAAAGTATCATCCAATTAGTACTGCAATTGCTGCCCATTTTAGGACCATGCAGGCACAAGAGAGGAGGTAACGATAAGAGAGTGTGTTTTCAGATTACCTTGGGGAAAACAAGAGTAATCATCACAAAAATGAGTGTATTTTTCTCAGTTGTCAGAGTTGCAAGTCCCCATGTGTTAACAAATGGAAAATAACACATTCAATGCAGTCAATCTAAAATAATCCCAGTGTGAAGGATGCCAGCAGCAGACCTGCCAAGACATGTAGTGCCTCACTGTGACCACGCAGACTTCATTGGTCACAAGTGGAGAGGAGCTCACAATCACATTTAAATGATGGTGAGGCTGCCAGCTGCTATACCTGGGAATCACAGTGTATACTGCAAAATAGCAGAATATCACACCTGCACATTGACAGGTGTTCACTTGAATGTTTGAAACCTTATGGAGCTAAATCATTAAGCTGCTGGAAAAATGGTGCATGTCTTGAGTCTTGACATATGGAATAGCTTTTCCACTGTCTGTCTCTCTCAAATTCAGAGTAATTTTTAAAATTATACATCTTCTCTTGATCTTTAATATACTCGTTTGTCCCATATCTCATCACACATGTGTTGATTGAGGAAGCTCAGTGGTATGAATTTAACAGTAAGTGCTCACAGAACAGGAATTGCTAGACAAAGTTTTCAGTCATTGAAATGCACAGATCTGTATCCCAGGAGTGTATTACTAGAAACATCTTCGTTATGTTCATGGCTGAACTGTGTCTTACACTTTCCCAATTAATAAGATTTCATAACCCCTGAGGTTTATGTGCAAGCAGAATTTGTCAGTGAGTTTTGAATCCTGGATGCTCAAGAAAACTACTTTGGCTAATAAATCCCTCAAGTAACAATTAGTGTTATCAATGTTATATACATAGTTTATGATTCCAGTAAAACTGCCAAATGTCTTCTTTTATATATTCAGACAGACACAGTCCTAAGGTTTAATTCCTAGGAACACAGAAATTTTCTCTGCCTACTGAAAATGCAACCAACAGGGGGTTTTTTTGCCAATTAATGCTGTGTTCCTCACAGGAGTGACCAGTCCTCCTTTCTACTGCACTGGAAGTGCAAAAAGGCTGTCACCAACTCAAACCCTCAAGGCTTCATCCTGAGCCACTGCAATGAGGAGTCCAGATGCAGACTCTGAAAATTTAAAAATGTATATAAAAAAAGAGTGGGAGAGATGGTAAAGAAAGGAAGGGTAGACCTTTTACATCCTTTATTGCTTCTCTATATACCATGTGCTAGGTGTCTTCACACTGTCTCTGAGTCTGCCACCAATACTGTGACCAATCTGCCCAATTAGGGAAAGATTGACCAACAAAATTTTTCCTATTCTTGGCTGAGGACAGTGATTTTGCACAGACCGCAGCAGAAACCAACACTATAACCATGGTTCAGGGAACAGTTAAGGTATAGGTTTTTTTTTAAGTCCTACTATCCATCAGCTAAGGAGAACACTGCTTAAAAATCCATAAAATGGAAGAAACAAATTTCAACCTATTTTGTCCTTATGTCCACGTGATACAGATTTATTCCATCTAATAATTCCCTTAGTGGTTGTGTGAAGTAAAGTATTTCCCAGCACATTGCAAACCTCATAGCTGGAGTTTAGAGTTGTCACAGGTGCTGTTCTGGCATTTGTGAATATCTGGCCTTGGGCAAGGTAGAGTGTTCAAGAGAGATCTTATACATCCATCTGTCTGCAAATACAGATTTTCATGTTTTTCCCATAACCCAAATACCATCAGCAGAATCAACAAGGCAGTATTAAGAGTAGAATCACAGAATGGTCTGGGTTAGAAGGGACCTCTAAAGATCTTCTCCAACCCCCCTGTCATAGGTTGGGGCATCTTTCACTCAATCAGGTTGCTCAAAGCCCCATCCGACCCGGGGCTTTGAACAACCAGATCTGAGGAAGGAATTAGTAATGGAAATATAAACCATCCATAACTTCTCTGCAGTAGATTCTGCAGTCCTTACCTTATACTAGAATTTATTAGAATATGTCATAGCTTTAGTGACGCATTTTAGAAAACACTCAGTATAGAACCGAGATAGTTTTGATTTATATTAAAGGCACACTGTCAAAGAAAAACAGAACGAGGGGTTTTTTTCCTCCTGTGTTTGCAGCATTTCCTCCTTGCACCTGATTCAGTTTGGATAGTGAACCTAGACTATTTACTTTTCTGTTTCAACTTTGCTTTCAGTCATTTTTGCTTTTTCTTCCTTCCTTTTTTATTTTTTTCCTATGTGTGTCTTTTTCCACTAGCACAGTAACACCAGGATTCCAAAACTCTGTGAGGTTGCTTAAACTTCAGACCAAAGACAGGTGCAGTAACCCCTTCAGCAATGAAAGCATTTCTATTCAGGTTAGGTCTTTTGTTTTTGTTGCTTTTAAATCCTTTTTTTCTTGAAAAATCTTACCCATCTGTGTCTTAAATTGATTCACAATCCTTTTAAAATTGCCATTCCTGACAGTGTAGCTGATTAGCCAGTTGTTATCTTTCCAGTTTTCTGGGTTTTACACCAGTATCACAATTCTATGTGCCTCTTAATTAACTTTAGCTTTGTAAAACCTCCTAGTGACACAGTTTAAGACATAGTAGGTGCACCTGAAAAGGGAAAATAAATAATCTAGAGAAGCTGTCATAGAATATTCTGAATGCTAGTTTTACAGACTCAGCAGCAGATTTTGTTTATCAGCTCAGGGTTGCAATGTGCAACGTGACTTTTATTAGTCGTATTTTAGAAATAAAGAAAATGGGGGGGAAAAAATCAAACCAAATAACTAGTAAATAATTTTTCTCCTATTTATATTACTTTATATATATATATTGACCAGACAGATACAGTGCAAAACCGATTTTGAAGATAAAAATGAGATTCCTGGACATTCAGACCTTTCATTCTACTTTACCTTGTCATTTGAGGCATCTCATTCCCAGAAAAGAAAAAGACCTGGGTCTCTTGGGTAAGGAAAACACAAGCAAAGTGGAATTGGCTCTTTAATAACATACATTGCTCCAGGTTTATAGATATCTATCTTCCATGCCTCAGAGCTGATGAACATTCATGAAACAGTATTGTATTAATTAGCTTAACTTGTAATTGAAAATATATTTTGGAGATTTATAGTGTGATTTTGGGAACTTAACTGGCCTCCTGCTATACAAAGAAAAGTGCAACATACTTCATATGGCAGCCAAATCTGTCACTGAAAGAAGCTCTGCTCTATCCTGATAGCCATTAAAAGCAGCCTGTTTAAGAGCAAAGGAAAAGGATCACAGCATCTGCTCTGCCCACTGGTACTTTTTTCCAGCGTTAGTTTTTAAAATCTTTTCTTCCTCAGTAATTAATGAAAATATGAGTTAGAGCTAAATTTTAAAACATGAAGATTTTTAACTCTGGGAAGTGTTAAGATGAGAAGAGAGAGATACTTCTCTGCATCCCCTGGTCCATTTCAACCCTCCAGCTCCATGCTGAGGATGCCACTTCCACAACTAAACAAATGTCTGTTCTTACTAGCATTTCTCTCCTCCTGTCCTTGTTTCACTTCCATATCATCAATTATCACTTTGGCCATCACAATTCAACCTGCAAACACTTGGCCCAAAAAGAAAATCAACAATTTTCCATCCCTTAGTCCTGAAGTATGGTAGTGGTAGCCATTCTCCAAAGAGTCTTAGTAATTTAGCATTTAGCAATTCGGAATTTAGTTATTCAGCATTCAACACAGGCATAGTTTAGGAATTACTTATTGAGATGCGTGGAGTGGCACAAAATGTCCTACAAGGACCAGACAAAAACATCCTTGAAAACAGATTCATAACTCCTGGATTTCAGCTGTCACACAAAGACCTTCTCACGTCTCTTCTAGTTTTCAAACAAGCATGTTAGCATACTCAGGTTCTTGGCAGCATCACACAGGAGAGCTCACATAAAGTAACAGTATGTATGTTTTGCTTGAAGGAAGATCTGAAAAAATGTTTTAAAGGAAATGAATTCTGATCGGAACGAACAAAATATTAAGATTTCCTACATTCCTTCAGGTAAAAAACTCAAAAAACCCAACCAACCAAACAAAGTCCCCTACAACCAGAAACCAAGCCACACAAACCACCAAGCCCCGAAAACAAACAAAACAATTGAATGAACAATAAATTAAAAATGCATTATTTTAGTATAGGTTGTTCTTACCACTTAAGAATGCAAGCATTCAACATGACCACAGAAGATGCTTTGATTCTATTTCTTCAGGTTTTCTCACTTGGCTGGCAAATCTTTTGAATCACAAACTTGCACTGCAAACCATTTATGTGGTGTTAGCAGAACTGCCTTTTTAAAATTTTTTTTTAAAAAACCTCAACAAACCAACAAAAAAAACCAAGTAAAAAACCACCTCCAGCTCTGTCTAGACTGTAATGATACTGAGAGTATATTGAAGTAGTCATTGTTATTGTGCTTCTGGTAGTTGTAAATATATTCTTTTTTATAAGGCGTTATGCAACTAACTATACATGTGTTGTATGGACAGATGCACTTTTATATTTCCTCAGAAAAATTCTATGTCCCTTCTGAAAATTTACAACAGATTTTTAACACTCACTGTTACTGCTCTTTGGAGCATGAGCACCAACCTGGCAGAGTCTGATGGCACTGATGAAATCCTTACAATGTATTAGCTCAATAATCCTTGAATTTGAGAAATAGTCAAATAATGTAGCAAGATTACTAACAGTCATCCTAGGAGTTTGGACTAGAAAAGAAAGTTATTTGGTGAAGTAAGTATTGTCTATTGTACTGTACGTTGACTTTTTAAACTAAGTTATGTTTTTCATTTTGTGCTCAGAAGGCACAATCAGTTCTTGAGGTGCCCTCTGTCATGCATATATTTTAAAGGCTAGCATAAAAACATAAAGGAAAAAAAAAAGAGAGAAAATATGCAGACTCCAACTATAGTCAGGTTATTCTCAAGGGTAGGCGTTTTCTAAGATGTATGTAATTATAAAGAATGTACTGGCATTAAGAGAAATGGGCCAAATTCCCTATAAGTAAAAATAGAGTTGCATCTCTTCTTATTAATTCTGCATGAAGTAGCTCTTGAAAACTGATAGAGATGCCACAAAATATTTACAATTTTTTAAATGGTAATTGTAGTGTTCAATTAGCTGCAAATCTCAGGGATTTTTTAATGCTTTCAAAATCTCTTACACTAAGATTACATTAAAACATTCTTATACCACAAATTTATTTTTTTCCCTGGGGAAATATTACTTAAATAATCACAAAAATCCCCCTTTGTTATAAAACCAGATAATTTCATACCAGGACTAAACCAACCTGTTTTTTTGTTTGTTTGGTTTTTTCATTTGTTTGTTTTGTTTTGTTTGTTTGTTTTAAATCAAATCCCATAAGTACATTTTCCTGTAAATTCAGTTTACTTTCACTTTCATACTTGGGTGTTTTCCCACCTGTTGCAAATGCAGAAACTATTGACTTGCCTCAAAAAGGCTTGAAGTCGAGGCTAGAGTTCTCTGAGGGAGTTTGTTAGAGGTGCAAAAAGGTAGAACTCTGACCTGCTGACATAATCAATCCACTGTTTCAGGAGATGGTCTTTTCAAATTTACAAAAATGCTCTTTAAGGGGCCATTGAAATGAGCATAAACCCCATGACCTCATATCCACAACATTGTGAACATGTGCATTTAAAAAGATGCTATTATCTAACTTCACTAATCAGTTTTTATTTATCATACTGACTGGTCTTTCCTATTAGTGATTATATTTAGCAACAACAACATGACACTGCGTCCAGTGAAGGAATCTGTGTAATTAGGTGGAAAGTATTGATAATGAGACCTTATTCCAATTAGGCAGATGCCACACAGAACTTACGGGATCAGCAAAATGTGTTAAGGAACATTCCAAGGACACTTGGCAGCCTGAAGCACACATACATACTCTCACACATACAGGAATTTCCTTCCTTACAAAGCTTTAGCCTTTCTAATGAAATGAAAGGTAAATTAATATTAACATTAAATTAAATCTAAATACCAAAGAAATTAACAAAATAGCAGTATTAAAATTCCTATAACCCTATTTGTTAAAGTTGCATACAAAGAAGTATTTTCTACTTACACTTTATTAAATATCTATCTAAATAATTTGTTTGTGATAAAAACATGCCATAGAACAACAAGGATGACAAAATGTAGTTTTTGGAAATTCAACAAGTTCATTTCAGCATCTTAACTTATTCATTTCAGCATCGATGTTTTAATATTTCATGAGATTTAATATAATTTTATATCCTTGAAAGAAACAGAAAAACTATTTGAGATTAAGTTCTAAATTTTCTTAATTTGGAACTATTTTGCTTTAGTTGCTTAGGCTGATGTGGTTAATACACAGACATTTTAGAAATTCATAAAACTCTTGTGTAGTAATATCACAAGTTTTCAAGCAACAATTTCAAGCATCAGTTTGAAACCAATTCTCAAAGCCATATTTATATCTTATCCAGAACTGTGCTATTAACAACTGTTCTTTAGTGCTAGGTAAACCCCAAACATTTAACAGTAGTGTGAAAAATATAATCATATTGAGTTTCCTAAAATTAACTTGCATCAAAAACTCCCCTCAGGAAGTAAGTCTGGACAGGCAAAGCACTAACCTCCAATGATGGCTGCAAACAAAACAATTCCCTCTCCAACAAAACCTTAATTTCTCAAACACTGTGCCAGAGAGACCAAACCTTCTGATCATAAATCAACTTCCAAAATTGCATTGTCATGTAACACACCATACATGTTGGAAAAGCAAAGGGAAGAGGAGGGGCTGTGAGGGCTACCCCCAGGCAAGCTGTGACAGTGATTTCCTGGGGTACCAATATCATTGAGGGATAGCACTGCCCTGACCTGCTGGTGACTGTGGTGAACCAGCAAGACCTGCTTCAGAAGCCCCTCTAGCCTCACTGTCTGCCAGGGATCCCATGCTCTGGATTGCATGGCAGACTGCATTACTCCTAGGAGAGCACAGCCTTTCAAGAAGTCACAAAATATGGTCATAACACGTGAGCTACATGACTGGTACATGACTGGGGAGTGGTTCAGGAGCTGCAGGTTGGACATTGCTGTCCATGGCAGATACTGAGCTTGTCTACATCGAACTGGAAGGGTCATTGTGAACCTTTGTGCAGTGCAAGAGATGCAGCTGGTAGTTTTGTTTGTTTACACTGATAGAGAAACTAGATAATCTCTATGTTTCTGGAATCTCTCTTGCTGAACCAAAATGGTAAATGCCTCCAGACATGACTGCAAAGTACTTCTGGAGTGACCTCTACAGCCGAAAATATCAGCACATGCAATACTGATAGAACAGCAAGCATGAGTGCAGGAAGTATCAGCCCAAACTCATTTCCTTCTTCACTTCCAACATGCATTCAAGCCTGGGAACCCTACTGTGCATATCTGACCTATCAAAATATTAAATAAAAGCAAATAGTAAAGGTTATTCCATTTCCACACTGTTCTGCTGAATTCCAAATGTTGAGGGCACAGCTGTTTGCTGCCATGTGTCCCACCTGGAACCATGTACCAGAGGCCATCAGTAACACTTGGCTGCCAAACCCATAACTGGGAAGCTGTGAGAATGGCCTGCTGCCAGCCCAGGGGACCACAGCAACTAACCCAGCTAGGTACGATGGTGCAGAGGGCAGCGTGTCTCTGGGACACACCAAAGCTCCCTCTCTAGCTGAGCAGATAGGACTGGAACAAGATAGGCTGGGATGAAATCTAGATGGGTCAGTCTAGGTCACGGACTGTTTCCACTTATTTTGATCAAAGGATAATGGAGTCTGTATTTAGCAATAATTTGTTTAGCCAGCTGCTGAGATGCAACAATATTTTCCTGTACTCAGAAACATAACTGTAGTAGAGCTCTGACTGAGAAATCAAGTTGTAACTACGAGGTGCTGAGTGCTCAAATAACTGTTATTTTGACAGACTAGCCCAGATTCTCATCTCATTTCTTGAGAGAAATGCTGTATTATTTCATAAAAGAACTCCTGCAATACCCATTTATGTCAAAGTAAGAATATAACATAGACTTGCAGTCAAGGATAATCAAAATTTCTCTCAAAAAAATTCTAGGTTATGTTTGCATCTTGAGAAACATGCCAGTGTTTGGGGCAAAATTTCAAACTTAGCAGTTTGTGAGGGAATATTTATTGCTTTATTTGTGATGTATTAACAGAATTACAACTTGGCTTTTGATAATTTCAAAGGTGGACATAAATTAATTTTATTTCTGCCTTTGGAGTGTAAAGGAATAGGCACAATGCTATCAAATTATAAGCATCTGCAGTGAAAGCAATATTAGCCCATGCTTCTCCTGGTGACTTTCAACTGACTGAAGAACCAGGTCAGATGAAATGCATTTCTTTCCTCTTTATCCAAGAGAAAAGAGATGTGACAACTAGTATTACTCCAAATTCCTTCAGCCATTTAAATCTTTAACTCTTTCTTATTTTGATAAGAATTATGCAAACATGGCAGTGTTAAGTAGGAGTCTGCATTAGATTTCCACTAGCTGCAATTCCCTCATAAGACCTTGAATCTCACTAAGCAAGATACTCTTTCCTACGGTAAATGAGCAAACCTGAGAAAGTTCAGAAGCTCCTGGAACTTCAAGATACTCTTTCCTACGGTAAATGAGCAAACCTGAGAAAGTTCAGAAGCTCCTGGAACTTCTCGTACCACCCTTGAAACAGTCTCATACTACAGACACAAACACTAGAAAAAAAATTTGGTTTTGCTCATGGAGAACTGAGCTATTAAAGTGAAAAAGTGGGTACAGGTCTTCCATGAACAGACTGCTAGAAAGTGATGTTTTTGTTATTTCCTGCTGGGCCAAAAATACTACAGAGAGTAAGCTGAATAAGCAGAAATACTACAAAACCACAAGAACTGGTTGGTCTTCGAACACTGCACACAGGTGCACAGCAGATGAAAAAGGTGCTGTCTGTGACTGGGGTGGAAGGCCAGACGAAATGGAAAATGGTAGCCTGGATTCAAGTGTGCATTTTGCATGAAACCAAGGTTTCTTTGTGTATCCATAACACCTTTATCCATCTATTTGTTACCTAAAAATTGAGCAGCTTCTGACTGCCATGTTCTGTGTAAGAACTCAGTACTGGCTCTGTATGCGTTTTCCAAGATGACATGCAGTGTATTGCGTAGCTCAGTTCTCACAAAACATTTGTAAGCTGTTGACAGAAAATACATCTTGAGAAAATATCTAATATCCAGGTTCCTTCAAAAGAAAACAGCAATTTCATTTCTACTCTGTGATCCTTATAGTTAGAATACGCCAAGTTTGGCGGCTACCAGTCCATAGTTTAAAGGACTAAAAGCTAGATCTCCTAGTACTAGTGGTCAGCAGCAGGATTCCCAAGGTCCATAAAAATCCATATTTTAAATTCTGATGGCAAAAGATAAAAAGATGATTGCAAATGTTATGTCAGACAAGCAGCAGAGCTAAAAAAATAAAAAGAGAAAAAATATTCTCTTTTTTTAAAAAATCTTTCTCCAAAACAAATTGGGATCATGTACCAAGAATTTCTTACAATCATAACATATGCCATATGATAAGCTAATATCTGACACACACTGATGTTTTAGCATTACCAGTTATACTTTGCGATATACTCTAGTGGATGAATTGATTCACCCTAATTTCAATTTGCCCTACTCGTGGCTGTATTAATTTTTCATCAATCAATTAATCAATTAATGAACCATGCTCACATTTCTACAGTCTTGATTATGAGTCCTAGCACATCTGATCTTGTTCTGACAGAAGCCTACATCAAAGTAGGGAATAAATATGAACTTGTCTCCAGCTGTTTATCCTTTCTCTACAAAAGTTGTTCCTCTGTCTCATACCCTCCCTGTCCTTCACTTGGCCTGGTATCAGCTGGATGACTTCTGTCCTAATTCCCCACTTCAGAGCTGGGATCAGCAAGCAGGGGGATGCCCTGAGCACCTCTGGAGCTGTGAGCTCCAAGAAGGGGCATTGCAAGGAATTCCTCTTCTGTCAACTGAAGGGTTTCTGCCCCGGGTCCCAAACTAGTTGTAAGACCTCCCTGTCCACCGTGCTGCCCTAGTGCCTCACATTACAAACTTGCAAGCAGTCAGGTATCCCTGAAAAATCCCAATTTTTTAGAAAACTTGTGTGGGACCAGATTAGTGACTGCACAACATCCTAAAGAGAGCAGCAAAAACTCAGTATGGACTAGAGCTAGGATAGCCCTAGCCAGGAATGTTGTCCTGAATACTTGATACGTATAGAGTACGTGATCTCATGGCCGGGGACATTAATCCCAATCTGTCGGGATAGAGCAGTGCCTGATCCCAAGTTAGCTGGCCCTGTGCCCCAGAGCACAGGTGCCTGGCAGTAACGAGTTTGGAGCCAGCCTGCAAAACACAGCAAGAAGCATTGCTGCTGCAGGAGGCTCTGCTCTCATGCCAGTGCTTTAAAAACAGTCAGAGAGAAGCTGAGTAATGGTACTGTAGACATTATAAATTCTTGATTTGGTATCTAATTCTCAGTAAAAGTTAGACAATGATTGTGGGTTAGTAAACCTAAAAAAGGATGTCAAGTACTGGCCTTTGCTAAGAAACGCCAGTTTTTACTCACGTACACATGCCAGCAACCTGTGAAATGGGTTCAGGACAGAACCACCATCTGGCTGCAGGCAGTCCTTGAGTTTGCCCCTGAGTTCCCAGGCTGTCAGCAGTGGTTGCCTGTGCACCTCTCCTCCACAGAACAGCACTGCAAAGCAGGCTCATTAGCCAGATCAGTGGGACAACTACATCCATGCCTGCTGCTTGTGGGGAGTTCCAGCACTGGAGTTAGTGACACTGTTGGTGTATCAGTTCCTCAGAGCTGCTTGTCCCTATAGTTTGAAGAAACCTTAATTGAGAGCAATTTTATGACAATGTTACCTTGCTAGTTATTACTTTCTTTACATAAAGTTTCTTTACCTGTCAGAAACTATTAACCGTGCCACTATTACCTACCCATAGAAATATCCATATTTCAATAATTACAGGGCAGATTACAGTGTAAAGAATTTTGTCTAGTAGAGAGCACTGAAATTGTGGTATTGTTTTATAGTGAAATCTATTCCGCTACAAATAAACTAGGTCTTTCAGGAAAAAAAGTTTTCTGCTAGTAAATGACCATCTCTGCTAATTTTTGGAGCACAGACTTTAATGTTCCTCTCTACACATGCAGATTATTCCTTTTGGGCTATGTTCTTAGAGGTAATCCATCACGGGACCACATCCACAGGGTCTACAATTTCGAGGTAGTGACTATATGATTACTTACATGAACTTGCAGGAATTACTTTAAACTTTTCCAATGGCTTTCTTGTTCCAACTTCCCATTTATTTGAGATTGTGAATATAACATAGATATATATAACTCACAATCTAAGATGTTCATCTTAACCGTGTTTTAACTTTTCCACAACTATGTTAATTTTGCATCCTCATGGCAGTTTGTTTTGTAAACACATATTTCCCTTGAGCACCAGAATGTTTCCTATGACTTAGTATCTTGTATACCAAGGTAGCACAGGGGTAGTCTGTTTCTGAAATCTCAGAAATGGCTACTGCTGAAACACATGCTGTGTTTTAAGGTCAGGGTGCTAAACATCTCTTTTAAGATGTTTACAAAGTAGGAGTATTAACGGGGACAAATCTTACTTTGAAGTGCTGGCTGTTTTCACAGGTGCTTTCCTGCAAAAGCAACTTGATTTTTTTTCCGCTTCTATGAAATTTCCTGATCTTTGTTTTAACACCTCTCCAGAGCTTTATGGGTCATAGGACCATGCTATTGAGCTTTCCCACAATAATTCTAGGAATAGCTCCAAGATATGAATCATTATCTCCTGCCTTGATCATGAGATGCTTATACAGCCTGTGCTATACCCCATCTGGATAACTCTAATTCATACATTTGGGGGCCTTCCTGATATTTCCCCGGAGGCGCCTGTAGCTTGTGCAGAACTCTGTTGCCAATACAGTAACCAGAGCCAAAATCTCAGTGTGAACTCAGTGCTGAAAGAGGTTCATTGCCTTGTAATGAAGTAGAGGATCCAGTTCTAAGTCTCTTACAGTGTTGCCCTACCACATACATGAATGTTTTTTCACATTCCCTGTGGCTTTTCCATCACTCAAGGTGAGGACGTGCAAGCTTCTTTGCCAGCCAAAGCTACAAAACAGATATCATATCTCCTTGTTGTTATTTCCCAAATTTACTGTCTAGCCTTGTTAATACTGTCTGAATGCCTATGCCTTACTGTTCCACAACAGCAGTCTGATTCCAGCCTTATGCTTCATGGAGCACTGATTTATTCAGGCAGAGATGGCTACAAGAAGGCAGTAACACGTGCTTCTTCATACTATAGGGCACCTGTTTGCCCTTGCCTGCCAAATAACATTTTGTTCACGACAGTTGTGGTTGCCACCAAGACAGATTGAATTACAGCAGGTGCCTGGGAAACCCGGGAGCTTTTGGGGGATAGAAGTCTATGCAACTATAACGCACATTTGAAGCCAGCTTATACTTGGAAAGACTAGTGGGGACAAAGTGAGCCACAAGGAAAGCAGCCTAATAGAGCTTGTGAAAGAAACATTCCCACAGGGGCTGAGCCACCAGCTGCATCTGACTAGATGGAAATAGGATATCAGATGCCTTCTTTGCTTGAGAGAAGGCTGAAACGAAGTTTCCATGTCTTAATATGGATAATAAAGCAATGTTGTGGCAACAGACACTCCATGGGTTGGTGAGAAGCTGAGGCTGGTGGTACCCTGCCATGCCCTGTGCTTGTCCACCAGCACCAGCTGGTGGTGCTCTTAGCAGCGTTTTGATGCACCTAAAAATGTACAAAATATATAATTTCCTCATTCTCGTAAACACTACACTAAAAACCCAGCAGGTTCCTTCAGAAGATGACTGCTGGAGACTCCACCCAGAAAATCCACTGTCACAAAACTTGGAGCACCCCAAATATCCGAAACATTACGGAAGTTGGTTGCAGCTCCTACTCCAGATCTACCTAAAAATCTGTAACAGATGTCATCTACCTTGAGAAGTGGAAGCAGTGTTCCCTGGCAGGACTTAAATATGAGGCAAATGACATCCAGAAAGGTGCAGATTGCTTTCATGAAGGCTCCTTTTAGACAGAATAATTTACAAGGTGGGGACTGTGCTGATGGTAAGGACCTGCTTGACAGACAAAATGCATTCACAAAATAATCGATATATATACAGTGATCAAAGGGAACTAACTAAGAACCCTATGATAATGTGTAGGATCTAAAAGATCTAAGAATGATGAACCAATACAGTTACTATATATTGTGAACAATCATTTAAGAATTGGTAAGTAGAAGGTAGTGTAAGCAATCTTATGATTTTTAAAAAATGTTTTAGTATGTGACCAAATACATATGTTGGTACTTATGAGGCATGTAACCCCCCTTACCCCTCAAGGAAAAAAAGCACCTTCATATATAAACTGTAAAATTATAATTGTTTAAAACAGATACAAAATTAATAATTCTACTTTTGTTAAGGCATATCAAAATCCTATTGTTACAGTCTCTGTGGGTCACAGAGGCTGAGGAAACTTTTTCTTTGAAAATTAAGTACTGCCAAAAGAAATCTTTTTTCTTATTAAAAGTTTTGTCTTAATTATTTTGGCATTTTTGGTAATTTTAAAATAGAAAAGTATTTTTTAAAAACCCTCAACCCTCTATTTTATAAGGGACTATTCTGAGCTTTCTCTTGGTCTTCATCATTAGAGGCAAAGAAAATACAGTACTGAAAAATAAACTTTGAGAAAAACTCCACAGTGATTCTATAACAGATGGTTTTTTTTCCCCCAATATATTACTCTTGGCAATTTTGACATCCAAGTAAGTCACATTTCTAAAACTTGTATGTGTTTAAAAATTATTGTACAATTAATCCTGTGAGAGCACCAATGAAACCACTGGTGTGAGTAAAGCTGATGACATGCCTACACGTTCGCAGGATGTGATGGGAGACCTGGGTGTCTCTCACTGCATCTGCACCCTGGTTTGCTGCTGCACAGCCCTTCGGAGACACGGCCCTGCATCTGCTGGCTTGGTTGTAAGGGCTGTGCATGTGCCCTTTATTTTTAGCAGAGTATCAAAGTTTGTGGTCTGAATCAGGAGTGCAGAATTTGCTTAGCTCTCATTGACTTTGGCTGAGGCTACAAAGCACACAGCAGCACTTCAGAAGAATCAGGCTCTTGGTTTAGTTTCTCTTTAAAATAGTACTCTTTAAAGTCTCTCTTTAAAGTGATACAGCCTAGGTAAATAATGTGGCTCCTGTTAAATCTCAGAGTGGAAGAGCTACATGCACCTAGGACACACAAGTTCTAATAAAGAGAAAGATGTAACATATAAAGAAACATTCATGGGACAGTTTACAACATGAAGAGGTTTTTAACTGTTGTATAGAACTTACAGACAATTATACCACAGAATAAGATGTCCAAATATATTTAAAAACATTGATAAAAAATAAATTTTATGAAATTATACAACCCTGAAGAATAACAGAATCTGATTTAAATGCACACATGAAATTTTAAAAGGACTTCCATGTGCCAAAAAAAATAATAATAGAAAGTGGGTGCAAAGCACTTGAAGAAAGAGACTGAATTAAATTTACAAAAGAGACTGAATTTACAGAATCACAGAATAGGCTGAGTTGGAAGGGATCCACAAGAATCAACTCCAACCCTTAGCCCTGCACAGGAACATCCTCAAGAGTCACACCCTGTGCCTGAGAGTGTCATCCAAACCCTTCTTGAACTCTGTCAAGTTTGGTGCTGTGACCACAGCCCTGGGGAGCCTGTTCCAGTGCTCAACCACCCTCTGGGTGAAGAACCTCTTTCTAATGTCCAGCCTAAACCTCCCCTGACACAACTTCAGGCCATTCCCTTGAGTCCTGTCACTGGTCACCACAGAGGAGAGATCAGTGCCTGCCCCTCCTCTTCCCCTCCTGAGGAAGTTGTAACTGCAATGAGGTCTCCCCTCAGTCTCCTCCAGGCTGAACAGATCAAGTGACCTCAGCCCCTCCTCATTGGCTTCCCCTCAAGGTCCTTCCTCATCTTCATTACCCTCCTTTGGATTCCGCTTTCTAAAGGCTTACTATCTTCCTTATGTTGTGGTGCCCAAAACTGCCACAATATTCCAGGTGAGGCCACACCAGAGCAGAGCAGAGCGGGACAATCCCCTCCCTCACCCGGCTGGTGATGCTGGGCCTGATGCCCCCCAGGACACAGTTGGCCCTCCTGGCTGCCAGGGCACTGCTGACTCATATTTCACTTGCCATCGACCAGGACCCCCAGGTCCCTTTCCAAAGCACTGCTTTTCAGCATCTAATTCCCCAGGCTATATGTGCATCCAGGATTATGCCATTCCAGGTGCAGAACCTGGTACTTTCCCTTGTTGAACTTCATGTCACCCCATTCACTGTTTCCGTCTGTGCTCGACCCACGAGCCAACTGCTCACCCACCACATGATGTGTTTATCCAGTTGTGTGCCGGACATTCTGTCCAGAAGGACACTGTGAGAGACAGTATCAAAAGCTTTACTGAAATCCAAAAAGATTACATCAACTGGCTTCCCTTGATCAGCTAGGTGGGTTACCCTGTCATAAAAGGAAATGAGGTTGGATAAGCAGGACTTTCCTCTCGTGAAGCTGTGCTGGCTGTGACCAATGACTGTGAACAAGAACTAGGAAACTTAGTATGAATATAGGTACCTGATGAATTCACTCTAGGAAGATGGCAAATTATATTTTAGCTAATAACATGCATTATTTGATAGTAACGGATAATAATAATTATCCTTGATTAATCTGAAGCAATAGATAATAATAATTCTCTGCTTTTATCTATTACTAATCACCTATTTGACCTTTGGGTTTTTGTTGATGCCAACAGCTTTTTTACTCAGATATCTTTTAGCCCTTTTTCCCCCCAGAATATCATAGTCTGGATGTAGTGATTTTCTTTTAGTTATTGATAAATTTTCTGACCTTCCTCAAATTTTAATAGCAATCACAGTAATCAAATTAGAACTTAATGAAATGGCAATTTGGGGCCTAGTAATTATTTACCAAGTGAGCCTTTTTTATCCATTACCTTTAAAGAGGAGAAACAGCAGAATTTTTAGCTGGGTTTTAATGGCAAATTATTTTCAAAGAATGGTATTTTTTCAGATCCAAGAAGAAAAATCCCTTAAGTCTTTAGGGAAATGGGATCAAGCCAGGGTACTTCAAATCATATCAGCCTTGAAACGATAGAAGCTTTCCTGATAGCCTGAGATTAGAAGGGACAAAAGAACAGAGCCTGTTCTCTGGTCGGGAAGAATACAAGGCAGGAGAGATATATACTTATTCATTACACAAGTGGCAGCACTTAATATGATTTTTGGAAATCAGAGAAAGGTCTGAGAATCCCTAGATGCTGACTAAATTACTTAGAAAGATGATGTTTCTCCAATATATAATTGGAAAAAAATAGAAGAAGAGAGAACTTGAGTGGATAATAATTTGTTAACCAAAATCCCCAGTTATTTCAGTGATAGGCAAAAAAGAAATTCTCTAGCCATAAAATGCAGAGGAACATTTAGTGTCTCTCCAGGACAGAGTCTGAGTTTGGCAGGACCCAGTACAGTGAAACCTTAAAACATGACCATCAAGGTCAAAGCAGCTATTGCTCTACCAGTTTCAGATACTTAACTGAAGTGTCACAGGTTCTGTTTCATCAACTGCTTAAAAGAATTTCAAGAAGCAGTTTATTTTCAGTGACACTGAAAATTTTGGTTTTTAACAAGCATGTTACAATGAGCTGCTCAGCTTTACTCTACAGAAGTGGAGACAACTAACAGTGAATCACTTATAATTGTGCTTCCTAAAGTAACATGCAGACTTATTTTAACCTCTGAATATATTTGTTCTTATGAAGATAAATATAGGAAGCTTTCAGGAACCAGAGGTCATTTGTAGACATAATTCTAAGATCTAGATGATATTTCTGTAATGAAATTTTCAGAAGTTTTAGGGACAGAAACACTGAAGCTGGTTTGTTATACACTAGCCAAAGTCCTGGGGGAGTGTTTGGTGGTTTTGTTTGTTTGGGGTTATTTTTTGGTTGTGTTTTTTTTTTACTTCTTTGAGTTTTTTTAAGTGCTTAGTAAATAGCTGAGAGTAGCTATTGGTTTAAAAATAAAATTCAAAAACTTTCAAAAAAAAGAAGAAATTTATTGATACAGAGTGATGCTTAGTTACCAGTTAGACTCAATGACCTTAGAGGTCTTCTCCAACCTTACCGATTCTATGGTATCATTGGATGGTCACAAATAGAGAGAGGGGCTAATGAGGCTCAAGTCCTAAACTCAGTTACATGTTGTAGAGTTAATAATAATTTGCACTTACTAGCAAAGACTGAGCCCAAATCCAGAGGGGCTGTGATACATAGGAATTTCCCTCCTCCTCTACCCACTGCACTCAGTAAGGGCTTATTTGCAGGAGAAAACAGATGGTGTTTGCAGTGCTGCATTCCAGCTGGGATTCTGCCAGGGAAGGGCAGCCTTAATTTTTGTCCCCTTTTCACCATGACAACTTCACCAGCCTGGCTCTCATCACTTGTTTTCTGTGGCAGTGTTAGCTAGAGGAGGATTACAGAGCAGCGATGTTGACTTATGACGTTACAGTTGTTCTTTGGGCGAGCACAGAAATTTGGTGCAAAGCTAGGAGGAAGTAAGCACAGACGAGGAAAAAGATGTGATTTATTTTTCTTCATTGGAAACAAAACAACCAACCAAAACTAAAAGATGAAGCAATTGTGACCAGGACAGCTTGACAACTGGCTCACTCAAATTAGAGTTGTAATTAATGTTAAGGTCAAAATCAGCTACTTTGTGAGCTATCCTGGTTGACCTCAGAAAGCCTCTTCTTGGAAGAAATTTAACCTTTCTGTATTTCTGAGACAGTTTCCTGAGGCGCAGAAGAGAGGAAATGCTGTTGCCCTACATATAGCTATCAGTACATTCTGACCAGTGTACATGACAAAAATAATTTCACTGAATTAAAGAGGCAGAAACTGAGAAAGAGAGATTAAGTGATATATATTTCCTTTGTTGATTGCCTCACATGTATTTGGCAGGTATGCTGGAGTGAGCACAGCCTGCCTGCAAGAGATTGCATGGGAGTTTGACTCCAGCCGTTCCAGCACTTTGTGAATAGACCTAATGTCACAGGCTGGATAACTACAGAATTGTGTTGCTGTTCACTTTAAAGCATATCCCTTTGTCACCCATCACTTCAAGAACTACTTATTTCATGAAACGAGCTTTTCTAGTGTCAATCCTTCCGACTAAACAAAAAAGGAGATGAAAAAAGTAGTATTTCAAAGTCTGTTCTTCGTATATGAACAAATGATATGGAGTGAAATACACTATTCTTCAAGCTTGAGAGATGAATTGGTATCCAGCTAGGACTGAAGCAGCCTTTAACAATAATACCTGATAGTTCTCATTACACTGCAAATGAAAGTGTTTCACAAGGATCACTTGAAAGGCCGAAGTAAGATATATTGTTAGCATTTTTCTATTTGGAAGATCAGTGGGATAAAGAACATATTAAACTAGCAGAACCTGACAAAGGGGACTAAATTTCCCAAGCACAAATGAGCTGGATGAGCCAAAATAACCCCTGTCTGTCCTGTTTCCCTGTACTCAGAGACCAAACAGTTCCTTCATCCCGAATGACATTTGTTTAGACAAGAACAGCCCAGTCCCCCCAGAAGATCCCTGGGGATGTTTCTGTGCAGCACAGGCAACCCCAGAACTGCTTCTCCCTGAGGCACCCATCCCAGGAAGGTTGCTCCTGGGATGGCGAGCCTCGACAGAGATGGTCCAGCAGCCCTTGGGTTTCAGGAAAATGTTGAGGACATGGTGGGGTGAGAGCAAGAGCAGCCCTTTGAACAGGGAGGCATCAAGTCTCCTCTCTGCACCCACTGATCTGCCAAAGAAGGGGTCTAGGGTTGCACAGGGGTTTCTGCAATGATCCCCAAGAGGAGAGGAGCTGTGAGTGCTACAGATCTTACTACAACTTTCAATCTGTTTTTTTCATGATTTCTTGACCAGTTTATTTTCTCTTTGATGTGGTTTTACATGTTTCCCTTTTGATGTGGTTTTATGTGTTTCATCTAGGACACCAGAATGGACTGCATGGCCTCCCTTGTGACTACCAACGAGCTAGAAGACAAAGAAACCACAAGAGAATCCATTTTGCAGATCTAACAAGCTTTTGGAGCTTACTGAGCAGATTAATGGATGCTGTCTGAGTGGAACTTTCTCAGCAAGCCCTTCACAAAATACAGCCCATAGAGTTTCAAGCTCTCACAGACTTTAATTTGCATGAAATCAGGCTCTTCTGACCCTGCAGAAGGAACTTACAACCTCTTTATTTTTCTCTCCCATCCTCTCAAGCCCTCCCAACATCAGAACATCAAAAACCCCCATATTTCCATGTGTTGCCCTTCTAAGGCCCCTCAGCCTGGACCGTGCTCATAAGTAGAGACAGAGCTGAATTCACTTGGCCTCATTGCCAGCTGGAGGTCTAGTATTGGCAAACATCCTGAAAGCACCTAGACCATCAGCTGTGACCCAAACCCACCAATCCTATTCTCTTTTGTAAAGTGCATACAGCTCTAGAGCTACTTTTAAAGGACCATTTTTTTTCAATAAATTAAATGTACTGGGAGATACCAAAAAACATCTGTGTGTAGGAGCCAGGTATTAAGGAAACAGAACCCGGGTTTTAATGGAACAATAATCCCTATTAAAATGCTTAATTTCACATTGCTTCAAATTGTATTAACATGAATCATCTAGGCATTGTATGTGAAAAACAGAGAGGTCTCTTTTTTCTTTTAAATTAAACAGTGAAGAGCAAACTAGCTTAATGTCATTTGATTTATTGCCTGAACAGAAACTAAGCAGGAAGAATAATTAATCCTCTTTGCCAAACAGAATGTATAAAATCTTAATAATTCTTAAAATGGCATTTATTGCTGAAATAAAAGTGTTTTGGTGCTCTTAAATGGAAGGAGAGGCAGAGATGACATTTTTGCATTTTATACCATACTTAACAACATCAGCTCATGGCTTAAAGATTACTACCTCTGTGTTTGCTTTGAATTAAAATCTCAGTAAAAGCTCAAGCCTCAGTCTTTTGGGAATGCCAGTGTAGTTTAAATTACATTATGCAAAGGATGGAGAGTAAGGGAAATTGTGTGGTAGCTATCTCAGGGATGATAAAACAGGAATCTTCACACAGAAAACAGGAGCTTCAGAAAACAACACCATGAGGCAAATGTGCTAGATCTTTCTCCAGGAGGATCTGAAGGAGAAGCACTCAGATAACAGCATTTGAAATTGATCATGCTTATTGTATAAATAGCCTTGTTTGACAACCCATTTCACACTAACAGTGGCTGAAGCCCTGCTTTGGCAGGTGTTCATTGCTGAATAGGGGCCCCTGGGGTGGTCTTAGGAATGCTCAGTAAAATTGCTGGCTCTAGGCAGGACTCGCCCTGTTTTTCTCATCCAGGAAAGTGCGTGGCTGAGCTCACTGCACCAGGCAGTCCCTAAGGAACACTAACCCTTTCATCCTGCTGACTTGTTCAACGACTCTTTCTCCCATTACAACTAAAGGAGTGGCTGTAATGCTTTTATAAAGATTTCAAATTATGGCTTTATCTTAATAAGAGCTTCACAGCAGTGAATGTAAGTCAGGCTGCACCTGGCCTTCAGCATGGATGAAAGAGATGAGCACCTCATCCAGAGGGATTCCATAACACTAAGTATAAAGGGATGATAGTCATCCTCCACCCTGAGAAGGAAAGGAATGAAATCATCTCCCTGCTCTACCACATCTAGCATATTTAGTTCAGCATTAGTACTGCCAGGACTTGAAAAAGATAAGAGCAACTTTAAGCTAGGTGGTGGCTTTTATCAGAGCTTTATTTTCACTACTTACTCCTATTAAACTGGATCATAGTTGCAAGGCTGAAGCATATAAGGACATGAGTAGTTCAAGACACTTCTGAGAACCAAATGTGGAGTCTCAAGTCACTTCAACATTTTAAGAAATGTTATCCTCTGCTTTGCAGCTCTGTTCATTTAAAGAATAGGATATAACAAAGATAACTTCATCCCTTTAAGTCACAATCCTCTTAGGATACATCCATCTTTTTCTTGGTGCAGACATATCCAATTTCAGAGCTCAGGTCTTTTATCACTCACACAGTATCTGCAAGACTTAGATAAGCTTAATGAAAAATTCTGTAATACGCAGTAATCAATATTTTCCAGAAAGATGTATGTTGACTAAAATGGTCACTGAATGGAGGAGGATGCTGTAGCACCCCTACCTAGGGCAGCCAACAGTGGATTTTTGGGTGAGCACCATCTGGATTCTAATTTGGCTGCCCATTGAGGGCATAGAACGCAGGCCCAGGGATGGATGTGCTGCTGAACTTCCCTGAGTGTGTGTTACACACTCAGCTACAGCAGTGTGCTATAGCACAAACTTCCCTGCCCAAAGAATTGCTTTCCTGCCACAGAGCAAATGCCCTGCCACAGACTGCACTTCCATGCTTTCACATCAACAGCTTCTTTTTCTCCTATGTCTTTTTTTTTCCCCTTTTTAGCCTTATATGCAATATCTTTGCTTGCAAAGCAAATAAAAATTAAGGTAATATATGAGGAAACTTAGTCCTTGGGACCAGTATTTATAGCCAAGTACACAGATTTACCTCCATGGGGGTTTCACTCTGGTAGGGGGAAGAGATAACTTTTTATTATTTTCAATTTTGCCTCTAAAATGGGCATTTCTTTTTCTACTTTTTAGAGGAGAACTTTTGACATATGTGTAAAACAGCATGATATCTGAGAGACAAGACATAACAACCTGAGCAAACTTGTATGAAAATTATGAATTTGCATTTCTCACTCCTATGCTTCATCTTTCCTTCCAGACTCTTTAAACATTCTTCTCTACTCTTCTTGTTTATTAGGAAATTGCTCAGAGGTGAAAAGATCAGCTATTACTGGTACAGTTACTAACCCATCTTGTATGCTGCATGGATCAAAAACACGGGAATGAGGTGGCAAAAGTCACATTCCCAGAAGACTTTAAAAGTCTTAAAAACTCCTCACTATTGAAATCCAAAGCTCCACACCTCAAATTAAAACACAGAAATGTCGCATAACTTGTTCAAATGAATGCATACTTATAACAAACAGAATGAGGAACTTCACATGGTTTGTGCTTAAATACCATCTACTCTTCACTACTGTACTTTGCAGCCATTTAATCATCAAAAGAAGCCACAGAAAGACAAAAAAATAGTAGAAATATGACATTAAAGACACAGAGCAAGTTCAGCATAGAGTAACTGGGCAAGAAGCCTCTGAACTCTCAGCACACTTGAGAATGCACTTCAGATGAGAAGTTGGCAAGAGTTTAAACTCAAGTAGTTACATAGGCATTTATCACAATTTTATTTGCCTAGCAGCAAGGTTTGTCAGCCCATTCAGACTGTCATTATCATTGTCATCCACACCAAACTCCACTGAGGGTAATTAACCAGTACCTACCCTAGGTTTTCAGTTTCTCTGTGATCTTATAGCACACTTAGCTCATTAATCTTGTCTTTAAAACCTTTCCAGACACCAAAGTAGGTCTTAGCAATTTTGTCACAGAGCGTTTCATAACCCAGCTCTTTTGCTAAATACCAGTTGAACACAAATGTAAAACCTGGTTCCATTCACTAAAAACAGACAGGGTCTTTGCACAGGTCTCAATAAACTTAGGACTATCCCTTCACATCCTGGCCAACAGCACCTGCTTTCTGCTGCAGTCACTGGCCAAGCTGAGCAGATGGCAGCAGATCCCCCACAGTGGTGTCACCTCTGTCCCACCAGCCACACTGCTGGAGACATCACCTGGCCCTGGGATGGGGGCACCCAGGAGGGCATGGAGGAGGCCCCAGCAGCACTAGGGCAGTGCTGGCTTGGGAAAGGAGCACTTCATGCCTGCGTGCAGGGAGAACTCGGCGAGGGAAAACAGAGATCACCTTGCTTTTCTTGTCTGGCTTTACCTGAAATAACAACCTCTCTCCGAAGTGCAGCTTCACTTGCTCTCAGGACTAGACCCTGTTTGGTTATTTTAGGGGAAGGGAGGCAGCAGAGAATGGGCTGGATTTTTTTACTTCAGACTAATTATTTTTCTTTAATTATACTACTACTATCATCATCAGCTTGGTAGTGTGAGCCAGGCAGTAATTACACAATATTAAAAAACCCTAAATGTAGAAAATACTCTTAATCACCCTTCTCCTCCTGACTACAGGTTTTATTTCAAGTGGGTTGCTGCTGGGAAAAAAGAAAATTTGCTCTACTGAGGCAAGTTTACGATGACATTTCTAACTAGTTGATTACCTTTCTGTGTGACTAACGCATCTAAATGGAATCTGCTTCACTAGTTCATCTCAGTGTATTAGGTGGCTCAAGATTTACTCCTAGTAACATTTACAAGTACCTTACAGATTTTGAACTCAAATAAGATCTACATTTTATGTAGATTTACCTCATGCAAGTGACCTGTTAATGAAGTTGACTACAAAGTTTAGCATGTAGGAGTTGAACACACAGCTCCTTCCTTAAGGACTTAATACCGCACCAACTTCCTCCACAGATTAGGAGAGTAAGTGACTCTGTGGGACAGGGTGCACTGGGAGTGTTTTGGTCAGGAGCTGGCAGCAGTTGGGATGGGGAAAACTCTTCTGGGTTAAGAACTTTTCTGGACAATGTTAAATTCAGCATTACATGTGCTATGTACATATAGGCACTGTAGCAGGATGCTCTACCTAAGTGGGAATAAAACAGTTTAAACTTTACACTATTTGCAAGAATTATCAGTGACAGATGGAAAAGGAGCAGGGAGTCACACAGCTTTTGGTACTGAAGAACGTCGAGACTAGCCTGATTCATCAATCCCAAACTTAAACATTCTGAGGATGTAAAGAACAATGTTTCCTGACAGAAACTGGCACCAGTGAGGATGTGGCAAAGTTCCTGACAAAAGAACCAACAAGTGACAGTACTGATAACTTATCTAAAACTGCTGAGCTGACAGAGCCAGTCTGGAAACATATGACTGACAGTCAATTAGTTTATACTGTGGGTGTCCCACCTTTTAAGGGCAGGGATTTCTAAGACACCCCCTTCTAGGAGTGTGTGTGGAGATTCCTTCCTTGACTGGGGGCAACACCCAAGGTTACTTACTTGAGGCTGAGTGAAAAGCCCATAGTCATTGATATGGATGAGTAACTTCAATTTCTACTTAATGATTATATCACTACTTAAATCTTGTTTTAAAAAATAGTTAAAAAATGATAACTGCTAGTATAGTGCACTGTCAATATTGTATAGTAAATAATTCTGATCATAGTCTTTTAGTCTAATCATCAAAAAAAAATAGTTTTTATATGTATATTTGGTTTTCCATACCTAATCCTGTGGGACAAGGTTGTATAAATGTTCAATTGCATGTATATAATCCTTTAGACATAAACTGTTGACCAAGTCTGGGGCTAAGACTGGATGCAGCCACACCCAGACTTCTCTCTGAGCAGGAGTTTAGAAAGCAAGAGGGTCCTTCCTGCACCTCACAACTCAATGGCAGGTCTTTTCTAATAAACTTTGTCTAAAGCTTCCATTCTTCCCATAACAGGTACTCCGGTATATTCCGTAAGGACCCTTTTTCTTCTCAGGGACTAGCATACCCTCCACAAGAGCAGTGATCCAAATGTCGCCATTTCTCACTACATGGGAGAATGGAAATACACCTTTAAAAGCTACACATCACTCCAAGAATGTTTTCTACTCTGTTTCCCCAAGTCATGGTTAGTTTTGAGAAAATTAAAATGTCACAGAAAAAAAAAAAAAATCACATATTTAAAACATTGCAATTTAAATAACAAAGAAAGGAAATTTACCATTTAATGGTATTAAAAAAACTAATATTTTTTTCAGCAACGTGTAAGTGTCATTTTGTGTATTACTTTGGTGAGAAAATCTGTTTCTGGAAATCTTCAGTCTACCCCACTAAAACCATACTAAAATTAGGATCAGAGCAATATATTTGAGTTACAATAGAGTTTTGAAAGAATATATACATATATGTCTGTTATTGTAAGGCACAGTAGGATTCAGGTCCTCAGACACACAGAGCACAGCTTCTGCTCTGTGAGCAGAGACTTTAAATCAAGAGGACACCAATGATTTTATGGTGAGGAAACCAAATTTCATCTTTTTTTTCTCAATGCCATGGTTGTGAGAGGTCTGGTAATGACATGCAACTTGGCAAAGAGAAGAAAAGAGTTTGACTTCCTGCCCCGTGGGACTTTGGGACTTGCTGCAGACCCACACCGATGAGACCTTCTAAATGGATGCACTACCTTCAGTGCTGGCCATACCTTCCTCTCCGCACTCTAACCAATGGATCTTTGGTACCAGGCTCTGTTAGAGCCTGTTCTGCCTTTGCTAGGTTAAACACCTTCCAGCATCACTACATCCATCTGTAATACAGCTCAGATCCCCACAAAAAAAGACTTGGGTGTGTGGTTTATACATAACATTGCATAATAATAATTACATAAGGGCAACTAAAGCTATGTGGTTCCTGAAGTAGATTTGTGTCCTTAACATCTACTACACTTTATCCTTCACATTAGACTTTGAGAAGATGGAACAAGCAGTCTCAAATAGGGTGACTTCTACATTTAACTTGAAGTGAATAAGATGAGCTGCCACCCCACATCAGCAGCACAGAAGAAATTCTCAGTCTGGGGCAGATGGTACGGAAGGGATAACCTGGTGACCTACAACAGAATCTAGTTTTAAGCTTCACAGAAATTTATTTTTTATTACTGACATGGGAAGTCAGCATAGATTCAGCTGAACCTGTCCTGTAAATGATTTTACCAGAAGGGAAGACAAAAGGCAAGCCATGTATGGCACTAGTTCAGCAGACAACACCAGTTTTCATGAGAGGATTATTTTGTAGGATTCACAAGCCCTAGGGGCCAGGTTTTTAAGGAAACTCATACCCAGCAGTTCCAGCTGAGACACTCAGAGCCAGTATCTGCAAATGTGCTGAACCGGCATTCAGATTGAGTCTTGATGCTGAGAGGTATCCAGCACCCTCAGCCCCAATAAATTTCCAGGGGTTTGAGAGCATTCTGAATTAACATCAAGCCTACTGTCAGCTCTTCTTCCTTCTCCCGCCTCCCTCCTGTTTTATTACCACAAGTAATCCCATCCTGGGAATCCTAAATCATGTTACATGATTTTCTCTGTCCTATTATCAGTTTCCCTCTGTGGGAATAGCTGGCAAGTGCCAAATTTATTCTGTACAAATTGTCTTAAGGGAAGACTGATGTTCTTCAATCTTTCCTCAAATTGAACATTGTATCTTTCTGGTGAGGACTGCCTATCAGAGGCGTTTGACTTGCCATGCTCCTACCCTGTGTGGAGAATTAGATTGATGCTTTGTATTACAGAATAGATGTTCTGAACAGCTGGGAACACAGCTCACACCCACTTAGTGCATTTCTTCATTTTTAATATCTCTTCTGTTACCTTTTAACAAACTGCAGCCCAGCTACTCTAGGAGGCAGGTAAAGGGCTGACCCTCTCACGCTGCTTCATCAATCACGATCAATACTGTTGTTTGCACAAAATATGGCTTAAAAGACAGCGTGTACTCTGCAAGAGGAGGAGAGAAGGACAGACACCCAGTCACACTGCAGCATTTACTGCAGAAAATGTCAATTACAAGGAAAAGAAAGAGAGTAAAATCATGCGATTTATCATGTCTAGTCTAAATATTACTGGGTTATAAAATGAGGGGGAAAAATGTTTTGCTTTCTTAAATTCCTTTTTCCCTCATTTCCTCTGCCATTCCTCTCACACACGTGCATGCACATGTCCACACTCACATACAGCTCTCCTATTGAAGCTTGCCAATTGCCACAGATTCATCTTTCTAAGTACATAATTCAATCCACTGAACATTACACTGTGGTAATGCTGATGAGCTCTTAATTCTTCTGTATTTATTGCAGCAAATTTATAACTGACCTTAATGAATCTTCCATTATGACAAAAATGTCAGTGCCAAATCTCTTAAGAAGGTCTGGCATACAGTGGTTTTAAAAGGTCAGTGTGCGGTGGGTTTTTAATTTTTTTTCAAATGGGTCATTTAAAAAATAGGCCCTTATACTTAAAAAGACATGATTACACACACAAAAAAATATCAGACTCATCTGTTCAGGTCTTCAGTTAACAGATAAACATTGTTATCTAACTAATGCTCAGTAAGCACATGGGAAAATAATTTTTTAAAAGCTCTGCTTTTGTGTGTTGGTGTAAGTCATCACGAGCCATGTCATCACATCTGCATGTTTATGAGGAGCCACCACTCCTGAGAGCACGATCTAGAAACAGAAGACAAAATGAAGAGATGGGTTGGGTGTAGGGGGAAGAGTGGCAGAACTTGGGTATGTCTGAGGGCAGCACAGAGCCCTCTGCCCTTGGCTGCTGACAACTGTCAGTAGAACTGTTTGACCAAGAAGCTCATTTACATGGTAGAGGACAACTCTATCTTAAAAATAGTTTTGCTGAGTTAGTGCCATTTGCTACAAGTGAAATTATTTACCTGTAGGATGCCCAGTAGTAATAGCACCTATTTAGTATCCCATAGTGGTTATAAACTCTTGGAAGGCTGGACAAAGGAAGACAACATCACTGTTCTCATTTTAGGGGTACAGAAGGAAAGACAGAGAATAAAAATTGTTCCCATGGTGAAATGGCAGGTGGGTGCCCTAGGAAAGGAAAGACATGTTGACTGGGTTTTGCTGCTTTTGCTGCACATGTGCCATGCAAATATCAAGAGAAAATCTAGCTTTAGGAACAAACTGAAAAGTTTAACTCCTCAAGAGAAGGACTTGAGAGCAGACAGTAGCAGCAAAACCTTATGATGGTACACGAAAAACCTCACACTGTTAGTGTACATCCTTTTGTAAAATGGTGTCACAACAGAGAATCAGAGCACCATTTCCTGTTCTGTCTACAGCTGACCACAAGAGCCTTCTACAAAATCACACAATTACAAAATTGCATGTGTTCAATATCTCCAAAAACCAAAATCTGGCCTTCCCCTTTCCTGTCCCAGAGATGTCTAAAACTAAAATGCTTCTTCCAACAAATCATCCTGCAACCTGAGAGAATTATGAGGGGGAGAAATCAATGCTGTCATCTGCTCATGGAACAATAATTATCCCTTGTATGCTACTCCAGAAGCAATGCTGTTATCAAAAGCATCATGCCTGTAAAATAACACTTCTGGGAATGGTGCCAGACTGGGGGCTCATGGCTTTCATTCAGTTTGTAAAATAAAAATCAGCTTAGGTGTTTGTTCGGCTACTGAGTTCCCTAACAGGAACCAGGTCCTTGGCTCATCTGTACCAAGTGGACCTATGGCAAGAAAAAAACTGGAGAAATCTCTGTGGTCAATTAAAACACCGTGTGCTCAGTGACACTGGGAGGCAGGGGTTTCTTGGAGACACTAAAATAAACACTTCTTGATAGCATATCCAAGGATCACAAGCTTTCTTTACCTGCAAACCAGTGCAGAGAAAGGGATTCCACCTACAGCCTGTTGGACTGGGAGCTCTTACTGAGCAGCCAAAGGCTACAAAACTTGGTGACAAACCCATGCATTATTAGGAGGTCTCTAAAGACTAGCACAAGGACACAGTGATGATAACAAAAGAAAACACTGCATCTTTGACAGCTCCTCCAGGAAAGTGGTGGTCCTGGGAATTCACCACTTTGTTCCCCACATTGCTGCTTCCCTCAGGGCAGGCGCACCTGATGGTGCACTGAGCTTACTCAGCACAAGAGAGCCTGGACATAGGAGGCTGCTCAGAGGCTCTGCTGGTACAGCAGAGTGCAGTAAAAGAAATTTTAAAAAAATGAAACTGACATCTGACTAATTGTGCACTTTTCCCATCTCTGCTCCTTACCTGTGACAGATAAAACATTGGGAAGAGGTAACACAGATCCAGGAGATCTGCACTTGTAATTTGGATTACAAGGGAGATAATCAGATTGTCACTGGTTTTGAGCTTGTTGAGCTCGTTTCTGACATACTGTAATTCTGAAACTAAGTTGTTGTATGAGCCAGTAAGTGACAAGTTCAATGTTAATCTATAAAAATTACAGCCTCCTTACTGCTCAGCTCATTAAACTGACTCTGTCTCCCGGCCACTCATTCATCTTCATAATCATCCCCCATTCAGCTACTAACCTCCTCTCTGTGTGCAGTTTACAGTACATCAGGAAGATAAAGTGGACTGATATTTGCTTCTAAAGAGCAGTGGCTTTTAATTTTTACACACACTTTAAGTACAAAGATAAATAAGATAATTTGACATGACATTTTCAGCTCAAACATAAAAATGAGAATGTATTCATATTTTATAGCAACGTTAACTTTCTAAATGTAGTTATGTTTACATAACACAACTGAAATATCCATGTCTGAAACAGCACACTTCTTTTACCCTGTCCTGCCCAAAAAACTAGGGGAGAAGCACATGTAAGATAAGATTAAATTATAATCTTGTGTTGGTACTTGAGAAACAACACATCTGCAGACAAGGATGCTGGTGGCACAAGAAAACCTACATAATGCTACATGGAGCATGCCAGCCAGCAGCCAGGGCAGATTCCTATTGAGCACCACAGGCACTGTGGACCTGAAGAAAAAATGCGGCTTCTCCAAAAGTGTCTTTTCATCCCTGGCTGGAAGGGGCAGTAGACCAGGCACAAGAGACATGGACTACACAAAGCACAAGTAGTGCAGCCACACCGGAGAGAGAACATGGTAGGGGTTGCTGTCTCAGCCACCTGGCTGCCTGCATGATTCCTGAGTGTTTTAATCTCTGTACTTTATAACTCCCATTGTTACACCAGATTTACAGATTTTATGGGCAGAAGAGACAATATGATAATGTGGGCTGACTAGTATTTAACAAATTCTAGGCTTTCTACAATCTGGTGCAATGACATACAAAAGACAATATACAAAAATTTGTGTGGTTTCACCACTGTGCATGTGTTCAATATCAGTTTATGTACAAATGATTAAATACTAATTCTGATTTTACAGTTAGCCCTACATCACTGCCCCATCACTCTCCAGCTGCTCCAAACCTGGGGGAGAGTTACCTACACTGATCCTTTGCTTCAGCAAGAGGTCAAAGGAAGAAGCGCTCCTTTCTCATCTTATCCCCAAAATGCGCAGAGCAGAGAGGTGATGACTCAAGCACAGAGACCCACATGTCCTCCTCAGAAGAGTATGGGCTCTTTCAAACAAGGGATACTGTGCTGTTGTGGGTCCAGAAATGGTTCACATCTCCCAAAAGTGGAAGAAGTGGAAGCCTGAAACAGCCTTTATTGCAGGGCACAGTCAGAACACATTGCAGGTCAGAGTAGCTTAATGATGGTTTAGCAAGGTAGGAAAACAAAGCCATTGCCCCCTTCTTACTGTGGCAGTCAGTAATTTGATGGTGTTCCATTATGTATGAGTATTGGGAGAGTTTCCAACATTACCCTCCAGGTCTAACATCCAGCAGACCTCTTTTGACTCTGTGTCCTTTTCTACTAAAAAGAAACCACCCAGGTCTGATTGGTTCAAATGCTTCAAGAAAGGCAAATTTAAGAGATTTTTTTATAGTTTTGGCCTTAAAAGGCAAATATAAAAGGCACTGCTTCCCAGTGAAGTGTATCAAGTGATTTATATGTATTTACTAAAAAGAAACTGAGTATTAGACTTACTCTGTAAGTGACAACCTTGCTTTCCGTTGGTAACATAGCAGAATTGAAAGCCAGAAAATACAATTTTTAGATACATTTCAGCCAGACTGGACACAAAAAGTCTTACTGTATGTGCATTTCAGTTTTAGAGAAACTCAAGGTACAGTCAGTATAAAGTGGGCTTTACCAATGAGAATACATAGCATTTTTAATTTGATCACAAGAAAATGGTAAGTTTTGCTTTCAGTAATGCAGCTTATTTGCAGAAACTAGACACACCAAGCCTCTAAAAAATGTTACAAGATTTGTTACACTCTCTCTTCTGTGATATTTAAAGTTAAATATATAAAGTAAATAAGGCTTACAGGCAATACATATAAGCATATACAAAAGGACATACGAAATAAATGTATTTGTATACACACCATGGTAGATCCAGTTGCAAGAAATGGCCCTGATGAAACAGAGAAGGAACATCACAAGAAACAGCAGCTGAGTAGTAACATTAAATGTGTTCACTAACTCCTGTTTCCCTAATGATTGCCAGGGTGAACATTCTTCTAACAGGAAAGAAAACTCTCTCAGCTTCACTAATGCACATTAAGGACCAGGCTTCAAGGGGAATACAAAAAGTGATGGTGCAGCCACTGGAGAGCCACACAGGGCAGATGCTGAGGAACACAGATGGAGAAAGAAGCCACCAGTGTGCTGTTGTGGCTACAGAGTAATGGGTACAGAGGCCCAGGCTGATTCCTGCCCTGCCTGACCTGAACTCCTTGGTTTGGACTTCAGCACAAGTGTTACTGAGACCATGGCACATTTGGAAACATTATGTAAAGCAAAAAAGTTGTGACTTTATTCAAAATACCTATTACAAGTTGATATTGTATTTTTTAGAAGTTTAATTATAAAAGCCCTGCTCTCATTATAGTGGAAGCAAATGTCAGGAGTATAAATTACGCTTTCTAATTTTCTTCTTTTAAACTTAAATGTTCCTATTTCATATTGCAAAGGGACAGTGGATGAGAAATACAAAAAATTATCTTACAAATTGTTAGATTTTAAAGTTTTTCTCTTTTTATAATGGATGAAAATATTGCCTCAGAGAAAAATTGTCCTGATGGCTGTGCAGAGGGAAAGGGGAGGAGGGAGCAGAAGCAGCACCATGTAACATTTCCCAAAACAGCCTCTGCCCAGGAGGTCAGAGCAGCCACTAACTACAGCACCAGTACTCTGGCCATGCTCCACCACCTCCCAGCTCATGCAGCTCTGAGACTTCCAGTTGCTTGTGCTATTTCAGATTACAGCATAATTTTTTAGCTTTGTTCAATATGGAACATGAATGATAATTGAAAGAACAAGTGTGGAAAAATATGCTTTGTGGGTCTGTTTCTCAAGCTAATACCTTACTAGGTTCAGTGGTCCTCTAGGCAAGGAATGCAGTGAGGGCATTCACAATCTCTCCACAGAGAGAGGAGCAGTACCACTCCCCCAACTGCTTTTTCTCACCCCACTTGACTCCCGATTCCCTGGCAGTGACAGTGACAAGGAAGGCACTTCTGAGCTTTAATTAATCAAGTCAGTTTCTCTTCTCTGCTCCTATTCAAACGTTCTGGCCATCAAGTTTGATCTTGTCAGAAAACCAATAGTTAATTACTTGCTCCGAGAACACTGAACCTATTCAATTCACTTTTCCTTCTTTGATTAAGTCAGTCTGTGGGTTTCAACTAAACATTAGGTAGAATGCCTCTTTGAAATGCATCCCATTCCTACTTAATGTCCTCTGCATTGCCAAACACGGAGCCATTTTCCCCACAGAGCCATTGTCCCAGCATACTGCATGATGAGAACTGTTAGAAGCAATGGGGCTTGTCCTGCTTTCCAGCTCAGAGTTTGCACATGCTGAGTGCAATCCATGTGACAAGCTGTAAAGTATCTCAACTGGCTTTGCCATACACTGAAACATATCAGAGTTAAAGCAAGTGTTAGAAAACCTCAGGAATCAATACACTCATACCCAGCCCAGCCTGACAGCTAGCACTGCCAGCTAGGATGGGAAACTGCTTCTCCATTCCATTCAGAGGACAGTGATCTGGCTACCTGGGCCAAACTAGTCCAAGTACCAGCACTCCCAGATCCCCACTCGTTCATCTAAGGGTGACACTTAAAAGCAGCATATGAGGCACACTTAATCCTCTCTCAGTACATGCTGTTGTAATGTCAAAATTAACGTAACACCTAAAGAAAAATTTCAGTCTCAGGAGAAATACAGTGGAGCCAATGATAGTAGCTCCACAGATTTCACTCTACATTGTATGAGGTCAGATTGAAAAGTGAGCAACAGGGCTTGTCCTGGAATGGTCACTTAAGGGACTTGATTTTTCTGAACTATATCAACCTCTACTCTTCCCAAAGAATAAAACATTCTAAAATAGTTCCTACATTGCATAGTTTTGCTCATTTATAGGCTATAAAATCTTTTAGATGACAACTACACTATTACATTTCTGATTTGATCCTGAATTTACAGAGATATTTAGCATTAAAACCAAATCATCATTAAAGCCACATACTGGTTTTTTAAATTACACAAAATCAAAGGAAACCTGAAAAGTTTAAAGAACAAGAAAAAAAAATTTTTTTGAGAGACAGTAATTTTTAATTTAAAATTAGATAAGTTCATGTAGTTATCAATTACTACTATAGTCAATAATTGCTTTAAAATCACTTAAAACTGATAGCTGAAAGGTGTTACAGCTCATTTGAAGGCTGTGCAAAGACAGCCTTGTTGAAGCAGTAATTTTTTGAGCAAGGAAATGGTTAGACTTTTCTGTTGTTCTTGAAGTCTTATTGGTATATTTATTTATTTTAATTTACTAAGCCTGTTTCTCTTTATAATACAGAGATCCCTTCTCTAATCAAGTCATACATTATAAAAACTTGTGCAAGAGGAGCCCTATGCCACAGTATCTGAGACCCCTGAGGTTACAGGGTCCAGCAGGATGACGCAGAACTGCTACAAGGTTTGAACCAGCCAAGCCCCTTTTTCTGCCCAAATCACTCTCAGTGCCTGCTACAAGCCAGCCCTTCCCTGTTCTGCCTTAGGAGACATACTGGGGAGGAAAGAAGAAAAGGCAAAAGCGTCTCTTTTCATCTGGCCTATTTTCAAACACAGCTATATCACTTTCATGCTAGAACTGTTCAAGTCAGAGGAGAAAATCTCTTTCTCATACAAAGTGAGGACTCCAGATTCCAGTGAAACAGCAGATCCATGTGTGCCTGTAGTATGACAGACCCCAAATATCACCATAGAAACCCAACTTATTTCAAAGGAGAATCCTCTACTATGAGGATGCTTTTTATAGTCTCTACCTTCTGAAAGGAAGCACTTTTTACAAGACATTTCAGACCCCATCATTGCCCAAATTGAAGCCACCCCACAACGTGGATGCTACTCTCCAGCTTCAGGAGGAGGTGGGTTTGCTGCCAGGGCTTTGCCAGCATCTCCAGCTGATGGAGACCATGGTAGGAATTGTTCAGTCTCTGTTCCTTGAGACACAGAAAAGATACTGTTCCAATCACAGATTGGTCTTAGAGATATGTGAATAGCTTTGGCAAATATTTCTTTGGGAGTAAAAATTGCAGATTCATCTGTACTAAAAATTTAGAAATAACTTGCTTCACTTCTGCTAAGCTGTTTGTGTTATTTCTTCAAGAAAAACTCAAGCTCTTCCCAGCATGGAAATACAGACCTTTCTACACCAAGCAACTTGTTTTCACATTTCCCTTGACTATTTTTTAACTTGTAAAATATTAAATTTTTTTAAATACAAAGGCAAAGTTTAAATTATTTTTAATTTTTATTCGCTGAAGATTTCCAGAAATGGGCAAACTGATTTTTTTTTAAGTCACCCTTGGTCATTTTCTGTATAATTGTTTGGAACCACCAGCCAATCAAGCACTTAGATATCCACAGGTTTTTTGGAGGCCCATAACCAACTTCCATGCACTCAAATTTTTACTAGGTGCATTTCTAAGTGGAGAAGGAACTACTGTGTCTAAGAGGACATATATTCCAACTCTTTTCTTCATACTACGGATGGTCATTCCCACAGCATAGTAGGGCCAGGCAGCAGCCACCCTTGCAGTTCCCACTTCTAGGGTCCCCAGGATCCCAGCTGCACCACTGGAACTTATAAATTGGACATCACAGTTTTACTTGTTGAAATCTTTTCCCGTTCTTAGCATCCTTCCTACGGGTTACAACTGAAACTAAGTGCTATAAATGTAAAAGACAGTATGGCTCCCTGTTTTGCAGAGGGCAAGAGCTAAAGTTTTAGTGTTCCAGCCAAGATAAAAAATATCTTAATTTGCAATGACATCACGATAAATTGATTTTATCAGGTACGAAATCTGAGGATGGGGTGACATGTTTATGATATAAAATCATAAACAATTAGGGTTGTGACTCTATCTTCTAGAAGTCTCTATAGAAAGTTATTTTTGCCTCAAATACACGATACTTGGATATTTCTGCTTTGAGCACCACTTGTGAGTAAAAAATCAGGTTGTACATTATCAAGTTATATATTCAACTTCTGCCTAGTCAGGAAAAAAAGGAGTTCCTTTTACTGAAATACTGTTCACTTTCATAATCAATTATTCTGAATAATATTGGAATTGAACTTGAATATTTTTCTAGTTCTGTAAGATAAGATAGAAACACAATGTAACAGAAAAACATTACCAGTTATGTGTTTTAAATGTTAAAGCAGTCTCTCCTTGAATATATACCAGCATATATAAAGCACAAAGACAAATCTGACTGTTATTATTCTCTTTCTGTTTCTTTCAGCTAATACCACATACTGAACACTAGGAGTAGAATAGTACCAAGGACCTGCATAATTTTGCATTTTGTCCCCACTGCCAAACTCAAGGAACTTAGTAATTTCAGAAGGTAAAACTCCTTCCTAGATGCTTTTCCCCCCCCCATACATCCTGCCCTGCAGCATATGCTGCAAGGACCCTGATTATCCATAGAGAAATTTCACCCTCAAAAATAGCATGGCTGTTTTTTGTAAACAGCCTTAATTTTCACAAAGCTATGTAAAGTCTTAAAACTAGAAAAAAACCTAACATAAAATAAGTAGCAGTCAGATGATTGCTCCAGAAATGCCTATATTTTCTTTTATTTTCCACGTTTTGCAGGAGCTGCTGCTAATCTGTATGCAGTGTCACTCAAAAACCATGAATATAATTTATATTCTAAGTTTTAGTTATTAAGAGAAAAAAACCGATTATCTAAACTGTATAGGGCATATAATAAAGCAAAGTTAAAAACCCTATGAAGAGCTCATTTTATTCTGAACAAAGTGACTACACTTCTGAGTACAGTGGATTCAGATTTACTATTCTGCCACAAACACACCAGGCTGTGTGTACTTTCATGAGAACACACATGATCAGCGCTGAGAGAGAGTTAAATGGCATTCATACTTGTAGCTTCTTCTCAGCATGGGCAGAAGAGGATAATCCAGTATCTGCTTTGTGGAAATGAGTCCTTGAGATGTCACAGTATCTGTAACTGACCATAGAAAATGCTTAGAGAGAACTTCTACACACATTCCCTTCTTGGAGATCTCAACTCTGACTCCTGGTTACTGACAGAGAAAGTAATCTTATAGAAAGTCAGAGGTTTATTAAAAGAAACTCTAAAGACAAAATAGTTTTCATCCAAAGGGAACTCTTCATAAAGAATTGGCACAGATGGGTGTGATGGATGACATATTTCCACCACTACTACAGGTGCTGTGTTTTACTTCATACCTTGGTTTTACAAGTCTGGCAATGCATGGAAGAAACATAACAGTGTGATTCAGCTTTGCTGACAGAGGTACAGGAAATGTCTAGAGAAGAAGAATGACCTTCAGTTCCAGGGGCTGGGCTACCCGTCAGGACTGCCAAACTATTCAAGTCTATTGAGTTCATAGCTTTGCTGGAGAAAAGTTTTTATAGAGTTTGCTTTAAAAAAGGCAAATACCACTGTGATAGGATTATATAAAGAATAAAGTTACTTTCATAATTAAGATAACACCTTAGTAGAAGTTATCAGGAAGGTTGGTAGAAACAAATAAACATTGAATTAACTAGGGCTATGTCAACAATCAGTTTGCTAGTTTGGAGCCTGATTTCAAAAAACAAACATTTTAGATGGAACTAATCTCCTTTTTATTTTTTTGTGAATAAATTAAATTTAATCAAAGGTATAAATGAAATTTAATCAGAGGTAGAGTTGATGCACCAAACCCTTCTTTCAGCTCAGAGCAAGGACTGGAAGAAACTCATATCCGTCCCAAATACACTGTATAAACATTTCCACTCCCCAAGATATGCAGGTTTGTAATACAAAGATGAACAGTACAGTTTTTATTTTGTTTTAAAAATCACAAAATAATATGGTTCTTAAGGAAGCTTTCATTTCTGATTTCTCCCTCTACCCCCTGTAGTCCAGGTATTCTGTTCAGCAGCAGTCTGTATTTTGGTTAGAGAAGGAAAAAGGGTCCGAGAAATATCCTTTCTACCTCAGGCAGCAACATGTGGCAAACCCACACAACTCTAAATCAGAGAACAGAAGCCTGAGCTGACAGCGAACAATGACTAAGCTAAAGAGGCTTCAGAGTTACAAGATTAAAAAAAAAAAAAAAGGGCAAAAAGTGAAAACACAAAATCCCCCCCTAAAAAAAAAAAAACAACAACAAAGAAAAAAAAACCTTCTGAAAAGACCAAAGTAAGCAGTAACAGCACTTTTCATCACATCACAATGTCAGTAAGGGCTCCTGGCAGCAAACACAAGTTACCCCCTTGCCCAGGCCTGACTTCATTGTCATTCCCATTATGCATCACAAACTGGATTCCCAGATCCCTCTGTGGCTCATTACTTCCCATGAAAACTCCTCTCAGAGTATCTAGCAGTCGCTCACTTAAATTCAGCCTTTCATGGCTAGAGCTAGAAAACCATGTCCCTTGAGCCCGAAGTACCACCACATCCATTCTCCAATCTGCTGAAGCCAGAATTACTTAAGCTGTGGAGGTTCCTGTGGACTTGATGTTCTCACCCAATGGCAGCACTTCCCTAGAGTTCAGTTCAGGTTTCACTGTTAAAGGCAGCTGTACCTACAGCAGTATCTCAGCATACCCAACAGAATCACTTCTTCTGGAGTAACGGGTTAGATAAATGAGAGAGGCTAAGCAACCCTAAACTTGGTTTCATTTCATATCCAATACAAACTTTTACTTCTGAGCAAAAAAATCGTGTTAAGAACAACAAACTGATGTTTCTTCTTAAGTATATTTCAATTTGGTATATATACACTAGTGACTTGAATAAAAGTCTTTAGAATTTCAAACTAAATACACCTGTTGCTTTATGACTAAGCAACACAAATTGAACCATAATATTTCATCTTTGTTCAAGCTCACTTAATTTACTTTTCACATTTTACATATTTTGTTCCATCATACTAAAAAGTTACTTCCACAGTTTGCTAGAGTTAATATGTATTGACTATTATGCCACTTTTAGGTGCTTGAACATAAACATTATTTGCCCATGATACAACACTCCAATGTTTTTTTAATTAATCTTCTCTCTATATCTTTCATTTGATGGGGTAGATATACAATATAAGGATAAAACTTTCAGTTCCTGTACTATATAAGAATCTTCCTGTGGTGGCTTGAGATGATTTAATAGGAGGAAAAAAATGCCCTCTGTTATAGCATTTGCTTTGGCCATAAGATACAGATGAAACTGAGAGAGGGGTTCAGACCTAAATGTCTTGATTTAATCCATAAGGAAATAAGGGCATCAGTGAGAGTTTTATGGTCTTGATTCTTATCTATTAGTTCTGAAATCTGTACCGTTGGCTTTCTTACAGCAAGAGCAGGTGCACATTTGGTTTTAGCCACCTTCAAAATGTATGGGTTTGGATATCTTTATTATGACCACCCATTTTTATTTACAGCATAAATTATTCAGAGATCAAAGACACAAAGCAACATTTACACATCTGCAACAGCAGACCACCACCATTAAATTTTTTTAAGTGATTTGATAATCAATTATTTTTGCCAAGCTAAAATTTATGAATGAGATCAACCACTACAAGAAATCTGTGAAAACATCTGTTATCAGTATTATTTTTTTACTGAAGTAGATACCTTTACATTTAAATTTTTGTTAGAAAAGTATAGATTATATTTGCGTTATTAGAAGTTAAGAAGCATCTGCTTTACAAGGTTGACTACTTAATCATTAGAATCTAGGCTAAAAATAAAGTAATGCTTACACTCATATATTGTTAGAGATGGAACTACAACTACTCTCTTTCCATGCCAACTCCTTTTGTGCAAGTAAAGGATTTCTGCATTCAAGGATCATAAACACATTTAAAAGAATTTATTCTGTTCAAGAATTTGTCTCTGAAGTCTTTTCCCCATCTTATATAAATACTGAATCATATAGGAGTTGACATATGAGTGATAAATAAGAATTATAATGAGCATCTTTATATTTTCAAAAAGAAAATGCAAAAATTGTCAACTTACTTTCAATGCACTTTTTAAAACTCTAATAAAACCTATGATATCCTGATTTTTTTCCCACAGTAGACCAACCTGCCATTTTGCAGAATTGCAGTCATAATGAAAGCTTGTTGAATTTTACTCTACACCGACGAAATATAAAAAGCTGGAAGAATAAAGCATGTCTTAAATACCCACGTACATTGGATGCACATTTTATGTACAGGTGTATCTGACGTCCATTCATCCAGCTATCCACTGCTATGACGGGAGGAAGATTATTCTTTACTTCTACCCATTGTGGGATTTCACCATCAAAATTAATAGCAAGGATGGTTTTATCACAGCTACTGCACCCACAGATACTGTACATAATCTTGCGACCAATTTCTAATTATTTTTTTTTAATCACAGATGATAGTGACAGATGGCACTTGGGGAAATTCAGCATTATGGGAGGGGGTAGCTATGAATAATGACAAAGCAACATGCATATCAATATTTTGCCAGATTTGTTTCTACCAAGTGATAAAGAAACAATGTTTTGACTATAACCTCCAGCAACAGCTAAGACAATGTTTTGTTTTCCCTCTTTCTTTGAAAGGAAATTTGTATTATTGTCCATTACTAAAGCATGCTAGTGTGTGAAAAGTTGTATACAGCTCCACTGTCAGTTAGTGCAGTAGTGGCCAAACAGAGAGAGGTAACCAACTAGTGGGGTCAGAGACTCACTGAACACAAAGGGTGAAAATATTTGGAGTTTTCCAGCACAATTAAATCCCCTAAAGGCTTGTTTTCCTGACTTTCAATGTCAACCCAATGTGAGAAGCACAAGCCTGCAGGTAACATAGGATGCGGAAAACTCTCTCATCAGCACTAATTAGTCCAACTGTAGGCTCTTGAGACATGTGACACACACCACTCCCTATGATTTTCCATTATTCACTTGCCAGGCAACTACCATTTTTGTGCTTTGAATATGCGAACAATGTGTGGGACAAATACCATCATTAAAAACATTTCCTGACATGAGAAGAGTTGCATTTCCATCCCAGTTGCAGCTCACAGCCCAGGGATTTAAATGCATGATTTCAATTCCCAAAGTGAATGAAAAAGCACCTACAAATCTGAATGAAGCCTGTAGTCAATGAGACCCTGTCCCAGTTACCTCTTGGGCCTGGGACCCTCTACACAGCCACCTTTTCATAGGACTTGCACACAGTTACTTAAAGTTTTGCATAAATTTCAATGTTGTTGTTTCCTCTACTTCCAATCTGCAGAAGATGCATGCAGCTGGTTCCCAAGTAACAGGCTGCAGGTCTGTGTGCTGCTGACCTGTACCTGGTAGAACATGATTCTATCCAACCAGGCATGGCATACATGCATTTCTGCTGGCTTTATACTTTTATGCTGCTTTTATGCTAAATCTTTTGAAAAGCTTGACTAACTCAGATTAATGATGTCTGATCTAATATAAGGTCCAGTGGGATAAAGTGACCGCTAAAAATACTGAGGTAATATTGCCCCCACCAGCTTTTAAAGCATCAGATATAAAAGGGCAGACATCCAGACTTCAGGACTTCCTCCTATCTGGAACAGGTAATTAGATTCTCCTCCTGTAGGATAACATGTTTCAGCCTAGCCCCACCTGCCCCTGCAATCCTGCCATTTCCTATGGGGTTTTTCTGATATTACAAGGCCCCGTTTAAAATTGGATCATTGAAGCTGAATGTTGTATCATTTTTTCCCCTAGAAACAGAATCAGGCCATGAGACTGCTCTTGCCAACTGTGAATACAAGTGGAGTTTCCAATACGTAATTTTGATTTTGTCAGTTGCTAGGTAGTAAGAGTTAAATTCTCTTCCCTGATCATCACACAGGTTCCCTTGAAGTCTGTCTACAGTATCTGCTTGTATTAAACTGCAATTCATGTTAATAGGGGTGCTGTAGTCACAGGGAGAGCAATATAACTTTGAAGGAATATGTTACATGTTCAAAGAAAAAAATTTAACCCTTAACTTCTTAGTGTTACACTTGCTTCTGCTTTACCAAAGTTGCTCTATGATTTCATGTGTTTGAAAATAATTTCTCTTTTTTGCTTTTTAATATATTGAAGTCCTGTAGGGAAATTAAAAGGCACTCATAAGAGAAAGTAGGAATTCAATAAACAGGAAAAATCATATATATGCCATTACATAGTTTATTCCTTTTTTTCTAGATTATCTGACTAGTAGTATTGTCACAGAAATTGAGTAGCTGAGCCCAAGTACGACTCCAATTTGGTGTGCTACATACAGGCCCACTACATATAAAATGGAGGCTGCTATGCCAAAACCTGAGCTCAGTGATTACAGGAGCTTCCAGTTTCATCCTGTAGCATGATGTAGCAGAAAGGAAGGTGGTAAGCAGCATATTCCTTTAAATTTATTTTTTTTTGAAACAGATGAATGAACTAGATCACAAACTAGAGCACACCAGTTATAACACTGAATATGAAAGTTAGATATGATGTAATTACTCCTTCAGGTCTCTAAGTTGTCCTATAACAAACAAAAAGAACTCTAAAATACTAGGCATCACCTTCTAGAAAGATAGTTGATTATTTTAGTTTGTCCTCTCCACCTGGCAAACTCGTATTCACCCTTTTTCACTGCAGAGTCAGCTGATTGCCTGTACCCTGTATCCTGACAGGTACAAGATAAATAGTTTACAAATTATCCAAAAATATTTAACTTTCTGGGCATGCCTTGAATAACACTAATACTACAGATTTTGCTACATTAGAGCATTCTTGGATCACATAAAATGGCAGATAAAGACAAGTTTATCCACCTAAATTAATGCAATACTACAGGAACTTGATGAAAAACGAGTGCGTGTGAGGGGCTCATTCTGCACTCCCCCCCGTGGGCAGTGGGAATCCCAAACCCAGACTAACACATTCAGGAGGAAAGCAGCAGCTTCACGTGACACACAGCTTGCAGAAAGGCATCCCAGCCACCAGATGAGCAGCAGTGCCTCAAACAGAGTCAAGGGCTTTGCACTGCTCATCCCTGACGTGGTGTGTGCTACTAAGACTGGCTGACCTCAACAGCAGTATTATGGGATAACGTTATTGAGAAAGCTTGACTGGACAGACACTCTTATTACAGTCCTAAGGCAATTTGTCTGTGGTTTCAAGGTGATTGATACACTTCTTCAGTGAACAATAAAGCTGCTTCCTCAAAGTAATTCAGTGCTCCATCTAGCACCAAGGCAGTAATAATATCTTGCACCTATAAACAGGGTTTTACCACTATGAGTAAGAGTATAAGCATTTAACAGGTTCTGGAATGGGTTGAGGGGTAGTATTTTTCAGCAATGAGTTGACAAAAGCTCAATACATTTTGACAACATAGAAAACCAGCAGAATAACTTTTTTTTATCACTTATGAGCAATATATATTGCTTTGTTGGTTCTGAGTAATCATATAAAAAATTAGAATTAACTACCCAGCCTCAGATGAAGGGGGAGGAGAGTACAAAGATTAAAAGTCACTAATCAATCTATGTGGAGTTTGAATTAATTAGAAACTAATCCTATGCAGATTAAAAAAAAAGAGGAAAAAGATAAAAACTATGAGTGAAACGAATAATAAAAAGCAGTATGAAAATCAATTCCCTTTCCATAAAAGCTAGCCATCCTAATTCATTTCCTGTACAAATTTATTACAAGTCTAATTTAAATTGCATAAGTAACTTCTTAATCTTCCACAGGAATTCCCGGTCTCATGCTTCCCTTTTCTTACTCCAGTTGATCCTTTCATATATGAAATAAAACTCTCCTAGGGGAAAGGCAGGAAGAGGAAACAAATGCCTGTCTTACAGGGATGCAATCAATAAGCACTATCCTATTTGAAGCAGCTGAGAAGTATTTCAAAGGAAATCCCTGCTTGACTAGAAAATGTCAATGGCAAGAGCCCCAGAAGAACAGGTTTTCACACCTGGGAACTGACAAATTTAGAGGAAGGCAGCTTTGAGGACACTGATTGTAGGACATTGATTCTCTGACATTATACATCGGTAATTTCAGCTAGAAATATCCAACACAACTTGCACCTTGGTGAATATACAAAAAACTGTGCCCTCTGTGGAGCAGAGGGCAGTGGGCCCTGCTGGGCAGCACTATGTGCAGGGTGCCAAGGCCATGCCACGTCCCACATGGCTGCATCCCACATGGCTGTGCTGGCAGTGCCCCTGCCAACACCTACACTGGGGCACAGGCATGCCACCCACAGCATAGGCACCCTATACAACCGTCCCATAGCTTCTCCTGCATCCCCTCCTTTTCATAGCAGTATTTCCACCAAAATTTTTCTATTATAACAACTGACCACCGTCCAGTGAGAGGTGGATGATACCATTATTATGCCATTGGGAGATTGTCACCTGCCAGGCACTGTGGTGACTGGTGAACCTGCTCCTCAGCTTGGGATCAACACCCCGTACCTTCAAAGTGATCCCCACTGTTACACTAGCAAAGGGTCAAGCCCATTTTACCATATTTTTGTCAAAGGGAGCATCTCTCAGCCCAGATTTTGTACTTGTTGCTATATGAAGGTTGCCTGAATTTTTTCCTAATTAGACATATTTCTATTGTCTTCTCCATGAATACATGATGACAATATAAACTTAAGATTTTTTTCCATGGCAAGAACAAACCCTGCTGTTCGCAGACTTGCATTTCCTTCAGCTTTTCACTGTCAAGGGAGGTAGCTGGCAGCAATGCCAAAGTCTCTATCTGACACAGAACACTGAACACATTTTAAATATTATTTAAATAAAGATTTTTACATACCAATGACTGTGACTGCATTGAAACTTCAGCTAGATTAAATCCCTTCAGTCAAGAGTGGGTCTGATTTGAACAAAGACCTCGCAAAGGGAGCAAAACAGGTAATAAGCCAAGCTCATGTTTTCTCAGAACCAGGATGGGGACAGAGTACAGGAGAGAGCATTTGCTAGAACCTTCAGAGTTACTGAAGAGGAGGCACAGCACACCATCTGCTTCAGAGTTTGCTTTCTGCTGTGTGTGAGACATGATATAAAGTTGGTGTTTCCAGCAGGGTATCACCAGATCAGAGTTTTTAGGGATCTGAATCAATTTCAGCTGGTCCCCTTAAATGGTTTTCCTCAGTAACTTCTTCAAAATGTACAATAATGAAGCTGATGCTGACATTTAGGAAATGCTTGGACTACTCTCAATTTCTATTGATCTGGTGATCAATGTTACAGAACTACCATCAAATTAAGTCACAGTAGAAATCAGAATAATAACATTAGTGAACTAATAGTGATATTAAATCAGTGTTAAACTGCAAAGGAAATATAGCAGGTAATTAAGTCACAAATCTAAAGCAACAAGCAAACTTTCCCTAACAGTGCAAAATATGGAGACTGTAGAATATAGCTTTTTGAAGAAAACTAAGAAAAACACCAAAAAGCCCTGAAAGAATAATGAAAAAGGGCAAATAAGTTGTATCTTGGAGTAGTGAAATGAATTTAACTGGTCAACACCACAAATGTCTGTTTTGGCTCTAATTATCAGCTTGGGCCATCTTGCATGAGACAAGTGCAAAGAGTAGTTCAGGAAACAAACAACATTTTGTTTAATGCCAATTGAAACTTCTCTTCTTGGTCTCAACTGTTGTTATGGAGACTCAGATTTCTTTTTCCCATTGAATCCCATGCACAAAGCAAAGCTGTTAATAAGCTGTTATGCTTCAGACTGTCACTACAGTCAGAAGTCAGGAGAGGTAGGACTGAGACAGACAAGATAATTTCCTCAGTTGTTTTCAGCACAGTTTCTTAACAACCTCACCAGCAACAGTGCCTTCATTCATGCAACCATTCTCTCAGAGTGCTGGAAATTAGTTTTAGTAGTTAGTGACAGTCTGAGGCATCTCTTATTGTATAAGATAAAGAGGGAAAGAGCTGCATGTCTCAAGTGTGCAAACCACTACAGCTTTTTTATAAAATCTCAAGTGCTTGTTTGGACAGATTCTGTCGCAAACAGACCACTTGGTTGCTGAAATATACCAAGTTTATGGTGAGTGTGTCTCTAAGGGTATGTTCAGAATACCGTAGAGAAAAGTCAAGAGGGTTTTCAGTTTTGTTTTTTGGTTTTGTTTTTTATGCAGTTTTTTGGGTTGTTTGGTTTTGTTTTGGTTTTTGCCTTTTTTTTGTTTTGGCTTTTTTGGTTAGTTTTGTTTCTTTGTTTAGGTGTTCAGTTTTTTTTTTTTGTAAGGGTTGAAGATTTCTGAAATAATTTTTTCCTCCTCAAACTGAAGAGTACCCAACACAAAACTATATACTATACTCCCTACACACTTGCTGAAGACTTGTTGCTCAAGTAGGCAACTAGTATTCAGGATATAGGCAGACAAATCTGGTTACTAGTTGGCACACTTGCAAGGAATATGATCTGCAGCACAGTCGTAACACAGCACTGGCCATTTGCCATTGCTCTTCCCATGTTTAGAGCAACTGTATTTTTCTTCTTGTCCAGTAGTACAGTTAAAGTTTTCTCTCAAGTCTTGGGTTATTTGTGACCAGACCCTCAGACACATTCTGGTGACCTCTAGAATATAGTCAAGACCTAGAAAAATTCGCTGGTGAGGATTAAATCATCTAGCAAACTTGGGGGCTTTTCTCTCTTGATTCCTCCTAGTCCAGGATAGGAGAGTTTCCTCCACTGGAGGACAAGAGTCTCTAAAGTACAGTTCTGCTCCGAATTACTCTCCAGCTTCATTGATTATACAGAGACTTGAGTCTGAATTTTGGTAACACAAAATTGCTCCCTGACTCATCACATAAATACAGTCACCTCCACATGCAGATTTCACATTGAAATTCACATGCAAACATTTAAGACAAGATAATATATCATCAGTTTTCTGGCCCACATGAAACTGCTGCTTTGATTGCACCTGACCACTCATTGGTCTGAAATTTAGTGTCATTTATGACAAGGTAGAAGACAATGAGTTTTTTCGGTACTGGCTGCATTAAAAAAAAGTTAATGGAATTTAAATCAAACTAAAACAATTGTTCTTTATAAAAAATCTTTGGATAATTTTATCTGACAGTTAAGTACTGTAAAGGGTTGTTAACCGTGTTTCAACTAAAACTTTTTTACAAGTGTGTATAAAAGTAAACCACCCTTCAGGCTGTCAAAATATGAATCACTTCAGATAAATTAAGAACTTGTAGCACTGTAATAAAACACTAATTTAAATTACAACTACCCACCATTTGGAGTTATCTAAGCATTTCATAGCCATTGATGTGTTTTTCTATACATTAACCTATGCATACTTAACATATTTACCCTCATAAATATCAAATGCTAATTATTTAAGCTGTCAGTAAGTAAAGCTTGCTTCAGCCTTACTCTTCTACAGAAATCAGTTCCATACTGTACAGGACCAGTTAAGCACTTGCTGTTAAACAGAAAAAGGCATTTTGTTTGCTATGGGCAATTTCAGTTTCCTGCTGCCTGTACTTATATTCCACATAGCTCTCCCTCAAAAATCTTTGTGACGTTTCAGCCAATAGTTTGTAAAATTTCTTTTGCTTAAGTTTATTTATGCTGAACAACTAACTATGAAGGTGTCAAGGAGTAAGAAAAAAACCCAAAACAACCAAACAAACCTCAAAGAGGAGACTGTAGTGGTTTGAATTTTGTTTTCCCCCAGAGGCTAGAAAAGTGGTAGACCCCAAGGGGTGGAAAACCCTGGAAGTTTTGAAGTTCTGCCCAATGGGCACTCCTGCAAAAATGTCAACATCCCACAAGCTCACCGGAAGAGATGAGTTGTAGTTTGGTTGTTGAGGAGAGGTGGCCATGTTGTGAGCCACAAGGAAGGGGCTCGGAGCCCCTTGGGCCCTCTGGTCATTTCAAAAGCAAACTTACTCCACACTTCAACAGTAAACTGAATTGTCCCACTGGCCAACAGTACAAAAAGAGAGGAGTTTCAACCTTTAATTTACTGAGAACTGTTTAAAGAAAATCCATCTTTGTTGTAAACTCATATGAAAGACAAAGGTTGCAAAAAGAAGGTGAAAATATATGAAGAAGTTTTCAACGTTATTGATGGCGACTGGCCTGAAAGTGTTCAGATCTCTTTTAAAAATTGAGATGCAATTTGAAGATAATACAAACTTCTTAAGCAAGATAATTCTTCAGAGGTTCTTTTTAATTTAGCACAACAGGTGATTTTACCTTCCACACAATTCATTATTTTAAAGCAAGACAGATAAAAACATCAGCTACTTCCTTCATAGCACAACCTTTTAACTTCCAGATATGCCAAAACAAAATTGTTCTCATTGCAAAATAACTTTTCCATCTTTATCAAAAAAATCTCAAGAAAAGAGTTTATAATCTTCTTCACTCCCCATGCATTAGTGAAGATTATAATTTGTGAAGTTCTACAAAAGCAAAAAGTTTAGTCCAAAGAGCTCAGTTTTCTGTCTCTACTGGAAATACCACAGAATTTTATAGTAAAATTTTAACTATTTTTAGCATCCCTGTGTCTAAGTCCTCTGAAGGGAGAACAAAATAAGCACCAAACGTGAGCACATGTGAGCTTCTCTGGTGTGTGACTCCTGGGGTAATACAGTTCTGTTAACAGTCAATTAATTTAACAAAAAGTGTTTGAGAGCAGAGTTTAGACAGCCTGGAGTAGGACTATGGATTACTTTGGTGAACTGGTTTTTGGTTTGGTTTGTTTTTTTCCCATATCCCCAAAAAATCGAAACCAAACAAATTCCCACCTCCTTTTCTATAGTTTGAAATAAAACATGCCTGGACAACAGGTCATCCACCTTAAAGTCTTCATTTTGTATTTGGTGACTGTTGTGCCACCTGCTGTACTTTTCAGTTACATAACCCAGTATTTATTGGTGCTGCAGCTGGCCAAGGTCTGAACTCTGCAGAACTATCATGGAAGGTGTGGTCAGGGAGAGAACCACAAGATTTGCCAACTGAGCACTGTGGTCTGTCGAACCTTTGCCATGGGCTAAGACATGTTAAGTACAGGAGAAACATATGCTCATATATATTCATATACATTGTTTTGTCAAGGCTTTGCAGAGAGCACATGGCAGCTGAAGGTCTCACAGAGTACCATGTGATTAAGATATGGCAGAAAGACAGAAGAATGTAGCTTTACATTACAATAATAATAATAAAAAAATAATCAGGAAATATTAGGTTCTAAAGGTAGCTTGCAGTTTAGTGTTGACAATGAAGAATAGTTTAAGACTTATGATATTCTCATTTATTCTCGTCTCAGCTCTACACAGTGTCTTATCGCTTTAAGAAAGACCTTTCCCTACTAAATCACATTATTTCTATTACTTGGGGAATTACAATGTTTGTACAGTTTATATGCATGGAATACAATGGGATTTGCATAATATGGATGGCATTAGTGCTTTGATTAGCAGAACCCACCTGTACAACTTCTCAAGTATTAGTTCCTGGTTATTCTTTTAACCCAAGCATTTCCATCTCACATGTTAGAGCTCCCAGTGAACAGCTAAGTTTTATCTGGGCTACAGTGACAGAAATTGCCACTGCTTAAGCCTCTGTTAATCCCAGAAAACCAGTGTGTGAGGACATGAGATCATCATGACTCACAGGAGACACAGCGTTTTGTCAATTCTGCTGCCAAGACAGAAACATCACAGACGTGGTGCTTTACATGCTCCTCAACTGGTTAAGCAGAGAAGGAAATAAGAGATTAAAAGCTTGTTTTTCCTGAACGTTGCACAGAGAGCAATGCTGTGTACTCTCATGACAGAGACATCCCTTTATACCCTAGTGCCTTAAAATCCTGAATGAACTTGTCAATGAGATAATGTATTTTTGCACATATGAGAAGTCCCCAGACAACAATTTTTTTTCTGTAAACATCCTTATCTTGTGGAGAATGGACTTCCACTACTTCAATGCCCCAGCTGTCCAAGCTGGCTGTGGTGGTAAGGACAACAGAGCAGCCTCAATCCTAACTCTCCCTTTTTGGTACCTAAAGACACTACAGCTAAAGGAAACTCTTTACCAGCACTGTGGTATTTGGGCTCCCCATTTCTGGCAGGCAATTCAGGGCTTATGTTGGAGAAAAGTAATATAAACAGTTATATTTCAGAGGAAAGACACAAGTTTCACTGAGTAGTGCTCACATTTGGTGCACAGGAAGGGGGCTCAATTATGCAAAACTCTGCTCATCCTCTCAAAGACTCTGCAGAGTTTGAACTCTGACAACTGACAGTGTTTAGAAGATTTAAAAATCCTTTCACACAGATTCCTAGGGAGAGGTAGTATGCTGTTTTATGTGTGGATATAGCTGTAAAAGTAAAATAGGCTATCTCCTAAGAATACAAACCCCACTTTATAGCCCAGAACACAGGTTCTGAAGATCAGCATTTGTAAAACTCCTGAAAACAAAACAAAAACCAAGCAGTACTCCTCAAATTTCCCAAAGCAGTAAAGGTTTCAGTTTCTGCTTATTTTGTCCTGTTAATCCAAAACAGTTGGAAGAACTAAACCTGATAGTAACTAAACCGACAGCTACCCAAGGCAAAAAAAAAAAAAAAATAAAAAAATTCTATAATGTTATATAAATTACAGCATGAATCTCCCTCCTCAGGAATTCTTGTTGCCAGGTTTTGACAGATCAATTTATAACAGCTTTTGGTGTTATAGATTGGATAAGAAAAGCAAATACTATCTTATACCTGTAAGCTAGCAAAATAGTTTTGCATATTTACGTTGGTTTGTTATAGTGCAACAATCAGCAGAGCTTTGTATCTCTGGACTACCTCCCTCTCTATGGCAATCTTAGTAAAATAAATAATTTTGATATCAGTATGAAACCCTGATGTGCCTCTATAGACACAGAACTACACTAAAAGCATTTGTACAGGTACAAAACCTACCCACCCCTGGCTCTGACCTGAGCCATCCTGAGACTCCTGGGGGCCAGGAGGAGCAGACAGGGACCTCTGCCAAACACTGCTTTCCAAGCAAGGCATTCAAGACTGTCATTGCACCAGGCAGCCAAGGTTATAACAGAACATTTAGGACAAAGCCAATTGTCTTACCTACTTTGTTACAAGCTGATTGATTTATTAATCACTAACATCTTTAAATGGAGAAGAAAACATCATCTCTGTGGCAAAACTAGAGGAATTTATCTTATAAGGCTATAAATCTATGACAATATTTAAATAATGTTATGATTGTCTTCCTATGAAACTATTATTAGGTTAATATTATGATTTCACTTTGTCAGTTCAACAAAATTACATATTGGTACCTTGTTTTTCCACAGCAGCTTACCCTGCTGTGTTTATTTTGCTTGGAAACTGGATTTCAATTTCTAAATAAGTGTGCAAGTTGGAAAGAATGAATTCCATTAAGTAATCTTTTATAAATAAACAAAAGGGATCACAAAAGAGTATTTTTCTGATGTCTTGAGAATTTATGAAGTTGCAGTAAGCTCTTCAAAAGACAGAGAGAAAATATTATCTCAGTGGAGTTTGATGCTAAAAATGGAAAAAGGAAACTTTAAATCCCTTCCTTCAATGCATTAAAATTAATACTTATTTTTCTGGTCCAGACATCAGATAGTCACAACAGAATTACAATTTCCTGCACTAAGTCTATGTGTAAAACAGAAAATTCAGGTGTTCCTGTTTTCCAGTGAAGAGATACATGCCTTCTAAAATGGATACCTTACACAGTACCTGTGTTTTCCTTATGGTATATTTGTGTTTACATGGTGAATAACCATTAACTGATAGGTTTAGTATTCTCTCTAGTTTTCTTCTGGAAATATTATTTAACACTCTGCTAGGAAAAAAAGAAACACCTTTAGGTGACACGATTTTGTCATAAAGAGGCAATTTCTTAATCCTTTTCATTCTGAGTAAGTAATTTCATTTAAAGCCCTTTGAACAGTTATACTTAGGAATATCAACTAAAGATCAGAAGTCCATAAATCAGATCATGTGTTTTTGCTCCAAAATTTCATTTTCTTTGTAGGACCAGAACCTGCCACTTGCATTTCCACCAAGGATGTAACTTGCATTATGAGCAGTCTTCTGCATGTCATTAGTCTTACTTGCTTGATAGAGTAAGAAAACAAGTATATGACAAAGTAGATTTAAAATTTTTAGAATGAGAAATTCTGTTTGTAATTGCTTTTACAAGAAAACCATCCCAGGAACACCAGCTCCTGATTCCAAAACAAGGGACACCACTTTGCAAGCCCTGTAGCTCAATACTTAAGACAAAGTACCAATAAATCTTTTTAGTTCCATTAAAATACCTCTGCACTCAATTCCTCGCTGTATTAAAATCACTTTAGAAGGCAGTTGTTTAGCTTGTCATTGTGTCTACTGATCATATTTCTTTCTCTGTTCAAGAAGATGACAAGTAGCATTAAAATACTGTTACATGGGGAGGTTATAGAACATACCACAGATGTTATTGAGTAAAGAATGCAAAAGAGGACTGAGAGAAAGAAATGCATCCTACTCAGTAGACTCATAACTCAACTCCACTGGATTCTTGTTTTTACTTGTAAAAAAATTTATGATGTTTCTATGCCTTAACTGACTTTTTTAATATCCAACTAATTTTTTTTCTTGTTCTTCATGGTTTGCTGCTTTACAGCATATATCTACCAGGGTAGCACCAGAAAGGAGCACATCCTGAACTCTCCTACCTACGTGCTACCAGCAAGACTATTTCTCCAGCACTAGTCCATTCAGAAATTCAAAACACAGAAGGTGCAGCTGAATATACAATCAGGCATAATTTAGTAAGAATTTTCTCTATAAAACTAGTATAAAATAATAAGTTTATTAAAATGTATTTTGAAGTTCTTGAATGACACTTAGGGAGATTTAATACACAAAGATTTAATGATCTATTTTAATACACTCAGCAAAAGGAAGAAGGGTTACATTAAACACAGCACTTCAGTCAGCGTGGGGCAAACCCCTCCAGCACAGTGACGGTTCAACTGTGCCTGGCAGCTTCCCAGCCAGCTGGGCATAACCCCACCACCACAACTATGCAAACAGATTTGGGTAGGTAAGAGTCTCTTTTCCAAGATAATTAGAACTCACAGAAACCACCTAACATTAATAAGGAAACAAACGCATGTTAAAGAATAGACATATTGAGGCCAAATTTGCCCAGAGCACCAACAAATGCCATGAGCACACACCAAAGAAAGACAATCTGTGGCATTTGAAAGACAAAGAATCACTCTGAGATGTTCAGTTTGCTGGCAGCTAAAAAGCCTGCTAAAAACCAGAGAAGTGCAAGGTGTAAAGGGCTTCAGCTTTGTCAGAGCTGATTTTCCACATGGAGGCTGGCTGGGTTACAGAAACCAGCTCAGCTGACAGCATAGTTCAAGTGTGAATTAAGATAAGACATCAAAAAATTTACTAGTTATTAAGAAGCTACTCAGACATGATAAATAGATCCTTGCTACTAAAATTTGGTCATGCTTTTAAAGAACCTCTTACAATTGTCAGGGTGGAAGAAAACAAAGACTGAAAGTTATCAGTATGGGAAAATGAGGATTCAAAGCAAATAGAGCTGAAAGAAGAAATATACTAAGGTCAATTGCCATATAATCCTAGTATTATAAAATACATGAACTGGATCTGGACTTGAAACAAAGTTCAGAGTTAAGAACAGAGCCTTGCCTCAAACCAAACTGGTAGCTAGCATTCTTTCCCAACATATTTTTATGCCACCTCTTGCAGAACTCATTGTTGTTTACGAACCTTCTTACTTGCTACGTATTACATATATACAGTTATCAATTGGTAATGTACCCTAAAGTGTCATTATTGCTGATAAAGTTACTTTAAAACTTCTAATAAAATTTTAATTTGTCTTGTGTTTATATATGAAAATGTAATTTGGAGGCGACTGAGTTTCCTGAGGATATTTTCCATTACATTTCCTTTCTCCACTCTATCAAGCCCTATTACTTCAACGTAGGCACATCTATTAATTAACACTCAAAAAAGTTCACAGTAACCATATGCCTAAATGAATGCTTTCATTTGGAAGTGGTCTTGTCTCAGCTCAAGGCAAGTCCTTGGTGAGCATGGTTTATTTTTGTATCCTTCATTAAGAGGGCTCTGGTTCAGAGATATCCTTGTCTGGACAGACTCTGACTCATTGGAAATGTCACTACAGACAGGTAGAGGCCCCAGGCAGAGATCAAGGTCCTGTTATCTTCAGCATTTCATAATCACACACTAAGGCATCACTACTCTTCCAAGAAACAGAAAAAGATATCTTCAGGAATGAAAGGGCACAACAGGTAGATGAAGTGAGGAAAGAGGAGGTGGAGAAGAAAGGTTGTCAAAGTAGCAGGAAAATAATTTCCCACTTAGATTGAAGTTGTGCAAAATTGAAGTTGACAACTGTTTCAGACTTTTTGACTTAGCTAATTTATTTAGTTGCTCAGTCAATTCCCTTTCCTCCTGCTCATTTTGGGGAAAAGGAAGCATGTGGTATTTGCCCCTTTCCCAATCATTTTGATGCATTTATAACCCCCCCCCATGTTCTATTTCTAGAGGTATTAAGACCCAGTAAAATGTTCAGGTTCCCTCCTACACAGACTCTCTCTCCTCCAAACACTCTTCTGCCTCTATGTTCCTCAGAATCCTAAAGGTACCTTTCTAAACAGATTCTCTTTTGGTAGTTTTAAACCAATCTGAGGCCAAATTGCTGGGAGAAAAAAAGAATGCTATCCCTTCCCCACCCCTCCTTTTGCACCTCATTGTTGCTGAATCAGCAAACTGATCCCAGTCAGTGCATACCATGTGAAAGCTGCTGCCAATGCAAGAGTGGTGGGAGAGCCTCTGGAAACAAGTGTCTGACTATCCCTTTTCAGTAGAACAACATTGGCCTAGATCCCTTCAAGCCAGCCATTGAAGTATATCCTGGTCCTTTCTCTTCCTTGGTTCTTAATATCAGGGTTTCAGACCATCCCTGCGTAAATGCCCTTATGTTGATTGACTTTTTCTCCTCTCTCATTCCTTACAGGACAGGGCTTCACTGTCAGTTCTGTTTTGTCCACAAGCTCTCTGCATGTTATTCTTTAGTTCTTGCAGTACTGTTGCCCCTCAAGCCGTAGGACAACCAGGGCAGTAGGCAAACTGTCATTAATGAGCATATAATGAAAGGTAGGGAGACAATTTGATTGTTGCAATACTGAAAAGAAGCCAAAGAAAGCAAGGTGAACAGAAACTGGGAGTACTGGCAGCACAACAAGTTCAGAAAGTGGTTTTAGCAGCAGAACAGACAACAGGCATAATCAAGAATAACTCTGCAGGTGTTGGTGGCCACCTGAAAAATGTTTAAGCAATGGATATGTGAAACAGTGAAACAATGGAGTTAAGCAATGGAGATGTGAAACACCATGGAGTATTCAGGTCATGGAAATGTTGTGCAGGAAAGCACTGGTGGGGCAAGGACACATGGGGCCACAGACAATATGAAAGGGACAGAACAAAGGTTTATTGCTATCCACAGTACAAGACAGACAGAGGGAAGTTACATGGAAGAAGGGAGAAGAAAATCCGGAGTTTAACCCATACTGTGGTTAAGTTGACAGGAACACAGTGATTGATTGTGGTCTTCATCTAACAAGTATCTGGGACAGCCTGTTATAATGAGTTCTGAACTGTCTTTGCCAAGGGGAAAGTCTCTTCTCCTGCTTCAACCCTTCACGATTGCCTTCAGTAAGCAGAACAACCACCCCTCTGCTCAGGATAACAGACCTGCCTTCATTAGGTAAAATTCATACCACAGCATCCTGCTTCCTGGCTGCACAATCCCCTTCATCCTGATTAAAGTGCAGTCTTGCTGGAGAAAGCAGCTGCCAAACCTATTTTTGTCTCAGTCAAGCACAGCTCCAAGTATCATTACCACATGGGGTTACTATTTCCTATTCCACAAGTTTCTGGAACAACGTTTTTCAGGTCAAAACATTGTTTCACTAAAATCAAATAACTTCCTCCAAATCTTTATGCTTGCTATATGATAGAAGACATACAAAATTGAAAGCCTGCTTAATATTTTACAGCATAAAGCTCTATTTCAAGAAGGCAAAGGAAAAATGCTTACCAAAACTTCAGGTCTTTTGCCTTATTTGCAGTTACAGGTGGTCTGGTTTTGCTAGCACAATACCTCTTTATGATTATTAAAAATATTAACTTATGTCAATTCATATTTTTTTAATCAATGGCCATGTATTTAGAACAATTACCTCTGAATCCTGTCCCCTGCCTGTGAAAAAGGCCATTTTTCTGTTCAGTAAAAAACATGTCAGTCTCCACTTAAAATATCAGACTTGGTATCTATCAGCTTGTGAGGCAGCAAAGCTGCTGGTAGTCTCTACTAACAAAATACAGTCACTTTAGTAAGTGAGAGTCTACCAATTTTTTTTTTTTCAAAGTCTTTGTGTGTGGTAGAAGAAAGTTTAATTCTGCACAGCTGAATCAGGAATGGTACCAAAGACCTCACATGTTATCACCAATGAATTAGTCATGGGTTTTATTTGAAAATATGATTTACAGTTTTCTCTCTTTTATGATAGAAACAGTCAAGTATCTATGTTAATTGTGGTAGATTCTCCATTACCTCCAGTTATTAAGTTAAAGATAGAGTTTACTTCAAGCTAGAACTTGAACCTGCAAAGGGCCTTATATGTTATTAATGATCTTGCTGGAGCTACTCTTTGCTATCAAGTCTTGTCACCATTGCTTGTCAGAAAAGATAATAGTTTCTATTTTCCACTAGCTGACAAAACATGCCAAGTTTATCTCTGTGTATTCCAAATGAAAACTAAGATTTACAGCTAGCAAAAACTGAGACAATGTGCTCTCTAATACTGCATCTCCCGGTGTTTCTGAATAGCCAATTTTTGTCAATTCTGTAAAATGAAATGTATGGCACAGTTGACAGCTTCGGTGAAAACACTATTCTAGGATGTTGCATATATGTTAGTGAATGTTTCTGTAAGTTATATATTCTTCATAAGATTAATGCCACAGTAACAAATTTACAGTCATCACAAATAGAAACTGAAGTGACCTTCTCTACTACTGCTGTTAAGATTTAGAAATCCTCAGAAAAGGAATGTAAGAAACCATAAACCAGGAACCACCAACAGGTGGTATATTCAAATGTACACCACTTCAGTAAAGAAAGAGATAATATTGCATTGAGTTCTGTGCATTGCTGTTACTACTAACTGATGATACAAATTATAGGATCAGAGATCAGTCTTCTGTTTTGAGGTCCAGTGAAAACAAGTAGAAGCATGGAGGGAACTGACCCAGTGAGGACACCCAGTGTCTGTTACCACCTCTAGAGCAAGATTTTAATTAGTATTGAAATGTATTACATTTAACCATGTATTTCCTCTAGAGCACCTATAGCACAAATCAATTACTTTATCATAGCAATTGTTTAAAAAAATAGTTTGAAATATGAAATCATAACTTATTTTGTTTGAAATCGTGACTTAGTTTGTTGCATTCACAGCCCTAAAGAAACATAGGCCAAAAACTTCTTTAAAGTGGCCAAAAGCATAGGAGAAACAGGATTGTTAACTACAGACATATATTTCAGGCTAGAAAAATATTTTTTTAGGTCAAAGGATGACACCTACTACTATAGCTACTCAAATCGTTTCATTTTAATGTCCTTTTTACCTACCTGACCATCCCAAATGTAAAAGATTGTTGCCTATACTGCAGTCTGCTGTGCCCAATTACTTTTCCTTCTGAAGTTTGTGCCCAAACAGCTTGACTGATTAAATAGTAAGAAGTAATGAAGAGAAGAGACAGTCTACTTCTTTTTTCTTGACACCCAAGCAGAGAAGAGATGGAAAAAGAAGGGCAGGGAAGGAAAATAGTCAAGCACAGAAAAAAACCCCCAAGAAATAGAGTGAAAAAGATATCAGAGCAGTTTGGTAGAGAGACAAGTCTGGAGAGAATGACATGTGCCATGAGAAAATACAGATGTGTTCACAAAGGGCATAGGAAAAAGTCATAGAAAAAGGGCACAGATAGGTACTGAAGGCTGAAGGCACAGTAAGGAATGTAAGCAATTGAGGAAGTTACACTGGCAAAAGCAGAAATTTATTGAAGGATCCTACTGCTACACAACTGCAAATTAGACCAGGAATGTCACCTCTCACTACTCCTTTCTCGCAAAGCCAAAAGCACATTTCATCTTTTCTTAGTATCCTATTCTCATAATTGAGTTACTCCATTAGCCCAAATTGCAAAGGTCTGCACTGCAAACCTTGGTACTGACTTCTTCCTAGAACTGATTCCTTCGTGTGTAGAAGTTCTTAAAAGTTACTAACTTCAGAAGCTCTATCCAAGAGCATACCAACCTAGCATGTTTTTCAAGAGTCAACATCTGGCAGGATAACATTGCTTGCACAATTGTTACCATACTCTTAATCCCACGATTACCTGCACTGCATGCCAGGCAGAGGCAAGCCATAGCTGCAAAGCTAGGCTTGTGTGTATGCCCAAGCTGCATGTCAGCACCATGTTGACAGTGCTGCCTCTATTACAGGGTTTATTTGGTCCCAGCTTGTTTTCCAGTACCCACCAGGAACAGACCCCTAAGCATTGAAACACCTCTAACTTCCTTTGACAGCCCTTTAATCTTTAACAGCCATTCATGTTTTCTGTGCACCAACTACACCTACAGACACCAAGTAACAGCAATACCTACAGAGTGACTTGCAGAAGTGACAAGTAGTCATGCACTCACCTTATGATTCAAAAAAGTTTCCTAACATATCAAGTACTTAAAAAATAAAATTCACTGAGCTCTGTGTTAGATAAGTCTATAGTATTAACCCTGCATCTCATAGCCTTATGTCTAAAATGTATTTGTATCTAACGACAGATATTATTCTCTCTCATACACACACTGTCTCCCATAATAGATCAAATTTAAGGATGAATTCATTAATACTTGTCACAATACCACAATTGATGACAGTGCCATACGCAGGTCTAGGCATACATTAACACGTGTGTGGTTTTTTATGCTAGGGCTGGAATAGCAAGTAGTTAATAATGCATGTGACCACACACTGAAAGATAGAGAAAAAATATCTTTCACAGGAAGTATTGAATAAGGCAGAAGTTAGAGGAGGAAAATAAAGAATTAAAAAAGGGAAAGAATGATCACACCACGTACTAACATATCAAGTTAGGGTTTCATAACCCTGTTGAACTCTGAAATTTTTTAACTTTTGTGCATTTCACACTGTAGTCTTAATAGCATTTTAAGAAGAGGATTAGTAACTTGCTATTAAGTTGTCATGTAGCATTTAATAGTCTGTAAAAATACCATATAGGAAATCTACCTAGAAAATTGATAGTCTTTTAGCATTGGTGTTATCTTGTTTCACCTAAGTACTGGGAGAACACTTAATGTGTGAAGTGGCACAATTTCAATATTTTTCACAAGGACCATTATACCAGATGAATTGCTTTCCTATTATTAAGACTATTGCAGCATTTCCTACTGATAAAGTTTAAGATAAAGAAAAATCTGCTTTAAAAGCACTGATTGCAATGAAATTACAACACGAGAACAAGGCTGTAAGTGTAATGTACACATTTGAAGGTATTTAGCGAAGCATTATCAAATACGTGTCACTAAAACTAAAATCTTGGGCAAAACCATCACTTGATGTCCACCCTCAATGTTCTTCTCATTTTAACATGAGCTTCTCCAAAACATGTAGGTACTAGATACTACTGTCCAGAGATTTATTCTGCCAGAAGAGATGAAGCAATGAATAGCTGCATCATAACAAGCTCATAAAAGTGCCCTGTACTGACAGAAAACTCATTTCCAGTATCCCACAAATAATTCAAGTTATGAAATCATTTATTATTTCTGCTGCAAGCAGGAAGCATGCTAAATTCATTTATAGTAGAATGGGAAGAGGCATGCCCTGAGCAATATTTAAGTGCAATTAAATAATATTTCAGTAATAAATTGCATACCATTGTAAACCCAGTACTTTATATAAATATCATTGATGACAGTAAGTTAGAATGCATTTATGTTTTATTTATTTTAGAGCAGGGAATATGTAATCATTCTAGGACATTTTCTCTGTTGAAGTCAAGGGTAAAATCAAAGAACCCAATGTGAACAGCAGCTTTTCTGGTTTTACTTATTAAACTCAGGCTCTGTTATTTTTAGTTCTCAAGACACTGCTTGAGACTAGAGCACATGTTACTGATTCTCTTCTAAGCTATAATATTTTAGCCCAGATGTGTTTGAGTACACACATAGCAAAGATTTTTAAAGGATTTGATGCAATCATCTCTAGTTTTATACATAGATGGATAGCAGGGTTAAGTACCAAAAACACTCAGAAAAGATTCTTCCAGAAATCAGTGAAGAGGTTAAATCAGTGACTGGTGACCAGGGAGCAAGTGCCATCAAGAACAGATGCCATTTCCATCTCTTTAAAAACTTCAGCCCTGGAGAAGAGCTTGAGTGAAAACATACAGCAGAGATGAGTTGGAGAAAGCTCACAGAGGTGGAAGATGCTATGGCAGAGAAAAGGCAGTTGTCAGTCTCCTGAACCTAAAACCTGTTACTCCACAGACTGACTTTGCAAACCATGAGGAAGCATTGGAAGTAGAAATTTTGACACTGTTGTCCAGCTTAAGTAGTTGCTCTTGTAACTCAGATCATGTAGAATTTGAAATGGAGATGCTACTTCTGTCAATTAGTTACTGTCTAAAGAGAGAGAACTTGAAATGAAATTACCTGACATGAGAGACAGCTCTTGGGAAATCCAGCACTACTGATAGCACTTAGACTCACATCTGCAGTAGTTTGTAACAGTTTGAGTTTTGAAAGGGAACCTTTGAGAGTTGAGTAAATGCTAAGGCAAATGGATAGACTAAAAAGTTGATAGAGCAAAGAAGCATTAAATTATTCAACAGCTACATCCTACATACTTCCACAGTGCAGTGCAATATAATCCTGATTTAGCTGTGTTCCCATGAGTTGCCTCTGAATATATTCTGAAATTTATAAATATGCTATGAAACACATCATTTTCAAGAAGTTAAGAACTAGAAGCTGGCAGCAATTGTGTATCTTGGGTCAACAGCCTCTTTAGATCAAGAAGATCCCAGTCTAGACTCTCACCCCTCCAGTCCTCCTGGCTCACAGTGTTAGTTGGACAAAAGCCCATGAAATGACTCTATTTTCTAATGAACAATTCGCACTATGTTTTATGTAGGAAGATCTAGGAGTGTTTAGGGTCTTAGACTTTGTAGTCTGAAAGTTACCTCTCCACGATAAGCTTTAGATAACAGGAGAGAAAGAGCATTTGAGGCTGTGAGTGCAGACATAGCTTTAACAGTGGTTTATTTAATGCCCAGAGCAGTGAGATAACTCATCCATCAGCAGAGATAAGGGGTGTGGGCAAGAACATATGCTCTATCATCTCAAATAGATGATCAACTTGCTTTTTCATTTCCCACCACGCTACTAGCAGTCATGTTTTCTCAGGCAGAGCGTGGCTCAAAGCTCTCAAGGAAGCAATTTTATCCACTTTTCCCTGAAAGGGCCAGTGCCTTAAAGGCATAATTAAGTCCTAAATACATAATAGTTAGTGACATTTAGTGAAGCATGTCATCTCTGGCAAACTGCCATTGTAGAAGAAATAGCAAACAGAAATGTATTTGCATTGTTTTCAGCTGGCTTGTAATTTTTTTCTAACTGTATTGTCAGCAAATGCAGAAGAAAGTATTAGATGAAATAAGCTGGTTTAACAGACTGAACTAATTATATTGATGCAGTGAAAAGAACTAATACATTTTGTAGAAGGCAGTATAAATAATCTCTTTAAAGCTACACAAAAGGCTTTATTTCTGCTATCAACACTTGTATTCCTTGCACTGCTCATGAGTACAGAGCTTGACAAATAAAACAATCATTACAAATTCAGAAGACCACTAATGTCCTGCTCAGCTTTGGATAAAGCAGATCTTTCCTCAGCCCTGCCTGGCCTTGCACATGCTTTCCTCTTAACAAGTTCACTGTAAAGAATCAATGTTTCAATGCTCCTTAAAACAGCAACAGAAAGTCATTACTGGGCAAGAATGGTCAAAAGAAACGTGAACACCTTGGCCTGCAGAATCCTCACTTCCATGTTACACCACAGCAATTTACAAGAATTCTTGGTTATAATCTCCCACAGTAAGAGGAGAAAACCTAATCTCAGAAAATAGAATACTGAAAGCAGAACGTGTTGAAGCATAACTTTTTAATTTAAATGTCTCAAATTCAAAGCCAGTAAAGGAGAGCAAGGAAACTGTCAAAAAGACATCATATTAAACCAGGAAATTCTGTTCAGGTATTCCTTACTAGAGATTACATGAATAATCAACTTTCTTCCCTGCTTCCACACCTCCATCTCCGTTTTCAAATTAAATCTAAGAGTCATTAATGAAATAATTTCCAGCTAAACACCCTGGGTCATCCCTAACTCTTTAAGTCAAGTCTTTCCACACCCAAGAGCCTGCCTGGTGAAGAAAAGTTATTTGTGTGTCCTACCAAAGTAATTAAGTCCCAGGGACTACCTATAGTGGTTTCAATATTACTGCCTGAGCCTCAGTCCTACCCCTCTTTAATTGCTGGAGAACACAGTTAAAATGCTGGATTTAGTAATGGATAGCCTACAGCATGGGCTGTATTGCTTTCTGCTAACTTTACTGAGACAAAAATAACCTTCAGTAAAGGTGGGGAGCAACATCATAAAATTGACAAAGTAACATTCAGAGCTCCTCTGTTACTAGAAGAGTCCTGTGCATTTAGTAATGAGAATATCTTGTTACTAAATGCAAGTATTGCCAAGAATTTTAAGTAATAAACATCTTTGGAAGAACAGAAAAACAGTATTACATCTCAGTGACTGCAACATCCAGCCTTATTGTGCAAAATATCCTCTGCAATATCAAGTTTAGATGAACTGAGTTTATGTGAACGTAAAGTTGTGCCTAATTTTACAACCCAAGGAAATCCACCATTAAGCCATAGCCACACCTCTGCCACATTTTGCAGGATGAGGGCAATCTCTTGGCTCCAGAAGCCAGGCTGGAGAGGCCAAACATATTAGCACTGCAACTTTGCAACTGTATTTGTTGTGCAGTTTGCAGATTTTGTTTGTTCTTTTCCCTTTCAGCATGTGATTATTTAGGGTCTCAAAAATTGCACAAAATGTTTCACCAACAAAAATTATATTCTCTTTAGCAGGTTTTAAGGTCTGCATTTCACTTTTATTTATCAAAAAAGGACAGCAGTAACTGTTAAACTAAATTCAACTACTGCAATCCAGACAGAGGTACTGGATCTTAAGACACTGTCTTTCAGGATTCTGGTTCACCTATCATGGTCAAACACTGGTAGTAGTATGAGGCTCAGTGCTAGTCTGACTTCACTGCTTCTTTTTATATTAAATATAAAACCAGAATAATGTAAAAAAAAAAAAAAAAAGATTGAACTCATTTTTTCAGCAGTATGTTTGCTGGCTTAATCGTTGAGATATCATTTTCACCTAAGAATTAAGATTAAGCAGGCAGTCCCAATACAAAACTAAAAAGCAAAGAAGATCCCTATAGCACAACTAACAAGTACAATTCTTTTACCTGTAACAAGATGAAAATCATGAATATTTTTCTTTGGAGGATTGTTGTAGGATTTTTACATGTTTAAAAAAATCTCTTCTTTCAAGCAGGCTTTACTTTTGAGATCTGGTCTAAAAATGCTTAAATTTACTCTACCAAAGTAATGACATTTTTATTACAGTATCTGCCACTGTTCCTCTCAAATGAGTAGTTTGAGTGTTTGGCACTTTGAGACACACCTTCATGGTCTGAAAGTGACCAAAAAACAGAAGAAATTGAGAGAAGTAGTCCAGTTCTTAAAAACATTTTCACTATTCATCACACCTGCAAGAGAGCTTAAAATAACTAAATATTTAACACTGCATTTGATGCTGCAGGCAGCAGCTAATTTGCAGCAAAACCAAATTTCAGCACTAACTATGCAGTTATTGACATTCATATCATCAGTGAAACAGAAAGATTTCCTATAAGTGGTTAACTACCTTCCACAGCTCACACTGCAAATACAGAATATACACAGGCAAATGCTGCCTATCCATCTGGATGTAAAAATCAATGAGGAGCCATTATGATAAACAAAGATATTTATGTTGACATATCAAAAAAGGCTATAGGAGATAAAGTTCTGGACTGAGCATTTGGAAGAAGTTTGTTTTAGCTCTATAGGTATTTTTACAGCATCCTCAGATTTGCACAGCTGGGGGCTTGCCATGGCTCAGCAGCCCATGCTTCCACCTCTGCCAGTGAAAGAGGGACTGACACTGCCCAAGGTCGACATCTAATGCTGCAACCAACCTCACAGTCTGCCTTCAGATCCAAAGAATCAGCACTTTTGCTGTAGTAAAGGCACTTGGAAGATGCTATTTCAGTTGCAGAAAAGTGGGGAAGGGGAACTGCATGTGGAAGAGTACCTGAGTGATGATAACAAGGGTTGGAGTGATTTTCCAGACCGTTTAATTGCTGAGCTGCGTAAAGCCACTGTAAATATAAAGTAACCCAAATGCTCAAATTTTAGTTTTCCAGAAAGGAAAGATTTCTGACAGAAGCTTATTGGAATACTCACAGGGACACTTTCATGGCTTGCTAGCCTGTGTGCTACCAACACGCAACAAGCTCTCATTTCAGTGCAGTATTAATGCACCTGTGAGCATCATGAAGCATGGAAATCATTATTTCATTACTGGAGTGTTGTTCAAAACAGCATTTGGGAGTGTCTGAAAAACCTCGAGGGCTGTGGACCATAAGATGCACAAAAAGTCATGATTTACAAGTAAAACAAAATGCTGTTTAAAAATACCAGCTTAGCGACTGACATCTGATAACAGCTTTTTGCAACTACTAACTATGTATTTTCAAAGCATGTTTGCTTTTAAATAAGATTGAAACTGCAGCATAAGTACAAAAAGTAAAGACTTACTGCGAGAACATGGTTTGTCATTTGTGCAAAATGTCTTCTGTGTCACAAAATGACAATGCCTTGGGTACAATAGGCTACTGGAATTTAAAGCTATAAAGTGACAGAAAAAAAACTTTGTGCCTGAGATAAATATCTAACTTCCTGCATTAAAGATCATCACAAAGCAGTAAATGTAATTTTGAAATAAAGCACTTGCACAGGGCACAGAAATGAATGGATGCTAGAAGATGCTATAAGAAGCTTTAAGCAGCAGGTTTGAATCTGATTTTAAAACGTACTGTATCTTTTTGCAATTTAAGTGATCAAGCATATAATCTGTTTCTGATTTGAGGTGAAAAGCTCCTGCTGGGTAGTCTTGCAGCCTGCTCTCCAATGCAGCATGTAAAAAGGGGAGGAAACTAAACAGAACCCCTTGGTTTGACTGCTTCTGTTAGACATCTGTCCCCTTCCGGCAGGAGATCAAACAGAGAAAGTTTCAAATTTCATTTATGGTGTTTATCACTTTTCTCCTCTGCTTAGCAATCATAACTCACAAGACATACTGTTTTACTATATTCAGAGGAAACACATGAGCCTTGATTCTCTGCTCCAGCTGCAAGACCAGAATCCTAGTCAACCCCATCGAACAGTGACAGGTCTTTGCAAATCCTTCAATACTGCATGTAGTGCTCCCAGGCATTGCAGGAATGCTTCTGTGATATCTACTGAAAGAGAATGAATAACTTAAAAGGAAGAGATGGGAAGAACTGGGGCACAAAAGGGTCCTCCTTCAGCTATGGCGCTAAAGTCCAGGTAATAGATAACTCCAATAATGCTCCTGCATGACCCTGCTGCTGACCACAGATCCCACGAGACAATGTGGCAACACAGGGAGCGTTTCTTGCAAGAAAAGCAGCTCCCATACCCATCTCAGCAAGTGGTACATGCACAATTAAAATTAAATTTACAACTGACTCACTGGATGTGCCCCACAAAACTTGGTGCTTGACCAAACAGGCCTCTGGACCTCACATCCAGCATTCCCATTCGGTTTTCTATGTGGCTGTGAGGGAGAGAGGGAAGCAGACGCAGCTCAGAACTGACCCAACAGATGATGTTAATTCCTGTTTTGCTGCTGGTGTCTTTAATTCTAAGTTTTTCAGTGAAGGTTTCGGGAGTATTTTGCTATCTCTCTCTCTCTCTACTTTCTGTCATTCTGGAGCCTCACAATTTCTCACTATAGAGACATCACTTAAATGAAATTACTTCAGTGAACCATCTATTTCATACACTGTTTAGATAGCAAGTTCTCTGGGGACAGCAGCTGTCTCTTATTCCATATTACTGTAGTGGCAGCACAAGAGGCCTCACACTTGCTGGATCATGAGTCATTACTGTTTTAACGTAGTAGTGAAACTATCTTCCATAGGAATTTCGCCACAAACATCAATTGAAAAAAGAACTAAGATATTACTGTTGAAAATGAAGGAAAAAAAAAAACCCAGACAGGAATTCCGCTTTTCATGTGCAACTTACAAACTCAGTGGCAATTATTTTATGTATTACCCTTTGTACTATCCAGGATAGAGGAAATGCTGCTAAATTGCTTGTCAGGATTAGTGCATGCCAGTGATTTAGATACAGTGAATGCTGAAATTGGGTTTAGACACAGTGAATGCTGTGGTTGCGTTTGAGTCTTGTTTAATAGCTTTGATTATACAATTTGGCATTAATTTCTCTCTTGTTTTATGTATTTTGCCACACTTGACATTTACATCTGTGGCACTCAACTTCACACTTCAGTACAACTGAAAAAGTTACAGTGATGCTGAAAACATTGCTCTAACATCTTAATGGTTCAGTATATATATATGCATTTTTCTTCCATCTTTGCTTGCAGCACTGCACAATTATCTCTGCAGTATTTATTGTTTCCAGTGACTCAAAGTGCTGGAATTATTAAATCTTGTTTTAACCTTATGCTTTTGTACTTCGAAGTACTTTCCTCCTTCCTGATGCAATCCGGAACTCAAAAGGTCAGCTATGCATACTATATTGCAAAGCTTCTGGTATTTCCTTCCTTTGAAGGTGTAGGTTAAAACAAAACAAAAACCTAAGCCATGATGACAGTTCAAATATAGAACTTTTCATTTACTTTCCCTTAGCTCACATGGCTTGCAAGACTGAAAAAGCACAGTGAACACCATTAAAATAAACAGTTCAAAATCTTTAGAAGCAAGAGATAGACAGGCCAGTGTGCAGGTGCCACAAAATAAAGCATTCCATTGTATTTTGCTAACAGCAATCCTTCTTTGCCATATACACTCTTTAATCTTCACCTAGCATCCAGTCACAGTGCAAGCAATAAATAAAATTTGTCTGCCATACATTTGGGACTGAACAGCATTATGTACTCACATTACAATATACCAATATCAGTACTTTGAATTTTAGCTATAAAAGAGCAACAAAGCAGTAGGGAATTGAATCTTCAGAATAGTGAGCATGTACAAGCACTAACACATGACAGTATTTAAAGTTTCCATCATCTTCCTCCTCCCCCCCACAAATCAATAATTTGATTATGGAATCACTTCCATTTTTTCAGGGCTCGTGCTCCATTGTTAGCTAGAGCACTAATAAAAGACCAAGCTTCCAGGGAAAACCAAAATTCCGGTATAAGTCGTGCTATGAGTTCAGAAACTGTCATGTAAAAACACTATTTTTAACTTATCACATTCAAAACTATTTTCTCTCCTCCTCAGGCTTAGGTAGCTGCCCCTGCCCAGGCAGCTTCAGCACCACACAGAACTGCAATGCCTCACTAAGCTGCTGCAAACTCTCATGGTGCTCCTGCAGCTGGTGGGACAATCACAGTCAAGTCAGATAAGAGATGCACAAAAGGAGGTTTATGACTCATTCCTTTAATAAATGCTTTGGAGGTTCACCTAAGCCTCCTGCCTCATTCCATGAGACAAAGGTGTGCCATCTACCTGTGACTATTTTGAAGCCAAGAGATTTGAGATAAAAATACCCCAGAAGGGCACCACATTGCTGGATCAGAGGATCAGCAGCAGGACAGACTTCTGAGAAGGAGAGTCAGCCTTGTTTGCTGCACATGTCCAATACCATTACTTACAACTGACCTTAAAAAACCTGTCTCATTTCAAAATTTTAGAGTACATCTTCCTAATTTTCAGTGTTTTAAACACACATTTATATCAAAGCAACATTCTAGATGCTCCCCTGAATTCAATATCAAAACCTACTAAATTCATTGCCACCTGATCTGTTGTATTTGTTTTCAGATATTGCATACCTAAATCAACAGCTGTTGGCTCGTATAACCCCCTTTTGCATTTTTTTATATTCCATTGCACCTGCCACTTCTCAAGAGTGATTACTTGATTGTGAAGTAAAAGATGATTATTTAATACTCTAGCTAGGAGGAACAGAGTTACTTGGTCACAGATTAATAAGTACTCTGACTTTTACAGTTTGCAATTCAATTCATGTTAAACATGTTTTGTCATCTTCTGTAGTAAGGTCCTGAACTGAGGAAGGAAGATAGATTACTCTGAGAATTTGTTAATGCCTCTGGCATATTTTGATTCTTCCCTTATCCCCTTCAGTGGCCCTCTTAACATTTTCATCTTTTGAACTGTAGTAATTTCTTTTGCATTTGGGGTTTGTTTTTTTTTCTTTTCCCTGAAATAGATTATAAGTTCTCAATGTTATAATCCTCATATTTACAGGATGGGGACAGAAATACTCAAGGAAATTGGAAACATCTCCACCTTATTCCTGTCATAATTAATAATTTTCTGGTTTCTTCTGTATACCTTTGAATTATCAGAATAAGAACACTGGGTTTTTTGCTAGAGGATGAATTTTAAATAGGTCTGTTTCCTCCCACTGAACAGAAGTGAAAGCAGGAGCATCTGACAATTTAAGGTAACAGTTTCAAAAGTAATACAACCTCTAGAAGCACCTACTGCATATCCACACTCCCAAAATATTATCTGAAGCCATTCATTGAGAATTTAAAGCATCTCTAAATACCTTACAATCATCCAGGTGATGCTAGACAAAGGACTTAAGCTCAATGGGTTTCGCAGCTGGAGCCAAGGACTTCAACTATACATCCTCTTTAATTTTCAGAGACTTTATTGGCCATACGACATCAGTGACATAGGCTAACCTTCCTTAAAACATGAAATTTTTCATTCAGAAATTCCCCTGAGGCATTGAGATGCATTGGATTGCTTCTAGAAGCCATGACCCATACAGAGTCACAGCTACCAGCAGCCTGCAGTGCAGCCATAGTTTTCCTTGCCCTTCTGGCCATTGGCTCCCTGGTTATGCAACACAGCTGGAAGGAAAAGTGAATTTTATCACATATATTTTCTTCTTCTTCCTTGTTTAAATACAGTAATGACCTGTTCAACCATTCAGTGGCTAACTTTTCATCACATGCATTTGCAAGTTTCTGCAGATTGTCAGTCCACACCTGCAGTGTGCTTAGCTGTCCCTGAGGGCTTTGTCTGTGGTGAAGTATTTCAATGCTGCTGTTAAATAATGATATCCTTTTCCTCAATGCAAACTAACATTTTTGTATGTAGGGTGAAGACTTTAATGCAAGTGCTTCACCAAGTAAATGAGCTATTACCCTGGGGAAAACAAAGCTACAAGACTGACCAGAAATGAAATTTGTGCTTTGACTTACACACAGTGAATTGTTTCCTTTACTGGCTCATGTAAACAGCTACCAGAGGAATGGGTAAACTCCAAAATAACACCTCAGTTGACTTTGTCAGTTTTCAGAAGTAGATTCCCAATCTGACTTTCTCTGAGCAAATAGATTGTAGGCTGCAGATTTAAAGCCTTATTGTTAGGAGTTTGAAAGGAGATTCGTCTATGATGGAAAATTTTACACTCAAAGCTTGTTTTTTTATCTCAAGTGCCTTTGCAAGCTAACCAATTGTTTGGGCTACTTCAGAGCATGTTGTTCTTTTTATCACTACATATTCAGTTACACCAACATGATCACCCAAGCACGGGCATGCAAGTATACACAAGGCATATCATCTGGTCATTGCTGGCCCACACATATGGGTCACCTAACCTGTAATTTACACTGTATAGGAGGTTCACATCTTCAGTAAAAACACTGGGGCTCTATGCTTTCCAATGCTTGGAAAACTTAATTATTCCTTAAAGACCTCAGCACACATGCAACATCATAGTCTTTCACTCCTGTTGCTTCCTTGAACACATCCTGCTATTCGCTGGCTTCTCATCCTCCCCTCTCTATCAGTTTTTGAGATGAAAGTCATGGTTCTTCAAACCTTTACTAGACAGCATTTCATACCCTTTTGTGAACAATGTCTAGATCTTGGTCATGCCTGACACATCCCTGGTCAAATAACCATTTACTTTTCTAAACAACAAAAGTCATCCTGATGTCTTTCCCCCACACCATTTTAGGAATCAAGTGGGCTAGATTCCAGCATTAAGTTTTACACTCATGGGAATCCTACAAGGAAATAAAAAAAAAATAAATTTCTTCAAGCCCAAGAGTTTTCTGTCCAAAAGTCAGTTTTCAGAAGAGCTGAGAACAGCAGACTGGAAAGAAATCCCCTAGTATGTTCAGCTAAACACCAGTTACCAACAGAACAGCTACTATTTCTTGGGGAAAAAAGTTATGTATATTCATACTTGTCCATTCAGATGACAGCTTCTGTTTGTCTTTTGAGGTTCTATACAGTGAAGTTATTTTGAAAATTATAAGCTGCTGATCATTACTTAATTACCAACTACCATGTAAGTGAATGAGGAAAACAACACTCAGTATTTAATAAAACATAAAATAGATTAGCAATTAAATGCATAATTGTTCTATTGACTTGTTTTCAACAAGCTTTCTCAAGACTTTTAAAAAATAAATTTTAACACTGGTGTTTATGGTATTCATTTTACTTTTTAAAAACGGGATATTTCATTATTTCATGATATAGAAGGAACCTGAAATTTAACACTATAAACTATATTTAACACTATAAAAGTAATAGTCAAATGGATTGAATGCACAACTTTATGTATTAGAGTGAATATATCTACCTGATATCGTAGCGTATAATTCTTTCAGATTTGAACATCTCATTAGTGTAACAAGCAGTACTCTTTCAGGTTTTGAGTATTCAAATATAAACACAAAGTGCCTTAACAGTAATATTTTTAATCCCTGTGGGTGTTTTCCACGCTTATCTGCGTGTTCAGTGCTTGTAAGTGCCATGTAACTCTTTTTAATTTTTATTGGTTTACTTTGTTGTCTAATTCTGTTTGTAAAACTATGCTGTATATACGAGGGTATCAATTCACCACAAAATCATTCACTGAGTAAATCCCTCTGTAACTGTTTAATTACTTGATCGAACTTGATAAATATTGGAGGGCAATATTAACAATTATGTGAAATTAAATACACAGGGCAGGGCCATTGAAAAAAAACCTTAGCTTAAACCTTAGTCCTACTGGAGGCAGGAGTAAAACTTACACTTACTGCAAGATCAGGTTCCTACCACCCCATTATTCTTGTTCCCACTATACCAGAGCAGATGTCAAGAGCAGGTTTAGATAAGCCACAGCAGGGACACGAGCAGAATGACAATACAATGTCTGCCTCAAGTAAATACAAACAAGGGAAAAGGAAAACATGTGGGGAAGAAGCATTTGTTCCACATGATCAGCAGAAGGTCTCTGCAAGGAGAGGAAAGGAGCAATAGATGCTTTATTTTTGCAAGGGAGAAGAAATTGCAAAGTATAGAGTAAGCTACAGTGCCTTACCAGTTTGGTGAATTGGGGTAGCTAATTAATCATCCATCAGACAAAGCTCCCTCTTCCCCCCGTGCAATCGCAGGCACACACACACACGGAGCAGACTAGGCTCGCTGAGAAGCTGCCAGCATCCTTCCCACACCCTGGGAGCGGATGCTGAGTGCAGCTCCTCACTGCCCACTCCTACTGGGCAGTGGAGAGAAAAACAAGGCTGTTCCTCTTTCTGGTAGTTAGCCAGCCTTGTGTGCCTGCTCCCAAGGAAAGTTCCTCCTTCATGTTTCTGCCTCAGACATTGGGGCGGAAATGGCTCAGCAGAGGGCATATTACACTGTACTTAGGTGTTCTTGGCTCCGTTTAACTGTTGATGTTTAGAATACACGAAACATCAGCTCGTACATTAGAGCCCTTCTAACCTGTTAAAAACCTGCCTTTAGCATACTTATCTCTATGGTGAAAGAATAAAAAAAAAACTTTTTCTGTATTTGGTTGTTTGTTACTTGAATAACAGACACGTGGTGTTCTTTTGCTAAGTTGCATGCTACAGTATTTGAGCAGGAGTGCTATTACTAATGTTTGTGTCACCGAGGTCTGAGATGACCCTTTTATTTCCACAAAAGCATTTACACCTGCCAATGGCAAAGTACCACATGCTGCTGAAATCACCTCCACCACCTCTGGCTTTCTCTTCAGCATAGTAAGAGAGATGAAATCTATGGCACTTGTGACCAAGCTAAATCCAACCACACACTGGAGGAAAAGTGAGCCAGCATAATCACACCTGTTATTTTACATCTCATATCCTTCCTCAGGACATTTTAGCCATGTGAAGTGCCTCTCAGCTTCTAGTTGATGCTGGGCAAATATGAGTGACTTCTCCAGACTCTAACACGAAGGGATCCCCCCTCCCCTTCCCTGCTTCCCACTGCAACAGTAACACTCGGTTAAAAGCATTTGCTGGAGACATGGAAACTGTTACAGGGCTGTGTACAGTACTTCACATGGTCACATAATTTCTCTTCAGCCTACACTTAGCATGCAAGTGCAGCTCAATTTACTAAAGAGCAAATGTCAGAGAATGTCATCCCTAGTCTGAGAGCACACATAACCATTTTTTAGTAAAGCACCTTGTACTGCAACAAGACAGAAAGCTGAGCAACTCCCACTTACAAAGAGTGAGGGGAAAAAAAAAAGAAGGATGAAAACCAAGGTAAATAAATGGTCTAGATATTATGCTTTGTAGTTTATTATTATTGACAACATATACACACTTGGAAGTAAATAGATTATTTAATGGGTAAAACATGAAAAGGTTTATAAGTAAAATACAAAATAAAACAACCTGTTTAACCAGTCAGAAAAATAAGGAAGTAAGTTTCAAAGAAAATTAATTTGAAAAATATTAAAGAAAAAGGATGTTTAAAAGGTTAGGACTATCTAGATAGGGATCCACACTGGACCATTGCTTAAACGTAATTTAGAGTTGTCGTGTCCTATAGAGCTCCTGGAATTATTAGAAAAACAAATTAGAATGCCTATCTCCATGGAATAAGATGTCCATAATACCCAACTGTTCCATAAATGGGATTATTTATCTATTATCAATTTTGATTGAATTGTGAACAAGCAGGTTTAACAAGTCAGTCTTGCTGACTTGTTAAATGCCCTTTCGGTACACTGTTAATGTGTCTCACAATGCCCAACAAAAAATTAATTTATTTTTAATTTGAAATCATCACATTATATTTTATAAGCACTCAAAGAGGTGATTAAGTCAACAGTAAAAAAGTAATCTTCCTTTCCTCTATTGTACTTTTTTCTTTTCTCCCATGGTATATGAGGGGATAAATACTTTTTAAAGAGCAGTTGTTTAAGACTGATCTTATCTTTTACCTCAGGTCACAGCACAAGAGGATACATTGCTTTTTTCTTTTAGCTGCAAAGGAGTTCTTGCTAAAAAGTCATGGTCACTCGTGTTCCTATGAGGAATTATTATAAAACAAATAACACTATTATAAAGTGTGAACATGCAGGCTGGAGCTACCAACATTTTTCCTTGCTCTTAAAGTTTTCTTTGTTAATAATAATTTACCTAAGTTTATTTATAATAATGACAATCTTCCCCACAGGATAAGAATCAAGATAGTTGTTTTCCTTCCTTTTATTCTGTTAGTGCAAAACAAACTCTGTTTTCCCACTGGGCTATTTACTAATTATGAACAATTAATCATTAGTTTGAGATTTTATATTATGGGATTTTAAAATATTATAATTAGGAAAAGCTGAGCATAACATTTAATTGTTTGGATATATTTTTCTGCACTCGCCGATGTCCTCTGTATTTGCCTGGTTTCAAACTGGATGAAATTCAAAGAGACAGGAGCAACAGCAACTAATGCCAGGCTCAGGTCAGGTCCAATTTCTTTTTAAAGATGTTGGATAATCATATTTTATTCCAAACCAAAAATATGTTTAAGCTGGAACAGAACCAGAAAGACAGCCTGTGAGAGCTGTTTCACAGTTTAAGAACCCTATTCATCACTAACTGATGAAGAAACACTTAGAAAGGTTTTTTTTTTAATCACCACATGAAGTAATCAGAATGAAGCACAAAGAACATTCACTGAATGAGTTTATATTATGATGACATTAATCAACATGTGGTATTTAGCATGCCCCTAAAAATACAAGGCTCAAGAACAGCAGCATAGAGCCATGACATGAAATTCAGAAGGTCTGGAAGCTGAGATCAGATAAGCATCCCAAGAAAACCGTTTAAGAGTAATCAGTCAGACCTAAAGTGTGCATGAGCCAAATCTGTGCAAGTCATTTAGCAGCAGGGTTTTTTAGAATGCAACTGGAGCTGCAATTTTTTCTGCCAATGTCTCAGCAGCTTAAAATGTACTGACAGGCCACCAAAATCCTACCTACGAGATGAGGAAGAGATGTGCTCTTGTATTGAACCCATCTAGGATCAGGAAACAAAGCAAACTAAGTACACAGTATTTCAGCAATCACACCACAATCCTATTCTAGGAGATTCAGCTCCCTGACCAAAACATGGCACCTTGTCAGACACGCCCATTAAACTATATGAAAGAACATACAAATAAGTTGTAACGTGATTTCAGTTCACCAGATGGTGGTATTAAGGTATCGCAAGAAGCACTAAAACAGTGCTTGAGCAATGTTTATTGTCTGCCCCAATATGTTTCTTTAAAAGTGCTGGATGTATCAGGAATACAAAGTGCTCCATCTCTTGCTCACTTAGTGAAAATCATTTTCCAAAATCTGCTGCATGTAACAGGAATCATCAGCTTTTAAAGCAACATGCCATATGGCATTTCCAAATTAGAGGTTAACTGAAACAAAATCCCATGAAGCCTAGGCAATACTCATTCTAAGGGAGAGAAGATGCTTGCAGTGATGTTTACAGAGGCATTTGTCTCTGACCGGATACAGTGGTTGAAGCAGAACTCATGTGCAGGCCTTTCCATGCTCCATTCAGTCTCCTCATAACCCACCCTTGGGACACACGTGCTTGACTGCACAGTACTCTGCAGACAAATATTCTTACGCATAACTGTGTATCTTGTCTTTTCTATTATTTTTCTACCCAATTTACTCATTGATTCGTACTTTACTTTTTACATAGTACACTACCTAGGTATGAAATGAAGGGTCTATTTAAAAGTGAAATGACAGAAGCAGCTGCTTTGCTACTCCATGACAGAATTTTACTCCCAGTAGAGTTTATAAATTGAGTTATGTAAGGCAGAATGGGACTCTACTCTGTGAAAGTAAATGTTTCTGAGATTGAAGAGGAACAAAAAAGATGTTTTAGAATAGACCTGGAAAAAGACTTATCTACTTCCAGATTTCCTATAAAAATCAGATTATTCTCTATGCTTACTTCTAATGCAAGAACAACCCACTTGCTTCCCCCTCCCAAAAAAAAAAAAAACACCAACAGAAAACACACACAAAATCAGCAACTGCATCAGACACTGAGTGAGGAGAGCCACCTAAATACCAAATAAAGTGATGAAGACTTCTTTAGAAAGGAGAAGTTTCAATTACTGTGAGCACAGCACAAAAAGAAGAGCATGTATTTCATGGCACAGGTCTCAATGACATCTGAATCCAATGCACTGCTTAATGGTAGTAACCAATTCCCAGGGGAGAGTACTTTATCTCTCAAGTCTAGGTCTTAATTGCTAAATCACATGGGGCAGCAAACTTAGCAACATCAGCACAATCTATCCTACCAACAAAACACCAGTAAGAGGAGATGCGTTTTTTATGTGAATGGGGGGGAAGCAAACCAAACAACAACAAAAACACAAACCCGTAACAAAACCCAAAATCTGATAACTGGGAAGGGCAGTCAGACAAAAGAGAAAATATTATTGTATCATTTCTGTTTCATATCACATAAACATATAACTGTTCAGCAATTACTCAGTGATTGCTACACAAAGGCAGACTTTATGTTTTCTTGAAGAAACACAGGGTAATTATGCCAAGTTGCCTGAGACACTGCTGTAGCTTGTAACGATTAGGCTTTGTAATAATGAATCATCACAGAGGATAGCGCTAACCAGCCATAATACCAAACTTAAAAGCTATTATTCATGTAGTTCTTACACTTATTACTGTATCAATAGATTGCCTACATAGTTTCCATACCATCATTAAGAAACTGTCTGTGTACATACACATTTATCCACTCAGCCCACCATTTATTCTGACTGGATCTGGTTCACAACTAACCTTTTTAAGCTTACCAGATCTTCATCAGGAAAGAATACAGCCCAAGACTGTTAAAAATATAGGTCTTTGCACTTAGAAAGCCTAAGATCTGAAAGAGGCAGGCAGACGTGAAGGCAGTTTTCAAAGGACTAAGATCTGGATTAAGCTCTAGTCTAAAAAGTACAAGGGCTGCATACATTATATAAGATTGCTCTCATTACAGAAGGCACCATAAATCTTGAAGAAGTACAGATAAATACAGAGAATCAAAGGACTGGAGAGGAGGAATTCCTGCTAATGTACTTGTACTCTGAAGAGTGACTTTGTTTAAAGAGCAAAGCCACATTCCATCATCTCAATCTCAAGAACAGTCAAAATTTCTCCAGGAAGAGGAAAGCAGTCCTATTTACTCTTTCTTTTGCTCTTTCAAACTCCCTAAGAAACCTGAAATTCAAGCTGGTTAGTTCTGACTTGGAAAAAAGTCTCCATAAATGTGAATTAAAAGCACATGAAGTCATATCACATTTACACACTTTTTAATTCTGCAGTCTTGGGAACCACACAGAACACAGAGGAATCAAAGATTTGAAGGTGATACAAAGCAGCTGGCCTCTGTTCAAACTCGCTCACCCCTTTCACTAGTGGCACCTGGGCCACAAGACCCAGCAGATACTTATTCATTCCTGGGTCAGATTCACAGGGCTGACAGGTGTATGTAACACCTTACTGTTTAAAATGATATAAGAGACTGAAAGCCTGCCAATATCCAGTGATCAGAAACACTGAGTAACATGATGTTCCTTCTAGGTCTTTAAAATGCAAACCCCACAATTTAAGGCTTCTTTTATCCTTTTTTCATTGGAGCTAAAAGAATTTTAGCATGACAGGCTGTAAACACTCACTAATGTTTCCACATAATAGAAAGATAGTAGATAAGACAAAGCATAAAGTGTTGGTGTTTGCAGTCTTACATTAACCTCCCGAATGGCACTTTCTTAAACTGGGCATACTGCATAATCCTCTACCTTTCATCTAGACACAACAACTGCTTTAAAAGGAAGCATTCTGTTTCATGTTTTATGATGTGCAAGGCTGATTATACTCAGCTATGAATTGTTAGCTGTCTGTCCTCAGTTATACACTCAAATGTTTAAACATTGAGACAGATTTTTGAACTCTTCCGTAAGTAGTTCATGATAATAAATCCAGATGAAAGCCCCAGCTTTCTCTATTGCATGGGATGATTACACAGTGTCTGAGTTTGTATGAACTAATAAGACACGCATTTCTGAAATACTAACCATTATTCCATCATATTCTGGGATTTTACGGGTATTTCAGCCTCCCTGTTCAATTGCATGAGGACTGAAAAAGTCCTTCTTTGCATGCATTTATCTGCTCCCATGCCTTGCACTAACTGCAAAAGAAAAGCTTCAGTTTCTAAAGAAGACTGCACAGATCTTTTTTACACCATCCAGCTCTAGCTCGTTGTCATGGCTGAAACAGCCTGTCACAACCTGGGCAAGCTGTGCTCCTGCTCACAGTCCAAGCCAGCACTGCCTGCAGATGACAGCAGTGCCCAGCAAGTTACAGCAGTGTCCTCTGGGATCCTGTCACCTACAGCAATTCACAGGAGAGGGATTTGGAAAAGTTTTTTTCACAGAGCTATGTGGTTCTTCACGATAGGCAATGAAAGTTGCCCAGAACAGACAAAAAGTTTTTCTTCTCATCTATTGTTACAGTGGCACCACAGTGCCCTATATAACATCACCTTCACGTGTTTTAGTCCAATCCACCACTCTGAACAGTTAGTGTTTAAGAGTGATAGAGTTTGGGACAGGTGTCTTCTTAATTCATGTGCACATGAATTAGGTATAATAGCGTAGTAACACTCCTGCACTGAACCACATTATTTAAGATACACAAAGATAAATTTGTTGCTCCTCTTTCATCATTTTACATGTCCAATTTAACTCTGGAGTATTTACCTTCATGAGTTGTAGAATCTACATTGTTCTGTTTATTGTTCTAGAATTTTTGTTATTTAGCTCATGCTCTCCTTCAGCTAAACTTTTTAATTTTAGTTTTATAAATGTTTTATTGCAAGTAGTGTGACAGTGCTAAACCTATGCAATAATGAAATTCAAAGATGTGTGGTGGCTTAATGTACCACTGTCTGAGTCAGACTCTTTGATAGGTTTACTTTCTAAAGTAAGAAGCAGTTTGGATTCAGCCCAAGGTGATAAAAGCACCAGTTTAGGAAATGAACAAATATTATCTGTTCAAAAATTAAACCAAAAGTAAAAAAATATAAATATTATAAGGCAATAAGTGTGAGACGAAAAACAATTTTTGCCCCAGGAAACCTAATTAACCAGGTATAAGGGAACAGGATACTTAAAAATAATCATATAACTTTTTTTTAAAGAGACCACCAGATGGCTTTAGTGCAGGAACAAGGGAATCTATTATTTACACTTTCTGAATGAATGTTTACAATAACTTTCTCAAAGAGGACAGTAAAGGTTAACCTCCCATTTTAAGTACCTTATGCACAGCATTTATTCTTACTAGAAACATTGTAGAAAACTGATTGGTTTTGTTATAGCATACATGCATTTATTGACAAATGTATTAATGGGTTAATGGATGATAATGGAATTTTTTCTGCAGTCAGACCAGGTTCTTTTACTAATTTTCTTTCAGTAGGATTCTTGTACCTCTCACTCCCTCTTGGTAACTTGTACCTTTGGGAAGTCTTTCAAAGGTTGTTATGGATGGGTTATATGTGCAACACTATATCTTATTATTGCAGCCCATCAGCCATATTCCAGGAGCTACTGTGCTCCAGGTGGACTCTTCAGCTTGACTTCACTGCAGCATTCCGGCTTAGGCTAATTTCTCTAGCATACAGAGCCAAACCAGAAAATTTTTAGATCTCTTGCAGGTGAGGAATAACTCCTTCAGTAATGCCATCGAGGAAAACTAGCTCTTTTACGTCTCATATGAGAAATCTTCCTCCCCCATTGGCTTGAAAGTGTTATTGTCTGCTACCACATCCAATTCAGCTAATTAGGCCGTGTGTTAGAAACAATTTCCTAAACTATATAGAATTGCTCTGTACTGCTGCTAGATATTGTTGCTTCAAAGAGAGAGAAAAACAACCACCATTAGGAAACCACACCTCACAGAAAACACACGTGAAGAGGAATTCAGACCAAATGCCTGAAGATACAAGGCAAAGATACAAACATCAGGCCAGTGCAGCCCTTTCAGACAGCCCTGAAGCTGGTAACAGCCAAAAGGTATTACCCACAAACAGGTCAGCTGCATTCACTGGGAGGCATGTAGGTGTAGAGTAGCAGAGACATTACATAAAGAAGCTTTACAGTGCTGTGAAGAAACATCAGAGAAACAGTGATCTCATGGGGTGAAGACAGGGAAAGAAAAACCCTCTATATATGAATAAAAGCAAAACTTTTTGAAAGTACTTTCAGAGAAACAGAAACAGCTTATTTCAGCATGGGGTTATATAGACTATATCTGTCACAACTGAGGAAAGTGTTTTGCCAGAGGGACTGTCAGCAGTCAGGTCACAGACAGATATGATTTCTAGGATTAATGACAGGTAGTAAAGTACCACATTCTGTGGCAGGGAACATGAGAGAGACAACAAGAATTGTAGAATTAAGTGGACATAGCCTTCCTTCTTGTGGTGGGATAAAAGGCTTGCTGAGAGGGAAGATAAGCTCTATGCAGCTGAGTTCAAAATAAAGTGAGAAATCTACATATTGCAGGTGTACTGAGGCAGTGCCAGTACACAGAGCTAAGACTATGAAGGCATCTACTTTAACTGAGTTGTTCCTTTGTTCCTCCTTTTCATATCTTTGCATCTGAAACTTCATCATATGTCTTATCAAAAAGCAGTTTTGACCTCCTAACTACTTGGTCAAAGAGATAGAAGGAGTTTAGGGACCTTAATAGCACAAGGAAGTTGGTCTTTGAAGAACCCACCAGGTAGCATATAAAAAAAAAAGAAAAATCTCTACTATCATTAAACAGGGTTTCACTAATAATTTGTGTTTATCACTTGACAATATATTCAAAGTGCACCAGGTAGGATGAGCTAAGGGAAGCAGGTTTTCTCTGTGTGATGGATTCATGCAAGGTCTTGCACATAACATTATTGAAGTGAGAAAAGCATTTTGCTTCTGTCCACATCTCTGGATATGGAACTGCAACTGGAAAGAGCAGCCACCATTTTGGAAAGCAAAAAGACTCCAGGTACACTATGGTAAGGTTAAAAAAATTCTAATACATAAGAAATATTAAGGTGTGCAGATGAGACGTAGAGAAGACACGTGGTGCCTCTTTGCAGTGAAGTGGTGTGTGTAGCTTACAGGAAGCAAGGGCACATGGAAGTACAGACACAATGCCCTTCAGTAAGTAGCAGTTGTGGTAGAACAACCACAGGTTGAGGAAGAAGTCTTCAAATTCAGATTTTAATATCAGCAAAAATGTAATGCCAGCTGAAAATGATTAATTGTTCGTATCTGCAGATAAAAACATCTTTTTTTTCCCCAAACAACAAAAAACTGATCAAGTGAAAACAAGCTACCAAGATTACACTCAAAGATGATTTCAAGGACAAGCTGCATCTAGAATACTTATGCACTTGCAGTAAGGGAATAACCACACTTCAGACTACTATTTTATGTAACATATATATGCATACCAGGTACAGCTGAAGATAGGCTAAATTTCTCATAGCTTGAAATGTGGCATTCAGATGAGGTCCCTCTCCCCACAGCTGATTCACCAGCCCTTAACTAAGGAGCCCCTACACAGTACAAGCCTGACTGAGCTCTGAAAGGCATGGTGCAGCATTTTTGCAGTGCCAGGGTAAGGAGTGTGTTCCACAGAGGAGCATAGAAAGCTAGAACAGCTTTCTGTTTCTTGGGAAAGAGGAGCTGGGAACTAAGAAAGAACAGAAGAGGGTTGGGGAACTTGTTGGAAAGAGAAACCTGCCAAGCAAATCCCCAGGCATTATGGAAAACCCAGGACATTAATCTGATTCATCTGTTCTTTCCCTACATCTCCAGCAATGGAGATCTGGAAACAATGAGCTCACAGCATCTCTGGTATTCAAAGTGTGTAATTTTTCATTCAACCTAGCTTACATTTTCAGCCTAGAACACTCAGACAGAATTTCCCTGGGACAGAGGCAAGAATATCCTATACAAAGCTACTTCAGCAAGAATTACGCTGAAAGAATGAAAAACCAAAAATAAGCACTTTTAGTAAGAAATAGTCAAAGATTCCTTTTCTTTTTTTTTTTTTTAGATTTTTTTAGTGGGTTTTTTTGTTTGTAGGTTTTTTTGTTTTATTTTGGTTTTGTTTTTGTTTTGTTTTGTTTTGTTTTTTTAATTCATACCAGGAGTTGCATCGCTCAGAGCAACATGAAAAAGCTGAAAACTGTCACATTCAAAGCATACCCATTTTTCTTTTGTGGGCTTGGCATTAACTCCTGTTTTATTTCTCACCTCAGAGAGCATAGGGTCTGACAAGAACCTCCCTAGCATGCTGGTGGGTAGCCAGGACACCCCTAGGGTTAGAGAGTGCAGAGGCAGGCTCAGGAGCAGGGGGCCCTGCCTCAGGGACCAATCCCTACCTCTCCCTGTTTTACCAGGTCCTGCCCCATCTGTAACTTCTGGTCTTCCCCTGCATCGGCAAATACCACATGTTACTCACCAAAACAGCACTACTTTGAGCTACCTTTTTTTCCTTAAAAGATTTGTTCTGCAAGTCAGAAAAATCCAAAGACCTTTTCTCATTGCCTGCTTCCTTGAATGAAGGCTGTATATTAAGTTAGAAAACCTATACTTGTTAGTGATGCAGAAATTGCCTCATGGACCACAGACTGTCTCACAAACAGCTTTCAAGTGCCACTTATTCAAACAGCATTACTCCCTGAGAAGAAAAACAGTGATCAGGGAGTATAATATACCATTTCTGTCCTGGGGAGGGTGCAACCTTATTTGCTAAATGTCAAAATTAGCAAAACATTTACCAGGCCTTTAAAGCCTCATACATAAGAGTGCAAGATGTAGATCTCCTTGGAAAGGCAGCTCCAGAAAAATGATATCTCATTGAGTTACTTCTTTGTTGCATCTCCATCTTTATTTTTCTCAATTTCATAAAAAAATCATGGAAGAAGTGATTGAGGTGTAGATTTTCCAGTCCCCAGGCTTTAAAATTACAATAGGATCTTCCCTTTCCACTCTTACAACATGATCAATCTGGAGGCCAAGGTACTAACACAGGTTTTAAAAAAATGAAAAGATTGTCCTTCTTAAGCTTTACATAAAGTGCCATGAAAAAATCAGCAACAAATTCTTTTCATAAGAGGAGGGTTTTGTTCTCATATTTCAGCTGCAAGAAATCCTATTAGAACTCCATCAAGGGATAATCTACATAACCACATTTGAAGCTTCCTCTATTTGCCAGACTATCTCCAAAACAGATGAAAAGGCTATAGAAGAGGAGAAGCCCGGGACAATAACACTGGTTCTCACCACTTTTGCACATAATGAGTTTCCTTCTATGGAACAGGCACAGCAGAGCAAAACAATAAAACACAGTATATATTAGGGAGGCCATTTAGGACCTGCAGAAGGCAGAAGTCACATAATAAATGTTATCTTCTAACCACTAAGCTACCAGTGCAGCCTGAGGATTGCAGGTACCACCATACTCAGAAGGTGTTTAAATATGCTGTTGTTTTCTGTGCCAACTCCAGTTTGAGCACAACTCAAGTTTACCTCAATACAAAACACTCTACAGTAGCTCACTCCTCAGGTTAAAAAAAAACAAAAAGGTATTTAAGTGTAAGGACCAAATCTGTGATCGGTGAGACTCTTTCTGATGATGGAACTTGGGCTCTTCATTACTAGAAGAGTTTTGGAGCTCCCCAAGCCTGAAATTGTCACCATGCACAAAGGAACTCTGGAAACAGCTAGAGGCAAGAGGTCAAGTCAATAGAGCACACCTGGATTCTCTCTGGAACAAAGCTTTTACTTCTATAAAATACAGTAACAGTTTTTACTTACCAGCAAATTCTTATTAAACAATCATTCGCCTATGTAGCTATATTTGTGTGAAACAGAGACTATATGATTGCTCTAGCCAGTTGACAGAAAATAAACTTGTTCTATGTAAGGCTGAAAACCAGGGATCAAGAATTCTGGGTGTGTAGACCAAGCAGACCAACATTGGTGGCACGTCAGCAACCAAAGACCTCCAAAACTTTTCATTACTGCATGAAAAGCATCTTAGTCTTTCTTCACCCAGGATTAGCTAACTGCTTTTCACCTATTATTTCGCTGGATCCTTTCCAGAAACCTTTGCTTAGAAAAATGCAAAGAGCTGATCAGCATCTGCAAGTTGTGACACAAGCTGAAATCACCGCATCCCTGCAAGGTGCTGAATGAATCATTAGAGCACATCTCCAGAAAGAAACATCAGGCTCTATCTACTGAAGAAGGCTGCTCACAACAAAGTCTGTCTGCCACTTAAAACAGCACAGTATCATCCACTTTCATATCCCAAATCAACATGTCAGAAAGCAGTCCCAGTGCATTTAACTGAGAAAACCCCACCAATTCACAGGGTTTAAATTCAGGAATGGGTTGAGAAAGTATTAGACAAAGTTGATATGTTCTGTCACACTATTAACAAGAACTAGCTTGGTGCCTTTCCTCTCTTTTTGTGGCCAAATGAAGTTTAGAAAGTTCAACTACTGAAGTCAGTAGACCAAGTGAAAATGGGAGGGTTAGAGGTAAATCAGAGCAGCTGCGACTTTGAGCTCCACCTTATATTATATCCAGCATTGATCAGGTAATATTTTTCTATCCATTTACTGAAATGTGGTCTGAATTAACTTGAAGCTGTCAAGCACACTGAATATATTCATAGTTACAGAACACTGGGTGAGACAACACTGATTGCAAAGGTTTCAGCAGGTCAACTCTAATGAAGCAGTTCAGCCATAGTATTCCCTATTTTTGACCTATATTCCCAGTATGTTTTAGAGTATATTACACTCTGGTTAGGCATTTTAATTGAGAAAATTAATCTGTTCTTATAGCATTAGAAAGGTTGAATGCTTCACAACAGTTCAGTTTGCCCCGTAATAATATTCTAATCCATTTTTTCTTATCTCAGTCCTGCATAAGTTTCGTACCCCTTATAGTATACCATTTACTAACATGTCAGTGGTACTTCCTTCCCCTTCTCCCACTATCCAAGGAAAATATCACAATTTTTAAGATGCTGCATTTCCCTCACATATTTGTATACATAGTTACCCTTTGTCTCACTCTTCAAATACACCTCATTTGTACCTGTGAATATTTGAAGGGCCTACAATTTTATTCTATAGATCTAAGATCTTGATGTTCCTGTTTAAAATTTTTTTAAACTAGAAGCAATGCATTGATAATAAAAGTAATGAGACCTCTACAAATAGGTTTCTTTAAGACTTAAAAATATTGATGGTTATTGCCTCTGCAAGTGTAAGTCAGCATACCTCCTTTAACAAAGCTATGTTAGTTTACAACAGCCAGGATACAGTCCCAACTGGGTTGTCTCTAAAGCAGAGCTCAACTCTGAGGCATGAGTCAGTACTAGAGAGATTTCAAAGACTAATTGCTTATTTTACCCCAAAGTTAAATTCAGATTGGAGCTACCCTCTACCTTTACAAAAACCCTTTTCTCAAGCACAGTAAGTCCTTGACTAACTTACCTGAAAAAAATGTGCATGGAACAGTCCAATGGATACACTTCTGTTTTGCAAAAGTATCAAGGATCAGTAATTATATGCTCTTACTCTGAAACACACATGATACTTAATGCAAAAGTGAACACAGCTCTGAACAGTCATTTTATTTATGAAAAAAAAAAGAAACCTGTCAAACTAGACATCATAATCCTGTGTCATCTGTTCATAAGATGAAATACTACTGAAAATTGACTGAAGGTTTTGCTATACTACAAGATAAGATCTTGGCAGATAAAGATGCTGCAAATACTCAAGACGATTCTATGAATGTCCTGGATCACATAACAGATTAAGGCCCTTCCATTAACGAGTTGGGGCCTCTTTCTGTAATGATCACACTTGATTTTTCTATTAGGCTATGTAGCAAACATTGTTTTGCATTGCAGAATCCTTCAATGCTGTCCTTCACCAGAGGTTCGAATAAAGTTTACTTACTTGCTCACTAAATAATGGCTGAGAACATGCGTTTTCTGTGCCGGTGGGTAATGGTGTAATATCACCAAGTATTTTCTCTGCTAGCTGTGCTTCAGCAGTCTCATAATGTAACAAGAAACACAACAAATTAAAAGGCATGAGTCCTAGTCATAAGTCTGTTGCAGGCAGCCTGTGCACACAGTTACATGCAGGAACTGACAGTGCGAGCTAAGCTCCCAACCCTCAGATTCCTCTCTCTCAGGGGGCAGGCCAGGTGTAGCACTGTGTCCAGCAGCACCCTGTTGCCTCTCATATCACTCATAAATGCAGCTTCAACAAAAACACAGTTGCTTTTAGCTCAGATGTAAAAACAACAAACATCCAACCTTATCTTCACAAGGCAGTGTATACAAAAGCACAATACAAGGCTACAGGAAAGTAATTTTTATTTCTTGTAGACAACTGAAATGGGATTCCAGACAGGGAATGATGCATCTTTAGCTTTGTGAGCAACAGTCTATCTCAATTATTTTCAGATGATATATAAAGGCTACTCCTGAAGGACTACAGATCAGTTATCAAAAATACCATCTGAATATATAGTGTTTGCTATAGTATACTTGATCTATACAGAAGATCTATCCTTGTGGCAAACTTCTTTTCCAGGGGAAATATTTCAAATAATTATACAATTACAGAAACCCGCATGGAAAAGTACAGTAATAGATTATTTCATTTAAATTCACACTCTTCATTGCTTTCTAGAGTCTCCTAGATCACACAAGTACAACTATATAGCTCAGAAGACAAGCAAGTCATCTCTTTTTTAAACTTTAATAGAAATAATATAGTAAATTTTATAGATGCAACACGATATTATCCAGAATTCATACACTCCTGATGACAATTTAGGGATTTTTTTTTTTTTGTGTTCCATTTGCTTGATAGTCTCATGCCTTCCAGGACTTGGCTTCTTATCTTGGGGGAGGAGGGATGTGTGTGTACCGAAGAATACTATGCTATTTACATAATTTTGGCCATTGACTTAAATGAGAACGAGGCCAGAACCAATGATGCATGTTATCATAAAAGCAGTTTGCAAATTGTAACTAGCTCATTCTCACCACACTGCTGTGAAGGTGCGATTAGTGATGCCATTATCCTCGCTTTCTACTGCAGAAAGAATTGTAACAGAGGCTGAGCGGCTGCCAAGGGCCTTGGAGGGAAGCAATGTTTGTACAAGAAAACAGACTCAGAAAGAAGCTCCTGGCTCAAAGGGCAAAAAAACAGTTTTCATTACTCTGAAAATAAAAGCAAGCTTTAGCGAAGAATACCCTTGTCAGAGGTTTGGGTGGAAAATGAAGATAGGAAAAAAGAGGCAATAATAAAGCAATCTCTAATCATCTTAGCTGCACCTAAATTTTAACATTCCAAAAAGCATCAGTGCTTACGTGGTAAAAAATGCTGATGTACTGAGAAAAACAATATACACTTCCACCACACATTCACATTTAATCTGCTGAGAACATGAAGAAGGTACCTGAACTTGTGTGTAGGTGCAAGTTCTGAACATTTCAGAAACTTAATTGTGTATGAGTTATGTTGCCCATTAATATTTAGATACATTCTTGGCTATTAACCCCCATAGAGAAGATATACATAGCAATAAGTATCAGTGTCACACAAAACATGAGAAGTCTCTACTGTGTTATCTATTCTCATTTCTTTGAGTACATTGTTGAAAAATTTTGCTAGGCTAGTGTTTCCTCTGTTGTCTCTAAGTATCTGAGCAAAACTTTCCTTCTATGTGTACTAGATTTAAACATGAGATTAGCTATATTTAAACAAGGCTGCATGACTATTCATGACCTGAAAAGATGGGTTACAGCAGCATGGAGGGTTTATCCCAGAAATTTTGCTCCAGTAAATCAGTCTAAAATTAATACAGTCCCAGGCCAGAAACCCACAGAAATTAACACTGACTCCTTTTATAGGCCTGATAGCAAGACAAGTAAAACTAAAGACTGAAAACTACATGTACATACTTAAGCATGTAAAACCTGAGGGAAAACTCTTTTGCCCTAATAAAAATGAAAAAAATGGTTTCGGTGAGCTGTGAAGTTCTATGATAATTTCTAGGATGATGCCATAGGTGAAGTCCAAAAGTTCTGAAATGAAACTAAAAATCCCACTAAAAATTAGCATTTCCTCTTTGTCCATTTCTCTCTAAACACATTTCTTTTGCCCACTGCTAAGCTGAGTAGTGTAACATCCTCTTCCAAAGTATGGCCTTTGCACAGCTAACAGAAGCTGGCCCACTAGCTCAAACAAAAGCAGTTGTAACATTCAGAATTTGCTGTCTGACCGAGATTTAAAGATTGGTGCCAGGTGACAAGTGATGGGTCAGAGCTGCCTGCTCCAAACCAAATTACTTTCCCCTCTGCGAAGGAGCTGAACTACCACTACATTGTATTCAGCTTAAGGATCTATAAAAACACGAGGAGGGCAGTAAGGGGGTAGACACTGAGGTCTTCAACAGGGAAGGAGCAGATTTGCCATAGCTTCACCACTGGGGGAAGAGGGTACTCTGCAGTAAATTAACTACTCACACTGCTGCTAAGCTGCAGGATTTAGGGGCCTTTTGAAAAAAAGGATTAACAGCAAGTTAGGCATACAATTAATTTGTCCCCATACAGATCTCTGGAACTGGCCCCGTATATTTAGTGAGACAAAATGAGCATCTGAAACAAAACTAAGCAATGAAGAGCTGACTTGGAGAGGTTTTCATCACATAAGGATTTCACTATCCACACAGCAGAAAGTATATTCTTGGCCTCATGTACAACACAGCCCTTGTCTTAATCAGAAGGGAAGAAAATCTTGTCTTTTCCTGGCAGTGAACTCACAAAAAAAAAATAAAATCAGTAAGAGGTTCAACAGCACATCAATTAACAGGTAGCAAGCCAAACAGGGAAGGGATGTATAAAAGAGCCAGAAGTATGAAGTGCCTGAAATTTTAAAAGGAATTTCAGAAGAGTAAGCATACCTTACTCTTTTGAACAAGCAATAAATAAGCTCAAGTTAGCAACATCAATCTCCAATTGCACAGCTTAAAGAGAGTGCAAGATAGAAGTCACTGTCAAGGAAGTATATTTTTGTATGATGTAGACCTCTTGCTTATTCTACAAAGGAGGCTGGAACACCTCATTTGGAACAGGAAGCAAGAGGTCCTAACTAAATATTCAATTCAAGGTCAATACTACTGTAAATGATTTTCGCTTCTAGAAATCTAAATCCAAGTTAGCAAACAACTTACACTAAAACAGATTTGCTGATATCTAAGCCTATTGCCTGTCTATGCAGAGCTGGGATGTATGCAACACAAAGACCAATCTGGTGGCTTATAGGCAGATTTATTTGCTTTTACAGCTTCAGTCTTGAGCTTGTTAAATTTGTAAAGATCAGATTTTAATCAATATAAAAATAACAATCAGAAGAAAAATGTCTATCCTATATTATTATGTCATAAGATCTATAATGCATCATATAAAGTGAGAATCTTTTTATTGCTCAAGCACTAGTTTTCATCTCAGGGACTGGACTATACAGAAGATTGGTAGTGAAATACAGATTGGCAATGGAAAAGCTAGTTTTTCATTGGCAAGCTGCCAGCTAACTCCTGTCCCATCAGCAGAGATCCTCCTTGGCTTTCTGCAGCCAGCAGGCAGCTGCCCTGCTCCACTACTTACTAGATGCATTTCTGTATCAGAAAAATGAAACACTGCCTGGAATGGAAACTGCCCTGGGCCAGCGTGCAGCATTGCCCTCCCACAGGCTGCTGGCAGGCCTGGAGTCACAGGTGTAACACCTGTGTTGTCACCTTGCTTGCTTATGAAAACAGGTATTGAGCTTCAACTGCCCTACTGTGTTTCACAGCATTCCATTCAGTCACAGAGCACTTTTGAGGAACTTCTGAGAAACTACTGCCTGTCTAAGTCATGTTGTTTTGCCATGTTCCTTGCCCTTTTTGAAAATCATACCAATACTGTTTGGCACTTAGATTGCTTTGCCTTGTGCAGACCCATATTGAAATTACACTCAACGCTCTTTGCTGGGAGGCTGAAGGCTACCACCTACTTGCCAGGAGCAGAAACACTGGAAATCTAAGCTGGGAATGTAATTAATGATGTCTGTTCCTGTGACCAGGAGAACACTGACTCAAGACATGAAGTAGCAATTACTGAAGTCCATTTACAAAACTGTGAGCAGGAACTCTACTGTCATAATGAGCAACAATATTCTACAAACTGGGTAGATGCATCATTCAAATGAGCACTCACACTGAACACAGGCAAACAGAGGCAGAGACATAACACACTCAAGGAAAAAATGTCAGCCTGGCAGCAGGGGGGAAGAATTCCAAGGAGAAAGGAGGCTTTTATATCTGAAGATTACTGGGCTTCCCAGGAACATTCCAACTTCACAGAAATAATTGCTCTGTCTACACCTTCATATCCTGGACATGCTAGAACTAAGCAGGTCTTGGCAGGTGCTACTTCTTTTATGCTTTTATGATGCTTTAAAGATTATTGCCATTGTCATCATACCTGCAAGTATTTCTTGGTGCCACCGAGGTCAAAAAGATGCCAGGCAATAGAAGTCACACCTAATCTTCACTTTACAGTCACAGATGTGTTTTTAAGACAGCAGCAGATACTACAAAAGGGAAATTCCCATTCCTCTACAAGTCAATGGTAAAACCACCTTTCAGGTACCTCAAAGTCTGGAACATAACCTAAAGCACGAGAAATACATCAGCAGCTCAGGACTTTGAATGCTCCAGGCAAGATGTACCACTTATCACTGATATCCAGCACTGGCATGCTGGACTGCATTATATAATTACAGGAAGAGAAAACACTTTCTAGAGAAGAAATCTCAAACTTGGAGCAGACAAAAAAGTGCTCAGGGTGCTCACCTCACATATGTTGCTTTTCCAGGGCAAGAGCAATTTCATTAGAAATTATTCTTCTTTTTATTGTGTAAACCAACAGTCAAGGAACAAGCTGGAGAGAGAGGGGCATATGCCAACTTGCTGGCGGAGTTTTAGATGTGGGGGCAGGTCCCTGACGTTAAAAAAAATGGTAGAAGTAATCAAACCTGATTGTTTCCTCTCTCAGGACAGTTACTGTCTGCTTTTCCTAGACTGAGCTACAGACTACACCAATCTACAGGTTTGAGGTATAGAAAGCTTTTTTAAAAAACATACAGAAAAGTACACTAAAGTTTCAAAACTAACATGTAAAAACCTTTCACACACCAGCTAACAAACTTAGCTTGAGGCTGTGGGATTACTCAAGCCATGCTTGAGATGGCTTGGCAAGTTTTCGTGCAGTTGTTGGTTTGAGAAATGTCCTCACCAGTCCTGGACACAGCCACACAGCAGGATGTCCCCACATCTGGCAGCATTTACTGTTGCTCTCCTGCCTCTGGCAGGGAAAGGAAGAAAGAATGGGGACTGCCATGTTGCCAGTGTTCTTTAGCTGGCTTGAGGTATAAAGGGAGAATGGCTTTCCATCTTCTCAGCCATCAGCTCCAGCTGAGAGCTGCACTGAAACAGCTTTACTTGCTGGCTTATCCCAACTCTGTAATACTGTAATTGACATTAGAGATTCATTGAGGCACTCCGTTTTGTTATCGGTGTTATATTGCATCAATAAGCACACTGCTTAAACCACACTAAACCATCATGCTTTTAAAAACCAAAGCTATTCAGAAAGGGAAAAACTCCAAACAAAGCCATTTAAACCCAAGAGAATTTTATTTTATTAGTATTCTGATAAACATATCATGACAAAGGAGTGTATAGCAAAATTATCTCAGAACACAGCTTTTTTTGGTGTCTCCAGATGGAAACAGCTTGATCCTGTCAGTTTTCTAATTTATCTAGAATAAAAAAAAAAAAAATAGTTTGGGCAGAGGGATAAGGGGGAATGACTTCTAGCTTGCTCCAGGTAAAAGGCTCTCTCACTCTAGAGAAATAGCTTTGAGTGACACAATATCCTGGAACACTGCAGTAGTAGAGAAAGTGATGATTTGTAGTTGAGAAAGAGGAAGGGAGGGTGGAAGCAAGAAATAGTCAGCATAGTTTTTCATTTTACCTTTCCACATCTGCATTGGTATCTCTCTGAGAAGGCACAAAAATAAAGGTATTTCCTAACTACACTGTTGCAGAATTTTTCAGCAAATCTACTAACCAATCATAAAACAGGTCTCAGTGTCCACAAATCCTTTCAGGGTGCACCTGGAAAATACTATACCTTTTTTCAAAGGTAGCATTCATAAACTCTGAGTGTATTTTGCAAGTTTTACATCTGATGAGATCACTTCTTGGTTTCCTCTGTGCCAAAGCACACAGAACTCAGGCCAAATTCTGTCCTCATTTAAAACCAAACTGGTTGGTTTCAGATGGGTGTACAGCCCAGGTCAGAATTGGCTCTAATCCTGTATTTTCTGAATGAAAAAGACATGATCTCATCAGGGCATTAAAGGTCCTCTATAGGATGAGTAGTCACATACAGAATGGTCTGCACCTGTCAAACAAAGCCAGCATGCACAAATGAACCACATCCTACATGAGTCCTCATCCCACTTAGCATAAAAATTGAAGTAAACCCCAGTGGTACAAATAGCCTATTACAGCTTTAAGACAAATGTAATTTGACAAAATTTGCCGATGTTGAGAAAACTTTTTTTGTTCCCAAGAAGTACCAGGCAGACTCAGTTTGGCCAGAAAACAGCTACCATGATGCCAAGTGAGAATAGTCAGCACATGCTGGGTTTAATATACGTTCTTTTCCCATTCAGACCTCAATTCTTCAGTCTTGACAGGACTTCTAAGAATCTCTCTAGCATCAGTTTTAGTGTTTCTTAGTAAAGAGACGCTATTAAACTGAAATTAAAACAATTAAACTGTAATTAAATCCAAAGCTGTGAAAACCAGGAGTGGGAGTACATACTCAGAAAGCAAAGCAGAAATACTGTGCCCTACTTCATAGTTCACACATTAGGCTTCCGATTAGTAACAATTCAGCATGGCTAACTACTTCTCCAAGGAACTCTGCAGATTGTAAGGAAATGTATACAAGTTATGACAATCATATATTTAATAACTAACTCTACATGCTCTACTACTTCTAATGGCTCTTGTCCATGCAAAGGGCTTTCTTTGCCTGAGAGATACAAGTAACCTGTAACACTCAGCAAAAATATGTAAGGCAGCCCAAGAGATAGAGTTGATCTCTGTCATGTAATCTGAAACTATAAAATAGCTACTTGGTGAAGCTTGTTCAGAGATGAGTACAGCCTCAGAATAATCTAACAGCAATAGCATGTAATATAGTGAATGAGCACAATTTGAAACCAATTAACATTATGACAGTATTGGTAAGCATATTGTGCAAACACCTATAATATGGCACAGTATTGCAGTAAACATGGAGGAGGAAAGAGGAAAATAAAAGTTGTCAACTTTTGTACATAATCAATGAGACATAAACTCAGAATCTTAGCAGAAGCAGATTCTTGGCAGAAACCTTCTTATTTTTAAATAATTTCAGAGTGAGCTTTGTGCTAAGAAGGTCCATCCCATGGTTTCTTTTTTCCCCCAGAGCTGCTTAACAAGTCTCAATCCTACTTGGAATTGGTCAGTCTCGTGCTGAACATAGTGGCCAAAAAAAAAAAAATCCACATTAGTAAATTGAATTGGGCAGAAACAATACCTACGTACCACAAGACTGAAAGCACTTGTGCATTGACTCTTCAAAGAAGAGATCCAACTTTTTCCTCATTTGGCAAGTAGTTATAAGTCTTGAAAAGCCTTTTATGGTCCACAAATAGGACAGCAGTTACCAGAAACTAAAGAGTCATCTGTAAAACCTACAATGTATTAGAGAACTGAATACAACCCACACTGAACAGTACTTTGATTTTACTTAAAATAGGTGCAGAACAATGCACACTATGAATTATGTGCAATTCAGTTCACATATATATTACAGAACACACTGAAATCCTCCTGCCAGCAGCTACAGGGGTCCAGCATAAAGCCACATTGAGGACCTGTGGTGCCTGCTTCAGAGCAAGAGCTTTAACTCATCTTCACTCAAAGACAGACTGAACAAGAGAACGTTTTACGTGTGATTCAGAAGGTGGTACCAATACCTTAGGAAAGCGTATAAAAAGGGGAAATTCCTTTTGGTGGTTCTGAGTATTTCTTGAAGCAATATCTAAAGATATGTTGTGAATATTTTCAGTTTAGTTTTATAAAAAGCAAACCCTCATAAGTATGACTAAGCAAATAAGGCCTTTATTTTCTGTTCCTGCAGTGAATTGTTTTATTTAGTAACATTTCAAAACACCTAGAATAGGGTAATATTAGATTTTCTATTTTTTTTTCCCCCTGAAGAGTCCAGAGAAGGGCCATGAAGATGAGAGAACTGAAGCACCTCTCCTATGAAGACAGGCTGAGAGAGTTGGGGTTGTTCAGTCAGGAGAAAAGAAGGTTCCAGGGAGACCTTAGAGCACATTCCAGTACCTAAAGGGGCCTACAAGAGAGCTGGAGAGGGACTTTCTACAAAGGCATGGAGTGACAGGACAAGGAGTAAGGGTTTTAAACTGACAGTAGGTACAAGGAAGAAATTCTTCACTATGAGCATGGCGAGGCACTGGAATAGGTCTCCCAGAGAAGTGATGGATGCTCCATTCCTAGAAATGTTCAAGGTCAGGTTGTATGGGACTCCAAGACCCTGGTCTTGTGGAAAGTGTCCCTTCCCAATAGGGATAAAGGTTCAAACTACATGGCCTTTAAGGTCCCTTCCAATCCTAACCATCCTATGATGCAAACTTGAAAGTTAATTCAGTTGTCAAAATTAAATGCACTTTGTACATCTATTTCAAAATTTTGCAGTGAATAGTGTTTTTAAGGTCTTGTTTCAATATTTCCACAAGGAAGTTTTTTGCTGGAAAGGATCAGATTTAATTCTTCTTTATATAAATAATGTTAATATTTAAAGGCAAAAAAATCGGTTATTGTAAAAGAGAAAACAGTCTTTCAGAGTAATAACACAAAATAAACCCTTCAAGGGAGGGTTGTGACTTTGCAACTGATTAGTCTTTTAAAAATAAAAAAGCTAAATCCTATAACAGTTGAATCAAAACCAATATTTAAATTTAAAAAAAAAAAAGTTGTGGCTTAGCCAAACCCCTTCTTAAACGAGATTAAACTCCTTAAGTAAATATGGCTAATTTTTTCTTCAGATAATGCTGAATCAGATGTGGTCAAGTGTATCTGTCAGCTGAAAGCTAAATTGCACTTATTCCATTTAAAAGAAATGTAGGTCTTGACTACATTCCTTTCTGCATATTAAGTGTCATGCACTGTTAGTTTCATGAAACATGAGTCTCAGAACAACACTCATCCCCCTCAAAGAAAAGTGTACAAATGGGAAGCCACAAAAAGGACACAGCCTAGAGCCAGGGTCAGAGCACATGTGTTTTCATGCACATGCAGAGGATGGGAAGGTCTGTACAGCTCTTGGCTCTGCACAGATTAATTCTCACTCTTAACCAGACTGCAGATGTACACTAATGCTTTCATTGCTGTACCCAGAGGCATCAGTATGGAGGGTCATTATGTCTCATTCCTTATGCCAGCCAGAGTTTAGCACAGTTATTTGTCAGATTTTCTGGGTTAGCACCATCCTGTTTATTCTATCACACTATAATAAGTGAGATCTTCAGTATAGTTGCCTGGACATTTATTTTGGATTTACCATCTCTCATGGATCCAAATGAATATGGACTAAGTAGTGAAACTGCTGAAGGTACACAGATGCTTTGGAGTGTTTCTATTGTTGCACAAAATTACTTTTGACTGCATATTTGAAAAGCAGGATAGGTGATTTCCAGGTATATCAATTTTGAGATGACAGCTCCCCATGATCGCCTTTTCAGCTTCCATAGGGAAGCTCCTATTTCTTCCCATGAGTATAACATCCAGTAAGACAAACGAGGTGTCTGGGACCTTCCATGAAACCTTGGGGCTAATGCCAGGAGGGTTTTATTGCTCTTGGTGTCATATTTGGTTAGCAAGAACTCCCATAATAATTTTACCCATCTTCTTTAGCGTGATACCCTGGTCAGTGGCATGCAGTTAAACACTACCAATAGTATTCCTAGACAGAGATTAGAAGCAGCCTTTCTTTCTGTGGTTTCCTTTCTCAATTTCCATCTTTCCACATCCCACTTTGTTTCTACAGCTTTTCCCCACTTCCACCTGTAGGCAATGTCGTAAATAAAAGATGCTCAACCGTCCCTCCTACTTCCTTCCCTCTGACCTTTCTGCAATACCACAAACAAGGCAGCCAGGCTGCAGACCTGTCATTGTGCCACAACAGCGCCAGGAGCCACAGCAGTGACTTAAACCAAAAATCCAACTCAGATTTAAAGGCATTTAAGATATCGAAGAACCAGTACAGAGCTTTCACTTCTTATTTGGCCTGACTTTTCCATCCAATTCCTCAGACAAATTCCAACAGCACTGACCTATGTCAACAGCTACTTTTATCTTGAACTTGACTGTGTCACCTTCACTGCAGGCTCACAAATTGATCTATGATTCCCTTTTACTCCTGATAGTTAGACAGTAGCAGACTGTCCACACATCTCCTCAGTGAGGCAGGAAATTCTATAGTTTGTCATAAAGGCAAGTGTATCCCCGATGAACACCTTCCCATTACAAGTTTCTTTTATCTCCACAGAGGGTCTGTGTTTTTTCCTGCTATTTTACCAGGTCTGACTCATCAAGTTTCTCAGTGTGGTACCCTGTTTCAGCTTTATCAGTTAAAAGTACAAATACATTTTATACACAGTAATCCTCAAAACTGCTCTGTAACATGGGAAAGTGTTATTCATGCTCTTTTATTTATACTCAGAAAAAAAAAAATACTCTCATTCAATGCTACACAAACCTTAGAAGAACAAAGCCCAACTACTATAACAGGACAACATGTTCAGAACTTGAAAGCAAGGCTGGTAAGCAGCCAGGTAACACACTAATGAATAAGATGCCTATAGTCTACTAAATGGCTAATGAAGTTATCAAAGACACCTGTAGCATTTTATAAAGGAAAATACAAAAAATCCCAAATATGGCATTTAAAAAAATACACAATAAACTCATGGTTTATTAATTTGTCCACTTAGAGCATTAACAAATTAGCTAAAAAATAATCTTTTTATGATAGAAGTCTTGCCTGGTTATATAAAACTACACATATAATGGAAATTAGTCAACATGTAAATATGAGAGATGCAAAAAGTGAAGGCTACTGAACACTCAGATGCCACTGCATGCATGAACTATTTGTTCACCAAAATGTTATTATACTTGTCCTTCATCTGTCCTGATTAAACAGAGTAGTGGGGCATAGTGGGGCAAGGCTGAACCTTGGAAAAGAAGGTGTGGAAAGACTCTGGAGCAGCAGTTGTGGACACAGGTAAGCATCTCCTCACAGAACTGTATTTGTAAGTGACATTGGCCTTGCAAATATTGCAGTGGGAGACAGAGACCTCAGAAAACATAAACCAGATTAGCACTACAGCTGTTCTGATTTTTCATCAGGACTGATTTGGACACGAGCATAGTGGAGAGACTAGGAAGACAAATATGGACCAAAGCTGAAGGGTGTATATCACACAAAACTAATGATAATCAATAGCAGCTGTAGCACAGCTTACATTAGTAATGTTATCCACCTTAATAAATATCCTAAGGATTATAAAGGGTTATAAAACCATCATAACTTCAAGATTTGTTTCTGTACCTAACAGTGATAATTGTGCTCATTTCTTTCTGCATGTTAGGCAAACAACTAGCAATGATGAAGGAAAAGTCAATCATGACAATTAAACTTTACAATCAGCCCTGTGATAAAGTTAAGGCCATTGGCAAAATAACTCTACATGTAGTGATGTTCTCTTTCCAGTTTGCTCCCCTGAGATTTGTTGAAAAACATCCATCTCAGCAACAGATATGATAAAGACAAGCTGTGGTTTTTCCCTAAAACAAAGTAGCGTGGCCAGTAGGCAAAAGCACCCCAGGAGAACACAAATACACTTGCTTTTCCCTGAGTTTCCTGTGTGACACTTAATTTGTCTATTTTTCCTCTGCAAAAATGGAGGTAGTTACACAAGAGCTCTGTAGAACTCACTGACTCCTGAAGACTACCAAGTACTAGACTGAACCAGCAACAGGTACATGAGAAAGAAGGCTGGCATGCTAATGTCCCTGTAGCAGGGCCTGTTCCAGTAGGACAAGTGGTAATGGTTTTAAACTATAAGAAGGTAGATTTAGACTAGATATAGGGAACAAATTTTTTACAAGGAGGGCGAGACACTGGAACAGGCTGGCCAGAGAAGTGATAGATGCCCCATCCCTGGAAATGTCATCCAGGATTACATTGGAAGAGGTTCTGAGCAACCCAGCCTAGTTGATGTCTCTGCTCATTGCAAAAGGGTTGGACTAGATGACTTTTAAAGGTCCCTTCCAACACAAACTATCCTATGACAATTTAAGTTATAATTTCACTGCCCTTGGTGTTTTCCCTTCTTTTCCCTCTCCAAGATATAATCTGCTACTGATTAATCATCAGAAAAAGGAAAATCAGTTTAACAGGCAATAGTTTAAAACTCAAAACTGCTTAAATAAAGACTTCCAATAACCAAGCCCTGACTAGGGTCTAGTAACACAATGCTTTTGTTTGATTAGGGTAAACAGAAATTGAGGCTGCTACCTGTGGGTCTGGCCATTAACTTGTCCTCCCTTTCAAAGGTCTGCATTTAGGCCTCAAATACTCAGAAAGATGATGACATTTCTCTTACAAAATATAATCAGTATTGCAGTTTTAGGCTTACCAAGTTTAATTTCTCCTACCTATTATTGTTACATATAAAGATTGTTTATTAAGACAACAGCTGATGCAAGAAGAGAGGGCAGTCACACCAGGGTTTGCTTGCTCTGCAGTACATTCCTCCCTACCCCCTGGCAGCCTGCAGAGTTTGCCCATGACTGCCCACAGTACAGCACAACCCAAGGTCCTCACAGAACTGGGGACTCCTGTGTACCCTCTTCCACAAGGCTCTTGGAGCTACTGCCAAAATCCTGGCCTCACTGAGTTAGTAGGAAATGTGCCAGTGATTCCCACAAGGCTAAGCTTCATCCTTTGCTGAGGCTGTGAAGTGTAAACAGCCTTGACTTATTTCCAACACACTGATGTTTGCAGGCTGCAGGAACATGCATATATTCAGTGTCATGTGTCATTCAAACTTCACCAACTTGCACTGTTCTTTCTGAACAATTTCCAGGAGTAGGAGGATATTTTTTTAGTTTTATTTCACGTTGAAGAATGCTTTCTCCATCCCTGGAGGTTTTTAAGATGAGGCTGGATGTGACACTTAGTGCCATGGTTTAGTAACCACGGTGGTAGTGGATCAAGGCTTGGACTTTATGATCTCAGAGGTCCCTTCCAACCCAGCTGATTCTATGATAACAAAATCTGATTTTACATTTACTATCCATGTTATTTCATGACATAGGTCAGCAATAATATTAAATACAGCACATCATTGTACTAAGTCACATCATAAGCTTTATAAACATGTCGGATTAAGGCACACCTGGAACATTCTATTTTTTTGAAAACTTTCAGGGTGACTGCTGCTACTTAGTACTCTTGAAACTTCTTATTTTCTGTATCAAAATATTTCCTTTTCCCCTCCTGTTATGAGACTTCTTGTTATTTTCCAGATCAAATTAGCAAACTATTTCTAAACTGTAAAGCAGTTACTTTCAATACCTTTGAGCTTCTCGTATTAAATGAAAACAGCATCTTTCGACTATGGGGCCTGTCAGGGACTACAATTACTCAGTACCTAACCAGAAATAATGCAAAACCTATATGTTTTAGCTATATATAAGGCATTGTAAGTCTTAGAACTACAGTGCTCTATTAGCCAACTTGAGGTTTCAATTGCCTTCTACTATACTTAATTTCAAAAAAAGTTCTAATATAATTTTTTTGTCTGAAATATGAAAAGAAAACATATTGAAAATTCTAATATAAAAAGTTATCCATGTAAACCAGCTCCATGTCTGAGTTGAGATACTGAGAAATGGAGAAAGTTGAAAGGATCCAGTTTATTAGAGAAAGATACTTAAAATTTTTATTTAATAACCTGGAACTGGTAGAAGTTGTTCATCATTTTCCCTCCACAGCAAAAAAGTTGCTACAACTCTTGGGTTTCTGTCTGACTCTGCTTTTCCAATACTTTCAGGTTTTGATTTATTATGATTATTCAAGAACGAGTTTCTAATATCAGATTTTTGCATAACGATGCTACAAGCATTAGGAGGGACATCATACAGAAGGGAGTAAGAGCAGCACAGTGCCAGGCAGAGACCAGGAATATCTGCTCAGACCACAGCCATGCTCTGGCCTCTAAGAAATTTTCCACGAGCAAAGGAATTTCCAGAGCAAATAAGCTACTTACTGCACCTACATTTTCTCCCACTGCAGGCTGTCATTACCTTTTCATAACATAGCTCATCAGTCCCTATACCACATGACATTCTATAACTATTCAGTTTACCATTTGAAATACTGGTATGAGATTTACTCATATGGCTTCCCTGTGACACAGCCTCAACACCTCTGCCTTTTGTTCTCAGGAAACCAGCTCCCCTGGGAAGGGAAGTTTGACAAAACACTGAAGTCCCAGATCCTTTGCCCAACACGGGCTGCAACTCCCCTCAGGTTTCTTTTGGCTTGCTCCCGCAATACCAAAAGGAGGATTAATAATTCCTAACTTGTAAACTCAGCTAATCAAAGCCCTGAGCATCTATTTTGAATAAGTGGGAGAGCACAAGCCTTCTCCTGGCCTCCTAAGCAGCAGTACACTCTTTTTACAGAGTGAAGAAATTGTTCAGTCTAAACAGCGACAAATAATTATCCTTTCTGGTCAAGATAACACATACAGAGGAAAAGGCACTGAAGTTGAAGTATATGCATCAGGGCACAGTGTCATCTGGGACTTCTCTAGTTATTTGGGAGGACCCAGAAAAAGAAAGATCAAGGCAGAGGAGAGAAGGCTGAGCAGCATGCACAAGAGGAATAAACATTAGAACATTTAGAGGAAAAGTGGGTTCAGCCAAAGTTGAAGCATAACCAACCTCTTCCTCCAGGCTCAGAAACGCAAGCATTCCCAAGCACGGCAGCCACCCACAGTCATCAGCACCCACACAGAGGAGTTGGGGGGGCACCCTGCAGCTCCCACCACCCAGTCCCAGGGGACAGCAGTTACACTGCTCCCAAATACCTCTATAACCACTCACACAGCAACCTCCACAGCACTTAGTCCACAGTAAATCCTCATCAGCATTTACTCTGAGGAATTAAAGGATTACTTCATTAGAACTGCCTGAAATAAATACCCTGAAGACAACTTCTTTAGTAGTTTACTAAGTGAACAAGCCCAGTTTAGCTGATGCATCCCTAAGAGCTGAACAAGATTAAACAGTGGCCTCCTATTGCCCTCTCCCAGTTCCCATCAGCCCCACTCCAGCACAGGCCAGGCATCAGCCTCCTCCTTCACCACATCTCAGGTCCTCAGCCAGACCCCTCACCTGCCTTCACAGTACAGACAGCACCCAACCTCTCTCTCCTGCTTTCAAGAACCCAGAATTCCCCTCTGCTTTAGCCAGCATCAGTCCCAAGAGCCAGGCTGCATGTACCTCTGTGTCAGTGCACTACAGGGCTGATCCCATAACCCTTTATTAGTGTGAGCATCTCTGCAAAGCTTTCATTTATAACAGGAGTCAGACAGCCCAGAACCACAGGAGAACTGAGAAGTGTTTAAGCAAGCATGGAAAAGGTTGGGCTCTTGCTGTCCAACTGCTTCTATGAATAGGCAACAAATTTATGTGGTTGATCTTCCAAAGATAACCCTCTTTACTAAATAAAAATCCCTTGTTCCTCAGTTCCAAAATAATTCTACGTGTCCCAACTAGCAAGACAGCAGCAAACTAACTCCCACAGTACATTTAGAGGGTATACACATATGCACAGAGAAGAAAGATCAAGAAATAAGTGATAGCAGCTTATCACTGCTAAGATAGAATGAGGCAGTACAATTATATCAGGAGGATGCAGAGGGCAATGGAGGCATTGGAAAGTTTATGGAAATAGCACAAAGTTTGTCCAATCTGTCACCATAACACTCACCTGCACATTCTACTCCAGTTTCTATTGCAGAGGTAAATTTTAAGACCAGATTAGCTCAACTTGTCATGGAGTTAGCCAGTTCTCCTCAGTGTCCAGCCTGGAGAACAGGAGGCTCCAGGGAGACCTTGTTACCTTTTAATACTTAAAGAGGGCTTTTAAGAAATAGGGGGACAAACAGTTTAGTAAGGTCTGTTATGATAAAACAAGGGGTAATGTTTTTAAACTCAGCAAGGGTAGATTTAGGCTAGATATAAGGAAGACATTTTTTGTGAGAGTAGTGAAACACTAAAACAGGTTGCCCAGAGAGTTGGTAGATGTTCCAACCCTGGAAGAATCCATGGTCAGGCTAGATGGGGCTCTCAGTAACCTAATGTAGTTGAAGATGTCCCTGCCTCTTGCACAGGGGTTGGACCAATTGATCTTTAAAGGTCCCTTTCAACACAAACTACTCTGTGTCTGTCACCAAGTTCTGAAGATACTGGCAAGTTTAGGAAACATCATCTATTTTAACCTAAGCTTCAAGTTCATTTGGATTTTTTTTTTTTTAATATCTAAAACAACACCTATGAAGCCTGAAAAAGTTCTAAGCATTAATTTTCCTTTAAATCAAGCATGGCTTATGTCCAAGTGCTTCCAGGACATCAGCTGAAATCCTGCCCAAGCCAACCTAGACTGCAGAAATTCAGCAGTATTACATTATACAGATTCAGCACTTCATAAATTGCAGTTTGCATCACATTCAAGCAACACCAAAGAAGAGCACAGTGGGGAGATGTTACAAATTTTCTTTGAGGAAAGGAGAATCTAGTCACCATCTTATCTTTTTTGTCATCTGAAATGCACTGGTCCAGAAAGAGAAACCAATATACCCAGTGGAGAGACCTCACCTGGGAATTCATTATTAAAATTCAGTTATGAGTAATTCCCTATCCTTTAAATCCAAGTTTTCTCAATTTCATGACATGAGCATCAGACAAGAGCACAATAATTCAAATGACCACTTGATATCAGTCAAATGCTGTAAGGCATTCCCAGATGTTTATAGAAGTTGAAGGAGGTAGAAAACAAATGTTCTACCCAAGGGTTTTTCCACATGTTAGCCATGGAGACCCCTGCATTATTGACCTCATCTCTCCTACCTACTGCTCTTGCCTGGAAGGCCAGAAGTTCCATGCTCATGCTTATTCCAGGCAAGGTGCCACCACAGCTGCACCTAAAGTTAGACCTCCAAGTTCAAAATAAGGTTACTTAACTTATCACTAATGGAAACACAAAACAGACATGCAAACTTCCCAGATACTGTAGCCCAATGTGGAAAGGTTGTGACTTGCTGCCTGAGCTTATTGCAGGAATCAAAGAAATATCCAGGCTCTCTAAGGAGTCCATTTCAGCTTCTTCATACAAGTGATCAAGCCCTGGCTAAGCCCTGTGCCAGCTGTTACTAACTACAACCATCAGTCCAGCCACAGCTACAGGAACTATCTCTACCAAAGCCCAGTGGTAACAAAATAAGAAGCCTGAGCATTCTCTCCCAGTGTTAGGGAAGTGTATTTCTGGAGCCTTAAAAAAAAAAAAAAAAAAACAAAACAAGAAAACCCACAGGAATGCTGTTGAATTTAGTGGTACTGTCTCATACATGCACCTTAATTGTAGTGTTTATATACACACACAAATATAAATTAATACAAAAATTTTGGCTAGTCTGCTTCTTTCCACAATCATCAGGATCTGTGTTATGGTAAGGAACTTTTGCCATACAGGGTAGTAAAAACTAAAGATTAACAGCATGACTGCAGGTACTTTTTCTGCAGCTACAGTCCTTTTTTTGGTATTTACTCTTGGGTTGTTCCTTTGATATATCTTCCAGTCAGTCTAATATATCAGCACGGTCTTCACATAAATTTAAACTAAGAAAAAAAAATAATTCCTCATCATTTGCAAAAGCAGGAAACATTGCACCTCCCTTACCAGGCTTCCAGACAGATTGCATGGAGGCAAAAGTTGTGAGGAGCCTATTTCATCTACTTTGGTTGCAATCTTGAAACCAGAGGAGTTTTGGAATCTGCTGTTAACTGCCCAAGCTTGCAACCAGTTGCAGTCTCCCTTGAGAAGTGTCAGTGAGTAGCTACAGAAATATTCTGTGGGATCTCAGAGACTTCAGTAAGGGTTATACATTGGTATTTTCATCACTTTTCATGAAGTGTTTTAAGTGTTAATAATGAAATTGGCCAGAGACTATTAAATACTGACTGAAGTGACAGCTCTGCTATATTATTACAGTGTTTGCACAGCAATCATTCTGCAGGTTAAGTTATTTTAGGATGAGTGCTGTTTAAATTAAATATAGTCCCCTGTGTTCTTGTTTCATTTAAAGTCAACTACAGACTGCATGCTTCGACATTGTGTAAAGTCAGTAAGTTTTGCTGAGTTTCAATTGTTGCTTTTGTTTTTACCCCCTTGGTATTCTTTTTGCCAGGCAAAATGAGGAATTTGAAAGAATCCTGCTGCAATACTTCACAGGTTTTCATAGCACACACCACAACAGAGCATGAGTGATACTAACTTGGTGAAAACAAGGCTTAAATAATTTAAACCAAATAGCACACACAAACTCTGCACACCATCTTTGCCACCAGCACTAGGCTTCAACTACAGAAAACCTGAATCTGAACATCCATCTTTTTTCTATAAAAATCACTAGCACATTGAGTCAAAGCGGACAAAGACAGAAAATCCCAGGTCTATTCCACACAGATCCTTCTCTACAAGTACAGGCAAGAGAACTACTGTATTTAAGACAGAAAGAACAGTGTCAGTCTTTGCTATGCTATTAACATGGCTGGACACAAGCGCTTACCTATTGCAGAGTATTTTTCAGATGTGTGTTATCTCCTTCAAGCAATTTATGTCATTAATGAGATTTAACTAATAGCTTTCCTAGGAAGTGAGCACACTGCAGTAGTTGTAATCCACCTATTTCCCAACAGGGAAATGTTTCAAGCTGCAGTTTATACTCCACTTTCCCCGGTGGGTTGAGAACCCATAACAAACATTAGCATTGTATCCATTATTAATACTTATTCACGTACATTTTAATAAACACCACATACATATGCATATAAGTACATGCTCTGCATTGGGCTTTGAACTGCTTATGGCAAGATATTTTCCAGAGTATATACTGTTCCTGCTATGCCACCAAGCGCATTTACTGTTCGCTGAGAGACGGTCTAATTTATAGAACTAGAAAGACTAAAGAGACCAGCACTGCAAGGCTGCAGGAAAACAAAGTTAGAAAATAAAGTAGCAAATTAGATGGAGATCTGCAGGATGACCCCTTCCCAAAGGCACTGCCAGAGAACAAGCACAGCCCACAGTGGGTGAGGAGGTCACATTTAGTTACAGGGCTTATTTCAATTTTGACATGAAATGACTATACTCAGGCTGGGGTGGATGCAGGAGAAAGAAGCAGCAGGATACTCTAATAATAATTTTTATTATCATGAGAGCTATAACAAGACTAGACCCAACAGAAACACTAAAAAGGATAAAAACCTCTCCCTGACATCTAAAGATACGCCAGCAGTGCACAGATAGTGCATTCAACTCAGCAAACTTCAAGCTAGTCAATCCCCACCATCAGTAATTTTTTAGAGACAGGACAGACCACAATGAAAAGAGTTTGACCCACACTCAGCTCAATACTTCCATATCTATACAGCCATAGGAAATAAACCCAGTAAATTTAAAACCAACGCGCAAAAGACATTTGCTTAGGAAACAGTTGCAGTACCTTAATACACTTCAGTCCCTTCTTCCTCTATCATAAAGTTACACATCATCCAGAACCCGACAACTTCAGTGACATAAAACCTCAGTAACTTACCTGCCAGTCCTGCAGAAACAGGCTTAGACAAAGCTGACAATAGCCCAGTGCTCCCACCAGCTCCTGTAATATAGCACAGCCCTCATTGCAAACAGCTGGCACCAGTAACAACCTAAACAGCTCCACCTGGGGCATGGGGAGAGGACCCACCAAACAGAACCCACACCTGAAGCACTGCAACATAATGGGGATGTATCTGAAATGTCAGAGAGCTGAGAAAAAGAGAACTGCAAGTGAACACAGCTAAACCAGGCAGATCAAAATGCTGTGTCATAGGTTTTATTGAGGGAATAGTTTCATTCTCATAGGTTTTTTTCCCCTTTATGTCAAACTTAAATGTGTGGGTTTTGATAACAGAACATATGGGATATTGCCGTGTGAATGTACACAAATCTCTAAACAACTGTGTGGAATGGACTTGTGGATGTTTCCTGAAGGACAGAAGGCAGTGAGGAAGAGGCAGCCTAGGGAGTGCCGGATGGGGGATACCAAACACTATCAGGAAGCTGAGAAGTTTGTGCACGCTAAATCACCTATTCCATGAAAAAGGTCAGTCAACGCAATTAGCAGACTTTTATTTACCACTTTTTCTAAACACTGAACTGTGGAAAGCTGGGCTTCAGGTAGTTGGGGAAGAATGAAATGAAATTATCAAAATAGTTAACTCACATTTGGCTGAATTTGTGTTTGCAGAATAGGAAAGCCTTTGGACATCATCTTTAGAAAAGATTTGTTTTCTGGATGCCTAAAGTAACGCCCTAGAAGAATTCTGCAGTTCTGAGCAGACAAGCTCATCACTCCTAGAGCTAGACTCCTTCTAGCTGCCATGAGATGGAGGTTCCAAATCCCCAGGTAACGGAAGATTTTGACACATGCCACATGTTCCTAGAGTTTGCCATGCTACAAACACTCAGTGTCACTGAACACAGTAGGCCCCCTCAGCTGAGTGTTGTTTAACTCATGCGTAGATATTTGCAGCGTCAGGGGTCTGAGCGATAAAGAACTCATGGGATATACTACAATAAAACCTGGTACCAGCAAATTCTTGCTTGAGTAGCATTTATGAAGATTTATTGTAAATATATGTAAACATTAAGTAATAAGTGTTGTAAAATATCAGATTGTTACATGCTTTAGCTGCTCTGTGTGAAAACATTTTACCTAAGATAGCTTCTAAAGTAGTCCATGAATATCCATGCTTTGCCATCTGCTTTCGAATTGAATGATCCCTCGAAAGCAGCACCATAAATACTTCCACAAATGAGTGATCTGCTCACATTATATCCCCTAATGCTATCTTATGGCAGAGCAAACAAATAACTCAGATGTCACATCACTGAACACAGCAACAATAAGGTGCACTCTGGCTGGGTTTTAGCAATACTTAGTAATACTAAGAACTGCATCACTGGTTGTCTCTGAGGATCTAACCTGGCTTTTTAGAGACATATTTCTTGACAGCCTGTCAAGAAAGGCTGGAGATGCACATTGAAGAGAGAATACCTTTAGCATCTCATTTTTTTAGACATGATGAATTCTAATCTAGGCTGAGTCTCAAAAAGATCTGAACAAAAGGATGAATAGGAAGTAGCAAAAGAGGATTTACAAAGGTAGTTTTGTAAAATGAAGTTTTAAAGGCAAAATATGCAAAATGAAATTCTTATGCATTAGTTATAAAATCTACTAGTCTAGTCAATATTTTAAAATATAAGAAATTAATTTTCTATATTTTTACAATTGTTAGCTATTTCAAAATGCTTTCATCAGCTTCTTGGGAGACAATGAGAATTGTAGCAGCCAAGCAAACGCACATACAGGGTTCACTGAAGTTCATTGACTGAGGAAAACTGTTTCTTGTTGATGTTCACAAAACTATAGGTCCCTGCTTGGTCTTTCCAGCAATGTGTTCAGGCTGAAAAAGGGACTTTGCCATGTTTTTGGCATTTATTTTCTGTCTGGCATTAAGCAGATCAGTGGGTCCAGAGGAGAGAGGTGCTGAGCAGTATGGGGAGAATACCCACCCTCCTTTGCAGCTTCTGCTCCCCAAAGCCCCACTTTCGTGTTTGATGAAATGAGCAGCTTTGCTCTAGAAATGGGCTGGTTTGGGTGCCTACACAGAGGTAAGAAGAGCTTAAAATAGATCGTGTCTCCGGTGTAGCAAGGCCAAGGACATTTTCTAAGGCTCCGTATCAGCCCAGTGCTTTGGAGCTTGCTGAGTCTGCCCAATGTCTGCAGCTCCCCAGTGGGAAGCTCTGTGGAAAACCCTGTCTTCCTTTTGTTTTAAAGTAACCACTGAAGAAAGCCATAGGGTGGGTGAGTGATGTCAAATGCTAAAGGCAGCTGAACATAACCAGTCTGGTCTACACTTGACACCGCATCATTTACTGAGTCATTATTTTAATAATGAATGAAGCAAAGCACTGCTTTAATAAGGCTCTTTTGTTTTTCAGAAAAAAAACTTAAAGCAGTCGAAGCCACAAGTGGGGAAATTATCAAGGAAGATGAGTTAAAGTACACTTAATGCAGTTTTCCTTATAGATGCCATTGTTGTGACAGATGGCCTGGTCTTCCTGCCCTTCTAAAACGGAAGAAATGGTCCTGCAGGAGGTCAGTAAACAAAATTTCAAATAGATCTGTTGTTTAAGCAGACAGGAGATACACCATACACTCAAGTAGCTAACAGCACTATCTGACTAACCTCATATGAGGTTTCATATGAGGATAGACCTTTTCCTCTATGCTGCTTTGGAGAGTATCCTCTAGGGCTAGCAGTGCCTGGTAATTAGGAAGCTGGCTTTGACAGCACAGCATCCAATATTATATCTAATTTTGCCCTTAGGTCAACTGGTAACATCAAGGACATTACCTATTGACTAACAAATAGGAAAAATGAGGCATGATGGTAGAAATAATAATACTGATACAATGGCTCAGAGATCTATAGGTTCTAAGAAAATTAAGAACACCAGATGTTACTGTTCTTTCCAGTTGCCATGCAACCACAGCTACCCTGCTATGCTTTACCTTCCTAATCTCCTTAGCAGCTAACTCTAACACAAGTACAATTAATTCCCCAAAGAACAAGACAGGACATGACCCAGTCCTGTGGTTACAGAAGTACTTTGATTGTTGGTATACAAACATTAAACAGACACAGCACCAGCACACATCGTGGCACAGAGCTGACGTTCTGTAACACTAACACAAGTCACTGTTGCAAACTTTGAACTTTTTGTAGCACAGGTTTTTACAACAGCTCCTAACAGATATTTCTTACACTGCTTAGGATACAGTCCCTGCCAGTCCTCTGGTGATCCAGGCAGCCTCTTACCCTAGAAACCCAGATAGAAATGAGTGTGCTGTGCTTCAGCTGAGCATCACGTAGAGGCATTAGGACACATAGAGCCCACTTATGGCCTCTGACAACAGCTATGTGAATAATGATCATATTTTTTCTTTTAAGAGCAATGTCTCAGGTGATCCACTTTGTTGTGGTTTTTATACAAATAGCTTCTGTACCATATGTATGAAAACATGATTGCTATAGCTGTGCTAAATCAGATCACTTCCATTATAATAAAATGGATGATGAACAGTGGCTTCTGCTTCTAATAAATATTTGTATATGTTCATATACTTATAAAAAGTAATAAACACTCAAAAATCCCTTTGATACTGATGTGGTTCTCATTTGCACCAGGTATAGACATAGTTTCCTGACCACAGTGCAGAACTGGTGAGCAACCATAGTAATTATTGGAATTAGTACTGAATATGAAGATACAGAGTTTCTAATTCAGCAATTAAGATTGTATTGCAAGGACTATAGATTGTACAAGTGACAGTTCTGCGGAATACCTTATATCACAATATGGAAAAAAAAAACACATGAAAGGGAAAAGAAGCTGTTCCATTTAATTTCCTGTGAATTCGAGCTTGGGAGGAGGCATGTATTTGCATATAAACTGTGTAGGAATAATAATGTTGACATTTAGTATTTCAAAAATTATAGCTTTCTGATATTTTTAAAGGTGTTTTTAAGTGATAAATACTTCAGTTAAACACATTATATATATGCTCTCAAGCATTGAAAAACGGTGAAAATTGTCCATTCATCAGCTGTAGAAAATATTGTATTGGAAAGAGCAGACATATCTATCTGTGCAATAGGGTGGTGTTAAAACCTTTCTTTTTCAGACTTCCTGTGACTGTCCTCCTCCTTCTCAAAACTTCTCACAGGTGGATTGCTATTCCTGGCTTCAGCCCACTGCCAGAAGTCACCAGATCCTTCCAACGTAATCAAATTTCCCAGGTGGAGCCGCACACTTTTGATATAGTGACCTTGACAATGCAGTGGAAACAAGCAAAGAATTAAACACCTATATCTGCCAGGGCCTAGTCTTGAGAATACCAAAATTATATGTTGGCTAAAGCATCAACAGCAGACTCATAGCTGGCACTCTGCTTCCAAAGATTTCCTCCAAAGATTTCAGATGCTTGGTTAGGAAATGCAGCACTGTAGACTGCTGTTCTGGTCAATGAAGAGAAGAACAGAATTCACTAGTTATTCCCAAAAAATGTCAATAAGTGGATGGTTAAGTACCCATTCACCTGTCAGTTTAGGGCTTTTAAGACAGAGGCTGATAGGAAGCAAGTTAGCATAGGCATGGGGTGTTAAAAGAATTTTGTCAGACAGGGAGCAGCATTTCATCTATGCTGTATATAAGTTAAACAGATCTTACCCTCGGCTTCATGGCACAAGTTTGTACTTGTCCAAATTATGCTTTCATGAGTTTATCAGGTTTTTAAGGTTTGCCCTGTTTGCACTGTTATTCCAAGGTTCACAGAAAAAATCACATGCTGTCTGAATAAAAAGGTTTGCATAGCTGTGCTCTAGAGCCAACTCACACTTCAAAGTCAGAAATGATCATGTTAGGCTATAACTTGTCACAGCAGCAAGCACTGGTACCATGATTTCCCATTTGCTCTTTCTCAAGCATATAGAAATGCAAAAAAAAAATTTGTCAGTGACATACAAAACTAATACACAAATCAGTTAAAATGAGATTTTAACATTCTGATTATATACTTAGATTATTAATTGCTAGTCCAGCCCTCCTTATATTTTGCTATCTTCTCATTATCTTGTTATTGCAGTGGATGATAAGGAAGAAAGACAGACAAACTTGAATGGTATTGTAGCCAGGGGGGCAGCTAAAACATTGCTCTGCACCTGGGAAACAGGTTTAGTTACTGGTGCTGTCAAAATGTTTTAATGTAAACAGGTTTCCTGATGGATCATATTTCCTTAGTGTGAAATATCATCCCACAAACACAATCCACTTTATGGTGGGGCTTAAAACACAGGTATCGTAAATTAGAGCAAAAAACTTTTATGATTAAAGATGCTTCATCTGTTTTTAATGCCCCAAATTATAGAAATTATAACAAGCCTTCAAATTAAAATTTAAATAGGATTAAGAGTCTAAAGCTCTCTATAAAGTATGTGTCATAGTCCTGATTCATTCTGAGGTGGTGCAGAGTACAAACATAGGAGAGAGGCAGCTCTTACTTCCTTCTTTGGGCAGCTTGGAATTGGTCTGGCTGTTCGTATGTATTAAAAAGGGACTGAGACTGCCCTAACCTGTACACCAGAGACAGTCTTTGATGTACCAGGGGAATAATGTGATTGCCTCAGCTATGCTTTCTCTGTCGTATAATGCTGCTCTCTGGAGACCTTCCTAAAGGGCACCGCAGAGCCGGAAAACCTGCTCTCTGCATGTGCTTACTCCACAGTAAGCTCTGTTCCTCAGGGGTACTTTGGGTTCCTTAAAATAAGAAATGTGCCTCTTCTATATCTATTCCAAAAGAGGATTAACCATAAAAATACCTGCACATGAATTGAGAGATGATTCTGATTATTCTGTTGTATTTGATTTATGTAAGCATCTTATCCTATTCATGTTACTCTTCATAATAACTTCTGAGAGTAGGTTTCATATTAAGCAGTGTTTGTCAAAAGCAGATTTAAAATGTGTAATTAAAACATTTGTGTCCACAACATATTTATATTCTGCTCATCAATTCAAGATACAGAAACGTGGATCTTGTTTGACCAGGCATCATTAAGTAAGGAAGCTAAGCTTTCAGATGTGCATATTAACTCAGAATTTAAACAAAAACAAAAAAAGTAAAATAAATGAAATTGTTTCACATAGTTGGTACATGAAAGAAGAACCTCAATTCATCTTATAAATTATTCATGGTGAATTATTCACTTGACTCATATAGACATAAAGAAGGTGCTTTTTTACAACTATAAAATCTACTCAGACTTAAAACCCGTATTAATAAGAAGTTACATGTGATTACAGTGGAAGATGTACTTTTAAGTCATTTTTGTGAAATCTGAGTTTGACTGAAAACACTAAATATGTACTCTGTTCCTTGATACTAGTAGTCACATGGCAAGTGTGCAAGTGAAATCCAGAATTCAAGAAAAACTAAATGTCTCACAACTTTGTAGATTAAAAGTTCTCTCAGTCTTTTGGTGGATGAAGCAAACAAGTCCAAAACACTCTCAGAGCATTCCTCAAGATTTCTAATTTGTGTTGTGGGACCACAGCCTTCTATTCATGTACCACAGCAGACTTTACAAACTCTTTGTATTTTTTTTGGTACTTAGTAGTTCAGACTCTTAAGACCTTTTTCCTAAATAATAGAAAGTCAAAGCCCTGATCCTTCCAGCCTTTAATCATGTTAACAATGGTACTACTAACATTCCCACTGATTTATTGCCAGATTTATAGTTCAGGCGAGTAAAAATACATGCATAGGTGCATGTTAGCAACCATAGTCACACAGGATGGAAACTTTCAGTTAATCAAGACCAGTCTTCCATCACTAAAATATTACTGTCAATAAATGGCCTGCAAAAACAGAGTTCTGTATTCAAAACAGTCCTTTTATTAGTAGAAATCTCTTCCATATTTCCACTAATATGAGAATTAGGAACATTTTTCCCTAATTTCTATTCTATATTCATTCATGTTTGTACCATTTTGTCCTGCTTAAGCATGTTAGGATTAGGACTGAACTTGAAGATGTCGAAGTTTGATTATTACCTCACTTTCTTATCTGAGATCCAGTATAACACATCTCACACTTGACTAAACACCACTGTATCATATTAAAACTCATCTTCAGTAACAAACATCCTTTGCTGATCAAACACAACTGTGCTAAGTGAAAGAAACTGAAGTATTTGGCAGATCCAGAAACCTGTTCACACGTAACAGCATGGACTGGAAAGCTGTAACAACAACGTTACTTCCCTACTACACACACTAACTAGTTTCCATGGTGATCTCATATTTCAGGGCAAATACTAACTCTAGGCAAACTGGATAGCTGGTGATGACAATTAGATGGTGGTATGGGATGGACATTACAAGCTTTCTCTAGCGATGACAGCAGTAAACACTTCCAGATTTACAAGATCATTGCCATATTTTGTCTTTCCCGGAAAGCTTCTGGCCCACCAACTCAGCAGTCAGAAATCAATGTCATACTTTAACTTCCCTCTGTCCAGTGAACATGGATGTTAATGTAATACTGCTGGGCATATTATGGGCTCCACTTGGTCCTAGAGTTTACTAGAACACCAATAGAACACCCTGGCAGCTAACAATAGGTTACACCACATCATGCACAGTATTATCCGTGGTGTGCCATCAGACTTTTATGCTAGCAGAGTCTACATTTCCTGTGGAAATATAAGCTAAAATCCAGTATTTTATGAACAAAGGGGACCGGAAAAGAAAGTGCAGTTTACCATTAAAAATCGAAGCTGTATGTGCAATTAACTTAAAAAATGGGGGTTAAACTGAGATACCAGAGTTGTCTAAAATCACTCAATAATATTCAAATTCATACTTTTTTTAACTATATATTTGTTAAAATGGCTGGTTTATTTGTTTTAATCAGGGTCTTTTCTGTTGCTCCTGTTAACCAGGGAGATTAAGGCCAGTATGAACTTAAGCAGATATTTCATTCAGTTCCCTGGATTTTATTTGCTGATTTAGAGTGATACAAATTTTTCTCTGAAGATATCTTTTTACTACAATTTATGAATAACTGCAAGATCTAAAACTATCTTTTGTATAATTCATTAATATTAATAAGTTTGAAATTCATTCAGAGAATTTAGAGTGCTGGTTGTTTGCAAGGAAATAGTATAAATCAGTAAGATAATAAGCATTAAGTCGTAATGTTATTTTATGAATTTATTACATCATCCAATACTAGGAGAGACATAGTTAAAAATGAGAAACTCACCAAGGAGTTTCTATTTTGAGCCCTAACCAGATGACCTCCTGTCTTTAAACAATACTTCTTCTTAAAAGTATGCTTTTGGATAGAGACATGATAATTAGAAGTTTTAATTATAAGGCAGAGTCTTAGCATAATTCATCTCACCTCAGTTTTTGTTTTCTGTCAAGAAATCCCCTCTTTTTCCCTTTCAGATATGTTTTTGTGAATTGCTATGAATTGAAAGCATAAAGTCTTTTGTGTTTTACTTTTACCTTTAAACTTTTAATCCCGAGTATTAAATGTACTTGCAAAGGATTTTTCCTTTAATAGGCACATATTAGAGACAAGCCTAGGCTGCCAAGTTTGCATCTGTACTTTCATCTGCTTTATGGATATTAGGAAAACAAGTTGTGTGATTTTTTTTTTTTTAAACCAAAACCTTAGTGCCAAGTAAGAAGACAATTTAAATCCCTTTTTTTCTTCTAGGGAGAGATTATTGAAAGTTTCCACTCTGGAGCATCCAAAATGAGATCAATAGGTGACCATCTTCTAATCCAAACAAGGCAAAGCAGAGAGCAGGAATCTCTGTGCCCATGTTTTTTCCCTGCAGCTGAGCAGCAATTTTGCTCCCTCTAAAAGTAATAAAAAGGGATTTGGACATTAGTAATGGACAGACATAGAGCTGTCATCACAAAATTAAAACGTGGAAAATAAATGTAGAACAATCTGAGAAAATCTAGCCTTGAAAAATTTTATCCTTCAGATAATTAATTCTGGAGAAAGTTTTTGATCAAATCCCATTTTTAACCTTGCTGTCAGTTGGTGAATTAGCCTGTTTTTCTCAAGTGGGTGTTGGCTGTTAGCAATGTCTTATGTCATACAGTTTCAAAGACTTCTATTTTTTAAAATAAGACTTACATCGGGAAAGGATAGGAGATTTTTGAAATTACTGTACAATATATAAATTTAAGTTTGCTTGAAAGATTTTTCAGGATGCGTGTGCCCCGAAAGGTTTTTTTGAATTATGACTAAAGGAACCATTTGAAATGGTTTTTCAACCGTTTTCAAAAATATAAAAATCTACCAAACAGCTTTTTCTAGAATGGATTATTCAAAGTCATTCTTTTTGTGTTCTTAACCCAAAACCCCTATTTTGAGGAGGGGAAGGAGAATACTGGTCAGCAAGCACTTATTATTGAAAAGGAAGAGAATTACTTTTGCTACTGTGAGAAGGATGGGATATTTATGTCTGGAAAATAGATATTGCAACTACTTTCTAAAATGCCTCAGAATTACACAGCAGCACTGAACACTGCAGAGGTGTTTCCATGCTAGACATCAGTTAGGACATGCTCAAATTTTACAAAGTGAAAACAAGTATGCATTTTTCTCTAGATGACTGTGTTGTGGGAACCTTCATGTTACAAATGTGACATATAATTTCATATATTTGGGTGCCTTCTGGAAACTGACCCTGTATCCTAGGTTTTAAATTTATTATGCATTAATTACAGCTCTGTGTTTACATACAGAATAGCAGGTTATCTGGTACTTGCATTTTTGTAAAGAAAAATATTCTGGGAATGTGAAACATTAATTTTGGCTGTTTCTTTACCAGGACACAGAAATGCTACAAAAAGACATGCAAGTTAATCTGCATTTGAGCTATGTCAAATGCTGGATTTTAAGTGTTCATGATTACCCAATTACTATTTTGTGTATGGGAAGAAAAGAACAACAGTGTTAAAATAAATCCAAAGTTAGGAACTTTTTACTGCTAAAAAGGTGTCCTTGGAAGACCTTTCTACCAATTTTATAGAGTATAGACAAGTAAAAACAATGTACAGAGAATTAAAATAACGTGGATTATTTAGGCTTTTTTATTATTGCTAAGTGAGGACATTTTCTTCATGGTTCTATAGCCCCTTATTGACAACATAAGTTTTACAAAGGAGTTCCATATTGACAGTTACTATTGCAGGAAGCAAACCTGGTAAACTCCCATCTTATTAAAACCTTTGTATTAAAAGTTAAGATCTATCTCCTGTAAGCCAGCTGCAGGTTGTCTGCAAATTTTCCTGAGACACTGTGCACCTTGGATCCTGCTACAGAGGACCAGAAGCTTTAACTCAGGTTTTATAAATATTAGTCAGGGTGTTTGTCTTTTCAATCCTTCTCTGTATTCTCTTCCTCTATGAAATTCCAAGAGTCAAATTTTTCCTATATGAGAGTCAGAGTGGACACAGAGCCAGAGCAGAAATGATGACTGACCACAGTAACAAGATGTGGACCATGCTGAGGACTTCAAGGACTCACAGCCTTTCAGATATTGGTCCCTTCCACTACTACAACACCTCAATGCCTGGAAGCAGCTGGTTGGTGCAAACTCCTCTGTCTGTGACTGCTTAAAAATAGAAACTTAGATCACCACATACAAATTCCAGAATAGATATTTTTATAACCTAACTTGAAGCCAGATTTCTTATATTTTTAGTGAGTGCTGAATATGACCCTTTCTGTGGCCCTTGCAGTCCAACAGCAGAGTGTTTAAAACATTATAAAACCCAGATATCCATCCCCATCATATTTGTTTCATTACTACTACATATCTACCCTTCCAGTTAAGCTTAGAAAGTTGGTTACAGAATAAACCTAATTTTAAAAATGCCATAAGTTCTATTTTAATAAAAGATTAAAACTTTTTTTGTTGTTGTAAATGTAATACAGTATCTGAAAGAATATTTCTCTGACTGACGAAAATCCATTATCTGCAACATGTGCAGCAGAAATTTCACATTTGTGCTTATGGTAGCATTAAGGGTCTAAGAAAAATCTATTCAATTCAGTGACCTATTATCCATGCTATTTGATTAGATGCAGCCAATGCTTTTCTATTTGGATAAAACTCAGCTTTAAATATTTTTAGGATTTCTTTATCCTTTTAAGGAAAATACAAAGATATATTGTACCAGAGTTGTTTATCATCCTAAAATGGTATACTGTGAACCATTCAAGATGCATTGCAAAAAAGAAAAAAAAGTCTGTTCACCATACAACAAGGGAATTGGTACTTAAGAATCAGAATTGTGAAATAATGGAATTTGCAAAGTACTCTAAAACCGAAACGGAAACATTAAGGTCCACAGTTTTGAAACACAGCAGCACCTGCAGATACAGAAAGGCACTTTGTGGAATTTCAAAAGTCCACACACACGCTTTCAGCCCACATTTCTGTCAGTATGAATGTCATGCTGGACAGACACATCTGTCTGCACCTTTAAGTTTTGGTCCCCCTCTTTCTTTGTTTCTGACATAATACATCTGCATAGAAACAGCCCATATAGAAAACAGGGCAATTTCTCACACCCTCTTACTCCAGCCTTTTTTCGTTGTGTCAGTGGTGTGCCCGGGTGTGAGCAGCTCAGCCGTGGGCTGCTCTGAAGGAGCAGAGGGCAGCCCTGAAAAGCACTCCGAGTTTGGCAGCGTTACTTGCTCAGTTGTGTACAGCAGCAGTCCTCTGACAGACAGCAGCTCTGAGGGTTTTGTGACTGTGACTACAGGGAAAAAAATCCCAAACAGTGACAGTTTTGGCTGCAATCATACTGGGAGGAATTCAGTTATGCCTCTGCTCTCTCTATTGAGACTGGCAATGTGGACCTTAGGCAGGTACTGTCCCTATACAATGGGCACAGGCTTAGCAGTAGTTATTAGGCAGAATTTAGAATACAATTTTGTTGGCAATGTGCTGTATTGAATATGGATGAACTGCAGTGTTACCAATAAAGTTGCCCTCACTACTGACTGTTTACCATTGCATAAGACCTTTCACAGTTAAGAGTTGTTTCTTCATCTGTCTCTGGGGCCAGATTTATGGAGGTACTTATGCACCCACTAAAATCGAACTGGAATTACTTCTAAAACTTTTTTAGAGTCAGGTTGTCCAGTGCTCGCAAGTCTATTTCTTTTATATTTAGTGCTTTATGGCAGTATATAACAATAAGGTAAGATTTGCACCACTTCATTTAGAGTTTCAGCTTTTAAGGCACAGTGTTCAAACCATACAACCTATGGATGTGTCTGTCAGTGGGCGGGAGCCTACTCAAGGAGAGATTAATGGGAGAAGAAAAAAAAACAGATTGCAAAAGGATTTAAGGGTGAAGAATCTCAGCAGGGATACAGAACCATAGAAACTCCCTTAAAATTTCCTTTTAAAATATTAATAAATCATATTAAGTACAGAAGTGCTCTAAGGGAACAAGGTAGATGCAAATATTAAGAACAAAGGAATAGCTAACCTTCAGGTTTTGGATTAACATGTGCTACAATTCAAGAAAGTTCACAAAAGCCCATCAACTCCAGTCTCTACCCCTTTCATTTCTCCAGGTTCACATTCAAAAGGACAATTTAATACTCAGTCTAAGAGGCTTAATTATTGGGTTTTACACAATTTACTGACTTTTCTGTCACCAGGGCTACAGCTATGACTATTGCTACTACTGGTAAAGAAGTAACAATTCAGCTTTTGCTGAGTGCTTTGAAGCATTTAGGCAGACAATGAAGACAATTAAACAAACAAAAAAACAATCATTAGTTTCTCCCATAGAATGTAACAGAGAACTCTAACACAATTTAAGGGCATCATATTATAAACAGATTACGTAATATTTGGTGGAAATGACAGAAGAATGGACTGATAAAGCAGACAGAAATGACTACTATAAGATATATTTGTACAGTTAAAAAGCAGTTTCTGATTGGAACATAGGACAGTACTGGAACAGAATTATTCTTTATTTTCCTCAAAGAGAAGAAAAAAAGTAAGTTCAGGCAAGAAAAGCTGCAAAATTAATTCTTTAATGATGGTATTTAATGCTCTCTTTGACCAAATTTCAAAGCACTGTATTGAGAGAAGTTCATCACTATCATCTTCATTTTATAGGCATAGAAATTGATATATGATCAGAACAAGTAGATTACAAAAAGTATCTATCCAAGAAATTGCCAACACTGAAGAGCAGATTGTGGAACCAGCAGGCAAACAGATACAAAGAAGAGAGAGAGTGCACAGGTAAGCCATACTGAGCAGCCCACACGGTTGCTATTCATCTATTATCCTCCATAGATATAATGATCTCTCTTAGAGCAAAATGTTAGCCATACAAATCTCTTTCTGTTTCTTATTGCACATAATTCTTTTCCTTTATTTTATAAAACAGATTTAAATTACGGCTACATTGTCAGATTATGTTTCTCCAGACTATTTTATCAAATGCATTGGCTAAATCTGTGTCAGGCGACAATTTTGCCTGGTTGGATTTAATGTAGCTGTCAGACATATAGGCCATTTCACCAGTGCATCCATAAGTATGTAATAACATTTCAAATTCCCAAATAGCTGTCAAGTGCACAAAAGATATATTTTCAGTTCACCAAACTTGCTATCATCACTTCTGCTTTTTGTTTATTATGCAAACCCAACAGCATTCAGTATTTTTGTACAGTTGATAATTGCTAATTATGGCAGGAAAAGTTATCTGATTGTCAACCATGGAATCAAACAAATTGAAAATATTCCACCAAGCATTTAACAAAAGTGTAGGAAAAAGACCGACTAAAAATAACAATGAATATATTCTTTGTGTTGAAAGATCATTGACAGAAGTAAATCACACAAAATTCAGATCCTTATTGCTTAATCATCTCACATTTCATTAGCCACAGCTGCCAATTGTCTTGTGCAATGTGAGTCGCTTTTCATTAAAAAAAAAAAAAAATCATAGGCTGGGAATCAGTTTCACTAAGATGCAGTGTTGGAATGCAAATATTCATTTCTGAATTAATTCATGACAGAGGGCTTGGCCAACCTGAGCTAATCACCCCCCTGGGGTCCTCTAATCCTCTAAAGCTGATTATCTCATGATTGTCACACCCACTGGGAGTTCCCTTTGTCATTAGCAAATTCAAACTGCAGTTTGAAAAAAAACCCACAACTTGTTTTGATGCTAAGGTTGGGTAGTGAGTAGCAGCTCTAGCTCTAATCCTTTGGCTGGCTGACAGGAGGAAATGTACTCTAGTATGTCTCATTGCTCCCTCAGAATTATTAGGATTGAGAAAGAACCAACAGCTATCAAGAGGTGACAAGATTATTATACTGATGAGACAGATTTGTCCCTCTATATACCAGTAATGAATAAATGTAATTCTCTCTTTTTTTCTTATTGTTATTTACTGTGTCTGTTTTGATGGCAAATTAGCATCAAGACATGAAGAAATTTGTGCAACAGAAATTTCAAATATGTTGTACAACACGTTTCATGATGTCCTCTACAAAATCTGTGTTCTACCAAGGCTGTACAAGCTGCAGGTGGAGCAGACAAATTCACAGGATGAATATGAAACAACAGGAAGTGAACAGGTGACATCTGTCTCCCGCAGGTACTTCTTAATGCTATTTACTAGATTACCTCAATAGAGAACTGAAGTCAAAGTTTAAAGCCCACTGCTGGGGCTATTACACAAGCAAGCTCTGCAAAACAGTTTCCACATCCAGCCACATTGTGCAGTAATTCTCCAAGTGAGATAATTTTAGTTTTGTTCCGTGAAGCTTGTGTTGTACAAACAGTATAAAATTTGAATCTGCGTCAGGCCGGAAAATCATGCGGGAAAGCTTGCACTGAGGGTGTGATTTCAATTATTCATCACAGTTGTTCAATTTACATCGTTTTTTTTTGTCTGCATTTCCAAGCTGCTGGAATTTGCCTGATACATTAACTGTCTAACCACTGCATTTATGTGTAGCATAGTGGCTTTCCACTTCCTAATCCAAACACTACTTGTCTCTCATCTGAACTGTTTACATTTCTCATAATGACTCTGCATTTGTTGGATTTTTTCTCTCTGTTTGTTTTAAATTAAAAAGCAATAATTGCAGGTGGGCAGACCTAGGTATGAGATGTGCTAGAATGTAAGATCAATTAACTTTTGCAGCTGGTGTATGAGAAAACTGCTGGTACTCATTTGAAGTTTTTAGAAATATTAGTATGACATAGTCTCATGTAATTTATTTTGAATCCATCCATAAATTTAAGGTTTTACTCAGCTGTAGTGTGTCCAATCTATATTGCAATATGCAGCTACTTTTGCTCAGTGAAATTCATCCTGATGTTCTGAAGTTTGCATTATGAGATTTAATACCCCTTCTGCATGAAATCTTCGAAGGTACAATAAAATGTGTATTTTGTGAAAATGTCTAACATGATGTGAAATGTGCATAACATGGCTGTTAATTCTAGTAATACAAAGAAGAGCAAGGTCTGCTGTAAAAGTTTAATCCTGTGTGCTTTGCAATTAATTTTGCATGCTACATGAAACTTAGGCTACTTTGTGTTCTTTCTTGAAAGAGTGGAGAAATTTTTATCAGGCAAGTTAAAATCTATTCCCCCTCACATATTGAAAATCTTTTCTCTGTCTATTGTGAAGTTGGTACTGCATGCACGCTGCTAGTCATGTGAACATTTGTACTTCCCTCAGGTGTGCTGTAGGGACTGTATTAAATGTCCCAAATTATATATGCATGCTGAGAAATCCAAGCTATACAATGAGAAATTTGCACTGAGTTTCCCACAAAGGCACCAGTTACGTCTCCCACAAGATACTCACAACTACAGAAAACTTATTTCTTTAAATTGATTTACAGTGACAGAAAAGCTTCTACCCTGGAAGTGACGGGTAAATATGAAATACTAAAGTCATTGAGCTAAAAGGCATATATCTCAGTCAAGTTATCAGTCTATTCAAAACAATAATGTTAAGAGGCTGCTTTTCCCGTAGAATTCATAGAGTTAGCTAAAAAACCTGAAAAAAAAAATCTAAATTTCTAGGATCATGTAAGAAACTGGTATCAGAGTATGTTAATAATCAGAATTTAAAATAATGTCCATTTTTGCTTAAGTAGTAGTTTGCTGGGTTTATTTTTTAAAAGTTACACATCTGAAGCAAACTATTTTTAATTGTATCTGTTAATACACTGTGAAATTCCCATGGGGAATGAGGACATCTAAATTAGTGCCATATGACGGTGAAAACAACTGAGCTGTAAGAACTGAATTTACAATTGTATTGGTGAACCCAAGTCTTCCTTTTTACTTGCTAGTGGTTTAATTCTTCAGGTTTTATTGTAAAAATTGTTATTTTTCTGATTGCTTTAGAATCTAAATATTCAGACTGTTTTGATCATTAAAGCTTGTAAATCTCTTGGGAACTTTTCAGAACATTCTGATGCAAGCTTATTCTAGAGTAGAAAGTGTAGAATGTGTGTGCACACACAAATGCTTGCGTGTGAACATATCTTCCCCAGTGAGCCACCAACAAAATGAACTGTTTGTTTTTTGAAGTGTGACTGAGCTTTTTACAATGTAACTATAGAGTAGAAAAGAGAAATGGGATTTTAAAAAACCCTCTCACTTCTTTTGAAAGCTATGTATAAACCAATAATTTAGTATGGAAGAAGGAAAGAATTTTGATAGATAGGACAGGTTTGGGTAAAACATTATTTTTTCACAGGTCTTCTGGGAAAACTTTGCTCAGCATCATTGCAGCACTCAATGTCACCTGTTTTGTACCCAAGACAACTGATCTGAAACATCTCTAACAGTTCATGGGTGAGCATGAAGAGATGGATACGATGTTCGACTGTGACATGTTGCATTTCTTCACAATGTGCCTCATGTAGAGAAAAGTCTTGCGATGAAATTGAAACATGTCAAAACTGTAGCAGACTGAATGAGTCAAATGGAAATCAGGTGGTAAAAACATCTTTTAAACCTGTGAATGCACTACTTGTATATATTTACATTTATTGTGGTAAAACAGAGGCCTTGCCAAAAATCAGACTTACTCTGTGTAAGAAACACGTTTTCTTGACATGAGAGGAGAGGGAGAGCTTGATAACTTATATTGCATATTCTATAGACAGTAACGTGGACCCTATTGGCTTCTATAATATTTTGAAAATGCATTCACAATCATATTCTATTTCCATGCTAGTAATGTCAGTGGGAGTCCTGGTAGTATGCTATTTAGGCACACTGAGAAAATAATAGGATTTACAATAGCTGGCAATTTGTTTTCCACTGCCACAATGCCTGCTTTTGTTACAGTCTTTGTAGCTGTTTGAAATTTCTTTCTGGCTATTCTGTTCATCTTTTCCACAGAAACATTTCTTCAGTGTGAATCGCTTCAGTATGAATTGGAGTGGCTTTGCTGCCATAAGTTTTCATTGCTAGGACTAATACAAATAGTGCAAATGCTTTTCCAGAAATAGTCATTCACATTTGTAATGTTTACTAGTTCTGTCTGTGGGCCTGATGGATGGTCTTATCTGCAGTACTAGCACACTGTTTCAGAAGGCAGACAATATTGCCAAATACCTGTAGCATACTTATTGGTTGTTTTTCTTTCTTAATCACTTCCAGTTATTGGAGGGAGCCTAGCCTCAAGGTCTTCTTTTACTGATTGCCAGACCATTTTGGGGAGCTTTGTTTTTCATATGTGATAAAATGAGAGGTGAAAGAAGAAATAGTATTTGTTTATCACATCTTAAAGAACTGTAGTCCTAAACTTCTTTTTGAAAGTCCGATCCAATCGGGAGTGTTGCTCTGGTCACCTACCACAGAAGGATAGTAATTAACTTTTTAATTGCTAGTCACTTTTTTCAGATTAATCAGTCAGAATTCTTCCTACATAAGTGCCCACCAGAATTCTATCCAATGCTTGGGCCCACAGACCTAGCTAGTCTCAAACGCAGACCTATCCAACTTCATCTGCTGACCAAAAGGTGCTTGCAGCCAGTGCCTGACTGCAAGCTCCTAAAGGTGTGTTTCATTCTGTGGCTCCATCATCTGACTCAGTAGCCGTTTTTTTCAGAGGGATGAGTCCAGAAGAACCCAAACAACTAAGTGTAAGGCTAGATTCAGGGCCAGTCTAGTTAAGTGAAGGTTAGGAGACTCCTCACTGAGCTAGCACCATGGGACACAGCACTTTGTCACAAGGCTGAGGTCCAGACAGTGGTCTCAGTGGCACAGTCTCAGAATTACTCTCTGTGGACTAGGGCTAATGCATTTAAATATTCTGTCTTTCTACAGTCAAGAAGATACAAATATATTTAGTAAAAGATGATTATTATTGATTAATTTGCTGTATTTTTTTCTGCCAAATTAGCAATTAATGTAGCTAAAAGAAATATTTTACAGATGTATAATTAAGCCCAGAAAGGAACTAGAGCTTCAATTGGAGTCTCTAACTATTAATGTATTAAATTATCCTGATGTATCTTCAGCTGATTATATCAAGCACTCTTCTAGAATTTGTGAAAGTAGTAATAAATTAAATGATAAATGACTATTGATTATTTTTAACTTATTATCCTCTAGACTTTGATATGAATATTGCTGAGACAGTGAACATAGGCAGTGGTTTCAAACAGATACATAATATCGACATAATAACTGTGTATCAGGATTGCATTTTTTAATGATGCATTATGGCTGTTACTTTTAAGCATATATGTGTGCATCTGTACATAATAGCAGTTCCCTTCAGATGCAGAAAGACAGCTAACTAAAATGTTTTCATTCTTCTGCTAAGGACGTTCAGTGGGAGGTACAGAGTAGGAGGAGAATACAAACACAGTTTTTCACATCTCATTGCCACACCATGCCCCTTTTAAGCACCAGAAAATATGTAGCCATTGCCAGAAAAACTCTTTTAATTTTTAATGTAATTAATATTTAAATTGAAATTTTTAAGGGATTATTTCTCACCTTTTCTTCCTTCATTTTTGCCTTCTGGCACCCACAGAACAAGTAAGTGTAAGAGGCAGCAAGTATGTTCTTTCCCTTGGGTGAGATGCCCTTGCTTCAAAGGGTATGTAGTTTCTGGGTTTGCCTGTTTCATTTAAAAAAAAAATCACCCACATGGAATAAACATACTGTTCAATCAACACACATTTAAACACAGCACATACACAGATATATATACGCCACAAAACAGTTGCAAGAGTCAATGTTTAAAGATCTGGAAGTCAGAAATGCCATTGGCAACACTTATTGTAAAGTATGTTTACAGAAAAGTTTTGAAAATGATACTATTGGCACACAAGTCATGGTGGTAACATCATCCTACACAGAGAAATATCATTCTAATCAGCAATTTTCTAGCTGCCAAGTTCTTTTGTTTCAAAAGCATTTTGTTTATCTATACAAAACTACTATCAACTGTAGGTTTTGTTTAATGCAGAAAATCACTAGGACAGATAATAGCTTCTATGATACCTAAGAAGTAATATTGATATTACTAGAGTAATTCTAATAAATATATAATTTCTTATTAATTTTGGTATAATAAATGCAGTCATTTTATAGCAACAATGTCTCGTTGGTCATAAAAAAATTCCATTTCCGTCCAGATACCTCCCTGCCATTTTGTCTCCCAATTACAGAAATATTCTTGAATACATTTTTAGAGAGCCACAGGTCAAACTATCTAAAAAGACAGATGTAGGCCAGCTGAAAACTGACTTCTGAAAGTGGCTAGCTACTTGATTCAGTTTTCCTTAGCAAATTTGGCCTGGAAATGCAATCACAAATTAGGGTCTTACAGGTTGGAGGAAAAACATCTTTGCATTCTACTTGTCCCAGGCTTTCCACATAACTAGCTCTTATAGGGAGGGAGAAGTTGATGCAGAAAATTACCCTCCCTTGAGAGAGGGTCCTGTGTGAGGCCAGGTGGCTGTGTGGCATCAGAACACTTTTGTGCCACAGTAGATAGTAACTCCAGTTGTGACACCAACAGCAAACAAATATAGAGCCCTCCTATACAGGCTTCACACTATTCCACTGTCCTTGGCATGGTCCAAGCACACAATTTTGGCTGTGTTAGGTCCTTGCACGTAATCAGCTGGAGGACATAGATGTGTGATGACTGAAAATGAAAATGTAGAGGATTCTGAAATAACACGGAATGAGTCAATTACATCAAAGGGTAGGAATTACATACACTGTAAGTGAAATACAGGTAGCATGTAAATGGATAGAACAGTCATCCAGTTAAAATGGAAACAATTTCTGAAGGTTAAGCTTTAAACTAAACTCCATTTTGCTGTCATTACAGGAAGCTGTAAAGTTAAACCTAACAAACAGGCTAAGCAACATCAACTGAAATTTGATTTCATGTATATCAGGTCAAATTACACATTGTACACATTTATTACAAGTTTAGTGTTCAGGAGTCATTTGTGAACATATTTTTTATATTTGTAGGCATGCAACAAATTGCTTCTATAAATGCATGCCACAATCTTCTGCAGTGTTTGCAAATCACTCATACTGACTATTCATAGCATGCTATTGATCATTTAGCTCACAGGCCAAAATTTCCCTTCTTGAAGGATGACTTAGAATGTCCAAATAAAATAGAGATGAAATAACAAAGAAAAATATGCTTTCAATATGTATGTCCAGATAAATACTTATATCTTCTGAAATTTTAGTAAATATTCAGAAACTGCATATACAAAGACTAGACAAAAAAGTGGATGTAAATACACTACAGTGGTCATTCCTTAAGTCAACAATTAAGGACTGTTTTTAAGCTATAATACTACAAATTTCTCAGAAAAAATCATGTAGAAGTATTAAAATTTCCCAAAAGCAAGGAAAAATAGTGTTGAATATAACGAGTAGCCTTTGGATTTAAAAAAACCCTGAAATATTACTTAATTCTGTGGCTAAAGAAGCACAATAAAAAAGCTTCATGAAATAAAGAAAACACACAAAGCAGCAGATCACAACTGAAAAACTTAGGCAACTTAAGAAAAAATTAATTTCACTGCAAGCTAAAATAATTTAGGCTCCATAGCCTAAACGATATACTTCATGTAAATGAAAATATAACCAGAATCTTTTATGAAGAAAAACAGCCTACTAGAGAGAAACTGGAGACTACAGAAAGAGGTTGCAGAAAAACAATTGATCAGTGATCTAAGAAAAATAAAAGCAATTCCCTGAAAATGAGAAACTTTATATGAACCAGAATCTACCAATAATCCAAGAATGTTTAATTTGTAGAAAGTTTTTGAGGAAAATCTAAAAAATAACTGTCAAAAATCACCAGAAATCCTTCCTTCATCACAAAGATACATCACTTGATGTTCTTAATCATCAGTAAACCTTAACCACTAGCTATAATGATTAACTGGAATTTTAACTTGAAAGCCATGAAAATGAAAACAATTATTCTATATAACAGCACTGCTTTTTTTGTAATGTGTGATCACCACCTTCAGAAACCATGTGAAAATGTTCTGGCCAGAAGGGGAAAAAATAAAGCTAAATGACAATTTGTCAAAAAAAGGCTTGAGAAAAGTAGCGGAGTGATTCTACTACAAAATTAAAAATATGGCAATGTTCAAGAAGTCTGATGAGTCAGAAGGACATTCCTGAAAAGGTGTTCTATTCTACAGAAGAGATTTAAATATCTTCTGGCTAATGTGTAAAATCTTGCAAGACAAAATTAAAGACATTTATCTTATTCAGTACTTATTAACTTTCAAAATAAGTAGACTCAATGATTCTATAATCAACACTATAATCTGATGTCTTATTTTCAGTATAGAAAGAGAAAAATTATTTCCCTCTATCAAAGAGCTTTATGAATTTGGGTAAATCAGTGAGTCATGACATAAAAGTTCTTTGTAATTTTTTCCTACTTTTTTGTGTTTGCTTTGCTCTTTTACAGGTGAAACGCTGACTATGAAACAGTGGAAGCAATGAAAATCTTGAAGAAGTAGCCTGGCTCACAAAAAATTATATTCTAATGTCCACATCAGTAAAAATCAAGATTGCAATAGTTCCTATGAATAAAAGCCTTATGGATGATGGAGTTAACTCTTTCTAAGGGCTCAGGACAAACTGTTTTTCTGGCCACAGTGGCCTTATTTCCTTCCTGAACAACATGACCTCAAAGCAATGGCAAGACAATCACAAAGTTTTTGTGAAGAGCGTGAAAAATGTATTAACTTCTCATGCAGTGTGACATCTTACCTGCTGTTATCCATCATAATATTCAGTAACAGGAATAGGAAATGCTACAATTACACTCCCCACCCCACAACAGATTGTTCACCCAAAGTTAGAGGAATACTGTTGTGTTCTATGGTTTGTTTCAATTCAGCTCCAGGGGTTATATACCCACCAGCACCGCCAGGGTAAGAATCAAAGGAAGTGAGAAAGAGCACACTCCATAGAAGACCATTTTGCAGTTGACATTCTAACAGGGGGAGGACATAGCCAGGCACCATTTAGAGCAACAAAAGCAACTGTTTAGGAAACTGTGCACAGAAAAGGAACTGGGTATGTATACGTAGTTGGTGCACACAAATAGAAACTGACCACAGAACCAGGGTTTTCTGTTATCTACAAAGCTTAGATAAGCATTTGGCTGAGATAAAGCAAACCAGATAAAATCTGCATGCTCCATCCTGGCTTAAAGCAGCCCAAAACAAAGGGGCTAATATCTTCAGATTCTTTAGCTTGTTACCAGCACTGACATTAAAAAATATTGCACAAATTTGCACAGATTTTTTAAGGCATATTTAGGTAGTTTTCTATTAATAAGACACTATTAAAACATTGCTATAGCAACCCAAGAGTGATGGTTGAAAAGACATTTTCTAAGCCTTTCTACCCAGGTGCTTCTAACTTTAAAAGCTTTTGAAAATGCTTTAAAATGCTCACTGGTTTAGCTTAAATATTTCAAGTCTGTTGTTAATAGCAAACTCTTAAGAAAAGTTTTCTGGAGAGGAACATCATGCTTGACGAATCTTTGTGTATAAATGTTACACCTTGCATTAAGAGGTATGTTCAGAAGATGAGGCAGAATTCAACGAAAAGGAAGTGAAATGTTGATATGATGAGTAAGGCTGTAAGTTTATATAAAAAAATAAGTCAGTAAATGAAAGACTGTGATATCCTTAACACCTGTAATGCCGTCCTGAGCAGAGAGATTAACATACTAAACAATACACCATTAAATGACTAAAGTAAGCAGCATACACAGCAATACAAAACACTACGTAAGCACAAGTCCAGGTTATTTTGGGAAAAAATTTCTCCACTTTTGTGTACAAACCCCTATGCTGACACAGGGTCCAATTTACTCTGGCAGAAATGCAGCAGAGATGAGAAGAAAGCCCAGAAGCCTGTCATTGGGAAGTTTTCTCTTCAACAGGTTGTTTCCACTGAAAAGCAACAACAGTTTTCACCTACAGACCTACTCGCAGAGTCAACAGATCAGTTCTGTGGCAATTCTTGGCTACCAGGTGAAGCAGATCTACTTCGTCTGCCAGCCATTCAACACCTAGACTGCTCTTGGAGAAAGCTAGACCTGTGTGGGCACTTCTATTCCTCCGTGAAAGGATCCATAGGCAAGGTGGAGCAATCTAGGAAGCCCATCATTTTTCTTCTCTGCAAGTGTTGCCTGAAGACTGTAAAACAAATTGGACATTCTCACAGTTGACATGTTTTCATTTCTGGTTAAAAGAGAAAAATCAAATTTTCTCACAGAAGTTAAATGTTTTAATTTTTTCAGTTCTTGAGCCAATGCTGAATCATGCTGTTCTCATGACAAGGAGACAATCATGACCAGAATCACAGGAGTATACCTCCCTACTCCAGAACAGGATTAAGCTATTTCTGACAGATATTTTCCTCTAGCACCTTCTCAGAAATCCTCCATATTTCACAATCGCACAAGATCTGCCTTATTTTTGCACTGCACTTAGGAAGGCGAGGTAACCTTAGGTCCAGGAAGTTTTTCCTGATGTCAAACATAAATCTCTCTTCCTGAAATTATGCTGAATTTACCTCTTGAAGATAAAGTATTATGTTCAGCAGGAGATGATATGTGAATGATGATGTGGTGACTTGTGAAGCTACATCATCACTCCTCCATGTGCTATTCTTATAGGACAGGTGGTTTATATTTTCTCTAGAGATCATTTAGTTGAAATAAACATTTATCTGAGGGGAATAATCTAGATTTTAATGAAATCTAACTTGCTAATACTATTTTTTTTCCAGTTTTACCCAGGATACAATATACAATATTTTATACAGTACAATACAAATATCCAATCTCATGAAGGGTTTTTTTTTCATGGAATGTTTTCTGTTTGCTTATAAATCATATGTTGAAGGAAAAATTGCAAGTTTTATTTATGCTTTTTTCCATACGTGCTGAACAGCCTACAGAAATAGGCCATTATAAGTAGCAGATGCTAATCAACAATAAAGACCAGAATGTTTTCAATGTCTGAAAAATTTACAGGGCATAAGTTCCTTGATTCCTGTAGAACACACCTAGAAAAGACACTGCCTTCATAGCACTTGTTGACAGAAAATGTTGATTTCCTATTTTAGGTAAATTAATTTTACATTTCCTAAGGTCGAGGGTTACTAAACACAGCTGTTTCTGGCATAATCAGAGAAGAAATACATATGGAAAAGACACCAACTGATATGTTATGTTTCTTACTGCTAAGTGAGTAATTTATCAGAACATCTGACTTTTTTCTTCAAGAAAAGATGACCACATTTAATTTCTTAAATGCTTTTCATACAGCTTGTACTTGCTATAATTTATACCTCTTGATACTAATTAAACATTGCAAATAATGGAGAAGAAATGCAGATGAGAATATACAGGTAAGTACTGCTCATCTGTGGACCAGAAAAGATTTCAAACTTACGGGACAGAAGAGGATTCGAACCAAATCAAGCTTTTACATCAGAAATGGTGAGTTCAATTTGCAAATCAGTCCTCAGAGAAAAGAGTAGCATAGATTTGGCTGGGATAGACAGGATGTGATCAAAGACATCAATGTATGAATGTAGAATGTAGTGATCACAATCTCATTTTTAATAAGGGTACTGAAGTTGCTGTTGTTGAAGGGCTAAATTCAGTCATTGTCTCAGCAGTCCAAAGGAATGACAATGGCATGCACCACTGTGAATATAGTTAAGAAAAATAAAGAAACTAGTACATCCCAGAATTAGAGCTACAGTTCTGCATTGGGACAGTTTGGTAATTTAGTGACACCAAAAGCTGACAAAGGCAGAGGAGAAAACTCTGATGCAGAGAACACCTTGGCAGTATAACAGCTCCTGGCAGGGAATGTGTATCCAGATCCAGACCTGCTGCAGTGTAATTGCAACTGCATGGAAATCAAACAATTAAACTGTGTAAACTGTGTCTAAATTAAATCTTTCAGGTTTTATACCAGTTTCAAATGAGCCTGATAACAATGATAACTCCATGATAACAATATTTGGTCTAAGTACAAGCAACAGCATGGGAAGATGACAGATAGTAACAGCCACTTTGGGATTCTTAATGGTTCTTCTATGCTGCTCATGGAGGTGCTGAATTCATAGAATTATAGAATCTTTTGGGTTGGAAGTGACCTTAAATATCATCTAGGTCCAACTTGCCTTGGGGGATCCATTAGACCAGGTTGCTCAGAGTACCATCCAATCTGGCCTTGGACACTTCCAGGGATGAGGCATCCACACCTTCTCTGGGAAACCTGTTCCAGTGCCTCACCACTCTCATAGTGAAAAATTTCTTCCTTATATCTTATCTATATCTACCCTCTTTCACTTTGAAGCCATTCCCCCTTGTCCTATCACTCCATGCCCTTGTAAAAAGTCCCTCTCCAGCTCACTTGTATGCCTTTTAGGCACTGGAAGGTGCTCTAAGGTCTTCCTGAAGCCTTCTCTTCCCCAGGCTGAACAACCCCAACTCTCTCAGCTTGTCTTCATAGAAAAGGTGCTTCAGCCCTTGGATCATCAACTGGGTGACTGTATCATCATTACTTTTGTGTCCTGGCTAAAATGAAAAGCCCTAGGGTTTCAGCTCTCACTGTTGAGGTATGAAAACAGTGCACTCGAGTTAAAACATTTTTGGTTTTCCTTTTTCTTTACACCTTCAACTAAGATATATGATGTTGCTACTGAAAACCTATTCATATTTGGAACCAGGTCATGTCTGAAACTTGTTTAACATATTCTAGGTGAGGAAAAAGATAATAGGTAAATAAGAAAAGTAATTTGTTTATCAAACTCCTGCAGCTACAGTATAACTTAACCCAGTGCAAAATGTTACCAAATAAGAACTATGACATTCCACACAGGTGTAAACAAGTAATTACACACAGGACACAGAGTGTACAGCAGACTGCAGAGGATGCAAAAAATGTTTCCATTTTTACTCAGGTAATTTTTAACTGTCACTAAATCCACCATTTTTTTCATATCCTTGGTTATGGCTTATTCTGTGTGTGTGTGTATGTGTGAAAATATCTCACATGTATTCACTGATCCTATATAAATCAGACAAAATAGGGTGAATTACACAGGTGCATCACGACTCCTCCAGGAATAATTGCAAAAAATTATCTTTACAAAAAAAAGATTTATTTTTTTTTTCATTTTTTCTGGTGTTGTCCGAGTACATATTTCTAGCCAGGAGTGATTCCCTGCTATTTTTGTAGGACCTGGGCTCACTCACTGCAAGATGAGTCCATTCTACTATAGATCACAGTCATTTCTCATCATTATACACTGCACTGTGCAACAGTTACTTTACTGTAATTCATGTCTTTTCAAATGATTTAGGTATTTTCTGCTTTGATTTCAACTGGGATATTACTTACCTTTGCTCATTATTTCTTACAACATGTTTCACACTTGTAATTTCTATATTCCCGAGAAATGTCTGTGTTAAGAATTTCATATTACTAAGTTAAGACTGAAATATTCCAAGCATATGTTAAGGAATCTTCAACTTAATACTGTCAAAAGGCAGTGCCACTGAAAGCACGTGTTTTCTTTAATCTTCCTAAAACATACGTAACATATAGAAATGTTTAAAAACTATAGGAACCATTTTTCTAACTATAACCATTGCTTACTACCACAATACAATATAGTGAAAAAAACCCCAGAGATGATCCCTTATCCTAAATATTTACAATCTAAACAATACAATAGACTAAGAAACAAGTGCCAGAAAGTAGTAATTCTGTGAATATAAGAGTTTATGAACTGTTCTTTCTTTTGGAGTTGCACATTATGACTGATCGGTTTTGCTACTCCATAATATTAGCAATATACTATGAGTTTATTTGTTATTGGACAGCAAAGAATACACACAGGAGAAAAATAATTTCAAGGCTGCACCTGTGGGGAAACCTAAAATCGGACTTTGCATCTGGAGAGTTCGCAGAGGAGATAAACCCACACTAACAATATAATCTCTAATACTAATACCTAATACAATGAGAGTCCCACAGTCCTCTGCGTGGATTTTCTACTGTCTAGTAAAAATGAGATCAAACTGCATTCTTTCTCTTCAGAGGACTATGAAATAAACTCTTTTTCTTCTGTGTGGCCATCTTCTTTGATAAAACTTAAAGACACTTTAAATCCCTCTACTCCTCTTCCAAGTTTTGACAAAGGCTTAAAATGCATTTATACAGTATAATTAGAGACATTTTGTTTCCTCAAAAAAACAGGCCTAAAACTGGATGAAGGAAGCACTAACAAGGAGCAGTTGGTTTATTATGGTGAGAAGTGACAAGGCTGGACAAGCAGGCATTCAAATGGGAAGAGCAGATCTGGAATGAAAGGTGAAGTGAGGTAGTGAGATGGGTGGCCAACCTGACTAACAAGAATTTAAGAGGATGAAAGCAGACAAATGCAAAGAGAAAGAAAGATGAGAAAAATTCAGAGAAGACAAAGAGGAATAAATAGAGGAGAAGAGGAGAATGGATGAGAATATGGAGACTAAAAACTGGCTTTTTGGGGAGTAAAGATTGGCACTGCTTAACAACTAGTCCCTCTGGAGGGTAGCATCTCATATTATTTGCAAGAACAAATTCATGCAAATTATAAGAGGAAAAAGAGGAGGGTATCTCAGAGGAGATGTTATCCACTCAGTCCTTCCACTTGTCTGAGGAAACAGCATCTGCTCAGCACTTGCAAGTGCAAGCAAGGAAGTGAAAATTAGCTTTATATAACAGCTGCAGATGTAGACTGCCAGGAAGTCAAAGTAGTTCATTGCTCCTTAAAGAGTCTAAAAATTCACAGCTCCTACGATCCACTGGAAACTTGTTGGGGACTGTAACAAACAGTTCGAAGAACTCTCCTGTGAAGAATATCAATTGTGGGAGCACAGAGGAGTGATGCAAGCAATGGAACCTACAAAAGGAAAAAAATCTATATATTTCAGGTGACGTAAGAGATGACAGTGATCAGAGGCTCTGGATGTCATTGATATTCTCCAAGATGGAGTAGAGAGGGGAAAAAAAGAATACTGCATGTTGCAATTGCAAGAATGAGAAGCTGTTCAGCACAGATATTTGAATGATGCTGGAAAATAAACTTCAATAAAAGAAGGCTCATGCTCCTGGATTGCCTTGGGAAAGAAGTCATGGTGAGAGAAGTTATGGAGCTCTGTGACAGCTAAAGAGTAACTAATAGTCAGTGAATATATGTAGCCACTGACACTATAACTGGTTTGGAAATGTTACAAAAATGGGAATAATTGTAAAGATTACAATTAACCTGATCTGAGGATGAAAAGATATTTGGTTTTATTTCGTAATTTATTGTGAGTTTAATGTTAATTTAAAATACAAAAAGGCAACTGAAGGATTTTAATCCTTTCCAGACATTGGCTTAATGAGGGCCAGACCATCTCATCAGCTCTTGCTGATAGGAGCGTTGTGAAGAGTAGTGCTGAACATGATGTAAAAGGCAATGCCCTCCATAACTGCCCATGCCCACTGTGCTTTTCACAACCATGTCACTGGTGCAAATCACATCCTGCATAACTGTGGAAAGACAGACATCAAGAGAGGAGCACACGGGCTACAGTTCTATTTGCATCACTTACTCCTACAGAGATGAGACCTCTCTATTTCTCCGTTGCACCTTTTCCAGAAGAAATGCCACAGTTTGAGCTTCCCTATCACAGCACCTGCTGAACAGTCCTCTTTTAGTGGCAAGAAAAGTGCATGGTATGGGGGGAAGAGGCAAGATTGGCATACTATTTTCAGCTCTTGTAAAGAAATGAACTCTTTCCTTCAAAAGAAAATGTTAATTTTATTTCCAGAGAACAGTCTCACAAGGAGCCTGACCAGTTCCTGAGGCTTGACTGTGCTTAACAGAAATGGGGAGGAAGGGACAAGCACCACAGCAGATAGGAGTGTGCATTAGCAGTGCTCCTCTGCTTTAAAATTATATGTGTTTCACAACAAGCCTTCCTTCTTTTAATTTTTAAAGCTGATTATTTTCCAAGAAACTCTGAACTGACAGTACCTGTTTTTTAAATTTGGTTGGAATATATAGAGATGGAAAAGACATCCCAGAAGACACAGGTTATTCTGTATTTCCAACTGGTGGTCTCAATAAGCTTTAACAATATGCTCTGATTAATGCTGAGAAGGACCCTGAAATGTAAATAGGAACAATTCTCCTTTTATAGATGAGGGAACTCAGAAACAGAATGGTTCTGTGACTGCTGGGGTCAGAGTGTAGCAATGTTATCAATCTCACCTGTCAGTCTCTGCTGCCCTTTCCCACAGTGTATGATCTTCTCTCACAAATTAATAACCAATATTACGACAGGCCAAAAGTCTAAATTTACTTTTTCCTTCCCTCAAATAGGGTTTATTTAACATTTCCTCTTCTCACTCTCCATTCCGACCTTTTCTGCTTTCCTCTTTTCTTCACTGATGCTTTAAGCTGTAGGGATTGCAGGGCTAAAATAACATGTTATACTTTACCCTGAAGGCTGTGAATGTTGTGATTATTCTTATCTGTTTCAGCAAGGGATTCAAAAGTCTTCTACTGTCATGAGACTTACCCTTGAAGTTAGTAGAAACACTGTTCATAGTGTAAAGTAGATGGCAGAAGAGAACATTTTCTGAAAATAAGCTGTTCTAGGTAGTGACTAGAAAACAAAGCTTTTAAATTGAATAATGATATTCTGAAACTGACCCAAATTCTGTGAAGGGCCAGCCTACAGAGGAAGCAAACCTCTTAGATTCCAGGCAGCATGGTAACTATTAGTGAACAAGTACACCTGAAGACAGAATAGAAATCTCTCCTTTCTAACGCTTCGTGGGAAAAGGCTATTTATTTGTTAATTGGAAGTTCTGTTCCATGTGAAAATTGGTCTCACCTGAGCACAGTTCTGAAAAAATATAAATTTGCTTCTTCAGAGATGATCTTGACAATCTTGCAGCTCCTTTGTCAGGTACTGAAGCATGCTGCAGCAAAGGTGGACAGGCATCCCAAATCACAAGGAGGCATATTGTACATTTCTAGGGAGTGCCTTTTCCCAGAAGCCTGTCAACTTCTTTGAAGGACATTAAGTCCTGTGACAGCTGCACCATTACTGCCCACCAAAGAACTTTGACCTATTCTGGTAAATATGCTCAGGTCTCCTTACAGTACATCCTGTATTTGTAATTGAGTTAGTGATGTGACCAACATATGCCAAAGTGGTTACCTGAATGACAATCATGTGACTGACTGGATAGACAATTTGGGAATGTCTGAGTACAGTCTGTGTGAATACCAAAGTACCTTAGGAAATGAGCTTCACCGGCATGTAAAACCTATAAGCACCGATCTTGGGAATCCTTTCTTGTGGTGAGATCTGAGCCTGAAGGTAGATATATTTAAATGATACTACTTTCATTTTAGCACTTGTGGCTGAACAGCAAAGCTTACCTCCTCTCCTTGCTGTTTTGAACAGCCCAGTGCACTGACTGGCACCATCTGATCTGCTTTTGTTAATGAAGGTCACGGTGGAGCTGTAGATCAGCTCTGAGATGGAAACTCAACAGTTCTGTATCTTGCACTCAGCAGCATGAGTTTTCTGTTAATAAAATACAAAACCAACAGACAATTAATTAGTCTATGGAGCATTTACTCACCTCTGCAGGGTTTTTTTTCCTCAATGTGTAGTAAAGGACAATGCTAATGGAGATCCAAATATCTGAATACTGTCGGGTGGTCAACAGGTGCTTTCTCCCATTTGTTTCTCATTTTTATTGTTTTACTGGTGGCAGAACCACAAACTAGGTCTGCTAGCACTGAGCCTCAGCACAAAAGCTTTTCCTATTCTGCTGGACATTTCTTGCATGAACTGTGCTTTTGGATAATCTCATCAATAGCATAGTAACTGCTAAGAAACAATGCAAAGAAAAGAAGTTGATTTGCACTTTTAAAACTATTTTTCCCTGTACATGTCTATTGTGTAGAATTCTGTGAAATAAATTTGTGAATGCAAAGACTGACTTGACTGTTCCTTTGGTACAAGAAACCAATGAAAAATAATGCATAATTAAAGAGTTTTGTTTCCTTCAGGATGTCACACATTTTGAGCTGTATCCATGTCACCAAAGTTTAATAGATATTAATTCAATAAAATGAATCTAAATGTCATTGTATTTTTTCATTGAAGGAGGCATCAAACAAGTGTTTCAGCCACAGTTATACCAGCACCATACTACTTCAATGTTAAGTTTGAGAAAGATAACTAAACAGAAAAAAATATCTTTTTTTTCTGTAGACTTAAAATGCACATTGCAAAATGTCCATTATTAAATGGATATGCTAATAATTCTGATTAATGGAACCATTTTGGTTCTACATCTCCTTTATCCTTGATCTGATGCTGAGACAGTAAAATACCACGTCAATACGTCAGATATCTATACTGGGTATTAGGAGACATCATATAAAACACTGATGGGAGCTACTAGCTCTTTTCAAAACAACCTGGCCATCTGTTTATATGCTGGCATTTAAATACCTGTGTCCCAGTTCAACACTAAATTAGATTAATTTGATTCCATTGACCAAGATGTCCCCTATCTTAAAACTTCCACTCATAGGATTAATACAGTCTACTAGCAGGAACATTACTATTTAAAATCATGATCACCTTGACAGCAAAGGCTAGAAGTTCATTCTCACAAGTAGCTGAAAGAGGGACAAAAACAAGCAGACCTCAGGAATAATGATCTCCATTTAGCTAATTAATTAAAACAACGTAAGGTAACTTAGGAATAAGAATACCCCTGAGAGATTTTTTCGTGGCTTTCAAGATCATGGATACAGTACAAAGTAAAGTCATCTTTTGATGTTAGATGAGTGGAAGCAGCTTCATTGGCATATTTTTCTGCTGTTTTGAAGTTAGCACCATGTTCTTATTTATTCTGTCATAGTACAGTCCCCTCTATTTTTATTTAACCAAAAAGTACTTTTAAGACCACAGTATGTTAATATTCCTATTAAATATTACTGAGAATACAGTAAAATGGTAGTAAAGGATAACTGTTAGAAATTCAAGTATGAATAGGCCATACTATAGTTAGTCCAATCCAAGCAGAACTGGCATGAATTAAGCCTGCATTTCCTAGACTTTCTCAGTTTTGCACAGAACACAGGAGCATCATTTCAGCTCAACTCTGGTTGGAAATTTAAATTTTAACTGACACTTTCATTGTGCTAATCACACTTCAAACTTCCACCTCAAGCTCCTGCCTCAGTGTGCCATCCTCATGAAAAGCATATTCAGTGATACACAAGTGTGCAGTCATACAGCCACCCTACCTGAAGAGATGGAGTATGTTAATTTACATATTTATCAAACATTGTAAGGAAAAGCACGCACTGCAGTGGCACACTGCACTATGAAGGAGAGCCTCAGTAGCAGCTGGGATTACTGCACTGGAAAACACACAACAATCAGTCTGTTGACATACATGTGAATAAAGGTAGGGAAATGACACAGTAGGTATTTAAGACAAAAAAAATTTGAGAAATAACTTCATTCAGCAGTGCAGCTGTGCTCCGCAGGGGCACAGAGAACATCCTTGATCTCTCATTCTCTGCTGGGAGTGCAGTAGAGGCAGCACACGTGGCTGGCCAGGAAGGACACTCATCCATCAGCTGCTCCCCACCCAGCCTAGAAGTAATTAGGGACTCCAGAGTGAGCCTGGTTCAGTTCTCACTCAGAAAGAGGATGTTGCTCTGAAATATAAAATGGAAATTCTCATTACAAAAAGACACAAAAGCTGAAAGAAGAGTCTGTTGTTGAAACCATGGGATAATACTAAAATCAGACTGGTCTCACACCTGCTAATCATAACTTCTTTCCTGGGCAAAGATTTCCGGCTGGTGATACTAAAATAGCTACTTGAAGATAGTCACATCTTGACATCACACAGACGGGGGTAATAAAAATGACTGTAACACTAAAAGCAGCTCATTGCTAAGTCTGCACCACTTCACCACTCAAAATACTTCAGAGAAACAGTTCAACATGCTGAATGACAAACAGAAACCCTCTACCTGCCCTGAGGATCCAATCTTTTCTCGCCCTTGAGTTTTGCCCATCTCCAGGGCCTGACTTCCCATCTCAGATGGCTTCAGCTGCAATTATTTAAGACATCACCACCCAGGCTCTCCTCTTGGATGTGACTGCTCCAGCACAGGAGGTAATAGATCAAATATGTGGAGAGTCTTCAGCTAGGGCTGTCCTCCCATCCCAGCCCTCACCACTAGAATAGGTGGAGATCAGTTCCTGACACACAGTTGCTCCTGCTACAACTACTGTGGGAACAACTCCCACTGACCAGGACACAATAGACACTGCTCCGAGTTGCAACACCTACATCTATTGCAGAAACTGCCCAGGACACTCAGGAGTCTGGGCTGTGGAAGATCAGCCCTGCCCAGTCATTTCCAGGGATGATTTATCATGATAGGGCCCTGACTTGTCTTTCCTGTCCCTTTGTGGGAGGTTAGGGCTCCTGAAGCAGGAAGGGAGTGGATAAATGCAGACAATAATGTTCCTAGTCAAAAAGCAAATTCACAGGAATCTTTGGTAATACTGATCTTTATAGCTAAAAAAGTATTGCTTCTGTATTGTAGAACAGGCATCAGCCAAGCTGGCCTTTTATCCAGTGCAGACATGATAATGGGAAATATGTATGGGCCTTTCCCTATAATTAGGGTGCATTCAGAAGTGTCACTGGCTTTCCAGGCAGGCAAATGTAAAGTGCCGTGACTCATCACTAAAAGGTGTGACTGCTCTCGGAATTTGTAAGATTTGCTTTAAATGCTGATGGGCTCCTTCTTCTTCCACGGGATGTCAGAATTTGAAGAGCCTGATGGGGACTGAAGTGTCAAACCGCTGATAAGCCAGATAAATCTATTTGTGCCAATTGTCACCAGCCCTAAAGGTGAGAAAGGAACCTAACCCCAGGGAAATAAATAGGTTAGTCAGACTGAAGCAGTAAGGAGCTGTCCAGGATCCTTTTTCTTAATAACACTCTCAGGATGGGCCAATTTAGTCATGTAAATTTTAATTATTACTTTTTTATAAAAACATCCATCAGCTCATGAATAATGCCTACCTCATATGTATGTTTCTTTCTGACCTCATCTCAGTCAAGTGAGTTTGACTTTATAATCATCTTGCCTTCCTTCAGCTGGCATGAATGAGGATATTGGCTCTGTTACTATCAGCCTATTAACTTTCTGCTTTCACTCAAACCTTGGTCTTTTGAAGCCAAAGCATTTATGGAGCCAAAGGTTTCCAATCTAAGCAGTCTGTAGATAGCACTGAAATATATGCTTGTGTATATACTTACAGATAATTCAGTCTGAGATGGTTTAAGGGTGGAATATCTCTGTTTGTAACAGGGAAATGAGAATTTTACTAGGCCTTCAACATTATTCATTACAACACCTTTCATAGCAGATTATCACACACACCAAGAATGACAATACTATTTTACTACACCCAGTGTGAGAAAGGGGGCAGATTTCATACTGAAAGTTTTCAAAAAATGCTGGTCTGCCAGGGCTGTATATGTAGAGCCAAGTTCTTTTTCCCTAATTTATAATTTACACACTGTACTGTCGAATATATACCACAAAATCATTTTCTGGAATTTATGAAGTTGCTTATAGACCTATTGTTCTCACACTTTGGTACTGGTAAAAGTCTGCCAGTATTTACATTTTACTCTACTATAGTCAAACATTCATGATACTACACTAAAAATTAAATGTGTTAAAGCAAGCTGAAACTACCCATATCTATACATCAAAGATAATTTTTCAATTAAAATGTGAAGGGAAAAAAATTCTCTTTGTGACATTGCTTGCAGGTGAAATAATGCTTATTTATTGAGGGAAATATCCTTATGACATATGAATTACTATTGTCCAGTAGATGGACTAATCCCATCTGAATTTCCTCTATTTAGTTTTTCTCATTTTTCCTACAGCTTTCTAAGTAGAATAAAAATTACAGAGGTTAAAAGCTTGTGAATACAAGCTGCCTTCAATAAAAAATAAAGTATGATTTTTTTTTAAAGCACTGATACTCATTTGACATGCACAGACACTTGATTCGTATGAACGACTAGAGGAACTCCAAAGGGGCCACTGTGTTTTTTTCTTGCATCAATAATCCACACACAAGGAAAGAATTTACACAATAGAATACAAGAACTCCCTGGGAACATTGAAATACAAACATTTCCACATGACTTTGTCCTTCAAAAACGTGCATTTACCTGTTATGTTTTTAAGTGCTTAGTACCAATCTGCCCATTAAAAACAAGTACCCAACTGACCATTTAGTCTTTTAGTGTGTAAAATAAAATTGTCAAATACAATGTATACCAAACAGTAGGACTTACTGTCTACTTCATAGGACTGCGATGAAGATTAATTAATATCTGTAGTGCTTTAGTGCCCGCTAAGTATTTTTCTATGGATTTAGATACAGCAGTTATTCAACATTATAAAGAACCCTGGCTAAACAGCTAACTCCTGTGCTAAAAAACAGTTGGTAAAATTCTCCTCCTGGCTTTATTCAAGCACATAAGGATTCAGAGAAAGTAAAAATATCCTGAAAACTCCTCTAAGCATCCCAAGTTCCAGGCATTGTGACAGGCTGCATTAGCACAGTCTCAAGACTATTGCTGAGCTACAGCAGCTTCCAAAAAGTCGTTCTTCAAAAAAGAACAATTGAAGCACAGCAGCGTTCTGGCTTTTGCCTTCATCTCTTCCCCCTAGCCCCCTCCCCATCCTTCCTCCACCATATTCCCATGCCAGGATTTGTAAGGTGGCAACACAAAACCAACAGATGGGCTAAACACCAGCTGAAAAAGGGACCGGGAGGTGGTTTCTTAATGGTTGGTGTCCACTGCCACACTGACTTAATTTCTCTGCTGTTCTTGTAAATTCTTAAGGACACAAATTAATTGAAACATAGTAGGGACATTGTTCATTAGGGACTTGTTTTTCCTTCATAAACCCAAATGAATCCACAGCATCACAATGTAAGAGTAATCACATTTATGGTGATGATTGTAAGTCTAAGGCATGATAGGATGAGCTTCAGCTACTGACTTTGTAGCAGGTTTCCTGTACTCACTTCTATAAGTCACTACATCTCTTCCTGGCTCAAGTTTTTTGCCTAATCTACTTTCCTAGCACTCTGTTAAAACTTTTAATTATCTTGGGAAAAGACATGCTGGATATTTGTACAAGATCTACCTTACAAGGAGTACTACTTGCTACTGTGACTTGCTACTATGACACTAATTACTAATAAAAACACAATCTAAATTTTACCCCATCTACTTTTTTGAAAAAAAAAAAAAAAATTGTATTCATTTCCTGATTCTACAGCCTGTGCTCATCTATCTGTGGCACTGCAGTAGGGTTCTGACAGGGGCTTTAACACAACCTGGAATGGGAACACACATAAAACAGAGAGATGCATTCCTAGGTGAAGATGTATTTACTGCAGGAGACAATGATTTTGTGATAAAGAAGATGAAGTATACAACTGTAAACTTTAAGTAGTATTTTCAGTTGAGCAGCTCTTAATCATGAAAAATGTATGCTGGCCTTATTTTACCATCTGTACACTCTTGAAAGGATTTGGGCAAGGAGATAAAGCAATGACTTTTCTATCCCTCACAGTTTTCTTCTGAGAAGCAGAAAATGCCTTTCACCCTAGTTCTACTCCCAGGCATTGCCTTGTTTGCTATCTAAGAACTTCAAGTCAGATGGAGGAGACTGAACTGTGAATTCCTAAACCTAGAAAAATATTTTCAGATGTCTGTGCAGCCCAAGGCAGCTGTTAAACCTCTGTGTGCTACCAGAAACTGTACTCTGACAGAGCAGGGATGGAGACAGACTCAAAAAGGCATTGAGCTTCTGACCACTTTTGCAAGCAGGGCTCCTTAAAAAAAACAAACTCAGAGAACACAACAGCAACAAAACACAAACAACAAAGGCAAGTGAGTGGGGAAAAAAATGTAGGCCTCACTCTGAGTGCCCAGGACTTCCTTAGGAAGACTCTGCAGTTTACAATGCCAGCAGCACTTCCAAACTTGAGCACCCAATAAACTGACAGAGAAAAGCATTCATGATGGGTACATCAGTTAAAATTACACTGAAGTCAGATCATGAGGGATATGAAAAAGTAGAGAGTAGATTTGTAACAATTACTATTACAGTTGGCATTTCTCCCTCTCCTTCAAACTGTACTGTACCTCTCAGTGCAGCATTCTTTCTGTGGATGACAACACAACAAACATACCCAAGGAAAGTAAGAACAAAGTGTCATCCTCTAGACCTGATGTCAAATGACTATTCAATCCAATAAATATCTGTATATCCATGTTTCTGTAGTAAATCTGTTTTAATATAGTACAAAAGACTGGGAAAAAATAAAATCTAGGCTGGCTTTTCTATTAGGTTTTGTTAAATGGGCTTTCTTAATTTTCACTTTATACCCTGAAAGCCACAGAACCACGCTACATGTTATGTAGTAGCTGATGTGGTGTACAACTCTTGACCAATCTACTTACTTTCATTCTGTAGTGCACACTCTTCTAGTACTTTTTTTTGGATGACTGCAAATTTTCACCTGAAATAAAATAAAATTTTAACTAATCCTGACTTTCAAAGCTCAGCAAGCTTCATCTTGAGCATCATCAACAGAATGGGGGGGGAGGAATATTGCCATGCTTCCCTTTTACTAATTATGCCCAGATTGCTCATCATGCCAGATAGTGTTTATGCTAGGAATTTTCTACAGCATACCTCAGGGGCAAATTGCCTGTAGTGGTGATCTGGGAATTCTCTATAGCCTACTTTAACAAACAAACCTCCAGTATTCCTCCACATCACATCATTCAATTCTCTTGCCAAATCTTCAGCATAGTTTTCAACTGAGCTAACTTCAGCTACCCAGAGAAGGGTATTCCCTGACACACCGGTTGTTTATTCCCTCCAGAGCATAATATATGCTCTCTGACCCCGTGATCCTGTACAAGCTAAGAAAACACAGTAGTTTTAAGTCATTAGGCTGTTGCTAATGAAAGCCCTTGAGGTAAAAGCCATCAAGGTGAAAGCCCTTGTACTGGACAGCAATGTTAGCCTTGAGATTTCATGTAAATTGCACAAACATTTACAGTAATTGTTAACCCTTTCCGGTTATCCACAACCTCATCTACTTTTCACAGATCTTCTTTTACAAAACTAGATTTTGTTGCAGTGTTTGGGATATTTATATTCCCTCAGTTAGTGGGTTGCTCTGGGCACATGGTGTGCCCGGGCACAGGGCATGAGAAGCTGTTCCAGTGCACACCAGCACCACACATTCATGATGGGACGGAAAACGAGCTACATCTCTATTCTGTACCACCTTCCTGTGACACCTACCACAACCACTATCGATTATCCCCTTTCCTCTTTAAAAGGTTTATGATTTGGCACAGTGGCTGCTCATGGAACAACTAACTCTGGTTTTGACGCTGAATACTCCTGTTTAGAGTGGTGAGGCACCCCAGCAGGGTGGCTGGTGTTTCTTCAGCTCCCACGTGTGACAATGTGCCAAGGGCAGGGATTTTTTGGTGGCGGGGTGAGAAACCACCAATTGTCCCATTCTTGAGTGTCCCTGTGCTGGCACCAGGAGCAAAGCACGAGGTGAGGTGTGAGATGTGAGGCGGGGCGGCCGACAAGGCCAAGGGTTGGGGAGACCCCACGGCCCCTGGTCTTTGCCGTGGCTGGGCACTGGCCTGGCAAAGCCCGCGGCCATTCCCGCGGGAGGGCTGGGCGAGCTGGAGGCTGGAGCCCGTCGGGACCGGGGCTCTACGGGAGGCGCCGAGCTCGGACCGTCGAGGGACGAACCTGCCCCCCCGCCGCCGCTTTGTCCTTGCCCGGCCCGGAGCACGCGCGCCCCCGGCCCCGGCGGGAGCGCGCCTGCGCGCACCCCGTTGGCCGCCGGGCGGGAGCGAGCGCCCCCTCTCCTCTCCCCTCCCCCGCCCGCCGGGAGCTCCGCCGGCGGCCGCGGGCGGGCGGGGGGGGCCGGGCGGGGGCGGGGGGATCCCGGGGGCGGCCGGAGCCCCCTCCCCGCCCCCGCTCCGCCGCGCGCTCCCGCCGCCCCCCGCCCCGGCCCCCCGGCCCGCCGCGGGAGCCCGCGCCGCAGAGCGGGGCCCGCCAGCGCCACCCGCCGGCCGCGGGGCCGCACCGCGCCTCCCCCCGTCCCCCCCTGCTCCGGCTCTCAATGTTCCACACTGCCCGGCCACAGAGCCGCCGCCGCCGCCGTAGAGCCCCCCGGCCGCCTCCGTCCCCTCCTCGGGCGCCGCGGGCCCGGCCCGGCCCCCCGCCATCCCGCCCCTCCGACCCAGCAGCGGGACAGGACGCCGGCGAAGGTAAGGGAGCGGCGGGCGAGGCGGCCGCCGCGGCGGCTGGGCGAGCGCGGTGGGGGGAGGCGGGGAGGAGGCGGGGGGGCTGGTAGAGGAGCTTTGTTCTTGTTTTCGGCGCTCGCTGCCTGGCGGCGGCCGGGGGCGCGGGGCCGGCCCGAGTTCACGCCTCACTTGGTGCACACGCACGGTGCGGAGCGGGGCCGGGCGAGCCGCCGCCGCCGCCCGCCGAGCTGAGCCGAGCCCAGCCGAGCCCAGCCGGGCTGGCGCTCCCCACAAAGCGCGGCCGGGCGGCCGCCTGGATCCAGCCCTGCCGCAGCTCCCGCCGCTCCTCCTCGGCCCCCCCGGCCGCCGGGGCAGCCCCCTCCTTCCCCCCCCCCCCAACCCCCGCCTTTCCCGATCGGTGGAAAAATGTCGGTCTGCCTGGCGGAGCTGCGCGGGGAGCGGCGGAGGGGAGAGCTGTGCAGAAGGTGCAGTTTGAATTATGCTTCTTCCCCCTCCGGCAGCTCTGTGGTGGCCAAATGCAGTTCTCGCTGCTGGCCATGTAAATAACCGGGGCTGCTGCTGCCCCAGTGGCTTTAAATGCATCGCGGGGTTTGTCCCCTTCCTAAAAAAAACACCACCAACAACAAAAAAACAAACCCCGTTTCCCCCCGCCCCAGCCCCCCCGCGTCAGACCTTTAAATGCACAGAGCAAGTGTACATTTCCATCGGAAATCAACCGAAGTGTTACTGGCAATGTATTTTCTCGGAGAGAGGGGGAGAGGGGGGATCTGGTGTTTGGACCCAATAAAATGCTCTGCTCCAGTGTAAATATTTACAGGGTATTAGTGACTTTTTAAAAAACATTTTCAGTGAGGTCTGTTATTTACAATGTGTCATAAGTTATTAATGTTCATTGCCTAAGTACCCTGCTAAATCTGTCTCATGCCTTAGAACAAAGTCGACAATTGGCATATTGTTTAAAGTATGAAAAAAATGCGAGTGGGTTTAAAAATTGGAAATATCTGTATTTTCCGAAGTGTAAATATTGCTTTGTAGCTGTCAAACTCAGCCGTTGGGGATGAGACAAAGATGTATATTTTGATTAATTTCTCACTGAAACTGAGTTGACACCTATTCAAATTGTTCTCTGGAATTTGGGGAATGGAAAAAGAGAGTCCTGACTGTTGTATGAACTCTGCCTCTTTTCTTCCCCAAAAAAGTTCCCTATGATGTCTGGTGATAGGCAATGGTCAGTGGAACTTGGAGAGTGACAGGAGAGAGTCCTGCCTGTTGTATTAACTGGGCCTCTTTTCTTTTCCTTCCCCCAAAAAGTTCCCCACGATGTCCAGTGATAGGCAGAGGTCAGATGATGAAAGTCCAAGTACCAGCAGTGGTAGTTCAGATGCTGATCAGAGGGATCCACCTGCACCTGAACCTGAAGAGCAAGAAGAACGAAAACCCTCTGCCACCCAGCAGAAGAAGAACACCAAACTATCCAGCAAAACTACTGCTAAGCTATCTACAAGTGCAAAAAGGTAAGGGGAGAGTAAAACATTCTGTAGTATTTCTGCACAGTATTTGGAGTCACAGTACTTGCATTGCACTTTTCAGGGCAGCGCGGTTCTTCTTGTAAAGTTACGCGAAGGGGAGTGAAGTACCAACTTTGGTAGTACAGAAGCCTGCCAAGCAGTGTTTTCATTAATCCAAGCTTTGTTGGCGTAACAATTACACAGACTTGTCATATGTCTTTTGAAGAGTTGTTACAGAACTTGGTAACTTACAGGCTTACTGGGCGGGTGGACACTTAAATGTGTTTTATATTTGCAAAAACGCGAGACAGAGCATCAGCTTTGGCTGTCTTTTTCTGAGTTAGATTTCCATGCCTGACTGGTATGGGGAGGAGTCCTCCTGGTGTATTTTATTATAGTCTGTAGACTGATGACAGGCAATGCTCTCTAATTACAGAAGTCGCAAAACCCCAGTGGCTGATGTGGGCCTCATGGCTCGCTTTTCATGTTGATATGCTGGAGAGTCTTACACACCTTGAAGTAATGGGTTCATTCTGCAGTTTTTTCAGGAGAAACTTAGCTGAGTTTTCTCCCTTAGGATCTGTGGATTTAAACCACAAGGTTGAACAGGTAGCCTCTACCTTTAAATATGAGAATCTTCAGAGATCTTGTTTAGTTCTGTTAGTTGCACTGTTATTGGCATGTAAGGTTACTGGCAGTCTGGCTCTCACGATGTGTACTCTGTATGAAATATGCAAACTTTAAATCCCTTTATTCCAGTGATCTTTGGAGATGAAACAACTTTTCAGTCCTTTCCCTGGAGCTGCTTTTCTTTACAAACATTTATAAGTATCCTGTAGCAGGAAAAGTTGTAAAATAGCTGTAGTACCTTCAAATTTTGCTTATTCAGCATGAATGCTGTAGTTCAGACTTTTAGGCACACTCTAGTAATACAAATACTTTGTATTTGACTTAAATTTAGTAAATACTTTCTGAAATGTGTCAAAATTGTTGCAGAGAATGACTGAGTGGCTTTAATGACTTTTGAGCTTGTTGAAGAAACCCTTTGAAATAGGACTGGTTAAAGAAAAAAAAGTTCTGGAACTACTATGTAGGCTTTGTAATTTGTTGTTACTTATCTTTATTTGAAAAGCCTGAGATGCAGGCTTTTGACACTGAGTTTTCCTGTCTTGCCTTTATATCTCTTAATTGTTGCAAGTCTAATTCCATACATCTCAGATAGTTCAGTGGGCTTACTGAACTTATTGGTACTAGTGCAAGGACATCCGAAGCAGTTTCTGTTAGCTCATGTTTTAACACTTGCTATTTGCATGAAACTCACAGCACTGTTCATATGGGTCCTTTTGTGAAGATAAGTCTTACTTGATATTTTTGAGAGGAGTTTAACATGTGTCTTTTGAAATTGCACCCCTTAGGTACCTGACTAAAATGTTAAATTGACAAGATGTTTTTGATGTTCGTTTTCCAGATCTTAACTCCTTGGGAGTGGTTGTAATAGAGTAAAGCTAAGCACAGATTATTTCAAGTTATTATATCACTTTTTGTCATGTAAATAAAGCTACTGTATAAGGTTGGGGGAGGAAAGGCAGCAGAAGGTGTGGAGACAAGCAAAGTTGATCCAGAGAGATTGTTCCAGTAACAGAGACAGCCTGGCAGATCTGCAAATCCGCTTTTTAAACACACTGTGAAGTAGTAGGTAAAATATCGTGAAAAGAGTGTGTTTGCTGCCAGTGCAGTTCACTCGAGCCTCAGTCACAGGTCTGTAACGCTGGTTTAAAGTCATTGTCAAATCTGCCCGTGCAGGCTCCCCCCCGCCTCATTTGCATATTAGCTTGAAAAGAAAATCTCTCTGGTAAAAAGTGCTCGGATGTGGAAAAGAGTTACTTTTCTGAATACCTGTGGGACATTTCTACCCAACTCAATTGTAAGTGTTCTGTTTACACACAGCGTGTAGCAGGAAAAAAGCTGCAAAGTTTCTCAGCTGTGGGATTTGGGTTATGCCTCTGAGAACAAAGAGGAAGCAGCCATGTTAGCATTACTGAAGGCAAAGCCAATCTTGCATTTAACTGCATGGTGGTAGAGGGCAGTGTAATTCCCTGATTTATTCTATAGACTATCTCAAATGCTTTGTGTCTGTTCTCATTTCACCAACAGAATCCAGAAGGAGCTAGCTGAAATAACCCTTGATCCTCCTCCTAACTGCAGGTATGTAATGGCTTCTTAAATTGTGTATGGTGGTAGGAGATTAATATGCTCAGGTTAGAAAACGGGAAACTTAGTGTTTATGACTGGTGACTGTTAGACAAAAATTGTGTACAGCAGATTGAATAAGCATAGGAAACATTTGAAACTGAAGTTTGCTATTTTGTCTGCATGTTGAAGGTGTAGTCATTAGCGACTGATGTACACAGTAAAGTGTATTCAGTTTGTTGTTAGCTGGTCACTGCCTTCGTGAAACAATTATATGAACTTCAAAATATGCTGAAGCTTTCAACTTAGTGTTTCTGTGTAGTTTGAACTGGCTTTTTGAGTGCCAAGTTTATAGAGTTACCATTCCGTTCTGAAGTAAAGAACTGTATGTGATTTTTATCTGCTTTCTCTTAGTATGTTAGATTGCCTTGAAGTATTGCCTTTAAATTTATGTGTCGGTTGGTCAAAGTTGTAGTCTCTTGATAGAGACTATTTTTAAGGAAGTTCCCAACTTGGGAGACACTTGTGTTAGGTTTTAGAAAATGAAATTTTAAGCATGGAAGATTGAGTGATTTGGTCTTAAATAAAATGACGGTTGGGAACCAGAGCACTTGATCTGTAGAAAAGTTAAATAGTAGCATAGTTAGCTAATTTCTTTAAATCTTTGTATGTTTTACTTTTGTTTAAAGGGTGCATAAAAATTCTCGTTAGCTGTGAGCATCCAGTGTTCAGATTTGCAGTAAAGCTACATTTAAATAATGTTACTTTTATTTGATGCATCTCAGTAAGATTTCTGACTGCAAGGTATCTTAATAGCTCATGTGTAACAGTGAGCCTTGTATATGTTTTAAAAAAATACTAGAAATGCTTTCTGATTTTATGTTGGAAATGTTTGGCTTTTGAATAGTCGGAAAGGTTTGGTGCACATTTTGTGAATTTGATAAAATGTGAGCTGCTGTTCTGTCTCACTAATCCATGAGTGCAGGGACTAACCAGAGCACTGTTATACTGAGTTTGTGGTAAAGGTGCTTTATCCTGAGGATTGTGCTGTAGATTGCCTATAGCAGTCTGATGTATTTGCATGCAGAGTCATCAGCTCTCCTTCTTCAATGAAGGTGAGCTTTTTTGAGAGAGCAAGTATCTGTTGCCTTTGGGCTTGGTTTTTTGCTTGTTTGTTTTTGCGGGGTTTTTTAGGGAAGTGTTTCTTGTTTGGTTTTAAGTAACTGCTTTAGATAACTTTTAATAAATTACTGGGATCTAGTTCTGCCTTGGTCATGTATTTTGTACTTGGATCTGCACAGTAGGAGAGAAAGTGTTTAAATTAAATAGAACGCTGACACTTTGCCTTAGAGTTGCCAAAAAGATAATTGTAGCGGTTTCTGGTACAGCGAGTTACAGCTTTTAGAAAGAGAAGCTTCCACCTTCACATTCTCCAATACCATCTGATACTTAGCTCCTTGGAAAAGCATGTTTCTCTCGTATTAGCACAAGAATATTGCAGAGCATTTTGCTTGTGAGCTGGTACAACCAGATGCCCAGGAACGCTGTTGAGAATGATGAAAACCCCCCAATGTGTCTAAAATTATTCAAGTTTCTCTCCTACGGAGTGTAGGGGAAAATATTATTTTTTGCCAGTGAGGAAGTCAATGCTTCTGTTCCCCATAGGTATTTTTATAGAGAAATTTAGCAGATTTACTCAATAACAACTTTATGATGACTACATTTTTACCTTTTGCAAAATTAAAAATATTTATAAGAGAAATAGTAACAGAGCATGGGGTTTTCACGAGAAACAATCTGAACAGCATTTCAATGCCCAGAGGATTAGTGTTACATTGAAATTGAGTTGTTAGAGGGAGCCTTTCTGGTATCAAGAGGTAAATGCAGCTGTGTGTTTTGTGCAGAGCAGTTGACACTTGTAACATAGTTTCTTATAGGGTGTAGTAGCACAGGTTAGGCTATGGGCTGACACAGCAGGCATATGACACCTCTTCATTGTTCATCATGCAACAAGCAGCAGAATGCTACTTATTACATTTCTTGTAAAAGAAGAAGAATTGTAAATTTGTAAAAAAAAAATAAATTTAAAAGCCTGTATAACTTGGGCATATTCACGTATGCTGTAAAAATAAAAACCCTGTGTAATAAGCTCTCCCAAAGACTGTCATGCACAGTTGTTTGTCCTGCGGTTCTAGAGCACACCCTTATCATTTGCAGTCCACATGTTTCAAGCTTCACAAGAATACAACTGCCAACTGATGCTCTTGGATATTGATAGTCCTTCTGGTTACTCAGTTACATAAGTAATAAAAAAGTAACAATTTTTAAAATACAATAATGTATTTTAATACATATAAAACATTAAATGTTACTTTAACAGGATACAGTAGAAATACTGAAGATTATGTTGAGCTCTCGCATATCATGTTAAACACTGATGTCTGCTGCCATTTCTCACCTGCCAATGTAACTGCCCGTGGAGTCACCCCATCTGAGTGACCTGAGGCTAATTTAGCTACTTCAAAATGACAGTGACTGGTTGCACTGTGATTCTCATGCAGAAGAGGTGTAGGTTTCCCCAGCAGTTAATTTTCCCACAGTCACAGCTATTGTTGTAACATATGTTTTATAAAAATACCAGGGCCCCAAGAAAGCCCCATTCCTGGGTGTGCTGAGCAGGCCTGGGCTGCGCATTAACTTCTGTTTTAGGCACTGGGAGAGCAGAATGACAGGCACAGTAAAACTGACTAAATAGTAATTTTTTGCTTGCCTGTCTCAATAGGAAAGATTGATTTCTGATTCTGTTAATTGGACAATGAACTGTTGAAAAAACCACGTTGTTATGCATCATGCTGTCGTGTTTGTGATCAGTGAATACGAACTGCATCTCGAGCGTACCAAGTATAAAACTTAAAATCTTTATGCTGATAGCTTTACTCCTTAACAGGCAATAATACTAAATTCCTGTGATTTCAGTGTGATTTTCAAGAAAGATAACACATCCAAAACAATAAAATTTGGTCTTAGGCCACTAAAGATGTTGGAGGAAAATTAAGTGCTGCTTTCTGCTCATGTTTTCTCCTGTCCAAAGGAAGAGACTGAAACAAGGCAGTTACTGTCCAACATACACCATAGCACTAGGACACGTAGCTAAACTTAGGACACAGGTATCTGATTCCATTTTTTCTTGCTTTTGCTGGCTTAACTCAAAGCTGTGCTACTTGGTGCAGTGTGCTGTATTTAATTTCTTTTGTGCTTTTAATAGCATAAAGCAAAGCTAAAAAGATCTTGGCCCTATTGCTCCTAGGCAGCTCAGTTTCAAACCACGGCCAAGCACTTATACATACTTCAAGGTGTGGAAGTGTGCCAAACCCCACTGTTACACATTCTCAGGAAAATGTTGCAAAGGTCTTGCACGTAGTGAATGGTAAATCTGGGCTACAGAGATGCTCTTAAATAGGTTTGACATATCTGGAATAACTATTTTCAGCTCATAGCATAAAACTGTTTGGATCAGAGGTCACTGCTCTATAGTTAAGGTTATATCTGAGGCTGCTGTTCTCACCTGCTCAACTTGGAGGCTGCAGCTCAGGTTGAGCAGGACACTTCTGGCTCCAACGCTCACTATACTTCCTGGATTTTAGGGCTGGCACAAGTGGGGCCATTCCCAGGGGTACTGTGATTGATTGCAGCTTCTTTTAGCTGTTCCTGGCTGCCCTGATGATCCACAATAGCAAAAAATGTGTACTCCCGGTCTTCTTTGCAGACTCTTCCTCATTTCCATTCCAAAATTAATCATTGTTCATCTTCGCGGAAAAGTTTTTGAAGTTGAATTTAGTAACACTCGTGTCAGCTTAGTTTATAGTTTACAACCCATTTTACAACAAATCCACTTTAGTGTAAACTTTGTCAGAAATGAATGCAAACACCAAATTCAGTGTATCCACTCAGGGCATAACTCATGTGGTTTAAAAAGAGTTGAGTTGAAATGCTACATCTTTCCCAGGCAAGTGGGAGAATTTAAGTATTTTATATCCTGTTCTGTCAATTGGCTTTAATCTCGTATGCCAATATATACTAATGTGATTTCTTGTGCAATACTGCAAGAGGTATCAGCTGATGATTTTGCTGTTTGTAGCCTCTCCTAGACTTGCAACTAGGTTGACGATTTATGAGTAATTTTAAAATTACTTATTTTAAAATAACACTCCAAACTATGTGTACTAAGCACAATTGGCAGTCAGACATGTAGGGGTTTTGTTTTAATACAGGATTCTTCTGCTTCCTAAGGACTGCATTTGTCCCTTTCATTACTGCCACATCTTGGGCTAATTCTATGCTGCAAAGTGTTGCCAACCTCATGGTCTGGAGTTTGACACAAAGAAGAATGCCTGCAAAACCCTGGCAGACGAATGCTATTACTGGTTTAGTTATGGACCCATGAACCCAGATGTTTGTAACTGTCTTACTGTGGTTGTTATTCCATCAACGTGGAAGCATTGCAGTGTGTATTTAAAGCAATATTGTGAAGGTATTTTTCAGACCAGCAATTTAAGCTCTTTCAGTTGAGCTGTCTAAAATAAGGAGGAGCAGTGAACCATTGTGCTGGTGGTGCAGCTCTTCCACGTGCAGAGGCAGCACTGGATTTGAGCGAATGCAGCCTTACGTTTGTGAGGAAGGTGCCGCAGCTAAGCTGGTGGAAGCCTTCCTTTTGTTAACATACTCTGTCTACAGTAAGGTTATAGGCAAATGTTTACTCTGCAAACAGTTGTGCCTGTTGAAGATGTTACTGCACAGCTGTGGTTTGCTCCACTTCTGCCGTGGAGGTGACTACTTCAGTGAGAAAGTGAAGCAGATTCATGTGATTACTCTGTAAGGCTCCCTAAGGAGGGGAAAAAGAAAAAAAAAATTCTCCAAGTTTGCTTAAACAGTTTAAATAGGTGATTCAAATGAACTCTGTTGGATTTTTCCTCCATCCTCTCAGAGTAGGCATTGTTCACACAAAGCATTTTGCCACACACACAAGGATATGAATAAGTCAATCCATTCCTTTGTCTCTCAAATGTAGTAAGTTTCCATCTCCCCTTTGTCAAAGCCAGGCGTTCTGTTGCTTTTGTGAAATCAGGAGAAAGAATATTCTACATGCAGTCAAGTCACAGGCCTCTATACAGCACACAAAGTGTGTGCCCAAATCTTCACATGTTCTATTTTTTTTTTCCGCTCAGGCTGTTGACTTTTCAGATGAATGACAGTCCCTCGGTTTTGTGTTTATTCTGTTAATTTCTTGTTGGGCAAATATCTTCATATTGTTAAATACTGAGTCTCACAGAGAAAAAAATAATCAATTTTTCTTGGTTTCACCTCTGCAGTGAAAACCCCAATTGTGAACACTGAATGGTTCCCTATGGAAGGAGAAGTTTATTAAGTTATGTAAGAGAGAGTTACGTTAGTAGTATTTACAAATTGCCTGTGCTGAAGCTGAATGAGCAAAATTTAAAAAAATCACCCAAACTCTATGTGATAATGTATTTTCTGTCACATTATGCTTTTTATTGTCTCTCCATGCCCAGCACTTTCTCACCACTGAGTGTAATAAATGCATGCTACAGGAAAAGAAAACTGAAGTTTGCAGAATGGCTCTGAGAACACAAACTCATATGATTTTTTCTAACACTTCCTTGCCTATACAGAATTTTGCAGTTATAAAACTACAATGAGGAGAGTTCACAGCTCCCATAAGAACATGTTTGAAGTAACTCTCAAATGAATTTTGAAATTCTACTTTTTAGTATTGTCCATCTCTGAACATAGCCCTACAGTTCCTTCTAAAACAATTCTTTCATTGTTACTTGCTGAATGTAAGTTGGTGGCTCACAGTGATTTAAAGTTATGTTTATCAGGTGGCAGCCCTGATTTGTCTAGAATTATTTCTCCTAAGCATTTTCTTCCATTCTCATTCTCGCCTCTCCCTTTCTTAGCAGAAGGCTGTAGTCTAGGTCAGAGCGGGAAAGAGTGGTATAATTTAGCACAGCAATCAGCAGTCTGGTATTTTTGTATTTCTGTCCAGTTGTAGTAACAACTTTTTTTGTGTGTGCAGAGTGGCTTTTGCCGTATTTGTCAGTAGTCAGAGAAACTGCTTAAAGAGCAGGGATGATGCAAATTTAGAAAGGCGTTTCAGTAAAACGTTTAAGTGTTAAGTAGAGCTAGCATGTACTGTTATTTAACATGCTTTTATTAAAAAAATGCAATAGTGGAAGATTGTGTAACTCCTGAACGTTTTAAATTGTGAGAATATTTAAAATAATTTCAATTGAGGAGCTATGACAGATCTGCTAACTTAAAATGCCTCAGGTTTTTTTTCCTCTGTGCTAGTATTGACCTCTTGCGAGTTATAAACGAAGGGTTTTTTATCAGCCCCCACAGAGTGAATTTCTCATGCAAGTGTTCTCAGTGGCATAATTAAGACAGGGTTACGCAACACAAATCAACATATCTACTCATGGGAGTAAGTTTTCATGCCTGCAGATTTGCAGGTTTGACACTTGTGTGAGCAGTGTCCACAGTGCAGTCCTACATGCTCCTGAATGTCTGTGTGTTAGTCAAAAGGTCATATAGATATTTCACTAGTTTTCATTAGCACTTCTGTCAAAATGAAAAAAAAAAAAATCTGTGGTTTTCTGTCTACTCTAGAGTTGTGGAAATAGTTCAAACAGTTTTCATTCAGCTACTGTGTTAAAGAAATGATGCTCATTATGTCTAAGTTTTATCTGGAAATAATAGAAAAGCCTGACAGACCAGTTTTTAAACTATTCTTTAAGCATTGTTGTTCAAAAATTTGTAAAAAATTGCCAAGTAATGTGTCCTTAGATTTAAAGACAAATCTAGATTTAAAGACAAATCTGCTTTTTGAATATCCATTTGTATAACTGTACAAAGGCTCTTCAGGCTCTGTGATAAAACTGACTGAAATATACCGTGTGTGTATATATATATATATATATATGTATTTAGTTTGTAATAAGCAGTATGTGTGGCAAGATCCTAGCACAATCTTTCCCTCACAGTAGAGAACAGAGACACTCGCAAAACAGAGACACTTGCCTCTGTGTATCAGTTTCTTTACTATTACAGGCTTGGGACAACTACTTTTAATTCAAATTAACAAAGTGCAAATACAAGAGAATTAGCTAAACTACATTAAAACTTTATTTAAAATTGCCTGACGACTTCCTCTAAAACTGATGTGTGGATATTTCCTGGAGCTAGTTTAACTCGGGTTTGCTTAGATGTGGAACATTTCGAGACAGGTAATACAGACATGATGAAAATTCCTCTAGCATGTTTTCTGAGTTCAGGGCTAAGTAGGCAGGAGCAGGGATATCCAGCTGCCATCTCAGGCAGAAGCACCTATACCATTAAGGTAGCCAAGAATGATGCTGTTACTTTAAAACGATGCCTTAGTTTGAGCCAGGAACTGCTAGTGATAAACGAGTCCTTGCCTGCTTGCATTAATTTGGGTTAATTTTCCCTGTGCAGAGAGTGCACTATACTGTTAGCTAGTTCAGAACTGTGGCTGAAGCAGTTGCTAGTTTTATAGTGCTTACTACAAAAACAGACTGGCCAGATCTTTTAGAAACTCAGATACAGATTTAGTTGACAGTGTTGAAACTACCATTGAAAGCATCATTTTCAGAATCAAATCAGGGGAAAGATTTCATTGAGGAAACACCACGGTGACCTGTAGTTACCGGTGAGTCACTCTCAGGCTGAAAGAATGTGTAAAGAGGGTCTGTAGAGGACCATCCTACAGCCCTTAGCAATTGGTGTTTTCATTATTGACAAGAATACTAGACTAGAGCATATAAATACTGCACTAGCAGTTGACAGTGGGGAGGAAGGGGTTGTAGGCACATAGGAGGACAGGACTAGAATGCAAAGTGATGTGGGCAAATATAGGAAGTGACCTCAAAAATACTAGGTAATTTAATAATGAGAACTGCAAGGCACAGCACTTTAGTAGGCATAATCAGCTACACAAATCCATGGGGAAAGAAAGGCTGGATGAGGAGCAGCTCTTCAAAAAAGGTGTAGCAACTCTAGGATCATGCACTTTGAAGAATGGAAGAAAGAAAGAAAAAGATCTTTGGATACAGAAGAAAGTTGCTGCAAAGAAATAATGCAACTGTTGCTAATCCAGAGTTGGTGGTTACAGAGAGCAAGTTAAATTGCTGTAACAGAGGCCTAATTTAGATGTGACAAGTACCTGGCTATAAAGATAGCATGCAAAAGGGCAGGCTGCATCTGCATCACCAGAGGTTTTAAGAGCAAAGTTTAGACAAATGACTGACAGGAGCAGTTTAGATACAGTTGATTCTACCTTTAAGCAGGAAATGGACTAAGTGACCTCTTAAAACCAGTTTGATCAAACTATCCCTGATACGAGATTTAAATGATACTGTTAAAGGAAAGCTCACTGGGAAGTGATTTTCCCTCTCATTTAAAAAACTGTATTTTAGTCAGGGTTTTGTGTATAATTGTCCTGGAAAGTATATAGTTTCTTTGATTCCAAGCAGCAACAGCATTTATTAAAAAGTCACTGGAAGTGTACAGATTTTGTCTTGTTGTCAGTTAAAAAAAAGAAATGTCTTGCGATTTTTTGGCCGAGTTATTATTCTTTCCCCCCTCTCCTCAGTTTTGACTTCGTTTTAATTTTGGGTCCAGTCCTACTTTCATTGCACAAAGTTGTCATATTCTGCTAACTAGAAATCAACTAGACACATGTCATTGGTTCTCCAGAGGTGTATCACCTTTTGAGAAATAAATAGCACCAGTTGTGCAGTAGATCTTGATTTTTGGTACTTCATGTGCTCTGTACTTGGATTCTCTGCTTTTGTTCCATAGACACATAAGTACCTGAAACACTGAGCTAAACAAAATCAAGGGACATTTTTTTCCCTTCCTAGAGGCAGTTTGCAGTACATATATAAGCCCTAGTGTGTCTGTGCACAGCACTCCAAATGGATCCAAGCACATCAGGAAAACTGTTGTATGACTTACTGCCTCTGACCATGGATCCTGTCTCGAAGCACCCTCTGGAATCAGGGCTCAGACGATTGTAGTGAAAATGTAAGCAGCCTGGCAGGTTTCCAGCTGATGAGTTAATGCTGCTATAAACTTCAGTAGTTCCTCTCTGAGGCATGCAGAAGGGTGCAGGCGCTGGGAAGGTGGCCAACAAAGTCAAAGAACAGACGGCAAAGCTAGAGGCCAGCCTCAGGATTCACAACACAATTGTCTTGGAGGTGAATTCCTCCCTTGCCAGAAACCGTCAGGGGCAGGGCTGGAAATCGGTAATCAAATCAAGTGCACATTCCGTGTGAAGACAGCCTGCCTTTGGGAAGCTCGATTAACACAGCTGGAGCAAAGGTAGCTCAGCACTGCAGCCACCCCGTGACTGGATTAGCAGTACAGGGTGCTGAAAGCCAGAGGTTCTTAGTCCTGGCAGGTCAGTTCATTGAGCTTGAGTGAGGTGGTTGTGGTTTGAACTCAGGTTATCACTTCATTCTGAAGCCTAGACATGGAAGTCACCAAAATGTTGAAGACAGAGTAAATCGGTAGAGCATCAACTGGTCAGATTTCATTGGACAAATGGAAAACAAACGACCAAGAGAAACATGGTTGTTTTCCTTTCTGTAAGGGAAGGTTAGCAGCAGCAAGCTATTTTTGTTTTCGATTTCAGTAAAGTTTTGGGGGGCGGGAAAAGTGTAACAATAGATCAGTAGCTGTGGGATAGGAGATAAGTTCAGCTGATGGAGATTCTTGCTGTGAAGCTGCAGCTATTGTAGCAGACAATGGGCAGATTCCTCCCTGATACACCTTTCCTGACAAACAAGGACTTGTCTACTGTGCAGTCAGTGCCTGGGGTTTGCTCATACTTTAGCTAGTGTTTGTTCTTCCTCCTGGTACCTTAACATCAGAGATTTCATCCAGGCTGGAGGATCTGAGGGATAAGTGAAGTGGTGCAGGGATGGTTAGTTGACACACAGCTCTGTTGTCATTGTGCATCTGTCCTCATCCTAACTTGTTCATAGATACCCAAGGCTTATCTGTAGCTGCTTCAAGAATATCAGTGGCAGAAGCTGTTAGTGGGACATTACAATTTAGCAACATCTCCTTCTACAGACTCCTTGAGAGTCCAGTAAACCAGCACCCTTATGCAAATGCCAGATTTTCTGTTTAAAGTTTTCGACTTAAGAAACTTGGGGGGGTGGAAATGCATTTTGGTTTAATATCTATAAAGCTAAAGTAAATGAAGGTCTTCAGAGACTAAATCACTTGCACTGAACACTTTAAAAAGGACTATATTCCCTTGGAAGCAAATCTAAATGATCTAAGTTATGCAGCACAATCTACTGCATATTAAGCATAGTTTGAGTGATGTAACAAAGTTCTGCAAAAGGTAGAAATACTATACAACCTACAATTCTAGAAGCGTGGTTAAACATTACTCAAATCTGAGAGGATGATCTTCTCGTGACAAACTTTTTGAAGCACAGCCTATGGCTGCAAAAGTGTTTGCTTGTCTGGAGAATGTATTTTGTATGATACCCATACAAGTTTTATACAGTCAGGTAGTGCCTAGGTCATGTTCCTGTTCCTCCACAGTGCTTGGATTGATAGGGTAGTGTGAAGAGTTGCAGTAGCAGCAACCTGGCTGCCTTGTATTTTGAGTTTGGTTTGCTGCTGCTTCTTTTTTTTTTTTTTGAAGTTACTGAAGGCCAGAATTCCAGGTTGTGTCCTTACTTATGCCAGAACAAACACACTACAACTTAGTTTAAAAAAAAAACAACCCCAAGTTATGGAAGTGAAAGGGACATCATCAAAACAGAGCAGTGATTTGTTTGATAATACAGAGCAGCAAACCTTAAATAGATCAATATGTGGAGAAATCAGTTACTGGTAAGTTTCTCTGAAAACAAATACAGTGAAAGCATTTTACTTTAAAGTGGTTTGGGTGGCTTATTTATTTTTCATGGTAATACAGCAGACTACCATTATTTAAAGTCTTTGTTTTTTGTTAAACCTGCTTGGATTTTTTTGTTTTAGGAATAGAAGAAGCAAAATAATTTCTTATCAGTTCAAAGACAAACAAACGGTAGCAGTTATTGATGCTAAACCAGCTATTGTAGGCTGAGCACTGTATGGTTCTCACAGATATAAAGGACATTCTGGGCAAAGTTCCCATACAATGCTCAGTGTGTCTTACTAGAAATTAGTGAAGGTGGGGTCAGGGGTGGAGGAAATAGAGAGAGATGTGAGCTGTACTACTCAGATAAATGTTCTGTTATCACTTTGTTTTCTTTCTGTACAGAATTAGACTTCGATAGTTCTGATTTGGGGAGAAGGAACTGGGAACTGTTACTTCCCGTGAATTGCACTTTTTGTCTTTTGTGTGATTTTTCTGTGTTTTACATACAATGTCTAGATAAAGCTAGAAATAATTGTTGGTTGAAGGTCTAATAAACCATATTTGACCTGGCATTGTGCAATGGTGATCCTTACTGTTCTCTGTAGTGTTCTAATGGAAGTGAAAAGGAGGAGCTGGTTCTGCAAGTTGATGCCAAGTTATAAAAGTATCACCTGTGAAATATTTTGAGCTTTTTCTGTGGAACCATGAGTTTATAACACTGAAGTTGTAGTTACAAAATACATTACGGGTGTTTTCAATAGTATATTTTTTAAAAAGGTATTAGAATATTGAGGGGAAAAATCCCAAAGTTTGCGGCTTTTTCTTTTTTAACAATTAGAAGGGTTGCTATTTTAGGCCCTTTCCATTAGGCAGTTATTGGCTGGAGGGATGGAAAAGGTTTCTTCTCCTTTATCTAACCTTCCTCCCCTTTATCCTTCTATCCCTTCAGGAGCAAACAGTGACAAAGTTCTTTACTATTGGCTTGTTAATACAGTTATTGTGTGTTTTCACATTCTCCTCAAAATTTATCTCTATCCCTTTCCTAAGGGGAAATGGTTGCAACAACCTGTGTCTTGTTTGGGTTGTGGAGGTTTTCTGGCTCAGGACTTTGTTCCAGGCAGTGAGTGCAGAGGTCCTGTGGACCATGTTGGTGCTGTGCCCTACACCAGCCATATCCCAGTCTCTGCAGGTCTGTCACTGCACTCCAGCATAGTTCAAATGCTGGAGAAGGAGATGTAAAATTTAATTTATTTATTTATTTAAATTCTGCATGGTGTCACCTTCTGTTTTTCATGGAATGTGGTTAATTTTGCACCTTGCATGTGCTTGTGCCTGGAATGGCACTTGATGAGCAAAGTTAAAGGACGTGAAGCATTGAGTTAGGCAGAGGGGTTGTGGAATGGATCAAATGTGTTTCCTGACTGCTTCTATTAGCTGATTACTAATGAAACAATTATGTGGTGACATTTTAACCCTCAAATTGAGACTTTATTTGAAAATTTTGAATTCCATATCCATATTTGGGTCCGTATCCTATTTAAGCACTGGGGGGAGTTCCGTAGTCTGAAACAGAGAGAGCTTTGCTAACCTAGAAGTTGTTAGCCAGAATTAATTTGTCCTTGCAAATAGCTAGGCTGGAAGAATAAATCTTTGAACTTGGGACTGAGTTTTCTGGGTTTCTCGGCTGCTTGGTTCACATGGCTGTGGGCACATCACATTGTTGAGCTCCCTGATATGGTGCTGCCAACTAATACAGCCCAAATCCCAGCAGGGTGGGAGCTCTGTGGCTGGTCATTCCCCTCTAACTAAGGAGTACCTGTAACATCTGCAGGCTGCTTAAGTACAGGATTCTGTCATTCATTGAATGAATGTGACTTCTCATCCTGCTGGATGCTATTTAGGCTGTTTGCATTGCCTTTGAATTAATCTGCAGGCTGTGGTTGATGTTTGTGTTGTAGATGACTACTGCCTACTTTTCATTCAGGCAGGACTGTAAGAGAGATTTTGGTAAATCTGCTTTGTTTTCTGACAAATGCAAGTTAGTGTGCTTAATTTTTCTTTATTCCTGTATTCAGTCGTACCTTAAAGTAAATGTCAATAAAATCTCTTATCTGGCTTGTCAGACTTAGCTGTGCTTGCACTCTCTTTTTGTTTTCAAACATGGGAGTAAGGAGACAGGAATGATGGTGAGCACACCTCTTCCTACACCTGAGATAAGCTGGATACCTCTTCTCTAAAATCATCCATCCAGGCTGGGCAGCTTTCCAGTTAGGATGGCACGTGCCCACCAGTGTGATAGCAGCTGGTTTCAGGAGGTGGGATGATAAGAGTGCTGTTTGAAAAAATACTGCTGCACCAACAGAAACATCAGTTTTCTCCTTCTTGAAAGTGTGTGAAGAAGAGGTAATTATGAGAGACCGTATTGCTCCAGGTCTTAGTCCAAATCCATTTGTGCCCAGAAGCATTCCATATTTGTTAACTTTGAAAGAGCCATGGGCTTTTGAAGCCTGAAGGGAAAAAAAAAGGCAGCACTGAATTGTGCAGTGAGCAGTCCATACAGTGCAGTCAATGTTATTTCTGAAAGTAATTCTCTTATCTGTTTCCGAAGTTGCTCGCCAATCACAAAACTGAGGGGTCAGTTCCGGTTAGTTTTGCAGTAGGTGCCGTAAGCAGTGACTGCTTGATGAACATCGGCTCGTACTTTCCATATGCAACATCTCTGTTCGGTTCAAAGTCACCTGGCAGAGTGCAAAGCACCATGAGTCATCCTGGCACTGCTGGAGTGTGTAACTACTAAGCTGGGGCAAGCCTGGCTTTTATCTGGTCTGTGTGCAGAGCAGGACCATCAAACAGTGCAGAACAGGACAGAGAAACACACCTTTGTGCTGTTCTGTCTTACGGTGGGTGGATAAACTGCAATATCTTGGGTGCTTTTTGAAACTGCACCAGCTGCAGTTTGTGGTCTCAAGAGGCTGAAAATTCCATTAGGAGTGAACATGTTTCTGGAGTGCCTGGCTCTGCTCCAGAGCCAACAGCACAGCACTAACCCTGGGCACCTCTTTCTCTGGGTGAAGAGCAGTGTTGGCCCAGTGTGCCAGTGGTGTAGCCGTGCTCTGCCTGTAGCGTGACTCAAAGTGACTGTGCTAATGGGTACTGTGCCTCTCAATCTGGCAGTATTCTCTGATTTTTTTTCTAGCCTCTTAAGTTTTATGTTGGAGTGTGGATCACCACTGGAATAGAAATTTGGGGAAAAAGATTTTCTAAAGGGAAGTTTGAAAGACAGAAGCTTTATATAAAACCTTTCTGTTCTCATTTTTAGAATCTGCAGTAAGTTGTTCTCAGTATTATTAATTCTTCTGGCAGGTGGAGTTAATTTGTGTATTAGTCTTCATGCTGCTGGATGAATTATAGATTTAATTATGGTCCAGGTGCTCAGAGCTTTGCTGTTTTTCTAAAAGTGAAATATAAAGAAAAAATAAGTCTGAGTAATTTTTTGGCTTATTGAATAAATGTAAATACTGAGTAACCATACCAGAGTATAAATAAAGAGAGGATTTACTTTGCAGAGAATGTTATTATCTACTCCAGGGTATTCTGCTTTGTGGGGAGGATTAGTGCTCTGCATTATACTGGGACATACCTTTTTACAGCTACTACCTTATGGAGCAGAAGATTAAAAACTTTTCCAGTAATTCCTTGTATTTCCAAATTTTCTTTTGCAATTACAACTGATTATTAGTGGCCAAAGGTTGATTGGAGTTAAAGTAGCCATAGTGAGAAACAATCCCTGCTTCCCTAGTAAGTGTAAATAACCTGCCTACTTGTAGTGTTCCTCTTCATCTGTTACTCAGTCTTTTCTACCTGAGACAGTTTTATTCACAGTCCTTGAATGTTCTCATACTGCAAAGCTACTAATGTTTGTTTGTTTATTTTCCTAAAACAGTTTTCCATCATACTTTCTCCTAATCTATATGAAAATTTACTTTTTGATTGCAATTTAATTCCATGAAACTCTTTTCATAACTGCCTGTTCACAAGCAGGCTGGATACAAGATCTGTGAGACTTCATAGGATGTTTGGGCAAGGGGCAAGTTTATGAGCTATGTTAATTAACTGGGACTTATTTCTCTTCATTCCTTTTTTGTTTCTACTTTTTTAATTACTGCCTTTCTGCTTTGTGGCCATGAGTCAGAAAAAGCACACTTTTCTCACATTTTCTGGGAAACGTGTGTGTGTTTAAATGCTTTTCTGGAGGGAGAGTGAATTGGCCCTGTTTCAGCTGCCACTAAACATCACTTGGCAGAGCCTATGGAATGATATGCCCGTGTGTCTGCTGAAGTATTGGGGACCAAAAAAAAAAATAAAGACTATACTTTAATATATTTCACTAATATAATATGCCATTTATGCATGCAATAGTATGAAATTTTCAGATGAGGGTCAACTAATTTATTCTTTCAATTGTCTCCTTTTACTTCTTCTAATTTGTGGGTCAGAAAAATGCGTGTCATGATTTCATTTTCTTTTTGGGGCTGCATAACAACTACCCTCAGGATTCCACTGTTCCTTGGACAGGAATAACATATTTGATGCACCTCCTGAGGAAGCAGCCAGAAGTGCATGTTCTGACCTCATCTTTAAGTTTTTTCATTTCCTTTACTGACACTTAATGAAGTTACTATCGCAGCCATTAAAGATAATTTTGTAGAAGTAGATTATGTAATTATTGCAGTTGTACTGGTTTTAGTATTGATGCTGATTCTTCATTTTGGCCCAGTATGGCGATGCCAGTTTGCTCTGGTTGTTGGATATGAAATCACTGTTGGGTGTTTGAGGTGGGTGGGGAGTTTGTTCTGGGGAAATCTGCATGGTTTAGAGCACTTTGACACTTTGGTTTGATAAAAGAAATGAAGGGACTCTGACTTAATGTCTCTAAATTTTTTTCCCCAATTTCTTTGATGCTTAGTGCGGGGGATCATTTCTAAAACTTTTGCTGTTATCACCAGAGTCAGTTCTGTTTCATTGATATTGCCATTATGGAGAACTGTGCAATTGTCTTCAGGATATCCCTGGTGCTAGTGGACCTACAAGTGGGTTTTCACAATTTTTTTAAGCTCTCTTGATGCACTGCAACTTTTGGTTGGGGAACCTACACATGCAATTTCTTTATTTGAATACATCTTTAATGTGGTTAAGTTTAGAATAAGATTAGGAGGTAAACTCTTCATGGGGATTTTCCTATTACAGAGCCTAAATTTAGCCTCCTTTTATATAAGCATAATTTTATGTCATGAAGTACCTACACTTTGTGGTAGGAAAGTGAATGAATGGACTGGGGGCTGACAGTGTATAGACTTTCAAATCCTTTACTGAAGAAGGAAATGCAATTGATGTCAGCATGTTAATTTGATGAAGCGCATTTATAGGAGGCTTTATATAGCTGTTGGGTGTTAACTTAAAACCGTGTCTTCATTTGCTACGTTTGTTTGTTTGTTGTGTCCTTAGATTATTTAATAAAACATGCAGTGAAACACTAGAAAAGCTCCTGGACTTTGTCTTCCAAACAGCTACTGCTGTCAGTGTTAAGGTTCTTCGTGTCTTAAAACAGTCATTTTTCTTTACAGCAAAAGTATGATTCAGAAGAGTTATTTACTCTTCATGCATTACTATATATCTTTATTTTAAAATGGAATTGTGTGGCTTTTCCTGATGTTGGAAGTCAAATCGAGTGCACTGTAATTTCTGGAGACAAAAATACTACTGTATAAAATCCTTATTAATATAAAAAATATGCAGAGAAACAGTTTAAGACAGTGCCACACACTCCTCAGATTCCTGTTGTTTCTGATGGCCAACGTGAGCCTCACCCATGTATTTTTGTGATATATAACTGCATACACTGGTGCCGTGCATGAAACAAGGTTGGCTTTGCACCACTCAATTGTCATCAGTCCTATCTCGTTATTACTCATAAATCTTGATTCTCTGTAAGCACACTATAGATGCTCCCTGTTTAGTGCTCAGGAACTCCTTCCTTGGAAATTGTGTGCCTTTTTAATGTGTCATGGCTCAATTATCACGTTCGTTTTTGGCTGCCAAAATAGCCATATATATTGTCTAGCAAGTGACAGCCTGGGCCTTTATCTCTTCCTGGCCGTTTGCCAGCTGTGTAATTGCAGCCCTGTGTTTGCTGTGTGTCACATCTTATGGTGGTCTATTATACCCAGTTAAAACAATATTTTGAAAATGTTTCAAATGTAAACTAATTCTGTGAGACTTTATCTCCTGTTATTTACATGATCTGCTGAGGATGTAATGTAGTTTCATGTAAGGTAGTTTTTCCCCCCTACAAATACAAACATTTGTACCTCCAATCATCTTATGAGTTTCCAGGGCAGAGAGAAGACAAGATGGGGACGCAAAAATGCTATCTTGTCCCCTTGAGAGATGTAATTAAAGCTGTAACTTCTCATGCAATTTTTCATTTGTGGTTTCCAAGGCATTTTAAAAGCCAAATATTCTCTTTGTTCTGCCCTTTAGACAAGAACAAACATACAGAAACCGAGCTGAGATCTCAATGGGAGTAGCAAAGCCTGTGAGCTGTATTTCTGCCCGAATAGATACTTTGGGTGAGGATGATGTTCGGTTTTGAGTGAATGGTGTCTTAGAGAGGCAGAGAACGATGCAGGTGCTGTACACAGCATGTTCTGTTTGGCAGCTGCCTGCTTCCCAGCTGGACTGCTGGTCTGTGTCCTACTGCCCCACACCACCCAGGGGATGGAGCCAGGCTATGTGAAACCAGGGTATTAGAGGGCTAAGCACTCCACAGCACTTCAGTGCTTGGGCAAGTATGAGCCCAGTTTTCCCTGCTCCTCTTTGTACAGATATTAATCTCTTGCTCACTTTCTCAGTGAAGAGCATATGTCTTTGAGAGTTTCAGCTCCTGAATGAGATTCCTATGTGGTGCAAACTTACTTTAGCCTTGAAATCAATGAAGGTACATTAGCTAACATTCTTGGCTATGTAGATTTGTTGGCTGAAACTTTGCTTTTCCAATGCTTAAAGAGGAAACCAGTATTTGTTCTATTGCTTGTTTAATAGGAAGAATAACTGTTTAACAAGAAAGACATGATAAAAGTCTTGGGAAACAGCTTTGCAGTTCAGAGGACAGCAGAACAGAAGACAGCTTAAGAAAGATCCCACTTTTGTGCAAAACACTAAATTTATAATTAGGGGTTAGCTTTAAAAAAAGAGAAAGAACAAGATATCCTGGAGGCAGGATTAGATCTACAAGATTTTTTCTTCTTAATAATTGGAGGGGAAAAGATCCCATCTAGCTAAAACCATCTAGCATGCTGGAAGAGGTTTGATATTAAAATGGGCTTTTTTAAAAGGAAATAAAATTGTTAAGAGTGCTCTTAAACCCACTTTGTGAAAAATCTTATATTGTGTGAGAATAATATACTCAAGTGTGTGCATGTATGTTTTTTCCGGTTAATTTGATAGAAAAGTTCTGGTAAATAACACCCCCACATACCTTTTTGAGAAGCTGACCTGTTTAAGTAGGGTTACAAAGTGAGTATTAAAAGATATTTAGGAGAAAGTTGTACATATATGGGGCAGCTGGAGTGAGAGTGGTTGTGGCAGTTCTGCTGTGCTGTCACTGCATGTCTCTTCAGGAAATGCATCAAAACAGTTGCTAGGATCACTTTGTTGTAGCTAGATCTGCATAATTCTAGTAGTTTTCGATGTGACCAGTTTATCTAGTGTAAAAAAAAAAGGCCACTTTTCCATGCTGGAGTTTCTGCTTGACTAAACTCCTCCTTGTTCCATTAAGCTTTTGTGTAAGTGCTGTATTTAGTATTAGTTTTGCATGTGAGTTTATTATATATCTCAAATCACATTACTTTCTGCTGAGTCCGAAGACACCATCAGCTAAGTTCTGTAGTATACAGATAAAGTGGGTACTGAAAGGCAGCCTGACAGAAATCCTTACTCTTTGTATACCACTTGGTTTGATAAGGCAGGTATGCATGTGTGCCATTGATGTGCAGGCTTTGGGCATTCCCTGATGGAGATGTTTACATGATTTGTTAAGAAGTCGTTATTTCTGAGGAGCAGTTACAACAGCTGGTTAATAGATACCATCTCATTGAAAAACACTTGCTTGCATGGTCATTGCAAATTAGTGGTGGCCTTAGGGAAGTGAAGGTTCTTTACTGTTCAAGGTCTTCAGGTATGCCTTCGAATTAGATACAAGAAGTTAAATCCCATCAAAGCTTATACAAAGCTTATACAAAGCAATGATACTACTTACTCGTCATGACTGAACATTCACTGCTTGACAAAGGATATGAAGGAGGACATGCCCAGGACACGTCACAAGAGCACACAGCCTGTACACCACTACAGGCTCATCAAGCCCTGAATGTTGAAATAATGAAATGTTGATCAAATGCAGAAAACTGGTGGAAAGCAGAGTGTGCAAGTGCTTGTGCAGCATTTGCTGTGGAACTGTTGAAAGGTGCAGTATGGTGCAGCCAAAATGCCGAACTGTCAGGAGCTGATGGTGTTTGGGGTGAGTGTGGACCAGCTGCAGAACTGGTACTTCAGGGTTTTGCTTGACTTTTCACCATGTTGCCTTTGTTCACTGTTTCTAACTTTTTGTATCTTCTCCCTCTTCCATCTCCACAGCTGTGAAGTGTAAATAATTGGGGCTGAACACTGGCTTTTTTCCAGTGAAGTATTTGTTTTATAATCATAGTTACTTTCTCTGGGGAATAAAAAAAAAATAAAAAAGAAAAGAAAAAATGATACATCCTCTGCAGGAACATGCAGTGAATTCAGGGTTAAAGCAGGCCAGGAAAAGGGACGCTTCCCTTTCTTGTCAAATTGGCTTGGGTTTCTTAGATGCATCACGATGGAATGCAGTCCTGAAACGCCAGTTTTCTTGTAAGGAGGAAGCAGAGCCAATTGATTTAAACTTCTAGTTGCATCTGCTGGCAATTTCCAGCAGAAGCTAATTACAGCTCACAGCTATCACCAGCAGATGACTGACTGGTTCCACCTCTCAAAGAAGGAAGTTTAAACCTGCACAGGGTTTCTTCTCCCTTGAAATTGTAAGTCTGGGGTAACATTTTTTTAAGCAAGTATTTTACACACACTAACAGAAATTTTCTGAAATTAGGTAAAATATTTCATCATACCAATACTATCTGTAGCTCTTTCCAAATCTGGAAGGTCATTAATTGGGCTTTGCACTGTATCCCTATATCATTTCAACACTACATGGTGTGCATGTTTAAATTCTCATGTGATTAACCCAGCTCTCTTTCTGTGTTGTCAGTCCCGCAGATCACTTCAGGGTAACTAAAACGGTTCAGACCTTTTTGCTAAGTTAATGCTGCAGGTTCGAAAATGCTTATAGGTGCTGAAAAATTCACATCTCTTGATACTGTAGTTCCACTAATAAAAATTTTGCGAGAGTGAACCTTTTGAAGAAAGAATAGAGCATGATTTTTTTCAGCTAGCATCGCTAGGTGGCATTGCTTGGTAGTCTAACAGCTGAGAGTTGGTTTGAAAATAGATGAAATTAATGTAAATTGAAAGAGTAATTAAAAAATGTTTAAATCTTTCAGTGTGTATGTCTTAGGTATTTTTTTCCTTATCACTTATGCTTCTAATTGCTCAAGAGAGGGTGCCTCATTTAAGTCTTACTTCTGCCTGTTGCAGCTTTAAGCAAGTAATCTGCTGTAGTTTGTGCTGTGGTTCTGCTGTCTTCTTGGCTTGCTTGAAAACTTCTTGAAGTTGTGAGCTGAAGGACCAAGGCTCAGCTAGACCCTGTGCCACTATTTCAGGCATGTGTTTCTCTGTACACAATTAGCCTCTTTTAATTGTATGCTGAAATATTAGCGGAAGGACTGTTTGGAGGCTGCCAGAGCAGACAGACAACAAAAAACCATGCCAGCGTTACTTTACAGAGGCTCCTGGGATGGCATATTTTTCTAAAGTATGATGTCCACTGTTATTATGGGCAACATGAAATTTTAAAAAGTTGTTGTTTAGGGTTTTATTCTGTTGTTTATTTTGTGGTGCAGACACCATGCACTTTTTTTTCTGGCTAGTTTCCTTTATTTTGTCAGTGGTCAGTCATGCTCCAGCTGCAGCACTGGCATAACACCACTGTGCCTGCACATGAGGAATGATCTTGCCTGCACACTGTCCTCTGGCATGCTTTTTCCCAGGCAAAAGGAAACCTGCCTTTCATGTCAGCAGTGTATTTAGCTGAAAGCAAAAAGACATCAGGTAGGTGGGTTTATTCGGAGAGGATGGTAAGGAGAAATAATGAACCAAGCAGCTTTTGTTCAGGGGTTTCAGTTCAGCTCCATCATCTGCCTCTTTTAAAATGTGAGAATTTGGCATAACCTACCCCCCTTTCTTAGGTCACCTGCACTTTTAGTTTAAAAGATCTCCTGCTTGACACTATAGTTATTTTTAAATTCTTTCTTAACCCATTGCAGATGTCTTTATAAGTCTACAGAAAACTAAAGAATTGTTGTTGGCATGAATTGGTATAACTCATTTGTTTGGTTTCTTAGTTTAAATAATGGTTCTAGTTAATATCAATCAATTTGCCTGTAATTCTACATTTAGATGTAGAGTGTGCACACCTCTAGTTGTTTTAACACTTGTATTTACAAAACAGTATCTTTAAAGACTTTACAGTAGAATTTTAGTTGTAGGATGATGTTGAGGATTTACATTAACAGCTTGGACACCTGTAAAGCAGTATCACATTTCAAAAATAATCAAAAATAAAAAAGCCATATTAAAGAAACCAACAAACAATGAGTATGTACCAGACTGTATTTTGATGATGGTTACCAAAGCTTCTGTTTACTTAAGAGATTTGAAATTAGGTGCTAGACCTTATTTGAACTACTTTATGAAAACCTCTGCAGTGTATTTCTGTAGGTTAATGTAGTTCTTTGTGAAGCCTCACTTCAGAGAAATGGCAAATGAGATTTGGGGGAGAGAGCAAGGTTGTTTGAGAACTGCAGCATGACGCTTAACAGCCTCCTCACGTGTGCTGGAGGGCAGTATAAGAATATCAGGAGAGGAAAACCCTTAATCTTCTTTTACATGTCCATATGTTTTTAAATCAGAATAATGGGCATAACTATAAAGCAATCAAGTTACTTATGGGCTGATTTTTCATCCCTTTATACACGGTAACTGATAATAAAGATTCAAAATTTGGTACAAAAGAGCACTGGTGGGAGAGGTCATTCATTTGAACACCCAGCCAGTAAAGTACTGAAGCACGTGCTTATTTCCCATTGCGGTCTGTGGGTTTTAAGCACATGCAGAAATACTTTGCTGGGCTGGGTTCAAGCGAGGGGAGTCAGTTAAGTGGGGCCAAACACTGAAAGAAGAGGGGAAACCAGCATGACCGCAAGTCAGAAATAGCTACCGAGTTCATTGTTTTACAGCTCTACCTGTAGCTGTGCAATGCACTGCTAATATTTGTGCCACATCTCCTTCAAATATGTCTGATTCACCAATGGCTCCACATGGGGTTTAGCCCACTGTCTGACCAGTGCATTTGCATGGCCTTTGGTACCTGGCCAAGGTGAGGAGAGAGAAAGCAGGGCATGTCAGACCTGCCTGTTGTCCTCTTGCCTTTGCCAGCTTTCGTGTAGCAGTTTCAGAAATATACCATTCAAAGGAATAATATTTCTGCCACACTTCCATCCCAGTGTGCTGTCTGCAAGCAGCAAGAGGCAGAAGTGTGGAGCCAGAAGTTGTGAGGAACCACTTGCTACATTGCTGTTTCATGAGCGTAAAATCAAAGTATACATTTGGTGCCAGTTTTTTCACCTAAATTTTACATGAGGGCTGAATGCTCATCTAATCCTGTTTATTTGGGGGCATTCAGCACATAATACTAAATGTGCTTGATTTTTTTTTATTTGCAGGTCACCTTTTAATGGAGCTGTAAAAGTAAGTGTAAACTGCACCTTCTTTTGTCATCAGTAAGTGCTGAAGCGTGTCATGCTCAGGGTAGAAGTGTCTCTGGGCTCCCATGTGGGAGAAGGGTGGGCAAACCTTAGCACTACCCAGTAAGTAAGAGGGTTGAAATACAACATGGGCTCTTGTTCGTTTGCACTGCCTGTTTGTACAGGCCTCTTCAACACTGCAAATACCTTTTACTTATTTCTTGGAATGCTTGTCAGGGGACCCTGTTGTACTGATCCTAACAAAGACGTGTTCAGGACAGTTTTTGCTCCAAAGAGTTTATCTACAGTAACTAATGGTTCTCCTGTTTGGTTGAAAAAGAGGTCTGGATAGCTTGTCTTGATGACCTCCAGGTCAGATATAATTACGAAACAGAGCTCATGCTGTTACTCTGTATAGGGAGGTAGCACTAACCCCTTTCAGTGTCTTACAGAGGATCTTTGTCCTTGGTAGAAGTCAATTAAGAACATTTTCCACATGATTCCTATGGGCGATTCCTGTGGTTCCTATCTAAAGTAAAGAGAGTATGATTTGGATGCACTATGGACATATGCCAGAAATGCAGGTGTAAGCCAGATGAAGCAGTCATAGTTCTCAACCCCCCTTTTTCCTTGCCTGATTTGCAGCTGTTGAATTCATTAGCAGTGCACGTAAATGGGCAATGACCCAAAGCAGGGTCAAATTCACAGTACTCTGTGAATGCTTTGGGCTGTAATCTGGATGGCTGGTGGAATAAAAAGTCAGATCAGGAGTCAGAGTGTCTTAAAGTGTCCTCTTTTTGCAGGAGCAGGTTATAACCCCCAGCAACTGCTGCTGCAGATCCTCCTCGCTCACTCCCTATCTTGGCAGCTCCTGTTTTTGAATGGGCAATGTCTGCATATCCTTGATGATGGGAGGAGATGAGCCTTAGGATGCTTCACCCTAGAGGATCATCGGTCCCTTTTAGGCACCCGGCAGGAATGGGCAGTGTCTGGAGGTGGCTGCTCAGCTGCCAGTGATCTGTGTGTGTGTCTGCCTGGCCTGGGTGCTGAGCACTGTTCCTCCAGCAGTTGTGTGATCACTGAAATCCGGATTAAGTTCTCATTTCTTATAGAAACTGTGTGTGTTTATTTTAAATCACAAGTTTTTGGGAAAAAAACCCAGCTGTTTAACCGTGGCATTTCCAGGAGGGTGGGAAAAATGCCAGATGGAAGCAAATGTAGTTTTTAGTGGTTGTGAGAAGCAGACTTGAGGATCTGTGTTACAAGTGGCTGCTGTCACTGCAGAATTTGTCTTCCTCTGCACAGAGCTGAGCTTCCCAATGTAATGTCAGCATTGCAGATCATCTAAAATAGATCTGATGTCTTACCTCAGTGCCAGGCATGCGAATTTCTCTGTCTGCTTTGAATCAGTTGCAATAAAAAAATGACCACTTTGGCTTGCCCTCAGCACCTGAAACATACCTTTATGAGATTGCAGGCAATTTCATCCCACTTGTGTTTTTTCAAATCAAAACAGCTTGGATGACATTTGTCAGATCGGTTTTGTGGATATGGAAGAGAGTCAGAACATCAAGTGCCAGAAGTTGGGAGCTCAGAAGGGCCTCAGCCCTCGTGTGGGCAGGGCTGTGGTAAGGGTCACTGTGGCCTCAGCAAGCTCTTACGTGGAGTGATGTGCCTATTTAAAAAGTACAGACCAGGCTTGCAGACAATGGGCATCTACCAAGGGGCCTGCCTCAATTTCCTGTCTCCTCTTGGAGCTGTTCGCCGTGTGAACTGGGGTGTGCGGCTGCCAACACCGGAAAACACAGAGCAGGACTGAGGTGGTGGTAGCAGTGAGCTCCCCTTCCTGTGCTGCTGGGAGAATGGTGAAGAGCGTGAGGCACAGGTGAGCTTCCAGGCCTGATAGGGGCTGGCAAAAGGCAGAGCTGCACAGAGGGATGAATACTGTAAGGGAACACCAGCTGGCCTAACTTCATCTCAAAGGCTGCCCATTTAGTACAGGGCTGTCACTGGATCCTGCAAGGAGCTGTATGAATACACCAGTCTAACACAGCCAAGGCAAGATGGCCAGTGCCCCTGAGAGAGAGAGACCCCCCTCCTTGGCCTGCACTTGTGTGGAGAAGACAACAGGAGTGTCCTGGGACAGGAAGACTGGCAGAGTGTTTTTCAGGAGAATCTCTTCCCTTGCTTTATGTCTTCTAGTGCTCCAGGAAAATGTCAATACTCAAGTAAAATGAAAAATGCTTCTTTTTTTTGCATAAACACAAAGTGTTAGAAAAAACAGAAAGTTCAGCTAGAGATTGCTGAGAGGAAACACTCAAGTTGTGCAGGGCCAGAGAGGTTGGTGCAGGATGTTTTGTGGGTAGGGCTGCACAATGAAACTTGCATGAGATGTTCTCCTATGCCTGTCCCCCAGTTTGGGATGCACTGCGTTGTAGCTTTATTTTTTTTAGACACTGCTTGAATCAACTCAGCAGGAGGTTGAAGCAGCAAGCTGCTGTCCTCTCCTTGGAGACAGGGAAGTATCAGCATGCCACCAGACCTGACCTGCTTATATTACATGCACTAAGTTTCTTTCTGCTGTCTGTTTTTCATCAAAAGATTAGAGCACAAGCTGAAAGAAAGACTTTGAAGGGCAAGGCCCTCTGCCTAATTATGCATTAGGCCCCTTGCAGTAAACAAATGAGCTAGAGGCTGTTCCTTAAATAGTCTAATTCCTATTGTACCAACCCACAAAAGAGTGGTGGTGTTCAGTTCCTGATCTTTCTTGATGTTCACAGGTGCTCCATTCCTGAGCGCCTCCTCTGCCTGGAATCTTACTCTGTGGCCACAGAGGCACACTCTTTCATCCTGTTAGATGTGAGACAAGGAGGGGGAGGATTGCTGTTTCCAGGGAAAGTACATCTCCTTGGCAGTGAGTGTTTACCTGGGAGAGCCAGGAACAAGCTTGGGTGGCTGCCAGTCCATTTGGCAAATGTGAGGCATTTGGAGGGAGGGTACCCAGCAGGAGTGCGGAGAAGCACCTAAAAGATCAGTTTGTCCAGCTGTGTCCTCTGGGAGTACCATGGGTAGCTGAGGCCCAAGGACTTCTTTTCTTGTGCTGACCCTGCTGTGGGAGCAGCAATCTGCTGCAGAAGGGAAGAGCAGATTGGCAGCCTTCTCCCTACTGGGCCCCTGGCAAGATGTGTGCTTTCAGGAGTGAGCTTGGAGAAACACTTCCTTACAGAAGGCTTGACAGCAATTTCAACAGCCAGTCAGGACTAAGCAAACTTGCTCTCACTTCCAGCACTGTGTGGGTGAAGGGCAGCTCACCTCTCCAACAGTCTCATCTTTTATGTGCTCTTTCTGACAGCTTCCACCATGGAACCTCTTTGCCTTGAAACATGTGTTGTGATCCTGCTTTTCCCCAGGGAGCAAAAGCAGGCTGGTGCAGGTGGCATGGCTCTGCTCTGTGGTTAGCTGCAATTGCTGGCCATGTCTGAGAATAGTCCATGCTTCAGCTTTTTCCTGATCCATTCGCCAAACAACTTGCTTTTCTGCATCATTCCAGGGTTTCTGGGATCTCTCTTATAACCACTGGCTTTTAGTTGGATGCTTCAAGATTATTTTTTCTTTCATAGCTTTTCAAATTGTCCCAAGGTCCTGCTGGCATTCTTGATTGGCTTCAGTCTGGCATGATAACGAGCTGAAATATCCGTCTCTTCTCTCTGTTGCTGGGTAGTGAGGCTGTTGCCTGCCTCAGCTCTTACTTCCCTGTAAAGACCCCAGAGATGGAGGAAAAGGGCTGAGCAAGGACCTCTGTAAGTAGAATGGGGGCGGAAGTGACCACCTAGCAACTAACAGTGACAAATGTTGTGGGGAGAAGCACTGTCTGTATTTCTTTGAATAAGGACTAGGAGATGTTTACAGAGGAAGGAAAGCACAGTTTAAGCATATTTAATATTCATGTGAGTTTAAAAGCCCATCAATGTTTATAATCAAATAGATAATTCAAATATACTGAAGTATACTTTCAACAAGGAGATGTTGCAAGCCTAAGGGCTTTGAGATTGCTTTGTTGGTGGACTGTGGACTTTGGTGAGGTTATTATAGTACTGACTTGATAGATTTGCTAACAGGGTAGGTAATCCCCTGTGGCCTCAGTCAAGGCAAAAAAAAAGAAAAAGGGAAGTTAAGAAACTAGTGTCAGCTTGTGGCATTGGCTGAGTAATCTCAAACAGCCATAAATATACTGTAGCTTTTAAGTTATAGAAATATATAATGAGGAAAAGAAGATTTCATTCAGTAGACAGGATAGTGGCAGCCAAGAGAATTAGTTTACATTTTTATTAGGCATTCTCATTAAGGGAATGGGAGGGCAGGATTTATACGCTTCCTGCCTCATAAGGCTTATATGGGATGTTTAGTACTGACATGCTTAAGCATCTCAAACTAATGAAAAGATCATTTCAGGGCTCTTGAACTGCTTTATAGCTTGTGATAACGGAAAAGATGTGTTTATTTCGGGAAAGATTGTTTAACTGGTAGAGAAATGTGTTCTTGAGAACTGCTAGAGTAATATGCCAGTGATTGTCACATGCATATGTAACACAGTAGCTGAATAGCGGATCTAATCTGTTTACCAGGAAAGGAAATAAGATTGTGGGTTTTGCCTTTGCTCCGAACAACAGTGAATTAACCTGAAGAGATTTGGTTTCTTATCCTAAGAGATTTTATCTTATTCTGAGAGACTTTGTATCTTACTTGGTGAGATTGTAGAGGTTCTGAGAGACAGATTTTTCTGTAAAACAAATATTAAATCTGAAAAAATTATAAATCGATTTTTATCTAAGGCACTGGAGGTCTGTTTCATTTTCAGTTTTATTACCTCTTTTTACACTATTTATTAATTCATTAGCTATACTAATTCATTAGTTATACATTATTAATGTTAATTATTGTTAATTGTTAAATGTTAATTATTGATGTTAATTCATTAGCTATACATGAAGATATACTTTATATGTACGCATTTTTAGATTAAAGCACAAATTGCTGTCTTTTTATGAATTTTGAATTAAGTAAAGTATTTCTTACTAGCATTTACTAGTGTCTAAAGTGTAATACAGTGTATTGATTTAAAGCAACTCCACTAACTTCAGTGACATTAGTCAAGCCTCAGACAAGACTGAGAACAAAATTTGGTCAAAGGGAGACTGAGTACGCTTGCTCATTTTAATAATGCTCTGCATAGCTAATGCCAGCAAAATATTTCCAATACCAACTAAATATACCAACTGTTATATACCCTGCATATGTCCTGTGAAAAGTTACAGATTAAAATAGCTTCGCTGAAATCTTTTCAACCTCCTCCATTTAATTTCAGGGGAGCATCTGTCTGGAAAGCATTTAAACAGAAAAATGTCCTGAGTTTTGGATCTTCATTGTTCCTTATTGCCTTCCTCTCTCCTGCCCTGTTGCATGTTTCTTAGATCTGCAACTAAAAGCCATTAACAGCTCAAGAGCTAAACCTGCTCATCAGACTGACATAGGCAGTGACTAGTCCAGGCTGAAGCTGAGAAATCATCTCTTCTCCCTACATGCCCTGCCTGAGATCCAGCTGAGGTCTCTGGTAAATCTTGAGGAAGGGGGAGAATAGGATATCCTCCTGTAGTGTGTTCTGCGTAGAATGTTTCTAAAATTGTTCCAGCCAACATAAACTCTATGTCTTTAGGAACAGACGGTAATACTGTGTATTATGATGCTCTCATTTATCATTTTAAGGCTCTGTTTAGTTGACCTCTTGATGCTGACATTTGTAACATTTCCCAGATAATAAAACTGAGCCTCTTTCTGACTTTCCGTAACCACTGGGAATGTGGTCCTCTCTGCCCCCCTCCTCTCCACCAGTTCCCACAGACCCCCGCTGGCAGCTCCTCAGCAGTCATGTGAATTCTCCCTCCCAGGCTGGACCTGAGCACACAATCTTCGTTTCGTTTTTGGACATGCTTTTGTACACTGCTCTTCTAAGTAAAAATCAAGATTGCATCCAGCTGCTCCAGACTATTTAAATCTTTTGAAAGCGTGTTTGTCCTGGAACAGCCCTGTTGAAACGAACAGAGGAGTGGGACATGCCAAGTGTATCCTTGGCAGCTCTGAACAAATCCCTGCCCGATAACATGTTTTGGTTTGTTGTTCAACAGTGGAGTGAGTTTTTTGAAATTTCAATGATCATAATTAGGCTTCAAAAGTTAACATTGTGTCAGCATGCAGAAAAGAAACTGAATGTTGTCTTGGAGTCAAATTTCAGACTCAATGTTGTTTGTTCCTGGGTGCGTGGTACTTCTGCCAGAACAATGACATCTGTAACCTCCTTCAACAGGTATTCCCATCTAAGACAAGTAGTGGGTCTAGTATAGGGCATCTTGTCCATCCTTTTGATGCAGGACATATGAAGGTAGGCTCTCAAAAGCTGAGGGAACAGTACTGACCCTTTTCCAGCCAGACTTTTCTTTCTTTAAAATCCCATGCAAGTATCTTCAGTTGGTGACAGTTCTTGGAACGCAGTGAGTCAGGTGATACGGTTGGGTTTACTTCATCAAATAACCAAATTACTCCCTACCTCAGCAGAGTTTATTTTTGGTGTTTCTGAGGAAAGTGTAAATAAAAAACCTACCACATAGAGTTTGAGGGTGTAGTTTTGGGGTATTGGGTCTTTCTGGTTTGTTGGTGTTGAGTTTCTGTTGTTACAACACCCATGGGACCTGTTGAATCTGGAGATAATGTCTGACCTTGAAAACTCCTTTGAGTTACAGAGTAGGGCACAGCCCCCAGGCTTGGATCAATAAACACTATATAGATAGCTTTAACTTCTCAGCATTACTCGTCCTGTGCCAGGCAGGGAAATGGATTGATGTGGCATTCAGATGCAAGCTGACTTGTTTCCAGATTTCATTCATGGAGTCACCGTGAACAAGGCCTGCTCATGCCTCCCTCAGCCACTGCTGTGTCATATATTCCCAGAGCAGAGCAGTGTATGGCACTGAGGTGAGTTTTGGAAAAAGCAGCTTTAATATATTTCTGCATTATTGACATGCACCACACACTGGTGGAGTTTTTCTGCTGCTCTTGCGTCCTTACTAGTTGCTTGTTTTTACTGCTGAAGCCTGATTGTTCTTGAAGGATTCAGTCATGATTCAGTAGCTGTGCAGAAATCCCTGAGAATGTTTTTGTAGCTTTTAACTGTGTTTTGTGTGCTTTTGCCAATGTGTCTTCTGTGAACGTGTCTGTGCTGCAAGACAGGGATATCCAGCCTCAGGCTGGCGAAGAACTTTCTTTGTCTAGCAGGGAGAGCTGGTTTAGGTTAGATGTGCCACTGCTGGGATAACTTTTTGTCTTCTTCAGTAATACAGCCGTATTTTGAATCTAAGTCCTCAGCTAAAATAAAAGTAAAGTGTTTGAGAAAAGTAAATAAAAAAAAAAAAAGCAAATGTTTCTGTTGTTTGTGTATTCACAAAAAAAAAGATGTTTTACAGTGTTATTTATTGAGATGGGGGAAGAGGAGATGATGAGATGGTATCTTTACAGATGAAAGCCATTCTCACTTGTGGGAGTCTACAGAATAAATTATTCAGTCCTTTGTCTTTTTTTGTGAATATTTGAGTATTAACATGCATTGTCTCAAGCTCTGATTTAGCTACTTTGCAGAAAAGTAACATCAGTGTCATGTAGCTGAAAGGATTCAGGGAAACAACCCCTTGTGCATGACAAGTGTACAAAATGTAGTGGTCAGGGGACTGAGAGCAAGCAAGCAAACTCTCAGGGTGTTTGGCTGAGAATTTACTGTGAAGAAATCAGGATTTTTTATGCCATACCATTTTTAGGCTTTCTTACAAAAAATGAGGATTCAGACTGCTAAGCTCAGAAGGAATGAAGGTGCTGCTGCTGCTTGGATAACTTTACAAATGTCCAAGTGTAAAACAATTGCAAATCTGAGTATGCATATGCATTTTTATGTTAAGCAGACTTCTTGCGATATCTCTAAAATTATATGTACAACTGTCCTGTACTGTACAATCTCTTTAAATTTCTGTTTGTTTCTCAAACTGAGGATGCTGGTTTTGCCTGTTTTGATGTGCACTTGATACAACTTGTAATATTTTATTTCTGGTATATTTGCCTCATCCTTATGTTATGACATTGGCATTAGTTTCATGTCTTTTCTAGAAAAATAGCCTCACTGTTCTCCAAGACTTCTTCTTTCTTATCAAGGTTAATAATTGTATAATATGTAATTCCTTTTAGCAGTGGAACTGTCTTCCTCATAATTCTCTCAAGGGATGTTAGTGATGAACTCAACTCAGCATATGAGCCATAGATGTTCTCGAGTATTTTGTTATTTTGACTGGCAGGAAGCTGGGTACAGACAGTTTGCTCTACAGGTATCTATATCTATACACTTATAGATACAAAATATTTGTCCTACTAAAAGGTGATGTCTCTAAAGTTGTTAGTTAAGATGAAGTGTACAGTCAGGTAGTTAAAGGGAACGTCAGGAACTTGTAGGGAAGTTAAGAAATAAAGTTGTCATGTGTAACTTGGAATTTAGCATTACCTAGTTTATGAATATTTAATCATCTCCTATAATATTTCCTTGTCATTTTCCTTGTCCTTTTCTATTCTTCACTATTGAAATATTTCTGTATTAAAAAGAAAGATTTTTAAGGAGAAATAAATGTTGACAGGAGAAATATAAGCACTGTTAACAGATCACAGTATTTCATGTAACTACAGAAGATTTGCACTGATGTAGTTTTGAGATTAACATGCAAACATCTAGAGGCAGTGTATCATCCTCTTTAGGCTAGTTTATAGGAAAAACATGAGAGATTATTTTCATGTTAGTATGCAACAGACAGAAACCAATGAAGAAGTCTTTTGCCATGTACAAAGAGGGTCATTGCATTCATTTGACTAGAAATTCAGGAAGAAAAAATAGCTTCTGGTAGTTTCTGGTTGTTATGTGATTATCTCAGGCATGTTCAGCAGTAAAATTTTGTAAACATAACTTCTCCAGTTTGAATATGAGTCTAAGATGAGTAATTCAAGCAGAGTTGGAATCAGCAGTGGCAAATGACACTTAGGTATTGCTGTCAGTCTATCTGATGAATATTTTCAACAGATATGAAGCAGATAACTATGTCATTTATAATTAATATTTCTTCCTTGACTCTATGTGATTGTCAAGGAAAAGGAATTTTGTCTTTATGGGATGAGGATTGTCTTCATTGCAAGAAGAGTAACAGTTTGAAGGAGTACTAGGGGCATATTCAAGGGAAGGAGAAGAAGATCTCTCTGAGAAGGAATGGGGAACATTCAGCTGAGCCAGACTGAGGCAGAGAGGTAGAGCAAATGTAGGCACATTCTGGGAGAGCTGCGGTCGATCTCTGCTGGCTGAGATTTTAGCAGAAGACATAATTTTCTTACATTTCTGAAGGGAACTTGAGAAGGCTGTGAATGGGAGTGGGAAGGTGTAAAGAGCTTGAAAATTTGAACCATGAGGAGGCTGGAAAAGTACAGTCTACAGAAGAGGTACATTAGTTTTTTGGACCAACCTTGTCAAAATTAATCAAACAAGTGGATAAAGGTGGAGGGAAGTCAGTGTTTGAAAGCTGTGATTTATTTTTCTGTTGGCTGCTTTCTGATGGCAAATAGACAGCTATGTTTAGTTTATTTGTGCTTAGCATATCGAGTGTACCATGTTGTTTGAATGTGACTCTTATTCATACTTGCTTCACCTTGTTCCTTGACTCTATGATCCACTGCTTGGAACTGTGCCCAGAGACTATTCAAAAGCTAAAATCCAACCTGTGCCAGTTTGTTAGGCTTCACTTTATTGGAAATGCCTACGAAATTGCCTCCTGGTTTTTATATGGGTTTGAGGATGGAGCTTGACCTTCAGAGCATTAGAGATTTTCAAGGCTGGGATATTTGTGAGATGGCTCCCTCCTCTGCTGCTGCCTGGGGAGGGTTTCCAAGGTGTGTCCCAATGGTACCCTCTCCCCAGAGCCTGTTGAGTTCACCCTTTTCTGTGCTCCATAAAGTTCTTCCCCCATGACAGTGCCGATCTGGTTAGGATTTGTTGCTCCAGTATAGTTGAGCTAAGTGAATTAGTTTATGACTGTGTAGGCAGTTGATTTTTAGGTGACTAATGTAATTCTTATTCATAGGAAAGTTTGGCATAGCCACTTAGTTGATCCAAGAAGCACAGAAACGACAATCTGCAGAGTATATATAAAGCTTTCAAAATGGATAAAAGAAAGAAGAAGCATCGTCAAAAATAGAGCATCATGATATGTTCCACTTCATATTGCTAATCACTGTCTTTATACCTTCAAGTGGTTTAGTGCCTCGTCTCAAAGGTGAACTGCTACATCTTCCATGACTCAAATGAGTCAGTGGTTAATGAGGTCATGTTGGGTGCTGGAGGTCTCTCCAGGTCAGATCTTTAAAGGGTGGTGCCTTCTCTGAAGTGTTTGAGAGGTGTGTCAGAAGTGTTGTAGTTTGGCTATTTCAGAGCATATTAGGAGATATATCTTTTCACAAAGCCACACTTGTAAAATTGCTGTAATAATGACTGAAATTTGTTAACATTTAAAGAAAAGAAGCACTCATAAGTGTTTAAGGAATTCAGGATAGCACGGGGAGCCAAGTACCTTGGAGGAAAATAGGGTAAATCTTTTTTTTATCTTTAATACACAAAAGCTTAGGGTGGGCTTCTTAGAGCTGACAAGGGTGACTATTCCCATTTAATGCAAGGAAAGCTTAAGGAAAAAGTCAGAAATTACTGGTTCATCTCTTCAGCATTGACTGTCAGCAGGAGAATAGTACTGGATTTTGCAGTACTTTTCATCATAGAATATATTTTAAACAGTTTTTGACTTTTAGTCTGATCAGGGAAAAAAACCATTGTTGCTGCTCTAGCATTACACTTTTTGCTCCCATGTGGCAAACCCATGTGGGCCTTGAGTTCTTCACAGTTCAGGAGCAGCACTGTTGTTTAGGTACTGCAGCTGCACTCCTGCACATGGGGGGAACTCTTCTGCCCTGTTATCCTGAATTCTTTTGAATGAATGAGCCTTTTACTTCCTTTCTTCCAAAGGCATGAGGGATGTAATGTAGTAGAATGGATCAGTCGTTTCCGAGTTTTGCTGCTTGGGAGCTGTGGCTATATTGGAAAAGGAGGGATCATGTTGTTCTGTGCCTGCCAGAAGTGCAGCTTCATGTAACCACAGTCCTCCTGGATAGTCGTCCACGTGTGAACACAGCCACTAATTTTATGTTTGCCACTTTTCTTTTTAGCCACAGAGGTTTTGTAGTTAATACCAGTGTTTACTTGCAACAGCAGCTCCAATGAAGATTGTGATTTAAGTGTCACTTGGTTTGGGACATAGCTGTTCCTTCTGTAGTGTCAGTTCTTATAAACAATGTTCCTAAATGCTTTTGAGTATCATATCCTGAGAACAATACTTTAGGTGCTTAAGTTAGTCTTTTGGAGGGGGGAAAGAGGCTATTATTTGTAGCAGATGATCTTCGACTGCCAAGAAGTACAATGTATTTGAGGCTTATTAGCTAAAATGCATGCATCTAAATACATTTAAAACTGGCTACTGTATTTTTATACAATGTAATCTACAACATATAACAGGGTAGAATTTGTACAAATAAAAGTGAAGATGCTGCTTCCAGTTTTAATCATGACACAGTCTTTCCAGAGCAGGTGGCATTTAGCAGTCTGTGTGTTTTGCCCAAGGTGAAAGTTCTTGCTTTGTTTCTTTTGTCCAAAAAGGTTTCAATAAAGCAACTCTGATGTTAAACAGGATGTTCCTGCTGTACAACTACCAAAAAGCCTCTAGGCCTTGGGCACAGGACACATTCCCTAGGTAGTTCAGAGTCGTCCTTTCTTCCATAGCACAGTCAGAGCATGGTCAGGCATTTGCTCTGCAACCAGTTGCACCTTTGGAGTTGTTACCAGCCTTCTTCTGTGTTGGTTCAGACCTCTCCCAGCTCTGACAGCTGGAGGATTCGTGTGAGTGGGGTCTATTTTCCTGCTTCAGACTACATCCATATAGTTACTTGGTATGTATCCCACTAAAATAGGTTATATCACACTGAGTCTCCTGTGTCAGCAGTACTGCAGGAGCAGAAATACTCAACCAACTCTTCACTCTTCAGCTTATTCACTATATTCCCCAAGAGGAGGCATTTGAAAATAATTTTCCATTTTGTAAATTGTAGACTTGAATGCTCTGCTCTGCAGAGTGCCTCTGCATTGCCACTGACACTTAACTTGGAGTAAAACTTTGTGGACAGAACTGTTGCATCTGAGCAAATGTCTGACTTGGTCCACTTCTCTTTTCATCCCCCTATAAGATTTTCCTGTAAGTTATCCTCAATAAGCACAACATTTGACTGGCCATATGTTTGGCAAAACACATAGATAATTTACAGCTGTTGTTTGTATTCATTTTTATAGTTCTGAAGTTATTTTAAAAACACAGCCTAAAGGACTTTTTCCAGAATTAATAAATTTTCACATAAATCTGGAAATGCCTGTACTTCTGCTCATATCTCCAGAAAAGTGTGTTTAGTTCATTAATTTCATGCTGAAGTGTTAACATTTTAGGTTGTTTTATTAGGAGAGAACAAAGAACTCCTGGCTTGTTGAAAATTTGTTACACAAAAGTAAGGATGAAAAGGTTCCAAAAGAGCTGATGCTAAGCATTGCAAACTGGATGAAGTTGTGCAGATTGAAAAGATTTACAAGTCATCTGGTAATTAGCTTCCAGCTCCTATGGAGTCCTGCCCTGTGAAAGCTGCTCTGCTTATGCTGTAGGGGGAACAGGAGGGAGATGAAGCATAACTCTGAAAAGCAAGATCTTTATGTTCACAAATTATCAAAGGGCTATTGAGGGGACTCTGAGTAGTCCTTTGGAAAACTACCTCCTACCAAAAAAAATGCCAGCATTTCTCCGTTGGCATGGTTATCTTTTCTGCTGGCATTTGCTTGGTGCAGTGGGGAGGAGGAACAAGCTGTTAAAGAGCTCTTTATGGCTTTCCCTGCCTGAGCCAGTCTCTCAGTCTGCCCCACAGCAGCTTGCTGTGCTCCTCAGGGACTGCACCACAGCTGGGAGTTGCTGGAGTGGGACTGGCTTGTTACATCCCCCTGCCTGGCCCGAAATGCCAGTGATGCTTGGGACTGCTGTTAGAGCTGGGCACCTGATGAGTAACCTTCTCCAGGGAAGTAAGGTAACATGTCTGGGTGCAAGGGGTCCAGAGCCAGGCCACAGAGTTTGATCCTTTCGTTATTATTATCATTATTGTTGTTATTATTATTACTATTACTACTACTACTACTGTTGCTACTACTGTATTTTCCGCTACTGTTTTTTAAGTTTCATTAAGGAAGACTTAAGCAAGAGAGAAAACTTGCCATTTGAGTTAGTTTTGTAAGTTGTCTTTTGTGAGCACCTGTCTACATGCTGGTTATAGGGCAAGGTGTGTTTGTGGGGTTTTCTGAAGTTCAGACATTACATTTCAGAGACTTTGGAGACTACTTCTATACCCTGTTCTGTCTCTTACCTGTGCAGTCACTTTTATCAAGTCATTGCCATGTCATGTTTATTATTCTGTCTGTAAACCAGAATATTGATCCTCTTAAATACCTGCAGTCAAAATGGTTAAGATCTAAATGATATATTTACTACTACTTTTTTGTTGTTGCAAATATTTAAGCATCTAAATCACAGTACATAAGTAATCAATCCCGCCAGGCTAACTACTAATAAAAATATTTATCCTTTCAACTCTGAATCTCTTAAGTATTATGAGCAGGCAGCCTGTCTTAAGTTAATTTTTCTAACAGTGCTGCACTTTAAAATTAGGCATTTACAGCAAAGAAAAAGCTTTATTGAGATTAGTTATCAGAAAGGACAGTATTTTTTCTAGATTGCAAATGTAAGCCAATGTGTTGTTAATGATGTTCACTAAATTATACTGACTGAGGATATGAAGGAAGTGGAGTTATGTATCAATATATAATATTAGGACATGTTGGAAGAGATTATACTTAATTAGTATATAACTGATGAACTTTGCAATGGTAGACATTAAATGTATACTTTCCACTGATAAATCATGGTTATAGCCTCAAATAAAAACCATACACACTTTGAGCCTTTTCTTCTTAAGATCACAGTCATTCCGTGGCCGTGTTGTAGCGTTATTTGATTCCTGAATGCAGCGCAACTGGTACTGCAACCTGAGCCGTGGGAGAGAAGGATTTTGCGCCCAGGGTCAGTGCTGTCCATGTGCTTTTGATTTGCCCCAGGTCTGAATTGCTGTATCCTACTGCAGGAGGTAAACGGCCACTCTCCAAGCAGCTGCCTGGAATCTGGGCTGTGGGAGAAAATTACTTTTCTTGGAATGAAGTTGAAGCATATCTTAGTCCAGTGGTACCAGTGGTCCAAGGTCTACAGCAGAGTTCTGTGCAGGTCACAAATTCCTTAGCTTGTCCTGAGCAGTGGCAGCTCCCTTAGAGGAGGGGCGCAAAGCCCTTCTCCGAAGGCTAACCCAAACAGCCTCTGCTCCGAACACTCCACAGAGAATATTTGCTTTGAATACTCATTAAATTAATATTGTTAGAGAGAGCAGTAGTTAGGCTGGATCTGGCTTTTCAATAAACAGATTTTACTGAGTGAGACTTGTTTCACTTAGATGTTTATTGACTTTTTTTTCCCTTAAATGATTATCATTTTCACATTTTTCTTTAGTGTAGTACACCTTTGTGGAATAAAATGAACTCATATCAGACATTGATTTCTGTGTATTTGTATGCATGATGCTTTCTCTATTCCTTTGAATTGCTATGCTTCTGGAACTAAAACTGGTATTCACAGGGGTTTTTAATGCTTTTTTATCCACAAATTACATTTATATATTCTCTGTACCGAGCGTTTCTTCAGCTGTGCCTAGTTCTGCATTATACAAAACAGATTCCTATCCCCAACTGCTTTTGTTTTGAAACTTTCCAAATAATCATATTCAGTGAAGTGTACACTGCTGGGCTAATGTTTTAGCACCCCAGTCAAGCCTGCCCTATGCTTGGTACAGGATGGTTACTGCTCACGGTGTTGGGTCACTCTACGACTTACCTACCACATGAACAGAGTAGGATGGTGAAGAATTAGAGAGAGGATCCTGAGCCTCTACTTTATAAATAGAACACTGCAGATGCAGAATTGCACTTGCAGAGTAATTCCAGCATGTTTTAGGCCAATTCAGGTTGAGCTGCTGCGGATCGCCCACTTCTGCCCTACTCTCCACTGCAGCAGTTCTTGTGCTGATGGTATCCATGCCAGTCTGCAGCCAGCTGCTGCTTCCAGGCGTCCTGGCAGCAGTCATGGATTACTTCTCAACCCACTTAGCACACAGAGCAATTTGGAATGGGATTTCACAAGCACCACTACAGGTGTCAAGGGAGGGGACTGGTTTTGTTGGGGTTAATTGGTTGTGGGACAGCACCAGTCACCATGCACTCAGGTCTCCTGGAATGTTTATACCCCAGAGATTTGCTTTAATATATTCAGATTGACAAAAGCCTATTTGCAGAATTGTTTTGTTGAAAGTACAAAGGTAAAAAAGAAACCACCTAATATCAAGTAATAGATTAAATATATAAAAATTGTTAACAATGATAAACTCTTGCCCAACATTGAATGTAAAGCTTGTAATCATTTTGCTTTAAGCAGAGTTTAAAGCCCGTAGCCAGAATTCTGATGTTCATTTTAGAGCACAAATCTTGTGGGGGGAAAAAGTGAAAACCTCATTTAATCAACCCTCAATGTAGGAAATTTTGTTAACCAGTGGTGGAAACCAGACTAAAGACCTTCTAAACATTTGACTGTTGTGTTGAACAGAGTTCTTGTTTTTTGGCTAATCAGATTCATGCCCCTTCAAAACTGGTAACTGCTTTCAATTTCAGTAGTCCACATAGTGACCCCAAGCATGTTTGGAATGGAGCCAGACTTGAGGAAGTATCCGTGATGTAGGGAAGACCTTGGTGTACGAACTGGGAAAGGACTGTTTTGGTTTTTTTGAGAAATATAGCCTTTTAATAGTTACAGAGATTTCCATTAGGCTTTTATGGTGTCAAGTTAGTCATCTGACACAGGGAGCTATGGCACAGCATTTTCTGGTTTGTTAGTCTGTACAGCCTGATGTGGAAATGGATAAAGGCAAGAGGGAGGAAGTATTTAAAAGTAATGATAGAATTACATTTGGGAGAAAACCTGTGCTAGAAGGTTAGGAAGGCTGAACCAAGAACTTTGATGATGAAAATACAGACTTCCTTTGAAGGAAAATATTCAGTGATTGCTACGGGTTAACATTCGGGAAGTTAGTATGAAACAACTAAAAGTACAAAACTAATATGCATATATTAAAGGTCATTAAATCCCTAAGTAGCTGCTTCTTATTCAGGCTATTAATGTGTGGTAATGCAAGCAGGCTATCTGTCTGGCTGGTTTTGTCTTTCATCTACTTTTTTGTGGGCAAGCTGGAACTTTTTTGCTGAACTTGAAAGCTGATATTTTTAGAGGAGAGGGGAAAAGGCAACTTCTAACTCCACTGCTGTGAAGTGAAGGAGAAGCCCAATCCCTGACATCCTGGAGGCGGCGGAGGAGGTGCCGCTGTGGGAGCACCAGGCATGTTGGGTGTTCATCTTCTTGACAGGTGGATACACCCACATTTCAGTGAAGGAGACTTCTCAGCTATTCTGTATTTCTTGGTCCTTCATGAAGTACCTGAATAAATTGTGTTCTGTAAATTGCACTTTATCCTTTTATGATATCAGAAAAAAGTTTTTCCACAACATTAACAGTGTTCACAAGTTTAATCACAGACTCTGCCTTTAGGTTTGAATTGTCAGATGGTGGTGATTCACTAAATTACTAATGTGCTTTCTATCTTGAAAAGCACTGTTCAGAGGTGTTCCTTTCAATTTTTGGATGAAGGTACCTTCCTTAGAAAAAAAAACATAATCTGCAGAGCAGTAGAAGATTTTTTGAATTTGAAATTGCCTAATGTTTAGATGTTTGGGGTAGATTGATAGCAGGGGATTTCATTTGAACAACCTTAGTTAAGTTCCAGGCTTAGTCTGTTGAAAATTGCCGAGTTATTGTTCCTAGGCATGAGTATTTACAAGTTTACTACATTTTTAGAGTCAGTTGTATTTTTAGATTAATTAGAGCCTTTAGTGAAATTCTTTTGACTGTTCTTTCTTCCTGCATCTGAAGGGTGTGCTTAAAGGATGTTGGGAGTAATAAGTTTTCTTTGTTGTCATTAAAGGTGTCATTGAAAATATTGGTACAAAATCCTAAACTGGATTTCTCAGTGTCACTTAGCTTTCTGACCTGAAGATTTTGCAGTGAATGATGGAGATGACTGGTGTCTAAAACACGTGGATGCCACAGACCCGTTGAATGATCTACTAATAATGTAATCTTGAGTCCAGTGGGTAAAGTGGTGGCCTGGGATTTGGGAGATTTACATTGCAGTCACACTCCACAGCACACATTTTCTGGGTGGCATTAGGCAAATGATCTTGTGTCTGAGCGCCTCTGTTTTGTGTTTGTGGACAGAAGCCTTAAACTAAGGCTGCACAATTTCTCAGGTGTGGTGTGATTCTTTCAGTATGAATTGCAAGAATCGCTATGGAAGCTAAACATTGAAGAATAAAATATACCTGTATCCCAAATGAGTTTGGTTTATGTTAGGGAGTTCAGAACTGTGTAGCTGCTAGTCACATTTCTTCAAGAGAGTGATTTGGCCTTAGTGCAAATTGAGCTTTATACCAACAGCAAGAAAATAGTACGTTTTGGGACTAGTACCATTGGTGTTTCAGCACTGATTACAGGGAGCTGATCTTTTATTTTATGCTAAATTACAGCTTTGTTCTTATAAACACATGGCAAAGTAGCAGGAAATGTTTCCCTTTACTGGCTGTCCTGCTCTGTGTTTTAATGGATAATTTCTCTTGTGTAGACGTGAGAGGGACTTGTATGCAGATTTCAAGTTACTTAAAATAAACCAAATGTTCAGCAGGAACTTTCTTCATGCCTGTGAATCCTGAGATTTCTGTTTTGATAAACAACTCATGTTTGGTAAACTTTTTTGTGTATTGCCTGGGTACAACTCCTCTGTCAAGAGCATAGACAGAAGCAATCTAATACATTTTGTTACATGGTTTAAATTCAGTGTTCCTATTTTAATTTAGCAAACTGTGTTCTGGGATTAGTTATTTTTCAAAATAAAAATTACAAGAATTCTGCCTCCATAATTGGCTAGAGTTGTTCTGGAAAATGGAAAGAAACTGAGCAGACTTTTAAGAGTAGCAAGAAAAGTCCTAGGAACTAGCAGGAGTACAAGGAGGAAAGTAATGCTGAGCTACAAGGAGGAAAGTAATGCTGAGCTATTGTAGCAATGAACTAATTTAATGGGGCTTTTGGCAGTGGAAAAACTGACAGCATTCTAAACTACATAACTTGGGTTATCTACATATTACACCTTTGATGGAATTAGCAAATGATTTGTTACTCAGCTTCGTTTGGTAACAACAGTGTATATTCTTCTGCTAATGGCAAGTTTAGCACTGAAGGTTCTAAAACATGTCTTTCTCTGTAGCATGACCAGTAGCAGATCTGCTCTCAGTCAGATTCCCCTCATGGCACAATTTGATGTGAACCAAAGAGGCAACATGATTACATTTCTAAGAGCACACAGTCTAAGGTTTATGCCCTACGCTGACTGCACGAGAGCAACTGGTACGTGATTAAGCACAAAGCTAATCCGTTGATGTTTTTCAAATGTGTACAGTTTGGCCAAGTTAGTTTAGGTTGGATCAGCACTTTGCTTTGAGTAGCCACGGTGCTTTTGATCTGGCAGGAGGAGCTCTTAAGTTGGATTTGCTTTGCAGTGAACCATGTCCTCAGGCAGAAGTCCTGCACTGCTTTACAACCAGCTGAAGTGTCAGGGGATCCATGAGTAAAAAATAGGTTTTATTTTTTTTTAAACAGTAATTTCTAGATTTCAATCTTAAGGGCATGATAGACCTTAGGGAAGTGACAGAAGAAAAGATTTCTAGAGCGAACTAGACTCTGTGTGTCCTCATTTCCACAGAGCCTGTGTGGATCTGCTAGAAGCAGTAAATAACCTTTTTCGGCAAACAGATGTAGCAGGTAGTTCAGTGGCAGGTAAAATAAGAACAGTTGTAGCTATATGAAGAACACAATAGACTGAAATTTTTTCTTTGTAAAAGATTGCACGTAACCTGTAAACCTTAATAATAGTGAGCACCATATCAAACAGCGTTTCAACATGGTTTTGATAAATTGCTACAGACAACCCACGTGTCCAACCTTAGAAAAATGCTGTAGTCCTAAAACTATTGCTATACTTGTAGCTCTTGCCAGTGAAACCAGTATGGTTTCTGTGTCTAGAGGATGTACTATCCAGATTCTGTAAGCAGAGGAGCTTAGGCACTGGTGCTGATAATATGAACACTAAGAATAAGTACTCCAGAGAGCCCTGTAAACAAGGTGTTGAAAAATAAAGAAAATGGAAATTTCTGTGCATGCTTGACACAGGTCACAGAGCTGAAAGCCACCCACAAACTTATGCCTTTTAGTTAATGTTCATTTTCTTTTTTGCACTCTGTAACCAAAAATACAAGAATACCTCCACACTTGGAAAAGGAGAATTAAGTAAAAAAGGGTAGTGGACAAATTTTCTAGAAGATATTGAAAATATCAAAGCAAGAAAATAATCTGAGCATCTTTCTTTTCCCATGTTTAACATTAAACTACGACTAGTGGTAAGTGATTTTTGCTCTCTCCAGGCTTCACTGAATAACTCTCAGACAGCTTGCACCAGACAGAGATCCTTTGGTGAGATTATTTTTTGTTCTTTAATTACCAACATCATGACAGTGTGTATCTGTAGCTAGATAAAAGGCTAGTGTACTACAAGATAGTGTGTGAAAACAGAACTAGACAACCTTTTCTCACTGCATAGAGGGTGAGGAGGATTTTCTCTAGTACTGAGCTTAGTGACTTGAGTTAGGAGCCAGGCTCCCCATGCAATCAGCAAAAAGTAGGTGTCACCAGAGGGAGATGGTGAACCTTGGTTGTAGAGAGTACTTAGATGTTCCTTGTGCTGCAGAGTCACTGATCTCTATCCAGATTGTCTGGGAAGTCTGAGGTGCAAGCATTAGCATCTACACTAGATATCCTGCATGGTAGATATGAATCTCCACCTCTGTGATAAGCTGGAGTTACCTGAGGCATTCTCCTTTCACTGGAAATGAGTCCATCAAGCTCAGAAGCTTAGATGGTGAGGTATACAGACTCACTACACATGGGATCTGTGTATTTGTCTAAATTGTACATGCTGACAGAATCTGTTGCAGGCCCATTAGTCTCTAGTGGTGTGGTACTGAACTAGAACATCATCCAACAGCTTTAGCTGAGACATTGCTGTCCAAAACAAAACTTTTTGTGCTGGTAACGTTCTGAGTGCTTTTTTATGGTAGGATTTGTAAAAGTCAGTTTCTGAAGCTGTGTTGTGGATTTTGCAGAACTTCACTATGTAGCATTATGAAGCACGAGGTTGTGGATCGTACCTGAGGGCATTCCTTCTTCCTTTCCTTAGTATCTTCAGTTGAAATAAGAAAAATATAAAAAAAATCTTTCTCCTCTCTTAAAGCACTGTAAGATTGCTGTAAAAATTATAATTATACTATTGTGACAGAGTTGTTGTGATTGAGCAGACTGTGAAGAGCTTCAGGGATTTTACTTTTGCTAAATCTCATTTTGAGATAAACGTTTGGGAAGGATGGAGGGAGCTCTTTCCTACCTAACTCTCACTCCAGGTGCCTCATTTGGTTTGTTAGCTGCTGCCTTTGTGATGGTCTTAGAGGTCTTTTCCAGCCTTTGTGGTTCTATTATTCTGCCTGCCTGGGTATCAGACCTAAGGGCAGAGCTTTTGAGAGGAGAATGTGGGAAAATGTTCCACCACTTTAATCTGTGCTATATAGGCACTCCGATGATTTTCTTGAGATGTAGACTAGTACTTTAGTTTTGTGGTACCAATGACATGAGACTGTTTTAGGGTCTGACAGAGTTCACTATCAGAAGCTTCCTAAAAAACAAACACACCCACCCCCCCAATTGTACCCTATTACAGACCCATATTCTTTATCATAATAAAGCATAACACAGAGTTAACATCAAATCTAGCTAAATTACATTTTCCTTCGCCCTTTTTCTTCTTAATTATCGCAGTCTCAGTACTGTGAAGTTTCATTCTGTTGCCAAATTTAGAGCCCCGTGTTTCAGAGGAGTGCTGTTGACAGAAGCAAATTTAGCAAGTGCAGAAAGCAACATGCTACTAGCATCATGTAGATTGGAAATTTCTTGTCCTAGTTTCTCATCCTGCAGCTAGTTCCATATGGGCAGCTTCAATGCATTTCGATTTAATGAATTGTAACAAAAGCTGAATTTGGATTTCTGTAACCTCTGCATCAGGGCTTTTAACAGGCTTCTTTCTGGTGTGAATGCCGCTGCATCCGTGTGAATGCTCATTACACTGTACTGGAAAAGCTGTTCTTCATCTTCATGAAACTTGAGAGCCAGGGTTCAGCAGAGTTAGATTTGAAGGACCTGGTGTGAACCCACGGGCTTCTCAAGTTTAACCTCATGCCTTTTCAAATTCACAATCTGAAGTCACACTTGTAAATTAAATCTGTTCAGTGGACTAGCTTGCCTAGGGCATGGTTATAAATCCTTTGTCTTATCTGGATCAGGTATATATCCCTCAGTAAAGTGGCATAATGAATATTTACTTAGGAAGCAGATGCAACCAGTTAACTTTATCTATTTTTAAAAATCAATCCAGCTTTAATGTATGAAGTAAATCCCCCTAATTTTGCAAATAATATTTTTTCATTTCAATTAAATTGCTTTGTTATTTTGTCTGAGATTTTTTAGTGCATATTGTAAAAAAATTAAGCAAGTGGGTTTTTTATTGAGAATATACTGCTGGTGCCTTTACCGAATTTGTGATGTCCTGTAAGCTAATGTAGGACAGCTGGCTGTTAACAGTGTGCTGCACAGGTATGCTGTGTGGCCGAACCACTGAGGTTGTCATCAGACAATGATCTTGCTCCATCAAGATTTTGTGTTTAGGAGATAATTTTGTGTCCATATGGATTCCATGGGGGAAGTCATAAGGAGCTGCGTCTTTTCATGGCGAAAGAAGAAGGGGGAAAAAACCCATGTAAGCTCCCCACTGTAATGCTCTGCCTGGGGTGTTCTATCCAGTGTGGCAGACAGTGAGAAAGAGTCCTAGGCTGTCACTCATAGTTTTCAGGGTTTAAGGTGAGATGCTTGAAGCCTGTGCTTGCAATAGGACAGTGAATGTCTTGAACATCAGGAGAGCTTCTGGGAATGAAGAGCTCAAGTACAGCCTCTAGAAGTGTCTCCTATACCAGCCTCTTTAGTGCCCAACAAGAGGACAGTATTTCTGCTGGGTGTCAGGAGAGTCAAGGCAGTGACACTCTTGCAGCTCTGTGCTCAACCGAGGCAGGACTGCACTTTTCCGCTCTGCCTACAGTCATCCAAGTGAGTGTAACCCCACTGTCCTGTCCTCGTGGAAATCACTGCAGAGGTTAAGACTGCAATGCATAGGTCTGGTATCTTCTGCTGAGTTGCAGAGTGTGGGTTTGTTTACTTCCAAAAGAGATTACCTTGATATGTATACAGAAGACAAAGTCGAGTATGGCTGGCTGAGGATGATCCCTAGTGGAAATACACAGGTTGTAGGAGCCAACTGTGATGTCTTGTGTGTGTCTTCTCACACCAATAATGTAGTAATTGCAGTGATTTTCAGGCTGCTAACGAAGCAGGGGTACCTTTTACACCACTGACAGCGAGACACCAACTGTTAAATAGAAATTTCACAAACCTCATTCAGATGTAATGATTTAATGTTTAAAATTTTCTCCTGTACCTGAGTGTGGTTACTGTTATAGTTTTATGTTTCTGTGACATTGCAGAAATTCTTCCTCAGCAGTTAGGATGGGTTTCAAACACAGCGTTTTCTTCCTCTTACAAGATTGAGACCTTGTTACCTTTCTTGTGTTATGGCCCAATCCTTTTATGCGTTGCTAGTGGTAGTGGAAGGGGACAGCAGATAGCAGCAGGCAGAGAGCCACTGCACTTAGCTTGTGGCTACCAGCTGATAGATGCCCCTGCTCTGACTTGGCAAGTGATTACCAGATAGTTTGGCACTGGACTGGTACCACACTTAATTGTGAGTGATTCACTGGGCTGAAATATATCACTGATTTAAGTAATCTATTTCATTAATCTGATTGAATTGCATCCAGCTGTTAGAGGTATATGAAAGAAAGGTACCTGACACACAGGGCAAGAGCATTAAACTCTGCATTAAACTATTAGGACATATAATGCTGAAATTGAATTGCTCCATAGAAATTTGGTTTTCAAGCACAATACTAATTAGCTGTAAGCTTGATGAGTGTCAAAAATTAATTGAAATATTTCAGTGGCCTGTGTGGGTTTTAAATATTGTCATTATTGCCCCAATATTTTCAGTTCTTACACTAATTGCTTTTTAGGGAGCATGAATAAAATTATCTTTTGGAGCGACTGAGGGTACAAATGGTTCATTATATCACCAAAAATGGACCTCTTTATTTCTGGATTTCCCTTTTTTTTCCTAAAAATTATCAAATATCTTTCTTCCACTTGTATGCATGCATTGCAAATAGAAAGGTAGGATGAGTGATTTTAGCTCCAAACTTTATTTTGACATCACTTGTAGTTATTCTTTCCTAGCTGTGCTCTGGAGGCCAGCACTCCATTATTACCCACTTTCATTCTGGCAACAGGAAAATAGCTACTGCTTCATCAAATAATTTTTTGTTTTTAATTAAATAGGATGTCAGCCAAATTCCATGATTATTTTGTCCTGTTTATGAAAGGCCTGATACATGAAATGTCTACAAGATAAAAACTATCTTGGAAAATTATGAATTGAAAGGGAATTTGTAATCAAATTCAGCTTTTGGTTTTTTTCTCAAATATGATTTTAAAGTAAAAATAGCTAAATTTTTGGTGTGGGGATTGCAGATGCATAATGCAGACTGCTCATATTCCTTGTCTGTGATGATTGTCTCCACATTTGACTACACAGTAAGGATGAATGTCCAACATGCCGTGTTACAGACTGCAAACATATGTATGACAAATATGTGAGGTGACTTACATAGGAGGAGCCTTAATACTTGGAGGGCTTGCAGGGAGGCTCCTCTGAGTATTGAGCAATTCCATAATCCAGAAACTCCCAGGCTACAGTGTGGTGCCGTGCCCTGTCACTTGCTTCATGTGCAATCACATATGACAGTCCTCTGTGCCTGTTCCTTGGGAGCACAGAGGGGGAAGGATGAGGACGATTCACCACTTGTCTATGTGATGTAGGTGGTGCCTGGGAAGATGCTGAGGAGGGGAGAATTGAAAGGATCTTTTACAGTGCTATGTTACTGACTTACTTGCATAGATGTGATGAATCTACCATGTCTGTGTGAGCTCAGCTGTGTTGTTTTCCGTAGCAGTCAGTATTGGATCTCAGGATGTTGAATTTAGGCCCTTTTGTGGAAGGTTAGGTTAGTTTCTACCCAGACTTGCTTACATATTTGATTTTTTTGTTTTGTTTTGTTTTTTTTTGCAAGAAGGTTAGATGGTTACTGTGTGATAATAACCTTAATGATAACTCATAAGTCAAGAAAATGCTGGTTCATTATCCTTTCTTTCAAAGCTTTACTTTAATAATTAATTATGCAATAACCCTTCCCCTAGTGAGAAGCACATTCAGTATTGTACTTCTTAAAATAAACTATTTTTGGCTCTTCATCTCATTGCCGGTTGCCCAGAGGCATAACACAAATATATCCTGAAGAAAACTGTTATTTGGAATGACAAATTGAGTGCTGTAAGAAGCTCAATTCCATGTTACTTGATTCTCTCTCCCTTCCCTGGTGTTGCTGCCCAAGGGTGTAACATTTCACTCTGGCCTATGAAACAAGTGACAATAAATGTGTATCAATATACTTGAAAGTTCCATTTTTTATGAAAGTGTGATCTGTTAAATGCTTGGAGAAGATGAATGTGGTCAAGATGTACAACTCCTTTGTGTATGAGTATTATGTCACTGGAAGGGTATGATGTAGAACCTCAGAGCAACCACATACTCAAGAAAGCAGATCTGGGGATCTGTTTCAGGCAGTGAAAATCCAGTAGATCACAATCAGTCCGTTTCATTACTGTATCTCCAAAGGGATTGCAGTGTACTCAGCTTTTGTGCAAGTGTAAAACACCGAGCCTACTGAAACCAGCTGGAAATTAGGCAGATGTGAAAGATAGGCAGGTGTTTTTTATAAAACAAAATGGAATGGAGAAGAAAATCCATAAAATACCTCTCACTGAGATACATCTGACTTTATTTTTCTCTCCTCTTTGTTCTTTACGCAGTGCCGGTCCTAAAGGAGATAACATTTATGAATGGAGATCTACTATACTTGGACCTCCAGGTTCTGTATATGAAGGAGGCGTTTTTTTCCTGGATATCACATTTTCATCTGACTATCCATTCAAACCACCAAAGGTAAGGGTAAGGTTTTTGCTGTGTTTACCATTTTTTCACAGATGAGGAGAATGTAACTTGCAGCCAAGTGAGTGCACATCGCTTTCCGAATATCAGATTTGTTTATGGTCCCTTGAAAACTACAAGGTCCAAAATCTTGGCTTGCAGTCTCAGAAAAATTCTATCTAATTTATTTCCTCATTACCGCAGTCTGTTTCCAAGCTTCACCAAGTGATAAATGAGATGATAATTCTGATCAAGAGGTAAGATTCAAGAAATTTTAATTGTAGTAGAAAACAACACAACACCTACTTATTCTTGCTTCTTCTCATTCCAGCTACTAAAATATATGTATAATAAAGTCTTTATGTTATAAGCCAGATTCTATATTAAATATTGTCATGTAATTTTTAGCAAAATATTAAAAAGCTAAAATCAGTTTACATAGACAACTAGAGTGTTATATTGTGACTTCAAATTGGGTAAATTGCTATGATGATTTCCATTATTATAAAATGTCTATTTACTACTGCTAAGATCAGCACCCTTGTTTGATAATATTTTTAAGCAAAAGCTCTTTTTATTAAATTAAACTAATCCTAACTTAAACTAAAATGTCAATTCCTTGCTCAGAAATAGTATGGACACTTAACAAATTATAATTTATTAATGGATATCAAAGAAGTTAAAAGTTTTCCTTTCTCCCCTTCCTTACTGCTGAATTACAATTCTTGACTGAGTCACCAGAAAAAACACTGCTGACACTCACAAAACTAAATACATTCTACCACACAATATTGTACAATTTAATGTTTTTTGTGGCTCTAACATTGTTATAAATCAAATACCTTTTTTCATTCCCAGAGCGATTACAGCATAAAGAATAATATACACTCCATGTATCTCACACGTCTCTGAAACCCACACCATTTAATATGTTCTGACATAAGAATGTTATAATGAAGTGATGCAGAGTTTTAGACAAATTCCTCAGTCAAATCTTGAAGTTTGGTGGTTTTTTTAGAGCATGATAATTTTTGAATTTTCAGGAAACATTGTGGATTTCCCCCACTGCATCAGTTTGAAAAAGAAAAATTTCCTTATCTTCTTGTGCTTTATGTAATTAAAACACTCAAATAATTGTTTGTGCAGAATAATGCTCACATGCTTTATCGATATTAGTCTGAAATAATTTAAAAACAGGATGGATTTAGTTACTGTAATAGCATTGTTTTGGCTGTATATTATATCCTGCCTAATGAAGGGTAAGACAAATATTTCATTGCTAATTTAACAAGAAAAATACTATACTTGAGTTTTAAATGTTATTCTTTAAATATTTTCATGGTCTGTATTTATGATTTTTAAAGAAAGAAAAAGATCAACTAATACTGCACATGCATACAAATTCTGTCAATATCTTCACCTTCAGAAACCACAATAAATTTACATTTGTGATCAGAACATTCCTGACATGCCAGTGTGTTTGTTAAATACCTACAGTACTATAAAGTAGGTCCTAAATTTTTTGTGGGTACCAGAGAGAGGGCCTGTGTGAAAGCAGTTTATGCACCTAATCTCTTAATGGTAGGTTCCTTCAAGGCAGCCATGGCTGCAGTCAATGCTCACTCCTCTTTCAAACAGTTGTGGTTTAGAAGATGAGCAGAGTGGAGCTGCCTCCACAGCAGTTCTGCAGAACTGGGAGCACCGTGGGTGCTGTGGCTGCTCAGAGCCAAGGGGCACCATCCCTAGGCAGCACTGAATGACTCTCTCCCTGTCTCTCATGCTCTGATTCCAGGTTACTTTCCGTACCAGGATTTATCACTGCAACATCAACAGTCAAGGAGTCATCTGTCTGGACATCCTGAAAGACAACTGGAGCCCTGCTTTGACTATTTCAAAGGTTCTTCTGTCTATTTGTTCTCTTCTGACAGACTGCAACCCAGGTAAGGAGCTGATAGTTCACTGGGTGTCTGCTCTTAGTTGTTTGACTCCATTGCTGTGGAATGTAATTTGCCTACTTGATTGCATGCAGATTAAATAAAATTTAGTATTTTTTAAATTTAGGATTAAACACTCCTGATTGGATGTGGTGTCCCACATTTAATGGTGCTTTTCACTCCAATAGCCCAACAGAATGTGAATAGCATTAAGTCTTTTTTTTCCAAAGGTTTGATGGAGAAAATAAGCTGATGTCATTGAAGGTCTGTATTGCAGGAGCTCCAGCAAGTGAGTGGTCAATCCAGGAAAGCAACAACATTCTCTTGAGTTAAAAAATCGTAAATCCTGCATGTCAGAAGGGGCCATAGGAAGTCTCTTCTCTTAAGACAGCAATTAAAATGTTTTATCTTGCAAGTACAAGGGAGGTGGTGTTCAGAGAGATTTCTCCCTTTTTCAAAGAGAATTCCTTATTCCTGTTGGGAGGGATGGAACTCCTCTGGTAGCAGTACAGTTTCTCAGCAACAACTGTGCCACCAGTGTCATTACACAAGGAATGCTAATTGTCTGCAGTCAGGGCAGGAACCGAGCAAGAGTGCTGAGGTGACAATTCATTTATAGAAAGTGGTCATAGTCAGGGAGAAATGGATGAGCTTCTTTGGCACAAAGGTCTGATGACTTTTGAAGCAAACTGTGTCCCCTCGGTGTGGTGCTGCAGGCCTGATGCCCTCACACACTCCTGTACAAGTCTATGACAGGAGTACACCAGGCAGCACTCGCTGAATGTCCCCTGCACGCAGCGGCCCTTCCACAGGAGTGAAGGCAGAGCACCTGGCTGGGGCAAGATTCATTCCTATGCACATAACCACAACAGATTTTGCTGTTTTCTTTCTCTGTTCATTGTCCCTCTTGTGCTTTCTTGGAAATGTCATATGATAAGAGCTCCACTATATCTCACAGCATTTTCTGATCTAACAAACACTATATTTTGGAAAGGATGCTGTATTTCAAATCATGTGTTCATTTTGCTTTCGTTTTTTTGTTTTAGTTGTTTAATGGTTTCTGATGCATTTTCTCCTGCCTTTTGCAGCTGACCCTCTGGTTGGAAGCATAGCCACTCAGTACCTGACCAACAGAGCAGAACATGACAGGATAGCCAGACAGTGGACCAAGAGATATGCAACATAAATGACAAACTACTTGTGCAGTGTGAAGGTGCAGAAGGCAACTTTGCAGTGTGCAACAAATCTTTATAGCCTTTACAATACGGACTTCTGTGTATATGTTATACTGATTCTACTCTGCTTTTATCCTTTTGAAGACTGGGATACTGCCCCCCCCAAAAAGGTAAATGCTATCAAGAGTAGAAGTTTGTAGCTGTAGATTAGTTATGTTTAAAATGCCTACTTGCAAGTCTTGCTTCTTTGGGATATCAAAATGTATTTTGTGATGTACTAAGGATACTGTTCCTGAAGTCAACCAAATATTATAGTGCATTTTAGCCTAATTCATTATCTGTATGAAGTTATTAAAGGTAGCTGTAGATTACTAGGAATTATGTCATTTGTATTAAACCCAGATCTATTTCCAATATGTGGTACATGCTGTTGTGAAAACTGTTTTAACTTTTACCTTTGTCAGTTTGTAATGAAAGGATTTCCTTTTTCCCTTTGTAGCTCAGAGAGCACCCAGTGTATCATCTCAAACACAATAAACATGTTCCCCATGGAGTAGTTTCTTTGTTTTCCTATTTTAAATTAATATTTTAATAAATTTAATTATAATAACAAGGCAGGGCCAATGTATCACAGATCCCTGTGGATAATCTTTAAATTAATATACATAAGCAAGGGTTTGCTATTAAATGTTTAATGCACACCTGTGGATTGTTTAAGTTTTCCCTGTTTTGTTTTTAACAGAACAAGTGAAATTTCCACAATTTTCTTAAATTTAGTACTATTCAGGTTTTTCTTAAGTTGAAATGAGAGCATTGCATATGCTTGCTCCAGAAGTTAATGTAGCTGGTTGCTTCAGGGCCAGTCTTGCTCTCAGAACAGACTGCCTCAGTCTTGCTACAAAGTTTTTTTGCAGGACAAGGGCCAGGTTTAGAGATAGTTTGGTGCTTTTGTTTCTGAGTAAAGCAAGTTAGACTTACTGATCTAGAGAACTACAGTTATCCATTGAAAAAGGTCTTCCAAAGCATGATTGAACACTGTATCATCTGCCCAGAAAAGAGAGGAGTAGAATAAATTTAATCAGATTTTTATGACACAAAAACAGTTTGGGGGGAAACAAACCTTTGTTAGTAAAAACAAAATCTGCAAAACTATTTTAGACTACTTTTCTCCCCCTTCACTTTCTGGCTTGGAAATTTTTTAACATCTGTAAGTAACAAAAATACAGCTTTATAGTACATACAGTTTAAAAAGTAGAGTCACTAATAGTTTTATAATTTAAGCTTTTATAGGTTACCAGTCACAATATTGATTATAAAAAAGAAAGAGACTTGATTTCTTTAAATGATTTTTAAACTTACACTTAATTTTAAACTTTACAGTCTCCCTGACTACGTGGTGGTTTTGGAGATAATGTAGCACTTCCATCAATAAGATGCTCTGCTCAATTAATATATGAAAACCGAATGTTAAGTTTAAATATTAAAGCAATAGAAAAAATGCTAAAGATTTAGGTCTAAAGTTAACCATCACTATACAGGTCCCTTGTTTTTGTATCACATAACCTTTGACCATGAATTGTCCACCCTACTTTAAATATTTCTACAGATTCCTAAAGGTGGCTTGAAGAACTGTATATCCCAAATATCTCAACCTAGAAGCCAGTCTCTCTTGGTAGCTACAAGATAGCTTTAGAGTTCAGGTTATAAAGTGCAAAAGGGAATGAGAAATGGGATCTGGCAGGTGAATATGCCTAAGTCAGGTAACACACTAATGCCAGGAGATGAAGTGCTGGAAATCACTGCTGAAGGTGACCAGAGTTTCTCATCATGTCATTGGATGTGTGAGAAATAGCACAGATTGGCAAAGAAACAAGGGGCTATCACAGCCGGGCTGGACGTCAAAGTCTGCTCACTGCTGACCATTAGTGCACTCGTGGATGACACGGTGCTCCTACAGCACTCCAGTGACCTTCCAGTGGAGAGCAAACTATGTATTTCACACATTAACTGTGTTGCCTACAGAATTTACAGATATTTATATCATAATATATTATGGTATAAAAATACAGGTTTTAATTCTAATCTTAATGTATTTTGGTTTTGTATTGTACCTACAACTTCAGATACCTAGGTGTACAAATGGGATGCCTTGTTAGTGTTGCCCCATCTTGCCTTCCTTGCAATTGGATCCTTTACACTGAATTCCCATCCTTTTTTTCTTTTTGTTGGTTTGTCATGATTATGTTCTTTTTTAATGTAGTTTTTTGTGTGTAAATTTTATATTTACTGAAGTAAAGGTTGTTTTTGTGTAAACATTTAAACTTTAAAAAAAAAGAAAAGAAGCTAATTTTGTTTCTCAAGTTCTCTCTGCTAAACCATGCAGTAGAAAGAAATTTGTATTGTTAAATAAATCAATTAGTTGTTAAATGAGAATGTGTGTCTGTTTTCATGGGGAGGGAAGAAATCCCTGCTGGAAATATATCCAAAATACCAGTTGCAAAGAGCATCTGGTGTTTCAAACTATTTCCTTCCTGGCTGTACTGGGGTGAATACTGGACACTACCAAAGCATGGCACTGATCCTCTTGTATAGTTTTAATTTTTTGTTCTATCTTATTATCACCAGTCACTGGGCTCTCTATTTGGGAAAAAGTGAACTGACATTTCTGTGAAAAGACCAGCTGAAGATACTGCGCATCCCCTCTTCCTCTCCATTTTGGATGGACATTTCGTCTTCTGTTGTCTTTGGGATTTGTGGGGGAAACACATGCACCTGTCTGGGAAGCTGCCCAAGCTGGTTTCCACAATGATCTGGCATAAGGAGATCTCATGTGGGAACTGGCTGTCCCAGCCTTTGAGCTGTGACACTGCTGAGGAACAGAGAGGGGCAAACACCTTTTCAGCCAAGCGGTGGCTACATTCAGAGCAAATACTTTGTCCTATCAAGTGAGAAGGGATAAGTAAATGTAAGTCTATTAAAAATAAATGTATTTCATACAACAGAAAGGCAAATATATATTAGCCTTGTTATTTCTGTGCTAACGTGTTCTTGGTGAGCTGCTTCATGTTCTGTGGTGAATTAGTGATGTGTGGTGCACCTTACAGTCTCACTGATCAATGTTGACTAGTGATTGTTCGAAGTCTACAGCCAGGAAGGGAAGGGAGTCATAGAAGGCAAGACTGTAGGGTAACCCAGGCCACGAGCTAGGCTTGCACAGCCTCATAAGGAAAACAACAACTGAACCAGGTCTGGTTGGTGCTCTGCTCCCTCCCTGCCTCTTGGGGGAAGAGGAAACTCTTCCACACTTTGTGGCACACCAGTTCCTGCTCTATACCAACCTATTTGTGGCCATGGGTATTGCAGACGGTGAGACCAAGCTTCTTCCTTTCTTCATCTGTGGGACCCAGGTTTGTGGCCTCGCAGTGGTGTTCTCACTTGCCTGCACCATGACAGGAGAGCTGCAGGGCTCTGGCTGAGGGGCTTGATTCTGGCTGGGTGCAGCTCTGAGCCGCAGGGCAGCCTCGGCTGCACGGCTTCCCCATGGCCCTGCCCAGGTCACTACAGCACTGTGGGGAGGAAGCTGAGCCCACAGCAGCTTCTACATTGATCTTGTGGTCTTCTACCCCTGTGGTTTCATCTGCATGGGCACAAGCAGCAAGGACTCCTGACTCCAGGCTGACGAGTGAAATCCAAGATCTTGCGTTTTCTTCAGCAAAAGTCAGCACTGGATATTTATGTGAAAGAAGGAAGGCTTATGCAGGCATCCTGAACTAAAATAACTTCAAAGGACAATGACAGTAGCGTGACTAAAAGGAGATTTGATTCAGCCATAAACCAGCATTGTGTTTCTGCAGTCGGTGCTATAGCCAGGGAAACAGATGCATTTGAGAACTTGGTGCTGCTTTGTGTAGTGTCCCTTTGACTTCTCCTTGGTGGCACCACTTGCATTTGTATTGCACTGTAACTTCCAAGGCTGAACCACAGCTCCCTTTCCTTCACTAACCAACCCAGACTGAAAGTGGCTGCAGAGGGTCCCAGGACAACAGGAGCACCTATTCTAAAGGAAGAACTGAAACAACACCATGGGTGCTTGTACTGCTGCCTGGCCTTGCCAGTGTCCATGAGAACTGGAGATGTTCAACTGTTCCATGCATTCAGCTTAGGTACCAGAGCAGATAGTGCACTTGGAAGATAATGCTGAAACATTTGCAGCAAAAGGGGGGCTTTTGCTTTTTTATCCTTGAAGAGAGAAACCAGCTTCAGCTTGTCTCTCCCCACCTCTCTGCGTGCATGTCTCTGGAGTGCAGCTATGACTACCTCTGTTGCTGGGTAGAATAAATGGCATCCAACATAGTAGCAACAATTTGAGATATCTACAGAAATAAAAACTGCCAGGAACACAGAATAAGAGGCACGGTATGAAAAATACACATATCTTCTACCCTCTTGGCGACCAGAGGCTCTGCACCTAGAGAGGTGTAAGATGTGATGGGACCACATGCATGAATATAAATACACAGAGTTGTCTCTGTTTCACTGTTGTTGCTACTGGTCTTCCACAGCTAAGGTGTGGACAGCCCTATCCTTTTATGTAGTGTTTCCAAGTATTGGGAAGCATTTTGTAACTTTTTTGTTCAAGGTAAATATATCTTTAAACATTCTAAATTGTTACCATTCATAACACCCTTTGACAGTAAATGCTACAGGTTAAGTATTGGCTGTGTGAAAAAAATACTTTGTTAGGAGATTATTTCATGCAACCTGCTATGTAAGCACTTCGTTTTCTGTCTTCTAGTTTTGTACTGTGAGAAATAATGAATAATTACATCTGTTCTCCTTGATCCCATTTAGGATTTTATGTACCATCATTGTTATCAGCTCCTAGTAACCTCCTTTTTCCAGGCTGGATCATCTTCATTTGTTTGATCTCTGCCTGTATGGAGGATGCTCTGATTATCCTGGACACCCTTTTCTGTACATTTCATAATTCTGCTCTAGCTAATTTAAAGGAATGAGAACTCCACACTGTATGCAAAAGGTGAACTCACAATTCATCTAGAATAATGTTTTCTGATTTCTTGTGCTTCCCTATTAGTTTGGAATGATCTGCCTTTTTGGCCATTATTGCATAGCTAATGTCTTCATTAAGCTGTGTTCAGAGAGACTGGAACATTTTTTCTGAGCAATAGGTAATTTAAACTTTTCTGTAGGTCTGACAAATTTGTCTTTCCCAATATCAACTGCTTTGTATTTATCAGCACCAAATTCATCTGTGATCTTACCTCCCAGTTCTCAGTATCATGAAATCCTTCACGACTCCTGACAGTCAGCTTTAGTTTAGTCTGCCTTTGAATATTGACTCTCTGTGTGCTGCATGCACCGGGGGTGGGAGGTAACGGCAAAAGTAATAGCAAAGTGCAGTGGACATGTCCTGTCTGCCAAGAAGTGATGGGTCCCCAAGGACAAATTATCATTTGGCTTCTGAATGGCACAAATGAAAGGAGCTGCCAGCTGTTTTCATCAGTCTGGGCTTTGTCTCCCTCTACAGAACAAATGTCAGGTCATTATTTAAAGAGGAGCTCAGCGTGGGTAAATTTCCAGAGTGCTGAATGAGCTGTCATCCTGGAGATTAGTTTTCTGGGATATCATACAAGTAGACAGGGATGAATCACAAATCTTGTGGGAGACCATTCCTCGGAACATAGCAATTGGATGTATCTCTGAAGGATACAATTGGGTTGGAAATCTGCAGTCTAGCGTGTGTTCACTGAGCCAGGCAGCAACAGTGGGGCTGGAAATGCAGAAGTGACAAATGGGAGTGAAATAAAGCTACTGTTGATGTACAGTGGTGTGTGATAGCAATTCTTACACTGAGGAAGGCAGCTTCTTGCAAGCACAGAAATCTAGGCTTGTGTTTGTGTATTCCAGCATTTTAAGTATACATTTTTGAAAATTTGAACTAAGCTGGGACTTTCTTGATTAGCTCAGTAGGTTGGAGCTAATATCGCCAAGGCTGCAGTTCGATCCCCATACATTCACTTAGGAGCCAAACTTGATGATCCTTATGAGTCCCTTCCAACTCAGGATATTCCGTGATTCTGTGACTACATATTGAAAAAAGGTTCCCAGTAGCTAGGGTTCCTAATCTATAGGCAGTGGAATTAGAGTGACAGATTATTTTGAACTTGCAATCTGTTTCTGAGGGGAAATATTAATACACTCCATGCTCTTCTGCTGTTGCCTTGGTTTCCCTCTTAGCTGGGAAGCTGGTGTGCTGCTGTTTCACTGGAATGGTCAGTTATTCCATATAAGCGACATTTTTATTCTATTCACTGTTACACATTACTGTTTCCAAATTACTTTTTTTTTTCAAAAGTACAGGTTTAACGAAGAACTAAAAACATTAAGGTATCGTTTAAGCCTCATTCGGTGATAGAACTGATATTTTTACTGTAAAGTTACCTGAACTATCCTTATTGGAAACACCAGTGTCTGAACTTTGCCGTAAAGAAAAACTAAAGCTAGGACAAATCAAGCCAAACGCTGGCCTTTCTGATAAGCGCTGTGAGAGGGTTCCTCCCGGGCGGGCTTTCCCTGACGGGGCGGCGCGGGCGCCGCGAGGTGTCGCTGCCGCACCGGGCACGGCCGAGCCCCGCGGTGGCGGTGGCGGTGGCGGTGGCGGTGGCGGTGGCGGTGGCGGTGGCGGTGGCGGTGGCGGCGGTGGCGGGGTCGCGCTGCGCGGGCGGGGGCGCCGCGACCCGGCACGGCCCCGGGCACGGCCGGCGCTGCGGGCACCGGGACCCCAGCGGGGCCGCCACAGGGTCACACAGCCCTCGGGCGTCCTCCTACACCGTCACCCCGGGTACAGGAGGGAGAAACCCCGCGGCCCGTGGGGATGGATGCCAGCGGGAGGACTTGCTGCCTTTCTGCTCCACAGCCGCTGCGTTGCACTCTAAGGACGGGCAACTCGCTTTAAAATGTGGGTTTTTTCCCCCCAAATTGTTAAAAATGAGAAGCTGCAACGGATAACTGAAATAGCTGCTCCCAGCCCCACACTCCATCTCTCCCCAGTTCACTAAGCTCCCAAAGTTAAATAGCACTTACAAAGTCCAACAGCCCTAGAGGGACAGGAGGCGTTGGTGCAGCGGCCAGTGTCTTTCAGTTTGCTCATCGTCTTCGAGTGCCTCTTTTTATCTCAGAAAGAGAGACCATATATTTAGAATAGCGGTGCTGCTCTTAGATGCCACTGATTCCGAAGAACAGGCTGTTAAGGAAAACAAATATGCAAGTTAAGAAGAGATATTTTCAACTATCTTTCAAAGTTAAATGTTTGCAGATGGGTAGATTTAGTCCAGATGGAGTAAAATATCATGTTCAGTTTCTGGTTTCTTTATGAGATTAAATATTAGGCTCCTGGCACCAATAAGTTGTTTTTCCTCTTCTTATAGACTGGATTCATTCATGAGTCCCACTCAGAAAGCTGGCTTTGCGGTCCAACGATTTTCTCTTGGTAACAAAGGACTCTGATGGCTCTGCTTCCTTTCTCCTTTGCATGGTCCGTTCTGCTGCTCAGGTCTCAGAGTTCTCCAAACCTGTGGCAGTTGTGGGGGACTACTGCTCTGTAAACCAGCAAGGCTTTTCCTGGCTTTTGACTTGCATTTGGCCACTCGAAGGGTGAGCTCAGCTTTGTAAATCAGGTAAAGCTCACAGAGGTGACTTGTGTCTTTCTCAGCCTTTCAGCCCCGGTGATACACTTGCCTACTCAGCCATAGAGCACTAATGCTGTTCCTGTTTACCCCTCCGGCAGCAGTTCCCCGGTGTAACAAATGGAGTTGTGCTGGTCTGGCACTTTTTGTTTAAAACTGATGTATGGTTAAGTATTTTAAATTTACCAAATTGCTAATGATTTTCAAAGGCTTTAATTGAGTGATTATAGCAGCCATTGATTTTTCAGGCCTCAGCCTACGCTGTAATTCAGACGCTCCGCAATGGAAGTCACGCACAATCGGATTTAGCCATCACTCATGGTGAGGCCTGTGCAATTATCATTGCAAACGTCAGGTATTGTGTTTGCCTTATTAACTTACATTAGGAACCTGTAGTGAAGCTGTGAAATAGCGGTTGTCTTAAGACGTTTCCTGTGGTAGGGTTTTTATTAAAGGCATTTACAGAGCCGTAAACTGCAAAGGGGAATGGTTGATGCAAATTGATGAGATTTATGCTTTGAATGTGTTGCGGGTCTGAAAATGTGCTGGAAATCCTACAGAAGTACTGCCACATCCCACAGGCTGCACTGGTAGGAACCAGTACTTCCTGGCTGTGGGCTTTTTAAACATTCAACAATTTAAACAGTCAGCAGTAGTGCTTGGAAAGCTGGTTAAAAATGACCAGGCTTTTTCCAATCAAACCAGGATTCAGGCTAGAAGTTTAGCACAGGGCAGCATTGTGGGGAGGTCCCCACAATGGCACTGTGCCCCCAACCCAGGTGCTTCACGACCCATCTGCCCCATCCATCCCAGTGATGCTCCCTATTGGCCACTACACAAGGGACCTTCTTGCTCATCCCTCTAGGTGATGGACCTTCTACCTGCTATTCAGTCTGGCTAGACTCTGGGGACCTCCAAATTTCAATTTAGAGGGGGAACTACAAAGAAAGGAGGTACATTTCGTGACCCAACCCAACTTATTTGTCTAATAGCAGTTATACAGAGCTAAGGAACACAGTAGTATAAAAACGCTCACAAAACAGAATCAACTGAGAAGATTATTTGAGAGCAATTTGAAAGTGTAATGACAAGTTAGTTATTCCTTGGTATTCAACCCCCCAGCTCTTCAGAAGGGAGCGGATGAGGTCTTTGCAGTGTCCTGGGACTCAAACATTTGTGAAACGTGAAGCTCTGGAGACGGAAAGGTTTAAAATTCTCTATGGATACAACCAGCTCTAACCTGCTAGAGCTAACTGTTACTGTGAGGATCTGACTGTCTCTTGGAATCCAAGATTAAAGATATTTTTTTTCATCGCAGACAACTGAGGGAGCTGACTTAGCTCTTTTCAGGTCTTGTCTCTGTGTTATTTTCTGCTTTAAGTTTACAGTAGTTCTTGCTTTCCTGTTTTTGTTGCCGTAAACTGACTGACATTCCCAGTCATTTTTAGTAACACATTGGGAAAGAGGCTTTGAGAACTGCTTCTGCTCATTTAAGAATAACCAATTTACTATAGCAAGTGCCAAGCAGGCTGCAAGAACCAGATGAGTACACCTTCCTCGTGGTGTTTATACTGTGCACCAATGCAAAAGATTTTTCTCCCAAAATCATCCTTCCAAGCCTTGCTAGTGCTTTCTTTTCCTTCCACTTTAAGCATTTTAAAAGAAGAAGCAATTTCTCTCAACTTGTTATTATGAAAAACTGACTAATGTGAAGCTAGGAGTTCAGTCTTGAATTAATATAAGGTTAACACTCATGGCAGCTGAGTGATGGGGAAGCAGAAGTGGCTCTGGCTTATGCTGGCTTGCAGAAAGTCCCTGGAGGCCATCACACTGGCAAGAATTATTGCCTGAAGGGCAATTACATTGGCAAGCATCAGCTGGAGCACCGTGCACCCTACTTTCTCACCTCATCATGCCAATTCATGCCGCCAGCTTTGTTCTGACACCCATCCTCTATCACAGGAGCAGGTGGCAAGGAGCCAGCTATGCTCAGTGTGGGGGTCTTTGCTCCTCACAGAGCCAGTAACTGAGGACCAGCTCAGCCTCCACTGTGGCTGCAAAAATCCAACACAATGCAAAGGGCAGAAATAAAGCCTCACTGAACAAAACTCATAAGCTTGGACTAGTCTAAAGAACTTCCCTGGTAAACAGGAGGAGCAAGACAGTGGGAGCAAAGAAAATAAAGCTGACATGCTGGAGCTAGGCCTGACTGGTGGCAAACGAACAGATGGACAGCTCTAGTCATCTTCTTCCTAGGGAGAGAGATGGTAATTCAACTGTGAGACAAAAGACGTGGGCAGGAAGGTGCAGATTTCCCCATCCTGGCTGCCGTGCGTGCTGCCTTCTGAGACGGCTGTGATCCCACTGGGCCTTCACTGCTCTTATCCCATTAGAGTTAGAGATGGGCTTGGGAGACAGACAAAGCCTGGCCCTGGGTTGGACTACTGCAGGATGGAGGTTATGAAGGGAGAGGCCATGCTGCCCAAAGACTTGTTCCTATATGAGCTTATCCTCTGGTCCCTGGCTGGGGGAGTGACCAGCCTGAGCCCCAGACAAGGACTAGGGCTGGGGATAAAGCTGGATTTGGAACTGTAGGGCTACTGCAATTTTTAAAAAATAAATTAATAAATTATGGGAAGACTGGACGTCCAAGACTGAGCAGCCACAGAAAGTATCTGTAAATGAAAAAGAGAAGCACCATAGCTCTACTTGTTGCAGACAAAATGCTACTTTTACACATCTACCCTGTAATAGTGCCCAAAATATACTTCCCTTCAGCTTCAGGAACCAAGACATATTTGGAAAAATAAAATAAGTAAAAATCAATACCACAGTTTAGTCTGCATCCCTAAATGTTTACATGCCACCTACTGCCAATTTACTTGTTCTATATATCTTTTCTAAATAAATCCAGGATTAAGAAATGGATGCTCTTTTTTTGGAGAAACTCCATCTTTGCTGGAATTATGGAGGAAAAAAAAATTGGCAAGAACAGAAAAAGAGATGTTTTTTTATTTTACACATATGTGAATGCCCCAGAGGTCTTCCATGAAAGATTCAAACATCATCATCTTAATTTTTCTGTTAGCCCTACACCAACTGCACCAAAACCAACAGATACTGCTCTAGTGCAGATGTGGGGAATCTGAGCCTACACTAAGGAAGAAAACAATCATTCAACATGTCAGAAATCACATTGTTATATCACTATAAGAAACCCTGCCATCCCTGTCTTCCCCATACATCCAGTGGCCACTACTGTGCACTGAGGACTAAGAACTTACCTACCAAGAGCTGCAATTTCCAGCCCTCTAACAGCTGAGAAATGAACTACAGGACAACCCAGCTCATTAAGCCCACAAACAAGGAATATAGAGGAAAAAAAAGAACTAGTTTTGTGCAGCTGCCTTGCACTATATCAGCTCAGTTTGGAGTCAGACAGGTGCTAGTGCTCAGGCACAGCCATGGGTGAGAGTGATAGCTGTGAGCAGGGGCAGAGATCCAGAGACAGGAAGGACTGGAAGATACCTGCCCTTCTCAGTGTCAGGAAAATGAACTGCCCTCTCCCTGAGAAATACTTAGCTACTTGCTTAATCTAAATTAGTCCTAAATTGGGACCTGTAAGCTCTTCAAGATGGAGACTGTATCTTCAGACTTGAAGGTGTTCTGCACCTGACAAAGAATTGCAGGACTTCCTTTCCTTTTACATTGCTTTGTAATGATATTCAGTTACATTCAATTACAAATAGCCTTGGAAGTCTGTCACAGGTAGATATACCTGACTAGTTATCAGGAATGTCATATTAAATATTACATCATCTCCACTCCTTTAACAGATAAGCTCATTATTTCCTGTCAGTGTCTGGTCAACTTTTCTCTCTACTGAATGATTCTGTATCATGATAGAGATGCACAGGCCAGAGCAGGCATTTTTAGGGCTTTATTTATTACCTGTCTCTGGTGCTTAAATTCTCTCATCATTTAGACTACATGACTTATATATGCACTCAATATACGTAGTGAAATAAGCTGTTTTTCTCTCAAAATAAAAATCCTTTTGTATTTCATTATTTCTATATTCATAATGTTTAGTGTTTGTTCTTATTCAGAGTAATGCTCATAGTGCTTTCTACTGGTTACAGAAATCAATCACATATCTTTCCAGTCTGTAATAGACTTATATGAAAACACAGCTACATTTTTTCTCTAGGTTGTGAATTAAATTTTTTTTGACAGCATCAAACATCACCCTGTGTTGTACCTATAGCCTAGACAATTACCAGCAGAACGGTATCCCTATGTATTTTAACTACATTTATGTCTCTGTTACTTAGAAGTGGATTTGAATATGTACTTGAAGTACATGTTCAGGCATCACTCTTGTTGACTGGCAGGTGGAAAGTATATTTAGTGTCCATTCCCCTCACTCAGCACTTCTAGGTATTGGGTAGCGAGTTCCAGTGGACAGTGATCAGTACTACACACTACAGCTACCTTTGGTTCACATATTCACTGTGGGTTTTCCTGTTTGTCTGGGGACCACAGTACCAGGCACTCCAGCCTCCAGTACATACTGCCAGGTATTTTAGTGACATGCACAGAGATGCTCTGCACTAAAGTATGACGGAGAAGGTTTCCTCTGAACACATGGTTACCATTTAGTTAGGCTTTTCATAAAAATGCCTGCTCAGGATCTGTGTGTTCAGTTTTGGGAGGATAGGGCTGTAGGAGCTGAGGAGATGAGAAGGAAAGCACACAGAAATCACCAGCCATTAAGGACTGTGCAAATAGGTGTCAGTGCAGTTTCACATTCTGGAGGACTTGAAGACTGAATCATTTGGATAAGAAATGTCGAATAATAAAATAGCACCTGGACCCTTACCTAGAATTTTGAGTCCAGTCTTTTCCAAAATTTTAACATGTTTTTTTTATTCAGTTCTGCATAATCAAACTCCAAATGATCAATCTTATGTGAGGTCCTGCTTCAGCCTATTTTTTCAGACGCGTTCACACAAGCTGACGTGGGGAATGGTCTGGGTTGGTTTGGGCTTTTGAAATCAAACCTCCAAAAATCCTCCTGAGCGTATCTTCTACCCCAAAATCAATTCATTGCTAATTAGCAAAAATCACAGGGACATAACCTTTGGAAAATACTGCTGATGCACACTGCATTTCAACACAGTATTCAGCATTACAATGTGATTTGTTGAGAACATTGTTATAAATATTCTTTTGCACAAGAGAAGCATGGCTAAGCAGAAAACCTTATCTAATCCTGTTTTATGCCACATGCCAGATTAAATGTATCAGCTGCTATCATACAGGATCCAGATGTAAACATGCTGTCAGCTTTAATGGTATTCTAATTTTATGTATAAATATAAACCCTATGGCTGAAATGTCTTTTCAGTTTTCTCTTCTCCATGTTGGATTAACACTTCAACAGCTGTGAAAGAATGTTTTCAACCATGCCACAGAATCTTATTATTAAAATAATGTCCACACACAATGTCCAACCAAAGAAAATTTTAAGCTTTGATTACTCTTTACCTCTGCTGCACACACATGAACAAATATCAGGCTTAACATTTCAGACTTTCCTTTCATCCCAAAACAGAATAAGCAGTTGACATTTTGAAAGTGGTGGAGTAGAAAACACCCACAAACTTTGGGAATACCAAAGAGAATTTAGTTGGGCACTGGGCTGAGAGAAGACACTTTGTTTTATGTTGCCATTTGCATGTGTACCTTCCAGAGCACCACTATCAGCATCCAAATGAGCAGCCAGAACAAAGTGGCTTCACCTGACCAAAAGCACGGAGGGGATTTTCAGTAATTTCCATGAAAGATAATATTGATGAACATCGTGTTCTCTCTCAAAACTTTCGTTAATATCAAACCTATATTTCACAATGAGGAAACAAGAATTAAGCTTTCTTCAGAAAGAGAAGGCAGGGATCAATTAATTGTGCAGGGATGGTTAGAGGCAAAAAGTTTTGCAAATTTTGTGAACAATGCAAAATTAGACCCATAAACCCCATAGCCCAACTAATTTTCTCAGTAAATATGCATGTCACCTTGTAGGGCGTTTCCTTTCACCACTGTTTTGTTCTCATCCACACCTATGTGAAACTAGAATCACTTCCCCCAGGCTGTTCTGCTTTAGACATTTTCATTTTTCTGTGCATAAATGTCTGATTTCCTTTCTTTATATTTTGCATTTATCTACTTCTTTAATCCCATTTATAGAGTCCTCCTTTCAGTCCTGCTTCAATTGCACTGGAGATTTACATATCCTGTTACTTCAGCAAGGAAAAAATATCCTTCTCCTATTCTCTTGCACTATTAATGCTGAATTTACAGCTACATTTTGGAGTAGGATGCTTTTCATGGTTCTTTTTAGCCAAAAGGAAGAATATAATTTAAAACAGCAAACAGTGGCAGGCCCTGGTCTGCTGCGCATTTGAGGGAGCATTAAATTTTGCTGAGGGAAAAAGACCCTCCTCATCTCTACCAAATCAAACATGCAAGAGTCTTCTTCCCTTCATCGGCTGTTCATGTCCAACCCATGTCCTCACTCATCAGATGATGGCTTGGGCATCAGTGACCTCTCAGTCACAGTCTCTGGTCTACTGTTCCCTACTAGGAAGAGCACAGCCCCAGCAAACACCTTCAGGCCATGTTCTGAGCTCCCCCTGTCCTTGAAGCTCACTGCAGAGATCCACCGGTGCACATCATCCTTCCATGGAGCATTTACCAACTCACTGCTGCCTACAAGGCAGTTAATAGCAGATTCTTACCTAATTTGTGATCTTTTGTTGGGTCCCCTTTCCATGGTGCAGCTCCTATTTTCAATATAAGCTGTTTCAGCATTTGGGTACAGCTATTTGGGAAGGTTGAATCTTTTAAAAAACATATGTATGAATAAAATCTGGGACAGTTACATTCCGGGCCTCAGATAAGACAAATCCTCTAGATGAGTCCCTCATCTTTGCTGTCTCTGGCTGTCTGAACAAATGTGACTATGAAGCAGCGAAAACATTCTCACATCTCCCTTCAGATTCAAGTTTTCAGTATCGCTGGCTCTGCCACTGGTGGCAAATCTCAAAGTTCCCACTGGAACAACCCTCTGCAGGTAAGGCCTTGTGCCATTCAGTGACCTACTTCCTGGACTTCTCTCATTCCGTGATGGCAGCCCTGTGGCTGTCATGGCTGTTTGTACCTATGAAAAAGGTCCTATCCTATTCTAGAGCAAAAAGGATGCAGCATGCAAAGACAAACTATTGACAGCAACATCTTTGAAAATAAAGTCGTTCTTGTCTCTGTGTATGGACATATATGTCACCATTCCTCTTCATTTTACTAAGCAGAGATATTTCTTACCTACTAAATACTGGGGGCTGAGGCACACTGGCAATTATGGCAGTCATTAGTGTATCATCAAGAGAAACTGTGTGCCCACTCAACCAGCATGCATACACCCATCTTAAAGTCAGAAATTGCTGTCTCTGAATTTGCTGTATGGACTGGTCTGAAAAATAAGCATAGAAATGCCCCTCCTGAAGACTTATCTGGTGATTTGCTTCTGACCAACAAAATCCAGATTTCTCTGTAGTCCTCCAAGCACTTTTCCCTTGTCATCCTTAGTTTTACAACTCATCTTCCGAAAGGAAAATTGTAACTCCACTTAGTCATGTGCAGTGTCTCCTTCTGCCCCCCACAGGCAGTGGGCAGCAGAGTACCCAGGCCAGGGGCATGAAGGACGTGCCAAATCCAGGCTGCCCATTTGCAGAAAAATCTCTCTGGATACCCTCAAAGCACTCAGCATCCCCCCGGGAGGCTGCATGCAGCCAAAGTCATGCAGGACTCCTCTGGAGCTCCCCACACCCTGCCAGCAACGCCCCCCCCCCCCCCACTTTGTGTGCTGGTGGGGCTGCTCAGGCAGTTTCGTTTGAGTTAGAAATCAGGGAATTAAAAATAATCCTGCTGTTTCATGTTTTGATATTGCTTGTCTACATTTACATATTTTCCTATGTGTTGTAAGTACATCCTTATAATAAGACAGAGAGCGTGAGTTTCTCTTTAAATTGGTTTGTTGTAGATAATAATTTTTAGTAGATGATAATTTGAATAGATTCATAGAAACTCAGAACAGTTGAGGCTGGAAGGGACCTCCAGATCTTGTCCAATTCCACCACTGGCTTGATCTAAATCAGCTGGAGCCAGCTGCTGACTGCCCACCCAATTGGGCTTCAGACACCTCCAGGGAGGGGCATGCCACAGGGTAACCTGTGCCTGTGTTTGACCATCCTCTCTAGATAAGATTTTCTCTTATACTTAAGGAGAATTTCATGTGTTGAATTATTTCAAACAGTGTTTCCAAAACATGTTGCTTTCAAGCATCGGAAGAGTGTCAGGTGGAGGAGGATACTCACACCCTGAAAAGCACAGCCGTGATTCACTTAACAATACTGAGTGTGATATTAAAGCTATACTGCTGAAAGCTTTTAAAATTGAATGTGGTACCTTCATTCAACAGTACATAGGTCAAGTGGAAGATGTTTTCTTGACTGTATCTTCTATCCTTTAGACAATTCCTGATGCTTCCCAGTGTCTCAAAATGATCTTTAGGTGAGATGTTGTTTCTGCTTGTTACCAGGCCATTACCTCCTCATTCTATCACTGTGGCTGCTAAATAGCTTCAACATGCCTGTTACAGTGCTATAAATATGAAGATATTTCATAACATCAGTGTCAAATCCTCATCACTTGCATGGCATAATTTCTTTTTTCCAGTAAATATTTTGTAAAAATTTGAGGAAAAAACACACATTATTTCCCTCAGCCAAGCTGGCAGAAGTTACCTGGTCTACTATGAAATGAAAGTATGGGTCTCGGTTCATTCAGAGGTCCTTAATTTTCCTTTTAGTTCCATCTTACACCATTTTATCTCAGGGGCATCTTTCCTGATCTGCACCAACAGCCCAGCAGACGGATCAGACCCACTAATTCCACCAAAGAGGCTGTGCCACCTCTCTATCCAGCCACAGCTGCCCTAACACACAGAGTCAAGAGCATCTAATTTCTTTGTTTCCCTGGGCAGGATAATAAAGCTTTCCTGAACAGCAGTGTTTACAGCAAGCGAACTATGTGAAATCTCTCCCCTCAACTGCTATTACACAGCTTGCAACCTTTCGTTCAGGAGATTAAGTTTGCATCGCTTCGAATAATCTCTTTGTAATTGGAAAACTTTCGTTTTGACAGAGACAATGTGGCAGCCTCCCTGCGAGCCTCGCTACAAGCCAGTGCTGAGTGCCATCTGGAGAACCGATGCCGAAGTCAAGCAACAACATCCTGTCATATTTTATCTGGAACTTCGCAATAGAACAACTGATAACATCTTAAGCTTCATTTGTCTGGCTCTCTCATGCTCTTGGCAGAGGTCATAACCAATGGTGGCTTTGCTGATTTGCTGCATCAAAACTAATTAGGTTACAGTGCTCACTGACAGAGCTTCTCATAATGGCATAACAGCCTCCGGCTTTAACTTTACTCATTATGTCAATGTAAAGTTTCAAACTCATAAAACTTGCACCTGTATCAGCTTCTCAGTCATAATCTTTAATATCTATTAATGGTGCTTATTCAGCTTGATGGAGCTATCGGCTCCTATACTTCATTTTTCCCTTCCTTCTTTAGAAATGCTGCTGGTGAGAACCGTGAAGACGCGTGCCTGAGGTTGCAGATGTAGAATTCCAAGCACAGCCTTTTTGCTTTTCGCATTCTTTACAGCAGCAAGAATGCCCTGAAGTGACTTGACTGGGGTTTGTATGTCAATGCACTGAGGCTGCCTCCTGTCCCCCCTCTGAAGAAAACCTGGCAAAGATGACCTTTTTACCGAGCTTATAGGAAATCTATTCATTTACCAGACACTTTCGGTTTGTCTTACTGAATGAGTCAGTTTTAAAAGTCTGAGTAAAATTAAGATAACCGTTGCAAGAGGTTAAAATTAGGGCAATGCTCAGGGTAAAAGTCAGGGCACATATTAACGGCTCTTAATTCAAGTGAGAAACCAGCAGGAAAGAAGATTTCTGTCTGCATGGAGGGAAAAGAGAGAAGTAAGGTTTAACAGTTTCCTGCTTAAATGTTGTAAAACATGTCAGCAGGGGGCTGTGGCAGTAAGAAGGATTGTGCTTTCTCACAGCAGGAAAGTGACACTTCACTAGACTGGCTACATTGATTATCAAGATGAGGCCGTCTTAAAGAGCAAGCACAGCACTTAAATGTATTATAATGTGTGGAATAATCATTATTAAAAAAGACAGCACTGTGTATTTGCTCTAAGATTTTCCACCTGCTACTGTTTTCAGGGGCTACGGTAGTGATGAGAGCTCATACAACTTTCTTCTTTACTTGTCTGATGAAAATATCAGCTGAATCCTAGGGATTGCTGTCAATCTCACACAGCCTGGATTTTGTTGGACATTAACACCAGATCATCTCTGTTTGAGAAAGACAATAGGAGTGTGTGACAGTTAGGGTTAAATAAGGATTTATTTATTTATTTCTATGTTAAAAGTGATTACCATTCTATTACTTAATGTTCTTGCACTTCCTATTTATTTATTTATTCCTTGTGCTTTTTTGCATAAGGAAAACACCCCAAAATTCTGGAACTTTTAGTGCTCTTATTTGAGATAAAGGCTTTGAATTACATCAAATTATTAATTTCAATTTAGAGCATTGTTAACTAAATTGTACCTTTAGATATGCCTGATTCCTCTTGATAGACAATGTCCTGCTTTATCAAATCTTCTTACTCTTTCTGTTCTATTTAGTGCATTATAAAAAAAAAGCATGGAAAATTTTTAGCAATGCGCACCCATTTCAGTGTCATAAAATGGAACATATGCTGTTCACCCCCAGAAGCATTTCCAGTTGGGAGCTGTATCTTTCTGTACATGAATGTACATCAACGGTTGCGACCAACCGTGTGAATGATTCTTATATGATAATGGACAGATCTAAAGAAATCAGGCCTGGAATATTGTGTTCATGTTAGGATATGTAATTAAGTGAAGAGACTGGATATTTAACAGGGAAAAAATCACTACACGGTTAATGATCTGGATGGATTGTTTTCAGAAAGGAGACTAACCTGGGCAAAATATGTAGATTGACAATGCAGTGTTTAAGGAGGTTGTAGCTGTCTGAGTCAAGAGATATTTGAGGAGGTTCAGATCCCCAACACACTATGCACACATACACATTTATTGCTTTACCAGCTTTCATATTCCTTGTGATAACAAAGTTAATCATGTGCATAAGTATGTGCAGAACTACACTCTCACAATGGAGAGAAAGTAGTTAGCGTGTCATACACAACTCCAATTAAGAAGTAGAAATTAAAGGAATAAAAATTAAGATTGAAAATCAAGAGAGCCCTTGTCACGGAAGATGTCAGGCTATGAACTGTTTTCCATCTTTGGTGAGTGAAGTTTCATTGTTTGGGTTTTAAAACCAAAAGACAGCAATCAAATTTTTAATAAAAACAGAATACCAATACACCCTAAATGGGTTAGACATTCACTGACTGTAATCTCTACATCCACGTGTGTGTCTCCAGACTGACATTTTGCACCAATCAGAACAAAAGCAATATCCTATTATATGTACTTGGTAGGAGCTACAGGTAAAGATCATTTAGTCCTTTAGGAATATACACAGTATTATGTGGCAGTACAGCAGCTAACATTTCTGGTTTGAGAACTTAGCATGAACTAGTAATCCTCACTGTCCCTAGCGTGAAATATTTTATTATTATTTGATTTAGGAAACTTAAAATTTCAAGACACCTTGGGACAGAAAAAATGTGTTGAGAGAGTGCACTTTTGACAAATAAATATACCCTTATTTTCATACATGCAGTAGTATCTCGGAGGCATTGAGGAGCCAGGAAAAAAACCCAACAATAAAAAGCTTGGCTGTTGTATACTTATTTTGTGGATTTTTTAAAACAGAGTTTTAGACCAGAATGATGTAACATAAACAAAAATACAGCATGCAGCTCAAATTTTGAAAATATGCTTTCAAAAATAGTCATATTTCATTTCCTATTTTTCTTAAATGGCTTGGCTGAAATACAAACTTTAAAACTGCTTACCTTAGGGAAAAGGGTGTTGTCTAAATTTTCTTACCACATTAGAGGGGTTTGTTGTGACAAAACATGACTGAGGCTGGGTGAGACTACCCATTACTCACGCCTGCTTCCAGTGCAGGAGTGCTGTGAGGACCATGTGTTACATCTGCTTTGTCCTATGAGGTAGCTTAAAGAGGGACGTAATCCAGCCATAAATTCACAACATGAATTCCCTGCTGTAGAGGAGCGCTGCTGGATATAAATGTGCCACAGTCAATCTGTGCAGAGACATAAAAGCATGTTGGAAAAGAGGGAGCAGGACTGAGGCACAGTGAAATTGTGCTGCACCCTGTTTACACTGCTGTGTGGGCACCAGGGTATTTCCACTGCCCATGTGTGTGGGACCGTGCCAAAACACATCCCACCTGGAGCTGCCCTCTGCTCTCCAGTGGGCACAGAAATGACCATGTGAGGGAATGGCCTCCTGAAAGAACAAAGGTCTGGAAACTGAGAGGCTCCTATTTCATCTCCCTTTTCCCTTGAGTTCTCACGTTACACACGAACAATTCTTCCCATCATTTACATAGTACATGCTAATGATTTGTGCCAAAACTTGCCCCTTTCTGTAATGTCTTTGTAACTCCTGGGTCCTGCAATTTTCTAGCAAAGCTGAGTTCTTCAGATCATTGTCCTTCATGATGGCAGGATTCAGTTCTAACATATATATTTAGACTAAGTCCCCCCCCTCCCCAACATGAAAAAGATGACAGTGGTCCATTTGGACACTACAAAGCAGATTCAGAGTGTAGTGGCTGTCACTGACAGAATAGCACAGGCCGATAATAATGGAGCTGAGAAACTGAGATGTGATTTAGCCTTCAGCCTTTGGGGATGGAGATCATCAGGTTCTCTGCAGGGCAGCTGCAGTCACCCACTGTTTCTTGTTTTGCTAAGTTGCTTCTCCACAGTTGGAGGTGGGTGCTGAAGAGACATCACCAGTATCCAGCCTCTCTGCCAAAAGTGGAACTGTCACCAGCATTGTGCAAACTTGATATGGCCTTTGAGCATGCTAAATCATGTTTGTTCTACGTTGATAATTTTCAGTGTATTTATCTGCCTTTGAAAGTCTGTGTAGATTGCATTTTGTTGAGAGATATCTCTGGGTATGTGCGTGACAGGGACTTACTGGACAGTCCAGGAGTCGGTGATGGAGCAAGAGAGGCCCAGCATCTTGTAAGCAGTGTTCAGAGTTCAGTATTTTCCCATGCTCAGCATGGGAGTTTCTTCTTTAGCTAAGGTGTTTCAGACATACTTTCTGTTAAAAAAGGACAGTGTTCCCACAGCCTGAGTAAGGAGAGACAGTTCAGATTGCTGGCAGGGCCAGAAATACAGAGATATATCTGCTGCATATCTTCTGTACAATTTTAAAGACGTCTGAAATAAGCATCATCTAAGCCAGCCTATCTCTATTGCTTGGAGGGAATGTGATATCTCCATCTGTTTTTATGTTCCAAACCCCAAACACAATGCTGCAGCACATAAGACTTATGTGACTAAGTAAGGTCCTGTGACTTTAATAGGAGAGCCAGTCCCTTGGGGTAGGGAGGTTTTTTTTAGCTCCTGGTATTTCTAATAAGAACCCAATTGTTTCAAACCTCTATCTCTGGAGAGATTTTTTTCTTTACTTCTGCTGTAGATCAGCTGCCAGCAAGCTTCTAGGCCTGTGAAGAGGCAGAGTTCAGTCAGTCTGCTCACAATATGGAAAGTCACTGGCAAAGTAGTGGCACTGAGGACTCTGCTGGGAGCCGGAGCAGAGCACCCTCTCTGCCCATATAACCAACCGTCACTCTTATCAGGTGCAAGCGTTAGTTCCTACATTTTGAACTGCAGCGTGCAGCATTTGCAAAGGCCTTTCTCTGAGCTAGTGGAGGGCAAAGGAAAGGACTTTTTCTCTTTGTGTCTGCCTTCTGATTTGAAAAGTAACTTACAACCTTTTTGAACCATTAGTTCTTTTCAGCTGCTCTCTGTCTCTGTAAATAGTTGACAAGTACTAAAAGTAAAAGCTGTTGTGAATGTTGCTGCTGTTCTTTCTGCCTGTATGAGAGGAGGTAGGACAGAGATGCAGATTTAAAGTCTTCACTGTTCCTCTTTCAATTTTCTGTTGCACTGAAGAAGATTCAGAAGACTAAACCGAATAAATTAGCCTTAGGGGAATATAGGAATTAGATCATGCTAGAACCGCTTAAATTCCTGTTCTGTTGAGAAATAAAGTTGCAGTCCTCTGCTTAAAGCTTTATCTGCAATTGCCTTCCTTCCCCTGTGTGTCCCTCTAACACAAGAGCTGACAAAATTATGGAAGGAAGCCAAATATTTTGCCTTCAAAAGGCAAGTGTAAATGTTGTCATAGCAACAAAGGAAAGCAGAATGCTACTTTTTAAAGGTGGTGGTGGGGAAATGAGGAAGGGATAAAGGGAAGGAGAATTAGGGGCTTACAGAACACACAAAAAATTACAATTCTAGGATGAGTAAGTGGTCAGAAATTTGCCTTGTGACATGTACTGCTACTTGCAGAAAAGTTTGTTCGTGTCTGAAACATAAGCAGCTCCAGCGTGCCAGGTAACACATCTAAAGAAATCAGAATTTTTTCACTTTCTATGTATTATGTGACAAAAAACCAGAATATTGAGGGGTCAGACAGACCTTACCCAGGTCTATTATTGGAAAAAGAGACTGATGACTAACAGGATTTTTCATTTTCATAGCAGCTTGTGACATCCTAGACCCTCTTGAAGATTTGAAAGTTTCCACTGAAACTGCCAGCTATTAGATATTATAAGTAGATCCAGGAGGGTAGATGTTAGCACATCTATCTCACACAAGACCCTTTGATGGAGAAGCCTTTTTTTTTGCTTGTGTCTTCTCTGGTGAAGTAAAAGGTGTCACATTATTGTGTCCCAAAAGGCAAGGTTTTCAGTAGTTTCATCAGTGAACTGAACAAAAATTGTTTCAGTAAGAAAAAGGAAAACTAAGAAGGAATTACTAAAGAAATATCCTTGTAACAACACTAAAAATACTCCTTAAAAATTTTGTTCTCAACCCATAGGAAAAAGCTGTGTTTATTTCCAAAACACAGTTTAAGTATTTTACTTTAAATATTTTGTGTACATCTGTTTATGTAGGTGGTTCGTCAGGGGCTGAGGACTTGAGAAGCTGCTGTCAACAAACCCAAGGAGACAAGAAAGAGCCCACGGCCCTTTGGTGATTGACAGATTCAGTCACTTAAATGCTGAGCCCAAAGCTGAAGCCTGAGCAGAGTCTGCTTCACAGAACTATGTGAATTCCATTGGAAACTTTTTTCATTTTAGCTTGTTGTTTAAAAATATCAGCCATCTGAGGACAATTCACTTCCAGGACTTTACATAACATCCAAAGTACTGTGAAGGGGATATTTTTAATGTATCTGCAGTTTGCTTTAGTATTACAGAATGAGAAGAATGTCTTAATTAGCTTGCTTTACCCATTACTGTACCCTGTGTATTATAGATGTAATAATACTATTCAAGAGAGAACAGAAGGTTGCATTTTCTTTTGGAGCTGACAAGTGGCACATCATTTCCAGATTTATGAAGGTGAAATGCTGTATAAAAATAGAAAAAAAATCTGTCTGCCATGTTTAAAAACTAAAATGATATTGCTGAATGCCTTGAAAACAAACTGAAGGAAATACCTACGTAAAGAAATCTTTCAGGTAGCTTTTTTGTCTGCCTGTATTTCTGTCTTCCTGATGGATTTCTGCGGGTCATAGATCCTTTTAAAATCACAGTTGTAAAAGGATCTGAATGACCCACAAGAATAGATGTAGACTTTCTTCTTCTTGTCCTCTACAAAGGCTAGTCTCATCCTAAGTAACAGACAATCATAAATGCAGGCACAGGAAGTTACTAGCAGCCAGAGTACTGCCGGTGTTTTGGCTAGAACAATGCACCATTTCCTCTCTCACTCTGCAAGTGGTGATGGCTAAAAATCGCAAAACTAAGGTAGAAGCAAAACTTCTGAATGTCAAGTACAAAAAGTAATGACACAGTGGTCTTCTCAATCCCTTTCATAAACATGATTGTAACACTACACATTGGATAAGAAGTCAGGAGCTCTGTTCACCTAGAGGGAAAAAACTGTTGCTGTGGTTTCCCAGCGAACATGCAGACTTGGTAACTGGACAGGCACTCAGCTCTAAGCCACTTTTTATAGCAAAGCACAGCCCTGGAAAGTCCTTTTCTCGAAAGGCACCCTATCCCAACAATGTTGGTGGGTTCCTCAGTTGATTCTAAATTAATTCCTGTACACATAAATAAGCTCTAACCAGTGCTATCTCTCTCACCAGGACATTCTCAATCCTGAACTGTAGTTGTAGTTATTTCCAGTAAGGAACCTTACTCACCTTTTAAACACTTGCCAGCCCCTCTGGTTAAGTGCAAGTGTGGAGCATCTTGTGTTGGTCCTTGCTCAGGGAAGTTAGTTGTGATGCCTCACAGCCACATAAACATAGCTATATGCTTGTGTGTTTAAGGCTTAGGAGACATGACCATGTCAAGGGATTGTGACTCTTCAAGATACTCTAAAAATATTTCTAAAATTACTAAGAAAACTAACCTTAGAACCAAAATTGTGAAGCTGAAGCAGAGAAAGAAAAACAAGATTGTTCTATACACCCTGCTATGGAGGGGGAATTTCCTAAGCAATGTAAAGCAAACACGTTTTAATGCTGCTTGTTGCTTGTGGCAAGTGAGTGCTCCGGCCACTCCAGCAGACTGTGCTGTCTGTACTCCTGTACTTCTCACTGCCACGTGGTCCCACAGTTCATCTGGAGTACCAGCACAGCACAGAGTGACACAAAACCATTGGGAGCCTTGTATGAAGCAGAGGGACAGAGCACTAGAAAAACTACAGCAGTGTTTGCAGCTCAGCAGCTCCTGCAGCCCCCAGACAGCCTTTCTGGGCAGAACAAGTGAGAGAAAATCCATTCCTGCCCCATTAGCTACATGAGTCTTAATTGCTTTCTCTTGTAGAGATACCAAATATCTTTGTAAACAGCATGTTCAGATTGTTACTTGCAAACGTACATGTGACACCTTTATGAAATATGCAAAATATGATATGCTGGGCTATGATCTGATCTGTGTGTGTATTTGAAAGCCTTTTCCATGCTTTAGTTCGGGAACTGAATATTTCTGACAGTTTGTTTGAGGTAAACAGAGCCAATCTGTCAGCATGATTCATTACCAGCACATCTGATAAGTATGACTTAACTTGTAGCAGGCTTGTATGTTTTTAAAGCACTTGCCTGCTTTGCAGTTAGCAAATTACTGCGAGGCAAAGCAAACACAAAAGGAGATAACAAAAGGAATGATGGATTCGATCGCATTACAGAGAAAGTGGGATGATGAAGAGATTGCTTTACCTAGCTCAGACACCTGAAAAGAAGAGTGTGTGTCTCAGTTGTTCAGAAGTGTGATCCAGAAGCCCCATGCTGTGCACAGGCATTGTAACAAGAGGCTGTCATCACATACTGTCCCACATTCCCTTTTACATGTATTTCCCTGATTAAGTTTCTGTTTTGACAGCTTTTGAACAGTAACACCTTTCTCTTTTTGCCTCTGAATTTTCTTCCTTGAAAGGTGCAAATTATGGTTTTACTGTGGCCTGTTAGAGGTGCAAATAAGCACAACATAGCCAAACTGGGACAGTCTTGAAGAAGTAAAATAGCAGAGCTGAATCCTGGTGAAGGCTAATATGTATATATTGATGAGCTGGGGCTAAATTGGGGGAATATACTTGTGAATTTCTTTAGGTAGTGTGAAGTTCTGTATTTGCACAGCTTGGGAACTTAGTAATACTAAGGATGGGGAAGGCACAGGCAACCTAATAATGGTTAAATTCTGGGAAAAAAACAGCTTTGGTGGCAATTACTACAAGCAAATAATGTTTGTGTCCCTGTTTAGTTTGGCTCCTTGCAGAGTAAAAAGTATAACTCTCATTACTTGCTTCTGAACTTACATTGACTTCTCATTCTTAGTATTACAGAAATTCTATGCCCAACTCAAGCAGCACCACTTGTACCTGCTGTTACAGGGAACAGAAAACCACTTCCTCGACCACAACTTATCACTAGTTGTTTATCACAAGGGCACATAAAGCTATCATTACTGCATGGCAACCTCTTGGTGTTAAAGGCAGAAAATGAGAAGAAGAAGAAACACATTTTCTTTTATATTTCCTTTCTATTCATGGAAATAGGTTAAATGAAATCTGTGTTTGTGTGACTTTGTTTCTGTATCTTCACATTTTCAAAACTAAATCAATACTGGTTAGAATTCAACAAGAACACATATTTTCTGATCTGCATTTATTTAGACACAAACAGTCCAACACAATATATTCAGTCACATGCTGTACAGGCTATTTTCCCTTACATGGTGATAGAAAAAAACACCCTTCAGGGTAAAATTCTTGATGTTTAGCTGCAAGTGAAAAGGAACATTTGTTTTGGACGGAAAGGACCACCTTCTTTTTCAATTCCACACCAAGAACAGCAAAAGTTTCTTTTGCTACAGAGTTAAAAAGGTCTACTTCACCCACATGTTGAAAAACGAGAGCCTTTTTGTCATGTACCTGCTGGCAGAGCTAAAGGGAGTATGGTTGAAAAGGAAGCTTAATCAACCAATTTTTTTGTTTTTCAAATCACTGGAGTATGTTTTACTTCGATTTTTTTTTTTTTTAAAGTTTAGCATCTTATTAGAACTCCTGAAAGAACAGCAAAAGCTGTATGAAAATAGGCAAAATTGCAGGCACATGAACCCTTCTTTTGGTTTAGTTTAACCTCATTCTTGTAGGCTTGAACATAGATCCGTTTTCACTTTCTAATTTTGGTTGGTCTAACAAAAGACGCTGTCTCTGCCTGCAAACAATCCCTCCTTCTCCTGAATTAGCAACTGTCATGGTTGATACCATTACTACTACAGGAGTTTTATTACAGGGTTATAAAGTCCTTTCTGTGGCACCAGGGTGTCCTTTATTCCTACACAGAGTGGGAAGCCCAGAGGGCTTTGGCTGCACTAATTGTATGCAGGAGACTGCTAAGCTTCCAGTGTAACCACAGAGCAGAGCCTTCGCAAGCCGAAGCTGCTGCTGCTTGAAGCTTAGCAAAATAAAGCTGTGAGTGGAGAAAAAAAATCCACATGGTGTATTTTAAGAGTTCCTTCCGATTTCTAGTATATACATGATATACAAGATATATTAGGCTTTCTTTTAAAAGAAGGATATGTTTTTACCATTTACAGTCAGAAATATAACTCAGCCGTAATATATTACTATTTACTTCCGTCATTTAATTCAACCATTTGCAACAGTTCTGCATATTCCCACATCCAATTATTTCAGTGAGATATGAGCCTCAGTGGTTGACTGGATCTTTTAGATATTTTTAAGATTCACACTTCTTTCTCTTTTTGAAATTCCTGAGTAGAAAAACAAGCTCCATTTTAAATTCAAGTTTTAAAACACAAGTAATGTAAAGTAAATTAAATTAAAAGTTAGCATTTTAACACTGTATATTTGATTTAACATTTATTTAACATTATTGTAGTAGAAGTGAAGCATGAAAGAATAACTCCCTCTGCAGAAGCATTCATTCAGCGAGGCATCCAACTGAACAGTTTGCAGTTGAAAGCCTCAAATACCCCAAATCTTTTGCATTAATGAAGGATTACTTCTGATTGTTTTTCTTTTCCCTCCCTTGCTTAATAAACTTCAGCTTATCACTTCATAGAGATTAGATACAAAATAGGGGGCAAAATAGTTAGTGGTTTTGCTAAGGATGCATTTCTGTGAGAAGTCCCAGCTGGCACATTTTCATAGGCAAGAGACCAAATTCTGCCAGGTCTCTTGTCTTGGAAACTGTTGCTGAATTTTTCTCTTCTGTTCATTTTAAGTCTGTCTTGAATAAGCTACTTCTGTAGCCTGAAACACACTTTCAGTGACACCAGGTTACAGAGCATCACGTGACATAATGCGTTTTGACACATCCAGATGTAACGTGGTGCACATGCCACAAGAAATAAAGCAAAGCAGAGGCATTTAATTTTTCTTCTCCTCAATGGACTTGTAGTATCCACAGGTGGTTGAGTTTTTCCTCATGTATGCCCATATTCTTGCTAAAGGAATAGAGTAGCTGAGGACAGCCCTGAGCAGCAGCAGGCTGTAGGACATCCTGAGTGGCTGCTGTGTTTTTACAGTGATAACATTTGTACAGCCCAGCAGGCCCTGTCACACATATTTAACTGGGTGCTACACAGCTTTGTGTTAGACCAAGGTGGCGTCAGATGAGCTTTCCTCCTTTGTACACCTGACAGAGAAGGCACACAAGCCACGTCCACACTGATTTTAAGCTCCCCTCTGTAGACAGCCGTGACTGTAGTAAGGCAAAGTAGGTGCTGCTACAGCCAACACCTGGCAGACAAGTTGCTGCTGCCCTTGCTGGGTGCAATATCGCCTTTGGGCACGCCTGTGGCTCCACTGGAGGTGTCCTGAGGGTTGTTGGAATGGAGGGAGGGAGACATGGGGCAGGCACAATTCAGCTGCTCTCCTGCTTATGTTGCTTGAAGCAATAAAGATGTAATCTCAGCACTGTGTGTCACTTCCTGACATGTAGCAAAAGCAACAGGAGTGCGTTAAGATGAAAAGACCTCTAAGCACTTTTTTTTCCTTCAGGTTCCAAGTATTACTTAAAGCTAAGAGCCAGAGGTGAGAACTGTCAGATAGGTACACCACAGCATTCTTCTCATTAGTACAAAATAGGAGGCAAAATAAACCTTTGTCAGCATCTGAAACTAGTTACCGCCTTTACAAGTACTGGCAATGTAAAATAAATTCATGTAAAATTCATCTGTTCTGTAACAGATGAATTAGCTATACTTGTTTCTTATGGAACACACCAGTATTTTGGGAGAGGAGGAGGCGGGAGGGGAACTTTAGCTTTGCAGGTGGATAGCACAATTGACAGCCTGACCAACAGCCAAAGGCTTTACCCCACTCTCCTTTCCCCATCTGCATACTGAGTTGAATTTATCAGCAACTGAGGTTGGCAATTTTTGTTCTTAGTCAGACAGCTGCACTGAGGCAGAACACAAGGGCAAAGCAACCCCTGCCACAGTGCCTCCTCCTGTCCTCTCCAGTAATGTCAGCAGTCCCCTTCCATGCAAGTCAAGTGTCACACTTTGAACTGAAATATGTATAGATGCAATAACAGACTGTTGCTTTTTTCAGATTGAAGGTCTGCCTGTTAATGTTGCCTAGGCAATGCCATCCTACAGCTTCCTGCTGCCAGTGCAAGCAGGCAGTGCTGCATGGACAGACTCCAAGACAGTTTCATTCATGAGATTGACACCATGCCTGAATCATACGGAAATTACTTTTTTAGGTGTTGGTGTTCATTTTGTTTTAAAGGTAGAAAAATGCAAACTTATTAGTTGCTACACAATGAATGACATTGGCTCAACTGTGCAAATGTCATGAGGATTTTTTTCATTGTAATAAGTGATACTTCAACATTGTACCCCAGGTCCATTTTTCGTTAAATTTTGCAGTTTATCCTTCAGCAATAATTCAGTCAGTCTGGAGAGCAAGGATACAAGTTTTGCTGGGATTGAGATGCTGAGATGTTGTGATTCCAGGCTGAGAGCTGATGGTTGTACATTACTTCATACCAAATAGCTCAGGGATTTTAGAAGTTTTCTTGAAGTCTTTTCTTCTCTCCTCCATTCTATACATAGAATTGTGTTACTTGTTTTAATTACTTTTTAAAAACTCTATTTTTCTGGGAGCTGCCTGGGTGACTGCCTTTCAGCTAAATTTGATTTTAACACGTGCTTTTAAGCAAGTATGGTAAAGATGCTAAACCACAGTGATTCAGAACAGAAAATAGCTAGTTATTCTAACCACTACCCTCAAACAGGTTTTGATATTTTTATCAGAAACATAAATCACTTGATCTTGTTGGCCTTTGTACATTTGATAAAAAAAGAAAGGAGTTCATGTGCATATTTGCATGTGCATCAGGTAAGTAAACACTGTGCCACGTGTTTGCTTGTTCCTGAACAAAGGACATTGCCATGAGGTTAATGGACTCTCCATCCTTCCCTTAGATGTTATCAGCTCCACTGTGGGTATCTGAGAGATGTGATGCCCACCTTGAGAGCTCAGATAACTGAGTCACTTGCTCGCCACTCCTGCTGGTTTGTGGTGCCGAGATCATCCATACACATAAACTCATCTGTCTGGGCACAGTGAGGATATGAAACAGCCACTTCCGAATTTCTCAGTGTTGGCAGTTTTGCATACACACACTTGTATGTATTTGCAAAATAAACCCTAATGTCGTTAGGATAAACTCTAGCAAGAGGCATAGGGAGTCTGTGTCAGTCATTTCCATATTCTCCTGTCTCCAGTCTGCTACTGGTTTGAGCCAGGTAAACAGTTTTGTTCTATGTGATTAAACATTTCAAAGACACTGCTCAGGAAGGAAGAAAAATTCATAGAATCATTAAGGTTGGAAAAGACCTCTAAGACTGAGTCCAGCCATTTTATTACATGCTTTGAAGACAGTTTTTGTAATAGATTCAAACCAGCCCAATTAGCTCCACTGAAGAAATATAGTCAATAGAAATGCTATAATCAGTATGAAAGCCTAATGAATGACCAGTAGGCACCAAACTACATGTAAAACTTTGAAAACAAATTTTGGAAAAACACAGGATAAGAACAGTTCCTGTAGAAAAAAATTTTCTTTTTTTATACAGGAAGTAGCATCAGCCTGTAAATCCCTTCTCTGCTCTTAGAGATGTTTCCCATATGGATCCGAAGACATTTTAATTTCCATATGTCCTGAGATAATTCCTCAGCCTCTGATCCTGTAGCAATCCAGGATATCAGATAAAACACAGTCAAATATTAGATAGGATGTTTATACATTTCTGTCTTGTGAAATGCTTCAAGCAAACTTTTATCTAAAAATTTAAATGTATTCCTTTGCTCTCAAAGTGTTTCCATTTAATTTAGTGTACCAACTTCTTTCTGGACTAAAATCTTTCCTACATTACTCAAGAAACCGTTTCAAAGTCATAAATGAAATTTTATGAAATGTGTACTTTCAAAAGTATGTCAACCTCTAGGACTTTGGCAGGAAATTTATTAACTTAAATAATCTTAGAACATTTTTGTATAAAACTATGTTTTGAATGACAAAAAATGAACACCAATGCTACAATCTTCTACAATGGAAGATGATCTTCATAAGATTTTAAAAGAAACCAACACCTGCCAAATTTTAAATTAAGTCCGTAATTCATTGTACTTGATCTATAGATCTAATATAAATTGGCAAATTTGTTCAAAATTATTTTAAACAAACCTGCAAAAACACTAATGAACAAACTGTTGAGATAAAAAATAAAAATCTTTCAGACCAAGCTTTGAGTGTTTGTCCAATGGGAACCAGAAAAATAGGATAGAGGTCAAACATTCTTAGGATATGTGCCATCATCTTAATCTGAGACGTCTTTATAGTCATATGAGAGAATGAGTCAGCAGAGAAAACTGGGGAAAAGTGACATTTAAACAAATGGAGATGAATGATTGTTGTGATCACAATTTCCCATTAGGCAGCTGTGGAAGCCTAGTGGCTGGAACATAGAGTAAAAAGATGAATTTGAATTTTGAACATCCAAAATTAAAGCAAACTCCAAGACAAGAATTAGCATTATACAGTTACACAGTATAGGAGTTTTTCAATCCTGAAGTCTGGAGCAATCTCTTACTTTCACCAGGGCTCTTTTCAAGAATCTAAGAATCATCCTCATGTAGTAAGACATTCACAGCCATAAAGAAATCACCACAAAACCTAATAATGAAATGGACATTGAAACCAAACCATGATAAAATTCTTCACTAAACAAGGAGTGACCTTTTCACCAATCCATGCTCTTTTAGAAGGAATCAGAGCACATCCAAATGCTTCCAGGAACCTTTGCCTGCTCTATATGCTCTTATGTAGTTTGAGGGGAACCTGTCATATCCAATGCCTTTTGATTTAGCTAATAATTTAGGAAATGAGAGCAGCAAGCCCAAAACCAATTTCATTTTTCAGTCACTGATCCGTTTATTCATTTATTTTTTTACTTTTGAACTTGATATGTCTTTTAGTAACAGGGCTTTTTAAAAGAGAGTTGCTACAAGTGTATTGACCCTGAAGCAGATTCCTCTCCAAGCACAGAGAAACCGCAGGGTCATAAAGGCAAAGGTTTGTCTTGTACATGGAAATATCTTGTTTCTCCACAGATTCCTGAGGCAGTTCTGTTGGTGGCCCTGGAGCTGCTGTTGGGCCTGTTGTCTGATTGAGCTGCAGATGGTTCTTTGGACTACTTTAGGTTCCCAGTTAAAATTTCTGTTAGTGTATCTCAGATTCTGAAAAATTTAAACACTTTGGAAAAGAAGACATGGTTCAATTTGCCTTCATGAAATCTATTTTGCAAAATAAATGCATAAACTAAAGGCTATAGTTGTATTCCTCTTAACAGGAATTCAGGAGCTAGCCCACTGAGGCCAAAGACAGTACAGGCACATTTTGCACATGAAAGAGATGACATCAACAGGGAAAGTTAAGCCAGGTTCATGTTCAAATTCTTTGTGATTCCCTTTGTTCAGATATGTGATATGCCCTGTCCAAACTGTTCTATGCAGAAGAGTTAGGGTACTTAGGGCTTACCTGCAGTAGCTAGTGGTACCTCTGCAGTTCCAGAGTCTTAATCTTCATCAAGAATGTGGTAAAGGCTAAAGCAAAGGAACAGTTCAACTTTAGAAAAAACAGCTGGACTTCTTCAAAATGCCAGGAAATATTTGTTTGACTTTTTTTATTAGGCTTTGAGTTGCAACGCTGAGGTTGCTGTTCAAAAAGCAGCTCAATACATTCATTATACCATTGTGCACTCTGCTGATAAATATGCAGAGAAATGCTGTCTGTTTAATCTGTGTGAGCATTCAAACCTTCTGTAATACTTGGTAGAAGTTCTGGGCTGAATAATTATTTGTACCACAGAAAAATAAAGCAATTCTCACAGCAGCTGTTGTAATCTTCGTAGTAAAAGCTGGAGAGTTTGTGCAGATGCTCCTGTCTTGGGACTCATAGAGGCAGATGTATCAGAGGAAATACCAGTACATGGTTTTGCATATTTTCTTCTCACTAATTACAGCTGCAGTAGCACCAATTTTCTGTCCATCATCCTTTTCTTTCACCACTGTTTCCTGTAGTGAGTTAACACCACCCAACTTCTCCTTTCTATTAGCTGACAACACAGTACAGTAAAGTAGCACTGTTTAAATACATACACATCTTTCCAAAAAGTCAATTTTGCTTTATTCTGGTGAATAGGACACCAGCAGTTCCCTTATCTTCTGTACTAGGTTCATATCTCAGCTAAGTGAATAGGTTGCATGTGTTTGTTGTGGTTTGCCAGAGCAAGCAGGACAGAAGCAGCCTGCTGAAACTGAAAGAAAAAGAATCTCCTCAGATTTACATAGATGGTATTTCTCTCAGAGATCTGGACAGAGGTATCAATATGAAGAACCTCCAAATGGTGGTGTGTTCTGGAATGTGCATATGAATGACTATTAATTTCTCTAACATAAGAAGTTAATAGGTGTACTATTATCTTCCTGTAAGTAGACAGGAGGCAACTAAACAATCAGTAAAATGTAATTCCCTGTTGCATCAACACTCAATTAAATTTTTCCTTATCTACAGTAACTAATAACTCATGAAATTTACCTATAATCAAACATATTCTGCCCTCTTATGCTGATACAACCTCTTATGATTTCCATGAGAACACATCTCAGAAAAAGTGTATTTTGAGAGAAGATGTTTGAAGATGGGGTCTAAGTTAACTCCAATTTCCAGCAGAAGGATGAATTGTAAAACCAAGAAGTGTATGGAGGAATTCACAACAAGAGAACAGTAGGATAGTAGGAAGCGGAGTAGGAAGAGCAGGAGGAAGATCAGGAGGAGAGGACAGCTGATCCTTGCCAGTAGATAGAAGTGATTGCCACACTCTCCTCTTGGTCCAAGTTCCCATTTCTGTCCTGTGATAATTTCCCACACACTCTGTGTCTTACTCACACATTTTGTAAATAGAAACAGCGTTTAACACATTTATGTGAAAAAGTTAAAGAAAAAATTCCAATGTGCATTTTCTTTTATGAGGTGAATTTGCAAAACAGATGACGCAAGTTTTAACACCAATGCCTGCCACCACAGCATATAGAAAAGTCAGAGTAACTAGTGTACTAGGTAACACATCCACCACATGATGCTCATTTTTTTTTATTCTCTCTCTAATGTAAAAAATTAGTACTTCTGAGGTTTTGGGTTCTTCTTTTTCTTTTTAAATAATGCAAGTCTGTCCTACTACATTTATATGAGACAAGACAGGTCACGGAGCAGGGTTGTCTGTAGTGGCTGTTCTGTTTGGTGCAGATTTGTTCTCTAATCTGGGATTACTCCAGCACAGCTCTGTCTTCTGCAAAGATGAACTTTTGCCCTATAGTAAGAATGTCTGCTGCCAGCCTTAAACTTTTTCCTGAGTTTTACAAAGCAGAAGAGAAGGTGGAGAGACAGGGAAGGGCTTATTGGGAGATGAGTGGTTAGAGGACTACACTCCTCTACTTTTTATGAATGTTTTTTAAAGACAGTTTTGTGGCCAGATGTGTTGTTATTTTCCATGCAGCTTAAGAAGACACATATCTAAGATGAAGCCATCATCTGCCAGCATGAGATACATTTCCCCTACCAGTCAGAGACAGCAGAATATCTTACCTGAATGACTTCTACAATGATGGATTTAACCACTTAGTCATACAAATGTACCACTAAAAGGATTGCACCATGTCTGCAAAAAGATCTTCGAGTATTTCCTTCATAGTTCAGCATCACCTCTCTTTCTGAGGCTCATTTTCAAGAAGCCATTATTTTCTTCATTATCTGATCTTGTCCCAACACTGAGACTGACTGTGAATATTGGTATATGTAAAGTCAAATTGCATTTACAGGAATATTACCAGTGCTTGCTGTCATAGCACCTCATGAACTGTCTTGTGGCTGCTTGAAGATGTTGATTTGAACTGGAAAGCACACCTATCATAGTAAAACTTTGTAAAAATACTCATACCACTAGAGTTAGCGGTGGTTGAGCAGTATACTGAACAAAACAACTCTTAAGTCACCTGCAATCACCTGAAATTGGTTTGCTTATAGACTAGATTTAGTTAAAGGATTATTGAAAATGAAATGGAGTATAGAAAATAGCCTTGGAAAACTATTAACTGTGAAGTATTCACAGAGAAAATAATTTTATTTTCCTTGTTCCTGCTCCTGGCTCATTCTGGTTTCACTTGGGAGATCCCTGCAGACAGGGAACCAGTAATACAGTAGAGGTGGATGGGTTGGAAAACACTTTTTCCATGTGTGTCTCTGCTGGATAAACTTGCCAGATACCATTTCCTCATAGGAATGTGTAAAATTCTTCTATTTACCATGTTGAAATTAGCTCTCAAAAAAAATTGATCATAATAAGTAATTCTTAGATTTTTTTCTTATGTATTGTTGTACTTCTTAGCACTAAATCTACAGGAGAGAGCACATCTGAACTGCTACACCATTACATGAAATGACTTGCAGAAATCAGTGCTCCAGTAAAGAGATTAACTAGTGTGACAGTTTTTCAACTGTTTGAATCCATGCATGTTGTCTGTGATGTTTTGGCTTGTCAACGATGGAAGACTAGTTCTACAAAAACTAGATGCCTTTGAAAGATAGCCCAGTGAAAAAGCACTTTAGTTCATCAAAAGAAGATTGTGCTTTTTCCTCTATTCTTTTCAAATATGTTCTTAAATATGAATCCTGGAATTAGGTAAGTTAATGTAATACAATGCAGTGGAATAAAAAGCCTTAAAGGATGGTCTCAGGCTCATAGCCAAAGTCTAAGTCATAGACTATATCTGTTTTTACTTCAGAAAAGACTAACAGCTCAGTTCATGTCTTTCCCAGCTGTAACTGTGCAGCTGAATGGGGAAAAAACAGATGTTCACAATATGAAAACTTCCTCTGATAGTTCATGAACTCACAAATGTGTATGGTGGAAAGTAGCCTGTTTCTATCTCAAAAGGGAAGCATGGCCATCAAACACAGCTTGAGATGCAGGCCTAAAATTGTTTTACAGCAGAACGGTTCTAGGTGCACTTCCCAGAACACAGGCAAATCCAAAGAAATAGGATCATATATTTTCATTGACATGGAAGCTGGTACGATTTGCGTTTACAAAAATGTACGTGTAAATGCCAGCTTCTCATAAACACACCACCAAAATGTCTGTGACAGGGTTTCTTAAAAAAGTCAGTTGGATTATACAACTATCATCCTTGTCATTATGATTCAAGTACAGAAAATGAAGTCGGAATTAAAATAACTGCCCTTCCAAATGTTTACATACACTGCCTTTTGAATACTGTGATCACTTGTGTGTAATAATCAGTGACCTGAGAATTCACAAAGGCAGTCCTTCAGTTTCCCTGGTTCCCCTGGTTTCCCTATTATTACCAATTGAATATTTTCCCCAAATACAGTAGTTATAATGCTTTACTCATACTATGAGGGTCAGATTTTATTTCCAGCTTGCAAATTTCTAACTTTCCTCCCTGAAACCCTTATTGCAGGTTACAATCACATGATGGGAATGATTGCATGTCCAACAAATCTTTGACTGAAGACAGACTGGAGAATATAGGCACATAAGGCAATTGTTAATTTGTCATGTAGGCAATGTAGCCTTAAAAGGACTGTAATTACATTATTATCATCCACAGTGGGCTATAAAAGAGCTATTATTAAGTGAATACTCAGTGTTTCAACCAAAGTATCTGTGGAAGATACTTAACTTGCAGAGAATAAATTAAAAGAACCCCAGAAGTTTTAATATTTATTTGCTCTCTGGCCGCCTAAAGAAAATTTAAGTGGGTGTCAGTTTAAAAGAACCCCAGGAGACAGGACATTGTTTTCCCTACACAGATGTCTTTTAATCCTTGTAGTTTTTCTGTGGGAATTGAGAAACAGGGTCTTGTTCTCCACCCACACGATATTACTAATTGTCAGAATAAGAAATTTTGCAAATTAAAGCAACAAACGCCTAAATCAAAATGAAAACTCCAACAAAAGCATAGTAGAGCACACTATGAAACCTTGCAAATTATGAGGCATGGACTTTATGTTCACTTATAAAATCATTCTGTGTCTAATCCCATGATGAATGTCCCTTCATTTCCTTCTTAAATTGAATGTCCAAAGGCTAGAACTTTAATACAGAGGAGAAAAACCTTAGGAAATTTCTGGTAAAGAGAGTAGTACTGACTGGTTTGGTGTACAGCTACTTGGGCTTACCTTGTTTGTACGCTGCAAACACAGTTTCCAGTACAGAGTAAAAACACTATACTGACTGATTTAGTTATTGTGCATTATAAAGCAAGTGATACTACTTGACTTCTGTTAAACAAATACTCTCTTTAAAAGGTTTTATTATTTAACCAGCTTAGGAGTTTATTATATTGTCATTCAAAAGTGAATGTTTATGAGGTCTGCCTATTTATTTCAAAAGATATTTTTAATGTCAGTCTTTTACTATTTGTGGCTAGAACTGAAATTTTCCAAGAATATAAGCAATATGTGAACAAATGATCATGTTGTGTTTCCTTCATGTCCTGAGCTGAGGGACACTGAGGTCTACATGCATGTGTATATTTACTGTTTTACATCTGAGGGAAACAAGAAAGGAGAAATATTTATTCCAAGAAAAAGAAAAGAGAACATTTGCTTTACTGTGAGAATTAAAAATGTGTTTAAAAAAGGCAATTTAAAAAAAAATAATTATGGATTATGAAAACATGACATAAGAAGCTAGAAAGCTAGTAAGCTGGAAAATGTTGGAAGTGGTAGAAACAAAAATAACATCTCGCAACATTACTCAAAGTAGCCAGAAAAACCTAGTGACAATAATTCAGGAAAGGCAGAGCTTGACAAATCATTCTGTTCTGTATTAGGAAACAGGCAGATACAGTTCTTCTTTAGATAAGGGCAATGTTAGACACAAATATTTTGAAACCAGCTAGTCTAAAGAACCTCTGGGAAACAGTTTTTTCCAAGCAGGTGTTTAGCTGCCCACATGTCCAATGTGGCTGATGGGCAGGAGCTGCTCATTCTGGCTCAGGAGGACTCAGAAGCATAGCCTGAAAGCATAGGATATCTCTGAGACCTGGTGGCCATTGAGGGAGATCCCACTCCTGCTCTTCCTACCCTGGTGCTCTCCTTCTCTGACTCTGCTCCTGTCTTTCAGCTCTGCACAGCCCCCAACCTCACCTGTTCTCACTTTGTCTGGAATATCCACAAGGATTCACAGGCTCCCCTCTTACATGAGTTTTGAATTCCTGATCATAGGGTCATTGCTATTTCCTGATTTATTCTGTCTGCTTTTCAATACATGTTGACTCACACTTTCCTATTTGAAATCAGTGTTCTGCCATGACCATCTGCTTCAATATTACTTTCTTCTGCTTCACAAATATGAAAGAGAAAAAATAACTCTAAAAATAACTCTAATGTGAAAAGAGAGATTGCCCAAACATTATTCTATATGATTGATCATAACATATTAAAGTAGAAATTTAGGGCCACTCTGATTTACTGTATCCAACCAACCATTTTCGGGACAGCACCTTAACATCAGCTGGCAATAGAATATGAACTGACATATTAATTGATAGCAATTGATTAAAATATATTTTAAAATGCAGCTTACTGCCTTGCTATACTATACTGGCTATGCTTTGTCTAGGTTTTCTGTTCCCCAGATGTACATCAGTGTTAACATGGTTAGCAGCATACTTGTGTTATAAGCATGTCTTGGGGGGTGCACCTGTTCGGAGTCATTGGTTTCCTCAGGGCCAGGATCTCACTCTGTTAATGACAGCTTCACATCTGGCATTACTGGTTGCTGATGTGGAGGTTTCCCTGTCCTCTCATTTCTTGACAGACTGGGGCAGGCTCTGGTGCCAGCAGCCAGGACTGGAGACCTGTCACCAGTGGGGTTCCACAGGGCTCCATCTTAGGCCGTGTGCTCTTCAACCTCTTCATAAATGACTTGGATGGAGGACTGGAAGGGACACTAAGCAAGCTTGCAGGTGACACAAAACTGGGAGGAGCTGTTGACTCCCTTGAAGACAGGTAGACCCTGCAGAGATATCTTGACAAATTAGAGGAGTGGGCAATCACCAACCAAATGAAATTCAACAAGGGTTCTGCACCTGGTTTGGGGCAACCCCGGATGTATGTACAGACTGGGGAATGAGATACTAGAAAGCAGTGCCACGGAAAGGGATCTGGGGGTCTTGGTCCAGGGCAAGTGGAATATGAGTCAGTAGTGCCCTGGCAGCCAGGAGGGCCAACTGTGTCCTGGGGGGCATCAGGCAAAGCCTCACCAACCAGTTGAGGGAGGGGATTGTCCCACTCTGCTCTGCACTGGGGCAGCCTCACCTCACAACTTCCTTGTCAGGGGAAGAGGAGGGGCAGGCACTGATCTCTTCTCTGGGGTGACCAGTGACAGGACACAGGCAAATGTCCTGAAGTTGTGTCAGGGAAGGTTTAGATTGGATATTAGGAAAAAATTCTTCACCCAGAGGGTGTTTGGGCATTGCAACAGGCTCCCCAAGGAAGTGGTCACAGCACCAAGTCTGACAGTTCAAGAAGCATTTGGATGATAGTCTCAGGCACTTGGTGTGACTCTTGGGGATGGTCCTGTGCAGGACCAGGAGTTGGACTTGATGATCTTGTGGGACCCTTCCAACTTGGCATATTCTGTGAGTTTTCAAGGCAGTGCTACACATTGCTTGACTGGAGAACAAATCTGTGGCTATGTGCAGTTTGTGAACCAAGAACTGAATTTCATGAGTTCCCTTTCCTTGTCGCTTCAAAATTAGAACAGCAAGGTAATAAATAAAACAGGTAGCTAATAAGTGAGGTGATAGTATTATTCATAAGCCATATGCACACACATGTCAGAATTTACATGCAACGGTGTCAGGGAACTTGAATTCTATTACTCCCAAATTTACTTGCAAAACCACAATGTTGTTGATAGTAGGAAATAGAAGAGCTTTTGCTTCATTTTTGTTTATTCCTTACATGTGATGCTGTTCTTCAATGAGATATCTTGCACACTGTTCACTATTAGTGAAATTCTGTATTTATTGGGAATTTCCCTCTCATTTCGATGAACTCTACTTCACATTGTGCAAGGAAATATAGTGTAATGGATTATTTAGAAAGAACACCTCAGTATATGCAGAACGGCATAACAAATTCATTTTTACTGAGTGCATAAATTTAGAAAACACAAAACAAACAAAACATTTATTTAGATATGCTGACATGAAAAAAATTATGGAGAATAAGATAGTTCTGGCTCCCAGTGGAGAAAGTAACCTCTCTTAGTAGAATCTGTCTTTATCCCTTTCCTTTGAAGAAAAGATTTTGGACTGTTCTTCACCAGAAAGGATGACAGACTTTTTGGGTTGGGTCTGCATACCATGTGTGTGACTCTAATGGTAGATGGGTTATCTCTCTGCTCATGTTTTCATATATTGATATATAATTATATGCTCTGTGTAAACAAACATGCAGGTACTGAGTTATAAAAATAAGAGGTGATCAGCCTCATACTTGTGCCAAAAATTCCTGCTACACAATCTCAGTCTCAATCATTAGCTTTTTTCCTGAGATCTGCTCTGTTTCTTGAGAATCACTGAGAGATATCTGTGTTTGCTGGGCTTTTCTGTTGTTTTCTATAACTGTATAAATTTAACATTGCATGCAGCATAGAACAGTCAGGGTTCTCTGTGCAGGACTTGAACCCTATTGGTTTCACACGACGTTCACACAGAGTTTTCTTTCTACAATTGACATTCATTTCATTTATCCTACACATCCTCTAAAAGATAGATTTCTTCTCTTCATGAGTACTGGGAAAATTGGTACTAGGGGATTCCTAATCATGTAGGAGAATCAGATATTCAAATTGTAAAAAAGGAAAGCATTTGAGGATGGTTGTATTACTGATTTCCAGGAGGCCCTACAATTATTTCTGTCTGGGATGGGAAAAGATTAAAATGCCATTTGCATGACTGATGTTAAACCTTCTATCTTGCAGTCTTGTAAATGAATTACTGCCTCACAGGCACTTCATGTTATGAAAACATTTTACATTCAACTGGAATAATTGCACATTTAACTTCAAAGTTACAACCTGCCTGGGGTATTAATTTGTCAGGTCCACACTGGAACTGTAGAAATGTCAAAAGAATTGGCTCAGGATGGAGCTGTCATGCACCATAAACTATTCCATTTTATCTGCAGTCTCTACTGCAGATGTTGAATCAAAATTTCTCATAGTTCAGGTGAACTCAGATACCTGACGAGCACTGAAGAATGTTTATCCTGCTTGAACAAGATTCTGGATAGTATTACAAAATGAGGAGCTATTATATTGTACCACCACCAGCTTGCTCTATTGCTTTTAAATTGGTTTTGTATGCACAAATAACTATGGAACTAGGGTATGTTCCTCATACAGATAGTTATTTATTCTCTTTTAAATTAAAAGTTGGCTGTGAAGTCAGTTTTATTTTTGAATCACTGTGGTAATGAAAGCTTGCAAAGAGATAACGGTCCTGGTAATACAAGCATGAGTAATGCCCAAGTGATTTCATTCACTGACTTTACAATGTTCCTGCTGCTTACAGAACCATTTGGCATTAAGATCATCATTGCTTTTAGGGTCTGCTGAGAAATGTGACAAAACACCTTAAATTTTATGTTTCAGATGTTTGTGTTTCAAAATTAGTGCAAAAGGTTTCACTATTTTGGACTTTTTTTTTCTTTTTCATACCAATGATCAGATGATGTGTGAGGCAAGTTAAACAAAACAAACTGAGATAAATCTAATGGATACATGGCATCTGGGGACAATCTGCTTGTAACTGCTGAAGGATTCACCCTTCATGAGCTTAAGGTAGCTTTTTCTTCATTTGGCAAGGACGATTTCACAAAGATAAAACCTTCAGAAATAAAACTCATCAACTCAAGTAATGCATTAGTGCTCTTTTGATCACAACGGAAACTTGATTTTGCATATTATATTTTGCTACTGAAATAATTTGCCTGATTAAAATACATGCAGAGAACAGATGCAAAAATCAATTGTGAAATAGTGATTTATTCTCAATATTTACTGAAAAGCTTTCTTCTCAGAATCTGGTAACTTATCACTTCAAATATATCTTTACCTGAAAAATTGTGATGGCATTTATAAGACCATTGCCTCAAAATGATTTGTTTGGTGTTTGCATTTTCCAACGTATGTTTTATTTTTAATAAAATGAAGGCTTTTTTTTTTAACTTTGCCAACATAGATTTAGAAGGGAAAAAGATGTATTTGTAATTTAATTTTGATATTTCTGATTATTTCTGTACAACTCCTCCATAAAAACTTGATATTATGCTTGAGACAGTTCTGAAATATTTGTGGGATAAATATCTCTGAAAACATATATTAAACAAGAAAATGGTACTATCACCATCATTGGAGTAAAATATTCTTGTTAAATCTTTCCAATAAATCACTCAATGAGGCAGTTATTTAATTTCTATGACCTAATGTCTACTACTACTTATAAGTAAAAATGTATCTAATCAAGTAAACACTGTCATGAGCAAAACATTTTCTACTTATGAGTTTTTAAGTGTCAGCAAACACATCTGGAACTTTGCTTAATAGATTATAAAAGTGTCCAAATTTACCAAGAACAAAAATATAGGCAGCAAATTTTAGGAGAAGGATGGGGTCTTGTGTTTATTGAAAGAAGTCTGTAGAGGTGATAGATAATATAATGAGGGCTTCATTTAACCACCAGCGGTAGACCATTAATTTTGCTAGGTAAGTGCTTTAGGAGAAGGAAAGAAATGCTGAAATTTCAAGTGACCTGATTTCTATGTTTTTGGCACTTCCTATAAAAAAGTACATAACAAAACCTGAAATATATGATAGTATGTAATGACTACGTTTGTAGTCAATTGAGCAGCTATTACTCAGTCCACCGAGTGACACAGTCAGAAGACAACACTGACTTCCCACAAGCCTAACCACACAAGACGAAGCACTGTAGCATTTGTTCAGGGCCAAATGAAATGTGTTAGTCTGGGAGTGTGCTCCAGTGGGGCATTAAAAGTTCAAACTAAGGTAAAGAAATGTTTTTTACCACAACTGGATCTGCATCAGAGCCCCAGTTCCCCACTGTTTCCTGGAGCAAAGACAGCAGCTGAGATAAGTGCTGGGGCTGGTTCAAGGCAAGGATCTGAAGCAAGATGTATCTACATCGAGCAATTCATAGTAGTACCTCAAGTAGCAGGAAAACCAGGTTATAGATGTAGATGAAATGCTGACTTGGAGAAGCCTGCAGTCAGTACTGTCATTCATTTACATAGAACTGCATTTGTTTTTCTATGTTGTAGTCTTTGAAGTACTGCAAAAGTTGTATTTGCTGCTAAAAGGAAAACTGGATCTTGTTGGTTGCTGCTATTAACCTGCCTGCTGGTCCCACTGGGGTCAGTCAGGACCTTACCAAGGTTTCTTTTTCTTTGCTGTAGGGATGAGTACTGTGAAATTGAGAGGGGAGGCAGAGGTTGTTTGCTGGGAAGTCAGCAGCACAGTTACATCAAAATTATCTTTCATCTGGTTGGGCTTCGCCTGGAGGGACCACCCCACCATGAACGGAGGCACAAATCAATCACACTCAGTGCCGAGATTTGCTTAAGTACCAGAAAGTGCTTAAATTAGGATTTGCATTTCTCTAGGCCCTCTGTACAACTAATAGATGATGGAGGCATGTCCAGAAAGTGATTTAGGTATTCCAGCAAATTAGTTAATCCAAATGCAAGTAACTCGCATGTTCAGTAAAATTGCATTCATGTAGTTCACAAAGAAGCCAGGACTAAAAATATGTAAAATAAGGTTCCTAAATATCTTTTCAACATTTTTTCCCAGGTTTTTTACAAATTCTTATTGAAGTCAATGGTTTACATGTGATGTCTTTTATCAGCTAAGGATAACAGTGAAAGTTTTCCATAAGAAGACTCAGTTAATGTCTATTAATAATTTGATAACTATTTTAAATGGACTATTCAACAGATAATTATTCCATTATTATATTCCCTGTCAGTCTTTCTTTCACTCTCTCGAATACAAAACCTTGTGTTGTTAGCTAATGTTCATTATGTAAAGTTGCTGAACTCTTGGTCCTCAAATTGAAGGGGATTAGTAAGAATAACAATGGGATACACCTAAGAGAAATAATAGAATTTTCATTTAGATATTATTTAGATTACATCATGACTGACTGCAGAAATGTCACTGTGCAAATGATGTTTAATGCTTAACTAGAAACTGTTATAAAATCTCAGCTTTGGGTTGTAAAACAGTGTTTGGGAGCAATTTCTAAAATACCATTTGATAACCCGCAGTTTTAATTCCTAATTAATAACGCATCAGCACTCTTTTCTAGTGAAAAAAAGATCTTTGTTCAAAGTACTGATAGGCAGTAAGGTATCGTGAATGTTGTCAGACTCAAAGCACGCAACTTATCAAACAGAAAATAAACCCATGTTGTTACTGCTCTGTACAGGAATGTCACAATGGGAACCTCTGTTTAGAGAAAGGCATCTCAAGGGCACCAAAAGAGCTTTATTCACCAGCTTCAAAGTGAAGCTGCTTTTAATTTAAGGGCTTGTTTGGTTTTCTAGAACTGCTGCTAATCTGTTTCTATGGTATACTCTACTGATACATTGCAGAGTGCTTTCTGCCTACACTAACTTCTTAGTTACCTTTGTGCTCACTATAAGGATTTCGGGGAAAAGATTAGGAAGTCTTGGGTTCTGTAGGCAAATGGTGAAATGAATTCTTGTGTTCCTAGGCAGACTTGGACATTAACATCCATTTTTTAATGCAAAATTTCAGCTTCTCTGCAGTTCCCGAGGAGCGTTCCTTTGACTGAGTGATGACGGTTCTGGTCCTTGTGCCAGGTCTGTAACAGGAACTGCCAGGGTATTCTGGCCAAATAATCCCTATTGTGTCATGAAGGAAATCAACAGCTCAGCTCCCACGTGGCATTGATTTGTGATTTAGATGATGATTTGTGCTTGTGGGTCCATGCCCGAGCTGTGGACTTCCCTGCTGGCATCTTCTTTGGCTTTCACATTTCCCTAGTTCAAATGCACTGGCTTCAAAATTAGCATAATTTTCCCTAGACACTCAAGTGTGTTCCTGTGAGTTGCATTAACAATATGCAAATATTTTGAATATTTTTTACAGGTTTGGAGTTTTTTTTCTGGGGCACAATGCTTCCTGTCATAAACCAGAATGCAGCCTAATATCTAGTGCAATAAATTTTCAGTGGAAGTGCTCAGAAATCATGGACATACTGTTTGTTGAAATGAAGTTTCATTTTGGCAGGTAGTTGAAGGCTCTGAACTATACACTCCAAAATTATCCTGTAGGGTGGCAGTTGTATACACAACGAAACATTTATATTAAAGAATCATAAACTGTACTCAATGCCTATAAAGTATCAGATTTTTCAGTGCAGATCGGAGTTACTGAGGGAACAGGGGACCTCAGGAAAGAAAAATCTCATTAAGTCACTGCTATTGTTGTCCTATTGCAAAATTAAAAAATGATGGTAAATCTAATCTGCATGACATCTGAAATACAGACAACACGGCATTCCTTATGACTTTAATTAGAAGTATTACAATATTCATAAGTTTATACTTGTGTAAATATATTCAAAACTGCAAATTACTAATTATATATACAACTATATTTAGCTGTTGGCTTCTTGAAAATAAAAGGGAACTGTGTATGAACAGCGGAAAGAAATATAGTTTTTATTTTTGTGTCATTCTACAAGTGCTCTCCTGGAAGTTAGCTTATAAACATATGACTATATGTAATATAAATTAGTAACTGTGCCTTCAATGCTTTCAGCCGATAATATATGGATTTCCTAGGAACTTTACTCAAGTAAATTGCCATATTTAGCAGTCTTATCTTCTCAGATTCTTTTTCAAGCCATGGGAATTATTTCTTGCTGTGCTAAGGCAGCGGGGCTTTCTCTCTTAATTCTTATCATTCCATATCCTGCTGAGCAAATAGCTGTTATTATAACAGTGTAGATTTTCTACTGCTCCATTGGAGTGAAAATAAGGTTGATAATTGACCAATATGTTATAGTATTTATCCAGTGTCTTAATGTAATGCATCCCCGATTCAGGTGTTCTGTTTGTTGCCTATAAATACAAAAAAAAAAAAAAAAAAGGCCACATCAGTGAGAAATTCTGGTTAAATGGGAATGAACATCATAGGCTGTGACTTACTAGTCAACACAGAACAACTGTCCTCCAAAGGAGAGCCTCATTCTTACTGTCAGAGTTTCAGTTTGTTGCTCACTTCTCTAGTTTGTTTAATTTCTTTTATATATTCTTACATTGCTGATCACTCCATGAGATTTAAGCAAGGTTTTCGAAGGAGTCAGATAAATGTATGTACCCAAATCAAACTGATTTTGCATTATATGAGTGAATTTTTTTCTTACACTGGAATTTTCCTTGCTTCTCCTCAAGTCATCAAGAAATGTTGACTTCTTGGACTAAGAGCTAGTTAGAATGAACCTGTCTTTTTCCACCTCAATATCCAGATAGTCCAGAAGAAAGAGGAGGAAATCTAACTTACTCTGAATATAGTGGAATAGACACTGTGGTCTTTCACTGCAGAGTCACTGAAGTGCAGAATGAAATTCCCTGTCATCATTCTTCACTGAAGACTAAGCTGTGTAAGAGATCCTGCTACCACAGGGGCTGTTTCCTTATATAAATGCAGCTGCTAGAAAGGATTAACATTTTTAATGGCAGCATTTGCACCATCTTTTCAATATGAGACCATGGATATCAATCCCTTTCCTGTCTTCATTCAGTTAATGGTCTATAAAAAGGAGAGGGCTTCTGTCCTTTGACTCAGAACTTCCTCTGTGATGGGTCTTTTAGGAATTCAAAGGTAATCAGTATGGTGCACTTAAGAGGATAAGAGAAAATTAAAACAAAAAGCAAACCCATAGCATTATTTAAATCCCCATAACACTTATTAAAGGCTTTGGGTTTAGATGCCTGAAGTATAATATTTTGGGGTTATATCTTAAGGGATAAAAGGGGAACAAAAAAAAGCAGAACTTTAAGAATTCAACATTAAGAAATCAACAACATTTCAAAATAAGGTGAACAAGAGAAGCTAATTTCAGAAAAAAACACAGACAACCCCCAGAAATGCAAGAGATTGCTTTCACATTGCATAGCCAGAGAACACGGAAAATTTTTTTCAGAATCCAAGTTAATGACCACTTCCTTAAAGTATCCAACATCTCAGTTTTCATATCACGGAGAGAAGAGATTGAGTTCACCTAGCTGCTGTGTTTAAGACAGAAATAGAGGCTGAAAATATAGTTTATGTTTTCACCTCGTGTGAGTTGTTTGGGATAGTTTCACTCTTGCTGCAGCTATGTTTTGATCAGAGGACATTTTTCTGTTAAGTCCAGCAAAAAGGACCCATGGAGACTCTGTGAGTTGAAAACTTCAGATTATTGATAAAAAACTTATATTAGCTTTTTCATAAAGTAATGTTAAAGTAATGAATTTATGTTCAAGGAGTAAGTAAAAGTAACTCTGAGAAAAAGAAGAATGTGTTATGGTAATCATGAGAGCAATTCAGCCTTCTGTATATCTTATCTCTGATCTTTGCCCAGTGATCGAGCTACCCCCCTTGGACAGGACCGAGTGTGTTGAGATGTAAAGTCCCTTTTCATTCTTTGATTATGTGCTATTCTTACACACCTTTTCTTTTCTGTTTTTTTTGGGTGCTTCAGTTTACTCGCTATTTATAGTTCCCACATTCAGATATGGGAAGAAACTTAAGCCACATCCTTTTGCTACTCTACAAGGACTTCAAGGTCTTTGTCAAAACAGAGTGTAGCTTATATTTTTCCAGTTAACATTTTTCTTGTCTAATGTGAGACTTCCTGTTACAAAAGAATGACTTGTATAAGGAAACACCAAAGTAAATGTTCAGCTCATTAGGAGTGCAGTTTGTAGAACTAAGTTGATTTTGCTGAAGTTTACCATCCCTTGGGAGATTATTGACTAATCCATAAGAAATGAAAAACAACAATAGTTATATCTGCATAAGGTAAACATTGAGTTGCATGTGGAAATAAAGATAACAACTTTTACATTCCTCTCCACTTCCCAGCCTTCCCATGTTATTCTAACACAATAAATAGCTAGGATTTATGTTGTGTTTTCAACCCCTTTACCTCTATCCCCTCTATACCAGCACAGGGCTTCACACACTGCTATAATTATGGACGTGTGTTACAAGTTGACAATGTAAATAGCACAAACACAGATAACATTTAAACCTAGTTCCTCAAGGAAACACTCTACCTAGAAATCTGGCCCAGACACTATACTGGGCTTCCAGAGTTTTTTTTCAGTTTTGTCGATTGTTGGGCCGGTTGCTTCCCTGTCAAAAAGTGTGGTGGAATCTTTTTGAACACCACATGTGAGAATTCCATCTTTTCTTTACAATAACTGAAGGTAGTCAAAAGTTTTGGTGGAGGCCTATGCAAAACAAAACCTCAGTGCTAATGTTTGATGGATGAAGTTTTATTTGCCCTTCAGTATCACAGAAAAAACATTGTGAATGACACTGGAGAACACATGGGCTGAGCAGGCTGACAGAAATTCTCTGCCAAACTACCCTGTCATGCAGCAGTGTATGCCTGAGCCCTTGCGCTGCCCTCAGGTACAAACCAAAAATCTACAAGTGATTTCACCCCTGTTAACATGTATGTTCATTGTGGCTGGAAAATGAAGCTCCAATCTTCTGACACAATCCTGTACATAGTGTAGAGCTTAGGAAGATCATATCAATATGTTTGATAAGATGAGAGGTTCTCATACTGTGGATTGTGATAAGAAAAGGCTTCATAGAGGTGCATACAGTGTTTTAGACCAGGGTGATTTAGCAGCAGACCAGTTTTCTCAAGGCAGAAGTGTGAAAACAGGCCCTAAATAGTGACTTCAAGTGAATCCTATACCCGTAGACAAGCCAATGCCATAACCACTGTAGGCTGAGCAGTTTCTGCAGACAGCTGTAAGGTTGCAGGGGATTGAGAGAAAACAGTCAAAATCAGGCACGGGTTTTCTTCCCTTCTGCCAGAGAAAGTCAACTCATCCAGAGATGTCACATTTGGGTCCCAATGGTGACCCAAAAGTGGGTCACCATCAATTTCTAAAATTTGAAAAATCCTGATCTAGTGCAATCTTGCTAGTTCTCCCAGAAACCTTGTCCATTGCTTTTCTATCTGTAATCTAGTTGACATTTCCATTTGAGAATATTTGCAGTAGGCAAGGAATCTGAGATCTACCAATGTTTTTTAACATGTCAAACTCAGAGATGGGCTACAGAGATTCATGAACTCTGATAGATATGAGAACAAAAACCAGAAAAAAGCTTCTTGTAAATTATCCATTGAAAAACCAATATCTAAAACTTTTAAAATCCATTTCTTTTAAGTATAAAAAGTTTACCCAGCTTACAGGAAATCCATTTTGGGAACATTAGCTGTCTCTTTCTATAGTTCTTTTATCTCATTTCTTCCTCTTCCTGAGCAACCAATAAAACACAAAAATGCCTATAAAGATAGCTGTTGGAATTAGTAAAATAATTTATTTACACATATAAGTTGTTTCATCCAAGGATTTTTTTCCTGTAACACACACTATGTGGCATGCACTATCACATCTTCTTCCTCTCAGTGGCAGGAAGATGTCTGATCTAATTCAGAAGGATCATCAGTGGCATTTTTTTCACAGACAGCATTGAAACCATATGCTCTTTCCTTTTTCTTGTCTTGTGCTTTCATCTAACAGATATTTATGTTTGAAAGTACTGGAAAGCATTTAGCTTTCAAATCTATTGCTACCTTCTGGCAATCTGCTTAATTTCCAAATTTTTACATAAATGAAAGCAGTGTTTCAGCATGGAAGTATTTTTCTCTTTCTTATATCTACCTTCCAAGTCAGTGTTCAGTGCTATTGAGGAAACAGAGCAAGCTGAGGACTTACTGAAAAGGAGCAGTTTTGTCTCAAAGTTTTTAAGCCCTATTAGGTGAGCCAGTACATTGAAAAAAACTTTCAAGAGCATACATGAATTTTTAGGAATTATGCAGTAAAAAGTAGGTTAAAATGTATATTGGATGGTAAAATATCTCAAAATTAATTTTTTTCTGTAATCATTCTGCACTTGAAATTATTGAAAATACCTCTTATGAAAAGGCACGTGCTGGACTCTATCTCATTTAGAAGGGTACTTCAGTATGTGCCTGCACATAAGTACAGCTCATCTGAAGAATGAGTTACACTGGTCTTGTTTAGTTGCAAATCTGGTGTGTAATCAGTGTTTTCTGAGGCTGGAATATGACTGATGGCACAACCTGTCTTCTCTGAGCCAGCAGCCCCTTGTGTGATACATCCCAGGGGACATGATGATTTGCACTTCATGTCACATGTGGATGAAGTAGATCCCTGTGCCCTAGGGAGAAGTTCATCTCAGCTCCACCTGCCTGTTTACCAGTGTGCAGGTTAAAAGAAGTTCAAGTTGTGGGCAGTGAACGAGCACATTTAGGGAACTATGAGCTGAACCATGATTCTCTTTGTGCAGATGAATGCTTGTCTGTGCTTTCTTTCATCTGCCTCTGACAATCATGGTTATGCATCCTTAGGGAGCTAGGAGAGGCAATCATGCAAGAATAAGTTAGTCTGTGCCTTCTTACATCATTGATTACATATGCCTTAGTGAAATGTACACAATAATCCTCATTGGTACCCTGCAGGATCAAGCTCCTTCCCTACCATTTATTGCCTTTTCTTCAGAAGCTTGTATTTCTTTAAGTTTCTGCACGTGGATCACAAACAATTTTGCGAACGTTGGTTGCTAAATTTTGGTGTTAAATCCAGGGAATTCAATATGCAGTGATGCATCCCAGATTTCAGTAGGCTGTGGGGCCACCCAGCAGCAAGGGTGAGAATTTTCAGGGGAAGTGAGACACATGAGACAAACAACCCAAAAAAATGTGGCAAGGCAATTATTCAGTGACTGAACTGACTGCTGCATGCAATGAGTGACTGGCTAACTGGAAAGTCATGTAGAAGGAACAGTATGTATGGAGACATTTATTTATGATTATTTCCAGTTTTAAAGGAGTTCAGAAAGTTACATTTGTGCATCTTCTGTCTACACAGCTCTGACATGTGACCTTTAACATGTTTACCAATCAACAGTTACATACTTCATTTTTATTTACATTTTAATGGTAGTTGCTTGTCCTGACACCAGCCAAAGCTATATTTTTCCTAGGACAAACAGCCGTTTTCATCCAGAGGAAGCTCAGTTCAGACACAACATTCTTTTACCACCGCCACCATGCCACGTACCAAGCATTTATGGTTGGACACAATGATCTTGAAGGTCTTTTCCAACCTAAATGATTCTGTGATTCTGGGATAGGCCCCGCCAACTCTCAGGGAATTTTGAACGGCTCTCTGGGGTTGGAGTTGTCAAACAGGACCACTGCACTGGAACTGCCACTTCTTTGGGAAGATGCTCCTGAGTTAGCCTGTCTGGTGTTGAAACTGTTCATTTTTATGCAAATGCAAAATGAAAGTATTTAAATAAAGTGAAGAGCTTAAAAATTAATTAACGTATTTGGAAGCATTATGTGTTGTTCCCTAGAGAAAGAGATGAATGTCAAAGAATCAAGCTCCAGAGAAACATTTTTTTCAAATACCCGACTTTAAAGGTACTATACTAAACATACTGATGGTAGAATAGAAAAGTTAATTAGACTAGATATGCATATATACATATAGATAATGCTAAGAAAAAAGAACAGTGGCTATTTCTTAGCCACACCTAAGAGGTTAAACACAAAGGCCAAGAGTGTCTTTACATCTGCAAGCAGAAACCTCAGCATAGGCATGAGGTCAATGTCAGAAAACACCAGCCCATTAACCACCTGTCTTGACAGAGATTAGATCTGAGATACAGCCTACTAATTTAATTCTGAGGTTACCTAAGTCACTGAGGCCTTGGTCCCGTGGTCAGTTTTAGCTCTATGGGTAAAAATTAACTGTGCATATGCCCATTTATTTAATTCCTTCTTCTTCAGTATCTCTCTTTTGAGCAACTGAGGGTAAAACCTCTCACACTGTCATATAAAGATCTAGAAAATGCTACTACTTCTCCTTAGAATGTCGTTATATATGGTACCTTGCTATTAGAGTTAGAAGCAGTGTTCTGTTTGCACAGCAACTTGTCTTGCTTCTTGTTTTGTCATGAGAAACAGTAACTGTTCTTTCCCACCCCAGTCTGGCTCCAGGGCAGGAGCTGTGCATCCATCAGCTGCATGGCTGTCACGTTAAGCAACTCATACTGGGGAACTCTCCCATCCAAATGCTCCTCCCCTCCACAGCTCTCACCCTTGCTCAGGGCCAGTGCTTTGTTCAGGTGCCACGGGAACAAATCCAATGGAAAACAGTGGGGAAAAAAGGCTACATTGCAGACAGAGCAGGAGTGGGCTCTGGTTCACCAAGAGCACGTGCAATGACTGGGTTTTGATTACAGTATGGGTATAGATTGCATAAATCTATATATAATTTCCCTACTATATATTTCTTTCACGTCTGACTACTGTCAGGTGATTGGAGGTGTCTAAGTCTTGATTCTACTGAGAAAATAACAAAGACTCTATGAAGATATGAATGTGAATATTTATGTGTTCAAGGGGCCCCTTCCTGGAGGTTGCTCAGAGGGCTGCTGGAGCTTCGCTATAGAACCACATGGCCTGGAACTGGCTGAGTGATGCCAGTTAAAGATGCTACCTTGCAATACAGAGCCAAAACATTTCCACAGTAAGAAGAAAAATAAATAAATCGCTAACAGTTTGTGAGGCTTTTTGAAACTCTTTCCATATAAAGCTGTTTTTCAATCTGTCATCAATCTGCAGTAACCCAGTTAAGAGAAATAGAGCTATGGTATCAGTTTGGATGTCAGATCCAGTTGTAAAAAGCTGCTAAAAACATGCAAAGCCAAATTTGGAAGATCTCAGTTTCATATTCCTGGAAAAGGATGCATTGGCAGAGACATGAGCAGAATTTTTAATTTATACAAAGAGACTTGTCTAAAACATGTTTTACTCCTTATTTGACCAGTCTTTGGAACTTGAATCATCATATCTTTTTGCCTGAGCAGGAAGGTTTGCTTTCACAGTATGAGAAATTTTGATCTGCCACTATCATAGTTAAATTCAGAAGCATTTCTGACCAATTCTCCCCTACAACTATAAGGAAGAATTTCACAAAGTAAATATTGGGATTCTCTTATGACTAGTGATTAAAAAAACCTTCCAAAATGTTTAAAAGCCCATCTTGGAGCCTGCTGTTATGGCCACTTTCCAAAGATTACCATAAAAACCTTAATAGACTCTTTCTACAGTCATTTCATGTTGCTGTTGCCTGTCTACAGTTTTGTCTTCTCAAATTGAATTATCTTTTTTTTTTATGAATGCATTACTTTCTGTTTCCAGGATCCCCAAATAGACTCCTCTTTTTCTTCCTACAGGACATTCCTCCTCCCCTGCTTTTTTCTTTTTATTTTTTTCCCCCTGGAGTTTATAAAAACAGGTGCATGAAGGAAAGAGGCCTTTTTGTCACATCAAATGAATTATGAGAAATAAAATAAATTTTCCAGCCTGCTCTGGAAATTTCAGTGGCAGAAGAGAATTGGGATTTCTCTACCTTTTCTCTCCTTCTACCTTTTTCCCAGAGATTCCTTGGGTTGCTATGTAGTGCCTCTGAACTAGTCAACAATTCAGCCCAGTCACAAATATCAAGAGAGGAGTACGGGAGAACGCCTCTACCCTGTTACACAGGATCCTGTTGAACCCTTGACTACTGTCTGAAATCCATCTTATGGTAGCTATTTTGATCTGTGCTGGAAGCTCCCTGTTATCTTCTCAGCTAGAGATCTTATGCTAGACTTCTGTAAGCATGAATGTAAATTCCTAGACTCTGCTTGTGCTGTAAAGGCACAGTATTAAAAAACTTGTTCTTCTATACACTGCTGTGTTTACTTGCTCCTAAGGTATGCAGGAAATACATTAAGACTATGTTCTATTATTTGTAAGGCATTTCACAATGTTTCCAGACAAGTTAAAAGTTGAACAATGATCTAATATGTTCCTATATAGAGATTGGTATCTTCCAAAATACTGGCACAATAGCAGCTTTAACAAAGAGACAGTTAAATTTTGGCTAAATGCTAGAGATCTGTATATACTGCCAAGATGTTTTTTCTGAAGGTATGAGGGATTCTAGGGAAATCCTAGAATAAATTCTAGGAAGACTTCCAGACAATGATGACAAATTTTTTATAACAGTTATATGTTATTAGAAAAACATACAACCCCTGGATATTTCGATGATGTGTTTTAATTTATTTAATGTAAACAAAGAAACTAAAAATAGGAGAGCACAGTGGAATTCTGACATCAGGCAAGTTTCAGATAAGAGGCTGTCAATAGTTATGTGCAGATATTACATCTCCAGTACTGCACTGCTGATAGCTCACTGCGCTTGGAATACAGGCCCCATGGATTCTATTTCACCATCAGATCTTGGAAAAATTATTCTTCATAGAATCTGTAGTTACAAAAGCTGTAACACCAGTCATTCATTTTACATTAAGATTTTTGAGACAAGGGATTCTTTCATTTTTCCGAGGTTTGTCTCAACAAAGCTTCAGAATAAGAAGTAAAAATACTCATAAAAGTGGGGAGACTCATTGAAATATTTGGCGTTTGTACAAGAACCCAGTAAGTTACTAAGAAAACATATGAAAGATTATTTTTATACTGGGTTCAGATAAAAATGAGCCGTATCATAGGGAGTTTGCATAGTGTCAGATTCAGTGATAAGAGATCTCTGATGTTCCCTTCAAAACATTGAGCTTCACACCAAAATATGAGCCTTGGGGTGTCACAGATGCTGGTGGACATTTAAACTTAAACATTAACATCTGGAGAACCACAAGGACAACCAAAAGATGAATAACTAGATTCTGGATGTTTTGCTCTGACAGACAATATGTGTGTTTTCTTTCATTTAGTCATTATGATATACCATCTATTTAAAATATCATCATAATGTCAGAACACTGTTTCTAAAAAGAATGAGATAAACCAGATTTCTGGGTAAAAGCAGTTGCTAGACATTTACACATGCTGTATTTCAGATTCAAAAGAAGTAACTGTACCTTCTGCTGAATTTGTAATTAAGGGATTAAGTTAATTCCTTAAGAAGTTTCAAAAGACTTTTCACACATTTGAACAATTTACTTAGTCATTTAGTTTTGAAAGTACAAAGTTCTCTGGCAGACTGTAAACCATTTAATGTTTGAGGAATGTTCTCACAGGACAGCATTAGTTAATGGTTTTTGTTTACATATGATATCATGAAGCTGAGGAGCTGGACAAGTTTTGGGTTATTTCTATGGGTATCTAAAATTGCAATGTAAAGAACCATAATATTCAAAATATTTGGCAGGGATATAAATCCTCATTCTTGCACTTAAAGTTACAAAAAAGCTGCTGAACAACAGCAAGAGGGAAAATGTTTTTTGATGAGGACTTCAAGTTTTGCTGTGCATTTTCCTAAAGTAATTATTATTGTAATATTTACTTTATGAATTTAACATTTATTTGTTTTATTATTCATATTGCATTATTATTGTAATTTTTTTTAAGAACTAGCAGTAATAATTATATAGAGACAGAGTATACTATAGTTCCACTGGAGTGCTAGACTCTTTAATCTTCAGAGTGGCATTATCAACTCTGGCTCTTTGTAAATGGAAACCAGCGGAAGTTAAGAAGCATAATTCATATACATTGGATTCCTTCCCAGTTCCTAATTTTCTATTTCTATCAAGTCTGTGGGAACTGGTCCCAATCCAATTCTCATGGCATTTAAAGAACTGGCTTAAATACAGATATATTTGTGGCTGTGTGTTAAGAGGAACATGCACACACAGAAAAAAAGGTGACCCACGGGAGATCAAAACCCAGTCTGTGCCTTCTTGAGATCAGAATATAAATCTTAGAGGTTTTTTTAAAACTTGTTCTTCTGCAGCTGCTCTACACATGCAGGATCTATGGAAAGACAATGTAGGACATTACTGTAGCTTTATGTGAACACTGAGAAACTCCCTACCTAAACTTGAGGAGTAAGCAAAACTAATGAGATGAGGATCTGTCCATAAGAGAGCCAGGGGACAGAGAAATGGTAACAGGGCACATTTTGCCCTTCAAAATACGTTCTTGGTATGGTTTAAGCCTGTAGTATATTTCTGTCATCCAGTGATGATTTTCTGGAAACAGAAGCAGGAAAAATGCTTTGTAATGACCACACTGCACCTTCAGCTACACTCCAAGTTGTGCTTTCACCCCTGTTTGGCTTTATTTGGGTGGAATCACTGTGGCAACAGTACTTTCAGTATCAAAAAACTTTAAATAGCTAATATGTGCTAGAGTAAAAATCTTCCTGCTGTCATAGAGAAAACCATGCTAGAATTACAGAAAGCTAATACAGAGTTCCACTCAAATACCACATAAGAAAGTACTGAAGTATTCTAAAAATGAAATTGTAAAACACAAAACTCATCCCTATTCAGACAAGAAGAAATCAGAAACTTGGGTTTGATATTTCTGAAAAAACCTTAGAATTTTCTCTATATACATCTGGCCAAAGACCCATGAAACTGAGCAGCCAGTGAAGTAGTTCAGGGTTAAATGAATATTCCTACCTTATAGAATTTGCTGCATTTGTCACTGCATGCACAAAACAATGTGAGGGATATTGCCTAGACCCAAGAATAGTAGTGTCAATTATCAGCTTAAAACTGATTATATTATTGCTGTAGTTTTGTTGTTGGTTTTTTTGGTTTGTTTGTTTTGTTTTTGTTTCGGAGGTGTTTTTTTTTGTTTTTAATAAGAAAGCAACAGCAAATGGAGTATGAGATGAGAATCCCAAAGACACAATTGCTGTCAGGAACTGAGGATGGTGGGGTTAAAAGTGGTTTATTCAGTGTACCCAAAATGTGTAGGCAGATTCTCTGAGCTGTGCTCTTCTTTACCAGAGGTATTTATCATGATAATCAGAGAGCAAAGTGAACATATGATAACTAATGAGCTGCACAATACAGCATGCCAAGTAGAAACAGCAGAAAAGAAGCTGTGTGAAGATCAGACTGCTTTTCTGGAACACTTCCTGCTGTCTCAGTTATCTCTTATTTTTACAGTGGTATATTAGCTCTGACTGCATGAGTCAAAGTGGCAGCTCTCATGCCGAGAGAATGACAAGTGGCTGTATGGAAAAGAAAGAGATACTAATTCTGTTCCTTTCCTGTTGGTACCTTTCATTTTTAACAGTAAAAGCAGCAGCAACGGTACTATGAAATACTTCCTTAATATAAGAAATTTTCAAAGTAGCAGTGAAACACAGAGGGGCCTGAACATAAAGTCCTCATGGTGGCAAACTCCCATTTTCAATTCATGAGCTTTACCCTGCTCTGAAGGGATGGCAGAACGTGCCAGGCAAACTCCTTATAGTGTAACCGTAGCCTTGAGCAATGAGCAGACCATTTGGAAAGCAACTGGTTTTTACAAAGCAGCACTGCACGGAGTGAGAGACCTTGCATTTGTGTTGACAGTACTCTACCTGATTACAGACACTCTGTGCTATAATGATATCTGTCAGTGGCAGTGGAGGAATACCTGGTTTTCCAAGCAATTTACTGTAATAGAAATAACCTGTTTCTTGTGACTACTCACCACCCTTCCATCTGCTGAACATTTGGAACAGATATTTTGCATCCAAATTGGATCAGATACTAACTACATTGGCACAAATGTAGTGCTAAAGCCAACTATTCCTGCTCGGAAAAATTTGTCCCAGACAAAGCTTAAAATCTTCCACTGATGACATTTGACATACTCTGTTTGTTCCAGTAAAATAGATCCTGTGTAATAAAACAGAGGATTTTACAAATGTTATTTTTCTACCATTCAAAGCCCACAACTCTCCAACTTCTTGAAGCTAAGAAAATTGTGAAATTGTGAGCACTTTCAGTGAGATAACAATATAAACATTAATGATAACAGCAAGGAGGTATTTACAAGATTGCAAAAAATGCATTGTAGCCTTGAACTAATTTTACTGTGCTCTGTGGAAATTTTCAATTGCCCCACTGTACTTCAGCCTCTGAAACTCAGTTGCTGCAGTCCAGGATTTAAAGTAGTCCATTAATTTTAAATCCCAGTTTTGCAGAATGCAAATTGTGCCAAGCTACTTCTCTACACACCCTAGTTCATCTATTTTTTTTTTTAGTGCCAGTTTGCATAAGTAAACATCAGTTCATGAACTTCTGGGTCTCTATTTGGCTTCACAGTTTCTTAATTCTCCTCTGATCATGCAAAGGCTGGAGTACAACCCCCACAGTGTCCTGGTTTGACAAAATTGTAGAGCTTTTTTTTTTTTTTTCTCTGCACCACATAACATAGCACTGAGATCTGTTTGTAGCTTGTCACACTCTGATATTCCTCGGGGTGAGAATCCCAACTTTTAAAGCACTTCATGACTTTTACTTTCTTTTATAAATAAAGATACAGTAATAGAAGTCCTTGTGGTTATGTTCTACAATGAATGAGGGTTAGAGCCTCTCCTTTTCCTGACAAGGATGCATATTTACATCTGTTTTGGTTTTTTGTTTCCCACAACCCTTTTATTTTGTAGTTGAATCTCTTCCTTTTTAATAAAACTTCACAGAAAATGTGATCCTGTTCTATACCACTCATATGCTCTCTAGTATTTCCTCAAGAATTGGTCCAGACAAACTTTCAAAGATAAGTTGATGCTGCAACTTGAAAAAATAACTGTATCTTTTTTCTGGTATAGACCTATTATATTTTTGCTCTTTTGTTGAGTTTTAATGTAAAACATAAGATTTGAACATTAATATCCAATGCTCTTTCTGTTCCAGCGGGGATATATCTCACTGAAAGTATCTATTGTCTAGTAATGACTAACATGTATAAATATTTATATGAATTCTTTCAACTCAGCACCACAAGCTATCAAAAAGTGCTAAATTTTTTTGCTCTGTGCAATAGAATTGGACATTGTACATTGGGAGCAAAAATATACTTTTTTTTTTATTTTCTCTATATAGCTTCCTAATGCTAGAGTAGAATGATGTTGTTTGGAATCAGCTAGAGAGTTTTTCTTGTTTTTATCAATACTTGGCACCGTATGTTTTCTGTGGCAAGCAGTTTTCTCCACTCCACTCTTATTTCCTTCATTGCTGTCTTGGAGCATATGTCTTTACCAGTGCCTAGTTCCAGAAGACTTCCTTAATGCATCTGAAGGCACTGACCAAAGGGAATGTGCTATATTCACAGATTGAAGTCCCATATTTTCATTTTTTCACTGCTGCAGGACTCACACTGATTTTGTGTAAAATTTTAAAATTCATTAACTTTTTACTTTTTGCTTATTATGCTGTTGAACACAGAACTTTAGTCCTCTGGCAAATGAAGATTTTCAGGATGCTTAAAATTAATTTAGACATTTATTCATCTAATTTAACAGTATTTGATGATTTAACAGTATCATTCCAGAATTGCTCAAGCTATGTTGGGGTTTTTTTGAGATAATTAATATTCGTATTTTTAACTATTCATGAAAGTCTTAAATTTTTAAAAGGTGAATAAATTTTGGTTTATCTTCTTTACTCTAATTGTGTTTTAAAAGATGTCATAAACCCGATAATTCTGTGCAAAGACTCTTGTTTGTTAGTCTCAAGGGATGGAGACATAAAGTTAACTTTTCAATAGCACACAGATAAGAGACAGAAAGCTTGGTAGTTTATGTCACTCACCCAGTAGCACTGAAATACCATTTCTTTGTCATAAGTGTTTCTCCAGCAACACCAGATCTACATTAACAGTACTGTGATAAGAAATAAAGCTAAGAAGGGCTCTTTGGTTCAGTTCAAGATCCCTTCTAACAACCCAAGCTGTTTGAAGAAAGATGTGTGTGGGAGTTGCTGGGAGCTGTGCTGAGGGAGCTCAAATGCCATTGAATGACCTTCTGTGCTTTCCTTGGAGAACTTCTCTTTGTTAGCCAGTGTTAGCCATGGTAGTTATTCCTGGTTTCTTCTCAGTTCTTGACTGTGCATTTTTTCAGTTACTGACATGAAAGAAAGAAAGAAGGGAGGTGGGGGCACTATTTCAGAAGGATACAAATATACTGCGACAAAGATAAGCGTTGTGAAATCCATTAGCTATTGACCTCCTTATCTGCCTCACTTCCAAGATGGAACAACTGTTTAACAGACTATTACACTTCTTAATTTATGCAGAGTACAAAATTAGTGGAATGAGGCCACTGATATTATTCTTAAATCAAATTAGGGATTTAGCAGGAGCATATACGCCTAAAAAAGGGGTGACAAGGAGCATACTGAGGCAAAGGATAAAGATATTGGAGTATTTTCAGTTTAAGAGATGTTGAAAACTTAGATTTCTTTGTTACATCATAAAAATGTGTTTGGAGGTACACAGTAATCTTTCAATGTAAGTTTTATGCAAGAATAAGACCATGGAGAATAAGACTTACGACAGCAGAAAAATATTAAGACTTATGGATAGACATCACGGTGGAAAAGAAGAAGTGTTTTTTTCATATTTCTGTGCAGAATTAAATGTAAGAAGAAAAACTCATAACTTCTCGGGTTGTCTCTCATTCCATTGCATAGTGTTATGTGCTTACCATTACTTAATTTCTTTGATATTTCCAAACTGCTATAAAAAGTCATTACTCTAAAGAGGCTAGAACTTCTTCTCATCCTTCAGCTGGCACTCTACAGCACAACATGACCATACTGTTGTAAAATAATAGCAGTAGTAGTAATAATAATAACCAAACACATAGCATATATAAAATAAAATATTAAAAAAACCACAACATAGTTGCATCAGTATTATCATGTGTGGACTCTTTATTGTCAGTTCACCATTGTTTTAAATGGATTTAGTAAACTGTATAGCAAAGAGTGTTGTTCTTTTTTTTTGATTAACTGTTCAACAGTTCATGCAGCAACTTTCTGAGCAGCTTAAAATCCAGCCTATATTGCAATAGATGCAGTTTCAGTCAGACTAAAATTTCACATTTCTACTAGTTCATGCACTTCATGTAATTAAAAGGCCACCACAACGTGTTTCAGGGTTGCCTCAGAAAAGATCATCAGAGGAGTCCATCCACAGCATGGTTCCACATTACCAAAGGAAAAATTTGGACCTAAATTTTTCACATTAAATCATCACAAAGAAAAACAAGAGATGAAATATTTTTTAACCCAAATTACCGACTGGAGTTAAACATAGCATTTTCTGAATGAATTTTGATCGTTTTCAATAAAGAAAAGCAGAACTCCAAAATCACATAATCTTAAAAGGACTTGCTGCAAAATTCAAAATCAAAGTGTCTCTACATCAGAACAGCTTTTCTTGTAGGAATTGAATTTCTTTGTATAAGTAGCTATCTCCTGTTAGCTTTTAAAAGCATAAAAATATGAAACAAAGCATCCCATTTAGACATGAGGGAAGAATTTTGCTGTATATAAAATTGAGTTTTCAGGTTTTTATTCCATCCTGTCTTAATATTAATCTTTTTCCTATTCAGACAATCAAGCACATATTCAATTATTCATAGGGCTCTGATTCTAACAGTTTGCAATTGTTTCTCATGTTATTTGGAAGCAAGAGGTAGAAATCAAACCTCAGAGGAATAGAATACAATAGGAAGAACAGTCATTAAAAGGAAGAAGTGTAATGGAGGAAACAGATCAGAGAATTCTCCCATCACCTGATACACCAGCCAATGCTACTGGACAGCCTGAGAGAAATTGCCTGGTTTATTGAAAAGCCCATTATCTAATTTACAGGTAAAACAGGGAGAGATGAGTCATCTACAGAAGAGGAAAGATCAGAACTCAAATCAGACCAAATCCCCCTTTTTCCTTATGTACTCTATTCACAATGTGTAACCCCTCCATGGGCAGATCCCTACCAGAAGATTCCAGTGTTAGGAGAATCTTTTGGCTACAATGCAAGTTAGACTAGCGACCAACATAAATTTGCTTCCAAGCAGATTGAATTTGCAGATGAAGCAGATGTATGCAATGCACCTATTTTGAATGGCAAGCAGTTTGACTGATGCAGAGCCAGGAGGGAGGGCATGTAGGATCTTTAGGGAGGCATTTATGAAGAGCAACAGCACCTCCAGCTCCTGGGCAAGCAGTAGTCAGGAAACATACCATCAAGAGATGAGTAGCACCTCTTCTTTTTTTCGTCTCCCACTCCTGCCGGGTTCCCACAAGGACATTTAGCCCAGGTGGTGAAAGAACAAAATATAGCAAACACGTCAGCTTGGCAGGTTGTTGCCACTGTCTCCAGACAGAGCAGGGTTCACAGTCTCCATAGGGCTTCCTGCCTGTTTGAGATGGCTCTGACTCCAGCTACAGTCCTCTGTGACTCTTACCACCCTGAAATGCTCTTCCCCAGGGGGAGAGGAGACTGGGGCTGCACAACATGACATCGTTGTTTAGAAGAGGAATAGTGGAGAAAGGCCAGGACCTGGCTGCTTATGTAGTATCGACTAAGGGAGTGTCAGCATTTATATTTTCTTTCAATTATGGCATAAAGAAAAGTCCTTTCATAGCTTATTCGGCTGGAAAAAATAAGAAGAAACAATAGCATGACATTTTCTAATCAGATATTTTTCCCACTTTTCCAAAAGACAGTGTCCATCTGTTTTAGCATCTGCTCAGTGTAGTTCAAAATCCTCCTAAAACCAACAAACAAGAGAAATGGCTTCACTGCCTTCAAAATGTCAAGATCTAAGAATTTCTTGGGGAAAAAAAGTTGCATGTGTTGTCATTATTGCTGCAATTTTTGACCCCTGTTTTCTCTGTTTGTTTAAATACAGTATGCAATCTCCATTTATAGGTTTGAGAAAGGTACTTGACTGAAAATTTCGATGCCTGGAAAGACAAATTATTTTTTAAAAGTGCAAAAATTTACCCTGCTCTTAAAGGCATTAGCCTTTTGTTGCCCTTTCTTCAGGGTCCTTACACTAATAATGATGGATCAGATTATGTCCTTGAAGTATCTCTTATAACATGAAATATTTGATAGAAGGGTTTTTTTAAGGAATGAAACAATCTGCACAGGTGTTGTTTCCACACTTACTATGCAACCAGAGAACATGGGGGGAAAAAATGAAAAAACCTACCTAAACCCCCAAAGTATTAAATTAATTTCTTTTTTTTCCATGCACATTTTAGGCTGTTTTATCTGATTGAATTTATATGTAAGTCTTGATATGACAAAAAAATAATGCCACAAGATTTCATTTCAGGCAAAAGAGAATTGGAAAAGAATACATTGAGAAACAAAATTACTCTAGATTTGGATGTCTTTTTTTCACTTTTGCTGGTTGCTTAACTATGTACTGACTTTTAGACAGTTTTATAATCATTGCATCTTATATTCCATACTCTTCTTCCTATATGCGCTGGCTCTTCTTCTGCCTTGCACATTATTGATTCCAAATGTGGTCTTCCAGCTTGTGTTTCTGCCATTCTGTCAGCCTGATATTACCTTCTTGAATGAGGAAGAGTGATGTAGGCACAGCTTCCCAAGAAAATCACTCAATGTCTGACAGGCAGTACTAACATGAGGTAATCTGACCATGAACTATCAAAAGAACTGGAGGCTCTTTTCCCTGTGGGAGCCAGATGAGATTCCCCATGAACCAGAAAATAATATGTCTACAAAAGACTACTTACAGTCAAAACATGTAGCAAATGTATTTCTAATCATAGTGATCCCCGCAGCTGTGTTACCCATAGGATTCAGACTTGAGGAATGAGACAATATTCCATTGGCCTTGGAAACACTGAGGTAACTGCCCATTTTATTGAATGCCAGTGGCCCATGTTGAGCACACAGCAGCAGCAAAGGCTTCAATTTTGCTTCTGTTTTTCCACCAGGTAAAAACAAGGTCTGCAAGTAAGGAACAGTTGTTCACCCGTGTGTACTGACTTCTGCATTAGTAAGCAATGTAGTCTGATTTATCCCACCCACTTCTGTTCCTTCATTCCTTTGTTCCACAGCCAGAGTTGTTGCTGATTCTTATCATCATTTGTACATTTCCATGAAAATTTGTAGCTTTTTTAAAAAAGGGGCTTGGAAATAGCAGGAGATGAGAGTGACCAGTGACTGATACATGTTGACAGTGCTGCTATCCTACTGACAAATGTCAGGGTGGATAGCAAAGCAGGATGAGAAGCATCACGATACCTTAAGAGAGAGATGAAATACAGTGAAATGGAATATAGATGACATGTATATCAAAACAAATATATCTAAATGTCTGACCTTATTTAGATAAGGAATGACATTTACATGGCAAAAGCAATGAAATTTAAATTATTGTCTTTAAATGGCAGTAATTAAAGTGCATGAGGCTACAGCAGTCTTCTGTAGAAATAAATAGATATATGATATCAAGAGTTACTGATAGAAAAACCTCCATTCAGTACATAATTCTCAGCAGACTTTCCTTATCTGAAAGCAGTGTTACAGTGTTATCATCAGAGTGACTAAAATTAAATGAATTAAAATGTCATCTGGAATTAAGTCTAATTTTATTATTGTCCAGTCTATCAATGGAATCCTTACACAACAAGGGGAAAAAAAACCACAGTATGTCTGAGAAAATCAGCATGATCAGTGATTTCAACCTGAAATATTTACTGTTTTCACTAAATCTATTGAAATGTGAGTTGTATTAAGGCTTCATACTTACTTATTTTTAGCTATATAGACAGATTCATTGAATCAATAGGGTTATAACTGCTTTTGAAAGTTTAGGGGAGATGGTCTAGATGTAAATTTTGGTGAGAAATACAACTAAGTGACTAGAAATTTTAGTGCAGATGTAGTTACAATAATATGTAATACTTATTTATGTGATATAATAACTGGTTTTCTTTCTTTTTTGTCTGATAAATTCTGTGTGAACTGGACTCCTAATCCAGTTTTCTTTGGAATTAATTTTGTAACTGAATAATGCATTTGGGAGAACAGTCCCCAGAAAAGGAAAATGTATTTTAAAGTTTATTTAAATGATAGTATCAAACCAGAAAACTGGAGAGCAGCTGAAGTGTAAAACATCTTCCTATAATGAATAATGAACCCATATTTTGGATACAGGTAACATACATACAGCTTTTTACAAAAGGTCCCATTTCTAAGCATTACTGAATATAGAAATTTGTTCTTTCATTTCGGTATGTTTGTGACAATAGGAATATTAATCAACATTCTTGGTAGATCAAATTCTGCTGTCACAGGAGCAGTTACATCTCATTCCTTGTACACCTTCATGGGTTTTTATCTAGGAGAACTCTTAAAGCTGTTCCCATGAGTTTGTGAACCTGGCAAAGGGAACTAGAGACAGTGCATGTCCTGGAAGCTGGTTGTTCCCACGTGACAGTGGCTGTTGTGGATGCAGGACACAGAACTCCGGGAGAGCAATGACACTGTATTGCTCAGGTGCTTGAACTGATGAAGCAGCTCAAAGCTTTCCTTGTTGGGAAAAGCTTGAGGACTACTTTTGAATTAAACCACTTGTCTCCAGCATGTTTGAGCAATCTTGTGACAGGAAGGAAGCAGAAAAGCAGGGAATATGTTTGAATTTTTCTGTAACACTTCTACTAATGATAAGAATAAATCAAGAAAACTACAACCAGGATGCCAGTTTTGTTTATCCTGTAGCACTGTGTACTTTTCTTTGTAGGATCTGTGAACCACTGCTTCTGTATTTCAAGTATGTGATTCTAAGTATTCTGTATGAGTTGCTTAAAGAGACCTTATATACAGGAAAAGTACCTGTTAGTATACTTAAGCCTAAGCATAGATGAAGTATAATGAACAATCTGTTAAATGTTAATGTAATTTATCCTTTCTTAATTTACAAACATGACATATTGTATGTATTTAGTGTTAATCTGTTTTAGACACTCATTTGTTTTGACCTATGTCCATAATATATTATGTACCTTGAGAAATTTATCTTGTCACTTTGAAACAAGATTACAATTAATATGACACACATGAGTTTAAATTAGTACTCCAACTAGAGATGTGTGAGTAATGAATTAGCCACAGTCTTGAACTGTTGGCAGACAATTTAAATTGCCTGACTCCGATGCACGATCTGGAATCACTAAATATGTACATGGTCTTAAGTCAACATGTTTTTTGGATCAGTGACTGAATGACACTCCCTAAACACTTTTTTTTCTCAGTGAAAATAGCAAAAAAAAAGTTAGCTTGGAACTGTATAGTCAGATGTCTGACTGCAAACAATTCTTCCACAGATTTGTTTTGTCACACCACATTTGGTTTGCGATTGTAAGGTCAAGCCTAAAAAGTTAAGTGGTTGCCTATAGGAAGCAGGATTGTAATTGTGATATCATTAGAAATACTGAATTGTGGATAATACTTTATATTTGTACTTGTCACTTGTCTGGTTTTTGACAAGAGGAGGCAGTTTTGATGGGCTTCCTGTGGTCCTCGTGTTTTTTATCCTGTTATCCAATTTTCTGCTGCACTGCTTTCCTTCTGTCACACTGACTGCTAGCCAGCCTTACGTCCTTTACTGGAAGGGCATACAAAGCTTTTCGCTATAGTGGACAGGAATAAAAGGAGAGGCAATAGCAGGGCTGAATTTTGATAAGTACCTTATGTCCCCTGTCCAGGGTAAGTATACATGATCTATATACCACCTGAAGGTCTTTCCAATCCTATAGAAAAAGTAACGATTATGGAATATGTGTATGTATATATAATTTTGAAAATCAAATTAATACTTAAAAGAGATAAAATAATCTATAATTTTAAGGGATCTTTGTGGAGGACAGAAAACACTTAAGTTTAGTGAGCCTGTATTTTTTTAAAAAGTCAGAAACAAAAAAAAAATAAAAAATCAAACAAAAACCAACCAGTCCATAAACTACAATCAAAGTTGTAGTATATAGGTAAGTGAACACTACCCAAAAAACTCTACCCTTTATTCAGCTTATAATAACCTTTTTTTTTTTTTGGACTGGAGTTTGGCACGAACAAGACTGAGTGTATCTAGGTTTATGCTCTGTATGTGTTTACATGCTGATTTAACCTGCTTTAGATGTATCCTATGCAAAACTGACAGCCTCTGCTAATAGTCACATTTGTTTCCATTCTTTGAAAACAATTTTTATATGGGGTTTGAATTATTGAATGAATCCCTGGCTTTTGGTTATATTTGGTGCTAGATTTCTTTGCCTGAGTGTTTTAAAATCCCACTCCCATAAACTTAAGGACAGAAGCACAACAACGCAGGCAAGATATCGAGGCTGTGTCTGAACTGGCAAAGCTTTGAGTTCCTACAGCCAGGTTCATGCTTTATTTGGATTCCACTGTGCACAGGTAAGGAGATGTTTGTGACGGTCAACCCACCTCTCACCATGCCCTGGCTTCTTTGGCACGGACCTGGAAAGCAGAAGAGAAGGAAGTGGTAGTCCCAGTCTGGACAATCAGGAGCCTAGGACAATTGGTCCCAAGCTCAGGAGAGCCATATCTCATTCCATATGTGCCTAGTAGTGTGCTCTAGGTCTTCAAACAGCTCCCAGCTACTTTATTTCCATTCCTCCCTTATGCATAGCTGAGGTAGAAATGCTCTTGTTAACAGCTGTTACTTTGTCATATGCCAAAGACTGTCAGTAACATGGCTCTGGGCATTGTTGAGAAATAAGGCATTAAGTGACAAAAGAAGTGTCCTGTAAGCTACCAGAGACATAACTGCATTACTGAAAGGAAGCCCATCTTTAAGGCCAGGCTGGATGGGGCTTTCAGCAACGTGGTCTAGTGAAAGGTGTCCCTGCCCAGGGTGGTGGAGTCAAAACTAGGTCATCTTTTAAGGTCCCCTCCAACCCAAACCATTCTAGTATTCTATGATCTAATGTGATCCCATCATCACTGATAAATTTAGAGAGCATCATTCTCCTTATTTGTTAAATTATTTTCAGAACAGGGAATTTTTGGCTTATGTAGAACATGTTTTGTAGATCTTACCTATTATTGTTCTTTCTGGACTCAATACCAATGTCTACTATAAAGGAATAAATGCTTTGAATAAATGCTTTGAAAATTTGCTAACATATTTTGGGGAATGTGGCAGTATCCCAAAGAAGCATCTGAATCCTTGTTAGTCACTTATAAAACTATTTTGAATAATGTAATAAGTCATGAGATTACGGATAAAACCCCTGCTTTAGTCATGGGTTGGGCTATGATTAGGTAGATCTCTTTTTATAACTTTATTTAAAGAGGCTTTTTTATATGCCATATGGGGTGTAGGATGTAGCTGGAACAGATTGATGTTCATTAATCAGTAATTCATACTTCATAAAGAGCAGAAGTAGTGGTAAAAGTAACAAATTATCTAACATTTTTGGTCAGGCACAGCAAGCACTTGGAAGCATAATGATTGCTGTCCTTACAGGGCTTCTTCCACAGCCACCTCCTTTGTTCCCACAGTAGAGTGAGGACATGCAGTATTATGTTTGGAAATGAGTGGTTGCAGTAGCCAACATTCACACAGGGCTGTTCAGAAGCAAAGCTGATACAGCCACAAACTGAGTCACACCCTGAGCAAATCTGGGATAACACCACAGGAGTTACATGATATCATAAGAAGCCTGACCACATAAAAGAAACTTAAAGGTACTGTCAAGGTTTGAAAAGTCATGAAAAGGGAAATCAGATCAGTCTAATGCTCAAAGGTTTGGTAGGTCAGAGAGGAAGAAACATTTGTGTATAAGAAATTTGTATGATTTTTATTATGCACTGTAACTAGTTCTAAGATGAACTACTCAGTATATTAGCATATTTGTCTTGTTTTATTTTATGCTATCAACAGTCTTTAAAAAAACCTTTGCTTTTCATTAGAACATTTTAGTCTTCATGAATGGATGACACCTGGTAGCTACCATGCCTGGGACTGCAGTCAGCAGAGCATGAACTGAGGAGTCCTCTCTAACATATCAAAAATATCCAGGAAGTGCCTTAAGGTACAAGAAACCTCTGAATTCTTAGTTATTTGTATGGCTCTCTCCTGGGTTGGATTTATCCTTACATATAATATGGCAGCAGTTTATTGACCTGTTTGTAGTGGTACATATCTCCTCTACTTCTGTTCTGTCTTACATAGCTATGTGTGTTTTTTCACATGAGAAACTAGGACATTTTAAAAATTAATTAATTTATTGATTAGCCCAGGTGTACTTTTGTGTGTGTGTGTTGTGCTACTGTGTGTTCTTGGGTTCATGTAGAATATCACAAATCCAATCACTGAAAAAGCTGAAGTTTAACTTATGTCCAAATAGTTGCTTTTGTTCTTAGTGTGCTGCAGAATAGGTATGCTGCCATGAACATCAAAGAACTCTTTTAAATTTTTCTGTTCAAGTACAGGCTAGACAGATATAAATCAAAACATAGGCAACTCAAAAACCTATTCCATTCACAAGTTGACCTATATTTAGATTGTGTTTTTCTGTTTTAGTGTTTCTTGTTTTCAGGTAGCTTTTATACACTCCTGTGGTTTAGTGCTGGTAGGTCAAATGTGACTGTGATGTGTGCCTGAACTTCATGGATTCTCGTTCATAGTGAAACTCCAGATGTCTTGTGGTTTTGGTGTCACAGTAGAATGATGCAAGGTACTTGGTATTGTCACAGCTCACCTATGACGTAAGGCAAAATGTTACGTATCTGAATTTGAACAACCTGCTACAGAAAGAACGTGGTGGTTTGTTGGTTGTTTTTTTTTTTGACCCCATGACTCTGGTCTTGTAATTTCAGTAACTTTATAACTCTGAGCTCTTCGGACTCAACCATAGAAATAAAGTTTCAAGTTTGCTTAGGAATAAATGAGTGCAAAAGACAAGTCCTCTTCTAAGCAACAATTAGAGCATTAGCTGAACAAAGAGCTTCATCTGGCAATTAGTATTCCTATGGTGAACAGGGAGAGAATTAGTCAGAGATACAACAGGCTCAGGCTGCAAGAGCTGAAGCAAAAGGCTCGGTGTGCAAGCTTTCTGATGCTCCAATGCCTTTTCTCCTCCCAGTTTGAGAATCACTTGCATTTATTTTTCACAATAGGTTAATACTCTTGTGTTGAAAGAATACATTCTGGCTCAAACATTCATCTCTGCTTCAAAAGATAGGCAACAGCTACTGGAAACAGCAGGGCTCTCTGCTGTGTTTTTAGTCCTGAGGCTGATCAATAAACTCTGGTGACACAAGGGAGGAAGGGGTAACACACTCGCACACTGCTCAGCCCCAGGAATGCAGAAAGGATGAATAGAAAGCTAAATGTTTCTTTAAGGAATGAGACCCAAGCACAGATGGTACTCTGTATTCATGGAAGGCTCCCACATGGTGCAAAGAATTAGAGCCTGCAGGGCCTCATAAAAATAGTGGAATCACCTATAAGCAAAATCTTCAGCCTGATTCACTCTCAGCTACATCGCTGTAAGATAGTAGGAGTAGAGGTATTAAAGTCATTGGATTAATGCAGTGTAACGCTGTCCTTAGAGCTGAACCTCACACACACTGTGTGAAATGCTTATCCAAAGGGCCTGTAGTGACTGAGTCATGAATAAACTGGGCAAGAAACCTAAAACTCTGTCTTTAACCATGATGAACCAGATCATGGATACTATGTGGGGCCATGATATCCCTGTTGAGGTGGAAACAACCCAGAAATCCAACTTACTGGAACATCTGGGGTTCTCAAAGGGATTGGAGTCACATCTTGTAACCATTTCTAAACCACTGTCTTTATAGTTCTTTTCTTTATCTCAGAAGTAACATGAAGTCAGGAGAAAGGAAAAAAAACCCCACACTGTTTTTTCTGTCTGGTAATCTCCAGATGCCTAAAGTGCACCTAAGAGAAAAATAAACCAATGTCATTCTCTCTCAGCCTTCTAAATTGAAAATCAGAAGAATAAACTTCCAAATATTCCAGAAGTTCAGATGTCCTGGAACAGAATATTGCTGCTGAAAGGACTTGGTTAGTTCCAGAAATCTGAACCTTAAATGGAAACAAGCAGAATTTATCTGGTGGACATTTGTAGTGGACATAAATAATGCATGCCACATAGAGACAAATGCTGTTATTCATTTCATCCAATTAAATCTTTTCATAGTTTCTATATCACTAAATTCACTTGTGCTACATAGATGAGTGCTACAACAGATCAAAGAAGAAAATAAAATGATCTCTTGATTTTAATTCAATACAAAGGCATGGTTTAGTTATGTCTTTGATGCCCTCTAGTAGATCACTCAGCAAATATCAATTCTTCAGAATTTATGTGCTGTGGGTGTGCTAGTTCTGAATTCTTCGTGGTAATAGGGAAAAGCAGTTATGTTAGTATCATCAAATTTCTGATCTCGGGGAAATTATGTTAAAAGGACAGAATGGTAAAGTTAAAGCAATCCAGGGACACAAAACCTCTTCATTTAACTACTGCACACCCAGATCTGCCAGACTGCAATGGAGGCAGCAGACTGGGGAGACAGGCCTAGGAGTTATATATGTTCCTGTCTGAAGAATTTTCCTTTCTTGAGTTTTTACAGAGGAAAAAGCAGATGAAAAGGGACTCTGTTTGTCCCATACCTTTCATACCTTCCCAATCTCAGTCTTCTCAACCATGAGTAAATTGTTATGTTGTGGTTTTCTGCTAAAGAGGGACCTCCACTCTGGGATGCCCCTTGAGCTATGCTCCATAAGGCTCTGGACCAGAGAGGACTTTCAGAAGTCACAACTTGATGTAAATCCACCAAGACTGGAACTAAAATTTCTGGTAGAAAGAGTTGCTGATGAGGTACTAGGTATGAGAAATATTTGGTTTTGAAACAGAACTGACTTTGGAGGGAAAGAAGCATCATCAGACAAGAGTCAGGGCCCTTATAAATCTTGTCTAGATATGTTTTGAATGGTTGGAGTTAGGGCAAAATTAGAGACTGAGGAAGAAGAGAAGATTGTTATGTGAATAGCAATGTAATTGTTTTGATTTACAAATAACAGCATGTATTTTAATTACCATGTCAAATGGAGGTAGCGTTCTCTCTGTACAGCTCCAGAGCATTGTGTCTGCAAGCTTTCTTCCTGCCTGGCCATGTATCAACCCTGAGAAAACAGCCCTCCCAGACTAAGAAGGCCCATCACAGCCTAGTGAGGCAAACTACAGAGCCCCTCTGTGACACCACTAACCACAGCTACTGCTGCTTGGAAGGACACTTAAGTATAACACGTGACTTACCAGACTCATTTTCTACAGGTCCCACAGCTTCCTAGGTGGATGCTAGTTTATTCATTTGATGGAAGAACATCCCAGAGCAACATAAACTGTAAGAGGTCAGGCTGGGCTGGTCTTAAATGTACAGCTTAAATACCTGGTCTAAAACATTTGAACGAGGGTAGATTAAGCACTGATGAATTTGGAGATCGTAGAAGCGATGATCTTACAAAAATATATGCTTATTAGGCACTATAGAGCCAGCACATAAACTAAGTTGGAGTAATTAAATAAGAGGAAGGCGAAGGGGTGAAAGAAAACACCATCTGCTAACTCTCTATCAGTCACTTATAAGCAAACTGGAATATAATGAAGGCCATTGCATTCTGATCATGAATAGATCCGTCTGCTTGGCTTGTGGTTTTTTTCCTCAAAAATAGTGCATATGTTTTGTAACAGTTTGGTAAACACATAAAAGAGAGAGGAAAAAGAAAGCTAAAAATCTCTGCTGAACTGTATGAAATGCAGCAATTTGGATGATCCGTGATACTTTTAAAATATTTATTTTACAGACACTCTTTACATTTCCAATTTAAATAGTTTGGTTTGAAGGTAAGAACTTGATTATCCCATCGGCAGTTTCACGTTACCATAAGATAATTGTGTTTGACAAAGTGAATCCAGATCAACACTAATTCATGACCTGACATTCTCACTTATCCATAGCCATTAACTGAGACACTGATTCTATTAGCTGACTTCTAAATGTAGGGTATTCGTGGAATCTTCTGTAGGGTTGAAATAGCAACTGTTTTTAAGTATGTGCATTTTTCAATATGAATGATGAGTTTCTAGGTTATTAATAGAGAAGACTGACATAAAATGACATACCCACCTGTTGTGTCAACTACCAGAAGCCAATAACATATGTCAGCACAAGACAAATATTACTTAATTAATGTTTATATAAAATGAAAGAATACTTTGATTAGATGCAAATAATTCAATTATTGCAAAAAGTAAAATTCATTGCAGAATTTTTATGGGCATTTCAATCATGCTCATGAAACACTTAAACAGGTGTATGACTTTAAATGAGAAGGAACAAGTCACAATACATGGAACAATTTATGTAAGATGGTCTTGTACTTAAGTCTTTTTTTGAAAGATATTATATTGAGACATGTAATTACTGATACAGACTTTTAAGGACACTTTCCACCACACTTGTGGCAAGGATTCAGTCCTAGTAATGTTAGTTCAGCTTAATTATTAAATCAAGAAAGAGTTTTGGGAATCTCTGCAGAGGCTGTGAGGTTGGTCACTGTTAATGTTATTCAAAATTCAGTATTCCTGAAAATTTCATTTGAATGGAATTCTTTTAAAAAACAACTTGTCACTAGTTTGTTTGTAACAGAAATACTGTATGCCATTTTCACTTTTGGAAGTTGAATTTGCTGTCCACTTAAGCTAGCACTGCGCCTCTTCTTGTGCCGGGGTATGGTATCATGAGTAGCGGTGTAGGATCTGTGTCAGACTCCTCATTGTCTCTTTGGCTTTGAAGTTACCACCAGTCAAGTCCTCATGCTTACAAAGACTATTGGAGCACTCTTTTGCAAGGAAGGCAGGCTGCTGCGTCTGTGGAAGGCACAACTACACCTCCCAGTGTGATGAGCTGTACAGAATGCAGGTGACAAACTGCAGCTAAAACACTGCTGGGGGACATGTCCCATCTGCCCCACCCCAAACACACATATTTTCCTGCCCAGAACTTTCTGAGGACAGGTAGTGTCCTCAGAACAGTGCTAAGAAAAATAAACATAAGAGGATATCCATTTTGTTTTAAAATCATGTTCCTGATGCCATCAATTTTCTTTTCCTTGGTTACAGCAATGAAGCAACACATTTTGACCAAGAGAAAGAAACATAATGCACTTACACTCGGCATTAATTAGGACTTCAATGTACTTGAAACTGATTTTAAGAAGAATTTATATATATACTATGTTTTGCTGCTTGCAAGCACACTTTTGCCCTAATTTCAGTTATTGACCTTTAACTGTGAAAAGTAAACTGAGGAAACACAGACACAATCGTGCTTGAGATGTGCTATTAATATTCTCTAGAGAGTCAGCAAGTTTGCATCTTTGCCAGCTCTTAGCAGGCTTTTAAAGACACACTTCCAGAGATTACAAAGTTGTTTCAGTGCAATTCAAATGGGTTTTAAGACTGCTTAGGCTGGAGGACTAAAGCACGATGCTTGGGTTGACAGTATTTCAGCCCAGCAAATCAGGATAGCTCAAGTTCACATGTGTATCAGAAACATACATGCCTCTCTGGGTACTTTTGTAAGATTTGGAGACTCTGAAACAGAGAAAAGAAAAAATTCCCTCCAGATTGCTTAAAGGAATGTTTTTTCTAGCAGCTAATTCTTGTTACTGAGGTAAAGTGAAGTGCTCCCTCTATACTCATGTAACCCAGCTAAAACCACATAGCATTTTTCCACTGATGGGGCTCCTTGAGGACCTTTCCCATAGCTCCATGTTTATTTGCCTTGCAACCTCCACAAAAATAGACAGGAACCACTATGTGAATGTTTAAATGTGAGTCTTGAGGAACTGCTTTCTAATCTCCACAGTACAATAAGGGAATGTCAGTGCTATGTGATGATAAATGTTCAGGGGCTGAGTTTCTCTCATTTTGGCACAAAAACTGTCTTTTCCCTTGTACTAACTTGTATCACACAGTCATGAGGGACAAATGGGTGCTGTGGGAGCCACTTCCACAGCTAAACTCCTGAGTGTCTTACAACTTAATACAGAAAATTAATATTTTCTGTGATTTTATTTTCTCAGTGGAGTTGTTTTGGCTTAGCCGAACGCTACACTGAATTATCTCTTGCAAAATACCCCCCTGCTTATCTATCTGACATCCAGAAACTTGAAGAGGTTAGTTGCTGTCTAATGTCAGAGTCAATTACTTTTTAAAAGACAATTTTACCAGTTGGCACCTGGCTAACTGACTGTAGCTGCCCTCTCCTTGGAGGCAGTCTCCCTTGGTCAGCTCTGAAGCTTAGGGTGCGAGAGCATAGGCATCATATCTGTTAGAAATAAACAGATGACTTCTCCACATAAGAAATAATCTGATTTACCCAGTGATTGATATACGGGCAGAGATAGGAAGTTTGTATCTGCCCCTTATTTAGCCACTAAACTTTTGCCATGATCCCACTCCTGTAAAAAATTGAGAAGTGGAAAGGGGTAAGTGTATTTTAGCGTCATGAAACATGATTCCTTGCCTGTCATTTTAAATCCGAACAAACACGGTCCCTGTCACATATTCATTACAGGGAGAAAAAGAGAGAAGTATTTCAGGATAGTAAGCCATGGTGAAAACAAAAAGCAACCTCCCCCTGAATATTTAAAAGCTAAAGAGTGTTATAGAAACTGAAAAGAAATGAATTGACTGGGTGTGGTTTAACTGAACAGGAAGAGGAGGCAGTAAATGTGAGAGTCCCAGATAAAAACAAAAGTTCTTTCAGAGTAACATAGCTGCCACTGTTTCCAGTTTCAACAGAAATGCACGAGGGACTTCACAGCCATGTATTTTTCTTTCTTGACAGTACCGGCACAAATAAACATGAGACACTGAGTTTGTTTTGCGTTTATTGAAATTTTCTGTGCTTTACTGTGAAGAAATTATTTATTGGAAGCCCTTGTGAGACTCCAGAGAAAAATGTATTAAAATCTGCCACCAAATTAGAGGAAGGCCTGGGATGATGTTTTGATGTTTTGCTTCTAGGAGTCCCTACCCTCCCCTAATTTGATCCTTTTGCATTAAATTCTGTTTAGTCTCCTTTCCATTAGCATCTAGATGCCTTTATATGAAAACAATCTTGTTTAAAAAAAAATAATGTTTGAAGAAAACTCTTGCTACCTGTAGAAAAATGCAGAAAAACATAGCACTTCTTTTCTTTCCTAACTTCTAGAAGAATGGTATGGACTATAAAGACTGAATAATATTTAAATAGGGTAAAAACATTAACATTAATTAACATTTCTCCAGTATATAATTGATATGGTGGCTAGCAATAGGCACTCACATAAGTGTGCTGGCAGGAAATAATCACCTCTGTGTTCTCCTTTGTATCCTAATAGGAAGCTAGGATTAACTGTCCTGAAGTAGATCAATTACTCTGAATATAGACCGCTCAGACTGAAGCTGAACCAAGGTGGTACCGAGATTACAAAATAGAGGGGAGAGGGGTGTATTTACCGACTCTGAAGAGAATATATTTTGTATACTATACCTGGCTATCAGCAGGAATATAACACCTTTCTTAATAAAAAAATAACTTTTTCTCATACAGAAAAAAGTAGAGGAACTCTGCTGACACAGAAGGACCCCGTGCCATCACAAACAGCTAGTTCGTTTCGCTTTGACTGTGTTCTTTTCCACCTTGTTAATTAAGAGTTTAAATAAACCTAGAAAGTCAATCCCTGCTATGAAGCAGACACACAAAAAAAGAATAAGAAAAAAATGAACATAATAGTACAGGGATTTTTAACAAAGGATTGTATGCAGAGAGGCAAAAAGGAAGCAATTTGTGTTACACTGGGGTGAAGATAGTGTCGTACTAGCAAGATGTGCCAGTGGGAAGGTGAAAGTTGTATCAATTTAAGTTTCCATGGCCTGTCTTTGATTTATGTCAGAAATAGTATGCCTGCTGTGACCTTCACAGCTTCCCAGGGAAGACTTTTGTACACTCCATTGTCCTTGGCATAAGAGACTTCTCATAAGCAAAGATGTTCAGCATAGCCAAAATTATACAGAACAGTTATATCACAGAGGAACAGTGTGGTTCCATACATTGTTTGTGAAAAATCCAAGCATCTCCTTCAAAAGAAAGATCATGAACCATCCCGTGCAAGTAGGAAACATAAAACTGGCAGTTTTGGTTTAGGTTTTTGTGTATTTGTTTGTGTTTTTCCTATCTATGGAATCATATGACCCAGATCTGTAACTCCTGACAGGTTCCCTTGAGATACACCTCAGAAATGTTGTTTTAGATAAATATGAATGCCTCTGTTGGCTTCCAGGCTGGGTTAACTTCAGTGGCAGCTGATTGCAGTGTACAACAAATAGGATGAAACTAAATTTGGGAGTGAAAACTGTTATAAAAACCAGTGGACATCACATGGATCCTGCAAGGCTATTCAAGGCTCATGAACGATTTCAAACCATTCCCACCTCCCCAAACATAGCGATTTTGAGACCTGTGCCAATGCTACTACAGACCCTACGCTGGCCAAGATCAAATGTTTACACAAGAACATTTGGAAAGCTAGAATTCAAATAATCTTTTGAACATGAATAAGTAAACCACATGAATCCCTTTCTATGCTGTTTAAAATCACTTGTTCTGAATGGAGTATTCACACATTGGGATTTAAGGTAACACAACTAAGTTACTCCAAATTTCACCTTTAGCTGCTTCAGATGAATCTTTTTGTGTGAAAGCAAGCCATGAATTATAACTGTACATGTAACGCTGCCCTTTGACTCACTTGGCTGTTCGCCTGAAAGCCTGAGGGCAGATGAAAAAGTGATAAAATTAATGAAGTAAAAAGTATCCTGCCTATTTTTAGAAATAGGTAAGATTTATTCCTCAAGGTATTACAGATACAAGTTTACCATCACTGTGTTGATGGTTTGCAAAGTCATTCTAATGTTCTATGTCACTTACTGCTTCTTAAATAGATTTTGCAAATTTATTTTGGCTATCCGTCTAAAAGTAATGTACTTAAATATCAGAAGATAATATTTCCAGAAAGTATGCAATGCTATTTAAATATTATTTTATATTTCTATCACGCAAGTTTCATCTCCAGAAAGCTTACAGAGGAATGGTATCTGAAATGGGATCTGAATGGGAACTGAAAATATCATGACTCTTCATTGTTGCATGAGGGACCATGGTTGAATGGGTTCTGACCTCTAAACTCAGGGGAAAGGGAAGTCCTAACAGGATACATAATCAAAGCCTGATCTGTGTTTAATTAAGAATTCATGAAGTCTAGAAACTTTTTGAAATACATGGTGATTTAATTAATACTTCGTAAGGTAAGGATGTGCATTTTAATGAAAAAAATTGCAATAAAGCATTCAGTTTAAAAAAAGAGCTAGCTGAATAGGGTTTACATTGCTTTACTGGTAGCTTCCATTGGGTACTTTATGCCTTAAGAAACAAGGAAAATTATTTTAAGGATTCCTCTTCGTATCATTCATAACTTTAATATGCCTTAACACACTGCAGAATTCCTCTTTTATAGGACTCCCACACAGTCACATGGGAAAAAATTCAGACATCTATAGCATAAAAATAGTCTGCACTGTTTGGTGGCATACAGAATTACACTTCTTAGTAGAACTGTATCTTAGGCAACAATTCTGAGGGAGCTTTTGATATCATTTTAAAAATAGGGAACTTATAGAATTATTTCAAACGTCTGTGTGCTTTCTTCCATCCAGTAAATCACTAAATCAAATATTTCCACATGAAAAAGATGTGATCTCACTGTTGATGTCAAGAGACAGTTCCCTGTTTTTGTTCTCGGCATCTCAGCCTTATACTAAAAAAAGAGCAAATCGTATAATTTCTGTAACAACTAGCATTTATTATCATAATTTTTGTAGGAAATTTAGACTAGAAAGCAAGAGTTATTATTAAAAAATATATATAAAAAAGTATATTTAAAGTAAATATATTCCCATGATCAGGGACACATTTTAGAAGATAAGAAATACCTATAAATTTATTTGAATAAGGTATTAAATGCTCCAGTTCTTTGGTAGTTTATTGTTCCAATTTGTAGTGCCATTGTATGTGATAACAATGCATAAAAATAGACTGATTTTTTTTTATAAGTGGATTGAGAGTTTGTCATCTGTAACACGTTACTTCGTGTGACATAAGCACCAAGAGCAGGTTTGCTATTCTCACCCAAGCCAAGAACTGCAGGGCCTGAGCTGGGCTCTTTTAAATAGTTTCCCTTAGGCTTTTAGGAAGAGCTGTGGATCAGAATGTTATGGTTATAATCACCACTTGCCTTCTCAAAAGAAGAAATGGATTATATGAAGTCAATGTGGATGTTCACTGTTTTTCAGTGGATCTCTGCAGTTTATGAAAGCTTGAGTTCAAACTGCAAATTCTAAGGTCCTTCCCAGGGTTCAGGTGGTATTATTTGTAATAGAGTAACTTCAAGGGATACCAACTAAACCATCTTTTTTTTCAGTTTATTTTTGTTTTATCTTTCATTTTCCCAAGCATAATTTTATATCATGCTAATAAGAAAGAAGAATTTTCCCTGCATTATGCACTTGACAGTACTTGGTCTTTACTTTGTTTCAGTTGTTTCCCTTCTTTATAATTAGATGTTTCCTTTATTTTTTTAACTGTTTTTGTCCACAGCAACAGAAGCAGCAAGATCTGATTGCCACAAAACCTCAGAATGTTTATAAATTAAAAGTATTGCTAATGCCTGGGAAAAAAACTCTCTTCTGAACATCCTAGTGTTAGGGTCTTCTTGTAAGTGCAAGCAGAAAATGTTAGGTTTGGTGAAAGTTTACCAAGCACCCTGACTGCTGCAATTTATTTCATTGGTAAAGGGATAGGCAGACATGTTCAAAAGGAATTTTACAGGGTGAAAATAAAGAAATTATTTCTATGAAAATATAAAGAAAAATACTTGAAGAAACATGCTATCAAAAACCTCATGTGTGACTGGGGATGTCAAAATGTCAAATTTCACCTATGAATTATGAAACATATAATGTAATCTACATCATTTTATGAGCAATCAGAAGGATGCAACACATTTACTGGCCAGAATATTTACTTCTACCAGAGTACCTATAGCTGCAGTTTCCAGATACCTCACTTAAAGGCACTCTGTGCATTATGCTGCGTTTTGTGCTCTCTCCTTCTTTGGCCTGGGAAGAAACTGTTCTGTCCACTGAAAATTTTCCTAAATAAAAATGCCTCGTTTACATTTAATAGTCTTATGTCATCAAAATCATACTGAATTTCTGTTTTGTTATTATTTTTAGGTTTACACTCCTTAAAGTATGTTGTAATGTTAATGGCAGACACAAATTATAGCTGTTCTTAAAATGTGCCTATAGTGCATGAACTTTCAGTAAAACTGTCTTTACAGTAGCCTTTCAGTGAAAAAAAGAATCAGTTGCATAGAAAAATATACAATATATAATTTCAATTGTAGGCACTGCCAAAGCACAGAGAAGAGAAGCAGACTTTGGCCTGGGCAAAAGTCACAGAGTGACTTTCTGTTAAACAAGCCTGCAAGCAATCACTGAAGTCAGTTGGTAGCTGTATGAACAGTTTAAATTTATGCATAACACAAATCCATAATGTACCCTTCACAAGAATAAAATAATATGTTTAACATCAATCCATAACCATGTTTATATTCACATTAATGCAACTTTGCTTGTTTCCATCAGCAGAAGCAGAAACAGACCAGATACTTCAAATTTCTTTAGTTGAAACATATAAACAAGAATTGTTCACATTATTCTAGAGGGTGAATCTAGTAAGGAAAAAAAGCAATAAAAAAAAAATTAAATCAAGACTCTGCCTAAAATAGATCCCTGTGAGAAAAGAGTCAAGTAAACATCCTTTTTTTCTGAGTGACCCTCAGCGGGACTTCCATCAATATCCTGGTGGACATAACTTACTATATGGGAGCTTGTCCAGGAATTATTTCTGTGATGACTATAATAAAAACTTGTGAAAAAAACTTTCTGAAAATATACTACTTCAAGACAATAATGAAATTATTATTTTTTGAACTTTTGTTTATTATCAGCTGAATGCTGTGAACTCCTTTCTGAACACAGCTCAGAGTAAAAGAGATAAACAGAGGAATGTTCTTTGATCAAACTGTTATTTTCTCTTTTCTTTTTCATTTTAATCTTCTGTCTTCATAAGAAAATTTCTCTGTGGTATGTAGCTGACTCTTGTCTTAAAATACAGAATATAATAGTCATTTATCAGTCGATGGATATAGAATAGAAGCAAATATGAAAGGTAAAAACACATGACAAAAATAAAGCAGTGAAAAGAAAGTGTGACAAATATTATTTCATGAATCCATCTGCTTCTTCAGGAAATGCTTTTACTCTGGGAACTAGGGAGGACTGGACAAGGCAATGTCTTTTGGAACAGTGTTACCTTTTAACAAAAGTGCTAGAATAAACATATAAACTTACAACTATAATTAGTAGTCCAATTTGAAGGTTTATGGAGTCTTCTAATTTTTTTTCCGATTATTATCACAGCATTTACTGGTTGTTTACATTTTTGTTTCACGTGTATATTGATGCATATTAAGGTTGTAAACTCATGGCCTATACCTCTTTATACCTTCATATGTCCTGTTTTGCAGTACTTATCTACAGTACCTGGGATAAAGCCAGTCAGGCACTGAAGAAAAACAGAGATTTGATGAGTTTGTTCTATAGTATTAAATCAGGAGATGGGAAATAGCATCTTATGCCCTTTTCTTAATTTTATCCCTGTAAAATTCAGTTCCATACTTAGTGGAGTATTTTGTTTGTTTTCTGTAGGACCCTGTGGGAGGATCTATCCATCATCCAAACCCACGTAAAACACAACCTGAATAAACAAGAGTTGAATTCACCAGAAGATGTGCCAGCAATACAATAAAATATAGTGACACTTCCTCACATACAGTTGCCATGTCCTATGTGCTTTGCCCTTATAATTTGCCTTCTGGGAAAAGTAATATGTGATAAACTTGCTGCAGGTGGCAATAAATTAGTAAATGCAGAACTGATTCAGAGTGACTGTGTCCGCCCATCTCCAGCACAGATGTTCTGCAAAAGATTTAGAGACTGTTTTGCAGGCTCTCAGTCTCTGAGGTGAAGTGGTTGCATGCTTACACAGAAAAATAGAAACAGTCCCTTTTTGCATATGCCTCCTCAGTTTTTTGTTTTTCCCTTCCTCTAAACTCCTCCTATACAGAGCCTTTCCCTTGCACAGTATGTCCATATGCATGGACTGAAAGTAGTTTTTAATCTGCAGCACAATATAGCTTCTCACGTATTATACTTTCCTTTAAAGCATCTTGTATTATCTATACTGAGACTTCTACTAATTTCAGTAATTGCATTCACTAAATCATCAGAAAGTACTTACTAATTTTTCTAAGGACAGTTACAAGATTAGAAAGGCATAATTTTTTTGGCCTGAAGAGCTTGTTTGGTCTATCAGGCTATACTTATCCTATCATCAATAATTAATCTTTCCCAGAAATTCAACACTGAGTACACAGAAGATCAACTTTTGATACTCATGTAGCTCCTCAGCACTTCAGGATAATGTATTAACCAGGTTAAGAATCATTGAAGACAAACATTTCTGTCCTTGTAGTGTTATTTTCCTTGGTTATTGTATCATTAAACTAAAAATACAGTGGTGATAGTTAATGCTTATAACTTGATGACAAACTTGCCTAACAAGGGCAATGGCACTTCTATTAATCTTGCTGATCAGATGAATAAGGGCTACATTTAAAACCTAATATGCAGTGGAGACAACCTGGCCATGACACCAACCACTGAGAATTTGGAGATCCTGCAAATAGCTTTCTTGTATCTATTCTGAGAGGACACTGAACTGTAGACCAGTAACAGACTAAAGGAAACTCATAAGAAGGCTAATCCTATTTTACTGTGTAATGTAGTTATAAATTAAGGGCCAGATCTGTGGAGATATAGAGGTGTTTTAAGTGCTTTCTACCTCCATTTCAGCACTCAGGGCTTCACTGAGATAGATGGAAGTTTTCAAGCATCTTCTCTGTGTATTAACTTCACTAAGTGCAGCATCAAGTCTTACATTACCAGTGTATTCATCACACAGTATTTTAAAACATCTCAATAGCTTTTTGTGATCTAGTTATGTATCTTTAATGACAGAAGCATCAAAAACAAATAAGCAACACAAAACTAACTGAAAGTAATTATATTACTTCCTGGTGTGATGATGTAAAACCCCCATAGCTCACAATTGATTTACAAAGGGGCCAACAAGATCTGTAAAGAAAAAGTAAAGTCAGAACTCCCAGTGTAAGCAAACAAGGCTCCCTACTGCTTGATTTTTAGTTGTTAATACTCCACATTCTGAGAAACAAAGCTCTAGAACATCCCAAATGATTTACTGTGACAGATGGGAGTCACAAACAAAAAAACCACGCTTGCTTTGGGGACACAGTAACCTTTTTTGTATCTGTATCTGCATGTTCTGTGCTTCCCATAGCATCAGTACAGATCCAGATAGATGCAATATGTCATACCTGTGGGTGCAGCACAGTTTCTCTGTTGGTTTATTTCTGTCTTTTGCAGCTCCTAGTGCTATTCCCTTACACAACAGAGCTGGGTAACCCATGCTGAACTGGGAGGAAGACAACTTTGGTTTGCAGCTGAGCCAATTCACAAACTGCCACAGAAAGGATTTTGTTTGTACCTCAGTTTTCAGTAGTATGACATGTTGTGATAATCCATGAGGACTGGTATTTATTGAGCTTGTCCCGATAAATGTTGCCTCTGCTTGACAGGCAACATGAGTAATGAATGTACCTGATGCATTACACCTCACTGTGTGCACTCCTGGATGATGGGATGGTGAAGGGAGCCTGAGTTCCCATTTCACACCAGCTATAGGAATTCCTGGGATTCATTCTTTCATTTGGATGAACACACAGAGTATCTAAACAGCATTTTAAAATGGCAAGTGACAAAGAATATATCACAGTCCTTGGATAACTGCCATTGCCAATAACAGCACAGGTTTTATTTTAGTCTGAGCTGTTCTAACTCTAATGTTGGCTATCTGAATCTGCTACCTCCTACTTGGTACTTGTCTATAACACACTGACAGTATGTATGGATGTAAACAGCTACTTGCAAGTAAAAATTCCTATAGGTTTCCTCTTGCTTAATCTTTCCTATTCTGCTGTATGTGACAAATGTTGTCATACACCCATTCACTCTTTTTCAAGCAATCATATCTTCAATGAGATTTAAGGTGATAACACATCTTGGTATGGTGGAATGATCTGTAAAGTCGAAGTGAGCCCAATTCTGAATATACCTCTGATTTCATGACCATTATGGTGGTGACTACCAACCGTGTGTCCTCACAATGAGAAAGGTGGAGGAAGCAGCTTTCAGCATGGGGAAATTTCTGAGGTACAGCTCACAAAGATAAGCATATAAGAGGTAGCTGGCCATAGCTTGCAACTTCTTCTGAATTGTGAAGGCAATGGAAGCTGAGACCCTTCACCTTGGAGAGGAAAGATTACTTTTTGATGTGCTCTAGGAGTGGGAACCAAAAAGCTCTCATGCCCTGAGCACCAAAATGTCTTGCCCTATGTGATATAGGATACTGATGCTAAAGTTGCACATAATTTAATGCAGCAGACAGCTACAGATTCACAGCTGAACAGACCTGCAAAGAATCATATTATTGTGCACAAAGGAAGCTGTGTGATATGAATATGATCTGACACAACTGACAAAACCTGACAGTATGTATCAAGCTAATCATGCAGAGCAAGTACGGGTAGTTTTCAGAAAACAGGCTTTTGTTTTTTATTTGTTTTCCAAAATACTGCATAAAAGACTATTTTTTGACCTTTTGCCCAGTTCACTGAAACTGATGGAAAAATCTTCTCTGATTCCATGGGTTGTTGGATCAGGCCCAGAGACTGCAGCAGTGTGAAGGGCTCTGTCAAAGCCATGAGGAGGCAGTGGGCTGCGGTAGATGGAGAGATTTAGAACAGAGCTGAGATTCATAGGTAGAATTATTAATGTGAAGCTTGCAAAGGCCCTCCTCCCCCTGTGCATACCTCTGTTTAGCAAGATCAATCACTCACTTCCACATCAACCAAATTTGTCCAAGATTAGGAAGATAGTAATAATAAATAATTAGCATTTACATCACACCTTTCAGCTTCAAAGCATCTTACAAATATTCACTAATTAATCCTCACAACAGTCTTGTGAGTTAGGGATTTTCAGTATTCATTAAGGACTCAAAAATCTACAAAGTAAATAAAAAAATAGGCAGCAAATTACCCCCTCCCTGACTATATGAATGTTTACTGCCAACCAGTACAGGAGAAAACATGGTGTGTCTTGGGAACACTTCTGTCCCAGTAATTCTTGCATTCTCTAAAAAGTAAATAGGTATGTATCATAACCTCATGAATTAAACATAAGGTAAAATAAATCCTATTATTTTAAGTCTTTGTCATCCTAAAAATATTAAATATATTAATTTTGAAACAATTACACAATTATTTATTCTTTTACCAGCTACTGTGATCATCAATTGTGTTTTCCTATTATAGGTTCCCAAAATATCAAGAGAATCTTTGAAAGTATCTGTTAACTATCCATTTGTCAGATGAGTGCTGGGAGTATAAATGCAGTGGTCCTAAGAGACTCTAAAGCAGCTGTGTTTCTCAGAGCAGTTAAAAAGACACACAAAATATTGCTTGTAGTGTCTTTCACATCCGGTTTTATGTTCATTCTGTGTAAAAAGAAGCCGCTAATGGGAAAAGGAGGAAATGTTAATGAATTCTATCCCTACCCCATAATGCAGGTTACTCAGAAACACATGGTACCTTCAAATCTTTCTGGTTAGTATGCAATGTGGAGAAGCAGTTAAAGTAAAGGATAAGGAACTGCAGAGAACTACAACTGCTCATGACTCCCTTCTCCCTATCGTGTGAGTAAATTGGAATAGAACCACTGAAGGAGATGGGTCTCAGCTGATTCACATCAGGCAAAAATGCAGTGTGCCTTTGTGGTTTATAGACCCTCTTTGTCTCAGTCTCCCCAACAGACAACTCTGTGCTTTTCCAAAGGAAAAAGAACAAGCTCTGGAAATCAAAGAAAATCTAGTTTTGCTCTGTGGTTCTTTCTCAGATTTTCGCTTTACCCATTGATAGAAGAGGAGAGTTAAACAAGTAGCTTCTAATTTTTTCAGAAGAGAGAGTCTCCTTGTATTTCTTCAGGATTCACACGAAAGAAATTACTGTTACCTTAGGGGAAAATAGTTTCATTTAGCAGGTTAAAAAACTTTCTTTGCTTGTGGTGAATGCCAAAAAGTAATAACCTTGATCTTAGGAAACAGGGTGAAATAATGTATTTTCTTGTTTTTTTGTTTCTACAGAGGCTCTTCATGCACTATTCAAACTAATAGTTTTCAAATTACAAATTACTATAAAGTAAGGCTACAAAATGAAGAGTTATTCCCTAAATAGTTGCATCAGTTCAGGTTGTGTTGGAGACATATCGTCTGGGGCAATATTGGTAGAAAGGCTACCAACATTCTGAATTGAATGTTAAATATCTTCAGAAATATCTAATCCTTTTTGTTGACTGACCTTTCCCAGAAATCAGAAAGCTTCATAATCTGCTGAGTTCTGCAAGTGACCCCTTCTCCCAGGTTAGGTTCAAACCTCTAAATTGTTCACTGCTCTGTGGCCTCACCATTGTATCTGCCTCCAGTTCTTACCCACTCCCTTCCAATTCCAAAAGTATATACTTTTTCTGGCTCATTTGTGGTGTTGGAGTGTTTTACAGGGAGGTGGTACACAATGACAACCAGGTGTCACAGATAAGAATTCCCCATGATACAATTTCACAGGGTGCTCTGTTTTTCTCAGGAGACATTCTGGACTATTTTGTGTTGCACATTGCCAGAAGCTGATTAGAAATCACTGGAGTACAAGCTGAATGGCCAATTAAACCCCTGTATCCTGTGGCAATCTGATTGAGACAGAAAGTAGAGATCATAGGGGACAGAGCTCCCCTAAACCAGAGCTTTCTTAGCAGCTCAGCTTCTTTTAGATGCTCTGTCTGTGATAAAACCCATTCGACCACCTGACAACACATATATTTAGTATGTATTGCAGTACATCCATATATGTACAATATATGCACTTAGTATCTATCATAGTACATGTAATGCAAATATATATAGTCTTGTAATTTTTCAGTGCCATACAAAGAGACTTACTCACTCCACTATCCTGAAACACAAAGACCTTTTAAGTCTTTCTGACAAGCAGAAAATTCCTAACCCAAACAGGTAGAAAGTGTCAGGAAAGTAAGTTCACTGAACTTTCTGGAACATATATCCTGGTGTTTCACTGATGGAAAGAGGGTATAAATGGAGTCATCCAAAGCAGCTTGAAAAACTTAAGTGAATTTCACTTAACTGTTACTACATAGATCTTTCAAGCCTTCATCTCAACAAAATTTAATAAGAATTTAATTCTATAAATAAATAATTAATGTAAAAAAATGTAATTATTAATTACATAAGCACACAGCATGTATGTTTTTAAGTGCTGGCCAGTTTTATGTTTGTACTGTGCCAATCAAAAGCATGTAGTTATGAGGTGTCTCATTGGCTGTTTCCCATAGAAAAAACAGGAACTTCAGGTTATAGGATGTCATTGGGGCTGAGAATCCACAAAATCCACTGTTTTCACTTTCCTTGAGGCTTCAGTGGGCAAGAAGGGTGGTCAAGAGCTATAACTGGGTGCTGCCCTCTGTAAAATGGGGCTCCTCCAGCTACCAAACATAGCTGTGTTGTGAATGTTATCTTATGTTGAAGACCAGCAGAGCTGAGGAGGGCAAAAATAAAACATCTACTTTTGGGGCTACCTCCAGTCTCCATGGCAACCCTGCCAAACTGGCTTCTCCTTCACTCATGAAGTATTATTGTGAGAGGCCTTACTAAGTAGATAAATTACTTTGTATTTTCTTCCCCAGGGCATTTAAATCTTATTTCTGATGAGACTTTTGCAAGACTACATTTTTTAAGTGAAAGGTGCCAGCAAGTGCTTGTCTTCAATGTCATAGTTTCCTTTTCTTATTGTGAGTGGCAAGGACAGCTCACACGGTACCAACAACAGGTACGGTTTTGCCTTTTGGGACTCACATGGTTACAGACAAATCAGCATTTACTCCTGTAAGGATATGAGATTTAGCACTCCTGGAAATGTTGCCTCATCTGCCTTGACGCAATCCTCTGGGATGTCCTGTCCTGCAGATCCAGGTGTGCTTGGGAAGCAAAGCCAGGCCAGGAACTGTGCAGCAGTAACTTTAGGCTGAGTTGTAAGGATGTGTGAAGAATCCCCAGTGTTTTGTAGCTCAAGATCATAAAGGTCGTTTCCAAAATTCTCCTGTAGAGTGTATCATCTAATTGTATCTACAATAATAATTCTCAAAGCTGATGAGCTCCAGCATTTAATTTCTAAGTCCTTCCCACACCAGAACTATATGAAAACATAACTTAGTTCTTTTTAATTCAGAACAATAAAATTACTCCAGTTTCACTGGAGAAGAGGTGCGTGGATCCTCAAACATTAGGGAGAAATTAACACCTTTTTGGTGATATCAGTTTGTCTATGAGGTTTCAAAATCTGGAAAGTGTGTGTATGTGGCAACTAATTATAATAATTTTACAAGTTCAGTGATTTTTTTTTTCCAAACCTTTGATTTTCTTGGCTCCATTTTGTCAAAGATGTGAACTATTTTTCATTTTGTGAATTTTTTTCAAGTAAAGCAAATTGGACAGTTTGTATTCAGCAGCAGAACTCATTTTGAACAATACTTAGCTAATGGAGCAAAAGATGTATAAGGTAAAAACATGTGCTGAACATATGCACCCCCCTGACGCATGCCAAACTTAATTAAAAATCAGGCCCTAATTTGCTGTGGGATCTAGACAGTGTACTGGTTTGTCCAGATGTTTATAAATGAGAAAAATACATTCTCTATTGCAATTCTGCATTTTGCAGACTCTGGGAAACTATTGTCCGAGTGTTATGCACTCTCAGTTCCTTGAATACCAACATTCGACATTGTTGAAGGTATAGTTTATAAATCCTAAACACAATTGAGGCTCTCTGAGGATTGCTCATTTTACAATAAAGAGAGACGGTGTAAAACCGTGAATAGAAGTCTTAATAAAACCCTCTGAGAATACATGTCCCGGGGCTATTCAACAGGAGATTGTCAGCCTTTCCCCTGAAGTACAAGGCAAGAAATAATTTCAGGTTGTCCAATATTATTATGCAATTATTTCAGCATACAAGTTTACCAGCAGTCCTCTATTTCAGCACTGTAACAGAAGCAATAAATAGAGGACTCTGCAATTCCGTATATTGATGGATATGCACATTAAATGCAATTTTGATTTTGAAATTTAATTAATAGCCATCATGCCATAGAAGAATGTATACCAGTTAAAGAGAAATATTACCCCCCCAAAAAAAAACTCCACCAAGCCCCCAAACATTTTTAAATACCTGTTTGCACCATTTGCAGTGATCAAGAAGAGAAATTAACTGCAAAAATTACTTTGAGAATTATTTTGTAACAATTCAATCAAGTCATATTTTGTTTTAAGAGAACTTCTCAAAGAATGGGGGAGAAGTGTTTTATACCACTGAAATTGGCTTTCTTCACATAACTATTTACTTTTAATGTAAGATTTTGGTAAAATATTAACAAATGTGTAGTTTATAACTAGTAGCGTTCACTAAGTACAGTGAAAGATGGAAAATTTCTGGCCACTCTGCAAAACACTGATAAAATTTGATACAGCGTTTTGCATTTTTTGGGAATCTCCAATGTCAAACAGAAGAGTAAGTATTCCTATATCATCTTTAACTGGCATGCAAACAAGGTTTTGTACTTGCTAATGCAACGAACTTGATATTTAACAAATCAAATTATTTTATTTATTATGCATGACATTTTAATACCCTCTTCATTACAAAAATAGTTACTATTTAAGAATGTTTAAAGTAGCCAATCTCTCCCCTCCTCTTGTTTAATATTTACCTCCTTATATTGTGAATAATATAATAGTACTGATGTTAAAAAAAACTTTGGAAGCCTAACTGATGGCTCACAATTAGAGTCATGTATCCCATTGGCAGCAAGGAGTTCCTAATTTAAGACCAGGGTCTTAGAATGACAAGAAACAGCTGATGGTGAGACCTCTGTTCCTTACACAGTTCAGCTGGTTCCACTCTTTCCTTGGACTTTCCATAGCTCCACATCCAGCCCTCTGCTCTGCCTTTTGCCCAGGCTGTGAGCTCTGTAAAAGTGTCTCTGCTGTCATGCTCTTTGACTAACACCCTGTCTAACAATACTCTGTCTTGGCTAACTTCTGGACAATGAAATAAAGCAGGTAATTGGTCCTACATTTTCGGGGAAAGACTTCTGGATGGAAAGGAGTTTTTTGTGTCCCCTTTCGACTGTGAGAAAAATCACAGAAAGATTCTGCATCAAGTCACAGATTTTTTTATCATTGCTGAAATATCATGAAAACCTGCCAGATTTTAACTTGCTAAGAATATTTTAACCAAGAAGCAGCATTGACTCATGCAACACTGACAATAACAAAATGTGATGAAAGTTCTCAGCGTATTAATAGATTTGATCATTTCTCAATATGTCTGAATACATTTTTCTACATATATTTTTATGGAATCTCACATGTAAAAGGACTAATTCACTAATCATTTTTCTTCACACAGTTACTATTAAAAAACACACTTATAATATTTTTCCTGTTATTTTAACCATTATTTAACTCTCTACAATGGTGGAATTCTATGGTCTGTTGTACCATTTCCTAGTAGCCCATAAACACCACCACTACAAGCATTTCTTATCTTGTCTGCAGGACAAGCTGATTCACTACATGTGTAGTAGAGTTAGGTGAGACAGAGCTCAAAACAGCAATGACAGAAAGTAGTGAAACTCCTGTATTAAAACTTTTCCAGACAATTGTCTGTGCAGTAATGAGCAAATGTGGAAAATAAAATAAAATAATTTTTTTTAAAAAAAAAGGAGGAACAATTTTTCCAAGGCCACCTGGTCTTCTCACCTGACATTTAATAACTTGCACCAAAGGGACATCACTGCTTATAGTTCATCTTCTGTTAATCAGCCACTTTTCCTTCAAGTATAAGTGAGTCAAGAAAAGGCAAGCCTTGCTTTGCACATTTTTAACAGTTGAAGGAATCCCTTTTGAAGTGCAATGCTCACACTGAAACACCTGCGTTGGCATCAACGGGACTATCCACTGTCAGTGGATAGCACCTTGGAATTTATCCTTGGCTTTAGTGAGAGTGGGATCCTGCTTTCTCTGTTTCAGTGTTTCCATGTGATGCTAAGAGGTGATTGTTAGAGAATTAAGAACAGTTCCTTGAGAGTTTAAAAAATATTTAATGGAAATGGAAAAAAAGTAAACAGCATGCTCAAAAAAAAGAAGATTATGAAAAAAGGTTTGAAATAGTTCTTGTCTGGTTCATTATTAATATTTGTTCTATATTTATATTCTCATGCTATGCAACTTACTAGGTATTATTCATTGCTCAAAGGTTTAGGTGTAAGCATCACAAGCTTAATCAGAAGCAATATTTCTTCTTCCATTGAAACTATCCTGACAATGACTCTGAAGAGTGGTTAAGAGAAGCATGGACAAGGAGTAGGTCCTGCCCTCTAAAGCTGGAAAGCAGTTTCCACACATGAGATGTTCAGGCATTTTGGCAAGGCCACAGAGTCAGCCAGTGCTGATGACTGTGGATTAATGTTAAACTTCTGATTCCAGTGTAGTTAGTGATTATTTGAAGAGCCTCAGTGGCAAGTCAGATGTGAACCATATAGATCTAATTCCCTGTAAAATCTGCTTCTCTTTCTCTCTTAGACAAATACGCTTTTCTTCACATAAAGGAGTATTGGATCCTTTCATGTAATAAATATCAAGACTTTACAACTGATTAGCTTGACATCATTGCTGTTACTATCCTGCAGGTTAAGAGCAGAAAAGTAACTCCTTGCCAGCAAACACTCAAGTAAAGTATTAAATAATCACTGCTTCCCACTTCGGTGCACTAAGAAACTGAAGAATTGACTTGGGCATACCATATCTAAATCAAGCTACAGGGTTTGAGTCAGTTGATCAGTCAAAAAACATATGCTAAAGCCAAGGAATATCTTGTGGTGTAAATAGTGTGTGAATGTATTTGTACATGGGTAACAATCTGAAGATCTTAAATAATGAAATATCAACAGAAAATGCTAAATTTTGAGACAGAAACACAGTAGTTAGCTTGCTTCCACCTAGAATTGTTGCTATTAGTGGCAAACCATGTGTATTTTTTAAAGAACTATTTTTTCCTCCCTTCTGATTCACCAAGAGGGAAGATAATAATTGATTATTTAAGCAGTGTTATTCCCTGGTATTGATTGAAATTTAATATTTGTAGTCAACAGAATAATTTGTGTGGGAGAATAAGGTTTATCTCTTACGAAGGTTCAGTATTCTGTCAAGTGGTGTAATTGCTATCAAATCATGATATCATCTGTCTCACCAAATTGACCAGTAAAAGGTAAATCTGGAGTCATCAGAATTGTAACTTGTGAAAAATAGATCTCAGTGGGACATTGGCCTTTCAGTACTGTAACAGTCTTGACTCATTCAGCTAATTGCACACATACTAGTTTTTACTTTCGTATGTTCATCACTGTAAATACACAGAATAGATATATAATCTACAGGAACAAGTGAAAGGCAATATACCTAGGCAGAAATAATTGAGAAGCTTCAAATTGTGGTTAAAATATTCATATGGTTACTGGAAAAGCTGCCAGCACATATTTTCCCGTGTGTGTAAGACCCCAGGAAGTGAGGGACTTTTACAGCATTTGAGGGGGCAGCACAGGGGGGCCTGAGGATGGGAATTCACAGCCAAGAGGGAATATTTTGGACAAAGTGACAATCATGCCTTCTACTATTACCACAGTGAGAAAACAGCTTGGGGAAAATCTTTAGCTGAAGCAGCAGAAGGACAGATAATTCCCCTGGGGAAAACAAGAATGAATGGAGCAGAATATAATCCCAGAAATACTGGAGAGGCAAAATTTGGCTGGCTTTCATTTAACCCTTTGATAATCCTTCATTTAAGGCTGAGATTTTAGATCATGATACATCAGGATCTGAACTACATCTCCCAAATTAAATTCTTCTTTCCTTGCAAGATCTAAATAGGTAAAATTATCTCATTTTCTGTATCACTTAGAAGTGTTAGAATCCTCAATACTACTTTCACAGCTGTGTCATTAGAAAATCAAACACAAAATTTATGTACATATAAAATCTTAAACTTTTATGCAGGTCCTTACCTAGAACTTTTTGTAAAGAAATGTTAATGAAGCTATGAGCTATACTTATCATTGTAAGGCAACTTCCTCATGTCTTTTAGGGCTGCAAAGAACCACCTGTCTGACTGTGGCAGTAAGCCAGAAACCAGTTGTATGATTTACGCCCACTGGCTTCCTAGAAGCTGTGGGAGTGTAACCTTAACCACCATCTTCTTGCACAAAAGATCCTGAGAACCACTGTTGTTTTTTTTCCTTCCCCTAGAAAAGCACAGTGAGTGAAATATTAAATATACTTCTCGCCTCCACATTCTCAGAGCCTGACAGGGATAGTATCTCTTTAGGAAAGCAACTACTATTTTTCATACAGTTGGAGAAATACTGAGTCAAGAATTTCTGTGGTATGGCAAAAGTCTGATTGCTTAGCGTCAGCTCTGTAAAGGTAGTTAGACACCTAAATCTCAGTAGTATTAGAGCAATTAGGCATCTGAAGATTCAAAATTTGCCTGTTATGTTGCAGGCAGAGATAAAGCAGAACCCATTTCAGAGCTGAAATAGTGAACTGCTACTCGGGACTTCTTAAGCATCCATGTCTACCAGAGGATTTGCTTGTGACACGCTACTTGCATTACACGATAATTCATTGTATACACAAATTTTATACCCAAATGGAAGAGTTTATGAAGCATTATTATAGTATTTAGCAAGTTGAAAAAAAACTGTAAACAGTTTCTTTAGGAGGATAAATAGAGCAACAATAAAATACAAAAAAAAAAAAGTTAATAGAGTAAACCATTTTCACTACTAGAATATCACTCAATTCTTAGTCGATGCTTCTCAAAATCTCAAATTTTTATAAAATGACAGGTTAGAGGAATGCACAGACCAGCTTGGATGTTAGTTATAGACTTTCCTTTCAGGTTCTGGGCTTTGGCTGAGTCCACACAGCATCCCTCACAGCTAATGCCAAAGAGTTGTCTCGTTATTCCCTGCCCAGCTTCTAGGGGGAAATCTTCTCCCACAGATAGAGAAGGGATCAATATTTTGTCTCCTGGTTTGGAACAGAAAAGCTCACTTGCAAGTCTCTAAAATAATTTCCTCTAGAAGGAATCCAGCTGGCAGATTAACCTACTTATGTGGTGTTCTGTGTAGCTCTCTGAAGACCTACAACCAATTCTTTTGCATACTACTCTGTGCAGTTCATTTCAAAGAGATGCACAGGCTGGATACAATGAAATGTATATACCATCAGAGCACAGCTTTGCCATGCTCTTCCCAGCTGTCTGCAGCCCTAATGTATCCTTCTGCTCTTCTGTGGTTAGAATAAGACTTAGTAAATACAAATAATTGTCTTAAAATAGAAAGAATGAAGGAGCTGCCTTGAACAATGTGATTCTGTTCTTTGTCTACGTCTAGTGAAAGGAACTACTGTGACATCCTGGAAATGTGCTAAATTTTGCTTCCCATATCCAATTCTGCAAAATTATGTACTCGTACTATTCATTGATGTAAGTAAATGAGGACAATTTCTCACTTGAAAAGTTGTTCTCATTTGTGGCCTGAAAACTATAGAAAAAAATAAAGTGTACAGAAGCCATTCTCATCAGATAATAAGTTACACAGACTCTATTCATTGCAAGCAGATTCAGAAAGCAGGATGGTTTAAAACATCCCCAGTTGTCCTCCACATTTTTCAACAGTTTCAACTATGACATTTTATCTGCTTTTATCTCCTCTGATTTTCCTCTCAGAATATTTCCTTAGCTCATTTTACTCTCAGTACCATGTGTGTTCAGTAATCGGTCAGAGTCAGATTATGTTTCATTCAGCGCCTGTGCCCTCACCCAACAGCACTGCTAAGCACAAGCTCCCCTCTTAATATATCAACTGGTTCCAGCTGGCTTGTGCTGGGGACCCTTGGAGGAACACGCTGCCTACAGGAGCTGATGGGCTGCATGTGCTGCAGCCCTGCATGATACACTGCAGCTGTTGGTTTGCAGAGCACGGCTCGGGGAGTCACACTGCTCCAAGCCTCAGGAGGGAAAAGTACCCCCAGCACTTTCTGCAGGCACCGCAGCACTGCTGCCCTGCTCTTACCTGGCAACTGATAACAGATAAACTCTTGCTAGTATCGGATAAGCTATCTGTTATTACAGGGAGAGAGAGAGCACTGCATTGCTTTCTGTTGTTACTAAAATGAGTCTGACTAACTAATTAGATAAACTAGTGTGTGATATTTAAAAGGCTATATATACTTAACCTCTTTTACCATCTATTCTCTCCCGTCCCTCATTCCCATGCACGTCAGTGTTTAAAAATATATCTTACGACCATACTTGATAATCTAAATTTTTCCTGTTCTCATTACTATCTGTAGCAATAGAAAGTTGTTTTGTCCAGCCCGAGGTGGTTTTGCATATTTTGTTTCCTGAGTGTACATTGGTTTTCTTCCTATAGTTTTTTTTTTTCCTACCAGGTATAAGGGTCTCACAGAGAAGGTCAGATGAGAAGAAGCTTGTGGTTATTTCTTTGCTCACAGTGGGATTTGGTGGGGTGGATGAGGGGGGAATGATAGCTGTTAGGTATCTTATCACAACTGGGCTTCATCAGTAAGAAACAAAATCATTATGCCAAAAGTAACATGAGGGTGGAAGATGGTGATGTCTGTCACATCCCACAACCCCTATTTCTTCTTTAATGTGTTTTTGGCCAGCTGTCGCGGTTGCACCTCACAAGGCAATTCTGGTATGCATTATCTCACTCTCTCATTCATTTCTACCCATAAACTGCACCTTCAGGAGGCAGAGAGGCTGTTTGTTTCCCTGTTTTCACATCATTGACAAAGGTTTTTGTCATGTAGCTGTTCCCTGTGTTTTCTCCACAGCACAGTTTTGCCTAGATTCTGATCATTGTCCAGGATGTTCAACTCAGCTATGTGAACTCAGAAGTGCATCTTGGGCTATTGGTTTTGCTCACTGGTGGTTTCCTGCCTATGTTTTAGTGGGTGTCATTTTTTCCTTAAAAAAGACTGGATTTATACACTGCAGGGCAAATTATCAGCTTACAAAATGGTACTGCCAGGTTATAATACTGCTTTATTGTTGAGAAAATTTAAGTAAGTTCATGCTGATAATATCCATGGGCAAGGGAAAGACAAGCATGTACCACAAGACTTCAGAGATTGTATAAAAATTCATATTCTTTCTTCTAGTCATTAAAATCATGGGGGCAGAGCAGGGGGAGAGGAAAGAATGAGAGAGTAATACGCTAAAAAGGGCTGTTCCTCGTATTGGTCAGACCTAGTGCTTCCTTTTCTTATTTATATTTTGTGTTCATAGTATTAGATCTTTCTTTAGTTACATGCATTTGTTATGAATGTCAGGTCATATCAATGTAAACAGCTGTGCTTGAACAACTGCTGGTGTTTGTAACTAATGGGCATGTTATTGTAGTCAGATATGTGCTTAAAATGTAACTGCAGTATTTGTTCCTTAAAAGCACATATCCAGCACTAAGGATCTAATTCTGTACCTTCAGTTCTAAGTAAATCTTTGCTATTTCAAAGATCAAGCACTTAATACTCACAAACTGCCTTTCAAAATATTAGTGTCAGGAGTCACGTAAATGGTTTTCTGCAATTCACAGACTCTAATACAAATCTAAATTTTCCTAAAGCTCCTTTATTTGATGCTCACAATTGATCAAGCAGCTTTTTTGCTTATCTGCTTTCATTAAAATTATCTGCAGTACGTTCTGTCTTTCTAACTCACTCTGGCTGCAGTAGGGAGAGAACCACCTGTAACAAGATATCTAATCAGCAATGAACTCCTGCAACACTTTTAACATGCAGGGTCCTTTTAATGTTTCATGTCTTGCAAGTTTCACTAAGGTTATATTGTTTAAGAAACATTTTCTGTAGTCTGTAAATCACAGGTAGAGGTCTCAGCTTCTGTCACAAAGCTGCATTTAATGATATACAGAGCTAGTGCAGGCTCAATAAACAAGTTAAGTGTAGCTGAAAATCGGGTAGATCACTTTATAAAGCACTGTGGAGGATATATCCATCTGAAGATAATAAATAATGGGAATATACCACTAAAACAAACAGCATTTAAAAGCACATGCTGATCTGAAGACAGAAGTTGTTTGATCAGTTTAAGGAGCCCCAGAATGGTCCTTGACTTCTGCTCTGGGCTGCTACAGTGTTGTACAGTGCAGTTAAGCTTTGTAAAATGCTTTCGTCTCGCAATCAATACAATAGAAAGTACAGGCTGAAAGTACAGTGAAATAAATTCAGATTTCACTTCTAATACTCCATTCTAATACCCCATTTTGCACTGAAATAATCAGTGAGTCCCACATCAAAACATTAGGCCTTCTCCAAGTTAAAGAAAAGCTAGGAAAATTATTCACAAATGTTTGCATGAATTCTAAATTGCTTTCCTATTCAAAAGTGTTCACACCCCTTTTGGTGATTAATCCATGAACATTTGTGCTAATGGACATCTGCCCACACAAATGTTTGGCTTTTCACTAAGTGACAACTTATTTTATTTGCAAATAAGGTATTGGTGCCCCAGTAGGGCACTCACCATCATCCACTCAAAGACTAGGAACAGTGCCATGTGATTTAGGTTACTAATCTTATATAATGAGTTGTGAATAGGCAAAGATATAGTGGAATTAAGAATTGAGGAATACCACACCAGTAGAAATGTACTCTAGATGAGTACTTGACACTCCAAACTGAAAAGAAACCCAAAAAAACCACAACCAGAAACCCCAAACCAACCAATCAAAAAAAACCTACCCCAATATCTAGGTTGCTGTGAAAATAAGAAAAGGGCTGCATCAAATATAATATTTCTGTAAGTAGTATGACCTGTTATAGCTGTACTACTACAGCCTGGTTCCAGGTAGGTCTGAAACCTGATGACTTAAGGTTTTAGAAGAAAATATAAGAAAAAAAAATGACTCTTACAGCTTATATAGAAAACAACGAACTGAAGAATTTCTTTAACTGGGTACACACCTGGCATTAACTTGCAGGCACTCAGGCACTACTGAAACTCTCAACCAAACTTTCCAAGCTGTTGATACTTACTAGTGAGTTCAGCAAGGCAGCCAAAAGCCAACATATATTCTGCAGTTTTCAGCCTCAGAAATGAACTGGAAGTGTTAGGAAAGCTGGCTTCTGCTGAGTTTATTTTCTCTGTTTGTGAGCTTGGCAATATCTCGGCTGTTTTCTTAGCTATTGATTTTTCAGGTGGTAGTCTGATATTTAACCAATACCTTCAGGAAAGTGCTCTTTTCATCCAACTTACAACCAGGACAAAGGACAACTGTATTAAGATTTTTCTTCTTTTCCCCGACCAGAAACATACAACAAACTCAAATCTTGCAACCTCTTGCTTCAAAGAAGACAAAGAAATTGAGTCAGAGATTTCTTATTAAAGCAGTAGAAATGGCTATTTAATTTTTCCTCTCAGCAGGATCTCTTTTGAGATGCAGCATTTAAGACCTCTCCAGCAGGTCTTGGTTACCTTAATGAGGGGCACAAAGAACACAATTGCAATTATGAGAAACTGTGATCTGTTGTGTTGATATATCTCAGCTATGTTGTGTCTTAAATGAAACACTGAAGAGCAGTAACACCGACAGAACAAACACTGATTTGCTTTGAGTAGGTGCAACTGCTAAAATGGAAGTAAGCCCTACCTACCAAAGTGTGGTTGTCCTGCTAATATGTTTGCATGACAACATGGGCCAGAAACCTCTATCCACAAACAGCTAGCAACAAATCCATCTGTCCCTAAGGAACCAGATATCTCCTTTTGTATACAAGACGTTTCAAATTGACAGCATTAGTCAGTGTGCCAGTCCAGGGGCACAGGAAACCACCTGAGTGCCTACTCTCAAATTTTCTTGCAGTCATTGAGACAAAAGAAGATTTAAAGGAAAATTTTGAAAAGTGGCATTGGTTGACAGATATCTCAAAAAGTTTTCAAATCAGAGTGCTGAAAAATTACTTAAATGGAACAGCTTAAGACTTAATAAGATATAGAGGCAAGTAATTAGTAGTTGTACACATACCTATGGGAAAATACCAAGTTGAAATCCTTTTCTGATTCTGTTTGAGGCTTGAGCTTGAATTGTTCTGAACAAATATATACTCTGTCTAATCCATGGAAAATGACCCCTGTCTAGCAGAAATTTTAGTTTCAATGACTCAGCATCTTTGGAGGAAAATGTATCTTTTTCATCAAGGCTTCAGCACAGAATTTTTAGATGTAATTCTGAGTTTATTGATCACTCCGTAAGTACATCCAGGAAATAATAGCTTTAAAACTTAAAAACTTCAGTCCAGTTGTCAAGGAGTAGTTCTTTTTTCCTGAGGTACATCAAATCTCTACAAATTTGCATGCTTAAACAGTTGTCTTAGTCTAGTACTGTTTAATTTCTTTCTTGATTGATTTCAGGTGTCAGGAAAGGTCAGGCCTAATCAGTACTTGGATAGGCAAATTCCCAGGAAACATGTCACAGAGTGAGTTGTGGTGATCCAACAAACTGGACTCACACCCCATGGCTGCCTCTCAGCAAGGGCTGGTAGGAAGAACTTTCCATTCCAAGATCTTTTCAGCTTTTGGTCTCTACTGCTCCTGCAGCAGTCTTTGTTATCAGTATGATATTATGTTAATCAAAATTTCATTGAGAAATTACAGCAGGCCTAATTCTGCCCATGTTGAAATAGTCAAACTGACTTAAGTGGAAGCAGAATGAAATTACAAACCATTATACACCTAAAAGTTCTTGCATAATTTCAGTTTTGTAAATAATATTTGCTTTTTGTCCTGAGTCATTGGGTAGTGTTATATTCCTTTAAATGGCTCTGCTCTTCTACCCTAGAGGTAACTGTGTGATAGATGAAGTTGTCTCCCTGCCATATACAGCGTATGACATGCTCACATCTTTGCATGAGGAATTCTAGGCTATTGTATCACCATCACTCCTTCTATTGCAGACACAGTGTCCTCCCCAGTCTGCAGCAGCACTATTAGCTCAGTATCAATTGTGACAGAAAAGAAACACAAACAGAAGCTCAGAGAAAGCAAAGATGTAATTACGATTCAGCCTGCCTGAATAAGTCAGCAGCATTTGCAATATTCTGCTCAATATATTTAGCAGTGAAATTGGTGGACTATTTGCTTATTCTCACTTCACCTCTGTGAAGCTGCCTTGAGTACATGCCTCTTTCATACACTTACGTTAACATCCACTAATGGCAAATATTGAAGTATGTGTCAGGCTGCTGATACATACAATGGATGCTGCTCTAGCCCGGCATTCTGTTGTGTTTTGGTGTTATCCAAAATAGGAGTTGGACAAGCAGTTTTCTCACTCTTCCTTTTTTGTCACCCCTCACTATGGTGGTTGTTCTTTGTAAGCCATTTCTTTTCCTTCCTGCCCACTGCACAAACCCAGTATTGTGTAGCATGAAATGAGGAACAAGGGGGGCGCAGACTGCTCCTGTGTGCCCCCTGCCACTCCAATTCTCTTGTTCATTAAAAGCTCCTATTGACTTTAAATCAGTTCCACAGGGCTTTGTGTTGACAGAAATTTGCCCAGAGACAATTTGGCTGAATTTTGTCTCCAGACTTCAAAGAATCTTGCACTTGTACATGTAGTTCAGACAGAATTATTGATAAAGTTGGAGTGGGATTAACAAAAAGTGCTGCTGGGGCCACAGCTGTAAACTCTGAACCTGTGATATGTCATGGAATATTGGGGTTTATATCTGACTTTTACAGCTCCCCAAATGAAACCAAGTCATATATGTATTGTTTGTTTTCAACTTTCTGCCTGTTTTAGGATTTAAAATTTTACACAGTTTTTTGTGTGCATTTTTTACTACAGGTACTTCAACCTGAAGATGTTCATCACAGTCAAAAAAGATAAATCCTAGACCTTTAGCATGTAAGAACAAGAATCACCCTTATATTGAACTATCTTTATTTTATTATATATAATAGTGTGTATATTATCTATGTAAACCATTACCATGTCTTGAAAAGCTGATCTTTTTCAAAGCCGTTTTCATGCCTGAATTTTAGCTTATAAATAGCACTAGCCAGATTAGACGGCATTTTATCTAGCAGAAGATTTTCAGCATTTGAATCAACAGTGAAATCTGAATGACTGGAGTCGGAATGGAGGGAGAGTGGGATTGAAATACCTTAAAGATTTCATTTTAAAATGAAAATTTTAGATGCTTCAGAAATGGTGAGCTGGCAGCTGAGCATTCTGAAGCTCTATTGAGAAGTTCTTAAATGAGATGTGTATTCACACTAACCTCCAAACAACATCCCCTGCCAAAAATCCTAAAAATGCCCCTCTAACATATATGTTAATATTAAAGCAACACTTCTAACTTCATGAGATATTCTATAGTTCACACTTAAATTTAAATAGCGTAGCTTGTTCAAATAGGGTTGACAGCTCATGGGATAACTCAATATTTTCAACTTCAGAGGTTACTTTATTTGTCTAACTGGGCTGGGTACAATCAGCAGCTGGAAAGCCTGATGGGGTGTTATGTCCTTCTTGCTAACCACTGTATCACCCCTTTCCATCTGCTCCGATCCTTCACACCGCTGGCACAAACGGACAACTCCCCCAGGCTCTGTGCTCTCACAAGCAGGGGGGAGATGCTGGGGACAGCCCTCACATGGGCTGTGCAAAGAGTGAGGCTTCAGACCCCTTCTCCTGCAGGATGAGGGGAGCAGAGAGTAGGGAGCATAATCCATCCGTCTGTATTTTTAGCCTCTTTTAAAAAACAGGCTAAAGAATAGCATACCCCTGACTTGTAATCAGGTTAAATGACAATAGCTCTTTGTTCTTTCCTCTGAGTGCTTCACACTTTCGTGCTAATACACATGTGCCTCTGGCCTAGGATGCACATTTCTAGTCCCCTGAACTACAGTCCCTCAAAGAAAATCTTAAACCCCCTTTACCTCAGTGTAATGTCATTATCAGAAACTTTCTGTGACCTCTTGTGGGGCATCAAACTATTCTGTCAATATCCTCAACCGTTAGCAAGCTGTGAAAAGGGTTAGTGCCTGATAAGGGATGTTAAGCTCATATGAATTTGCCTCTGAATGGTAAAGTGAAAAATGCCAGGCTGATTCCCATAGGATGGCTTTCTACAGTAACTTCTTGAATTAATTTCTCTAAGTAGATACAATATATGTAATTAAAAGTATGTCTACATATATGCGTGTGTAGATTATTTGTAACTTTATAAATATATTCTACTTAATTTTAAAAATCTGTTTTATATATTATGTATAATGTATGATTAAAAGTGGAATCAGCCACTGGCTTGTGCTGCATCACAGAACTTCCCTTTGCTCTGTGGGAATCCAGTGGTCACAGAATCACAGAATATGCTGAGTTGGAAGGGATCCACAAGGATCACTGAGTCCAACAGTCATAAGGGACTGTTTTGTACTAGGACATTTGTGGACTCACATTATAGGACTCAGACCAAATCCTCAATGATTAAATCCGCAGAGACACTTTTGAGGGTTCTTCTGGTGCTGCTGGCATGTTGTACATCTCCCATTGCCCGCTCCCAGGGTGCTGCCAGTGAGCTCTCCAGAGCATGCAAGGGCTCAGAGTGACTCTGCACGTGGGGTGCTCCCAGTGCCATTGTCAGCACTTGAGGCTGCAAGCAGCACACACACAAGCTCACAGCGTTGAGCACAAGTCCCAGCCACAGGGCATTCCTCAGAAACCTCAAAGGATTGGATCCCCCTGAGTAGCCACTGCTATTCTCTGCTGTCAGAGCACCTAGGGGCAAGAGAAAAGATGACTGACATGTCTGCCTCACTGAGATCAGCTATATTTTATACCAGGGCAAGTCTTTTCCTATCTCAGTTTCACATAAGGGATTACCTTCAGTTTGGGGAGGAGATTGCATCCTTTCCTGTCCTGAGACAGGGCTGGAGAGTATGTAGAGAGGTGGGGAAAGCTCCTCTCTGGCTTGTGATCTCCTCTCAAATGGGAATCTTGCTGGGAATCCACAAACCCCAACCCAAGGCAAAGGACACTGCAGCAAGAGTGCACTGCATACAGGCTGCCCGCCCTTGTTTCACACCCAGCAAATCTGGTAGTTTTGAGATAGGACTGTCTTCATTCACGTGGGAGACACAGTGGAGAACAAGCAGACTGAGGTCTTCAGCAATAATTTGTGCCTTCTTGTTTGCTTGTTTGAAGACTGGAAAGCACACACATAGTCTTTAGGTGTGAACTCCACCTATGGGAGCCTGGCAGACAAAGACAGTGGGATGGGAAGAATCCAAAACTCAAATGTGGCTCTTCTTGGATGCAATATAGTTAAATTCTTCATTTCTTCACCCTGAGACACATAGGATTTGGCACTCATCTGACACAGCTCTCAGTTTCCCCAAATTAGGAGTGATATCACTGTCGATCACTAACAGTCAATGTTATCAACACCTGTGAAAGTTGAGTTGCAGCAAAATGAAACCCTCTGTGGTGCAGTGAACGGTGTTTTATGGAGATGCTGCTAATTTTATCTTCCCTGTGCAGCTTCAGTGTTTGCAGACTGAAGCAGACAGATGACCTAGCAAACAATTCACAAAAGCCAGTCACTGCAGCACATCAGCAGATTTTCCTTGTGTTTGCCACAACTGCCATGTAAACGCAAGAGCTCCCCAGTTGGAATCTGCCTCTTTTGTCCTGGGGCACTGTATCACTTTGATCCCTCTGTGACCATAATTGATCTTAAGTGGGTCCAAAAGTCATGAAGTCACACAACTTAAAAATTTTAATGCTACCATCCAAGGAGGAAACTCTCAAACACCTTCCCTCCTACAAAAATAAATTATGAAGCAATCACTACTGCCTGGAGAATAAAGCAAGCTTTGTCTCCAAAAAAAAATTGATGAAAGGATTGTAAAATATCTCTAGGCAGCCAGTTGAAGTCTGTAATATATCTTCTTGGAAAACAAATTAACATATTCCCTCCCATAAATAATTAAATTCCAAATAAATTCCTATGAAAATAAATTCTCATCAAGGTGAGCAAACAAAATCCAGTCTTAAAGGAGTATAAACTTTGACTCTGAGTGGTGCAGTGAAGGGGAAGAAAGAACCACATTGTCATATTTCAACTGCATAAGACAGCAATCCCACTGCACTTATTTCTTTGGCACTTATTTCTGGGAAACACTGCTCCACTTCAATTTGATTTCTATTTTATATCTAATTATAAAAAGACTAAATACTCCTAAAATGATGCTTTAAGAAGGCAGCAAAGAGACATAGTTCTAAAATAATATAGACCATGAAAACCAAAGCAACTTTTGATAAAAGTCCTGCTACAATGGTTGTTTTTTCTCTTACTACTGTGTTGAAAACAAAATGTACTGCAAGTACATGTTTGGTAAAGTCTGTTTCAAAAAGTAACATGAAATGAAAACCAGTGTTTTTTGTATTTAAACAAATCTTAAAACCTTTTTTTCATGTGCAGGTAGTATATGGATTATCATACAACTATTGATTGGTTAAGACCAATGGATTTTACTCTTTGCCGTTCAAAGTTTATGGCAAAAAATAATTGCCTCATTACCACATTCTCAGTAATTGGTTTTGTTTATACCATGCAAAGCTCACACCAGGGCTCTATCAAAGTTAAGTGGACACAAATTCTGCTCTTTGGCTTCTTAATTAATGCAAAGATTTAAACCTACCCTTTCACGCTGTCAGTTCGATAAAATGTTTCTAGTTTGGCAAAGTAAGTAAGGGGAAAATTAGAGGTTTTTGAACCCCACAAAGGAATCAAGATAGAGTAGTGCTAACAAGGACTGGACATACTTAAATGTGCACATCATGAGATTCTGCAGCAGTTCCATACAATCAGCGACCCAGTCCAGCTGGGAATTTGTTGATCTGTGTGTTCTAAACCTGTTGTGTCTACCATCTGCAGATACGTGCTCTTCTGTTTATGGCAGCTTTGTGCCCACGATATTCGGCAGAGTATAAATTCAGGCTGACAAACAACCCTAAATATCAGTAAAGGAAATTACTCATAAGCTCCCCAGCAACTTCCTCAAACGTGCTGAGCAATCACGTTGATGGCTGCAGCAAGGATCACAATAAGAGGGTGTGTGATATCCACCAGAACAGTACATAGTGTAAGGGGTATGAGGAGCAGCTCCTTAGCTCACGATCTGCTGTAGCTGGTATGGTGGGATAAATTCCCTGACCATCAAGGTTAGAAGTTGCCTGTTTCTTCCCTGAAATCCTGGTAAGAAGAAGCACATCAGAGCTGCTAGGCAATCGGAATGGCAGAAAAAGGGTCAAGAGAGTCAAGAGGTTGTGGACAACTTCTGTAGATCTAATGTGTTTGTGCCTTGAGGCCCCTGTGGAATGTAAGTGTAAAATGTGGCCAGAATTTCATGTTAATGTAAAAGACTTACTGGTAGTAGCTGCGTGAAGCTGAGTTAGCTGGATGTCTCAGCCACACAGAGAGGTAATGTCTTCCTGGGGAAGAAATAGCTGGTATGAAATATTCACAGTGATTCAGGACAACCCACAGTTTTATTTCTGTCTCTAATGCTGTGCTGTCACTGTCTTGGTATTTGGTGCCTGCCTTGTACCATAAACTTATCTGATTCTACCTTGTGGCAGTGACCTAAAGGATAAGACAAAGAAGCCCTCTCAGCTTCTCTTCTTTCCAGAGCAGAGCACGCGAGTCAGTGATCATCTCCCACTCTGCAACTGCACTTTGGACATCACAGTGCCACCTTGGAAATGGCTTTTGATTTAGTGTAATAAATAAAGTCAGCTTGTGTCCTATGATAGCGGAACTTATGTCCAGCCACAACTTGAGGCTTTTTATTTATCTGATTTTTTTTTTTTGATTGCATTGCTGAATAAGTACAGTGTGTTTCAAGTGTTTCAAGTTGAGGTAATTGATACTGATATTGCAAAGACAAATTGAGTAACTTTCTGCTGAGGGAAAAGGGGCATTTGGAGGTCAAAGAAAAAGGAAAGCAAGAATACCTTGGAAGAGATAGGATTTTTTAACACTAACTTCAAGAAACTTCTGAGGTGTAAACTATGCCTATTATTTCAGTGCTGGACATAACTGACTTTTTTCTCTTGTTTTGGAAAGTTTTGAAAAAATCATGTGAGCTGAATCTTGCTAAGATTGTGGTTGATCTACTAACACTCTTGTTAGGACTCACTGTACTATGTCTGGAGTTTAGCACTCTGAGACGTCACAAACTCTCAAAAATGAATCAATGGATGTAATGGTCTGCAGCTGTCAAACAGCTCTTCTCAGTAGTGCTAATTTTTTGTGGCAGGATTAGTTTACATTACTATTGCATTATAAAGAGCAAGACTGAAATCTTCCCTCTTCAGGGCAGTTGTGGTAAAGTGAAATTACTCATCCACTGAAACTCAAGGAAAATACACAAGGTTCAGTGTGCATTTGAATCAGTTTCTCAATTTTAACAAAGCAGCTCTGGCTTTTGAGTCTGAACATGACTAAAACTGGTTTTGATTAATATTATTCTCATGTGCTTGAATTTCCTGAACCCATTGTAAGTTGTGCTCAACACTATAAAGACAATTTGTGTTAGGCTCTTATGCACACATATAGGCCAGGAAGATTCAACAAGAATCCAAAGTATGACCAGTTTCTACAAGTTGCTAAATGAATGGTTTTTCACTTACATAGACTATTTTAGCCACTTTTTGTCATATTGTTTACACAAACTAATTCATTACTTAAACCTATTAAACAGATGCTTTCAAATAGTACATTGTGGACCCCAAAACCATAGTCTGTAAAAGTTCTTCAATTATTTCCTTAGAAGTTACCTGTAGGAAAACATTCAATGATGTGTATAATGCCTCTCACTTTGCTTTCTTCTCCCACATTCTCACTAGAGGGAGGTGTATATTTTGTAGAGCTACTTGTTTTGAAAAGATTTATGTTTGATGAAATGGTTTTTCCTTGAGCTTTACAGAGGCATGGGTTGTTTTGTTTTGTTGCTATGTATTTCTTGCGCTAGAGACAACATAACAAATTAAGTGTGCACTTGAAGCAGTAAACAAGAGCTTTATACCCAGGGAAGATAATTTCATTTCCAGGTGAATTCCATAGAAATTTTTATTTCAAGCTTTACTTGTCCCACAAGAAGCCAATTTACCAGACATCACTTTCATCTCAGAATTTTAGTGAAAATGTTTTGAGTTTTAATACGTTAAACTGCAAAGACAGAGACTGAATCTAAGTTAATTGAAAGTTTACTAGTTGGTTAAGTCTTAAAGACTATTGTCCAGTTGCTGTGGTCCACAAAAATAGTGAATGAAGGTTCTTGATTTAGTTTGAGAATAGTGCAGTTTAAGAAATATTAAAATTTTTTTTTATCTCTGTTGATGAGAACTTGAGTATATGCTGTGAAATTCAACCTGAAGCAGACTTTCTGCTGATATTTATACAGGTCTTATGGAAATTCTTACAATTTCAAGGACAAGGACATGGCTGATTCCAGTGATATTTGGGGAAACTTTTGAACCTTTTTCATCCAGTTCTAATTCTGAGCCTGCTAAGGCTCCATTGCAAAGTATCTGCTACCTCCACGAATACCAAAGTCTGCAAAAAGGGTCAGCATCTCTTCCCTGCCTCCCACACATTAGTTACCCCTCATTAGGTCCTAGAGTGCTTGGGATGGCAGCTGGCTATGGACATGCAGTTTTTACTCCACAGCTTATGGGTTTCTTTAAGCCAAAAGGGATAGGTAGGAAAGAAAGGAGTGAGAAAAAGGTAAAATATGCAAATAAGCATATTTTGTCTTAAATTGTCTTAAATATGTAATGCAGATTGTCTTGGTTTTCTAATTCTGCAACTCCAGACCCAAAGAGGAAAACAGACTTTCTTTTGACCTTTGCAGTAATGCTTGGAGTGTCTTTACTGCAGACTATCCCCACTCAAGTGCCTCCATTAGGAAAAAACACACAAAAGCAAGCTCTGTAGGAGAGGAAATTGTAAGGCCTTATGCCTTCCTACCTCTGTTGCAACAAATACAAAAGGCTTTAACTGTCACATGTGTTCATACAGAGAAAAAACATTGCTAAATTTGCACACAACCCTAAAACACTTCTCACCACAAACCACAAACACCTTCTTCAACACTAAATAAAAAAGGAGGTTTAATACATTATCTCTCCACTTCCCAGATCAACTTTTCCTTTTCCAATGTCTTGCCCTCATTTTGTGCTCAGCTTCAAGTTTTCAATGGAGCATAAACTCCAAGTACTGTAGGACCCACCAAAGACACTGCCCAGCTACTGTCCAACCTAGTCATGGAGACGCTGCAGTTAATGGTGACATTCCTATTTCTGGCTGTAAATTAGTGAGTAGACTTGTTCTGTGATCAAGCTGACATACAATCAAAGGTCTATGAAAAGTCACTTTCTGAAGACACTTGTGAAGAACCGAGCACAGGGGACAAGTTTCACCCTCTCAGCTTTCAGACCAGCACTAAAGGTTATGCTACAACAGTTCTGCTTTGCTGGGTTATTCAAATCTGTACAAGGGTGGCTTGTTTCAACTAGCTGTGAGACAATCTGGGGGTTTATAGGCCACTTTGTGTGAGAAATATGCTAATAATGCAAAGATTTTAGTAATTTTAACCAGTTTCGTTTTTGAGATGCGACCTCATAATCCATTTAAACAAGAGTTAGTAAAGTCCAGCTTAACGACACTAGCTCAAAATTAACAGGACAATGTCTGTCTAATGAAGACATAGGACTAATTCATTTTTTCTGTAGGAGGTGTGGGGATTAGTTTAAAAAATACATACATAGTTTTTGGATGAAAACATTGGGTTTTCTAATGAACATTTTGAGTTTTAGTATAAATGACATGGCTTGGTTTATATGTCCATGTGAAGAAGAAAGAAAAATTCTGCCTATCTGAAAATTAATGTTTCACCAACATTTCAATTCCGATAGTTGCAGCTGAATTTTTCTTTGCTGAAACAAATCAACTGCAGCTAGGGAAGTTGCTAACGTACTTTCATGTGGTAGTAGAGAAAAAGTTTAACTTTCCTCCCAAGCTGGGAAATTCCCATATCAACATCCACCAAGAATCACTTCTAGACAAGGGTTCTCCCTCTCTGTAAGAAGCCATCCAGCACTGCTGTGTACCAACATACCACAATATCCACTCACCATAGATGGCAGGCACAGTGCCTGGCTCTTACATTTTTCTACTGCAGACTAGCTTTCATTAATCAACTGAAAAAGGCAAGGGAGCAGTTAGTTAAAAAAGAAGCTCTGCCTTACAGCTGTGACAGTCTGCCACGACACATCCATCGTGTTCAAACCCCCAGTCACAATTTCTTTCCCTCCATCTGGTATAAATATTTAGTACTTCTGATGTCACTGTTTCAAATAAATTGACTTAGACTATTTGAATATTCAGGTATTCCTTGCCTCTGATGTATTTTGAAGAAAATAGTATATATCTTTATCAACCTGTTGGTTTGTAATGACAAAACAACTATTTATTGATACTTTTTTGTGGTGACTGGAACAATGGCAGCCTTAAACATCAATTCAAGTATTTAATAAGAATTATAATATCCCTATCATTCTCAGCACCAGAAGAGTTTACTGAAGGTTCCACTTCCCTGTTGATGAAAATGAGAATAGTTTTACAATTTGCTTTCACTGGAAAGATCTGATCACCTCACCAAAAGGCTCTGAGAATTTGCCTCTATAAGGTTTTCTGATTTACAGTAGGTTTTCAAGTTTGCTTGTCCTTGTGATTCTAACAATTACCTTCAGGTTCTTAAGAAAAAGTTCCTGTAGTGTCAGTGAACATGAGAGTGTCAAAGAAACTATTTTTCAGTAAAAGAGGAAACATTTCACTTGAGCATTAATGTTGTAAGAATCTGCTTGTTTTTTCCACATCGTTGCTGAAGTAACCTCTGAAAATAATTGATAGTAGTATCCACTACTCATGGCATCCACTGTCGCAACACCATTTTAGAGTCTTTCCAGTCAAGGTTTATTACTGCTTAATGGATTTGCTTCCAAAATTATTCAGGAAGGAAGAGGGATAAATGTAAACTTTCCCAATATGGTTGTATTTCCATCTTGAAAACATCCATTCAAAAACATGAAAGTGAGCCCTGACCATGTGGCACAACAGTTGTGAAGCTCAGTTGAGCTTCTTACAGAGAAATTTTACAGTCAAGGATTTAATCTGCAAAAAAGTTCTGTTCTTGAAGCCCCACTTTATTGCACTAAGCATTGCACTTCTTTCATTGTCCCAGCTAGTTAGGTTAATTCTGTCCCTGCTCTTCTTCCCCAGCACTGCTTGTAATCTACCACCTACTGAGGCTGTTAGGAAGAGCCTGTTTACTTGCTCATGCTGTGACTCACTGCTCTTCAAAGGAAAAAAAAAGTCTTCTGTACCAGTAGTCTATCGCTGGAGCCAAGATGAGAAGGAAAAACCTCCTTCTGAAATCTTTAGGAATGACACTAGAGATAGAAAGACCCATGTTCCCCCAAAGAGATGAAGTTGTAATGCTTTGAGGAAGGAGGATTTAAATAAAAGGAAAACTAACAAGCAGGCATGAAGATGGGTTAAAAGAAATAGACAACACAGAGAATTATTACCCTCTAATGTAACATTCACAACAAAAATTTTCTTTCTTTTCTTCTAAAGCATAATGTGCCTTTGCAGACTGCTACAGAGGTAGTAAAAATACATTCCTACAGAAACAATTATTACAAACAAAGAAAACAAGAGGAACCAGAGACCTTTCAGAAACGAAACTGCCCAGAATGAATTCCAGCATAAACTAGATCTCATGAAGAATAGAAAGAAGAGAGTTAGTTATATATTACACTTCTTTTTTTAAATGAATATCTACTATCCAACAGTCATTTTAAAATAAAAAAAAAATGTCAGAGCTGGGAATAAAAATTCAAAAAGTGACATGAAGTCAAGCGTGTTCCTCATTATAAATCTCAATGAAAGGGGAAGCTGAAAATACATGATGTCGTGGTAAGGAGGCAACCCATGCACCTCTCCCACGCTCAATGTTTTATGGTAAGAATGACAAGCAGTAAAAACTCAATTCTGCATTTTACAGTATAACTGAAAGGAAGGGCAAACACAAGAGGAAGGAAAGATAGCTTATAGTAACAGCATTCTAAGGGAGCAGGACAAAATTCTGCCTTTTGATTTTGATTTTCTGTCAACATCAGACTTAAAATGCAGACTCGTACTGTTCTATCTTCATTCTGGCTTTTGATTCAGGTTTCGTTGAGACAGAATTTGGCCCACCCAAGCAAAGAATAGAAGTGAAAATGAGGTTCCCTATGTTTGCAAATTGGTATTACAATTCTTCCTGCTGCCTGAATGAAGCTATTCTCCATGCTGCATGGAAGTCATTCTGCAGTCTTGACCCAGGCAAAACTTCTGTTGGTTTTAATTGTAATTTCCTGGCTGTGGGTTGCAGTTCTTAAGAGTTTTTTAATGTGTATACTTTTCCTTAGCAGGATGTGAAACACAGCTGGATAAAAAAAATAAGCAGTTTTGAAAGTATCATTTGTTTTCACGCTTGAAAGGGCGGCTTCAGCTGTAGTATTATTGTGCCTGTATATGCAAGTATAATCAACGTTTCTTCTGGTGACTTAATATTATACTGCCTTTTTAAATGTTTTTTAAAACGGTTGATGAAATCATCTTAATTAGATTATTTGCTTTAACATCTGCTGCTGTTGTCATTTAATTTTCAGTGTTTTCATTTGGTGGAAAGATTTTTCTTTTCCATCTTGCAAAACAACAAAATATCTGTATGCACATATGTAACCATAGAGTATATACATGTATTTTTAGTACACTCTGGTCCTTCAGCTGTGCTTGGGTAACCTGGTAAGCTTCATTGCCTTGTGTTTGCATGATCATGATGAACAGCATGGGGGGACTTTTGTAATGTGATAAAAGAGCTGTGAAATCTCACATTTGCTTGCAGAAATAGGAAAAATGTGTGTCTTGCCATGACCAAAGAGTTTTTTGTAGGCTACAAAAGTTCTTTAAAATAAACAGTAAGAAGGAATGGGACCACAGTCTCCTGTAAGTGTAGGGAGAATTAAGGTAAGCTTTCAGTAGATCAATATTTAGAGCTTTAGAACTGCTTCCTGTTATTGTCCTGGCTTATTTTCAACTCTTTTTAGACTCAGTCAGCTGCTGAGATGCTACCTTTGTGTGATACTTTAGATTTTAATGAGGAGCTTCTCACAGTCCAGCTGTATTCATCAGAAACAAGTCTAGGAGCTGAATACCAGAGAAACAGATAGGCTGGAAGACTGTTCTGTAGTCTCAGGAAAAGCTGACCACTTTCTTCTGAGGGTAAACGACAAATCTATGAACAAATCTATTATGGATATGCTCTAATGAGGTTCTTGATCTCACTTTCTGTATAGTAAGAGGTGTTTGCTTCACTCCTCACCCCAAGATTCTGAGTCAATAAATAAATTTAAAATATATCATCTTACTGTGTCCTGACTCGCAGAGACTGTACAGAGGCAAAAGAAAAAAACCCGCATGCTAGCATAGGAATTATTCCATGTCATGGCACCTCCTTGTGTAAGGGAATTTTGTGTTTGTTTTTTTACAGTTAGAATCTGCAGAGTATAAACTGAGTACACTGTAACAGTGGAAACTCTACTCTTCGAGTGGGTTCCTTTCAAATGCTAAACTAGATAATACACAGAGCCCCTGTTAGGTGTGAGTAGTAATCCTTTCATGGCCAAAAGTTCCACACTGATTTCACTGGTATCAGAGCCTGACTAGTGATAAACTAGTTACTAGCTTCCATAGTTATGGAGCTGCATCGGAAGACTAGTTAAACTTAGACAGAAAGAAAATGAAAATAAATCAACTAAATTCCAAACAGTTTGAAAGCAAATCATCCAAATCCCTAACAAAATCTTTTAACACGTTTTGACTGAGGTCTGAGTTATTACGTAAATGGAAACTGCTGCTTCTCAGACACTGCTGCCATTTTCAAGTGAATGGGGCAGTTCACTTCAGCTGCAGTCTCCTGTTCAAGCCTTGTACCCAACATCATCTCCTGTGCTGGTGGGCACAGGGGCAGCTGTTCCCACTGTCTGACCAGTTGTATGTGCAGGAGAGACTCACAGAGAAGACAGCAGCACATCTTCAGAGGCACAAGTGCCTACTGAGAACTTTCTAGGGACAAACATTTGTGGCCTTGAGTTGTGCACTTGAGTCATAGCTGGAGTGGCAGAGGGACAGAAGTCAAATTTCTATTTTTGATTAAAGATACTTCAGTTCTTTGCAGCTGACACTGATTTAGAGAGAACTACTCAATATACTTGAGAGCAGAGATGTATTCAGAGGGGCCCAGAGAGACTAAATGGCCAAAAGTAATCTTGTGAAGTTCAAGGACAATGCCAAGTACTGCACTAGAGAAGTATGAAACTCTTGCAACCATAACGGCTGGGGACTGCCTGGCGAGGGTAGACCTCTGTGGAAAAGGCCCTGTGAACAGCAACTTCTGTTTGTAACATGTGCTTTAAGTACTGAAGAATAAAATTCAGCCCTTAGGAAAAATGCCTGGTCAGCAATATAGTGCAATCATTTCACTTAATAGCAATCACTTGTCACTATATAAATAAAGATAACTACATGGTCCTTCTTCTACTATTTCAATAAAACAAGATAAGTTTTCCCTTTTGGAAGAATTCAGATTTTCTAAAAGGAACATTATGTATTACCTGCTTGTCATTCACACTGTTGTACCAGCAAATCTAGAAAACATCTCAGCTACGAATGTCATCCCTTCCCCCTTCAATTTAACTTCAAGGCAGTTCACTACCTGTTTCCATCTTCTCTGCATATAAAAGCTACTTGTAACAATTAGTAAGTAGGTGCTAACCAAAACAAGCTTAGAAATCAAAGACACTGGGTTTGTCACCTTCTCTACCGGCATGCATATTAGAGTGATAGATGGGGGTTTGGGTGGAGTTCGGTTTGGTTTGTTATTGCCTATGGATCACATAGCTTCTAAATGAGCACCAATTGTGTGACACCAATTTCCACAGACGACCTGAGTTTAAAGTGTTTGATGTAGATGTTGCTATCTTATCATATAGAAGAACTTGCTCTGTCACTGTCTTACTTAAGAGCAGTGTGGGGACTTTGAACTTTTCAAGACTTGGAACATTTTCATGTTTTTAAGTATGGATTCAAGAAATTTGTCCCTTCTGAGGTCAGTGCCTCTCTCAGTGCTGCTCAGTGCTGGTAAACTAAATACAGCAGATCAGTCTATGCAAGCAGAAGTGCCCGGAGATGCTGGACCAAAAGATTGAAATAATTCATTTTTTTTTCACCATTTGTGCCTGTTTTTAAAAACTTGCTCAGTTTTTTCAGGACCCCAAAACAACACCCTTTCTCTCTGTCTTGCAGGAGAACAATGAGGGCCTGAATATCCACTCACAGAACCAACACAGGTTTCAATCTTTACTGACCAGACATCACCATTGCAATCTCCATTGCCACCCAGCATCTGAGAAAACTTTCCCTAAAAGTCCAGATTGGGATTCAGTAAAGAAGAAAAATGAGAAAACATGTTTTGCTGTGCATAACCCACAACTCAGTGGTAAAAAAAGCAGAGGCAGGTGTCTATCCCGTGGAAGTAAGTACAGAGGGAGAGGTGGAAGAGAAGTACAGCAAAGAAACTCTATGCAGCACACAGAGCTCTGCACTGCATTCCCTTTTGTACTACAGGTACATACATCCTACCCTTCCGCAGAGCTGCAGAGCTGTGAGCTGTGGTTTAGGGTGGGGTTGGTTTGTGGTTTGTTTTTTCGTGTTTGATTTTGTTTGTTTGTTTTTGTGAGGGGCAGTTAGCAAACTGGATAGATGCTGAAATCTGGTTCTTTTTTTGAAGGACTAGTTCAAATTCTCAAAATATAAAAAATATTACATTATTACTGCAACGTTTTATAGACGAGAAATAAAGTTGAGGCTTCAAGAAAAGTTTGTTTTCTTCTGTCTTGGTTTGTCAAACTGACCATAAATGCGACTCCAAGACTAACCTGAGGATTTGAGGATTTCAGGTGGTGATTGCTAGATCTCCAACCTTGAAACTACAGTGAATCTTTAATAGAAGAAAAGGTAATCATCACTTCAGTGGAGATGAGGTCTTGTGAGAAAAGGAAAAAGGTCTGTGGAGCTTAAGTAGGCTGTGAGATAGTAACAGCAAATTACTTTAACCAGAGTATCTAAGGATATTTTACATTTCAGATTAACATTCTTAATGTGGCAGTTACATGTACACTTCTCTATCAGTACAGTGTTTTGAGTTGTACTTTCTACACAAGGTAAAATTACTTCTGTAATGAACAGTTCCATTCCTTTATAAATGTGTGACTGATTTCTGTAACACTTCCCACTCAGTTTACGTGCAGCCTCTGTACAGGTATAGTATAATTTATTTTCACAGTCCTTTGTAAGTGAGTGTCATCTCACTGATAGGGGCTCCTTCACACTCTTTCATACAGACACTTTCTTGGTCCTTTGAGCTGCCACTGAGTTGTGTTACATTACATGCATCTTAAACTACCAGTAAGCCACAAGAACAATGAATTAATGAGTCCCTAACATTAGACACAAAGAAAAGGTTATCTGGCTTTATATATTCCTTTATGTCAAAATCACAGTGCTATGCCGATAAAGCAAACTGATTCTGATACAACATGGATCTAAATGCATTTTGTTTGCTGGCATTTTTATTTATTATTTTAGACATTTTTCTATCTGGGCTTCTTTTCTAGCCCAAAGACATCTGGAATGAACTTTCAAGATAAGTAAAATATATAGCACACAAAGCCAGCAGCAGTCTTTCAAGCAGTAAAATGATTGTATCATGGATTATAGAGATTTTCTTAGACAACATTTTGACACATAAGTGTTAGGACCAGTACTTTGTCATGGCGGCTTTAAGGTGGCACGCAAATCATTTACTTTGTTCTTCTGCTGTTTCCAGTCTTCACCATATCATCTCTCTCTAAATAATCTGAATTTCTTCCTGTTCTGCTTATGTGTGCTGAAAAATATCTAAGTTGTAATTCAAGTTTTAAGGATTAGAAGTCAAAACAGAAAAGCTTACTTCTAACATGAAGGTAAAGGAAAGGTCAGCAGAGCAGTCAGAAGGATGACTGATGTGGTTTGACAATTCAAGTAGTCATAGGGAGAGGAAGACCATTACAGCCACAATTTAAAGAGAAGAATTAGTAGGAGGTGAGAGTCAAATATGACTTTGGACATTAAGTGAGTGGTTGTCTGGGAGGCAATGCCTTCCTATTTTTTAGTGACAGCAATGGACTGAGAAGTCACTCTGAGAAGTCTGAAGAAAGCAGCAGGCACTTATTGGAACAGACAGTCTGACTCTGCTTTTCTGAAATGTCACTCCGTGCTCAGTAGGAGAAAAGTAAAAGTAACGGACTGCTGTGAGTGTCACAAAGTAAGAAGGCCTTAATCTGAGAATAACAAAAACTACAGATGTAGATAGACTTCGAACTAGACCCAAAAGATGTCATCTGTAAGATTTCCGAAGATGAAATCTGCGGATCATGATGCAAAAGGGAACACAAGGAAAGTATCGGTATTACTTGTTGCACAATCTCTAGTGGCTGAAGATAATGAGAAAACTCTTGGGGGAATGTGATGGATAATCTTTTACCAATGAAACAAGACAGAAAACCCTTGTTTTCCTGAATATTTCAATGTTTATTGATGGTACTCTCACATTTGACAGCTTGCTACTGGTGGGTGGGTAGCAGTCCAGATTTCATCTGTGTGATATAAACGCTGTACTTTAAAATAACCACAGACTTGTCAGCACCATGTACCATCTACCCCCCGACTCCATGCAGTAGTCTTCTATTTTCAACAAACTGTAGGTCTTCCTTTCTAAAACCTTTTAGGAAAGACAAGAGAAATTCAGCAGCTAGGTAGAGATCTTTACTTGCCCAAGGCAGTAGAAAGGTCAGGTAGTGTTTCTGTTACTTCAGAAATGAGACAGTCATCTGCCTATGGCCTAACCATACTTCCTGTGAGGTGGCTGATAAGAGTCTGCTGTAAAGGCTTTCATATCTAAAATGGGTTACAAATCCTGCAAGTGATCAGCAGCCCAACCCATAAAACTCGTATGGTGATGATCAGATCAATCAAATGTCCAGTCACATGTGGTATGGAGGATTATCCATGCTTAGGATTATCCCTACATGTGTTTGGTACTATAAAGAAAAAGTAGATTTATGGTGGTAGGCTAGTATAGGAAAAGTGAATTCTCATAGTGAATCTGATACTGCCTTGCAATACAGGTACTGCAAACACCATGTTACTGGTTCTGCTGATGCCAAGGGACTATGCAGGGTCATGCACTCAGCTCACAAAACTTGAAAAGGCCTGTGAATGAGTTTTTACCAACTACTAAGATTATTTTTAATTAATTCATTAAACTACCTAGTACCTTGAGTACCATAGGATTACAACATAAATGTTCTACATTAATACAAGTTTGAATTGCTAATTACCAAATGAAGGAGAAATCAATACAACATGTGGTAATGCATCAACAAATGTAATCTAGTACTTCAGGACTTATTGGCAATTGCAAATGAAACATCACCACTGCAGCATATTTTTAGCTTAATGCTTTACTTCTGTGGTGAAAATGTTATATTTGAAATCTTAAATAAAAATACAAAACATTCAAGATCTCCTGAGGAAGAAACTTTTGGCCTGAAAGTACTTTTCCAGTGTCAATAACAAAATTCTAGTACTTAGGACACAAATTCAGCCCATCAAAACTAGCTGGAACAAACATTGTAACTTCTATTAATTTCTTTCTCTTTTTTTGCATCTGAATGTGATTGATATGTCTCTGAACACTGGGTGAAGAACCTTGTTTCAAGAGGTAAGTCAACTGAGAAAAAAATCTCACGCAAAAAAGAAATCTAAATAAATTATTTTTTTCTTACAAAAACCCCCCTACATTTATAAACTTAGTGCAAAACATTCATCTATAACTGAATGGAGGTTGAGCTAAAAAAGATGTTCACACATCAGTGCAATGCCACCAGGATTCCCCTGACATTTTACATGGAATTTGTCAATCTCTTTCAGCTATACTGGGAAAGTCTTCTCAAAATGAGAAGTTTACCAAGTAGGAGAAGCACAGAAACACCCTTAGTTACTCTCATGAGACATTTGGCTGATTAGTCTGATTAGTTCATACTCCAACCAAACATGTGGGTAGAGTACTTCACTGTGGGTTTTGCAGGTCGGTATTTGCTGTTAGAATCAACAGAAGGCAAAATGGAAGCTTTCTCTGGACTGAAAACACTTCTGTTTTGCAGGGAAATATGTTGCTGCTTCTTTCTAACTCATCTCACATATTTAACACTCTAAATATACATGGGTAATAGAGACAGATGAAAGTCTGTGTAACTGATAGGATTGTGTTATTGTGGCTGCTGACAGATAAAGAGAAAAGCTCAGTGCTGTGAAAGTTTTTCATGCTGATGCCCACTTTCCACAGGAATAGGTGTAGGACAAGAAATTAGCTCCATAATAGGATGTTGTCTCTGATCTGATTGGGAGAGGTACCTCAAAAAATCTGAGCAATTTTGTAATAATTCAGAACCATTGTCCCCAAGAGATTATAAGGCAATGCATGTGAAAAGTTCACACTATAACCTAGAGATGTAGAAAAGGAGGATAAACGTTTTGTAAATAAGTGGTTTACCAAGAATAGGTGAAATAAAAGTATTCTTTCACTTGCTAGAGGAAACAATGATGAAAAGAGCAGGGATAAGACAGCAGAGGAGAAAACTGAAAAAGTTAGATGGAGAAAAATTTGTGAGAACTAATGATATGGTAAAAGTAAAGCTTCTACAGGGAGCAAGCAAAGTAAATAAATAAGGGACAGAGAGGAAGTCAAGACAGAAGGCATGTCTTTTCAAAGATTTTGCCTTGACTTTTTAAAAAAAGCAGGGAAAATTACAAAATGAGAGACAATGCAGAACCTGCTATGGTAGCAGTGGCTGAAAGGCCTCTTACCACATTCTAACTGTCCTTAGGAAAGAGAAGGAGCTTTCAGACTGCAAATCATGAGTTTGTGACAAATATTTCAGCACATCTGCATCATGCATTTTTGGAATAAAATGTAAAAAATAAAAACTTTAAACATCATGAAATACACTCTTTGCCATGCATTTTGATGTGATTTTTAGTTCCTCTGACAGAAATTTTTGAATGTCTATAGTCAATAGACAATCAAAACATTCAACCTTTTGAAACAACTTTTTGAAAACAAAACAGTCAGCCTCTCAAACTAAGTAAGCAACATTAACTACTAATATTCTGCTAATTCGTTGTTTTGAAAAATAGTCAGTGGACCATATGCCCATGACAACACTGACTACTGTGTTAACTCTACACTGAAAACCAAAATAATCTGTAGTTCCATGTTATTGATCATTTTCTGATCAAGGGGTTAATGAGGTCCCTGCCATTGACACATTGTTGTGCCCATCTGCCAGCTCTGTTTATTCACTTGTTTGTGAATTCTGTCATCTAAAGCAGAACTGAAAAATTATCAGGTCATAGCAAGTCATTTCCTTAATCAGCATTTGAAAAACAGCTCTTTGTAAACTTAGTCCGGAGTAGTCACACAGTCTCTGTTTGGGAAATGGGAACTTGCCGTGCTGAAGGTTTTGCAATGTGAGAACGCAGCCTGGTATTCCAGACGGGGCTGAGACTCTGCCTTTCAGTTCCTGTGGTTAGTGTATGCAGGGGGAGGTCTACGTTCGGGTGTCAGATCCCACATAGACTTTGTAGATTTATTACAAAGCATTTATTTGTTTAGTTGGATTTCTTGCTGAGCAAGTGTTTGGTAATTATGGGATTGTAGGTACCGCGTGATGTAAATCATTCACAATTTTGAAAGATCATAGTATACATTTATCAATTTCTGTGGTGGTGATCTGCAGACCCAGCAGCGTCACAATACATGTTTCAAAAACATGCTAAGCTTGTGACAGTAAACACAACTATCATTTGCTACAACATAAAATAGTTATTGTGGTCTCTAGATTAAGAGAAAATACTGTCTAGAGGAGGGGAGCCTAAATTCCAGGATCTTTGTCTCCACACACTTCACTTAAGCAAACCTTCAATCATTCTCCCTCAAATAAAAAAATCCATTACATTTGCTGGTAACTACAATAAACAACTTGGCTTAAGTACTCTTTTCCTTCTTTCTTGACAGAGAGTCTCAACGTGAAGAATGACAAATCATCTCAAATCATACTTAGTCTTTAGAAATTACTTACAACAAGTCAATGCCCCCGACAATAAAAGAAAGCATTTAATGTGGCAGACCATGATGTAAGGCAGCAATAAAAGGGAAACGCAGCTTGAACTGTCATATTGCCGAGTAACTCACATCTCCCTGTTGAAGGCAGCAAAGTTGCAGTTACCGAATGGCTAATCTCTTCTACTGTTTTTTAATCAGATGTTGGCATTATCTACCACTAATTGCTTTTTCATTTCCACTTGTAATTATTCCATTGCATGTTTGTGGTGAGAAGCTGAAAATGAAGCAGATCACCAAGAAAGAATTAATTGTTAATGAATAATCATCAGTAGGAAGCCAATTTCATTATCTTCAAAGAGGTAGCTAGAGATTAACTACTGACTGGGGTTCTCCTACGTTTTGTGCATGACTGTAAAGTAATCACAAATAATCACACCCTCCAACTTCATCAATTAGTTTCTATTATGTGAATTGATACCCATTTTTGGTTTTGTTGTTTAATGTTAATGGTAGTATTCAAGCTGGGGAGTGCTAATTGGAAGGTGTTGTATTCAGCAGTCTTAGGCCCTAATTATTAGAGCATCTTTTTCATTAGCATATGATTCTAGAAGGGATATATGGTGGTAGTTGCTAAATTCACCTTGTTATAAATGCATTAACTTTATCAATATATTTTAGACTGTCACTTAAAATAGAATGATACATACAAAGCTACTTTGTCAGTAATGCACAGCAGTAGGTCAGTTTATAAAACGTGTCATCATTAACTGTTTTTTGAGAAATTCTCCTTAAATCAAGACGTCAAAAACAAAGGCTGCTTGGGATTTAAGCAATGGGTATAATAGAGTGAAGGTCTGAAAGAAATCAACTAGAGTAAAAAACCTGTTAGATACTAAGCAGAAGTTTAAAAAAAAACCACATTTGCCTTTTCTTTATTGCAAAGATTGATGTCCAGTGAGAACTGTTGACTATCAGCCTTCCATTCTTATTTGCTACTGATTTCAATTCAGTCCTCTGTGATACCAACAGCAACTGTAGAGAATAGCTCTCCTAATGTTTTTAGATGAATTCTGTATTACACTTGTATAATTTTAATGGAAAAAGAATAAAATAAATAATGCCACCTGTGGGATAGATTCAGCCTCTCTGTACTGCTGCCCTCAATCTTCTCCATGTGTGGATATCTGATAGCAGTGTAAATACTGTCTGTATTTTTTCCAGCTTTGTACCTCTGCATGTGAAACTCCCTGAACTTTGACCAAGAGAACAGTTGTCACCTGTTAGTTCTCTTCTATTTGAACTAATTTAAGACAAGCCAGCTTTTAGACACAACTTTATTATTCCCTGGAGCAGGGTACATAAGACAACCCCACCAACTGTGTCTGAAGAAATAAATACATTAATAGTAGTTTTGTTCATGGTCCTCCTCAGCAGCCACATTAAAAGTTTAACTGGGAAAGACAATAATATATCAGTGTTCTGGAAACACAAAGGAATACCACTAAGGAAGAGGAGCTCTTTATGAATTTCAGATTTTCTGCAAAAAGAAATAATGGAACTTTACAGCAACCTTTCACACTCCTAACACACTGCATCTCAGAGACTATGCCAGGCACAGTCAGTCATAAACTGCTTCTGAAAACAGTTATAATAAACACAGAAATTTGACCTTTGCTGAGAAATAAAATTTGGCCTATCCAATTTGAACAGCAATTCTGGAAACTGGAAAGTTCCATTCTTACATACAGGTGATAGTCACATCAAACCACCTCTTAAAATATTGCAGAGCAGTTACATTTATCTGCTGTCAATCATACAACTAACCTGTGCCACCTCTGCTAAGTACCAATATGTTTCTTTCCCTTTGAAGACTGCATTCAATGTGTTGTGACAGAGCTTGGATCATTGCAGTTACTTTCAGTCAAAATAGTCAAAAGCAGCAAAGGTAATATTCTCTTTAAGGCAAGATATTTTTCCCAGCTATTATGAAGTGTGATGTGCTGATGTCACTTTTGCCACAAAATATTCTTCAAATTGTGCATATTTGCATCCAGAGTGGGGTGACTTCTGTTATATTTCTTTTTTGGCACAGAATCTGATGATCTATTAAATAAATATTAATCCCTTGCTGCCTTCAAAGCTGTCTCTGCCATATTAGGATTTTAAATATCTTCATTAATTGCTTAACTACCTTTTCCTCTATTCCCCATGGGCTCCTTTGATACTAGTGACTCTAATGTGTTACCATGTGATTCATGGCTTCACTCTGCTGTAACACAGAACATGTTTTTAGCCAATTTTGTCTTACAGATGCCTTTGACAAAATGAAAATTCAACATTTTCAGACTCCAAAGATAAGCAGGCCTAGAGTTGTTAGAGTACTACATTTTTAAAAGGATAGAAAGCATTTCTGTCTCAGTTCATGTTTGTGGAAAATGTCTGTGATCAAAATCATTGGTAAATAAATCCTTCAGTATTACTTAATCTAAACACATGCCCCAGAAGAACAGACATGAAATGTGAAAAAGCGTAACGCCAACCAGGAAAAAACAGCTGTACTTTGTGATAGTCCTAGAAAGATGACTTCTGAAATGTAACAGGAGAAACTTTCAGTAACATAATTTTGGCAGCTACAAACACAGTCACAAGAAACAAAAATGTAGTGTTCATGTATTGATGCCTTCATATTTTGATGCAAAGGTCTGATGCACTCTCCATTCATATATCCTCCAAAACTGAATTTCCCCACCTCTTCCAATCACTGGTACAGACTAAGTCATACACATTTTCCCATAGGATACTTCATGTTGAAATGACCACAATATTTTATAATCAGAGGTTGCATTACTTATTTTGTCATTGTCTCTTCTGTTTAATCATCTTCTTTAGGGTGAACAAAAGACCTTATGAAGCATCTCCTAGCTCCTCTAATTAAAGCTTGGGGTTCAGTGATCAGAATACTGATCTAATTATCTATACATATTCTACTGTAATTGGGCAGGACAAACTTATCTTCAAGAATATCTTAGAATATTTTTTTGCTGTCACTTATTCTGTGGTATTTTAGTCATGCTACAGACTGAGGAAAGTGTAAGATAAAGTGCTTGATTTTTCTCTAAAAAAGTACTTGATTTTTCTCTAGGCAGTAAAAGATGGGTAAGTGTTCATCTGTTATTTGGCCTTCTGTGAACTTCCAAGCTTTGCTCTCTGGCCTTTCATGCATTAAAGAAGGCCTTCCAATTTGTATTGCTGATGGTTAGCTATGACACTTAGCCTGATGTATCATAGACACAGATAATACTGTAGGTTTGGGTTTTCCTCACGTTTAGCCTAAATTTAAGCTTATATGAGAGTACGGACTATAATTCATTTTGAAATGAATGTGATGCATTTGTACTAAGAAAAGTTTTTTGAGAAAGCAGCATATTGACAGGGAAATAGTGGCAATGCCATCTTTTTTACAAAGATATATAGTAAAAGGGTCTTCAAGGTTCACTGGTTTTATTGTTTGCAGCGAGGAAGTGCTGATCACAAGATAGAGAATGCAGAGTTAGGTCCAGAATCCAATGCTGGCTATAACTTTTGGTAAAAGTAACTGCATCTTGAAATCTCAAGGAGCAGAGCATAAAGTTGCCTGCCTCACTGGCTTATTTTTTGTAAGTGACATTTAACAGTCACCCAGAAAAATGCATTAATATCCATTTTATTACTAGAAATAAATTAACTTATTAGTATAGATCACAGAGCACTGTAGACCTTATGTCCTTTTTCCAAGAAGTAAAATTAAGTGGAGTACTTGAACAATGAGCCTCCAAAAACATTTTCTAGAAGACCCTGTAAATTTGTAACTTGACTCAATTTTCAGGCAAATTGTAGCTGATTCCTTCATGTATGTGTTAGAAGGAAGGAAACTTTTCAAACCTGGTGCATGAGTAGAAGAGGGATCTGTAGTCTGCCTATAGAATTTAATGATAGAAAACTCTTATTAGATCAATCAACTTGAAAAGAAACTGTGGAGCTGTAAAGCATCTTTACTGTTGCTGCCAAACACAGGAAAAGTGCTTCCTTAAAACAGTGAAGAAAGCAAAATAAGGCATCCATAGAAATAATTCAGGCTTCTAACAGCAGAGAAAATGTTTCCCCCACCTCTCCCTATAAAGAGAAATTTAAATCACTTTCACTATTTCATCTCATTTTGTCTTTAGCTATAATACAAATATTTGAACTATTAAATCCATATGCAATTAGATACCTCTTGCATCTATCATATAAACCATCATGGGTCACATTTTAAAAGCCCAGTTACCTTAGTTTTAAGGAGAATATTAGTAATTGAAAGTCGAGCAAGCATTTCATGGTTTATGTGGACGTTACAAAAACCAGTACCAACCAGTAAGGTATTTCTGATCAAGTATCAAGACTCTATGATCTCTGCTTTCCTTAGCTGGCTTATTCATACTACAATCAAAATGTCACCAGAACAAACACAGAGACTTTTTAATTTTATTCAAGCACACTCCAGCTCTTAGATTGACACAATAGACTGTGACAGCCCTTTCAGAGGCATTCCAGTCCATCATGTCCTGTGTGGTTGTTGTTCATGCACACAAATCTCTGCACTAAAACTCTTTATGAAATATTTATCCCCAGACAGGTAATGTGCATTATCAATAACAACTTCCCCAAACAAAACTAAGTTAGTCATTTCCCATTTTCCCCCAAAGCACTGAGAGTACATCACAGATTAGTGTCTTCAAACCTTTAGCTGTAAAAAAAAAAAAAAAGACAGGAGGAAAAATATTTATAATTCATAACTGCTTGAATAAATAGGTGAAAATTTTATGCCTTTCAAATACTTTAAAAGGGCCAAAAAACCAGCTGCAAAGTGGAATTTATAATTGGAACCAGTAACACACTATACCCTACAGCAGCATCAAGAGTACTTTTATAATGCTGTCACCTGAATACACCATAATTTCATTTGGCAACTAAGTCCTAGTATCAGTCACTGTTGAATCACACTCAATTCAATAATGTAAAATACACAGTCATATTTTTGCATTTATTTTGAGGCTTCCTTTTTTTTTTTATTTCGAAACAAACTTTCTACATGGCATACATAATTCTGTCTGGTTTGAGGGAGTTTTCATTAAACTATAAGTGAATTGCCCTTCTGGCTGAAAATCTGTTTTCTTTTGCATTCCCATCCATCCTATGTGCTACATTCTCTCTTAAATTCCACATGGATTCTATAGATTTTATTTAAGCAGGGCCAAGTTGCATGAACAGATCTGCCCTAGAGAAGTTTGCCTCTTTTAGCATGCAATCCACCACTAATGCTCCTTTTTCATTTAGGTTTTCAATTTGGATGAATTCCAAATTGCCATTTATTCCAATAGAAATGCAACTAATTACACAAAGCATCTTAATAAAGAATGGAAACAAGATTAAAAGCCCTCCTCCTTCTGGCGTTTCAATGTGTGGCATTTATAAAATGTAGAAAGGTGCTTTAATTTCAGTTGTAGTTAGGTCTCCTTATCTTTTATCTGGTTTTTAGTACTAGCCAAATAGAACAGTATTCAAGTTGAAGGCTAAACATAGCCAACTTATATGAATCTATTACACAGGGTTTTCCTTACTCACTGTGTTTTCTCATGTTTGCAAATAAAAAACCAGACATATGATGTCTTCAGAGCACCTGTTCTGACCTAGAAAATTTGTTGTCCTGTCTTTCTTCAAAAGCTTTGCACACCCTGACGAGACAAACAAGTATGTAACTGGGGGAATGAACAGCAAGAGATATTTTATAGGTCAGCTTAATTCACTGTAATCAAAACACACATTTATACAGTCTCTAAGAACACTGTCTGATTGGATAAGACAGGTTTCAAACAATCTCTCAATGTTTACATGGGTGCAATGATCCTAAGCAGAAAGGAGAATGTGGCTGGAAATGGTCACATTAGGAAAGAATAATTAGAGATGGAAAAGAGAAGGAAAAGAAGGTTTAATATATTTTATATTTTATATAAAAGCTAATACTTAAGCAAGATAAGTACTATGTGAGTGATAAAAACAATGGCACTGACACCACTAGAGATGTGAAGATAGTGACTGAAATCCCAGAAGGAAATAACACACTCTGTAAATGAACAAGTCTGATGACAAGTTTTTGCACTTGAAATTACCCAACATAAAGAATGCACGTACTAGAAAGACCAAAGAATGTACTTTTCCCATTTAACTATTGCCCACAGCCAAGCCTATATAATTACAGATCTGGATTGAGAAGAACAGACTGTGAGAGTATAAAAGAAAGGGGTATTTCCTTCTGCTACCTCCTTTGCTCCACAAAGAAGCTCTGGCAGGATCCAGTTAAAACAGTCACTATATGGCACAGAGGATCATTTATGCAACGCTGCAGAGTGAAACTCAACCTGTGCATGAAGAATCTCTCTTATACTTATGATGTGTTGGACAAAACACAGTGTGATGGTCAAGCAAGTAGAAAAAAATCTGGTAAAAAAACTAAAAGAGAGAGCTTTAACTTAACAGAAACTTGTGTAAATACTGGAGAACATTATAGCCAGAGAGTAAACTGGAGCAAGGATATCATTTCAATCAAGCAATACCTCACTCTGAACCTTCATGTTTGTAGGAATTTTCCATTGGCTCAGAGGCTACTTGTGAATGGATGGTAGAGAAATTTACAAAATAATGCAGGAAAACTGTCTTGCCAACAAGACCACTGCTGCTGCTGGGCCTATCCCTCCTGGGTTCAGTCTCTGTTCGTCCTTTCACAAAAACACAGCACGCTGTTTGTTTCTTCCCTTGTCAATTATTCAGCTCATGGTTATATACAGTTTGGTCAAAAATAGCACCTCCTGGTGCTACAGCAAGTCAGCATTTAGAAATTATTAAAAGGTCAAAATGGAATGTAACCAGGATTGTTTGCTTCATCCAACATTTAGTTTTCAAGGGGATCTTATATGTACTCACCAGTAAGATTCATTGTAGTCTCTGGTATACATTCACTTCACAGTAGCAAGTATTTGAAATACCTAGGAGCTCAGGAGTACATAAGAGAAAAACAAAGCCTTTCCAAATGTTTATCTATTGCTTTCAAATCCTTGAAAATGTTAATTACATTGCCAATACATAGGAGGAAGAGAGTACAAAATAAAATCCAATTATTCTAGGGGAATTTGTCCTTCGGTCTCAGCACAAATGAAAGGATAGCATAAATCGGTGAAAAGGGTCTCTTTATCTGTAGAAGGTGAAAATCAGTTATTTGTATCTTATATTTTATAAGCATCACTTCCTCAGATTTAGGACACTGCTAGCTAGTAAACAAAACCAGTTCACAGTACTTTCTGGTGCTAAACACCTGGCTGGTCTTGGCAGTGCTATTAAATATAGAAAAACTAGGAGATTCCACTATCTAACAACAGAAGGGTCAATAACTGGGAGTGAGACACAGCAGAAATACGCCAGAGGCTACAGTCAAATGGTCAACTCATTATAGAGCCTCAGCTTTAACCTTTCAGTTCCTTTCCCCCAGGAGCTTACAGAAACCATGGCCTTTGTTTCCACAGCAGCTTCCTTGAAACCTGTGTTTCCACTGTGGTGTTATCACAGTAATCTACTGTGTAGATCTACTACTAGTAGATCTACTAGTAACAATGTTGCATAATTTACAAGAGTGGATCATTTTTTCTTGTAGCACAGGCTATGCCCATCTGTATTAATATTCAGTGCTAACATAGTTCTCAGTAGTCTCCATCGTGGGCAATAAGGAAACACCAAAAATGTTGTGCACACCTGCTGCTGAGTACCTATTTAGGAATACCAGAACTAAGCACCTCCAGAACAGTGTGTATTCAGACCATTAGTCTCTTGCTGCAGATTTTCACATTAGTGGCTGTTACAAAAGCACCTGTTTGCAAGGTTAATGAAGCTCCCAAAACACTGAGAATTGACAATAAAGTTTCAATAGAGACATATAAGATGGATATAATAAATGTTATGAAATAAGAGCAAAAGATTAACTTCACTGGTTTGGGATTTTGAGATATAGCAGTTCCTTTTAATCTCCAGTTCAATATTGTATCAGTTGGCTACTCCTGTCATGCTTTCACCTGGAGAGACTTTAGGAAGTACAATTTGTCCCAAGTGCTTCTGGTCATACCCAGTGTTTGACTCATATAAAGGAAAATTGAACAAGAACTGACTAGCGCTAATACATTATTTTCCTACAGCAATTGCTGAGCTATTAATTATTTTACATGAAATAATGAATGTTTACATGATCTGATTGCATGTTATTTCCTTCTGTCTACAAATTAATTTTAAGAAATATGTTCTCTATGTGGAAAGAAGAATCACATTTATCAACAATTACAGAAATCTGGAAATCACTTCCAGTTTTACTCTGTTCTAGGGCAAATATCAAAACCTCACTACTGGATCCAATGGTGCAATAGCATTTTAATGATAAACATGCATTTTGGACTGAACTTGGATTATATTCTATTTCTTTTTCAAAGCACTAAAATTTTACTTTGGTAAAACAAAAATAGAAGTGTCACATATCAAGAACATCTCTACTGAGTTCTAGTTATATAGATGTAGACTGAGTTAACTGCAAAAGTTGAATTCATAAAAGCAACTAAGATAAAAAGAAATATAAACATTTTCTGAGGGCAATATTTTATAGATGATCAATACAAATAAAAGAATATACATGTAAGACTGGGGTTTCACTCTGTGTGGCAAAATTATATGAACAACAGTTGCTACCCTGTTAATGATATTTCAAAATAGAAAGGAGAGGATCCTTAGTTATTATTTAATAGTAGAAATAGTATCTCAAATTTGCATAGTACAGCAAAGGCTTCCCAACTGTTTTATGAACCAAGACATCTGTGAATGTGTTAAAATGTCCAAAGATGGTTCACTTAATATAATAATACCCTTATACTTGCTCCACTTATTGTCCCAGTAAAAAGTGGAAATCCCACCTGAAGTTCTTCCCCTGCTAACTTTGTACTAAGGGGTAACCTCTGTTCAGTTGTTCACACAGAAGAGCCAATATGCTCTCTCTTCCCATACTAGTTGAGGATACCTTGAAGTATCCTTGAAGGAATTACTGCAACACTCTGATAAAAGGGGCTGAGATGTAAGATCCTTCCTCTCATTCCCCCCTGAAATGAAAATGTTAGTACAGAGGTCTTTTGTAGATGCCAAAGCTTAGCCATTGGGCCTCTGGGTAACAGAAATAAAACTAAAAACCACAGAACTTGCTGTTGGCATCAGCTAATGGCCACCTAGATGGAGCTGAGAAGGAACAGCTGCAGCAGGTACCTTTGATGTTGCCAAGAAGAATGACTTTTGCACACTTATCAAGTATATGTGGTCCCTTTTTTGAAACCCTTTAATATCATCACTTTATTCTGCCTCACCCTTCTAGTCACATCCTCTTTCTCTTGTCTCCCTTCTCCATTCCTCTTTGTCTCCTAATAAAACCTCATCTCTTTGAGCTTTTTAAAGGTATGAACAGAAGTGTTGTGGGTTTGATGTGACATCTCAAAATGCAGTTATTTTGTCTGCTTTATCCCCTCCTGCCCAAGTTGTCTCTCTACCTTGCCTATTCAACTGTAAGTTCTCCCAGATGGGAAGTTCCCATATATTGTCTGTCACAAGTAGTGTCATTCTCAGCTGAAATTCCTTGGCACTACTATAAATGTTAATGTTAATAAAATCATTATCTTGGACTTCCCTGAGTGTAACTATAAATAAGAACATAACATCAGTCAAATCTTTTCATAAAAAAGTTTCTTATACACTCTCCTTTTCCCCCTCCTGTTCATTACTTTTAACTTTTCTGTCAAAAATAGCTAATTAAGTTATTTTTCTCCAAGCACTGACGAGTTTGGAGATGCAACTTTCTGCAGGTTTTTTTTTCATCTTTTTCTGTATCTCTTTATCCTGGTTTTGCCTGCTTTTATTGAATATTTAACTTACTTTCTCAGATGAAAGCTGCTGTCACATGCATTTCAAAGCACTTGACTGAGTCCTGGAGAATTCACACACTGCTCTGCACCACAATAATTCCTCACCAGTCACAGACGGCAGAATAATAAGTATAAGAAATGGCAGAGAAGAGTCACTGGCACTAGGGAAGGTTGGAAGCCCTATCTAAGGATTTCCAGCCTTCTGAGCTTGCAGGCAATGCACCTCAAAGGTGCCACTGTGAATTTATCAGTCGCGTCACTGATTCATTGCCTCTCGTCTCCCATCAGAGGACCAAGACTCTGCCAGAGCGTTGCCAAGCAACACTGTCTTGGGCTAAACACAAAAATAGGTGCCACAAAGGCTTCATGATTGACTGAAGTCCCTTTTCTTCATGCTGACAATCTTGCCTCCAGTTACCACGCAGGTCTCCATTGCCCTAAAAACTTTGCTGCCCTAAGCTCTGCATGGGATGTGTGGGAACAGATCTCTGGCTGCAATGAGCTGCAACTCACTGCTGCACTAGTGGAAACAAAAGGGCTTTACTAAACCTTCTCTTTTAGCAAGAATGTTTAGCCCAAAGTATGGTTTTGATGCTGCTGCCATTTGTTAAGCATACAACCAGCAAAAGATCATCACTAGAGTTTTGGCTCACATGCTGCATATAAGATTGTAATAAAACCCATCATCGCATAGTCATGGATTCAATCTATGTCACAGAGCAGCAATGCTAAATAGGGGTTTGCATTCATTTGTTTATTTCCAGCTGTCTTGATAAATACCGGTTCTTTCCCAATGTCATTTCTTAAGCACCAATTTGAAAACACCATAAATGAAAAAGAAAGTCTATGTTTTGGAAGGGAGAGGTTAATAAAAGAATCAGCTTTTATATCCCTTTTTATTACTGAGAGCTTAGGCAATTTGAATTATTTTAGTGATACTGCTCTTGGTAGTATTTTGGCTTTTAATGTTACTGACTTGTTGTCCATTTTTAACTGAAGTATTCACAAGGGTGTTTTGTTTAAAAATGCACAAAGGTATCTTATTAAATAATGTCACAAACATGAAGTTCATTATTATGCAAATGCCATCCTCAGAACAGATTTGTTAATTGCAACTCATTTGCATAATTAATGAACTCTCAAATGAATAATGCCTTTGCAGATTTGTGCAGCATTGTTTTAAAATAAATTATAAAATACATGTCAAATGAAGAGTGCTTCTCAGATTCCCATAGCATTGTTTGAAAATTAATTACCAAACGCTTGTCAAATTAAAATGAGTTTATAGTTTTTACAATGTTATTTTAAAATTAATCACAAAATAAAATGTCACCATAGTAAAGTCAATAACCTGTTCTATTTTTTCCAAAAAAGAAATGCATAGAAATATGTTTAAACTTCAGTTACGTTGTTTGTTATACTGATCATGAGTTTTAGTCAATTTGTCATAGCATTGTGATTTAACAAACTTGGTAACTGTTTGTATGTTAATATTTTAGTAAATTGAGATTAATTTAATTATATTGTGCTGTATCTCTAATAGTGCTAATGATTAATGATAGTGCATGTAAAAATGTTGTGTGGGCAAGGTCATGAGATATATTAGAAACAAAAATGTCTGGACTTCTGAGGACTGTAGATTCACGTTTACTTTCATAAAGGTTTATGTATCTTCAAAACTCATTGTTTTTCTGGATATTTTTAAAACAGTGCCTTAACCAGAACTCTTATTTCTTGTCATATAACTTATATTTTCATTTTTTTTCACTGAGAAAAACAGCGTAAAAGTTCAGGAAACTGAAAATTTCTTTGCATTCATAACTGTACAGCCTAAATTAAGTCAGATCCATCTCAGGAATTCAGCACTACAGCTTGATATCCCTTAATTTGTCTTCTCTTTTAAAACTCAGATCATGGATGATCTTCTACTCTGAGACACAAAATATTAGGTAGGTTTCCTGTGTTTTGTAAACTACTGCTCACTGACTCTACAACAAGAAAAACCTTTTATGTCCTGAGTAGCCAAGCATGTCTGTAAACGATGGAGGATTCAAATACCATGCTTGATGCAGCAAAAAGTGTTATGGAGGCATTTTATCAATTCTTTTAAGATTATCCTTGGTAGGTAAAGAGTGAGCTTCCATGCATTTCACAACCCTCTGAGTTATGTTAAATTCATCCCAAACAATTAATACAGTTCATAGCCTTTTTCTAAAGGAGGAACAGTTCCTTTTTTTTGACCGTAATTCTTAAGAGCAGTTTTAATCTGTAGATGTTACCTCGTTTATGATTTTACTCAGTCCCAATAGTGCCTTGGCAGTGCATAAATATATATTTTTGTGCCTCTCTGTGTGCAAGGAAGTATCATTTAAGAAATACTTCAAGAGAAGAAGTTAAATATTTGGGGTAATTGCATAAATAAAAAAAAATTAAAAATTAAAAAAAAAGATAGAGAGGAAAAACAGAGAAAAAAAAATCTAGTTCCTGGAATTTGCTCAGGGTTACTTAAGGTTGTTGATGACTGTAGAGTGACAACAGAAAACATAAGTGTGCAAAATGGATTGACCCATTTCAAAGAATTCTTCAAACCTACGGTTCTTGGGATAAAGTAGTAGGTTAAATAGAGATCGGGTATATGATGTGATCAGATGGAATCATCTTTTCTGCCCTTCCAGTGCAGCAGCTTTGGGATTCGGGCTTCTAAAGAAATAACAGGGATTACCAATAAAATAGGACAAGCCTTCTCTTGGGTCATGTTGGTATAAACTTGAGGCAAGGAGATTTGTTCTTATACTTCGTAAAACAGAGTAAAAGCACACAAAATACACAAGAGATTGCAATAAATTATATCAAATGAAGGAACATCATGTCAGGGGCATTTTTAAAATATTGAAAGATGTAAAGGAGGACACATGATAACTAAGTAGTACGGTAATACCCATTCACTTTGGTCATGCAGACGAAAAAATTTTGTTCTGTGCCTTAAGACGACCACGGATGCCACAGCAGTACTGCTGCTGAGGGAGAGGGATCTATAAAACACAACAAAGCTAATGTTGCTGCAGAACATTCTTCTCCAGGCACTCGGTGTGGTGTGGTTTCTGGCCATGACTAACCAATGCAATGTACTGGGGACAGTTATCAGGGGTGACACACTGAAACTCTGGGGTGATACAGATTACTTTCAAGAAATCATTATGTCTTGAACTTAAGTGTCATTAAGTCAATTGCAGGTGTGAGAGTTTCTAATGTAGAATATAGCCACTATCACTTTAAAGTTTATTTCCCTTGATTACTCAGGGGCTAACTAGTTGTGTATGAGCCATCCATCACCACGTCTGTTGCCCTGGAGATTTAAAGTGCTTAATGTGTTGTTGCTTTATTGTGTCAATGAGCTTACTGATGTACAGGAAGTTAGTTATGTCTTTGCATTGAGAATCCACATAGAGAATACTGGGGGGGGATTAAATTCCTACTGACTGCCCTTCAGACTAATCCCAACACCTTAAGACCAGGAAGAAATACTTATTCTGATGATACAAAGCCCGTTTGATTGCTGTGGAGGACTGGTCTACATTAAGCAGTCTGGAAAGAGCCATCAGTTTTAGAAATTTCACTGGATTAAGCAAGGAAATGTTTCCTCTTATGAGTGTCATGGATATTAGTGGACTCTGGATTACTTTTTATTATAATATGTATTCCTTGTTTATAAATCCTTATTTATAAATCCATTCTGCATTCCTTGTTTATAAAATCTTCACTTAGATGAAAGAAAGGAGCAGTTTAACTTACCTTTATAACAGTGTCTTTTTTTTTCCTCCCTGCATTTTCAGAATAGCTACAGAATTTCTGGAGCATGGGGCATAAAGTTTCTGGACATCCAGAAGGATACATTCTGCAAATTCTCCAAATGGTTGAGAAAACAAATATTTAGGCTGACGTATGCTGGTGCAGGTCAAATTGCGTTTCTACTAACACATGGTGCCAACAATGTTATGTTGAAATTGATGCTGTCCAGATCATAGGCAATGCTCTATGTGGATTAAAATCTAACCTTCATAAGAAAACCACCTCTTTGCTAAAAATACCATGTACTGCAACAGAAATTAAAAGTAATAAAGACAAATGTGACACATTTTATATGTACACATATGATCTATCACAAAGCAGCTTGCAAAAATAATGAAGCACCATAATCTTAACTATTAGTTGGAGAAGCTAGACAATAAAATACTCAAGGATCTTGCCTGGAATATTACAGACCGTCAAAGAAATAAGGACAAAATCAGTATCTCAGTCTTAGTCACATGTTTGATCACAACATGCTTTGTTGTGATTCTACGTCTTAACTAGAATGAGAATTCATTAATTCATTAAAGTTTCTTCTCAGTTGAAATTTTCTAAATTCTCCATTGTTTGTGTGTGCATTAATATCAAAAGTAAAAATTTTTGTCTAATAATTATGTTGCTAACTTTTCTGTTAGTACAACAATTTACATTAATTTACATGATTTTTTTAAAATACACGATTATAGTTGAAAGATATTTTTGGCTGTTAACCACTCTGACTTTAGCTTCAATGCAATCAGTTGAATTGTACTGATATGTTAAGAATGAGATATGGCACTGCTGGTCTAGTGTCGTACAAAACCACTGTTACTCTTTATCTTCTTCTTTAATGAATGCCAATTTTTCTTGAATTATTAAAAGTTTCTCTTCATCCAATAACATTCAATGAGAATACCATTAATAAATCCATTATTTATTTTCCCTGAAATTTGTATGAGTGAAGGATCAGATTTACTGCAATTCAGCAGGTTTGAGAGCAAGTCTGTGGAAGAAGCTCTGGGACCTGAAAGGAAGCAACCTGAGCATGTGCCAGTGGTGTGTCCTGCTGCAAACATGGCCAACAGCACCCCATCCAACCCACCCAACCTGGTGGGAGTTTTTGGAATCGAAACCAGACATGTAAAAGATTCCATTCTAATAACTTATGCTTTTAACTTGCTTAGGTAAGAAATGTGGGGAGAGATGTCAGAAAAGAAATTTCTTACTTTTAAAAATAAAAAAATTAAAAAACATTCAATCCTCTTCTTAAAAATAATCAAGATGCAGATTTCTCTATATGAGTTATACCCAAAGTGGAAAAGGATTTTTTAAATCCTATAAAAACTGCAGTGAACTAGTTATATAAGACAATTCAGTGCTCTAAAAAATAATAAAAAAAAATTGCCGAAGGAATTAAACTCTAATAGACCTGCCTTTAGAAAGTCACACATCCAATGTCAACTATAGAAGGATTACAGAGGACTTATTCTGCAGTAATCTTCAATTTATAATCACTTAGTTTCTTTTGGATTAGATTCAGTCCATTTCATTAACCTGTAGTAAGGTTTTTCCTCTCTTGCATTTTAATCCATTCTAGCCTGATTTACAAAGATTAACTTCAGATTGAAGTTCTTGAGATCCACATCCCCAAATCATAATATTTTACTTGGAAACACATATACCATAAAATATGTATTGAATCATGGCCCTTTTAAATTTTAATAATTAAAAACATATCAGTCTGAAAATTGTTGATAAACAAGCTTGTAGAGACATAATCCTTCTCAGACATTCCAAAACCTACAGTTGAACCCAAAACACAAACACCAAATTTGAATATGCCTTTAGTGACCTTGAGGATAAAAATTATTCATTTTGATCTAATGAATGAAACAATAATTAATACAGATATATATATATAAGAAATAAATGAGAATTGTAGTGAAAGATTAAAAGCAAGCAAGGCAGCTACTGTTTAGTAATAAAGCCTGAAATAGACCTTAGTTAGATTTGCTTGTCATTCATAAGTTTCAGGGAAAAGTATATAATTGTGTAGTAAAACAATCTAATTCTGTTTTCAATCGTTGTGGTGTAAGTTCAATCAAACATTACTAAATTGTAGTAGACTGAGGCTGGGTACTTGAGAGCACCTGATCTCAAATATTTTAAATATTAAAATATACCTCACAGCTGTATTTTGAAAATGTAAAAATAGTTCTGATACTTATACAGTTATTCCTACAGATGGTGACTATGGATCAATCAATATACTAGTTCCAGAAGTTATAATACATCTTCATTTGTGAAATAAGAAAGTCAAAAGGTTAGGGTACTGTTGTGTTAAGACACTGTGCATTCATTCTAGCTGTAATGTAGGTAACCTTGATATTTCAGCTTTTCTGTTTTGTTTTTAATGATGGATACTTCCTTCCAAAGTATTTCCATTTCACAGTATTATTTGGATTTCTCAGTATTTTTATACAAAATAATAAAGAAAACATAAGCCTTTAAGCCTTCTCCAAAGATGATTGACATTTTTTCAATCCAACCTGCATTTTTATTCTGAAAGTCCTGTACTAGAATGTAAATGGATTACCAGTTTGTTTAATGTATTTTGTTAACTGAGATCATTAGAGTTAAGAAAGTCAGAACTCGTGAATTTAGTCTACACTGCTGCCAGTGACAAACATCATAGGGTTCAGTGGGTATTTTTCTCTGAATTATTCATAACTTTGCATAGAATGATGTGAAATACAGCAGGATCATATTATAGAATAAGGACATGAGTTTAAAATCATATGCATAAGGAAAGGACTCGAAGTAGAAAAAGCTGCTGATATTTCTCCTTTTAGATTTGGTTTTGGCTCTGTCCCCAGCTGTCTGCAAAGAGGCAGCCTCTGTGTGGCTACTGTAACATCCTGACCCTCTCTAGTGCTGGGGGTTGCTGTGGGGAGCCCTTGGAGAGTTGTTGCTCTCCAAGTCTTTCATATCCAGCCATCATCCTTTCTCTTTGGATGCAGGTGTCAATAAAATGACTGAATCTAGAAGGGCTCTGGAGAATCAGCTGACCTGTGCATTAAGGGGGGGGATTTGTGGGTGCCCATCAGCCAGCTCTTTATCTGGGGAATGAATATCACACAATCATGCTGATGAGCAAGATCCCCTTCCCCTCTTCTCTGTGAATCAGACAACTGAATAGCTTGAAACACAGCAGTCCCTTTTCTGTCCTCTCTGCTCAAGGGATTCACCTTGTTTTTCCTCCATCACATGCTGTAAGTCCTTCAACTAACCAGTAAATTTAGTAGACATACTGCCTTCTTTTACCCTGGGGTGAGGAGTCCCATGCCTATGGAGAGTGAGCTGTCATGCACAGCCCCTCTGCAAGTCTTTGCTGAATGCAGCCCCAGCACATACCTCAGTACCAGTAGGGCTGTACAGGTCATATTCTGACTGCTTTAGCAGTGTGATCAGCAACAGCTTGGTGCAAGGTGCAGGGGGATGTGCATTAGCTTACAGTTAATACTGTAAAATCCCAAAAGATCCAAAAAGATAAGGCTAATGTCATTGATCAAACAGAATTTAATATGTGACTATGTATTAATTGTATGTGGTTTGCATCTACGAGGCTTTTGCATGAGTCCAACAGCCTCTGTGTCAAAATGTCTCCAATTAGTGTCAATGTGTGGTCAGTTGTGTCCAGGATGTGCTGTTTAAACTAATTTGAAGCAAATAATATTCTATTTATAGGTATTTCTTCAATTAAATATTGTCTTTTTTTCAAAATCTTATGGTTGTGGCATATCTCTTCTTTCTATAGAGAGATGATATAGAAAACAATTGAAGTAAATAAATATGAATCTGAAATTACACATGGAAAACCATAATGAAAATGCATGTCCAACAAGAGCTGAATTAAACTAAAAATATCTTCCAGAGAATTATAACAAATATTCTTTCACTCATTATTTTTCCAGAAAATTAGCTTTATACACAAACTCTATACTACAGTTAAAAAGGACTTTATTAAAGCTGGGATAGGTTGTGTTTTTCATTTGGAGATAAAAGGTGTAAACTAAAAATACTGATTTTTCAAGCAAGAATCAAAATAACATATTCAAACCCAAGACACAAAATGTTTTGCTTAGTTTAGATTTTTCATATGAATATATATAGTATACTTATTTTCTAATTTTATTCTATGAGATGAAAGTCAAATGAAAATATTTTCAAAACAAGGGCTCAACATTTTATACTTGACAAGAATATTAAATTCTCCACAGTATTTTTCTAAAATAATACTGTTCGTATATTGTTGCATATTTTTATTTCACAAAATTCATATACAAGTTAATTTAGTTACAAAAGACAAAACTTTTGTTTGAGAAAATTCCTGACCCACCTGAACTCCTGTGAGCTCTGGAATGAGACATCACTTAGGCAAGTGTCTTAGCTACCACTAAGTTGAGCTGATTGGCAGTGGGGATTGTTTTGTGCATTTTTTTTTTGTTTGTTTTTTTTGGTTTTTGTTTGTCTGTTTGTTTTTTTCTCTTTTCTGAACTTCTGGAATCACATCCTGTAAATTACCAGGATATCTTTAACAAAACACTTTTTCCGTAGTAAAAATATTTCAATATTGGAATTTCCTCAGCTTCAGGGTAAGCTTAAGAAAGAAAATAATTTGGAGAGCCAGGATTGATGATGTACTGAATTCCTGATATGTTGGATTCCCAAACTCATCAGGAATAAGACAGGGCTTTCTCACTTAGAGAAGATAGAGATTTCAACATGAGCCCCTACATTCTAGATGAACATATTGGCCACTTGGTTATTTGGATAGTTCTCAGTTATGTTGTTTAATTTTAAAAATTTGAAAGCTCAAGGTTGTGGGTTGTTTTCTTTTTCCCCAATGTAGAATGACGGCCAAATGCTCGAAATCATTTGCAAAACAGAATTCTTGTTTTACAGCCAATCTCACAGCTGACTTCACCGGAGCTATTTATGTGAATAGGGGAAGCAGATTTTGACCACAGTAGCTGTGTCTAGACTAGTAGATTTAAAAGAGCCAGGGAAATGCTTCCAGGCACTGGAATTTGATTGTCTACACTGTTAAATTGTTAGAAGAGTCCCTGACACACTCCTGGCTTTTCCTGGCTACAGCAGTTCCAAACAATTCACAGGGACTTTTCCCCATAGGTAGCATGAACACAAACACCCCTTGGACAGTGAGACAGTTTCATGGCATGTATATGGGCCAGTCTGCACCATATGCCAAAGAACAGTCATAAGAAAGTTTAATTTACTGATGTAGAAATAATCAGTATGAATCAAAAAAGAAAGTCAAAATTTTGACTTTCTCTTCATGAAAGGGAAGAAATGTGGAAAGTGGGAAAACAATAACTATTTAAATAATCAAATTTTTAAAATATAATATCCCCTTCTCTCATCTTAATGCCAGGAAAACCTGATATTCCTTCTGACCTTGTCCGTGCTAGTTTATTTTTATCTCATTTCTTCATTTTCTTGCTTTGTAGTTACATACAAATTAACTGAAAAAAAAACTGCATAGGTTTAACTTATTAATAAATTTCTCAAAAAAGTGCATTCATTCTGAGCAGGTCCTTGTCCAATCTAAACATTCTATTGAATTTTACATGCCAAAGGGCAAAAAAGGGGGCTCTTCAAATCCTTCTCCTCCAAATAACTCATGGCCAAGAGAAAAGATGCTTTTGAATTACATGGATCAGCTCAGTCGGGGAACTAAAAGCTAAATTGTGTCCATGTCTGCAGCGATACACAAGGGCAGAAGGGCACCTTCAGGCATTCAGTCTCTGTGCAGGGTCGAGTACAATTGCAGAGATTGTACTCATGGAATGACAGGACTCCACAGGGCTAAAGCTCCTAGAAATTATGTGTGAGAAGGGGTATGGCCTCTCATCCGCTTTACTGCGCCATGGATATGGCTGGAATTAGAAAGCAGAGTTTTCTGGCACCGAAGTAATTCTTTTGCCTGTACCCATTACATTCACCTTTAGGACTCCCAGGACTGCATTGACTGCAGCACTGTGGAAAGTGTCTGAACTCTCCACTGCCACTGCTGCTGGTCAGATTCTTTTCAAGGACCCTTCTAAAAAAGGCAGTGTGTGCTATCCTCTTAGAAACAGCCTCATTGAGGTGGGAAGGTCTGCTGAACTCGGTTTGAAGTGGCTACAGAATCAAGATCAAAGATTTGTTTTCCTTTTATCTTTCTTCTTACTGGAATGATGCAACACCCCAAGTAAATCCCCACTTCTAGTTTCCCATCTACGCACTGCAATGTATCCCAAAGAACTGCTTTCCGCCAGAGTTTGGGGATGAAAAACAGTAGACTGGTTAATATCTATCTTTTTCAAGAGTACAGTACAGCCTGAGCGTTAAGGCTGTCTTAAACAAAGAAAGGTCACATGAATTAGTTGTTTTGAGGATTTCTCTAGCATTTCAGAGGGAATTTATTTCAAATCATGTATATTAATAAAGCAAAGCCCATGGTGTTTCCAAGCATGCTTGGTGACATGTGCAGAACTGCCAAATGGTCCATTATTTCTAAAAATTATGTGTCCCAAGGCAGTAGCAAACTTGTTTTCCAGACTGTGGGCATCAGTTTATGTGCTACATTTAGCATGTCCCTTTTTCTTGTGTTTTCCAAGGTAAGTTTGGTTTAAAAAATCCTATTCTTTGAATAACATTTGGATTTTTTCAGAATACATCCTAAAATGTCTGCTTATTCTGTTTTGTCCACTAAACTTTAGCACAATTCAAGATAGAGAATGAAAAAAGCTAAGTATGAGAATGAAAGATCTGGAATGTAATGGTTGTGTTACAGTAGCACACAAGGTCTGTACCATAGTCAAAACTAAGATATTGCTGCACTTTTATATACCCTATGTATTTATCATGTTAATTATCTGTTCATTAATACTGGTGAGAGCAATTATTTTCTTTAGGGGTACAGCATTCTATATAAATCATGATGCCTGAGGACTTCTAGACGTTTTGCTTTTGGTTTTAGCATCTACTGGATTATTTTGTACTGTAGTGACAATGAGAAATTCAGTGACAATATTTCAGACCATCTACTTAGAGGAAAATAGAATTTTCTTACACAAGAAAAAGCTTTTAAGGGAGTATATAGCATTTAATTCACTCAAAGCTTCCAGGAATGGTATCCTGCTAAAGAAGAAAATACAGTTTACCAGTGACAAATGCTTATCAGGATTTTAGACTGTATAAACAGAAGGAGAAAAAAACAGGCACAATAATGCAACGGGGCAAATTCACTCTTCTTTTCAGATCCAGGCGCTACTTGGGAGTGTGTCAGTCATGTTAGGTATTAATGCAGAAACTAAAATACTTGCATTTTCAATTTTAACAGGCCTGCACTTTTATGCAACAGACCTCTACCAGGTCAACCCAATTATAAAGCACTTTCCCCCAAAGACTTAGTTCCACTGAAAATGTTGGATTCATGAAGAATCATAGAACAGATCTCAGCTGACCTTTCAGTCTGAAAACAAGAATTCAGGGGAATGTATTTGATAAAAAATTGACCAAATAGGTCATTGTCTTCAGCACAGTGTGATCTTTCCAGCTTTTAAATAGGTCACCATAGAACACTGCCTGACATGGCAGAGGTATCTGTGGCTTAATATCTGACTTCGGGGAAATCTGTCTGTTTATTTCTCAGCTTCTCTCATCTTCTGTCGTGTGCATGAACACACAGACATTAACTCTGCCTCAGTTTCTCCACTTTATAGACAGAGATAACGCTAATGACCTATGAAAAGTTCTTTAGAAACTGCTGATGTGAAAGATTATGTATAAGTAAACTGCTACTCATGTATAACTACCCCTCCTTTTCCCTTTCTGGAGATTAGCATGCCTCAAAAAATTTAGGAAAATAAAACTTTTATATTCATAAAACGGTAAGTCTGTAGTAGAAGGATGAATGTTTGGAGTTGATCAGTTCTGCTCTCACCAGCAGAGCTGATAATAATCAGTCACTTATATGCTATTTCACAGCTGATACCTCCTCCAAAAAAAATTAATTGCAAAAGTTTCACAGATGTCTGCAGCAGTTGACCAGAGCTCTTGGGTTATTGCTTGTCAGACTATTAATGGGTTTGGCTAACCATGACAGTCATTACTTTCCCCCTCCTGTGAGCTACTTTCTGTGTAATTTATGCATAGGTTTTGCCAAGATTTGACAACTTTCAGGATATTAACATAAAATTAGACTGCAGAGCTGAACAATGGGTGGCATTAAAATTAGCAGCAGTGGAAACCAATCAAAGAGAATTGGTTTCTCTCCTGCTTTGCTTTTAAGTTAATATTTTTTTAATTTATTTTATCTTATTTCATTATCATTTTAGAAGAAAGGGTAAAAGAATAATGCTAAAAACAGTTTTGTTTTTTGCTAGGTACCTCAGGAACCTTCAGAAAGTTGGAGAAATTTCAATTAGACAAAATGCCTGGCAGCATCTTAAACAACAGCTATCCTGAAATCAATCACAGAGGAAGAAAAGTTAGAAGTGTCTTTTTTTGAAAAAAGGACTTTAAACAGAGCAGAGTCTGCTCCACACAGATTGTTTAGTGAATGCCATTACAGAATGCGATGTGTGTGTTAATAAGTAAGGACATCTGGTAACCAGCTTTTTTCTGATTCATTAACTGACTCTGCTTCTGTGGCCACAGGGCTTGATAGGGAAGGCTGCAAGACTTTTGCTCATAGTAAATGGAACTTCAGAGTATGCTTTGTTTCTTTGACCCAACCATATCTTTTAAATTTTCTCTTATGCTTCCATTACAAATATTTCACTTAGAAATCCTGGAGGAAACACTTAAAAGCTTGGAAGAATACATCCTGCTACTCAATTGTACATAACAAAAAGTCTTACTTAAGATTCCTTCACTGATCTACAATAATTCACTCCGTCAACACAAATCAATAAGTGATGTTCTCTACTTCTCTACTTGTTAACATCTACCATGGCTATGTTTAAATACTAAGTTATTCTCCTGTTTCTCAATGTTTATACTCTTTCAAATATGATTCATTACAATGAATGGAATATTTCTGAAAAAAATTTTGAAATTATTCCTTTTTTGGAAAACCACAATTTCTGCCAACCCAGTAAGGTTGCTGAGGTTTTTAAACCCTCCATGAGATTAATGAGCCTGGACAGAGAAAGTAAAACCATCACACTGCTCATATCAAGTGCTGTTTTTCTTCATATAATGCAAGTGAAATAGCTCCAAATGCTCTAGAGAGAATGATTGAGCAAAAGAAATCTAACTTGATAGTACATGTTGAGGGATGAAATGGACAATGAAGTTTCCATATGTTGTTTTTACGCAGTAATTAGAAACTGTCACACACCGTTTCATTTTTTAGTTTCCTTGGGCTTATTTGCATGTATGAGGCTTTCCTTAGAGCAGAATTGCAAGCATCAAACTGGCACCCAGTTGAAATCCGAGGCAGTGACACGTGGGTTTCTTCCACCTCATGGACAAGAAGCCAGCGGCAGGTACTGTGACGGCCCAGAGCACAGCTCAGCAGCAGCAGCTGCAGCCTCACTCACCTCTTTGCCTCTGCCAAATTTTCTTTTCCAAGTTGAAGCAGGGGCCATTCCCATAGTGTGTATTCCATACAGTTCCCATACAGTATTCTATACATTCTTGGGTATGTGGACTAGCCTTTGTTTCCAACCGAAATAAGGAATTTAACATATTGATATGCATGTACGTTCAGCAGGAGTTTGGCTCCTCGTTCCCTAAGGTTCCTTTGAAAATCCTTACCCAGTTTCTCAGGGGCAAGACAGGCGAAGAGTGCTATGGCTCTCAGTTTTCCTCATGGATACAGAGAATTGCCAACATGATTTTGACAAATTTTTCCAGCTCTTTGGTAGTGACTCCTTTCTACATTTTGATAAACAACCTATTCACTTAAAACATCTCAATCTGGCCTTCAGAATTGTACCAGAGCAGAAAGACCAGTAAAACTATTTGCATTTTATCTTTGTTATCCTGATGGCAATGATGACTGAGGATTTGATTATATTGAACTTTTTTCTAGAATAAGGGGAAGATATGCATGCTTTTAAGCTAAGAAACTGTCTGTTGTGTGTCTTGTGTAAGTGGGCTAATGTTTTCTGTCTCTGTTTTCCAAGTCTTTGTAAAATACCAGAAAGCTGGATGCCTATCTCTCTTGTCCATGCAAGACAGATTAGCTCTCTGGATTGCTTAAATGATCTATAACCCCAACAGACAGGACTGCAAAAAATATCAAAGAACATTGATTACATTCATAGTTACATGTGAGAGGCAGAATTCCAAGATCTACCATAAAACTACTGATTTTTAAACACTGAACCAAATCCTTGATGTTACAGATATTCTTTTTTCCATTCTTCACTAAGGCAAAATTGAATCCTCATCTCCACACTTGATCCATAGATGGCTCCAATATAAATTTAATTCATCCTTGCAAATTAGCCTTTGAGGAGAATGGGTCATGCTTACTCACAGTCATTTAAAACTACATAACATTGATATTTGCTGAGTATTTTTATTTATACTATACTCAAACTACAACTAAAACTTTCTTCTAAACATGGAGGCAAATGCTCAGAAAGCTATGAAGATAGGCTGTTGATTTATACCAGAAAAAAAAAGTCAATATTATACCATAGAGAAACTTTAAAAGGCAGTTACAGTATCTTGCTTTATTTTTGCAATCAGAAAGATAATTAAAAAAATTAAGAAAGGAAAACACTTAAGTGGAAAATTATGTAAAGCTAGTTTGAGAGATAGCAGAGATATTGGTCAACACAGTGGAAGGCATGTCATTGGTTATAGCACAGCTGCTGGAGGTGACTGCATTGGTATCTGTAGCATGTTGATGTGTGAAGTGCAAAAATGAATCTTATTCCTCAGGAGAGTCCTGCATATGTCACGTATATTGTCTCATTAAGCCAATCCATTTATCAACCCACTGAATGCCAATTAAATTGCACAGGATGGTGCAGGTATATGGTGGGCTGATGGTGCCAAACTTTATTACAGCTGAGCTTTTCTGGCTCAGTACATTCCTGCATAGCAAAATGGCAGACATATCAAAGCCAAATTAAATGTTCTTGAAATAATGCCTTTAAAGAGGAAGAAATGCCCCAGTCTGGCACAAAAGAGTATGAAATGTAATGTCACTTCTTAGTGTACTTTTAGTTCCAATGAAGATGTCACGGCTCAGATCCAGCCAGTGCCAAATGTCTTCACAGCGTGCAAATTAGATCAGTGTAATTTCATCAGGATGATGATCAGACTCTGTTGTAGTTCTGTGGCTGCATACACAACTTCTGCTGACTGCTGCAGTCAGACTGGCACAGCTGAGCTAATGCTGCCATCCTCAGAAAGAGACAGAAGTTGATTTTATAGCGTTCTACTGATGCCAGAGTCCAAAGGGTATTCCTAAATCCTGGAAATATGTTGAATTAGTATTTACTCCGAAGTTTCAACTCAAAAACTCCCTTTTTTATGTCCAAAACCAGATTCTTTTTTATCTCCAACTGCAGTAACAAGAATACTTTCATTCAACATATTCTTGATATATATTATCAGATGATCAGGTTTTGACTGAAAGTATTTCAACTGCTTAATCACGAGCAACAATAACCTAGTCAAAAAATCCATTTTGCCCCTCTGCTTCAAGGCAGTGGCTAGAGAAGGTCTACTGCCTTAGTTACTTAAGTCTAAAGCCTACCACGTGAACATAAACTTTCCCTCTTTGGCAGTATTCATTAAGGGTCCTAACAAATGTACTCTGTTGGATTTAGTATCAGTCACTTAAACACTGTTTTTCTGACTGTCCATCTGATTCCTTTGCTGGAGGTTATGCCCTGCATAGCAGAGATGGAAGAAATGAACATTTCCCAGCTCCTTCAGTTCACAGTTCACAATTCATAATTCACTATTTTAGCTTGACTCGTTAGCGCCTAACTCAGTGTCTCTGATCTGCTTAGTCTTTGGATATCAAACCCTCCCCTAGAATGGCTGGTGCACAAGCACACATTTTGTTCTGCTAAGGTGGTGCAGGGCCGGTCACCCTCAGTGCTAGGGAAGGACAGACAGATGGGAAAAGTAATGGCTTAAAAAGACTCAGCCTGTCTGCTGCCTTTTTTTGTGCCAGGTCTCCAGGTATGCAACATGAGCCTGGCTCTTCTCATAAATACCTTTGTTGTGCAGCAAGATTAAATCTACTCAGTCAACAATTTGCTGATAAATGTTTTCAGAAGCAGGAACATGGTATTTAGTGCTAGATAACAGTCCCAGTGCCAAGGCATACCTTACATATATTGAAGGTTTGGGTTTGCTCTAGCTTTTTGCATAGAGAATTGTATACACTAAATTGTTAGATTTGGTGATTTTTCTTCTCCCTAAAGCATTTGGTAAAGAGCAATTACTTATACATATAACAGCTAAAATCCCCAAACACCATGGCACACAGCCATCTGAGGCAAGTTGCCAAGTCTGTAGCTTCAATTAACCTTCATATATCCCCCCAAACTTGGAACACTATCAGAAGCCTATTATGTTCAAGCCTTACTCATGTGGTGAGCACTTAGTGAAGTTGGAATCAATAGCAGTGGTGGATACATGATTGCTCATGTATTCAGGTTTGCACAAGCAGACTTGACTTTGTAGCAGTCTCACCCAGACCAAAGTAGGGAGATGCAGAAACTTAAAAGCACACAGCTATTTCGGGACCTTGCCACAGAGATCAAGCCTGTTTTCCTCATATAGCATCTGTCCATCACTGACCTTTTTGGGCTCAGATAGTAGCTACTGAAGGTGGGCTGAAGTTAAAGGGAAGTGAGCACAGCAAGATTTGGATATCCCATTAAATCTGTGAAGTAGCCACTGATTCCAGTAATGGCTCTATGTTCATCAGACATGCTGTGCAAATGGGTTACTCTCTCTGGAGATTGAAACAGAGACTCTATGCATCCCAGATGTTCCTAAGCAGTTTAGTTACCCTCCCCTGTGTGCACTTAATTCTCAAGATGGATGGAGGTGGAGCAGAAATGGAAAATGAAATAAAAAGTCTGTTTTGGCTCTAAAATGAAAATGTTACTTATGGTCGCATGGAAAATGTAAAGCTCCAATAAAAGCAGATAAACACAGTTTTTATGTGGGGGCAGACAAAGGGCTAGATGCCCAGCTGGTACAAACTGGCATAGCTTCACACTGAAGTTGATTAAGCATAGTGCAGCTTGTGCCAGCTGAAGATCTGGCTTACAGTTACTGCTCAGTATCCCTATTGTGTGGGTGAAATCCTATCTGTCTAGGAACGAATAGTGCATACAGTGATAAATATCTCACATGCAAAGGCTGTGAGAGCCTCATAAGATTCAACCTGAAAACTTACATAATTTTTAAACCTCACGAATGCCACTACAAATTACTAGAAATAAAGAAAAAAACCTACTACTCAGAGCCTGAAGTCCTGGGGAGAAAAAAAAAAGCTTCTATCAATAGAACAAAGGGAAATCATATTTAATAGATGTACACAATGTTGTATTTAGTGAGAAATATTTCATCTGTGGCACTTTTACTCAAATATTTCACATTTGTGGTCTACAGGATCTGCAGTGTGAAGTAAATTAGATTTTTTCAGCTGAGAAAAGAAGCAGTTCACCCAGCCTTTATGTTTGTGCACCTACCCTTGTGAGGGGGGTAGCACCCCAGGCCGTTCCCGGGGCATGCCAGGACCCAGATGTCAAGCTTGGGAAGGCTCTAGCAGCAACATCTGGCTGCATGGTGAGGTCTAAAGGCAGTTGTGCTAACAGATCTAGAATAGCCTCTGGGTCTGGGCTCACTCACGCTCTCCTAGGACACATTTTCCTTCTGCTTACCTTTGTTTTGTCAAATGTGTGGGGTTTTCATTTATTACACACTAGAGTAATATGGTAAGCCTTTCTATCTGATCAGCGAGGATGTTTCCTATGCGGTACCTTTCATTCTCCCACAAATCCTTCCCTCAGTAACTGCAGCCTGTGTAAGTTCACGCCACTTGATTTTTGCCTCGTTTGTTTTGTCATGAAATGCTTTGTAAGATCAAACTGCTGACCAGAAACTTGTGACATGAATTTGTCATCTCATTTTTAAATAAAAAAAGATATTTTGAAAAATCAGTTTCCTAAAGCTGAAAAATGTCATGGTCGATCTTTTGATTACACTTATATTTTTGTACATGTTATAGGTAGAATTAAGCAAGACTGGTTGAACGTGCACTAGAATTTGCTCAAGTTCCTTCTGGTAATACAAAAATACCAAATAAAGGACATGAAGCTATGAAGGTTGCTGCTACATTTAAGAAGTAAACCCTTTCATATTAATCTTATGTCTTTAAGCCTCTGGTGTGCATTGTATATGCAATGTAAAACTTAGAAAAAGACATATCCTTGCACCATTAATGCAGAATAAAAAATTTAAGAACTTTTGAATTCATGGTAAATATTGTTCCTGTAATTGCTTAAATTGTACATATATGACCTATGAAAAAATTATTCTAAGGGCATGAATTCTATTGCATCAACACTTGCACACTTCCAAAAATTGAAAGTTTCCTTTGTATCCTTTATTTTTAATAGATATGGAAAAACATTTTAAAATAATATCAATTTGGCTTAAATGGATCATGGCTTAGGAACTCACTAGGTGAAATAAATAATATCTTGCAAATAGGGCACTAGCCTTTGGCCCTGAGCTAGAAAGAAATATGTCATCGCACATCTAACATTCACTAACATTTAATAAATGAATGTTTACAGTATGCAAATTTTTCCATGGGCAGAGTACAAAAAGAAATATTATGGGATAGCATATGCTAGTCGTAATGTTCTGTGTACTGCTAAAGGTGTTCAACAAATTTTAATACAAGCTGAAAATTGTTATTAGAATTGCTACATAATAACTATTTGCTATAGTCTAGCAAATAAAGAAATATATGGTAGAAAAATAATGCTACAACCATTAGAGGTGTCTAATGGCAATTTTTTTTTCCTCTAGTCTTATGGGGATGAAATAACTATGACAGTTATAATTCTGTGGAGATCTTACTGTTCATGGATGAAAAAATATCTTATACTTCACAGATTAAAAAAAAAATTCAAGAAAGAATAAATCCAGAAAAATAATCCAAGGGAATCAAAAAGGACATGTGGATTAATATGGAGAAAAATTAATTGGAGCATTAAATGTTAAAGAAAGCATGAAATGGATAAACAAGAGATCTCTAACTTAACACGTTGCTTAGGGATTTATGTGTGGCTCTGCTTAGCTACAGGCCAATTCATGGGTTTAGGCTCAGTTTCTCTTGAGTTTAGGGTTAAGCTTATGACACCTTTAAGTACACCTGTGAAGTGTCAGAGAGCTGTCTGAAACAGTACATTTGAAAGAGTGTGGAGTTGAGGACAGCGATAGGCATTGCCGTGATATTGCACTGTATTTAAAACTGTCTCATGGAAACTGAGTTGACTATGACAACCTCACTTATGCAGATTTGTAAATGAGAAAATTAAAAATCATAACTGAGGTTATCACTAAAACTAACCCAGAAAAGAGCAAAAAAGAGTTGCTGATAGTTTGTAAACCATATTTACACAGACAAATTGGAATCTCAATTGGGAAGGTACTTACTAATAACCCAGTTAGTATAGACCCCCAACTATTGTTCCCTTGCATCACAAGGAGGAATGTAGCCTGCTGTTCACAATCTCCTAGTACATCATATACTAAGTTTTTCTAGTTTTTGCATGAATCTGTGGGTGGGTAGAAGACTGAGAAAAGCCATTCCTCTAAATGAATTCAAAACAACTGAAGCTAACTTCATAGGGAAATGAACTGTAGCAAAGAATGTTGACACCATAAAAATAGTAGAGTATGTCTGACAGATTTTTCTTTAATGTCCAAGAACAGCTGAACTATAATAGGGTGGGCAATTAACTATGATTAAGAGGTGATGTCATTAATTTTTTTAGCATATAGGAAAAAATACATTTACTCAATGTAAAGGAGTTTATAACTGACTATTATAGCCTTGCCTGTCCTCTGCAAGGACACAAAAGGCATCAAAATAACTCCAAAAGAGGAAGAATAATGATCAAAGCTTTACCCTGAAGGAGATTTCGCACTATTTTTCCTTGACAAGGGAAAGCTTACCCTCATAACATAACTTGCCTCTCTTCCAGGAAAAACAATGAAAACCATTAGTCTAATATCCCTTCTGTGACATATTGAAGAAGCAGGGCACTAGCCCCAGAGGGCATGGGGGGTCAGCCCTAGGGAGACAAGAAGAGGCAGCCACATGCCCTTATGGATCAGCTAAGAGTGGTTAAATCTGCTTCCTGTCATCAGTGACAATATCTAGGCAATTATTAGACAAGAGCTTTATGAAATAAAATCACCTTACTCTGTTCTTCATGTTGCTTTTCTTAAATAATATTCTCCAGTGACAGGAATTTGTTCACATCTCCTCACAGAGTGGTGCCTCGTTGATGGCTTTTCCACAAGCCCTGAAAAAGCAAGTAGCATCATTTTCTTTATAGCAAATCAGGTATCAAACACATGTACATTATCTGGCCCATGGTTTTTCTTCTCCTTCTTCAGAGATTATATACCCAGCCCTACCTGGTGAGTAGTAAGGGCAGGTAGGGAATCCAGGATCATCCTTAGACACAAGCATCTCGTATTCTCAAGAGATCAGTGGACTCTGAATTTCATCATAGGGCACACAACAAAGCCCTACTTCAACTTTCAGTATGCCTGGATCGTTTAATTTCACTTTTGAAAGCAAAGGTCACAGTAATGTATTTTCTAATCCTTGCCTGTTTTTATTTATAGTTGTTCTACTCATCTCACTCCTCTGATATTGCTCCAAACAGCAGAATGAAGCCCATTCTTTTTTAAGTTAAAAGAGTTTCAGCAGATCACAAGACTATTGAAGGCATGAGCACAGCCTGTCCCTGCAAACATGGATCCAACATTTCCAGCTTAGGCACACTGTGATTTACAAGGTTGGGCTAGCAGTGTGCCTGCCCTTCGGGTCTCTGGCATAACTGCTCAGGGTGTCACCTGAGAGCACAATCCAGGTGACTTTGGAGACACTTTCACAGAGTCTTCCTTCTTTGCCACACATTTTCCTGAAAGTTACAGGAGTTCCAGATTTTATGATTTCTGTTCTTCCAACAAATGAAATAATTAAGATTCTTCAAAAGCAGCAGGCTATAACATTTACAGTAGAAATTTTTTTTAATTAATGCATACTAAAAATTAACTTAGTTCATTGACTGACATGCAACTTTTGATAACAAATCACTTATTAACAGTGTTGCATCTGCTAACAAGACTGGCCTCACCAATGTATCCAGCTCTTCATGATTGTTTTGTTACATGAGTACTCTTAAAACTGAAAATTAATATGAAATGTTGTATCATGTTCATCTTTTCTAAATTAACATTCTTCAGTATGCTCCTTTGGTTAATGCAAAGAAGACACGATTACAGTCTTTCCCATTGGGTATAACAAGGGGAATACTCTGTCATAAAATACTAGTCTGGAATGTATTTGGCAGATTTATGGTGATGACTTGGGAAAATGCCGGGTTAGAAAAGTAATTTCCAGCATTCTTTTCAATTCAAGCAACTTGGCTGCTCTAGGGAATTTTCTCTTGTTGGTAATGATATTGACTACATAAACTATAGGGAACTTGGGGCAAATACTTGGATGCGCAAAAATGAGCTTTCACAAAGGCCATATAAAACAAACCATTGCCACTTTATGTGTGTAAGTAAGAGCATCAGATCTGATATTTATTTAGGATGCTAGATCCAGGGGAACTTTACTTAAAACCTCATTGTGCAGGGATAAGAGCTGTAGCATGGCTCTGCTCTGTCATAACCCTGAGGCTGATTTACACAGGCTCTGTCCATGTCACAATTTATTCTAACTTGATGGCCAAGAAGATCAGAACTGAGACAGCAATAACATAGCTATCAATGCTAAATGCCTTTTCCCCTTGGGCATTCCAGCCAGCGTAGGTAAGGAAACTTGAAGTAAAATGCTGACTTCACGACTTTCCAATTTCTTTGATCCAAGTCAAGAAGGGAAACAGACTAGGAACAACAAGAATAGTATATCAGACAGTGATCCTCTTAAACAGAAGTGGCCATTTAAGCCTACCCTGGGGCAGGCCTGCATGACTGAAAGAACCTGAACGTGCTGCAGAAGTTAAGAAGAGGACTCAAGGTTAAGTTTAAAATGTGTCATTGATACCTGAAATTGTTATTGAATCATGCAAATCAAAACTATTTCATGGTTCTAACACTGCTGGAAACTAAAACTTGCCTTTGTTTGGAATTATCTAAATTAGCTTTGTTGTTTCTTTAAGTACTTTTATATCATTTATGGAGACTTGGCTGTCATAATATGTTACTGTAGCGTTTGAGGACAATATGCAGATGCTTACCACTGTAATTCTGTTTGGGGTTAACAGGAGTCTGCATGGTTAAATATCACTCATTGTTTCGACATTATATAATGTTCCTAATTCTTTACACATAGATCAGATGTTGGTAGCGGAAAACATCTGTTTCTGCTCGTATATTATAGGAAAAAAACCCAAAGATTAGAAATTGGTAGCAGAGTTGCAAAATTCTGGCTCAGAACAAAAGCAATCATAATGTCAGCATTATGATTTCTTTCCTGGGTTGCCCAAGCTTTACATTTTCTTAATATTTTAATACTAATCAATTATTTAATTCTCTTTTTAACAGATACTCTTGTTAATACTGAATAAATATATTATGCAGTTGAACTCTCTGAAACTTTGAACATGAAAATAAGACATTTGAAGGTTCATTCAGTTGAATTTATGAATGTCAGGTTATTTCAATCTGTCGTGGGGCATTAAGAAAGCAGCAGCAGGAGGAACAGAACCACATCACTCAGTGGCACAAAATCTCCAATTTGTCTACTAAACAAAATGTCTACAGAAGGTACATGGTGATTTCTGTTCTAAGACTTCTGTTCCGTGACACCCACAGAGTCCCTGTAGACAAACAACAGCCATGACCTTGCCCCACAACTCAAGAGAGCACAACGCTTGTTCCAACATGCAACATATCCACATCCATCCAAACTTTCACACATAGTACTCCAACCACTGGCTCAGAATTCTGCATGGGGTTGGACCTGAGGAGGTGTGTGCCTGGTGAATTATTTTTCCATAATTTATTGATTTCTAAGTTGGATGGTCAGGAAAAGCCATCAAAGGCCTTATTAAACCATTCGGCTCGCTGGCACGGTGATTAAAAGGGACTGTCAGGAATCTGTGGAGCAAAGATCTCAGGATGAGGTGCCCTCATCGAGTGGGCCTTTGTCTCAGCAGGTCACCCAGCTCTGAGGTTTCCAGCCCTCCCTCTCTGAAAGGCAGCAGCTCTGCAGTGACCGAAGTCCCCAGGGCACAGGGGGACGGGCCTCTCCCAGGGTCAAGGTCTTTGAGGCAGTTCTGGCTCGCAGTGGCTCTGCTGTGTGACTGGGCAAGCATTCACAAATCCAAGGAACCTCATCTTTCCTTTTTATTTCCCCAGTGAAAAGAATAATGAACATTAAAAATTTCAATCAGTCTGAGCGAACTAAAACTGCATTTCGCAACAGAAAAGGATTCGGACAGAAAATTTCTGCACAGATACAGTAATTTCTGCTTGTGACTGAGATAGATTTTCTATAGCTTTTCCATGTGACACATTCTTTTCAACATGTATGTCACAGATACTGATTTACTAAATTGAGTTTTTTTCAACAACAGTCATGTCTCTTTCAAATTCAATGGGAAAAGCTCTAGGGTCTTGCCTCTATCATTTATGTGAGTTGTTTAAACAACTTAAAATCACATTACTACATAATATATGTTCTATTTATCATAAATGGTGATAATTTAATTTAATACAGTAGCTATGCAGTTTTATGTTTTTATAAATACTTAAGTAACTTCACAAAAATGTTCATGCTGGTCATTCTCATTAGTGTTTCGTTATTGCAAAACTGTTCATTAACATAATAAAACAATTGTTATAGCAAGCAAGAAACTAAACATTTTATTAAAGGTTTTCTTCTGTGAGTAAGCCAAGCATTACTGACTAGATAAAAATTCATCTGCAGATGAAATACATTCCTATGTGTCCTTCATTCCTTTTTCCACCTTATTCTACTGTATTGTATTTAAGGTAAGAAAAAATTGCTAGCAATAATGGAGGAAATACTGTGTCAGCCTCAACATTTTCTGGGGTATTTTTGTCTGTATCTGTTTCCTATTCAGTACTGGAGTCATACTTACAGCAGATGTCACCTGGACATTTTTCATATAGGGTAGAAAGTTATCATGTAGATAATCCAAACCAGTGTAATAATGCACATACCTCAAACTATTGCTTATATAATATCTTGTCTTCAGAGAGGAAATGGACCAGTGTAGGCAACTGGGAACATCTCTTGGATAAAGGAGTTGTGTTCTTTTATTGTAGTTCAAAACCAAAATGGCTTGCACAGTTTTAGATTTATTCCATATATTCATGAAAGCTGATGTCTCCACATATTTTAGAGGTACTGGTGCTGAAGCCTTTATCTCTAACTACTTCCACCTAGTTCCATTTCTAACTTGAGTGTGTGTGACATGCCCAGACAATTGTGTTAGAAAACTGTTCCTGTTTCTTCAGACCGTGTAACTTCATCTTAATTTCTGTTGATAGCAACCATAGTTGTATCTAACAACAATTCTGACACAACCTCTGAACACATCAGAAAAAATATTATATACCAGAGATACTGAACTTCTTCCTCTGCCCCATTCTCCCACACATTTCATTGTGTCCTTCAGAAATCAGTTGACTTTACCACTTACATATAATTGCCTCTCTGTTCTTCATTGACTTCATATATAACTTTAATTTATAAGCACTTCCTCTGTTCAGTAGTATCTAAAGGATTTAAAGCCTTCTTTTTCCCATAGTCAGCAAGAAATGAATTTGGTACTGATTAAGAAAAATTCTCAGTATTTTTATATTAAGTATTTTTATGTAATGTTACTGGTCTTATCCAAGACCAGTAAAAAGAGTATTGATTACATTTTATTTTATAAGAGAATAATCCTTCAGATATGCTTGGTAAAACTTTTCAAAATATTATGTTTGCATGCTATAAAAAAGTTTTGCTAGTAAGTAGAAACATAGACAAGAGTATATTAAATTAACCACACAAGATTTTCAAAAGTACTCAAGGTATATTAGGCTGCATCTCCAAAAGGTTCACAAGAGCTATAGATGTGTTGAAACAAAGTTAGAAAATCCCACTGTATACAATTAACTAGAAACTAATTGCTGTTATATGTGGGAATATAGCATAACAGAATTTTTCAAGTCATAAGAAATGAAGTAATATTAGTAATAAACATAATGGTTTTTCTGAAATGCCCTAACCCTTCCCAGAAGTCTTCCTTTACCTGTCAGGATGCAAGCATGTATGTAAATGGAGCCCCTTGCAAAGCTCTTTCCTGTTTGGACTTTGTTTACGTCAAGCTTCTGGTTACCAGCATCTCTATGGAAAGGTCTTGTGCAAAGCGTGGCTGTTGGATTGTGAAAGAGCTCTGCAGCTGCATGAAACCAAGACTATAAACAAGTATATGTGGGAAAAAATAAAGAGGAAAGAAGTATCTTGAATTTATCTGCTCACATGAAATAGATTTTATAATTAAAATATTCTTGTGATTTTGGTAAGTCAACTAAAATAAGATACGCAGCTGGATTTTGTACATTTTTCAGCTCCTAGGTTCTTTTGAGTTTATGTTCCTGAGAATATAAAATGAAAACTAAAATCTAGAGAAAGTATTTATTCTGTAACAAACCATTCAGATGTATTGTTGTTTCATGTAATTAAAGTCTCTCTGATACATCCAGGCTCCTTCACAAAATTTTATCCCTCTCCCAAGGTGTATAGGAATAAAAATGCTTAGTCTTCCAAATCCCCAGGCTTTGTGGAAAAGTGGAATGGCTTTTCGTCGATCTTTTCAAGAAGCACTCAGCTATGCACACTGTAGGGCAGCACAATTTAGATTCTCTCAGGGTATAGTTTAAGGTAAGTCAGAAGACAGTAGGAACAAAAAAAATGCTAATAGGAAATGAGAAGTATCAGTAAAACTAATCCAAAAAAAGGACATTCCTTCCCTTCTACTCTTTTCTCTAAGAAAATGTCACCAAAGCTGGAAATAGAATTCTCTTCATTTTTTTCAATTAAAACTTTCTAAAGAAGAGGGGAAAATATGTTGTATTCTCTGAAAACAGCAAACTCTGTTGCATAAGTATTGCTATACTCAAATATGAGTTTTGACTTTGGGTGCTTCACAATTTCCCCTGCTTTGTCCAGGCTGAACTGCTGTTCTGCCTGTACCTTCCTTAGTGCCTTATATAGCATTTAATGTTCTCTCATCATGAAAGAAGTGTTTGCAAGATAGAAGCCTTTGTTCTACCACATCACTGGAAACATAAGCTATGCTTATTTGAGCATGAGGAACTAGATGAAGTCAAGCCACTGTTTTGAGCAGGCCAGAAAGATTTATCCAAGTAGGAATAGCTCCTTTTAGCTGCTGAGAATATATTTGTCCCCTCATTACCCTGTGAGATGGTTAAAATATTGCCAAATTCATTTTACAGAAACTCCAGTGAAGATGAAATTAGCTCCAGAATCTAAAATCCTAGCAGTGAGCAAGCTTTATTTTTCCACATGCCCCACAGCAAAATTTCTCTTGCTTTAATCACTTTCAGGAAGACTAAAAGAAGCAAGAATATTTGGGCATTATGTCCTCCAGATGGATCTGGTTTTGCTGAAGTTTAGAAATCAAACTTAATTCAGTAAGTGCCTAGCTTTGTTTCTGTTGCTTCAAATATACTCTGCATGACAACAGATGAAAAAATTATTGTACTGTACAAACAGAAGATACAAGTTCATTTTCCTTTCTCCCCTGCTTCTGTAGTTTGATAGCGCAAAAGCTAAGAGACTAAGCCTAGGTACAGAATTAAGATACCATGTCCTTTCATATTTCTCATATTCATGTTACTTATTGTTGTGGTTGACAAAAAAATCCAAAATGCCTTGCCTTCTTGGTGTTGCTGTTTTATGCTATTTGCTGTGAGAATGAGAGAATTGCAACGTATTTCAGTGAGTAGGGAAAAACATAAATTTGCAGTGAAGTGGAAAACATACATCATAGAAAATAATAAAGTGAAAACCTGCTTATTTTTTTTTATTTTATGCTGTACTTTCACATCAAGAACTTCCTAATCTGCATTGAAAGTAGATCCTGAAACTGAGGACTGTTTTAGTAACAGATAAAAGGTTTGACAAAAAAACCACTAAGTAGCAGAAGTGGGCCTTTTTCTTTCAGAGGAATTTTCCCAAATTCATTCAGCTTAAAAATTTATCTGCACAAAATTTACACTAGCGTATAAAAATCAGTAAATCGCCTTCATGTTCTATCCTGATAACTGAGATGCAACAGAGTGTAGCACCCCTCTTTCACAAAAAGATAAGAGAAATACCATTTCTCTGGGGTTGAAGTTGACACTTCTAGCATTGAAAGCTGTGCCTATATGAAGAAAACATGATTCTACATGGATATCAGAACACCCTCAATCTTGGCAGGTCATCCTGGAACAGGGTCCACAAAAGGACCAGATAAATATCCCTACCATCTGCTATTTCTCTAACACAAAATTATAAAAATGATTAAGCAAAGATTTGTCATGCAATTAAACTATAAGCCAAGGATGTCTGAAGAAGAGCTGAACTGCAATTCAAAAGATGAAAGGGTAGGCTTGTGTAATATGGAAAAAAAGACAAAAAAAATTACTAGTTATTGGCTAAATGTTGTATTCAGTACCCACAATAATTAAACAATTTTAACAAATAATTTATGTTACCATACACCTCTCATATTCTATGATTTTAGTTCTAAATTTCTGAAATTTCAGAAAGACACTACTTAAAGGATGTCAGATAATTTGGAGTGTTCTCCAGAGTACCTCACTCATGAAAACAAAGCTTTTAGGAGATGAAAATTAGAACTACGTGAAATGGACAAGAAAAGCAAATATAAAAATATACATCTGGCATTTTTGGATTCATGCTGTCACCAAAGAAAGTTTTATTGTATGCACAGCTAGAGTTGCTCATGTTATAAGGAGCATGTTCTTCACTTGCTATCTATGCCTTATTTGCAATACAGAAATCAATTGCTGAAAATGAGAATTGAAACATTGTCATCTTTTCCCAAGAAGGCTTTTAGCAGAATTGGATGCACCAAATGTCATTTTTCCTATTAGAGCTGAACCACAAACCAATAATAATCTTACACAATTTGCTTGTTATTCATCACTGTTCACTGACACTTGGCCAAATAAATTACTGCCTATGGATTATCTCAAATGTAAGGTTGTTATTTGCACATAATTATATGTGATAGATCACTCAAGTCACATGTTATTTAGCTGTTAATTAGTTGATCTGTGTTTCATAAAAGTGAGCATACCTGAAAATCATTTACCTTTAGAATCTCTAAGTCATTAGACAGAGATCTAATTCCTGAGTTTGGGGGTGGGGTTTTTATTATTTTATTTTTAGAACTTTTTATTGTGTGTTGCAAGGGAAATCTAGAGACATCTTTCCTGGTAATATATGGAGACCTCAGATTTCAAAGATCATTCTGGTTTGAGTAAGCTGCCTAAAAAAATTTCATTTCCTTTTTCCTTGACATACAAGTCTGAAGCAATAGGAGAGACGTGCTTAATGCTGTCATATACGCTGTCCACAGAGCCTGGTCTCACTTTAATTACCTATATGTGTATGCTGGAATTACTATATCCTTCCTCAATGGCACACCACTTTAGACACCTGTTTCATGCTTGGCTTGAAACTGTCAGCCTTTGTATTGACTTGAAGAGTCACACCTAATGTTGTTCTTTATTTGTTCATTTTCCATCTCAGTACACATGTCCTGAATAAAAAACCCATACTTAGTGGTTACTAGTCCAATGAGTGTATCTCAGTAGTGGTTACTATAGTAGTGGTTACTAGTTCGAAAGGCTGTAACCAAGAGTCCTGCTGGAACCCTGGGAATCCCAAAAGACACCCATACTCCTCTCTTCCTGCCAATGAAAACTTGGACAGAAGAAAGAGAAAACCTAGACAAATGGTAGCTTTATGATTCTCTCTACAACAAAATAAGATCTCAAAACGTGTTTTTACTGATGAATGGCTGAAGATTTTTCAGTGCCTAATTATTTTTTTCTTTTCAGCACCTAATTATTTCTTCTTTTCAGCAATCACCTTGAGGATGGGTTTTAACTTCAGATCTACTGCATGGATCTGAAAGAGTACACATGATTTGTACTTGGAGTTCCTTACAGTTGTGGGACATTTTAATTATTTTAAAATTACTGTGATCAGTCTGTTTCATTAGGCATTTTATCCTTCTCTCTCTGACTTTCTATTCAGGCAAAACGTTCACTTCAGTCAATGATACTTCTGTGGAAGAACTAGAAGTATGAGCCCAACACTTCCATCTCCTCTGATACAATGGTGTATCTATATTCCAGACATAAATGAAACACAGTTTTCTTTCTTTTCGATATGAAGAAAATAGAAGCAATTTTTTAAGTTCCTTAACATAAAATTGTGCAGGCCTTATACTAGTAATAGTTTAAGTAAATATGCCATTTACATCTTTTATATGAAGGGTTGATTTGATATTCAAAGTCTTCATGATACGATTTAAGTTAAAACTACCTTGATGCAAAGATTTCCATATATTTCTTTAAGTAAGTATCTTAAGTAAGTATTTTCTTTAGTATTCTCTATCTCTAATTCTTCTTTGTTAAAGAAAAGATTTAGTGGCTACATGCTGTGGGCATTTCCTCTGATTTTTCAGAGTAATTTCTAATGCTATATGATTGTTACATTTTTTTGGGATAGTGATTATAGTGTAAGAGATTAATGAAATATAATTATTTTTAGACTTCAGGGAGTTGTACATTGTTCCTGACTGCATCTGTTAAGATTCTCTAAAAACTGAGCCAGATGCTGCATGGTATGCAAACACTCTGAGTTGCAGAGATCATATGTGCAAAGACTTCAAAAATACTCTCTAAAAAGTAGCTGTGATTATGATCAACATGACAGGCAGCTGAGATTGAATTCTGTCCACTTAAATTGCATAATCCACACAAGTTTATGGGAAAACTTCAGCTGTCACTGAAACTGGTCCTACCTGTGGCAAAATTGCTCTCAAATATTTAATGTCAGCAACCTTAGGTCAACAGAGGCAATTGGAGGAAAATATTTTAGAAAAATAAAAATACATAGTTACTGCTCAAGGAGTGATTGGAAATAATTCACCATATCAGATTCTTAGCAGGTGTAAATCAGTCTAACTCCACTGACGTCTCATCCCCAATCATCCCTCAGGCATATACTATTTAACTTTGAGACATGGAATAAAAGCCTGCAGTATGCCTAACAAACTGTATTGCTGCATCTTAAAGTTTCTAATATATGATCTGCATGATTTACTATGGTGTATTTCTACAAGTCGTGGTTCATTATAAGCTCTGCTGGTTGTTATAGCCTAAGATGGCAAACAGTTACTCATACACACGCATCTATTAAGTCAGACCTTGTGCTTAACTGATTAGATCCAGAACTGTAGCTTTTATCCAAATACCAGAACTATGCATGACACTTCCTTTGTGCTTATGATTCTGTGCTTCAGATATCACCCCAGATTTAAACAGGCCTTTCCCCACTAAGTATCACAGTGCTTGCTGCCTTCTCCCTTCACAGCAACAACTCTTGCTGAAATACAGTTTGCCACATTTAAAATGTAATTTTAAAAGAGGCATAGGCACCAGTTTAAACCCTTTTAAGGGATAGTTATTTTCTCTTTCATGTGTGTGTATACATCTGTATCTATAGCGACATCTGTATCTACATTCTACATCATCCTGTATTTAAAGTTGGGGCCCCCAGGGACTGATATTTAGCACATTGCTCTTTAATATCTTCATAAATTATCTTGATGATGGGATCAAGTGTACCTTGATGAAATTTGCTGATGGTACCAAACTGAATAGGGAAGTAGACATTTTGAAAGGAAGAGCCACCCTGCAGGAAGACCTGAATAAGTGGGAAGAGTGGGCTAACAAGAACCTTACGAAGTTCAACAAGGACAAGTGTAAGGTCTTGCACCTGTGAAAACACAATCCAGGAGCACAGTGCAAGCTGGGATCTACCTGTCTGGAGAGAAGCTCTGTGAAAGGGACCTGGGAGTCCTGGTGGACCAGCAGCTCAGAATGAGTGAACAGTGCTGCTATTGCTGCAGGGAAAGCCAGCTGGCCTGAATCAACAAGGGCATCAGTGCTACAATTCTTTTCCCTAGTGGAAACCAGGCCCCTACTACCATTAACTTTTGGGATTGTTCTACTCTTCTCGGAAGAATAAGCCTAAAGTCCAACAGTCACTGCAGTCTCCTAATGATTTCAGAAGCACCGGATTTCCCTTTCTATGGAAAAGAGAAATTCTTTAAAAAATATCTAACTTTTTAGGGGCATATCAAACTGAGTGACCATGAACACTGGACCCAAGTATGTTTTGGAGCAGAATTGTACTACTGGACTGGCACATGTGACTTCCTTAATTTCAAAACACTAGGCCCCCTGGAAACACACAAAACTAGAGTTATTTGATTTTACACTCTTCACAAACTACATCTAATAACAAGAGCTAAACCATGAAAGATGAAGAAGCAGCCAACCCAACCTGAATATTCAAACACCTTATGAAAAGAGAGATGACACAAGCCTAGGTTCAGATTTTTAATTTCGAAAAAGCAGACATTTCTGGTTTTGAAAACTAGAGGTAAATAAAAGAATGAATCTAAACAACAAGAAAGATAGAGAAGCAATGCAGGTATCTTTACACATGATCCAGTTGGGTTCAGAAGGCTGTTACTGTATTCATGAAGAGATACACCCATCTCAAGTTTTCCAATCTATAAAAATTTGGTTGATTGTCAGGTTTGCTTATGTAAGCCTTGTTTACTGGTTCAGATAAGCAATAACTTTGAAAATGACTAAGTGACAAAAGGGTCAAAATTGTCTGGAACATACAAAATTACTACAAGAAAATTCATGCTTTCACTCTTTTTTTTTTTTTTTTTTACTGGTGACTACCTTCTTAACTCCATATTTTCATAAAGTTTATGTTTGTAAAGACCTTTAATCTTGACTTTGAAAGATTTACTGACAATACATGAAACACTGGGACATGAGGGGGGATGTTTAGTGACTTGTTCCTCAGTAACAACAATACCTTTATAGCAGAAACAAAGTTCATTCAGAAGGAGATGTAAAATATTACACTTCCTTCTACTTCTGAAGAAAAAATGTAACATCTTTTCCCAAAACAGAAGGCTGATGACATTGATACTGTGTAGTAAAGACATTATAACACAGCGTATAATTTGAAAATAGATCTTGGAAAAACTCATTTAACTAGACAATCTATTTTTTATACATTTTGCCAAGTATTTCTGTAATCATATTTTAAATAAATGTCCCTGAATTTTTGTGGGACTTTTCATTAAATTTTCATCACATAATTTTGTTAAGGTTTTAATTTAATTTTCATTAGCCGGAAAACCTAAAAAAAAAGAAGTCACACTGCAAAGCACATTTATCTGATTCCCCCTCATGTTTCAGTTTTTACACAGTCCCAGACAAATACACAGATTGTGGCCTAGTTGAAAACAATGGAAAAACTCCATTAGCTATTAAAAGAGCTAGAATTTTAAACTGAGTCTAATCTTAAATAGTGAATAGTATTAAGTGAAATGCCAAACAGCTTTTAGGGCTACTGAGGGTTAGAGGGACATGACCCATTACTAAAGATGTTCAGCATATGTTAACTCTAGATCTGAACTTGTTTCTCTGTGAAACATACAATTTTGTCTTAGCTATACAAAATACATATTCAACATTTTATTTTTACCCATCTGTGATGACACTTAAATTCTGGTTTACTTTTCTCTGAACTGCCTTCTGTGATCTCAGTAAGCAGATTTTCTTTACTTTTCTTTTTTTTTAGATAAGTAACACTCATTTCTCAAAACAGATATTATGTTTTATTACCCTACAGGCATGTCTGTGGCGCAAACTATATGCTCATTTATGGTCAGTTTGTGTACATTAAATAATCTTGACTGTGAGAATAAAGAGAAAAATGTGGTTCAGATATGTCACAAGAAAGAAGATGGATGAGTTATTTTTATTCTTTTCCTACATGGTAGGTTGATACCCATATCGGTTTCCATATCAAATTTTAAGTGCTATTACATGATTTATAATGATGTTTAAATATAAATGTGGATTTTTTATTAGTAATCTTTTCCCTTGCTCTAAAATCATGACCATAAAGAGATAACTGTACTTTGCTTAAAACAATAAAATCTTTTGTTCTTGAAATTATGATGTATTTTCATACCTCTAATAATTATGCATTAAATACTGTGCTGTAGATTCTTCACTCACCTTATCTAAAACTGATACATATTCACATATATAGGACAAGATCCTCAACCATTTTTAAATTCTGCAACCCTCTGTACAGCCCCAGGAAGGATTCTCAGGGGGAAGACATGGTAGGGAAGAGTTATCAGAGGTGAGACCACAAGGTATAATACTGAGCTTGTAATAGCTATAAACCTCAGAGAGATATTTGTATAACCAATATAACCAAGAGCTGGAGCCTTTGCTTATACATCATACAAGAAATTTCACATCACTTTAAAGTCTGTAAAAATCAAAAATGTGGTTTCTTACTATTTAGTTATGAAGAAGTAGCTTGACTCTTCTGCATGTTCTTGACCTTGGTTAAGCCTTCTTTTATCATTGCTCTCATGGTAAGCTGCACACACATGCACACAAACAAGAAGTTTTAAAATTTCAAATTACATGACAATGCTACAGATTTGGTCTTGTTTCTGCAAGCCAGCAAAAATTTGTAATGTTTAAAATGTGAGGGTCTAAACTTTTATTGGACCTGACTACTATGAAATCACAGATAAACAGCTAGCAAATAACTACTTATGAAGGTAATTCCAGTACCAAGGACATTTTAAGCCAACATTTTAACAACTAGAGTTCAGATAGCTTGCCAGACAGTTTTTGCTTTCCTTAACTTTTAAAGAGGCTAATAAATCCAAGAAGACACATTATGGGGAATGGATGGTTTTGGGAATCATACTAGGACCTTTCATGGAAGGAGTGCTAGAACAATATTAATACGCATACGTTAGATACCTAACAATGTAGAAAAATCTTTTATTTTCATCTCATATAAAAAATTCCTGAAGTCTGACATTGCGCATACAGCTATACAAAACCAATCCATTTTCACTGTCTTCTAGCTTAATTACTTCTTATCATATTTTTGTTCAGGGTTTAGTTGAGCCTTGTCTTAGACTTCTCTGCAACTGCCTTGACATCTCAGGGCTGGCTCCTGGTATGAGATGCCTGCTTCCATCCTCACATAGATTAGGAGTTTGTGAAGTAATCATTTTGTGAATATCTAGGATTTCATGCTAGCATCAGAGAAATTACCAATTGATAAAAAATATTTCTAATATTCTCCCTCAGGAAGCAGAATTAGACATAATGACTACCATGCTTCATAAAGGTGGCCTGGAGTCCATATTCAGAGGTATGATCTCATTGTGATGTTGTCTGATGAAGCACAGTATCACATCCTGGAGAATGTATGTTATGGTATCCTGAAGACAAGATTGAAATTGGACTGGCATTTCCTCCAGATGTTTCCTTTCAACAGTTCTCTTCCAACACTGTTTCAGTTTGGGTTTTGTTGTTCGGCTTTTTTTCAAGAAATAAGGGGGTCTTGTGAGTTTTTCCTATCTGAAACCTAGCTCTCATCACTGCTGAAAGAACATGGTCCACACACAACCAAAATCTTCATAATTTGGTGGCTGTTTTCATAGTGTTTACTTTTCCTATGGAGCCAAATGCTTTCAGTCTCAGCATCATCTGGCCCACAGTTTTTAACTATTGCACCAATCATTTACCATGCATATTTTTTGTCAAAAATTATTATAAAAAAAATAAAAATAAATGACAGACAGTGATATCCTCTCACAGTATTCAGTCATTTAAGTAGCATTGTATGGACATCTTTGGAAAATAACAACTATTAAGGCAGTCCTCTATAACATAACAGTGCCATTATACTGACATATGCACATACTCAAAGGTTGATACAAATTGAAACTATCATATGTGTGTAAAATATTGTAAGTGATTTTGGTCTAGTGATAGTAAGTTCTTTATAAATTCATACTTGAGTACAGAACTGATCCTTCTTGTCAGCAAAACTAATATCTGCTTTGGTCTACCTTGGTTAAATAACCAAAGCTTTTGCTTTTGCCTTGTCCTCTGGCTTATCTTGTCTAGAGGATGCAACAGACCAATGTTTAACTTCAACTTGCTTTGCAGCTAAGAAATAAATCTAGGCAAAATTGTTACAGATTCTGTTCCAATTCCCATTGCACCCAATCTCATCAGCAGGTATGTGGAACCTACGGAAGAATAGAAATATGAAAACAACTAGAAACTCACAATATCAAGAGATGATCGGGGATTTTTTTTCTGTGGAGAGATGAATATGTTGAAATGAAAATGAATTATGAGAAAGAGTTGATTTAAAGAAATTATTAATTTTGGAAAACCAAGGAAAACTAGATAAGTTTTTAACGTTGAAATTCTCTAAGCGTACATATTTGCTTTTCATGTCAAAGTACCTATGTCAAACTAAAATATTTATTTTAAAAGGTGAAAATAATTAAAAGAATATACAGTTGTGCTGATCCAGATTTCTGCAATGGAAGACGCAGAGACAGTACATGAAAACACTCTTCGTTTGAATTTCAGATGGGAAAGTTTCAAATGATCAGCAATTCCCTTGAGATGGGAAAGGAGGAGTTATTGCCCAACTTCAGTCTAAAGTAGTTATTTAGTTGCATCTGATTCTATGAAATTTCTGATTCTAAGTTGCATTTTGATTCTAAGGAAGAAAAAAATTACGCGATGCATTAATCACACATACCTATATCATGATTAATTTCTGGTCTTACCAATCCGTAAATCAAAATGCAGTTCTTAGTTAAGCAGTTGTTAACTATAACAATCTATTGTTTGCATTTCTTAGGCAGGTTGCCATAGTCATTGTCTGTATGACACTATTGTATGTTTAAATATTGGAAAGCTCCTTTGGGAAGTCTGTCTTTACTTCAGCAGCACAAGTGTTCACAGGAGGAAAAAACTTCTTGAAAATATTTCCTAAGAAGACATCACATGACCATAACGATATGTGCTGATTAAACTAGAAGCTTGTTCCTCTTTAACTGATCCTAAATGAAATTCAGATTTCTGAAGAGAATATATGCAAAACAATAAAATTAGGACCCTCGCTCACATTTGCTGCTTTTTGATGCCTCAGACATCTGTGCTTAATTATTCTTGTCAGTGGACAATATATCCTCTTCATGCAAGTTCATACAGCAGAAAGAAGATGAAGTTTCTTGAAGAGAACCTTAGGGGTAAGTGTAAAAGTGTATTTGCCTTCTATAATTTCTCAGATGACAGCATACGAATAATAGACTTAATGGCCCACTGCCATTGTTGCGGGGTGTCCGGAGGGAAGCTTACAGGAAAAACAAGACATAGTTATGGTCTGACCAAAACCCTAGATTTCCCATGTTTTGGTAAATCACAAAGGTTTAGAAATTTGAAATTTAAAATACCTGTATTTAAGTATTTAGACAATTTAAAAATAAAACTTTCAACTCTGTCTAATAAGGAACAGGAACACATCCACTGATTGTTTTTATTTCTAATTGAGAGTAGATTTGGAGGCAGTCTTTCATAAGCAGCAGTGGGCTTACATGACACACAGGAGAGCAAGGACAGACACAGCTGAAAGCGGGAATATCCATGAAGATTTTTAGGATCATGTGCTTTCATGTGTTTGCAACAGAGCAAAAGCAGTCATGTGATCAGTTACTCAACACCAGCCCACACACAGGACCTAATTTAATACAAATGCCTTCCAAATTAGGGAATCAAAACCGGAGTAGTATAGATTCCACAGAAGAAAGCTAATGACAGACTTTCAGAATCGCTATGTTCTTCCTACAGTGATTTTCTTTCCCTTCTTCTCACCAGCAAGGGCATGTATTAGAGGTAAACAATGTTGACAGAGTGATTAAAGACCCAAACCACTGCTTTTCCCAAACCGAACAGCTATGGGGAAAGCAAATTTTTTGTTTGTTATGTTTTCCCAGCAACTTTCTCTCATACTCCTCCCAAATGCAAAAACTAACAAATCAAAATCTCAGTAATAGTTACCACCTCATAATTGCATTTGAAATATTAAATCTTGAAGGACCGTATATGATCTTTCATAGGTAACCAAGGTATGGTTACCTTATTCACATGATGTTGTATGTTGACATTTATGGACCAGTAATTCCATTTTACTCTAATATAGTTTTTTTAAAGTTGGACCCCTTAGGACCGAGGCAGAAGAGTATTTGGACAAAGGTTCTTGAGCTCCAGTGATCCTTGAGAGCAATGCTGGGGAAATGGATTTCTGCTCCATTTTAAGGCAAATGTGTATGTTTTAATTTTCCAGACTCTTGCTACTTCTAGAAAGTTAAGGCTGTTACCTGAGAAAGCTCCTGAAGCTGCAGTATTGGTTTAAACCACCCTGCTTATACAACCAATACAGCTGGCCAGCCACACATACAAGCTACAAATCTGACCTAGGTTTGGGGTTTTTTGCTGGATTATTTTTAACCCAGATCACTTCTCTGATCTGGTTCACCGCTCTGGTACTGAACAGGATGAGGGTAACAGAGGCAGCAGTATGAATTAAGAATGAGCAGTCAGAGATGAGGGCAGTCAGACAAAGTGTACGCATGGGCTATAAAACTTCTACCAAACTGTGGACCAATATGTTTAATTCCAATGGCTCCTCTGAAATTGCCTTAGATGGTGAACCAATGACAATCACCAGAGCAAGTCACTGTGATATTTTGCTTCTAGTGCTGTTAATTCACAGACAACTGTGGGAGATGTGCTGTTCTGATTGTATAGTGGCAAGATGTTTTGGGAAGAATTTATTTTTATTGTTTCAGGGTAACTTTATATATATATATATATATATATATATATATATTTTATTATCTGTAAATATAGGTACCTGGCTGCCAGTGTTGGTTCCACCTTTTCTGCAAGTTCTCCTAATTCCTAATAAAACCCAGGTTTTGTCTCTATTACTCCATATTGTCAGTTTGCACTGATTTTGCTCTCTGACTGGTCCTCCACCTGCATATGCATCTGAGGTACTAAAAACCTCAGATATTTCTCAAAATATAGATTTCTCACTCTCCAATAGATTCATCTTCCAATTATTTTATTGATGCCCAGTGGATCATGATCACATTCACTCTAGCAAAGTCTATGAGACAACAGAACTGTTTCATCCTGACAGGTGGGGTACAAAACAATTCTCAACTTCGTATCATAGCTGACAATCAGCTATTTACATGTCAGTAACTGAATCCCATAATCTACCTTTTCCTGTCAGCTAGGAACCCTGCCACCATCTCAACACCCTCTTGAGCAGTCCAGGAGCCATTAGACTGGAGGTTCTACAAAGTCCCTACAACTTTCAGCAGTGTCTTTCGTTTCCTAAACTCTCCCAGTAGTACAGATCTCAAGAAGCTGTAATTTCTCTGAGTGCCATAAGCAGCTTGCACACATTTACCCCTCACCTATACCATACTCATTGATAAGCTACAACGCCAAGTGTGAGAAACAAGTCATCTAATTGAGGTTTAGGGTGGGTTCACCCAAATGCTTAGAAACACAGCCGCAAAGAGATCCCTCAAACTCCGTTGCATGGTTCCTGCATCAGCTTTCTGTAAAGCGATAGATTTAAGACTGGTCTTGAGAAAGAGTAGAAAGAGCAGAGCTGTTTAAGACATAAACTTGCAAGGGAAAAGGAGTCTGGAAAACTGTTCCCTTGTCTGTCATTCAAGGCATAGAGCTTTTTGTCCATTTTTGTTATTAATTAAGAAACAAATCCAGGAACTGTAACAATCTCTTGCAGAAAAGCCTGTAAGTCACTCAGAACTGGCTAAATTGTTGGGGTGGTGGTGCAACCACGTTACAATTTCTCACCAACTAAACCACAATTTAGCATTTCAGTTTTGAATCATGCTTGTTTTGCTGCTTTGAAAATGAGGGTGAAAACTTCAGTGGTAGAAATGCAGATTTACAGCTGCTGTTGATTGTTTTAACTCCTTTGATGTCAGTAGTTGGAAGGAAGATGAATAGCAGCTGAGAAGCTGTTTGACTCCTTTACATGAAACAGTCATTGCTCCACATCAATGTCATCCAGGGAAGCCTTCTGATGGCTCTAGAGATGAGGACTTGGAAAAAGATACACTGCTGACTGACTGACTGACTATCAGATCTTGCAGTGTGCTGATCTCATTCCAGGAGCTACACATCTGCATGCACTTAGGAAGACAAGATGTCTCACTCCTGCATTGGTTCAGTGCATTGGCTGCAATGGCTCTGGTAGTTGCTCAGCATTTTGCAGAAGTGTTGAACTTTCCACACTTCTACCAACTGAATGGAAATGAAAGGGGGGAGGGGTTTAATTCCAAGCAGCTTAAAATGACATGTTCTGAATTTCCATTAGAGGATGGTAGTCTGCCATCTCCCAGTTAATTTCCACTGTGTATAATATTCAATAGTTGCAATCATACTGGATTCTATTCCAGATACAATAAGAACTCTTTGTAACTAAACTTTCATTTTGAAGAAGTACTTCCATTCTTGTTCCTTAGGTTCAAAATACCATTATACGTATGGATAGGTTATCCATATATAGGAATTATAGCAACAGGGAAGCCCTGGTATTCAAAGGACTTCAATGAGGCAAGGTTTGCACATAGAAGTAAAAGACTCGATATCAGGATGCACACACTTCAGTGTGAGCTAAATCAAGAGTCAGTGACTGATCTGATGAAAACATGCACAGTAAAGCTCCTCACTAAGACCAAGGGAGCCCTTCCAAGGCCTGCTAAATACCAGATCTCTTCCACAGTGCTCATTTTCCTTTGTTCCCATGCTGTCTTAAGACATGGCTGGTAACTTTGTCAGCAACTGAAGAGCTGAACAGGAACGTGAAAAAGTTACTCTAAAACACAAAAGAAGCAATTTCATCCCATCCAGAAGGAAGGAGCCATCAGCAGTGAGCAATCTTGTGCAATATGGGTAAGCAAGGCTGACTGTACTCTGCTGCTGTGGCACTGGTTTCAGGAGTAAAATACCCCCCACCGGGGGAGGGCAAGAAAGACCCCCTCAGCACGGTGACAGTGGGGGAAGGCTTAGAGCACAGGGGTATTGGAATTTTTTCCTAAATCTGATAGGAAAACTCAATCCTCTCCACAGTTCCGTTCCCAGAAAACGGTCCTGTTGGGGGGAGCTGCCTGGTCGGTGTGCGGAGGGAGATTTCAGGACAAGCTTTCCGGCTCTCCCTTCCTCTCCGCCAGCCTGGCACACGGGCCAGTGTACCGAGGTGAAGCGAGAGGAGCTGCCCCCCTCTCTGTCCCGCCGGGGTCGGGATGGCAGTGTCCCACGGGGCCGTGCTCTGCCCGAGGACGCGGGGTCCCAGGAGCCGTGCCCCTTCCGCTCGCCCACCTTGGGCGCAGACGGGGCGGGGAGAAACCCGACCCCCGCCGCCTGGGGAGGGAGAGGGGCTGCGGCAGCGCGGGAGGAGGCGGCGGCGCGGCCGTGCGACTCCCCCATCCGGAGGGGACACCCCCACCTCGAGCAGCGGGGAGGCCGCCCCGGCCACCGCGGCAGCAGAGGCAGCGCAGGCAGCGCGGGGCGTCCCAGGGCAGGGCAGGGGAGGGCAGGGCAAGGCAGGGCGGGGCGCGGCGCTGCCCTCTCGCCGAGCGAGGAGCGGAGAGAAGAGGGAGCCGGCGCCGGGCGCCCGTGTGCCGCTAGCCGGCCGGAGCCATGCGGAGCTGCGGGAGGGCGCGGGGGGCTGCGGGCTGGGCCGCCCCGCTGCTCCTGCTGTGGCAGTGCCTGCCGACGGCGCGGCCCTACAACTTGGACACCCGGCACGCGCTGCTCTTCCGCGGGGGCAACGGGACCCTCTTCGGCTACTCGGTTCTCCTGCACCGCCACGGCGAGGAGCGATGGTGAGTCCCCGGCCGGGCCGCCCCCGCGGAGGCCCGTCGCGCTTTTTCGCGGCCGCGGCTCCTAACGCTGCCGTCTCTGCCCCGCAGGCTGGTGGCGGGCGCGCCCCGGGCCACCTGGCCCGCCAACACCTCGGTGGTCAACCCCGGGGCCATTTTTCGGTGCCGGATCGGCGGGAACCCCCACGGGCAGTGCGAGCAGCTCCAGTTGGGTGAGTCGTGGGCGGGGAGCCCCTGGCCGGCGCGGGGCGGGCAGCAGGCATCCCGCTGCCGGCGGGATGGGACGGGACGGGGAGGGTCGGTGCCCGCCGCCCTGCGCGCACCGCGGCTCCTCCGCCGCTGCCTTGCGGACGGGTTGTGCCGGGTCCTCCCCGGGTTAAACTGGGGTTTACCTCTTGCTAAAGCGCTATTGCCAAAGGGCAGTAACGGCGGCACCAAGACAGAAAACATGCACCAGAACTCGCTTGGGAGAAGTTGGGTGTGACAGCGCCCGTTCCCACAGCCATGTTTCGCACCTTTGAGCGCACGGGTCAAAAGTGCCGTGAGAGGCTCGATCCGAGTCCCCTACTGCTCGAGAGACCTAGTGCAACTTTCGGAGCAGGGGCCGGATGCAATTAGCTCAGGAATGGAGGAGTAGAAGTATGTACCTGAATCATCTTTTCTTCTTCAAAGCCTTCCCTTCATAGAAGTCACCCTAAAGTAACCCTGAACCACACTTGTCTTGCCAGATGGGTTCTCCCTGCTTGCAGATTTGTTGAGTTTCAGGGGAACAAAGCTAATATTTACCAAATCAGTTTTTCTAGCTACTGCATTTAACCTAACTCCTCTCCACCTCGGCAGCCTCCATAGTTTGGAGATGTAACTGGATGCACTTATCCAACTTCCAAGTGTTTGATACTTGTTAAAAAGGAGAAGACTTTGCAATGGGTTAACATGAACACGTGTGAGTTACTTTAGGCTCTCTTCCTGTCACCCTTGCATACAGTGCTATTCATTCTATCCTTCTGCTATGCATAGAAAGTTTCCTGAACTTCCTGTCCTGCTGTGACTGAGGCCATTGGATCCGTTAGAACTGTGACTGCGCCGCCCAATAAGGATAAGAAGTGTGAGAAGGAGCTTTCAAATTGCGCGCCATGACCTATGGGCCTTCAGGGCAGAACGCAGCATTCCATGACGAAAATGTTAAACCAGTTAAAACAGTTCTACATGTCTGTGCATAAAGCTTAGAACTGATAGGTTCTACCTATTTTATTTTACTACGAATAGAAGTTATTTTTTGTAACGGAGCTACAAAAACCTAAGATACGTCAGTGGTGCTTTTCTTGTAGTCACATGAAGAAAAGACAAGCAGTTGTTACTAGGAAGAACAGAAATAAAGCTTCCACCAGCCCAAATAGTTGTGGGTAATTTCATTCTGAGTAATTTCATTCCAGTATTAGATCAATTGAAAAGTTATATATAACAAAGAGCTTTTTTTCTCCAACTGCTTGTTTGTAAGAGGAGGCTTGCAAAAAGGCAAAAAGGTCAACTAAAGTGGTGAAATAGCATGTACTAGGAGGCAATAAACCCCTACTCCTGGATTGGAGGTTAAAATAGTCCTTCACAGTGTGGGGGAAGGAAAGGAAGGATTGAAAGTTTCAGGTTCTTTCAAAACTACATACATCTGCTGTACTTCTCAACTTACTCATTTAGCCAGTGGAGAAACAAAAGCTCTAAAGAAGTAATTTGATGGATTTTTCCTCAATAGCTTAGGGGATTCTAAATGAAATGATGCAACAGACGTATGAAAATGTTTATGTGGTTCCAGTTTAACATGGCCTCTATTTCCAACTTTAGAGGCTGCAGGTTACACAATGTAGTTTACTGTTCTATCCTACACTTCTTTAAAAACTGGTGGTACCACACCAGATTTTTCCAAATTGTAGGTTTCCATTAATACTAGATGACATCTTTACATTGCCAAGTTTCATCTATAGTATTTCTGAGGATAAATAGATACTGAAAAGAAGCGCTGTATTGTAAAACAGGTCAATGAGGTCAATGAAGAAGCCAAAGGCAGCTGTGGTGCATGGGATGTAAATGAAGTGGGATAGTATTTGAGGGTGGTTAAGCCTCTGCCGTCCTGCTGAGCAGTCACAGAAATACAGAAGGGAACTTACAATTACAAAGCTGAACTTAATTATCTCTTGTCTGACTCATTCAGGCTGTCAACAAGTTTTGGATATAATGGTTTTATCAATGCTGAGTCTTTAAGTCAGTGACCTCCTCAGTTTTTCTTCTTGGATTTTTGCTAGTGCCAAGTTTGGGTTTTGATCTTATAAAACAGGGTCATTTTCTTTGAAAAATATGTGAGGACATTGCTGGACGGGCGCATTGAGAACTGCTTCTCTCTTTCTCTTAAATATTTGAATTCACGTTTCTTTCTAGGAAAAGAATCTTTGAGATAGTAAGTTTCTAATTATAAGTCATAGAAATGTAGAGGTGACAACAGGCAATAGAAGTGGCTTTCCAAATGTTGGGCCTCTGTAACGAATAGATGTGAATTACTTAGAGACATAAATGTGTTAAACCACTTTGTTGCTACATTTTACTAAAGTAGCCTTGAAACTGGCATAACTAATTAATGTAGGATACATGCAAAATTACAAAGCCTCCGATCACACAAAACTGCTGTTGTATTTTTTTATGTCACATGTTTCTATCTGCTTTCTTAGTAGCAAAAGAGTTGCTGGGAATAGACTTCTGCTGCAGTCATCACAGTATCTGAGATAACTCATCCAGACATACTTCAGAGAATTTTCATGTTGTTCAAGGTGTTGCAGGGGCCTGGCCTGGTTTAAGAGCCAAAAGGAGCCATGAAATATACTGCCATGAGATAACTAGCAAGTCTTTGTCTTTCCAGCCCCTCATTGGCACTTTTAAATCTCTCTCTGACTGATAAATTAAGGAGTTTTGAGAGTTTCTTTTCCGATTCTAACTTCTGGCTAGGGTGTCAAGTGTTCTATTCTGCAGATTTATTTGCTTTCTTAGTATTTTTAAATAATGGCTTATGTTAGATGCAGAGACTTGTAATCAAACCCTAGGCACAAGTACAAAATACAGTGCTTCAAGTTCAGTTTATTACTTGGAGCACTTACTGTCTATCTTTTAGTCTTGAATTTTGAGTCCCTGCCCATATTAGTTTGGGGTAGTCACGGATTAATGTAGAGGAATTTACACAAAATTCTTTAGACGTTTTGACCTATTGCATTTTGGACTTACAAAACATTACAGAAACTTTTCAACAACATTGCTCTCAGATTTGTAACAGTGTAAGTTGCTGGCTAAAATATATAGAAAACAATTTATGCAATTTACCACCCAGTCTAAAAAAAATAGTTTTAACTACAAATGTATACAGTAAATTCAGTGCATGCAGTTTAACATGAGGCCAGAAAGCTCTGCCTGCTGTTACAGTCTTGCACCCTTCCTTTAAGGCTCTGCTGTAATTAACCTATGAACAAATTGCCCTCTAGCTCCCCCAGCTGAATCATTACAAGGGAAAAGCAAACAGTTAATGGTTTTCCCCAAAGGACTGACCTGTGTTTGTTCAATATTGATTTCAGTAAGTTTGGCTTTTGATAGCTTGGCTTTTTTATCTCACTTGCATTGCTCATACCCTGCCAGTGATCTCCTTTCAAAGAGCCATACTGTTCCAAGGAACATGGGACCTTCTGGACCTAAGTCTGATGTAGAGGTATAGAAACTGGTGTCACTTGAAAATATTTTGGGTAAAAGTCATTTGAGAGATGTAAGAGGCATAAGACCTATCAGATCTATGAAAAGAGAGAGAATTTCCCTGGGCAAGTGAAAGAGAGACTGATGAGGCCCTGACATCTCAGAGCAGGATATCAGAAGGCTTACTGTCTTTGCAGTAGACTTCACAGTTTTCATCAGTTAGCAATTGGACCAGAGGAGTTATTGGAGGATAAAAAGGATCATGGGAAGCTGTTGGACATGGAAAACATTGGAGCAAGTTATGTAAAACTGGTTTCTCAGATGACATTGCAAACATCTGTATTATAGTCCTTGAGGCCAAAGCTAGAAGTGGCTTTATAAGTTGTGACCTTATTTATATGTAATTGTAGTGTTTCTGTGGATGCATTCAGTGGGGATTATAGCAGAAGTGTATCATCCAGCTGTGTGATGTACATAGGCTGGGCAATTACTTATTTCTCAGTGACTTTATGACAGCACATGTTCCTTTTCCCTGAGGCAACCAAGCTGCTATGTCCTCTTGAGCTTATGCAGTACTGCTCTGTTGCTTGTGCAGAATACTGAATTTTTTCATTTGATAAAGCTTTTATAATGTCATACCCTGAGCAGGGACTCATCATGGTGTCTGGGATGTCAAGCTCACACTTCTCTCTCCCACAAAGGCCTGTAATTTTCAAGGTGGTTGAATACTTGCCAGTCAGAGAAAGAAAGGAGACATAAGGCAGCAGGTCAGCAGAAGGCCAAAGTGATCCTGAGTCAACTTACACTGGAGCCAGGGAAAGGGGGAATACAATCCAATGAACATGAATGGTGGTGATTTTTCTCGTTACAAACCTCTGAAACAGGCACAGGACTGAAGTACTGAGACAAGCCAAACTTCCTCATCTCTCAGTCATCCTTGTCTGGTTCTATTTGATTTAATGATAAAAAGTCTCAGCCTCTTGAGGTTTAAATTTATTACCCTGGTCTTCTCTACTTCTTCCATCTCCTGCAAATGCGCATATGAAGTAAGTCCCAGGAAAGTCATTGTCATAAGAGGATGGAACGCATTGCTAGAAGGGATTTACAGAAGTGCCTTTTGTGATTTAAAGGAGGATGGGACATTACACATGGGAGTGTAATGGAGTTTTGTTTTCTGAGGAGGTTTCAATCATATTAACATGCTCTATAATTCATGCAAACTATGGAAATGTCTCCCTTAGGAAGTGAGAAGTTTTATATGACATAGCTCCAAAATAAAATTCCAAAACTAAATTCCAAACTTGTTTTGAAAAGTGGTATTCAGTACATGGAAGTTCACTGACATTAGCCAAGAAGGATAATTTGGAAGTTTATCACTTATTCCTCAGAAACAGAGAATTTGCAGAAAAATCAACTTCTTTTTAGTAGATTTTAAAAGTGGATTTTAATTTGTGCTTGTCTTGGAAGGACTCCACATGTTAATTCCCTAGGTGACCTAGAGGAATTATTAAATTATGATAATATAAAATCTCTTAGCCCAAAGACAATTGAATTTGATGTTATTTTGAGTACTAAGGTCGTTTCCTGTTTACTTGGATTTTGCATACTATTTCCTCGATGTCTTAGGGCAAGGCACATGCTGGAGGAAGTAGTAAAGAAGAGATGAAGGAGAGGGTCAGGTGCCTCTTGACCCTGTGAAGAGTGTTGTTTTTGGAAGAAGGTAGAGTACAGTTGTATGCAGGGTATGTCATCCTTTCTGCAGTATCGTGAGGTGTTCTGGACTGCATTACTGGTGTCCCTATCCAGGCAGGGAGAAAGCGTGATGTTTAGAAAAAGTGGAGGGGTAGTATGGGAGTAGGAGAAAGCAAGGCTCCAACACTTTCTTCAGAAAAATGTCAATGGCTAGGCCTGTCATAAAACAGTAGGGAACAAGCTCTGAGATAAGGATGGTTGCTAGGTCTTACTCCTACAAATGTTTGATGAAGAATTATCTGGATTCCATTAACCTGATATTTTCTATCAAAAAGTCCATGACATCCTAAGTATAAAATTATCTAAGTCAGTTGCTACATATATGAGAATATATGTAGCAAACCCCACAGTCTCTCATCTTTCTGCTTACTGAATAGATTAGGTGTATCCCTTTATTCTGTTTCCATACTTAATCAATATTGTCCAGGTTTATGTCCTGTAAAGTGAACAAGTCCACTAAATTAGGAGTGTATTCATATAAACTCTCTAATGCATTGGACAGTAATAAATTTCAGCTCTACTGTGAGCACAGTTGTTTTGTTTGGGTTTTTGGTTTTTGGGGTTTTTTTTTTTGGTTGGTTGGTTGGTTTTTTGTGGAGAGGGAGGGTGATTTAAAGGTTTTTTTTTTTCCACAAAAACAATGTATCCAGCCCTCTTCTCGGTAAACCCCTTAAACCTCAAAAGTTTTGAGTTCACTAGTAACTGAATTGAATCTGGGAAAGTCTTTAAAATTATACAAAAGAGCTTGTTCAAGTGACATAATGTGTTTCCTTATTTTAGAGGAAGGTTTTTTCCTAAACTGTCATGTTGATGCATGGAAAATACCAATTCAATAATTTGATTAGTGCTTATTTATGCAAACATCTTACAAATGAAAAGCTTTGTATAACTTAGAATAAATGTGTAGCTTCTCTTTATCATGGGTATCACTACTGCTTTCCAGAAGAAAGCAAATATTTGCTAACTTGGCAATACTGTAACCTTTTGGGGGGGGAACGAGGAGAAGGTGGAGTTAGAAGAAATTTCAGTATGTTCTCTAACATTTTAAAAAACTACTCTCCTTAAGAACAAATACAAAGAGCTGCTGCTAAGTAATTGCAACAGTGCAAGGAGTACACAGGACATACATATGTAGTGATCTGACATCCCCAATAGACGTTGCAGTTATACACCCTTTATTTGACAGCCATTAGCAGTAGAGATTGTTTTAAGGTCTGCTTCCAATAGAAACATAGTTGGGTAGATGCTTGCTTTAGGCTAGATTTTAGGTAGCACTCATGGGTATTACATGTGTTTCTTATGAATTTTTAGGCTGAAGAATACTTACAAACCAGCCCTTTACCAAAATTGAATGTAATGTCACTTTCTATCTTCATAATGATCCTCACTGCCAACCTATCTTGTTCAGAACCAGTATGATCCCTTTGGCTATGTGCAATTGTACCTTTGTTCAAGAAGAAAGTAAAAAGTCTACATGACCTATGTAAGACAGAGACAAAAGATCACATCCACCAAATCCAAATTATAGCAATGTTCCCATGGAGTTCTCATACTTACCACGTGGCTCTTCACCTTGTCCCTCTGCTCAGAGCATTGGTCTTTGTATCCTAGGCGACCCCAGAGGAGAACCCTGTGGGAAGACTTGTTTGGAAGAGCGTGATAATGAGTGGCTGGGTGTCAGCTTGTCAAGGCAGCCAAAAGAAAATGGATCTATCGTTGTACGTATTAACCACTGGATCTGCGCGTCTGTTTGTCAGACTGCATTCACCTTCCTTATGCTTCCATGTCAAATGTCATGTTTGTTTTATATCCATAGGCTTGTGGACATAGATGGAAAAATATATTTTACGTGAAAAATGAACACAAGCTCCCACACGGTATTTGTTTTGCCATCTCTTCTGACTTTCGAACTGAACTGAGCAGAAGAATATGCCCCTGCTATATCGGTAAGCAGAATGCTTGGATCCTTTCATGGGGAAGGATGATGTGGAGTTTGTGAAGAGCACGTGTTGCTCTGAGCAGGATTCTGCAGCAAACGTTTGAAGATTGAGTTCTGATGATATGAGCCCAGCTTATCATGCAAATTTATTAGCAAGATGTTTATCACTTCAAGAAAAATTGCTTTCAACAGGCAAAAAATTAGTTGAAGCAGGGCTTTGAAATACTGGCTCCCTGGACTGGATCACTGAAGGGCATGCCCTTCTCAAAAACAGGCCAGTAGAGGTCATCCTCCCTTCCTTTACTCTTGTCATTTGTGTTCTCTGCTCAGGAGAGTCACACAGCAGAGCAGCAGAAATACCTGCAAGTGATTGTTGCCATCTGCTCCTTAGCCTTTGATACAAAGATGCTGTGGTGCCTCCTCACAGTGCATGTCCCTGTTCCTTACTTGCCTTCTGGCGAGGATGCTGCTGTGGCATGAGACCTTCAGTGGTCCTTCCTCTGAAGATTCCAGGGCCAGAGTAAGAGTCAAGACCTGAAGATATCAAGTGACTCCATCCATGCCTTCCCTATCTCTACCTCTCATCCAGGAGAATGGTCTCATGACCCTGTGCCTTGCCAGTGCAAGGATCAGCTGGCAGTCTGGGCTTTCTGTGCAGACAGAGTAATGCCATCAAATGTCCCACTGCTGGCTTTGGAGACTTACAGGCATTGGTGAAATCATGCTTTTATCTTTGGATACTTTAAGTGTACAAATCCATGCAGGAGATGAAGGGAACCCTGATGGAAGGCAGTTAGCAAAGAATTGCAGGAAAACAGTGTTGGATGTAAACAGAACTGCTAAGGATGATAGATATCAGTATGTCTAAGTCAGCCATAACACAAGCCCTTCATATCACTAGAGGAGCATCAGGGCAACTCCTATGAAGATACATAAGCCTGTCAGTCAGATTACACCTGTATTACGGAGTGGAAGAGTTAAGTTTATCCAGATGTGGTGCTCAAACTATTAGTGCTGTTTCATTCAATTTTAAAAGAAGGGTATAGTCTTTAAAGTCACAATATTTCAAAGGCAGGTGTGATCAAGTGCTACATAGTCCTTTGAGTTTGTTACAATACTGTATTGCAGCTAAAGGCTATAGTGGAAACTGGTGGTTTTAGTTTTCTTACACAACTGAAAACCAACTTCTTTTTTTTTTTTGTGGGAGGGAGCGGGGGAGGTTTTTGTTTTCTAAGTTCTGTTGAAGACCTGGTAAAAAGGTCTGAAACTACATGCTTCTCATCCTTTTTAATATTTCTTGCCCATTCACAGATTTTGCACGAAAGTTTGGAGAAAACTATGGGTCATGCCAGGCTGGAATTTCTAGTTTTTATATTGAGGTGTGTGCTAAAGATACCAAACTTCTCTCTATTTATATATTTATTTATATGTATACATATATTAAAGTGTACATGTAAATGCAAACATCAACACTGTCTTTTACTGTGGGAGGGAAAAATCACGTGTCTAATTTCTTTTAAATTGAACATTGTTAAGATTTGCAAATAAGACCTTTACTTTTTATTCCCAAGAATACTTCTATATCGTACTAAATCTAAAGTTACTTTTCATCTGGAAAAAGAGCATGAAGTTTTATTATTCTCTTTAATCTGTTTGATGTAATAGTAACACTCAATGCTTACATTCTTGCTTTACAGAGTCATATTCTATATTATTTAATCTCCATTCCACCCTAAGATTATAATTTTGAAAAAACTCTTTTGAGAAGAGAATATCCTGTTTGTTGCTCTGTTTTGTTGTCACAGCTCAAAGCTTTTAATAACCGTATTTTTAGAAACTCTGGAAAATATTGCCTGTAATCTAGTGGTGAACCCCAGCACTGAGCCAGATGCATCTCCAGTAATATTTTGTAGAATTCAAAGGAGATCAAAAGAAAAGCATTTGATTTGTTTTGCTTATTTTCCTGAATATTTAAATGTCAATAACATGGCTTTGTTTTACTTTTCTTTTAGGACTTAATTATAATGGGAGCCCCTGGATCCTTTTATTGGACTGGTTCTGTTTTTGTATACAATACAACTGCGAATACAATCCATGCTTATACAGATTCAAATAACCAAGTGAAATTTGGCAGTTATCTAGGTACTTAAAATATGTTATGCTGTACAAAAATATAAGCTAAAGAGGTGGTCTTGAAGTGAGTGCACAGTGATTTTTCAGTACTTTCATTATTAATCCCAGAAGTGACAGTTCTAAAAATGTTCTGATTTTGTTAAATATTATTTTATTATAAGACTTCCTCTCTGTTCTTTTTACAAGTAAACTTCTCAAACATTGGATTTCTGTTATTATCATCTCTCCACTGAATTTTAATCATTTCTTGATTTAGAAGGTAGAGATATGCTTCTGCTTAGCAATGGTTTGCACTTCACTCTTACATCTGAAATGCTGCCACGGACTTTCATGGAAAAAGACAATGCTTTCACATATACCAGAAATATGGCAAGTTTGTTACAGTGAAAGCTGCAAGCAAGCCTTAATTGCATTGTCAATAAGGGGAAGTATGCTATGATCTTTAGAGACAAACTTGCCTGCAATTGTGATTTTTTTCTTTTTTGTTCCAACTCTATCTTGGTCTGGATATGTGGGAAGGCAAACCTTATCTATGAATGTCTGCAAAGAAGGCCATGAGGTGCCTACTCATGTACCTGTATCCAAGTAATTAGCTGAATTTAGTGCTACCATTTGGAAAGGTTTATACCAAAAACCATCAGCAGCTTCAGTCTTCTCACCACACACTAAGAAAAGCTCGTCTGTCCTTCCTAAACTCCCCTTATTTTTGCTTGTGACCATTGCACTTTCCCATTCATAGATCCGGTTCTCATGGATAAACATTTCCTGTTTCTAATTCTACTCCTTTGACAATAGGAAGTAGGCATATGTTATGAAATAGCTATTATGAAATACAAAATGGCTAACTAACACTTCAGTGTTAACAATTCAGTACTGAGCCTTGCAAAGGCTGCAGATGGACTCTGCAGAAAAGTCAAACGAAAGAGATGCTGGGTGGTCAAAGGTACTCAGACATGCAGATCGCCAGGGTCAACCAGTAGCATTTCTAACTTTTCATAGGACAAACAAAAAACTTCAGAGAACGCTTGCTTCAGCTTTCCCATAACAGCAAAAAAAACACTGCACCTGTTAGGGGAAAAAAAGCTCATTCCAGATTTCTGCTCCTGCAAGTATAAGAATGAGAATTTCTGTAATGAATGAGTCAAATCATTGATAGCCAAAAGCCAGATACAGGCAAATGGGTATAGGCTTGTATAAGGACTGCGCTGGGGAGAGTGTAGCAAAGGCCTTTGTGCACATCTATGGTCTCTCCTAGTTTCCTTTGCTATCCAGGATCTGAAATCAGCTGGAGTTTGTTTCACTAATACTTCTCTAATGACCTGGTACATGTTGGCTCAGCAGAGCCCTGTGCCTTTTAAACTTGGTCTTTCTACATGAAAGTGAAGAAACGGGCCATTAGCTCATCTGTGTGTCTAGAGTAGCAGCTATGATAAACCTTAAATTCTGCATTGTTTCATGCTACTTCAACCTCTGCTTTGTTCCCTCATAATAGTACATAATGTGGTTTAAAGAACATAAAGGTACATTCCTTCATCTCCCTCAGGTTTTGTTCTGTTCCATCTTTGTAATTATTGAAGGCAAAAACCTCTTCAGGGCTAATTCTGTTACCAAAATTATTTTTTTTTTAAATCTGAATTTACTTCTCCCTTAAATAGTGAATAAAAATATCCCTACCAAGTGGTGGAAGTATATTATGATGAAAGTGTAATTCAAGCACATGACTAGACATAATTATCCACTTATTCTCTCCTTCTTTTGGCAAGGACTGAGAAGCTTGGCATCTTTATTTACATGTTTTCATTAAACTATCAAAAAATAATAATTAAGAAACTAGAGACTGCAGGAAGTGCAAAAGCATCATAACATTTTCCATAAGTTGTTTATGTACCAGACAAGTGAAAAAAGAAGGAACTTAGAAAGAGAAGCTGGTAATACATAACTCTTAGTAGTATTTCCTTGACTACTTCAGAGTATCTTGGAGATTAATAACTGATGTCTTTAAAAGGAATTATGTAAGTCAGTCAGTCTTATACGTCAGCTGAACTTGGTGAAAGAGTAACCTTAGGCACTTAATAAACTGTCTTAAAGAAATCACAAAGTAAAAGACAGTTTCTTTTAGGAATCTGAGAATGGCAAATGACATTACCATTACTAAGTTTGTCAGTTTTCTGAAAAGAGGAGAGAATTTTGGAGTTGTAAATAAAATTTCATTTATCTGTGCTTTTAAATGGTCAATTATGTGATTTTTGCCTGCCCCCCACCAGACATTTTGATACCATTAAATAAAAGTGAGGACTATGTGAATACTGTAATTTTTTTGTCTCTTTGGTGCTTTTTTTTAAAGTTCTTAAGAATTACCAATGTTTACACTTTAGCAGAACCAAAATAGCTAGAAAATAAATGTCAGAGGAGGTAAATTAAGGTTCATCCACTTAAGCTTAATTTTTTGTTAAATAAATAAAAACTAGATGTTGACCTTTAAATGATAAATTGCTTTGTTCACCTCTTTTAGCTTAAAATATGAAAAGAAAAAGATGAGAACTTGAATTCTATACAGTTATCTTCACAGATGAAGATTCAAGGCTTGTTCTTATCTGATCCAAGATGGTTTTTCTAGTCTCTCTGCATGCTGTGAAAATCAGCAGTCATTCAGAAAATGCAAGAGTAGCAGAATATGTTAACTGTCTTACCGGTTTCAACTTATCTGTAATGTATTCTGGAAAGAGTAAGGATAACTTGGGCAGCTACAGGTTGAGGCGTTAGCTTTCCTTTTGCAATTCCATGTCTGGATGTCTGCACCAAAATATGGTCCTGTTTAGGATCTGTCTACACGTACAGTGATGCTTTGTTACGTAGATTCATTTACAAAAGCTGATGTAATGTTTTCTTAATATATAATCAGGCTTTTGCTTTACTTTAATCCTGACATTTTTATGTTTATGTCTACAGTGCTCTGTGTGTGTGTACGTGCACATGCGTATGAGTAGCACTACATTTAATTTTGCTGCAGTCCAGTTACAATAGTCAGAGTAACAATTGAATCAAGTGTTTCCACAATGCAGTGAATGGACTTTTGATCATTTTTATTTGTATTACAACATGGAATCACTGAACAATTGCAGAATATGCATTAACAGAAGGTGTTTGCAATTTACTGGCTTTTAAAGTATGGCAGATAATTGAGTTCCTGGGGAAAAAATAAGTGTTTCTGGCACTTGTTTCTGCTTGCTGAAACTTAATGTTTGTATTAACCTTTTGCTTTTGTTTCAAAAACTTTCTTTTCTGTTTTCGTTGCTAATTTACATGAGGTCTGAATGTCAGACTCACAATAATCTGTGGTGTTGACAGCTTTTATGTGGCATGCTCCCACTTTTTTTTCTCTACATAGCATTTCCAGTACTGAATAGTGTATTTTTAATTTACAGGATATGCTGTTGGAGCTGGACATTTTCTGACACCAGACAGTACAGAAGTAATTGGAGGGGCCCCCCAACAGGAGCAGACTGGTAAAGTAAGGGATTGTCTATACTATTGGTTTGAAGAATATAGCCCCACAAAACCACACATGATTTTCCAACTTGGATTAATACATTAAAGACAAGTATCCAATAGGTATGACTTCTCACTGGGAGAAAAGTTAAAGAAGGAATTAGGGTAAACAATCTAGATAACAGTGATGTGAACTATGGTGTTAAGGAAAGGTACAGATAGGAAATAGTAAATAGCTGTAGCTTGTGATATTGTGTGTTGCTTTGCTGATTCTCTAGCACGTGCTGTAGAGAAAGCAGAGGGAAATATTTCAGATTATAGTTTGCCGAACTCCTCTTGTATTTTCTTTTCATTTTAGGCCTACATTTTTAGCATTGAGAGGCAACTAAACATTCTATTTGAACTAAGAGGTAAAAAGGTAAATATTTCCTACTACTTTTCTGCACCTTATAACTTCTAGCACGTGTTCATCAAAATTCAAAAATAGTAATGATTTCTTGCTTGCACACAGCTTGGTTCTTACTTTGGAGCTGCAGTTTGTGCTGTGGACCTGAATTCAGATGGCCTGTCAGACTTGCTAGTTGGTGCTCCAATGCAAAGTACCATCAGAGAAGAAGGAAGAGTTTATGTCTATATTAATTCAGGTTCTGTAAGTATTTTGTCTTAGAAACACATGGCAACACAGCCATTTTAATATAACAGGCTAAGAAGAGATTTCCTCTCTATTATCATACAATATTTCAAGATACAGGACAAACAACTGTAGAACTGTGATGACAACCCCAGCAGGAGTGTGTAGGCTGCCCGCAAAGGCCAGCGGTGTCAGCTGTAACGCAGTTACTTACAGTAGTGTTAGAACTGAAGACAGGCTGGGTTTGTTTCCCAGAAGCTTCAGGGGGTGACAGCCTGTCCCTGCAGCCCCTTTGCAAGCTCTCCTCCATTACTGTGCTTCCACTGAACTAGCATGTGAAGGGCAACTTTTTAAGTACTTTAGAAACAAACAAGGAATGAAAAATTTGCTTGCAGTTTCTGGTACCAGTCAGGAAAGAGAGTGGTAGTCCTCTGTTTTGCACATAAAGTAACTGGACAGATCGTGCATTAGAATTAGCTTCTTTTTAGTCTTTCTAAGAGTTCAGAAGTGACAGTGTAATCACTATTTTTGTGTGCTTTTGAATTTGTCTGGCTTTCCAAATTTTATCTTCATGTCTTATTTCCCTTCCTTTCCACACTAATACATATTTATTCTCTTATGCTTGCTATTAACCTTTCCTTAACTTTTTCTTACAGAGAACTAAGTCACTACAGGATACCTAAAACTCACTAAGGCACATACAATGGCTCTGAAGCAGCTACTGTTTACTACCTTTCTAGCACGTGCAGTTTTCTCAGAGCAGTAAGGCTCTGTATTTTGATATAAGCTTGCTGCTGTTAACAGCACCTGTTAACAGGTGTTTGCTGTGGGAACACATTGGTATTCTCTTTCTTAAAGAGTAACTTATTCTTTATTATTCTTACACTAAATACTGTGAAATATCTTTGATAATGCTTGCTTCTACACCAAGGAGTTTGGTAGGATGATACATTGGGAACCAAGGCAGTTTTAACATTTTGAGTAATGTTCCAGGTCACCTGGAAGATGCTCTGTAATGTGCCATTGACTCTGTTTTCCTTCAGGAAGCAAAGATGGTTGAACTGAACATAGAGCTCAGCGGGAGTGACTCATATGCAGCGAGGTTCGGAGAGTCCATAGCCAACCTAGGAGACATAGATAATGATGGTTTTGAAGGTAAGAATACAAAGAAAACCCCCTGGGTTTCATTCTCTTAGATCAGTGGACTGTCATGATAGACAGGAGGATTTTGGAAGTCTCAAAATAATTTAAGTTTGGGACTTGACCTTTTTTTTCTGACTTGAAATATAGCTGCTTCACAGTCAAGAATTAGGTTGTGTCTCTTTAATGAAGAGCATGAGTATAAAGTGATAACAGTCTGTAATTTTTTGTGCTGGACCTCAAAACTAATCCTGTTTTAGATATCTGAGACAAAGGTTAGGGAACAATTTGGCAATTTTGTAACATCATAAATAAAAATTACACATTGAGTCTAGATCTGCTTCTGTGTCACCAATAAGAAGTACTAAATATATGGAGATATTGAAAACAACCTTCAAGCTGGGAGACTATTGTGGAACTACTTCCCAGTTAGGACCTCAGGTGACTCATGAATTGCCTAGTATGTGCTCCCAGAGAACTGAAAACGAAGGGAATGACATCAATAGCCATGCCCCAGTACTGAAATCATAGTCTTATACACAAGTTTCAGGTTTTGTCCCAAAACATTTGCATTCTGCAAAAGAAAACTGAATCCCTATATAGGGCTGGAGAACAGAGAAGTAAAATCAAATTAATAGCAGCATAGCAAAGTAGATATGTGACACAGAATATAATGTAAAATGGGCGTCCTAAAACTGCAGGGGAGGTGGAGCAAACAAGTCGTTTAGGTTTTGAAGGGAGCAAAAACATTGAAAATAAAAAGTGGACATAATGTTGAGAGTGGCAGTAGGAAAAGAAATTTTGTAAGAAAAAAAGCTGGAAGCAAAATATATAGGGAAATTGGATGCTAGAAACAAATTTTCTGTAGTAAGTAATAAAAAAGAACAGCAGAGTGAACTTCTGAATGATCTAAACCATCAGTATCAGCCCTGTGAAGACACTGGGATGTGTGTTGCTGTAGAATCTGACCTCCTCAAGAACGTGTATGTTATTTTAATGTGCACAAGTTGACTGTACTAGTTTCATCACACCAGTAGAGAGACATAACATATTTTGTGTGTTGTAGTCACCACAGTATGGATTCAGTCAAAGAAGTGTTCAATAAAACCAAATAGTCAGAGCTTTGCTTTTCTTGTGATTTTGGTTTGGTGCAGTATACAGTATTTCTGATTTGCAGATAGTTCAGTTTTGCTTATTTGTAAATGCAAGTTCACAGTTATTAATAGTGACTTTCAAGATGGTGTAATTCATCTGCCCCTCCCTCCACTGTTTGGTCAACAACCTCTCAGGCTCTTTGAACCATGGGAGTTTTTGGTAAGGGCTGTTGAGGTGGATTGGTGGGTGGGTGGGTTCATTCAGTTTGTTGTGAATTGCCACACCCCTCTGGGATTAAATCATCCAAGCATAAAACAAACCAGCTACCTTCACTTTCTCCCCAAATGCCTTTCCAAGCCTGTTATCTACTGTTATGGACATTTCATAAAAAATGAATGGTTCATTTCACGCAGCATAATAAAAGTACTTCTTGTGTTTTAGTGATATAATCCATGTAGGACGAGCAGGAAAATCATCACAGTTCCATGAATACAAGGCTTTTTTTTTTTTTTTTTTTTTTAAATTTTAGATTATAATTTCAGCTATTTTCATGGTAACCTTTACACTTTTTAAGGGTCAAAATAAGTATTGCTAGAAACTTACAAGACTTTGTCTTGAACAAAATAGCTGTATTTGACCCTTGTTTTCCAGAAAAGTAGCAATTCAGGTAGAGTCAGACTACTGAGCTGCTCTGTATTGTTTTTGTTTTCTTCGTATCTGTGTTCAGCACTATTTTTGAATTCAGTCAAGTAAATTTGGTCTGGCATTGCATGCATCATGACTTGCATTCCTTTAACCATTCCTTGTTCATATTTCCTACTCAGCTGATCACTGCTAAATTGTTTTTCCACAGATGTGGCAATTGGGGCTCCTCATGAAGATAATCTAAAAGGGGCTATTTATATTTACAATGGCAGGGAAGATGGAATAACACCATCATTTTCACAGGTACGCTTTTTCAATGAAAAATAATCAATCCAGAAAAAAGTAAGTTTAAATCTAAGAGGGTTTTCCCTTCATTTAACACTATGACCACCTGAAGTACTGTGAAAGACTTCAGAAAATTTTTATGTATTCTGTGATTTCCAGTCATAATATAACCTGTACTCTAAGAGAGAAATAAATTGGGTTTGGGGCTTTAGACAGGGTTTATGGGACTTAACATTTGCAGGAATTGAGGAAGCACATAATAGCCTTCAGTAGTTGGGATAGCATTGTAGAGATTAACTTTCCAAGAATAATTTTATCTTTTACCTTTTCCTCCTCAGAGAATACAAGGACATCAAGTCAGTAATTCTTTAAGCATGTTTGGACAATCCATAGCAAGTGGCATTGATGCAGATAACAATGGATATCAAGGTAAATTAAACAATGTTCTTTATTTTTCATTTTTAAAAGAGTAGAGATTCATAGGGAACAACACTGCTGTGCTACTTGATACTTTTAACAGAAGCAAGATCTGTTATTAAGACAACATGTCACATCTTGTGTTTTGGAAAGAAAAAAGAAGAGGTAAAACTGAGGCCAAGCAGTCAATTTTCACGGTCATCTAACTATTATTTGAGGACTGAGAACAATGCAATAGTAAGACCGTAGTGCACAAGAGTAAGAAAAACATAATTTTTATTTTTAAAGCAGCTATCTCATCTGCTAAGGTCACAATGAGCTGGTTTGGGCACTGGAAGCATGTTTCTTGAGCAGATTAGTGTGCCAACCTAAGTATATTACTGGCCTTCACATAGTCTGGATTTTGCCAGGAGCGATGAGCTCCTTGACTCTGTGTGAACAACACATTAACCCCTCTTAGGGCTCATGGCATTGAATAAGACCCTTGTGGAGTTGTTGTGGGCACAACATGGTGTGTTAATTTGGTGTAAAACAAGTTAACTGTTTCCAAGTATACATTAATTGCTTTATATATTTATTATATTTTAAATATTTTAACATTTTGAAGATTAGTGTCATGTCAGGTCAAGTATGTCTATCCTGCCCCTGCGGATGTAAAAGCGCCAAGTTCCCATGAACTACATGGTGTATGCTCTGGCTTTGCCCACAGAAATGTTACCCAGGTTAATTTGTAGTGCTGGGCTAAAAGATAGCTTACAAGTAGTCTGCTCTCAGGTCACCTGTTGTTTACTGATTTGCAAGTCATCCTCAGACCCTTGTATCGTTTAGAGTCATCTGACAATTCACTTTTGCTACCTCATTTGATAGGTGTGTATATATACCGTGTATATTTCTTTCCTTGTCGCATTAATAGGTTTCAGTTAGCTTGGAATAAATTAAATATTTTTTTCTCTTTGTCTCTATGTATAATTTCATGCATATAATATATATATAAGCAATTCATTTTTTATACATATATAACTATATATGTGTATGTGTGTGTGTGTTTAGCAATATTGAATATCTGGATTAGAAAGAAGGCAAGTGCCTCCTATTTAGCTGAATTGTCCTTCAGTATCTGCCACTTAAACATGGAATAGAAATCAAATCATAACATTATCAATATCTGGAAGTCCAGTAAATGAGCATGCAGTGTTAATGGACAGTGGACAAGTATTTCAGGAATCATTGTCTGGACCTTTGAATATCAGCATATCCCTTCTTATGAATAAAGGGCAAATGGTACTTTAATGCTGACCAAAAGGTGAAAATGCTATAAAATGCTTGTACCTGAGAAGTAATTCTTGTTGACAAATTATGCTTATTGATACATTTTTTTTGTACAGATGTAGCAGTTGGTGCATTTTTCTCCGATTCTGCTGTGGTGCTGAGGTGAGATCACTATGTTGCAGTGCATTTGAAGACCATACAATTTAACTCCGTTTTTTAGTGTAGTTTAGTAAAACTCAGTAGTATAATTTAACCTCATTATATTCTTATTGATGTCTTGAACTTCAGTCATTAGGCTCTAGAATGGTCTACAAATCAAACATTTAAGTAAACACCTTGAAGAAAATGAAAATATCATTTTCTGATATTTTCTGAATATCTGAAACTTCTTGAGGCAGCAAATAATGCACATAGAACTATTTGAAGCTACCTAAAAAATGCAAATAGCTTAAAAATGATGATGGTAAAATATAAAAATAGGTTTCAAAAATGGTTCATTTTGCACAGATTGTGTAAGCTATTTCTGAACATTATTTGTGAGCATTTACTCTTTTCTCTTCTTAGAACAAAACCAGTGATAATTGTTGAAGCTTCTTTAAAACATCCTAATTCAATAAATCGAACTAATTTAAACTGCATGGAAAATGACCAGCCTGCCACCTGTATGAATTTGAAGATATGCTTTACCTATAGAGGACGAGAGGTACCTGGTTATGTTGGTAAGCTACTGGGAAAAAAAAACAGTATATGTATTCAATATAAATGCACCTATTTCCAGAATAATGCTACTGGTATTTAGTAGACCATTAATCTGAGTTCAGAATAAAATGAAAAGTTGAGATGTCCTCTAAAAGCAGTCCTCCCAGGCATGGACCAAACCATATAGGACTGCTGTGGGATGCAGACTTCCACTTAGCAATAGAGAGAAGACAGTTCCTTCCTAAAGTAGCTCAAGCACCTGATCATACCATCATGGAACATGATGTGAAAGAGAGGGAGTCCCACCAAAATTACTGAAAAATATATCTTGTATTATCTTTTATATAATGCCTGTTTTGCTTTAGACAAAAAACCAGTATTGCTTGAAGCAATATCTATCAGAAGAATATTCATGGTGAATTTATTTAAAATAATTTACAGTCTAAATTTGACTATTGCCTGGGTGCTTTTAACCTACTTGTCATGTGCTATTTGTAAACTGCAAACAGCCCTGCAAATACATGGTATATAAAATTAAATTGTTTAACTCTTCTATGTGAGAACATAAAATATCCTTTAGGAACACGTTACAGAGAACATATTGCAATGATGAACTGTAGAGTTAAAAGTCCAGATCTTTTGATATTCATATTCATTTTGAAAGATGAGCAGTCAGACTGGATCATGCTTGCTGGACTTGGACATGAGACTCTTCAACTTCATTAAAAAAGTAGCAGAAATTGTAGGTAATCTAGCTCAACTTTTGGCAAAGATTAAGTAAAAGATCAGCAATGCTCTGCAACTTGCTATCATAGCAATTCGTGCTAACTTACATAGAAAAACCTGTGAAGTTCAACAATATTTGTCAGTGTTTGTTTACCTACCAGTTTGTTGTAATTTGTCAGGTAACTGAAGTGGGTTTTCTTTAAATAGATTCTGGTAGAAAACTATAAATATAACCTGATAAAACTATCCCTGATGTAAAAGCATGTATCAGGGAACAGTCATGAAGCAATCAATTTTCAGAGTATGAGAAGCTTTCATTAGGTATGGATTTATGTCAGAGCATTTTTAAGCAGAGCATTTTAAAATGGATGTTACAGAACATACTTGAGGGAGTGAGTCAGAAGATGTAATTTCTATCATAAATTCATGAAAATCAGAACACCTAAAGATTTTACCACCTTTATTTTCCCTGGGTTTTATTTTGCAGTATTGCTTTATAATCTGAGTGTTGATGTGACCAGAAAAGAGGATACACAAGCAAGGTTCTATTTTTCTTCCAACGGAACATCTGATACAATCTCAGGAAAAGTAAAGATTTATAGCAAGAATACTGCCTGCAAAGATCATCCAGCATTTATGAGGGTAATGTAATTTTCAGTGTGTGTTGTCCTGTAAATCCTTTGGTCTCCTTTGAAAAGCATACCTGCTGCAAAGAAACCTATTTTGTTTACAATTGCATCACATCATTTTGAAAGTAAAATATTTGTGTTCATAACTTTCACATTTATTATATACTAATTCTGATGCTTTCTCAGCTTTCTGTAGAGAAGTCAGAGAGTCTGCCATCTCTCATGTTGGTGAGAAAGTGCAGAATAATGATAATCACAGTGATGAAATAGGACATGAGCAGTCTTGACATTTTTCACCATTTTTTATGAATGACGGATCATAGAGTGAGGCTGTTTTGGAGCAACCAAGAAGATACAGTGTAACATGCATGTTTTGAATGTTTCTGATGGAACTTTCCAATGCAAATTCTTAAAACTTGTGATTTTTATTATGTTTTGTCATTTGTAACTATTTCAAAGAACACATGTATGGTCTTGCTCCCATTTTTACTGTGAGAAGTTAAGGTAGACTCAGCTAATAAGAAAAGAGCCCATCCCTGATCCATAAGAAGTGAAATGAAGGCAATTGCTAGAAAACAGTCTATAGTTCAAGGTTTATAGTGTGGTCTGTTTTGTGAATTTGTTGCAAGGAGCCAAAGGCTAGCTGGGTGTGAAGAAGAGCACTTGCTTGGGGTTGTTTGAATTTTTTTTTTCCCTCCAAGGGGTGCAGCACTCACCAAGGAGAATATTCATATAAGCTAAAGATGGAAAAGGGCAGGAAGAGCACTCGTGAGGGTTTCATTAATGAATTTAGATCTGAACAATATGGAGAATGTGCACTGTGCTGAAAAAATGATCTCTCTACTCCTCTGCTTACAAATGTGAAGCCTGCACAGATATGTCTTTCTCCTGCATGAGTTTTGTGGTGAACACAGTTACAGTTCTTCATCTGTGAAGATGTAGAGGCAACTTTGTTGTAGAAGAAATCTGCTGGTAGAAGTGCTTCAGAAGAGAAGCCACTGAGGTAGAAGTGCTGCCAGAGCACTGGGCATTCAGCAGGAGGCTGTTGGAGACCTGCAGGGTGTCAGCTGGCCAGGGAGGCCTGTACTCACACCAGTGACAGAGATGGCACCAGCTGCTGAGCAGCAGGAAGCTGGCTCTTGGTTTCAGAAGTAGAGTTCGATCCAACAGCAACCATCCTTTCAAACTGAGTATGATAGTGACTTAGAAATAAGTTATTAAGAATCTAGTCAGTAAGATCTTAACTGCAAAGTAGTCCCAAAGTCACTGTTGCCCTGGAGGGATTGAACTGTCATATTCATGCTTGATGTATCCCTCTGAAAGATGAATGAGGGACTTGTCTTGAAAGTGGAAAAAAACCCTGAAATCAGGACAAGGATGTAATATTTTTAAGGCCATTCAATGGAGAAGGAAAAGTGATTAATTCTGTCAAACATCTTAGAATTTTGTGTATTCCAACAAAATTTTGAGGATAAATGGGAAGAACTTGGAAGTCCTAAACCACAACAAACAATAAAAACCAATGGGCAAAAAGGAACCACATTTCATTAAACTTAGAAAAAAATAGACTTATTTCCTCTAAGACTTTATCTAAGGGGGGAAAGAATTCTTTAAAGAAATACTAAGGACAGGGATTATTTAGATGTAAGAGGAAACAAGGGTAATAAAATAATAGACTAGTTTGCTTAGCCTTTTCTTTAAAATCCTCAAGGTAGCAATTCTGTGACCTTTTGAAACAAACATCTCTCAGGGTGACTGATGCAGTTGATCCTGCACAGAGGCTGGAAAATAGACTTAATTTTCTACAGCTACAAAAAAACCTGCAGGGAAAAATCCTTCCATGTATTTTTCTTCTTTCTTCCTTTCACTTACTTTTTGTTTATGACACTATTAGAAGCCAATTCTTTACGATAAAGCTTCTGGGTAGAAAGGAAAGGTTATGTTGTCTACTGGAAAATTGCCCAGATGCATCTCAACTGGTAGTTGCACCTAAGTGAATGTTTCTTACAGGAGCAGTGGAAAATTGCCACTTACTTACAACAGTTTTGTAAACTAAGAGAGATCTGATTGACAGCCAACCTTGTACAGATTGCTATACCAGCATCACAGGCATTTGTGTAGGAGGAAGGAATTGATTTGGCTCATCACTTCCTATAGTCTATCATTAGTATTTTTTCCTCCATAGAATTCAATTTTCTTCTTAGTTCTTAATTAATAGCATTATAAGCATCTCCTTCCACCCACTGAAGCTCCTAAAGTTAAGTAAGTGTGAATGTCTGTCAAGTACAGTCCTTGCAAGAGACAATACAAATTTTATGTATTTTGAGTAAAGGCTAATTAATAGCTAATTAGTATAATGGAAGTAATATAAAGCAGATGCAGAGAAGACCTTGTGGAAAATTATTATGAATTAGATAATATGCAGTTTTGCTAACGCAAGCTTGCAGATAAGAATTAAAGTAATGCCCATGTGGAGGGACAATCAGTGTCTATCTATCCCCTACACTATAGGGAATAATTTAATCAGGTTTGCTATTGCTAGTACTTGGTGCTTCAAGCTGTTCAGTTTTCACAAGTAGGTAGTTTGGACTCTGATCTGCAACATTCCTATGCGGTCAAGGCTTCATTTACAAACCAGTCATTTATTGAGGAGTTCGATCTTTTTTAACACAAAATGAGAAATAAAGATGCATAAAAATAAAATTCAGTCAAGCCCTGATTCAATGGTACCGTTGGAGAACTCCTTTTGATTTCATACAGAAATATCCACCAGATTTGTCTGGCATTATCCCACTGCTTTGCTTTCTCCATTTTAGCCAACTCTTCCCTATTTTTCTGCTTGGGCAGTACAGCATTTCATAGGTGTGTAAGGCAGTTTTATTGACAGAAGTAGGTTCACTATTCAATAAGATTCTCATAACAGAAGAATCTTCCATTCTGAAATGCCTGATGCTGTCATTGAACAGATTATGCTTTTCTGATTACCTCCTTCAGCAACAGAGATGTCTGGAAAAGTATATGAGCCATATGGAATTATTTTACATGTGAAAAAAAAGTGTTGCTGTTTTAGTTAGTTCTAGGCAACCTTATAACTTTAAAACATAAGCATACATGTCTTGTCTTATATGATTAACTCATTAGGTTTCCAATTTTCATAGAAAGATGTAAGGGATATCTTGACTCCTGTATATGTTGAAGCAAGTTATCGTCTGGGGCATCATATTCTACAGAAAAGAAATGCTCAAGAATTTTCACCACTTCAACCTGTTCTTCAACGGAGGAAGGAAAAAGATATTATAAAAAGCAAGGTTAGTGTATGAGTTCTCTTTTTTTTCTATGTAGTAAGTAAATATTTGTGTTTTAGTCTTCAGTTAAAAATGCTTCACAGATCCATGGCATGCATTTTCCAGGAATGCATTTTCCAGACCCACACCTAGTGTCTTGATCTTAATTAATAAATCACAATGCTAAAAAAATGCCTAATTTTTTGCTAAAAGATGGTTACAGAACTCGTATACAATCTGTATTATGATTTAAAAATAAATAAAAGGTATGTGCTGAGAAGTTACCTGAATATATAATACTATATACCGCAGATCACACATGTATGAAATTCACTCTTTGAAATATGTATTCTTTTACAGCTACACTGTATGAGTCACTTTCCACTGTAAAACAGTTCTTTCAAATTAATTCTGTGTTAAATACACAATATCATGTTGGTATTAATCTTGAAGTCTTTTGACAGTGTTGCTGAAATATTAGTTCTTTGAAGGTATTGAAGGTATTTGAAGGTATTGCAAGTTTTCAGACAGTCTGAGGGGGGAACAAAAGAGTATATTCTGTATTTTCATAAATATGAAATTAACTTTTTCCCCTCCAAAAGAAACTTACTGTGTTAGTAGACTTTGACTTTAGCAAAAACCAGAATGCACTGAATTTTCAACTACCAAATGGTCATAAACACATTATGACTTTTCACAAATAGTAACCTTCATGTAATTAAGATACAGTTGACCATCAGAACTTTTGAGATATGTGAAAGCTTCTTTTTTATGGCACGCTTTACCTTTTCATCTTCATTCAAAATTTTATTTTAGTAACCTCAGAATTATAGAGAATAAAGAGGGTGTTGTTGAATATAGTGACATAAACATGCTCTATAGCAGCACACTGATAACCAAGGCACAGACACAGGCAACTTATGGTGTCGCTACTCTCATCAAACCTTTCTGACAATATGATAAGTAAAGGTTGTGTAAAGAAAATCTTATGTTGAAGGAGAGACTGCAGAGACATCAGTTCTGGATCTTTTAAAACACTCTGCTCTCTTTATGTACTACTTTTAAAAATTTGTCTGAACGTACACCCACTGGTTTTCCTGTGAGACACTGAGTCTGGAAAGCCTCTCTCTCCACTGTTACTCTGGATGCACAGAATGGTAAATCATAGACTCATGGAATTGCTTTTTAGGAGTAAGAGCTATCAGACACTTCCAAATACTTAGTTACTAGATGATAGGTTTCTTTCTGTTAAATACTCTTACTGAATAATACACTGAAGTGCCTTTTTTTTTTTTTTTTTAATTTGGCTTTTACAGTTTATTTTTGCACGACATTGCTCCCAAGAAAATTGCTCTGCTGACTTAAGAGTTTCTGGAAAAGTTGTTTTTCCAAAGTAAGTATAATGTAGCTTTCATTTGAGAATGATTCAGTCAGATTTTATCTAAATTATTCCTTAGTCTTTTATATATAAATAACATAAATTTGCAAAAGTAGACTGTGGACTCCCTGAGAAAATACAAGGATTAGAGCTGTGTTTAGTTGAAGAATATTTTTAAATCATAAATCTTCCAGGAAATGTAACAGAAATCTATATAATTGAAGAACTGTTACTACATATTTAGAAGATTTTACAGCTCCACATACGTCTTCTTCCCAAAAACATAGATAACTGGGCTAAGATACATTGCACAAAGCACACTCAATATGCAGAGATCATAACTACTGTTAAATTGACAAACTATTGGTTATTTCTGCTGATCTTCTGAAGATATTGTATTTGCACTGTACAAAGTCTCAATCAGTATAAAACTGAAGATGTAATATTCTTAAATAAATGAGGAAAAAGAGCCACTTAATTATTTTAAGTTATATTTTATCATCACAACGTTTTTCTTTACTGACTATTGTATTTCAAAGTAAGAAATGTGGGGTTTTGGTGTGCAAAAAGAGAAATTGTACCTGTTGTGAATCTCAGCTAATTAGGTGTTTGTTTCTTGTGTAATTTATCACTTTTAAAGTTGATTCTACTTGAATCGAAATACTAGGTTAAACAACCTAAAATGACACTGAAAGATGATGACAATCATATAATGCTGATTAATCACACCTGTGTGATCCTGAGCACAAGCTCTTTCATATTCATAGATTTCAGAGTAAGATAAGTATCTTTCTGCCTACTTTAACACATGGCTCGTAGCATGAGTCATAAGCCCTTTAATTTTCTTAGGCTGGATGGTTATTTTGTTTGAATGCTCATAAACTTTTCAGAAAGAAAGATTGTGCAGCATTTTCGTTCATGAAATTAGCAGTGCAGTTTTGTAAGTACTTCAAAACTCAAAGAAAGGAAAACAGATTACAACAAACCTGCTTGACATTAGGTGCTAGTAGCAGATTTGCAGTGTAAATAAATAGTCTAAATATCTTGATAAAGTGTGAAGTATCACCTTAAATTACCTTGTGCCCCTAGAATCTCGATTAAAAACTAGTTAGCTGTGAAGCATTAATTTATTTTGTCTAGACAGAATGCATTCGTTAGTGTTGAAGAGCAGAGCAAACACTTCTGGTTTTAAAAGAATGAAATCAAATAGGGGTGGCAATGTAATGCTTTACTTACTGAGTTATGAGTCTTCATGTATACACTATCATGTTTTGTTTAAATTGCTTAGATTTTGGCCTGGTCTGTAAATTTCTAGTCTGCATCATGCATTTTTTAATGAAGAATGAAATATGATTACCAGGGAAAAGCTCTAGTTCAGCTTTGTTGTAGTCCCAGATGTGCACCTGGTGCTTTTGTGTACTTGTGTGTTAAGCTGGGAGGCATCTTTGTGACAGCATATTGTTAATGAGCTTGGCTTTAACACATATAAGAGGACCGAATGGTAGGCATGTAACTAGTAAAACAATGTTAAAATTTAACCTAAACTTGACAAGCTACGGAAATGTTAACATTGTGTTTTTCTTCAATTCGCTTTTGTCTTGGAACCTATCTGCTTATGCAGTGCTTTTGCCTTCTGTTGCTTTTCTCAGTGCCAGCTTCTTTCCCAAAGGTGTTCAGTGACTAATGCTTTGGTTTCAAGCCAGAATATCTGATAAATGTCTATTTCTAGGCAGCCTTTCTACAGGTCTTAATTAAACTTTAATGTCAAGCTGAAGTTTACTTTTGGCCCCCCATAGGATGTCTGTACTTGTAACATGATTATAGAACATCACATAGATCATAAGCTAGGCATGTTCACTTGCCCTCTTTGTGATGAGTTTCATATTAACTGAATCCTATATCTTGAGTGCAAAGAGTGAATTATGAAATAATGTCTGAAAATACTGTAGCAGTGGTACATTGCTATTCTGGTCTGTAAAGGGAAGGACTGATCTTGTAAAGGCCAGAGGCACAACTGGGCTGATAACAATTTTCCTGCTCTCGCATTAACCACTTTAAAAGGTACAGTACTGGGGTTGACCATCCTATTACTGGTGTTGTACCTTCAGTTACAGAGAGTAAAACCTTTCTTTACATCTCCAACAGAGCTTTGTCAGAACCAGCTGAAAGTAATTAAAAGGGCAGCAAAGGAAAATTTTTGCAAACAAGCTGTATATGAATTACTTTCATTTATATTATGATAATTATTTTTCAGGCCTCATGATAAGAAAACATATCTTGTTGTTGGAAGTATGAAGACTTTATTATTGAATGTTTCTCTGCTTAATGTTGGAGATGATGCATATGAAACTATCCTCCACATTCAAATCCCTAAAGGTCTTTATTTCATTCGAGTTTTAGAATTGGTAAGAAAAAAAATCCCTCAAAGAGTAATCCTTTGGTATTTTTCTTTCTCAGTTAGGCATTTTTCAAATTATGTTTATGGATTGTTGAGCTTTTAGAAACTGACAACCCACACAACACATATCCCCTTCCTGCCAAAAAAAGCTGATGAAACACCAGTTTTTAAGTTCTCAGACTTGTAGCTACCTAAATCAAGTGCAATTTAATTAATTCAGTGACTTAAATAATTTCAATAACAACTTGAATAATAAAAAATATGTTTATAAATGTATTTCAGGATGTTATGGCTTCTTTTTGTCTGATGATCATGTTTTCACTGATCACAAAGATCTCATTGAATCTGTCCTCTTCACAAATACACAGGCTTATGAAAGGTCACAAAACTAACTGTACTCTTTCTGCCTTTTAAAAATAACTGTTGTCTTTGTAGAATCCCCCGATCCACCTTTCTGAGGCTGGCTTTTAACATGAGCCTTCGCTTCACTATAAGCAAGCAGCACACAAATAACCAGATACAGTAATCCATATAAAATGTTATGTTAAAGTGGTTGTGAATTATATAAATGTCCTGTATATTTGCATCAGTGAAATAACAAATATGTAGTTCAGGAAAATATAAAGCACCCAATTTCAGTGTGTGCATGTAATTTTAAATGTCTGGGAAAAAAACTGTTGGTTTTTTTTAATGACTAATCATTTGTCCTTTATTTTAGGAAGAAAAACAGATACATTGTGATGTGTTAGATAAAGAAATTCATGCAGTAAAACTTGAGTGCAGTGTTGGTTATTTATATGTAGATCAAAAATCAAAGGTAAGCAATGTGTGAAATTCCTAGCTTTAGAAACACCCTAAATATGTTATGAGGATTTATGATGGAGGAAAAAAAAACCCTTGTTTTTCAGAATCTCTTCTTCATTCTCAACTAACATCTTTTATCATGTTGGTATCTGTATCTCTCCTGTTACTTTTAAAATTATTTGCTTAAACCATTGCTGGAATAATTCATTAAGGGACAACAATGTATTATGTATCAACTGATTGTGCTTGGGTTCTAGACAAGTGAGCTGACTAAGACTACAGACAAATATGTTAGATCAATAGAAAGAGAGTAGAAGACACAAAAATCAAGTGTTTCTTAGTTCTGAATTTTTTTAGAGCAGGAAATTATAAATTAGTTTAATGAAATACTTTTATTTAAACTGTCTTATGATATATAAGCAAAATTTTGTTTGTTCTACAGCTGGATTATAGTTTCCTCTTGGATGCAAGCTCCTTTACCAGAGCAGAGGAGGACCTCAACATCATCATTAATGCTACCTGGTAAAGTCTAATAAAAATTGCTCAATGAAATTAGCTTTGGAAAACAGACTAGGGAACATTGGAAGACTTAGCAAATCACAATTGCAATAAAGTACAGTGGTTGCATATCTGTAGAGCAAGAGAAATTATCCAAAAAAACAGGTAATAGATATTTAAATAATGAGCAGCTTTCTGCCTGTCTAAAATGTGGGGATTTTTGTGTCTGACATGTTGTTAGCAATAAAATATTTTGGGTTTTATAAGCTGCAATGTCTGTTTAGTATTAGTTTACAGAAATAATGCATAGCATATGATGATGCCTTCAATACAGATTTTTCTCTCATTGTATTTTTATAGTAAAAATGAAGATGGGAACATGTTACTGGATAACTCACTAACTTTAGCTGTACCTCTAAAATATGAGATTGAGTTAAATACTCATGGGTAAGTCAGCTGTTGGCATACCTGCACATCCGTAGAACTGTTGTCTTGTTACTGCTCTAAATTCACAAAGTTTTTAAGCAGAAGGTGATGTAGCTGAAAAATCCTGGGAATGACATGGCACAGCTATCCTGGGGTCTGACCCATATACTTCTAAGATTTTGTTTCCACAATTCTGTGATGAGACCCCCTTGGTATCTATGGTGCTTCAAACTTGTCTCTTAACAGACTAATATTTTTTAAAAACAGGGTTTGTGTTTTTTTATATAAAGAGGTATTTAATAAGAGCATAGCAGATCCTCAGCTTCCTTGCGTAACATGGACCATATTCTGGGTTTGTTGTGGGGCGTTCATGGAGCATAGTGTTGGGATTTTGGGATTTATGAATTTTTCTGATTCATCTGCCTTTTTAAGAGGGAAGAGTAAAAATGCAGATAATTTTTACTCCAAAGGTAGAGGATTTCTACTCTGTGTTCCTAGCTTTACTCAAATGCAAACTTGGGTATTTTCTTTGAACCAATCTTACTGGAGGTAGCATGGAACAGGAGGTTATGCTAAGGATATACAGCAATTCCATTAATTAACAACTTCTAAACCGTTGTAGGTTTGTGTCACCAGCTGTGTTTGTTTATGGAACAGAAGAGAAAGATTCACCAGTTACATGTATGAAGGAGAATATCAACTTCACTTTCCATGTAAGAATTTTCCTTTGTAAATCCTGTCATCCCTGTTTTGAAGGTTAATGCTTAGTGTATCTAGTGGCAGTCTCTGAAGTCAGTAAAGGAACTTCTTAAGAGTAGAAGGGCACAGTAACTTGTGCATTGGAGGTGGGAAGTTGCTGTTAATCCCTCTTAGAACACTTTTTTTTGGCCTGGAAAATCTTCCACTGAATGATCAGAACAAAAATTCTTAGCACAAGCAGGATTGAAAGTGGTAGAGCAGTTTTGACTTGCCACTTTTTCTATTAAGAAACACTTAAAAAGGAATTATCTTACAGTAAGAAAAAGGAACCAGGAGCTTCTTATAAGAGGATCTGTAGGTATCAAATTTGTCTCCAGTGGATTAAAAGCAGGAATTTAGACATAAATCTCTCCTAGTTCCTTTTCCATATTCTCCTGGAACAGGCTGTATGACCTCAGGGTAGTCATCACAGATTAGCACTACTTACTCATTGGCTTCAGAGGAGTGAAGGGTTCAGTAAGCCTTCAGAATGAATGAAACTAAATGTTAGAACTCCCAGCAGAACCCACTTTCATGACAGCATAACAGCACAGGTGCTACCCCATTTTGTGAAGTTCTTTTTGTATTTATATATATATATTTGTTACTTGAGTAGCTACCATTGAAGCTTTAACTGTCTAACACTTTTCCCCTCAAGGTTATCAGTGCAGGACCAAGCATGTCTCCAAACACTAACTTAGAGATAACGATACCAAATGCTTTTCCACCCAGGGACTTCAAATTATTCAACACTTTGAATATCAAGGTAAGCACGGGTTCAACATATATTATTAGCTATATGAATTCTATGAAAAAGAGAAGCAGAGCATAGCCAACTAGGTATGAGTTTGATTTGCTAGCTGTGGTGAAGCAGAATGAACAAGAACAGGATTATCTTCAGCCCCATATGTTTCAGAATTCTGAAAATAAAACTTATATTTCTTTTGAACCTTTCAGAAATCTGTATTGATTATGATGATATTTAAATTCTAAAAGTAATGATGTTATATTTATTTCCAGACAACAGTTGGAGAGTGCTACTATAATAAATATTCCAGAAACTGTACTGCAGCAGAAAAAAATGAAAATATATTAAAGGATGTCGTCACTTTCTTTTCAAAGCCTACTAAGAGACAAATGGTAAGGTCTGTCTTTTAGCATCAGTGGGAAATAAATGACTGTATGAATAAGCCTTAAGACAACAGTACATCTTATATAATGAGGTCAACAGAGCAGTCTTCCAAGGATTTGTGGTGGGACCTGTGGTAAGTTCAGTGTAGTCATAAGTGACTTTAGTGAAAGAGGTGAGAACTGAAATGAGAAAGTTGATTAATGACACGTTGCTGAAGTCAGTGGATGACAGTCACCTAAAAAGAACTGCCAAAGGGGTGTGTAACTGAAGGAGCAGGCAAACAGGGTAGCAGAGGGCATTCAATAACAAATAGAAAATGATGCATGAGGCAGAATCAGGCTTTATCTTAATTACATGAAGTATGCAGATCAAATACTGTCTTTTCCACACCAAAAAAGTGCCATCAAATGTAACTAGTAGGAACCAGGTAAGAAAACCCCAAAAGTAGTACTCATGGTTGAAGTTCTTCCTTAAGGGTGTTATGGATGCTAAAAATAAGTGAATTCCAAGAAAGACACTGCAAGTTAATGGGACTGAAAGTCCATAAGAATTACAAAATATATGGAAATCATTTTTGGCTGGGAAGTTCTTATTAAAAATATTTGGGAGGTTGTGAAGAATGTCATATGTGCCTGGCCTGTTCCAGCTCATCCCTCTGTACCTGCTCAAGGACCCTGCTGGAGATCAGATACTTGACTGCGCTGTCCAAATCAGAATTGTTATTTTAGTGTTGCCCTGCTGAGGATTTGTTCTCACAGAAATCTGTGTCCTGCAACTTGTGTTTGATAAAGTACAGTGTTTTTTAATCTTTCATCTTAAAAAAAAAAAAAAAGCTGAACATTTTTTAAACGCTAGTTTGGGACTTTTAAGTGAGCACATTACAAGGTATACCAGTTCAGGGATTCAGAGACAGCCTGCACTAGAATATCAAAGCAGTAGTTCAGCATTGTACTGCTGGATAAAGAATATAATGATGTACATTTTGTCTTCTCCAAAGCTGAGTGAAGTGGTGCCAGTTGTCAGTGTACAGGTGTAAGGATCAACTAATTTTACTGTTTGTACTGGATAGCATAGAGTTATTGTCATTTATCGTTATTGAAAAAAGCTAATTTGAAATAACAGTGCAAAAAAACTCCCACCAAACATATAAACAAATTATGAAAATTGTTCTTTTTCAGTCTACAAAAACTTGAATTTTTTTAGAAAAATGATATGTTTTTTATAACAATTGGGTTGGTCCCTTATTACTGTACCTTTAGCACCTATGGACTGACAGTGATGGATGACAACCTGGAGTTACATCCTCAGTTTTCAAGAACAAACATAGATCTTTTTATTTTACTCAGTTCCTGAGTGTCTTTAATACTAAGATTATAAAGTTGATAACTTTAGTTTTAACCTTTCCCTCCCTTCTACAGTACTGCATGAAAAATGACAGCCTTTGCTTACAAATACATTGCAATCTTGGCAACATGGAAAGTGGAAAAGAAGCGACTGTTCAGTTGCATCTGGAGGCTACTCCTTCACTTTTAGAAATGGTAACACATAAATTTTTCATAGTTGATGGGAATATTTCAGGACATATTTGCAGTATTCTCATCATACAAATTCTAGTTATTAATCTATTTTTGCAAACAGTATGATTAAATATAAAGCTTTGGGGTTTTAACCTATTTTATGTTTTCAATGCTAAGGCTCAAGGTGATGTATGAAAAATGAAAACCACTGAAAAAAATGTGGTTTAGTTTATCACTTTTTTTATGGTATGTATTGCTTTGCCTATTCTGGCTGGGTTATGTGGGATTGGGATTTAATTTCAACTCATAATTGTACTTTTCTAAGAAAAGCAGTGTGGATGTGGACTCAAGTAAAATCCAACCTGGCTTCATTCCAGCTTCTGGTCTAATTTCTTTTGTGATCAGAAAAAGGCACCATTGTGTGTTTTTATGAGATTCTGTTTCTGTGAGCAGCTGTGTTACTGTTTCTGATGGGCAGGAATCAACGTGTTGAAGTTATTTTTTACAAGATAGAATTATTTTTTTTTAATCAGGATGATGCATCAGCATTGAAGTTTGAAGTAAGAGCAACAGCCTGGCCAGAAAAAAATGCAAAAGTTATTGAACTACATAAGGACAAGCAAGTTGCATATGTAAGGATTCTCTTAATGAATTTGTGATAAACTTGTTAAAGTAGAAAAACCAACAGCAATTAAAATTGTGGAATTCTTTGCATATCCATACACAGGCAATGAATATACTATTAATTACTTGAGAATGTAACTATTTTTCCTAGTTTGTTTTAGTATCGTTTAGGGGCGAAAAAATTAAAATAATCAGTTAGCACTAAACTTATTTTCTGTTTTTCAGGTCTATTTGGAGGGAATGCACCACCTAAAGCCAAAATACCATGTTACTGTGCTAATTATTGCCATAGGCTTAATAATTGGTGTTACCTTGTTTTTGCTTCTTTCATTTATATTATGGAAGGTAGGTTTTCAGTATTTCTTAGTTGTTCTCAAGTCAGGAATTCACACTGTTGGAGGATTTTTGGATCTGTTAATGCAGGTTAAAGGATAAATAACATTTTATTTTGATCTGTCCTTTCTAAAGAAAGATAATTCCTCCTGTAACTTGTGTTTTTTCAAATGTACTTCTCCATTTTATCTTCTGCATATTCTACATTTTCTGTTATTCAACACCACAAATCCTTTTACGGTGTCTTATATGACATCTCATGTTTGCAAATTATTTGTGTAATTTAATGAATCATTTTTGTGGAATGGTGCTCCACATTTACTGTCACTTGACATGTGATGACTAATAATCTACAACAGTTTCATACCAGAATAAAATGTTCAAGATTTCAAACTGCAATATAAATACTAAAAAAATTCTGTGCATAAGTAAAAGAGAAAACTATGAGAGATGCAGCTTCTCTGACAAGCCATTAAGAGATTGTTCACTTCTTTACCGATGTGGAGATTTTCTTCATCCATCATTTTTTCATGGAAGTGTAGAAATTAAATTTAACAGGAAAGTTTTATTACTGTTTCACATTTTTAAATATATTGGATTCAGTGGACTGTTACAATTCACAAGCTCTTATGTCCTTACTTCTTGCAGAAGAGCATTAGCCTCCCAAAAAGTAAAAAAAGAAAAAGCAAACCTACTTTTTTGATTGATGAGTAACACTTGATTACTTTGTATGACAGAGCAATGGCAAATAGCATAATACATAAATGCCATACATATGTATTTTTATTTTCATTCATCTTTTATGATGATTTAGATTTGATAACCAAGAGTTGCTGACAACAGATTCAAAAATTATGTATTTCAGATTGGCTTTTTCAAAAGGCAATACAAACCAGTCCCTCAAGACACGAACAGAAGAGGCAGCTGGAGTTTTACAACTGGGAACAAAGATGACTAAGATGGCAAATAAACATTTGATTTTAAAATGAAGAAATTAAGATGCAGGTTAATTCACAGAAGAAACATCAGCAACAAGAAAACTAGGCCTTGAGCGCACTTGCTCTTACAAACACACTTTATTTCCTTGAACTGTATGGAGGACTACACCTTACAGTACTGTTGTTCTAATATGAAAGCGGAAAAACAGTTGGTTCTGAAGTCTCACAGTAGTATTTGAAATGCTATATATATATACATGTGGTTTCAAACAGACAGAAGAACACTAAAGAGAAGAAAAATTACTTATTGGAAAGAAGTATTTTGAGAAAGTAATAATTTTTGGCCAATCCTGGAAAGTCAGATTTCAAACACATTAGCATGAGCTATTCTAGTAATTTTGAAGTTTCAATAATATTTGGATTAGACATTCAAGAAGAAATCCTCTCTCATCTTGCTTTGGCAGTTTAACAAGGGTAAATTAGCTTAAACCAATAGAAGGACTGTAAGTAGAGCACATGGATGTAGAAAAGGGCTGTCAGAAGCTCTCTCAGGCTTCTGAAGGTAACCTCATAAGCTTTGGCTTCACAGGCACAGCCACATCATTGAAGAGACTTAAACACCCAGGCAAACCAGAACCAGGAAGGTCAAGGGTGGATTCAGAGCAGGGAATTATGTGGGGTAGCCTGGATATGCAGCTGTAGAGAAAAGTATTGTAAATCATAATTTGTTGCCATCTTTAACATGGTACTTGCAAACATGACAGAACTATTTGTTTCATCCTTTCCTCAGATAGTGCTGCCATGATGTTCTGGACTTTTCCAATTAATTATTTCTATGTGGGGTTTTTTTAAAGCAAGTATTTATTTTTATTTATTTAAAGATTTTTCTATAGTACTTATCCTAGTAGTATTTAGTGCTGGCATTCTTCCAGAACCTTAAAAAAAAAAAAGACAGACTTCACCTGACAAAACAGAGACATGCATACCCAAGAGACACCAACTGCCAACCTTAATGGGCCAAATTTTATCTTTAGATGTACCAACCTTAACCTGAAAGTACTTAATAAGGAAGTCAATTGGAGAGCTAGCTTGGGTTCTTGTGAAGCTGTCAGATAAATACTCTCTAAACAGGCACCCTCCGCAGCCATGCAGTGGGAAGGCAAATGTCTGAACAGAACCATGGATCAAACCACTGCTCTGCTACTGCAGGAAGTTTCTTCAGCTAGCTAAGTTCACACTGCCACCTAGCTTTGGTGAAATAGTACAATCCAGGGAAGAAAATGTTACTTTGCTCCCCAGTACAACTGGAGAATGTACAACTCCTTCGATCAGTTATTCCAACAGCAATGTGCAGCGTGGCCTTTCTGGCCCGGCCTTTGATGTCTTTCTGAACTGTAAGGAGAACTGTCTGTCATCTGTACATACACTTTGAAGCTGCACCATCATAAAGGAATGAGCCTGACAATCAAAAGCTACACAGAGTGCCTTCAGCAAGCGCTTCTGCTAATAGAGTGCTTGGTGCCATAAAAGCCACGTCGTCCACAGATTCTAAAGGTAGTGGGGACCATTTTCTAATTTCCTTTCACTGCATTTGATGCCAAAGATGTGGATCACTCCAAAGTATGTTTTCCTCTGAAACCTTCTACAGTGCAAGGACAAATGAATGTGCATATAATTTTTTAAAAGTCAAAATAAAGTATGTCAAGAATGAAATATATTCTTGCAAGTCTGAAAATGTATACAAAATGCTTATCTTCCATATGGCTTTAGTGAATTTTTGCACTTTAACCAAAAAACCTTTGAATAGAAATTAGTTTGACGTTACTGTGAAAAATATACCTCAAATACTGGAAGAAGCATTAATGTTCTTTTGCATACAAACAATGCAAAGAAGTGAAACCAAAGTTTTTTATTTCTCTTTGAAACAGTTTACTTAAGTCAGTATGTGAGATAATGTTGCCTTGGAAACTGTACACTTCCTATTCAGATTTGATTGTTAACATGTAAACGTTGGCTGCCTGTTCTTAGGATATGAAGCAAAATTTTGAAGCTTTTATAAACGAAGTTGACAAAAAATGAATGTACAATGTCCTGATGGTGGGAAGATTATAAAGTATCACTTGATTTCATTTTATTAAAAAGAACCCAAAAAAGTTAAATGCACGAATGCTGTTTCTTCTGCCAGTTAAATTATTTTGTTAATTTTCACTTATTTAATTACAGTTAAATCTACTAACTGTTGCTAGAATTGCCTTTTTAGACAACTTTAGGGAGATTAGCTTGAATTGTCAGCATGTTAAAAATATTTGATGGGATACAGCATCAATTTTAACTGGAGACTGCTCACTGTGACTTAGACAACAGGTAACAGCTTGTTCTTAAGAGCTAATTCATCATCTGCAGTACTTTAAGTGTAGTACTTCCTTGTCTTGTGTATTTAGCACAGGTAAGACTTTTTCACAAGTAGTATTGAAAGTCATATAGTAGCTATAGATCTCTTGTAAAAGCTTAAGCCCATGATTTAGCAACAACTTTAAAGGACTGGATTTCACATTACACTCGACTGCTTACTGAGGAAAGAACTTAAACCAACTCCTTCTAGCCATGACTGTGCAGCTTTCATACCATTATTTGTCAGCTGCCTTCTGAACGATTCATAGATGACTGACCAGGAAAACATTTGTTATCCCCATGGTCCTGCAGATGGAAAAACATGTTGGTCTGCTACTTTTCATCATCTCAGAGAAAGCCAGTTCCCAGAAAGAATATAGTCTTAATTTGCTGTCATCTCAAATAATTGTATTAAGTATTAAATAAGTTACGAAAAAAACACTCATAAAAATTATGTTTAGGCCCTATAAGGAAATTAGAAGCATTTAAGTCAACTCATAAGTTATTTATCATAATTTTATTCTCAGCAACACAGAAAACATCTCAGTTCTAGGATAGAGAAAATACTTATTTTGTACAAAGAGTAGTTTTTAAAATACACTTGAACAAAGAAAAGTTGTAAAGGATATCAGCATAGTCTTTTATATTATTTGCCTAGAAACATTTTGAAAGCAAATATATTAAGGCAACATTAAAAATCATAACTAGAAATAGAAGTACTGGATTAAAAAAATAAATACATAAATCTATATTTTGCCACCATTCTTCAGCATGAGGGGGTACCATACCTACATTTGCCAGCTCTAGTTGTACTGAGTCATCTGACAACATGGATATCAGCAGCAGACTTAAAAGTATCTCATACTAAAAAAATCTAGAATAACTTTAAAGAAAAAAAGATATTTTCTCCTACTCTGGTGGACACTTCTTGAACCTCAAATTTGTAAGAGACCAATATAATCAATTTTCATTTTTTTCTTGTTAAGCCTAACAGCTTCTACACAGTGAAATACAACCTGGTAAAAATATATAACTTGATAGGAATTTAAAACCAGAAATGCTACAAACAACCCAGTTAAGCTTCTGCTACAACAACTGACATCAGTGAGTGCAAGTCCAGCACCTTGGAAAACTTTGCACAGAGGTGAGAAAAGGATTCTTTATTACAGAACTTGCAGTGCATCCCTTCTATATGCAGTTGCATGTTGCTTGGGAACTCTCCAGGTCATCAGTGTTCACTCCATAGAGATCAATAAGTTGAGGATGGACCCTGTGAAGCAAGGAAGTCAAACTTAATCAAACTTCATCAACTCTTGCAATGGGTGTGCTGCTTTTTGAGGTTGAGGGGAAGAACAAATATGTATGAGCTGCTCTATGGAAATAAATCAGGGTGAATTACATTCTGACAATTCATATAGGGTCATCTTTAGAACCATATATCCTATAACAAGATCTACCTTTTATTTTACATACCAGACTGCTACTCCAAGCTCTGTGCCTTCAACTAATCCTGTGTGCACTGCAGAAAAATGAGCTACTGCCCATTTCATTTCGCTGATAATTCTCCTTTATCCCCATGTATTTGTAACCTCTTTCTTAGATACTAGATATGGAAATTATTCTCAAGCAGTATTAAGTTTCCCACAATTGAAGAACTACATGTTTTTCTTAACCTTACACGTGCTGCTTTCTAACCACAACAGTACTATTCTAAGAGCACCTAATTTTCATGTTATTTGTATTATATACAGAAGCAAGACATTTAACTAATCGGTTAGAGGTATATGGTCCCTAAATGCAATATTTAACCTTACCGAACATGAACTTCTGATGCTTCTTTCATTAAATCTCCATCTATATTCCAGGGGTAATTTCCTTCTGCAGAAGCAGCATTCAGATCTGTATTTTCTTTGGCATCCTGTCCACTTTTAAGCCTTGGTTGTACTTTTACTTCTTGAACTGTGTAGGTCTCAACAAAGGGAAAATTGAACTAAACCAAACACAGATATATATTAAATGAGGATGAAAGATAGAGGTGGTATCTTAGCAACAAACTGGATTACTTGAAATTAAAAAGCTGGAAAGCTAGCCTTTTTTTTTTTTTATCTTAAGTAAATGGGAACATTTAACTTGAGCTTTGACCACATGAGCCATTATATATTCCAGCTAGCATTTATATATTAACTTGGGATTTTTTATCCTAAGTATTGCTTCATAAAAAACAGTACTGTTCCGTTTGCATTCCCATATTGGGCTCAATCAATCTACAGGTGAGGTGGTACATTTTGCACATGCCAAATACTTTCAGGAAGTGTTTAAGTCCAAGCAGATTTTTTCCAGTGCTCTGTTCATCTTTACTAGTAATCTTGTCTGAAACTAGGCTAGTTAGAACTCTAGTAAATGGTCATCTTAAATGTGAAGTAGGGCCCACATCTCCTTGTCTGATTTCTAAACACAAAGGCAGAGAGAAAAGCAAGGCCTTCCTCCAAAAGCATAACTGAAAAGCTTAAACTATTTCCTATACTCAGCTGTTAGTGCTGTCATGTGGAATTCTTATCCACCTCTCCCCCAAACTCTCTGACTGTTGATGAATTCAAACACCAACCTTCCTGTTAAAGTAATTTCACATGATCCTGGAATATTTGAATGAGTACCAGTGTGCTTAGGCTATGCAGTGGGTCTTTAGAAAAGCAATAAAATCTGTGTTTGGATGCTTTTTTCTTCTCTTCAAAGACAGAATAATGACCACAATTCTGAAATGCAGTCCTGCAAACATTCATAACTAGATGGAATGCATACCTGCTAAAAATCAATGCTCATAATCCACTGCTACCAGCACAGCATGCAGTGATCTGCTAAAATTATGAACTTTACCAATTTCTGACAGAGCTGCATGATGCCCCCCTAGTCTGCGTTCTTGATCTCTGTACTACACAAAATTCTGACACAGCATGGATTTCCTTATTGTGGTGGAAGGGCTTTACACCCATGAAACTATGGTACAACACAAATACAATTTAAACCACAACAGATGGACTGAAATAGGCTAATCTGTATTAGTCTAGTGATTTAAAAAAAAAGAAAAAAAACATCAGATAAAAAGGGGGCTAATGTATTCTGACAGGAAGCTAAGTCTCCTTATGAGGATGCTAACATTAACTCTTGCAGCCTGTCTACTTTTGTGATTAACTGTTCTTTTTATAATCACCAGAAAGAAATTAACAGTACCTGATTTTTTACGCTGGTGTATCTTTTCAGATGCTTTATAAACTCTGTTCGAGAAGTATTTTGTACAACAATAAGAGCCATGCTTCCATTATTCAACCTGAAAAGAAGACCAATTTAGTTCCCAAAAGAATATTCATTAATTTGGAAGTTTGACAGGGTCTTCAACAGTCTAGATTAAAAAGAAAGCCAACAAGAGTAAATTAATAGAATAGTGTCAATTTTTTTTTAACATCTTTTTGCCAAGCCCCAGTCATAGATCAATCTAAACTACACATTGGGGTTATTTATCAGATATATTTGTATCATACAGTGTAATAATAAAATTCTACTCCCTTATCAATATCCATAATTTATTGAACACAATAATATAATCTAAGAAAACCTTTCTTTTCTACTTAACAGATGGTTTTTAAACACTGGGGATCACAAATTTATGTTTTTACTTTTCTCTCCATTGAAACATAACAATTACTAAGAGTGCTGCAAGGCAAAGCTTTACCAAGAAAACAATCCCACAGTGCCTGCAAGCACACCCCCATCATATACCCCAGTGCAGATGGGTTCATTCACCCCCTCCACTAAACATTCACACTGCCCTCACAAAGATTTTGATCTTCAACTGTGCCACTATGCAAACTCACTTAGTAGTTCTTAGTACAGTTCTATTTACATATTTCACAAAGCACATAAAAGTTAGACTAAGAGAATTTTGTACTAGATAAAACAGTCACATACTAGAGATTAAACAAGACAAGACCCTACAGTGCAGATGCTCAGTGGTTCTAGGCATGCAGTCATCATGGGTATTTTAGCATCTTTGAGATTTTGGGTCAGACAATGAGCCAGTATCAATTTGCAGATTCCTTCATGTATATTTTGAGGCAGAACCTAACAACTCAAATCTCAATTCAATTGTGCCTACATCCCATTTGAGTTATAGAGACAAATCAATGTTCAACAAGAGTATCTGATGAACATGACAATGATTGATGAGACTATGTTCCATACAGACATGAAGTATTGCATATCTTATGAATATATATGAATACATATATTTATTTATCTATTTATCCAACATTTATCCATGGTTGGAAAATATCTTACGAGCATGTAAAAAAAAAAACAAACTTCCAGCCAACCACCACAGATCTCTCCTCATTGATAGTTCTTTGGTTACTGAACAACTGCATCGGGAGTGTTCTCAGACTACAATAGAGCACTGCCTAGGAGAGTAATTTTTATAGAGACATTAAACAAGTCACCTGGCATAGGATTACTTTGCTGATTGAGAAAACAGTGATGGTGACATTTAAAAAATTGCCTCCCTATCATATTTGTTTCAATAAAAGGGAGAGCAGGCTACTGGGCAATGCATTCAGCTCCGTGGCCTTTCATCTTCAAAAATGACTAAGAATTCCCATTAATTCTCTTAAAAGCCCAGTCTGCAGTGAAGTGCAACACTGATGCTGTGAGAAACACACGTCCCACACAGCTCACACGGTGCACACAGTTAAATGTATCTTGACGTGTTTCTGCAAATTTAGACCAGCGTAACTAGAGTTACAGGCAGCAGCCAAAGCTTTCATTCCACTTCAAATGTCTTCACATGGCAGAAACTTCTTGGGGAAATAGGAGAGAGAGAAGAAACCTAGCTGAGTTCCTTCTATAGTGGGTCTGGAGTCTCTAACAATTAGTGCAACACTGATGTTTCTCATATTGAAAAGACATACAGTCAATATGCTATTCACTGTGACAAGTGAAGCACTTGGTTGAAAGGTCTACCCTTCCTACCCTACTAGCTGACTTCACTCCTAAGATTATTTTTAAAAAGAGATGAAAGGACAATGGATGTCCTTATATGAAAGGACAGGGAGATCCACCAAGAAGCTACACTGGTAGAGAAACAAGCTCATTCAAACCTGCAATAATTGCATGGAGTAGTCACAAAATTTCATCATTGAGAAACAGGGGCCAGAACACATGGAAAGAGAAAGCAAAGCTAGAAGAAAATAATTTCTTCAATTCTTGTCAGAATTTTTCTGCTGACTGGTATACAAATGCACTAAATGGAGAATAAAGTTCCTAAGAGGCGATAGCACCATGGCACTATCTGGAGAAGCATGATCCCAGTAGCAAAGAAAACTTCTCAGTAAGAGTTTCATCATAAATATTTGTTTCTATATTGTTTCCAAGAAGTCAAAATCTGCTGGTTGAACCAGTAGTTTTGGAGAAAAACACCTCATCGATTCTTCTTTATTTTCACCTAATGATAATCAAATGAAACAAAACAGACTCATTCCATAAACTTTCCTGAGTGCTGGAGTTCTTTTGATAAACATACATGCCTGCACACACACACACAAGAGCAACTACAAAGCTTGTACTTGCTCTTCTGCTTAATCACCAATTGGATATACATCAAGTACATATATTTATCAGCTAATAACTGTTTGGGCCACCACAAAGCATACCCTCAACAATGAGCTAAAGTGGAAACGAGTCAATGTCAACAACCAGGTTACATACTCGTTTGTTTCCCAAAACACCCTACACGTAGAAGCTATATTTCTCAAGTTCAGAGGGAAAACAAAAAACTAAAACAAAACCAACCACAAAACAAACAAACAACCTAACAGCAACAACAACAAAAAACAAACAAAAAAACCCCACAAGTGAATAGCATGGGGAAAAGACTCATATTTCATTTTTGCTGGCTGTAAAGCAGATGAGGGGCACCTTTCTATTTGAAAAAAATAAAATAAAATCCAAGAATGAAGTTTCCACATATAGCCAAATCCTGTGACAGATGATTGCTCAATGACTACTTCTTTAAGTCAGACTTGCCAACTAATTCAATCACAGCAATTATCCACTCATTATTCTAGTTAGACTGCTTGACCTTATTTGCCTGATCCAAAAACTGATTACAATTCCTGGGATTATCGAGTCTGCTGCAGTCTATGCTCCCTCCCCCATTCCAGAGGGACTAGACTACCTAAACATAGGCTCATATTCTCGGAAAAGCCAAGGTCTTAAGGTAAGATGTCAGAATTTATAGACATGACTAATTCTCTAAACCCATACTGACCTCGTATTAGGTGCCAAGCCTCTTGGTGCCATTGAACACAGACAAGGGATTGCCATAATGCTCACATTCAGGAAGTGACCCTGAATTTTCTGCCATTGATCCTTGCTACCTAAATATAACAGAGTAATTCTATATTACTCCAGTTAATCAGCCACAGTTGGTTTTTAAATAGTCATAAAAGTAAAAACTCACCTTTTTTTATTTTCTCTTTCTTCTTTCTAAAAGGATGGAAACATGTAGGTAAAATAATTAAAGTAATTTTTGCACATTTAAACAATACATACTTTAGAAAAAAGTAACATATTAATGGAACAGAACAAATCAATACTACCGAGTGGAAGACTGCCCTGTAACAAATCTTCCGTAGTCTACAGGGAACACTTTACAATGTGTACAAGTTTGCAGTTGTCAAAATAAATATATTTTTTTAAGATTGTTTTTGCCTGTTGATTAAATTTGAACAAAATTAAGAAACTGTACAATTTTATCTTCCAAGACATATTTTTGTAGCTTTGGAATTGTTTGACTCAGTTTTACTCACCTGCCATTCTCATGAGAGTCTTCCTGTGGAATTTGTAGAGGTAGAAATGATAATTCACATTCCTCTGGCCTAGAAAATATTTACTATCATGTAATATATTAAATATTAAATATTTACTATCATGTAAACCAATACTCTGACTGCTAGACAGACTTCGATAAAAGTTAAGATGATTTTAAGACAATGTTGAATGTACAGAATTTATCTCCTCTTTAACATGTAAGAGGGATATACATCGCATCTGACTTAAACCTGTCTGCAATTAAGATAGCTAAACTACTGCTGCCTGTATTTTTATCCCATTAATTATTGCATTTTCCTCAAGAAAATGAGAAATACTAGAAAAATATAACATCTTATGACATACCTGAGATCTGCCAGTGTTTTGATAAAAGCAAAATCCTTCCGCTGACTGGAGGGCATCCAACGGTGTTTTTCAGCCAAAGCCAGAGTTCTCGCACCAAAACCAAACATAGCTGAGAACCCAAACCTTAACAGCTTGCTTGGAGTACTGAAGGTACAGACATCTACTGCCTGAATATGTCCTAATATTTCAAAGGTAAAGAACAGAAATTAAAAATAGCATCTGTGTTGCACAAGAAATACAACTTAATATTTCTTTGTCACGTAATTTAGCTGGGAGAAAAAAAATCTCCAGACTCTTCTTTCTTTAGGAAATCAAGTTTACTAATGGAAACCAGAATCAATCAAGATATAATTAAGACTCTATAAAAGTAGTCATTTCAGGTGCTTGAAAATGCTAGTTATAGTGAAAATTCAGCTATTCATAAGGCTGCAAAGGGTCTGACTCTTAATTCTATTCATATTTTTAATAATTAGTATTAAAGAAAATGTAATATTGCTAATATTTGCATAAATATTTGCAACCATTTCACCAAATATCTCTAATGATTGAACATCCTACTGGAGGAAATATGGGCACTCAAACATAGGTTTCAAATGTATTCATGTTTACAGTTATAGAATATAAACATCTAATTCTCTTCAAGATGGGGTATGTACATTTTTTCTGTAATAGAACCTCGGAAGTTTCCATTAGATTGAGTGTTTCTGATTTTATAAAAAAGACAGTTTTAGATTTTGGCTGTAAAGACTTGTATATGACTATTTAAGAAATAGAGCACAGGCTCTTCCACTGCTGACTGCAAGGCCTAGAAAAACAGATACTCCAGATGGACATGCCCCCTTATTCTATTTTTTCATTAAAAAAAAAAGTCCTAAAGAAAAATTGTTGTGCAAGCAATATTACCATTGCCTAAGTATTTGCTACTTCCTAAGACCCAAAAATAAGGTTTGCACTAGCAACTTAGTTTTTCCTTTTAGCATTTCCACATTCAAAACCCTATTTATTGTGCAGACCAAATGGCAAGTGAGACAGTTTTTTCTACTAATAAACCTTTCTTATAAAGCTGTTAGTATTTAAAAGAACTGTACCTGGAGCTAAAAAGATGAATGCTACTTTCTCAGAAATATGACAATACTTTCCTGAAAAGTCCAATCGTAATCACTTCCTCAAGTGTTTTCTGTGTTTTCATTTTGTCTTCAGCAGGTACATTAAATTAAAATAATCCAACCAATCATTGCATAATAACACACACAGAGTAACACTATTCACACAATCAAGTCTGGAAAAGGTTACTTCTTGCATTAAAAGAACATCAGCAACAGGGCACAAACACCAAAATTAGACATTATTCCATGGTAGATTTTAGTCACCAGAAGATGAGGTCCACAGCCTTTGCTGCTGAACTATACACAAGAAATTATAACCTTTCCAGTCCACTATAAATCAGGATAGAATCATTTGGATTTAAAAGCCCTACAACATAGTTTATAGCAACAGAGCATAATGCTATGCCTTTACTGAACAACTGATTAGGGCAAACTGCTAGATGCTGCTTTATTATTTAAAATCTGACAATGTATGTAAAAATATTTACCCATTATGATGTGCAATGCTGCAGTTACCACATGCTTAATACCATAGAGCGTATGGGCCAAAATATTAGTAGTACCTGTAAAAGTGAACACAAACTGCTATAAAAATATGAGACACAGAATAACAAGAAAAAAAACAGAGAGCATTTTTAGTTACTGTATTTTCCAAAAAAAAAAAAAAGCCTCCCCATAAATTACATAGTCTTATTAGCAGCAGAAAGCCTTAATAGTATTAAATTAAAACCTTTAAAACTTCCAGAGGTCTATAAAATCTTCTCTGCAAATTCATTCATATGTGCCATAAAAACCAAGGGGTTTGAAAAAAGCTTTACAAAAATTGCCTGTTTGGTGCCTGTCAAGGCACTTTACCTGTGTAAGAAACATACATATGTAAATTTTGCCCTTCTGCTTTAATGTCTAGGACATAAAATACCATGTATCAACTGACTTTTAAACATCAATTTATTTCTTAAATCCTGAAGAAGGAACAGTTATGTCTTTCCTAAATGGGTAAAGTTTTAACAGAATTTAAAGTTGATTTTTGTCATCTCTTCAATTTCTTAGCCAAGCAGCAGAGCCTCCAGAAAAATAAAGAACCAGGGCCTGCCACCAAGCAGAATATTGATTTCCTCATATCATTGATTAAGGGATGAATAATTCAATGACAGTTTAATTAAAAGAACAAAAATTATAATAGAAGAATTTAGAAACTAACATTCCCATAAAGAAACGATCTCACATACGTTTTCAAATTATTTTCTGGTTGCCTGAATTTTTTAGTATGCTACAGAAGCAACAGACAATTCTGGATGCTAAATTTGCCTAAAGTTTTATGGAAGCATTTAAACTTGTTTTTCAAAAGTAGGAGAGAGAGGAGAGGAAAAGGAAAGACAATCACATTCCAAACAAGAGGCACTCAATATTTAAATATACACATTGAAAGCATCATGTACCAGATTGAAAAATTTTGTTTATCCCAAAACTCTGCTATCTTTGGTGTCACACTATTGATAGAAAAAAAAAACTAAATTTGCAAAGACTGATGTACATAATTACAAAGCTCTAAAGGTATCATGTCATTCTTATTCAGGAACATATCCTTTGATTTTTTTTCAATAATTTCTCTCAATAAAAAAATATAAAATAACTGGAAACCTCAGTATCTCACAGATCCCCTGTTAAGTCCCCGAAGCATCTTAGTCTCTGAAGATAATGCAGAACTTCATGGAAAGTGGCCATAACATCAGAGAGAGGAGCTCTGAGTAAGGCTCTCAGGGTTCCTACTAAATAAAGGAAGTGAGGTACATCCTCAGTGAGGTAATAGATATCTGAAAGCTACAAAACCCCCTACATTTGACCTAAAAAGCAATTCTCCACAAAATATTACAAGTATATGCACAACACCATTTCATGTTTGAATGACTTCAGAGATTTAACTTCTAGATCCAACCTATTCTGCTCTGCCATGAAGCTAGCTAAAGACATAACTCAGAAATAGTCAAGTATTTCCTTTAATCAAAATTTTACAACTCTTATCAACTGTTATGAGTATCTCTCCAAAACAAAGGAAATCACACACACAAGCAGCAGATCATCACAAGTCAGGTTAATAATGTTTTTTTCCTGTACCTTGAAACAGGGAAGTTGTTATTCTGAAAAAAAAACATCTTCTTTGTCCCTGAAGATCAAGTTAATAAGAGAGCACAAGGCAGAATATACTTCTGAAGATCAGGCTTGGTACGTCTTAAAAGTCCAATTCCTCATTTAAGAGTAATTTATCAATACAGATGGCAGCAAGATACCAAATGACCATAGCTGAAGTCAGTACCAATCTTCATACTGACTTTAATGAGAGTTAAATCTCATTTCTACTAAACAGGATAGGCACAAGTAATTTCATCCTTCTCTTAAATCTGTGGAGTTCATCAACATTTGCAGAAGTAAACAAAGAAAAATCCCACCCTTTCAGGACTCCTAGGAAGATAAAACAAGTTCTATCTGTGCTAAAAAACAAATACCACATTCACCCTTCTACAAATTGAAAATCTAGAACAAGCACAGTTTTGTCACATCCTCTAAAAACCCCTCTTAGTACATTCCTAACAGCATTTTTGATTCAAATAATGACTGCACAATGTGTCTCATTAACTAGGTTCTATATAAGCAGGATGGCAGACAAAATAACTCAAAACAAACAAGCAAAAACATGCAGCCTATAAACAAAGTGAAAACAAAAATAATACTACAAGCTTTTCTGATTTAGGTGGTGATTCAATAATAATGGTATTAATGCTATTATTCCTGCTCCCACGGAAACTTTTTCTTCCCTGTGTAAGCTCAAGCTATTATTTACCAATAACGAGATGGTTCCCCTGAACATTATCATATTACTACAGAGACTAACTTTGATGCCTTTTGTATGGCTTGCATCCCTCACACACTAGTAACAGTCACATTTTCAGTTCTCTCTCTAACTACTCAATTTACTATAAAAAGGTTTCATCCATACAATTCAAGCATTTCTGTCACCTGCATTTTTTTGAACAGAAACAAAGAAGATTTTGTTACTCAAAAAGTACAACTCTGTTCAAAATATCAACCCATTTTCCTGACATTACAAACAACTTCCTACAACCTCCTCCCTACGAGATGTGCAATAAGTATCACAGTAGGGACAAAGTATCTGCAGGTCATGTAAAGCATGACTGATGAAGGTACCAAACAGAAATTGTAGAGAAAAAAATTGTCCTTGGAAGTGCAAGCACTTCTGCAGTACAATTAACTTAATTAACCAGACGACATGAATATTCATAAGGCTGTTAATGTCTCCCCCATCCAAACAGATAAATGTGATGTAATGACTTCCTAGTCAAGCATAGCTAAAATTCCGTTGAAAACTGCACCAACATTTTGGTTCTTTGCCTGAAATATCACAGAAATTAACAATCCCTCAGTAATATTTTATTTTCTGAATTAATTGGAAATCATGAATTTATTTAAATGAACCATTTCAGATCAAAAGGTTCACAGCCATCAGATATAGATTGTCTCTTGTTCTGTAACAACTGGATAGCTTTTTTAATGTCCTTCCAGCTCCCCCCTCCCTTTCTCCATTTCCCCCTCTGTACAGTTTCTTAGCAGTAGTTCCCATAGCAACAAACAGTCTTGCTAATGGCCAACAGTACAACTGCAGGCTTCCCCACATCTCATCTATTTGATTTGGACCAGAATAAGGCAGCTCAGTAGAGTATTTTAGTAAGGACACACTCCCCTCTGAACCTTTCTCTTCAGGAGGTAAACTGCTTCAAGAGCATCTCCTTCCCATCAAGTTGACTGAAAGTTCAAAATGCTGTCTCAACTACTTATAACAGAGGCTAAAACCAGATTTTTAAGCCACTCACATAACGCTATCCTGTAATACAGTTGCTGTTTCCACTCAGCTGGGGAATCCTATTATTTCTGTACAATGGATTTCTGGTGGGGAAAAAAAAATTAATTGACTGTTGAGTTCCATCTTCATGAGAAGAAGTACCACACTTACCTGTTTCCTAACTGACTACCTTGTGGATTATCAGCAATATGGAAATAAAATAAACAATAGATTATTTTTAGGAACTTATTAAGGAGTTTCTCACAACATAATTTTAGAAATTCTTCTCATCCTTTTGTAACAAGCTGTACAGCATCCTTTTGGGTTTACAGGTCCTTTTTGATCATGACATATTTGTCTTAAACTGAAGGGAATAAGCACTAATGATGAGACACAGCGACCTAAGCACAACATGGAGTCAAGTGCTGGAGAGATTCTCATCACCATCAAGACATTCACAGTAACTGAACAGTGATTCACATCACTGAAGTGATTGCCCAACTGCTGTACTCAAATTCATTAGCTTCATGTCTTTGAGATTGCTAACTCTTTTACAAATACATTTCCAAGGGTTTTTTAACTCCGAACAAAGCTAATGTAATGTCACACTTTTACAAGCAACTAGTCCCTGTCTTCATGCTGCTTTTGTAAGTGCAAACCAAGTCAAAGCATTTAAAATCTTCCTTGCTCAGTTCAAAGTGACTTGCTCCATTTTTTTGTAGAAAACAAAATAGCAATTTCCTGTTCAACTGACTGCAGGAATTTTTTCCTTATTAATTAGAAACATCTGAGAAACTACATCAGGTAGTCATGTCAAACATCCACATCAGAGAGTAGTGTCCATGCAAAAATGCCTCTTCTCTTTTCAAGGGAAGCGATTCATATTCCAGGCCAGAATCAACTCCGATTGTACTGATTTGTGCTGGTTTTGGCTGGGGTAGAGTTAATTTTCTTCCCAGTGGCTACTATGAGACTGTGTTTTGGATTTGTGCTGAACACAGGGTTGAAAATATAGTGATGGGGTTTTTTATTGCTGCAAGAGCAATAAAAAAAGAGCCTTTCTGTTTTCCACACTGGCAAGGAAGTTGGGGCTGCATGAGAGGCTGGGAGAAGACACAGAGAGGCCAGGTGACTCAAACCAGCCAAAAGGATATTCCAGACCAAATGACATCATGCTCAATATATAAAGTGGAGGGAATAAGCAGGAAGTGTGGGACATTTGAAACAATGGCGTTCGTCTTCCCAAGTCACTGTTATGAGTGACGGGGCCCTGCTCTCCTGGAGATCCTGAACACCTGCCTGCCCATGGGAAGCAGTGAATTAATTCCTTGGTTTGCTTTGCTTATATGCACAGCTTTTGCTTTACCTACTAAACTGTCTTTTCCTCAATCCATGAGTTTTCCAATTCTCTCCCTGACACTGCTGGTGGGCAAGTGAGCGAGTGGCTGTGTGGGGCTTGGCTGCTGGCAGGGGTTAGACCATGACACCCTTCCACCTAAAACCTTCCTGCCTGGGCCAAGTTATACTCCAATAAGGGCAAATACAAAAATTGTGAGAAGGGATGCACAACCCCCCCAAAAGCAACCAACCAACCAAAATCACACCACAAGATGTAAGTAAAAGTTATCAAAGGAGTAAAAGGATTTTTCAAGAGAGAGATAGAGGTTTTCAGGTCTGTAAGAGTAAAGAAAAGAAAAAGCAGGTTTTTTAGTACTTTTTTTTTTTTTTAATATAATCCACAAAATGTTTTTGTGGGACATCATTTTAAAATAGACCCTAAGCATGAATCCAAGAGACAACCCTGCCAAAAAAAAGGAGAGATCCAAGAAAGGAAAATCTAGAAAACAAAGTTTTCATATGGTATCATTTCTCTCAGGAAATAAGGGCAAACTTGATCTTTGCGTGAATCAGCTGAAAATTATTTTATTCTTCCTCAGCTTCTTCCTCCAGGCAAAGAGCTCATCTGTGCCATTACTATAAATTATCATTACAATTTAAAATCTAGTCATTTGTAATCAATCTAAATCACTAATTTAGGACATTTATTCCCTTAAGTAACTGAAGCTTTAGCATCAAGAACTGCCTTCAGTAGCCAAAACTGTAAAACATGCCAGAGGGACTTAAAACAGATGACTAACAAAATGTAACAGTACCTTTTATTCTCACCTGCTGGTATTACTCCAAGAGGAACTGGTGCTCTAACAGGGTTTGATACATAATCTGTGTCTTTTCCAGCATCTATCTGGGCTCTAAGCAGTAGACCATGAGCAACTTCACTGACAGATCCATCTCCACCAACACAAACTACCCTGTTACGAAACAAAAAATACACAGTTCAAAATAAACTCTTTCATAGCTGAGCAAACAAGTGGAAGGCAGCTACTACACACCATTATACATAATGATATTTCAAATGGCTAAAATCATTCTTTCAGAACAAGCTCAGGCTTCATTGTCAGATCCGTGAATGTTACCTCATGAGATATGCATCCTTATTTCTGCTTTCAGTCTGAGTAGGAGTAAATATATTTAACAATTATTTTACCATATCACACATTATGCTCGTAAACTGGTCAGATGGAAGAACCAAACACAAGCTTAAGTGCCTCAGTGAAAAAGCTCTTTGCATTTTTCAGTGCTGACCCACACTATCATTCCAATGCCTTTTAATTGCCCTTATAATAACAACTCACCAAATATTACAATAAAATAAAAATAAAATAAAAAATACTTGAAAACAGCTATTTTCACACTCTATGTAGGCAGTTAAGGGATTTAGTAAGGTATAAAATCCTAGTGCCAGCAATCCTTTGCATGAAGGTACTTAATCACTGCTTCTGGAGCACATAATTAAACTCCCACCTGCTGTGGCTATAGAGAGGAATGCATTTGTCTGTAAAAGCTCTGTTACAGCAAACCTTTTTCTTTTCTTGTTTTTGTTTATTTAAATAGCTATTACAGTGATTCTCCAAATTATTAAACATTTTAATGGTAAAAATAGTAATAATACATTTCAAGCATTTGTAATACAAATGTCAGAGTCACTTTAGGAAGAACTCCCTTAAAATATAATTTTTTTGTATATCTATATGAATGCAGTTGTACAACTATATCCAATAATTCAACCAGATAAAACTAGTAAGGTCTTTACAAGAAAATACTCATTATGTTATAAAATGTTTAAATTCAATTATGCAGCTCCCTTACATTCTTCTTCAGTTCCTATTATTATTTCCAAGGTGGTTTTTAATTTCTAATTTTCCTCTGTCTAGCTAAACACTGCCCACATTAACTTAAAAATAAAAAATAGAATATATAGCAAAAGTTTGAAGCACATTTTCTTCCTCCTCATAATCTGGAGTCATTACCTGTCTTTTGACTCCTTTTTTGTTTATTCCTAGTCTTCAAAGTTTCTCCCACAGCAGCAAAACCGGTTAATTTTTGAAGTCTGATAAACTGTACACCTGGAAGGACTTACCTGATTGTTCTCTGGCTATTAAAACTTCAAAAACCAGACATATTTTGTTCTGATTTTGGAAAGCTGTGTTTGTTGTAGATAAAGAGTTCAAGGAATCACAAAAATGCTGATAATTTTGATTTTATTATTTTAGTATTGAAAGTTACCTTTTTGGCTGGAAACAGTTACCATCAGGGACCTGGGATCCCAAAGATAATCAGTGAGAATCTGCTATGCATAAGGAGCAGAAAATCTCGAGCAAACAGATTTCACTTAGACCACAAAGAAGGCTTCTTACAGGAAGAAACATCTATCTAACCATCAGACACAACTTTCTCAATCAACTTATTTCCTAAGTTCTGACTTAACCCAGGCTACTCTTAATATCCTGAATACCTTAGCTTCCAGATCAGGGAAGAAATATATGCATGTACGTTGTCTATTTCTGTCACTGTACAAACAGGAAAACGCAGCTGAGATAGCAGCACCACAAATGCACTCTCTCTATTTGTCACCAAGGCTCAGCCACAAGACAGGGGTAAAAAAACCACACTGTCATGTTGACAAAGTGCCAAAATTTCCAGTGTCCTTAAAAAAAGTGGATAGCAAAAAAGGTAGAATATGTAAGATGTATGACATGCCACCAGTCTCTGCAAAAAATGTGGTAACTGGAGAAATTAGAGAAAAGAAATTATACGTACAAACAACTTTGACAAAAAATTAACAAATAGGAGTGTTGCTTATTGAGATATGAACTTTCAATTTACTACTGCAAATAGTAAGCTTCAATTTACTTCATATGCTGTTTAACACGTAAGGGACCATAACTCTTAAAGAAAAAAAAAATCAAGCTCCGAAATTTTAAAATTTAATGATTTTAAAAAACAATGTTTTTAAAAGTACATGAAGTTTTATTTTACACCAGCTAAAAAGGAGAGACATTAAAACTCACCTGCCATCAAACACATGGCTATTTAGTGAATTTAAATTCTGATAATTTAAGATGTTTGTTGCACCAAAATGCAAGTTTTAGCATTGACACGGTAAACTTCATTTTATTCATTACCTACTGTAATGATTAAAAAAAAAAACAACTGTCTTGCCCTTTCTATATTTTCACTTGAATTAGCTTTCTGTCCATCTAAAATAAGCAACACTTGGCAAACACAAGCTGAGTTAGGGTAGCAGATTAATGCACACAGGCACAGCCTTCAGCCCACACCTAACTTGCCTCCAGTTGCTTCTGAGCCTGGGCAGAACATGTAAGGTCTATGTGCAGAAACAGCACAAAAACTACCTTACCTCTTACCACTGCACACAGTGCCTAAAAGGAGATACAGATGTGTTTTTCTAGGGGTCTTTTCACCTCAGAAATCCTAGCATCATATTGACTTAAGGGTTATATTCTTCCAGCTTCTTCTGCTCCTGTTTGCCCTTACAGGGGAGGTACTCCAGTGACTCTACCCAAAGATCAAAGATGAAACAATTTAAATATGGCTCAGTATAGGAGATGTTTGTAAAGAACATACAATCCAGGCTTTTTCTTCTTTGTTTTCACATTCTTGCAAATACAGAGACTGAAAATTTCATGAAGCATATTTCAGAAAGGTTTATGCTTATTTACCATTATTTATGAATCTAAAATACATATCTGTTGTCAGTAATTATTAAAAACCAAAGCATTTAATGACAACTCATTTTCTCAGGTTTCATAGATATGAGAAACAGAATAACTCATGAAATGTCTACTAGCATAGTTTTGATTGGAATACAAATAAAAAAATAATGTGACGAAGTTTACTAACATTCACAGTCACTAACCAGCTTACCCATCAAATGCCTGGAGTTCACATTCTTTAAGTACTGAGAGAGCATGTCCTTCATATTTGGTTACTGTGGAAAAACATTAATTATCAGCAGATTAGGTAATTTTAAAGCATTTTCAATTATTTTGCCCTTATAACATAAGAAACACAGAGCAATTCGATACAGATTAATGATTTTAAAAAATAACGTTTTAAAAAGTACATGAAGTTTTATTTTACACCAGCTAAAAGGAGAGACATTAAAACTCAACTGCCATCAAACACATGGCTATTTAGTGAATTTAAATTCTGATAATTTAAGATATTTGTTGCACCAAAATGCAAGTTTTAGCATTGACATGGTAAACTTCAGGAAAATAAGCATATCCTCAGTAAAGACTGAATTATTTCAGGATCAATCAAATTTAATTGCCTTTGTGTTAGGATATGCAAATTGCTAAATCAAAAATATGAGGAGTTAAACACAGAAGTATGAAATCAAGCCAAATACCAGTGACAACAGAATATAACACACAGAGGAAGGTGGCACAAGTATACACCAGAGTTCATAGCCTCTGGAGGAAATGAATCTGTCACTCTACATTGATGTCTCTGTGTTTGCTGATACTCTATATAGCACTGTAAATGCCAGTGAAGACAGGATAAACTGGCATACTACAGATGGCACAAAGCATCATAACTACATTTAGCATTTTCTAGGGCAGCTTTGCCAGAAGAGACAGCCCAGCTGCAGCCACCCATCAAAGATTTTTGCTGACTGACATGACACTTGCAGATGGATTTTTTGTGTAAGAATGTGCATCATTATATGCAAAATTACATTAATCTTTCATGCTTGTCTGTCCCTAGTGCTTGCATAGTTCAAGGTTTTTCTCCACTGTTTCTAAACACTGTTAAAATTATTAGTCTTGGTGTCTAAAACAATCATTCCGTATCTGTACCTGTTCTAACAGTATTTCTACAGACTATTCAAATGCTGCTTACAAGAGCTGAAAATACCCCTCTCTCTCCTTATGTATACATACACACAAATATGCTTGTATATATAGTGAGTGTATATATCTTTTTTCCTAAGAAATAAAAAGCAAAACAAAATCAAAACAAAAGTGATAAAATTTTTACATTTCACATTAAACAATTATGTATATAGACACACACACACACACATATTGCATATAACTTCAAAATCCCCCAATCAGTATTAGCAAAGTTCTAGTGTTCATTGTTTTGAAAATTTGTAATTAAAAACTAGAGTTATTTTGATTATATCAAAGGCAAGGAATTATCATTTTCTGCAGAAATACCTATCACTATAATAACTCAGGAATTATTGACAGCAGTTACTTTCATGTAGGGCCTCTTGGAACATCAAAGCACAATATTTAAGCTACCATATTCAGTTTTGCATTAGCAATAGGAACGATATTTTATCAATACCTGTAGACTGCAAAAAGTGACCAATAAAACTGCTCATCATGCAAAAATGCAGAAAGCTTCAAATATCTTACCATTGCTTAGCTGCAAAATAAATTCTCCCTATGAGAGCATACAGTTGGTTACCAGGTTACATGTCTTTTTAAATGAACATGATGACATTTAGAAAGTTATGAGTACAGTCTAATTAAAATCGAATAGTAAATAAGATTTATTTTGTAACAGAAAACATGCTCAGTGCTTTCCTAATGTAAGTAAGTTATGCCTAGTATTACAAAATTAATTCACTCAAAGAACAAGGACATGAAAATAAAGAGGGCTCATGTCTACAGAGAAATCAATAAAGGCAGTAAAAATGACTAATGTTAGCCAGATAGCAACTCCATCCTCTTTGCATCTAGTTGCTTAAGTTTGGAAATTAAGTACAAAGACTATTGCAAGGCTTAAGATTGAGAAATTCCAAGAAATTTAAAATTTGATGAGCAAATGACAGAAGTACACAGCATCTATTTCAAAATATCATGACAAAAAGGTAATGAAAAAATGAGGTTTCCAGAAAAAACTTTGTGAGAACATATAGAAAATCATTCAAGTAGAAAAAAAACTTAAAAAAATCCAACATAAAAAGACATAAAAAGACCATGTCTAAAAAGTTTTCTGCAAGCTTGACAATCTCCAGAAGGGCATGTATAAATCATTCTGATAGCTGGAAAAGAAGCTAAATGTTCGAATATTTGGCCCTGTTCCAATTTAGGGGAAAAAAACCCAAACAAACAAAAAACCCTACACAATATATTTTCATAAGAGGAAAAAGCTTCTTTTGTCATTTGAGAAGGATCCAGATTACATATTTGGTAATTTATTTAATATTTTATATTATTTAATGATTTTTCAACCACTTCTAATGCATAATTGAGAAAGTTTTTCTTTTTCAAGGACATTTTGTTCTTAAGTTTCAAGTAACAGCATTCTGAAGGAAGGACACCAATGGTGTACCTCATTTGAACAGTCACACATACTCCAAAACATTTTAACACCCTATCTCGCATAGCAAGCAAAAACTAAGGGTTCTGCCTCTACATATAGAAAAAGCAATATGCAATTAGTTCAACACTTCAAAACACGGGATGCCTCCCTATGACACCTAAAAATGTTAGCACTCATGTCACAGACTGAAGTCAATAGGATTAGAACTGCTAGTGATAACTTTTTTCATCCAGTGTCAACACCAGTTCATCTGTTGTTATTTACTGCACAGTAAGTTTAAAACAATGCTATTTATCCAATCCCCAAACACTCTTTTTCCCTTTGTGATTGTGCCCTAAAAATGGGCAGGCTTACTTTTGCCTAAATGTCAGCTTGTAATTGTGCATAAACAGAAGCAAAAGAGTGAAAATTAGGATGACAAATGAGACAAGCTATGATTCTGTCAGGGTTTCCTTTATTTATTTATTTATTTATTTATTATGTGTAAAATTTTACAAGATACTAATGTATTTCTAAAATATTGGCTCAAATTATCACTATTCGTCAATACTTGCAGGTATCTCAACAGTGGAGCGAGCTCTTGTTGAACTGAATTTTTGGAAGAGTCACTGTTCTTACCGTAGCAGCCATATCCCTGCTGCAGCACAAAAGATTGCCAAATTCTTAAAAGAATGCATAAAGGCCAGATTTTAACTATTGTTTAGCCTTAGCTACAGTTAAAAGTACTGTTTCAGTTTAAATTTGTTAATTCCCACTTTCTAATGCACTAAGCACTTCAGAGATTTGTTTATTGCATGTAACCAAAATAACCCAAAAACCAACAAAACACAATCCACTCTGTAAGACCTTTGGTTACTTTTACGGAAATTAATACAGCTGTAGTGCATAAAGTAATTTGGTAAAAACACACAAACAAAAAAACCTACCAAAGTTGAAGATAATTTGAAAAAGTAAATTTTACTTCAGAACTCACTTATTTACATACATGCTTTTTGATCACTTTATGTCCTTGAGTAGAAGAGAATACTTCCACTCCAGACTTGTAAATACATAAGTTTATTCCAAGAGAAGTTACAATGAAGAATAAGATCTGGCAAGCCTGACCACTGAGGAAGCCACAGCCAGTTGCCAATGTACAAGATTGCATGAGGAGAGCTCTGTCTTTCAGCACTCCACTGTCAACCTTTGATGGTTTGAGGTGTTTTTCAGTAACCTTCAAGCCTTGCACTGTGTATGCACAGGTTCAAATTTGCTATAAGGTTTTTGTGTACAATGAATTTTAAGCTTTAAATGTGTGTATGTGGAAAAGTCTGAATGTAAACTATCTTCAGTGTAAAAATTGTACAAAAGCCTTCACAATTTCAGTATCTAATACACCATTGTACACCACCAGTTATCTAAATATTGGCCATAGTCCAAAAAAAGCAGGAACTGCAAGATACACACTCCAACTTCACATAATCCAAAACAGTTATGGGAGGAAAAAAACCCTCCTCAATTTACTTGAAATAAAGCACTCAATTTTATTATAAGAGAGTACCAGTGGACAGGGCTTTCAGTCAGCACCCACCACCACTGTCTTTTTATTAAATATTTAGCTCCCTATTTTCTTAAATATTTAGTTCCCTGTTAGCATTGAAAACTGTAATGCAGTTTTCTCATTTTGCCTGTAGGAGGAGTGTTAGGCAGCTAATAAGCACAGTTTTATTTCATCATTGCCAAAAAAACCTTATTTAAAGGATAAGCTATAAAGCATTTTTCTAGCTAAACCCAGAAGTTTCCTTTCAAATTTTAAAATAGAAATAATTAAAAAAATAAACTTTAAACTGTTTCTCTTCAATTAGGAAAAATGTTTTTAAACCTGCTACAAATTATATTCATAGCTTACATTAAAACTTTTTTAAAGTATTGTGACTAAACAAGGGTAAATTCAATTTCTAAGACAACATCATTATTATTAATCTGTTCACATTATCATCCACGTCTTGCAGGTGAAAAATATGCCTGTGAGAATCAAAACTTATATAAAGCTGCTGGCATTCCCTTCTCAATTAAGGGATGTTAAGAAATTATCCCTACAGAATTCTAATACAGACAATCTTTTTCACATTTATTTTAATGTACCTTTAATCTTCAAGTGACTTTAAATCGTGGGTTAAATAATTAAAAAATACAAAGATATAGGTAATAAAATTACCAAGATAAATCCCACGTAAAAACATTTATTGTATTATTATATCCTCATACCTAAACTAGATTTTCTCAGAATAATTTCTGGCCTGCAACCAGAACTAGCCATCATTTCAAAAGAAGTTTAAGTAACAACTTCAGAATAAGCCCTCTGTCTTATAATTAATTTAAGCTGGAACTAATTCCTTTTTTCAAGTCAATTACAACAAACATAGGAAAAAAACTTTTTGGTGTTAAAATGTCTTGCACCAGAATTTATATTTCACATGAATATGAAGTGCATAATCAAAAAATAGCAGTGCATTAAAGGTAAATGTAATACTATGGATTAAAAATTGTGAATGGGAAATTCTCTGTAAATTTAGGTTGTTTGAGGGATGAAATTTGATGCCGCATAAGTTTTGGTCTGTTCACAGAAGGGAGCAAAAGTAATGATCAGATCACTAACATTTTACTGGCTTAAGAAAACTCCTTATTTCCCTATTCGGTTTCTTATAAAAAAGTCAATCAAACGAAACAGTCAAAGGGCAATTTCAGGACATAAAACAGAACTCTGGCACAAATTCGGGCCTTAAATCCACACCTGCTATCAGGAACCCATTGTTGAGCAGAAGGCAGCATCACTACAACGTTACAGTTGTACCTTTTCATTACCCAGACAGCAAGTCACGCCCATGTGCCTCGTGAGAACTGCCCTTGTCATCACAGAACTTAATCACTTAGGCTTCCCTGAAACTGAGTCAGAACCCAGAAATACTGTGTCCTTCAGATTAGCCCCTCTTATATGTCAGGCCAATAGACGTTCTCTGAAGAGAATAGGTAAGGTCATGAGTTTATCAGAATCCAGGAACAACTCTAAGCAAGCATATATAAGACTGTCAGACATTAAATGCTTGTTTGTTTATATAGAATGCTTACTTTAAAAAATACCAATTATGTATTACTTAGTATTGATTCCTACAGGTGAAAAATATTCAATTAATAACAGAACTACAAAAACATTTTTGACTGGAGTTCTGAATGCATTACTTGCAGGCAAAGCCAATAAGCATTAGCAGTAAATTTAAATTGTCTTGTATGCTTAAGTACTAGTTTCACAAAGGATTAATTATGCTTTTGAAGCAACTTACCAGTGACATCAGTTTTTATGTCAGCAAGCTTAAAAAGAGGTGCAACTTGTTCATAATAAACATGAGTGGCTTCTTTTTTGTGGCTGCTTGGATTAACAAACACTTTTAAGGATTTTGGTCTGTTTTGAAAGCCTTAAAAGAAAAACACAAAATATTTAAGATTACATACAGTCCAACTATTTTTACAGCTTAAACGAATTTCTGATATTAGAATCATTAAAATACTTCAACAGGATAAGTAAATTATAGTCTAAAAAATGTTTCAATTACTTCTTGGATATGCATTATTTATCTCTAAATTACAGTACTGATTACTTTTGTGTGTACAGCTAATAAACAGTTGTAGGAACCAGAAAAAAAAGTCTATGTCATAACCTAGCTAAATCCTGATACAGGAATAGAAGGAATGTGAAGAAGTTCTAAGCTTGAGCAACAAAAAAGAAAATAAACACAAACACCAAAACATATCCTTGTTGGAATATAATATGACACCCTCCTGGCAGGCACATGAAAAAAAACACCCAGTAAAACTGATACTACAACACAATACTTTTGTTTTCTGAAAGTGCAAATCAAACAGTGCAAACAAAATTCCCTCACCTAGAAGGAGGTCCAAAGAAATAGAAATAAAATATAAAACTTGGCAATATCATTCAGAAATCTGAGAATTATTGTTCATTTTATTTTTTAAACATTTCGATCTTCGAAGTAATGAACTCCAAGGAAACAACACTGAGAAATAATGCTATAGAAGCTGTACCTTGTCTTGCACATTGATCCCATGAAGTAATTTTATTCTTTGAAATACAGCATTTTGTTGAATAATAAATAACTCATACTAAACAAATAACATTACTTTTCAAGTTCTCTTCTCTAGAATTCCTAAAATTGCCATGGTTCAGTGAGGCTGCTTTGCTACAAAAAGCAAGCAGTAGCATGCAATACTGCTGTTGTTTTGTTAATTATTTAAAATATATGATTTAAACAATTCTAGTTCTTATTTTAGTATCAGGTGAGACTATCACTTTCTTAGCCAAATAAAAGCTAGAATATCTGGCAAGTGTACAGCTTTCAACATTCAAGAACAAAACTAGTAGTAGGCCACAACTCCAAAAGGAGCCAAGTGTGAAAGCACATTTTCCTGGCCCATGAAGAGTATTACTTAAATTTTTACAGCCATGTGTACCTTCAGAGTATCAGCTGGGACTTTCTGAAGCTCATTCCACTTACTTTCCCTCAACAATTGAACAGGAACAATTCCTCAAAAAATTATAGCTAAATACTATTTCATCAGTAAAGAGGAAATATTTTCCTTAAGACCAAAATATAACAACTATAAAAAGTCCCATAGATTATTTTTTTATTTATTTAAACACATCAAATAATCTGGAAATGAAAACTAGTACTTTATCTACTTTGTGTTCGTAAATTTAGATGATTTCTTAAAGATACTGAAAGAAATTACTGGATCAATTTGCTGCTATAAACCCAAATGCATACTCAAAAAAATTTTATAACTATATTTATGTCAAAATGTTATACACAGTCTCAAGTCATTGCACAGCAAACTAATCCTGAGGAATCCTTAATGCCTGAGGAATCCTGCACATCTTTAGCACAAACCTTAAAAAGTATCTCCTTCAAAAAGGAGAAAAAAGAAAATGGAAAGAAAAGTAACTTGGTGAGGACTGCAGATGTGTTGGAGGGCAGGGTAGCTGTTCACCAGGACCTTGATTAACTACAAGAAAGGTCTGACAAAGCCTGAAGATGTTCAGTAAAGACAAACACACAGATCAGCACCTGGCCTGGCAAAACCCTATGAGTTGGTGAGACTGGGGACAGACTGACCACTCAGCACCTCTTCAGAGAGAATCGGCAGCTCCTGGTGGACAAGGAGCTGAGCATGAGTAAGAAGCGTGGCCTTGATGCAGTGAAGTTGAAGCGCTTACTGGGTTGCAGTAAAAAGAGGACAACCAGCAGTCCAAAGGATATCACTATGCCCTTGTTTTTGACATCTTTTGAGCCTGAAGTTCAAAAACTGCATTCACTTTCAGGGCCCCCAGCACAAGACTGATGAAGCGGAGAAGGTCCAACAGAGAATTGTGACTACAACAAGGGAACAGGCCACAGACAAGAGTCGGTGGTAGCTGACTTGTACAGCCTTAAGAGCAGAAACTACCTAAATGCTTGCCTTAAGTATCTACTGCAGGAGTACAAAGAGCACCAAGCCAGACCCCTTGTAGGTGCAAGGACAAAAAGGCAATGGACACGAGTTGCACAAGGAATATTCCAATGTGAAAAAAAGAACAACACTCTTCACAATGAGGGCAGTTACGCCATGGATGACACTGTCCATCCTTAGAGATTTTTAAAAATTACCTGGACATGGCTCTTAGCAACCTGATCTCTTTTACAAGCTCACCTGCCCTGAGCAGGAAGCTAGAATGGATTATCTCCAGAGGTCCATTCCAATTTAAATTATTCCTGATTCTCCAGAAACAGAAACAAGCACTGCAGCTATGTACTTCAGTGCAATTTCTAATCACAGGAATTACAACACAAACAAGGAAGACTACAGAAAAGTTTCCAAGGACTATTAATACATATAAATCATCATCATAAAGATATTATAATAATGTCTTAATTGAAATACGCTATCTGGTATTATTTCAGTCTTTTAGAAGCTATAAAAATATTAAGACCAAAAAATAATTTCTGTGATTTGATAATTTGCCTAAAGCATCAGTAGAAATTAAATTGAAAACTACAATAATAAGGACTCCTGATTTAAAAGAGTAAAGATTTAGCCACATTCATAAATGTGCTGTCATGCTTTTCATCTTCTTTACAGGAACTCCTACCTGGGACAGCTGGTCCTAAATGCTCAACTCCCACCAAACCCAGAGCCACAAAACTCTAAAAACTGGCTTCAGAGTCATTGATTTCTAAGTATACCTTTAAACTTAAAAAAAAAAACACCAAAAACTTTGTTGTAATATAAGACACAAAGCAGAGGGAATAGGAAAGTGTAGTTTATAGAATTAGAGAAAGGTGATGAAGTGTCATAAATTGTCACCCAGACAGTGCAAGTAGCAACACTGTTGAACAGTCATTAGGAGAAAACTGAAGGGAAAAAAGCAAACATCACTATCTCACTTCCATGTTTTTGAGTTTCAGGTGTATAAATTTAAGCCCTGGGTAGCAATACACAGGTTTAAAAGAAATCCTAAGTATGGAAAAGAATACAGGTTTTTCAACTGGTGAAAAAAAATTCTATGTTTTTAAGGAAACAGTTGAACTTCATTTTTTAAAACAAAAATTGGTTTATTAAATTATTCTAAATCAGAAACTGCATTTACGATGATGTATATTAGGCTATTGCTGAAAAGTAGATCAGAGTTGACACAAAAATCCTAGTGAGATTTTTAAGAACCAAATGAATTCACAAGGTAAAAGTATTAGAATATTCTCTTTATGACTACTTGAAAATCAATTTACTTTTTTGGAGAGGTAAAATATTTCATTTGCAGACACAGGTATCATAAATAAGGCTTTTGAGCAGAGCTGGTACACTACTGATGTGGTTTTGTTTGTGCCAAATAATTGCCAACTGACATGAAAGGATGATCGTGACAAAAATAATTACTTTATCATTCCCAGCATGCATTGAACAGGTTATAACACACCAAACAACCGAGTTCTATGAAAAATATCCAGTATCAGTCAAAGATTAAACTTTCAGGCAATATTACTGTGAAACTTCTTTAAAAGTATTTTTAAATAATAATCTTTTAATTGTCTTTAAACAACATCTCTGTGAATGAATCAATGTCATTGACTACAGCGTGCAACTGAATCCAGTCTGCCAGCCTTTTGGTGTTCTCCTAACTGGTATTCTGTTATTGTTTTCTGTGGCTGCTCCGTTTGAAATGAACCAGCAGCCTAAAGCAGGAAGGCCAACTGTTCCTCTAGTACTAACAAATGTGCTAATATGCACTAGTTTAAACTTGATCTATCAAGTGAATCAGTGAACCATGAAGGGTGGTGGGTCAATCAGGGTGTTCTGAAAACAAAGGCTCATAGGGCAGCAGAGACGCTGTGCTCAGACATACATCTGTGCTGCTTTCAGTCCTTAGCTTTATGAAAATGGGTTTATGTTACAAAAGTTAAGAGCCTGGAATCATGTCATTACTGCCTACATTTATAAACACTTTATACAACATTAAGAATTTTATACATGAGAAAAACTAATAACATGAGATGAATTTGTTAATGTAACTATGGAGATACCACTGTTAATATTAACTAACCAAAGTTAATGTTTAACATTAATGGTTTAATTAAAACTTCATGCATGAAGTTTCAGGCATTCATATCAAATCCCAGTATGATACTACAGAATAGTAGATAAAAAAAGCACTTCATGCTTTCTTTGCTGCTTTATCATTTATTCTTAACCACATTTACTGTCTTCTGTTAGTTTACAGATTTTTAAGTACAACATTTTCAAAAAAACTGTTAACGAAAATAAGTGTTATTTTGTTTAAAAAAATCCCAAAAAATGGATAAGCATTGACAATTGAGCATTTTCCCTCATTTCTGAGCCTGCCTTAACCCTTTAAAAAATACTGCGCGTTTGCATGCACTCAGGATTTTAGATTAAACAGTGAACTCTACTGACACAGTATGTCCCCACTGTACCTGCCCGTAAGTCCTGTACAAAAAGATGTGACATATAAATGGAAATCACTGAGAGTCAGATGGACTGACAGGAGAGCAACAGCACATTACAATCTTTCTAGGCTGCTCTTTGGGGTCTTCCAGGAGCCAGTCCAGAACCAATGTTCCACAGGTGCATTAAGATGGCACCTTACATATTAAGATGGTTACCTTACATCAGTTTAACAAACACATGGTGTACAGAAGACCAGTTTTCAGGACCACCATATCACTGAGCAGGCCCTTCATATCCAGCTGGCATGCATTTGAACAGCGGCAACATTAGGTAGAAAATAAAATTTATTTTAAAAGTGGGAAGATGGTGGTACATATATTTTGTTACCCTGTCACACACACACAAAAAACCCATAATAGGAGTCACTGTAACTAAATTCTAAACAACTATATGTCTTTGTGTGCTTACTTCTATGATGACAGGCTTCATAAAAAATTATAGCCTAGTCAAACTTTAAATTGAAGTACTCTGAACACAAAGTCAAATCAGAGGACACTCGCTATGAAGAGAGTAGGAAAGAACAGAGAAAAATACATGTATGAAACATTCATGCCAGACAAATCACACAGTAAAAGAGAAATTGTGCACATGAAATTTCAGAAAAAAATGAAATCTTCATTGGAAGATCAGAAACCTCCAGATAAACTCTAGCTCACATCATCACTGATAAACTTTCTATTGTTGTTCCTTAATTAATGTATATGCATAAAAATATAAAAAAAACTTGCCAAAGGTAAACAAATAGAAATTGCATTTATCTTCAGAGGAAACACACCTGTCAGTCACATGTACAGTCATTTTTCAGAACGTCTAAGTATTGTTGACAGACATACCCAAATATATATATGTTCTACTTTGTTAAATCACCTCCTTTTCATTTGCTACAGCCCAGAAACAATAAAAAAAACCCCTCCAAGTAGATAATGCAGCAGTTAATGAAAAATTACTTTGGGATCAGATAGATTGGGGGAAGGAGGCAGGGCAGTACACTGAAATTTTAACTATTTTAGAAGGATAAAACCAAAAGGAGACACTTTGAGTTCATTAACAAAGATGTCTCCAACACTATTACGAAAGGAAAAAAAAAAGCTGCAGCAAAAACTATGAAAATTCATCACTGTTTCACACAGAGATATCAAAGTGCCTTTTGAGATTTCAATTACTGTGAAATCAACAGAACTCAACTTCATTGTATACTTTTAGTCCAAACCTAAATCCTACTGAGAACTTCATACCAATGTTTGGTACATTTTAATTCAGAAGACTTTTTTTCTGAATTATACCATAATTATACCATCACTGTTTGAATTACTGATAATGGGCCTCTGGCACACTGAGTGCATAAATATTGATTTTTTTTTGGTGATTTTACTAATAGGAAGGCAGTCTGACTATCTAGCCAGAACATAACAGTATGAAAATTACTTTTATTGTAATTATAGAACTTAGAATAATATACACATTAGTCAATGATATTTGGGGGTATGGTTGTCTGATTATTTTTTCCCCTCCGAGTTTCATTATTCCTGAGGTAGAAGGCAAGTAGAAAAAAAATATACTGATCAGACATCAAAAAAAATCAGCACAAGGTTTGAGCTTCTGGAGAAAGACAAGCTGAAGGAAGAACTTGAAACAGCATTACACAGAATACTTTTTTCAGGTTCACGTGGCTTCCAATTACAAAGCTATAAAACAGAGACTTCACCTTGAGGTCAAGGCAACCTGAGCAGAGATACTGCAGGTTTTTTTTCTGTGAACATATGGTATCACTGCTCCTGATAGATGGAGGGTAATCTGGGAACAAAACAGACATTTGCTCCTTATGCAAATGTCCTTGCCTTTATGGGTAGCTGGAGATCTGCAGGAATCTTGGCACTTCTGCAGATTTAGATATTTCACGATAAAGTCTTTCAAAAAGGAAGACTTTTTAATAACATCTTCATTTGAAAAATCCAAAGTATACTGTAGACAAACAGTGTAAGAATGCGCTGTTAATAACTCATGTTGTATCTCTAATATCTGCTTTGACACTTTAAAGTCATTTTACTAGAAGTACACTATAAATTGTTATTGAAAGTGTTGTTACAAACACTACAGATGTACAAGATTTGAATTCTGTAATCTGCCTCAGTCTTAAGAATTCACCTGGATTTTTAATAGTCTATTACAAGATGGACTGTTTTATTTCTGTTCTAAACAAACTCATTTGCTATAATCTGTAAACAGAGGCATGTTTTGGAGTTAAATCAGAGTTTGGTGTGGTGACGGAAGTGTTGTTTTGGGTTTTTAAATCAAAAGTGTGCTATATTATGTGTTTTTCCAATATAAACTAGAGTAAAAGGCTTGTATTTCTTGTGGGGCTCTTTTCCCTAAACAGTGAATAGTTTTTCTTAAATTGGATACCACTTCCATAGAAAAATAAAACTATAATGGGTAAAACAAAGCATCCTGAAATGGGCACTAGCCTAGGCAAACACAGAAAGATATTTTTAAAGTAAAGAATTGCCTCTCATCATTAGTGTCAATACAAATTTATTGACACTTTATATCAAATTATACAGAAGTCCTACAGAACCTTAAGAGCACTGCCACCTGTGAATTTATGGAGATGAGGAAAGTCTCTCCCATTAGTCTCTTAAAGAATCTGCAGGTCTCAAGTGGGAGGTCCTAAACAGTCACCAAAACATTCCTGAAGAGTTCTCAGAACTGCAACTACTGTAGTAGTGATGCAATTTCAAGTGAAAATATCAACAAAATATTTTATTTCTTTCAGAAACAGATTTTCCAAAAGACTCTTCAGTCAGAATAAACTACTTATTTACAGTATCTTTTAAAACACTTCCAAAAAATAGCATCTATTTGTTTCATTTTTACAGATAGTCAACTATTGTCACTTCCCTAAATTTCACACTTCACCATGCAAAATTTCAGTACTAAACATTTGCCAGAAATAGCATTCATATCTGCATGTCTTAATTTCCACAGGCAAAATGTTTCTAAGCTTCACTCAGCCACATGTATTGCCAATAGAAATAACATCAACCCCACTCAAATGCTTACCATTCAAAATTTCCTTCAGATGTCTAAACCATGACTGACAATGATCTTCACTTAAGTTATTTAAATGGATAGCACAGTCTGTTAGTTTATTCTCCTCTTTATTCAAGCATTTAAAAACTGTGATACCCAACAAAGTGCCACCTTTTGTCTGGCCTGCAAAACGACGTCGTTTCAGTTTTACCGAAAATACATCTTTCATTTCAATAATCTCCTCTTGAGCCTGTAAAATCATACTGGAATCATCTGTAAGGGGGAAAAAAGAAAAGCATTAGCAATATGATTAGGAGTACACATATAAAAAAGATATTGTTATGGCTTCATCTCTAGCTTCATTTGTTGCATCTGTTCGTGCTTGTACTGAAACTTGTTGCACAGCATTTGTCTCAGTCACAGGTCTTATATTTTACCAGCTTTCTGTTATGTATCCAGCTATACAAATAACACAATATCAAAGAGATTATTTAATCAGTTTTCTGATATTCAAAAAAATTAATAACATTGCACACTCTAAGAACAGCAAATGACTTTTTTTGTATTTGCATTCAAGAAGCAAAATCTTTATTGTATTCTCCTAAATCATAGCAATCATGGATGTTGTATACTTCTCAATCATAGATCAGAAATTGTGCTATGATTCAAGCTGACTATACGCTCACTGTATTATTTCATTTGAAGCAACCATTGCATTTGGGGTTTACACTAGAAATGTATCAGAAAATAGTTAAGCAAAAATAGAGAAATAAACCAGAATTTCATTTTTGAGTTATGAATTTACCTTAGAAGACAAGAAAAACAGTTTCAAAAAAGTTCTTGTGACAGTTCAAGATCCTCACCCCTAGGGGAGATTTGTGTTAGGCTAAGTGAAGGTTTTATTGTTTTAGGGCTGTTACATACATGGACACTATGGCTGCAGACACTATCACTTCACTTCCAAATGCCTTTTGGAGAGGTATCAACTGAACCACTATGGTACAGGTTTCTCCTTTTTCTGCTCTCTTGCGCTGCAAAACACCTGATTCCTCAAAAAAACAAAGTCAAATACACAAACTGAAGGAAAAATGTCGCTGCTCCTGTAGGTGCCAGGTACTCTGGACACAGAAAGAAAAGTTTCCTCACTTTCTTTGTAATAACAGCAGATCTCATACACTATCCAACAAAGGTCCCTTTGCAGCCCAAGGCAAGAAATGCTAGAAACCAGAAACCTTTCCCAAATCTAGCAACAGCTCTGTCAACTGGTTTCTCAACAGCAAACGCCATAACAGATTCTGTTTGATGCACAGTTGCTACATGCTGTACTGAAGTGCCACGAAAAGTGTTTTTAACCACATCCTGGGAAAGATAGACAGCACCACCTACTTCATTACACCATATGAAGCTGAGGGTTTCAGCAATCATAGGTCTTCTGGGCAGGAAAAAAGAAGACTGTGTCAATTCTCATAACAGTTTTATGCTGGCATTTCTCAACATCATTTCTTGAACGAGACTATGCAGTGATTATCCTTCTATCCAGAAATCCTGGAGGACTGCACCTCAGCCATGCTAACACAGATAAAGCTCAAATCAGTATTACCTCTCCTCACAATTCTCAACCAAATCATTTTTTCCTGTTCCATACCAAATAACCTGCTACAAATGGAACCATCCCCTTATTATACTTCCCACGTATTTTTCCCACCTTGTTATATTTTAACATCATAATTTCTCCATAAATCAGCCTCTAAGGTATAAAATTGCACTGAAATAATTTCATTCTTAGCAGGAATACTGTGACAAGTAAATGTACGTGTGCACTGAGATAATACACAGGAAATTGTAGTGCAAATTTTCAGAAGTACACAGCAAATAAACAGGAGGAAACACCTAACAATTAAAAAAATAGAAAAAAACCCAACAGATATCTTAAAGTATTGTAATGATTGCTGTAGAAGTATTTTCTATAGGATACATTGAATGGAATCAAGGAACTGAGTGGGGGAATATTGTGTGATTCCATTTGAATTATGATTTTCCATAGTCTCAAAGTAGATATTGCACAAGTAAATTTGGTACTAATGTTACCAAACCCAAGATCTTCACTTTTTTCAAACTTTGTATTGCTCTTCTAAAACATTTAGGGGTAAACAGTCTTGGTAGGTCTTAAAGGAAAGATTGACTGGTGATACCCCAAATCACTTACCTGGGACTGCATAGTTTATTATCTTTATTAAACACTTGTTTTAATTTTTAAAGCAGCATTTTTGAGGGGTCTGCTTATTTTTTTTTCTAGAAAGTCTCACTGTCAGACATACAGTATACTGAAAATTCTAGCATACAAACTCAATGTTTTAGGAAAATGAGTAAACAAAGACACATGAAATACAACCACAACCATTCTGCAGCAGTAACTGAGCTGCAGCATTTATTTCCCCAGACCAATACAAATATTCTAAAGTACTTTACTTGTTAAATACTTTCAAATATTGTGGCACTTAGTGCCATGGTCTAGTAACCACAGCAGTAGCAGATCAAGGGTTGGACTTGATGATCTCAGAGGTCCTTTCCAACCCGGTTGATTCTATGAAATAAATAATATTTTTAAAAAAATAATATTTTGGATTAAACTATTAGTTTTGCAGAGAATATCACAAATTCTAGTATGCCAATGTTATGGATGGGCATCACAGATAAATTACAAACATTAGCCTATTTGTCCTGCACAAGTCAAATAAATCGAACGCCTGTTAAAATACTTTTTATTCATATATATACTAGCTTTCATAAAATGATATTTAGTCATAAGCTAGGATAAGGTCTGCCTTGTCTTTTCTTTTCATGACACTATTTCAGCCAGTTACTTACTTGTTTTTACATCTTCCTCTTACTGTGTATTTATCAAATTTTTGTGTTGCTCACATGCAGGTTAAACCTTTTGAAATTTAAAATAACCCATTCTTACTAGGCAACACTACACTTACAAAACCAGCATCTGACTCTGGTTGTTTTCCTGGAATACATTTCCAGATGCAGCTCAGAGTAACATATTAACTGTAGGAATACTGAATCATAAAAACCATCACCCTTAGGTTTTAATCTGTAGAGGAAATGTTGAACTAGCTAGTAGGATCAGGACAGCCAATTGTTATTAAAGTTGCTAAGAAATCTGCATAAAATCCCAGGCATATTCTAAAATTTTCATATTCTATGCTTACTGAAAATAAGATCATTGCAAATACAGTAAAATTTTATTTAAAAATTCAGATAAAGAATTTATACCTTATAGAGCTATATTGATAAAGTACTTCTACTGTGTGATAACAACTTTCAGAATAAAGTGCGTACTGGATTACATACTTTTTTTAAACTTTGAAAACCCTTTTGGTTTGTTAGCATGATGTTGGTTATTGCTAGCAGTTTCAGGACATTAACTGTCCTCTCACATTACTTAGAAAGATATTGGGTACCATCTGTTCTTGCAAGAGATTTAAGTATACATCTATTAGATATCATGCTATTTATTTAATTCAGTACCCACTTCCCATTGTTGTATCTTCTAAAAAAAGTCAATTTAATTACAGGGAATAAAGATAATCTCTTCTACCAGGCTGCCCTGTCATCATGAAAGCAGAGAGGGAACCTGTATAAAGTAGGTTACAGGCGTTAGGAAAGAGAAAAACTAACAGCACTTAACATTTAAAAGATCTAACAAAACCAGAATATACAGCACTTAAAAAAAAAATTACTATAAGCCAAGGGCTTGTCTAAATCAATCTCTGCACATCTGTCTGATGTAGAGCGTAAACAGGATTAGAGGTGGATTTATCTGCTTGACGCTAATTGTACTCACAGTTTCTGCACATGTCCACTTTTTTTTTCCAAATACAGCATAAAAAAAAAAGAAAAGCCTGAATATATGAATTTATAGGAAGTTTTATGCCCCTATTTATCCTCTCACTAATTTCAAGCAATGAAACTATCTCACATTTTTCCTAATTATGGTAGTCCAACCTCTTATTAAATAAAAAATTATGTCTACCAAGCTAAATCAAAAGATGAGGAACTAATACATTCAAATATAGTTTAATTGTAAATAGTGAGCCAAATTTTAATTAGTTAATACAGTGTTAAACTAGACATTAAACAAATAGATTACCTCATGTTTACAGGAATACTACTGAAAAATTAAACAGTTTTAAAGACTATGTGTTATTAAAATATAAACACCAAGACTTCTATAACAAAACACTTTTTGGGCTGTTTTTCTCCCACAGAGTCCCAACATCTAGAAGTGGTACTTAAGGACTTTATTTCCATAACAAATATCTGGAATACACGGAAAATTGCAGAAAATACACATGAAATGGGACCGTATAAGTTAAGCAGAAGAACTGGACAAGTAGCAAAATGGGTTATACTCCCTTGGTCACAAATGCTTCCCATGACCTTTGGCAAGACACCCAGCCCCCTTTAACTACATTTGATAGATAAACCTTTTACACAGTTTAGGTTCCCTGTTCCATTACACTCTCAAAGTTTATTTCTGTGACAGTTGATTGCTCTAGCTGAGCACAGTGTAACATAACAGAAATAATGAGAGATTTTAGAAAATCATTAAGACTATACCCAAGAAAACACAGTGATCAGTACTTATTAGAGAAGTGTATTATTACAGAATTGATTACAGACCATCCTACCCTGTGTGAACACTTCAAAATAACCACTCGGGACATACAATAAAATACAACTGTATTAATATAAACCCAAAAATAAAATAAATATAATCAAAAATTAAATTAGTTTTGAAAATACATCTATAAATTTAGGTTTAGGAATATTTAAAATTAATATGATAATGTCCAATGCATATAAACCAGCAACTATTAACCCATCAATAATTAAGCTTGGTTTTCCCTTACTGTAAATTAGCAAAGCACAGTAAGCAGTACGCAACTGATTCATAAACCTCCACAGTTTTCGCTTCTGATTAATTAAGAAGGGCTGGCAATGAGAAATATAAAGAAGCAGGTATGATCATTCTTGCCAGAAGAGTGAAGAATCACTGTAAAGCTTGTCAGGCTATTCAACACTCTAAATATGAGACAGAAGAGCTATTTTCAAAACACCTCAATTTTCAAGGTGGTTTTATTTTATTTCAAAAAGACAGGTCATGCAACACCTCTGACAAAAATTGATGTTATGCTTCTTACTCTCTTTTGAAGCAAAGAAAGCAAAATTTCAATTTCTGCTTGCCAAAAGTATCAAACAGTATGCTGAGGTGGTACCGCAGGGGCCAGGTTGGGGACGGGTTGTTTTTTATTTGAAGATTACCATTACATTACTTTAGTCCTTTTAAATGGTGTTGTAAGAGAAACATAACACAAAAACACATGGCCTAAAAACACATTTCTCGGACTGTGTGTAATGACCTCCTTTGGAACAGGAAGGAGTTCAGAAAGTACTGCAAAGGACTGAAGAGATACATCTCAGCTTCTCCAGAGCTGGAGAGTAAAAGCAGGGTGTAACTACTAACTTCATCTTTTAATGGCAGCTATTCACTTGCAGCAACAGCTGTATTGCTTCAGGGCAGAAAACTGAGCTTAAAAACATCTGACAGGAATACAACCAATTTTCATTCTCCTTCTCTGGAGAATCTGAGGGTGAAGTGATGTATTTTGCCAAGTCAATGCAATACTTTGCTGCTAATCCCTTTCGCAATACAGACACCTACCCTCAACTCACCTGCCATAACTGTGCAATCCAGCCCTTTTCCTTATGTCTAACACTGGGCACAACCAAGCTGAGTCAAATCAACTCCCTAAAGTAACATAGATCATTCACTTTTCTTTTTCTCCTGGCTTAGTCTTCCGACAAGTTGTTTAGTATAATCACAAGTCCTACAAAACTGGAGATGCTACAAAGTGATAAGAAAATTCACAGCAGGGAAAAAGGAAGGACTGGGACCATCTCCTTTCATCATTTCAAGTCAACATGGTTTGAGCCAATCTGCTGTGCATTTTCACTTCCAACGGTTAACTCCTCACAGATCATATAAACCAACAAGAACTCATCTTATTTGAAAATACTATCGTAGGTAGATAGCTCTAAAAATAGTATTATGATGAAGAAGAATTACCATCAAAAAAAAATAAAATTCTTCAACAGATTTGTACTTCAGGTTTCAATTTTTCAACACCATACTAGCCAAAAGAAACCCAATAAACCTAGCAATTTTCCAATTCAAATCTCAATCCTGAGATAAAATCTTACATTACATAACAGAAATTATTTTATTTCTCTGTTTAGTAATTCTTTCAAATAATTTTTAAAAAGACGCAATGTGGTAAATACAACAATATAAAACTGGCTTTCGTGGTGCTGTGTGAGTTTCATTACATTCTATAAAAAGTGAAAAGTTTTTTCATTCTTGCTCGGGGTATTTCTTGACAATTTTACTATATTCACAGCATGGGTAAACCCATCTAAAACTTCAACCTCCTACCTTTCATCTTCCCCTCTTGTCTCTCCCCACTTTTCAAATGGTTCTATCACCCCAACACCCCTTGACCAGCTGATTCCAATCCCTGTTCTCCACCATATCTTTTAAAAACTAATCCTCACACTTCTGAACATCCTCATCAAACCAGGTGGGCCGTTGCAGATACATGCCCTGTGCCAGCATCATACCATAGCAACTGCAGCAAGATCAGCATTAGGCAACAATTAGCATAGTCCTTGAAGTCTTGAGTTCGACCATACTCAGTGACTTAAAGCTGTAGTGAAGCTTAATCAAATCTTAAAAAATGGCAATAGGCAAACCTCTGAAAAAGAACGACCACCACCAAAGTGCCTTGTTCTGGCTGAACCAAAACGAAAGATGACATTGGCTACTGGCAGAGCAAACATGGGAACAGACACATTAATCTGATATGAAAGGGTAGAGTTTAGTACAGTTCAAAGGTTGTTTTTGTTGGAGCAAAATGATGAATTTAAAAATAAGCCCCTTAACAAGAAGATCTACTGGCAATAATGCTAGAACAACACGGTTAGCTGAAAGGAAGTAGGACAGACAGCAAGAGATTTCGAATCTGAAGCATTCAAGATGATTCATGAAGCAAAGACTTTGCTTTTTAATAGTTATCTTTTCTCATTAACACCACAGCAACAAAGGGGTCACTGAAAATAATTTTTTTATAGAAAGCTCTACATTTTATGTTAAGAATACGGCCCACATACTGCTTAATTTCACAATATAGTTTGAAAAGTAGTAGCAAACCTTTTATTTAGTGCCTGAAACTTCACGGCTTTTCATTTAAGAAGTGAAAGAAGTTATGTAAGAAACTTTGGAGTAACAATGGGGTGAAAAGCATCGCTGATTTTCATCATTTTGTAAAACCTCTACAAACATAAGCATCAGATTAAATGACTCATCTTACAGAGACCAGCCACACAACCATCATAAAACAGAATTCATTTACAGAGAGATATATTTGAAATAAACAGAAGACAGGGATCTAATGGCTTACATGATTTAATACGTGGGCTAGCAGAGCTGAGAGATACTAAAGAAACCACAAAGAGGAAACATGAGCTTAATTCTGCATTCCCTCGGAAACTTCTCACACATACACACACTTTTGTACCTACTCATTTATGGCATAATCATGGCAATTACTTCTGTCATTTTGGAAAGTAAGAAGAAGTGGAGAAACAAATAACCTCTTATGGCCACAAGACATCACTGAGTTTGAATAAATACAAGTTAATAATTACTTTTACTTGGACTTGTACTTCTGCTTCAGCCTCAAATACAGATTTACAAACCACCCACACTGCTAAATATCAGTGTCTCACTTTCAGGGAACTCAACATGCCTCAAATATCTGAATTTTGGTCTTTTCTGGAAAAGATTTTCAAGAAACATTTTCTTCACAAAAAAAAAAGAACAAATAGCCCATCCTAAACAGAGGAAAATTTCCTTCCATGACATATTGGTAATTCATGTATACTGGCAAGTCATGTTTTTAGGTATTGAAGCATAGCTGTCAGTTGCTAGATAAGCTCACCCATGAACTTCTGTATGTTTGTCTTTATCCTCGTTGATCTTTGATCTATTTTTTTTTCAGTTTTATTAAGAAAACTCGGGAATCTTTTGTATGTTTATATCTGCACCTTCTACACTAGCCCAAGGGCAAGAGATGGCAATAGCACCACCAGAATCCTCTGACAAGCATAAAACCCTTTCCTCACCCCAACACTCTTTGGCTCAGTTGCCACATAGGAACAGGAGGAATGTAGGCTACACCACTTTGCCTGCGGGGATGAATGAATACTATTTTGTTTGTGTACCCCGCAACTGTAACAAATAAAGGAAAAGCAACAAAAAAAATCCCAAAATTTTGTTAGATTGTCTTTATAATATATTTTTGCCCTTCTTAGGGAGAATGTTTTATTTCTCTAACTTTGTAAAATATTTTGTCATATTAAAATTATAATTTATATTACACAATATATGGACAACCCAAAAATTACTTAGAACACAATGCCAATTACTTAGAACACAAATTCAAGGTGCTCTCAGTCAATTGTGCAGTATACAAATTAGCCTTTCATATAAAGAGGAAGCTTATAAAATACAACACTCCAGAAGCTTTCTGGTATTACAATTATTTTTATTATATAGAATTGACTCCATTTGCAGTGATGCATAAACCCGTGACTGAGGAAATTACATTCTCAGACTTTCATCAATTTTAAAATTTTGTTTGCAGCTTAACACAATGACAAACCTTTCACAAAAGATTTGATACCAATATGATGTGACACAATTGAACCAAACCTTAATTTCACTCACAGTAAGAAATCACAGGATTAAGTAACACTGTGCAGTCTTTTAGAAAAGTTTATTGCTTCCAGATGGATGCAAGTTTCCTTTCAGCACTGATTGTATCTTCTGTACACAGGGTGCCAATGTTACTATAAATATAGACAAAAGCAGTTATAAAGATAAATTATTAAAATATTGACATAAACAAGCTCATACAATACTGCCTCTTTCCACAAAGTACAGACAACTACATTAGAGTGCTGTCTGTATCACAAATGTTCAATATAAAACATGCGCACCCTTTTTAGAAATTACAACCCCTATATGAACAAGCACAAATTTACAAGGTATCCATAAAATGATTTCTAATTCAAACTGCGTGCTCTTTGCCCCATGTTGTGTAGTGCCATGTGTTTCACTGCATGGTGCACACTACCAAGATGTCCACCTGTGCCCATGTATCTGTGCAGCAAGCTAAGGATACACTTACTTCATTTAGCAGCAGAACTGTTAAATACACACTGCAACGCACTTACGTCAACCTAAAACTGTAAGTAATAAATACCTTCGAGCTAATTTAAATTTCAATCCATGTACATCAGACACTGATAAACTGTATCAACAGGTCTACAGAATGTTTTGCAGAAAAAAAAATCCTAGAGAATAACTGATTAGTCTATAAGAAAATTATATATAATGCCCTTTTGAAAATCAAAATACACTCAAAATTACCAGGTGAAGCCATTAATTTGAGCTTTTAAAATATTTTATGTTGTTATACTGTACAGAAATTATATGAATAATTGGTAATGAGTCATTTAAAACATTTGAAATTTTCATGAGATTCTCAAAAATTGAGAGCTCCATTTTGATTTGTGAAATAACCAGTGCATAAAGTAGAATAAGTTAATGCATTTTAGAGAACATGCAGAATTCATAAAATGCTTTATGAATAAAATGTCAACATTAAGAACCATGAAATTTATAATTAACCATCAGCATAGAAATAGTTTTCACTTTTACATCAAACTACATTAGTATACTAAGTTATATTCAGAAACCTACTTATTTTCTGACAGGCATATCAACATCTTTAAAACAGAGCCACTTTTTAAAAAAAAACGCCAACAAACCCCCCCCCCCAAAAAAATGTTCCACAACTTGTGTTTTGCATCCTGGCATGCACCAGTAATTTCAAACAAGCAGTTTCCTACCTATTTTAAGCAAGTTCTTTGACATCCCCCGTCAACTTCTCTCAACTCCAGTATGGCAACTGCACCTACACACCACATTTACATATCTATTCCTAATCCTAGTACTCAAATCAAACAGAAAGACTGATAAACATATATTACACAAAAAACAAACAAACAAAAAACAAAACACCAAACCCACACAAACAAACAAAAAAACCCCAACCAACCAGTTCCTGATGAAATTCACTGTTGGATAAACACATGTCAGATGACAAAGATGCACTTCAAATCTCCCATAATACATATAAGTTTTTACTCCCCCAAACTTTTAAATACTAGCATTTACATCAAATGGACACATATACACAGGGGCAACCACTGTGAGGTTGAAGTAATTATCTTACCTGCAGACCCTAAGAATTTTACTCACAGCATAGAGATCCTGCATATCGTTGCAGGTTCAGAGAGCAATTCATATTCAAAGCACTCATACAGCAATGAAGAGAGATGTATCTTAAACTCTCCAATATGCATTTGCACAGTATGTGTGTTATTGTTACTATTCTACGTAAATTTTTGTCTATCACAATATTAAACCTACTTTGCTCATTTAAAAGTAAATTTAACAAATATTAGTTTCTACGCATATTCAGCTGCACATTACAAATCACGCAATAACCTTTGACTTAGCCTTAAGTGAATCAGGGCAAGAGAATTATCACCACTTGTGTTCAAGATATAATTAGTATCGATACCTTGGCACACATCTTTAAGCTGTTGACATAACAAATGGAAATGGATGTTTTACACTGAGCGTTATCTTCTGTGAACATCAGAAATCCTCTCAAAGTTATTTATGGAAAAATACCAGCTAAGCATATTGAAGCTGCATTTTTCCCTCATTTTGAGGTTGATCAAACTAAATGGTTTGCAATGTTTTCAGACTCTTATCCTGTATAAGTTTAACTACGTCTTTAGAATTTAACTTCCCTTCTCCACAACAAAAATAAAAAAAGCAACCCAAGACTACAGTAATTATAAACATTCATATGAATAATATTTTCAAGAAAATTATGGCTAAGAAATTTGGGGGTTCTGTACAGTCTGCTACTGTATTGCAATTCTTAACAACATTTAATAAAATTAATCTCTTGACATTTTGTGAGGCAAAGGACATACATTTTCCTTAAACTGTATTATTCCACCAACAAAAATAAATACCTTGCAAATGGTAGGCTAGGCAAAATGAAGTTCAAATTCTATGAAGAAATCTCATTTAGTATTGCAAACACAGGTGGAATTACAGACTGGTGATGTGTGTATTTTTACTCAAAACATCATTTAAATATAATTTAACCGGTTTCTGGTATGTAAGACCAGCAAAACCAGGACAGGGCAAACGTCCATCTGTCCCAGTATCTTATATCAAACCATAGCCATAAGCAGATGCTAAGAGAAGAGAAGAAATAAAGGAAGCATTTATTCTGTTTTCCACTAGTACTTTTCCATTCCCCACCTGTTTTCATTCGGGAAACCCTGAACTAACTGTGGTTTCTACAAATTTGACAGCACTCAAATAAGGCCTTCTGTCTCCAGCTGAACCCACAAAATCTTCTAGCATTAACAATATCCTTTGACAGTAAGTTTTGCAGTTCTCTTACCCATCATTTTGGTTTGAGTCTGGTTCTATTAAATACACCATATTTCTTATTTTGGTAAATAGAAAGCCATCTACTTTGTCCAGGCCCCATCTCAACCACCTTCCTTTTAGACTAAAAAGTGCCAGCCTAGTCCGTCACTCTCAGCCAGGAGCCATTTGGTACCTTTAATCATTGTCACCCCCTGAACCTTCTCCAGTCCCACGTTACTGAGAACAGCAGAATTGCAGAGTATTCAAGATGTGGTTAAATAACTGCTGGTTTATAGAGCATAAAAACATCTGTTTTAGTCTCTATTTATTTTCTAATTATCCTTAACATAATAGTCCTAACAACTATTTCAGTGACAGATGACATTTTCCACATGATAAACCTATGATCATACACATTAGGAATGGTAAAGCTACAGCTCCTGATCTCTATTCCAAGCTGATGGCATTCAAAAAAGAGATCAATACTATGCTTAATTATTCCAATTCTTTGACTGACTGTCCCATTGCCTAGTCAAATCTGTAAAACTAACATATGTCTCTGAAGTTGTGCTGTAGGACAGAACTGACAAATTAAAAATGATTTTCCACTCCTATTTTAACAGTCCCCAAACAAATCTGGCATTTCCACTTTACTATGTTTATTCAATGCCATTTTTTTCTCTTCCTTACTCCTTCCAGACCACATTGTTAATACACCAAAGGCCCTGTGAACTCTTCAGGCAGCCTTCACTCCATGAATTAGACAAAAAAAACCCAAACACTAGATACATAAAACAAAGAGAAACATACTGAAGAACAGTTTTCTTTCTACTGTAACCTTATTTTATTACTCTGCTCCTGCATAAAACTAATATTGCTAAACTGTTAAACTTGCTCAAAGCAGATACTGGTTTTTTTTCACTAGCAAGGCAAACATACATATACATAAAATAACATTGTAAGTTCAGTACTGAATTTGTGTGTACCTTCCCCAAATGATTTCCATAAAACAAGTGAGACCTAGGGACAACATTTCAAAAACACCACCTGTTTTTTTCCATCATATTTTAAATAATTAACTCCTCAAAAAATGTAAGTGCAAAGTAAAAAAAGCTTTCTTATTTAATTTTTGTTTGTACTATAGTTAAAAAAAGAAACAACCATTTATCAGGTACTCTTTTTTTCTGCTAAGCATTGTTTTCCAAACCAACTCTACTACTAGCCTTGTTCAGTGAGTATATTACAGTCAAGTGACCAACAAATATTACACTTCACATGAAATACTCAGAAGCATTCTTTTTCCTTTAATAAAATAATAGAAAGTTAAAAATAGACACGTATATACATCTATCTTCTCCCAAACATGGTAAAATAACAATACACTTAAGTTTATCCTGGAATGTGTCAACTGCAGAATTTACTGAATGAAACCACAAACCTGTTCAAAGTTTGACGTTGATGTGAGTTACCACCATCTACAGCCACCTAACTGTTAGTGTATTATTCACTGGCACTACGATAATTTTGATCCCAGCTAATCACCTCACTCTAAGTTAAATTATGTAGATGTGACAGAGCAGCCTTTGGGAAACCCAAAACCATCCAAGTGTGAAATCTTTCAGTACCTTTCTTGACAGAGCTGTTTGACAAGTCTCCAAAAGGCCATGCAACAAACAGTATAGCAGGGAGAGGAGTTGGACAGGAGCAACCTCATTTTGAATCATCTTCAGAACAGTCAACAGATCAGGCAGACAAAGATGTGCTATTTTTCATATGGAAAGCCAGCAAGTTATCTTGAATTTTTTTCTATTCACTATTAGTCATTTATTTATAAAAATTTTCACTTGTTAGAATTACATAGGCTTTTTTTTCCCAAAGCCATTTTCGTACAATGTTAAAGTGAGAATACCTATTCTGTTTCTGCTCCACTGTACTAAAACAACACAGAAAAATATAAATACACGATCATTTTTAAACTTCTGTCAAATGGGAAGAGGTAATATAACAGTGAGCATTTAATTACTCAAACTCAGAACAGTACCTGCAAAACAGCATTATATTTAGTCATAAGTATTTATTGCTGTTGCCCTTAACTTGATCATTCATATGTCAAATTTTGTTTTTCCAAGACTGTCTGCACTGTGTAAAGATCTGTTTCCAGGATACATATAATGGTGCAGTACATAACATCTGTTGCTTTGCATTTTCGGAGCCTCACAAAGCATACTTTCCTATATTCACTTGAGTGTATGGACTGACAGAAGAGATATATTGTCACAGTTCAAATAAGCCGACAACTACAGCACCTATTCTGTACTGAAAAGCATCTAACTACCCACCATCTGACAGTGCTTAAATAGGCAAAAGCCAGGAAATTCAGAGTTCAGCACTGAATTCTGTTAATGAACCAACCATTTGCTTAAACTTGCAACACACAGGAAAGAAATAGCCACACGCTGGATTAGAGAATAGAGTTAAACCAAGTTTTTAAACAATTTTTTGTCAGTGATCTAATATATTCCTACAGCAACAACTAAGTAAGAAGTCGGGGAAGGAGGAAGTCACACCAGATCTTAAAAGTAAATAGAATTGTCTTTCATCAAATCCCCTAGAGGTAGGTTACCAGATATCAAGGCTCACACAAAAATCCAGGCCTAAAATTTCAATTTTTTTTTGTAACACTTGGTTTCACTGTTCAAAGGGTTACCTGCCCTTCAACTAATGGGGGAAGGGTTCCTAAATGGCAAGATAAGAGTTACAAAACCCTAGTGAAATAGTTTGAAAAATACCATCCACCCCCTTAGTCTGCAAACACAAATATTTTTGAAACCACTAAACAGTTGGCAGGAGAATGTTCTACTCACCTATTTCAAGTCAGCAGTTAAAAAAAAAGTTACCCTTAAATGGTATTTTAAACGGTTAATTTAACAACTTCAGAGTTGCACTTAACTCTGTAGTACATCAGAAAATGGTGAAACACTATTAACTCAAAACATTGACAGTTAGTGTCTAGGACACAGGAATCATTTTAGAAAAGGATCCTAGTAAAACACAGTTCCATAGCAGCCACAGTTACTAAATGCCAAAAAGGTCAAATTTTGAAAGGAAACAGCAGATACCACCACAAAACTAACAGATGTTCCTAAAGGATCATCTGTACAAAAACATAAGCATATGTGAGAGAAATCCAACACTATCACGAAATCAGTTGGTGTCTAACATAATAGCAGTTCCTTATGGCAATATGGTAATACATGTATCAGATACTCAACACATTATGGTTTTTTGTCTGCACATACTGTTACAACATAACTCATAAAAACCAGGACCACTGATTTCCTTGAAAACATTAGTTCCACAACTCACTAATGTTAAGGTACAAAGACTACTCAGTTCTTCAGGTTATGTTCTCAGATTTTCAGCCATTTAAGCTTTTTCTAGCAGGATAAAAATATTTTTAGAGTACTGCATGTACATTCAATACAATATTTTTAGAGTACTGCATGTACATTCAATACAATTGAGTGCAGTAAACACTTTCTTCTAAAGGCAGTGCATAATATAGTTGGATATACCTAAATGAAACAGCAAACAAAAAGGGATTTCTTCTATCCCATATTTATTTGTTTGTGTTTTGCATAATTGCAACAGCATCTATTATTTACCTGCTGCTTTTGTAACACAGAGTTAACAAGATATTTACAAGGAAAGGAAAATGGTTTATCTAAGTTTTGTTTATATTGACTCCAACAAGAGCAGATGACAGACCTTCCTGCTTTAATTTTATTTTTACTTTGCAACTGTAAAATAAAGATAGAATTGCTTTAATTTGGCATGTCTTTTGTCAAGACAACAAAATAAGAAAATATAAATTGGAATATGATATTCTTTGCAAGACATTTATTAGCATGAACAGTTACAACCATAGAAGCAAGTTTATATGGATTTTCCATAGTAGAAGACCCCATTAGCCACCGTGATCCCCACAACTAACCCGCACAAAGTGCTACAGAATCACATCCTACACACAGTCCAAAGAGACAAACAGCCATAGTCAAAGAAAGCAGGCTCAGACTTCGAGACACCAAGCAAATCATCAGATTTTGTATTAGTTTCCTGTAGACATTATCAAAAAAAGGAAAGTATTTGAGGAATTATGACTAAGAAAAGTGACGCATTTTCCAGTAAACTGCACTTAAAAATCAAAATAACTTGGCAATATTTGATGCAAGAGAAAAGATGTAAAGGTGCATAATAGAGGGATACAAATTCAGGGATGATATGGTAAAATGAAAACCAGGTAAAGAATACAACACCATTTGAAAGAAGGGTTAAAAAAATTAGTGTTTCTCAAGGGTCAAAGAACAGCACAATTAAGAAAGTGATATGAGATTTATGCTTAGATAAGAGATTTGACTACATAATCTTTTTAATGATTTAAAAAGAACATAAATTTCCACTGAGAAAGGGACTTTCAGTCCTACAGCACTATTGTGGGCATGAAAATATCACTAGTATGGACATCAAAGATTGCTTAGCATATCAACTTTTTTTTTAATATACACTCTTGGATTCTCTCCATCATGCTATAAAAGCAAGGCCATCAACTGACTCTTGCACACCTTTGCACAGAAAGCATAGTAAGAGTTGTCAATTATTCTATGAACAAGAAAATTATGGAACTTTGATAATTTTTCTTTAAATGAATTTGCATCCTCTTTCTCTTTACCTCATCATCTTACTATGTCTCTTCTGACTATCCAGTGATTTCTCTACCCTGTGTCACACACACCTCACACTACATCATCACCCTGCATGTCCTCCTATCTGCACCTCCGTTCACTCATATCCCTCTCCATAGTACCCACAAATCCCTCCCACATCCATATGGCACTGCACCAAAACCCTTACAACTTCCTCAATACACCAGCTCACCCCCCCCAGCATTTCTTGACAGAAAGTATGAAAAAATATAAGGTGTTCCACAAACACATAGCCATGACCTACTCTTCTGATAAAGAATAAGACACACAGAGAGTAAAGACATTATGTTTAAAAGTCTCCTGAAATAAAGAACAAATTTTAACAGTCCTTTGATTAGTATACCCCATTTTCATAAATATTTTTCATTTTCCACAATAAGTCGTAAAATAAAAAACTATTTTGCACTTTCATGCAGCATTTATCTAAAAGACATTAATTTTATGGACTTCCTGGAAGAAGATTTGAGTGCCTGATAAGTTCAGACACCACAGAATTGTTTACAACTGCGTGTTATCTTCCTTAAATTTACATCTTAAAGCCATATAATGTGATACCTGGACATCTCTCTCTCAGTTACAATTCCTATTATTTATTTCTATGTCTCTTCCTTAAAAATAGTTTTCCTGTTTTGACAATAGATAAGCCACTTAGAGAAATTATGTTCTCTACATGCCAAAAGTAAAATCAAAAGCTTTGAATTTGGTCAACGTGGAACTTCAGTACGTTTTGTAACAGCCCGTTTCCATTTCCATTATTCCTGACTGACCGATAGACTGACAGATGTCTTACTTTAGAGATCCCAAACAGACTATTGGTATCTATTTCAGCCACATCTGTTCCTAAATAGCCTTGGCAACAGGCCACTCTGCCCTCGGAATTAATTTTAAGTCCTTTATTGCTGACTCTTTCACTGTTGAAATAGATCAGTGATTTTTTTCCTTATTGCTGCACTTACATAGCATATTTATAAATCTATACTTTAGATGAATATCAGCAAGAGCTGTAGTTTACTACAGATAAGAATACCATACTTAAACAATACGTTGATTTTACTTCATTATGAAAATATATATTCATGTTCTTTTTTAATTCATTATGAAATATATATTCAATATTATATTAACCTCTGAATTGCTCCAGAGATTTTATTTTTCTTATTGGTCAATTAACTTAGAAAGTATGTTCAATTACTTTTATTTAAAAAGCAAGTTTTATCTAAATTATTGCTATTATTATCCAAATAGTCAGACCAGGTTGCAAGCTGTCAATCAGAGAATAAATTCATATACCCTTTAGTCTATTACATACACACACAAGAAATTACACTTATAAAGTTTTTCATAATGATTAAAAGCCTCCAGACTTCACATACTGATAAATCACTGAACAAGTGCCAGTCTTGTTACACTTCCTATCTGACAGAAATCTGCTGGAAAATTGCAATTACTGTTAATCAGGAAACTCTGTGGCAATCTTTAAAAACACACTGAAGGATTTAAAAAAATATCAGGATTAAACTTCCCAATCAACAGCAAAAAACAGGCCACACGCATAAAGAGGATTTGACACTATTTGTATTGAAACTGTTCTAAAATACAAATGATTCCCACATTCACTGCTGCTAATCCCCTACATTTCATTAGTTTTTAAACTTTACCCACACACTCACAAAATCCTGAGTATTTGTTCCTAAATAAAAATATTTTTTTCCCCATCCTTCAGTCATTCTTCTGAATTTCTGGGAACTCTTAAAAATCACATATAATATTCAAATCTATACTTAGGATAGCTTTCTCTGCTATAGTTTTAAAGTAGCATTGAAAACAAGAAACTACTGTTCAGGGCTGGATTATTAACAGGACAGAAGTTTTGCCTTCTTCTTAATTTCCATTAATATAGCATAGAAATGCCACACAGAAAGAAGCTAGAGAAAAAACTAGTAACTACTGACTGTGAGCTCTACTTCCCCTTGCAGCACCCCCTGCACTGTTAAAAGCAAGCAGCCAGCTCTGGGCCAGAGGGTATCTGGCTCTGGTGAGAAAAAAAGGCTCAGCTGAGCTGCACACCCAGGCTGTAGCTGCAGCATTTCAGAGGGAGCAGCTGAGCCATGCCTTACACTGTCCAAATTCCCACTTGACACATTCACTCACTCCCCCCCAGGCTCCACACCCAGTTGCCTGCTCAGGCCTTACTTCTGCCCAAAGCTTTGTTATAATAAAGAACACACAAAATTCATAATGAGTCATGCTCGAGAGGGGAGAAGACTTTGCTGTAGAACAAACGACAAAGGAAGCCATTAAAAATCATCAGCAAACAGGGGTAGCCAAAAACCTCTAGGAGATAGAAGCTGCAGAAATCAAAATGGAGTAAAGAATGAAGTCCTCCTGACAATCACACTGCCTAAAACCCCACAGAAACAGTGCAATGGGGCAAAACTATCCATTTATCAGTGGGACATGATGGGGCCCAGGCACAGCAGGTGTTGCCTACTTGGGAACTTTTGAGCTGGAGCTTTCGGTTCTATTTAGAAGCCGAAGGACCCAAGGCTGCACAAACATACAAACACAGAACTGGAACTGTAGAACTGTGGATGACAAATGATAACTGCAGTAAGACAGGAATACATTTGGGGAACTATTGGGGATGGGAGGTTAGGAAAAGGGGAAGAAAGCAACTACCAGTTCTTTGATTTTGACAGACCGGAGCGATTGTCATAGAAGAAAGATCTTTTCCTAAAATAGGGAGAATTACTACATACAAGTCCAAGCAGGAGACATTTAGCATCACTGGCAAAGCACAAAGACCTGACTTGACCTCTTAAAGCGTAAGCAAACTACATTATGAAGCTTTTGGTTTGGAGAAAGTATGCATAAGCCAAATCCCAATGGAAATACTTGTCCAGACAGCCATTAACCATCCCTGAATGCTGCACTGCTGTACTTATGAATGAGACCATAACGCAGATGGCTTGTCCCAGCACCAGTACAGATCCCACACTTACAATACCCCTGGGATCCAAGAATGAGGCAGAAAAAAACCCATTCAAGCTCCAAAATCCATATTTGACTGCTGCAACTGCAGAGGTAAAACCACCCTGACCAACCATATCCAAGACGGAAGGAAAAACAGACAAGACTTCTGTTGAATTCATCCCTCCGAGAGCAACAAGCCCCACACAGTGAAATTTCCAGTTCCTACTCCGCTCATCTTCAGCCCCAGGCAGGCACAGACAGAGCCATGCTGGCTCAAAGGAAGGAGTCACAAGTATCCTTCAGAATGCTGCCTGGGTAGACCATTGTGCTCCCATCACAAAGCAAATGGAAGGATGGAAGGGCCTTAGAAACAGCCTAATAATTTTCCTTTTAAAATTATTTCCGTCTCCAAAAGATCCTGGAACAGAAGCAGATGACATAACTGTGGCACTTATGGCAACAGAGAAACTGAAAAACCCTTTATCTTCAATATCAGCATTTGACATTTAAGAATTTGAAAATCCTACAGTAAAAACTGATCTATCACAGTCTTCAGGAAAAACCTGGCATTTGAAAGACACCACTGTCTTTTCCACTAAAGCTAGTAAAGAAGTAGGACATCAAGAGCCTCTCAAAAATCAAAATATTCAGCAGCTCAGTGCTAAGTAGTACAAAACCCAATTGTCAGAGAGAGAAGTAACAGCATATATTTAATACACATGCAGTAAAAGCCCAAATTCTGATACCATTGACAGCAATTTGTCAATGCTGCTCTCTGTAAGACTCCTGAAGTTCTGCTATCTGCTATATCTCTGACTTTAAGCACTGAATACTTCATTACCTTGTAGGAACTAAGAAAAGTTTCCAATGTCTGTATGAGTAATCTAAGGATGAAAAACTGTTACCCAAAGTAGCAATTTAGGGGAGTGAATTTTCCCTAGAAAAAAAAAAAACACAAACCAAGCCAACCAAACAAAACCAAACGAAACAAACACACACACACAAAATCCCAAATTGCATAATATACTCCCCATTCTGGAAGTGTGAAGCAATATATACAAACATTTATTCTTCTTGTCTGTACCTTAAAATCCTTCACTGGTGACAATTAAAAGACAATCACAAGCCCTGGTTCCTGATATATGGCAATTCAACCTACATTCAAGGAACCAGAACATAAAGTGGCAATCACATTAGAGCTCTACACATAGAACTAAGTAATTAATAAATCATACTACAGATCATAGAGACCTGTAACTAATCCCAAAAGGGAAGGAAGAGAGCCCACAGCACTCCTAAGGCACCCAGACTGGCTCCACACGAGGAAGGACTGTACACGCACACCAGTGCAGGGGTCACCAGAACCCAGTGGTCCTGCTGAAAAGCAGGTATGTAAGTCTGAACACAGCACTACATTAACATGGTTACACTATTCAGAGGAGAGGACTCAATAGCAGTGCATGGCAGCATATTTGTTTGGTTTCAGTAGCTCTGGTATCCCAGCACAGTTACATGAAATGAAGCATAATGACTTCAGCCGTGAGCATCTCAGTATTTCTTTGCAGCAGCTGTACCGAAAATGCTTCCACATGCCTCCCAAGCCTCTGCAGCATACAGACTATCTTGAAAAGAAAAAGATCATCATAACATAGAAAAACTAGTAAGTGAAAGACAATTTGTTTCTCTCTATGCTGACTTTATGGCTGTTGGATCTTATCTATACGAAGTTTTAAGTTCTGTCCAAAATACTATTAACATTAACCTGGTCTTTTAAGCATGGACAAGTTAACCACAGTATACCAGAAGACAAATACGCAGTCTGGAAACTGCATTCCTGAATACAAGTTTAATTTCTCCTTCACGTAAGCAGTGAGAGGTCACTGAAGTAAATAAGCACCTTTAAGAGTGTGTATGCAGTTTTAAAGTAAATTTATGTTTTCACAGTTTCTAGAAGAAACATGACTATAGGGATAAGTTCAAGAAGCATTCCTTTCCTTCTAAAACTTTTATGTATAATTTGTTTCACTTGATCAAATCCTTTACCCGCACTTTCTCAGTGTGTTGCTGTGTAGAGCAACGACGACCTGCCACAGAAGCCTCATCACAAAACGCAGGTGGATCACACAAAACAATACGCATGTGCTCTAATTTATGTACCTGCCTGAGAGAGTAAGCAGGGAAAAGTTGATGCAGCAGAAATAAAATCAAATCCTCTTACTGCTATGCCTGATCCACCAAGTATGACCCACCAAGAAGGAAAAGTTCTTGCCAGAAAGAGGTGGTTCGGGTATAAGACGCTCATTGCATTACGCGCAATTTCTTTTTCCTTTTAATCACCAGAGTAACCTTGAAAGGAAGAGACGCGCCTGACACCGCCGCCTTTAACCACTTTACTGTAATCCTGTTCTAAGGTGACTCTGCCCCGTCCTGCCCGGAGAGCCCACGCTCTCCCCGGGCCGTCCCGCCGCCCGCTCCCCGCAGCACGGCCTGAGCTGAGCCCGGCCCCGCGCTCCGGCCCCGGGGCGGACACCGCCTGCCCCGCCCCGTCCCACCTGTAGGGCTCTCGGGCAGGATGGGGCTCCAGCGGAGCCGCCGGGCATTCAGCACCACGTCGCAGCTCCTCTTGTCGATCTCGAAGATGCCCCTGAGGAGCGGCTCATCGCCCGCCGAAGCCGGCGGGGCCGCGGCCAGGGGGGCCACCCTCCGCCGCCGCTCCTGGGGCGCCGCCCGGGCGCGCTGCTCCGGGCGCTGGGTCCGGGGGAGCGGGCCCGCGGCTCCCGGCATGGCGGCGGCACGGCCGCACCTGCCCCGCCGCGTCCCGGCGGCTGCCAAGGCAGCGCCCGCCCCGCCCCGCGGGCGGGGCCGCGGCCGCCCGGGGGCCTGCGGGAGGGCGCCCGTCCCGGGCCGGCGGCTGCGGGCCCGGCAGTGCCCTCGGCGGCAGCGGCGGGACAGAGCGGTCCGACCGCCGGGGCCGCGCTGAGCCCCTCCCGGCGCGGGGCGGCACCGCCGCTTCCGCCCCGCGCACGGCCCGGACCCCGCACCAGGTGCGGTGCCCCGCGCGGCAGCAGCGGGAGCGGCTGAAGGCAACCTGTCATCCCAGCGCTCTGTTCTCTTCAGTCACTTCCCCCTGGAGAGCAACGCAGGAACGCTCCAGCTACAGAAATTACTTTCCCTTGTCAGGGTCCCACGTCTTCCACTTTTCTGTTATCATTATTACTGTTATTTAGCTTCAGAAAACTACGGCGTGAAGTTCTAATAGCCCTTTCATACTAAAAAGGCTAAAATCTTTCACAAGTTGTGACTGTGACATAGACTTAACGTAAATCCCACGCTGGCATTCGTGCTGCAAAACAGAGTATTGCCGTAAACCTGGGTGGAGGTATCACAATTATGCCCTTCATTCCCAAGGACTGAGGAACACAGTAACTCAGAGTCTGATACCAACTTGTACAACAGCTCCTGTATCAAGTGGACCAATGCAGAGAGTGTACCCAGAAGGGTTGCATAGTCATCCCTCACCCTGAAAGCTTAAATGCAGAGGAGGGAGACCACTTTGCTCCCGCTCTATAAGTGATAGACTTTACTGATTGGAGGTATGACAGCTTTACTCACAGGACCTGTAAGATTCACTGATGACAATCATTTTAGAGCCGCAGCATCAGCTCTCAATTTATAAGGTGATCCTGAGCCTGTAAGGCTAAACTTGTATATATATCAAGTTTTATAATGTTATGGTGGCTCATTAATGCATAAAAAGGGTATTTTTAAACGAGAGCTTCAGTAATTTTATCTTTAGTGTTTGTAACGACAAATGTAAACATGCCTCTGAGAAACAAAGCAATACATTGAAAATACTGCCTTTTGCTGAGAGATACAAGTTATAGTTCAAACAAGTTACAGTTCAAACTACATGTCAGAATATCCAAGGGTCTTCCTGTGATGATTTTCACTCTAGAAGAGAAATGGTGTTACAGGTAAGGAAATCTTATTGCAATCAAAGCAGCCAAGAGTTCATGAGATGATACATGATCTCAAGACTATTAAGCTGCCTTCTTTCATAGTTCCATAAAAAACAGTACAAAGCTACTAATTACGTAGCTGAGAAGACAGGTTTAAGAGACATTTCAAAAGTCTCATGGTAAACTTTCTGACACTTTAAACATGGGAAAGTAACAGATGGAAATAAGTAAGTTCCAAATATTGTTAAATATGCAACCTCTAAGTGCTTTTCAATTTGCATCAAGCCACCAATATAGCTTTCATGGAAATGCAGCCCACACTGATTTGCTTTTCTGAATTACAACATAACCACAAAGTTTCTCCTTTCTTAAAGCTGTTAGCATCAATAGTTCTATTTTGACTTTGTCTCAATATTTTTTGTCCCTTAGGTCTTCTTTGCTGGGATATAAATATTTCAACTCCGGAATAATCAGATAATATATAAATGAGTGAAATGGTGTATAAACTGTGGATTTTTTGTGCAAATTTTTCTTTTTTTTTTTTTTTGTTATACTTAAAGATAACTGCGTGACAAGGCAGGAAAAACTGTGAGCCAAACAAACAAGCTTGGCTTAACAAACTAGCATTCTGCTACAACAGTAGATGAACCAATTAAACTTGTGTCTGTTATTTGATATCAGTGATCTTAAATGTGTTTACAGTGATGTCATTCAAAAGGAAAGCTAAATCATTAACTAGAATATAAAGCACACCATGGAACTAGATACAGTCAAATCACTTTTGAGGCTGTATGCCCTTTATAATCCCCTGCAGTCATTTGTTTGGGTTTTTTTCTGAGATTGTTTATGAGCCTACACCATATATTATCACCAGATAATTTCTCATAAGGTACAGGAAAGGATAAACTGATAACTGGCTTAGAACCATAAAATGATAATATTTTCAGTACTGTCAGTTGAAGACTATCACAGTTCCTCAGAGACTTGTAATATCCTTCAACTGATGTAATTAAAACTTCTAACACCCTTTTGTTGACATTAATTGAAAGGTTTATTCAGTCAGTAACTGTTAAGATACTAAAATGTATTAGTTAAAAACATAAAATAGTTAGAGAACTGTATATAGTAATAAAAACCATAGGAAGAACATACAAGTCTGTTCACTCTGGTTTGCTACTGTTCACAAATTCTCAATCCTCACAATTCTTTGTAAATCTGAGACAGACATTTTTTCCTGGGGGAAAAATTCTAAGCAAGCCTACTTTAACAGATTTTTTTTTTTTTAATTATCACAGCTTTTGGATTTGCACATTGAATTTGGAAAAGAATGGAAAAGTCCAGAAACATAATTTTATCCATTTTTTCTAGACTGTGTGTGGAACTCACACACAGAACTTCCTTGTGCTTTTTTGTAAGAAGGGTTGTGTCAATTACAGCAAGGGCCAGCTGCTCCCTAGCAACCAGGGAGCCAAGGAAGATGTTAGGGCTTGCAAGGCAGGGACCTTTCTTGGCCAGGACCAATCTGGTAGTACCTGAGCAAGAAAATCTAGGGAGGGTGCTAGAATCCATCAAGAATACAGATCATCAGCCAAGTCCACAATGATGAGTCAGGTTTGGATTAGCAGGATTCATAGCCAGATCAGGGTTGCAGCCAAGTTGAAAATCAGCATCCCACAGCACCTGTAAATGTTGTATCACCAGGGTGAGCTCCAGGCCCTTGGGTGAGGTCAGTGAGGGGGATGCAGGTGGAGTTGCTCAGGGTTTTTGAGGTTCAATAGTGATCTCAGAGCCTTAGCAGCTAGAAGGTCAAGTGGGGGAGTTCTAAGGAACAGTAGGAGCAGGCTGCTTTATGAAGAAAGTGGAGCTGAGAATGATTACAAACCAGGTAGGATCCCTATATACCTGACCAAGGTAAACAGAACTGTTTACTTATGTAGAGTCAACCTAGAGTCTAGCTAGCTAGACAAACCCCTTGTAACAAAGTAGGCCCAACATCAAGCTGAAAAGCAGTTATAAGATCAGTTCTGGTAACAGTAACCAGTGTCAGTGCTAGCCCAGCACTAGGGAAGCCTATATTGTCAAGGCAGGTCCAAGGTCAAGCAAGGATATCAAGTTTGTGGGTCAGGACCTGGCTATGGCCTGGCACAAACATGGCTGCAATATCATGAAGGCAGACACTAAGCATAAGAGCCTCTTCTAAAACACAGTTCTTGCATGAGGGAGGGGAGATCTCCCTTGTGATTTCTGGGAGCTTGTCATCAGTCTAGACCCAGAGGAGATTTTGCTCCATGTCATGGCCTTGAGCACAGACAGATGACCTAGAAGAGGAAAGCATCCTCTGTTCCCAGACAAGAGGCAGTAGGAAACAAGTAGAGAAGCTAACCTCTTCTTAACTAACAGTGTTTCTCTCTGGAAATCATCTCTTACTGTCTAAATGCTAAGTAGTAAGAGTCTCAAAACTGTTTTCCAGAAGGAACTTGTGAAATGAAGAAAGAGGTAGGACAACCTGTGGCAGAAGTAGCAAGTGAGGGAAGTACAATTAGCGTTTACTGAAGGAGAGCAAGAAGGTAAGGCATGCTATTGGAAAATAGCTCCTCCCACCTCAAGAAAAATGTGTATAAAAGTGAAATGAGATAAATAGTCAGGAAATGGGAAGGCCAGTTTTTGGTTCATGGACAATGTGATATCGAAGTTAAGAAACAGGAATTTAGACAAGGAGAGATGAGGGGATGCTGTGGGGAAAATACCTTATGCCCATTCTGGAGGTTTCAGCTGAACATTTCTGGTAGCTGGCTTGTTTTCAGTAGCTAATGGAGATTTGCTTCTGGAGAAAGCTGAATTTTTAAGTTGGCAGCATACCCTTGGCTTGTATGGTTTGCTGGCTACAGTGTGTGTTTATACAATGAAGGTTTAGTATATAGTCAGTTCTTCTTCAGCTGTTCATTCCCAGATATTGGCTCTCCTAAGTATGCTCCTTTCTTGCATCTCTACTTTAGAAAAGAATCTTTTGTAACTATCAATATTAATTCAGTTCTGTTATGTTGGTTTACTGTGACTGAAAAAAAGACATTAAGCAGAACACCAAACTTTTTGGACAGTAAGCAAAGTCATAAATTATTCTGAAGGAAAATGACATCAATGGTCTGTAGAAGAGAGAATTACTATTACTGTACATCTTTCTCTTTTCTCAAAAGAGGGAAAGCATTAAAAACAAGAGAAATAAAAGCAGGTAAGGAAATGGACAAATATTTGCAAGAATAACAAGTGAAATTATTATTCAGGCATAAGAAGCTGCAGGAATGCAGTCTGAAATTGAAGTAATTCCTGAGACCCCTTGAACGGATATTGATCTTAATCGGAGAAAAATGTGGTAATGGGAAGAATATAAAATAAGAATGTCTTGATCAGAGGACATTGTCTTTTGTTTGCATTAAGGTCGATATGCTATCTCTTTAAGGCAATAATTTTTTTTTTCTCCGAATCTTTTTTCTATTGCTCTGTCACCAAAATGAGTGTAAATGTGTAAATCTTAGTTGTTTCTATTTCAAAATGCAGTTAACTCTATACTGCAAACTGCTACAAGCTAGGAAACTGAAAACTAGGGCTGATATTCTATGTTTTACATACCCTGTAGGCAACCTAAATACTTAAGAGAATGCTTTGAGAGCATTGTCAGTTTTAATTTTGTATTGCATAGCTTCTGACAGTTTGTTAAATACATATATGAATTATTTAAAAAAACACTTATGTACATATTTAAATAACAGTCTATTTGTAGATCTTCAACTCGATGTTTCAACATTTATTTATGTACTATATTTTTCAGGACTTTTGGATCATGGGATTTTCAGTTAAGGAAAGAGTGTAGACCACTTGTAATTTCTGAAATTACCATACATCCCATCCTGGTCAATAAAAACAAAGACAAATGTCTACATATTTTCCCTGCTACAGCACCAGGCAGAATTCCAAGTTTCATTTCTGTGAGTTCTTCCTCAATAGGAATGAATGGGTTTTGTTTGATTGTTTTTCTCTTTGCATACTTTAAATACAAAAAAAGAGAATGGAAATTAACTTTGCAATTTCTAAAACTATTTGACAAAATGGTTCTTTGAACAGAAGTATTATATTCTATTTTAAAAGAGACTCATTTTTGATATGTCAAAAGCAATTGTTAAGATCATGGTGGATTGATCAGTTACAATATTGAAATAATTGCAAGAATTTTTACTGTTACAGGAGATAGAAAAGATTTGTTTCACCTGCTCTCAAAACTTAGTTTAGAATTATTTCCACTAATCCCTATTAGCTCTGGAATTGCATGTTGCTTTCTACTATCAGTTTATTAAAATTCTAGAACAGTATCTTCTGGAGAAAGCAGCTGTTTTCTTCTATTGAATTTGGGAATCTTTGTTCTCCTTGAATCTACTTCCCTTCACTTTTGAAATCAGTGAACCACAGTTTGATGTTTTTCAGGTACATTTCTCATTTGGGCTATGTGAAACCTGAGACTTCAGTCTCTGAGTTCTTGTGGATGTAACCTGGGATTCTACCATTTGATCTTCCTCTGCCATAGCTGGGGCCTCAGCTGTATCACAGGCAATGAGGGGTCCACAAACTCCAGACCCTCTTCTGTTGCTTCAGAACACCAAGGGAAAACCTGCAAGTCGTGACTTACTTATGTGCTGTACCTGCAGAGATTTCACTGAGGTCTCCTCAAGCATGCACTGGTGGCAGAGCAATTTCTGTTGTAGGAGGTATGAAGTAAAGAAGGGAAGGGCCATTGGTCACAACAAAAATACAGTTTCAGGCCTGTGTCAGATGATCCTGTGTGTGTGTGTGTTTGTGTGTGTGTCTGTGTGTGTGTACAACTCAACCCCAGAGTTTTCTCTGCATGCGGAAGTCAGATAATCCCACTATAGCCTTAGTTAATTAGTGATATGTTTATAGGAGAGGAACAGTGTGAGTAATTCTTTCCATTAAAAGAGACCTTGATAGACCTTCCCGTGGGAGTTATGAGCAGAAATTTCAAGATTTGGCTTGATGTTAATAGTATGAAAGAAATATCATGGAGACATCACAAGCATTAGCAAAGCGGGGGAGGGGGAAAGATCTCCAATATTTTATAGGGGCAGTGGGAGAAAAAAAGCACCCAAAACTAATTGAAATAACAAGACTCACAAGTGATTTGTAAAATGGAGCCTCTAGTTACCAAAATACCTAATTAATTTTCCTTATTACATTGTTCATAACATTAAAATACTGCTTTTTCTAAAGTATCACAGTAGCAAACATTCAGATAGCCTAGGTAGATCTTTTAACTAAGTTGCATTGGCTAGAGGAGTTGAATTTTGTTATTAACAGTGGAAAAAGAAAAGGTAATTGAAAAGGTTTCTTGTGGTTTGGAAATGCCTTCCAAATATTCATTAAACATTTAAGCGACTAAATTTGCAGAATATGTTCCTGACATTGGCACTGGTTCTGTGGTATTTCTCTCATCAGATGGAAGTACTGTGTGTTATGCAGAGTGCATTCATGCATAAACAATATCATTTTCATAAATTAAAACCTCCCCTGCAGAAGGAACATCTGTGCCTGCCTTTGAATAAAAGATGGTGGCATGCGAGTTGCCCCTTGACTGACTATAAGAATCCTTATGTTTAAGAAGAAGGTGCATAACCAAAAGGCGAGCAGGCCTGGGTCAGCTTTTTCAATTTTATCTGAAAAATTGACATTCATTTACTCCCCCTCGGGTTATCTAGGGTACATTTAGCCCTGTTGCCACTAACTGAGAAAGGTTAATCGGGTGCTTGAAAAGTTGCCTTTTGCTTTCTTTTCAGATTCAGCAACAGTTTTAGAGCTGCAGGCTCAGGCAAAATGCAGGGAGATGCTGCAAAATGCATCACTCGGCGTCGCAATTAGGTTTTAGTGTGCTTTTAGCAGGGAAGCCTGGCGGAGGGGTGTGTTGCACAACTAGGGCAGGTTCGCCATGCTTACGCGTTGGATTTCCGTAGCTATAAACACCTTCGAAACAGACGTCAATAGCTTGATTTCTCCTGGGGAAAAAAAATCCTTCGTCCATAGGGGACGAGGATGTTCTCGTCAGGATGCCTGTTCACTTTCTGCTGGATTTAAATGAAATATTTGTGAAATACCTCCGCTTTGTGGTAGGCTTCATATAAAGTATTTCAGGTAACGTCTTAAATCTGATGGTCGGAGGCAAAGACCTGTTGATAATTGTTCCTGATCATTAGGGGAATTGCTCTCCCTCAGATTGTGTCTCCGGGTTTCTTAAGCCTCGGAATAATCAGTGAAGATTAAAGAAACGTTTCCCTTTGGGAAGAGGAGGGGACGGTGAATCGATGGCGCTGGGTCCAGGTCTGCCTCGCAGGGGAAGGCGCACCTGCTGCCGCCGAGCCCAGCCGGGGCCGCAGCCGCGTTCCCGGTGTGCCGGCCCTGGCCAGGCGCGGGAGCTCCCGCGGTTCGGGGAGAGTTGTGAGCCCGAGAGGGGAGCCCCGAAGGCGGCAGTGGCCGGGCTGAGCTGGCCGGGGGCCGCCCGGGCGGGTGCGTGGCGCTGGGCGCATCCCGTGCCGGCAGCCGCAGCTCCAGCTCTCTGGCGAACCGCGTCTCTGCCTCCGTTTCCCTAATTCAACAAATCAGCATTGCAAATAGCAGCGTTAGCTGTAAACAAACCAACACCCCCGCCCCCTTCCCCTGGTACTCCTCAAGGTAAGTAAAGAATCCGTGTCCTTTTTTTTAGTCCAATTTTATTCTACAAATAATAAGTGTTGCACCTTTCATGAGCTATCCGAATAAAACAATAATCCCATAGGAATTACTTACACTAAGAAAAAAAATAAATCACATTTAAGGAGAAATGCAACATTCGACCAAATGTTCAATACTATGTTGTTTCCAAAGGATGGATGTTTTTCTAAAATCCCAGTGTGCATTACACCATAATATACAGGATTACAAACAAAATTACAGTACAGATTGATTCCAGTTGAACCAGCGTTACATTTCAAACAGCACTTATTCTGGACTGCATTGTACATGCAATAGCTATTGTTCTAATTACGGATTAAATGGTTTGAATTTGTTTCAAGCTACCGTACTAATCGACTACAATAGGTATATAGCCCGACTTTAACAACCTGATTAGATTTCGGTTCCGATTTATAAAATGAGCATATGACAACCACGGATTGTGTGAACATGTATAAAATCATGCATTTATATCGCCTGGAAACATTAACATCTTCAAGTTATCTTTAAAAAAAAACGCAACAGAAAAAAAAAAAAAAAAAAGAAAGAAAAAAAACCCAAAACCACGGAATGCCAAGGGGTTCAAAGACTAAAAAGAAACAGTGCAAATTGTATGTGATAGTCAAGCAGCTTTCGATTTAAAAAGGGTGTTGGCATTTGCTTATAATCTTTATATACAAGTTTGTGCAAGTAATGTGTTGAATTGATATGTTCTGATAGAAAATAAGTCTATCGTTCTTATATCTTCTTAAGACCTAGGGGATCTGGTTCTTATTGTATGGGGAAAAGGAAAAAGAAAGAAAGAAAGAAAAAAGAAGAGACTTGCATGGGAAAGAAATTGCCCGGATTGTGCATTTTTTTTTCTTCTTCATCTATTTGAAAAGGAAAGAAGTGCTAAGGCAACATAACTTCTCTAAGCACTTTTCTGCTGGTTTAAATTAGTTAAATCATTTTGTATAAATTAGATATAATTCTACCTTTCCAATATGTATAAAAATTGATGAAGCTGCATGGTTTAAAATAGGAAATTCACGTTATAAAAAGTCATTAAAAATTCTGTACAAAATCACAACAAAATAATTCAGCATGGGAAAGGTAACAAGTAGTAAAACGTTGGTTGAAAAATATAGATTTCATATATATTTTGTAATTGGCCCATCGCTAGTTTAAAAATTGCATAGATCCTAATTATTGCTTGTGATTTTGTTATTCCGATCAGGTAATTGACGCGATCCCAATGCCCCTACCCCAATTTACAGCGTCGCTCGGAGGAGCGGAAGCAAAGACAGCGGGTGAGCGGCGGGGGGAACGCGGCGGCCCCGGAGGCGGCGGCGGGACCCGCCGAGCTGCCCCCTGTAAACAAGGCGGTGTCGGGCGGCAGGGCTCGGCGCTCCCCCTGCCCTCGCTCGGCGCGGGGAGGCTCAGTCGTGGAAGATGGCGTTGAGCTGGGCGCTGAGGACGCGCTCGTGGTGCGGGTGGCCCTCGTAGGGCGCCAGCCCGTCCACCGGGATCTCGCAGCGGGAGGCGGCGGGCGGGAAGATGGCGGCGTGGGCGGGCGCGGCGGCCAGCGCGGCGGCGGCGGCGGGGTAGTGCATGGAGAAGGCGTAGCTCTTGTCGAAGTCGGCGGCCGGCTCGTGCTTGAAGGAGAAGTTGCCGTTCACGCTGAGGGGCGGGCTGAGCGGCCCGTCGAAGGCGGGGCTGGCGCCCTCCGCCAGGCCGCTCTCGAAGAAGGGCTCCAGCGCGGCGCCGTAGGCGTGCGGCGGCTTGAGGTGGAAGAGGTGGGAGCTGTCCATGGTGCCGTAGGGAGGGCTGGGCAGGCCCGGGGACTGGTACGGGTAGGGATGCGCCGGGAAGGGCGCGCCCGCCGCCGCCGCCGCCGCCACGTGCGGCGGCACCTCCTGGCTCTGCTCGGGGAGGAAAGTCCGCGGGTTGAGTTGCAGGCAGCCGGCCACCAGGTTGGTGGTGGGCTGCGACAGGCCCTTGCAGAGGGTCTGCACGAAGGAGACCAGGTCCGGGCTCTTGCCCGAGCGCAGGATCTCAGAGAGTGCCCAGATGTAGTTCTTGGCCAGGCGCAGGGTCTCGATCTTGGAGAGCTTCTGCGTCTTGGAGTAGCAGGGCACCACCTTGCGCAGGTTGTCCAAGGCCGCGTTCAGCCCGTGCATGCGGTTGCGCTCCCGGGCATTGGCCTTCATGCGCCTCAGCTTGAATCGCTCCATGCGTGCCTTGGTCATCTTCTTCTTCTTGGGGCCCCGCCTCTTGGGCTTCTGGTCGTCGTCTTCCTCCTCCTCTTCCTCCTCCTCCTCTTCATCCAAGTCGTCCTCCTCGTCCTCCTCCTCACCGTTCCGCAGCGAGTCCTCCTCAGCCTCGGCGTGTAGACCCTCCAGGTCCTCCTCCTTCTTGTCCACCTCGTGCTCCTCGTCCTGGGAGCTGAGGCACTCGTCCGTCCAGCTCGGGGGGCCCTGCGGCTGGGGCTCGCCCATCAGCCCGCTCTCGCTGTACGACTTGGTCATGGTGAGCCTCTGCATCGCGGAGGAGACAGAAAAGAGACGTGTCAGCACCCAGAGCAGCGCTCGTGGCCCCGACCGGTCACCCGCGGGGAGAATCCTCCCGCACCCACCGCCCCGCTCCCCTCGCCCCCTCCGGAGGGAAGTTTAGATTCCCCACCGTGCCAGGGCAAACTTTTAATTGTCTCCGCGGTCCTGTCTTATAATTAAGTTCACATATGTTCAAATGCTATTATGTAACTCGCCGATATTAGCGGGGAATATAAACAGATTATGCGCGAGGGAGGCAGCTCGGGCGGCACGACGCGAGTGGACCAAGCGTAGATTGGGTTTGTTTGTTTTGTTTTGGAAAAAAAGTCAAACACTCTTACGGAATAGGGCAGGGGGAAAGGCGGACACACGCACACACACCCGCAGGGACGGATGGCCACCCGTGACGCTTGTCCCCGCCGCTCTCCGCGGCTCCCCCTTGCCGCCTCCTTGCGCGGGGCTTGTGCCGCCCCAGCGGGCGCCGAGCACCTGCTCCCCGGTCCCGCCTTCTGCCACAGAACTATCGCTGGGTTCCCGCGGCCCCCGCCCGTGGTAACAGGTGCGAGACTGGCCCCTGTTTCCCGTCTCCGTCGTCCCCTCCGTTGCAGACGGGCATCGTCCCCGCCTTTCCACGGGGACGTTTCGTGTGGGATTGCGACCATTCACCGGTAGCATCGGGCACACCGTGAAGAAACAATGCCGCCCGCCCGCCGAGGCGCAAACCTGCGGTGGGACCGTGGCGACCGCGCTCGGAGGAGGAAAGGGAGCTGGAAGTTCGGAGGCAGCATAGATGGAAGCACATTAACACATGTAATATGCCTCCGTATAAATGCACGCACACATATATATTTATATGTGTGTACGGGCGCACATACACATTTACCCATATATGTGTATACACTTATGTATGTGTGCGTGTATGGATGGATACAGGTGTGCCCGCACACACTGGCAGCAACAATCGCAAGCGACAATAAAAAACCGAAGCCGTTCCGGCAGAGGCAGATCCCGTCCGCCTCGACCTCGAAGGGCCCTCTCCCACCCCGGCAGTCGCCGCCAACCCCTTTCCCGCGGGGGGCGAAAACCCGGGTTCCCGTTACCTCCGTTGCTCAGCCTCTCCTTCCCGGTGACGGTCTCATAACCCCGGCACAGCTCTCCGTGCGAGGGCGCCGCGCGTGTGTGTGGTGTTTTTTTTCCCCGAGGTTGCGCAGCGCCGGGCTCCCCCCGTTATATAGCGGGGCCGAGGATGCGCGGCGGGGGGCCGGCACCGGGACCCGGGTACCGCGGCGGCCGCCGCCGCCCCGCCCCGCGCCCCGCCCCGCCCGGTGGCACGCGCCATATGGCCGCCCACGTCAGGCGGCGGCGGCGGCGGCGCCCCCCCCACGTGACGCCCCTGATTTGTATGCGGGCCCGCGCCCGCCCGCGGAGCCGCCACGCCCCCGGTGACCTGCCGGGCCGCGCCATCTGTCACCGCGCGGGACCCGCCGGCGATACCGGGGTGGCACCGCACCGCTCCGCACCGCACCGCACCAGCCACCCAGGGGCCGCCGGCCCGCGGAGCCGCATTGTTCCTATTGTTCTGGGTCCCCGCCGCCCGCCCTCAGCATCTCCTAACGGGCGCCTCTGAGACTCCCCGTCCCAGTCGTTGCCGCTCCCTCGCCGCCACAGACCCCCGGTTAACCCCCGTCCCCGGATTTCTCCGGTAATGGGGAAAACGGACGTCCCGTGACTGCTGTGCCCACCCGTGGACCAAGCTCCGGTTTGCTTTCCCCGGCTTTTCGATGGGAATGCACCGGTTAACGGGAAGTTTGGAAGAAAGACGCCAAGAGTGGTGGCTTTAAAGTCTTTAAACGCCTCGGTGGAGTTTGCAAACGCTGAACAAATCTTAGAGATGCACTTTAAGGGGGGAGATAGCCCCCTCGCACGATAGCTGTGGTACCGGCGCGCGATATCTGGATATCTAATCAATAAAAATAAAATAAAATAATTTTCGCCTCTTGAGGCTTTAAATGAGAAACAAATAATTCCACCCCGAGGGGAAGGTTTCGGAAGATACTTTTCCAGGTCGGGTTATTTTTAAAATGTTTTTCTCCTGTTGGTGACCTACATAGCCCAGGGCTGGCGGGGCGGCAGGAGGGGACTCCGAGGAAGTAATCAAATACAGAGGGCAACCGGCTGCGTTTTGTTATTTCCAAGCTGGCCGGTTCTCCGTGGGAAATGAGGGCCAGCAGAGTAGAGTGTATTGCCGGCTCGGGAGAGCGGGGCTGGAGCAGGGTACCCTCGGGTTACCGGCGGCTGCGGCCCTTCCCTGAAGCACGGCGGGGAGGGAAGATCCGTCCCACCGAAGGGCAGCCCCTGCCCGTGGCGAGCCTTCTCTGACCATAGAGGGGTCCCGGGGTCAGGATCCGGGAGGATGCCTGTGCCCGGCGCGGCTGGCCCGGGCCTCCCGCCGGGCTGGCTGCTCCCTCGAGAACGCGACCCCGTTAACGGGGAGTGGCTGGGGTGGGGACGCGTTTTGGAAGCGGTGAGGTACAAACAGGTTTGGAGGGCGCGGGAGAGGGATGGATCTGGTCCATCCCTGTCTCGGCTGCTGGAAAATGTCACCCGTCTTTAAATGGTAATACTCTGGGGACTGGGAATACTCTCGGGATTGTGGGGCGCTGGGGAAACACTAGGCAAAAGTACCGGGAGGAGAGCACTGGCAGAAAGCTGGATCTCGGGGAGCGGTGAGAGCTTTAGGATGCTCGTGTGCTTCTGAGTATGACCAACGGAGTCATTTTCCCTGGGAGCAGAATAAAATCAACACGTTGTCGATAGACAGATGAGTAGAGAGACAGATAAAGAGGCAGGCAGTCGGATAGAGGGGCTTAAATCCGCCGAGCCCGGAGCGGGGGGCTCGTTTCGGCCCGGTGACACGCGTGGCCGTGGAGGAGCCAGGCCGAGAGGAACGAGGCACTGTTGTGCGGCCCGTCGGGGCACAGGACGGGCGCTGCGCTCCGGGTGCGCCGGGGCTCTCTGTCGCTCCGCCGCTTCGGCAATGCTTTTCTTACCGATCTCCCAAGCTCTGCCTTCCCTGCTCGGGCCGTCCTTTGCCTGGCTCAATGGCTCCGGTTTCCCACCTTCCCTGTCTCTCCTCTTCCCCCAACCGCTTGATTTTATCGCTCCAAGCGTGTCTTTTTTTTTTTTCCTCCCTGACCTACAGACTCCTCCTTCTCCATCTGGCCTCTAATTCGGCTTCTGCTTATTCTTCCTCCCGAATCCTTTGATTTTCTTTTCCGTTTTCTTTCCTTTTTTTTTTTTTTTAATTTTTCCCTTTGCATTTCTTTTTTCTTTTCCCTTTCTTTTTTTTCCCTTTCCTTTTCTTTTTCTTTCCTTTTTCTTCTCTTTTTTCTCCTTTCTTTCCTCCCTCCCTGTCTCACTCCCCTCTCCTTCCCCCCCTTCCCCCTCCTCCCGCGGCGCGGCACGCGAACCGCACGCGTCCCAACAAAGCTCGGGCCGGCCCGGCCGCCCCCGCTCCTGCTTCAGCTGCTGCCTCCCTGCCCCGGCAGGAGGAGATCCCGGGGCCGGCTGGGGTCCGGTGTGGGGGGAGGTGGCAGCGAGTGCGGCCCCTCCGCGGGACGCCGCTGGGGCTGAACCCCGTCCCGGCCGGGCGGGAGGGAGGTTTTTTTGCGGGGGGAAGCAGTGCGAGGTGGAAACGCCTTACAGTTGTCCGGGGCGCGAAATCCACTCACGATGAAATCTCTTGGGTTTGCGGCATTATCTTAATTAAGATAATTGATTCATATTGCACCTGCGAGAGTGCGGGGAAAGGATGCCTCCCCAAATAGCTTAGAGCTATTGGAGAGAGGAAGCCGCGCTTATAATTGAGCGAGTGATTTACTGCCCGTGTAGCCTGAGCTGTTCGGGCTCTCTCCTTTCGCTATCATGTTTCCCACTCCCTCTTCTCCAGAGAGGCACCCACACAAACTCCGAAGGTTATCCTGAATAAAAAAAAAGATAAGGGAAAACGTCCCTGCCTGCCGTCCCTGTCCCTCTGTCCCACCCCACCGCATCGCACTGTGGGGCCGGAGGCGCCTCGGCGCGGGCTTCGGGCTCAGGAAGGACCGGCTTGGGTTTGCTGCGGTTTTCCCCCGCTCACCCATTTCCAAACGCTGCGGTAAGAGGATAGGACGAGAGGAGGGGGCAGCCCCATTGCTAGGATCGCTCCGAGCTGTGACCAGCCTGCTCCAGCTGCCGTGGCTCAGGAATCGCCGGGAAAACAAAGCTTTGAAGTGCCGCTCCGGTACCGGTTCGGTGCCGGGTGCATTTGCATCGCACTTCGTAGCGTCTCTCTAGGATACAATGTGCGGCTGGGCTCGAAATTGGTACGACTGATTAAGGTGCCTTTTCTGCTCTTTCCCCCCTTAAAACTCAGTGTATTAATTTTATTGAGCCTTCCCCGTTAGGTAAATGCTGTTGTTTTAATTCTATAAATGTAAACTTCTATTTAGTTAATGGAAAATACATCACCACCAAGGTTTAATTATCAGCCTTTAAAATTACTCTTTTAGTCAAGTGCGCACAATTATGAAATCACAATAGATTTAAAATATAATTCAAATTGATTAAAAAAAACAAATCGGAGAAGTACGTACCATTAAAGCAAATGTCTAAATTGTATTGGTAGGCCTGCTACCGCCTGAGCTACAGTTTAAACAGCGTCAGCAGTCTTTGCTATCGGTGTCAAACCACCTCTGTTATTAGGAAAAAGGATTCTTATCAGAAGGGATTTAGATGCTGTTATAACTGCAAAATCTAATTATTTTTGATCCAGGCATTTACCCCCAGAGTCCTACCTTGTTTAAATAAAGTGTTTTCTTTCCTCTTGAACAAATGCATTTCCATTTGAATTAAATATTGATAATTTGACCTTTTAGTTCCTTTAACTAATCAAAAGGAAAAAAAATTCCAAATGTAGATCCTAGTGCCTTGCCCTAGTGGGTCTTTCCGCTTGAATAGACACTGAGATTAAATGAGTCAAACTTCCTCTTTCATTGCACTCTCTTTGCACTAATTGCTTATGCAAAAATGCAGATTTGTATTAATTAGTAACTCCACTGATTAGTTCGGTGGTATTTTCACGTAATAAATCATGCTGCAGACACGATTTTTGGCACATCCCCAGTAGTGGCTCAGGATGCAATAAGTTTTCCATATTAAATAAAATCTTAGCCTAAATCTACCTTTTCGTTGCAGGTACACTGTGTACCACCTGCTGTACGCACCTGCTACGGGAAATTACCTTCTGTCCCTGGCAAGCCTCTTTCCTTGATAATGCACTCCTCTTCACAGGGTGTAGACTTTAAAATGGGACACATGAATCACAGAATCAAAGAAGGAAAGAAATCTGATGTTGTTTTTAACCCTTTAAAATGAATAATGCTCATTTTTAAGGAGATGAAAGATACATATATCGATGTAAGATATATCAATGTAGACTTCTTTCTTTTCTTTCTCATGCCCAGCCACATTATCTCCTTTTACAACAGTGTTCACTGCATGCTCAAATTATCACACACAACCCCTTTTATTTTTGTACATTTCTTTCTTTTTCCTTGAACTGCAGACACTGAATTCCTACAAACATGACACTTGTTAACTGGAGTTCATATCTTAGCCAAATACAGAGGCCTCAGCAGCAATAAGACTCCATTGCATCTGCAGTGGTATAGTACCAAAAACATCCCCGCTTGCTTGCATTGTGAAACCACAATAAAAATCTCTCCAGAGCACACACAGGCTGATGTAGAGCCTCCAGTAGCTGAGATCTACATCTGATAAACCTTTCCCAAGTCTTTCCAAAATCATTCTAGATATTACTTTTCTCCTGGTTTCCCAAAGACAGAGTTGCCTATACTTGCACCGTTTCCTCAAGCAAGGCAGCATAATGCATGGGTACGATTTCTGCCACAACAAATAATGTCAACTAGCACAGTACTTGTAAAAGAGAATAATAGGCTCCAAAGGAATGTAAAAGATGATGACATTGGTGTAATTTCCTCATAGGTGGCACTTCCAAGGGCAGATCCTGACAAAACCTTTGCCTATCTTGTGCTAAGACTCTCCCTCATATAAGCAGGACCATTGCTACAAACACACTTTCAGGATCTAGCCTTTGGCCTCAGTCTAAGCAGTGCAATGGGGTGGAAGAGCAGCAAACACAGGTGCCAGGAGATTATCCAAAGCTTTGCTGAGATTAAAATCTTGTCTCAATATGAGTTATTACATATTCTCTAAATAGAAATCTCCTTAGTGGTGGCTTTAAAAGATCTGCTTTTGTTTTCCTCTTAGAGAAAAAAAAGATTGAACCCCAGGCTATGCACAGAACAGCTTATGCATTTGTTCTCTGTGGCCATCCAATCTGAACATTTTGCCAACATTCTGGAGTTCCTAGAAAAGGTACTGCTTCCGTTAGCATTCCTTTATTGCAGAGAGAAAGTAAAGTCAAAATGCTCTTAACAGGGCTATAGAAAAAAAATGATCCTGATTAATTTGAGAACATGGTTACTTGTTTTAGCAATATCCCTAGAACAAAACAAGAAAGGTTAAATCAATGATCCACAGGGATGGAAAAACAGATTCAAATAATCATTAAATCTTATTACATAATGCAGCTTTGTTTTTACCTCTTGGAGTGAGTTCACACCTGGGTCTGTGCTTTAAGTGCTCCACAGTGAGCTGGGCGTGATGGAGAATCATTTTCCCATCACAGTACAGCATAACCTCTACAGCTGTAGAACAGAACCAGTCAGCTGAAACTCTTGCTAAGCATTTTAAGTGTATATGGGGATATTCTTAATAATACACATCACCACATTTTAGGTGATTGCCTTCCTCTACCATTCCTGTCATCACTCCCAGTTTACCTGCATCACTGCCGCTGGTGGTTCACAATATTGTGTCAAATACCCAAGAGTGTGTGTTGTCACATGGGACTACTTTTCAGAGATGCTCCTGGGATATTAACTATCCCAACTATGAGTGTGCTTATCCCAACACTCTACTGACACACAGTGCTCTTTCCCTGTGGCTCAAGGAGGTGTCTCAACCTCTAATCCATAAAGGACAGAATGGGCATCAGATAACACACTTTGTTTGCTCTCTTTCAATGCAAAGATGCACAAAACAGATGATATCTTTGTTCTTATATCAGTTCCTGCAGAGTGTGATTTGATTGCCCTCCATCAAACTGGGGCAATCTTAACATTCATCTAAATGAGTTATGGACATATCAAGGCCATAGGACTGAGACCAGGCACAACATAGATATAAAAAGCTTACAATCACGTTCTGAGGACTCTCAAAAGCAAGTGTTCATTAGAACAAAAAAATATGTCTGAAACCCAAAATATTTTATCGTAAGCTCTTGTGCAAAATTAACTTTCTGTGATTTTTCAGTAGAGAAGATACAAGGTCCAAGCTCTTGAGGTTTACAAGCCTTGTTGAGGTGCTCAGCATAGAACTGATGCCCGTAGCACTCAGTAATTGTGGGAGAAGGTGCAACAAGCTGGAAAAAAAAACAGTAGACGAGGAATGATCTACACACTGTAGATCAGCCTGCCAGGTACCCTTTGGGGAAAGGCTAGCATTAGTAGAGTTAGGACATGAGCAGCCAGTGATGAAATAGCTGAGAATGTTCTGGCTGAAGTAATCTTGCAGGTGGACATCCTGAATGCTGAGCTTTAGCACAAAACTAGAGAGAATTCTGAGGTGCTGGAGCTGAATGTGACAAGATGCACACACACTTCTCTCACATGCCCAGGGTAGACCTCTCATATTGATTTATGATGACCCTTGCCAGGAAAACACTGCTCTTTGCTAGACATTGTCCAAGCCCTAAGTATGTCTTGAAAACCTGTAGCTCTCTCATCTGGTTTAGTCCTTCTGTCAGAATTTTTTTTGTCAGTGCTGAACCTTTGCTTGGTTTATGCAGATTCCCAAGAGAGGAGGAACATGCTTGTAAATCACTGTTTTCTCTACTACTGAGCTCCAGTTACATGCCACCATAATAATGTAAATATTTACTCATTTTTTTCCTCTTCACCCTCATAAGAGGATAAGAGCATCTGGCCCTTTGTTAGTAGTCCATTGTCAGTTTGCTAGAACATCCACTTGTTTATGTTCACTTGTACAAGAACACATAAATAACCCTCCTCTCCCCTGCTTTGCAGAGTGTAGTCATTGTTGAAAGGAGGTGTTAAACCTATCCTCCCAGTGGGAGTGGAGAATTCTCACCTGATCACTCTTCAGGTGGCTTGAAGAGCTGTATTTGATAATATGGGATATGAAGCCATGGAGAAGAAATCTACAATTCTTGCATTTCTGTATATTCACCCTGGCACTTCATGCTGTGGTATTTGGCAGAATCTTTTTGGCAACACAGAAAACTTTAAAACCAATGACAGGGCAATGGAGAATGAGACCTAGCATCTCTTAAAATTGACTGTAAGTGTTGGTGGAAACAGAAAGATGGAGTATTATGTTAAGCTGTATTTTTTAAAGATCCATTTCAAACTATCATTTGTAGTTCTTTTGTATCCATGTCATCTCTAGGTAGACTGATGCTCTGTAAAACTATCAATAAATAGAATGAATACATATGCTTTCCAAAATTAAAGATTATAATTGTCCAGAATTCAAAAGGAACTGTCAGCTGGTTGTTTAGTTTTTCTTTCTTTTTTTTTTTCTTTTTTAACTACAGGGTCAAGGTTCACAATAGCAAGAGTGTCTACCTCTTATACATTTGTATTTCTATATTAATGTATTACTGAAAAGGGTAAAATAGAGACATAATTACAAACCCTTGGTAATTTCAGTTGATGTCTCAAGGGTAATTTATAGTCCCTTTCTTCTACTATAGTTACACAAGTAGTTATAAGTTTCTCGGATCACCTCGATTTCAAATTTTCTGTTGAAATTTTGGGGCAGCTCATTCAATAGCTGATGTGAACAAATGTGTGTAAGAGCCGTGAGCTGGAAGCAGCAGTGGTGCAGAGTCAGTCTGGCCGCCAGTTGGCAGCACTGTTGTATTTTCACCCTTTGATTAAGGACTTCTGAGAAAATGAGCCCGAGTGTGACAATGTAGGCTCATGCTACATTGGTAGGTCAAGCACTTGAGGGCTCAGTAAAACTGGTGTGATTACTTGCACATCATCTAGGTCACAAGACTATGGAGCTAGAAGCAGGGCATTATCTCACCATGTGCAGTTAGAGAAATGTAACAGCTTGCTGCTGTTCAGGGTGGGAGGGTTCACTCCCTCTGCCTAGTTTTCTATTTCTCTCTTCCCTTTGCTCTTGTCTGTATAATCTGTTCCATCCTCTGAACCAGATCTGGTGTCTGGGAGACTCAGTTTGGAAAATTCCTTGTCACTGAACTGGTTATATTGGCTCAGAGAAGCCCTGACAAACACCTTCACACATGCAGGGTAAGGGGCAGAAATGTGCAGCCAGGAGCAAAATAAAGACAGGGAGAGAGGGGAAAAGGGAGTGGGAGGAGACCCTTGCTTTTTTGCTGCAATGTGGTTCTCTATTGACACATCATGACTGATGGAACTGCACCTTTTTCACCTCCTTGCTGAACCATCCAGGATGGACCTGCTGAAAACATCCTTAGCAGGCTAGATGAACCTTTGATCTGGTCCAGTATGGGATCACTGTTTTATTATGTTTACATTACTTTGTCTTTCTCCTCATTTTTAACTTTGTAGAAATCACAGATGGGAAGTCCTACCTATCCTAGTTTGGATCCCTGATACCACTGAACAACACAGAAACTGTCTTCAGTGAGGCTGAAGTCTCCCTGGATGGCTTAAGCCCACTGCACTGCCCATCTGCAACATTTCCTTCTCACTCCAAATTCACCCACATGTGTCACCTTGTTCTGTCTGAAAAATAGACACATAGGTCTGCATAGAGGTACATTTTCAGCTTGAAGAGATGGCAACTTTCGTTTATCTGGCCAATATAATTGCTTTAGTCAGAAACAAAACTAGCATGCTCCATGGGAAAAAAATATTCAGTAAGATACTGATGTTCTTTAAGATCTGGTTGGAGGGGGTTCTGTAAAAGGATCCACAATGATATTTGGAAAGAAACACACAAGAGTCTATATCAGATTCAGAGAAGATGGCATTCAGTATCTGCTGGTAGTGATACAGGACTTCATGCCTCAGTCATCAGAAGCTTGCTTCTAACAACCTTAATACTAGCATTTGTTTGATCACAAAATGCAGTATTTTCTATGAATCCTTTCTATAAACAGAAGAAAACCACTTTTTTAAATACCTGGAATTTTTAAGTAAACCTTATGTTAAAGACAATGAACTTAAGCAAGGTTTTGTTTTCTTTTGTTTTATTTTGTTTCTAGTTAACTGCAAGAGAACATATCTTCATTTCTTTGCATGATGCAAATTAGAGATAATATTCTTGACCATTACGTGAGATAGTTTACAAGAGACGGAAAATAAGCCTTTCATGAAATATAAACATTAGAATATAAAATGAAGCAAAAAAAAATTGATCAAATATTTTGCTTCATACAGGCAGTAGAAAAGAAATGGAGCACCTGCACAGAAGTTCAGTTGGGTGTATTACTGCCTTGGTGGAGAGATGGATGGGAATTGAGGGCTGTGCTGTGCAGATGAGTGGGAGGAGTGAGGGAGGCAATGAAACAAAGTAACTTAAAGCCATTTCTGCGCTCATTTGCCTCCTGCATTCCCAATCAAGTTTTGAAATAAATTAGAGAAAATGAAGAATGTCTTCAACTCATACCAGCTGCCAGTTTCCTTGCACAATTAAAATGTGCCCCACAACCTGCAGTGGCCCTGGAAGCTCACAGCAGTCATTGGTGCCTCCTTGATAGTCTCCTCTGCTTGTCATCCAGGACAGGATGCACAGGAGCAGGATTTTGCCTATGGAAGCTCAGTTCTGCTCGGGAATTGCAGTAATGTCTGAGCACAAGATTCTCTTTCTCTCCACCTCCATTCTCTATTCAGCTCAGCACATACATAATCGAAGATGGCACAGACGGGTTTCTGTAAAGTCAGCAATAAAGTGATGATAATGACCTTCTCCTTTGCAAAATTGTCTGCTTTCTCTCGCAGAGAAGACATCAAGTAGCAATGTTCTCTAAGCTCCATTTATTTGTACAGAAGTCATCATGGCCAGGCTTCGCAAACGAAGATTTGGGAAAGGCTCTATCCACATTTGTTACAATATACTTGTATACTTTTTTTTGTATAGAAGTAAACTCATATATATACATGTGTGTGTGTGCTGAAGGATAACAAGGCATAGTACAAATGATACAAGTCATATGCAGAAAAAAAAATATCTGCCACTAGATTGTGTTGTTCCATTTTGTAAGTTGCCAGAAATAAATATTTATGTTGACATTTCATCTCAACCCTACATAAGCTTCAGAGCCATAGTCTTCCTGATGATCATGCCTACCAGAAGATGGTACTGAAGAATCTGTCCTACAGATAGACCCTAGAAAGAAGAAAACTCAGATTCAAAACCGGCTCTGAGTTTGTGAATACAAAATAATTCAAAAGGTACCTCTCCTGGGTAGTATTTGCTTTTAGGAAGGATTTAAGCCTTTTTTTTTTTCATTTTGTTCTCAAGTATGATGAAGAAGAGGTTAAAAGTCAAACAAACGTTGGACCTTCTGAATGCCATCCAAGTTTGCCTAGTCAAGCATGTTGCTGTTTTCTCAAGTAAGTCCTTTTATCAAACTACAACACTGATGAGCTTTCAAATACAAGACCTTGAGAGCAAAAAGGGTTTTGCTCATGTAATTATTATTTATACTTGCTATTTTCTGACTGGACAATCAAGTCATTTTGAATAGAGCTGTAATTCTGACTGCAACTCTGTGACTTCATGTGGAAACACAGTTTTTAAACTTTAGTAAAAAATACAAAGGATTTTCTAGTGACATGAACATTTTCACCTTTTAAAGACTTATCTGGTAAATACTAAGGATTTCTTTGGCTTATTGAAGAATTTCAGTGAAAACACATTCCCAACTTAAAATGTAAAACAGTGATTTCAGACATATTCCTACTACTGAATGACAGCTGAACAGGTGTAAGTCCTTCAGACTCAGTATCAGAGACATATGAGAAGAAATTAACCATATACAATATTTTGGTATAAAAGGCTAGTTACTTAAGAAAACGTAGAGTTTACAAGATGGAAAATGGTTCATATCTTTCTCTACAATAGCTGTAGCTTCTCATGAAGATTGATGAAAATGTCTTCAACATGATCTAAATGGCACTTATGCCTCAGGGTTCACTTCATGTCTTTTGATGCGTCCCTGATCAGGCTTTGTTTTGGGAGGTGTGATGGTATAGGACCATTAACCGTTACCAGTAAGTGCTAATGTTAATTACATTAAGCAAAATCCTCCAGTTGGTCCATCTGTTACTCATTTTTTATATGCAACCTATTGTTGTTCGGGGTTTCACCACACTCCAGGAAGATATCTTCTAGCTTTCTTCTGGTTTTATTTAAAAGATGTTAATTTATGTATGCCTCATTGAAACACCTTTATACATTTTTAATTTCGCTTTCGTTTTCAAGAGATTTTTTAAAGATCATTTCTGTATGTGGTTTTAGTGTTGGGTTTGTGTAGTTTTAGTTATGGTGTTGCTCCTGAATGTTTAGCTTGGTAAGTGACTTCAGCATCTTGTATTTCATATAGTGACCCTCTTGAAAATAATCCATCTCAATATACTTTTGGATGAATTTGGGCTATTTTCCTCACATTTGAATATCAGTTTGTGTCTTTGTTATCATCACATGCAAACTATATTTTTTTCCATTTTCCTTGCTAAATTTCCCCTTCTTTTTCAAGTAATTATAAACTGAAAATGGTATTTTCTGTATTATTCATCCTCTGCTTTACTTCTGGTCGGAGCTCAGCGCTGCCACTGGCTGAAGCGGCAGGGACAGGGACAGGTTGCTGATCTATAGCTATCAGCCCGTAGCTCTTCGCGCACCGCAGCTAATTACTATAAAGTCGTAAACCGACATAAAGCAGTCAGATTAGGATTTAGATAATTGCGGTGTGTTCAGACCCGAGCTCCTGGCTGTTGCTGCCGCCCCCCGGGAGCGATCCTGGCCGGCGGGCGCGGAGCTGGGGATGGGCGGGCGCGCAGCTCCATCTCCTGGGCAGGGGGGAACCCGCCGCCCCGGGGGGAAACGTCGTTCCCCTCTGCCTTCGGGTATCTCAGCCTTCCCTGGCAGCCAGCTCCCTGTGTCGCGGCTGGAGAACATTATAGAAAATCCGCTAACTGAATTTGGGACGGTTTTCAACCTGGAAATTTGAGCACGGAGAGCATTGGGAAAGTCAGATTTGGGACAGATGCTTCTTTTCCTCCTGTGTTTAGCAACTTTCTCAGAGTTAAGCAGGAAACTGACCCTGAGAGCCACTTTATTTGTAAAATTTGAGGTTTCATAAATCAAAAGGAGGTGTTGAGGTTAAGGTTAAGTTTAGGATCTGGGGAAGGAAGTGTTGCAGAAGCAGGTTTTCTACTGCATTTACAACGCCATGGGACTGGTACAGAATGCCTTGTTAAACTTTGAGCAACCATAGATGTTTAGGCTCTTGTAGGCTGATGGTTACCACTCAGCTGAGGGTTTGGAAAAGATATTTTGGAGGCATCTTACCAGCTATATGTAAGGTAAGACTGCCTGAGGTAAGGGGAAAGAAGATCTGGAGACATTTAGTGATTTTATTCAAAGTACCTGAGCAACAGGGTAGTTCAGGTCAAGTACATACCACGCTGAAGAGAGGAGAAGCTAATGTGATATTCTTGATTTTGGTCTAGCTTAAACAACAGTTTATCTTATCTGTTTAAGGGCTCAAGTTTGGTTACAGAGTAGAAAGCAGTGCCATGCATTTCAATGTCCACACTGGGCTAGTATTGATAAGTGTGAATCCCTTACACTTAATGAATTTCTGGGGTTTGGTAAGGGCTAGTGTTAAGGTTCGAAAACCTGCAGAAGCAGGTTAAGATTTGCAGGTTATTTCAGACTTTCAGCAGGTTATTAGATGAAGCCTGTTGCAGTTAGCTTGGATTTAAAGAGCTTCATTTTTTTGGCAGCAGGTGGTGCTTGGTCTACATGATCATCTAGTAGCTATTGGCCATCGAATGGCTTGTTATGACATAGCACTCAGTAATGAGTGTTACTCACTGCCCGTTTTTCACTGAGGGCTTCCATAGAACAAGTGGTGTGATTATAGATGTTTGCCATGGCATGATAATTTCTGCAAATCACCAGGAAAACTGGGATTTATTGAAGCAGGGAACATGTATGTGGTTGTATTTTAAGCAAATCATAGTCAGGGTGATTATGATCAAGAATATCAGAAATAAAAGGAGAGAGGATTCTTCCCCCAGCCTCATGCAGCCAGGAAGCTGGGTGACGCATCCATACCTGAACCTGCCTCAGAAAAATGGGAAGGGGAATCCACATCCAGAAAGCACACAAAGATCAGCTGGTGATTTCTGGGCTTCTGTGCACACCCCAAGGAAAGTGCTGAGTACGGTGGTTTCCAGCTTATCTTGCCTGGCCACAGCATTCTGAGATGGGGCTTTGTCCTTAGTGCTCTCCTTTCCAAGGCCATGAGCTCTGCTACGATAACGTTTTCAGACTTGCACAAGTGACTTGGGAGCCTAAATCCCATTTCCTAAGGTGACATAGTTAATCAGAAGGACAAGGATGTGATCCTGTGGCAGCCAGAGCATCCCCAGTCCAGCACGGACTGGGAAGCCATGGTAACATGGCACTCCCCCTTCTCCTAGCTCTGCCAAGGAAGAGGTGCTCTGCAGGGGAGTGCACAGTGCTGGCACTGGCAGGAACAGCAGAGTGTGGCTGCAGCCAGGCAAGACAAATTAGGAAATGAAAATCACAGAAAAATAGATAGTGTTTTACTGTCAAAATGAGCCATGGAAATAGATGGGTGATGAGAGTTTCTTTGTTTTACCTGGAAGTGCCTTGTCTCTCAATTCCTGCTAAAGATCAATCAGAAAAGCCAGCTCGAAGGAGTAGAAGGATACTTCTTTGGTTTGTTCGGGTGGCATATAAAGGCACCTCAGATAAATGCTAACAGTAACAGACTGAGAATCTCATATAGCTTGGAAACCAAAAAAGCCATCAATCATATTTTTTGCTTACTATACCCTGAAAAATAAAGGTGTTGGTGTCATAGATATGAAGTTCCTGACAGTTGCTGACAAGGAAGAAGCACGTACCTAGCTCCATTGGAGCCGCTGACCATGCTGTCTCCTCTGATCCAGAGCCCTGTAGGAACATTCCAACATGTCAGCACGTGGCCAGAGGATGTGATTCTCGAGATGCAGGTGCCATTGAGTTTTCTCGTACAAGAAAGGAGCTCTATTTAGAAGGCTCTGACATGCCTACAATAACATAACACAGAAAATAGAAAGGTTTTCTCTGAAGTAGGATCCATTGGTGGTTGCTGTGTGCTATGCCTGTCTCTGTTACGTGAAGCAAATCCTCAACCATGCTGAAAGCAGTGACTCCTGCACACATCGCAGCCTAAGACAGCGGCTGAGTATTTGGGTGTGTGTGCTTATGCATATGTAGGTAATGAATATGAACCCATTCAAAATGTTGAGAAGTTTTAAATATAAATTCCTATTTGAATTATTTCCTTATTAATTTGAAATATTTTTTTTTCTGAAAATACTAATATTACCTTGACACAACATAATGTATCTGGACACTTGGAAGAAGGCTTACAGGTTTCAACATTGACACAGATACTAAAAATTTTTTAAAATTAAACTGTTTTTATTTAGATGCCAACAAATTTGGTTTGGTTTTTTTGTTTTGTTTTGTTTTTTTTTAAGTTTGCTCTTGCAATTCCTGCAGAAATCGGACATTTTCCCGATATGTGGTGTTTTCAATGCTGACACTTGGTGGTGCTGCAGGTAACAGGTTCATATTTTTCTGCTGCTGTTTCTCTACTGTGACTGGTTTGCTCCTATCCTTCATTTGCAGATACTGCAAATGAAGTCTCTGAGAGAAAAATATTATTCACATTCCTGAGGAACTATGACCCACCTTTCAGCAGTTCTAAAGTTAATAATTTTTTTCATGGCTAGGCTTCGTGAACAAAGATTTGGGGAGGGCTCTATCCATGTTTGTCACAAGCACGCTGGTGGCTAAAAAGGCCAATATGAGATAGGCACGTACGGTTGCAAAAGGCACAGCAAAAAGGCTCCTTATGTGGTATGTTCTGCAAGGCATGATTCTTTCTGCATTGTCTTTTCTCCTCGAGAGTGATCCTGCGTGTGTTCTCAAAGGCATCAGCAGTGTTATAGATGGTGTGTCTCCAGACCTCCCGACTGGAGGCCAGAGTAGACCAGTTATGTTGACCAATATGGCCAAGGCTGAGATGTTGTTTCAGGGAGTCCCTGTATCTTTTCTTCGGGGCTCCTCTCATGTGGCAGCCAGTGGCAAGTTCACCATAAAGCAAGATCTTAGGGAGGCAGTGGTCCTTCATCCTAATAATAAAAACTGGAATAACAACATCAGCAACACAACTGCCTTTATGGTGAAGTTGCCTTTCAAAATGCATAAGCATCATTCTAGTGAAACAGTGCAAAACCAGGCAAGGTCCAGTAATTATAAATGTCAACATAAAGGGGAAGTTCCAAAAAGGATCTCTAAAGATCATGGAGTCTTCATGCAGGAACAAGGATAGCTGGAGGTCTGCCCAACATTTTCTTGAATATTAGTGTAGGTTTTATGGGAATAGCTCAAATGCTTTTATATGTTTTACATGCACCTCTCCCACATGGATCCTTGCCTAAGTAAAGACAGGCGAGGCATGTAGTGTTTGGGCGTTTCAATCTGAGAGGCCAGAAATAGCTGTGTGGACAGTGGAACAGAGATTTTGGCTTGTTCCAGCATTTCTGTGGGGCTCATCTGTAAGTTTACAGGTGCCAGAGGAACTGTAGGAAGCAAGAAGAGCTGCATGGATGCCCTGCTTCATTTCTTTGCTCTGAGACTCTCCGGGTTTTCCTCCTGACATCCCAGAAGCTTGTCATGCTCACTCTTGGGCTTTTCTCCCCAAGAGTCCCTACAGATGTTCATGGCATTAAGGAAGACATTGCAGGTGATCCTGGCATGATCATCACCCAGCAAGGTTTTGCTGTTGGGAAGGAGGTGCATTCCTGTGTGGGAGGTGGGCAGCGCTGCGATGAGAAGCTGTGTCTCTGCTCCCACTTCCACTGGCTCAGCCCTCCACCTTCACATGGCACTAGCCTCTGTTTCAGGCAAGAAATAACCTGTAGGGACAAGTGATCTTAATTATTAGGACAAGGATTACTTGTTTAAGTGCAGAATCTTAGTATTAATACAGGAAATAATCAAGATATGTTGTTGTAATTAAATTGAATCTGTTCTTTCCTCCCTAAAGATTTCGCTTTAAATCTAATTTATTATTTGGTTGGTTAATTAGCATTAAAGACTCAAAGAAATGGTGGTTCACATATGATATGCATGACCTAGAGCATCACTGCTATTACAGGCTTCCTGAGAAGTGGTCATGTTACAGGCTCCAAAAAACAAAATGCAGCGAACATACACATATAAGCATGTGTTAAGGTTAAGAAGTACAATAAATGTGCTCCTGCTGAGGAGGAACAACAGAGTGACTAAGCTGATGTGGAAAAATTGTCTCCTTAGGCAGGAAAATATGTTCTTACTTGGTGGTACTGTGTGGTGAAAGCCTCAAAACATATGGTAAGATCAATTTCGGTTTTGGACACATGTTTTAATGCTTTTTAACACACAAGCTTCATATTTCATAGATAAAAGTGAGCTGCTTGTCACATTCTGCTGCTTCACAGAGGCTGATTTTATATGTGTGGACTTTGGAGTTGGGGCAGATGGAGGGAATTATGTGTCAGCAGGAAAAAAAGAGATACCAATTGCCAAATTGTGGAGGGGAGAAATTAGAACATATACCACTTACTCAAGCTTTTAAAAAATAAAAAAACAAAAAAAAGAAAAAATAAAAGGCTGAAAGTTCCCTTCATTATTTGAACAGAAGAATTTTTTTCCCAGAAGAAAAATGTTTGTTTCTTTGTTTGTTTTCTTGATTTATTTTTTATTGCACCTGTAATTCCCTCTTTCTGTTAATATTTAAAGATTGCATATGGTTTCTAAGAGAAGAATTTTTTTTTAACCTTTGCCTGAGGAATGAAGTTTGTTTTCCTTTGCACCCTGAGGTCTGTCCTTTTTACCAAAGGATTATATTACATGTGATTTTCCCCTGGAAATTATAGAGCAACGCTGCCTCTTCTGGGAAGTGACAGAGTAAAACCTAGTCTGTCTGACATATTGAAATGGTTTTGCTAAACTCTTTTTCAGAATTGTGTCCTGTTTTATTTTAAATCAGCTTTAAAACCAACATCAAACATTGCTTGAGCTCTTTTATTTCAGTCCACAATGTACCCAGTAAGCTGTAAGTCATTAGTTTACAGATGCATATTTACAGATGCACTTGTATATCCTGTTACTCCTGCTGAAACTCCCTTACTTTCCCTCACTTTCCCTTATGGGAAAACTCGAGGAGGATTCGACCACTATTCTCTAAGAACGTGTTTCCAGAATTAATTCCAATACTTTTATCAGGAAGAAGCGCTTTATTTTTTTTTTTTGTTAATGTATTTTCTACTTTTATTCACAGATATATATATATATATTCTTGTTTTCAGGAGTGTCTCATTTAGTCTTGTCAGAAGATTTGACATAGACACTCTGTGTTCTCAAGATGGTTTTCATCTCCTAGAGATGGGTGCAAGCTGAACTTTGCAAAGGAAACCGAAGCCACAAATCTCATGAAGAAAAGCAAGCAATAGTTCTTTGTACACCACATACCCTGTGCATGCCTATCTTATCCCAAATCAAGCAACTCAGCAGACAATAAAAGCGGATGTTGCCAGGATCTTGCTCAGCAAGAGCCCTGAGATGGCCAAGGTGCTTCTGCATTTTCCTGATGCTGTTACTCTGGAGAGAGCTTGCACCTCCACCTGGGTTTGGGTGCAGACAGATTGTGCATTTATATTGTTTTGTATACATTACTACTCATGTCACTGAATTAATTATTACAAATATTTGGGGAAAAGTAAAGATTGCGTGCTTTTAAACTTGAGAAGGTGAAAACTATATTAAGAATTGAATTTTATTAGAAAACAAAGATTTTGGATAGCAAAACCAAAATCATTCAATCTACTTTGAATGAGACCTCTACGTCAAAAGGTATGATTCATCCTAAATGTAGAAAAACTTGACTTAAAGTGCCATTTAGTAATTACTGAATATAAAATATATGCACTCAAGATTTAAATAAAGGTGAACAAGAAAGTCTGAGAAGGACCTCGGACTGAACCTAACTGAAATATTGTAGATACAAATAGTTTCAGCATTATTATGGTACAAGTCTTTCTTCAGAATTACAAGAAAACTGATAGTACTAGATAGCTCACAAAGCAGAAACCAACAGTGAAGAACTAAATCTTCTTCCAGGACAGATGATCTAATATATAGACTGTATATAGGAGACAATGGGAATTGGATAATCTCATTTAGAGCCAAAATGAACACTCCTCAAGGAAGCTTTGCTGGCTGGCAGACAATAGATATAATGGCATGATCCTCCCAGGAAGAACAGCTATATTCAAGCCCTCTTTTCCAGAGCTCCTGCATGCCTGGGCACTGTGGCCCAAAACTTGCACCTACATCTCTCTAGGTTGTGATCCCCTGCCCAAGCACAGCATTTACAATTCCACTCCATTCCAGGCTTCCCATGAAAGATGTAAAACAATGCTGTAAGAGGCACTGTGCCTAGATGGACATATAAGAAGCATCTTCTGTTGCCAGAGCAGCTCTGGCAGCTGCTGACTGCAGCAGGAGCAGCTGCCAGGCGTTCCCACACTGACCCTCGCTGTGATTGAAGGTCTATCCTCTTACTCCAGCTAAAGGAATAGCTGTGGAATATAAGGTCTTTTATTCGTGTTGCTGGTGGTGGTTTTTTTGGTTTATTTTTTTCTTAAAGTTAATATCTGGCCTGGCCCCCTGATTCATACAAATGGTGCTCAACAACCTCAGTGCATATCAGTGCGCTGATTTTAATAAATTATTCCACATAAATACATATAAATTTGGTGTTAAAATGTTCTGGTCCTCAAGACTTCACTCTTATTGCTTCATACAGAATACAGTGCACCTAACCAGGGCTGGAAATAAAGCAGTTGACTGAAACATGTATGGCTCAGATTACAATGCTGGCCTCCTCCAGACTGTGCCAAGCCAGATGGGAATCTCTGCAGTGGATATTCTATTAACTACAGCACCATTATTTTTCCCATTTCACCTTTTTTAAAAACCTTCTTCTGTTGCCTTATCTGTATACCTATAACCTAAAACCTGACTTCCTGAGGGAGCTGACACTACAGTTTCAGTGAGTGGCATCCTGGGAGTCACAGAGCATAGTTTGAGTGTTGCTGATGAGCAATCAGGAGTTTTCAACAGAAAACTTTCATTTGAAAGAAGTTTTGATTATTTTAGCTTTAGATCTCATTTCCAGGCTGCTGAAGTGCACAAAGGGACTGTGGCCAAATATTTTCTTTGTGCTTTGTGCTCTGGCTGAACCCTGTAAACAAGCTATAACCCTCAAAGTAAACCTTTTGGGGTGTGAACCTTTCTCTCCAGTTAAGCAGCCTGGTGATCGGGCTGGTGCAGACCTGCTGCTCTGATGTAAGGGTGCCTAATCCCATCCCTCAGCTTGTACTGGCTGCCCACCACCCACCACAGTGCCTTTGTGAAAGGTTGCTCTCCAGGGAGAAGGGAGCCTGGAAACAGCCTCCTCTCCTGCAGGAGGTGCATGCCTGCTCTGCTTTAAAACTGCACACTGTGAGAATAGATGCTAGCTTGTTGGTTTTTCTCCCCTAAAAATTTAGTTTATTACAGCTTAAAAATAAATGTTTAGGCCTTTTATCAGTGCTGTGCTTGAAGCATATGATATTTGCAACTGGTGCTGGCCCATACACTTCTCCTCACCACAGCTGTCCCATTCTTTCCCAGAAAACACACTTGGGGCACTTTTTAGCTTTCTCCTCCAGGAGCCGGGCTGATGAAGCTGCCAGATCCCCTGAGACAGTGGCAGGCAGCCAGGCACCAGTGCATGGCATTGCCTCCCCTATGCTGAATGGAAGGAAGAGGTGGTGTGTGGGTAACACCCAGTGCTGCCAGCACAGAGGGGCTGTGGTAATGAGCACACCCTGTTTCAGGCAGCTCGATGATCAGGAGGCTGCTCTCAGCAACTCTCATTGGAGTGAATACACAGCCCTTGCTTTTACTGATCCCCCTTGAATGGTGATATCTGTGGCAATGGGTGTTGAATGAATCCCAGGTCCAGGACTGCTTTGGGGACTTATATGCTGTGTGTCTGACTTCAGCTCCTGTGGCTGTTCACCTGTGGTCTTAGTCTGTCTGCCCTTTCCACTGCCTCATGCAGCTGTGGAAAACAGAAGTCTTTCCTCCTGAGGACTGTGGTCTCCTGTCATCCAAAAATACTCCTCTTGCCACACATCACTTGTGCCGCTCTTTCTGATTCCCATCCTGGCCCTTCTAGAGAGACTTTTCTTGTCCAACCCCTGCTTCTGCTTGATCTTCTTAGCCGGAGGGACTTGCTGGAAAAAGGGCAGTTCCATGAGCACTTTCCTATGGACTTACTTGTATTCATTTGTGTCTGCTGAGCTGCAAGCTCTGTTTAAAACAATTTTCCATGATCAGGGAATTCATATCATCCCTCTCCAGAATGGCCTCTGAGTGGAGCAAGGGGTGGGCTCTCACTCCACCACATCTCTTGTTGAGGTCATTAATAAGCCTCTCCCCTTTCCTGTGAAATTTTCTGCCTTCTCTTCTAAATGGAGCAGAAATAAGTCAGAGGCTCAAGAGTAGCTCGGGAAGGAGGGGAACAAGGTGATGGTGAGCACAGATCCCAGTTTCCTTAGGAAACCAGCCTAGAAACAGGGTGAAGGTATATATAGAAAGAGGCTTACAGTTTTATCTCCTTTGTGATAAAGCAGTGCCATGGAAAGTAGCTGGGTACAGGGAAAGTGGCTTTTCAGGACGTTAAGTTTCCTGCAGTGTCCAAGCGGGGACAATGTGTTTTTGAGCTGGGTAAAAGGGCCATTTCAAAAGGCCTTTCCTCCCCTCCAAAGCCTCACAGCCCCTCCTGTGTTTCTGAGATTACATCTGGAAGGAAACAAAAGATGCAAACACCAGACCCAGTGTGCTAACTGAAAAAGATATTTTTTCAGTCAAACAGATGGTGAATACAAACCTGCCATAGAAACCAGCTTACGCAACTCTTCCCAGCCCTTGTGTGCCTGGTAAATACAAACTGCCAGATAGAACAGCGAAACAGAGCTGGGCAAAACAGCTCATGCTCTTCAAACAGTGAACCAAGGTGCACACAGTAATTCAAAATGAATTTGTGAAGGATATGTAAAAGTAGAAACATTGTGATTTAATATGAATGCTGTTTCAAGACCGTGCAGTTATGATTTCTGTTCATTTGTATGGCCCACCATACCCTACAAATCACCAACAGCGATACAAACAAGCCCTCTGTAGAGGCACAAGTCATCCAGAGGTAACAGTGGGGTGGCTGCTGGAATCTGCACAGGCTGTGGTGCTGCTGGAGGCACAGAAAGTCAGAGCTAGCTTGCCACAACTTGGCTCTGCTCCTGGGTGGAGGGAAAAGATGTAAAAGAAAAGATGGGGAGGCAAAGCTATGGGGAAGAAGACAGTGAGGCTGCAGAGAGCATGAGGCAAATGACCACTGTGCAGATGGGGCTGCCCAGAGCCAGGTGCTTGCAATGCTCTACAGGGAACAATCCCCAAAACCACTTTTGGAGCATGCTGATTCTGGGTGGACATCAGATGGCACTGAAACCCAAGGCGCTCACACATCCTGCTGGCAAGATGGTCAGGAGAGAAGTGGGGATGAGGGCAGCTGAAGGAGTAGAGGTAGCTAAGAGATTTGTTCATCTTGTATGCTATGACATGTTAGAAGTTACTTATGTGGATTAAATGTCTACCACAAGGACCTGACTTGTAAGACAGGATTTAATGTTGGATGGCAGACAACTTCAGCTAGGATATTCAGTACATTACATTAGCCACTGTCTATTTATTCAGGTCTGACCTAAAGATTGTGAGTATTTCAAAGGTTAAATGCTGTTCAAAACAGCCTGGTTTAGCTCACCTGGATCAGCATCCTAAGTTATTATGGGTAGGAAAAATATAGAGTGTTTGAATTTGTTAGATTGAAGTTTGAAGTGTTAAGAGGGTATTTTCTATTGCTGGGATAACAGGATTCAGTCTGGCAAAGACTGGCGTTTCAGCTTTCTATACTGTGGGCAAACCTACTGATTTTACTGCTGGTTTTCTTATTTTCACCTTTTTTTCCCTAGATTTAAAAACTTTTATTTAAAACAGTCACTTGAGCATCTCACATGGGTTGCATATACCGTCAGGAGCTCACCCGTGTCTGCATCTTTCCTTACAGAATCATATTTTTGATTGACTTTCATACAGCAGAAGCTCCCAGAGGAACTCGTTGAACCATATGGGTCCTATCTTTTGACATAACAATTATTGCCTGATAATAGCACAATAGCAATAGCAGCATGTTTGGGAATCAACAGTGAAATACTAATGAATGTTAATGCATTGTTTTAATTTACTACATTTGTTTTGTTGATGTACTTATTAACCTTCAGGTCTGTGGTTAATAAGGCATTCTATTTTAAGGTATTATTATCTGGGGGAAGAAGAGAAAAACAATACTGATGAAGTTAGACAATTTGTTCTTTGTTTCATTCACATTTTGGTTAGTAATTGACAGCAGATCTAACCACTGACCCATAGACTGAAGGGACACTGATGTTATTTTAATAGCACAGTGACAGAGGGATGGTTTTAAAAGGAGACAATATAGCTTATTTTAGCAGTACAAAGGACATTATGGCCATGAAATGCCACACATTGTATGAGGTAGCCCAGGACTATACTGGTCACACTGAGGAGAAAAGCTGGTGGCCACGATGTCCTGACTGCAGGATGAAAGCCAAGAGCAAGCAGAGCACAAGGTTGTTCTATAGTGTACAAACACTTCCAGTGGGACAAGGTTTCTTCCTCCATGCTTTAAATTACTCCCCCCTGATCCTTCTACTGTTTCATTGTCATTCTTTCTGGCTGCCATACTGATGTGTGCCCATTGGTATGCACTCAGCTTGCTTCAAGCCATTTACCTGACATAGGATTTGGGGGTTCTCAAGAGAGGATAGAGGGATTTCGCTGGGAAAAAGAATAACCTTAAGGATCCTTCCTCTCATTCCCCTTTCTAGAAATCTTTTCCACTCTGGATGAGATTTATGGATGTATCTAAGGGATATATTTCAGACTACGAATTTCACTGACAAGTACTGAGATTCACGGTTCTAAAACATTCTATTCTGTTTGAAAGTTTTCCTCTAGTGGCTTTTATTGCCATGGTATAGAAAGCAACATCCCTCATCTACATTAGCAAGGAAAATGCCTTGAAAACCTGGAAGATTAAGCCTGGAAGTGCAATTTTCTAAGGTCAAACAGTCTGAATCTGTCAGAGCCCTTGCTCCCCCTTATCAACCTTGATCAGCCCCACCTGCAACCCCACACACCCTGCTTGGTGCCCTATTTAAGCACAGCCCAGGACCACTGCTCCCTTCTTAGGTGATGCTGTAGAGTGGTGCTCTTCAGCTCTGATGGTTTTCTGCTTTTGCACTGAACATGACCTTCCCCAGAAGAAAAGTTAAACCTCTCCAATGCTTTCAAAAGAATACGTAAGGTAGAAAAGAGTTTCACAATTTGGTTTCCTAAGTTAATCTCCTTTATAGGTATGAAGCTTGCACTTTAGTTCTTGAATTGTATACTTATGCTGTGGTTTTTGAAACAGCTAAAGCATACTTGAATTGTATTAGATGTATAATACTCTTAAATCAATTTGGAGACCTCTCTTTGAAGCCTTCATTGTAATTCAATCAACAACATTCATTTGGTCATTGGCTCTTAAGTGTAAGTGGTCTCTGTTGTTCCCAGGAGAAAGTTATGTGTTTATTTCCTATTCAGATTTCTCTTAAAAGTTTTCATTTCAAAGAAAGGAAATATTCCTTGCATGTAGGGTGACCGGCCTGTTTTTTTAATCACTGTTCATAAAAGTGTATATGTATATATGCAGAACCTGCTATTTCCAGCAGCTTTCTCTTGTAGTAGGACAGCTGAAGGAAGGAGAAGAAAATAACAAAGGTAGGAGGGCATTTCAGTTCATTTAATCTCTAAGCTGTTTCGGGTACTAAATTTTCTCTTTTCTGAAATGGGAAAACTATATTCTTGATAAATCAGGTTACTCTGAAAGATGTTTCCCTTTTCTTTGGGTCCATATTTGGATGTTTCTCTTTAGTGACCATGACTGCACACCCCTACTCAAGCAGCACTCTGGACAGAATGTGTGTCCTTGTCTTAAGCTTGGAAACTCCCCCTCAAAGATTATACTTGAGTAATAGCCTCAGATTTTACACCGAGAATGCAGAGTTCTGCGACAGAAACACACATTTGGAGCTAAATAATGTACCTTGCAAATATTGGAGCCCACCAGACTGTCAGTGACTGTATGCATACTAAGACTGTTATTTCTGTTCACAGATGCCAGCAAGGGAATGAACAGGCTAAAACAGAACCATGTTATTCATTACACTGGACTCTTCTTTTGTGCTATCCCTTCTCACTCCTCTTTCCTCTGAAGCAGCTGTTTATTATATACCCTGCTGGTGCAATTAATGAGAAAAACAAGTTCCACTTGTGCTGACTAATGCAGAAACCCCACAACTTTCCAACAGTCACAGCGGGAAGGAAAGATATCCATGTGCTTTGTCTTCTTAGAACTGTGACAGCTGCAGCCTGAAAGTGTTGGCATTTGGTCTGTGCTAGGGAAGTCCACCTTAATCAACACAGACTGCCTACAAAAAGTAGTTGAACTGTCAAGTTACCATTCTTATTACAAATACATTCACTCTTCAAAAAGCTTCAGATTTAATATCAATCTAAACAGATAGAGTCTGGTACAGAACATAACTCTAAAATATTTAATCATCTATTTTTTTCCATTAAGTAATATAAAAGGAAATGTACAAATATTTTTTTAAGCTTTTTTTTCCTTTGAGCCTTTTAGGTATATGTATTATACAACTACCACCTGACCCTTGTCAGAGGTATGCATACAGTATGTTGCTTTTTCTTCAAAACCTTTGATTTCTTGGAAGTTGTATTGATCCATGGAAGAAAAACATGTACAATTCAGTAGGGTTTTCTTGTAATTGCTTATTCATTTCCACCTAGATTCCAGTGCCTGTCTCCTACAAAGCACATTAAGGACAGAGCAGTACAGCATTCTTTCATCACTGTTCAAAGTATCCTCCAGGTTTTTGAAGATCTGGCCTCAATCAAACAATTGTAGTGCAGTGGTATTATTGATTTGCTCTATGATATGCTAGTTGGACTAGGGAAACATTTTAAGGGTCACTTCATAGTGCTTAGAAAATAGACAAATGTATCAGCAGACCCTGGATAGCACCAGAAATGTAGTCTCATAACTGTTTTTCCTGCTCTTAATTTTTCCTGTTATCAGGACTGGAATGCACAGGTTCCTTAACTGTGGTCTTTTGTGCACAGAATAATTTGTTTTCTGCTTAAATGTTTGATAAAGAAATGTCAGTCCAAATTAGTTCTTGGACAATTTTGAATAAAATGAGGTTGATGTGTGGATTTCAGGTTCATCACACTGCAAGGGAAAGGCATCTTAGCGAAGATCGGAGTTTAATTTTTTCATATTTTCTTTGAAGTCTGGAAGTAAGTGAGTGGTCCTGGTGATTGAGACAGAAGTCTGCTCTCCAGCAACTCCTCTGTGTGTTTGTGCTGCTCAGTAGTTTGACTCTCCACATTCTTCCTCCCTGTGAGAAAGTATGTAGGAAAGGGTTGATCCCTCGCTTGGTCCTGCTGCATGATAGTGCCCAAGTTGCTTGACACTCTTTCTTACTTTTCTCACTTGAGGAAAAATCTGAGTGTAGCTCCAAGTATAAGACAACTGATATATGCTAAAAACCAGCAAATAAAAAGAGTTTATAGCTCCACTAACTGAAATGGATTTATGCAGATTTAAACTTCCAATAATACTCATCTGGTGATCATCTTGAGCTTGGGAGGTAACCAAGTGTTATAAAACACAAACCAATATAACCAGTGATGTATTGTAGGCTGGAGTCATTAGAAGAAAAAAAGTCTAGTCAAAAAAAACTTCAGGAGTGTTATTATCAAACAGACTGATAAGGCTCTCATCCATCAGAAAGGGATGTGACTGTGTGCAGCACTGTTTTGTCATATGCATCTTGAAAAAGAAAAATGTGTTGTTGCAGTCCTGTGACAACTCTTCATCATTGCTATATATTAAGAACAGAAGTCATCCTTTTCACAGCTTTCTCCGGAACAGTCAAATAAACTGGATGTATTTATAGTCTCCAGAAGAATACAGGCACTGTTATTTAAAGTGTGGTTAGTGATTCATGGAAAACTGATAAACATTAATTTCAAAAACAATGGCATGGAACGCTCTCATTGTGCTCCCTTTGCTGCCTTTTCTTCTATCTTGCCTCTTAGTCATACATCCTGAAACACCCAGAGACCATCCCTGCGGTAGGATCTATTTGTGTCCTGTATATCACTATTCTTTTTAGATTACTTGTTTTCTTAACATCGTAGTTAATATGTCTGTGAAACAATACTTCTGTTCCTAAAAGATGAATTTGTGAACATCTCCACAGAGATACTAGTAGCCCAGCACCAGTACAAAAATTGTTACTATCTTAAGTGGCACCTGCTTTGGCAGTTTTATAGAGCTGTAGGAATTTCAGACATGAAAATAATTTTTAACCCTAGCCTGGTCTTTTAGTATTATGGCTCAGGGATTTTTTTGCTTTTTACTGCCTGTGCTGTCTGTCCTGAATAAGCTGCTAGAATGGGCAAATCAGAATCTCTTTTAAGCATTTAGTGCTGTGAAAAAGATGGTTGTTTTCACTTTAACTCATTTCCTGAAACATTAAATAACTTTTTTGTTGAGCAAAGATAAGAGGCAAAACACAGTTGGTACTAATATTTCCTCTAAATTAAAACAATGAGGAGTTTGACTCTACAGTAGAAAAGGGGGAAGTTAGAAACTGTAATTCTTCAATTCAATCACAATTTCATCTGCTGAGTTTCCAAAGAGCTGTCACTACTGTACTCTTCTGAATAAGTGATTATAGACGGGGAAACAGGGATCTAGAAAAGGTCTGGGAGGACTTTTTTGTTGCTGTTTCAAAAAATGAAAAGAATTGGCAAGATCGTGGTGATCTGATTCATGTGGGATTAGACACCTTTGTGTGCAATCTGCCCAGGAACCTGGGTGCCTGGTTGATGGATGAAAGGATCCATGGGGGAGCACTGAGGGTACCTTTTTGCAGTGTATTGTCCCTTCTGAATCTGAATGAATTTTTTTATACTCTGGATTTCCCCATGTGGTAAGTGAGTGCTCTCACTGCTGAACAGGGACCTGCAAAGACTTTTTTCTGTTCTCTCGTCTGTGGTTAAGGTGTAAAATCTCTTTTGTGCCAAACTCATTGGTTCCCAGTACTCTCAGCCTCATGACACAGTACCTGTATGCCATGGCCTAGGATGGTTCTCTTATTTACCAGATGTTACTAAGGATTCTCTTGGGTCAATCCCAAGAAATTATTTTCTCAGAACAATTTTAATCTGTTCTCTGTTCAAAAGAGGTTTTACAAAGCTAGTATAATCCTATCTAGGCTGAATAAATTGAGATATGATGGATATGGTTATACCAATTAAGGGTGTGGCTTCTCCCCCCTAGCTATATCAAAGTAGAGTAGTTTTCTGATGAAATATTTCCCTGAGATGCATACTCAGAAGACACCAGTGAAACTGTTAATAGCAGACTTAGTAGGATTTATTAGTCCTGGAACTGAACTGGCCTCCACTGTGCCAGTCAGTGGATGTAGTTGCACAGAAGAGCTAGGTTGTACTGCATTTTCATGAGAGGAGTCCGGATGGTGGCTCTTCCTCCAGGGCAAAGTTGGAGGAAAGGTGAGGAAAGAGCTTCTTTATTGTACATAAAACCTGTAGCTTGCTTTCAGTGAGGTGTTATGATTCCAGCAAACAGGAGCTGATGGATCATCTGCCTGCTGAAACATGAGACTGGTTCACACCACTGGACTGAGTCAGGATTTAATGAGTAACTTCACAAATGTTAATGAATGTAGAAATGTAGTCTTCCTCTGGGTACTGCTGTGGGCTGCATTTGACTGCTTGCTGCATCTGAAAATGTACCTGCAGAGGGTTAATGTGCTTCTAGCAGTGAGCTGCGCCTGTTAACTGCAACCCTTTGCCCTCCTGAGTCTGTGCCACTTCCTGAACTTGGATCGGAAATGACAAGGAGGTAATTGTTTAAGTGAAAGCTAATTATGTTATGATTGTATGTTCACTGGTCAATCATATGTACTGCTTGTCATAAATAATAGTGTTGGAAAGGAATGCCTGGATCAATTCAATTCACCCTCAACATCAAACAACCTACTTTTCATTTTTGCTGTGTGCATACAAATCAGTAAGCTTGTTCCTTCAGCACTGTTCTCTCTCTCTGTATCAACGTCTAGTGGGAGGAAAACAGAGGGACCTGCTCAAATACATGCATGTTTGTTTGGAAGGAGAAGCAAGAATCCTGCTGCCCTTCAGTGTGAATTGTGAAAGGAGTTATTTTTATCACAAAGAGCTTGCATAAAAATATATTTGTAAGCATCTCTATTGTTTGTGAACAATAGAACACAACAAATAATGGAGGGAAAATTAGGAACGAATGTGTAGGGTATAGGTCTTATTTCTGCTCAGATTTAGGTTTTTTTTTTTAAGATACGAAACTTGCATATCAAGCAGAAGAATGCTTTTTGTTAGGACTTCCCACAGAAAATTAAGAATCCATGCCAGACCCTACTGATGATAATTTCTATGCTTTAATGACACCCATAGCTTATGGACTCCAGCCACAAAAGAGGCTTTCTGATGTTTTGATGCAAAAGATGTGAGAACTTTATGGGTGCCTGTTACAAATCTGTAGTATGCAATGATATTAAGTGTTGCGCATTGGCACTGGGGAAGTCTCTTGACACACTTTTTGTCCTGTTTGTTTTTGTCCTGTTTGTATAATGAAAGGTTAGGCTCCAGATAAGCTTTTTGAAGTTAGTCGAAACTAACCTGAAGTAGGACAGATACCCAATATCAGTGCCCTACATTTATAGGTGCTTGTGTGAAATCAGATACGCTGGGTCTTGAGAAGACTTTTGTAACTTGCATAGAGGATTAGGAAAGCAGGATTGGATGTAGTAGGCCAAAGAGGAAAGATCTTGTTAGTTGTGGAAAGGAGCATCGTATTTCTTCTGGTAGCTCCTGTGTTGCTTTTACATCCTATTTCAGTCTATGAATGGCTATGAGGCCCTCAAGGGATTGCCTTATGTGCTGTTTGCTGCCCTGCATCAGTTTCCTGTGGGGATTTATTGAAGTATTTTAGACACAAATTGGAAAAGCACTGCAGAAGAACAGGATTTCTGCTTGCAATCATGTTTGGGAGTGATTGCAGCCCCAGACCTGTAATAGCAGATCCTGGTCTGTTTGTTTATGCTCAAGGGGTTCAGATAGACCAGTCTGAGATACCTGCTGATGTCACGAGAGGGTACAAGGCAGGGCAGTGTTCACAGCGCTCACACAATACTGGCAGTAAGGAAAGCAGGTGCATTTTGAAGGCATATAAGAGGGCTTCGTGCTAAGAAAATTGTCCTCCTAAATAAGAAACAAGTTAGCAAGATAACTTTCTGCCTGGGAAAGCCAGTTGTGCAATGCATGCATTTTAATGTTGCTTACATGATGACTATCAAAAGCTAATTTTGATTAATGTAAATATAAGTGGCCCATCTTTGCTTTGGAAGTGGATTCAGCTAAAATAGCAACTTACTTTCTAAGTGAATTTGTCTGCAAAGGCAGTGTTTTAATGGAGCCATTTCTAACCAGCTAAAGATATGAACTGCTGTTGCTTTTACCTTCCATGAGAAGAATGTTGCACATAGACTTAATTAAATCCAAAGATAAGTAAAAGCATTGGAAGCTTTTATACTGCCACCCTTATCCCTTCTGTAGCCTTGAATTTACCTGATGTGAAAACTAAGGACTTTCCACTCTCATAGAAGAGCTAGAAGTTTAACACCTTCTTTTTTTTTCTCCCCATGGTGAAACATGTCCCTTTGTCAATGAAAATGAAACCTAAAAGTATTGCAAATGTCCTTTTATCTGAATGCTCCAACATAAGGTTTTGCCCTGAATAAGCATTGAGTGCTAAATTATTGAATGAGACTGACTATGCTAAGTATGCTTGTAATTGGGTTTTTTTATGGGATTAAGATTGGTGTTAGTTGACTTCTTTTCTAAAGTATTGCTTAGCAATGTTTGTATGTAGTGATATAAGAAAAGGATAATAATTTAATAACTGACCCACATAGCTGACTGTGTGCGTGTTCTCAATATGCCACAGTCACAAATCAGTGAGGTCTAAACATGAATAAAAGAAGGAAGTTAAATTTCTCTTGACTAAAGCATACTATGAAACCTGTACCTGAATTTTTAGGATCTGACGCATGGTAAATTGTTCTTTATGTGCAGAGCTGAGCAAACTGGTTGTTTGCTTGTTTTTCACTTGGATTGGCCGACCAGACATGGGGGAGGAAAGGAAATCTCTGGGTAGCTGAAACACTTCACTTTGGTTTTTAAAGTCTGTAGCCATTTTTAAAAAGTAGCCAAATTTTTAAATAATAAACATATGTAGAATTGAAAAAGTAGCTAAAAATGCTCTGTAGTGCAATTTGTTTTGGTAGTTTTTTTTAAAGAAACTGCTTAACAGAAATGTGTTTTCCACTCTCAAAGTCAAATTAGAAATGAAGGTTAAAACCTTTGCTAAGTTTTAGCACATCAGGATTTCCCTTTCTCAACACTCATTCAAGCAAACTTAAATTACAGTTACAACTGATACTTTAATTGCTTTATGTGCTTTGGCATGTTTCAAGTTTCTTTGCTTTAACATGCAAAATCCTTATTAAAGAAATTAAATCTAATTTCCTTGAAATAATTTCTTTAACAATAGCTACACTCTGAAAGGAAGTGTAGCAACTAATTGTACTTTTTACAGATAACTTTTTTCTGTTTCCTTTATGCTTTAAAACTTTTTAGTGAATTTAGGTTTTAATCTAGAAATGGCCTAATTTGCCATACTGTGGGAAGAAGGAATAGCAGAGAAGTCCTGGAGTGAGAAAATAATTAAAATGCTAATGAATCTGGCCTAAGCAAAGGTGTTTACCAAACAGACATGAAGGGAAGGAATGTAGTTTGGAATCACAACAAGAGATCAAAAGATGTCTGAAATACGATTGCAAAAGGAAATTAAAATGTGTATATGTTAAAGTGTAATTAATTTAATTAAAGGTTTTATAAAACAGATACAAAAGTAGGCACAGAAGTGGATGACGCAGATGAATGTTTGAGATGAGCAGCTGATGTAATGTTCAAACATGTTAATAAAAATATGGCAGCTGTTCGCTGCCAAGAATGAGGGGATTTTTTTCTATATAACTACAAAGTGCTCATGTGTGGAGACAGAGAAGGGCTAGGCAGAGACACACAGGGATTCTTGAGAGGTGTATTTACCAGAGTTTTCCTCATTACTGGCATGTCTCAACTGAGATGGGGCAAATTCTTGCTTATGAAAAGACACTTCTCCTGTCTGAATGTCCTGGTGCAAAGCTCCTTAATGTGAGCTGCTAAAGAGTGGCCTGACTCTGCTAGAAGGAATGCATCAGGGAAAACAGAGGAGGGAGCTCGGCTCACTAATGTCAGGACTGGATTTGGTACTATTTGACTTCAGCTAACCTGACCATGGGAAGTAGACAGTGACCCAGCAGCTGACAACACTTTTCTGTCGTCACTGAAAGGTGACCAATTGCTCTAGAGGTGGTTGTATCCGAAGTCATGAATAATGGTACCTTCTGTGCATAAAATAGGACCTGTGAGTACATCCTCCTCAAATCCTCAGGGTTTAAGCCAGTATTTTGTGGCTCGCTTTAGTGCAGCTGTGCCCCAGAACAGGGAGGTTCTACTGCAGTGCAAGGACAAGAAAATATTTGGCCATTTTTTTTTGCTGTTTGCATCTCAGCAGCTATTTTCAGACCAAAAATGATGTGTGTAAATCATTTCACCCTCAAAGCAAGAAGAGGTGGTTTTGCCAAAATCAACAGCAGGTATCAAAGTCTTCCAGGTTCCCTGGAACACAAAGGCTGACTCAGAGCCATGACTCACCATCAGGAAGCAGCAAGCCAGGGACCTCCTTATCTGCTTTCATATCTGGGGTGTGGGAAGCAGTGGTGAGGTGGGGTGGGGAGGGGTGTATGTCGGTGGGAGAGTAGAGGAAAGGTTAAATATTATGACAGCTTCCACTTCTTTGGAAAGCAATTTGAAAACAGTCATCCTTTCTTATGTCCTTCCTTAGTGGCAACTGGATTTGTTTTGGTAGGGAAAGCGTGTGAACACTGTATGTTCACTGACAGTTGTACAGTAAATCAGTCCCTTGGTGAATTATTTACGTGCAAAAAATAGACTACTTTTTAAAGTTTTAGAGGTGATGAGAGTAACTCTAGGCACACAAAGAATTGTTGTTGCTAAGTTAATGATGACTCTGGGCTCTGTCAGTCTGCCCTGCCTGGCTCTACTTGCTGTCACTGCATCTTCCTGGCAGCCCAGAGCTGATTTGTGGGTGAGACTGTGCAGGGTTTTCGCACCTGAATTCCAAAAGGCTACTGTGCCTGAATAGGAAAATGAGAACTTTCACTGGGGCTTTTTAAAAGCAAAAAAGTGCTTTGGGCCTGGGATATTACCAGTGAATAATGAGGCACAGCATCTCTCTTGGCTAAGGTGATGAAGGATACAGAGAACTTCCTGCCTTTAAGCCTGTCTGCACTATGTGCTTTTTTTTGATCCTCCCTGGCTTTGAGAATAAATAGTTACTTTAAGCTTTAGAAGATGCTTAATGGTTTTTCCTTTCATTTCTAGTGTTAGGCAACATTATCCAATTATTTCATTGCTATCATTGTTATTGGCTTCCTGACAAACTGTGCAGTGGCTGGTCAGCCCTCTGCCTCCATTAAATGTTTCTGTATCTCTCTTTAGTGGTCTGGACATCTCCTCCCTCCTTCCTCTACAAATGAAGGGGCTTTCTGACCTCATTACTTATAGCTGAGGATGAATCACCCTCACCCTCTTGGCATACCCTGGATTAGCTATGAGTGCTCAAAGCGTTCTTTATGGCCTGGCTTGTGTGCTGCTTGCTGGGAGCTTCCCATTCACCTGTCTCTTCCCAGATCCTTTTGCTAATTGGGCTGTGCCTCAGATCCATTGCTAGTCTCTGTGCAGGTTGGGCTTTCCCTTTCTTTCTGTTTCACATAGAAGTATGTGTCTGGGATAAGTGAGGGTGGTGTTTAAAAAGAAACCAAAACACCAAAGCCAAAATAACCAAAACACCTTTCTTCCTTTGGCTAGGACCCAAGGAGACAGATGTTCCTATGAAATGTCTGCTGTAGGGCAATCCAAAGAAGCAACTGCAGCTTGTGCAGGCACACCCAAACCAGCTCAAAATTAATTTACCTGCATAGCAAATGATCCCTGGACCTGTGTGTTTGGCCCAGGCTGCCCCACAGACTCTGCTGTTGGTGGTCAGCTCTGAAACAGCCCCAGCCAGGCTGCAATGGAAATGGGCCCTTGGGCACCCTTTAGGGCAGTTGCTCCCTTGGCTCCCCCTGCCAAGAGGTCTTGCTGACTCTGCTGGTGAAAATGTACGGAAAAAATAGGAGAGGAAATACCTGCTTTTTATACAGAACTCAGTTCAGTACTGTGTGATGCCTTGTGCAGTTATTTATGCATTTATAAGAAGGAAAGGATTTGCTGCTTTTGTGTTAGTAGTGATCACAGTCCAGGAGTGGTGCAAATGGCTTCACAGGTGAAAGGGAAAGGTGAGTTGGCTCACAGCAAGGTAACTTTTAAAAGCTATCATCTGTGCTTTCCCTCAAGCATCAGTTTTGGTTTGACAACACTAGAATTGCCCACTCATTCCCATTTAGTGTGCATAACTGTATGTGAGAATTCTAAATTTGCTTGTCTGTATGTGTTTGAGATTCTATCTCTATAGTAGAATTTGCAGAATAAAAGTATGCACCTTCTAGCATAAAGTTAATTTTATGAGCTGTAAGGTCCCCCTGGCAAGGCACTTCATGTCTGGGACGATCATGCTCTGCCATCACCAACCCCAACTGTTTGACTCCATTATGCTTGCAGCAGAAACCAATGTACAGTCCTGTGTCTCTCCCTCTTTGAATTAAAATTTTTACCAAAAAGATATAATATTCACAGGAGTCCAGTTGGAAGCAAGAAGAAATATGCCTTTTATGAAAATTAGTAATTTTCTACCTTTTTTTTTCAGCTCTTCCAGACACTTGTCTCTTCAAGTCCAATTTCTTCCTTTTCTTGATCCTTTGTTGAAGGTTATAATCCTGTGTTTATATCTGTCTGTTGCCATAGAAATAACTGATGTTGCTAACTAAGCTTGAAACTTCCTTGAGGGATAAAGGAAAAGGTTATTCCTTGTAATTGTTTCATCTGTGTGAAAATAACAAGTCTCCAGATGGATCTCTCTTTAAAGGTCATGAATTTGAACTTCTCTACCGTAACATGAAAGAAGTGAGGTCCTTTCAGTGGCATTATGCTTACCTTTCTTCAAACAACAGGTGTAACAGTGCGCTTCTGCATCCTCTTCTTCGCAACCTGCTCCAGCTCTGCCTTAAAGGGGGTGAAGGATGGGTCGAGCTTTCTGCTCATCAAAGCTTATTATTGATACCACAAACACTTGTGTTAGCAAACTACCTAAAAACATCAATACTCCTATCAGGAGGAGTTTATATGGTCAGTGCAATGTCAATAACCCTTAATGCTCACTCAGGATTTCAATATGGGACCTGCCAGAGAACGTGAGGTGTGACTGTCCTGTCCCTAAGGCCCTCCTGCTTGTTTGCTTCTGAAAGTCCTTGTTTCTGTATACTGCTGTGCCACTCTGTCTTGTACACACCCTTTTAAATCTAAAGCTAATGTATTTAGTTTGCCTTAATGCTCTGAGATGAGTTACTTCAAACAACCCCATCGTTTGGATAAAAAACAGCTATAGTGGGGAAATCATAGTGGTACTTGTATGTAACATCTTTTTTTTTTTTTTTTTTGCATTTACCTTATTAAAAATGTTAATTTTATGAAGGAGGGGGTGGTTTAACTCTCTTTTCTATTGTAGAGAGAAACAAAGCAAAGAATCATACAAAACAATGCAAATTTAAGAGGAAATGTGAGGCCCTTGGGAAGGCTGCTTTACATCCAGTGTAGTGTGTGCAGTGAGGTCACCCTTGGATAGAACAATCTCTAATTCAGCAGCTACTTAATGAAATAGGGCAGTTGTAGTTGTGCTACAACAGAGTAGCAGAGTCTCTGCTCTCCTAATTTTGGATAATCCTTGTCGCTGAAAAATAAACCAAGCCCCATTCTGGTGCACGTATGCAGTTGTGGGTAACCCATTTTATCACTGGTCTATGCAGCACCACATCATAAATCCTTTCTTCTCTCCTCCTTCCTGCTCTTTCCTGAGTTCTGCTCTGTATCCTCTCCATCATCTGTCAAATGAAGCCCTACCAATTTTTTCACAGCCCATCTGTTCCCCCTTATTTATTCCATCTCAATTCTTCTTTACCGTTTTTTTTTTTCCTGAAAACGCTTCGGGATACATGATGTGGGTTCAAAATGTCAATAGTTCTGCACAGCTAAAGATTTATTACAAAAACATTCTTAGGTACAAATTCTATAGCCATTTAAGGGGGTAATTAAATATCCTGTATGTGGGTCAAATGCTGGATAGAAATCTTTTTAAAGGTCACAAAAAATTCAAAGGCAATAGTAGCAATAAAAAAGATCCCATGGTAAGCTAAACTTCTCCCTATACTAATCCCAGGTATAGCTCTCATTTTGAAATTGTCTGTGCTGTAGCAACACAGTTCATGTGGAAAGAATAAGGGAAACAAGCAATGTGACCCTTTGAAAACTGTTAAAATTAAAAAGCAATGTTGCACCTCAGATGGTCATGATAATCCCTTTGGGTGTTTCTCCTCAGTTTTTATCTTTATTGCATTGTGTAACTTGACAGACAGTGAATATATTTGAGCCAACGTCCCCACACCTCTGTGACTGGGCTCCTGTGATGGGTGCTACTTCCTTGGGTCTGTGATGGGAAAGCTCCCGGATGTACAGTAAGCCACAGGTAGGGCACTGCCCCAGACTTGTGAGCACTTTGTTGTTCCAGGCATACCCATGCTCTTTTTTTTTTCCCTGTAACCCTGGGGTTTCTACTTGTGAAAACTCTTCTCTGCTTGTGTCATCAAATATTTGCATAATGACAACCTCCATAGAGGCTGAACATGTTCAAAATTTTCACCACATCCAGAAGTGTCTGTTTTAGTCTTTGCCTTGTGTTTGTGTCAGAATTAGGAAGAGGAACTAAAATGGAGGGAAAGAAGGGATGGAAGGAGGGTGGAAGCAACAGCAGTGGTGGGAGAGGAATGCTTCTGCTCTGGTTGTTTCAGGCAGTGCCCAGAGAGGCCAGTCCTTCTGCAAAGCAGGACTTGGTTTTGCTGTTGCATTTGTATCCATAACCATACTTTCCTTGAAATATCCAGATGCCTCCATATTTCATGTGTTGGTCTTGCAAAAACAAATTGACAGTGTCGGGAAATGCTTGTTTTTAGCACACACTAGGGAGAAACAGTTGCTTTCCATAATTTTAAGTAATTGCAGAGCTCTTTGAGATGTGCATGTGAGCGGGTTTGGATTTTTTTAGAGTGTTGACCTCTTCAGAAGTAGCAGGATGTTGAGATCCATACTGATTCCTAATTTGACTATCAGCCACTCATTTTTTTTCAGGAAGTTTTTCATCAGCTATGTCACAAAGAGAAATCTGCTCTGACTTGATAAAAAATCAGTCTGAACAGCAGCAAGTGTAAATGATGAGAAGCAGAGCTGGCTTGTCTCCAGTTTGCCTTCCTGTTTTCCTCATTAATACTGATTTTTGAGTAATGTCTGACTCCAAAGCAACTTGAAAACATCACAGTAGCAAACAAGTCCAACAAGACCAGGTTTTAATCTTGTCCTGCGTCTAGAGAGGGACAGATTTATCCTTTCAAAACCTGAGGTAAGTGCAGAATGAGACTATGACTTGGCCTGCCTGTTCCTAATGGTCTCCTGTAAATAAAACAGATGTTGAATACAGATTTTCTTGGAAGAGTAGTATAGCAGTAATTTAACAGGTTGGAATTTGGTTATAGCATGCTGACCTTTAGCAGTTCTCTCATAATTTATTGTAGCTTTCTGGTTAAAAACTTGCTTGGAAAAAAGCCTCACTTTTTTAACTCCAATTTTGAACTGAATACCTTTAAAGGAATGCAAAAATAAAGTTTTCTGGGTTCTTGTTCCTTTATAGATTCAGTTTTCTAAATAGGTACAAGAAAATCAGAGGCAAATTTTCCCTTAGCTAATTAAAGCTGGTATTTAAATAAGTAAAGGAAGTTCTATAAAAATATGCAGTTGGAAGGAAAAATTGAGGGGAAAAAAATATATGTTGCAAACCATAAAATGAAATAGTTACCTCACCTTGGAAAGCTCCAGGAGGATGACATCTGACTCAAGGAGGAATCCTGCCTTCTGCTTTCTGGCTGGAATCAGCATTGGCTTCTTGTGGAACTCAGTCTTGCCCTGTGGTCCCACCTCTGACATGAAGGTTGGTGCCTGGTTCTTTGATAGTTGGCTCTTCACAGTGGCACTTAGGGCTGCCTTCCTCTGTCAGGGGCTTCTGTCATGTACATGTGAAGTTTGCAGCTGTACAGACAGGACCTGACTTTCAGTAAGCCCTGGAGGGTGGCTTTTTCCTGTGACTTTGGGTGTTACCAAGGTGCTGGTTGAACTCAACCTGTTGTACTTGGAGGAGGGATTGAATCACAAGCAGTGACCAGAATGTTGCCCCACAGTCTGTGGTACTGACCCTAAACAGAAAATTCTGAAAGAGAAGAAATTCTAGTACACACTTTAGCTATTTTTCATTTCTGGTATGGTTAAACATTTAATATAGGGTAAATATTTTACAATGACTTCCATATGGATTACACTTACCATGAAATACCTTAATCATCTGAATTGTCACACTGTATTGGCACAGGACAAAGGTGTGTCCTGGCTGTCCAGATTTCAATTTTAAATTCCCCTGGGACCTTTAATTAATGTTCTTCTAAGTAGGGAGGTGAGCATTGAAAATGTCATTCTTAATCATGGAAAACCTTCGTTTAATTTCAGTGAATAAGATGTACCATGCTGTTTTTTAAAACTCTGGTTTCAGTGGGCACCAGAGGAGCTCTTGGCCCCTTTGACAGCTGGACTCATAATGGTAATGGGTATGTCTACTTACTGACTTAACAGTGCCAGCTGAGAGTATGGCAAGGTCAGTCATTCATTATTTTGTAAATTGTTTTGTGATTGGGGCTATAAGAGGTGCTTCATTCTTCAAGCCTGGGTCAGTTTATCACAAAAGTACCCTGAGGTGACAGGAGGTTGAAAAAGGTGATTTTTAACTTCCTGTGCTTTCAGCGGTGACTTCCAACCCTGAATCACAAAGCACAGAAGAAAGGCATCTGTGGAATGTACTCAATTGCTATTGAGCAAAACCCAGCTCCTTTCAATGCAAGTAACCAAGTAACACCGAAACCCTCAGCTCTACTCTTCCCTGCCAGCGCAGGAGGATGGGCGAGGGCTGAATGGGTGCCCTCCCCTCCTTGACTCCCCTGCTCAGCACAAGTCTCTCAGAACACGTATTCATTCCCCTTAAGAGGGGAGGTAATCTCTCTCCTTTAGTTTGAAATGTTAAAGCACTAACTACTGTTCTGCATTCATTTTGTGTTGCTACTGAAATTTTTGGGCATGCAAGAGTAAAAATTAATGTTGTATAGAAATGCTGCATTAGCTGAGAGCTGTTGCAAAAGGAGCTGCTGCGTGTGCTGTTTCTGGGAGAGGAGCCTGAAACAGCAGGGCCACTGCTGTGCTGGCACAACTAGTTTGAACAGCTATGTGATGTGACCTTGAGGTCTTAGGCATACAGTGTGAGACAAACAAATTATTTCTCTTCTCTCCTTAATTATGATCCAAATTGAGATAGGACTAGGGGTAATGGTTTTAAATTGAAAGAGAGTAGAATTAGACTAGACATGAGGAAGGCATTTTTACAATGAGAGTGGTGAAACAATGGCACAGGCTGACCAGAGAGATGGGAGATGCCCCAAACCCTGGAAACATTCAAGGTCAGGCTGGATGGGGTTCTGAGCAATCTGACTTAGTTGAAGATGGCCCTGCTCATTACAGGAGGGTTGCACTAAAGGAACTTTAAGGGTCCCTTCCAACTCAAACCATTCTACGATTCCAGGGAACATTGGGTTTTGCCTGTAGTGGAGAATGACGTGTAATAACATGGGAGTTTATGTTTATTTAAGAACTTTTAAGTGCTTCATTTTTGTATCTTAAGAAGTAGAAGAAACAGATGAACATAGGAAAAGCAAACACTTCAGTACCTGAAGTTAGATTGACATGCTGCTAGAAATAGTTAGGAGGGATGGGAATGCTGCACAGCATGGGCTAGAGGGGGGAGGTGTGTGGTGAATTTGCATTGGTAACGTGGGCAACTGTGTATGGACTTTGCCATGTGCAGTGTAGTAAGCTATCATCATCACGGCTAGGCTTCATGAACGAAGATTTGGGGATAAGCTATAAAAAGGGGGGAAATTCATCCTCTGTAAATAGGTGGGATCTCTACTATCATAGATTGGAGCTTAATATGGTTCATGTGTGAGAAATTTAATTGAGATGTAGGATAACAGCACACAAAACTCACTAAGGCAATTTGACTAAGTTGGAGAATGTTACAAATAGCCATACAAACTGTACCTATAGCTATCTTCTCACAGAGCTACTGTTTCTTTTATCACGGTATGAGCTTAGCAAGATTTTCGCTGTTCAAAAGGGTAATCTGGCTTCATTGAGAAATTATCCAGAGTTAAAAAGTTTATTTTAATCAGGTGTTAGACCAAGTTGTTCCTATTACACTACCCGTGAAACTGCTGTCTCTAAGCTGTTACATTAACCAGAAGAATCTAAAGAAAATGGGGTTAACTTCTTTAATTCTTTGGCATGTCCCTCTCATGCAGGGATTCAAGTCCCTTTGAATTATTTCCACTGCATATATATTGGTTTACACCCATGATATGCTCTGGAGCAAATTAACCAGACCTCTCTGTAGGCAGGGAACAGGTTTTTCTGCTCTGCTTCCAAGTGTGGACAGTTAGGATAATGTGCGTCAGAAACCAGGACCCACACGAAATGCAATTGTGAGCCAGTTTGCACCACTTATTCCAAGAATCGTGGCAGGCCACCCACACAAATAACAAAGACAGTGTAAAATTAGCCCTCTCTCTGGAGGTGTCTGTGTGTAAAAGCATTAACTGTACAAAGTGGTTGTGTAAAAATACATCAGAAATTCAAATTACCTTTCGTAACACACTGAGTGTATTAGCTTTTCACTGCATCAGTAGCACTGATATGGCAGTGACTGAGGCATTGCCTTCATTAGAGGCCGTGTTATTACCCTAAATAAACTCCAGTGTCACAAAAACAAAGCTAAGTTCTTCATCTGGATCTCTCCCACTAATGCCCTTTGCAGCTGTGTCTAAACAGAGAATCACAAAGGAGGAAAACCACGGAGGTAAGCAGAGAGCAAGAGCTCTTCCAAACTGAGCAGCCTGCCAGGGGTACAGTAGTAGATCCCACATGCTGTAGCCCACTTGTGGTAGCTGGTCCTCAGCTGTGGTGAGTGAGCAGAGAGCACTGTGGCTCTCAGAGAAATAAAGATCTGAAATTACTAGATCTGTGGATATCCATTTCAAAGATGGTAGTGCTGTCTGGGGAGAGAGGAATTGTGCCAGAGCCACAGCATCAGGACATTTGACTTCCTATGTAATTTGTGAATGCTCCCTAAAAGGTTGCAGAAAACTGGATCCTGTGCTGCTGAGCTTCTGGATAGACAGGGATTCCTCCAGGTGACCCTATTTGGTACTATGGGAAGAACAGCCTTTGAAAGGGGAACATGGCAGAAGCTAAAAATTAAAAAAGATGGTGCAGTACAGTTAAGCAATGGCTGGGCAAATTCCATTATTGAGACATTAACGGAACTTGAAAGGATAGAAATACCTAATGTGTCAGAGGCAGAGGATGTGTTAAAAAACCACCTGTACTAACAGGTTAAAAAAAAAAAGGAGGGGGAAGATGCTTATGGTTAGTTGTTTTGCCTGTCTCTCCTCTAGTGTTTGCTCATGTTTCTTGCTGCTTTGGTGTTTTGAGCACCAGAATTATTGTCATATCTTTGAAGCTTAAAAGCAAATGGGAAATTAGCAGTCCCAGTCCTGACCTTATTTCCTGTGCTGTGATACAGAGACAACCTAAGGTCATTAAAACAGACATTCTTTGTTCTTCTCTTTAGAGGGTTTTTTACTTCTTGCTCAGCCTCAATACTGGCAGCCGGCACTGTATGTATTTTATCATCTTTTTCACTGGCCTTACCTTCCATGAATGGTCAGCTCTATATTCCTGTCCTCATCCTATGCACTGATGTCTGTAGTTAAAGGCAACTTAGCTGTTGCTAAATGGGAAAAAAAAAAAAAAAATCTTGTCTGGAGTGGAGCATTGGTGCTTCTATAAGAGTGCTCTGGTATAACAGGAGGAGAAACTGCCAAATGTTCTTCTTTCTCCCTTGCTGTCCCATCTTGCTCTCCCCTGGGCTGGATGTTCACTTGTGCCTGTGATCTGACACTGGCAAAGCCAAAACCTTTTGTTTGGCCCCATGTCTGGCTACACAGCAAGTATCTGTGGCTACCTGCAGACGACGTGATGTGGGAGAGGTAGAACTCATCCTGAGGGAAGATGTCCACTGAGAACAGCACAAAGAGGAAAAGCTATCTTTTTTCCTATGGCCAGAAAGTTTCAAGGAGTTGGAGTGAGATGAATATTGACAGTCAGGGAATTCTTAAATAAACAGATCTCCTTAGCTAAGTTTCTGCTGGAAAGAAAAACGTACCAGAAAAATATCTTTGATTTTTCTCTTTTTTTTTTTTTAAACAGCATAAAACTGTGTTTAATCCCAGTAAAATAAACTAATGGATGAGATAAAAAGGTGTTATTGTCATATGCAATAACTCTGACAAAGCTGATGGAAAAGTGACTCTTGGTTCAATTGAATAAGCTCTGTTTTCCTCACTAGTACTATTTTGTGGTCTGTTTAAGCAGAAGACAAGGAGTTCTCTTCATAGGTTGCACATTTATGATCAAATCTTTTGAATTCAAACTTTCCAGTTGGTTGTACTTAAGTGAAACTCTATAAAACTAGATGAGGGAGCTATCCCAACTTTTTTTATAGGAACTTTTAACTGTTGCATATGAACATTACACTCTTTTATTCAGAAAATTACATACTTTTACCAGGTGTACCACTTCCTAATCGATTGCCTACAAGATTGTCTCTAGAAGTCCTCTGAAGAAATTTGTGCAGAACTTAATAACCACTGACTTAAACGAATTATTTGGATAATTATTTAAAATCTCATCTCTCTGGAATGAATAAGTAGTATTACTAATTTGATAAAAGTTGTATGGCCTCTCTTGAAACAATAATTTTTCATTGTTACTTTTAAAGTATCTCTGGTAACAGCCAAACAAATATGCAATTTATGAGATCACTTAAAGCTATGTTAATCTGCTGGCCAGCTTCAGATTTTAGTTAAAAATGTCTGGTAGCACTGGAAAAACATACCTATTTGGCAAACTGTCAGCTTTCTTCTGGATCAATGCTCATAAAAATATCTTTTATTTACCAAGATTAAACAATAACAGTTTGTTTTCCATTTACTATCATAAAACAATCATGGCATGAAATCTGGTACATTCTGCTAAGAAATATAAGTGCAATTAGTTCATTTGTTTCTGTCAACTCTTTGTCCAGGTCTGCTTTTACAACCTTGGATGGTTCCAGATTTATTTTTATGGATTCAATTTTAACTCTGAAGGCTGCAACAGTCTAATGTACAATCTATCACTCCAGTAATATTTTTTCCAAAGATGAAGCAAGACCAAGTAATCTGTTGTATTATATATTTGTTTCCTTTTAAAGAAATGGCAATTATATTTACCTGAATTTGATTGATTGAACATTTCTGGATTGTTACGTTTCTGGACTGAACAAATAGTTCCGCACTGTGGATCCTCAGCTGAATATTGTTTTCTTATAATAACTGATGCTTTAAGCAAGTAGAACCTCAATGTGATGTTAACCAGAATATTATCTGTTTGGGTTACAGGATTTTCTTACATAATACTCTTTGCTGTTACTTCCAGAGTTCGGCAGCTGTTAAACAAATATTGCTCCAGAGTGTCTGCAGATTTCAGTGTTTAATTTCCCCTAGGCTTTTGTTTGTCATTCAACAAAATATAAGCATGTAATATTGATCAATAGGAAAAGAAAGTGGCTTCATCAAACGCAGTCCTGGAAAAAGCTATCATTTGTAATAAAAGTTTCCTGTAGCTTTCACTCCAAAAAGAGGCAGTGTAGGAAGTAATAGTTATTCTTAAGGTAGGAAATACTTTTTTACTTGATGGCATACTAAAAATATCAGGAGGTTCATGGATAGGCCAGGTCAATAATAGTGTCTGTGGTGCTCTGTGAGGAGCCCAGAATAGACTCTTGGTGAAGGTTTCTTTTCTAGTGGAAATTTGGAGCTCCTGGGCCCAAGGTATGATTTTTTTTAATGCTATTTACTTAAAACAGTTTTCTGACTTTATTGTGAATTATATTTACTTTGTCTCAAACAAAGTGACTGCCCTGTGTAGTAAGAATTTAAAAATGAAATTAGCGTATGAAAATTGCAGCAGGAAAAGAAGCTTTAGAGTAGAAAAAAGCCATCAAGTAGACTGAGGACAGTGCATCCCTCTTGTTTCTAGAAATCTCTGACAGTTCCTTTTAGTTGGAGAAATGTGTTTACAAGTTCATTAGGGACATTTACCAACTTTTGAACTTTGCCTGAAAGGCAAAACTCCCACCACCTTTGAGATTTAAACCATAAAATGCAGAGAGTTGCCTGTGAGCTCTAAGGCAGGAATCTGACAGCAAATGTTAGCATTTCACAAGGGGGAAAAAGCACAAGGAACAGAGTAATACTCCCTCTCTGTGAAAAACAAAAACTATATATATATAAAAAACTATAGGCACTGAAGACAAAACACAATGCTTTGGCTAGAGTGAGCCTTGAACACAAGACTGTCAAGTGGCCTTCCTAATCCTTTTGCTGCATGTGACTTTTATTGAACACATAAGCAAGTAGGTATATTTCAACAGATGTTCTAATACTCTACCTTGAATTAATTGGGAAAAAAAATAAGTGTTTTTCTTCTTTCTTTTTCATAACTCCACAGCAAGAGATGCTACAGAAGAGAGAGGAAATGAAACATGAATCATGGACTTTAGAAAGGGTACAAATAAAATGTGCAGGCTATTAATTAAACCAGTTTCCAAATGAACAATCTAATATGTTGTCTGTGTAATTTCATTATCAACAATCTGAAAGGGCTCAAATATTTCTGCTAATGTTTTAACAACAGATGTGGACTAGACTATGTTAATTGAGAGAGACTGTTTATCCAGTTGCCAAGAAACAGACAGTTTTCTTTGAGAATGCAATGTGGTGCTTACAGCCTCAGCATCCTCCTGTTCTCCTGAAAGGTTTAGGAAGTCGATATTCTGGTAACTAAGTTACCCCTGACAGCACTGGAACAAGCTCAGCTCCACAAATGGATGGAGAGTACCATTAGGCAACAGCTGATGTTCAAACACGTTGAACATTAAAAGAGAATACCTTTTGTTCTGTCAACGACTTTATACCTTCAGGAAAGGGAATTAGGTTTTCATGATGACAAGAAGGGAAGATACATGTTTAAGTGAAGATTGCTGTTAAAAAAGAAAGGCTTAATAGACTAATAATAAACCCATTCCAAGCTGGCTGCCAGGTACTGTGAATAATTATCTGCTCATGTTGTCTGAGTGCTGTGGTTACACTTTGTGAGTTTGCTCCCTGATGCCAGTGATCCTGCTGTATTGTTGTTGACCTATTTCTAACATAAGAATGTGGGCCTGGAAATCTGGAACTTTTAACTCGTAAGACTAACAAGCTAAGAATTATGATTAGCTTTGAGTTAAGAACGTTTAATTGAATGAATGATGGATGTTTGATAACCTTTTCTGATGTGGTGTGCTTCTTATTTTCCACTTTGTAACTGAGGTATTTGTGTCTCTTAAATCGCAGTCATCACTTTTGTCAGTCATTTATGCCTCCTTTTATTCCCAACTGCATGTTTCCATCTCAGTCTTCTCACCTTCCCACTTTCAGTCTATCAGCTTGCTGCTTAAGGTACTTCTGCTCTGTGAGTCTTTACTATGGCCTCAAGGATGAACAGTGGAACAAACTTCCTTAAGGTGCTCATTTCTCAGCTTAATGTGGAACTTGTGTTCCTCCAACAGTCTTGCTGTCAGCTGGCACTAAGTAATGAGAAGTCTGCTTTTGTGTACTGAGCAAGAAACCTTTTTCCCTCCCCTCTTATTCAGCTCAGACCTGCCTCATCCTCATCGAGATGCCCGATGCCCTGGACTGGGGGCTGTCACTGGGCTGCCCTCACTCAGTACAGGGGCACAGACCATACAGCCACAGCTTCAGAGGGAGCCATCATCCCCTGTGGGTGCTTATGTCCCTGGGGCTGCCTACCTGGAGAGCAGGAGAGGCTTACTTCGCCTGCTGGCTTGTGGCATGTCTGGGTTCTGCTGCTACCTGGATTTTTCAGCATTGATGGCAAAAGAAGTTTCCATTGGAAGCATTTAGTTTGAAAAGGTTTACAGTCTGTTTTAGCAATCTCTTTTGCTTGGCCTAGTGGAAAACATGCCAACCTCTACCTCTCCATGTCCCTTCGTGCCTTTTGGAGAGGCTAGGATTCCTGACTGAACAGTATCTGTCTTTTTGTGATGTACAGTCATCTGTAACAATTACCCTTAGAACAAGATGACTTGACTTTCAGCAAACTTTATCCTGAACGATCTGGAGAATTAGTATGACAGTTTGTGTTACAGAATGTCACACCAGATTCTAAAAGGGATCTAGAGAACTAAAGTGTAAATTAAGGGAGAATCTATTCACCTGCATCTCTCAAGAGCTCTGGCACTTAAACACCTGGAAATCCAAGGGTATCCATGTTTTTGCCAGACAAGCTATGTAGGCTCTGAGAGTTGCACTCAGCCTAGTATGAGCCACTGCATTTATAAATAAGCCACTTTGTCACCTGGGATCCCTCTTGCAGAGCCTGCCTGTGAGGCTGATTTGTGAAATGTCATGTGCGCATGAGTAAGATTCGGTGATTAAAAGGTCAGCAAAAAGCACAGAACTTTCATACCCACTGTCATTGAAAAGTACAGAAGGTTGCAGAGGGAAGTATCATTATCGAAAAGCCTGGAGATAAAGTGGGATGTGAGAAATGAGCTCAGCACATTTGCAGACAAAAGGAAGTGCAGGTCATGTTTTCTCCAGACAGGAAACCTTGGAACTCTGCAGCTCTTCTGCTAAAGGGACCCCTTCACCCTTCTCTGTGAAGACCATGAAGCCGTGGGGTACCAAGAAGATATGCACAGTGCACTGTGGTCTCACCATAAGAGACATTTCTTCTGGGGGCACATAAAGGTTTTGTTTCTGATTGCTCAGGAAGAAGCTGCTTCTACATTTTGTCTGGATGCTGGGAAAGCAGAGGGCCATCCCAGTATCTGTACAAAGCAGACTCAAGAGTCCCTGTCTTGTGCCCTGTGTTGCTATTGTGGTATCAGGGGCAAACTTGTTCTTCCCTGAAAAATGATGTAGGCATTTCACTCCAAAGCAGATTTGGTCTATGATTTGGTATTTTGGATGGTGTTAAAATCTGGAGAAGCTTTTCAGGCATTTTTACATGTGAGCGTTGTGCATGGTAACCACAGGCATTGAAGCCTTTCAGTGCACAGAGGATGTAAGCATTCAGTTCAGGCTTGCAAATTCCATTCCTGTGACTGAACACCACCTATACCATCAAATGGAGCAGGCATCCTACAAGCCTCAGCAGTATATAACGGGTTTTAACACAATGCTCAAATAAATTGTGAGATGGGTTAGGGCAGTAATACAGTAGGCCCTAGAGATGTGATTTGCAAGATAATGTAGTTACTGGCTATACAATGGAAGAGCATTCTTGGTGTTTTGTAGATAAACATTGCAACTTGGCGTTCCTGAGTGATGAGTTTGTGCCTGCAAATAATATTACACCTCCTCTTTATCAATACTTCATTGTAATTGGAGCTGTCTATAAACAGTGTCTCTTCTTTCAATTAGAAGCTACAACTCAACTGAAATTCCCTTCTTTGCATTATCAAACCACAGATTCACTCTTCAAAAAGCAAATATTTTAAATATTCTGTGTAAACTACAGCGTTAAATTCTCATGTTTTCTGTTCCTCTGACAATCTGTTAGTCATAACAGGTAGAGACAAATATGCCCTTTGTATTAGAAATAGTGTTTGCTAGTTTTCCATTTAACCAAAGTAATTTTTAAGCAGCCTGTTGTGGGTTCAAAGTATCCATTATTGAAAATCAGACTTGTTTAAGTTGAAACTACAGTAGCTAAATATAAAAAGTGTAATATTCTCTGTTCCTTCACAGTGCTGGGAAAAACTCCAAAGGCCTGAGTTGAAGAGGAGAGATGTCATGTCCATACATGGGGGTAAAAATAGCATGAGAGACTGAATGGAAATCATACATTCAGCCTACAACCATTAAAGGGAAACAGTAAGTTGAAACAAATGCCTTTTGATGCTTTGCTTATGTGACTTCTCCAAAGTACTTGTTCTTTACTCTGCCACTCGCTATCTTCAAGCTGAGGTTATTCTCCCAGGCAAGGGAGCAGTACTTAATGCATCCCTGTCCCTCTTTCTCTTAGTGCCTGCCCACACTTGCCTTCAGTACCCAAAAATGTAGCTTGCCTAGCAAAGAACTGTTTAGTAAATCAAAGCATCTCAAAGACTGACATTGTTCTACCAGCTACATAGTATGAAGTTACCCTTTGTTACAACAAAAAACTTGCATCTCCTATTCCTGAATGTATCTCTTCTGTTTCTGTTGTTTTCTTTCTGTGTCTCTTGGCAGTTGGCCCTTCTAGTTCATTGCTGACTGATATACACCATATATACAGCTGTTCTCAAACTTCAACTACAGCAAAGCCCTTCAGGGTCTATGTTTTGATCTTCTCAGAAAAGTTTTGTTTTGTCACTATTATGTCTGTAGCATTTTTCTCTTTACTGTGCTAAAGATGAGTCAAATTTTATTTTTTTTCCAATTTTGACACATCCCTAAACTGTGAGAGCACCAGGCTATGAAACTGTGAAAGATATCCTGCTGCTCACTTGTTTGGTGGTTGGTTTGTCTTTTTTCCTTTTTTTAAAGCCAACATGTTTCAGTTACTACCTTCCCTTCAGTCACCCCTCCTCTAAGGTGAGCTACATGTAGCTGTAATATGTTCATAGCAAGAGTCTTCTCTGCAACCACCATACACACAACAAGCTGATTTTTGTGGTGGTTCTGCAGAGGGATACAGCTGCAGAGTGCACCCAGCCAGGTAATATAAAGGAAACTTTTCACCCGTTTCATAACAATGGAATTACAGGATCCTGATCCTTTTTAGACTTTAAACAAATGGCCTTGAGCTTCTTAAGAAGGAATTTTTGGGCTTTGTTATTTTAAGCTAGTTATGTCTGAAGGGAACCGTAGTCTCAAGTCTAAATTTACAAGCTGTAAAAAAACTTGCACAACTGTGTTCAAATAAACAGCTGCTTAAAATACCCAAGTAACAGAAAAGCCAAATCTGACAGAAATTATGTTTATATTTATTCAAACTCCAAGACAACATCTGATTTTTTTCCCCCTTATTTTCACTCCTTCCAGTGTAGGTGGAACTGATTCAGATGCTTTCTTAGGAAGAGGGGGTGGAGAGCCCCGAGAAGCACCTGGTTTATGGAGAGGTAAGAGCTCTCTGAAAATGATAAAAGCCAGGCTGGTGCTATTCCATTTGGGATTTGTTTGCAATTGTGTCTTCCTGTGCTCATATATATGCGTGTGAACCTTTGAGGATTACTACTATTTTACATCCTAACTTTCCCTCAGATGGTGATTATCCAGAAAGAAATGTGGAACACTCAACCTGTCAATGAATTACAGTACCCCATCATTCAAAGGATAATATTGGCCTCATACAGGATGCATTTGGTATACAACATGCTTTTTTTAGAGTCAATCTTATCATGATATTTGCATATTCTGCAACACCCATTTCAGCTGCTCTTTTCTGAAATGCCCTTACTTGCTTTGCAGAGAAAAATAGTGAGGAATGTTGTCCTTGTGTAAGCAAAAAGAGGTCGAAGAAACAATGAGCTCTTGCATTTGTTAGCACTATAACTGACTGAAAGGCACAGAGCCACACTATTCCCTATGGCTCTCTGCACATTCACTAGCTCAGAGCACAGCAGCTGGAGTTCGGATCCATTTTATCCACCATGTACTTCTACTAACCAAAATTGCATGGGTGACTGTATACCTGCTCTTTCTGTGCCTGTGATAGGTCCTTGCTTGTTTTACTGAGTAATATGGAAGAAGATTTGAAAGTAGATCTCCTAAAGCCAGGCCACAGCCTGAAAAATCATTTCACTTGTGCTCTCATTTCTCTTTCTTCTCCTCAAACCTGTCTCTCAGAATCAAAGGACACTGATCTTCAAGCTTTCACAAACATTTCTGGACACCCTGCCTGGGTTTGCCTATACACACTGCTTTTGGAGAAACAACCAATCAGTTTCTGTTATTTTAATCCTGGTGCTTTCATATAAATATGTACCATTACTTGTAACATCTCTGCAGAAGGAAAGTATGTCTACAAGCACCCAAAATTGTGTCTCCGGTACAAAATGTAAATCTGAAAAATAGTGATGGAAACTTGATACAGGCTCAAAGAGACTGTAAGGTAATGCCTCTGGTGTTCATGCTGCTTTCATTGGTTCTGATTCTTATTTCTTCTTCTATCTGTGCAAAATATAAAGGAGGTGTCTATGATGTTTTTTCATGGATATTACTAGTTGATTTTTTTTAGGGATGGTTGAGTTGTATAATTTAAGGGCTGAATAGCACATAGTTCTTCATGCCTTCACACTCTGGTCTGAAGCACAGCCGTAATCATAGCAAGGAACTTTGTTGAGAAGAAATTAAAGTGGAAGGGTAACATAGTGGGAGTTTATTCAAGTCTCTCACTACTATAATTTTATTCCATCCAAATGCTTATTGCAAGTAACCACAGTATGTTTCACTACAAATTTTACTGGACACATTAACTGCACATTAATGGCTCTTGCATAGTTCATATATTTGTAGCTCTAGGGAAAGGAAAAGCAAGGCCACTTTGATATCAGTTTATGTAACACAGAATTTTTTTCTTGGAAGGCTCGAGGCCATTAAGAGTATGAACTATACTGGAATATGTTCCGTATGGTAGTTTCTCAGGTACTGTGATAGCTAATCCAAGTTAATAATTAAAATCCTCTTCCATCCCTCTGTCCTTCAGGATGCAAGAAAGGCCTAGGGTTTCTTTTAATACCATATCATCTTTTCCCGTGTATGTGATCCTGTCCTCATTACCACAGCATACTTAATATTGTAGTGAGTAATATTTCATCTGGGTAAACAATCAAAGGGGGGAGAAGGGTTGGTTTGTTCTTTAAGATATATTTTTATCGAATAAGCCCACAGTGATATCAGTGATTGATGGAGCACTACTAGCACTGGCAGCCTTAAGACCCTGCTTCCAGAGTAGTAGTGCACATTTAGATGAAGATTTTATCTTGGTTTGGGCAGCCACAGAGCATGCTGTCCTTGTGCCCAGCCACTGCTGCACTCAGCAGGCGATATTTTGGGATTTCTCTGCATTGGAGGGACTTTTAGAGGTTGAAGGTGTAAGAGTAGCCATGAAAGGGAGATTAAGCCCAAAAATCTGGTTTCATGCTCTTGGGATATTTTACCACTTCTTCAGTTATAAAACATGAGGTTTTTTTCTGCTTGCCTGGCAGGATGCTGTGATCTCACAACTGCTGGGTGGTGCCCCCCCTACATTGGGCTCATAAAGGAACCATCACCATTACAAACAAAGGAATTAGCTGTAAATACTCAGAAATCTGAGCTTTAAAAACTAATGTACTTCAGGCTTGTTTGTTGCTTTTTTTTCCCCCCATAAAATGTTCTGCTAGGCAAAGTCATGCATAAAATAGAGAATATTCCAGTGTTCTCCCTCAGTATATGAGGATGGGTCTTTGGTGTCCTATCACCAAACCAAAGGAAAAGGTTTGGACTGCGTTATATAAAATATGAAAGAAAATGAGTGCAATTCTCCCACTTGGCAGGGCAGCTCTTCATCTTCTCCTCATAGGGGCAGGTAGAGCTGTAGAGGTTTGCTCATGACAGAGCTGCAATTTAGTGACTCCTGGATTTGACCACCAGCTAATCTTCACAAAGACCCTGCAATATCAACTGTTTGCCTTTGGCCTCCAAATGTCAAATAAAACAAGTTTAGTTTAAAAATTCCAAAGAGCTGTTGCAGGAGCAATTGGAGATGCTGGAATATCTGCTTGCAGATGATTTCACAATTGTAAGGAATGGCATCCAACCTGCTCTCTGGCTGATTGACTTGCTCTGTGCCAAACATTTTCATGTTCTGTGTTTTTTCTACTACATAACTGTCAGATAGCTTTGGAGTTCATGGTGGGAGCATTCAGACGTAGTGCAGCTGTTCCTGTTGCTCTAACAGCTACTTTATATCCCAGACAGGTCACAGAACAGGACAAAAAGCAGCTGTGCTGCCAGTCTGTGAATCACAGAGCATCTTCCACCTGGGAAGAAAACTGTTATGTCAGAAGATTATGTATCTTAATTCTCCAAAGTTACTAGGGAGATGCTAATCAGTTAATTTCTACTCAATATGGTAAACTGTGTGACTAGAACTATCTCATAATGCCTTAAATGGGCAATACTTTTGGATTAAAAGGTTTTATTTCTGTATTTTCACTTTTTTTACAAACATGAGAGAATAAGGAGCTAAGTTAAACACCTTTGCTAATGAGTGTCCATCTGAATTCACAGCTTTAGCAATTTATTACTGAAGATGACAATTTAATAATGTAAATAGCTAATCAGAGAAAACAAAGTTAATGGTTTTCTCAAATAATGCTGGTCAATGGCAGTGTTTGGGCTTGTGATAGAAGGAAACAAATTGCTGAATTTTGAATTCTGGCACAATTTTTCAGATATATGAAAACACTTGCTTTCTCTCTTCAAAGCCTTGAGTGTTTGTAGTCAGAAGACCAGATGTGCTGATACCTGGGACCAGAGCTACTGCCAGTGCCTGCACATCTGCCTCAGCCACAGTGTAATGTGTGCAAATCTAGGTGAGAGACGCTGGCTTGTGAGATTTATGTAAAGCCTGGTAGATTTACCAGATTTCTGACCATAGGCAGTGTCTGTGTGGGTGATTGCTGCACATCCTTACAGGGATCTTGCTGAATTTCCTCTTTTATCTTGGATTAATGCTTTACGGGAAAATACATTGTGAATCCGTATAACTAACAGGTTTAGTAGTGCTCATCAAATAATTTAACATTCAGAAGAAGCAAGCACACATGCTGTTCTCTCTGGGGAGCAAACCTATCTGCAGGATTCAACCCATTACATTTATTTAGCAGATCTGGAAGAAAGGACTTAATTTGATTTTGAATCGCTTTAGTTTTCATATTAGAGAAAAGCAATAACAGAAATCAAGTTACCTGGCACATTTTACATCAGCTAAAACTACCCCCAGCAGGGTGTTGCTCAGGAACAGCAGCTTGCCACTTCTAGTCAGGAGCAGCACTGCTGCTTCTGTAGCAGATCACTGTTTTTATGATGTTTGGACTTGTAATAAAGTTTTCTATCTGTTGTTGGGAGATAGTACATATATATCCATTTCTTAAAAACACTCCAACTCCACAGTGGAGTTTTTTGTAAGCTTTAAGTAATGGACTAATCTGAACAATTTAATTGGTTTTTCTACGAAGCTGCCTTATCATCCTGTGAGGAGTGTGCCCAAAACTCTGAGGCGTCTTTTTGTCCCTGCTAGTTTTAAGAGCAAAGTTTTCCTGTGCCCAAGGACAAGAATTCCTTCTCCAAATCCTTCTAGAGCAACAGGATGCATAACGTCCCTTGGAAACTGGTGAGGACAGTCCATGCAGCCCTCAGAATGTGTGGGTGGGTGCAGAATGCTCTCTCCAGAGCAAACTGTTTGGAAAGGCTAAATTACTTAAAATCCCACTCATCCACAAAACTGGTGCAGCCAAGGAAGAGTAGAAGAGTCAATAATCTAGCTGTTTAATATATTTTTGCAAGGGTTATTTGGCAGTATCTGATTTTTATGATGTTTAGCAGAGGGACATGCTGTCTTTCACTTCCTTCTCTAATCCATTTCCTATGTGTTAGCAAAGGGTAAAAAATACTTGGGTACTGCACTACAACTGAGGTAACCTTATATGACAACAAATTCCTGAGGCTGGAATATTGTGACTGGTCTGACAAAATGTTGCACATTCTTCTTTTTTTCATTTAAATAGAAGAAGCACGGAAAGTTTGCAAAGGATGGGGGTGGAAGAAATGTTCTCTGTTCTCCAAAACTGGGTGAGAGGTTGAAATACAATTGAAATTAGATTGTTTGGATGTCCTTGATGGTACAGATGAAGCTTGTCTGGATGGAGTTTTTAACTACTTTATTTCAGTTTTCTTAGTCATAGTTTTTGAAACATTTTACGGTTTACTTAGTTGCATAGGAGCTTAGCTGGAAGCCCTGTTGAAATCTCAGTATCTAATTTTCCAACAAGCAGTAAGCTCAGCTGACAGATTCACAGTATAAGTTCTATCACAGCATTGTTTTTCAAGAACTGATATATTAAGATACACATTAATGCACAAAAGAATTTTAAGTGGCTGCAGTTTGCATGTTGCAAAAAATAGTAATCTGTATTTAGAGCAATTGATTTCCTCTTCTGACGGGCTTCTGAAGTGAGAATGCTTTATCAGTTTTTACTACTGAGAGCACTAGGACCTTTTTTGTAAGTAAATCAACTCTCATCTGGCAGAAGTGGGTGAGGAGGGTGGTTTGGAATCTAGAGCAGTGGCTGGCACAGATCTTCAGTGCTGGACTGACTCTGCTGACTTTGAAGTCAGATAGAAAATACAAACTGATGCAAAGTAGGTTTTTTGAACCATCACATCACTCTTTGTCAGAAAGCATCAATTCCCTAGACACCATCAGTTTGTTGGGGATAAACATGAACTCCTCTGCTCTGCTTTTATTAATTGCAAATGTACTTTGTGAAAACCAGTAAAAGGGTGTTACCAGCTTAAGACTTTGCCAAGGCAGTAAGGTGGAGTTGCATGTGGGAATGAAGCCTTGTTTAATCAGGTTTTGTAATTACTTTGATACAATTTTAGCTGAAGCATGTTGAGTCAAGTAGTTCCTGGTTTAATACACTTACTCTTTAGTCTTCAGTTGCAAATTTTAGAATTTACCAAATACCTATTTAATAACCAATTTTTATTGTTGCACACTGATCATCTACAAATATGCCTGTAGTAACTACATGTTGTACTTTTATCTGTTTTTACTTAAGTAACCAGTTTTAGATGTCAAATCTCCCCTGAAGTCTACTAAATTTTGGATAGGTTTTAAAGATGAAAAAAATCAATCCTTATCTTGAACTCACAATAAAGGGAGGTGAGCACAGCAGCAGCAGAGATTTTCCCCCTCTCGTACCATGGATTTGGTTTAGTTTTACAGTGTTTTCTTGACTCCCCCATTAGATCTAGAGGAGGAATGTCCTCCATGGAGAGGTGTATTGGAGATAGGGCTGTCTGAATGCAGAGGCACCCACAGGGCACTTGCAGGTGAGCTTGCCGGGTTGGGGAGGAGTGGGTGTTACACTGCACAGCAACCTGAAGGTTCACAGCACTGATAGTTTGCTATCAGGACACACCTCACCTACTGTCAACATATGCAGAGGCTGTAGAGAGTTTGTAGCAAGAGGAGGTTGTTATTTATAGGCAATGGAAAAGTTGATGCTTCTTGTTTGCAATTGCAAATATACAGCAAAACTGTACATTCCTTTATCATCTTTGTTCAGTCGTTAAGCCCCCAGGTTTCTTCCCCAAGAATCATCCCTGTTTCTCTGGATTTCTTGATTTAACCTCTATAACCAAGGCACCTGACATTACTCTGAGAGTTTATAGAGCTGCTTTTTTTGTTTTGTTTTACTTTAAAAAAAACAAACAAAACTCTGTAAAATCTGAAAACTCTGGGATGTTTCTGAAGAAAAAAAGATTGTTGCCTTTTTTTTTTTCTTTAATGAGAAAGGAACATCTTAAAATTAGGAATAACAAGACATTCGTGTTTGTAATTAGTGAATTATAGCCTACAAAGTAGCTTGAATGTTTTCAACTGAAAGCTGCTTTGGAAGCTTAACATGGGATTAATTTTTGAAGTATACCTGGACTACCAAGAAGTTAATCAATGGAGTGTGAGCTATACCCACTTAAAAAGCAAGGACATGAAAATCAGTGCATTCTCCATGAGAGGCTCTTAATTATTTCCTTTCAGAGAATGTGCACATTATCTTAATTATACAGGAGCCTACGTAAAGGTACCATTGGATTGTATCCAATGAAAGCTAAAGCAAACAATATGACAAGAAAAAGGGCACTTGCGTCATTTCACTTTAGCATTTAAAATACAAACAATAACTAGCAAATAAAAAGCTCCTAGCTCATGGTGTGCTTACCAGTGCCAGCATACTTATTCCTTCACATGTAATCTTTAAAACAAAGAACTCCATATCAGAAAATGCTTTGACAGTCTTTTTTTTATTTGTCTGCACAAAAGCAAGACCACATTTCAGCAAGGAGGCATGTTTCCTGTGGGGCTCTGCTGGCTTCATGCGATTAATGACCTCTGCATTTCCCAGATAAGTCTTTCTGTGTGAATGTGATCTTCTCCTGTGTGCATGAGGGCACACAGCCACTAAAAAAAAAAGGCATCAGAACGGAAGGGTGATAAAGCTGCTGGTAAGACTGAGGTGCTGGAGCATTTTTGTTAGAGATGCCATTGCTTTCTGTAAGGAGTAGATTTTGAGATGCTCAGTAATGGTGATTAAAATGATGAGTTATTCTACATGGTAAGCCTGTCACTCTGATCAAATCCACCTTGAGAAACTAAAGTTTCTATATCCGTGAGATCCCAAGATACTGTTTTGGAGACCTCAGCTTTAACACATATGTTCAGCTGTGACAATGCACTGTTAACATGCTTTCTTGAACAACCGAGGGGAAAAACGTCCAGATCTTTGTACATTATCCCCTGAAAGGATACTTATACAGCTTCAAATGTCAGGCTGCTCTGGCATTTCTCTGCACCTTTGATCACTTTAGGTATATTTTGGTGATGCCATTCGAATGTCTCTCAGTATTGCCACAAAGAAATGTTATCACAATGTTACTTTGCACCATGGCATTGCCAAATCACCTGGATGGTGTTGGGGAACTTCCTTCGGAGGAGGGAAGGTAGAGGAAGGAGTTCTCCCTCATCAGCCTTTCTTACCTTCCTCTGACCACTTTGGGAGCAGCTCCTATCCTTTGAAAACTTTAGCCTTTCATGGAAGCTGCAGAGTTACTTCCTCTCACTTGTGGGGAGGAAGACCCTAGTGTAGTCTCCTATGCTCCCTTCCATGGACACCCAGACCTACACTTGTTGCACATGTGGCACTTTGCTGTGTCCTAGCGTGTTTCGAGGAGTGAAGAGCACATTTTCTGTGGGAAGACAGGAGGACACACAGTCCTCCTCCAGCTTTGCATGAGTCAAAAGCTCTGAAAAGGTGTGTGTGTGTCAGGACAGGCACAGATGAAAACACTGCATGACAGCAGTGACACTCAATACGTTTTAGAGATTAATGTACACCACCTCTGATCCCTACATCTACCAGAGTATGGTACAGAGGAAGGGAGGATCACAAATGGCACGTTTTCTAAGCACAAAACAACTGTCTCCATTCATGGAAGGGTCAAAATAGTCCTTAAACATTACTACTGATTTTTTTCCTATATTTAATGTTTTCCAATGCTAGTGGAGCCTAACTGATATATGAGAAGTGTTTTAAAACCAAATTCTTGTTGCTGTCAGGAAGCCCCAATTCAAGATGCACTGATCCATTCCTTCCTAGAGTGAGGTTAGAAGTCTGTTGAAAAGGACATGCGTCAAATATACCATCACAGTCCAGTGCATCCTGCTCTAGCAGTAGGGATAGAAGTCTTGGTAAAAAAAAGTCATGTTATCCTTTAGCTGTGTTCTGTAGTATCTCCCCTAATCAAACTAACTCCTAACTTATTTACACAAAAGGCAGAGTCCTTCTCTTTACTGGGACTTTTTTTTTCTAACCCTTCGATATATACTGCTCCTAATTTTCTACCTGTAATAATTGAACCATTCCCATATTAAATGACTGTATTTGGAGAGAGGCACAGGTACCAGAGTGCTACATAACTGCAGGGAAGTGGAAAACAGTGCAGTGAGACCTCTGTGGGCTTAATCAGCTTTGTAGGGAACATGCAGTCATTGACTCTTCCAAGTGCACAGCAAGGAAGGAAAGTTTTCCTCTGGCTGACAGCTAACTTTAAAGAGATGAATTTATATTTTTGGACACTGCACTTGGAATTTCAGTTAATATTTTAATCTAGTAAATGGATGTGGCAATTGATGGCAGAGTTCACGGGTTGGAACTATGTGAGTTTGGATCAATTAATGCTCTCAAAGGCAGTACTACTTTTGTATCTAAAGGGGGCTGAACAGATAAAGTCTTCTGATAATTTAACACTAGAAGGCTTGAACTTCCTTGTAACAGAATAATTTCTCTGGGAAGGACAAATTCTGCTCCCATTTATTTTTGGTGTCACATTTACCACTACCAGCACTTTCTATGTTCTTTAAGGAGCTAATTTTAAAGTTAATGGGATTTTTGTGCACAAAGGGTTGGCCAGCCATAACTGCAGACAGCACTGACGTACCTGATTAGTAAGAAATGTGACGCTTTTGCCACTTGGCCTTCTGCCCAGTGGGAGCTACTTCTGTTGAGCACATCAAATGAATTCATGTAAGTCACCAAAGAACTGCAGGCCAGGAATGGCTGTTGGTTGATACTGGATCAGACCAGCTTCTGACCAGTCAGCTAGAGAAATATCCTGTACTTCAAACAGTGGAGTATCCATTTAAAAGCATTTAAAAATACATACAACAAGATGGAGTTGTTAGACTGGAAAATCCTCTTTAGCATGATACCATCTGACCATTAAATATCTATGGAAAAGAGTTGAAATACCATAGTGACTCATCAAGAAGTTATTGAATTGTGTAAATAAATCTTTCTTTAGAATTTATTCATTGGTGTGGATGAGCTCGTGAAGTCAAACATGCCTTTTTGTCTTTATGAAGCTTCACACAGAAAATCTGACCTTTATACAGTTCTCTGACTACTCTTAAATTCAGAGTAGTTACATTCTGCAAGAGAAAATTACTATTTTCTTCCTTTTATTCCAGCTTCATTTTAATGGGATTATAAACTGTTTTTTTAAATACAGTAAAAAATTTCTTCTGTTTCCTTCTACAGTAGTTTTTAATTGACAGTCTATTTTTGGCCAAGTCTTTGCTCAAAGGAGCTGCAACACCTAAATCCCCTTCCTCCCACCAACCTACCTCCCTCCCATGCTCCCACTGCCAAGGATGAAGTGGATAGAAATGCCTTTCAGAGCTGAATTGTTTGAACTAATGTCTCAGCACTGAGTGAATGAGATTTATAGCAAAAAATGTGAATTTCTCAGGACTGTCTAGCCCACCTTAGCTGTGGTTTTGCTTGGGAACTCTTATTGGTTTCTGTTTCGAATTTTCTCCTGATGCTTTTGTCCTACCACTTGTCACAGCTATAGGATAACTTGATCAATGCCTCAAGGCAATACTCTTATCGCTTTGGAACTTCTTGTACTTCCCAGGGAAAGGAAATGCATTAATTTCAAAGCTGAGTCAACTCCTGAAATGAATTAGCACATTGGGTAAATATCTGAAAGCATATTTTTACAAGTAACTACTCACGTGCCCTGAGCTGTTCAGTTTCAGATGACAAGCAAGGAACACGTCCTCTGGGCTCACTTCTGCACAGCTTTTGTGTCGACTTTGTGTGTTTGGGTTTTTTTAAATCTTACTTTCTACAAAACTGGTTGTTATATAGATAATTTTCTTCTCCTCCTCTGGTCGTAATTTCTGATCTCACTGACCAATTTCAGCCCAAATCTAGAGAGGGAAGAGCATTCAATGATGCTAAGTATTCATTATGTTTCATGAAATAGATAGTTGGAGGTCTGAGTTGCAAAGGCTGTACCATGAAGTTGCTCATTATTGGACAACAGGCAATATGCAGAAGAGAGACACATTACAAATGCTCTAAGGATTGAAGACTTAGGGGAAGCAAAAATACCCAACCTAAATCCATAGGAAGCTGTCTTCATTCTAGAGCTGATGGAACTTTATTTCACTGATTCATTGCAAAAAAAAAATTTCTTTCAATTAATTTTCTAAGAGGATTTTGAAGGAAACGTACGGTATGTTGGTCAGACCTGGATGTGCTGAGTCTTCTTGTTTTGTCTTCGTGCAGATCACTTTGAGTGTGGACAATGTAATGGCTATTCCCTACCTCAATGCATGTTAGAAAGCTTAATTATTCTAAATACACAGTTTTATCAGGGATCCCAATGAGAGCAGAAACAGGACTAAATAGGGCAAAATATTAGCTGAGTGCTTTTGAATGTGAAAGATAAGATAAAGAAAGATCTTTTAAGTGCAGGTAAATATCTCTCTCCTTTATTTTTCATGTATAATTCTTCTATCAGCCATTTAGAACACACAAGATTTAAAACATATGAGCAGAAACAATATTTGTAAATGAAATACCATCTTAAAAGTTATTCAACTGTAAAAGTAGAGAACAGAATCCTACAGTATAGGACACAGATGTATAAACAGACATGGCCACAATGCCATAGTCTTGTAAGGGCGGTGCTCAGAAAGGGAACGAACACAGTCTCTAAATTTAAAGAAAAACAGTATTGAATGAGAAAATGCACAGGAGTGGCTTAAAAATTAAAATGAACCACAGCCTTAATTTCCTGCATCTGTGGATTTATTTCCTTAGCCTGCTCTCTTGGTAAAAATATGAACATCAAAAATGACAACTACCCACTGACATAATTTGCTGACACGAAGTGCATTTACATCTTGAAAGATTTAAAGCCACTTTTACTCTTCCCTCTTCTCCATGCTGTTTGTTTTCATACATTTATGTACATTTGGCCTCAGTGCTCTCCATCTGATTCGGTGGTGCAGCTGTAATCCACTTCACTACAGATATCCGGCTCTTCCTTTAGAAACTTCCTCTTGCTATGCTATAGCTCTTGTAAACGCCCTGACGGAAGTGGCTTTTTTCCTCCTTCCTACTGCTGCAAGAGGTACCAGAAGTACAAGTCGCTTAATAAACCAGACAACATTTGGTTTGAAAAAAGCCTGGAGAGATGCAGTTTTGCATTAGTTTTAATGCATTTGTTTCTTACCTTATAGAAAAACCAAGTATGTCACTCATGTTTAAACAAAATAGACACTGTCCTAACACTTTAATTTATTAGAGTAAAACTACCAGGTTACTTTCCATCCTTTCTACTCCACGTATTTGAGAAAGAACATCTGTCTGGTAACAGTGATGGTTCCAAGTCAAGTATATGATTTTTTTTCTTTACAGAAAAAGATATTTGAATGAGACTCCAGATGTAATTATCTTTATCTTTCAGCATTTCACTTTAAATATGTAACTTTGAAAATGAAAATTTAGGAAAAATAAAGAATACATAATATCATTTTTTCATGGCATAATTTTCATTATTTATCATCTTATGCCTTATATATAGGATACGAGGGACACTCTGTTTTGCCTTAGCAACACAGTATTCCAGTTACTCAATTTGGTTCTGGCAAGGCATGGTGATATGAAATAAGTGGAGTTTCCATTTCTAAGTATGTTAAGAAAATCCCAAAGGTCTGAAATGGCAGATGTTATGGGCACAATTGATATCAGCACAGTGAGAGAGACAAGATTCTCAAAAGACCTAAAACAACAGATAATGGCTTATGAGGCAAACAAAAAAGGAGAGAAAAAGAGGCATTTTCTGCAGCAGACTACGGATGCTCTATAGGAGAAAGAGGGGCTGGTCAGTCTCCTACCATCACTAGAATGGAAAAGATGGGAAGTTGCTAAAGCAACTTGAAGAAAGGCAGCAGCACCTTCCCAACTACCAGGACCTTGGAGGAGCTCTGCAAAGAACAACTTCCAGGCTTTTGCTTTCATTTGCAGATTCAGGATGTGTAATGGAAAAGCCAGGAGGCCAAACTGCCCGTGCCTGTAGTGGGCCATCTGAATAATTTGAATAGAATATCACAAAAGGCAGTGGTGGGCCCTTTCTCTTAACGTGGAATGGATACTACCCATGTCTGGCCAGATTGTCTTTCTCTTTATAGCATAACAGAGGCCTCAGTAGACTTTTTCTTTTTTCTTTTTAAATAATCTTGGCTTAGAAAGAAATTGCTTAATTTAACAAAGTGCTTTCACTAAGATGGAGCTGTGGAAACTTTAAAGATGTGCATGACACTGGGTTGTGTGTTTCTTCATGCATTCTCCAGCTCTTAAACACAGACCCTGCCAAAGCAAATAACTGCACAGTATTTATCATAGTTTTGTTACTATGTAGGAATATTTTTTTGTTACAATGCTTGCAAAGGTGAACTATTTGTTAGCTCTTCCTCCCTTCTGTCTGCCAGTAACATGGAAATCCAATTGTGGTCATGAAACATTGCTGACTTGGAGCTGCAAGTCCCAGAATCAAACCTACATTAGGCAGCAGCATGGAGTTTCTCCCTTGTCAACAACCAGTTCTGCTGCCATGTGAAAGTCCAGCAGAAGGTTTTTGTCATATTGCACTACTTCTGTAAATGTTGCAACCTGTAAAATTACTCCCATTTCTTCTGTGAAAGGAAGACACTAGGCACAGAGAGTTTTGCTTGGGTTTTCTGGTTGTGTTTTTTGTTCTTGGTGGTGTTTTTTTTATTTTTATTTTGAACTATAAACCTATTCCTAGTTACTCTTTGTAGTAGCTTCTGTGTGTGTTACCCACTTGCATGGTCTCTCCTCTGTGGTGAGATCTGCCCAGTGGGGCTTTGGTGGCTGACTGGCAGCATGTTGTCCACCTCCAGATGGTCATCCTGATGGGGTGGGCTTAACCATCTGCTGAGCTGGAAAACGGAGGAAACAGCTTCCAAACCTGGCCATTCCAGACCTTACCAGCACCTCTTGATCCCATTTGCTCCCATCCTGGAAGCAATGGTTTTCTGTAGTTCCTGGGGAGGCAGCAGAGGGCAAAGTGCAGGCTGTGACCATGCTACCAAGAGCCCAGCTATACAGCCTGTAAATATTTCTTTGGTTTCCAGAGTTATGCTTATCCTTCTATACTGTATGGAGGAACATAGATAAATTCTGTAATCCTTCCTGAGCACTGAAGGATTGTACAGATCTATTAGGGAAACTATGTGCTCAAAAGCATGGGGAAGACCAGCCCTACTGTAGCAGGAAAATGCTACTTACAATGGACTCAGATATGGGAACAAGTTCCCATGGGAACTGGTGGAAGCAACTCATTTATATTTTTGAGTTATGCAGGAATGTATGTTTTTAGACAATGCTGCATCTGAAAGAATCCTTTGCAGGCAAAAATTGAATTAAGTCCTCTTCAAAGGTTTTTGCTCTTTTAAGAACAAAAGACAGTGACTTAGTGACATTTGTTGGGCTAAATTGTATTTCTCTGTGTGTATTTATACACACATTCATATGTTCAGGGCCAACACCCAGATGACAAATGTGAGAGTTATTATTATTCTTAAAATGTCTGTGTGTTTTTTACTGTGATGCTTGGTAGTACTGCTAATGGTCCTGTGGCTATAAGTCTTCCTGTAGGGATTTATAATGTAAAGCACAACTTATCCCTTATCTAATTACTGCCTATAAAATTTTTTATTTGAATGTTTTCAAAATAATTTGGGAAAAAAGAAGTTGGCCTGATTTAAGTGACAGAAGACTTAACATGACTTTTCTCCCAGTCAGTTATTTCTTTGAAGTACAACTAGCAAATTACATTCTGAAGCAAGAGAAACTTTCATTACAGAACAAACTCACTTTTTGGTTACAAATATTAGAAGAAATAATAAGCCAGATATTATCCTAATAAGTAAGAGCCTAGTGCTGTACTGGCAGGACTTCATTGCAAAAAGCTATTGGCTGCTGTTTACATTTCAGACATTCTCTGAGTAAGTGTTGTCACAACAGACAAGCAATTATAGACAATAATGTCAGTAATTTGTGGATTAAGAACTCCTTAAGGATGTATTGGTACGCCCAGACAGTAGCTGCTTTTAGCTTGCAACTTAGCTGTGCTAGTGAAACTGTAACTTCCCAGAAGCAATTGTGCTCCCTCCGAAGTAGCAAAAGCATGGCAGGGGTTGAACTTCTCTGGGCTCTCCCTGCCTCCCTCACAGCTCTCATCCAGACACCTCAGCCTCAAAGAGCCATCTTAAATAGATATATCTATTTATGCATACTCATAAAATGGAAATATTGGCCATTATGTCAAAGTAATGCTGTGCTAGGCTCTTGCCAACAAAGCCAGAAAAATTAGATTTTAAGATTCCAGTACTATAAATACACCTGTGAGGAACTTCAGCTGAAGTCCAAGTCCCAGTGTGCTGTGCTGAAGGGCACAGAACCTGTGTTGATCTTCTGACTCGCCCATTGGGACACCCATGGCTCAGGACACACTCCATATTAGCTTATGCAAGATATGTAGTGTGTGAAACATGCTCTGCTGAGAAAATGTTGATTATTTTGAAGATCAACAAGAAAGATTCAAGTGTAGTTTGCACTTTTAAAAAGAAATCCTGGCATTTAAAAAGACCATCCCAAAACGCGTATAGCAATGAACATTTTCAGGGACAAATTAAATACAAATAGACTTTCTTTGTGCTACTGTTCTTCTAGTTTAATTTCAATACAAAGTATTCAGAAAATTCAGAGCGTGTTTAGGAAAATGACTTGTGATGAGGGGAAATTTATCTTAGTAAGGCTGTAAATATGTAAAGTAGTGGGTGGCTTGGAGGGGTTACGAAAAAGAAATGTTTTTTTTCTTATCAAGTCAATTTTTCATTTTATAGGGGAAAATTTCAGAGAAATGCCCTGAAAGGTTTTAACTATAAAGGTAGAATATGAAAAGATATTTACTGGGCACTGCTAACCTGGTTCTTCCAAAGGCAGATTTGCCTTTAAACAGGAAGTATCTCATGTGCCTGCCTGTCAGCGCTGGTTTAAAACCTCCAGAGGACTCAGGTCCTTTTTGCTGTTTGTGCTTACTAATTCAGCATCTTTTCCTGAAGATGCTATAATAGACCTTTTACAAAAGCTTATTTTTCCCATGCCCACGGCTGCAGGTGAGCTTGCTGGGTGTTCAGGGTTCATTTAGCAGTGGCTGGGATGTGACAGTCTGACCCCATGCAGGAAGGCAGTGGGGTCCTGCTGCCCAGGGTGGCACCAGCTGGCCCATTATGCCCGCAGTGACTGACTCAGCCATGCTGTGGGCAGGGCACCTGGCACAGGGCTCTTGCTGCAGGGACCTTAGCTGGCACTTCAAACAGGAGACAGTGGTTGAGAAACGGCTCTACATCCCTGACAGGGAAAGCAGCCTTTTGTCTGGTACCTCCTTCCCAGACATGGAGACTTGTTTGCCTTTTGCTAGATTTTCAGTTGATTCTGGCGGTTTGAGTAATCCTGAAGGAGACTAGAAAAGTTTCAAATGCACTTAAGATTTTAGCAGGACATGTTTGGTGCTGCTGGTGTCCCTGCAGATCCCTGCCTATGTCCGAGCAGAGGCTGATCTGATTTCACACCCTTGCAACCGAGACAGAAGGCTGTGTGTGCTAAGCCAAGCTGCTCCTCTCCTTGTGCCTCCTCTCTCCTCGGCACTCCTGTTCGCCTTGGATAAAACCTCGCAAAGTCTCTCTTCGCCGCTCTGCGTCTCTTGTCGTTTGGAAAAATCCTTTGCGGGCCCAGGCCATAGTCGGCACCTCCGAGCCCGGCCAGGCCCGCGGGGCCGCGCTGTCCCAGCGCCAGCCGGTCCGACCCCCGCATCCCTGCCCGGCATCCCTGCCCATACCCCTGCCCCGCGGCGGCCCGGCCCCGGCGGGAGGCCCCGCGCTGCCGCCGGCCCCGCTGCCGTCACGTGGCCGCCGAGTTTTGTCCCCGCAGCGGTATGAGGAAGTCAGAGCCGCCGCCGCCGCCCGCAGCCCGGGCGGGCGCAGCCTCCGCCGCCGCCTCCCCGCGGCGCGACATGTGAGTGAGTACCGCGGGCAGCCGCGCCGGCGGAGACCCTGCCCGCCCGCTGCCTCCCGGGTGCCGGCGGGGCCAGGAGCCGCCGTCCGGGGGTAGCCGGGGGCGGCGGAGAGCGGGTCTGGGGGCGGGCCGGGGTGCGGGCTCGGGGCGGGGCGGGGGCGCTCCCGGGGGCTGCGCGGACGGCGGCCCCGCGCCCCCCGGTGGCCCCCGCACGGACGGACGGACGGACAAACGGAAGACACATCTTCCTTCGCTCAGCAGGCTGGCTCTCCCCGGCACTCGCCTCCCGGCGTGAGAGCCCCGCCGGCGCCGCCGCCTCGATGGAGCAGCCCCCGGCGGCGGAGGAGTGGCACGGGGCGACACAGAAGAGGAAGGCCTGGGCCAAGAGCCGCGACTCCTGGCAGGCATCGGAAGCGGAGGATTTCTCGGCAGCGGCGCTGGCCCGCGGCGAGGAGGAGGAAGAGGAGGAAGAAGAGGAGGAAGAGGAGGAGGAGGATCTCGCCGGCGGAGAGCTGCCGCTGGCCGCAGGAGCAGGTCGGTGCTGGGGGCGGCAGCTCGCGGGCCACGGGGATACCCGCGGGGTGGCCTCGCTGGTACTGACTGTCGGCTTCTCTCTCCTGCTCTGTCCCTAAGGCTGTCACAGCGTTCCCAACGAGAAGATCGCGATATGGCTGAAGGACTGCAGGTGGGTGCTCCCGCCGCCCCCGCCGGCGGGTCCCCGCGGGTTCGCGTGGGCAGCGCCGCGGAGCCGAGCGTGGCACGAAACGCGCTGCGCTGCGAGCGCCCTGCGGTGTCTCCAGCCGAGGCTGCGAGCGGAGCAGCGGCGTGTGTCCGTAGGGCCGGAGAGGAGCTGGCTTTCAGCAGCTGCTCTCCCCTTGGTGTCTCATTAATGAGCCTGAAGGCTTTCAGCCACCGAGGGAGGAACTCAGCTGAGGGTAAGGAAGGCAGCATTATTTTGGAAGCTGCACTGTTTCTCTCCGAGGGGCTCCAGTTTAAAGCTTCCGGTGTTCCCTTGGCTGGTTTTTGGTGCAGATTCAAAGAAACGGTTGCTTCCTCGCCAGTGGTTTTTGTGCGTCTAGGCCTCCAGGAGTGATGGCACAGTTTAGACTAACTTAATTTATCTGAGTTTCTTAACGTCCTCTCTCATTAACTTGAGGCACGGTATATGTTGTCCGTGTTCCTGTTACTGTTACAAAATAATCTTTGGTGTTTGAAACAGACTGACGACATTACTTTTTTTTCATTCTCAGTCACATAAAAGCATAAATGTAGCAGCTGGTTTTGTCCCGTCTTTTTCTTCATTCAGTCCTAACAGCCCTTGGAGCCGGAGTTGATGGGGAGAAGCTGCAGTTAGCCTTCCAGGAGCTAACGATGACATTTCAAGACCTCTCCTACTTGTTATTTCTAGTTTCCTTCTCCTTTTGAGAGCAGCTATGTTAAGATGAAAATTTACCACCGAGATTAGCTCTGCCTTTGTGATCTTTTGATCCAATAAGCAGCTGACTGAGCTTACTCTGTAACTGAAGTGTGGGTTACTTTATAGCTACAGGCTCCTCGGTATAGTTTTCTTCAGATCTTTACAGGCTGTGCCTTGGAGGGGGTATTGGGAGCTACAGGCTTGATATCATACTGTATCCTTAAAATATAATGTTAAGACCTGGCAGACCGTTCCTCCAAAATACTAGAATGGGAGAAGATTTTTCTGACTTTACCTCAAATCTGGTGTTCTGTTGGTCTTCCAAAATATATCCTTAAAAATTAGTATTATGAAATCAGTGCTTTATTAGAAGTATTTTTTGCCTGAGGAGGGCAAAAAATGGAGGAGTGGAGGGAGAAGAGGCCCCTGACGGAGAAATTCTTCATAATACTGCAGTGCTACTTTTGTCTGTATCTGCAGGATTTCTGTCTAGAACCTTCCCTGGTCCTGTGGTCCTTACTGTTTCCATACAGACTTTAACAGACTTTAACAAAGCTGCAAACTGACAACATAAACATCTAATAGATGGTCAAAATCTTGAGTAATAACACAAAGTTTGCGGGTTTATTCCTGTACTTTGGTAACTATCTGTTGTTAAAACTGGCACCACACACTTCCGCGGAATGTGTTTGCATCTCTGGCAGTTGATTCCTAAAATATGGGTATCTTATTTTACACTCTATTTGCATATTTTACACAGAAGGAAATTAAGCAGAAGTTTAGTCTTTTGCTAATATAGAAATGCAAATTTAGGTGACACATGTTTGTGAAACCCGTTGTGGCCCTTCCACAGAAGTCTTTTAAAGTATAACTATTTACTGTTGTAAATCTTTTCAGAAGAATCTTCTGTTCACCCTAGAAAGATAAAATCTTCATTTTTAAAAAATATTTCTTAAACCAAGCTATTCAGTCAGAAGTTAGCCTCTGACTCTAACATGCAGGATGCCAGCATGTATAATTCATGTCTGGTAAGTGCAATGCCAGCTGCCTGAAGAGGTGCACATCCCTTGTGTTTTGAAACTGCAGAATAGTTTATTTTTTTGTGTCTAATATACATGCAAGCAGTAGCTAGCATGTGTAGTCAAGTGATAATTCAATTTGCAGTGTTATAAGTAACTGTATGTATAGAAACCTTGAACTGATTGTCTCTTGATAGCAGTGTACATAGGCAAAGAGGACAGCATTAACAGATGACAGAATAGCCCTGCTGATACTCTAGTGTTTTATTTTAAAAAAACAGTGACATTTACAATTGTTTTCATTCCTGAAAGTTCCTATTTGTTTAACTCCAACATTTTTATTTGTTTATTTGTTTATTTGTTTATTTGCTTGGAGCTTTGATTGCTACAAAGTGTGGTCATACACAGACAGAGCTTCTATTTCTGGTTCATCACACAACCTCATTCTTACAAGTTAGCTCTGTAACAAGCTATCATATAGCCATTACTTCAAGTGAAGATTCAATCACTAAAATAAAGTATTTTCTCTCTTACATATTTTCTAAAAGCAGTCCTTCCCATTTTGTCTGAGTTTCTGTGTTTGTGAAATCAGAAGAAAATTGGCACTTTTAAAATCTCATTTTCCGCTTTCATATTAAAAACTTAATATCAACCCACTGCATGAAGAGATCTGCTTATAAGATTTATTCCTTTCTTTGCTTCTAAAAGCTTCAATAGTGTTCTAATATGGATAAGAAGAATTACTGGCTGTCCCTTGATATTCACGTTAGTGGTTTGGGGCTCTTATTACTTGGCATCTCTGTTTCACATCTGCTTTGGAGGAGAGGAGGGTTCCTAATATTCCATGTTATTTACCTTGGTAGACACATTTAGTTGTTTTGGTTTTTTCTTTTTATCTTTTTCTTTTTTTAATTGTTGTTCTTGGTTTTGGTGTTTTGTTTTTTAAATAAACAACTAAAAGCAAAACTCAAAAGAAAAAGCAAGTATTTATCATATGGTGATAAGAATTATGGAGGCTTAAGAAATGCCAGATGTTACCCAAAGTCTCTGGTTCATTCATGTTTTGGGAATCCTGTGCCTTTGAGAAAGGCCTCCTTTGCTCTTTCCCTGATACTTTGAAAAGGCTGCTTGCAGTAATAAGAAAGCTTATAATAGCTGAAACACAAGTGTTTGTGTTATACAGATAGAAAAGAAGAAATTTTTGTCAACTCTTATTATGACGTGTATTATTTTGATTGAATATATTTAAACTCTGCCAGTAATACAGGGGATGTGGGAGGTATTTAGGAGCCATCTCCTGTAGATATGCAGGAAGTGAGTTCTTGAAATGCTTCACAAAGAAGAGATTTTTTTTTTGCTTCAAGTTTAAAATAAACATGGCTTCTGCCCAATTAAGGCTTTAAAAGCTGAAGTTTAAACACTTTCACAGCACAGTGCAAAATCTGTGTCCTGTTCTGGAAGACCACCCGACCACAACTGGTAGCTGAGCAAACAAACCTATGGGCTGAGAGGAAGCCCCAAGGCTGTGTATTGTCATCTTACCTGCTCAGTACCTGTCCCCCATGGCAGTGTGGGCATCAAGAGTTCATTCACTTCTTCTGTAGGCCAATATTGAGAGAAGTTATTGCTATATATATTAAAATACAATAATAAATGAGCGAAAGCAAATGGAAACCTGAGGCTCCTTTGATTCAGGCACATACCCACTTACTTGCTCTTTGCTGCCTGCTTGTTGCTGTTGGCCTCCCTCCTCCGTTCCTGCGTGGCCACTGTGTCAAGGCTGCTGGGATGTGCTGGGGACCTGCTATGATGTGCCTTCAGCAGGGAGGCCCCATCCTGAGGGCACAGTAAGTGGAAGGGTCCCCCAGCCCTAATGTTCCCAAGTGCACAGGGCTACTCTGAGGCAGAGCCATGGCCCTTGCTGGTGAAAACCAGCCTGGACTAGAAAGGCAGAATTGTCCACGCTGTTGTCCAAAAGGATTTTTTGTGTGATACTTGTTCCTTGTTTAAACTGATGTTGTGTCTAGTTCTTAAATGCAAGTTTTTCAAGCGCGGGGGGTATATGGCAATAGTGTGTAACAGTGCAGGCAGGACAACAAGAGGTGTTGGACAGGAGTGCTTTTCTGGTAGCTGCTAACATGCTTTAAAGGTAATGGACTTAATTTCTAAAGGGAAATGCCAGCTTTGGTAGTTGCTTTTATGGTTTTCTGCCTGCCAGTGCATGTAGCACTGACCTGGGCTGTCAAAGTCAATACCAGCAAGTTTCTACATCAAAAAGAGGCATGGGAATAGCCACCAGGGAAGGAGAGGAAGAAGGTTGGAAGCGCACCCATCAAAGCTGAGGAGTAAACAACCAGCATAGTTATTACCTCAAGAACATAAGGCTCATTGTAGCGTGACAGGTTTAGACAATATACCCTATGTTTTTTAGACTCTGGTTGGACAGAGACGCAGAATCACAGGAGATCTGAGCCTTGGCAGAGTCTGTCCTGTCACCTGAAACACAGTTATGCACCTGGATGCTCTGGCTGGTTGCCTTAGTGTCCCACTGTGGTGGGGCTTTGCTTTGCAAAAGGCACATCGAAGTGAACTTGCTCCATATCAGCAGGCCACATGTGGAAAGAGTGAGTTCTTTTCAGAAGGGAAAAAAAAAAAAGGTTGTGAAATGTAAGGTCTGTTAGAAAGCAGATGCAAATTTTCCTTGCTTAATTTGGCCATGGCACCAAAATAAATACTGTATCAGAGCAGTGTTTACTTTTAGGTCTTTGGGCAGGTTTATGTGTTTGTCTAATTAAAAATCCAAATGAAATATACATATAGGCACATAAATCGTCTGCTGTCCCCTTCTTTATGAGTAATATATTTCTGATTTTTTTTTGAGCCTTGAAAGTTAATGCTGCTGTACTTAGTAGTGACAAGTCTTTGGTTAAATATATCTCAGAGACAAAATGTGGAAACATCTAGCTAATGTCAACAAGTGTAGCATGAACCCAGAGAGGAATTGGACCTGTCATTTTTGTGGTTTCTGCTGCTCCTTTTGAGCACCATGAGGTTCTGCAAATCTCTTACCCTTCAGGGAACTAGCAATAGGAGGCATCATCCAAATAAGAGTCAGTGTAAAGTATCAGAACTGCAAGTGACAGCTAACATAGCTGTCAAGATTTTTATCTTGATTCTTCCTGATCACCTAAATACAGCTTTCCACCTCTCTCTCCAAGAAGTTTTAAATGTGTAGAAAAATGGCAGCAGATTTTACTACATCAATGAGATTGAATTAGTCCATTCAAAAACCCGTGCTCATTTTTTCTTGGTGTTTTGCTGAGAAGCCCATGGTTTTTCTCAACAGGGGGCTGTTGCCCCTGAAGGTGTTTGAGCTTTGCAGTTATTAAGTTTTGGGGTGTTTCTCTACAAGGTGTATTTGTGTAGTGGGCTGAGGATTGTTTAGGAAGTTATTGCCAGTCCTCAGATGTTTGTGCTTTCTGGGGGCGGAGGGAGGGACAACTGCTGCTATCACAAGCTTGTTACATGCTGTAAGGAAGGACATGAAGCAGCAAGTTTTTTAAATAGTATTAATCTCTTCTGTGGTTTCAGAACGCCTCTGGGAGCCTCCCTGGATGAGCAAAGCAATCCTCTGTTAAAGGGTAAGGAAGGGCTTTATCTACTGAAACCTCTTTTGCTGGAAACTGTGCTTTCATGGACATTCATCTGAGACTTTGGCTGTTTAGTAGGAGTACAAACCACAGCGTGGTCAATGTTGCAGAGTTATTCCCCCACTGGAGCAATTGTGCCCAAGAAATTGGAGAAGGGGGAAAAGAATCTGAATAAGACTTTCTGGAGATATAAGTAAGCTCTAAAAAAAACCCAAAATGTGCAGGGAGGTAATTTTGTCTCCAAGCTTGCAATCATTAGGCAGTCTCTGCCTCTAATAACTCTGGTTGCCACACCTGAAAGTTTTACTGAGCAGGTCTGAATACTAAAGTTCAAAGTACAGTGGGAATGTGAAGCTGGTGACAGGGTGCAGAGGAATTACTTGCTGTACCTGGAGTCTTCACTTCAACTCTTAATCCAGTACAGGGAGGTGAGAGGGGAATGTCTAAGCTGGACTCAGACTCTGGATCCCCCTGGTAAGATGTCTGGAGGATAGATAACCGAGCAGCGGAAGGCACAGATGTGTTGAGTGGTACCTCCAGGTTCCTGCTTGCAGTTAATTTGCTTGCACATTGACTCAGGAGCAGAAAACTAAAACACTCTTGTAGTTGTTCTCTTTCAAAGTAATTTTTCTGTGTTCTGAGATATAACTTCTCACTTCTTAATGCATTTTTACTGCATGACTAATGCAGGGATTGTAAATATAGTCCGGTTATATCCTGTATCAAATTAAGTATCTTGGTAATATCTTTAGATAAGCTGCTGGAAGGAAAACACTGGAGCATTTTAGTTGTTGAACTGCTAACTGTATGTTTTCAGGCATGCTGGTGAGAAATGGAGGAAGTTTTGAAGATGACTTATCCCTGGGAGCTGAAGGTGGGTGTGGCAGGATTATGACTCTTTTTCTAGCAAAAAAAATTATGTTCAGTCGTCTGATTTTTATTTTGAATGACAGCATTGGCTAGAAAATCAGGATGAAGCACATAGAAAAATGCAGGAAGATTTGCTTTTTGAAGTTATTTAGACTATTGCTAGTGTTAAACATTCTGGGTCTCTGACACAAAGGTCAGAGCCAGCCCTGAATTTGCTTCTGCCTTCTCATTTTAATACCCACAGTGACAGCATAGCCTGAAGCACTCACCAAGGCTGTGAGAAAATGATTTCTCCTACTTACTCTTCTTGTCTGTGGGTTACTCTTGGCAGCCGTGCATGCCCCACTTCCACTGAATCCCTCGGGAGTGGCATGTGCGGGCTTTTGAAAGGAGGAATGAAATTCTGTCAGCCAAGAGGCTAACCTATTAAGGGCTAAGTGCTTTTAAAAATGAAAAGCACCAAAGCTGAGTAAGTATTCTGTATTAGCCACTATATACACTTGCCTTTGCTAACTGCTTGCCTTTTCTTTTCTCTTCCCTTTTTTAAGGGGAAGGAGATGTGGCCGTTCCTGGTTTACGTCTTTGTAAAAAAGACTTCTGGCCTTTCTCTTGATCGTGAGTTAGAGGTGTCCATAAGCAAACTAACAAAAGCACTGTGGATTCTGTTTTAACAGCAGCATCTTGAAGTAAAATAGCAAAAGTTATCTGCAGGACAGAGGATATAAGACATTGTCTGTTTTCAGTGTTAAAAAAAAAAAGACAAAAGTACTCTCCTGCTTTAGCTTTTAATCTTTTTTGAATTACAGCTTTTGCAAAGTGTCAGAACATGTATGGTAGAAAGCCCTTTTTTTCCACATTAGTCTTGCCCATGGTGTCAAAGTAGTGGGACAAGGCCTGGAGGAAGGAAATATCTTTAATTTGTAAAGATTTAAGACTTCTAAGGAAAAAAGTTTGACTGGTAATGACCTTGATCTGATAATGGTGGAAAAGCAGTAAATGAGTCCCTTGCTGCAATAGATTGAATAGGATTAAATTTTCTTACTGACAGTCTTTTCCACTTGTTAGATTGCCTGTAGTACAAAGATTTCATAGGAAAAGTTTCTTTGTAATGATAATCCAAGGTCTGAGCATATGACCAAGAATACAAGAGTCAATACATTTTAGAACACCATGAAACTTTTTTCTTTTTAATTTTTACTCTTATAATTTCTAAGGACTTCTGTTTTTTTGTGAGTCTTTAGCATGACTTAGCAGAAGGTAATTTCCCTCTTTTTCAGATGAAAAGGTCCCAGTACTAGAATTGATGGTTGATTTTTCTGGGTAAGGATGCGGGTGTTTCTGCTGGGCTTTGCTTCCCATCCAAGAACAAGAGGACAACAGAGCTGCTTGGAGCAGTGCTGTGTGCCCTGCCAGACAGACAGCCCCTTTGAGGCTGGTATGAATGGCCTGCCCTTGTGCAGCTGTGACTGCCTGAACCCAGATACAAGCCAGAGCCCTGTGTGAATGGTACAGAGGGCATTGGGCAGGGACCCCAGCCCACTGCTGAGCTATTTGAACCTATGGTTCAGATTAGACACTGGATAATCCTTATAGATAGGCTTACCTTCATATATGGGCAAGAATATTAAAAAGACCCCAAACAAATGTGGGATCTGTGTTTTGTGTACGTTTCAGTTTCTTTGTGATGCCTCTGAATCCAAGAGAGAAGTTGGGAGGTTACTGTGTTTAACTCTCAGTTGCTGACTTTACCTTGCTGGCACAGTGAATTGAGATGTAGGGTTTTCCTGGCAGTGCGTGTGACATCCCTTTGCTCTTTTCACAGCTGATTCTGAGGGCTGCTATAACATATGTGTGCTTCTTGCTGGTCTCTTGGGGCAAGTTTGTTAATTCTCAGTTGCCTCTTCGGGGAACCCATAATTTAAGCGTGGGGTTCAGTTCTGAAAGAATAATGCTGCCTGAGATGTTCCCATGTGGTGCTTGGCCGATCTGGCTGCAGAAAGTGCTGACTTCCCTGTCAGAGGCTGGTGACCAGGTGGCTTGGTACCTGACAGCCAGCCTCCCTCCAGAGCCCTCTCAAGTCCAAGCATGTCCTCTGGCCCCATCAGCAGCACAGGCTTCACTGAGCTCTTGTCCATGTATTGCACAGCTCAGGCAGCCATGGCCCTGCCCCACTTTACTGATGAAAAGGCGAACAAATAAAGTCTCAGCACCTGGCCATGGGGCCAGCTGCCTTTCTTGTGTTCTTTACTTTCTCTACTGGAGCAATCTTCATGTGCCTGCCTGCCTGTCCTCCTCCCCTTCCCACCCAGGAACAGCCCTGCAGCTGGTAATCGTGTCTTCAGTTGCAAAGCAATAAATGGTTTATATAACAACTACTAGCTTATCGCAATTTAAATTTCAGGTTTATGTGATTAATGACAGTATGTAAACGTGTGTCCATGAGAGATTTTATTTTTAACAGAGCTTGAATAAACCAGATTATATCAGCCCTTGACAATCACATTTATATGGAAAAAGAAAAATCTGGTTTATGCAGGAGTATTGGTAAATGTGCTCACTGTCTGCTTCTTTGTACTGATTGTGGAAGTGTAATTATGAAGGGGTCTGGATGTAACTTCTTCTTCTTTCTCTACAGCTAATCATCTACGAAGTGATACTCAAATGGAAACATGGTAAACATCTTTTTGTGTGTTTGTTTACTTCAGAGGAATGTTTATACTGGAGGGCAGGAGGGAGGATGGGCAGTGGAACCCATGGGGGCTACCACAGAGGTAAAGCTCTTCTGCTCATCTCTGTTTACATAAGAGGCAAGGAGAAGATCTAGATAACGTAGAAACAGTCATTAGGAGATGCAGAAAAAAAATGCAGATTTTTATTCTTCCAGGAGACCTGACATAGATTTTGGAGTTGCAGGAGGAAAACGAGAAATGACAAATATTAGTAACTTATCATGATTAGCCTTCTTTGCCTCACTGATCAGTCACCATTTCAGAAATTTCAAGGGAAGATTAGTTTTGCTTGTCACAGCAGATATCCTTTGGGAGTGGGGAAAAATGAAGACTTTGGGAGAGGAGAGACTCCTGCTTTATAGTTGGAGTGTCTAAATAAAGTGTGCTGAAACTAGGACCTCACTGAAACTTCAGCAAAGACTGCACAGCTGCTGTGGGCAGCAGTGTCTCTAATCCTCTGGAGCTGGGCTCTGTAAATACACTTTTAGGTGAATCCTCTGCCTTCTTTGGTTTTTCAGTAGCTGTTCTGGTGGGAGTGTGTGTATGTTAGGCTTTATATGGTAAAATTCACCCTGGAAAAGTTTGTCCCCCAGAGAGATTGGCAATAAAAGTATGTTTGAGCACAGGGTACCACCTAATGCTCAGACAGCTTCTTCAGATGCTGGGAAGAAATAGTTTGGGAATGGGAAAGAAACTGGCCCGCAATCTGGGTTGGCACTCATCTTGATTCATTTCCTCCGCTCTGGAGCCTCTTCAGCTTCCCCAGCCAGGTCCAGGGCAGTTTTCAGTCTTGTGCTGCTGGTGGGTGGCAGCTAGGGTGAGGGGGAGCTGGGTATCCATGGCAGGGAGAGTGGCCTTGCCGTGCAGAGGTGGTCTTGGAGGAGGCAGCACCACAGGGAAGTCAGGAATGGCAGGGCAAGGACTGTTCACCCAAGGCTGGGCTTCCTTACTGGAGGAGGGTGGGATCAGGGAGGGTGGGGCAGCAAGGGCAGATCGGGGATTTGTTTTCTCAGCTTGCATTTGCCTTCAAGTTCTTACCGTCTATGTACATTTTTACTGAGGCGTCCCAGGGTTTGCTTTTGTTACTGTATTTCAGTAAATGACATGGCTAATATAAACCAGATAACACTGAAGAGGAAAAGAGAAATTCAGCAGTGCTGGAGGATTAGCTCTCCAGTGAGACAGAGAATCGAGTTCCCGAACGAAAGAGGTTTATCACAGGGGTCTTCTCTGTTTGTGTTGACAGCAATGGTGTACTGGCAAAGGACAGGAGGCTGCAGTTCCACCAGAAGGGGAGAAGTATGAACTCTACCGGGTCTGGAAAAAGCAGTGCAACTGTTTCAAGGTAAAAGAGTATTATGTTTTGAAGGTCTGTTCCTCAGTTAAATGGGTTTGGCTTGTTTTATGTGCATTGTTGCATTTAGCAGGGAGAAGGCAATTTGCATTTGGTTACTTGAAAAACTTCTATTTGTTTTCAGTTGTAGTTAGCAGTAAATGCTAACAAATGGACCTAAACATTAGAAATGCCTGAAATTTTAATGGCATTTTGAAATCTGAGCTCTACAGATATAAATTACAGGATTTGATCTGTGATGTGTCTGGGCCGGTGGCTTTGGTGATGGGAGCCAAAACTTCAGATGCAGAGATCTCCACAATTATTTCCCAAAGTAGTCTAAGCTGTAGGAGTTGAAAGTTCAGTAAAACAATGTGGCTTCTGGGGTGAATTAGCAGTTGGACAGAAGGGACTGGATCTTGAGAGGAGAGAGGTAGATGGTAAACGTCTTTCATTTGTCTAGTGTTTCTGAATTACTGGAGCTGTATGAGGAAGATCCTGAAGAAGTACTCTATAACCTTGGGTTTGGAAGAGATGAACCAGATATTGCTTCAAAAATTCCAGCGAGATTTTTTAATTCAGCATCATTTGCCAGAGGGATAGATATCAAAGTGTTTTTGAATGCCCAAATACAGCGGATGGAAGTGGAAAATCCAAGTTTTGCTTTAACAAGTAAGTATGTTTTTGAAGCACAGCTTATTTATGAGTTTATTAACTATGTAAACAACTCCAAAAGAAGGTGTGTGTCTAATATTCTGGCAAAACCCCTTTACAGCCTAAAGGGCAAATTCCATTCAGATTTCATAATAAAACTCTTGCTTGGTCTTAAATATGGCAAGAGGTGACTATCAGGGTTGTACTCCTTGGCGTGAGTGGAAGGGGTTTATGGTGCGGGAGGGAAATGAAAGGCATCCTGTAAAATATGCTGTCTCTGGTTTGTATCATTTCCATCTCTTACTCCTAAGCTTGTCTTCTGTTGTAGCTTTAGAGCACTGGAACAAATAGCAATATCCCTCTGTTTCTTGTGTTCTTCAGTTTCTGGGTGGCAGTGACCTCTTTCTGTCATTGTTGAAATCTGGGACAGTATTTCTATTGACTTGGACAGGAGCTTTGTTAAGTCAGTAATGAGTGTTGCTGAAATGAGGGCATAGCTGAAATGTGCTCTTGTAGATGGAGAGAGCAACCCAAGTAACACTTTCTTCCTAGCCTTTTGTAAAGTAACTTGCACTCACATACATGTGCCATTTTTTGACTTTGTAACAGCTTTCCATGCTGTTCTTTTGCATTTAGTAAAGATTCTTGAAATGGTTTTTCTTTTTTTTTTTCATAGTATGGTATCACTTTCGTGTTACAGGACTAGGCAGTGTTAAGTCAGCCTTTGGGGCCTTTGATATAAGTAGGAGGTTTGTGGGGGTGGGCAGAGGTTGTGATCAAAATTCCCTCTTCAGTTATGAAGAGCTATCTTTGAGAATTCAAAGCATCATGTAGAGACAGATCAACAGGTCTTGGACGTGATGACAGCAAACGTCCTTGTAATCTCTGCCTTATGTTTCATTCTTGTACAGGTCGTTTTCGTCAGATTGAAGTGCTTACTACTGTGGCCAATGCTTTTTCCTCTTTGTATTCTCAAGTCTCTGGGACTCCTTTGCAGAAAATTGGTAGTTTGAATTCAGTGTCTTCCAGCAAAGAGGCATCCAGCCCTCCCCCTTTAAATCGCAGCAATACAGCTAGTCGGTTAATGAAGACTTTGTCAAAACTCAATCTGTGTGGCACACAGCAAGCCGATGGTAGCAGCTGCTCGAGTCCTTCACCTGTTGAAAAAGGGAAGAGTCCAGCTGAAGTAGGGAGCGAGGAAAATGATGTTAAAAATGAATCTAAATTACCAAAATATTCAAAAAAGAAAGATTCTCCCTCTTTTTTGGCTACTGTAAAGGAGGAGATGGCTAGTAGTCAGAAAAAGGATGGGAACACAGATAAACCTACACACCTTCCTGCTGTGACTGATGATACACGAGAGGGGACTGTGCCTCCAGAGGACGTGCAAAGTAGCATGTTGGCAAATGCCCAGGACAGACCATGCGAAGAATCTGGTCTTTTGGACTCTCCAGGCCTCAGCAGCAGTTCTAGCACATCTGACAGCAGCGTCCTGACACAAAGGCTGTCCGTGGCACCGCCGGGTAGAGACCCCTGCGCTCCACTCGCAAACCCATCCATAATGAATCTAATGCTGCAGCAGAAGGACTCCTTTGAGATGGAAGAGGTGAGTGAAGATACACGACTTTGTTTGTGCATACAGTTTACATACCTTGCTATCTGCCAGCAGAGAATGTTCCCTCCTATGTAGTTGACAGTGTTTTCTCCAGGAATACTTTAAATTCTTTGAGTTGTTGCACTTTCTCAACAGTTGTAGGCTGCTCTAATTGATCCTCTTCATGAGGTAACTTGCTGCTGCTGTTGTTGTTCCTGAGAGTCAGCAAGACAGTTGTCATTCCTTTTTTTTTTTTTTTTTAATGAAGCTCAGGTAATTGCAATCACTGGCATAACTCTTAGGAAGTTTTCATGTGTAAATAGATCTAGGTTAGGCTGTGTATATATTAAAACCTTTGGGTTTAAATTTTTACTTTACTTAAATTTCCAGCTAGAAATCATTACTTTTGTTGCCTAAAAGTAAATTCAGTTTATTAATTGATATGGATTAAGGATAAATTTGTGAATAAAGCAAGAATGTTGCTGCATGAAACAGAAAAGGGGCTATCAAGCAGGGTGAGGTGCTCATCTTGTGCAACTTTTGGTTTTGATAACAATCTACTATAAGTTGATTTGTTCCCTGGAAATTAGCACATTGAAAGTCACTGTTTGACATGACTTTGGGGTTGGCTCAGTTACAAATTCTGTGCTAGATGCCTTTTAATATCTTCATAAATACATATATCCATTTTTTAATTGATAGTTGTCCAAAAGGGAGTTTCATTTCCAGGTTCGTGTAAGTGCTTTGTTTATTAGCCTAGTAAACATGTGGTCTACAAATTTAAGAATGCAAATTTTTAACAGGCTTGCAGCTTGAATTGTGAGAATTGCATTACAGTTCTTAAATTAGCAGATGTTTTGGTGGACAAATTTCAATGTGACTCTTGTTAAAAGCTCAGCAGTTAATATTTTTGTCTATGTGAAATAGCTATTTAAAATGAAGGATTGTGATGTCATTGGTGAAATGAGGGAAGAAAGCAAGTGAATAGAAAATCCCCAAAGTTTTACAGTGAATGATGACATGATGATTTAGTAGATCCTGTACTGTCATTGTCATTTCAAGCTCTTCTAGATCAACTAGTGTTGTAGCTGAAGGTGCTCATGAAGCAGAGAAGGTAATCCAGCTCTTGTGGTTCCTGCCGCTTGTTTATACCACTGTGTCCTCACCCACATGTTGTGTGGCCATCTATTGAACCAGAACAAAGGACTGGTCCAGTTGAGAGGGGGAAAAGGAACCAGTGTATTTTGATTTATTTTTCCTGGCTTCAGCCAGATAATTTTCTTGATTCAGTTTGTTGTGTAGTTACACAAATGTTTGCATTGGCATGATCAGAGGGGACTGAGTAGCAATGCATTTTGCTGCATATCCCAGAGGAGACATCCATTTTTTGATACTCTAGGGCAAAATTTATATTTTGTATATATGTGTATGTATATATTAAAAGGAGGAGTGGAATTTTCCTTCAGTGTAAGTTGGACTGTAAAGACTTGCTGAATTCTACACAAGTGTGATGTATTTGTGAAGTTTTGGTTGACACACTTTGTGCAGTGATACCAGGGCATAAACACAGCTGTTTTGGCAAGATGACATGTGATGTGGGATGGGATTGCGGTGAATTTTTTGTCTATGCGATATAGCATATACATATCAACTGCCTACAGATCCCTGGGAGGGAGGAATTCAATTTTGTTGAAGAAAATTTAGAACAATTCCTGGCAGCATGATTTTATTTTTATGCGTCTCTAAGCAGGGTATAATGAACAATAAACTGTATTAGAAACAGTAACAATAACTCCTCCCCCTGTTTTCCCAGCTTGGTTTGGAGTGCATTCATATGCATAAGAAAGATGACAGATATATCAAGGAAGCTCTTTCCATGCTTACGAATGCCTTGAAGGTTTGAGTGCCCTTCGGAAGTCTGTGGCTGTGAAGATAACTGGTGTGGGAGTGAGTCAGGGCAGGATTTCCCCCAAACACCCGCTCCTGAGGTGGCCAATTACAGTCCTGAAGGTCATTTACCAGCATGAATATTGGCTGAAGGGACGGGGAAGGAGCTCCTGCGTGCTTGAGGAGCTGCACCGTGCTACAGACGCAGCTGGAATGCTGTCTCCCAGCCAAGGACAGTATTTAAATGAGTAGAGGCTTAGCTGTTGGAAGGCTGCAGATTTAGCCATCAGAATCAAGACACCCTTCCTGGAAGGCCAGTTTGAACAAAGTGTCTGTGAAACTTGCTGTTCCGTGTTTAAAAAAAATTAAATTTTTCCTAAACTTAAATGGTGAGCCCCTTCTATGCTGCCCTGCACTTGGACAAAATAAGGATTTCCCCCTTTGGTACAGTCTTCATTTCCTAAAGGAACAGAAACTTTAGGTTTATCGTGCAAGATTAATGCTCTTCACTTATTAATGGTGAAAAGTTCAGACCAAGTACTTCTCAAAACCCTTGTAACTGAGAAAATGCACCCTTGTGGCTGCTCTACACATGATACCAATGTAAATATGACTTCTTCTTTAGCAAGTACTAATTTTGGCCTATAAACATCAGTATCCTAATTTTACATCTTCAAATTGATAAAAAATGGAAATAAATTCATTGCTTGGTAATTCTGAAATTAGGTGGGCAGCCCATTAGAGGGAAGGGTTGAGGATAGTTGTGTTAGTGGATTGTGCATGGAGACTTGCATGTGATCCATTATGATTTTTTTCTGGATCACGCAAAAGAGAAAACATATGTTTTGAACAAAACAAAGGCCTCCCTGTTGAGATTTTAGGCATATTTTTTCCTTGTTTAAATGGTTGCCTGAGAACTGCTTTCTTAATAAGGCTGTGTTTCACAAAGTTATTAAGTAATAGGATTCAGTTCTGTGTGGTTTTAAGTTTCCCGGTTGATATCTCCATGGCTCTGAATACATTACCTTCCTTTCTTCTATTGGAAGGCGCAAGAAGTACTTCCATGAGTAGTGGCATGGTGAAGTCTGGAGTAGGTTCTGGCAAGGTCTGAGTCCTTCTGCTGGAGGATTGGTGGCTTGTGGGAAATGGTAGGGTGGCAGATGACAGTCCTTGTGTGCTGATCTTGTGACACATTTTTCTAAATGTATTTTGCTTGTTCTTTATATTCGAGTGAGGGCCCAAGAGTTCTGAATGGAAAAAGATCGTAGTGTAAAGGTGGTCAGAGGTGTTTTCACACAGTAATTTTAGTGTTTTGTCAAAGAGGAACTGAAGACTGTGTTGTCACAGGATGTGATTTCCAGGTCTTTTTGCATGCTGAGTGTAACCAGAGGGGAGTCCTGCACTGTGGGTGGGAGGTGCTACCCAAGGATCACTGTTCTCCTGCAGGAGCATTGCTGAATACCTGATGAAAGTTGGTTCGGGGGGAGGTATGATTCACTCCTTCAATTAGTATAGGCTGTTAGACTGGAGGAAAAAACCAAACAACAAAACCACGTCCTTCATGTGCAGTGTGTATAGCTTGGGCATTTTAAGCGCTGGAACATATTCCAGTTGGCTGACTAATGTTCATCTCCTCTTCCCAACAGATTCAGAGTACAGAGGGGGATCTACCACACGTTCCAGCTACGCATCAGCTAGCGGTGACCAAATCAAGGAAAGGTGAGTAGACTTCAACTGCTGGGAGACAGCCAGCTGCTGATTGTTCTTCCACCTCTGAAAGGCTGATTCATGTATTTTAAACTTCTAAAGTTTCTTTTCTCTTTATAAATAAAAAAGATCTGAATTTTTTGGTTTTTTGGGTTTTTTTGGTTGGTTGTTTTTTTGATAAATCACAGAACATTACTACAAAGTGGCAACCAAATTATAGACAAGACAACAGCCCTATAACCTCACTGGCTGTTCTCACTGCTGTACAACTGATGATAGCTCAGATGACCTGAAATGTTAATTCAGATTGTGTGGAATTTTTTTTTTTCCCTAGTCAATCCTGTAATTTAAGATACCCATTTAAACTAAAATTACGTTGTTTTAAACCTAAATTGCATGATACGTGTAGGTTTTTCCTATGCACTACTGCTCTCTCTGCAGGCTGGCTGCACAGAAGACTAGTGTCTCTACACCCACGTGGAAATTTTAGCCCTTCACAGGGGAAACACTGTGCACTGGCTCTTGTGGCTCACTTAGTTGTGCTTTCATCTCAAATTCTTATTTATATGTTTTGTGCTTTCATCTCAAAGTCTCATTTATGTGTTTTATGGCTTGGGAGGGGGAAAAAGTTGATCTTTAAGTTCATTTTGTGATTGTTACTTTGCCCCATGTTAGCAAGTGAAGTCTGTTCTCTAGCTAATACATGTAATAAAAGAAAAAATAGAGCTTGTTGCACTTAGTAGATGCTTAGCTGCAATGCAGTTTCTTGCTGAAACATGACTAGCATCTCTAGACAATAAGGAGAGGCAGAAAAACCCGTCTTAAGAAACAGAGATGATCTTGTATTTTCACAAATGAACTGACACTTGTGAGCTGTCAGCTGGATTGCATTAACATGGTTGAGAATGCTCTGGACTGAGTGCTGGAGGTTAGTGCCTGGTTATTGGTGATAGCTTGTGCTGCTATTTCATCAGTGCTTTGCTCAACCCAGCATTGTACTCACTAGGCTTCCTCTAGTACAAACATAGACTCCTAAGAAGGACTGCCAGAAACTGCATCTCTAGCTGTTCCCTTAGCTGTATTTTGGAGTTCATTACTACATGCTTTAAGTGATTACATGAAAAGAGAGATGCACTTTTTACAGGGCAGGTCTGGTTTGTTTGGCCTTGTCAGTTGAAGGAAGAGCTTTTTGGAGAAGAGCAGCTTAAGGAACCAGGAGCTACAGTCAGGGAGAAGAAAAATTAATTCTTTCATCTTCTGAAATGCTAGGTTTGTGTTCTGTTCCCAGTAGTTATTTTGCCTTCTTCTTCCACCATGCAAGGGAAAAAAGTCAGGTGGTTCTGTGTTATCTGCTGAAAGGTACCAGCAGTTCCAGCAATGGGACTTCAGTAAGACAGAAGCAGAGTATACTGGCTCATGTTTCCCAGGCAGTATGTCCCACCCGTTTCTGAATACACTTGGCATACATTAATGGTGACATTTTATTATGATACAAACATTGCCTGGAGTTTTCTGGGACTTAAGAATATGGATGCCTGCACATTTGCTGAAAGTTAGTCTGAGACCAGCATTTTATTTCACCTGGAAGATGTGGAAATCTTGGGACTTTGTTCTGTGTAGGTTTCAGTAAAATTGCCAAGAGGAAGACCATTTGATGGAGAACTTATCCAAAACATTTAAAAAACTATAGCCTTTTTTTTTTTTGCAAGTTGTCCAACATGAGACAACATAGAGACCTGTTTTCTCAGAGAGTGAAGGTTCACCAAGTTTAAAGGCATCCAAAGTTAATGGCCTCTTATTAAAAATGCTGGCCATTGTGTCTGAATGTGAAATGCCACTCTCATTAGCAATCTCATGAGATGGGATTAGCATGAAATTCAAACACAGGTCTTCTGGTGCAATGTTGATTTCAGTTTATGATCCTCTACAAACCCACCTTTTTCAGTGGCATTGACTCTACTGTGCATAAGCACTTATAAACAAAAAATTTGTTCCAGTTGAGTGCTTCCCCTGAAGGAATACTTCAGTACTTTTTTATTTTTCCTTGTGAGGGTACTTCTGTGTCAATTAGCAGGTTGAGCGTTGGTTCTTTATAACAGACTGTTATAAACCTTGCTGTGTCATTTTAGATTTAAACAGAGGGCTGTGGATGCTTCCTCTGACATTTACAACAGTTTGTAAGGCATTTTAAGAAGGCCTTTAGTAAGTTGTAAAGTATTCAAATTAAAAAAAAAAACCAACAAAACAAACAAACAAAAAAAGATTCTCTTTCCTACTGAAATAGTCTAGAGACTTAAGATATTCTTGAACAACACAGTCTGTTGCTGCTTCGGCTCACTCATTAAAGCATGTTTCTTATTTTCAGATTAGCTTTATCTATAAGTGGTAAGCTTAGATTTTACAAAGTGACTTGCAAATGAATACTTTGCTATAGTACTGTCTTTTATGTTAAAGCCTTTATAAAGTATACAAGAAATTCTGTGTTGTAGTAAATAGTGTTATGTAGTTTTCAGGTTATGTCTTCCAGATTATATTGGACTATACTAGTTTTTGCATTATGCCCAAACCTGGCATTCTGGTTTTGTTGTTGCAGACCTCAAATGCAGATGTATTTTTGTACATGTGGGTTTTTTCAGGAACACAGTAGAGAAGAATGAAAACCTTCAGGTACTTTGCACTGTAAACATACAGCACTGCTGAATGTCCACTATAAAAAAAAGCTTATTGAAAAGTTATCTGGTAGAAAGATTTGTTAGTTTGAAAACAAAATTCTTCCTGACAAAGTTATAGAGCAGCACCTTCCATTCCAAAAAATGCCCAACAAACAAGACAAATCTAGGTACAATGCCTAGAGGATGAAGTATTCTTGAGGCATTGTAATTTGTGAGTCTCTGGTTGTTGACGTCGATGACTCTGTGAAATTTTGAGTAGCCACAGACCCGGGGTTTTTTTAAGGCATCTGACATTGATAGTGATTAATTTTGAAAATTTAGCTTTCGAAAGGGAAGAAAGCACATCATCAGCACTTCCTGTCCTTAATATAATGTTGTATTTATATCTCTCCATGGGTGCAGCTCCACAGGAGATTGGAGATGGGGGAGTAAGAAGAAAACATCTGGAATAGATTTAGTATTTGTGGGAGTCTGTGCTTATCTGTCCAGATGCTAGATCTGTCTCAGTCCAGGGACTGAGAGTTTTTGCAGCAGGGCTGCCTACTGGGCTAGTTTTGTTAGTGCTGTGGTGCAGGGTGTGATCAATATGTGAAAAAGGGACAGGTGATATTTAGTCCCATAATGGGACTAAAGTTGGGAATGGTATTTTAATTTATTAATTATCTCAGAACATACAAAGTTCATTAGTTCTTTCCCAATAGCGCAGGCACAAGAAATGTAAATGTTAAAGCTTAATGAACAGTTTCCATGTATTTTTTCTCCTCTTCTGTGTGAGCAGTTGAGTGACACAGAAGGAGTGAGACTGACAGTCCATTGGTAGCTGATTATTATGTTACAATAGATGAATTATTCAGTTCTTTGATAGAGATTCTCTGATGAACCTGTGTTCTCATGTTTTGTAAACCACAGACTTCATCATCTGTTTCTTCATCATCTGTTCTTTGTTTAGAACTTTTTCAGCTTATTTAATGTATTTATGAATAACCACATTTCTTCTTCACTGAAGTACCTAAATATACTTTGATTTTATTTTTTTATGGAGCTTAAAACAGCAATCTAAGGGGCATTTTCATTTGTGCTCTGTTTAACTGGGATAAGAGTTTGATTGTTCCTTCTGGTTTTGTTCATCTTAGCTGGTTCCTTCTCCCACACTTTCCTTATTATGCTGCCCCAGGCCTCCTCCCACTAGTTCAGAAGCTTTCCTCTGTGTAGTAGCTTTTGGGTGCAGTGATCTTTTTTCAGAAGGTACAGTTGCCTTGGGGTTATGCAGGGCAAGGGATGATTCCAGGTTGGCCCCTACTACCCAGCCTTTGGTACTGAGTTTTCTGCATTTGAGGTGAAGAGGGGAGAGCCATATCTCATCAAAAACTCTGTCTCTTAAGATGCTCCATTGCCAGGAGGCATTTTAATCAAGATCTGAATGTAACTCTGTATCTTTTTAAAAAATGTTTTCAATTTTCCCCTTCTTTGCTTGAATCTGAGAGATATTCAGGTGCCATAGAGCAGATTGTATAGCTGGTTCAGTAGTTGACAGGGAGAGTGGATACCGTTTTGTATCAGTATATCCCAGCATAGTAGCTGGTATTTCCAGTCTTTACAGAACCAAACCTTGTCATTTTACTACTGAAGTAGTAGAGATTCCTGTTCTTTGTAAGTTTTGACTGCATTTACATCATAGTGGTATAATGGAGAACTCTGAGAATTTGTAAAAGACAAGGGTAAGGTGTGGTAGAAGATGACTGCTCAGAGTTAAAAAACGTGTCTTCTCTGATTTGCTTTAAAATGTTCAAAGTAATCCTAGCAGCTCTGTAACACAGAAAGCAAGGGATGACTGTATTAAGGGGATGTCTCCTTAGGTGGAACCAAGGTAGTATGAATCTGTTCGGATTGTGCCAGTCTCTTGGCATGCATAAAGACAGTGAGGCAGCTGTGATGCCTCAGCTTTAGGCTGACCTGTTGACTGTCAGTGTGTGTTGTGTAAGGCTGTCAAAGCATGTGCTTTGTAAATAACAAATGCTATAAAAAATTATCCAAAAACTGATTTTAACTTTTTTACTGTGTCTCTGAGAAGACCAAGCACTTATTTGAGGAAACATATAGATGTAATTTTCATTTTTATAGCTGAAAAGGAAATATTGACTGAGGAGGAAATAGAGCAGCAGTCGGTATTTCTCTTGAGCAGCAATAAACTTCATGTGCATTAAAACAGATGCCAGTATGTGCACTGGTGAGTTACTTTGTCTGACCTAGTTGGAATCTCTCCTCTAAGAGAGTCTAAGGCTTTCACCAGTAGTGCTTTTTTCTCTTTAATTAGAATTCACCACATAGGAAAAGAGACAGAGAACAGGCCAAAGTAGGTAACTGTTCTCCTTGAAGGAGGTAACAGCTTCCCACCAGCCTCAGCTGTAGTGACAACCTGTTCATGTCATGCTCTTTCAGCCGTATTAATTGTATTGGGCAGTTAATAAGATCTAGTCCAGTTCTCAGGGAAGTAATTTCCATTGTCTTTACTGGGAGTTGGGTGGGGATGTCTGTCTTTAGGTAGAAAAGTTGTTTATCCTCGCAGGATATTGTGGCTACCATGATAACAGAACAGCAGCACAATTTGAAAGGCACTCCCTAAAAGCTGTGTGAAATCACTGATACAGAAGCTTAGCAGGCAGTTTGCCTCTCCCCTGGCGTTCACAAACTGTGCAGGCTCTTATTTCTGCATTAGTGCAATGTTCATCAAAACTAATACTAAATAAAATGAGTTTTGAATATCCAACAGTTTCAAAACAGTTTTCATCATGCATTCCAGTGCATTGAGCTGTGAACTGGGATTAATTATATGATGGCATTTAAGTGGTTGAAGGAATGTGGGGCAAAATTCTGCATTAAGCCTCTGAGAAGACAGCAGCAAGCTCTTGCCCAAGGGTGAAGAGGAGTAGGTGGCAGGGGTCTAAAGACTAGAGGCCACTGTGGTTGCTTCCTATCTCCAAGCTTGTACACTTTTCCTGAGACCTAGAGGTCAGATAAGGTTGTCGCCTATGTTGCCCTCAGGCTGAGCAAAATGTTTATGGTGCTGTAAGGTAAAACTCACACTTGGTGGGTGCTTCCTGTTTCCCGTTGGGAACAATATACATGCAATAGTGTACTGCAGAGCTTGCTGACATCTCCTTAAAGCAGCTTTATGAGTCCACTACTTGCACCAGAGAAGGTCACTCCTGGGAAACACTGAGGATTTTAGAGCCTCTTTAGGCTATTTTAACACTTACCTAATGTAAGTAGAAAGGAACAAGCAGGAGAATTTTATCTTGCATGTATAAAATGAGCGCTGGGAATGTGCTTTGGCAGATTGCCCATTGATGTGTAAAGGGATGTTTTGTACTTGTTCGCTAAACCAGCAGAGGACCATCTCCAGCAGTTGGTAGAGGCCCCTGCATCACCCTCCCTGCTCATGTGATGCTGTTCCTTTGGGTGTATGGGGTGGTGTAAGCTGGTAGGAGAAGAGGGATCTCCTTTATCTCTGTGATTAGGAGGGGTGTCAAATCGGTGCTTGCCAACACAAAAGCAACTCCTCCACTGGCTGCATGTGAATTAACCAGTGATGCAGTTTTGTTGAAGGGGAACTCCAGCTGTGACAATATCTGCAGAGTGGTTTTTTTCCACAGCACAGGAAAGAAAAATGTAAAAGGTGGCTTCTCTTCCACTGCTGCTTGAAGTTTCAGAAGTAGGGCTTTGCGTGAGAGAGGTTTTGCTTGAAGCAAACAAGTTGTTTCTCTGTATTGTTCAAAGTGGAACTTGAAAAGGAATTGTTATCCACTTAATGTTACTTTGATGTAAAAGGAAAGCACATACTGAATGTGATTGGGCTTGAAAGGCTGTGATTTGTAAAGTAATTACAGTTGTGTTTTGCTTGCTTTAAACAGACCAGCTGTTACGGACAGCGAGTCAGCACTCCGACAGCAGTGGCTTTGCTGAGGACTCCACAGATTGTTCTCCATTTAATCAGCTTCAGGTAAGGTTCTCCTAATGTGGTTGAAATATGAATGATTATTGTGGGACAGAAGGGACCTGGGAGGACAGGAGGGATGTTGATGTTTGCTATTGTGACCATCAGTCTAGGTCCTATAAAATTACAGTTTTCAGAGCTGGACCTGCCAAGTCCTGTACAGAACTGTCTTCAAATTTGAAAGCTTTTCTGATAGGTTAATCTGGATATATTTGGGTCTAGAATAAGCTCTAAATTCAGTATGTCCTCTTTGCTGTTTCTGGAGTATCTTTTCTCACTATCTGAGGCTCCAGCATTATAGTCCATTTCTCTCATGACTGTAGTGGGTAGAGATTAAGGGTATGATTGCTATTCTGCTGGTCATTTCAATTTTTGTATCATTTTTGCTTTCCTGCTCTTCCCCCACCTCTGTATTTTTCTTTTTTTTTTAAGTTAGCAACTGATAGAAAGTGAAAACAATTTCATACTAACTTTACTGTGAAGGTAGACTACTTTTAGTCAATCCAAGCTTCCACACTTTTTCTCCTTCCAGTTCCTTTGATCTCTGTCCCAGACCTTGCTGTGATACTGACCAGAGACTGCATGTCTTAGGGAAAGCTTTTGTTCCAGCATGGTGTTTAGGTGTCTGCTCAATGCACTTTTGCACAGCGTTGTACCTGATATTTTGGAGAGCTGTTCTCTTGCTTCTCCTCAAACATTTGCACAGTAATAGCCATGATGTGGTTGGCCTGCCAGTAGACAGAGAAAAGCCTTGAGTCACACCCTGGCCCCAAGGCCATCAGTTAGCTGTCTGGGACCTAAACCGAAGCTTGAAGGAATAGAGAGATTCTGGGTACCTTCAGTAGTTTCATTTCTGTGGCTTGCATCTGCTGAACTTTTTTTTGCTGTGTGTTTTTTCCCATGTGGCACACCAAGCATTTTAAAAGCTGTTTGGCAGTTATTAGGAAGAGATTTTTCACCCTCCCCATCCATCAGTGTTGCTTTTCCCTTTTGGTACTGGTATTCTGTGCTTTCCAATTTAGTAGTTTTTCAATTGAGTACCAAAATAAAAACCAAGACAGTGCTAGTCTTTGTGTGCCCCTTAAACATAAGCTTATGCTTTCCAAGAGAAGAAAGTGAATAAAGGAAATTATAAGCCTGAGTCTCTGCAAAGGCATAATAGTCTGAGTTGTTCTGCTCTCTACTAAACCATGGCTGCACTGAAGTTGACAGGCATGTTGAAAGGTGAGTCAGATTAGAGTTGGTCACTCCTGATCTTTATATTGGTTGCAACCTGATTAAGAGTCCATTGAAACCACGTTGCAGCTAAGTTGCCCATTCACTGGAATACTGGTGGAGTTTATCTGTGTTGGCTGTGAAGGGAAGAGATTTTTCTGCTTTCTGTATGCTGTTTTGAAAAGGTGTATTGAGACTGCACAAGGTTTGTGCCATGGAGTTGCTAGGCTCTCTTCTGCCACCTTCACTGCTTTATTGAGACAAAGTGCTGAGCTGAATTCAGAAAATGGGTGAATGATGAGGCATGGGGTAATGAGAACTTGGCAGCTAGTGAAGAGAACCTGTGAAAAGATGAAGGGGATACAGAGGAGTATATATTGTTTCTTAAAAGTATGGTAAGTTAGTGCCATCTACTGTTAAATAATTGACTCTAGCAGCCATAGCTTATCTCTGAAACTCAGAAGAAAACTCAAAATTTGAACTACATTGCCTTTCATCTCTGACTTCAAAAATAAAAATTTCCGAGGGAGATTTTTATATTGAGATGGGATAATCTGCGAGGGAGTTTCATGTTGCCAAAGAAACTAGAGAATTCTCCATCCAAGTTCATGAAGTTTTACTTGCCTTACTCATAACTGAACAATGCGATGGAGGATTAGAGACCCAGATATAGACACACATAGCCCACGTGATTTCACCTAGACATTATAATCTTTTATTCTTATAATAGTTTTAATTTGAAAAGTATCTGAACCTGCACAGTCATAATATTTTGTGGCTGTGCTCTTAAGTGCAATGTTAAGTACATACTTGCAAAGATGACCTTCGTGACTGAAATCTTCTAGGTGGTTGGAGAAGGAACTATATATAGCCTGGCATACACCATACATAATGTCTTTGTAAGGAACTAATAATTAATATCCTAACGGCAGTGAGAGCTGTAAAAATCAGAGATGGGAGAATTTTTAGTTCGTGCACCAACTATGGTAAACTTTCAAGACTGTACTTTATAGTTCTCTTAGGAAAATATCTTGTCCACTTGACACCAGTCAGTCAGGCCAGCCTAAAGAATATGCATAGACCTCTTTTTTCCTGTCTCATAAAAATGCTTTTTCTGCCATTTGTTACCTGTTAAATTGGCTCCCTTACACGTGCTCTGGTTTAAACTGTGATTTAGAATGAAAAGGGGAAGAAGTATCAGGAGAAAGGAAGGAAGGATGAGCTAATAGTACTGAATGCAGTCTTCTATTGAGATTAGCATCCTAATGTGAGATTATCAGTCTTCAACAATTCTGTAACTTAAAACAGGGCAGACTGGTTTTTCCATTCTTAGTGTTGTCCTGTAACAGTAGTTTCACTACAGTCTGCAGTTCTCCTCACTTCTCTGGATACATTTCCTAATACCACCCTTCATTTCAGCACTGTGAACCTTTGTATATGGGAGATGCTATGTACCATCACCCAACTATCCATTAGTCATCATTCCCTAAAATACTAGCATTTTACTCTTTTACCCTACTGCCACTTCTATTCTTCTGGCAATATAGAAGTTATTGTCAAATCAAAAGAATGTGTGAAGTGTTTTCTCTTTAAAAAAGAAAAAAATCTTATGGTGACATACTTGACTGTGCTTGTAATGTATCTGATATCATGGTTTCTTTGTGCTCCTTCACTGTGTCTCTTACACACTAACTGCATTACTCTTTCTGCTCCCCACTCCAATGCCCAATGAATATGGAATTGGAGAAGGCAGTAGTTGAGTCTCCAGTATGTTCACTCCTTTGCTGTCTCTTATGTGTCCTAGGTTCAGGAGTCTTTGCAGGGCATGGGAAGCAGTGCCGACAGCTGTGACAGTGAGACAACTGTGACGTCACATAGTGAGGAACAGAAGACACCGATAGCCAAGGAACTGCCGTGTTTCAATAAGTTTGAGGAAGAGGAAGAAGAAGATGATGAAGAGGAGGACGATGATGATGATGATGAAGAGGATATTATCTCTCAAGTAGAGAGACGAAAGGTAGGGGCACCTTCTGGTAACAGGAGTGAAGATAGAAAAACTATTGACTATAAAACGGAAAAAAATCAAGGACAAGAAAGCAAGTCATCTCATATATCAGAGACAGTCCAAGGGGAGGTCGGCTCTAAAGAGGAAGACATTTCCAACAAGGAAAAAGAATTGGACCTGCTGGAGGAAGGCAGTGTGTTTGAGTTTCCTCAGTACCACACACACCATATCCTCAGGTCAATGGAGTCTTTGGAAGGTGATGGTTCCTCCACATCACCTGTAGACAGAGTTCAAGTCGCCTTGCAAAGAGCCGAGATGAGGATCATCAGCTCGTCTTCTGATTCCAGGGCCAGATGCACTCTGCTTAAGTCAAAAGATCATCTGAGGAAGCAGAGACTTTTGTTTGCTGAATCAGGCTATCCTCTAAGGCGCTCTCAGTCTCTCCCAACTGCACTGCTGAATCCAGTGAAAGTGGTGTCCTCTGTAAATGTCCAGTTAACTCCAGGAAAAGAGACGCTGTGCGGTCCTCCTTCTTTCACCTACAAGTACACACATGATGAGAAAGCAGCATCTGAGAATGACAAAAGCGAGGATGAGGCAGCCGCCAGCCAGCCGGTGTGCAAATCCACACTGTTTATTGCACCTTCATCCTCCAAGAAAGAAGTGCCCCAGACTGGGCCCAACAGGCTGTCTGAGGAGCTCAGTCCCACCAGGGTACACAGCTGCCCGCTGCACACGCCAGCACACATGTCCCAATCAACGTGCTCCCTCCACTCCCTCCCCACCGAGTGGCAGGACAGACCACTGTGCGAGCACATGAGAACACTCAGCACCCACAGTGTCCCAAGCATCTCTGGCTCTTCCTTCAGTGCCATGCTTTCCCCTTTCAACTGTCCCTTCTTTCCAAGGCATACTGGAGTTCCTCATCGACCTCTTGCCATCAACCCACCCTCCACCGTGGAGATGCAGCTACGCAGGGTCCTGCATGACATCAGAAACTCTCTGCAGAACCTCTCACAGGTAAGAGGAAGCCAAATTTTGCCCCTGGAGAAAAGGGCATCTTATTTTTTGCTGCTGTTTTAGGAGCTTCTGTTTAAAGTGGCAAATTTAAAGTGTTTAAAGTGGGGAGTTTTAGGTTAGATATTAGCAAAAGGTTATTCACCCAGAGAGTGGTTGGACATTGAAACAGGCTCCTCAGGGAAGTGGTCATAGCACCAAGCCTGGCAGAGCTCAAGAAGCATTTGGACAATGCTCTTAGGCACATGTTGTGACTCTTGGTTTTCCTGTGCAGGGCCAGCAGTTGGACTTTAATGACCCTTGTGGCTCCTTTTCAAGTCAGGATATTCTGTGATTCTATGGTCATCTCTCCAGTGCGCCATTATTTTTGCATTTAATGCTTTCTTATTGCAGTTGACTCAGATTGATTTGGATTTTTTTAAAATATTTTTTATTTTTTAGCTTTTATAGATATCCTTGGGTGAGAGGGAGGAACAGTGTACTCTTTATCAGCCATTATTTTAAGATGAGAGTCATTTGCTTTAGATTTAAAAATACATATTCATAGAATCATAGAGTGGTCTGGTTAGTCCTTTGATTTTTCTTCTGCTCTTTGACATACTTCCTATCCAACTAATAAAAGTGTATTTTTTCCTGGCAAGTCGCATAACTTCACTTGTCATGTCACTGATTGATCTCTATCTGTTTCTGTGCTGTTTCGTGCCAATTTTTTGCACTTTCAACGCTGGAGCTAGTCAGCATGTTCCTGATATTATCAGTCATTTATTAAGAATCGATTTTGTCAGAGCATGTGAAATTTTGTCCATCTCCTCAGAAAAGAAATGCTGAAGAATGTAAACACATGTATTTTACCAATTTCTGCCTCACCTTCTGCTCCTCCCGTCCCAGTTGCAGCTGTCCCTTCTCTCCCATCCTGGTACCGCTGTTTTCTTAAGTAGTGATCCAGTTTAGGAGCCTGCAAGCTCCTGCAGGAGGCTCTGTGGGCAGGGCAGTTCAGTCTCTCTTTATGAATACATGAAGACTATTCAGTTGTAGACCTAAGATTTCTGTGGGTTTAGCCCAAGAACAGACACGTGCCTGGCTGCACCATATTGCAGATGGTAGGCTGTAGTGGGCTTTTTCTGGACCTGTTATTTTGTTAATTTTGCCATTTGTTAGAAGTTAGAGGTGAGTCCACTCTTCCTTTGGTTATACCATCTGGCCCTGTTTCTCAGAGCAAATTTGGTGCTGTGGCCAGCTCTGCAGCAGGAAGCTGTGACCAACTGCATTTTAAGTCAGCCATTGCTCAAGGTAGTGGATGGTGTGCCTGGGAGGAAGTATTTCCAGAATTTAACCTTCTTTGTAGAATTTCCTCATGTATACCAATTGCAGCCTTGATTTGTATGAGGTTACAGTGTGCTACAGTACTTTTATGACATATACTATGGTAACTAAATGTACTGAAGAAGAAACCTCTGTATTAAACCAGAAATCATGCTAAAGATAGTTGAGTTTAAAAATAGAAAAAAAAATCACTAGAGGGGACAGTAACATCTCCTAGACCACTTCCTCCAGCATATTTTGTCTAGACTAGTTCCATTTTGGGGGCTCGGCCCTTCTCGTTGCAGAGGTTTGTATGAAAATGTATTCCTTGTTTTTCCTACAGCAGGGATCAAATTTGGCACACAGCATACTTGGTGGCTAAATAAAAAGTTGAGATGTTTCAAACGTGATTATGATTTTAGGAAGGAATAAAGAGGAGTAGATAAAGTCCTGATAGAACAGGGAACAAGAGAAAGCTGGCAGAGGAAAAACAAACCCATCCCCTTGATGTGATCATGTTTGAGCACAGCTTCTCTGGATGAATGGACGTGCTTCAAATTTTCCATGGCATATCAATAGTCGTTTGAATTCTTTCAAAATTATATTGGACAAGCTGTCTTTTTCATGTTTGAAAAGGTAAATGTTTTTGCTATTTCCACTGTTCTTTGTTGTGCCCTGTCTCTACATGTAATAACTCCTGAGTTTTATCTGTTTGCTCCATATGTTGTTGCAACATGCAAATAGAAATTCTTCAACAATCTTGTTTTAGTGAGAGATCATTAGCAAGCAGGGCTCTTTGGATGTAGGCAATGGAGTGAGACTAACAACCAAAATGAACAAAAACCCCCCAAACTAAGAACTGAGGAAAATCCCACAACAAATATTACTATAATCATGATTTCAAAATAGGACACAGTTTAATTTGCTCAGTTCTGGTTTTGAAGTTGTTCTTTTTATCATTAGCTAAGACAGTTTAGACTACTGAGTTTTCAGGCATAAAATACTTTCTGCAGAAAAACTTAGTTTTTGTTTCTACTCACTGTGTCAGACAGGATTAATTTGGTTTTTCAACCACAGCACACTTGCATTGCAGAGCTTTGGTGCACATGCATTACTTAAGAGGTTGTGCTGCCATTTTTTAATGTTTCCTATTCCTGCCACAGTATTTACATAGAAGAAATTTCAATGCCAGAAGGGGTGTGTTTTAACAGTGGCTACTTTTGAAGTGTCTACACATTTGAGAAGATGAGTTCATAAACGAGATGGCTGACTTTCCCATTTCAAATCGTTTGTTTCTTCCCTAGTACCCAGTGATGAGGGGTCAGGATCTTTCAGCTGCCACTGGTTACACTACTCAGAGATCATCTATTCTACCTCTCTATGAAGTAAGTGAGCCTACGTAGTGGTACTGAGTAAAAATTGAATATGAAGAAACATCCTAAATGTATCACAGATTGTGCTAACTTTGGGCAGTTCCTTGTCTTTTCTCTCAAGAGATAACAGAAGGCTTCATCCTGCAAATAATGTTAAAAGGGAATTAATTTAAAGACATAGAAACCCCTTCATGAGTTTGCTTGTATGATGCAGCTGAAAATGTTTTCTTGAGAAATTGTGAATGCACAACAGGCAGCTTCCATCGTATGCTGAAGTTGCTGAGGTGCTGTTAACTCAAAGGGCTCATCTGGGAAAATGTTGTTACAGGATCCAAACTTATTTTAATTTTTCCCATGTAATTAATTTTTGTATTTCCCCCCTTTCTCCCTCCCAAGAATACTTTCCAGGAGCTACAAGTGGTGAGGAGAAATCTAAACTTATTCAGAACCCAAATGATGGATTTGGAATTGACTATGTTGCGTCAACAGACCACAGTTTATCAGCACATGACAGAAGAGGAAAGGTAAAATGATCTTTAAAGAAAAAAAAAGAGAAAATATGTTGATGTATCAGGAAATATGTCACTGCCCCTGAAATCAGAGCAAGAAATCTATTAGTTTCAATTTGAACAGTATTAAAGCTGAGTTTTTGCCAAACCTTGTTTACTCTATTTCTTCATTCTAGAGTTTTTTACTCTTTGTTTCTTCTAACCTCTGTTTCTGTTAATTGATGATATTTTTTTCATCATCCTTTCTCCAAAGTGATTCTACAGCTGCAGATTTTAAGGACTTTTATGACAGGGTACTTGAACAAAGGGTATTGCAGCAGAAAAAGTCTTAAAGATTTTTATCTTAGATCTCTCCCCCCACCCATCTTTGTAGGTGTAAATAAGAATGAACACTGTAGCAGTCAAATACTTTTCCAGCTTTCAGTGGCTACTCGACAGGCTACAGATGGCATTCATATTCTAACTCCATATTCTAACTGTTTGTGCTCACCATAAGTTGCAGTATGAGGTGGAATAATTTTTAAAACTACTTTTATATATTTAGTTTAGTTGAATCAGCTCTTGACCTATCATTTTAAAAGTAAACATGTTTGAAATCAGTTAGATTGTCCTTAGACAATGGCTTCCTGGCCAAAATGTAGCTGCAATTGCTAGGGAATCTGTAACAACACAGGAGAAGTAAGACGTGATTACTGAATTGCTCTGTGGTTGTTGTTCTTATCAGTTTTAAATTGAGTTTGATTAGATATATGTATAAATGCTGATTTCTTTGGCTTGCACATATTTAAACATTTAAAGCTAAAATTTTTGGAGAATATTCTGTGATACACTGTGCTGTTTTGTCTTCTCCTTGAAAACATATCTATTTTCTATAAGTGGAGAAAGACTTCTGTTCCATTTAGACGTTCAGCTAATTTCGCTACGAAAATTTTCCATGAGTTTTCTGTGTTCCACTTCGAGTTCTCTTGTATGAAGTCCTTTACTCCTGGGACTGTTCTGCTCAGTTGTCCCTTTGCAGTGTGCAGCTGAGTGCAATGAATACTTTGTTCTTTTTGTGATGGTCTTGGTGTAGATATGAAGCTGATCAGCTACAGGGCCTGAGAAAGTCTGTCCGCATGGAGCTACAGGAGTTAGAGATGCAGTTAGAAGAACGCCTGCTTGCTTTGGAAGACCAGCTGAGAAGTCTGCACATGTCTTCACCTTACAGACCTCAGACACACATAGTAAGTATTATTTTTACAACAACATTATGTGTTTTCACAGTGTAATGTTCATCATAGAGTCATGGAATAGTTTGGGCTGGAAAGGACCTTTAAAGGTCATCTAGCCCAACCCTCCTGCAATGAGCAGGGACAAATAATAACTCATAACTATTAAAACTCTGACAGTGGGATGAAATCTGGGGAATCTAGTGAGGCTGTGTGTATTATCAGGGGTCATATTTTCTTATTTTCAGTCTGCATTTCATCTTGGGAAACAAGCAGTGGGAGAAGCTCTGCTCCCACAAACACTGCCCAGAAGCAGAAGGGGGAATAAAAGAGACACTTGTGTATGTTTATTGGTGGCATGGCAATGTACTTTCTCCTATTTTTCACTCAACAGAAGACTGTTCCTCTTTTTTCTGCAAGTCTGTCGTCAGCCAAACAAAAGAAGCACAGACAAAAAGTATCATATGTTCTTCCTGGGTTTCATTCCTCTTTCTTAGCCAGTCCTCTTCTGTAGAAACAGCACACGCACAGGACACATCTTCCTCTTCAGTATTTTGTCATAGGAAAAAAATTGAAACACAAGAACAGGAAAATATGGCATTACTGTGATCTCAAGCCAAACTTGCATTCTTTGAACCATATAAATATCTTTTTATTTGTAAATCCTTTTATAGAAGAGGGCCAGCTTTAAAAATTACTGAAACAAACTTTCTCCAACCGGCTTTGCTTCCTGTTTCCAGATTTCTGGTTTTACAGAAAATCGTCTGAGATGCAGCATGTTTATATATTAGCTTCTGACAGCTCTAAACAAATCCTCAGTGCATTAACTTGACTTAATTTTTCAGGGTATGTATGGAAGCAGAAGTGCTGATAATCTGTCATGTCCGTCTCCATTGAATGTCATTGAACCAGTAAGTAATTGTTGTGTACTGTATGTTTTACTGAGAAAAAGAACCACAAAGAGTTTACTTTAAAAAAGGTTGCAGGGGAATAATTTGACACATAATTTGAGAAATACTTTACTCCCTTGAATAGCTTTGTTGAGAACAACTGCAATTTTCCTTAAGCAAATTTAACTATAGGTGTAAGTAGCTGTAAAGGCTTGTTTGCTTTTAAGAAGAATATGTAGAAGTGAGATGTTGTTTGCATTTAGTTGATACAATGGCTACAGGGTGAATTTTTCTAGGGAAAAATTATCTTTTAGATTTCTGCACATTTTATGCTACTGAAAAGAAGTAGTTCAAAAACTGCAGAAAGAAAAGAACAAACAAACAAAAACACTTACGTGTGTCTCTGTCAGTGGCTCTGGCAAGATGTATAAGTATTGCAAAAGTCAGTGGCTTGGGGAACTGCCACAATTTTTATTTATGTTGGCTTTCAAAAAAGCACATTCCTTTTTATTATTCTCTTTGTTGCAGTCATAAAGGCAAAGCATGTATTTATTTTATAGCTGTATTTGTTACATGGAAGGAATGAGTAAATGATTAAATAAATAGCAAGAAAACATAGTTGTGTTTGTATGTGACTTTCTTTGTATGCTTATTCACGACTGTTTCTTTTATGAATCCCTAGGTCTCTGAACTTATTCGAGAGCAGTCATTTCTGAAGTCTGAACTGGGTTTGGGACTGGGAGATCTTGGACTAGAAACTCTCCCAGCAGAGGGTACAGAGTCCGTATTCTCCCATGGAAACTCGGATTCCTCTTCAGTGTGCTCTGGCCACGCAGGTAGAAAAGCTGGTGTTGGATCCTCTGAACTAACAGGAAAGTCTAAGAGTCAAAGCAAGAAGTTGTACCGAGCCTCTGTTGCCTTAACACCAACTCCCCCAGTGAGAGCAGGCACTGGACAGCAGGTGGAAAGCTCTGAGGAGCTTGCAGACCCTAAGCCAGAGGTGGAGCACCAACTTGAAAAAGTCCCTCTCATGCCTTCAGTTGATGAAATCCACAAAACTGTGGAGCAGGAGGAGCTGCAACAAGTCATACGGGAGGTGAGGAAGGAGGGGCTGAGATATAGGATGTTTGAACAGTGTTTACTGAAACCTAAAGACAGGCTGGCTGTAACTCCTGTCCATTGGCATATTCTCTTCCCTCTCAAACCACGCCTCTGTACTGTTACTGCACTGTGTCTGAAGGCTCAGAATTTGTCACTAGGTGTTCAAGCCACAGTTATATTCATGTGCAAAGCAGCAGATGTTTTATTCAGTGATAGTGATTAGCACATAAATTAATAGCTAGTTGCTACTATAAGTTCGGGTGGCAAAGAACTTGTCATCTCAACTACTTGATTAAGTAAGCAAGCAGCAGTATTTCAGTTTGCCAAGAAAAAATTTCTGTCATATTTACTTGCTAAAATGCCAAGTTGGAGTTAACTTGAATGATGAAATAATGTTTCTGAAACAATGCTGCAGTAAATGGTAAACATACTTTCCCAGTCCCTCTACCCCAACCTCTAAGGACTGTAGAATATAAGTAAAGAAAGCTGAAGGCAGATGAGAAGTTATTTCAGACTTTAAGGCTGATGTTGGACCAATCCTATTGGACTACTTTTATTGGCAGTCAATGAAAGTGGAGAGTGCTTGGTTATTTTTCCTGTAGGCTGGGTTAAAAAACAGGACTAAAACTGTGTGTTTTGTTTGTTAGTGGTATGATCTGCTTTCTGGCAAGTAAAATAAATGGGAAAAGGAAGCCAAAGAAACTACTTGTTCTGAAAGGAAGTGCCTGTGAAAAAGTGGAGTGAACTCTGCTGTGAATACGGAAATGGGAATTTAACCTTTAGCTGAGGGTCATTGGACCCTTAGCCTTTAGCTTGTCCCTTAAAGGTTTTGCATGGCTCTGCCATAAACCACTTAAAAGACAGGCAAGGTGTTGCACCTAGAAATGTAGAACAGGCCAGACTGTAACACTGTGGTACCTTCCAGATCTACCTTTGTTGAGTCTGTAATTGGAACCAGCTTTGCCTTAGTTTTGTCTTTAAAACAGATGAGATGCAGGCCACTCATCTCATGATAAAACAAGAGCTGTAGTCCCAGGGGAATCTTTTTCCACATCTTCACCCCTCTTCTCTTAGTGCAGAAAGAGGCAGTGTACTAGACCATAAGGTAGCCTTTTACTCATCATCTGATGACAAGAGTCTGCTGGGTCTGTCTCTGCAAAGTAGAGATGTTTTCTTGACTGACTAACTGTGGGCTTTGCTATGTGTGGGCACTTTACAGTGAGATTGTGAAGCAGTAAAGCATTATCAAGGAGTGTTCTGAATAGCTCAAAGCATGCAAAGATATTTACTTTGTTTACCTTTGATCAACTCCATAAATAACCAGAGCTGGGAGTGCAAAGAATAATGCATAGCCACAAACATTAACCATCTGGGGTTAAGAGGGTGAAGACTGGCAGTGAGGTGAAATGGAGACCAGCTTTCAGTAAGTAGCCTTATCATGCTGAGTAGTGAGTGCTTCATCCCATCAATAGCCCCATTAGAGTCAGTGGGATGAGTTATGGAAAGTGGCATTATCCTGTGGAAGGAAGGGTACTGCAGTCAGCTCACAGTGAGGTACCACCAGACCTGTACTTGGTATTAGGATCTGAACAACTTGCCATCACTGATCTTTACAGTGGACTTTGTGATGCTGCAATGTTCATCTCTACTTTGAAAGTCAAGGGAAGAATGAGACAGTGGCAAACATTCAGATGTCTTGATCTCCGTAATCCTCCTGCTGCCATCTTCTTCAAAGTAGCTAGGGTTGGAAGGAGTCTTGAGAAAGGCCTTGTTTTGGAGATACCATAAAATAGTCCCAGACATCCCAAATTCTCTCTCTTTCTGGTTCATTCTTTTTTTCATGTCTTTTTGAAGAGATTCCTTGCCTAATGCTCAGGGACTTTCACATGAGATATTTATTACACCTTGCACTTTGCTGCTGATTCTGCGGTGAAACCAGAATGGGGCATTTGTATGTATACGTATACAGGCTGTGTATCAGGGGAGGGTGTCACGGTGGAGGGTTGCTAAAGGAGAAACTGAGATAGGAAGGAGAACTGCAATTCCAATATCCTGCAAAAACCAGCAGAGACAATAAAGAGAGCTGGAGCCAAAGGACGGAGTTATTTCAGTCAATATTTTCTCTAAGGTTAGCCTGTGTGAAAGTTCCTCTTTAGCTTCATTAATTGATGGCAAATAAAGTTACATACTCTTTGCACAGAGATTGTTATTTGGGTTGTGTGGCACTGAGGACATTGTAATGCTGAAAGAATCCACACTGAACTGAGAGGCTACTATTCAAAGATGAGTAGTCAGCAAATAACTGAACTTGAGTCACTTTGTAAATGTTTGAGCACACAGAGAGATTGTCCTTCAGTTTAACTTCATTGGCAGTGGTTTTCATATCAACTCAAGATTCTCAGGATAAGTCTTGCAGGTCAAAGTGGAGATGCACTGGCTCAAAGCACCTGGTATATTTTGCAGACCCAGAACATGCTTTTAAACATTGGTCAGGAAAACCTTTTGTATTTCATAAGAGCTAAAATAGAGCATAAATTGAAATATGCCTTGCTTAAGTAGCCCTGTTGTTAGCAAAGGAATTCCAGTTTCATTGTCAAAAGAATGAAATCTGGTAGGATGCATTCCTGATGTATGCACTCACAAATATTAAACCCTTGCTTGTTCCTCCCATTCTCTGTAGCTGCATGACCCTGTGTTGGGGAAAGAAAAGTGAGGCAGTGGGTGTGATATGCCTGGGTGGGCTGTAATGCGTGTGAGCTTTGACCTGTAACTATTTACTGGCATTAAAAAATCCCATGGTGTTAACTTCTAGCATTAATGGACTAACTCCTACAGGAAAACATCCAGCAACATGAAATGTTAAAATACCAAATAGTAGCTCTCTTGTTTTGATGAAAATACAGCTTAATCTCCACTGGAGTCTCACATGAAGTACTTATTGCTTTACTTGTAGGTCACAGTGTCACTAGGAGTGCCACCAGGCCCTCTCATTGTCCTCTTCTCCAGTTTAAAAAATGTGGAAGTTTAAAAAGCTTTCTGCTTAAGAGCAATGGAAGTTTTGATTTTGCCAATGGTTCTCTATTGTAAATGACAATGAAGTTACATTATAAAGAAATGTATGATTTTCCTGTCAACATCTGTTTTAAGAGGCTGTAATGAGTCTTTATGAGAGAGAGATGGTCTGATAGAGAATCTTCCTTTCCATTTTCCATTCAAATCCGTGTTAGCTCAACATTGATCAAAAATATATGTCGGCTGTTCATACTTCCTGTGTGCAAGTGTTAGTTTCCTCATCTTACTATCTTGAGCATAAAAACTCGCTAGCTGCTGCCATGAAGAAGTGGCACAGGAAGAAAATAGAGTAGAAAATAATACTTTTAATTATAGGAAATGTACCTCAAGATCAGAAGCAGGAGGACTGTGAAAAGCCTCGTTCCCGTTTGTCATTAGTAGATGAAGAGCACCAATCTCCAGAATTGACACAGTGGCACATTTCACTCACAATCAGTTCTTTATTAAGCAGCAACATATTACAGTAATGGTAACTCTTTACTTGGGAGAAAGATCACTGGATTACTGTTGTAAAACTATCTATGAATGTGGTACTATGCCATCATTGCAATATTGAATATTAGTGTTGTACCAATGTAGTATATGTACCATAAATGAGTGGTTCTCTCCTCTTTCAAATGATCATTTTTCATTCAGCCGCTAAAAATAACTGATGGAGCATTCATTGACTGCTTCTCTGTCTTTCGTGCAGAGGAAGCCTTGGCAGCAGGCTGTGTCTTCTGCAGAGTAAATAGAATGTGCACCTTGCCCTAAATGATTTTTAAGGGAAAAGACAAATATTGGCCGTTGGTCATGACACACGCGTGGTACTGAGTCACTGCAGGAATCAGTGCTGTGCTCATCACACAGGAATGACCTTGCTGAGGCTGGAGAGGGGGGAGGAAGCAGTGGCAGTGAAAAGAAGCAGTGGAGGGTGGCCTAGTTACCATCCAGACAGGAAGGTGAGAAGCAGAGGGCTCAAATGGCACCAAGGTCAAGCCAGAAGTTGTTGGAAGAGCTGAGAATAGAACAGGAGCTGCTTTGCTTCCAGTCTCTTGTCACAAGACTGTCTGTCATACTAGACCATTTATTTGCTAATTTGGGAAGCTTTTATCAGTTTTCTTTGGAAAGTGAGGTTTATTTTTGTCTATCTGTTGAGAGAAGGGCACGGAATGACTGTTTTGTAGCACACTCACAGAACCACCCCATGTGATACTGAAGAAGAAAAATGGAGAGAACACAGGGGCTCACTTATGACTGTGGCCTGCTGGACAGTTGGGGTGCCTTGTGCAGGTTTTCCTGTGCCTGCATTTCTAAATACCAAAACTTTTACTATGCTGACAGTGGTTCTAAAGCTTTGTACATCTATGTGTATGTATCAGCATAGGCATCCTCTGGACTTTCAGCTGACAGTAAAACAGGTCCTATTACACACTGGCTTCTCTTTTGTCTGTTCATCAGCAAACAACCCAACTGCAAACCTGTTTCCCAGTAATATTATAGTCTCTGAATTTCTACTTGATGCAAAGTAGTAATGAAATGAGGAACTTTGCCACTAATGGTTTAGGAATTGAACTGCCTGCCAAAGAGAACAAGGGATAAACAACCTGTTGCTAATGCTGCTGCCACCCTTCTGACGTTTTGCTTAATCCTTTTGACGCACCAGGAAAAGGGGAGACTTACAAGAAAAAGAAAAGTGTGTTGCTTAACTGAGCTGATGAGTGCTTCTGTGTGTGACTCTGGGCCAGGCTCTGGCTCTTACCCCACTGCACCCTCTCACAGTTGTTGTTCTCCTCAACCCTTGGAACTGCATCTGATTTGTCCCTCCTGAAGACCATCCAAAAAAAAATAGTTGGTGCCACAGATTTCTTGTACTTGCAAGAAGCCCATAGTATTTTTGTATGTCATGCCCTGCTCTTTTCCAGCATAATATGCTCTTGTAGAATTATGTTTTGCCTCCTTTTCTCCTTTGTTTCCTTTACTGTAGCCATCAGCGCTCCGCTCTTCCTTTGTTCTAGCCTCAGCCACTGTCAGTTGCCTTATACTAGAAACTCCTAGGTGTGTTTTATATAAAACTTAATAGAAAAATGCTTTGTCACAATCCCGTGAAAAATAGCCTTTACTTGCATAGATCACATCCCAGTGGTCAACTGATGATGTAAGCAACTCTTGAAGTTCTCCGTTTCTCTTTCCTGCTGTAAGTATGTGATTAGGATTCATCTCCTTTTGAATTACATGAAAACAACAGCTGATGTTATACTCCATTTGTGAGGTAGATCAGTCCTGCCTTCCTTTTCAAGAGAATAACAACTTGTCAAAAAGCAGTGCATTTGGAGTGCTTTTGATCCTGAAATGCTATTTTCAGAACTTTGCATAGTTGGAATGTATTTTTTCTTAGCATAAAACCAGTTATCCTAAGTGTAAAACATAAATATATTTACCATATGGCAAAATAGAACTAGTTTGGTTTTCATTTATATGATTGGCAAGAACTTTGAAATTACTTAGTTGTTTTTCCATTCTTCTAATGTTTTTCCATTTGCATTTTTTGAAAGTTGGCTTTTTGGTGGCGTATGCTTTCATATGTTGATAGTGTCAAACACATCTGCAATATCATTTAGTTTTATCCATTGGTTATATAACTTAACTGACCTTAAAACTTCGACTAATCCCTTTCAGATCAAGGAATCTATTGTTGGTGAAATAAGACGAGAAATAGTAAGTGGATTGTTAGCAGCTGTATCACCCCAAGGCAGATCTGCAACTGCAAAACAAGATGCACAGCCATGAAACTGGTACTACAGGTAATCTTTGGGCATCTGCAAGAACCAGATTTTATTTTTTTATCGTATAAAATATCACTGTTAACTTAAACCTTCCTTTGTTTGCATTTTGCCCTTGAAACACAAGTGATCAAAATTGAAGTTCATTAAATAAAGAGAATACTGATAATCCTGGATAGCTTTGGAAAATCAGCTGGTTTATAGTTGGCCCATTCTACTGTCAGCTTTTATATAGTGGTCCTTGATTTTTAGTTTCAGTATGCTCTGTGATGACTTTGAATGTGAATGCATCATGCAAGAGGATTTCTGTAGTTTGCCTGCCTTAGATATTAATATTATAAAAATATATACTTAAACATAATAAGTAGACTTCCAAAAATCTAATTTAGATCTTTATCTTGCCTTTTTTTTTCTGTAAGGTTGGATATAGTCGGAAATGCTGTGGGATTCTGCTTTGGGCAGCACACACTGGTGAAAGTGTCAAGTTGTTTTTGCTTCAGGAGGTGTTAAAGCTGCTGAGATAGGCTACTGCGTTCGACGTTTGGTTCTGTGGTGTGTACCTTTCCTTGAGTTCATCTGTAAAGACTTAGACACTTTAACTAGTTCATTACTTTCCTTAAAGCATCAACAAAATTGTGGCGCTCTGAAAGGTTTTTTATTTATTTGTATGTCCCTGTTGTAAATTTTTATGTAGCTAATTTCTTTGTCTAATGATGCATCATGAAACTTGAAGATTTCCAGACATAACCAATTTATAGATAACACGTGCGCATTCAGCCTAGCTTTTAAAAAAAAAAATAAAAAAAAACTCCCACAACAACCCTCCTCCCCAAACACTGACCTCTATGAGGTATTTATTGTGCAATAACTGATCCACTTTAAGAGCTTGAAATAACCAATAATGGTTTCCACTGCTGTTACTTAGTGCCACTTCAGAGGAAGGAAACAATCCTGTCATAAAAATTGCTGTTAATTCTTGGGGCGGTTACTATTAGCAGAGTGGTAGAATGACATGAGGTTACTTAAAACTACTTAAAGTTCTGACACTGAAAGCCTTATCTCTGTGTAGAAGATAACTTTTAACTAATTTTGTTTGCTTCCTTACTGTTTACTCATCCCTCTATAGGAAAGTGCCTTACTTAAGCACTGTGTTGTTTTTTTTGGTGTTGACTACTTGCAGTCATACCAAGAGAAGTTCTCTTTTGCTTCATATTAACCAAAACGCAATAAAAGTACTGATCTTCTGAAAGCAATTAGGATTTGCAACTTGGAATGGATGAATGACCTTGCTTGTATTATGGGGAAAATGGAAAAAATCTCTTTTCCTTCTCCATCCCTCACTGACTATATTTTCAGTTAGCCTGGTGAATATGTGTTTGTTCCAATGGAGCAAATTGGAAGTCATTGGAGTTTTTATGTGGTCAAATAGACATTTAGTGGATATGTAATATCCCTTTTGGCTGTGCTTGAAATCTCTTCACTCCTTTGCCATTTCCATCCACTAAAACTCTTTACACTATGTCAAGGTCTTAAATCAAAAATAGTTTCAAATATTACAATATTATATGAAAAAGTTTATAAAATTTTAAATTGTGTTAGGAAGACACACAAGGGCTGATTTCTTAAAAAAGGTGTATATTAAACCAATAAAATATTTATTTTGCCTATAATCTGTGTCAGTGTTTTTCATTGTGCATGGTTTACTCTCAGGTAAAATAAGTAACATAGATTTGATCAAACAGTACATAGACTGGAGAACAGCAGGAAGGCTCAGGACTTGGGTTTCCAAAAGCTTTCAGATGTTCAAGGGACCCTTCATGCATAGGAAATGTGAGATATAAATTTGAGAGCAATGTTAGCAGTTAAAACCACACTCTTACAATCATTGCCCTCTGTTGTGGCTCCAAGAATTTGGTTAGTCTTGACCTCTCCTCAGAGTTTGTCCCTCTGAGTAGAGCTAGAACTCTCCTGAATACCTTATTCTGCATGCTTAAAAATTGAAATTTAAGAGGAGGCAGTATAGGAGATTCCTGGAGTGTGTGGAAGATGACTTCCTGATACAGCTGGTAAGTGAGCCTACCGGGGGAGGGTGTGACCCACTAGACCTGCTGTTCACAAACAGAGAAGGGCTGATGAGAGATGTGGTGGTCGAAGGCTGTCTTGGGCACAGCAACCACAAAATGATATAGTGTTTGATTCTTGGTGAAGTAAAGAGGGGCAGGGGGGATTTAACAAAACCTCTACCTTGGACTTTCAGGGGATGGACTTCGGCCTGTCTAGGACACTGGTTCAGATAGTCCCTTGGGAAACAGTCCTTAATAACAAAGGAGTCCAGGAAGGCTGAACATACTTTAAAAAGGAAATCTTAAAAGTGCAGGAGCAGGCCATCCTCATGTGCAGAAAGACAAGCCAACAGGAAAGAAAACAGATCTGGCTGAACAGAGAACTTTTACTGGAACTCGGGGAAAAAAGAGAACCTTTGGAAGAAGGAGCAGGCAACTCAAGGAGAGTACAAGGCTGTCATTAGGTCATGTGGAGAGAAAATTAGAAGGCAAAGTCTCAGCTAGAACTCAATCTGGCCATTGCTGTGAAAGATAGTTAAAAGTTTTTATAAATGTATTAACAACGAAAGGAGAGTAATGGAAAATCTCCATCCTTTATTAGACTCAGTGGGAAACATTTTCACCAAGGATGAGGAAAAAGCTAAGGTACTTAATGGCTTTTTTCCCTCAGTCTTTAACAGAAAGACCAGTAATCCTCAGAGAACCAGCCCCCTGAGCTGGTAGACAAGGACAAGGAGCAAAATAGACCCACTGCAATCCAGGAGAAAGTACTTAGTGACCTGTTGAGCCCCATAGGCAGTCGAGTTTATGGGACTGAATGGGATTCACCCGAGGGTACTGAGGGAGCTGGCAGAGGAGCTTACCAAGCCACTCGCCACTCTCCGTCATTTATCATCAGTTCTGGTTAAGCAGAAAAGTCCCAGACAGCTGGAGACTGGCCAGTGTGACACCCATCTACAAGAGGGGTCTGAAGAAGGATCCTGGGAACTGTGGGCCTGTCAGCCTGACCTCAGTGGTGGAGAATGTTATGGAACAGATCATCTCGAGTGCAGTCACGTCGCATATGGGACAACCAGAGGATCAGACCCAGCCCACATGGATTTAGGAAAGGTAGGTTCTGCTTAACCAACATGATCTCTTTTTAGGACCAGGTGACCTGCTTAATGGACGAGGGAAAGACTGTGGATGTAGTCAGCCTTTGATGCTGTCTCCCACAGCATTCTCCTGGAGAAGCCAGCAGCCCACAGCTTGGACAGGTGTACTCTTTGCTGGGTTAAAAACTGGCTGGATGGCTGGGACCAGAGAGTGGTGGTGAACGATGCTGCATCCAGTTGGCTGATTCTGTGATTCTATGATTCTAATATAAAGCCAAGGGCCATATTTTTGAAATCCTGAGAGCTAGCTGTTTTCTGTGGGTTGATTACAGCTACATCCCTGTTAGTACCAAGACAGAATGGTCTTTAGCCTGCTGCAGAGCTATGTCTGTGGCACAACTCAAATAGGCAGAGGTTTGTGGGCCTAGTTCTTGGAGGATTTTTATTTGTTTGTTTGTTTCTGTTGGTTTTGAGGTGAGTAAGCATGTTTCTAGCCCCCACTGTTGCAGTGAAAAGCTACAAAAATCACCTCTGCTGAAATGTGGAGGCATCTCAGCATTCAGCAGATGGAGGCAATAGCTGGAAAGGCGGGAGCAGCTCCCCACACCATTTGGGTTACTGCTGCCACTCGCCCACAGCACCCTGTGTCTGAGACCTGGAAAGGAAAGGACTGAGGATGGCCACAGAGCCAGCTGCAGGGCCAGGGGTGAGTATGAAGCAGGAGAGGCTCCTGCTGCTGGTAGTTTCTACAACACTGTTTGGAGAGGACTGGAAGTGACCCTGCCTCTGCCAAAAGAATTTATATGATCTTGAAGCTCTTTCAGGTACTTTTGCTGACCATGACCTTCACAGAGGGAAAGCTGCCCTGTATCTTCTGCTTTCTCTAAAACTGTGGTGTGCAAGCCCTTGGCGGCCTTTATTTAGAAAGCGGGTGATGCCCAAGATGCTCCAAGCTGAGCATTTTCTCAGCACCAGTTTGCTCTGATTGCCGTCTCTTTTAAGGTGCCGACTTAGAGCCTTGCTGATGCAGTCCGGTCACCGATGTTCACAAGTACTGCTCTGCTTGGCCTTGAGGGGCAGCATTTGTACTGCCTTTGGATTTTGTGTACTGCTGAGCAAATGGCTTACACTGGAAATACAGCATAGGTCAGAACATTTTCATTCTGTTATACCACAGGTAAATCTGTTTCAGTGAGACTGACCACAGGAAGATCCTGATTAGGGAGAAGGAGCAAGAGCCCAATTTGGAAACTGAAGTAGTTCAAGTCATGACTAGCAGTATAAATCAAAACCATACCTAAACTACTGGAAAAATTTTGGTTTGGAGGATTTTTTCAATAGGGAACAAACCTAGAATTCTGAAACTTGGGTGATGTCATAAAAAAGAATAATTGCTGATTAGATGGTTTCAGTCCAATGCAACACTTTCTTCTGAATTAAAATGATAATATAAAAATGATACATGATTTGATTTTCAGGAAACTCAGTAATTTGACATAAAGCAAATTTACTTTGATTTTTCATATGTGATTTTAGATGTGATGGTAATCCTTCATATTCATGATGTAAAATAAAAATGCACAATATTGTTATAAAAGTTGTAAAAATAGAAGACAAGACGATTAAAAAAATTAAAATCACTTGATAGTTTGATATAGCTTGGATAGGTGATTCTGCATAGATGCTTGCTAAGTGATGTGTGAATATACACAGAAACATTTTTTTCTTTCATCATCAGGATAAAAGGAGAAAGCCTGGACAACAGTTAAGTAATGAAAAGGTAGCAATGAGAGAGCAGCACGATGAAAAGCCAGAATTGCCTCAATGAGTGAGTAGCTGTTCTGCTTCCTATGAAATCTGTGAACTGTGGTAGCCCTTGGCTCCTGGCTTGTCTTACTCGTGGAGCAATCCTTTCCTGATGCACACAACACCTGTATAGGAAATAACAAACAACTGTGCCTCAGCCACCTTCTCCAGTTCACCAAAACCCAGATACTGTCCTGCAGGTGTGCCACGGATACACGTCCAGCTGGCTCAGTCCCTCCCTTTCAGATGCTGCAGGCAGGATCTTGAGGTTTGCTGTGACTTCTTTAGGTTTAGCATGTCCTCAGAGGGGGAGGAGAAGGCTAGAAATAAGGCACGTCTGAAGAGTCTCAAAATCAAAAATGAGAATTTTAAAAACATGTTCCGAATTTGGCATATTGAGCTTTTATAGCCAATTGATGACTTTTCATTTTCAGACCGCTGGTGTGTGTTCACACAGGAGTTTTATAACTCAGACTCTGAAACTGTGAAAGTTCATTCCTTTGTCATCATCTCTGTGTTCTATATTTTAACTTCTGTTTAAAAAAAAATTACAGTAACAACTAATTTTATATAATTGTTTAATTCAGTTGTGTAGTCAGTTTTTGCATTAAAGATTTCATATGGAAATAACACAATATAATTTAATTCTAAAACCTATATACACTGCCTGCACTTCTGTTTATTGAAAAATGTATTAGACTTACCCTACTCTTGGTAAGGAAGCAATTTCTAGCATATCTTTCTGCTGAAATACCTTCCTAAAACTAGTACCAGAATTTTGGTTTCTGCACTATTGAACTGTAGTCCATATTACACATGGATCTTTTGACCATCTAATCAGATTATGTTCCATTAATCCAACTCATTTCCTATATTTTGGAAGTATGTATTCTACTGATGGTACTGGATAGGACCTTACAGTAAATGCTTGTACATTACTTGAAAGTCTGGAGAGCTGTGAGTTTCAGAGGAAGACAGGAATAGACAGTATCAGTTCTTATGTGCTTGGATAAAGTTACTTTAAACTGATTCTGATTAAAACTTACTGCTAAGAAATTATTATCTTAGCAAAAGAGATTGTATAAATAAAAATAGTTGTATTTTTTTACTTATCTAAGCTTTACATATCCACATATATAGTTAGTACATTAACAAGTCCAAGCCTGATGTTCTATGGATGAGAACTGGTGATGGAAATTTGAGTTAGGCTATTATCAGGCCATCAGCTCTCACTGAATGTCCCACTGACTTGGTCACTGCTTGACAAGACTTTCTGTTATTCTTTTTGTCTTGCCTGTGGCAGCACTTAGTACTCATGAGGCAGATGTGATCTGCTCTGTGTTCTCCCACCCTTGCAGATTTTAAGTTCTTTGCATTTTCTGTGCATAAATAGCAGACTGTGTTTCCAGCAACTCAGTGGGAGTCACCTTGTTTGCAATGTCTGTATTTAGCTGGTTTGAACAGAAAATTTTAGGGTCATTTTGAATATCTTATTTTTTGTTCTTGGAAGGCTTGCATCTGATTTTAGCACCTGTGAGCAATGCACAGTACAGAGCCCCAACAGGAAAACCGGTCCATGAAGAGTTATGGTGTGCACAGCAAAGACAATGTACATGTCTCTTCTGCTCAACACCAAGATCATGATCAACACCAAGAGCTGTAAAACTGATGCTTCTGTACAGACAAAGGCAGAGAAGAAACTCAGTTTATTAGAAAAAGGCAGAAGGAAGTGGCACACTGAGGTCCTTTTGGCTGCAACAGAAAGCCAGTGTGCTCTGCAGCATTTCTCCCCCAGTACTGCTGGAGCTGCCCAGGAAAGCTGGGGTACCCAAGGAATGCACAAGTCAACATATCTTTGTTAGGACTCTCACATCAGTGGCTACAATGGGGGATTAAAGCTGTATCCTAAGAGATGTACTGGAAGAAGTGCCACTTTCAAGCTGAATCCTTGCTCTGAAAAGGCAGCCTAGTAAATCAGGGTATTGTAACTTAATGCTTCTCTGCATCTGCCCTGGTGAAATTAGGAGTCAAATCCTTAAATATGTTGGCTTTACAATGAACTCCAGGTCTCCTCTCCTCTCAAGAGTGATGCTGCAGTAGATCCCTGACCACACCAGAGAAGGTGAGGTAACACAGCCACAACAGAAATTGTGTAAGGAGAGTGCAGGACAGACACCCTTGAATTCCCATCTCAGCAGCCTTGTCTTTGACTGGAAACAAGATATAAACCTCTCCTAGGACAACAGAGGAAATACCTCAAGCAGGAACTATGCTGTGAGTGCTTTGATAGCTCATCACTACAGTAGGATATATTAAAAGGCAGTGCCTCATGCTAGAACTTAGTGAATGACATAGGAAGGAAAGATCTTGCACAGTTATTATTTTTAATTCCATTATAGTTTTAGCTGAATCATGAAGGCATTTGAAACATTATGGGGAGTGCACTAAAAACAGAAGATGAGCTAAAAGGACTTGGCAGTGCTTAAATGTGTTTCAGCTCTTCCCCAGACTGTGATGCAGTCTATAGAAAATGCAAACACACTTTGCCCGGAGACTTCTAGTGCAGCAAATTAGGTGTAAGAGTGAGCCGAGGTAGTAATCCTGTAATGCTGTATCTGAGTGCTCTCTGAAATGTGCCTTTTATACTATTTTAAAAATACTTTTGTTGTTATAATGCATGTGAAGATTGTTGGGCAGTCAGCTCCAAATAGGAACAGAGAGGAGAGGTGCAGGAAGCAAATACCTCCACATCACATTGCTGGTGGGCCTCTCTCCCAGACATAGCAGCCCCATTAAGGATTTGTCTTTGTGTCTTGTTCTGTCCTGTTTTCTGGCTCCCTTTGGAACCTGCCAGGAAGTGGTTTTGTTGGTTTGTTTCTTCATAAGATTGTTTAACTTTTTCCTTATATACCATTGATGGCAATGCATTTGAGACATAATTAGATAGCAAAGTCCAGCAATCTAGAGCTGAAATGCACCACTATAATCCTTTGAGCATTTAATATTTTAGTAAATTTTCACTCTCTGAATGTTTTTTTTTCAAACTATTTTATCATTAAAGTAAGAAACTTTAAACCTTTGAAATAATTATAGCTCCTGTAATCAGTAACATATACTATAATTGTAATTGCACAATTTAATACATGACATTTCAGAGATAGCTAGAATAGATATTTGATGGCAAACAGTTTTTTTAATAGAGAAACTTGACATTTAAAATATGTCATTTATTAATATATATAGTAGCAAAGCAGCTGGAAAACATTTTTCTCACATTATCTGAGACTGAGAAAACAAAAATAATTTTCTTTTAAGTATGAAAATTCAAGAGGAAAGCCACAACTTCAGATCCCTGTTTATGTCCTTCCCCACCCCCCACCCCCCCCCCGTATACCCTGTATGTATGTATATATCCCTGGTATGTATGTGTGTATATATCCCTGGTATGTCTGAAGCTGTCTCTGAAGATAACAGCATGTCTGCTCATGAAGGACTTGTGAAACTGGATAATTAGACTGTCCTGAAAACAACTTTCTAATTGTCCTTAGTGAAAGCAGCATCTGCCTCTCTAACATCAGTGTCTTAGACTTAGTTGTACCAGCAGAACTGCTGCAATTGCACTTTGGCTCTAATTGTCTGTGGAAGTCTACAAAGCAAATTATGTTTTGTCTTTGTGGGAGTAGTGAAGGCTTAAAAATGATCATACAAAACACTGAACATCAGTATTCTGTCCATCTCTTTCCTTTGTTTTGGTAAATGAAAGTGAGCATTTCACCCTAGCACCGAAAATATTCGGGACTCAGACTGAGAGGGCCCAGAATAACCTGATCTTGGGCTCTGCTTCTAGCAGCAGTAGGGACCAGGTATCTCCAGAAGGCCCCCACCAAGAAGACTCTTCTGTGATTCTACAATTCTAAGTTAATGCCAACTAAAACTATCACAAGAAATCAAACAGGAAAGTTGCTAGCTACTTGCTGTCAGCTGGAAACCACTGCAGTTTTGATTTGAATGAAGAGGGAAATTTCAGCCCTCACTGAGAATTATTTTTGATCCCTGAGCCAACTGGATCCTTCATTTTTAGTGTATCCTCACCTCCTGATCTTTATCAGGTCCTTCATAAAGCAACTTCCTAGTGTGCTTACCTCTGCTCAGAAATGCCCTGGTGTTCCAGTAATGTGTCACAGTTTTCATTTGTAAAAATCAAAGCCAAGCAAGTATTCCATCCCTGACTGGCTGTTTTTTTCTGCTGTGTATGGCCAGAGCATTATTCTTATCCATGATTCTTGCTCTTTCCCTTCCTCCTTCGCTGGCACAGGTGGAAAAATACTCAGTGACTGAATAAGCTTGTGGTGAGCTGTGAAAATCCTTAGCGCTCTCAGTGGCTTGAGGAAAGAACACATTTGCAAATTCCTCTGACTTTTACAAAGGGGTAGGTTAAGCCAGTGGTTGCTGTGTATCATTTCACACACTTCTTTTGAATTAACACAAAATGACAAGTGAAAATAATTATATTCACAAGAGACTACTATTGATATGATTGACCAAATTATTTTTCTGGTCTTGGAAGAAGACAGAGATTTTGTACCCTGAAGTAGTATTTGGCCTCTGAATTTTAACCACCAAAAAGTGAGATAACTAGAATCATCTTTCCTTTTGCTAAAGTTAGTGGAGAAAAAGTGTAATCTCGAGTAAACACTATATCCTGCTTAACTAGGATAGAATTAAATGCCCATTGATATGCTTAGCATGAGGGAACTGAGACAGCTGGCTTAAATGTGAATGTTCTCAGTATCTGGAGTCATGCAAAATGAAGCTCACCAAAAGAAATCACAGTCTAAATCTGCAAACCCAGCCTGAGGTGCAAACCCTCTTAGCACACCAGAGAAGCTTCATGGAGGTGTGGGCATCTGCGTAGCATCATCATCAAAAAATCTTCCTGTAAGATTTAGAAGATTCTAAACCTATAAGATTTAAAAAAGATTTGAAAGATCAAAGGCAATTGTTTGATACGTGAGAAGAGGAGAGCAGTTCTGGCACACTGTAACAGAGATCGAATTATTGCATCCACCCCTCCTGCTACCTCCACCCCCAAAATCTGAAAACTTCCTGATTTGTGTTCATCAATAATTAAGAGCCCATCAGCAATACTCAGAGGGAGCTTGCATTGCACTTCTGAGCAGCCAGTTAGTAATATATGGTGGAGAGATCCTCTTTTTCAAATCCCAGGGCTCCAGGCCATGCAATGCTAGTATTGCATTTTCAATTAGCTTCTGAGTGAATGCTTGGCATATGTAGAAGTGAGCTGGTACACAATTAGCTTATTGTTCCTTTCAGCTTTCTGCTGAGAGGATCTGAAGGACTGCTGAAGAGAGGAGAGAGGGGGAAAAAAAAAGAAAATAGCCAAGCTAGTGGCATCTCTGTGGATGTGGAATAAGGGAGTTGCTCGACTCACGCAGACTCCCGAGCTAAGTCGGGAGTTACAGCTGTTACTGCAGAGCGCTCAGCCTGGCTGTGGGGAGGGCGCCTGGGGAGAGGGGCAGACCCAGTCTCAAGCTCCAGGCTCTTCTCTCGTCTGACTCGCCTCAGCATCACAATGGAGCCCAACAGTCCCAAAAAAATACAGTTTGCTGTGCCCTTGTTTCAGAGTCAAATAGACCCCGAGGCAGCTGAGCAGGTAAGGAAGACAAGTTTCTTTCACTGTTTTGAGGGAAGGGGGTAGGAATGGGGACAAGATGTGGGGTGAGAATATGTAATACTTGTTGCCTAAATGGTTTTCTAACTTATATTAGTGAAACTGTAGATTAAATGCTCTGGAGGTTGTAGCAATGTCTAGGTATACCTAAAGAGGGAGAAGGATATGTCCTCTAGCCAGAATACGGCTTCTATAACTTGGGTAGGTTTATTCAGTATATATTTATTGTGCTTTTCTGTAACTGCACTTGTACCCTAATACATACACTTCACAGGAATACACATTCTCAACAAATCAAGTATATTATTTGTACCTAAAGCAAAACATGAAGCTGATAATAGGTACCTAACAGAAATATTGGGTAGAAGACATCTTATTTCCCATTTATTTTACATGAGAAAATACTAGTTATGTTTTACACTATAGTCATCACTTCAGTTACTTCCCATATATCTCATGATTTTTATATAGTCTTCTTTATGTCATTCTTACAGTGTTTTACATGTTTGAACAATATACACGTATAGAAATATGCCTGACTTTTGTCCACTGGAATGATGCATGTGCTATTTTAGGTTTTGACTCACTCCCAAAACATACACATAATATATATATGTGTAGCAATACAGACATCTAAGGAGAAAATGATAGCTATTACTGTGTACAGATATGCATAGATGTGCATAAAAAGAGTCACAGGGAGTCTTGTGAGAAAAACGGGATAAATCCTAATTAGGTGACCCAATACATTTCTCTCAGTGCAACTCATTCTCAGCATTTGCTTCTATTTGGGTAAGTCTAGTTTTAGATGATACCAGGGGAATATTATAACCTTGACTGTTCCATTCCATTAGCTATGAAATTCTTTATACCTTTGGGACAGGTATCTGGTTTCCTGAATATTCTGATGTCATGTCTCTTAAAAGGAAGACACCTTTGCCAGAAAACAATGAGTTTTGAGTGACCACTGAATGCAGAAATATTAGAAGGGTGCAGAAGAGAATTGCTGCAGGTCTTCATTTTGCCCATAGGTACTTCTGAGATGCAAAATGTCCATGCTTTATTGAACAGTTCTGCAATGAATTCAAGCAGAATGTGTTTTGGTATTTTTCTGAAATCTATGAGAACCATAGGATTAGGATTTCCTGGAATTCCCATGGCTTTTGAAATGCGGTGGCCCAAATTCTGCCTGGTATTTATGAGCAGTCCTTTTTTGTGTGTGTGTGTGTTGTGAGTTTATTTCCAAGTGTGATACAGTTTCACTGTGGCCGTATGATGAAATTAAAATGGTAAATTCTGCTGTCAGCTACAGTTATGTTAATCTGGAATAAACCCATTAACCCTGATTGATGTAATTTTCCACTTACACCTCTGAAAGCAAAATTTGAATCCAACTAAATACAGATGTTGGATCAGCAAATAAAAAAGAACAAATGCATTGACATTGAGGTTTCGTGTCAGAATGGTTTCTAGCTTAAATACTCTTGGTCCCTCTCTTAAATTCAATAGAATATCAAGCCTGGAGGCTTTAGTGAAACAACAAAAAGCTTTCAGTGCAAATGTGTGCATTATAGGAGGGTAGTCCAATACCATGCAGTTCAGCCACTGTTAATGGAACAAAAGTAGTTACCCAGATAAACTCTGAATACGAAAAATTTCATACAATTCAGGATTATATATCGGTATGTAAAGATCTGCTGTATAGTGCTTTTCAGAAATACTCTTTTGAAAGTCTTAAATACTGGAGGTTTTTTAGTTAAAGAACAGTAGTAACACCTCTGGTCACAGTTTAGAAATATAAATTCATTGCAAGGCATACCTGTAATATCAACTGAGAAGTGCACTTGCAAAATATTACTAATTATTACTTGTGAGAACTATGACAGCACTAGGGATTTGCACATACAAGCTCACAAACTACTGCAATCATCTTCCTGATACAAAGCTAAATGTCAATATTTTAAGATATGACTGATATTTGTCAGCACTACATGTCCAAAAACTTAACTCAAGATGATTACAAATCCTAAAGGTATTTTGGAAAGCTCTCCCCATGCCTTTGCTCTGCCCGTACAAGCAAGAGCATGACCCGGATCACTGTCAGACCACACAAACTGTCAGAAAGACAGTGAAGTGCTGCTGTTCTTCAAATAGTTTCTTTTGTAACTTTGCCTGGTCTATGCTCAGGAGAACACTAGATGGATTTTTTGCTTTGCTTTGTGTGCGAGGCAGTCGATGGACCCTAATGACTCTCCTTGGTTTACACCTGTTACAGATCAGGAAAAGAAGGCCTACACCAGCATCACTCGTCATCATGAACGAACATGTGCCTCCAGGTAGGTGCCAACATACCTTCTAGATCACTGAACTTGTATGCACAGGATTGTCTGCAAACTGTTTTTATTAACTACATGATTTTAAAATACGTCATTAATGTCACAGCACTAAATATCAGATAAAGATCTTAGGACTGTTTGGAGTAAACCCCATGTGTAATTCCTGGCCTCCAGATAATGTCAATATTTTCACAATTTTATACTCCATGTAAATGTTTTGTTATATGTACAAAGAGAATTGCTATGACCCAGATCCAGCACTTCCATCCACATTTTCTTTCCTTGGGCGGAGGATTTGGAGACCTACAAAGTCCAATCTCTAGAGATGCCAGGGTAGTTCCAGGGCTAATTCAGCCAAGGGAATTGCTTCTATGAAACAGGTTCTTTTCTAGTTTTCTAATGAAATATATAATGTGTGTTTTCATTATTCCTGTTCAACTGCAAATACATTATATTCATCCGAGACTCCCCCCAGAAAACTTTCTGTGGGATGGGGTGACTTGAGATTGCAACATACTTTGCCACATAAATGTGACTTCAGAAAAATTCTTTAATAAGCTATTTAGGCAGTATTATAAGCAAAAAAGCACTGCAAAAATGGAAAAATCCTTACCGTATAATCCCTTTGAAACACAGTGCCTACTTTATATCAAATTTTTCCTTTGTAGTGCTCTGCAACATTTTTTCCTGTCTTATCTCTCAATCACCTGATTCTCTTTTTAAAACTGGTTCAGGCTTTTTCTCACTGATGTGTCTCTAAGACCATTACTGTGTGCCCTGGCACCTCAGTGAAACAAAACCGTCTTAGGTCTTTCAGGATCTCCTCTTGTTTCACTGTAACCGCAGGTCCTCAGGTCTGATCAACATCACCAGTAGCTGAAATTCCTCAGAAACATACAGATAGAAGTATTCTGAGAGCTTGACTCTTGGAGTTGAGGTCATTGCAGTTCAGCACACAGATCAGGGAAGTTCAAGCATGTCATATTGTTAAGGTTATCCTCTGACACTGAGAGTGACCCATGTAACCCAGTCTCAGTTTGGAGAGTAGCTTTCTGGCCTGAATTTCAGGCAGTTCAGCTCTCAGTAATGGTGCATGAAAAATCTGCCTTACACTGACTTTCCTTACCCTAATGGGATCTACAGTGTCTATGTTGCTAGGACTTAATTTAAAACAAATTCACCTTGACTTTTAATCTCTTTTGCAATTCACCTTGTACACTTTGTACCATCACATTTCCTTTTATAAACAGATACTTGGTACAATACCAAATCAAAACCAAACAGATAATAAGAACTCTTTAATTTACAGGAAATTTTACTTTAAACAAAGTGGTGCATGTCTGTTATCACCTTTCCTGCAATGTTCATAATAAATCTTTAAATAAATCATTTTTAGTATGAATCAGGATTGCTGTAAGTCTCAGTCAACTTCCATACAAGCCCAACTTAGTATTCATCTTCACTTATTTCTTCACTTATTTATATTTATTAATTTAGATATTATCCACTCTTTCAGGATACTGGGAACTAATCTTAATGATGTTATTCTTTGGTTAAATTATAATCTTGTCCTATTTTTAAAATTTTATATAAAGTCAGATAAAAATAAAACTTTAGCAGCAGCTCCATTTTCCTGTCCTTCACTGCACGGTTCATGCATGAGCACCTACATGTGTATTTCCATGTGGTGAGCTTGATATGGGCGAGTGTTTTGAATAGGTTGTGTGGAGGTGGTTGTGTAAACCTGCTGAATACAAGGACTGTAAAGCCAGGTTGGAAAGGCAGACAGTAGATTTACAATGGAAGAGCAAATGCTAAAAAAATCCTTATGGTCTCGATCTTGCAAGGTGCTGTACAGCTTCTGAAATTATTGTATATGTTCAAATTTCCAAGTCAGCTAGTCCTAGGAGTTCTTGACATCTTGCTGATTTAACCCCAAAATGCTGATCAGTTATTGGATTTTGAATAGAATTCAGTGAGATGCTAAATGCAATTTGTCTCCAAAAATAGTAAATTCATCACTGCACATGTTTGCAGGTAATAAAAGAATAATAATAGTAAGGCTGCTCCAAAATATTGCTTTAGAAGCATTCCCTAGATCAGTGGCAAAACTGAGCAGCAGAGAATTCCAGTGATACTGTCAAACTCACCTTTTTTAATTAGAGCTGGGCTAAACTAGAATCCTGTCTCTTGGATTTTATGCACTGGAGTACTCTACTTCCTTCATTAGGAGCAAACAGCTAGTAAAGGATATGCTTCCAAGAGTTTGAAATGTGTGTCCTAATGCAATTCTAAATGTTTGGACACCCCAGAAGAGTTTAATTATCTAAACTTTTCTTTTTTTGAAAAACAGACAGGCATTTTCTAAGAATCAGACTTTTCTATAGCTTTTTGTTACAGCTGCTTCTGATTGCAGCAGGAAAAAAAACAGCATTTTTGGTGGTATTCTGATCTAGATGTGGACCCGTCTGCAAACCAGAAGGCAGTAAAATGTGTTTGGACATTTCAGAATTTCATAATAAATTCAGTTTGCGTTCTTCTGTACAAAGATCTAAAAGTTGTTTTCTACTAAGTCTTCCCATCCATCCCTGATATCTGCTACAGCTTTGACAGGAATATGTCTTCACCGACTTAGGTCAGGTCAATTGTGCTATAAAGTGAAGATGGAATATCTACTAAGGCTACATCATTTTAAACTAATGACATGTACTCAAAAATTATAAGAAGAGTCTACTTGACTTCCTTGCTTCCAAGGAGACAGTGTTAGACTACACCAAATGATTTAAAGGTAGGTGATATATGTGACTACAGGAGTTAATATCCAGCCTGTAGCATCATTTAATGTTGCATTTTCTGATGTTCGCTCTGATTGGTGTAAAATATAATTGCAAACAAAGTCAACAAAAGAGAAATTTGAATTGCAGCAGTAACAGTGATTGCAGTAGACAATGTGAGTTTGTGAAGCAACAGACTCTTTAGGGATGGTCCTGTGCAGCGCTAAGAGTTGGACTCGATGGTCCTTGTGGGTCCCTTCCAACTCAGCATATCCTGTGATTCTGTGACAGCAGTAAATAAACTCTTAACTCTTTCGGTAAGTGCTCTGTAAAGAGCTCTTTGATGGGTTGTGCCACATCTGAGCAGAGAAGCTAGCACTAGCAGACTGAGATTTGAATTATGAAGTTACTTAAATCTATTATGCTTCAGTTGCTATCAATGGAGCTATGTTTTCTGAGCATCTGATGTTTGATTTCATAATATCTAATCAGTTTTACTTTTATTTGACATTATAAGACCGTTTTACTATGTGTGAAAGCAAAGACAAGTATAAGGTGATGGAACAACAAAAATGAGCAGCATCTCATCCTGTGCAGGATGCTGCATGTGTTACTGGGGTAACCCACTCATATTATGCTATAGTCAGAGTTGCTTCATGTCTGTCTTTTATAAAAGGAACATAAACACGTTTAGTTTTAAAGACATATTTAACTATTATGCTGCATGAGAGTTTAATCAAAAGTTGTTAAAGATCTCCTGCTTCATATTTCTCTTACAATATCATTGGAGCCAACAGAAACTGAATATCACCATACCCTAAAAGCAACCTTTTCTGTACATGCACAGCCTCCTGTCTCCTTACCAAACATAGCAGAATATATATGAAAATCAATTCTTATTATCTGAAATAAAAGTCTGACCATGCTTTAAGCTATCAGAATATCATACTGCAATGGCTCTAGAAAAAGCTGGTTGCAAAGTGGAGAAGTGAAAGCATGTCAGACCACAACTCAGGTTTAATACCATTAGGGCTCACTTTGATCAGAAAACAATGCCAGTGTTCCTGTACAGACTGGCTTTGTCACAGGGCCAACACAAGATCAAACAGTCTGGCTGGCAAAGACTGTTCAACTTGTGTCAAAGTGTTCAGTCTTCTTGAAGCATTAGAATATGGGTAAACATTAGGATAAACTTCTGTGTTTCTAAATTTTCTACATATTTGCTGTTTCCATCTCTCATTTCTACTTTGTTGCCTCTTTTGGCTTCCTTGCCTGTAATGTAAATGTTACTCAGTTTTTGGAAATAAGAAAAACATAGTAACATGTTTTGATATCATTTCTCCACTGCTGCCTTTTTGCATTTTACAAATCTCATTTCAAGGCAGAAATGGTATACTATCAGTGCAAAAGCAATATAAAACAACTCAGTACCTCTGAGGTTACTGAACACTGGAAATCATAACTTGAAGAAAAGCAAGCTGTACCTGTCTTCAGACAAGGAACATGCTTGCAGCTTATCTTTTGGCATTAGCAGGCTTGCTTTCTTGTTCCTAGCTGATTTTCCATTATCCAGAAAGAGATTCATGCCTTTCAGATTACTATCATTTCCCCAGAGGTCTGCTGAGATGCTTCATGAGCAGCCTGAGTATTTAGTGCAGTAGCAAACAACACAGCTGGGTGGGTGGTAGAAAAAAAACCTGTCCTTACACCTGTGTCAATTCCATGATAACCCAAGTAGTTAAGGTTTATATACTAAATTGGTTTTAGGCACTCCTGGACTTTCCCTGCACAATAAATCTCATTACCACATACAGATGTGCTTTCCTGGTGATGCAAACTGTGCCAGAACCACATCCTTGAGGGGATAAATGTGATATGCTTTGCACAACAGTAATGTTTGTGAGTAATATAGTTAGATGATGCTTCTAGGTGAATACATATGTTTGTTTCATATATAATGTTCACACGTTTTTTTTCTTCCAAGAAAAAATTAACTGTGGTCAAAAAAGACCAACTATGTAAGAGGCAGCTGTTTCTGGGCATTGTAAGGCAGTTCTGTTATATTTTCTCAGGGAAAAATCTCACTGAAACTTGAATCAGCAGAGAACTCTTGGTCTCAGAGTTCATGAAAACCGATATGTTTTTCCAAAGCTTGAGATTCTGGTAGGACATACTGCTTACTTTGGTTCAAGAACTAGAAAGTGAGTGAGCCAAATAGCAGCTGTTTTCAATTGCAAATTTAGGCTTCTAATGTGGTAGTAAAGCATTCAGAAAAGCAGTACATTAATAAAAACCATCATTTTTTTTTTTTTTGGTCAAAATAGCTGGCCTTTCTATATGCTAAATAAGTATACCATCTAAGTATGCTGTCTCTTTTTATATGAGTCTAGGAGTTTGTAGAGGTATGCAATAAGCAATGAAAAACATTTGTGTCCCCTCACACCAGAAGACTGGTATAGCTCAGAGTACCTTACCAATAGCATCAGGATGTTCAGAGTTCAGACACTACTTGTCAGGGCAGTGTTCTTTCAGCCTGTGCTGGAAAGGACTATCTGACATAATGAAACAATGAAATATATAAAACAAACATTGCATAATACTTGGTGACAGGTGATAGGGATTCCAGAACAGATAGGAAAATGTCTGTGCTTGAAAATATCCTGCTGTTTGCAGGCTGATGTGTGACTGCAAATGTTCAGTGGCAAACTACATCCCTTTTTCTTACCTATATACACTGTGCTCAGATGCTCTTTCATTTGGGTTACTCTGAGTTTGCTCTGCAGTTCAGGCTCACAGAAGTGTCTGAGACAGCCACAGCAAAAGTTCTTTGCATGTATCAGTGGGAGTACAGACTCCATGAAAAAAAAGAAAAGCACAAGGACTTAAAAAAAAAAAAAAAAAAAGAAAACAGTCAGGAACCTGTGCTTGAGCTGTTCTTAATGCAGCCCAGAAGAAATGGCTCGCAGGTTCCAAAAAGAAATAATGAATTTTAAAAAAAGTTTTCCTTAGCATCACTCATGAAAATGCTCCATTTCATGAATATGCTCCATTTTCATGACAGACTGAGGATTTTATATGTCACTGTCACCACCTGTCAAAAGAGCTGTCAGGCTTCCTTCAGTACAGTAAGAAGAGCAGGCTGGAGGACAAGGCTTGACTTGGTTGGGATGCACTGGGCACTGCTTGGCCTAAACTAAAGATTATCACCAAAGCAGCCAGCTATGTTTTCACCATTTTCAAGGGCATAAACACATTCATTCACAAATGGAAACATTCCCTGGGATTATTTTGGTCATTGTGTTAACCACATAATGTGAAACAAAGGAAACGGACTATTTCATATAGTGCCAAAGTCTGGACTGTCTCTAGTCAATAAGCAGTGCTTTAACAAGGAGAAGGGTCTGACAGCTACTCAGAGAAAGTCAAAACAAAAAGGTGTTGTATGTATTCTGGTCAAAATTCGCTTATTTTACTTAATTTTCATGTTTATTTTTATCCATGCTTCCTTCATTTTCAGTGTTTATTGATGACTGCACAGGTACATTTTACATGACATGTAGCCTGTATGAGCTTGGTTGCTTCTACTAGCTGGCTAGTGCAAACAAGCATGAGTCCCTCCTGTTCACGGGAGCCCAGCATCCCTCTGTGAGACAGGGCAGTGCAGGGTGCAAACACTGCCTGAGTAAGCTCTGGTGGATCAAATTAGAGGCTGGATATAGACAACCAGGACTCAGACTTCTGCCTAGATCAGAGAAGTGGTGCAGCTGAGAGGACATGAAGCCCAAACCTAAAAGGTTTACTTGCTGCTAGTATGGGTGGAATTGCATTTAATCCATTTTTCTTGTTCCAGCCTTAAATACCCAAGAGACGAAAATTGACATATATTTTAATTATCAGTGCAACTAAGCTCCTAATGTGTACCCTTTACTTTGTTCTAAGTACCATGTACTTTATTTGTTCCTCCTGTTCCCTGCTTCCTGTTGATTTTGTGTTGGAAGGGTCAATGTCCATGGAACTATCTGAAAGCAAATGAGGTATTTTTAGAGCTGAACCTTGTACTCTTCATCTATTTTCCTTGTTCCTTATACCAAATGTACCAAGTCTTCCACCCCAGGAGATTATTTGCAGATAATTTTTAATATACATGGCTTCATGTTACAGATCTCCAGCTGCTTGATCATTCAGTGTGAGGACTGATAAGCTTTTGGAATGTTTACATTTCTTATCACCTCCGTGCATATAGCATGTATAGGGAATAGCAACATGCATGGCTGCCTAGCCTGCTGAGGAAGTCAGTTGGCCAGATTCTGACTTTATTGCATTCATAAGGCTTAATATTTTGCTAGAGGAGCTCTTAACAGACTTGCACTGTGCCAAATGCTTATACACCTCATATAGTTTGTTTTGGTGAGAATTCTGAATAGATGGTGAGTTTTCTATTTAAAAAATGAAATACCTAGGTGTAATAACTAGTTCCCAGAGTCAAAATATTTAGCTATATTTCATATATTATATATTATATGAGCATACAATTTAGGAGGTTGATGGCATTTAAAAAAAAAATGGAGAAAATACGTCCAGTTTAGTCTGTGGTAAACGTTCTATTTCAGAGATTTTAATTTTTTTTTTAAATGGTAAAAAATTTCAACAACTATTTCAAATTAAGTCTATTTAGACATTGTAAGACAAAATATTTTGGATAAGAATGTCAAATTAGTTTGTTTTGAGATTATGTTTAAATCGTACTTCAATAATGTGCTAATACTGGGGGGGGTTATATTTTTTTTATTTTACATCAGGTAATAAATTAAAATCCATTAATAAGTGTTTCAGCCTTGCTGAAGGGGGAAAAAATACAACACAGGGTTTTTCTGATCTCTGCTATTTAGTACTTAATGCAGCACTCATTTACCATGGTGACGTGTGTGAAATAAATAGATAATGCAGACAGATGAGAACGAATCCAGCTTTTAGCAGTAACCTCATTATGTTCAGAATATTGGGAAGGGGTTGCACTTAAAGCATCAATCAAGGTAGCCCATTTATTGAGCTTTTAGAGATAAAATTTAACTCTTTATGTGGCTTAACTGAAGTTAAAGCTTTACTTCAAAATACATCAAAAGTGGGAATTTAATGAATCTGGACCTAAAGCTAGCATAGACTCTAAACAAATTGAACATATCAATCATGAAAGGTTTTGCCAACTACAGAAGGGTACAGGAACTCAGCAAGAGTGCAGGGAGGTGTAGAGCTTAGCTTTGCTCTCCCGTGAGTCTGAGCTGCCTGTGTCATCAGCTGGTGGAAATAAGATCAGTTGGACCAGTCAAGTCTCTTTTTTCAGTAATCAAAGCAGTTCTAGGGTAGAATTAAGCTATATGTCTGTTGAAAGGAGCTCTGTTTTCTCCTTCTCCCCTTCAAAATGCTATTCCTGTGTCTGTATCTAAAATAATTTCTAATATTTTTCTCCAGTGGGTTTACTGGAGGATCTATCATAGCAGCAGAATGAGCACAGTGACATGCTCACTCTTTGTTCATGTTTTCCCTGGGATACCTGGCATGCAGGTGTACCCCAGAGAATCGATGTCTTGGCATTATTCATTTTGTGGAACCAAACTGCACTAACGGAGTTAGCAGTGTTAAATAGATGAAGGTGCATTGTAAAGGTTGTGTTTTTCACCTGAGGCCTTGTCCTTCGTTCTGATGAGATAAGCAGAGAAAGTCACACCAGGCAGAAAATGAGCTTGAGAAAGACAAATAGGAAGTTCAATAAAGCAGTGAGCTTTACCATATAGCTACAATACAGCTTATCCTGATGCCTAGACATCCCATAGCCTAAACATTTCTGCACTGAGCCTCCACCACTCAATGGTGTGTGATGATGGTATTTCTTTCAAGTCTTTCTGGAGTTCCCTGCCATAGCTGTTCTCAGGCAACAGTAGAAAGCAAAGATTTGAATGAATCTGTCCTGCTCTTTCTTTGACCACCACCAAACAGTAGCATCTCTAGGATCAACTGAAGCACTTGCCCCACCTTTTTGCTCTTATATTAGGATCTGCATGACAGCTACAGAATCAGGGAGCAATTTAACCTAAAAACCAGCTGGTTTGAAAGTAACATGTTTGTATTACTAAGGGTTATTTCATAACCTTTTCTGTTTGAAGTGGAATTGTAGTGATGAACCAAAAAGTGATTGGGAGTATAGGGGAGAAAAAAGAATTTTCTCTTTAAAGAATTGCGACCCAGAAGATTTTTCATCCTGACTAATATTAGGTTTTTACTGTCTGTTTTTGAAATACAGTAAGTAGTCAGCAGGGCTGTAATTGTTTAGATGTGTGCTTTCAAGCCTCTTTAAAATGCTGGTGCTGGTGCATGACTTCAGCTTTAATGTGTACAGCATATCCCACAGGAGGGTATGGAACAGCTTATTCCACAGGAATCCCAGCAAGGTGTTTCTGATTGTGACAGTACAAATGGAGATGTATAGAACAAAACCCAGGGTCCCCTCTGTCTCTGGTGTGTAGTGAGGGTAGTAGAAATTCTGAAAAAGGCCTTTGGAAATTACAGCTGACTTATTCTGAGCTAACAATGATTGCTCTGGTCTGTTCCACCCCACTTAGTTGTACTGAAGGCGAGAATGGGATAATGAAACCTCATTTTGCTGACTTTTGGAAAGCTTGGAAAACCAAACAATGAATTTACAAAACTGGTATTTGGATCTTCTTTTTGTAAAAAGGGTCCTAAACCCCAAGAACTATTATTAGTAGCTTACATGATTCATGTGTAAGGTGATACATGTATGTGAGGAGCTTTCTGCATGTGCATTCTAACCACAAGCAGGCCATGAGCAGTTGGCCAGGACTAGCTTTACAATACATTCTTACTGAAATCCTTGAGGTATTATTCCAAAAGGAAGGAAACTGCTAAGGCAGCACTAATAATCACTGGCTAAGGAAGAATTTTATTGTTTTGTATGTTTTCTTCTCCCCTGGCAAATGTCACTTTCCAGAATGTACAAATATAACCGTTCAGATACGATATTTTTTTAACAACTTTATGAGCTATAGCCTGCTAAGAAACGTTTGGCTGGTTTGGGTTGGTTTTTGTGGGCTTTTTTGGTTTTGGCTGCTGCTGCTTTTTATTTTGGAGCTTAGAATACTTCTACAGATCGCAGCCGAGAAAGGAACTGCTCACAGTGATAGCTATTGCAGCTGTAACACCAACACAAAGAATTTTCCATCATAATTGATTCCTGCACATAAAGTTATTAGGAAATTGTTTAAATGTATAACAAGGGATTGGCTAATACTATATTCCTGGTAAGCATGGATTTTACTTCATGATCTTTGCCTCAGTTGTATTTAGATCTTGAGCCTCTTCACTATGTCATTTGAACACAGACTGAACCTAAAGCAAGCAAGCAGCTGTAAAGTAGCACATTACTAATACTGTCCAATATCACTGATGAATTCATAACCTTGGGTAGCTGTCTTCTCAAGGTACCTGGCTTCCTTCTGTATTTGAAAATACTTAATGAACATATTAAGCCTTTTCACAAACTAGTACATTGTTGCGACTTAGTCAATGAACAAAGTAATTCCAAGCTGTTTGGGAAGTTTTTTGTGTATGAGCTTTGGGAACATTTGGTAAAATGGTAGCAATTGTGAGGAAACATTTAGCAGTCAAGCAGTATGTTTTGCTTGGGCACATTCATTTCAGACTCATGTTTCTGCTCTGAACCTATTTCTCTGAGTATTTGCTGGCAGTCACTTGACAGCTCTGGCCTTCCTCTAACCTCTCAAAACCCTTCTTTATCTTCACTGTCCTCCTATTTACTTCATGTGAATCTTGTCTTTCACTGTCAGGTTTCAGGCCTGGTGAGATTATGCTATGAGTGTAGAAACTGCCCTTAGTCCATACAGCAAAGATGCAATCTTTATTGATGTCAGCTGTTGTGTCAGAGTAGACCCTATGTCAGTGTAACCTAACAATTAGGTGAGTTCTTGTTCTACACAGCAGGACAAACTTTGAGACACCACATAGTGATTTACATCTACTTTGCAGTCCTTGTCCTTAGTCTTGTTCCATATCTCTGTGAAAGTCTAATATTCTTATGTTTTCTTCTAGTTCAGTTTGACCCTCCAGCACTGCCTGGGGCACCCAGAAATGATGGCTGTCAGATTCCCTTCTGGCTCATGCCAGAAAATCAGTGTCACCCTGGTTTACATCTATTTGCTGCAAGAATTAAGGGATTTTTTTCTTATATGTATTTCAATCTAAATGGGACATTTTAATCATCCTAAATAGCTATGCATAAAAGTTGTATGTAGATCATCATGTATCTTTCCACTTTGTTCCTTTTGAGACCTGAGTTTACCAGCAACCTTCCCAATAGACCAAAGATTTTAAATTTCAAATCACTTATCACAGGAGTTTTGTTCAGTTTGTCGCATTTATTTTTACTTAATTGAATTAATTAACCTGGACTTTCAATGATGTAATGGGTATTGATATGACTGTCATTACTTACTTTAGATAACGAGCAAGAGTTTTGACTAAGAGCCAGTTTATATATGGCTTAAGTTCTTTCCCAGTTGCACTAAGTCTAGAACTAATTTATTAAATGAGAAAGTAGTTCGCTTTTTTTCTCTTTTTTTCAACTCCTATAGGACTCATTTTGCCTGAAACAGCACTTTGCTCCCCTTATCAGCCAGCCAAGCCAGGCACTGACGAACTCCTCTTTGCCAAGGGTCAGAGCATAGCAGACACCCTAGATTTCTGGTTGAGCTTAACTTTGTTGTGCTGGAAACAGAAAGAAGTATTTTGCTGTTAACTGGGAATGAGTAAATTTCAGGGAGCTTCGAAGCAATGTGGAGACTAACTCTGGTCTAGAACTTCTGCCCACGGTGACACCCTGTGGTCCTACTGGACATTCCTCACTGTTCTGATGCCAGTAATCCACACTGGTCAACTGCAAATTACATGAAAAGTTTAGCTCAGAGTCATTCCTGGTAATTTAGTAAAAGATTTTTGTTTGGTCCAGAAAATGTCTCATCTGAGAGATCAAAATTTTAAAAAAAACCCGTATTTTTACTTATATCCTCCTGGTTCCTCTTATTTAGACAGTTGTTCTTTGGAAGCTGTTTCCATTTCCTTCAGAGGATTTTGTGCTGCTTAAAAAGCAACTAGAAGAAAGCATCTTCAAGGCTAGCATTGTTTATATTGTGAATTAAAGTCAATCTATACATTAGTTATCCAAACAGAATATTTATTTCAAGCATATTTCTCCTTGGGTTGATTACTTTCTCTGGGAAGACCTGCCAGGTCCCCATATCATAGATCTAAGACTTCACATCAGGAAGGTCTGTTCCCCATGCCTCGCTCACCTGACCTTCTCTCTTATGGAGCAGGATTGCAGAACAGGGCCTCTTGTGCTATCAAGAAGAGAAACTTCTGCACACAAGTATTTTTTTCATGACAGGTTTTTCCACAAAGCCTGTTTTCTGTCCTGTCAGTCAAAACAAGGACAATATCAGAAAAAGCCTTACAGAGCTGGCAGCAGCTGGAAGACCACAAAGTCAGGTAGAAGTGCAACTCCAAGACAACAAGCAGTACAGCTCAATCCTTATTAGTAAGAAGGGGGAAAATAATTAAATTTTAATTCTCTTCCAAAGTATATTTTGACAAGCTATATTTGATTTATAGAACTTATCTAGAATTTGTTTTATATTAATATTTAGTATGTATTTTAGGAAGGGAGAATGAAAAATTGGAAACAAAATGCTTAAGAGATTTCTGTGCTACTTGTAATAATTCATGACTGCTGTGTTGTAAGGCCTGAGACCTGATTCATCACTTTTATATTCTAGTTTAATGCTAGTAAAATAAGACTGATTTTCATGAGTCTGGTATGAAACTGGAATAATAAGGTGGTTGAACCAGGCACTATAATTCCCTTCTGAGATTCATGTGATATAAACAAATACATTTAGATTCACATTTGAGGTTTGTAGTGTCTCCAGTTTCTTCCAAAATAGATTATGGTACCAGAATGCATGTTTTAAAGAAATTTTGATCTGTGTATCTTATGAAAGGTGGTTTTATTTCATATTCTTATGGCTGTGCACTTTCAAGTGGGTCCTTGGATATTTTCTGTATGATCAGAGATATAGATACTGTTTGGATCAGATGCTGTTCTCTGTATTGGGAGTAAAAGGATGATTGTTCTTTTCATTTGGTGGCTGACTTTGAGCACCATGAGGAAGGTTTTGGTTTAACAAAGGAGATTGCAGCCCCTACTCTTCTCAGTCCTTGTAATGGCTACTTGAATACTGAAGGCAGGAGATACAGAGTTATGTAAATAACTGATTTATGTGGAAAGAAAATTCTAAGTGTCAGATTCATCTGGCCTGTAGCATTTTAATGAAATACGAAGGGCTGGTTACAGTCAGGAGCTGGATGGAAAAAGCTGCACTATGATCCATGAGACAGAGTGACAACAGGTCCCTTGGTGATGGTGCTGTCAGCGCAGTGTGGGACCTTTCCCACGCTACACACCTTAACAGCAGACACCTGGTAGGATAGGCATGCAAAAGCCTCTCCCCCGTATGTTTTTATTAATATTTCCTGTACAAATCTTGTTATTAGTGTTCCCTAAAGAGCCAGGCAGTAATTTAGATGCTGATTAGTGTGTGAGATGCAGCCGAACCACAATGTATGCTCTCTCTTGTCAGCACTTGACTGAGGAGGGGAGCAGACCTTCCAGCTTTGCTTCCACAGCAGCTGGGATACGGGAATTTAATGAGGTGCTTTTGCAATGTGAATGGTTTCAGAAACATATACTCACTCCAGAAGTACTTACCAGGATATTTTTTTGTAATTAAATGTAATGACATTTAAACCCGTAGACAATTTTCATTGATAGATACTGGCAAATAAAAAACAGCAAGCAAAAATCAAAAAATTAGCTGCATAAGCATTTTTTATGTTTGTCTGCTTTGAATTTTTTTCCTTTTCTTACCTCAGTGGTTTATGAAAAAGCAATGACATGCTACCTGATGTGGCAATGTATAGTTAGAACTCTGGCAAAAGCAAAGCATTAAATATTTTTGATCTTGCTATGTCCTCTAGAAGAAAGAAAAAGTTGTGATGGCAGAAAAAAGAAAATATGTCAGTCAATTTCTAAATCAGATTTCAGTGAGCTTGTTTTACAAATACCAATGGCTTATACAAGTGGTGGTGGTCAAACACCAGTGAGGCAAGCTATTGGATAAGAAAATATTCTTATTTTACTGATGGAGAAATTGAAACATGAAATGACTGAAACAAAATTTTCAGAAAATTTTAGATTTTCCTGCCACTAAATGGCAAGGCAATGAAAGATTGTTCTGAAAATTATACATTTCTCTTCTTAAGTCCTAAAATTTCATGAGTCTATTCCATTTAAATGTGAGTTTTCAAAATAAGTGGTCTGCCTTGTTGTGCAGTTAGCACTGAGCAAGACTGGGAGCAGAATTCTGCCCCAACTAGCCAAGCACACAAGCATCCCCCAACCCCACAGCAGGAACAGAGAGCCACCCTCCTCTTCTTTGTAGGACATGGATAAGTTGGCCCACAGGCAGGATATTTTATTTTTTTTTCCAACTCTATGTCATCATTGAGCACATTGATCAGAAGTCAGCAATTGGTTCATTTCTTTCACAGTTTCTGACAGCAAATGTTGCTCATGGACACAGCAGTGCTGTGTTTCAGCACCACTGTTTCAGATATTTCATCAAAACTAATGCAATCAAATGAAACTGGCTAAACTATTTCATAGCAGCAGCAGTATCTGATTTGTCACTAGCCTGGGGTGCCCTGCACTAGTTTGCACGTGAAAGGCTGGATCCATGTTTCTGTTCATCTACTTTGCTGCCTCCAGTGACACTGTATATACAGGGGCAAGGGCAGGATTATAAAGTGACTCCAGACTAAACATTGTGTCCCCGAAAGTCTCTTGCCAGGCTCATTTCTTTCAGATTGAAGCCATTCTCGTTTAAATCATTCTTTAACTAACACCTGTTATGGGCATGCAGCTCATGGGCTATTCCCACTATCTGAGTAATTAAAGACTATTATGGTTATTAGTTATAAGGAAAATGTAGATACTATGACAAAAAATTAACCAAATCCAAATCTATCAGCCTCCTATGATTTTGATCTGAAACTGCTCAACTGCGTTTTCCCAAGGAAAATTCCAAACTCTCTAAAAGAAGCTTTCTCCAACAATTATACCAGCCTCTTACTGAGTTGCTTTTGTGTAAAAGCTGGCCTCTCTGATCTGTTCTATTTCTCCAGTGCCTGACTGATACCCTACAGAAAAGGGGAAAGCAAGCAGGGTACTTAGTTGGATGAGATAAGCCTTTGCGAGATGAGACCACTGCAGAGCCCCTGGGTGATATCAGAGGCCAAGTCTTTTAAGATAGGTCACCTCTCGCCCTGTATAGCTGCTCCAAGTGCATTAACATTATCCAGTGGGAGAAGAAAGGCAGATGAATTTTGATCTTATTCTAAAATGACCACAAAGCTTTCCCCAGCATGGACGTTCCCTTTGCACAACAGTGGGGATTCATGGGAAGCATGATCAGCACTGATCAGCACTCTGATCCCATCTGTAACCAGCCTCCTTCCACTTGGTTCTTTTCTGACTTCATATAATGACACCTTTGGGGAGCTCAGCTTATTATATCAGCTTGGCTAGAGGGATGTGATAATAAAGATTCAAAAGAGGCCTGCTAACAGGAGAGTTTGGGATACAAATTCCCTGGTGTTTCTTCCACCTATCTCAGCAATATAGTTAGGCCAAATCTTGCAGGTTTCCCTGCAAGTGAGTGAGATTTTTGCCTTGGGTAAAGGCTAAAGCTTACAGGTCTAATGCTGAAAGGGGGTCTGTGCAGGTAGATGGGCTTTCAGAAGTGTCTCTCCTTAAAAAAACAAGGCTTTGTTTCGGAAATTCTGTGTACATATCTGGACTGAAGGAAATGTCCTTTAGACTGAACCTTTCATTGACTTTTTTTTTTTTCCTGAGGACACTGACTAAAGCCTGAAACCCTGTTTATTTTGCCAGGTGTTACTCCAGTCTGCATGAGGTAAGGATCAGACTAGGCTCAGACATTATTCACCCAGCATAAGGGAAAGTCCTTGTCTGCTTTTATCTCAGCACAGGTGTAAAAGCCCCTCTAAACAAAGCTCCAATCTTGTTTTTGTATACCTCTACTTTCCAGTACTTGGGTATGTACAAATCCATTCTCAGCTCTTCCTATGATTTCTATTACACCTCTTTGAAACAAAAACTCAAAAATTGTCTAGAAATTACTTGAGTAATTAGATCCCTGTTAGGTAATTAGAGCAGATGAGAATAAATTTAACTGGAAGAAAACATATGTTGAGATTTGGAATACAACACAGCTGTGAACAATGTTACATTCTGTGAGGGAGAAAAATGGACCATCATTAAAACAGCTTCTTCCCTTCTGGGCCCAAAAGAGAGCAAACCTGTAGGGAGAAGTTATCTACTGAGAACTAGGGTTTTGTTTAATATAAAAGAGAAATAGCTGATCATTTGAATTCACATTCTCTGTGATATAATTACCTAGTTATAAACATGATAAGTGAATTTCTCATTCTGTATAACTATGATTTTTGTGAACAGAATCCTGCCTGCATAGTAGTCGGTGGGAACTAGAGGATGCTGACAAACGAGGGATTTCATCCTGTCCCTGGAATCAAGTGGTATCATAGTCTGCTATTTGTGATTTATTTTCTGATTGTTTCCTGACCCTTCTTAAGAGTAATTTATACTCTAAGAGTTCAGTAAAGAAATTCAGCTTATAACTGTTGATGAATTTGAGGGTGGGAGATGCATGGCTTGTTTGGTTTCTGTGGGTGGAAATGTCTGATTTGCAGTAGGTAACTGATGATGTTCTTTCTTACCGTGTACATTCCTTTCTCATATAATCTGTTATCACAGAGGTTGTCTACATTATCTCTTGATGCCAGTGAGAACATTAATTCCTACTTCCATTGACTCTCACAAGAATACTTTTTTAGTGAGACATGCTTTCATTAGTTTATTTAGACTGCCTTCAAAGCATTATAAGTTACACTGGAAAACCATTATTTGTGTAAGGAAGAATGTTCACACAATTATTAATGTAATCCTTCAGTTAGACCAAGATGGCTCTAAGTCTTTCCCCAGGCAGAGAACTCCTGACTGAGCTCCAGCCTGCACTGCACTCCGGCTCTGCTCTCTGTCATGACTAAATTCCACCTTTTACTGCTGCTACAACCCCACTCTTCCTGTGTCTCATTGCTACCTCAGTTACACACAGCTAGTATATCTTCCTTACATGTCCCCCTTGCCTTCCATCTTTTCCTCCTCCTCTACACAAAGAGTTTTTGTCTATTTTCTTCTCTCTGCCTCAGTCTATGTCATTCAGGGATCTAGACTTCCCTTGTTCCCATTCCTTGTCACCTCTCCTTAAAAATCTATACTCTCCTTTGGGTCTTGACCATTATAATGCCTATCAAAAATAAGTATGTCGTGCTCTTTCTGTCCTCAAAAATAAATACATGTCAAAATGTACCACTGACCAAACTGCATCTCCAGCCAGCTCTACATTTCTCTTCATCTTACTTGAAACACTTCATGGTTGCTGCCTCAACTTTGTATCTTTCATTCCTTTAGGCTCATTCTGATTTCTCTTTACTGATTTGAAAAATGGGGGGGTTTTATGTGATTTTGTAAGTCACTCTTAAATGTCCATGTTGTCTGGTGCTTTTCACTGGCACTATTTACCCCATGGATCTGCATGATCTCTCTAACTCCATATAGGACCAGTTCTTTTTTCCAAAGTTGCCTGTCATATAAGGGCTGCTGGGTGGAAGGAAAGGCTGGAAATTCTCCAGTTCTGGTAGTTTTAATGTCACATCACTTAGAACATTAAATGTGCAAGCCCAGAGGGTTACAATTGTGCACATTCTCAGGATCAAAACCTGAAACCTGGTTCAAACTGCTGATTACAGTTTTTGTTCCTTATGCAAGCCTCAGCTTGGGTTTACAAAATATATTTTTAATCTGGACAAATTTAGAGTTTTGGGAAGGAATAGGATGTAACTTACTTTTCATTGTTCTCTGCTGAAAGTTCCGGATTTATTCAAATTTCAACCTCCAAAGTAAATCCGGGATCCTGAGCTAAAAAAAAAAAAGTCCAGTGTTGACTCATTGAAGTCTGTGTCTGTTTGCTGTACAACCAGTAAGAAAGCACATAAATAATCACCCATTTGGCCAGCCTAACTTCATACCTCAAAGTGTTTTATGGAGTTGAATAGACACTGCTATACTGAAATAGGCACTGCTATACTTATTTACAGGTAAGGAAGTCAAGGAGGAGTTTAGTGACCTTACCAAAGTTCACACAAATGTCAATGACAGGAAACTGACCTCCTGATTGTCCTGTCTAATTCTGTATCTGTGGGATCATGCTTTAGTAATCAGCACTGTTTTCAACTACACTTTTTAACCTTGAGCATGAGTGATTTGAATGCCTTTCAGATAGAGGTAATGAGAAATACATACATTGAAAAATCCAGTAAGTCAATTAATGTTTGCAAGATGCACAGATACAATGGTAAAGAATCCAACAGAAAATGTGATACAGCTGCCTGTACTAGCTTGTACCCTCATACACAGCACACCACAAGCAGCCAATATCTAGAGAAGTCACATAAAGTGATACAGCCTAGACCTTATTCTTCCCTCGTACCTACATTTACAGATTTGCCACACCTCAGTGAAAATTAAACACTGATATCTTCAAGTGGAAAATTTTAGAAGGGAGGTTGGTATAGTGAGAGATTGATGTCTCTGTTTTTAATGGAATTTTATTTTAGAGCTCCAAACTACAGTGCATCAAAGATCCTATGCGTAATTCATCAAGTATTTGTGAAATCATTGCAGAAGACAGACACTGTCAGGCCATCAACTGTATCAGGACAGCAGTAGCAAAAGAATTTAGCTCATGCAAAGACTGGTTATATAACATGGTTAGTAAGAACCTTGAACCTCCCCTGCTTCATACAATTTTGCTTAGTTGTTCATACAGATTCTCAGAGATGCTTATTTTATTAGAAATCTCTAGTTTTGCCAATTCTACCATGCATATAGTCCAAAGAAAATTAAGGCAATAAAAGTAAGAAGTTCCAGGAAAAATTTCAGTCCAGTAGCATCATGAAATTTCTAAGGTGAAACATTACTCTTTGTTAAGCTATGTTTTGTTAATTTTTGCATATTACTTCAAGGTGCTCTTCAGTACCAGTATTGTTATATTAATAACCTGAGTGAGGTTATTATGATTTGAGTGCATAGAGCCCTTTCTGAGTTTGCTGCATGCCATTTGGCAACCAAGCCTTTTGTGACTGTAGAAGAAAGTGCAGTCCCTGGGCAAAGCAATCCTGTATCCTGACAGCCCCACTTGCAAGCGCAGAGCCCCGCTGCCAGCCTGGACAAAGGACCTGCTGCTGAAGGCACTCCATTGCTTGCTGTTATTCACAGACAAAAAATAGGAGTTAAGTGCTTCAGATGAAGTTCTTATGTCTAAATGCTAATTAGATCCTCTGGTTTTCTGAGACATACAAAAGAGAAAGAAAAGCTGTAAATCAGAAGGTTAATTTCTTATTTACAGCAGTGCTGCAGGGTTGCAAGTGTTAGCACCAAGAAACACTTCTGTACTAACTTTTCTTTTTCCATATCTTTTTCTGTAGAAAAAGATGAGAAGAGAACAAGCATCTCACAGGCAGAGGTAAGTGAATTTTATTTTTTTTAAACATATTTATTGTTAAAATAGGTCTATTGTTAAAACCCCTTTGAAACTCATCCTGATTCATCCTGGTTAATATTTTTGTTTACATTGCCATGCCATCCTCAGTAACACAGCCTTGTTTTTTTTGTGTGTCAGTTCTGCTGGCTCTCCTTCTCCCTGTGGCCTGGAACTGGGAGAGGCAAGCCTCCCCTCTGCCTTGCTGCCATGCCCTGGCAAAGCATAACAACCCTGGCCCAAGATGCCCCTGCCAGCTAAACTCATCCAAGCATTGCTTTGGATCTGCAGGCTGCTGCTGGTCTACAAAAGCATTACAAACTCCTCCCTACTCTCTCCATCATTTGCCAAGCCTACAGCAGGTAGTGCAGCAGTGTTGTTTGCACGAGTTAAAAGTGGGCTCCTCCAATCTTGTTTTCTAATCTCCCCTTGCATAGTTCCTGCAATTCTCTCATCTCCTTCTCCTTCACCCATTGCCCAGAGCAGCAGGCAACATTTTAAATAGCAGCAGGAGGTATTGATTGGTTCAAATTTGGACTCAAATACAGACTTGTAAAGATTTCCTGGGGTGAGGATCAACAACCTATCCCATCCCATAGCGTGTATAAATAACTTTCCCTTTCCAAAGATGATAATATTTTATTTATAAATGTTATCATTCCATCCATTCTAATAAGGTAAGGTAATAGGATTGGCCATACTTTTATGAAAGTGGTTCTGTTAAGAGCTGTCTCAAATGTTCCATGAAGAAATAGATCTGATTAAAATTCACAGTCTATATAATAGGCATTTTCAGAAAATATTTGGGAAAAGACAACACTGTTACGATCAAATATAAATATAAATAAATATAAATAAATACAAATAGAAATAGAAATTGATTAGATGAGAAAATAAAAAAGCTTGCCTACACACAGCTTTTCCTTAAGCTTTCTGTTAGGCGTGTTATGGTGCTTATGTCTTCCGAAGCTAGCTATCAGTGTGACCTTATGTAGCTTTATTACCCTTTGTATATCAACATATTTCATATTGGTATAATATGAACACCAATTTAGCTGCTTTCATTTTGCAAAAGCTGCTCTGCTCTAGCGCTGAATATATTCCCATCAGTTTTTGCTAACTAAACATTGGTATAATTATACTATTACTCTATGTGTAATTTTGCTACCGTTACTTTGGAATACTTTATCTTTTGTGCATAGATGCAATTTCAGGGCCATAAAAAGTTTAACTGTATCTAAATATAACACTCAAATCAGTCTCAATTAAAGACCAAATGACTGGCTGCTGAAATGATTTTCTTAAGTGCAATAGAACACATTGAAAAAGTGGAGGAGAGAGATTTCCACTTATTTATGTTAAAATGTATAGATTAATAATTTCAGTTCTACCTTACCTATACATATAATCACTGATTATGCTGTATTTAATTGGAATATTGATTAATGTGAATCTTGCAACTATTTTAATGTATGTAAACATTTATTTGCCTTATGAGAATCAGTTACGCAGACTGTTAAAAGCACAGACTATCCAAATTTTATGTTTAACAATATTTTTTTAGGGTGAAGGGTAATTTTCAGTAGTATTGGGTCTGTCTTGCCTGGGAGTCATAAAGATTGTCCATTAAATACATATTTTTCTATCTAATCTTAGTTTTCTCTGTGTACATGAAAGTCCAGGAACTGGCATCAGCTGTACGCAATATATTTTTCTTAGAAACTCCTCAGATGGGTATGTGCCCCTCTGAAAGCAGCTGTGGGGCAAGACCCAGAGCTGCCATGAACAGAAAGCTCTCCCTCTGCCCATCTCTTACTGCCTCTCTCTGTTTTCTGTCCCTCCCCAGTCCCAGAGTGCCTCTCCCAAGCAGAGGAAGCAGAGCGTCTTCACCCCTCCTGCCCTCAAAGGTACTGTGCAGGTCCTGCCCCGGCCCCTTGCATTGTGGCTCGGTGTCTTCTCTGGCAGAGGAAACGCCGGGGTGTGAGTGATGGCTCTGCCCACGAGCAGCACGACTGCGGGGGGTTCATGCTCAACCACTGCTGCCTTTGCACTTTGGTATTGGCATTGGCCATCTACCTGATGCTGACCATCTCTTTATTCTCAGCATAGAATCTTGCTGCAGTGGTGAATTTATTGGTTTAAAAAAAAAAAAGTTTTGATACTTTCATTAGTTTGCTCTAACAGATAATTCAATGCCAAACTTTGAAGAGAGCTTCTTGAATATGTGAATTCTATTAGTGCTGGCCCCATAGAGTTCTCTGTTTCTTCTTTAAACCGCTCTCCCAGTTTCTGCCTCCCTTTCCAGGCAGCTGTGAAAAGGCAAATAGCCAAAATTGTGGGCTAAGTATCTGATCATAGGAAGTGTGAAGCCTTTCTTGGGAAGATAAGATAAAATGAGAAATCTTGGTAAATGTTTCAAGGGCTAACATGCTTTTAGAAATATAAAAGCAGCAGGAATATCAACTGGGATCAGAGCAACTATATTTAGGCCTTGCTTCTCAAGTAACTGAACAGAGTTTGACTTGATGGTGCTTGCAGCAAAGCAAGATCTATAGTGATTCACTAGCACTTCTGACTGACACTTGTCAGAGAACAATTATTTTCAGACTGCAGACCAAAGGTTATTCTGCCAAGTGTCTCTTGATAGATAATGAATACATAAATTTGCCTTTGTCTACTTAACACAATTTATTACCTGGCACAGAAGGTGGGATATTTGATTTGTTGTGTGAAATACTGCCACTGTCATTAGGTAATTTACCATATCAGCCTATCATACAGTTCTGTGTATCTCATTCTGTAGCTTCAGTACTCTAGTACTTGTCTTGGACACAGTTAAAGCATCACTCAGCTGTCACAGAAGACTTACTATCAGTTTGCCAAAATGGGCTAAAGTTTGTGTACTGAATATTAGAAATAATATTATTAGAGTCAATTACAATAATTTTTGTGAAAGGAAAATGCTCTGCATGGATAGAAATAACGCCTATTGATCTCACTGCTGTATTATTTTCCTGTGCAAGCCTAAACTAAATACTGTGCAAATGAAGAGCTGTGTAAAATAGATCCTTGTATCTTCACTCAAGGACTGCAGCCAACGCAGAGTTACCTGTAACACTGCTGAGACCCCTGGGGAGGTACCTGGCATAGTTTACTTCTACATCAACTTAATTCTCACAGAACAGTACAAAAGTAGGAGAGTATGTGATTCAAAATAGATCACAGCTAACCTGAAATATCTTGTAAACTCCACAAAGCAGAGCACAGAGTGCCTCTGAGGCTGTTATTAATGGAAAGTGGGATAGACTGTAATCCGGTACCTTGCAGTCAAAGCTGGAGATAATAAAGGTAGTGGACAAGAGGGGCAAATATTTTCATTTATTAACTTCTCCAGCATTTTAGTAGTTTTTAGCTACTGTTAACTCAAGTTCCCAGAAACAGGCCAAGCTCGCAGGCAGTTGCCAAGCCTGGAAGCCGAGACAGCACAGCTGTGTGTGGAGAGTTGTGGGAGAGATGAGGGGCCATGGCAGGATCTTCTCTATGCCTGCAGCAGAGAGGGGTCAAGAGAAACTGTGGGCAGAGTTGCACTTCAGCCTGACTCCAAATACCCAGGTAGCTCTTGAGACTGTAATTTCTTCTTTGAACTGAAAATATTTTTGCTGCAGTTTTTGTAAGTTTCTTTAAATGGTTACAAAAATGGGTGAGAGGAAGGTTGCTGGTTTCTGAACTGACAGCTAAGCTGAAGAGAGAAAGTAAATGAACCTGCATGTTGTGGTTATAGTAACCTACATAAAATGGGAAATTGTAAACATGGTTGAAAAGAGCAGAAACAACACCAGACAGTAGTGATGACTAGTTACAATACCAGAACTATAGCACATGTTGCATGGAACATGCAAATACATGAAAATATATGCAATAAATAGAAATACAGTACTGCTGAGGTTCTACCTGTCATGGTAAAAATGTGGAGATCAGCTTAGTTAAGTTGCCCAGAGAAGGGGTTCATATTGCCCAGAGAAGTTGGGAATGCCCTATCCCTGGAATTATCAAAGGCCAGGTTAGCTGGGGCTTTAAGTAAACTGATCTGGTGGGTGGCATCCCTGTCCATGGCAGGGGGGTTGGAATGAGATGATCTTTAGTGTCCCTTACAACCCAAACCATTTTATGATGCTGTGATTCTACGATATGTAGATATGTATAGATCTGTATATGATATAGATGTATATATATATATATGGGCATATTTTTCTCCTCTGCCATAGCAGTTGCTAAACTAAAATTCAATGTTATGGTCTGTTTAGGATAATCCCCAAATATTTCAGTCCCATTGTTATAGCAGCTTGCTCTAGCTCAAGACCGGGCTGTGGCTGCTGCAGCAAGTTGTAGCAAACCTGCATGTCTGCAGAGCCTGTGTCATGTTATGGTGCAACAGGCAGGTTCTTATTACTAGATATCTGTGTGTGCTTTGGCTCCTGCTTTTATTTTCCTAAATGAAAATGAACCAGAGTTCCTACAGAAAGAATAAATAGCTGACTCATCTCAGAGCATTGTTCTTTTTACTGGAATACAGTGTACTGGAAAAATCAATGTGAGAGCTATTGATTTAAGTGGTAATCTGGACAGGGACTGAGCCAGCCAACCAGATAACAGCTCAGTATGGTGTGCTTCTTAGTATTATATTACCAAACCTAATGGATGTCAAAGAGGTTTTCCATTTTGCTTTCATAGATATTCCTTCTTCTAACCTGCCACACTAGTGTTTGTTAATTCCATGTTCTTATGTAGCACACAATGTTGGCACAGGTCAGTATCTGAAGACTGCACCAAACTAATCCATCATATTTTCTGTATGTTGTGATTTACACCGTGACAGTTTTTTCTAGGTATAGCAGCACTCTTAACTGAGGATTCATCAATTCTATCTCCCTTGTTTATGTCACTTTTTACTTCTGTTACTCAGGCTTTTATGCCTGAACTTCCAGTTCTCTCATGCTTTAAACTCTCAGTCTTCATGTGCAGAGGTTGGCTTGAACCTCCCTATGAAAAAAACCATAAAAGCAATCAGAGAAATGTTTCTCAATTTGAATAGTCACCAGTTTTACCTGGGGCAGTCTTTCCCAGTCAATTCTCATTGTGTAAGGCCTTTTCCTCCTCTTTACTAATCTACTTCTTGTTCTGTATGACAAAATCAAGAACCCTTTGGTCCTTTTCTTCTGTACCAAAGTAGATGCCCAACTGTTTTAGCACAAATATCCATCCATCCATCCATGCACAAACAGCATGTTTAGAGGTATCTTCACTATTCTGCTTGGTGTGTTAGAGTAGCCCCTGGAAGTCTTGCTGGAACCTCACTCTTTTCCCCTCACAATTGCCAGAGAAGTCTATGGTGGGATGATAAACCTCACAGGTAGAGAGGAACCAAAGGAAGGCAGCTTAGACTGCCAAGGCGGAAACAGATTACACTTATCTTAGGTAATGGTGCTTCCTTGATGTCTTATTACCACTTGAAAGTTAAGAGCACATTTGAGTCTCAGAGCTGCAACTGCAGCTTTCCACCCCAAGACATACACTGTGCCTAGGCAGGTTTCCTTTTACCTAGGTAGTCATGTTTTGTTTGGTATCTCAGCTCATCCTTGGAAGGAAATGCAGACAGCGGTGACAGGAAGAAAGGTTTACAAAGACAAATGGAAGACAGCTTGAGCTGTTCCCAAGCCTGCATTACTCCCTAGAGTTCCCAAGTCTCCACATTATCTCCCAGCTATTGCTATTAATACTGGTGGCTATTTAAGTACTATCAAGGTCTCCCCCTGTGAAGGAAATGCACATTCCCAAGAGGTTTGAGGATTTCATTAACAGCAAGTCTACTGGTGTGGATGTGCTAGACGTCAGGGAAATAGGAAACCTTCACTCATCTTAGTTCACCCTGCGAGAGGCTGTTTAGATCAGATCGAGGTCCTACTAATTTCAAGAGGCTTTAAAGAAAGTTCTTTTCACTGTCTGTGTTCACTGGGCCACCTTTGTGATGAACAGCTATCAAATCATAATTAAAGTCTTTCCCCACAGAAGTGAAATGTATGTTTGACTGTTTTCCCTCTCAGCCTTTTGGGAAATACATGTTTTAAATTCCCCTCTTAATGTATTTTTCTTTGCATAGAAACAAAGACTTTTTCTTGAGTTAGGCCCCAGTTACAAGATTTGAAATGGGATTAAATCTGATTTGTTATAAATCTAAGGAACATTCAAAGACATCATTTTGGTTTGAGTCATTAAAGCAGCCAGAACTCACTGGCTGTTCCCAAAGTGTTCAGACCCAGGGATTTGATACATGCATAATTCTAGTATTTACAATGACGGTTGATACTAAATGAGTTCTTTCTAGCTTCTGCCATGAATTTCAGATGCTCAGCTTGTTTAGTGCCTGCTTGTTCTTCTCTCCAAAGGAAACAACATGCAGAATAAATGATTAAAATCATGATGTCCCTCCTGAAATATGTCATTTATTAGAAGCAATTAGTACAGTATGTGGCCCTCATCCAAATTTGTAACCCCTTAGGCCAGCTTGATGATGTGTGATGCATCTTATTACTTTGTGACTGAAGATTAACAACAAACATGGGTAGAGTCTGGAGACATGAAGGGTTATTGTTAGTATAGTAAGCACTGAGTTTGGAGCCCATGAGAATCATTGTGGAACAAAAATCTCAGGCTAGATTTACTTCAAGTGGCAGAGGAATGAAGTGTTTAAGTCTTTAGCGGTGACTACAGAAACTTGTATCATTTTATGGGCTGCCTTCTTACATGGCAAACACCAGAAGAGCTTCTGGTGTTAACTAAAGACATCAGTGTAAGAACATGAAGCATGATATTACACTGGGAAGAAAAATACTATGTCTTTTTTTTTTTGTTTCTGCTTCATACATAGGCTTTATTTTTAGGAAATTAATGTTAACCACAATATAAGACGTCTTACAGAGTTTTCTGAACATCAAGGCCAAGCTGGTGCTCAGTCAGACTTTTCTTGTGTGGGTCAGTCACTTTGTCTCAGAGTATTATATTTTCCCAATCTCTCCAATGACGATCCTTTTTCAAAGACCACTGTTCTACACATGAGCCATGAGGCCAGAACAGAAGGAGATGGTTTTCAACTCTCCTTTCAATCCTGAATGTGTAGTTTAACCCTCCTTCCTTTTCCAGTAGGCTAAAGGCCTGTGATAACTGGGCAGGTGGCTGGGGCTACTCCACAAAAGCAGACACTGTCTGGTAGCTGAAACAATCTACATGGCTGGGACAAAGTCTTCCTCCAACCCCTTAGCAGAGCTGCCGTGTTCCTGGAGCATCTGTTTTTTAGCCTGGTGGCACCCATTCTTCAATACATTTCTTTCAGGTGGAAGATCTATCTCGATATGTTATTTCTTGGGTGACAGAAGGCTAAGCTCTGACACACTATTTGTGTATGCTACTCTTGTTTGTTCATGTGTTGTAGTGTGACAAAGTGCCATCAATGCATTTAGTTTCCTGGGTGGAAGATCTATGACTGCCTGGACCTTCTGTAGCAGTGGGAATAGAAGATTTATGCTGCAGTCCTGTATCATTGTGTCTTTTCCTTTTTCCCTAATCAAGTCAAAAAAAGAAAGGCGCAGCTTTGGTTTCAAAACTAGTTGTTCTCTTCATTTATATACTGTTCTTACCCCCATCCTAGTCAGATGCATCTCGCTGCAACCACACCACTTGAAGCAGGATGGCCTTGAACAAATTCCCTGACTATCTTTTCAAAGATGCTACCTTCCAGTGCCTGGTCTCTTTCCTATCCACTCTACCCTCCTCTCTACTTCCTCAGATTGTACAGTAGGATGATGACTGTAGATGCAATAAAAAAAAAAAAGCCCTAAATTAATTAGTGAATCACTGAGTTGGTGATGGGGATGCATTAGATTGCTGCCATCTCAAGTTCAGTTGGCTGCCACCATTATGCTGCTGCCCAAAACACTGGCAGACACTGCCATAGTCTGTATTTAATTTCTTACTGTTGGCAACTTTGAATACATTTCTCTTCACACAGCTGGCGGCTCCTGCTTCAAAACGGCTCTGGCCTTGGCTCCAATAAATACTGCAGTACCTATAGAGAGACCGAGGTGTTCAGTAGAGACTAAGCTTGACATCTGTTCTACAGCAAAGCTGGGATGTTTGTGTTATAACTTGTCATCTGCCACTATTACCTAGAGTGAGAAAGAAAAGGCTGTGCCAAGCACTAATGTCAGTCCCTGAATTACCACGTGTGGTCCAACACAGACCCAAGTCTGGGGGAGTATTTCCACTGACTTCATTTGGCTCACCATGAAGTCCACATATCTGATAGTTCCTTCTAATCTTTGTGCAAAGAATGCTGAACTGGCCCCCTCTGAAGGGTACAGGTTTATTTTTACGATACAAGTTAATCTTAGAAATATCTGTGAAACAGCATTTATGACTTGAAAATAGTGTTATTAAACATTGTTGTATTAAATGTAGAGCAGTGTAAACATCATACTGTTTCTAAGAAGTAACATAACAGACAACATTAAAAAGGCAACCTTTTAAGAGATAACAACATAAAATATTATAGAAAGAGAATGTGGGAGACATAGTACATATTTTAAAATGTAAAGTAGAAAGTCCAGGAAGGGCAGCATGTGTTGTTCTGGTGACTTTATATCATAAGATGTATTTATAGTGAAATTAAAAAGATTTTGGCAGTGTTGTGTTCCCAATTAAAACAGCTTTTGAAGAAAAGAGAATATTTTTGTAGGAGAAGATGTAAGGTCCTTATGAAGCCAGTCATTTGAGAAGGCATTAAATTTTATTTCTTGGATTTAACTGTATATTCTACACTGGACATTAACAACCAAGCCACGTGGCAGCCACTGACTCCAGTGAGTCCTATTGTAATAAATAATAATTGCCCGTTTGTTTCATCTAAAGCATTATAAATCTGGAATTTGATCCCAGGCATGATGGCAAAATGAAGACCTAGATTACATGCTGCTGCTCCTGTTCATCTCCTGGGCTCCTGGACAGTAGGTAGAGGATCACGCATTTGGTGGGGGCAAGTGCATTTGTCAGGTCCTCACTCCTCCTTGGCTTTGTGCCACAAATCAGGCCCTCTGGGGAGAGCACACTCCTCCTACGGCATTGCCAGGGGGTCTGCGGATGGGGAAACAGTGGGGGAGCTTGCTCAATTTATATTGGGGTCTTCTGGAGATAGAGATAGATGCAGTGTATAAATACAGAGGTACCTCTCCAAGTAGTATATTTCTAAAAAGCCTCCATAGTATGTGGGCTGCTGTCTCATTTAATTTACCCTTAAAAGAAAGTCCTTCCCTACACTTGTATCTAACTGCATATTTCTACAGTTCCTCTTTATCTATTAATGTCTCCTCTCCATGTAGTCAGATTTCACTTGTAAAAATCCCCCACCCCCTAAAGGCAACGCTGTCAAAAGACAGAATGACAAGGTACAGAAAAGCTCAAGGTTAATAGTGAATTTGTGTAACATGAATGGCCCCACCGTGCATTGAGCAGTGGCATTAGCCTGACACAGCAAAATCATCCCACGACCTTCCATCTAAGATTCCATCAGCTGTGCTGGTCCTTGTGAGCGTGTGTAAGTAGGCACAGGCTCACAGCCTGTCAGCAGAGCTTCTACCTCTTGCACTCACTCCTCCTGGGATAAGGGCTGTGAGGTTTGAAAAATGCAATGATTTCCATGAGAGTGGCTCCTGGCCACAAGCTGCTCTTCCAAGTACAGTAGGTCACTGTCAGCTATTTTGCTTCCTACCATCAGGTATCACTCTGACCCAAGTCAATGTCCAAGTAGTAGCTTAGCTTTGTGATATCTCTGTCTCTGAACAACATAGTTCTTATTTCTGGGGTTAGGCTAAGAGAAACCATAAGAAACCATGCTCCTGATTCTTACAGACCATCTGTGTTGGGTTTCTTGTGGTGGGGATGTTGTCTGGTTTTTTTAAGTATTTGATTATTTTTCCTTTTGAAGTGGAGGCTTATTAGTCTGAATTTATTGAAAAACAAAAATTTTCTACAGAAAGCCATGTGGTTCTGCTCCCCTCCATAATTTCTCCCTTTCTTCACCCCTTGGGATGCGACATTGCCCAGTTTAGCAAGAACACAGAGTTCCCAAAACCATCCACCAGAGCTCTGGCATGGAGACAAGAACATGAGCAGCCTGAAGATTTCAACCACATCCTTTCAGACTCGCAGCTAGGACTGAACACTCTCATGAATTATGTGTGTGACTGTGACCAGAAAAACACAGGAAATACTGCAGCTAGCATATGGATCTGAAAAGGGATTAATTTTCCTGTGAGCTGCACAGGCCAGGAGAATGTTGTTTAAAAGCTCTCATCTGGTGTAGCTGCTAATTTTTCTTGAAACAGAGAGAGGATACTTCAGTTTTTTCAGTGCTCCCCCAGCCTGTGGACCAGTGTTATTTCATGGGTCTTTTATAGCCAGAAGAGATGATCAGCAGGCTCTGAGAAATCTACAAAGTATTTTTAGCAATACAATTAAAGAAATTGAGGGATTTAGTGACCGCTCAGAAGGAAAACACACACCTAAAATGCTTGCTGTGATTCTCCCAGCTCAGGGTACACCATTACTGTGTATGTTGGCACACAGCAAGAAGTACATATACACACATGCCTGGTAAACCCTGGAAAGGGTGCAGGGCTATTCCCTGCCATGGCATCTCTCCAGGTGACAGGGACACAGGACACACCAGGGTTGCTCCTGTCCCTGGAGAGCAGCTGGTAATGTATAGGAAACCCGAAGGCATGTAGCCAGCCTAGCTGGGACTGTGTCCAGTTCGAGACGTTAGTCTCAAGGAAGAAGAGGCCAGTTCAAGCGAGAGCAGGGAAAGCTGGCGGGAGAGGAACACGCTGCAGAGGGACTGTGGCGGTGGGCGGCGGGGCACGTGGCTGCATGTATCCATCCCAGCATGAGGACCCACGGGCCAGCCATCCCCTCCAAAGGCAAAGGGAGGCACCAGGCTCTTCTTTTTCTTTCAGCAATGAGGAGATATCGTGTAAATTCAGCTTTCGATCTCCTTGCAATCCACAAGAAAACGGTGCTGTTAAAAATAAGTCAGTGGCATTTTTGGCATGCAGGCTCCCCCTGGTGACTCCTCGGCGCAGCTCCACTCTTGGATGGCAAGAACGGTTATAAGTGGAATTACATTAAATCTGAGTAATTTCGACGCAAAATATACCAGCGCTGTTCCCCAAATCCCGTGAGTGGTTAGAGCCTGACTTTCCTTCCAACTAACTTTTAGCGAGATGGAAAGTAAGAAGTGTTAAAACTCATTTTTCGAGAATCTGTAACTGTGATCTGAATGCGTCTAAACCTTTAGAGAAGAGTCTACTGTTTTTATACTTTGTCTATATTTTCCACAATGAAATTGAGTAAACTGATATTCTGGCTGTGCTTTCCAGAAAAATTGAGAGCAATAATTGTTTTCAGGCTCTGACAGTTCTGACTGCCAGATAGTGTGTTTCTGTGGTGTAATTACTTTCTGGTTGTACTGGATGCTGGCTCTGGGGTATTTTGATGCCTTAGGCAAACCAGAAGAGGTAGGTTTCTTACAAGCTCAAGTCACTCACACAATAAAGAGCCACAAAAGATTTTGCCATAATGTTTTGCTGCCCATAGCAACTACAAAGTGAGATCAGTTGTATCTATTGCAACGTTTGTGGTGACTGCATTTTACGTTGAATTATGGGTTTCTTAACATTGGTTTCTAATTTGCCAGCAATCAAAACAGTTAAACATAAGAAATTGGTGGGGTTTCAGTTGTCCATTAGCTGAACATTTTAAAATTAAAATATTTCAAATTTAAAATATTACTAAAGATGTCAAACTAAACCTTTCACTGTTCTCTTTTCTTTTCTCCTCTCCCAAAAGATCAGAGACACTGTCTAAGCTAGGACTTTGATTTTACTGAATTTGTGTACCAAAGAAGCACTCTGGTTGTGCATAAGCATTGCGTACTAAATTGTTTCACATTTGTTTTAAGGGTGTGAAAATCTATCTATATGACTGTGCAAAACACCATAAATTGCTGCATTGTTGTTTGTCTCCCTTGGCTCAAGGGATTTGTACCCTTCCTCTGTGGAAATTGTTCCTTGCAGCAAAACAATGCTGTTCTCTATCTCCCGTTGAAGTCTCTGTGATTGGACAGTTTGGAGACTTGTTCTCCACCAACAAGTTATTTCTGATCTGATGTTGTGTGGAAAAGAGTCACTGCTTTCCCATCCCCCTTCCCACTTGCTCACTGACCAGGGTGTGTGTTTGATCACAGTTCATTCCCTGGTTAGGACTAACCAGGATATCTGCTTCCTCCCCTTCCTGCTGACAGCTGCATTGGGATTTAACAGGTCACCAACCCTCTCTTAAGGGTTAAAGGCATCAGCCTGCATTTGGGTGGGCTCTCCAACAGGATCCCCAGCAAGTGAGTAAACAGCACCTGCCCATTTACTCCTGCTTTGCTGCTGTTTGCTGCTGGTTTGCTGATGAGGCAGCCCAGCTCCATGGGGCCAAGCTCCCCATGCCCCTGGTGCCACCACCACCCTGCCTGGCTGGTGGACAAAGCCACCTGGTTGTCCAGGCTGGTCTCCCATCTCAGTTTCAGGTTGCTGAGGACCCCACCTAAGTCTCTGAAAGTTGCTGTGTACTGCAGGACCTCATGGTGTTTATTCTCCAGCTATGACATCAAATCTCAGCCCCCACAAGCAGCTGCACAAACCTACTGGGAGATGTGCTGATCCTGCTCCTTCAGAGCAGGCTGGTGTATCTGAGAAGATTCCAGCAAGTGAAAATATTTGCATAGTCTCAGACTAGGTCAAAATGATGAGATCATGCAGGGTATACTCAGTCTGAAGAGCTGTAATTGGACAAAAGGTTAAAATCAAGGCTTCTGAGCATATTTAAAACCTACAAACCTATTATATGAGAGAAAGGAACTAGACATGCTTTTCTTGTCCTAAGAGTTTATTTTTTAGAATAACAAGGTAAGCAGTCGAGTTGTGAAGTGCTCATCAGTGTAAGATCTCACAGCTGCACTTGCCCAAGAGTTTTCTTCTCTCTTGAGGCCAGCTGGCTCCACAAAGCCCACATCCACACCTCAAACCCTTTTATGCTCCCAAGTCATGGGAGTCATCCAAAGCACCCAGTGAAAATGATCACTTGCTGGTTCCTACACCAGACTGGGAGCTTTGTGGGTGAGAGCTAATTGGCACAGACAAATCTGGGGACCTGGGCTAATGGCTGCTCAGGGCAGCCAGAGGAGATCAATGTACAGAGCTCTTTAGTGTGTTTTTAGCTGTAGCCTACAAGACTTGGGTTCTCAGGGGCCAGCATGCATTTGGCAGTTGGGAGTGTGGATTCTTTGGAAAATCCTATGTTGAACACTGGAAACAGTATTGAAAATTAGGAAATCTATCTGCCAGAGATGCAATTTTATATATAAATACAGTCATGTCTTATGAAACAGTAATGATAGGCACTTTTTTATTTTTTTGCAACTTTTTACCGTGACAGTGGTAAAACAGTGGAACAAGTTGCCTAGAAAACTTATGGAATCTCCACCGTTGGAGATACTCAAAATCTGACTGAATACAGTCCTAGGCAACCTGCTCCAGCCTACCCTGTGTTGACTAGACAATCCCTGGCAGTACCTTCCAGCCACAGCAATTCTGTGACTCAGTAGCAGTTTTACTTGTAAACCTTTCACAAAGCAGTATATGACAACACGATGAAAACATCATCCCACAGTTGCCTATATCTGAATTCCACCTTTTAGTCCAATAGGCAACATATTTTATGGAAGGACATTCCCTGCTTCTGGAAGAGGGCTCTCTACATGTCAGTTTGTCTGGATGATACTGTGTCTTAGGAAAATGTCTCAGAAGCAAGAATTAAGGCTAGAGTAGGCTGTAGGCCTCTACTAGCTCTTAAAATGACAAAAACCTCTCCAGCACCAAGGGAAAACAGAAGGGAGACTGCATCTGATCTTCCAGAAATACTCCTGGGGAGTTAAGCTGGCTCGATTCATAGCTCATACCATAGGCTCTGCTTTGGTTAGCATGAAATGCCTGCTGCAGAGGGAGAGGGGAAGGATTAAAGACATTTCCACCTTCAGTGTTCTGAAATGGATCCCAGTTGCTTGAGATGATCTCAGCAGCTCACAGGCACTGAGGTGGTGAAAACTAAAGAGGCTCATTCTTTCTGACAGATTCCTGCATGGATGTAAGGACTACAGCTACAGTACCTGTAACATGAAGAAAATAGTACTTGACTGCTATTCATATGCCATCCATGAAGCAACTGCAATGGAGATAATTTAATGTAAACACCAACCTATCAATCATTTGTTTAATCATCACAATGTTTTTGTAATTTTGAAGCTGTTTATAAAATACTTGAAATTAAAGAAGAGCTCTTTTCAACGTTTACAATATTGCTGATGTCAGGTTATGCTGATGCAAAAATCCTGTCTTTGTCATCATAAGAAGGATCACAATGAAGATTATAATTAAAACTCAGTAGCAGATTCATCAGCAAATTAATAGAGAAGCTTATAGACTTCTGACAAAAAAAAACCAGATTGGATTAATTAAAAGTGAGAGCCACACAGCACATGGAAATATAGCAGAGAAAGACTACTTTGGAATGCTGGGTGACCAGCGAAGATTTTGCTTCTGTCTTCTTTTTGAAAACTTACTGCAAAGCTTTTCATCCTCACTCTAAAAATATCAGGCTGCACAGTGTATTCAGCAAGAAACTGAAATCAGCCATTAACAAATTTTGCTCTGTATCTGCCCCAGACCACAGAAAGAAATAATAGCCACAAAAAGAATAACAAAAATAGAAAATATGGATCCAGAATATAAACTGAAAAGAATGCTGGGGATGCTATGCCAGGCCTGGAGATGAAATATAAGAAGCTATGAAAAAGCAAAAGCTTCTAAGTCATTACACACAGGACTTCATTCACCCCATCACATGCTCAGGCTTCTGCTTCTCAGTATTACAGCGGCCCCTTCTCCATCAAGTATTCTCTCCCCTAAGGATGTGGCAGTAAGTTTTTTCTCAACTGTTTAGGGTTCTTGACCTCAAAAATCCCCATTTCAGCCAAAATATAAAAAAGTAGAGCCACAGTGCAGTTGTCCAGGAAAAAGCAAGCAGCTGGATAGTCCTGTCAACTAATGCTGAAGTCAGATAAGAATGCCTAAAGAAAACTGAAACACAGTTTCTTGAAAATGGCTCATGGGGAGATGAAAATGTTTTGTAAAGCATTTTTTTCAGTAAGGTTTTGAATGAAAAAAGCTTAATTTCAATTGTGCTTTGAATGTGTAAAAAAAATCAAATTCATTTTCCTATAGCATGTCTAGATATTTATGTTTAACAAACTAAGCAAAACTGCCTGATTTGATATTGCTAATATTAATTGTTTTGGTGGGGTTTTTTTCCTTTTATTTTTTTCATAAAGGGAATTGTGAAATTTCAGGGTTTTTTTCTAATTGTGAACAAACAAAAATTGTACAGCTCCAAGGAAGTGCAAATATTCAGCTATCAAAGTCTACTACTGTCATTTTTATAAGTGCTCTGGTGTGAATGCATCCTGCTTAAACCAAGTCAAACATGGAGTTACTCTGGGTTTGTTATAGATCACCTAATGAAAAATCAGGCCCTGAAAGTCTCTCTGCTGACCAGGTAAGGAATCACTGGCAAGTACATTTGACATTAAAACACTTAAAGGTGGGTAGACATCTATGCTTAGCTACAAGCCCGGGCTGCCCTTGAACATCCCATGGGGACAGTTCTTATGTTGTCACAGCATTTAGCGGAAAACAAGGGGAAAAAAGACCTAGGAAGCAGAGGTAAAACAAGGATAGCTTTGACCTTGTTACATTTTTACAGTATTTGTCATTATTACAGCAAGGAGAAGAATCACATATTTTTGTACTTAAAATCAAAAAGAAACCTCTCCAATGTTTATAAAACAATTCTGTATTGAGCAAAAACCTTTTCCAGGCAGCGTGGCCAAAACTGATGAGATTGTGGTGGCACTGGCCCCATGTAAGTAAGGATGAGCATTTCCAATAACATAAGGGGCCATAATTAAAATCTTGGTGAAATTTGATCCCAGACTCTGTCTACATCTGACCTGTGACTGGACCTAAATGTAACTGTTGGTCCTTGAGTGATAATCCAGTGACAGCTCTCCAGTCTGGACAGGATCTTATTTGTCTCATATCTCCTCAAAACTGCTGTGGTATTTAATATTGCCCCTATTCTTTATATATTACTTTTAAGCTTACCTTTTATAGTTAACAAAATTCCATACATATTTAGGACATAAAAACATTACTTCCTACACAAGTTAGCTAAGTTTTGCAGAGAAACTTTCTAAGCAAACTTTACCTGCCTGAAGGGGCACAACCTGCAGTGTTATTGCAGTGCAAGGGCTTGCTGAACAGTACAAACAGTACAGAGTCCAATTAACACAATTGAAGTCTACATCTATAAATGTCCCTGGCATTAAAAAAAACCATTTCTTGCCATCCAGAGACCCAACCAAACACAGAGTTAGGGTGTTTCACATTTTTCACAGAGGGAATGGATCTATTTTCCTTTAGTTATGTACATTGGGTTTTGTCATTGTTTTTTTTTTAAATGGAACCTACAAAATTATTTTCTCAGAAAAAAAAAGAGTTATGGAGGGGCTGGGCTGGAGAGTAAAAAGGCAGGTATTATTGTTATCAGTGGTTCTGCCATACATTGAGAGGTTATTTTGCTGTATAAGGTTTCATTCCCTGCTTTACTAATTGGAGCTTATATCATATATTTCTTCTGATTTGGGAGAAAATCACTGTAAGTAAATCACAAGTAAAAACATTATGTTTTGTTCCTACTGCTCAGAATTTTGCAGGTAAGCAGCATTTTCATTTTTCACTTCTCTTCTGGCGGGTGTGCTGCCAGAACAGCAGTGTGCAGTGGGCCTGCTTCACTCTGGGCCAGCTGTCGCAGCCCTTCTCAGCATCTGAGGCACTGCCAGCACCACACACTGCCTTCATTGCAGGTTTTTGAGCAGGTTCATCTCCCCCTGCCATAGACAGAGCTCTGCCAGGCAATGTATTTTTTAACCCTAATGAAAATTGCCATTTGAATGGAAGGCATTTCATTTGAAGATAAAACATGGTGCAAAGAAAAAGTCGTGCTACTATTCTGTCAAGTGCAACCATAAGTACCTCACATCCCAACTAGGTGCAAGTCTCAGCCAACCTAAGATCCAAAAAGCTCAGTCTCCTTCAGTTCAGGTTCTCTAATAAAGCATTTTCCCCAAGAATTAATTGCTGAAATCAAGTCCCTTAAAAATGCTTAGACATTTGCTTTGAAGACTGGTTTGCACAGCCTCAACTGGAGTTTGGGACAAGAATACGTTTCTGATTTGTATCAAAAAAGATGAAGTCTTGAATAAATTTGCTGTAGTAAGAGAAATGGCCAGGAGACCAGGTCAGAGATTTCCCATTAAAAACTGGGGAAGTACAAATAAATTTAAAAAAAAAAAAAAAAAAAGCTAAAATGTTCTTGGTTGACACTATTGTCAGGAACAGATTAGAGAAAATGAAACTGCTATGACACTCAATTCCCTCTCTCACACATAAATTACCATTTAATATATTGACATATTGGGAGCAGAACTCTTTTTTTTTAATCCTCTGCAAAAGGAATAGTAGCTGTGAACAAAGCATTTGTTCCTAGAAACAAGAGGAGGACCCCTTTTGTAAACACACCCTGATTTCAAGGCTTGGAAAGGACCACTATTTTTATATAATTGAATCTCTGGCATAAAGCACAGCCTTCAACATAATTCTACACTTCATCCATATTTTAGGTTGAATGATGGCATATATTTTAGAATGCAGAAGTTAAGACTTCTCATGAAAGTTCAGATTTTTCTAATTATTCTTAACTTTTCCTATATTTACTTACAGCAGGTAGAAAAATAACGTGGTTTTATCTAGTACATAGCAGTCTGTATAACTAAAATTTGTCTTTTCCCTACCTCTAAACAGACTTACCTGCTGTAGCTAAATATTGAGGATCATTTCATATGGCATCAGCTTTCCTAAGTCTTTGCTGATGTGATTTTTTAGCTGTAAAACCTTTTCCCGCTTTTAGCCTCCTGGCTTATTTTAAGATAGTCAGCCTACAAAGTGTCTCCAACTGGATACATAAACTATCCTGTAGAAGCATGTGGAGAATCATGACAGAAGTGGCCTAGGAAAATGTAAGATGATTTAACTTAAAGAAACTACACTTAGAAAATGCCACTCATAAACTTTTAAGGCCAGTGAGTTCCAACACATACTTTGTGACAGTAACAGAGCTTTTGGCTTCTCTTATTATGGTTCAGGTTTGAAAATGTGGCCTTTTATTGATGGAATTACAGTAATCCTTTAAAATAAGAGAACAATTCTGCCAGTCTTGTGATTTTGACCTACTCTTAGGCAGACAGCTGCCTGACTGAAAGTGGTGCTGTTGTTAAAAGCGAGGGCTTAGCAATTCCAGCAAATAAACACATTGCCCAGTAAAATTTGCCTTCCAGCAGCTGCCTTCTCAGAGGAGATTCTGACCATCTAACAAGCTTCCCAGGACCTGCCAAAGCACAGCACCTTTGAAGGTCTGCCTGTGCTGGTTGAGTTCAAGCACACTTATCAACAGCTCTAAGCCTATCTCTGAGCTATGAAAAATTGGGATGAAAACATGTCAGCTAAAAAACTGTAAACCTCTCCTGATTCAGCCTCCAGCTGCCAGTCAGACCAGAGCCATGCAGGAGGAGAGCCTTGCAGTACTGTCCAGATTCATTACCCATGTGGAAATCATCTCTGCACGTTTTTCTGATCAAGTTGTTGAGGTAGTTGACAAAGAGCCATCCTCCACAGAATCAGCTAAGAAATATTTTCTGGCTTTCCAAAGGGTAATTAATGTTGGACTGAGATTGATATAGCCTGAAACACCCGCTTGGCTGCCTGACTGCAGGAGCTTCTGCTCTTCATTTGAACTCTGAAGACTGGCTGATTTCTGCAGTCTGAGGGCTAGCATGGGAAGGAAGGAAGGAAGAAAGCAGAACAAGATGTTTACATACTAGCAGAAGTTGCCTGGGGCGACAAAAGCCTCTCTGTTTACTCTTTTGGCTACTGTAAGTGGGAGATGCAGTCCCTTCAGCAACAGCAAAGCTGACCCCTCTCTCTGGTGCATGTTGTGGCCAGCCTGTGGAGGACCAACAAAAGCCTTTCTGTGCTCAAGAAGCTTCTTCACGCTACTCTTATGGAGCCAGTGCTGCTTCAAGCCACTTCCAAGAGGGAAAAATGGAGTGGAAAGTGCTGTCTGAGAGAACAAAATGGAAAGTAGCCAGACATGTACAACATGAGTTTTGCTGCTCTCATACAGTCTTCATTGTGATAGTTTAACAGTGAGTCTTTTGACTGAGAGAAAGTAGTATGAGCCTCAACATTTGTCATTTAAAAGGCTTACCATGACAACTGAGTCTTGTATGACTGGAGCTAAGAGAAGAGTTAGTAGCAACCAGTAGACATTTAGAAAATTAGTCAGTCCTTGTTGCTGAGTTTCCAAATGAACATTCACAAACATCTATGGGGCCGTGGTGACCTGCTGAATGTGCTGATGATCTGATCTGCTCAGATCAGGTATGTGACCTACATAAACCTATCGTATTTGCCAGTGGTTCAGATCATTTGTTTTAATTTAGTCATGCACATTAGAGAGAAAAAAAAGTAGACGAAATTGTAAGGCTGAATCATATCTTGGTCTCATAATCATAACACACAGGAGAATTTTTTTCTCCCTCTCAGCCTGAGCTTAGGTATAAAACAATGTAACACACACAGTTTTTTTTTTCTGATTTATAGATTGCTAAAATGTCAGCATAGCTTAAACTGCCACACTGGTGCTCTACATTCTTTTTATTCTAAACACTGGAGATCCACCATGTCCGCTGGCCTTTGAAGACTCTATTAGCTGTAAATGACAGTGACAGCCTGACTTTGCTTTTTCTTGGATAATCTAAGCAGGAGTTTGAGAATATCTAGCACACCTATTGTCTGTGTCACTTTGTTTATCTCATATCTCAAACTTTAAAGCCACATACAAACGTAATTTATAGTATTTTACATACATTCATTGTAAGTGAGCAGTAGCTGCGTTTTTTTCTTTATAACTGGAACTTATAATCAGTTGCAAAAGCTAACTTTTCTTCCTTTAAAAACAGTAAGAGAAAATCTCATTAATTTCTGGAGGAGCAGGATCAAACTCTGTTTAATAAAAAATGACCTGACTATGTTCAGACCTGTTGCCCACAGGAGAAAGGGTGACTCCTGAATGTTGGTTATCAAACTTCAAGTGATTAGTTTTACTCCTCCATAATACTTTGGTTAACAAAAGCTGATAAACATGATTACCATTCAGAGTCCTTTGAGACAGTTCCACAGTGCAGCATTTTTTTCAATTTTTCTCAGCAAAGAACAACCCAGATTTTGGAAAATTTCCAAAGGCCATGTCAAGCAGACTTTTCACAGTTGCCAACATCTGTAAAGCAAAATTTTCCACATCTATTTACTTTTATTTGGTCTTCTCTCCCTCATGTTTTTTCTGTTCACTCACTCACATATATAGAAATTGTCAAGGTCTGGATCTGTGTGTTTTATTCCTGTCATGTCACAGAAAACTTTTTGGTGCTTTGAACTGCGGGTAGCTCAGGGACCACCCAAGAGGGGGCTGTCTTGAGACACACCGGGGCTGCTCCCTTTAGAGAGGCTGAGATGCTGCTCTTGTTGCCAGGTCTGCTTGGAAGCAGGACTAGCCTGCCACAGGTCATGTGGTGTGATTATTGAACTTGAGCATCAGCAGATGAAATAATAGCTGCCAGGTTGTCAGACTGAAGCCATTCTTCTAGGTGGGAATGAAGAAACACAAGGAAAGGTATGTAAAATGCATCTTCTGTTTGCAAACACCAGCCATTGTCCAGCTCAGTTCATACTCAGTAATCCTCCACTGATCAGTGTATGCCACAATTCTTTTCATATCATATTGATGTTAATGAAGCATCCAGGAACCCACATCAGGGATTAGGTCTGTGCCACATAAACCTTATTCAAACATTTAACAGGAGCTGATTGTTGCACCAGGGAAATCCCAGCTAGGGTACAGCAATCAAACCCAGGAACAAATAGAGAGTGTTAGGGAGGAATGCAGCAGTCTGTCTTAGCATTCTGGCAACAAAAATGTTCTTAGGTTGCTTCTGAAATTCCACAACTGAGGAATTTAAGGAGGATTTGGAAGTGGTCATTGAGGCTGGTAGTTGTACTTCTTCAGAACTGCAGGAGAAAGAAAGAAAATACTAATTTAAAAGTCTAGCAATTTGAGCAGCCAAACTGTATAATTTCCTGATTTGAGTGTGGATGATGCTCATAATATGTGAAGAAACTTAATTTTCCTTGAAAGCATAAATTACCACTGTTAGTCTGAAATATCTTGGAATGAATCAATGAAGGGAACTCCAGAGGGAAAGGAGTGTTTGGAGCAAAGTTATGTTTATGAAGCTTAGAGAAGGAGATGTGGTAGTAGTGAAGACCCCGGGATAAGGAGAGTTTCAATGACTGGATAAATGGTAAAGACCATGTTGGACATGTTAAGAAAGAAAAATGCTCAAGACTTAGATGATAGCTGGATATGGGGACCTAGAGAAGATTGGAAATCAGAAATTTGTAAGCCTTAATCTCATGAAAAAATGATGGTGGTGTTGATAGTAAATGAACATTTTGGACAGGACTGAAAATTGAGAGCTTGATTTTGACCACTTTGAGATAACATCTTAGACTTCCACAAACTTGCATCAAAAATGTAGTCTAGAGTTTTAATTTGGACAGAAGTAACAAACTCTATCTGTCAGAATCTTTATTTAGGTGTTTAGTATTTTTGTATTTGAGAAGTACATGGTTGAAAACTGGGAGTACTTTTAAGAGTAGAAAAAAACCTGCAGCCTCTGCCATCTGTCCTCAGAGGCTGGAGAGAGGGAAGAATGACTCTCAGAGTCATTTTTCTCAAGGGGAAAAATATTACAACAGTGGAAGAAGAACGAGGGCAAAGAAATATTAGAGGCAAAGACATCAACAAATTGGAAAGGATGAAGACAGAGACCACTAGACACTTTTGCCAGAAAGCTTTCAGAGTGGCTCCAAGGGTAACTTGATCAAAGGAAGTGGATGATGGGGAAGGGGAGAGGTGATAAGGTGGAAGCAGTGAGCATCGTTTTTGGTGAGCTGAACAGTGGAGGAAGAAGACTTGTACAGCATCTGGGGAGGCAAGGAGGGTTGAGGATAGGGTTAATGGTTTTTAAGCATTACTAACAAAAGCTTAAGCACTGAATTATAACTTGTACGCAAGGAGAGCTTATCTAAATGACTTAATTAAGTAAAAATGGATTAAAGGTTTCAGGAACTGATTGTACAGATGAAGGAGATAGATATCGGGTCATTTATGCAAAGAGGAAGCAAGAGAAAGCTCAAAATAGGTTTTTGGGAAACTGCAGTATTTTTTTTACTTGTCTCCTGTCCTGCTCTAGGATGGAATATATGTCCTTCTGTATTTCAGCTGTTTAAAACAAAAAAATTATATAGTAGGATTTAATTTTTTTTCCAGCCAAACAACTGATTTTTTTATCAAGAAAGTCAAAATGCCTAGGATGTGTGTGTGCAGGGGGTAAGTTTTGAGTTTTTCCATGACCAGTGGTGACAGCTGTGTTTCTGTTACCTGCTCCAAATGGGGCAGAGGGAAGACATGTACTTCTTACATTTAAGTAAATTTGGGAGTGTAGTTGGCATGTACCTGACAATGAACATTTGAAGATGACTAAACCTGCTTTTTCTAAACTTTTATGAAACAGAAAATGCTGAGAATGGAGGCTGATTATGCTGTATTCTGTTAAATTAAAGAAAGTCACAGAGTGGAAAACTGTTTAATAATTCCTCATCTTCTGTCAAAGGAGGTTTCTGCCAGGCAGCTCTTTCTGTGGGCTCTGATGGTCCTCAGCTTCTGCCAGAGGTGGCAAGAGCAGGAAGGATTTCATGCTTTTCACAGTGTGGTGCTCCCAAATCTGAGGCTGAGTTGTGCCTGTCTGAGCTGCACTGCAGCACCCATTTCAGGGACAGTCTTGGGGCTGTCCTGCTGGCAATGATCAGCAGAAGGGAGCACATTCCCTCGCATGGAACACTGGATGCTTCTGGAAGCATCTGGCAAAACATCTTGTGAAGTGTTGAGAGTCTGTGTTGCTTCTATTGTGCAGATGTCTAGCTGAGCAAGAAGGGGATTTCTTTAGAGACAGAGTGCACAGGCTTTGGTTTTGTTACTACAGTATATTTCTTTAATCTGTTACATCTGCAGGCAATGAGCATATTTTTTTAACTACAGTGGTAGTCAGCATCCTCAGGCACCACACACAGGTAGTGAGTGACTGAGACATTGATCTACCCCTGAAAACCCAGAGGGAAGATGAGGCATTTCAGCAGCAGGCAGTAGTGTGCCAGGACTCACTCCAGAGGACAGCCCGCTCCTATGCCTCCATCTCAGGAAATTACATGTTTTCTGTTACATTTCTATGCTCTGGGTCATGACTTGGGTGTGACTTCCATGTGAGATTTTGTCTCACAGGTGTATCTGTCACATGCAAGAGGTGCTCCGTGTTCACTGATTTTGGAAATACACTAGCACTTAATCTGGTGCAACCCCTTAATGCCATTATTTTCATCCCTTGTGTTTGGGAAAAATGTATTGCTCCTATACATGTATATATAGATCAAAATGGACTACATAACCTAATTATGAGTTTATATGTTTTCCAAAATCAGTACAGAAATACTGATTTAATCTTGTCCCATGGTTTTAAGGAGTGAAGAGAAACATTGTTTCTGAAAACACTCTGACAGGTGCAATTAGACACTTCATCTCTTTTCCAGAGAAAGGAGACATTTTACACTTCCAGATGGGTCAAAATGTAGCCTTCAATCACACAGTTAATGTTAAGACACTATTATAAACTGTAAAATGAATTTACAGAGTTTTGATTTCATAAAACCATATAGTTATTTAGGTTGCAAGAAACCTTGGGAAAGTCCAAAGTTCAACCTGTAGCATAAAGCAGAATCAGCACCAAATTTAACCAGGTTGTTCAAGGCTTTGTCTAGTTCAGTACTGAAAAGCTCCTTGGAGACAAACCTCACATTTTCACTGGGAAACCACACCAGTGCTTAAGTACACTCATTGAAATAATTTCTTCCTTATATCCAGTCAGAATATACTCTCTTCCAATTCATGAACAGACATATCCCTCTTCTAGGCAACTTTCCTTGGTACAGGCAGGCTGCTGTTAGGTGCTTCAAAGTTGCCCATGATCTGAAACAGCTGTTTGTTATCCTGTATCAGTATGGGCTATCACCTTCACAGCTGCCTTCCACTGCACTCAGCCAAAGACCTGTGCTGGAGGCTGATTTTTATGACATTACTTTTAAAGTTTTACTCTGGTTTTGTTTGTTTGTTTCCTTTGGGTTTTGATTTTGTACTTTTTTTTCTTTCCTTTTTTTTTTTTTCCCCAATCCTTTTTTTTGTTTGTTTGGTTTGGTTTGGGGTTTTCTGTGAGGTTTTTAGAGGTTTGTTTGTTTGTTTTGTTGGTTTTTTTAAGTCAAGAATTCTTTTCAGTTGGGAAAAAATTATGAGACATATCAGAGAAGTCAAAATGTATTTGACTGATAAATGCAAACCAAAATGTACTGCTAAAAAGCATAGTCTTTTTTCTTGTTTAGTTGTGTGAATATATGTTTCTTTTGATATTCTCATTTTTGCTGAAGGAATGAGAGCATAATCCATTTAGCATTGGCATAAAATAGACATTTTTATTTGATTGTTATCCTCTTTGGCCAGGTTTGTTTGCATGATAATTTCAAAGTGATTTGAGTCCTGAAATGCTGAAAATCAGCCTGTTTTGTATGTGGCTCAGCTTTCCCTTTCTCTGCTTCCTGAAAATCTGGAAATGTGTTTTTGATAGAGAGAGGATCAGCTCCAAATCATAAAACTAAATACCCTTCAAACTTCAGGGAATTCAAGCTGCCAACCAGACTTCAATCCTGAGTTTAGTAAATGTCAACACTCTTCCTTGGGCAGTGAAGTGGGGTGAAGGAAGAAGTGTTAAATAGGATGGAGAGCTGCTTTAATTACTTGAGTATTTTTTAGTTCTTTTTACTTAATTCAGGAACACTTGGTTATTTCATATCCTGTGACACTGCTTAGCCTTCTAATCTGGTGCTTTGGTTAGATGGAGAGAAGCAAAAAGACAGCTGATGATGAAACAGCATGGATGTTATTACGTGACTACAAAAATGCCAGAAAGTTGTCCCATTTACATTTATAATTTTTAAGTATCTAGAAATATATGATTTGAGGTAGTGACTTCATCTAAAAAGAATTACCAGTTCAAATCATATTAGTGCATGGCTGCTGAACATAGCTTGGAATTATGGGTTTACTTATCAGCATTAATTGGATTAAATTACCTGCTCTGAAATATAAGCCCTTTGAGGAAAAAACAATGCTTTTCCAGCTGGCTTTAGAAATGTTCGGTCAGGCTTTGTTTTAAAGCAGCATAAAGGTGAGTTTGAACACACTGAGTGTACGAAATGGTTGCCAGGGTGTGGTTAGAAGGGGCAGCGTTTGGTCTGGAAGGGGCTTTTTGCTGTCAGACTTCCCAGGTGAAGAACAGAGCCCCAGCTGGGCTGTGACACTGTGGAGCAGTGACTGGGCCAGGTGCAGAGGAGGTGGGGAACAGCCCCAGGAGATGGCTGGGACCCTGTGAGCCCCATCCACAAGCAAGGGAGAGCAGGGCAGGGCATCCAGTGAGAGAAACAAAGCAGCATGAGGACAGCTCAGGCACAGCACTTCAGGAAAGTGAGGGTGCCCACAAATTCAGTTACCCATTGCCTAGAATAAGGGACACCGAGGAGACAAAGTGACTCCATGGATCAACGTTTGCAGTCCTTCCTATTTGCAATTACATGGAACCAGTAACTTGACATTTCTAACTTGGATGTGCTTTTACATACAAACAATATCTTCTAAATATCCCCCACATACCCCAGCAAATATTCTCTTTGTTTTGCTTTTTTGCTATGAGTAAAATTTTAAAATGTGTATTTGATGCTCATCTTTATTATCGTGCTTCATCAGTGACCACCAGACTGCAATGTGATGTGGCTAGATACACTTTTAATCCAAGAGTATGATTGCTATAATTTAACTAAGTATTTTTATTTCCCCAAACAATTTTTTGCACTGTAAAAGTCTGATGCATTGTGCATGAAAAGTGTCTTTTCAGGACAGCCACCAGCTGTCCTGTCATGCATGTTCGTATGTTACTGACAGGAATTTCTTTACCTGTTGATTCACGCTAACTTGTGTCATTGTGTAGTTGAGCATCTTATTTCGTAATGCCATACTTAGGATCAGTTCATTCTGACAATCTGATTGTGTCAGAACATCTTGAGGCATATATATAAAGACATTGAGCCATGCACTTATTGGTCAGAGCAGGAAGCCCTGTGAGTCTTTACTTCCAAGTGACACTTTGGCATTAAATAACTGGCAGAGCTGAAGGCAGGATGAAGAATGGAGGTTAGGAAAAATCATAAAATAAGATTGATAGCTACTTGCTATGAGAAAGTCAATGGGCAATGCTTACTGATGTAATTTCCCTCAATTTACTACAATTTCCGTATTTAATATTGCAATTAAACCACATAACCAAAAGTCTTCACTCCTACAAAAAATACCATTCCATGAAGCTTCATCATACTAACTGTATATCACATGCCTTCTTTTCTGTCCCTAACTTTCCCTTTCTCATCTTTGAAAATTATGCACTCTGGATCCTAGCAGTTCCTGTCTGAAATACTGAAGAGTAGTGACACAAGGGTGCTGTGAATTGTGCAAGAAATGGCAGAGTAAACAACAGGAGACAAATTTGCCTTACAAACACAATATAATTTGGAAACAAATGTCCATTAACCTATAGTTAGGTGAAATCATATTTAAAGTGTTTGCCTTACTAAAGGGTGTTGCTAAAGAGAGGGTGCTAAGAGCTCGGTGGTAGCTGAGCACCAAAGTGCTTAATTGGAAATGGTTTGATTATTGCAGGGCACACTTACAAGAACTTTGGCTTGGGAGTGTTAATGTATTTGCTTGTTTTACATCTGAACAACAGTTTCCCAGGGAACCATGTACTGTCATTTGTGTGGAGAAAAAAGTGAGAGGAACCCAGAGTCTGTTAGAAGTGGAGCTGGCTGTTGTATGACCCCTTGTAAGATACCATATTCAGCTACTTGTTACTTTGTTGAACTGGAATAACTTATGTTGAAGTCTTTTTCAAGTGATAGAAATGGAAAAAATCTATCCCATACTTTGGAGTGGTGTGGACATAAACAGTGAAATGTAGGAACCTTCAGGTTAAATGGCAGTGGCTCCCTGACTCTCAGACATACACCATCATGAATTCCTCTTACCCATAATTACAGGTAATCTCGATCTTGCCCTGTATCCCATAAGGGTGCACACCTTTTTGAAAACTGCCCCTACAAGTGCTATAATTCATAGGGTGCACAGTGGGGTGTTTGATTATCTAGCAGTTGCTGTCTAAAGCAGCTAGGATGTAATTCTCCTCGTCACAGAGAGGAAATTATATAGAAGGGAAGCCTTTTTTCTGACAATTAGAAATGGTGACAAGAACAATGTATGATCTTCAGTGAAACCAAACTTTTTTTATGTTACAACAGTAATGACACCAAAAAAACCTAATTCAGGCTTATGTTTTGTTAAAATCATGTATTTGATTAACAGTTACGTTCCTACTTTGTTTTTCAAAAACTAGGGGCTCAGAAGTTATTCTTGTGCATTTGTTCTTTAAATCTTTTGAAACTAACAACCCTTCATCTCCAGTCTGTCATCTCTGTCATCATTTTGGCTTGATGTTGCTTCCTTTTCCTGCTTGAATTCTTCTATCACAACAAGGCAGAGCTGAGAAGATGGGCTTTGGCCCATTCAGTGAGACCTGCTTGCTTGTACTGAACATGAGACATGGAAAATTACTTTGTAGTTTGATTAATTTTCATAGAGTTTACTTCACTTGTTGGCTGAAACCAGTCAGCAGTAGGTAATTCATAACTTTCCTCAAACCCTTTCACCTAGCCCCACGTGGTACTTGGAGGTCAGAAAAACACATTCCCTATGTAAGAAATGATCCAATCCTGTCATGGCTTTGGTGCCAGCAGTGTCCTCTCTGTCAGGTGCAATGCTGTTTTTGCACCAGGACAGCTCTGCAGGTGGTGGGCAGGCTGTGGGAAGGCACACTGGAGAACACCTCTGATGCACACGGGAAGTTGGGATCATGCATGGCATCATATGCGAGCAATGACCTTCCTCAGATCAGTCTCACAAAGAGGCTCCAGATGAAATCTGGTAGAATAATTTCCATGCATACAGTCCGAGCCTTGAAAACTTTTCACTTGCTTGAAGTGGGCAACACTAATCTGATCAAAGGTTTCAAAGGAAAAAAGAAAAGCAAATACTGTTTTGAACCTATATTCAAGGAAGAGAACATTTCTGTTATAAATACACCATAGCATTATTTGAACTAAGAAATTTGTGTAAAGGGGAGTCAGTATGGGCATTTAACTTGCCATTATTTTGGTTTTCTCTTTCTTTCTTCCTCGACAAAACAAAACAAAAAAAACCCCCAAAAACCAAAAAACCACAACTTTAATTGTGACTTTTATATTTTCAGGGATTAAGCATCTGAAGAGCCAGAGTGATTCAGTGTTTCCAGAAGAAGAAGAGGGAGTTGGTGAAAGGGAAGAGGAGTGGGGCCATTAACCAGGGCAGAGCTGTCCCGAGCCCCATCACAGAGAGTAACTGAACTGTGGGGCCGTGCGTGTGCCAGACCCTCCACCGCCTGCTCCATGTGCCTCTGGGGCTCCCTGGGAAGTGCCCTCAAATGGGCTTCACAGACACCTGCAAATGTGTCCTGTGACCCCTATACCTGAAGATAAAACAGTTATTTTAAAGTCATTTTTCTTTCATTTTCTATGACTTAGAAACGTAATCTGCAAATGTGTTAGCTACCTGACATCAGTACTGCCAGAGCTTAACTACTGTGTGTGAGCTGTACTCTAAGGCTTGTTGTAAATAAAACTGATTTAAAATGTGCAAAATAAATAATACGTTAATTTCGACAAGACTGTCTATTGTACAGAGGGTTTGTCTAGCGCACAGAGAAATGTTCATATAAAATGATCCTTTCAGTTAAGGGCAGTTTTTACCAATGTTGGTAGAGTTACTTGCAGTAATGTGGATAGAAAGAAGGTAACAAAGTAAGCAGAGGTGACTCTTTGTCTGTAGAAGGATGCAAAGACACTCTTCTCTGTGTTCCCTGGACGCTTAAAGTGCTTTTCTTGCTTTTGGTCTGAGGCTGCCTAGTCACAGCAGCCAAAATGATTTCTCTTTACATGAGATCATTGTTATCTGGAGGCATTAGAAAAGGTTTCACTTTGGGAGTCAGAGGTAACACAAGCATGTGGGAGCTGTAAGAAGGATTCCATGCACCAGCTGAGCCATGGGAAATACCGATATTCACCTTCATCACCTGCAGCAAGTACAGTTACAGCCTTCTCTGCCTGCATTTGTCACAATTTCAGTCAGTAAGTGACAGCATATCAAGCTGCAGAAATTTAACTTGTGTCTGAGCCCTAGGTTTATGGTTGAAGTCTGTCATGGTTCATACCAACCTTTTCATTTGTTAGACTGTGCAAACTCTATGGCATAAAATGAAATAAGGTGGAGAAGGAAAAACATGTTTTGTCAAAGTGACACCTAACAGATTATTTCCATTTTTTATCAATGGCAAATTTTTTAATGAATTCAATTCACTGTCATTTTGTATTAACTGTTTGCCTTTGATACAAAGTTTTACCCTCAGTTTAACTTTCCCCTGCTTTAAGTCTCTTCTAAAGGGTTGTGCTAGCAAAAAAAAAAAAAAAAGAGATGACTTATATGAAAACACAGAGTCTTTTGTCTATGTCTTGCATGGTGATTTCACTTTTAATTCGAGGTCTTCCACAAAGACTTGCTGAGAACAGGATCTGTCAACAAGTGTTCTTTTATATTTGAGAGTCATTTTTTTCTCTCCATCTGTATCTCTGTATCTGTCCTCTTTGGTTCCATTTTCAGTAGAAACATTGCAAGCAGGATCCATGACTCCAGCTCAGCAAGGGTATGCAAGAAGGACTAAAAGAAGGACTCTTCAGTTATACAGAAGCAGCTATGGGACTTAGAGGACTGGGAGCTGTTTATGTCACAAACAACAAAAAGATGGAAATGACCCTTCAGAAACTGTTTGAATGGCCCCAAGTTAGGACTGTAATGGCAGCAAGAAGAGCTGGGCTCCAGTCCCAGCTTTGCCATGGCTTTGCTTTTGTTCAGCACCAGGCTCTTCACATATTTGCTCACGGCCACAGTACTCCCAAGTTGTGAATCAGTCATTGGTGTTTAACCTCACACCCTCCCTCTGTGTTGCTAGCTAATAAAGCACTTTGGATATTAATGGCTTTTTACTGGTTATTAGTACCCACAGGCTCCAGATGAGAACTCTCTAGGACCTATGGGTAAATGAAAACATGTACACGATTTATAACAGCTGATACCAGGAAAAGGTATTGAACACTTTGGAATCTCAGCATTTCAAAGGCAACACACAAAACACCTGGTAAGAGCTTGGAGAATTCATCACTGAACACCCTGTTTCAGGATGACTGTTGGACCTGAGTATGATTACACTTTAAAAATAATAGGGAAAAAACCCCAACCAGATTTAGTTTGAACTGGATCTGAGTGTTTCCAGAATTATAACTGCAGCAATGCGAGGACAACAATTCTATTTTGCAGAATTTGTGATCTGGATGAATCATCATAGTCCACTAAGAGTGTCAGATAGCCATGCCAATATTTAGATACATCTCTAAAGCCAGATCTTATCATCTCCCCATGTCTAATAATTCCACCTTTGTTTTATCATGTTAAAATCCCATTTCTTTCTCTCTTTATTTACACAAATTTATGCAAGATGCATATCTGAGTATAGGAACTCATTTCTGGCAAAGGGTAGGACTTGTTGCAGAGATTTTATTATGGATCCACCCTGACATCATTTGCTGGTAGGACCTCATCTGAACAACAAAGTCAAGATGCTCATATTTTTTAAACATCCACCATTTGTAGCTTAAAACAGAAATTCTGTTTGTCTAATCTTCCACGTGTGAGGTATACAGAAAGTGGAGTTATAGGGAAAAAATCTGTAAAATAACAGAGCCCAGAAAAAAAGTGCTTGTCATGAAGCAGAGCTGAAATACTGCAGTGTATTGACAGCGAGCCTTGTGGCAGAAATGTTTGGGTGTGTGGATATCAGAGAGGAAGGTCAGGAAAAGCAGTCTGTTTACTAAACCAGGTCTTTGCTGGGTTTTGGTGCAGCTGCTGACATTTAAGAACAACAGCCTTAGGTAGAGAGCCTCCCGTATGCTTTGGCAGGTAACTGAAAGCTCTGTTTGTCTCACAGCATGGTGTACTCCTCATAGGTGCACTCCACGATGGATATTTCTTTGTGGGAGTCCGTGGTCAATCGTTGTCCAATGTGTTTATGTCGCCAAGCACAGACGAAAACAAACACAAAAATCCATTAATGTCGGGTTTTTTTAGTGTAAACAAATCAACAGGGGATTGAGAAACGACACAAAAAGTTAGTAAACACTAACGTGTCTCAAAGAAAATGCCAATATGAAAACATCCTAAAGAAAAACTGTGATGATATGTTCCCTATCTGAGCTGTCTCCTCTCACAACACCTGCTTCTTCTGGGGAGTTCTACAGGTTTGGTGGAAGCAAGATTTTTACTGAGTTGTATTAGTTTGTTTCCCACAAACAGGCTGATGGAAAAAGAGAGCAGAAAAAGGCTTTCCAGGCAAGTAATGAACACAGTTTTTTCTTAAAGAGCAACTCCGATTTGTATCTTTTCCCCTTCCCCCGTCCCTGTTCTTATATTTGCCACTTTTCCCTCCTGTGGTATGTTTGCTGTTGTTCTGGCTTTCAAGTTATTGCAGGAAATGTTACTTGCAGAATTGAAAGAAAGCTGTTGCCTCAGACTGATCTCAGTCTGTTCCTGGTATCCCTTAACTCACTAATGCAGAGTGGTTTAGAGGTGTTTCATTATTGTGTTTTACAGCCCTATTTCTTATGCTACACTCATTATTCCGTGACAGGTTCTTCACTCCAGAGAGATTTACTGAGAGATTGTGCTAATAAGTTATCTGGAAAAATTACATGATTTGACTTTGAGGATGGTATATGTTGTTTATCCTCCACGTGCAAAACCAGATAATACTTAAATAGATATTAAGATTCAAGATTTAAAACTCCTTTCTGAAGCATAATTTCCACTGAACTCAAAGGAATTTTGCTTGAGAAAGACCCCAGGTTTTGGCCAACAACATACCTTCCTTTGAGGAAATATAATGTTTAGTATACAGGAAAGTTTTTATTATCCTGCTATCAGTTTAATTATTGAATTTCTTTCCTTATTTTTTTTTTAATATTGCTATGAATTCTGCTAAAGTCTTCAAGGACTTACCCAGTTTCTTCTCATAATGTCACCAGTTCTCCTCAGTAATGTAAACTGAAAAATCACCACTAGTTCTTGTACTGTTGGTGTTATTTAACCAAAACTGTTACAGCCAACACTACTGTTCTTACTCCAAGGTGGTGTTGCAAGCAGAGGCTCTGTTGCCTGTGCTTGGGTCAGGGACTCCCACAGTGCCCAGGATCCAGGCAATCAGTAAGGAAGGGACTTCCAGTTCATCTGCACTTCCTCTAACAGAATATGACACCGGGGACCAGGCGAGTGGTGGCTTTTGCTCTTAAAAAAAAAAAGCATTTATTTTATTCCAGAAGGTAAAGTATTGGGTGGCTATCACAGCTCTCTCCAGAGATGAGCTGGGTAGGCTGCAGTGCTGTGGGTAGCTGGGAAGGGACCTTAACAGGGCTTCTGCAGGTCTGCTTTTGTTTAAGCCTAGCAGCTAGCACTGTACAACAAAATGTCCCTAGCTCAGTGCAGGGTTCCCTTCCTCATATTTTTTCTCTTGAGACATTTTTGGTTTATGAGGGACCTTATTCCTGTAGTACATAAGGCATTGTCTCTCCTCTAACCCTGGGGCATGCTGTTCAGGGACATGCTGTCCCTCAAGACCCTCTTTCTCCCAGTCCTATTGCATCCATGTTGCTGCTTAGGCCCATAGATGTTCTTTCTTTTCTTTCTTTGTTTTCTCTTCAGCTCAGTGTAATGGTGAGCTCCAGAAAGAGCCTCAGTTGTTCTATTGATTCCTGATGTGCAATTACATCTAACCTTTTCATGCACAGTATTATACTTGGTAACAAAGTGGATGCTAAATGCTTTGGTATATTCTCCCCTTTGTCCTCCAGTGGGGACAGCAGCACTTTGAGCAAATCTCCAGCAAGACATTTTGCACCCTCTACTAAACCTCAGGCCACTTGGTAAGATGCTGCTAATCTCCAGTTACACCAAGGTGGGCTGATGGAGTTTATACAAGTTCAGTGCCTATATTCTGCTACAGATTTTTTGTTTTGTTTTATTTCTTAAATAATCTTGGGTTTTTAGGGCAGAAAAATTATTTTGTAATACTGTCAAGACAAACATACTCTTTCAGTTTTGTAATAACTCATTTGCCTAGTATATACTGACCCTTAGTGGTAAGCTGAGATTTTAATTGCATTGCCAAGTTCCTTAATTTTGCTTCTCTCTTTGGCCCAACTGTTCAGAAAATGGCAGGAATATTTGCTGTGCATCAGGATAGTCTATCTATGTAAATAGCCCACAATGTCTTCAACAGACATTAACAGGCATGTGAAAATAATGATGACAGGTGTTATTAGCTCTTCTGAAGGGAGGGCTGTGGTAAGCAGGAGTGTCAAAAGGTTATTCCAAAATGCAAAACAAAAACGTTGTCATTGAGAAGCAATACTCTCCACATAATGAGAAACAAATAAGAACTCAGTATCTGGCACTAACGAACACCTCAAGCTAACTGTGGAATGGGTATTAATTAGGTTTCCAAAATAGCATCTTTCTGAAAAGCAGCTGAGGTGTAATATTGCTCCTTATTAATCAAAGCAATGGGACAATGTGAACCCTGCAAAAAATAAATGGTTTGCAGATGGCTGTGTGCATCTTTAATAATGACAGAAGAACACAAGTTACAGCTTTAAATGCCAGGGAGCCTTTCTGCATCTTCTCCTTTTCAGAGAGTGATATTTGCAGTTTTCAAGGCAGTGAGGAAAGTGTGTTGGTTTCTTATTACATTTTCCCTGCAGCATAAATTCTGTTGATGTGCTTCCCTAATCATGCTAATTATACTGCCATATGTTGCTCTCATCTTTCTTTTTCTCTCCTAATGGGACATAGATTCTCTCTTTTGAATATGTCATTTGTTTATTACATTTATCAAGGGTTTTAACATTATATGGGACTTTTAATTGCTTTTTTAAACACTCAGCAGATTGAATATTAAAAACAGACATGAAGGTCAATTATAAATAATATTTAAATTGCACATGACATTTTTATTCTCTAATTTCACTGGAAATATCAACTCTGTAGCCATGCTCCTGTACCTACTATTTACTTGAAAACACACATGTCCTTCAGAACTATTCTGGCTGCAGTCACAATTCTGTCTACCCCAAACCACCTTGTGCTTAGCAAAATAGGGGTCTTTCCCAGATGGGAATGCTAAAATAAAGAGGCATTGTGCATCATATTAAACACTTGACACAAATATGCTGCCGTTAATTTCGGTTGTGAACTACTAAAGGACCCCAAGCGATACAGGTGAGTGTTCATTTCTGACTGGTAAGAAAAATACAATTCTCTCTCAAAGCTGAGTAGCTTCAAAAAAACAGGAAGAATAATTTCAATGAATGAATTTAAGATGGCCTAAAGTTGAGTAGTGTTTTGTGCAGAGATATTAGACCTCCAGAGTACCCTCCACTGCAGAAAACAATCAGTAAACCAGTTGAATACAGAGAAAGCAAGAGACAACCAAATACTATTCAACGACCAAATAATTTCTGTTATAATGACATTATCTCTCCTGGATTTCATGGAAATGCACCATAGGTGAATTCTACCCTTTGGCTCACCGAATTTGGATTGAGATAATCACATCAGGCTTTATATAAATAATAGCAAATACTTTCGTATTACTTGATGTTTGTTCATGGTATTATTACACAAGTTCCAAAGTCCTTCTTGCAGGTCCAGGAGTGTTGATTGTAGGTCCTATATGGTGATGAGACAGCTTTATAACTACAGCCCAAATAAAAATGAAACAACATCTATTCTGCTTAACTGGTCCATCTTAAAGTCAAGATTGTATCTACCATTTTGATTTAGACCATCTTATTTAGGTATAATTTTATATTACTTCAGGTTTGTAATAATGACCTATATAGGATGTTGCAAATGCATAAAACTCATCTGCTTTCAAGTTCATATACTACGTAATGTGTCAGAAAATCTTATTTGGTTAAGATATTATCTATCTAAGCTCATCTAATGTAAAGTTCTGTAACAATTCTCCCCACAAAGGCTATAAGCAAAAGACTTGCCCAAATACAAAGGAAGTATTTTGCAGCAAAGTTAAGTCTAAAACAGTTAAAATCCCATTTTTTAATAAGATATTTTTCCCATTTATAACTCCATAGTTATGACTTGCTTCTTTATTCTCCAGGGAATACTTAGACATTAACAGTTTGATAAAACTTCTGAATGTTTGCCCTGAGACATGGAAAAGGAGTCTCTGGAGACCCATTAAATACTTAAATGACCAGGAAAGGAAAATTATTCCAGGGAAGCAGCCTAAATATTTGCATAGTGTTTGACAGAGGGCACTCTCTTTTAGTCATAGTATTAAATACCATTTCCACTAATTTTTCCATACCATTTTTCAAGGATGTGATTTTTCAAAACATGATTTAACAGGGATGCACTCCCCTCTCAGACAAACCTGTGTTTGCTAAACTACTGTAAACACAAATCTCTTTAAGCTGCTGTTGAAGAATGTCAGGTATACTTACATTTTCGTCTTTCTCATAAAATAACTCTATAGTCTGTTAAAGATATCCATTTTAGACACTTACTACTAGTGATCTTGATTTGTTAATTTCAAAGCATTTGGGTCACACTAGTGGCTTGTTTGACTTCTGGCATCTCTGCAATAGAAGAAAGTCCTTTGTGCATGTGCTGGAAAAAAGGAACTGCAAAGAACGAGGTATAAAGTAGTTGTCTTGATTTATTCCCATTGTGTACCTAGTCAGGATTTGATACATGTTTGAATCGATGGGATTCTTTCCATTTATTTCCAGTCAGAGTAGGAAGGGACCCTGTTTAATCCCAGTTACACTTGTTAGGTAAAATATATGCAGGTATCTTCCCCAGAAATGCCAAAGCAGTGGAAGGGATTCAAAGGGTTTATTTCGGAGGCAAAGACATTAAAACTTACAAACTTCTTGGCACTGCAAGACAGCACCAGGCCTCAGAGGAAAAGGCAAACCTCCCATTCGCTCACAGGCTTTATCATTGTTGGCCCCCCCGACTCTCCCCTGGCCACAGCAGCCCTGTAGCATTTCTGTAAATGTTCTCTCTCTCCTCTCACATATCAGGGAGAGAGGCTGAGAACTTCTCTTGAGGAGAAAGCATTGAAACTGCCTTTGAGAGAGAGCTGCCTTTCAGGTAGAAAGCCTTCCTAAGCAAAAACTCTATCTCCTAGTAACAAAATCTTCCAGAAAAAAAAAGGGCATTTTATACTCACAACACTGAACTTGGATTATAAAATTTACACCAGGTCATGGAGGTGCCACTGAAAGTCGTACTCTTCCTGACGACCTGTTGCTAACAAGAACAGTCTCAGTGGTTCCTTCAATTTCAACCCACAGTAAGATTTTTTTTGTGTGTAAAAAATGTACTATTGGTTGTTTTTCTTCATGCGAGGGCTGTTTTAGCCATAAAGGCTAAGAATTCAAGACTCGCTTAAAGGTACTGTTTTCAAGTGTGCTATGAGGATGTAAGTGATTTTGTATGGCAAACTGATACAGTTACAGAAAAAGTGTGGAGTCCCAAGTGGGTGAAAGGGTTGGAAACAACCATATGTGCTCTGTCACTTCTCAAAGACAATCTTACACAAATGAGCAAACATGCTTCAGGAAAGCAGATTTGTAACTAACACTCAGGAGCTTCACAATCCTTGCCCTCAAATCAAATTTATTTGGGAAGATCATCATAGGAAATATGGACATATATAGCAGAATAAAACACACAGTTGTAGATTGCCGTGTTGAAAATTAAATTAAAAAAATACTGGCTAGATCATAACCTATAACAATATTACATAATATATCTCTCAGATATCTCAAGATAAAAATGCAAAATAAAACTCTTGAGGACTCGTCTATAGCTACAGCTCCTCAGTGTGCTCAGTGCAGGGTACATGCCCATAATGCTGTGGGAGAGATGCATATACAAACACCATTTCTTATGGCCCCATGCAGTGTTTTGGTAAAGCAGCCTTACAGGTTTCAGAGATAAACTACCACTCAGGGAGAGGCTCTCTCAAGAAACCTTTCTGCCATCCAAACACAAATTTTACCCCATGTCAAAGCCTTAAGTAACACATGTTGGCTGTATCAGTCTTCTCCACCAAAGAAAATTTCTCCTCATCCAAACAACACACCAAGCTTTGGGTCATGGCCAGGTAAAAACTTGCTAAGAATAAAGGAAAGAAGGAAGAAAGAAAGAGAATCAGCTGGCATTAACAAAAAACTAAGCACTCTTTTCGTATTTCAGTAACATCTACCACAGTGATTAAAACTGAATACAAATGAGCAAATAGGATTATTTATACAAAAATCACACTTCCAAATTAATGAATGAATTCTGCAGGCAATGTCTGGCTCCTGTGAGATTAGGAGCTCCTTCTAGCTTCTGCAGTGGGAGATCTTGGGGCCAGCTATGACAACAGGACACTGAGACCCCCACAGGATGTTTCAAGTTCTCTGCAGAATCTGTTATATTTTCTGCTTGTATTTCTAGGTGAAAATTTTTGCAGAGTAATAAATCACAATGGGATAGAGACACAGGAAAAAAAGTCAAGTTCAACTATGGTAAAAGTCTGGAATTGAAAATACAATATAAAGATTGTTCCAGACTTTCAGTCTCAGTGAATCATAAATTACAATGTTGAAAAACAGTCGGTAACAAACAAATACCTAACTGGCCTAGTTTTTAAAGATAGCAGTCGTCTCTTGTTCTTTTCAAATTTGATGGGAACTGTAGATGCTCAACTTATCTGAAATAAGGTCCCAAGTTCTCCAATCTTAATGAAAAAGATTTTCCACTGCCACGGCATATGGCAACTTACAATTAGAAATGTCTGATATGACCATTATGTTCCTTCTCTTGTCATAAGGACAATAAGAAGCCATAAGATGGTTTACATTTTATTACAAAGGAAAAAAAAAGAGTCCAACATTCCGAAAAAGGATGCAAAGGTGCACAGAGTGGTCCAGGCTACTAATAATTTGCTCAAACACTAGCAGAGAATATATAAATTCTTAACTCTTAGCAAAAAATATTGATTGCATTATAACATATATGATACAATTTCATTTGTTAACATTTCATTCATTAACTTCACTGTACAGAAATTTGTCCATGCTAAATACAAGCCCTGGACCAGATACACAAAACAATTTAAATGCATTTTTTACATCCTATATGCACAAACATTTCTTAAGTTAAGACTATGCATACTACTTATGCATAGCACGCATATGGCTTACATATTCAATGACAGGAATCCCACCTTTTGGCATGCTCTTATCCCACGGCTCAGAGTTTACACTGTTCCCAGCTCAGTTTTGATTGCTCCGCTGTCAGAAAAGAGACAGTCAACAGGTATGAACATGTAAGGGTCCCTCAGTCCAGGGTGATTGTTTTACAATGCCTTCTTCAATTGGGACAAAGCGTGCCCTTTTTGAAGTTGAGCCTGATGCCTGTTGAGCTCTACTCAGACCCCTGAAACAGCAGATGAATGACACGTAGATCTCAATCACTCTCTGCCCAGAGAGGAGTGCCACTGCTCCATGAGTCCTCTTCAGAGCAGACCATGGTTGATTATAAAGACTTTTTGGTCAGTGAGATAATAACCACAGGGTCCAAAAATGAGAGCTGGGAGAGCAGCAACCTGAGCCACCCAAGAGCCTACAACTTGAAGGGGAGCCTGGAAGTTTCCTGGCAGGTTCCAGCAGAGGGAAATGAGGTTGGCTGCAGCCACACAGGACACCCAGACAAGTCTGGAGGAGTCATGTGCAGCTTGAGGGAAGTGGAGATGAAAATGGAGTTTCTTTCTGGGCTCCTTCTGAGGCTTCTTGCAAAGGTGACTGCCCATGTGCTCTGTTTTTGCCACCCCTCAGAAAGAAACTGGCAAAGATTTTGCAGGATGCATGTTGTTGACTTTGCATGTGAGATAAATCATAATATAAGGCCTCAGTGTCACCTTCCAATTCTGTCTGAGAGGCAACACACTATTTTGCTGAAGTGAAGCAATTTTCATGTATTCCTGTTGCTGTCTCTTCTACCCTATAAAACAATAAGCACCAGCTTCATGGTAGGGCTGACAACATTGCTGATGTCTTCCAAAATACTCAGATATTTCAAATACTTCTCTGCTCAACACCAGTTCTGTCCATATGGCAGCCACCACAGTGGAGAAAAATCATCATCTATGCAGGCTGGTCAGTGTAACTCTGCAACTTTTCTGTACAGTCTACACACATTTATTTCCAGATATTTTAAGGAAACTAACAAGTAAGACTTTTATGTTGCATGCAGTATGATTGCATGAACAAGTATTTAGAAACACATTTCATTTTGACTTTCCATTTTCACTGGATGCCAGCAGCAGTGACATGTAACAGCAATCCCAGGCAGATGATAAATGTCGTGTTTTCACATATCTCATGGTTAACTGGAAATGTTTGATGCCAGTGATGCAACAAAGCAAGGTCCAACTTTGGCTGAAAAAATCATTTTGGCTAATTTAAGAAAGCAGAATAGAAGAGGAAATAGCAACAATAAATACAACCGAAATCTTGCAAGTTGTTAAGTGCCTTGAGTTACCAGCTCAGTTTTACATTTTACACTTTTGAACATTTTGTCCATTCACTTTCCACAGAAACAGGATGATCCAAGAACAAGTTGACAGATAACGGCCTCTGAGAGCACGAGGTAGGAACAGCTAGAGTGCTTCTTTTCTCCTGCAAGAGAGGTTAAATGAAAATTCATAAACAATAAATTTTTGATACTACAATTTCAGTATTTCATAGGATGGTTTATTGCATGATCATTCTATCTGACATTAAGGATTGAGAGATGTAAAAGTACAGTTTTTCCCTTTTTTATATTGAATGGTTTTATACCTCATAGAAAGTGGGGTATACTGTGTCCCCATTTCAAAATTTTCTAACAAAACCACAACTGAGATGGAACAAAGAGGTTAATAATAGCACTAAACAAGCCTTTATGGTGGAAAACTCCCCCCATTATAAGAAAGAAATGACCAAATTACCTGTCCTGCCTGAAATGTCAGAAGCTTTTAAGAAATAGAAAATCTAGTTTTGTATCAGTGCTTCTTTCTGCTCCGTGGCTTTTACCATATCTTCTGGCTTCTTACAGTGTTTAGGCTCACCTGGAAGATAAACAAATGTGACTGGAAACCTGAGTGAGGAAGTTAACCAAGAGAATCTGCACAGCTGTAGACAGACAGAATCTTGTTCTTTAAGACTTTTTTAAGGTTAAAATGAGGTTTCAATCACTGCTTTCTTTAATTGTTTTCTCACCACAGTAAGCATCAGATTGAATCAACTAATCATGGTTTATCTACGAGGCAAAAGACAGAACGAAATCAATAGATCACATCATGAAAAAAACATGAGTGTTAATAAAGTGGGTTTGGTTTTGGTTTATTTTTTTCTTCTGCCTTACTGAAAGTCAAAATTCACCCTCTGTAGAGAAGTGCTGTTTAAATCCTCTTTTAATGTAGACTTTCAAATCAGAGTAAGCTGAGATAATGAAAGATGCAGTGTCAAGTTCTAAGAATTCAATTAATTCAATCAAATTGGAGGAATGACACAGACCAACACAAGCAGTTTTCAAACACAAGTGATACAACATGAATTTCGAACCAACAATCATAATATTAAGCTGTTGCTTAAACTATTCCTTCAGTAACTTTGAATGAACACAGCTGAGGAAATTACACACTGAGATGGTAGGCATGGGGACAGTGTAGCAAACTTACAGTGTTATTTACTATAATTAATTACTATACTACATATAGTAATTTCTCAATTTTATCCAGTTAATCCAAGTGATCCCACAAGAGAATAGGAACATTGAACTGAAAATGTGAAAAAGGAAGAGCATAGAAGCCTCAAAACTTGAAAAGATGAACTGGGAGAAGCATAAAATTTATAAAAATAAAAATAGAGAGGGGAATATTTTTGAAAGCCAGAAAACAAAGGTACAAGTAGCCAAAAAGAAAGTAGGTGATGCGTGATCTGAAAGGGAAATTGAAAGCTGATGGCGAGTTGAAGAAGAGGCTGAGAGTTTAGAAAAGAGAATGAGAAGAGAGGAAACTCAAGAGAACAAGAATGAGGAAAGAAAAAAATTAATACCTATGTATCTACCATGGCTTCACTGTAAACAAGTAAGAATTGCTACTGATTTTACCCTTGTTTCATTGCCTTGAATGGTGGCAGAGTTGGTGCTGTCCACACTGTAATGCAGCCACCAGCAGATGGGCCATATCCCCCCAGGCAGCATCCTACACCATCCCCCTTATTCTACATAAATTTAGTGTAGGTGAAATACAGACTACCAATATTCCAAAGACTTTTAAAAGTCTCAAAATTAGACTAACATGAATTAGAACCAGATCTTTCATCCTGTGGCTGTTTTTGAAGGGATTTACTAAAACTTTATTATCATTATCCATAAAAACAAAAAAGGGGGGGAGGAAGTATGAAAGTAAAATCTATTGATCTAAATATTTAAATTTTATACTTAATGTAGAGTAGTTTTCGGAGTGGGATAGAAGTGGTTTGAGGAGGCCTTTAAAACAAAATCTTTGTACATTTAGATTTCATAAAACTTAATATAAACTTTTTAGATATATAGCTTTCTTCCTCTTAGTTCATCAGGTTTTTTGTGTGATAAAATCTGCCCTTTAAATGGTTGCTTATGGCTGTTATCTTATAAACCCCATCCTTTTCATAAACACATTTGCTTTTTTAATCTAACCTTCCCTCCATCCTTATCCCATGCATGAACACAGATGCCTTCCCTCAGTACCAGGATCCTATTGTCCCGTTGAGCCATGCACTGTGCCCAAGGAATGCTCACTTATCAAGGCAGCACAGCACTCTGTGCCCGCTCTGCACAGCTGCAAAGGGTTCCCCCCTCGGCTGAGCCCCACGGAGCCACCGCGGCACTGAATGGTCAGTAAGCTTTTGTGTGGCACAGATGATGAGCTGATGCCACCTGCATTCCCATAAATCAAACTGGCATGTTGTTGGTGTGGATCTGTCCACTGCTATTTAACCTGGTTACTCTCCAGAGGCTCTCAGTTACTGCCTGCTGATGACGTTGAATGTTTCACACACCTGATGTGACTGGGCAGTCCTCTGCTGTCATACAGAGCGAAATTACTGGTAATCTGTTTTCTCACAGATTTATTATCTCCCTTGCATTTTGATATTAAGGATTAGTGTGGCTATCACTACAAGTGAGAAGTTAAAAGTGTGCCAATTAGCATTTATAAATCATTGAAATGTGGAGTCATTTAATTAAACATAAGCAGTTTTTAAAATTAATGTTCTAATTAATAAATCACTCAAGAGAAAAAGAAAATTATCTCTTAAACCCCACCTTATAATAGTTTCACTTAATCTTGTACCATTCAATTAAATGAAAATGGGATGATGGAAAGGACAAAGGTATTGTGGAGAAAAACAACATTCAGTCACAACTGCAGTGCTTCTTACAGTGATCCTCCAGTTCTCCCTTTGCACTGACCAGGACCCAGGGCAGAGCTATTCCTGTTACTAATTACTACTAATCTACAAGACTACACCTTAAAAGAGATGTGATACGAGGCGAGTAAAACAGTCCCTTTTTAATTTTTTTAAATGGGGAATGCCCTAATTATACATATCCAAACATTCATTGACAGTGCCCAAGAACGCAGACACGTCATTCTCCCATGTTCCCCATCTCTGTTATAATTGAATCACTTACTCACAAAAAACTTAACTGAATTTTCTGTGTTTTATAAAAGACAGAGCAATGACAGCTAAAATATGACATTTCGACATGAATAACCATGTTTCTTTTCCTCTTCCTTCCTATCTCATTCTCCCACTCCCAGCACCCACAGGTGCTCACTTCCCCACCCCAGGAGTCAGCAAGTGCTCTGGACATCACTTTAGCCTTGTACCCCCCCATCCTCAGTACAGAAAGTACACAGGTAGAAGAGTCTAGCATGGAGAGTGCCAATAATGTCCTGATAGATGTACAGTGTCTCTTAGAATACTCAAATAACTCTAATTCGTGAAACAGATTAAAAATGTAAGGTCATATGTATGCTGCCTTCTGCTTGTTTGAAGTGACATTCCATTGAAAATGTCTGACCTTGGTTAAAAGAGCCCTGTCTAGATCCACTGGCCACCAGCAAGAGTGAAAAGTGGGGATGCTACCCATGCTATATGTCCATTCTGCCCTGAGTGCTACTGCATCATGCACAACACACTCACCCTTGACCATCCCAAACATAGCTTATACTGAAAAAAGGAGGGGCGAGTGAGAAAACACAGGCTGCTCTGCTGTTTGAGGCTATGAGGCTTCTACATACACTGCAGTAACAAAACTTCTTCAATAATACTAAGTACCTACATTTAGACAACCACACTGCTTAATGGCTTCCCTCCACTTAGAATGATATTCAAGCATTTTACCACTGTGAAAGAGAAATTGAAACGTTTTAGCCTGACTTTTCCCTTTGGTATGGAATATTGTCAACTCTTCCAGTACTAACTGCCCGCATAGACTTTCTTTTCTGTTGTCTCTTACATGATGGCACAGTTTCTGCAGCTGCTGAAATCCAATATTAATTTAATACTTTCTCAAAGAGCCAGGACCTGGGTCTCACCATGAGTTTGTAGAAAGTCTGGCTGCTTCAGGCCAGTGTCAGTAATGCAACTCATATCAGCATTGTGATGCATTACAGCTGCTCTGTTTTGCTGTGTAACCTATATTTGTAGTGTTCTTTCAGTATATTTTGCATCACTCTGACAAAACAGAAATCCCATGGTATGAGCAGTAGCCTCTACTTTTTACACATTTTCACCAGCAGGAAAGCTTTACAAGCACAGTTTGTAAAGGACTTGACATAGATGATTAGTTTCAGTGAAGAAACCTGCATTTCTATACTAAAACTTTCTGTGGCAATCAGCAGCAATGCGTGCTGCCAAACCTACAAGATGTGCAGATGTAAGTTGGGGGATCCCAGTAAGGGAGCATTGGCTCATCACTCAGCCTCTGCAGTTGCCTAAAGAATAAAAAAGAATGCTTCTTTTACGATGTGATTAATCCTGATGCAGTTATGTCTCCTGCTATACGTCCCTGTTTACTGCTGAGCAATGTCCTCTGTGTATGTGCCCTGGCTTTTAGTTCAGGACCTTATCAATACTATTTTTCTTCACAAAATAGTTAAATTAAACTCTTATTTCTGTTTCATTATTAATCTGAACTCTTTTTGAATATTGCCATCTCTAGTGAATGAACATCCTTGGATTAGTGTAATTTATGTTAATAAATCTTTTTCACTATCTGCAAGAAAAAAAGATTCCAAATTATAGTTACCTTTGGAAATATACTATTAAAAATTTAATTGCTTCTTATCCTTTTCATAAATTTTGCAGTTTGAAGTTTTAAAATACAAGGCATTCTCTAGAAAATTACCCTCATTAAAAAACAAATGAAATTAGCATGTTCTCAGATAAGAAGTCTCTGTTCTCATTGGAGAGGTGGAATGTAAAGATTGACAAGGTAACAGAGTGAACTAATTGCATGCTGAGTTGTATCTGATCTCTCAAATAGCATTTTTGTTGGTCAGCCATCTAAAGACCCACAAGGACAGCTATACCACTACTGCCTTCTGCACAGTCTGCAGTTTTCCCAACTGTGTTCCTCATCCAGGAGATGAAGAACTTTCCTAAGGCACTTTAATTTCAATTTGGGCTTTAATACAAAAACTAGTGTAAAAAATACTTGTCAAAAGATTAAAATGTCAGTTATTAGACAGCTTCAAATGCTGTGAAAATAATTTTAGTGTAAATATTTTGATATAGGACCCTAAATTAACCATCTGTTATTTCTGATGGAAAAGAACTGCCAACAATAAAAGCATGGAGCCCTGGAATACAGAACTCTAGAATAAGTGGGTGTTCTCCATAAAAAGCGTTTATGAGAAACATACCAAGTCATATACTCATGTCTAAGCTAAGCCTTACAAGCACTTTAGTGTTGCTGCTCAGACAATGCCATACTTCTGGCACAATATTGCAAGGCTTACTGTCATAAAAGCATTAATGAGATTAGCATTTTAATGAAAAGTCAGGAATAGAAGTGTCTTTATATGTCTTGTCTTATAAACCTGATATCTCAAAGCTTATTCTAACTATAAGCAAACTCAGAAAATAAAATGAAAATGCACAGTGTCTTTCTCTTCCTTTGATAACATCTATTCCTATTGCTTGGGCATCTTTTTCTTGATACTGTATTGCAATTACCAGATACTAAACATAGTCATCTTGCGATAATATACTTACACACTAAAAACATATTCTGACATTTTAGGGATTTTCTGGCTGCTCCACTTGTCCTGCAGCTACAGTCAGGAGACTGATCCTCCTGATTAAGAGAATGACACAGTCCCATGACTACTACAGTTAACAAATTCCATCTACCTTAACTCTAAGATTCACATTTAGTACAAAGGATGTGGTTTACAACATAGCAATCATATTAGGTGCCTAAACTAAGGGGAGTATATTTTAATAACATAATTACCTATTCAAAGAGAGAATGTTTGGATAGCTCTATTTTGAAAGTTTTACCTTATTCTCCAGTAGCAAAGGGCTATTTAATTGCAAATATGCATCTTTAAATTACTCCAAAATCATTCTTCCGGTTCAACTAAAGTATATTATGTAAAAACTTTTCCAGTGGATACTAAACAGCTGATATCAAGAAGTTGATATTTGTTTATATCAAACAGCTTCTTGATGGTTTTAGGACGCTCATACTTTTACACATGCCCAAAGAAACTGTCTTATGCTGGTGGTTTGTACAACACCTTATTTCAATATTTTACATTACTGTTGATGTTTGACAGGGAGATACCAGACACTGCTGCAGCTTCGCCCTGGGCAGCTTCATTAGACTGGCTGGTGCTGTGTGATGAAGCATTACCATTCAGTGGGTCTGTATTCTGTGTTTCTTGCTGGGCATCGGTGAGATCTTTCTGGTTCGGATCAGAGTTAGTGCATTTTTCTGAGTTGGATTCATCACTCAGAGAAGTGTCGAAAGAGACTACTTGTAGGACGATGGATCTGGGAGGACAGGTTGTACCATCACTTCCCTGACTACTCTCATTTTGTATCCTTGTTGTCTCTTCCTGTAACTGTGCATCTGTGGAATTTCTGCTTTGGTCTTTTTCCTGTTCATCAACATTTTTCACAAGTTCTTCTACAAAGAGGGAACAAAATAGGTGAATTAGATAAGAAGGATATGCCACAGTTTTTTGATTTCAGAGTAGTGACAGATAGAGTTGCACATGGGAACACTGTGAACATGAGGGCATGCCCACTGCTGTGTTTAATACGGCTCAGATTCTGCTTCTGCTTGCACTACTGCAACTGAACCATAGCTGTCCTCTTTCTGGTTTCATGTACTTCTTTTTTTGGCCATAATACAGAGCAAGGAGCATCATCAGACACACGGTAACCTGAAGGATGGAAGCAGGAGGACCCCATGCTGCAGGCATGTCCCCCTGCAGGAGTGTTTACCACTACAGGACTAGGAAGTGTAGAGCTCATCAGTTCTGCAAGAGAGAGAGGGCATGGAGGGGAGCACCTTGGTCAGGATGCACATTCATCAGAATTGAAGGGAAGCCCTGAAGGAAATGGGCCTGTCAGCCTGGAAAAGTCCAAAGCATCAGCTGATACAGAGTTTCAGCTGGAACAAGTTATAGGGGTTACATGTGCTATTCAGTACTGCTACCATTATGCCCAATGGGGGAAATTGCACTTTAGGAGACAGCAGCAACCCAAAAAAATAATGTTTGTGGAAGGCTCTACTCCTTGCTGTATTGCAGAGATTTGGAGAACAAAAAAATGAAATGGCCCAGAGTAAAAGGAGACAGAACAGAATAGAACAGCACAGAGAGATAGTACAAGGAGTAACTAAAAGATGAAAAAAACCCAGAGAATGGAAAACTTGTGATGGCAGTTGAAGAGTCCAACAAAAAAGAAAAAATGTACCATCTTCATGGAGGGCCTATTTCTCTTGCTATTATAACCTGTATTTCATAAATTTAGATTTTAAAATCAGTATACTCCTATAGAATATACCAAACACTATCAATTTAAAAAATGAAAGCAATTGCAGTTTGAACAACACTTGCACAAAGCAGCTGCATGATATTGCATAAAATTTCTAACTTGGATGTGCACACTGTATTAAGAAAGGAAATCAAGCATTGGGATACTTATTGAGTTCAACTGGCAGCTCCCAGAAACTCTGATTTTGAGTGACCAGTCCAAATCCAGACCAGAAGTGATTGCACATGACAACTCAAAGATAGCCCAAACTGTAAGCATATTTTTACCACATCAGTATTTGGCACCACCTCACTTTTCTGAATCCAGAGAAAAGTTCCCCCTGAATTCAGAGAAAAGTTCTGTGAAACAGGATAGAAAGGAACACCTCCAAACCTGATCTGATGCACAGAAGCACGGAATAGCTAAATAATTTCTTTCTTTTGTCAGTTATACTTTCTAGCATATTTTTTTTAAAAATCAAGAACTTTAAAATTTGAGCAATTTCTAAATTGTTAAGCCATTTTCCCCCAACTTTAGAGACCTGCTTGTTTTGGATTTCAAATCCTCTAAAACTTGGACAGGTACACTTTTTTCTATAGATTTCAATGCAGTTCTTACAAAGAAGAGGTTGGGCTAAACCCACTAAGAAATATGCACTGATAAGTTATACTAGTAGTGTAAGAGAAATGGAGCTGGCATAATGTTTGATCCCCACTGCTGCACAGTAAGAATTGTAATAAATACCATGGTAGCATCTACTTCCAGACAGCTACTAATGGCCAGGACCCTCCGAGAGCAACGGCAAGGCACTGGGCTGCTGAGAAGAGCAAGCTCCTCTTTCCCTATGGGCACATGTTGTCATGGCCAGCCAGAAATGGAAATGGGGTATATTAAGTGAACAAGGTAACCTGGCATTTACAACATAGCCAGTATTCAGTAAGAGTAAATATATGAATATGGTACATAGGATTAAAAAACCATCCATCTTGGCCCTAAGAAAAATTCCTCTATTTTTTTAATTTTTTGGGGGGGGAGGAAGGGAAGGGGGGCCTGGGTCAGTTAGGCACTAAACAGCTTAGGGATTATCATATCCATTCAGATGAAGGCAGGCAGAAGTGTATTGTTCAGTGCAGTGAACTCAGGGTATGTATTACTGTTGTTTTCTCTGTTTTAACTTAGTAACTAAGTGCCAGAAGCCAGGAATGTTTACATATATTCAACTGTTTGGTAATGTTTTCTTTACAAGAATCCAAGCAAATTCAGAAAAAATTGTGTGAATTCATCTTTAAAACAAATGGCTTCTCCTAACTTATCTGTTAGGGGTGACTCCATCTTATTCCTCTCTTCTGTATTTCTGTGCCATTTCTGAACTCCAGCCTTAAATCACAGTCTTTTATGAGAAGCAACAATGGCATTTGACACATAAACATGATAGAAGTGGTGCGGTTCTTCCCTTGTGTTTAGGCTGGGCTGTTGGCAAAATAATTGTTATGCATTGCTTTGTTTGGAAAACTGGCAGTACTCATAAGGCAACAGCCAAACTTCAGAATAGTTGAAAAATGCTGGTATTCTAGCGCTGTGCTGTAGGGCTCTGTGGTCTCCAAAGTGAGAGTGCTCTGCTGCTGCAGAAGCTCTGGAGAGTCTATATTATCAGCTATAACACTGCTTGCCACCAGCTCTGCTCTGTTACCGCCTGTGTCTGCAGCAACACTTTCAGGACATGGTCTAAGGAAGCTTTTCTACATTTTTGAACTTTCTCTTCTGTCCATCATCTTTCTTTTCCTCATCTTTCTGTGAGGAAATAGAGCATTCAACTACTATCACCTGCACAGTACAGGGTTTATAAATCACTTTTCTATTTACAGCAGCTGCATCACTTGAGCATGTACTGACTTAACAAGAGTGGAGAGGAAGAACAAAAGCCATGTGTAATTAGGACATCTCAAACCAGCAGTGACTGCTGCAGCACTAAACTCCAGTAAAACAAGTATCTGCTGAATCACATTGCTATTTTCATTGGCTGTGTTTAAAAATAAGCTACCATAACTTACCCTTACAGAAAGACATAATGACATGGAAGTTTTAACAATTAGAAAACTACGAATTAATGAGGAAAGCTGTTTATCTTCACTAAGAATTAAATTATTTGAGGACTCTGTGAAAGAAGAATGCTGCTGGATATTACGGACTCTCTGTGTATATTACCCCAAACTTTGATTTCTAGTTTTGTCTGCCTTCTTTTTTCCTGTAAAAAAAAAATTCCAGGAAGCAGTGACAAACAACCAAAACCAGGACAACATGGGAAGGAACTGCAACATTCGAAAAGACATGTTCGCACATCAGCCATTGAAGAGAAGAAGACACCAGCACAAAGCATAAAAATTCTGCAGAAAATGAGAGGACTTATCCTGTTGCCTCTGGAATTTCCAAGTAAGTTTAAAGACATGTCCGAGAGTTCCCAAACAACTGTGGTTTTTCCCAACTAATCTGCCATTTTTAAACTCAATATAATACAGCTTTATTTAGACACTGATTCCTTCTCCTTTCAACTCCCCCCACAAGTTTCATCACAGATATAGGAGTATATAAAACCAGTGCAAACCATGTAATCCAGTGGCACTTAATGTTACAGCATTATGTCATATAGAAAAAGTAGCAAAGACTTAATTAGCTATCAAAACTTTTCACTAAAGGATTTGATTAAAAATAATTTGTGAGTTTATGGTTTCCTAAGGTTGCTACCTCTGCTTTATACTTCTCTTTTGCAGTTTAGCTGTAAGCACAGGGGCTTGAATGCTGGAACTTTCAGTACAGGGAATGGAAGGGACATGCAGAAGGGACATGGACTGTCATGTGCAGAGGTGGGCCAGCTCTCCATTGTGTACTCCAGGGAGATATAAAACAGGTTCCATTATTAGGTCAGTTATCATTCTTTAGTCTGCAATTTACCAGATATTGTCAATCCTGAATGTTTCTTCCTACTCTTAGCTCAGCCTGTTCATTGCACATCCTCAGACAATGCTCCTTTTCTCACTGATCTTAACACGTTTCTGAATTAGCTCAAAAACTGCTTATGACCTAAGCATTTTAGCGCTGTAATTAAAATCACTGTCACTGATAGTAGCCTCCTGAATTGATTTTTCTCCAACAGATTCAAACAGTCCATTAGGGTAGATTTCATGTGCCAAACTGTCAGTCAGTTTCTGTGACTGTCACACACATCCTCCCACTGCCCACCCTTCCTAGCGACTGCTAAATCACATTAACATGCTATCAGATCATCACTCTCGGATTTTCACATTTCAGCAGCTGCTGCTCTCTTCTTATTAGTGAGTCTGCAGAGAAAATCTTTCAGACAAAATGGAACTGAACCCCGTGGTTATTGTGACTGGAAGCATGCAGGACTGAAAGTGCCCGAGGGGGGCCTGCAGGTACTATGCAGAGGTCTTTCAGAGGAGACATTTGTTATTCAAAATTGCTGCCCATGGGTGAAAAAAAAGCTGATCTCTACTCCAAAGATGCAATAGTTGTCATTTTTTCATATTTTTGCTATCAAAATGAGGCAGAGGATGGTGTGAGAGACTTGTTCAACCTCATATTTTTCATCCCACCTGGATGAGGTCGGTCATCCCAGGCACACATTTTCAAGCCTTGCAGCCCAGTGCACTGCCAAAGGGTGTTGAGGACGTTTGTCACTGATTACTTTCCACACAAATAATGCAACCTTTGGTCAGGTCCTGTAATACTTAATTCTTTAGAAGAGTTACATAAGCATAAAATGAGAACAAGTAACACTGATGTTATATTATCCTGAAGATGAATGGCACACTTCAATGATGGGTCCATTTGACTGGCAGCTGAACACTTGGTGTGCATGCTGCATTCCCTCATGTTATTATATGATCTCAGGTGAGTGTCCTAAGCTGCCTGTGTCTCTTTCTGTTCACTGTAAAGTGAAAATAATTATACTTATTTAATCCCTGTAACTTTATTTACAATGATATCTACTGAAGAGATGGTAAGCATGATTACTAGTCCATACAATCTGTTAAGAGTACCTGAGCTTGCTTAATTAGTAAACTTTTGGAACACTTTTATAGAACAATCTAAGCATGAAGAAAAAAAATTGTAAGCATAGGGAATAAACATTGTATTTTTAAAATATTAAATAATTGTGTTACAATCTCTCTGTGTTCTAAGAACTGCACCATAAAGGATCTTACATGATAGTTAAATCTTTCTCCATGAGTTTTGCGTTTCTTATAGCTTTCTCAGTAGGCCTATAACTTTCAGACCTTAAAATCTACTTATCAAACAACATCTCTAATGAAAGAACCTCTCAGATTCATCTGAGCAAATTTACTGTCTATTTGCTACAACTACCATAATTGCAAACAGCAGCACCCATCAACAGTATGTGTTGAAAAAAGTGCAAGATGGAACAATATCTTTATCACTGCGCTGAGTTGAACAAAGACAGATTATCTGGTGATTGGGGCTTGGAATATTAATTAAACATCAAGGCTTTCAAATTAGAATCCAAATGTTTGATCATTATGGTAATTCTCTGTTAACAGCATTCCCTGAAAGGCCTGAGAAACATTCCTCTAATTCTCCAGTGGTGAAAGGTTGAAGACCCTTAGGCTATAGAGCACTGAGCTCCTCTGCATCAATTATACAAGACATGGTCCTTTTAGCAAAGTGGAGCCATCCTATTTACTGAACCTTCTGTTAAGGAAGCTTTCAAACAGCTGCCTAGGTAGATAAATGCTTTCCTTACTAAAACAGGACTTCCCAAAAACAAAGCATGCTGTTCCTTGCACAAGCTGCTTACTCTGAATCAAGACTCAACAGCAACTGTCTTTTCAGGGAGAGGTAGCACCACCATCTCCTGGAAAGCTGCCCCGTCAACAACACTGTCAGTGGGGATTGGTCTTCTTCTCTGGACTGTCTGGGCATAAGAGTCAGATCATCTTCTCCAGCCCTTGCTAAAGAAACCTTTGCTCCAGTTGAACCACCTCCCAAACAGTGCTACACGAGTAGCCTTATCCCGAAAATGTGAGAAGCTGGAATGAGTTCAGGTCATCCTCAGGAAATTACATGGATTGTTGCTAGTTTCCTTTCTATATTCCTTGTGCATCTGTAGTACCACATCTTATAGAGCCAACTTTTCCTGAGCCTCTGAGCTAATCTGGGAACAATATCTAGTGTTTGCAGAGCCCATCGACAAGAATGCAGATGGTTTTTCTAACAGCACAACTTCTGTTTGTCACAGTCAGTTCAGGAAGTGTGTTTGAAGATCTACACTAACAGTCAGCCTGATTACTATCACAGCACACTATTCTAGTACATGTGACCTCCTCAGTGTGCTCAGCAATTTGTGATTTGTCATAGATTATCTAGTTAGGAACAACAACAGCAATAACAATACTCTTTTCACTCTGGCTTATCCCTGGCATCTCTTCTCTCAGTATGTGCTCCTACTAACCTATGAATAAAGCACAACTCCATACATATGCCCAGAGCAACCTAAAGACTTTTCATCAAGTAATAGAGTCAGAGAAGGTAATATGAGATCCAGAAAGGATGAGTCTAATCATCTGAAGTTCAAGGTCTCAGGTTATTCACTTACAAGTTTAGTCAAACTTGATTGTAATCTGAAAAGAATTTCAAGTGGCAAAGCAATATATTGCCATATTTTTTATTCTTTGTTAGATGTGCATTTTGCACAGTCTGATTAAGGATTTTCAGACTTTGCAGGTTACAGCTTCAGAGCAGATATACTGGACGAGCTAGGGAAGATTCCCTCTCCCATTATGTGACAAGAACTTGTGTGCAACCTCAGATAATGCTCTATAGATGGCTGCATTCACTTAGAGAAAAACTCCTTTCCAGCAGTCCTTAAGGCCCACATATGGACTACAGACCCAGATGTTCCATTCCAAATGAATGAAAAATGTAATAACTTTCACAAAACATATATATTCCCCCCCCAACTTTTATGAAAAAAAAAAACCACTATCTGTTTACTAACAAAATATAAATGTGTACTCAAAAGCATTTGCATTATTTGCAAGGTTCCTCTTAGAGTCTAACCAGGCACCCTGAAAGTTTCTATGTTGCGCTTCAGTCAACTGCAGATGTTGCTGCAAGTAATCTCTTTATGGGAGCAGATTTCTATTAATCTCTTCCTTATACAGAGGTTAAAAAGAACAGATTCAGCCACAATCACACAGAGACAATACTGTTCATCAGGCTCTGACCTCAACACCAGCTATTTTCATTTACCCATTAGCTTTCCTAATGTACATTTTACTGTAATTCCATAATTCTTTTCAGGAAATACTTAGACATGCTTCATTAGTCAATTTGATGGAAGAAAAGAAGTTTAGGACAGCCACAATCTCAACAGAGTCCATGGAGTCTTGAACATTAACATCCTTGTTTTTCACAGTAGAAATCATGCCCAGAGTTTCAGGATTCTGCTTGGCCTCACATTAATATTGACTGCATAGAGAAACAATCTTACCCAGAAGAATTCTTAAGTTTCTTGCTGTGAGAAGCTTTGTGTTTTCAACGGCTGTCAAAAGCCCAGTAAAACTGGGCTAAATATATTAGTAATTTATAGAGCACTACAAGGCACTAGGAATGAAGGAGAAACAACAGTGCTCATTGATAGCACTGTACACCTCCAAAACAATACACCAAAAAGCTGATGTACCAGAATCAATCTGGTTAGTTACGTGTAACTGGAAATGGCAAACTTCCAGATAACAAGTTCTCCATTCTTCCATATTAAAGGACCTTGCTTGTCACTAGCTCAGGGCTCCTTGACTTCTGCAGGCTATAGCTAAGTGGCCTTGGACACTCTGATGGTCTGCTGTTATTACTGATCACTGTAAATTAGCAGCTTTCTCCTTTCAACCAGTCAGTATTTGGGCAAGTAGTTGGGCAAGACCAAAGGAGACAATTGGTTTCATGAAGCTACTCATGAAGAAGAGGCAATATTGGTCAAGTCTTCTCCTCAGCTGCCTCTTCTATCTAACTCTCAAGTCTTTGTCACAATAGATATATGGAAGTTTGTTCTTAATATTCTCCTAATGAGAATATTCATTTGCAATTTAGCACTAAATCAGATTTTATCACTGTTCAGCACTGTTTTTCTGTCTTGTCTGGCACCTCTGAGAAAAAAACATGTTGATTGGGATGATGGGATGAAAAACAAGGCTGGCACTGGGTTCCAGGATATCATTCCCAGCTGTCAGTATAAGGTCATGTACAGCAAGACCAGTCTCAGCAGTGAAATGTTATGCTGAAATATTCCAGGTACTTACTCAGAAACAACATAGACTGTGGACAACATATTCCCAAATGGCATTCACTTAACCTGGATCAAAGCTATAAATTCTGTTCAACAATTATCACAAAACATTTCACTTAGATAACTGTAACTCCAGAAAATTTTCAGGTATGGCTTATGCACTAAGATGCTTGAGGCAGGTTTGGCTTTATTAACTGTCTACTGGCAAATGAAAAGTCCCTTTTTGCCTTGTTTGGGCATAATACATGCAGTGATTGCTCAAATCTTTAGATCCACCGGGTCATTTAAATAATTGCCTACAGCATAGTCCAAAGAAGCCTGCAATACTGAATTTTGTTCCATACATTGGGGAACAAATAGCATTTCTAATAGCAAAGTACAACTTTCACGTTTCTAAAGAAATGTGGTGGCACACACTACTTTGAATTGTTGATTTTGGCATTTAAAGCAGATGTCAGTATCAGTTACAATTAAATGTGCAAGAATGCACATTTATAAACCAAATCTCTAAAGATAAGCTGAGCAGCACAAAGCCTTATTGTACAGGTTATAGATTTACTCTCATACTCTAACCACCTACATCTCCTGAGAGAGTAAAACAAGGCCATCCAAACAAACATTAAGACATAAAATATATGAATACAAGACAACTATGTATTTTTACGGGTTAAATGAAATTAAAAAATGCAAGTAGGTGAGATCTTAGGGAGTAACCTATAAAAACATTTCACCTTAATATATCATACCTTCTGCTGCTAATTCTTTCCATCTTTCTTTGTTTGCTTGAATGATCTTCATCAAGTTGTCCTTAAAGCTCCTTAGGTCTACAGTTGCTAGAGAATTTTCTGCATGAGTCCCTCCATCACCTGTGCTTTTAAAACCAGGTCGTCTTTGTGCTTCAGCATTGCTTACTACTCCCAAACTATTTTGACTGTACAAGGGAAAAAACCCAAATTATGAACACAGTCAGGCAATTTTAATAATATACAAACAGATAATCTGAATCAAGTTGCTTAGGAACTAACTTGAAATAGTTTTAACTAAAGAGTGCCTAAGACACAAGATGTCTTACCAACATTTACAAATAGTTTTCCATTAAGCAGGAAATAGTTTCAGTGAGAACTTCCCAAGAAGAGCTAACTGTAATTTCTGTGTGCTCCAGAGATGTTGAATGGGATAGAATGGAAAGAGTAGACTATAATCCTAACGTTTTCCAGGCACCACTGCACCACTCATGGCGTCCACTCAGTAGTGTTTGTGCAACTGTCCTGACTCAAACTTTTCTGTACCATGCTATAGGCTCTCCATTCTCTTCATAAGTGTGGCTCTTGATTCCATACTAATTAAAAGTCCCTTTAACCTCCACTTCACACAAGGAAGTTTTACTGGATGATAAGTCTTTGTTGATCTACAACTCAGTCATGAACATCAACCAAAAGTGAAGCACAGAGCTGCTAATCATTTGCAGCTGCTAATGCCTCATTTGTGAAGAAGTATGTAAGCAAATTTATTATCAATAATACCTTTGTTTAACACTGCTTCCCAAAACACTAAAAACACTGTCATAGATACTTACTTCTAGTAATTTCTACTTACTTCTAGTAGTCAAAATAAAGAGGTACGTTCACCATTTTGTTACTAAAAGTTAACTAATGCCCAGCAAATGAAAAATTGCCCAGCAGATTCATCATATTAATAACCTCAGTGAAAGCTCAAGTTACAGTTTTTAAGTGAAAAAAAATGTGGTAACAGAGTAAGTATTTGTAAGGGCAGTATCTGACTATCCAACAACGCTTTCAGCACAGAGTCACTCAGATTATGCTGCCTGTCATAGTTAGTTTGTTTTATATACAACTTCTACCATGATGAAAAATCATGAGCTTGATGTGCAACACCCCCCCTTCCCATCTCACTTATTTAGTTCTTTCAAGTGGAATATAAGTGCCACCAGTTCTGTCTCAAGTGTATACATGAAATAATACTAACATGGAGAGGTGAAGTGGGCAAGTGACTTGCCACATAATAAAGAACAGAAAAAACCTGAAACCACCTTCATCATCACCTCCACTTCCGATTGTCTCTCCCAAACACAAGAATGACTTTTGGTACTGTCAAATAAAATAATACTGAAAATGGTTTAAGACAAGAGACCCAGGAATTTCAATAATCTACTGCAAAGATTATATTAAAAAAGTAGAAAATCGATTTCTTATTTTATATGTGTTTATTCTGATTGCTATTGTGGTTCTGCCTTTTTATGCACACAATCATTCAGTCAATGGAGTAATAGCACATTGCAAATACAATGTAGCACCACAGGGTGGCAATACCGTACAGCTATTTATGTTACCTTCCCAACTGCTAAAATAATTGAGATAACTGAGAATGACATTATTAAGTGACCTTATGTTAGTTAGTTCAATAACTAAGCAGTGTATTCATACCTGGGGGTCCCAAATGCAGGACTTTCAGATTTTGATGCTTCCTCTATAAGAGGCATAACAATTTTCTCCATTGAGTCCGTAAGAAGAGAAAATGTTGGTTCTACAATGAAATCAATGAAACCTAAAGAAGAAAAAGAGAGAAAATCAGATTTTACATTTCCACAAGTCTCAAATCTAAAAATAAATACTTGCTATCAGGCTGATTTTCTAACTGTAGTCCCAATTCAATATACTAGATACCACTAGTATAATCTTGAAAAAAAAGCACAACTGAAACAAAAACCACCTAAAGCTGTATAGATATAACTAGATATTAATAATTACAGCTTTTCGTTCTTTTTTCTTGTAAATTTTATGCACTGCAGAACACGTCTACCATTTGAAATGAATATTAATTATTGAATAGAAGGGAAGCTACTGTTGAGCCAGAGCACTAGAAGTCACGCTGTCTCTTTTACCATTCAGAGCTTCTTGCCAAGGAGTTAATATTTCAAATTGCTGTTTATTATTCTGTGGAGGTAAAGTGTTATTTCACAGTGTGTAGGAGGGTTCTGTCAAATCAGTGAAGAGAACAAGTAATATCCTTAGGAGACAGCATTTATCCCACAGTTCTGAGATGTCAGCTCTGAACAATGTCTTTTACATTTTAAAGTGCTCATCACGATACGGAATGACACAGTGAGAGAATGAAGCATTATTCTCTCCTGAGCACTTAATAGAAAAAAAATATGTTAAAACATGAGCTAGCAACAGATTTCCAGATGTCTTCATACTCTAACCATGCAATACAGCACAAAGGTTAGCAACAGTGATTCAGTCTAGAATTCAGCTTCTCTCCTGCAGTAGGTATGATGCTCAAGCATGTTGCCTTTAAAATCCCAGGGAAATGGAATGAAGGACATCATGAGTGACAGAATGCAGTGGTCCTTGTCAATTCAGGGAGGCTTGACCCTGTGTAGTTTGACCCTGACACGCTGACAGGCATAACTGCAGTCCAGAGATCTGATATGTGAATTAGCTTTTAGTTGAGACGCATCTACAAACTGGTACCAGGCTTTCAGATTATAGTAGAGACAGACCTGCAAGTTCCTGATAATCAGTTTGAGGACATGATCTACCAGACTCTAAAGTGTGTACAGTAGAAGCTAGGCTCATGTGCAGTACTTTGGTTAATCCCTCTCTTACCCCTCCCTGGCATCACATATAACGAAATTATGTCACATTCTTTTGAGATCAGGAGATTTCTGCTGTAAGAGTATAGGAATTTGGTGAAGAGATAGGTGCAAAAAACACCTTCTATATAATGGGATTTTGAACAATTAAAATTCAAAAGGAGATAAAAGAGTATATGAAATGTGCGTGTGAATTTAGATGCTCCTAACACACAAGAAAAAGAAAAACACGATTTGTCGTTACCTATTTGGGACTGAGCGACCAAAGTGGACTTGCGGTCACAGAGTGGGGAAAACTGAAGACCTAAAGCAGCTTCCTTGTCTCCCTGCAAACAATAGTGTTTAATATTACAAGCATATATTTGATAGGAGGACAGAGAGACAAAGGAATTTGAATATTCTTATTATTTATTCAGTTACTTTGTTAACTTATATTCCTAAGTAAAAATAAGTCACAGACAAATCTTCCAATTTTCATTAAAAGTAGTAATCTAAATTCTAACTTACTTTTGACAATTTTCATATAAAGGAACTTACTGCAATCAAGTTCTCCTCAATACCAAGGCATCTGCCAGTGAAATGTAACATATATGAAGCCCTTCAATATTCACAGGTTAGTTCTGCTATCTCAGGTGTAATGGACCTGGACATACTTCAACATGTTTGTAATAGTATGCCAAATGCTAAATGTTTCCTTCTATTACACTGGTTCATCCAACATGTAAAATTCCTTCAATGGATTTACTCAGGTCAAGGGTATGAACTGACTTGAACTTAGTACCAGGCATGTCTCTCTGCTGCAGAAGCCATAAAAAAAGTATAAGTTCAGTTTCACTACAAAGATGATTTGCACAACCTAGTTCTGAAAACATTTCAACATTTAACTCATTAGAAGAGTATTTTTTGTTGCAACAGTCAACAGGAGGGTGTGTCTCCGTTTTCAGCACAGTAGATCAACCGTTTTACAAAAGCTCATAAAAAAAGTCTAGTGGCACAAAAAAAGCCCTGAAGAGACATCTTCCAAAGGAGGTTGTAATTTGTGTTTCTGGACAAACCTGGTCTCCAGAAACACTGCCATTATAGACATAGGAAAACTTGGACTTTCAAGTAAAATGAACTTACATTTGTTAGGGAGAGTGTTGTTTCATGATCATTCAGTGGGGAGCAGTATATGAACAGGCCATTTTCTAAAGATCTCGTCAGAAACTGATGGATGAAGGGGGTAGTATCGACCTTCCTTTGTCTTTTTATCATGTATCATTGAACAATATTTGAGGAAGGTTTAGAACCATATTACCAATAAAACCAATTCAGCCACAGGAACAGATGTAGCTTGCAGATTGCATTTCATGTGAAAGTGGAGAGTTTTATTACTACGGCTATTAAATTTTACACACAAGTGTTAATAATTTGATATCAGAGCATGGAAGAACACATGAACCCTTGCTACTAGGAGAAGTGCTAGCAGCATGGCTATGTAAATACAGGAGCCAGATTGTAGTATAATGCAAACTGGGGTAGGTCTTACAATTTCAGTCATTGTTGGATACAGAATTTCTAAAGTAATATTAATTTTGTAATCTTTCCTTCACTAGGTATTAAAAAAGAGAAATTCTCACACTAGTAATGAATGAGTTTGAATTTTTTTTGTTTTCAAGTAGCTCTTTACCCCAATTATGACTTACTTTGCAATTAATAAAATAGTAATTAATACTTAAATGTCATGTAAGTCCAAGCCTATTGTAAATTGTAATAATGAACACAGAACTAATACTTAAATTAATTGTTAAAATTTAATGAGATTTAAGATTAAGATACAGATCAAAACAGTAAAAAAATTTTTTTGTCTAGGTGCTGAACTCACTTTTAACTCTCTTTTAGTGTTTTTGGATCTAATCAGACTGAGAGAAGAATGCTACAGGAGCTGTGATTTTTTTTTTTTACTTGAACTATATATTTCTTCACTTTTAAGGGTCTGAGATGGGTGGCTGTATTTCTATTTAAACAAGTAACTCCGATTTTCCTTGGCATTATAACACACTTTCTGTAGTTGTTGCTTAAACTTGAAGTGTTGTTCAGCTTTTTTCCTGTAAGTTAACAGTGGTACATATTTTAACCATTAGCTGTATTTAACAAAGTTTTTATCAATGTGAATGTTCATTTTTTGCTGATGATCACTGTTTTAAAAGCTGTCTATGAAAGCATTGGATTTGTATCAGCTGTTTCAGACTCTGCTGTTTTTCCTGTAAGGCACTAGAAGTAGTTGAATACTAGCTTTAAAGAAAAGAAGAGAAGGAATCAGTGGGTTTTATATACATTTGGACTACTTTACCTTGGCTGACACACATTTGAAAATTCCAGAGATTTCTGTCACAGAGGCTCAGATCAACAGACCAGAGGCTGCACAACAAGCCAGTGCATCTAGGAACGTGCACCTACTGCTTCTGCACTGCTCAGTGCATTTATATAGGTACAGTTGCTTCATGACACTTTAAAAGTGTTGGACCTACTCCTCACACACTGTTCTTAGCAGTACATATAAAGAGTGATTCAGTTTCTTGTATGCTCCTCTGCAGCCTAGAAGACTTTCATATTTTACTGCTGAGTTGCAGACATACATACATGGTTGCATGTTCTATTGTTAAATGCCTTCTCAAGTCTTTTAGCAGCTTATTTGGGAACCAGTTACTTCTAATGAATGGATAAAAGATTAACTAAAACATAGCTGATCCTATGCATTCAATGATCAGTGTGGTACTGTTTACTGCTAATGCTACCTCCACTTGACTGGACACATTGCCTCACTGTCCCATGGGCTCTGTCTAGTCTGTCTCTCTATGTCTAAAATGTTTTTACAGTTGGTCATTTTATGATCTTTTTTTCTGGGGTAATCTGCTCCTCCTTTTTGCTCTCAAGTTCGAAATCCTCACAATTTACATTTACAAAAGCAAACACAAACTCATGACTCTACTCATTATTTCCACAAAACTCAGTCCATTCATTATTTAGATTAAGGCACCAGCTCTCCAGTCTGCTTCCCCAGTGCAAAGCCCACAGTCAAGGATGCCCTGATGCTCCCTATTGAGAACTTGTGTAAAGAATCTCCATGAACTGAGCAAGAGCCTTATAGGGTAGATGGGCCTAATAAACTCGTGGTTTAACACACTGTCTTTTTATTCTCTGATTCTTTTTTCCAGTGTGACCTATCTGATTTGAAAATGTCATCATATAGCACAATTAAGACAATCAAGCTGAGCAAGACACACACTGTTCCCTTATCTGTATTAACCATTTTTAAAACCTGTGCATAACTACAGAAACTGTATAATACCTAAACTGGATTTTGATTATCAATTATACTTCAGTAACTGTTATGTTGACAATGTGTGTGGTCACAAATATTGGTTACAGGGAGATATGTTTGTTTTCACCTGCTGAGGGGAGTTAAAAAATGACAGCAGTGACACCAACATCTACTGGGTTTTCTCTTTGAATCCAGTACCTCACAGAAATGAAAAGACTTTCACAAAGGTGTGTCTCTATTTTTGGTTTAGGATGTATGGCCACAGTGTTAACAGGATGGTACTGTCTAACCTCTGGTTTTAGACCAGGCTATTATGAAAGCAACACCTTCACATCTATGTGGCATATGGATGTCAAATACTAGGAAGGAAAAAAATACTAGCAAGGAAAAGAAATGAAATGGAGACAACTTTTTGCCTTCTCTGAACATGAATTCTTCCTATTTTCCCTTATCCTACCCTGCTGATGCTTTTTTTTTAACACAAAGCATATATAAATCTCTGTTACAGAATGCAAACAGCTTGACAAGTTATATTATACTTGAAAGAAAAAAAACCACTACAACACTCAGAATTCTGATATCAGCTGAAATAGATATAAAGCTATAACCATTTCATCTTATTCACACACACAAAAGTTGAATTAATGTCAGTGGTATGTATGAAAAGTAAAGAATATATGCTACTGACTATGCTTGTCAATCACAACCAACAGTAACCTCACTGGTAGACTTATGGAAATATTTAGCTGCATAACCATTGCTTCTTGAACTAGATTTATTAAAGGATTTTAAAAATGGCACCTGTCGAAAAAATTCTTCCATCAGGGCCATGGTCCACCGGTAGTGCAGTTCCCAGGATTTTGCTGGATGGCTTATGTCTGCTGCATGTAGAATCAAAGACATGGCTTTGGCTTTGTCTACCCTGTCAATTCAAGGACATGCTCCAATTATCTCAAAACAAAAGCAACTATTTAAATTCTTTTCTTGCATATGAGCTCATTGAAAGACTACAGATAATGAAGAGAATGGAAAATAACCTACCCCTGTGTCTGCTGTAGAGTGTGTCGCATCGTTTTAATTTGTTGAAAGTGACCTGACATATCTGTAGACAAGACCATCTCAATGACCAAGCTACGCAACTCCCTGAGAATAATTAAAAGCAAAATGACTGATTAAAATTCATTTATTCTACGTATGGTACATTTGTTTAAGCGGTACTTGTTAATTTATAACTTTCAAAACAACATCATGGGGTTTATTACGTTTTAAAAAGCATTTAAATAAATTATTAACAACTTGAACATTGTATCCTAAAGGGATTCTGTGAAAGCAATGTACCTCAGAAAATGTACTCTTCAATCATTATTTCAGAGTCACACTGTTTTGTAACTCCTATTTGCTAGTGCATAAACCAATATTACATGCAGTTCTCTCACCCATTATAAGTCTTTCCTTATTTTGTCCAGCAGTAGAGTATTCAAAAAACCACTTGGTCTCTGGCTTACCACCACAAAAGAGGATACATTTGTGTCTTTTATTACTGCGCTTATATTAATGAAGAGTGTGTGTGTGTCACATTAAACCTAGGAAGAAGGCTGTGGAAACACTCAGAAGAGCAAAAGGTATTATATCTGAAACATTATCAATATTATATCACTATAAGATCATTACGACAAACTACCTTCCCTCTCAAAAATACTGTAATGCCTATTTAATGGTTCAGAACAAGTTCAGGACTTATAATTTATCTCTATCTTGGTATTATGGTCAGAGTTGGCTTGTCCATCAGCTTTCTATTAAATGACCATGAAACCAGTAAACTATGAATCATGAATAATGTAAGAAAGTGTATTAATTCTGATTACATATTAAATTAAATTGAATTAATTTTGTCAATAATAATTACTGACTTTGAAAATTCAGTTTCCTTGATGTAGAAGGATTATATATAGACCATGCAGAAGTCCACTGGGTCTATATTTGCATACTTTTTAATGGCCTAGAAGGACTTACGTGCAAGTATTGCTTGTACATATGTGGGGAACAATTCACCACATTAAAACTTTGATTATGTAGCATATACCTTCATGAATACACCTCCAATCTTAAGGATGTCCAAGTATCAATTACAACAGTAGAATCCCATTTTAGTAATTTTCACTGACCTTTTATATTGTATTCATATCTTTGATATACTTAATATGCAGTTTTTTCAAAGGACTATGTTCTAAGGAGGTAATTTGCAGTTTTCTTTAGGGCTGCTACAATACTTTGTTATAAAGACTATCAAGACTGCTTTCAAGCCAAATTAATTACATATTTAAGCAGATATTCCTCATTATGCATTTATTCCTGATTTGCTTTGATGTAACTGGATAAAGACTCAATCCTCTCGCTTCTATTCAACAATATGCAGCCATAGCAACTTGTGTTTAGAAAATGCCCTACCTTATCTGACCTCATAATAATTTTGCACCCCAGCTGCTCCTCCTCCACGTTGCTTTGAAACTGTACCTTTCAAACACAGTCAAACCCATTAAAAAAAAAACACAAAACAAAAAAAAAACAACAACAAAAACAACAAAACATAAAAACCAAACCAAACAAAAAACCATCAAAACAAACAAAAACCTGCTAATACTACATGAAAACTGATGGCTTTGCATTATTAAACCCTGTTGTTTGTAAGACTGAAATAATTATCACTTCTCCTTTCTATGGAAGATTTTCCTAGGAACTTTAAATGTCTGAACTTTTAAACAGTGATCAGAAATAAGTTCACACCTACTCACAAAACACCTCATTCCAACTACACAAGACACACAGAGAAGTAAAACACTGTTTTCAGTTTACTCATATTGTCATGGCAGTGGAAAAACCCTAATTCTTACCTCCATCACCTGAATAAGGATCAAACAATGTAGCACTGCCCTCTCACGCACTTGTGAAGATTTTAGGCCACTAAAAAGCTGCTTAACAGCAAAGGAGAGACTGTCCACCTGCAGTTGTTTCCTGCCTGCACCCACATCCATGATAATTAGAGAGAGAGAAAACTGAAACCTGACTGGAAAATGTTAAATAAAATTCTACTAGAGCTAAAAATGCTTTGTCTACTAGCATTGCACAGGAGATTACTCTTGGACTGATACCATTACCAAATTGCTTCCCAGGGAAAAAAAAGACTGTCTCAACTTCCGTATTGAAGAAGACCTGAGCTGGTCTTGTAGGTAACTCATGGACAGAAATCTCTCCCCATGATCATCAGGCAGTCAAGAGCTACAAGCATCAGGGTAATATAGTCAGCATTGCTCCTGCTATCTTGGCAAAAAGATATGCAGATATTGTCTTACTATGAAGAGAAGTGGTAACAGTATTCACGTATAGCACAGAATGTTTTTTTGGGCCCCAAATCCGAAGATTACTGGTTTTGAGTATACCATCTCTGCTTTACTTAAGCAATTGTCATGTCCTGTGCTGTCACGCTACCTTAACCTTCCTATAGCCATAAGTCCTATGGATAGGATACTGTAAAAAGACACAGATACAAGACTACGTGAAAAAATTACATGAACAATGGTGTAATGAAGAAACTAGGAGTGGCTCATGAATTTCTTGGAAAAGTAGTTAACCTGTAAACAGAAACCTGGACAAATGTTTGTGATGAAGACATTTAGTCAGTTGGAAATTAATAAAAGAAACACAGAAACAGACTAAGATGAGCAAAAGCAAGTTGGGAACTGAAGAATGAACTGAAGGTTCATCTTCAAGTTACAGGAATCCGCACACAGAAGAATCCCAAGGGAATTTGTGAAAGAAATGCTATTCTTTGTGCATTACATATAATATATATTGTTTTATTAGTCTTTTTTGTATCATTGTATGCCTTCTGACTGGAATGGTTTAAGACATTAATACTGCCTCACCACCTATAACTGTTGACATTAATGCATGTGGTGCTAGGACACTAGAAGTCTGGTAAATCAAAGGAGAAAGGGAGACAAACAAGTATCCCTCTTTAGTTTTTTAGGGGCACTAAGTGAGAGAAACAAGACAATATCAATGATTAGGACATAATTTCAGAGCTGAGAAAAGACTGAGAAATTACTGTGAATGTCCCATGCATTACCCATGAAGGACATCATCCTCAGAATGCTGGCAGTGTTTCCCTGCTCAGACCCAAAGCCTATGTTTTAAACTTAATTAAAGTTGTCAGTTTATTAGTACATTTATCTTCTTAAAGTTAACATGCAGAAGAGAAATGTAATACTATAAAGTCATTCTCTGTCATTTTGCTTCATCTTGCTGAAATAATTAGCAGAACCTCCATTTAAATAGTCAGCAGTGTTAAATTTTTTAAAAATTAAATCCCTGCACCTAAGAAAATAGACATGACAGTAGAAGAGAAATTAATCAGTGCCAGGAAGTACATCAAAAAGTTGAACAAATTATCATTTCAATTTACTGCCAACTTGATGCAGTGCAAACTTCAAAACTGTTAGTTTAACAGCATGAATTTCAGTATAGATCCAAAAAGCTCACTACAGTAGTAATTACAAAATTGAAGAGCTTCTGTTAAGCGGCTAACAGATCCATCACTGCGCCAATGAACAACTGCATCTCATGACAGGGTTACAGGAATTTCTGGGTATTAGAAATGAATACCAGGAAACTATAATTTCCATGACTGCCGCTCTAAATTGAAGTCTCAGACGTGAACAGGTTGTGCAGGTTGGCACAGACTGGCATTTTGGAATTTACTATTTGCTTGAAAGTACAGACTGTAATTGCTTAGCCAAGTGACAAAACACAGAACTGAGTGTTCTGGTTTAGTTGCTTGAGCTTATTAGTCAATTAATAGGTCTCTTCTAAGTTGTACTGAATAGGCCCAAAAAGAGATGATAAATTCTAGTTTCTCTGGTTGCCATATCTCACCAACTTCAAACTGTCTGCATATAATAGGATCTGTGTGGCCACTTTATAAAAACAAAATTTGCAAAATTAAAATAAAATCCTCTAGAAAAACACAATTGGGTTACAGTGGGAGAAAACTATGGGAGAAAAGCAAGTGTAAACAGAGTCAGTGTCCGATCAAGCAACATCCAAAAGAACATGGTAGTTTAACACAGGTTAAAAAACCACAGAGAAATGAAATGCAACAAAAGCTAGACAAAATGGTCCATAACTGAACTGAGAAAACAACTATGGGAAACCCAGACCAAACAATCTACGCAGCGAAGAGTGTGCTTCACAAAGTGGAGAGAGCCTGTCACATTTCCCCTTTGTTCTGTTTGCAGTCCACCTCAGCAGTATGTATAAACATCACACACCTGGAAACCGCAGGCTCCTCTTTCCATTGGCAACTATTTTGTTTCCAACCTATTACTCTTTTTCTCAGTGATATAACAAATGGGAATGACTGGGATAAACTCTACTAGCTGGCAGCCAGATTTCTGTCAGCTGGAATCAGTGTATTTTGCTTCACGGATTCCCAAACTATAATAATTTATGGTGACCTCCAGTGACAAAGAATTCAGGACTAGGGATGCACATAAGTGTTTCTAAGCCATCCTTGGCACAATCTTGAACTGAAGTTCAACTGAAGAAGACCTGCTCCTTTCTACCTGAAGGAGTCGTGCCCTGTCTGGCGGGACACAATATGAAACAACACCACTTCAAAAAAAATACTCAAGGCAACAAGCCTGAAGATTTGAAAATAATTTTCTCTCTAAAATGCTGGTTTTAAAAGACAGAATACCAGCTTCTGATGGTTGTCTACTGGCACAATGACTTTCTCCACACTCAGTAGTTAGGACAAGCAAAAATATGGTCACATAGACCTAGTAGCCCCAAAATTATCAGGCCCAAAATAGTTTTAGAAGAAGAAGGCTCACTCATGTTGGCAATGAAAATATAGGTGTATAGACAGTTATTGCTGAAGTTTACAATTTACTTCTGGAGGTATTTCTCCAGAACTAAATTTACAGAACAAAAGTTCTGATAACTAAATCCAAATGAGTATCCTCTGAGAATAATTTTTTTAAAAGAATGAAAACCTGTATGCTTCCTCTCTCACTTTGTATTAAATAAAAAATTAACAATATTTTTAATATTGTGTTTTAGAAACAGGTACAGAAAATAATAAATTGCAAACCAAAAGGGCCAGAAGACTTACACTCAGTAAATGCTTTACTTAGGAGTGTTCTCGTCACATAGATAAGTAAAATCATGTAAATCTACCCTGTAAAACAGTCCTTCATCTGTAAATATACAACACACCAAAATTTGATCTGACATTCCCTCATAAATGTATGGCTTCATGAAAATATAAATTAAGCAGAGTATAGCTTTGTTATTCATGGTAGCATCATTCACAGTGCAAGACTTCCTGGAAGCAGAACATCTCTCTGGCTTTACAGTCCACCTGTTTGAAAGGGGTTTTTTTAGGATTCCTGAATAATAGCTATGTTTACAGAAACACAGAGAAGACTTATATTTTGAATGTTATATGTATCAAACAATGATATACAAAGATAACATGTCCTTTTGAATAATGGGAAAGTCTTAGTCTAACACTTGTTCATTTTAGCCTTACATGTCTTAGTGTTTGTGATATATCAATTATGATCCTTACTCTTTCAGCTGGGTAAATTTTCTTCAAGAATTACACTAAAATTAAGAAGAAAAAGAAGAGCTTTCTGTAGCACTTCTGGGCCTTTACCTTATTATTTCTGGACTCCCCACATAATAAATTTTTTACTGCTTAACCAAGATGTGACTACGGTGAAATCCCAGGGGCAATAGTGCTCAAGCTGGCAGTAGTGTGACTTGGCACTGTGGTTTTAACCCACTGTTAGACAAAGGTAACCCAGCTCCAGAGCAGCATTGTGGTTTTCCTGAAGATCTATCTCACCTGAGACACTGTCCACACAGTCCAGCACTGTGTCTCATAAATGTACAATCTCACTTGGAAAATTTGATTTTGTTTGGAGTCTCCCAAACAATATTTCTTAGTACTGCAGCAGCCTTCCCTAGGCTCTAAATATCCATTACTCTTTTCAGTGACAATGTGTTTCCTGTAATTTGAACTCTTAAAATAGACTCCACGGGGAAGGCTTGGTGGTTTTTTTTATTTATAAATACTGGAATTATGTTTGAATGTCACTGCAAGTCTTACCTCCAGTCATCTTTGTTTAAATTACCCAGGATGTTCATCTCTTCTTCTTGCATGAGTCTATAAGCAGCACTTACATGATGATTTTCAAGAACAGAACGATCATTGTACAATATAGCAACATCTGACCTAGTGTTGAAAAAAAAAGGTAGATTTGGTAATAGTGTCCTAATGATGGCACTGTGAAATGTAGACCTATATATTCTCTATGAGAATTATTGACTATATATGTGTATATATATATATACATATATATCAAACTATGTTTATTCGTTCCTATTGTATCGAATACTGATAAATTTTCCATCTTAGATGCATAAAAAATTGTCATTATACCATTGTATATACTATTTGTGAGAAAGTCATATTTTTAAATGTGTGATGTTTTATTTATATGATCTAAGTGTGACAAAAATTTGTGAGATCTTTGAGCTTCTTGACTGTAGACAGGACAACAGAACAACAGAAATGATCCAGTTAGGCTACCCAAGAGTAAACTTTGGCAATACAACCATTTAAAATACAATGTCTTCACCAACAGCATGGGTGTTAAGAAGTTACTACTCTTGTTTTGGGAGATGTGCTTTGGCCCATGTTGCTCATTATCAGAGGGAGTTGTAAATAATAAAATATTAAAAAGCTTCAATTTCATATGTTTTAAACAGACACCATCTTTTGTCAGAAACACAGCCAAACCTTGAGCTGAAATTTGACTGCGTTCAAATGTTTCCTAAAGAAAGACCCATACCATAATGATAGCACACTTGACAGTATCCTTTCCCTCTTAATTAAAGACTAACCTACAATTCCAAAATTACATTGAAATTTTCACAAATTTCAATGCAGTGTGGATTTATCGTACTTAGTTTCAAACATGATTAATTCTTGGGGAATTTATTTCCCCAAGACCTGACCTGACCTGCTAAGCAACCTCAGGTCTCTCCTCTTTGCTACACTTCCATTCTGATAAAACTGTTACTGAATATTTCAACTGAAAAGTCTGTACTAGAAGAAAGGTGTGATGATTTAGCAGTGCAGCTCCCTCTGACATAAATAAGCTATATTGAACCTCTTGTTCTGTTGAGCAATATTATATATTGTCATATATGGTACTAAGGTATCTAAAGAATTAAAATAGGATTGGAAACTTTATTTAGAGGGAATGAACCATAACCTGCTAAAACTCAATATGTCTACATCCATAATCCAACTGAAATTGTGGGAAAATCTGTATTATGCCAATCACATATGTTTAAGAAGCACACTTTGATGGACATAGCTACTTATGGATAGGTTTAAGAGGTGCTAAGATTTGCTATGATTATGGTAGCAATTCCATCAACTTTTCTCAGAAGCTTGGAATTACAGCCCTGGGATGCCACGTCAAGGCCAACTTACACTAAGAGAGAAGAATGAGCTACATTACAAAACAAATACCTGTTTGCAAGTAAAATTCAAAGGCTAACAGCTTAATTAATTTTCCACTCTTGCAATACTGCAGAGGAAAATATTAAGGACAAAAATAGAAAAGTAATATAAACTTGGAACTACAAACTGGTTTATTTTTAGCCAGATTGTGCTGAGAGAGAAAAGAATTGTGTCCTTATTTCAGCTGCAAATATAGAACTTGTTCATTACTGAAGGGCACATCTTGGAGCACAAGTATGTTACAGATTTAATTTAAATGTTACCTTTGGGCACTTTATCCATATCAGTGAGTGCGAGGATGCTTCCACTCAAAGTATTTATTTTTCTAGCACTGAGCTGTTTTATTAGAATATGCCAGTGTGATGCTGAATTTATTTTTTTTTAAGACCAGCTAAAGCAAACTCCTCAACTGAGGATACTAAAATCAAAGTATAGCCTAGTGTAAGAGAAAAATAAGATGCTTTGAATTAGGTTAAGGATCAGGTGTACCACTTATCACTTAGTAATATATTGGTCAGGAATTTTCCTTTGGTAAGTTGAAAATATTTTAATGGGAAGAGATATATGCTGTTGTACAGGACCAGCAGCTAGAATGATATGCTGCACCTATATGAGAATACAGCTAGCCTAACTTTCAAACTGGATTCCTCTCTAGATTTCTTTTTCATGCCTACTGCAAATGCTGTCAAAACATGCTAGGAGAGGGCTCATGGTAGGTATTTCTAAAGCTGTAATTGAAGGTTTCTCCCTCTGCACCAGGACTTCGTAAGTTTAATATACAAAATGAAACAAAATGTAGCACCTGAAGTATGTCTAGGCACATGCTGAAAGAGAGGTAGTATTTTTATGGGGACACAGTAGAAGAAATTTTTGACTCAGAAATATCAGAATTTAAGTGAACAAATAGAGGGGTGAGGGGTTTTCAAGTCCGTGTTCTGAATATTTTTGAAATTTCTCTTGACATATCAGCTCCAAAATAGAATGATTTCAAACGTTGTGGAGCTATCTCCTTACTTTTCCACACTGTCTGTCCATGTGAATGGTCTCATTAACTGTACAGAGGTCGAGGAAGCAATCATAAAATCAGGCATGACCTGGCTACTTCCTGGTTTTACTAGTAAGAGATATGAAACAGCTCAGACCAATGAACAGTGAACTCCAGATATGACTCTTAAGAGATCACTTTGCTTACCTTGTCTGAATATGAAAATTGTTTGTGGTCCCAGTATGTTCATAATCATGGACGGCAGCTGCAAAGATCATTGCTAAAATTTCCAGTTCTGTGAGCCAGTGCTGGTAAGTGAAAAACAAATCCTAGTCACACTTACTGTAACAGCCTAACTCAGATTAAACAGTACAGTACTGAAAATATTTTGCACTACCTTTAACTTAAATAAATTTTCCACTTGTCTTATTCCAGGCAACTATATATCCATAACACTTCAGTATTATACAGTAAAATAAGTCCTTGTACTTGTTATCATTTCTCTGAGACCAAGTTAACATCCATTTGGTCACTAGCAAAGTAAATATTGGCAGCTGAAAATATAAGAAGTTATCAAGAGAATTATATGGTGTACTTTGCAACTGCTATCAGTATCCAATCTGTTATCCCACACATGACACTTGCCAAATTATGCCATATTAATCTAAAAGCTTGATATGAAGTTAAGGTTATAATTTATCTTTTAGTAAACTATATATACAGTTCATAAAAATTCAACATACAACATCAGCATTAACTATACTTTGCCAGTGTACATGGTACTAAAATTAGGCCCATGGGAGACTTTTCTGTTCTAAATTTTATCATAGTTTGTACTGATTAAAAAAAAAGGGTGCATGCAGTTACACAGAACAAAAGGTAATACAGGTCATGTATACAAAATAATGCAGACCCTGGAGTTTTGTGCCCTTTTATAACTTGCTAACTGAGGCTGTTCTGTATCACTCAGTTTGTAAAATAACCTCTATTATCTTCTTTTAATTTCTGTTTCTTGAATGCTAAATCATCCTTGAGGATAAAATTTACTCCATCTAAAAATGGGGGCAGAAAAATCATATCATAATTAACCCCCACAGTCATAGGACTGATTAAGTCAAATACCAGAATATATTTCAGATGTTTTTGGCATAAAAGTAAGCTTCTATTCTAAAGGATCAAAGAATGATCTCAAGTTTATGCACCCGAATATGCACATACATGTGTATGAGTGTATATGAGATATATAAGCTGCCAGATGTAGTAAAAGTTGCCAATAGTAGCACTTCTTTCGAAGAAGAAGAAAGGGAACCGTCAAGATTCATAAGTAATTTGAGAATAATAAAATAGGCCATTCAGCAACAAAATAAGACTGCTGAGGAACAAGTACTGCCTGTTGGTGAAGCAGTACAGATTTTAAAAGGTCACAACACAGTAAAGAGAATGTACTGTAAGCAGTTCTAAAAATGGAAACGATGACCTTCATAGTATTGTGTGTCAGAAGAAACCAGGCCATGACCAGTCCTGCCTTTCACAATATTTTCAACATACCAAATAGAATAGAAACACAGAAATTATTAGTAACTAAACATAAACTTTTTCTTTTAGATGTCTTTTTAAGGTCAGCTTTTCCAGCAACCAAAATAGTTGCTACACAATGCATTTACCAGTAGAAGAACATTCCTTACAAACAATATCTATGGGTGACACAGAGACTTCATACAGTAGCATATACAGACACAAGCTGTACAGTCAAAACTGAGATCAGTATTCAAATCAGAGAATCAGAGTACTTTAGTTGAAGCATTTCTAAGGAAGTAGGAAAAAGCTCTTAGAGAGACAGTTAACAAGTGTTTTTCCTCAAAGGGAGAGGCAAAAACAGGTATCTGGAAGTCTGCAAGACTGTAAGAGCTGAAACCTGTTCCCTCTCAAAAGATACTACAACATGCAGGTGTAATGCCTAATGTAAAATATCTCTTCTATTGAGAGCTGTTTTCCAGTGTTATAAATTGCTTATAAGTAAATAGATACATTTCAACTCAGCTCTGTTTGAAACTAATTTTTTTACAACAATGGATTAAAAACTGAGTAAGAAATGGAGTCTCAAAATTCACTTATTGACAGTAAGCTTCTTTACTTTGAGCAATACAGGTACGTGGGAGGAGAAAAGAGATGGTGGGAAGATGATCGATGACTCAAAAGTTCTTTACGAGATGTATTCCCTGGGACTTGGATTCTTAAATCTTTATAAAGATGAAAACTTCATAAATGCAACCTTGAGTTATACATTTCAGTCATATCATCTGGGATTTAATCTCTTGGGAAGGTTAATAAACTCTGTGCCATCTGTGATATCTAACTTTCTAGCACATTGATCTGAGGTGGCTGGATCTTGTTTCTTAAGAGAGACAGCAACTTTTGAAAAATATAATGATAATTTTATTTCTTTAACTGTGACTCTGAATATGTGTTATTCTTCACCGGAATCTTTCTAAGGGTTTGTGGAGAAGCATAAACTCTGACCAGCCAAATTTTTTGGCAGTTGCTGAAATATGGCTGTTTTCCAGCTGCCTATAAAAATACAAAACACATGACCTCAACAACATGAATTGTGAAACGGATTTTCTAAAACCCAGTTTTTTGAAACATTTGCTTCAGTATGTCTTTTGGAAATGAACAAAGAAGACAGCAAATCTTTGCAAGTTTTTGGAGTCAGTATGATTTCCTGATACAATAAAAGCCAGTTAACTTCAAATTGCACATCAACCTGCAAAAAAAAAAAAAAAAAAGACAAACACCACTGGAATTTGATCTAGAATTGCATCAAATTGACTCCAATCCAGGTATTTGCCAGAAATACTGCAGAGTTAAAAGAGGTGCAGAATGGACATGCTCTGAAAATTATCAGCTTGAGAAGCAAATTTCAAATTGTTAATGAGTAGGGTTCTGGAGAGTAAACCAGGCAACAGGGAAAAAAAAAAGTTAAATAGAAAATTCGCATGATACTGATGCATTCTCAAATTGCAAGAGATATTTGGGACAGAAATACTTTGCAAGCTGCAGAATCACTAGGCCCTCTTTCAAACACCAAGTTCCATAAATGTTCCCTCTGCCTGGCAAGCTATATCTGTTTGAAGGCACTCTTGACTAAGTGTTGTCCTGTTTTATCATAGAATCGTAGAGTCATAGAATGGTTAGGGTTGGAAAGTTCCAATCCCCCCTGCCATGGGCAGGGAAATATTGCAATTCAGTATCATAATCTGGCAATTAAAATGTGAATTAAAACTGGCCTAATTTTATAGAAATATTTTGTAGCGGTTTTGTAGCATTAATGAGGTTTTACAGCAGCAAAGTCTAAACTTTTTTGAAAATAGTTGTCCAAATCACATCAAAGTGCAGTTAAAAGGTTAAGATGCTAATAATGTAAAACTAGTGTTGGTGAGGTCTTTCTCATACTTGTGTGCACTCAGTGAAATAGCAGATATTCAAATATGAAACAGATTCCTTCATTGAGTGTTCAGAGACATACAAAGTGTGTTGCAAAGCTGTTTAATCAATGGCAAAACATCCAAATTGGCTAGGACAGCTTTGGAAGCTGGAACCTTGTTCTGGCATCGCAAAGAAAATCTGAATGCTATCATGTTTTTTGAAGGGCAGAGGGGCACAGATACAATGGGCAAAAGGGATGTTTATAGTATATAACAAAACACAGGGATTTTCCTCCCTGTTAAATTGCTGACCCAGGTGTATATCTGCAACAAAGACATGTCTCACATCACTTAACTTTTGCTGTTAACTTTACAGTAGAAGACAAGGGTAGGTTAGGAACCATGATTTAATCTCTTCAATATTTTTCTTTCATTAAAATACTATTTTGATAGATCAATATTATATACAAAAACTTTGGTTTGGACTCATCTTGGCAAGAGCTGTCTAGGCTCTGCTTCAGCCTGATATGAAAGTCATTTTTTTCAAGAAAACATCTCAATGTGAGTAGGAATCTTGGCTGGGGAATACTCAGAGCTTAATTCAGGAAGTAGTATTGGAGTTAAAACGTAGCTTTAAAAACCCGATACTTAGAAGCAAATTACTTCCTTCAAACAGTAGAATAAAAACCTGCAATGCCTAGGGACGACTTCTTACCCCTACTACAGCCAAAGGCAAAGTTTTAAGCGAGAAAAGGCTTAACATAAGCGACTTACTGACATTTATTTTGTATATATATGAGCACTAACATCTAGAATCAGTCCTAAATTTTTCCTTTCCAAAGTCTTACGGAATTGTTTCATAGCTCTGCAAACAGAAATCAGATACTATCTCTTTCAAGTAGTTTTGTTTGTTGGTTTGGGTTTGTCTTCTTTTTTTTTGTAAACAAGTGTATTCACAGTGAAGACGAATCATCAAAAGGCCATTGATAGCAATGTCCCTTCTCTTTCAGTCAGTATTTACTTCTGCCTAGCAAGCTGATAGGGAGGAGACTCCCACTGCTGGTATTAAATATAAGTGTTTAGAAATAAAAATGGTTGCACAGACTCATTTCAGTTCCCAAATAAATAATAAAAAATACTGTGACATTGCAAGACAAATGCAATACCCTGCCTACTATAGGCATATACAGTATACAAGAGTAGTCCTAAAAAAGGCAGTAAACTAAAAGAAAAAGCAGTTGCAGAGTGCATGACTGGGTCAGATGGGGCTTTGAGCAGCTTGGTCGAGTGGAGGGTGTCCCTGCCCATGGCAGGGCAGTTGGAACTAGATTGTCTTTAAGATCCCTTCCAACCCAAAACATTCTATGCTGCTATAATTCTAAGCCTGCACTGATTCAGTACTTCTTTCAACAGCCAGGACCTCAGCAGATACTAAAGCTTCCTTGCCTGATCACACCTCCCATGCTGTGATGTGAAAGTAAAAATTTCTCACCTGCCCACTCCTGCAAATCTATCTATTCTAATATGATATATAATACCCAAGTCCAGGTGACAAAAAGAAACAAGATTTAAGAAGGATTTTTTCCCTCCCTTTCCCCTCCACATAGGGAGAGCTTCAGCTCAGAAAAACTGTTAAAATGACAAAGTTCACAGCCTGAATGGTAGTTTGGAATCTCTATCTGCACAATTTTCAAGGGAGATTTTTCCTTAAGAAAAGACATATGCACACATTTATCCAAAACAGCAGAGTCTGAGAAAAAAAGTAAATTGAACTTCACAATATTTCTTACCATGATACCAGTGTGAATCATTATGTAATGCACAGTTTGAGTAACGTCAGCTGCATGGACCAAATTGTGATATGGATTTTTGTATTTGCTGTAACCAACTTCAAGAGCTTCAGCAAATGAAATAAGATTGGGAACAGGGATCTAGGGAGAATAAAACATTAAAATAACTGGTTTTTTCCTGCAACAGCTGCAAAGTCAATCATGCAATAAATAAACCACAAGTAATATACTATAGAATGTAGTTAGCAAACAACAAAAGAAAAAATTCAAATGTAAAGGTCAAATATCATACATGCATCAGTGAGTCTTCATCCAATTTTTGTAGATGTTATATCCCTCTACATACACCATGCACAAGAGACTGCAGAGCTATCAACCAAATGGTTTTCAAGACATGCCTGTCTGTCTATACCGGGATAGATTGCTCATAAAATACAGGCATGACAGATAGGAGTCTAAAAATAGGATTATCTCCTTTTCTTCACCAGTTTTACTTGCTTGAGGCAAGGTTTCCTTTAATCTCATAAAATGACTTTCCTTCCTCCAGGCAATATGTGAAATACAGGTACTATCTAGTCCCACTTATTTTCCCATTGTGCTGGTTTTGGCAGGGATAGAGTTAATTTTCTTCATAGTAGATACTATCAGACTATGTTTTGGATTAGTGCTGGAAAGAGTCTTGATAACATGTTTTAGTTACATCTGAGCAGAGGTTATTCAGAGTCAAGGCCTTTTCTGTTCCCCATCCCACCCCACCACTGAGTAGGCTGGGGGTGCACAAGAAGCTGGGAAGGGACACAGCCAGGACAGCAGGCCCAGCTGACCCAAGGGATACCCCAAGGATGTGGTGTCAGGGTCAGCAGCACAAAGCAGGGGGAGGTCGCCTGGGGGGTTGTTACTTGGGGACTGGCTGGGCATCGGTCAGTTGTGGTGAGCAATTGTTTTCATTTGCATCATTTCTTCTTGGGTTTCATATCTCTCTTGGTTATTTTCATTAATTTTCTATATTATTATTGAGAACATCATTCTCATATTATCGTTATTAAACTGTACTTATCACAACCCACAAATTTTCTCACTTTTACGCCTTCAATTCTCTTCTTCCATCCTGCTGGGGAGAGAAGTGAGTTTTTTTGGTGGCCAGGGTTAAAACACATCACCCATATAATGAAATTACATTTGCCTTAAGAATTTTTTCTTTATTTAAAAGCCCTGTAAGGTAAACAATGGAACTGAGAATGGGCTTAAACCCACTCTGCCGGTAACATTGTGTACTTTGGGTCTGTGTTGTTAATGGTAGCCCGGGTGTGGTTCTGACTTCAAGCATGGGAAGCTTGTTGTTACAATTAAAAGATTCAGAACAACTTCAGGGTGAAGCAGTCTTTTCAAAAGGAACATGGAGTTTTGCAGTGGAGAGATTTTGAAAGTATAAGAAAACTTTCATTTGGTTCTATTATAATGATAAATTTGGCATTTTGATCCATATTTTTATCTCAGCCTTTCAAAACTGGCTATAAGTACTCCATATTGTATTGTAAACCCCTGCAAACACCATGGAAAACCAGTTTTCTCTTTATGTATCCCTTCAAGATGGTTAGGAGAGGAAGGTTCATCTGAAGCCCCTCGACAGAAGTGAGCAACATACTATGATCTAGACCATGAAAAAAGTACTTGAGACTGACTACAGTTTTCTGCATTATTAGTAATCTTTGTTCCAGGAAGCTGGGTCACTGATTCAGTCCTGCTGAGTAAATAGGCTGTATACATAATCTATTTATGGTAGTGCTTACAAATGACATGACATAGGTGTTTCCATTTTTTGGCTTGCAGAAGTTCCATTTGGTAGAACAATTGGAATATTACAATATTTGATTTGCCATATTCTTTGCATTGCATTGTACAATAAAAAAAAGTCCAACTTATGCTGTCATCCTTGCATTTTAAATTTGACATATATATATTTTTGCATGCATTATTTTATTTGTGGCTAGTTCCTGACCTTGAAACGGCTCAAAAGGTCATATCGGGTAAACAGCTCATACATCATAAATTTCAGACTGTGCTCTCCACTTGCTTCATTTAGGGTAAATACGTCAAAAGACCATTTATCAACATCCTGCAGATGAGGGGAAAAGAAAAAACAAAACACAAAAAACCAAAAACCATAACATTTCCATCTGCTTAAATAGGTTCCAGTTGATTATTAGAAAAGATATTTTGGAGGTTTTTTTGAGGGAAGGAGGAGAGTTTGTTGGGTTTTTTATTGTCTAATTCTTTCAAACTCCTACTGTAGCTAAAACATTAATGACTATTTCAATATTAATGAGGAAAACAGTTGTACCAGTTATGAATAAAATACTTGTAACATGACCTAGGCAACTTTGCATGCTTTGAGTCAAAGGTCTTAATCTTTCAAATTTAACTTTCTGAGTACAAATCATATAAAGAACCTTATGGAGCAATGGGAATACCATCCTTTAAATAGGTCATTAACACTGATGTCATTAACCCTAAAGAAATTTGAGAATAATGTAACAGTGTTTGACTTTTAGGGGAAAAGCTGAGGTTCTCAATTCTCAAGAAATACCAGCTTTTAATTGCTCACATAGACATAGGAACTCAGCTCTCCATAAAAGATTGTCTTTTATGTGAACTGAAGCAATACCTTAAATTCAGAGCAAATATTGTACTTCTTCCACAGGCTTTGGATTCTTTTGTTAGTTCTATCCCAATACTATCTCCTTTTTCTTTCCTAAAAAGGAAAAAAATACTCCTGTCTGAGACACTGATTACCATACCACTGGGAGCTGATAAAACTACACCTCACATTTCTATAAAAATGTCTATACAAATTTCATCCTATTGTTCTAATAATGTCTAAATGAAATCACAATTAAACAGAATCATATGCTGGTTTTGAATTTTTAACTACTAATTTCTCTGTTCTGTGTGTTAAGTTCTGTAGTATGGCTAGGGTATGCTCAGTAGAAAAATAACTTCATTTCACCCTAAAAGTCACTAAACATAAGTACAAATACATTCAAATTCCACAATGATTAGACTTATTTCACCTTAAATGTGACTATCACTTCTGATGGGTATGCCAAACCAACCATGCTTGAAGTTCTTCGATACATCCTAAAGAAAACAAATAAAATATCAAGACATAGCACTCCTATAAAAAGTACCAGAACAATTGATCTTCTTTTAATTCATTTTTCAGAGCTTTTGAAATAACACTAAGCTATTAATTGGTCTGATCCCAAAGATTACATAAATCTTTTTATGAACTTATGAGAAAAGCCCCTCTTTTATGTCAGAGCAGTCTTTGGTACAATTTACTGCAGAAGTTGCAAAGCCTTTGAGTTCATCCCCAGAATTTTCCACCCTTCAGGAGATTTTACAAATTTAGAGGTTTCACCTGGATTTCTACATACAAATATAAAGTGATTGCAGAAACTCAAGCATATACCTGGCTCAGAGATTTGGTTCAGGTTCATACGATCTCTTAAAGAATCTTCAATGGCAGACACCGTGGTTAAATGCTGCACTTGCTGCGATAAGAAAACCAAACTCTCACCTTTCTACAAAAATCCCAGCCTGTACAGCATGCACAATGCTTCGGAATTTGGGCTTTTCTTCAGATCTCCTCTTTGCTATTCCCATTTCTCTTGTGAATGTAGAAGCTAACCAGTCCCGCACTTCCAGCGGGACCGAATCCGACTGGATGTCAGAGAGTTCATCCTCAGTGTCCAAAAGTTTCCTACAAAAAGATTAATACAAAGTAACCAACAAGATGTCAGACCAAAGCAAAGAGGAGTACAGAGAGGTGAACAGCCAACAAAACTTGATTTCAGAGGAGCCGAGGTAGTCCGTAAATTGACTCAGCACATTACTAAATGTCTTCTCTGGTAGAGGCCAAAGGGAAGCTGCACACAGCAGATCTCTTCTCTCTCCCACTGGTCATGTTCCAGAAGGTAAAAGATATTAAAATGGAAGATATTCAACTGAAGGCAAAAGAAGATTTTTCGACAAAGTTATCAAAGCTGTGTTGGATTGAAGTGTAAACAATGAGCTATAAAATCTAAAAGATTGACTTACAGGAACGTCTATAGAAAGAGGGGTTGCTGCTATAACCAAGAACACCAGTGGTCCACCCAAAATGGTGCAAAAATTGTTTTGATACTTAGATGCAAAGTAAATGATATTACATAACAATGCTATGGTGAATGCATGTCAATGAAGACCCTGTATATATGCTTGTCATTTTATTGCAGTGCAATAAAAGTATTAAAGAGAATTAATTCCTTTAATAAAGAGAACTCCTTCTGTGTGGAGATCTGTATTCCTATTAAAAGCATGGTAACAAAATCATAGCAATAAAGATATTATACAAGATTGGATTGCAAGTCAGCTTTCACAGTTCTAAGCAGTTCAAAAAGCTACAAAAACTTAGGTATAGTTCTTGCAAAATAGAAAAAGTATTAAAAAGAAACTTCACTTAAACAAAACTGACTTGAAGGTCATCAGTTTATTTAGAAGAAACATGTAACTAAATATTCTCTTAAAACAGACTCAACACTTCCAATCCACACTTCTATAAACCTTTTTCTTGCTGTTATTTGCCCATATCACTCAGACTGCTGAGATTTTCCAAGAACCTAATCCCTTATTTAGTCAGCTGTCAAGTTTTCTTTCACACGATTATGAAAGAAATCCCAGAGTTAGGATGACCTGAACACATGCAAAGCATGCCACTCTTCTAAAATGTTTTGTTGAAAGTGGTACCAACTGAATTGCAGATACTATTTGATTATATAAATCTATTTCTCCAGTGCTGCCGTTCTGAAACTCCTCGAGTTTGTGTGAATTGGACATAAAGCAATGATGGACAAAATATTGTTGAGTGTGATTTTTTTATGAAACAATCCGCTTGTCAAGGTAAAACATGGGCCTCTTCTCCTGAGTGAACAGGATTACTGGGAAAAAAATTTGGTGGGAATTCAGGTAACATATTTGTGGATGGATATTTGGGAGAGGAAAGTTATCACTTTCCTATCCATTTTCATGTTTACACCTCTGCCATTGTCTTTTCTTTCTACCCTTAGCAAAACTGTTAACTCCTTTCCCTATTTATGCACTCTCTCCTCATATTAGTTTGATGTCTCTTTCACACCTTTCACTTTCTCTGTTTCTCTTACAGGTTTTCAAAACCTGACCAAATCAAGGTCTTCTCTGGCACATACAGAGATTAAGCAGCAACACAGATGTTTAAGAAAAGCCTGAATACGGTACAGTTCAAAGGAATCCCTGTATAAATCTAATGCTATCTGAGGGATTATAGGACAATGCCTAGTAGGAAGCATGAAGTCAGAAGATTCATATAAATTATTGGTGAACAGTGAGCATAGTGTAGTTGTGTACATCTGCTCTGTTCTCAGTTTCAGCAGGTCATTTGGCTAGCAGGCTATTTTGTAAGGTTTTAAAACTGGATCTAAAAAAAAATTCCATAAAATGCACTCCTCATCCTCCCCCAGGTTACTGAAAGATCAGCAGAAACTTTCCTATTTTTCAGAGACATAGAATTATCAGTCTAGGAAAGTTCTTTAACATGGAGTGCAAGAAGAGCAGAATAGAGAAGAATTATAAAATTTTCTGAAAGTGGGACACAGGTCAAAAATCAGTAATTTAAATTGGAGGAGCAGGACTTGTGTAGAGGAAAGAATTTGGGCAAATTATCTTGCAAAACTGATTGAAGGCTGAGATTGTGCATAGGCCAAAGGATATAAATTGGCTTTATTCCCTACATTAAAAACAATGCTATAGTCCACTGAAATCCATACCAGTCTAACACCATTATTATATATCCCTGCAGAAATCAGTACATTTATATTTCTGAGGAATATTTGACATTTGATATATTTTTAGTACAGTAAGGGATAAACCTTATAATTCCTAAAACATATTTTTGTAACTATCCCAACTGTTACTCAAATTAGATGAAAACATTCCAGCAATAAAAGGACCATGGGCATTAGGCTGCCTCATGGCATGCAGCAGGGATATTCCACATCACCTGTGCAGCATAAAGCAGAGCTCTACATCAGTTTGCTACAGCCTGATGCAGACCTGAATTTGGGACCAAGTCCTGAGCTCTGCAGATATGAGCCACTGCAGTACAAATTAGGGCCAGCAAGACACACTGAAGTTTATCTAATAATTTTAACCATTCACCTGTAAAGTAGGAGGATTATTCAGTCTGTAAATGACAGTAACAGAACTTACTTCATGAAGACAGATCTGGGAAAACACTATTTGTAAAAAGGATTTATTTAATCAGTTATTTTCATGAGACCACTGCTCTCTGACAAGAGATGACTGAACAACATGCCAAGGGGGAGAGAGAGTTTCAGTGTCTCTGCTTCCAACTTCAACAGTAGGAAAGTAACTGCAATACAGAATTACGTTGCAAGTACAAAATCTTGCAGCTCCCTCAACACATAAGCTTAACAACTTCTCAAAAAGAATTAGTTTCTTTGAGAAGCCTAACTGGAACTACATTCAAGGAGAGGAAACAAGGGCTAGTCATTCATCTCACAACTGTCTATTTTCTAGACTTTCCTGACCTTTTGAAGAATAAGAATTATATTGGGGAAAATTACTCATGGCATATGCATTGCTAGAAATGGCCTTTGAACAATTTCACTAATGACTGCCATTCTTTTGTAATTACAGGGACAGGGCTCCTATATGGGTCTACACATCTGAAAAAATTGATGGTTCCATCAAATTCCCCAATTTGATGGAAATTTTATGTAGGAAGGAAAATAAATTAGACTATATATTGCTTCATACAAAATATGCTTAATTATAAAAAATTCTTAGAATCCAATTTCAACTAATTTCACAGCTTCCAGCTTTTGTCAACTTTTATTCATCTATTTTTACTTTGATTATAAAATATAGTCTTTCCATTATATTTCCATGGGTCTAGATATATAAGTACTGTGAAATACATCTAATTGCTCACCTTTTACTCACTGATTGTGAAAGCATTTCTTTAACCTGGGGATACCTCACTGCAGCCTTTCAGTACTTAAAGGGGGCTTATAAAAAAGAGGGAGAGCATCTTCTTACACAGTCAGATAGTGCTAGAACAAGAGGGAACATTTTAAACTAAAAGAGGAGAGATTTAGATTAGATGTCAGGAAGAAATTCTTTACTGCAAGGGTGGTGTAGCAGTGGAACAGGTTACTCAGAGAAGATGTGGATGCCCCACCCTAGACATGTCCAAGGTCAGTCTGGATGGAGCTCTGAGCAACGTGGTCTGATGGAAGGTGCCCCTGCAAATGGGAGGAGGGTTGGAAGTAGATGATCTTTAAGGTTCCTTACAACCCAACCCAACACATTTTATGATTCTATACCTTTAAAAAAAAAAAAAAGGATGGAGATGAAATAAAATCAGAAAAGCAGAAGACAGGATCAAAACAAAGACACACAGTTAAACCACTGAACTTCCTATCAAATATTACAAGGATTTTTGCAAGATTTTGGAATATAATTTATAATTGTACATAGCAAAATGTAATTTGTAAATTGCAATATAATTTTGTGACATTCTCCAATATGTAAACTCCTACATAGGTTCAAAAATGTCGCTCTGTAAATTAGTGGACAAGCGACCATAGCTGTCAAACACAAGGCTAGAATCTCTAGCTTAGAAAATATTTGGAATGGAGTGACTGCAAGACCCAAAGTCTCATCTCCAAATCAATCATCCCGAAGATCAGAGATTGTGGGCATTTAAAAGCTACATAGTTGTTCCACAAAATCAGTCTTCAAGTAAAACTCACTGAGATAAACTCTGTTTAACTGGGAGGCATGAACTCAAATATCCTAGTTCTATTAAATAAATATATGTTACCTTGGAGGTTTTTGATTTTTTTAATTTTTGTAGATTTTAGAAGTAGCTGTATTTAATATATTCCTCACCCTTTAGCACAGTAGTTACACATACCCAACCCTATTACCCCATTCCATATCAATTCCCCCTAAATTCCAGTCACATATTTAGTCTCTTTTTCAAGGTAGGCCTTCATTCTGTTTAAGAACATCTGCACCCTGGCCTGGACAACAAGATATCACCAGGGCAAAGCAACCTTCAAACCCAGAACTTTGGAAAGCCTCCAAGGACTGTACGTGCTCCAAAGAAGATGAAGATGAGAAAGAGGGGGTTCCAAAACTCCCCCAGACTCAATTCCCGAGGGGCAGAACGGGGCAAAGGCCGGGGGTTGGACAAACACGGATTGGATAGACATCATTACAAAAATTGTAACACCTGAGTCAGGGAGTGCACACATGGTTTGTATTCCCAGAGCCTGAGAGCCTTCATTAAAACCTTCCCTTATCTTACCTCCTACTTAAATTGCCCTGGAGTTTTTTTCATCCTGAGTCTTTTAGGTAAAAATATATACTAATATATACCAAGGCACACACACCAATTTTTCTTCCATAAAGCTAAGGAACACCCAAAAATGCTAAGAAACGAAACAAAAAGGCTGTAACAAAATGTGCCACAGAAACTACGTTTTTTCAACATGAAGTCAGAATTTCAGGGTTACATACATTTATTTTGCTCATATATCATTAGCCTGTTAAGTAGATGCAATATGAGGAAGAGATACGCGTGGGAAGGAGAGGGGGAGGCTGGGTTATTTAGTTCTATTCATTCCATGAGTAGAACTTCCATTGACAGTTGTGGGAATAAGTAAGACATGGCCCATGGCATTTCAGCTTAGCAATCAATTAATATTGCAGTCATAGTAACTAATAACTTGATCTTCTTGTCACAGTACTGTGGTTTTTGCCAAGAATAATTTTTCAAAATTCAAGCAGTGATAATTTCTTGCTCTCTTTTCATTTAATCAGAATTTTAAATATAGTAATGGACTAGTCAGAAGTATATTGCTTTTCCCTTAGGAATATATCAGATGTACTACCGAGAAAAAGTAAGAAAAGAAAATTAAAAAAAATAAAATTAGATAATAGCTATGGGGGAAAAAAATCCATCAGTGCTGATCAGTCATGCTGCCTAACAGAGGTGGTAAAAGATTTCCAGAGGAGAGATTGAGAAGGAGGTATTAGCTCTTTGCTGATTAGTGAATTAATCAAGCCCTTAAGAGCGAATTGAGGAAAGTCCTCTTCTAGGTTTAAATGCAGAAGAATTTATAGCCTAAATAGTCAGTCCACATTTTTACAAGTTGTTTAGTTCTATTATCTCACTATCTTCCTGAATGAGCATAAATCAATATATTTAATCAATATTTACATCCTCTATAGTCCATTACAATTTCTACAATTAAAAGACTCTCTTGACTCCCACCGAGGATAAGCAAATTTCAAAAATGAATGAGGTGCATTTTTAGTACATAGAGGTCTTTCTAAAGGAAATTATGAATTTACCAACATGTTGTACCCATAAAATTAGCACATTCTTAGAAGAATTGTCCTCATATGAAGAATTACCAATCAATTAAATAAATGGAAAATAGTCTGGATGAAATATAGGTATTACAACAGAAGACAAGTAATGTAGGAAGGACCATTGTTACTGGAAATGTTCACTTGTTGACATGTACTGCCTATTTGGAAATACAGAGGTATATACCAAAGACAAACAACATTTTTAGTTTTAGGTCAGGATACTCATGCCTAAAAACAATATCACTTTTCAGGAGTACAGCTATGAGCCAATGTATTTACTTTTACTTTTCTCTTCTTTTCTGTTTTTTTTTTTTATTCGGCTGCTTTAACGCGGTACTCTTGGAGTTCAATAGGGCTGAGACTAACTCGGGGCATGATTCAGAACTAAAATAACAGCAGTAACTTTGAGACAGAAAAGGCATGCCCTCCATTTATTAAATATGCTAAGTGAGCTGAGGAGTTTTAGTCAGAATTTAATAGATTTTCAGCGATTTTAAGTGTATTTTTTTGTATAACTTTAATACTGTTGTAAGCTTTCCTCAGAAAAAAACCCCAAACCTTTAGCTTAATACTAAAGATTTCAAAGGCTTATTTTAAGCTTTTATAAGGGTGAAATACACGGTACTAATCTCAACACAATAAGCTTTTTCTCAATAACAGCTTTTAAAAAAGCATCAATTGTAGGTGCCCCTAATGGATAAACTGAATGGTTTACTTCAAATGGTACATTTGTTACTGACAACTTCAGGCAAAGTACATTTAACCGCAGGCTGGCTGTGGAGGACAGCAATACACACTCACAGCAAACTTGACTGAATATTCAAGATTATAATTTTACTTCATGCTTAAATAATTGCCACTTCAAATCTCTCCTCAACTAAGTCATCTCAGAGAGGAATCGTACAGACCATATTTTACATCTGGCAAATTACTACCAAATAGGGCATCCCATTCCGCCTGTTTTATCCTTGTATCATTAGGCAGAATATTTTCTTTAATATTCATAGATTTTGCCAAAACCAGTAATTTTGAGGAGAAATATTTTCTAGATCCCTCAAAATAAATTGCATCATTAACTGAAGGCCCCACTGTTCAGGTAGGAAGACTAAAAATATATTTTTTAAAAGCTTTAAAAAATATCTACGTCTCTTTGATGTAAAAGAATTTAACTTTCTCAATCCTTTCACCATCTAAGAGATTTGCAGTGTGATAATCTCTGCTGGTTAATCTCAGTAGATAACAGTGTCTGCACTGGCACAATTTCTTCCATAACCAGAGCCTTACAGTCAGTGAAACTATGTGAATTAAAAAACCCGCTACATCTCGTATGCTACAGGTGAGAATAGAATATGAATGGCCCTGCAAAACCAAGTAACAGATTCCTGCTGTGAGATGCTCAGTAGCAACTTATGTAGCGCTAGCTTAGAGCCTCACAACACTGATAATAAAATACAGCTTATGAAAATTAAAAGAAACATGAAAGGAGGAGCCTTTACTGACTTTTGCTCCCATTTAAAATAAGAACAAGCTGCTAAACATATATTGATACCTTGAAGAGAGTGAAAGAAAGCACAGGGTTATCAAATAAGTATCCCAGCTTATTATTTTTTGAGATATCAATTCCTAGCCTAATATGGAGTAGCCGCCATGAACTCAGGTTCTGTTGCAGTATTGAAAAACTTGAAAATACCAGGGAACAGCCTTCTCCAGCTTGCAAACATAACCAAAACTGAGAGCTGGCCAATAGCAGGCTATACTGACTCCTCACCTCAACAGCTCCCGGAAACAGCAGAATTTCATTTAGTTGTTGGCCTCTTGCTAAGCTCCATTCACACCTCCACAACACAGAGCTCTCTGAGCACCAGTATCCAGTCAAGTATTTGCTCCTTAGAATCTTCTTCCTTGGACTCCACACAACAAAGATACACATGTGCATGATTTATAGCCTAAATAGTCAGTCCACATTTTTACAAGTTGTTTAGTTCTGTTATCTCACTATCTTCCTTGTCACGAATATTTCTGTGGTGCACTTCAAGGCTCACGCAGACATTTGGTGGCATGAAACGACAAAAGTCTTTGTCTTGCAATTTAAACTATTTCCTTTTTGGATGTTTGAGGATGTTTGTCCCTATTTAAATAAATATCTGAAATATCTGGAGCATTACTGGAGTAGTACACTGGGAATTCAGTGTAGTCCAAGGTGTTCATTACAACAGCAAAGTTTGGATTTAATGACCTCCTTTTTAGCTAACATTATACATATCACAGTGTGTACTTTTTTTTCTAAATAAAAACTTTTTATCAAGAAGAACTGTGTTTGCCATGATAATATCATTGAAATACCTGCACTATTTCCAGAGCTCTCATGCAAACATATATTGTTATAATGCCACTTACCCTTAATGACATTTCCCTTCACTTCATGAACCTATGTTTGTTATTTTGTCTTGTTGAATCAAAGATGTTCAAAGCAATTGCCAGCTATATACAACAGAGCTACTTCATACATTACTGAAACACAGTCTCATCTAAGTCAAAAGTTCCCAAGGGGTTAAAGGTTTTCTAGAAGGGCATTATACAGCCTGAAACAAACTAAAAGCCCCATATGGAACTTAAACTGCTCAGATAAAAATCCTCCTGAAATCAAGTGTATTTTCTAAAACATTAAAGCATTAAAAAATAAGACATAATTGGAATAAAATATTCTGATTTTACTCAGAACAACCTAAAAGTATTCTCCACAAGAATTTTTTTTTTTTTTAATTTATCTTTGGAATACATACATTTTTAAAATCTTGTAATTTCCATCTAGATTTTATTAGATTTATTTTCTTCTTACTTAGCATGAATGAAGAGTTGTGTTTACAAGGAACGGAACAGCTGTCATGACTGAATTATCAGGCTGTATTTATTTCCTGTCTGAATCTAAATATCCTTCTTCCATTGCCTTGAGCCAAGTGGAAGGTACTAACAGAGAAAATTCTTCAAGATTTGTCAGAATTATTTATAACACCTATTAAGTTTGAACTTCTTCCACAGAGCAGATCCGCTGAGGGGCTGGAACTGTGAGAGTTTCACCGGTTATTTTTCAGCTGACAATAAACCTCTGCTTCAGCTACCAAAGTGTTAGATCTCTTTCATGGGAGCGTTTAGTGCACCTTACAATTATTCAGCACTGACAGATGCAGCAGTCCTGAAAAGGACCTGTTAAACAAGCTTATTAAGTGACATGGGGCCACAGATAATGAAGCTCACGGGAAAGCAGCACTTCTCTGGTACCTGATGTCTGTGCTTTCCAGCTTTCCGTCAACTCAGAACCTTTTATATGGGATATTGACAGCCACTGGCCCAAAACAATTTTTCCTCATTTTGGAAGGTTATCCCTGCTGCCTATCCCTGTTTCTAAGAACACTATTCTCTTCTTCTCTGGACTTCATAAATAGAATCCGTTGTGTTGTTTCTCTGCCTTTTCTCCAACCCAGCTATATACAGTTTTAGAAAGCTCAAGTACGGAAACAAGTATATGTACATAGTTATAAAAAATGCTCAGATAAATGACTATAGCGTAGAAAAACATGGCAGCAGACAAAGGGAGTCAGAGGACCTGAAAAAAATGTTTCATCCTCTGCTAAAGGGTGTGAATTCTACAGCTACTTCCAGCTGATTGTTGCACTATAAATAAAGATTCAATATGCCATCAGCTTACGCGTTTGCATGTACTTCTATGTGCATACACAACTTTATAGTATGATACAGGATTTCAAGAAACTCAAAGTAACAGTATACAGGGGGAAAAATGGGTGTCTTCTACTGTAAGAAATTGGAACTGATCACTGGAAAAAACTCAGGCTTATAAAGAGAAGTGTTTTTTTCCAGAACAGTGCCTGAGATTTAATTTTTAAGTAGCACAAATGGTTTCCCAGAGCTGTGGAACAGACTGGGCTCTTCCTTGATCCTTGGCTACAGTATTGAACATCCTCAGTGAGATATGTGATACTTAGGTCTCTTTATTGACTTTAGTTTTGACTTGTCTTTTTGCTTTTTTCATCTCTGTTGCTGTGAAGAATTGCAGAAGGTCCTTTTGAAATAGGTGAGCAACCATTGGCGGGAGCATTTATTATCCTGTGTAACAGGATATGCATCATAACAGAAACATGAGTTAGGATGCTTATAATGAACCCTCTGTTGCTATTCCTATTCTGTCTGTAGAGATATTTAAGAGAGCTTTCCCTCAGCTGATATTGAAGTCTGTCTCCTAGAAAGGTGAGAAAGAAGAGACCACCGCAGACAGGATTAAATTTTAGACTGCTGGTTGAAGCTGTGGTCTTCCTCTGCTTGGATACCTAAGCAATGGGTCAGTAAATTCATCAGGACAAAGTCCAGGGCTCAAGAATGGGATTAAAATAGAAAGCATGGGTATTTTCATGTGAGTTGCAGACGCTGACTGAACAGCAAATCATATGTAAGAAACTCACTGAAGTCATTTGAACTTTGTGATGTATAAAATTACATGTTCAGGCTCAGCAGGAATAGGCCGTTTTGCTTCTGATCTAAACTATTATTTCTAATCTACTAGTGAGACCAGTTAACTCAGTTCCAGACTCCCACAGAGGTAGCTCTGTGCAGGACAAAGAACCTGTATTCTTTGGTGGGAACAAGGACAAATGCAACCACACAAGCTAATTCAGCCTCCACTGGCACTTGGCTCAATGATACACTGCTTTTGTTCCTTTATGGCCTCTATTATGGTAATATGAGCCAAAAGAGAAGTTTGTCGATAATTTCAATATACGTAATATATTTAGATAGATAGATAGATAGACAGATAGACAGATAGATAGATAAAAAATCTGGCACCCTAAGGACCTGTACCAATTGAACTATAAATATGACTGCAAACTAATGTAAATTCACAAATTAACCCTTGATTTTATATAAAAGAAGCTGGAATAACTTTACCAGCAAAAATGACATAAGTATACCAATAGTGGCATATTAATTACCAATATTTTAAAATATTTACCTTAAATTCATTCAGTTCATCTTCATAACACATGTGAGGCCTTTGGAAGTCACTGAGGTACCTATTGCTTTTCAAATTGGGATCAAGTTGAAAGTGTCCCCTAGAACATGCAGCTGGGAGGATGATCAGAAAAGTTTTCCATGTCACCTTAGCCTGTTTAGTCAGCTTTTTACAGAATTGGATATGCATGCACTCCAAGAGCAGCACACCAGTATCAGTGATCCTGCCAACCTAGTCTGTCATATAATCTCTGAAAATGGATCACTAGCACCAGCTTCATTTGCTATTGTTTTCATTCTTCTGTTTTCAAATGGGTAGGCTTTCTAGTGCCCCAATAGCAAATGCTCCAAACTCTGGACTAGCAAGTTTTAGTGTGTAAATCACAAGAATCAGAAAAATGTTGAAGCAGTACTTCAAGCATGATATCAACTATGTAGATTTGCAAGGGGAGTGAGGGCTGGGAACACAACACAGAGAGACAGTGTTAGGTCCATGAAATAAGTCTTAAATGCAGTATAGAACTGAGACATACACTGCACACTCCAACAGTATTGCAGTTTTGGCAGACATCTTTACAAGACCTTTCTGCTTAGAAAAAAAACTTGAAGAGATCAGCAAGCAGAAAGAAATGCTGTAAGTTAGCTATTTAACTTCAATATAGTACATATCTTGAAATTTTTTCAAGAAGCCAAATACTTAGGATTTCTAATTTAATTGAGGTCAACCCATGATATAGATGATTACCATTCATACTGGCAGTAAAAATGATCATAAACAAAGCATGAAACAATATAAAATAAATCACAGCTTTTCAAGAATGTATGTATTTACTGACCAGATTATAGCATTCTGACTCATTTCTTTGAGCATTTCTCCCCAGGCAACAATTACATCTGACCTTTGAAACTTACTTGCTTTAACCTTGTGACTAAAAGATCTAAGAGCCACATAAGCTTCTTCTGATGTGCACAGACCTTCAGCTCATGTCAGTTACAATTGCATGCAAAAACCAAATTTCTAAAATGCAGTTCACAACATCTTTTCCTTTTTGGTTTTTCCCTTTCACTTACCTGGTTTCATCAATATAAACAGCTTCCAGAACAGATGCTGCATATTCAATATTCTTTTTTAAATCCACCACATTAATGTCACCCTTCTCCAGCTGCTTTACCAAGCATCTTAATCTGTGGGGAAAAAAAAAAAAAAATCAGTGTGATACTTTTATCAAACTTGATTGACTTCATTTTCTGTTTGAAATATTGGAACCAGCACAACAGCCAATGCAGAGGCAAGAGACCATCACTCCATCTCTTGTCTTAAGGCTAGTTTAGTTTTTCTAGTTTTAGAATGGACACAACAATGACTGGTTGTATGTTTTTATAACTTGCTAAATTTGTAAGATCTATTAAGAAAAGGCATATGCATTCCAGAAAGTCAGAGGGGACTCATTAACCACCATCAGAGCACTTTCCTATTCATTTCTGACATTACTACTATGCCTGAGTCTCTAATTTTGTTTTAAATAAAAAATAAAAGTTTGCATATTGTCTTACTATAATTTTTCTGTGCTTAGGTGGTTAATTATATTTTTTTCATATTCACTGTATACTTATTTTGCTTCATTTAGATATCTTTAACTTTTTTTAGGCATCCAGTATGTTTTTGCTGCAGAATTTGTATTCCTATTAGTGTGAGATAATGTGGAAGTCTGTTGTTTCTGTGTTTACAAAAAACTCACCATTAGGCAGTGCCTATGTCACCCGAAAAATTCAGATTTTCCCAAGTGTGCTGTTACTTTTAGTTTTGAGAACTTTGTTTTACAGTACAAACATGGATACGCCCAAACAGGATTTCGTAATGTATCAACTCATGACTCCGTAGCAATAGACTTGTACAGATAAACTCCTTGAATATCAAATCTTTCCTAAATTCTCTGTTGACAAGAAGAGACTTCTGACACTTCTCAATTTAATCATACAGAGTGGTCAGAGCACTGGAGTGAAATGAAAACCTTATTGATAACTGTACAGAGCTGTGACTTAATGGGTATTTTCCTTCTTTCTGTTCTGCATCTCTCAGTAGAAACAATCTACAGTTTCGTATCATGTACAATAAAGATTTCTGTAATTAAGAATTCATCATTATTTCAACATAACTTTCATTAAATAAACTTTTTTATGTGCATGAAAAAAATTGTGAAACAAGCTTTTAGTCAAAAAGTTTATTGAAATTGAGTCAGCATTAAGCTGACTACTTTCAGAAAAGATCACAGTCATGATTTATGAATGAGCATATAGAAAATTTGGAATATGCTACCTGTTTATATATATGTATATATAAACACCATATATTATTTTTATTGAGTCCAATATTTGATTGGACCTAATTAAAATGTATAATTTACAAAAATGCAGTGATATTCAAAACAAATATAAATTTGGAAAGTATTGTTCTGTCATAAAACCACTTTCATGTTTTTCTTCATATTTCGTTGGCTAAGTACAATTATGTTCAAGCCTGTAAGGATAATTTTAGCAAATGGAGTTTCAAAATGAGCCTCTTCAGTTCTCTAAAGCCTTAATTCAAATTAGCATAGAAAATGAAACAAACAAGGCTCTTAGCAACCTTATTTTACAGTCTTTTACACAGTGCATGGAATGGGAAATGTAGTGTTAAAACATTTTATCAGAGAAAGGAAGTGGGTGCATGAAATACTCTGGGAACGCATCTCCTACACACAAATAACCACATGCATGGGAGACAGTTCCAGTACATAACTTCTTCCACTTCAGAGGTACCTATAGACTGAAGAAGCTTATTCATAGACACTCACCTCTCAGTACCCAACACACACACTGTTACTGTTCTGGGATGTCTGCTCCTCAGTCATACACACAAACACACATGCAGCCCCTCCTGAGCACCAGTGCCAAAATGCTCACGTGAGTCTGGCAGCATCATTGCCACTACTTGCAAATAGCCATAGGGTGTTTCTGCCACTTGCACTGTTCCCCCCATGTTTGACTGAGCACGTCTCTGAATCAAACTTTCCAAAGTAAATTTGAAAATGTGTTTTCAAATATACAAAAATACACAAAAAAAATTGTAACACTTCACAGCAGGGGGCCAGGCTCTGGTAGAACAATATTAGTTCAAAACAGCTTCGAATTCTATGATTTCCAGTGGTTCCACACTTTCTCAGAGCAGTGACCAGATGGCAAGTATTTGAAATTACTTTTGTGCTTGCAGGAGGAAAGGAGTCCCTGGGGGAGCCTTTAAGCTGCTCTGACGTTGCAGTAGCTCACTGTATAGGTGACAGCTAACAGATGTAATGTGCCCTGTAGGTATAGCTCAAATTCTAGGAGAAGTGCAGAGCACAGTCACAGACTGAGTGATCTGGAAAAGCTGCTCAAGCAAAGTTAAAGTGATTCTGAAGATACTACAGAATCACAAAAGGACACAATCTGTGTCACCAGTGAGCTTATGACCTCATGCATCCACACTTTGTATAGATGTCCTCAAGAGTTCTTAGCTGACCTGCTGCAGATCTACCATAGAACCAAGGGATAATTTTGGTTAGAAGGGACCCCCAGCTGATAAAAGGTCTTGATCAAAACAGGGTTAACCTCAAAGACAGCTATAACTTCAAAGTTACATAAAATTATTGAGAGATATTTCTGCTCAAGCTCTGAAGGCACAGATTTCAAAAACGCTTTGGACAACCAGTTTCAGTGGTGAACCAGCCACATCAGATATTTTCCCAATATCTGACTGGAATGTCTACTTCAGAAGTTACAAAAATGGACTTCCAACACAGCAAAATTAAGCAGATTATAACAGTATATGAATGGTCTGAATATACCCAAGATCTTACACACTAAAGTGAAATAGCCACAGAGTTTAGGAGCTGACATTTCAGTAATGAAACAAATACTTTAGCAAAGAATAAATGTGTCAATTTATAAGACAAAGCAACAAGTGTTAAAATACTCATACCCCAGTATTCCACAGGACAGAGAAACTTGTAAAAAGGACAAGGAAAAGTAACAAAAAAGAATTATTGCTCCAGTTGTATTGGGCAGGACTTTGTTTATCTGTTTGTTTTCTTTAAGTGTGATAAATTGAAAATAAACATTAGAGGTACTATTAGAAATGCTACTTAAAATTGGAACTAATTGTATTACCCTGCCTGTGAACTGTGCTACTAAGAAATAATAGACAAAAAGAAAAAATAACTAAGAAATAATAGCAACAAGAAAAAACTGGAGGGGCTATTTTATAAAAGAGAAAAATTGACTATTTGAACTGCTTTAAGGTACAAAGAAAATTGTATGCAGAATTAATGTTATATAACATTGAAAAAAGAAATTTGCATAGTAAAAAGGAACATTATTTCTCTCGGGTTACCTGAAAATTGCATCTTACAACTAGCAGCCCCAATTTTCAAGGGAGAAAGAGACATCTGCAATTAATAAAAGCAGTGGGTGGAGAACCATCTTCTGTCATCTTGGGTAAACATCACTTACAGTGCTGTGGTGTCCGTGCTTTTACAGGCTCCTGCCTCTCTTTAACAGTGCCATCTGTGAGGTTACCAGGACCTGTGTTTCCCTGGTCCTCACCTCTGTGCAGCTGATGCCAGTCCAACTGTGGGCAATAGGCTTTGAGGTCCACCCAGCAACACAGGAAAATCAGAGGTAACAAGGTTTTTGCTGGGAGATGAAGTAGCATGTTCCTGATTAACAATATCAAAATCACAACTCAGTTGTTCCCAATTTCCTCATTGCAATTCTCCCAAGCTTGAATTAAAGTTTTCCTAAATCTAATGTAACTTTCTGGGATTGTACTAAATTTACCGAGGATAGATTTGGTGATTTTATGTTATTTGAGAAAACTTCCTATGACAGTTTCTGTAACTATTAAAAAAAAAAAAAACATAGTTAAGGAGTCAGACATCAAAAATCACTTTTTGCAATGTCTTCACGAAAAACTGGTTTTTTCTATGGAATCAAGCAAAGTTCAATGAGACAAATTTTTGGAAATACTAAATAATTGTCTTAAACACAGGCTAAAATGACAACAAAGAAAGGTGCAGGGTAGAGGATTACTTAAGAAGAGAGATCTTAAAGTAGAGAGGCAGACTAGTTGGACAGTTTCAATCTCAGATTAAATTTAAAGGTTGCTGCCTCTGTTTCCAAGGGAAAATAAATTACTAGTGATCACTGCTATAAATGAGAGTCAAAGGTTCAGCTTATGAGCCTTCAAGAACAAGCAGAGGAAAATTCAGCCTGAAGTTAATTTCTGAACCTGAGAAAAAGACCATTTATCTGTTTTCTCCAAACTGTCTTTATTTGCCACGTCAGTCTCCCCACCACCAAGCACTGCAAAAATACAGCTTTCTAACTTGCACATCTGGACTTCACTTAAGACTGTTTTGGAAACTTTGTACAAAAACAAAGCTGGCTTTTGTCACAGATCCTATTAAAGGGGAAGTGAAATAAACTGTAAAAAGTAAATTGTAAACTAACCCTGCTTCCTACTATATTTTGAAATTAGTGAAAGTCACTGTTGAAGATGGGCAATGAATACACAGGTAACTCTTTGAAAGTAATAAACACATGCTAATGCTAATTAGAGAGAAATAGTTATTAATATTACTATTCAGCAATCACGATGCCAGTTAAAAAAATTATGTGTTGGTTAAATCAACTCCAAGTTGTAAATCATTAATCATTATGTTCCCATGAACTAGTTGAGAAAAGCCTAGTTGTGACAATCGTGACAATGTGTGAAAACGTTTAAGAGCAGAAAAAAAAAATTACTTTCTGTAAACAAGTGTTTCATGTTCTGTTTGGACTATTTAATATTGAATAATAAAATAAAGTGGATAATTGTAAACGTTATTATAAAAGTTATTTGGCTCTCTAAATGAACATTACAAGGTAAAAATGGGATGATATGTAATGTGAAATTAAAATTAAAGAGGAGAGTAACCATATTCTGACAATATGATGAATTAATTTAAATACCACTAGTTTTTCAAAACTTTGGGGAAGAGGAGAATTTTCCTCTAAAACTATTTAGAATTAAAACCAGAAACCAGTTTTGCTACCAGTAGTGATTCTTTTAATAATCAGTTGAATAATTTTCACCTGTAGAAAGCACTCCTCACCCAGCAGTTCCTCAGCTTTCAAAGGCAGACGTTACGTCCTCATTTAAACACGAACACTCAAAAAAAAGGACAATTCCACCAATTGTTTTGCATACCTACATACTTGAGATTTAGGAAAGTATTAGCTCAGTTGGTTAGAGCCTGGTGCTGATAACGTCAAGGTTGTGGGTTCCATCCCTCTATGGGCCATTCACTTAAGAGTTGAACTCAGTGATGCCTGTGGGTCCCTTACAACTTAGAATATTCTGTGATTTGAATATGAAGAAATTCAAAATGGGAACAGCAAATCCTAATCTTGGAAAAAGTCCTAGCAAATTAAACATACCACTATTCACTTGAATTCTAAAATTCCCCACATGAATTGCCCAAAATCCATTTTTTTTTTAATGCGAATCGGTATCATTTGTATTTTACACTTTTCTATTAAGAACATGCATATATAAAATAAATCTTTACCTAAACACAGCATTCCCTCCAACAAATACTTTAAAACAATGTAAATAAGGAATAAAAAAATGTAGTAAGAAAAATCAACCATGCACAAAGTCCATGCTCTCACTTTTTCAAGTAAAAAATTAAATATACAGATTACAAAAAATCTTTGATTATTCTTGTGTTTTCTGCAAGATGGAAGAAAATACTGATTATGAAAAATTCCAAATACAGTTGTATTTGGAATATGGCTATAAAACACTAGACTTGATCACACAAATGGATGAGAGATACTTGAAAAACATACATAATATGGTAGTAAAGATTCAGGACTGTTCTCATTGGGTTGCCACTCCTGTTTCCCTGCTCCTACCTGCAGTTACCAAGTGGCCAACTGTCATGGCTTCAAAATGGCTAACCTTTACTCCAAGGTTTTTTACATTATGGTAGGGGAAAACGAGCTCATTTAGGGACATTTTGCCAGGCAAGACAAGGCCAGCATATCAGTGGGGAGTAAGGGTTAGAACTGACAGCTCTTGACTCAGATCTTGATGTGTGTTTTACTTCTCTGAAATCATAAAAAATGCAGTTACCTAATATTTCTTCTAATTAGAGGTGCTCTCAATAAATTCTGATACTGAGAAGTGCAAGATATATCACATTTTCAGTGCTAGAAATGTGTTTTATAAAATTACTTCTCAGTCGTTGCTGTGTCTGAGCATATGCACAGGAAGCCTTATGGCTGCTGAGGGCTTCATGAATCACATGTATTTCATGATTATTTTAAGCCTATGAGTGGTACAGGCTGATCTGCAATTATGATTCAGTCATTAGAAAATAAATATTGAATGTGCTGGTAATTCAGCCAACATTTTGATATACCAAAACTTCAATCTCATATTGAAGAATTAAAATACAAGTTGTGCAGCTATATAACAACACTGGAAATTACATTTTCTTAATGATAAAACTCTGCATTTTCATGGTGATAGAATTGCCTTGGTTGTTGAAATATTGATCATTTTTATGCAAGATGGAGTGGTTTTCCTTCAGGGAGGCATTCTCTAATAGGCATCAATTCATTTTACCTTACTTATCCTATAAATTTATTATTTACCAATCTAATACTGTATAAATATTATCCTTTGTGTCTCATTTAGTAACAGGTTCAAGTATGTATAAAACATTTAGTAAAAATTCATAAGTTTTCTTTAGCATCTAGCTAGAATCACAAAATGCCATGGAGTTTTACACAGTTTCCATGTGAAACCATAAATCCATCCAAGCTCTCCAGAGCATTTTTGAATTTTTGCATAATTCTCAACAAACCTAATCAAATAAATTGCAAATGCCTGAGAAGCCTTGACCTCATTAATACTAAAGGTCTTCTATTTGCAGGCCTGTAACGTTTCACCATCCTCCATCATCTCCACCTGCTGCTCTAGAGAGACATTCCAGAGAAGGAGGCTCACCTGGGATCCTGCTGCTGCTGCCCTTCCCTGTTGTTCCTCTTGCCTCCCCAAGTTACTCATCCTTCCCTGAAAGTAACTTTCACTATTAGATTTAATATATGTCATCATCATGAATTCTCACATGTGAATTTCTCTCACCTCCCTTTCTTCACACCCAAGCTGCAGAATGAAACCCATCTCAGGCAAGCTTTGAGTATCTTTCAAACTTCTCCCTCACTTCTACTAAAGAACCACCATCAATACTAATTTGGGTCCCCGTTCAACTTCTTTCCAGGTCAAAGCTTAATGAAAATCTTCAAACTTCAAATTCCTTAGTATGTACATACATTCAGATGTTTTATCTGTTTTCTGTTAGATCTAACGAGTAATCAACTAGTCTTTTCTTATCCTAAATTCTATGACTGTTTCTATTGCCTCAATGTCCATGTCCATTATCTGACATTCCCATTTCACAATCAATTCATGAAAGTAGAGACAAATAATAAAAATCTATAGGGCTGATTTATATATTGCAAATTATTATTCTAATGGCTTTCGCTGAATATTTAATTGGCATTTAATCTGATAGGTTCCCATGACTTCTATATACATTATTTAGAGTTCTAGCTAAAGCTATTTCATCTTGAATTTGCCAAATACTTCAAGATGTCTAAGTCTTCATCATAAACTAGCTGAATCCATTATCAACAACAAGCTGGGAAATAAAATGCAAACCCATAAATCATGCAGCAAAAATCATGCTTGAAGAAGATGGCAGACCTTCAGTATGTTTAACTTGTTGGAGCTAATGTGATAAGCACACAGAAAAAGGCACATAAGCCCTTATTTCCCATAGTTCCTTAAAAAGCTTTATTTTTCCTGCAAACAGCAGCTTTGAGCACTGTGATCGAAGAAGCTCCTAAAAGGCAGAATAGTCCCTTCACTCCTTGGGACTAGAAAATGTGGGTTGACAAATGCTGGTACTCATCCTTTGAAAACAGCATGTGAAGAGGTACAAAGTCCTTTTAGAAACTTTAAGAACAAGCTATCATAAAAAAGTCAACGGATGTTCTTTGATTTAAAAGTGCATTAACCAGAATTGATAACTTTGTACTGAAAATATTTTCTCTACTAATACTAAGAAAACATGTTGCTGTCATTGCTTTTGAAAGTCTCTTTGGTTCAATTTCTGCAGTTGATAAGGACAGAAGATTGGTAAGTGTTCAACACTAAAAATAATATCATTGCCCAGTGATCAAAGAATCAACTATGACAACATGAGTGTCCTTTCCTCTATTTGAAAAAGTCACACATGAGCAAAAAAACCAGGAATATTAAAATAACACCAGTTTGCTCCATTATTTCTCTGTGGAATCAAACTACAGTAAATACTATATAATCTGTATATAATTAACATTTTTGTTTTCCCAAGATAAAATTAGATCCAAGACAGAATTTCTTTGCTGCGTACCACAGTTCAACATACATAAATGTGGCCAAGCCTTAATATTTCTGGTAACTGTTAAATTAGTTTAATTAATAGTTACAGATTTTTTTGATGCATCAAGCTGTAGAATCTGTATCCTGGTAAGTAATCTGGATCCTCTGTGCTTATTTACAAACGATTTTTTTCTTTTTTCAAGAAGTTATTGCCCCCCTGGCCTCCTATCTGATAGTACATGTGCATGGGTAACAATGTCTTCAACCTGTACAGTCAAAACAATCTCATCTACCTTCAAGACACTTTACATTAGTTCAGCTGGACTCTCTACATGCAATTAGATTAGGGGCCATCCGATGAATCAGGGTAGTTGGTTCAGCTGGACTAACTGGTCAACATGACTACCAAGATAACTGTATTTGGATCCAAGCTGTAACTCATCATTTGATTCAGAAGTCCTACTTTTTCTACTTATAATTAAATTCTTGAAGTACTAGAGCATTAAAATTTTACTTTTAATATATAATCACACCTTCTAGATGGGATGACAGAGCAAATTTATCTTAAATTTTGTTTCTAATGTGTATCCTGGGTTCTGAGGAACAAAGTACAGGTTTGTATTTTGGGGATAAAACTGTGAAATGTAAAAAACCCAAATATTTGCATTATGAACTACTATAGACTATTGCACAAAATATTAAAATAATTTGTTATGTTAGTCTGCCTAAAATGTTGTAGAAAAAATACCATCACCTTAATTCAGATGTACTTTTACTGAATAATTAACATCTTCGAAAAATCTATTTTCACTAAAAGAAGTTTTGATTCAAAAGACAGAGCAAGACATAAATGCTTTAGCACAACAGCTGTAGTAATTACAGTACAATTTTGCTGTAAAATCATTACCATCTGAGTGGTTCTGAAGAAAGGATATAGTACATGTAATGTATATAACATTGTAAAACTATGAATAGGGTTTTTATTTAAAACCGCAATACTGCAATTAAAATGTAAAAAAAAAAAAATTAGGAGATGCTAGAATTCAGCACTCTATGTGTGAAACTAACTTCTGACATTTGGAATTGTTAAAAATAAATGTTCCGCTGAAGAATTGCCAAATAAAGTACTTCAAAGTAGGTCTTGGTAATAAGAAGTAGAACATTAGAGTAGCTTAAACACACTTGAGAACTGTAGAAATGTTTTAAAGAAGAAAGAATAAAGCAGGTGAACTTTTTCCTTATATTCTTTAAGAATGGTCATAAATAGGATGAGATGTAACATGGCTATTCTTATTGACACATGAGACCTTGATTTAGGATTTGTCTACACACGAAATTAAATTTGAGTTAAGGTGAGATAAGAAACTGAAATTCTCTGTCCTTGAATAGCTCCATCTTTGAATACTTCAGGATTAGTAGAAGTAAACAGAAAAAAAGTCCCCAAAGCTCATCGGGAAGAATATTTCCAAAAAAGTAATTCTTGAACAATATTATGTTAATTCCATTATCTAGCATATATGGTGTATATGCATATTGGTGTTCTGGAAACACTTGTGACAGGAATTGTAGCAAACCAAATAAAAAATCATTTGTAGTCAATGCTGGTATGTAGCTGCCATTTTCCTCAGCCTGTAAAGGGCCTGGCATGTCAATAATAGAGGGTTCAGGACTTTTAGGCCTGGGAAGATAAACTGGATTAGAGGTCATTTCTTAGTTGCTGCAGTTTTCTTTGCCATAACTCACCCTAAACATAAGAGTTTCTCCTACAAGGCTGCAAACTTTCTTGTAGAAAGAATGTTCTTTAATTAGTTATCACTCAGTACTAAGGACCGACATCATTGTACAAGTAGTGCTGCTAACTAGAGCATCAGATCCAGCATCCTATCCTAAGGCAAAGTACATGGATTGTGCCTTATAAAGCACCTCTCATATACTTTTGGGAAAAAAACAACAACCAACTTAAAATAGTTCTCAGAATTTCTGTCCAACACAACGGACATCTTTCTTAGTTGCTAAGTGATATGCTGCCCCATTACTTTCTAAAAAAGGCCCACACTGATCTCAAAATTAATCACATAACTAAATTCATTGGGTTATATTTAACTACTTGTGGAAATGCTTCAAAATGTTCTGTTTGTTATACACACAATACAAGAAAGTGATTTTAGCTGGGAAATTACTGGGCTTCTAGAAAGCATTTGTTTATAAGAAAACTTCAAACCCAGCTTCAATAGCATAAAATTCTGTCCTTGATGTCTGTCCCTTTCTAGGACTCAGAAATTAAAATCTGACTTCTTCAAAGTGATGACAGTACAACATCCCTAAATGTACTTCTGCAGGGATGTGAAATCCAGCCTGGAAAGTTCAGCTCTCTTATGGTCATGACTAACATAACTGCCAAATTTTGCTTCGTTTTTCATACGTCTACGGAATGAATCACTAGTCTTCAGTTTCTCTGCAAAGCCTTGACATTCCTTTCAAGAACCTGGCTACATTTTCCTTTCAAAATAGAAAACTAGTAAGTTCTTGATTCAATGTTACAAGATAATGTTTGTTGACACACTTACTGAGGAAGAACTCTGTGTGTATAAAAAAACAAAATAGGCAGTAAACCAGTTTGTTAGCAAGTGTAACTACATACTATGATTTGCTTGTCATATTCTCAAACAATACATTGTTTTGTTTTCTCTTGCTTTTCATATCCTTTACCGCAGCATATTTTTAATTGGAATTCTCAGTTTTGAAATCAAGTTATTCACTTTAATCTGAAGTAACATTCCTCAGAGAAGGAAGCCGGCAGTTCACCCACAGAAAACAAGCCAGTTTTATTACAGTAGTGAACAGTCCCAGCAGTGATCACAAGGGAGTGTTTACCTGAATAAAGACCACAGAGAAATTCTATAGCAAAGTATACAGCAGTTAAATTTCCTAAAATTAATGCAAATGAGAAAGTGTCTTGTTCAGTAGTCTCCTACCAATATATTGCTTTCACCTGCAGATATCAACATGATGTCTTGAATATGCAATGCAGGATATTCTTGAATGGATAATGGAGAAAGGGAGACTAAGTGCAATGCTAATTAACAGTTTAGTTCTGGAGAATGTGGTTTTGCATGTATGCCTTAATCAAGCAAACCTCAAAAATAAGAGCTCAGAGTTAATGAGAGTGTTTACAGCCTCTTTGATTGTGATCATTGGCATAAAAGGTCTCTAAGATTTTATTGCCGTAACAGATTGAGAATAGTCATGTCAGAGCACAATTTCACTCTGGAAAGATAATGTGCAAATGACAATGAATCAGATGGATATCACCTTTTTGGGCAGCCAACACCCTCTCCTAGTTCAGCAAATGACAGCAACTGCTGAAGACTGTCTCTGTGCTTATATGGCTTGAACAGCAGCGTAAGGACCCTGGCTGGCTATCTGCTCTGCAGTGTTCAATAACACTCCATTTGACCATACTAGGAAGTGAGCCTTCTAAGCCATTTTATATATATCCCAGCTCATTATTTCTGTGGGTTTTGAGGTTTTCTTAATGCCATATTTCATGATTATTGATGACTAAAAGTTCAATTGTAAGCACTTGTGGACTCTATACGATATTTGAATTTATTTAAAGATTCATGGACATAATTCAGAAAACCGTTCGAGAGATTTCAGCATCAACATTATCCAGAGATTTCCATTTTGTGAAGTAACACAAAGAAAGAGGAAAAAAACCCCACATTTCTTACCATTGAGAGGATACACCTAAAAAAAATACAGAAAAGAAAATCAATTGCAAAACACTCAAATGAAAGGTAATTGAAAACATAGCTGAAAACTTTGGTCCAGCTTATTAAAAACTTGGTAGTGCTGAAGTTATTAAAAGTAATTTCATCTATTAAAAAAATATATACACATTGAAGTAAAAAGGGCACACTCCCCATGATGTTGGGGAATAAGACCAAGCAATGAAGAAATCTAAATCTATCTTTTTAACGTATAAGGCAAATGCAAAAGTTGTTAAAATTTGGATTTCCTTCCTTTTTAGAAAACCTGTGATGAAATGCCTGATTGATTAACTGGGAACATGCAAGAAAGTTAGGTAAAACATCTCCTCTAAAATAAAAAGCCGAGGAACATGAATGAAATGTGAACAAGACAGAGTATAGACACTGACATTTAATACAGTAACTACACTAATACTTCATATTTTTATGAAGAAACTTGCTCAAGGCTCAGTAACATTCAATTAAAGTGAGATATGCAGGAATAGCTAACAGTAACAAAAAAGCAGGCATATGTGCACCCAAAATAAAAAGATACAATCCATGGCTTAACTGTTCGGAGAACAAAGCAGTATAAGTAGTTTGTATAATTAATCTTCAGTTTTTATTATCTTTGAATTTTGCTGCCTGACAAATGTGATTCTAACTCTGCATATATCAGAATAGATCTTAAAAACCTGCTAATGTTCTACTCGTGGATACACATTAATGTATTTTAAATGAAGAAAAAATGTAAGTAAAAAGCAACATAATAATTTTCCTCCTGTAGATTCTAGATCAGGTATTAAAGCAAGGCATTGGTATTATGGTGAATTGGATTTAATGTGCAGTTAATCCAGGGAGTAATTTAAAGTATGCTTTGCCACAAAATACCTGTTTTTTACTCTTGTTTTCAAAATGCACTAGTATTTAAATACTTGATTAGGCTTTTCATTCACTGTGATTCTTATTGTGAGGTCACATCAGCTGTATTTAGTTTAAATTTTAATCCAGAATAGTTAACCTCAGACTCTTCTCTGGAAAACCTTTACTAAAGTTCAAATGGGAGGATCATTAAATGAACACAAAACAGCAGAGTAAGATATTCTTACAGAACAAAGAAATAAACCTTACCAAAATGATCTCATGAAATGACAACAATAACTCTCAAAGAGGATTCATCAAAATAAAATCTATTTTGTGTTAATAGAGTTGGAGTTGCTTACTCAATCACAGGTATTCTGCTAGATTCTGATCTATTGAAACAGAGATCTTGGCACCTGCACCACAAATATGATTACAGAAATGACATTAAAATTTACTAAACTTTCACAACTTCATTTATACTATCTAGTTGTCTGACATGGATTGAAATTATTTTTGCAGTAGGAGGAATTAATTAATTTCATTCAGAGGCAGAATAGCTTGACACGCAGATACATATTTGATTATACTTGATGTGAGCCCCCCAAATCTGACAACATACAATTTAATCATAGGAATAATTCCTTTGAGAGAAGGATTTCTGGCTTTTACTCCAGTGACTTACCTCCTCTTATCACACCAGACTATCCTAACATTTTAAGGCTGAAAATCCAGGCTGTGATTCTTTTCCATTAATAATTACCTTAACCTCACAAGTCTAGCTGCATTGTGCTCCTAGAGTCCCTTTTCTTCAGAAGCCTATGAAAGCTGCCAAGCTAAGAGATGCAATTTTTTTTTTAAACACCAGTACTCAGTGTTTCATTTATCTCAAGGATACATAAATACAAGCGCAAAGATTACAGCAATAAAACCTATACCTTTTAATCTGCTTTACCATTCATCTTTCCATTCATTTCCAGCTGCCTCCAGCTCTGACCAAGCATAGGCACTTCTCTGCTCTCTCCACCTGTTCCTGTAATGGCTCATGGATGCCCACCATCCACTTTCATGTTCTAGTTGTGCTCTTTAACCTCTTTAGCATTCCCTCTAATCTTAGCGCCAGGCATGTGAAATACAAACTTTGCCCCCATAGGCTTCCTTCACTTAGGTCCCTTGACACTTGTGCTCTAAATTGAGCCTGATCCTTTCTGGTTTTATTTCTTGATGTTTGGTTGAGGGGTTTTTTTCCTGCCATTCAACTCCCTTCACTCAAACAGGCATGCCAAAAAGGTGAACTGAGGACTACCATCATTAGGAGGTGGAACTCTCCCTCACCTTGCCTTTCATCTACAAAATATACTACCCATAGCTGTATAGCTCCCATTGTGAAGAATTTTATTAATGCACAGCTGCAGTTTAAGTTTAGAATGCACCATTTGATCAAACTTTTTCAAAGGTTTACCTGTAATGCTAGGAAAGAAACACACTTGCAAGTATATAGCAGTCAAGTCACTAGGCTAGGCAGCTTCCTACAGATTTGTCTTATGAGTCCTATTCTAATGATGATGCAGGTATTCATTTTCAACATTTAATTGATGCAAAACAAGTAAAGATGAATCTCCCTTTGTACTGTAAGACTGAAGGCAACTGTTTCCTAATCCCAATCACTCTACAATATAATGCTGATGTCAATAATAGTGTTAGTCATCACACATTAGAATTTTAGGTGGCATGAATCTCACAGAACACAGAGGAGTTACATTAGTTTAAAGAGCACATATGTTTTCCAATGTTTTGGTATAATGGCACGAAAAAACAAAATGAGTGTTTTCTAAGTGAAGAGTATCTGCATTGATTTTTATTTTTTTTTTAGTTCACCATATATTCAAAATTTCATTACAAAGCCATTGAACAACTTCAGTTATGAAGACAGAGTAATTTGGAAATACACGAATACCTCATACATGTAATAAAAATGCATGGATTAACAGTTCACGAAGGATATTTTACTGCTGTCACCAGTGATGCACAATTCATGCTTTAAATGCACTTAGTTCATTTGCAATGCTCTTCAGAAACATTTCAGTCCTGAAAAATTCTAAGGCAGCTGAGCCAAGCAACTGGTGTCAGCAAGGTAGGACTCTGGGACTTGCAAGACACAACAGCTCTCCCACGCACAGAAGGATTCATTACACAAGTATTTCTCAAACAACATGACTACCAAGCTGTCTCTTACTATATCCATAGCTACATATCCTGGAACTTGTGACTTAGCCCTAAACTTCGTTGGGAAGAACCTTTCCTTCCCTCATCCTTTCATCTTGTTATATACCAAGAATCAGCTTGATGAAGATAGTTGGTTTCTGTTGAAATGTTTGGTAGCCTCTTCCAAGCTCCAAATTATAAATTTGGCACATGCCAGAATGATTTTAAAATTACATTAAGTATTCTAAAAGGAAAACACATAACTTCTAAAAAAAATAATTATTTGATTTTGCAAGCTTTTTATGCATGCTTCATTAAACTCCAACAGATTTCTACTAGCAGAAGGCTTAAAAATTATTTTAAACTACCAGTTTTAGGTGTCTTAAGAAACAATCCAAATTTTCCTTTCATTGGTAGTGGAATAAATGCTACCTTAAGCCTCAATGTGTTTTTCGGTAGCAGCCCTTATAACACTGTAAATTTAACACATGCTAGGCCTTGATGTGCTTTGGAAATTATAATTACTTTTTCTTCAGATTTTCTCCAGTGTTTTCTTGTGATAAATAAGGTTGGGTTTGAGTTGCCTTTCTCAATCTTGTCAGCACTTCCCAGTCCCACATTTGTAGAAGTGTGGCACTCTTCCAAAACATATTGTCTCATAAATCTTATTAAACAGAAAAATCTTTAAACAGTATTTTGCAGACCTACATCAGTGAATGAACATGGAAACTTTTCTTATATAAATAGTATTATAGGAACTCCATAAAAGTCAGTTAGGAGGTTTTTCAGACCTTTTAGAGATTTTTAATTTTAAAAAGAAACTAAGATAAATATGTCATGATAATCCTGTTCACGATGCTTACAGATTCTCTATTTATTAGACCTGTCATTGCATTTAACTAGCTGCTCACAATAATTAAAGAGATAAACCCTGCTGTAAAATGGATTAATGGTATTGCATTCTCTCTATTAATAAAAATAAAGTCCCAGCAGTTCCTTTACTGTTTGATTAGACAGTATAATTATGTGGTCTGTAAGCTCATTTACAACATCCTCCTATAGAACTGGACTGTTTTTATTTAGGTTTTAGATTTAGCTATCCTTCTAAAATTTAAAATAAGAATGTCTAATTTTGCAATAATGTTGCAGACGTTCTCCTAAAGTCCCAAATTCTATTACATATTCAGATTTAACATAATCTCAATATTTCACATTTATGTTTACAATTAATGCCATAGGCATCCATATCACTTCATACAGAAAACAAAAGCACAAAAGTTTTGCAGACCTTTCAATATATCCCAGGAAGAAAACAAAAAAGCTATTTCCAAACAATGTAGATTTTATTAAGTAGGCTATGAGTGTGGATGTTTTTCTCAAGCAAAATTTCACTGGAAATTGTACAGTATCAGAAAACCTTTTGGGTATGAATAATGGGCATTTTCTTATGAAAAGCAAGCCTGCATTTTGCCAAAAAGCTTTTATCAGTAGAGCACAGAACAGTGGAAGCATTATGCTGTCACATTACTTTTTTCTGAATGTTCAGAGCGGTACATGACAGAACAGCTTTATGTTTTCAGCAGTTGATTCTCACATGCATCATCTGATAAGGATCATCTGATAAGAACTGTTCTGTTGCTCTGCATCAGCAAGTACACTAGACCTCTGCTTAGCTGACGTAACTATAGATCAGCCAATTCCTGAAGGCCTGTTTTATCAGGGGAACTCTCAGCAGCCCAACAACAAACCATACTCTGATCCTAGTTCCTAGTCTTAACGATTTTTGAATCTGCTTCACTCATGGACTCTCAGAGTAGGACACCAGAATGGAACAAGGATACCCAACTATGAAAATAAGCATTTTAACTTGTGATTCTGCCCTTTCTTTGTGTGCGTAATTAAGGCAATTAACTCATTTTTTTCAGAAAGGAGCAGGTAATAAAGCACTGACAGAGAAGGAGGAACAAAAATCATATATGTAAAAATTCTCAAGAAAAATAAATGAACCTATTAAGTTCCTAATTATGTTCTAATCAATAAATTATTATCAACATTATTTTAAATCACTGTGAACATGTCTTCAGCTCCAACAAAGGGTGGCAAATTCCATATTTTTTAAGATCAGACCACCTAGTAAGAGCTATTTGCACATAAATATATGTATTATAACTATAATATCTAAGCTAGCTCCACTTTCAAGAGAAAAGAATAATTACCTACTTATATCAATAGATTTGAAATTTAATCTAGTGATCCAGTTGACTCTATGGAGCCAGCTAGACCAGACAGAAAATTGCCATCTCAGAACAGGAGAGATGTCTTGTGCAGGACACTTTTGTCTTCTACAAAAGTACCTGATCTAAAGATTTGCTCACTGCAATAGATTGGGATTTCTGCATTTTATACCTCTTTCTCAGAACTACAATAAATATTACTTATTATATTTAGCAAGTATTATTTCCATACTAACAATGTAGGTTTAGAAGTCAAGCTTTCTAGATCAGATGACTGGATGGATTAAAAAAAGACAAAGCTTCTGGAGAACTGGAGCATATTGTGTCTACGAGATAGAAGATGTAAAGGTTCCTGAAGGCAGAATGTAGATTTTTGTTATTGTTTTGTTCAGTCATTTTCTGACTGAATGATAGAAAATTTCAGCTTCAGTTCTTTGTCTTTCAGGAGGCACACATCAATTGAAAATATCTATAAATGTCAGAAAGAAACACTGCTTGAACATTAAACTGCTTGAAGAATCATACCTCAAAAGGTCCCTTGAACTTTAACCTGTCTATCAATACAGATAGCTGGCCATTGGTACCAGCTGGAGAGCTCACAAACCTGAAAATGTCTGGGACCTGTTCAACCAAAAAAAAAAAACATGAAGAAAACTACTGCCACAGTAAAAGAATAATTTTATTTTCATGCCTTTTGTTTGAGATGTATTTCTACATATTACTGTACAGGACACACTTCCAAGGAATTGCATATACCTGGTGTACTGGAGGAATTGGCTTCCTCCCATTGACCCAACAAACAGTGCCAGATGTCACTCTGCTGCCTGTGTGCTTTCTCAAATGAGGTCAAGGGAAAGGAGCCAACCTACAGAGCAATTCAGTCTATCTTCATATTGGAAGTTTGGCATACATTTCAGCTCTGATATTATGTTAAAAGAAAACCTTATACAAGACTTGGAAAAGTATTAAAAAATGGGTAATCAACCATAGAAATGGGGGGAAAAAAGAGCAGCATTGATAATAAAGCTATTATGTACCACAACTGCTACCAATGCCCATCTCAAGCAAGGAAATGGATAAATAATAACAGAAAGGTCCCTCTTATACTGATTTTGCTCTAAACTCTCAGCATTTAAAGCCATGCAAACAGTTCAAAGTGCAACATTTGTATGTTTGAAAGTCATCTCATTGGAAATGCTTTATGTCTGTTTTTCTGTCTTGTTCTCTAAAATAGAAGAAAAAGCAATATAGGCACAGAAATATGGAGGGGATTACAAGTCGATTAAATGTACACAGAGTACAATAAAAGAGATAGATTTTCCATTTCCAACAGCCAAAAAACCAAATCAACTTCTTAAAAAAGCTGCTTAAGTCATCTGTGAAGCTTTCTATATAGTAAAGAATTGAATTATGGTTTCCTGTTCCGTTATTTGTTGTCTTTGGTCACTACCCAGGTGCATGGAAAAGTTTTCAAAGCAATGTTTATCCCTGAAAAAGAAAATTCTTGATAGTTACAAACTGGCTAGCTCCTTTAGAAGGAAGAAGAGGATTTGTTTAATGTGGTTCTGGCACACAAAACATAAATCTGGTCTCAGAAATAAATGCTACATATTCTAATCCTTTGCTTCTTTCACAAATTATATGCTGCCAGAATTGACAGAAGATTTTACAATCCCCAAAATGCAACACCTTCTGTGTAAAAATATACATCCTCATTTTCAGTTATCAGCTTTAGAAGTTGTGTGGCTTTGCTTCTTTAGTACTGTGAACAAGACAAATTCTGAATGGCATGCCATTTATTAAAGTCCCTGTCAAGAACAGCATCTGCATAGCCAGAATGTGAGGCTGGAGACCTCAGTTATGTACATTTTACCCACAACAGTAAGCAATTACGGGTACAAGCAGTTCCATTAGCATCCAGAGGAAGACAATGTAAATACAGATTTGTACAACTTGGCCTCAGAACAAAACAAAAACAAAAACGGGAACGTAGTTTCTGATCGGTCATTGTATATATTAAATACACATTATGCCCAGAAACAGCAGGCTCAAATCAGTTATCTAAGACAGGCATCCTGCGCCATTGGATGCCCTGGAGTATCTCACCTGATCGCCAGCTGCTGCTCCAGGAGAGCACAGGTGTCCTGATGGTCCTGTGTCATATCTGCCAGCCCTGGGTGGATGTCTCAGGCACCCTTAGGTGTCTCAAATGGCACTAGATATTTGTATTCAAGTGACTGATGTAAGCCTAGCCTGCCAATTCTTTACAGGTAAAGCAGACAGAAGATATTCAGTTCAGAAATCACTGAAATCTACTCAAAGATAAACAGGAGAAGGGTTACATTTCTTCAGAGACAGAGAGTGTGTGGGATGGTGCTACTGCTGCAGTATGACATAAAAAGCCTGGTCTCGTACGTGTGTTGTAAGGAGAACAGAAAAAAGAGAGAAAGCCAGAGGGACAGAGACAGAGAAAGCACACATATACTGCAGTCTTCTGAGATATTTTGTATGATTTTTCACCTTTTGTGACTGATTATAACCTGGTTTAGCAAAGGAGGCCTCATCATTTACTACTGTGCCCAGATTTTACCTCACTTCTCAGTCAAGCGTGACACCTAAGTAACATTCATAGGAAAGCAACAGACACTCTTAACACCACCGTTTTTTACACCACCAGAATGGTATTAAAGGAGCACAGATTAAATCCCCTTCCACTGCTGGGTAAATGATGTACTGGCCATAACATAAATGGGAACTAAATCACTCAGGTACAATGTATGGTAATATTTTTGTTGTTCTCCTTTGAGGTCAACTATGTTCTGCAGTCCTAGCTTGGACTCTATCCTCCTAATCCAATTTATTAGTCACTAGATCTGACTACCAGGTTACCCAGGGAACATGTGAATGCTCCAGTGTAAGAATATTCCTCCTCCCCTTTCCTGTCTCCCAGCACTAAATCTTCCTAGTCGCTTCCCTTGCCCTTCCAAACCGAGGACACACTGTGGTTCCCTGGGGAGAGGCTGGCTGAGATGTTTTTTCTCATTCAGCTGTATGAGCTGGTACCTGCACCCAGCAAACAGGACTGACATTGCTGCTTATACAAATGAAGCTGGAATTCAGTCTCTCACCTCTCTTTCTCATGGCATCAGCTCATTCGACCCTAAAGTCCCTTCAGATAATATCCAAATATTTTTATGTGAGGACAGAAAAGGAGCTAAAGAACAAACTTGTTTAAATCTGATGGTTATCTTAAAGACAATTTTCAGAAATGAGCTAATAATAAAAAGCTAGATAAAATTATAATATCTTAAAAGATAGTTTATCAGCATATCCCATTTAAAAAACCCAAACACAATAATGAAAAAATAGTTTATCATGATCAATAACAATTTTTAAGCTCTACAATTCTATGTGAGGTCTAAAGCATTTAATTTACAAAACAAGAATCTATTTAGAGAGTTCAAATTGTACAAGTAAGATGGATACTGGACATTTGAGACATATATATTTTTATATTAACCTAACACTTATAGTTGGAGAAAAAGAATCAGCACCTGACAAGAAACAGCTGAATTATCATTTAAATGGCTAAATACCATAATTCTGACTTAGTGAATCTGCATCTGCATTCCCACTCTAACTAGGACCACATGGAGTTCAAAAAGTCTGTCTGAGAGGAGATACCCATATTAACTTCCTTAATTACAGTTTCAATTATACAAAAGTACAGACTATAATTAAGGTATGATATACCACAGGGCAATAAGAGGAGCTTATTAAACCAATCACAGTAACTTTCCTAGGCAGATTCTGTACGTAGATTTTACAGCCACCTCAACAGTCTCTCTGCTATTTGTCATGATCATAGTACAAATACTATCCTTAAAGGGATCAGTAATAATTATGACCTTTCCATTTAAAGAGGTTCTGAAAATCATTAGAAATGTATGAACACCATTATGCAGGCATGAATGGACTCAGGGCCATTGCACACAACATCCTTATACATAAAGTCTTAGTATCTTTTTCTTTTTTAAAGAAAACACAATTTGTTAACACAATTTCACTTCATCTACTACAAACTAGAAAACTAATCTGTTCAGGCTGTGGAAAACATCTGTCATATGTATGCAAGTAATTAATGTAGTAGCTCTATATGTCCACACAGAGCCATTATTCTGGTTTTGAGATTCTCATCAAAGAAGATGGCAGTTCTGTTCTTTTACCTCTTTTCATTCAACACTGTAAAAAATGAGACACAACCATCTTACACTGCTTTAGAGAGCATCCAGCTACTACAAGTTCTTTGATTTGTTTCTGGCCTATGGCATGACTATTGCCATATAGAAGTTTTCTCCTAAAAAGTCATTATAAAATTAATATAAATAAACAATTCCTGCTATCTTTATACAACCTATTCCACTAAAATTAGACTACTCGCTTTATATTTTAGGAAACCATCAAAACACATAAAGAGACAATAAGACGGGTCAAAAAAATGGCCTGGCAATAACTGAGACACTTGTTTCAGCTCTTTTAAAATCCCAGTGACCTTCTGATACTTCTTACCCACTGAAATACCACAGAAGTACCACTGGCCCCACACAGCACAGCATCTGGGGTAGCTGCACAGAAAAGACCAGAACACGGCTGTCCCAGAAAAAATTGTTCAGCCTGCACTTCTGAGAACACTGGCATTGGCTCTGGTGCAAACCTATAATTGTAATATTTACAATTTTCCAAAGGAAAGAAGTCCTATCTGTTAAATCAGAAAGCCTCATTTGTGAACAATGGAAAATACTACTAAACTGTACTTTTCAAATAATGCCAGCTATTTTGCTGTAGAATTGCACAGCATACCATAACACGTCACTGAAGCCTAAAATAGAATCTTCCCAGAAACCCAAGTGCCCCATAATACTAATTTTAAGAGATTCCAAAGTTATTCCAAGCAAATGGTTTTATCTAAATTTGGCTATTAACCCCTATAGTCAAACTAAATTTGAAAAACATTGTATGTTTGCAGTAAACATAAGAAACAACATGGAATAATTTGTTTTCTCTGTGCATCACATGAGCTGTATCTCACTGTATGTCAGCTAAAAGGTAGAGCTAAAGGTTAAAAAGATATTCTTTTCTTCTCTTGTGATTCTACATTGGCACAAAACTCTCAATAACTATACAAACCCTTATCACTAAATGATCTCTGAAAAAGATTCTCCATAGAAATATATCTCTGAGAGGTTAAAAAGCCAATTGTCAGTCACATAAGATCAAAGGGCTCGTTCAGGGCTCATCTACCAGTCCAGTATATTCATTTTATATGTTTTGCTTATGTACTTGATTCTGCACTTCACTACTGGCATTAGTGAAATTTTATCATAATAACAGGTACAAAAAGAAATAGAAATAAAAGACAGGGGAAAAAAACAGGTGCATCAGCAGAGGAGCATAATAGTAGTAAAAATGTATGAAAGTTCCTATGACTTTTCCTATTTTCTAAGAAAAAACTGAAAAGATCAAAGACTCATCTCAATGTTTCCTGAGACAGGAGTAACTGCCACTGCTTAGTTAATAGTAATAACTGTTCTGCCACCTTCTACATAGTTTCTGCTGAGAGATGCATTTATTCATTTACTATGGCTGAGACTGTTGGATTGTCTAGAAGACTGTTCAATTCAGTTGGGACAGGGCAGCTGCAAAGGCCTTAGAGTGCTGAATTCTCATGATTCCTCACAGAGGAATTCCCTTAAGGTCAGGGACAGTCATACCCTGCACATTCCCCAGCCAGAAGAATTTCATAACAGGAAGGTAAGATACGAAAAATTATGTTGGGAACAAGAGAAAAAAACCTAATGTCCATATCTTGTATTTGCTAAGCAAGGACATTCAGTGCAAGGGAAATTTTTATCCTTCTTGTCTTCGCATCATGCAATATTTATCAATTTGAACAAGGAGAGGTTGTGACATTAAAACTATGAATCTGACTGATGATTTTCAAATAGGAAGACATAAACCTGTTTTGTGTTTGGTTTCAATTTAGAAAGTATTTATGTGAATGTGAAAAACAGAGATAAAAATATGGTGATTTTAGGTTACTTAGCACTTTTAGAAATAGTCTATATTTTTACAGGAATGTCAAATCTGATTTCTGAATTTTCCAAAATCAAAAGTAAGTTTGGACTTAAAAGATGGTTTAAAAAAAAAAAAAAGGCAAGCACATGCTCATATAGGAAACATATGCTATATGAAAGAAACCATTTTGTTGAAAACTTTCATAAAAATAGAAATCTAAGAAATGGTTTGAAAGAAACACATTTAGACGAAATCTGTAATTTATCACATATCATTTAGAGTTACAAGTAAAAGGCTCAACAGAATCAGCAACAAGCTATTTGATCTCCTTTTATAACCTACATGTTCTGCTCTGTCATCACCCTAAAAATGTCACCTTGGAAAGGGTTACTTTATTGTCAATATAATATGAAAAATGAAAATCTTTTAAAAATTTTACAGAATTCTACCAATTTCATATCCCCGGGTAAAAAAAGTAAGAGGTTTTTTTTAACTTTCTGCAATTTCACAGAATCACAGAATATTCTGGGTTGGAAAGGACCCACAAGGACCATTGAGGCTAACTCTTAAGTGAATGGCCCTTACCGGGGATAGAACTCATGACCTTGGCTTTACTAGCACCAAGTTTTAACCAACTGATCTAATTGCAGGGTCAATTAAAAGCTTCTATACCTACTTGCCTTATGTATTCAGTCTTGAGCAAAATGCATCAATGCATATAAATGTAGTATTTATATGCATATCACATTTTATAATGAATACATGATTAAGAGTTTCTTTGTTAAATATATATGAACAGTAGTTTATCTAAGCTTTCCTAATCTCTTTTCCTTTTAATTGTTGGACACTTAAAAATAAAAATTTATCCACTAGAAGTGGTCGAATTCCAAGGTATCCAATCAAAGCAAGGAGTAACTTAAGTATAAACCTGTTGGTCAGAGATGCATGAATCACTATGATAATTTATGACAATGTATTTAATTTTTTGTGAGTTGACTTCTTCATTTTTGTAAATATGGATTATTGGCATAAAAATTAGCTGTGCTAAAATGTTAAGACACAATGCAGAAGAGCCTGGTAATGTGGGGTTGTATTTAGTAGAAAATATTATATTTTCATAACACTTTCTATCCAAGGATATTGTGACATTTTATAAACAAGCTGAAACTTTCACAACAAATTTTATCTCTGATCTACAAATAGGGATACTGAGGAATATGAGAAGAGAGGTACCAGGGGTCATGGGAAATAGGACACAACTTTCTTGGCTCACAGGCTTATTTTTGCCACTCTGTGCCTTGTGTTTCTCCTGTCTGCTGAAAAACCAGCAGGTAGTTACATCACCCAAAACTACAGCCTCCAGACACCACAGTGACTGACCACTGAAAACCACCAGCCTGGCCAAACCTAACTTTTAAACAAAGCTCAAAATGTTTCCTACAAGTTCCAGTCCTGATGTTTGCATTTTAGCCTTTAAATCATCATTCTACAGTACTCTCTATTTTGTTTAGTATGGTTGTACTACTCTCTAACTTAAAAAAACATAAATAACAGTTTCAGATGAGTTGATTGCTCCAAATCTATGAGATGGTTAAATGAGAATAAAGAGCTAATTTAAAATGCCACAAGACATTGCAAAATGCAAATATTTCATTATTTAGGAAGTTACATAATTTACGTATTTTCTTTCCTTTCCCAATAGCTCAGGTAAATGACAAAAACTGGTCATTTTTTAACTGTTACAATACAATGGATCCATATTTGCAGGGAACTAACTTATTTGCTGAAAGAAGAAACCACCATACTAATATTAGTTATGACAAAAATGAGAAAAAAGGTTGAAATTTTGAGTAAGGCACTTGATTGTAGCCATTATTCACCCCAAAAGGGTATTGCTTAATGCAGATTTCTTCCAGTGAAATCAAAGATCAATGAACATAGAAAGTGCACCCACTTGCAAAAAAATTGTCATTTTTGCTTTGACTTTGCTCATTGTCTTTTTGCTTTTCTATAAAATGCAGTAGTACAAGTAGCTCAAGTAAGAAAATTTGTTACTCAATGCAAAGAAATTTGAAGGATATCAAATGTATATGTCAATAATCTTATTGGAAACAGTGGTATATTTTCATTCAATATATTCATAATATTGAATAATCTACCATAAATCTACTAAGTCAGTCTTTCACTGTAAGAAAAATACCTTCACCATCTTTCCTAATTCTTAAATTAAAGCTAGATGATACTAGAGTGCCAAAATACATAATCAGTATGATAAGAAAAGTATTGATTTTCAGCTGCATCATGTTCAAAATGATCATGAGGTGGCGTTTCAGTTCTCAACAAATTCATGTAACCAGTGATAGCTCTCCAATATTGTAAAATTCAAATTACATTCATGAAAACTGGGGTCATTTGAAGACCATTTGGAAAATATCCTTGTTTCCATGGGACATTTAGCCGTGCAACTCAGTGCTGCCATTTGTTACCAAACTGACTTTTCTTGCTAGTAAAATAAGCAAGGATAGCAGGATTTTTTTTCATCTACAAATCATTTTATAAGTATTATGTTCAAAAACACAATAATACTTAACATTTCATTCTGCTCTAACCACATGAGAATAATTTTCTAATGTTTCAAAAGTTCTTCCACAGGATGAGATACATACTTCAGTATCACTAAATGACACATATCCTAATTTTGTTTCATCTTCTTTTCTAAATTTGTCTCTGTTACACAATGATTGAATTCCCATTGCCAGTTCTACTGCTTCTTAGCAAACAGCAACACTAGGGGACCATTACTGCCTATGATTTATTAAGTACTTCAACTGGTTGCCATATTTTGGGGTAGATGTTCAGAGATGTATTGATGCAAAGATTTCATAATGTAGAAAGCAATTTTGTTATGTAGAAATGGAATTGCTTTGCAAGCCACTGGGAGAGAGACCACATACAATATTAAAAAACGTCTGAGAAAGAAAGAGCCAGTTTGCCGGACAGTTTTACAGACAAGAATGGAGGGATGGTGTTTCCTATGTGCAATATTTACAGTGTTTAAAATTATTTACTACTAACCTCGAGAGCATTCTCAAGACATAATTTTAAAAACATTTATTTTCCTTGTAGTATTTACATGCCAATGATAGGAACTCCACTGAAAAGTACTCATGAAGAAACTCAGATTATTTAGCTACATTTTTCTTTTGTAAAGTATCCACAATTTATTTCTCTCAAATCTTGTCCCCATCTATAAATAAACTCCACAGAACCAAACTGAAATATCTATCTTATTTAACTATGATCTTGAAAAGTTTTTGTGCCTAAAATAGATATTTTTCAGCTCAGTTAAGAACTGTGAACTGCTCAGTTAAGAACTGCTTGTACAAAATCCTCATCTGCTGTGCAGATGGGGAAACTCCACCCACAAGCAATGGTAAAGGCATATGAAGCCACCAGTGAAAAAGTAGTTTCCTGAAACTATCAGAAGCCTAGGGATGAACATTCAAAGCATAAGCAGATGCCTTTTGCCTTCTTTTCTCTAATTCCATCTGCCCAGATGCTAAACACATTTTTTCTGCTATGTCAGAGGTGCATATTGCTTGACAGAGAAGTTCAACATTACCAAATGTTCAACTTAAATCCATAACTTCTTTCTGACATGTAAATCAGAGCAGCTATCAGCAAGCTAAAGACAGAATCAGTCCTTCCATCAGCAGGTTCTTTAAGCATGTAACTGTAAAGTCATGACCAGTCCATTTAAAACAACAGCCTACTTCCACGTTTAAACTTCACAGACCTGAGTGTTAGAACAGAGAGCTGAGCTTACCTACTCTTATGACTTGCATAAAATTTTGCAGCTGCTCTTGTCTAAACTAAACAATAATCACCTACTCTTTCCAGCCTATCTCCTCCCCCACTAATTTTTTTCAAGCAGTGATACAATGTGGATTTTCTTGGTAACGTTCTGCAGAGCCCTGGGAGACAGAGCACAGAACCCTGTCAGCTACTGACCACAGACTCCAACACACATGCTGGCACACAAATGGACCTGGTGGCATGGCGCAAGAACCTAACAGAAAGCCTTGTCTGCTTTCCATTTGCAAATCAGAACTGTACCTCAGTGCCCTCTCACTAGACCCCCACGTAAAAGGATTTACAGAATCAAGTAGAATGACACAAATGTCTTGATTTTGAGAGCTACCCAAGAAAAATCAGTGGTGATTGTTATTTTACATCCCTTTCTGAACTATAAAAATACCGTGCTGTAACTGTACAATATTTGATTGAATTATTCAGAATATGATAGGAGAACTATATGCAGATTTTGGAATATTTTTAATTTTTTCAGAATTTTTTTGTACAACTTGAACTTTTGGAGGATTCATTTCAAAAACTGCAGCATTTAAACTTCATTGATTTACAATTTATGGTGCAATGGCTTTTGCCCAGTTGTGTTTTTTCATTATCACAGAAGAAATAGCCAAGCTTTTTCAACACAATGTTACATTATTTTCCAGAAAGAGAACCACTGCACTTCTTCCAGATGTTCATGCCCCCCAATTCAGTAAGCATGATGCATTCTCTTTTGTAAGTATGTTTCATGGCACCGTATCAGCTAAAGTACGTGTATTATCCCTGTGAAACAGGGATAAAGCCAGTTCTTTAGCTATTGAGAGACTTTTTAAAAATAATAACACTGAATTACATTATCTCCATCCTTGAACGCCGAGAGTGGACCCATTTCTTCCAAACTCAGCTGAACAATAATCTGCAAAAATCTCATCAAAGTGGGCCCTGCTTTGGGGGCCAGGGTAGAGAAGACCTCCAGAGGTTCTTTCCAACCTGAATTATTCTACACTTCTATGATCTGCAAGCCAATAAAGGCCATTAAAAAAGTATTTCGTCATGACTATCAGATCAGTTGCTAGATTTTCCTTTCTCACACTGCAGTTACCTTTACTGAGGGAAAATCATAACAACAAGCTACAATAACTACAACAAGCTTGGAATCTTGAGAAAGAAAATATGAAACACCTATTTATCCACTTAATTGAATGAAGTTAAAGATGTTTTAGCTAATGATAACTAAGAGTATGGGTTAATTTCTAGTTATCAGTCACAGTGGACTCCTTAAATCACCATGTGGTTCTTACTAGCTTCTGAAGACTTTAAAGAAAGATGTATGAATTTTGCTCACATGAGTATCCAGCTGGGTAAATGCTTTGGGTCTTCATGAGTTTTAGATGTTGTATCAAACATATTTTCTTAACTAAAGCAACATTGGTCTCTTCCCTTCTCTTTTCCTTTCCTCAGCCTTTCTAGTGAAATACTATTCATTTATGAATTCAGCAGCAAAACCTGACATCATATGCTTTTATTTCCGTTCCTGGTAACATAAGCACATCTACACTGGGTCACAATAGAAGTCCCTCTAGCTCAGTATGCAGCTTCGAAAATGGCCAAAAGCAGATGTCCAGGGAAGAGAAAAAGAGCATAAATAGTATACAGTGATATTGGATACTCTCCTAGCCTCTGGCCATGTAGGGATCAAGGACTCCCTGACACAGAGACGGTTTCCAAAGGACTAGAAATGTATAACTCTTTTATGCAGTTTTTCAGTCTCCTTCTGCACCCATGTAAACTTCTGGCATCCACAATGGCCTTTGGCAAGCAATCCCTCAGTATATCATGATGTTGTGTAAAGAACCATTTACCATTTATTTATAAAATATCATGATGATCTCTTTTTTCTTTCTTGCTCATTTTGTTTCTTGCTCCCAGTTATTCTGAACATATTTATAATTCACATTTTGAAACCCTCTTGGCACTATATACAAGAGCAAAATACTTTTCCTTTTTAACCCACAGTCACCTATGCAAGTTACCAAAAGGTTTTATCTACAGAATACAGAACTGTGTGTAACACATTTAAGAGGGTTTGTTTTTGATTTTTTTGCACTTAGCTTTCAGAGAAGGGTATAAAGCTCACTACACTATCCTACAAACTGTATTCCTACCAGAAAACTGTATGTTCCTTTCTATTATAAGAAATGAGCTAGGATACCCTTAAAAAAATGAAGGTTTTATGTCTGTCTTGTGTGTGTCAGGAACACCTCTCCCATAAAGATCTAGTTGCTCTTTTAAGTCTGCCTTTCATTTGTCTACTTCCTTTAGTCCCAAAGTAGTTCCCTTATACTTTTTTCAGATGCCATCTTCTTGAAGAAACTACTTTGTTGTCCATACAGGCACTGTGGTGACTGCTACAGCCAGTGCCCTACCGAGGCAATCCCTCCATGCTACACACTTTCATCAGGTTAAGAATTAAGAATCTAGCCAGAGGGTATCCCTTCTGCATCCAAGGAAGTATTGACTGAGGTATCCATGCCTAATAAGAAGTGATCAAATACATCAGAGATTTGCATAAACCCTAAGTCCATTTGTGAAAGCTCACTAGGTCCAAGAACTATGTAGACAACAAATCCCACTGCCCAGCTGCTTGAATTACTCCAGTACTAAGATAATTAACTTCTCTGCGTGCTCTGAAGGTAATATTTACAGAGGATTTCTAGGCATTGAGGTGGTTCAAATGTAGCTGGGAAAGGCATGGTCTTAAATTAGCTGATTACTATAAATGCCAGGATACAAACAGATATATCCAAATATTCCCTTAAGTCTATAACTACCTCTAAGCTTGGCTGATGATTGAAGTCACTCCAATATAAGCACTTCCAGAAAGCAAGGTGTTTAGATTTTCTCTGTTGTTAAACACAATAATCATCATGAACAGATTTACATAGGAAAGAGTTTCATAGGTACCAATGAGGGCTCCAACTATGCCTATGTAGGAAATAGAAAAAAAAAAACCCAAAACCAGAAACTCCAAAAGCCTGCCAGTATACTGACAATATACATATCTAATAGCAACTGGAGACCTGAGAAAGGTAAATGTTATTGCTGAAGGAAGTAAATTGTAATGCTGGTGGCTATCAACAAGTCATTTGAACTTGTATGTCCCTAGTAATGCAGAAAATGCATTAAGAGAATAACATACTGATTACCTGGGGAATTATGGAAACATCAACAATTTACCTTTTGGTTGTTATAAGGACTGAACCAAGTAATCTCAAGTGCCCTGTTGAAGGAATACTAAAACAAGTAGATTAATTAAGTAGAGTAGAAATTATATCTCCGGATTTCCAGAAAGATTTAGACACTGGAATACCTGGAAATGTAATTCAAATTGGCTCACATAGGAGATAGTTTTGGGATTGAAAATTGGCATGAAAACCATAAACAGAGAAACATCAGGATGAGATGTTGCATTTTTGCTAATATCGAGGACTAGAACTTTTTTTTTTAACTTATTATTTAATAAGGGAATGACATTAATGGAATTTTCAGATTTCAAGTCAGGTGAGAACAAAGAGGATTTAAAAAGTATTGCAAATGCACAGAAAACACCACTATGAAAATAATTTCATAGCACTGGAGGCTAGGAAAAATGTGAGAGAATGTATTTCAATATGCATTTCAAGGGGAAAAAGAGATGAAAATAAGCACTATTAAGATAGACTTCAGGAGACCAAATATTCATGCTAGCATGTAATTAAAAAGAATCTTATAATTTGGAGATATTTAACTACATCTTGGAAACAAAAGAGAAGCATTACTTCTCATGTTACTTTGGTATAAGAAAAAATGGAATAAAGTTTTCCTATAAGAAAGCAAAGCCATGGAAAGTAGAAATTGCTCAAAGAGAGCATTAACTGGGAGCTTTAAAAACTCAATTGAAGAGGAAAGTTAAAAATAATTAAATATAGATTGGTTCACATATGACTAGACTCACAGCATCTGCAAATATTTTAAGATCATAAACAAAAAGTAGAATGGCTATTCAGTATGAGACTCTCATATTAATAGTCTGAAATTAAACATGGAAAAATTGAGGCTGAGTATCAGAAAAGCTTCCTGGCAGTGAAACAAACTGGGCTCCCAGGGGAAACAATGGAATCTACATAGCTTTAAACTCTTAAAACTAGACTAGACAATAACAATCAGTGTAGGGGAATATTTTTGTATTGGCAAAAGATAGGCTTGCATGACTTGACACTGGTAGGTCACTGCCATCTCTGTTTTCCATAATTCTGTGAAGAAATATATAACTCCCCCCTGCAGACAATCACAGATCCCCAAAAAAAGACCTGTCTTCAAATGAAAAGGTTTTAGTTATTCAAATGAAATTCAAAAAAATCATTCAGTACATCGGGCAGAGACTGAGATCATGTCTGTTGTGCTCTACAGCTTGTTGCTGTATTTAGATAGAAAAAAAAATTTATTTTAGGTGAAGTGGGATAGCCTATGTTCTGCTGATTTGATGTATTAGCTTGTAAGCTAACTATGCTGCCAAATAATACTATTACGTGTTTTGTGAATTTAAGTTGTCATGGTGACTACAGTTGGTCTATAGGTGTCTTTTTCTCATTTCAAATCTAAAGAGATATTTCTAATAAAGCCAATGGGAAAATGTTTTTAGCTTAAAGTTTAACCCTCCTGTTAAATATTTCCTCTTAATAATACGCCAAAACTTTTAAAACCCTCTTGATACTCATTCCTTTCTGCACACATTGTTTTCTTTACAAACAGAACATTTCATGTTTAGTGCCAATTACTGATCTTGCTTAACTTCCATATAAACCTGACTGACGTCAGCGAGAACTCACAGGTGTAACTGTGCACAGAGCAGCAACTCGAAGTCAGCTGGAGTGAGCTGCGGTGTGCTACATACTAATAGGCCATTAAATATCATGATTATCCCAATTCAGAATGTTTTAACAAGCTGCACAATTTATTGATATGCCTTTGCAGGTACTTACTTTCCCAATTTAGGTCTTTGAGTTTACTTTCAAGAAACAAGCTTATCTTGTTTGCCCTAAACGAGAAAAAAAAAATGCCTGGAGCAAAGTCATTCTGCCTGTTATTTATGTCACAAAGAAACAAAAGTTAATATTCATTTACTGGCTAATCTTTGTAACATGGAAACGTTTTGCTTTCCAAAATTAGGTGGTTGATTCAGGGTGAGTTATAAAAACCTCCTGTTTGTTTGAGAAACAAATCTGAGCTGGCAAAATATTTAAAGCAGTGTTCAGCAACTATCATGAAACAGGATTACAGAAAAAACAAATCACATAACAGGAATATATATTCCTTAAAAGGAAAAAAGTTATTTAATAAGAAAGAGCTTTACATTATGAGGACAATTAGGAGGTAGAGTGTTGTTGCAATACAGTGATTTTTCTACCTTTTAAAACTGTTGTAATTAACTCTGACATATTAAAATAGTATTACTGGTGGAAAAAGTAATAGTGAGAAAGTGCTAATAAATCCAAGGAAAACATGATACTTATTTGTGAAGCAGAAGGTTTGATGGCTCTGTAGTTAAGAAAGCCTTGTGGCTTTTAGAGCTCTGTTTATATTTCCAATACACTATGCAAACTTGCTTCAGCTAAAAAAAACATGCAGGAATGAAACTAGGGGGAACAGGCTATACTGTGAACAACAGTTCTGTGATACAACCACTACAGGGTCATGAATGGCCAAGAAATGTGCAGTCCATCTTCCAGATTTCTTTCGCTGTACACCTCTCTGCACAGGACAACATAAACTTAGCCCGTCATTTAGGGGTGAAAGTAGAATTTAAATGGTAATAGGCCTACTTCTGACTCTAATTTCATTGCAAATTGGCATTTCAGAGTTCTCAGCATGAGTAAATACACAAGGGGAGTTAAATAAGTGATGCAGAACTGATAAAGCTTATCTACAGGGACCAATCCTTGAGATAATTTCCTAGCCTTTACTATTAAAAATACAGTGCATCTATGTAAATTATTGACTATAATGATTAATCTGGTATATCAGGGCCAACATTTGCACAACTGTTTTACATAGAACTGCTCTCTATCCTTTCTAGCAGATTTAATTTCAGATTTCACCAAATGAGGGTAAAATGAGTGATATCCAGTGCAGTGACCATACTATATTCTCTCGTCATCCACATGGTCCCTTCAGTTTCTTTGGAAGGGACCTGGTAGGGCGGACACAAGGTGAGTCACTTCAGCAACCTGAAGGAAATGAAAGCACTCTTCACAACCGAGGTAAACAAAAAAATGGAATGGAGCTTTCCCAGCTCACCTGCCTAGACTGACTCACCTCTTGGCTACTGCTGCATCCTGCTGTGACCGGGAGGGGAAGGAAACAAAAGCCAAGAAGACCTCAGTGTAGTGTAGGTGTAGCCTGAGACTTTACTCTTAATAGCACCACAAGGTGTTATTCCAGTCTCAGTAGAATAACATAAATAAAATGGGCTGTTTCTTACCAAAGTTATTCCTATAACAGCACACAGACAGGCTGTGTTTTTCTAAGCACAGCATGATCCCTCATTACATCACAGGGAAGAAGCCCACTCACAGGTAAGAAGCTCACTTGGCATTCTCTGTGTGTGTGTGTGTGTGTGTGTGTGTGTGTGTGTGTGTGTGTGTGTGTGTGTGTGTGTACAACGAAGGTCCCGTGCATGTTGTGACCAAATAGTTGTTTTCTTTTGGGGAATTATGTACCTTCCAAATTTGTATGACAACAAAACAATACACTAAGAAACCAGGAGGTGTTTCTGGTTTATGGGCCACCCAGTTTGATACCTCATCATTTTCACATTTACCCATTATAGCAAGCTTGTATATATTCTCAGAAGTCTGCTTACTTCCAGCAACAGGTCCAAATTACTGTAGTTTTTTTGTTCAGTTCGTCTTTACACAAGGACTCAGAGAGGAGATGCCAATAAGTTTAGATACAGTCAGAAACTATATCTTGAAAGGAAACACAACACTTTGAAAAGGCCTTTGCACAAGGTCATACCTAACGTCAGAATGAGAAAACAGTGCATTAGCTGAGTAATCTTTGTGATCTCAGCAGAGGAAAACTTGTCAGTGAATGTTTTTAATGCTAGTCTTGACATGTTTCTTTTCCGTACCTATATTTGTATAAAGATTGTTTAACTAAACATTAGAGTCCTGAGACGTGCTCACATGCAGGACTGTCTCTGTGTATGCTGTAGCTTAGACTAGCTACTAAGCCATTTCTGCCACGAAAATAAAAGGTAACACTAAGAAATATAGTAGATTGACAAAGTTGTGGCAAAAGAGAAATTGATAAATAGATATACTGTAAGGAAAAAAACCCTAATATTAACAGAACGTAGAAAACTTTAAGCAGAGCAACAAGACTTAAAATATGGACATAAAGCTGATTAAAATCAATGTGATCAAAGGGACACTTACAGCGAAGTTTATATAAATTATGTAAGAAACAGCAGAAGGAGGCTGTCGTACAAATTTTCCTATAAGAAGTCTTTTTTAGTATATGAACCATCTTAACCCAGTGGCAGGAGGAGAGGGTGTTTTGAAGTATGGGCAAATCTACAAGTAAATCTGCTTCTTTATCCATTTTGTACCTTTCTTGTCTATTCTGGGAAAATTTCAAAACTGCTGACAGGCCCAGCATGGAAAATCATTACTTAGTAGAGTTTCTCATGCAGCTGTTTTCTTACCTGTGCATGCACTAATGATCAAACAGAGTTCTTGCCCACACTTCTTTGAAGAGGGCTGCATAGCACTAGAGGCAACTTGGTAATGTTATATGAACTATTTGCAATCTTGCACCCTTCATGAGCAAATATTAGCTTAAACATAAAAAGAAGAAAGGTAGAGGAATCAAAATCTTCAGAAAGCATTAAGTCAAAAAATATCTACTTTTAAAATTGTTTATTATAATGTTGTTCATAATGCTGTGAATGATATTATTTCTAAAAGCATATTAGAAGACACAATCGACACTTGAAAACCTCAATAACAAACCAACAACTGAACATGAACACCCATGTTTAATGCAGAATAAGAAGTAAAGAAGAGGGTTTCAGGCATGTTTTTAGGATAATCAATTCTTAGGTCACAACCTTAGTCCAGACACGGTAAGACTTAGAGATAACAAAGCCCACACTCCACACCTGTTCATTCACTAATTTTTGAGTACTGAGCAATCAGCAGCTTTAAATGAAACTATAATTCTACTGAAGTGCTACTTTGAACACACAAAATGAATGTTTTTCTCTCCTTTTTCAGAATATATCAAAATCCCAAGGGACCCTGGGTACACTCTAATCTGAATAATAAACAAAATATAAAGATGGTGAGGAACAGCCGAGGCTTCAAAAGCTTTTTGATTTCTCTAAAATATGCAGTTTCACAGAATTAGATACATCAGTCAATCAAACCCTTTTTATAGAATGTGGTTTAAGAATACTTCATCGGAAGGAAGGAAAATTAAATATTTTATATATATATCAAAAAGTAATATGATCTAAACAAACTGCAGGCTGATCACGAGTTCTGTGTCAGACAGAAATTAATTTCCAGACTACAAGGCTAAAATGTCATAAGAACATATTCCTTCTCTATTAGATTTTTTTAAAGAAATCCAAGTTCCCCTTTTTCATTAAACAGAAACTGTACTGAATCAATTTTATGAATACTTGTACTCTACTTTCACAGCAACTAAATAATTAAGAGTTTATATATTATGGCAGACAAATTTTACACAGATGAGAATGGAAGACTAACAGTCAAGAAAAATAACAGAGAAAAGGTTACAAAAGGAATTTTCCCATGAGCTTTTTGCTCCCTGCATGCTATAAACCTTCTCATCTGAGAAAACTCAGATGGTCACATCATACCAAAAATTACCATGTGAAGTGGGGGTAGGATAGTGACTTTGCCAAGCAAAGACACTGTGCACTCTTGTTCCCTTGAAGACAGTACTGGGTTTGCATAGTAAAACAGACTTTAGAGGTTTTCCTTGAAGTAACTGCTGAGAAAGAAGAAAGAACTTTATGAACTCATACAGAGAGAAGCATAACTAAAACTAATACTGAAAGAAGAATCAAGTATTTCTTCTCATTTTTCTGATTCATATACTCCCTGAGAGTGCATGATATTTTCGTTGTTTAGCAGAAGTCCCTGGGTATATTTTATTTTCTTTTTTTGCTTCTCTTTAACAGCAAATTTTTAATAACTTTTTGGCATGACCAGAACAGACTGTGGAAATATTTAATAGCACTGGTTTATGTTTCACTTTGTTCTATTTCTACAAAGGTTTTAGGGGAAAAAAAAAAAGGAGGAATGTTTGCTTCTGCAGCAAAAATAAATAGGTAACTACTGTTTTATGAAAGCTGTGCATGGCAGGACTTCAGTTGTAAGGTATCAAAAGAGAAAAACTTGGCCCAAAAAATGGGCCAGCATTTCAAATTTCTGCTTTCTGGACTAACTGCACTGTATTGTCCATGGAGCTGTCAGGAAGAAAGTAATCTGAATACATGCTAAAATTGTGCTGGCATCAAAATTAAGATGTTTTTCTCTTTATTTTTTTTTTTCATATGCATGTAAATAAAGCCCAGAATATATGAGGACTTTTAATTTGCTTTACCAAGCAGATTCTTACTCAGCTTTTTGCAGCAGGTGTAGCTCTAATTCTTTTGACAATGTTGAATTTTTGCCCTGAGCTTCAGGTCTGCAGGAACCAAGAATCTCATAGACAAATCGCTAACAAAAGCACCCTGGAGAACAATGTGACTATCTTGGAAAGTCCCCCTAGCATAGCTGCTTTGGAATTTCAAACCCAACCCAGCTGGCACAGAGGAGCTGTGAAGACAGAGTCCCTCTCTGTGCTGGACAGAATCCCCTGGGGACTGTGCTTAACAACGCTAGCAAGCTAAAAACCCAGTCTATTAGAAGAAAGATTTGAGATAAATTTGAGATAAAACTTCATGAAGTCAGTAAAAGATACAATGCAGATGACAAAATGATCTCTCTGTCACATTTCAAGTACCAGGGAACCTGAGAACCACTTTACAGTAAAATCACCAGGATTTGGTTCACATGGAAAACAGAATTTTGCCTAGCTTTAGAAATAGCTCTACTTTTCTGCCTAAAATAAGAGAAAATACTTTAAAACAAAAAGTATTAGCCTGGGAAAACCATCTAGCCTGGTTTGCCCAGGTTACAAATAAAGGAAACAGGTCTTTATAACCAAAGTGCAAAGTTTCAGGAAACTTTCACCCAGCTGCATTTTGCAATTTCTATTACTTCTACTGCATTTATATCTTCATTGTCTTTATTTCCCACTTGAATTGTATTATTGCCCAGAGGCCTGTCTGCATGTAATAGTTTATTCTCCTTCTGAAATACTCACTCCCCCCCACCTAGCAGTGAGCTGCATTAGCACTGAACACAGCACAGCCACAGTATTTGGCTCCTATTAAGCCTGCAGATGGGGCACCATTATGTTAGCAGATTATGACTTCCCATTCAAGAAATGGCATTCAAAGGATATAAATTTGTTTAAAGTTAAGATATTTTTCATTTCCCTTGAAACACTATTTTATTACTACTTGTTTTCCTGTGCTATTCCAGCTCATATTCACATTAGTGGCTTGTTTCTGTAAACGGTCTCCAGCTTGCTAAATTTTTATTGCTGAATATTTTGATTAGGAGACAGAGCATCTCATCTCTAAAGCAGAATAGAAACAATAGCTTGTATACTCTTTAAATGAGACAAAGTTTCCCTGTCCACTTCAATCAGTTCATCACACCAGAAATTACTGTACTTTGCATAATGTTTCATAAATATTGAAAAAGAAGCACCTTACTTATATCTACGCAGTATTTAAAACTCATGGATAAAAAATTTTCCAGGAAAAGATAAATTTACACTACTTTTCATATAAGAAACTATTTTTATACATCTACATTTTCACTTACCCTTTCAAAAAATCACTTTACCCAAGGTCAGATACTGTCAAAGATTTCCATACTGGGACTCCAGCTTAAAAAACTACAGTGTTTTGAGATGCCCATCTCCAAAAGGGCAATAAAAAGGAAGGTTATTTATTTGTGTTGAGAGGTATTAAAAAGAACAAAAGCGCTGAAAATAAAGACTACAGACATTCCTAGCCAATTCTATATGTAACTCCAGAGAGAGATTACTTATTTTAATTATGACTTGACACATTTTAAATTAAAATGCAGTGATAAAAATAATCTATGATTCTCCATAATATATATATGTATATAAATTTCAAGTTCTGAACTTGAAAGTTCAGAATGTCTTTCAAGTTCTCAATGTCTTTACAGTTTCTTTGTAAAGCTACATTTCCCACTTTTATTTACTGCCAGGGACACAAATTTCTGCAGGAGTTACTGAGGGGTAGGCAGTAGAGGTTTATTTTGGAAGGAAATGTGAAATATATTCAATAGCCAGAAGGTCCTCACAGAAATCACCTGCCAGCTTCCTCTGCTGTTCCTAGAGTATATGACTCTAACAGAGATAATCCTAGAGGTCTCTGGGATCAGATGAGGGCTCAGCAAGTAACTCCTTTATATGAACAGAGTTACTGATCTATGTTTAATTTTCTGTAGGTTCATTCTTTTCACTCATGGTCAACAGGGTACCACTTCTATACCTTGGTAATGTCCTACCTTATGGCTATCCACGTGTTTATAATCAAATATCTACGAAGAGTGCTATACCTATGAACATTTCTTTAGTTGCCTCCAGGGGATCCGTCAAGATTAAGAAAAAATTTTAAAACCTCAGAGTTCCTATGTCTTCCAGGTTTTCATTCCAAAAGCTTATTGGCTCTCTCATATCTTCCTCCTCACATCTTGTATCTGATGCCAGTATTAGATACTGGAACATTTTTCAATTTTTCTTGAAATTCATTGTTCTACAAACAATTCTAAAGAAACATTTTCAAAATCCTTAAGGAGCACTTTTCCTTTACACCTTTGAAAATCTCATATTCACACAGCTCAGTAGAAACATAGTACCAAAACGTCTGAAATAAGCCAAATATTCTCAAAGCAGAAAATGGAAAGAACTCCTAAAAATTAGTAAGTACATTTTACACAAAATGAAGTGCACATTTCTAAGCCTGATTTATGAATTCCTAACAATGGCTTTTAACTTTTATCTTGCAGATTTATAACTTTTTCTTATCCTAAAAGGCAACTTTACTTTCCAATATCTATGATTTTGTTGGTTTCTGCTCAAATTAGGAACACTTTTAAATTAAAGTCTTAAATATCAAAACTTCATTGACAAATTTTAAATTACACAAAATAGACCTCTGTTATAAGATTTCAAGGAGGCAAACCTCTTGTTGCTAGAACTGCAAGTCAGTAGTCAAGTTTAATGACCACTTTGGAGAAAAGAAAGACTGTCACAATTTTGCCTAGCCTTAATTTACATCTTGAACATTGAACAAATTAAAAACAAATAAACAAACAAAACCACAAATCCCTCTTCCTACAGTTGACAGCAGGTTTATCTAGCCTGAGCTAAAAAAATTAAATCTATATTTTTGAAGCTGCAATAATCTGCTTCATGATGTCAGAGAGAAATTTGGGATCAAAGACAGTTTTATTTACCATGAAACATTGTTTGCATGCTTTTTAAAAACTTATGTCAAACAAAACACGTTGCTATTTGGACATTATGTTGCACACATGCTATTTCTTGATGCAATTTGGGTCTGTCTGGTCAGATTTCAGGTTTGGCAATACTGGAACATTCTGGATTTTCAAAGTATTGTTTTGAAAGTGGTAGAATGGTAGTCCTTGTAAGCTTTTTATTACTTTGTCAGAAGCATTTCATAAGGATTCATATCATTGATATGAATAGCTAATATCTATAGCTGACATACTGGAATATAGTCCCCAGGAATTGGTGCCTGTGTTACTAAGCTGAGTAGGTGCTTGGAATTTCCACACCAATGGAGTAAAACTGCTCCACGAGTCCAGTGAAGGGCCACAAGATGATTAAGGGACTGAAGCATCTCTCTTGCAAGGACAGATGCAGAGCCTAATTAATATTTGTGATATTGTGTTCCCAACTGCCACTTAATGATAAATATCTGACTTTTAATATCCTTACCATTACACTGGAATCTTTAAATTGTAAAGGTTCATATTTTTTCTGCAGTAAAACTGCAATCCTCAAAGAACTCTCTCAAATACTGAAGAATGCCTGACACGTGTTGCAATGGATGTGACAGTCTACTGAATCCCCACAAAGTGTCTTCAGTGATGTTCTGTTCACAAGCTGAGCATCATTATTAAAGGACTTGAAACTCCCTCAGGCCCTCATGAAATTAATCTGTGAAGGGTGTCTGGGAATTTTGTGTTGGAGTTTACAGAACTGGGATTTTGGACTTTTACATATGGAAGAAATTAAAACTACTTCTTGTTTAGAATTTTTGCTCACCGCTTCTTCTACCAGAAAGTCCAGCAGAGGACAAATAAAGAGCTACTCACATGAAGGCCCACGCTAACGACAAGCTGCTCTCTTGGAGATTGGTGGTAAAGAATCTCTTTGCTTGCGAATGGAATTTTACCATGTCCAAGAAAGAATTCTTCACCGGTGGGTAAAGCTATCCATCTAGGCACAGCTGTGCGCAGTACATCCAACACTGTAAGGATTTTCCTGGAGAGCTTCCACATAGATGTCAAGCAACTTATCTCATAAGATTTTTGGAAGGATTTTTAATCATCTAGGATAAAAGATGGCTGGTTCAGCTGGTGCTGACAAATATACTGACATCTGCTATACCTCCTCCTGAAAATTCTTTTCTGAGGGAATGAGATCTGTAACAGACTGAGTAATAGGAGAAATAAATATATCTTTCATGGTCTTTGTGGTGAAACCTTATGGAGTTTTGAGGTATCCCACTTCAAGAGCTGAAGTCCAGACAGAAGGATTCCTGTAAGCAGGAAATTAAGAATGTCGCTTGCAGGGAACTTCAGAGAGGCAGGATCCATGTGGCTTGAAGTGTAAAATCTCTCTGTTGCCTTGCAAATCTGATGAGTATTGCAAAAAAACTAGATCCTTTGGAGAGTACCAGGGTAGGCACCAAGAAACTACATAAAGGAGTCCAAAATCACTGTGTGTGTTTTACAAATTGGTGTTGATTGTCACATGGTGTTAGAAGGCTGGATAATAAAGTCACAGAATCACAGAATATTCTGAGTTGGAAGGAGGATCTGAAAGAATTGATTTTTGCTCTTGGAGCAGTGAAAAATTCCTAAAGCCATTTCTCATTTTTTTAAATTATTGCATACTGTGAAACTGTAATATTCAGATTCCTTCTGCAGTATATCATCTGATATTGAAGCACTGCAACATGTATATGATAAGGCAACATTAACAATAGTGTACTATTTCTCAATTGATTTTCACAAAGAGCAGCATCAGTCTCGAGAGATATGTAGCATCTGTCTCAGCAGTTGAACTAAAGCTTCTGTAGAGCTATGTGATAAACTATTAGCATTAAAGGAATGTTATCTTGCGAACTGAATCAACAACCATTGTATATACCATGCTTACTCAAACTTTTGACTGTATGCTTTTTTAAAGAGAAAAATTTATGAATACATTCAGGTTACTGACATTTTCTTAACCGTCTAACTTCTCACAAATATGACCCTTTTTTATGTCAATGCTATGTTATCATCACTCCGTGTACTGCAGGTATTTAATGTTTTCTTTTCCATTAGTAGGAGAATTGAAGTAAAAATAACTCTGTGCTGAAACCAAATCGGCGTTGGATAAAATGTTTATTTACCATGTATTAACTGGTACTGTGAAACCCTAAGTGTCAAGTACAGTGTTTTCTTATCTGCAGTTTCCTTGATTTCCTTAGACTTACAGTGACTACTAATGGACAAAATTATTTGCAGGACCACATTTTTGCTTAACTAGAGAAACACCATCAAAGGATAATCAGGAAAAAATATGGCTATAATGAAATCAATCCCTTTTACCAAACCAATTTGCAAGCTTCTATAAGTGCATACTTGACAATCTCAGAAGGCCACTTCACTTGGAAGTTTCAAACATCTGTGCTGCAGCCTACAAAATACCACATTAATGGATCTGTTCAGGACTCACACATCATCTTGGGACAGTGATGATAGCAATCGAATTAATCCAGTCACTTTATATTCTATGAATATTCTCTATATAAAATAAGGAGAGTTTTCTATATGAACACCTCCCCCCTTCTTATTTTAAACAAACACTTGTAGAACAGCAGGTGTGCTTTTAAACATCTAAACATGAAGAAATTTAATGTATGTAATCCACACTGTCTGTCTACTGGTTTGTATTTCACTTAATTTTATAAGACACCTCTCTAGAGAATCTTCAGCATGGTTAATTAATTTTGCTTTCATTTTTGAATTTATGCACAGCTTCTTTGCTAGCACAATAGATACAAATTTGCATCTGGTGTGTTAGCCCATGCTATGCTGAGCTGGAGTCACATTCCATCATTAAATGAGAGGTGGTAACTCATGGCTTTATTGCCCATGTGAGCAGTTGTTCCAGTGCCAAGTTAAACACTAATTTCAACCTCCTTTGACAATTATTTAAACTAATTTATTTGACTGCACTATAATGAAGGAGAAGTTACTGCTACTGGGCTTCCTCTGGGAGATGATTCTCAACAGCAAAGACACAGTAACCCCCATGTAGTCTTCCCAGTCTTTTGACTAGAGACCTGGCTCTACGCTTTTGCTGACACTCAGTACTGCAGCCCTGATCTACTTTCTCCACCCGGTAGGTGAGCTTTAATACATACTAATTTGCAATGTGTGCTATAAGGTATGGTTAGGCACCACTACAGTCTTCAGGTCATATGAATATGGCTGCGTAGTAGTAATCTAATGAAGCTTGGAGATAAACTGAATTGGCCTGCTAAATTCATCTATTGATAATAATAACAGAGGCAGGTCTTTGCATTGCTATTTCAGATGCTACAGAGGAGAAAAATCACAGTGGGTGGAAAGTAAAATGAGGACAACACCACTATCTCCTCTTCAGTCTGCATCTGGTGAGTCTTGGCCCAAAAAATCATCTTGACACAGGGGACATCCACCCTGATGTTGATAACCAGACTCTGTATTCCTGCCAAAGAAAGCTGCACAGATGTACCACTCAATCCAGGAAATGTCTGCCAAGGAAGTCCCTCCATAGTTCAGGAGAGCAGCAGGAGAGCATGTTTTGAACATGAAATTTCCTGGAACAATGGGCTTCATAAACAAGATGAATATGAAGCATGGAGTGAGGAAATTAGCTAACTAGTGAAGACTGCACTTAGATCAGCAGCCACATAAGACCAGTCACTGCCTACTCACACGTCAGACAGTGTTCTGGTTTCACTGCAAGTCCTCTATCCACCAAGATCCCAGATCTTCTATTAAGAGAGGTGTTTCCTGCTGGTGGGAAAATTCACACCTCACTCTTCTGCTAGGAGGAGTCAGTGCAAGATGTCAAAATTCTTCTGTCAGGCAGAAGAATTTCTGCCTGAGGCACGTGATCAATTCTCGCTTGTTGCTGTTCACCCTTGGTCACTGATGGCACTGCCAGACACAATCCTCAGAGCCATGAAGTAATCAGCAGCACAGCAAGCATTCTAAGTCCTACTAAAGTCCCAGAAGAGATAAATAAATATGCAGACAAATGGCGTCAGGCAAAATGACTGGAAATATACAGAGCCTTTGGGAAGATGTAGCTTTATTAAATGACTACCACAGAGACCAAATGAAGCAAATTAACAGAATATTACCAAGATGAGGAAGTACAGAAAATGCCAAAAGCACAGAAAGATAATGAGACAAGAGCTCTGAGGTTTTTTTTGGTGAAATAATAAGGCAGAGCACATAAAGTATATAGGAAGGACAATTGTTTCAAAAAGTAGAAATATTCACAGAAGGAGAGGGATAAGGGGCCAATATTTTAGTTTTATGCACAATAATAAAAATATGACAGGAAAGTGCAAAAAAAATCTACTTAAAATGTTGAAATCTTTGGAGGTTACAGGTACAGGAAAAGGAAGGAAAAAGGAAGGAGCAGAAGAAACACAGTACAAATGGGAATTAAATCAGAGAGGCTGAGGCATAAAATGAATGAAACCAGCATGGACTTACATAGGTAAAGCCTGATGAAATTCACTGTTATATGCTTAAGGAACTAACTGAATCTTGCTCTCAGTCATTAGTTAGAGCTTCACAAACTAATAGAGAAGGTTTGTTAGAGGGCTGAGGAAAGGCACATAGTACCTATCTTTGAGGAGGTAAAGAAGAACCTGGGAAATATATCTGTCCATTTACTTGAGATTCACCGAAAGAAACAAATCTCATAGTTAATAAATCCATTCGTAAAAGCATACATGTTTAAAAATAATCAAATACAGCCAAAATGAATTTGTCCAAAGCAAATCATGTCTAAATGCTTTTATTTTCTTCTTTGCTTAACTAAGTGGTCCAATGTGTAAGGAGGAAGTGCTTATGTAATATATTGATTTTAATAAATTCTTTCATGCTGTCCTAATGAGACACTCTCATAAAGAAAGAAAGTAAATACAACTTTGATGGAATTACCTAAGATGAGGATATGTCTGGTTGAATAAATAATTAACAATGTTTCACTGCTAAAGAAGGAACACATTTCAAACTATGTACCATAAGACACCAGCTCACATATTCTCTTATATAAAGAAATAAAGCTCAGTGGTAAGATATTGTGGAAGTCACCAGAATGGATAAAGCTGCAGGTACCTAGGAGGTTAGGTAAATATTTCATTTGGAGTAATGCACCTTACTAGACAATATAACATCTAAAATACATAATTGAAAAATATTATAGAAGGAAGATGGAGACAATTGATAAAGCAGCAGCAATGCAGAAAGTAATGTGGAAACTATATTGAAAATGACAACATGAGTATGGATGGATGATAGCACAAAAATGCAAGTCTTGCTAAGGTGATTTTAAAGAAATTTCTGTACACAATAAGATATTTTTCCAACAACTAGGCCCTAAATAATTTGTGGCTGGAATAATCCATCTATTTGAGGAATCACAGTTTGAACAAAGATGTGGATATACCACAGACTGAAAAGGAAAACAATAATAAACCGTAGAAATTTAAGAAACACCACCTGGAGGACAAAATTCATAGAAAGGAATCATAGAATAACCTGAGTTGGAAGGGACCCACAAGGATCATCATGTCTAACTCCTGATTCTGCACAGGACAACTCCTGATTCTGCACAGGACAAAAGCATTGTCCAAACACCTTTTGAACTCTGTCAGGTTTGGTGCTGTGACCACTTCCCTGGAGAACCTGTTCCAGTGCCCAACTACCCCCTGGGTGAAGAACCTTTTTCTAATATCCAACCTAAACCTCCCCTGACACAACTTCAGACGATTCCCTCAGATCTTTTCTCTGGTTACCACAGAGAAGAGATCAGTGCCTGCCCCTCCTCTTCCCCTCACAAGGAAGTTGTAACTGCAATGAGGTCTCCCCTCAGTCTCCTCTTCTCCAGGCTGAACAGACCAAGTGACCTCAGCCTCTCCTCTTTGGCTTCTCCTCAAGGTCCTTGACCATCTTTGTTGCCCTCCTTTGGACACCCTCTAACAGCTTAATATCTTTCCTATATTGTGGTACCCAAAACTGCCACAATATTCAAGGTGAGGCAGCCTCAAAGTTGATGAGAAGCTACTCCTCCATAAACTTAGGAAATTAACTTTTCAAACAGGGCATGTTTTTACAGCATGTCTCATTGTAGTGCACAGATATTGGGAGAATATGCAGAGAAGCTGAGTCAGGACGTGGAAGCAGTCAGGAGCAGAATGGAGTTTAGACTGTGCCAAGGCACAGACCTCAGGATTCCTAAGAAAACCTTTACATAGTCTGGTTTTACATCAGGTAATAGAATCATTAAAGCTGTTTTTCACATTCCAAGAGGATGGAATGTAAAAAGGGAGACCTGGTAACACAACAGTACATTTTAATTTAGGCCCTGAAGGGGCAATCATTCTGGCTAGATCAGTCTTGCTGAAAATTGTTTAAAATCTATATGCACTCTTATAGGAACTCAGTAATTTGTTTCTATTCAAAAGAACAGCAAAATACTGTTAATTATTTAAAAACAACATCACGGTTATTCAGTTACAATATTAATTTAATTTTAATTTCTATGAAACATGTTATAGTGCTGAAATACTTTCTCCAGCATTAAGCTATTAATTCAGTTCACAACAATGTTTAAACAATTACTTGTAATTGACCATTATCAATAGAGAAGGTTAGTGCAATACATTAGTTCTACACCAATGCATTTTACCTGTTTTACATAAAACAAAAGTTCTAGTCTGTGTCTGTCCAAAGCTGCAAGAAAACATTACTAGTTTGCAGATGAGATGTTAACAGGACCTGTTATTCTGGTGGTGAAAGCTAGATTTTCTAGAGTTAAGGAGTTAATAATTTAAGGGAAATCAGCTCAGCACAAACTGCTTCACCGTTGATGCCACCAGGAAATCAAACTAATTTTCTGAAAAAATGCAAACATTTACCCATAAAGTCTATAGCAATCACCACGGCATGGCAAGAGCAACACTCTTTAAGGTCTGAACCTGGACTGGAAACCTTTGAGCTTCAACATGCAGAATGGCCATACACAAGAATAGAATCAAAGAATCAAATAATCATTTAGGTTGGAAAAGACCTTTAAGATCATCGAGTCTAACTGTAAACCTAACACTACCAAGTCCCACTAAATCATGTCTCTAATTGCCACCTAAGTTCAGAACTAGACTTAATTTCTCTGTGTTGGGCAACATTTCAAATACCAGACGAAGGTCTGGATGAAAGCTGTATTTCTGATGATCAGTAAATTGCTTTACTTAATTTTTGTAAACTGAAAAAACTCACAACCCCAGCAGAATCTGCTTCATGAGTGGATTTTTCAGATCCCTTAAAGTACCTTAAATAGTCAGGCATTTCTAACAATGAGAAATACAACAAAGCTCACTCATGCCAGTTGGAAAATGACTCAACAACTGATATTGTAATGTTTATTGAATTCATCATTAACCTTGTAAAAGTTTGCTTGGGAATAGTACAAAGCAGCACACCAGCAGTGTCCCAAGAAGACCATCAGGGTAACATTAAATATTTAATATACTTCACTGGTGTCACTATCTGTAGTCTACCTACAGATAACATGAAGTAATCACCACAATTTATGTTTTAGTATATTAAGGGATAAGTAAGCATGTAAAACTGCAAATGACCATATTCTCATTAATTTCTTTGTCAGCTCACCACCTGCTTATCTTTACATTTCCACATTACTCATTATAGTCTGCTACTCATTCTCTTCCTCTTTTAATTTTGCTTTGTCTTTATTTTCCTCTTTTCCTTTTCTGTCTTCTTTTTTTTTTGCTTCACATTATTCATTTTTATTTGCTTCATAAAGTTTCTCATCATCTTCCCTTTCTCAATTCCCAAAACTCCTATCCAGCTTCTAAGTGTTCCTCTGCCACTAAAGTCACTCAGTTTTGTATGAGTGTATATTTTTACATATTCACCACAATCAATAACAAGTTCAATTCTGACGCTGATATCCTTTATTTAAAAATCTGACTCTTAATCTGCAGCTCTGAGCATCCATCTAGAGCAAAAGGGCCAGATAACAGCAGCTGTTAGAATAGAAGCATGAGTGTAAATAATGTGTGAGGATGGGATACACAAATCTCTCTGAAAGGGTACTTTCACAAAACTGTTTACATTAAAGAGGAAAATAACCATCAGCCACATTAAAGATTATGAATTATAAAGAGACTTCTGACTTGGAAAAAAGGTATAGATGAAGTACAGAAATTTGAGGTAGCAGGGAGAGACCTTGGAATGGAAGCAGCAACGCTCAAAACCTTTTTGACAGTTGCAAAAGTTACCATCCAGTCATCCCAAGCCCTGCATTGGTGCAAGCTTGTGGGGCACCTCAGTGGCTCCCAAGGCAGCAATGGGCACACACAGCACTGGAGAAACCATGTCTCCATTGCAAGGTTTGTGGAGGTAAGGGGATGAGATTTTTCAGACTTAACTCACAATGTAAACGTACCCTAACTTGCTTCCTCCATGCCCCATCGTCTGACTTGTCCCCTTTTCTATGTCCCTTCCAACTCAAAATCACCAGCTATTTCTTCAACCTTTCCCAAAACCCAGGTCTCTTCCCCTCCCACTACCAGTATGCAGTTATCACCTCAATTTAAAGCCAACAAGGCTTGACTCCTCCTCAATTTGTAACTATAAACTGATCTTCACTTTCAGCATCAGCTACATGCCTGACTTTCCCTCTCCTTAACTCACTGAACATCCATCCATGGCAATCCCCCTGAGTTATCTTCTCCTTCTGATGACATTACTAATATTTTTCCCTTTTTATTAATCTATTATCAAAGTGCACTAACAGTCACTATCAGTACACCACTTAGCATAAAAGGGTCTCAGTCTGGACCGATCTTACTAAATAGTAACAGTAAATAAACTAGTAATAGACAATATTGGATTTACTCTTATTATGGTAAAGCATAATATTCAAGATTAATAAATTGAGGGCATGCTTTTTTATAATAGCATAATGATTTAGAAATATCCATGCTCAGAATGCACTTCTTAGAGTAATTTACTATGGATAAAATTTTTACAAATATTTCATCAATAAATCATATTTCCACAATTTTCAATTTCTTTGCTTGCTCAAACATTCCTGACTTATGTCTGCTAATATTATAGTCATAATTTCAAAGCAATGGAAAATATTTCTTTTTCTAAATTTCCATGCACATATCTTGTTAAAAATAAAAATTTTCTTAAGTCTCCCCAACACAACATAATATCTTGCAGAGACATACAGAGAAGATGAAAGTGAGTTATGTTTGATACAAGAAGAAAATCTACATTTGTCTGGTTAGTTTTACATTGGATAGGCTAATTTTACCCTGAGACCACAATACATAAATGAAAGGCCAGGATTTTATTAACATGTAACTACAAATTTATGTATACTAGTTAAGATGTTAATTAAGGGTAACATAACTGAACTGCTTGTATTAGTCAAGTAATTATTTCTAGATGATCCTGTATTATTCATGAAGCCCTTTGTATTCACCCCTCTTTCCTGCTGAATTTCAGGTTTCCACGGTTTGAATAAAAACAGATTGCCAAAAAAGAATATAAAGTCAAGTGGTACCAATTTAAATGTAGTGTTGCAATGGCCAACTAAGTTCTTATCAGAGAACATACCAACAAATTCATTTTTGCACACTAGTAGCTGAGTTCAGAAAATCACAAGTTTATGCCAATGCAGCCTACACAGTTGTCTATAAAGGTGACCCAAATTCACATTTTTAAAACAACTTTAAAATCATTCTTGAATGGATAACTCAGAAAATAATTTGGTATAATAGTTTTATAAAATTTTATAAAAACTATTTCTCAGTCCTTATTTTGGTTTTGCTGTTTCTTCATGATTTTGTCGTTATTGTCTCGTAAGGAAGCACAGTCATGTCAGAAAGTTTGAAATATTTAAAATATAAATTCTTTTTAATGTCTTGCCAATTCCTGTTTTCACCTTCAGATTAATTTGAAAAGTAAATCATATAATTATTATTCTTATGTGGGTAGACAGTTTCTATCACTTTTTTCTATTATGTGCATTCAAATGTACATAAAAGGAGAAATTGTGAAGAATTAAAATGAATGCTTGCAAGTGTAAGCTTGTTTAATGGAAAATTAAACATTTCAGAAGTTGAGATTCCCATAGTATCCAGTAATAAACAGAATATTTTTTTTGATTACTTCTTACTGTTCTCCCTTGGTTTGGAAAAACTATTTGAAATTACATTATCCAATAGGTCCTTAAGGGTGAGCCAAAATATAATAAATACAGAATGTACTGAAATACTAAGTCTACGACAGGGAAAAAAAAAAAAAAAAAATCTTTTAAATGTCATGTCTTCCTGACATACTCTGTTCTCATTCTCCTATTTACTTCTTCAATCTGCCTCCAGAATAATTTAACTACACTCCAGAATAAAATATACTTTCATTCTTGACTTTTCAGAGAAAGGTAGAAGAAAAAAAAATTTCCTCACCAGGGAAAAAATTCATTCAGCCTCAGATCTCGAATTCAGTTTCTTTGCTGTCTGTTGACCTTCTTGTTTTCTAGGATGTCCAAGAGAGTCACTGCCTGCTTTTGAAATTTCTCTGGTACCTTCTTCATTGCTCTCTCCTTTCAAAGCAGTACTACCACAAAGCCAGGTAACAGCTGTGCAGTTACTGCTCATCACTCCTGCTTCTTCAGGAACAGAAGTTACACTCTTTTCTTCTTAACTCTTCTGAGAAGCAACCAGCTACACATCATCTGCTGCTGCTCATCTGCTACTATCTGAAAAACTGCCTCCTTGTTGAGGCATAACCTGACTTCCCCAAGATTGTCCTTCCAAACCATGCAAATGACACTTTTATTCCTTATGGAATTAAACTAAAATAATCCTTGTGGATGACACTATTGATCTCTGAATGCACATCAATTCTCACTTTAACGTTTCCTCTTCAGATGGCTACAATGAAAGTTAGTGTTAAACAAGTAGGTGTTAAAGAAGTTCTTGATTAAGTAGGAACAAAGTAAAGGGAAAGTTGTTAGAAAAGGCTTAAGATACATAGGCAATATTGTTTTTCTTATGGTCTGTTCCCATATAAAACAAAATGCATTTCACCTAAATAAACAAACATGCCCTCATTAATCAACTGCCTTAAGTCAGCAAGTTTAGTAGACCAAAATCTACAAAAAAAAAAAAAAAAAAAAAAAAAGCAATCATTCTTGTCCATCAAAACCTTTTGTTTTCAGCCATTGAAAGGCCCAGAACAAATGGTCCTTTTCATAAGTCTGTTCTCAAAACCAGTAAGGATTTCCCCCATCACAGGTGGGGGATCTAGTAATCTAGCATTACTGGCATGGATATAAACATTCTTCTAATTTCCCATCTCAATCTGGTTATGGCCAAGCTACCTCTGTCATAAACCATGCTATGCTATAACATAGTACCAATTCATTTAATTCGTTTAATTAAGGTTGTTCTTGCTAAAATTTCTAAAATGTACTTATTCACTTTCTTCTGGTATGATTAATGCACTGAATACTAACATATGCAAGGCTGTTCAAACATATCTGAACAGTTTTAAGTTACAAAAGCAACTGTAAGACACTTCCTTTTCTTTTGCATTTCTAAGATGCTTGGTTCTGCCTCCTTTCAATCTATCTATTGAATAAAAGTGTATCATCTGTCTGAAAACTGGATTCTCCCTGTTTTTCCCCCTACTGTCTCTCCTGCCCTCTTAATTAACAAAATACCACCTGCTGTCCATTTTTTTATATTCCTTTACATTTTATCTTTCTTTCCACTATCTTCTAGAAGTCTCATAGCTGTCAAAACCAGTGTATTTTATTAGTCTGAATTTCTAAGAACTTTTCACATGCTTCATAACGTCCTGGATACTTCTCAAAAATGTCTTCCCTTATTGTTTTGATCAAATTCCCTTTTCATAGCTTCTCATCAGGGTAGGAGCACATGCTCCTGTCCTCTCAGTTCTCCTCCTAAAGTCCAGTTTTTTATTATTGCTTTTTTACACCACCCTCTTTCTCAATGGCATCTGTAAGTCAGCTCTTCTGAGGTACTGCCATTTTAAAAAAAATATTGACTGTTTAAATCAACAAAACTATGTAATATTTTGGGGCATTTACCCATCAGTGTAAGCCATTAAAACCACAGAGGAAGAAGTAGAAGGAAGTACATAGGCAGAAAATTCCTTTAGCAACCTCACTAACAGGATGGTCATGACTATGAACTATGTGTAGCTTTGCAGAAGTTGCAGCAAACTTTGCCATTAGGGCAAGGGGCAATCAAGAAACAGACTGATCTCAGGATCTTCTTGTGACACTGTGTTTTTATATTCCAGCCTCTTCATAGAGCAAGAAGCAAAGGACAACTGCATCGTCTCTTCCTTGCCCACCTTCCTCCTACACCACAGGAATAAATTGTCATTCATTAAATTAATATGCTACAATGATTTACAATTAAGTTATCACTAGCAAAAATTAAATATAATGTATATGCAGAGTAATTGCAGTGTGCAATTCAACATAAACACCTCAAAATTTCCTATATATCTGCTTATTCCCTACATAATTTATAAAGATGATGGTAATTTGGAGACACTTGAAGGCCTCTACAAATAAAGGGAGAAAATATCCTTTTTAAAAAAAAACAACTTCTAAGCAGCTAAAATCTGCTACTTTCCAGGCTGCCCACAGGCACATAATTCTTTTCTTGTTTACTGAGTAAGTTGCTTCCTCTTCATATGTTATTATGATTTGGTACCTTTTCTACAGACAAATTGAAAAGGTGTCAACAGATTCTATACCTATGCAAAAAACAAATATTCCTGTTCAGTATATGTTACACTGAAGCCAGAGGATAAAGAGGGTAAGATAGAACTCACAAATAGGGAAAAAAAAATAAGGCATTGGCATAGTACGAGAATGTATCTCTTGTACTTGTTAAAACTGCTGAATATATTGAGCATTCAGGAGAGGAAAAAAAAAAAGTAAGAAAAGAAAGGAAAAGCTATGTAAGGGTATTATGCTGATGGTTATTTTTTGCTAGAAAATATTTGTCAGTATATTTTTTCAAGAGGAAAAGAGTCTCTGCCAAAACCTTATAAGATCTAGAAGTCGCAGAATATGCTGTTTCTATATTTTATTATTATTTACTCTATTTATTATTAAAACTCTAAAGTTATTGATATGGATTATTCTTTACCACAAATTACAGTAGTATAAACATTTTCTGGAAATTAGCTCTTTGTAAACTTTTACAATATACTGTACACTATGTAATAGCTCTATGGTGGTGAAATTATCATGCTGGAATAGTGGGCCATGCCAGTGGATTACAGTAAGCAATGGCATTTAGGTTTTAGACCTGATCTTAGTATCAAATAAAATAATTAATCAGCTATATATATTTTAAAGGACTAGAAGCAAGAGACCAAAGGACTGGACTGGATCATTTTCTTAGTAAAAGAGAATTCAAAGTTACAGAGAGATCCAGCCAAGTTACTTGTGTTAATACAATATTGATACATATTCATTAACATACATTTCTTAACAAAGAAACTGGAACAAGAGTAACAATACAATAACCTCTTTTCTTATGCAGACACCATAGAGAAGATAACAACAGAGCTCCTGGAGGAGCAGGAAAACTAATGTTTTTCACCTTTATTCTTTCTCCAGCTTTCAGCACCATAACCCCTTATTTTCCTGTTCCTACTGCTCTAAGGGAAAACCCTTGATCCAAAATTGCATGAAACCACAGAAAATGGGCAGAACAAAGGAGAGGTATTTTGAAGGTAATGCATTAATATTTTTTAAACACACTAAGAGCCTTAAATCAAAGACATTATACAGCAAAGACAAATTCTTTGTTATTATCCAGCTGTCATTGATCTGGAAATCTCAAAGCCCACGGGTTTCTTGAACTAATTCCAGGCTTTCTTGGATCCTACCATGGCAGAGATACTCAAAGAACAACTTGTCTTCTGACACTTTGATCCTTTTGCTTCCATTCACAGACAAGACCAGGAAGACCAAAATCATACAACCCAACCCATTCCCTAAAGACTGAAGCAGAGTGCAGAAAAATGTTAGCTTCAGTATAACCTTTGATTAATCACTGTGTAGATTCTTATGTTAACAGAATTCATAGAAATTTGAAACTAAAACACCTATTATGTCATCCAATCTAAGCAGTTGGCAGAGAAGGACTTGTTCTTTAAAGCATATTTTGGATGGTTTTATTCAGTTCAATTTTAAATGTAGAAGCTATGCAGCTCCCACTGCTTTCTTTGATAAAGCTGATTTATTTATTGTTTGAATTAATTTCACCATCTCTAGTCATAGCAAATACGCTCAAGATGCTGTTCTTAATAAAAATATGGAATGTCCTCAGTAATTTATGTTAGCTTTAAAATAGCCAGTGAATATCCAAGCTACAAGTTCTGTTGAAATATATCTTTGCATATAGCAGACTCTTCTTTTGATATTAATGAATGCAGGAATCTCTAAGTACTTGGCAGTCATTTCTGATGCAATTAAAAAATGTTATCCAAATTGATGTGCTTTAGTAATCAGTAAAATGTGATTCGTAAGCTTGGCTTTTTCTTTACACAGTTATATTTCTGAATGAATTTTTTAGTTATTCCCAAGCACTACTGGGTAGCAAGTACCAAAAATACACTTGGTTACCAACTTTTTTCTAAATTTTTATTTCTTCATGAATTCAGAATTTAAAAAAAAATTGTAAATAAGTCAGAAATATCTTCTTGTTATTGAGTTTTCCATCTTGAAACATAATACCTATCCTACTCTTCTGTAGAGTATTAGTAATATTGAAAGAATTATTTAGGATAGATACTTAACCTAATTTTTACATTACTGGTAGGGCAACTCAAGTAAAAGTACAGATCTACCGTAAATGTAACTAGGCTAAGTAGAAAGAAACTCATAGGTACTTACTAAGTTCTAACATAGTTCCCAAGACCTGGGTTTTAAGAGTAACTATAATTAGTGTTGCCTATAGTCAAAACATGGGTAAATATAAATATATAAAAAACTTTGGTAATTTTATATTTTCTTTTTTTTTTTCAAGGAAAATGTTTGATAGACTGCTGACTCAGTTACCTAGACATAAGATTTGTGCCCAGTAAAACCATTTCACCTACATGGACAGAAAATAACAGGATTAAAAGGACTGAGTTAAGTCTTCATAATTCTTGCATAAGAACACTTTTTCACTAGAGAAATATTTTCTGAAGTCATAAGGAAAATGAACACACATTAAAAATACCCAGCTCTTTAATTCAGTAGGATAGCATCTGTATTTACTGCACGATACAATCTTTATGACATACAGAGATTGTCTTTCTGTTTGAGTTGCCTAAAATATTATGCTGGTCGCGACCTTGGAAACGTTTCTTAAGCATTTACTGTAGTATTACAGAGATCTTTTGCCAGAAGAGTCACTGAAGAGCCATGGACTCTTTGGGGGCTTTCCATATTAGGGGTTTTCTTGCTCCGGATTAAGCATGCCAGCAGTATTTAGTTGCCGTTCTGTATTTAGAACTGATTTGCAGGAATGGATTTGGTAAGAAATGTTGAAACTTCTTGTATTTCATTGAGTTAAGTTCACTCCCACAAGACAATTTAGGGAAACATCTGTTAAGAAAGCTCTTGCAGACTATCCAGTACTACACCAGCTACAGCAGATTTCTACAGCAGATTACCAAACACATCAGGAAATATGCATTTATTCACCTGCAATTTTAATAGCCCCAAAAGACTGTGAAGAACGTGCATTTCAAAGATTTTGGTTTTTTTAAATTACAGCTTATGGGATAATTATCACAGATCCCTGAAAATAGTTATTGATGTTTAAACAGAAATATATTCAATTAAACGATTAAATTTAAAAAAAAAGATATCCCTTGAGGAAAATATCCAGTCTCTTAACTGCCAGTCATAAGCTTTCTGTGAAAAAAGTTTTTAGCTCCTCTTTATTAAAGTACAAAATGTTTAATTTAATTTACTATATAAATTGCATAGCAAATACACACAGGACATTCAAATTTAAGGTTAAAAGTCATTTCTCTTACATAGTAACCTTCTAATGTCCAGATTCTCTTTCTGCACTGTAACTGTAACACTACTGAAAGATTTCTCCACATGTAACATTAGTAGGACATAATCCTGGCACAACTACCTGACTGAACTTACTCTGGAGCTGCAATACCAACTCTTACTGCACTTCCATAATATATGACATCAGTAGTGGTGATCCAATAAATAACAATCTTGTATCTGCTCTGGGACCATTTATAATCTTATATTTATTTGTATATCAACACTGTGGTTACAATGTCCTACTAATCTCCCCCAGTAAGAGTTGGGGTTTTGTCAAAGATGTCAACAGCCATAAGCAGAAGTGTGAACTATTGGGGGTTTATTTAATCTTACAGCCACTGCGTCCTTATTCATAGTAGTTTGAGAAACATTATTTCCCACTCAAGGTGGCTTGGTCTGAAGCTAGGACTTGACAAAGGAAAGAAAGGGGTCTCTCAAGGTAGAAAGCACAACTAAATTTGATCTAATCCTGATCTGTAAATGAATTTTAAAATTTACTTCAAAATATAAAATAATCAGAAATATGTTTCATAGATGAAATTAATATATGTAGGACGCTGTGAAGAACCACCTCACTAAAATTCCAACTTATTGCTCTTTAAACTTGAACCCTCCTATCAGAAGTGACTTACGGATTAATTATACTTTAAGCACTTGTCTGCATGTCCCAGCAAGCAAGCTACTTTATTCTGAAAGATGTAGCGTTTCAAGTATTAAAACTCTACCATCCAGACATAAACCAACCAAGAACCATGTTCCACTATTAAAGTTTTACAATTCCAGAATACACTGAGAGACTTTAGAGCTGTAGGAAAATAGAACACACAAAAAAAAGTTTTCAAAAGCTACTCTGCTTCTCTTTCATAATAAAGACAATCCCACACAAAACTTTAGAGAATGCAGATGACAGAGAGGAGAAGAAAAATAACTTCTACGAAGTCTCAGTACAAGTGGAAAAAAATATATTCTGAGAATCAAAATCACCTAATATGTTACTAGACTGTGCAATATTAAACTCTTCATCTTCAACAAGTTTTTGTGCATTTGCATACGAACTTAAAGTTAACAAATAGGACGTAGGGACTGAAGTTCATAACATTTTCAGTTCAAAGTAATAATAGCATCACTTACCTAAAAATTGGTCTTTGGAGATGCTTTTTCTTGATTGTAACACAATCATCCATTTAAAGTGGGGAAAAAGACTTCTTCCAGCAAATAACTCCAAAAAAACCCAGTGAGTAATCAGAAAACTTGTTCTTAGCTACTGTGCTGCAGAGAGCACACAGAATGGTATTTTGGTCCTGGGGGAAGCCTCCCTCCCTCTTTCTGACAGTGGAGCAGAAAAGGGCCATAGAGGCCACATAAGCAAGGCACAGCCGTGCACTACCAAGCAGGCTGCGCAAAACTGGAGTTAAGTTGATTGAAGCACAGAATTGTACTGGATTCCTTTCAACTGTGCAAGAAAAGGGGGGAGCTTTGCCAAGTGCTACCCAGGTAAAAATATGTTAGATTATTCCAGCCATGACAGTACTTCTTACACATACTGGTCGAAGTCTTAAATGCAGAGTCACTCTCTCTCTCTCTCTCTCTCTAAAACACACTGTTCCGAGGCTCAACTTTTTTTCTTCAAAATAAAAGTTGTGCAGCTGTTTCAGCATTCCCATGCGAGTACCTTCAGAAAATTTGTTCTGGTAAAAAAACTGTATACAAATTAATGAAGATGGATGGATCTGGTCTGTGAGGTTGGCTCTACTTCAAGAGATTGTAATTATTTTACAATCTGGCTTTTATTCACTAAGGATGATGTGTGGATATAACTATGCAAATTAAAGCACTGCTTATAATTTTTAGCATACATAACCTAATAACCTAGAATTGGCTGGAGCAGAATATGGTGTTTGCAGCTGGTAGGACCACAACTACATGAAACAAACCAATGCTACATCAGTGAGGAAAACAAAAATGACCAAGTTCAGATAGTGACAGTAGCAAACAGTTACTGTTTGCAAGATAAGGTTTCAAGAGAGATCCAAACTGAAAAGCTTGCTCTGACATCACGCTGACATAAATCAGGAAGAATTCAACCGCAGCGAACTCAGGCTGTAAACAAAGCAATAAAGCAGAAGCGGCTGACCATGGCTCTCAGTGAACTGGGAGTCATGAGGGGTTCAGGTGAGACACAGTTGGGCACGTCAAAGGGCCCATTACAAAGCTGTGCTGGCACAGGTCTTGACGGGAAACATGGAACTCAGCCAGAGCAGCAGCAAACTAGCAGCAAGCCATCACTGTGTGCAGCTGCACACTCTGGAACCGTGTGCCCCCTTCCTGCTGAGGGTGGAAAGATCCTGCCGAGTTTCTTCCCTATGTCCCAGCACTGGAGCTCCTTTACAGCTTCTTGCAAAGCACTGTGTGTGTGGAGTTCCTGATTTGGGACAAGTAGGATCAGGATGGTTGGGATTCTTCTCCAATTCCATTAGTGGTTGGAGGGAGAGGAGAAGAGGAGTAGATTTACACAGTTAAGTGAATAACACTGGCATCATCAAATTAAGTTTGAGGGACAGTGTAAGGGTACAGAAAAGGCCAGATAAGGAACATTGGGATGTGTCAGGCTATATATGACCATGAAAGTTTCCATTATATTATGTACAAATTATTATTAAATTAATGATATTTTCACAAAATAATGCTATATAACAAACAGAGAGATGCTAAATATTGCATTAATATGTATTTTCACAAAGGAAAACCTAGCAGTTTAGTGTTTTCTATTGGAACAAGCAAAATCTCTTCCTAGAGTTAATATATAGTGCTTATACAACAAAGTGATGGTGTCAAGTTTGGTTAGTCTAATAGAATCCTGCAAGTGATCCCCACACTTTATACAACTATTTCCTCGACACGACAGTGGAGTAACTATCTAAAGGGAAGATTATCAGACTGTCATCACCAGTTATTTTGTGTCAGTTCAGTTTCATATTCCCCCAGTATTCATTCCTATTTCTTTGAGAAGTAGAGAGGAATACATCTGCATCAGGAAAACAATTATCTTTATCAGATTACAACTAGTTTTATCCAAGATCTTGAAGGATCTGAAGATCTTTCTTCAACAGTATGCAAAGTGTTGTCATATTTTTAAAGATCTTCCTGTAGTCATGATCTTACTTGTTCTTGCCTGCCAAGGTTTACTATTTCCTTCATGTAGTTTTCTTGCTCTGGGTTTTCAGCATTTCAAAATAATTTGCTGCTTTTTGAAGTGTGCTCACTCACTGATAATACAGAAAGCTGAAAATCACTTTTCCTTTCTGTTTCACATTACGGGTATATATTGTTATACTGCTGTTATTTAGAGGGATTATCTGTAGCTCGTGGTAAAATTCTGAAAGTTACAAGAAAGAAAAAAAAAAATCTCCAAATTCTCAGCAAAAGCTATACCAAATATGTGTTTCCACTGAACTCCCCAACCTTTTATCTAGCAGTTTATTGGTCTTGAAACTAGAACACATCTTAAAAGTATATTTTTCTGAGCCTAGTCCAATGCACATTATTGTTCATGGGACTTCCATTCAAGTATGGCACTGTAAAAAGTATCATTTGGGGGAGTTGAAATTCCTGCAGTGCAATTACTTTGACTACAAGGAATTTTTGAGCTGTCAAAAAAAAAAAAAAGGACAAGGAACGAAAATGTCAATAGGAAACAGTAACAGAATTTCAGGACTTTACTTGAAATTGCATTAGTTTTCATCTTCCAAAGAGCCATGTTTGACCATTTGTTCTATTCAACACAACAACTACCCACTGACTTCTTCTTTATAATATTGAGAAATCAAGTCTACATATTAAATAAGTATTCACACAAACCCTTCAGCAGAGGGCATTACAGAAAGATATGATAGATCAACTCAACTCAGGCCTGAAGCCTGAGTTCAGTGGAAAAATCACATGAATAAAATTCCCCAGCATGTAACTTTTTGCAGATTGCAGTATTAGAGCCCATTAGTCAATTGTAGGCTATACCTGTACCTTCTACACAGAATGCACTGAAGAGGTGCATTTGAATTATAATGAGGAAGTCTTTTGCTTGATAGCATTATAGTAATTTTAAAAAGTCCTCTATAGGTAAGCTTCATCATATTTCTTACTTCAGACTAATCCTTTTAGGAATAATTAGAATGGTAGAAGCCTATTTAAGTGATGCCCTAGAGATATCTTATTTAATTTGCCAACATTGGATGAAACTCAAGCAGAAAACACCTGAATTTGTTTTTCTCAATTTATTTTCCAATTATTGTTGTTATTGTTTGCCCATTGCAGCCAATGACCACTGCTCATTCTATGTAATGCAACCTATTTTATTTCATCTCCCATGCATAAGTTAGTGCGAACAAAGACTTTTTGAACCAAAAGCCTGTAGTGATTTAATGCTCTCAGAACCTGAGTTTCCCAAACTTCAGGGTTTATAGCTAATAGTTAAGTAAGATAGTTAAGTAATTTGATATTTAATACTATGTCTCAAGACAAAAGACTACATATGAGGTAGAACTAAAAACATTTTATTCTGCTTGTTTTAATGCCACATATTTCTTAGTGATCTGTAGCTCTTTGCCAGAAGTCTAGAAATGTAATTATTTTTCCTAGTTTAATTTCAAAGCTGTGGGCAATTAAGAGGTAAATTTAAGAACCAGTAATCTGTATGTGTCAGACAGTTGATATTTTCTACTTTCTAGCTAAAATATCTACTGCTATGAAGATATGTGTAGGCGTTGCTGGTTGGGGTTAAGAGCTCTTTTACCTCTGTAGAAAGATAGATAGGTGGGAGGACCAAAAGAAAGGGAAGATAAAGAAATTACAAATGCATGATCAACCACATATGGGAAAAAGAAATTACCTTTATGAAAATGCTGAAATATTGGTGAGAGAAATAACGGGTAAACCATACTGTCAGAGTAGTAGTTCTGTCAAAGTGTACAGATAATTTATCTAAGCATCTTGCTGTCTGAAGGCCAGCACTATTCGATGTTTTCTTCAATAGTTTGGATGGAGATAGGTGATATGCTTATTCCAGAAAAATATTAAGCCAGTAAGCTTTTCTTAATGTCTTTGACAAACTGCAGAAATGTTCAGGGAAAAAAAAGTATGTTAAAAATACCAACTTCTACACACAAATGGGAATAATTGCTGGCCCATTGGGTAGGCAGCATTTCTTCAGAAAATGCACGGGAAGTAGCAGTGAATCATACACTAAACAAACTATCAGTCTTACAAAAACCAAGCATGATCCTGGGAAATACAAAAAGAAGTATTGTCCAGAAGAGCAACCTCTCATTCTCTGTATTCCTAGGGCTCACCTGAGGCACTGCTTCTTGTTTTGAGGCAACACAATTCAGCTGACACATACAGGACTAAACCTTGATGAAACAGAAATCTAGAAAATATCTCATATGAGTAAAGGCAGAAAGTCACACTTAATCCAACCTAAAGAAAAGGAAAAGGAAACGTAATTAAAAATATTACAGATTATAAATATAGCTGTGTAATTTATGGAAACAGATTATTTTACTTATTCCTGTGGGCAAGAAATAATAAACTGCAAAAAAGCTTATAGGGCTGAAAGTTGTGGTAATAAAGATTGAACAGTGAAAAGAATACTTATCAATGGAAAGTAATAAACACATTAATTGCTGAGGGAATCTGTTCTTGGAATCACAAGGAGTAGGTTTCTAAGGGTAGATTTTTTAAAAGACTATATAAACACACTTTAGAAATTATTAGCCTTGCCTTGGAGGAGAAAATAGAGTAAATAGTCTCTAAATACAGCATCCAACCTCATCGTTCTAAAATCCTTTGGTAGCCAACTGCTACTATCAGCTTCTAACTGAACCTGCCATTTACTTTGAGATATTTGTGTGCATGAAACCATTTACCAATCAACTGTACCATTTAGGCTTTTCAATTTTTCACTTATTTGCCATTCATCCAAACTTCGAACTTTGGTCCTTAATTCTGGCAACAAAGTGTGACACTTAAAGCTTTCATCCATTAAATGCCATAATTTCTGTCTTGCTTCCATAGTAAAGCAAGGGGTCAGAGGCTTTCCCCTATTGAGCAATAAGAGAACAAGTGGAGAGCTAAGTTTCATGCATCCATTTATTTTCTGCACTAATTAAGTAGATTAAAAAAAAAAGACTTCATACTTCTACATCCTCCTCTTCTTAGAGGTCTGAAATATAAAAATCTAAGGTAGGATTTATGACAAGAATGTTATTTTACTTTTGGGTACAATATCTTGTACCAGTTCACTGCTTTGGAAATTTGTAAAGTAATTAAATCATTAACTAAAGCATGAAGAGGAAACCTTTTACAGTAGGAAGTCAATGTATGTTGTCCAACTCCTAACAAGATTTTTATTGAAATATTGAAAATTGCTGGATGCTGGATTAAATTTAATCCATAAAGGCTGTATACAGTGCAAGGATTCAAACTTGATGTATAAGAAACTGGAGGGGATTATGTGAAATCTATCTATACTATCACTATCACTTCAGCAATAGCGTCCTCCAAGGTTCTATGTAAGACAGAATAGCTTCCATAGCCTTTTCATTAGAATGAGAGGATAAGTCCCTCAGCATGCCTTTTACCAGTTTCTAATCTCCATGCAGAGTCTCCAAATCTAACTGTCTATATCAAGTTAATAAAATTGTCCAGGTGTCTGATGTCCCCAGAAACAGGTTAAACGCTAGAGGAGATGCTGTGATTGCCTGCCATACAAAAGGTAGTGTTTATCACAAGCATGTCATGCTTAATATATAATACTACCTGTTAGACCCATGTTTGTGTAATGGTTTAAGAGCTAAATTATGGGTGCCCACATTCTTCATATAGATACTGTCAAGGATCAGGCTGAGTGCTTTTTTACCCAGCTGCCACACCAGGTTTGCATTAAGCTTACTGCACTCTGAGCAGTGTAGGACAGCCTCAATTTGGTTCTTCGTGTTGACGTCAGCAAAACCCACTCTCAAACTTAACCTACTGACTTCTCCAAGCTTGAAAAACTAGACAATACTGAAGAGAATTGTGACTCATTAAGAATGCAGAGAGAAAAGCTGGCAAATGTCACTAGATTATTGTAGTACATGTGGTAAAGCTCTGTGAAAACAGTTGTACAGGCCTTCAAGTCCTGGCTTTCTGTTTTACCTCTCCTAAGTAAGAATATTTATAAAATTATTTTATTCTCTCTTACTTTCCCTGTTTACATGCACACACAAATTGAGCGGAGACTTACGTCAACACTGTCTTGCAGGAGATTAATTTCCCTGCTAAGACTCTCCTGCTCAGACTGGAACACAGGAACTTGGCTTAAGAAACTTCCCAGTCCTTTACTTGTGCTTTTATATTTTACTACATCTTAAAAGTTCTAGTAAAACTCAAGCAAATAACAAAAATAAACAACAACATTGGAAGTTTTGGAAATAAAAAAAATTACAAATACCAATGTCTCATGAAACATTAATTTTCCTGATTAATAAAACTCCTCTGAAGAAAATGACCAGTATCACAATTGTATTTCAGTGGATTCTGCACAATATTACTAGGATTTTATATCCTACATCTTCAGTGAAGAAGAGGGGATGAGAAGGAAAGGAAGGGAGGGGAAACAAGAAGACAGAAATTCCTTTGGGATATATGATGCTAAACTAGCACTGAGATACACAAGTCAAAACATGGAATTCTTTGGGTTTGAGCCAGTGCAATATTATTATTGGCCACAGTTGATGGAATTTCAATCTGTATTGGAAAACACTGTAATTGATGTGCCATGTGTTTTCTAAATGTATACATATAATGGCAACTATATATTGGACAATAGAGAAAATACCGACTAAGCATATTGTTGCTCTTTAAGGTGGAAAAGGGTAATAAAATCTGCAGGATTTAGTACAGATGGGCTACAGAAAATCAAAAAAAAATAATGGCTAAACACTTTAAAGGTAATGATTAAAATGTGTCTTAGTGTAACTGTTTGGTACAATACTTAAAGATAGTAAAAAAAAAAGTTTATAAATTCAAAATTGTCTAGAAAAGAAAACAGGAACAACTGTGTCATATGTTAAGCAAAGTTATTGGACAATGGTAAAAAAAAGAAAATTGTTCTGCTAACCTGCAGTTCCTAATGGAAAATATATGGGCACTTAATAGGACAGAGGCTATGCTATAAGGAATAAAAAGAGATATGCTAGGCTGCATTAATTTTCTCTGTATACAATAGTTCTCATCTGGAAGTCTGGAACAAAGAGGCAAGAATCTATCATAACTACCTCTTCACTACACAGATTTTTACTCTTAACTGATGTTCACATCTGGGTTTAGATTTCTGTGTAGGTGGCAGAGTTTTAAAACTTTATTTTTTTGAAAATTTTTTTTTTTTCATTTTAGATTTTGAAAATATTTTGCACTGTCTTTCATCATGGTCTTCAAGATCAGATATTTCATAGTTTTCTGATACTCACTTCATTTTCATTGCTTAAAATACCCTGGTCTATGCACAGTTACTGAGATTTTCTGGTTGTCATAATTAGATTTCTGATATCCAGTTTGACTGACACAAAACTATCTGGAATTATAAACACATGCATTTCCCTAGGGAATTAGCAGTATCTGAGACTCGTTGACATGTCTTTTATATCAACTGTTCTTTGGTCACATTACCATTATCCATTGGGTAGGTACAAAAAAAGCTGCAACAGCAAAAACTCTACAGGTCATTTCATATCATCTTACAAAACTATTTCTCTGAAATAGCAACACTAATAATACCCAATCTTTGCTTTCTGATTGTGAAATATTGCCTTTAAATTACAGTTTCCCCATAGATGTCTTGAAATCTGACATTCATCATTTTAAAGTCTTACAAATAGTGATAAATTAAATTCTCAGTTCAGCTCTATCCTCACATATGTAACATGGCCACAGACAAAAAATGTCTTGTGCATGAGTCAGAAATCTATTATTCTAACACAACAACATTTTGATCATTCTCGTCTTTCTATTACAAAGATATTCACAAAATGTAATGCATACAGCAATGATCTCAATTTTTTTTCTTTCTATCTAGATTCTATTATGGTCTTTGGAATACACAGTACTGTCTTTAAAAGATAATAAGACTCACAGAATTCATTTTTTATTTTATATATAAGTTATCTACATTATTTTCCTTCTTATACCAGCTCATCATTTCCCCAGCACCCCACACACTTTTTCCCAAGTCTCTATTTACTGTGATGACAGTTTTCCAAGCGTGCCAAGTATATGTGTACTCATGACAGAAGACTAGCAGGAAGTTTATCTCTTCTAGCAAAACTTTACAGAGACTCAGAAGGAAACTCATCCTGTTATTTGGCAAGAGCATTTCCAGAGAAGTAAAGCAACAAGCAAAGGAGAAATATAAATGTTTTGTATATCAAATATTTCTCTCTCTCCCAACCACATGAAGTTAATTCTTAGTATTACTAAGCTATATAAAACAATGCTCTCCTGGTAACTGTAGTCTAGATATGAGAGAACTCCAAAACTATTTCAAATGTATCAGCTCACTTGATTTTAAAAGTATGTGTGCAACACCATAAAAGAATCCTTCAGCCTCTTGCAAGAGAAAGTAGGTACAATTATACAAGTGTGCGAAATACAGTATATTTCCCACTGAAAACACTGGTAATAATCCTAATGATAATGAAGAAGGGTTCACTAGTGTGTTCACGTTCAGGAGTCCTTTGGATAAATTTTGACAGTCAGCTAATCTACAGTGACCTTATCAGTACATCACTTACCTAGTCAAAAATTTTAAAAGTAAAAATGGTGCTCAAAAACCTTTCAGTGCTTATACTTTTTATCAAGGGTCAAAAGTTTTCCAGCAATATGAAATAAAAAGAACCTGACGAGAGAATGTGAAACACACCAAACATTACAGTTTATGAAAAAGGAAGGAATCATGGTTTCCTTCAAGGTATCTGCTTAGATTTTTTTCCACTTGCCTTTCTTCTTGGAAATACATCTTTCTTCATTCATACATTTAGAACCTCATTTCAGAAAAACATAATTTCAAAACTTCACTAGAAACACAAGCTAAAAGAAATGGAACATGCATTGATTTTATGCCACTATCTGTCTGAACTTCAGGCTGAGGCAGATTAATTTTGCTAGTTAAATTCTCCAACATGTTTGAATGTGAGTACAATGTACTTGGCTTCATTATTCATGTAGTTATTCTATATATGAATTTAGCATACATGTAACAGGATGGGCTCCCAGCCCCAGAGAATGCACTGTTTTGTTTATCCACTAAAAAGACAAAGCACTCACCAGGGCATTTTTAAACTCCTTATCTATCTGGTCTGTGTATAGTCCGACCAAAGAAGGAGTTATTTTTTATACTACATCTTAAAATTGAACTAAAAGAAACAAAGAACAGAATTTTTAAAACTTTTTTAAATTTTTTAAGTCTGTATACTGATGTCTTTCATGGAACTATTAAACTTCTCATGAGTTACTCCTGAATGTAAGTTAAAACACAATATTTAGTAAGAAAAAGGTTTTCCAGTATCTGAAAACCCCTTAACAACATCTGGAAAATAATTTTAATTACATGTAGATTAAAACTGGCCACTGTGTAATATTTTATGTTATCTAAACTGAAGACTGGGTGTATTCTCTCTCCTTCCAAAAGATGCCAATTTTGTAGCTCTTACTAGGATTTTACCACTCAGTTCCACTCATTCCCTAATGGAAGGAGTTTTGCTTCACACGCTATCTCACATTTTCTTTGAAACCTGTCAAAAAAATAAAGCTAAATTATGTTATTTGTTATGATTCTGAACTATGTTATGTGGGTACCTTCTGACTACAATCATATACCATCAGCTGGCCATTTCAACTACATGATTGAAACACAATTCAGATGAGAATCACTTATGCAAAGATGTGAGATTCTTCTGTTGTGTCTGAGGAGCTTCATGGTTCCCCTTAGTCAGCACACTTAAATATTGTGCACTTTAATCATTTATTATTTACAAATTCTCATGACAAAAGCAAAAGTTGTCATTGCATTGTGCAATACAGTGGTCATTTTGACATTAATTTCTTCTTTGACCAGTACATTTCACACTATTTGTTTCCTTTCTCCTACCTATTAAATGTTTGACAGTAGTAATTAATTTCTAATCTCATTTTTATAAGCAATAAAATCCCCCAATATTTAGTATGTTCCCTTTAATATAAAATGCATATCTTAACAGCTTTTGAATACCACTGCCATGAGCACAGTAAGTCTCTTCTATTATACAGATTATTGTCAAGCAGTAAAGCATAATGAGACCAATTTTAAATTAATTATATAAATAGCCAAGTGGAAAATTTTTAATTATCTTTTGCAGAATTTATTATTAAGAAGAGAGATCCATACATTCATTAAAGCAAACTGCTACTATCCTGACAAGACAAACTAGAACTTGAATTAGTATATCCAAGATAACAACATCCAATCCAGACAAACAATGTGTAACAGATACTACCACGTGTATCACAAACTCATGTTTTCACTGAAGCCCAGTATGTTGCCCTGGGGAATGCTAAGCATTTAGTGGCTCTGTTATTATCAGATTTTACTTTGTCTACTGCTCTATGTTTTTGAATATTCAGACCAGACACTTGGTACAAGAATTAAACCCATGCATATAGAAAAAAAGAACATAAGACGTACTGGTGATGTAAGCAGCCCCAACCAGTCACAATGGCTGCAGCTGAGCTGCAGTTGAGCACACTTAACACCATCAATTCATAGGATAATCGTAGAACTGTTTAGGTTGGCAAAGACCTCTAATATCATTGAGTTCAACTGTAAACACTGCCAAGTCCACCACTAGACCATGTTCCTAAATACTATACCTTCGTGTCTTTTAAATCCCTCCAGAGATGGTGATTCCACCGCTTCCCTTGGCAGCCTGTTCCAATGCTTGACCACCCTTTCAGTGAGGAAACTTTTCCTAATATTCAATCTAAACCACTCCTGATGCCACTTGAGATCATTTCAACTCATCAAGTAATCGGCTTGTTACTTGGGAGAAGAGACCAACACCCACCCCACCACAACCTCCTTTCAGGTAGGTGTACAAAGCAACAAGGTCTCCCCTGAGCCTCCTTGTCTCCAGGCTAAAAGACTGCAGCTCCCTCAGCCCTTCTTCATCAGACTCATTTTCTAAACTCTTCACCATCTTCATTACCCTTCTCTGGACACAGTCCAACACCTCAAAGTCTTTCTTGTAGGGAGGGGTCCAAAACTGAACACGGGATTTGAAGTGCAGCCTCAGCAGTGCTCAGTACAGGGGGACAATCACTTCACCAGTCCTGCTGGCTACACTATTCCCAGTACAGGTCAGGATGCCATTGGCCTTCTCAGTCACCTGGGCATGCTGCTGGCTCATGTTCAGCTGGCTGTTAACCAGCACCCCTGGGTCCTTTTCCACTGGATAGCTTTCCAGCCACTCTGCCCCAGCCTGTAGTGCTGCATGGGGTTGTAATTGTAATTCATTAAAACTAATCGGCGCAGCTAAACAAAATTCGATTAATTCAGTATTCCCCACCATGAGTTGTAGAAGTCTCATCTTGTACATTTTGAAAAACAGATCACGTTTCCTTCACACTGGAGAGAAGTTGTTATAACATCAGTCCCACTGATGTCAGTAGCATTCAGTACATGACTAACTCACCCTCAGCGTGGTCCTCAAAGAGTAGATGTAGTTATAGTCATTAAATATGCTGTATGTGGTAAATCATACTCCCAGCAAACAGACCTATCAAGTTATGGTAGGTCTTAACTAATCAGGACATCTGCAGTAGAAAATAAGGAACTACTTCTATTCCTTTAAAGAAACAGGTTTTGAGGCTCATGAAATAAACCTGTGGGAAAACACACTCTTCACTGAATTTTAACATTTTTCACCCCCCAAGAGCCCTGAACTTGGATATGACCTATATTCTTCCAGATATATTAGCAAAGCTCAGTGCAGCTTTTCAAACGAGGAATTACACCCCTTTAAGTAACAGCAATATTAGCCATGGAGACACTAAACATCCCTCCATACAGCCTGATGGCAGTACTAGTACAGCTCAGAAACAAAAATGTTAGAGAACAGCCTCTTGTACTATCTCACAGCCCTTAGCAGGGCACTTAGCATGGTATATTTTCCAAGCCATAGTCTGAGATAACCAGGCATGGGTCAAATCAACCCTTTAGTAGCTGATGTTCACCTGACAGTGCCCTGTGACTCACTGCAAACTACACAGATTGAGCTTGCACCCTTTACTCTGATACTGCTGTTCACTTTCTTAAGGCTCATTGCTTGAACTTCTTGTGTTAAGTCTTGTGTTCAGTTTGAGACAACTGCTCCTATTCTTCAGTTTTATTTGAAGTAACTCAAAAAATTTATTGTGAGGCCACTATAGTATATTAAAGACTTTAAATTCAGTGACATAGAATGATTCTGGTTTGGTTCAGTGAAATGACTTCATCCTAAAGATACATATAATCAAGAGCATTTAAGTCACATGGAAAATGAAATGAGTTTGTTATAATTAATGACTCTATGACAGGTGCTAAAATATAATTGTTCATTTAACAGCCTTTCTTAAAGAGTGTTTGAGGCATTTATGAACCTGGCTTTCACCCTGACTCTATACAACCAAGCATCTGTGCCCACATGTTATATGTCAGTAAAATGTCAATTACGACTACAAATTTTTCTCACTTGGATCAGTGAAATGCTATTTAATTATCATCTATCCAGATTAGTTATATGAATTCTTCCATTATACTCTTTGACCTTCAGGAAATGCTTCTTTTAAATCTTTAAAAACCATGATTAAGAAAAACATTTCATAAAGCGTATAGCCTAAGGAAAATGTAATGGGCCACTGAGGTCAATTCTGCCAAGGCTGTTTTGGTGTGATCATTTTTACAAAAGAAACACAGGGAAGACCATAGAAATACCAGGAACATTTCTATCAAAACCAAGTTGTTTTCTGTTTCTGATAGTGTCTGTCTTTCCTATCCCTGTGGAAACACTGGTTTGGATTTCTCTGGTTTGGGGAACCATATCTTCAGGGAGGGGTTCAGCAGGAGTTCAAACAGCGACTGTGTTGTGCAGAAGCTCATGTTACATATCCATGGAGGAATAAGGATCTGGAATAATTACGAATTAGACTTCTGAGTGGCTCAAGATATCAAAAGCAAGAAACATGACTGCAAGAAGAGAGCCATTGAAAACTCCCAGAGAGCTGAGGCTTCTTGGAAACATCAGGAATAATAATTGCAGATTAGAAAAATGCTTCATTGGCCTCTTCCAGCAATGGCTGCCAGCCATGAGGAAATAAGACAGAAGGTAGCTTTATTTCCTAGAATTACTGGTTCTGATGCACTTCACATCTCAGCATTTTCCTGTTAGATCAGACAATGACACTAACTATGAAACTGTATTTGCAGATTCTGAAAAAAAATTGCATTCCATCTAAAACTGAAAATTTCAAAACTGCAAACACATATTCTTGAAAAGGGTAAAAAAGTGGGAGACTTAATCACTCATTAACATAAACACACAGTCTGACTCTCTGAAAACAAAAACAAACCAAAACAAATTATGATGGTGGTGTGGGACAAACATCTCAGAATGATATGGCTGAAAGACTGTATTAGTTCTTCACAAGTTGGATTTGCAAATAAAGAACATTTTGCACTTCAGGTTGACACTGTGAACACTAAAAAGGGTACAAAACCTCTCAAGAATAACACTGTCGTGGACACGTGGAGCTCAAAATCAGGTACATAAGTAGCATTTAGCAACCAACAGAAACAGTACAAGCCAAGACAACGATCAGTGTTTGGAAAGAGATGCACGAACTGCAGAAGTCAGATCCCTGTGACAGTGTTCACAAGTGCTAGCAGAGATTATATTCCCAGCATGATACTTTACCTGTTTTCATAACAGCAGGATACTGTTGATTTTTCTTCAACTTTCTGATTACCTCCTGGATCCTTTTCTGTGGTATTGCAATGCAGCTAGTTTTTCCCCATACTGTGTTTGTACAGCTGATTACTGTCACCTTAATGTGGTAAAAGTCTGGCAACTTTAATGCATTTTTGGACAAGTATATTGAATTCTAATTTTGCTCTCACTGTATCTGCAGATCCTGCGGTAAAGTAACAATACTACAAATTAAAGAACAAAATGCACCTGTGTCAGAGGTACATGCCATCTCTTCAGAGCCAGCGGAAACACCTTTCTATTCTGAGAAAAGACCTCTGATAACTTTGCCAAATATACTTTCCAGCCACCTTATGATTCTTAGAAAGTTGCTCCAAGCCCTAAAAGCAATTATATGGATATGTTTCTCAAGGAACCAGAGAACAAAAGAAGTGATGAAGCAAGTCACTGTATTCATTCCAAGTGACCACAGCAGTGGAAAAACTACGTCTAAAAGACAAAGCTACCACAGAGCAAACAGATCACACTTGCACTCTAATTTCAACCAAGTAGTATCAAAAGCATACCTTCAAATTTGCAGGAAAATATCCTTCTACTAGTAACTGTTTTAAGGAAGGATCCTTCCTTGGACTCCACCTAAATTGATGTTGACAACTATAATTTAAATATAAATTGGATAAAAACCAATTTAATCAACTACAAAACCACCTACAGAACCTACATTCATTGTCAGAGGTAAGTACATTATCCTCACAGTTTTTCTTACCTTAATATAAAGTTATGATGTTGAAGTGATGTTTGAATGCATAGGAGACAGCTTTGATTCTAACCTACAGAGATTTAGCTTGTTATTGCTAATACTATGCAAAGTCTTGTACGCTTATGCCATATTGATGGTAGAAGCTGATCACTTCATGGAACGTCCTTAGTTAAGTGAAGTGAGTGGTATTTAAAATAGATTAATGGCAAAAATAACTCAGTTATTTTTCCTTCTTGTATGAACGTAAACGGTGTGGACTGATTGATAAGACTCCGGGCTGGGACCTAAGAGCACTGAACCTTTCATGAGTCCATTGACTTATCTTGGACAGGTCACTTTTAACTCAGACTAAGTTCAACATTGAGCACTGATAAAATTTCTTCCCTTCAAAAGGTGTTTTCATTTTTATGGACTAAAAGTCTTTGCAAGAACTAGGTATTTTTTTCTACCCCTTTTTTTTTTCCAGTATCAAGTAAATTTTCATTTTAGTGATTTGATAGCAACATCTTCTTCTGAAACCCCTTTCCTATGCAGTCATATCTAACAGTATCTTTTTTGTCCCTCATATATCAGGTGCCCCAGCCTCATAGAGATCTTGTTAATTTCTGGATATGTAACTCAATATTTCTTACTAGCACTTGCCATAAATTCAGTATGTCCTCTGGTATAAGCTTTAAAGAACTGCTTTAAAGTGACAAAAAGCAAATATCTACTTGTTCTCAAGGTTTCTGCTTTGTTACAAAACCATACTTACTATTTGGAATACTGCAGCAATTTCCTGCTGGTACTTTGATCCAAGAACATTATGAGCTATGCAGGTGGTTTCTGTCACACTGTCATTCATATTTTTGACAGATTTTGAGTCTGCATAATATTCCCTGATAAAATTCTTAATGTTATCTGTGCCAGGAAAGGAAAACTTATGTTCTGCCAGCTTGCTGACAAACTCAATCTATGATATCAGACGTTTGCTCAGTCAGTAATGCAAATAAACCTTCAAGTCACAGTGGGAAACACTAAAGAACCTTGAAGAAGGCCACTGCACTTGACCAGGCTGACTCACTAAACCACAGGGTCACACGTAATTTGTTGCATATACATAATCTTAGTTTTTACTAAAAAACAGCTTTAGTCCAGTCTGAATATCACAATACACAAAATATCCATTTATTTTCCTGGTGTAAAAGTACTGAAATATCCACACTTTGACACAGTCCTCCCAGACAGACTGAATATATTCACTCGTTCTAAGGCTGAAACCTGCTTTGAAATGCTGTTTTGTCCTAATATAATTAATCAGCAGAAATCTAGAGGATAATATGAGTTTGGGCCATTCCCACAGCAATCAGTTCTATGGAGTTTTAGGTCTTTTCTATTCACTTCCATGGAAGTAATTTCCTCCTCCCCTTCTGCCACTCTTAAAACTTCTTTTGTTACATAACATTTGATTCCTCCACTTTTAGTAGTATTCCAGGATGAGATATGTTTTGGGAAGGCTTTGATCCTAACACACAACAATACAAGGTTACTTTCAGCTAGAGTTGAATGCCTGAAAATAAGGGAAATAAAAGCAGCTCTTTGTGCCTAACCTCCCTGAGTATGAACAGAGTTCAGATGACATGCAAAAATAAATGCTGAAATACTAAATAACAGCATTTAGTTGTTAGGTAAAGACTTTTCACTAACATAGCAATCATTCATGACAACTTGGAAAAAATTTTGATGTACTGTAAAATTTTTAAACAATTTATTTTAAACATTTGTTTGCTGTGATACTACCAAATTTTGCAGTGGTAGATAAAGACAGCAGTGTGTAGTTGCCATACAAACAGAACAAAAATCTCACTGCTACCCCAAAGATCTCACAACATATGTTATGTGAGAAATGAGTACATTGATATGTTACCAAGTCTGAATTTTGTTTTAAACTTCCAGCAATGACTGGTGAGAATGCATCCCACAGTAGTTTACTTATAGGCAGAATTAATTATGCTTTGAGTCATTTTTATAAGGTTCAAAATACAGAGAAATTACAACTCTACCTTGTTAAAATAACGTTCTTTGGTTATAGATAATTGCCGGAGAGCACCTAAAGGAGTGAAGCTACAGGTGATTTGCTTAAAAATGGATAAAAAAATATGCAAATGGAATACTAAACATAACTACTGTATCTCCAATGTCCCAGTCTAGGCAAGGAATAAATGCTGGGAGTCCTCGTTGATGGTAAGTTGAGTATGAGCCAGCAGTGCCCTGGCAGCCAAGAGGGCCAACTGTGTCCTGGGAGGCATCAGGCAAAGCATCACCAGCCAGGTGAGAGAGAGGATTGTCCTGCTCAGCATTGGTGTGGCCTCACCATTAATACTGTGGCAGTTTTGGGCACTGCAAAATAAGAAAAAAATATTAAGTTCTTAGAGACCATCTAAAGGAGGGCAACAGAGATGGTGAAGGGCCTTGAGGAGAAGCCGTATGAGAAGAGGCTGAGGTCACTTGGTCTGTTCAGTCTGGAGAAGAGGATACTGAGGGGAGACCTCATTGCAGTTACAACTTCCTTGTGAGGGGAAGAGGAGGGGTAGGCACTGATCTCTTCTCTGTGGTCCCCAGTGACAGGACCCAAGAGAATGGCCTAAAGTTGTGTCAGGGGAGGTTTAGGTTGGATACTAGAAAAAGGTTCTTCACCCAGAGTGTAGTTGGGCACTGGAACAGGCTCCCCAGGGAAGTGGTCACAGCACCAAGCCTGACAGGGTTCAAGAAAGGTTTGGATGATACTCTCAGGCACCTGGTGTGACTCTCAGGGATGGTCCTGTGCAGCGCTAAGGGTTGACTCAATAATCCTTGTGGGTCCCTTCCAACTCAGGATATTCTATGATTCTGTGATAAGACGTGAAACTGGTTTCAAATTTGAGCAGTCAGCTTCCAACAATGACAAATACAATAGCTAAACCAGTTGAAATATTTTCCTTTGTATAGGCACTACCCTCACCTTAGCATTTTTTTTTTTTGCAATAAATAGATACTTCAGTGAAATAATTAGTATTGTGTCCATTATTCAAGCAGAATCTTGTAATGGTGGAATTTATTAGCATCACAGATTGAGGGGAGACTATCAAAAGTCTTATTAAAAGTCCCATTAAAGTTCTCTGCTTAGTTTCCATCAAAAGTTCAGGGCTAGGCACTGAAACACCCTAATTACTTCCTAAAAGTTCAACCTTCATTTCTCCATTTTATCTGGGATTAAATTAACAACTGTCAGTCACTCCTGAGCGTAGTTTCTTATGTCCTGCACGGAGCTATGCTCTTCACTGAGGTAGACCAAGGAAATAGTTTTTATGAAAGCAAAGAAGCATTTTCTATTTTATACAATTATTGCATTAATTTACAAGTAAAAGCAGCAGTATCTTTTAAAAAGGAATAAGATATAAGATATACTTTCCTCTCCATGCTTTTTCTGAAAGCCTTTGAGCGCTGAGGATCACATGAACACTGAGAGATGTCTGGTGAACATTTGGTTTAAAAATTTTCACACTCATGTTCTGCGACTGCCACTGAAAAGAAGGTCTCTGAAAGGTTTGAAAGTAGCAGGCAGCATTGCTTGATTTTTCCATGCACTAGTCCAACAAGAGATTAGAAAGTTCAAGCACCTGCTCCTGACCCCAGCACAAAAATCCCACTAAACTACGATAAAGAACTTCTTTTAAAAGTGTCTGCTTGCCATAGCAGTAAATGCTAAACAAAATGAGTACTGGCAGGCTGTACATTCACATATGAATTGCCCAAACATCTTGCATTTAAGTTCTGGCTTTGGTTTCCTTTTCCATTTATCGGTATTCTGCATTTCATCACATTTGTCAGACTTTAATTCCCAGGAAGAAGCACCACTAACAGTGTAGCCTAAGAGCCACACAAGCAGCCTGGAACCTAAAAAGTCCAGACAATACTGCCCAGGAAACTCTAAAATTTTTTTACATGCTGTACTGTAAATAATAATAATACGCTCTTTTACAGGAGCTTAATGATTTTACTTTTTCTTTGCTACAAAATGTCTTTCTCTGATATTTTGTATTAACAATACCTACCTTAAATGTGGAGACTGCACCTCTCTACTTTTGATGCCTTTTTAGTTTCCATTTTTTTGTCAAAAGTATCAATTTCGTGCCATATTTTTTTATTAGTTTTGCACTATTTATTATAGATCTAACAGTATTTCAATTTGGAAAACTCGGAGAAAAATCCAAATAAAATAGTGTATTTTAAATTAATTATAGCTTTCCAAAAGTTTAGATGAGTCCAGCCCCTCAGATACATGTTTAGCAATGGCATGTAGTGATGCTACCACTAAAGATTATCCTTACATTTTGTTAGGTAAAAGAAAGTATCCAATTAATTTCTTTCTCCACAGTTTCTGAGAGCCATTTGGTGTTGGTGACTTGAACTGATATTGGTGTATCCAACCCTTGCATACCTAAATTCTCTAAAGCATTCCAGTTCACCTAAGTAAGAATATGTGAAAGACTATTGGTCAGATTTGACAAGTATTTTGAAGGAAAAAATATCACTATTAGTAAGAGGAATTTTCACATATATATATATATATATACATATATGTTCAATACAGCTGACTGTAAAAAATATTAAGTATTTATTCTATCAGCCAAAAGTATAGTTACATAAGAATCAGCAAAAAGGAGATCATAACTTTCTGTGATACATGAAGGCAGCATGCTTATCATGACATTTACGCCTACTCAGATGTTCATCTGGGAAAGTCATACTGACAGCTTAGTACTTGAAGCCATCATTGTTCACAGACACATACAACTAATAGCTAGACAATAATGAGATGTAAGTCTATGTGAGTATGCAGAGGGTGGAAGGTTGTGGTACACCCACATATACCCACTACAAAAACTCCCTATTGCAAGACTGTCTTTATAAGCAGATCAGGAAATCTCAGACGAAAACACTATTTTTGTGAACCCTGTAGAGTTACTTTCCAAGTCTGGCCACTATCCAGAATCTTTCTTTGTAGGTTGGAAGGAAGAGCATGAGGAGAGGTTTCAGAACTTGCTCTCCCTGCATATCATCATCTTTAACAAGATAACACTCCCATGCAGGGTGGACTTGGGCAGGTCCCATTGCAATAAATCACCTGAACAAATCAATAGTCATTTGTCTGGGGTTCTTACTGAGTTCCCAGATTAACTGATTGCATAACACATAAGAAAAAGATGCATGAATTTCCCCACCTTGAAACAGTTTACAATCTGGTAAGAAGTCTATAGAATTTAACATTTCTTTTGGGATAGAGATTTTAGCTTTTAATCAGTTGACTCTGGGTTTCAGAGGCCTCAGAAGTTAGTCCAGAAAAATGAGCTGTCATGCAGGTATATATCAGGGAAACACTGAATAATCCAAAACTGCAGAGATGAGCAGGAGTAGAGATGAAGAGAATTCAATATAACTTTCTCGTCAAGTGATTTGGTTTTGCTACACGTGAGATGAAAAAAAAAATAATAAAAAAATTGTAAGTCCCCTTAAGATGAAAACCTAGCACAGAAATCAATCTTGACATTGCAGATACAGGAATTATCTAGAGTATGCAGCCCTCAGCTATAGCTCTCATATGCAAACTCAAGAAGTGGGGACTGGATAAGTGGACAGTGAGGTGGATTGAGAACTGGCTGAACAGCAGATCCCAGAGGGTTGTAATCATTGGCACAGGGTCTAGTTGGAGGCCTGTCACTAATGGTGTTCCTCCAGTTCGCTACTGGGCCCAGTATTGTTTAACTTATTCATCAGTGAGATGGATGAAGGGGGCAGATGCCTCCTCAGCAAGTTTGCTGTGGACACAAAGGTGGGATCGATGGCCCAGATGCTGTGCAGCCCTTCAGCAGGACCCTGATAAGTTGGAGGGATGAGCAGAGAGGAACCTTTGGAAATTCAACAGTGGCAAATGCAGGGTCCTGCACCTGGGGAAGAACAACCCCATGCACCAGTATGGGCTGGGGCCCAACCTGCTGGAAATCAGCTCTGCAGAGAAGGAACTGGGGGTCCTGGTGGACAAGCTGTCCATGAGCCAGCAGTGAATCCTTGTGGACAAGAATGCCAATGGTATCTCAAGGTGCATTAGGAAGAGCATTGCCAGCAGGTTGAGGAAGTTGATCCTACTCAGCTGGAATGCTGTGTACAGTTCTGGGCTCCTCAGTATAAAAGAGACATGGAGCTCCTGGAGCAGGTCCATCAGAGTGCTACAAAGATTATTAAGGGACTGGAGCATCTCTTTTAAGAGGAAACACTGATGCAGTTGAGCCTGTTCAGCCTTGAGAAGAGATGACTGAGAGGAGACCCTGTCAATGTATATAAGCATCTGAAGGAAGGGGGCCAAGAGGATGGAGCCAGGCTCTTCTCAGTGGTGTCAAGCAATAGCACAAGAGGTAACAGGCAGAAACTGGTGCACAGGAAGTTCCACCTTGAGTATGAGGAAGAACTTTACTGTGTGGGTGACCGAGCACTGGAACAGATTACCCAGAGAGGCTGTGGAGTCTCCCTCGGTGGAGATATTCAAGAACTGTCTGGACACAATCCTGTGCCAAGTGCTCTGGCTTGAGCAGGGAGGTTGCACCAGATGACCCACTGTGGTCCCTTCCAATCTCACCCACGCTGTGAAAATGAGCTACAGTAGATAAAAAACACAGCATTAACAAGAAGGTGGAACAATGAACGTGGAATAATTTTACCAAGTAACTGCAACTAAATATGAGTTCAGGACTTTGCAACCTTATAACTCTGTAACAAGTAGGATAAAAAATGCTGATCAGTTTTTTAGTGGAGGGTAGTCTGGGCATATATTTCAGTATATTTTTTAGAAGGTGACTATTAAAAAACATTAAGTGAAAAGCTTGGCTTTGGGTTTAGCTTGAGTAAGAAGCATCAAGAGAAGTCTTGTGTATCACAATACTTTGTAATGCTAATGAATGAATGTTGAGAGAAAATTTATTGGTATCATTAGGTCTGTTTTGCTAGAACAAACTCATTTCGTAAGGAGTCAAGAGAACTTGCAATCATGTCAGGATTTCACATTGTATTACAGTGACTAAACACAAAAAGAATGTAGCATGCATCTTTAAGTAAAAATAGATGGGGATGACAACCCATTTCATCAATATTGACACAATCTACCTTTAAAAAATTGATGTCATCTACCTTTAAGATTAATTTTTTGAACATTAATAGTAAAAGAATCAAATAACCCACTCAGAAAGAAAAACAAGTGCATAACCTTGTAAGTAAGTGAATGGTTTCATGAAAGGAAAAAAAAACCACTCTCTTTCTCTGCTGCTTTCTCTTTGTGAGTCATGCTCTGGGAGTGGTACCAGAACGGCTTGTTGTCCTAGTTCTATGGAAAAAATCCTTAAGCGAGTTCATTCTTGATTAAGTTAGCATGGTGCCAAAGCAAATGTAAAACACTGCATCTTTGATTCTGTTTTCTATTGTTCCGATTGCGCTGGGGGAGGGAAGCAATCTTAAGGTTTTAACAGCGCTTCAGCACAGGCATTGCTGTGAACAGCACTGGGGTAACATTTCCCTGCGTTTTTCAGCTTCACTGAGGGAAAATCTTTTTCGTACAATTTAGGGATTTTGTTTCTCAATACACCAGTTTCAGCAGTGAATTATTACTTGCACCCCAGCTGCGACAGTTCAGTCCCACTCCATGCCACATCCATTATCCGTTTAACTGTGCCAAGAAGCCAGATCCTTGAAATTATCTGGATTTCTACAAACAATCTGGATTAAAGGTAACTCTTCTTTCCAAAAAAGATTGGAGAAGTGAGAAGAAAGTAGCCTGACTACCGAAGCAAGCACGCGTTACTGAATCCAAAGCTGTGAACTGCAGCTGACACAGATAAGTGGTATAACTTCTAGTGTTAATTTTTCCCACAGTATAAATGTGACCCTTTTAAGCTTACTAAATCTGTTAGGAAAGTGTTAAAGCGAACAGAAAAAAGCTACCTTCCATTGAAGTACAAAGGCCTGAATAGAAGTGTTATAATTGTATAATCACATCACTGCAATTGGTAATATATTGTTTCTCAGACAATGCCTTTGCTCATTTTCACTTTCATAATTCGTTTACAAAGATAAGGCAATCTGGGTAGCTGCAATCACCTACATAAGCACTGGTGCTTAGTGGATAATTAAATTAAAAATGGTAGCCCACATTTGCTTCTTAGCAGTCTACTTTTGGTAAAGTGATAGTTTACTGAGTAAAACATCTCTTTTACATGTGTAAATGCTGAGCTTAATTCTTTACACATGAAGAAATGGCAGCTTCTAGACTCACAATTTTAGGCTTTCAGTGTTAATTATGAAAAGAAGCATAGGGAAACTGAAATATTTGTGATGGGAAGAGACGTTTTGTAACAGGGTAATAATGCAAAAGAAAAGAGTTCTTTCAGTGGGGAAGGCTGGATTTAATCATGAAGTGAAGCAACAAAGGCTTTTGTGCTTCTGACACTTTCCTCCAAGGCAACTCAACAGAGAAAAAACAAAACTTCTAACTTTTGCTAAACACTTTTAGAACTGCTGAGTGTATATTGAGAAGCCTTTGGCTACCCATAAAAATGCAAATACAACATTTAAGACTTCATCATTTAATTTGGTGGATATTTCTACTATTATACTAAATACCGCACAATCTTGTGCCTGTCGTGCTAACTGAATGCTGCACTAGAAAGGAATGCAATGTAATTATTTGTTTTGAGGGGGAGTGGTATTAGATAAAATTGCCCTGTCCCATCTATCTCTCCCTTTTCCCTGTTCCCATTCCCCAAATTACTACAAAAAACCTGCAAAAATAAAATTTTAGATGATGCTGTGCAACTGTTTTTTCTTTCAAGTGCTAACTTCCCTCATCTGCAGTCAAAGCTTCACAGTTGCATTAAACATGGTGAGATCTGTTTGAGATAATCAGAATACAAACTACAATCTGCTGATTTTATTGTTAAAAATAAATTTAATGACAAACTGGGATACAATCAAATGCATGTAAGCTGAGGAGCCCATCCTTAATTTGTCTATCTGTAAAAACATAGCTCATTAGCGAGAGTGGCAAAAATCCAAAATCAGAGCAATAAATAGCAAATTTGATGCAATCTGTTTCTGTGTTACTACTATAGTGGCAGCCAAGCGATAGACAAAGGGAGGTAAACATGTTTCTTTCCTTTGGGAAAAGGAAAAAAAGGGGGGTAGGGGGAAGAGAAGCCTCAGGGAATCATTCTTGTCCTATCAGGTGCTTTGTTCACTCAGCAATTAAGAATATAAGAATCATATTCAATAACAACTAACTCTGAGAATTATAACATACTTGACATAGCCCAGTGTTCATAAAAAAGAATGACCAATAAACCTTAGCCAAATTCCACTGCTTCCATGAAATACTGTGCTCTTTTGTCACATTAAAGTAAATATGTTTTGAGGTCTCATTTATTGTGTTGTAATTCAATAGCGTCCAATTATACTGGTATAACTGAGACCAGAACCAAGCTAATTAGATTATGGACTTGGCTGAGAAATCACAGGCTGAAGTTCTATGTTTTATGCTCTATAGGTACAACATCAACTGTATTATCTTAATTATTCCTCAAAAACTATACGTATCTTATATTTTCTTCATTCAAAAAATCCAAACCTCTTTTACGCTGTTCATTTTCAGAAAAATCTGTAGAAAAACACATGTTGTACCTGAAAGGAACAAACTGATTCTTGGATCCTAAAGTTTTCTTACATCTCTGAACTGCAGTCTTGTAAAGCTACAAGATTCTCGGATTTTTCAGGCTGATCCACAAAGCCCCTGTACAGCCAGGAACTGGAGTACCTTTAAATATTATTAGATCCTAATGGACTGAATAAAAGCAGATGACTGAGCAAGTAGAACCCATAGCTGGGCCATGAAGTACTTCTTGCTGAGATACAGAACTGCATTATGCAGCAGCCCTTTTGTGAAAATCATCAACTAATTTTCAGAAGTGAAGCATCATATGGAGATTTTTGTACTCGTGCCCATGTAGAAAGCTGGAATTGATCCCATGCATGTGGTACTCTGCCAACTTCAGTAAGGCATGGGTGCCAGCTAAAGACAGATTTAATATAGCTTGTACAATGTAGAAAAATTTCAGTTCCATGCCAACAGGATCATCATAATGAGAATCATTGTCAAATGATAAGAATGCATTTTAGTGTGAGAAATCACATCTGTTATCACTTTACATTGCCATTATAGAGCTTTACACAGTATTTTTTGAGTCTATTTCAATTCAGAGTTACCATATGTAAAGTTGCAATACTGTTTTTCATTACTGGGAACGAAAAGAATACAGTTAATCTCTAAAACTTCTATGAATTCTACCTTTTCCTCAAGATTATTCCCCTTGAAATCTTCCTCTCCTGAAGTTAATGTCTTATAGTATAAAGTTTCATTCTATTCCCTTGGTCATTGAAACTAAGAATGCATTTGAGATTACATTTGACATATAAAGGTTGAAAAGTATTTAAAAATCAAATTCTATTAATAACCATGTTTCCCTAAGTAGTAACATGATTCAAGGACTCTGCAGCTTCTGTGTCCTCTCTCCCAAACCAACAAGATGATTTTAGCATTGAACTGATGATGAAAATGTTCTGAACTTTCAAACTAAAAGTCTTAGGGAAAACTCATAGGAACTTAGGTACTTTCCTTAACTCATTATCTACTCTATATTTTGCTTCCATACTTCTATGGGAACACATGGACATTTTTACATTACATACAACGCCATTTTGGATACAGCCCTTTCTCTTACGGAAAAGAGGATGAGCAAAGTACTAGAAGGCTAAACATGCCCTCATATTAAGACAAGGTTGACTCTTTCAAGTATCCAGAATTTATCTGGTCAAAGCTGACTAAGTCAAGGGAGAAAAACAGATGACAGTGGTGGTTCCATATGGCTTATGTCCACCTGAGCCAAATATTTTTTCCAGGAATTGATAATATTAAAATCTTATGTCATGTTTGTTACAATTAAAGGATCAAATCAAAGTAAGACTTTCTATAAGAATTCTAATACCATGTTTATTTTTCCTTTTATATTATGTGAGTACACACACTGACATAGTTGTATTAAATCTATCATAATTTAGTCTTCTAAAAGGCTTTAAGTGTTTGAACAAAAATTTTGGGTTTGGCTCTAACAATGATAGGAGTAACTCAGAAAGTTTAGATTGAACTATAAAGTCTCATAAACCCTCATAATCTTCTGGGATGCTCTATATTCTGTGTTTACCTTGTATCCAGCTCCAAAACAGACTTGCAGCTGGTTTACATTCACAGCTTTTTGTCCCTGTCTGCTAAGTAGGTAAACCATTTTTCTCCTAGCTAATGTTCAGTTTCATATAGCATATGAACCACATTCAGTACATTAGTGGTGAAGGAAAAAAAAAAGTTTTGATACATTAAACCAGAATTAAGAATCATATAGCCTAGGACATAAGTGTTCATGAGTTGTCCATTTGGCATTCTTGGAAATGCAATTTCTCTTTCACAGGAGAGAAATATATTACTAATCTTTTATTTCTTATCAAAAAGTCTCTAAGTATGCACCATACTTTTTTTAATTACAAAACCAGGAATATGAATAATTATATAGGTTCATAAGTGTATTGAACCAAAATGTTTTAAGACTTTCATGTCTAGTTACTTCTACACATTATATATTTAAACATTTCTGGAACAGTAGGATTTTCTAGTGATCAAGTGGAGAAGGAATCTCTTTTTGATGTGTGGTTCACATGAAGTAGAAAATGGTTAATGGAACTACTCAAGATAATAACCAAAAATAAAATTAAATATTCCTCTCTTGGAAGCAAAGCTTCCTCACAGTTATCACTAAACTATTTACATGTGTATGTTATTACCATCCTTCATTTTGACATGTCTCTGACAAATATTTTTTAATATTTCTAGAGAAACAAGCAATATTAAATCAATCTGCTTAGAAAGGAACTTCAAAGTCAAAAGGCCCGAATAAGCCAAATTTCTATTTACCACATTTTAAGTTAGGAACAAAATTTACATCAACCAAAAAATATCCAGTAGAGATAGATTTATTTTTAAGAGTAAAAATTCTTTTCACTTCTTTCACATATACTTCCAGCACTATAAGTAATGCTTCCAATCATCTAATGATTGCAGTTTTCCTTCTAGAGGTTAATGTACTGTTTCACTCAATAAATCAAGACAGACAGGTTTGAGTAGTCTCTGTAATGGAGACATCAGGTAAAAACATTATTATATGGCACTTCCAGTGCCATATAATAATGGGCCACTGTTAAAAGCATAAAAGAAATTCATTACATGGAGAGAGGGAGACATAAATTTAAAATACTCAAGATAAATTAATTTGAAGTCTCATCTTTGTTCTAATTATTTAGATTGAAGACTTATAATGTCTGTTCAAGAGAGATATAATACTAAAATAGAGTTTCCTTGTCACAACAGTATATGGCAGGAAGAAGGCTACCTCCATCTTACTGCCATAACTGCTACAAGACTATCTCATAAACCTGTTTTGTAAACTAACGACGATGGTTGGTGAAGGTGTCTTGGTAGTTACTGAAACATAAAACCTTCTCTGATACTTTAGCAGTTTTCTGTGAGAAACATCTAATTTTCAACTACCTATGAAATCCAATGTCTTCTTGTTAAGTTGAAAATAAGTAAATCAGAGTTGGTCAGTAATTTTCGAATTGAACTTCTCCAATGGAAAATTTCAGATTTCATGCACAGCTTACTTTGCTTATAAAATTATATCGATCTTGGAGATTTCCTGACTATAGGCAACTATTCCTCTGTGTTGCTCAGAGCTGTGCTCCCAGGTCATCTTTGGCAGCACAGGGACTAGGACAACTGGTTCTCAAATAATGAGGTGGCTGGCACCTCACTTTAAGGTATTGGAAGTAGAAAAATTCAGAAAGAAATATTTATTCAAAATTTTTAAAAGAAATTTCAGGATACTCATTTTTCTGAGTATTTAATCTTGGGGGCCTTTTTCAAGGGTTTTTTTAATGTATTTAGTTTTCTTCAGAGCAGGAATTCTGCATTCCAGCCCACCCTAATGGAAATTAGCCCACCCTAATGGAAATAGAAATGATGTAATGCTTTTTGCAGTGCAGTTGCCTGTGCATCAGAAAATAACACACTGATGATAAAAGGGACTGTCCAAAAGGGACAACAATTTGCAGCTCCAGCTGAGCCTGGTATGTTTGCCATCTCTGCCAAACAGGTGCCTCAGTTATCTTAAGTGAATATATTTGAGGTTAGGAAATACAGTGATATTAATAAAAATCTTCCGTTGAGAGGAAAAGAAAATCAAACCTTCGTCAAGCCTCCAGTAAAAAGGGAAAAGAAAGCTACTGAATTAGACTAAGTGGTGTTTGATATTTTTGTTTTATTTTATCACAAAATAAAAACAAAACAAAAGAAGAAATAAACTATTCAAAACAAACAGTAAATAAAAATACGAAACATTTAACTGCAGTTAAGCATAATGTTAGACATTAATTCTTCGATAAATTCTGCAGACAACACAGAAGAAAAAGAAAAAAAATTAATTTCATTTCAAATTTTCCAGGCAGAAGAATAGTTCAGTATTGTAGATGAACTAAAGAAAGAAGTAAATTCTACCCAGTACTTGTTTTCTTAGTGTCTTTCTGGCGTAAATTACACTAACAGTGAATGATTCAAATGTAACTGCCTCCAAACACTATTTATCAGAGAAATTCACAACAATTAAATGTCTGTATAATATTTATGGAGGTTACTTGTTTTCCTGGGGGCGCCAAAAGTCTGGAGAATGGTTGGGTCAAACAAACTGCAGCCAATGTCAAACAATAGATAATGGAGCATAAGCACTTGCATAGACAAACATCTTCCTTTAGATCACTCCCTGTTAAATAACACTGCTTCAAATAATATCTACATTATGCTTGGAAGGTTGAACTGCTGGAATTCAACAGTCTCTAATTCAAAAAAACTCACTAAATAAATAGCAACAAAATCAGACAAAAATGCTAAATAATAAGGATTACAAAAACTTACTTGTGCCATCATGCATCAGCCATGAAATCAGTGAGGAAGACAAGAAAAAGCACATTTCTTTTTCTCTTTTCTTTCTTAATCTTTTTTAAACATCGGAAGGATATTTGTAGAACTACTAATTCTGGAAAAAGCAAAGCTTTAACATACGTCTCATTTTAGTGTTCTCCAGCAAGGTATACTGGTTTCTCTGCAAGGCCTAAAATCAAATGTATTTGCCTAAATTATAAAACAGACAAGCAATTTAGGAATAGCTTTTGTCATTTTATGACACTGACTCAGATGAGCATTACTTCTCATACTCATTCAGAAGAACCCATAGTAAATCTCATTACAGTCCAGCTTTGGGTACAGACCACAACAGCACAATGGCAGCTCATGAGTACTCATTCTCAGGGCATTCACATCAAGAAGAATAACAGTTTTAATAAAGCACTTTTCACCATTTTTCCGATTTGCAGACACCCAAAGTATTGCCAGTAGTGACAAAGAGCTTTATACAGCAAAGGCAAACAATAGGCCTGGGGGATTAGATTACAGTTCTGTAACTGCTAGTTATAGATTACCTAGCAGTGCTTAACTGATTCAGCTGGGGTGCCAATACATGATTACAATGGTCTTGAATTAGCCAAAGTACACCACACAGGTGTTTAGATTGGCCTTCTTTCAGGCCAGCTTTCTATAGGCTACAGAAGCACCATAAAGCTGGACTGACATGGGTAGCACTTGATCTTCATAAAACTTGCTATTTCAAAGTTAACATTTCAAGAATACTGGAACAAAATTGAACCCTCAAAAGTTCATATTGGATCAACATTTTCTGTCATGTTTTGATACAATACTAGGTACCCTAATGTTGGATTTACAGTATCACAGAATCAAGGACTTAAAACATGAGAGATTCAAGACTACAATTGTTTCATTAGAGACCTGCTGAACCAGGACCCTCTCCTTTCACTTCAGGTAGTCCCATCCTCAGACAACTTCCTCCATTTTAAGGATGCAACTAGGTATGAAAACACAGAAGGAATCCAACCTAGGAATTGATGAGGTTTAAATTTATAGTAGGGGAAGAAAAAAACTTATTGCTGGTTTTTTCCATAGAAGAAATGGCATCAAAACCAGTCATCCTGAAACAGCTAAGAGCCAGCATGGAGGCAGCAATGAGAGTTAGGAGGCATGAATGAGTCATGGGGAACAACTTAATCCATGATGGTTGCTGGAAAAGGTCATCTTTTAGGGACCCTGCATCCAACAAACTCCCTCAGTTCACAGAAAATCTCTCTAGAAATCACTTTTCCAGCAGAATCCACAAGAATAAATGCAACGTCATTTTAACAGTATTTGACTTCACTTATAAAATTGCATATGCTGGCAAACAGCCAGCATCCCACAAACTTTAAGGAGCAAGTCACATAGTTCTTTAAGATCACTATTCCTTGCATATATGTGTTCAGGAAATGTGTGTCTATGACTGCGCTGTAACCAGCAGCATCCTTTAACAGAAACTGAATGTAGTTCTTTACAAGCCTAACCAGTTTTCTAAAAGAGAGGTCGGGGAGAAGTCTGGCTTCTTCAGTCTGCAACGCTGCCTGACTAATTGCAAAGCTTTATGGACTGTGAAAACTGAGTCATTTCATTGTCAGCTGTAACTTTATAACTGATGTACTCAATTTCTGTTTAGCTTCCCTTAACCACAGCAGAGTGCAGTTCTCTCTTCTTTTAGTCACAACTGCTCAGTTTTCCCCACCTCCCTGGCAAAATTAAAGGACTGACTTCATAGTAAGTTCTGACTGCCTCTATAGCTCCTCTTTACGAGGCCTTGTTTTAAAAGTTCCATAAATTGCATTGATGACCTCAAGTACATCATGAAGTTGTACGGGAAGGCAGTAAAGGAAAAACAAAAATGCTACCAAATACCTGCTGTCGCCAGAGAATGAGTAAAGTACTCCATCACTCTGCAGTCTGTGCATCAAGCTTAGCCCATTTGGTCCTTGGTGGGTTGATGGGTTGGTTAATTTTCCTTCCTTTTGGAAGGCTCTGGATGTCTTGGGAGATGGGGGCGTTGACAAAAGTAAAACTTACAGGTTAGATACAACAATACAGAAGCAGTGTAGGACTCACTTCCATAGTAGATCTCAAACCTTTTTTGCAGTCCTAGTTGTGAAATAGTCTCCAGTAAATGGCAGCAGAAATAATTGCAATGGTTTTGTTCTAGCCCTCCTCCAGACATGATACCAAAAGTAAACCAGATCTGATGGCAAACACAAACAAAATGGAACTGTACTAAATGGGTTCACTCCTAAATGATTATTTTGACATCTTACAGGAAAACTGTCAGATGCAATTTTGATAAACCTGAGGTTATGTTTGCCTTTCAGAAGCATGAAATGAATGTCTATTTTTATTACAACTTCCACTGGTAACTGTGTAATTTCAGTATTTAGGCATTTGCATTTTTCTAACTCTATATAATTAGCAAGAGAAAAGCCTTTTTTTCTCTCCTATCCAGGTATTTTGACTTCACTCTGTTATGGAGGTGGAGCAGAATCTGGGAGTTATATGGGGGAGAGCAGTATGAATTCTAAATTTTTGACCATTAGCTCTCAGGAACTGTGGCAAGCTTCAACATGCAACAGCTAAATTGGAGAATGAAGTTTTTGAAAGAAATGTTTATAATAATTCACCAGTCTGCAGGGCAAACAAGGGTCCCTGCACAAGGAGCTGACAGGAGTTCAAAATAGGAGGAAAGTAATTATTTGTGCAGTCAACTATATACAACCTCTTTCTAGGTAGAGATCTGAACAGAACACTTATGAGGTAAATAGTCACAGTAAGCATATCTCAGGAAATTTTAAAAGTGTTGGATGTAGCATAAGTAGAGTCAGAAGTCTAAGCTAAACAGAAATACAGAATATAGAAGTTTGAGATGTCATTTAATTGCAGTTTAGCAGTCAGATTCATAAAATGTTATCTTTAATCTCTTTCGCATTGCACTAAGATACAATACTTAACTCAATTGGACACATATGTCAGGGGTGTATGTACGTGTTCATTTAAAGCTCTAATAGGGAATTTCAATATTTTATTGTATTATTTGCAGACCATGAGACCTGTAAAGACATGCTGCTACTGTTCTTACTGATATCATAGGCAAATTATGGTTTGTGCACCACTTCTTAAATCTGTAATCATTCCGAGTAGAGCTTTCTATGAGCACAGCAATTCACCTACCCACAGTAAATTGGAGGATTAGCATTTACTCTAATCCATCAACAGCACTGGAACATGCCAGAAATTGCAGAAAAAAATTAGTATGAACCTGAAAATTAATTCTATACCTCCTGTACATGATAATACCTTTCTAATAAGCAAAAAAATATCAGTATTCTAATATGACTGGTTAAAGAGTTCTCTAAATTGCTAATACTAAGTAGTTAAAATATCTAGACTTATTGAAAATTCTAAAATTTTTCATATTATACATTTAATTAGATACATATTTATAAGCTACAAAATTGTAATTATAAATTGTTTACCTGACTACTCAGGTGCAGAAACAGACTTTGGTTTTAGAATCAAAAAAAGCTGTTCACAATTTATAATTAAACTATTCTTACTGTAATTATAGCACTAACAAAACACATATCAATCAACAGATATCTCATTATATAATTTCCTCAATTTTCTGTTCAGAGCATTTCTGAGATCAACTTTAGTTTTGCTTAAAGTCCTCTTAGACATATTTGTCATTTGGATGACTTTTAAGAGTTTATGATTTTCCTTTAAAGAAAAGTTTTCACATTAAAAAAAAAAAGTAAAAATAGGCCAAATTACAAGTAAGAACTACTTGAAATATATATATCCATTTGTTCCTGATGTAGCTAGCAGTAAGTGACAATCTGGCCTGCTATTTTTTATCGTAGTTATCCACCTGTAATTCTACCTCTTCGATTTTCATTTGTTCAGTACTCACAAATTTATAAATCTTTATATCATAATATGTTAATTTTTGATTATGATAATCTCTTCAGTTAACCTTTACTAAACTATCACAGTTTAGGCAAATAGAGCATAGAAAAAAGGGCAATAAGTAAACACAAGCATCAAATACTGTATAAAATAAAATTGGAACAAGAAACCTGGAAAAAGAACGGAAAGACCTCTTTGTCATATCTGGTTCTGGAAACTGTTCTATAGCTCTTACACCAGTATCCACAGGCTCAGTGAAAAAACGACTGGGTGTTCTGGTACCTTTTGACCCAAGAGGTTGCTAATCTGGATTCTATTTGATGCCTTTAAAAGAATTCTCTCTTCTGATAATTCAGCATTGAGGAGGAAGCCATTTGTCTACTTTCCTTGGCATCAAGCCAAATTTCCTCAAATCAATGACTAATGCCCCTTTTGTCTCTACAAAATGTGTATGCATGCAGTTTGTCACTGCAGCATTGCAGGATCAACAAACTGGGTCCACAAGTACATCTCTTTTAGTGTCTAAAAGTTTAGACTCTCCTTTCTGCAGCAGTTGGGGTCTATTATGTTGGATATGATGGAAAAGAAAGGGAAGAAGGTAAGGAAAGAAGCTTATGCTTTTCTTCAGATCCCTTTTGCCATCCAAGTTAGCACAAATTAGTTTTAACCAGTGACAGCAATAACACATATTCTCTTTAAATTAGTAAAAATTTCATAAACTAGCCTATACTAGCCACATGTGAACTCCAATTTCCCAGGCTCTTGGGACCTTGGATTTTAAATTTTTCCTTTCAGAGATTTTCTGGCTTCTTAGAGACAATTCTAGCACATATGCTTATCTATGAAAACCATTTTTTCACAATGAATTTAAAGCTCAGAAATGGAACCCACCCCTAATATTATGTTTGACAGTGAGAGGGATACAAGAAGCTACTCGTAAAGATGTCTACTTGCAAAATAAAATAAGATGGCAGGAGATGTCTGACAGTGCTGTGTCAACATTGAGTGAATTGTCAGACAGACAACATATACCACAAACAGGCAGTTTCACACAATGAGGAACAATACAGAATTAAGTCAAGTCTACCTGCAGAAGAAGGAGAATACCAAACCCCGCAAGGTCAGTAAGCATAAAGAGCTCTGCTTCATGTCTGGTTTTCTGCTTTCTGAACCAAAATTCTTTAAAGAACTGCTTCTCTTTCTGACCTCCCTACCATGCTCTATCAGCATGTGAAGACAAACTCTCCTAGGCAGCAGATCTTCTAGTCCTCTTGACACCAAAATACATGTAAGCTGGAGATTTAGTTACTGTCCATAATAAGATTCCATCCAATAGAGAATAAAAGATTGAGGGAGAAAAGGTGTAATCAGTAGCATTAAATGGCCTGAGAAGGAGTCTCCCTTGGCCGGGCTGTGACAAGGTGTCTTCTGAAGTGGAAGGTGTACAACACTCCCCTTCAGTCAGGCAGCTGGAATTCCTGCAGTGGCTTGAATGGCTTTTGTTTTTACTCCTCTGCACAACAAAGAATTATAAAAGCCACAGTATTACATAAATTATTTAGCAGTCCCTCATTATTTGTTTTTTCTCTTTCCATGAAGTACAAAACATTAGAAGCTTTCAGTCTGCATACTGAAAATATTTAATTCAAAGACCAGAAGCTACAGTCAAGACAGAAACATACACCACTCATTTTGACAACTAAGTCTTGTTTCAGCGTGCTTGTGTTTTACCCACTCAGGTATCAACAAAATCAGTACCAATGCTAGGGATCAAGTTATGAAATTCAAATTACTATCTTCTCTGCCAGATAATGTCTGTGATTGCAGCATTGCTGCAATTGCAATGTAAAGAAAATCGAGTTGGATTTTTACTTACCATACAGAAGACAGATTTTGGCTGTAGGGTTGCATATATTGTTTTAACTACTTCTAACGCATGAACCTTATTTCCTGAAGCTCTTATACTGAGTATCATTAATGTTTAGTTATTTACATTAGTGTAGTTTAGTTATTACATTAGTTTAATGCTACCATCCCAGAGGCAGCTGAAAGGAAATGTTTCAACTCATGAGTCCAGTGATAACAGAGAACTTATAGAACAAAAAATGCAGTAGCTTAGACCCTACACAAATGGAAATCTGCACAAACTGATGGAGGTCTCCAGCAGGGGAAATTCAGAGGCAAAATGTGTGGCATCAGCAAATGATCAAAATATTTGCTCTGCTTTGTGCATTTTGGGGTTTCTAGTGGAAAAATTGTTCCCCAAGTGTGAGAAAATATTCAAAAGCATATCACAGAGAAGACATGATAAACTCCTGACCATAACTGAAAAGTGACTTTCCAATGAAGCAAACCAATTCCTCTTGAAAGAAAGGAGATGGTGGAAACCCCCTTCCCCACAGCCACTCTGAATTTCTACCCAAAGCACGGGGGAAACGAGCAGTGCCATAGCCAATGCATCATAATCCTTGGCACTGTAAATAACCTGTTTACCTTCAGCAGCAGAGGCACTATATAGCATCTGTGGAATACCTTTAGAAACCCAGTATTTCAAATCTTTCCAGCAAAAATAGGAGTGCCATTTCCTTGCTTCCAAAGCAACAAATGTAACATGTATTTATTTGTAACATCCTAACATCAGCTTTCAGAGCAAAAATCAGGCAAATACCTAAAAGAAGGTGTCAAAGTTTGAGTGATTTAGGATACACTAGTTTGACAGAGTTTCTCTCCAACAGCCTGCAGATATTTATTTATTGATTCAAAAGTCTACAGTGAAAACTGCATTTGAGAGGAGTGGATTAGACACAGCAGGTGCATAAGTGGTCCCTTCAAATAGTCCTTCAATCAGTTTCTAGCATTAGTGAACACCAAAATAATTGACAAAAAAACAGAGACACAGCAACCTCCTAATAGCTAAGCACCTTTTAATATGGACTTCTTTACTGGTACTCTCAAAAGGCAAGGTACCAATACTTCCTATAGAATTGCAGTAATTTACTTACCCATACATACTGACAGGAATGATGAAACAGCTCCAGAAATGCTGATTCTGAAGATAACATTTACAAAATCATATCAGAGCTATGGAAGTGTTAACCTGAAAGGACTTACCTGCATTTTAATTTGGATAATAACTCTCATTAGTTATACATCTTTTAAATGAGGTGGCTGAACCTTATACAGTCTGACATTAATTCTAAGTACCATTGTAAATGAGAACGATGTACTGCATTATGAGAGCAAATACTCTTCACCGCTTAAAAATAACTCTCCCATTTGCTAATTGGTCATTTTAACAAACAGAGGAAAACTATCTTTCCCAAGGAACAGAACAAAAGCCAAGGAGAAAAGCTACTCACATTCCTTTGAGCCGTTGCCACATTTTCTCTGCATGTCCTCCTATTTGATACTTTGCAGAGGCGCTTTCCAGTTCCCGAGTTGTTTCAGTCGCTCGAGCCCCCATCGTTATTGTCCTACAGCGATACAGTTACAGTCAGGCTCAGCAGCAAGTAAAAGCAGTCTTTAGTCCACTACAAATTTCAGAAGATCCACGCATGTTAGACAGTAGCTGCTGTCATATCAAAACACATCAGAATTACAACAGCTGAGGGACGATCCTGCCTGAATTGCTATTCACTGACAGACAAATCCACTCTTCCCCCCCAAGCACAGAGCAAGTACACACAGCTCCTCTGACCTCACGAGTCTAATCCATACGGGTGAGCCAGCTACTATACTACTGGCTGCTCAAGCTCCTTTCTCATGCACTTTTCCTGCTGTAGGAATACACACAGCGGCACAAAAGATTCCTTAAAACGGACTATGATTCACTGCCATGAAGGATAAATGTGAATGGCTTTAACAATCCAGAAGGAAAGAAAGGCTGGTTTCTGCTCTGCAGGTTGGAGAAACAGGCTGCAATAGGAAAGCAGATGGTAGAAGCCAGTATCAGTCACATCACCCTACAAAAAGAGTATATGTTCAAATGCCAGAGTTTTCCTCTCTTTAGTTGATCCTGAATTGTTTCTTAGTGAATAAATATCTAGCAGCCTCTCAAAAAAATATGACTGTACAAATGCTAAGTCTGCAGCAAAGACATATATAAATCCCTGCAGAAGAGAAATCAGAGAGCGCTACAGGTTATTGAAGGAATATGCTGTAATGATGACTGTTCACCTTCTCCTAGCAACTCCACACAGTAGGTAACTGTCAATTTAACTGGTGGAAAACGCAGCAGCTGCAACACAGCCCGCTCTGTGAATCCGTCGGGACAGCAGCATGTGTGTCAAAATCTGATGCTGAACTCTGTGTGTCTGCCAGCAGAAAAACAATTCAGTGCATGCAAACAGCAAAAGGGTTGAGGGCTAATCAGTACATCAGTCGTGCAGCAGATTGCCTGCTCTGCCTTTCAAATGCAAACCTAAGAAGCTAGCTGTTCAGCCAAAGTCCGGGTTTGGAGAGGGCAAAGGAGAGGATTTCCTTGCTGCTTGCCCAGTCACAGACTTGGGTTTGCAGAGCAGCTTCTCCACTCTGTAAATAGCACCTGTCTTGTTCGGTGAGTCAGTAACAATCTTCATTTCTGAAGCAGCAGCCAAATAATCAAATATATCCAGACTTATCTCAGTGATCATGTTTGTTTCAATCAGACTAAGAGCTGTGCAAGAAGCCAGGCAAAGAGGAGTGTGCCAAGTGGGAGTAAATATGTCTGAGCTTTGTCAGCTACTGGTGCCACTGCCAGTTGGGAAAAGGAGCTTTGGGTCCACGATGGAAAAGTGAGGATGAGCATCCTCAGATGGTGACTGGAATGAGCCTAAGGGTAAGGGATGGATATCTCGATATGATTTGAACTAAACTGCTTTATCTGTGTTAAATTTTACAACAATGTGAGATGATGAGAGGTTCCCATCTGATGCAATTGGCAGAAATGGATAATACTACTAAGTACTGAGGTTCTTACAGAAAAATAAAAAAGAATCTCACTGCTTTGAAATAATCTTAGCACTCCAGAATTTCCTAATCAATTTTCTTTCTCTAGGACATCTTTTATGTACATTAAAGAGATAAAATACACCCTATGAAATTTACAAACCAGTATGAGATGCATCTTTTGTGTGATGATTTCAGGTGGATAATTAAACATGCCCACTACTTCTATGGGTTTAACACATAGATAATTTTAAACTGCTATTAATTCATGGACTTTCACTGCATTATTCCTGACTCTGACACACAAGAGTCAGTCCCATAAAATTCACTAACAATATCCAAAAAACAGTCACTGGAAGAGCAAAATCACAGTTTTTAAACAGCATCATAAGACAACAATAAAGAAACACAAACACATGTTTTTTCAAAAACTCTAAGGCAGTTATTTGGTCAAAGGCAGCAGTAGTATATTTGAACCACTTAAAAGCTCCAAACTTTCCACTCCTGTTCTGTGTGGAATACAAACAAAGTTTGTAAGAAAAAGTATAAATATCCTTCCATGGAATAATTAATGAGAACATCTCACATGAATCTGGGCTCTTCCCTGACTTTTAAGTGTCAAATATCTGAAGCAACACAAAGAAATTAAGTATTTATAGAAACCACATAAACCTCCAGGGACAGAGGGAAATTTTAAGGGCCTCTTTTTTTCTTATGAAGTATTTTCAGTTCTTGTTGTCTAATTCTACAATGACAAAAAAAAAAGTGGTGTTTGCAACCTATTCCCTCTCCCTCACAAGGAAATCAGTTTTGAAAAAATATTTCTCTGATTTTCTGGAGAAAAGTATGAGAAGGCAATATCCTTCAGGAAGGAAGGAAAGTGCAAACTGCCCAAACATCACTGTAAGTGGAGACACATCTGCTAACGTCACCAGAACTTCACTAAAAAAAATTGTAAAAACTCCCTGAAGGACCATGCCACTGCAATAATAAAAATTCCTACAAGCAAAAGCACCTGGCATGGCTTAAGCAAAGGACAAAGTAAGCTGCCTCCACCCCAAAGGTTTATCCTGAGAATGAACAAAGTAAGCCATCAGAGATGACACTGAAGGATGAAAATGTATCTCTGAAAATGAAAGAAAGAGCAGGAAACACTTAAAAAGAGATAGATAAGGCATTTGAAAGTCAAGAAAGTTGCCAGAGAAATTGTCCTGTGTGTCCCTAAGGAGAGAGAAACAAACCACCTAAAACAAATAAAACAACAACTTTTAGGTATGCCATTATCTTGAAAACATGAACAAAAAATCCTTATTGAGACACTTGGAAAGGAGAGACCTTTCTTCCCCTGAGCTTCTGTGAATAACACTCAGAGAATGAAGCAGCTGAGCCTACTCCCTTCCTCCAGCTCAGCAGAAGGCAGGCACGGCACCTGGGAATGACAGACCCAAAGCAATGCCTACACACCTCTGGCTGCAAGTGGTGATCTGGGGCAGAAAGCACAGAACTGTGCCACTGGAATATAGAACAACCATACATACAGTCTGTACATAGCAATGAGGGAAGCAGAGGAGGAATTACAGACAACCTGACTTGCTCTGAATTACAGATCTGTGCCCCTGCAGTACAAGCAGGTCTAAAGAAGATCCAGAATACCAAACAATGAGTAGCTACTTTAGGAAGCCAAGCCAATCAGAGAGATAGCACCTGAAATGAGAAATTCTCCTTAATAATTTTCATCTTTGCACTTCCTGTTCTTGTTCCAGTTTTCTATTCTTGCCTTACCTAACCCATTGCTTGTGCTACAGTCCCGGCAAGTTATTGTTACAGTCCACTTTCCTCCTAAAAAAAACTAAAAAATAATCTTTTTTGCCCTTTGCCCACAGCTTTTTCTATTTTTTTAGATTTCATCTTAAAACTCTCATATTAAAGTCAACACTAAAGGAAAGCCTCTGTTAGTCAACATGGAGATACATTAAAATGGAAATCATTAAATTCACCCTTAATTATGGCAATCATAAAACTATCCCAGTGCCACTTAATCCTAAGATAGGAAAATTTACACTACACTTCTCTTCTTTCATCTAAAAATAATTCGCTTCAGTAGTAACAGCAATGCAAAAGAATAATTTTACAATACACACACCAGTAAAAAAAGCAAGTTGGTTTTTCAGTATTGAGAGACCTTCACAGTTATGCTAAAATCCACACAGTTGCAATGAAAAAAAACTTACCTTGAAATGGGGAAAATCCTGCAGCTAGATCAGTTTATTAGCTATAGAAAAAGGAAAGGGATTGAGAAAGGTTTTGATGAGGAGAATTAGGGCTTTCTTTAAAATAAATTCTCTCCTCCTGAAGGGAAATTAAATATGCTGCTTTGTTTAAAATTAATCTTCAAAACATCTAACTCACGACACATGGAAAATAAGGAAGTACCAAGAGACCTGAGGGGTGACTTGTCAAACTAATACTCATCCTTCCAAACCTGACAACACAAACCTCCCTGCAGTGAAACTGCAGGAGAGCCATGAACCAACTAAAAAAATCTGAAAACATAAGTAAAAAACCAAAGTAAAACAAACCCTAATAAAAGATAAGATAAATTTATTGTAAATAGTGACAGTAAGTATTAGGTTTGTATACTGTATGTCCTGGCCCTGATCTACCAACCACAAATATACATTTAATTGTAATCAGGTATAGCATTGCACTCATTTGCTGGGTAAGACAGAGTTCAACAGCATTGTAAATAACAGAGTTAAATCACTGAAGAACTGCCTGCCAGTGCACTCGAGTGGTAGTTACATTGTACTTTGGAACCTAAGATAGGACAGAGATCCCATCACTCAAATTCTGCTGTTGCAGAAAAGGAATGGTTTGCTGGACAGTGTCCTCATGCTTCCTTCTGCCCTCCTCATTGTCTATTATATTCGTCTTTGTGAAGTGACATGCAATCCCCTTTTGCAGAAGCAGAGTTTTTGGCTTGCTTGCAGTGCCCAAATTGTTAATCAAAAAGAGGTGCAGCAGAGGAAGAAAAAATACTTGGTCTTACTAAAGTTCATGGACTTTATTTAAATATATAGATCTTCAGCAATCTGGTGATGGTAAAATATTGATGTTACAGTAATCTTGGATTTTCAGATTCTCCACAGAATATATTAATAAAATTAGTACAGTTACATAATTGAGGAATAGCAACTTTAAAGAGCTATGCATATGGTCTACACAGTGCATTGGCATTGACTCAGTTAAGTAGGTAAAAGAGTTGATTGATATATTAACAGTGCTTAGATGACCTAAATAAGGAGACCCAACAGGGAACATTTTCTCCTTCTTTTTTTTACTTTAGTAAACTACTTTCGTAGTTTTTGCTACATCTGATTTATTGCATTTGAGGCTTGTTCATATAATCACTAAGGAATTTATATTAATTTATGTGTCCTCCAAGTACCAATTTAAAGTATAGCAGGGAGAAAAAAATATCTTCTATTTTTGCTATGTGCATGGCATATCATACTGGTAATGAACATGGTGTCAGATTCATCAAAGCTTTTAGGCAACTAAAAGTGAAAACAAATATTCATGAAAGCTTGCATACAAATTAGCTGATAAACCTCAGGCCACAAATAGATATATATTTGCACACCTACTTATGATATATTAAGACCTTGTCACATTTGATTGTTCAAATACTGCCCCTTACTAGAGGTCACCAACACCAAAAATCTGTCATGACTGTGTGTGAGTGTTCACAGACCAATTCTGTGCCAATTCAGGTTCATTAAAGCAGATGTCTCAGATCTGCACTCATGTTGTCTAGGAACTCACTGCAGTCCACAGAATTTAGATATCCAGGCGTCTTCTTAGACAAATCTATTTTCAAGTTTACTTTGAATGTGATCTTTCACTCAATTTAGGATCATATAATCATTCACTTAATTCAGTGAACCAAACAATCTGAAAAAATCTAGGAGATAGAGATATAGAAAAAAATGAGCAAATGTAGAGATGTGTAATGCATGAGAAGTGTGCTATGAATAATCCAAACAAAAAGAACTGCAGAGGAAGACTTGCTACTGCATCATAAGTAGAAAAACAGAAGAAGATAAAGAGAGTAGTTTTTGAGCAGCTGGACCTGGAAAGAGGACTTAGAATCAAAGTTTGAAAAACATTGAAAACAGATGCTCATAAAGAAATCAAATGTTCAGTAGAAAGTGTGTTGCATGTCAGTGAATGAAATGAAGCAAGAGGGTGGTTCAAGGTCGGGTGATTAAAGTAACATCTTGACACGCTTTGTAAGGTAGATGCTCAGTTGGCAGTTGCATGCTACATCTTTCTCCAGGTATGTCTATATTGATCAGCAGAAATTCACTGGTAATTTAAGCTAAACAGTAACTGTTTCATGCACAGGGAACAAAGAAATTGTAGAATGAAGAAAAGAATGGGAAGTACAGAATAGGTCTGAGATTTTCTTTGGTCTTACTTCCCCTTAAAAGTGACTCTTTTATAACTGTTCAGTTTTTAATTGTAGTACTTCAGGAAAAAAATGGGACTATAGAGAACAACTGAAAATTGGATTCAATTTCCTGAAAACAGCAATTGCACGTGGCTCATACAGGGTCACGGGGCAATTGGCACAACCTAAGAAAATAGGGATCGCAGATTTTTAAGGTTTGGTGACTTTTAAGTTCTTTATTTAGAATGAATTGGCCAACTGGTTTTGAAAAGCATCAGTTGAAGTTGAGGAGGAACATTCATGAAACAAACACTAACTTTTAGGAACTCCTTAGGAAACAATTTGGCTATGAAACTAACATGCTACTTTTTGCTAAAAGAGGAAACCATTCTAAAACTGGCAGCAGCGTTAAAATAAGATGGATTGAAATTGCCACAGAAAATCACAAGGATAATGGTGTACTTCATAACAACACAAAATTGGTTACTTTACAATGTCAAAAAGGTCAAGAATGACCCCATACTGAAGAATAAACAGTTGTAAATAAATACAAATGTTCCAGGCTAGTTGTGTTCCTTTTATCAGAGCCCACTGCCTATTTATCACATTTTGGATGTATTCAATCCCTTTTTAGGAGGTATTATACTTTTGATAATCATGCACAGAAGAGGTACTGGTAAAAAGCCATTTGAACACAAAAGCTGTGGTTAACTGCGAAAAATTGTGACTCCCAATTTATTGGTGTTTGCATATAACTACAGAAAGAAAGAGAGAACAAGGAATATGAAACAATAGGAAATAGGAAATCTAGATTTTGCAAAGCATTTGCCAGTTTATTCCACTGAACTACATCATCTGTAAAGAAAATAACTAGTCCATGGTGGCAAGATGTATAGACAAAGACAACATAAAACAAAGTTGTTTCAGCTAATTATTGTCTATAAGAGGTTATTTCAAGCATTCATTTTGAGCAACTCCAGAAAGAAAACAAGAAAATCATTCCTTTTTGATAAAGGTTACTTACACAAGGACCGCAGCAACAAGAAAATGTTTCTTGATATTTATAAGAGACTATAACAGAACAGATGCCAAAAGAGAAAAAAAGTCTCTTCATCTCAAATTGAAGAGGCAAACTTGGGAATCTACCCTGACCATAGCTATTTTTACTGTACAGAAGCTTTCAACTAGTTGCTGAATCCAAAGAAGTGGAATCAAATCATCACACCGCACATAGGATTCCTTCCACACCTGAGTTGCAAATCTGAGCTTTCAGGAGAGAAAGGCAAAGACACTGTCTTTGAGACATGAGACCTTCTGCATCATAACCCCAAGTATCTTCTGTACATTTGGTGCCGTTCTCCTGTAAATGTTGGAATATGCACAATAATATCTGATTCAGAATTAGTCTATTCAGAACCTCCACAGTTCGGGGAACTGCCACGGAACTCAAAATCTAAGTGCAGTTGAAAATACCCTTTCTTAACATATTCTGCATTTTAATCTTAATTTCAGTAAGATGTATTCCAGTTTTTGGTTTTTAAATATCTTAAAAGTCGAGTGGAGTATTAAACTGATGGTAAAAACTGGTAGTATGTTTTAAAATTAGTTCAGCACTCTAGAATGCAAAAAGATTAACAACAAGAACAAAACTCTACTGACAGTCAGATTTTAATATCACTTAAGCATGTTTGATATCATTGGAACATGCAAGTTCAAGCAAAGTATAAAGGTAAAGATTAAGTTTTAAAATTGTGCTGGCAAAATATATCTCTGTCAAGTTTTTCAAATCAACCAAAGCTTTGGTCTCAATGTCCATGCAGACATTTTCCAAACAGAAATCAGGAGAGAAATATGTGAATTCAAACATAGAAACACCTAAAATGTCAAGTTTTTAAAAAAATGTTTGTTTCTTTTTTAAATGTTAGACTGTATAGAATGACAAATTCTAAAAGCATGATTTTACCTAGCTTATTAATTTTTACTTTATTGACCTTTGAGCAATGGAAGATTAAACATATGTTGAAAGGCTGATTGTTAGCGGAGGTCAGCAAAAAAAACGACATTTGCAGTTTCAAACCTGAACAGCAATTGTACTCTTAATTGAATTCTTAATGCTAAATGCATTACTGATGGAGTAGTCCTAATGTACTAATTGCTAATAGTACAAAGCAATAAGTTCTATCTGGTACTTCACTCAAAATAAAAATATTTCTGACTCTCCAGAAAGTGGCTATGAAAAGCAGCATATGCATGTTCTATGAGCTAACAAGTACATTGTTTCATGCAGTAGTGGATAACATAATTTCTAATACAGTTTTAATATATACTCGCCTTGTATAAAAAGGCAGTTGGAAGTTATACAAGAAATTTGTACCTCACATTCTGAATTTCATAAATAACTTGTGCTGGTATGGGAAGTTATACTAAACTGTGAGGCAAACAGAAGGCAAATAGACAAAAAAGCAGAAATATAAGTTATCCAAGTGCTATGATGAGTATACAAGACAAAAAAGTAGGAGCGTAAGAATAACAACAGACCATGACACAAAGACTTCACCTTACACTTGTGTTCAGAAGTCAGACCAACAGTGTTTCTGCTTTTCTAAGACAGCAAAATAACTTTGTATAAGCAAAAGTCTGGAAAGAGAAAGATACAACAGTAGGATAAAGACTACCTTTGTTCCTCCTTATTTCAGCATTATGCACCTCCGGCATCAATATCCCACAGAACAACAGAGACTAAGGCTACATATGTGTAACCTAGCCAAGTTGTTTTACAGCAAGAATGACAAAGCTATTCCCCCTGCCTTATCTGACTGGTCTCAGCAAAAAAATTCTCACAGTACTGAGACAGTTACTAGCATTGGTGAAAGAGAGGTGCACACAGAGGTGAAGATACGATCTGGAAAAGAGGAAAAAAATGGGTGATAAAGATTCCCAAGTATCTTCCTTGGAAGGCATTTAAAAATAATAGAAAAGAGCATTTTATTTTTCTGTGGAATGGCTTGTCCTGAGGTTTTCCAAGTCGCTAAGCCTTCTAGCAGACACTGTGGGAGTGAAGCAGTGTGCACCATAGAGAGATAAAGGGAAGGAATCACTTAACCAACTTGGACATGAGCAAATCCATGAGACCAGATTGGAGGCACCCAGAGGTGCTGAAGGAGCTGGGCAAGGTCCTTGTGAAGCTGCTTTCTATCATCTGTGAAATATCAAGGGAACTGAGGAGCTGGCAATAGAGAAGGCTCAGGGGAGTCCTCTTATTGCTCCCCTGCTACAACTACTTAGTCAAAGGATAGAGAGGAGATGGAGGTAGGTACTTCTCAAAGGTACACATTTATGAGACAGGAGGCCATAGACAAATAGAAATATGAGAAATTCTGGCAAAGGGGGGGGAAATTACCACAGGAAGTTCCAATATTCTGAGAAGAATTTTTGTCATGAGTAGATAAGTACTGGGAGAGGTTGCAAAGAGGGGCTGTGGAATTGCCATCCCAGGGTGTGTCCAAGGCTCAGCGGGAAAATCCCCAAGTACCTCGGTCATGTTTGACTACAAGAGCTCCAGAGTTTGCTTCCAGCTAAAACTGGGGCTCTAGGACTCCAACATACATCAAGTACTGCCTCCACAGATAAAGCTGTATGAATAAAGCTGTGCTTTGCACTCCAGTAAATTTGAACTTTTCATTTCCAATTACTTGAAAGCTCTTTTAAATAAGTACTTGAAATTTGAACGCTTCACGTTATTTCCAGAAGCAGGATATAGACAATATAATTTACCTGCAGAATTCATTGCTGAAGGATGCACTTGATCTAATTATGTTATTAAGATTTTTAGCAGATTAAGTATAAAAATAATTACAACAGTTATTAATGTGACATAGGATACAAATAAAAAGGCTAGCAAATTTCAGGCTTTAGTCAGACCATAAGCATATCACCAGATGGAACAAAAGCAAAATTACCTTGTTGTAACAATACGAAATCCTGGGCAGGTATATCTAATACAAAATACTACCAGAGATGGAAAATTGAATTACTTAACTATTTTCCTGTACGTTATATACAGTTTTTAACATTAAAGGACTTGACTTGAAGAACTATTTTGTGTGTTTGATTTTTCAGGATAAGAAACAGACTATACTGCACATGAGTAATTATTTCTCTGCCTTTCCCTTTATCCATACCTTCAAAATATAAAAGCACAATTGTGACAGTATGCAAAAGACTGAAAAATAGTGAACATTTTACTACTTACAAATCACTGTTGAAACACATCTACTAAATCCATGTTTTTGTATGCAGAGGTATTACAAAATAGATTTAAAATTTAATATGTAATAACCCAAAATATAATGGTTCATTCAGCCAAAACAAAGGCTAAAAACATTAAATGGCAAAAGCCTGGAAGAATTATCTGCTTTGTTTTAAAAACACATTCAAAATGAAGAGACGTTAGCAAATTTAATCTGCTATAGCTGACATCATTCCCGGGCATCAGTTCAAATTCCAAATTTAATTTCGGTTGAAGCTTTAGTAAAAGTAATGTCTTCTGCAGATTCAGACCCATCTGACTGAAGTTATGTGCTGATGACAATAAAAAGTAACTTAACAAAATATGGTTTCTGTAAATAGTTCTTAAAATTAAGGATAGACAAAATATATGTTAAATTGGCTTAGGACAGCATTCTATTGGATGTTGCTTACTATTAGCATGGTTTATGCCTTCAAAGTAAGTATCAGCATAGACTTTAGAGTTCTTTTGAATACATTTTTTTTGTTTGGATAGACACATGCTTCACATCACAATTTGTTGACTGTTCATATATTGGTAAGGTGAAAATGTACTTACTACTGAAAATGTATGACATGATAAGCAAAGCACAAAACAGGGAAAAAGAAAATCCAAGCTGGGAAAAATCTCTGCCACAGGTTTACCTCCATGACATTTAGCAAGATTTTAAATTTGTGACAATTTTAAAAGGAAGATTCATCACTCTGATCACTCTAACATAGAGATTTCTTACACAAAAAAGTGTCTTCCAAAAAAGTATTACTATGTAAAAAGTATTCTACTGCTTTTTATGGTAGATATCAAAGTGTACTTGGTTTATCCCTGCTACTGACTTTGCAAAATTGGCAGGATATTGCATGAGTTGAAGCTTTCTTGGGAAATCTTAGATTCCAAATTCACTCAGAAAAATTATCTGAAAGTACACTTGGCAGAGGCTTCTATAATCTCACAAAAGACCACAGTGGAATTTGCTGGGGATTGACAGAGCTCCAATCACACACATTTGCATATGCAAAAAACATGACTTGCATAAAAAAAATTACATTTCTTCCTACACACTGATATTTAGCCAAATCAATTAAATACCAACTTACATAACAGCTCATTAATCCTCATTAGTGTGCATTTATATAGCTCCTATGATATCTATTTGTAAGTATCTGAGAGGGTAAATACTTTTCAGTTCCAATGAAACATGTACATGCTCTATTATCTTCTTTTTTTAAAAATTACAGTATTTAAAAACTCACCCATAAAGGTGCCAAGCACATAATATTAAAATCCTTCTCCATATCCTTTTCAGTTCCTCAACTCCTTCTCTCACAGGAGTAAGTGCTAAAGAAATAAGTACACGTCAAAAATAAAACTTTAAAGACAAAATCCATATCCAGGAACTTTTTTGGAAATGGTTTCCTACTCCTTAGACTAGAAGGTTAGAGAACATGGGTAAAAAAACCCAACTTTGCTACCTCACTCAGAGCATCAGGTTATTGAACACATTTGAGGCCTTTGAGCTGATCACTGAAAAAATAGTGCTCATCGGTGAAAAATCTATTTACATGTTTTCTTAGTTTTACACTGCTAATCAATAAATACCTCCACATTAAACTTCTGTTTGTAAGAATTTACTATATTGACTATATACTACAAAATGGTATTTTAGAAAAAAAGATCTGAAAGATACAATAATAGATACATTCCCTTTGTGGACTACAAATATGCCCTGTGTTAACAAAGTTGCTGAACATAGTTAAAATGAGCACTGAGAAGGCAAACACAGTTCTTAACTTGTTTTAACAGAATCAGTGTGGAATCACAGAATATTCTGATTTGGAAGGGACCCACAAGGATCATGGAGTGCACCTCTTAATTGAATGGCCCACAGAGGGATTGAACCCACAACAGTGGTGTTATTAGCACCATGTTCGAACCAACTGAGCTAATGCAGTAATCTCTCAACATTGCCCCCCACAATTACTAGCAAATAAAAGCAATTTTTCCCACATTACAACGAATTTCTAAACACTCAGGGGCTTCTATTTTGATATTTTTTTTTATTCTGTGTTACCTTACCAATACCAGTAATAATGCGAGTGGGTTTTTTTGTTTGCCTGGTTTTCTGTGAGTTTATTGGTTGCTTTTTGTTTGAGGTTTTGGGTTTGGTTGTTTGGTTTTTTTTTTCAGGGGGTGGTTTTTTAAAAGGGGAAGAAAAAGAAGATAGACACATGGGTTTAGATTTCCTCAGGAAATCATGAAAGTTAGGAAGATGATAGTTGAAGTTGAGTTTCGAGAGCAAGCCTGATCTACTTGATCAAGTAGATTAACTGTTTTAAAGTGGGTTATAGTCTTTGTTGAATATAAATGAACCCCAGAAAGTCATCTTCCAAGTTATTTTTCCAGACATCAAAGCCCAAGCATGTCAGGCTTGGAACAACCAATTTCCTTTAAAAGTTCTGGATTTAGAGTTGTAAGGATTTTAAATGATTATAGCACCCACCTTTTAAAAGTTTGCCAAATACAGATTTCTTGGCAGCTGGAGGCATGTAAAGCAGGGGGTTTTTACATGAGAAAAGGCAGGGAAGTTGCCCAGGGGACACACTTGTAGGCCATAAATGGAGAAGTTAACCAAGGGCATTATGGATAAACACCCAATCTGTAATTCACCGCTTGTTTGTGCATCTGTAAGACACAGTTCAGGACAGGGAGACAGTATAAGTACCTCCTTTAAAACCCTTTTCTAATGCTTTTTCATAACATCTGTTGTAGGTGAAGGCTTATTATTCTAGTCTGAATATTTATGACTGTGAAATACTTGTTATCCCATAGTTTACATAAAGCTCAGGAAAACGTAATAGATTACGGCATATGATAAAAGGGCTGCTTCTGGCACAAAATAATGTAGAAGGGATGATGGCCAGCTCTATGCCCTGCAGAGTAACCTAACACCAGGCCAAGGCACCAAGGACTGCACAAACAAAATTATGTTTGGCACTAATCTAAGTTCCAAACAAATGTGGCCTTTTATAAGAAACAAATATTTTGTTCTGCAGAATCCTTTCAGTCTGGAATTTTGAGTCTTCCTATTCTCTGCATACTTTTAATAGCAAGTATCTGGTTGATTAAACAAAAAATTTTTGCTAAAACATTAAAAAGTATGCAGTATCTCAAGTTTCTCATAATCTCTGTGTATTTTCCAAAGCAGCTTTTTGTTTCATTTTGTGTATACAAGGTTTCAGCCACTTGTGTGAAGACAGCAGCTTAGAAAGGTCTTCTGTAATGCACTAAAAACAATAGGGAAAAAACTCTGTAAGGTTTATGTTCAACATTCTTGCTGCAAATTCAGTCTAAGTAAAAGTAGACCTAATCCAAAATCCGTGTAAACCTCTGGCATCCCAAAGGATATTTCAAAACATTTACAGACATGTTGGAAAGCTCTAATTGAAAACAAACAAAGCAAAAATAAACTGACAATGGCAAAGAAAACAAACAACAGGAGACAAAACCAAAACGCTCATCACTCTACTCAAAATAACAAAGAATTTTTTAGCAGAAAAACTGTCTTAAAAAACAAACAAAAAAACCCACCCCAAACTCTCTCTAAAATCCCCAGAAAACCATGCAGTTTAAGTCTAAAAGTAACTCTTCAATAAAGAATTTGTGCTGTCTAAGTAATGACTTTCTAATCATATGAGGTATTCTTTTTAAAAAGCCAGAACAACATCAAGAATAATAATGAACTTAGAAGATTGTCACTTTAAAGAAATTAAATCTTTGCATTTTATCCTCCTACTCATTTCATTTTTATCCTTCTCATATAGGTACATTTAGGACTTAATAATACAGAAAACAGTTATTTGGTCACAAGCCAAAGATTTAGAAAAAATATACTTTAGATTTTTAATTCACTGACAAAACATCCTGGAAATGTGCATGGATTACACACTGAATTTTAGAAAAGCAAATAAAAAAAAGTGTCATTTGTGGTCCTACTTCAAAGTATTTAAGACAGAGCATGCTTTGAAACCCATTATTGTCCATTTGAAGATGCCTACATAGACAAGTATCTGCTTATTGTTTGAATTGCAGACCTGCTAACCCAGCAAGACAGCCTTGCCTGCAGTGAGGTTTCAGGGTAGCTGTTCACTGAGCTACAAGCAGGTGCTGTGGCACCAATGGCCCTTACCTACCACTGCCTGGACATGCACAGAGACCACTAAGTGGGCTTGGACACATCACCCTGATGCTTCGTGCTGAAGGCAGCCAGCACTTCGGATGGATTTTCTGAAGCTCTGAGTTATCTTTACTTTCTGCCTCAACCTGCAATGCAATCAGAGCCACTTGTTGGCGGGTGTAGCTGCTGACCCCTACAGAAGGAAAAAAAAAAAAGAAGTAAAAGAACTTTTTAGTTCTTTAGATCTTAGTTACGGATTTTACTGGTTGTTCTTTGTAATGTCATTGTAACAATATTACTGTTGTTGTTATTATTAATCATCTAATTAATATGCTGTAAAACTAGAAAGTAGAAATTCTTCAGAGTTGTTGGTTTTGGACTTGTCTTTAAATCTGAAGGAGCTATATTTTCAGTGGGACAAGTCAGGTCCTTCCTGTGCCCGTTTATGAACCTGTTTCTTCTTGATCATTAAGCATCTAATGACAGCTGCAATGATTTCACAGAAGTAGGGGTGCATATTTATATAGTGCACTCATCTGAGGCTCAGTGCTCTGTGACAGACACTGTACAAGGGAGTGAACCTGAAGCTGACTTGAGAGTTTCTTCAGTTAGTATAGAACAGAAAAATATTTTTTACAATTTTTTTACATGGAATATGCAGCATCTACACTCTGTTTTGTTTAATTCCTATTAAAAAAATAATCTACATGTAATCTTAGTACAAGCCATAGCAATCTGGGTCCTTAGCTAAACCTCTCATTGTGGGAATTACTTTTGATTCCTTTGATTGCGGGATTAAATCTCACTGATTTTTGGTATCATTGAAGATGCTTTTGCTTCTGAAAATCATTAAAATTGGGTCCTATACTTCTGGGGTTTTATATACATAAAAAATAGATCACCTTTTTGTCACATAGAATTTAAAACTGGGAAGGAACACAGATGAGAAGAATCCTCAAAAAGACATTACAGTAAAGCATTGAATATATTCAATGTATCTTTATCTTAAAGACAGCCTTTAGGATTCAAAGTTATTAAATTAAATGCATTCTAGCAATGGGACACTGATATCCAAGTTTATTTTAACTGCAGAGTTGTCACTCTTTCCTTATCTGCAGTCTCATTTACATGACTGAATAGTCTCCATGTTTTCCAAGTACTAATATTGTAATACAAAAGTTCCATAAACTTGGCCTTTTCAGCAGCAAATGCATTATATTCAAAACGTTCTTAGATGTAAGTTCTCCCTTATTTAGTCTTCAGTGAAGACCACAGATGGGAATAACATTTGCTCACACTTTATTGCAGAGCAGACTATTTAATAATCAACGTGTTGGAACACTTTGCCTAAAAATAAGTAGCTCTTAAAAGAAGTAAGTTCCAGTGGATAAAACTCAAAGAAGTTTCTTTTTCCTTTAAACACACTATGGAAGTTCAATGAATGTGCAGGCAAAAATTCTAAAAGATTTCACAGGAGTTGCAACTAAATATATATGTACTCATCACTATGAGCACAGTAAAGTTCTAATGTTCTTCTGACTAGTTAACACAAACACAGTGTTGAGGTTTAACAACAGCAGAAATTTAATACTCATTTGACAACTGAAAAGTGAACAAACTGATGCATATACAGGGACAGAAAATCATCCATGTGCTATTTTTTTATACATAGTATATGTAAACGTGACCTGAATTAACACATACCCTCTCCCTGCTATAACAACAAAACTGCAAAGCAAAGCTAATGTGTGTCAGGGGAGGTTTAGGTTGGATATTAGAAAAAGGTTCTTCACCCAGATGGTGGTTGGGCACTGGAACAGTCTCCCTAGGGAAGCTGACACAGCACCAAGCCTGTCTGAGTTCAGGAAGCATTTGGAAAATGCTCTGAGGCAAATGGTGTGATTCTTGGTGATGGTCCTGTGCAGGGCCAGGAGTTGGACTCAACTGACTCTTGCAGGTCCCTTCCAACTCAGCATATTGGGTGATTCTGTAAGATGAACCTCTCTTCCAAACAAACCATTAAATATTTCTTCTACTAGCAACAGTAATTTGGCAACATTTTAGTACTGTGCAAGAAAGGCAGTCTGACAAAGGAAATAAATTCTAAAATCATAAACAGCTGCACACAGCAAAACTTGACTTCAGCAAGGTAGCATAAATAATAAAATATGTCCTAGATTAAAGTCATTCATATATTTCATATTCTCTCTCAGCTGCAGAAATTTCTCTGTATAACCAAGACCAAAATGGCTCATGTAGTATTTTAAAGGACATTCACATAACAGGACACTAGTGTTCTGAGGTTTGCTTATGCATTGTTTTCTGTATGATCACCTATTGAAATTGGTGCAAGATGCAGCCTTAGAATCTTAGAACATCCTGAGTTGGAAGGAACTCACAAGGATTATCAAGTCCAACTCCTGGCTTCTGCAAATACAAACCCAAAGCACCTGTTACAAATTGCTTGCACTCAATCATCCCAACAAAGACTACTTGAAATTAGCAAAAATATGATTTTCATGGGTTTTGTTATACTGTACAGAAAGGCATGTTCTACTTAAGTCCATTCTTTTTAAGTACATTTTTTGTTGTGATGTACAGTATATAGCTTGAACTGCTGTTATACTTCACTAAGAATTCATTCTGGCACAGAGAAACCGGGTGTAAGGATAACTATGTAGATGTTAAACCTGTAAGGAAAATGTAAAAGAATTTCTGTATCTACTCATACTTGAGAGAACATGGAAGAGTATCCCTCTTCATTTTTAATAACTTTTTGTAATATTCAAGTCAAATGGTTTTGTAAGAAAACTGTGATTTTGTAATCCTACTGTGTGTGTCTCTACAGACACTAGTCATTCAAATAAAATTCCAAGCTAAACTATTCTTATATTCCTGTACCTATCTTCCCTTTACAAAAAGATGCTTTTTTGAAAGAATTCCAGTGTTCTCCTTTCCAAATTACAACTAAGACTTATTAACTTCACAGATTTATAATTAACATTTAAATAAAACATGTCACATAATATAGTTTGTTCTGCATTATGTGAATACAAAGGGAAATATACTCAAGGTTCAAATTAAGAGAAGTTTATCCTTAGAGCAACACTATGAAAAAAAAGGTGTGTCTTTCTTGAAGTATGGCTTTGGCATATGAAGTTTCAGTACCATTTACCAGTATCACACTAACTGTACAGTTATAAACTATTCTAATTCAGATATAGATTCATACACACAGTTAAGAGATTTTGAAACAATTTGTTGAATAGATGTGATATCCCAAAAATACGTTCTGACTAGTTTTTTTCATACAGAGACCTAAACTTGGAATTGCTGTGATTCATTTTTCTGAAAGGAATAAATAATTATTATAATGTTATATTAAATTATACTGCAGCAAATTGGTCAAATCTGTTAGATTTAAAATAAAGTACTATTTCATTTGCAGAAGGTGTTACAGAAACACCATCAACTTACAAGGACCATTTTCAAGAGTCTTCTCAAATACTTCATAATTTTAATTTTTGCATGTTACCAGTGATACTATCTTCTCAAAGAAATTTTTTTTATATGAATACAATGGAATAAAGTGTTGCTATAAGCACACCAATCTGAGAATCTGGAGGAGGATCCATTTTTTCACACACTGCCTTGCATGACACGACCTTGCTTAACTTGCTTAACTTGCTTAGTCTCCCCATACCTCAAAATTGCCTTTAGTAAGTGAAGATGAAGCACATATCCCCTGTCATAGGTTTGCTGGTGTAATATTTATCATTTTCATCCAGTCCTTGGTATGTTTCTAAAAGAGTGAGAGGTGAAAGCAGGATGCTAAAACAACAACAAAGAAGGTATTTTTGCAGCTATCTGGTATTACATTTGGAAGGGGTTTTGTTGCTGTTTTTTGGTTTCTTGGGTGGTGGGGATTTTTTTGGGGGCGGGTGTGTAGTTCGTTTCTTGGTTGCTTTGAGGAGTTGTGTGTTGGGTTTTTTAAATTCACAGTGCTAGAAATCTAAAGACTCTCTATGGTAGGATTTTTCACCAAGTTTTTCCAAATTTCTGTAAATTAGTTATAATCCAGTCTGTGTCCCTCCAAGAGAATCCCACTGCAAAACTAATCTATCATTGTCTGGAACATCCAGATGCATTTGTAGACATTTGACTTTCCAAACTGCATGCATAGTATAGCTCACAAGGATGATCTGGAAACTCTCCTGCAAATTTTCACCATATCTGAAAGTGAATGGAAACAAAACAAAAAATCTTTCTCAAGAAAAACTCTGCCGTATCATCCACTAAGGACCTAATGGTTAGCTAAAACACAGTGTATCCTTCACAAAGATTTTTGCAGATGATGTTATATCACTTTTTACTGCCTCTACATGAATGTCATCCAAACTCAGCTGCCCATAAATTCTAAAATACTACTTAACTGCAAAAATATTTTAATCTGTGTAAACAATTCTTTTGATATAAGTGAAAAGGTGTAAATTCAGCTAGAACTGTTGAGATATACTGGAATTCCTTACTAAGCTCAGTTTCTTTTCAAGTAAATAAACATTCATAGTCCATCAATGCAATAATAGCAGTTTTGAAATATCTGAAGTTTTATGCCTTATATGGGCCTTTAAAAAGTACTAAAACATTTAAGGGTTCAGGTATTTATATTTTGGTAATTAATGTTTTAATTATATCTTAAACATATATTGAGACATATCTTAAAAGTTTATTTTTGTATGCCTGTTCATTTATTTTGGTTTTCTGTGTTACATCACATTTTCTTTTTCTTCCTACTTTTTATCTTTGTTTTGCTCCTCACTAATTGATCCACTGGTGTTACAAGCAGGTCTAGGCCAGGTCAAATTAAGGACTGCAAAACTCTAAATAAACATTCAAATTCTGTTTACAAGATGGACCCAAGTAAAAGCTCCCAAGGTTGACTCCTACCAGTAGTATTTTACTTCTAGAAGATTCTTTTCCCCTAAAGCACAGAGTACACACAAGAGATATGAGTTTTTAATGAAAACCAAATTTTGCAATAGGTCTAAAAGGGACATGGTCGCAGAAGAGCTTCTGCAGCCTCTCTCCTGCTGCCAGCAAAGGCTGGTTTCACAAGAAGCACGAGGGGCTCTATTACCACACTGCTCTTGCACCTCATTTCAACTTGCATCATACTCAAATGCTTTCACTCGCCCCTGAGGAACAGTATTTCACTGAAAAAAAAAATTGGAGAAACCCTGTTCCCTTCTGCTCTTGTTACTAAGTATTACCCACTGTACTTTGGACTCCCTCTCACCTCAGCCTAAAGAAACTTTTCCCCTTTTTAATATTTCATGTCACCCAAGTCTGCCAGCTACAGCTGGGCCATAGTGTACATTGTGAAAAGTTCCATTTTTTTACCTTTACCCAAAATCTTTGGAAATTACTTTGGACACATCAGATCTGTGTCCTGCTTAATGCAGACCAAGGTAAGATACACTAGATGAGCTTTTGTTTATTCTTAAAATTTAATTCTTTTCTTTAAGCCAATCAACAGCCAAGCCCTTTGGCCTAACTGCACATCAGAAACAGTTTACAATAAAGGACATGAACTATAAAGTATGTTATACTAATATATTACTAACAGATTTGAATAGTCTGATTTTTCATTCACAGTAATTTGCTAAAGAATATTCTTAATAAAACAGTGAAGGTAGTGAAATGTAAACTTCACTTGCTCCCTCAGCTCCTTTTTTTTTTTCCTAAGGAAAAATGCCCTGTTCAAAGTTATTCTCTTGGGAGATATGGATTTTTACTCCAGTCTACTCACAGCTCAGTTAATTACCTCAATAGATTGCAATAGGAGCAAGTCAATAGACCTGAGGTAGTGATGTCTCCTCTCCATGTGTCTCAGTGGGATTTACTCTGGAGAAGCTCTGATCTAGTCCTTTGGATCAACCACCACTTAGTGGCTGGAAAGCAGCGCGTGTTCCTGGAGCAAAACTTATTTTACCTTCACCCAAACGGGATCCAGTTCATGTTCTCCAAGACGTACTTGTAATGTGAATGGAAGTGTGATAACTGAGGAAGATAGGACCTTCTGTGTCCACCTAAAGGATCAGAGGTGAGTAAACTCAGTCACTCATTTTCGTTTGCCATTAAAGGAATGCAGAAGTTTCCTGTGTTTGCTGCGAAAATGGCACATGAAAACAGATGTTTTGAGCACATCAAGGAGTAAATTCTAGGAGTCAATAAACTGAGGGAAAAAGACATCTTAAAGACAGGACCATTCCCAAAATTGTCATTTGTTAGCCAGCACTTAAGGCTGGAAAAATTAAATGAGAAAGAAATTCCACATAGAGGCTTCCAAGTGAGCAAAACCAGTGGCAAATTTGGTGCAATTACTGTATATTATCCTCATGTAGAAATTTTAATTTCTTTTAGAACTAATCTAGTAGCAATTCATTAATAATATCCATGATTTAAATCTTCTATGGGACATCTCCTTAATTGAGACACGGCAATTCACAAAAGCATCAAGAAAAAAAAGCAGATGCAGCGATTTTCATAAATACAATTTGCTAAAACAATGTTTGATTGGAATACAATTAAAATGTTAGGATTCTACATTGCTACATATTGCTACAATCCTTTTTATGTGAGCAATGCCCTGAGTTTTGCTCTGAAGACAGCTGCTATAATTTTTAAGGCCACCTAATCATTTTCTTTGAACATTCCTCATAGACGTAAAAGCTATTTTCCACACTTTGTTTCCATAGATACAGCAATCTTTTTTATTAATCAGAACGATAGCCTGCAAATTGCTAAGCAAACACATCATCAGCAAGCAGTTAACATTCCATGCTGTGTCTGTTCAAACAGGGTCTCACTCCCATCACATTTAATTTTGGGCAATTAAGGCAGAGTGGGATGGGACACCACGATTCTTTGCAAATGGAGATTTTAATGCTGAGGTTCAAGACCTAGGTCAGTTAGCACTTAATACCACAGTTACAGAGCACACTGAGAAAAGCAATCAGTTGCTGCTTCAGGGAGGAAAAATCTATGTCAGGAAGATCAAATTAAAGCATCATTTCATCGAAGTATTTGACTAAATTGAATTTTAATCCAGGAAAGCTAAACAGATATACCAAATAGCAGAGGGGAAACAGTGTTCTCAATCTATTAAGTTAAACAAAACTAATCTGTAAACACGCATCCAAAGAAAGGCTCCAGCATCTTTTGCAGACAGTGATTTGGGTTTCTTTCTGTCTGAATAGGCCAGTGAAGCAAAACAGATGAGCCTATAATTATTGCTGGACTAAAGTTGCTACATTAGTTTTCCGGGGCTGTAAAATTTCAACGTTGCAACTGTAGTATATACATTAAAGTATCTGAAAGGCTCTGAAGAAGTGGGAAAACTCAGAAGTATTCAGAACTCAGAGACATTTTAAAATAAAAAAGATAATTTAAAATGATATCCACAAACATTCTCTCTCTCCTTTATCTTCTCCAAATATTTGAACTTCTTTAAAAGAAGAATGAGATTATATCAAGAATATTTTCAACAAGTTGAAGAAATAAAATAAAGCATGGCTCCATAAAAAAAAAGAGGGAAAAGGAAAGGTGTTGCAGAAACACAGTATTAAAACTGGTCCTCCCTGAGCAATGTTCGTGAAACAAGTATTTGATCCTCATATTTAGTGTCCAATACTGAAATATTCCACAGTATAAAGCACAAATGTAAGGTGCAAATTGAGTTGACCCTAACCAAGAGGCGACAGTGGTGTCATGGATAAAAAGTAACTCTGTGGACTCTTCTGTGCCCATCTCATACACTTATATAGTTATATTTATCAAATAAAGCAGCAGAATGATGGACCTCCCAAAACAGACACATAACTAGGGATGATCCTAGGTGAGATTAAGCTTCATTTATGTTTGTGACAGAAATAATTTCCAGTTTCTTGCTGTTGCTGTGGCTACTGTATCTGTCATTATGTTAATCTGACAGTTGTTTTTACTGCGACTTCTCAAGCAAGTCCACCACCAGTGGGCAGATATCACTATGGCAACTCAGCACAAGTGGAGAAACTGTTCTGAAGCTGTTAGGCAACACAATGCCATCAGCTGCTGATGTTGCTTAAGTTTAGTACAGTTCATGTTGTCTGGATCATCTATTTAGGTCTACCAAAAAAAGAGCATTCCAGAGAGTGATGTGGAAACAAGCCATCTTTGTGATAAAAAAAAAAATAAAAATTACAATACAGAGTGAAAAAAAAAGAATAAAACAGAAAGCTGGCTTACATTGTTCCTTTTCAAAACTCAATCTAAAACAGAAAATCGGTTTAGTAGCTTTTTTAAATGTAGGGTGTATAATTCTGAATAACACTTATAAAATTAGTTGAAAAAATATATTGCAGAATTTTAAAAAAAATTGTAAAACAAAAATTTTGAAAATTATTTTTGCTTTAGAACACTTTCAGTTCATATCTCTCCAATATTTTTAATTTGGCCTGCAGTGGGCTATATAAAGCAAATCTTAGCAACTTTCCCGATGAAGAAAATGCTTAACATAGTTTGAGGAGTGCAAATCATCAGTAGAACTGCACTTCACTTTGGCCATCACAAGCGCTAAGACAGCTACAGAAATAAGTGCTTTATCTCACACAGGGGATGGCTCCTGCAGAGCAGCAAAGTACCCTGCAAGAGGAGTGTGGTCAACTTAATGCTGCTGCAGCTGCCTGCCACGTGCTTGCTTTGTGGAGAAAAAATACCTTCATCCTTTCTTTTTAGAGCAATGGAGCAATAAATTCAAACACAACTTCTAAAGCAAGGACTAATCAGTGAACCACAAATTATTATCCAAAGACTGCCTGTTCTATCTGTCTTCTTTATAGCGAGTTGAGCATAGGCTTACATGTTTGGAAGGAGGACAGAGACACTATTAATACCTTGGAGAAGAGTTTCTGTACATCTAAAAGGAAATCCCTACTGACAACATCCAGTTTACTGTTAAATGTCAAAGGTAACAGAGAACAGATAATGCCACAAAGATGACTGAGAAAAAAGATTACTTCAAATATGCACCTGCAAAAGACTGAATGAAAAGTTTGAGGGTTTGTTGGGGTTTTTTATTAGTTTCCAGGCATATAAACAATTTTAAACTACTGTAAGACATATCAGGTCAAACTATCATACAAAAACTTGTTTTGACACTTCTCATTAAACATGCAGGGATTTCTTTGAGCCTAATACAGTTGGAAACAGTGAGTGGGTTATATCCTGAAGGATCCTAGCACTACCCTTTTGCAGAAGTGAGCACACAAGTACCAAGTGAAGACAACTGCAGATGCACCTGCTTAACTCTTTAAAGTAAAAATTAGATCACTTACAATAGTTTTAAGAATTATTTCCTAGACTAGGTGTAACTCTTACATATTAGAAGCCTTCTGTCCTTAACACCTTGAGAACTCCAGCTCTCCAATGCTCCTAGTTACTCTTGCAACACTACTTGTGTTAATTTTACCCAAAATATCCATTCAAAGGCTCAGATGTCCCTGCCTGAATGGTTGGAGCTCTTTAACAGGAGTATCTCACCTGATAAACCCAGGACATTAATATTTCAGTAACTACTTTTTAGTTCATATTTCATTAGTGATCTTAGTTATGATGTGAGTCATGTAAATTTATACATGTTTCATTGATGACAAAATAATGTAAAAGCTATGAGAATTTTGGCCCCATTTCTTTATTGCATCATTTATTCCAGCAAAACAAATAAAAGAAATTCACGTAATAAATCTTTTCAAGCTAAATCAACATTGAGTCTAAACATTTATTACATTTTGTTTAGAGTACAAAAAATTAATCCAGGAGGATTCATTGGCATAGCCTGTTACTGGACACTCTCCAAACACTTATTTTGCAGATGTACTTTTACTTGGCAGCTTGTGCTATAGAAAATATAAGTGAAGAATATAGAATGATAAGCAGTATGTGATATTAACTGTTGTCTCCTACCTTTCCTTCTAATTTAAGTAAAATTACAATAAATGGCAGTAAAATTACATAGTTCAGAGACCTTTTCCTCTTATCACTTCATGAGGGAAGTAGTTATTCTTGATCAGTTCTGCAAACCAGATTTTCCAAAGGCATCTGCAAAATGCTAGACACCAATATGGATATTCTTGGGTTCCTTCCCGATTCCAATAAAGTCTATAATTAAATGTAGATCTGTTTAGTGGTAGATGAATCAAACTACTTAGTTGGAAAACCACATTTTAGAGAACAGTCTTCTTCAAGCTATAAAATCTGTAATGAATAGCATTATCTCCAGTGATGCAAAAACCATCTCTACACTCACTAAAGGTATGGAGTGACAGTCACAGAAGTATGTAATCTATATACATTGTTTAGCATGCTGAATTTAAGAGTTACAGTTTGCATACTTTTTTTTTTCCTCTGACAAGCAAGGCTTCAGTGTGCTGAAGCATGTAAGGATTAATCAGCCCCTTGTTCAACAGCTTTGAACATATTTTTGGGTATCCATCTTTGCTGCAGTGACCTCAGCCAATATGCTTCTGGGAACATTTGTTTTTTTCAAAATTTTATTTCTTCTTGTGCCTCTTAGTCAACTAACAGTCTTGATCGTCTCCACCACTTCCAATTGATGGGCCTCTAGTTTCTAATAGGAATATTAATCCATAGAAGCCTAGCCTTACCTTTCCCAATATTAAATTTCCTATTGCTATTATTTTAACAAGGCCATGAAATGGCAGTATGGCACTTTTTATGCAGCAGGTTTATGATCACCCTCACTCTTTTGTACCTCCTAACTTTGTGGCATGGATAAACTGAAAACAGTACTTTCCTACTTTTTGTGTAATGGCTATTAATAAGACCAAAGCCCAAGACCAGGCTATAGGATGATGTTGGGAGTACTACTTAGTAACCTTATGACACCCTGACTGTTTTTACTTTGCCCTGGTTCATTTTTGTCTCTCTTTTCCATAACTGTTTGTCCCCAAATGTGATTGTTTAATTATTGTGTCCTTCAAAAATGTGTTTAAGAGGATTTTTTATTATTATTTTGATAACAAAGGGGTCTGCAGTCTGTTTCACTCCCTTCAAGTTCAGTTATTTGAAACATCAATTGGACAAAAAAATAAAAAACCCTTCCACATTCCATGGTTATAAAGTATCTGAAGAGGAAATAATTTTATCCCTTTCAGGTGATCATATTAAAATATTTTGGTTTTCCCTCCAGATGTAGAAATACTCATTTTCATGCTGTTATTTCTGTTAACCATCCTTTTTTTGCCTCTGCATTCTTAATAAAAGAAGAAGCCAAGTATTAGTTCAATTTGGGAGCAATATCTACATCATCTTCAAACTCCAATTAGAACATATCTGCTGACAGAGGATAAAGTGAAACAGAAAATTACATTTTTATGAGGTATTTAATTTCAGATATACATGGTGAAGCAAATGTTATTTCTGGCAGTGAACCCTTAAACAATCACAGAACCATCAGGAATGGATGCTATTGAGATGTGATTTTAGTAATTAGTGAGGACATGTAAGAAATTGCTTTAGGGACAAAAGAAAGAGCTGAGAAGAAACAGCTATTTAGTTCTAATTAAATGGAAAGATAAGTAAAAGGAGTTATAGTACAAAGATTCAGTTTTTAGTGTACAAACTGATTATTAATGGAATGATTTGAAAATTAAAAGTTCATATATGGAAGAGACTTGACATTTCTTTCAATTAGTGGTTCTTAATTCCCTTTCCAGTGAACAGTCACGCATCGCTGAAGTTTAGAACTGGGCCTCTCTTACATAAGGGGCACATCTACAGGACTGGCCATATGGTTGGGAAAACTGTAAGAGACATGAGTTGCTATTTGCATCTCATAGATGTACTATCTGCATTTTTCTCTACAGGAAGTGTACGTTTACATACATTTTTAGCTGCGATGTCAGGAATGTGCATATATACATAAGAGAAGAAGTCCACCAAAAATTCTCTGCCATCCCTTTAATATCTCTTTATCACCTATGGACTTCACTAGCACACTTTAAAAGAGTTACTTAAACTGTCTGCACCAAATGCAGTGTTGTTGCATACTTGGGTTAGAGTAGTCACCCACAACATGGATTTATATTGAACTTGCACTTCAAACACGTACCCAGCATACAAAGATGTGTCCAGAATTAAAACAGATTTAGTATAAAAGGCAAGACCACCTCTTCCTATTCATTGTGCACAAGGGAAGGAATTACAAACTTGTAACCCCAATTGTTCCTATGCATGTCCTCCAGCCTGTACCCATGCTGCTGAGGCTCTGGATTAGACAGCCCCAAGCATGTTCATCCACTGACATTGCTGGACACGGCCACCAGAAAGGGCAGGTCCTGTCCCTGTATTAGCACACCCTGCAGAAGCACTGTGTGCCCCACAAGTATGGACCACCTCTAGGAGGTCCAGTACCTGGGCTTTACCTACACTGCCTAATTCATATAATCCATGAGGCTGATTTCCACCTCACACAGTGACATGCTGTAGACAAAGCTTAAAGTCATACTTAAATCAAAAATAGCTCACTAAAGCAGCAATTGCACCAATACTGAGTTTCAGGTAAAAGTATTTTGCTCTGGAAGTTAAACTGCAGTCCACAGTATGGTAGAGATGAGAAGACGAGCAGTAGAAGTGAAGTGCTCTCCAACAGCAAGAAAACATTCTATGTGAGTCATTAGGAATTATTCTTAAGCCAAGTGGAGAAAATTGAGTCATAAGTGACTCATCCACTTACCAGATGGGAGGAAAGCATATATGAAATTTGGGACAGCCACTTAGTGAACACCATGAGCCACTACTGCTTAGTTGGCTTCACTGTCTGCCACAGAACAGGGAGCATACATAGTGATAGATGTAGAAGCAATACTTAACTTTACCTCCTGGCTATTCCCCTTAGCCTCTCACAAATGAAAGGTGTTTAGAATACACTGGTGCTTGCCAAATTTCAAGATTATGCACTTCATCTTTCAGAACTGGAAATCTCAAAAAGCAGAAAGACTAACTTCAGAGTGTGGATTTACAGTGAATTCCAAATCTCTTAATTTGACCTCCCATTTTCCATACTGAAAGCCTCTCTGAGTTGCCTAGGTACATTCTGGAAAGTCCATAACACTCAGTCCAGTCCTTGAAGCCCTAAGCAGTTTGCTCTGAGACTGGAAAGCTACTATAAATCAGCTTCAAGCTGACATCCAAAAATACAAAGCTCATAGTTGCCCATTGTTTTTCTGGCCTGACATCTGACAGTTCAAGGTTAGTCAAGGGCCCATCAGCCCTACCCTACTTATTTACTTACTAATATCATAAGGAGCTTAGTCAGACACAGCTGTAAGATTTTTGTCTTTACTCTTACAGTCCAAACATTCCAGATTTCCACCTGAGTGACTGCAGCAGCCTCCCTGGCACTGTGTTATTCTGCAGCTTTAGCATAACAGTATTCATATACTTGCACTGGAAGTTGAAGATGAAAAGCATTTGGAAATCAGGGTTTGCTAGGTGCCACTCTAGACCAGAATTTAAACCTCAGCTGTAGTTACCCTACAGATGGGTATGTCCTTCCAGTCACGGTACAGTTACTCTACTATAAGCATGATACCAATTTTCATAATTCCACAGGCAAAATCTCCACATTATTACTTGTCACAGACACAGAAATTAGTTTGACCAGTATTCCAGCATGACCTAATACACCATAAATTTCACAATACTTGCAGGAATGCCTTATGCAATTCCTGATAAACGTATAAGCATTAAATAAGTTCAGCTACGGAAGATGTTTTCACAGCACCTAAAAAAATTCAGATTAGAGTTTTTGCTGATTCATGGCACTAAGTAGCACTTAGTGCTATATATTCTGACCAATCCAAATTACTTCCCATAGAATATTGGCATTGTTACATGTCACTTTCCTCTTCTTCCACTGGAACATATGCAGAAAACTGGTATTAGTACACACTGGTCCCTTTGAAGGTATAATATCACAGCAACAAGGTAATGGGCTTCATTATGTGAAAACAAACCCCTCATAGTACCAGGCTATCATCACCACCTAACAGGCAATTTGTGTACAAGAATTTAAAATAAGAGATTAAATACTGCCAACCATAAAATTATACTGCTTGGGGGATAACTCTTTATTAACATTTGAAGTACAAGTATTGCTTCTACCCTACATTTAATAAATAAAGATTGAGGTCCAAAAAACACATTAGTATTATTATCAGAGATCCAACCATACTCCTGAGCCTTCTCTTTCCTTTCTTTCATGGGGACAAATCCAAACTAGTGGTTTCCATGCCAAATATTTGAAATATTGAGTTAAGTTCAATTCAAATGAACTCTCCATATTTTTATGTATTTATTCATCATGTGTGTTAAGGGGGAAAATAGACATTTTCACCCAGAACAGCAATTTGTTGAGAAAGTATAATCCTGACTGAATTATTCACTTTCATTCTTGAAAAAAGAGTTTTAGTACTAGAGTTCTCTCCATCGACTTCTTTAAAAGATAGGATTTCACTGTAGCTACAATTGCAAATCTGAAGCTTAAATTGCAATTAATTAGTTCTGCATTTCCTTGTGAATGCTAATTTTAAAAATGAAATATGAAAGATCTGATGGGAAGAAACATCTATAGTAATGGTACTCAAACACAGCAACCTTAATGAGAAAATCACAGGTAATTTTTCATTTTACAGTAATTGGACTCATTTCAGCCTCTCATTCCAAGTCTTTCTGGCCTAAAACCCACAAAGGGACATAGAAATATGATCTTCATGGGTCATACTTGTCAAAAGTTTATTTTGCCATCAGGCTAAGAGGAACAGGTGGCCCCAAGCACTCAGTCAGTGCTTTTCTTCAAAGATGTTGCCTTCTTGGCATAAAAGAAGGATAAACATAATGTACAGAAGAACAGCCTAACTTTATTGCAAAGTAGTTGGCTAGTGTCCTAGGACACAGACAACTGTGTTATCACCTGTGTTCCAATATTTGTTTCTGGTGTTTTGCAATAACATAACAAAACAGAACATGCTGAAATATTAAGTGGAGAAGTGATTTCATGCAGACCTTGCTTCCTCTTCAAGGACCTTGATAGTTCCTGACCCCCTGAAATGTGATTTTTCAGCCATTCCCATTTGTGTCAGTACTATTGTCTCACCTTGTGTTAAACAAACATTTAAACTTTTTACCTTAAAAGACTTAGGAATCAACCTACCAAATGTGAAGCATTAAAGCTGATTATTCAACCTTAGATTCAAGCTATAAGTTCCCCCAAATTGGAGTTTGCTTAGCAGACTACTGCTAAATTAACCAGAAGTATGGTGTCTGATTTAAGCACAGTCCTGGGGGTCAAAAGATCTGAAAGGTATTGCTTTTGTACTCTCCCATTGAGCCTTACATTAAAGTAAGTTGTTATAATGTTTGTGCTTTGGCTTCTTTATCCCTGGGAGACTGAACTGTAAAGCAATTCAAAACTGCATTCAAGAATTTCAAATCCATGTAGCTCTTGGGAATGGAATATGAGGAAAAAGAGTTAACACTGTTTGAACTGAATTTTTAAAAATACTAGAAATAGAGATTTAAAGAGACTGTCATATTAACAATTAATTTCTTTTTGCTCAAAACACTAACTTAGTTAAAATTTTCAAAGATTCATTGAAAGACATAATTTACACCTCAGAAAAGTGACCCCTCTGGCAGAACAGGGGACATCAGAAACTCTGGAAAAAACTGAAGTCTGGCTTCCTGAGTAAGTCTGTTCCTCTCTCTTATACCAAAGACACTCCACTCATTATTGTATTTTCCTCAGTCTTACTTTAAGGTACCAGGAACTGAGTGACCCTAAAATGAACTGGAGTTTCTTTAAAGCCTGGACTACGTTTTACTAGAGAGCAGATACTACAAAACCGTACAGTGGGAGCCAGGTTGCCTCCTATAGCTATCTGGAGCAAACATAAGCTGCTCAGATTAAATGCAGTCCTTGATATGGCCACAGAAGATGGGTAAAGCTACAGAGATCTAAGGTCTCCTGCTGTTTGCAATGACTCATATCCTGTATTTTTCACATAAGACTGCAAGTTCCAGCTATTTATGGTGCAACCCATTAACAATTTCTTTTCATGAAGAAAAAATGCTGTCACTTGCCATTCAGGAGTTGATGCAGGAGGCCAGCTAGCATGTTACAGAAATTATCAGAGAAAAATACTATAATCACAAAGAGCCAAATGTTCCCTCTTGAGCCCTTTGAGATAGCAGATGCATAGTCATAAGCAGAATCTTTGGTCTCTGAAGATTTTGTTCATACACAGATCACCCGAGAAAAAAAGAAGAGTGGAAAAAAATAGTATGAACTATTACAGTCTACTCAGTTCTGTGCTGTGTATCTGATAGACATATAACTCTTCCCTCCACTCTGCCCCAAAATGCAGGATGTGAACACACTTACACCATTGTGGAACTGAGTGGGGAAGGAGCAGAGTGTGTGCATGTGCCTGATGCTGACTCACATTGTACTCAACATCTGGCAGGAAAAAAAGGGGAGGGAATACTCTTTCAATGCAAAGCTACAATGTACATTTTTTTAACTAAAGCCTTAACAGTCTAATCAAAGAATTATTTGTCCCGTTAAAATATGTTACTAACATTATAGTTCAAATTTTACTGGGTCAAAATTGATACATGCAAGCCTTCTACTATCCACCCATTTTTCTCAGATGCTATGCTCAGCCTTTCACTGCCCCTTTCAGTCCTAAGGTCAGATATTTCAGTCCACAGGAACATAATAGTGAGATCTCAGTGTCACAAATCTTCACTGAGAGGAGCATGGTGGTGGTGAGATGATGCTGATGTCAGAGAGGAAGGGGAGAATCCTCTCTTTTTCAAGGAGTGTGACATTACATTGATGACTTCTTCCTCCTCACCCTACGGACCAATTCAGATTGATTTTATACACTTTGTAACATGTTTTTATACCTTGTTCTTTCATCAGGTGTTTCTACCTAGTAGTTATTTCCTATAATAATTTTATACAATGGGAGGAGATCAAATACAGAATTACTACATTATAGAAACTTAAAATAATACCCACAGTTACTGCTGTCAAATTTCAGTTGTGAACTGACTCAGCAGTGTATTATAAAGATTAAACAACATTTTTAGGTAAAAGTGCTGCCTTTTCCCCATTAAGTCGAATAAATTTTAATAGGTGCCTTGTTTTTTCTGTTATAATTTTTGACTAATTTATTGTACCCAGATGCTAAACACTTCATATTTCACTATACATACAACAAGAGCTCCCAGTTGCACAATGTAATTTGTTTCCAAGTAGTCCCTGATTGCTCAGGGATGGTTTATAAAATCAAATTGGTCCTTTAAAAATATCACTAGGCAGTAAATTTTACAAGTGCAGAACATCAGTCATGTAGGAAATTAGGGGTTAGGAGACTTGAGTATGATACTGATTGATCTCTTCAGAGCCATATTCTGCCATTACTCCCCTTGGAGTCAGCAGGAATTTGGAATGAAGAATCAATAGCAGGATATTATGTTGTGATTAAATGCCTTCGGGATGATGTATACAGTGAGAAAAATATTGAGATCATTCAAGACAGTATTATTGACAGTATAGCCACAATGAAAAACAGGAACTATAGCTCTCTTGTTGAAAGGAAACTTTCAAAGAATCACAGAATAGTCAAGGTTGGAAGGACCAGCCAACATCATCCAGCTCACCTACAGCAGGTTGATCAAAATCATCTCCAGATGGGATTTGAATATCTGTATGTATTATCTTTATAACCTACCTGGGCAACCTGTGCCAGTGTGTGACCACCAACTTCATGACGGAAGTGCATACAAAACTGTCTATTCTTATTAAGAATTGATCATTACAGTAATGCCAAGGAAAAACAAAGGTATTTTTCAAGTAAGATGAACTACACATGCCTTTGCTGTCAGACTTTTGCCCATGAAGTTTCAAAGGGGAAATTCTGATTCTTCACTGTAAAGTAGTGAAGGTCAGTTCTGACATGCTGATTTTTGGAGACATAAAGGAAGCATCTGCAACCTATAATTACAACCTCTGATCAAAATATATATACCTTCAAAGGATGGAGACAGGAGATGAATGACAGGAGATGTCACTACCTGCCTTTGGTTCCCAAGGGATGGTTACTTAATGAGCATAAAACACATGCATTGCTTTTATCTTAAAAAAAAAAAAATACACACATACTGCAAACAGGACAATGTAGAAAATGCCAGTGTGTAACCCAGGATCCTCTTTCCTGACTGTGATTTGAAGCTGAGATTATTCATGTCAAAAGCCACAACGAAAATCCAAAGGAAAAGGCAACTGCACTATTCAGTGAAACAAATACTTCCATTGTCAAAGGGGGTAGAAATCAGTTCTCACATCCACCTATGTGATCACTCCAGTTCAATATTCCTGACCCTGGAATGATCCAAAAGGAAAGAATTTCCTAAGCCTGAATTCCTGCAGTCCCATTCTGGGGAAAAAGAGATCAACAATAAAAAAAAAAAAAAAAAGAGGGCAGGAGGGAGGGGCAGCTTCAAGAGGTCTCTAGTCCCAGTTCCTGCTCAAAGCAGGGTCAGATCTGAGGTTAGGTTGCTCAGAGTTTTATGCAGTTTAATTTTTTCAAAATTAAATTTGCAAATGACTCCTCTGAGGTTCATGTATATCAGCAGAGAAACTGGCAAACTACAAGAGTATAGCTGATTTACAATCTACTGTTGAACTGGAAAAAATACATGGAAAATGATGACACCGAGGTCAACAGACAACTCAGGATTCAAGACACTTCTGAATTACAATGAAACTTTCTGGATTATTGCTACAGCATATAAACATGGGACAATGAACCCCAATTAATTTGTACACAATGCTGGACTCTGTGGGACATGGCAGTTCTGTGCTTTAGAGAACTCCATCCTCTGTCATAATAAGAAATTTTATTGCAGCAATAAAGTAATTATATGGCTTTGAGTTGAAGGCACAGACTTTAAGGTTCCTTGTTGCAAACAGATGTGCAATCTGACTCAAAGGGACTCTTAACCTGATACTCTTCTGCCACACTGGTGTTAATCAGAATAATATCTTTAGTAACCTTTTTCCAAATCATGTTTTTGGCCAAACCATAGTCAGTGCAATAGGAACACAAAGCAGAAAGCAGGAATGAGACTGAGATGTTCTGCCCAGGGTCAGAAGTGCTTCTGCTTTTGGCAAGATTATTCTGGAGATGTAAAACAAAACTATTGCATAACATCTGGGAACCCTAACATATACCCATATCCTCCTGAAGACTAATCACAACAATTTCACATTTAGAGAGAATCAAGTAAGCAGAGACAGTAACAAGTTAAAAAGCATTTAGTAAAAATCCTCCAGAAAGTTCTATAACTTAGAATAGCCCCAGTATGAAAAAATCAGGTAGCATTTGAAAGTTTACAAAAATCAGTAGGTAGGAAAAGAAAACTCAAAACGGGTTTTGAAATAAATAAACAAACAAAACACCCCAAGCAAACAAATAAAACACAAAGCACATACTCCCCCAACCCCACTCAGAAAAAAAACAAAAAACCAAAAAAACAACCCACAACCCACACCATTCACTACTCACTGCAATGTTTCCAGATGCTAGCTCTGGAAAGCAGATTTACCTGAAAAACTTACAATTTTAATGTTAAAAATCAGAAAAATAGCGATGAGTGGATAATTTGATTAATTTCATTTATTTCATTTGTTCTTTATTATGTGTACTTCATAGAAACCATTAGCAATAGCTTAAGTATTACCATGCCGAATTTCTACTAAGAAATCTGTGCTGATGTGCTTGCAATGAAATATGCCAATGCAACCATGCCTCCTGGGAGCATGCAGCCGATGGAAACAGTGCAGTGTGAAAAACTGTCTATGTCCTACACTAAGTGCTTCTGTTAATCTTCTGCCTATTCAGTTAATTTCTCAACTATCTCAAAATATAATTATATTAATAGTTCATACATTTACTGATTATGTAAATAAGGATCGAACAAATGGCCAAGGAAAGAATAGTCCATTAGTGCATTTCAGAGGCTCCAGCTTTACATCTTGCTTGGATCTATCTTTGTCACTCCTAAAGGCTAGTGCTATGTCAACACAAAATTTAAATCCCACTAAGAAAATCATGAAGTTGGGATAAAATGCTTCTGAAGCAGGAGCAGCAGCAGCAACAATCTCTACTGGCAGTTGGACTGAAAGCCCTGATTTGAATGTGCATCTTAGACCATGGAAGATAATTTGCATGTCTAGAACTCAGGTATTAAATTACTTCCTTTAAGACCTAGGTACTTCTGGAAGAAAATCTTTCTGAGGATGGCAAGGAGTAATAACTAAACAGGCAGGAAAAATGTCTAATACAGGAAATCTGGGTATCAGCAACCAATGATTGAACTACTGATATAAACAAAAAAATAGTATCTACAACAGCACTAACACTGTTAACAGCAGAGCTTATCTCTCCTGGAAGCCAGCTTGCTTTCTTTCTCTCATTTAAAGCTCCTCAGCATCACTATGCTAGTGGCTAACTGTTGCTGGACACATAATGTAATATGTGCCTGTGCACACAAGACCACTCTTTCCCTCACACAGCAACAGCAGCAGATTTTTATTTTTAGGGGAGGAAGAAGTTTTCAACTGCTGTGCTTAACTGAGCATCAGCCATACAGTCCTGGCATAATGGACCTGCTGAGAGAAGCAGGGCAGTGAGACTAGAAGAGGTGAGAGACACTTCCAACCCTTTGAAGGACCCTAGACATAAGTGATAAGAGTCACATAAGTGCAACCACTTTAGTCTAATTCTTTAATGCCAGATAAAGAGTGTCCTTCAATGGACCACATGAATCTGATCTAATATCACATGGATACCTAAAGGGGCAAGCTCCCTCCCCTAGGTAGTTTTGTACTGCTGCTTCCCTTGTGTTAGAACCAGTATTCATGCAGCTGCATGGTTAGCTTATCAGAAAACTGATTTGGATGGAACTAAGAAGCAAAAAGAAAACCATAAAATCTGGTTCACTTTCAAACAGCTTGGCTCCTTGCTCCAGTAGAGTGTGTGCTCCCTTGGCAACAGCCCACAGGACAGGGCAAAACACATGGCAGGGGATGAAATGGAAGGCAGGATCTCTTTTCTTAATAAAAGCGTGGCTTAAGAACACTGACTTCAGAGACACAGTATAAATTAAACAGTCTGAATGGAAATTGTAGCCATGGACTATACATCTTCTATCCTCAATTAAGATGTACTGTAAAATAGATCACCATTTCCTTAGTAATTAAAACCAGAGATATTTGGTTCAGTAACACATCTTTGACTACAGAGGAGTGCTTATGATCTTCTTTAAGTACATCAGTTTACTGAACTAACACTGTTCTTATCTTTCTGGAGGTGAAACTTTGTATAAATGGTGCACACTTCATAAAACAGAGAGCCTGCTTTGGAGACCGAAATAGTAGCTCTGCAGTCAGTGTTCCAAAACATGAAAGCAATGGCTGGGTATGCTATTAAATGAATCATAGGTGGGGAGTGAATTAATCAGTGTAAAAACCTCAATGCATAAAGTAGAGAAAGTAACAATTCAAATTGCAGATCCCCTAATTTCATTGTCTCTTCAATATATTTCCATGGTACAGCCACTCTTTCATATTATCTCTCTGAGGCATCACCACTGCTCAGGGTTCCTCAGGGAAACCAACCACATCTGAACTGCACTTGTTTCACATCATTTGGATATATCTGCAAGCAAAGCTTTGCAATTTCATTACTGACCAAAAAACACAATCTAATTTCTTCAATTCTATTTCTTACGCAGTCACATTTTTATGTGTATTCAAGACCAACGTGATAATTTATCATGCAGAAGTAGTTATGCAAAACTGTGTCTATTTCTACCATAAGGGGGTGCGGGTGAGGGAACTTGTGCCTTTCAACAAGAAACTTTAATGCAGAAAAACATAGTTTATGTTAAAATGTCATTCCTATGACATTTTTGCCTTTTTTGGAGATGTGTGTCTTGTTTAAAAGATACAAGCACTTCAGAGCCCACAGTTCCCTGAAGAAATGGAAATGGGAGTCTGATTCCTTGCAGTTGCATAAAAGCACAAAATCCTCAAGCATTATATCTTAACTTTTTGATTATTGCTGAATGAAAACTTTAGGACCTTTACTCCTTGAATGACTTCTTTTCCTAAACAACTTCCTTTCCTAAAGCATCCTATCAACTAGACTTCTCATTAAATAAAACCCTCTTGTTCTACTGAACTTGCAAAGCTGCAATGAAGTAAAAAATCCTTCATCAAATGTCACAAAACATGCGATTACACCAACTCCATTTGTAGATGCTTGATTGCAACTGAAATGAAATTCAGAAGGTATTCAACTATGCATAAGGATTTAATTAAATCCTTCCAATACTTGCCATTATAGATATTCATAACACTGAATTTTGATCCCAGAACTTCTTATATTTCAGCTCTCGATATCTTGAATGTAAGTTCAGTTACATATTCAGCATTCGACATGAAAGAAAAACAGGAAGAACTACTATTAGAAATGTCTGGGTATAGAACATCCTGCCTTTGAAAAGAATGCAAAAGGCATATACAGGCATTACTGAGCTCTACAACCTTGCAGGACTGCTGCAATGTCACTGCCTGTACAATGAAAGGGAACACCTTGAAGGAAATGCATGCGTTTGAAACTATTGGATAGCTATATCCCTACTTCCTCCCGTTCTCTGGCAATGACATTTACTTGCAACTGGAAGTTTCTCCTTTTAGAAAGTGGCATCTCCAACATTATAGCATCCACCCAGCACTCAACAGACAAAAGAATTGGCAGCTAGAGCACTATATTTATATATTCTTTCCAGATTATAAAACTCTATTGGCATTTTGTTCTTTAGTGTAAAAAGGGCATGGTTTTCTGTTTTCTTCCATCAGTCTACACACAGGTTTTCTCCACATCTTTGCCCCACTCACTCTGATTCAAGGGTTCATAATAAAAAGTGGTCTTGCTTTCTCCCATAACTTTAATCTCACCAGCCCAGTACAAATGTATTTTTAACTGTAGGAAGTTCCCACTTACAAAAATACCAGTTTCTAGTAGTCTCACTACACAACACACAAGACACTAAAGATAACTACAGTCACTCAGGCCCAAGGGGCAAAAAGGTACACCTAAAAATGCTTTCAAATCTATATATAACCTGTGTATTAACCAAAAAGAGCAATTTTTGAGGAATGTTTTTTCTATACCTATTCCCTTTTTTCTTCTGAGTTACAGAACTGTGTATAGTATACAAAACTGAACTTCTACAAGAAAATTAAACAGATTGATCTTATCCTATTAAGAACAAAATGGTGGAATGTTAATGCCCACGAATCCATGATAGAAATACAGTTGTTTTCCACAGGTACAAAAATATTTTTAAAATTCTAAAATTATAAAATAGCCTTTACCATTGCAGCACTTACCTAAAAGAAGCAAATTAAACACTGATTTCTGTCACCTGTAGCATCTAATGCAGCAATCCTCTCTTCTAATTTAAGCACTCTTACTGTTCTCTGCTGCACCACTCTGTTAACATTAACTTCCATGTGATTTCTGTGTCTACAGAGACATGCACTCATGTTACTGTGGTTACTCTTGTTAAACGAACCTTGATGCACACCATCAAGTCACAGGTCTGTAAATGGTGTTGTAGTGCCTATTAACACCAAGTATATTTAGGAAGAAATATCTGTTCAAAATCATATGACAATTGAAACTATAGCTAAAAAATAGGATCTCCTTTGGAAAAATAGTATCAATGATTCTACAAAAAGCAGAGTACAAAAGCATCATACATAAAGTTATATACATATATATGTAAATGCATATATACACATATGTGTATGTATATGTATTGCTACATATTCCAATTTTTTATATCCAGTTCAGTTGGGACTCTCTAGCATATTCCACAAATGAATAAAAGGGTATAGAATCCTTTCATTCAGCATTTTTAATAGATTGATTCTATTTTTTGAATGACAACAATGCAAAGAGATCAAGTCAAGTCATCCGTAGTTTGAGGCTGGACTTACGTACATCACATTAATCTATACTTGCTAGACAATGCTACAGTCTCCAAAGAAAGTACTTTCTCCACTTGTGTAAGTGCATTAATCTCACTTGCAACATATTTGAAAGGTCAGGCTTTATCTTTAATGGTTGCTTTTTGAAAAATAGAACAATGATGTGAATAGCAATTTAGCTGTGATGATGTGAATCGCTATAGCTCATGCTGCAAGTGACACAATCTATCTGCCTTTTCTAAACAAACACATAACACATTTAATAAAGTAACCACTGTTAATCAGCACTGGAATATAATTTATCGGTACCCATTTCCTCTTTAATTTGCAGAAATAATTAATTAGCTTATGGAATTACAATTATATAAAGGAAAAACTACGTCAAAAGTAATGCTAGGCATAGCTCTTACTCATCTTTGTACATGCAGATTCTGAAAGACTTTCAAAAATCAGACATATGTAACATGACCTTTCCTGAAGTGAACAGTTAATCAATTAATGCTCAAACTAGGCAAAGAGATCTATTTTTCTAAGACTCTAAGACAATCAGTCAGAATTTTTGCAGTGCTCCACAAGCACATGCTAGCAAATAAATGACTACATAAAACACACACAGCAAACAAAGATTTTGAAAAAAATATTATAAATTTTGATTACATAAGTAGTGATGGGATATTTCCTACATGTGACAACAGAGAATCCATCTGCCAGCACTAGCACTGGGGACATGTGATGAAGGATATAAAACACAACACATTACAGAATGTTAAAGTTTGAAAGGTTTTGGTAATTTTGTGTAAATAGGAGACTTGCTTTAGTGGAATCAAGATTCCACATGAGGGAATAAAATCAACAATCTTTTTGACCCCATGAGTCATACTGATGTTCCCAAAGAGTCAGAGTATTTGCTAATAATATTACCTCAGCTTACTGTTACTGTTATGCAGTACACAGTAACTCATGCTTACAGACAGCTGAAGCTACCTTTCAAAAGAGTTCACCCAAGTATTCCTCACAACATGAGGCATGAAAAGTCATTAGAAAAACAGAAGCTGATCATTGTTTAGCAGGATTGGGCCTCTGTTTCTTAAATAAGAAAGCAAATATTTTAAGTAAACAAGACAATCTAAATTTCAAGACAGTTATTTTTGCAAGTTCCTAACTTCATGGGAACCCCTACCTTGTCATATATCTCTTCCACAGATTCATCACCCTCTAGCTTAAAGCAACTTCAGTTTTCATGATGGTACCCCTTTTCATTCAGCTTAGACCATAAAATTTTGTCTTTGTACAGTAAGAAATTAGGTACTGTTCAGTAAAGCATAACAGTGTACAAAAAGCATCTGCATAAAGGTAAAAGAGACCACATCAGGTTAAGGAATCAAGAGAAAAGGAAAGTACAATTAACTTGTAAATTCCTTAGGATGGATCAAATATGTAACTCAGATCTAAATCACAAGTATTTGCTTTCTTCTTTCTCACAAAATATGAACTAATCCTCATATGAGCCATATTTCATTGCAATTTACTTTGCATACCTCTCGTCATATGTCTTCACAATTACACTGACATCAGTAACAAAAACAGTTGAGTCTCTCAAAAACATTGCCCCCAAAAGAATAATAAACAATTGTTGGAGTGTAAATAATTAGTTAAAACAAGCATATTATTATGGAATTAATCTTTTATTATAGATATACAGTGAAAACATCTAGAGCAAGCAGCAGTCACAAGTACTGAGGCCATGTTGCTGCAAACACAGCTGTGTTGGGCAGGACACGTCTCAAGGATGAAGGACCACCACACCTCCCTAGGATCCTGCTCTATGGTGAACTTGCCACTGGTTGCCACATGAGAGGAGCCCCGAAGAAAAGATACAGGGACTCCCTGAAACAACATCTCAGCCTTGGCCATATTGATCACCATAACTGGTCTATTCTGGCCTCAAATTGGGAGGCCTGGAGACACATCATCTATAATGCTGATGATGCCTTTGAGAACACACGCAGGATCACTCTCGAGGAGAAAAGGCAACGCAGAAAGAACAGTGTCTTGCAGAATATACCACCTAAGGAGTCTTTCTGCTGTGCATTTTGCAATTGGACATGTCTATCTCATATTGGCTTCATTAGCCACCAGTGTGCTTGCAACAAATGTGGAAAGAGCCTTTCCCAGATCTTCATTCGTGAAGCCCAGCCATGATGACAGTGAAAGCATCAGTCTATATTCACTCAGCCTCTGAAATGCAGGCTGTGGATATTTTATTGTAGAAACATGTGTCCCTATCACTTGAATTAAACGAAGTCCTTTACCAAATCTTGTTTCTAGTTTGTGAATCATCTAGAATAAGACAGACACCAGACCAAAGCTCATCATCTGTGCATCTGCTCTTCTTTAAACACAGCCCATTCTTGAGAAGCTGTGTTTACTCGCAGCAGTAAAAAAAAAAAAAAAAAGAACCCACTCCAATTCATCAGAGTCCATCCAAACAAATTCAAGCCCACATAAAGTTTCCAGTTACATGGGGCAGTACAGACCACAGGACATGCTATTTCCACCACATATGTTTCCATAGCTACAGTTAAATACAGATTTCAACCAGTGTATTATTTCTCTTTCCACACCATCAGGTCAAGATAACTAGTTGAAATAACACAAGGTTCTACCAAGAGACCTCTTACTTCCGCTGCAGCTCCACCCTTTCACATATTTCACAAAGCAGACAGAGGGAACGCAAACAAAATATTCCTCAGAGTTATTGTAAATACAAAAGAAATGCCATATTATGAGTTTTCTTCTTTACATAAGAATAGACTGGAAAGTACATGGAACAAGTAGGCAAGTGCTTGGGACTTGACACACATCACCACCACCACCCCTTTCTAGCAAGTGGAAAAACCCTGCTAGGTTTACTTCTGCAGATTAGCAATCACCTTTAATTCAAAAATGTAAGACAATTTTGTTTGAACAGCCCATCAAAAATTTATCTTGAAATAGAATTGTATACATGACTGGTAGCAGAGTCAACAATTAATTTTCAGTTATTTTCTTTCAAGTTTGTTATTCAGGTAAGCAATTATAGAAAACTACTTATTTTCTAAATACATCAGTATGATGCAGGACTAGCATATACACTTTGTTTAGTCTAATGGAAATGTGTAAATTGCTACTGATTGACTTGTCAATCGTTCAAACAAGTAGTTTTTGTCCTCCAAATTATGCTTTCAGAAGATTTTCACACCTACTTAACCTCAGTCCCTCACTATTTGTGAGTTGTTACTTCTGTTAAAGGTCCTTTCTCTCACTCGTGTCCAGAAATTTTCATCTCCAGCTACTGGGAAACTTCTGAGATCCACGGGTTTGTGTACTTCTCCAGGTCCATCTGAACTTGAATTTCTGAAATCTGGCAAGTACAGCCTTCCACCGACACCTGAAGACTGTTTATTACATCAATCCCAGCCAGGTCAACTGTTGTCTGAAAAACAGGTGGTTGTCTCCAGCCAGTCCTTTAGAGACAGACTTTCTCCCATTTAAGCTTGTTATGCTGCACATCTAACAGAAATAGCTACTTGAACAGTCCTACCAGGTGCCTTTTAGAGCCAAATCCCTCATGACAACAGGTAAGTGAACACTGAGAAGGCAGGGAACTGAAAAAGTCAAACTGGGATTCACATGCCTTTGTGTAGCAAATACAAATTATTTTGTTAATGGAAAAGTAGTGGGTAGTTATAAAAGATTTCCTAACAGGACAGTTTGTTAAGCTGCAAGTAGCCTACAAACTTGGGACTATATTCTCTTCTTGGTGTTGTTGTGTTAGCTGAAACGTTTAACAGGTCATTCTGTCTCTAGCTGCTTCCTGAAATATGGTGTCACATCTTCCAAATCTGATGCCTATTTGCTGCATGATAATATACCTTGGCCTCTTTTAGTAAGAAAGAGAAGTTGTATCAGAAGAACTATATTCCTACTGTTTAAATTAACTCAGCTTATTTTTATTCTAATGGGTAAGAACCTGCTTATGTCACAGACCTTCAGGAAAACAAGAGTGCTAGTAAGCTCTGTCAGTACAGGTAGAACTAGAAGAAGATCTAGACTTAATGTTCAGTTATGGAGGGCTACGAAGTTTTTGCTTTTTCTTTTCCTTAGGGGTGCACATAAAGTTACTTGTTACTTCAGTATTGATCTGAATATAATATTTGCCAGCTTTAAAACGAGAATAGAAATATCCCTTTGCTCCAGAGGCATGTTGTGAAAATCGGTTGGTATTTACAAACCTTTTTGTACATCCATGCTAAGCACCACAAAGACCTATAAAATTAATCAGTTCTGTGTTCACTCTGTGCTATGGACAGAGAGCTTTAGAAAAAACACTGAATACTCCTCAAACAATGAAAACAATATTAATAACAGCTTTGCACTACATGTATACAATCTTTCAATTAATGTATTTTGATATATTAAAACACAAACATCCATAACAGCTACTAATTTTAAAAAATTGCACAAGCGACTCAGATTTTTAATTATTAGGAGTAGTTTCCTACTAATCTTAGCAAAGCTACTTCAGTCAAGTTCTTTGTGATTATAAGGGCAAAACCACAATAGCCTGGGAAAAACAGTCTGGAGCAAAGCACAAGTATAATGCATAGTGACAAATGGTATATACACTGAGGAAACATGTTTGGGTTAGTATTTGGGTTAGTTACAGAGCATTTTTAGGAGCACAGTGTAACAGATGGATAGAGAGAGTGTGTCCTGATAAATTGCATACACCTCTGCTCCTATTTGAATTGTAAATACCATGTTGATACTAGTTACCCTGTGAATAAGTTGCAGTACACACTTACATAATCTTCTGCTAATGTGAAGTGTTGGAAAAAATGCTTGCTGTTAGCTAGAAGCATGACAAAGGGATCTGAATGCAAGCAAAAAGCAGTTAATAGTGAATACTGCCTTTGTCAACAGATTTTGATGGATTTAGCTTCAATGTTTATCAACCTAGAGACTAAACATAAAGTGCAATTAGGATATTGAATGTCTTCAGTACTGAATCCCTTGCAAATTGCTACATGAAATATGGAAGATGTCTTCAGAATTAATAAATACTGTCTTTCAGTATTTTGTAAAAACAACAGGTTTTTCCCCACTATTCTCTATTAATACAAATTTTGGAAGCATTACATCTCCCAGTTTCTTGAAATGAAGATATTCGTCACAGTGAATATAAGGTTGGGCAGTTGAAATTAAAGACTGCTTTTAACTCTCATTCAGACTTTCACTCTCACTTTGGGCAAGCTCAACTGCATCCAGACTTAAACTGGGAATGCTTCCCATCCTGTGGACTTGAGTGTGCATTTTGACTATATAACAGGAGCAGGAGACTGGGTGGGCACCATCACCTGGAAGAACAGTCACACAGGATGGAAACAATGTCATGCAGTGCAGGTGCAGCCTTAAGCAATCCATGTTGGACAAAAGCCTTGCTAAATTCTAAAGCCTCTTTATTTAGTGAGGAAAAAATGCAACAGGTCAAGGACTGCAATTATATAGTTACTACAGCCATGACCCCTAAGCTGCTATAACATTACCCAAGGTCTTTCACCCAGTGTCTGACACACAGCCAGCTGTTTAGAAACCATGACTAAAAAAGTTATTTCTGCATGAACTATATGTGCTCACTGACACGTGGCAGGAAGTTATATGCAATATACAGACATTCACAAACAAACATAAAATTCTAACAGATTCTCAAAAATCTTGTGTCTCCACATTTCCTGAACAAGTAGAATGCCACAACACAAACGTACTTAAACCTTTCCTCTGCGTTACTGCACTCATGGGGTCTTGAGAGTTCTTTAAAAGAGAACTGCCATAAGTTGTTTTCTATTATGTAAGCACCAGAACAAAGATGCCTCTATTGTACTCCTTTTCATAGTACTCAAAAAACACAGATAATGGTAAGGTAGAACTGACTTTATGAATTGAGACATTTCTAAAAATGTTTGCAAATAAGTGTCCTACAGTCCTGTGATATTTTCTTTTGTAGCAAAGCCAGAAGAAATTTTACTTTAAATTACTCATTAGTAGAAATAGTTCTATTATCTTTGCAAAGCCATTTCTCTCAATACAGAAAACTGTGATATGGGCTCCCTCTAGAGTCTGATCTCTGACATAAACCTGGAATTGTAAGATTACATAAGTCATTTATATGTGTCAACATCTTACTTGGTTACTTTCAAAAAAAGTCCAGTTAGTGCAAAAAAAAAAAAAAAAAAGACACATTCCCAGTTAAATAGGTTTATGTATTTGTACAGATCAACTAAATTCTTAACAAGTGTAGTAAATTTTGCTGTTCCACATAACTATCACAAGTTCCAAATATGTAATTACACATGCAATTTTGCACTGAAGTATAAAGAAAAAAAGACATCATATTCATTTTGAGATGCTTCAAAAACCTGAAGGTAAGCTTAGAAGCAGAATCCTCTATCTCTATTTAAAAAAAAAAAATCTTTAAATAAATCCCTTATGTATACATAAAAATATCCCTTTCCCCTTGAACATCTCTTTAAATTGTTTCAGTAATTCAAGTAGTACTCACAGCAACCTGGAGTTTGACCTTGTTTGATTCAGGTCAGTGGATGCTTTCCCACTGATACAAGCATGAGAACGTGCAAGCAGATTATTAGCTCCACAGTAACTAGAGCAGGGCATCAAAGTTGTGGATGGACAACTTTTGCCATCAACTAGTGAAAATTGTATTATAACCCATACTAATGGAAGACACATTCTTGTCTTCCACCCAGAAGACTGAGCTGTCTTCTTTCTCCTACCAAATACACCAGAGAAGAAGAGCTGAAGCAGCAGAGATGAGGGAGTAGGTTGAACGAGGAAAAAGAATGGTATGGTTTCATTTTCTTCCCTAAGCAAAAGGAAACCACATTGTGAATCTCAGAATACAGTCCCTGACAGTGTCATGAGCAGCTCCACACAAATATTTAGTACCTCTTCTTCTACCTAATACAAGCAGCAGTGTTGAATCCTAGGGATAAGGCATACAAGAATTTTACAACAATTAGCTAACTGCTTCATCATATTTTCTATAAACTGCTAAAACAAAAGAAACAAACTGAGGGGAAAAAAAACAAACACCAAAACTTTTAAATGTATAAAATCCCAGTGTAAATCTAGCACCTTCCCAGCCTTGTGTTTTTATATACTTTGGTTTCCCACTCACTGGGAAAGAAAACACAAGACTTTGCCTTCAGAAAAATATATTATATTGTAAATGTGACAGCCTCTTCTAGAGCAAAGAGAACATTACTTCTTCATAAACCTGACATGTACATAATTAACAGAGCTGCACATATGTTACAACCAAAATAAACACATGGATTAGAATCTCTCATTGACAAAGATACAAAAAATCATAAATGCTTCCCTCACTTCCTAATGCTAGGATTCACACCCTTGTTTTGCTCTACAGTTCTCAATCTAAGTCTCACACTGTACTTTAAAAAAAAAACAACTAACACAAAACAAATCATCTAGCACATCTTTTGATTAAGAGGGCTATTAAGTTTTCTTTAGAACAGTTAAGAATTTTTTTTTTCCCCACTGCAGATTATTAGTTAACCTACATTTTTCCTTTGCAATGTGCTACGTGCATTGCATCTCTAAGGCTTGTATCATAGTCATCCTCTGCAAAGTCACAGAATCACACATAATCAGAGAGTATTTTGAGTTGAAAAGAACCCACAAGGATCATCAACTCCAGCTCTTAAGTGTACGGCCCATACAGGGAAAAGGTACAACAAGTAGAGTCTGATGCCTTAACTATTAAATTTACTGGCTGATCACAGAAAACTATCTGTACAATCTCTTAAAGAGTAGCAGTGCTTAAAAGAAGAATATGTTGAATGGACCATGCAGTCCCTTGGGCTTTTGGTATGCGCATTCCACAGCTCAGTCAGCTGACAGGACTCCTGGCTTGGAGATCAACCATATTCTAATAAAGTTTCTCATTTTTTTAGATTACCTTATATTAGTGAGTAAGAACCAAGACAAATAGAAATAAATGCATTATATCATATTTTCCTTTCTTGGTTCTTCAGCACAAAGTACATCTGTAATTACATCACATTGATTTTCGTTACTAATGCAGTTAAGACTTCCTTTTAGTTTTAGCTATTACAAAACAAGCTAGTATCCATTATTATGGGTTGGAAAGGATTGTCAAATACAATATACAACATCACCTAAGTCTTCAAACACAAAATTAATTCAGGACCTTCTACAAAGCTCATTTTGCCTTGAATTCATATTTGCTTCCTTATGTCTTTCACAGGTCCTACAGCTTCCCACAAGCTGGGTAAAAGTTGGGGTTTGGGTTTTTTTTAAGAATGCTTGGAAGGTAAAGTTCTGAAGAATAATCAAAGGAATTAATCACTATAAATTTAAGTTTGTTCAGGGTGAACACCTTTTGGTAGCTCTTTACTTTATGTAAAAGGGTTTCAGTCAATGTTCATCCCCAAATCTGAAAACATTGCACCCCACAAGATACCAGCAGAAAGCACAGTAAAATTTAGTCTTATGATTAAATAACTTTATAAAAACATCCTATAAAAAATAAGTTCAAACATGAATAAATTAAGTAGTTACTCTAAAGCATGTGTGCAGAGAAGGGTAATGAAGCTGGTGAAGGGTCTAGAGCATGAGTCTTCTGAGGACTGACTGGAATAGTTCAGCCTGGTGAAAAGGAGGCTCAGGGGGCACCTGCCTTATCACTCTCAACCACTACCTGAAAGGAGGTGGTAGAAAGGCAGAGGTCAGTCTCTTCCCCCAAGAAGAAGTGAGAGGACAAGAGGAAATGGCCTCGAGTTGCACCATGAGAGATTTATATCAGATATTAAGAAAAATTTACAGTTGGACTTGATGATCTTAGCAGTCTTTTTCAACCTAAACAATTCTATGATTCTAAAGAACTTGTCTACTGAGTTCCTTAGGAAATCAGCAGCCACAACAGCCATCTCCCTACCCTACCTCCAACAGGGTAACTTTGCAACTCCAAGCTCTTATTGCAGCTAGGCCAGCTGACTGTTTGGCTGGGGCTGAGCCACAGCTAATATTCCTAACCCAAACCACGCCAGCACACTTCTGGGAGCTCTGATTTATAAGGTACATGGGATAGAGTCAAATCAGAGGGATCTGAGCATTACATTGCTGCATCCTATCTGAGATAAGCATCACATTTTCTCCCTCCTTAGGAAGCAACATCCCTTTCAACTGCACCCAATACCTTCTGATCCATCACTCCTCATAACACTACTACCGCTTTCCCCTCCCATCACTGAGCAGTGAATTGCAGCTTCTATGTGCTGCAGTCCATTTCAGACAAAGTCTGCAGTCTCACATCCTTGGTACAGTGGCAGCCCCAATTGGAGTAGGGAAGCAGGTCCAGGTGGGACCTGAGCCTATGGTGAGACCCAGTCCACACACCAACGGGCCCAAGTTTCACTGCAAGGCCACATACACTGGCAATGCCCTTCTCCAACAAAAGTGGGATCTGCATGCATCCCAGCTCTGCTGTTGTTTCAGGGCAGCCCATTGCTGCTTGAGTGCAAGCCCACACCTGCTGTGTCCCAGCACAGCCAGCTTAAACTACAGCAGTGGTTGAACACTGGTTGTAAAGTTATTTACTCTAAAGGCAGTCACCAAGCTCTTAGTAAATATGGCACTTTTGAACAAATGCCAAGCAGCTAAAAACTGCTTACATATTTACAATAAATACCAAAGGCAGTCAGCATTGAAGCACATTGATTTGCAATGCGTGAATGATAGTTTACATAACAAAAATGAATCACAGTAACTGGCTTCCACAGTATTCTCATAAACTCTTGGATCAAGCAAATGCTTTATGGCATTTCTGCAGTCGTTAAATCTATGACCTTGATTTTACAGACTTAAGTTCTGCAAACATTCACACAAACAAACATCCTTTTTTTTTTTTAGTATAAAGCCCTTCAGTGCAATCATAGGTTTGGGGTTTTTTTAAATAAACGCACACAAATGCAAAATGCCTACAGAACTGAGACCATGTGTGCTGAACAGTTTCCTCTTACTTTGAATAGCATTTCTTTCATAATAGTGCTACTAATATCCTTACAATTTGCTTATATGAAACCACATATTTTATTACAACCTTTCACATTAAACATAAATTAAGGACAGAGTTAAAATCAAACACAAGCATTTTTTTTCTCAATTCAAATAACACTTAGTAAAGAAGTGACAGTTCCCAAGGAGTTCACTAAAACTACACCAGTTCACAACACAAGGAAAGCAGGTCAGGATCCAGCCCAGCAACCAGACTGGGCATTTAGAACACTTTTTTTGACTCTAGCATATATGTTTATGCAAGAATCTCAAGTGCTGACTGAATTGATCGATGCTTTAAAAAGCTAGTGTTTATTAGAAATCTTCACTTCATTACAATTTCACCATTGAAGTTATAACTGTATGATGATTCAGAGCATGAATTAGGAATCTATTTATGGATCATGAATTTAACAGGAGCACAGGGAACAATTTTAAAAGGAATACAGATAAAAATAATGTCATTAACATCAGTTTTAAATTAATGAGCTCAGTTTAGTTGACAATCGTTCCTCAGGCTCATTAAAGATATCTAAATGTGAATCACAAGAAATTTAAAATAATATATTTCCTTTATCCATTGGGGGTTTTAAACATTTTCTTTTCATCACAAGTTATAAATACAATGTAAATAAATGAGCAATGCAAACAAATCAGTTTCAAATTCTCTGTACTATCTCATAGGCTTAAACTGTAGCATCCTGTACAGTCAGATATATAAACAATGATATATGACATACCAGTGGAAATGAATGTTTTTTTCTCACAAGGCTGCCTTCAGAAACCAAATTAAGCATGATACCTAATGCAAAAAAACCCCATTGTACTTTAAGACAGCTACAATATAGGTAGAAGTCATGTTAATACAGAATATAAATGTATGCAATTTAATGTTTCCTTTGTTCTAGAACATGTCCGTAATTAATAAATATCTACTCGCAAAGTGGAAAGGGCAGTATCATCACCATAAACAACAGTAGTTAAATATCTATTTCATTATTCTTCAATAGCAAAATACTAAATAAAACCAAGTGAATGACCTATGTGTCCAAAGGGAGGATGATTTTAATTCTCAGTGAAAAGAGAACAGTTGTGTTTCTAGTTTGCAAACCAGATACCACACAGTTTGCTCCTAATCTGCATTAGAATACATAGAGATTCATTGAAGAAATTCATTGAATTTGCTGTTTAAAGGCCATAGTATATAATTTATGAATATAGGAAATCTCGGAAGTGCACTATGAATGCTTTGTTTTGCTTGCAAACAGGGCTAGACAGCTCAGAATTGCTGAAAAGGGGCCAGTAAAGCATGCAAAGTGGCAGGAAGTCAGTAGACCTAGAGTAGGCTGCTAAAAATCTGAAATGCCCAAAAGGAATTTTAAACGATAAACGAGAAGAAGCAAGCTCATCTTACATCATATTGACTAAATACAGTGAATATTAAGAACAGTTTCCATTTATTTGCCTTTTTGTTTTGGTACATTGATAGAAGACTGCCACTGCTTTCTCTCCAAAGTGACACATCTATCATCATTTTTCAAAATTTGTGCTTTAGTTTTAGACTTTCTGAAGAGCTGCACTTTTGTTATTTTTCTGTTTCCTTTAATAAAAACTCCTTCAAGGATACTCAGACATCTCCATCAGCTGCTACACTGCCGTGGTTTGCATGCCCCTCTATGTGAAGTCTCACTGCAGGAGATACGGAGCTTTTTAATATCCAGTCAAGTTTACGGATGCCTTGTATACAAATTAGTCACACCCATCCTTAAATTATTATTGAATTAGGAAAAACTGTTAAGCCATGACAGAATAAAGGAAGACAGGAGTTTTGGAATCAAATCTGCCCAAATTTTTAACCTTTTTGTGAAGTATAGTAAAGCCATCTCTGAACTTCTCTTCACGTAAGATCCTATACATGCAAAATCAGCTCTGAAAATCCTATAAAATTTTGGATCTCAAAGCTCATTAGTACAAAACAATTTATCCTATTTAGACTTACAAACGCACTGATGTTAACACTTTAAAGTTCTCATTACAATGTCTGTATGTATTAAACTGTGCATCAAAACAGTTATAAAGATTTCTGTGAGGCACAAGTCCCGGCAACGTACAAGGGAGAAAACACTTTATAACACCATAATCAGGAAATTCAAAAGATTAATGAGTGGCAGACCAAGTCAGACAGAAAGTACATTTTTGTGTTCAAGATCTGTAAAGAAACCCCTAGACTGGGAGGTATATGTTACAGGAAACTTCTGCCCCCACAGCGATACCTCATTTTATATCTCCTCATCTTTTTGAAACTGTCAGAAACTGCCTGTGAGACAAGCACCTTGCAAATAGCTTCTCAATTGCATCAGAGAATCTCTAAATAAATCTGGAAGTTCCAGACAAATACAGGTCTGCCTGTTCAACACACCACACTCCACTTATAGGAGATTTTGAAAGTCTGTTAACAAGGCTACGGAATTCCTGGTGAGCTCCTTTGAATGCTTAGGGTTTAATTTGGATTTGGCAGGTGGCTTTCATTTGTGAAAGGGTTCCTCAGGAATTCTGCCACTGGGAATGACTGAAGAGATGTATTCCTTCTGCCCACATGCCTTCTCCTGACAGCTTCACATAACATGAGTCATGTGATTCTCAGGAGTTCATGTGGATTCTTCAGTAGCCTTCAACAGGAATTAGTTTGCAGACACCATGGCCTGAAACAGCTGTATCCCATGACACTTTCAGCTACTAAGCATCGATGAAATAGTTTGCAGAAAAGGCCCCACTGACAAATGGAATAAAATAAGACCCAATTCCTCCTAAATTACCCACCATACATCGTACAGAAAGCTTCAAACTGCAGCAGTCTACTTTAGCTTTTGATCTTCTTTAAACTGATCTTCTTTAACGATATGTTAAAGTTCAAAATGTGTGAAAATGAACAGAATTTCTGTTCAAGCCCTCTTCATTAACAATCGTTGCATATTTCACTGCAGGAAAAAAATAAGCAAGTCCTTAGGAAAGCTGAATGCTAATTTTAAAGCAATCAAAAATGCATAGATGTTTTAAATTACAAGAAATGGCTTTCTAACATCTTGACTATTTAAACAGAAGCAGATGGTTTACATAGCTTTACTGCTTAATTAAATATTTTATATATTCTATAAAATGGTATTTGATGACATTCTTTCTGATTGGCTTTCTAAATTTAAATTACAAAGTAATTTTATGTATGCACTGTATTAACCAGATAATTAATATATTCATATCCAACACTAACTTACCAACCTAGCTTCTAACACATGTGAAAAATCTAATTGTCCACTTCTTTCCTATTTCTTCTTCATGATAATACTAATGTTTTTTTCATAATTCTACTGTGTTCCTTTATTTTAAATAGTCCTAATTTAAAAGCCAGTATTTTAGATTTTCCCTTTTCATTCCCTTCACAAAAACGAAAATAGCAAAATAGGAAAAATAAGTTGAAATTATTTTATGAAAACCTTAAAACCAACTCCAAACAAGATACAGGTATGGATGCTACTATGACAGTAAGACACATAATTGTAAGACACAACTACTGATGAGTGTGAAAGATTTGAGGTAATGATGAAGAAGGTTTAACAAAATTGCTTAGGAAGCATTTCACAGAAGAAAGACAACTAAAAAAAGGTATGCTGACCCCAAGTTCCCAAGGGGAAAATAAAATCAGGTTACATAGTGGTTACATAGTGGCTCTACAGAGCCACAATCACACAGTTGGAAGAAAAAAAGGGATGAAGAGACTGAGCACAGTGAGGAAAGTAATCATAAAATCTTTACCAAGTATAAATTTCATGTGGTAATCCCAGCAAAAGGAAGGGTTTCACAATTATTTTAAGCTTCTGTCATGACTTTTCTAAAGCTGATTCAAAATAAACATCGTAGAAGGAAGAAACAGACAAAACAACAATATAATCACTGAGCCAGGGCCTTGTTTAACTGTGTGACTACTAAAGACAACCTTAGATTAGAAAGAACTTAATTCAGTTCTTGGGATCTATAATTCAAATTGGCAAGGAAAGGTAACGTACTGTGTGCACAAATGGCCCTGTTCAGTGACACTTCTATGCAATCCTTACACAAGCAGATGACAAATGGCTATCATAAAGTGAAGTGTGAATTAAGTGACTTGTGAGTCCCCTGAAGCCATTAGGGACACGAGTCATTGCACCCTTCACATAAACCAAAGGCTCCAGTTTTAGGGCACGTTGCACACTTTAAACTACAGCAGCTTTTCCTGGTTCTTTCCAGGCTTTTGTTCAGCACTTTGCAGCTCAGAATTTCACAAACCTTTGAAGCCTCTCACCTGGCTCCTCTTGACCTGACACAAGCCCACATCAATGAGCAGGGAAGAAAACCAAAACTTTCACAGATATTCTTTAATTGGTGAAATGCAGCTGTGTCACAGCACAATTCTTTATATACGACCAGTACAGTGTACAAAGAGAGGTAACCCTATTTTCCCATCTAGATATGAACACATGTAATTTGAGAAAAAACAGAAGTTGCCAATAAAACCCCACAACAACAAAGAAACAAAAAAAACCTGAAGCATTTTATTGAACATTTTATTGATTATTATCAGAATATCAACTTGAAAAAAAATGCAATAATATGATAAAACTAAGATAGGTAGCTGCTAAAATGATCAGAATCCTTAAGACTATACAAAAGTATCTGCTCACCACCTCCTTTAATTAGGCATTCAAAGCCACTGACAAAAAGAACAGCAGAATGACTCATGGAATTCACTACCACTAGGAATTAAAGCAAATATTTGAGTGAACATTTTCAGGCATGCACTGTTTTCAAAAATATAACATTAATTTAAATTAAGTTAAACTTACTATTAAAGTTTTAATCATGAGTGAAATGCCTATTCTTGTATTCCTCTAGCTCAATAGGAGAGCTTTTACCCGTTTCACGATATATAGTTCACTGCGAGCTCAGAGGGAGAACTGATTTCACCTACCTACCAGTTATTTATATTCCTCTAAGTGAAGCATAGGAAAAAAGGAAGACACATTTGGCAGTTAGTTACACTAAACTAACTTCAGACTGACATATTTCATATGTTTTAGCATGCATTCTTTTCTTAATACCCCTGAGAGACTTTTTGTATCATCATGCGCTAAATGAACTTGCAAGATAATATCTCCACCCCATCTGAAAGACTCCAAGTCACTGAATATGCACATAGAGAAACAAATGTTGCAACAAAAAGTCAGTCCTTCTATACGCAGTCTCATTTAAATTCTGAAAATTGAAGATTAGAAACAAAGCTACCATCCACTAACCTACTTTGTCACATAATCATTAGGAAGTAAATCTGTTTCAGCACATATGTTTTTCACCATTAGTTCGACAGATTTTTTGGTTTCTGCAAGTTTGTAATAACATGAAAATTATAAACTAATTTCTCTGGTACACTACACTTGAATACAGTTTTGTGTTTGTTGACTAAATAGGTTTTTTTTCCCCCAAATATTTCACAATGGAAACATTTATTAAGGTAGCTGAGACCAAGAAGCAAACACGAAAGGAGTCAATTCCGTTCCAACAATGAGCCTTAGGTACTTCTACATCAGTTTAACACCGTCTGAAGCAGTAGCAACTAGAACTCACGATAGGTTCCACCTACGTAAATGAGAGCAAATTCAGAGAGTGAACCATAAGACTTTTTCACATAATCTCAAACAAAGGAAGTGCACAGAGGGGTAAACTGCAAGAAATTCTGGATTATAAAAATTGCAATATAATTCAGAATTATCTTCGAAACAAAAAATTCTTGCAAAGACTTCTTACAATATATATGTATTTGAGAACCTGCTTTCCGGGCCCTGGTTATAAAATCATGTGCGTTTTGCCTCCATAAACAGCAACAACTGGTTATTGAGAGCTTAATAGCTCTCAACCCTATCTGAACTTGTAAAAGAAGTCCTCCCCAACCTCCAGTCACTGCTCAGTCCCTTCATAACCCTCGTCTGGACCGGGCTGTCAGCCTGATCCCAGAGAGGCCAAGCACACAATGCCTTCCAGCAGGGATCCAGTATCCCCAGTTACTCTTTGTGTGTCCTTGGTCCGCCGCCCTCTGCCTTCACCGAGAAGTCTCTGGCAGTGCCTTAGGCCTGTTTGTTTGCGGACATTTCTGCCTCTGTGGACCTGTGCCGGGCAAGGCAAGTGGGCCTGCAGAGGAGACCACCAGGCCCTGGCCCCCCCGAGGGAGCCTCTCCCCACCCCGGCCCTGCCGGGGCCGAGGCAGCTCCTCGAGCTGCGGGGAATCCCGTGGGGACGTGGGCCCCTTCGCTGTAGGGACTCGTGAGGCACCTTCGGGTGCGGTCTGGGCTCAGGGCACGGACTGGACGAGAGCCTGGGGCGGGCTCTCCTCAACTCCACCACCGGCACCTCTCTGTTCCCGGACCCCTCCACCGGCGCTGGTCCCCGGGGACGCTGTGCCCACAGCAGACACGGCCGCCGAGGGCGGCGCGGCTGCGGCAGGGGCGGGCCGGGGGCGGGCTCAGGCCCGGGGCGCCCCGCAGGGAGCGGCCGGGAGGGGCCGGGCCCCCGGCCCGAAGCGGGCGCGGCGGCCACGTCACCCCCGGAGCCGCCCCGCCCGCCTCCGGCCCGGAGCCGGATCCCGCCGCCCTTCCGCCGGCGCCGGGGGGACCGCGCTGCCATCCCATCCTGCTCCGCGCCCGGCCCGCTCCCACCGCCGGCTCCCGCAGCCCCGGCGGCGCCGCATCACTCCCCAGGGCTGGCCCGGCATCGCACCGCGCCCGCGGGGAGGGCAGAGCGCGGCGGCAGCCCCGGCCCGGCTCCGGTGCCTCCCTCCCGCCCCGGTGCCTCCCTCCCGCACGGCCCGGCCGCCCAGGGCCCCGGTACCTCCGGCGTCGGCGGGTCCCGTCGCGAGTGCTCCGACCTCCGGCGCCCACCCGGCTTTCTCTGCAGGGGCGTCCGCTGTCTCCTTGGCGAGCAGCCCCCGCCCCTCGGCGGGCTCGGAGCCACCCGGCCCCTGCAGAAGAAATGCTCCTCCGCACTACTGAAGGTGAGTTGGAAGGGAAAGTGAGCCCTGCTAAACCCGCCTTTTTTAATGTGATACAGGTGAGTGGCAATTACTGTAATTGAGTGAAGCTTCGCGTGATTACCTCATTCACAATGAAGAGATGGTTTGTCACTTGTGTGGTTCTCAGAAAGAAGGTAATTAGCCGTCAACAATGTTCACGTGCAGTCTGCACAAGCTGGTAGTGAGGCTCGTTACTGACCTGTATTTATTGAATAAGTATTATTTGATTATTTTTTCTTTCCTCTTCTTATAGGTTGTAACTTTTGCAAGTTATGACATGAAGTAGAGCAACCAGCATTTTGAAGAGCTCTGCTGTAAATACACCTGTATCTCTGAACATTGGCAGATTTACTGGAGCCTCTTCCCAAAGCCTGCTCGAATCAGAACGTGTAAAATTTCCAAAGGGATCATAATGGAGTTCTTAGCATCCAAAGGAGATTATATTAGATATTTCAAAAGATCTTTATTGCTGGTTTTAGTATGTGTAATAGTTCTTGTGTGCACTGATCAGGACTACTATAGTTTACTTGGAGTGTCCAAAGAAGCAAGTAGTAGAGAAATACGACAAGCATTCAAAAAGCTGGCATTAAAGTTGCACCCTGATAAAAATCAGGTAAGTTACATCTTTATCAAGTCAAAGTTGTAGAGTTAATGGAGCTCAGTTGGTTAGAGCCTGGTGCTAATAATGCCAAGGTTGTGGGTTTGATCTCTGTATGGGCCATTCACTTAAGAATTGGACTCAGTAATCCTTGTGGGTCCCTTCCAACTCAGAATATGCTGTGATTTATTCTGTGATCTTAATGTTTAAACAAAAAGCGCTGTTATCTAAAAGGTTTCTCTGTTATTGTGAAGTAATGTAATCTCTTGATAACATTGTTCAACTCAAATTTTCTGCAGAGAAAATTTACAAAAAGGGATAGACTTGTCATACACGGTTGTGTTGAATTTGGGTTGTATTAAACTGCTGTAGTAAAGAGAGTCAAGATTCTTTAATTCTCTATTCTGTTTTTGTAAATAGAGGAAAACTTACATGTGTACTGTATTACCTTGTTGGTAATGATGAGTTTCTCTTTCCATTTAGCTTAGGGAAACTTACTGTTTCCCTACCATCCAGTCTCATCTAAATAGCAAATAACAACAGCCTGTTCTGAGACATCAGTCTCCAAGTATCAGATAGGACAAAACAGAAATTTTGGGACTGACAAGGCGTAATGATGGAGGTTATAAAGAGCTGTAGACTAGAGAGAGAGGACTTCAAACGGCTCAGTCTGTGCTACCATATTTCTGAAATGCAAAGAAATCACTTTTAAACCTAAACAACATCACCTTTTCCTCAAAATGACTTGAAATAAGCAGAAATTCACAGGAACATGAGGGTTTAGATCTTTATATGTACAACTGTACCTGCATGGAGCCCTAAAAGACAGCAGTATTCCATATAAGCTCAGGGCCTGCCTTCATAGTCTATGTTGGAGCCTCTAGCAGAGCTTGAAGAGAAAGGCAAATGTCTACAAAGTTAGAAATGCCAACTTGGACCTATTAACTGCAAATTTTGTTTTCCTTACCTTGATACCTTCAAAATAATGACATTTTGTGTCAGATTCTGTAGTTTCCAAGTATGCAGATACTCCTAAAGATTTTTCAACAGGTTATTATTAGAGATGATATATAGAAGAGGAAGCTATTAGACAAATTCCATAATGGTAATTAATTTCCCATGTATCTTAAAGAAAAGTGTCTTGTGAATGAAACATGTAAGCAGAAGTTGAAAGAGTGGGAGAGTGTGGCAGATTTTGCACACCACTGTTACACTGCACCGGCACAGAACCCAAACTTGGGTTCAAAATATGTCTGCAGATTTTTCATCATTCTAATTCCAAAGCTACCTAGAGCTAGAACGTTTTTTAAATAAAAAAAAGGGGCATCTGTCTACACTGTAAGACCAGAAGTGATGAATCTGTCTTTATAGCAGAGATTTTGAACTGGATGAGTGGGGATTCTGGGGGAGTGGGAAAGATTATAGAGCAAATGGTAAGTCTTCATTCTTGAGTACTTTTTTCTTCCATTGTAGAGAGAGAGTTGAAAGAAGAGGGATCACTGGAGAATGTTACAGCCTCCTTCCAGTTCACTTTGTATTTCAGTTGGTAGTTCAGTGAGGATGAAGAAATAAGGCGAGAACACATCTGTCTTCAGGAAAAGAAAACTTTACTGTAGTTTATTTGGAGATCGCTGTGCAATGTCTGCTTCTATCACAACTGACATCATTAGTAGGGATATAAGTCGGATTCCCAAAGTTTATTTTCTCAGCATTACACGGTTTATTAATTAATTACTAATTATAGTTTTCTTTACATAGAATGATCCAAATGCACATGAAAATTTTTTGAAAATAAATAGAGCATATGAAGTACTTAAAGATGAAGATCTACGGAAGAAGTATGATAAATATGGAGAGAAGGGTCTTGAAGATCAGCAGCAAGGAGGTCGTTATGAAAGCTGGCACTTTTATCGCTATGATTTTGGTAAGTTATGATGTATGTAAAACAGTCACCAGTGAATGTAATATCAGATCTTGTTATGTGTTTCTGATGTATCCTCTCCAGATTTCTGTCTGTTCTGTAGCTTTCATTTTCTCTCTGCTGACCCAATATTTTATTTACCCTGTTAATGGCTACTCAAAAATGTAATAATCTACTTACCTAGCCTTTTGTTCTTGCTGCTTACCTTTTTATAGGTTATCTAACTTCTCGTTTATTTTTTTTAAAGTGCAAAGATTTTTTTTCACTTAAATTTCATCAGGATTCTTTTTAATGCAGAAGGACCTTTTTTGTTTAGATAAAGTATTCTTCAAGTGGACTTTGAGAGGAGATTTTTGCACTGTCCAGCCTATTTTATATGAAGTTACACAATTAGAGATCAGTAAAGAGGTAGCAGAAAATGAAAAAAAAACAAACCAGAATCATACCTAAAATGATCTTGAGACAAGTTATTTAATGTTTGTCTCAAAAAATTTTAGGTAGTCGTAGGGAAAGGCTGCAATAAACAGTTCTCAGAGCTTCTGTAACACAAGTAATCTAAAACAGGAAGCTGAGGAACATGGTTTGATTGAGATCAAATAAAGAGCTGAAAGGAAACTCCACCTTGGCAATAATTTTTTCTGGTATAGTTCGATTTAGTATGTCCCAATCTCTAAGAAATTCATGTCTGTGAAAATTGAAATTGAATAAACCAATGTTGCAGCTATCACAAAAAAATATGGAAGTTATCCTGAAAGTTCTTCAGATAAACAGATTTAAGAAATTTTATCTGCTTTAAGTTGCACTGCTTGATTAAAAAACAATATACTTAAATGTCTATTAACCAGTCTTTTGGAGAGCGCCTATTTTTATATTTTATATGTCTGTGTATATATTAAAATATAGATTTATATATATACTTTATATATATATATATGGGTGAGTATATGTATTATATTACAGGAGATATAAATGGATAGTAAAAAGTACCTTGTCACTTGTAGAAATTCATTTCTCTCATTATTTATTTCTATTTAATCCTTGTATACCTCAGGTGAAATGACATCTCACCATGTTAGGTACTGTAAAAGATCTGTCACCATAGTAGCATAATATAATATGGTGTAATAGTATTTTTGGTAACTTTGTGCTGCCCTTCTTGTGTAGTTGAAGTAGTAGTGTTTTGTAGTGATGCCCTAGGTGGGACTGGTTAGCTTTGCCTTCCTTGCTTTTATTTTGTCCACTTCATTCCACTGCATTTATCCATTCTGTCAGAGGAAAAGCTTGTGGCTGAAACACCTTTGTGATCTAAACGTTTAAATAACCAGAGGCTGAGAGAAAATGTGAAGGCTTCTGGACACTGCATAAACCTCCCAATGAGAGCTGAAGCTTCTTGAATTTTAATCTGACAGCTGGTTGATGTTATTTCTAATACTCTTGCTGTAACAGCGGTAGTTATAATTCTCTGCTTGCTCAGTGGTTGGTCTGCTAAAATACCAAAAGAACTGTTCTGTTCTGTTCTGATAGTTGCTTTTGTAGCATGAGAATGCAGGAGTTACCAAGAGGTTAAACTAAGGTTACGTATTACTACACAAATATAGCATTTTTGTAAAAACTATCTTTGTCAGCTTAGTATTTCAACTTAAATCTAGTGTCTTCTGTTTTCTGTCTTGTGAATAAGATGACAATTTGTTTCTTTGTTTTAGAGATGGAAAAATAAAAAGCAGTTGTTGTGGTTTTTTAACAGGTATTTATGATGATGATCCTGAAATTATAACATTGGATAGAGGAGAATTTGGTAAGTTTTAAATAAATGGCTGTCTGCTTGACAACATGGCAACCCAGAGTAACAATTTTTATATGTTGAGCTGTGTATCTGTAGGCTTCTATTACATATCTATACAAAAACCTGTCAGAAAGTCATCTTCACATGAGAAAACAAAAAAAAAAAAACTCCCTCAGTGCTTCCTGATAAATGCTAGTTGGCAACTAGATAAGTATCGATAAACAATTTAGGTTAAGTTTGAAAGATACTTTGTGAGATCTGTAAAAGGACATAATTTTAATTAAAATTTTGTTTCTCCTAATTTACCATTGCTATTTCTCTTGTATAAAAATGCACTTGATAGAACTTTTCTGTCATTTTTTTCTGCGAAATCCAGTCACTTGTGCCTTGCCCAAGAGGCTGCACAAGAGGTTCAAAACCAGAAGGGGATACCAAATACAGAAAACACAGCTAAGTAAAACAAAGTGTGGAAAGATAAGACTTTCAGTGAGAATATCATCCTTTTTTTTTTCTTTTAAAATTAAAGCTAAGTTGTTTATAAATAAGAGAGACTAGAGAGAAAAAATATTCGATTTTTATGTGATTTTTCATCTGCATTTTGAATACAGTTTCCTTTGTATAGACTGGATCTACATGTTGAACTAGTTTTGTAAATTCTTCTATTAGCAGACCCTCATGATGCTCTTCCTGGGAACCTGGTTTTGCTTTGGTTAATTTGCAGAGCCTGTACATTGCTTCGTTGTCTTTTTTGTGAGGTTAGTTTAATATAGGCAAATACAAATTAGAAAATCCACTATAAAAATTATGTCCAAAATTGGAAAGGTTGAAAGCTGTGTAATTCAAGCTGATAACCTCTCTGGGTATATATTTTGTTGCTGTTGTTTTCTTTCATAAGAAAGAGTATTTAATTATGTTTCCCTTGACTTTTCTAGTAATCATATTAACTTGGATTTTTAAATTGGATTTTTGCATATTAGACACGAATTCTACATAGAAAGATTGCCAGGTGGAACCCACTAAATACATAAAGTGATATAAGGAAATGGAAAGTTTCAGTGGGTAAAAATCTTCTAGAACTTGTATTTTGTAACCAGACTTGAACTATCACACATTTCATCTAGATTAATCTGCGGAGAGCACTTTTTTTCTTAATTAATAGAACAGATGCTGAAAGTCAGGGTGCTGATAGCTTCTCAAATGTGACTTTTGTGCACCTGCCTACAACAGTATGTGCAAGTGAGATACAATCTTTATCTCATCTGTGTTACTGTTACTGTGCCTGACATTTAAATACTTAGTACAGCTTTTGGGGAATACAATATAGTAAAAATGTACAGTCTAGATATAACTATATTGTGGATGGGCATGTCTTACCTATAATTTTCTTCTCTCCATCTAGATGCTGCTGTTAACTCAGGAGAACTATGGTTTGTGAATTTTTATTCTCCTCGATGCTCCCACTGCCATGATTTAGCACCTACGGTATGTACAAGTAAATTAACTCTGAAAATTCATTGGTTTTAGTAGCAAAAACTTAATGAAGTGGATATTTACACTGAATCTGAAACCAAAGACAACAGTTCAGAATGCCAGAAGTAAAACATGTGCTCGATTTTCATTATATCTTGATAGGAAAATAGCCTCTATTTTTACTTTTTTTTTTCTTTCCAGTGGAGAGAATTTGCTAAGGAGATGGATGGAGTAATACGGATTGGAGCTGTCAACTGTGGAGATAACAGAATGCTTTGTCGAATTAAAGGGATTAACAGTTACCCCAGCCTGTATGTTTTCAAAACTGGAATGGTGAGTGATAAAATTTCAAGCGTTTTTAGAATGAAATCTGGAACAGTATTTCTTTAATACTTGTTCAGTCATAGAGATTTATATAAAGAACTTCCTTTTAATGTCACTTCCTCTAATAAATTTAACTTTTAAAGCGAACTTTAAAATATATACTTATTAATATATATAATTTATATAATATATATATAATAAAATAAGTGATAGTATAGTTTTAGAATGGTTTTTCTGAGTCATTTTTGTGTGAAACATCTCACTTCTGATTCAGGAAGCTAGTGTGAGCAGCAGTGCTATAGCAAAGCAACAAGTCTCCTTGAACAGTTTCTCTTATAGTGTTGTAATGGACTTTTCAAATATGAAGCATAGTCTGTGGTTTTGAGACTAAAGAATATGACCATATGCCTAAAGAAACTTGGAAATTCCTTCCCTGAGGTTTCCTCCATGCTACCTGCATTATCTATGTTGCTCTTTACAGCTGCTTGTTAAGTAGTGGTGCTGGGCTGGTGTACAAACTGCACTTGAATAGATGGGTACATTTTGACAACGAGAAGTTTTGAGAGGTTAAACGCTAAGTGGAGTGATGCAAGCAAGTTTTATTTAAATAGAAATACAGTCATTGGGAGTTGGTGTTTTTAAGGCTAAATTATCCTTATGTGGCTGCATTTGGAAAGAAATCACATTACAAAATTCAAATTAAGGTTAAATTCCAAACATTCCAATATGGAAGGGAGAGAACAGTTAGAGGTTAGAGAAGATGGGGGGGAGTGGTCCTACAGTTGCATAAATACAGTTATAAAAACACAGTAGGTTTGGGAATTTTTTTTTTTTCATTTTCTTTTTTTCTTAATTTTATAAGCTGTACTCTTTGTCTTCTATAGCAACCAGTGAAATATTATGGAGACAGGTCAAAAGAGAGCTTGAAGAACTTTGCCATGCAGTATGTTACGAGCACAGTCAGTGAGTTATGGGCAGGTAATGTTCATGGATTTTGCTTGGGGGGCTGTTCTTGAAATTACTTCTACAGTACCAAATATGGCAGAATTTATGTATAAGACTGAATCTTTTAACTGTTGCTAAGTCTTATTTTTGAGTTTAAAAACAGTTTATGTAATTTGCTAATATAAACCTTGTTTCCTAGTCACATTTAACTAGTCACAAACTCATGCAAATTGTTTCACTCTTAGGAAATTTTGTTAATGCTATCGAAACTTCATTTGCTTCTGGCGTTGGTTGGCTGATCACCTTCTGTGCTGAACGTGGGGGTAGGTATAATAAATACTTTTCAAATAAGGTGACAGAAAAAGAAGTACTTTTATTGACAGTGGCATAATACCTTTTGCTTCCAAAAAAAAAGGTAAAACATCTTAGGTGACCACAGTGTTTGGACTGTGGGTCATTTAAGTTCCGTTTTAGAGGCACTTTGACAAAAGGGACATTAATAGAAAAATTATGCTACTGTGCTTCTGTAATGTCCCGTGAGTCATTAAAGCAGCACTCAAGTGTAACCCATCAGGAAGGGAAGTGGCAGTAAAAACTTCTACCTTCAGTTTCCAGCTGAAGCTCAAGTGACAGATATTGCATAGGTACATGCCAGCTTGTCATGATAGCTGAGTAGAAGAAAGGATGTATCTCCCCTTTAAATCACCAGTATTCAAAATTTAGCTGAATAATTTCACTTAAGTTAGGTTTGGACATAGTAACTGGCTCTTACCACTGGTTTCATGGCAGAGTTTAGATTCACAATATTTTTTGTAGCCATTTGTCACTGGCTTTTTTGGGATCAGTATAAAGTATATGAGAACATTTCCTTGGTTAGCTGGTAGTGCTAAGTAAATGCACTACACCTTTCACAAACAAAGATTTCTCAGCCATATGAAGAGACCTTTGTTCTGTGAACTGAATAACCAGAGCTGCAGTCTTGGATTTACGTTTGTAAATAGCTTGATTTCAAGTTGCAGCCTTCTTGTTAATAATTTTTCAGCCGTGGTTCAGTTAAGGAGATGCATCTTCTTATTTCAAAAAAAATCTGCATCCAAAGGTAACTGTTCAGTCTGAATGGGTAATTAAAGCACATGATGTATTTATTATAGTGGGCGATTATTTGTATCACAGAAAATGGATATTTCTATTGAAATATCATTCCAAGACAGTGTGTAGATACCTCTTGGATTTATTTTTTATAAACACTGATTAACAAATTTTAAAGGTCAGTCTCAATATAGCAAATAAAATAGTAACATTTTTAAAATGAGAATTCTATGTTGAAGCAAGAGAACATTATTCATGTTTTTTTCTAATTTAGCGTAGACAGTCATTAAGTGCTCATTACTAGGTGTTACAACTCCAAGTCACTGAAATACTGGATGAACAGCTAGGAAGCATGCCTTTACAAATGGTCACATTTGGAGAGAGGAAAGGGGTAATTCTAAGCAGGAGTAGGTTTATTACATTAATAAGGCAAAGTTTTATGTTTGTAACTAAATTGTTTTTATTTTACAGATTGCTTGAGTTACCAAACATGCCTTAAGCTAGCTGGCATGTTGGTAAGCAGTGTTTCACTTTGAAAGCATTACCTGTTATATTTAAAACAAAATAACAGAAGTGAAAGTGTCAAATTGTAGCTAAAACTCTCACTGAGTGTAGTGGAACCAAGATTTCACCCATTAACTTCTAGAAAAGTAAAATACTTTGACTTAGTAGCTATTGAAATAACATTAAATTTTTTTAAGAATTTTATAAAATATGAATGAGTATAACTAATGAATTACAGTGTGGTTTTCTTCCATTTTCTAAATGTTGTATATAATTGCCTGTGCTGGGATTTTCAAGAGCATTTCTGAACCTGAAATTAAAAAATACTTTGCTTTGGTTTTGCACTTGTTTTTGGTTTGTGTTGTTTTTTTCTTAATTACAGGAAGGTCTTGTTAATGTAGGCTGGATGGACTGTGGCACCCAGGGTGAGCTTTGTGATAATTTAGATGTCTCATCTAGTACTACTGCATACTTTCCACCTGGAGCCACCATAAATAACAAAGAGAAAGGAGGTGTTTTGGTATGAGTTGTTTTTCATTCTGTATTTAGATAAAGTGATAACCATGTTAAAGGAATGTCTAAATCATTTTCACACTGATTATATACAACTGAAAAGATATTTTTTTCTTATTTCTTCTAAGCTTGTTTGCTCTGCTGTGAGTTTATATCCCTCCTGTCTTCTCAGGCAGTGATCCTGGAGGTGGTCTCCAGTTTGCTGGTGTGCTGGGAGAGGGCACAGGAGTACACTGCAGTAGCAGCAGCCTGTAGCTCTGCCAAGCCACCTCCTCAGGAGCCTCCCTGAGCAGCTGTGGGAATCAAGGGGTAGGGTGTGCTGTGTGACAGGCCCAAGAGCTATTTCTAAAGCTGTTACCCAGCTATCGTGGTAAAAAGGATAGCTTCTGCCAAGTAAAAAGTCATAGGACAAGAGGAAATGTCATCAAGTTCTGCCAGTGAAGGTTTAGATTGAATATTAGCAAAAATTTGTTATCTGACATGTGTGATAAAAGTACTCCTACAGTGTCTGTCAGTACAGATTTTTCTGCTCAGCTCTATTTTAATATTACAACCTCCTCCTACATTTGTATGGTAGTTTTAACGTTCTTAATTGATGGGAGACATTTCTGTTTGAGGCACGGTTGTTCCTTTGTTGTCACTACTGTTATCTATTTCTTTCAAAGGAGGAAATTGTAACCTACCTACTTTGAACCTTGTAACTTACCAACTCTGACTTACTGATTCATATTACTTCCGAAATTTTAGAAATTACAGAAACTTAAATATCTGTACATTGCAGTTAAGGAGAGCTGTAAAACCAGACTGGAAATTTTATAAACTTCACTGTTGGGTTTGGCGTGAAATTTGAATTTCAGACTTTTAGTCCTTGTCTTGAAAAAATACAATTTTTTGAGTTTAATATTGTAGGCAAATGAGCTAAAAAGCAGTATTCTGAGAGTGATGTTTGTGAAGTTATTTGTATGGAAAAGAAATTGGTCAAATAGCATATTATTAACTGCATGCTCCAGTTGATGGAAAGGAAAAAATCAGAATAATTTCCCTGACACTTTTAGTACTGATCATCAACAATTAGGTTGATGCTTGTAATTCCTTGTAATAAAGACAGTTAACTTTCTGTCCTAGTTTCTTAACTCCTTGGATGCCAGAGAAATATATCAGGAGGTAATGCAGCATCTACCAGACTTTGAAATTATTTCTGCAGCATCATTAGAGGTAATTTTTTAAAAGTGTGTTAAGATTTCATAGTATAAATAGTATAAAATTATATATTAGTATAAAAATATATCATATATATATATATCGCTTATATATTTTATTATTATTTTTTACAGTTTTCAAAACCTGTTGACACAACAACCTAGTATTTAACTGAAAATTACTTCTTTTTCTCTGTACCCAAAATTATTTAACATACATTTATTTTTGTTGTTTAGCAAGACAATGAAAGTAAGGGGGGGAAATTTCATAGGAAAATAAAAACCACAGAAATTGCTATTGCAACTCACTCTGCAACTGTAACTTTCCTGGTTATTTTTTAAATTTACTACATTGTAGAGAATTTTGTTTTAAATGTATTTTGTTCGCAGCATACTTTACAATAGGAAATGCACATGGAAACAAAAAGTATAGAGGGTAGCTTGTAGCCAGCTTGTTCTTAGATTTTTTCCTCTTTCCTGATTGTGATACAGTAAAAGGAAGTTTAGTGGAAGGAGTACATGAAAGAATTTATTTAGGAGGTCACACGGAGATTAGATGAATAACTGGGCATTTGCCTTTATAAAACACAGAAGAATTTTACAGGTTGGTATAATTGGGATTAATTTTTTTTGTCTTGTGTTTTTCTTGTTTGTTTTTTTCCCCTTGGTTTAAAGGACCGTCTGGCTCATCACCGGTGGCTGATTTTCTTCCAGTTTGGGGAGGGTGAATCAAATGTACAGGAATTTAAGAAACTTAAATTTTTACTTAAAGATGAACATATCCAGGTAAGACTGCTCACTCGTTTAATGTTAAATTCCATTTACATCCTGAGAACAAGTCAGTATGGTTTTTACTGTTATTAGCAGTTGCTACCACCTGCCACCTCTGGTAGTGAAAGAGATGCAGTATAATATGGTAGCTCTGTAATAAAGTTTTTTATTTAAAGCAAGCAATTAAGTTTCCCATGCAGCTTGAATATTTAAAAGTAATTAGGAAAGATTGTCTTTTAAATCTGCTCTCTAATGGGAAATGTTGCTGCAGATCCCATTCAATTAACAATTCCAAGTTAACACTTCAACATCAAATTTATGTATGTATGTATGTATATTTTTTAATTATTCAGAAAACCCTGTGATCATGTTGAACATTTTCTTAAAAAGAAACCAAATTCAAACTTCATACTAAAGGACTAGGGCTTGTAGTATTCTAGAAGATATGTATTTTAAAAAAATTGTTGCTTTGAATAGAAGAATTCTAATGTCACATTTATTTTAGATGTCTTTCTGCTTCCTTGCTATTTTATTTGGAGGGGTAAAGGGAATTAAGTTTTTATTCCCCCATTGTGGCCTTTAAATTAAAAATTAGCAAGCAACCTAATATAGTTGTGCTAAGTAGTTTTCCTTGAACATCCTAGCTTGTCTTAAGACCTCTGTTGTTTATAAAAAGGCTACTACTTTTCCATATTTTTACCTTTTTTCCTAACTCTTACTGCCTTTCAAGATATGTTAATGTATATAAATTAGGCTACTTTAATTAAAATGGCACTGTCTGTTAAACAGGTTGGCAAGTTTGACTGCCTTTCTTCACCAACCATCTGCAACAAACTGTATGTCTATCAGCCTTGTTTAGCAGTCTTCAAAGGAAAAGGAACTGGAGATTATGAAATTCATCATGGTAGGGGAAACTTTCGCAATTTTAAATCATTACATAATCCCTTTGGGATGACAGTATCTTTGGCAAACTGCATTCTTTTTCCCAAAGAACAGTTTTGTAGCTTTAATATTTGCTGGTTTTGCTCTGACTGTAATGTAGCCTTGCACAAACTTACAATTTCCTTTGGTTTTCTTTTTTCTATTTTTCCTGGGTAAGCAGTTATCAGATGCCAAGAGATGTATTTAGTCCTTATTATGATGTCTGTTTCAACATCATTTACATAATTACCTACAAATGAAATCTCAGAAGCTGATCAAGACAGCTCCTGCTTTGGGTAGGATAGCCAAAGAATGCTGTAAGGCACACCCTTCATAGAGGCTTAACATGCTAGTTACACAGTGCAGCCAACTTCAGAAACTTGGATTTGTTTTCATGTATCGCTGCAGTAGAACTAATTCTGTGCTTTGTTAACTTCTGTCCAAAAGAAAACTGAGACTTTTACCACTTACTTTCATTTTCAACACAGCAGTTTCCTTTCAGGAAAAGTTTAATGCTGAAAGGATTCAAAAATGCTGGCCGAAGAAGAAGGGAGCCAGAAGCAAAACTGTAGTTTGCAGTAATTCATCCAGAATGTGGCACAAGGCAGTAACATAAGATGAAGTTCTCATTTTTCAGCCTCTGAAGTATCAGAAACAGCTTGGTAGAATTAAGTCAGAACCTCAATACTGTAATGAACAAGAAAGGAAAAAAAGTTTTTTACTACTTAGGAGATATTAGATTTACCTAAGGGCAAGAGATGATTCCATACATCTAATGATTGCTGCCAGGAAAAGCTTTATATACTTTTTGCAATTTCCACTCCTGCAGGGAAGCCAAGAAAGGTTCATATCCATACAGCATTTCTATAATGGTATAGATTACAGTGTAAGAGAAGTGCATTGGACTATAGTACACCCTTTTTTTCTGAATGGTTTTGTTTATTGTTTACAAAATAGATGGCATGTAGAACATTTACCAATAATCATCTCACTCTAGTATTTGTGACAAAGTAATACTCAAAAGGATCACGCTTTCTTATAAGCTATGTTGAAGGGCTTCAACAGTTTAAAATTACTTATTATGAGTAATAAGTCTTATAAAGTCATTGTGCAGTGACTTAAGATTTGATCACCCTGAAGTTCTTATTCTCAGTTCAAGACAAACTCATTTCTGCTGACAACTATGTATACAAAGGGTATGAAGACACTTGATCGTTGCCCATTGGAGCTGTGTGAGCAGGAACTTCAGTTACACCTAAATAGCTGTGATTTATCAATATTACTTATTTTGCTTGAAGTTTTTACTGTGTCAATCCCTTTGCCAAGTCAAGTGTATCTAGAATAGTAACTTTTTAATTCCAGCGATAGTAAGACAGTAACACAGCCACAAAATTCAGTCATTTTGTTTTATCCAAGACATGTTTTGTCTTGGAGAAAACATTTATTTGGCTAATATTGGGTAACTATCCAGTTTAATATTTAGCTAAATATCAACTATCACCTACAGTATGCCTTGCCTGTGTAGGTTTGGACAGTTTAACCTTATCTTCCTGAGAAAAAGCAAGTCAGTACCTGTTAAATTTATTTAAGCAAGCCATGTTTAAAGATCAGACAAGGGAACTGAAAGACTCCTGTTGCTTTCACAGAGTTTTCTAATGATATTTCTCATAGGAAAAAATAAAATTCCCTTTCTACATTGTTCTTTGAAGGAAAGAAGATATTATATGACATTGTTGCATTTGCCAAAGAAAGTGTGAACTCCCATGTCATCACTCTGGGACCTCAGAATTTTCCTGGAAAAGATAAGGAACCATGGCTTGTGGATTTCTTTGCACCGGTAAATATTTAATATCTACATTTTTCTTCTTCTAAAATCTGTTCTGTATCTATGTAAAGAGGTACTAAGGAGTATCTTAGAAGGATACTCCTTCAGGATCATGAGACGGTATTCTAATTCCTCATTCCTTGGCAGCACTAGTTCCTAGACTGAGCTTTGTATTTAGTGGAGTCTGTTGTCAAAGTAGCATATTATTAATCTTAAACATTCTCCTGAGAGCCAGCTGCAGGGAAAGCAATTGAACTTACTTGCATTTTGTTTTCTAGTGGTGTCCTCCTTGTCGAGCTTTGTTACCAGAGCTGAGAAAAGCATCAAAACATCTTTATGGTCAGCTTAAATTTGGAACACTAGACTGTACTGTCCATGAAGGGCTTTGCAATATGGTAAGCTGCAGGAACTAAAAGTAAAGAAATATAATCCTTTTAAAGAATATTATTTTCTTGTAGCTGGGGGTAGAGGGATAAGGGCAGTCCTTATCAAGGACTTATGAAGGACAATGCTTGTCCTTTAATGTCACTTTCTTAAAGGGTAGTAAACTAAACAGGCACTCTTATCATAATCCTTTTCAAAGGAGCAAACTATGTAACCACTACAGAAAATATATTAACACAAAATACAGGTCACATTTTGTTCTGATTTCATAGTGTTACTGGAAGACTCTAGAAGTGTTAGAATTTACTAATTCCTGTGGAGTTTTTTTTAATGTCTTAAAACACATGGAAAATGAGCAAAAAAGGACAAGCTTTTTCAGGTTTTATTTAGATGTGTTCACACACATCTAAATCAGAATTCAAATCATGGAGGTGTCTGTGTTCAATAGTAAAAAATAGTTATTCATACAGTACAAACATTTCCACCTGTGAGGACTGGGAATAGCTTTAAACTTAAGGCTTAGAGGGCCCATGGATTAATTCTTGTATTTGTGGAGCACAGCAAAAGAATTACTGGCTGGTTTTTAAATTGAGAACACACTATGCCATCTCTGAATACAACTGGCATCTTCTCTGACTGATTTTAATGGTGTCAGATTCCCACCTGCGTGTAAGTCTGAGCACTGTACAAACAGAATAGATGAGCTGAATGGATGAGCCACCAATAGCAATGACAGTTAGAGGTGAGTACCAGAAAGCTAATCATTCTGTGCAATTTCTTATTGTGTGTTTTGTTAGCATAACATTCGAGCTTATCCAACAACGGTTGTGTTCAACCAGTCTGATGTTCACGAATATGAAGGACATCACTCTGCTGAGCAGATCTTGGAGTTTATAGAGGTATGTGAATTATAATGCTTGTTGCAGTCCTGTACGCAGCTCATCCAAAAAAATATGTTCTTTAGTTGGAAGATTCTAAGATTTCTTTTTTTTTTTTTTTTAATTACTTAGACTAGGAAGATAAAGGGTGAAAAAACATTGGGCAAGAAAAGTGACCCAGCAACTGTCAGTCAGGGACTTGACACCTAATGGACTCATTCCCCTACTCTGTCAAGTAATTTCTTTGAGATCATTAGCAAATAAATTAAGATCTCTTCCAATCTGCAAAGTAAGAGTAATGATTTCCATCTCACAGGGAGGGTAGAGGAATTAATATTACAGCACTTCATATTTTTAAGGTGAAAATGCTTCACATACACACCTTGACATAGGATGAGGTTCACATTTTTGTCAGTTTGCTTGCTGCTCTATGCATTTCTTAGCTGTCCTTGAACTTTCTTAACCCACAGAACTGCAAATCACTGGTACTGGTCATTGTTGCTGTTGGAGTTGTGGCACCCAGCTTTGCTCCAGCACTCAGGTTCTCTTCACTGCTATATCCACGGGCTATTTTCCACTCTTTGAAGAGACCGTTCTCCCCAGATAGAAAAAGCAGGTGCAAGAAACACATGCAGAAACAGGTGGAGATTAGTCTTTTACAGTTGATATTCAGAGGCCCATAGTGTGCCCTAGGTATTCTTCTGCATTCCAGCCTAAATAGCATGGCTAAGTTTCATAATGCCTGTTCTTGCCATGTAAGCTGAATTTCTTCCCTTTTACCTCTTTTTATTGAGAAAAGGCAGAAAACCTCCCTTTTGGAGCCTGGATGTATTTTTTGATAGCTTTTCTTAACAAATCAGGCATATGATTTGTAGGCTGAAGGGATGACTTTCAACACTTCCATGCTTTTCAGTGGTGTGGAGACTTCCCTAACACAGTAGCAAGCAAATTTCACATTCTCAGAATTTGGTGCAGTCTGTTTGTACATGGTGGGCCTAGATATGGGATAACTTATTGTTGCACAGCGTATGTCCATAAGCTATCTTTATTTAGGATCTTAGGAATCCATCGGTTGTCTCCCTAACACCAGAGACATTTGTTGAATTAGTTCAGAGAAGAAAACGAGAGGAGATCTGGATGGTGGACTTCTACGCTCCGTGGTGTGGACCTTGTCAGGCTTTAATGCCAGAATGGAAAAAAATGGCCAGGGTAAATGACATTCAAATATTTTTCTGCTTTTGTTTCCTCTTCTGGGGAACTACTGAGATGATGCAACTGGTTTCTTAAGAACTGTCAGCTGAGAAAATCTAGAGATTTATATTGCAGACAAAACAGTTTTATATTGTTTCAAATACAACGTTTTTATTTGGTTTTTTAAAAGATTCAATACACAGATACTATAATCCAGTTTTTCCTGTGGGTTACAAGTGTATTTTCCAATATCTAAGAAAATTTATAGAATAACTAGCTTTACTTGGTGCTTAGTGCTTTATATAGGCAACAGATCTGCATTTGTTTAAAACAAAATACGACAGAAAGACTTATAATAAATTAGGTAAGAATTGGTGGAAATAATTTGCCACTTTGTTCCCAGTGTTCTTTATGATCATGAGGAAGGAAGCACTGAGACCTTGGTGAAACCTCTGACTTGAATTTCAGATTAAAGGAATTCAATCATGCCCAATTTAATTACTTCCTATATTAGGAAGATTTTTTTTTCCGAGATCTTGTTTTCTTCCCTGAAAATAAATGAATGTTAAATCCCATACACTTCAAAGCTGATTATCAGTTAGGTGAATTACATGTACTTCAAATATGGAATTTTTGGGACTGGGGAGGGTGTTTCTCTTTTGCAAGGTCATTACAGTGTTCTCTCATTTGAAAAAGTAATATTACTTTACTGACAACCTGGTGTTTCCAGGAATTTGAACTAGAAACTTTTTGGAAAAAAAATAGAGCTTTGGAAACAAGTGATTAAGACTGAAATTCTGAAGAATTACTGAAATTGTAGTAGTATTGATTAACATATTTGACTGTAGGTTTTCTTCTTTCTTTTTCAGATGTTAAATGGATTAATCAGTGTAGGCAGTGTGGATTGTCAAAAATATTATTCTTTCTGTCACCAAGAAAGTGTTCGGGGATATCCTGAAATAAGACTCTTTCCTCAAAAATCAAACACAGCTCATCAATATTAGTAAGTACATTGCTTCCATTTGGGAAACATTACATGATGTGGAACAAGACAAATACTGTTGTGTATTAAAATCATCACAACTATTAAAATAGGCTGTTATGATATTACTGTACTGGATGCCATTGGTTTTGTTACTTCAAACTACTGTCATTTTATTTTGCCATTTCAGTAATTTGAAGTGACACTGGAATCTTAATTTATATTTCATGTTCTTTATTAATTGCCTAATTTGCCTGTTAAAGTAGATGATTTAAATCATATAATATAAAAATACCACTAGGCGTAATTGATTGCAGCTTTATCTTTAGAGAACAGTGATGTAGCTGTCTACTCATCCTCCCTGTCAACAATCTGTTAGCACCGTTGCAAAAATTGTCCATTGCATGTAGTCATCCATTCATCTCTGTCATTAGTGTGGAAATATTATTAATTAACAAAAAAAATTCTAATGGAAATAAAATCTGTCCACAAACAAACAGCCTGTCCCTCCATTTCACAGTACAGTTTGAAGATCCAGGGATTTCAGGAAGCACATACATATTTTAAAGACAGATAACCATCTGAAAGAGCAGATGTGTTGCTTCATTATTTCACAGATTGGAACTTCTATTAAATGCTGGCAGATAGTAAATTGTAATGCCTCTTCATCGTAGTATGCAATAGCAGACTTCAGTAGCTTTCAGCATTGCACTGCTTGCTTTTATTTAGTTCTTCTAGAAAAAATTTCTCTTGAAAGAAAAATTTTTTTTCTTGTTTAAAACAATTACGTTGGTGAATATGACTGTTAAGTGCCAAATTTCTAATCATGAGCCAGCTATTTTCTGCAAAGATAGGGAAATTTGTGTCTTGAGACAGAGATCACCAAGAACTATCAAATCAAATTTTGACCAGGCAACTGTTGACAAATACTTTGCTAAGAAGTTGTGGATCATAGCAGTGGATATGATATCTTTCACTGATATCAATGATATCAGTGGATATGCATCCTGAACTAATCTTTTTTTTCTAACCTGAGACTGAAATTTCAAAACTAAGCAATGCCTGGAAAGTCATTGTTTGTCTGGCTTTTCTAATGTTAAATTAAGGGAAATATATATATGTATATAATTGTTTTATTGTAATGAATGAACATAACATGAAAATATTACACTATTCTGATTTAGTTCTCATGTTTCTTAGAGCTTGCAGTTTAATCTGGAGTATTACCAAGGATCATTAATCCTAAATACTTCTAGCTATCAAAGGTTATGTGCTTCCTTGACATAGAATTTTCTTGTCTTTCTTCTCTTGATCATCTAGTCCTTCATTCTGTAGCTTTGAATTGTATTTACAAGACTTTCATTCATTCAGATTTCAAAGCAAGGTAGAAATATATCCTAAAACATATGCACTTACATTCTTTATTTGTTTATCTTCACTCTTCAGAATGAGGTTGGTTTTTTTCCAATATAATTCAAACTACTGTAATAGTTTTCTCTTTAATACAGTAGCTACAATGGATGGCACAGAGATTCCTATTCACTGAGAGGCTGGGCATTGGGGTAAGTTACTGCATTAAACTTTGTTCATGAGCTGCTTATATACTTTGCTTGCTAGGAGAAATAAATATTTAAATACTATGTGAATCAAGAATTAGAAACACTTAGGTATATGTATTGCTTAATTTAAGATGTTAAAGTTCCTACATCTTTTATCTTACTTTTTTAAAATGTGCAGAAATAGCATACTCCTTGCTGTCTACCCATTTCCTGAAGACCATATTATTATTTTGTCTACCACTTTTAAAAAGGTGATTCTCTTATAGTACAAAGTGTGAAGTAGGGGTTTCCAGACTACTAATATTCTTAATTTCAGAATCTTTTCTTAAATGGAATTTGGATATTGTTTAAAGTATTGAATGTATTATGACTGTTATTCCTCCTTTCCACAGATATTTACCACAAGTGTCTGTAGACCTCACTCCTCAGAGTTTCACAGAAAAAGTTCTGAATGGGAAAGATCACTGGGTCATTGATTTTTATGCTCCTTGGTGTGGACCTTGCCAAAATTTTGCTCCTGAATTTGAGATCCTTGCAAGGGTAGGTTTTTAACTGTATTAGCAGATTGTTATACTTGTAAAGGTTAAAACGTTATTTATCAGCACTTTATTTCTCAGCAGTCATCCAAAAACTACAGCACTGCAATGAGCCTCTTTCTCAGACACACAGACCCTCTCTTGAGACAGATTTCAACTTATGATGGGGTGACCTTTGGAGCTGTGATGTGCTTTTGTGCTTTGCCCTGAACTGGAGTGCTCTGCTGAACACATAGAGACTCCTGATACGAGGTTAACAGTCTGGGAAGCAAGCAAGCAACTATGCTGAAATATTTAAAAGATTTGAGAAACAGGTTTTTTGTTTACTTTTAGCTGCAGTTTAGTTGTTTACTTTTATTGCTGGCTTATTCCAGTTATTTACTTACACTCACCGGTGGAAACTTGAAGTTTGTTTCTAATAAGCATTTCTTTTTAGGCCGTTAAAGGAAAAGTAAAAGCTGGGAAAGTAGACTGTCAGGCATATGGTCAGACCTGTCAAACTGCTGATATCAGAGCCTATCCTACTGTTAAGTTTTACCCCTACCAAGGAACAAAGGTAAAGTGTCACCTGTTGCTGAGCAGGTACTGTTAGTAGATGTATTTCATTTCACATTAAAACTGAAGAGAATATTTCTGTAACATATTAAAGTACATTATTTATATATTTTGGAGAAACAGTAATAATCAGTTTTGTAATACTTAACTGCAAATTAGTAAAACAGTAACTAAGATGTGGGCTTAAACAGACAAGGGTTTGATTTTGCAGGGGTCTTAGGTGACAAAATGTTTTTCAACCTTTACCAATTCTATCACCAGCTACCCAAAAGCAGGCAGTCTCTCTCTAAATGAAATGTGGACAACTTCATTTTGGCTAAGGAAAAATATAATTTTGGTTAAGGAGAAATCTGATTATATTAAAGGAGTAATTCTGACTTAAATAATGTATTTTAAGCTTAAAAATATATTAAATTTCAAGAATATTATAGCCACCTTTTTAAACTTATTAATGCTAAAGAGAAAGTATTCAATGATTTCAGTATTCGATGATTTCTGATAGTTAAGGCAATTCTCTTAATTATACTTTACTGTTTTTTTCACTGAATATTTTATGGGAAATTCTAGAAATCCCTCCTCACACAATCCCACCAAATTCAATAAGATTTTCTGTAATAAAGAGTAGAGGCTTTATAAGTCTCAAAAAAGTGGCAGACTTGGTAATAGCTGTCTACCTTAAGTACTTAGCTGAATAGGTGAGCAAATTGTAACTATTTCAGGTTCCTTTAAGGATCAAGACAAAATTTGTGTAGTTTTGAAAATTAGGAGCTAAGAGTGGTTCTTACAGTAAAGACAATTAGCAGTGTTTAAACAGAGACAAAAATATATCCATGAATCATAAATCAGCCTACCAAAGCCATTGTATTCTGCCCTGCATTGCTCTTGAATTTTCTCTGAAAGTACACAGATTTCTATTCAGTGTAAAATTGTGGTATATATTACCCATGCTCTGTTTTTTTTTTTTTTAAGAAAAATGTTCTTGGGGAATATATAGACAGCAGAGATGCAAAAGGTATTGCTGACATTTTGAATGAAAAATTAGAAGCAATGCAAAATAAAGGAAAAAGAAAAAAATCTAGAAATAAGGTAAGAACACTTACTGTGGGGCCTCTTGCAAAAGACTTGCTGTAAAGAATAACTGCTTAAAATGATGTTAGTATTGGTTCTTTATCTGTAGTATTAAATGCTGTATCTTCAAATAGTACCAGGTACATTTTACTTCCAGTCTTGTTTTTGGTTACTGTTATTCATTCAAACTCAGTTCTTGATGTCTACAGATGTAACAGAGAACACTGCAGTTGCAACATCAGTTGTGGCAGGACTTTATGGGACATGGACATGTCCATGGCACAGCTACCTTAGAGACAGATGGTTGAGCTGCACTGTATCTTCAAGTGTAATCCTTGGACTAGATTTAGTAAGCAGACACCAAATTACAGAGGCTGATCATTGCAATATTGGGATTGACATTTTAACTCAGAAGATATTAACACACAGCTATTAAGTAGCCTGAATTCTATTTAAGAAACATTTGTCCAGTTGAAAAATTGGTACTACAGAAAAGTTTAAAATCACAGGAGAAAATTATTTTTATTCGTACGTTGAGAGAAACTCCACTGTTTATTTTCTTGTCACTAGGATGAACTCTAAGTGGTACCGAAGTTAGATATGATTCAAGATATTCTGAAGCTGTGAATATAGAAGACACCACAAGGAAAATATAAGGATGGTTACTTTCCTGACAGGACAGGAGAGATGAAAACAAGTTTGAGTTCACAGGCATATGTGACTGTATGAATTCTGTTAAACTGTGGGGAGATTAAAGCATTTTGGTTTTGGTGGAGGCATTCAATGTTTCTGCATGTCCCTCTTCTGATATACCAGCTACCTTCTTCCTGGCCAAACACCAGAGTTGACCAGCAATGTGAACTCTATTACTTTTGCCTACCCATTTACTAGTTCCTTATATTTTTTTCTGTCTCTTTTCAAATGCTTTTTGAATGTGGCACTCAGCCTGTGGCTGAATATGCACTCAAACCACTCTGCAATGCAGAAACATAATGAGGGGTTGTCTATTTGAAAGACAAACAATTGTACCTGATAATTATTCTGCTTTGGGGTTGCAGTATTGTCTAGTCAATTGTTAAGAAATAAAATCAAGAAATGGTAGCAGGATGTTTATTGAATTAAATTGCTCTTGCCCTTGCGTGGATTACTCTGCAGCACTGGTGGTGCTGCCTGGATGAACAGAACTTTGAAGAGCTTCTTCAGTTGTTTGGTTTGTTTTTGGGGTTGTGTTTTTTCTTTTTTTAAGTAAGAAAAAAAAATAAAGTAATTCAAACTCTGTGTTTCATTGACTTTCAAAGATTAAGTTATGCCATTGAAGCATCTGGTTAAGTCATTAGGTCATAACTTTTATTATTGTCTTTTTAGATATTTAAATATGAATGTATTCTGTGGACATAGTTAACCTCTTGGCATTACCACTGTCCCTTTCTCTGGAGATATGTTTTAGGTGGTTTGTTTGTTTTTTATATAACCTTTAGGCAAGCAGGATAGCAAGTGCCTTCTTTAATAATGAACAATGTATATTGCAGTATCTCCTCCTAGTTTTTAATAGAATTCCCACTCTAAAGAGTAATATTTTTCATAGCTTCTCAATAGACAAGAAAAATTACAGAAGATGGCAAAATGTCTGCAAACAACTGTTTCATGTGTTCAATAAAATGCTGCTGAGAACTTGTCAGATGAACTTCTCTCCCTGCTCTCGATATATTTAGATCTGGCATGACTAGTCAGCTTAGTATGAGTATTACAAATTTGTAAATACATTGTTATCTACAAGTAATTTTTTTCATAAAGAAGGCAGCAAGAAAGGAAGAGGTTCAGATAACTTTGGGACATTGAAATGTTTCTTCCCCGATGGTCAGAGTTGCCTCTACTGATTTGTGGGTTTGCAGCACATTATTCTGAGAAAGAAGAGAACATAATGCATCTATTTTTAATAAAGTACACCATCCCCCATCCAAATCAAACTTCAAACTCAATCACAGTCAAAAATTACAATTCTAATACAAATTCTGTTTTGGTCAGTTTTTGCGTGTCTCTGTAATTGCAGTTCCCATGCTGTACTGTAATGCTGGAGAATGAGGTCATGGTTACATACTCTAGGATTCTATTGTTAAAAATCTTCTAAAAATAACCTAGTGCAGACATTTGTACAGTTTCTTCTTTATGCCTGTTTATACTCAGTTTCTCTCTTATTACTGCTTACTGGAACAGACTAGTAGAACAGTCTCCTCCATAAGATGCCGGTAACTTCAGACCTTTCTGTTTTTGCTATGGCTTTAGTCATACTTCAGTTCTTCATAAACAGTTACTGTATCACTTCCTTCTCAGTCAGTCATCTGAAGCAATATAGGTTAATACTACGAGAAGACAACACTGCTGCCCACATCAAAATATTCTCTACTCTGACTTACTTTGTCTTGGCAACTGGTTTCAAAATTCATTTAGACTGTGGGTAAGAGGATTTAGTTTAAATATCAATAAAATTCATTTTTAAGATTTAATTCTGCATCATGATATTCTCTTTGCATCCAGAATTTTAAATTTCTAAGCTAGAGCCCAAATGGATGTGTATGGGGGAAAATGATCTTCAGAACAGAAAAAAGCTGTAGGTGATGTAAGTTTCTAAGATTTTCCAAGTTTTCATGTTTGGTTGTTTTTTTTTTTGCCAGCTGCCCTTTCTGTGTTTTCAATAAGCAGCCTGAGGGGAAGATGGAGGGGGTAATAACATCTTGCCTTTATTCCATACAAATAAACAAATAAAAGCTTTTATACATAGCTGTATCTCCAGCCTTCTCTAAGGACAAATCCATATATTTACATGATCTGATTTTTACTAATCAAGGGTTTAAACTGGTTATTCAAGACCAGTGGAGCAGCACTATTACAGAATAAGAACATCTTGAATTAACCAGGTCCCTCAGTTTTCTCCTGTAGAATCATGGAGGTGCCAGTATTGCCTCATTCTTCAGAAATCAAATTACAATAAAGAAAAACCCAACCAACTAAAAAAACACATTAAAAAACAAATATAAAACCCCACCAAACCACACAGAATAATCCAAATCTTCTCTAAATGGAATGACAAGCTGTATTGGTCAACAAATATTTTAACATATACTCCCCCTACCCCCAAAACCAAAAAGTTCAAAACAAATTATAGTTGTGTTAGTAACTGTTCTGATACTTAAATTTAATTTCATATTTTAAAAGAAAAACCTTCAACTTCATGTATCCAAGCAATAAACAAAGTGAAGATGAATCTGAAACAGTACGTGAGTGAATGCTCCAATTTTAAATAATGCTCCACCATTCCTTAATCCCCCTCTCAAATCCCAAGGGTGAACAGCAATTTTACTCTCACTGTATAACCAAGATTGCTTCGCTTCTCCCTGTAGCTACCTGTAGATTGTGTTTATCACCCCTTATTCTTCACTCCTTTCCTCACTCCACTCTAGTGTAACTTGTTCAACTGAATGGACAAGTGTGAGGACCTGTGGGTTTTGACTGAATGACACAAAGTGGCTCAATCGAGTCAAAGCAGGGCAAGAACACTCTCCCAGGGCCCCTGTTGCTTAGGACTTGCTGAGGTATGAAGTAAACTGGCAGCCTTGGCATATTCTCAGATGACAAACAGCAGACCCTGAGGCTCATCGCTGCCTTTTCCTTCTAATGTTACTACGCACTCATAAAAAAAGGGCAACACAGAACCAAACACAAAATACATGTATGCTGTACAACAGGTAGAATAATAGATACAGAAGTCTAATGGTTTTTAAATTTATCTCTAGCATCCTATTTTAATTAAAAGGAGGACTTGAATGGCTGTTTAAGTGTCACTGAATTGATTAGCTATCATGCTCTATCCTAAAAACAACAAATTTCCTAAAAGACATTTAGCTCATTTAGTTTCTACTGCTGCTAAGAGGTATAAAAATAGAGAGAATATAGCAAAAATTTCAAGCAACATACTGGTTTTATACAGTCAGCAGTTGGAAAGATCATGTTTTGATCAAACTTGGCAAATTTGATTTTTTTCCATTCATGGGCATGCTTTACATTTAATTAGTTGAGGAATTTCAATGTATTTTTTCAATTTATAAAGATACTTAAAATGTTTTAATATTTAAAGTTTTCACCATGAATGCACAAAAAGAACTTATTTCATTTACTGAAACTTGGCATCTGAAAACAGTGACCTTCCAAGCTCAAATGCTTTCAACCTTGGTCTTCTCTCTATGCTAGAATTGGTTACTAATTTTTAAATCCACCTACCTGTAAGCCACCACACTTTCAATAATGAACAGTTGAAGTACTTATCCCCAACATTGAACAGACTGCTCCTTGTACTGCTAACTTTCTAGGCTCTAACAGACTTCTCTATCTGCCAACAGATATTAATTACAGTTAGTTGAGCATAAAGAAGAATGTTTCCTAAATCAATGTATATGACCTCTGTATTCTGCAGACTATTTCTTGACTAAGACTACAAGAGCCACGTCGCCGAGTTAATGAGCTGACGCATCCTCTAAGAAAATGGCTACCTTACTTAAATGTCAGAGTTTCAAAAAACACTCAAGAGCTGAATTAAGTAGGGGCTGGGTTGTGTTATTGTCAAAACTCATTAGTTCTGGTGAATTCTTACTATTCAACTGAGCTGGAATGCGAAATAGGGCCTTAAAGATGTTCTGCTTTCTAGGGCTTAATTGACAGAAAGTAGAATATTGTTTTTCCATAAGGCAGCTCAAACTAACATGAAGGAAATATAATTTCTGCATATTATAGGCTACTGTGGAGTCATATAAAGTTATTCTCTTTTTTTCTACCTTGCCAAGTACCACACATATCAGTAAGAATACACTTCAATCAGAATTGATTACAGATCAGCCATTAGAAATTTATATGGCTGACCTGGCCCTGTTTCCAGAAAATACTTTTCTCCCTATAGCATATGTTTTAAATAGGCTTTACTTTTGCTATGTCAGAAGATCCCAGCTAGTTCAGTAACAGGAGCCCATATCTAGGATACTATGTGTTTCATTTTTGCTGAGGCTATATTAGAAAAATATCCTATGTAAACAATGGAGAAAAGTTCTCCATATTATCATCCTGTCTCTTCAACCATAATTCAGTGCTTTTTTCAGTAATTATGTTCACCTACTTTATTATCCTACCTTTGATCACTGGATCATTATGTCTTGAGCATCTTATTTATTTCAATTATATGCTACAGCGAGGGAACTTTGGTTGCAGTGCTCAGTTTTTCTGTTCAGGCTTGAGGCTAGAACAGCATGCAGGAAGCGCCTGTGTACCTCACCAGCCATAGAGCAAAGAAGTGCCAGTTAATGTTCTTGCAGTACCTCCTGTTACACTGTTCTTCTTTAGCATGAGCACACTTGTGCAGCTGCAGCTGTAAGGTACCCCTGTTCCAGTCACTGCTGTGAGAAAAAGGCTCATGGGGAGAATTACAGCTGTAGCAATGTACGTCTTCGTGTTATTCTGTTGCAGAACCTTTAGTAAAGCACTGGAATCTAACAGGCTAAAAATAAATAAACACTGCAATGTACGTAAAAGTATTAAACAAAATGCCTCCGAAATTTTGGACAAGTGAGAGATGCAGATTTGATTATGAAATCAACTTTTTATGAAGTACATATTCAGTTATTATGGGACTTCAGTCCTCTACCTCTTCAGAGGTAGATTCACAGCACATTTAGAGATCGGGAAAACAGTACAGAGCTGTCACTAAGATCATATTTTCTCTTATACTTTTTATGTCCTGTGAGACAATTTAAGCAAACACATAGCCAGCCCTTGCACTAGAAGAGCTGAAAACCTGGATTGCCAGCAGACAGCAGCAGTCCTTTACCAAGCGCTGGAAGTCCCACTTGGGTTACAGGAGTGCTGTTCTGATAACCCTGCGTTTGTGCTTTTCCACGCAGCTTCTGGCTTCGTGCCAGAAGTCCCTCAAGTCCCACCACTCAAACTTACACAGCATAAGGCAACACTGCCCCTGAATTGAGTATCTCACCTTTTCCTTGCTCACAGCCCCATGGTGGGACAGCTTCTGATGCCGTTTCATACTGCAGCAGATAAAAGAACTCAAACTCACCTGGCAAAAACTGGTTATGGCACATAAGACAGGTAAATCCTTACATTTTAGACTGAGTTTTATATTCTAGGAACCAACAAATCCCCTTCCCAGAACTAGCCTTAGCAAGGAAGTTACTATATACCAGGTTAATACGAAGCAATCAAGATATGACATTTATTTTCAGACCTCTTTGGATTTTTTTATTTATCTAGTCCACCTAAGATTATGGAAATACCTGGAATGTGCTCTGCATCTTGGAAAAATTGGGCAAAGGCACACCACCATCTGCTGGACAAAACTGGATCAGCACTGTGGTGAAAAGCAGCTGGGAAGAAGACAGATTTGCATGAAAGGTTATTTGCAGATTCTACTGCCACTGCCCTGGGGAGCTGCCCAGAGGTGCTGCTCCATTAGAGGAGGAGCTGCAAGGCACAGAGACAGGCATGTCTGCACTGCACGCAAGGCTGGCACTCTGCAGCACAGCATTTCTGCACAGCAAGCAGCAGGCTTCAGCCTGGTCAAGAAAATGGGGTGCTATGAGACCTAACTGCTCCACACACGGAATAGACTCAAGTATATGTATTTTAGTCACTTTATTTGTATCTATATACATTACATTTTGATTCTCCAGGTAGTCAAGGCGGTTATTCTCAAATAGTTTAGTACATCAATTTTATAAAATACAGCTGAACCAAGGCAGAATAGAAATACATACATTATGGTACATTAAGTGCTTTGAATATTGAATAGTCTGGCCACCAGCTACCGAGCAATTCATTTGGTTTTGGTCATTCTCACAGAGGAGAGTCCACAGATAACTTACTCCCCTGAGCTCTGCTGAACTCCTTTATCAGCAAGAGTCCCCCGTGCTTTTTGGGGACAGAATGCACCCCTGGGCCACTACAAGGCATTCTGTTGTCTACATGATGACTCAAAGTCATTGCTTCTGACTGGGACAAGATTTAGACATTTGTCACAAGGCCTCAGATCAAAACAACAGAAGAAAAAGAGCCAGTGTAGCTCTGAAGAAATGCAGTCTTCATGTCTGAAACTGAGATTTACTTACACACATATATACTAAACCTGTGTTGTAAAGAAAAACTCTGACCAAATGGTTCATCCTTAGGTGTTCTACAGGGACACAGACCACCTAACACAGCCTCACAAGGAGCTCTCTCCAAGATCTCTTCTGCATGAAGCACTGCTCTCCTGAGAAAGTCAACTTTGTAGCAATTGAAATGCCAGGACAACTCTTATTCTGAAAAGGGAACATTTGAGGAGACCCATTCAGTTGCTGGGATTTGAACTAGAAATGCTTGCATGTCACATAGCGCCCAAAGATGTCCCAATTCCAGTTGATACTGCAGCTACTGTGTTACTCATGATCAGTAGTTTGCTATTTACTCCAGTCTAGTCACGACTAGTCTATCAGCCACATCCTGGCCCAACATCAGCTGTTAATGCCAGTTCAAGGTCACTCCTGCAAATCTCTCCAACTGCTGTAACTTCAGCCCAAGAAGGTCACAATTCACACATTTCTCCACACACTGGAGAAACAGTGGAAGGTTCTCTCACCTCTTACAGTGCTGAGGGCCTCATGCTGTCATGTACAGGGGAGTATTAGCTACCATCAGATGATCAAGTTGCTTTAGAGCCAGCTGCTTGGGACTCTGGAAGACAAGCAGTGTAGAGGAGCCACACATCATAGGAGTAAGGGCTACTAGTGACAGGACAGGGCTAGCATGTCACAGCTCTACATTAGCCTAGTGCAGATGCCATGATGTGCTCCATCAACCAATCCACATACTGACAAAGGTGGAAGCTAACATAAATAGCTGCTGTTGGGTCACCTTAGCTGAAAGTCAAGATTTTCCCTGTAAACTTTAGGAAGGGAAGGAGGAGGAAATATGTAAACTTCAACTGAGACTGGAACAGATTCAGGCTGCATGGCTTGTTCTTTCACATCGATGAACCAAGACAGAAGGTAGAGGCCATAGAAGTGAGAGTAGCACTGAGCTGATGAACTGGTTGACCTCATTAAACAAGGCCCCACACACAGCTAGGTATCCTGTCAACAAGTACACGTCAACAAAGGAGGCAAGATGTATCCCAGAAGTGATCAGCTGTACCTGATGCACTATGTTGGACTTAAGGAATTCTGGCAAGGAGTTCTGTGTCATCTTTCTACAGCACACATCACTGCACCCCCAGAAACAACTATTACATTTTACTGAGGAAGTGAGAATACTTTAATTTCTGCTGCTTCAAGCATCTTTGCTCATCCTCTAGTACGGTTTTGCAATAGGGTGGGGAAGACTTCTTCCAACACAAATGACTGTTGCCTCTGGCAGCTCAGATGTGAGCTGTTTGGTTTTGGAGCCAACAGCTCAATTCTCACTGTGGCCTTTTTCTTTCTCAGTGTTGCCTAGCTGTCATTCCTGAACAGCCACCAATATCTGCTGCAGAAGAAAATACTGAACACAGGAGGAGTGACTAAAATGCACATTCCAATCTGTAGTACAGTGAAGAAGGCATTATCAGGCAACTGGTTAGAACAAGCAAGTGATCACAAAGAGCTATCCAGTCCCAGATTCCATGTTCATTTAAAGTCCTTCCATTAGAAACTGGAAATCAAAGGACAGTATTCTTGCCTTTCAAACTCATAAAAAAGCCTCTTGTTTACTGGCCTATATTATAATGACACTAAAAAGTAAACTCATCACCTACAAAAGCAGGTAAAAATTAATAAAAATGGAAAGAAGTGCTTATTGTCATAACATAGAGATTCACAGATCTCTGTAACTCTTATCCATCATACAAGACACCTGTTAGTACAGCTTTTTCTTTTTACAGAAAACAACTACATTCATCTTAGTGACGAAAAAAATATTCATGTCATGAATGCAAGAAAAACATTCTCCTGGCAAAGTTTCACAATGAGGTAAATGCATTGCTTGAAAGTCCAGAGGAGCTGAAATGGCTTTGAAGTGATCTGCCAGGAATGATGGTTGCATTAAGGAGAAAGTTGTTGTTCTAAAGCAGTATGCTTCACTTTGTCTAGCAACTTACAGCCTTCTACTAAGGAAAGGGTTACTCTGCTTCATAACTATAATTGATCAAGTCTTGTTAAATTAAAGGGTTTATTTTTTTGGTTACCTGTTTCCAGGGATTTGGGCAACATTCAGATCAAAGTACTGTTTAGGACTGACAGGATATGTTTTCGAGTTTGCAGTATGCTGATGACTGACAACCCATTTTTATGGGATTCAGCTAAAATGAAATTATGACAGATAAAGACAGAGTTGTACTGCAGTAATACAACTTAAAGGATGGAGTCATAGGGCATCATAGATGTGGAGCTGCCTTAAAAAAATACTGCTCACAGAACCCAGGAAAAATTCAGACTACGGTGCATAAGCAGGACAAGGTATTAATGGATCCTAAACAGGTCAACTACAGACCACTGCAACAATAGTAGAACTCATGAATTAACTTCGTTCTTCTCTCACCCATCCACACACAGGGGGTTTATTTCACATTTGCAGTACCATGCATCTGCTACAGAAACGTGAGCTGCACATATTCAACACCATTTTGGCAGTGCAAGACTTACAGAGATCATGTACTTCTACACCATCAGGATCTGGATAGTATCTCATTTCAGTACTCTTGCAAGGAGTATCACCTCCCCTACTGACAAAAGGGATGTCTCATCAGTGCTGTTCTGTGGTATCTTACATCCTTACTGAGGCAGGTTTGCTTATCATCCTCCAAGAGAGGATTAAAGTGCAACAAGCAGATTTCACACTTCCCAACATGACACACACAGTCTGTGTAAACAAGGAATTGCAATCCTCTGGACAGACCGCTGGACGAGAGTGGCCTATAATGTCACTGCCCTCTTGTTGTTTCCCAATATGGGCTTCAACTTAGCAATTCAGGCCCAGTCCTGTCCAATGGTCTGGCACCATCAGGAAATACTTGTCCATAGCTTCACAAAACCTGGTCCGGTACAGTTCTGGAGAGACCACAGTGGGCATCTTACCTAAGGTGTAAGAGTCAAGAGCAGTTAGAAATGGGCTAGAGAGTATACTGCAGTACAGACAGATGTCACATGAGATTATATCACTAGACAGCATAAACATGAAGGCAGCAAGACAGAAGGAAAAGTGTACAGTCTTGCACCTGGGAAAACAATCCAGGAGCATAGCTGGGATCTACCTGTCTGGAGAGAAGCTCTGTCAAAGGGACCTAGGGGTCCTGGTGGACCAGCAACTCAAAATGAGTGAACAGTGCTGCTATTGCTGCAGGGAAAGCCAGCTGGGCTGTATCAACAAGGGCATCAGCAGCAAAGGTAAAGAAGTCATTGTCTCACATAATCAAAGCATTATCTTTCACCTGGAAGGTGCTACTTCCAGGCTACACTTGGAATACTGTGGTCAGTTTTGGTCCCTGATACACAAAACAATATGTGGACAGGTTGGAGGGTCCAGACAAGGGCCACAGAGATACAAGGACTGGGAAGCCCACCACATGAGGAAATGCTGAAAGGGCTGTGTTTGTTCAGCCTTGCAAAAGAAGGCTTAGAGGAGACCTTATCACCATGTTCCAGTACTTATAGGGTGGCTACAAGATGGAGACTTCCTTTTCACAAGGAGTCACACGGAGAAGATGCAGTGTAATGGGTATGAGTTATTCCGGGGCAGATTCCAATTAGATATAGGAGTAAAATTTTTCACAATGAGAACCATTAGCCATTGGAATAATATCCCCAGGGAAGTGATGGATTCCCCAACACTGGACACTTCTAAGATTCAGCTGCATAAGGTGCTTAGTCATCTTGTCTACACTGCGCTTTTTCCAAGAAAGGTTGGACCAGATGATTCTTGAGGTCCCTTCCAACCTGGTATTCTACAATTCCTTCCCCTGTTCTGGACAATTTAATCTACTGTCGCAAATTTTCATGGTGGGGAAGCTGTGGATTTATTAGCACAGTTAAAGAAAGCTTCCAGATAACAAGAAAGTTTCACGATCAAAAGTTTCACTTTCCTTCTGAACTTACCTTGTCCTCCCAAGATGCCAGTTGACTTTACTACCATTTCAAGCTTTTTGTCCCAGGTAAAAGTGCGAATGTAGTCTGTTTCAACAACAAAAAAAAAACAATCCACACACAAACATGTTTTATCTGCTGTAACTCAAGTAACATTGTTCTAAAATGTATCTATTTTCCCCCAAAAAGGGCAAGAAAGAAGTAGCCTTTCATAGTCAGAGCTTCAGTGTTTTCCCTACCAGTTGCCTTACTATCTGTAGCATTGATAATATTTGGGTAGGGTGAATACAGTATTTCCAAAGCCCAGCAAGAGCACAATCAACTCCTCCCATCTCTACAAAAACAGACTGCTCAGGCATGTCTGTCTTATCCATGTTAGAGTATCAAGAGTTCATTTACAAGAGTCACTTAGCTCACCCTTTATCCCAGAAATCCCACTTTGCCATAACAGCTCCCACCGCCTTACTGCAACAGCCAGCAGCAAGGCTTGGACACCTCTCCATTTAAGCCAGTATTTCTCATCATTGCAGCCACCTACAGGTTTGATAACAGAAAGCAAATCCTTCCCTAACTTCATGTTAGGGAAGAGCAGAAACATCACCAGTGACCCTGACTGGAAGAGGAGGCTGCAAGAAGATGACTTCAAAATTGTTTCCAAGCCCCTTTCAGAGAAAGCACGCTTGGTCATTACAAGCACATGAACACCACAGTCTGCAAAGCTGAAGCTGCAATAAGATCAGTTTTTCATTACTGGATATCATTACCTCCTAATATTTGACTACAACTGTGATCATACGATTTTGAATCTACTGTTTCTATATTTACAGAAGGCCACTATCAGTATCTAAGCTGTGCTTTACAAGAACTCATCCAGACCTAGCAATCTTAACACTTATTCTTTTATCTGAATACTCTTTGAAAACACTCCTCGGTGTTTTGGGACTGATATCATCAGTTTGTGCACTAAATACTGTCAATTCATGCCCCAAGATCCAGAGTCCCACATAACAGGGGCTACAAAAAAAGTCTTCAAAGCTTTTTACAGACCTCTTTCCTGTACCACATTAGGATCTAAGATGGGTAGAGCTACTGACCTCAGATTCAAATGCAGACCAAGCTAATGGTTTTCAGTTCCAGTCCAATGCAAATTTAGCTTGAGTACTTTGTAAGTTCTTGGGGTATCATTTAGAGAACATTGTGATAGCCTGATACAGCAGATGTTCTCTCTTCTTGAACATATTTGTTTTCAACAAATTCCTTCAGATAGTTATTGTTAAACAGTGAAGGAACTGTTAGCTTTAAACATCATATAAAATATACTCTTAAATCAGATAAGACTTGACACAGGACAACAAAAAGCCACATGTACAGAAGGAGCACAATCTCATCCTATTTACCTAAATATTCAAGAGTCTACGAAACCCAAAAGTAATAATAACTTGCAGTTCTTTGTAGCTGGGACTTTAATTCTCAACTAGAAATGTTATTAAGTGGCTTTCAAGCTTTATCAGAATAAGAGTAATTCAGATCTCCTGGCTTGAGATCTCATCTGGAAGCATTTCTGAGCTAGGTTTCAAGACCAATTCATTTCCACATCCTTTATACAAGTCTCCAAGTCCTTTATACAACACAAGTTTGCCTGTCTAAAGACAAAGTTCTGCTTTTCCATCACAAGTCAGAGGACGCAGCAAGGTAATTACTGCATTGCCACCCATTTATCCAGGTCAGACTACATGATCACCAGTGATCCCATGACATTTAACTTCCCCCTTCCAATCCTACCAATACTGTTTCTCCTTAGATCCCCTCCACATGAGTTAAAATTTAAAAGACTCCGTAATGACTAAAGTTCAAAGATTAATTAAAAGCATACAACTGGATGTATGCATACAACTTCCCTGCTTCAACTGGAGTCAAAGGTAGGTTAAACACCAACTTGAGTGCTTTTTCACTACCTGTGAGGCCTCCTGTATATCCTCTTAGCAATGCAAATGCTAATAATAAGTCTATACAAGACTTGGAAAGAGGATTTCCTGTCCCTATTTTGAATACCCATAAACGGGTATTCCACCAGGGAGAAGATAAGATTTCCTGACACACATCTCTGTGGTGGTACAGTTCTAAGAGTACTGTAAACACCTAAGCCAGAAGAAAGCTGTTTCACCATCTGAAAGCAAGAAAATACAAAAGACAACCTACCAATGATCCCAACAACCAGTTCATTGTTGGTATCATCACGACCCACCAGCAGGGAATAGTCGATGATGAGATGGCTGGAGAGGAACTGGGAATCGCTGTGTATGGAAGCTCTCAGCACAGCTTTGCAATGGGAACGGATGTACAAAGGATTGTCCCGAACCATCTTCAGAAGGTTTTCATCCAGCAGGACTACATCACAAGTTTCCTTGCCCGTTTCAGTTTTAACATTTCTATTCCGGAGGGAGCCCTTCAGGTCGAACACCTGCAAACGGAGAACAGCACTACTTTGTTCCATTTTTCTGTAGAGTTAAAGACTTCAACACACCTAACTGTTTGAGAAGGCAACACAGCAGAGTAACTGTTTCCTCCTCTGCAGGAGGAAGACAGTTAACAAACAGTATTTTTGTACTACAAGAATTAGTTTCCTGAGTGGAGAGTAGCATGTAAGCCTAGGTGAAAGCTCTGCCACCTCAATTAACAAGTTTTAGGCAAGTAATTTCATTAATATTTAGTCTAATTTAAGGGAAAAAAAGTGTCCCTATTTTTTATATTGGTTAGGTAAACTCAGTTTTCCACCCAGCTTCTACAGAGTCCATGCTGGCAAAAATAAAGCCAATTAAGAGGGAGGTGGGTCGTGCACGAATCATTGTTTAACATCTGGCAAAGTTAACCCTGGTAAAGCAAGAGACAGACTATCGTTAAGTTGGAAAGGATCTCTGGAGGTCTCCAGTCCAAAGTCCTGCTTGAAGCAGGCCCTGTTACAGAAGGTTGTTCAAGCTCTGTTCAGTCAAGATTTAACTAACTTTAGGAATAGAGTCTGTCTGAGTTTCTATTTTCTAGTGCCTGAGCCCTCCTCATGATTTAAACAACAAACAAACAAAAAGAAAACCCACAACAATATCCTTTACATCTATCTAGAATTCCCTCATTTCACTTCCTCCCACAAACTCCCCCTGTTTGATATCAGGCACTGGGAGGTACGGTAGAAAGAACTGATACTATCTACTTAAGTAGTGACGCTTTTTCGAATTTCTTTTTCAGCACCAAATCTCTATTTGAAAAGAATTTCCCTCTAATCATTTTAAGGTCTTCATTCTACAGCCTGACAAAGATTGTTTTTCCTTGACTAAGAGCAAGAATGAAAACTCAGAATCTTGTCCCACACCTGAAGTGGTTGCAAGAAAGAACAGTGGGTTGAAAACATTAATAGTTCCCCCCACTACAGTAACCTCTGTGAGTGAGGCTCTAATTCTAAATCAGTCTGTAATCCCAGTCAGTTTTTCTGAAAGCTTTGTAAAAAGGTTTCATAATTTCCTAATTAGGTTGGTAATGCTTTCTCTCAAATACGAGAGACACAGGGAGACAAACAAGACTTCTAAAAACTGAACCCTGCACTACAGCTACCTGAACTAGCCAATACAGGCACCAAGTTAATGAGGATCACCTAAGAAGGAAATGGGCATGAACTGTCACCTTTGAGCAGTGCTAGGTACAGACAGCACGTGCTCCCAGTCACAACTGCACTGCAAGGGAACAGAGACGCTTCATTCTTACCTGAGCCATTTTCCTGCCATAGAAAAGGTTTTCCATAACAAGCAGATCCAGTTTCTTTTCAGTGTTGTTTTGAGAGTTCTTGTAACCAATTCGATATACCCCAAGGATTTTGGCGAGCGCTGTGGGCTTCTGGTGAAGAGAAGCCATAGGTTAAAACCCCTATGTAGAGGCAATCAGCAATCAAATACTAGAAGCACCACTGTTCTGTCTGACTGTGTATTTCAGCTTAGAAGCCCTAGCAAAATTTCCACTGAATATTTCAAAAACAAATTATTTGTGTATCTCATACCCTCTGACATTTTCTTTTATTTAAATGAAAAGGGTTAATAGAAATTGTTACTAGTCTGTAAAATACATAACATTGCCAAAAAAAAGGGAATTTTTTTAATACCTTCTGCTGAACTGCATTAGTGATGTAAGTGAAGTAGTGTGGAGCAAAATCAAGGAATGACTGGACTTCCAGACGAGGCATTTGCTTCAAGATGAATCTATCATCTGTTTTAACATCAGACAGAGGAAATTGGGTTACATACAATAAGTGATGTATTATTTGCAATTTCTTTAGGACGGTCACACAGCTGAAAAGGTTTGAAAAAATAAAGTACTACATTCTCTTAAATCCTTACCTAAAGAAGCTCATTTTTAGATTCTTTTTGCTTCATATATTCTGAATTTCAGCATTTTAGCCTCTCTGGATTTCAGCCTTCTAGTAAATCAGGGAGAAGATACAGCCTACATTCGATCTACCTCATCTATATGGGCTTCCTATACAGACAACAGAAACAGCCTACAGACCTTTTCATTCAATACTTGTTTCAAGTAGGGGCCTAGAAACAGTCACAGTTTAAAAAAAAAATTAAATTAACCATAGCATATGATATTAGAAGAAACACTGTGTTTTTAGTAACCAGTTTTTCTTGAATTATACCCAAGTTTTTGTTTTCTAAAGCCTGCCTAAGAGAGTATAACCCTTCTGCTCCACGGGCTTCCTAATTGCTACTGCTGAAAAACAGAATTACATTTTGTTCTTCTGCACACACAAAAAGACAAACAATTTGATACTGAAGATGCCAGAACAATCCATTTAACTTTCCCTTTTTAAGCGGCCACTTCAGCCAGCAACCCTCTGGATAGAGGTAATCAGGCTTTAAATGACACATAACCACCATCATTCCCAAATAATGCTGTCCAGTTACAAAGGGGGAAGAAGCTGCATTTACCTTCAGTCACATAGAATGCAGCTCCAGACTTGCCACCTCGTGCCTGCCAGGGCATAGAGTGGGAGAGGGACCGGATGAAGTCCTCTTCACTGCTTCCCAGTATCACCTCACGCATCTTGTGAAACTCGCCAGCATAATAAATGCGGCAGTAGAACTTGGCATTCGCATCTGAAAACTCTGCAAAAAACAGTTTTCTTCAACAGCAATATGCAATACTCACTGACTAACTGAGATGACACTTTGAAATTTAACTGATGTCTAGAAGAATATTACTGTGCTAAACATCCCTCTCACGCTTATTGTAATTTGGAAGTTTCAACGAATAGGATTTAAATGGAAAACTCACAGGACAGTCAACTCCCTTTAGGTAAGCCTACAGTGTATGCCATGGGATAGCAATCAGACAAAAGATCAGTTGAAAAAGAAAAGTTCATAGGGTACTTTTGCAATAGAAATTAATTACAATAAGTAAAAATTGCACTGCTTTTTTTCTTGATTTGTTTTTCCTCTGTGCCAAATACAAAGAAAAAATAATTATTAACTTCAAGATTTCCATTACATTTGCATGAAGAAAGGAGTTTGTTATTATTTACAACTACTCACGGAGCTCCACATGGGGATTCACCAGCTGTTTCTTCTGTCCATCTCCTCCATCTCCGTCATCTGAAGGCATAAAGGGACCATTCTGTCAGGGTTGTTCATCATTATTACTGAGAAAGCCACATCAGATTCTACTTGTAAACTGACATTACAAGAAAAATCTTTTCTTTTTTTTTTTCAAGAATACAGAGGGAATTAGAAATACAACTACAATTGTATGATATAACACATATGCTAGAAGGGCACTGCTGTTCATAGACACATAAGTCCAAACTTTCTCTTTCTCTTCACTCATTTTCCATGAACTGAAAGGATGAAAATTAAACAGCAAGTGAGAAAGAGCAACTGGGCTGCTTAATTGCAGGCAACTCAATCTAAAGATGTTCAAACCCAGACTCAATGTACCTATCGTTTGGATTTGAAAGATCCTATTTCCCTTATCACAAAGCAGAGCAATGTCTTTAGGAGAAACCCACATTTGACGTTCAAACAACTCATTTTCAGTGCATGTTGAGTAACCTTGGACTGTTGAAAAAGCATGAGGAGCAGTGTATTCTAGGCCTTACATATATGAATGAGGTTTGGGAGAAGTAGCAGTCCAAGAGAGAAGATGGACTCAGCAGTTTTGTACCTTGAGCCTCTGCTCCTTGGTTTTCTGCTCCCTCTTTGCCCATCTGTCCAACCTGGTAGTAAGCACTGTCAGCACCACGTAAGGTCTCTTTCTTCTGGGAAGACAGGTCTGGGCTCTTCCCTCCCGTGCCACGGAAGAAAGACAGAACACCAGATGTTTTCTTTGCTACAGTGAAAAGAAATAAAGATGGTGTTGGCATTTCCATGGGCAGTTTAATAAAAGCATAATTCATATGAGTATTCCCCATTCATTGTTCTAATTGGAGGAATGATGTCATTCAACTGTAACTCATTTAGTATTCTACAGTCAACCAAGGTCCATGAGGTTAGCTGATATAGGGTTCTGAGTAGCACCCTAGAATGCAGTCATTTGAAAACAGACCAAGCATGAGCATCTTTAACATACTAAGAACTTCGTATCTTTATTCCAAAATACTTTAATTGCCATCTTTTTAAAGAAGGCAATGCCAAAAGAGGGCATCGTACCAAACAGACAACTCTAAGTCCAAATATTAAATCAAGAAAATGAGTCTGATCTCATAAGAATCAGAGAAAGCCATAGACTTCAAAAAACAAACACACCCACATCCACACACACACCCCTTTCATGTTTTACATGAAGTCAACTCTAAGACTAGTTATGATTTCAATTCAGAATGCTTTTTCCTTTTTCTAATTTAACTTTCACATCTAGAATCCAGGTTAAGTGGACTCAAGTCTGAGCTGAGCTAAGCATCACGGATATGATTTTGGCAAAATGGTCTCACGCTGTTCTGGTTCTGCACTGCGATTTGAAGGACCCATGTTGGCCTCGGGCAGGCGGACAGGGCTACTGCTCTTTGGTTTGCTGTCTGACATGCTGAAAGGAGAAACCAAAATTAGTCATGAACCCAAAAAATACTGCCACCTGAGATGTTACTCCTTTATGCCTGGACATTTACTTCTCCCCCATGCCTAACACTAAGTACTGCTAAGGGAAGAAGACACAGTTTAAAGTTGTAGTGGTGTAGGACTCTCCAAAGTTGTCCTCCTCCACTTTCCTAAAAAAAAACAAACACTCAGGGTCCATAGCAACAATTCCACCCATCACCATAGGAAAGGTAAGCAGGTCCAGTAATGCTACCATGCACACAGTCCAGGGATTAGGTGATGAAGCCAGTACAGCCCCTAACATGAAATGGAAACTCACGTACTACAAGTATGTGTTAGTTACATGGAATGTGTCAGATTCCATCAGAAAGCAGAGATCCTAACAGGGGCATATTTTGAAGGTTCCTCCCCGTCTAGTTTTGGCTTATTCACTACAATCACTGTCTCTTCACTCTGTGTACTATATTTACTGCATGTAACCTGTTCAGCTGTAGTACTTCTTCAGAACTGTTCTTCAGAGATGCTTTGGACAACTCATCCAGGGCATTTCTGTACTCCTTGCAACTGAAGGGGAAAGGAAAATAAATTAAAAAAAGAAAGAAAGGGAAAAAAACCAACAAAAATGAAGAGTTAAGTGTTCTCTGCAAGACTCTAACACCAACCCAAAAATTCAGTTCAGACACAACCACAGGAAACAATACATCACAGTAGAAAAATCCCTGCTTCATTTTTTCTTATAATTAGAACTTAATTTCCTTAGAACATAAGCTGCTCTAAATAACACTGCAGGAAAAATCTCCCCTTGTTTCTCCTCTACCCACAATTTAAGAATGTGCTTCTTCAAAAATCTACTCCCTTGTGACACACAATCTCCAAGGTTTACTGAAGCAGCTGATTTGGAGAGCTGAGTAGTAGCAAGAGCTGCTAGGACCAAAGGTAGCAAGGGACAGACTGCAGTATCAATACCAACTCTTGTTCCCTAACTCAGTTGCACTTCCTCCAGGTTGGAGAGGCCAAGCAAACTTTAGTTGCACTTCTTTCTCTAATAATATCTCATTACAAGGAACACAACACAGCTAATTAATTTTTGTGTACTAGAGTTCAACTAAAACAGTCCGAAATCACGTTGCAAGTTGGAGAGTCTACTTTCCATATCTTAGTAGTAAAAGGAGAGAACTTCAGCTCTGGCAGAAACTCTCAACATGGCTTAATGAAGAGACTGTCATGTTCCCTACCATTACGATTTAAATACTCCCTGAACACAAAAGCTGCAAAAGTACAAAGTGTGTCAGATGAACAGCAAAACCACACCAGTACCTGAGAGCAAAAGCTATGATGGAGCTTGGTTCTTTCTCACAGACAGCAATAGGTACACGTTCATGCTCATACATTAGGTAGTGCTTATCCGGGTCACTAAATGAAAATGACAGATCGTTAGTAGATCATAAAAGTTTGTGGAAAGAAAAGAAGCTTTGGTCAAAACCCAAATCTCATCACTGCACTCCCAGGCAAAAGCTGCAAGTCTCATCATGGAAACAAAGCTTCCCAGATCAGCTTCCCTCAAGAGACACATTCATAACTATGTGGTTAATTCTAAATGGTAGAGTGTTAGAGCAGTCAGCATTTCAAGCAAGCTGCTTATATCAGAAGACCAGCTCCAAGTTAGAATAAGAGTCTATGTCTGTTTAGCAGCCATTGTTTCTAATGGCATTGAAACCTGCCTGAATTTGGTTTGACTGTCCTGCAGCATAGCCTGCAGAGTGAAAGAAGGGGACAAACCTGGACTCTTTTCTGAACAAGCGGTTTAGCACAGAAAATTGCCCAAGACCTCCTGGGTTCCTGTAAGATTTTCTTTACTTATCTGTAGGGTCCAGTCCTTTAGCTTTTTCCTCATTAGCCCAAGGCCTCTGCTTCTACTCTGGGGGTAAGATTCAGAAGTTAAACCCAGGCTGCCAAACGTTAGGCTCATGTCAAACGAGAAACACTACAAAGCACGCAGACCAAGTAGCTGAAAGACTTTCCAGCCTGCCCATCTTCACATGAGAGGGGGACTTGAGGGCACATGCAGTAGCCATTGAACCTGACCTACACCCAGAAAATGCCAATTTGAGTCCAACCCTTGGAAGAGGTCTGGAAGCAAAAACAAGAGGCAGGCATGTAGCTTTAGTAAGTCTTTGCTAAGGAAGGACATTTCCACTCCCTCCCCGCAGCAACGAAGTTAGAAGGCACCTTTCTCCCCTTTTCCCCCACCCATTTGTCTCCCACTGGAGTTCTGAGGAGACATCCCTGCTAGGTCAAGAAGAAACTGATAATGTATTTACATGAGGGCACATCATTAATAAGAAAGGTGAGTAACCCATAAAGACTTAGAAGGGACACAGAAAACATCCTAGCTTGACAAAGTTCTATGGTTTATTCAGAGGTAAACTCAAGTAATTACTTAAATTATATACTGAGCAAAGAAAGCATGCACAGCTCTGTCCGCAATTTGACCAGGTTGCTAATTTTGTACATTATATATATTATGCAGTACTTACAAGGGAAATGGAATGGGGTTATAGTTGTTTCCAGGCAAAAAGTTAGCCAAAATAGCTTTCATAGTAGACTTCTCCTTCACTTGGCTGTCTGTAGATCCCAATGAGTGTCCATCAAACACATCTGGAACAGACATAAGTTAAATCTGTATCACAATATCGAACTTGAGAAGGATGGCAACAGACCAGAGAGTTACCAGATTTGCGGTTTCCTTCTTCTACACTTGCCACAGAGAAGCAAGAGAAAGAATACAAGACCACAACTGAACTATACCTTCTGAGCTGCTTGTTGTATCCTGTTCAGACAGTGTGTTGGCACCAGCCATATGCTCCGACACGACCTCTGGGGAAGTGGGCAGCTGCAGATGGGAGGAGCCTGTGGAGCTCTGACTTGACAAAGTAGTCAGGAAACGATCCTCTGAGAGTTAAAGACATGAGAAAGCATTTTACATACCTGTCAGAAGCGATATTGCTTGCTCCCAGCCCAAGCTATCACCAGTATCTACTTTCAAAAAGTTTTTACTTAGAAAGCAGGTATGGCCACACAGAGCAAAGGACTGGGCAAGCTAATCCATGTAGTACATAACCTCCAAAAAATGCATACTCTTATAACTACTATCTTCACTTCCCACAAACTCTCAGTATGCCTCACAGGTAAGAGGTCTCAACATCCATAACACAGAAGAGGTGAGAGGTATTTCCCAAATTCCCTGTAGTTATTCAATTATTTAGAAAGCCTCTGAAAATTTTTCAACTCAAGTTCAAAAGAAAACCCTTGCTGGCCAATTTAGTATCATTAGTAATTCAACTTCATATTACCAGCAGATAGCTGTTTTCTATCTTACTATTAGAAAGAGCAAATCTGACACAATGGAGATTCGCTGTTCCTCTCAATTATCAAATTTGACGAAAGCTCCCTTGTTATGTCAGGGAAAGGGTTACAGCAAGCTTCTTTTGGTAGCTTATGAAAAATAAGTAACAGACCTTTCTCTCCATTTTGCAGTGCTGGAGAAGCATTGCGTGGGGAAGCATCCATGCTACTGATCTAGGCAGAATAACAAAATACCAATGTTGATGCCAAGCTCTTTACAGCTGTATACGCTCCTCTGTGGAACACTTGCAAAAACAGATGAACCACAAGAGAGCACTCCCACCCACCTCTCAGCCTCTGAATTGTCACTGTATCTGTTAGCACAGGAGAAAAACAAAGCAACAGCAACCCAGGTTCATAAGATACTTATGATGGCTATCATCCGTGTATGCTGCTTTAAACATTACACTGTCCCTCTATATGAACCTACTTCCTGCTAGATCAAGGGTTAGTTTATTTTAGCAGCTTAACACAAATGTGTTAAGTGGAAAGGACGTGTATCCCTGCAGCAGAGCAAATCCAGGGTCTCATGGGGTTTTTTAGTGCACCTTGCTAATGATAGAACTATTGGGAGTTCAGCCTCCCTGCACGATGCTTATATCGGGCTGCCTTGCAGCCCAGACTTTTTCCTCAGAGTACCAGCTCCCCACAGGGTGAATGTCCAGCATGCTGGCAACTGTACACTTGGACAGAGCTCTTGAGGCAGCAGTCCAAAATCATTTGGACCTCAGTCAATTCCCACATGACACATCACAAAGCAGGGGTGATCCTGCTTTGATTATCAGTCCTTCCTATATAATTTCCTCTGCCTCTCTCAATATTTTTTGCCTTTTCTTTTTCACAAGGGATACACCTGATGGGCAGTAACATAAGGTCTATTCAGATGACCCAATTCCTATCTAGGCATACACATGACAGTGACTGCAGCTCTCTGCTGGTAGTGTTCATATCAACACTACACAAACATCACAGAAAATCATCAACTCCTATTCATACTTAAGTCTTCTTCTATACAATATGGCTCTTAGTTCACATCTTCAGGAAAAGATACATATACTAACATGCAATTGAAGCTTTTACAGCTGAAAACTACAGGATGCAGTAAAACCAGTTTACTAATTATTAAAGTGAACCAAAGCCAGTCTTAAGACTATTGTGTTGCCACAGGAAAAAAAACGTTTAAGAGGCTTCTAGCCTGCTACTCATACCTTGCTTTCTTCACCTTGCCTCAGTCTTCCAGGGCTGGGAGGTACCGATGGACGTTTTCTCCCTTTCTCTTGCTGGAAGAGATCCTGCAATCTTAAATTAAAAAAAAAAAATTAAAAACAAACAAACAACAACAAAACCCACCAAACACAACAACCCACATAAAACATTGTACCAAAGAAAAATTAATCAAAAGATGGTTTACTGGTACTATTTCTAATTGACACAAGTTATGAAGTTTCTCCATACTAGAATACAGTCAGCATGATTTCACAAGTCTTTACTGTAAACTCAGACTGCTGTTAACATGTGCCAAAGCAATGTTTCAAATGGCCAAAGACAGCACATTTTCTTCACCTCTGAGATAATTTCACCCAATCAACTGGTCTCCCATGCTCCCCTCTTCATATCTTTTCCACATTTATTTAAATGACACTTTTTCCTCCAGATGCAAGTTGTGCTCTATTATTATATGGCCTCAAATGATTTCTGTTTCAATCAACCAGCTCTGTGGTCTTAATCAGTAGAGGACATTCAGCACAAGCTATAAAGAGCAACTGTGCTATAGGGAAAGACAGTACAGCAAAACCTCTTCACTCCTATAACCAACACAGTATCAGTGTTGCTCACAATTCCAACATGTGTCCTCTTACCTACTATTCCAGGCTTGTAGCATCTCACAAAGTCCTTGCTTTTTAGCTATCAGAGACTCAAAAACAGATTGCAGCTGTTGAGGTGTGTCTAATGATGATGAAAGCAGCCTTGCTTGCATTTTTTCAGTCCAGTTTCGAAACTCCCCTTCTTCCATCTGTCAGAAGAAAAACTGTCAGCATTCTGTCACCTGAGATGACACAAAACCTGAGTGGCTCCCACCCACATTTTTCAGCCTATAGTCTGCTGATGTGAAAACAGTCTATTACCTCCTTTTGGGCAAAGAGGTCTTCCATTTTCTCTTCCCTCGTTTTGCTGAAAGTATCCGTTTTCAGAGAAGCAAGGCGATCATCAACAGCAAGATACACTTGTGACACTCTGTCAACAGGGATGCAAAGAGTTAAGCTGTGACTACTTGCAGCATCTTCAACATTCTCTAATAATAAAGTCTGAACATGTTTAAGGTTAGCATATGAGAATACAAAAAACAACACATGACAGCCTTCCTGCACAGTAGGCTGTCCCACTGAATTTAGAAAGGAAGTTGGAAAAACTTCATTAGCAACAGCAGAAACCTAAAATTTACACACAACTGATATTTGTCTTCACAATTTATTCTTAACAGTGGAAGTTGTCAGAGATGTAATGCCTGTCACAAATGCATTACTAACAAAGGGGAACTGTTGTGTCACCTGTGACTAGGAAGAATCTGGGTCTGCAAGCTACACCTCCACCAGCAGACTCAGAAAAAATAAGTACCTCTATTTGAGCTCTAAACAAAGCTCCACAGGTTTTGAAGTCAGGTGGTCACAGAGACATCAGCTATCCAGGAATGCTGTGACCAGGCAGAACAGTAGTCAGGCTGGATTTAACACAGTTTTTATCAGGTCTGTCTTCCATCTTTTTGTTCCTATATATAGAAGATGTCTAGGCTTATGGTAGTTCACCTTACACTACAAGAAGGTACCAGTCTGCCTGCTATCATCATATTCGATAGCTAACAAAGGCAGTTACTTTTATACACCAGAGAGTTTAGTTGCTCCATGACCAATATAATGAAGACAGTTCTATTTGGACAACAGATATGAGCAATGTATTTGCAGGTTTTGGGGATGAAGACATAATTTAAACTCAGTCAGATGCTCTATATAGCAATGTTAGGGTAAGGGTACAAAGTATTATCTGCAGTTTTCAGATTAGTCTTCTAGGACCACCTCCTTCTCTGTTTCATTTTTAGCATTAGAAGGAGGAATTAAAAATACTTTAGCTGTGCTTGAGAAAGCATTTCATAAGAAAAGGTGACATTTCAGACACTGGCTGACGGTCAACCTTTCAGTGGCTACCTGGCAGCATCATTGAGAAACATGCTATATCACTCAGCTATCAGTGCAACATTCAGGAATGGAGAACAAAAGAATCTTAGTTTCTACTGGCTATGTTTAAGCTGAATTGCCACTAGACAAATATGTGAGTGATTAGTACAGACAGAGCAGGTAAAAGTAATAAAAAAAATTTCAATACCACTCTCTCTTAGAAAAATATACACATGTTTTAAACCATTACTTTTCTGTCATATAATGAATAAATATTTAGCAAACCTCATCATACTAGCAAAAACAGTTATGTGTTCTGCTAATAAAAGTACAAAACACAAATAAGATGAGGAAGACATTAAAAAAAAGCTTACTTTTGTGAGAAATCCTTGAGATCCTGCAAAATATTAACTTTTAATGGAGCCTGCCGTTTGATGTATATCTTGGGGAGTGGGACACACACTTCAAGCAGCCGGATTGGAGAGTAGCTGAGAAGGCAATACAACAGCTATTAACAAGACTCACACCGTACAGTACCAGTTCTACACCATATTGAGGTTTGAGGCCTTTATATGAAAAAGGGCACTGCCAATGTGTCCAGGGCTTTTGCTACTTCTAGTAGCGATAACACCCTGTTCATGTATCTTCTAGGCAGAAGGTAAAACCACAGATCGCATTGGAAAAACAAAATTCTGAAAGCTTTTGGAATTACATAGAGAAAAGTGTTTCTCTTATGTATCATGAACTGGAACCATCCATTCTCAGAACACTGCTCACCACATGTAGGACAGTGATGGCACCACAATGCCCTCTGCAAGCCAGCAAACAATCCTGCACTTGTGGTTATAGTGCAGTTATGCTATCCCATGCTGTACTCACAATGAAGAACAGAACTGATGAATCCTTAGTAGGGCTATATGCTTCATATAGTACTAGAGAGAGAAGGAAGTTTTTAGCAGTGGAGCTCACCTGAAAGATGCCACCATCTGATTATAGGAAAAATACTGGTGATAGTCATGATGAATGGAATGACCACAAGGCTCTGCATTGGCCCTTCGCGTGTACTGGTACCCGTAGAACCTCAGCTCAAGATATTTTGCAAAAGACATGGACCAAGAGTCATTGGAAAGAGGAACAACCGGTGTCACCTGAAAAATTGGAAGCCAAGTGTCTCGATTTCATCCTCCAAACAAGATTAAGGACAGGCTAATCTAGACAGCAACCTAGTATTTTTAGTACCAGAAATGCCCATGACCCTGAAACATACTAAACAACAAAGACAGCATTTATACAAAGCTAAGGCCAACACATAGTTAAAACAAATCTGATAAACAACAACTGCTAGCTGATGATGACAGGTGCTAAGTTGGGGGGAGTCCAAACATATCCCTGATGGAAGCTTATAACAATTTCCAGCAACCCAGGCAGAAGCAATGGTTACATCATACACTTTTTCCTCGATGATTCTTCAGCTACAAATGCATTGGTATTGTTTTGCAGTGCATTTCAACTTCAGCAGTGCTTGCAAGCTTAGAGTAGACACACAGCTACAAACATATTAGTGTTTACACGAACACACAGAAATAAAAGGCTATGGAGCAGGGATATACACAGCAGTGCAGGGCCTGCTGTCAGCAATTACGTTAACTTCCTCCAGGTATCTTTAAATCCAACACCCATGTTTAAGTCAGCATAAGCAGGTGAATTGAATCATCTACATGGGTAATTGAGATGTTTTACGTCTCAGGCACTGTGTGAATCTTTTTCATTAATTTTTAGTCTCGTCTCTTTGAAGGCTCTTAATGTTTAGCTAGCAATGCAGTTAGCAATGTTTTCTTAGCTAAATTACAGAAGAAGTTTCAGATAATACACAATCTTACTATCTTGTGGGCTTTCTTTAAAGCAATTTAGCATTCCTCTAATGAAAATGTTACTTCCTAATGACGGCTAAAGGAATTCTAGACGTCATGGTGATGCAATACAGGCTGTTCAGTCCATAGCAAGTCAAAGAACGCCAGGTGGCTTTAGCCAGTTACTAACCCACTAGCTCTTGGAGTCTGCCCTTCCCCACACATACATTCTTTTGATGCTCATACTGATTCACTGCAAGGAAGGGACCATACTCTTCATCTCTTAAGGGGCAACTCCATTTTTTCCATTTAAATCTATCCTCTCAGAGCCAGTTTTGACACTTTCTAACCAGACTGCCTCACACAAGATGCTTCACTCTCAAGAGCCCCATTTCTACCAGAGGAATTTGTAGGTAAGATGAGAATATCTGTACCATCAACAGGTTTTCTGCTGGTTTAGCCATAGCTCCAGAGATGAGCACCTTCTCAAAAATGCTGCCTTTTCATACGAAGCCAGTCACAAGAATACTAAACTGGAATAGCAATGATTCTTAAGCCCACATCCTTACCTGTTTGCACAGTCTGCACCAGGAGTAAGTAAGAATGGTGTGCTGGTACCCAGGGACTGGGGAGTCCAGCTCCTTTAACACAATTTGCACACAGCCTTGCCCGTGAACAAAGCGACGGATGTGGTGCACCATTGGTGTTTCACAGAACATGCTGGGGCATTGGTAGGAAGGCCTTACAGAGAAATAGAAACACTTATGAATTATCATAACTAGGCACTGCTGAAGAACTGATTCAACAGATCTAACTAACAAGCTTTTTAATATCATGCTATTATTTACCTTCACTGTAAAAAAAGTTTCCTAAACTTTTAGTGAAGGCTAATTCTGCCAAGTGAACTGTACTCATTTAGAAATGAAGCATGTAAGGAAGTTCCATTGCCAGCAATGGCTGTATAGGTCCCAAAAGCAGTGAATCACTTTCCAAAGGCATATTACATATAATCCACAAAATAAAGATCAAAGCACCTATGGAAGTGCTTGGCACTAAATTAAAAGACCACTTTGGCAGTGTACCAAAGCACATGCTACTGAGGACAAAGATGTGGCACGTTCAGACCCTTAACTAGGTGCTTAGAGCCCTAATTGCTACAAAAAAGTGCTAAGTGAACACATTTGTCTTCATGAACTTAGAAATCTTGTTTCATAATCTGTTCCACTTGCTCATAAAGGAAATAAGACAGGGCCAAAGTAGGAAAGTAATGGATGTATTTGCTTTTAAGGAGTGAGCATGACTAAATGAATTCTTAAATCCAGTCCCTGTTTCACTATAGCATGATAGTAAAGCAAAGGGAACAACAGACTTAAGTGGTAAGCTTTACTAGGACACAACCAGCTCTGTAGACTTGCATGTTATTCTCCTAAGTGATAGAGGGTGGCAGGTCAACTTCACAGAGCTATCAAAAGCTATTGTTTTGTTTAGAATAACATTTAGAATAAGCTCCTCCTCACCTGAAACAATAGCGCTCCAGAAAAATCCCTAGAGTTAGGTCATTTTTCCCATAGAACTCCATGGTCACAATCCTAAAGCAGAGAAAAAAACAGCTTTAGAGACTCAATATTGCCCCTGTTAGGTGTGCAATGGCCTTTAGGTGCACAGATCTAAATGCACTGCTGGCTTGTTTACAGCTCTGTATACCTTATAAGACTTTTTTCCTAGATCTCTGCTGTCAGGTTTGCTAATAATGAGATCAGAGTCCTACTAGAACAACTTTAAACTTGACATTTAAAAGTCTAATACAAGCCAACTGCACTTTTGAAGATCATGTTCAAAAACACCTAGGCACAGAAGTCTAGATAGCTTGAAGCTTCAAACACTAACACTTAAATAGCTACAAAAAGGGTACACCCAGAATATGAAAAAAAATTAGGAAACCCTTATTCTTCTAGAATATTTAATAGCAACTTTTGTTTCCTCAGAGCCTGAGGTGACCAAGCCATTAAAAATGTGTATCAGCGTAAAGTGTCACAATTCAGATACCTCTAACATCACTAATTTACATCCTCTTATTGTTGCTGTTTGGTGAACTTATAACCATCTTCTCTGGCTCATTTCTAAGTTTTTAAAGGAACTCCAGACCTTTCCCTGTAAGAGGGCTTTCTCTTTACTTTCCCCTGATCTAAATGATTAAACACCAAGACCCGTCCTGTTTAGTAGAGATAAAAATGTGTCATAAGTTGCATACGATTAACAAATTACAGCTCCCTAGGATGGAAATAAAGCTCTTAATACTGATGACTATAATACGAGAAAGATAGTAATATATTCAAATGCCAGTCTTGGATAATACAATCTATAAGTACTCATAGATTCTCACAAGGTTCATTCTGGGACATTGTTGTGTGTTCATTTACACTGAGACTCTTCCCCACAAGACTGCATGCAGTCTCTGCCCTACACACACAGGCACTACCCTGCAGTGAAAGACCAACTAAAGCACTTGATTTCAGGCTGGGCTTTCTCACTCATGCCTTGGGATTACAGAGGCCATGCAATACTGCTGAGGAGTCACCTGACCAGGCAAAGCAAAATCCTTTTGGCAAAAGTTCCTGTTACAGGATGGGTACAGCCTACCAAGGAATCCTCAAAGAAATACTGCTATGAGGTAGGCACTGACCTTGACTTCAGAAAAAAAGGGATAGCAACAGTATAAACTGTAGAGGAGTAGTTTTCATACCAGGGGCTAACACAGGCACTTGGAGCATTGCTGGACTGAGCAGAAGAGCTACTGAAGAGAACACAGAGCCTCTGATGGTTTACCGGACTCAGGCAATCCACCTAATAGAGAGAAATCAACTCATTCACTGGTTACAGACACCTCCATTCACACACAACTTCTGTTGACAAAATTCTATTCTAGTAGTTTTATTTAAAGACTCTGCTTGCTCCTTTTGTACAGATCAACTTGGCATTATCTCCAAGCTTCAGGTAAACTTGTACTATGTATAATTGCTAAGTGTCATTTTTAGAACAACATAACTAATATGCATAATGAAACCAGAGCACATGCATGTGTTTCTGTGGAAATGAAGCCAAGAGGAACAGAAAACAACAAAAGCTCCATGACAAACATCCAAAGTCTCCAAATCACTGTATGGTTTACGACACCTTGGATTCAAACTCTGCCAATACATTATACCTCAATTACTCATTCAGGCTATAGGACGATTCCAGTTTTCTGTTCTCTGTCAAGAGATTTACTGTGCTGCTGCTGGGATGGAGCTGTTTTCCCTTCCACACCCTACAGAACTATGAAGTCACCAAATACTTTTCTTTGATCATTGAATACATTTAAAACAGCATCAACCAGTCTGATCTAGAGCAAGGGCTAGTCTTACAGTTTATGGCCTGTGAAGCTACACAGATCTACATTTAAGTGCCAATTAAAAAGTGACTTTTGCTCATGAATATGGGGGTCAATTGGCTCCAGGACCAAAATGTTTGGCTACTACAACAGATCAGTTCTGCTACTCTTATTCACAGATTTTTTTATAATTCAATAAAACACCAAGGTCCTTTTCCTCAGATACAAGTCAGTTACTTTCATGGTAGTTTACCAAAACTTTAAATATTGATTACAAACACATACTCCCATGCTTTGAAATTTCAAAGAACATTCCTCCCCCCCCATTATGAGATTCTCACTTTTCTTCAGATCACCCAAACTTTTACAATCAATCAATTACTTTAATGTAATTACAACCTACTGATGTTTCCATGACATTAGGCCCTCTGAAAATGAAAATCTCACACTTGTACAAATCATTAAAGACAAGGAGTAAGAAAGCTCAGTTTAAGAAACTTCTTAACATTTGCTCCCTCTTCATGGACTCATTTTCAGAAATCATTTAGGTACAGTCAAGTCAAACAGGCAGTGTAATACACTGATTCTGGGTTGACTTTGTGCATTTCTCAGAAATTTTGCAGTCTCTTGTTCTGAATGATTGCAAAGCACTTCAATCTAAAATCCAGTTATGTCCCAGTCAAGAACACAAAACAAAAACCCCCACAACCAAACAAAAAGAAAAAGATCCAAAAAAACCAACCCTCTGGTTTAATATGAGACACTACACCTTCTATATACCATGAGAAACTGATGTAACTTGGGTTTTCAGCAGCATACCTCAATCTTACCTTATGAGACCATGAGGATTCACTCTGAGCCAGTCCCTTCTCCTCCTCTTCAATTCTGCACCCAGTTTTTCCAGTAGGGACACTAGACACATCCTTAGTTTGGGCAAAAGGATCTGTGCTTTTCTGCAGTATCCTCCCTCCTCTGGCCCGATAGTCAGCCAGCATTCTGGCTAAGCTCTGGCTGTCACGTAGATGTTCTGCTATTCTAGTATTAACCAACTCGTGAGAAGGTAAGATTTGGATAGCCTTGGCTTGGATACTTCCATTCCTTCCTTGCAGTCCAGAGAGATCTCGCAATAATTGCCTCTTCCTTCTGCTCTCCAACTCCTTGTATTCCTTATTGAGGAGAGGAGACCAATAAACTTGCTCAGGAAAGTATTCCCGGGCAGGACATCTCATGCCTTTTTCAGTCAAAAGAAAAGGTTCACGAAATGTCAGTACTGGAGAAATACAGAGAATGACATCTTTCAACTCCTGTTTAAATGCTGCAGAGTAAGTCTTGAGACGATCCTCAGATGAAGTGACCTCTTCCGCGACATATAAACCAGTATCATCCTGGAGAGGGTCTCTGAAGACTCTCATCTGACTCTTGGACTCCTGCAAATCATCTGTCTGTTGAAGAGGCTCTAATGCCTGGCTATCCAGAGTGACCAAGTGCTGGTCCATGCCATGGAGGGGCAGCAGGGATGTTTCAGGTATTGCAAGAGGTACAGAGTTGAAGACTGCAAATGGTGACTCCACTTTGTGATGCTCTTGCTGTTTTGAGGACACTGTTTCCAGTTGATTGTTCTCTTGGTCACCTCTCTCAAATAAACCTCTTGGTTCAAGCAAGCTGACCTCATCAGAGGACACTGACTCAGAGATTACAGGCAACTTTTCAGAGGACAGTTCAATGTCTTTGATTGCTGTGCTGAAATCCTCACCATTGAAGAGGTTCTGTTGTTCATTTTCATCTCCTGGCTCCTCAATAAGGGAGTGAAAGGAGGCGTTTTTGGTGAGAGTAGGGGGCATGGCAAACTCATCCATAAGAAATGAGATTTCCAGCTGGGAATGATAAGCCACACAGACCATGAAGATCAGGATCTCCTTCACACGAGCCAGCTCGTACTCTGCAGCACCACACAACTTGATAGTACAACCCAGGTGCTGAGGACACCCTTCAAAGAACATCAGGGGTTTTGTCTGATCTAGTAGAAAAGCAAGACATAGGAGTTAAGATACAGTTTACCTGCTCTTAGGTATCTCACACACTTGAAGAGATTGTAACAGAGACTAAGAGCAAGTAACATCAGTAGCTACAAAAACTGAGGTTACTGTACTAACTTATTTTTGCAAGCAAACAAGCATTTCCCATAAAAACTTCTCCTGTTTTGTAAAAAAGTCTAAGTGAAGGTCATATGGAACACGCTGGCCTAAATAGCATATTCTAAGATCACTGGAGACCCTGCAGCAGTGAAGCAAAAGAACCACTATCATCCCAGGCACACTTGCTCATCTTTACAAGACAAAAAGCCTATGACATTTTGAGGGCAATTTAAAGGCTGGAAGGAGCAACAGTGAACTGGAAAGGGAAGTGTTCAAGGACAGATTGGATGGAGCTTGGAGCAACTTGGTCTAGTGGAAGTTGTACCTGTCCATGGCAGAGGGGTTAAAATGAAATTATTTTTAAGGTCCCTTTCAACCCAAACCTTTCTATGATTCTATGAAGAGACACAAAGACTGCACCTCCACAAAGATATGCATCTACAGCATTTATGTGTGCCAACACCACTGCTAACCTGTCAAGCAGCATTTCTTCCTTCTTCCTTGGCAGACTTCCACTGCCTTGAGGGGTTACAGAGAAAAAGGAACTTCATTTCTCAAAGATGCACAATGACTGGACAAGGGGCAACGTGCACAAATTGCACCAAGGCAAGTTTTGATTGGGTACATTAAGGTTGGACCAGATAATCTTTTGAAGTCCCTCCCAACACAGGCTGTTCTGTGATTCTCTATTTCAGTGCAGAAAAATTCTTTACAGTGAGGATACTGCCCAGACAGGCTACGAAATCTTCATTCTGCAATATTTTCAACAGTTGGCTTACAAAAGCCTTAGAAATCTGATGCTGCATTTTTCCTTCCTGTTTTGAACAGGAGGTTGGAACAGACAAACTACAGCATCATGGGAAGAGAAAAAACAGTTTGAGTGTCCAGGGTTAAAAAGGGGGTTCCCCTGGAGTTGGAAAGTGGTTAACCCTGGGGGGTGTGTTCCTGGTGTAGGGCCAATCAGAAGCTACAATTTGGCCCTGTGAAATTACCATATTACAACAGACCAGAAAAGGAGACTAGATGACGTAGTTGGAAGAGGGGTAGCCATGGTTTGAGATGCCAAGTGTTTGAGTGGGGGCCAGTGAGCCCCACTGGGGGGCCAAGGCCCCCAGTTGGGGCTGCAGAAACCTGGAACAGCGATAAAACTGGATTGGGTGCCATGGCCAAAGGCTGGGGGAGTTTCTCCACTGTGAGTGGGCAGCAGAAGACAGAAAAGCAGCAGCAGAGGCAGTGCTGAGTGGAGAGTTGTGGCTGAAAGCCAAGAAAATAGCCAGCAACCAGCAACATGGCACATAGCCAGGCTGAGAGATGCAGAGATGTCCTGCAAGGAGGGAGAGCTGGCAACAGAGCAGAGAAAACTCAGCAGAGACTGTTTTGGGTAAGACTGGATTACCTTCCCAAAACCCACACACCTCCTGAAGAGGAGGGGTGGGCTTCCAAGCTTTTAGGGAGTCCTGAAATGCAGCTAGAGAAAGAGAGAAGAGCTGAGAACTCAGAGATGTCCTGTGAGCTGGACCACGACGGAATGCGGGAGAAGTGGCCTTCCGCCTTCCCCCTGCCATGTTGGCAGCTGAGACGGAGCAAAGGAGCTCTGTTAGAATGCTTGGGGCAAAAAACTGAACTGAGAGCCCTAAACCATTCTGACTCGAGGGAACTTCACCCCTCGAGGAAGGGACTTTCATGGGATGCCTTGCACCCCATGATATGACCGTGGTAAGGTGAGTTTTGTTCCTGCTTTGCAGCCCACAGGAGAGACCTTCGGTTGGAGCTGAAGGGCCGAGAGGGGTAAGAAAAAAACCCTGTGTTGTAATGGAGAGAGAGAGAGAGAGAGATTTTCCAGCTATGACAAATCTAGCTACAACTGCTGCCTTGAAGAGGAGAGACACTGCTGCCCTGAAAGTGGAAAAGACCTTTTCTTCTTTCCTTCTGAACTTTTATTGGAGGGAAAGGAGGGATTTGATCTGTTTTGCTTTACCATAGGAGAGATAGTTAGAATTGTCGTATATAAATGTATTATATTATTTATTGTGTTAGTAATAAATTTTGATATAATTTTCTCATGCTAGCAGTTCTGTTATGTCTGAAAATCCTCTCACACTCAAGCAAACTGTGGGGAAGTTTGGAAATTGGATTTTTGGGGAGCTCAAACCACAACAGGGAGAAAGAAATTAGTCTGATTAAAATCTATATCTATATATAATATAGATAATCTATACAATCTATACAAAAATCTTGTTTCCTCTTAGTAAGATCATTCTATTTGTACACAGCCTGTTCACTGTAGTTCCAAGAGGTAACAGATGAAAAATGAGTAGGATAATACTCAATCACACAAGGAACCCAATAGTTTAGAGCTATTTAAAAGGAGCAAAGCATTTATCCTTTCACACACATACGCTAAGACACATCAAGTTTTACTCACCATTAGGCAACTGAAAAACTTGCATATAAAATTTATGACAGGTTCCCAAACGTGGTTTGGTCAACAGTTGATCCATTGACATCACTAAGTCTCCCTGGGTCATTCGACTTACCCGGTCTAACACTTGCTATAAAAACAGAAAGAACAATAAGAATCTACAATGCAAAGAGGACTCCTAATCTTAAAAAATAAACCAAAAACCACCAATGTGATCCAGAAAATCTCTCACAGAGATGCAAATTCTGAGTTAAACCCAATCTCACAAACATGCATATACAACATACAAGAATCTTAGAAAGACAGTTGGATAAATATTTCTGGTGAGTGGTAAGATTGTGCCCTTCCTCAAACTCTTCTGTTTGAATAGATCCATGTACTTCTAGGAGGTGCAGTGCAGTCAGAATCTCTATGCCAGGAGCTCAGCCAACTCCCACAGTTACTCTCTGTATGGCTGTCTATACCCTGCCTCACAGGGACAGAGGTTCTCTCACAGTCACTAAGGACCCAGGCGTGATTTGCTACAAACACGTGTCAAAGTTAACTAGAAATGAACCAGGGTATAAGGTCCTATCAAACAAGGACACAGCAGAGTAGCTACGAAGAGCTGAGGAAAAGCTGCTCTCTAGGTTTGCCTGTCTTGCCTTCTTGGAAGAGAAGTACTACTAATAAAGTGCCTAGATTAGGTTAGAGGAGAAAATAATACAACTCTGCTTTCTTCAGAGAGTTTGCTACAAAAAGACATTAGAGATCTATTACAAGGCCCAGTCTAACTCTGACTGGGAATGCTCACCGGTTTGACATTGATGACCAGAGTGATACCATGCTCCAAGAGCATGTCCTGGGCAATTCGGGACACAGTCTTCTCAACAAGGACCAAATTAGGCCTGACATCAACTATCCGCTGCACGTAGTTCTTCAAGAACTCCCTTTCCTGCAGACAGGACCAAATTATGGCAGTTAACTACTGCAAACCCATCAGAAAAAAAAACAAAATGCTTTAATGTTTAATATTACTTTCCCCTTCACTTACATACTGGCCTTTTCCATACAACAGGGAAAATGGTTATCCAGAAAGCACCATCAGTTGCCCGTTGTGCACAGTTCCATGCTCCCACAGCACAACACCCCGTTTATCAATAATTTGTTATAAGCACGAATTGCACATGAGAATATAGTCCAATGACAGTGTGAAGTGAGGGACTTGCAACAGAATCCAAACATATATATATGCACCTTACATCCTCACACATAAAAAAAGCTTCATGTTCAAAAGGTGCTAGAACTAGAGCATCATAAACCAAAGCACTTTGCAGTATTATGTTCTCCACCTTCTGATACATGCTAATGCTGAGTGCTGGCACTCAAAGATACTTACATTCATGAAAAGGATGATAGTGGTCTATGCCTCTACAAGTCTGTACACACATCCTCAGTCCCTAAATCTGTACACTGCTCCTGGAGTCCCATCCCAATGCTATCCATGCCCATCTTGTGGTTTCATCTCACTACTCCCACACAAACTTACATTACTACACACAGAAATAGAAATCAGGCTGCAATGCATCAGAACTAAAGGTCTACACTGCTAGAGGGAGGACACAGCTTCCCAAGCTAGGTATTCTCAATTGTGTTACTGCAGCTCACATTAGACAGGTTTTAAAAGTTCTGTGCAATATATAAAGATACCACAAAAGCACTTTGGCAGCTCCTCAGAACAAAAACTCTAAACACTAAATACCCTTGTTATAGGTATGCTGGCAAACACCTGAGGACCAATTTTCAGACAAGAATGGAGTGTGTTAAATAAAATGTCTATATATTTCAGTGTTTGCATATTTGAGGCACGTCCCTGCTCACTGGGGCAGGGCACCTGTTCCAAAGTGACATTTTCTAGTTCATCACTCCATTAGGTTGGTTTTTGTTCCATTTTTTTCAAGCCTGACAAGAAATAACATGGGTGTGACCTAACCCTAACCTACACGAACTTTTCAAATATTTCTTCACACACCTAAATCTCATCTAGCTCTAACACTGTAAAAGGAGGCTCAGAAGGTATCATTAAAAACAAAATAAGTCTTGTAAAATGCTGCATTGTGAGGATCAAAACCTCACACACATATGCTCTCAGCACATATAATTTGAAGACAAAAACCCTCAATACAAGACTACAAGTTTGTATGGTATTTACTGCAGCAGTTATCTCGGCTAGCTTACTAAAAGAGGAAAGTTTTCTATTTTCTGTTCAATCTCACTCACTCTGTTCCACCTTACGTGCTGAAAAAAATGCACTGATCATGATTTTTTTTGCTTTTTAACCAAAACCAAAAGCATATTCTCACCTGAAGTACTATAGGCTCTATACAGGTAAACTTTGTTTCTTCTCGATAGAGATACTCAATGGAGCACTTCAGCAGAAGAATTTTGGGATTTTTTAAGCAAGAGTTCATCTAAGAAAGACACAAAAATAGTTAAAAATACAAACACATGGAGAGGAGAGGAAAAAGCACACAAGAGACAGACTTCCCACGACTAGTCCTCGCCCTCCCTTAAAAGTGTCTCAGCTATCCCCACCCTGCAGACCCAACTATATATTCTTCCTCCTTATGAAGTTGTTACATCCAGTTGTTGGAAATTCACAGCCACTGTTCAGTAAGCAGGCAATGCTAGACGTTTTCAGCCACTGCTGAGGTAGTCATTAGATGCCTTATGTGATGGTAGGGATGGAAAGGCTGTTTTCCTATGCATGTATGAGGAAAGTTTCTCCCCTAGAATCTCTGGTCTAGAAAAAAAAACAGCTTGGAAAAGAAATGCTCTAAGAGCCAGTCTTGTCTGGGGTCTCAAACCAGAGAAAGCTTGCAAACCTCCTGAGTGGTGAGAGAAGCTTCACAACACAAAAATCAAGCCTCAGCACACTTGTTTCCACAGCATGCATTACTGTAAGCACTTGATTAATCAAGCTGCATTACCTTTTTGTGTGCAACATTCTTAGTGCAAACAAACCCGTTCACCACCATGGAGTCAAATTTCTTTCCACCAGGGATCTAAAAAAAACAAAGAACATTTTCAGAACCATCATACACTCCCACATCTTCTAGTGCAGTAAACCTAATATAGAAAACACGTGTTGTAGGTGACGTGCAGGCTTCAGCTACACCCTCAGTTATCAGATGAAAGATCAGATACAGTCATGCTGGACACACAACTCTTTTCCTTTAAAGCCTAACAAACTAAGGACAACATGAAAACAAGTACTAAGTTCTAGGATTTTTACACCCCTCCCAAGAGATGTTTATTTGTTAAACCAGGTATACTCCGGAGCATGATAAGGGAATCTAACTTCGATAGGCCATGGGGAGCATATATCTTTGCACATGCCATTTCTATTAACAAAAAATAAATTGTAAGGAAAGGGAGGAAAAAAAAAAGAGAAGAGAGAAAACCAAACAAACCTCTACCTACTATTTGAATACATCAAACAGTTGACTGGTGTGCCTACAGTCACAGGCAATCACAGGAGTAATAAATGACATGAAACAGGTTTCTGAATAATATGTTTTAGAGAACATTTGACACTGTAATACAAGCATGTGAAAACAGCAGACAGCTATGAAGAGTTTTCAGCTCTGAACAACTGCTCTTTGAACTGGAGTTTCAGGAGAAGCAGGAACTAGTGATGCTGCCTGAAGAGATGCCACAGAGCCACCACCAGAATTATAAGGTTCTCCTCATATCTTACATAGCTTTCAAGCAAAAGAGTCCTGCTGCAGTGAATTTGGTCAAAGAAAAATAAGCCCAAATCTTCAATCATCAGTCACACTAGCTCCTTCAATGTTAGTTTCACATCAGACTCTCAGAATAAACTTTGCATGCCAGAACTCCAGCCTTACAGTTCAACAATGTCAATGCTGGGCCATCTGGCAGAACCGGATGCACCATTCCATAACAATTAAGTTTTCCTCTTGAAGAAAGTCATTGTACTTGGCATGGGAGGAGCTGAATCCTCCATAATGGATAGTTATAGGGCAACAGACTGCTACACTGAGTTCTGCAAGCTACTTATCCAGCATTTGGTACATCTCCAAATTCAAGCACAAAACAAGCAGGAACCAAAAAAATGAAGCAAGTCACTACAAAAGTGCTACTCTTTGCCACCTTCTGAAGCCTACAGCCTGAAAGAAGAGGTCAGCTCCAGGGCATTAAAGCCCCTTGTACAGCATGCAAAGTTCCCTCTGTGCAACTTTTTCTAGAACCCCATCCTATCAAAAGGCCATGTTGGACAATTACACACCAGTGAATATGCTGGGGGCAGGGGAAGGGGACTATTCTCTTCAAACAAGGGGTGCTGCCAACAGCTGCACTCTTTTATTTCCCTACATCCACTGCTTCAAACTTACTTTTTTGATGTGGACAAACTGGCGGATATCCATGTCATCATCTCTGTTCTTGACATCAGGCCGTACTGTTTGAACTACCTGGCAGACCACAGGTACAATGATATCCCTCCAGGACAGTGACAGGGACTCATTGTATAGCAGCTGCTGAAGCAGTGCCATCATGTGGTTGTGATTAGCAGACCTGCAAAAAAGGCAAAATAAAGTGATTTCTCCTGAAAAAAAATACAGTGCAGCGACTAGTTGAAGTCATATTTCAAAAGCAAATTTCTTAACATTTACAATACAGGAAGTCCTCTGAAAGAACAGCTGCCTAGAATGTTCTACAGTCAACTCTGGCCTGGTACTTCAGTATATAAAAATCACAGGGGAAAAACCTCATTCAAAATATACTGTAAAAAAGCTGTTTTCTTAAAGCAAATTAGTTCCTTGTATTGTCCACTGTAGATGCTGATGGAATAGAGGGGCTTCAGGAATTTTCACTCAAGATACGCAAATTCCTTTTTCTACGTGTTTCTTACAGCAGTCTTTCCATGGCTTGTTTCTCCCCATTTTCTTCTCTCAGCAGATCCAGATTGCTGTGGTGCCAGCCTAGGGGCGTGAAAAAGAGTTCTTTGGATTTCTCCTCCACCCTTCTGTTGAATAATGACTCTGCAAGAGACAAACAAATCCTGTTAACAGAAGGTCACAGCTGAATACCTGTGTCTTTCTGAAAGGCTATGTTGAAAAGGAAAGAATTTACTATGACATAAGTCTAAGCCTCTTGAAACACTGAGTTTAAGGTAGCAACATGATGCTGCAAACAGTATAAGAGTGGTAAGTGTACAATGGAAAAGTGAGCTACCAAAATTGTTGTACTGCCAGCAAACAGCAGACAGTTTTCTCTTCTGGAACAGCACTGTTCTACTGAATTCTCAAAGACCTTCTGCCAAAAAAGCGGCACAAGCTTTTTGAAACATTTCAGCACATCTTCTCATCTGCCTCCACCTAACAATCATACACACAGGTATACGATCTGCTACAATTAACAGTATGCAAATGAAGTCTGCATCCACTGAATACAGCTTTTAAAATCCTAAATGTCAGCACATACTACAGTCATTTTGGAAACAGAAAGTATGTTTCAACAGTATAAGATAGTCCTCGGTTTGAGAAGGCCTGTCACTTTCAATCACTATATTGTGTAGTAACTCCTTGGAAGGGCTCTCTGTTTTGCATTACCAAAATTAAAGGTTATTTCAGCACAGTTCTCTGTGCTTTGAAAGAGTTACTAGGTTATTTCCCTCACAGGTATTATGATATTATAAAGGGAAGTTATAAACTTCCACATTCTTATAACATCTGACTATATTTTAAGTCTTTTACGCTAGTAGTGTATAAATTTTCATCAAGCAAGTATGTAAGCCTTCAGAGTTCAAGCTTAAAACTCCTCAGAGTTTTAAGCAAAATCCTTAGACAACAGTAATCTAAGAAGGGATATTGAAAAAAAGAAAGACTCTTAACAACGATTAACTTATTCCAGATGCTCCACACACAAAATTAGCTGTGTAGAAGATTAACAGAAGTTACATTGATTTCTCCCTTTCTCCTGCAAAAGCTCAGTTAAAAACTAAGCATCAGTTTAATCAAAGGCTTCATTTTTCAGGCAGCACAGACTGAAATGGTGTTTTCTCCTTATTTCCCCCTTACTTCCTCCTCTTACAAGCTCACCAAAATCAATAGCATTAACTGGAAGAAAAAAAAGCCACAGGTGCATCTGGCCATGATATTGGAAGGCACAAGGGTTTTAAAACTCACAACTGAATGTAATGGCCTTCCATTTCAGAAGTAATAGTGGAGATGGTGGTGATGACAGGAAACCCACAAAGATTTAAGCGATGAAGCTTTAAACCATTCTGTAGAAGCAGTGCAATTAATCATATCACATCTTCATTTGCTTGCACAGAAAATTAAAAATTGGTTATATAAGTTTCTTGGTGGAGAAATTGTGAACAGACTTGCCACTTACACTTATTCTTAAAAAAGTAAGAGCTTTTCTTTGAGTCCTTTTAAATGAAGAAATCAGAGAAGCAAAAGAAATTTAAGCTTTAAAGTGCATTCAAAAGTCAGAACACAATTCACACGTGAGTTTTGCCACAGATAAGTTCAGATTTACTGTCAAGTATATATTTCAAAAGGGTCAATGCACTATTAAAGGAGTATTAAAGAGTTTACATCATTATATTAAAAAAATGCACATTTGCAAGATTTGAAGTTTTTCCTTACCTTTTATAAAAGCATCACTTATAGAGAACATCTGCTGCCCTCCGTTTTCAGGATTCAAGTATTCTGAAAGAAGAGAGAAGAGGGAGATAGGCGGAGACAAAGAAAAAAAAGAGACAGGTTACACTGGTGTGTCCATATAATTGCAATGTACACGCCCACACCAGAAGCAGCAGCATTACTCATCCAAGACTTTAGTCACCAACTTAGCAACAGCTTGATGAGTGGTTAAGATAAGAATTTCCTCTCATTCTTGTTTTATCAAAAAATTCTAAATGACAAGAAAATAGTACTTATTAATGTGAAGAAACAAAACAAACAAAGTAGACACAAGCAAAGACTGAACTAGGAGTTGAGTCCGCTTTTCCTAGACTGTCCTTTTCTAGACTTGAACACAAATGAGTTAAAATGTGAGCACAGACACCATGGGAACAGCCTCCTCACTCTGGTCTAAAAATACAGAAACCATTTTGGTCTCCCACTCCACTGAACCATTTCAAACTGAAGGAGAGACCAGACACAAGATTCATCTTATACAGGAAAAGAAACAAAAGACAGTCTGCCTTTCAAGAGCTAAAAGTCTAAGATCTAGAACAGTTCAAAGTGTTTTGAGGAATCTGTGCTGACAGAGGTGTACTCCCAGCAACAAAGCAGAGCAAGAGATATATCCCTTTATTTTTGGGAAATAGGATGAAGCTCCACCTACTAATCTTGTTTAGTTTGCTAGATCTTGATTTTTCATGACAACTGGCTACAAAATGCTTTCTTTCTCCAGAGGCCGTTATCTTGATGTGCCTTTAGTTGGTTCCTCACTTATATGAAAAGGGATTCTACAGTGGGGGAAAAAAGAGCAGTAGCCCAATTGCTTATATAGCATGATCACCTGGAGTTCAAAGTTAACCCTTTATCACCTTTCCGTCAGGTCCAGACCTACTGCCACAAACAGAATGCAAAGCCAGGCTGCTTTCAGCCACCAACAGAAAGCAACAGAAAGCTGACAAGACATAAGCAATCACAAGGCTCTGAGGAGCAGCACTCAGGAGGCCCCTTACATGCCACCATTTTAAAAAAGTCTGAGCTTGTTTGCAAATAGATACTTGATAGAAGATCAATGTACCAAAGAGAAGTTACAAGCCTCCCTTGCAGCTTGCTGGTTATTTGCAGAATCCTTCAATCTCTTGCTTAGTTTAAGAGTTCAGCACTGCAATAAGCTACAGCTTAACAAAAGCTGTCTCACTCTCAGCATTCATTCACCCACAGCCCCACTGACTACCTAGAGAAAGTCATGTCATGCTCTACCTATACAGGAGTATATATATAGTAGGACCTCCATCCCTCTCCTCCTTGCAACAGCCTCAAGGTGGCAGCTCTTACTGTAAACACGCTCCAGTTAGGTCTGGCACATATCCCTGGCTGGCACAGCCAAAGCAGGAGTTATCCCCAGCTGAAACCTAACCTTAGTTATGCTCTGGACAAAGAGAGAGGTTGTACCTCCAAACCAGGAACACTTCCAGATTTCTAACAATTTAGATTTTAGATTACTAGGTGATCTTTAAGGTCCCATCCAACCCAAGCCATTCTACTACTCTCTCCAATGCCGCTTCAGCTCCTATAACTACTTCTGATTGGGCCCCAGGGAAGTTCTGACAAGATGAGATACCACACCTCTTCTTAGACCGGACAGATAACACACTTGGTGTGAGTTTGAGATGGTTAGAGTGGCTAACATGCACATTTCTTACCTCACATCATCCCTACTTGCATCATGCTCCATAAAATGGGGAAGGGGGATGGGGGATGTTCCTGTAGCAAATTTTGTAGCCTGAAAACTTAGGCACGTTCTCAAAAGAAGAACTAAAAGGGCTCCTGGTAACAGCATACTAAGACTTGGCAAGCAATGGTGATAAGGAACTGTATATGGTTACTCAAGTTCTCTTTCCCCCTCCTAACTAGATGCAGGCATCAAAAACAAACCACCCAAAATACCTGCTACCAGGGTCAAGGATATCTGGCTGAAAAGACATTTAGAACACGAAGTTTCTCATATTGTTAAGTGTATCTCTTTAAAAACAGCAACTAAACCCCACATTTAAAATTTCTCACCTAATCTCTTACCCCAGTTTAAATGCAGAAAACAATCTTACTTTGTTTTCCCTTCTGATACATACTATAAAGTACTTTTGTCTTTAGGCAGATGATACTATGAGTCACTATACTCAGCTAACTTGGAGTCACTCAAATTTCAAGGAAACACACCAAACATTAGTCAGCCTATAACACCACAATAAGTTCTGCCATTAGACTATATACAAACCACTGTGTTTTAAAACACAGCTGGTGGATACATCACCCGCCTTTGCTTCAAAGCAGCTGAACTCTGTGACTGTTGGACATTGCATATCCCTTAATCATTCGAAGAAACCCACTAACCTCTTACATCAAAGATGACCTGCACTTCTAGCACTTGATGTTCTCTATTGTCTGTCCTCGCCCCAGTGACTGTAATTTACACAGTTGTGAGGAAATTACAAGTCTCAAAAGGACGGTGTGATCTTCAGTTTCATTTCATTATTTAAAAAAAAAAATCAAGTCACTGTCACCCAGTCTAAGGACAAGAGACAATGCCAACACAATCAAGCCAAATATATGTGTCCATAACAGCCACAGGGTAGTTACTGGCCCTGACAGTGGCAAACACACCATGTCACTGAGTAACTACAGCACTCTGTTCTTAAAATAACCACAGGCCATTTACATAGATGTTTAACTATCCAGTTTTGGCTGTCTAACCATTGTGATACTCTAATATCCTAGATGGCATCTTTCGTTCAATATAGCCAGGATAATCATAAAAAAAAGGTGAAAGTCTTAATATTAATTTTTTTATATAAAGTCTCTCGCTTTAGTATTTCCAGAACAAAGTTTTAGAAGTCATGTATTTCACTACTGTATGCACTACAGAATGCACTGTAAGGTTTTGTCCCACTTAAGTACCAACAAAGTTTCAGTCTGCCTATTGCCAGGAAGTGTTTCTTGCTGTTCAATATATTGTCATTCATTTAAACTTGTTGCTCCCTCGTTAAGTCTTTTCTCTAGAGATTACCATGCCAGGAATTATTACCAAAAAAAAAAAAGTACACTAAGTCCTCTATATTTGCAGAGGATATAGATTTTTCAAAAAACTGTAGGATAATATCTACCTCTTCACAGTGCATTTCCATGACAACTCCACCCTATCCCAGTTCTGGGAATATTACTGATATTATCCCCTCCAGGGAAATCCATTCTCTCAGAAGCAATTGTTACCAGTTTCCTACTAACAAATTATATTCCTACAGAATAACCTGGTTAAGAGACCACGTTTCAGGAACAGATAACAAACACCAGCAGAGATTCACCAAATCTAGCAGAGTGCTGCCAACACACAATTCAAAAGCAGAAGTCTTTCTCCTTTTAGTTGCCTCACCACTTGCCTTTTCTGCTGATCTTCTCTGAGCTCTCCATCATCCAAATCTTTCTCACAAGAGCTTCAGTTCTGGCTATGAGCAGCCCTGATTTGGTCAACAGTTTCTGAGAGAGAAAGGCTCTCTTACGTTTCCCCTTCATCACGTACTGCTTTTTGTATACAAAGATAAAGACTGAGATATGTCTGAAACCAGGATTAATACCCTACAAGTCCTCTAACACTTGCCAGACCTAAACTGAGTACTGCCTACTTTACTGCCATCACACACTGATAAAGATAAACCTGCTACAGCTGTAAATTCATAAGATACTGCAGCACACCTGAGCCTGTTTCAGGTTCACTTAATCCAGCATCCCTCCTTCCTAAAAGGAATTCATTGATATATTAACCCTCTCCACAGTTTCCTTCCCTATAGATGCATTAGCTTTTCATTTGAATAGGGCATGAGGTGGAAACAGGTTGAAAGGAACCAATAACAAGCTGGCATCAGTAGTGCTGACAATCCATCCCCGCTAAGTCATCTGACATCAACTCAAACTTCTGAACCTGTTCTGCTTCTCTCTTTGGGGGAAGAGGGGGGGCAGCGAGGAAAGCAGTTAGATTTTCTTCCTTCTAGATATATTTTTAGCAAATAACATAAGGTGATCACAATAGGCATCAATAAATGCCCCCTCTAATTTGCCTCATTCTGTCCCCCATGTCTAACATACTCTGAAAGTCAGCTGTGACCACTTCTCCTCCCTCACTCTCTTCAGTGACCATTTCAGTTTCAGAATACATAATCTGTACGCAAGTTTAAGGCAGGTCTTCCATTCTGATCCAGAACAACCCAAAAGATCTGTTAAGACTTTATAGAAGAATGAATTAATTAGGAGTACAAATTATTTAACGCTGGATCATCTTTTAAAGCTGGAAATACTGAAGGGGTGGGGTGAGACAATTATTAAAAATAAGAAACTCCTTAGAAGCAGCCAAAGACAGAAATCTACAAAGCTGATGTAACCCTAGGTAAGGAAGCAGCACAAAGACATCAATTGCTACCCAGCATGTAAAGCAACTAGAATATACTAGACCCAAGCCAGTGGCAAGCCCTGGTTTCAGACAGCCCTTGTCCTGTTTAAAGAATGCAATTATCAACAGGCAGACACATTATTTTTTCAATAAGGATTTTGCCTACAGAGTCTTTCAATTTAGCACTTATTTAAGGGAAAAGCCTTTCAAAAGAAGTCTTCAAGACCAAGTATTTGATTTCTTCCTACTTCATTTAAGTGGATGATCTCTTTTAAACAAATATTATGTATATGGATTAAGTTAGGTCTTACTGCTCATCAGTAAGACAATTCTGTAAAATGTAAGCTTATTAAGGTGCAATTATAAGTCAGCACAGAACTCTTCCAAGTTAATTTTGTTCTTTTGTTGTTTGGAGCTTTATTCTTTGCTTGCTTTTTTCAGTTCCATCTCAAACTGTAGAGACACCTATCAAACTGTTTTATGTGTGGATTATTTTTCCACCCCAGTTAGCCAGAATATATACGTGATCTGCCCTATTATGTATGGGCAAGAGACTTTATCTCAACTGCAAAGAGAAAGTCACAGGGGAAGTTACACACTCTGCAGAGAAGGTGTTTCAACGGGTCTACTAAGTGTCCTCAGAGGTGAACATATCAAAACTGCAAGCAAGTGCCAGTTAAATATTGTATTTTCCCCTCTGTAAGGCAGCTATGTAAGCAGTGTCCAAACAGGTCAGTAATAGTAGGGCCCAGCTCTCCATCATGTGCAACTCCAGCTGGTGACTACCTCGTACCTTTTTGGTCGGCAGGGTGAGGGGGCACATGTGGGTACTTGGAGTGCTTCTTGATATGGAAGTTCACGTTGTCCAGCTCCACGTTCAGGCTGATGGAGGCGGCCGAATCACTGTCCATTGCGGACTGGAAGCTGCTGACTGAAGTGCGCTTGCTAGGGCTGGCGGAGTCTTTTAGTGTCGGGTAAGGGGGAAGATACAGGGAGGAGAAGGGTTCAAATGGGTGTTATGAGGGTACCAGAGAGGAGAGAAATTGCCTTTAATACATAAAGACCAGTGTGCAATACTACAGGAATACAGTATTTTCATAGTTCTAATCTTATCTTCATGTGGGCATGCTGGCATTTTGGACATTCTTTACTGCACTACTGTAGGGCCCAAATCAAGAAGTCTGCCTGAGAAACAGAAGGCAGCAATTTACATGCTTCTCCTTCATTAGAAGTATGAAGCTTTACCAGTTCCACTAAACACAAAATACTGTATCCATTGTAAGAATCAGGAAGACTAGCCAGGTTGTAGTTTGCTGAGATCCTTACAGCCCCATGCGCACACAGAGAAACACAAACACATAAAGCAAGACAGTTAAACCACTAAGTCCTGAGGGACTGGGGACAACAGGGGAGAAGGCAGAGGGAGAACAAGATTCAGGTGAAACTCACTGGCTAAGTTATCTTCTCCTTCATCAGCAATCTGCTCTGTGTCACTGTCATCAAACTTGATGTCTTTGAACCAGGATGGCTCAGAGTGACCCTCTACAGAGTTCACAGAGTCACTGTCTGGAGATGGGGTTTCCGAGAACTCAGTGCTCTAGAATATAAGGAAGGGAAAAAAGCTGTTAAAGTGTAGCTCTGCTGAAATATTAAGCAGCCTGCTACAAATGCAGGTCAGACATTTTAAAAATCAGAGGATACTCTCAGTGGGCTGAGAGTTAGTCATAGAGTCATCCCCCTTGGTATGAAGTAGGAACACTCTATGACAGGAAACAACTATTTCTTTACACTTCCCACATACTTAGTTTCTGCCTAGTCCCCGCTTCTACAGAAGTTGTGACTAAGCAGCACTAAATAACAAGTTCATTCTACTGCACATTTTCTGTCACCGCTAAGCAGTTTTGAATGCCTGCTATCCCTAGCCAAGGTGGGTGACAGCCACATCCTCTGCCCAGAAACCAACACATGCAGCTTTTAAGGGAGTCTAATTCTAAGTTACTGGAGCAATTCCAGTAATACCAAAGTAGCCCTAAGAGTTTCAGTCACAAGTCAGGCTCTAGCTGGGGCTACTGTGTCAAAGCCAAGCCTGGTGAGAGTGCCAGAGGACCTGGGAGTATGTAAGTAATTTCCATCAGCCATCCTGATGCCTCCAGGCATCTCAAGAGGAAGTCCTCACTATCATCCCTTGGGTTCAGTGAGTGCAGCATCAACTTAGTCAACAACACTGTTTCTCCTAACTCTTGTCCAGGAGAAAGGAAATCAGACAGTGTTTTCAGCTGACAAGAACAAGAACTGGCTTTAAACATATAATAACATTAGCCCCTTACAAATAGTTACAGACAGGGAAGCACTTGTTAGTTAGGGGCAAGCTTTTACTAGCAAACTGAGACAGTGCAGTTGACTAGCTGGGATGCCAGATGAAGGCCAGAATAATCCCAATGGAAGACCATATGACTGCATCCAAGAGCTGAGACATTCTTCATTGTAAGAAGCTGCAGAACATGAAAGAATCTCAACAGAATGCTTTCAGCGATATCTTGTTCAAGCCAAAAAACCCAGTACAATCACTCAGGCCAGTGACTGCTCTTACCTTCAGCAAGTTTGATTGCAATGAAACACAGTAGGATAGCATCCCTGGTCACTAGTTCCCTGCCTCCTCCTCAGGTAACTAGTCCTGTTTGGGAGGCATGAACAAACACCCCATCCCAAACTTGCATCATGTGGCTAAGGTACTGAATTCCTTATTACTGCCATCACTAGAGTTCATATGAAGGTCACTAATACATTATATATGAAGATCCAACACACACAGATTCTAGATTCATGACAGCACAACTGCCACAAGCATAGACTGTACCATCTCAAAGCCTCTATGGAAGATGTCCATCATGAGAGGCACTGGCCTAGACTGAAGACCCTTTCCTTCACTTTAGACAGCACTACATGTAACAACTCATCCTCTACAGAGGACAGCCCCAAAGCTTTCTGGGAAAATGAAACTTCCTCAGGCTTCAACCCACTAAGGAAAAAGGTCTGGACCTTTTCTGTACAGGAGAGCTGATTTAGAAAACATAGCATTCCTGTTGAGAACAGGATTGGAAAAGATCCTAGTCAGCAGCCAAACTCAGCAAGAAGCATAGCTTTCAGCTTTCCTACTCCTTTTACCTGTAATGGTCTGTAGAGAGCATATTCATCTCTGAAGAGCTGATCATGATGACTGACACATTCTAGCCAGCGGCCATCAACCAAGGCCTGTCCTATTGCAATGGCTTGGACCCTGGAAGTATAAAAATAGAAATGGTTTTCTAAGTCTAGTTCCATATGATTTATGGTACAAGCCCACTACTAAAAGAAAGAGTCATTTGCAATGCAGTCTTTGACTCTTCAGTATCCCATTGCCATGTTTAAACAGACATTATTTAAAATATTATAGTGAGGCAGCACAGAGTACTAGTTCAAGCATGGAGCCAGATAAAGAGACTGCCAGTACTCTGAACTCAGCTGAGGTGTCCAACAGATGATTAGGACACTTTGTTTGTGCTCCTCTAGTATTGTTAACTTGAGTTATGTATACTGAGCATCTCTGAGGGAGGGCTGTTGCTCTACACTTAAGAACCATTTCACTTTTATGCTGTTCTCACACAGTTAAATACACCAGATTCTTTATATTCACTTATACGGTTAAGAGTCTGCCAGCTTCACCAAAAATTTAGCTATCAAACACTATTAGTGATCTCTGATCCCAAAGGCAGACTTGCTCTTTGGAGTACCAGTGAACATTTTGGACAATCTTTGTAATACACTCACTGTTCTCAAAGTGAGTGATAGTTGTCCCACAAGCTATCTCCCATACTGGTTTCCAAACAAGACAGCCTCCTGTCCCCTGTTGTTTTGGGCCCTATGGAGTCAGAATGCTGCCTACTCCAGTAGGCAGTAAAGAAGAGATTTTAATTTTCTTTCTCATCTCCCTGCAAAGGAGTCTGCCTCTGCAGTCTAAGGTACCCTGTACCAGCTCAAACTCACAACCTGCTCTCACACAGACAGAAGACACCTCCTGTACTAAAGCATCAAGTTTACCTTGTGCTTATGTGCCCATTTCTGATGAGCCAGTTGACCAGCTCTTTTCCCACAATGCAGTTGGGATGTGTCCGCAACCAGTAGCGATGGTCTTGAAACTCCATCCCACTGTTATGATGGCAGATTTTCTTCCACAGATCTTTCAGCTGGACTGAGTCCTGGAAAGGGAGATGTGCAAGTTACTTATGAGTCTAATCTTAGCATTGGTTTCAAAGGCATCAACCTGGGCCTTCGGATCAGCTTCTAGATCAAAAGCCCTCCACAAATAGGCACAGAATCTAAGCCATTCTGCACAACCTATGCAAAGATGCAAGGACAAACAGCAAACAGATATGAGATCACCTCCTAATATCCTTCCATTTATATCCAGTTGAGAATAATGTAAAAACAAAGCAGGCAGCTTCAGAGTTAAGGGGTTTTTGATGTGGGAACATTTTGTACTGCCCGTAAGATACTTATGTCCTCACTACTGCTGTCTTGCACCCTATTCTTAAACTCAAGTGGTATGAGCAAACAGAGGACAATGAAAACTCATCCTTTGGAAGAGGGATTTTTCTATGTTATCTATGCTCAACCCAGCCAATGTGAAGCATACTAGTCCAATATCAAGCTCAGATATAAAGCAAGTACTTGACACAGCAATGCATACTGCTATGTTCAAGTTCTAGGATACCATTTCTTACTGAGGATCCATTTTTGTATTGTCCAGTATAAAGCCTTTTTCAGACACTGTTAGCTTTGGTCACTAAGAAAAAAAGGTTTGTATTCCTCCCAACTCAACCTTTTTTGAATCTGTGAATCTCTTCCCCTCACCACTTGGAACACTTCAGCCTGTACCTCAGACTGTACCTCTGGGCCTGTTAAACAGGAGCACCAACTTTTGTGCAGGCTGTGCTTCATCCAAACTGAGCTGCCTCTCTGCACCTGGCCCCTTTTACCTTCCCATACGTGCCCTGGCTTGGCACAGCACAATCTGTTGTTGGGGATCTGGGATTACTTTGAGAAAGCAGCACAGCACCTCAAGGGGTGGAGAAGAGACACTGCAACTCACTGTCTCAAATGCCTCATTTGTTCTGTTTTTGTGTAACGGAAAAAAAAGCTTTAATTAAATTTTAACTGGTTGCAGCTTGACAATTAACTGCCAGACCCACATTATTGCACTTCCCCAAGAGTGCTCTGAGATCCAAGTGTTTTGCTCCACTTTTGTTACTGGACTGGCTTTCTGCTTTTAGTTCCAGCAGTGAGTGTCCTGGGCATTATCCTAAAACCAATGTCAGTAGCTCCCCTTCCGTACCAGGTACAGAGTCAAATGGATCAGTAACAGAACACATGATAGGATAACACCATTTGATCCAACTGGAGACTTCACAGTTCAGTTGCCTTGTACTTGTGAATACGGTAAACTGGACAACGTGGCAGAACACAGCAAATCCTTTTAACCTAAGGATTTTGACCTCTAGTTCACAAAGTATGTGCTTACACCACTGTATGGACAACTTCCCCCACCTTTATTTCATGAACAAAGTTCATTAGTCTTCTGAATGGACTAGGTTAAGCTTTAAATTAATTGCTGATATAGGGTCAACTCCACATGCTAAAGGCATTAAACAAACAGAGGGAATGCATAGAAAATCCTACATTAACTGACACTGTGTCTTCTGCTCTTACATGAACAGAAGTGATATTACCAGTCCTCTTCTCTCCCAAGGAAGAAAACGGACAAAAACTTAAATAAAGTGAAGCTGAAGTGCATTGGGAATTGAACGTCTTGGTTCAAGCTGCATTCATAGCAGTTTAAATTTCTTGTGCCTGCATCAATATATATGCATGAAGTAGGGTGGTATAAAGATGTGCCTTAAACATGTCTCTCCCTCACGTGGTTATCCATTTACAGAGCAACTTGGAAAGGAGTTTTGCAACTAAACAAGAGTTAGTCTTCCTGCACCCTCAGGAATACTTGTATGCATTCTGCTGACAGCAGGAAGAACCTAACAACACGGAACTTGGCTTCCTGATTTTAAACTGGCAATGGGGAACGATCTTTAATCTTTTAATATGTGAAAAAAACACTGCCTTCCCTCCTCTGCAACATCTTTGCCTCCTTTACTGAAAACACTTCCCTTCCCTCAAAGAAAAGAAACCCTATTTTTTACTGGAAGTTGTACAGTAACTGCAATGTACAACACTGCCTCTGTGGGGAAGGAATAACAGAATTACACAGAACGCTATTGCACGTTGATTTTTCTTTGAAAAAGTGCATCATTACAACCTTCTACAAAATGTTTTACTTATTCTGAAAACAAAGGGAGGGGCCAAGTTATGTTTTGGCCCAATAAGCTGTAACAGCTTTAATTCATTCATGACAGTGCAACTATTTCAAAGTAGGCATTTGAAGTTTCTGATTACATGGCCTATGAAAAGAATAATCTCAACTTGGAGAAACACAAAATCAGATCATTGCATTACAGCTGCAACCATGACAGGTTTAATCCACAAGGAGGCATCATACACTAACGCCACACTGCATAACACACTTATCAAGACTAAAAACTGTGCAGATCTTCATGCAAACACCACATGAAACTATGATTTGTTTCAGGAAGACAGTAACGTCCAAAGCAACATAAATATTCTCCATCCCTGCTCCACTTGGAGGAGAGGTTCAGATAAGAGTGCTTAGAGAAGAGTCCTCAAAGGCAACAAAACACTCCTACTGCATGACACAAGGAAGGTAAACTTCACTGCCTTCATAAATCAAGGCAAAAAGAAGCCTGAAAGATACCAGAAGGATTTTCCGCTCATCCTCGCTGGTCTCTGCCTTCATATGAGTGCGACTGGCCTGGGGGCTGACCGATGTCTCATAGGCAGGCACCATGGGTGAGCCCGACCGATCCAGGGACAGGTTAGTGATGCTGGCTGACCTGTAGCAGGAGACAGAAGAATTGAAGAGTGTTATTGTGGGGGGCTTCACCAGAGCAGGCCTTTATCTTATAGCATGCTAAAAACAAACTCAAGCCTGTGACATCATTTACCCTGGTCAGTACAGACTCACTGCTTAATGCTTCCTTCCTTGTCAAAGCAGAAGAAAGGATCCCTAGGAAGCAAGTGTATTGCTTTGGAACTTTTAAGTTAAACATAAACTTCTGTAAAGCTCTTTGTATGAAGCAGTTAGAACAAAGTTTAGGCACACCAATTCATATGTCTGTATTTGAATAGACTGAGGAAGGAATGCAATGCTGTGTAATTAGAAGCTCCAGCAGTTTGGAGGCAAGACAGATGTCAGCATGGGTAGCTAACATCAGGATCTCTGTAACAGAGCACTGAGATTTCCCCCTCTCCCTGATCCATTTAAAATTCCTTGTCCTCCACTCTTAAATATATGGCTAAAATCTTGCAGAGTCTGAAAGTTTGAGCACTTGTTCCCCAGAATGGCCAAACCGTCTTCTGAAGCTGGAGGTCACTGGCAGCCTTCCTTGTACTGTGATATGGTGCACCCTTATCTCAGCCCAGCTGTAGGAAATCTTGGCTATGCACTCCAGTACAAACACACCATTTTGCAATAATTGTTGTGAAGTTACAAATGCAAATACAAGTTCCAGATACCCTCTGCTCCACTAACACACAACTAGACTGAGACTGAAAAAACAGAGTGCAACTTCTCATCACACAGCAGAAAAAAGCATGCAGTGTAAGCTACTAGTGCTAATACCACTCTAAGGAGCGAGGATGGAAAACACTTCTGCATACAGCAACAGGGAAGCTCAAAATGCCAATGCTGAACTAACTCAAGAGGCTTGCAGCAGTCTCAGTGATGAGAGCTGTTGTCAGCCTCTAGTCTTTGGAACGAAACCCAGATAATTTCATAGAGCTTGCTAACTGGCTAACAGACACTACAGTTATTCCCAAGAATTCTCAATGGATGATGTGGCTGACCCCAGACATGAAATAGCAGTGCCACCCTATTTCAGCTTTTGTACTTCAAGGAACTAGCACTGAAGGTACAACAGTCTCGAAATCACTGATTTCTTCTTCTCTGTTTCTTGAGGATAAAGGGGTTTAGTTAGGTCCTTTTAAGTTATATGCAGAATCAAAGGAAACTATGTTGGCCCTACATCCATATATACCTAGGGGTGATAAGCAAAAGCTTTGTGTCATTGTCAGGCATTCATGGCAGGCTAAAACTGTACTATTCAAATGATCTCAAAGTCAGAACTGGCAGAGTTATGCAGCTTAACAGAAAGTAATCTTATGTGGAAAATGAGACTGACATGGAAGTCCACCATTAAGCACTCCTCCTAGTTGTTTTGCAAGAGCTGGTTTAGCTGTGGCACCTACCTGTAAAAGCAGCAGGGATTTTTTATTTGGGCATTACACAAGAGTTAGAACAGCTAGATTTCGTATCTGTGTCTTTATCATCAACAATTATATACAATAAAGTCCCACGTGTATCCTTTTTTAAAACAGAGGGTGAGATCTTGCAATGAAAATACCTATCCTTTAGAAGGACCTGCAAAGGAGCAGTTTGAATCCCTCTGCTTGCAACATCTGACTGTTCTGCTGGGGTTTTTCCCATTATAAATAACAGGACTGAGAACAAACAACACATCCTCTGCTCACAGGGAAAACAAATAGAAATATGTAACTTCTGCCACCTGCATATAAATGCACTCAACCTGCATCTTTTTTGCTTCACCTCATCTAGAAAGAGGCATAATCAAGCTTTTCTCAAAGAAATGGCTACAGCTGCTTTGAGAAGATCTAAAAGCTAACATCGCTTAGCCCAAAGCCAATAGCCTTGTTTCCACAGGTTCAGAATTTTGACAGATACCTTACACTTCATCATTACATGTGTCCAGCCAGGTGAGTACTATGGTGACGCCTTGAATAGCCAGAAAGTTAAAATGTAACTAGAATGCGGAATTTTGGCTTGCCACCTCGAGCTCAGAACCCTCCTACTACTGCATGTGTGAACAACCACAAAGGTCTTTCAAAATAAACAAAATCAATTCAAAGAGGAAGCACGAGACCATCCTCAAGGTTTCAGACATTTCTTGCCATCACTGCAAATATTTATCATTGAACTTTTTAACTCTAGACTGTTAACTTTTAACTCCTGCCACGTTTGCCCAATTGATTTTTGGTACTAGCTTACTCACCAGTATTTTACTCCTCCAGGCAAGCTCTTTGGCTCTCAGCTGTACAGTTAGTGTGCAGGCATCTCCTCCTAACCATCCTCATCACACAGAAGATAAAAGCTCCAAGCTTTTATCCTTTCATGCTTTTCTCCAAAAGGCACACCTGGCATCCTTCTCAGCTGAGTTCCCTAGTCTTCGCTGGTCCTGCCAGATCTCTCCAAATTGCTAAACATTCTGCACTCCTGTTACACCAATGCAAAGAAATCTCTGAATGTCTCCTGATCCCAATTTTGAAATTTGGGTTATCTTTGCTCTGTAAGGCATCCTTGCCTTACCTTTATTTCCTCACTTTAACCATAAGAGAAGTATGTAACCAGTACCACAGCAGAAACACTGTGAAGTGGGAGCTTGTTCTTCTAATACCAGCCTATTTAATGGGATTAAGCTCAAGCACTCAACTTATACTAAAGCTCTCATGAACAATTTAAAGTTCATTCCAGCACTCTTGCATAAAGATCTATGAAGGGATTTTAGCCCAAGGAAACCTGGTAACTTAAATAAGATTATCCTTAATGGAAGAGCAGATGGAGATGCATACAATACAAACAAATAAAAAATACCTACACCTCTGCTCCTCCATGACCTCAGTCTTTACCTGCCTTTACCGAGTACATGTTACTCCCGTTTCTTCAACTTCCTCAGAATTGTACCTTTCTTCATCACCACTTCTGTTTGACCAACTCAGCAGCAAATGACAGATTCTTCAAAAGCAGTACATTTATTAATATGAATATGTACACAAATGGTCTTTCCTCACTACTACATATGGGTAGTGGCATGTCCCATTTTAGACGTGTAACAGCACACTCAGTAAAAACAAGCCCAAAACTACAGGCCTTACAGCGAAGAGTCTGCTAGGAGTGCATCCAGAACAGAAATTATTAGTTTACCTGTTTCTAGCTGGTGACTTCCCTGCATCCTCCTGGACAGAGCCAAGGCGTGCAGACAACGTAGTACTTGCAGAGTCTGGGTGAATCAAACTGCATGGAAAGGAGAATGATAGAGATGTTTGAGAGATTTGTGACATACAGAAGTGTCAGAACAGCTATAATTAAAGTACAATTAATTGTTGTGTTACCTCTCACTCACACTCATGACTGTTAAATCAATAAGGGAATAGGGAAATCTTTCCTATCTGTAGGCCAATGATATTTGGAAGACAGTGCTCAAGTCTCCTCTTTTCAAATTCAAGTCTTAGACAATACAGCCCCTTCCCATTTCTTTTATTATCCTGCCTTCCCACTTCCTTCTCCTATATCCCTTTCTTACACATCCTCCTTCCTTATAGGCTGCTATTCATGCTTTGGAGGTAGAGACATTGCCCCCACCTCCCCAGCACATCACCTTTGCAATCCATGCAATGCTATGTATAGCTACTGCTAGACAGCTTTTACCAAGATAGCCTGACAACCTTCTGTAATTGTTTAACCTGATCACTACCACCTTTGCCCTCCGTTTACTTCTACGCAAGAAGAAGGACAGCAGATGTTCATACACCATCAATCCTGTTGGCAAAACCATACCAGACATAAGTCACTACATGTCAACCGATACAGCCATACTGGCTGTGCTCTAGTGTGATAAATGCTCTTCATGAGAAACTGTAAGCAATACAACTTTGCCTGAGTAGCTGTACTTACCCAGAGTACACCACTCCTTCACTTTTAAAGGCTATGGCCCTTCAAGTTAGTTAAAGCAGGAACTCTATGTTCCAATTGCTCAAAGAGTAGAGCAACGTCTGACAAGTAAATGCAGCCTCACCCCACCTAAATGCTTTTCTCCCTGCTTTGTAGCATGACAGCAGAAGAAGCAAGAGCCTTATCTCAAATATACATTATTTTGGAAAGAGACTCAACTCTTAAGTTTTCTTCTGAAACAAACTACTTTTCACAAAGAAGCCCCACATTAGAACAAAAACCACTGCTCTGTTGTGAAGTTGTGAGTCACCAGTTTCAATTGTGGTACCATTTAAATTCAATATTTTGAGTTTAAACCTCTTAAGGTCAATCAAGAACTACCAAACACAGTACTTAAGAAAAGCCCTGTAGCCTACTGCAAAGCTGTACACTTTAAGAGCAACAAGCATTGAAGAAAATGTTAATCCTCCTAAGCAACAATAAACCACATAATCTCAGTCTCTTTTCCTGTCACACACAAAAGCAGCCCACATTCACTCAGTATCTCCCAACAAGACAAAGTGCTCTATTATAGAAAGTTATCAGCCTTTCAATAATAGGCAGTATTTTCCAAGTGCTAAAATAAAGATATAAATACCTTCTTTACATGTTCATGTCTACAAGCTGCTGAACTGCCATAATAAAGATACCAACAACATATCAGAAGACAAAACTAACAGTACCTTAGTTATTTTGAAGAGAACACACATTTATTCCCCAGTTCAAAATCTGGTAGTATTTATCCTAAGTGTTGTTACGTTACTGCTTTAAATGACCATAACATTAAATCAGAAGTCCTTTCCTGTATGTAGATCTAAAGCTGATTATTCAAGTGCTTCCACACAGGAGCACCATACTCTGAAAAGTTACATGCAAAGCCAGAGTCAGGGTACTTTCTGAAGACAGTTGGGTTTGAGGTTTTTTCTTTTAATACTATCAGAAGAGATCTGCTGAGAGGCACATGTCACTAACACTACCTCTCAGTTAAAGGTTCTGACTTGAGACCTCCTCAGTCGTTTCACATCTTCCTTTTCTTCTGTTTTTAGAGAAATGAGCACAAATACCACATCCAATTATTTCTTCCTCCCCATACATTAAATTAAATCAAAGTCCTCAGAAACTTGCATGCTGCTTGAGAGGTACAGTGTTCTTTTACTCACATTCCAAATATAAAGATCGCCTCATTTGAGAACAATAGGAGTAAATATACTTTGAAAGGAGATCAGAGAACCTTTATAGCTGTCCTTTTGATCCCACTTCATTTGAAAGAGGTGGTTCCTTCCAGCATTTTTCTCTTATTTACACAGATAGCATTCCTTACATTCTCCTGCCCAATTCAAAACCTAAACAGGTAAAGCATCAATATTACATCAACTTGCCTCTCAACACATTGGTGGTTAGAAGGAATGATTCTGGCTCCATCTTTTTAAACTCTGAAGATAAAAGTCTGCTCTGTCACTAGCATAGAATCACTGATTCAGTAGGTAGAAGGAAGAACTGTAAATAACTTAAAACTCCACTACAAAAGTTTCCACATTTCAACTTGAAAAGAATATTACAAGCAAGCATAGGATTAGGTTCTTTTTACAGGAGATACACTTCTCAATTTCCTAAGTGGAAACCACCAGGTAGCTGTGGTTTTATCTAAGGTAGCTGTCAGCCTGAAAACAGAGTTAAGATTCTGGAGCTCAACATACAGCCATTCACTTTACCTTTGCCAGGTGAGATCCTCCTCCAGGAAGATGTTCCGGCTGGCTTTACGGCTCCCAACTGGCGTGCGTGGCTCCCCAGGATCCAGCACTGACACAGAACATGCGGAATCTGACAAAGCATTTAAGTCTTCTCCGATGGAGTTACTGTCTGTGGAGTGTGCATAGCTTAAGGCTATTTTACGGCAGTACGTGCAGGCTCGGAGATCCCCTGTGGAAAGGGGAACCAGACAGTGTAAGTGAACAGGAACAAACAGCACTCTGTTCCTACAGGATCAGAGGTGTATAGTGCTGAAAACAGAAGGATTTTCTGTTTCAAAACCTCTTTGCAAGTTTAAGTCTAATTCTCATATTCCCTTAAAGGGCAAAACCTCAGATAATTACGAACTCAGGGAATTTTTCCAAGGCCAGTGACGTGTAACAGAGGACCAGCAAGAGAGAGACAGGTTGTGGGGGCAGGGAGAGAGAGAGAGAGCACATGTGCACACTGAAATGATGGTACCACAATAGCCAGTCAGATATGACATACCAGCTGGTGTGTCTGGAAAACATCACCTCCATTAGAATACGGTAATTGGCATTGGAAAGAGTCTCTCTCACCCTCAATTAGAACATGTGGATCATTACATTTTAAAACTACTGTTACTAAGAGCAGCTTTTCCTTGAGCACACTTTTTGTAGTGCATAACCTTGTTAAATAGTGATCATATTTGTTTTGTCATGATGGATGTAGTGTGATAAAAATAAGCAGGCATGGCATAATCCAACATTGTCCATAAAGAAATTGGTAGAATCAGGTCCTGTGGTTCTTTTTGCTCATTTTTAAGCCCACTACAGACCTGTACAGCATTTTCTAGCAGATGCCAGGATTTAAAATACAGTAGCCCAAACAGAACTCAGCACAGAGAGACTGTTCTGCTCCTCAGCAGATAAACCCTACCTGTGTAGCCCATGAATTTTCCAGGGATTTCCTGATTGCAGCATCGACTACAGAAGATCTGCCCACAAAGTCGACAGTGGTGCCTTCGACGGAAGGTGGTGAATTTCTCACTGCAGTCATAACATTCTTTGCACTGGCTGTCAGGCATCCAGTACTGCTTCAAGTCACTGTCCTACAAAAGAAGACAGCAGATAAAAGCCTTTTTTTGGAAATAAAAAAAGCATGTTTAGTTTCATGACTGCTGTGTGGACTGTGCTCATATATTCATATACCTGTGTGTGTGTGTACACTCTTGCATATAAGCACAGACATGCACAGAAAGGATTTTTCATGTGGTTTTATAGGGAGCCAGAAGGCTGAGAGCTCTGAACTCTGAGAGTAAATTTAGTAAGACTTGGCCTCCCTGATCCAAGATGGAAGCAAAGCAGATAAAAACTATCATGAGCTGTAGATGAAGGTCAAAAAGAAAGAAAGAAACAAACAAATACTGATTGCTCTTCCGTCTCATTTGACCCTAGCACATGAAAGACCCTCATCTAGTACAGTTAAAAAAGAAAAGAAAAAAAATTATTAAAAAAGTAAAAACCCCACCATACATTACTTGAAGCTGTTATATACAGGTAAATCAAGTTATCAGGAATTATCAGTGCACAAAGATAATTTCAACAGCTAATATTTTAAAAGTATTATAGATACATGTAAAAAATTCTTCAACACGCCAGTAAACTGTTGTAAAAGCCTGTGTCCCAAACTGATGTTGTTTCAAAACTCCAGATAACTCCTGTGAGAAGACAACTACAGAATTCACATTCAGCAGACAACAACATATATTGATTTACAGCACTGGTGCAGCCACAGGAATTTTTGTCTTGTTTTCTTTTCAAAAAACTTCAGCTTGGTGTTGAAGCTATAGAGCAAGACAAATCTCTCAATTATGATTCTGAGCACATCAGCTGCAACTACCATGGATGGAAACAACTGCTAATGGTCACATGACAGGCCTGACTGTGAAACACTCTTTGCAAGAGTTCAGTTCTGGCAATAAGCCCTTTCAGAGGGACTGAATACTCCAGGTTTTTTCTTAGGAAGAGAAACTGCTGCAAGTATTTTCTCAAAACAACCAGAGAAGACAGTAACCAAACAGAAGAAAAGTGATCTGTGCTCTGATTTTCACATAATCAAAAAAACCCCATACCCTGAATTGGTGTTTATTTTTGGATGTTCACAAAGTAAAGTTTGACATAGCTGCTAGACCAATTTTGAGACCAAAATAGTTATGACCAACAAGACAATACTTCCATGCTGTCCTCACCCAAGAAAACTCATACAGAAAGAGGTGGAAGACTGCTCGAGGCAGTCTAGTGTTTTGGAGAATCTAGAAATTTTTAAAATGGGGAAAGTTGCAATGAAGAGCTTTGCCAAGGACTTGCTGCAAAGCTGCAGGGGATGCCAATAACAGGTTTTGCTGCAGCTCTGCATGATAAGCCAAGTCTCTGACTCTACGACTGAAAGACTGACTGTTCCAAGAAGCAGTGCCTCTGCCCCGTTTGGACATGACTGAAAACTCAGCCACTGCTGGTGACACCTTCCAGTTCTCTGCCTTCCAAGTCAGAGCCAATGCTCATGACAAGAACAGCCTACAAGGAAGGGTTCAGAACAGGATTCTGACCTCCATTAGCAGCAGATACTCATTAGAACAGCATCTTCCAGAATTTGAGAAAGCTTTCTACAACAGTAGAGTGGTCTCCTGTAGAGAAAGGCCAAGACCACAGCAGCAGGAAACTTTTGCATGGAGTGACTCAAGCAAGACATGGCTGCAGTTAAAGGCACTGATGCATTACCTTTAGTCCAGAAGTCAGCATGCTGACAACTAACATACCACTTCCAGATAAACATCTGGTCATATTCATTTACTGCTGCATCGTGTCTGTTTCAGCACTTCTCCAATGCATTCAGAGATGTCTGAAAATCTCTAAAGCCTTCAAACTGAATTATTAGGAGGTGTCACACTCAATGCCCCCCTTACTGCAATGAAGGACTTCTGCTTCACCCTCAAAAATATTGCCCTTTCTACCAAAGCAAACTTATTCTTACAAGCAGAATAGGAAGCTAAGTGAGTTTACTCAAAGTCTACTGTAAAAGCAGTCAAGCCAAAAGCCTTTTTTCTTCTCAGTCAGTTTAATTAAATGTACTTTTGCCTGTTCATGTCTTGCCCACAGACACAGCTATTTATACCATCACTTATAAATAGTTGTGGCTTCTTTTCTCAACTAGATCCTCCTATTAAAGGTATGGTCCAACAGCAGATGGAGGTGAAATCAGGAAGTCAGTAGCAACCACCAGATCCTTCTCTAGCTAAATCGAAACTGATTAACAAGGCAAGCCTTTCAAGCAAATACTGCTGACCAATCATTACCATAGTAAGTAGCAGATTTAATTAATTACCAGAATTCTCATTACTACTTGTGGCAGTCAATGTGTTTCACCTGCCCACAGTTAGCCTTCTAGGGAGAAAACCATCAGGTAATACTTCCAACCTAAGCTGGAAGGAGTCTAAAGACAGCATCTGGTCCATGCACAAGAAGCCCAGTAACTGCAATGATTCACCCCCACAATATGACAGATGTTTGACAAGTCAAGAGTCAGCATAAACTGAAACTGTTTCCCCTGCGTTCACACAATGCTTTCTGAGTTTATTCACTCATCCTTCAAATATCAAAAAATAAAAACAAAACAACAACAACAAAAAAACCAACCAACCAAACAAACAAAAAACCCCTATCATGATGTATCTAAAAACAAAGGTCAGAGAAGCCCAGAAAACAGACAATTGTTTTAGATTGTTTGGCCTACAAATAGTTCAAAAGAATTACCTGGCTCTTCCCCTCCATGATTTCTTTGAGGCGTTTTAAAACAGTGCTGAGGCTTCTTAACTGAACTGCTGTTCGAGGATCATGACCTCCAAGAGGCGGTTCTACTTTCCTTCGATTGTCTGAAAGGGAAGAGAGAGTAGTACTTATTTCTTTCATGATACACCAATATCCACATCACAACACAAAATCCCATTAGAGGGAAAAATGTTCACTTATATATTACATTACATGTATTACATTACATATATTACATTTTCTGAAGTTACAATGTGTATCACTTCTTGCCTTTGCACTCCCTTCCCCCAAAAGAAGATTCTGATGCCAGATAGTTTGCTTTGACTGACATTTTAAATACCATCCTCTGTGTTTACAAGAAGCCACCCAAGTTCTCTGAGAACAAAAACATCTTTTAAAGAAGTGATTTTCAACCTACAATAGGAAGCTTGTAGCAGTCTTTTACAAAACACTGAAGTCTCATTTTAAAAATGCCCTCTAGGATATTAATACTTAAAAAAGAATTGCAACAATATTCATATTCATTCTAGGAGTGGTATAAGTCAACGCCTCAACCTAAATTTATTTATAAATTACTACAGTCAATGCCAGGACTCAATTGCTCATTTTCTATTAAAAACAGTAGCTCTGAATAAAATGCACCCAGAAGTTCACATATTTAAGGTTTTTTCTTTGTTTTGATTTGGTTTTTTCCTAAGAAAAAAAGCCAAGTTGTTGAGAACTTGTACAGTCATTCTTGATTAACTATAGCAAAGTGACTCCTGAATAAAAAGGTAACGCAGCTAATTTCTTTCCTATAAAACGCTTGACTACTTTGAAGCATTGCTGTATGACTTACAAATAGGATTCTTCCCTCCAGAAAGATTTGAAAACACAGTTCTCTATTTACCTAAATATTTAAACATTTTCAGAGTCCCTTTTCTACAGCAACAACTTTCTGAAGAGTTTAAAGTTTCTTACCAGCCTCGTTGCTCTCCATCTGACTAGCGTTTTATTTAGCTTGCCCCAGTACAGGAAGAACAGTCATGGCTGCTTTCTGTTTACTGCCTCAGATAGCACTGATGTCAGCGGGAATGCTGACAGCTCTGGCACAAGCCTGTTAACTGTTGCAGTGCAGTAACAACCCGGCTATTGTTTTGTGTGCAAGAGACCAAAACCCTCACTTGGAATGTGACTAAAACCGTGGGAGTCCATGCCTCCTCTTCAGGTTTTTAGTACATATTTTTAGCTAATCAGCCCACATATAGTTACTATGTACAACAAGAGATTTTTTTTTTTTAAGCGATTCTAGGATGCTTAAACACATTTCTGTGGCCAGACACCTGGAATTTATTTTTTAAAAAAATCAAACAAATAGACTTTCGAGCAATACCAAGGTGAGTATTTCGGGGTGATTAAAGAGTCTTTCATGTTTCAAGAAAACATTGATAATACCATAGAAACCTCTGGTTCCTCCTTACTTCTATCACAAGATCTGTGTTGCATTTACTTCCTGGATATTCCTCTGAATTCAAGAGTATCTCCTTTCCAGGAATTCTGCTTCCAATTCTAAGAATTATTATCAGATCTCCTGCCTAACTAGCTACAAATCTTTGTCAGGCAGATGACCCCCAAAATACAAACACACACAGCCATGAGGAAATGTCACACTGGTTCTAGTTAGCTAAATGCCCTTTTCTCTGTTATATAAAACAACGTCAAAAGGGATTTATCATCTACATGAGAAAAAAACATGCCATCAGCAGTAGCAGCACATGGCTAACCTGTTTATACTAGAGAAGCTGACTGATTCTCAGATTAAAATTCAGTTGGTTCTTTTCCTTCTCAATCATGGAATTTCTCCCTTTCCAGGGAAAAACACATTGTATAGTAAGAACAGAAGTTATCATTCCTGCAATATAGGATGCACTGCGTCTAAAACAACATCCTTACAAAAGAATGCAGATGTATCAATGTTAGGTTAACTCCTCATCACTATTAGAAATACCACAGTCATTTTCTCAGCTAATGCACACATGATTTACAGAGGTACACGTTCTCAGCATTGCAAACATTATTTCCTCATTTCACCATTAAATCTGCAAACCCCATGTTCCCTTCCACAAACACAAACTGTAAGAGCACTTTTCTTGCTTTGCCCACATCATCATCCCAATTGCCATCAATTGCACATCTTAAGAGATTTCATATCTTTTGATGTGGTCCTACACTGAGAGGGTTGCCTACACTTATACATCTAAGTAGTGGTAAGCGTTTTTGATGCTTCTGAGATAGCAAACTCAGTATATGCTACTAAAAGAAATAAAAAACCAAACCCACACACAAAAATCCACACCACCCAAAAAAACCCTAAAAACCCCATACCCCATCACCCACAATTCAAGTCACACACAACAAATCAGGTTTTAAAATAAAAGTGAACTTGAATTAAGTGTTATTTAATCTATTATGACAATCAGATCAGCTCCACAAACTTTTATTTGTCATTGCTGCATCTTAGCCCTTAAGTATAACACACCAACATGACTGTGGAACACATCTTTTCAGGAATACCAGTTTATGCAGCAACTGTGTTTCTTCTATCCATTCCCTTCCCATCTACATGTTCACTGAACATAATCTCAATATATCAAAGGGACTCCATACAGATTTCCAAATTGACTTATTTCTAACCTATTTATCATTCTTAAGCTAAAAGTTAACTCCTACAGCTACTAAAAAAAAAGTTCTCCTATTTCAACAGTAGCCCTCATTCTTCCTCTATGTATTCATAGCTGCTGATCTTGGTAAAACCTATACATCTTCTGAATCATGGAAATATGTTTTTACAGAGTTTCTTTCATGACTACATAGTATTTTAGCAATCATTTTTACAGTGAATGATAAGGCAAAAACACCACAAGAACTTCTTTGTTGCAACTTAACTACATGACCATACCCTAACCCAAGAGGTACAGAGAGCTTCATAGTTTCAACAATAAAAAAATACCCTTGCCAGGGATGCCACAGTTCTGCTAAAACAAATCAACATGAATTGTTTTTTTAGTCATTTGCTGCCAAAGCATATAATTTCCTATTCAAGTTCACTACCACAGTTCAAATATCACATCTTCCTCAAGTCACTTGCACACAAAGTACTTATATGAAAAGTATGGAAGCTGGCCTTAACTTCATTTTACAACATGCATTTTCATGTTCCAAAATCTTTTTTCATTAGAAAAGATGCTCTGGTAATAATTAATGCTCTACATGATTCCCAGTAACCACCATATGCTTTCCTCAGGCCTTCTTCCCCTACCATGTGATCACTGGCCATCCCTTACTCCTACTAAGCTCCTTTACAGTTCCTTACTATTGTGACATTATCTCGGTGACAACAGTCTCATTCTCAGACTATTTTGGTTCAATCCAGCACCTTGAAATCCCTCATCTGACAGCACAGACACATGCAGTCCAACACAACCAGCTGAGCCCTCTGGTACTGTAGAAGTGACATCTGCTCTGCAGCACCCTACTCCAGTACACAAGGATGCAAGAGATTATCCAAGAGAGAGGCCACAGAAGCCACTGCAGAGTCTCAGCACTGGTTCTTCAGCCATACAATCCTCAGAGTATCTCTGACACAAGCCAGGCACCCACAGCTTCTCCTATTTTCACAAAAGCCAGCAAGGTGCTATTATAATGTTTTTGCGTAAGCAGTCCTGAAGGGAAGCAGACAGTTGAAACCCTACATATTTGATGCTAGGTGGTTTCCTACAAAAGCAACCACCCCTCCATGTTGTTCTGCACTTGCAGTTGTCAGCCAGCACGGTCCCTGAGCAATGAGAGTATCTGCTGCACATACAGGGCAAGCTAATGGACAGATGAGGGGTGAGAGTCAGCATCTTCAGGACCAATTTAATTCCATCACTATTTAGAGGCACCAGCAGCAGCCTTTTATTTATTCATTCCTTTCAGTTTGCTTGACATATTATTTAAGATCAAGTAGGCTAGAGACCTCTGTGAAGTACTTAGACCTTTTTTTGCCTACACCTGCTGATGTTACGAAGTATTTGGGTAATGGCAAGGCCTTGAGAGACATTTACAGGCCTGCAGATACAAGACCACAAGAAAACTCAACTAGATTAGACACCTCACTGTCACTGAACTGAGTGGGTGAACCAACCTACCAATCTAGGTGTTTATGTAAATCATATCACTTATTTTCCTGCTTTTCATAATTTAGATATAAGAATAATTTCTAAGATTATTTGTGCAGCCCAGCATCAGCTGCAGTAGCAAAGTAAAATTCTCCTCTGCTCAGTGTTCAGAAATCCTCAAAGACCTGATTATTCAGCACCTTTTAAGGCAAATGAAGGAAAAAAATTATCTTAAGTTTTCTTCAAAAAAGAAAACTAAGCCTGAATTTGGAGAAAGGCAATGCAAGAATTCTTTCCCTCTTCAAATAAAGTGAGATGGCCTAAAAACTCCCCCAAAACCTCCTCAACAATCCAGTATACTTCTACTTGCATTACACAGAGTTCATGTTTGTTACCAAGGTTATATGGGGGAAAATACTCAACAGGGAGTCAGGCCACTCAGCGCACAACTTCACGGAAATCTCTTCAAAAATCCAGCAATTCCTGCTTGGTCTAACTTTACTTCTTTCCAGGCTGATTCATCATGACATTTTTCTAAGCATACTTGCAATTCAAATCCAGGGACATGAATGAAGGTCCTGAAAAGGATTTGGAATAATACAGCAACAGTTCCTTTCCTACACATTAAACTCTTATTTCCCTGGTTGCCTAATCCCAGCAGAAGTCAACCAGCAAGATTATCTCTGCCTTCTGAAAATCAAACAACATACCTCACCTGAAGGTTTCTAACCTCTAATCCCCAGGCAGTTTCCAAGTGATCTACATGAGGTAATTAAAAATAAAGTAGATTGGCATATCAGCCAAGAGCACATGGCTGTACTTGGCACATTCCAGAAAGATCTTTAAAAAAAGCCCAAATCTTAATTGGTTTGCTGGGACAGGTACAACTAAATAGAACAAAGAGTACTAGAAGGCAAAAAGGAAGACGATAAATGTGTTCAACTAAGCATGCAAGTGACTTAGATGAAAATGTTAGCTATGTCTACTGGACTTTTGCCTGGTTACCAAGACTAGACATCTTTCTAAAAATCCCATACACATTAACAACAGTTAAGATCTGATTTGTCTGCACTAGGTACCATACTCTTGGAAATACTGTCTTGCACAGGACTGTTACCCAGCTCAGCAGTTTCCTCAAGGCTGTCACAAAGAGCTGACAGGAACCAGGCAGATCTCAAAAGGGACCCCTGAAATCTCCTTCCTAGCTCTTCCCGATCTTCATAAAGCCAATTCACAGCTGCACCTTTAAAATTACATTCAATTCCCATTCCAGCTAAAAGATTCAGTATGGCATCTGGCAATAGTTCCAAGGTTAGGTAGAAATGAAAAAAAACACTTAAGCACAACTTCCTATTCAATTCTCAAAACAGCTACAAGCAAAAACCTGCATTTATAACTCCCTTGAAGACAGAAACATCGAATCCATTCAGACTGAGCGCTAAAGTTAGAGGTAGCATGTGGATGTTAAAAAACTAATCTCTCAAGACAAAGCAGAAATTTTCAGGATCAAGGTTCAGTGACTTTAAAATGTTGGATGTGTTTTGGCAGTCTTCTGTTCCACACTGTTTTACAATCGAAAGAGCAGAGCCCCAACAACAGGTTGTCTTGCTGGAACACCAAGAAGGGTGGAGGGAACATGTTTCTGAGGTTAAAGTGCAACCTCACTAACAGAAGCAGCATACCCTCATAATAAATTCTGTTATAAAACTGGACAGTCAATGAACCTTTGCTCACCTCCTTTCACCTCACCCTGAAGCATCCCAGATTGGCTACTATAACACGGCCTTATAGCACAAAGAGCTGAAATTACCCAGAGTCGCAGAAGATCTTCTTTGCAGTTCACCAGTCAGTTGTTTTTTGTAAGGAATTGGTGATCTCAGAGACTGAGCCCTGGTGGGATGCTGAGGACTGGACCAGCCACCACTCAATGCTTGTGGATCACTCTGTCCTGCCTCTGCTCTCTCTGCTGGGGATGAAAGCCTGCCATCATCTAGAGTTGACAAAAAGCAAGAAAACAACTGTTCAGACATGATAAAGAAAACCAGTAGTGCATGCAAAACTAAAGGTAAAAAAAGTCTCACAAATAGATTGAGATGTGGATCATGATTAAGCATCACAAAACACATAAATCTTCAATTTTAAAAGTACCATAGAAATCATGGAAACAGGAAGGTATTTAGAATTTGTCTGTCAGGCTATTTCAGAAATATCCCTAATGTGAAAAGTGCCTAAAAAACAAAACTGGCAAACATTATTCTTGCTTTATGGAATAGCTACACTTGATTATCAGCTTCTGCCCTGAAAAGAGTTTTTCAGTTATGTTAGTAGCCAGTACTGAGGTGACACTAAAGTTACCGCAGCCTTTAATTTCCATCAGCAGATCAAGCATAGCCAGGTTCTCATTGATTCTAGTAATGTGTCCATTTCATGTGTTGTTTCAAGGTTGTTTTCCCATTCTGTCAACACAAGACTTTGCTGACTCCAGCTACATTTGTCAGAAACAAACAAGTGAAGCCAATACTGACCACATCTTATCTTCCTTTCAATAAATTAGCAATGACAGGTGCTACTCTACTATGCAAACTAATAGCAGATAATTATTTTTCATTCTGCACAAGAAGAGTCTAAACAGATCAGTCTGCTTATGCAAAAAGCTATCTTGGCCCTTTTCCCCTAGCCCAAACACTGCAGCTTAGCAGAGCTGGATAACGAACAGACTAAACAAAAGCAGCTGACCAGTCTGCCATCTCCAGTAGAGGTACGCAGACTTTGTACAAAATCAAGGTGCGTTCAATCACCACTCTTTGCAGGATATTTCTTTGAAGCAAATAAGAAACTCATGAAGTTCTTTTAGAGCTTGCCTACTGAGAACGTATTTCGTGATACATACAGCACAAAGGCCAAAATTAATTAGTGCTTTTTGATATACAAAACTTTCACAATATTTCAGACCTCTTAATGGGGAACACCTAAGCCATGGAAATTAAGTGTGGACTTCCTGTAAATACATTGCTTTATTGCAGCTCAGGTGTCACCCAACTGAAGGGAGAATGCACAGGAAGGTGAGGGACGGAGCAAGTGGGACAAGAACTTGCATTGGAAGGACAAGCAAGTATTTTGCTCATACAGGCTGGCAGAGAGTTACTCCTTGCAGCCCAAGAAAACCTCACATAAGCAAAGGGAATTCTGATGTCAAACTAAGAATCTATACAATGCTATCTGCTAACTGGCTTGTCTTGACTTTCATGGGCAGACACAGATTTCTAGCTGCAAGATGCCAGCTATCTTCTCCCAGAGCAAAGCTCTACTATGTCACCTAAAATCAAAATCCAACATTTCTCGAAAAAGAACTGACTCACCATCAGCCATCTGACATTACACTCTTATATTCAGAGGTGTTTTTACAAGTTTATGTGGCAGCAGAGGGCATACACAGCTCACACACACACAGTCCCCCAGCTCTCACCTTTGCTGAAACGGAAGAGATTTACAAAAGAACTGTAGGCTGATTTAAAAGGAGGCTCATCCTGGTCAGGAGTCAGTGGTTTGAAGTGAGTGAGATGAGATGGACTGCTGGGAGAATGAGGTAGATCACCGGTAGAGTCCAGTGTCGGAGACCGTTTGTCATCTGCAGCCATTTCACGTGCCCTGGAGAGAGTTCAGCAACACGCATTAAACAGGGGTGGTGAAACAGAACCTCTTCAGTCAGCTGAAGAGGAGGTTTCTTATTAGATCCTAGAGAGGAGACATTCACCCAACTGACCACAGACATCTGCTATTAGCACAGGTCGAGTGCCAGAGTTAGGAGCCCATGTCCTCTGCCCAGTCACTGACAAGAGATCAACATCTCTGGGGAGAGCAATTCAGAGCACCCAGTTAAACATTCAGAGCAGTGAACAGCCTCTACACTGGCAACACACTCCAGTTGCGGTTTTATGGGAACTTGAAGTTTCCAAACGGGAGACTCTGCACACATATCACAACTAAGTTTTAACTTTGACAGCTCTTCTCTTAACGTTGTGACTTCTACAGCCCTTGTAACAATAAAACTGAAGACAGGCATGCCCGAGCATGCACAGGAAAGACCTGTTGTTTGGCCAGCTTAACTTCAGAATGAGAAACAGAACGAACTACAAACAAAAGCAGGACTGAAAGATTAAGCTCAGTGGTAAACTGCTTCTTTCCCCTCCACATTACAATACCGACTGTTGTGCAGGTTACCGGGGAAGCAACCCAGACTGTGGTTTATTTGTTGTCAAATCTACCACCTCCAAACTACCTTGTTTTCAGGAGTTCTCTTAAAGGAAAAACAAACAAAAAATCTGAACCACTTTCTGTATGAGGGGAAGCCGTACTTATAAAGCCTATTTACTGTGTACCAAAGCTTTGTTACAGCCAAGAGCCATATTTTCCCACAGCCCATATTCTTCCTCAACAGACACCCAGTTTCTTTCACAACGCCTCACTTAGCCTGCTAGGCTAAGGTGTTGACTACCTTCACTTTGTTTAAGCAAGACTGAGTGAAATGTTTGACATAACAGGAACACGGGGAGCTGATGGAATCTGTGAGTGATTGGTTGACTGCTACCTGTGCCAAGGACCACAACGCTGTACAAGACAACCTCCCGCTTAGCAGCTGATACACACTCCTTCATGAAAGACCAATTTCCAGTTTCCACAACTGTTCCCTGGAACCAACAGGCATATTTTACTGACTAGAATAGTTTCTTCCAAGTTCTAAGAAGCCACACCAAAAAAAAAGCATCTATGCAGACCAGAGAAAATCCACGTGGTTAGCAACTGACACTAGAAGTGCTAACAAGTTGCATATGGCTCATGTGGCAAGGTTTGACCACTCCTACAAAGAATGCACAAAAGATAGTATCTGCAAGTCATTCACATGATTTCTCAGAGGACTTCTGCTTGTTGCTCTGCAACATAGCAAGCACCTTTAGCCCAGAGTTTCTCCTGCTATTCACATATCCTTAGGAAAGAAAATGGAGAGGCATCATTCACTAAGTTTCAAGAGAAACTTTGGTCAGGTTCTTCATGTAAGGCTTAGTCTAGAATGCTTCTGCATTCCTGTCCCCTGTAAGGCAAAGTACGTTTTGTTGTTCATTCCAGCAATATTATTCAAACAGGTGATTTGAACATGCTTAAACACCAGGGCTGATGGAAAATTTTCCTTCAAGAGCACATCTTCAGGTAAATTTGGAATTCTTTCTTCAATCTTAAGGCAACTAGTAGCTGACTTTTTAAATGTTGAACACACAACAGGGTTGTGCTCACACTACCACATTAAAAGTGCCATTACAAAGCCAACCAGAAGTTTTATAGGAAACTATGTTCATACTTCAGCAACTGACTATAGCCTGGCAAGACAAAAATAACAAGGAAGTCTCTGAACTTGCATGCAATATATATATATATGTGATTACAGAAAAATAAACTCCAATTTCAAGGGGCAAAAAACACACAGTAATTGCTTCTGTGACAACAGTACTAGTCTAATTAAAACACATTGAAAAGAAGAGCACTGTACTTGGCACTAGCTCCATAAACACCTGGATCTTTTGTGCTACACAACACAGTAGCTGCGGAGTGTATCAACGGTTCTTAAAGTGCTTCAGTTGTCCCACTAAATGGAAAACACTCCACTCCACCCCACTGCAAGAAACAGGGAAACAGTCACTTATTTGTGTATTAAGGGAAATCAGAAAGCAAGGTCCACATATTGGTCAACAGGCAGAAAAACAGAGTACATCACCTCACCAACAGTTATGGGGAATGCATCTAAACCCGCCTGAGGCTGCAGCTTCAGCAATCACCGGGTCATCACCGATACAACACAGAGCGCAAGCACGGCTGTGAGCCTCCACACACCTCCAGCTGCTACATCCAGACCAGATCCGCGACATCCCGGGTCCCACAAAACTGACCACAACCGCCCGGTGCCGGAAGGGTCCGGCCCCTTCTTGTGACACGGACGCCACTCCCGGGCACCCGGATAATACACCCCGGGTGCACCAGCTGAACTCCCGCAGTTCTCACGGAGCTGCGCGACACACGCGCTTCCCTCCCCACCTCCGCCCGGCTGCCCCGCTCCCCCCCGCGAGGGGCACACCCCTGCCCTCCGCCGGGGATGGCACACGCGGGGGTCAGCTGCCACGGGACGGGGAGGGAGCGGCAGGAAGCGATCCCCGGAGCGCCGCCGGCAGCCGCCACCGGGGCCGGGCCGGGAGCCCGGAAAGGGCTCACGCAGCAGGGGAACCACCGCTGCTGGCCCGGGCGGCACCGCGCGGCCCTCGGCGGGCTGCGCTCACCTGCTGCCCGCGGGTCCGGTGCCGGTGCTGGTGTCGATCCGGTGCCGGTGTCAATGCCGGTCCCGGCGTCGGTGTCAGTCCTGGTGCTGGAGCGGGGCACGGGCTGGGGCGGCACCGCCGCTCTTCCCTCACCGCCCGGCCCCGCCCGGCCCCGGCAACGCCGCCAGCCCCGACCAATCGCCCGCCGACCGCGCCGCACCCGCACAGGCATCGCCAATCGAAGCCTCGCGCGCTCCGCCCGCGGCCCGGCCCCGCGCTCCGCCCCCCGCCCCGCCTCGGGAGCCGTTGGAAGCGGGGAGAGCTCGCGTGACCCCCCGGGAAATCATAACATATTATATGTATCTTTAATATTCCGTTCTATTCCACCCTCTCCCCGGGATTCCCGCCCGGTCCCGCTCCCCGCCGCGGCCCCTCAGGGCGGGCGGTGCGGCTGCTGCGGGGCCGCGGGGTGGATACGGCTGTGGGCACGCGCGGCCCGGGGCTGCGGAACTGCCCGGGCGGCGGGAGAGCGCGGAACGGGCGCGGCCCGGAACGGCGGCGGCGCGGTCCGTGCTGCCGCGGGCCCCTGGCGCGAGGGCACCTGCGCGCGGGGGCCGGGCGGGCCTGAGCCAACATAGCGCCCCCTGGCGGGCGGGCGCCCCGTCAAGGGGAGGGGCCGGGCCGGGTGTGGCCGCCAGGGGGCGCCGCAGGGCAGGGCAGGGGCGGGGCGGGGCCGCATAAAGGGCCCCGCGCACGGCCCCGACCCGCATCGCGACCGCCCCGCGCTGGGAACGGAACGGGATCGGGAACGGCACTGCCAGCGCCGCAGGTAACGGGGGTCCGCACCGCCGCAGGGCCCCGCGGCCGCACCGCACCCTTTGTCCTTCTCCCGCCCCTCAGTGGGGCCTCGAGGGGCGGGTTTGTGCGTGTGTTTAAGGGCTTCTTTCAGGCGGTCCGGGCGGGACCCCCGAGGCCGCGCCCCGCCCGCCCCGAGTGTCGCTGGAGGTGCCTCGGGAGCTGCGGGTGCTGCACCCCGGGATCGGCTCCGGTGTGTCTCCTGCCGCTGTCCCTGGCTCTCCGGGCAGTCCGTGGTGTCCCCTGCGCGGGCCGGGCACGGAGCCCCTCGCGTGTCCCCTCCCGGCTGTGCCCGGGCGGGGCCGGGGCCGGGATCGCAGCCTCAGCCCGGAGGGCACATCCCGCTGTGCCGGGAGATCGCCTTGGCAGAGCTGGGCCGGGTTGCGGGCGGGGAAGGGGCGGTGCGGCCGAGAAACAGGCGAGATCTGTGTTGGTGACAGCGAGCGAACCTCCTCCGAGCGGAGCGTCTGTAAGCCGCAGTCAAGGACTTGTTGCAATAGCGAATTATTGACTGTAGGCCCTGAGCCCTTCTTTAGGACCAAGGAGTATTTGGAAATGCAGTTTCCCTAAAGCTGCCTTGGCTACTTGCCGGGGTTAAGCATATTTAAAGGAGGGTTGCTGTAGGAGAAGGAACTTGCTGGTTCAGTATAAAATCAAAGGAGAAGAGTGACAGAGCTGAACTCCAAGGAATGTGTGCTCTCTAGAGCGCCTCTTGGCATGTTGGCTCTGGTGTGCAGGAGAGGGATGCTACTGCCCCTGTTCATGGAGAAACTGGGGACGTTGCTGTCTGAGGAGGGAAAAAGTACCAGGGCCATGATCAGATAAAAGTGTTGGATGCTGTCAGAGATGTTGAAGAAGCTGCTGTTTCCACGTATCAGTGCAGATGTATCTCAGTGGAGGTGTGTCAACTGCCTTTGTGCTCTCCGTGTGACAGCAGCATCATGCTTCTGAAGCCAGCTTTGCAAAACCTATTGCTGTGACTGACATACTCTGCTTTGCCTCAGTTAAGTAGAACCAAACCACAAAACAAGTGATGCTGGGTTGGTGCCTGTCTACATTTTTACTTAAATGAATCAGACTGTTTCTCAGACTAAATGCCAAAAGTAAAATTGAAGTCTCCTGAGCAGCAATTCTGTGCCTAGGCCATGGAGTGTGATACAGTCCTTATTTAGGTAGTAACAATTTAAAATTGGGCCCAAAATACTTGCATAAATAAATTGAGTTCAGGCAGAGTGTGGTCATATGAAACTCAAGTTTTCCACGAGGACTAGAGAGGCCTAATATAAGCCAAGATACTGTCTTTGTTTGGGATAGAAATGCCTGATGTAGTTTATCTTTCAAATTTATGTGCTTATAGTAAACTGAGTCTCAGTACCACAACCTCATTTACTTTTTTTTTTTTTTTAGATTTTCACTCCTTAAGAGATTTGGAAAAGCTTGATCCTCTGAACATGGCTTAGAAAGTTTATTCTCTTGCCAGACTGAAAATGTATAATGGATTGGATTTTGGAAGTACAGCACAAGTTGGTTTAATTTAAAAAAAATAAAAGAAAAGGGAAAATTTGAACCTAGAAGTAATCTCCCCACATGCCTGTAACTTGGGGCACTTGCACTGCAAACTTCACACCTCTGAATAACTTTGTCTAGATGAACAGATTCAGTGGACAGTAGGGCCCTTCATTCTGGGTCAAATCATTCGTGGCCCTCCATATCTGTGAAACTGCAACCTGAGGCACAAGGGCTTGGTATCTCACTGTAGTATCCCAACAGCTGCACACAAGAACAGGACTATCTTGGAAGGGGGAGCTTGCCAAGTCATTGCTCTTGCATAATCAGAGCTGAGAACAGAGAAGCTGTGGCTGTTGGAGAGCAGGGAACTGTGTTAGAGCAGTTCAGTGGCTGGTGGGTTTTTTGACAAAGAACAAAGTGCAAATAGTAGAGCAGAGTTCAAGTTTATTTGTTTGAGGCTTTGTTCACAAATATCTTGGGAAACCTCTGTTCCCTACACCAAAACAAATCTGTCCAGTATTTATTTTAACAGTAGAAATAAAGCTTGCCACTAGAAAGTACTCTTGATGTTTAGCCTTGGGATTTTTCTACCTGTTTCCTTCCTTCCTGGGAGGAGGAAGCTAATAAAGAAGCTGACAATATATTAATCCTCATAGTGCCAGCAATATGAGGTGTCATTGTAATCATGTCTGTTAACTCCTGTTTTTCAGAAAAAGGTGGAGAAAGAGGGAACTGGACTAGAACTTGTGAAATCTAAAATAAACAAAGCTCATTTATTTATGTGGAAATTGGGGGGGAAATTTGTTCATGCTTTTGAATTCTTTTGTACAACCATAATTAAAGCACATGCCCTTAATTCTCAGATATTAACCTTTTTATCCTCACAGATCTTCTAGGATCTGGGGCTCTAAGAAAAATACCAGTTAGCATGAAACTGGGGACAAACTGTGGTTATCTTCAAGACTTTGGGAGAGAACTTGTGCTATGTTGGTGCCTCTCCTAGCTGTGTTGTTAAAATGCAGGAATTGGTAGTTTTTTACTTAGGTTGGGCTTTTTTATGTCTATTGCAGCTCAAGATGTCTAAAAAAATCCATGGAGGCTCCGTTGTGGAGATGCAAGGAGATGAAATGACACGGGTCATCTGGGAACTGATTAAAGAAAAGCTGATTTTTCCTTATGTAGATCTGGATTTGCACAGGTAATGGCTCTTTGTGACACATGGCTACTTTGTACTGCAATTTGCATGTGTCATTAAGCTGATGGTGCTGAGAGCGGCCCCTCTGGGGTTCCTCACAGCAGTAAGCAGTGAATGCTTAATTGTTAGTTTTTTTCCTGTACTGTACCTCTAAGAAGGTCTCTCACAGATATGGCCTGTATTTTATCTCCTGTACCTTGGCTACCCAGCACCTGTATTTTATCTCCTGTACCTTGGCTTCCCAGCACCTGGGCAGTCTATGTGACTCCCTGCAGCCTAAACAGTTAGAAACATGGGGTGTTTCAGGCACTCCATGACTTGCAGCCTGGCCTGTGGACCCTAAGCAGGCTTATGACTGCTTGCCATATCTGTTTGAAGATCTGCCCAGAGGACAAAAGGGTGCTTGTAGGGCATAGACTCTGCCCTGATGCCTGTAAGCTTGACCTCTGCTGTTGACAGTGAGCTAATTGTTGCAATTATTCCCTGAGCCTGTGCTGTGCTTCTGCACTCGCTTCTGGAAAAAACAAATACTAGCAGCTGGTACTGCCAAAAGAGCATGCTATCTACAGCATCTCGCCAAGAAGGTCAAATATTCTCTTCCCTTTCTAGCCACCAGGCTATAACTATTAGAGAAGCATCCAGCTACATTTCTCCTAGCCACAGACATACCTTCTATGGTATCTACCATAATTAAACCCACAAGTCTGACCTCTTCCCCTGCTACTGGAGTCATTTGTATACCACCTACATCAGGCTTTCTGCTTGCTGGTGTTGAGAACCAGGCAAACAGAAACCAGCAGCATAATACATGCCCACAGTCTGGAGAGCATCCCTTTTCAAAGAGGGGTGGGAGGAGGGAAAGCAAACCCCTGGCTGAGGCAGCACAAGGGCTACATTTAAGTACAGCTGGCCACATTCAGGGCTGTCCCATGCTGGGCACCCATTGTTTTCCCAAAGCTATTAAAACAGTGAGTAAGGGAAATGTGCTTTCTCTGACTGCTTGAGGGGAATATTGGCCATTTTTCTGCCAGGGTAGGATTGTGGGTCCATTGTCAAAGCAGCTTTTAAGCCAATTGTAGCTTCATGTGCTCAGTACATGAAATAACCCAGAACCCTCAGCACAAGAGGTTTGAAACAAAGGCCCATATTCATCTGGGGGTTGTGCTGCTCCGTACTATTAGATTCCTAGCCTGAAAGCTGCCATTGCAGAAAGCTCAAAAGGGAAGGCTAGAGGAGACACTGTGCCATGCTGGCAGAGAACTTCAGCTGTAAACTGAAACTCTCCTTTCTCTAACCTTCTCTACCAGCAGCAGAAGTGTCACTGTATAAGTCCATGTTTTCTTCCAGTCCAGCAGCATTTGAACTGGAAGAGGGACAACTTCAGTTATGACAGAATGCTGGAACTACACTCATAAGCACGTATGAGGTCTGATTTCTGTCCTGTTGGACATAAACAAATGTCCTGGGCAGTTCTGACCATCTTTGTGGGTTTGTTACAGCTATGACTTGGGCATTGAGCATCGTGATGCTACAAATGATAAAGTAACCATGGAAGCTGCTGAAGCCATAAAGAAATACAATGTTGGCATCAAGTGTGCAACCATCACTCCTGATGAGAAGAGAGTGGAGGAGTTCAAGTTGAAGCAGATGTGGAAGTCTCCCAATGGGACAATCAGAAACATCCTGGGAGGCACAGTTTTCAGGGAGGCCATTATCTGCAAGAACATTCCCCGGCTGGTGTCAGGATGGGTGAAACCCATTGTCATTGGCCGTCACGCCTATGGGGATCAAGTGAGTCACTTTAGTGCTTACCTCTCTTTTTATCTTACCAGCCTTAGTCTTGACTCTATAGAGCTACAGACTGAGACATCCCTGTGCTCCTGCTCTGTCCCTTGCACTCCACCTGGGAGCAGGTACTTGCTAGCACTTTGTTAGTACTGCACCTGGCAAAGTGTGGGAGAGCCTGGTTCGTGCCTCTCTTCCTTAGATAGAGGAATGCTGTATAAACAGCATTCAGAGGCCTGGATTGGATTGGATAGATCTGTACTTAGATACGGGGTATATAACTCCTCTCAATTATTGTTCATCTCTGCAGAACCCTATTCCCTACACAACAATGTTGTGAGAAAATATCCTTTTCACTGCCCATCTTCTTACTTCTCAGGACTTTCTGGTGTCAGATGTTGCTCACAGCAAAAATGAATCCAAGAGAGTGATTTTTAGAAGTGGGCAAAATTGCCTTCTGTATAGGGATGTGGGTTTGGGTTTTTTTATATTTTTTAACTGGGATCTGCTGCTTAACTTGCACAACACTCCTGCAGAGTTGGTATCCATAGTGAGTACATTGGAATGTGGTACAGAAGTAGGAAAACAGCCTTTATCAGAGCTCTCCTGCCAGAGGTAGTACAAAGCCGTGGAAAGCCCTAGCACGGCACTCAGTGATGTGCCCTTTGGGTAGGCTAGAGGACAAGAATCAATCATACTGTTCTCCATGGGTAATGATATGCTGCAAAACAGCCAAACATGACAAAAGCAAAATCTTCTAAAAGAGCCAAGTGCTTAAATGGATGAGTAAACCCACAAGTCACAAAATTACCTGGGATGGGAAGGTAAAGTAATAAATAAAGAGGAAAATAATTGAAAAACCTTGACGCTAGAAAAGAATGGGATTCAACATCCTTAACAGTACTGAATAACTGAGAAGGTCAAAATAATAATAGGAAACAGCGGATTAAAGGGGAAGGATTGAAACCCTGCCAAAGGATGAGATTAAAGTGAAAGGGATGATATAAGAACTTATAAAGGACATATGAGACACTTCTTTAACTTCAGAACAGCTCAGGGAACATGTTCCCTTGATAGGAGGGAAACAACATGGAAAAAAGGATAACAAATTTCAAATAGTACTGTTCAGGGCAACTGGGAAAAGGAGATATTTAAAAACTTGAAATACATGTTTGCTCTTCTGATTCCGTGTATCTCAGAGGACCAAAATGTGTATCCATGTATGGAATTCAAAGAACTTGTACTACAGGTTTCAGATGTCATCTTGTATGATGTATGAGCCCCCCTTATTTATGAGATCAGTAGTGGTGATATGAGTGGTTGTTTTTGAGGCAGGGAGAGGAAGGAGCCATTCTACTCACCAACCACACAACAGTCTTTGCACTTTAAAACGTCAGTGCATCTGCAAAAGTACATCCTCTGCCCATTGATGGGACCCAAGAATTTGTGAGCTTTTTCCCTTAAAGGGGAGGATGCCTCCTGAAACTGGCAGACTCTTGACTACTTAGGGACATGGTTTAGTGGTGCACGTGGCAGTGCTAGGTTAACTGTTGGACTTGATCTTAAGAGTCTTTTCCAACCTAAATAATTCTATGAGTCTACTTGTCTTTCTAATCCCTAGTATAATAATCCAATGACCACATGGCTGAATAAAGAGTCTACTTAATGTTTTTTTTAATACAACTGCTTTTCTGCACCCTGCCCTCCCAAATGAAGGTTGTCTTTTATGTTTCTCTCTTTCTGATAGATAAAATCATCATGGCAGTTTTCTTTTTTTTAACAGTACAGAGCAACTGATTTTGTGGTTCCTGGGCCTGGAAAAGTAGAGATGACCTACACTCCCACAGATGGAGGCAAACCAGTCACATATCTGGTCCATAACTTTGAAAGTAGGTATTTTCTCTAAGTAGTGATTAAAACTGATTTTAGGTTTAATTCAACCTTGAATTGTCAGTCAGAGCTATTTGATGGTAAAATATGACTTTGAGGTAGAGCGGGGAAGAAAGTTGACACCACCTTCATTTATCTCTCAAGTACTGAAAGTTACTTGAAATCTTCCTGGGACCAGAGAGGCATATCAAACACACAATCATACTAGACTGGCCACCTGTCATGCTCTTTGTATGATAACTCTGGTAGCAGCATCTATGTTTTTCTCTCTGATCAGAGGGAAACTTGCTGTGTAAACATGGCTTGACCAAAGGGGAGATATATTTAAGAACAATTTGGGTATAATTCTTTCTGGGTTTAGTTGTCTTACTGGTCTCTATCTACCTTCACAGTTTTTGCCCTTCTTTATGAAGCAGTCTTTTTTTTTCCTTTTTTTTCCTCTCAATAAAAATGAGAATTAACACTTAGCCTGCAAGGTGGGAAGGAGTAGGTTCTAAGTGTTTTAAAAGATACAGTCCCAAATGTTTTGGTGTCCCTCCTGTCTGTATGACTGTGCTGGTTATATACAGGTTGCTAGGCTCAGGAGGAGTCCTGACATTGCTGGGCTCTGTTGCATGGAAACAATTACACACATGCTGCCAGAACTCAGGCTGTTTTCCCCAGGGGCAGGGTTCAGGAAAACATCACACAAGTTCTCTCTCTTGTCTATCAGTGATCAAAGAGTTCAGTATTTGTAGCCATGGTGACTTATGTGTGAGTGTTGGGATACTTGTGTTTGTTTAGCTACAAAAAAACTTACGTCCACAGAATCCTGGTTTGTGTGCAATTTGTTTGGCAAACAGATACCGGGACTGACGTATGACGCTCTTGTAGTATTTGATTTCTCTGGCATTCTTCCTCGTAAGAGCCTAAATCTCTACTGTCTCGTTGCACAGCCTTTTATTTGGAGTTCACCTGCTTAACTGCCAGTCCTAATTTGTTTTCATTTGCTAGGTAACTGGTGAGCTTGTACTGGAGATGTCTGGCCATCCAGCTGCCACTCTGAATTGCTGCTCTGCTTTGCATCAGTGCAAAGATGGCAGATTGCTTCTGTTGCTCTGGGGAACTGCCCTCCCCACAGATAACTGTTGTGCCACCATATTTCCACAATGTATAAGGGAAGCTTGTCTTATTGCTATGCTAATATGTGCAATATTGACACTGAATCAAGAGATTTTAGTAGGCAGTAGGATTGTATGATTGCAATGAGGAATATTTTTTACCTATATGGAAATAACTATTTGAATAAAACTTAATAGCTGTCATCTAGCAACCATGAAAATATGGCTCCAGAGGACACAGTCTCTGTAGCTGATCAGACCCTATTCCATCCTTGACTCACTAGAAGAGGCATGGGGACAACATGTATTTTCACTGGTAACAACAGGAATTTCATTCTCTGCCAATATCAACTTTAGATGACCTTGCTATCTTGGCAAGCAGATAAACCTTATCTAGCTTCCCCTCTTCATTCTGCATGTATGTTCATGTAGTAATAAGCATCTGGAGGTAAGGACAAGTGAATATTAGGAGAGGGTATTAAAAAAAAAATGTGTGTTTCCAGAGCAAAGGTCTCTGATACAGGCACTGTACAAAAACTACAGGGGTGGTGGTAGTGAGTTGCTTAAAATTAAGTGCACAGTGCTTTTCACTAGAAACACAGAGCTGTGCTCTGAAGGTGGCAAAGCTTTTTCATGAAGCTCTAGACCCTTCTTTCACCCAAAATCAGCCTCTTCCATGATCTGAATACTGCTTTCTCCCAGGTGAGCTGGGCTGCAAGTTCAAGGCACTTCCATTCATGCTTCTAACACATCTGCATTAACAATCCAAGTCATGTGAGTGTTGATAGTTCTTCAGAGCCTTCTCAGGACTTGCCCAAGCACCCACATGACTGGCACATTCTTCCCACAACTTGCTGGAAGTGAGCCTGAGCAGGTGAAACAAAGCTGCATGGTAGGCCAGACACGTGCTGAAAAGATGCAGGAATGCATGTGGCAGCTTGTTTACCTGAGCTAGGCAAAGCAGTCTTTGACTGCTGGAGTTAGTTCTGCAGTCAAAGCATTTAAGATGAGAGCAAATCCGTTTCTGGCTTTGACTGAGATCCCCTGCTCCAAACTGCCACCTGCTGCTTTGATAGAAAAATACTGTATTACTTAGATGGCTAGCAGGAGTTCAAGCACACTCACTTCTGTCACAGTTTTGCTGCTTAGGCTGCTTAGGAGTAGGAAGAAACTTCTTATGGGGATTAGATCACAGTATTAAGATGTACTTAGCTGTAAAACAAAACCACCTTCCTATCCATGTGTCACAGGACTGCTGGAGCTTTGAGCTGATAGTGCAAAGAGAATCTTCTCTTGGAAGAATCAGCCTTTAAATTGAGAACTAGATCAAGACATTTGGGGATACCACCAGCCTGCCTGCCAGCCAGAGTATTCTAGGGGAGAATGTCAAGTTCTTAATCAAAACTAAATCTAGTTGATTCCTATCTGTTCTTCCTCCACTAACAGGCTGTGGTGGTGTAGCCATGGGAATGTACAATCTTGACCAGTCTATCAAGGATTTTGCCCACAGTTCCTTCCAAATGGCACTGTCTAAAGGCTGGCCCCTCTACATGAGCACCAAGAACACCATTCTGAAGAAATATGATGGCCGCTTTAAAGACATCTTCCAAGATATCTATGACAGGTAACTAGTTGTGTACCCTCTACTGTATAAGTCTGCAGCAGGAACATCCCCTCCAGCCTTGTGAGTTGCATTTTAAGACATTCAGCAGCAGTTCGGGAGGGAGGGGATGCCTTCTCTGTCATGGTCTCCCTTGTCCTGCAAGGCACAGTACTCAATATTTAAAGCTCTGCTAACTATGGCTGTGGTGTTCATCCCTTCCACTAGAGAGTCAGATTCTCTGTAGGTGCCTCTGTGGTCCTGAAGCAGCCTTGCAGTAGCTTAGCAAAGCAGACAAGGGAAAAAAGAGTAAAGAAAATGCAAACTTACTCTCATTTTTGTTTGTACTCATCTCTGTGCACCTCTCTATGCACAAATTGTGCAAATCCCTGTTTATATGGCAAGGTGTTCGGTTTTCTGTTTTCCAGAGAATATAAGTCCAAGTTTGAAGCCAAAAAGATATGGTATGAGCATAGGCTCATTGATGACATGGTTGCTCAAGCCCTGAAATCTGAAGGAGGCTTTGTCTGGGCCTGCAAGAACTATGATGGGGATGTGCAGTCTGACTCTGTTGCACAAGGTATGAGATGCTTCCTGTGCTACACTGAAGTAAGCTCAGTGGCAGTCTCTTGGGACCTTCCGTCACATCTTCTATTGTGGCCCAGGAGGTGGTCTTGGGTCTCAGAACTTACATTTCAAGCCTGTGGCTAGTCATGGAGATATCAGGCTGTCAGTTTTCTGATTTCACTTTCACAAGAAAATCTATTGAATGTAGACTGTGTATTTATTTACAGGAGGGAAGTTCCTACCAACATAAGTGATAGGCTTCCTATTCTAATGGACGGTATCCAGACAGCTGGGACACTGTTGCTGACTGGTGATGAGTGTACTGGCAGGTGCTCTACCAATAACTAAGAAAATCTGTCAGGTGTAAAGAGAGAGATTGATCCACTTAACTTTATGGACTTGTAGTGCTTGATCGGCATCCTACATAAGCAAGCTGCCTGGTGCCAAAACAAATGCAGAATCCTACAGGACAAGATGTGTGGCTTTATGTGATATGCTCTTTATAAAGTAATGCCACTAAACTGCCTCCCATAGAACAAGGATGTGTGTTGGACAGATGCACATCTCTGAAATCTACAGAGTTAGAAGTGATGTGAATGTCCAGTTTCACTAGCTCCTGTTCCTTTCACTAAAGCAAATGCTCTTGATAAGGAGTTTTGTTTCCTGTTTCCCTGTGGGGAAGATAAGCAGCCCAACATTGCTTATTTATGATTCTTTTTCTTTTACTGTACTTTTTGGTGAAAATCTGTCCAGCAAGTTAGGTAAGAACACTGATTTTCTTGAAATGGTGCAGAATGTCTGTATATCTCTATCTCATGGTTCAGCAGCACTTCCTGATCAGATGAGCTGTTATGATTAGCCAGTTAGTTGCAGCGGCACTTGCTGTTCAGGGATACTCACATCAAGGCTGGGAGTACGTAGGGGGACTGTAGGATGGGGGGGTTAAGGGGAATTTAATGGAGCTGTCCAAAGGAGACACTGAACTTTTTAAACTTGTATCATTCTGTAGGCTATGGTTCTCTGGGAATGATGACCAGTGTGCTGATCTGCCCCGATGGCAAGACTGTTGAAGCAGAAGCTGCTCACGGCACAGTTACTCGTCACTACCGCATGCACCAGAAAGGCCAAGAAACCTCCACTAACCCCATTGGTGAGCTGCCTTTTACTGCCCTTCAGTGATCTCTACACATGAAAGAATAAGCTTAGAGTGAGAACATCTGCATCCTTTCTGCAGAGAATTGCACCACCAAAACTGCAATAATGCAGTTCATAATGCATTTTTCTTCAGTGGTGACTTTGATGACCCACCCTTAATGGGAAGGAAGCATCTAACATTCATAAGTGCTCATTGGTGGAAAGGGACGACAAGAGTCAGAGTGTCCACAAACAATCATAAAGTTTTATTAGTGAATTACACACTTGACATGGAAATTGGTATGTTAGTCCCTGACATACTATATAAGCACACAGCTGTAGGTTTTGGATAAAGGGATAGGATGAAAGAGAAGAGAGAAATTAAAGAGGGAAAGATGAATGAAAGAAAGAAAGGAAAAGAGAGAATTAAAGAAGAGGAGAAAAGAGAGGGAGGTCTTTGGTCTCAATCCTACCATGCCTACTTCCTGCCACTCATTCTTGCACTTGCGCTGTACTGTGTTGTGGTTTCTCTCACAGAAAAGTGCTGCCCTATCTCCACCTGCCCCCCCTTCTCCAGTCAACTCTTGTTCTTTCTCACAGCATGTTAATATCAACAGTTCTTGGTTGGGTCTATGGACATGGGTTATTGGTGTTTGAGACATACACCACAGACAGTGTTTCTGATAAGCTTGAGAGGGGCTTAGTCCAGGCATAGTTCATTAAGGCCAAGGCCTAATGAGCATTTCTTGGATCACAGTGTGGCCTGAGGGGGCGGGCAGGGGAATGCACTACCACAATCCATCACTATAGTGAACTCCTCTGGGCCTCTACAGAGACTGGAGCAAAATCAGGCTGGAATGGAGTGAGTGTGAGGAATAAACCAGACCTAACCTAGACTTTGAGACATGCATTCAGTTTTCAGCAAGCGATTTATAGCCATAAGGGCCTTAAGGTTTAGATTGGTTGTTTTTTATTTTACTCATCTTTCTGATGCTCCAAAAGACCCAGCCACACCCCAGACTTTAACTACACACTTAAAGTGTCAATGCACTTAGAACGGGACATAAGGGAAAGAATCCTTTAAAATTGCATAGAGACCAGACTGTAATATAGTAGGAGGAAGAAGACTGCACCCTTCTGTCAGAAAGATAATGTCCTGTGTAACCACAGAGTCCTACCACATGTCATACTTTGTTCCTACCCAAGTCAGAAAGAAAGATAAAATGACGTGTGAAGAGATTACTGGAGGCAGTGAGTACTTTCTGGGGTCTGTTCTTTTTTAGAGCTGCACAAAAGGCAAAGAATACCTGGATGAAGATAAGTGTTCTCTTTCCCATACCAGATTTTCTATATTTTTCCTCTGTTTTCAGTTTTTTTGATATAAAAAATCCAATTATTGTTTCACATGATGATTTAGAACGATTTCCAGGGAGTTCTAGAAGGATAGAATAACCCCGTGTTCTCTCTCAGCCTCCATCTTTGCCTGGACAAGAGGACTTGCTCACAGAGCTAAGCTGGACAACAACACTAGCCTCAAGAACTTTGCAGCTGCCCTGGAAGAAGTCTGCATTGAGACCATCGAGTCTGGCTTCATGACAAAGGACCTTGCTGCCTGTATCAAAGGCCTACCTAAGTAAGTGTATGAAATAACCAGCTGTGCTTGAAGGAGGCTGTTTTACGTAGTGGTTCTGAACAGCATTTGCTCGAATGTTATTTTAGTATGGTGAAGAACAGGAGTCTGCCTCAGAACAGGACTCAGTGTACTCAGTGCTGTACAAACTGAACACGAGACACTCCCTGACCAAAGTAGCTTAGTCCAGATTGCTTGGTCCCTGTTATTGTACCAAATGAATGGGCAAAAAAGTAAGGAAGGAACTGTTAAGAGTTGGTTTTTTTATGACAGTCTAGCTACATTGGTCAGATCCTACCTTCATCCTAATAAATGAAGAAAACCTACATAACTGCCAAATATCACCTGTATACCCTCTTCTCTGGAGCCTTTTGACAGAAAAAAAAGAACACAGCCTGATGAGTAGGAGATAATTCTTTTGGGTTTAGAGGCAAGACTTAGAGTTCTTTGAACAGTCTTCCCCTAATGCCTGTTTTTTTGTTTCCCCCCCTCCAGTGTCACACGCTCCGACTACCTGAACACCTTTGAGTTCATGGACAAGCTCGCTGAAAACCTGAAGCAGAAGCTGGCCTCTCTGCCCAAACTTTAAGGCAGGGGTTCTACTCAAGCTCCCCTAGCAAGGTGTCTCCCACTTACATGAGAGTGTAAGTGGCACCATATCATGCTTTGTTGTGCTTTTTTTAGGATGTTCTTCATCTTTGGCCTCTGGTATTTTCACACTCTTTGGCAGATACTCCTCATCAGAATCAACTCTTTGCCTAATTACTCTAGTTTTTCTGTTGGTTTGCTGTCTGATGCTCTTTCTGCTCACACTTGAGTCCTCCTGCAAAGCACAGGCACTTGAAGTCTATTTCCTGAAGAAAAGCAAATTTTGTGGCCTGGAATCACCTGAGGGAACATCATGACTTGAGAAGGTATGAACTGGGCTTTTTAATAAACTCTCCATATTTTGGATCTCTTAACCTGTTGCATTAAGTCACTACTTTCAAGACTGGGCAGCTGTGCTGGATTCACCATAAATGTACTTTCAAGATCTTGGACTCCATCAGGACAGCAGGAATGGTGCTCCACACTAAAGTCTTTGCTCTTGCTGTCAAAAGCCCACACACAAGCCTTTTGCCCCACCTCACAAACTTCAGACTCACTAGAACATGTTGCAACTTTTGCCTGAAGAAGCTTCTTTGCATTTTGAGCACGCTCTTCACCTTGAGATATATCAGGACTACTTTTTGCACTGTTTTTAATTGCACTTGTTTTCTTTTTTCCTGTGCTTGCTTTTTTAACAGTCATTTTCTCACCAGTTCTAGGTTTTCTTAACAGGCTCCCTCAGGGGTATAAAAACATTTACCCACGATTGCTCACGATGTACTTGCTGAATTTTTACAGTCTCACTCCCCTCAGATGTGAAACTATGCCAATATGTAGATGATATTCTAATTGGAGGAGATTCCCATGAAAAGGTGGAGGAAGCAGCAGCAGTGTGGGAAGCATTACGTGAAAGAGAAATTGAAATTCCACCTGAAAAATGTCAAGGACCAAATAAAGAAGTAAAATTTTGGGGTACTTGATGGAGTGCAGTCAGTGCAGCAGTTCCTCCAGACACTTTAAAGGAAATAAAACAAATACAGATGCCCCAAATCAAAGAAAGAATTACAACAGTTAGTGGGAACTTTAGCATATTGGAGCAAACATGTACCTGGATTTTCTATCATTGCTGGCATATGTGGCACTTTATCGTGCTTTGTTGTGTAACATTTCAAACACTAGACAAAAATGAACATAACACTTAAAATTTTTAAAGATCATGTTTTCTTAAACCCCTTGAGCTGCTGCGCTAGGCCCTACTTTTGCCAAGCAGAGGAATGGGATACTGTTCAACTTCAATGTGGGTCTGGACTCCTAACAGCACACCTGAGGTTTCTCTCTGTGACTTTGATCTGTGTTTCTCTTATTTCTTTATCTCAGTCTGAAAGCCAGTCTGTGTCACATCTCTGGTCAAACCGGCCGTGACCTACTGTCCAACTGACCTCAAATCAGAACCGTCCTCCTCTCTCCAGTACTGTCCATGAGTATAAGTGGGTTCACAGGGCTATGCCAGCTCTGTTGCAATCCCTCTCAATTTATCTTTCAGTGCCAACAGGAGCAGAGTATCCTGACACTAAGGGATTTGGTTCCATTGCTGTGGTCAGGACTGTAGCATTCAAGAAGCACTTAGTAAATGCTGGAAATGAGCCTTACGGGCTAAGATCCTATTAAAGTCATGCTGCAGTGTCTAAATGCAGGCCCTGCACTTAGTTATGCTCCTTCTGACTGGATGTGAAGCATAGGAACTGTTATCTCTTCTCCCCTCCCCCAATTCATAAAGGTGCAAAACTTCTAATTGTCTGGGCTACTACTTACCCTTTCTGTTGTGATACAGCATCAGATCATGACTGTGAAAAACTATTCCATCCACGGTTTTGTGTTCTGGGTTTTTTAAGGAATAGTTTTAGTTCAGACTAAAATAAAAACCAACTAACATTCTTTGTGTCTTTCCTTCCTTTGTGTGATTAGCAGATACTGGGAAATTCTGCCTCAGAGAGACAGTCCAGTAGCTTTTGGCACAATCCAGTACAGGCTGGGACAGACTGTTGGAACAAGCACAAAATAATATCTCCCTTCTTAGAACAGAGTTTTAATTTGTTCTGGCCCAGGTAAAGCTGTGACCTGTAGTGTGGTAGGCATCAGGTAGTGTACAGGAATTTAAAAGGTACCACTTCCATTGAAATTTTATTCTGGGACTAATAGAAACTGATATATCACCACTTGGCAAAACAGAAGCTGGTTAGACCTGAACTAACTCTGACCCTGCACAGCTCACTAGCTAAAGGTGGTGATTAGGATAGAAATGCCAATGTTAGACTAAATGAGCAATGTTAGGCATGTGTGTACCAGGGTGAATTTATGCTGATACTTTTGGTCAGTGTTTGGCCCTGCCACCTGTGAAAGCTTTGCTCTTTCCCTGCCAAGTTATGGGAAAACAAGCACTGATAAACAGGAAAGTTGTCCTTGAAGAGAGCTTCTTGTATAAACTGCTTTAATTGGTATTCTGTGATTGACTAGTTATCCTCCAAGGTCACTTGAAGGAGAGATTGAGGAGGAGGATGAGGAAGGCTCGGCCCCAGACTCAATTAAGAAAGACCCCCCAAAACATACAGCACATGCGTGAGGGGATTGCCGAAGTTCTCACGTGTGCGCAGAAGAGGTGCTCTGACATAACCGGGAGGTGGGACTGAGGGCCTCGGGCTGGGCAGTGCTGGCCACACCTAGGGGGGGTTGTGGCCACTTAATTAATTGTATAAAAGGCAGATAGTGCTTTCTTAGAGGGAGTTAACTTCACACTAAGGACAACGTTGCCTTTGGCAGGGACGCCTGCCAGTTAGTGAATTTACTGACTCCTCAAGGATGCAGCTTCTGCATGCTAGGGCAGTAAGATAACTTTATGGGCAACAGCTGGGTAACTGGGGCTTATTTCTCTCCTCCTTCCTCCCTTTTGGGTTTGTTCGTTTTCTTGGCCAACTTTTGGTAATAAATATTGGTTTTTGTTGAGCTAGCAATGGTGTCTAGTTTTTCATGTTCCAGTATATCTCGGACCTTTCCCTATTACAGTGTGTTTGAAGCACAGCTCTATAACTGCTAGGAACTGTCACTATACCTTTAATAGGAATGAATGCAGTCTACAATTCTGTTGTTAGTACAAGCACCTAAGACATAGAGCTGGAAAAAGCCCCATTTCTGACCCCTAGAGGCAATGAAAACAATTACTGGGAACAGCTGGAGATCCACGTTCCTGCCTGGCTTCTGACATCAGTAGTTCAACACAGTCAGGCAGGTCCTACTACAACAGCACCTCTAACAAATTCCCTGTTATTTATTGTTCCTACCTGGCTTCCAGAGTTACAGAGTACCAGAGACCAGTGAAATGGGGAAGAGAACTGAGGTAAAACTTGTATGTTGAGATAATAAAGTTTAATAATTGCAAATAAAAGTAAGAATACAATAATAATGGTAATTAATAATAATAACTAACAATAATAAAAAGGAAACAAACAAGTGTTACATAATGCAATTGCTCACCATCCACTGACCAATGTCAAGCCCCCCTTCCTGAACCCAGATTGGCCATGCTTCTAGGTATATAGTTATAATAAATACAGCAAAAAACCAAAACATCAGTGTGTTAACAGCATTACCATTCCGAATCCAAACACAAAACTGTAAGAGCTACTAAGAAATTAACCCTACCCTAGCTAAAGCAGGACAGTTGGGTACAGGGCTCATATTCCACTGTGGCAAGCTTTATATAGCGGACTAAGGCAGAGTGCAGGAAGGAAGCAGAAGACAGTGAGCAGCTAACCATACAGAATGTAAGGGCCGTGTCCGTCATTACAACAGACATCCACTCAACACTTTCCCCGCCCCATGAGTCCCAAAGATTTCAAAACAGAAGAAATCCGCAGTGCAAAGCTCAATTCATTGAATCAGTCCTTTGGCTGCACTGGTTGGAATAGTTCAGCTGTCTGGTCAGCAACCTCCATCTTTGCTCTGGCCTCTTCAATTGCGGCTGGACAGAGAAGCTTCTAAGAACTTGGGGGTTGCCTATTCAACTGTTATTTTCATCCTGACTCGTTCCTGTTGTTATAAACTTGCCTACCTTGGCACTGGGATGTCCTTCAGGAAGCCATTCTTCTTCCTCTTTCATCTTCTGGGTCATTCTCTTGGCTTTAACAGGATTCTTTTTTCTTTTGTAGTGAGGAGAGTGGAGGAACGCAGTGTCTGTAAATGGGTCACCCTGCCTCAGTTTTCTGCAGAACCAAAAGGGTTACATTGAGTCATCAAGGATTCCTTGAAAACTTGTATGATTTTAGTCCCCAAAGTTTCTGATTTTACTGCAGTGCTTCTCCTATAAGATGATTGAGTGGTACAGTTTTTTCCTTGTCCATTACAGGGTACCTTCTGACCCAATATAACCAGCTATTCAAAGAAAGTTCAAACTGTGACACTTTTCAGGGAAAAAGCATAGTACTACCCTGTAGCATAACAACAAAGTCATTATTTTAGGAGTTAAATGATTCTGTCCAATAGCCATTGGATGTACTGAATCTACAGTTTCTTAGGGAAAAGATGCAGCTATTTGTTTAGAAACGCATATCTGCTAGAAAAAGTGAATATAGATACAGCCTGCTCTCAGGAGGAAAGCACTACTCAGGTGTGTAAAACTTTATCCATCACAGAATGCAAATGAAACCAAGGCTTTTGCTGAGCCATCTCTATCTAGTCTGTACTTTATCCTCATGCTCCTGCCTCATTAGCACCAGAGTACCACAGATGCCCATTTCAACAAGGGAAATAACATCTTTGGTAGCTTGTTACCAGAAGCCTACGCATCCATCCCGTGATGATGCAGAATTTTGGCATAACCACACTGTGGTAGAAGAGAAGGACCACAGAACACAAAGAGTAAGAGGAACTTAAAGCAACAGAGGATCCAGCCCTGGAGGGTGAACACATGAGAGCAGAGCAAGTGTTGCAGCATGGGAGCAGTCATTGGAAGGAATAGTTTAAAGCCCAACCTGTTGAGTTTTGGTTCTTTATAGCAGGCTGGTTTCCGTCTCCGCCTGGATGAGCGCTCTGATACCTCTTCTGAGATGGAGCAGGACAGAATCCTGGTATTGTTCAAGTCCTGTAGTGGTCTGATCTCTGCAAAGGGAGACATTCACATGAGTTGATCAAAGTGATTCCAAATAATTTCCAGATATCCTAAAAAATAACAGCTGCCAAATAGAAAGGACTGCATTACCACATTTCTCTGAACACAAACCTGAATCCAAATCACATTCCCTCTAAACTCAGGAGACCATTTTAATCCAAAAATACCAGACCTGCTCCTCAAAAGTCAGCTCATAAATCAAATTAGGTTCCTCAGTGAAAAAATACAGATTACTAATACTAATTGTAACAAATGTCAATAGAGCCTTCCTAAATCTTCGTTCGCGAAGCCTAGCCGTGATGATGAAGACTGCTAGTATCATGGGCCCTGGTGTAGTAGAAAAATGATACAAAAAATATATTTGATAGTTGTAATGCCCAGGAGCTTACAGCCTGGAGGAGAGAGCAAGCTTATGGCACACAAACAACCTACCAGCAACTTACCAACTTCTAGCAAGACAAGACCACGCCAATGTTCACTGCAGCTTTCAAAGTAAAGTCAGAAAAAAGGAGGGCAGGAGAACAAACTTACTCCCTCTCTACAAAGTACAGCCCACTCTAGTTGTAACAGGCCTGTTTGTCAACAGCTACAGAAAGTAAAACCCCATGAAATTACTCTCTTTACTGAGCATCCACTAATAGCAAACTCCTCAAAAGGATCAGCTTAACTACTGCATTACCAGCCAAGGGATACACCCTCCAAATTCTTAAAAAAAAAAAAATTAAGTTAGCTCCTGATTAATTTCCAGTGAAGATCTCACCTAGAGGTATGAAATCTGAAACCTTGCAGCACTAACCACTCTGGACCAAAAATTTGCCATCTTCTCCATATTCTGTGCCCAATAATGCTGACTCCAGTAAGCAGGGTCAGCATCAAATTAGACTTTTCAACTGCTTGAGTAGTTGATTTTCTAAATTAATACACATGCTCTGCAGATAACAACAGTGGTAAAACAAGACTTGCAGCACATGCTGCTAGTCCTTCCCAATATCCACAAGTGGAAAAAATGGCCAGCAATTCTCATAGGAATGCTGATAAACTAGAAGCAAATGCAGCCACAGAAATGCCTGGCCAGCACCAGTGGAAGCATAAATGATCAGACTGGAGACTGATCTTTAACTCTGAAAAAAAGAAAAAGAAATAAAATATAACCATTTGCTGCATGGATTCTTTTCCTCTCATCTCCAAACACAGGAACCCTCCCCAGCCTACCACCTACCAGGTTCCTGTGAAGATGAGCTCTGAGAACTTGACTGAGAATTTGTTTCCCCAGGTGTTTCCTCTGTAGTCTTCTCCTTAAATATCAGGGAGCTTTTCAGCCAAACAGGGGATTTTTCTGGCATTCTGTTGCCCTCAGCACTCAAGCTCTTGGAAACTGGTACTTCAGTAAGCCTGGAGCTGACAAGCGAAGCTGCACAACTAGTCATAGAGGAGGATTCAAGGTTGTTAGGAAGGTCCATAAGAGTATTTGTAAGTGATATCTCAGGTATCTGCTCCTCCAGGAAGCCATCTGGCTCAGACAGCAGATCTGTAATGAAGGAAAACTTCCCCGTAGGGACAGTTTGCTTGGGTGCAAGTTCCGTTGAACTTCCAGTGAGAACATGGGCACCATCACTTTGTCTGGCCAGGGTATCAGACTCTGGAGGTCTAGAGTTGTTCCTCTGAGGCTTGGGTTTGCAATAGGCTTTGTTTTTCAAATCACTCATGTTGTTGTCAACATTAGCTTGCCTTTCTTCTTGAAGGCCCCTTGTCTGTTTTTTATTGCTCTTTTGATAGTTCTTAGCAGCTCTGGGGATTTTGCTAGGTTTGATCCCAGGAACTGACCTGGGAGGTACATTTTCACCCCCATCAAATTCTGTCTGGACGCAACCCAAGTTTCCTGCAAGATCCAAAGGGTGGACAATGTAAGTTTTCCTGTTACGTTTAACATTACCAGCCAAATCCTTTTTGCTCTCCTTAGCTACTCCTTGAACATCTGTACAGGGCCCAAAAACATCAACTTCGTTTCTCTGATCACAATTGCTTAACCTGACAGTTTTCCTCCTAGTCCGGCTTCTTTTAGGATGTTCTTCATCTTTGGCCTCTGGTATTTTCACACTCTTTGGCAGATACTCCTCATCAGAATCAACTCTTTGCCTAATTACTCTAGTTTTTCTGTTGGTTTGCTGTCTGATGCTCTTTCTGCTCACACTTGAGTCCTCCTGCAAAGCACAAGCACTTGAGGTCTCTTTCCTGAAGAAAAGTGAATTTTGTGGCCTGGAATCATCTGAGGGAATTTCATGACTTGAAAAAGTATGAACTGGGCTTTTTAATAAACTCTCCATATTTTGGATCTCAAAGATAGGTCCCTTCTTAACCTGTTGCATTAAGTCACCACCTTCAAGACTGGGCAGCTGTGCTGGATTCACCACAAATGTACTTTCAAGATCTCGGATTCTATCAGGAGAGTGGGAATGGTGCTCCACACTACAGTCTCTGTTCTTGTTGTCAAAAGCCCCAACATAGGCCTTTTGCCCCACCTCACAAACTTCAGACTCAGTAGAGCATGTTGTAACTTCAGGCTGAAGAAGTTTCTTTGCATTTTGAGCACACTCTTCACTTTGAGATATATCAGCACTACTTTTTGCACTGTTTTTAATTGCATTTCTTTTCTTTTTTCCTGTGCTTGCTCTTTTAACAGTCATTTTCTCACCAGTTTTACAACTACCTTTGCTTTTAACCTTTATAGGAACAAACTCAGGGACTTGGCTATAGGTGGAGTCCATTTCAACACCACACTCAGTTTCTTTAGCCTGTGGCTGATCACAGAAAGTCTCTTTACCCACAGATTTTCTATCAGAAATAGCATTGGTTTGCGTAGGTGAAGCCAGGGAGCTGGGTGATTTCAGCTGTTGCTGTGTGTTGTTGTTGCTGGAGCTGCTGCTGTCCTTTGTGACACTACACAAAGCAGCCTGAGTGGAACTGACACGCGGGAAGATACCCACACCAGAAGATGGAGTGCTGGTAGCAAATAGGGTGGAACGCTTTCTCCTCTGAGTAACGTGCCCTTGCGAGAGACGATCAAGGAAATGTTTTGCCATCTCATCAGCCTCATACGAAAGACGATGACTTTCCCAGGCAAGTGCTGGGAAACTGTTGGGATTTTGTTCGGTAGTGCACAAGACCTCTGCTGGAAAGACAAAATTCATTCCTAAGATGGAGAAATGCGGCAGGCAAACGCCAGCTTTCCCAATACCACGAAAAGCCTTGCCCCACACACTGCCACAAATCCAGAGCATAGAAAAACATGATTTTGTCCCTACAGAGACTCCCCAAACTTTCTGCGTAACAGAATTGCTCATCTGGCTCCCCCTCTGAACAAAAAGACATTCCAAAGCAAAATCCCGTCATCTGCGATAATATTTAGGAACACTCCTGATCCATATAAGAGTTATTACTTATATGGCAAATCCACAAGGAAAAGTTGTGCATCTAGTCAGATTCTGCACCTTCAGACATTTCTGAAAATCTTATGTAAGCTCAGTGCTTATTGCTCAAAAAGCCTGATTTGCAATCTTGAACTATTACAAACATGCCAAATATCCACAGCAACACATCCCATTCTGGGATACGAGTAACTACAGCAATAACAGCACCGGGAAGCATGCAGTTCCTACCAGCTATTGGAGTCATGGTTAGGAGCTAACTGGAACTCTGGCACTGCACTCATGCATTTCTGAGCACAGATACACAAAGTCATACCAGAAGAACAGCAAAGGTGCAAATTTACCTCCAAAGATGCAAGAGTCATGAAAAGCCTCCTGCATTTCCTTTGTTTCAGTGAACTTCTTCCCATTCTCTTCCTGGTGGGATTGAGGTTCCTCAGCATGCTGTGGTGGCAAAGTGTCTTTGGAGGCAACAGGCACAATTTTCAGGGGCTCATTAGAAGCAGGTCTCTGAAGTTCTCCTGAGGATGTTTGTACTGCTGTGGAGCTGCCACCTTGCTGTCCTGCATCACACAGCTTGGACATGGGCACCCTCATTGGTATCCCTGTAGCCCTGGTGAGAAGGAATAACAGCAATGGAGCATGTTCCATGTATATGACAGCCCCAGAATCCAGCAGAGTAACTACAGCTTTCACCTCCATAAAGTTGACAAAATATATTTCTGAAGTCTTCAAGTGCTGAAGAACATACACTGCCCAAGCAGGACAGATTTCCCACTTTTGGGCAAGCACAACACACAAGGAGATCACACCGCTGTGGACACAGAAGTAGGAGAAAAATACACTGAGGGAACAAGGAAGTAAAGGCCTTTCAGCACACAGGTTGTGACCACACATTCACCTTGCTGTGGAACACCAACGCAGCTGCCTGGTGTTACGCGTGTGGGCAGCCCCAAGGACTCCCCTGTGCTCTGAAGGGAGACTAAACAGAGGAGAAACAGAACTTCAGATACATTTTAAGAGACCCTGCTCTGATCATTTTTCCAGAATACAGGTTTACATCATACAAGCAGGTGACTATTAAGCATATATATGTAACAAACAAAGTGGCCAGCTATGGCATTCACTCATTCAAGGAAATCTTGCAGTGCTCACCAGCTACAGGGGGAAAACTACCCAAAAGTAATGCACTCCCAAATAAAAAAGGCAGAAGGACCACCTTTTGCACAGACTTGGCATTAGGACAAACAAGACAAGGAGTGGCAGCAGAAAGACACAGAGTAAAGGAAAACATCAAGCAGTGGAGGTTCAGAGAAGATATCTCACATAAAACTGGCAACTGGGCACACACATAAAACACAAGAAGTTTAGCATCTAGAAATTCAGGACAAGCTTGCTGATATCATTTTAAGGCCCACCTCAGAAGATGACCATCTGCAATATCATCAGCCCAGCAATCTTCAGTCATGCTGCTCTTCTGGCCGCTGGACAAGGATGCAGAATTTGTATGAAACTGGAAAGAAGAGAAATAGAAGAATGAGTTAAAGTTGTTACAATCCTTAGTGCAGCCTCATGCACAGAAACAGCAGAAGCTCAGTTTCACTCTGGAAAGAATGTAAAATGCTGCCAGTGACCCACTCCCATTTAAAATTGCATAAATTTTGAAATAAAAAATTATGAAATAACTAGATTCTGTCTCCACAAGATTAAGGATGAAGTTAAACTAGTTCAGATAATATGAGACTAGGAAGCAGGAGTATTTTCCCCATCCACCCATGAGACAGGAAAATGTCCTATTCCCTATCCCAAGTTGCCATGGCAAAACTTTAAAAAATAAATTGAAAAGAAGTCATAACGTGTCAGAGCAGAAGAGCCTACTGACCAATACAGCCAACGACCTAGAGGAAAGCAGTTTAAAACTGTAGCCCTTCCAACAGAATAAATTACTGCAGAAATCCTTAACATCAAGCTAAAAACAAGGATGCAGCCAGCATAATTCAAGCAAGCAAATAAAAACAGCTTAAGCATCCAACACTGCAGTGAGCAGGCAGCACAAAGCAAAAGACAGAGACAAACAAAGCCCCCTTCCCAGAGCAGTGTGCTCATGTTTCCCATGGTTTACCTCAGACAGCCGGGCCGTCTTAACTGCAGCCAGAAGATTTTCAAATTCTTTCAAGATATGATTCTGTTGAGGTAATAAAAGAGAGAGAAATCATACAGACATTAAATTAAAACATCTGTTCCAACAAGGATATTGGTAGCTAGAGCAAGGAACTGGGGAGAACACAGCTTGCAAAAAAAAAAAAAAAAAAAAAAAAGCAAATGAATGGTGACCTTTTTCATATGCTGAGAATTTGGACAATCAGCAACAGGTCACTCCTCCCAAGGTTGAGATGCTAGTGCTGCATGCCTTGCCTACCACACCTCCCCATGCCAGCCACGTTGCTAGTGCCATACCTGGAAGGAGAGCCTGTGCCGCAGCACAGCGTTCTGGAAGTGGCACTGCTCCACCTCCTTCTGTAACATGGTCTTCTCCCGGGTGAGCCGCTGTGCATTGGCTTTCTCTGCATTGAGGGCCAGAGCCAATGCTTTATTGTTGTGCTTCAGGGAGACTTTAATAGTAGAAGAGTTGTCTGTAAGAGATAGAGAGATATCACACAGAATCAGCATCCAAGGTTTCATCCATGCCTCTTCCCTCATCATACTTCTTCTTCCTCTTTCCAGAATAATTTTCCTTAGATTTGGATCTCTACAGCTCAACAGCCCACACACAAAACCAGCAGTATAATTCCTTCCAGCAACAGAAGTCTCCAGAGAAGAGAAGGGACAAAATTTCCATAACCTGCAACACTTCAGACACCCTCTTCATCCTCAGTTGGTCATGCTCAGGTAGCAAGCTACTGCTTCAATTCTTAATGCATGATAGCATGGTTCAAGTGCTGAGTTTGAAAAGATATGCTTCTGGCTTTGAATATGCCACCTGAGTCCTCATCTCTATCCAAAAAGTGGGAGAAAAACCTATTTTCCTCTAGTTGTCCTTGAGCAGATTTAGAGCCATGTTTCCCAATCTCAAAACAATTAAATAAGAGTAATAGAAATATCTAATTTTTTCAAGGTAGTCCAAATTATCTCATGTGCTATCTTTGCATTATTTCCCCCATAAAAACAAGTCACAGTTGGGCTAGCTTCTGCACAGGATTCCATATACACTAAAATACTTTCCACACCTCTTGTATTTGCTACTTGGACCCTGAGGACTCAGTTTCCCAAACACAGATGTCTGATGTCATCTGAGATGCTGCTGAGCAGCCTTTGACGCCCCAAGCTGCTGTTCCAGAGGTTCTGTGTTAAACCTGCCAGTCACAGATACTTCAGACACCCCTGGACACCTTGAGTGACACTTAACACTCATTTGCAGGTCACTGAATTCACTAGAAACCCCTCGGGCAGAGAAGCTGCCAAGACTGCCGCCCACCGCCACGGCCAAAGGCACAGTTCCAAGCTGATGTAGCTGCCAGCCTCTGCACGCGCTGCAACGCAAAATACACTCACTAATGATTTTCGTTTTGATTTTGGATACAAGCGAGGCATTCAACTTCGCAGTCTTCAAGGCACCCTTTTTCTTCTCCCGCATCCTCTCTCTTACGCCGCTCAGGCTGAAGAAGGACGTGTCGGCAGCCTTCAAAGACGCCATCGCTGCAGAGAGTGACACCGAGCAGGGTTAGCACCCGTATTCCCCGCCAGCAAGTCCTTGGCGGCCAAGACTCGTACTACCCCCGAGCAGCGGCCCCGCGGCCCCTCATGGCCCGAGCAGCTCTGGGCACAGCCCCGCCGCCCCCCGCACATATCCCCGGCTCACCTGCGGACGGGGCCGGAGGGGAGGGCGCAAGAAGGAAGAGGAAGCCCTGTCTGCCAAGCGACTTTTGAAAGCGAGCGGGCCGGCGGGCAGCCCGCCCCTCGCCCCGCCCCGCGAGGTGGCGGCGGGAGGGGCGTCCTCGGCCGGCCGAGGCTGCTCTGTTCGCCCTCACGGCGAAGGCGGACCCCGAAACGCGCCTTCCCGGCCGCTGCCCTTCGGGCTGGAAGCCCCGAACCTTGAGGCGCTGCTACCGCCGCCTGCCCCGGCCCCACGGAGCTACACCGCTCCTGGAATGCCTCAGTAAAGCCCGGGGGTTGTTCTGAAGGGCGAATCTCACCCAAAAATGAGGGTTGGTTCGTGCAGAGAGCTTGGCTTGCAGCTTTCACCTGACAGTCACGTTTTACTGTCTATTAAAATGATTTTTTTTCTTATGTAATTTTCACTTCAGCCCAAGTTAATGCACTGTTTTTCAGACACCCTTGAATTTGCCTTTAAGAAGCTGACATTATATATGCTGGTGTGATGACGTTAAATATTTTAAGGAAATGACACATAAGGAAAAAGCAGCCAAATAATTTGAAAAACAATGATTTAGAGTGGAGATGCAATTTATAGCAGAGGTGCCAAGAGAATAAGGCTGATGAAAACGTGTCTACCTATTGACCCCAAACGGGTTCCTTTAACCCGTGTGCTATTGGCTGGTCCCCACATTTTCTGACTGTTAGAATTTCTCTCAATACTGTAAGCAAAAACATAACATAGATGAAAGAACAAGTAGCAGCATCCTTGCTATATGCCATAAACGCTGGAAATGGAACTGTAGATGGGCTCTTGGCAGGTATCAGGTCTAGTCTTTCACCATTCCATTTGGTGAAATGCTGAAACAGTAGAAGCTGGTATCTTCTTTTACAAGGAATTAGATCTGTTAGAAAACCTGGTGAATAGTTTCTGCCTCCCTTATTAGCAAGTCTTTTATGTTTCCAACTAGCCACTCAGCAGTGTAACTCAATGCCTAGAAGTGCATTAGGATCATCTAGCTTGAAACTGATGACCCAAGCTGAAGGTGCAGGTTTAACCTCTTCTTTGTGATGGTTTTGGTTTGTTGTTTGGGGTTTTTTTCTTTCGGTTTCTCTCAGGTCAGCAGCATTGTTTCTAAGCAACATTGTTTCTAAGCAGCAGTCCTGCATGAAGCCATAGCCTCATTTCCCTGGCACACAAAGGAAGACAGAGGCATGAAAGGAACAACAACATCAAGAGGGAAATCCTCCTCATAAATACCTGAAGTCAGAGAGGCTCCAAACCCAGATCCTGAGGCCTATTGCAAAAGTTGACACAGGTAGTGCATGATTTCTTGTGTACATGTATGAGAGGTAGAATAGGGGGACAATATTCAGCAACAGAGAGTTTGTATATTATGGAGCAAAGGAGTGGAGCACGTGCTCCACGTGCATGTCACAATATATTGGTGGGCCAGGTGCTGGCTTATCTCTTTGCTGTTAGTTCATCTTGCAGCCTGTCCTCTTCCCTGTTTCTACCACATAGATCTGGTTAACAGACACACAGTGGGGAGAGCAAACCTTGTGCTAAGAAACCTGTAAGCGGCAGCAGGTCAATAGCTTGCATTATATGAGAGATATACATCACTACGTTGGGGATGCAGGCAGCTTGCAAGCTGATGCTCAGGATTGATGCTTATTCCAAATGGGTTCATTCTGCCCATTTCCCATTACCAAACTCTTTACCATCACTCTCAGTACTGTTCATGTTGTCTTCTTTCTTGACTAAATTTTTGTCAGTTTCTATTTTAATCCTACCTTGGAAATTCTTTTGGCTAGATTTTTGTAGGGGGTCTCTTTATCTGTTTTTGAGATTTGTTCACTGGTAGAGACACTTGGTTCTCTCCTAGATCCCACTGAGCTTATGCTACAATGACAACTAGAATATGGAAAGAAAACACCTGAAGAAAAAGATTGAAAATCTTCTGTAAGTAATAACTGCCCACAACTGCTTTCACTGCACTAGAGATTGGCTTGTTTTCATTGCAAAGAGTTGTATGACTAGGTGGATGACAACTCTCAAACCTCAGTCTTCTCTTGCTGGAAAGTGTAAACAGACTTCTTTTGACAATTTCTTGCATGCAGTCTGCAGTGTAAGCCCTGACTGCACAGGTGACAGTAGAATCATCACAGCCCAGAACTTGCTCAGTGGAGCAACCAGAGAGGTGCAGAATTCCCTCCTTGCAGTGCATCCAGGGCAGCTGCTGTCTGTAAGGGGTCTCCTAGTTCATGCCGCAGTGTCTCATGCTCTTCAATGCAGGATTGCCCAGCAGACAACTCCTCAGGGATGTAAGCAGTGTCCCCTCTATTCCACACAAGTCCTGTGCCCATCTTCTCTAGGAATGCTGGCATTGGATCTGTAGTATTTCATCTGAGGAAAGATTGCAGAATCAGGCCTCCTTTGAATGAGAAGAACAAGCACCAGTGAAGCATCTCTTTCATTCTCTGTACAGTGAAATTCTTCTGTGAGTCCCCAGACTTTAAATAATGGTTTCATATTTCTTCTTCCTATTTTGGAGCCTTTGGAGAAGACAGCAGTGTGGTTTGAAGGAAGCTAAGATCAGCAGAGATGCAAAAAACTAACAGCTTTCCTACTTGGGAACTATCTGTGAGAAATCCTGCAGCAGATTCCTAGCCCTAAATCATAGTGAATTTAGCCTTGGTCTTGCAGTATCTTTAAAGTCCTCTATTACATTTCCTATGCACTGGTTTGCTTAGAACCAGCTGTAATTTAGAGTTATTTCCTTGCTTTAAGGGGAGATTATGTTGGCATCAGACTACGAGAAAAAGAATTTGATCCAAGAGGACAAAGGCCACCCACCTTTCTAGATGACATGGTAATCACCAGAATTCCTACTTCCTATCCTCTTTAACTGCGGGGCTCCTGAGAATTCTGAAGGATGGCTATTTGGTACAGCTAAATAACCTATCCCTACAATGATAAATAGCAGCCCATTACTGAAATGAGTACCTAAACTGGCTGTGAATAGCACCTGGGTATAATGTATCCAAGACAATTCAAGATTTTGTTGATTTTTTTACCAAGAAAAAGCTATTCACAGAAGACATTTGATAAAGTTAAGTCAACTAACCAAAGATTATTCTTCACAAGCCAAGTCTGTTGGTGCATAACAAAACAGAAAGTCTTCCTGGATGCATTTTAAACCTCTGAAACCTCATCAAGTGTCTTACAACAAGTGAGGTACCCAGTTAGTTGAGGCAATATTGGGCACAGCTCAGGTTTCCCTGCATTACCCTGGTCTTTCTGTCTTCCCTCAGTCAAGCAATTCCAGTCAAACAAAACAAATAAGATTCTTCTGTCTTTCCAGGTACATTACAACTTAGCCCTCAGTGTTGCTTTACTGTGGCTTAGTGACTTGGATGCTCCGATTGCACTGACAAGAGAGAAAATGTGAGTATTGAAAAGCTGAGGTCCTGCTGTTGCGGTGGGTTACACCAGTGTGAAAATGAGGTAAAAGCAGCAGTGAATCGACCCCAGGACTACTTTTTGCATTTATAACACCAGAATAATAATCTTCTTGTTCAAAACACCATACAGGAGCTTTGCAGCTCGCAACAAATACACATATCCCAACCGAACTGAGAGAGAAGCTATGATATTATCTTCATACGCTGGAATATTAATGGTAAGAGCACAAAAAAGATGGCAGTATCTTTTATTCTATGGCATATAGAATAGAATAGAATAGAATAGAATAGAATAGAATAGAATAGAATAGAATAGAATAGAAAACTCCTTGTACCCCAGATGCCTTTGTTCATCAAAAGCACAGTATGCAGACAGTGCAAATATTACAATTCCATTCCATTTGTATCAAGTAGCCACTAAGTTTTGTGCAGTCTTAGAAAACAAAGCAGTCAGTTTCAGTAGGTGTGTATATGTTACTTAACTTGTTTCACCCAAGTGCAAAATGGCAAGCAAGTTTCAGGACCAGATCTCAATAGATTTGTACCAGCAGTATGAAACGATACCAGAAGTTCATGTGAAAGCTGTTTCAGAGATCAAAGGAAGGGGCTATAAGCTGGATTTAATTCATTTACTTGAAAGAATACTACTGCTGAAAGCTGAATCTCTCTTTTACCTGTTTTTTTACCTTTTACTGCTTGCAGAACAGCATTCCCGTAGAAGAGATCTTTGAGATTTACAGCATGAGGCCCTCAGCGACACACTCGCAGAGGTCTGCAAATGTGAGTGATTTGGGTTTTTTTCAGCATCTGTAAAGGAAGTGATCCTATAATATCTGTGCCTTTCAAAAAAAAGCTACATTTTAAACTGAAGTCATTTGCCCCTTTTGCCCCATTAGTAACAGCAAACAAGCTCCAGCCCTCTCTTAGGACAGAGCAAAAAGCTGAATTATTCACCACTTCCTTCTCTATCTTACAGTGTGCCAGGGAGAGGCAAGAAAAGGGCAGCCCAGTTACTCACATCCACACTAAGATGTAACACAGCTCCTGCACCTTTGTGATAATGCTTTACAGAGGAGCATTCCCGCCAGCGTGCTCTTATTACCACTAGTGTGGATTAGGGGAAGAGGCTATGCAATTCTGAGATACAGCCTGGCATGTGTTCAGAGCAACTTTCTCTAGCAATCTATCTTTAGTCATATAATTGCCCTTTAAAAAACAAGAAAGGTATTATAATCTTTAATTTATGACTCAAGTCACAGGAAAGTATTCCGTATGACCCAGGTCCATAATGAAAAAGCATTTGTACTGGAATATATATATTTTCTTTTCAGTAACACAGACTTTATTGATGTTTCCCAAGCAACCATTAAAAGTTGATGTGGACTTGCAGTCAGACTATAACAGATGATTCACATGTAATTCACAGTGCACTTTATTTTTTTTTTTTACCTCAGTCATGCTTAGCTGTAATATTAATGACAGACTGCCACCCGGTGTCCAGAAAGGGCAGAGCTACACCAGCTCACAGTTACATGCAACAGAACAGCCTTGACTGTAACCTCTCTTAGTTTAGTTCTTCCGTGTCAAGCACTAGATATGTCACTAGATGCCATGTAAGGGCATTTCACAATATGTTATTTAGAAGGAGGGATCTTATTCTCTGCTCCTGGGACAAGTGGGTGGATCAGCTGTCACTCCTTTTGCTGTGAATATTACAATGTATATTTTCACTGTCTTGCTTCTTATGGACAGGAATACTTTTCTCTAGGAACTTCCAACCCAGGATATTTTTAGAAATCTCTATTTTGAGTGCTCACCATACACTGTAGAGGAGTGATATTTTCTTGAAAGGTTTCCAGCTACTCATGCTGTTTCCCATGGTGGGTGTTTGAGTTTTTGCTTGAGTTTTGGTGTTTTTTTTCTTTGGGAGGAGGGGAGGTTATTAGTGGTATTTTTAGCTTTGATTTGTATTCTGATGTTATGCAAGCAGAGACAAAGACATCTCATGTTACTGTGCACTTGCCTAGATCCTGTCCCTCATGGACTCAGAGACACTTCCTTAATGGTCACAAGGTAGCAAAGTTAAAAAATTTTCTAAAGAGGAAGATAAGCCATTGTTATCAGGATTTCCAGTTTCTGTTTCAGCCAACACCACTGCTTCATTTTATTCATGGGCTTAAGATCATTCCCAACCTATGAGAAAGGAACAAAAATGCTTTGCTGAGCTGGGAAGATAAGGATACTTTATTTTACAAAGCCTTGATTCATTTAAGAGGTTAAACCTACTGTTTTAAACTAACAGTAACTCTTGGAGCTCAACTTATGCTTCCTTAAGAGTCCTGAACTCAAAGAGATGGAATACAGCCCATCTGAAAATTCAGTTTCTGTGGGTATTTCCCACTGAAGTAAAATGGTGGAGATTCCTGTTACCCCTCATCACTTTTGAAGCTTTGGCTTGAATCTCCTTGGAAATCAAGCACTAGCCTTACCAAGATATATAGGTACTTAGGGAGCCTAAGCCACATCCTAGTGACATTTAGGATGGAGGTTATAAATGGTGCTCATTTATCCATCAGGACTGCTGAAGCAGTTACCTTAGTTTCTGCTGACCAGAAGAGTATGTCCATTGTCTTAGCACATAGTTTCTGCAGGTACACTTATTTATGAATTGTTGTCTTTTCAGGACCATTGCATTCAACCTTTCAGGTTCTCCCTGCATCCATTTGCCATGCTGACTGCCCCTGAAGCTGCAGAGTATGCCTGGAAGCAAAGTGAGTACATTTCACCTCAACTCCTACAAGGCCAGGGCAGGGGAACACAGAGCAGCACCAGGCCCAGCAGAGCCACCAAGTTACAGCCTGCTGAGCTCCAACAGCTGCACATGGAAAGGACAGTGAAAACCTCGGTCTGTGCGTCTTCTGTTGTTGGGCGTGGGGGGAGGTACAGGTGTTTTCTCATTGTAGCCTAGAAATGGCATCTAGCTCAGGCTCCTGAGGTTCATGACAATTGCAAAAGGTGCATTTTGCTCAGGTTAAGGTAAAAAATATGATTACATGTTTCTAGTAGAATCAGCCTTCATGTCTGTCCATCACTTGTTTGTTCTTAAGCTTGGACTAATACTAGAACTTTTGCAAAGGTCAGTTATGCTACTGGCCAGCAAGAGCCACCTACAACTTGCCTGTTTCTTCTCCAAGTGCAGCACAAATGAGAATAACTGCAGGAGCATTAGAGAATTTGAAGCTGGAACCCCTTACCTCCAATCATGAGATGACTGCAAGTAAGCCCATGCAGTAGGTCTGTAAACCAGCCTGGTGGCATTCTGTAAGCCCAAGATGATACGAGGCTCTTTCTCTCTCCCAAGGCATCAAGTACCAGACAGCAACAGCACATCAAAAGCAAGGACCTTGTTCAGCAAGGAGAGCTAAAAAGGACCACAAGCAACTAGACCCACTGACCAGAGGAAAGCAACACATTGACAAAGTAGGTCTGAAGAATTCACACAAGCCAGTAAAATAGTGTTTGCAACACTATCACTGGATGTCACAGAGTGGCACTTCAGGCCACTTGTAGCCCACAAAGCCCACAAAAGAGTCTGCCCTTTTCAGTTCTCTTTAGCATGAGATGTTTCATAGCAGCACTAGTCTATAAAATAATGTCAATTCTAAATTGGACTGCAAGCTATTAACAGGAGGTGTCACTTGTGAGCTGGAAAGTCAACTCCAGTAATATTCAATATATACATGGAAAGCACTCTCCTGGCTAATATCCCTGAAAAACATATTCACATTTAGGTTTAAAAAAACCAAACCTATTGCTATAAAAATTAACAAAAACCTAACTCCATAAAGAACTCAGTAATGTCAGATTAGCCCAGCATGTTCATGACTTAGGTTCTGCCTTTCTATTTGACCTTGATTTGCTAAAGCCTGTTGTTTGCCGCAGCTCCACTGAGCAGCAGAGCTAAGAAAACATTCCAGCAGCAGGGCTGGATTTGATGAACTAGAGTAAGGGTGCTCCCCCACAGCCCTGAGTTCAACATGCATCACATGTCACACAGCAGGAGGGAAGCTGATCTGCCATGCAGTCCCCATCTCTCCCAATGGATTCAGCCCTGCCTGCTGTGCTTGCGCTTATTAACATTTGCATCCTGCAGGGAGCTACAGAAGCAAAACAAGGAATCTCTCCAAGGAAGCCTGGAACAGATTCAAAAGTGAGGAATACAAAGGAAGCAAAGACATAACAAAAAACCTAGACTTCACGTACCTCACTTAGTTGTAGGTGAGCTAACTGATGTCTTCTATCTTAGCTTTGGTAATACATTTGCAACTTTTGTTTTGGTTGATTGGTTTGTTTGTTTTTAAATCTTAGCAGTCATTCCTTCCTTCCTTCCCACCCATCATATCTTACATCCAAGACATTCACTCCTTTTCCCTTAGCCAATTCTCTCCTGCTCCCCTGCCAGTGTGTTGGGAGCTTACATTTTCCCAGTGCATCCCTACTGATTCTCAAAGCACCATGCTACTTTTACAGAGGCAAAGAGAGGATGCAGCACTTCAGGGCCAGGGAATACATACTTCCCCTTTTCCACAGTGCTTTGCGACTCCCACACATGATCCAGTGTTGGGCAGGAATGAGCGTCCCTGCACGTGACGTGTGGGTTGTGCCTCTCAGGATGATCACAATTTCTTCAGCTCTCCCCTCTAACCATCCTGCTTTCTTATTTCAGCAAAGGGATCAGCTAAAGAAAAAGCCTCTCCCTGCAGTGCCAGTGTGGCACTGAAGTCTGTCTTCCAATCCCCATTTGTAGGTCTCTGATGATTTGCCTCTGTTATGTCCATGCTGTGTTGCCGAAGAACACTCCTCATTTCCTAGATGGGCTGTCAACTTTCATCCTTGTACTGACTCTACCTTGGAATATAAGCTGGATGTGGTTCTCCTTCCACATCCCTCTCTTCCTCTGTCACGAAGCTTGAGCACACAATATGGAGTGTTTGTATTAGACTCCTTCTACCTAATTCCATAGAAATTTCAGGGCTCAGTGGGATTGAAGTATTTGCTGCTGAGAGGTGTGTTTAACATTAATTGCAGGGTAGAGAGACTTCATTAGGGCTCTTTACATATAAAAATGAAGATTCCCAGATACTTGTAGCCAGGGGATAGACAGTTATCCAAAGTAGGGTCACATATTGTACAGCTGCATTAACCCATCTCTTGGAGATGGTCCTGTACTCTAACACAAAGTATCTGCTAAAGGAAAAACCAATAAACATTTGTGAAGCAAAAACATTTTTCTCCTTTTCTCCTTTCTGCTGGCTCTGAGTCACTGAGCCTATTTATGGAGATGCCAAAAGACAGCACTACACAAGAAAGCCTGGGAATGGTTAAACTTAATCAGGGATTAAAGGGTCTTTTAGACGTCCTCATGGACTCAAAGCTTGCTTTCAGCTTACCGGGTTCACAGTGTTTTGTTTTTTTAATATATCACAAATTTCCTGTTAAAATCACCTGTCCTTTCAATTCTGGTTTGTCTCTGGGGAAAGCCCTGACTACAGGGCTACATTTAGAAATTACAGATTAACCAGTGACTCTTTGTGTTGATCTAGATGGGGCTTCTTAGCCGTACCATGCATCCCCATACTTTCCTTTCAAGCCATGTAAGCCCCAATTCTAGGCCTTAAGGAGTCAGGTGAGAGGGCCAGGGGGGACCTGAGGTAAACAGAAACATCACCTTCTATATTACACAGGAACTCTTTAAGAATTTCTGCAGCATCAGCTGTTTTGGCCTGGTTAGTTCACTCTGCAGGAAGGGAGACTGCTGGAACACACTATCCAATCCTATTTAGTAGTTCCTACCTCTCCTCTATTGTCTGTGTTCACTGCTGAGATAGGTCTACCCTGTCATATTCAGCACTTGCTTTTTCCTGGAGCTCAGAGCATCCATCAGCTTCTGAGCAGAGGCTTCTGTTCTTGCAAACAAATTCCATAGAACAGTAGGCCAGTGACAGGACCTGAGCAAATTTCCTCCCAGTTCAAACAGCACCAGTCTGACCCCTGGAAAGCCAAAACAGAGAGAAATTGTCCTTTGAAATGAGGTCACTACAAGAGGGGAGGAGGGGATATTGCTGCTGAGCACATGAGAGAACAATGGTAAGGGGGTGGTTCAGATTAAACAGCTAGACAGAGAGATTAACATCTCATGACTGTTTTTTGTTCACTGACCTGTAATAAAATAAACAGTAAGACTTTAACAAATAGGTGATTAGCCTTGTTATTCCAGTGCTGTCTTTGCTATGGAGTACTGCCATGGCCTTCACTTTTCTTCGAATAATACTTCCTGGTTTTATAGGTGAGACTGGTGGAGTTAAGAGGAATAAGCAGCAGAAATCTTACTATGCTAATAAGCAGAAAAACAGTGTTTTATTTTCAGAGTGCAAGTCCCTGCCCCTTCGCTATTCCCTCTTCTGTTGGCTGGCTGGTATCTGATTGTCTGCACACAGAACTCAAGCCCAGAGGATCAGATGGTTTGCTGCTCACATGTTCAGACAGCCAGAATTAGGGAGCTGAAAGGTGCTTGTAGATGTGGGCACTGTGGGATTGATGAATGACAGCCTTCTGCCACCTTGACTGAAAATTCCTCCTTTCCTGAGCTATATTGTCTCCTGAATAATCAAGGTCTTGCTGCAACCGACCAATTAGTCAGGACAACTTCAAACTCTTTTCTCAGCTACGCAGAAAGCGATGGACAGAGTTCAGAGCTCAGATGCAATGCAGAGTCATGAATTTGTTCTACAGGACCAGAAGAGACTTCTGATCATATGTGCACAGTTAGCACCAGTTGTCACATGCATATATTTAGTGCCTACCATTGCACTGCAATACTGTCCACAGTGAGAAAAGTAAGAGGCCATTCCTGGTCTGCTCTTTCGAAATACCTGAAATCACAGTACTGAGGCAAGTGGGGAACTCAACAGGGCATTATCCACTTTTCCTTTGGCAATTTAAGAGCTGCCTATTGTACCCCAGAGGTCAACTTCAGCAGCAGTACTCATGGTGGCAGCTTGGTGTTGCAATTCATAGCCCAGTTTATGACACTGAAATCAGGTGGTTTCACTCTAACACTCTTGACTGTGAACAGCACAGCAGCTGAGGCACAGACATACTGTCTGCCAGACCAGAGATGCTAACTTCTTCAACTGCTCCACACGAATTAGTGAGTCAGAGTCTTTAGACTCCAGACTTACTAGAGCACTGCCCATGCAAGCAAGCCCAAATTTCCCCCTCATTTCTGCTACAGTAATCCTGACTTCAGACACGTCACTACTGATTCTCTAGCTAGTCCTGAAAATTCTCACTCATTATGGTGAAGAGCTTTTTCCTAGCCAAAATGTCATGTGGAAACATCTAGCATCCACTACGGAATGGTAAAATATCTGTTTTTTCCAACAGATTGGTTTAGCTGTAGGACAAAAATATAACCAATCTCTTTTTAAAAGCATTAGTTTGTCAGGTTGGAAAGTCAAGTGCACAGGACTGTTTATCTTTAAGAGGTAGCAACAGCAAATAAAAGAGTGAAATCTACGAGAAAATCAGATATATTCCATCCCTGTAAAACACTGTAAAAGATGCTGGCCTCACGAGGGGAGTCATGGTTGAAAGATTTAAGAATGGTTAGAGGTGCTTAAAAAAGAAACTAGCTCAGACTGGCTCCAAAAGAGAGTTTGTTTGCAGCAAAGCAGAGTCAGAGGGAACACCAAGTGCCAAATCCTGCACTGTCACCAGGTCACCTGCTGTTGTGGAAGTGATCTGCCAGGTACTTGCACACAGGTATTTCCACTGCAGTGCTAAACACATAGTCCATTTAAGTGAAGAAAGTGTATGATGTGGTTCCCAAAGGCATCAAGGGCTAGATTTCATGGCCTTTCATGGGGATTTGCCAGCAGACAAATATCAAGCCCTGAACAGTGTACTTACGGTAGTACCAGCAATATATAAAGTCAAATACAACAGTCAACCAAACATCATGACAAGGAAATCCAGCAGAATGAAGGCATGTGGTCTGAGGTAACACAGAAAGTCTGGGAGAACAGGGTTGAATATACTAAACAGGACAGGAGGGTATCTAACCTGTTTGGAAATGGTGAGTGCACATTAGCTCCTGTCATTTAATATGGATACAGTTAAAACCAATATCAGTTAAGTGGTTTGTGATGGAAGGCTGTGAAGGTGGAGGTTTGATATCCCCCCATCCATTTCCCCAGAATACACCCTTCTCTTTCTCTTTCCTTTCTTGCTCAGCACTGAAAGCCCATTTCTTTGGCCTGAAATCATGTAAATGGAGCTGCACTCCACTAAGTCTCCCAAACTTTACCCTGCCCTCCCTCCTTGCAGCCACAAACACTCATTTGTTCCACTGGAGGTGGAGACCATGTAGTTGAAAACAGAGCTCTTTAAATAAATTAGATCTACAAAGGTGTTTAGCTGCATGCCAAGTTCCTGATGAATTATGTTGACAAGTTCTTCATATGCTTGAGTGAGTTCCCCCAAATACATAAGATTGTAAATCTGGTTTTGGAGTGCAGTAGTTTTGATCTGAAGCCTCACCTACTGCTGATATAAGACATTTGTATAACCAGCTTTGCATATTACATGAAGCAGTTTGTTTTTTAAGAGTCTAAGATTTAGGTGCAAGAAAATGATAATCAGAAGAGAACAAGTTAAGGTTTGTTCCAGCCCTCACCAAACAAGAAGAAAACAGATGAAAAGTTCCAAAACAGAGAAATACAGTTTTCTGTAACTTACTAGCTGTCCTTTAGTATTAAAGCACTCTGCTTCAGCCTTAAACAACAATTCTTCTGAGTTCCAGATAGAGAGCAACTTGAGTTTAACGCCATTTCCTCCCTTTGAATTTTTAGACAGGCTTTCGAAGAGAAAAAACTGAACCAACTGACCCAAACTGATTTACAATGTTAGCCAGTAATTCAGATAAGTGACAAACATCTAGTAAGAACCATTTTATTTCAATATTTATAGTCTTCAGGATTAATGCAGCAGTTAATCACACACCAGGAAAAGGATGAAAGTTTTAATTGCTATTTCCTCCTAACATGCCTATGCTAAAATCTGTACACAGTACAAGGGATTAGTAGGCAAAGGGTAACAACACCACATGAGAATGAAACTTTTCCTGTCTCCAGGATAAGGCATGTGACAAAGTATTGAAACTGAAGCAAAATTCACCTGCTCTCAAAAAAGCAAAGATTGGGACAAACTTAGGCAAGAGGTAACCAACAGGGGGTGGAGAAGGATAGGAACAGACCCACACCAGAAACTGCTCAGGTCTGGTGAGTCCAATAGCTTTCAGGCAAAGAAGGTTCTGTAAAGAACCATTCTTACACACATATATATGCTTGTACCTATCCCACATTGGGTCAGGTGCACCACATGCAACAGCTGATAGCAGCTGAAAGTGTAGTCTATCCCATAGTTACACGATAATTCACTTGCACACAGCATCAGCAAATGCAGCCCAAACCCCAGAAAAAATAAGTCTCCCATAGTAAATGTAATAAATGCCATAACTACAAAAAAGACAAAACATGAGATCTCTCCAAGGTTAGAATAGTCTCCTCTGTGTTACTCTTTGCAGATACTGCATTAGGACTATGGTGTACAAAAGCAACCACAATGTCTGTGTCTGCACACAGCTCTCAACTTTCATCTCAGCAAACCATCAGAAATGGGAGAGATAAGTGGAAACCCCAGTATGTCAGTACCCTGCTCTGACACAGACACCAGGATGTCTTTGCAAATGTTTATATTGCAGATCATTTTCTTTATGAAGAGAAGAGCTTCTGGGGCCACTGCTATGAATGTAGTAGTGACCACCTTGACCTGCAGCCCTCTGTGAAAGAAAGCAATTCCATCCAGGTGAAAAAAGGCAGCTGGATAATTTACAAGAGCCTCAGTTACTCAGGACATCAGTACTTTTTGAAAAGGGAGGCAATTCTGACTTCCAGAAGTGGTTCAGTCTCTGCAACTCCATCGGGTCTTGCCATGTAATGCTACAAGTGAGTTCTGCTTGGCAGAGGATCACAGTTTAAGAAACTGGGTATAGTTTATCCTTTAAGAATACAGTTACAGTCTCTTCAAGCAACTCAAGAGTCGGGAAAAGTTCAGTAAGGCAATGCAAAGTTTCATTGGACACAAAGGAAATAGTCTGTTTAATCATTGCTATTTCCAGGGCCTTTTCATAACTTGAAGATGCAAAAAAAGGTTGTGTCACTATTCCTAGGTAGAGAATATCTTCACATCACCTAGGGAAGGGCCAGCAGGGCCAGCTGATGTAAACTTTTGCTGTGGGCTGATGTATGCAACTTGCTTATGTCCACACTATCTTATGATTCAGTGACACCAGAACATGTTAAATCAGCTCACTGATATTTGTCCCAGGCTATGTCCATCTCCTTGAGATCTCCTCCTTCAGTGTCTTAGGTGGCTCTTGGGTGTTGTATGAAATGCATAACTTCAGGGCAGACAGTATTTACTGAAACCTAGGGAATACAGAGGTACCCTTGATTGCAGTGCAGTAAATGCCAAAAACTCTCTTTGCAGAGGCCAGCTGACTTGCACTCAGTTATTGCTCACATACTAAGTAAATAGTGAATGCATTCCAAAATTCTGGTTCAAACAAATCTTTCTTCAGTACTACAAACAAATTCAAGTTTTACAGTCCCAAGGGAAATACTATTTCTTTCACATTTTAAGGGGAGAGGGGGGATACTTTTAAAAAATATTCACAGTTAGCCAGCTGTTCCATGGTACATGATAAGTTAAATAACTGTTAAAGGTCTAACTGTATATTGCTAACCCTGGAGGAGGTGTTGGGAAAGGCCTGATTCTTTCATCTAAGTTTTCTCTAGTTTTACAAACTTTGATTTAGCAATAGATTCCAGCTTTATACTTATCAGAGATAATAATATGCAGTTGGACCTTTAACAGTTATTTAAATTATCATGTACTGTGGAACAGAAAATAAATCCCATTAATAGTTATATCCAGTAAATTACTGACTGAGGAAGAAAAGGACAGAAGTGTGCAGAGGAACTCACAACAAGGTGAACATTGTATTTGACATCAAATTCTTCATGCAAACAAGCTGCTCCACCAATGCTACCACCAATCTAGCAAAGCTTTCTAGTCGTATTCCAGATGATTCCTCAAAAGTTAATTATTCTAGATCCTTAAATCACACCACCTTTATATATAGCATGTTTTAGTGAACCTGTGACTTCATGAACTAGATATTTAGCTGATGTCAATCACCCTGCTTCTACTAACTTCAGAGCTGCACTGATCTGTTGCAATAGGAGATTGAGCCAAATCCCTCAATTGCCAGGCTATTCTGCAGGCAAAAAGAATTAAATAAGCATACCAGTGTGGATTAGAAACAGGACAACATCTTGTGCTTGAAAATGTCTATTGCAGATTTAATTATCATTCAAGTGATTATGTATATGCCTACTATTCATCACCAAATCCTGTGCCAGCAGGCACCCTGTGCAGTTATGAATAAGAGCCATAATAAAATATAACAAAATACAGGTAAGGGATCTCACATCTTAACATACCTCTTCTAGGCAAATATACTACTGTTCTTCAGGAAGGTTCTAGAGACTTTTGGAAAGAAAAAGCAGTGCAGAGAGCACAGAACTACTACGACTTTCTGCAATCTTACCTAGTATATGTTCACTTTAAATCATTTCATCTGGGCTTTAAATGGTAGGCTTTGATTTTGTTTTGCCAAGCAAACATTCTGATAATGGAGTCCTTGAATAGAACCAAGCAACTTTTAAAGCAGTGAGGTAGACTGCTTAAAACTCACATCTCTGCTTGCTAATGTCAGAGACCTCATTTAGCCATTATTTCAAGCTCACATGACCCATCAGTTATAGCCAGTTAGTGATCCTCTCCAGCCTTTCCCTGACAACACTGGAGAGGAAAATAGAACTATTCTTTGACCTTCTCATCCCTTCTTTTGTACGTGGGACACTATCTCTACCCTCTCGCCTGTCCTTTACTGCGTGAAGTGGGCTGTCCAGCTGCTGCAGAGGTTTGGTGTACATAAGAACATCATGCTTTAGCCAGAGGGAAATGGAACATGACCAACTCAGCTCTCAGGACAGAGGTGTGAAAAAGGATGATTCCTCTTGCTCACAAATTCCTAATATTGTGCATTTATAGGAACTGCAGAGTGTAAGCAATACGTGTGTTAGCATCCTCAGGTTAGTATGCTAACCCAGGTTTGCAAAAGAACACAGCAATTCAGGTGCAGTATCTACTTGTTTGCTTACAACAGGGAACCAAAATATTTCATTTGTCTTCAGCAGGAATAAAAGAAAGAACAGACCAGTTCCCCAGACAGCAATTAACACATGCCTACATACTGCAACAAAATACCAATTAGTGCAATTGAGAACTATGGCTATGCAATGATGTGCAGATTACATGCTGCCATTCCTGTGGTCAAAGGCAAGAATGAACAAAAATAACTATTCAGAGATCAAGGCTATAGGTAGGATGTCTGGATTCTAGACTCTGCTGCATCCTAGGTTTTGGGGGTGGCTAAACCTCTCAAAATGTCTCCACCTGAGACAGAAATGATGGCAATTCCTAGTTTTTGAGGACCACTGAGGGGCTGTTCTTGCTTTTGTTTGCAAATGCTCAGAGAATCTCTAGCAGACATTAAGAACAATGGTGCTAGAGGAGAGAAACATGTGGAATTCACAGATAGTATCCAAGTTTTCACTAACAAGTCTTCTAGCTTCCTGCAGCTTGCTTTACTGTTGGTAGCAGGCACTACAGTTGCTGGCATGCAGGCTATGTTTCTCTACACAAACACTGCTATTTTCAGACTACTCCTGTGCTCGAGTTTTTCTGGGGTGCAAAAGCAGTCAATCTGCATGTAAAAGCAGCTGTCATAACAGCATACTGGTTGAGAACAGTTGGAACAGATGTAAATAACCAGACTTCTCAGACCATGGACACCATTTGTCTAAAAAGATATTTTAGCTCCAGAGTTTAAGATCAACGAGAGCCCTTCCTGCATTGCACAGTTCATCAGTGGCATAGGGTCCTGGGAGGTGAAAGTCTACAGGATTCAAGAAGAAGCTGGATGGGTTCTTGGAAGACAATCTTGTGCCTATCCAACTGCACTTGAGCACCTGCAAAAACTGCATTGGCATTGATGCAAAAGCAGAAAGTATTTTTCTGTAGCAAATCTTTGCTGTGCTAGATATAAGTCAGAGACAGTTTTGAAACAGTTTATCATCTTAGTAAATCAAAAGAAAAAAAACCCCTGCCCACTTACCACTGTGCAAGAAAAACATGATCAGAAACAGCTCCCCTGCCTCAGCCAGAACCTTTTCCGGTTACTGCATCAACATCTAAGAAGACTGAGGGCACACAACTGCTGTGGCAATCCAGATACATCACTGAGTTTATTTCTTACCTGCATGTAGAGTTGAAGTGTGGTGAACTTGGCTGGACTCATGCTTCCTACCCTAGCAAGTGCAGTTCTGCTCTCACTGGAGCAGAAAGGACTCACAGCACCACTACTTTAAATTAGGACCCAGGTGGATTAATTCCTTCTAAACTGACTTTTCCACACATACTAGTGGCTATTCACTCTTACCTTGAATCTGTATCACATCTAACAAGCTGCAGTCACCTAGAAGTGCCACTTGATCTCCTGTTATCCACGTTTGGATTTGTCTGTGCATGCCCAGAAGCACAGCAGCTACAAATCTCTGAGGAATGACTTCAGAGGCAGGATGTTGAAGTTCTCAGATAACTGCTCATCTCTCCAATAGGACTTTCACTCCAGGGACATCCAGTTTCATAACATACTTAAAGGAAGCTGTGTTTTATATGAACAGCCACACTTTCATGACAGCAGTACATCCTGAGGCCTGGCAAATACAGGTGATTCACCAAATGGGGTGCCATGACTAAGCATATGTTTAAAAATAGCATCTTTGTAAAAAAATATTCTTTCAGACCTTAGAGGAAAAAATTAAATACATTCTTCATTTATGATAATGAAAATCCAGAACTCCAGTTGTAACTGAGTGCATGGACTAACTCCATGCTTGAACTGATTTCAGGATGTACCTTTCATCTTGAAATGGCCCATAAAAGAATGGCCTTCACAGTAGTGTTTCTGCTGTGAGTAGACTGGCAAGTTCACAGCAACAGTATCATCATGGAAATACTGCATACCAAGTCTCCAGCTGTGACACTAGATGACTTAAGACAGAGCAAAGCATTAACAGTATTTACCAAGTTTATTAATAAGAATTATTTCTGACAAAGACTATTTCTAATGCTACAGATATCTAATGCTACAGATATTCAGCTTCTTATTCACTTCATGATAAAAAAATGCAAACCAAAACAAAAAAACAGTCCTGGTGCCCAATAGTTCCTAGTGCCATTTGGCATTAAGTCCAGATTTCTGCACAAGACTGAATTACTCCTATTTCCAGCTCAAGGCCTACACTATGCTCTTTTGTTTAGCCAGGACCTCACACCATTTGTAGACATGAACTCATGTTGACCTTCCACAGCACAGAGAAGTAGCAGCTTTCTCTGGGCGTCTGGGGTTAGGAACCAAAAGACAGACCCATTATGTTAAAGATTCTACAACCAGTTCAGTGTGTAAGTGGGCCCCCACGAGTTCCTCACATACTCCCTAGCACACTGTTTACATAACACTGCAGAAGCTTTAAAACTCCGTTTCAAGTTTTACAAGACTAGCCATCATTCAGGTTGATCTCTGTACCCTTTCTGTGCTCAGGAGTTAGGCTAGCCAAGTCCCTGGAGTATTCACAAGGGCACACCTTTGGTTTCACATCCCACTCAGAAGCAGGCAGTGTGCTGCAGCCAACACCTAACTCCTGGGAAGCTGTGGTGCTAGTATTTTACAAGAATTCCACCTCTAGCAGCAGTTGGAGCTTTCCTAAGACCATTTCCCCTTAGTTACTTCCCTTCATTTGCATTCTTCCCCGAACCAAGAGAAGTTAGGCCCCAAGTTGCTACAGCAGGCATTCTTGGGACAACCTTACCTTGTCAGCTGAGAAGAAATTAAGTTCAGACAGATCCCCAGAGAATGCTAACCCCTACACATCCTTGGTTGCTGCCATGATGTTTTGTAGTTTGTTTGGTTTTTTTTCCTGACACAGGGATTGCTTTCAGGAATCATGCTGCAGATCCAGATTGCTGAGCACTGCAACATAATGAAATAATTCATTAAACAACTTCTTAACTAACGCAGAACAATTTGAAGTACAAGTATGGTAATTTCACTGATCACTGGCAGTAAGACTGTAAAGGATGGATTACTTTTTTTTCAGAAGGAAGTTCTCCTTCAGAAGGAAGGAGAACACTTTTATGATGCAATCTTAAGCAGTAAAAACTGGTGTCTTCAGGCATCTTCAAATGAAAGACAGCTATAGCATAAGTCTACACATTCTAGCTCTTGCATAGCTAACCTAAAGGACAGCAGAGGAGGGGCCAGTTCCAAGACTGAACTCCTACCCACGAATTTTTGCTGGCTGTTAGAGCTTTTAAGAACCTAGGCAGATCAAAGCATATAAACACATTCTATATATTTAGCATGAAAGAGTCTTTAAGAGGTACCCTACACAAGAACATTCCCAGCACAGCTGCAAACTTCGGGCTTGTGATAAAGGAGCCCATGCTACAAAAAAGGGAGCAGAAGAGATCAAGTCACTGCCTGGGCCTTTTACAACAGGAGTCATTATATTGAAGGCCCCCTGTGGAAACAAGCTGAAAGGACAGAGAAGGACAAAAACACTCACCACAGTCCCAGGCTACCCTGGGGTTAATTCCTTCATGAATTTAAGTCCGGAGAATGGTTTAACCCTGCATATATGAAAGCAGGGCAGCCAGGGGCCAGAGGGACTTAATGCTATTAGCCAAACCATCACCTCCCAGCTTTAGCTGTGGCCAGTCTCCAACACTTTTGAAAGAAACAACTACAATCCCTAGATATCAGTTTATATGTCAAGGGGCAAACAAATTCCTTTCCATTTTCAAATTTTACAAACAATTAACAAGCCCTGAACTACCTGAGGTACAATATGAATATAGTGACAGAAGGAAAATTAAACACTGAGTTTGCTGATTTAGCTAACAGAATTGCACACTCATCTGGCAATCATAGCCAGAGAAACTCAAGGCAGCTGATTCTGTGCTACCCTCAGCAAAACACCATCACAGAGACCCTGGTATCTTACAAGGGCCATCTTACCCCTTTCCAATAGCCACACCAAATCCAGTCTCAAGTTAATTTGGCTTGAATGTCTAGAAACTAGCACCCACAAAACTCTAATTCCTTACATACAGCACAAGGTATTTTGATAGTGGAAGCTTTACACACAGTCACAAGACCATTTGTTTACTTAGACTGTAAAGATTAATCCTTGCTTCTGTGCAGGGGTCTGTTTGTAAAGAAAGATGGAAGAATTGAGGGGTAGGTTCATTTCTAAGCTAATTTCCAAGTCTATTTCTATTTTGGGTCTTCACTGTTGGTAGACAAAGCATTAGCTCTAAGACATCAAGAAAAACCTCAGCTGAAAGCTTCGCCTTATCTCAGGATCATTTATGTTGGTCTGGGGCATGGTCTCAGTAGAAGCCTTAGGGCCAAACAAAAGGTTTGAGAATATTTAAAAGTCAAATACAGATTTTTTTGTCTTTTTTGTTTGCTTCTACAGAAAATAGGCATACTTTAATAAAAGCAGTACTAAAAGGTATGTGGTTTTTCCTGCCACTTCAGAGGTTCCCGGACTCAAAGTTGCAATCCAATGCAGTCCATTCCTTTGTTAAACCTTTCCTTAACTCAAAATTCATGCTTTCTCCTTATTCACACTCTTCTTTACACCCATTCTGTTATCAGAGCTTGCTGACTGGCAAGTTCAGTCCCTAGTAAGATGACTGAGTTACTAATACACAGCTACTGACGAGAGAAATTAAAAACCCACTAATAATAAACAAAGGATGAGAAATAACCACTGTTGTAAACAGACCACAAGACAGCAGCTAAGGAACAAGGAAATACAAATGAACACTGTCTACCTGACAGTTTAAGGCCCATGAAACAATTAATACATAATTATGGAAGAGAAGTTGATGAAAAGTCTAGCAATTAACTTTCCCAGCCGAACTTATCCATATACGGTCACATTTTAAAGTACCCATACCTAGCTGGCAATGCTTCTCTTTACATCTTCCTCCATTCTTTGATTTCCATATCCTTAGCCAAGTCTCCATGAAGGTAAGTATACAGATATAAAAACTCACCTACAATTACACTACACCTGCAGAGACAAAACTGTAACCCATCTTTTTCCACTGACATCTCTCATTATTGCTCATATTTCTGTGTGAGAAAAGAAATCAGTGAATACTGAATGTCTGTTTGTACAGACAGGGAGAGTTTAAACTTGACCTACACCCAGCAATGCAGACGTCCAAAGCCACCTTAACAACCTTACAGTGAACTATCTGGCTTGGGAAAATCTCTAGGAGGTCAGACCAGGAGACCACCCACTCTGTATGACACCTGTGGAACAGACTGTCCTGCTGCAAAACACAAATGCTTTACTTTCCATCTAGAGCACCTATATAAGGCAATAACACAGGCAGCAGTGATTGCCTAGGCTCACTAAAATAACTGCTTCACTACAACTCCAGCAGAGGGAAAAATGATTGCTTTATAGCCCTGGAGCACCCTAATTACGGGGGCAGCAGCATTTCACAAGGGAGGAGTCTCCCATTTCTATCAATGGACGTTTTTGTGTTGCTTTATTGAAGCCTGTTGCAGGACTTATGTGTGTAGGAGCAGCTGCTGTCACTTGCAAGAATCAGCAATGTAAAAAAGCAGAGCAATATCTGAAGGGAGGATCGGTGTTTGTACGTGGGTTTGCTTGGGCCTGACTTCTTCAAAGGGAGCAAGTTGTAAGAAAAATTTGAAATAGGCTGTTATTTAGTCTAGAAAAGGCTGTAAAAAGATTTGATAAAAGACATGCTACAAAAAGCTTCTTTTTGCCACATTACTGTGGAAGGGGCAAATAATAATGGTTTGCATTTGCTTCCAAGGTGATGCAGGTTGGCTTTTAGGGAGGGACTCCCAGCAGTAACTCAAGCCCTGAGATAAGACCGTCAGGGAGGAGGCAGGCGCTCTCTTTTTTCCTGGATGCTGTTCACCAGAGGAGTCTAGGGTGGTTTAAGCATAGCAGATCCTGCCCTGGGGACAGAGCTAGACTCTGAACTCTTATTTTTTTCTTGATGGAAAAAATTATGTTACAGCCTTAAGGCAGGAGAATATTGTGGCTAGCAGCAAGTACCAGAGCACATGTATCACACGACTAAAAATAATTTTACCGTCTCATTTTTGTCAGTGTCCCTCCAACTGTGCTAGGAACTATGTTTAGATATTGCAGTAAAAGATACTTCTCCCACTCCCACACTGCTGATCCATGTGATATAACATTGAGCACAGATTAGCTCTTAAATTTTTTCCAGGGAAACTTCATTGATTTTTTAAAAACAAGACAAATATGCAAAGGCCTATTGCAGGAACATATCTCAGACTGTCTTTGGGTTATTGGTGATACTTATCCATCCCTAGAAAATTTTTGCAGCAGACAACATGTTGCACAGACAAGTTCTTTGCAAAGGATTTCCAAACCTTGCATGAAATCATTGCAATGCTGTAAAAGTCCCCTGCAAAGTAATCAACTGTGCAATGAATGGCAATGAATGCTTTATGACATGGAACTGTACGAGTCTCACCCAGGTGAGGAGACGACCCAGTGACAGAAAGACCAGGGCTGTGGCCAGAGGTTGCAGGACTGTGATTCTCCCAGCAAACTAGGGAGATGGCCCAGGTCTCATTAAATCTCCTCCTCCCTGCTTTGGAATCTGACACAACAGTAATTTCCAGCCTTGCTTTCTAAGGGCACAGATGGACATGGAGGGAAGCCCACTCCTCTGCATGTCACAGTAAAATGATCTTGTTACTGAATGAGCAGGAGGAGAGTCCTTCTCTGGAGTGCAGTACCTTGGCAGGGTTAGTGTGTGCCAGTGTGCTTGGGCAGGGCCACGCTTGATGAATAAGCTGATGGTAAGCTGATAAATGTCTTTTCACATTTCTCCTCTGGAAATCTAACTTATTTTAAAAATCTTTCCTTAGTCCTGTGCAAGCTCTGCATACGAGGTAGGGGGCTGCTTTACAGCGGTAGCAGGTTGGATGCAGGGATATATCCACGCCCCGGAGGCTATGCTGGCGGGCTGCTCTGGAGCACGTGTAAAACACCTGTATGGGCTGGTAACCTTCATTAGAATCACAGAATGGGTCAGGTTGGAAGGGATCGCAGTGGGCGATCTGGTCCCACTTCCCTGTTCAAGCAGGGTTGTCCATGGCACAGGATTGCATTCAGGCGATTCTTGATTATCTCCAGCGAGGGAGACCCCACAGCGCCTCTGGGCAATCTGTTCCAGTGCTCGGTCACCCGCACAGTAAAGAAGTTCTTCCTCGGCTGGAACTTCCTGTGCATCAGTTTGTGCCTATTGCCTCCTGCGCTTGGCACCACCGAGCAGAGCCTGGCTCCGTCCTCTTGGCCCCGCCCCTGAAGATATTTATACCCATTAATGAAGTCCCCCCTCGTGAAGCAAAGCAGTACGGAGCCTTTCCTGAGGTGCTCTGTCCCGCAAGGACTGCGAAAGCCGATTCTTTTACGGGCACACTCGCGGTGTGGCACAGGGGCGCCCCGCCTGGCAGGGACCGCCCGCCCCCCGAGCGAGGCGCCGCGGGCCGCGGCCGAACCCGGGTCTGGGCCGCGGGGCTCCGCTCCCCGCCCCGCCGGGCGCTGCCCCGCCCGCAGCCAAGATGGCGCTCGCGGCCTCCCCGCCCCTCGGCGGCGGCCCGGGGCGTGTTCGGGAGCGCGGGCGGGGCGGGGCGGGGCGGGCGATGTGGCGAGGCTCGGCCCCTCCTGCCCGGCCGCCACCCGCCGCGGCCCGGGGAGGCTGCGGGAGAGGCCGCGGTACCGCGGGGGTAGCTGCGGGAGGCCGGGGGCGCGGTAGGTGGCGGCGCGGGGCGGTCGGTCCCGGCCGGGAGCGGGTGACGAGGCAGCGCGGGGGCCGGGAAGGGCCGCGGCCGGCGGCTGTGCCGGGGCAGCCGCTGCTCTGCGGGGCCCGCCGGGGTGCGGGGCGGCCGCGGAGCCCGGGGGCGGCGGCAGAAGGGCGGCGGCGGCGCTGTCACTGCCGGGCCGGGGCCGGGAGCGGCCGTACCCGCTGCCTCTGCCCGCGGCCCCGCTCGGCAGCCCTGCGGCTCCCACCCGCTGCCTCTCCGCAAAGACGAGAAAGCGCCAGGAACAGCGAAAGCCGGAGCTCTCTGTCCTGGGGTGATAGTGCCGGAGAGGAAAGCGCTGTGACCTGCCGCCGCCCCATTCCCGCCGCTGTCTGCGGGCTTTGAGTGCGGATTTGTTTTTTCCTCCCTTCACCGAAGGCCTGAAGGGTATGTTTTCACTTTCAGAGATTAAAACCGAAGTGGCACTGGCGAAGAACGGACATGCTTGACATTTATCTGCAGTTGCCTGTGTTGTGCTTCGTTATCTACTCGAAAAGGAGAGACTGAGACCCTGTTGTTTTCACCCTTGACTTCTTCTCAGGTTATGATATAACTGTAATAATAAAGCAAAACTGCGGAAAGAGCACCTGGGAACTGAGCATGGTAGGATCTTGAACTAAAGTAGCTGGTATCGACGGAAAGAGGAAGGGAAGGAATGGCATCCCGAGAGAGGCTGTATGAGCTTTGGATGCTTTACTGCAGTAAGGTAAATATTGGGGGGAGTGGGAGGGTTGTTTGTGTGTTTTCATCCTCTTTTGTTTGGAAGTCGAGTACTTAAAAATGTATCTGTAACATCTTTTTAGCACATTTTTTTTCTTAGAAGTTGCATAGACTTGGCTAGCTGCTGTAAGGATTTAACTGCACTTCACAGGCTATTTACAACCTCATCTTGTGATTTGCTGTTCGGGTTGGCCTTTTTTTGGTCTGAGGTATGAATTGCACAGTGTTCATGGCTCAGTTTAAGCATTTATTGTAGTAGTATATTTTAACTACGTGAATGCATACATTCACATAATTCTTTGTAGCTCATTAAGATGTACTGTATTCATTTAATTCACTGTTTTCTAGTATTTAGCTTTATGCTTTCTGTATTCTGATCAGTTCCAGTTTCATTTAAACTTTATTAGCAAAAGCCTTCCCTAAGAGCAGATTTATTAAGTTGCTCCAGAGTCTGCCTTTGCCAGTTATTGCCATAACATCTAAGTATTCCATTAGTAATGGATTTCCTTCACCTGGCAGGAATGTTATTAAAATGCAGTCCTGTCCTGTCGCCATTTGCATTTTATAGTGTAAAGCAATTCATGTATTTAAAGCACATGTCCTAATTGCCACCGAGTACGCTGAGTATATACACAAATTGGATTGCAGATTATCTACATAGATAACTGTAAAATAAGAAACGTACAAAAAATAGCTGTAAAGGTAGAGGAAAGGGCTGGTCTACTGTCATATAGAAGCTCAGTGTCAGTGGCAAGAGAAGCTTTTGGTGGCCTTATTTCCTGGTTTTGTTTTGCCTTTTTGCAGTCTCATTTGTATCTCAGTTTCTTTAAGTCTCCAAGCCAGTAGGAGATTAAGGGTATAACAATCCTTCTCTTGTTCTTCCAAGTTCATTTCTAGAGAATGCCCATCTCAAGAGCGTAAAATGTGAGATGTTAAGTACAGACCATGTTCACACAAGTGCACAAAGCAGTCTTAATTGTAGCTTTTCCTAATTCTTGTATGAGTTTGCAACCTTAATGCTCCATATGTAGTTAAAAATAAAACTAGTGCAAACAGAACAGCATGGTATCAGTTCTTATTGCTCCTTGTGTGGGTGATCTGTTGGACTGGAACATATTTGTGTAGACCTTTGCGTTTTAAACCAATGTAATAATGATACTGGCATTAAGAATTGGAGTAGCACTGGAGGAGATGGATGTTTTGCCAGTGAGTTCATCTGTGTGAGAGGAATACAGACACTTGGAACAGACTCCCAGGAATCCAGGCTTTCCTCAGCTTTGGGAGATACTAAGGCTGCTGAGATGAGCCAAGCTCTGAATTTCTTTGCTCAGCTGTCCTTTGGCTCTTTCCTCCCTTATTCTTTATACAGTTCTTTTGTCTGTCTTGAACCTTCTCCCCCTTGGCTGGAGCCTTTCATTCATTGTATGTTTTCCATCTCCATGTTGTTTGCATGCTAGCAGCAAGTCTGCTAGTTAAAATGTGTGGTTTAGATTACTTAGAGGATGTTCAGTTTCTTTATGGGAATGATTCGTCCAGTCTAGTCTGATCTCAGGTGATGGAAGATGGTCTATTAAAAAAAAAAATCATCTTTTCATATATGCAGTCTCCTTATTAGCTATCAGTGACTTTTTTTGGCCTTTTTTTCTTCCAAACCCACACAATGTGGGCATAATTAGGTGGATTCGTATGTTGATAAGGACTTATTCCTAAATAGCAAAACATATTTTAAAAATAAAATAGCTTGTCTTCAAAATATGAAGGCAACTGGAGTGTTTCTGAAAAAGGAGTCTTCACTTTTTCAAAAAGCACTAGGCACAAAACTGGGTTCCCTCTCCCTCTCCCTCTCCCTCTCCCTCTCCCTCTCCCTCTCCCTCTCCCTCTCCCTCTCCCTCTCCCTCTCCCTCTCCCTCTCCCTCTCCCTCTCCCTCTCCCTCTCCCTCTCCCTCTCCCTCTCCCTCTCCCTCTCCCTCTCCCTCTCCCTCTCCCTCTCTCCACTGTTTCAGGTTAAAATGATACCTTATTCTGCTTGAGGCAGGCATGCAGCATAAGAGTATTGCATTAAGCTTGGTGAAGTTAAGAGCAGCTGAAGAAGCTAGGTCTTGGGATGCAAAATGATGTGAAGCCTTAATGTAAATGAGTTTGTTTAGTCATGTTTTGGTAACGTGTATGTTATGCTTTGTTCTCCTCAGAGCATCTTGCACAGTGGGAAGATGCAGCAATAAATAACTACCAGTGACAGGATGTAGTGGTTTAGGGAAAAATCTCTTTATACCTGGGGTGGCCCAGTGAAGTGTAATACCATGTCTCATATGTTGCACTGTCATGATTTTGTTGTCAGTGGCATCCTGGGAAAGAAAGCTAGGCCATTTCTTCAAACTAGAGAAACTGCTGGAGAGTTACAATTGAGTAAAGTGGGAATTTATTGTGCCACAAATCTCACCTATGTGGCTTTAGCTTTTGCAGCCTTGTTAACTAAAGAAACAGTGAAATCCAAGCTCCTCCTTTGTGATTCTTCAAATTGTTGCTAATAAATAGTCCTATTTGTCTTCTGATAATCGGGTGCCTCATGATAGTCTGTTAAATATAGCACCCTGTCGTAGAGCACAAGGCTTTTAACAGCTTTAAAGTGCTGGATAATGCTGTGTTACCATCTTGCCATCTATCCTGGGTCATGACTCTTGTTCTTTGTGATCACTTGGCATCTCTGGCAGCATTAGATGCCAGTTGCAACACTTACTTTTGTGCAAAGTAACGTCAGGAAGGCATTTCTCTATTTTCATTGCCTCCTGTGCAGTTGAGCAATTGGATATTTGAGCAGACAGCAGCATGTAACAAAGGTCTCTGCAGAAGCATCTTTGGAAGACACCATGTACGAGGTGGTTTAATTTCTCTGTTTTTTCTTTCTTTTCGAGATAATGTTTGAGTGGCTGCAAGAGATTGTTTTTAGTTGGTATTCAATTGTTTTTCATCTGGCAGTTTCTAATCTAAGGCTGGGATTTGGTTTTGGATTTTTTCCTGCTTTTGTTCCCCTAAAAGCTACAGACTACAGTCTACTGTGTAAGATGGAAGTAGTAGCCACACTTGATTTATGATGCTTCTGATATTTCATGGAAGCAGTTTAAAAATTCATTAAATTTAGTTAAGTTTAGAATTAAGTCACTGGGGTTATATCATCACATTGTATTGTTCACAGTCTGAGCTCTTCTTGCCTTGAGTCTTTTGTTGGTTTAGGGGTTTTTTTGGTTGTTTTTTTTTGTTTGTTTCAGTTTGATTTATTTTAATGTTGATGTTAAACTTTATGCAAAGAGAAAACTTTGCAACTTCCTGGTGTGGTTTTTTTTTGGTAATTTTCAGTTTCAAATGGTTTTAGTGGTTGTTGGGGGTTTTTTTCTGTTCAGTGATCTCTTAATGTACAATGCTGTTATTCACTTAAATATTGAAATGGGTGTAAATTGCTGTCCTCTCAGCCAAGTGTTGAAATGTATGTGTTTTAACAAAATTGTATAGAATAGATAGCACAGGTCATTTCTGTAGAAGTCACTTAAGAAAAATTTTCTCCAGTCGATTGTCAGTTCAAAGCCTTCAATAACCTACAGGAGAGCATGGAACACTTCTTATTTAGGTGCATGTAGAGCAGGTATCTGAAAATGCTTTACTAGTGTAAGTGTACAGCAGGAGAAGAACTCTATTAGGTTAATTGAAGCAGTCTCAGGAAAGGACTTGCTTTCACACGTCTCTGACTTTTTCATGTTGATGTGACTGAGGTAATCCACCAGTTTTGCCTTAGATCATTATGGCTGTAATAATATTACTATTGTAATATTGCTATTGTAATATTGGTTGATTAACCTTTTAATAGATATTAATTATATATCAGCATAGAAAATATATTTGTTTTACAATCCTCTGAAGTAACTATTACTGCAGATTCAAATTAAAGAGATCCAACCTCTGTCTTATCTGTAAGATTTTAACTATGTGTTAAAAAAACCAAAACAAAATACCTGGTAGGTATTTTAGACTCTTAAACATAAAACATATCAGGATTTCTAGTGTTTTTCATTTTATTCAGAAAGTAGCCAGATACCCTTTCATATTGAGATTTTTTTCATCTATCAAAGAAAAAATCCAATTGCCTTCAGAAGGGGTTTCAAAAGCATAAATGCAGGCATTTAGCTGCCATATGCACATCAGATCTTCAGTTTTCATTGTATTGCAATGGTTGTGAGCTTTCTCTTACACTCTCGTGTTCAGTATAGCCCTGATTTCATTTAAACACTGTCTTTTTGTGTGATGATATAATGGTTTGAAAGGAAACCTCTGAGTCTATTCTCCAGCCAGCTTGTAGCCTGTACTTCTCATTTCAAAGAAGGAACATTCAACCTTAGTGTCACTGGTACAGTCAGGACTCTGTGTTAGCAGTCATAAATGTAATCGTAATGTTCTGCTCTTTACTAGTGCAGAGAGCTGAGACAGTCACATCCCTGGCTGTGTAAAGAGCAGCTGACTTGTGCATAAGCTGTCATCTTAAATGTGCTTTCTTACCTTGTGCTGTATCTGTTATTTGTTTTTACAGAATTTATTGTATAGAGATAAATGTTATAGTTTTCTCTCTGGCATAGTGAGGATATCTATATGTTATAAATATCTTCTAATTTAATATTGTAGCACAGAAATAAATGTGGTAGTTTTCTATAGGAGAACATTTTTTCAGTATTAGATCAAAAGCTGGATAGAAAAAAACCAAACAATAAATGACTATATGCATTAGCCTAAAAATGTCCTGAAGTGGTTGAAGTCCTGTTACTTTGAGTTATATTTTTCCCCATCTGGGATCCTTATAGGCTACTGTATAGGAATAAGAAGGAGACTTGAATGAGAAATTAAGTGGTCTTGGGCGAAACCATGATTTCTGTTAGGTGCAGGCCACTGTGGTGAGTGAATTGCTGCCCACTGTGGGGTGCCAGCAGTGCTTTGCTGTCATCACAGGGCCGTCTCTACCTTTGGAAGACCATTGTAATGTAAATACTTAGAAGCTGAATCTTTAACATATAAACATTTAATTGGCTTGAGTTAAACTTTCATTTTCTTTTTGAGGAGTAGGCAGGTCATTTAAATTAATGTTTACTCTGTGCCCTAAGTGAAGAGTCTTTGAAGGAGAATAATTTAATTTTTTTTCCTGTTACTGTGTCTTAATCCTAACATAGTACATAGAACTGAGATAAATTTGACCTTGATTTATAAATTTATGTGTTCCTTTGGCGGGCTTCCATTAGCATCAACCACCTTGTGCTGGGCCAAAACTAACATAAAAAGAGGGCAATCTTGCTAGTAGAAAAGGTTGACTGGGAGCAAGAAGGGACTAGTATTCTCTGTGGTGTTATGGTCTTGCTAAGTTGACCAACTAGCAGGCTGTTACTGACAAAAAGCATCCCGCTCTATTGTTAGTGTCCCTTCATTACTGTTTTACAAGGTATTACCTGCCAGAAAATATTTTGCAGTTCAACTGAATCCCTCACTTAGCTACATGAAGAATTTGGGGCATTTAATGTCATGTTCAACAAGTGACAGCAAATGTATATAACTTTGGGAAGACTATCATGAAATTGCAAGGGGTGGTTCATCAGTTTATGTTAAAGGTGTTATAAGAGATTTTTAAACTCTGTCCCTGTATAAAATTGGAGAGTATTTGTAAATAAAGTAAAAAAGTTTATTATCAGATCAGATGTGACTTTAGATATGACTATTGTAGGGCTGCATGATGTAGTATAATTGAACTGGATTTGTTCAACCAAGTGGTGTTGCAGTTGTTTCTCCAAGAAATGTGGGTTTAGCAACATTATGCTTAGTTGTGGTGAGATGCATGTAATTCAACAAGACTATAATCTTTGGAGTTAAACTGTAAGCACTGTGTGAAACACTGACCTTTGCATCCCAATATGATCTCATCTGGACTTGGCTTGCCCTTGTCTTCCTTGTGCAATTGCTGATTTGGCATTGTTGCCTATCCCATTGCTATGTATTGCCTTTGTTATAGTATATAAAGAAGTATTCAGTTTACAGCTGGATGAATGCTTGAGCAAACCAAATGGTCAGTAAAAGTTTTTTGTAAGTCACTGTCATGGAAATTCATGCCTCTGCTAAAACTGGTGAGTGAAGTTTTATTAAACAGTTGCTGTGTAAGATACCTTTTCTGTAGATCAGTTTTAAATAAATCTCTGCATTCTTAGGGAGTGTTACTTGTAGAAGATCATGTCACAAGTCACTTGTGGCCCTGTCTTGGTGAAATTATCAGTGTTCCGTCTTTATTTATGCGAGGCTGAACTAAGGGTGGATATAGATAAACAAGAACAGTCGGTCTTCAATTCTGAATTTACTGTCTGCTGTTTAAAGAGATGTCTCCTAGTCCAAGAACTAATATAATTCTGACATTTACAAATATAGAACTTTTCATATAAATAATTGACATGAATATATGAGACATTAGTCTCTTGAGTAGCTGTTTCCTTCCTTAATTATGGACCTGGGTGACCTTGTGCTGGTAATTGTTCAGACACAGAAGAGGTACTCTGACACAGAGGATGCAGACTTCAGGTTGAAATGAGGCAGCAGATAAACCTAAGCAGACATAGAAGTAAGAAAGCCATAACATTTTACAAGCTATGAAGAAATTATTTTTGTTTATAATTCTGTAATATATTTGGCAATACATATCTAGAAGTAGCTGCTGCTTCTGTGTGAAGAAGAGTCTGTGGTTCCTCCATGCTTTTCTTGTCAGATTTAGGGCTTTACTGGTGTCCAGCATGAGGTTAGAATTCCCTCATGTCTATGGGTTTGTGGATTAGTGCTTTATGGAATTGGTGAGAAACATCCATTTCTGAATGTGCCAACAAATGTATTTCAGATCAAGCTTTTACTGACACAAAAGAATCAAGTGTCTCTTAAATGGAATGATTTATCACAAAACTAGAAACACAGCCTTCTGGGTCTGTGTGTTGATGTTCTAATATAAGAGTGAATTTAACAAACTCTGTGCTGTTGTGTGGTATCTGAGTTATGGCACTTTGACCTTGAATAGTTTGGCAGATCTGGGGATGGCATGTGTCCTGATAAAAGAATATTGCAGAATTGACTCAAAGATGCAGCATGTTTGTGCTGATTATGGAAATGGCAGAAAGGCTTGCCAGCTGCCCATGGAACAGCATTGTAGCTTAATGCCTGAATCCAAATGGTGTCAATAGATACTGTTAAAATATTTACAGGCTTCAGAAAGGTTAAACAGCTGCTATAGAAGAGAGATCTTCCCTAATTACTGAACTTTTCTTGCTGAAGGATATATATGTAAGTAGGGAAAAAAACCAAAACATGCACATCTCAGCAGTCCAGATAAGCATCTTTTTTTCCTTAAAAGCAATTTGTTCAGGCCTAGCTTTTCTACTTTATCTTCTACTAAGTGGGGAGGCTGCTGTGAAGGACGATGGGTGATGCAACAGGAAACACTGAGAAATGAAAGCTATACTTGATTATTCTCCTCATAAACACTGTGTTAAGTTTACATCTCAATAAGGTTTCTCCAGGCACCTGCAAATCTAAGCATTAGCTGTGAGATTTCTGTGCTGGTGAAATATTTGTATGTTGATGCATTCTCTGATGTTCAAAGCATTTAGGATAATCTGTTTGTCTAATTTATGATTGAGGATTGCATTTGCCTATAGTAAGCAGTGGAAATAAGTGACATTAAATAGTTGTTTGACCATTGAGTAACACTGCTAACTATGGCTATGTAAAACTAGGAATTAAATTTAACTTTAGGAATGGCTAATTATACTAATATGTAAATGCAGAGCATATCTTAAAACAGAGAGGATATTTAAGATGCTAAATTCCAAAGGCTTTAAAGTCTTTTGTATGCTTTATTTGAAGGATATCTGAGGGAGGCACAAACAAAACCTCAAAAAAAAATGGTTAAATACTACTCTTGCATAACACAAAGAGAACATCAAATCAAATGGCAAACCTTTAATTATATAAAGATAGCAATTTAACATAGAAAATACACTTTTATTTAAATAACCAGTCCTAGTAATTCCAGCTTTTAGACTGAAAGGGGTGGGGGACAGGGAGGAGCAGATAGGGATGAAGACAAATTTTTGAGGATGGATTTCTAAAGTCCGAATGAAAACAGTGAATTAGTTTGCTTTTAATTATTCATGTTGGGAGAATTGTAGTCTTTTTATTGCCAGTTACCATTCACCAGAATCTAAGAACTTACAGGTGTATCCCATAAGATGTTTAAAAACTGTTAAGTAAGTGAAGGCTGAGGTTGAAAAAGTAGCACTCACGCTGGAAAGTAGAATTTGGCAAATGCCAGAGAAGTCTATAAAAAGCCAAGTGAAAATGAAGTAGTTTGAGTTTGACTTCTTGAATAAGATAGCAAGGTTATTCTTTTAACATTAATAATAATTTTAGGAAAATATACCTTCAGCTGGTTTAATGCCAAATTTCACTTACAATGTGGAAATAGAATTTAGGAACTGAACAGAGTTTTCAAAGTTACTGAAACTGATTCATAAAGCATCATGCAAAATGAGAAAATGCTTGGTTTCTGTGGAAGTGATAGAAATGTTCACCAACAGTATATATTGGGCATTAGCCCAGAGTTTCCAGTGATGTAATCCTCACAAGTTTTGTAGAAGGTGGTTGTGGTAATTGCAGGCTGCTCGTGAGTTGCCCTCCCGAGTCTGTCAAACGTTTGGCTAATGCACTCAATTATATAAAACCTGGTATTTGTTTACCTGTGCTTTGACTGAATTTAGGATTAGCTGGAATGAACAGTTTTCCTGATAAATGACTGGAGCCTCATGGGAACTGTAGGCTAAATGGTTTATCATGTACTGAAAAGCAAGGAGGAAAAAGGTTTTCTTTGATGTTCCTGTTTTTTTATATTAAGTAACAATTTTTGTTAGATCTGTAGTGTTCATATGTTTTAAAGGGCAAACTTGAAATTTGGGAAAGAAAATGATGAGAAGGATACTTCTTTAGTATTTACTGTGTCTAATAACCCAAATTACAAAAAGAAGTCTCAAAAATGGCAAGGAGTCCAATGGTTCAGATGTGACTACTTAAAATTTTTTCTCCACAGGACCATGCAGCATTCACAGCAGTGGATGGGTAAAGCTCTTGGGCATAAAGCAGGATATAGAGAACAAGGGTGTTATTTGCAGGAATCTGATCTCATTATTTGCTTGTGCTAATTGTTTAAAAACCAAAGCAGCAGAAATGCAGTGGATGGCAAACAGCAGTTGCACAAGTAATGCATGTTCTGCTATGCCATAGGTTTTGAGAGTTTTCTTAAGCGTGCTTCTGAAAAGTAGATTTGGGGAGTTTAAATTATATACCTTCAGTGTATACCTTCAGTGCTGGACTGATTTGGTAGCATCATCTCCTTGGGTGGTAAGATTGATGGAGAGATAGACAACAGGTTAGCAAAGGCATATAGAGCTTTTGGAAAACTCCATAAAAGAGTTTGGCGGAATAAATACCTGAAGAAAAGCACCAAGATCAGTGTTTACAGAGCATCATGTTATTTTAGTTGCCTTTGAGTTATTTAGGATGCTTTTTGTTTCCTTAGGCTTAAAATACAGCTTCCAGTTGGTTCACCATGTCAACTTTGGGAAAAGTCAATGTTAATTGAATGTAATATGTCATAGTATGGTAAATTCCTGATAAGTACCCTGTGTAGTGGACTCCAAAGGCTGAAATAGCGTATGCCAGCTTGTGCATGGAACTTGCCTAGTGGTACTTTCTGTCCAGTGCAATGTAAAGACATTGAAGTCTGAGTTCAGCTTAACTAGATTCATCCCATGGATGGCATCAGTCACATGCCAGTTCCAAGCTACAAGGCTGTAATTGTGTTGTCGTTCAAAAACCGTAACAAAAACAACAATAACAACAAAAAGGCAAGAGAAAGAAAAATAGAAGCTTTACTTCCATTTTAATAAGAAAATTCTTTCATTTTGTTTTTCCAGTTTTGTTGGAGATCTGATGTAAAAAGGAAAATGAGTAACAGTGCTCAGATGACTCTCTTTAACTTAAGGCAATAGTGGAAGATTATAAATATTTTTTGTTTGTTTTGAAAAGAGAAGAAATGAATTTTACTTAATGTTTGTGAACTAAATATTATCATGATTGGCAGCCATAGGTTTTATTTTGGTATAAATCTCTATGCTAAACAGATTTTTTTAACTTGTCCCCAAATAATTGTTTCTATCATGATTCACTGCAATTTCCATTTATAAAACCACCCCATCCCTTTTTTCTTTTAATTATGGAAATGGAACAGAATGCTTATGTGAATTTTGAAAAAGGAGGTTTATAATTACTTGCCAGGAGCTTTGCTTCCTTTGGATCAGCTGGTTCAAAAATCAATGTTTTGATTAAAATGAAAAGTTGTGCCCAAAAGTGATTCCCTTGGTAATTAGAACTGATTGATTGAATTTATCAAGGCAATTTAGCCAGTTTAAAATGGTTTACCTTGAAGTCTTTTACTAGTTCTAACTGTAATGTTGCTGCTGTAACCAAGCTTTTCATGTTTTATTTTGGCATTTTACAGATATGAAAGGTTCAAAAAAGTATAAGCACTTTAACATATTTCAGAGTAAAGGCTGTTAGGAGTTCTCATGCTAGAAGTGTAGCCTTTCATCTCTGAAAACATGAAGAGAAAAAGCTCCCTTAAAACAAACCACCTAAGTCCCCAAAGGATAGTTTATTTTAAACAGTGTTGAGATATGTTCTGCAATTCTGCATTATGCAGACTACTTCAGTTAATTTTAAGAGTGGTAAACTCACCAATTGATCCAAAGGCAGTGTTTCATGTTTAATTTTCTAACATTACATTTTGTAGGTCTAGTTCAGCCTTGACACCAAGGGATTGTTCTTATTTTAAATAAAATGCTTGGGGATGGGGGATTAGTTACGATAATACCAGTGCCAGTGAGATTTTATGGTTGTGCTTCTAAGCTGAAATCCACTTTGAAGGTTGATTGACTGCTCCACACAGGAGTCAGGCCGGGCTGGCTGTTTGATGCCTGCATGTTAAATTTAACGACTTCAAACAACTGTCTTGTCAGACAAGTCGGGTTTGTTTGACGGTAGGACTCTGAACTGCCCTGCAGGGAATTTTTGCCTTTAGAGCATGGAATGTGACACTGCAAATAGCCTCGGGTGGATCCAGCTTTTGTTTTTAGCAACTAACACTTCCTGAACACAGCTATAAAATTGGACTGAGTTTTGCCCTTCCAGTTGTGTCTCTTTGCCTGAAGCCTTAGTAGAAATGAAAGTTACTGCTAAATCTAAAAGCAACACTTTATATAAATACATAAATAGTGTTGATTTGAAACCTTGAATAAATGTGCCAATATTCCATAGGCAGAGGGCTGAAGACTTTCAGTTTTCTGTTAAATGTTCTCATTTAATTTAGAGTAAGCTCTTAAGACTTCAATACTACTTAGCTTGTTAATGAGTTTAAAAAATGTTATACTGGAGCAAACATTTCTCGTGACCTTCTTGATAGGCAAAATGATTACTGACAACAAAATAGGATTGGATTTTTGCTGTTCATTTAATGAGTCTTCATAAAGACTAGAGAAAGCTATTGTAGTTTCTAGATAATCTAGTGTATACATATCTCTCTCTCTATATATAATCTAGTATATCAAAGACAAGAACCTGTCCCAAATTAGTGTAGATTTTGGTTATAGTTTCTTTTCACTTCATTGCCTTGGAAAATGTCCTGTCTGTCAGAAGGGCTTCAGAGTAGATCCATCTCTGCTATTGGCTTTGTTTCAGCGTTGTTAAATGCTGAAGTTTGTGTTAGCATTGAGAGCTTGTTTGCTAGTTTGCCAAGTCTAAGGAATGCCTTGCTAGAGTTTATACATCTATATTGCAAGTGTTAAAATCTTGGACTCCATGGGAAACTTGCTAATTGTTTGGCACTGTTTAGTCCCAGTATTGCTGTGCATACTGTAGACCTGTACACTATGTTTACCTGGCAAGTGTTTTGTTCTTTCTAGCATTGCACTCTGTCGAGAAACAAAAAAAAAAAAAGGGGAACAACACTCTTCTGGATGTTTTGTGGGAGGCAGGTTTAGTGTGTTATGGTTTTGAGTGTGTTTTGAGGTTATTTTCGGTACCTGTTAGAAACACTACGCTGCTCAGGCCTGGCAGTCTTTCTTTTTAAAGTGTCGAGAACTGTAACAATTATTACTGTGCCGAGAGTATCTTAAAAAAAAAAAAAGGAGGCCTGAAGGGTGATGTGTCATTTTGCTGGGTTGGGTTTTTTTTTTATATTTGTTTTTCTTTTTAAAGAAAACCAGAGGTATTTAAGGAAGGGAAGGAACAAGGAAGTATTTTCACTTTTGTGTGTTCTGAGCTACATTTGATTTAATGGGCATAAAATACTTTTTTTTATTACTGCAGGTTTGAATGGCTGTCACAGGCCTTTATTATATAATATGTTGAGCTCAGAAGTCCAAGCTTAGGCTCTACAAACCTGTGGCAATCAACTAAAGAACTTTTTAATTTTTTTTTACTCTTTGATTCTTTATTTTGGTTTTTTGTGATTTTTTTTTTTTTTTTATTCTTAGATTTGCACTTCTCTCACAATGACACCCTTAACATAGCCTTGTTGAAACTCTAGTTGTTTCCATTTATTACTGTGAAGTGGCTAACTTGAGTTTTGTCTTCTTGAATTTCAAACCATGGAGAAATTATCTTCCAGAAGTTTCAAGGCATGCAGTTTCTATGTATGAATTATTATTCAGATAAGTTACAGAAATTTGTCTTGCACAAAAGCTAGGTAAGTTTCAGGTAAATAAATGAAAAGCTTAGGCTTGTGACTTAGAAAGCTTCAAGGTTTCAGAGATAAACATCTTCTTTTAGTAGTTGGAAAGTTGTGATGGGTGAAAGGTATTTTATTACCACGCACAGCTTCTTTCTGCTTTTACTGCTGTTTTACAAATCAAAAATTTCCTTCTTGATTTCTTGCTGATCTCATAGGGCATGTCTGCAGAGTGTGTGTGGTGGGGCTGGGAACAAATACCAGTCTCAAATGGGTTTATCACAGTTCAGCCTTGTGGTGTATTATCAAAACATACATTGCTTTGTAAGTTGTGCTTTCGAAGTGTGGTGCATCTTCAACCAGCACCACAGAAAACAATGTAGAGCTATTGTCTGACATACAGCCTCCAGCTACCTGTCTGCAGAATGATAACAAAAGAGTAATTATCGAAGTGGGGAATAAGAAATATACTCCACAGGTTTTGCTGCTTCTACTGGTAGTAAGGATTCTGAGTGTTTACTCTGGTGTGGCTAAGATACACTACTTCCTTAAGAGGACTGAGGTATAATGGAGTAGCTAACCGTTTGCAGTGAATCCGTTGGAGCTGGGGTTGCAGTTCAGTCATTTGTTGCCCTCAGTAGCAGCACAGATCTGAAGGATTGCCATACCCATGGGGTGCAGTCTTCTGCCACGTGATAACACAGAGATTTGTCGTATTGCAACATGTACTGGCTTGGAAAGTTGTTCTGGCATTGAAGAACACAATGGTATTCGTGCTAGAGTTAGGTCAGTTTGCGTTCTGCTGTTCGTGTGGTTTACCACTTCTGTCACGAGAAAATAGAGGATAGTTGAAAAGGTGGGTGGAAAGAGAACTTAACAGGAACACAGTCTAAAATCCACTGAATTTAAACTCCAGATTAAATGGCAGCAGCTGACCTCAAAAATAATTCAGTTCAACAGAAAGATGCTGGATAGGATAATTGTATTGTACATAGAATCATGGTGCAAGACAACAGCTGATACATGCTATTACTGTTTGGTTTTATTACAAAATTAGAATTTTAAACCACTGTAAAATGACTGTTTTTCTCCCAAGCCACCATACTTCTGGTTTGGGAAAATATAAGATGCATTTGATGCACATAAGCAGGTCTTAGGAAAGGTTGTATGTATTTAGCAGTGTTTTAGGATTGGACATTTTTGTGTACTTTGCCAAGGATAACATTTGCCATTTTCAGTTTTCTTTCTTAAATCTGCTTTAGTAAAATTTAGCTTTCTTGCAGCTTTCAACAGGTGACTGGTGTATGGGATCTGGGCTGATTGCTGCTAATAAAGAAAAAGGAAAATTTGGGCCAGATTAAAAGTTTGAAAACTGTTTTCTAACATTTTTGAAATCACGTATCTTAATTGTAGCCAAACTTTTAAATATTGGGTCACTTTTTCCTGGAATGATGTACTCCTCGATCATAAGTCTTCATTTTTCTTCATTTCTGGAAAGGTGGCATGCTTCTATTAGCTGGCTTATAATGGACACTTATTTCTTGGTGTTTCTTATGTTGCTAAGTTATACTGTTTATTTTATTGCCTTTGTGATTTTTAAAAAATTTTCTCTCCAAGTGATGTTGAGTTAGTGCTATTGCTTGGATGGAAATCTCTAGATTTGACTCAGAGAGCCAACTATTGCCTAAGCTGTTTTCTACTGGCATAGGCCAGTAGTGTTACCTGGTATTTTGATATCAAAACTGATTATTTTAATAACTTGGAATATTGCATAATTAATTGGCTGGCAGGGGATTGAAGTAGATGGGAGTTGGCTTAAATAGTGCCTGCAGGGAGTGATCAAACAGTGCAGCAGCTCTTGATCTTTACCAGAACTGGGAGGACTGTTAGTGGCAAAGTGAATTAAGCAATATGTCCACTACAGATAGGCAAAAACTTTGGACCTTTTTATAACGTGTGACGCTTACTTTTGTCATCTGTGTAATTGCTTTTTCTTGCATGTTTTTCCTGCCAATGTTCTCCTGTTCCTAGTCTGCACTGATAGCCTTGCAAAGGCATTGTAGTTTATAGATAAGGAAGCTTGAAACCGATTTGGACTCATGACCCTTGTGGGTCCCTTCCAACTTGGCATATTCTGTGATTTAGGTTATACCAGTAAAAAGGAGCAAGCAGGCTTTGAATTTAATTTTGTGGTTTGCCCTACCCTTTCCCTTTTCTCATCCTTAACTTTTTGATAAAGCAATTTTAAGTCAGATAATGATGTTATTTGCACATCTTCCTTCATGGTACCCGACTAAGAAAAACAAAGTTTTCTTACACAAGTTTACCGTCAGCAATTAGCAATGAGCCTCAGCTGTGTCAACAAACAATTTTAATGTGGGAATATGAATAGAATCGATTGAGTATTTCATGTTGTATTTCAAGGAGAAGTTGCTCATGCCAAGTAAAAACAAAGCTACTCATTCCATAGGAAGAAAGTCAAATAAGTTGTTTTTGCACATGCATGGGCATTATCATTAGAGGCATGGCTACAAACACATGGCAGTGTTTCTGTTTGTTACTTCCCCATGATTGCTATTGCCTTGTCCTTTGTAGCCTGAGCTATGTTGTAATTACTAAAATTGTATCCTGGTTTTCCTTGTTTTATGGTCCTGTGAAATAGCTTTCTTGTGGCTTGTATTTCACAGCTTTCTTGCTGTGAAATACAAGAAAGTTAAAGCTTTAAGTATGTGAACATTTCTAAAAAGCTATAAAATCTGAAGACAGCATCTTCTACTACTTTTAAATCATTCTTTTAGGAAAGTTTTACTTCTTGCCTAACTTTTGGGTTGATTTTCAATGTGTTTCATCTCTGAACCTCAGAAATATGTATTCTGTGGTCACCTGCTTGTGATAGTCTGACATCCTCTGTATCTTAATGCAGTATCTTGGAAACCTTGAAATTATTCTTTACCTCAGCAGCTTCCTTCATTCTGTGTTTTGCAATTTCATGTTGAGGACAATTAATAGGTGTGTTTAAGATAGCTTAACCATTTGGTGGTTCAGTGCATTTTAAACATGAGAACAAGGCTACATTACACTTCAAGGACATAAGGCTTTTTTGACAAATTTTTAGCAGAAAAAGAAAGGGAGTGATTATTTAAATCATTGAAATGTGAATAAAAGCAGAGATGAGGAGAAGAAAGATTATGAAGGAAGGAGAGGTTAGGAATTAAGTGAAGAAGGGGAAATAAGACAATTAGGAAAAATGAACAAGAAAATACAGTAAAGGCAGTGGAAGCAAATAATCAAACAAGAGCTGTATCTAGCTGAGGGTTTTATTTGGCACCTGTTGTCACAATATCTGAACATATTTCATAGACATTAATAATGATTCTGAAGTAAATTGTGTCTGGGTGTTTTTGCCACTTCTTGTTTGAGTTATGGTGGTCTTTTGGGGCACAGAGAAGGGTAAAGTCTAGAGTGGGAAGGGGGTTCCCATGCTTTTTAACTCCTGTACTTGCTGTGGAAAGGTGCTCTGAGAAAAGCTTTCAGATTCTGGATTTGCATGTTTATTTTATTCTGAGGTTGTTTGTTTTGTTTTCTGCTTTGCTTTAGGGTTTTTTTTATTTTTTATTATTATTTGTTTTGTTTTAATTCCACTAGAGGGTTCTTTCAGTTATTTTGCAGACAGGACTCTGTCACTCTTTCTTGCTGAGTCTTTCTTTGGCATTGACATTGCCCCAAAATATTGTGTGTCTGAGAGTTATTCACTCTTTGGTCTTAACTTTGCAGGGAAATAATCTGTTATTTGGGAACATCTGTGGTAATATAAAGATAATAAGCAAAAGGGAGATGATACAGAAAAGGGAAAAGAGAGGGATGAATAAAAAGGTTTTCAACTTTTGCAAAATTTTATTAATTATGGAGTAGATTTACAAATAATTAATAATCTTCAATACTTTTGGCAAATACTTTAAAGCTTTTTTGAAAATGATTTGTGATATAGAATGTGGACCTGCATGCATGTACAGTCCTTGTGGAGGAATATGTTAGCTATGGTCTGGCAGCTTATTTTTGAAAATTAAGCAACTTGACTTTTAAAGGGAGTCTACCTCAAATGCATATTGACAGAATTTTCCTGTATGGTTTGTTGTGGTCTATCTGTCCTCCCTCCTCAGGGCTGGAAACTGTGCCAGGGACTGCTGGTCCCAGAGTCTGTGTGCTCTACTAGGAACAACTAGAAAGGAATTTAAATTTAAATGATCTGTTTTATAGATATCTGGTATACAAGTCACCGGTTCTGCATTGTCTTTTCGAACACCATCTGTCTCTAATCTGCTGCTAGCTGCCATATTGACCTATGAATGAAGCAAAAAACAATTTATTTCTTGATTAAGATTGCTGTTCAAGTTCTTATTTAATTTTATGAGCCATAAGGAGCGTTGTCTACTAATATCTATGGTATCAAGACTAGAACACATAGTAGTGAGTTTGTAAAGCTGGTATGGATTACTTTGGAGAGCAAGTGAAGATTGTTGGTGAGGGGAGAAGCTAAAATGCTTTGGTTGACCCTGGTACCAGGAAGAGGAGACACATAAACTGTTTAATAGAGCAAGAATGTCAGATCAGCACCATGTGGCTGAAAATTTCAAAGGATACAGGTGGTCATTTTTTATTTTAGTTCTACAAAATGTGTATTTCTTCCTTTCTTCCAGTTGAAATGCATTAAATACAAGCTCTTCATTCCAGGTAGTACTACTGAGTTGTTGATGGATGACCTTGAGTGCAATATTGCCTAATGTTCTCTTCTTCCTTACAGAAAGATCCAGACTACCTGAAGCTCTGGTTGGATAGTTTTGTTTCTAGCTATGAACAGTTTCTGGATGTGGACTTTGAGAAGCTGCCAACTAGGTATGTAGAATTACATGTTCATCTGTCCTTGATATCTGAAACAGACCTGGCTGAGAGCCCATTCTCGTTCAAGGGCAATACTGCCTTTAAAGAAAAGAAAGATTTTTAGTTGTCAGGTGGCACTACCATTCATCTGAAGGTCAAGTTGGGTTAGGAATGATGAAACTAGGCAAATACTGGTATTTGCATTATCTTGGGAGCTGGCATGAGTATGCCATGCTCTTGTTTGTAGAAGTATAATCATTATTCCTGGTTCATTTTTTTGAGTAAACATTCATTAAATGTTGCATATGAAAGAGTATTAGTGCTTGTTATCTGCATCATCAGTGACTGAAGAGAATCAAGATGTAAGTAAAGAGTTTTGTAATTTTATTTCAGGGTTTGCTTTAAGATTAACGATGAGATTAAATGCGTAATGAAAGATTTGCTTATCTTAGCTGGAAACCTTTTAAAATATGCACCAGGTATAGACTTTAAAGTGATTTCTTTGCATCCATGAAGACTTCAGTTTAGGATAAGAGTATTGCTGACTTCACTCATGTTGCTGACCAAAAGTTCTCACATATAATCATGAGATGCTATTGAAGTCTAATTTCAGAGTTTTATATTTAATATTTTAAATTTGTATGCTGTGTTATCATGATTGTGTTTTCCTGTCTAACTTTGCAAATGAGGAATAGAAACTTAAGCACTGGATGTTTTCTCTTGCTTTTGAGATGCTTGGATGAACTAGGGGTTTTAAGAAAAAACAAAGGTTATGGGAATCAGAATTCATGAGCACTGGTGTCAGTATTATAGCTGATACCACTACTGATGTTTGAAAGCAAAGAATGGTGCTCCCTGTATGATGGCTGCAGTCCAAGCCCTGTTGAAATCAATAGAAATTCTTTAATGGGCTTTGGATCAGATCCTGTTTGAAGTGTAAGTGATAGCTTCTACTGTTACAGGGAAATGAAGAATGCTGCAGCTGGATCTTGGTGGATAAAACTTGGGCTTCTCAGCCCTTTGTATTAAAATTTTCCTCATCATGCCTATATGAATACAAAATATGTAATGCAATTACCAATAAGCAAGACCTTCAAATTAATTGTGTGCTCTTTCAAAAGATATGTTTTCTTTGCAGTGTCAAAAAATGCATCTTACAGTGTTTAGTTGAGGAAAAGAGTTTATCCTTTAACACAGGTTATCTTTATGCTTTTTAATATTAAAATATGAAGGGGGAACAGAAGAATGTCTTTGTACTTTGACTATAGGTGCTTTTCAGTTTATTTGTAGTTTAAGTAGTTTTTAGTTTATGTGCTCATGGGTCTTGGGTTGGGTTTTTTTCAGCAGCGTAACAAACATGAAGCTTAGTTGTTGAGAACAACAGTAGCACCTTCATTGTGATAAATGATGACTTAGTGAGTGTAAAAATAATGTATTTTTCTGAGGTTAATGACAGGATTAGTGATTTAGTCTGAAAGAATAGAACTGTGTGGATTTAGACTCATTTGTGGAACAGATGTAATGGAAAAGCATCAAAACAACATAGTGGTGAAGGCAAATCATTCCTGTGCTTTTATGGCTGGATTAAAAATAATACACTGAGAGCAGATATTAGAATGAACAAATAATTACAGTTTCTGCCCTTATTTACATTTGTGATATAATTAGGCATGTGGAAAATGGCATCTTTCTGAGGTTTGTCAGTTTGTATTGCAGGCATTCACATTGTAAAACTGATAATACTGGGCCCATTAAAAAGAAAAGTAGGTCAGTGTGGAACCACCAAATGCTGATTTCCAATGACTTGTGGGGCCATCAGACCTTGTGGACTCATTTATTTTATTTTTTTTTTAACTTGATTGCTTATTAGACAACTAATTCTGTCTTTTGGTCTTGAAAAAATATATGATGTCAGCTAAAATGAGAAAGTGACTGAACCGATACTTTTTCTCCTTTCCTTTTTTTTTTTTTTCCCTTCTATAAATCTTGGTATGTTTTGCAGCTACATGCCTGCAAGACTTTGTGTACTGAAGGGCTAATGCCAGGAAATAATGAGAAACTGTGTGGAGAGAAGAAAGCTTGTACAGATTGCTGGACAAAACTAACCTTTTGGAAGACAGGCATAAAGTTTTGTGTCAATTTAAAACATGAAGGGTTTTTTAGCATCCAAGAAAATACCACTTCAGAAATGTAAAGATTCTATTAGAGGTTTGGTTTTAGGATTTTTTTTTCCTGAAAGAAGGACTCTTAATTGACACTGTTACTTGCTGATTTAACTCATAAGAGTATTTCTTCTATACATTAGAATATATAATTTCCCAAGATCTACTTTGGAAATCTGAAAGATGCTATGCAGTGCAGAATTGGGAAACCTCTAAATATAGTGGATGAGTGTATCCAGTGGTATCATTTGACTGTATGAGTAGAGCTTATACAATTATGCAGCTTATAGGCTTATACAGCTACAGATCTACCTGTATCTTTTATCTATATTTTTAAGTGAAATGGCTCCTTGATAGTGTTATTAATGATTTTGCTGAGAAGGTGAATATAGCTATGCTGACAACCTTGAGCATTGAGCATAAAAGACCAGTGCACCTGTCTCTTCTTTCCCTAAAAACACGTATTCATGTCATATGTATTTATCATGTAAAGGATAAACCCTTTAACAGCTGGTGGGAAGATTTTTTTTCTCCTCATTGAAAAAGAGGAATTGTCACTTGGTTTAATACTTTTAGAAATAGCAAAGGCATCCAGAGTGTTGTCATGTTCTTTTTCTGCTTTTGGTTTACATGATCTTGAGCAAAGGAGCTTACAGGAAGCTCATGCAAAGTACCATAGAAACCATATTTTCTTAACTTACTGACTTCATAAAAATGATACAGGAATCATGATAGGAATGCTGATTACGTGGTTTCCTGGTCGTTGAAAAGTAAAGCCTGGTTTTCTACAGCACTTTTTTCCCAAGTGCTTACTGCTGGTGAGGGAGTGGTCCCAGTGTGTGAGTTAGAGGTGTAATAGGTGCATACAATTTAGGGATAATTTAACTTCCTTTCAGACACCTGAGATAACAGTTTGTATTGCTGCATAACCCTGTTAATGTAAGGAAGGAAATTGTAAATAAAAAGAACCCAAATGTGTAAAGTTCTTTGTCTTTTTTTGAGGCAGGGTACCAGCAGACAAATAAGAATGTCAGTTAAGATATGATCTTCGAAATTTCTTTTTTTTCTTTCTTTTTTTTTTGGAATACTTAGTTTAAACAGCCAGTCTTGTTGGGGAGAATTGGTACTACATGTCAACAAATGTAACTTTTAGATTTTCCTGGAGGTATAGTAGTAATTTGCTCTGGGGTGAAAAAAAAGTTGGATTACTACTATTTATTTTACATACTCTATAGTATTCAGTTTGAGTAGTCTCAGTTAGGATTTCTTATGCTGATCTCACATGAGGCACTAAATTCTCATGGGTTGTGCAATAGCACAGACAGGCAGCTACTGCAGAGAAAACATTCTTTGGGATATGAGGCATGAAGGGTATGCTGTTTGCTATCTTGTAAAGCATTTTATGATCTTACTGAAAAAGACTTGTTGGCCATTTTAGGGAAATAAGTTTGGGATATTTGATTTCAGCTGTCAAAAACTATGGCCTTCCTAATACTGAGAGGACATAATCAAAATCTGAAATACAAAAACTGAATTATCAGATTACGAGGAACCATGGCTGTAGTTCCAGAGAGTGTGGATCTCCTGGCATCTTGAGGGGTAAAGTTGCTATCAGGGAAATTAAAATTTCATTCTTTGTATTTGTGTTGGAAAAAAGCAGTTGCTCTCAGTTTTTTGGTTAGTGTCTCTATCAGTTTAGAGCCTATAGGCACTATAAAATTTGTGCAACAACTTTCTGACTCCCTTGAGATTCTGAATCCCAGATCTGAGAAGCATATTGCACAACTCTGTGAAGAGGCAAGGAAATGAACAGTATGTGGTCCTCTGTATAGGTACAGGTAACACTTGTTTTCTAGGATAGAAGAACTTGCTGTCACTTACACCTGTCTAGATGTTTTACTAAATTAGGTCTCCATTTTTCCCTTCTATATAGGCTGCCTTTTTGATGTTAGAAGCTGAACAATGTATTGTACCCCATTTGCCTCAAATAATAGCTATCACAGTGTATAGTGTCAGTCATTGCATTTCTCCACACTTTTTGATCCTTATTCTTGCACAGATCTGTGTATGCAACTATCATATTAGTGAGTTTTTGTGCTAGATGAATTTTTATGGTTATGTTTCCCCTGGCTCTGCCCATGTTGAAGGCTTTTGTAAGCTGTAAGGCTCTTGCTTTTGTCTTACTTTTCCTGTGTAGAGTTCATAGAAGATGTGTCAGAAGCTGCTGCCAAAAGCTAACTCTTTTTTGCATGTGCCACAGCAGATAAACAGTCTTCATCCCAAAGAATGTTCTAACAGATCCGTATGTTTCTATACTGTTGCAAAAATGCATTTCCATATGGTTGTTCCTGGGTTGTTGGTGTATTTGGTTGTATTCATGGGGTTTTTTCCCCTTTCTTTTCTTCATGTTTTGGTTCTCACTGATGTATTTCTAAAAATGGTTTAGTTCAGCAGAAAAACAATAGGCAAGATAATTTTGTACAGCTTTTTGAAATTTATGTAAGAAAGACGTGAGGTTCCCTGTGGGTGAATACTAACTGGGCTTCAATAACTATGTAATAATTGACACCTCGTTTATTTGGACACTTTCAGTCTTCAGTAGACAGTTGAAAATCTTCCCCCAAATGTGTTATGTTGTTTCATTCCATTGTGGCTATCCTTTTCCTTACTTAGGGATTTCCCAGGCTACCTGTTTACCTGCTGAAGATCATGCAATTTCTTCGTGGCAATTAAGGCAGCTCATTGCATGGAGGAGCATTTAGGAATCCACTTACTGAATTTCAACACTTTTTTAAATGCAGTTCATTGCTGGGGTAAAGAAAGCTCAAGCTGGTGTATTGCCACCAGACATTTTCTTGTGGTTCATTAGAAACTGTTTGTGAACTGTCAGTTTGGTGCCCTTTCCTGTGGAACTTTGCTGGAACACTACATGAGTACGTGAAAATTGATTCCTACCATGTCATTTGTATTAACAATTTTGTGTCTGTGTTTTCTCATTAGAGTGGATGACATCCCACCAGGAATATCACTGCTTCCTGATAACATTCTTCAGGTCCTCAGGCTCCAGCTGCTACAGTGTGTCCAGAAAATGTCAGATGGCCTAGAAGAGCAGCAGCAGGCTCTGTCACTTCTACTTGTGAAATTCTTTATCATCCTTTGCAGGTATTTGTTCTCATTGTTACCTCAGCAATGCTATTGTTTTGTTTAAGAAATCTTGACACAGCCTATAAATATAGATTCTAATGACACATACAATATGATTTGATGTCTTCCAGTAGAAACAGAGAAATACCACTTCTCACAGTCTTCAAATTAAAGGAAGAGGGAATAAAAGAGAGAAGGATACAATGCAATAATCTTAGCAATAATATTTGCTATGAGAAAGGGAATAGAAGGCCTTTAGGTGCTAGATTCTCTGTAATTACAGAAGATAAATCTATGGGAATTCAAGATATGAGGTATTGGTATAATAAATACTTTTAAAATAAAAAGTACACTCTAACAAGTGTTAGATATGAAATAAGTTGAGAGAATTGTACAGGAAGAACTGTTTCACATTTTTAACATGCTTAGCATTCCAGAAACAGCTTATGAAACTTCTATTACACTATTAATGCAGCTGATTTCCTTCTGAAACTTCTGCACTGAAGCAATGAATAAACTGCTTTTAGAGATCTATTCCTCACTATTTCTTCAGTCTTCTATTGTGAAGTGCACTGAGAGAGGAAGGGAATAAAATATAATAGGGAACCCCCTTTTCTCAGAAGTATTTGAGACAGCATTTTTGAGTCCTTTAGTTCTCCTTACCTCTGAAACATACAGAGAGCTGTGTATGACAGTGTTTAAGTATCCTGGGATTTTAAGTATAAGCTGAGTACCTGGTGATAATGTGTTTTTGAATTAAACTATTGTCAGCCTTACTTGCTGAATAGTTCTCCTTACAACATCACTTTGGTATCTGATCTTTGTGACTTGTCCTCAAGACTGAGAAATTCTTTGTCGTTGCTTTATTTATGTTTTAAAATAATTTATTAGGTGTTTGTTTTCCTCGGGAGAATTTAAAGTGAATAAATGTTTCTAGGTATATGTTTGCTAAAGTTTTAGAAAGTGTATGCACTAGTAATGTGGGAGAAGTGGAAGTTATTGTCTTTTATCAGATGCCATTTCTGAGCTTTCTATTTAGAGTGTCCTGGGAATCTGCTTAACCTCTGAAACCCCAAATTCCAAAAAGAATTGGCCTACAGCAGAGTGACTTGAGCCTTTCTTCCTGTTAGATGAAAACTTGTGAGCTTTGTTACTGTGACAGAAGTAAACACTTAAGTACATGCAGTCTTTTAGAGAGTATTTTTTAAATGCTAGTATACTTTTGTATGTTTTAGCATTCTGTCTATAATCAAACATTGTTTGAACTAGCTTCAAATAGTACAGTGTACAATTCTGTGGCTTTTATGTTGTATTCATAGGAATTTGGCTAATGTGGAGGAGATTGGGATGTGCTCATACATTAACCATGTTATCACCATGACTACGTTATACATTCAACAGGTACGTGGTTAACAATTCCCATCAGTTATTTTTGCCCTCTGATACTTCCTGTTCCTGCTTATCTGATCTATTATTTCAACAATAGTGTTCTGTGGAGAACAGTTTGTGGGTCTGAACTGCTCTGGAGGTGATTGAGATTAATTTTCAATGTCTAGAAATTTTCTGACTGCAGCTCTCTTTTTTTCAGTTAAAAAGCAAAACTAAAGAAAAAGAAGTGGCAGATCAGACCCCCATAGAAGAATTTGTGAGACATGCATTGGCTTTTTGTGAAAGTCTCTACGATCCATATCGAAACTGGAGGCAGCGAATTGCAGGGTATGCTTGGACTAGGACAGGATTGTAAACACTGTGGTTTATGATAACTTTAACCATGAATCAATAGAATCACACCACAGAGAAGTGTTATGCTTTCTGAAATTGGATAGGGTTTAAATAACTTTTAAAAATTATAATATATTCACTGGCAGTCTAGAAGTTAAAAGTTAAAAGAAAATTAAATTTGAGGGTATACTAAGTGGTGTTTGGTTGTAACTGACTGTCACAAAGGTCCTGTTGTTGCTTTCTCCTTTTAACAACTGGCCCGTTTTTCTAAATGGGTGGAACAAAGAAACCAAGAGGAAAGTAGTATGCAGACCTGATTGAATTAGGGCAAAAGAAGTTATTGAAGCTCATAGTATAGATATGTTGCATCTTTGAAAATAAGTTTATAAATGTATCAATAGAATTATAACCCTTTAATTTGATGGTTCCCTCTCACCTAGTGAATCCATAATAATGTTTTGTGCCCATTTCAAATTGCATGGTTAAAACATTTTGCAGTCTAGCTGATGGCTTAGTTACAATAAGCATGGAATAAGCATGGAATACATAAGAGATTGCTGGCTTCTTTATTTTTTAAAAAAACCCAAATCATTTTGTAAAATATTAAGCCATTTCTAGGTGAAACAGAACAGTGAATACAGAATTAGCTGTGATTCATGTTTTCAGGGTGAAATACTACTTCACTATGCTTTGTCATCCTGTAGGCAAAAGATAACTCCTGATTTTTGGCAGTTTTCTACTATAAGTCCTATTATAATTTACTATTATGAGTAATAAATTAAAAAGTATGTCATAAACAAAGTATCATACCTAATTTCTTTGGTGTATGTTTTTTAATGTAATTGCAGACATTTCCTTAGTACAGTTGAAAGGAGCAGACAGAAGTATAAACCAGCTTCCCTCACGGTCGAGTTTGTCCCTTTCTTTTACCGTAAGTATCACTAACAGCCTCTTTAAAATAGTCATCTTTAGAGGACTGAACTTAGTGATCCTAAGTAACTTTCTCCTAAGAATACTTGACAGTGTAAAAGCCCCTCACTTTCTGAGGCTGAGTGAAGTGGGTTACTTTGGTTGCTTGTTTTTTGCTCAGAGAATCACTATCTTGCCATTCCCCCTCTTATCTTTGAAAGCCTTTTTCTTTTTTTTCCAGACTTTATTTCAGTGCCCAATATGGTTTAATAGGGTTGGTTCTGTGAATTGCCAACTTTTCTGTTTATTAGTGAAAATAATAGCACACATAAGGTTCCTGTAGCAACTGTGCTGATAACTCTTATGGAAAAATAGTCTTAGAAAAGTGTTCCTGCATTTTTGTCTCTTTAATATGATTTAACAGCCAGAAAGAATGGAGCTCTGTGCCATTCAACTAGCAAATGCTCCTTGGGCTTCAGTTTGGGAAACTCCTCTGTTTTCTCTCTGGTTAAGTCATTAAATATCATGATGGCTGCTTTGGGATTCATGTGTTCTTACCATTATAGATTGTTTGTGTGGAAAAGAAGGACTTACATGTCCATATTCTGTACTTAAATCTCAGGAAGGTGGGATGCCCAGCTAGTTTGCTGGTTTAGCATACTGAAGTGATAGTGCCAACAGAATTGAAGCAGCAGGAACAATATTGAAAGATGGGAAGTGAAGGAGTGAAATCAACCCTTTTTGCAGCTATCTGTTTTTAATTGAAAATAGAAAAGGAAGATTCTATTCCTAGAGTGGTAGCGTTTATGAATTTGATTTTTCTAGGTTTGAGTCACAGCTCCTGTTCCTTGAGATTCAATCACTATGTGCATAAAATAGGATAGTTGCCAAAAAGACCAAATTGCTGATGGCACTAAAATGCCATTATCTATGTGTGAAAGCACTGGAAACCCACTCTAAAGGCTGCTACTGAGGAGTGTCATCTGCAGGTTCTCTCCATTCGGTACAGTGCACTGTGGTTCCTCCTAAATCTCTTAAATATTATAGAATGTGACTGAGCTAAAGTTGTGCTGATTAGCAGTTCAAATGCTCATCTGCTTGTTGGCCAACTGACAGAAAAGACAGAATTTGCCGAGCATGTGCTTTAGACATTCTGCCATGACAGGACTAATGTGAAGGTTTTTAGTCTACCCAGCCTAATGATTTATTCACAGTCTCCTAGGTACTGCTCTTTATATTTGTCTGAGATTCTCCAAAAGATTCAGAGGCTATAAGTTAAGGGAGTGGTGGTACTAACACCCTAACAATGTGATCATCTAAGCTTTGTTTACTTTGAAGAACAGATTTAAAAATTAGCTCTACAATTTTCTTTTAAAACAGGCTTATACCTTCAATATATAGTCAGAAATCTTACTTGTCAATAACTAGTACTTGTCTTAAAGGTCATATTATTATTTTAATGCATATAAAAATCTCATTTTCAGTTTATAATGTTTCTTTAAAATCTCACTTTTTACAAACCCAAGTAATTATCAGTTTTATTTTACAAAGTTATTGGAAGTTTTGCAATAGTTAATTCCAAAAAATAATCAATAGTAATTTGTTACAGCTACTTTGAGTGTAGTTTTATTGCTTTTTAAAAAATATCCAGGTTATATATATATTGCTAAGAAGAGTTCCTGAGGCTGTAACTAATTTATATCAGATATGGCATGAGAAAAGATGCAGGATAACTGCCTTTAAAGACTGCTGGAAAGGTTACAGACCTGCATGGGATTTGCTGGGAAGTTTGGCTCTAAGGGAGCAAACTCAGGGACTGTTTTTTTGAACTACCTGCACTGTATATGGCATCAGACTTTCCATGCCAAAATTGCTCTCACCTTTGTCATGCTTGATAACTGGTTGTGTGTTAACACACCTTTCTGTTTCCCATTAGTAGGGACAAGATGATCTTATTTTACATTATAAATCAAGACCAACAGTTGTTGTGTCTATAGTTCTGTCAGCCTTCATTGAATGTTTTATGCAAGCTAAAGGTCTGGCCCTGAGAATTCCTGATAAATGTGGTCATGTTATGTTACTTTGATAATGCTGGAATTGATGTGTTTGTGTCTAACTTACATAAAAGAAAGTGGAGATTATATAGTTGATTTTATTTTTTTTTAATTTGTATGATGACAGGGAATATAGGCAGGGTTTTTTTATTTCATTTGTTGGTGGGTTTTTTTGAGAGGAAAATTTTGGTAAAATTTATGTGACCAGAGTAAGAAATTCTTCTTCTTTTTATTTACTCCAATCAGAATGCTTTCAAGAAAGTGAACATCTCAAGGAAAGCCTGAAATGTTGCCTGCTGCATCTCTTTGGAGCTATTGTGGCTGGTGGTCAGGTAAGGATGTTCTAAACCCTTTTCAGCTGCTGAAGCCTCCAAATGTCTGTTCCTTGCTTAAGGCTTTTAAACACCCCATAACCCATAAATAAGAAGAATTTACTATTGACTATGAATTTTTTCTATCTTACGAATTTTGGGATCATTCTGTGCAATAATATCTAAATGCTAAAAACTGAGTCTTGCTTTCAAATAACAGTAGAAGTTTGCCTTTTATAATAACTACACGTTCATATGAACTTACTGTAGTATTTAAAGTGGGTAACTAGATTAGGAATTTCCACCTGCGAAGATGAAAGTTTTGTAGCAACACATGAAGTTGATCTCTCTTAATTCCAAGGTTGAAAGTTAACTGTTTCAGTAAGAGGCATGGGGCCCTTATACCTTGGAAGCGATTTAAAATCTTTGAAAGAATATGAACAAAAGAGGGTATTCATCATCATCATCAAAGCCACATCCACTTTCTCAGTTGACTTCTGTAATATCCTGCGTACTCTGGTCACAAGCAGATGTTACTTCTTATGATCCTGAAGAAAGAGTGTTTTAAATGTTATCAGGGAGCTGCAAAGCCAGGCACTGCTCCATTAGGGAAGGCAAGCTGAGACTGAGCAGGAAGGCCAGACAGGCAGAGGCAGTTGGCCTAACTGGCAAAAGGTGCAGTCTCACTATACCTGAACAAGGTCTGGTGGTTGTAACCAGGGTCAGCCAGCCCAGACCACTAGACAAGTCTGTAGTGATGAAACCTAATATCAAGCCAGGAAGTCTGGTCAGCATGTCAGAGTCTAGTGATGGTAACTGGAGTCAGTCAAGAGGCCAGTGGTTGCCAGCCCCATCCAAAGTCATGAGGCAGTCTAAGGTCAAGCTGGGCAGTCAAGTCTGTGGGTCAAATTCAACAGTACACGGCCAGGCACGGACATGGCTGCAGTGTAGCTCAGGCAGGTAAACGGTTGAGAGCCAAAACTTGAATGCAGTTCCCTAGAGAGGGCAAGAAGTCCCTGACAGGGCTTCTCAAAGGTCTCTACGAGCCTGGGCTCCTGTCCTAGATTTAGGTACCCCTGAACCTATGCAGTCAGGCCTCCAGGAAGAAAGGTGAGAAGAGTGCACTAAGGGCCCAGACAAATACTCGCTAATTATTATGTTCTTATTGCTAATTCTAAAGTATCATGAATCTCTTTATCTGAAATGAAAATTCAATTTAAAGTTTACCTAGAATTAGCAGTTTATTGAGGCTACTTTATATGAATTTTGTAACATGTTTTAAATTATATTTCCTTTTCCATATAAGCATTCTCTTTGAAAGAGAAAGCCTATTTAAGTGAACAAGATGGGATGCATTTCATCTGTAGCCATCAACATAATCCAATTAGAATGTTTCACGTTTATTTAAAAGCTACAGGGCATTAATAGACATAATAATGAATGTTTCATGATTCAGATAATTTGGGTAGACACTGCTGGTTTGAAGAGGTTTAATTTTTTTTTTAAATTCATTTATTATTTTTGCCTGATGGGTTTCAGAGGAATGCTCTTCAAGCAGTATCTCCTGCCACCATGGAAGTCTTGATGCGTGTTTTAGCAGACTGTGACAACTGGGATGACAGAAACCCTGAGGAAGTGAGCAGGAAGGCAGAGCTGACTCTGAAGTGCCTGACAGAAGTTGTCCATATCCTTCTAACCAGCAGTTCTGACCAGCGTCAAGTGGAGACAAGTACAATATTGGAGAACTATTTCAAGTTGCTGAATTCAGACCATTCTGCTTTACCTAATGTGAGGCGATGCAGGCAGTGGGAGAGCAGATTCATAGCACTACAGATCCAAATGCTGAGTGAGTACCCAGTTGTCCAGTTCCTTGAAATATTTCTTGACAATAACTCCATAGCAAGTAATGATTGGGCCATGATAGTAATATCACTGAATGTTCTACCAAAAAATGCTCACTTGGCTAAGCAATTGAAAATTTTCTAACATTTCTTCTTTGATGTTACTTTACATATATTCTAGTTTAATCATTTACTATCAAAACCCAAACTGAAACAAACAAAAACACCCCAAGAAAACCCCCCAGAAGAAGTGATATCATATTGCTACCATTTAACCAGTGTCAAGGTTTGTAGACTGCCAGTATCCATGAAAAAAGAAAAATGTTGCTAGGCAACAACTGACACTCATCAGCACCTTAGTAATGGCAGAATAAGACTGTTTTGTAATAAAATACCCATGTGGTGACTGTTTTGTGATAGTTTGCTTTTCAAATGGCATTGTTCTAAACATTGGCCAGAAGTAATAGTCTGAAACAATTTGGTTTAAATTTTTGGATAAGAATTCAGGGATTTGTTTTTTCCACTTTGATGTTCAGAATGGGAAATAAAAGTACTTGTTTTTTCATACTTCCTCAAATAGTACTGAGGCTGTGACGAATACTACAGTATAAGGCTGCTGTAGAATGCAGAGTAAAGCAAGTCTTCACGTGCTTTAAAAAAAAGTAATGCTGCTCCTGTGTTCAAAACTGGCAATGACTTCAAACAGAGCTCCAAAACAATCAAAGATATTCATTAGCTGAATTTTTCTCCAGATATAGTAGGTTATGTGGCAATTTTTACAGCATCAAAATGTTCAGCTCTAGGCCTAGTGATCTGTGCTTAAAACATGTCATTCTTGATCAAAGAACACAGAGCATATTGGTTGTTGTATATTTTTTTCCCTATGTTTATTATGTAATGTGCAGAAAAAAATGCTTGATGGATTTGGCAAGTGTTTTGTCTTTGATGCCAGTTCTGTTTTAATTTTATAGATACCATCACAGCCATGTTAGACTGCACAGATAGGCCTGTTCTGCAGGCAATTTTCCTTAACAGTAACTGCTTTGAGCATCTCATTCGACTGTTGCAGAACTGCAAGGTACGTTTTCCCTTATCAGAGTATGTTTAACAGAACCTGTATTGTAATATTGCAAGTATATTAATTATCTTTTCGTCTTCCTTATGAAATAGAAGCAATTTTAAAGTGTCTGCACACTGAAAGTGAAACTTTGGGTGGGTTAGAGCCACTAATGCCATGAAAGATCTCAAAGATCTAAGTTGCTCTAAAATCTGGTTTTTATTGCTAATGAAGTAGAGGTGTTTCTTGTCTATCTTGTGATTAAAGCAGTGAATGCTTATTGAGTCCCGAGCAAAATACCTTTACAGACCCCATTCAGGCTCTAAAATCTGTTGCGGTAGTTACTGGTAACAGTCCCCCTTGCCTTTTTGTTTTAGTTTATGTTGTGAGGGTTTTTTTTTCATTTGTTTGTTTCTTTTATATTCTGTCACTGGATTGCTAGGAAGTCACAACTGCTGCCAGATGGAGGTCTGAACTCTAATTTCAGAGGCATATTTTTCCATTAAAAAAAATCTTGCTAGTGTGCCATTGTTAGTGTTTCAAAATCTGAGTCCGGTGTGTAGCTGACATAAAACATGTGATCAAACTGTTAAAAATGTTCTTTGATTGTTCTTTTTCTACATAGGATTTAATGGTTTTGTCTCAATCCCAGATGGTCATAATTGGCAAACTAATGTCTTTCACTGATTGCTTTGTAGATTTTATTTTTCCTTGTGTAAAAAAACATAGATATGATATAACTCTCTGGAATATTTTTTTCTCTTTTTGTGATATGTGGGTGACAGAGCTGTTTTGAGCTCTTTTGATGCTAGATAATTTAATGCTAGCTACAGTATGCAATTTGTTTCTTAATCCATTTAGATTTTGGATTAGAACATATTTCAGTGCAGTGATACATTAAAAATAAATGTGTTTGGATTATGTCTTAATTGTAATTATATTCAGTGGCAGAATGCCAATTGACTTGCACTGTTTTGAGTAGTGTTTGTAATTTTTATATCTTCTCCTGAAAATACATTGTTTGACCTTTCCATTCTCCTCCTCTGTTTGGGAATCTCTGCCTATTTTTGTACTAACCTTGTACTCTATAAGAAACTTCAAGAAACTTCCCTTTTAGTTTCTTCTGAAGTCATCAACAGTTTATCTGTTCATGGAGAGTCCAGCTGTGTTCCTGCTCTCATAAATAAGTGGTGGAATTTAAGAAAGCAGGAACAGCTACTCTATTTTTGCAGCTTGCTCTTTTTATTTTTATTCTGCCTGTAGATGTGTCAGAAGATACGCTCTTTTAAAGTTTTTTCCTGTGATACTGTCTCACATATCACTGGGAGTGATTGGGTATCAGTACTTGGAGTTTGCTACATTTTTAACCTTTCATGGTCAAAATACCCCCAAGGATGAGAAGTAGGGAGAGGATAGAGATAGGGCAGGTGTTACAGTATATTTGTATTTTCAAATATACCGTATCTTAATTCTGAGTGTTGTTTTTCGCCTGTGATATCCAAAGAGATGGACTGTAATTTATAGGTATCAGAAGGTGCTTATTCTGTTCTGAGAGTCATTTAACAAAGTGGTTTGTCAGTGCTGAATCTTTTCTTGTCTGTTAAACTCTCTCAGAGGTCAGACTTTGAGTAAAGCACAACAACCTCTAGCAGTATGCCTGGTTAAAAAAAATAATTTTGAACAGCTTTTTAAATGGAAGGATTAAAGCCATATGGACATTGTAATAATCTATTTTTCCTTTTCACAATATATATTATGAGAAATTAAGTAACTCATGAAAAATTCAATGTATTTTTTTTTATGTCTGCTTTTGCTTCTGTTTAATGTTCTTATTCTTAGTTGTTAACATTAGAGCCCTCTGAGGCATATTATAGTTATTCTGCACTGTTAAGTGCTCTTGACTGTGATGTACCTTTCAAAGTGACTTGTGTTTCTAACCATGTGCTTTCACACCTATGTAAGTCAAAGCAATATCTTAAGTGTTGTCCTTTGTTTTGCCTTAATTTATGGAAGTTGATTTCTCAGGTTGTTATTCTTCAGAGAGACTGCCTAGCAGATAATGGCACAAAATGTGTGTTTGTGTGGAGTGGGGAAAGACAAATGCTTAGTTTTTACCACTAAGAAACACTAAAAGAAAGTGTTGTTTCCCTTTTTTTTTTTTTTTTTTAAGGGACTTCTGAAACGTTTTGGTCAGGGATTTTTTTAACAGCGTGGTAGAAACTTAGAAGGAGGTAAATTTAAGTCCTGATTAGGTTACAGCTAAACTTTGCACACAAGGTGACTGCAATCAGGTATGAATTTGGGTGAGCTTTAAATTTACAAATTCAGGAGCTGACTAGGAATCCAGCTACTAAAAACAGAGCAGTTCCTTTGCTAAAGATGCAGTATAGATTTATGTTTGATTTAAAACTATTTACAACCTTCCTGATTCTTAGGATGATGTCAGATATTTTGCCTTTCTTCCTGATCTAAAGAATGTGTACCCCAAAAATTCTGCTACTGTGCTGTTGGAAGATTAAATTATTCTGTCTAGGTATCTTCAACCTTCACGTAGGATGAAACATAAGTAGAATGTGGTGAAACATCTGTATCCATTTCTTTGCTAATGCCCCACTGTTGTCTTTATTTCTTACAAGCAAATTTTTGAGAACCTCCTGTCATCTTGCATGTTGTAAATGAAATTAGAGATGCTAAGCTGGAGACCAATAAAAATTCCAGATTTTTTCCTTGTCTCAGCAATTATATATTTCCTTTTTTTTTTTTTTTTGAGGTAAAAAAGTAATTACTCTTTAGAAAAAAATACAGTGTAATCTTCAGTATTAAGAATTAACAGAAGACTAATAATAATGGAGGATTGCATCTCACCAGTGTGAGAACACTTTCTTTTTTTTTTTCCTTTTTTCTTTTTTTTGGGATGTGAAATACAAACCCAAGGCAGCCTCCACAGGTTTGGCTGCAGGTAACTGTTTAATGTGCAATTATTTCCATTATTCTTGTCTCTGTTTCTAACAGCTGTTTTTAAATGCTAACAATAAAGTCGCAGACAAGAGTGAGAAAGACCTTACCAACAAATTACTGACAGAAATGAATGAGGACCAGGTACCTACCTAAACTGTATTTTGCTTCAATCAAAGTCAAGCCACAATCACAGGAAAATTGATTCCTGTGCTTCACCTTAACCATCCTACTTAAGCCTTCTGCAGCAAGCTGAACTTGTGTTGCTGCACACGTCAGTATTTCCTGTCTCTCAGAAAATGATTTTTCTGAATAACAGATTGAATTCAATCTATGTTTTATTCATCTACTTCAAACTGCAGATATTTACAATAGACTGGGCCTCAGTTATGCTTCTTTTAAGGAAAAGGTGAAGTACATGAATGGAATCCAAATAAATTCTCTCAACCTGGTGGTGATTTTTTTTTCCCCTCGTTTTCTTCTTTTTTACTTCTTTGTCTCAGCACTGTGGTGTTTTGGATTCTGGGGCCTTGTTTGTGAATCTCAATGGTTGTGTTTGGTGTCCTGATTCTTTGCTTGTCATCAAGAACAGATGTTCACAAAACAATGGACAGGCTGAATCAGGGAGGTAGGAATAGCCTGTTGTTTTACTTTTTCCAAATATTATGGAAAGTTTCAAATGCAAATTGTTGTATTAATTTTATAGTAGAATTATTTGTTCCGATTAAAACTGTAAAGAAATGCTAAATACAGGGGATGGTAATCTACAAATTGTGATTTTTAACTGATAGCTTTGGCTTTTTTGGACACAGCACAACACTCTAACCGCATCTAAATGTTTCTTCACATCTAACGTGGTCTTCTAATTCTTGACATTTGATTTTCAAAATATGTCTGAGATGCATATAATATTCCAGAGATGATGAAAACAGTACATTTGTTTGTACAGTGTTGCTAATTAGGCTTACAGATGGATGCAAAATAGTGCTCCAACATTTTTGTTCTTAAAACCACCATAGAAATATCAATATAGACAAGAATTACAGAAAAAAACCTCAAAGGATTGCTTAAATTGGAAAGAGAGGTGTTGATCAGTGCAATGAGACTATGGGTGAGGTAGCCACCTAACTCTGACTGTGTGACTTATCTCTTATAATTTGTGTGTTTGTGTGCTGCATTGGTGTGTAGGGCCTTGGATGGAAAAGAAGACACTTTATGTGAACTGCAGGTGCCTGATTGTCCAGCAGCACACACACACATACTGCAAGAGATTTCCTGATTGTTTTCCTCCCTCCCTCTTGAGGTTGTCCATTAGGCGCATGAGGAAAACTTGTTTGTCCTTTAGAATATTTGAAGTGCAGCGTGTGTTGTGAATGCTTCTCTCCTCTTGAAGTATGTGGATAGTTGTCTACCGTGGTGTAATTCCTTGTAGGCTGTGGGGTTATGAAATCTTGACTGGTGGGGAGATGATTTTTGAAGCATGTTGCCAAACTCTTGGTTTCCCTCCTGGCAGGAGGGCACAGTACACACTTTGGAGCTCAACCATCTTAGGACATTTGTTTATGACTTCTGTACCTGCTACTTTCAGGTGTTTCAGGGACACCTGGACTCCTTGGCAGTATCAACCATTCAAGCCCTCACAGCAGTAATGCACAAGTCTCCAGCTGCAAAGGTAACAGTATATATGCAGAGGTCTATTTGCAGTAGGCTTCTTGATCTTTTTTCCACTTAGTGTTTTTATCACAGTATCTTGATGGATCTTCCTAATGAAGATGAGCAGATTGTGGTCACACATTCGTGACAGATAGCTGATTAGAATTCCTTATCCCTTTATATGTGTCTAGTGGCTGAACACTGAGTCATCTTTCTTTCAAAACTGGAAGATCAGAGTATAATAGCAGTTGGAACTTTGTAAAGGAAGTACATTGTTACTTGTCCCATGACTACATGGGGTAGACTTAGTGGGTATTTGCAGGAATTTTCAGGCAGGAGTTTGTGTTGTAGTTTTATCATGGTTTTAAACTAACCTAGGACAGTATTGCTGTCCAAATGGTGGTCTTGCCATTCCCCTGCCCTTCCTTGGTAGTTACCGTTGTGGTTTGATAAATGGATAGATTGTGGTTAGTTTGTGATTCTGACTGGAAGCTAAGCCCATGGAAAAGTAGTGTATTTATTCCTGGATTGCTGAGTTCATTAGATCCTAGCCTTGGTTAAATGATTCCCTGGTCTTGGCACGGGGAAAGGGATGTGGCTGCACAGTATGGTCTAAAGGAAGAGTGGGAGTCATCTGATTTTATTGCTAGTTGCAGTACAGCCTGAGGGAAAAACAGCAGGGTCAGTTATGCTCCTCCAGAGCCTTATTCAGGGTGCTTATTTCTCCACTGACTCTGGAAAGCCTGAAAAGAGTTATATGTTGGAGATGAGAACTGCTGGGATTCACAGAGGGTCAATAGAGTTTTCAGTTGTACTTCTGCTGCAACATACATTTTTCTTTTTTCTTTCCATAGTTACCTAAGCAACCACCTCACTTCTGATGACAGATTTATTCTTTTTAAAAAAATAAAATTAATTTCAGTGCGGAATACAACCAGGAAAAGAGTATCCATTCCATATGATGTGTTGACTGTTTATTAATTAAACTATAAATATAAATGGATGCTACATCTTGAACTTCACTGGCTGATTTAATATTTTTCTCTTGATGTAAAAATCAATTAGTTTTCAGAAGAACTTCCTTGGAACACTTTTCTAATTTTTTAAAGTGTTTAGGATGGGCGGTTTTTAATCAGCTGGTCTAGGAGAATCTTTGACTGAAAGATTAATATTTGAATACTTCTAATTCTTAATGTAAACATTTCATGCTATAGTTTGCACTAAAAAACAAAGCTATTAGTTCTTTGCGATAGTTTTAACATTTGGATTATACTGAAGCAATTATATTTTTGTATAGGTAATTACTAAAATATTACTTTGAACTTTTATTTGTTTATCTGTGTGCTGCAGTGAGATCCTTCTCATCTGTAGCATTCTAGAGACAGTACAATGGATATGTTATCAAAAAGATTTTTATAGCATTCTAGTTATTATGTGTCTAATATTTTGTTAAATTAGAACCTGCTGCAGTAGGCGAGCAATTTTTGTCCATTTTATTTGTTAGTGAGACTGGGATTTTTATCCTCAGGAAGTCTTCAAGGAGAGGATTGGCTATGCACACATATATGAGGTACTAAAATCACTGGGTCAACCCTCACGGGAATTGCTGGAAGAACTCATGAATATGGTGAGATGTCCTTGCTTTGAAAGCAAAAACGTTTACGTCCTTCAAAATTACTTCTAGCCCTATTTTATTGTTATTTCACATCTGAGTTCTCTGCTGTTTCTCAGGCTGTTGAAGGTGACCACATGGCTGTTGGGATACTAGGCATTAGTAACGTCCAGCCCTTGTTACTGCTTATCCAGTGGCTTCCAGAACTCGAATCACATGAGCTGCAGATTTTCATCTCAAATTGGTTGAGGCGAATCTGCTGTATTAACAGACAGAGTCGTGCCACATGTGTCAATGCAAACATGGTCATCCGGATCATTGAGACACTCAACTCCCACTCCGCCCTCCACTGTACTTGTGCAGAGAACCTGATTGCCCTTCTGGGCTCTTTGGGGAGCCAGTCAATGGGCTCAGAAGAACTGCTTCAACTGATACGGCTCCTGAGGACTGAGGAGCCCAGAGGAGCTCACCCTTACGTGGTTCCAGTGATGCGAGCCATCCTGGCAATGGCCCGGAAGCAGGGCATGGCCAGTGCCTTGCAGTACTTCAACTTGCACCACAGCATGGCCGGGATCGCTGTGCCAGCAATCCAGAGGTGGCCGGGCTCTGCCTTTTCTTTCAACGCGTGGCTCTGCCTTGACCAGGACCGGGTGGACCCCAGCACGACCAGCAAAAGTGGCAAGAGGAAGCAGCTCTATAGGTATAGTTACTATAATTACTTCAGCAGCACAAATCTAGGTCATCTGTTCCCCATGGCATATGGTGCCCTGTGACATGTGGCGCTTCTGCTTATCTTCATAGAGTGCAATACATAATGCTTAGTCTGTGAAAGGGAGCGGTTTCATCTGTCACCAGAGCCAGGTTATGTTAAAGAAATAAATGTGTACTTTCTCTGTTATAATGTTTTATTGTCTACAGTTCAATATCTATAACTCCAAATTGTGTTAAGGTTCACTGCTTAAACAAAACAACATTAAAAACCAAAAACCAACCCCCCAAAACCCCCACCCCAGTGAACTCTATTTTTTGTATAAGAGCACAATGAAAAGGACAACTTCATAGTGCTTAAATAGTGGCTGTTGACACAAATGGTTCTTGATATAATTTAACTTTCTGGCTACTAACATTCAGCAGTAAACAGAATGTCTTCTGTTTGTTTGTTTGTTTTTTTTTTTCATAACAAGAGTAACAGCTAGTCACATAGTAAATATTGGACCAACAACAAATGACTTAAGTTGATTCTCTCCTTAATGAAAGTACTGTTAGGTGGTAGTTTTGATGAAGCAAGTCCTTGATTGTTGGTTTTGTTCTCTTTCCATAGCTTTTTTACAGGAAGTGGTATGGGGTTTGAAGCCTTTATTACATGCTCTGGGGTATTGGTGGTTGCAGTTTGCACAAAGAGGGAATATGCAACAGTGATGCTGCCTGACCATTGTTTTTTTGACTCTCTCTGGGTAAGATTTGATACTGACAAACACTGTGTTTAGGACAGTACTGTTAGCTAGGAAGTCCAAGTTCTATTTTTTGGTTATTTTACAAATATGTATTCATTGCATAAGAACAGATTTAATTTCAAATAATGAAGGTAATTTTCATGTAGATGAGTCATTGATGGAGCTAACTTATGCTTGTGTTACTAGGCATTTTTTATTATTAAGCTGGTTACAGCATTAGAGGGTTTTTTATATTAAATTATAACAAGCATAGGTGGCTGTGGTGCTATGTGAATATATAAACTGTCCTGCTGTGTTTCTCCCTTACCCTTTTCTATTCCCATACTTTAAGTGTGATGCACATTATTATGGAAGAGCTGTATCTCTTTTCCCTTCAAAAAACTCACTCTTCCCTTACATGTAAACATGTTTGCTACTTTTAAATGGAAGGAGCCAATAGGTGGTCCTATCTTCTAGTTAATGCTTTGGATTTATTTTCTTAAGTGGTTTCCTCCCCAGCCCAGTAGAGATGAAGTTAAATAGTTCCATATAGTCATTTCACTGTTTTTAATAATGACTTAATTATTTTATATTGCTTAACCAGCACAACATAACTATTGTTCATGTGCCTGGAAAGAGGCCCTTTGGTCAGAGCCTTGTGTATATCTACGTCAATGGACAGCAGAAGGTCTCTGCCCCACTTCGATTCCCTGCTATGAATGAAGTAAGTTCCCTTCTGAGTCATACCCCTGTTGGGATGAACTCTCACAGATTAATGAAAATATAGGTGCCATTTTTAATTTGGAAACTGTGTAAGAGTTTAATGTCTTAACCTATTGCTGATAAGCTTCTGTTCAACTTTGGACACTGTCCAGACTATCTTTTTGGAGTGTAACTAATGTAAGTAATGCTGGTTTAGTCATCTCAGTTTAAAAACAAACCAAAAAACCTCACTAGATGACCTCGATTAAATTGTGAGGTTTTCCTCAAAATAATTGCCTGAGCATATTGACATTATGGTTAAGTTATAAAAAATCAGAGCTCTGCCAGTAGGATTGAGGTAACAGCACTCAATAAGGAATATTCCCTGTTGTTTTCAGTGGTAACTTTTTTTACTTGCATTTTCTAATGTTTCCTTAACTATATACTAGTCTTATACCTGCTTTGGTAACTGGATAAGGAGTTTACGTGCAGTTAATCCAACTATTTTGAATGTGAACACATTTAGCCAAAAAATACACTAACCCTCAGAATGAGTGTATGTCATGTTTGGTTTCCTTTGTAAGCATTGTTCATTCTTTTTGTGGAACGAATTTATTTTAAACTGGGCTACAACACTGAACATTCTTCCCTCTTTTGCAAGTTCTAATTTGATATTTGTTAGGTATGTTGAGCAAACAGTTAAATTGGATGCTGTCATAGTAAAATCAGTATAAATCTTAAAAATGAGAGTAAATGTAGTTTTCCTTGGAAGATAAAACTCTGGATTTTGGCCTATCTGTAGAATAAGTGCTGTAAACATCAAGGTAACTAAAAGTGAGGCAATTAAGCTTACCATGAGAGCATCTATTTTAGTGGAATACCTGATAGGAGAAATGTACAGTAACAGATACACTGGGCTAGTATTTTGGAATATAATCCAGAAAAGGAGTGTTTATGAGGATATCTGGAGCACCGTCCTTCCTGTCTGTGCTCCTGCCAGAGGTCACACAACAGTTGGAGTAATCAAATTACTCTTACTTGGAGAAAGAGCATTCTCTGCTGTTGTGAAAGGTGGATGCTCTTTTTCTTTTTTTTGCCTAATGTTTTTCGGTGCTTGCCAGAACTTGTTGCTCTTGGTTTAATTTATTTAGTTCAGTATTGCTAGATATAGTCTTCAGATTTAGAGTGTAGATTTACAGTATGTGTTTCATTTTCTTTCTTCCATGTGTGACTCTCCAGTCTTTTACTTCTTGCTGCATTGGTTCAGCTGGTCAAAGAACAACAACTCCTCCTCCATCTCAGATCCCAGATCCGCCTTTTTCCTCCCCGGTTATGCCCCATCGGACATCACTTGGGGGCATTCTCTCTACAGGAAGTTGGGGTGGGGTGCTTGGAAAACCAGAGCTCATCACCAAGATGATCTCAGCAGGGACTCAGGACAGTGAATGGGGGTGTCCAACATCTTTGGAGGGCCAACTTGGATCTGTTATCATCTTTCATGAAGCACTGCAACCTTCTCAGGTGAAAGCATTATATTTAGCAGGTGAGTGGTTATTGTAGTGGCTTAGTGGAATAAAAGGAACGAGTTATGAACAAGACCCCATTGAGCTTTGCTCTATACAGACACATAACGAAGAATTTACAGTCCAGAAGCCTTATAAAAAATAAACTTAAAATTTAATGGTAAGTATTGTATGAAGCTTGATTTAAAAATGTTATGTTTGCATAAGCTCATCTATTTATCATATGTACAGACCTGCCAAAATCAGAATGTTAGGTAGTATTTTCACTTGTAAGTTCTAAATTTTTGCTGCTGTTTGCCTACATGTAAATTTACAGTTGAGACTCCTTTATAAAGTATTGCTCTTGCTATGATAGGCCACTTTAAAGTGATTTATGCTTGAAGATTTTTCCGTAAGAATTAATTATTAAGTGGTCATTTAAAAAAAAAATGCACTGAAAGTTGTGTCATACAGTTCAAAGTGTTAAGGTATTAAGTTCCATAATGACTTGAGGTTGTTAGAGATTAGCATTAAAACATTTGTATCGTATCAAGGAAATATTTTGTATTGATAAACAAAATGATCTTGAGGGTTACTCATTTTTTGGCATCTGGGCTTGATGACAGAGATTAGTGACAAATACGAGATAGGTAATTGTAAAAATAAACATTAGAGCTGTTTGAATGTATAAACCCCCCTGTTTTTCGTTGTGTGGTTTAGCTTTTCATGAAGAATGTAATTCTTTTTAAGCAGACCCCATGAAATAAATTATTTAAGTCATAGAGACTCCTTCAAAGCATGTCTCAAGTAGATATGGTTCAGACTGTCCTATTTGTTGTTGCAACAAATTGTAGCAGTATAAAATTTGTAAAGAGCAACATTAATATCCAGTGGACTCTTGAATATATGTATTATAAATATATAATTGTGTATATATAATTTGTTATAGGTCCAAACTGTTTAACTCCATGGAAGTCTCAAGAGGCTGAAGTAGCAGATCTCCCCAGTAAGGTGCTGCTTCATTATACACCAAAGGTATAAAACAGTACATAACTTCTCTTTGATTTCACAGTGTGGATTACTTCTGGAATATGTTCTAGAGGGTCTTTGTTTTGCTATTGCTGTTTCATAGAACAGATGAGTGTGTCATCTTTACACTGTGGTTATTATGGCAAGATAAGGAGCTGTGAGAGCTTTCTTAAACTGTAATCTTCTGCAGACATAGTAGGTTTTGTCCATGTTTGGCAAAAGGACAGAATTATCTTGTACAGCATTGAATGTCAAGTCTCAGATGACATATATGATGTTCTAAGGATTTCACACTGTTTAAATACTTTAATATCAGCACATTGGCACTAACTTCCTGAAGCACATTAGCCATCACTCTGAAATGTCATGTGTTCAAGGATCTGTAACTTGTTTCCCATAAGATACCATAGCTGCTTTGTTTGTTTAACAGGCCTGCAGAAGCCCAATTTGTCTTGATCTGTCTGCAAACCTTTTACATGGAAGACTAACTGGAAACAAAGTAGTGAACTGGGACATCAAGGTAAATGCATTCTGAAGAAGCAGAACCTGATGTAAACAAGCCAGTGGTTGTGTGCATTCACCTAACTTTTGGAATGCTGGAAATTATTAGCATAATGCAAATTATATTTAGCAGATACAGCATGTTTTTATAATGAGAATTAACGAGGTAATGCTGTAGCTGGAGTAGTATTGCATTTACATTGCATTTATTGAGAACTTATAAGGGCCACTGTTTTTACTGTCACAGTGTATGAAGATGTTTTGTGATAGCTGAGTAGTCTTCATAATCATGTTCAATGCATGTAGTGTACTGAAAGCATTTTGTCATCTCTAGGGAATTTTGTGATTTTTTTTTTCTTTAATCTTAAACTCTGAATGAGATTAAGATTAGTAGGGTTAAGTTAACACTTGTGGCTTGTCAGTAGAATACTACATTTTTTTATCTTGAGGAATAATTTACAAACAAATAAATATGAGCTGGTTTTTTTTGACATTGAACAATCAATTGTACTAGAAAACTAAGTAATAAGGAAATATTCTTAGAACAACCCTATGCATATGCACAGTGCATGTCTCCACAATCACTTATGGACACTAATGTTAAGAAAATTCAGACACTTGGTAGTTAATTTTGCTATGATATGAGTAGTTTGAAAATACTGCAATTTGTCCTCTTTACCTAGTAGTGGGAGAAAGGAGGGATGAAAAGTGTTTATATCTCTAGCTTTATGGAAAAGCGTATTGTGAGAACAAGTCTTAGTGGAATCATTCATTAACAAACATGATGGGGTTTTGCACCATCTTGAGGTGGACTAGAGAGGAAAAACCACAGGAGCTCATGAGGAGATAGGTACAGCCTAGAAGAAGTTACAGCTACTGCTGTCCTGTGGTTCAGGCAGATTTCTGTTTTCCAACTTTGATTTCTTTTTCCAAAATTCGCAGGTCTGTGGTGCCTTTTGTTTTGCACAACAAACACAGAAATCTTCATCCATGAGATGAATTTTGCAGATTTAAAAACATCATCTTAATTTCACTTTTCAGTTTGTTTAACCTCACCTTAATAAATATGGATTGGAGAAAGGGCATAATAAAGACACATGGAGTAGAGTTACAACTGAAAAAGCAGACAACAATGAGGAGGAAAGGGGTGATTTTTTCTACTTGTCTCCAGCATTTCTGACTGGGAAAGGAGAGTGATATCCCTCCCATGTTACTAAACTGGCATAGAGGATGTTGGAGTTTTTTTGGCTGTTAAAATTTTACTCTGCAGTAGTTTTCATTGGACTAAGCTGGGACTAAATGAGTAGGCGTCTCTGACTAACTTGCTGAGACCTGCATTTTGAATTGATTTGAAGTGGTGGTGAATCACTTCTAGAAATCCTGTGATTTGGATGTGTTACACCTTACCACAAGAAGCATTGTCCGAATCACAGAATCAATTAGGTTGGAAAAAACATCTGAGATCAACTCCAACCTATGACCAAACACCACCACGTCAACTAGATCATGGCACGAAGTGCCATGTCCACTCTTTGCTTAAACACCTCCAGGCACAGTCTTGTGCCATCCCTGCTTGTGAGGAGGAGGGGGAAAAAGGGGTCTTAGGAGACTTGAATTTTAAGGAGAGACTTAGAATTGACATATGTGTAAAGTTATTTTAAAAAAACAAAATTAAATTTTATTATTTTTTAACTGCTTGAAGTTGAAATCTTGCGGGAATATGATTAAAGCAGATGTGTATAATCTTACAGGCTTTTCTTACTGCTTACTGCAAGTAACTTAGAAATCAGAAAATATTTTTTTTCTGTTTTTCAAATATATTTAGCAGAAGATTCTTTCTGAGATTTGTATCCTTCAGTTTCCCATGTTTATATGGGGAGAGGAGGAAGGAAATGTAAAAATACACTTTCAAAACAAGAACTGACAGGAAGGCTCATATGTAATTGTGATGGCTAAAACCTGGGCAACTCTGTTGTTAACCTGTGAGACATTTGGATTGATTTGTGATTATGTTAGGTTTCCTGTATTTGGAGTAAATATTTGCTATGTAGTTTAGGAGATTTCATTTATGGTGATGTGTTTTCTCCCTTTTCTCTTGATTTAGGATATGATCAACTGTATTGGTGGAATAAATGTACTGTTTCCATTGCTGGAGCAGATCGGCTTTCTGGGTGGACAGATGCCTGAGAAATCTGAGGGGGAAACTTTACCTCCAGAACTAGTAACTCCCGTAGAGGGAGACTGGGTGGTGTTCTCATCCACAAAGGCATCAGGTAGGAAAGTGCAGTTGAACTGGAATAATTTTTAAATTTTGATTTTAAAAGTCTTTTTGTGAATGACAGAAGGCTGTTTATTATGTGCTGGATTTTCCAGATCTATATGAAACTAAAAAGGCTCTTTCTGTTCCAAGATATCTGACATGGATACTGAATACCAGGAATTCAGCACTATGTAAAAATAATATATTTCAAGTATAGCTATAGTTAATAGCGTTCTTTTTCTTTTACAGCAGTGTAATAGTAAATCATGAAAAGTATGCAGTTTTTTAATTTCTGTTCTGATTATTTTGAGAAATTATGTGTGATGTAAAACCTACTAATATCAATAGAAAAAGCTTTCCTACAGCTTAAGTGCTGGGTCACACAGCAGCATCAGAACAGTACTATTTAGCCTTTAGCTAAATTTTTTTTCTTAGTAAAATGTTCAGGCTCCTATCTCTTCCATTTGACACAGTCCAATTTTAGTATTAAAATTAAAAGAAATTGAAAGGAAGCCTTAAGAATAGATTTTTTTTTAACTTTGCTAATATTGAAACTTAACTTTGGCCTTAACAGAAACCAGGGCGATATCAGACCTTGCAAGGGAAAATAGCTTTTTTTTGGTTGTTGTTGCTGTTTCAAATATGATATGGTGAAGTAAAAAAAATAGATCTTTTTCTCTCTAATTTTTTTGCATACCATGGCTAGAAAGTGTCAGTTTGCAACTACAGGGGGAAAATAACTTCAGCATGTGTAAAAGATTGTAACAAAGAAGTTGCAACCTGCAGCCATGGGTGAAGCAGCTGAAATGAGTACTGGGATCAGTTTGTTCTGGAGAGGCATGAAATGAAAGGAGTTGAGAAGTTCAGGAAATAGTGAGGAATACAAACACTTGATTTTACTGTTTCCTCTCTACTTTTATGCAGTGATCCAATGATAAACCATAAGACTTCTGCTACCATTGTTCTGTTTTGCAGAAGCACGTCTGGAGAAGAACATAGTTGCAACTTTCATCTTGATGATAAAACACTTTATTCAGAGACATCATGTTAATCAAGAAAATCTCATTCACTCCCATGGAGTTGCCACCCTAGGTGCCTTGTTACAGAAGGTGAGAACTTGAAACATCCTTTAGTAATGAATGTCATGGATGAAGTCCTGGTTGCTTTGAAACATAGCCAGGATATGAAGGTCTTCAGAGGTTCCTTAGCAAATGGTCTTCTTTCTTGTGTTTCTGAAACAAAAAAGGTGTGAGAAGTTGGTCTTGATCTGCAAAGTGAAATCCAGTGTTTTGTCTTTTTAGCATCTTCTGCTTTTTTTGATATAGGTACTGCATTTTATGGTTATTCAAACTGGACTAATTTTGTTTCTTGTATTGTTTTAATGGAAGCAGATGTTGCTGTAGAAGAAAACTTTATTTTTTTTTTTTAACAAAATCTTATTAGGACATTCAATATTTTAAGTGCTAACACCTGTTGTTATTTTGCAAGGTGCCAAGCATCTTAATGGATGTGAATGTACTGATGGCTGTACAGTTGTTGATAGAACAAGTCTCAGTAGAAAAGAACATGCAGCTTTTGCAACAGATGTATCAACACTTACTTTTTGACTTCAGTATATGGAACAGTGGTGACTTCCCCTTCAGAATTGGTGAGCTCTTGGACTTGGGCAATTGTGCGAAGGCACAGTATTCTTCACTTGACACAAATCTTTATCTAGGTTCTAAAAGAAAACTTTATATTGTAGGACATATACAATATCTTTCTACAATCATCAAAGACAGTAGAAGACTCTTCAGAAAGAAGTATGGTGTGCAGTTTCTTCTAGACACACTCAGGATTTATTATGGGTATGTGGTTTACTAGTTCTGACTCCTCCTCATTTATTGTATGTGGCTGTTATTTTTTTCCCCATCATCCTAGTAAGAATTAATAAATAAAACTGAAAGTTGGCTTTTAGTAGTTGATTTAATTTACAAAATTACATTAAATTTTTTCCCCATTTGACTTCCTACTTTTCCTTGACTTGAATTTTTGTGTTAAGATTATATAAAATTTATGTCAGTGATACTAAAAGCACTTGTAAGAGTCATTAAAATTACAAAACTGTAGAACTTGTTTTCAACAATGCAAATTAATTCGTAGGTTGTTGCCATTATAGAAGGGAAGGGTGTTTCTCATTTTAAGTTCTTTTATATACTTGTAGAATTTGAAGTAGGACTTCTTTAGGAATTTTAAATTTTAGCTTTCAGTATTGATGACATATTTCTGCTTATGAGTATAGTTATGTCCTTGAGGAAGATTGGCTAGAGACTCTGCTTTTTCCTTTAGAGGGGGAAAAGGGGGGAACCTGAAATCCTGACCTATGTACAAATCAGTACAAGTCTACATTTCAGGGCTTTTATGGGCTTGCTAAGTCTGATCTGCTTATTCAGTTGCTTGACTTCAGTAAAATTTGAAAACTCGTGCATGATGCTGGGGTAGATGAAAAATTACAAAACTAGCTCATTAAAATTGCTATAAATGAGTCATGAAGAACTTCCTGAGATTGTCTTTCCGGTCTGTTGGTGCACAGGAGTGGTTGTAAAGACAGTGATTTGGCTCCCGATGACCTGAGAACGATACGGACATCCCTGTATGGACTGATCAAATATTTCCTGAGCAAAGGTGGAACACATGAAGAAATACAGAGCATTGTAGGATACATAGCTGCCACCACTGATGAGGAGCAGGTATCCAACATGGCATAAATTAAGAGTTTAAACTGTACACGTTTTGGTTTTACTTCTTGGTATTTAGAAATCTTGTCTTGTGTGTTTAAAAAAATGGGGAACAAAGAAGATAAAGACCACAAGAGAAGTGTTAATCGATGTATGGTTCTGTTTAGATATAGCTGAGGTAGGATATACCATTAGAAAAGTTATCTAGTTTACAAAACCAAATGAATTGAACTTTACCTGATCAGTTGTAATGTAGTTTCTATTTTGTAGACATCAACAGCTCTTGAACTTGCTTTATAGCTCTACTTTTTGTTTGATAAGGTGTTCTATATAGAGATAAAATGTATTAAAAATTGTACAAATGCAGTAATATTGAGCAACAAAATTTCCATTTTATTAACCAGCAAAAGGTTAAACTTAAAAGCCAAGAAAATTTTCCTAAGACAGAGCATGAAGTCTGAATGAATTGTGGATTAATTTAGTTGTCTTCATTTTGTAGCTCTGTGGAATTTTGGATGTTCTCTTCAGCCTACTTCATTCCAGTCCAACTCCAGACCAGCTTTTTTTATTGCTTTTTGAACCAGGGAATGCTGATATTCTTTATGCTCTGTTATTGCATCAAAGATACTCTGACAGGCTTAGAGAGCTTGTGTTCAAGGTAATGAATTGAATGATACGTTCTTAAATTAATCAGTTGAACATAAATTTGTATTTTTCAATGGTCTGACTGCAGAAATGGATATAATTAAAAAGGTACTAATCATCCAAGTTTTTTTTCTTATCTCTTATGTTAGCTAGATGGTATTGTCACAAAGGAATTAGTGTTCTCTTGAAGTCAAGTATTGAGATCTATTAAAAAAAAAGAAAGAGTCCATGTTGTTTGAGTTAGCCTACAAAATAAACTTTAAAAACTGTGGACCAGCATATTGTACCATACACAACTTTAAGAGGTCTGGATGTTTCTTTGTGTTTATTTTGCATTTGTGTCTATTTTTTCTCGCAGATTGTGGAAGAGATGCTGAAATGTACCAAAGTTTATGAACGTAGTAAGCACCGTATGAGACTCAGAGAAGTGGGATACTCTGGACTGGGGCTTCTTCTGAATGAATCACCAGTTCCTGTTTCCCTAATTAAAAACCTTCTTAACCAAGTTCTTTACGCAGGTAGTTGGCAAGTGTTATGTCTAACGTCAGTATGCTCTTGCTGCTTAGAGGCAAACATACCTGTTTTTTGTTCAGGAAAACCAGAGCTGTTCTACTCAAAGTTCCTGTTAGTCCCAGCTAATGTTTTCTTGTTTTCTTGAAGTTTGTTCCTTTTACTGTCCATGGATCTAGACATGACTTGAAAGGCAGTTTTTAATATTTAACTGTTACATTCTCGTGTGATATTGCTTATGTTATTTTTTTCTTTCTCTCCTACAGATCCTACTGTGAATTATAAAGATCTTATAGCTGTAGTGCATCTGGCTCATAGATCAGATATAAACGTGAGAGTGGTTATCTGTAGAAAGGTTAGTTGTCTTCTTTAGAACTGGAATATTTTCTTTTAAGCCCATAAACTGCACAGTGTGATAGCTAAATTATTTCTTTAAAACACAGTGGTAGTATTTGTTGCTACTGTTTTCTTTAGTGATGATTCATGTTAAAAACTAAGCCCATCTGTCACTTTCTCTTGCATTTTTTACATTCAAGTCCTTTTAAAGACCAAAACGAAAAGCGATGCCTCTATCATGATTTGCAAATAGCTTGTATTTGCTACAGGTTTGAGGTAGTAGGCTCCTTGAATTACTGAGTTTTCTCAAAGGATGCATAACACCACGATCAAAGTTTTGTTTATGTTCTTAGTATGTTATTTTGATGGAGCATACTACGGATCAAAAAAGTAGTTGTAGATGCAGGGAAGAGATGGAGAAGAAGCAGTGACTTTTTCCTAAACTGAGCTCTCTCTGGCTTGTATCACTGGAATTAGTAGTATTGAATGTAGCTGTGAGGCACTGTATTGTCTGTTAAGGTTTTGCAAAATGAAAAAAGTGAAACTATAATGTACACTATCAGTAAGATATTAATACTGTGGTTTTCTTAATCAAGCATATATACTATTTCAGAGTTTTATCTTTTTGTAGACTAGTGGCTGAATAGGATTATTTATTGTGATAACTGCCTTTTGCAAGAATTGTTGCAGGACAAATATGAGGACTTAGCAATATGCTTTGATAGCTTCTTTTCTCCCTTATTCCTGAGAATTTTTTTTCCAAAAAATGGGAAAAAAATTATTTTGTGGCTTGTTTGATTATTATTAACCAATTGTTACAAGGTTTTAAAAAAAGTTGTAAGATTATAAAATATGTAATTGAAAAGCTAGATGAATGCAGTTACAAGCTAAAATTAATGTGTAGATATGTGATATCTTCTGTCCTTAGATTTTGCACCTTTTGCACACCCAAGTGGATGCAGCTCAACAGATTTCTCAGCAGCTGGGCTGGCAGGACACTTTGGTTAGATTATTCCAGAAAGAAAACTCAGAGGTCCGAACTGGCTTTAAAGAGAACAGGACTGATTTCTTCAGGGAAGAGGAAAAAAAGCCTCCTGCTGAAGAGCTTCAGAAACATCCACCTTATAAGACAGAGGGAGAAAAAGCCAGCAGTTTTGTTAATGGTCTGTTTGATCAGTGGAGTTTAGAAGACAACAAATCCCTGGATGTCCCTGCTCATTTCTCTGTTATGCCACTGGAAGATGCATCCACAGCAGAGATGTCTTTTAGTTCAGAGGACCGAGAAGAATTGTGGCACAGTAATCCTTCACATTTGAGTTTAGATCTCTCCAGTGTTGACTCTTATGAGCTGGCTGATGTTGGCAACCAGATGACAGATAGCCAGCCCAGCACACCATCACCTACAGAGAGCACAAAACCGTTCTCTGGGCAGCCTGACAAAGAGTTGGGTGTTATGAATGATGTGGGCTTCACAGCTGATCTTTCTTTATTTGAAAACCAAGGAGTAAGTAATTCCTCCCTATGTGGCTAATTTCTCTAACTGTTGGCAATTTCTCTTTATTCTTTTAAACTATCTAATGAATAATTATTATCTTTTTTTTTTTTTTTTTGGACTCTCTCATCTTCCAACAGAAAAGTGAACAGTATGTCTCTTTTATAGTGAGTAGGGATACTTCCTTTTGTGATGTGTCTTTTTCGATTGTCTGGTTGGGATAGCTTTGATGTTAAACAAAAAATAAAACCAACACCCTCTACCCCAAACACAAGAAACTACAAACAAAAAACTGCAAACTACCTCCCTGCCTTTTATATTTAAACATCCTTTATCTTCCAGAGGAGGCATGGGGCAGACTTGCTGTGAAAAAATCAAGGGTTGCTAAAGGCAGTATGTATTACAACATACAAGCAAGCCACAGTCTTTTATATTTGTGTTTTCACAAATTTAGCAATTAGACTTTAGACTACAGAGTTTTAAAAAATGTTTAAATGTGCAAGCACAGGGACTGTGATGAGCAAGAAACGTTTTGAAGGTTTTCTACACTACAAGGGTTTTAAATATTTCTCTTCTTTTGTAGGGGAGTGATAATGAACTGGTACAGTTACTTACAGACATCTTACTGTGTATAATGTGGAAAGGTGTTGAAAAATCTGATGATGATGCTTGGATCGAGAGAGGACAGGTGTTCTCTGCACTGACCAAACTGGGGATGTCTAATGAGTTGCTGCGACCTTCTGATGAAATAAAACTCAGGTGAGTGTACTGTCCATCCCTTTTAAGGGTAAACAGACGAAGGGACATGAGTGAAGCTGGGAAGGGGTGGGTGTTTCCTAACAAGATGTACTTTTCTTTGCTCTCTCTTCACATACTGTCAGAAGTATATTCCACTACCTATTTAGTAGTGTCGTGTGGCCATAAGGTTTTAAAACTGTATCGCTGTTTTCATGAGCCTCTCAATCTCTTTTACCTCATTGGCTTATCAAGAAGGTGGCAGTTATGTCACTGCAGACTAAGAGATTCAATTAAATACTTAATTGGATTTTTTAAAAGCCACTTACACTTAGAACATGTAATACTTACTTTTGGATTTTGTTTTCTTTGCAGCTTGCTGGAGAAGATGTTAGAATGGTCAGTCACTGATAACAGAGATTCAAAAGCTCTCCCTACACATGCTGAAAATGCCTTAAAGCTCTTGCTAATTGTACAAGATTTCCTGCAGGCAGAAGGACTAATTAATTCAAGTTTATGGACAGAAAAGGTACAGTAACTGAATAATGGGTGTACCGTATATAGGCTGAAATAGCAAGGAAAAAGTTACCAGCTTGGATACTGTCATCCTTTCTAATCATATGTTTTTAAATCATAGATATTACAGAGTAAAGATTTATCGTGGAATGGAGTAGAGTACCCCATAATGAGTAAGAGTGTGAATGCTTACCACAGGGAATATGCTTAACTTTCCAAATTAAATAGACCCCTAAGTGGTTGTGGTGGTTTGGGCTAGGCCTTCCTTGGTGACTAGTTTGTAACCAAGGAAGGGTCCAGATTTACCCAGTATTCCCTACGATTTTTACGTAAGCTGGGCTATAAGAAGAAAGGAGGAGAGGCTTTCGTTCTTTTTCCTTCCGGCGGCTTGGAGGTGCAGGTTCCCTGCTGTTGAGTCTGCCGTGTTGGGGAGCGAGGCCTGGTTGGGCCTTGTCGACCTTGGGAGACAGAGGTTGCCGGCGATCGTTCCGGAGCGACCCTCGGTTGTCCCAGGAGAGTAGTGAGATATTTCTTTGCTAACTCTTTTAGTGGATAGATATTGGGCTGGTAATTGGGATATTTATATATATAATATTTTGGTTTTGTTCCTTTTCCTTTCCCCCTTCCCTTTCCCTTATTTTTAATTATATATAAGTGTAAATATATTTATATATCTCACTTTGGTTGTCTCTCTCTCATTTCGGGTTTTCTTTCATTTTTTTTCTCCCTCTTCTCCCTGAGGTTTGGGGGGGGGGGGGAACTCTGGTGGTAAGGTTTGGAGACTTGGCAGGGAGCCAGCTTCAAACCATATCAGTGGTACTCTTTACTGAAAATTCAAGTCTCGCAGACTGGAGAAATACTTGGAAAATGTAGAAGCTAATGAAATAATATCAGTTGTAGCCTAAGCACATTTTGCACCATGCTCATTGTGTATCCTGAATAAAAGACCAGCCAAAATTCAGGTCTCACAGACTAGAGAAATACTTGGAAAATGTAGAAGCTAATGAAATAATATCAGTTGTAGCCTAAGCACATTTTGCACCATGCTCATCGTGTATCCTGAATAAAAGACCAGCCAAAACTCTGCTCTCAGCTACAGGCTGAGAAATGTCAGTTCTGGGGTTTGACCTATATTGAAGTTTCAACACCCATAATTTGTCTCAGCATTTATGTAGTTTCTGGCACTGGTCTTGCTTCTTCTCCAGTCTGAGTTGTCATTGCTTTTCCATTTTTCTATGCAAAAGGGGAGAGATGCTATGTGGAAAGTGTCATTATATCGTGATAAATCCTCACAAAAATACTTTTTAATGTTACTTTTTTGTGGAGAAAAAAAAAAGGTATAATGTTAGTCATCAACACAGTAATTCCTAAGCTGTTCCCCAAAATACCTGCTTATGAGTACGCATAGCTTAATCTTAAAGCTTCAAATTGCTCATTTTAAAAAAGTCTCTTCTTGGTAAAAGCTTTGCCTTCTGTTGTGAAACCTCATTAGAAATGAGATCTGAACTTTGGAGTAATGAGAGTTGTGCTTCTTGCCAACTCTGAATTGAAAATTACAGTACTTTCGTAAATTATTTTCCACTGTCCCTGGAGAGAATTTAAAGCACTGTAATATCCTAAGCAGGATAGCTTTCAGTCAGAATGATTTTACATTTGAGTAATTTATTAGAGAATGTATCAGCATGCATTAGTTTTAAGTAAACATGCCTGGATAGTGAAATCTGCCATTTGTCTTGTGAATAACTTCCTTTCCCAAGGTTTGTATCACTCCTGGTGTCCAAATTCTGACAGAAAGGAGTGCCTCCTAGAGTGGAGTCTATAACTTTTCTAAGGAAATGCCATTTACTGGAATTAAATTGTAGGAAAAGCAATAAGCATACATACTATATGCTGATCTGGGCTTTATTCGGGGGAGATACTTGAGTTAACATACTGAGCTAGATGGAATTTTGTAGTCAGCAATTTCTTGAAATTACTGGTTTAACTGCAGTGTTCTATGATCCTTTTCTGGGTTTGGTTAAGTTAGAAGTGGGAACACAGGCTTTTCTTCAGGTCTTTGAAATTACTGTGTCTCCAACTGGAGTTATTGTTTATTTTATTACAATGTATTTTATTTATTTTAATTTTATACAAATCTTCTGTTTTTGCAATAGCTCTTGGAAGAACTAGTAACTCTCATGGATAGCCTGTCAGTCTGGTACTCTGCTGGCCTAGAATCAATTAGGCTTTCACAGGTCCAAGTCCAGCTGCTCCTTGGATTCATTGCACAAGATAACTTACAGGTTTGTTCCAAATTCCTGCAAGTAGTACTGAGTTTTAAGGGCGTGTTCGATGTAACTGTTGTGGGAAGAGCTGCTCATACCAGCGGGGAGATTGGCAGCAGTCCTTTATCCTTCTATAGGGAAGATATTTTACTGTTTCTTACCATTTGAAAGCTTACAGTCCTGTCATTATGCACCTCTGAAGCACAACAAAGAAGTAGAGGGCAAGCTGTTTGAAGCTGGAACTATGTAGGCACTAGTGGCAGTAAAAAGATAGGTATTGAAAATTGCTATTTTGAGGATTGCATTCACTTTTTGCTGTTTGTTTTTGTAGGTCTGTGCTATGGCAGCAGCCAAACTAAACACCCTCCTGCAGACTAAAGTAATTGAGAGCCAGCCTGAAGCATGCTACCTCTTGGGGAAGCTGGAAGGCATTTTGAGTAGATCAATTGAAGAGAAGACAGAAACTTACTCATTTTTGATTCCCCTTGTTCGGACATTGGTATCCAAGATTTATGAACTTCTTTTCATGAACCTGCATCTCCCTTCATTGCCTCCTACCAATGGCAGCCCTTCTTTCTTTGAGGACTTCCAAGAATACTGCAGCTCTGATGAGTGGCAAGTTTATATTGACAAATATGTAAGTACTAGATTCTTTTTTTATCATTTTCCCCCTCTTTTTAGCCACGAAAGCAGAGGAACCAATTCAGAAATCGTGGTGTGCTTTTTGTTTTGCTTTGGTGGAACCAGATTATTCCAAATATGAAGCAGTATGAAGAGAACTCATTCAGACATGATAATGAGCAGATGGCACTTTATTGGAAAGTTTGTTATGAAGCATTTATGGTGAACATGCACAAGCGAGACCGGGAAAGAGGAGAAAGTAAGCTTAAATTTCAGGTAAGGTTTTGAGTGAGTGCAAGGTTCTCTTAGAAGTTAGTTCTCTTAGAACTGTCTCAAGAGTTGACTTCTAAAAGATGGATAAAATGAATTCCAGGATGATCCAATTCAAATGACTGTGAACAGGTTAATTGTTTTAAGATTTTGTGGGAAGTGTGACTATATACACTTCTAGGATATGCTTTTTAATTCTGCTCTCTATTTAAGAATCTTATCTGTTAAGCAAGGTTATTTCAGTGCAGTAGCCCTTTCTCTTAGTACAGCAACCTAGAATTATGTTCTGCTATATGCTGCATCTTCTTTTACTTTGATTTGTGTTTTGAATTTCTAAAACCTGTTCTCCATTATGAGCTGTCAGTTTTTTGATTTTTTTTTCCTCCTTAGCCCTATTTCAATGCAATTAAAACATTTAAAACAGTGAACAGTTCCTATTTAATGTGTGGAAAAATTACTTCTAATCTGACCTTTTCCTGTAAGGTCCAGACTCAGTTTCAGCATTAGAATTAACTGGTAATTACAGGAAATATTATAGTAAAGTTAGATTTCTCTTGTTTTCCCTTTTTTTTCTTAATAAAGGAGCTTGTAATAGGTCTGTTTTATTCAACTAGATAAAGGAAAAATACAATGTGAGTCACATCCTAGAATATTAGAATTTAAAGAAAAATCCTATCTATTATAGTAGGATTTCTGGTACTGACCACTTTTCTGACAATGAAAATGACTTTCATATGGATTCAGCATTGATAATGCTTTCTTCACATCTTTAAATCAAAGACTAGCACTATTTCTTCTAGTACTAAGCTTTTTAAAATTTCTCTCCTAAGCATTAATTTAAAATTTCAGAATTTTTTACTGCTAAACTTTTTTTGTTTCTTCTTATTTTATGAGATTTCTTCGAAGACACGAACCTGTTTTCAAAGGTCAGTTACTTCAGTGCTAGATTTATTTTTAATGGTCTTTCAGGAGCACTTTGTGGAACCATTCAGCAGAAAGGCTCGACAGGAAAATCTGCGGTACAACAGTATGCTAAAGCAACTTAGTAGTCACCACACAGCTACTCTGAGGCAGTGGAGAGCAGCCCAGCTTTACTTGTTCTCTGAACGTGGTCCTTGGTCTGAAAGGTAAGAGTGAAGTTCTTAAACTGTATATGATGCTTACAAGGAATTTATTCACATGACTGTTTCACATAGTTAGAACCAGGTCAAATTGAGTTCTTGAGATGTGAAGTGAATACTGAATGGATCTTTTATAATGTTTTCTGCATTTAATTATCAAAATGCAAAGTCTGAAGTGTTATGCTGAGCTGGTTACCTGGATACTAGATTTTCTTGCCAAGTGGCAAATGAAAACTTTTGAGTTTTTTATGCATGAAAGTAATTTCAATTTAAGAGTACATTTTGCGTGTCTTAGATTTTGGGCAAGTTCTGGATAAAGATGTTTTGGGTTTTTTTTGTCATTAGCTGAAAGTGTAAACAATTTGGTGTATTTCAGTAGAAAATACTGTTAAACAGGGGTGGTCCTGTTTAACATCTTTATCAATGATTTGGACAAAGGGATTGACTGCTCCCTTGGTGAGGTCACAGATGACACCAAGTTAGGTGGGAATGTCGATCTGCTGGAGGACAGGAAGTCTCTGTGAAGAGCTCTGGGTAGGCTGGATCAATGAGCTGGGGACAACTGCATGAGGTTCAACAAGGCGAGCTGCCAGGTCCTGCCTTTGGGTCACAACAACCCCAGGCAGCACCACAGACCTGGGGCAAGAGTGGCTTGAGAGCTGCTCAGCAAAAAGGGACTTGGGGATGCTGGTTGACAGTCGACTGAACATGAGCCAGCAGCGTGCCCAGGTGGCCAAGGCCAGCGGCATCCTGGCCTGTATCAGCAGTAGAGTGGCCAGCAGGACTAGGGAAGTGATTGTCTCCCTGTACTCGGCACTGGTGAGGTGACACCTTCAGTGCTGTGTCCAGTTCTGGGCCCCTTACTTCAAAAAGGACATTGAGATGCTGCAATGTGGTCCAAAGAAAAGCAATGATGTTGATGAAGGGTCTAGAAAACATGTCTTATGAGGAGCAGCTGAGTGAGCTGAGCCTGTTTAGCCTGGAGAAGAGGAGGCTCGGGGGGACCTCAATGCTCTTTAGAACTCCCTGAAAGGAGGTTGTAGTTGGGGTGTGGATCGGCCTCTTCTACTGTGTCTCAAGTGTCAGGACAAGAGAAAATGGCTGCAAGTTGTGTCAGGGAAGGGTCAGATTAGATATTAGAAAAAGATTTTTCACTGAAAGAGTGGTTAGACATTGCTCAGGGAAGTGGTGAAGTCACCATGATGACTCACCAATGTCACACTTCACTCTGAAAGTGTTGAAGAGGCATCTGGATGTGGCACTTGGGGATATAGTTTAGGGGTGATTATGGTGGTGACAGGTTGATGGTTGGACTAGATGATCTTGAACACCTCTTCAAACTTTGTTGAATCTGTGAAAATAAATACTGTTTGCAAAGTAAAGATTGATGATTGGAGCTGCAATACAAAATAAAAGCAATAAAGTGCATTTTAATTTTATATGTTTTACAGTGTTGAAGTGGATGACCAGTATTCTTCTAAATATGGTCTTTTGTAATCAGTTCATTCATTTAAGTCTTTGCTTTCTTTAAACTGTTTTTATGAATATTCTTGTTTTCCTAGGAAACAGCGTCCTATTCACTGGAAACTTTCAAATGTGGAAAACTTTTCACGTATGAGACTAAAACTAGTGCAGAATTACAACTTCAACTCTCATCAGGATGCTAGTGACCTGAGAGATAATTTAGGTAAAGTTGTATTTGCTATTTCCTTTGTCTTTACCAAAGAAAGGTACACACTTTCCTCTTCATATTTAACAAGAAGTTTATGCTAGATACTTAAATCTTGATTTTTCTATATTTCATCTTTAGTAATACCTATAATATAATAGTGCTGTTTTGACCTGAAACAGTATCTTCCTACTGATTAGAATTAGTTTCTCCTTTTTCATTGAAGTATGTTTTTATTGTGCAATAACAAAAGAAAATAACTCCTTTGTTTTGAAATAAGCAGTCAAAAGGTTTCTCGCATAAGATTATTTTTTTCAAGAAAAAGAAGCAATCAGACCAGAGTAAGCAGGCAGCATTTGTTCAAAACCTTTCAGTGTTTATGTTTAAAATGTGTGGATATGAAACTGTTTCAGAAATATGCCAAAGTGGTGTAGCTCTGAAGTTGGGTGCATTGGATATCAAGGCTCAAACAAAACAAAAAAACCCCAACACTCTTGTAAGTCCATATAAGCAAAAAATAAATGCAGTGTTATTTCCATTAAATCTGCATGCTTTAGCAGCGTCTGAAAGAACATTCTAATATATTTTCTTGCAAATGTCCCCATCAGAATTCATATTAAATTTTTCTTAGGTGTTTGTCTTCCCTTTCCACTGTTACAGGTCAATATGTATTTCAGTGTAGTTCAAGGACTATTTTTAGTGTTCTGCATAACCCCAAAAATATTTAAGAAGTCTAGTTGCTTCTTACTTGGTTAAAACCAACATTCAACCATAGAAGACACAGTAGTTTAAATTTCCAAAAGTATTGTAGCAAAAAATGTTCTGAGCTGTAATGTCTATTTATGATAGGTGTGCACCAGACACAGCCCTCTAGTGAGTCTCTGCTTCTGGAGGTGGTGAAGCAGGTCAAAGTGAGTGACTTGGAAGATGATGTTCTTGAACTACCAGATGAAGACACAGCAGCCAGTTCCAATTTGTAAGTAGAGCAGAATAGAATGATTGAAATTTGTTTCTGTGGTAGGGGTAAGTATCAAGAAAGAAGTTTGGGAATTGATTAGTATACAGAACTTCCCTCTTTCTTTGTCTGGCCTTAACAATCCAATCCAGGGCAGTTTTGATCAGCAGAAAAGTTTCTGTTGGATTTATCATTGTCAACAATGGGACATGAAAAGCCTCAGGGAAAAGAAGGCAGAGCATAGGTTTGTGAGGATCCATCGGTGATTTACTGCTCGCGGTTGGTCTGAGGCTGAAGCTCCAGAATTGCTGAGGCTTTTCTGTGTACATTGACTGTAATTCTCAAGAGGCAATCTGCCCTATAAGGACATGGACCAGACTTGAACTGGCTCTTGTCCATAGTTGCTGTGGCCATTCACTGTATCATCAGTTGCATAGTGTGAAAGTTTGCTCGGTTGGCAGTAATCTGCTAGAGAGTGCCTTGAATTTGAGCACTTCAGGGAGAAGGCCTGCTGTGCTTCCTTCATGTCACTTGTGTAACTGTAAGAAAAAAACCCCCCTTTCCTCCCTACTCCTTGAGGGAGGATAGCAAATACTTTTTTTTCAGTATGTGGACATGTGATGTTGTGCATGCATCTCTGTGTGTCTGTGCTGTAGAAGTCCAGTAGAGATGTGGCTCTTTCAGTGATACTGATGCATCTTCTTGTACTTTAAAGTTTATAAAATGCTTGCTATAGACTGTAGCAAAATAACTCGGGAAATAGCTTTAGACACATGAACTAGGACTCAGCTGTGCTCTGGGCCAGAGAATTTAAGCACCTAGCAACTAAAAAGGGAAATGCAGCCTGACATTTTCATACTTCAAAGACATTTAAGTCCATTGTACCTGAGGCTGAAATATTAAGCCTGAAGAGCAATGCCATGAAATGTTTGTGGTCTGGTCTGAAACACCCAAGACTGCTGATGAAAGTAGCTTTATCTAATCATTTATGTTGTACTTTTAATGCCATTCAAATTTGCTTCTTTTCTGAACTGTACTCTTACCAAATACCTAAACAACTGTATACTCTGTACAACCCTGTAATACTTCCTGGTATTTTTGCAGGGATGACAAGGACGAGGAAAGTCAGAAAGAAAAGCTAATATTGTCTGAAGACTGTGAACTCATTACAGTAATTGATGTGATACCTGGCAGGCTGGAGATCACTACACAGCACATCTATTTCTTTGATGGTAGCATTGAAAAAGAGGAAGGTGAGCATGATCAATATCTCCTTTTCAGTGCAGTTCAGCATTCTGCTTTTGGTAGGCTGAGTCTGATCTTTAGAGAATGAGTGTCAAATTAATTGTAGAGACAAGATTTTCTGTACTTTAATATTGCACTTGATGGTCAGGAGCTGGCTAATCCCTTCAGAATCAAGAATCTGGAACAGTACTTGCTGAACTCTTGAAGTGATTCACTATTCCTAGTATTTCTTTAAAAAAATTTGCTTCTGTAAGTTTTTTAATTTATTTTTAATTTTATTTTAAAAAATTACTGACTAAGAAATAGTCATTACCTCTCATTTTCTCCGTAAAGGATACCTCTCTGTTCTCCTTGACAAATAATGTTTCACTCATGCATTGATTAAAAAGTAGCAGTACATAAGCATTAATCATCTGTATTAATCTAGTGAACTTTAATAGAATATACACATAGAATATAGAACATAATATATATGTATATATATTAGACACAGTTGAGTGTGAAAACAGTGAAGTGAAATGTTTGACCAATAATAGTAAAATTTTCCTAAACAGTATATCAAAATGTCAACCTTTGGGGAAATTTGAATGTAAAAGCTTCTCTTTGAGCCTGTTTAAAAAAACAAAGGCATTTGGTTCATACCTTTTGTCAACAAAATGTATTTGTCAACAGAATACATTTATAATATGTTTTTAATCAGAAAGGAGAAACAAATTCTACACTCCATCAGATATTTCTTGCTTCCTTTCTTTCAGCAACAACAGCTGAAGTTAGTCTTTTCCTAGAAAAATGGTTAATCAAGCCAGATATAAAATTTACCTTTTCTAGGAATAACTCTGGGATGATTGTAAGTGGTACTGCCCTATGTCTATATGAAAAGGTTTTTATATATATTCCAAGTCAATAATAGAAGTGTTCTTCCTAGGAGTAGGTTTTGATTTCAAATGGCACCTTTCTCAAATTCGAGAGATACATTTGCGTCGGTACAACCTGAGGAGGTCAGCTTTGGAGATCTTCCTTACAGATCAAACCAACTACTTCCTCAACTTCAATAAGGAGGTATGGGTTTCCTGAATGTCCTGGATTTATGTAATTAACACAAGGATCAAGTTTAAGTTCACTGATTTTATTTAATTTGAGTCTGGTGTCTTTCATAATACTGTAAGACTAGTAGCAAAAGGTTTGCTGGATATAGCCATTATGAAAAACCAGACTGCAGTCTGTGAAAACCTCAGTCTGGCATCTAGAAACTGATTAGTTGTGAAAAGATGGATGAAACAAGATTGTTCTTTTTCCTTTCTCTCTTGTTATCATACAGAACAATTATTGAACTAAAATTACATCAGTGGTAATCTAAATGTCTTGAAGCCCACCTTTTATTAATATTGAGCAAACTAATTACAAAACAAAGGAGACCTTCTGTTTTAGCACAATATTTTAAATTATTGCTGTTTCTATATTCCATGGTTTAGGATTAGTGAGGGATTTTTTTCCTCTTTAGGCAATGTCAGTGATCCTTTGTGTGGGGGACTAAGACAAATATCAGAACTTAGGGTCAGTTATATACTAGTAGGTCAATTTGAGTAGCTCTTATAAAATGTTGTGTGGTTTGGTTTTGGTGTGAAGCATGTCATATCCATGCATGTCCAAACATTGTAGGTAGCAAGAGGTCAAAGTGTTTGAAAGTGTAGCTGTCTCCTGATTATTTCACATTTTAATTAGCAGATAAGTTACTCAATTGTCAGCTTCAATCTCCAGAATATTCTTTTTATTAATGCTGTTTTCTAACAGGTACGAAATAAAGTATACAGTCGAATATTGTCGCTGCGTTCTCCAAATATTTCTGGGACCAGATCTCCACAGGAACTTTTTAAAGCTTCAGGATTGATGCAGGTATGAGACTTCAGCATAAATTGTCTAGGGCATTCCTCTGCTTTTTGAAGGAGTCCCTCAGTGTTTAGATGTCAACTGCCAACTTTTGTACCCTCCATCTGGCCCCTGAACTTCCACATGCATCTTTTTAGAATTGTTGTGTTTTGTGTTTACAGTCAGGTAAATCCACAGAGTCAGGCTCTGTTGGTGTGATTGATGGGCATTCCAACGTGAATGGAAAACGTAGCAGACTTGCTTCTGTTTTTAGTCTATGATCTTGAGTGCACATTTTGGAACTTCTTTCACCACATGTGCAAATAGTTTTCCCTGCTACCTTTGCATGATGGAGCTTTCAACAAAACCCACATGAAGTTTAAGTGAGAATTGATAAAAAAGGAAAATGTCAAAATGCCTGTATTACCATAAACATGGATAAATTTTTTGATGTGGTAAATATATTTTTATCTTCCATCTCTTTATGCCACAATTATTGCATTCTCTGAGGGAGGAAGCTTTACAAATAACATTAAAGTATTGGAAATACTTTGGGTTTTATTTGTTTTCCTAATGATAAAAGCTATCATGTTACATATTTAAGTAGAAAAAATATCGTGTCTAATGAAATGTCTCCATCTCCACTACAGACAAATACTGAGCCCTTCTGAACGCAGCTATGTGTGTTCCTTGGTTTAAAATATAATAATGGAGCAAGGGTGCAGGGACCTTTGCTTAGATTGCAAATTCCTGTTCCATTAACCAATGGGAGAACAATTTATAAATAAATTTTGACCTTAGAATTCTAATGGATTTCAGAGTTCTATTCCCCTTTTTCTCAGTACTTGTTTACCTGCCTTCTTTTTGTTTCTTTCATTTCTGGTTTTCATTTCCTTTTTTATTCTGAGGCTCCTAGTTGTCTGCTGCCCTGTATTGAAAACAGTATTGTCATCAATCAGAGACCTGCTTTCAATGAAATATAGGTAACACAATCACTGAATCACAGGGAAAATAAACTTTATTATGAGAAATTGAATCTGGACTTTCATACCATTTTTGTGATCTTGTGCCTCTCACTTGCCATTATTATCCTCTTGCAGATAGATACTGACAGGACATGTAATTGGCATTAGTGGTATCTTTGATATAATGAATTCCATTTTATCTTTTTCAGAAATGGGTGAATAGAGAAATATCCAACTTTGACTACCTTATTCAGCTGAACACGATGGCAGGACGAACTTACAATGACCTTGCTCAGTATCCTGTGGTAATTTAAAAAGTTAATTTTTAAATTTTTGCCAAAGCTATGTATATTTTTCTGGTTTGAAACTTGTAGTTTTAATCTCAATTTGATCTTGAATTTTTTCTTTTGGTAGTTTCCCTGGATTTTACGAGATTACACTTCAGAAGAACTGGACCTGAATAATCCTGCAGTCTTTAGGGATCTGTCCAAACCCATAGGTGTGGTAAATGAAAAGAATGCTAAGACTGTGAAAGACAAGTACGTATTTGAAAACTCGATTATATTTCTCTGTCTTTTCTGAGCCTGCAGGCTAATTAACACATTCACTGTTACTGCAGTAAAATTTTTAAAGCTGGTTTTATAACATCACAGATGCATTTGCAAAGGTGGTTGATTTGTTGTTCCTGCTGCATTCAGATTATCTATATGGCACTGAGTTATATGGCAGTGAAAGGACAAAACTTATTGTTATAAATTTTCAATTGTTTCTCAGATGTGGAGATAAAAAACTGAAAGACTGTAGAAAAAATTTAATGAATTTCAATTGAATTTCAATTTAATTGAAAAAATGTCAACCCAGCAGGTTGAAAACTGCTCTTTTTTTCAAGCATAGATTATTGTATTTAAAATAAAATGTATCTTGATGACTTTTGGTAAGTCCTGTGTGGGTAGGAATAACAGGTACTTACACCAGTGTAGTGTAGTGATCTTTCCTTTTTTGCTAGGGTGGGTCCTGAGTGTGTTATCATACCAGATTGCAGTCAGGTATCTTCCAAAATCTTCTGAAAACTCGGAACATGGAGAATTTTCTTTGAATTATTAGGCTCTATCCTGACTGTAATGATAATTGATTCTTTAGCAGTATGATTAACTATAATTTCTCTTACCAGCCTTGTGATGCTGAGGAATATATCAACCAGATGGTGGCATGGTAGAGTGAGTTTGTGACTGAAAAAGGAAATGGGCATGAGTGTTAAATAAATCTCTCTTCTGCGTCCTGACACAGTGACACACACATTTCTAAAATCTTTCAGGAAATTGTCACAAGTATCTTCAATAGTAAATATTCAGCTTAGTGATGTGAGGTTTTGTGGTCTGTTGTATAAAGTCATGCTGAATCAGTCCTGTCTGCCCTTTTTCTAGTTTCTGAATGCCTAGGGAAGAATATAACAGGTATGCAAAGGCTTCTTCTGGTGTACATTTTTATAATTTAGCAGCCTTTTGCTTAGGGACTTTCTAAGTAAGATTTGGGATCGTCATGCTTGATAGAATCCAATGTATTTTTCTGTTACAGATTGCTGTGATTGTTTCTTTTGAATCTTTGCCTGTAAGAAGTATAACCCATGTGTAAATCAACTGTAGTGCTCAGTTGTATTTATAAAGATTTCTTTTTTTAGATATGAGAATTTTGAGGATCCTCTTGGGATGATTGACAAATTTCACTATGGGACACATTACTCAAATGCTGCTGGTGTCATGCATTACCTCATTCGGGTAGAACCTTTCACAACACTTCATATCCAACTTCAAAGTGGCAGGTATGCTGTGGGCAAATGAGTAGCACCTTTCTATTTCTTCCTTGTCATTTTACAGAGGGAACAACCTAAGTCTAACCTGAGTTTTCTTATCCACAGATTTGACTGTGCTGACAGGCAGTTTCACTCTATTCCTGCTACCTGGCAGGCGCTCATGGACAACCCCAATGATGTCAAGGAACTTATTCCAGAGTTCTTCTACTTTCCAGAGTTCCTGGAGAATCAAAATGGTAAACTGACTGCTCAGAATATTCTCACAGAAAGCTATTATTGCATGCTTCAGAAAAGAATTGTTAAAACCATTAGACTTTATGGTGTGATTGTAGATAGTAATCATCATTCTGGGTTCAAATTGTTTAGTGAAGACACCAGTTGTGTTAAGCAGTAGCCTAAATGTTTAAAATTCAGAATATAGGCTTAAGGATGGTTAAGAATAGTGTTGTTTACCTGATGTAAAGTATGAGGGATTCTTATTTGGATGTTTAAAAAATGTAGTAATAGTTAATATTAAGTAGTCAGCAAAAGTTAATAGAGATTAATTAGTATTCTTTTTACTGGGTTCATTGGGTGATAGAGTATGGACATCTTCAAACATTTGAGGTCTTTTATTTGCTCTAGGCAACCAGCATATTTTCTGCTTGTTACTTTTGTATTCCAGTGCAATATTATGTCAGCTGATTCCAGAGCCATGTAAGGTTTCAGCACCATCAGAAGAAGAGGCAGGGGGAAAAAAAAAGGCTGTTTCACTCATACAGAATGCTAATTGAAAAGACAACATCCTGCATTCTGACATGAGACTCCTAGCCATTTTTAATTCACACTTATTGTATAGAGAATTTTTTCTCTACTTATGTTTAAAAATGGATTTGTCTCTTTGTGCTACTGCTACTTTAGTCTGCTAGGTACAATCTACTGGAGTTCTAAATTAGAAAAATTGGAAACACCCAAGTCCCACTTTCAAGTAATTTGAGTATTTAGAGTTATTTCAATGATAGCTGGTGGGATTTAAGACTTCCTGAAAGCCTTGATTTTACAATCATATAAACCTATAAGTAACTTTCTTCTTATGAATAACCTCATTGAATTGTTTTGGACTCTTAATCCTAGTAAAGCAAAAGCAAATGTTTACAGATGAGTATGTAAAAGATTAATGCTACTTTTATGGGTGGGACTTCAGTTTCAGAATCGTTTAGATGCTTTGGATTATTGTTATCCTATATCATTTGAAATTTTAAACATTCAGAGCAAAACTTAACCTCTTGTGTCAGTGGTAGGGTTATTGGAGATTTACATTAAGAATTTTTCAGTGTTCTTCCCTTACATTGAGAAAAGAATGAGTTTTAATCTTTATTGAGAAATCAAAATATTTGAAGTATTTTGTAGTAACTCTTAAAATTCTCTGAATTATTCACTAGGTTTTAACTTAGGCCAACTTCAAATATCAAACGAGATGGTCAATGATGTTGTTCTGCCCAAATGGGCCCACTCTCCAGAAGACTTCATTTATAAACACAGGAAGGCTTTGGTAAGATGATGTTTCGTGTGCCATAATTGTAAAGAAAGTACATTTGCACATTGTTACTGTGGCTTAAATGTAAAATTACTAGGATGACATTCCAACTAATCTTGTGGTCTCATTCGGCATTAAAAGTATCATTATAACATCCCATTAAAAGCATTGTGTATGTTGATAAAATCCTCAAAAGAGCATTTAGTCTTTTGGGCATTTTAGACACTAATCATTTGGGCGTTTGCTGCCCTAGGAGATAAAATGCAGAAAGAGGTGATTTTAGATGATTAGACTTCCCTTGCTATTTAAAGATTATTGAGTATGGTATTGGGAAGCTAACAGGTTGCCTTCCCTTGCATAGCTGCATCTCAGTATTCCAGATCTGCTGCATGACTGTATTAATTTTCCCTCTTACCTGGCACTTACTGCCCATAACACATGAATATTCATATGTTTCTGCCCTATACTGAATACCTAATGTGTGAATACTCTTAGTTTAGTAGTTAAATCTCCTCCGCAGAAAACAGTAAATAGTTCAAGATGGGAGCAGTACTTCTCTTATTCTTACAAGAGCATCTTTTCCTTCTAGGAATCTGAGTATGTTTCTGCTCATCTTCATGAATGGATAGATTTGATTTTTGGCTACAAGCAGAGGGGACCAGCTGCAGTGGAGGCGCTTAATGTGTTCTATTATTGTACTTATGAAGGTACAAAGCAGTATGCTCTCTTGTCATTGTCATCAGACCCGTGAGTTTTCAGTATTAGACAGAAAACACTTGATTTGTGAACATACCATGCAGTAGCACATGGTAAGAAAACAGATTTATAGATGAAATATGGCAGCATAACTTGTAATTTACCATCAAATAACTGGTACAGTTTTTTTTAAAGGAGGGCTGTTACAGTTGCTTGTCTTTTCTTTCTAAAAGTTATTGGGGTTTTTTGTTAGTTTCTTATTTGCTCGCTTAAAAGCATTGACAGGAAGAGGTTTCTTGTGGTTTAGAAGTTAAGGCAAGTTCCTTATAAAGAACTAATATTGAAGACAAATGTTAATCTGTTAATTTCAAAGTTAAATCTTGGGTGGGTTTTCTGTGCTATTTGTTTCTTGCCTGAAGTATATTAAATTCATTTGATAAGAAAAAAGGCTGGAATTCTTTTGCTTATAGATATACACTTATATTTTAAATGGACACATTGTTTGGGGGCTTTCCTGGGGTAAAGGATGATAATGTTGCAAATAAATTAAGTTTTGCAACATTAGCTGACCATATTGGTTATCAATAAGTTGTTTGGATTCTGGTTTTTTTCCATCTTTCTACTCTTTATCATTCTGGTTGTGATACAGGGGCTGTGGATTTGGATGCTTTAACAGATGAAAAAGAAAGGAAGGCTTTAGAAGGGATGATAAACAATTTTGGGCAAACTCCCTGTCAGCTGTTGAAGGTAATGCTTTTTTGTTCCCACTCAACTAGACATTTGTGGTTGAAATACAACTGAGTTACAAAGGACTTCTGAAAAAATAATGCTTTGTAAGATAATTACTTGTAATTTTAGAATGTTAAGTCTGTGTTACATTAACATTTGTAAATAACCCATTTTCAAAATAAATTTACTTAAAGAAGGGAAATTAGGTACATAAAAGACTGTTTTCCCATTAAGATTCTGAGTATCTCGTGTATTGAACAAATTAATAAATTAGTCTAATTTGTTACTCCTTCAAATATTGCTTCCTAGGAGCCCCATCCACAAAGGCTGTCAGCAGAAGAGGTAGTGCAAAGACTAACTAAAAGTGATACCTCTACTCTGAATCTCTTCCAACACCTCACTGAACTGAAGTCATTCTTCATAGAGGTAGATGTGTTACTTGAAGTTATTTAAAATCTAGTTGAAACTTCTGATGTACTCCAAACAAAAGGTCACAACCTAGATGAAAATAAACTTGCTTCCTATTTAAAGAAAATATTTTACAATGCAATGTCTATAAAATGAGCTCTGTCTTTTTAGTTAGCTTCAAAGAGGTTGAATCCCATAAATATGTATCTACTGGATGCTTGTGTGGGTGTTGTTTAAATATTAAATTAGTCACCACACCAAGAAAGCTCAAGATGTCACCGGTGGTGTCAGAGGACTCACTGAACTTGGTAGCTAAACTCACTGATTTGAGGCAGAGCCAGGGTTTCATTTCCAGTGTTTGGGACAAAGCATACCTACATGAACTCAGTGTGTGTGTACCAGTGTCTTAGAGTACTGTACAGGTCTGACACTGAATCCAGAGGCTTTGGATCTGACTCTTCACAGTTTCTAGAGTTGTCCTTTTACTCTTGGATATAATCAGATCAAAAACATGTCTTTTTTTTTTTCTTTAGGGAATTAGTGATGGTGTGCCCATTGTCAAAGCTGTTGTTCCCAGGAATCAGTCACGTTCCTTTATTTCTCAGGGAAGCCCAGAGATCTTGGTGAGTTGCATGTGTCAATACTGTTATGATACTGCAGACAGTCAGATGGATGTTTCTTTGTTTTTTTTCATACAGCATGTAGAGAAACACTTAATTGTTCCTGTTCAGATGTGTTCCTTTAACCTATAATGAATGTCAGCTATAAGTTAAACATTTATCTTCCAAAGGAGAAGCGAGGCTGATTTCTTGAATGGCATTTAAGAGCTGATGAGACATGACTGTAAGTTGTAGCGAGGCATATTGTAAGTTGCCCACTTGATTCACTTCCATGTAACAACCCATTTCCTAGTGCAATGCAGCCCAGATTTAAAATTACAGGATTGAGTTATTAATGGTGTCTTTATATTTATCATTGCTTTCCAACCCATATATAAAATATACCATATGTGTTGCATACACACTCCAAAGACCTGCACTGTTGCTTAAATTTACTTTTGCACTAATACAGGTTCTGGTACTATGGCAGATGACCAAATAACAAGGACAGTGTTTTTGTATTTACATCTGTATATATATGGCCTACATATTGATCCCAGTGCAATAATGTTATGTTTTGCAGGAAAGAATATTATTTTCCAATATTCCTATTTTGTAGGTCAAAATTATTGTCCTGGCTTAATGTGGTACATGCATGTTATTTGGAATTTGGACACATCTAAAATTATGATTGTGTTTTTTATAAATATCTGATGAAAATACCTTACATATTTAGATTCTTTTGTTACTTCCTCAGAAATGGAACTGTAGTATAATGTTTTTGAAACTTCCTCTGTTAATGTGTTAACTGCTAACGATTACTATTCAAAGAAGAGAAGAAGCAGCAGCTTAAATTAAATGACTGGATTGTAATTAAATGTTTGAGAGGGGTTGGTCAGCTGAGATTTTTCATTTTTGTCTCCTGCCTGTCCCTCCACCCCAGCTTCTCTGACCTATCTAGAACATACACTATTCTAGCTTGGTACTATGTACCACGTGTGGATTAACTCGTCTGAGCTGGAGTTTTTACTTGTTTGTTTGTTGGGGGAGAGTTACATGTGGTTTTTCCTTTGTGGTAAATTTTCAAGAAGCCTCTACTGGATTTTATGCAAGCTCTATTACCATGAAGGCAATCAGAAAATATACCTCTCAGTTTCACCATTTTTTTTTAATCAAACTTTTTTAGGTAACAGCAAGTCTGAACTGCATTATTGGAACTCATGGTTGGCTACCTTATGATAAAAATATCTCCAACTATTTTACATTCATCAGAGATACCACAGTGACAAATCCCAAGTAAGCAAATTATGAGGAGGGGTGCAGATGAATACATCTAAACTAATGGAATACAGCAATTGTTCAACAATCAATGGATTGTTCTGTTTCCATTGTCTGAGTTTTCACCTAGGAGTTCATCTTCTGATATTCAGTAATACTACACCTAGTCTGTAATGGCGTTCTAGTAAAGAGTTATGTGTCATTTCAAGCTTCGTTGTTCTTAGAGCTACTTCCAATTTTTTTCTAATTATCAATCATAAAAACTCATCTTGAAATCCAAGATGGGCAGTCTTCATACTTTCTTACACAATATCTGGTGGTTTGGGGTTTTTGGTTTTAGAATATTCCTTTTTCTCTTTGATGTTACAGTACTGAGTACGGACATGAGTTATCAAATTGCATAAAAGACTGAAAATATCTAATGTAAAATCTCGCTTCTGCTCTGCTGATGGCAGTGAGAGTTTTGCCATAGGTATAGCCTCCTTTATAGATGGAGTTTGTAACAGATTTTTAAGGATAGAGGAAGTGCAAAATACATAGGTTTGAACTAAGGTTACTCTTAACTGCCCATCATTTGCCTACAGAACCCAACGCAACATGAGTGGTCCTTTTGCACCAGGGCTGGAGATCACCTCAAAGCTGTTTGCAGTGTCCCATGATGCAAAGCTGCTCTTCAGTGGAGGACACTGGGACAACAGCATCAGGGTGACATCTCTTACGAAAGGCAAGCTGATCGGACAGCACATCAGGCACATGGGTTAGTAACTCTTTGTATTATGAAATAAAAAGGGTTTATGTGTGTACCTTGTTATTTGGTGGTCTTGGAAGGAATTATAGGCTTGGGCAAACAAGCATAGCAATTATAAAGCAACGGCAGCATCGGAATGAAAGAATGCTTGAACCATGATTATACATAAATACTTGAACATGGCTTTTTAGTCACTGGAGTGGTGGTTTAATGTAGTTTCAAAATAAGGCTTGCCTGCTGTTTTTAGATAGCAAGGCTGAATAGGTCAGGTTGGTACACTTGGCTGCACCATGACTTCATTGTTTCAAAGAGTCTCATCAGCCCTTATCACAGTGGAGGATTTCATGCTGATGCAAATCAGGATATGTTGTTGCCAAATTGTATCCACATTGCCAGTCTGTGGGAAATTAGTCTTAAATACCAATGTGATAACTTTCTGTTTTCTTTCCTTTATCTAGATATTGTGACCTGCTTGGCAATAGACTACTGTGGAATTCATTTAATTTCAGGCTCCAGAGATACTACCTGTATGATATGGCAAATAGTTCAGCAGGTATGTTACTTAGGTGTACTCTGAGAAGCAGTTTCTGAATGTATTTTTGTCCTTCTCTGTTTTGCTATGATGTTTTGTTGATTTCCCTTCAGGTTTGCAAGGAAGATACTCCACTAAAATTGATTAGCTTAATAATTTTACTCCCATTGTCTTCTCTGTGTGAAAAACTATCCACGTGAAGTACACCACTTTAGAAGCTCTTTTAAAGATTTCATAGATTATTTTCATGGTAGGAAAATAGGAATGTTACATTTCTAGGCAGTTGTTCACTCCAGTAGTTGCATTTTAGCACTGCTTTTTCTCTGTGGAGAATATTGATGCCTACAATAGGAGCTAGTCTATTACCTGCATTTACACTGTCATTTGAGAATTCTTTAATATTAGTCTTGTGCTTTCACACAGTGAAGGTGGTTGTGTGATCCAGGTGTGTGCTTACACTAAAAATGTGAAGCCATTTCCATTGTTATGCATTTAAAATATTCATTTCTGATTGCTAAGTTCCAGATATACAAGTAGAATTAACTGCCACAGGGGAGCTGTCATGTTTTGGTCAGGTCATTTTGTTCTTACCGTTGAACTGAAGTCAGCACATTAAAGCAGCAGAGTGGTGCATAACTGCATGTGTTTTTGTGGAAGCTGTCTTTATGGTGGGAGTATTCACAGTTCTTTCAATTGTAGTAACAGTGCAGGGTCAAAAAAAAATGAGACCTTAGAGCTCATACCAGTATTTTTTTGTCTCAAGAGGGGATAAATGTTGGAAAATTTTTAGTTTGTCTTTTCAGTGTAAGTTCAACAGTCATCCTCTGGAGATTATCTTTGTTTAGAATGACTTTTTCTTAAGATCTGAATGTATTTTTTGTTTAATAGATATAAGAATGATGTTTTATGTATTATAAATTCTTCTTGTGAGAGTTTTATCTTGGTCTTTACAAAGTGGCAGCAATGGACTGCATACTAGCAGCTCCATTCTAATTGTCTTCTCTGTACTGTCACCTTTCCCAGCCCTGTATTTTGACACTTATTCTGTATTCCTGCATGCTTCAGGCTTTGCAGTCAAATTTTTATCAGAGAAATGAGAACAAATAGTTCTCTGCAGAACTGTTTAATGTACCTTCTCTCTAAGTACAGGTCTTGCCTTAGAATTGGTTTGAGAATGTCTGTGTGTGCTGGCAGTACACTCCCTGTAAGAAAAGTTGTGATACCCTGCAGTTATGTGGGAAAATTACTATTCTTCATGAACATTATTGCAAGATTTCCTTTGCATATCACGCTACTGGTAGTCACTGAGAAGGATTATTTCCTTACTTTTCCTTAGAAAATGAAAGGATTGCTGTTATTTTAAGCAAAATAGCCTTCAACTTCTTTAAGCTTAGCTGTGGAGATAGTGCTTGATTCCAGGGTAAACTATAAGAACTGGACAAGCCCAGATAACACAGGTGAAGAATAAATGTGTGAATGGGGGGGTGAACAAGGCCTGTTAGGACTTCTCACTGTGGCCCTTGCACTCCTGGACACCTGAAGGGATAGAGACAAGACAGCTAAGTAACACACTCTTTCACGCACACACACACACGCATGGAGTAACTGCATGTTTGTTCATTGAAATGATTTCAGTGAATAGGGCTGCTGACATAAAAGGCAGCAAATTAAAATTGGAATGGGTGAGTTATACCTTTGGTTTTGGCCTACGTCAAATACACACCTCTCACAACTGAAGATACCAGAAATTCATTTTTTGTTTGTCCTCAGCTGCAAGAGAATGTGTCATTGCACTTTTTGTTACTCTCAGGGAGGAGTGCCTGTAGGCCTGGCACCTAAGCCATTTCAGATCCTTTATGGGCATACTGATGAAGTTTCGAGTGTTGGCATCAGCACTGAACTTGATATGGCAGTGTCAGGATCCAGGGTAAGTATCTTCCTGCTTTTCCCTTTTTTACCTCTTCTCTACTCAAACCATAGAGCACACTTGAAGTTGATAAAGAAAAATACAAAAAATGTCACTATTGCACAATTTTTTTCTTCAGCCTTGCACAATGAGAAGATATGTGCCATCTCCTTTGCTGCCTGCTTACATCGGGCTGTCTCAAACTGCTGTGCACAGCATGGGCCTCACCTATTATGTGCTGTTACTCTGCACAGATGAGCTTTAACAAGTGTGGACTTCCTTGGAGATTTTAAGCTTCTCATAGCGATGATTCTGGGGCAGTTTCTTCCCTGCTCTGTTAACCCTGTGCAGCTTGCTCATAGTCTGCCTTACTCTTACTATGCTGGCAGGCTGCTGAACTCTGACTTTGTACTGCACATAATGCCCACTCGTAAGTGACATGAAATTTGCTGCCTGCCCTCCCCCTCTTGCCCTGCTTGCATTTGGTTTTTTCATATGCCTATAGTGCATGGTCTTGAGGGGAAGGCTTCTTTGTCCTTATCTCCCATTAAGGATTTGGGTGCTTTCAAAGTATTCCCTGTATCCTCTCTGTACAAGTGTTGTGGTAACTTACCTGCTGAGTAACAGTTTGCCTGGCTTTGGTTGCTGCAGGATGGCACCGTCATTGTCCGCACTATTCGGAAAGGTCAGTACGTGAGGACTCTGCGACCACCTTGTGAGAGTTCTCTCCTGCTGACTGTTCCCAATCTGGCTGTGTCCTGGGAAGGACATATAGTTGTCCACACCAGCGTAGAAGGAAAGACTACTCTTAAGGTACTTAGGTTCATGGAATACCTCTGTTTCTGTCACTGAAGACTTTAATCGTAAATATACCTAACTTATTTCCTAAGGGAAAGGCCTTTTGAGCATGCAGTGTCTGTTTCCATATTTTTTTAATTTTTCTAGCCACTTTCAATGAAATTTGATTAAAAGATAAATCACAGGCATATTGTGCTCCTGTGAATTTCATGAAGATCTCCAAACACATGCAAGGAAGATGCTTAAGCATAGGCTAACAAATATTCCTGGGAAAGCTGCTTTGAACTGGAAAACTAGGGGAAACAAGTTCCACTGTGCACAGAAACAGGGGCTTATAAGGGGAGCAATAAGTTCTGTGTGCAAGATGCTCAGTGACTAGTTTCTTAGTTTCAGATTGGAGACATAGCTCTAAGGTTCACTGGTAGCTTATTCTGCCTGTTGAGGAGCTGTGTAGTTGCTTTAATAAGGAATCAAGTTGTGATTTCTAGGAGCATAGGAAATTTATTGGTAGACAAATTTTTTTTACCTAGGCATACTAGCTACATTGGGAAGATGGGGAGAGAAGAGACCTAAGGTATTGTCAGGCTGGAAGAATTTTGTTAGTTTAGTGTCTTTAATCCATCAAGAATTTGTTGCCTTGTCCAGAAAATGATTTTAGTTCTAGTGCTCTAGAAATATACTTGTTTCCTTCTGCTTGTCATTTTGGGAGGGGAAGGGGGGGAGGAGGGTGGTAGCAAGGCTGAAGATGAGTGCTGTCTTCCTTTCTTCTTCCTTAAGAAAAATCTTTATAAAATAGGGATCTGTCTATTAAATCCATGATGTTTCCTGGAGATTTGGAATTAATTAAATGGATAGGTAAGATGTTAGAATGTTACATAAAGAGGTAACTTCAAAAATTTCCTTACAGGACCTCGCATCCGTACTTATTGAGTGTAGAATCACTACTCTTGTATCATTCAACAAGGAGACTGTTTTCAACATTGTCTGTGGGTTTGCTCCTGTTAGTGAGTTGAGGATACAGATGCTACACTCTTTATCCTGTCAGTCCTCTGTAACATACTTATTTTTGATCTATTCAGGATAAGAATGCATTACATCTCTATTCTGTCAATGGAAAATATCTGGGTTCTGAGACTCTGAAGGAGGAAGTGTCAGATCTGTGTGTGACTGGCGAGTATATCGTGATGGGCAGCTTACAGGGATTTCTTTCCATACGGGATCTCTACAGGTAATGTACCACCATCAGTAGTTTATTATTGAGGTACAAATAGTACAAATATAAGGGCTTATTGAAAAATGGCTGTGTAATATGGACTTTGCTTGGTGCTATAGGCAATTCCTGTGTTCCTGAAAAAACTTTTTGGGGAGAACTAAGACAACTAAGGGAGAAAAATAAAATAAGAGGTTGTAACTGACCTCTTTCTTCCCAGACATTTATCCCAATTAGACACCTAGAACTGACAGAATTCAGGAGGAGCTGTGTCTGACATTTGCAAACTGTGATTTTCCTCTGATTAGTGACAGGGAGCTCAGCAACTGCAGGATCAAGTCTCATGTTGCTCTGCACTGAGTTTTAAGCTCCACTTATTGCTACTCTCTGTAGAGCTCCATTGTTCCTCAGAATGGGAGTGATCTTTGTCACTTAGGCAGCTGTGGTACTAATGTTACTATATTTCAGTGAAAATGTCTTAGCTTACTGGCTTACCCATCAATGCCTTTACTTGTTATTGAAGCTCTGTTCTGGGATATGATTACATTGTTCTGTAGGAGTTTACAATAATGGAAATTGCAAACTGGATCCTTGAGAAAGCGTGTTTTATAGTGCATCCTGTGGACAGCCATTTCAACTGCAATGTGATTCTTTGCAGTATGTGCAAACAAATACATGATGTACTTTCTCTCTGTGGTTTTTTGGTTCATTTCAGCCTGAGTCTGAGCATCTCCCCCTTAGCCATGCGACTGCCAATTCACTGCATTTCTGTCACCAAAGAGTACAGCCACATCCTTGTTGGCTTGGAGGATGGCAAGTTGATTATCGTTGGTGTTGGCAAGCCAGCAGAGGTAAAACCTACCATCAAGAACTTTTTCTACCGAACAGTGGGAAGTTCACTTATTTCTGCTTTCCAGTTGAGCAAGAGGTCTCCTCTATGGCAGGGTAAATTTAAGAGCAAGTTTCAGTTTTCAGTGGGAAACAAATAACTGTTGAGACTGCTCTACTGAAAGTTCTCATTAAGAATCAGAGGTATATAGGGATCGCAGATGGGAAGCTCAGCTGGACTAACTTCCAGACTTTATCACTCACATCTGAATAAGCAAAGTCATAATAGCTAATCTTTTCTGAACGGGATAGTGTTGTCAGCCACTTCTTGATGAAATAATTTCCCTGAAGAAAGTTGGAAAAAAAGAGAGCAAGCCACTTTGTTTATTTTTATGGTTTCTGTCAGATATCTTTTAATATGCATTGACTGACATTGGGGGGGAAAAATATTACTTCTTTCTGTTTAAAGTCTCTAATTGCAATGCACAGAGAATCACTTCTGTAGGTTCTCAGTATGCTCAGTGCTCCATATGGTGAATATAAACTTGTTGGTACTGCATATGCAATATCAAATACAGAGCATCCATCTGTCAAATAGATATGCCCAGTTTTTCATGTGCAAAACATAGGTTTTGCTTTAAGTACTTCTTGTCATGACTTTCAAAGTTCTTGAGTTAGCTTAAACCTGCTTCTCTTTATAACTGGATCTCTGTTGTGCTGCAATGTATTTATTTGAAAATGTGATTATCACTTTTGCATGACCTTTAGTACATGCCAGAAAAGTGTCTTAATTTAATTTTATATTTTAAATGTGATAAAAGAGAACTTACTTGTCAGTATTTCAGTATGTTTTAGCTAGGAGATACATAGTTTAAGACTGGAAATAGGCTTCACACAGTGGTAGTCTGATCTTGCTTGCAGCAGATGCGGTGGGGTTGGTTTTCACTGACTTCCAGTTGAACAGCTTTTATTCTATTGTAGAATTGACAAAGAGCTGATTATGATGTGGTTAAACATATGTTTGTAACAGCAGTTTTAAAGTCACTGTCATTTCTAAGTTTCCTATTCCGTAGAAAGATCTTTTGTAGCCTGAAATTTGTATGTATCATTAGACTGAAGGCTTTTTGTTTTCTTATTTTCAGTTCTTAATCATATCTATTTTTCTAACTATGCAGAAAGTGTTGTTTCAAAGACTGATTTCCTTTTATGACTGTAGAGGCTTTCCAATGATTCTTTTTTCAGGATTTTCTGTTTATATTTCAGATGATCTTCAAGTTAATATCCATGTAAATAGATTTTTTTTTTTTTTTAAGCACAAACATATAAGGAACAACATTATGTCCCAGATTTTCTAGTTTTCTATAATGGCATCAATCAATATATTTGAAAAGTGTATGTATGTGGGGTGTTTATTTGTTGAATGATTTATTTTTAGTTTGGAAGGAATTAATTACTAGAATTTATCTGTATACAGAAGACAGTGTTGTAGTTCTGGCTTTCAGTGGTGATACTGATCCTTAGGACAGAGGATTGGATCCATAGGAGTAACCTTCTCTAATGTGCATAAAGGGAAATGCTGCTTGGTATTAAGATTGGTCTTTAGTGTTTCTACATTGGCAGTATCTAGTATGAAGTATAATAAATGTTTTTGTGTTTTTAACAATTACTTAGCTGGTTTGGAGGTTGCAGAAGTCTGGGCAATTATAACCTGTTAGTGTTAATCCTGGTCAGCACTGTGCCTTTTCTAGAACACTGCTGCTGTAATGATACAGTTCATAAGCTTGTTAAATTTGTAGTAGTAACTGGGGGGAACTGTTCCTGAACTTGTGTTGTTAAGGCATGCATCTTGTTTACTGAACTGCAAGGAATTTCATAACCTAATCAGCTGCCAGGCTGATCACTACTGACCAATCATCAACCTTGTACTTTGGCAGTAAAACAGTTTCTTAAAAATTGTTGTCAGATTGCAGACCTACCAGATGCTGGATTTAATATGGCCTCTGGTTACTTGTTATCTGTCTTAACTTATGGAGTACTCATTATGACTTACTTCTGGTTTAAATTTTACTCTGAACACTTCACACAGGATCTTTGGAAGACTATAAATTTGACACCAGGAGATAACCTTTCTCTTCTTCCTTCATTCTGCCATCACTGTCTTGCATCTTGGTTATCTTTTCTTTTTCACTTCTAGCACTATTTGAAACCTCTAAAATAAAATGCCCTTTCTTCTCATTTGATTCATTCTTGCTTGACATCCAGTTCTTTTTTCCCTTCCTATCAAAATAGCAATCTAAACACTGTTTCTAGGCCATTTGAAGTAGGTTAAGCATATAAGTGTACATTACTTGGCAATATCCCTTTAGCTGTTCAAAATCAGAGAAGACTGTGGTTAGTGTTTTGTGTGTTGTTTTTTGTCAGTCCCAAGAATCATCCCTAAGTGTTACTTCTGGTTTGTTTTCAAATAATTTTTGTTGATATAGTTTTGTTTACGCAGTACATTGTAGTGTCTGCATTTCACCAGAATCAGTGTCTGAATTCCTTTTTAATTTATCCACCTTATCCCTTCCCCCTCCTTTTGTTTCTCTGAATTACTTTTAAACAGATGCGCTCAGGTCAGCTTTCCCGAAAGCTGTGGGGATCAAGCAAACGGCTCAGCCAGATTTCATCAGGAGAGACTGAATATAACACTCAAGATTCCAAGTGATTGCTGCTTCTACCTTCTCTCACGGATTCCAGAAACTTATTTAATCTTTTTGTCACTTTAAATGTATAAATATGCAATCAGGGGCTTGATTCTTAAGTCTATTGACAAAGAACCTATGTTGGAGGTATAGTAGTAAGCATATGTACTCATGCAAGTTAGCTTGCTTGCATATTTTCCCTAACTGTGTTGACTTGGTCACAGCAGTATCCCTCTCTCAACAGCTGCTAAAACTGTGTTTTGGGAGGGGAAAAAAACCCCAAAACCAAAAAACCCACAAGTTTCCAAACTCAAGCTTACTAATTGAATTTAAGATAAGTAGCATTTGATTTAAAGCTGAATAGGGCCAGATGCTCCTTGATCACAAAGAAGGTATTTGGCTTTGCTTTGACAGCATTGTTATTCCCCAATAAATTAAAATTCTGGCAGTTGCAATGGTTGGATTCAGAATTGGGATAGCTGACAGTTATGACCTTCTCAATATGTTTTCTAGCCCAGTGAACATTTTATTGCAATTTGTTCATGTAAATGGCTATTACTGTCTTCTTTTGTGCAGTTCCAGTTTTAGGCTGTTCTGCAAGGAACATCTGTGTTGCACTACTTGATTATCAGAGATTGTTTAAAGTACAGACATGAATAACTTAAAAGGAGTTGAAGGTGGCGAAGGAGCTGAAGGAGGTAGGAAATACTTGCTGCTGAAAATTATTTATATTGTCAAGTAGACTAAGACACACACCAAGAAATCCCATGGTATATTTAATATCTAGTAGAAATACAGAGGAAGAATCATTATCTTATATTGGTCAAAGATCAATCTGCTTCATTAGTAAGGCAACTCCTGCAAATAGAAGATAAATTTCCACTGCAGAATCATTATGCAACATTGCAGCACAATTTAATTAAAAATAGCACCTGTTTGTTTCTTGATTTGGTGTTCACCAAACCAGTTGTTAGCCATATTTTTTCTGTAAAAACAAACAGGGAAAAACAGATGAACATTTTGAAGATGCATTTAAGACCTAGTAAAAGAAAATACTAGATCCTTACACGTGCTGTATCCAATTGCATGCTATGTTTTGGAGAAGGCATTACTGGTTTGTTTTTTTTTTTTTTCTTGGTTTACCAATATATGATGATAGAAGGGTGTGCATTTTCCTATCATTCTGACATTTTTATAATGTTACTGATTTAAATGATAAACCCCATACTGTTGGAAAAGCCCGGTGCTGAGGGAAAAATATGAATTTTTGGATCAGCGTGTGAAGGTGTGTGTATGTGTATATATGTGTGTATGTGTATATATATGTATATTCATGTATCTATGTCTATTAAAAGAGAAAATACCATGGGATAAGGGGAGTATAGATACAAGGCTGAACTATAAGTGATTGTTAGATAGCATGTTTCCTTTTGGCTACCCCTTCCTTCCCTCTACCATCACTTTTCTTGTTATTTTTTATTTATTTATTGAAATGGATGTGTGTTGTATCTCTTGTAAATGTTATCAGATATTCCCTGTGGCTGGGGAGTTGTTGAACTACCTGAGGAACTGCATAATGTATAATCTCATTTCATTAACTTTAAGCACAATATTTATTAACTTTGTAGAAATAGTAATACCTCCTTACCCTGTTAAAGGATAATCTTTACAATTTCGATTAGTCTCATTAAAACTGATTTCTCCTCCTCAATTTCTTTACTGGAAAAAAAAAAAGCCCTCTTAATGACTGATTAGTGTACTGTGTAAAGAAAGTTGTGTTGCTTTTTCTTAACTTTTGTAAATGAAATAATAAATCAGACTAGTGAACAAGTGGGTCTATGCATAGTTGCAATATTCTAACTATCACTGTGACAGACTGGATTGTCTGGAAAGTTAGGAGGAAGTAAGAATTATTTTCCCGAGTCACTTGCCAAGAGAGGATTAAATTTCCAAAAGTAGAGTGGTGTGGTTTCTTTTCATACTCCATGTATGTAAAAAAAAAATTTACAACCACATCCCATATTTTCAAATAAGCTATAGAGAACTGAAAAATACTATTTTTAATCAGTTACCTATCCAGTAAGAATACTGAGGATACTCTGGAAGTATAAAGTTTGTACATGAGAATGTGAAGTATGTTTGTCCATTATAATTTCATGAAGAAGGGATTGCAGGGGAGCTCTTTGGAGAGTAGTTTAGAGGAATTTCAGCTCAGAATGTGAGATTTTTCTGTGTTATGGGAAATTGAAAAACTCAGTTGGGACATTGAGATGATGGTTTTTGTAAGTATGCATATATGTTGTGTTTAAATGCATATATGAGGCTAAGTGTTTATTTGCAGGGGAAGGGGTCAGGAAATTATGATGTTTTGGGCTAGCAGAATAAAGTGGAAAAATGGAAGAGATGGGTCTTTCCTAGTGTTTGGTGAGAGCATAGTTTGCTTTTTGGCACTTGCTTAGAGAGGTTTGCATAAGGGTTTGAAAACGTCCTACTGTGGGTTAGGTATGTTTATACAATAGTTGAATTGACCTTTTTAGTAGTTTAATATTAAAGAATACTGAATACAGTGAGTCAGTTTAAGTAAAATATGTTGCAATAATTGGGGAGGAAATAGTTTATGATGAAGACCTTTGACATTTCAATACCATCATATCAATGCATCACAAGCATTGGGCAATCTTCACAAATACATGGGACAGGTTTAAATGTGGACAGTTCTTGGGCTCTAAACTTGAGGCTAGTTTGTGTTCAGCACAAAGCAGCTGCAGCATGAGGAGGGGGACAGATGAGCTCTGAGCTGCTTTATGCTCTAGGAAGAGTGGCAACATCCATTGCCTTTTGATCTTTTCTCTGGTCCTTGAGGGATGGGAGGTATACACCATCACACACTTGGTGTCCTTGCCAGAGGCCTTCTGGAGAGACCTCCATAGGTTTGAAGGTTTGCACTTTGCCTTTATCTAAAACCAGCTTTAAGTAAAAGATAAAAGTCGTAAGTGTGAGCATTAGCTGGCATGTTGTTTCTTTTGGTTTTAACTTATTTGTATAAAAAGTAGAAAATAATTTTTTAAAAATAGAAAATAATTTTTCTGATCAGTTGTTTAGGTCGGTTGATTTGCAGTCTGTTGTGCAGTGCACTGTGAATTAGTGAACTGACTTCCATAGTTCTTCCATTTCTTCAAGTCAATAAAGCTTAGGATCCCATTTTGTTTTGTCATATAGTATTGGTGAAATAAGATTATTCTTTGGTTTTGAACAAAGATTTATCTGTTAAAAGTACAGCTGTGAGATGAGAATTCCAATTAAGAATTTAGAATAAAAAAGTCTTAAGTGACATTTGTTTCATAGCACTACATTTGTCACCATCTTCTTGGTGATACTGTTTTTAATTTTTGGAGAAACTCGAGTTATTTATCAACGTTTAAGATGTGCTTACCTTTGAAGATGAGTAAGTAGGAGTGTAAATATATATATCTAAAAGAAACTGAAAACTGACATGCTTTTCACACCTGTACATAAATGAGATCAAGTAGTTAGCAGTATTGAGTAACTTCTCCATAGCACAGTTTTGAGCTTGGATACCAAAGGATATTTAGAAGACATCTCTCCTTTATTTCAAGTAAAATGTTTGCTAAATTTCTCTTTATCAATTTACTTATAATTCATGATAGTATTTTTAGTTGTCTTTTTATATATAGTGAAGAATCCCATCTAGTCTTTGCTGATTTTGTACTATACAAGCATACAGAAAGTGAAGTGCTTGCTCTTCAACTTAGCATTTGACTTATGCAAGTTCTTCTATATCAATGTACTTGTTATCTATTACTTGCTCATAGGATATCTAGAAACCACGTCTTCTATCATCCATGTACCTTACCAGCACTAAATAATAATCTCAGTGTTAAACTAACTGCATTTCTCCTGATGGTTAATACACATTATGGAAATGAGGTTTTAGGAAGCTTGTTGGATTTAAAAAGAAAGGAAAAAAAAAAAAGAAAAAAACCCCAAAGCAACAAAACATCCACAACCTCACAACTTCCCCCCAAAAAACCCAAATTAACCTATACCCACATTACAATTATTTTGCTAATCTGCAACAGTGATATAAAGAAGCTTTTTTTCCCCTCTGGTATATCTTAGATCATGCATATTATCACAAAACAGGTTTATCAGTCTTCACAGGCTTTAAATAGCCTAGTCAATTGACTGTTTTATAAGGATCCTCTTGAAAGTTGTATTTCTTTGTCCTTTAAATGAAAGCAAAGAACCAAGTTTCTGCACTGGAAAAATTCTATATGGGACTAGTAACATTGTTCTGCTTTAAGACAGTCCTGCAGGAATGATAAATTTATTTTTATCTGTAATGCACAATATTAGGTAGGTCTTTTAACTCTTGCCTTAGTCAATGGGAGCTGTATACCTCACTTCCCTAAATCATGTCTCCCTCCTTCCTGTTTCCTCTGCAAGTCCTTCCCAATCTTAATTAACAAAATCCTTAGAAAATATAAGTCATGGAACCAAATGCTGCACAAAGCTTTTACTGTGTACATGTATTTAGCTGAAAACATGTATCTATATACAGATTATGGAATGGTAGAGAGCTTTAGAGCTAGAAGGGGTGTAGAAATGTCGACATCCTTCTGCTCCCACATTGAGAGTCTGTGTAGGTACGTGCTCTGTATCACCTGAAAGCATTCCTGTCTTCCACTGCTAAAGGCACCTTGCTGGCTAGGATAATGCTGAGCCTACGTGCTGTGAATATTTTCCTTTTTTTCCTTTCAAAGAGTTAAAAAAAGAAGAAGCACACACATATAAATGCATATCCTAATGTGAACCTAAGGCCTGATCTAATACTGTTATATGAAAGCCCTACATAGGGTTATATTTAATTGGGTGGAAATTCAAGCATGTGCTTCTAGGTCTTTTTATGCTTTTTGGCTTAAAAGCTATTTCAGTTTCAGTTGTAAACGTGACACTTGTTAGTAGTCTCCTTTGGGGGAGAGTAAGTTTTTGTGAAATCACATATATGTGGGCTCATTGGATGTTAGAGTCAACTAAAGTGTTTGGAATATGTCTTTCCCTCCATCCCAAGGAGCCAATCTTATTACTAATTGCCCTTGTTAACACATACTTTTGAAGGAAGCAAGGGTTTTCTAAAAAGCTACTGCAATTAAAGAAAAACATTTAAAAATTGATAAAATGCTATTGTCCCCTTCTTCACTATTGTAGTCATTAGATGCCTAAATGCAGAAATGCCTCTGAGTGGCACCATAACATGCTCTGCAGTTTCAGTCGAGTGCCATCGACCTTACTGCAGTCTTGAACACCCCACCCCATATGTGAGGAACTGCCCTTTCTTTTGTTTTAATTCACCTTTTTGCTGTGTATCTGTGGAAGAAGACTGGTATGTCTTTCTTTTAGTTACCATTTACCTACATGGCTCAGATAAAATACGTTTCACTTCTTTTCAATAGGGTTCCTTCAGTTGTGTGTTATTCCTAGTTTTGACTTGGAAAATTTGGCAGGTATGTCCAGACTTTGTCTGTGATTATACTCAGCACAGACACAATTTCATAACACATCTTCTGTCCCAGAAACATGATTATCAGTGTAGATTATGGTTTAAAGCTGCTAAGATGTTTTGAGATTAGAATATAAAACTTCCAGCCATGTACATCACAGATCTAACTGAACCTGAGGCCACTTGTTTATTTAGCTTCCTATCTAGTCAGTATTTTCCTCTCAAGGGAGCCATATTTTTGCCTTGAAATAACTTTTTAAAATAAATTTAAGTCTTGCACCTGACAGTACTGCTTTAGTCATGTGCAGCTGTGAGCTGTCACTTAAAGAAAGCCATGAGGGGAAAAAAGAATTCAAGGAAAACTTGCAATAAGTATTCTGATTCAAACCTTTACTATGCAGGAGCAGCTTGATATAAGCTTAGAGAAATGCTATGTGTAAGACTTACCTCCCTTTGGTCAGTGTTTTGATGGAAACTGTGATGCTACTCAGTTTGCCTGATGAATTTTTACTAAAGCTAATGAGGGAGTGGAAGCAAAGGCCTTACAGCAACAGTTAACCATATCTTCTGGTAATTCTTACGGACTGTGCAATTATGTGATTACAAATGGATTTTTAAATGCCAAAAAATGCCTTTCTAAAGAGTTAATGTTAGGTCTGAGGAGTGTTGGAAATAGCCACTTTCAAAAATGAGCCTTCAGGCACTGTAATGAACTTGCTGTCAGTCTTCTGTGCAATATCTTTTTCCCTCTGGGTGCTTTAAGTATATACTGTATGTCTTACTTTGTTTTGAGAGTGTGTATATTGGCTAATGATGGATTTTTTTCCTGTACAGCATGGTGGAAGATGTTTTAAAATTTTGCACTTTTCTAGGATTTGCAAGTTTGTAACCTGACAATTTTTAACATGCACACTTTTGTACATAATTAGCATTGTATATATTTAACATGAGTCTGAAGCAAATAAAAGTAATTGAATGCATAACTTCTCCATTTATTAATAGCACAAAAATGAAATGAAGTGTGGAAGTACACTGAAGGAACGGTTCTTTCATTTAGCAGGTAAATCTATGCAGCAGGAACAGCTGACTTGCTGTCCTGTCTTAATTGTGTTAAACTAACTTTTTTTTCGGTGGGGAAGGAATCAAACTGGATACATGAATGTACAAACCCTTTCAGACTTCAAATAGCTCTGATTACTCAAGTACTGCAATAAGAAATGTCTTTTTGCTGGGAAGGAGATGTCCAGGACATGAATCAGGGTGAGGAAAAAAGCCCACTATACATATTTATAAATAGAGATAAGGTTCCCCACCCACCCTGGGACTTAGAAGCATCTCTTTCCTTCTTCCTCATTGTCTTCTCCATGTAGTAATTTGTGCTGCAGGAAATGGAAGGCTACAGATTCGGGGGATTACTGTCAGTCAGGAGGAAACTGAAATCTGTTCCAGGCTCGTGTTCAGTTGGTTTCTTACCCCTTAAACAAGACAAACCATATTGTGAGCTTTAACAGGAGCTGGGACTACTGTGCTTCCATCTGTTACTAGGGATGGAACCAGGTACCCTTATTCTTAACAAGCAGAGTTTTGACTCCCTTCCTTGCCCACATCATAGCACATACATATTAGATTTGAACCTTACTAATGTTCATATGAATAAAGACATGGGTTTCCTTGTTCTGGAGTTCCATGCATTAGGACCAAACTGGCGTTCCCTTGGCTTTCAATAATGGAGCTGACTACTGGGGCTCTTTCTGTGAAGGGTAACTAGAACTTGGAAGCATAAGCATCAGTGGATGCAATGCCACAGCACTTAACTGTGTAAGTTATACTTCCTTTAGAGTGCTGTCATACTGTCTGCTCCTTTGGAGCATAAAACTACTCATGTTTTCCCCAAAGAAAAATGGAACCAAGGGATTAAGTAATTTCTGATGTGGGGGACAGGCAGCATATACCAGGAATCTAACAAAAGCTTCTCTTCCTTTCTATCTGAAGGATGATAACAATTCAAATGAAGCATTTACCTCAAAAACAGACGTGCTCCTGTCAATCCTTGCAGCGTGGCTTTGTCTCCTTCCACTAGCAGCATCGCACCTTCCCGCAAGCCCTAATGTAGGTGGAAACATTTAACATGATTTTCGAGCTATTTGACAGGGTAGAATGCTTGTCACAAGCAGGCCAGTCTTAGTGCATCTCACCATGACTACAGACTAGACTTTCTCGCTTACCTAACAAAGATGCAAAGACAGAATTTAGTGAGTAATCTTGTTTTAGAAGCTGATTTTCTTGTTTATTTCAGTTTTCACTTTTAAAGGAGGAACCATTAAGGAGAAGAGGAAAGTGTGGTTTTTTTCCCCACAGTTACTTCTACTACCCCACCATTCTTAGATCCAGTTCGGGCCAAGCAACAGCCAGCTGGGTTTGTTAAAACACAGATGTTTTACTCCCAAGATCAAGCACAGGGACAGGAAACACAGAGGTCCCAGTTCCCTAGACAGACATAATGAAATGACATATATTATACTGAATGTGCAAATTCAGAAACTGTATTGGAGATCTGCAAAAAGATATTGTATATGTATTGTACCATCTGCATGCACACCACCCCAGTGTACAATATATGACTAGTGGCCAGTGACTGGGAAGATCAGAGCTGCCTGAAATATAGTGTTTAGCAACATAATATGGAGTATGCATTTAATTTGTTCTAACCCATTTTCTGCAAGCAAGCAAAATCCAAGGTTGAAGCTCTTAGCAAGAATATAATTAACCTTCCATGCCACCGTTCTGGAAGGCTTGTCAGGCAGGGGAACCCACACTGAAAGCTGGCATGAATGCATTTAAAATGTTTATCATGCTACAGCCATGAGCTTCCTGACTGAGAACTACCAGAGAACTCACCAGAACTGGAGGAGTGTTTGGTTCTTCATGGTATTGGCGGATTCTTTCCTCTCTTGTTTCCTGCAATAATGAGTGTAGATTTAGTTTCCCAGGCCATAAGGTAGGACTTGGAGTTATCCAAGTAGCGTGACACCAAGCAATTCCATAACATTAAACAAAGCAGGCACTCTATCCCTCAAGCAGAATGGAGTGGCAGATTGATTCTAACAGATATGTATTTTACCCTTCATCTCTAGTGGCAATTTACTGCAGGCCGATCAAACAGAACTCACACAATCTCAAACCAGAAATGCCTTAAAACTTATTTCCACTCAATTCATCCTTTTTGTTTGTTTCTTTGTTTGTTGGTTTTTTACTACTATCTCTGCGTACACTGAGGAAAGTGGTGGAAGCAAATGCCTGAGGTGCCATTTTCATGAAAGAGGGTAGTGAACCATGGATTTCCAGTGATATTAAATATTTGCTTGTCTTCAAGTAGGTATTACACTGAAGAATTTTCCTTCTACCATGTTTCCTGAGGTTTGCTGCTGAACTGAGCAACAGTAGTTAAAGAAATCAAACCAGAAGGATTTATGGGTAAGGAAACACATGAACACAGCAGGGACTTGGTACAGCACAGAGCTTCCAGCCTCCTCTTAGAGAAATAGCAAAAGTTATTTATAGGGAGAAGACTGCCTGCTTATCTAATACTGGCTGATTTAATGAATACCTACAACTTCAGCTAAACTCTAGAAGCACACCCATGTCCACCATCTCTACATCGTTCTCTAATTCTTAATACTTCCTCTAACCATGACATTTTGATTAGAAGGAGGAAAGTATTTGGGTTGTTAAAAGATTCACCACAAAAACTGTTCTCCAGGGAAGTAGCTGACATGCTATTCAAGAAGCAGGTCCTCCATACACGTCTCTTTGTGCTTGATGGCTTTAGTGTTTTTCTTTCAGCTGTATTAGTGCATGTGCCTGCTCAGTACTGGACATTAGAGGGTGTGCTCCCTGCAAGGACGCCAGTGCCTAGGCATTTTCTTACACCATGGACTGCATGCAATCTCAAGATCTCCCTGTTCTGATGGTTTTTCTTCAGACCCTCCAAAATCACAGTGCATTGCATCTTAACATTTTAGGTTTATCTTTTTCTTTTTTTTTTTTTAATTCCCCCATTCCATGCCAGGTATCAAGCAACAGTATTTCAGGCATTGCAAAGCTTCTGTTTGTGAAAAATACTTCATTCCACTTCAGTAATACTGTTGCCAACTCCTCTTCCCACGCAAAGAAAAGTTTAGAATGAAGTAAAGTGCTACTGCCTCACTGGCATTTCCAGTTTCTCTAGGGTGCAGATGTTTGACATTCTGTAGCTTTGTAAGGCCTCACAAATGCACGCTATGGTTACACCTCTGCACCCTGGTTACTGTGTTAGCTCTGGCATGCATTACTTACACCCATGTGAGTGCTTTTCACATCTGGGTCCAGGTAGTGGGGATTAATATTAAAAGGAACTAAACCTAGGGCCTGCAGGGAAGGTGGATAAACAATTGGCATGTCATTGGTGGTGTTGATGCTGATGGTAGCAACGTTAGTTCCTGCACTGGATCCCATGTAAGGAATCCCATCCTGAAAGACAAAAGCAATGATCAGTATGCTGTATCACAAGTAGGAACTGCATTTTATAGCATCTTCTGTCAGTCTCAGAGACTCAGCAATCAGATCAGACTTAGTTCTTCTAGCTCATCTCACTGCTAACTTTACAGGTGACAAGCAGAAGAATAAGATTCCGGTTCTGAGGCGAACAGTAGCTTGTCTGTGTCAGAGAATTAGCTGCTGCACGTCCTGCACTCACAGCTCTGTGACCCCATCACAAGAGAGAACTTAGAAGGTTGTCAGTGCTTATCCTGGACTTCGCTATTAAGAGAGGTGAGACTTGTCTACGTTGCAGTTACAGGAATTACCTGAACTAGCTTTTAACTAGCTTCTGAAGAGAGTAGTCCATCTGAAGTTAATATAATGTTATCACAGCATCAGCTTACGAGTACCATGACCAGTTTAGCATTGTTTAGGTATTAGTACTGAATACTGAGCTGTACATGGAAGAATGCCACTCAAGCATGCAAGTTCACAGGTAATAAACATTAGTAAAAATAAGCTATCTTGAGAGAGTTGGTGTTAATATAACCAAATAATTATTCAGATTTCACTGGTATTTGAACATTTTATGGATTTTCTGCCCACAACAGACATTAAATTTCTATATATAGACAAGCCTAGCTAACCTTTCTTCTTGGCAGCTGGCCTTACTGGGCTTACATAAATCTGTCTAAAGTCATTTGCAGCTCCACATTGCTAGTGCAACACCTTTCTTCTGTTCTCCTCCAGAAATGGTGTATCTTTACTGTGCCTTACAAGATTCACAAGCCGGAACTGGGCTGCTGAGCAGAAGGGCTCAGTGGCACTCACACCTCTCAATTCCAAGGAGATATGCAAAGTAATTATGTAATTTTCAACATGAACAGAACACTGCCTAAAAGGCATGTATGGATCCAACTTTATCACTAGTTTATTAGCAGACAAGCTGTAATGTGAACACATCTATATCTGTCAAAAAGACACAAAGTGGACAACTCAAACTGAAAAACAGGGTTTCTGGACATAGACTAAGTCCTGCACTGTTCTTCATTGATTCATTTGACTCTCTTCATTTCAAGTTGAGAGACTTATTTCTAAGGTTCACAGCATTGTACATCTCAAGGTCTTGCAGTCCCACATCTAGGAAACTGTTCTAGAAAGACAGACTGCTGACCTTAGTCATTTCAATGACTTAATGGCAGGTTTATATGGCCACAGTTTTCAGTTCATCAGATTGCCTGAGATGGCTCAACATTTGAAGTATATTAGAAACAAAGATGTAGAATCAATTTGGATTTGTCTAAACAAAACCTTATGCATGAAATCCTGCCATTTAGACTTGACCAGAGTCCTGTAGTTTTACCTCAAGAACTCTTTTCCTGATCTCGTGTATCAGACTGTTGTCGTAAAGAGCTTTCAGGAGACGGAATGTGTTCCCACCTCCTGCAGAAAGAAAGTCCAGCTTATTTAACATGCTTTCACCACCAGTTTTAACTAAAGCCTTTACAAACTTGGCAGGCTCAATGAGTTCTCTGCTCTATTCATGGTACTATCCTGCTTTGAGCAGCAGTAAAACCAGAATCTTTGCAAGAACAGTCATTGGGCAGGCCATGGGCTCATACCCTGAGTCCTTCTTGTAAGGCTGACACTGGCTGTTTGACTGTTCTAATACCCAGGAGCATGGTATTTGGACTAGATCTTCTTAGGCTTGATAAAGTGATGATACAGCTGTGATGATCATGTTTTTACACTGAAATACTGTTCATATTAATAACTTGAAACTTATGGAAGATCCATTAATAAATCTCTCCTACTTCCCTGCCTACCACTAAACTTAGGGTCTTCAGTCTCTCAATTAAAGTACTGTTTTCTGTAGTTTCTAATGATTTCTAGGTCCAACTTTTTAATTGTTGGTCTATAGTGCCAGTTCTGAGCAGGACTATTCAAGTGCCCTACATAAGCCATCAATGGGAAGTGAGAAGTAAAACTTACCAATAAAAATTGCTTCAGATTTCCTTACAGCTTCCACTGGGTCACAAGATTCGTGAATGCTGTCCAGCCCATAACCTTAAATGAAAAAGTATTTGCCTTTGCCACTTCAGTCTGGTGGAAGAATGTGGTATGTTCAATTTCTCTCTGCCCACCCCCTGCCCCTCACCCTGAGCCAAATTTTTTGCCAGATAACCAGGGAAATTTCTGAGAACTCTACAACATAAAACAGAGTGTATGTCCTACATTACTCCCGGGCTTCTGCATCCAGCTATACCAAAGGAAATGTTTGTTTTGTGGATATATGTGTTCAGTGTCTAAGAGCAGAGCATTTCACTCAGCAGGTGCAGGCTGAGGCACAACGTTACCAGGTAACTAAAAAATAAGGAAAAAGCTGTCAGTCTTGAACTTGGCTGTGCTGAAGTCTGATAGGATGTGCTGTCATTGGTCTATCATTACTTGTGCAAATATCTAATCCGAGTGTGGTTTCTGTTGAAATGGCTTTCACAGATTTGCCTTGCTGGGGTTCACTGAGTACAGGAAGCATCAGGAGAGCCAGAAGAACATGGACATTTGAGAGCAGCAATCTTTTTGAAAATCAAAGAGCAAAGTTTGCTGCCCAGGGAGGCGAGTACTGATTATTACTACACTAACAGGTCCAAAGTTACCTTCAACAGTGATAGATATTGGGTGGAGGTGTTGCTGTAGGCTGCTCTGCAAAGATCTTTGCTCCAAGCAAAGCTATCTTGCTGTTCATTGAGGAACTATCTGGCTGGTTGAAGTTCTTTGTAGAAATAGTCTTCACACCAGTGGTTGCACACCTTGAGCACATACGGGAAGAAATGTTCCCTCATGTGATTAAACTTAGTATTTAGGAATAAAATCTTCCTCCCTGAAGTGGGTAGAAGCGTTGCAGCAGGATTTCTTCTGGAGGCCTCTAAAGCATCTAGTTCTAGGCAGAAGTCTGGAGACGGCTCCTGCTGCTCTCACTTGCGTTGCTGACCCACTGTAAGGCAGCAGCCGAGCCAGGCCCCTCTGCAGCGCTGCGCCCGTTCGTGCCGGGCAGCACCGCCCCTGCAGCGCTGCCGGCCCGGGGTCCCAGCGCCCCATCCCCGCACACGGCCGGGGCTGCGGGAGCCGCGGGCAGCCGGGACGGCCTTACCCACCCAGGCTCTCAAACTTCTCCCTGGCGGTCCGGGCGTAGGCGTCGCGGTCGTGCAGGGCGTAGGGAATGAACAGCACCCGCTTCACCTTCCTGGCAGGAAAGAGGGGAGAGAGCGGTCGGCGCGGCGGGGGCTGGGGCCGGGAGGGCTCCCGCGGCCCCCACAGCGCTTACTGCCCGAGGAAGCTCTGGATGTGCTGCTGGCAGTGGCCCAGGTACCCCCCTCCGTGCAGGGTGGAGTTAGACACCAGCAGCAGGCGCCGCGGGCCCCCCATGCCGCCCCAGCCGAGCCGAGCCGAGCCGAGCCGTGCTCCCTGCCCTGCCCGGCCCAGCCCGGTCCGCCCCTTCCTGCCCCGCCGGCGGCGCCGGGGTGGAGCCGAGGCGCTGCCGCCGGCCGGGCCCGGCCATGCTGGACTTCGCCATCTTCGCCGTCACTTTCCTGCTCATCCTGGTGGGCGCCGTGCTCTACCTGTACCCGGTAATGCTGCCGGGGGTGGGGGGCGCACGGCTCGGCCCCCGGTGCAGCGGGCGGGGAGCGAGCGGCCGAGCAGGCCCCGGCCCCGGCCCCATCCTGCGGTGCCCGCCCCATCCCACGGCCCCGGGCTCGGGCGGTGCCCTCTGCCCGTACCCCGCGGCCCGGGCCCGGACGGGGACGTGGCAGGGCCATCGGGAGCGTTCCCTGCCGTGCGGGGCGTTCCCGCGGCACCGCACCCCGCGGCACTCCTCCTGCTTTCCCTGGAGTGAATCCGCGTACCATAGGCGTTGTCTGCTCACCGTGCAGTTTTGCAGGTCTGCAGGGCAAAATCTGTGTGTAAGATCCCACACTGCAAACCTGACCGTTTAAATCTTTACACAGACATCTTTCATCTAACCAGATGAATAATCCTGGTTTAGCCAGGGTGACCAGGCACACGCTTGCAGTTTATCGGCTTAGCAGGTCTGAAGCCTGCAGATATAGCATATCCAGCTTTTGTTTAATGTTTTAAAGTAGTGCAGCAGTATGTGTATGGAAAATCCATCTTTCCTGCTGAAAAGCTGTGGGGCTTGTATAAAATCTGAAGTTTCCCATAGACTGATGCATTTCGTTTACTCTAGGCATCTAGGCAAGCATCAGGTATCCCTGGGCTGGCTCCAACGGATGAAAAGTAAGTCACTTCCATCTCCACATTGATCAAGTTCAGCATTGGCAGAGGATGCTGTTCATAACCAGATATCCTCTATGTTCCTCAGGGATGGCAATCTGCCAGATATCATTGCCAGCAGGAGTTTACATGAGTTTCTGGTGAACCTTCATGAGAAATATGGCCCACTGGTCTCTTTCTGGTTTGGAAGGCGTCTTGTCGTCAGCCTCGGCTCCATTGATCTCTTGAAACAACATATTAACCCCAACCGGTTGTGTAAGTGCCCTTTGCATTGTCTTTGAGTCCATTTGTTCCAGCCTTGCTGGGCATCTTATGTCAAAGGCAGTTGGGGTTTCATTCTAAGTCGAAAGAAAATGAGACTGTGTTAGCAGTTGACATGGTGGTTCAAGTATGGCTTTGCTCCTGCTTGCTGGACTTGAATATCAGTGACGAAGAGTTACTGCTGTCCAATGGCCATCGAGAAATCAGTGCACTCTTGTCTTTTACCGTCTCTCTACAGGCGAATGTGTATGGAAAGCATCATGCTCATTAGTCACTTGAGAGAGCAAGGTGAAGGTCCGGTAGCCACTTGGCATACATTTTAAAGGCAGTTTGAAATATGGTTTAAGAGGGAAAATTTTGCTAAATTAAGTCTGAAAACAACTAGGCTAGTTTATGATAACTGCTTTGTATAGTTCAGCATAGAGACTTTTTAAACTGTTATTTGAAGAAGTTCTTTAACTTTTGTTTTTCTTTGGTGTGTAGAATTTTGTGCTGAAAACCATTAATGATCTTCCGGTCTTTCAAGTTGTTGGTGGTGCTGGTAGCTGAGTTGATCATCTTAGTCCTGGGAAAGTATTTTAAAATAGGGTGTAAGTCTCTTAGGTGGGCGTTTTGCTTCCTAAGGTGATCACAGTCAGTGAGTTAACTCAGTTGATGTTTGGGTTTAATCCCTTGCTTTTGTGGTTTTTATCTTATGAGGTTGAATGAGGTGCTGGGTGCACACCTCTGTCCTGATCCTATAGGCTGTCTTTAGGCACAGGCAGATATCTCAGATAACTTTATGCTGGGGTCATGATGGGTAAGCTTCATGTACAGTTGCATGACAGACTCAAAAAAAATATGGTTACAGTCTGGGAAAGGAGTGGGAGTTAATGAGAATCAGCAAGACACAGTGGATAACGATGACACTCCAGAAGGTGGAAAACCACCCTGAAAGATCTAGATGTTCTCAAGTGTGTTTGGGGGAAATTGAGCAGACAGTCACTTTCTCAAAGCTCAGAGAAGTGGTGACAGGCCCCTGAGCAGGCAAGTTCTCAGAAGTGTTCTGAATTTGGGAGTATTTGAATACCAGAGAAAGATAAATACAGCGCCTGGACGTACATACAGGAAATTAAGTGACCCAGGCCACTACAGACTAGCCCAGCATCCTGCTATGCCAAGGACTAAACATGTATTTTTAAGCATGAGGATGAATAGGATGCATGTTGTATAATTAGAATTATAGACAAGGAAAGCGATAGAACTGTGTTTTTGTTAAGGTTTCAGTTCAGAATTTGCTTGGACACTGTGTGGGTCATCATAATGGCATAAGAGAGATGAAAGAGGAAGGAAGGGTGGATTGTCTTGGTAAAATGAAATACTGTGTTGGGGAGGTGACGTACTCCCACTTAACATTAACATCTTGTCCTGATGGCATTATGCTGGAACCCTCTGTCACCACAGGGAAGGAGAGTGAGATGGTTATCCCTGAGAGCTGGGGTAGCAGGAACAGGAAGAGGAGGGGAAAAAGCAGGGTGCATGAATTGCCCTCAATTCAGTCATCACACAGCCATGGATGAAAAAAGAAAGGGTACATTGAGTCATGTATTTTCTGTAAAGAGAGGAAAACATCTAGACTGTTGCACAAGATGAACATGAGCCAGACCTGGAATCCTGTGTGTGGCTCTAACCTCTGTACTCTGGCATGATGTTGAATAAAACAAGTGCAAATGAAGGCTGCCAGTGTTATCAGAGAAATGGGAAGCCAGTTGTGCAGAAGCCAGGGAAAGTGTGTTCATCCCGGCAGAAGGAATAAAGGCAGCAGCAGCAGGCTTGAGAAGGAGGGTTCTCATGATCTCAGACCTGAAAAAGCAGAGATATTAGTTGTATCAGTACTTTCCTTTTAGCATGGGTGCTTGTCAGAAGTGCTCAAATTTTTTTAGAGGTGATGACTTTTACTGGTTGTATTTCCTGAAGTGTTGAGGTATAAACAAACATAGCTGAGTAGCTGTAGCAAAACTGTTGATTTCCAAGGTTGAGGTGTAGGGTTTGGCTCCAAGTATCGTACAAAGGTTCTTCTCAACTCACATGTGTGTCACAGGTATGGCCAAACTTCTTGGAAACAGAAAGAGAGAGAGGTGCAGATAGTGCATCTCAGATCAGAGCCTTGAAGTTGGACTAATTGCATTCATAGTTATTAATATTTCTAATGCCAGGAGACTTTTTCCTTATGCTTAAAACAGTGTTTGAAATTGGTATGTTTTCATGGCCTCTTAAAACTTGGTTGTGATTAATTTGCAAGAAGAATTCAAAGGAAGTAAAACTTTGCTGCTGATACTGGTGATTCCCCTGAGTGGCTCTGGGGAAGGAGTCCAGGCCTGCAAAGAGTGTGGATGTGAAGAGGGTGGACTAATGCAGGATTGCCAGGAGCAGTACATTCAGACACCCACTTGGAAAACTCCCATGAGTTGATGTTCCATTTTGAGTGGGGACAATGAACCTGAAGCACATTGAATGCTGGAGATGGAACTATGGGTCCTGACCTGTCTGAGCAGAACAGCTTCACTGCTGTTCTGGAACCATTTGTATTGTGTAGTTTCAAAGATCCTTTCCATCTCTGATGTCCAGTTCTGCTTGGCATCTGGCTTGACTATCCCGTTAGATCTTTTCTCCCTTAGTACTTGCAGTGGCATCCAGGACAGCATTCTGAGGTTCTTGGGATGAGGGAGAAGACTTCCTTGTAAATGAATGGATCAATCAAAATTTTTATATGTTTCACTAAGAGGACTGAAAATGTAACCCTGGAGATATTTTCAAGACAAGGAGAAAGGAAGAAGTCTGTGAAAGTGCTGGCAGAACAGAGCTCCCTCCAGAGACAGTTTGTACCTTGTGGAGTCACTGGCCTCCCGCAGCTGTGGAGAAATGGCCATTTCCCAAATGGTGCAGAGCCAGCCCTCAGCAGAGGGCAGCCTGGGTGCTGCAGCCCTGAGAGCACAGCAGTGAGTGTATCACTTGTGTGGGACTGCCAGTTTGGACTAAGGACAAGGGGAGGAAAAAACGGAGCCTGTGGCTGATCCAGCAGCTTGCTCTCATATGCACCAGGAAAACTTTGCAGTTCCAGCAGGTGTTGGTGTTAAGCATCCTCCAGCCTCTCTAGATGCCTCTGCTTTCTGGATTTGCTATGTGGGCTTTACCACCTGCCATCTGTCTTTCTGGCTACCCAGTGTTGTGCCAAGCTCTGCCAAGGCCAGTCGGCAGGGAACTATGGCATGAATAGCAGCAACCAGTCCATGACAAAGTACCTTGGAGGAGGAATTGTCAGCAGCAGCTAGAGTCACATAACAGCCTGCTCCACGTGGAGAGCCATAGGTACCATCTGCTGTGCCAAAAGACACATGCTCATACTCCTTGTAATTCTAAGTGGGAAAGAGGGTGAGATCCAGAGCTTAAAAACATTGGAAGGGAAAAGATGTGAGAGAAAAACATTTAGGAAAGATTACCATATTCATGCCTCTGGCCTTGTTAGCTGCTTTTATGCCATTAGGTAGTAAGTCCTCTGCAGGTGGAATTGTCTCTTCTTGTATGTTTGTCCAGTGGCATAATGATCTCTGTAGGGTATTCTAGATACCTCCACAACTGGGAGAGTCATATGTGTCTAGCCCAGCCTCAGTGTTTTCTGATGCCTCAGAGGTTTCACTCTCCATCTGGGAGAAATAAGACTGTGATAAACAGTGACAATATCCCTCTTGAAAACCCTGATTCCTGCTTCCAAATAGTTCCTTAAAGATTCTGCCAGTTCTGCAAGACCCACTGAAAGGTTTACAGAAAGGGAAAAACATATGCCGTGCTTTTTCGCACCATTTTACATTGATACCTAGTATACTTTAGCAAATATATTAAATAGAAGTCCCTGGTGGTGAAATTCAAAGTTAAAAATCTAACTGAAGTGAGTCATGGATATGGAAGTTATGTGGTTTTGTCTAGTTTGTACACTGTTGCAAGTGTCTGTGTGGAAGGAAGATGGAAAGAAGGCAATTAGCAGTAGAAAGCATTCTATAGCTTACTGGGGTACTGTTTTCTGTAAGAGCTTCAGAGCTTCTCTGCTGGAGGCAGCCCTGACAGAGAGGCAGCTGCTGGTTTGGGAAGAGCTCATCAGCAGGGAACTTGGTGCATGCAAGAGAAATCATACAGGAAGAGTAGGGTATCAAATGAGGTTTGCTGGGGCTGTGAAGCAAGGGAAGGAGTGCAGAGAGCAGCCTCTGGCTACATCTCTTGTGTGAGCTGATATATCCTGAGTGCATAGCCTTGATCAGGGCAGGAGGGCACACCAGATGTGAAGGGGTAATGTGCTAAAGGGGCTGCAGGTCAGGCTGGAGAAGGGGAGGGACCGTGCTATACTCAATCTTGTCACCAAGGCAATGGCACAACCACCTGGGAACTGGCAAACTGGGAAGAAGCTCTGAAGGCATTGTTACTTAAAGAGTTACTTGGTAGAGCCAGCAGGCAAGCTCTGCTGGGAGAGCTGATCACAGGATGGCACCCTGCCCCAGAAAAGAGACCTTATGAGGTCCCAGCCCACACTGAGCAAGAGAAGCTTGACACCCCAAAGAGAGTGTTCCTAGGGGAAGGAGCTGTGCCTTGCTCACTGCCCAGAAGTAGCAGCACCCAATTAAAGAGGTTGCTGTTTTCATCAGCCCTGTGTAGTGTGACTTTTGAATGGTGTTTCCTCTGTTTGCTTTCAGTGGATCCCTTTGAGACAATGCTGAAGTCCCTCTTGAGATACCAGTCCAGCCTGAATGGGGATACAGGAGAGAGCCACATGAGGAGAAAGCTGTATGAAAACGGTGTGACCAAGTCCTTGCAAAGTAACATTGCTCTCATCCAGAAGGTGCGTAACTGCCTTTGTACAGCAGAGAAGCCATGTGTGTCTCACAGGGGAAAGTTTAATGAGAATGATCACTAGGATAAAGGACCTCCATTTCAATTAGTGCTGGAACTATAAGCATCTGAGACAGCAAACAGCCCCTACCTGTTCAAGCATGGCGTGAATATTTGGTTTCTCTTAGCTCCAATGGGCCAGGGGGAAGGGCTGAGCTTGGTTCCTTTTTATGCCAAGATACCAGATGCAGTTAAAGATATTGCAGCACCCTGATTCTAGATATATTTCCCAGGACAGGAGGGAGGAGCAAGGAACCAGCTATTGGGACCACAGACAGGTGAAGAACTGTTCTGTTGATTTAGTCCAGCATCTAAAACATGATGTGTTTTCCCAATCTGGAGCTATTAGTGTTAAAGGGTTTAAGGTTTCTTTTGTGACAGAGGGAACAAGAGAGGGAGGATAGGGCTACCTTGTTGGGAGAAAACCTTGAAAGAGGCAAAAGATTTGAGGCTAAAATGTTACTGTTTAGGTTAACAAGGGAAAGAAAGCCTGGAAAGAGTGTAGCTTCATGCCATAGCCATGAAAGTGTGGTCTGCCTTCAGAGCTGCCTTACGGTGGGAATGTCTCCAGGGGGTGTTTGGTAAATAGACTGCTGATCTTACTTCTAACTAATTGTTCATTCCCTCTCAAGCTGTCAGAAGAACTGCTGGCCAAATGGCTCTCCTTTCCTGAGTCACAACATGTGCCACTCTGCCAGCACATGCTGGGCTTTGCCATGAAGTCTGTCACACAGACAGCTATGGGCAGCAGCTTTGAAGATGACCGGGAAGTCATCCGATTCCGCAGGCACCATGATGCAGTAAGTGTCATGAAGAGCCAGGAAATTTCCTATTATATTTTTCCAAACTAAGAGCACAGAGCTTGTGTCTGAAATGGGACGTGGTATCCTAAAGAGAAGACCAGTTCCATGTTCATGGGAAGTCAATTTTATTTGGTGTTTTCATTTTCCTGAGTAGGGAAGAATAGAATAGTCCCAGCAGTGTCAGCCTGTGGTGAGTGATGGTACTGTTCTCTCTCTCATTTCAGATCTGGTCAGAGATTGGGAAAGGTTTCTTGGATGGGTCTCTTGACAAAAATATGACTAGGAAGAAGCACTATGAAGATGGTAGGTTCCTCCCAAAATCACAGTTTTCCTCCCACTCTGATTAATACTTAGGAATTAGCTAGTCTATGGAAGCACTTAATTTGCCCAGCTGTCTATCAGATGTGTTGTACTTACTCTCATTGTTTTGGAGTTGAGTGACAAGCCTACCATTACTTGAGAAGTTTGTAGGACTAGAACTCTAGTTCCAGGCCTAATTCTAGGGTCTATCCAGTCTGAAGAGTGATAGAGGTGAAGTATCAGGGTATGCTTGCTCCCTTCCTATTCTGTTCCCTAGTGTCCACTTTTGACCTCTCTTGGAGGCAAGCAACTGTGCTAGGTGGAGAGAGATGGAGCCACTTGATTTGGCCTGTATGGGCATCCATATGATGCACCTTTGGGGGAATGAGCTACCAGACAGTCACTCACAGGCTGGAGGACACAAGTACAGAGGTGCTGCTTTGAGGGATACTTTCCATGGGATAGCCTCTGATGTGCTCTTACAAGGTAACATGATTTTCAGGTCTGTTATGGCAGTACTTTCGTTTCTCATATATTTTATAGTAAGTAATTTTATTTTTTGGTTGTCCTGTCTTTTTTTGATCTTAATAATTAAACCCTTTCAGTATTGATTGATAAGACGTTAAACAAAAGTAGCTTCCATCTGGAACTAAGGATTTGCTTGTAAATCCTCCAGACTCAGTGTTTCCTTGTTCTTGGATAGTCTTCAGTAGGTCATTTAAATCAGGCAGCCAATGGCATCTAGGTCCCTAACTCCCCTTGGTTCTCACAATAGTTACCAGGAGTTGGGCACTCAGACAACTTCAGATGTGTGGACTTGTTGTGCCAAAACCCTCCACATTTTCCCCACTCTCCTCTCTCTGCCTATGCAGACTCTTTAGCACAGAGCCATCCTCTTGCTCCATGCCTGTAGAACCTCTGGCAAAAGGGGCACCATCAGTGGCTGGAGGTGCTGTGGTACTGTAGTAATTATAGCCCTCCAGGTCAGGTAACCAGTGTTATGTGGCTCATACATGTTTTCATGGAGGCTGATTAAACACGTTCTCTGATGGTTAAACATTGTGATTTGACTTCCCCTTAAATGATTTCAGCTCACAGAGTGCACATCTTGGTTATACCTGTAAGGATGGCTTTTTACAGGCAACCTGTGCTATTTGATTTCTACATTTTCAGCTAAATTGGAGATGCTGCCTTTCAGATTGACAGTAACATGTAACAGAGGCTGCTTCTGTAACTGAGCCCAGCAGGGACAGCTGGTCTGAAAATCTGCTTGAGGAGACGGATTTGCTTCTCTGCAGCACCAGTATGACCAGATTTTAAAATAAACATTTCTTTTTTGTTCCAAAGCTCTGGTGGAGATGGAATCCGTCTTAAGGAAAGTTACAAAAGAGCGCCGAGGCAGATCATTCAACAAGCATGTCTTTGTAGACATCTTGCTGCAAGGGAACCTGAGTGACCAGCAGGTCTGTGCAGCTGTTATATCATTACACAGTAATGGAGTTTTGATAGATGGGCAACTCATTACATTGTAGCCTTTGATTAGTATAAGTTATTGCATCTTAGCTCGGATTCTTTACTAAAGCAGGATTTCTAGTTCTTTTTTCCACTCCTAGAATGTTTAATTGCATTAGACTTTGGTAGCTTTCCTTACCACTGCTTCATAGCTATTTTTATAAACCAGAAATATGTTAATATTAAGCATGTCTCATGTGCAATTCCAGTGGAATTTCTACAGAGAGTTCAGTCCATGTCTTCTAGATTTATATGCTGCTCTTTGCACTAAAGGGATTTCATGTGCTTGAGTGGAGAATGTGCCACTTCTTTTTTATCTTTACAGTCTTGCAAACTTCAGTCTCTGAAGTAGATTTTATTTCCTAGATTCTGGAAGATACAATGATTTTCACCCTGGCAGGATGCATAATCACTGCTAACTGTAAGTACAGATTGTAGGTAACTTCCCATCCTTACACTCGGATGCCTAAAACTCTGTGTGATGACATGAGACTTATCCTAGGCTAATAAAAAGTTGTATTCATCATTTTCTTTCTCCTGAACTACAAACATATAGGAGAAGCTAATTTTTACATCAGACTCTTGACACAGCCTCACAGCTACTGAATTGAAACCAAGCTGTGTTTGACAGCCTTCCCAGTCTTTTGGTGAACCTTGGAATTTCTTCCCATTGCTTTTTGCTTGCACTCTTAACCCCAGATAACTGATGCTACATTTGATGAAAAAGCATCAAAATGTATAACCCACAAAGATCATGTTGTAAAATAGGTTCTGGCACATGGGAAAGAAATTATAGTAGAATGTTGGAATCTGCCTGGCCACTTTGAATTTCTGGAGGATAGGTATGTTTCATGTATGGAGGACATTCAAAGGAGTACTCTGGGATTTGTGCAAAGACTGTGGCAGAAAAATACAAATAAAAATACTAGCTGAAGCTGTGTAAAATGTCTTATGATAAGGGGATGGTTATCTGGCCCTGTATCTCAGCCAGTGGGGCTGGGACTCCAAAGAAAACCTCTGAGGTGCATCTAGGTGTGAAACAATGTGGAAAATAAATTAGGCAGCTCTTCCTCAGGGAATATCCTCTGCAAGTACTCCAGGAAGACTGCATTTTAAGGGGCTTGAATACACATGGATTCCAGATAGTTCTCACAGACAGACATTTTTGAGTGCTAGAAACATTTCCTTGTAGCTTTACATCCTACACACTTATTTCTTATGCAAGGTTTCTTTTTCGCTCTGCTATTGAAGATATCTTGAGTACTTCATAAAAGAGATGTAGTGGAGACAAGTGCTGACCAACCTGCTGCAGAGAGTTCCTTGTCAGGAGCCCCGGGCATTGGCTGGGCCAATTCATTTCCATGGTTGGTCTAATAACCCTGATTCCCCAGGGCTTGTTGATCTGTATGGTTCCTTTGCCAGAGCTGAGGGACTGAATGACTTAGTCTCCTGCACAGCTCCCTAAGCTCCTTACAGCATCAGAAAGAGAATTTTAGCTTGCAGGGTCTCTTACTACACAGGAGTTCAGCTCTGTTCCTACCTCTGAATACAGAATCAGCACAGCCTGCTGTGAACAGAGGTCACCCTTTTTTAGGTCAGAAAGTAACGCTGAAAATACAGGAAGTAAGAAAACTGAATGCAGGTTGTAAAGGATTGAATATTCTGGGTCCAGTCTTGTCTTGATTTCTTCCCCAGTGTGTACCTGGGCAGTCTATTTCCTGACAACCTCAGAAGATGTCCAGCAGAATCTCTACAAGGAAGTGGACCGCATTCTGGGGAAGGGACCAATTACACTTGAGAAAATTGAGCAGCTCAGGTGAGTCCTGTAGAAGGAACCGCAGAGGAAGGCTATGTCATGTGGTGTGGGACGGGGGTTTCACATGGAACCTGATGCCTAGCCTACACTGGGCCAGGAGAAGGCATCCAAAAGCTACTCCCTTTTTTTTTTTTTCTGGAAGTGATCAAACCATAGGATGACTTGCAACATAGAGAGAATCTGCTGTAGGACTCCAGACATGGGGACCAGGGTGCTCATTTCAGGGTGTCTTTTGAAAGCCCTTTAGGTTCATTGGTAGAGGAAAGCCCTGGCTGCCAGGCCAAAATTTGTTTGTTTAACTGTCTTGTTTGGTTTCTGTCCTAGTTTTCCAAAAGTAGAAGTAATCAGTCATTTTCCTGGTTAGATTCATGTTCGACATATTTAGAAAGAAAACATGGACCAATCTTCTTTTCAAAGGACCACTGGATGATGACTAGTCAACAGTGTGCCTTTATTTTTTGTGCATCTGTTGGTTTAACTGGGTGCATTTTGGTTTTGGACTAGTGTTAGGGAGTATCAAATGTGTGGGTTTCTTGCTGCTTCTTATATGGGTGAGAGAACCAGGAAAAGGGCTGGTGTGTCTGTGCTTTTTAGCAGTTTTGGTTTGGTTTAAAATCTGAAAGAAGAGAGATTTCGATAACCTTCCGTAAAAGCTGTTAATGAGATTTATTGCTTCTTGCAAAGCTGGGACTCCTTGCCAGAAAAAAAATACAGTAGGTGACTCAGCTCTCCTTGCTGCCACAAGGATGTGGACAAGCTTCTCTCTGGGAGGGTTAAACTAACCAAGTGTTACTGGTTGCAGATACTGTCGGCAAGTCCTGTGTGAGACAGTGCGAACAGCAAAGCTGACTCCCATTGCTGCACAGCTGCAGGAGCTGGAGGGCAGAGTCGACCAGCACACTATCCCCAAAGAGGTAGGGCCCTGCTGGGAGCACTAGGCCACTCCTTTCCTGTAGAGGGAGTTTGCTGTTTCCTCTTTTTCCCGACTAGGGGTGAGGCTGGAAGACCGTTTCTTCTGAAACTGTTCAACCTGAGTAGATGTTCTGTCATCTGAAAGTACAGTTTAGCTCAAAGTTTGCCTGCAGTTCCTCTGCAGGAGAGGCTCTGGGAATTCATGTTCTCTTGCTGAGCAGATTTGCTTCCAGTTCTGGGTCTATCAGAGATGAGTAATCTTTTGAAGGGGCTTATAGGCTCAGTTGTGCATGAAAGAACATTGTTTAAGGCCTGATCATATCACTCATCCATATCACCTTCCATTGCAGAGAATAAAGTAGCCCATACATACACGCCAGCAAGAGCAGAGAAATGGGGTCAGACCCTCTGTAACCACTAACAGTCACAGCATGATTCTTAGAAGTTAAAATCCTAACATCTGGGCATGGATTATGGAAATCTGTAGATGAATATAGCATAATTGTCTTTTTAATCCACCTAAATATGAGTAGTCTACAAAGTAATCATCATCCAGCAGAGCTGTCCAGAGGTGTCTTTAATTGTGCATTTCTTTCTGCTTTGACATAAATGTCATAATTTTCTTTGCAGACACTTGTGCTTTATGCTCTTGGTGTGATGCTGCAGGATAGTTCATCTTGGCCATCACCATACAAGTATGTAGAATCAACTTATTGCAACTAATTCCTTTCCTTTTTTAAATTAGATCTTAAAGCACAGCCTTTTAGGCTGCAGGGCCTGCCTTAAGCAGATTTTGGAGATGAAAGGCAGTGTAAGAAAATCAGTTTATTAAGGTTTTGGTTTGGTTTTCTCCATGGATATGCTTTTGGAGCAATTAAAGTCATGATCCTCCCATGCTCCAGTCTGCCTGTGTGCGTGTGTGCGTTAGAGTTTAATAAAAACTTTTTTTGTGCACACACAAAGAGTTTCCCTGGAAAATGCTGGTAAATTCTGTTTAAGGTTTTCTGTGAAACAGTGACTTGAATGGCTTTGGAATCACTGCTTGTCATCATGAAACAATGATACAAGAGAGGAAATGTCAGTCTGAAATTTTTGTTTTTTCAGGGGGAAGGAAAATGCTGCCTCATTATTTCTGTCTGTGAAAACAGAACAGGATCCAGGCCAGTGTTCTGGAGGTTAAAGAAAAAAATTGTTGTAGCTTCCTGTGGCCTCCAGGTGGCAAATATTAACGTGTATCTGACTTACTTCACTTGGGCTGGGAAAAAATGTGGGTCAGTTATTCTAGACAGAGAGAAAAGACTACTGGGATTTAGGAGAAGGAATAGAGCCTTTAGAACAGCACTTGTCTGGTGCTGTGAGTACACCTCTTAGAAAAGGCTCAGGCACTGATGCACCACTCTACAAGCACCTTGGCAGGCATTCCCTGCTAGGATAGGACACGACAGTGTTTAGGTTTGCTGAGGCCTCGTGGGAGAGACAGTGAGGACTGCTATAAACATTGTGTGTTTATTCCAGGAAGACTGGGGTTGAGCCTGAAGTAGATGTGTATTTCTGTGACAGAGACAGGAGATAGCTCTGTGTGATGCTTTCACCTATCTACTGTACAGAAACACTGTGCATAGCTGTTTGCCCTCTGTATTTATTTGCTAGGCAGCTGCATTTTCTCTCCTATTACATCTGTAATTTGCCACTTCAGGAGGAATGTAAGTTTGATGCTGCTTTTCCTGAGGGTCAGCACCCACATGCCCTTTCACCTTGTTAGAAGCAGAGCTTGGTTGTTTAGTCAGGGAAATGAAGGCTTGAAGAATTAAGCAGAAAGGTTTAGCAGAAAGGGAAAGAACTGTCTTCCATCCATCCAACCATCCATCCATCAAATTTTCTGTTTGGAGGTGGTTTTTTTGTAACATTTAAATTGAATTATATTTTGTTAGTCTCCCTTGTTTTAACTCATGCCAGCCCTGGATAATAGTTTTCTTACAGCTTCTACCATCCTAAAGCTGGAAACCATTTTTCTCACTTGAATGAGTCACCGTCTTCCCTCCCCCAGCACATACACATACACACACCAGCTGCTTGAAGAGAAGTGTGAGAGGCAAAGAGAAAAGGGAATATTTTTGGAAGTGAAAAAGGAAGGGACTCAAGGGAGAGAGGGAGGGAGGCAAATGAGATTGCGTGTGCCCTGGAGGGGAATAGAGGGCAAGTAGCGGCATTAGCTCAGCTGTGTACTCAAGCTAAATACCCACTGCTGAGGGGTAATGTATGTTAGTTCCAGCCCTGTCTCACACTAACTGAGTTTGTCAGCATTTTGACCAAGATGGGACACAGCTGACCAGCTGGGAACATTAATGGAGTGGATGCACGATTGGCTTCATATGTTTGTGTGGAATTACGCAGCACGATTTAGAGAGCGCAAATTAGTGAGATTCTGTATTTTGTTGCCAGTTTTTTACTCGAGTGTGTGCCCATGTTTATGGGAAAAGGGTGCTGTGCCTGAACAGAAGGCCTTAGTGTATTTTGTTTTTCATAGGTTTGACCCAGAGAGATTCAATGAGGAATCAGCCATGAAAAACCTGTCCTTATTGGGTTTTTCAGGAAGCCAGGATTGCCCGGAGCTGAGGTGAGCATAGGAAAGGGGGTCTTTCTGAGTCTCTCTGGCAGAACAGGAGAGGAGGTGCTTTCAGCATCTTCCTGGTACTGCTGGGACAACCTGTCCAAGCTAGCTGTTGTCCTTTGGCACATTTACATCATAGCAAGGTTTTTATTCTTTTCTCCTGATTCTTCCCTCAGGTTTGCCTATCTAGTGACTACAGTCCTGCTGAGTGTGCTGGTAAGGAAACTGTATCTCCACCCAGTGAAAGGACAAGTCATGGAGACAAAATATGAACTGGTAACCTCACCAAAGGAGGAAGCCTGGATAACAGTGTCCAAGAGAAGCTAAGAGGAAACAAAACAAGGGTTTGAAAGTGCCAATAGTGAAGTTCTGAGCAAGGGTCTTAAGGAGAATCGTGCTTGGCACCACATTGACTCAGCCAAGGAATTTTACATCCAGTTTTTTTTACCTTCCACATTCTTAAGCACATGCCTATCTTGGGTACTTTTTCTAACTCAACCAGTAGTCATATTAAAGTAGATTTAATCTGTATGCCTTTTTTACATTTGCTTTTGGATTTCTGGCCAAATCATTGCAGAGGAAGCAACAAAACCTTTCAGTGATATATGTATGAACTATTGGGTATCAGCTAGTCAAAGACCAGCCCCTTTCCAATAGCAGCCAGAGCTGGATAAGAGTGCCTCTGTTATCCAGTGGAATGCTTCTTCAGGGATCCTAACCAGATAAGATCTTGGAGACACAAGGACAAAGCCTTTCTCTATATATAGGTATTTTTATTCAAAGTGTCTTTCCTTCCCTTGAGCTATATCTATAACTGTCAAGAAGAGCAGATACATCTTGTGAGAAGTATGTGTGAGTGTGAGAGAGAAAGAGAGAAATAAAGTGGGGTGGGAATTGCACCAGTTCTCTTGCTGTATAATCTTGGCATGCTGTGGGGTTGCAAGAGAAAGAATGACTGAGAAATGCTAGTAAACCAAGAGGAATAAAATTGATTTGGCCCCTGAGAAAACAGAAGTATCAGTAATAATATAATGAAATTAAATAAAACCATAGAACAAAGCCCTGAGAAAGGGATTCTCTATCCTGAAAGTTCTGAGGGCAGTGTCTAATATTATCTACATCAGAAGTTGACAGATGCTTTCAGTTCATTCAGCACTGGGTCAGCCTGAGATTGATCATACAAATGCTGGAAAGGCAGAGTGCTGATTTTATAGAGCTCTAGATTAATGTTGTACTTAATAACTTAAAAGCCTTTCAAAGAATCTTTTTCCTCCTCCAAAATGGGTGCCAGCCAAAGCAGCATCAAGTGCTGCATGTTCACATGCTTTTCCCTACTTCTTTCTTTTTCTTTTGTCCATTACAGGACAGCTCCTGAAAGATTTTTCAGAGTGCCACTGAAAAGGTTGTGAAGCAGGAACCTCTTCCTCCATCATCACATTGGATTAATTGCCATCTGACTTCCTTTTCAGGTTGTGTTTCTCCCTTTTCTTGCTTACACAGGATCACCCTTTATCTTTATTTCCTTTATCAGGAAATCTGCTGGTCTTGTAAAAATGTTCTGTATTGCTGCCGAGTGCCAGCCTGAATGCGGTCCTGTCAGCTCTTATGGAGTTAACATCTGATGCCAGCCTCTGTGGGCACAAGACAAAGAAAATTCTGCTCTTGGGTTTAACTTGTCAGCTCTGCTTTTGGTCGAGCTGTAGAGATTCAGATCCCCCTCAGTGTAGCTTCTATTAGGGGAGAGGTGACACAGAGATGCTGGGCAGAAAAAGGAGGGTTGTGCAGTTCAGCTTGTGCCTCTCTTGCATTGATTTTTATAATGAACTGCAAGAAAGCTCTTGATAATCTGACCTCCACTTAACTCAAGGTTGGTCATGTCCCCAGATAGCAATTCATGTTAGGCTTTGCTTCACTGCTTATGCAAACAGGCCTATTTTTCTTGAAGGTTGCAGATGTTTCCTAAACCACCTGGAGAAATCAGCATGATAAAGGATTTTAGTTTAAATCATCCTTGGTGTGCAGAGGAGGTAAAACAGAGGTCAAGGTATTGCCTTCTTGGGAAAATATGGTAGGATAACATTGTCCCTGCTAGGAACTGGACAAGGAATATAATTGTGTGGCAGAAATCTGCTTTCTTTTAGCTGTGTCATAGGAGTGAAGCTTTTGGACACTAGAAAAGCTTCCCAAATGTAATTGTCCAGACTTCTGTTACAGCATTTCTCTGCCCTGCTGGAGCTGTTCAAGCCAACTGCCTTGCAACAACCCTTCCCCAGTTACAGGAATCAGAAATGGGAGTGATTCCATATAATTTGTTATGAATTTTCCATCAGCCTCCACCCACAGAGTCTATCTGGGCCAGTGATCAAGCATGCTACAGGAGTCCATGACTGATACAGGAGAATGTGGCCCAGTGTGCTGGAGAAAGCCAGTGATCAGTTTGTGTTTGCTCAAAACTGTCAAAAAAGCACCCTGACTCATCAGTTAAGGAAATGTGTTGAGCATGGAGGGAAAGGAGGCGGGTGAGGTGCTCTCAAGCATTTGTTATGCACTGCTGGGACACTGAGGTCACAGCCCCATTGTTTGCTGCAGTCTGTAAGTTTCCGTTCTTCACTCTATGTGTGTCAGTCATTTCAAACAGCTTAACTACAAAGATTTTAGCCCAGCTGTGGACCCTTGTGCAGCAAACCTTTTTTTGTATGAGAATGTTCATGGATTGGAGCTTTCTCATGAAGTTTTAATCTATTTTGATTTGAAGATTGAAATACCAGTTTTCTCCAATTTCTGCCCTCACCCCTTGTCCAGCATGCGCTATCAGCTGGTTCTTGTTTGGCCTGGCTTCCTAAGGAAGACTTGTGTTCATAGAGTGTTCTCCCTTCCCACTTATGTTTGGCCATTTTCTCTGTTCTCACAAGAAGTAACTTCTGAGCCTTGGGCCAAATCAGCTGCATTTGACAGAGATCAGAGTATGAAATGTCAACACTGTTGTGTTCCTGCAAATTTTGTGGGGAAAAAAAAAAGAGAAAGGTGTCTGGACATAGGGAGTCGATGCTAGATGTGTCACAAGATTGCAGTCAAAACCGAAGCATTGTTAGATGCTGGCCTGGGGAAAAGCCTGAGTCAGCACCTGCACTGTAGCAGATAGCCAGTCTCAGGAGTCCAGTCAGTAAAGAACAGGGTTTTGTCAGTCCTGCTGCTCAGACCCATGCACTAAGGACACATCTAAAGCCCAGAGATCCCTTCTGATTGCAACATTGACATGTGGGCGAGCATTGCAACCTGTGGGAAAAAATGCCTTGGTCTAGGAAGAAAGCCAAGGGGGAGGGATTGCTTCTCTAAGACAGGGAATAATTTCTTTTTATGCTTCATATTCCTGCTCTACACCAGCAAGCTGCTTCACAAATTCAACAGGTGGTTTTGAAAAGCATACAGAAAAGCTGTCATTTCATTCCTTGGACTCTTACTGTAGAACAGGTTTCTACAGAGAGCTGCAAACTCACAGAAGTAAGATGCTGAATATATCCCTGTGCCTGTGCAACCTGCTGCCCTCAGCAGCAGGCAGCCAGTGCAGGTGGTGGGAGCAGTCAGGCCATCCCTAATGGGCTGTTTATGGCTGGCACAGCCTTTTACTTTTGCCCCTTGTATTGGTGGCAACTGGTGAGGCAGTCAACACAGCTCTGAGCAGAGCAGACAGCTTACTGAGCTATCCTCCCACTGCCTTCCAAATATCCATGAATGGTGTTACCTCTACATTTTAATTAACCTGGGCTACATAGAGAGGCACTATTGTACATTATTAATATCCTTCTGTTCCCAGCAGTTTAAGAACTTGCTGGTAATGGCTGTGGCATGCAGCACAGGTTTGCAGGCTGCATGCCTTATTTTCCATCATTAAATGGGAAGGATGGTCTTGGCAACTTCTGTCCTACTTGCTGCAAAAGTAAATGTTGGTTATTGGGCAGAGTGGATGCTTGCTGATTTAAAATACCTTGGGCAGCTCTCGTGCCAGCTCCCCCATTAGCTGTGCAATTATGTGAACCTGAGGCTGCTGGCAATCCAAATTGGGAAAACACTGTCTCTCACCTGCATAGTTTGTTGGTGAACATTTTGGTGCTGCTTTAACTCACAGGTCAGCAACATTGCTTTCTCACTACTTCTTTGTACATGTTCCCCACTGACAGCGGGAGATACCTGTACAGTCTCCCCCCTCAACAGTGCCATGTATGACCTGCCCAAAGTTTCTGCTAATTCTATGGAGGGGGCTCCCTGACACTGACCATTGCATACAGATATATCTTGATCAGCACAGTAAAGCCTGTAGCTTATTGACTTCCTTTTTGTGTTCAGATCCTTTTGTAGCTTTGGGGCAAAAAGAATGGGGTAGAGCAGTACTACCTTCAGGAAAGCACTTTGAACATACAGGACCTCACCCACCTCCCAACCCCTTTTATCAAAAGTGGCAAGGAAGGTGGAAAAAGGCTTGTACTGAGAAGGAAAATCTTCATCACTTGTGGGTTATGCCACCGAGAAGTGAAACTGTTTTAATTACAATGGCAGCTCTTGCTGCTTCTTTCCACTTGTGCAAAACAAGAATTGCTGGAAAATATTCCAGGCATCTTTTTCTGGAGCCTGGGGGTATGATCCCATCTTGACACCTCTCTATAGTTCAACTCAGGAGTGGATTTTAGCAATCACTTTTCAAGTAGACAAAAGGCCTATTTGACATCTCTTAGGATTCAATGCCAGGGTTTTGGTGGTAGCAGACAGAGAAGAGGAACTACCACATGAAAGAAAAAAAGATGAAGAAAGTGTTCTTCACTTATGGAGGGTGGAGAAGGAGACAAGATAAGGGTTTCCATGGCAACATTCCTTGAAGATAAGTATTTTTAAATCTGTGTGAATTTTAGCATTGAAAACACCGTTGTGTTTTCCACAAAAAGATTTGGGGGAGGGCTGGAGTAGGAAGAATTTTTTCCCCTGCTTTTCAGGTCATTCGAGTTTGTTTTACAGAGGAGCCTGAACCCAAGCTAAATGAAGTATGTGTGATTGCTATGATGTTAATGCTTCTGTAAAGAAAGCCTTGCTTCCAGGAGGCATAAAGCATCAGTCATAGTTCTATATCTGCACCAACATCTTTGGCGCAAGCACTTGATCATCTCTTTAATGGGAAAAGTAGTTTAAATAAATCAAGGCTAGACCAGTTAAAAGTCACAAGGACAAATCTTGCAGGATTCCACATTAAAACTAGTGTAACTTGGCATGAAGTCTTAATTATAATTGATGTACAGATAAGTGATAGTAGTAGTAATGAGGTAGCTGAGACCTTTTGCCTTGGCCAAAGAGTGGAGGATGAGAACTGAAAAAGCAGAGAAACCAGCTAAAATGTGTCCCTGGTGTGTGTCCCAGTTACTTCAATGACAGCGAAACATCCCTGTAGGTGGACAAGTGATGCTCCAGTGACACTGCTATGCAGGAAATATTTGCTCTTGATATGGGGTTGGGCCACCTCTGAACCTCTCTGAAGCTTCTCTGCTCCAGTCTCTGCATTGCTGAACAACTCACGGGCACTGGCACGCTCTGCTACCACCTCTCTGCTGGCATCCAGGCAGGTCAGCTCTGTCACAAGCCTGGCAGTGAGACATCCAATGCTGTGTGCCTGCTTGGCTGCCAACTTTGTAGTCTCACTAAAAAAGGCTATTTTTTTTTTAAACGGTTGCTTCCAACTCAGTGGTGACTCAGACACTGCAGCAAGGGTAAAGTGATCATCTTTCCTTCAAAGCTTTACAGCAGAAGGCCCTGGGTATCCTCTCTAAATGAGAGCTTGCTGAACCCCACCATCAACTGGATTCAGATCTTTAATTTAACTGATGGAATGAGATGATCCAGCAGTCCTGTGTACCTGCTGGCTCAGGGCTTGTGTTTCAGCAATAGACTAAATGATTTCTACAAGTACTTTGTATTCAGAAGCCCTGGGGAGGGGAGGCTGAGAAAGAATGGTCACATATAAAAGAGAAGGGGGCAATTCACCCATTAGGGCTCTTTTGCTGACCAAATTTCCCTGGGCCATGAATCCAGGAAAGGAACAAAAATACATTGGAATAGTAAGAGAAAAACAGTCATATTTTGCTATTTATCCTTTGGGGTGAGGGACAGGAAGCAAATAAGGGTGTCTAAAAAGCATAATTCATACTGTCAAAAGCGTGGAAATTGGCACCCAGTAGTATTGTTTCATACAGAAGAAGCAAGGCTCAGATCTAGCTAAGATGACTTGTCAACTTCCCTACAGCTTCATCGATAGAACCTACCAGCAGCGTGGAAAAAAAGCTGCACTTCTTATGTTACTGTTGGATCCTCTATAAAGATTCACTGTTGTCAGATTTCTAATTCTGGGAATAATACGATGCCCTGACGTTAGCACTAACGTGAAAATGCATACTCTGGCTTGGACTAAAAAGCAACTGACTTGCTCATGTAGGACTTGTTAGATTTTAGTTATTGATTATGTATATCATGTTTATTCTGTCTCTTCCTTTAAGACCACTGTGGTATTTTGTGCTGCACTCTCATGCTCTAGCTCCTTACAGCTGAACTGGAGATGCAGGAAAACTGCCATACCTAAATAACACAAGTGCAGCAACTTCAGTATCCAGTATCCAGAAGCTGACTCTTACTCCATCCGTGGATGCATGTGAGCCAGCCAGGCACAGCGTCAGGGCTCAGGGCTCCGTGGGCGTTAGACAGCACTGATGGGATTGCTGCTGTGCAGGGGAGCGGAAGAACTGCCTTGTTGCACCATGTACGAGTGTTCTTACACAGCTCTAAGCTTGCACAAATGCAGTGTCCAGGCCAAAAAGACCTGCCTTCTGGCAACTTGTCTACCACCTGCAACTGTCCTACTTGGGGATAAAGGTGTGGCAGATTTGTTTCTGAACGTGTCCTGGCTTTACGAGGGGGCTCTCCTGCTTTTTGAAGCCCTTCCAGAAGTCTGAATGGGAGAAAGGTGCCTTAAGAGGAGAGGAGTGAGCTGTGTGAGTTAATGGGAGCTGACAGGGATGCCTGCAAGAATACACCATCACATATGACAGGAAACCAACTAGACCAATGCCCCACATTCATTGGTAAGCAAGATATTTGGGAACAGAGAGGGTGTTTGAAGTACTTAGTTCTTCTGCTGTGAATTCATACTAAATTTGACAGAGCCTGTGCCTTGATTTGATGATACCGTTCTCCTAAAAGGAAGAAGCAAATTGATTGCTTGTTAACAGAATGCTCTAAATTAACCTCAGGCATGGGCCTGGGCCTGCAAACCTTTGCATGACTGTGACTATTATTTATGCTGTATGATTGCTTTGAATACCGCTGACTGTTCAATATATTGGCCTGGCACAGCTGCGCTGAAATTTTAGTTGTGGCTTTCAGTTGTTGGAAATGAAATTTTTGAAGCTGTTTAGGTGTTGGGATTTTGAATACCTCATTAAGCACCTACTTGACTATTTAAATGCCTAGATATCTTTGTACATCTAGTGTTGCCATAATGCAAAAAAAAAGGAAATTAAATAGAAGGTTTGTTGGGTCAGGCCTCTGGTTTCATATCCCAGCAGTGATAACTAGGTATATACACCATAGTTCACTGCAAAATCTTTTCTGCTTGAGGAATCTTGATGGAGACTTTTACATAGTAGAGATAAAAACACTGCAAACATACATCCTGCGTTAGCCTTTATATATTTTATAGCTGTACTGTTCTAGTGTGGTAAACTGAGCTGAGCAATCACATTTTTTCAATTATCCTCAAGAACAGGAAATCCTTATCACCTCTGTGTTTCTTTCTCCCACTACTGCAGCATTGGTCTTGAAATTGTCACCACAGCTCAAAATCCTCATTCTGTAAATTAAACTGTGATTTAAAAGAATTTTACAGTACAGCCTCCTCATAAAACTCCACAAGTCTTTTACTGATGTGACTCACTCAATTACTCATGTGGGCAGACGTTCAGATAATAAAAGTAGTTAATGGAAAGCTGTGAGAAATACTGCTGGTTCCTGAGGAGGCAGCCAGGGGGAAGGCTACTGCGGGTATTTTATCCGAAGAGCTGCTGAATTCACTGAGCTCCCAGCCATTTTTTTAAGATAAGGATTTCTCCGTTCTGCTTTTTCCTTTGTATAAGAACAGCTTGAGAAATCAGACTGGCAACAGAGAAGCAAAAGCACACCAGCTGTACATGTTTGCTCTTCTGCTCCTCTTCCTACATATTAGGGATGATAGCCAGCCTGTGCCCTGAAAAAATCTCTTTATCCTAGTGATGTATGTACCTAAACAACACTCAGTACTCTAATGAGCTCTGGATTCCTGAATCAAGGAGTGGAACTAACCAGTAGCTAAATAACTCCTTTGTTTGGAGGTGTCACATATACTGACAAGGATCAGATTTTTCTGGAATTAATAATGGTGCCTTGAGTTTGGTGTGCAGTAGGTCAGGTAATACGTCTAGAAAGCAGGTTTCAATGACATTTCAGTGAGTGCACATTAGAGGAATATGGCACATTTTGAAGTCGGTGAGGCAGAAAGGAACTGAAGAGTAGTAAGGTACCACTTGGATGTAAGAGCTCCCTAACAAAATGAAATTACATGTATGATGATTTCAAAGAGACTTAGAATTAAGCCAAAACTGGAACTAGTGTAAGTGGACCAGCTGATTAGAGCTAAGGGCTAACTGGCATTTGCAAAACAACCAGAGCAGTTAACTCTTGGTTGTGTGGCTCTGAGGCTGCTAGATTTCCTTACAAATGGCTGTGTGAGCCCATTCCAACAACAGTGCTGGATATAGAAAGAGAGAGGACATGAGGATATGCTCATTTTTCATGCAGAATGAGCTGCAGGGAGACTATGGCTTGACTTGTAAAATAGAGCTTCTGGCACAGAGAAGCAGTGCATGGATGTTGAGGCTCTGGATCAGAGAAAGTAAGCTGTCAAATTATATTTAGCGACTACATGCTGCAGGAAAGCGCAGAGAGGGAAGGAGGGAACTATTGCATAGCTGGGCCCCATGAGTAGTGAGCACACAGAGCAGGGAATGAGGCTGTTAAGAGAGGATGAATTGCCTTGGTGTTCCTGATTCAAATAAATCTCTGTGTGAGGCCAGGGATCTGCACAGACTTGTATGACTACTTTGATCAGCAGAACCCTGCTTTATTTATCCCCAGACTCCATCAGGTGAAGAGTGACCAACTTGTGGCCTTCCAGCCATTCCCTCTGCCCTCACCCTAGGGATGTTTCCCACAGCAATGCCATTCCCAGCTGGGGAAGCAGTAGTCTGATGGGGGCTCTTGGAACCAATATCTCAAACTGCTGTACAGCCCAGCTGCACACCCAGCTCAGTCCCAAGCCATCAGAAGCTTGTTAGCTAAGGCTGGCATCTGCAAAATAGGTTACCCTGCTCCATTTGAATTCTGGAGTGTGAGTGCTCCATTGTGTTCCCTGGAAAGCCCAGTTCTAAAGAGATGAAGGTGGAAAAAAAGTCCTTATACCTGTATGAGAGATCAAACCTTGTGTTTGATCATGTGACAGTTGATCATTTGGGTCCTGTCTTATACTCCAGGGTGCAGAGATTGTGACCGACTAGTTTATAGTAGGATGGGTACATCTTAGGCTCTAATTCTTTCCTGCTAAAAGCTCACTTGTATCATTCAGATATGTCTTTGCCTTTGCAATAAATAAGGCCTTTAAGCTCCTTCTCAGAGTAGACAGTGCGGGGAGGCCTGGCTGCCTTCTCTGCATAAATATTTCTGTCAAACTGGATTCAGGCTGAGGTGGGTGAAACTGCTGCACCAACAGGGAGCCATCAACTTCCATCTCCTGTTAGGCAGTACTGCATCATTGAGATTTGTGTTGTTACTGAACTGTCAAAAATAGCTGTGAGTGAGAGAAATGCTCCCATGTGTTCACCAAGCAGGAGGACAGAGCAGTTAGAAGGAGGGAGATGCAGACTGTGATAGTGAACAGAAGATGTGCAAGGAGGAACTGCCTTCACAGTCTCATGAAAGGGTGACCGTGATGCGTGATGGAAGGAGGAAGGATGACTTCACAGATGTAATATATTATACTTCCTATGCAAGGGAGTTATGCTAGTTCCAGAAAAAACTCACATTGGTTTGGTGGCTCCTAAGAATATGCAAGGTCATAAATTTTTTTAAAAGTGGTTTATGTGGTAAAAGCATGATTACCACATGGTAGGATTAGAAAAGCAGGATTAGAAAAGCTGCAGGGAGTGAGTTCCTGGAGTTATATGAGTACCTAAAAATCTGAACTTTATTACATACAGGGAGAAACGAAGGCCTCAGAGAACGGTTCTACCTGTTGCAGCTGCTGCAGATCAAACTTGCAAATGTGAAAAAAGCATCAGTAGGTCGGTAACATCTACTCCAGTCTGTAGTGAGCAAGAATCAATAGTTCAGAAAGGATGAATTTTCACATGTGCTGTACTGGAGCATTAACTCTATCTACCCTTTAGGGGCTCAGCAGCTATATCAGATCTTAACTGGGGAGATGCCACAGGGTCAGGACAGGGTGGAAAATAACTGACAATTGACCTGGGTTAGCATCTTAGAGAAGGAATACCAGCAGGAAAGAAAAACAAATTAGAGTGGTTGGTTCTTTCTTCCTCTGCTCCTTGAGTGCTTGTCGTTTGAACCCTTGGAGGGAAACTGATGAGCAACTACGCTTTGTGCTGGTTTCTCTTTGAGGCCATTTGTTGCCTGTTTTCTTTTTAAGTCTGAAATGTTAGAAAGAGATCATTATTTTTCCTATTTAGCTTGACCTCTTCCTTCCTGGGAAAGTTCTTCCCCTTGTACTGGCTCTGTTCTTTTCACACAGTGCTGTGTTGAAGTAAAGTTCAACAGAAAACTTGAACTCCTAGAAAAAATATTGGGACTTAGAATGAGACATTCCCTCGAACAGACACTCTGAAACTCTGCAAACATATCCTGACTCTCTCTGGAGGTGCTGTGAGGTATCAGATGTCAACCATGCAGAATGAAAATATGTGCATTGCTGAAATAACAATGTTAGGGCAAACACTTCCATGAGATGGGAACTACTCTGTGGGTCACCTCTTCTACCTTTGTGCAGCAAGCCCTCTACTCAGCTGCAGTTTCTCCTAAGGAGAGAGGTTATCTGTGGTTACAGTCTTGATTGCCCAGCAAATTGCTGAATGCCTGAGGAAGCAGGAGGAGAATGTGCAGCTTCAGGCTGTGTGGGTTTTTCAATCTGGTTTACAGTGAGCAGTGGAGGTTGAGTGTATAAGATGCCTCTGGATCCTGACACCATTTGTTGTGGCATTGGACAGATGCATCCTGTGCTGGGAGGCCACCCCTGGCATTCTGGAACAGCTGTGGGAGTTAAATAAACTTCTATTTGCTTCAGGTGCTTTGGATCATGAGACTGGCAAAGGCTGGCCATCCAGGCAGAGGCCGATGCAGACACTGTGAAGTGAGCATGACTGGGTCTTTGTTGAGGCAGTGAAGATACATACTTCAGTTACAGACTATTTTCTTCACTCACCCAGTTTTCCTTCCCTCTCTCCACTAAATGTTACCTTTCAGCTAAAGGGCCTATATATGTGGTCAGTACACATGACCAGAACTTTGGTGTCAGAGTCCTTTGTCCTTTATACAGCAGCAAATCTGCTCAGCTCCATGTGATGGAGCAGCACAGGGATTTTTTCTTTTGTTTCTACTGTTTACAAAATGTGGGGGAAAAAAAGTTAAAGGAAAAATGGTTATAAAACTAGAGCAGAGTTATATAAACACGTGAACTGAAAACCTTTTCTCCATAGAGCAAAGTAAATGGAAGAGGCTTTTGGCTGTGATTTCTTACTGTGGTACAAAAAATAGGTGGCCTTTGAACTACCCCATTATTACTTTTCTCTAATAAAGAATTGGTGATTCAAACTGTATATGGGACACCCACGCAGAGTTTCCAGCTGGAAGAGTGCACAAGACCAAAGGGTCGGTTTGTCTGCGCAAACTGTTGTGAGTAGGGAACTCCCTTGGGTGATGGGCACAGGTGAAAACCTAATGCATGAAAGGGAATTTGGAAGAATAGTGGTCTCACTGTGCTTTTGGATCTTGACCTCCAATATAAACTCTCTAGACTGCTTGCCTTTCTATTTTCTAGTGACTGTTTGAATGGCACCTTTAGGTGACGTTTGCTTCTCAGTCTTAAAGATACTGATCTAAGGGAAAATCTTGCACAAAAGGATTGGGGAAAAGTTAGAAAAGTTAAAGTGTGTAATAAATTAGGGCTGAGAGAATATAAAAAATAGTTTAGCACATCACTTGACAGATGGGAAGTCATTTATGTAAATTTAGGGAAGTAGTGGTTGGATTCAATTGGTCTAATTTAAACACTATTTCTAATTATTTTTGGTATGTATACAGAGGATTATATGATGGTCATTGTTCTGACAGGAAGGCTCTTCATATTTAAATTTAAATCCATAAATTATTACCCTATTAAAATGTAAACATGCTGTGATAACAAGCACCTGATTATGCAGACAGGTTAGTCCAGCTACTCTGGTGAACAGCTGTGTGCATGTATTTCAGATAATGCTTTTTTTTACAGCCTAAAAACCACAAGCAAGCCATTGAGAGGTCAAGAGATGTCTGACCCACAGGTGGGAGCTGCCTGTAAGGAGGTTTGCTGGCACTGAGTGCAGATCTGAGAGCAGATGGGCTCTCACAGGTTTCCACTGAAAGCAGGCCCTGGTGGCACCCAAAAGTACAGAGGGAAGATGACACAATTAACAATTCCCCCTCCATGCAGTCTGGTGCTGCTAATCCCAAGCTAAAACTCCTAACAGCATCTTTGGAGAACCTTCCTCTTCACATCTTGACAATTTTCTCCTTTTTGCTAAGAGAAAGATCATGCAGGTTTACTGGGAAGCTGCCAAATGACAGCTTGACTTCACACCTGAGAAGCAAATGAATGAGGAGAGAAGGAAAGCCTCAGCCTGGCTCCAGCCTGGCACAAACACAGAGAGTCCTGAGAGTGTGGGCATGAGCAACCCCTGGAGCTGCAGCAGCAGCAGGTGTGACATGAGCAGAGTCCAAGCTGAAGCTACTGTGGAGGAGGGAGCATGGGGCCCATTACCAAACTGCGAAAGAGTTATGATCAGCTGCAGACCCTAGGGTGAGGTGGAGACCTGGCCATGGATGATTCTTGGAGGTGTGGGACAAGGCTTGGAGCTCCACACTGTACAGCAGTCCTTCTTGAGTTGATTTGGCTGGCTTTCCTTCCTGGAGCCATTGCAACAAAGACTCAGATCAGGTCTCTCAAAAGGTGCACTAACAATCAGCAGGGCTGCTGACAACCATGATTTATTCTTTAACTACCCCAAAACTGTATTTTTGGATGTGTAATTCATGGTTTATAAACTCTGGGGGTAAAGGGCACCAAGAACGAGGTTTCATGACACTCACTTCTTCAAACCTTGTGGTTTTAGGGCAGAGAGTGCCAGACTCTGTTGAGGGGAGCTGCAGGTGGCCTGACTCCATACTGGCACAGCCCTGCACTGGTGTGGGTGCTGGGGGACAGTGTGGGTGCTGACGTGCAGTCACCTCTCTCCTCCCCATACACATCATGGCAGGAGGTCTCTGGCATTGTGTTCTGGGATTCTTAAGCCTTTCTGTGAGATTAAGACTACTGCTGCTGTAAAATATGAATTGCTCTTGGCTCTTTAACTGCCTGTAGAAAAGTCAAGTACTTGAAGTTTTGAATTTTAGTCCACGTTTTAAAATGGGAGAAAAATGCTTTGCATATGAATTTTTTTTCAGCAGTATGATGATCACTGTGCCTGACTCATCCTTCATATGGGTGAACTAAGCAAGCTAAAAGAAATATCCCTCAGGGCAAGGATTTCTATCTCATTTTTCTTTTAAGGGAAGAAACTTCCAAGGACTGGCCCAGAACACTACCAGGTTGTTGGATGACCCCACTAGGTGCTTGCAATCTGCAATTCTAAAGTCAGCAGGAGACCAGGCATATCTAGCTGGATGCCTTTGCAACAGCTCTCAAGGCAAGAGGACAAGTGTTCCTCTAGTACAAAGTTGATGCACAGGTCCTGCAGTGCTGGATCTTCTCTGGTTGACTACCATAGAAGTGTCTGTGACGTGAAGGCTGGGAAAGTGTCAGGCTGTTGTGTCACTGTGTAAGGGACGGCATATAACCCAGGGCTGCACTACAGAGGCAGCCAGAGCTTTGTGGAGCCTCATGGGAACATGAGGTGAGTAATCACAGCTGCAGTTCATTTCAAAGAGGCAAATGAGCTCCCTGGAGAAAGCTGGGACACTTCTGCTGAGAGGGCGCTTTTTGGGGGGGGGTGGGGTGGGGAAAAGGCTATTTTTCTGCTCAGGTGGAAGAATTAAGTGGGAAAGCCTTGCACGTTCCTCGAAGGGTGGGCATTTTCATCACAACTGTAGAGTGACTTCCCTGGGATATAAAGTCAGTCAGTATTAAAGCCAGGAACTGACCGAACAGACCTCTCAGCTCATGGCTTCAGTGCTGTGCTGCAGCCACGAGACTGTTCTTGCTCTGTTTCTGCTGACCCTTCACTATGTGCTTTTCCCTGTTAGAGCTGAAAAGCTGTTTGGCAGCTGAGACTTTACCCTTCCTCGCACCCCGTACAGCAGTAGCTGCACAGAGGCGCGAGGGTCTGACTCCGGCTCCCGTGGTGCTCAAAGCTCCCGGGGTACCAGCAGAGGCGGCGGCAGCCCCGTGCTCTGGGAGGGGCGCTGCCAGCGACCTGCCGTTGGGGAAATCGAGTCAAAGTGATTAAAACAGCCAAGACTCTCTAAAGAGCAGAGATGCGTAAATATTTATTACGACTGAGAGTACCGGCGCGGTGCGGTGGCCGAAGCTCAGGTGCCGGAGCGGAACGGACCCGACCGGGACGGCGGCTCCGCCGACCGCCCTCCCTCCTCTCCCGCCCCAGCCCCGCTCCTCCCGGATGTCGCCCCCCGCGCGCCGCCGGGACGGAAGTGGGCGCGCGCGGGGGGCCGCGCGGGGCGGCGCATGCGCGGGAGGCGCCGTGCGGCCGCGCCCCGCCCCCGCCGCGGTGGGGGTCTGGCGCGCGCTGCGTGCGCGCGGCGCGAGGCCCGGCCCGGGCGGCGGGGGCAGCGCGCGGGGCGGGGGCAGCGCGCGGCGGGGGAGCGCGCGGGGCGGGCAGGGGGCCGGGGGCGGGCGGACCGACCGACCGACGGACAGACCGACCGGGGGAGAGGATGTGAAGATGGCGGAGCTACAGATGCTGCTGGAGGAGGAGATCCCGGGGGGGCGCCGGGCCCTGTTCGACAGCTACACGAACCTGGAGCGGGTGGCCGAGTACTGCGAGACCAACTACATCCAGGTGCGCGCGGGCCCCGCGCCGGCGGGGCAGGCGCGCGCGCCCCGCCGCTCCCGCGGGAGCCGCTCCGGGAGCCCCTCCCGAGCCCCCTCCGGGGCTGCTCCGGCCCCGCGGCGGCGGCAGGGCGGCAGCTCCGGCTGCTGCAGCCTGGGGAGGGGGAGGAAGGCTGGCTCACCTCCGGCGTGAGCTGCCCCGGCGTGACGAGGCGTTTGAGTGTGTGATTGATTCCTAAACTGAACGCCTTCCACTTTTTGGGAGGGAATGTTCATTCCAGATTGTGCCTCTGTCGCTCCTTTTCGTTCGCTTGCCCACGTTCCGCGCTCCTTTGCTGCCGGCGCTGTGGTGATAAACCGAGGGATAGCTGACTCCTGCAAATACGGTTAATTTAGGGCACAATGACATATGTTTTAATAGGGATGTGCCTGTCAGTTCGTATTTCCCTTCCCGAGCAGGGCGGTGGAATTCCATGGGAAGGGCAACTACCAAGCGGTGGGTGCAGGATGAAACCATGATGTAGTAAGAGATGGTACAGAATTAGGGAGAAAGAGATCGAGTACAAGTTGCTACCGCAGTGTGTGGTTTTTGCGGTGGCTGCTCTGAAACCAGGTTGGTGTTAGGACTTTGCTTTTTTCCTTCCTCTTTTTAGTGGAAAGAAAAGCAAAATATTGGCAATTTGCTTTGGTAGTGGTGGTAGGGCCAAATGAAAGACTTTGCCCTCAAACAAACACAAAAAGACACCTTAAGATGGGTCTGAGTGTGTAGGAGAGAAAGGCAGAGAGGGCGATGTGGATTTGTGGTGTCAATGTTGAGAGAATTACAGAGGGTCCCAGTATTATTTTTGCATTCAGTACTCGAAGTGGAGAGTTCTTATGGGTTTCCAGAGGGCAGCGAGGGATGAGGTCTGTGATGACACTATTCTGTCAGTGGAAATGGGAGAGACTGTTTAACCAGTGGCAGAGAATACTTAAAATGTCCCTATAAAAAAAGCTCTCACTGTTTCTTTTGAATTGCTGAATGACCAGCTGTCCTTTAGAGAGAAGACTTTGCACATTTTGGGTCATTTACAAAACACGTCAATTACAGTGAAATTATATAGATGTATTTTATTATGTAATAACTTTTCCTATGTTGAATTAGTGTGACTTAGGTTTTTTGAGACATATGTTGAAATATTTTCTTACAGTTATAACCTGAAATACATGTGTTTGAATTTATGCTTTTTTTAAAACTGTGTAACTGATTTTTCTGGAATAAGGGAGAGGCGTATTGGAATAAGGCAGAACCGGAGAGGAAGAAGGGCATGTAGTTTGGATTTTTTTTTTCCTTTGACCTTTTTTTGTGTTCTTTGTATAAACCAAAGTTCAAAATCTCTGTTGAACAGCTCCACTTGTAATGTTTTAATGAAACTGCAGAAGAGGACTCCATGCTGTTTTGTACAAATAGAGAATGAAAAAAAATGGTTACTGCCCCAGACAGCACACAGTCCATAAGGACAGTATGAAATGATAGGAGACAGATGCAGACAGATGGTGAATGAAGGAAAAGAATGAGGCACTCTTGGTCAGCCTGATGGATTCTGACCACCACACAGCAATATCCCAACTGTTGGCAATTTATCCAAGGATCATGACAAACAGAGCTTTAAGGGGGAGGTGAGAATTAAGGAGTGAAATTGTGTTGTGAGCGTTGACCGTGAGGTGCAGTGTGGGTCACAGCATGAACATGTTTAAATTTTTAAACAAGTGAGGAATGGAGAACATAGCCAGGCGATAAACTCTGGCCTTTGGAGTTCTCTGGGACATCGTAAAGTGGGTTTATTGTAGAGAAGAGGTCCAGTGTGAGGGGATTCTGGATTTAGTGATGTGAGTGTCCCAGTAACAAATCTGTCAGCAAGCCCACCCCACCTTCACAGTGCCAGAGCTACGTAAACGCTGTACCAGATCTGTATACAAAGCTGATTTTTTCTTCTCTACAAGAGAAGAATAGATAAATGGATATAACTGTTGATTAGTTGGATACTTGTGATTTTGCTTCTAATGACATTTATTATGCTGAAGTTAATATGTCCAATTAGCGACAAATGACGTTCAGAGTAGTAGTCTTGAATTTTGTGGGGAAGATGGGTTTGTGACTGCTCTGAAATATGTGGAAGAATAATTGTCCAGAAAGTCAGGTAGTGAAGACAAACTAATTCTTCTGTAGTCCTGTAGTGTTTCGTTGTTGACAGAAGATTTTGTTGTGGATATATTTGAGATCTCCTAGGGGAGGCTCAGGACGTGACTGAGAGCTGAAGTTGATCGGCGGGGTGGCAGGCACTGTGGCAGGGGGGACATTGAAGGCCTGTATTTGTCAGTAGACAAGCCACTGCCTTTCTGTGCCATTTACTGCTCTGGGGTTTTATTGTCAAGTACAAAAACTGTTGCAAAAGTCATTGGAAGCATAGGTCAGTGTAACAGAGAATTTGAAGTTCAGTGCTAAGGTGAATGTGTTTTTTCTCTTCACCCCCGCCCAGCAACATCCTTGCAGCTTCAAAATAATGGAACGTGTAATCTCATGCATATGGAAATTGCTAGTTCATAGTAGTACAGTTGTGGCAATTGCAACTCATTTGACTTCTGCTTATGAATTAAAAAATCTGTTCTTAAAAATTTTGTCAGTGTTTATCCAAATTATGATTGATACTTAGCTCAATTACTTTAGCAACAGGGAATGTTACATAAATCGTTATCCTTCCCTTGAGCCTTTGATACAGTAGTATATCAGAACACATCAGCTTAAAATTGTATGGAGATACATAGACCTGCAGCAATGAAAGACAAAAGGCTCCTGTTTGGGCAAAAAAAGTTTTTTCATTTGTTTTTCTTCACCAATGGTTCTTTGTTTTAAAATTTCCCACTGGTCAAGTCAGTCTCCCAGCCCTCCAGCCAATCAGTTACCGAGTTAGGTGATGTATTTTTCAAGAGACACTACTCAAATAAGAAAATAAATCAATAGAATAAAAAAATAAAGTATGATGTCAACTTACATATTACAGCAATTAATTTAATTATTTTCTGTGGTTGTGGTGATAAAAATAATTCAGTTCGAAGCATAAATGCATAAATGGCTCACTTTCATCTGTGTGTCTTATTACAGAAATGAGATAACTTTTCTTGCTGAGAAGGTCTTATTTCTAATAGCTTGGAGAAATCCTACAGTTATTTCTATGTCATACTGCTTCTTAGAGAGAAAGGGAAGGTGCACATTTTTATTTAGGAGGATTTTGTGTGGTATCTGACACAAAGTCAATCACATGTTAAATTTTATACTGTCTATTCAATGCTTTAAGTACTAGTGCTGTCCTCTGTTACCAAGTTCAGTCTCAGTGTAAACTGTGCAACTGAGTAATTCTGTAGAATTCGATTATCTGATGTACTCAATATTTGCAGTCTACATTGATTTATGTAGGCTTTCATAGAAAACAGAGAATAGTTATACTGGACAGTGTGCTGTGTTTACAAAATTTTCATATTCCTGCTTCATTTTGTTCAGGGGTATTGTAAAGAAAATTTCTGCTTATGGTAGTATAAGTAACAAGACCATGCAATTATGTGATTTGCATGTTATGTTACTGCTACACTAACATAAATTCCAACACTGTCTTGACCCATTCAGTTTCTTTGAGCTTGTCCTGTATAAGTCTATTCTGGAATAATCTTTTGTTTGTTTCTCATTATCATCACTCTTTTAAAAAACAAGCTTTTCATTTTGTGCATTGCATGGAGCTTTCTAGAGTAACTGAATGCTTGTGTCTGTAACTCTTTGTTGAAAGAGGCAGAAAAAATTAACAGATGGAGGCATTTCAGCCAGTAAGCATCTAGCAAGAGCAAATTTGAGGTGTGGGGAGGTCCCACCACCACAGTTAGCTTGCAGAACTGAGCAAAATGCCAAGCCTCTGTGCCCTGCCCAGCTTTCAGAAGGAGCATAGCAATTTTGTGTGCTGTGTTGTCCAGATTCTTCTAAAAGGGTCTGTATTTCTTAGTTTTTCAAGATTATTATGCTTTATTTGTCAGCTCTAGAGACTGAAAAGGAAGAGGGTGCTTCTAATTTTCCTCTCTTCATAGTCTTCAGGCTGCCTTGACTGTATTGCATTTTATATACAGAAAACATTCTTTTGGTGTCTGTGAGGGGAAGGATAGGAAGGTGATTTTTATTTCTGCTCTTAATAATAAGAATAATCCATTTTACTTATTACTAGAAATGACCTGCTTTCATTCCTGCAGATAGCTTTATTTAAATAGACATAAAGGTGAAAACTACCTTTTCTCAGTAATTTTACTGGAGCCCGCAGATCAGTGAGTTTCATAGTTGTTTTCCACATACCTGTTGATTTTACTTAGATCTTATAAGCAAAGCCAAGTAACTGTAGATTTGAAAGCATCTTCCAGTAGGTTGGACAAGAGAATGAGGCATCTATTAGCATATTAGTTTTAAATTACAAGAATGGTGATCCTTTACAAATGGCAATTTAGTGGTTACAGCTTTAGTAATGGGAAATTTCTGTGGAGTTGCTTGTAATGACTGGTACCACTATATAACTTGTGTAAGTATATAGGGGATTGCAGGAATTATGGTTTATAAACAAGTTTAAGAATGATCTCTGTTCTTTTTACTGAGAATATGTATCACCTAACAAAGGCAACTGAGTTAGATTTGTAAAATTTATTTAATTACCCGAAGTGTGAGTATCGGAGGAAAGTTTTTTTCACCTTTTCTGTTCCTTAAACTTGTTTATTTTATAATCCAGCTTTAGTGAAGGGGTGATTAATCTTAGCAGTGATGGAACACGTGTTCTGCAGACATGAAAGTGGATATTGATTAGCTCCAGTGAATATTAGTCCAAAAGTTCAGAAAGATGCTGACAAGATGAAACTCTTTAAAAAAACCTGTGAAGCCAGTAAAACAGTGGTAATGAATACATGGACAATATGCTGTAGTATCTTACTCCTAAGTGCAAGGAATTAATACATGGATATGTCTGGTCCATCAGGCTATGGTAGGACTTCATAAAAATCACATTATTTTAAATTTGAAATAGTATGCAGTGGTGGGTTAACCTTGACTGTCAGATTACCCATCAAGCTGTTCTCTCAGTCCTCATCAAAACAACAGGAGAAAGTAAGATGAAAGAAAGCTCATGGGTTGAGATAAGGACAGGGAGGTCACTCCTGAATTACTGTCATGGGCAAACCAGATTTGACTTGGGATGTATTAATTTCATTCACTGCCAATTAGAAAGTAAAAAGCAGGACAGTGAGAAACAAAACTAAAACCACCTTCCCCCAGCCCTCCCCTCTTCCCAGGTTCAACTTCACTCCTTCATTTCACCTCCTCCTCCTGAGTGGTGCAGGGGGACAGGTAATAAGGGATTCTGTAGTTCACAACACTTTATCTCTTCTGCTCTTTCCTTCTCACGGTCTTCCCCCCTGCTGCAATGTGGGGTCCCTGCCATGGGATACAGTCCTTCAGGTGGTCCAAAGCAGGTCCTTACCGTGGGCTGCAGTTTTTCAAGAACCACTCCAGCATGGGTTCTTCCCAGCAGTCCTGCAGGAACAGACTGCTCCAGCATGGGTCCCCACAGCCCAAAAACCTGCTCCTGCCTGGACTTCTCTCCGCAGACCACAAGTCCTGCCAGAAGCTTGCTCTGATGTGGGCTGTGCATAGGCTGCAGCTTCTTTCAGAGCATATCCACCTGCCCTGGCGTGGGCTGTAGGTGGATCTCTGCACCTCTGTGGTCCTCTGTGGGCTGCAGAGGGGCAGCTTGTGTCACCATGGCCTTCTCCATGGGCTGCAAGGGAGTCTCTGCTCCAATGTGTGGAAACACCTCCTCCCCCTCCTCCTTCTCTGACCTTGGTGTCTGTTAGGGTTGTTTCTCTCTCATTTTTCTCACTCCTCTGTCACAGCTGCTTCACAGTGTTTTTTACCCGTTCACCACCAGCGTCGCTGACTGGCTTAGCTTTGGCCAGCAGTGGGGCTGTTTTGGAGCTGGCTTTGAACTGGCTCTGTCTGTCTGACATGGGGGCAGCTCCCGATCTCGCCTCACAGAGGCTACTCCTGCAGCCACCCCGCTACCAAAACCTTGCCATGTAAACTCAGAAGGTGTGCCTGAGGGTATAGTACTTCAATACACTCAGTTTGGGTTAATGTTCACTTGTGTTTGTCATCATCACTAAATTCCAATAATTAAGAGGAGACAGCTTAGCGATTCCTAAGACTGTATGCAGCCACTGTTCTTTTGATTTCGAGAAGTGATGTGTTCTGCAAATTTGAAGTAGCTGGCTAAGTGAAAGTCTTGCTGCTCTCTGCAGTCTCGCCTCTGGTGCACGTTCAGCCTGCAAGTGTTTTCACAGTCCTCTTTTCTCCACTAAGGTAAAAGGGAGAAGTAATTGGATGGTGGACTCTGGTGCTATTGTAAGGAACCAGTAATAATAGTAATGATAATTTTTGGTTCTTTTCCTCCTTCTGTTTTATTTACTGTATCTCCAAGTGTCTAAGCTTTAAGGACCTGATAATTTAAAGAAAGGTTGTCAGATACTGTTGCTTGAAGGAGATAGATAGTCTCCCATGCATTGTCAGGGTATATAAAAAGAGAAATTTTCTGAAGGGACATCAAGTTTGTTCAATATTTTTTTACAAAATTTGAAAAAAGTAGTTAAAGTATGTTGGTTTTATGTCTTTGATCTAGTTTTCTGAAAGTAAATTCCACGGTAGTAGTTCAGTCACAATATATGCCTGTTGGAGTGTAATTATATTAAAATGATTGCATAAATTGTAATTGTGTGTCTCTGTTCTGATTCTGAAGGTTCACGGTGGCTTGTTGTTAGGTTTAGTAAGTTTAGTGAGGATAATCTAGATATAGAATTTCCTTTTAAGACAATGACGCTGACAAAGTTGGTGAAGGATTTATCACTCAACCAATCCACTTTTCCTTTTCATTAACCACACTGTGTTTTGCCAGGAAAGCTAATTTAATGCATTCAGATAGTGCCAGAAGTTCAACCTGGAGTTCAGGAAGGGCAGGATTGATTCTCTAATGAGTGGATATGGAAAAAGCATGAGCCATTTTATTAGTGGAAGTTGCTGATGGTAATACTGTATGTATAGGTGTGAAAATAAAATTTGTAAGTATGCAGGTATTGCTAATATAAAGTAAATGTTGAAGCACTAAATGTTAGTTGCAAGTGGCATTCTAGTTGTTCCCTTCTCTAGTTAATTTTCAAATTGTAGTTATTGAATTGTATTGATCAAGAATTGTAATGCAGAGTAGCAAGCTTCTGTATCCTACAGTTAATCAACTCTCTAACATTTATTTTCCTTTGCTTATGTTTTACTTGCATTTACAGTCATTAATCTTTGTGGCTTAATGCTGTAGGTTTTAAGGCAGGAAGTGGTGCCCCTTGTAAAGCAAGAGCTTCTCCAGTCAGTGCTTTAAGCAAGTGAAATCTTACTCTGTTGTATTCAGCAGAATATTTTCTTGACAAAAACATTGATTTAAGTATCATGTTTGCAGCAAATTTTCAGTAGTGTCTATGTCTAGAGTCTGCTGGCCCTTTTTTTTTTTGAATACTGTGTTTTCACACTTAATTACACACCTGAAATTGACCTCTTGCTTAGTAATCTAAGTTCTGTAAATTTTGTTGGATAGCTGTACCTGGAATTTTAGTTATTGGGCTACTTTATGAAGCCAAACTCCATGTCAGTAGATGAAGCATGTAGTCACAGTACGCTGAATTTAGGAACATTTCCTATTCTCAGGGTTCTCACAGGTTAGGCTGGCAATTCTTTCTTGAAGTGAATGGACTAATATGTTCTTGCAAATGAGTTGTGCCTGTTTCAGTGAGAAATCTGAATTTTCTGTTTCCCAGGTGCAATGAGTAAGTTGCTCTGTCAAATTTATAGTGGTGTGCTCTGAAATGTAGATTCTGTACATGCTATTCCATTTTCCTGTAGCTTATTTCCCAGTAGATGTCATTGTAATATCTATTCTTAATGGTATTTCAGTTTGAAATATAGGTGCTTGCCGTATTATTGGCTTAGTCTTATGGTAGTGAAGTTGTTTTATGCTCAGTGAAATGCAGGATGAGGAACAAATACTACTTGGTCTGGGGGTTTTGTAGCCTGTGTGTGTTGATTATACACAGAGCCAAAGCTAGTTTTGTGCCAACTCATAAATTTGGTATTTTTTTCTTTAAGTTAAAAACTCTTCTAGCTAAATGCAAGGGTTTTTATTAGGGCATTTTGTAACTTTGTTGTGAATTTATTGCTATAATATATATGAAGTCTGCATAAATTCTTGGTGATAACTTCAGAGTCTTTTGTCTATTTTTTGAGCTGGCTGCTGTTTTGTCAGAGGTGATTTTTACTACAGATCAGGTTTTTAAAACTAGACTCATAGAAGATAAGATGATGGCTATTGTTCTTCCCGCAGATACTATTAACAGATTTTAGGGAAGCCTGAAATTCTTTTGTTTGAAGATGCTCATTGCAACCAGCATTGCCATTGTTACCAAAAGTATTTTAATTCTGTTCAGTTTTAAATGGGGCAGTGTTGAAGAGTTGAGATTGAATGGGCTGCCTGCTGAACCATCCTGAAGAAGGCTGCCTTTTTTAGATTTGAAAACTTGCATTTAAAGTTGCTAAGTGTGTAAATTATTCCTGCTACGCACCTAGAAACCTTTGCAATGTCAGGTGGTTAGAAATTAAAGCAGTGCCTCTCAAAAGCTGCATGTGTTAGGCTTTGCTGCTGTTTAGGGACAAGATTGCTGAGCTGATATAAGATCTTTCTGCTTTGGGTTCTAATCTGTATCCCTGGGTCGGGCTCGTCTGATCATTCCTGAGCTCATTCAATTAGCTAAACCAGCTGAAAACTAACTAGGACAAGAGCAGCATCATTGCTTTGCTTAGGGTTGGTGGGAGTGTGAAGTAAGGGAGGAGGAGGGAATGAAGTATGGAAGCAGTGGGACCATCCCAGCTGAGAGCAGTTAACTTTTAGATTGACTATTTTAAGGTAAGTGAGAAGTCCATCAAGGTAACAGGTGTCAAACTTGGTTATTTCAAGCTTCTTTGCAGCAGCAGTGCTGCTCTTTGGACCTGAAGGTCAGTAGTGAAAATGTCAGGTGTGTTTGTGCTGTCCTGGTGAAAACTGAGAGCAGTAGGGGCTGACACTTATTAAACATGAAGGGTCATGACTGATAACTTTAGGTAATACATGATTTTTGAAAGGGGAATTAGTGCTCGTCTGTCTTATGAAAAAATCAAAGTCTGTTTTTGATGCTGCTGGTTTTGCCAGACAGGAATATACAAACATAGCTGAAATAATATTCTTGAGTCTGATCTCTTTTCATACAGAAAATTTTAGTCTGTCTAACGAACAAGACATACAAAGCCGTTTATTAGTGAGTAGTCTAGTATGAATTCGAAGCACACTGATTTGTCTTGATTTGCTTTAATAATAATCATTAAATATTATGTGTTTACTGAATATACAGTGCACATTCTCAGTTATTTTCCAAGTGTGTCCTTTTAAACTGTAAATTTGAGCAGCGTTGGGTGTTGCAACATCTGTAATTCACTCAATTTTTTAGCTAGGTGGCAACTTTATATAGCTTGTCTATAGTTTTATATGTGAGGCAGAGTGTTTGCTTCCAAGTGCAGCATTTGTTGTCTTATCTGCTTTTTATTGGGTAAAAACCAGAGATCTGCTGCCACTTATGGAGAGTGTAAACATGTTAAATATCCCAAATTAAATGGCTATCTTGAATCAGTCAGCATAGATTTTTCTGTCTGGAGGGGGGTGGTGTGTGGGGCAAACCAAAAATATTTAGCCAAAAGTAGAAAAACTCATCTTATTTAATAGAATACTAAAGATATCCTGCCATTATGGAAAGCTCAGAGTAATTTTTACTATAAATATATGAAGAAAAGAGAAATAGTAAAAACAAAAGCCAACCTCTTATCCCCTTCACCACTCACAGCAGAAGAGGAGGCTGAGGTGGATGACGGGCTTCAGAGATTGAAAAATGCCCAGGAACTCCAAAGAGGGGTTGTTATTGTGGACAGAGAAATTGAATTATAAGATTATGCAAATAATGTTGTGAAAAGTATGAACTATGTACACTGGTTTGCCACTTTTCTGGGTAAAGCACAGGGATACTAAATTTAGTTTGAGAGGTAATGCTACTTAATATAATCTATGGAATTATTGCTGTGAGCTAAGGCTCATAGCTAAGGGTTTAATGGTATTCTGAAAAGGCTAGAAATTTAAAATAAATAATGAGAATATAAGCAGTTTTATCTTTTCCTTTCATGTGTTTTTGCTTTGCATTTCTCCCATGTTGGAGTTTTATGTCTGTTACATGTAGTATTTTGTATTGTCCACTGTAAGTAATTTCACTGGATTATTGGGGATATTGCTTCTATTTAATACCATGTTTTCTGTATCCTGAATACCATATATCTTCTCTCCTTTGAGATGCTTTCTGCACAGATTGGTGTTGGTTTGGCCTTCCAAGGAGAGGGAATTAAATGTCAAGTTACTCATGTCAATTAAGTAAGATCTAGATAAATTTCATTTGTGGGAAAGAGGGCTAAAGATTTTTATATGACGGAGTATATATGTGAGTGCTGAAATGGTGATAGTGAAATTAATGGGATTTTTCCACCATGACTAATAACTAGAGAACTGGGAGTGAATGGAGTTGTAGAGAAGCATAAAACTGTGACATTACATTTATTTATTATTTATGATAAAGCAGTGTGCAATGTTTTCTGATATACTTCTCAGTTTTCTCACTTTATTCACGTGTTAGTGATCTCAGAAATTACCTTCTAAGATTTAGGCTTACTTGTGTTCGTGTCCTTAGGGATGTGATGCCCATGAAGTGACTTTGTCTCTGAAGGGGCGGGATGATTGAGCATGCAGAAGCTCTGGATCACAGTAGTGTGTAGTCAGCCTGAACTAGTGAGGATGTTGGTTTTACAACCTTTTTTACCAAGTTCTGAGTCCATTGGCATAAGAGCAGTCCTTTCTTGAAAGAAAGAGGAAATTATTTCTGACTGTATGTGCATCTATATAATTAATCAGTTCAGATAATAGAAGGTAGAAAGTTACCAATAGACTCTGAATTGCTATTATAGTTGTCTGGTGGTGATAATAATTAATTTAAATAATCTCCAAATTGAGAACACTTCTATAATCACTTGATGGGATGAGTTAATAAAATTATTGTAAATCATTACCATTTTATGATCTGCTTAAAATTTCAATCTTATTATTTCCTAAATATGTATGCAGTCTTTACATTTATTATAGTCAATAATTAAATATGTAATGCAAATGCAATAGGGCAAATTGAGTTTTGATGATTGGGGAAAGAGGGAGGGGTAAGCATTTAATTTTTGTTTTTCTCGTTTTTATGGTCATCTGTGCACCAAATGCAGGTCCTTGGAAACAGAACTCTTCACTGTGATGAGCCTGATACAAATGTTTGTAGCATATTAAGACCCCTTATTTAGGTAAAGTTTATAAATTGTGTGCATTATACGAGATGATTTGTCTCTTTTGATTTGTCTCATTTGATCAACAGATAGATAATTAATGCAGAGTTATAATTTATTTAACCAGTTATACATATATAAAAGAAGATTTTTTTCATTACATGAACACATGGGAAATACAGTGCCAAAAATCCACTTGTACTGAAAAGTACTATAAAGGGGAGTTTGCCGTGTTTTCTTATGATGGACAAAGGTTAATAAATTCCTTGCATTTCACCTTCCATGAAATTTTCTAGTCTTTTTTCAGTTGTATCTTGTGTTAAGGACCCAGAGAAGAACGAGAGATTTATTTGCCACATGCTCGTTTTTTTAATATTCAATGTATAATCTCAAATCAGGTTTTCAGTGTGACACGATATCTTAAAAATTAAAAACATACTTAAGGAAATTATTTCTAAATTAATTATATTTAAAACCCACTAAACCAACCAATATTTTCTCCCATTTCATGTGCCACCCTTGAGGTTGTATAATGATACAGGCAGCAGTAGGAGTTTCTGTGGACCTGTCTTTTTCCATAAGCAGTGTGTTGTGTTTTATCATTTGAGAAAGCTGTTCTAGAGATAGAGCCCCAGTTTTAGATCTGAAGTTTGGTTTGGGAGTCTACTGCAGAATAACTTTATGGGTATGACTGCAATTCCCCCTTTCATAAAGGAGCCCAAAAATGCCTTTTTTTTTTTTTTTCTTTTTTTTCTTTTCTAATGGAGAGAAATGATAGTCTTACTGTGGTGAACTGATTTGACCTTAGTTTTCAGGCCTCTTGGCATTACCCCATAGTAAATGCTACACTCAGTGAAACTCCAAGGGCAGCTCTGAAAGGCCAAAATTCTGAAAATTATTTTTGCTACTTAGCTTATTTTGGAGATGGAGATGTTAAGCTGAGGAGATTGAAATGCAAGGATTATTCAGGGTTTTTTTGTTTGGATGTATTGTGTTAGTTTGTCAAACTGCATTTTTTTGTGTGTGCTCTGAATCGATAGGTGCCTCTGCACAAACCAAATCACAGCTTGAGCTTCTTATACCTAATTCTGTTGGTTTTAATAACACAGCTCTTCTATAACGTCATCTCTAGATCTCATACTTTAAAATTCAGGGGTTTGTGTACAAACAGTGGAAGGAGTTTATTTCCCAGAACCTTTTGGTCTGGATTCCACATGCTCTTAAGGCTCTGAACATAGACCTTTGAGAACTGTTTGCATGTTCTTCTTTGGCTAAATGTAGGGGGGAAAATAAGTGGTATTTCCTGAGTTGTAGGGACACACTGCTGAGTGAAATGATGGGAAGATGGTGAGTGTTGCAAAAGAAGCCCATTGCCTATGTGTAGGAAGGTGGAGGATTAGAGGTCATGCAGTTGGCAGATCATTCTTCTTAAAGGAGAGAATTGCTTGTCTGAAAAGCAGCTTGAAAATTCCTGCTTTCTCAGTGCCTCTCTGTCTTAAAACCTCTGTTTTATGTTGTGAAACTCTCCTTTCCAGGATAGTTTTATTTATTGCCATGAATAGATGGGTAGAGAGGTGATATTACTTAAACACGTCTTGTCAAATGAAAAGCTCATTTGTGCAGCACTTTTAATTCATGAAGGTATAGAGAAAGCCCTTTTTTTCTGATGTTATGGAACTTGCTGAATATCCAGTTGTAACAATCTGTTAAGACAACTTGAAAAATGAATTCATATTAAAAAAAAAAGCAAGGCAAGAGAACCTTTTGTGACATAGAAAAACCATTTATCATTTGAAGTCTTATTTTTGTTGCACTTCTCTAATGTTTCTGTTGTTGTGACAATGAAGAGCTCAGAATTGTCAGAACAAGAACATTGAAACTGGGTGAATAAGTGAAGTTTGAGATTCTCATTGTGTGTCATAATTATGGTGAATGTAAACACAGTCATGGTGATTCTTCATACCCTGTAACACAGCACAAAACTGCTGTGAGAGGAGTTGTGCTTGCTTTCACAAGTTTGCAGTGTCACCTTCAGTTTTTATCCTATAATCCTTGATTTCTGTGAGTTTGATGTAACACTGTTACATTATCTAAGCACGATGTGAGTAGCCACTCCATTGCACTGTAGTGCTTACAGGTGTGTGTGTGGCTGCAAGTGTGTGGTGGGGCAGGCTGCCTTCACCACTGATGTAACATGTGCAGCCCTAGTGCTGTGTTCTGTGGCTGAGACCTCTTGACACTCTGAGAGTTACCAGTTGCTGCTTATAGTTGGAGATGATGGAATTTGGCCTAGGTGGGGAACAGTATGATGATTCTGAACTGCAGGACTATGGTTACTCTTTTCCTGAAATATTTGTCACCTAATTTAGACTGCATAGCAGGAAGGGTTTTCCCTATTTGAGACAATTGTAGTCTGTATATGACTTTTCTTTGAAAATTGTTTGTAAAAATTGACTTTTAAGACTGTTGCATCTGAAAAGGGAATTTTGTTAGGTGAGGATAATAATGGATTAATTTACTTACTGAAAGTTCTGAGCTTAAATTTTACTGGGCAGGCTTAAATTTTGCAGGATGTGGCTGTCATAAGGGAAAAATAGCAGTACATTTTTAGCTTCTGCCAAGATATCTGTGACAGATGGTGTCTTGTCTTTCCAATTTGAATTCTTACCATTCTATAAATATTGGAATTACTTATTAAAAAATTCTGTAAATATGGGAGAGAAAAAAAAAAGGTGTTTCCTCGCTTTTAAAAAAATGCATCATGGTCGATATAGGACAGACTAAGGGATATTTATAAAGATCTTGGGCAGAACAGCACCAGTAAGAACAGAAATCAGTATCTGAACAAATCCAGAAGGGCCTGGTGAAAATGTGGTTCACATTAGACAAATAGCCACATGAAAAAATATGTGCGTGTTTTGGTGAAATAATATTAAAATAGTCCCTGCAGGTGCTTTTGTGGTTCAAAAAGTTCTTTAGGGAAAGCTGAGGTCTGGAACATCGTTAATGCATGTGCAAAGATGGGCAGCTGGTAATTTCGGGGCGTTGCAGATGCTCTGTACTGCTTTCAGCAGCCTTGTCTGATTCATTCATGTGTCCTTCTCTGAAGCACCATTTCAGCTTTTGTGATAACCAACTTTTTCGGGACAGACTTTGTAGAACTTCTTGTACCATTGTATCTGGTGCTTATTTTTCATTTTAGAATTGCTTCCAAGTTTATAGAGCTCTGTCTTCTGTTGGATCCCAAATAACTTGATTCTTTGAAGGTATGCTGATAGAACTGTATCCTTGGCTGCTGCTTCTGTAAGGTCCTGCACAGAGATTTGTCTCCTGTATATTGGCTGAGATATTGCTGAGGTTGTGTTTTTCAAAGAGTCTAAAGATGTAATTTTGTGTGTTTTTTGCACCAGTTGGAGTTAAGTGTTGTCTTCAGCTGACATTTAAATGTTAGATCAAAGGAACCTTAACTTTTTAGACATAGAGACTCTTGTTTGATATTGCAGTTATTCTCCTGGGGTTAGTCATGTTCATTTAAGTTTATTAACCTCCTGTCTTTTGATTCAAAGAAGGTATTTGGTACATAATCTACTTTCTTTTTGTGGAAGAGTGAAAACAACCGTTTACAGAGCTTCTGCTGGGAGGTTCAGTTTCATTATTTTGGCTATCAGGCAATGCCAGTGCTTTGCTTTAAGACAGCAGTTGTAAACATTCACTGTATGAAATTCTGATATTTTTCTGAAGGAATTTTCAGAGAAATACAGTCTCTTCAAGCTCATCCTGATTGCTGTTCTGAACAATGGGCCGTTGTAGTTCAGCGAGAAGCCCTTTATTGCTGGCAGTTTGTGTTTCGAGTTCTGGCTTTTTCTTTACCAGACAGAAAACTCTTCATATTGTTAAAGAGAAATTCCAAAATGGCTCAGTGACCTCCAGCACAAATACATTCTAGGAATGTAAAAATTATTGTATTTGGAGAAAAACTTGCCAAAGTTGGATTTGGTTATCAAACATACTGTTCTTTATACCTCAGTGTGATACTTGTTAATTCTTAAAGAAATAACTTGGTAATTTGCAGAAAGAAGTAGTGTTTAAATTGTGTGGAGATGACTGTGTTACAGTTGCAGTGCAGTTAGTATGGGAAATTAAATGCGCATCCTTTTATGCATGTAAAATGGCCTTGTGTTGCTTTAAAAAGTTACCACTTGCATGAATAGTCTTTCTTGGTAAGAAGCACAGCGCTTAGTGTGAGTGTAGGTCATGTTTAGGAAAATGTGTGTGTAAAATACAGATCTTGCTGGAAATAATTACAGAATACTTGATGCTGTATTGTTAAGTTACATGCTGCAGGTTGAATATAGCAACTTGGCTTGCTGTTCTTGAGCTACATAGCAATTGACAGAAGGTTTACTTCTAATTTTGAAGTAAATGGACCAAAACTGCTTGTTAAACTGGGAAAAAGAATAACTACTAGTTACAGTGCCTGCAGAAAAGGGTTGATTTTTTCGGCTTATTTTCTGAGATTCTTAAATTGTAGCAGCATAGCAAAGTTTGAGTCTAGTTAAAACAAAGAGCCTCGTGAACCTTCTGGTTTTTTATGTGTTGACAACTCTACTACAAACATGAACATGAAGGGTTCTGAAAAAAACCTTATTTCTAGCAGTCTAGAATTAGACTGGGAATTAGGTTGAGACTCCTCTTGAGGACCTGACTTTTATATTTCTAAAATGTTCTCTAGTTGCTCAAGAAGTGCAGAACAGAGATCTAGGGTTGGCTAACAGTCTCTACATAAGAGGCCAGAATCCCATTCTCACTTTTCCAATACAGTGTTTTGTCCAGTGCTATGGTAACAGGAGCTAAAGGTTGTGAAAACATTCTTTACCAGAAAGCGAGCAGATGCTGCTCTCAAGGCATATAGAGAACACATCTGTCAAATGAGAAGGCACTGGTTTTGATTTTCAGATTTCAGAGTGAACTTCTACTAGCTTTCTTTCACTTTCTTTATTGATCATGATAGTTTGTTTAGTTAGTCTTCATCCTGGGTTCAGTAATGTTTGGGTATTATTGAGCGTTACCACCACCGCCAGCAGATGGGTTTTAGAACAGAGATCAGCTTTCAGCAGGATGAACATAGATATCAAGAACAAATTGACCTGCTGCCTGCTTCTGCCCTCTTTTCTGACAAACTTTTCCAATGAGGGCAAGGAAAAAGGCCTGTGAGTTGTGATTTTTCAGAGTCAGACAAGACTATGTTAATGTATGGTCGTGTAATGGAATGCATTTTAGGTGATAGGACTGGCATGTGCCATGGTGTAGCATTGGAGGGGCTGGGGGCTTTGGCCGGTGGATGGTTCTACATAAGGCAAGGAAAGCTGTCCTGTCTATTTGTGTAAAAGCAAAAAAGAAAGAGAGAGAGATCAGGCAACTTTTTGTGGAGAAATGCAGGAAAACCCCTTTTGAATTTTTAGTTTTGTGCTGTAGAGCTTATCAACTGCCACTGCAGCTCTCACAGGCTTTGCTAATTTGAGCATAAATCTCTAGGTTTTGGGATATGCTACCAGTGGTTCTTTTGCCTCCTAGAGGAGTATAGTATATTGCAGCTGTTGTATGAAGGTTCCTTATTTTGATCTCTACTTTTTCATATGAAATAAAATATGTTTTTGGGTTTTTTTGTCAGATTGTGGGCATGTATCTGAAGACAGTTTGTTCCTTTCAGTATGTCCGAATTGGCAGCAGCTTTGAAAAGTAAGAATAATTTCAATTTAGGGTTAACTGATCACTGTGAAGGAATTTCTGTAATCCAAATGTCCTTATTTCCTAGACAATGGAGAGTGATTATGCAAATTCCTGCCAACAGTTAGTTTAAGCCCTCTCCTCTCTCTACTATCTTTGAAATGCATGCTTCTGTTACCTGATAGCTATGCCTGTTTATTTCTCTAAAGCTTTTTTTTAGCCACAGTTATCAAAGGTAGTTAATTTAAAGTAAAATAACATGATAAAATTTTGGGGCTTGCTCATGTGAGGAAGTAGAGACGGTGAACAGCAATTGAAAGACTTGTGTTAGTTGACTTGACAATGTGGGAAGAATTCTGAGGATAACAGGACTATATTTGTTGCGGACACACAGGAAAGGCTTTCCAGGAGCTCATGTTCCTTGGGCTACCTTACTCCTCGCAGTGCCTCGGGAAATGGGACTGTGCAGCCCAGCTCAGGGTTGCTGTGGTAACTGATGTGGGTGTTCTCTCCACACGTGCCTGTCTCTCTTTTGGGAACTATTTGCTGCATAGGGTGTATATACACTGGCAATTACATTTGTCATCTGAGTGATTACAGTAGGATATGAGGTTATAAACAGTGATGGTGAGGATATGGCTGTGTGTCCTACTTAGCTTTTCTTGCTATGAGCTTGTGATGTCTGGCAGTGGACACTTGGAAGCAGAATCTGCTTCTACTGCCACAGATCACTCTGCCTGTGATTCTTAATGGAAACCATTAGTTGACCTCAGTCATTGCTATGTAATGAATTGGGAATTTATAGTGGAAGGAAGAAACTGGCAAAGTTGGGAAATAACTCAGATGTTACATAAACCCCTGTGACTGCATAATATTTTGGGAAGCTGAAATAGATATCCTTTCTTAGAAATGGTAGATTTTGTGAGATTTAGAGAGATAAAAGTCTGTTCATCTCATATTGCTAAGGACAGTTTGTGGAAATAGCATTTTTTTGTACAGCAGAATGTAATTACTATACGATTGTTGTTTGTTCTTACTTCTGAAAGCTGCTTTGCATCTGAAAAGTAATTTTTGAAAATGCTATGACTTGCTTTATTTTTATCAAGTAACTGTAAAATTAAATTTGAGTTGAATTGAGTTAATCAACAATTTTGACTTGTACACTCAGTGAAACGTCTGCACACTAAAGCATCCTTGGTGAGTAAGGAATTGTGGAACAGCAGATACCTGAGATAGTAGAGTTAAGCCTGCAAAACTTTGCTGTTTCTGAGGTTCTTAATTCAGTGCATTTGTATTGTCTTAGCCTCTTATGGCTACAAATATGTTGATTTTGTATTGGTATTAAAACCAAAATTGGCCTTGTGTTTGGAACTCTAATGATGTTGATGTAGGAACTAGAAAACAATCCACTTCTCTCAGCTGTGTTATTGCAGAAGAGCTACCAGAGTAAGGTGAAACCTGCATTGTTTAGCAGAATGAGAAGGGGATCTTAAATGCACAAGGGGAATAGGAAGCAGCAGTGAGAGAAGCCTTCTCGAGTAAGAGCTACGTCTGATGCTGTACAGCAGTGATGAGTAACTATTAATATAACGTGTTAACTGTATAAATGCATTTGGATGCTAGTATGCTGTTCTGGTGATACTTCTTGTGATATATCACTTTAAACTGTGTTATTGATGTTTTAAACAAGCATTTTTATAACCTTGTCTGGTAGGTTTGTCTGAATGCAGCATGCCTTATTATTTTTGCATAAACAGGACTTTGGCTCTACTTTGAAGGAACAGGAACTTGCCAGTTTTGGTGAGAGCAGGACATTTGCATGTAAAAACTGGTCAGCTGTGCTTGTAAGTGTATGGAAATCAATACTGAGTTTGATCCTGGTGATGGTTAAGGAAAACAGGTGACACATTTGTTGCAGTGATGCAAGCAGCATGAAAACAGTGGTGCAAGTGATTAGATGTCAGGGAAGCTGTGCTTGTCCTCAACTATCATTTGTTATGTTTCTCTCTTGGGTGGAGTAGACTGATAGTCTTGTCATAGATTTCAAACCAGTGAGTTAGTTTTGCCCTCACTGGCAGCCCTGAAGGAGTATGGATTTTTAAAAGTTGCTTTTCCATTTAAGAGGTTAGGTTCCATGTATATTTAATTGAAAGGGAGCCTTCCTAGCTGTTAATCAAACCTACATTTTGAGGCCCAGCACAGAACTGAAAACATTAAATAAATCTACTGCAGTGAACCAAAAGGCTGCAACTTAATGCAAATGACCTGATACAGACTGCAGTGGATTATTGATACTGAGTTTCAGATGGCCTAAAAATTAGGAAGTCACATTTGCAATCAAGAAATTCTAGTGACATTTAGTGCATCATTACAGGTTTTTAATAATCTGGAAAAACAGAATAACCTGATATCAAGGGCTTTATTAAAGTATGAATACTAAGAGTATATTCCTTACCTGGTGTGCTTGCTGTTAGCATGCAGATAAATTAAGCTAAATTATAATTTAACTAAAAATGGGAATAATATTATTTATAGCACTGTAATAAGATTATATACACTTATATGTCATATAAGTGAATAACCTTGCATTTGGAAATTACTTTTCTTTTTTAAATATCACATTTATTACTTGCTCTTTGAGTGTTGTTGAATTATAAAATCTAGTGAATACTTTTGATACATTTTTAATTCTAAGGCCAGTATCTTCTGTAATGATTATGTTTGGCAGTGTTCCTTATACAGCTTTGTTGATTGCTGTGCTTATATTACTGTGATCTCTTGTCAAAAGGTGACATTTTTTATTAGATTTCGGATATATAGAATTCACAGTGCTGTGACAATAGTCCTAATCTCATTTCTTTCGTTTATTTTAGTAACTTCACATTTAAAGGTGTTTAAATTTTACATGCACTTTGTGTGAACAGCAGTAATTGCTTTCATGTAGATGTTGAGTAGAGACTTCGGATACAATTGTGGAGAAAGCACTTTTCAGTTTGACAGATGTTTATAAGGTGGGATGGTTTAGGTGCCTGACTGCAACCTCTGTGTGCCTGGATGGTCCACCCTCAACTCAGGTTTCATTGAGTGCTGATTCTTGCATTGTATATTGTCACTTCTGAGAGTAACTCGTTATTGTCCCTAGGAGACTTAATATGCTGTGCTCCATTCTTCAGAGATGGGACAAAGAGTTTTCAAGCAGGTTACTTTAATCATAGTTGGGTGTTCAGATAAGGTCATGCTAAAAATATTGTGAAGTAAAAATATTCTGTCTCCAAAGTCTAGATCTACCATTTCCACTAAGTTGTATGCCAAATTACCAGTCCTGTTACTCTTGTTGCTTCCCCAGTTTTGTGGTCTCAGTGTGTGTTGCTGCTTGTATATTCTTTTGAATGGAGAATAATAGAAAGCTGTCAGAGAATTTACCAGTGGGTTTGTGGCAGGGTATGTGTGAAGCAGTGTTTTCCATTTGTGTCCAAAATATTTGCTTATGTTGTTTAATATTTGATTAATTCTTAGTGTTCAGGGTGCAGAGTACATGTAAATGGCCAATGACTACCAACTCCCCTTAATTTTAAAATAAATGTGTATACATTTGAGTAGAGTGATTAAGTGATCAAACTAACCTTCCCTCTTCCTAGAATAATGATAGCAGCAATAATTATGTGAATAACCAATTATGTAGAGAAAAATGTTAACACGTGGAAATGAATAGTGTAGAACTTATCCTATTACAGTTGTCAGAGAACAAAAAAGTACTGTGCAGCTTTGCTTATACTAAAAAACAGGTAGACTGAGTTTCCCAGTGTTCAGTGGGAATACGTGGGTTGTTCTGCACATCCGAGAGGGAAATGTTGGGTTTTTCTGGTGCTATAGAATAGAATAAGTGCCTTAGAGCTCTATGGCACTTATTTTTTTTCAGGAGCTCTGGGAGAGCTCATTTCCTTCTGTCAGTGGTTGCTTCTGCTTTTTCATACTTGTTTCACCTGCATTATAGACCAGCTATTTATGAATTGGATGGTACGTGTTTTTCATGCTGGGAATGAGCAGTTCTGGTAGTGAAAGAGGAGTAAGGGATATTCTTTAGCAAGTAAGTATTTAATGAGCGAGTTCGTTAAAACAGAGAACTGTTGTTTTTTTCACTGACAGTTATGTAACTCTTTGGCATGATTTTGACATAATTATTGGATTAATTGGTTTTATTCTCAATCATTTTTTGTAGTTCACGAAAGGACCTCAGAAAACACTTGGATGGGCTGAGCAAATGCCATCTGTGCAGTTGAATAAAAGTGTGTAAAATATTTAATTATGTATGAAGCTTCCAGTAACTTCAAGGAATTCAGCAACAATTAAAATGAAAAAGGATGATATAAGAGCTCCATCTATTTTTCACAGGAAGACTGAAGTGTGCTTTGTCAGTATCACAGTTGGGCACATTTTGTACTGAATAATGCAAGCTTGTTGAACTCTGTAGTGTGCAGCTTTTGTTCTTGGGGCTTCTTGAAGCTGATGCAACCTCAGCAGAAACCTTAGGGGGTTTGCTAGCTGGTCTTCAGACAAATGATGGCTTGGGTTTGTGTTAAAAGTAATCAAAAACCCCAACTGTTATATTCATTAAATGAAACTAATCTTCTGTCTCACTTTTTAAATTTTATTATTACTTTTTCATCACATGTTAAATATGAGTTTTGTTTCCCTAAACAGTACTGTTTTGAACAATAGCAAGAGATGCTGTATATCTTGGCAAAGTGATTAGTATATTCTGGACACACCTTTTTGTGTATTCAGTCTAGTGTCAAACTGTTTAAACTCAGCTTCCACTTTGATACCTAAATATTACTGCATAAATCTTGCAACAAATGTGGATAGAGCCTTCCTAAATCTTCGTTCACCAAGTTCTTAATAGTAGTATAACAGACTTTATCACTATGATTTGGCTGATCCAAATGGGGGTGGCAGAATGCCTTAAATTCTTGGTTTCTTTGGGGTGGCAGAATGCCTTAAATTCTTGGTTTCTTTCTAGCCCTGCCTTTTATGCCCTGTATCCATATAAGATTTCCTTTTGCTGATCATATAACCAAATTATTTTGACATTTTGGATACCTTACTGCAGGTTTTATTCTCTCATCTACCCCACACTTTCTGTACAGTAGTTTTTTCTTCTTTGTAATTTGTTTTTTTTATTGCTTATATAAACACAAATGATTGTGTTTCCCTAGGCAGGAGAATAAACATTGAGACATTTAATTCCTAAAATGAAAAAAATATAGACAGCAGTCCAGACCATTTCTTATTGAAATCTGGTGATGTAATTGTGTAGTGTAAACAGAACCTCCAGAGTGGGAAGAAAGAGTGATGCCTAGGCTCTGCATCCTGACATGAAAAGTAGTCATCTTAGTGCAGGTTGAATTCCACATCCTTTCTAATGCTAGCAGTTTGGTTTATACAGTCTAATAAAAAATGAGAAATGTTTTCAGGTCAACATTTGTGATTATTCCTGAGCTGTGTTAGGCTTAGTGTCCACTGTTGGACTGTCATGTGGAAGTAGAAACTGTTGACAATTCTCCAGTGTCTGAAAGTAAGCACACAGTGTTGCCCTGTGAATGTAACACATGCCTTTTCTGACTGAATGTGAAATCTGTGCATTTGTAGCTGACTTGAATAACTTTGATCTTCTCCTGTTATCTAAAAGCTCCAGCTTTGTATAGAGTAGTCACTCTAGCTGTAGCTACACTGTATGCTGTAGCTCTCAGACTGGATTTATCCTGTGAAATATTTCCATCTAATTAATCATTTGTTTTGTTTTCTGGTGGAGGCAAACCAACTGTTTCAGTACTGGGTGGTTCCACAAATAGATAACACTCTCCATGGGAGAGCAGGGGAGAGCAGTGGCTGCTGCTGTGTCTGGGTGCATGGGGTACCACTTCCTGCTGCAGCAGAGGTAGCATGTCCCAGTAGTAGCTGACACCATCCTCACTCCATATGGGGCTGGCAGGAGCATCAGATGAGCTCTCTGTGGTGAGTTAAAATGGTGCTCTTACTGCTGAGAGCAGGAGAAAAGGACGCTGCCTTGTGACTCAGCATGGACCACTTGATGTGTGCATTGTGTGGAGAAAAATGATAAACAGAATAAATGCTAAGCTGCTGCATGGAAATTCTGTAACCTGGGCACAGAAGACATGATAAGAACATTTCTTTTTAAGGTATTGAAGATGATCCAACTGTGATACTCAAGTATGTTAACACTGAGAAGTCAAAGCTGCAAGTATAAGAGGTGGAGATGAAACAGTTAATGGAAAAATATTAAGGGGAACATAATGAGGCACTGTGTATAGTCCTGGTGAAAAAAAATTTTAGGTAGTGGAAGGCTGGCAAAATTGCAGTGATGTCTGCTTTCCAACACTTGTTCGTTTTCTAACAAGCCAAACAACTCTGATTAGTTCTTCCCTCTTTATTCTTGATTGTATACTTCCTTGTGTTTCTGTGGCCATGCAGTGGTTTGGATGAGGGGAAACTTATAATGTGGTTTATTTGGTTTATTATTTATCTGGTTTACTCAGATAATTTTCTTTTGGGACTTGCCTCCTGGTCTTAATTCACTACAGCGAAGGGAGCATGCAGTTGGCATTGGGGACCTCTACTTTGACAGGTACTGATACTTAAAGTAGAACCTGAACCTCCATTATATCATGATTAATTGCTCAAACCATAATTCAGTAAGGTGATTTGCTCTTCCTTTGTGGCATCTACTTAGTTTTACTAGAGCAAGCATTTGCAAGTTTGCATGGCAGGAAGGATAATGGAATTGACTGGAGTTTAAAATAACCATTTGTTTCTGAAGTTATTTATGAAGTAGATTACACACTCAATCCACCATGCAGCCCTACAAATACAGTACTGTCACAGTGGATGGATACATTAGGTCTAGGAATGAGATGATGCCTGTGTTGGCAGTGTTGCAGAAGAGTTGTTTGTCAAACAATAGCTTTGCTTTCTTAAATTTAATATCCATTTAAAAAGTACAGATCAAACTGATCTAACACTTGAAAGTGTTGCTTCCCTGAGAGTGGTATGTGAATAGGTATTGTGAGCCCATTTTTTTAGTAGGCATTTTATGTGTGCAGGTGCTAAAGATGCTGAAAAAGTAAAATGGAGGGATACTCAGTGCTCTGTTTCATGGCATTTAATTTAGGTCACGGCACTGAGAACGCTTCTACTAGTGCTTGGTCTTGCTGAACACAATGTTTCTGAGAACTGAAGGGCTTCAAGGTCTCTAGTTCATACCCTTACTTATTCACAGTAGCAACTCTTCTTTTTGTTACAGTGAACGTGGCCAGAACACATTTCTCTTGTTTTCAGTATTCCGCACATAGATTACTGAAACTACTGTGGAGAGTCTTACCAGTTTGAGTAGGGCCAATTGATATTGGCCAGTTTTCACTGGAGAATTTTGGTGGGTGTGGAAATTGAAATAACTTTGTCTGCCTTGCAGTTACTTATGAAGCATATTGGCTGGTATTTTGATGTTATGAAGATCAGAGTATCAGATCTTAGACTGCTGCGGGTTATGTTTGAATTTTGTTTATTGATCACTTGAAACCATTATCTTATTTGCAGAAATGCCTTTATTTTCAAACTTACATATTCAGGATCAGTGAGCACGGCAATGGTTGTAAGCAATATAGTTTGGTGTCTGTGGGGAATGTAAATGGGATCTTGTTACATAGCAGCATTTGATAAGATACTATCTCTGGAAATCTGCTTTTCAAATTAAAAGATAGATTTTACACTAAACACAACTTAGCATTTCAAGTTAAATTTTAACTAATATTTATTGTTACATCTCCATGGGGGAACTTCAGATTTTTCTGTAAGTATTCCAGACTTTTTTCTAGTTGCTGTGAGTCATTCAAGTTTTCACCTGTTCAAGGTTTTCAGGGTAAACATAATTGTTTTAAAATGCTGTAATTAACTAATTTTTGTTGTTGTGAAATGGCTTGACAGTAGTAGATTCAAATAGTCATTTTAGTATGAAATTTCAACACATTCTTTGTCTTTCAGTATACAGGAAGAAAGTTCAAACTTCAGTTTTGCTGTGCCAAACGTGACTAAGTTTGTCTCAGAGAGTTTTGGGCTCTATATAAAGAAATGGAGAGCAAATCACAGTTGTTATCAGCCAAATACACAAACTGGACCTCTCAATCAAACAGGAGTTTGTGCTCATAGCAGTTCCACATGAGTTTATAGGATTGTTGTTTTATGAAATCTGTAATGTGTTTGAACATTGAGAAGCCAGTTCCTTGTTGGTTTGAACTGGGGGTGACTTCAGTTTAGCTGTTAGATTGCATCAGTGGAAGGACTAGCTCTGAACATATATTCATATTTGTGCTTCTTTAAGCAGAAAAGCCATATCAGAGGCTCATAATATCTAAAATTATAGGCTGTTTACCTTTTTTTCTCAAACACTTTGGCTATTAATGAAAAATATGGTGTATCCTGGCTTATACTCAGCTGTTCTGGATGTACAGTGTGCTAATGGAAATCAGCAGTTTCTGCTTCTATAAATAGATTGTCAGCAGCTGCAGAGCAAAACTGAGGAGCTTCTGGTTATTTTTCTTATTACCATTGAGAAATGTTTTGAATGGCTGTGAAGTGTGAGGTGGTAGGTGTGCCTGCTGCAGAGATGTGCAGGCTGAGCTGAGGGTGTGGGTAGGGAGAGGGGAAGAAAGAGTAAGTTTATAAGCCATCAGTGTGAGAGTAGAGGTAAAGAGCTCTCTCTTCCTTCATTTGGGAGTCTCTGAATTTGGAGCTCTTTTATGTACAAAACATACTATTCAGATGGCTAAAAGTCATGAGTTCTTAAATGGGATCTGGAGATAGCATTTATCTAACTTTGGTATAGCTGAATATAAGGCAGTTTTACAAGTGTGCTCTGTTGGAGAATATCATCATACTGTGCTCAGATAAAGCTGTCTCCTAAAATTTTCATTTCCTTCTCTGTTGTTTTCTATCTTCTGCTGCATGAGAAACAAACAACCAGGCAAGAATATTTACCTTCACCAGCATTCCTTCCCTCTTGCCCTATCGTGGGAGCTCTTACATGGATGAACAGCAACTGCTGCTATCCTCCTTCCTGGCAGATGAGGAACTGGTACCAGTGTAGCCTGTACCAGGCCAACTAAGTTACCATTGTTGTTTGTGGACACAGGAGGTTGCCAGGAAAGAAAAAGTATTGAATATCTTTCATGTGAACATTTAATTGAAGTCCTGTGCCTGTTTTTACATGTGTGGAATTGTGTTTTTTTTTCCTGAAAACTAGCAATCTTCTTATAAGGGTCTTATTACAAGGTCTCAGGAAATATCTTTGACTGTAAGAATTGTTTTCCTGAAATACAGATGCACTTAGTTTCTGTGTTTCCCAAGGTACATATAATAAAAATCGATGGTAGATTCAGCTTGTGCTGAAACATATGAAATAATTTTATATTCCCTTTTCTTTCTTGAATCTTGATACCCAACCTATGTGGATAATATATAAAACCAAGGAAATAATGAAATACAGTATTATAATGGCAGATAGGAATAGAGAACATTTGTCAACTGTTGCTTTAGAAACAAAACCATCAACCTGTGAAGTGGCTGAAGATCACCCAAGAGTGAAATCCAGTGTATACCAAAGCCTTGGATACTGGAAAGTTTCTCGGCATCTTAGTTGTGTGTTTTGCTAGTGCTCTCATCTGTATTCTTTGTACTGACTTAGATTTTAGTGATATTAACTGTTATTCAAGGAGAAACACAGAAATCTAACAATTAGATTCTTATTATTTTTAATGTTGTTTGAAGTGTACGTATGTTTTTAAACTTCTAATAGATATCTTGCAGATTGATAGCATAAATACTTTTAGGTACTCTACTGCTAGAAAAATGGATCATACTAGAAAAATATTGACAATGTGAAAAAGCACAAAACATGGACTTCTTAATTTAAAAAAATGATTGCTCTCAGTTTATTCAACTGCCATCTACAGGGAATAATTACAGTTCTTTCACTGTGAACGACCATTTGTGACAAGAATGAGGTCTAAATAATTGGGAGAGGTGAGGAATATGGTATTTGGTAGATCCTTTCAGGCTGGTAGGTACTTCTAATTGAAATACCAAGTTTAGAAAAACTAAACAGTTCTAAATAGTTTAAAGTCTAGGAGAAATAACTGATAAGTGTCTCAGAGTGCTTTTCAAGTTAATTGCTAAAATTCAAAATGAAAAGTTGGACTTCAAGAGAAAATGAGCTTAATTCTTTTCATAAAGCATAGAAACTCTTAAAATACAAAGTTAGTATCTTTTGTGGAATGAATAGAAAGGAAGAAAAATATTAACTTTTATTTAGAATTAGTTCAGCTTATATAATTTTTTGTCTGTAACAACAGGCAAAAGGAGTTCACTCCAAGAACCTTTGCATGAGAGACTTTATACTAAATAAACCTTTTCTTTCTGTTTTTAGTCAGCAGATAAGCAGCGAGCCCTGGAAGAAACCAAAGCCTACACAACCCAGTCATTAGCAAGCGTAGCCTATCTGATCAACACTTTGGCCAACAATGTTCTCCAAATGCTGGATATCCAGGCATCCCAACTTCGACGCATGGAATCTTCAATCAACCATATTTCACAAGTGAGGCTTTTTTCCTAATTTTTTTTCTCTTTGCCTTTGACATTACATACCAAGTAAAACTCTTGACGTTTTGTGAATGAGAAAAATAGTTTCATTTAAAACAGAAGGATGCATTTTTTCTCATATTCGTTCTGGGATTGAGTCTCATTATGTGGTTTTATATGAGTGTTAGTATGAGCATTTTACGTAGGATAACAGCTTAAATGTATTCTTAGCTAGTTTATTGTTTGGAGAGGGAGCCATTCTGCATAAGTGAAAAGCACAGAAAAATCACTAATGGTAAAATCAGATTATTATGTTAAAAAATATGAAATGGATGGCAGAAAACAGTTATTTGTCATCTTTTTACTTTTCCTGTTGCTGTAATACTGGCATCTAATGACAAAAGCATAGATGACAAAAATAGTTTGCTCCTAGCTTTTCTTAATAAAATGTACTTTGTGGTGACATGAACAAAAGGCAAAATTAATATTTCAATTTGTTTATGGCTGCAGAACTCCTGCCACTGTTTGCAGTTTTCCTGAGCCACAATAAACTAAGCTACTCTAACTAGGAACCCATGTTCCATTACCACATTGATGATAGAATTTTGACTCCCAGGATGGGCTGAGAATGAATGATGAAGTGCATGTTTATCAACCAATGACGGATTAGAAGAGAAATTAACAGCACTTCCTGTTTACTGAATATTTTGTGTCTTAGTTGACCAATACATTTTGGCTGCTAAGGGTTTCTTGATCTCCTTGTGACAGTATAAATTGATAAAGGATATTGTGGCGTATAGAAAAACTTCTGAAAGTAGGAGGCATGCAAGGTAGGAGATGAGTAGATGGAATGATCTGTTGACTTGCTGGTGCTGAAAGGGTTGCTAAGCTAGTACAGGTTTGAAACAGCGAAAGAAGTGAATAATTTTATGCTGGCTTAATGGACTGGATTGACTCTGACTGGATCTGATTCCAGAGCAGGTACAAATGGATGGGGAGGATTTTTCCTTTTGTTAGTAGTATGCTATTAGATTGCCTCAGTTGTCTCATGTAACCACATCAAAAATAAGCTGCAAAGTGTGATTTCTTCTCTTCTTCTTAGTCCATGGACAAGTAAATCAACTTTTCCCCCCAGAAAATGTCACAAATTACTCTGTGTATGTCTATGTGCTAAATATATATATATATATATATATACACATATACATATATATATATATATATATATATATATATATATATATATATATATACACTGTGTATGTGTGTGTGTGTGCGCTTCTTCACAGTCAGGTGCCAGCTGACACGTATTTCAACTGTTTGAGAGCCTGATGCAAAAGACAGTATATGAATAAAAATATCCCAAGTTCACTGAATTTTGCATTTTTATAAATGTGGAAAATCCATTTTGTCACACAGGATCTGTAAAGTAGCTTTTGTGCAAAGAGCCATAGTATTTTAAGTTTTTTCCTCCTGAGAAGCTGATATTTATGCAGATTGAAATGCCAGGTTAGATTGTCTCTGACATTTATACAAAATGGCTAGTTATTTAAAATGGAGCACTAAATTAGGCAGTACCCAACACCTAATGAAGATGTATCTGCCAAATTTCATAGGTTGTGCTTGAACAACTGAAAAAAAACTGTGGTGGTTTTTTTGTTTGTTTGTTTTTTAAATATTGCTATAAAATTGAAAATTTAGTTTGGAGTTTTTTTGGTATTTTATGTTTTTTGAGCCTGCATCATCTTGGATCCTCCCCAAATCTTCATGGAAGAAATTATGTCAGAGGAGCAGACAGTATTTGAATTTTGGATATTACATACATGAAGTGTGTTGATCCAAGTAACTTAATTAAGTTGAATTAATGTGTTCAGAAATGGCTTCATCCTATGATACCAGTGTTGTACATGATTATGTTATCTGTTGTCATTTCAATAGTTATTTTTCTTTTAAAAATTAATAAATTTTTTGCACAATGTCTGTGTAAATAAATAATTTATTTTGAAGAAATTTGATTACACTTCTCCTGAAATTAGCCTAACCTGCAGAAGACTTCCTTGGTCTTTTTTATGTTGGGTGTAAAGTTTAGTGGACTTTTTCTAATACAACTTAAAATGCCTTGTGGTATAATACCTCATTGCCAAATTATGATTTCAGTCAGTTTGACTTGAAATTATGTCAGTAACATAGAACAGAAAACAATTTGGTAATGACCATCTGCCCACAGCGTATTATTGCATTATTGCTTTGGTCAGTAAATCTTGGTATTTAAGTTTAGAAAACACTATATGGAAATTATGATATCTCAGTGTATAATCTTGCTTTTAATTCTGATTTGGAATTCCACATATTCTCCAAAGAAGAGAGCAAAATAATTTGGCACTTAGTAAGAAAAAGTGCTTGGTTTTTTTTCAAGTGTACCTCAAACCAGAAGAGGCATGATCAGCTTGATAAAATAAAATATTCTGGTTCTCTGTTCATTGATATAACGCCAATTTATATCACTTCAAATGCCAACATAATCAAAGAGCTGAAAAGGAAGCTGATAATCATTTGTGAGTTTTCAGATTATATATAGATCCTGAATAAGGAAATTATTACTATTGAAACTATTTTTATGCAAGTGATTAAATCCTATTGGTTTAAAAATTACAATTCACAGAGTCACAGAATATGTTGAGTTGAAAGGGACCCACAAGGACCATTGAGTTCAAACTCCTGGCCCTGCACAGTAACCATCCCCAAGAGTCACACCATGTGCCACACTTGACATCTGTCAAGTTTGGTGCTGTGACCACTGCCCTGGGGAGCCTGTTCCAGTGCCCAACCACCCTCTGGGGGAAGAACCTTTTCCTAATACCTGACCTAAACCTCCCCTGATGCAATTGCAGACCACTGCCTTGGGTCCTGTCACTGGTCTCCCCAGAGGAGAGATCAGTGCCTGCCCCTCTCTTCCCCTCACAAGGAAGTTGTAACTGCAATGAGGTGTCCCCTCAGTCTTGTCTGCTCCAGGCTGAGCAGACAAAATGACCTCAGCTGCTTCTTATACGGCTTCCCCTCAAGGCCTTTCCCCATCTCTGTTGCCCTCCTTTGGACACTGTCTAACAGCTTAATATCTTTCTTATATTGTGGTGCCCAAAACTGCCACGATATTCAAGGTGAGGCTGTCCCAGCAGAGCGGGACAATCCTCTCTGTCAACTGGCTGATGCCTCCCAGGACACGGTTGGCCCTCCTGGCTGCCAGATTCAATCTGCCATCAACCAGGACCCCCAGGTGCCTTTCCCTGGCACTGCTTTCCAGCCTCTCATTCCCCAGTCTGTCTGTACATCCAGGTTTGCCCCATCTCAGGTGCAGAATCCGGCACTTCTCCTTGTTGAACTTCATATGGCTGGTGACTACCCAGTCCTCTAATTTGTCGAGGTCTCTCTACAGGGCCTCCCTAATTACTTTGGTTTGGTCTGAAAGCTGATGAATCTGTTCTTATTTGCTGCCTTGAACCTTGTCCAGAAGTAGATGATATACAGTGTTTTGTATTTGACTAAGAATTTAAATCCTGAGTACAGATCATATGTATAAATATTTATACTTGTTTAAAAAATTATGTTACAGCTTTTAAGTTAACAGACACTGTGAAATGTTGCTAATGTCCAAATTCTTTAAATTAATCTGGCAGATTTTCAGGTTTTAATATTTGTATATTGAGAAATGTTTTCAGGTTTAGTTACAGAATCTAATTAGCAAGGTAATTTTAAAACCTCTTCTAATTATATAAACAAGCATGTTGTCACAAAGATGAGTGGTAGTGATGAGTTATCTCCAATGGCACTGCGTGGTGGAGAAATCTGCTACATCCACCTTACACAATTTGACTCCCATGATACTGGCTGTGAGAATAGGTATTGAATAGACTACGGACTTGGACTTCTCTGCAGTCAGCATGTGTTGCTGAGCTGGGCTGGAGCAATGTGTGCAAACTGCTTGGTCAATGTAGGAAAGTTCACTTGGACTTTCCGTTGATAAGTCAGTAAAGGCTTGTAACCTTCTTCAGTTGTCTTATTCTTGCAAGGTACAAGAATAGCGAAACTTTTAAAAAATAGCAATGTGAGTGCATCAAATAAGATTAATAAAAAATAAAAGTCCAGCAACACTATATTTAAGCAACGTTTTTCTTCTAAGATTTTTTTTAAACTGAATTTTAAAAGCCCAGACTAACAGACCGACAATAAATTGATAAATTTAAGTTAGAATGTTTTGAGAAGAGGAAGAAATGAGGGCTTCTGGAGACTTTTATTTCTGAAATTTCACTGCAGTTCAGACTTTCAAAGTGCTGTTGTAGTTTGACCCCAGCTGCCAACTAAGCACCACATGGCTGCTCACTCACTCCCTCCTGCCAGGCTATGGATAGAAAATCAGAAGGGTTAAAGTGAGAAAACTTGAGATAAAAACAGTTTAATAATTGAAATATGATAATAATGATAATAAATTGTAGTGAAAAGGAAGATAACGGAGAGATATGAAACCCAAGAAGAAATGATGCAAATGAAAACAATTGCTCACCACAACTGACCGATGCCCAGCCAGTCCCCAGGCAACAGCCCCCCAGGCGACCTCCCCCTGCTTTGTGCTGCTGACCCTGACACCACATCCTTGGGGTATCCCTTGGGTCAGCTGGGCCTGCTGTCCTGGCTGTGTCCCTTCCCAGCTTCTTGTGCACCCCCAGCCTACTCAGTGGTGGGGTGGGATGGGGAACAGAAAAGGCCTTGACTCTGAATAACCTCTGCTCAGATGTAACTAAAACATCCCTGTGTTATTCACACTGTTTTCCTGCACAAATCCAAAACATAACCTCATACTGTGAAGAAAATGAACTCTGTCCCAGCCAAAACTAGCACAAGAACTAACTTAACACTTTGAGAAATTTCACTTACCAGTAGAAGAGAGTATTTCTCAAAACTCATGAATTCAGTGACTTTTAAGTTAAATTGTAAATAGTGTTAATTTTATGGAAAATCCCAGAAATTATTTAATGCTTTTACTGTTTTAATATTTACAGATCTTGAGACTGTTTTTATTTAATTCAGTATGGAAACATGATGTTTCAAAATGGCCAGAAAATTCCTAATAGAAAAAGAATGCAGTGGTTCATACTTATTTTTCCCCTTAAGCTGTCCCTTCTCTTATTGCAGGGATCTTGGAAAGCATATGAAAAGATGATAGTAATGAGCCTAATCCCTAACAAGCTGTCATTTAAAAACTTTTACCAAAGCTAATGCAGCTATGTGAAAAAAAATTTTAAAAAACAGAATAGTGCTGTCAGGAGTCCAAAATTTCATGTTAGAAAACAGGGTTTGAAGTTATAGAAGGGACTGTGTATCTCATCTCCTTTTCCTAACAGCCTTTCCAAACCAGATGTTTTGTTAGTCCAGCTCTAACCCCGAAAACTTCTCAATAGAACTTTCTAAACTGCTGAATAAACTTTCTACTAATATTCTTCTGTCTCACTTAAGGGATTTATGCTACTACTGGAGGTAATAATTACCTGTGTGTTGAGGATAAATGTTTTCATTTCCTTCAGCAGCAGGTTAATCTTTGTTACTTCTGCTACTAATCGAATACTTCAGTGTTCCTGTCTGCTGTTTTATAGATGCATTAAGATCTCATGTCTTCAGCAGTTCTAAACAAGAAAATGAAATTTTTGAAAAACTGCCAGCAAAATGCTTTTCAATACAACTTTTAGATGTATGGACCAGAATTAAATGCAGTTTTTATACTCTTAGTCATTCCCTAGCTGTTCAGGTTAAAAGAGATGTTCTGAATCATAATGCAAGAGAAATCCCATTGGATGAACTTCAGGTTTTAATTAGGCTTTATGCATTTCATAGTTTGTTACTGTAGTTATGTCTCACTTATCACCATAGTCATTAAGAAAACTGGTTGTACTCGCAGCTCCTATTGAGTAAACACGCTTTTCATTCATGGAAACAAGCCTCCAGAGTGCCAAGATACCATCACTACAATAACATGTGCACTAAATACCGGTACTCACATTGTACTAATAGATAACTGCATGAGAAAATACTGAGAGAACATATTAAAAGTTGCATCTTAACAACCCTGCACTAATTACTTTCTTTCTGATTTGTGGATTGAAATTAAGGTCCTGAGTGCAGTATCCAAGGCATAAACTGATTTTTGAATGACCAGATTCAGAGCCATAGGATTTTGATGTTCCAGTGCATTTGAAATGCAGCTGCTGTTGCAACTGAAGTTCTGTAGCATTCTAGCAAAGGGTACCAGGGGCTGTGAGACAAAGAACATAAAAGAGTCAGTGTCATGTCTCTGCAGTTCTCTAGTGACAATTCTAGATCACAGCTGAAGTCTGAAGTAGAGGTTGAATTCTTCAGTGGTATCAGACATGAGACTCTCCTCCCAGGTTGTTGCAATCACATATCTTTAGCTTATCAAGAAAGTATATGCCCTCTGACTCCTCAGCAGATGAGGTCAGAAGTCTGTAGACCATCTCTTCCAGAACACCTCCTTCTACTATGCTGCAAAATCAAAGGTCTGGCACAGAGAATGGATAAAATCTTGTGATGGAAGATAAAATAGTACATCTTACCCACTTGCAGAGTGGTGCACTTCTGGTGCTCTGGAAAATGTTGATGGTGCTCTGTTTGCACTGGTGCTTGTACCATCAGTAGTGCCATAAGAACTGTGAAGATCTGATCTGCACTGTTGTGTTGGGGGATGGTATATGGACCTGGTCATATCAGGAAAGGACTTTGGCAAATTGACTGAAAGTGGTTTAGTTGCTAAGTAGTTGCAGAAACATATGCGTTTCTGTTAAGCTTGTATGATTCGTGACTTTCTGCAGAGTTTGTATATTGGGGGTTTTTGTGAGGGCGTCCCAGACAGTTTAAATACCCCTATTAAATTTCAAATCATTGCTTAACAAACTAGCTTTCCAAAGAGAGGTTCACCAGCATATTTTGACCTCGAATAATCTTGTTTTTCTGTAGCTTTATTTTAAGAAATATCTGTGCACCTTTAGTGGAAACCTTACTGTTCTAGGCAGGTGGAATTAGAGGTGGTAGAAATGTACCTAACTAAGTTGTATTCAATACTTAACTTTAGCAAAGTTGCAAAATCTTGAAAATACTTTGCTGGGAAATACTAGGTAATCTTGATGATTGTAATGTAAACTTCCATATAATGCCCCTGGTATTTGTGGAAATCCTTCTCTGGAAATAATGTTAAGAAACAACTTCTTGGAAGTAGTTTGGGGGTTTTTTTGTTTGTTTGTGTTTTTTGATTTTTTGAAAATTTTTTGTAATTTTAAAGATTGTGATGATTGCACAAGGTAACACAGTTCCATTTTGTTTGTCTTGTTATCAGTAGCACAAAAGGGTAAAACAGCATAACCAACACCACTGCCCCAATCCTTGTCCACAGAAAAATAAAATGGAAAAAAAATGTGTGTTATGAAAATGAGTTCTCATTTGTACCCATTCCTCAGTTACTGCAGAGCCTGTCTCCAAACTGTGAAAAGTCATCATCACTGAAGTGGCAACAAGAAATCCTATGAGCGTTTAGAAATCCTAATGCTAGTTATTCTGGATGTTTTCTTACTTTTACTTTTTATCCTCTAGCTAAAATAGTTTGTTCACAGTTCTGGCAAATTTCCTATAAGGAAAGCTGTTCTGTGAACAGGGAATTATTTTGGTTTTAAATGAGGCAAGCAACTCCATGCACCATGATTTGAGAGATAGTATTTTCCTGGAAGGGGAAGATAGGCCTTTTGGTGACATTTTCTTAGCCTTGTTACCTAATAAGATATAAATACGTGTTTTTAGGCAATAGGTTTTCAGCAAAGCTTTGTCTTATACCAAAGATTCTCTTGTGGTACTGATTTTAATATGTAAAAGGAAAGATTTTCAGTGTTGACCTTGGGCGTTCGAAGTGAAGGCACTGGGCTTAAATCTCTGGCTTTATTTTGGATAAATTAGTATGCAGCACCTTCTAAAATCTAATCATTGCTTCGTGATGAGTGACTTGTAATGTTTAAAATACTTTTCTTTCAATTTGTCTGAGTGAAACTTTATTCTGTCATGATTACCAGTCCTAGTTCAGCAAACTTTTACAGTGTAAGAAAACCTGCTTATGGTTTGCTTTTCAGGTCATAAAATTAAGGTTTGGGAAGGTATCCTTACACTTCATCTAGCTGGAGCCTATTTCAAAGACAAACTTAGAGAGCAATTGTAAAATAAAAAAGGATAAGTGAAAGAATCTCATAAAATGGTGTTAGTAAATTGTTGAGAACTACTAAGAATGGAAAGGAGAAGGAATTTTGTGAAACCGTGAAGAATACAGAGGGTAACAGAAAACCCAAAGAACCTACTAGTGTGGCTTTAGAGGTGTCAAATTCAACAGTAAATGGAAGAAAGGTGATGTAATCAAGTATATGTAGTGTATGTTTAGCACAGTGCAGAGATCTTCAAAACATTAGAACTGATTTAATTTTTTTTACTACTGACTCTGTATTCCAATGCATACCACTGTTAGTAAATACACTGCGTCTTTTGTAGACGGTGGACATTCACAAAGAGAAAGTTGCTAGAAGAGAAATTGGTATCTTGACTACAAACAAAAACACCTCAAGAACTCACAAAATCATTGCACCAGCTAACTTGGAGCGACCAGTTCGCTACATCAGGAAACCTATTGATTATACAATTCTAGATGATATTGGACATGGAGTGAAGGTAGGTGATATTGTTAAAACAGCCAAACTGCAAATACATTGTCTTTGTATATTTTCAGAATAATCTGATGCTTTTTATGATATTATACCAGTTTCTCCTTACCTGGACAGTGTGTCTATAAACATAAGAGGAGTCCTGTCCAATTTCCAGTTGCCCCTTCCCCTTCTGTTGCCCCACTGTTTCTTAACCTTACAAACCCACTGAATCTTATTTCTGAGGATACTTGGGACTGTGAGTCTCACCTTTTAAAATGTTTCTGAATACCAACTTGTGATGCTGCTGTTATTGTTTGAGTAAGTTGCCAGGGATATACCTGGGGACTGAAAGGCTAATGACTGTCACTTTAGTGCCTGAATCAGCACTACAAAATACCATCCAGCTGTAATTGCCACCAGTTTACTTTAAAGCTCACCCAAAGAAAGGGTTGCATGAGAGGTATTATGTGCTCCCTTTTCTTCTTTCTGTCAGAGTCAGTTATACACAAAGCCAGTGATGTGCTTTGTTAAAGTGAGCTCTCTACAACTTTTGTGCCACATGGGGTTTCAGGATGGGAATATGACTGCCAAGTTCGAAGCCAGCTGGTTCTCCCTTTTAAGAGTAGGAAAAAAGAAGGAATTTCAGGGCAGAGATCAGACTGAGACACAACTGGTGGCTGTTAGATCAATGTACACAGCAGCAGTAATATCATGTGTGAGATTAGATACGCATTTTTAAAAGCACATCCTGAATGTAAACACAGTCTTAGCAGGTGTGAGCTCATTGTTAACTTGTGCTGCCAGGAAAACAAATACGGAAATGAGAACACTGACAGTGTTAAAGTTCCAGGAAATGAAAGGTAAATAGCACAAAGTGGGGTCATTTTTACATGACAAACTAACAAATCTGTAAACCTGCTAAGTAGCAGTAAGGTAAGATGCTTCTTCCAGTCAAAGTACACCAGAATTTCTTTTGCCTGACTCCTAACTGCATTAGGTTATCTGTGTTGTTCTATTTTGATTGTTTGCTTGAACAGCCATTTAAATGACAATAGGTTGTTTAGCCTAAGTCTTAAAATTCAAATTCTTAGCAGTTTGATTTAAATATCTTCCCTGAGCAATTTTATGTAAGGTCTTCTCAACGTCCTGTTTGTTAACAGAAAGTCTCCTTACTCCCATTTCTTACCCAAAGAGTCAACCTCTAAACAGATTTAAAAAAGACAAGTGACTAAGCTTGATTTGGAAAACCAAACCAAACAAAAAAAATCCAACATTAATAACTATAGTTTGATCAGGAAATTGTTATCACTCTTGTGTTAAAATGTGCTACCAATTCTTACAAGTTTTGAATTTATGCAGGTCAGCAGAACTCCTTCTGGTTATGGATGGAGCATATTAACCTGTAGGATTGCTGTTGCTAATATTTTAATAATCACTTTTTGCTTTAAGGAGATAATTTTAGAACTCATTAAAGAATAGTTTTTAATTGCTCTGCAGCACAATCTTATTTAGCACTGGCTCTAAATCATTATAATTGATATCCCACTTACCTCAGTGTAGCCAGAGTCATACTTACTGTGATGCAATGAATTATGTTCTTCTGAAGGAACATAGTTCATCAAATGGATGATGACTCAAATGTGTGTTTACATGCATTTGTTATGCTTGTGATATACTTGAAACATCTTACAAATTATGTCTACAATGCACTGTATTTATCTAGAAAATGAAGAAGTACTGTGTACTTGTGAAACAATAAGCAGAGAACTTGAAATCATGCTATTCTTAATATCATAAATGTGTTCCAATCAGGTTAATCCTGTGTTTAGGACAGAAGAAAGAACAACTCTCTGCTGATGGGGAAAAAGTGGCCAGTTGTGCTTATGAACCTGTTGGTTTTGTTCTGCTTGAGTAACTGCAGATTAGTTGACTAGATCTCTTGGCTGTAGAACAGAGAGAAAAAAAGGAAAATAGGTAGAAACTTTAAATTCACCTATTTATAGCTATTTATTGTTTGAGATGAGATACTTTTCCCTTCAAATGAGCATTCAGATGGAGTTGTTGCATAAATAGCATTAAAGTTCCAGTTAACATCAGGGTGCCTCAGTCTGCATTTTTTGTTCTTTTTCTGCTGTAGGGCTTCCCCTCTAGTCCTTAGACCCAGAATTATGTATTTTCAGGAGTCAGAATGCTAATGCAGCAGGTATTCATTGCAACCCCTGAGAAAGATGGCAAACTGAACAGAGAATAATACAGGAGAAAAAGGGAGTATCCTTGGCCAAGAAATTCAAGATGCCATGCTGAGAGAATTAGTATAGGCACTTGAGCATCTTATTCCTTCCATTCAGAAGTTCAAAGCAGCAGTGGATACCGTATTCAGGAGAGGGTGCTCTACAGTATGGTTTCTTAATAGGTGTGAGAGAGAATTCAAGTGCCTCTGTATCATCCCAGCAGTCCCTCCTCGTCTTCCCTCCCTGAAGCTACAATGCTGCAAAAATCTAAATAACCTTTTGTATGAAGGAGACTTGCTTTCAGGTTTTTTTCATATGTTTCATGAGTTACAAAGTCTTCCAGTCTTCTTCCTTCCAAAGAGTTCTTTAGTCAAGAGGATGAAAAAAGAAGTGATCCATTTGGAGTGGTGCGTATTAAGGCATTGTAACTGTCAGGAATGGTGCCGAGGTCCCTGCTCATGGACCTTCCCATGTCACTGACCACTCTGACCACTACAGGGGAACCTGCTTTTCCAGCATAGTTCTGGGCAGCACAGACCATATTGGTTAATGCATTGATCCATGGAACTTTAAACTCAAAGACAGATTTTCTAGTAAATCAGATTATGTTTCTTTTTTAATACAGTAGGGTCTCTTTTTGAAACAGATTAGCTACTCTGGATGCTCTACTATTGCGATTCTGAATGCTTAATGTTGTTATAGAAAGCGTAAGAAACATAATGATACATTTAGATTAACTGAGCTGAAAACAGATCATTCAAATGGAAAGACTCGTAGTTTTAAAAGAAATTATGGGGAAAGCAGATATATGGTATTTTGCCAGTAAGATACAGGGCTCAGTGTCAAAAAGCAAGCACTTAGGCTTTAAAATAAGATTTTATTGTTGGTTAAACTCTTAATCTATGCTTTAGGAAATGTGGATATATGGTGCAGTATCCATACAGAGTGCTGTACTTCTTACGAGATGTAATGATTTGCTCTTGATCTTTGTTCAAGAGAAACCTCATGGCATCGAGTTAACTGACAGCTTTGTCTCGGAAGGAACATACATTAGCTTAATATTTTAGAGGCTTCTGTTTCAGCTAGTTGTATATGTGCTAATGCATGTAAACAATTTAAGTGAGCTCAGGCTCATTGATAAGGCTATTCTTTGACAGCTCAAATAAATTAATCTCTGAAGTTAATCCATCTAGATCTCTTGATCCATTTGAAAGAAGCTGCCTTTTTGTTAGCACTGTAAGAACTTGAATAAACAGTGTACAAGCATTTGAACATTAATTTCAAAGTATTAATCTAAAGACTTTGTGGTCAATGTATATTAAAAGTTTCAGCTTGAAGATCTTTTGTTCATGACATTCTGCTTTAACCACTCTTTCTATGATCTACTGATACATTATTTTGTTAATGCTGAATGCTTAACTTTTTTCTTTCTTTTTCCTTTCTCTTCATATCCTGAAGTTCCAACTAACCTTTCAATGCTTTTTTTCCTTACCTCTTTTATTTGCTCCATTTATGCATTAAGTGGTTGCTTAGATTTAAGGTAAGAAACCCCAGGGCTGGATTTCCATTCTTCTTCTTCCGAGATTATTACACACGGGGAGATGATTAACATGAATATTACTGATTGTTTAAAACAACACCCACTCTCTCTTCTGTGTAGAATTTCTGTTGAGTGATTTCATTGCAGATAAGCATTTTGTGATATAAATTGATGTGTTTATGAAAGGAAGCAAACACAGTTGATTTTAAAAGCTTTGTGGCAAAATATCAACTGCCTTCAGCATATCTACCAGATCATTTACAAGGAAGGGATCGTGTGCTAGCCTTGTCTAGACAAAAAGGTACAGAGAACAGATAGCAGCTGAGTATGAGCCTCCCCCTGTGTAATATTCTTTTTATCCTATATACGGTGTAAGTTATGGTTTGATTGGGATTAATGTTTCAGTGTGAGATTGCTCAGATAATGGGCTCCAAAGGTGTGTAACAAATTCAAATCTGTATATTATTTTTTAAAGTTGCAGTATTCTTAATTTTTTCAGAAACTGCTAGCACTATTTACATACTGAGAGGCACTCATATGTGGAAACATGCACAAATCAGTTAATTGTGTAAAATACTTAAGAACCCTTAAACAACAAGCTAAGTGACTTCTTTAGTTGAATATTAAATGAATCAAAGAACTCAGGCTGAAGTATGTCAGATTCTCAAGGATCTTAGAGGTTTAAGTGTTAGTAGTCTTAGTGGCTGCAGAAGCAGCAATAAAAAGCATCAAATCAATTAGGCAAGCAGTTAAATGAAATTATATGATATTATGGTGGAATTCATAGCACATTAGTTAATAGATAGGTTATAGCCTTTATCGAGTATTAGGATATCATCCTCCTCCTGAAGCGCAGCGGGTTTGGGGAACGTGGGAATGAAAGTTTTTTAGTAGCAGCTGTGACAGTTTTAAAGAGGGAACTGTTTTAGAACATAGAATGCTAATATGTAGTACGAGTATATGAATTAAAGGAAGTTCCAAGTTGATGTGAAATATTTTTTAGTATTTTCTGTGACTGGAAAAAACTAAAAAAATCCTACAAATTCCTGAGAAGACTGCCTGTAAAACCAGGTATTTCTGTATTTATCCCCATGATGTCCCTCTGAGATTGGCCAAATGGTACTTTTAGTCAGGTGTTAGGTGTATGTAGCATATCTGATAACAATGGAAAACTTTTAATAAATGAGAGAATTCTCATATGTCATTTGAAATTTACTTGTGAGGCATACAGTATTTCAACTCACATAGTATATAAATGCTTTGAATTTGAGGATGGTAAAATATATCTCCTCCCTGGCTTTTACTTTCTGTCTGCACAAAATGTATACTTCTAATGCTGAGTATGTCTTCTGGACACAGTTCATATTGGATGATCATTTTCTCAGTGTTCTTAAAAAAACAATTTGCAAACTCAGTTTTCTTTGTTACTCTCTGTAGTTGCAAATATAAACAAGTAATGACTATTCTAAAAAAAGTTTTAAAATTGTATAATTGTCGTATATGTGTGAACTGCCATATCTGTGCATCATCTGCAGTGGTGATAAGAGTCTCTTCAGCTTTTCAGAGAAAATAACTTTTTCTATTTATAGGTTTGGAATGGAAATAACATTTTTCATTATAACACCAGTTAAAATATTTCTCTATTTTTACTAGGGTGAACCTGATTAGAAATTTGATTTGAGAAATCACAATATGTCAATCAACTTCTCATTGCCAAAACCTGAGGGTTTAAAAGAAAAAAAAGAAAAAAAGGCAAAAGCAGCACAGCATCTCTCTGTGAACCCAAGTTGTTATTTCTCTCACTATAGTCACTCTACCTCAGGCTGAAAGGAGAAAACTGAAAGTAACCCCAGTTCTGTGTGAATGGGTTTTTTACCTCACTTATAGTGATTAAATATGAAGAATTTAGCCTGCTTTTATTTTTTATGACTGCAGAAAAACCTTAGTCTTAGCTAACAGCTACAATGTTAAACTGACTGTAGCAGGGCTAACTATGCTTGTGTCTGGGTAACTTAAATTTAAATTTTTAACAGATTTTGAAGAAAATTCCAATTACAAGTCAGAGGAGTATGTGTAGCATCTCCTATCTTCAAATCAATTGAAAATGACATTGTTTAATACTTTTAGTATTTACCAGACTTGGTTCTTCAATTACTTTACATAGGGGGTAAAACAAGTAAACTCACTTGCTGAAGCTTCTACTTGTGGTCATTTGCCAAAACAGGGCTGAAATTTATACACTTCACTTCCATATAAACTGATAATCAGCTGAGAAGCATATAGATATGCACAGTAAGTATTTGAGTGGCTGAGCACAACCTGAAAGGGAATTTGCTTTGAGGTAGTAGATGATGGGCAAAAAATCTGTTCATTGTCTCTGTAGCATTAATAAGATGAAGCAAGGCATGGGAAGGTAGTTTTCATTTTTCCTGAAATTGGGCATAAAATTGCTCAAGAAGATTGAGTAGCTCCTTGAAGTTTTTGAATATAATCCATGAAACATCACTGATGGGACACTTTTTCTTACTAGATTTTGGGCAAAAGATTATTCTTTTAACATTCTGAAAGTTCTAGAAAATACAATGTGACAGTAAAGCACCACTTTAAAATTTCTGGCTGAGTCCAGCTTTAGAAAGCAGCTCCTCCTGAGGTTTGATTCTGTGGAATATCTGATATTCAGGATCTTTGGAAAAAAAACCTCAACCAACCAAGAAACTTGGTTTTGGTAATTGAACTGACTATGAGATGTTCTTCAGAAGAGTAAAAATGTGGATTGAAAGCTTTGTTGCAGGTAAGTGCCTCACAGCTGCATAAATACAGGGCTTTGATACAAATAGTTGTTGCAGTCTGTTGACCAGCTATTATATCTGACCAGCTGTGTATTTCTGCACTTCTTGTTCAGTGATTTTTTTTTTGCTTGTGAAAATATTCCCAAGAATTAAATGGAATGAACTTGCAGGATTTATCAGTTTTAACCAGTTTATTTCACTAAAAATTTCTTACACGGTGGAGTGCTAAAGAAACTCAGTATGTTAAATGTTTATAAAAATGTAACTATGAAGGAAACTCAGTTGTATGTTGGACTGCAAGATGGTGATTTAATCACTGGAATCTATGAAAAACTAGATGCCAAAAATAGAAATTGGACAAACACATCTTAATTATTAAAAAAATTAAACTTTAAATGATAGTTTTTCCTAGGGCTGTAATCAGTGCTGCATTGTGTCTTAAAGTAATGAGATGGTACCTTTCTAGAACTGGCACTGTAGCTCAGTATAGAAAATATTGGATGAAATACTGTTGTACCCTTTTGAAACAGAATGGTCCATAGGGATACATTTCTTTACAGTTTGTTTTATGGCTGTTACTGTGGAGCTGGATCTCAGAGCATCCTCCACAATGTGTTACTTACCAAGGATCTGGTTTTTAAGTAGTTTCTGCAGTTTCTTCCGCAGCAAAACTTCCAATTCCAGCTCCAGTACTGACAAAGTTACAGCTTTGGTAGAAGACATTTTTTTCTGTAGTGCAAGTGCTTCCTAATTCATGCATAAAAACCTGCAAGGTATCCAGTAAAAAAAAAGCTTAACCAAGATCTCACTAGATTTATTTGGTGTTCCACCATGTAACTTCAGGTTTTTTACCTCTTTTTTTCTTCTGTGGGAAGAGGCAAAAAAAAAAAAAAAAAAAGAATTGGAAAAATTCCTTCATGCATTCTGCACAGACCCTGTGCCCTACTTGTCTGCTGCTCACAGGGTTGTCTTCCTGCTTTCACATCAGTAAGCTTTGGTTTTTCCCGAGCTTTGTGCCCAAACCATCACTGCCTCTCATTTTTTTTCTGGTTTCAGCACAGTGGTTAGCTGTTTTGGCATTTATGAGCAAAGGCAGAGATACTCCTCTGTGTTTCTGGTTGCAGGCTCTGTTTTGCCGTGCATTTTCCTAAAATAATTTGCAAGCTTTAATCTAGAAACCAACCCCAGATCCGTGGGGTCCTGCAGTCAAACAAACCACCAAGAGATGGATGCATTCCTCTGCTTTCACCCTCTCATTAAATCAGCTGCATCTGGGTAGTTCCAGCTGTGCAGAACCAGGGGAAATGATGTCAGAAACACTGCAACTTCTGACAAATACCAACTTACTCCAGAAAACAGATTTTTGGAGCTTGACAGCAAATGCAAATGTGACCTTGAGTTCTGATGTTTGCTTCGGATTTTAGAAGTTTGTAAGAGGGATGTGTGTGGATGAGGATTTGTGTATGGAAACTATATTTACAACCATATGTGCAAAATAGAAAAGGCAATAAAGTTTGAAAGAAAGGGGGCATTAATGGCTTCCTTTTTCCCCCCAAGTAGAAGTTGTCATAGGAGACAGTTGGAAATGTTCCAATATTTGTATCTCAGCTAAAGTTGCAACTCGTATAGTTTTAGATTTTCTTTTAACATCTTGAATACTTTTATTTCCACAGATCTATTTTGATCAGAACCATTGAAATAATTTTATATTTTTAATTTCTCTTCTGTGATTATTTGGCAGTAAGTCAAAGGGGAAGTTACTTGCACAGGGTTGTTTAACTTGGAGCAACTTGTCTTAAAGCCATCAGTCCTGTCAGATTTGAAGACAACCCTGTCAATTTTAATTACTTGCTCTTTGAACATCTTGCTTTCAATACCCTGAAAAGACCCTGCAACTAAGCTTACTGTCAGTGCGTTTCCCCATCTTTCAGTTTAGTCTTTTTTGGGGATGACTTCTTTGTGACTAAGTTTCTGGGCTAAAAAGGGATTGCTTTTTGTTTGGACACATTTTACGAAGGTTTTTTTCCCATCCTGGATCAAGGATATGTTTGTTTGCAGTGTTAATGAACTATCTAGCAGTCACTGGAGCTCTGTGTTAGTCAGGCAAGTATTGCCTACACTTTTTACTATATATGGTCTGATGTTATGGCATCTTTCACCTCAACTGTCCTTTCTTTTCAGGTAGCTGTAACCCACTGGAAGCTTAAAAGTTCATTTTTGGTTTTGCAATGATTGTATATAAAATAATAAGATTCTTTGTGGTTAAATATATGGAATTTTATATTAACTGTAAAGTTAACATAAGCTTTAGATTTATATAAACTGTAAAGTGGTTGCATCATCTGGTGCAAAACAATAGTGTAGCCAGTTAAAATACCTAAATGGACTATTCAGGGGCACACAGATTGGTCTGTTTGTTGTCGTCTAAAAACCAGAGGCTGAGTGGGCTGTTTGAAATATAGCAACTGACAGTTCAGTGAGCGTTTAATTAAGGTGTATTTTGTTTGTTTGTGGGTTTTTTTGACAACTCAAATAGGTAGGTGGGCTAAACAGGCATGTTTAATGAAAGAGGAAATACAGGGGGTGCTGCAACTTTAAAAAAAATTCAGATTTTGCTATTTCTTAAATGTTCCGTGTATAGAATAAAATACACTTCATTTTACACTTTCTCTTTTCCCTTCAAGTAGTTGTAGATCAGTGCTTACCTCATCCCTCACTTGAATTAACTTTAGATTTCTTGTTGCTTAGAGTTGGCTTAAAGGACTTTATAATGCTGCGCAAAATAATTTTGTCTTAAATTGACATTACAGACTACTCTTGCACAACTAAATTCAAGCATCTGTTTCTGAATCAGTCAAAAATACCCCCTTCCGATGCTTGGTTTTCTTTTCCTCCCAGCGGATTGAAAATGCGATAGCACTGGGATTATTTAGAGCCAGAAAATCAAGTTTCAGTGGATTAGAATACTGAATGTTTTACTCTTTACACTGTTGTCAATATTTATCAATTCACAAATCTAAACATTGCCAAGGTTTTAAGTCAGTTGTTCTAGTCAAATTTTAAAGGAGTAGTTTGCCTTTAACGATGTTTGCAAATACTCCGAATGCCTTGATCACTGTTTCATTTTTATATGGGAGGTGGGGGCAGTAGCCAAAGCTTACGTTTTGGAAGGAAGGAACACTGTGAAATAGAGCATGACAGGAAGAACAGAAAAAGGGATGTAAGCATACTTGTTTAGGTTTGTTGAATATCTCTGTGTCTAAGCAATAAGCATTCATGAATCCAAGCTGTTCTGTGAGCAGATCATGTACTGATTCCTGTAAGGATACGTGCATTGAGAGAGTTATGCTTGGCTGGCAGGCTACAGAGAAGCTACAAGCTACATTGTGGTAACAATTGTTTATGATTCCTACATTGATCAGTCAGGAATGCAAATGAGTTTTTGAAAGAAGTTAATTATTTTTATGCAAAATTTAAATTTACTTCATTAGTATTTTAACCTGAAAGAGGGGAAGTGGACAAACTAGAGTTACGTCACTGCTAAATATTTTACTCCATTTATTTATAAATTCTTAGAGATTAAATTGCTACACATTTGGTGTGGGGAGAAAAAAGTGCATCTTTGTATTTTTCTCAACATGGCTTTCTCTGTATGTTTACATGCACATAATTAATATTGACAGTAAATATTATCTGTAAAAAATTTTATATGCTGTGAAAGCATTAAAACATTAATGGATTACTTTGACTTCTGTACACTTTTCTGTATAAATCACATTAGATTGTGGCCTATTAGATAAGCTTTAGTATTTTTAAACAGTATTCAAAAATATTTTTGCAAATTTACCCTTCAGTAGTGCAATGTGAAATAACTGCCTTTATCTCAGAAGATGACTGGGAGGTTCAGCTAAGTTAGGCACAGTGTCTCTATTGTCAGTGATTGTGATAGCCTGAAGGCAAATTCACTTTTTTGTATATACAATTTTTAAAAACCCTATGTAATAAAGAGTCCTTTGAGCGCAACTCTTGACTTCTAGCAGAGTGGAAATTGCATATAAAACGCATGGCCTCTCAATTTTTTTTGTTTGTTTAAACCTTCCCCTACTTAGAGTTAATTGCTAAAGGCATCTCAGTGTCTCTGCCCCAGAACCTGAGCTGAGTGAAGGCCGTTTTTCTCCCCGTTCTTTCCTGCAGGTCAGCACACAGAACATGAAGATGGGTGGGCTTCCTCGTACAACACCGCCCACCCAGAAGCCACCAAGTCCACCCATGTCAGGAAAAGGAACTATTGGGTAAGTGCAGTTACTGAATGGGTAAATGGCTTTGGTGAACAAAAGGGAAAAGAGGGAAGATTCTTTCTTTTTCTGTAGTGTGAAGGTTTTTTGGTTTTATTTTAACTATTCACAAAGATCAAGAGGTGTTAGATTTGCATCCTCTTATACTGATTGTGTCTTTTGTGTTTGTGTGCTTCTGCCAGAAGACAGTGGGCATCGTCAGCCTTTCCCAACAGGAACCTTTTTCTCATTGCAGAACACTTACCACTACGTGCTTTAGAATAAAATGTCATTAACTGTGTGGCTTTGGCAGGTGGTGCTAAACAACTGGAAAATGAGTACATGTTCATTAATTAGTTATGCTGAGTGTGATGAAAGTACTTTCCTGTTAAGTCTATGAACTTGACTTTGGCCTTTAGCTCACGTTAGTGATCAGTATGTAGCTGTCTTTTAAAGAACGACCCGTCTTAGGTTTTGTCTGTGTTACCTTAACCCGTTTCCACACGGTGCTTCCCGTGTGCAGGCGGCACTCCCCGTACCGCACGCTGGAGCCGGTCCGGCCCCCGGTGGTGCCCAACGACTACGTGCCGAGCCCCACGCGCAACATGGCGCCCTCCCAGCAGAGCCCCGTCAGGACGGCCTCCGTCAACCAGAGGAACCGCACCTACAGGTACCCACGGGGACAGAAACGCTCTGCTAAATGTCCAGTCCATCTGCGCCTGCCTCTGCAGTGAAGCTCCCTCATTCATCGTGTGTACTGGGGATGTAATTTGGCACGATGAGAATGGGGGCTAATAAAACCAGAACAGTGAATTATGTTACGGTTGTTCACTTAATCCCCATATTCACCTTAATTTTAGTGCTATCGGTTACAATACTTAATGAATTACTAAGATTGTGAAGTCTTTCAAGGAGGTAGATCATGATACTATTTTACTAAATGCTTACAAAACTGGGGAAAGGTTTTGTACGCATCTTGCCTTCTGCATGTTGAAGGGCTGCACCGTGTGCTTGTACGTGACATTTTTGAACAGTCTGTGATGTTTATAGGTTGAGTAGCTGAAATTGTAGCATAGTATTTTGAGGATATTGATAATTTCAAATACAGAATAAAGCTGAACTGTATTACCAAAGGTTCTGCTAGAAGACTAGCTTTTTCTCTAGGATAATAAGTTTCCTGATGTGATAGGTTTAAATACTTCCCTGGAAATCTTTACTTTTTAAACATTTTAAGTACTTGAGAATGGCTAAATAGATGGATACTAAAGTATAAGAAATGTGAATTTTCCTTTATTATCTTACAATTTCTCATATGAAAGCATATGAATCACAGTCTAAGCAGTCTACATGTTTTAAAGTTATAGGAAAAAGGTCTGTATTTGCTCCATAGGGATTTAACAATCCTGGAATGATGTGTTTTGAACAAGGTTATGGAAGTGTTTAATTTTTGGGCAAGTTCACTAAGACTAAATGAAAAACCTGTTGTGTTGTAGTCAGAGTGAAGAGTTTTACTAAAATCCAACTTTATATAGATTTATATCATCCTTGTTTCTTTTCTCGTGTTCCCTGTTATTTCTCTGATTTAGTAAGGTGCTATATGAGGGATCTTAGATTTCAGCATGCACAGCAGCATATTCATACCCTGGTGATTTTGGTTTCTTACAGCAGCAGTGGGAGTAGTGGAGGAAGCCACCCAAGTAGTCGGAGCAGCAGTCGAGAGAACAGTGGAAGTGGAAGTGTAGGTGTTCCCATTGCTGTTCCCACACCATCTCCTCCTAGTGTCTATCCAGGTAAATGGAAACTTGCTGTCCCTCTTTCTGGCTCAACAGTAACCTTGAGCATTTACATTTTCCTAAACTCCAAGGAAAGTCTGAGTTCATCGCTATTGATAGTATGAGTTTGAATCAAGTAGTATCTTCTCTGAGAGTGTCTGATGTGCTGTTATGCTCCTTTTATGTATTAATTTGTTTATCAGAATTTTTTGCCTGACTGCCTGCATGTGACAAGGTAGGACACAGCACCTTTTTCAGTGGGCTGAGGGAAACTTCTCCATTGTCCTTTTAAGCAAATAAATGTTTTTTCGTTGGCTGTTTATGCAGATACATAGAAACGTGTTTTTAGAAAATTAGATTAAATGAGAGGCAGGCACAGAGTAAATCTTTAGTACGTTAATACAAGCCTGAGTTGTCACAAAGAGATACTTGTTCAGTTTTATGACTTCAGTCTTTCCAGAAATAGGAAGTGTTATTAGTGTTTCTTTTTCCTTTGCTCAACCTTTTCAGTGAAGAAGAGTGTATAGTTGGCTTGCAGCGTGATCTGAAGTACATGATGCTTCTGAAACGAAGAGATGGAAATTTTTTGCTTTCCTCTTTATATTTTCTAATTCATACAGAAGCTAAAGTCAGCCATGCTACTGACTGAAGCATAAATTACAAAATGTAAAGACATCTTTCAAAAGTAATGGCTTTCAATGAAAAGTTCCGAGTTGTTCCCTTCAGATCTGGGAAGGGGATTTGCTTGACCCTCATTTACCATCTACATAGGAATGAGCCTTTCTTTAACAGCTCCATTGTTCTCTCATCTCATGCATTCTAAAATACTATGCAGCTAATAAATAGCTAACACTGAATAGTCAAAGGCTTTCTCTAATCCTTGCTAACATATCTCCTTATTAACTCCACCTCTTCCTCCTCTCTTCACTTAGCCCCTGCTGGCTCAGCTGGCACTTCTCCCCTTCCTGCTACCTCTGCTCCTGCCCCCACTCCTCCTGCTCCTGCCCCTTCCTCCGCTGCCCCAGATGCTGCTGCTGCTGCAGGAGCTCAGCCCCTTGCTGATGGCTTCACCTCTCCAACTCCCCCCGCTGTTTCTTCCACACCCTCTACAGGTGAGTGTCTGCTTCAGCTGCTGGCAGATGAACCCAGATGTGATCATGATCCAAAGCTTTGCGAAGTTACTTCAGCAGCAGTGATTAATAATTTCTTTAAAAATTTAATTACAACTAGAAAATATCTGCTACTACCCAACAATAAGGTTATAGTAAGGTTATAGTAGACAATTGAAGGTGTACTAGTTTTATAAACAGCAATCATTTAATTTTGTAATTTGACTATTTTTACAGTTTTATAATTATTTATTAAGTTGTAATTTCTGTTTGCATACTGAGAACCTCATAGAATAATGATGTTCGAAGGGAAACAGCACTGATGGTTCTGGTTCAGATTATTCTCTTTCATTAATGGTATAAATAAAAAGTGCATCTAGCAAAGTATAAGTTATATGACTGATCTCTTCAATGCTTTCAAATGACAGTCTCCCCTCAATGAACTGATAAAAAGGGCAGTTTTTTTGTGTTCAGTATTAGGTAAAATACAAGTTTTTATTATGCAGAATAATATCAAAGCATTTTGTTTTACTCTGTGGTACTTTGTGTCTATATTGCAACTTCCTTTTTTTAGTGCTGCAGTTTTCATTTTCTCATGCTGAAGTTGCAGTGTGTAGTAGTTACCACCCACACCACTGTCCTGTATCAGCTTTTGATGAGGAGGTACACCTGCATTGTAAAGATCTCCTTTACACAGCCAAATTCACGTGTAGCTCCCTGCATGCTGTGTTACTTTTCACTGGAGCGGAGGCTGCTCACAAGGGTGTGAATTGGTTTGTGTGTTTATTAGTGTTCATATCTTTTAGTAAGAATTGCACCAGGTTCCAGAAGCATTCTTGAAACCGCGTTTAGTTTAAGGGGCTGTGGCTCATATAAAATTAGAAAACACACTAGAATCCATAACTGTGACTAGAACTTCCTGAAGTGTTTCTAAAGATTTTGGTATCAGAAGATGATGCTGATATCTAAACTACTTTTATGTTTAGAAGATGAGCTGTGGCATATGGGGCCTCAATCAGTTTTCCATTTTTGATGCACTGTCAGTATCCCAGTTCTTAAGCCATGTTGTATCTGTATTTTGAACAAGTCAAAATCAAGCAGAAGTTAATATTTTAATGGCTGTAAACTCACATTCACAATTCCATGAAAGAAATTTCAGGTTACTTACTATTTTTAACATCTTTTGTTTCCCTGTGCTATTAGTGAGATTGCTTGTATGGCTTCTCTGAAAGCCATAAAATATTTGAAGAAACTGGATAATTCACCATTTATGAGGTTGTAGTTTTTGATCCTTGAAAACCTCTTATCCCTGTTTTTAATTTCCTCCCTTCTCTCCAGTCACCACTAATTTCTACCAGTGCATTAAGGAACAGAGGGACAGACACATTGGAGAGATGCATCAGGAAAAATGTGAAAAAGCCCATGTACTAGGTGGATTCTTTATTAGCTGTTCCTCATCTGTAAAAAGTGCATTTTTTAAAATATACTTATCTGTACAAAACAGGAGGAATGTGAACCTCTAATTCATGCATTTGCTCTTAGAAGCAAGTAACAGAGCAAGCAAATAAAACTTGGGGTTTTATTTACTGACCTAGTGTAAAGTTTTGCAAAGCAATAAAAACATAGTGGAGAACAATGCAGGTTTTTTAGAAATTGCACATTCCTTTTTCTTGTTTCCCTGTTTGATTCTCTCCTCAACCACAGTGACCATCCCTTGTTTTTTTGCAAACTCTGAAATTTACTTCTAGGACGAATGGTGGAGACAGAATAGTTTGTGGAGGGTAATAACCCATATGGGTATAATAAATCCAGCTTACATACAGTATAAAATCTAGAGAACTTTATGTGAGCACAGGAAATAGCTTGCTTCATTTATTGCTTGTTTAGATTCAGGATTAATGACTTCAATACAAGAAGTAATGAAAACAGAGAATAAGTTTTAAAGGAGTTGTTTTAATTGGCAGCTCCCTGAAAGAGGGCTTTTGAGTATGACTTCATTTATTCCATGCTTTAAGCCGTTTCTAACATTCTCTTCTCCCCAAGACGATCCTCTGCATATCTTCCAAACAGCACCAAGATAAGTAGTATTGTGTTTTTTAGTTCTAGAAAGTAGCCATGAATCCTGGAAATGGCATACAGTTATTTTTTACATGTATGTTCCTTAATTGCAGGACTCTGAAGTGTTATTTTTTGCAGGTTTATAAATAACTGAATTTGCAAGAAGTTATTGTAATCCATTATTTAAAACAGATAACTGGGAATAATTTTTTTCCATTCTGAAGCTTTGTGGCTTAGACACCTTTGTATTTTCATACTGGCTTTTGTAAGCAGTGCTGAGGACAGGCAGTTGGGAGAGTTGAACGTGTTGCTGTTGAGACATCCAGTGTCCTGCTAGTCTGGCAGCATCCTTCTAGGATGCAGGCTGTCTTAAAAGAAAAAAAAAACAGAAACCTTTCCAAGCCTTTGAAACTTGAATGCAGATATAAAAAAGACAGGTATCATTCTTCTCTTTGCTAATACATTTCCCTTTCTAACCTAGGTCACCCAGTTCAGTTCTACAGCATGAACAGGCCAGCATCTCGACACACCCCCCCGACAATAGGGGGCTCTTTGCCATATCGGCGTCCTCCTTCCATCACATCCCAGACAAGCCTTCAGAACCAGATGAACGGAGGACCTTTTTATAACCAGAACCCAGGTAAGAAAGTTTGTCTACTCTGTTGAATTCAGCAGTGGCGAATGGAATGACCTTCAGGTCTCTGAAATTTTATGTTCTGTCTCCATTGCAGATCTTGCACTTCCAGTGTGTTACTGGTAGCCGTGCCAAAGCTGCAGTGCAAGTGCAGAGTGTTCAGCTTCCATTACGGCAAACAGCTTAAAACAATACTGGCTTTGTTGCCAAATAATTTACTTTTGATGCCACAGTCCCTATTAGACAAGCTTTAGTCCTTGACTACACCATGGACCTGCTTTGGTGTGGGATGGGTATTTGAGTTTGCTGATTCTTCATTAATCACTCTTTATCTTGTGTGCTTTTTTCTTCTGGCTAATGGGCAGTTCAAGAAATTGCACTTGTTATACAAGGGTAGGCATTAGACACTTTAGAGACATCAGTGGTGTTTGGTGTGGGATGAGAGGGAACTGTGTCATCTTCTAACCCCCCAAGGGATGTTATTTTAATGGGCAACCTGCGTTACAGGGCAAGATGAGATATTAACAGCGAGTGGCATGTCCTGTGTGTCAGCATAACATAGCAGCCTTTTATCTGAGGAGTCCTTTGTCCCATGCTTCTGATGAGACGTGAAGGTTTTGATACCAGAGTAAGGAAGAGTTTCTCTTTTGACAAAACTACAGAAGGACGCAGCAAGATTGAATGTTGACTTGCAAGTACTGCAGTGTGTTAGTGTTTTGTGGTGGTTGTGCTGATGAGTTTTGAGGGGGGGTGTGTTTGTTGGTTTTTTTTTTTTAAAGTTGAACACTGACCTTGGAATTAGGTCACATGCTGCAATCTGCAGTTAAGAGATTTGAGCAGTTTCAAATATTACTGTCTGTGAGCTGCTCTGCAGAGAGATATGTGTGCTGAACTTGAGAAGGAAGTGGGTGGTCCTGCTGGGGATGGGGGAGTGGAAGGGGTTATATGACTAAATTGTAGCCCAGTTACCTGAAATATGTGGTATTTTTTAAGCACATTATGTGCATATTGAAGGCTGAAGGGGGGAATAGGCAAGAAGGAAAGAGTAATAGCAATAAAAGAAACCTTTCAGAATTACCTTTGCAATAAAGAGGATTTTGAGTATATCCAGAGAGTTTTTGACAACTGCTGTGCATTTCTGCTTTAGCAAAGGGATAATTCTCTGCAAGCTGCCATGGCATTGTTAATAGGTAATCACAGAAGATGCCAAATAGACTTACAATAAGTTACATAACCACAATTCAGTCTGTGTACCCAGAAAGAAGATAATGATTATGGTGATTAGTCACTTTGAACTGTAAATCACAAACAAAATACCTCAATTATACTGGCATATCTAATACAATATAAATAAGCAGTTTTAGTAAGAGACTTTTTAAAATATACCTAGCAGAATACAGAATTTGTTTGCTTTGCAGTTACACTAAACCAAGGGTTTTTTTGAGTGTACCTTGAAAGGAGAGGATGCTCAAGCATGCATAATTGATGAAGACCCTAAGAACAGAGGCACTGTTGTGTCTGTAAGGAGCGAGATTAGTTAGTAACAGGACAGAGACCACAATTGCTTCTCAGCATTCCTGAAGAGGAGAAAATAGAAACATAAGAGGTGAAAAAGAGACCTTACAACAGGCGTAAGAGTGTGCCAGCTATGGCTTCTTGTTCTTTGTGGGCTGTTTGGCAGTAACACAGTACTGTTATTTCCAGTGCCATTTTTTAGTATGTTGGCATAGTCATGTTTGTTTATTCACTTGTCGTGAGGATGAAAGATACTTCTATTGCCATGTTCTTTTGAATGCCACTTCTAAGATAATGTAATTTTTCTACTTCATGGTTAGACCTTTTTAGCAACTGAAAAGAAAATATTAAGAAATGCAGACCCTAAATAATCTCAGCATATGTCTGTCCCAAAGCCACTGCTGCCAGCCATACCACCTAACAAGTGTTTTAACTTTGCAACCTTAGATACCAGTATCTAAGCAGTGTAGAGCTCAGCACAGGCTAAAAACCCTGTGGGGGGAACCGGGCAACTACTGAGGTGGTGGTGGGCACTACACCCTCTTTGTACAGCTGAATCCTTACCAGGCTGAAGCAACATAGTGGCAGGTGCTCGTGAGCATTTCTGAACTAATTTACAGCAACTGTGTAGTGAATCTATTGGCGATCAGTCACTGTGGAAGGATGGTGGGAGGCAACATTTAAGCTGGTATTTAGCTCATATTTTGAGACAGCAGAGGTACATTAAAGTTATTCTGATGCACTGTATAAACAAGATCATTATTAATAAAATATGATAGTCCCTGCACAATGCACAGACTGAAGTACAAACCAAAGGGTTAAGGTAAACAAGGAATGATATCAACCAGTGTTAGCATCACAGTTTTGATTAAACTATACAACCCAAAGTAAATGAAGGGATTTTTTTGTGCTTGCTTGGAGTGCTTGTCTAGAGTGATTTATTTTTCTCCATGGATAGCCTCGTTATTTCTTTCAAAGAAATATATATAGTTCACAACCAAAGTACACTGAAGGGACCAGAGAAACTGAAGCTAATCTCCTACGATAGATATGAATTTTGTGAATCCACATGATGTTGAACAGAGAAACCATTCTGAAATGGAACATTTTTATAGCATATATAATTAAAAAACCAGGGACTTCATAGTTGCACAAGAACGCAGAATTCATGAATATCACTGCTTCTCAGTAGGACTTCAAATTCAAGTTCCCTTTTCTTGCTTTGAAGAAATGCAAGACCAAATCTTTTCCCAGGTATTGTGGTTACACTTGAAAAAAGTAAATACTCTCAGAGGTCATGTCATTCAAGTCAAAGAAACTGTAATCAGAAATGTATTTCAGTTTTTCTCAAGAGATATCAATTAGATGGTGAGATAATGGAACTTGCATTGTATGGAGATACAAGGATATTTTTGCAACAAAAAAGAATGGTTGCTGTTGGTTTTTATTGTTTATGGTGTGTGGCTGTGAAAGGAATGTCAGTGTGAGTGGCAGAAGAAATTCAAAGTTTCAGACAGTGATGACTGGAACAAGCAAACAGAAGAAATTTTGAGACGTGACTTGTAAATGCCGTGGAGTTCTTTTCTCTTGCTATGATGATGTGAGTTAATTCTGAAAAATACTAGATCATACCTGGCAATTTTCTTACCAGCTCTAGAATTAGTCTGAAATTTACTTAGTTCTGTCTGCAAGCTAAGTAAATGTAGTGGTACATGAAGTGTAGGCCTTTTTCCCTTCATCCTTCTGGACACGATTAAATGTTTTTTGTATGCCACATACTAACAAGAAAATTATTTATTTGTGCTTTTCCTGAGGTGTGCTTTCTGAAAAATAATCTCGCAGCTTGCTTAAAGAATATTACTGCATTACTCAAAGTGATATTAAACCAAGATAAAACTAGTTAGCTGATTTTTTTTACCAGATAACTGAAACTTGTATTCTGGGCTTAAACCACAGTTCAGTGTTACATGTGCAGCTGGCTGAGAGTATCTTCTTTAATTGTGAATTCACATATATTGTACAAAGACAGCTCTTCTGGTACTACTAAAAGGGCTGTTCAGAGTTCAGTGCAGTGGTCTGTGAAGTCAGGTGGGAAGGAAATGAGGCAGCACATCTGGAATAGGCCTTGTGGTTTGGCAGCAGCACGGTGTGCTCTGTTCAGCCAATAAGATCAGAAGTGTTGTCTTTCAGATAGTCACAGTTCTCAAAAGGCATCTTTTTCTGTTTTGTCTAAAATAACTGCCTTATTTGATGGGATTTTTTTGGCCTACGTTTTGCGGAAAAAAAGAGCTATATTCATTTTCATTACTAGGGATTTGTGGATGCTGTTAGTCACCTCTATAAATATCAATTAGGTCTGAAAGGGGAAGGATTATAGGGAAAGAGTCCTCTTGATAAATTTGTCAGTTAGGTCTGTTCACAAAGTGCTATATTCTCTAGGAATAAACTTCAGCTCAAGAGAATCTCACAGTCAAGTCAGAAAAATATTTCAGCATGGATTCTTAATGTTATGAAAAAGATCTGAGTTGGAAATTTTAAAAATAGAGAAATAACCTTGAAGAAAGGATTAGGAATATGCTTAAAGCACTGGAGCCATTTTTCTTTGAATGTCAGTCTCTTTATCTCAGCTTCTTGGCAGCCTGCTATACTGTCTGATTGGTGATAATGTCTACTTTCCTGTTTGCTGCTTTGTTGTGTTTCTAACTGAATGCCTCTCTTTTTAATTTCTGTGGCAGCATCCCTTGCTCCTCCTCCCCCCTCCATCCTACAGGTAACTCCACAGTTACCACTAATGGGATTTGTGGCCAGAGTTCAAGAAAACAGTAAGTTTGCTGCTCCATTGTGCTATGTTTTATTACTGGATGTGGCTTTTTGCATTGAGCTGATGAAAGATTTGACTGTATATAGCCAGAATTCTGCCTTCTCTACTGCCTCTGCAAGTTTCTCTGAAATTGTGAAGGGTGGGAAAAGGAAGTAATTTTGTTGGAGGTACCTCATCCTTCCTTCTCTGAATTTTATTGTCTCCAGTGTATTTTCCACAAGTTGTAACTGTTGGTCCCAGTGCAACTAATTGGGATAGGGAGTATTACTTCAACCCACTACCATGGTTATAGAGACATTTTCATGGTTGTACTATTGCTTATTTTCAGTTTCAGATACTCCTCCCCCACCACCGCCTGTGGATGAGGCAGTGTTTGATGAGTCTCCACCTCCACCCCCACCTCCAGAGGATTATGAAGAGGAGGAAGCAGCCGTGGTGGAGTACAGTGATCCCTATGCTGAGGAGGATCCTCCTTGGGCACCAAGGACATACTTGGAAAAGGGTAGGTTTAGAGCTAGTAGAGACAGTAGGGTTGTGTTTGTAACAACGTTTTTTATGAGCTCCCGTCATCCTGCTTTTGGACATGGAGTCTGCCTAGACTCCTTCATAGCCAGTATTTGGTATTGTGGTAGAGGTGCTCCTCCAAATGGCAACTTAAAAGAATGAAAGTTAAGCTACTCCTCCGAGTCTGACTCTCTTACCCTTTTCCCCAAAGGGAAGGTGATGACTAGCAGGCTAACTACATATTTTTTAACTTCCTCTATAACCTACCTTTCACTTAATCCTGATAATCATACTCATATGAGGTCAAAAGTGAATCAGTCAGTGCTGTGATTGTGTTTGGGGCTCTGGAAACTGCAATGCTGCATCAGTGTAGGGCTGTGCTAAGCTAGAAAACACTGCATATGTGTGGGACTGACTAACAGGCTCTGCTGCATGGCTGCATCTCAGTGTCTTCCCCTTCTGAAGCAGGCGTGTGGAAACATGGTGGAGTAAACCTACAGGGAAAAAAACCTGAGTAGGTAGATGGGACACTTGAGTATGAAAAGACCTACTGCCTGGTGTGTGTTCTCCTCTGAAACAGGATCGTGGTGCTTCTTACTAAAGGGTGATATAAAATCTGATGTCACAAAGCAACCAGGCATCTCACCTGACTGTTAGACCCATTCACGCTGCATCGGGTGGGGGAGAGTCAAGAATGCCACAAAGATGAACCCAGTGCAGGACATGAGGGGAGGGTGGAAAAGAGATAGAAGAGGCACTTTCTGCCAACTCTAGGTTGAAGAAGATGCTACTATTCCTGAGGGAGATGGAGGAATATGTGGGAGTTTCTTTGTTACTCCCCAACCCCATCTAGCTTGTGTGTTTCATGCAAGGAGTACCCAGGCTTTGCTGATAAACTGAGGCTATGTCAGACAAAGTGGCTGACTTGCAGGGTGTTTACATGACTTGCTTTGTCTACTGACCTCTCCACACCCCTGATTGGCAGAAAGTGTTACTGTTATTCTGTTGATGCACACAGGTTCTTTGATTAAAAGTTGTTTCAGTTTATTGTGGTTGGAGACAGTTTATTGTGGTTGGGGAAGCTTTTTTCCATGAGGGAGGATGAGGGAAAAATGCTATCTCATAGTCATAGGACTCTTTTTGCTGTGCAGTTTGGAGGGTATTCCTGATTACTGATATTAGTTACCTGGCTTCAGAAAATCATGTTTTGGAGTGCAGTGGGGTTCCTGATGTTGGATTTCTTTTTTTGGAGGAAGATGGCAAATCTTTTTCAGGTTGGGACCAGTACAGGTCATTTCAGCAAGTACTAGATGTGCTACATTACTTAATGAACTCCTCCTTATCAGGCAGTTCTGAGAATGGACAGTATCTGCTCAGTTGCATTGTGGATGATGTATTTTGGACTGGATGAAGATTGGAAGCATATTACTATTTGATAGGAGAGTAAGTCTCAAGGTTTTTTCCTGTGTTTTTCCAGGCATAAGATACTCTTTAGCCCAATTCTACATTTGTATCACTATCTTTGTTAGGTTTCTGTCATTCCTACCACCTGGCCCTCAGCACATCTCCAGTGGCATTTCAGCTGGGAGCAAAAGAGAAAAAAGAGGATCCTGGTGTGTGCAATGCCTGTTTATAGTTTCTCATACTAATGCAAGGGATGTGTGTGTGTGTACACGTGGTCTGGGAAAACATCTTTCTATTTGAAGAAATATTGACATTTGAATGATAGCATATTGTTCTGTTACACTTTTCTGTGTGACTTCTATGAACTTGTGAACTATAATAGTTTATATAGGTGCACATGTGCACAGATCTGTTACCTCTCAGGAGGCAGTCCAGGCACTTTAGTTTGATATTTACAAGGAAAAGCATATAGGATAGCAAAACTGTATAGGGGAGTCTTTAAAGATAAGCTGGAGAAAGTCAGGCTTTTAGTCAGAACATTTTTTTTGTAGAGAGAAAAAGTATAGGAAGCCAAACATTGTCTCGTATTGGTGCAGACACCCATGCAAAAACTGGAGATTTGACTGCTTTGCTGAAGTTCAGAGAGAAGTGCTTGGCTGTGAGTTTTTTTATAGCGAGCTTTGAAGCTTTAAAGTTAATGAAAAGCCCCATGCTGAAAGAGGACTTGCATACTCAAAGAATGCGTATGCTTATCCTGCTGGGAATTATAATGCTTTATCTTCTGCAAAATAATTTATCCCGCTGCAACTCCTTAAATAGTATTCTGTGCCACATGATTCAAAGCAGACCAAATGGATGGAAGTAAGTGACTGTTCCAACATATTTACCCCCAGCAGGTAGAGTAGCAATTCCTAGGATTTGTACTTGTTCTTTTGATATGACTGTTCTCTTATTTAAGTTCACATGAAAGCACTTTGAACAGGATTAGGGTAGATGACCTTTGCCATAGAAGCTGGGACACCAAGGAGGTGTCAAATACAGGGGGTTGCTGCATATTGAAATGGGATTCAGTATGACCCTGTTCTGTAAAGGGGTCAAGCAGTGTGGGGAGGTACCTTTAACACTAAGATATGCTCTAGCTTACAGCTGAGAAGGAAGTGAATAGCAGATCCATTTCGATGGAGAAATTCTTAGGTAGGATGTAGTTACTGGGGATGTTGAACTTGAGGACACCACCACGTGACTATAATAGCAACAGCCAACCTGCAGTGTCCACGGACACCCACTGCAGTTTTCCATTGAGCTCTGTGTCTGGATGTGTTGCATGAAAAGGTAAGAAAATCTTCTGACTTTGCAAATCAGATGAATGGAAATGGGTATCCAGAAGGAAATTTGCTCTCATACCACATAGAGAAAATGTGTGGTCACAGCTGCCAGATTTCAGTTGGCTAACCAGCCTGGCCTATGTTTGTGGTCAGTTTGATGCAACAGAGTTCAGCCAAACTCTGTGTAATCATTGGAGAACCAAAGATCACTGATTGGAAGAATATCAACTTAAATGAGTAATTCTGTTTTTCATAACTGCATTGAAACGTGTTCAGATAGAAACGAGAAGAGGCTCTGGCTCAGGCTCACAGGGAAGGATGCCACCTCCTGAGTCACTGTTGCTGCTTCCTGTCTCATCTGAAGCCTTTTTTTGCAGTACTGGCCTGGACTCCAGGTAACTCATGACATGTGACAAGCTCACAGCTTGAACTGGTGGGACTACAGACAGAAGGATTAAACAGCCTTTTAGAGAGAGGAGTGTTGCCAGTACAAAAATAACATGCTGGAGGAAGCAATGGTGATGTAAAAACAAAGCCATGCTTCAGGTAATGTTATAAGAGGCTTGACAAGAGGCAAATTTTCTTCACAAACTTAAGGAAGAGTTTCCTTCTTGTGAGCATGAAATAATGAATCCATTCAGTATCAGAAGGGACTAGAGTATACTCAAATGTGAGAAAGAAAGGAATTGGAAGTTACCATGATCCTTGGATTATTATTATCAAAAGAATGAAGAAAAATAGCAGTGACTCTAGGAAGACATTTTAAAATTAACAGTTGAAAAGGAATTTTGAAGGACTGTAATTGAACAGAGTACATGTTCATACAGCAACTTCTGTTTTTCAAGCTAAAAATTTACTCATTTCTTCATTTGTGTTTTCTTTGCTCAGAATTATAGGTCTAAAAGTAATTAGAATGAGTTACTTAACAACTGCTGGCACGAGTGTAGAGCCAACAACATATGTTTTTTAAATATGCTCCAGTCAAATAATATATATATAAAAAAATCTCTGTTCATACTCTGATTCTCCATCAGAATTGATTTGTATAATCTCAGGTTTCCCTAGTAAATATTTGAGTTGATTCCTTTTCTCCCTCAGAAGGAAATGACCTCTTTTCTTTTGGAAAGAACGATGAGTTAGTAGGACTCTTGGATAGTGTGCTTATGAACACATGCTGTTAATTTTTAATCCTTGCTTTAGTTTATAGAGTATCTTCCTGTCTATCCCCAGTATCAGATTTTAGGATCCCTGTCCAACATCTATTTTTTTTTTTCAATGGTAGCACTGTATGTTTCATTGCCAAGTGCTCAAAGCAGTGATTGATGCTATTTGTTAAAGTACTTAGAGTCTGGCTTAGCTCATTTTCTGTATGGAGCACATAATGATAGGACTGAGAACAGAAAAACGTATCAAGTTGATGTCTATTTTCTGCCATATCAGGACAATGTTTTATTTAATATTTGCCAGTGCTTTGTCCAATTTCTTTGACTTTCCTAACAACTTTTGTGCCTTCAGTAAGATATTTTGCAGCTGTAAGAAAATGTCCTGATATAGTATGTGTACATTTGGTTTCCACCTTCTTGGTTGCTCCTAACAGGATTCACCCACCATGGTGCTGTATACTCTGGGAGTGGCTGCTGGCCATTGAGACTGCATGCATGCATTTGAGAGATCTAAATGTGGAAGTAGCTAAGGTAGATGGAAGTTTGGGACATCAGCCTTGCTCATTCTTCCTGTGATCTGCTATACTCCTTCTTCCATGTTTTCCAGGTCTTAGTTGTGCTGAGATCTGTTTTAGCACATATATCTAATACATGAATCTTGGAGTAAGTCTGAGTGGTCACAGCCATGGGGAGTTACATTCACCTCCTTGTATCATTCCACACAAAAAGTTTTTCATACATCAGAGGAAGTTGTAAACTTCCTCTGGTGGGTCTGGAAACAGTAAGAATAGAAGAATTAGAGGCTCATGTGCTTCAAAGCATGAGCTCTTACAAAAGGCTTTGGAAGAAACTGTCCCTCTCAGCAGGTCATTCTGCACCCATACTGGGGGGGCAGTGGAGCTCTCTGAGATTGCCTGGATGAGGTAGGGTGATTTGATTTCCCTCCTCCTCCCTGTACCTCTCCTAACAGTCATGCTCTGTTCTTTCCTAGTGGTGGCGATCTATGACTACACCAAGGACAAAGAAGATGAGCTCTCATTTCAGGAAGGTGCCATCATTTACGTCATCAAGAAAAATGATGATGGCTGGTATGAGGGGGTCATGAATGGAGTGACAGGGCTCTTCCCAGGGAACTATGTGGAGTCGATCATGCATTACTCGGAGTGAAGACTAGAGGACAGAACACTGCATCTCCTGCTGCAGGAGCTGTCAGGGCTTCCCAGATCTCCACCAGCTGCTGGGGCCCTATCCCCTATAACTGAATGAAGGATAATTGTAACAACCACTCTTTGGGTTTGGTTTGTTTTTGTTTTTTTTCCTTTTTTCCCCCTCATTATAAAACAATAGTGATTTGAGTTCTTGAACAAATGGCTCTTCCAGCGGGCCAGCAGAGGCTATCCTGAGCCATCTGACTTTGAATTAAGCTGACCCATTCAGATGTAACAAACTTGTTGAGTAGCTGATACTTCACTCGAATTCTGACTTCTGACAGGCCTTGGGATCTGTCTCAGGAATCCTGTGTGCCCCCATGGTACTACCACTGGCAACAATGCCTGGCACTGGGGATGTCCTGGATGCTTGTGGTGAAGGTTACTGGCCAGTGGACATCCCTCCTGTTTCTACACTACACTCCTGTGCAGCTGGAAGAATCGTGTGCTAGCAAACACTGGGATTTCTGCACAGAGACGTTTCTGTAACTGACTTCCAGATAGCTGGATAAATCCTTAGCGTAAACACTTGTGCAGCTGCTCTGCACACGTAGGCTGGCGCAGGGGCACACAGAGCTGGCTTTCATTCACTCACCTTTCAGTTCAGACAATTAAGATGGCTGCAGCCCAGAGGACCCCCACCCCCATTTCCTCATCTTTTGAATGCCACATATTTGTTTTGTGTTCTGCACTGATGTAAATGTGCTCTTCTCCACAGCGAGCTCCTTGCCATGGTTGCTGCCAGTTCAAACAGAACTCACAGATGCCGTTGAGGGTGAAGGTGAAACAAAGTTTACAGGTCCTCCTGGGGTCTGAGAATAACCTCTAGGGGGTGTGGTCCAAGGTTCAAATCTACTCATGCCTGCTTGCACTAGAGAAACTTGCCCCCAACTTTAGTCTTATGCACAATATAATCTTAAAAATCCAATCAGGTATTGTAAGTTGGCTATTTTGTACTTGATGACTAGATTTGCATATGTACTGTGAGAGCCCTGTGCAGAGGCAGGACAAACGGCAATTGTCGTCTTCATGTCTGTTGCCAAAATCTCTTCAGTGGAAGTAAAAAGGGCTGTTGTGTGTACTGGTTTCCCATGGAAATCCAAGCAGTAACTAGCAGTAGTTCTAGCTCTTCCCCTAGCCCTCTCCATTGTTTATTATAATAGATATTTTGAGATGTACTGGTGGCTTGGGGTGGAGTAATACCAATTTGAAGGCTCTGTAGCCCCTTGTGATAATACTTGGCTTTTTAATCTAGTCTCAGTTAAAAATTCTGCTCTGTGATTGTACACAGCAGGTCACTGTAAGTGATGGCTGTACTATCTGCCTAAGGGAAGGTCTAAGTGTTACCTTTGGGTAAATATCATGCATTAACTGATTAAATTTCCTGTTGAGTCTTGTTAGCCTGCAAATTGAGCTGATCCTGTGTTGTGGGAGCCTCCTGGGCCAGGACATCTTCCTGGGCGACTTTTGACTGTCACCTGGCCAAGTTCCAGCTGGTACCAACAGTAGCCTGTCCAAGGTGAGACAATGCTGCAAGACAATTACCTGTCTTGGAGAGCCCTGTGTGTAAAGCAGAGCAGTGCACAAGAGAGCGCCACCAGAGCTGGGTTTGTGATGGTATTGGCAACAGACAGGTAATACCAGTCCCTTGCTTGGTAATTGGTGCAATACCAGGATGGAGGTGCAGGTTTGGTGCAAACCTGGGCAGGGAGGTATCATAGCTGCTCAAGGGAGAAGAATGAGAAAAAAGACAGGTGGGGTGTGTTTGCAGGACACGGAGGAATGTGATCACCTGCTGTGAGCTTGTGCAAGGTGACAGCAGGCAAGAAACTAGTTTGGTTGAAGTCTGCAGGAGGGACAACTTTGAAGAAACTGGTGTGCAAATAGAGGTTACTTTCTCCCCTGCTCAATCCACATGTAGCCTAAGCACTGTTGTCTTCTTTCTGGAAGCTAACAACATTATTGTTTGGGTGTGTTTGCCAGAACAGATACCCTTATGCCTTTGTCCTTGTGAAAACTTGTCTTTCAGCAAGACTGGGAGAAGCAGCCATGTTCAGTTCCCTCAGCCCATCATTTCTCTTGCAGCAAGCCCAGAACCACTGGTTGTGTAGTCACTGGAATGACTGTTTCTAGTGTCTACACTTTTGGCACAGGGAGGCACTGGGAGGTGCTTGCAGCCAGAGCAATTGAACAGCAGCATTAACACAGCGTGGCTGTGTTTTCCAGGTCTGTCAGAGCTTTCCTGGCTTCTCTTGCCTTGGGTATGTTTATGGCAAGGACTGAGCCCACAATGCTCAAATGCATCGTTAGAACAGCTCAGTGAGTTACTGAGTGAGAGCTCAGCCCCTGTGCACCCACACTCCAGCTGGCAGGTCATGGATTAGTGAAATGTGTCTTTAACCCAGCCCGTGTAAGAGTGAGTGCTTGAACTCTTCTGGCAGGTGGGTGGGGATAGCGTGTGATACACACCTATATCCTTAATCCTCATTCAACTGGTTTTTCATCTTGCAAGTTTTCTGTGTTGTGAGAGCAGAGCAGTGTGAGCTGAGCACTTGCCAGAGCCCAGCACAGAAGATGAGGCTGCAGAACTGTGAAAGTGGAATGTGTGACATTCCTTGAAGAAGTGGTTTTGGTCTGATGGGCCAGGGGTTAGTTTGGTCCCTGCTGATAGCATGTGGAATTGTTTATCCTGCAAGAACTGCTGTGGATGGAATTTCTGGTTCACCAACTGCTGGTTTTATGCTTTCTTATGCAGTACTAATGTAAAGAAATTTGTTGAGTTTTATGCATATTTTTATTTTGTACAGATTTTAATTCTGTGGCTTCTTTGGGGATGATGTGATATAATGGTCATAGACCAGGCCAAGGTAAACAGGCTTTGTATATTGATGTTACATAGATTGCATGCTAGTAAAGTCTGTGAGGGTTGTGTTTCCAGTTTTGTCCCCTGTACTTCTCCTTGTCCAAAATCTTCTCTCCCCCACCCCTTTTTAATTTACAGGTTTAACCTAAAAGGGGCTGGCAATTGGGGTTAGGGTGGGGGAGAAACACCTCAGTATTTTAAATAGGTGCACAGCATCTCTTCACTGCTGCGTTCTGCTGCCACACCTGAAAGTGTTCAGCATCACAGGCTGTTGAAGCAGGATTGTGTAGGCATGAGAGGTGGGGGAAAGAGATGCTACAGCATAGCCCAAAGAGTGCTGTATGGCCAAAATGAATATGTTTCTCCCTTTGTGAGAACTGCCTTAGCCCAGCCAGCTGTTTTCATTGTGCACAGAAATTGTTCAGCATTCTCTAGGGGTGTATTTTGCCTTGGTTTGCTGTATTAGAGGTTTCTTCCTTCCTCTTGGCCCCAGGGACAAAGCTGTTAATTACAGCTGCCTCTCCATCATGTGCCTGCACGAGGGGAAGTCTGACTGAGTCTGTCCACATCTAGTGCCGAAGCAGGTTAATTTTGGTGCCTTCTTTCCAGCCTAAGAGAGATGGCTGAGGTTGCATGTGTCTCACCCATTTTTTACCCCTCATCTTGCTTTTTTTTTTTTCCCCTCTCTCACTGGTTAGAGCAGAGGGCTGAGAAGGGCAAGAGAGGCAAGCAGCCAATTTTATGCTTGAGCATCTGGAGAGCGTGTCCATGCACACTGGCTCGAGTAGGCACCAGAGAGCTGAAGCAATGCCTAAACACTTGCTGGTCTCACTGGTGAGACACAGGCAGATACTGCTGCACTGAAGAGCTACTGCTCTCACTAGAGGACAAGAGATGTGGCATGGCCCCAAGGTAGATGACAGTTTGGTGTGTGTTACCAGGAGGTTGATCATGTTCCTGGAATTCAGCTTGTCCTTGCAGTTAGTTGAGTTAGTTGTTCCTGAAAGTGGCTGGAGATTGCTGCTGATGTGACCTACAGGTCCTGTGGTCTGTGGCTGGGGTGGCTTACCCATGGGTGCCAGAAAGGCTTACACCCAGCTGGTTCTTGTTAGAGCAATTTGTTCTCCTTTCACAGCTGCTGGGCATTTTCTTTCTTTGCTGCTGAAGGTTTTTGGTGACAGCCAAAGTTGACATTGGCAGTGATTCAGCTTCTGAGAAGAGCCACTTTTATCCAGGGTGTTTCAGTTGATCATGAGAAGAAAGCCACGCAGCAGCAGGACTGATGAACCTTTTCTGGCAGAGGGTGGGCTGCCTGCCTGCTGTGTGTGTCCGTGTTGGTGCCTAGAGGTGGAAGAAGGTTGTGCACTGACATTTTTGTGCTTCTGTGGTGTCTCCCACCTGTGCTTGATGGTGACTTAGGAAGAGCTCAGCACTAGCAACTTCTACGACTTCTTAGCAAACGCTGCTGGAAATGAGCTGCTTTTTTGTTAGTTATGTCTGTGGGCTCCAGGCATAAAGCAAAACTCATGTTTTCCTTTCTGGTAAGGATAGAACTTTATGTGGGTTAGTAAACTGGGAGCATTTACAGGGCTTCTCCTCCTTGGAGTTGGGACAGGACATTTTGTAGAACAGGTGGTGTCTGTATTCTCTGCAGGCCAACTTCTTGGAAGCTGCTAGAGGATGCTGGTGAAGAGACCATGGTGCTGTGGCTTTACTAGGAGCAGTACTTATATTTACAGTATAGAGAGTCACTGAAAAAGCACTGCAGCATTTTAGGCAGCATTACAAACACCATGTAGAGACTTCAGTTCCCACGTTGGCAACTGTGGCAGTGGAAAACCTACAGCCCTGTTGCATTCACTAAGGCAAGTATTTACAACACTAATCTCAAGAGAAGATGGTGGTGGAAACTGAGCATTAGGTAGATGATGGGCTACAGCTTATAAGGTGCCACTTACAAGAATCTGCTGTGCTTACAGGTCTATTCACCTTCCCCATCTTTTGGCATCTCCCAGTATTTGGTGCTGCAACATTATTACACAGAGGTCAGAACAGTACCAGAATGGAACAATGTGTGGTTTGGGGTTTTTTCGCCCCCCGTAGCTGAAGTCAATGTGTAGTAACAATCCCATTGATCTACTTCTGATTTTAAAACTTCAAGAATAGTGGGACCTCCACCTCATGTCCTTGGGGAGGTTGCTGAAAGCTTGGTGCAGCCAAGGTTTGACAACTGCTATAAGAAAGAGTAATTCACAGACCACGGTGTTCTGCTGCTTTCATCCAAAAAAATCCCCACCCATGTGTTTTGTTCAATCTCCTACACATGCAGGAAGAGTTTGTTTCTTAGGTACTCTAAATATACTAATTTTATTAGCACCTGTGCTTATAAGCAAGATGTGTTAGGAAACAGAGAAGGCAGCAGCAGCCTGATGGCCAGAGGTCAGCCTACAGCCAGCAACCTGCTGAACAGATCTGGTGACCCCGCTGAAATGTGTGCAGTAGGTTTGTTCCAGTTTCTCGTAACACCTCAGAAGAATCCTATCACTACTGACTAAGAGGAAGAGCTGTGTACAAATTCATTTCCATTACAGCGCCCTGATAAAGTGCTGATATGTCTGAGATTTTTTGGTAAAGAACAAGTGCTTCTTTTCACATTTGAAAAAAATGTCTTTTGCAACTTGCATGGACAAACAGTTTCTATGAATTCTCTGGAGATGTCAGTGTCTAACATGGATTTTGTCCATGCACCTTTTTCTGAAAGCAGATACCCCCTTTGGTTTGCAGTCAGAGGAGTATCACGCTGTGCTTTTGCTTTTGGTACTGCTGATGCAGTGGATGAGTGCAGAGCCCACTGTAAATGACCAAGCCCATAGGACTCTGGGGAGCTGTATGCCACCAGTAACATTTTATTGTGTGTGCCATTTGAACCACCTTCCAGTGAGTGCAAAACCCAATTTTTAAATTTTTTTAATTGTACTTGGAATTAACTGTTGCTGTGTACTAAACCCTCTTGTTACAAGCCCTAAATAAAAGGAACAAAGCACACCCCATGTGTTCTGTGAGCGTGCCACAGCTGTGTCACATTCCTTGTCTTTGTCTACAGACTTTTCAACACACTAGGGACAGGGATAGTGGCTTATGTGTGCAGGAGGATCCCCGAGGATCTCTGAGCACTGCACTTCCCCCAGGAAAACTATGATCCTTGGCATAGAGCCTGCTGCCTTCAGCAGCTCCTCTCTCCACCTCTGTATGACTGCTCCTTTTCTGGTAGTTGCTAACATAACATCTCACATCTCTGCTGCTCTCAGGGCCAGCCTGGGAGCAAATCATGGGGGAGGGAGCAGAGCCACATTCCCTACGGTAGCCCCAGAGAGGGTTCACAGCAACACTTACCAGCCAGCAGCTGTTCCCGTGTGAGCAGAGTTGGACAGGACTCTGGGAGCCTGAGGAAGGAGGCAGATGGAAAAGGTAAGCCTTCACACAGGGTCCTCTTTAGACCTGTAATTGGTGTGCACCATGTTACTGGTACAGCCAGCTCTGACCCCCTGAAAAGAACTGTGCAAAGGAATAAAAAGTGATTTTATTTAGAGTGAGCATATCAGTAGTAACCTGTAGGCCATCAGATACCTGAACCCCTACAGAAGGGAACCACTGATGGATGACCTGAGAATATGGAGGGGTTTGAAATGAAAAAGGAAAATTGCAAGACAGAGGATTAAAACAGGTTATTAAATTTAACTACATCTTTATTGAATTGTGCATATTCCATTGTATAATGATCTATATTGGGTATTCTATAATGTAGTATTTCTTTTGTCCTCTCTCATGCTTAAAAAAGTATATTTATACATATATTTATATATATTTATAATATGGCAAAGCTCCCCCCAACCTGAAACTATCAGTCTAAAAGAGCTTTGATTTTTCTTTTTGGAAAGGGAAGAAGAGGGGAGGCAATCCCATTAAAAGATAAAATGTGCAATTTTCTTTTTAAAGCAGTAAACATGAATGTATTTACAGCACTCAGCACAAGTTTGCTGCACAGACAAATCATCATTGCAGTGACACTTTTTCTTACACTTGCATCTCCAGTATTATACAGAATATTTCCAGGGGCCGGTAACAATTACAGTAAGCCATAAAACAAACTGCTGCTCCAGTTAAGTCCTGGTCCACTGCAGTCCACTAGGAGGCCTAAAATTTCCAATTACAACTTGTGACAAAGCATTTAGTTTTGATTTTAGAAGTATAAGCTGCACCAAATCAGCAGCAGGGCACTGTGGGCACAGGTTGGATTGCTAAACTGTCCTTTGCAGGTGTGTACCCAGTTTCCAGTGTTGGTTAAAGGCAATGGATGCACCACATCTAACAGCGGCACCCTGTTCTCTTGCCAGACACATGCAGCAGATCAGCAGCACATCAGCTCCTGGCAACTTGGCCTCTCGAGGCTGGTGCGTACCTGGAATTTAGCTCTGAATGCATCTTTGGCATCTTGGGAAAGCTGGGAGGAAATTATTTTCCACTGTAGGGAACAGTTGATTCAGTTCCAAAGTCTCCTAAAAGACAAGTTGCCTAAAAGACAAGTTGCCTTTAAGCATTTAAATAAGGAGGGGGTAGGGTCCAAAATCTGTCACTCAAGTTCCTTCTCACTCATTTATCTCACTAAGTCCCTGCCGTGGGAGATTGTGCATCCAGTTCCTGTTCCTCCTGGTCTTCCAACTTCTCTAACTCCTGTCAGCAAAGATACACACATCTGCTGAACAGAGCTCCTTGAGTCCTTCCCCCCTGAGTGCCTTGCAGAACCAAATAATCATTAACCCAAGTCACCATTTTCCCCGTGTTAGTGGCAGTTACTGTAACACACTGTGTGGGATGCACACGCATTTTCATCTCATTTGCAGTTTAGTGTCTTAAACTTTTCAAAACTACACCAATCCTGTGACTCAGTGGATCACAGTGTTAGTGAGTGCTGCCCCCTACAACAGACCCCTGGTTTGGTTAGTCTTTGTGGGGACTTTTTAACTGAAGGAAGGAAAGAATTCAGAAAGGAAAATTGCTGAATTTAAGACAAACTTATAATTCCAAAATAAAGCTTAAAACCCCAGCATGTTACAAAAACATCCAAAAGAAAATTATCCCTTGTAGTGTTAAATCTCTCTGGTTTGGAGTCTGCCCTGATTGTGCGAGGGAATGCAAAACTAAACACCAGGAGCCACAAATGGGTGTCAAAGAATTAAAACTCTCACCTCCAAATGAGGAGTACACTGTTTGAGTACATAATCTACACCTTATCAATGCAAAAAGGGAAACAACCAAACTCATATGTTCTGGTTGTATCCTCACTACCTTCTGCCAGGAGTTTATACTGCTTTCCTGGAGTGCAACTGATTTTAACATGACATTAGTTGAAGTAACAATCATAGTAAGACTCACTTATCATCTTATTTTGAATAAGAGACAAATTTACCTGCAGTGGTACCACTGAAGCAAAACAATTTGGTTCTATGCCTTATTCCGTAAAAAGCAGAAAATTTCTCTTTTGCCCTTCTGCTGTTGAAATGGCACTTTTGGTTCCTTAAACTGTGGAAAAAAGGATTTTAAATCAGAGGAAAACTGGCCACACATTATCTCTGAGCTTGTTTGATTTATCCAGTTCCCTAAGGGCACAGAAAGAAGGAATTAGAAAACCTTTAAATGTGTAAGCCCAGAACAGTAAATGTGAAAATGCACTTGTTGAAAAAACTGCTTCCTCTCCCATCAGACCTGAAACCAAAGTGATCCAGGGTAGCTTCACTTTGTTTCCCTGATGTGTTAGTCAGTCACTGTTGCCCTGCAAGCAACTGCAGAGTAAGTTCAGGAGAGGAGCTCTTTGGCTTTGAGGTCACACACCAAGTCAGAGCAGTCAGTGGAGGTTTGCCACAGGAAGAAAGCACTGTGCAGGGGGAAGCAGGAACCTCCTCTCCCAGCCACAGGTTTTAAAATACTAATCAGAATCCCCAGCATAGCCACCTCCAACATGTTACCATAGTTTGTTCAGAACCTGTGTTTGTTTTTAAAAATAATTTCTCCTCTAAGATTAGTGCTGATCGAAGAGCATAGTTTTCCCTTTCAAAGCAACTTCCCAACATCTGACTTATGACAGAAGTGTCTGAGAAGGCCAGCTCCCTGCTTTCTACACCTGTGCTGCAGTCATGGAGAAACCTGGCTGAACAGGAGGGACCCTGCTGCTCAGAGGTGGATGCTACTGCTGCATGAGAGAGAAAATGAAGACCTAATCTGGAACAGATTACAAAAGCAGCTGTATGCCCTCAGCTGCCCCTGCAGCAGTGGAGTTTCCCTGACACCCACCTTAAGTGTCACAGGCCATGTACTTCCTCCTGTAACACAACTGGGGTTTTAAGTAGCCTTACACTCTTTAGTATTTTGAGATCAAAGCACCAGCTCTCTTTGTGTCTGAAGTATGAAAATTTAGCTTTCACACGCTCATTTTAATAGTGCTGGAAGGATTACTGCCCATGTTTGTAGCAGGAAGCATCTTCCTGTGTGTCTGCAATCCAGCCCCTTAATTTTCTGATTTAAATAAATAGGTGCAATTACGAGACCAGTGCACACAGGGGAAAATAACTTCCTTGCAAATAAGGCATAACTATTTACTTTCATGAAAGCAGTAAATAAACACACCGGAAAACTAAATTACAATGGGAGGGACAGTGTGTCTCCTAAGCTCAAAAGACAGCCAGGTTGTCTGAACCACATTGTAGCCAAATTTCAGTGTTTAGCTGAGAGAAGGGAAGCTGCAGCCACTCACTGAATTTCTGGATCACTACTGACTTAGGAAGTAAACTGTAACAAGAAGGAATACGGGTGCCACCTTTGCTAACATTCATTCTTTTTGTGGCAAACTAAAGAGTTAAATGCCTGTCTTCCAGCAAGCTGTTTGCAGCCTGCAGTAGTAAGCATGGATTCATTGCCTAGGGAAAGATACTGGGAAAATGAACGTGGGCACAGGAAAATGAGAACAAGGCTCAAATGTCTCTGAAGAAATTGCACTCAAAACATTGCTGTGCTGAGTCCAAAGCACAGAGGTACCCGCACTGGATGAACGAACGTAAGAGGCTGGAACTGACACACACCAGTGGAGCTGTCCTGGGAAAAGCAAAGCACATGGGGCAAGCAGAATCCCCTGCCTGCTCTCACCTGGGAGCACGTGCTGCATCAGCCCGGATGCATCCTGCCAGGGAGCAGAACATGCCCACTTACCCGTCATGGTAACAGCTGAGGAGTTGTGACTGTGCCTGTGCCTTTTGCTCCACTGGTGTGCCTGAGCCCCAGGAGCTGCATACAGTACAAAGCAGCAAGAGGACCAATGTTGAAAATTACAGCACCCATGAATTGCAGTATAGCTTAACAACCTTCCTGTGAAGTTACTCACCAGCTACACTGAGCATGCTTAAAATCAACAATGCAAATGCTTTTAAGGACACTTGTAAGCACAAAAATAGTAGAAACAAAACTTGGTGAACAATTTGAAAGATACAAAAAAGTGCCTTTCCATAGCAGTGCTTTAAAAATGCACACAATGGTATATACTCTTATTGCTCAAAAAAACTAGTCTGAAATATTAAAACAATTTCCAGAGGTGCTGAAATAGATTTTTAAAAAATCATATGAAACAGGTCAGCAGAGACAGCACCACTAATTTTTCTCTTTTCATGATGCACCTATTTAAAACTATATAGTTATAGATGTGTCATTTACCCCCTCTAATTAGCAAAACTTTTTTTCCTATTCATAAAATATTGACAAATACATTTATTTTATTATTTGGATTTTTAAAAAAAACTTTATAAAAAAAAGGAATGGGGGACACTGTCACAATATTTCTTAAATCTATCATCCTCAATTACTCTAATGAGAGTTTAGTTTATATAGTTTTTACACATGTGAGGATACTGTCAGGTCAAGCCGCTGCCTTTGTTTCATTCTTTGGGGAAAGAAAAGCATTTAAAGTTTGCTTTTGGATAAAAGGTAAGCAAACAGTGAAATGATTTGCCCTGTGAGCCTATTGACAGTATCCCCGTGGTGATGAGGGAAGCCGGGGTAGGTACAGTCCAAGTATTTCAGTCGTTTTACAAAAGGCTGCATACCACCACCCTGTAATGAACATGTATGATATAGAAGACCACTTACACTACCTACACTACTTTATCACAAAGTCTGAATACGTGGGTAAGACTGTACAGTCAAGCTGCTGAAGTACAAGAAAAAGGACTGTAGTACTTGATCTGGTGATTGACTGTAAAGAGATGACTCACAAAAAACCAAAGCAAATCAATAGTATTTTCTACTGATACAGGCCCTTAAATTAAATTATTAGCAAATGTTATTGCCTCTTAAGGTTGTTTTTTTTCCAGTCTTCTTCCTTCACTGCTAGAAGCGCAACTTTGTAATTAACAGGTTAATGCACTGGTCGCAGTCTCTGGCGGGTCAAAGAAAAGAGAATTTCTACTCTGCTTGGCCTGAAATTGCCACTCCCTTCTTTCTTTCTAGAAGGGAAAGTTTCCTGACAATTTCTAATGAATTACAAACAATACTTTCTTTACATATTTCCAGACACCTGTTTTTGTAAAGGTAGTACATTTTCTCAGGCACAGAGCAGGTGAGACTGTATGCTGTGTATGCTTGTGTGAGAACAGAACCCTTTCTACAGAAACCTACCTGTTCATTCAAGGAAAGAACTACACGGATAAGTGATGGATCGGCGTGGGTCAGCCTTGTGGGTTGGCAGGATTTTCGACTGCAGGAGTCCTGGCAGCTTTCAGAAGGGGTTAACACAAATATATTCATTCATCTTGAGCCATAGAAACAAATGATCGAGCCTACCATCAGTTAGAATGCATACTGTTTTGGAATAACATATATTTATCCTACTTAACTGCATGGACAAATAACTTTGAAAGAATTTGTAGCACTGTATATTTTTAAACTATTTGGGAGGAGGGGGAGGCTCTCTATAGTATAAATATATTTCACTCCAGCCCACTATATATAAAATCTACTTTTTTCCTCAGAGCATACTCACTTTCAGTAGTATTATGACCAGAATGTTTTGGTATGTTGAATCTGTACTTTTCAATCAATGGACCATGTACAGTTACTAGCAGAACACCTCTGGCTCTGCACCATTTACCCACCACAAACTGCTGAGAAGTTCATGGGTTTGGGTTTTTTTCTTCCTTTCTTTAAAGTGCCCCCTACATCTCCATCTTTGTGGTAAGATTTGACCAGTTAGAGTCCGATTCCAGGTAATATACTGACTGAAACAATAAATACGGTTCTACAAAAACATTCTGGTTATCTTCTATAATTGCGACGAAATATATCACAATATATTATATACCTACACTTATAATACATGCACAAACATGTCTCACGTGGACAGACACTACAAAAAAATTATCTCCCTCCCCCGCCCCTAAATGCAGAAAAAGAACGAAAATGGGGTTTTGGTCCAATCCATAAGAAGGGTAAAAGAAATTGAAAGGATGAAGCCGATACCTCTCTACTCACTTTTTCCAATAAAATATCAACACCCCCAACCCCTCAACTTTTTTAGCCTAGCCATGAGAGGGGAATGTCTTTACATTTAGCCTTAGCTGCAGTTTGAGATCACCTCTTTTGATGGGGCTATCATCCACATCCCCACATTCTCTCCAAGTGCGCAAGATCACAGGCTGGCTGATCACAGAGCAGCCCACGAGTCATGGAGAGCAGCGGCCCCTCGGGACTGACTACCAGTCCCGTGACAGCTTGGTGTTCTGATCCCTTTTGGGAGGTGCTGGGGGCGGCCCCCTCCGTAACGTTGCATAGCCAGATATGTGACTGCCCCCAAAGCTGCTCGTCTTCTGCTGGTCAGCCAGCAGCTCCGGCGGGGGCGGAGGCAGGGCCATGTCGTCCATGGTGGCGGTGGGCTCTGCCCTCGACATCCGCGCGGAGGAGAGGGAGCCGTGCCGGGTGATGGATTTCCGCTGCAGCGTCCGGTTGAGGTCTGCCAGGAATCCTGGCTGAACGCTAAGGCTGGACTTGGGTGAAGTGGGCACTTGAGGGCCAGCTGGCCCTGGTGGCTCTGCGACCTCCGCCTGTGTCAGTCGGGTGCTGTCGTTCCGCTTGGGGCGTGTGGGTGGTGGGGCTTTTTTCACAGACGGTTTTGACCACGCCTGAGGCTGGGGATTTACAACAGCGACTTTTGGGGAGGTGCTGCCCGAAAACACAGATGGGATTTCTACTGGTGGGGGAGGAAGATCTATTTCAGGTGGTGGTGGTGGGAAGTCTGAATCAGATGGTGGTGAAGGGAATTCAACCACAGGTTCCTTTCCAGATATACTCGGAGCAGAAGCCTTGGCTGGGATCCCACCTTGTGGAAGGACAATGGGCAGGCTCACCCCAGAAAGGTTGAGCTTTCCTGGCTTTGGGGGGGCTGGAGGAGGCGATGACTCCTTGGAAGGAGACCCTGATGGCTCTGGTGGGTGTGCAAATTTGCTGACAAGGCGGTCCACTGAAGGCCTCTTGGACTCATGGTACTCAGTGGAGCTCGTGGACTTGATGCTGGAGTTGCGCTGAGGTGTCGGAGGCGGTTTCTTCCCTCCAGGGCTTGATGTCTTGCCGGCCTTTTTGACTGGAGACCCTGATTTGTCAGGGGGGGGAGAACCTGCAGAGGAAGCTGGGGAAGGAGGTGGAGGAGGAAACACTAAACTGCTCTCTGGTGGAGGAGGGGGGAAATCTGGCGAGGGAGCAGCAGCAGGAGCAGGCTGCCATTTGGGCTTTGCCTTCACTGCTGGAGGGGACTGTGGAGCCACACTCAGTGGAAGGGGTTTCAGAGGCTGGGGCTCAGTGGCAGGTGGGGTGGGAGGAGGTGGGAACTGGCTAACTATCTGCTTCACCACCGATGGCACTGGGGACTGAGGGGATGGAGGAGGCTTCACAGAGAAACTCTGCTGCTTTGGGAACGTTGCAGGGGGAGTGGGGCCAGGAGGGGCTGGAGGGAGAGGAGGCACCTGGGGAGAAGTGACACTTGGTTGTTTCTTTATTGCAAGGGGCAAGGGAGCTGTCACAGAGGGGGTGACATGTGTGACCCCTGGCGAGGCTGCCTTCCCGCTGGGCTGGGGGGGCAGAGCTGCCATGACAGGCTTTGGGGGTGCCTGGGGAGGTGGGGGGGCAGGCACAGGTGGAGGTGGTGGTGGCAACGAGGAGGCAACAGTGGCCTGGCTTATATTTGGCTGAACCTGATGGATCTTGGGGGGCGGCGGTGGCGGTGTGAACTGCGGCACCGAGGGGGCACAGGGTGCTGGCTTCAGCTGCGCCATGGCCGAGCCCGGCGTGGGGGGCGGCGGCGGAGGCGGGGGGGGTGGCATGACCCCGTTGGGGGGCACCAGGATCTGAGGCTTTGCCGAGGGCGGGGGCGGCGGGGGGCCCTGCTGTGCAGCGGCAGCCTTGGCAAAGGGCCCGCCGTGCTGGGCGGCGTTCTGCAGCCGGGTGATGGTGCTGTACTTGACGAACATGGTGGCGGGGGAGCCCCCAGACGGGGCGGCCTGGCTGGGCAGGGGCGGGGGCGGCGGGGGAGGCGGCGGAGGGGGAGGAGGGGGCGGGGGAGGAGGGGGGGGCAGCGGAGGGGATGGTTGGGATGCTGTGTAGGGGGTCACCACCTTCGTCTGTGGGGACACAGGAGCTGTGACAGACACGAAGGGCCGACCTACAGGCTCCATTCGGGCCTATGGGGAAGGGATTTTTAGTGAAAGTGGAAAGGGAGAAAGAGAAGAGAGAGGGAGGAAGGGAGGGAGGGAGAGAGGGAAGGAGACAAAGAGGTTACAAAGTCAAGGTCTAAATGTGCCTGTCATTAAAAATTAAGAGGTAGATTACAGCATGCAAGAAGTATTAGCAAAACAATGGAGCAAGAGACAATTCCATACACCTGACAAGCCAGGACCATGCTTTCTAATGGGCCAGGTCAGGGGGGAGAGCCGGCAAGAATAGGTGGAGCCAGGTCTATTCCAAGCTATGCTGACTGTCAGGGAGAAAATATGCCAGCCTTGTTACTTCTGTGGGGCAGGCAGTGGTACCCACTGGCCTCCTTTAGGCAAGTATAATGACCCAAACTGAGTCCCCTCCAGAGCACCACAGGCCATGACAGAGGACATCAGGCAGAGCAAGAGACTCTGTGGACACCTCAGCTCAGTACGACTGGCATTAGACCACACACGGCCTCCCAGAGCATGTCAGATCTTTACATGGGGTAGCTCAGGCCTTACAACACTGTTCAGTGTTAAAAAATGCAGAAATCCTGAACTGCTCTAAAACATATTGAGAGCAAGCTCTACAGAGGAATACTATTGAGATCCTTTTCCTCCACATGCTCTGGTATCCAAGATTAGCGAGGAAAAAAAATAAGGAAAAAGAGGGAAAACTGAGGTTTCCTAGGAAAATTTCCCCGGAAGGAAATGTTTAGATATCTGCAAAAGAAAGTTAGGTTGGGAAAGAAAAGTTATACATGCAACTATCACAATAAGCAGAAAAATTAAGGAAAGACAGGGAAAAGCTGACTAAGGGAAGGAGCAATGGGAAAGCAGCAGGCAATATTTTAGTCTACTCATAGGGTTTTGCTCAAGTTAAGCTGTTTCTCTAAAACTGTAAGCCTACTAAACAATAATTGCATTACTCAGGTTTATAAACATCCTCCCAATACGAAGTGTTTTGGCTACAAGCCCAGGTGTGAATTGCACAGTGCACAGCACAGAAACATGCATTAGAAATACGATGCCACCATGGCAACTGAGCACGCTGGGTACCTCTGCCTTATTAGTGGATACCTTGCAATAAGTTAGCCCAACTATGCTCATTTTCACTGCAAGAGCAGGTTTGCAAATCACTTTGTTCTAAACACAGGTGCACAGAGTGTCTATATGTGCAGAACTCCACCAAAAGGATTAGAGTCAGAAACAACAAACAGTGATTTTACCACAAACATGAGGTGTGCCTCTACCTGTCACAGTAGGTCTGGAAGGCAAGAGTATTAACAGTTCTGGAACTAAATCAAGGTGTTCACATTACAAAACAGGAGAGAAATCTTGATGTTTTGCAGGTGTTAGTCTGTAAATTACCATTCTCCCAATCACTCAGGTTAATGGATTTTCAAGTAGCACTACCTGACCTGAATTGTGCCCTGTATAAGGCACCATGGGTGTGCTGCCTTTAGTTGTGCTGAGCTTCACTTTTGACACCTGAGACAGCAAAAGGCAATAGGAAAAGTAAAAGTGCAATAAAACAGACAGAGAGGGAGAAGAAGGCATAACAGAATAACTATCCCTGAATGGCAAGACCTTGGAGAATCTTCAGTTTGTCCCTTAAAGCAGACACAGTGACCATGCATTTCGATGCTTGTTGTAGCATCCCATTTGAAATAATGTGTTTAAAATCTAACAAACAAACTAAGGCATAATGATCTTCACTGCCCAACTGTGAACAATGTGAACAGATGAATAAAGTATGCTTTGAGCAAAGAGCAATCTTTCAAAATATGAAGTAAATGGATTATCTGCACTTTGTGAAACATTTTTTTTAAAATCTTAGATATATTTGAAAGAGGGAGTTTTCCTCATATCCACTGAAGGCAGTTATTTTCACAGTGAGCAAATTAAACACTCACAACAGGGAAAAGACTATTGTGCATCTGAGAAGGGGAAGCCCCTCTCATCTCCACAGAATCAAATAAAATTTCCACATCCAGAAACATATTTAGTCGTACTTTGTTTACAGAAGAACCTTGAAAGAGATAATTGTGCTTTTTTTGTCCTTACAATTATGTGACATCCTTTTGTGTATCTTGAGGAATTACTTATTACATACTAGCAATTTCATATTTGTAACATGCATCTTCATGACTATCTGGAATTCTCAAAAATGCTATAAAAACAACAGTATCTATTTTTGAAGTATCAACTGTGGGGTTTTTTAGCTATTTTTTTTCCTAAGAAAACGAACCTTTGCAACTGAACTGTTTGCCATCTCTTTTCCCATGCTAATTGCCTTTGGACTGGTTAGCAAATTTAGGTCAAATATGACAAACTCCTAGAAATCTCAGTATGTTTTCAGCTTCAATAAATTGTTGTGAAGTTACTGGCAGCTGGTAAATGAGGGAAAAGCAGGCAGAACTCACCCATTATTAACCTGTTAGCCACTAGCCAACCAGTGCAACAACCTGGCTGGAGATCCAGCATCAACATCACATCCCTGCTGAGCCAAAGCATGCTGTGTTCTGCCCTGCCTGCCGAGGGGGATGAGCCAAGGGTGACAAGGTGGGAGAGAGCTGTTGCAGAAGGGGAAGGACATGCTGGACACGTCCTGGCACTTGCAGCAACCTGCCCACATGAACGTCTTAAGCCAGCTTTGTCACCAAAGCACTGCCTCTGAAATAACTGTTTGGAGACTTATCTCCCTAAACCAGTATGTCCCATGTAAATTACAATTCTTTCAACACAGTTGTTTCCTTTCTTGCCACACAGCCTAACATTTTCCACTGCCAATCTGAATTATTAGTTATGTAAGTTCCCTGAGCCAAGCCTGTACTGTAGTTTCACTGAAGGTAGATTTGTCACCAATTCACTCAGAATTTTTTTAACATGGCTTCAAATGATACCTTTACATGGTTCATTTCATTTGGATTCTTTGGAAGTTTTAGGACAATCCATTTACCTGTGTTATGCATGAGGTAATGAAATATACCCTTTCTTGGATTTGTGCACAAAAAGGAATTTGAATTAATGAAATCTTGATACATGGATGGCCCTCAAGAGGAAGTATTATGAACATTTTAATTTTAAAATGGCTTTTATCAAACAACATAAAAATTCTTGGGGATTATTTAAATGAGTGATTACCAGCAGCACTACAGACTTAATAAGAGCAACAGTGACCCCATGGTGATAAACTTCAAACTTTTGCCTAAAGGCTCACTGAGCGTAGCAGCAGGATTTTTACACTGAACCCAAAACTCGAGGAAACAGGAACATTACCATTCTCACAGCAGTACTCTCACCTCTGTCGGATACCTGCTAGCAAGTACCTCATCTTGTGCATCTATCCCACTCCTGCAGAAAGGATGCACCCTGTACCCATGCACAAGCCATCTGCTGAGGGACATACACCAGGTGTTGCACTCATGCAGTAGAAAAACTTGGATCACAATTTAGCAAGCTACATTCCTGGACTGAGTACTATTAGAATCAGACAATTTCCAAGCCAGCAGGCACTGCAGAAAAGTTATGAACCCCAAAGAATTTAGCCATGTCAGCTTTCACATTGTCACACGTGCTTTCTTATCTCAAAATGTGATGTTTTATCTTATTTTTAGTTTTTTATCTGAAGCACCAGTGCCAGGTGTAGTGACGCATGGATTTAGTTTTAGTTTTAAAAAGCTTGCTTCTCTAGCTTGAACCTGGGGTCTGGGGAAGGTTCAGACTTGACAGAAGACAGCTTCTCAGTGTCCTGCCAATGTAATTCCTCGTGTAGCTACTACAGTTAATGACATCAAGGCTGTTCTCAAACCTGGAGATTCCTCTGAACCTGACAACAAACCAACTTAAGTGGAACTTTTGCTGTGTTTGGAAATCTTCCCCAGGAAGTACACCAGTCAACTACCACAAGAACAGAAAACTAAGCAAATCACAACAGACCTGAGCCCCAGGCTCAGTGAGTTAAAATCTTTTGTAACTCTTTACCAGCAAGAGTAGATACCAAGTTCACAACTGCTGCGACTGTGTCTGAGGTTACTGTTTCCATTTCCACCTAATATAACAAAACTTTTGAGTAAAAAGTTTGAGTGGAAAGTACTACTGAAGTACTTCAAAACAGATATATCTGCCTTCAGGTCTCAGTTATTCGCATCTTTACAATGGGGAGATGTGGCTACCTAACTGGAGAAATATCATAGTGAAAGAATTTCATTCAACTTGTTAACAGCTTATCATTTTATTTTGCCTTCATTCAACATTAGTTAATACGACTCTATGAGAAGGGCTGTATCATGCCTTCAAAGAACAGAGGGCTTCTGTGCACACAAATAAGAGCAAGAACAGAAAGTTCCAGGGCTGAATTCCCTGAAAAATCAATCCTGAAAAAACAATTATATAGAAGTGTAAATCAATAATGTAAGATAAAAAAGAGAAGAAATGCACTCAGGACAGAGGTGGAAGAGGTATATCACTCTGTGTCGTACAACTGGTTGAGTGTTGGTTCTCAAACTAAAGTCTTCTTGTTACCTTGCTGGATTCCTCCAGTTGAGTGCCTCGTTTCCAGGCCTCGGAGAACATGGAGCTGACAATACTTTGGGAACGGACATGTCCAGCTGGCTGGGTGTCAGAAACTCCACTGTCAGACTGATTAGAATGATTTGATTGAGATTCTGTTCAGAAAAAAAAAAATTAAGAAACAATTAGCATATGTTTCTGAATATAAGAGTAAAGTCAGCATGCTTATAATGCAAGTCTGTGTGACACTTATTGGTCACTGTTGTTAAACAATGTCCACCAAAGGACATTGCTCCCAGTAACTATTGCATACGCTCTAGCTCACATTTAAGCCACTACTGTCTGGAAAATAAAACAGTGCAATAGATCCCTGGTATCAATCAAACTTGAAGCTACACAAAGATGGCAGCATGTCAGATACACTCCAAAGTAAAAACACACTGCAGTTGTATGGGTTCTGAAACACCCAGTAGCTCCTGCACTTCAGGAAAAGCCATATTTTATGCAGTGCATGCAGCCTGCTCTCTCCAGCATTCCTCCCCAGCACAACCTTAGAAACAAACACTGGACACAGGCTAAGGACAGGCAAACTACACTAGCCAAGGCAGGAGACTGCTTCCAGCAACCCATTCCTCAGCAGAAGAGAAGAAATGATGGGCTTCCTGCAACTACCCAACACTGATGATGATGCTCTGGGCCCACAGGATATCTTGAAAAGACAGCAGCCACTGCCAGACCATTTTATTCAGCCTGGTACCTGCTTTCTGTGTAATCCTAAACTGTCCTAGGAAAAAAAGAGCATCTAGGCACAGGTTGGAATGCAGTTCTGGCAGAGCACTCATAGCTGACGGCTGTGGCTCAGCTCCCTACAAGAGACAGTTGATCAGAAAAACACCCAACTTGGATAGAGAAATTGTCAATAACCAAGAACTTACTGCTACACCTGGTAAGCTACACCACACAGCCAAAAAGATGCCTTCCCAGTTAGGCTGAACTTGCTCATCTCATTCTCACAGCCTACTTTCTGAACCTGTCCAATTCAGTAGCATTACTTCCTGACCTGTGTCTGCAGTGGACAAAACACTCTCACACTCTACCGCACATTGTCAATTATTAATCCAGCCCCTGAGGGTTCAGAACAACCTGGCAAAGCACCAGTCACCTCTGAACAGTGAAATGACACTATATAAACCATTCATCAATTTTTAAACTGTTATGTCCTCCAAAAAGTCAGTCCCAGTCCTGCTGAGAGGTAAACAGGAGCACATTACTGCAGACAGGTACGGTCTGACATAGGAACAGAAACAGTATTTTTAAAGCTTGTCTCTAAAGAGACTGTTTGGATTTTTGCCTTTGGAGAGGGACTATCTCTCATTTTCCAATCTCAAATATTTCAGTCAACAAAAGCAGCTTAAAAGCTACAGATGCCCATTCTATGCATCATTATAACACAAATTTGATTTTTCCAATAGATGAAACATAGAGGAATTGGGAATTAATTATATTTCCTCTTCTCAGTATCAGAATACTTTTCTTTGGAGGTGAACAAGAAAGTACTATGTGTTTCAAATACATACACCACTGCAAGTAATATAACAATAGAACTGTTTACGTGTTTTTATGTTAAACATAAAGTCAGTGGTTTAGACTAAACACAGCACAAAAGACTTTGGAGAAACAGTCCATTTCCTGCAGTGCTCTCTCTTTTGAAGTGTCCAGACAGCAGATGATAGAAAAGGTAATTAAAATCTTTGTATTAGGAGATAGATCACATTATTACCTGGCAGACTAGATGAGCTGGAACCTGACTTGATACTGGAGCTAGACAAGGAAGTCCAGTCATACGCCGATTCTGTTCTTTTCAATGCTTCCTGATAGTTCATGTATAGTTGCTTCCCATACTAAGCAAAACGACAAACAAATTTAACAACTGTATATAGTCTGTGTACCCTTTTCAGACTGTTGAGCTCCACCTCTGGCTTCTCTATTTCACACTTTTTCGCTTCCAGAAAGCAACGACAGGCTCTTTGTTAAAGGAGCTCAGGCAATATTTTGGGGTTTTTTAATTAGTGAATTGCTGAGAGAAAGAAAAACAGTTTATTTATGCTGGAAGAGATAGTGTCAAGCAAGAAATGGTCCAATGAATAAACTAAGCCAAGCTGGAGACCTTAGAAAACAACTCTGTTTTCTAAAATCTGTAAGGGAGCTGGCTAAAATCTCTCCAGGATGCATGGCAGTTAGAACTTTGCCATGTGACAGGGGTGCAGCAGAAACAAGAAGAAAGGGCCCAATTGCTGAATTATTATAACAACAAAGCCTAAAAATTTTTGCTAGGGAATGAAATACGTAAGAAGACTGTACAGTTCATGTTCAGAATAGTCACACAGAGGGAAGTTAGATTTAACATGTATTTTGCTAAGTAACTGTAAATAGTTTTAAATAGGTGATGACAACTGACGACAAAGTGCACGACTGCCTAGAGGTTACCTTAGCAATGCGGATGCCATTGATCCACTGGTGTAGAGTTCTTACATCATCACAGCAAAGATACTTGATATACTGGGATTTCTTCTGGATCTGAGGATGCTGCAGAAAAATTGTTAACACTCATCAATACTTTAATAGCTAGGAATGCAAGGAGAGCTGTTGAGGTCTATACAGACAAACAATGTTGGAAGCTCTTCAACAGAAGTCTGCATTTGAACCCAGTTAAAAATGTTTCAGACTATCTCAGGAGGCGAATTTCAGTGAGGATTGCTTCACACAGGGATTGGCAGTGTGTCCAGTGTGCACTGATTTCAGGCTTGAAACACTAAGAAAGGGTAAGTCTTCCATTATTTTAGGGCTTTAGTACTGCCTACCTACCACCAGCCTTCTGTACCTCTGAACTAACCCACTGCCTGAGGGAGACAACTAAAATTTCACCTTTTTGTCACATCAAAAAAAAACCCTAGAAGGAAACAAACACTCCCTAAATGACATGCTGTTAAGCATAATTCCATTTTCAGCTTGTAGAGCCTTCCAGGTTCCTGCTGTACTGATACAGGGCTATCATCTAAAATACTTGCTGCTCCCACATGCATGTATAAAAAAGAAAACATGCTGTATTTATAAATTCAGAAGTCAAGAAACAAATGCATATTTTTCAGAAGTCAGACACTGCAAATCAGTCTGGATGAAGTGATTATGCAGTTGCTTCCTGTCCATGCTGTAGAAGTTACATGTCTCTCAGCTGTTGGGGCAACTCTTAATACTCAGGTTCTTATAATTTCCTCTGTTAGCTTACAGTTCAGTGACACAGTTTTGCTAGATGATTGTAGGTATTCACGTTTTACTGAAGACTCTCAGAAACATATCAGAGGACTTTTCGTCTCTTTTCAGAGTATTTTATCCTGTTGTCTCTCAACACAATTATTTCAGTATGAACAGAACATGTTTATCTCCAGAAATAGAATATATATAACAGACCTCCTTATGCTATTAGATAATCGCTTTCATTTTTCACTTCTAACCTCCTTCACATACAGGTTGTGTAATGAGTCTATATAAGCACAATTACTTTGCTAACAAGACACCTTCTCCCTGGACTTGTTAAAAAATTTGGTTGTATAGAAATAAGAGGATCTCTCAAAAATCTATCATTTAGGACCAAAGAGTTATTATCAAATACTAGCACACAAATGCTATATTTAACAATATAAGCACAGCACCTAGTTTGAGCAGAGTAAGTTTTGATATAAACAAAGGAAGTGAACACAAAGACAAATCCAGTCTGGACTTCAGTGAGAATTGGATCTTCAGTTTGTATTTGCCATTCACCTCTCCCCAAACATGTCCATGTTCATGTTTTGGGAGATACTGCCCAATGTAGTGAATCTTTGCAGCACAAACCTGTATTTCTAGTAAAAAAATGTGTGTGATTTCTATACATTGATACTAATATAAAACATTGACGTAACATTATAATAATTGAGGAAGGCAGAACTCAATCCTGCTTAATAATTTGGTGATTCATCAGTTCCACACTGAAAATACAGCTTCACTTTGTGTAAGTTATCCAACTACCCCATTAATTTACTTTAAGGGACAATTTCGACATATTAATGAAGACATGAAAATGTTAACATCAAATTTTATGCTCAGAATGGCAATACTTTTTTAAAAAAAAAATAATCTACTCAAGTCTGTTTTACTCTGTGAGGTCAACAAGTCTGAAAAAATAATTCACTATCAACCAGTCCAAATGATATGGACAGAAAGTGACAGGTAAGCAGAAGAAATCAATTTACTTCAAGCAATTTATAAATACTTACAAACACTGACATTTTTGGCTGCATTCAATTAACTGCATCAATGACCTATAAGAAAATACTTCTAGTTTCAGCTGTGTGCTTTCTCCATGAATATCATGTCCCATATTTAATATTCAGTGTCTACCATAGAGTGGGCTCAAATGCATGTTGCCCTGTCTATTTGAAGATGAAATCCTTTTTCAGGCAGTGGACAGCCACACACTCCAGATATATTAACCAGTCTAATGTACTGACATGTACACCACTGCATGAGCTACACATCAGGGAGGGGAAAAGTGCAACTATAACCATCTCTTGCTACTGGCACCATTTTCAAATCCATGATGACACTTTACTTGCTGTGAACACAGTGTTTTAAAATAACTTTGTACCCAGTTATCTTGCAGGAACTGACACCATTCTGAGCACTGCGTGGGAGTCAAGAGAAACCGGGAGATGTGTCGATGCAATTAACCCTGACGTACTCAAGTTATTATTCTCATAGTTTAAGATCAGGTCACCAGTTTTATAACAGTTTTTGCTACTTGTTCTTTCTACCTGTCCTTTACACGCAGAAGCTTCTTCCTTTACAGCATCCTCTTTCCCCCAGATTGGGCAACAAGGGTAGACTTGAATCTCTAATATAAATTTCTGCCCAGCTCTGGACCTACACTCTGAGAAGACGGCAACTCCCCAAAGTTAGCATTTCAAGGATATTATCTCACTGAACCTAAACTGTTGTAAGGTATAGGGTTGCCAAATGGAAAAGAAGAGTTTCGTGTATGTTTTAGAGTACGATGAACAGTTAAATAAGACTGGTGCTCATTAGTCTGGAAATAAAACAGTTCAGAGCAATATGAAAACCTTTACAAAGTCACAAGGAGCACAGAGAACAGGTGACAACTGTTCACTAACTGTTCATGTTGTATACAAGAACTAGAGGAAAATAAAATGAAAAGCATTCAGAAGAAGTAAAAGTGTACTGAAGGTATACCACGTTGCTGCAGTGTTACCTTTAGTACCAAACAGTAGTCTGTGGGTGCTTTGTATTTGTTCCGATAGTCCTGTCCATAGTAAACACTGACATGGTCCAGCTGTAGAAAGCACACAAGATCCCTTGAGACCTAGGAAAAACAAAAATAGTCATTTACAAAATATCTTTAGAAGAAATCCACACACATTGACAAAATCAGCCTAATGTTAAGATCCAATACTAATAAAAGGTCTAGCTAAGGTCAAATATTAGTTTCCATCTGATTAGAAAACACCAATACAAGGAGATACAGCCACGCATAAACTCTTGCATCAGACCTTCATTTTTAACCAGCACATCCTTTTTCAAATTCAGTCTGTTTTTTGGTTTTTGTCTGCATTTTGCCTTCTGACATTTTACACTGGGCTACTAATGTGCAGTCAGAGCAGGTATCAGAAGAAAGTAAATATGATTGGTGGACCAGGAAGTTAAGAGCTGTTGGTTACATTTAACCTCAGTAATAATCGAGTCGTCCAAATTCCAGTGTGACTGTGAGTAGAATTCTAAAGATGTTTGGCAGTGATCGTAGGGCACAGAATTTCAACAGGCCACTTGCACACAGATTGTTTTAACAAAACAAAAGACTGTGGAAAGAACATCTGGCACGTATTCAACTCTAAAGGGAGTTGATGCACTGACAGAGATTTCCTCTTCATTGCCAGCTGTGGGAGGTGGCCTTCCCGTCCTGAGAATCAGTTGATGCTGTTGAGATTGATGAATTCATGGACAATTTCAACTCACAGTAGTTCAGCCCTGAAGATGTGATATATTTGTAGCAGCTTTCTATTTACTTCTCATCATCAATACACAGAACAGCAGTGACACTGAAGAAATGGTATTGTAATTATCAGTTTCAAAAAACATAGCACCAATTGGTCCAAGAAGAATCCCATTTATATGAATTAACTAAACCCAATGAAATTATTCAGTCTGATTGTGGATTTGGTCTGATACTCCACAATTGGCAGCTGCAGTGCCATTTGGTCCTCCATTTGATTTATGCTTGAGAAAAAGATAGCTTCTTAGGTCCACCAAAAATTTTTCCTCAAGTACTTCTGATCACCTAACCCTAAACTCACTCAAAAAGCAGACACTTATCTTCTTGTATTTTTAAATTTGGGGTTATATCCTTCACAACAAGTGCTGCCACAGTAATTTACACCATATTTCTACGATAAAGTTAGCTTTTTTAATTAAGGATGTGGCACTAGGAAAGGCACAGCTAAGTCAAAATTTAAAGTCTCATGCACTAGTTACCAGCAATAAACAATTCAGGGAAATTGCTTTAAAATAGCATACCTTTGCCTTCCCTTTAGGGACATAGTAGATTCCAGAAGCCCGAAGAAGAAAGTAACGTTTCTTCCAAGACTTCTTACCATCCTCTTTCAGCCACAAAACTCCCTCAATCTCTGGCACAGTTACAGAACTTCCACAGAAACATTCCTGCCGATAAACACAGTGGTTTGGGAAACAGACAGAACATGGAGTGTGCATTGGTTTGCTTTTGATGACTGAAATCCTTTATCTAAGGAATGAGCACATAACAGGCATAGCTCTTTTTTTTCACAGAGTGGTATGAATTACAGACTAATCATAGAAGTAATAAGGTGCTTAGCACCTTAGCATTGGTTCATTGCAACAATGACAAAAAAAAATCATTAGCAGCTACTGAAAAGATTTTCTAACCACTGCAGATCAGTAATAGAGCCCCCAATGGCTTTACTGGCTTTAAGGTCATGAGGTGACCCTACAGATACAGCCTCATTTGTGTAAGCATCCACAAAACCTAATTGCACATCCATCAGCTACAGCTAAAATTCATTCCAGGAGTACTTTGCTGCTACTAACTGCCATCAACACTAGAACTTCTGTCAAGGTTCTATTTATAAAGAGCTAACAGAGGAAAAAAAATGCTTTAAATACACTCCAGATTAATATGCAGCACAGAGACTTGTGAATAAACCTAGAAGATAGAAAGAATAAGGTAGAATTGCAACTCTCTGCATGTCATGACTTCAAGCATCTTTTTGATCTCTAGTATGCACACAAACCCTTATTAAAATCTGTATTAACAATATACTAAGAACACGCCTATGCTACTAATAAGTTAAACTGTATTAAGTTTAATCCAAAATTAAATACTCAAAATATTTACTTTTGTGTGACTATCATAACCATTATTCTGGAAATCAAGTGGAACCTATGGCACTTCAGCCATGTCACAAAAACATTCAGTTTTCAGCTTATGAAGGCCATGCTTTCTGTTTGCTTTATTTGCTCCATGTCCATGGTTCTGCAAACTGCTTAATATGTTTGATATAATTACTTTTCTGTCACTCGTTTTTAAAAATTCAATATTTGGTTTTTATTTTAAATGTAATTGAAACAATTCTTAACTACTTTCCTTATTAACAAAATTTAAAATATTAACTTAGACCAGTCACTAAAACCAGAGCTATAGAATTCTGTAGAAAATAAGAATTTGGAAAATACTATAAAAAAAAAAAATCTCTACCACCAGAGGTCAAAAACCCCAGGTGACAGTTCAACAAATGTCAACAGGTTTTAGCCCTAGTTACAGGCAACTTCATTTTGATTATCACTGTGTATGGTACTTTGGATACTAAACTAAATATAGAAACTTTATATTAACTGATTGCATCTGAAACAGTACAACACGAAAACAGCCATTTATCTCAAATATAACCCACTCCATTCACAGTCTTCCACAATTACATTCAGCTCTGTCCATCAATTCCAATCACCACAACCTTCTGGAGTTTAGCTTCAAGCTCCAAAATGACCAGTATGTCCTTTTTGGTTTGGCATGCCTACCTCTAGCAGCACCTCTTTATTTCTGTCTGCCATCTCAGAGGTTTCTTTCTTCCCCAGAAGATAGTTCTGTAACAAAACAAAGCTTAGTATTTCTATAGGCATTCTGAAATCAAGCCAAATGATATTTCTTGTTCTCCTTTCTGTAGCAGTAAGAAAAAACCCCAGCTATTAACTAAGAACAACGTGTGAACTAAACAAAACTTTGTATTTTAACTGAAACTTTCTGTCAGACTGCTAAATAATACATTACTCTAACTTATAATCACCTTTACCAGAACTATCAATCAGTCCATACTCTTGACAGCCTCACAACAACATTGTCCTGACTTTCCATGAATCAAACAGCTGTCTGTTACAATGTATCCAAAAATAAAAATACTATGAACTTGAAAATCCCACAATAAAAATATAGAAAACCCCAGAGATCTTTAAACTTGTTACATACTGCCATTATTTCTGTATTCAAAGAAGCACACACAGAAGCAATGTACTTTGTTCCATCTTGCCCTGACAGTTTTGCGGAATAAAAATATTTATTTTTCACAAAGAATTACCAAATAAAATACTTCTCATCTTCTTAAAGGGAATCTAAGTATGCACAGGTACCATATCTTACTAAATAAGTTTTGTACTCTTACTCGGTTTGGAAAAGATTAGGGCAATGGAAAACAATCTTCTTAACCCCTAGCTCTAATACTGGAAAAACCCCAAATATTCATAAAGTTGAGCCAGTTCAATATTTTAAACCAAGCAGAAATGTTTGGTTTACACTGGTACCTCCTTGTTGACAGTGCCTACCATATGTACTGACAGCAAATGTATCAACCACAAACTTTTAAAAAGGACGTAGAGTTTTGCTGCTTCAGTGCAAAGCACTTGAATAAGACCTGGTTTTCAGTTCCTGCTGAAAAAAAAGTAAAATCAAGTACTCTGCTGTTGTCCCACAGGATGAGCTTACAAAACTGTTATCCAGTTTAAATCCAAGAAATTAGCACACAGATGCCATACAGATATAAAAATAATCTATAACCCCAAAAGGGAACACATTAGCTAGGAGTTAAGAGGGAGATCAAGTGATATGATATCCGGTTCTTTTCAATTCAAATTCTTCTAAGAACAACTTTCTGCTTTGCTGTTCCTTTTTCTCCACTCCCTTGCAATACTGAACTGCTTCCAGATATCAAATCACTTGAGAGAAGTCTTTGAAGCCATCTGAGAGAGAAGTGGGGTCTTTGGTTTCCTAGCCAAGGACCAGGAAACACAGGTGAGTACCAGGTCCCAGCTTCCACAGGGACACATGCTCTCTTCTCTTCATTTGCCATGTGACCATGGAGAAGCTATTCTCTTAGATTTTTGTCTTCCCCTTCTTGCCAGCAATGTAAGAACACACAGTGGAAAACCACTACTATTAGCAATATCTGTCAACACCTTTCTGGCATAATTACATATTTGAGCAGCACTAAGTATGAGTGTAAATCCCATGAAACTGTCTGCCTTCATCTCCATTAAAACTACCCACAAACACATTTGCAAACAGATTGCTTCAGCTCAGTTATCCGCTGAGGACTTGATTTTGTGCCAACAGCACTGTGGGTGTACACAGTGCCAAAGTGTAAAGTTGCCTGGCATTTTAACACATAAAAAGAACGGAAAAGAATGCTACCAAAAAGAGTTAGAAGCTACAATCAGTCACACACGCATTCAACATGAACCACAGGCTTACCTGTGGATTCTTGAAAAGTGCGTATTTCTCTATACGTTCCACGAACATCAGTTTGTTTTGACTATCTCTTGTCCAGTTCAGAAGGTTTTCAACTAAATTTTCATGATCTTCAAAGATCCTTTCTGCAGCAATAACAAGAGAGTAAATACATTTGAATATGTTTCATTTTGTGATAAATTAATCTCTAGTCATATCTAGGAGACAAGGCATACATGCAGAGAAAATAGAGTTCCAGGTCTATTACAAGAAGTTTATGCTAAGAAACTAAAAGAACTTAGTCATCTTTCAGACATGCCTGGGTTAATTTTACACATACAATCATTCAACACCGACTTCTGTACCTTCAGGTTTAGAGTTCCAGCAACATAAAAAGTGTTTTTGTTTTTTTAATCTGACAAAGTCTACTATCCCACACGAACACTGCAGACTCCAGTGATGATATTCCAAAGTTTATGAGCAAAAATAAGAAGGTTATCACATTTACATATACTCTGGTCTACACAAGCCCTGGAGGAATGTATTAGGCAGCTTTTTCAGCATAAAAATTGTTACAGCATCCCCAATCACTATCTAAGTATCAAAAAAGTAATGGGCAATGATCAGAGGGAAAACAAAATGCCTATGAAATGTGGAATACCCATGGTTAGTAGGGGTTTTGTAAAGAGGTCTGAAAACTGACACTGTCTACTTCTTACAATCTCTCTTGATGAATAAATGATGTATTACCAATGGTTCCTGAGAACTCTGAACTTTGACTCTCTGTTGAAATAGTTTATCTCTAGTACACTAGTACTAGCACTTCAGAATACTGAAAATAGGCAAAAGAGAACAGATTAAGGAAAAAGAGGAAAATTTACTGAAATGGTAGAGAAATAGCTAAAATTTCTCATTCTAAAATAAATAAGGAAAGAGACATCTTCAAGAAACCACTAGACCAAGTTTTTCCTCCTTTCAAAGACACTGAAGTAGAAGCTAGCTTTCTGCAATTTGTTCCCTCTTCACATAGGTCATACAGTTGCATTTCAGCAAATTAAATTTTTCAGAATCATTTAGGACTTGCTTGACCTTTCAACTGCACCTGAAAGCAGAATATGATTTTCTCCCACAAAATAATTCAAGCTCTATCAATGACACAGCAATACTGTCTTCCAAGAAAGTAAAAAAGTCATCACCTAACAGAACAACAAAACAAAAAAGCTTCAGAGCACTGTGATACAAAAACTCACATCTCACTGCAGCCTCATTAGTGAAAGTGGATAGCTTTCAAAACATATCAACTGTCATTACAAGAAAACAGTTTATTAAAATTTTAAGCTTTTGAGCCTTCATTGGATAGGTAGAAGATTCACCCCACAACAACCCTTTTTTTCCCCCTTAACAATAAGCAATGTTAACATGCTACGCTACCTGATATAGAAAAGGTTTCACCAAAAGAGAGAGGAAATATTAATTTTCATTGTAATTTGAAATCAAGATAGTTGGGTTCAGTTCCAGGTTTTTCTTTTATCAAAGTCAATGGGTAAGGTGCACTTTACCCATTCCCCTTCTTTTCCATTCAGATGCTGTATCCTTTGGCTAAATGAACAACTTACATTGTATGTGCAATACAGTGCAAAGGAGCTTTAGCTGCTCTTAGAGGAATATTGCTAGGAACATAAATAGCTTTTTGCAATAAGAGCTATCAGTTTAAAATACTATTTACAAAGAGGAAGATGAACGGTAAGTATTTTATCCCTTAACTGTTTCTTCGGTGAAGAAATCATCAAAACCAAGAGGCCTGGTGACTAGACATTAGAAAAATTACTATATCACACCAAAGAATTTAGCCATGCTTTTTAAATGAAAGAAGAAATCATTTCCAGATCATTCTGAAACAAAGTCAGTCATGAGCTTCATTAAATGAATTAGCACTTACTACATTAACGAACGGGATGATGAACATTACGAAGCCAAGTGTTTAAATAACTCTGAGGATATAGACAACTGTTGCATTAACAGGTAAGAATTATAAATACTTGTAATTATTACTTACCCATTTGCAATTCAGAGATGGTTTCCACCAATGACCAGTCTAAACTGTAGCCACAGTGTGATTTGTCCATCAGATTGTCTAATACTTGTCTCACTGTCTGCCTCTCATCTACCATCATTGTTTTTGAGCTGTCATCAGACATATGGACTCTGATCACCAACTATTAAGTAAAAAATTAGGAAAACAAAAAGGATTAATTTACCACATTTCACATAAAAATATGGTTGTTTATTAGATCTTGTTTATTCTTCTAAGATTTTCTTACAATTAGCATAAAATATTAAGTTCAGCCAAAACACTTCCTCAAAATGGGAGAAGTCATAAATGATGGTTTGATATTTGTATCACAGACACTCAACAAGATACTGTTCTCCTTCAGTATAAGAGGGTAAACATAAAAGTCTTTCCAATACAGTGACAACATGCTTTAGTTGTGTGTTACGGAGGGAAAAAAAATCCCTCCTGGCAAAGTGTCCTGTTCTGATTAATAAAGTGCCTTTGAGACAATTTTTCTCGCATGTGTAGGTGGAACAAAAGAGTTCTGCACAAACTTACAAAGAACCAGAATTTTTCAGATTTGCATTTGAAGTTTTCTGTCTCCTTTGTCCATATTTTCTAAAAATGATGATTATGTAAACAATATACCTGTATCAAATGTTATTTTTCTGGGGAATATGGAGCAGTAGTGTGAAAAAAAATCTGCTTTTAAAACACAATGGCTTTTCATAGGCATTTAAAGAGGTCATTGTCCAGAAACAAAAATCCAACCATTTTTTTAACCAATCAAAAAACTTAAGACAACAGATTCTTTTTGTCAATCATTATGCTTCCATTTTTACATCTTGTTCAGATGGAAAAGATAAAATCTACTGGTTGTAATACACTGGTTGGCTTTTTAATTTCCATCCTCCAGCCAGAGCAGTTTTTAGCTTTTCATCTATAATCATGTAATGTAAAAGGCATTTTAAGCTACTGAAAAAATCCAATTGCAAAATAAGAATGCTAAATGTTAAGGGAACTCTATATTTTTTGAGAGTACATCAAGTAATGTCAGTAGACTTTCTCCACTTGGTACTCCCTGTTTTTAGTTTGGAATACTTGTTTTCCATTTATCACTGGCAAATCCTGCTATGCATAATGGGAAGGGGTTTGCAAAGAAAACAGGCGCAATTTTAAAGGTGTGACTGCAGAATATGCAAGGACGATCTCAGGAGGCTGGACCTTCATTTCACTTCTGGGTTGAAGCTGGCAAAGTCTTCTCAATGTGCACTAGCTGCAAAATAAGCTATTCCTTAAGAAAAACATAATGTTATTCCATATGCTAGGGTTTTCTTGATTAGGTGCAGTCTAGATCAGAAACCACATTACCACTCTAGATTAGAACACCACAGTGGTTTTATTTAGGGCAACTTAAGGGTAATAGACACAAATGAGAAGTGAATTTCCTGCATTTTCCAAGGGAAAAAGAATAAAATAAAGATCTTATAAATCAATATAACTAACTTACCTTTTTCACTTGTGCTTCTTTAATCTTCTCTAATGCAACCCTAATCTTCTCAGCTTTGAGTTTAGCAGCCTGTTCCTCCTAGGGGGACACAACACACACAGTTCCAGTTAACGCAAACTTCAGTCTGGTTTCAGTGGATATAATTTCGAGGCTACCATGCTTTAAAACATGAACTGAAATGCTGATTTGCTCACCTACAAATCCTCAACTATTTCTCAGTGACAACAAAGACTATTATTTTTTAAGACAAGAAGTATTATTATCTAACATTTAGAAATACAATTGCCATTAGAACTTACTGGAGGTACATATTTTGTATAGACATTTGGCGTGTCTCTGTTCTTCCACATCTTTCCACAATGCTTTGTGCATTGCTACCAAATATTTTAGCAAATCATATATTTACAGTCATAGGGCTGGACAGTACACATTCAACAAGAGTGTACAAAGGAGTACACCCAATAGATTTTTGGCTGACTGACATAGAACACAAAGAGCACACTGAGAAGTATCAGAATTTAACAGCACACAGAAAGTAAGAAAACAAATCCTATAAATAGGATCCCATACTACATACATTAGTTTGAAAGACTTTAAACTAGTAAATACATTTGCAGTAAGAAGCTTCAATGCTCCCTTTATCTTTACTAAATCCAAGCTGCATTTCTCCTTCCTTTAAGTATTCTAAGACACAAAAAGCAAACAGGCATCCTTTTGCTCTTCTAAATAATCTATTTTTGTTACAACTGGAAGTGCAGTGAAAATTCAGGTAACGAATCTATCTGCTGATGCTAAAGAAAACTGTATATTTTAAGACTAGCAACATAAATTTTTCAGTTTGAGATTACAGATATTTCTGTTGAAATTGCATTTGAAACATGCAGCTAAACAAGCAACCACTGTTCTGAAAATGACATATGCAGGTTTCAGGCTTTCACAATCTTAAATTCTAGCACAACAAACAAATATATGAAATAAGCAAACCTCCTCCAAAAATATTCAATCTCTTTAAGAAAGAAAAATTTAAATTTTTCTCAGATCCAAAGCAGCACAGTCCATCAACATTCATAGACACTTAGTTCTCCATTGCTTTCTTGTACAAATGTAATCTGTGGTTTCTTTGCCATGTGTTTAGATGGTTGCTTTTCTTGTAAAAGTCAAGATTTAGCTATTCTGAAATCCACAATGTTTAAGTTTTGTACTTCTAAATGTGCTACTAATAGTCTTATCAACTGCTAAAGAACATTCTCTTGTTATTTACTGCAGTTTTAGCAGCTTTTGGTCCTTCACATCCTATGACCATCCTATGCAGCGGGGAAAAAACATCAGCTAGGCAGGAGAGTATGCTGCCTTGAGAGAAACGTAGTTCTTTTCAATAAAATAAATCAGGAAGTTGACACAAGCAGAAATAATGTGAGCCTGAAACATTATCTGGGAACTGAATTACCAAGGCACACAGTTTCTATTAATCTACAGGGAACCTCAGCTTTGTATTCACAATAACAACGGTGTCATACAGCTTAGAAAGGTTAAATCAGATTAGCAGTCTATGAAAAACAGTGCCATGATACCAAGAATCATTTTTCTTCTTATTCCTTAACACTAACCATTTCCTTCTGTACAAATAAATTATTACTAAAAAGCAAGGCTTTAAAGACTGTAAAATTTCCAGAAGTGATGCCATGTACCTGTACATTATGAAATCAGCAAAACCAGAAGACTTCATTTCATCATACATTTGGAGAAACTCATTCATATTTAAAAAAGCTTCTCATTAACCTAACCATAAACCTCTACTGCCTTAAAAAGGTTGACAGCACATTCAGTTTTGCTCTTTGTTAAAGTCAAGCAGCCCAATTTTCCAGCCCATTTCACTGCACACCTGTGCAGATGCCACTGCCGACAGCAAACCCCACAGGAGCACTTTGCACCACTGTGCACAGGCAGCAACACAAGGGCAAGCAACAAGGAATCAGCTGGCAGCCTCCCAGATACCTGTGCCAACACAGCTAAAATATCTTTGGTGATCTCTAAGTTTATAATCCATCATTCCCTAAAATGCTTTTAAAAATAAATATGTAGATCAAGAAAGACTTTGAGGATTTACTATTTTAATGCCTACCAATAACTTTTCATTTCCTACCCAATATTATGTGGGTCTAGAGATCAGGATTTCTTATACTTTGTAAAACTCTAATATAAAGTCAGTTTAAATTAAAAAAAGAAAACCACCAAACCAACAACAAAATAAACCCCAGAACTAGAATTATCAAAATAAGAACCACTTTCAGCCACTAACAAATTATACAAAGAGGTCTGAATCTACTTACTGGAAACATACAGAGGAAAAGAAGCAAGAATTAGAAATTTCTGAAAGCATATAGTAGTCAAGGATTTTAAGCTATTCAAGTTTTGTTTTATAGTTACAGCTCAGGCCACTGCTGCACCACTGCTAATATCACAAAAGGAGAAAGAACTATCTATTTTGATGATTTCATAAAATAACTGAATAACCACAGGATTCAGATCAAAACTCACAACAATTTCTTTTATTTGTCTCCTAATGGCCCAAGAAAACAGTCTCCTCCACATCAAAGGCAGCCCAGAACTGCACTTAACCACAAACACAGGCTCTCTCCTCCCATGTACATGAAACCAAGACAAGTTCTTAGCAGGAAAAAGCATGAGCCATCCATCAGCTTGTTCTGAGCTAACAACCCTTTTCACTGCACGGGGAGAAAGGTGACAGATGACAAAAATACTCGACTGCAACTTAAACTATTCAACACCACAAAGTAATACGGCCAGGACATACAGTCCAACCACACTGAACTTGGGCATTTATTTCCCCCTTGCTAGTAAACACCAGCAACAGTGATACGAGTTGCTGAAGGGTCATGAAAATACAGGTAAACAGCAGCCCCTTCAGGGGGTACCACAGGTGGTCCATACCAGTAAATCCTGATGTGGCCACTGCCCTGCCTCCCTCTCACAGCATCAGTGCTCAGTGACAGCATTCACAGTGCGGCTGTGGTCACACAGACAGTCTGGTCACAGAGCTGATCTGCATGAAAACTGACAGAGCAGAAAGATTCAGCAGAATCCACTCCTTGGCAAGACCACCTTTACAGTCATGGACATGCTCTGGAAATCAAAGGAGATACACACACACGCACACACACACACACACACACACACACACACACACACTGCAGAGAAACACAAAACACAAAGCAGTGTCATTTCCACCTCTGGCAGGAAACTACTGCTGCTCTTTCAGTAGCAGTACACATCACTGCTACACATAGTAGGGTCAAATTGCAACATAAATCCCTCACTTTAACAGGACTACTTTGGGAGTATTGCTACACTTGCATTTTAAAGCTTTGAGCCAAGAATACTTTTGGTAATGGACAACATCACACCTGATGTAAAGAATACATGGCAACATAGTTACATTGAGAATTTGTTAATCCAAAATATTCTAACATTCTGAACTAAAATGGAAATGCACATCTCTGCAACGCGATGGTCTTAAATGAATGACCTTTTTCTTTGCATTTTTATACCAGAACTGTTTTTGATAATTTTAGCCTACAGTGCAATATCATAAAGAATAACACACACAAAAAATAAAGATTTCCTTAATATGATGATCACAATTTCCTGCCCCAGTTTCCAGTTGAATATGCAGTTATCAGAAATTTCACCTGTGTTTTAGCATTAAATATGCAAGATGCATGCAATGACAAAGCTGACCTTGCCGAAATGACTTTGTGCCTCACATTTCTAGGTTGGGACTTTATTTTCTGCTTCATGTTACATTTTTAAAGGGTCATTAACTGAATCCTTTTACAGAGATCACAGAAAGAATGGGGGAAAAAAAGAGGGGGTGGAACCACTTAAAAAAGATTACAGTACTTAGGAAATCCAGTAATTAAACAATAAGAGCTAGGTAAGAAAGTCCACATCTCACTGAATTTAGCAGGGCAGATACACAAATCACAAGATACATAGAAGAAGAAATTTCTTCTTTCATTAATATTTGATTTTTTTTGTCTGAATTCCTTCTCTGAATGCAGATAAGAAGACACCTAAATACATAAGTAGCATTGACTTCTGAAGGACTAAAAGCAGGTATCCACTGTTTATTTTCCCAGCTACAGTCTAGCCTCGGGTAGAAAGGCAATCACCTGTCTTGCAAGGACTGTCCTTCTTAAAGAGCTTTTACTGAAACAGAGTTTTCTCCTGCCAGAGAACACCATATTGACATCTCCATTTGTACCTAATGGCCCAAAACTTCAAGACATCTCTATTAGTCCCATGTTTAATGTATATCAATCTGAATATTAATCACATTAATGAAGTGTTTTCTGTTGGTTGCTTTCATTTATTATTAAAAAGAACACTAGAACAAGTGTGTATGTGATTGGCACTAGAAGGGAAAACCCAAATGTGTGAATATAAAGAGCAGGTCTTCTTGATAAACTCATTAGGACAAGCAGAACACTCCTACTCTAAAAACCATTTTGTGGCAATAGCAGCACAGTCCATTTATAAACAGTGAACTTGTGTTTACAGTAGTAGTTCTTGGCCATTCTCAAAATAACTTGGGTTTACCCCAAAATATCTGGGTGAAGCAGAAAGGGAAGCAAGACATGACTCTTTCAAAGCTCACTAGATGTGAGTGTACATCAGTCATTTCTTCCAGTGAGGAGTTCATCCTCCCTAACATAGACTCATCGCACATTTCTTCCTTCTTCCTTCCCAGCTTAATACTCTCAAATATTCCTGACATTGCCACCATATTGCATTATGTTACTAAACATGGAAATGGATCTGAAGCAGTAGTATTGTTTTGGGGGTTATGCCTGAGAATTATTCACCTGGGAAGGTCTTAAATATCACAGTGACACTACACTGGGGTAGTGCCATATTTTTCCTTTGTTCTACTTCTGTGCACCATTCACAAACTCTTTGCTATTAGAAGCCTAACTCAAACACAGAGGTGGCTTCTGAATGGAAATTGGAAAGCAGCAGTTACATTTTAATTGCTTTTCAAAGTCACACTGGCCCTTGTCACAAATTCCCACAGAAGGGATCTTCCCCACAGTCTACTGGCACAAAGAAGGCCCCACCATCCACATCCCTAAGGAAGATGTTGAAAAGTACTGGACCCAGTATTGACCTCTCAGGTGCATTAATTTTGGTTAATGCTCAAATTGGACTTTGTGTCCTTTAGAAGGTATGTTTCAAGGGATGGCAGATAAAATATTAATCAATTGAGACATGCATTCTGCTGTCTCCCTGAAAGACTACTCAAACTAGATTTGACAAAGCTAGTAGCAATGAAGAAAAAAATCCAATGGAGTTTCACTGGCTCTTTATCCCTTGAAGCAACCTGCACCACATTATCAGCCTGCTTGCCCCTGAATAGACCCTGCCTTGCTCTAGGCCAGGCTCCTCACTGGGGCAAAGAGTTATAGAACAAAAGGTACTGGGATCTGGGACCAGGCAAAAGCAAGAAAGGGGGGGGGAAAAACCAAACAAACCAGACTGAAGAACAGGCCTTAGAAATCACAGTAAGGAATTTTGAGAGTGGAAAGAAGACTACAACATAACAGATGAGGCACTACAACTGACTGGCAAGTTCTAGCTGGACAAAAAGCTCAACTGATATTCGGAACAGGGTAGAAACAGATTTCAGAACATAGGCTGATTGTCTAACAATGTCACCACAAGCTTATTATAAATAATACATAAATTACGTTTTATTATATTGATAGAATATATAATATCATTATAATACTAGAAAAGAAAAAGGTGATATTAAAACTACACAGGAACATCACAATGATCACAGCAGGTTAGTACACAATAGCTTGTTGAAGAAAAATTTCATTATTTAACTTCAACACTGTGCAAAATCCTGCTACTACCATCTATATAATTTTTTCAGGTTTCTAGATGTGGCCGTCACAGCTTCCTCAAAAACTGGCTGTGGGAGGCTGGAGTTTTCAGACTGTGCTTACATCCTTTGCAGATTAGAAATGAATTGCTGTATTTTTAAGCTGCACTAAAAAAAAATCTCAAACAGATGCTTCATTCAAGAACGAACACAACATCTGAATCAGATTGATCTAAGATGCATGAAGCCAACATCACAACTTATTTAATGAAAAGTCTGAAGGAATTAGTGTGCAGTAATCAAAAATCTACAAACCACTGCAATCAACATTCATAAGAAGAATATTTGTCTTTCAGATCAACATGAAAAGAAGAATGATGTACCAAATATTTGGGAAGAAAAGGTGTTACATGATTCCTTTACCTCCAGATGCTGGCATACATATATGAATCATTAAACTAATGCATCATTTTCTGTGCTGAGATCTGCCCTACACTGTGTCAGGAACTGTGTGTGTGCATGATTGTAGTGCAAAGGGAACTTAGTGCATGACTAGAATTTCTACAATTAGTTATATTACCAGAGGACAAAAATGGTACTGTTGTTCTCCCAAAGTGTCTCTAGTCTCAATATAAGAGGTAGACATACCAAAGAAAGGAAAGAATACCAGAAACAGTAAGATAATAAGAAATAGTTGACACACCACGAACACCAGCATAGAGCTGCAACATGATCCTACAGTTAACTTATCTAACACCTTGCTACAAGGAAATGCCCCATTTCTTGGGACTGCTTCACTTACACAGGTGGTGAAGCACTTATCTAAGGTGGTGAAGAGATCTAAGCAGCAAAGTGGATTTCCATTTCATCATTTTACTAAAGAAATTTGTTTGCAGGAGGTCAGAAGAGAACCAGTAAGTATCCACACCAGACCTGTGTGCTCAGTAGTCAGAAGTAGAGGCACCACTGTACTGACAGTCCCAAGCTGAACAAGCAACATTATCCTCAGAAAATCAGCAAGCTTACCAAAAGCATCTGAATCAAAGGGCTACAAAGTCTAATTAGCCAACATAAAGATTTATAAACACAAACATTTAACTTCAGGAGTCTATCAGAATCACTGATACGAGCTAGTCCATGGTCATATGACATAACAGGATAATTTTATGCACTTTTTAAACTGAAGTTCCATATGGTAACCAACACTCACCCCACATACAAACAATCAGAAGGGAGGATCTGAAAACACATGGAGATGAAAGAGAAACTTATGGTTTCTATTTGTGCCACAGCTGTTGTTAATCTATCTGTAATGAGTCAAGGTTGCTGGTTTGGTGGCTCTTCGCTTTGTTGGGGGCACAGTGGGGTGCACAGCAGGGTAGAGGAGCTATTGCGGGGGGAGAAGGAGGTATGGACTTAAATTTTAAGCAAAACAATCACAAGAGCAGAAGATTACTTGGTTTTGGCTGTTTGTACTCCTCTAGAAGACAGACTGAAAATTTGTTGTCAAAATAGATGCTGAGCACTTTGAGAAGAATATTAAGGTATTTAAGAAAAAGCAGTAAACTAATTCTAAACTTTTATTGCTAAATACAGACTACTTATGCCCAGCATTATTCTTATTGTTTTGAAGTTCCCAAGATACATTTTGTTACTTCAGGCTTGCCTGAGGTTTCTCCACTAGTGTGTCTATTTTACAAAAACAACCCAAGGGACAGTTTGCAGTAGGTAGTAGCACAAGAGACATCTGACACCTCAGCCACTGAATATTCAAAGTTTTCTGAACTACACAAAGCTGTATGTTTGTTCTTCATCCAAGCTTGTCTTTTCATCAAGGAGATTTATAGCTTGCTCCATCCCTCCTATTCTAGTTTCAGAAGGAAATACATATTGAAGATATAACTCTTAGACTTAAGAACAATTTGTGCTCTCTTAGTACATTACTGACCTCTTTCCTGTGAAGAAAATGAATTTATAATCAGAGTTCATACATACCTGGCTCATTAGACCACTGTTTTACTAGGATATTCTCCCCACATTATATTAAGACAACATTCAAAATGTTATAAAAAGAAATCCCATTACTTACTAGAGTTTATCTTTGATACAGCAAGTGAACCTATTTTAAGGCTACTTATGCCTTTTAAAAGTACTGAACAGTCCCACATATTTTCCACAGTTATGATCTTTTTTTTTTTTCAACTAGCGAATGGCAATAGGAACAAAAGAACTTTTAGCTCAGTACACTTCCTTTCCAGCTAAGGCATTTTACCTGCTGACATGGCTATTAAATATTTGTCAAGAACTTGAACACTTTGATAAATCTGCAGAAACAAACAATAAAATTCAGCCTTTAAAAGCACCTTGGATAATAAGAAAAATCATGTAAGCAAATGCACAAGTTTCTGGAAAGGGCAGGCAGGGGTGGGAGAAGCATAGCACACACCAAAAGCATTCTTTCTACATAGAAATAGTGACATACAGGTGGAAACAAGAAGCATCACCTTGGTCAGCAAATGAGAAGGCTTTCCTGCAATGTTTCTCAGAAGGAGGGAGGTTTCCCTGTCCAAATAGGAGTGCTTGTGCATAAAGAAAGAGAAAGAACATAAATCAAAGGAAGTCAGTATAGTAATTTTATAGTCTTGATTACAGAAGATAAAGCAGAGTTTAATAGAAAAAAACCCTACATCATCACTTTATTTCCCTCCCATAAAAACATGAACATTCCCAAATACTATGAGCTTAACACACTGGTGTAAAAGGAGTTGTGCTAATAGGGGACGCTATTTTAATCTTCCTTTGTACAAAATATCACACAATAGAATTAAGAAAACTTTTGCTTACCTGCAACTGGTTTCTTTTCTGCAAGAGAAAACTTATTTTTAAAGACACTTAGAACTATAAAAGTAAGAAAACATGCACTTACAATGCTTTTCAAAATCCTGTCCAGTCTTCTAAAACTGAACATTCTACTTTCACTACACAAACATAAAGCCACTAAAAACTGATCATCCTAGAGACAAGGAAATGGTTTCATGCTTTCTACACTGGTTGCTGCTTTATTGCTAAAGAAGAAAGATGTTACCATAATAACATCAAACTGACTTACAATCAATGTCCTTGTTTTTGAAGGGCTTACATCTCTCTTCCCTTGTATAGTCTGAATTATAAAATTAGAAATCCCCACATTTCTCTTGGAAGATAAACTAGCATAAAGTATATTTTCATCTGTTTAAAAAGGGGAAGCAAAATCAGCAGAGAGGAAGCAACCAGTAGAGAAGGGCAAAAATCAGTCAAGGACAGGTACCAGAGCAATTATCTTCTCCAGCATCTGCTACAGACAACAAAACCATCACCATGCAGTGATTGCAGAACCACACGGTCACAAGTCTGCTAAGGGGCACTTAACAAAAGAACATTAAGTACATCTCCTGTGTTCCACCACTGTACTGCAAGTTTTGTCCTGTGTGGCTGCAATTGTCTCAGCCTTGTTTCAGTTGGTCCAATGCTACACAGAACAGGGCATGACAACTATACGTGCCTACTATCCTTTTGTTTAGGAATTAGCAATAGAGAATCCCCATCTCTTCTTCAGTGCCACAACAAGGTATGGTCTCCTGAAAAAAATGAAGAGCCCAAGTCTACAACTTCATGCAAAGCAGTATTCAAATAGTTCGGGCAATGCAGTTCCTGCAGTGGGAGTTTACTTGATGTGACTTCCACATGCTGGGACGAGCAACTAAGGATCTCAAGGAGGCTTTAAGAGTTACAGCTCAGAAAAGAGTATACACAGCATCTGAAGTGATCCAAGCTTCACCTGGTACTTAGCCACTCATACAGACACAGGTTATGCTACACACTGAATAAAGGTTTTTCTGCCTGCACGTTAATTACTGTCTGCACCCACATCCTATGTTTTAGGAGCACAGCAGTGCTGCCCAGCTCAAGCACACACTGCTGAGGTTTGTAGGACCTGGTATAATTAAAAGGTCTCAGGCACTGTTTACAGTCATACTTGAATTGTATCCTTTCCTACACAGGTCTAACTTCACACAAAGTCAGTTTAGAATGGTCTCCTTATAAGGCATTGCTACAGAACTTGCAGAATAAACTGGTTGGTTCAATTCAAAACCCTAAAGTATACATAAAAACCCAAGGACAAGTTTAAGGAATTCTTTTAAAGAGTTTCTTGATAAGAGTTCTTGAGAAACATCATGGACTCGGATTAACATGGATCGTTTTTCTTGGTGAATGAAGCACTGCAATAGAAGAAACGTTACAAATGGGTTTAGGCACTTGCTGCCTTAGCCTGTTAGTCAACAATAGCATCAGAATTGAGAGAGGAGACTGAATCTCTCCTTAAAGAAAACACTATTTGCTGGAGAATATTTCTCCTACAGGGAAGCTCAAGGCAGGTTGATTAACCTTATTCCCATCACTGGTCATTTCAGCTGCTGCCATCTTGCATTTAAGTACAGTGGAAATTTTCTCCACTAAGGAGCTTCTGTTCTATCCAGAAACGGGAATGCCATATATTTCTTACAACTTAAGAGGCACTGGAAATTTTGTTCATACTGCTTTCCAGACCTGCAGCAAAATATGGAAACATAACCACAGGAGAGCTATTCTAGAAATCAAGAATGATGGTATTTTATTGGAAAGAGGGGTTGGTCAGCAAAATGTGGAACAACAGTATGATGACAAGTACCTCTCTGAATTTGAGGTGAAGAGATAACATGCCTAGAAACAGGAAGGCAACTGCCTTCTTTCCCAGACACCTTCTGTGCATGGCTCCTTCCTTATGTGTAATACGTTCTACAGTTCTGCACATACCCAAAAGTTAGAATGAGCAAAAGCAGCAAATCAACAGAAAAGCCTAAGTTTTAGAAATTATAGCTTGGCTAAACAATAACTATGTGTATATAATATTTTTAAAATATTTGACCTGCACAAACCATTAGATAAAGAAAAAAATTATTTTTCATTTTAGAACAGTGTGTTACTTTCACAATCCAGTTTTAAAGCATTTAATCTATTTCAAAGAAAGACTTGAGCTCAAACACCAAGCTTTTAGGTAAACAAGTGCTGCTCTTTAATACAGGCTGCTAGATTATTCCATTGTTCAGGGGAAGATAAATATTTTGGGATTTTTTTCTACATAGTACAGTCACACTGGACTACACAGAGGATCTAAATAGTCCACTCTTCCTCTCTACTTCTGGAGTTCAAATACGTATCAAAGCTCTGACAATTTAAATGCCTGATCTTTCCAAATAAACTAACCTACTTTCGAGCCCCAAGTACTTTCCCAGACTAAAAATATCAGCAATGAAATCCAGGAAAACAAAATCAAAACATTAATTACTCCTAGGTAGACACTTCTGGTCTTCTATCATGAAAAGCATCTCTTCTTCCACCTGCTCCCATCACAACAATGAGAACTCAAGCTCTGGCAATGAAGTGTATCACCTTAGATTCATTTAGGATATAAAACCAGTTCCAATTACACAAACTAGCACGTGTCCCACAATGCCATGATTTTTTCTATCCTGCTGCAGTAAGCTGACTGCTTCCCCAGTACAAGGCCACCATGTCTCATAATGGGTGTTTTCAGTTTAAAAATATTTTTTTAAATTGTCACACGACCAGAATGAAATATCTTTGGAAGGCAAAAGTAGTTTGAAACATAATGTCAAAGCTTGACAACAGCTCCAGAGAAAACAAAACCGTGCAGTCCTTTATACTAAGCAAGAAGTCACAGAGAAAGAAGTCAGATTGTAAGTGTTGGAAGACTATTTAATTTGCTGCATCCATCAAAATACTCAGCACAGCTAATTCAACATGAATAACACCAAGTCAGAGACCTGATGCCTGATTTACCAAATTCTTTGGAAGATCACATATTTCTAGGTCACACTTCAATAAGCAGGCAAACTCAAACACTATATAAATGTGCACAGTCCAAAGCTAGCTATACTTCTACTGTAAGGTTTCTTGTAAAGCTGTATTTTTTATGTATAGGATAGTGTTCTCAATATCCAGCCATCAGTAACAGCCACACCTTGTTATAAGTTTCTGTATAAAATTATTAATGCAAATGCAGTACCAACGAAAAAGCTTCTCAAAGTTACTTCCATTATATGTAGGAAAAAAGTTCACTTAGCATATCTCAAACTTTTCTATGAAAAGGGGGTCTATAAAACTACTCTGTCGGTAAAAGAACTTTAAAGCCAACACTTAATACACTGATATTTTAAATGCTGAATAGGGAGCCAGACTCCACTCAGGATTCCCAGTTAGTCTAACACCACCACTACTCAGGCAGAACTCAAAATACCATAGCCCAGTAGACATCCAGGAAGGAAGAAGCGATAGGGCTTTAAGGGGACTCTTAAGAGGCAACTTGAAATGTTTCCTCTTGTCACATAATCAAATCTGTCGATATAAACTGTGCTCCAAGACTTTCCCCCAGGAAGCCCAGACAGGTCAGAACACTGCCCAGCCATGCTGGACACTGAAACTCAGCACGTTTGTTTATAGAATCCTCGGAAGGCTCTTTGGGCCCTAAAAGAACCAAACATGAAGCCTACCATCAGGTATCAAATATACTTGCAACTTCTTTTTGTGTTGGAAACACTTCATCTGGGGACAACTTTAACACAATACCAAGAAAGTTATTCACTCCTGTTTTAGTCCTTCCTCATAATACAGGACAGACTTTGAAATAAGTTGCCGGAACTCAATCCAGTTAAAAGACCTGGATATAGAAAAATAATGAAAGAAAACTATCAGAAACAGGAAAATCATTTTATGTAAGAAGTAGAAGCAGACATTGCAATGATGACTGTTTTGAACTGAGTCATACCATAACTCCTAGCAGCAATTATTCCGAATCACACTGAAAACTACAGATGTTTAATAGTAAAAACCCCTCAAAACACTAAAAAAGATATGCTGATTGGAAAATTAACTTTCTAAAAAATTAAATATATACCTTCCTCAAGGGATGACAAAACAGCTGTGCACAAAAGCACTTAGTGCAGGCACAATTTTATATTAAAAAATTGGGGTATGATGATCAAAATATCAGAAATAACAAAAAGCATACAAGTAAGCCTACTAATGTTTCCATAGGAAACTTAAGCTGCTATGGATAATCACAACAAAGAAAACTAGGTTTGAGTAAAATTAACATTAACACTGAAAAGTTCTAGATGCTGTTAAGACAAAAAAATTAGTAGTTTTCATGTGCAGTTCATTCAGCAAAGACAGCTAGCCTTGATGTTTATAAAAATATGGACTATAGTCTTGTTCCAGATTAGGTTTTGGACTTCAAAGATTTCCTACATCCTTTCTTTGGAGACAGGAATGCAGCATCCATTATCTTCCGATCTAAATATCAGATGTTCACGGACCAGCTGTTGAAAACTGCATTTCACTGATTTCAGAAAACTCAGCACAATACTTTTATACCCATCACCAACCCTTCATCTATAAAACATGTTTGCTAAACATGGTAGAACAGATGGGCTAGCAGGAAAATGAAAATACCTTTCAGATTTCCAGAATATAATTCGTTGCACTAAACTAAATGACAAGTAATGCTCTACATGGCCAAAACCTCAAGGTTTTCTCACCTACTATCCTTGTCAGTTCTACTATGAAATATTCAGTGAGTTGTTTTAATTCTTGAGGTTCTGAGGTCTTCAGCCAAAAGTCAGTTTCAAAGAAATCAAAACTGAAATGATTTCTAAACTATCACTGAATTACCAAGCATATTATATTTATTTTTTACAGTCAGTAACTGAAGGGTGGATTTTAAGCAGATCCTTTTAGAAGAGGTGATAAACTGAGCTGTCCAGCCAGGTTCTAAAGCATAAAGGCTGCATAGCCCATCTTGCCACGGCAGCAGGTTCACAGGTAACACACTATAGTATCCATGGCCTCCTTTCTTCATCTCTATTTGCACAGTTTTGCAAAATATTGACCAGAATGTTCATATTGAACTGATTCATTTTCTTGTTACACACCTGATCATCACTTCATACAGAAATAAGCAGGACTAGTTTAGAAAGATTCAATTTCATTGGCAAGAGACCAACTTGTATCTAAGTCCTCTAATTTTAAGGTAACGGTTGAGAATCCATGCATACAGAATTTAAAAACAGCACAGTACAATCTGAAAGGTATCAAGTATGTTCTTTACACTGGCAATTTACAAATAATCATCAAAATCTGGGTGGGAAGTGCATGACCTGGTAATCTTCTCAGATATTTTACCTTATTGTTCTAATGCCTTAAATATCTTAAATAGAAAACCTCCTTTCATGTTAAATATTATCTGTAGGTCCAAAGCCATTCACTCAAGGTATGTACAACAGAATAACAAACACACTGAGGACTTGTGCATGTAATTATCTTGCCATGTTTCTTGCAAAACTCTTTAATAAGAATTTAACATTAACCCACACGTTTAATTAAACCAGCTGGTGGCACTCTTGTGCCACTATTCTGGATTCAATATGACAGTTGAGAAACGCTAGAAAAATCTTTTTTAAAAGCATCCTCTGTCCCTAAAAACAAACCAAAAATTGGGGAAACTCAGCAAACAGCATCCAATAGAAAGCTATATGCTTGCAAAAGTCAGCATCCAACAGAGAGCTACATGCTTGCAAAAGTTTTGCTGAAAAGATAACTCCTATAGCTCCCATTTCAACTTCATCTCTATGTTGAATTCTTTAGACTCCACCTTAAAGAATTAGAATCCACTATTTTCAAAACAGAACTCAAAAATTTTTGTAATTGTGACCCAAAGGAGGACAAAGATGGAAAAGAACTCAAATTTTTCTTTGCAAACACTTTGATATCATATATTCATGTGGAATGTATTCATATGCACACAATATGATAAATATCTGACTGAAAATACCCATTTTCCGCTTTCCTTTGCAAAGGGGGTGCTTTAGCCTAGCGAAAAAGCAGCTCAGAGGAGACCTTATCACTCTACAATTAGCTAGAAGAACGTGGTTGACAGGTGGGTGACAGTCTCTTCTCACAAGCAGTAACAAGAGATAGGAGAAGATGAAAGGGACTCAAGTTGCACCAGAGGAGGTTTACATTGGATATTTGAAAAAAAAAATTGTTGCAAAAGGGATAACAGTTTGTTCTTATCAAAACCTAAGAAAAGGAAAACAGACACTTAGAAACTGAAGCAGCAGCATTAGATAACAGAGTTGCCAGACACTTCCACATCCAAGATGTGTTTTCACAGAATCACCATGGGTAAAGTTGAAAGGGACCACAGTGGGTCATCTGGTCCAACCTCCAGCTCAAGCAGGGTCATCCTAGAGTTGCTTATAAAAAAGCTATATCACTAAGACAGCAATTTTCCACAGTGGCTTATCATTACAGGATGATTACTAGTCATTAACATTAGACAAGTATAATAAAGTAAAGAAAGGAAGGTGTGTGTCATTTAAAATACAGATTTTTTAAAGGCCTCTCTGAGTCTGACCATGAAATAGCTTATTGGCAGGGGCATCATCAAAGACCTGCTTTGTGCTGTCCCACAAGAAGAGACCTAAATTTGTCTAAGCCTTTAGAATTAAAATTGTAGTCTATAAAGTCTCAATGAAGTCTGGAGCATCACAATTAAAAAAACCTCAAGGGTGCATCCTCTCAGAGAGCACTGCCCAGCCCTTCAACTGGACTGTACACTACTACCCTTGAACCAAAGATCAGCCAAGATCAAGAGTGCTTGGGTCCGTGGGGGAGAGTATAGCTGCCTTCTTTAAACTGCAGTGCCTGCCTGCTGCAGAGATACTGCAGCCAGACAAGGGAGGGGAGAACCTGGCGCAATCAACCCTCCCTCCCAGAACTCACGCAATTCCATTTCACTGCAGGCAACTGGACCAAAACAAAAATTTTCAAATGTTGATTTACAGCAAGTATTTATTAAATACTAGGAATGTTTATAACTTCATGTCAGTTCTGACAGGTACAGACTAAACCTCCTGAAGGTCACTGCAATTTCAGTAATATGTCTGTGAACATCTTGATCAACAAACTGCTGCACTGTGTGCATGAGAGGCGCTCTTCCGTAGTTCATGCACCTCTCAGGTCAGGTTGTGACCTGCTGAACACAAGCTACTTAAGATGGAGCAGGACAGAAAGGATTGTAAAAGCTACTGAACACTTCAGTTCAAGCTTGGTTTCACTATTGCTTTTTAGAAATTTAAGACTAAACTGCCACAAGAGGCAGTCCTGTTGCTCCCACAACCATGTGTTTTCACATCTCCTGTGTGGACAGCAGTCATTTTGACCACGTGGTCCAAAAGATCAATGAACAACTAATTCAGAAGGATTATTTTTCAGGGAAAGCTGCTCCAAATGACCAGGCAGCTGCACAAACAAGATGGGGAAAGACCTTCCAATTCATCAATTGCATGGATCTAAACCAAACATGAAATCCCAAATAAAGTTTATCTGCAGGGAGGAGGTTTCAAGCATGGAATTCTCCCAAAATTAAAACAAACAAACAAACAAACCAACCAAATAAAACCAGGAAAAATACTACAGAGTACAATTTCACATAAAGTGTTTGTCTGATCTGTCTAAAAAAAGATACATTAAGTGGAAGACCTAAAGAAGGAAGGGGAAAAAAAACCCCTCAAACTTAGTATACTATGATTAATTAATTCCTAACTGCATTAGTTCAAGAATATCAGACACTGCATCCTGAAAAGGGCTCTATCTGTACCACAGAAAACAAAATATCAGAGAAGCTAAGAAAGCTAAGAAATAAGAGTACATGTAGGTTTAATTGGTTCGATTGGTTTTGACTGAATCTGCTGCCTTTTATACTAAGAGGCAACTGTATTAAATAACATTTCATTATATGCCTGTTGACTTCTACACCATAAATTTCCCCAAAAATGACTGTAGACATCAAGTCATCCAAAGATCAACCACTATAAAAGATTGGGGAGCTAAGTCACAAATCTATCTTTTTGTTTAAAAGCAGATAAGTCACATGAAAAAAACCCCACACCTGCATTCATAAAGCAAGGTACTGATTTGGCTGGTCTAAAATGTTATTCAACTTTTACAAAAATGAGACTAGTGAGTGTCCAGCCTAGGAAACTAACCAAAACCGTAAATTTGGTCAACTAAAAATGAAGACTTGTCTTTGTATTTGCAGACAACTTTTACCATACTCTAACAGATTAAACACTAACCAGTATGCTCAAACCTTGCACAGCTAAAAGGCCAGTTCTCAGTTATTTTTTCAGAACATGAAGTCTTATTTTTGGGGGTTTGAACTTCTTTACAAATGTCACGAACTCTTGTTTTCATCCTATAGGTTAGGAATATATGCAACTGAAGACAACAGCATAAATTCTTTTCTCCTCTTAAGAGTTTAATGTTCCACAATTGGCAGCTGTGTTCTTAATTTTTGTCATCTGTTCCAAATTTGATTTTTGGCAACCTGAAGTAAGGACAAACAAGTAATCTGTTGCTAATTTCCTACAGATGTTGTATTTCACATCCCTAATCTAATCAAATGTTGCAAAAAAAAAAAAATTGTCTTGGGTTTAAGCAGACTGGTGTATCTACAAAAATTGGCTGCTTAAAAAGCTCCATTAATTAATCACAACTTGTAGTGATATCTTCACTGGCAACTGCAACCAATGCACACTACATCCCTGCAGCACGCTTTTGACAAAATTTGGTAACATCTTAAGGTAAGACTTCTGATTTCTCCACTGAGGTCTAGTGGCTTAGTCCAAGAGGAATGCTGCCTAGATTTAATTGGTCATTGATCCATGGTATTTTTTCTCTTGCAGATGAACCTGGTAAGAGATAGAACCTCTAAAGAATGATTTTCCTAGCTTGTCTGTGTTAATGATCCAATTTTTCCTCAAGAAATCCTTTCCCAAACACAAGTATTTTTCTAAAGTGCTCTGGAACAGACACAAAAGCAAAGAGATTCATTTTAAAATGTGCTTATTTACACAGCACTTGGGACAGCAGAGTGAGTCATTTAGTTGCTTGTCCACAGAAGACTGTGTTCCATCACAGAATAACCAGAAAGAACAATATATTTAGGCAGAGACAATGCCTTTGGTGTTCATACTTAGGGTAACAAAGTATACCATAACTGTGATTTTTGAGTTGAGACCAGCTTTGCCACCCAGCAGTGTCAAAAAGAACATGTATTAACTGTCCGTTTTCCTGTTCTTTCAGGGAGGGAACTTTTAAACTTATTCATCAGTGTGAGGCAAAGCTGACAGGCAATGTCAGAAGATAAAATTATTCTTACATGTTTTATGGTTCCTGCTACACTTCAATTAGTCACCTCCTATGTGAAAAAAGGTACAGTATAAATTTTAAATTCATAGCTATAAAATAAGTCAGATGCACTGATTGGAGAATCAAGATTTACCAATAAAAGGATAATGTTTAAAGTCTTGTTTCCCTTTCACATATTTTAAACCTATATACCCCAAATTTTAAAACATACCAGTCCATGTACGTGCAGTAGACAAAACTTTTAGAATGTCTCCTTTGGATTCCAATTGAAAATTCTTAAGAAAAAATTTAAATTATCCCTTCCTATAATTTGCTTTGCAGATTCCATGCGTGTAATGTGAAAAAAAAGGATAAGGTGCTAGTTTTGCAGGCACTGGGAAGAGTGAATTAGCAATCTTTGGGTTCTAGTGCATCATGTGATGAGCACGAATAGCCAAGCACATTTGATTACCAAAAAACATAAATACTGTTTATATTTCATGAAATTGTATGTTTATCTCAGAGAATGCTTTGAATGCCTCAAAAAATCTGGCAAGTGAGGAGTAATTTTACATGTATTTCAAGAACATTTGAAAACTGGAGGGCTCACACTTCTTATGCCAAGAAAATTGGAAGCCAAAGTAATGCTGCGGGATGATAGATATGCACAATTTTTCTTTACTGTTGACTTATTAAAGAACACTTTGTGACTAATAATTGGAAAAAAAGAAAGAGAAAAAGATGGTCTAATTGTGTTTCAAATTAAGTCTTTCCATTGGCTATTTTCAGCTTAGGAAAATGGTAACTGGAAATGCTCCAGAATACTCTTTGTGTACAAAACTAAGGACATAACACAACTGGCAGAAAATTAAATGAATTTTTTTTTTTAAAATAATTTTTTCTTTAGAAGAAACACAAAACAAACCTGTCATGCCTTGTTTGTTGCTTGTCTGTGACTACTCTCACAAATGGAAGTCTAACATTATTCACATCTGCTAACCATGCAAAACATGGACCATAAGGAAAACTACTCGAACATTAAGCTCCCAAAGCACAAGAGCTCTATTCCTTCAAGAGCTAAAATAGACCACAACTGTTCTTTAAATCACCTACAAATAATAGGTGAGGTTCAGCAATCCAACTCTATTTAAAGACACCATTGCCTACCAAAGACCATACTATCAGTTGATTTTTCTGCATACATTAGCAGTCAACTGCACTTTCATACAGTGTAACATTTACCAACCCCACATAAAACATGGCCCTCAGTAATTTTAAATGGGTACCAAAGTTTTCGTGTTATGCCACTGCGTAGGCAAGTGAAGTGTCAACAAGTTCATACAAGAACCACGGCAAAATTGCCATGAAACACAAACTCTGTTTCTCCTTGTGCCCCTCTCAAGTTCTCCATTTTATCCCACAGGAGCTATTAGCTAGTACAGATTTATCTGTGTGTGCTGAGCTTACATGACAATCCCTACTAACTGTCATGCCTCCCAACCTCCCTTTTTTCCCCCCGAAAGAAACATTAATGTTTATACTGTTTAATGTTTACTCTATACTGCTGCCGTTTCTGCCAAGTGAAGCAAAGAACTTGTAGCTGTAATGCACTGGCAGTCAGGCTCTTGTCATGATTTTCATCTCTTTTACTTAAATTTGTTGTAGGTTTAGGCTTGATGCAAAAGCTAAAAAATAAAATACAATTAAAAAAAAATCATGAAGTGTTACTGACTGCTACATTTTACACTATCTTCATATGTAAGCCAGAATCTCTCAGCTGTGCAAACTGGGTTACAGACATAAAGAACTCCATCGAGTTGGGAGGGCGGGGGTGGTGCTGTGCTGTGCCAGACCAGATGGCAGACTTCAAACTTATCTGCAACCTCTTCACTGAGTATGTGCAGGACAGGAACAATGACCATCCATGAATGGACCCTTTCACCCGTCAGACACAAACAGCTCCATGAGCATCATCAACACATTTCTCTATTCTCTCCCCACTGCTTGCTTCTCCTATTGCTCTAGCACAGCTCACTGAAAACAGAGACAACTCCTTGCTGGCAGAGGGGCCAAAGGAAGAAGGAAAAAGACAATGTGGGTGGAAGGGACAAGTTAGTCATACAGTCATCACTTCCCCTACTTTTAACTCATGCTACTACTTCATTTATTCAGTCTACATTCAAGTAAAGTATCCCAAATACAGAAACAAAGCTTGTGAGTGTATGCCACTCATTACACAGCTAAAACCAAAAATTAAATGCAACCTACCAATTTAAGAAAGAATACTGTTCAAGCAAGGATCTGGGAAATCATTTTGTCAGAGATGAATTTCAATTTAACAAAAAATTATGGGGTTTAGGGTGGGATAGAAACAACTTTTCTTCTTATTCAACAATGCTTAAGGGGGACTTAGGACAAGAACGTAAGTGCAGTCAGAAAACAGTACCATTAAGACAAGATCTTGAGACTACAAAGCAATAGTCTTTGAAGACATTAATGTTCACAGTGTCTCAAGAGATAGTGTTAAGAATTGTTACTAAAGAAAGAAAATAAATCATGATGACAACTAATAAACCCACAATTTTAGACAACCCAGGAAATTCCAGAATTTCAACTCCTCCAAAACTGGCATAAATACAAATTTAGAAGGAGAACAAGGATAGTCCTGGTCAACAGAACTACTGAAAGTTATCTATCATCATGCTGATGTATCTTCAACCCCAGGAGGTTCCTACAGCACAGGCTGCTAGGAGGAAGAGGAAAACAAGACCCTACCTTGCCTGTCCAAATGCTCAGGCAAGAAGTTCTGAATAATCCAATACCACCAATATGTGTACTCCTGCTCTCCCTTCCAGCCTCCAGCACTTGGCTACAGCCCTGATCAGACTCCTCTGAGCCTCCCCAATTCACCTAAATAACACAGAAGGAGTCCCAGAATAGAAGCAGTAAGTTTTCTATGTTAAGGACCAGTAAGTGCCAAAGCTGGGACAATGGAGGAGATGAGACAGTGTAGGCAAGAACTTTGAGGAAGGAAGGATGAGAGAAAAGGGAATTCATATCCTCCACTTCTGGTGGTTGTGGAGTTGCAGCCTTTTTCATAACATTGATCACTATTATCAGTCAGAAAATATACTAGACCACACATACCTTTCACAGGTCAGTGCATGGCAGTTCTTTTACTGGACTTTCCTGCATTTCCAGGTCAGAGAGCTCTCAAATACAGAGCAGAATTATTTTTTAAGATAAAATACTGAAGTTAATAACTGCAAAGCCTAATTTCCTTTTTCAAACAAGTATTTCCTCCCATCAAAACTGTCTTCCGTTTTACTTGGGAAGAGCATAACATCAAGTTGCAGCAGGAAGGATGACTTTTTAAAGTACCTATAACTGCCTGGAGAGGACAGAAGGGATCGGTCAAAAGGGCAGAGCTGCCAAGACACTGCCCTCTTTGATAAGAGCCACAGCAGTAAAGAGAAATTTTAAAGGTCAGCTCAACTACAGGCAGTCTCAAGGAAGACAGGCAAAAGAGCTAACTCGAAGCACTATGTTGGAATAACAAATCTCAAAACAGATCTGCTATGGCCATGAAGAAATAGCCTCTCCCACTTTCTGCATGAAAACTGTTTGGATTTTTCCCTACATGGGCACTAGGTCTTCTTCAAAGGCTATTTCCTCAGAGGGCTGTTCTCTACTAGAAACAGCACCACTGAGTCAACTGTGTGGGTGGGAAGGTACAATTCAACCCTATCAGTAAAAGGTGTTTTGGTTTACGACCCAGCCATGAGGATTAGCAAACCCTTAAACTAGTTTTCGGGCACTAAACGAATGAAAAAGGAAATAAAAGCTTTGTTGATACCTAATGATTCTTCCAAAGAACCCATTTAAAAGGTGGATTTCCTTCAAAAAACACTATCACAGAATCTGTCCCTATCTCAAAAAACTGATTTCCCCTTTTCCATTCACCAGTGATGAGAAAAGAAAGCTACTTCTCAAGTAAAACGTCCCATCCCACCACGTAACAGTTTTAATAGTGAATACCAATTCTGTAAACCTGGGGAAAATGTCTCAGAGTTGAACACCTTCCTCAGGCTACCGAAATTCAAAAGAAAAGACAGAGCAAAAACAAAGCAGCACAGTTAATGAGTGCAGAGGTTTCTGCTCTAAAGAGAGGAGAAGAATCTGGCTCTCAAATTACCAGCATTTCTGGTTACCCTCTTCAAAGGAATCATTCTTATCAACTTATCTGGGAAGAGAAACAATAGCCACATTCTTATATGAGAAGCAATCACTGGGTTTACAAAGGCAGTGCTCACAGTCCTTGAGAAAAGCTTTTGGGGATGACTTTGAGCCTTGCAGTCAGTGGCCAAGAAGGAGCTCAGAAAGCAACTGAGAAAGCAACTGCAACACTTGGAGAGATATAGATTACCTTCCTGGGAAGACAAAGGCACTTCTTGGCCTCTGTCCCTTAATTCACTAACAAGTTACTTAAGTGAAGCAGGTGGTTTCTTGATTATTCAAGACAGAAAGAATTGGCCTATCACTCCTGAAGTAAAAGAGAGAATCTAGGAGACCTGCAAAATCAATTGCAGAAAACACCTTGCATTTTTAAAAATTAAGAAATGCAATGTTCCTGTTTTTCTTGAGCTATGAAAGTTGGAGTGACTAATTCACATAAGTCATCTTTTTAGCCTGAGAAGAGATAAAAATGCAAGATTGCCTAACTTTTACATAATAAAATGATACTATATATAACCATGAATAACAGCGAGAGATGCAAAAAAACCCCCCAAAATAAGCCTTGTCATAGCACAGAAAGAAAATGATTGACAAACAAGCAATATAATCAATGACTGTCACAAGCTGGCTAGAACACTTAGGCCTACAGCAATAATGCAAAGGTTTGCATTTTAACGTTCCAAAACGCATAGGACACATTTCTATCTATGTTTTAATTCACTCAATACAAAAAATTTCCAGTAAAAACATATTGAACACCAACTTTTTATACAAAAAGGAAGTTAAACTAAACCATCATTCACTAATTTCTCACCATTTCAAATAAAGATTTAAACTGAAGTGTGACCTTGATGAGCTGATCATTAGACTGATAAGCCTGCATCATTCACTCTACACCCTGCATCATTCATTCTACACCAGATGAACTTTTGCTGCAGATGTGTAGAACCATGCTTTCAGCACTGCTCATTCAAATTAGTGTTAATTATTGATTAGAATAAACTCAGCTTGTTCCAGTTTTTTCTTGTCAAAGGGAACATGCATATTAGTACAGCTGACATTTGAACAGGTCAGATTTCTGTTTCAGAGAATAATTCTACAAGATAGTTTCTAGTTTAGGTTTTCAAAATTCACCATAACATTTTTCCCATTTCCTCTCACAAGTAACCAGCACTTTCAATGTTCACCAAACTGGCTTTTTTTACTGAAGTGGCCTCGCTCATTAAGCAACGTCAAGGCACCAAAATCCCAAATTAACATCTGCTATTGTTGTATTGCAGCCCAGTTGTTTCGTGCATTTTTTCAAAGAGGTCTCCCTGTCACACATTAAACAAGAATATTAAGTAGCAGCAAATTATTGGTATAGTATAGCTCCAGAGAGGCATTCATAAACTGCTCCATGTGTTTGAAGTATTAACTGTACTGTAACAGGACTGCAGTTTTTCAATTGTACTTTCTTTTTTCCACAGATGTGCACTCCTCAGATTTAAATTAAAAGCAATATATGAGACTTACTTAGATTAAAAATATTAACTACAAAAAAAAATTAAAATGCATGGTTGGCTTAGGAGGAACAAGAAATGCGGAAAGCTCTTAAAAAAACCAAACCCAAAACACATTCTTTAAAAGAAGAGCTGCCTTGCAGACAGAACCAAAACCAGAGAAAGTAGCAGCTAGAGCAAGTGCAGCCCATGCAATTAGCAATCTTAGTCTTTAATCAACCCCACTGTGCTGCAGATGTTTAGCTAGGAGTTTTACCATGGGGAGGGGCGTGGGGGGGGGGGTGTCTAAGTATGAAGAAAAAAACCCAAACCAAACAAAACTCTTGAATTAGTGACACTCTACCTCAGTGATTGGTTGCCCCTGTGACGTCAAGTCCAGTTCCTGAGGTCTCGTCACCTTATCGATATCCAAGGAGTCCATGCTGGAAGCTGCAGAGGTCATGCTGGAGCGGGAGGAGTTACTGATGGAGCGCACCTCAGCATCACTCACTGTGCCAGCAGATGCTGTCCTCCTGTGCTGAGCAGTAACTGCTGGTTTGGGGTCTTCTGCAACGGACTGCTGGGCTGCCTCATCCATGCTCAAAGAGGCCTTCTCTAGCTGTGCGGTGATGTCATCCAAAGACACGTTGGCATGTGATGGTTTAGTCACCTTACCAGAGGAGGAGGATAATCCTTTCATGCTGCTGTGCTTAGTAGAAGGTCGACTAGCAGGTGGTTTCTGAGTTTTGGGTTCTGTGGCAGGACGTTTCACTGCAGCATTGTTTGCCGAATGAGACCCGATGCTACTGAGCTCCTGTTCTATGGAACAGAGATCAGCCATGAGGGCATCCAGATCCACAGTCTCCCCCTGATTCAGGGCTTCTGCAACAAACAACAGTTGTCAGTTTGTGCAGAGATTTCATTTGCAACTCTTCACTTTATGTTATCAAATCTAACAGTTAGGGTAAGGGAGTAAAGGAAGCAGCATTTTCTTTTCCCATCTCTATTGCAAGATCTCTGCTCACTGTGAAGCAGAAGTTCATTTGCACTACTACCAGTGCACCTTTCACACAATTTAGGTTAAACACATTTGCCAGCAAAAGAAATCTATGAGTGTGCAGACTACGTTTGAGAAGTTAAAACTGCTTTCCCGTGAACCGATTTAAAAATACATCTGCAGAGCATCATGCCTCAGCCTTTCAAAAAAGTGCAGGTGTTTTGCTAAACATTTTCTGAATTGCAAAAACAATGTAACTGCTTTAAAAACAAACAAACCCCTATATATATATATATTCAAGCTTTTAAATTAAGGTTTTCTGTATTACAACCAGGGGAAGCTATTTTAAGAAAAGGAAAAATACAATTTTTGTTTAATGTGAAAGCATTCTGTACCTATATTCCTGCACCCTGTTCCATGAAGCAAGATGCTCTTTCTTCCTGGTTAACAGATACACATTAATTCATTCTTCCATGAGAGCAGACCCCAGAACATGCTTTTCTGTACAAATACTAGACTGCAGTTCTCAGATAATAGGTGCTATAAAATATATATTGTTTCAGTATACTCAGAATTCTGGCATCAGAAAGCAATGCCTTCAGCAAATATGTTCTCACTTCAGCTAGAAGTGTACTCAAATGCTCTTATATTTTAACTTGTTTTCATTTGTAGCTGGAATAAGGTTTTTTTCTTAAACTAATATTTGAGGGGTAAATAATTCAACAAACCATTCAAATTGTACATGGAGAAGCGATATGAGAAGTTGGCAAGATTGGTTTCCTGGCGGAGAGGTGATCTCTTCACCGGTGCCACAGGCTTGTCTGTATCCAAACTCTGAAAAAGATCAAAAAAAGGGCAAAATAAAGTTTGACACGGAATCGGACAAGCAAATCTTTAAGATGAATTCATTTTCTCCAAGAGAAATTTTTCAAAATCTCCTGGCACATAAAAAAACCCAACCCTCCTTTTCAGGCTTTAGACTGCAAACATACATTGTCATACAACAGAGATTTAGCTTCAGATATGCAATAAAGAAAAGGCGTTAAACACATTCTGGTTTTTGCTGAATCAAAGGAAGGAAGCATATTCCACATGCTTTTTTAAGTGGTGTTACATACTAGCTCATTTTGAAACACAGGCAGCTGGCTTAGCTGTAACAAATTCTCTGCAGCAAACTGGGCAAGGATCTGAACACATTCAGCCTGTGATACCCTAAGATATGCATCATTAGCTTATGAGCATAATCATGGCATAAGCACATAAAAACATTCAATGAAGAATTCTATTTTATTAAAAGGGATTTTAAATTGGCTAAATTCAGACATTTTTTTCAATGAGCCTTTCCTGTGAACAATGTTAAATTGTGAAAGCAATCCCTAGTCAGTTTATGTAGGACACTTTTTTTTAGAAAAACTAGTATAGGTTAAAAAAAGAGACACTTTTTTATTTCTAATCTTGAATTGTTTTGTTATGAAGGCTAATGTGGGTACAATATATAATGTTATAATAAATACCGGGATTTGTGTAAGTAGCAAGCAGTAGGGCACTGTGACCCAGCGGGTGACCCAAGAGGTACATGACAGGGCCAGCAGCTGCTGCCCCTGGAGTGGCAAGTGTTACATGGGGAATCCAGCTCTTGCCATCACTGAAGCTCAACAGGCCCACAGAACATCTGAAATGAAGTAGTGCTTGTACTGATAAAGATTTTCTGAAGATATGCTTGTCTGAAGGAAAAGCATCTTCTAGCTCCAACAGAATAAAAGTTTCTCACCTAAGCTTTTTATTTTCATTTTCTATATCTTTACTCAAGCCTTTGTTAAAAAATGAAATGCACTATTTTTTCTCCTAATATTTATTCTCACGGAACTCCCTTTCCTCAGCCTGGCCCAAACTTAATCCCCTTCCCCAGCTCCCAAAATCAATTAGAGAGTCAATCATCACTTAATGAGAAGACAGTGATGAAGCCTTGTCTTCCATCAGATGGCAAGAATCTCATCTCTGATGAAGCTTATGTGTTGTCCCAGACAGAATAGTGGAGGGGGGGTGGGGGAAGGAAAAATCTATCTATAACCCTGGAGACAGAAGAGGCAAGTTAGGGCTCATTCCTTCAGACTGAATCCACAGACTGTTACAAAAGATGACCTGTAAAGCAAATCTATCCTGGTTAAAAATATCTAAAATGCATTTTACTGACCTTAATAATAACAAAATTATTTCACCTCCTTGAAAATACATGTGATATTCTCTCACTGTTACCTGTTACATTCTCCATAATACATTACATTGCTAAAACAGCATTTTGGAGAACTGCTGAAAACTGAAACAGTACCAAAAAGCTTAGTTCTGAATAATCATGAGAAGCAAGGTAAGATTTCCTTCATTTAACCTGTACCATAGAGCAGGACAACTTAAGCAGTATAAATGTTAATCCACTGTGCCAAACACAGCTCACACACGCTGCAGATTTGTGACTTCATCTTATAACGCTTTTGTTAGACCAACAGTTAAAGAGGGCAAAGTGAATTCCAGTGATCTCATGGGTATTTTAACAATTTCAAATCTTTAAAAAAGCACTTACATCTGGAGAGGAATCTAGGTCTTACTTTAAATCCCCTTAAAGTAAACATTTATGAAATCTAAAAAGGAAGTTAAAGTTCAAGGATCTCAGGATCTCCTACTGCTCTTGGAAGTCCAGCTGATAAACAGCAACAAATGCTGGGACTACATGAGAATGCACTTTAGATCTCATTAACTCTGATCACCCCTCTTTATTGGGACTTCATTAGGGCTGCATCAAGACCTGATCATTTTCCAAATAAACTAACTGAGACACAACTAACTCCATGAACTTGCTTATACAAAACAATATGAGGTCAAAGTTTTGGGGGAAATGTCATTTCTCAATAGTTGCAAAAGATAGAAGGGCAACTGTCAGGCTATGTTGCAGACTGTGTTGAACAAATAACGTGGGTCTCCTGTTAACTACCCATTAGTAGGTTTTAAAAACTTTGCATGGACCAGCAACAAACTGAGACATGACCCTGAAATCTGCACATCAACAGTGTAGCTATAACCCCCAAATAAAATATGCTTATATTTCTAGGCTGCTAGACATGAAAAAACAGGGTAGAGAATAAGAGGTTCAAGACCAATTACCCGCTGTGCTGTTCTGTGAAGATCCTCACTCAAAGCAATTTACAAAGCCCAAACCTTCAAAATGGTTTTCACTTATCACTAAAAATCCTTCATACAAAGTTAAAAACACAGCAAGAATTAATATATACAGATTCATGTCATACTCTTCCATTCATTTCAAAAAGCAAGATTGCCCTGCATATACAAGTTCAGAAAAAAAATTACTTTCCCCTATATGCTATATACATTTAGAACCTGCAGGCAGAAATTTAACCAGATTCAGAGATGAGCCTGAATCTGAAATTCTGTCATCAATAGCTCAATTTTCCTTCAGTCTTTGGGTAAGATGAAGATGAGAAAAACTGCCTCTTCTCTAGCTTAATGAAACTTCAGTTACCATACCTTTGCTTAATTCCACATGATAAACAAGGAGAAGATTAAATATGCTATTCAGGAGGGCCAGCTCACAGAGCTGAAAACCCCCTGCAAGCAGTCACAGAGAAATGGCCTATCATCCATCCCAGGACAGGCATACCAGGCAAAATGCAAGAGCTACTTGTGAAGGAAAGGAAAAGCACTGGAAAGCTGGAAGTGCCAAAAGAAGATGTCCTATCAGCTGCTTCTCTGATGCCGGAAGAGTACTCTGGAACAATGATGAGTCCTCTAGGGTGTATCAGGTCACTTTACCATGTCATGAGTGGCAACGTTCACAATTTCCTGTTCCTTGTTGCTGTTCAGGTGCAACAAATAAATGCTGTCACAGCTGGACAACATCAAACCACATTTGAAGACACAGCCTATCTCTAGTCAGCTAAAGTCCATGTTTCTTTATATACACAAGCACAAAATACCAATTCCATAGGAATCTTACCCTTTGGGAAAGGCCAAACTAGAAGGTTGTGAAAAATAAATTTAACAACCTTGAGATGGGGAAAAGAAGCCAATTTACAAACTTTTAAAGAGTACTGAACTGGTCACAGGCTAAAGTTTACCTCGCTGCAAGCAGCAGTGCTGAGCAGGTAGCATCCAACTGAAAAGAATCATAATACTTCAGTAAGATGTTTGAAATATCCCTCACCTGTGTGAGTTTGTCCAGTTCACCCAGCCAGGCCCCAAACATCTTGTCCAGATCCTGGTCTTCCTTATCACTATCTTCTTCTGCACCATGGTCAAGCTCTTCATCTGACAATTGCTCCATCTGGAAAAAATAAAAGTTTGACACTCAAATTTTCTTATCAGTGTCTAAGAAAACTGGTGTCAGCTACTATGTTTCTGAAAAAGTATTCTGAAGTCAAAGCACGTCTGTCCATTACTTTCTAAATGCATACATTCACAGTTTGTTATCCTGCTCACTAGTGAAGACTTAGCATGAAAGTTGCAATGGATAATTACAAAGCCATTTTTGCAGCTCACTTTTGTCAGAACCATACAGAAAAGATTAAGAACAGAGTTCACAATATTTAATACACCATCAGAAATTATTTCATGCTAGCTTTGCATGCATTCACTGCCAGCTATTGTTGGCAAAATATACTGACATTACATTACAAAAATCCAACTCTCGTCCAAGGAATTCAGCTGACCACAGTTAAGCAACACCATTCAACCCACAGGAAGTGCAGTCTCACTGCACTGCAAATAGATCACTCTACACATCCGTAAACAGAAATACCTAAACAGGCCACAGAGAATGTCAGCAATACATCCCCTGAGACAGTTTAAATCTTGGACACTGACCAGATCAGCTCAGTGATACTGCACAATTTTTATTCAACAAAGAAACTCCTCCCTGGAAGCAAAGAGTCACTGTAACATTTATCAGATCCTCCTTCATTCAACAAAGCTGTAACCAAGATAAAGACTTAATGTTCTCCAAAGTTTAACTCCTATTACCCCAAAGAAAATTAACCTTTTGTTAAGCAAGCCTCTATTCTCTCCAAACATGTCTTCCTTTTATGGAGCTAAGACACATGTGCCTTTCTGGGTACATACACACCAATAAAGCCAGGATCTGGTTCAGAACATCCTTGGGGCAGGGGGGTGGCGGGCAGCGCAATGAACTAGGTAACAATTTGGGAGTTATCAGGCAGCACAAAAGAGTAACTCCTGGAGATGTGCTACAGAATGTCCAGAGACAGTTGAGAACAGATCACCACCAAGAGCAACACAAAAAATGAATGGTGAGTTGTACACCTTGATTTAGTCAAGTCAAAGAATCACAGAATATGCTGAGTTGGAAGGGACCCACAAGGATCATCGAGTCCAACTCCTGGCCCTGCACAGGATCCCCAAGAGTCACACCATGTGCCTAAAAGTATAGTCCAAACACTTCTTGAACTCTGTCAGGCTTGGTGCTGTGACCACTTCCCCAGGGAACCTGTTCCAGTGCCCAACCACCCTCTGGGTGAAGAACCTTTTCCTAATATCCAAACTAAACTTCCCCTGACACAACTTCAGGCCATTCCCTTGGGTCCTGTCACTGGGCACCACAGAGAAGAGACCAGTGACAGTCTCTGAGTGCCTGCCCTTCCTCTTCCCCTCACAAGGAAGTTGTAGCTCCAATGAGGTCTCCCCTCAGTCTCCTCTGCTCCAGGCTGAACAGATCCAGTGACCTCAGCCACTACTCATTGGCTTCCCCTCAAGGCCCTTCCCCATCTTTGTTGCCCTCCTTTGGACACTCTCTAATATCTTTCTTATATTGTGGTGCCCAAAATTGCCACAATATTCAAGGTGAGGCAGCCCCAGTGCAGAGCAGAGCAGGACAATCCCCTCCCTCGACCGGCTGGTGATGCTTTGCCTGATGCCCCCCAGGACACAGTTGTCCCTCCTGACTGCCAGGGCACTGCTGGCCCATATTCAACCTGCCATCAAGCAGGACCCCCAGGTCCCTTTCCACAGCTCTGCTTTCCAGCTTCTCATTCCCCAGTCTGTACGTACATCTGGAGTTGCCCCAGCCCAGGTGCAGATTCTGGCACTTTCCCTTGTTGAACTTTATGTGGATGGTGATTGCCCAGTCCTCCAACTTGTCAAAGTCATGGGCTACATAGTTGTTTGCTACACAGCTTTCTGAAAACACCAGTTTAAATTTCATAGACTTAAACCCAAACTTTCTAAATGCTAGTTTTCAGGAAAAGACGAATCTTAGCCTGAAAGACATCACAGTGTTGCAGAGTTGAACTGATAAGGAATGTTATGAAAGAAGATACAGGTGATCTCTGAGAAAAAACTCTTCAATCTATTTTTCACTTTATATGACACTTGTTCATGCAAAAATACCTCCATGATTTAAAAACAGCCTTTCCTTATATTTATATATTGCTTTTCACTTTCTCTTGATAAAACTGTCAGGGAACAGGAAACTTTAGAGGAGATCCATAATTCTGAGGTCAGCAAAAGCCAATGCCTCCCATGGATGCAAGATACTGCCATCCAGTTGCTGTAGGCAAAGCTGCTTCAGTCCACTACTGAGATTCTACTTTAGTGGCAGAGCACAATGCAGCTGCCTATCTTCAAAGGGGTAATAATATTAAAGCTGACTTGTCAAGGCACACTGCACTGTGCCAATGCTGAACAAATTAAATTCACCATCTGAAGCTCCTTTCTTCCAACAGTTGCTTTGAGTTCTGCACTCTAAGAAATGGAAGGAAGTTCTTCCTAACATCTAAGAGTGAAGCTGAAATTATAAAAAAACACAAACCCAATATATTTATGTAATAGAGCTGCATCCTTCCACCAAGACTGCATCATTTGACAACATAGTATTTTCCAGTGTCTACACTTAAAATAAAGGATTTTTATTTGAAAGCTAAAGGAAGTTATTGAAGGGTGCCTTACAAAATATTGCAATGAATTGGCAAATCAAATAAATGGAAACTATGATATAAAACAGTCAGAGCTCAGTATTTATGGATACTTTACACTGCTAGCCTTTCCTTCTTTGAGCTGTTTTTGATGATCTACAGTTAGATGAGACTTGTTTTGCAGTGGATTCATTCTATGGCACAGTTCATAACTCATGCTTTCATTAAGAGAGGAGCTTGCTCTTTTTACTAATATTTCTGAGGACCTGAGATGTGGAAAGTATTCTCAATTTCCCATAAACTGTTGCTTTAGCTATTTTAACTTGGAATCAGAGACACTGCTTTAATTCCAGTTACTCTGAAGACAGAATTAGCAGCCTAAAGAAAACTTCTACCAGTGAAGTACTGTTGTGTCAGCATGTCTGGCACTAAACCCTGTAGTATTTGCCAGCTCCTTGTAGTCCCCACCCAAGCTTCCTAACGTCAGCTGCATTTCCTATGAGCCTGTCAACATTTACTTGCAAAAGGCACACAGAGGATAGTGTCTCACTTAAGAAATAGCTAATATTGACTTGCTAGTTCTGTAAAAGGAATTTGTCTTAGCACAATTCCACTACCAGAAGATATCCAAAAGGACATTAATTAAAGAATTAATTCAACAAATCAAGGCAGAGACACTTCAGAAAACAGTATCTGAATTTTTGACATAAGCACTCAAAAACATTAACAACTTATAAAAGAGTACACATTCCAATTAAAAACTTCAAATTTTCCTTTTACAACCATTTTCTTTCTCGCTGCTGTTGATCACAGTAACCACACACCATACTTTAGCACATCATACCTAACTGGGAGTTATCATGCCTTTCTAAGGATACAACATCTTTCTTTATAACAGAAAGAAAAACGGCATAAGGAGTGGGAGGTTGTGTGTGTTTTGTTTTGTTGTGTTGGGCTATTTTGTTAAAGGAGTCATTTAGAACTAAATCAGATGTACAAAATGGAAAAGGGGTAATTGTTCTAACGTGATACCCTAAAGTAAGCCACTCACATTCCTAAAGCATTTGCAGGGTAGCAGAGTTTAAGTAGCTTTTGTTTCTGCTTAGTTCATACCAGATCAAGTGCCAAAGGAACTTTAGGATTCAAGTTATTTTTCAACACTTCACCTCCTATTCAGTTCAAGTGTTTGTCAGAGTAGAACATCATGAAAATGAGCAGCATCATTATGGGATACCCAGATAAAATACAGTACCAATACAGCACAGTCTTCTGTATGCAAGTAAGGCCTTCTGCACTGAAGTGTGGTCTAGGCACTATTTTGTTATCAGCTACACACTGTGACAGTCTGTATTATCTGTTTGAAATGCTATTTAAACAGGCAGACTCACAATCACTGTAAGTCAGCTATCAAGTTTCCACTACAGTTCATTAGGTTTGTTCACATTTAAATGCATGAAGCACAGTATAGTCTATTTTATTTATGAAAAACTGTTAAGGCTTTCATTAGAAGTTACCCATTGCAATATTTAATCATAACCTACTATGTTAAATTACACTGTAAAAAAACCCCTCACCAATAATTCAAGGAGAAAAAAAAGAAAAATTTACTCTTTCAAGCTGATTCTTATAGAAGCCATTGTAGCTTTTAGTACATTAGGACAATCATTAGATCATGTCATGTTAAAAAACATGAGGAAAGATGGAAAGCCCAAGAACGATGCTTCAAATAGACCATTTTGACATTTTCATTTCAAACCACTGCAGAACTCTGACACTAAGAAACAGCTGTCATCAGAAAGCAACAGCTTTGGGACAGAGTTAAATTATAATCCAAACTTTACTCGCCGAGACCCCATTCTGCACACTTGCATGTTAAGACAATAGTTCCTACCTCAAATCAACCCAGTTCAAGATAGCAGAAATCTTTATTACATTAACAATATATCCTTCTAATAAAAACACTCTGCACTGAAAGAACTCCAGATATAAAAGAATCAAACTGCAGGATTTGTCTATACCACAAGTAATTAATTATGGAAAGATCATAAGAGAAATAATAATAGAATTCTGTGTCCAACTGGCAACACCAATGTGCTTAAAGGGTCAGCTACAAAAATGTGTCTATTCACTATAATTGCAGAAGCACTGTAATTAGAACTTTGAACTAGAGATGCTTTAGTGTGTTCAAAAACAACTGACAGTATAAAACCCTAAAATGAAAACATACCATCTTTCAGGCAACTGATGTTTTCACCCCCAACTTTTCTTATTATTTAAATACAAGTTTCTACAAGCTCATGCTTATTCCTGAACTAAGGATTTGCTTCCTAAAAACAATTATGGAATTTGTTACAAAGCTATTATAAGGATGCAGCAGACAATACACAAACGTTCAAAACACCATCTCAAGAAGTAACTGGTTTTCTGCATTTTAAAAGCTAGCCTCAGGAACCAAAAGGAACTGCATTGCATATTCTGGTTTGGGAAGCATACTCTGTCTGCACCTCATCTGGAAATCAAAGTTCCCTCGTTTGTGGTCATTCCTGTATCATTGTGACCGTATCCATTTAAGAAGTTGTATGTGACAGAACACTCCAGTAATATACTGTACAAGCACCTAGGCACAGTGTGCACACATAATTTCAAGAGTAAGATTCTAGCAGTTTTTCTTGTCTAATATTTATTCACCTGACTGCTTAAAGAAAAAGGTTTCTTAAACAGAAAAAAAAAATTGAAATGCTTTCACAAAAATGACAGCCAAAGCCTGTGCCCATATTCCATGTTTCTATACATTTTACTAAAGTCACGGTAAATCATGAAAGGTAGTTTGAGCACATAAATTATTTGTTTCATATTACTACTCTGTCCACATGACAGGGACCAGTCAATTCTAGTGCATTTTTCATTAAAAATAAGAGTCTTATGGTATAACTGGCACCAGCATTTCTCCTTTGAATTTAATAAGCAGCACACTAAGCCAGTGACACAGTGTAGATCATTTGCTTTAGTATGTCCATCTTTCTTCTTAATAAGTATAAAGTATTCTGAAAGTAACTACTCCAGAAAAAGATATTTGGAGGGGGATTAGAAAGTTATGGGAAACTCTTTGTGCATTATCCAATGTTCTATAACCCAGTTTACATTAAGAGTAATCTAGATGAAAAGCTGAACAAAAGAGCATTTGTTTTCTTTGAGCTTCAAATAGCATAGGTAATACATCCCAAGGCTCCTGCAGCACACAAACATTCCAATGCCTCTCAAATTCAAAAACTGATACAAATCTGTCAGCCAAAAAATTCAAATTCAAAATGTCTCAAACCAAAAAACCTTATGTCAAGTGAAAGCCTGCTTCAATATACTATTTTGAGCCAACTTTGAGTTTGTTTGTTGTTTTTTTTTTAACCATGCTTCAGGCAATAATTTTCCAGACTTGTAGTCACAAAACAAGGTGAAAACACACTTCATTAAAAGAAAAGAGACCTTTTATAACCAATACACTGAAATACTGTGGGTGACCTCTTGAGATCCTGGACAGCAATGTAAGACCCAGGAAAAAATAGTCACACATCAATAGACTGAAGATACATTTACGGTGTGTGAAGCATTCATTATTACTAATGCATCTCAGTACTGGGTCACTAGATTGGATTCAAGTCTACTCTCTGTTTCCAGCCCTTCTCTCCCTTACTCCCCAACTCATGAAGGATGTTTTCCTTACATCAGTGCATTATCTGTCACAATTCAATTGATCTGTCCTGTCCATCTCAACTGCATTCCAACTATTAAGGAAGTAAGGGACTCAGCATTGCTCTGGAAAATTGTTTTTATTTAATTTCATACTTATTTTTTGAAATAAACGAATTAGTAGTAACTTTGGAATAGGGCTGGCAAAAAAAGGAACAAATATTTACACACATGGGTTCTTTAAGCTGTTCTTCCAAACTGAAATAAGGCATTGTACTTTAGCAATAAATACTGTTCTTCAAACAGAGGAAGTCAAGAGCAGACCATGAAACGCACAAAACTTATTCAGAGCAACTGGGAGAAGGAAAACAATTCCAGAATACACTGAAAGAGTTTTAAAAGCAACGTGCAGTTTGCGCATATTTGGGGTTTTTTTAAGACTTTTACTTTATATCAGGCAGCTGGTCTAGATTGCAGAAATCCAGCAAGTATGAAAACCAGGCATCCTCACTGTATGGTCTTATTTTCAGGTTTAGCTGAGAGATGCAAAACTGGACAGCCCACAATATTCCCTCCCTTACCCACCGATCTGTGCAAGATGCAAGAATGCATCTTTGAAACCACAGAAGAGAAACATTCGTGTCTGAATATGCATGTTTTGAATTGCAGACAGGCCAGAGTTTTATTAAAAGATCAACTAACAGCTGCTGAAAGTAACAGTTATTCAGTCAAAAACACACACAGCATTTCTAACTCCACTCTTAAAATTAAGCACATGCCTGTACAAGAACTTGCTTTTGCCTGTAGCTGTATTTTAAGTCCAGTCAAACAACAACCTTTTCACTAAGCTCATAAAAATATTTTTCTTTCCATTGTTTGTAAGTTTGTAATACAAATATTTATTGCAACACAAGGGAACACATAACTTACATTTTAGCAACTGCTAATGAAACGATTGTTTGAAAAAGCAACTGGAAGAAGAAAAAAGTCTCAATCAGTTATCAGATGGTAACATCAAAGCAAGTTGTCTCACTGCTTCTGGAATCCCCCAAAATACATCAATGCTGTATACAGTAAATACAGGTTTTTTAAACTTGGTGCTGGTCATGAGAGCACTGTTATCCCTGTCAGGTTCTAAGAGGCTGTTCAACAACTACCCCTGGAGATTCTAACCAGGAAAGTCAAACATCCCACAGTTGCTCCCTAGTCTTCCACAGATTCAGCACCAGATCTTTAGAAGGAAGCAGACTGTGTTAAACAGGGATCTGACAACACAGTGTTATTCACAGACAATACAAATGTGAAAGTATAAAGCTCTTCTTGGCTAGCAGCATGAAGAAATAGAAAAATATTATTCTCCATATTCATATCCTCTGCAGCTCCCTTTGTATTTAATCAGAACTTATACATTCCCCCTCTAACTTTAGTTGACACGAGCACCCACAATTTCCCAAAATAAACAAACTGAAGATACCAGAATGTTTACTTCATCATCTTGATTTCTAACAATGGGAAATGACTCTGATGTGCCACAGCAAAACCACCCACAAAACACCTACCCATCCACCCCTTCTTTGTTTGAAAGCTTTAAGAGAGATGTAACATGCAAAGTGCATCAAGCAGAATACCCTGTATTCCACAGGGTTGGTTTCTGGTTTTAAGCTGTCTTTGTACTATTATTACTATTTATATTGACTCTAGCTTTCCATAATTGCAGCCTGAAATTTTAAATTAGTCTCCAAAGGGTGTCTCCTTGTATATTGAAATACAGTTATAAAATGTTGTTTCCTGTGAGATAAAGGATGCACCAAAATTACCAAAATGTCTACAGAAGAATCTAACTCTATTTGAAATTTGCACTGTTGAGAAGGCACACAGTAAAACCTTTATTCCCTCCAATATATTTCAGTGCCTGACTCATATCTAGCCAAACAGATGCTCCCTTGAAAAGAAGGGGCTTTATCAATAATTGTATCCCATTTCCTGAACCAAGATTCCAGCCAGAGTGCCCAAGTGGACAGTAAATTAATTCCCATAGAAAGAGCATCCTTATGTCTCACTGAACACTCTTTATGAAGACAACCTGAAGACAGCTATAAAAAAGTACTTAGTTCATAAAAACAAAAGTTGCTTTAGCTAAAATATTTTTTGAACAGAGGATAAAATATAAGTGTTCTGTAAAACAATGACATTCATTAGTTGTAGGAGTCAACATCTCAGTCTTACCAGCTAAGACTAAAGATTTTTCATTGTACAGTCTGTCTTCAGTAGGTAGATATGCACTTAGAAACTACATTAGCTCCAATTTTCCAGAATCTTCATTATGTGGTTATCATAACACAAACACTATTGCAGCATCTCTTTGCACTCAGTTTTAGCTTTGGAATGATGTCCAAAAAAAGAATAACAAACATAAACAAGTTGATGCAGAAGGAGAAGCAGAACTAAGTTACTTAGTCTTCAAGAACTACCTTAGTAACTTCAAGAAGTGTGTATCTGTAAATAATTGTTTTTTACATAAATAATATTTTTAAAATATTAGTGGCAAGTAGACAAAGGATGCATTTTTATTATAAATAAAATACAAATATCTTAGAGAATCTGCAACCTCGACAAAAGGCAGCCAGAAGTCCATAAAAGGTTTCATACTCAAGTTAAGCTTTATAACACAAGTTGAGAACGTACAAATTCAAAGCTCTAAGGGGGTTATGTATGCTTGACTCCAGACAACACACACTTTGAAAATGCTCACAACAGTATCTGAAGAGGGCATAAATACACAATCAGGTCAATATGTCTTGGAGGTTTTTAGGCCAATGGCAAATTTTGCTCAAGTAAATGATCGTTAAAAAGTGTCCCTTTCTTACTCACGGAAGAACCACAAATGACTCACAAAGTTCTGCTATTTCAGCCCTGAGTTCTTCTTTCAGAAGAATCCTTCCCATATGTCCACCAGATTACCTTTCCTATACACTGGAGGCCATTAAACTGCCCCAGCCTGAAGGCTGATGGAAGGAGTCCCTACGAGTTGTCCCCACAGGACACAAAGAACGTGGATAGGAGATCCAGAAGTGCACATCTCCTAATGACATGGTAGATACACATACCAATCAGCCAGTCTGAAGCTTCACTAAAGCTTATATAAAACCTCTAGAAAAGGAAATGAAGAACTTGAATGCCTGAACTTTTACTGAAGATTCTCAAGGACTTAATGACCGAAGGAAAAAGACAACCCTTGAACATCTTTGTATGCAAAACTGCACCAGATATGTAGAAAGAATGAAGGAAGCAAGATCTCCATTTTCTTAGTAAGGGCCAAGAAAAAGAATATAAAGCAAAATGCTCATGGTTTGGGAATACAGAACAAGGAAAAGTGTTACATCCATAACTGTACTTTCAGCAACATTCTGCGTGTAACAACAGAACATAAAAGCTGACTAAAAAAGGACAGAAACATGTGTTGCATTTTACATAACCAGCTAAATGATTTTATTTTGCAATGAAGACATTTTCAGACATATTACTAGCAACAGTCTAAATGATGATTCAAAAGGTCTAACACATTTTTCAAATAGAATGGCACCTAATTCTGCTATATCTTATTTGGTCCTCTCTTTCTTATGTAGCTGTCAATGTTGACTGAATTATTATAGAAGGAAAAAAAAATCAAAACCAAGCAATAACACAGAAGAAAAAGAAGACTGTCTTATTCTGTGGGAGGGCCACACAACAGCCTTCAAAAGAAGGATTCAATTGAGATGTGAGCAAAACATCTTTTAATGATACAGATCTAATTTCTTCCCTCTCGGGCAGTATACAGTTCCATCCCTGTCCTTGTTCAAAATGCAGGTTGCATTAACCATTCTATTTGCAAACAATGCAACAAGAGGTACTTCTATGCCAGTGCAATTGGTAAGGAAACATGGTGAATGGGAAACTTCTCCATTCAGGATCAGCAGGAGACTGAACCAACATGCGAGAAACTGCATGAAGGGGTTGTAGGTGTGCAGTATGTGAGACAAAACATGAAAGAATGGCTTCATATATAGCCATAGTTAAACTTCATGGGCAGTGAAAAACACTCAAACACAGCTGCATTTAAAGGAAACCACTTCACTACCAACACTAAAATAAGCACTAATTTAGTAAGCCAGAGGTACGTGGGACGAGCCTATACACAGGTGCTGTACAGTGATGCCATTCTGGCCACGCCCTGAAAGATAGCTCCACAAGGAACTTATCTACCATACTGCCCTGGGGATCTCCTCTTCAATCCACAAAAGCACTAGAAGGCACAGTATAAATTGATTTTTATGAGCTTACTTGCCTCTTGCAATTTCATCCATTCCAGAAAAGATCATGTAGTCTCTCTTCTCCATCAGCAGATTAATTATGAATTTTTTTATAATATTTGGTCTTATGCAAAGATTCCAGCTAATATTTAAATATTATTGTAGCTGTGGACCAATAATAACTATCACCAGGCTAACAACAGCACTTCCAGGCTCACCCTGCACTTGAGAAGAAGCACTAGCCAAGCAATCACTATAAAAATCACATCCCTTTATAGACCAGTCTATTATGCCTGTACAGGGTCTTTTTCCACCAGGAATAAATACTCAAAACTTCCTAATTTTTACACATACACTAGGCTGTCTTTCAACTATAAGAAAGCAAAATAAAGCAAGTAACTGTCAACTAGCTGTAATAGCTGGACATCTTAACAGTGCTTACAGAAGATGGTATAAATGAATGACCTAAATCACCTAGATCACAGGTCAAATTACAATGCAGGTGAGAGTATTTCCTCATAAGACTCTGAGCTACTCTATGCTTTGGTATAGTTAAAAACTAATTTTTGCTCAACGGACTCTCTCAAAGGTTAAAAATAATCATTATGCCAATGCTCACTTAAGATAGCACAGCAGATGCTGGCAGGCTGTAGGATGGGGGTACTCTGCACTCAGAAGCAGTTGCCAAATCCCTTTCAGCAAGGACCTGGTGACAGCCTATGAACTACAGCTCAAAAACTGGACAAGTAATGCTTCAGCTATGATAAATAACCAACGTTCTTCACAGGTTGCTTCTACGAACTTCTGTATCAGGGTATATATTCTTTACACTAACCACAGCTGCAGTAGGCTGGAAGTAGATTTAGGATTCCTGCTAAGAATTAAGATTACACTGTGAAGAGCTGCATTTCACTATAGCTAGAAGTACCTTCTCCAGAAAAAAACAAAAAAAAAATAAAATCAGACCCCACAACTGTATTTTTCAGAAAACCCACAAATGAATGTTTGATACATCTAAAGTACATAGGTGTTTCCTTCTTAGCATTTATGAATCAACACATTCTGTTGTTTATAGCTAGCCATTACAAAATAGCATTCTTTTAAGAGACACTACACGGAAAAAAATGTTTAGAGAATGAATAGCAAAATAATCTTTTGGTTGAAACATTATCTTAGAAGGAAAAAGTATATTCGATTTAGAAGACACCTGATTTACTTCAAACCCACTTCTAACAAATTGAGCAAAAGAACAACACTGCCTTAAACAAAAAATAAAGATATCTAAACAACAGACTACCTGGCTCAATTAATTTTATATTCTATATTCTAAGCCACTAGTGAGATCAGATTAAGTATTACAATTAGCAGTCAACTTTTATCCTCTGACTTCATTGCAGACTGTAAGAATCACCTTTTGCTTCATCACCAACCTCTGCACAAAAGGATGTGTCTCTATTGAGTGTGAGAGGCAGGTGAAGGGGGGGAAAGGAATGTACAGTACTGCGCCATGGTATTAACAAAGAAAGGAATAGTATGTAAGGAGAGATTTTTCCATGGAAAAGCTGTGTTGTGGGAGGCTTTGAAGGGCTGTCTCAAGAGAGCAGAGCAGAGAGAGCAGGGCTCCAGAGAGCCCTGTGAATCCAGAAGAAAGGCTGATGTGGGGCTCTGGACAGAGACGAGTCCCAGCAGTCAAGACTGGAAGTTAGCATGAACGGGGCAGTTTTCTATGAAAGGAAAAGGGAGGGGATTGCTTGGCAGTAAAACAACACTGCTCACTAGGCAGTGATGTGAGGCACCTAGGTTGAAGGGGTCCTTGACACACAGTGAAGTTTGGGAGCAACTATGTAGCATGAAAAGGAGAAAGTACAGACAAGTTCTGCACTATGGGGATATAGGGGTGGAAAAACAGGTTTATGAATCTCAAAACTGCAGGAGAATCACAGCTCCAAGAGAGTAGTTTATCAGCATCTTCCCTGGGGTCTTGCAGGTGATTAAGCACAACTTCAGATCCCCATAAACCTCACATGCAACAAGAAGACAGAAAGCCAACCTCCTGCTGTGTAAACTGCAATTCACTGTTTTCCTTGTTGATACTGTAAGAATTCAAGTTGTATTTTGAGAACTCCAGCAGGTGAGGAAAAAATAATAAAAATCACTTCAAGCAAGTCCTACACTTGCTCAACCCTTCTTCTCTTTTTCCTCCTCAAAAAGTAAGAGAAGTTGTTCCAGAAGTGAACTCAATCCACAGGGCAACTTTTGAGAGACACCTGGTTGTGCTGGATGCAAAGTCTAACAATTTCATCACCACTATTCTCTAGTAAAGCCTGTACAAATTGCTGAAGAGGAGAAAGTCTTGAGCAGATCCAGAAAGATATGCTCATCACTGATAAAGGCTGAGAACACAACTTAATTCTTATTTGCCATTTTAGTAGAATGTCACTGAAAAATTCTCTATCAAGTTTCTAAAATACAAAAATCCCCTACCAAAAAATAAAATAAAATAAACAAAACAAAACAAACAAAAAAACTCCACCAAAAAATCCCAACCCCTAAAAAACCAAACCTAACCACATCAACCACACCTCAAAAAAACAACAGAGAAAACTGACAATACTTCTCACTGCATTTTTTTCTTTTTAATACTTTCTTCACTTGGTATTTTGCTTCTACTGTCAATTCAACACCTCTTCTCTGGAAGGGTGGTTTAATGATCTTAAACAAAGAAGTCCACATAATAACTCAAATCAGTATCAGCAATTGGAGGTATAAAGTTATGAAATTTGTCATGGACTGCTAACAGGAATCTACACATTGCCTACTGAGCACTGACCTTAATCTCTAGTTTATAAGCCTCCTGAAACTAATTAAAATTTTTTTTAAATTAATTTTGTATACTCAAGATGTGCTCTAAAGATGTACTGAAAAGCTGCATTACTTAGGTTTCTAAATAAATCTTGGCAGCAGAGAGTGAGGGAGGGATGGGGGGAAAAACACTAGTTCTGGATACTACACCATGGGAAAAAAAGCACTTACAGCAAGAAAGCAGTCTCAACATAAAAAACCCACAACGTTTTGCTGTGTCAAAGGTTAGGGAAGTCCAAAAGCCAGTTAACACCAACTGATGCATACCAAAGGACTTTATCTAGAATTTAATTGCCTTGAGAGTAAGACCAAATGTAAATATTTAAAACAGAATCAATGTTTTAAAGCACACAGTCCTGAAAAAGTAAGGAAATCAGCTTCCACAGCAAAAAGGAAAAAAGAAAGTGTAAGTTATGCCACTGAGGAAGCGAACATGAAATTTCTATACAGTAGAACAACCATGGAAGATGGGGCTGACAGCTGGGTCTTGTTAAAGGAGGACTTTAAACAGAAGTATTTAAATTCATGGGATTAGGCTAGCATTCCTAAGAAATGCTGTTCAGATCCTAAGCTGCAGAGGCCTTGTCTAAGCGGCTCAGCAACTGAGTCACATAAACAACTACTGTTAAGTCTGCTGCCACCACACTTGGTAGCTTCATAAATGGAACTCTTCTTGCATATCAAAACTAAAGACAATACAGTGTTTTGCTATTGCAACTACGAATGTAAGTTTCAAATTTTTCTCCAGAAATTATCTTCCCCCAAACTTTTAAACAAATGAGATTTTTAATTCAGTGATGGATAATCCTAAGCAGGTGGCTGAGAGCAGTTACTATACAGACAGTCACATATATGCTGTGCATTATGTTTCACTTTACATTTTGCTTACAAATAGGCTTGGAAATTCTGTCACTCAGTATTCAATTATTCTTGTCTTTCATCCAAATTTGATGCTGTGATAAAGGTAAGGCAGATTGAGATGAAAATAAAAATGAATAGCAAAGGCTGACAAATAACTTTAAAGTTTACAAAAAAGCTTTTAATAGTAATGCTTTTTAGATCAGATTAAGATAAAGCCATCTTAAATTAACACGGTACTTGTTTTCCATGCAGCTTTTTTTTTAAATACAAGAAAAATGAATGAGCTTCTTTAAACATCAGGACTACTTAGCAAGGGTCATACTGACTGAAAAATGCTATACACTAGTCTCATTTCCATGCTGAGAAACACAGCAGGGACAAGAATCAGATACTCTGTGGAATTAATCAATCTGGGGACAGACACCCTCCTATCACAACTGAATTGTAAACATCAAGAGTCCTGGCAGCCTTCAAGAAATTAAGAATGGATCTCTACAGGATGGCTCATGGGCTTTAGCACAGAGCACCTTCCCACAGAATCCTCAGCAGCAAAAGGCAGGATTATTTCTTTTGATAGCAGCTACTCTTTGACTGCCACTCTGACAGCCACAGAGGCTCTCCTCCATCACAGTGGATTTATTTGGAACATGCTACTTAGTAAAAAGTCAGAGGTGAACACAGCCTGCCTATTTCTCAAGATAGACAGGAGAATAACTTTCAAAATAATTCCCACAGATCACATTCAAGTTTCCCATGAAAAGCAAAGCTGGGAGCAGGCTGTGTGACACGCTGAAGGTGGTGACCATCTGCGCTTGCCCCTTCAGAAACAAATTCACCTAGAAGCACACACTGGGCTGTGCACACCCAACAGTCCCAGTCACATAGGAAAGGAGGGGCTGCAGCACACACTTCCTCCTTCTTCCTTCCTATCCTCTCCTGGGATAAATATACTGCCTGTTCAGAGGAAGAAGCTGAGTACCAAAATGTTACGGTACTTCCAACACCAAATCCTTCACCTTGACCTATTCTCAGAAACATGGCACTGGTAAAGGGGCAGCCCACCTCCTACCTGCACGGTCTGCGTGGTCAGCACATTCATCAAATACACCTACAGCTATTATCACCTGGGTAAAGCTACACACATTTATTTTTAGCAAAGCATTTGAGAAATGCAGTCAATTTATTATTGTTATTGGCATTTAAGTGCTGCAGGGTATTAAAAAAACCACAACACATTTCAGATGGAGGTTTCCTTTGCATTTAAAAAACACTGAGACAACTCACTCAGAAGCACTAAAATTTTATGGTATGTAAACTAATCGTTCTCTCTATTCCAGGGTCAACTGTTCTTTTCAAAGGAGTTTTTGGAAAAATGTCTCTACAAGCTTTCCTGATGTCTTTTTCTTTTAAGCTCCCAATGCCACAGTTTAAAATAACAACTTAGACATTAAAGCTTGAGCCAGCCTAATACCTCATTGCTGTCATGAAATGGAAGAAGTCCCCAACCCTCCATCCATTAGCACTTTGCTCCAGAACACAACTGAGCCTTGTCAACCTTCTAAACCATCAGAAAATTCACTCAACACTCCAAACAGCAAAGCAGCCTTTCTGCTGAGTTAGCAAGCAGAAAGAGATTACCCTGTGACTGGACAAATATTAGAGCCAACACACTCTTCTGAGTTCACACCAGAGAGCTGGGAGATGGGATGGAGAAAGAAACAAGTGAGACTTCCCCTTTTTGGCAGCAGCAACTTCACCTGTGACAGGTACACTGTAACCTGTGACTCCATTTCTAGCTCTGAATGTGCTGTAAAAGATTCAAGCATTTTGCTTATGTTCTTAAGTTCAACAAGAAACAGAAAATGCCACCTTTCCCATTAGCTCAGAGATATTTCCAAATGCTACCTACTGTAGAGCATATGTAAACACATATGTATGACATTGAAAAATAGTTATAATTTTGCTGAATTTGCATTTATGTTAAAACTGGATCAGTTTTTACCAAATTAGTAAAATGACAAGACTTAATAAATTACTTTATCTACAAGCATATTCAAAGCTTGTACTTTTTATTACAAGCATTTAATGCTTTAGTCCATCAATGTTTCATTGGGTACAGCTGCAACTGTGCAGTTTACTACCAATTCCATGAAGTTCAAGTCACTTCAATTTTTCTGAACCATACATTAGCTAGCTGATATAGGCTGCCTTTCCTGTTGGTGTAAGAAATACTCTGCTGCCTTCAAACAAAAATTAAGTCATGACACACAAGTTCACATTTGGTCTAAAGTTTGCACATAGCTTCATTCAGATGAGAATGTACAACTGCCAGCACCACCAGCACACAGCTGAGCCCCTGACTGGTGTGAACCACGGGACAGAGAAATGGGGGGACCAGCTTCAGGCAACAGAGCACCTTCCTCCTACATTATTTACAGCCTTCCAGACTACAGTATGCACTTTAGAAACCCTTACATGCTAATAAAACTACATCTGTGTTTTGCACTTTCTCTTTGGGCAGGCCAGTGGGAGTTTGTGCAGAAGAGCATGAATGGTTAATGTCATACCATAATACTTTCAGAAATACCCAAATTCAACTTCTTTCACAAGAACACTGGGACATAACTTAATACCTAAAAAAAAAAAAAATTTAAAAAAAAAAAAATCACTCGTAATTCCAAGCAAGGAATAATAAGGGTTCACAAAATTCTATGTAATGACCAGAAAGTAACAGTGCCCAGCTAAGTCTGGAGTAACTCAGGCAAATTTTTTAATCTTTTCACCACGTTGCCAGAGTCAAGACTGCAGAATTCCTTTGGAGTGACACTTTCAAAGTCTGTTCTGCTACACCTTTACTTGGTGACAAAAGTATTCACAAGAACTCTGCTGTACATCCCTGAATACCTTAGTTCTAAGTTTTTAAATGGAACCCTGATTGCAACTACACCAAATCTTCATTTTTCCAGTGTTTGTAATTATTTTTCTCTTATGGAAAAGGATGGAAAAGGACCCTGTATTCTGTTTTCTAGAGAATGACCACTTCCCATTGTCCTTGTTCAACACAGACATATCTCTCTAGGACACTCTTAAGGTTTCCCTAACACAAATGATGTCTTGGAAATTTTTGGTTATAAGAATTGTACTCAAACAAGGGTACCAGCCAACTATACTCCTGGTTGTGGCTAGAGGAGTAGCATTCTGCACAAACAGCTTGTTGCTGTTGAAATCACCTGGGTCTAAAGAGCATCATGAAACTTATATACTGCATTTATTATTATTTGTTATATCACTGAGAGTCCAACACAAATTCTAGAAAACTTCCAGTAAGTACCTGTTCATCAAGAAACAAATGTTCCTGTTTTTTTTTGCCATCACAGCTTAATACCAGAAGCCACCAAGGCTCAATCTTTAGAAGACTAATTTATAGACTATTTTTCTTAACTAGTCAGATATTTTAAATTCCTTCACCTTTCCCTGATACAAATCTAGTGACACTACCAAGATATTGTTTAAACATCAAAAAACAACAAAATGTAAGAACACCTTTTACAGACATATTGATACTACAATATTGTCTAAAAAACACAAAACTTTTATAGAAGTGCTACGTTATTATTAACACAATCATAGTTTTTTCTACAGAACATAAAAATTCAAATCTTTGTATGAAAAAAATTAGATACAATTTCTAAGCATTAAAATTTAGTTAGAAAATCAGGGCTAAAAACAAGCTTAATTTCATATTCCAAACTGCGTTTGCATCATGCTCAAAGAGCCATGCCCTTCCCAAGGCAAATTATAACCTCAGTTTACAGTATTGCTGCTCAGGTCCTTTCCAAAATACTCCAGCCTGTGTCCACAAGGTTGATCACCAGTGCTGTCATTTCCTTCAGCATACTTTGGAAAGCAGCAGGAAATACAGCTCACAACAAATACAGGAATACCTGACACATACAAACAGAACAGAACCTACTGTCCACTCTGAGCCCATTTTTGAAGCCTGACCAAGTGTGCTCTGTTGCAACTTAACCACGGTGAACTCCTCCCAGGACTAAGGGTACTCTGGTCAAGAGTTCTCACAACTGATGATTTTCCAACCATATGAAACCAAGACAAACTCTTATTCTAGACATACATTCTCTTGGCAGGACTAGGGGAAGAGGTTGTATGTAACTCACAGAAAATTAGGTCACCCATTTCATAAGCAAATATAAACTGCATGCTGAAGTCTGTAAGCATTTCATAGATACTCTCCCTCTGCAGAAATTTGGAAGAGATTTATAATAAATTCTGCACACTGCTAGAATAATTATAAATGCAGGAGGAAGGAAGTTCATATTTGCAACCTTAGTCAAACCAAAAAAAGCATTATATCATCTTAACAGCTGTGTAAAAATTTGGCAAGCCTCTGAGTAAAGCTTTTTCTGAAAAAAGAACAATTATTTTTGTTTCCTGAAACATATCTTCTTTGGTATAAAGACCTCTCTAAGGACTGAGCCAGATGAATAAACTACAGAACACAACACTGAAAGTATAATGTGTACCACAATGACTATTTTTCCTGCTAAAGCAGCTGAGTTGACCACACTGTATAAGAAATGTCATTTGTGACACTAGAAATGCTAATTATTTGGACCACATTCACATCTTGTTAAGGACAAGGGTTGGCAAGAAAGAACTGATCTGCATTAATTTGCTGCAGACAAAATGAAGCACAAAGCAGCAAAAGTAGCTATTTAAAATATAGGTGACTGTGACCAGTCGAAAAGCCTCATTACAATGAGTCTCTTAATTCCTTACCATTTCAACATTCAAAATGAAAATAATTTCCAAGTTGTGTTTGTCTACTGCACTGTGAAAAAGTTTCTGCAGATGCAGAAGTTTGTGGCATGTTCCATTAGCCTCCAGTCTCATTTCCTTGGATTGCTAACAGTGAGGCGTGAACTGGCTGAAGATTTTTTTAGTTTCATTTTTTGTGGAAAATATTTTTATGCTTGAGACTTAGATCTCTATCTCAAGCTGAATCAAATTAAAGCAGCACCACCATGGAACGATTTACAATGAAGCTTAAAAAAATTATTTCACGGCTTTTATTGGTTTTTTTATCTTCCTTCAGACCTTTAAATGCCCATTCAGGTCTAAGTCTTGCTGGCAACTTCTTCCCATTATCTTTCCAAGGGATTTATAAAGTTTTGCTGATAGGAGCTACAGGCTAGCATACTCTAAAGGGCCAGTTTGTAACAAATCAGAACAGGTTTACAAGCCAAAAAAGAAAACTGTTTTTGCAGAGTTATAAATTCCACAAGGACCTTTCTGCACATTCTCTCTGCAACCCAACACATCTCTGCAGTAAAGGTAGCTTATAGCTAATAAAACATAAAATTAAATCCCTTATTTATGAATTACTTATGCCAGGGTCCAAGTCCAGACTGTAACAGAATATTGCATTTGATAGTGCCACACATCTGCTTCCTTCAGCAGGAGGGGAACACTGGAATGAAGTGGAACTGCTTCTCTGGAGGTCCTGAAATCTCCACAGGTGATGGACTCATCCATCTTCACCCCTCACAATTGGAGATATCTTTCCATCATAAAAATGAGGTATTACAGCTCCTACCAATAAATCACCACATCTTTTTCTTTCTCCTTTTCCTTCACAGGCAGCATGTTAAAGTGCATTCACACAGGTCAGGGCATCTCACCATCCATTTACAACACAGCAAGCAGTTCTCTAATAACTCTAAAGCGTGGGCAAGAGAGGTGGGTAGAGAACACAGTCCTGCAGCTAAAAATGAAGCTCTTTTGTCAAGGTATCCCATGACATTCAACCCCTCTCTCCTTCTACTCAATAGTAAAAGTAGACCTAACACTGTAAGAAAACCGTTTGGTTCCTGACAGATAAGGATCTTCTTAAAAGCTGGGAAACTAGGGCAAGGTGGAACTTCAGGTCTTCAACTGGCACGACACATCAATAAAGCCAAAAAACAATGAAGGCTAATTTTAAAACAGGTAGTCTAAGTTCAGTAAAACATGATCAGTGCTTTTTGATTCTAAGCACCCAGGAAGACTTCCCTCAACGCTTTTCAGGAATAGTCCTAGCAATGTGACAGAGACTGCACTACATTAGCCTTCAGATGTAAATTTTTAATGAGAAAAATGGTTTTACATACCGCAGCCTGATAAAAGACAGGTTGGTTGTTTTTAGCATAAATGAGGGACATTAATTTTGGGCTTTTAAGATAAAGTAATAAAGGGCCATAATAGTGTCCACCCTGAAGCAGAGAAGACATCAGAATTTTCATAGCACATGGATGTATTAGGAAAAAAGAGACTGAATATTATTTGTGACTTGGTGGCTGAAAGGATTTGACATAACTCAAAGCAACAGTTTTTTAGGTCAAATGAACATGAGCCATTTCATAAAAGCATCCACCAATGTCTCAGTTAGACATATAGGCTCAAGAATCCCTGAGCATTTCTAGTGCATGTAGCCTTATTTTTTATAGAATGGAAGATTGAGACATTAATTGCCAAATTGATTTTGCAGGTTAGAGTGAGATAAAAATCAGACTTAAATCAGATCAAGGACAACCCAAACTTTTAATAGAGCGAAAAGGAAAAGCTTAGAAAAATCCCCTGTGCTTGTTGACACCACTATGCAAAATATTTTAGATGTTGCATCCAAAATAACCGCAGGATATAAGTAAAAACCAACAAACAAAAGATAGTCAACAATGTTATGTCTAAACACAGAAATCATCCACAAGTTCAGTTCATGCTGTGTAAGCATCACACGAAAGACACCAACAAAGCAGTTTAAAAATTTTACAAAATTTTATCATGAATAAAATTAAATTTCATAAACTAGAATTTTTCCATTACCAAGTCCTGCAACAGCCCTTACAACTGCTGAAGTGACTAATTGCAATCTCTTCATTATGGTACTGGAGATTCCTTGATTCAAACCTCCTACATAAGTACAAACACAGCGTCACTCCCTCTCATAATTAAGTACTGAAGGGAGCCTGCAGACTTCTCCTTCCCAGCATAAGAAAAAGCTAAGACTAAACTATCTGCAGGGCACAGCAAACAACACAAGCAATTTGTATATGCAAAGCCAGAAAATCCAAGTTTCTCTATATAAGTCTTCTGATTCATGTAAAGCAAATTAGGTCTCCTTTTTGCAAGGGGAAGTGACAGCAGAAAGAAGAAAGACAGTGTTAAAAAGTCAAGAAATATTAGTGTATTTGGGACTGGACAACATTACACACAGGCAAAAGACAGTGTACCATTTAAAAATTAATTTTACAAGTCAAAGACCAGGAGGAAAACCTCAAGAGCTTTTTCTTAAAAAAAACCAAAAACCTCACAAACAATCACCTAAAAATCTCAACCACAAGACTCTCCACCCCTTTGCAAGTAAAGGGAAGCAGATGAGAAAAGTCCACCTTCTGTATGAAAAACAAAAACGTGGCCAAAAATCACTGGAAGAAACTTGGGAAAGATTTCCACACACTGCTGTTGTTGCAGTGCTAAACACCACTGGCCACATGGATCAAGAATGTATTCCTAGCACTCACTGCTGTCACCTTCTAGCTGCAAATGCATTAAAGAGTTCAGAAAGTTAGAAAGGAAAAAAACTTTTATTTACACCAGTATACTTTTTGCACACTTGCTCATAAAAAGCACTAGTGAAGAGGCAAGCAGTATTACCAACGTTATTAGTCTTTAGAACATTTCCACATGGAACATAGTTACATCTTAGGGTTGGTTTTTTGGTTTTGTTTTTTTTAATGAAACTACTCATACACAAGATAGGTTTTCAACTGTGTTGGTGAAGCTGAAGCAACTTCTGTTTTCATACAGCTGGCTTTGGCAGTCAGCTGCAAATGCTCTTTTGCATAACAGAAATCCTGCAGCACACTTTGAGGGATGATACATATAAATAGAATAAATAAGGAAGCAATTACCTGGGCAATTTTCCCATAATATTGAAGGAAGTCTTAAAAACAATTCTGTCTTACTGAACTTAGAGAAAGATATGGGTCGTGCTGTTTTGCTCTCCTTTTATTGTTCAACAGCGTTCTACAATGTTAACCTCACATTCTGATACTGTCTGATTACACAGCAGTGCAGCAAAAGCCTGACAAAACTGTAATCAGTGCGAAGTTAGAGCAATAACCACTCTTTGAAAGACTGGTCATAAATGTGCCTGTGGAAATTTTAGTGAAGAAACTAGCCCAAAGTCATTATGTAATGGCCAGCAGCTGGACCAATCAGCAGTGCATGACTCAAGGTGTCAGCATGCTGTCACATCAGCTGCAGCTGCTCTGTCACAGCTGCCAGGGGACCCTCATGCTTATTAAGGGAACTGACTGGCTATGGTCCCATGGCAATATCCCGGAGAATTCCTACCAGGAACTCATGCCTGGCTGTTAGCACTGTTTCAAAGGCACTGTCTCTTTCCTTTCAGTGCAACCATTTATCAGATCTGGAAATGAAACAGCTCAATCACAAGCCAGACTGTGTCCCACAGCATCATTCACGAAGCAATACCTGTAAAAAAACTAACATAATGCATCCTAAGACCTTGTTTATTCCTGCTCTCAAGCTGTCATCTGATGTCACAACCTTCTCTCAGAAGAAAACAATTCAAAGAGCAATATCATCTGTGCAATCATTCACAGCCTTTGTGCTAATTAGTAAGGTCAATTCTAACAGTAGCTCTTTCCAGCTCTACTATTCATGACAGTTTTAAAAACTGTTTTTTAAAATTTAATCAAGTCACAGACAGCAAGCTCTCAGCCCCTTTTTCAGTTCTTCTGCATCATCTAAGAATTTATGCCACCTGAGGAGAATATGCACGAAGCACAGGACTAGCACAGCTAATAATATTATCCAATATCCCACCGTGTGCATTTTGAGATAGGGAACACCAAGAACAATATTCTGTCCAGTTCTCAATGGACATAATATCTCCTTGTGGAACAATTCTAGACAACAGAATCTAAGAGAACACACACAACATAAACCCAAGTACAGGAAGGAACTGAGCACAGAAAAAAGATTTTTCTACCTATCCAGTTTCAAATCAAAAAGCATTTCAGAAGAAAACATTCCAAGACTAATTCCCAAAAAGAGGACAAGAGAGCTACACATACAACTTTCAAAAGTACTCATTTTCTGCAACTCAAATAGAGAAATAGAACACTGTATGAAGAAAAAAATCTATGAATGTAACAAGATGGCAGAAAAAGTGTGTTTCAATGATGACAAGGACAGCATTTAATCCATAATATAATGCTTCCTCTGTGGCAGACCTAAATTCCTCTTTTAAAGTAATGTCTTATTCCTCAAGACACTATAAAAGCTCAGCAATATACAGAGAGGGCACAAATCAATTTTTTACAGACTGCAGAGCCATGGATATTGTTTCAGTGCTTATTTTGCTCATCTTTGGAAAGCAAAAGATCAGAGTTAGTTACAAACATATTTTCTAAATATGATCTATAAGATATATTGGCAGTGTAATGGCAATAAAAATATGAAAACTACACAGTTATCTATCTGTATTCCATTGAATACCAGGCTACTGCATGCACACCTAATGATAGTAAGATCATCACTATTCACTACTGTTGAAATACAAGCCTCAAACCATACGTTCAAACTAGTTCCATACAACTACACATGATTCCTGATGCACACAGGACCAGATTGCTGCTCATCACATCATAGATGCAAGCAGAACTTCAGAAATTAGAAAGAAATATTTAGTAAACAAAGGGCTTTTTTCACTGGACCTTCAATTACCCCATGAAGTTGTGTTCTGCAGTTTAATAGATGACTCCATCACAGCACTATAGCTATCCACAATGAGCCATGTCAAGTGAAATTTTAAATTTTCTTTTCAAGAAGTGAACTAATAATATAACATTTTAGCCATCTATATATTCCAAATTCTACTAAAAAACCCAAACAACTTCATATCCTATAAACCACTGTTTTGAACAGTGGCTGTCACTATACTCCAAAAAGTTTGATACTTCACTCTGAGTGTCTTGGAATGAACAGACATGATAAAGGGTAATGATTTATGATGTATCCAGATACAAAACCAGATACTTAGACATATTGCAAAAACAAGAAAGAATATATGTTAGTTCACTATTCCTGTCAACCATACTGCCTGAATCATGCTAAAATACCAACATTTCAACGACAGCAATCCAGCAAAAATCATTTTAGGAATGAAGCAGCAGCTGCTGAATTTATCAGTAGGCTATGCCTTCTCAATTCTTATGGCACATCATAACACAGTAAAAGCATGCGCAGTTGTAAATCCAAATATTTAAATCCACACTGGAAGGCAAAAAGAATGCAGACAACATAAGGCCAGCTGCGATTTTTACATTTTCATAAGAGAACAACTGGCCCTTTATCTTGCCTTTCAACTCACTCTAAAGTAGAAAAAAAAAAGATTTAGGCAGCTTCAACTAGAACAATGTATTACACAAGACACATCAATATCTTGTAACACTTTATCATGTTTCATCAGATCAGGTGTACAGAAATGTTGTTCTCAAAAGCTCAGAGCCTGTCAAGAGTTGTATCAAAGAGTATGCCAGACTAATCGTACCTAAGAAAGTTAATTATGAGCATAAATACATAAAACTAAAAAGTTCTGACTTCCTAGTTTCAAGTGATGTACATTTTAAACTAAAGGAAGACAGTGTACTTTCAAGATTGGAAAAAAAAAAAATTGGAGGTGAAATTCAAGCTCAGAAGGGGTTATAGTAAACTCTACAAAACCAAGAAACTAAATAAATATTTAGGAAGGTATTGCTTTAAAACACACTCTCCTGTTCTACAGACATAGGCCTATTTTATTACTAGTTAATGCATCTTTTACTTTACAGTGTAAAAAGACATGAGGTTGGCCCATGGTCACATTATACAGACCATAACAATTTGTGCTGCCATCTTCAAAATAAGAAAGTATGCACTTCACAAGAATTAGTGGAAAACAATCATCAGAAGTACTAAACAATAAGGAATAATTTAAAAAGTGAAAGATAATGCCATAACGTGCCTTATGTACTGCACTCAGATCAGTCTTTACACCCTAAAGCAACAGCAGTTCAATTTAAACTCTTCATGACACTGACAGCAGATAACCTGAACATTAAATCAAAGTAATTTGTGTCAAGTGACAATGTTTTTTTCTTACACTGTGTGCATTTTAAATTTAAAGGTCACACAAACCTAATGTACTTTAAAGGATCTAGGGAAAAAAAGACACGTAAAATCATTCCCTAAACTTCTGGGCCTCACAGTCCAGCCAAGCTAGCTCCCTACATGATACCTGTAAATATAGTAACTACCTGGTCCTTCAGCAGAATGAAGATTGACGTCTCTTTGCAAAAAGAAAGACAACCAAGTCATCACATTTCACAAATGAAACACCACTGACGTTGAAAGTGCATAGTCTGAAAATACTTTGTTTACTCTGTGCTTGGACTTTCAACCCCACAACGCACGCTCGTCATTCCAGGAATATTCCATTCCAGTTGATAAAAGATAATTCAAGATTTTTCATTACCAAGTAGCAATAACTAATCTCAAGGGTTTTTAAACTTGTTTTTTTAAACTTTTTTTAAACTTGTTGTTGCTTTTGAGAACCTTCTGAAGTTTTGCACACTTTCAAGCTAAATAGAGGTAAACAATATCAAAATACAAAGTTTCATTCAAGCTAATCCCAAGGACTTAGATTGCAGGTTTGGGGTTTTTTTTTCTTCCCCTCCTATTTTTAACGAGAAAGTCTCTGAGGACACCAAGCACAAAAGGTTAAGCTGTATGCTGTACTATCAACTGCACAGTAGTTAACACAGAGCATTCTTCCTAAAGACACACTATGTCTCACTTCAACAACTGTGACGTGAATATGTGGTTCCTCCTGAAAATTTCATTCATTTCCCCATTGCTTCCATTTTCTGCTCTGCCACTCTTCCCAGAAGGGAAGGCAACATTCACACTTTTCTGTGGAACTCTCCTTCTCCTTCCATAAAATTGCTGAAAATGAGACTCCTCACTTCTGCTGTGCTTCTTAGAAAGAATCTCTAAGGTCTCTAATCCAGCACAACTGAACATTTCTTCATTAAATTAATTCTTTCCTTCTACCCTGGGCAGGAATTTAGTGTTGGCACTCACATCAATCTGACAAACAGCCTTTCGGTTTCACAGAACTGATCATAAGATATCACTAAGTTACATATTAACAGACATAACTGAGTAGAGGTGAAAGACAAAGTTATCTTCTCTTATGCAGCTTCAGGTAGAGTTGTTCTCCTGACCTGTGACATGCTCAGAGACAGTCCAAGTTTTAGCCAGCACTCCCACCTTGCAAAGTTACTAGAGACCAAAAACTGCTGGCTTCCCCCCTTCACCCCTAAATAAAATGTCACTATTTAATAGATACAAGTGCTTCTCTTGAGCTGTCAGACACAACTACTGCTAACTAAAATCCAGCCTACTAGAAATGCTGTGCACTGATGCACACGACAAACTTGCAGCATGCTTTTCCAGGAACAGCATGCAGTCACCCATCCTTCTATCAAAACTACACTCAGAACTACACGTCCAAGTAAACAGTCATTTCCTTAAGTCATGCATTAAAGACAGAAGTGACAACTTCCTTGGAGAACAGAGGTCTGTAAGGCATTTTTCTTTATAGTCTCAGAACAACCTAAGCAGTTTTTTTCACAGTAAGAATACTGCTTTTAAATGCACCATAAACCACATTTGTGGTAAGTCTTTAGTCACCTGTGACGAAGAATGATTACAGACACCTGGGAAGTCCAAACTTGCAATGGTACATTAAAACAGATTCCAACAATGATTAACTCAATTTTAAATGGAGCAACAAGATCACAGATCTATCTAAGAGAAGAGCAGGAAGCAAAATTACTAAAGAAAAAAACCAAGTAAATGTTTGGTATGTGTGCTTGGGTTTTGCCTGTATTTTTCTTACAACTAGATACTATTTTATTCCAGTGACCTTTATATATACAAAATAAACTCAAGCATGCTTTAGTGATGGACTTGGCAGTGGAAGGTTAACAGTTGGACTCTACGATATTACAGGTCTTTTCCAACCTAAACGATTCTATGATTCTATAAATAAAGATAGCTTGGAATGCTTGGCTTCTGGCACAGAATCAAAAATCCTATGCAAGATGCCTCATCACTATACTAGGCATGAACTAGGCAAGTCAGGATGAAATCAAAAACAATCATACACAAGCAAGAAACTGCCTAGAAATAGCCAACAGTGCAATACCAAAGACTGAGGCTTTATTTTAAGTCCAGACAAAATCCATAAGTAATGTACCTCTCATAGAACAATTGTGAGAAACCTCCCAGGGCTGTGAACACTGTCCTTGCTTCTAAAGGAAGTTAGGGAAGATATTGCACTGCACATAGGGCACCTTGTTCTTGTAGACACAGTCTGAGAGCTAACACAAATTTAAGAACTTCAGATCTTTGTGTATTCCCAGTCAACAATATGTGAGAAAACCTGAGGGAACACTGTTATAGCCGTAATGAAATGGCTTCACATTTGTTAGAGAGTACTTCTCTTCCCACCTAATACAATGTTTCTTGTTCTAACCCATGAAAGAGTAACAAGTAATGAGTTCAGACACAAAGTGGAAAAAACCCCATGGGATTAAAATTAAGGAAATTAGTATTCAAGATCAGTATTTCTGCAAAACTAATAAGCCTCCCATGCCAATCTCACCTTCAAAAGATCATCATTAAGCTGCAAAAATCAGTCCCATTCATGACATGATTGAAAACATGCTGAAAACTTACTTTGTTCAATACTGAGCTAGAACCCAACCCAGTTTTGCAAAGCAGCTTGTCTGAATAAGTATAGATAACATTAGTCATCTAGATACAAAAATGAAATTATTTGCAAGATCATGGGGCAAAGTATTTCCTACAACAGATTCTGAAACTCTGGAGAGATGCCTTTTACTACTCATAAGATGCAAACAGCAACCTGGAAGGGAGTTTGTCTTTATTTTTAAAAATGCCTTTTACATCCCCAAAGTAAAAGAACCTTTAATTTTGCAAAACTATATAATCATGATCTAGGAAGATGTATATAAGGATGTAGCTTCTCTTCTCTCAGCAGCTCCCCACTCATCACCCCTTTGATTTCACCAATTTGGATGCTGTGGATTATGCTGCAAACTGGATCACAGAACTTACATGGATTTAATCTCACCATCTCTTTCTGAGTATTTTTAATCCACAATAGTGCAGTGATCTCTAAAGCTATGTAAGAAAAAAGGGGAAAAAAGTTGTCTCCGATCTCAACTGCTTCTCTTCTGCTCTAACTAACACCACCTCATTAAGGGACCTACAAGAAAAAAAAACAAACAACAGAGCAGAACATACAGTTCTTGAGATTGGGTCAGCACTGTCGGAGATGCAAGCAGGGACTTGTGGCTATTCCAGGCACAGCAAACGCATCTGTACAGAGATTAATGACTGTATACAAACAACATGTGGAGCAACTTTACTTCTTTCAAAGAACCTGTGTATTTGTTTTGCTAATGCTGTCTCCTCTAGCAAGTCAAAGTCTATAAGTGACACCTCATCATGAAGAGATGCCTTTTCACTAATGGTGTATCACAAGGATCAATTCAGCAACTTTATAGTTAAACATAAGAGCACCACTACACATCTACAAGCCCCTTGACAGAGAGAAAAATCTGTCAAACACAGTTTCAGTGTACTTTTCCAATACTAATCAAATCAGTATTTGAGACAGAGATATTTCACCTTAATAATCAATGGAACTATTTAAAGGAAATCCACAGACATCAAAAAAGCACTAGGGTTTTTTCATCACTGATTGAAGCAGTAGTTGGGCAAAACTGCCTTAGCATCATCTATAAGTTTCAAGAAGAATGAAATTCCATGCAAAAAACCGCGTTACGAATTCTATGCTGTTAAGGTAGCACTTTTCACAGTATGCAGTAACTCACTCAACTTTTAACGTTGCACTTAGGAGACAATTTTATTACACATATTGAAGGGATTTAATTGCAAAGGTAATGTCAGAATAAGAACTTGAGACAGGACTATTTTATCATCAATGCTTGATAGATATCCATTTGCCCTTCTAACACTATTCAGTGATACAGTCTTCAAAACCCAATTTTACAAGTAGATGATGCAAATTTGTCAATTACAATTTCAGTAAGGTCAGTAATTAAGTCTTTTGGACATTTCTGAAAACATTTTTTCTTTTGCAATGACCAAGTGGATTTCAGAAAATGAAGTATAATTTCGCACAGTTTTAGTTTGGGGGAGCAATTTTACCAGGAGTCTATAACCAAGTTCAGACATTAAGACCACGATCACATAGAATGAATTAACTACCTTTTCTGGGCTAATGATGCCTGCTCTTAAAGCAGAAAGGTGTAACAAATGAATTCACATCAAGATGAAGCCTACCCATGTACCCCTGGAAAAAAACAAGCTCTACTAGGAGCTTTTCTCTGGGGAACAAACTGTTCCTTCCTACTGGAAGAGCTAAGAAGACAACAACTGAAATAACTATGAGAAGTCATTTTATTTTTGAAAAATAAAGCCTCTTAAAATCAATCATCAACCATTGCCTACAAAAGGTATCCCAGCAATCTCATACACTCCTTTAAACCAACAGGTGTTCCCTGCACCATGGCTTACCGTCCTAAGAAAGGAACAGGCTGCAACACACAGGATGTTCTGTTCAAAACAGTTTGTGTCAATGCACTGCTCCCCTGTAAAAAAACTATTTTAAATTCAAACCTGTCTCAAGACACTATGCAAGGAAGGCAGATTGAAGATCATATAAAATTTGTCAGTGTCCCTTTTTTCATTATTTTTTATATTCTTTCAAGAGACTAACAGCTGGTACACTATACTGCTTTCTTGAACTGTGGTTTATCTCTTAGCAATACTTTTCTCTGTCACCACATGCTGAGTCAGAGAAGCAGTGGTAGATGGACACTTCATTGCATGTCATATGAGTTTAAAAACAAAGCCATTTTAGAAAAATATCTATCTGAAAATGAGATCTGTAGGAGGGTAATAAATAAATTCCTGCGTGCCACTTACCTTCTTGTTCTATAAAAGCAAAAAGCTTCTGTAACATGGATTTCTGTAAGGTAATATGAGCATCACCCAGTGATATGAAAAACCACATACTAACTTAGGTGCAGAAAAACAGTCCCTGTTCCACTATCCACCACATCCACCCAAGGAGGATATCAGCGTATTAAACACAGATGTGTCTAGATCTTTATATAACTTATATGTAAAGTATTCCTTAGATTATGACCTATACTTTTGTTCTTCAAGATGATTTAGCAAGTAATTTTTCTGTTCCTCTATTTTAATAGGAAACTTCTCAGCAGAGAAAAGCTGATTTAAGACAATAAAATTGGAAAATTTGCTGGTTTAGACAAACTGTTTCAGTAAACATCTAAATTTGTTCATCAATAAACGTAAATTAATTTTTCTGCTCAAAGGTGTTTTACAAGCTGATGTCTGGAGAACAGTGAAGTGAAGGGGAAGAGATAAAAAAGAGGCAATTTGTTCAAAATGGAGTGGGTGTGATTCTACAGTCTCACAAAACATTCATCTACCACGTGAATGGCAATGTAAAGGTATTAGCCATATGAAACACTATACTTGTGCCAGATGAAGTGTATCTGTACTCTTCCAGTAAAAAAGAAATTATGTTACACATACTGCTGTTTGTTCCCTTCCGAACACCTATATCCCACTAAAAATAAAAGAAGCCTTAAAATACTAGTAAAAATTATAAAATGCATGATAAAACACACAGACAGTGTCCACACAGGTGACTATTTTCTGCCTCACACGACGAAAAAATCCAGAAGAAATAAAACCTTCTGAAATGAACAGGTAAGTCATTGGCTTCTTAAGACGATCGGCATTAATGCAGGAGAAAAATAAGTATAGCTGTATGAATTTTACAAGGTCATGTGACACTCACGTATACAGACACTCCTCCTTTCCCTCCCACCATCGGTGATTTTCCCCATGAAGAAAAAATAATATCCCACTCTCCCACCTTCATGAAACCCAATGCAGAAACCAGCCTTGCCTGGGAGGCTCCTCACAAACCAGCCTGCCCTCAGCAAGCCGTGCGGCTAAAGCGCTCAAAAGACTTCAGCTTTGATGTTTCCGTGTTCGGGTTTTTGTGATAAAAACAAAACGTTGTAACGAGCAGTCCAAACAAATGTTTCCTTCTGGCACCAGGATGGAGGATTTGCGCGTTTTGTTCCGCGGTGGGAGCGCTGGGCTCGGCGGTGCCCGTGCGGGGACCCGCTGCCTGCGGCTCCACAGGGTGGAGACTCAGCCAGGCTGACATTGTCTGCATGCCACACACTACATCCCTCGCGCATCCCCGGCTGGCTCCCCAGCCTCTCCCGAGCCATGCCTCCCTCGGGGAAAACGCGAGGGCACACAAAGCTCCACCAGTCACCACCGGCACAGCGGAGCCTCTCTGCAAAAAAACCACGCTGGGGCGTGCAGGGGTGCCGGGCACAGCGGCGGGACGGTGAACGAGCCCCTTCGCGCCGGTGCTCTCGCCCAGCCCCGGCGGTGCCCGGCAGGAAACGCCGCCCGCCGGCTCTGCCACCGCCGGCTCCGCCACCGCCCGCTCTCCCAGACAAGACCGACGCGAACGCGGCTCCGCCACTCACCTCGCCCCGGCTCCGGGGCAGCCCCCGGCGGGCAGCGGCACCGCCCCGCAGAACAGAAGGGCGAGGCGGCGGGCTCGCTCCCGCTCGCTGCCGGCGGCGGCGGCGCCCGGCTCCGCTCCGCCCGCAGACCCCCGCGGCGGCAGCGGCGGCGCCCGCTGCTGCTGTAGCTGCTCGTCCCGCGGCCGCTAATGGTGGCCGCCGATACCGGTTCCCTCCGCCGCTCCCTTCCTTTCCCGCTCCTTGTTTCCGCCGAGCGCGGAGCCGCCTCCGCCCGGTGGCCAAGGCGCGTCCCTGCCCGGCAGCGGAGGGAGACACCGCCCCCCGCGCGCCGCTGCCGCCCCAGCGCCGCCGCCCGGGCCCCCCCGCCGCTCACTTCCGGCGCGCGGGCCGCGCCTCGCCCCGCCCCGCCCGGACCGCCGCCAGCGGGGGGGCAGCGCCGCGAGCGCGAGGGGCGCGCGGGACCGGCGGGCGCGCGGGGGGCGCAGGGCGCGGGGCCGATCCCTGTGGGGCCGATCCCTGGGGGGCCGATCCCTGGGGGGCCGATCCCTGGGGGGCCGATCCCTGTGGGGCCGATCCCTGGGGGGCCGATCCCTGGGGGGCCGATCCCTGGGGAGCCGATGCCCGGGTCCGCCCGCACCGGGCGGCGGCCAGCGCGCTCTCGGCGGGCGGTGGCCGCGCCCCAGGCAGTTGCGGCTGCGGTTCCGTCCGCAGCTACAGGCGCCGGGTGACGCTCCCCATTCCGATCACCGAGGGGTTCTGTAGGCAGCCAGTTACCGAATCCTGGGAATCCTGCCGAAATCCTCGGTGGTGTGTCCCGCTGTCCCCGGGCCAGCCCCGGACCGCGCCGCCTCGTCCCCGCTGTGCCCCGGCCGGGAGTTGGCCCCTGTTTCTCATCCTACCACAGCTTCAGGGCCGAGATCGCCATTCTTTAAATTGTTCACAAAATGGAATAAAACGCATTGCTCGCTACTGCAAGTAAGGCTATAGTAGAGGAGATTCGCTTAAATACAGTTCATTGCGTGGGCTGCTGGGGCTCCAAGCTCCAGCGCAGGAGAGGTGCCATCCACGCTGCCTCCCGCCGGGAACGTGCCTCTCCCTGTGCTGGAACCGCTGCTGTGTCGTGACAGAACACAGGCATGTTTGTTTGCATCAGGTTTTATCTGTCAGCATCTGACGGGGAGAAAACTTCAGTCGGCTAAAGCACAGCGTTTTCCATAAATGAGAACAATTATGCAAAGTGACGCTAGTTGTTGTATTTCTGTAAATACTAATTTAGTGACGAGGTTACATGCTAGGTCACCAGCAACATGAAGAGGAAGCTTTTAAAATAGGATTTTCATGTGTACATACAATTAAGTAATTTTAAAGACAAAGTTCACATGTATAATTCTAACATATTTAGCAAAAAGTCTTTGCTATATATATTCACCTTAGCACGTAATCACTTCCAAATTCTGGGCAACATAATGAAATGTTGCCAATTAACAACTCCCCAGAGAAGCTGAGATCAAAGTTTCAAATGCAGAAGTATATAAATTCTCAATGTGGACTAAAAATACATGCATTAATCACTAAGAAACAACAGTAGCCTTATGGAGTTACAAATAAAATATTTTTAATCCAACTATTCCAAATAGTAGACTATTATTGATTCATAATTTGTGCAAGTGGTGCACAATTAAAAAATGTCTGGACTCACATTATTTAATAAAAGTGATAAGTACTTCAATTTTCAGTGCTGTTCTGCACTTGCTGCATATCAGCAGTGAGAGTGAGCTGGCAGTGACTACGAATCTGATGTTATCAGCAGGTTTAGGCCATGTCTCCAGGTTGTATTAATCCCACCATGCTTTCCTACTGATCCTCCACGACCCTGAAGGGATTAGAATGACAACACCTCCTGAGAAGCAGACTCAAGATGAACGGAGAAATCACAGTGAGTGTATGGGCAATACAAGGAGCAACTTGGGTGTGCCATGGCCAAGTTCCTTCTGTAGCTCTGTGGCAGCTCCAGCTACGTCTAACCCAGCACAGAAGCACTGCCAAGTCACGTTCTGCACCACTGCAGCTCAGGAACTGCACTGCCATGAAGTGTGCAAAGCTTCTTACCCTCAACTACAAAATTCTATCAAAAGGAAGAAGACCCTGCAGCTGACAGGCAAACTCTGCTTTTGGCAGCTAGAAATGTTGTTCCTTTATATCGAACTTGCTAAGTTGCTGAGTCTGAGCAGACAATAGTCAACACAGTTAATTTAATGTAGGGGAGAGTCAGAGTCAGACCATTTTAAGCTTGAGGACCAGATTGGATCTGTGTGCATCCTACAGAACCACGATCCAATTATATACATAAGTTACTAATGTAAAATCATCCCCCAGGCCAGGGAAATAGTACATACCTGCAGCAGACATTGTGTAAGGTTTTCAAAGTAGTACAGGGGATTTAGTCATACATCTACCAATAAAATTAATAGCTAATGAATTAATAAAAATAGTGCAGCCTTCTGAGTAGGTTAAAAGGTCGGTTTAAATGTATATCTGCATCCAAATAAGAAAGGATAAAATGAATCATTGTTTTTAATCAAGGCAGTAATTCCATGGCCCTACCGTCTCCCTAAATACTGTCTATGAATCTCAATTTTAAGTATAGCTAGGCGCTGTTGGCAGCAGAGCTTAATTTTGAATACCTCAAATGTTTTATTTTTTGTATTGAAATAATTCTGAATAAGAAAACATAAACAAACAAAGGTTATATTGATCATTAGACATTTGTGCCAATTTCCATAAAGGACACACCAGGCAAAGGCTGGAAATATGAGAGTTCAAAATTAAAAAAAGACAAAACAAACCTCCCATTTTGATTGCTTTGTTAGACCTAAGAAAGCTCACTTACTTGTGCAGTGGAAATTTCGTATTTTGGTGAAGACCTATCAATCAAAACTACATATATGTGCATATATGTATAGGTACATCTCTCTGTATATGCAGCTATCCCATCATGGTTTGATGGAACCTGGAGCGCCTGTGACCCCTGCAAGCTCTAACAGAGCAGTCTGACTCTTTTCACCTGCTTCTTTATCAATTTTTTTGCCAACTACAGTGTTCAAGGTACAAAATCGTTAAAAACCTTTTTCTGTTCATCAATAGCTTGCTCAGCCTATACTGTATCTATTGCTGCTCAGCTCACTATAATGGCATTTCCAAATGGGGGTCACAACAAAGTATTACAGTATTTCTTAGCAACAGGTATAGCACCCATAGCCATTAACATAAATAATTCAGCTCATCCAGCCTATACATTCAAAATGTCTTTTCTCAGATCTTATCTACTGTTCATAAACAAGAATGTCTTGAAGGGGAATCTGACCTTGCAGCAAGTGGTGTAATGACAGCAGTAGCCCGTAATAGGAATGCAGACTTGGACAGGAGCTCCTGGGGTTTCAAGCCAGCCAGCATGATCCATAATCCATTGCAGAAACTGCTCATGTTCTGGGTTAGGGCCACTAAGTTTTCCCAGGGCTACTGTTCTTACGGAAGACTGCTACTATTTGTGTGTAGGAACAAGTGCAGAGGAGCACCACGAATGGTGGAGTGAAAACACCATTTTCTGAACTCATTTAATCAGTGTAAATCAGAAAAATCTTGGCTAATTCCAGCTAAAGTACTCCTGAATTACAGTGGGATGACAGCTTTGAATTAAAAGCACATAAAGGCTGTGGATAAAACTATGCACACTCTCTTCTTTATGCACCTTCCCTTCATTCCACCTCTAAGAAATAGAGAAGCATTCATTGTCTTCCCATTTCTCAGGTGATGAGAGAATAAGCCACCCCCAGAGTCAGAAAGGAAACCTTATTCATAGCTAAGATCTGAATTCTGCTCTCATCAGTGCCAAATCAGTCCCTTGCTTGGGAGGAGACTTCATCACAAAATTATTACTGATACCCTTTTTGTGGAAGTGCCAGCACTACAGACTAGCAAGTAATCTACCTATAGCATTCATTATCATTATCACTCCTTTTAGTGAAGACTCAAACCATCCCATCACACATCTCAATAAATCAGCATGGCTAACATATGCCAAAAAAACCATTTTTTCTTGACCCTCAAAGCATTCGGCTTATGCTGCTGAAGCAGGAAGCTTGTTTGTCCCCTGCATTGTTGTAATCTAGTGCATACAGCTGCAAATGTTGTCTTTGCTCACAAAGCTTCTTAAATCCTTTTTTAATTCTACTAAACTCTTTGCCTTGGTGACTGCCCATGACAATTGGATTCCATAGACAGAAAATATACTGTGTGAAGTAGTATTGAAAACGTATTCTGGGAGGTTTTGCTCTATGAATTGGGGCATAGAGGCTGCAGTTAGCTGACTTCACTAGGCACTTGATGAAGCTTCATCTCATGTGAAGCTCCCCTTGCCTCCATGATCTGTATTACCCTCCATTACTCTTTGTTCCGCACAGCTGATTTTCTGGCTCCTTTTTAGGTCCTCTGAGGAAAATCCTGGCCCTCACGAATGTATCTGAGCACCTGTGCAGCCATGCATGTAAAAATAGGGAAGGAAGAGTACACACAAAGATTAGGATCTTCCAACACACAGGGCACCACAGGGACTCTCTGGACTCCCCTCCCAGGCTGAAGTCAGTAATTGATTTTAATGGGAGCAGGGCTGAGCTAATGCTGGCACTTTGGAAAATCCCACCCAAGGGATTCAGTGATATTGAAAGTGCTCGAGGCAGGTTAACTGCAGGCATTTCCACTAATGGGGAATGGCGCAGTTGTCTTTATTAATTTTCCTTCTCCAAAGTGCAATTAGCATGTATGTATTTTTATTTCTTTAGGAAAAAAATAACATAAAATGCTTCTATTTCTAGAGATTCTTACTGAAAGGCAAATAAATTAGTGATTTTCTGCAGCACAGTTACAGGCCTTAAGATCTATAACACCCCCAAGATCTATTAATACTCTCCAGCTGCCCTTCTTTTTCCTACATCTGACTTAATATGATTATGAGGGAAAATAATGTCACTGTGGGTCCCAATCACAGCAGTTGCACTGGCCATTCATAAAGCAAGGTTTTTCATCATCTTCTTGAAGACAGGAGAAACCAATACTTCTCATACTTGATCATACCTTTAAAACCAAGAAAAGAAATCTCAGTGCTGAAGGTGAATTGAAAAATGGCCATTAACATAGGAAAAAAAAGGTGACGTGAACCGGAATGAGGTGCCAACAACAGCAAGGTAAACAAATGTAAATAAATGCTAATGTGGAGGACATCAGTTTCTGGAGAAGTCACTGCAGGGTTTTAGTGTGGTCTAAAAAAGAGGTCAAAGCTATGGCAACAATTTTGCAAACAACTTTGCAAATAAATACAGCCTTTATCTTTGATTTCTTCGAGTGATGTCTCTGAAAATTATGAGGTCACTTATTCATAAAAATTATGATGTTCTGGTACATAATTCACTTAAAATGTGAATTAAGAATTCACATTAAACCAAACAACATTAAACCAAACACTAGAATTTTAAGCATAGGAGCAAACATCACACAGCACTCCAAAAACATTAAAAGATACCATTTGCTACAATGAAATGGTAGAGGTTTGGTTATGAACATCACAGGGAAATGACAGAAGTCTACCAGTTTTGCAGTCTTGAGAACCATTGTTTTACATAAAAAAATCAGTTCCACAATATGTTTGAAATACTGCAGGAGGTGAGTGGCAGAGCGGAGTTGGAAAAGAAGTTGGGTTGGATTCTACTTGGTACTTCTACTTTGTGACTGACATTTGTCCTGAAAAGTTCTTCTCTTTTTACAATGACCTTCTTGATATGACCTCACTGAGTCTTTAGGTATAAAGGCTGTGCCTGATACCAAACTGGAAGAGCCTCAGGACAATCCAGGGGCCAGCCTTAGGCATTTCTCTGGGTCAAGCTGGAAAACACTTCTCAGAAGGTCTTTGGATTTCATGTTATTTATGTTAACATTACAGAGTAAGGCACAGAAGAAGCAACAACTAGTCATTTACCTTTCAGATTGCTTTTAACCTATTTTCACTTCCTCTATGACAACATTTCTCATTTTACACTGAAAATGTTCTTTCATCTCACATCACTTCTGAAGTCTTTTGTTACTGAGTTAGAAAAAGAGAATTTCAATGTAAATATTGAAGATGTTGAAAGGTCCTTCCAGACCAAACACCTTATATGCAGTTAATGCTCATTATAGAATAATTACCTGCTAGATATGATTTAATAATTCTTAAAGTGTAGGAGATTTTATCAGTATGCAAAAAAATAGAGTTATCAGTCAAGTTGCTGCCTGAGAGAGAACTGAATTTTGAATCTTCTGCTGCTGCACTGTGAAAATCCAAAAGATTGCATTTATTCCCTTTTTTTTTTTTTTTTTACAGAGGGAAATTCAGTCAAACCCATATATTCACTGGCCATAATTGCAGGGGAAAGCTTTGTGTGTATGTACTGCAGCAATGTCACATTTCTGGAGCAGCAGGGATAGACACATCTCTGGTATACTCAGTGATGGTACTGAGTTTGTTCTTCCAGTTACTATTAACGCTTCTTTCCCAAGTATCTGCAGCCACGTCTTGTCCTCAGATCTCATTCTGGAAAGTGACCTGCTCAAGTGGACTCTTTTTTTTCATTTCAGGAGCCAGCTGGCACTAATCAAGTTGCAAGACCAGCTAGAAAGTACAGCTTTCTCCAGAAGTTCTGTGTTATTTAACTGTACCTAATGTTTACAGAGCAGAACTATTTTCTTCCTGTCATTTTCGTGCATATGTGAAATATTTGACATGTATCTTGTAAATCATACATTAGGATTTCCTGGAATTTCTGTCTTGACTGCAAAGTGACATTGGTTGGACTTTTCACATTTTTTAAAAGAAGTAGTTTGAACTGGTGCAGTTGTTCTTCCAGTGAGTGACTGAAAATAGTTGTGGGAAGTTTCAGATTCTTTTTTTGAACAGCTGTAGATAACTGGACAGTAGATTTTTGAACAGTAATTTTCAGCATTTTTATCACTGTACTTTGAAACTTTTACAATTTATTTTAAAACTCCCATTTTGAAGTGAAAAGTGGAAAATAAACATTTTGGCATGTTTAGTGTGGTCTGTATGACGTTACTGGACTTATCAGAAAGAGCTGTGATGATTTTTTGATTAAATTTAGTGAAGAGGTAGGAAAGGTTAAATGGCACTTCAAAATAACTCTGAAGATTTTTATTCAAGATTTGATGAGCTAAAATCCAAGCGATACTCAATAGTAATTCTTTCAGAGAAAATTTCCTTCTTGAATCTTAATATGTACTTTTGAGATAGACGATGTGGGAGCATCCATATAGGAAAATTCAACTGCCTTGGTTATCAGTGTTATTTCTGTTAGTCTTAGACACATGTGCAGTGTTATATGCAGATGTACCCATACACATAATGTATGTTTGCATGTAATTTGTTCTCAAGTACTCAGGGATTACCTTTAACTAAAAGAAGAGTGGGATTAAGTGAACATATGGTGTTAAGAAAGCTGAAAATAAAATCCCCCTCCATCTTACTCTACCACACTTATATTGCTCATTAGAGGATTATTTCTGGGTCTGCGTGGACAAGCTTTCTGAGGAAGGAACTGACAGGCATAAAGTTTCACAGGTTGGTACTGGTTATGAGGGAAATCCTGCAAAATTATACTGTCTTGGTGAAAGGTACTTTGTCTTCTGTTTGAATCTTGAAACTCATTTTTCATTTGTACTGTACATGTAGAGAAAGAGAGAACCTAGTGGATTCTTTTGAGATGTTATCATATTGTCTCAGGTATGTTTTCTGTAAATCATACTACAGTTATAACTGGATGCTGCCTTCTTGTTAAATGCCTTTTTATAAATGTGACTGGAAAGCTCATAACCCTACACTAAATTGACAGATTTTAATCAGAAAAAATCTATACATTCATTTTTAAAAGTTATTTGTGAAATTAGATTTAAAACCCATGACTTTCCTGATTTTTTACCTGACAACTAAGCTAGAAACAGCTGCAAAAAAACTTGCAACATCTACTGTATATACCAACCAGTAACAAACTGCATATCAGGGTGTGAAAATAGCTTCAAAGGATAGAGCCCATTGTCCCCCAGCAACTCAATGCTTTTGCATTTAGTTAGTGTAGCCAGTCATGTTTAGCAATCTCAGTGAGTTCTTTCAGTCACCTTCAAACCACCTTAACGGCACTTCTCTTTCTCAGCCTGTACATATACTGGGTTATTCCCTTGTCCTGCGCCGTCTTCCAGATCCTCCCAGAAGTCCATTCGAGTTAAGCAATTTGCCCAGCCCAGTACTCACTCTTCACATAAGTTTCAAATCCTTTTAAAGCTCATTGAAGTCAAACCATCTCTTCCTCTTCTAGTGATCAGTTGCCCTCTATAACTACTAGCTATCTTCTCCTTTGTGGCCTCAAATAAACTCTCTGGACAAACATATGAAGCACTGCATGGTCCCTTACAAACCTCTTTCATATGCACTCCATTTTGACATCTGTAAAACTGATAACAGCACCAAAGCAACCGGTAAGAACACAAATGTCCAGAGTAGCAATCTGGCAATGCTTACAGTTCACAAAATCTACGTGTGCAACTGCTTGTTTTTATTTTTGCTATTCTTGTCCTTCCTTTCCCATTTCCTCTACAGGATATTCTTCCACTTTTTGTATTGTGTCAAAACTCATGTCAGCTCTTTAGTAAAACATATGTTCCCTGTCACATATGTGTGAATAAAGAGCACTGAGAGCAGAGGTAGGACCTGGTTTACCACACCTATACTGCTGCCTGTGGTGCCAATTCTGACTCGGGCAGCAGGCAGCAAATCCCACGGATCCAGGCTGCTTCAGCTGTACGACAGACTGGCTGCCCTAACAGCTGGTGTGCACACAGCACACCTGGTGCCCTTGGACACAGGGAACAGCAGGTCTGGTTAAAGTGGCCAGCCTGGAGACCCTCAGCTGTTGAGGTACCTGGACAGAGTGACAGTTACCACACAGGGCTGTGTCAGCAGCTACAGACAAGTAGCCCATCCATCTTTCTCCACCAGGACAAAATTTTTGGACAGGAGCCTGAGTCCTGCAGCAGTACAAACAATAAATGGTACAAAAGAAGTCTGTTCTTTCAGGGAATTACTCCTGGTGACTTGCAAAACGCATTGGAGAACATTCAAAGTGATGGGCTGTGCTCCAGTCTTAGCCAGAAATGGGACCTTGAGCATCAGGGGAGTGCCAGGCTCTTTGCAGATGCAGGAGGATGTGGCAGGGTTCATACTGCACTGGATGTGGCAAGGCTCTTAATGCACTGGCTGCTTCCTGAGGAACTCTCCTCTACCACAGCCAAAAAATGGTGGTGACTGGGCAGTGCAGCTGCACCAGGCTGGGGATGACTGCAGCTGTATCTCCTTTAAATAGTTTATGAGTGGTGCTCACTTTGGTTTTTGTTTTACAATCAACCAGAAATCAGCCCCAGCAGCACCCCATATGGTCCTTGTCTTTTGTTTGCCTGGTCATGTTTATTGTACAGGTTTACTTAGGATCCAGCTATGACTATGTCATGGGGTTTGTTGTGTACATTGTCAAAGATGGGAGACTGAGCCCAACACCTGTGTTTAAAACATTATGGTTGTGTCTGGAAAGTCAGAAAAGTGGGCGTATGATCTGTTCTGAGCTATTCTTACACCATTGTAAACAATTTTAGCTAGCTAAATAGAAACCCTGCCACTAAATACAAGTGTCAAATTGCAACCAGATTCTCAGCATGCCAAGCCCACATCACTGTAGTTCTGGACTTCCCTGAGTAACCTGGTACTGCACAAGTTAAGCAGCTGACAGCAGGACTGCTGTTACCTACTCCCTGATCACCTGGCTGCTCCTGTGCAGTTCCACCTTTCAGTATGTGACAGGGGACTCGCAAGAACCCTGGGGCATACTGAGGGAAGTATAACTTCTCTTACACACAACAATGTACCCAGAGCCTGAATTGCTGCTGGTCAGGAAGTTGTGTGCAGAACAGTTTATGTATTGAACCTATTGAAGCTCAGACCTATCCCTTGGAAACAAATGGCCTCCATCTTTCAAAACAGACAATTCTCCCCCTGCTACATCCTTAGGTCTCCAAAATTTCCCTAACCCCACCTGCTCCCTCCCTATCTTACCTTTGCTCTCTGAAAGGTATGTCTAATTAATTTCATGTTTCTGTTGACCTGTTTTTTGGACATATTAATCTGTATCAACCACAGTGTGAAGGTTCAGACTATTTGCAACTTCCTATAAATGCTTCCCACTTTAAGATTTCAAGATCCAAATGGTTCCCTAAGTGTTGATATATTTGCTGCCTCCTTTGAACCTAAAGAATCCACAGATGGCAAGGAGATGTATGCAAGCAACACATGCTGCTAATTCTCTCTGAAAGTCTAAGATTAAGTCCACTAAAAACCTGTGCCATTATATGAGTATCAATCAGAGAAAGGAAATTTTGGCAGCGTTTATAGCTCTAAAGTATAAGTGAGTGTCCAAGGAGGTAAGTATTTTGGTCACTGTATTTAATGCTGAGCTAGTGTAAGCTATATGGGTTAAAGCATATTTGTTTTGCTTTGTATTAGTTGTCCCTCCAGTAGGACTGTGTTTGAACAGTTGGTACATTCAATCTAGCACAGACTTGGCACATAGTCTCCTGCGACATGCATTCCTGTTCCTTTCTGATCAAGCATCAGGTAGGCTGAGCGCAATAAATCTAGACTAGAGAGGAGAAGCAGTGCTCATTTTTAATTTTCTAATGTTATTTAGTTTGTGATACAGTCCAAATGTGGCTGGAACCCAGTGTTTGTATTCAGCTTTGCTATGTATTTAAGTTTGCCTTTCCCACCGAAATGTGTCATCTGTACTAAAGAGAACAGTTTTGCAGGACAAATTCCCTTCTGTCTCAGTAGTAATTGTTGTATAAAAATGAGGTCACTCTCTGTAGGAACATTTTTTAAAAAATGTTTATGAAATTATTTATTCTACATTTAAAAAAATATAATATTTTAAATTTATGTGGTTTTGTTGTTTGCTTCTTCAAAATCAGCCTTAAATGAATACTTAACACAGCATGCAAGATAGGGCTGGAAGGAAGTAAGCCAAGGGTACTTAAGGATTCCACTTCATGGAAGTGAGTTTCTACTAACTCTGAAGCAGAACTGCATGAAGCTAGAAAAGGTCTCAAACCTGGCTGCTTAGAGTTAAGAATCTATGAATCAATGACTAAACACAATGGCCTGGTTTTCCAAAATGGTTGACAGGCACACACATTTCTCACTGAAATCAATAGGCATTGCATGCTCTTGACACCCTGGAAAATCAGGCCATTTATATTTAGGAGTTTAAACATGACATTTGGAGCTTAAATTTCATCGACTAAGGTTAAAATATTAACTGAGAGTATCTAAAGCCTGTTTTTAAGTAGGATGTCTGATCTAATGATATAGGTTACAGTTAACTAAGATAAATGATTCCTGTGCTGACCTCCCACTGCCTCCAAAAACATTACCCACATACTGAGATACCTTAGCTGTAGCCTAGACTACTAGCAGAGAAACTTGGTTTGAGAACTCTGCTTGGAAACCCTTCTGACAATAATGTTCTTCACGCACACTAGCCCTAACAGTCAGCATTTTCATTCAATTTGAATGCAATTGTTAACAAAATGAAGATTTTGCTATCTGGTCTATTTGGATTAAAACAAAACAAAAAGACAGAAAAATTAGCTGTGTAGTTTCCATCCTGGGCAGAGGTACCATTGTCCTCTGAGAAGAGATGGGTGCCTGGAGCCCCAGTGCCCTGAAGACCTGTTGTCTGGACTTCCAGGTGAGGGAAGGCTGAGGGTGTGGGGGAAAGCACCTCTAACAGCTGCTCACAGGTAGAACTGAACTGGCATAGTCATTCAGTCACATTGCTCAAGTCCTTTTCCAGTAAATGCCTAGCCAATAGTAAATACAAGTAAAAGACTTTCCCTATGTCTAATCCATGAAATAGAAACTTTATTTGCTTCTCACTGCTTGGCCTGGGAGGCTAAACAGGTGAGCTAAACAGGAGTCACGACAAAGTATGACAGTATTTCTTAGCAACAGGTATGGCCATTTACTACAGTGACTGGCTCCTCTTGAGAGAACAGAGGGAAAGTCCTGGTTCTGATTTCCCACTTTTCTCTGAAAAAAAGATCAAGGACCACTTCCCTTAAGTCCTTGAGATCCTTGTGTCTGCATTTGCACCAGGAAAAATCATTATGCCACAGGGTGGAACCTGGTTTCATCTTTGTGTTTCTCACATGGTGCATTAAAAGACAGTGCTAGTGGCCACAACACTCCTTTGCCAGTCACCACTTCTCTCACCATTAGGGAAGAGTAATGGGTTATTACTTCAAACACTGATCAGAGCTCACACACAGCTCTGCTCACAGCTGCCAGCCTTTATGGATGCAGAAACCCAATTTTTGCTTAATACTTTGTCCTGTGTTTAATATGATACTGTAGGTACCAGCAAAATCATGAGCAAGTCTCTGCAGTGCTGTGTAGCCAGCTCAGGGCCTAGCAGCAGCAGGAGCACGGCCATGGGGATGTGGAGGTTGTCATCTGTAGATAATTTCAAGTTAAAATTGCAGTCACAGCTTTTCTAGAGTCTCAGTAATGCTCTTGCATCTGCACAGCTATCTTTAGTATGAACTTCCAGCATGTAGCCCATTTATTTTGCATGGTAGAAAGAAAAGATCCCTCAGAAAAATTCAAGTTCTTTCAAAGAATTTATCTCATTGCAGTCCATATTTTGAAATGTCCTGGCAAGCATGAGATTCCTACACACAGCACTTGCTGTTTCCAGTTATTTCTGCCCCAGCCTCAAGACGTGGTGGTCACAGCTCCCTCACCCTGATTTGACTGTTGGGAGGAAATGCAGGAAAATCCCTACAATGCGTGCTCTATTTGTGTGGTTTGAAAAAGGACTTAAGTAGCAAGTACTGTAGAGAGATTGCACGAGTCTGAACACTATTTTTTAAATATCATTTGGATAGTGCCCATGGTAAAGTCTTTTATATTCTAGAGGCCAAGACTTACCCAGTTGTGTAAAGAGGCTCTCAGAAGGCAGCTGTGTGTTAGATCACCACTATGCTATCCAGAGGTGGGAAAGGCTGGTGTTCATGTATCCTGCAAAGCCCTGACTCCAACTTAGGAAAGACTCTTGCTGATTTTAATGGGCTTTGGACCAGATCTTACCTGTGAGCAGTAGTGAATGTCTATGTGACCCAGATTCAAGAAGGAGGTCTGCTGGGTAAATTTTCCAGGTAAAGACTGAGTACTGGTGGGGACCATGATGACAATGCAGGCTCCCTAGAGCAACCTCTGAGCACTGTGCATGACTGAATCTGCCTCAAGCCATGACCTGCATCTTCAGAAATCTTTCTGACATTGAGTAATTTATCCTTTCAATACAACTGTAGGGAAAATTCTATGACTATGTTATAGGAAAAGAAGTGGAAAGAGAAGCAGGGATGCATTTGTAGGTGCTGAAGAGCTGGAACTCTTGAGGAGCGTGAAAAAAGCTGATGGTATACCTTCTCTGTGAAAAAAAAAACAACAAAAAACAAACCAAACCAAAACCAGGCTTTTACTTACTTTTATCCACAAAGAGATTTTGTCTGAAGGCCAGAATTAAAACTCAAAAGTTCCTGGCTTAGACTAAAACCCCACTGTGGGATAGTGTTTCATTATAGAAGTTATTTATCTACCGAAACTATTTAAAGACAGGAAGTGTTATCTGTGGCTAAGATTAATCTTGTCAGTCACACAGGCTGTCTCCCAAAATGAGAGATTAATGCAGAGTATAGCTTCCTGACAGGCAAGAAGCATCACATGGATTTGGTTACTTTCTGTGGAAAGAAGCAAAGCCAAGTAAATTGCGCCATGCACTGCATGTTGGGACACCATCAGCCAAAAATATCTCAGCTCAGACTGCTCATTGTGCCAGACTTGATAGACAGAAATGGGCAAAGAAACCTCTGTCACACCCCAACATCCAAGTCTATTGTGCCAAAAAGGGAGAATGACCAAGATGCTGGACATTCAGCAGAGAGGAGGCAGCTTCCAGTTTTCCTGACAAACTTCAGTGCTCCCTCAAGAAAAAACAGAGTGCAAGAAAGGCAGGGCACCACAGGGAGGTAGAGCAAATGGTGGAAGGGCAACATGGAATGTCAGCACCAAAGATGCTGGTGGAGGAGCAGTGACAAACTGGAAGAAAACGTGGCAGCTTGAACTGGCGTTTGCTGTCTTGTGTCCTCAGTCAGCCTCAGGCACCTTGACCACACACACACAGCAGGCACACAGACAGGGAGCAGAGAGACCTGACCACAGAACATCCTCTCTGGGCTCCTGTCATGCTGCCAAGTTGCAAATATAGTGCATTGCCCTTTGTGCACGTTCACAGGGGAGAGGAACTTGCGACAATGACCCAGGATAAGATTTTACTTGTTTAACTTCAAGGAAGGAGGTCATCACACACATCTTTTGTCTTCCCAGATGAGGCTGCCTTGTCTGCCCTGCTATTTGTATAGCTGTCTACACAGCTGAAATATTTGCATTTTTTTTCCTGGGCCCTGCAGCCAGTGCAGCACTGTTTGAGCTGGTAAAATGCCAGACTCTTACTCAGTTGTAAGGCTGAACTGGTGATCTAGTTGGCTTTGTTATGTTACTGTCGGCCACAGCAGCAAGATAGCAGACATCACCACAGAGATCATCAAAGAGAACACTCACTCTTCAGAAGAAAAAAAAGAATAAGCCGAGTCATAAATTACACCATAAATCTATTTCTAGCAAAAAATAATATCTATTATTATCAGGACATGTATGCTAGGAAAAGGTCAGGGCTTGACCTGCTCTTTTTGGATGATATGATGTGTTGTTGTTGGCAATGATATGATTGAAGCCACATGGGTTTTCCAGAAAATTATGTGCTAATTATGTGTTAATGTGATCAGTTCACGTGTGCCTAATGACTGGCCTTCCAGTGCTGATGTACAGTTTATTGCCCAGCAGAACAACTTCTTAAGAGATAAATACAAGAAGTTGTTATTTGAAGAAAAAGGAATGTGTGGCATGACTCCTTTTTTTTCCCACCTTAAAAGGGTGATGGGGTTGCTCATTTCAAATGAGAATTATTCCTGTTTTGGTGGAGGAGAAGATGGTTTTTGAAATATAAGACAATTGAGCACTGTATTGTGTGTTACACCCTGAGAGTAACAGAACAGGATCAACCCACAGCAAACATCCCCCATTTATCTTAGCAGGACATGTAAAGATTATTTTTAATCCTTTGAGTGCTTTGTACCTTTAAGATGATATTTCTGAAACCATGAAGCGCTGACTGTGACATTAAGTATTGATCACTTACAACAGAGCTCGCACAGTGTTTTTGTGGTATACGACTGAATTAACACACTTTGTATTTTTACTCTGCTCTTCTTTAAAGATCTCAAGTTTCACCTTAGAGTTCTTACACACTTCTTGTCCTCAGTCATCCTTATATACTGTTTGGAAGGTCCGGGCAGTGGCGAACATCCCTTCCAGTCCCTGATGACATGGGCTCAGACATTAGAGCTGCATCAGAGCAGGCAATGAAACCACAGGGTACTCACACCATACACTTTGAATGGCTGCACCATTCAAGTAAAACTGTTATTCTGCATTTGTGTTGTGTTTGGAGAGTGCACTCAGGATCTAAAGGCACTGTCTGGCAGCTCAGCTTCGCTTCATCCTAATGAAAATAAGGTGCATCATCTATACTACAGTAGACATGACAACCGAAACCATGCCTCCAGACACAGCTGGTCTTCTCTGTGTTATTTTTTCCCTCTGTGCTGCTTTAGTCTTTTCATCCTGCTCCTTATGGGCAGCAGGCTGTGTGTATGTGTTTCTCTGCAGATAGCACTGTTCCCTGCCTTTGAAGTACCCTCATGTTGTAGTTTGCTCTTTTCTTTATTTCTTCCCATGTAACTAGAGCGGTGGATGCTTGACAGATAAGGACTGGGAAATGGCTGAATGCATATTGTCCATGGAACACAATCAAACAAAATGAAAGTTGGGACTAACCCTTGAAATTTCACTGCAAACATAATTATGCATGCAAGTGGCTTAGTTGACTTCAGAGGGGCTGCTAGTGTTCATAAAGGCTGTCTGTATGGAAGAGACAGCGAGATGGACACTTGGTTTATTGATGTGATAATGTAGCTAGCTTGAGGCTGCTCAGAGATTGCGATAAAGGATGTCTTAGAAAGATAGCAAGTTCATAAAGTGTTTCATTTTAAAGCATGTAGAGAATTATTAGCAGAGCAGCTGTAGCTTTTTATATCATTTCATGATGCATGCGATGTGGCATTTTGAAATTAAAACTCTCTTTGTGGCTGTCTTTTTGTCACATACATCGTGGCCAAGAGCCCACCTTTTCCAGAGCATTCTCTGACTGAGTCTGCACAAAGACTCAGACACCTTTGAAAGGTAAGGACCTTTAAAGCACAAAACTGTTTTCCAAGAAGAAAGTTAGGTAAGTTTGCCAGATTGAACTAACAAGTTCTAAGGAAGAAACCGTCTGTGTTTTTGCATCCCTGCAGCGGAAGAGCTGAGACATTCCCAGGCGTGGCCCTGGCTAAGTCCAGTGCCCATGTATTTCTGGAATGAATGCCAGCTGCCTCCACATCTTCTCACTCACACATTGAATGCTGTACAGTCAAAGCCACGAGGACTTGCAGAGAGCTCCGCAAATGATCTCAGGGGAAAGTCATCTAGAATCCTTTGCTCCTAAAAAAAGAGTCCCCTGAAACTGGATTCACATTACTACAGGACAAAGTGTCTTTTGACTGAAGAACAGAACCTGAAAATTCTTTATGCTTTCACTCCTGCAGGAGCTCCTGGGCATTTCACCTCAGCCATTAATTCTTCCAAACACCATCACTGTAAATTTAGAACTTATCCTGATTGCTTTAAACAGAAAGATGAGGACATGGAAATACATAGCTGTAACATAACATCTAGGTCACAGAAAGGGTAAAGAACTCCTGCACTAGGTTCAGCCACAAAACCTGCCATCTTCCACCAGAGACATGAAATAGGTTCCAGATCATTCTGAGAACTTGGGAAAACCACTGAATCATTTCTTGCTTTAGTTTCCACATCTCTGAATAAGGAAATCTTTTGCAGAGAGAGGCTTAGCTTAGAGATCCATGGAAAGCTCTTTCTACTCTGAAGGAAAATATGACAAGTATATGACAATGTTGTCATACACACAAAAAAAGCAGCACTAACTCCCCTGTAACAGCCTTCTAAACAATCAGCGCCTTCCACTGGATTGCGAAAATCAATGACATCTTCACACATACAGGTCCTTTTGAGGCTTAGATTCCTATGAAAAACAAGCCTGGACACTGATAAGCACTACTGGAAAATTACACCTGATCAGGCAGACCAAGACCCATGAGATTGTTAATTTCTTATCCCTTCAAAGATTTTGTCCACTTGGAAATGAAGCCCCATTGTTAAAAGGCAGGGAAGCACCTTTTCACTGGATTAACTGCTGGCTACCTAACGTCTTTTGTTCATATGCCAAAGCCTGTGCAGGATTGTGCCCTCTCTTCTCCCTCTCAAAATACTGCTGGCGATAAAGGAAGCAACTGCTTTCTGTGAGCTTCTCCTGCCCTCAGGCCATACTGTCTGAGCCACCTGTGAAACCAGTCATTTTACCTTCTCTTATACTTCCTGCAGCAGAAGGCAGGTTCATACAGGCTCCCCTGGTCTGCTCCTGCGTATCTCTCTCTCTCCCCCTTCAACTGCAGTAATACCTTTGCCTGTTATTTTTGTTTGGGTGGGCTACAAATCAGCACACCCCCTGTCCAGGAGGCAGGGGAGGGGTCCAGGCACCATTGCCACATCAGTCCCTATATGGGTGCTTGCCCATGTAGTTCAAGGACACCGTCTGTCCCTTCCCTCACCTCTCCCAGGCTCATTCCAATCCCCACCCACCTGCACCCTAATCTAGTACCTGGCATTTAGATTTGACTGACTTTCGAAGTGTAAATGGGTCGGGTTATTTAGCACAGGCTGGTAGTTGCGACTGCAGTTCTTCTCATGCTGAGTCACCCTGGCAGCACATGTCATCTGCTTCTCGTTTGAGGGAGAGGCACACAGTAAATTAAAAATGCAATGTGCACTGCTAAAATCTTATACAGCTGTATTCAGCAGGGATGAGTGGGAGTAACAAGACAGTAAAATTACAGGGGGTTCTACTATGAAGGCAGAAATTCAAGGCAAAAAGCTTTTGTATAAGCACTTAGTTCAGTTACCCACATGTGCTTCAGTGAACTGGCTAAATATGGAACACCCAAACTATTAGAAAAGCAGAGGAAATGGAGACCCAGGAAAAATAAGCCACTGATGGTGATGCAGGAAATACTTCTGAATTAAACCATTCCGCTGTAGCCTTTGTAATGTTCTCAGAAGACCACAGTTGTAAAAAATGAGTCATTCCTGGGCTTGAGTGTAACATTGGCTTGACATTGTTGACAAAGGATCGCAAGGGATCTTTGTGGCAGTAGGGTAAACTGTGTTTGTTTTTACAGACATGTATAAAAATGCACATCACTAGAAAATCAAAGCAACAACCACAACAGACCAAAGACTTTTCAGAGGAGACAGAGAGCCTAATTCTCTGAGAGCCAGTGACCCCAGCTGCTCTCAGAGCTGAGAACGTCACTCGCTGTCAAGACCTGACCCAGAAGAAAGGAAATCAGGGCTGCATTTCATTATTTTGGCACAACAGATTTCAACAGCTGCAACTAGGGTTAACGAACTGCAAGTCGGCTTCCAGAGGCACAAACCACATCAGCCCTCTCTCAGTATCAGGCACATTTGTTTCCCTGAAAATCTATCAAAATCATTGCAAAAACAAGGCCCTTTGTATGTGGCTCAAGCTGCTGAAGTGGAAGAAACACCCTGAGTAAGCATAGGTCAAATGGGGTTAAGCTTTCTTTCTTCAAAGAGTTATCTGGAAAGGATTATGAATTCAGCAGCACCACTGGCCATCAAATGTGCTCAGACATCTAGGCTGAACTCATGGTATCTCCCAGAAAAAAGATTGCTTTTTGTTCCTCTAACTGTATTTGTTCTTGTATGTGTTTATAGCACATACTGATAGTTGACATTGGAAGAAACCCACACATCTAGACTTGTATTTATTGAAAAGAGAGAAGTTTTTACAGAAACATTTGTCTTTCACAGAAAAGAAATCAATAGTTTTCTACTGAATTGAAATTTCTCTAAGTGCAGTCTGGTTGACTAGCTGGGTTTGCGGTTACAACCCTGTTTCACTCTTCCTATGTTACACTGCAAGTTCTCAAAGCAGTTTTTAACCTTAAAGCAATCTTGGTTGTAACTGTAAATCTCCTGCCTTGACCCTTCCCCTCACCCTCAGCCTGGTATCTAACTCCACTTTACATCACCAGGATTTCAGAAGGCAGTTGAGTAATGTTTTGTCTCTTATGGCCTTTAAGACAAAAATTTTAAATGTTTTTATAAGATTAAAGAAAAAGATTTGTAGGGATAAGTAGGGGATTTGGAATACCTAGTTCCGATGAACAAGATTTGAGGCAGTAATTTCCCAGAAGGTGGTTTGGAAATGTCCTCCATGTGACACAGAGCCCCCCCAAATCTGGGAGACTCACATGGATAAGGTTTGTACAGCTTTGTACAGCTTCACCCAGTCCACCTCTATGCTGATATAGCCCCTGCAGGAGCCAAGCTCTTAGGGCTTCCACATGCTGTTGGGAGGTAAATTTCACACAGTGGAACTGGAAAGCACTTCAGATCATACCATGAGATTTGGATTATTTTAATATTGTGGGGGTTTTTCTACTGGGATCTTTTAATTAGGACATTTGACTAGACCAGAGGAAAAAAAATCTTAGGAAAATAGGCTCATCTTAGTTGGGCAAAAGAGCAAATTAGCTCATGGATGACTTCTGTCTTCTTTTCCAATGATATTTGCTCTTTGAAGGCTTGGGAGTCTGTTTCATATTTACCAAAATAAAGACGTTCATTACTGAAATCAAAGTACGTGAAAGTAATTTAAGAAGGTGTGCAACAGTTTTCTTCAAATAATCATGGATTGCATGGTTCTGCCTGTGAAATTTCTCTGGAGAGACCAGCACAGCCTGCAAACTTGCCCTAAATTTCCAGCATTTCATTCTGCACAAGATTGGCCACAGTGCCCTCCTGCCATAGGGCTATAGTTGCTGTCAGCCTCACGGCCCAGGCAGAGCACTGAAATACAGAGTCCCTTGCTCCAAAGCGATCCTAAATCAAACTTTGTAAAGCAGACAGGAGGTATTCACATCCAGCATTTTGGTTTGAGGCCCATCCTAAGACTTTTCTTTAAAATACGATGCTCGAATTTAGTAATGAACAGCACGTGTTAAAAATGACAAAGCCGGTTTGCAATCCCCTCCCTCCCAGTGAGATGTACAGCACACAGTGGTGTTATATAGATGGATTACCATGGAACAGATGAGCCCCATGCCACTGTCTCTATCATCAGGGAAGAAGTGCCCAGGAAACAAAACCTTGAGCTGTATTCCGTCCTGGTGTAAGCACTAACATCCTCATTTTCTTTGATTATTTATTCTGCAGCCCAGAGTACAAGCCTAATCAGAACTCCCTATCCTCACTCCTTATATAACAACTTTCTCTTCTCCCCCTCTCCTTCTGTAGGCTTTATTTTAACAACATAAAAAAAAAAAAAAAAAAAGAGAGAGAGACTGCAAATATTCTTCTAAAAATTCAAGTTGTCTGAGCTCTGCTACCTGTTAAGGGATATGGGTCAGTGAGAGACAGCAATTTGACCAATCAGGGCAAGTAAAGAGGGTCTTAGGGCATATAAGTTCTGTCTGATGGCACTAAGTCAGTCTTTTGGCATAGTAAAATCAACATAAAATGTGTTTGGCGCAGTACTTGTTGCGATTTTCTCTCCTTTTTCTTGCTGTTTGGACTCAGTGCCTCCACACAGCTCACTGTTTTTAAGTAGCCAATGGGTGATTTTCCACATTTTTTCAGCTCTCATATCACTGAAGCTATTTTCCTTGGATGGGTTTCATGCATAGGGACTGTTGACTACCTTCTTGATCTGGTCTCCTGCCAGTGTGAATATTTTTGTCAAGGGAGCTCACTCCTGTAGTGGTGCAGGCATTGCAGGTGGGTGCTGGGAGGTGTCTAATTGTCTTTTGTTAACATTTCTTTCACACTGGAGGTGTCAAAGAAAAGAAATTCAGGTTACTCTGAAAACAGCCTGCGCTGTCAGTAGCAAATGTGAGACAAATGCAAGCTCAGATGTCTGCTTTCTTGTGAAAGGGCTTAGTAAGTACATAGAAATTCAGTCAGTGAGGAGCTGAGAAAGCCCCTGGTGTCAGCAAACTAGGAAAGTTTATGCAATATGGCTCAATCACTCTTGGTCTCTCATGTTAGAGATACAGAGCTTACAGTTTTGCAAGAATCCCAGGAGATTATGTAGTTCTCAAGAAATTAAAACATCCAGTAAATTAATCCTAACTACTGCTTTCAGAGACTGCTTTCTTCTCCTCCCTCTTCTCTCCATCTTACAAAACCAACATGGTCAAATTTATGATTTCTAACTAGAGGCTGTTTTTTAAATTTAGAGCCATAGGAAGCCATTTAAACCTTCAACAGAAGAAAACCTGGCTGACAGAGTTATCACGGGTTTATAGGGCAGCACCCAAGCTAGCACACAGAGGATCTGGCATTTCAAATAGCTCATTCAAAAAATCTACATTCTGTGTACTACATACTGGAGGGAGTCAAATCCTGTTTGCCTTTTGGGAGTTGTCACATTGAAGCCAATTGGATTACTCACTTGTTTGCAGCAAGCAGGATTTAACCCTCCAAGAAACAAAATGGATTTGCTAAATGAAAGGGATTAGTTTTTTCTATGCAATTCTGTGATAACAAAAAACCAAAACAAGCAAACAAACAAACAAAAAAGACAAAAGTCATCTACTCCCTCTCTTTTTTTGGTCCAGTAGGAAGAAAGAAGCAGAGCAGGACTCCTCTGTGCCCTACACATCTTAATTTTAGTTGCCAGCTTCTTTGCCTTGCCATGTTGAAATGAGCATGCCAATGCCAAAGGACACTTTTCAGTATGCACATCATAGCAGGCTAAACTGTTTTTGAAGGGTGGAGTAGCTTTCTTGCTTTGGTGTTTGAGACAGTGAATACTGTGTGGCCACAGGTCCAGAGTAATTTGCAGTGTATTTAGAGTTGGGCATAGTTTCTGACTTGGCAGTGCTAGAGACTGGTGAGCCAGCTGCAAGTATTTGCCATTCTTGGGATGTGCTGATACTGGAAAATAGGCTGCCCATAGTGATGGCTTTCTTGAAAATGAAATGAAGCTTACATTCAAGGTATTAGTCTGAGTGAGCACTGCATCTGGATTCATTCAGCACAGAAGGAAACTCCCTGGGAAAAAGTAAATAGACAACAGGTCCTTTTGTACTGGAAGAAATTTCATGGCCTGAATCGGCACTCATGAGAGAGGAATGGTGCTGTCCTGTGAAGGGACAGCTTCTGCATGGCTGGAGAAATTGAAGCCACACTGCACTACAAATCTCATCTTCTGCCATCCTTCCCAGACACCCAAAACTAAAGTCACTGAGTCCTAGATTTCCATGGTCTTCCTAGAAGATGCACATGCTTCCAAGTGCATCCTGTTTCATCCACTCGTGAGCTCTGCTGCAGTGCCAGCAGCCCCTGATTTGAGAAGCTGGACACTGATGGGCAGTAGGAGACAGATTCAGTCCTTCCCCTCTCTGCTTTTACAGAAGCAGGGAGTGGCAGCCCCTCCAAGGCAAACCTCGTGGACAGGGTGATACCATACAGGACCACATTCTGGCTGAAAGTAACCACCAGATTCAGACAGTTTGCCTCAGTCTCTGCATTTATACCCTTATGTGGCTCAGTAATTCCTTTTTTTTCCTAGAGCTGTGCTCTATCATGAAGTTGCTTCTTGTGGTACTTACAATCTGTTCTAGAATCTTGAAACCCTGTGTGTAAACCTGGAGCAGCTTCTGTATCACATATAGTGGAATTTCTCTACGGGGTAGAAATAAGTCTTTACAACAATGTCAGGTTTATGCTGCTTCTCAAGAGAAGGGGCAATATTCAAATAAGTGAGATGAGAGTCTGGTAGAATTACAAGGACCTCTGGAAGATCCCACACAGATACAGAAGTCCTCTTCTGTCATTGTATGTAATAGGAGTTATGAAGAGAGAGTAACAGTCTGCAGACTTTCAGTATGAATGTCCCTGAATCTGATCAGTATGAATCTGTTATTGATTGTCATGCTATCACTGAATTAGTTTTTATTCCTTTCCCAATTCAGAGAGACCCAACAGAGGACTGGCTTCACAGTGGGCAGTCACTTCAGTCAGTGCTAAAAAGTTTTCAGTATTATAACAGTTCATACCAAGGCCAAGATTCAACACAGACAGAGGCAGCATGTATGGGGGAGAGATTTACATGCACATTAGTTCTCTACATAAATCTGTCTCCCTCCTGAAAAACAGCTGTGAGCTCCACAGACTCAGGATAGCTCCGCAAGACACAGAGGGTGGAAGATTTATTATTCCTTTTAAAACTTTAGCAATTATGCTATTCATGTGCCAAATGACAGACCACTTGGTGGCAAGGATTTCATGTTCAACCAGACTGCTACTTGAAGCAGCCTGAAAAGTTTGCAATCTGCTATGCAAACAAGAGAAGGAGAGAAAAGTTTACTCAGTAGCAGCTGTAGCCCAAGAAAATCAAAATAAAATCCATTCCATTCTGTGAAGGAGCTGCCCTCTGAGTCCAGCTACTACAGTCTGCACAGCAGATGAAGAATCTCTGTTTTCCCCTCCAGAAGGCTTCTGTTTTACCCATGCTGGTACCAAGGAGAAGCAGAAGGCATTAACTGAGAAGCAAGTGAGGTCAAAGATGGGTGTTCTCAATCAGCTGAATGATAAAACTGTGCTGCAAGATAAATTCAGGTTAGTGTAATAGATCCCTCAGACTACACCACTTTTTCATGTTGCTGCTCAGGCAACCAAAGCCTAAGGCCTCTGTTGCTGAGGAACAGACAATGCAGGATTGCTCTGCTGTACTAATTATTTTTCCCCAGCTGCTGCAGAAAACATCTGCCCTGTGATGATAGTCCAGGTTGTCACATCATCAGATAAGGTATCGGGAAAAGAGAGCTTTCTTTCTATCTCTGAGATGAGAGAGAGGTAAAGAAGTTCAGTCAGGAGAAAAGCTTCCATTTTGTAATGACGAGTGTTACAGTGTTGGCCTATGGATTTCCCAACACTAGTGAGAGGAAAGGCTTGTCCTTGCTTCAGAGAAACAAGGAAAGCACTGTGTGTGAGGGAATGCAGCAGCTGGTGGGAAGCAAGAACAGAGTCTCCATAAAACATGAGAGATGCTGTGCTGGATGCTGTGTCCAGTCCTCAGGCCATTACATGAGGAGAGAGCTCTGCCCACGCACAGCCAGCATCGAGGGTGCTCCTGGGACAGGCTCTTGCCAGCTAAGCACTGACCCTCGGGCATTTGCCCCCATGGGGTTTCCTTTCTCTGACCTGAGGCACAGAGGCACTGGCCACTGTACAAGCAAAGCCCTCTTCAAGATTGGCTTCATTGACATTCTAAGCCAGACGTGGGTGATGGTGCCCAGGGATTGCATTAAAATTGTTTACTTTTTCTTCTAATCTATCGGAAGACTTTGCCAAGGTATCTTTGAATGCAGCAGAAATGCCTGTTATTCTTGGACCTTACTGGTGTCCTTAACTCCTGTAAACTACACGAAGGGTGAGCAACACAGAGTGTGCATTATCTTCTGAAAGAGGCTTTTTATTCTTACAGTGCCAAGCTAGGAGAGAGCATGAAAAGAGCAAAGCAAGCAGTGACTATTATTTGAGTTGTTATGCTCTTCAAGGCTTGAAAAGGGTTGCTCTGAGCCATTGTCAAATAACCCCTGCTTTCAGTGCGGCTGGGTGGCTATTCCCCAGTACAGGGCTGCCCAGCTGAATCCAGCCCTAAGTCTTTGAGAAGCTGCTGCAAAGAGTGACACACGGATTTTTTCTACACGGGAACATCAAGACAGGAGTAGCGCTAAAAAAAATAGGTCAGAGTATTTCTATTTTAAGTACTTGTCAAGAAATGAAGAGGTGCACCTTGTTTTTTCTGGGTTGCATTTCACATTTGTGAGGAGTGTGATGGTGCCAGAGCTGAAGTGGCAGCCTCAGCTCCAGGGCACCCTTGATGGGGTGAGGCTGCCCAGGGCCACCCTGTGACACTGCCTGCAGCCCAGCTGCTCGTAGGCTCCTGTGCCCGGAGCTCCTGATCTCTGGGGTGTAACAGTGTGCTTAGGACAATGCTCGCAATAGGTAAGAAATGCTCTTAACAGTCTTGGATTTGTTGATGCTAAATATCTGCCAGGCTGCTCTGGAATAAAATAAGTATCAGATCAAATTCACTAATAGCAAAATCCTATTAACTATGCATTTTCTCACCATACAAAGGCTAGTCATGGGGTCCTCAGTAACAGTGGTCTCATTCTGCAGAGCAGATCTTATTTTACATTCTTGGGGCCAGACACTCAGTTGATGTAAGCAGCTATATCTGCAAGCTGTAGCCACCCTGATTTATACTAGCTACAATGCTGACCCTCTGTTAATTGCACACATTACAATTCTCGGGAATTTCTCTTGCCACAGACTGCAGTAAAAAAGCATTTTATGGTGGTGAAAGGTCAGTAAACAGATCCGAGATGAAACAATCTCTTTGCGATTATGGTTATGCTTTAAGAATGATTTTGTCCTTCCACAAACATAACAAACATGGTCTGTCTAGGAGTTTTGAGCAAAAATGCTTGTGTAAATGACTATAGATAGAACAATAAAGTAAATTGCTTCCATTTATAAACACAATTGTTATTCCTGAGCTTAAATCTATCTGCATGCAATTCATCCTCCTAGGACTCGCTGATGATTACTTGCCTATTTCCTTCACTCACGGCTTATAAGACCATCCCCAGGGCAATGCCTGTTCATTTCTTATTTAGCCTGGTTTAACTAGCCCAGTTATTCAGCAACCCTTAGACAGACAGAACTAGATTTCTGGACTTGCTTTTCCTCAAGTCAGCTGCAGTTGGGCTGAAGGTGAAGAGCCTGTAATCATTTAAGTGCAGTATCAATTTACAGGCCTGCGCCTGCGTCCTCCCTGGAGCTGGGTGATTTGGCAGGGAAGACCAGTCCCTGATGGCAGGGCAGGGGCTAACAGCTGCTCCAGCTTGTATGAAACAGCCCATCTTCCTAGCCTGAACTGCTCTAGTTTTTCATAGAGCACCGTCCCTGTTCCAACTTCCTCTGCTGTTCCTGTGAGAAATGCTGAACCAACAGTCTGGGGACCAAACACTTGCATCTCCTCCCAGCAGCAGGACAAACACCCTTAGCCCACCTGGCACTGTGGATCACCCTCCAGACTGCTTGTTGTAAGGAGCTGCACGGCAGCCTATGGTAGTATCAGGCAGTTCAGGAGGAGACTGGCAGTACACCTGAGCTGCTCTGAGCATGAGGATACTCTCTGACTTCGGTTTATCCTCTTTGCCTGTTAGGAAGGTCCTTTCCATTTATGCCCCCGTTTATGTTCTCCCAGGGACACATGTGGGAGAGGCTCAGACACAGACCCTGTGAATGCCAGATACAATCCCATCTAAATCTTCATCTGCCCAACCAAGTAAACATTATGATGCTATTAATATCCTGTGTTCCTTCCACCCTTCGTGCCCACCCTGTTTAAGCACCAGTGCCTTTTTACAGAGCTCAGAGCCTGTTCCAGACCCATGGAAGCCATGCATGCAGGTGCCTGTCAGGCAGTGTGCTGTGTGATGATCTCAGGCTTTGGAGCAGGGGATGTCATTTTACCTGACTGGAGACTGTTTCCCTTATTCTGACCTTACCAGTGAACACATCCAGTAATCAGCAAAATTTCCTACATCACCTGCAAGGGGATGGTAGAAGCTGACCCTCTGTAAGGCACACATACACATTTTCATTAGTCTTCATATACAAAAGAGAGCTAAAATCATCATCAGACATTATTGCTTAAGATTTCCTCCCTGGATTTCTAACTTGATGGTATGTAATGAAAAGCGACTTTGTAAAACAGAAGGAAAATAATTAGATCCCTTCAGTTTTTGCAACTAAATTGATGCAGACACTATAAACAAGTATTAGCCTAAGAACTCCACAGGCACCTACAATTTCAGAGACACTTCAAATTTTACAAATCACAGAATCTACTCTAGATTTTCATTAGAAGTATTAGCATTGATTTCTTACTAAACCTCAATCTAGTTGTATAACAAAATAAATTTAATATTCTCTTCCCCTGTTCTGGATTTTAGCCCTTCCATCATGCTGCAAGGAGGTATGATTTATTTGTCCTTGTAAGAACCCATAATTAAAGTACAGATCGATTACACAATGTCTGACATAGCTACAGATTCTGTGCATTGCAATTTGGTTTTGAACCTAGGGAGTATGACACAGCTGAGACTGCATATGGTTTGGTGCTATATGGGAGGAATTTATGGGAGATAGTTGGAAGCAGAAATCAGATTAAAGGAGAGAATTATCATTTTTTGCTTGCCTAAATATGAACATAAATAAGGCTGTACATAGATTTTCCGCATTAGTACAGGAAAAGGATTATGAACACTTCCTCTAAGCGATGGCATTATTAAATGTTCATTTGACATGTGAGAAGCTTTATTCTGTGATTTAAAAACTGACCTGTGTTACTTGAAATGTCACATGTACAGAAAATAATTAGAGCATAATTGAATATGGATCATTAATTGATATATGAATAGCTCTGATTTCCCTCTTTGGATGAAGATTAAAAAAATATCAAAAATGTAATTAATTTAGGAGCAGGACTAACCCATTAACAAAGCAGACATAGTATTTATCCAGGCACTGCAAACATATTTGAATATGGAAATGTATTTCAGCCTCAGACTTCCATGAATTCCTTACATAGGATGGGGAAAAAATGGCTGTAAAATACTGGCCACCTTGATGGTCTTTTTATTAAGTGAGGAAGTAACTTGAATCTGGTTTTCATCCAGATCTGGATTTACCTGTGTCATAAGAAATGATGGAAAGCCTTTCTGAGAGTTATTAAAAAAAATGTAGAGGCTGAATTCAGTCCTTTTCCTGTCCAACACTTGCTGAGACTTTATTAGCCAGCATTGTTCACATCTGCTTACAGAGAGCACACTGAGGAGCATGTGATCCAGCTGTTGCTATGGTATCTAGTGGGATTTTAAGAGAGTAACAGAAGAAACAGTGGCAAGAACCTCTCCAGCTGACACCTGGGTTAAAGGGACATTGCCAAAAATGATGAGTCGAATATACTTAACCTTTATTTGTCAGGTTTGGTTTTTTTCTGAAAGAATTGATTATTTAGCACTCCAGTGAGAATCGAGAGCACCTGGAGCCTCCGGGGGCAAAGGATAACAATATCAATAATACCATCATGTGATTTCTTTTTAAATGCCTCCTTACTTTAGCAGAATGACATCTGCTTTGAACTGAGCTCTGAAAACATTCAGTAAGCCCAGCTAATCATTAGTGCAAGAGCATAGATACCTAGTTCATTACAGAAATCAATGTGTAGGTGAGGGTAAAACAGCTTGAACCAACCTTTCCTTGTCTCCTTCTCATTCCTGCCAGACTATAGACAGTATAAACATCCCAACATTGTTGCCCAGACACTTTCCAAAGCAATACTGTTTACCTTGATGCCCTGCTGTTGCACTATACATACAGCCTATCAGAAAAACAGACATACAGGATGAGGTACACACAAAAACTCTTTTGGGGACTGTTTTTCCATCTTCTTCTTCAGACAGAGGTTTTCTGAGAGCTGTCCAATAAGCAGTGAAATTTCAAGGAGCGTTTGTTTGGCTGAGTGCAATACTCAGCCTTTTGTGAGACAGCCAGCAATTTGGAGCCTGCAAAGCCTCAGGAGAGTGGGCTTTCCCCTCATTTCTGCTGGTACTTCCCTTCAGTGGGTTGGTCAGAAATACTGGGATTACTGTTCTGGCTGTTGAATTCCTGTGGTCGCCAGGCTCAGCCAGTGCTAATTTGTTTTGTAAAAACAATGCACTACATATGGAGCATCCCTTGCTCTGGGCCCTGGAAGACATCCATGGATAAGAGAACACCTATTTGAGATTATATTATATTTAGTCATAAAGTGGTTGTGAAGCAGCTATAATTTCTCCCAGGGAAGTTTTCGGTTTCTGCCTTCCCATCCTTGAAGTCTCAGGACTATTTTCTGTGCCTGGGCATTAACTTACAGCCATCCAACATGCTCCAAGGTGGAGGGACTCTGAGGCAAAAGCCCCAGAGAGAACAGAGCAATGAGCACTCAGGAAGCTCAGTCTGCTATGGCACTCTACCCACCTGCCTAGGAGGGAGACTATCAGTGTCCTCACTGAATGTCCTTCCCCTCTGCCATGGTGTGGCTGTAGGTGACTGTAGTAGTGGCCATGAGAGTTCCTACAGAACTTGCCTCAGCACAATGCCTGGGCTGGTTCTTGGGAACCAGAGTACTGAGGGGTGCCAGTGGCCCAGCTGGGACCATTGGGTGCCAGCTGGGAAGAGAAGAGGTTTGGGATTTCACCTAGTTGTGCATGAAGGTTCAAGTGAGGGTGATTTTGTCCTGATGCTTCCTCCATTTCTAGCATTAGCCCAGATGATGATAACCTCTGAGAGCCACCACCATGGCCCCTGTGTAGCTGCAGAACTACTGTGTGCTGCAGAGACAAGGACCAGACGTGATGTTAATGAAAGAACAATGCACACTGTGTTGAAGGAATATGATTGAGGAATCTGCTTTCTTGACTTGAACGCAGGTAGTTTGCTCTGCCAAAGCTAGGACAGGGCTTAAAAACATACTTCTTCTCCCTAGTTCCTTTTGAATTTTATACACTTCATGAATTAATCAGGAGAATACTTGGTGTAGTAGGTGGAGATATGAGAGGCTGTTTATGTTCAGCAGGAATACAAAATGCTTTGTAAAACTAATCTATAAAACAAAGAATTGCATGAACTGTATGCAGTTTAATAGCTCACTTGTACAACTTGATGATTAAATATGCATAATCCAATATTATATGGCTTTTTCTTCCCTGATAGAATATGAATAATTGAAGATTTTTTTTTCAACCACAAACCTTTTGCCATGACCCAGTTAAATATTATCACCTTAGAATGTATTACCCTGCAAACCAAACTAAGAGACATTGTGCTCTGCATGAGTAGTCCAGCTAAGCACATGTGACAGAACAGTAGGGCTGGGATAAGGGCTTGGATAAGAAGTGGCCTCCTATGCTTCCAAGATATTTCTTTTAATTGGGTTTTGAAAGTCCATCTGCTAATTCCACAGCAGGGGAAGGCTGTAACTTTTAGTTACATGGAAAGAGGTACTTCACAGAAACACTCCTCAGGTCAGGAGTGCCAATAAGCCAGCTTATCAAAATGCTGATAAAGAAGCAACAGAAAAGAAGTTTGGGAACTTCTGCTAAAGGGCTTCTCAGTCTGCTGGTGAATGGAGTGAGCAGTAGGCAGGAAACTGCAGTTTGTGAAGCTGCTGCTTCGGTGGTGTCTCCCCCTCGCTCTGCCCCTGACACTCAACCTCTCTTCCACTGTGTCTGGCACTAAACCTCTGTTTGCAAGCTTCTTCATACTGATTCCAAATCAATAACACCCATGTCTGTAACTTTCCTTGGTTTGATTCCTTATTTTGTTTGGTCATCTAGGACCAAATCATGGCCTTTCTCCAGAAAAGGAGATCTTACCAGGGACACCATTGGATGTGAAATTTGCCCCTGATATCCAGTCTTATCTTTCTTTTTTAAACAGAAGCTACTTAGTTCCACTGTCTACTGGCATTACAAGAGACGATTTCCAGCCCACTTTTTCCCTTTGTCTTTGCATTTTTTCAGCTTTACCTTGGCTTCCTTTTCCTAAAACTTTCAACAAGCAGAAGTGCTTTTCAAAAATAAAAGCTATTTAAGCTACAAGAATTTCTCTGCCTTCTACTTCTGTATATCCTGTGGACTTCTCCTTATCTTCCCACATCCTCTATACCTTTGATTTGCCTTTCTGTGCTTCTACTGCTCAGCTTGTGTACTACTGTGATCTCACCTCTGCTACAGTTCTTAGTCATTTCCTCCTGCCCCTTGCAATCCCGTTTCCCTTCACTCCCTAGCTGCCAGCTCTCTATTTTCCTGCATATGCAGTAGACTCTTACTGCTATTTCCACATATACAGTGGGAGCTTACAAATATATATGTGTATATATATATATATATTCAATGAGATCTTGAGTGGCAGAAATTTCAGTACCTCTTTATTCCAATGGGCATGTGGAATAGAAACCTACTGACATGGGAGAATACGAAGGTTGAGATTGGCATAAGCAAACTAGTCAAAGGTGGCATCGCACATGCCCTGTATGTCCCCAAATATACTCTTGTCTACTTTAAATCCCTACTCATTTGGAGACCAAGGATATTACTCTCAAGAAACAATTTACTTGGAAAATATAATTTGTATTCTTGGTGGTTTAGTGAACACCGCTCACTTATCCTAAATTATTTCCTTAGTTACATTTTTATTAAGATGCCCAATGTCTTAAGTATGAGGTAGGCTCCCAAGAATTAAAGATTAACACCCCCAGGGTTTCCCTGGAGATTTCAGAACATGAAAAGGCAAATTGCTGGTGTACAGAAGGCAAACTCCTCTTATGGCAATGTATTCACAGCTGTTATGAAGGGAGTTTGCAAAGTGAGGTCAATAAACCAAGAAGTAAATCAAGTTTATGAAAGTCATGACCAGTGAGTCTACATTAAAATGTTATCTGGGAAATGTATGTTAGCCACAGATTAAATAACTTCTGCCTCAGGAAGGTGAGTAGCAGCAGATTGATTTAATATGTTGAGAAGCAAGGGAGAAACACTGAATATTGATACTGTGGGAACTGCCTATGTGACAGTGAGAATCAGAGGCAAAACAATGTATAATGGCAACACACTCATATGTGACATAAATGGAAATGAAGTTTTGCAAAGAGGTTAGTTCTTCTGGAGAACTAACTTTTTGTTTGTTTGTTTGTTTTGGGGTTTTTTTGTGTTTTATACTTTGTAGAGCTTGTAGTGTATTTTGTTTGCCAAATGTACCTATATATTGCCCAGTGAGAAGCAATATTTTTTTTGTCAATACAGAGGGCAGGTGATACTAAGAAATGATTCTGAGTATGATGACAGAGAAGTTAAATTTGTTGGATCTTTGTGCAAACTTTTACATATGTTTTTCAGAATTAGCTCCAGGGAACATATACTTCTCTTTGGAACATAAATTTCAGTCAGTATAATTACATTAACTAATGGTTAAATAGATAATTTATAAAGCTAATAAGTCCAATTATTCTCTTTATAAATACCCTAAATAGGCTTGAAATCTGGCAAATGAATGCAGTGAATTACTTGAAAAGTAAGTGGGCATCTGGCTGGTTTATCAGAAGCAAATGATCCTTCTCAGTATTTGCTAACTTCCCTGGAAAGCTGTAACTGCTGCTGTTTCTCAGTGAGATACTCTGAATACAAAGAACAAAGTGTTAAATGGCTATGTTCCAAGCACACGTGGTAGTAGCTTTGTTATGACCTAACTACATATTACATGAGGCAGTGTTTTTAAGGAGAAGTAATGACTTTTATTAGACCAATATAATTGGAAAATCAGGCAAGTTTTCCTCATGTCTAGAATAAAAGCAGCTGCCCTCAAAGCAAAACACAGGTTGAGAAGAATCACTGTGATTTTAATTTCCAAATCTCTGTAAGATTTTTTGTTTGAAGTTGCCTTAAGATTCGCAGCCCCCACATAGGGAATTAATTCAAGCTTCAGATTTGAGTGTCTGCCTGATTTTTCTCCATGCAACATTTTTGCTGCCTGGCAGCTGTTTTAATCTGCAGGCATTAGCAGTACATGTGATACGCTGTTTTATAAAGACCACTTATTGTGCAGCACTTAGGGTATAACATGTACACAACTGCCAAAGCAGTGCTGTGGTTCCAACCCCGAAGAACTCAGGCATCCCTAAAACTTCTTCCTTATAGCCTATGGCTATGAGTAAACTGCCTTTGTTCACTGGGTTTGAGTTCAGGCTTGTTCCCAAAGCTGCATGCTATGGAAAGCTACAACATCTACAGAAACAAGACCAAACTGGAAGAAGCACAAATTAGAAAAGGAAAAGGAGGGATGTGCCAATGAGCTCTGTAACCTGTTTCTTCCCTGGAGGGGCCTTGAAATGCACTACCATGGAGAGTTCACTACTCTGCAAATACAGAAATTTCAAAGATGTTATGTGTTGCCCTCGGTTACTGGAAACTCCTTCTAAAGTAAAGGAGTCATCCATCCTAAAAGCATTAGCACTGGCAGATCCAGTCCAAGGTCTTTGATCGACTAGTGACAGCCCAAAATACTACTCGGAGTGGCGCCAGTTCTATCCCGTGCTTCAAGGAACAGCAAAGCACCATTATTTGAATTGCACATTTGGTCCTCAGGCTGCATTAAGCCCTTAGAAAAGGCACTCAAACTTCATATCTCTTAAAGTAGTGGATGATACAAGGAGAAGCATGAAGGACAGTGAAATGAAAAGAGCTCTACCAAACGAGAAAAGACATATTAGACTTTGTTTCTCCTGAGAATGCTGTCTGCCAGGTTATAAATGCTGGTGTTCAAACACAAATCTGCTCATTTAGAGTTCAGGCTCTCTGAGAGCAGTTAGCTAACAGATGTTTCTGAATGTAAAAGGACATTATTGTCTGTAGGACTTGCATGCTCCAATGGTATCTAGCCATTAAAATCAAATTATAGAATCAGGGAGAACCAAATCTCATGTAGTAACATCTGTTGAATCCAGAAGTGAGGCAGGAGCCATTTATAATCATCCTGCTTGCCCTAAGTGCTGTATCATATTACACCAAGATTTTCAATAGATGCTTCAAGCACAACAAGGAAACAACAAAAACAAAAGAGAAAGGAGGCAGTGGAACCTAAAAGGATGGGTTCAGCAACGTCTGCTCTTTTAGTCAGTATTGTATACACATGCTCACTTGTCTTCCTTGTCTCTCTGGAGTCAAAAACTAAAGCAGATTCAGCCAGAAGGTGGCCTAATTAGATTGCTTTTATATTCAAGGTAGCACCACCTGGAGTCATTAATACTATAAATCATAGTAGTTTTCTCATGACAGAGCACTACAGTGCTTGATGAATAAGAGGAGACAGAGCTGAGTGGCTTTAGAATCAAGATAGAAGGACTCAGAAGAGCATAAGAGACTTCTGGGGCTCCATCTTAGTGGGTTTTATGAAACAACATTATGCATTAAGAATAAGAGGGTGGCTTAGACAACAGAAAACATCCACATACACAGTGTTTCTGTTTTTTGGACTCAGCATGAAGTTTTAAGCTTCAAATGTGCCTTCATTTTCAAAATAGAGGGGGAAAAAAGGGAAAGATTTCTCAGATAGATGATACTTTTAATATCAAACATAGCTATATGGATATCTCATCAAAATGGCTCGACCACATGTAGTTCCTGGCTCCTAATTTCTCTGAGAAGGTTCCAGTATGACAGAGCAGCAGGTCAGCAACAGTCTTTGCCCATTATTGTTGCTCTTCAAAGGTGTAAAAGCACTAAGACACTGCACAGCAAACCCCTCGTCATGGCATGGCCAACTTTAAGCCCTCTTGTGTGGTCTGATTTAAAACCGCCCTGGCATTTAACAGTGCATGAAAATAAGGCCTTCTTTTGATGCATCTCCAGGTGCATCCAGAAGTCAATTCACTACTCACAAGAGCTTTATTCACAAAGAGCTTATGCAAAGTGCAACTGTCAGAAGTCTGACATCTGGCAGATATGCAGGTGAACCACTCCACATATGAAGCAGTTATAAACTAGAAAATTGAGGTGGATACAGGACAGCATCAGGAAGAAAAAGAAAGGCAAAATGTGCCTAAGAATGGAGTGGAAAAAAATCTAGCCAAATTACTTTAAGTGGTGTCTTATTATTAGAATGCCAACACAGCTAGAAATCAGAGAACTGAAATTCCATACACATGATATTATTTGTATAACTGAAGTTTCCAAATGATGGAAGTATGGGATCTTTTTTGAGATTCACAAGAACTGTGTGACCCTGCCACAGCTTCCATGATGTTGCAGATCCATCATCCCAGGCAGAAACAGACTTCTGGTTTTTTGTAGTGTGGGAGCAGTTGGTTTGGATGCCTGGGGAAAAAAATATTATATAACACTTGTGAAGCACTTCCAATAGGAAGTTAACTTTCTTTCACAGAATAATGATGGTGGGAACAACCCTAAAGGCCAGACTCTGCAGCATGTCTGTATCAGGACACAGCAGAGAGATAAGAACAAGAACAGATTTTTTTGAGACAGAAATTAGGCATTTTTAACATTACTGGGCTTCCAATACTGTAGATGATGTGGTCATTTTGAACATTCCTTGTAAAGAAAATGGTGTGAATTAGCTCTTTTGGTATTTTGCTTTTTATTCAATTTCCTTCTGTGTCTCCACTGCTAAATGTAACATAGTTTGGAATAAATAATAGTCAGTTCCACTGTGTTCACCAAAGGTATTACAAAGCACAGAAGGGTTGTCATGGAGACAGAAATTCCTAAGTGAGGCAATTGAATCCCTAAAATATTTAAGCAACACTTACTCTGCAGGACAAACATGAAGTAGAATACTTGCCACGAGAAGCTAGTTTGGAATTTTTCATGTTGAAATTGAAAGAGGAAATAAAACCAGATCCATCTTGGAAAATAAAACCAAGTGGCTGCTAGATATGTTTAAATGAGAAAAAAATTGTGCACATTCACTTTCATGTCTACACAAAGACATGTAATTCAACACAGAAAAAAGAAATAAGCATAACTACATCTCTGACTTTCAGCTGCTTTCTGGCAGAAGAGCTGCAACATGTCTCTTCTGATGAGGAAAGGAAAGCAAGTTTTTCTGGGTAGTTCAAATCATCGAGAAGAATTAACTGTATTTTTATTTTGTCTGCCACTTCTTTTTGAGTGACTATTTACCCCACTCAGTTGATGCAGTGAGTCAGTGATACACAAAGGCCTTCTGGGAGGACACTAAAGAGGTACTTCAGACTTTCAGAAATCTAATTCCTGCCTAGTGTTGCTTTAAGACCAAACCTTCCTAGACCTGAAATAATGCAAGGGGCAGGTGCCCAGTCAACAGATTGCCTTTTCCATCACACTTAATTAAGCTAGTTTTGGCCTGGTAATTACATTTACAAACAAAAGGGTTGTGTTTTTTGGGACAAAAATTGGATAGACAAACTCAAACTGTCTGCAGCAAACCATCTGCCTCCAGTATTGCTGGGAGGTATTAGGAAATGAATTTTTACCGGTTTCCAGTCTTTCCCATTATTCCTAGCCCTTACTGTTCCTTTCTGACAGGTTTCTTTGTCTCTTCTCTTTGCATAATCTAGTCATTTCCTCTCCTCACTTGGCACTAAGGAGCAAGGGGAGAATAAAAAGGAGTAAGAGGAAAGGAGCAAAATACTGGCTGATAAAAAGAAAGAAGGAAGAGAAATCTGAACAGATGTCTCAAGCAAAACTCCCATGGACCTACACTGGGATATCTGCCCAAGTGAGGGAGCATGGGGAGGGCAGGAAACAGCCAAGAGAGATCTTTAAAATATTGCAGAGCTTGTAGTTAATTCAGATCAAGTGTTCCTGGGGACAGTTTGTGGCAATGAGGAGAATGTACTGAAGGTGTAGGAGGAGAACATAGTTTTTGCAATATCACTGCTTTCCCAGGCTCTTCCAAGTCTGTCATTTTGAGAGCTGTATGTTTTAACCCTCAGGAGAACGCTGGCTGGAAAATGAAAATGTTTGGTATGAGACAATTTATGGCAGGCCAAATACCATAAATTTACCCCTGTTGCCTTTTAATAAATTATCGACTGATCAATGCAACTTCTTAAAGTTACTGATAAAGGAGCCCTGTGTCTCCTGAAAACTCTGCATGGTTAGAGGGCTGCAGCTCTGGCAGCTTTATCCACAGCATGCATAATGAGAGTGCCTCAACACCTCCTCTTGCTCATTGACAGAGAAAAGGAGAGAGTGGGCAGTAAGCAAAGGTTCTTCATCTGATAACTGGCCTCCCCCCACATAAACCATTGATAGCTGATACTTGGCACCCAATGCATGGGAATATGGGACCCTGAACTTGTCATACCCTGGCACCTCCCAGTAAGTTTGTGTCCTCTCTTAATCCTGGCTTCCTCCTTCCCCTCCCTCCTGTTTCCTCTCCTTTTTGCAGCAAGCTCCAAATTCTTCTCAATGTTTCAAAGCTTGCTCCTCTGTTTTTCTTTTCTCATTCCCAATGAAGGCTCCTCCAGGTCTTTCAAACAACTGTCAAGTCTTTCAAACAACTGTCAAGTCTTTTTTAGCACCAGCGTTTACATCTACTGGTAGGACCTTGCTCCTACTCTCTTCTTCACATGCCAAACTTCTACCTCTTCTTTATGCTTACTATGCTTGAAATGCAATCTTTGACAAAGAATTACAACAATTATGCCCCCTCCCAAATACACTGAGAGGCTCAATAGTCATTCTGTTATTTAACAGAAGGATCTTACAAATTTGAAAGTCAGTGGTTATCTCACACAGCTCAGGGAATCTGCCTTTTTAAAGCACTGAGTGCTGTATCTGTGCAGATGAAATGCAAGGACCCGCTTCCTGAGCCATGCACAATGGGGCTTTCAGGGGAACAAGTGAGCAACTATATCGTGACTTCACCAGTGCATCACTGTTATGAGTCCTCTGGGCTACTCAAGTGGTCCAGAGCAATCAGGGTGCTTTGTGTTTGGGTGCAAAGGCCTTCCTCTCCCACACACTCCTGATGCTATTTTTGCATCACCCTGCTCACCATCAGCCTTTACTCCATAAGGTCAGCCTGAGCAGTTGCTGTGAGGGTGACACAGCTCTGCCTTTGGGACATGCAGTACACACAAGCCACCACACTCGGAATCAGGGTCTGGATTTCACAACTCATGCAGATCTGCAATCCTTTCCCAGCCTTAAAACTGATGGAGCCTTTGGGCAGGGTCACACTTTGACTGAGCTGGCCTTGGCACAAAGATGACACTAACTAAACAGTTATAGCAATAATAAAAGCTGCTGGTTAGTTTATCAGATGTAGACAACACATGCAGCTCCCACAAAGCACTCTCTTCTCCTCTACACATGGAAACATTCTAAATTTTGCATTATGCTGTTTCAGTAATGGAATATTCAGTAATCATTCGTTAACTGAAACACTCATGTCCAACAGCAGCATAGTAGCTCATTTCTGCACCTTCAGAAACCCTCTAGAGATGATTAAAGAGCCCCAAGTCCACAGAAATCTTGGAGTCCAGGAATCACTTTGTTTTAAACGAAACTAAAGACCAATCATTTCCCTGAAACGCTCAGCTTGTTCCAAGTGCTTGTTTAAATCAAATATAGATATGCTCTATTCTTTCTGCAGAGTTGTTTGCCTGCTCAGAGACAGAGAAAACAATGTCACAACTAAGTGCACGCACATCTCCATGTAAAACAAACCCCATACCCAGGTTGTGATCAGCTGAGTATCCCTGGGGATAAGGAGGTATTTTAACCATGCTGCAGCTTGTTGGAAGAGAAAGAAGGGAAATGGAGAAAGCATGGAGGTGCAGAAAAAAGAGAACAGATTTTTCATTTTAAGGATGACATTTACAAATACCATCCCCTTTGGGTGAGGTTACATTTAAGCCAGACAGTTCAAACAATATTAAATCTGTGATGAGGTTCTATTTCTGAAGTGCTTTTCTTCTGAGGAACCTGAAACAGTTTCAGAGAAACATGAATTAAGCCTCACAGTAGCAGCATGTATGAAGAAATGATTATTTTCCATTTCGTTGAGGGGGAAAAATGGGTATAAAGATGGGTATAAAAATGGAAAGGGGTCATGTGAGTGGTTCAAGGGTGTACAGGAAGCCTGTGGCATAGCACAGAAATAGAATCCAGACCTCTTGACTCCTAGACTTGTACTTTAACCACGAAGCCATCCTTCTTTCCTTAAATATTCAAGAAGTTGAAATCTACGCAGCATCAACAAGTCAAAGATCTGAATGATGCCTGCCTTAGATTTTCAAGTATATATCTAAAATAGTATATGCATAGACAGGAAAAGATAATTAATTACCTGAGGCAATACATAGTAAGCGTAGTATAAATGGCAAATTTGTTTTCTTCCTTGGTGTGTTGCTGGAGTAGAACTCCATAAGTTCATTCTTGTTCCCAGCTGGGAAAGGATTTCAGGAAATGGAGTTGGGAGGGGACACTTAGTGAATGTTTGTTGACCTGGACCTTTCTTAGGTCAATAAATCAGATATTTACAAGACAAATAAATAAATATGCGTGTTTTGCACTCTAATAAAGATGATGCTACAAGGAGAATGAAGGAGCAAAGGATGAGCTTTTTAAATCTGTAGTAAAAACTTCTGCAAGGTTTATAAAAGGTATTACATTATAACAAAAGAAATAATAAATAAGCCTGGAAAGATTGTTGCTTATTATCATGTTTGAATGGAGGCATGGCAGCAAAGATCACCTACTTCTGAAGTGTAATTCTTCAGTATTAAGCAGGAAAGGCTACTCTCAAGAAAGATTTCTAAAATGAAAAGCTGCTTGTGTTTTCACTGGTTAATGCGTAAAATCTGTCTTCCGGGTTCAATTCACCACCTTAAAACATCATACAAAGAAGGCAATTTTAGACAAGTCTAACCTTTTATGACTAAGGAAAAAAAAATCCAGTTATGTTTTCCAGCGTTCGATCACTATGCAGATTTGTGTGACACTGGCTATTTACTTTTGGTCTGAAACAAGGCCCTTCACAGAGGCTGGTATGTGCTCTTTACTGAGATATCTTTGAATTCCAAGACAGCTGCATCTCCAGTACTGTTAATTTCGTTGGAAGGCACTAGTCTCAAAAGCAAGGAGAGGCAGAAAACATTTGCCTCCCCTAAATGATTACTCTTGGGGGAGGACAAGTAACAGTAAGTTAAAATGAAGAGGAAAAGGAGAGACCAATTGCTTTTTTTCAGTTTTGTTCTGTTTTCCAGCTCTGGTATTTAGGCCTATTAGTCTGAGTGCATGTGTGTTCTGGGTTTTGATTTCTAGCCTCACTGTTTTATGGTGGTACTTTAAAAAACACGTAAGAGATTCAATTGTTCAGCTCCCTTAGTGAGCAGCCTATTGCACTCAGCAATTGGAATATCAAATTAAACAGGACACCAATACTTCAAAAGCAGTGCTCCAGCTCAGAGATATGCAGAAAAAAAGCTCATTTCTTGATACAGGGGTAAAGACCTACTTTTTGTCTCATCCCAAAAGAAAGGAGACTGAGGCCAGGCTGGCACAGGAGTCCAGTCCAAGCATATCTGGATGCTGGCCTTCTTCCCCACACTGAAGCAGTTCCTGGCTTTATCTATACAACAGGATAGGGATGAACAAACATGAAGGGAAGAGAATTAGCACAAGATCAAGCTACCAGAACAATCACATCCACTAAATATCTCCCCAGAGCAGGATTGCCACCCTTCATTAAGCCATGGTCATTACTTGTTATCATTACAAAGTTTATATTGCTTCATTGGGGTTTTCCAGTTGTACAAGAACACAGTGTCTAGGGATTTGCTGTGGAATGGGTTAGATTCATTTTCCAATCAGAACTAATCTGTGCGAGGCAGACAGGTAGTTGAGGGTATTTTATATTAAAGAGAAAATGCACATTCAGACACATTCAGGTAGCAGCAAATAAAATAAAAACTTGACTCCTGAAACTGAACAGTGACTTCTGAGATTCTATCCCTTTCCAAAGTCCCATCCTACACTGCATGATTTGAGGGCTGTACTCTAGTTGTGCTTATTCTGTGGGATACAGATTAGAAAACAGTGCCTTTTTGCTGCTCAAAAATCATTAATACCTTCAAGCTTGATGGCCATTACAGTCCTGAGAGCAGGTGAACCTCTAAACTAGGATCCCTTGCAGTCTAATGGCCACAAGAATTACTGGATTTACTAACAAGATGTTACAGGAAACTGATAGTGGCAATTTGAACAGAGAAGTCATCTGTCCAGACAAAATAAACATAGGGTTGAATCTTTGTACAAAACCCACTGCAAACCTGAAACAAGCTGTATGTCATAAGTTATCTGTTTTTAATTATGAGAAATAGAGTACAGGGCAGGTTTTCTAAGCAGTGTATATTTGTCTCTGTCTTACAGACAAAATTCAGTGGCTTCAAAATGCACTATGGTGAAACAAACCTGAACTGACAATAAGCAATACACTAAAGACATATGAAGAATGGTACATGTTCACAGCACTAAAAGATATGTTCTTTGCTGTTGTGGTGCTGTGACTCAAACCACTAAGGTGTTAAAAGGTGTTCTTGCACCATGAGACTGATGATATTGTAGCGTGACACAGCAGTGCACTCAAATAGTAAGAAAAGGTCACACTGTATCTAAACCAAAACTGGTAGAAAATAGTACCCTGAAGATCTCCTCTGCACTCTGACAAGCATTCATTCCTCTGGTAAAGTTATTGCTGTTGTTTGGTGCAGTATTAAAAAGATAGGAAGAACAGGGTTCATTTCCTGTGGGATTTTAATTTTTCACCTCAGTAGCACAATCCCATTCTTTTAAAAGACATTTGATTAATTAACTTTGTAGATAAAAGCCAGTGAACTATATTTTATTTATGCCTTGCAGATTTAGGAATCATTTTCATCACGTTAGTCACTAAGGAAAATCTTCCTTGGCATTGCTGTAGGGCAATATTGTTTCCATATAGCTTCCAGAAATTGCAGAATAACTAAAATACATCTGCTACCTATGCTTATCTTGACATGTCCTATTACTTGTATTGCAATTATGTCCAGGTGACCTGGCACAGATTGTGTTCCTCTGGACTGGCCAGTTCTTGACACAGAAATATCCTTACCCGAAGGGCTGTGAAAAATGGAAGAGAGAGAGTGAGGACCACTGAGACTTTCAAGTCCAGCTCCTCAGACTGTTCCTTACCATGAAATGACACAGCAGTTACCATGGCATTCTGCAAACAGCTCCAGCACACTAGCTAGATATTAAGTGGGCAAACCTCTAGGGGTTTGGCAGTTTGAATAAACATCTGCAAGGATCTGGCTGGACTTGGGGACAGGCTGTCCTTTGCAAAAGAAACCACAGAAACTGGTAGAGATGCATCCCTTTTCTAAGGCCTCTGCAAAGTCTAGAGGAAAGGGTATGAGGCAAATAAACATCCATGAAGGAAGAGAGAGAGGGGAGAGTGGCTGGAAAAAAGTGTCCTACAGTGCACAGTCCAGTCCAGTGCAGAAAGGTAGAAGGGAATTAGAAAACAGAGGTAAATGGAGGAGACCAGAGAGAGTGGTGTTCTCTATGCACCAAGAAGAGGATGCATATTATATTGCAGATGGCAACTGCAGTGCCTTGTGTGTCATGTGACCACACAGTCATGGACAACTTCCCAGAGAACCTCTCAGAAGGTTTCCAGGCCCATGGTCTGGAAAACATCAGGTTCTTCCGAAAGATAGTAGCAGCTGCAAAAGAAGCAGGGACCACAGAGCTGTAAATTGAAGATACTACATCTTTAGGAATTCATTTAGGAAACCACTGGGGGCAGAAAAAAGCAGAGTAAACCCTGCTAGGTCACTAAATCATAAATATCTGAGTTGTCTGGCTTTGCTAAGGCTCTTCTTGCTTCTATTCCTAAAGCTTCCTATCACAGGATATGTGAGAGATTAAGACTGCCTCTTGGGTTGGGTTGGGCATTTTTTGTTCTGAATAAGCACTACATATAATAAGACATATTGCTTCAAATAGTGCTTCCCTTTCCAGGAACAAAGTTCTGTACATAAGGGACATTCTGTGATCCCACGGTGACTGTGAGGCCATTGGCCAACCTTTTCTCCTGGATGACTTGGCTGAATGTGATAGTGTCAGATGCCTTGCATCTGTGTGCTCCCATTCTTGTGTAATTATGTACACATCCCAGTCTCAGCTGAGACTGCAAGCAGGAATAACACAAAAATACCACAACAACAGCTGTTTTGTTGGATTTTATGGAACTGAAGCCCAGGAGTACAGGAAATCTTCAAATAAAGCTTTTTCCCATAAAAGAAACTTCTAGATATGTGAACCATGAGTGTCTGTGAACAAGCAATGTTTGGCTAGCGAGCTTGCCCTTTTGATGTCTGCCCCTTGCCATTTGATTTATAATAATATGTAACAATTTTCCAAATACCAGTAACTCATGAGAACATTAACACATGTTTTGGTGGTAAAAGTGTAAAGTGTGAAGAATTTCATTGAAGGGCCACCATGAACCTGACCACATATTTTAGCAGGGTTTCCTTCCCTGGATAGACTGTTCTTGAATAAAAAATTCCAAACCAGTCCTTACTATAAGTTTAATGGGTTCGACAAGGTAGTGAACAACTGGTATGATGCCCAAAACTACACGTGATATGATATGTAATATGTTCATTTTACCTGTCAGTCAAGGATCCTCCTTTCACGTGAAGTCTTTCAAAGAAAACCAGGTCATTTGTTCCGTGGGTGACAAGATGCTGTGTGCAAATATTCTCCCTACATTTATGATCTTGCAATAAGGTGAACAGACCTCACCTACAAAAGATTCACAAGGCTTTACGAGTGACGTATCTGCTCACTGTGATGTGTTATATGCTTACTAATGGCTAAAGAAAAAGGAGTATGAGGTGATTGTGATTTGAAGCAGGACTTGTACAACAGGACTTGTAAAAACCACTCCAGTTAACCACCATTAAAAGCCTCCAGCACTAGAGATGGAAACCTGTGGTCAGTCTGCTGCTCTGCCGGGGTACTCTTGCCTTTAGAGGGTTCTTCCTAATGCTGCAGTCCGACTTGCTGCAGTGCAATCCCATCAGTACTTGCCTTGCCTATGACAGATCTGAAGGACATGTGATTTCCTTCCTCTTTGCAGCAAACCTTCGTGTTTTCAATGACTGGTATTCTCTCCCCAGTCTCCTCTTCTCTGAGTCAACACACCCCCTTCAATCCTTTCCAGACTTCTGACTGATCTTACTGCACTCCTCTCATCTCCTTCCAGCTGGGGACAGCTTTCTGGCTACACAGTGCCCCAAACACTGCTCTAGCTAAAGGCACTACTGATCCTCACAAACCTTTTCTTTTCCACTGCAGAGCTGTTATCTCACCTGCTGTTCCTCACTGTGTATTTGTGCTGCAGACTGTTCCTGCATGGCTGGTGAAGCTTGTACTTTACTTGTTTTGTGTAAGACCAGTTCTACAGCTTGTTCAGTGTCTACCATCCAAATCCTATCCCCCAACACGCCTGCAGTCCCTCACACTCAGGGCTGTGTGGAGGTTTGAAAAGCAGACTCTATTCATCATCCAAGTCATTAATGAAAATAATGAACAGTGCTGGGCCAGACCAGACTCCTGTGGAACTCAGAATTAAGGAGCTCAGTTTATCCTTCTATTTTGACAGCAAATTTTATGTAACTACTCAGCCTTGTTGCCAACCAGTGTGAGACTCACTTTTCATCTCACCATATTTCTCTTTCTTGCTTACATAAAGCTCTGCCAAAAGCCTATGAAAATCAAGATATATGGCATTTACTGCTTCTTCCTGTCAGTGTGGTAAGAATTACCTCATCAAATGATGAAATTAGATGGTTTGACACAGCTTGTTCTTCAGAGAGCCATGATTTTTTCCTCTCAGTACTTATGAATAATGGCTTGACTAATTTTTCCAGTATTTTTTTAGGAACTGAAATAAGCTGAGCTCTATAATGCTCAGGCTCTTCTTTAAAAAGAGAGAAAAAGAAATATTATATTTGCCCTCTTCCCTTCTTTGATACCTCACCTTTCTTGAGAGAACCATAAATGATTCTGAAATTACATCAGATAATTCTCCAAGTATTCTGGGCTATAATTCCTCAAGACCAGTTAAACTGAATATAGTTGGCTTCTTTATGCCCTTTGCAGCCCTTTCTCCTCTTATCCTAGGTGCAGATCATACTGCTTTGCTGTGGTGTCTGTTGTTCTGGTTACCCACCAGCAGCTGGTTCCTGAAGCCTCTGGGTCAAAAACAGCACATGGCTTTCTGAGAAACATTTCCCCTTTCTGTTCAGTAACGAGCCATTTCCCTGGGATTTCTTTTACTCTGAGTTTACCTGCAGAAGTGTTTCTTACTAGTCTTTATGCAAGTTGTTCATATTACTTCATTTCGCTCTTGCTTTTGTGTTTCAATCCTATATGCCAGTACCATGCTTGTATACTCATCTTCAGTAATACTCTACTTTCTTAATACTGTCTTCTCTTTCTTAGTAGCCTTTCCCTTACATCTGCCCAGAGCAGGATCTTCCCAACCAAATCTCTGAACATTTTAAAAGATGTGTTCTTGAGGTCTATACTCTTTATTTTGTTGTCTTCCTTCTCTTTCAACTTCCAAAAGAAGGTCATGGAAGCTGGAAGCACTTAGCTCCTCTGAAAATAAGACTTTGACTATGTTTTTATTATTCTGATCACAAGGCCAGCATTTTAACTGCACAGCAAGAAGAGCTCTAGGCTTCCTCTTTCTTCAGCACGTAGAGATATCAGACAGCACTAATGTGCAGATGACTCTGAAGCATTCTTATCTGTGCATGGTATCTGATGCAAGGTGCAGAGAAAGATTCGTGAAAATTTTCAAAAACCGGCAGCATCTACAGCTGCTAAAGTCTCTTATGCTTCTGGTTCCCACCACAGAAAACAGCCTCATGTCATCAGGGTTTTCACAAATGCTACAGAGACAGGTGACTATGTCACCTTCAAACACAATTGGTCTTGCAGGGGGGCATACCACTGTCTCCATGGGTTTTTAGCTACACCCAATAAAGTGTATTTACCCCAGTATAAATCACCAAAGCCAACTGCCCACAAGGTAGCACAATTGTATCTTCCTGAAATTGTATCCCATTTAAACACATCTGATACCTAATAGCAAGGATGGTTTTGAAAATTTAGATGACAAACTAGAGAAAACTTGTACATGTGCTCTGTGGTGAGAGGGCACATTTAGAAGGCTTTAGGCCTTATGGTTTCAAGAGCCAAACTTAGCACCATTTTCAAGTTCTGAACTGTTTGGATTAGAAACTGATCTCCAGCCTTTCAGCTGGTTTCTCTATCAACAACATGTGAGATGATATGTCCAAGAGTCTTCAAAATTCAGCCCATATCTGTCTTACTTGAACAATGAAATGCTGACGGAACAACCAAAACCGAATAACAAATCAACAAGCTAATCTACATCCTTCCAGCACACTTCCTAAAATGTGATATAACCACATAACAATACCACAGCGTGCAGCTTCTATCTCTCACACAAAACCTGAGTACCTGCAAACATTAGGGAGGGGGGACATAAAGTTAAAATTTGTATATTTAACTGAAGAACACACACATTTCTTGTCTTATTTTCATGTTCCGTCAGGATTAGCTAGTTATTACAAGCCAAAAAACAACCCCACAAAAAAGCATAAAATCTGTAGAATATTTCTGGCCAGGATGTAATATAGCAGAAACCAAAATGTCAAAGTATGGGAAGACAGTCTTCTGACATGGTCCACAGTCCAAGCTTACCAGTTTAACACAATTCAATAGGTCAAAAAATAAGTGGGTATGAAATCTTGGCCCAATTAAAACCATGGCAAAAATCCCATTGATTTTTCTGGGGCCAGGATTTCAGTCTGGTTGAATCGTGTCCAAAAGCTGACCTTTTTTAAAAAGCAGCAAATGTCATGCAGTGTTTTCTACATTAATATATTCATATTCAGACAAACTGGAATGTTTTTAGGCAAGGAAATATACATAGGTGACTTTGCTGTCAGGCCAAAATGGGCTATTGTTCCTGTATATACACTGTAGGTGAAAGCCTGGACAAAGAAATACACTGCAGTGCAGGCAGGTAGTAGCCAAGGAGTGTGCACGATAGAGCTATGGATTTTGGTGTGAGAGTCTATAACTCCCTAAGTCCATGAGAATTATATTATTCTCAGCAAGATGCAATGAACTCAAATGCTACTCAGCAACAGAGGAGTTCCATTGTGCAGGTTAGCAGAGGCCCACGCTGTTTGCAAGAGCTGAGCTGGGTGTTCTGGAACTCCAGCGTGCCAGCACCCGGGCCCGGCTGAGCTGCTCTCTCCCAGCTGCTCAGCCCCTGCTCACTGCACTTCTTCAGTGCACAGGACAATAACAACCAGGCATTCCTAACACTGCAACCTGGATCTTGACTGGGGGGTTGTTCCTTCTGCATTACAGTCTACACTGCTATCTTAAACTTAAAGCAATACTTCACCACTTCAGCTGGTTACAGCTGAACAATACACTCCACCTTAGACTGCCTGTTCAAGCCTGACTCGTGTATGGAGTGTGCTCTTCACACTTCCTGCCAGTGTTCACAGCCAGGCTGCAGCGAGGATGCAAGAGCTCCTGTGCTGTCTCTGGCTCTCCACGCTTTTGTAGGCTTCTGCCTGCTCAGAACCAAGGTTGGCTCTAGTGCTCTGATATCAGCTTAAGTTCAGTGCATTATTTTCAGCTAATGAACAAATGAAAACCAGTAAAACCTATCCCCAGGTTTTACCAAGGAAAAAGAAAGGAAGAGCCAAGAGCAAATGCTGAAATATCAAAGTGATGATGTCAGTTAAACCTCTTTACAAAACAGTCAAGTGGAAAGACTGAAAAGGAAGGTTGCTCTTTTACTCCAGTAAAGGTCAGATTAGGAGTTAAACACTCCTTCTCCTTCCCATCACTACAATATTACTAGAGATTGGGCTTTTCCCAGTAGTTTCCCTGACACAATCCAAGATATTTACCTTCTTTATAAAGGTTTACTGTCCTCACACTGTTAATCCCCTCTAGGCATTCAGAAAAAGAGTAATTTATTCCTACTAGATTTTTAATGCAGTGCAATTTTCCCAGACCTGAAGCTGGATGAATTGTTTATGGTAATAAGCGATTAATTTAATTTAGTCCATTTTTTCCTATTTGTGGCTTGACCATCACATAATCCTGACTCCTATGTTTGTAGGATTAATTGTAAATATTTGCCAAACAGATTACAACAATATGTTTCAATTGATGAGCTGTTTGAAGCCCAATGTCTCTGAAAATACCCAAATTATTTTTTACCCCAAAGGGTATGTGGCTGGTTGCCTAATTCACGTGCCATCCTTTCTGACAGAGTAACTAAAACTTTTAAAATAGGAGAATAAGGATGGAAGCATATCAGCTACTGAACAGATAATAACGATTAATATTAATCTGTATTAAAAATTGTTTACAAAATATTTAGGAGTTACAAATAAATTGTTAAACTAACAGCTTAAATAAACGTGACCCTTGGGAACTAGGAGTGAGATGCAATCATGAGAACAGTAATGAATTGCTTTCTTCTAGTTCCAAAAGCTCTGCTACTTACTAATTTGTCCATTATCCTGCAGGGCTGCTCTGTAAAAACCTCCAAGGATATTATATACAATACAAAACCCACATGCATGGGTAATCATGCATGAATTTGAGTAATCATGGAAATTTGAGTAATACTAACTAAGGGAAATTTGGCTGAAAAGGCAAAATGTTATATAGAATAATTTGTTTTGTAAAAAACATTTACAAAATTATTTCCAGTTATGAAAGGAGGACTGAATTAATGATTTTTTTATATATATGCCACAAGGACACTTCGTAGGCTTGTGAGAATATTTCTTAAAAAAAAACACGTGCAAGTAGAATGTAGAATTAGGGTTAATAAAATAATCTGCTGAAGCCATAGAAAAATAACACCAGAAAACTTCAGGTTTCTGAGGCATAAAACTAAAACCTCAGAAATTTAATCATGAACTCTAATTTTATCATAAAACCTTAATAGAGTTGGCTACAAAAATGTACTTCAATTTTTATAAACTCTCACTGTCCTGAAATCAGCAAAACCAGAGGTTTTACATTGCTTTTAATAACCTCCAAAGCTTAGGGAGATATTAAAATTTGATTGGACTTTAATATCATCTGAAAGATTATCCAACAGCTGCAATAAGCAATATGTAGCAGGACCTCTTCAGGGTCAAACTTTGTGTATAGGAAAAGATGAGGTTATTCTGGTTTTATTAGAAAGGAATACATATGCATACGAGCCACGTGAACCCCAGCTTTCTCATCCTAATAGTTGCTTATGGGCTCAGATGTAACTTTCCTAGGTAGTTCTGGCACATGGAGTTTGGTTGTTGGTCAGTTTTGGGATGGTCTCTGGTTTAAGGTTTAGCTTGCAAGAGTAACACAGCCAATGTGCAGTTGTGCTGTCTGCCAGGAGCCCTTCAGCCCTGGGATACTCCAGCCAGAGGACAGCCAATGCCCATTGGCACAAACAGGCTGTGTGTGCCACTCTTGCTCCTGTGGGGAGGGACTAATACTTGGTCCTAAGTCACAAGATACATTAGCAGAGACACCTAAACATTCAGCACCCGGGGGCCTCCCTAATGGGCTCTGTGTCTTGCACCAGTAGACAGAGTGGACACATCTGAAATAAAGCATGGAAATGTTTTCTGCTTCTTGTGTGGATGTGATTTCTAATAAACTGTCATATGAATTTTTTTCTCACCCTTCTCCTCCTCCTCTTTAAACCAACAACTATTTCTATCCTCTCAACTCCACAAGGTCTTTGTAAACAACAAAATGAATATTTCCAATTTCCTGTTTAAGGAATAGTTTAAGGGAATGCTGACATGTTGAATAAAATCAGGATTTATTTTCTAAGAAAAGAATCCATTATAAAATTAATAAGCACTTATCAGAATTCACATGCATGTCCAATGAGTAAGCTGATGCTTCCTACTGTGATTTGAAAAGGGCTTCCTCTTGCTGTAGGCACTTTTTGCAGTTAAGAACCAGAAATTTTGCTCCTTGGTTCCTATGTAGAAATATTTAAGACTCTTTCTAATGTATTTATGGTGCTTTCCTATACAGCCCTGCACAAACATTTCCAGTGTGCTATGACTCAGTACTTTTTTGAAGTAGCAGAAATACAATGAAAAGTCTGTTTCTCATAGTATTTTGGCAGAAAACAACTCTGTGGGCTGGTGTTGGCAGCACCACATTCTAAGAATAGGGCACTTCTCAGGCAGAAAGCTGTTGAATTTGGACATAAGCTAGGTTTGCCTAGGCGTAAAGAAGCCACTGTCTTCAGGAAAAGGAGTAATTTGGAAATGCTTATCCTACAAGTTAGAGAGTGCTAGTGTCTACCAAAATAATTATTTCCTGTGAGGGCTACTCAGAATGAAGTCATCTCAAAGAATACATTCCATTGTATGAGCGAGGTTGCTGGGCAGCCCTCTGACACTTCCTCAAAGGAGCACCCTATTCTAGTTTCAATTGTTCATAAGCATGAGTAATGCTTCCTTCCAAGTTTGTGCAAATGGGAAGAAAAGCAAATGTGTGATGCTTTACCATCCATGCACCATGCTGACAGCACTACTACCATCATTAAGAAATGCAGGGCAAGAAAAAAAGTCATATAACAATGAGGAAGCAAAAGAGTTAAAGGTTTAAAAATGAGCCTGAACATGACAGCTCTAAAACCTAATATACTGAGCTGAGCCGGGGCTCTCCTACTTCTGATGCAGCCAGTGGAGGTGGAAGTGTTTTCTCTAGCTAAGGATTTACCCATAAATACAGGCTATACAGGTGGTTCTCTACTAATAAAGGGAATGCAGGTAATTCCCTGAAAACCCCAGCTACAGCATTCCCTTACTAGAGGTAACATTTGCCAAGTGACTCAAGTGTCTACACCACCAGTTTGATTTCATTCTTATTTCACCCCAGGGCTCAGTATGGTTTCTGATCATCCATACTATTCATGTTCTGCTTTTGGCAGCAGTAATTTTGGCCAATCATTTCCCTCCAAAAGGAAATGCTGGCACTGCTGGCAGAGAAGCCAGCTCCAGGCAGATCATGTTGGATGTGTACCTCCCAGGCTTGGACTCCTGCTTTATGGGACTGCCATTCAGCACAGTCCCAGAAAGCCTTCCTCTCTCAGCAGCCCTCTACAGACCTTCAAACCTTGCAGGACCTCCCATGACACTCCACAGTGTCAGAAATCTTCTTACTGATATTTAGGGATCTACGTTACTTGTCTGGACAAGCTGTAAACAGGCAGGTCTGGAAGCTGTCTTTTTTCACAAAGCTGACTCTAGAATTTGTCTGCTTAAGATTTCTAGGCCTTAAGTTCTTTGAAACATGCTTCCTCTTATCTAAAATGGCTTGTAATATTCCTGCAGTGCTTATTCACATCTTTTTTCTTCAGCAGGGCAAAGAAGAGGGAAATAAATTGTCTCCCTCTGAAAAAATGAGGCATTCTGAACTCCCTCCTATGCAGGACAACATTGCTTTGTTGCCACATCTTCAGTGGTAATATGCAGGAGTCTCCACCTTCTTTACCCAAGAGAAAAGAGGAGCAGGCAGTGCAGTAAACAGAAATCATTCTTCTTTAAACTTTAATCTGAAAACTTTTGTATCACAGTACATTTAGCATATATGCACTCACCTGTGGGCTTTATTTCAGGTGTTCCTACCTAAACACGTGGCCTCTAATGAAGCAGCAGCTATGTGTCAGATTACAGGCAGGTCTGACAGATGGAGTTAATCACGCAGCTTTGAGCTATTCTCCCTCTACCCATTAATCCACCTCCTCTGAGACTTGTTCTAACAGTCCAAACCAGGAATAGGTACAGCCAGAAGAAACAGTTACAACTTTGAAACTTGGATGAGATTTTTTAACTTGAAAAGAGCCAGGAATGTACATATGTGTGAACTTCTGCCCCTTTCCCAACAAACACTAACGAACAGCTTCCAGCTATTGGCATTAAAAATAATCAGACTGTCAAGGAAATGTTTCTTTCCCCAAATAGGGAAGGCTTCTCTCAAGCTCTCTCTCAAATTTATACATGTTTGATGGTAGCACTTAGCCCTACATTAGTGACACATTTATGGGCCGCTATCTTGAGGCCTGGAAACAAAAATGTAACGTCTTTCCAAAAGAGAAAGCTCTCTTTCCACTGTGACATGTCTTATTAAATTCTGACCCTGGAAGGTTCCTATGTACCAGACATCAGTTGTAACATTTAAAATTACAGAAAACCAACTTAAAATTCCCTCTGAAGGAGTATACTGATTTTCCTTTCTAAGTGTGATGGTGGTACTTGTAGTATGAGGACACCACACCTGGATTCACAGAAAGAAGGATGTGAAAATACACAACATTGGCAAAAAGTCATCAGTATGCAAGGGAAATGACACTATAGAGTGGAAACCAATCAGACCATGGAAGGTAAAGAGCTTACTGGGGCTACTTGTAGAGGTTCTTACCTCTGACTCTAACCTAAGGTATGTCCTTGGGCATGTCTCTTGCCTTTCTGTGATTCCATTCCCCATCTGTAAAGTGAAGATAGCAACACGCATCTCTATGAAGTGCTTCAGATGACAAATGCAATGTAACTCCTTAGGGTCAACTTACTGGATGCAGTAGGAGGTAAATAACACAGATCATTCATTGTTCCCCTAGTTAAAAATAGCATGTCCATTTGTTACACCTTTTCTCTCACCCCACTTCTGTAGTTCTACAGCAGCTAGTTAAAGCACACTTTCCTTGTAAGAAAGATGTGAAAGCATCAACCTTTCATCTGTACCAAGGATGCATACCACTATTCAAAACAAATCATTACTTGCAGCAGTGATGGAAGAATAAAGATGTTTTAAGAATTACTGTTCTAGGAAAGAGAGCATTTACTTTAGCAGTTGACAACACACCAGAATGCAGAACAAGCAAAACGCCTACTGAGACTACTCGCTCAGGGTCTGTGTCGTGATTCTTTATGGCAGGGGAAAAAGAGGAAGGTTCTCTCAGGCAACTGTTAAATTTAACCTTAGTATGTAGTTGCAGGATAATCCAGGGACTTAAAAGTTAATTGTCTATAGTAGTTACAGGGAATTTTAGTGACCTACAGTTCTCCCATTAGATTGGAGTCCTCAGAAATAAGTGAATGACAATATATCAATGCAATTGCTCTTCTAGTATGCATATATACTTTTATTTGCTTAAGAACAGGAACAATCATGGTACTACACAACTCCCAGTGACTTAAGGAAGACTTCATTTATTTTATAGTTAACTTCTAAACTATTCACTTGTTTAATCATAACAAATCTGGAATGTCTTTCTTGACTAACAGCTGAGCACTTGGCTCAGGATATGCAGGTCATTACTTCCTCATTCTTTAACATGAAGGCAACCTGGCAGCCTGCTTGGGATTTCTTGGGATTCTTTCAAAGATATCCAGAAAATCCTTGATAAACTATTCTAGATCATGTCAGATTTCTCTAAAACTCCAGTCATAGCTCCTGTCAGTGCTTGTTTTTCTAATAGTAAGCATGAAAAGCTGTGATCAAATGCCTAGACTGTTGTTTTATTTACATACCGCAATGAGTAAAAAGCCCAAGCCCAATAGTCTAGATTCTTGTGCACCCTGAAAACTCATTTACAAATTTTTACTTTACTTTTCTTGGACTGCAATTTCAGCCATTTTGTGATGGGATGGAAACATCCTTTTTCCCAAACATGGCCAAATTGCATTTTTAGCTCGTGCAGTGCTCTCACATCTCTAGCTCCACTGAAATTATAATGTTAGTTGGGATTTCCATTGCTGTGACAGCAAGCAGATCCTGTCTGCCAGCATGCATATAGGCTCAACAGAGTGAAATCTTAATGCAAAATGGGGTAAGAATAGAAGTCAATAGTGCCTGAATTAATGTTCCGGCAGAATACCCTTGGGTAATGCTCAGCATATGGAAAGAGAGACACTTAGAGAGGTAGGAGAATAATGAAAATTTAAGAGCGAGGACATACTGAGGGGAATTTTCTCATGCTTTTTATCTTAGATAAACTTTTATGTGGTTTGTCCTAAGTGCAAGATGGCTTGCTGAAAGCTATAATATCTCGTCCCATACCCCCATGATAGCTTTGGTAAAAGAAAAAGATCATACATGTGAGCTGACAAAGTCAAGTGTCTAAGTAATTGGAAATGAACTGTTTAAATGAGAGAAAGAGCTGCAGTTTGGAGAAGGAATGGAGCCATACCCTCAGAAACAAAATGATGGTTTGTACCCTTTTAAAATGCTAGAAAATCAAGAAATGCAGACGACCCAAGAGCTATTTTGGGGGGAAAAAAGGCAAAACTGAAATCGCTATTGAAAAAAAGAGGCTCTGAAAAGGGCAATACTGGTACCTCTATTCACAGAGAGCAATGATACATGACAGCTTGGTCTCTAGAGTCACACTGGATAATTGCTCAGTGGCTCCTTTTCCCTCTCCTTTATTCTACCAGTCCAGTCCCTGTTCTCAGTCAGTGCCTTGGTCTGTCCTCATGATGGGAGAGGCACATGAGGAGTAGTAAGAGAGGGAAGGGAATAAATGGGTCCTCACTCAGGGAGTGCACACTGTTCCTCATGGTCTTTCTTAGTGGTATTCTTAGGGCAGAATCTCCTCCTACACAACTGTTTCCATAATCAGGTTTCCATGTGAATGGTGCCCCTTTGCCAACATGTGCCAGTGAAATTAATGGCAGTAGGTCTGTCTCTGCGATATATTCTGCTAATTCTGTGGTGAGGGTAAAATGTACTCCTTGTGCATTTCTAGTCCATATCCCAAATACGGAAAGGATCTGACAGCCAGAATCCAGACTGTGTAAGCTGAGTTACTTGAGCCAGAAGATGTAACAACACTGAGTTTTCATATCTGACACAGGACAGTTCAGCAAAAAGATACTGAATTTTGTAACTTTGTTGAAGGGTTCTCACTTCAAGTTAAGCTGAGACTATCTCATTGATAACTGCAGGTACACTCATGTGACTCAAAAAATGTGTTAGGACATTTATATAGAAGCCACAAGAGTGGGCTAAGAAAGAGAGAATCTGACTTTTTTCTCTATTTTTTAAGCACAAGGAAATTCCAAAACTTTCAGTACTGCAGGCAACTTACACAGGTTACAAAACAAAAGAATATTGTTAAAATTCCTAGACTGCAAATGGATATACCAGCTAAAGCTGCTTTTAAATTGTTTTTGTAATTTCTGACAAAACATGGCCTAAAGACCTCAGATACTAAGGGAAATGAAAGAACAGTGCATGGCTCTTCATCCCTTTTTAAAACAGCCCAATTTTCTTGAAAGTCTTCCTGCTATACACCTTCCCTTTTCTCTCAAATAAATCTCAGATAATGATAGCATTGATACCATTAAATATTTCTATTTTGGTGGACCAAAATAAATAGTTAATAACCTGAGCTCCTCCCAGTTATAAATTACATCAACTGGCTCTCACAACCCTGCTCTTGCAAGGGAAGAGGTGACATCGAGTTTGCAAGGCAAAGAAGAAGAGTGAGCATTTACCCAGTAAGTTGAAGAGAAAAACTTCACATAATAAGACCTCTATGAAAGCACTGACTGAGAAGTGTGTTTGCTGCATGCTGCCCCTACTTAGATGTTAATTGGATTACAGTTGCACTAATTCATAACATTTTTCAAATGTGAAGGTATACCAGATCACTGTTTCTTGCACTATTTGCTCTGCACTCAGACAGCAACCAGATGCAGAAAAATGAATGTGAACAAACTACTGCCAAAATACGTCAGCGTTCCCAGGGGCTGGGAAGGCAGGCAGAAGCAAGCCAGCAGGCCAAGAGAAGAAGATTTCTGCTCCTAAGAGTGAGAAAAGATGGAGCTTCCTGAGCACACAACTTCCTGAAGGGTCAGGTCCGGCCACTGGTGTTTGCTTCTACCATGGTGATGGAACCAGATGGAAACAGTCTGTATGTCCTCTTGGTAGAGAAAGAGCACTGCGTCTCCAGGGCTGTCCATTCCTCCCCAACAGGAGCAGCCTTGCAGAGCCACAAACACAAGCACATCTCTCGATACAGGGCCGATAGTCCCTATTTTGAAAGGCAGACTTCCATTACCTTTTAAGCATTACTGAGCTGTGCAGACGCAACTTCCAAAGACTAAAATCATCAAACAAATTAACTTCCTGTTCAAGCATTGCAATTGCAGTGGTTTCACCTGGCAGTGTATCATGTGCTGCAGAGGGAGGAGGAGAGAAGTTGTGTGAGCAACCGAGGGTGCAGACTGGCCCCACAGGGAAGGAAGGCTGTTGGCGTGGGACCCTGGGAGACGTGGCAGTGCCTGCAGGGGGTGGGGACAAGGCATAGGGCCCACCATTACCACCATGCTCCTGGGGATCCTCGTGGTGCTCTGCTTCATCCCCACTGCTGATGTAACAGGTAACAAAAACCCCCCACATTTCAATCCTTTCCACTATTTTTCCTCACTTTGATCATCAAGGGGTAGAAGGTCTAGTATAGCTTTGAATTAATTTTGCACAAATTGTTCTGTGTTTGGATGAAAGCGGAGAGACAGCATGCTGCTAGGACTGCACATGGATCAACTTGATATAGCCAAGAGACCCATTGCTCTCCTGCCACAAGTACCCCTCTGAGATAAGACCCAAGCGCTTTCTTTTAATTTGAGTTCTCTTTAGATCCAATTGGAAATTGCATGCGTAGGTAGAGGGGGGTTTATTTCACCTTCCCCCTGGGCTTTACAAGTTTTGCTCACAAGTGCCTTCTCTTGGGCGGCAGCGGGTCTGAGCAGACCCAGTGCCAGTGCCTCTCTTGGGGCAGCCTCTCCACCACCTCCAAGTCTCCTGTGTGAAGCTTCAGGTCCCTTCATGGCCTGGCTTGGTGTGATGGGCTCAGAGCTGAGCCCACCAACATCCTCACAGGACTAGCAAATAAAAGGGTCAACTGCAGAGTTGCTTACTGAGCTCAAAGATGGGAGGATGGAATTGCCAAGTTTCTGATTTTTGCATTGGTAAGTGTATTACTGTACTTACTAGATACCTAGTTTCTTTCTTCAGCAAAAAAAATATGTCTATTTGTGATTTTGAAATCCTGAGTCTTAGTGAATCTTTCTGACTCTTCAGTTGTTGTGGCTGAGGGTATTTTTCTTGGTGTTGTCTTGCTGATACCCACTGTTCGTATGTTCAGAGCTAACATGTCTTTCCAATAAGAACATTAAAATGCAAAGCAAGGCAAGGGATGCTAGGTTTTCCTAGGATAATCCTGAGACAGACAATTTTTCAAACCTCTGCCTGAGAACTGTTGTTATTGAGTCTTCTCCAAATATCAGTGTTTTGTATTTTACAGGGAAGTAATAGATAGGAATAAAAATCTGTTTTCCAGTATGAAACTTTTAACATATAGAACATCTTTAAAAAACTGTTCTTTCTAGTATGAGGTACAATTGAATCTACTTTTCCCTTATTTCTGCCTTATTTTTTCCATAGCTCTTTTCCTCAGTGAAGGCATTATAATTTGCATGACACCATGATCTACATTTCTTTCAGATGTCATAGGTTTTTTTCGTCCTTGTCCTTTCCCATTTTTATAATTCTGTGTTTGCAATATCATAATTATTTCCACAGCAGGCCCCTGGGTTGTCAGAGAAGACACTAATTCCAGGAGGGGAAAAGTATCAGCAGTGGGTTAACAGGTGTGAACAGCTTTTAAGCAACTCTTTTGAATTGCAACAAAATAAAATACAGTGTTTGGTTATCAGACACAGGGGTTATGCCATGACACTATAGACATTTATACACTTGCTTTGCATGAAGAACTTGAGTTTCTCCGACAGCCTCACCAAGACTGTTCCACTTCTTAAAGGGAAGCACATGAGGTCATTTGCTTCTCAGGGCTCCCTTCTTTTTTCCCCATCTATTTTCTCCACCTCTTCTCTTCATTTTCATCAAGATGAGTGATCCTTAGTACTTGGAAAATATTAAGGCAGGTCAAAACCCTGCAGGACTTCCTCCAGCCACAAAGTGTATTATAGGCCTAAGGTATTTTGGTTTGAGGAAAACAGCAGAATTTGTTGTGTTCTGCTGTTGTTAGATATCCCAACAATTGCTGCAGGTTGACTTTGAATCATAGAAGGGGACTTAGAATATTAGTTTAGTCCTTTTTCTTCTGCAGAAACACTAATGTTTACTAAGTTTGTCCTCCTCCTCTTTTTGTTGGCTAAATAATGTGGTCTGTCACAGAGGCAGTTAGATCGAGTGTCTGGTATTTTATGAAATATGTAATATAAGCAGGTTCCCACTGCAGTGTACCACAACTGACCTCATCTTCTTACTACCCACATAACCTTCTGGCTTATGGTCTCTGGGGGTTAAAATCAACCTCTAACCCACTGAGGTTACCAAAATGCAGAAGATGGGTGAGACAAGGTTAGCTGAGATTAGGATGACATCAACAAGTTCTTGTTTAAAAAAAAATAATCACAAACTGCCAAGAAAAACCCCTGTGCTCACACTGGGTTTGGTTAAAGCAGGAGTACTATGCTGCCTGCAGTACTCATGGCAGCAAAGTAGGAAAGTTGAGCAGAAAGCGAGTCTGTAATGGCCAGGATGGGCAGATCCCTCCAGCTGCACATTAGACACACAGCTGGGTGGCCTCAAACCAAAGACTCTTGCACCTAGAAAAGAAGAGTAAATGTAACTGAACGGACCCACAGCAGCAAAAGTGGAATAGCTTTGTTTATCACATTCTGTTTGTGAGTTAAACAAACTCATTTCAGGATTTTCCCTATTCCCCCCTGGGAATTAAGTGGGCCGTTTCTTTCCTTACAGAAATACCAACTTATCTCAGACTCCTTGCACTGAAAAATAGCTCCTTGAAGTCAACTGGCATGAAAAAGAAAGAAAGGAGAGTACTAAATATTTTTAGGAGAATATTTTTTTCAAATAGCTGATGATGATTCATGGAAAGTTCTGGGAAAAAAAATAAAACACCTCAGAACAGTTATTTTCTGTACTTTGTTGACTCCACTTTCTTGGCAAATAAGAAAGAAAAAAAAACCTTCAGTGAAGTTTTGCTTACATCAGGGGTCCATGATCAGAGAGGCAGTATTTTATAGATATTATATATGGATGGTATTTTCTTTCATTATGCAAAACCCCCTCACATGTGATTATAAGAAATGTTTAGAGTGACAAGTTTATCAAAACGCTTTAACAAACATTCAGACATCTTACACACCATTGCATATAAATCCTAAGATCCTAAGGCTTTCAGCATGTGCACACTGACTTAAATGATTTTACATTTTTAAACATCATGGCTTTTTGAAATTGTAAACAATAATTTTTCATAACTGCCATTTTTCTGTCTGGGTAAGGCCAAGATATAGATATTTATTACTATACAATATGACTGAGCACAGCTCTAGAAGTGGCAGTCATAACCCTATTTAGAGGAATGAAAACACCTACTAAATGTTTCCGAGTTTCCCCATTTTAACAAACCCAAAGTGACACTTATAAGAAAAACTGGCTCTGTGAAGGCAAAAGAAGTCTTAGCCCATGTTTTCTCAGAATGGTCCCGATCCTACTAAGAATGTAGTCAAATCCTATTCAGATCACAAGCAAAGAGAGGGATGTTTGGCGTTACTCTGTTTTCCCCATGAAATTAATACACATTTCAGCATGATTGACTTTCTTTGATCCAAAAAAACCCTCAAGTGCAGAGGAGGATGATGACAGCAGGGCTTGCCTAACACACTGGTGGGGTAAGCTTGCTTTGCCCCTGTTGGCATTGAAACCCAACCAATTCATGCAGTGCTAATTAGTTCCTATAAATGAAGCCAAAAATATCTCCCTCAACTTAGATTTGAGGTAGTAGAATCCATTTTGTGAAAATGGATTTGGTTGCTTAGCTTAAATCACGTAGGAGCATTCTTCATTAATGATCCACCAATGACTTTTTCCCACTGCTCATCCAGCCTGCATCTCAGCATCAGCAGCATGGGGCTGGGTTATCACACCCAGCCTGCAAACCAGGGCAAACAGACCAGACTATAAATCCAAGAGGTGGAAATAAATTGAAGGAACTTCTCCTTTTAGGCTGGTGTATCAAAAGAGACTGGTTGCCAATTAGCACAATATCATGGCAGGGACATAAATAGTCCAAAGCTGTAGTTAAATAGTAGAGCTCAAGGCATGAAGTGAGATACTAAATGTCAGGAATCCAGATGAGCTGACAACAGCAAAAGGTGGGGTTAAGTCACAGGGGTCTGCAGATGAGTCTAAATAACACCTGAATGTAGTCCCTCAGTGATAAGATTTTCAGTGTTCTTTGACTTTCCTCTGGCCATAGTGAAAATCCAATCAGGCTGAGCAATAAATATCCATTCGTTTTCTGTAAGTACTTGCATGAAAACAGGTGAGCACTTCTCTGAAGTGTAATGCTTCTGCAGGGGTCTGTTCTGGGACGCCTGTTTTGGTTGTCAATAGGTGAGACAGAAGAGGTCTCTTCTGAAGGTGTATTCAGTTCCTGTGACAATCAGGGTTTTAGTGGTGGGCAACTCCTACAGCACAAATCAGAAGAATAACTCTGTCTCAAGTGAGATGCGTAGAATTCCGCTGTGCTAAAGGTAAAGCAATTCTACCACAGACTTGCAAATTGCCACTTAGGCCAAAGTTTCAATTTTTCTGGCCAACAAAAATATGATCAAATAGCTTGTCTAAAGAGGTGGAATCCAAACCTCACCCCTCACTAGAATGCCTTATAAGCCTATGTGAGAGCTTTTGTCGGAAAATGCTGATTCGATGAAACTGAAATGTTTTGCTGAAATGTCTTCATTTAGATGAAAATTCACCACAGGCACCACCTCGCTTAAAAACTTGACTTGTCTGTTCTCTCTTTGCCACTCAGTCCCAGGATTCCAAGGTCCATGCCTCTTTCTGCTGGAAAGCCTGGAAATGCTCATCCTTCATCCAAAATTTCACAGTGTTTGGATTCCCTGCAAACATGGGATTTCAGAGCTGTGATGAGCTGTCCTCCACCCTCCATGCTAACGATATGGAACAGAGAGACACACAGAGGATGGACCACAATATTTCTTTGCTAAAGCTGAGGCAGCAGAGCACTCCCTGTCTCACATCTTCCTGCTCTCATTAGAAGCAAGGGCTAGTAAATGAGACTTCCAACGAGAAAATTAACAACTTCAGCAGTTTTGTGGGTTCTGCTGGTAACTGGAGAACCTGCTACCAATGGATTGTTTTTACTGCCCACACCCTATTACTAGTCTTTGTCCATCTCACAAATCTTTGTGTTCACTCCCTGGACCACATTTATCCCAAAGGAGCATCCTGCTCAAGAGGCTGGGGTACTCCATATTCTTGTGCAGGTGTGAACACACTAAATGGAGTCTTTTGATCCTAAACATTGTTAAATACGATGAAATGCTAATTTTCTGGGCATTCTGAATCTGGCCTCCTTCCTACTTCATTTCCATTACTAGCCCTTTCGAAGTCTCACCACATGGATTAAGTAGAAAGAACATAGGTTTGCAGCACATGTTGAGGGCAAGAGGTACAACTGTCATTCTCACAGCCACAGCGATTCTCAGGGATCTACAAAAGACTATCCAAACCTCTTATAAACTGAGCTTGCATGAAAATTTACACAGTCATACACACACACAAAAGGGCTGGCAAGTTCCTAGCTTAAAAGCCAAAACTCCCCTCATATTTCTTAGGGGTCATATTTTGAAAAGTAGGGCGTCATTTGTAGGAGATGACTTTTCTTGGAAGAAGTTTTCTTCCTGTATAGTCCTTGCAGTGTTTCATTGTTTGGCAGATGGTAGCACAGAGGTCTACATGTCAGAAAACATTTCCTGTTTATGTATCAGTCTGGTCAATTCAAATTGAATTATGCTTTAATGTGACATGTTTTTTTGCAGGCCATTCAAGTGCTAAGTGCCAATGCAGTGTCAAATCAGTCAGCTCCTGAGTCCTTAGAGAAATTAAGAATCTGCTACAGCTGCCAGCTAGAGAAATTACTTACTTTACATTAAAATGATAGCAGTTCATGCTTTTAGTGTTTATTGCTCAAGGTCCAAACCCTTGAAATGGTTCTACAAATCTAGCTGCAAACTCTTCAGGAGTCCTTGAATTAAAAAGCAAATGTATAAATAATCTCTTATCTGACTGCTAAACTAAGCATTCAATTCATAGTATTTTCACTCCATAATGTACCCTGGGAAACTGCTTGCTAAGTAAAGGCTAGACTTAGGTGGCCTTATATATATTCACACATACACACAGATGCAGACCAGCCTTCTGAGCCCTGATGTTAAATCTTAATCGCATGGGCCACTCCCTGTGCTAGTGTTCTGACTGCAGAAAAACACTCTTGACCGCACAGTCTCCCCTAGTGACTATGTAATTATTTGTATAGAGGTGGATTGCTGCAACAACAGCTCCTGTGAGAAGCTTCTTCTGCAGATTGTTGGTTACGTACTCCCTAGTAGGGAGTGTCAGCAGGGGAGAGGAGGTATGGAGAAGAGTTGCTCAGGAGGATGTGTGGTTCTGAAGTCTCATGCTGTATTTCATAAACAAGTGCTTTTCTCACTTTTCTCCCCTCCCTTCCAGAAAACAAGATTTTAGTGGCTCAGAGTCCTTTGCTCAAGGTAGATAACAAGACTGCAACTCTAATTTGCAACTACACATACAATGGAACGGGGAAGGAATTTCGAGCTTCACTGCACAAAGGAACGGGCAGTGCAATTGAAGTTTGCTGTATTTCATGGAACACAAGCAAAAGTAGCAGTACTTCAAATAAACAATTCAACTGCCAGGGGGCTCATGATAAAGACAAAGTCATCTTCAATCTTTGGAATATGAGTGCCAGCCAAACTGACATCTACTTCTGCAAAATTGAGGTCATGTATCCACCCCCTTATGTCTACAATGAGAAGAGCAATGGGACTGTCATTCATGTGCAAGGTAAGCTCTGAGGGCCAGTATCCTCCCTAGACACACTCCCTATATAATGGCTTGAGGCAGTATGTTCCCTTAAAAAAAAAAAAAAGTTGGATTGCCTAGTAAAATTACATTCCTGCTCCTGATGTCCTGAAGAAGACATCTTAAAATGATAATTAATAAAAATGACACATCAGAACAACGAGTAAATAAGCAGAGATTGATGGTTTTGTTTTCATGTACCTAAAGTTTCCTTTGCTCTTTCCTTCTTAAAGAGACACCCACCCGAACACAGGAGCCTCTGTCTGCAATTCCTTTGTGGATTATGGCAACAGTGACTGGAGTTCTTGCTTTCTACAGCATGCTAATAACCGCAGTTTTTATTAACTACTGGGTAAGAAACTCTGTTTTCCTTTGCTCTATATGCTCTTTGTCCCTAGCTCATTTCTCAGGCTACACTTGCCAGGTTTACCCCGAACTCACTGATAGCCCTTCAGTTCAGGATGACAGTGTTTCTTCACTCCAGCTATGTATATACACCCACACTACCACATGTACCCCCAAAGAGCTGAAACACCAGCTGCACTCCAGGGGGGCAGTCAGGCCTCTGCCACTGAGTCCTAAAGCAAACAGTAATGCCATAGTGTTGGCAGTGCCCTGCACACCAGAAATACTGGGACATTGTCGCTACCCTCTGCCAGTTGCCCCTGTCAGGGAAGTGTAGAACTACAAGCATTTCTGGCAAAATCCTTTGAGGCTATAGTGACAGGAGCTCACCCACAATGAAACAGCCCTCAGTTGACCCAAGACCATCTGCACTGGTGACTTGTGCCTATCCAGAAATTCTCTTGAGTAACCAGTATTTCTGGCAGCTTGAGCATAAGGGAATAGGAGCACCTGGATCTCAGTACCCTTGTCTGTACATTATAGCTAAGAAAGCTGAGACAGCCTTATGGCTCATTATTTTTGCTTTCTAATCTCTCTGGAGAGTTGGCTGGCCCAAGTCACGTCCAGTTCTGCCTGCTGGAGTAAAGAGAGAGTGAGGCATGGTGCAGAGGCAGCAGCAGGACATCTTCCTTGACAAACCTTAGGACCATGATCTCCAGAGCCAATGGAGTACTCCATGTGAGGAAGACTTGAACGTAGAGAACTCTCTTGCACTCTGACTTGCCCCTCTATTTTGTTGAACAGCGATTTTCAAACATTATGAGGTAGCCTGTATAAAGGGTACAGAGTCCCTCACCGGTTGAATTTTGCACGTATACAGAAAGCCACTGTCATTGCTAGCTGAAGCTTGAGATCTGTTAAGTGCTTCACAAAAATACACATTCTCAATCTATGGCTATTTCTAACGGGAAACAATCAAAGGGGGCATTGCCTAGGAAAAGGCAAAGGCAGGTTAAGTGCTCCTTCTTTGTGCCCTATTGTAGAGGCTGATTCCAAGGAGAGCTGAGAGGATTAGAGCGAACAGCTGCTGGTGTTACAGTGCTGTGCTACTGTGTCTGTGCCTGATGAGATAGTATACCTTCAAATCCATCATTTACATCGGAACCATTTTCTCTGTGCTGGTACCTAATGGCTACACACTTTGCTACTAACATGTCTGCCCCCAGCAAGAGTGACAAGGCTGCATTGCCTTGTGTGTTGTTTGCTGCATCAGTTTTTACTTGCTGTTATTACTGCTGGTTGTATTCTTTGGATAATATGCACTCTGATTGTGGATGTATTTAGAGTGTTGCTGAATGTAAACACAGCTGCCTAAAAGACATTATGAATTGTGAAAAAACAGGTCCTAAATGTGATAATCGACAGACATGTTAAGCCTGATCACTTGAGCTCCTGAAAGCAGCTAAAGATTTGTCTGTTTTTGTACAGTTCTGCCTTCCCTGAAGGAAAACCACTTTCTCCAAGAGTAGCAGTCCTTGGTCCTGTAACAGGCCAACATTCACTCATACTAGCAAAATGCCTTTCTCTTAAGCAAAATTACCTCTTAGGTGAGGTAATGTGTATTGTGGAGATGAACACACATAGATAAAGCTTTTCTATCTAATGCTTTATATGCATTGGCTGCACTACATGGCTTAAGCAGTATGTAACTTACATTCAACACTTTGCATATATATAACATTAATATAAAAAGCTTACCATATTTCATAGTAACTGCCCCACTCTGCAAGTACAACATAACTCAGCCATCAGATTTTCTAATGCAAACCTCCTCCAATTCCACAGTATCACATGTATACTGCAGCATATGCAACTATTTCTGTACATTGGAAGGAAATTTCAGTAACAAGGAGATTGCAAAAGAAGGTATGATCAGTATTAAGGAAAAAGCATGGAAGCACTTTACCTACCCTTGATCAATAAAGCCATAAGCTATGTAAAAAACACCAGCCTTGTGCACAGCCTGCAGCAGTCAAAGGCTGAAGTGCTGCTGTAGCCACAAACATCCTCTGTGATTTTAAGCAAATTTCACCTGTGTTCTGGTACTCTTATTTCTCGAAGAACTGATGCTTCCCATGTCTCACGAGGGCATTATAAGCAGGAATTCAATGGTGGAAATGAGATTTTTGAGGCCCAGATAGGGAGACATAAATGACTGACAGCAGCTCTGATTCTTTTGCCCTTTGAAGGAAGGTTCAGAACAACATATGCATTGCGTGTTACTGGTGTAAATGGTAGGCAAACCATGGTACACATAGTCTGAGCTGATTTTTCCTGCTCTTATTATGTTTGAGTTAAGCTAATTTCTTTTTTCCTCCTAATAAATGAGGACAGCCTTCACAGCTCAGATTGTATTATTTCTGCTGAATCATTCCACAGATGAGAAGTGATGGTTAGAGGCATCAGTTCGTATCCTTGGTTTGTAGCATTCCTTTACCTGGAGAACTACACTGTAAATCTCTCAGCAGATAAGATGGAGACTTACATTCAGGTTGGGCAAATTCCACAGATTCTTTTATGAGAACACGTATTCTAATTCTTTTGTAAATATATTTAAACCTGAAGCTGCCTTATGAATATGCCTGCTTCCCTGAAGGAGGGCCTAAGGCCAGAACCATCAGCAGTTAAAATGAGAGTTTTCACGATTCTCTTCACCCTTCTCCTACAGCAAAAATCCAGAAGGAATATGTACCATCAGAGTGACTACATGAACATGACTCCCCGGCACCCACCATACCAGAAGAACAAGGGTTACCCATCCTATGCCCCAACACGAGACTACACTGCCTATCGGTCCTGGCAGCCGTAAGACACACCAGCTGACCCACGGTAGCCTTGTGCACTTCTAGGCAGTCACCTGCTCTTGGACATGGAAGGATAGCCTCTCATTTTCTCATTATGTTTGTTGCTATTGATCATGGACACCTACACAATAGCAAATATTGGCTAAACTTTGATATCATATACTAAAAGAAAAAAAACAAACCAACAAACAAACATAAAAAGGGGGGCGGGGGGAAGTAAAAAAAGAATCGTTCTCCATGATGGCTGAAAATGAGGCCCAACTTGTGTTGAGGGTTGTCAGTGGGTAAGATGATGGCATCAGACCTCAGAGCTGGTCTCTTCCTGACACTTGTGGTCTTGCTCAGCTCTTGGGAGAAGCAGAACTTCTGTTCTTTTCCCATAACTGCTGCCTTAGATGTAACCCTAAATCTCCTTTCCTGTGTGTCTAATCCTCAGAAACCCTTGTTGCTGTTAAACCCAGCAAAATGTAAAAAAAAATATTTTCTTCTCTACAAGACCAGAACACAATTTGAAGTTCAAAACACATGCTTAAAAGAAAGAGGGAAAGGTCAGTCAGAAGGCATCCAAGCTATTAGGCTATGGCACAAATGATCCACCAGGACAAATCAAGCTGACACAAAACTAGTGAACCTCCGACATGCGAGTCCTTAGGTTGGACACTTTGTAAAAGTTCATTAGGCCATCTGCAGTCATGACCAACCAACTTCACAGAGTGAGAAAGCAATCAACCTGAACACAAAATCAAGACAAGCAGGAGAGGAAGAAAGATCTGTCTTTGACATGAAGAACTCCAATTCGGTTTTGTTTGCCTACAGCAAAAGAACACAAAGTCATACATGAAGCATTAGAAGACACAGAGGTCAGATTTTGAGAAGATTTTTACTTTCATTTTTGATTTTTTGTTTCTATCCAAAAGGTGTTCTGCTGAGTGCTCCTGAAAATTTATGCACATCTTCTGGCACCTAGGTTGTACCAAAGCTCTTTCAAAACTCTGGGCCCGCTTATGAGAAACTGAAGATCATTTGAATTTTTTTTCCCATAAGCACCCAATTTTTGGGATGTGAGGGGGTTCTTCATTCCCAGTATTGTGAATTGGACCTGCAAGTGCTCTGGGTGTGCTCTGTGCACTTTGTGTTAACTGGAGGTTACATTTCTATCTAAAGATGTTCTTCAGGACTGCTCCATGCTGGAGTAGGACAAAGTCTTCAGCAAAACCTGATTAATTCTTTCAATTTAGCACATTTACAATAACAGGACATCCAAAATTGTAATTAGGGTTGTCTTGGCATAAAATCCCTTTTCATACTGAGGAGACAAGGTTTATTTTATAGAGACTACTGAATAAAAAATTAAAAGAAAAAAATCCATATTCCCACATTGAAATAAAATTGGGATTGTACAACATTTAATTTCCTCCAAATTGGGACAAGAAGATTCTTTCTCTCTTTGAGGGGACAGAATAAAAGTGGAGATGTGGAAGTATGGCAACAACCTGCTTTGATGTCTTAATCAAAGAAAAAATTTTGGCTCTTCCAAATTGCAAGTTTTATTTGAGCTTGCTGACTGGGCCTCAAACCTTTCATTCTGAGTCATATCGTCATGAACCATGTTCCTGGAGGGTGCTGTGCCACCTCTGAGCAGTGGTGAGGTGCCTGCTGTCCCCCCGACCAGGGACAGGTGGGGCCCCAGCTCTGGGCGCAGAGCCCCTGATGGCGATGGCAAGGGAGGCCCAAGAGATCCAAGAGGCAGTGCTGTGAGTTTGGCATGGGAGTGCAGTCATGGACCCAGCAGGCCTTGAGAGCCTTGCTCTGGCTCAGTTCAGCAAATCCAAAAGCTTATGATTGGGCTGAAGAAATTAAAAACGAAGTATTATTTATTTCTTCTCCTTTCCCCTCATCACATGCACGAACACCCAAAGGCTGACATTTTTCCACATACAGATTTTACTCTCTTCCTGAAAAGCCCCTCACTGCACCTTTGTACTGCAGCTGAGGCAGCGAGGAACTCGTGCAGGGGGCAGAGGGGAGAGAGCCATGTGGACACATGGCAGTCCCTGCACAGTCCCAGCCTGGTCCTCCTTGCTGGCACTGACTGGGGGGACACTAACGCCTTGTCACCTCCCTCCTCACTTGGAGGGAGATATGAATAACCCTGTGCAGGGGCATCCAGCCACTCCCACTGGAGAGCAGCAGGCTGAGCACAGTCCCCTGTCAGGGTGTGGCACTGTCTTGCCGTGCTCCAGTGTTGTCATTGTGTGACACAACATTAACGAGTGCTCCAATTACAATGCTCTGTGAAAATTCACAGTGCAAATATAAGGTGAGATGGCAAAAGTGTATCAAAAGCACAAAACAGGATAAACATTCCTTGTGTAAACTGCATACATATATTTTTAGATATAGATGTATCTATTTCATTATACCTATATTCCTTAGAGTTTTATCATACTTTTTGCAATCTCCTTTTAAAATTATTAAATAGATACGGTTAATTAAACCCTGAATAATGTATTAGGCCTGAGGCTAGTCAGAGGAAAGTATTACTTTCTAAAGCAAATGTTGGTATAATTTGCTTTCCTTCCCCTAACATTTTTCTACTTTCCATGTTTAAAACATACTGATAGCTCCCAGGACATGATACTGGAACGTAAGTCCTGGAGCATCTGGAACAAGTATTAATTCATTTGACTGACCAAAAAGGGAGATACAGGGAAGCATCCTAGACATAAAATGAGAAAATGGGGACAATCAGGACAGGAGAAGCCCCAGTCACGGGTTAAAACGGACATTGCTGTCATATTAAAGCTCTGTAGGGACATGAATTACAGACTGTTGGAGATGGGATACCAGTAAGTACCTTTTATCTACCACTGTAAGGGACTAAAATAAAATGTTTGCAGAGAAACAACCCAGTTAAGGCTGGAGTCTGGCTCTTGGTATGTGGATTAGCATATTTGACAAACAGCAATTCTAACTTATTCCATCTGGTTTTAGGCAATGCAACATGCCAGGACAGCCCTGGCCCTTCCTGGCCCTGCCTTTGAGGTCTATATGCTGTTTATGGGATGATGTAAAGAGGAACCTCCCTCTGCTGCTGCTCTGAACTTGGAAACTGGTCCTCATGGAGGGCAGCAGTAGAGCAATAGGGTTTTCTGTCTTACACACAGGTTTTAATTCAAATGCAAATAAAATCCTGCTGAAGAGTGATTTAATTTCTCATTCTCCTTTCCCCCACTTTTGGATCTCAGTGTCAAGTGAACATCTGATCTACAGTCATCATATCTGAACAGCAATCAACATATGTTGCAAGGGGTCAACCAAGGGTTGTGCAGCTCCAGCCCCCTGCATGCTGATTCCTGTTCTGCACGTCTCCAGCACAGCACGAAACAACAGCCTGGCTCTTCTGTGCTTCCAGGAACCAAATCCCTAGAAGACAAATGCTGAGGAGGTAGCCTGTGTTACCTTTGCAGTGTCTTGATCCCCTTGGGGTTGTCAGGTTTACTAAAACCAAAAGTCTTAGATGTTCCTTCTAGTTTGAATATCCTTCTCCCCTATCACATTTTTTTCAAAATGCCTCTTATTTCTTCTGCAGCTCTAAAAGTGAACCCTGCATCTCTGCCAAACAATATCCCATCTTCTTTCTCTGCTTTTTTACTCGTCTTTTTCCTTTGGTTTCTATGCCAGATTCAGCAGTTCAGGAACCCATCCTGTTTGCTAATCTCTAACACCACTGTGCAGCCTTCCATATGTGCCCCTGCCTGCCTAGTTATTTGCTTCACAAAGACTGTCTTGTATGCCACATTCCTTCTCAGTTTGGTGTAAGGAGTTGCCACAGGAGATTGAAGCCATGTGGTGATTGGATAGGTACTTGTTTTCTGTTTGAAGGATTTGAGGTCTTTCATCCCTTTGATTTTTCCCATCATCTTCAGATTTCCAGTTGGGCCAAACAGCCACGTGGGAATCCCACACACCACGTGCTTCCAACAGTGCATTTAATTTCCGCACATTTCATTTCCTGTGCATAGCAGGCTTTTGACTATTGCCAAGTCATTATGCCTGCAGACATGCCCTGACAGCAGAAGCAACTTTGGCTACTGATGGTATGTTTGACTAATAAAAACATGGTACAAAAGGCTTGAGTTTTAGGAGCACACAGGCAACGGCTTCAGTGCTAAAGATCAAACCTTTCCACTTTCAGCAAGGCTTTTGCTGGGTGACTGGAAAATATGTTATTCAAGATGAATCACAGACCAAGACATAATTTTGTTAGTCACTCATACTAACCAGAAAACAGGTTGGGGTGATGAGTACAGCATCAGCTTTTTTAAGGTCCAGTAAAGATGGGGAAATGCTGAAAACAGCAATAGGCAGTAATTTGTAGCCCAAGTCAGTGTCTTTAAGTGGCTATGAGAGGGAAACTAGCTGCTTATCTTGATGCAAATGGATTGTTCTTCACAATTAGGTGCTTTTGTTAGAGCATCACATTACAGTATGTTACTATTCCAGCCTCAAGGGCATGCAGATAGTCTGATGTGGCCAATTTGGCTGACAAAGTATTAGGAGGCTGCCAATTTCATATAAACCCATTTGCAAAGAAACAGAAAGTTGAATGGTCTCAAATTCATGGTGTTTTTTTGTTTGTTTGTTTGTTTGCCTTTTTTTTTCCTCACTGGATCTCCACGATCAAGGCACTGCTTCTAATTTCACCCCCCTCTGCACCACCCTCCCACCCTTGGCCCTTTTTAAAAATAAAAACGAAATGTAACTTTATTTTCAGGTCCCATAAACTTATCAGGAGCTCTTCAGTTTTGGGGAGCTGACCATTCAGCTGACCATCGAAATTACGAGGAATTTTAAAATGTCACAATTTCCCTAGCCATTACATCACTATGTGGCCACATCATTCCTTTTCCTCACTGACTTTTTATTCCTTCAAGGGAACTATTCTGGATTAGGTTGAAATGTTCTCATGGGTTGGAACAACTCTAGTTTTTCAGACAGGAAAGATTACTACCTAAACAGCAAAATCAAAGACACAAACAAGCAATTAGTAACAATACAGCTCCGTGGAAATTAACGTAGTGGTTTCAATCTGGGAGGAGGATCAAATGGCCTTTTTACAATATCCTTTTGCTCTAAAATAAAGAAGCTTAAAAAATTACATACTGAAGTACCTTAGAAGACAAGAGACAAGGTTGCAAAATTAAGAAATCAAAGGCAGGAAATGCCAGAAGGAAGCTTTCCTAACCAGCCTCCCTTCTGCCCCCTTGTGTGACCAGAGTGGCTCTTTAATTACAGCTGCATTTTCCCCTTAAATCCGAGCACACGCTGAGCGGGCCCGGCCCCGCTGTCCCGCCGCTCAGGAAGGCTCCGGGCACGGCCGGAGCAGGCGCTCGGCCGGCCACGCTGCAGCTACAGATTGGGAGTGACAGCTCGAGCCCCTCGTGTGGGGAGCTGCAGCAGGGCACAACCAGCAATCAGGCTGGCTTAGATAACAGCTAAATTAATGCCCGATAGCCTTGTCAGTGCCCCATTAAATTAGATCACTCTGTCGTGAGTCAGAACGAACTAATTTTCGTGCTACGCTCGCTGCCTGTGACAGCCCTTGGGCTACTTTAATCTTCAAACACCAGTGGTCAAGAGCTGATTAATTTTTTTTCTCATGAAAACGATGAAGTAGGTTGCTCGCATTTCTTCCTGAGCTTCTCAAGCTTCCCTAGACAAATCAAAACTGGCTGCAGAAAGGAAATTGTTTCTGTCTTTGCATAGCTCATTAGGTCCTAATATTCAGGGACAGAGGCTGAAATCCAGAGTGGAATGTCACCTTTGGGAGCATTATTCCTTGTACCTCTTTTCTCTCAGAAGAATGTTGAAGTAATGCCAATCTTTTTCTTAACAACAACAATAAAATATAAGACTATGAAGATACAGAACTGGACAGCAGGGGAATAAACTCTCTCCCTGCTGCAGACACACACTGTTGACACTTCTTTCAAGTCCAGCTCTGTGATGGAGCAATCCACAAGTAAGGACGGGAGAAGCAAAAGGGGTTAAACGAGAAACCACTCTGAAACCACTTCAGTGAAGCTCAGGGAATGGAAATGAACAAACCAGCTGCAGGATTCACTACACAACCCAGACTTCTGCCTCTCCCTAGCCAACTACTAGAAACAACTATTAAAAACATCCTAGCCCTTCTTGCCTCAAGAAGTACTTTTTACTGCTTAGGCTGCTCTGCATCATTGAGAAATAAACTGCATTGATGGTGAAAGTCAGGTTAGGTCCTGTGTGTGGACTTGGGTGCACTGTCAACTCCCAAGAAACCCTTGGGATAAAGCACAAATTATATTCAAAGGGCAGTGGACAAGCAAACTGGCTGGAAAGGAAGGATGGCTGAATGGCTGACTGCAGAAAAAGTGGAGTTAAGCAACTCCAGAGCTTTTTTCCAGCAGCTAGAGATGCATTGGTTTGAACTGCAGCTCTGATGAATTTTCTTCAATAAAAGTAGCTTTTGGAAGGATGAAGGTTCTGTGGTTATTTCACGAGATTTAAGCCCAAATAACCATACATATACAAAAAAGATTTTAAAATACCCTTATTTCTTCCTTTTCTCCTTTCTGTACTATAGGATTAGTTACAAATTGTACAGTAAAAAGGTTTTTAAAGGTTTTTAAAACCAGCATTCCTTTGTTGTTACTCTTTTTTTTTTAATTTTCAATTTTTATATTTTATATTAATGTTGTAGTTTTGAAATCTGATTTCAAACCGCCGAGGGAGAGAGGCAAAATGAGGACTGGGGTATAGGCAAAGAACATATGTACTGCAGCTCAGTACTGCGTGGCAGCACCCACGCACTGTGAAAGACAGTAGGTACAAAGGGAAGTTCAAAGAGTCCACAGGTTACATGAGCAACCTGGCGAAAAAATGTCAGTTAGAAACGAGCAGCAGAAACCAGCTCTGTTTTCCTACTGCTGTGGCTTTGCTCGGCGATGATGACATACAAAGATTAAGCCTAACTGCACGAACTCCAGTTGTTTATCTCCTTTTCTATCATCGCCAGTAAGTGAAGGAGACATGTGGGTGTCACCTGCAAAGAAAAAAAAGAGAAGCTGCATTTCTGCGAGAAAAACATCTGCAGATCAGAAAAGGCAAATGGTCTTGTTTAATTCATGCATATCCAGTTTCCTTCCTGTCACTAATCTGCAGCACTGAATTTAGTCTCCTGGATTTCCTCAGCTTTATTATGCTGGGAGAGAATGCAAGAGAGAGGGAGACAGAGAGACTTGAGCAATATTAAGTGCCCAGAATGACTGCAATCACTGAGGTCATTTGTAAATCACTAAGATAGCCTGGCTCCCAGGCAAGGAGTTTGATTTCCCTCCCCCTTCCTCCCATCTGCTGAACTATGGAGATTTGCAACAAGAAAAGCTATCTACTGTGCAATCAATTTACAGAATAACAGTTTGTTTGGGCCGCTATTGAGGGAAGCTGACAGAAACTAGAAGTCCTGGGTCGCCAACCAACTCACAAGTGTTAGTGTCTATGTAGATGTAGAAAATGTGGTTCTTCTGTCCTTGCACGTTTGTGTCTGTGACAGAATGAATCTCTGCACCCAGTTAAACACTGCTTGCTGCATACATTGCATAGAAATCACTATTTAAAAAAGAGACTTAAAGCAAAGGCATCTCATACATTGGAACTACTGAGGGATACTGTATGTATGGACATGCAAACAACCGTACAAACACGGATGCCACCTTTAGTCTTTTCTCCCCATCATTATGTAAATATATAAAAATAAAATAAAATAAAAACCCAGTGAACATATGTCTTGGATTGCACATCAAGCACAGTATGCTCATTGCGTCTGAGGTATCTTTAGACTAATGATGTTTGATGTGGCTGTGTGCTGACTTGTCTGGGTCAGCCTACCAGCCCCTGAAATATAAGAAGTATTGGAAAAATTTTAAATTCAGACTGTCTGTATTTAAAAGTAAGACTTTCCTACACCTCCAAATTTGCTGTAATTTGCTGTAGTCCTGGACTTGAGATATATTCATAAGACTTTTATCCTTAAGCCCAGTGAGAACACTGATGACCATCCCTTTTTGGCTGCAGATCAGAGAATGGATTCCCTATGGCTCTGCTTTAGCTGTTCTAATTATCAAGAGTGCTTGTTGCACTCTTCCAATGCCCCAGCTACAGTCCAGGAAAACCAAGGACCTGACTAACCCTTCTTGCCCAGGTGCAGAATATGACATTCACCTTACCCACTAAGACCTCTTCACAAAAATTAAACTCACTTTTTCTTGATAGTTGCCATAATGAATGTTTGGTGAATAAAGATTAATTCCTTGTTCTTGCAAACAAGTTCTTGTGTCCATTTACTGAGGGGAAGAATCCATCTGATGTATCATTAGCTGTGTGAGGAAGTTGCATATCTGTGCAACTTGCTGTGGGAGTGTCTTCTTCCCTCATGTAAATGCTGGGCTGCAATCTGGGTCAGCAAACTAATGTTTCGCACTTTTGACTATCGAAGAGAACGAGAAAAATATCAGAAGTAAAAATGTGAAATCTAAGGGACTGATCAATGCAGTGCTGCCTCTTGCTGAATGGCATGAGCACTAGCAGCTGAGTAGCACTCTCGGATCAGTTAGGGCTGAGTTCACACTGTAATCTCTCCAATTTTAACATCTCATATACACATATAGATTGCAAAGAGACAGCAAAAACCTAAAGGATCCCAGACAGGGGAAAATACGGAGAAACAAAAGATTTTACTTGCTAAAGGCAAAATGTTTTTGTGCTGGGAACAGGAAACCAAGAGACAGTGCGAAGGATGTTGCGGGTGTTGGAAGAGCCACCACTGTAGTACTGTGCATACCTGGGTGACTCATCATCATTGTGATGCTGCCTTGAACTCAAATGTCCCTCCTCCCCCAGCTGAAGCCAGCTGGCTCATCCTGCCTGGTTGCTCTGTGTTTCTTCTCTGCTAGGGTATCATCTGGAAAGCACTTGGGCTGGCACAATGATGGGCTAGACATGGTACTTGTGAGATATACAGAATATACATGTGACACACACGGAAGTGATGTGCCAGTCCCTGCTTGAGGAGATGAAAAATGAAAAAAGGAAGTGAAGGGAGAAGCAGAGGCAGGGTGCTCATGCACAAGTACAAAGCTCAGCAGTTATGAGGGCAGAAAGCACAACCAGGACATTCTTCACACCACTTGTAAACTCTACCCACTGCACACACCAAGTGTGCATGTGTATCTTGTGGGGGACTCTGCTCCACAGGAACTAGAGGAGCTAGTGGCTGATCATTTGTAAGCTGTGGGATCACCTATTTTCCTGTAGTCACAGAGTTGCCCATCTCTCACAGGCTTTCCATAACCCAACACGTCCCCTATTACTTACAGACAGAAGATGACAACCTTTGGTTACCAGAAGACAGGGCTGGGGAACATTTAGGTCCATTTAGAAAGGAGGCAGCCTATCGGCTGCTGTGGGAGTAAAGGGGTAAAGTGGCATGGCAGTACACTGTAGTAATGGAGTATAGCAAATTGAAGACAGCAGAAAGTCAAAGCTCTGTGTCAGAATTTGTCTGTGCCACCAGGCTGGAGCCTTGTGAAGGTCATCTGATCCACTGCTCTTCAGGAAAGATCAGGAATATACCTCATTACACAGCAAGACGGTAAGTGAAGGTGACGAGTCTGACGGGAGCAGGAGGTTCAGACTAACTCACATTTTCTATTCCTCAGGAAGATTGTCAGGGTATTGACAAGGCATCCACAGCATACATTCTCTCTGCAAACTGTGGAACTTGCTTTGCATACCAAGGATAAGTTAGTCTGCAATATATTCTTGAGCAGATTGCGAGCATATTCATGTACAACAAGAATAAAGACTGAAATCTATTCCTGCATCTATTCCTACAGAAGCCCTCAAGCTCTGGGTAGCTGCTCTCCCCACAGTTCAACAATTTGGTGGCCAAGATCAACTGGACTGAGAGCTCATCAGAAAGACTTGGCAGAAGCAGAGTACTGTAGAGATTACATTAGACTCTGACCCAGAGAAGCACACAGATAAGCTTCACTGTCAGCACTGCCTCTGAGCTTTCATTGGCACTTCCTATGCGTATTCCTTACTGAGACTGCAAGCTCTTTGGGTTATTTTTACTAGTGACTACTAGTGCATTTTTGTACAGTACCTGGGACTCCAAGTCTTGGTCAAGGTCTTCATATTGTACAAATGACAGTGATAACTTTACAAGGTGTTATATCAGATCCTCATCCCTTCTACAGCAAATGTCATCACTAAAAACCATGGAGGAGAAAGTACTATAAAAACAAACCTGCAAAGTCGCAGGGGCTGGGACAGAAACACAAAAATGTTCTTTCTTTTTCTTCCTCCCACACATTTAACTTCCTTTCTGGCACCTCTCTTATGTACTTGGAACACATCTGGCCATCAGAGCTGTGGTCTTTCCAGAGCTTATTTTTCACTTTATCACTTATTTATGTGGCTACACATCAACATCAAAGGGAAGCCAAGAAAACAATATCAGCAGAGAGTTCTTTAAGTGTTATCTCTCATTTCACAACCCAGAAACCACAGGTGATCCCCTCACACTGAATTCAAGCACAGCACTGCTCTGAAGCAGTTCCATAGAGGGAGAGAATTGCGGATGCTTGACTTGCAACAAATTTGCAACATCACAGTACTAGGGGCACACAAGGAGGAAGAAGAGAGTGCATTTCAAGCGCACATACACAAGCCAGAAGACAAATGAATGTTTTTCAAAGGGTAGAAAGAAGCTCTATACCCACCTCACATCCCCTTTGCCCCCTCTCTACTACCCCCTCTTCCCCATTAGAACATGTTGAAAATGCTTTATTACAAGTGGAACATGTGTATATGGTTGAGAGGGGGTAAACGTTTACACATCTATTCAGTTCTATGAGAATATAACGTTTCTTTTACAGTTATGCCAGCATGGGTTACTATTTCCCCAGCTCTGGTCAATGTAAGGTCTCCTTGCACCAACAGTCCACACTGTTCAGTGACTGCTGCTTGCCCTGTTCTCTGGTTGGCAAAGTGTGGCCCTTTCTAATGGAAAAAAAAAAATTCCTGAAGAAACTTGCTATTTGAATGCATCAGTTGGTCCTTTTGCAAACTATATTATACTAACCCTCTTCCCTCATCCTGGGGGACCCAGAACTCATGAGGCTTTTTGCATCAGAACATAAACACAGACCTATGTTCCATCTGGCAATGGTGTCCTGTTTCCAGCAAAATAGCTGCACCAGTGGAAGATATTAAGCCTTCATGATAGCCTAGCTTGCCCTAAAAGAAATGTGTTTCTATCATTAGCTAGCAATCATCTCATGGCCTTTAACAGGAGCTTTGAGAAACAATCTTTATGATTCCCATTTTATGCAATTGCAATCATTGTGATCACAGATATGCAGTTATATTACAGTAATAATCAAAGACTTATTTTTTTCATACTGTACAAGCTGAAAAGTGATATTCCATGCCCTGAAGAGTTTAGAGGGTAAAGGCAAAATAGGTGAGAGCTCATTGCCTGGGAAATAGAATACAAGAAAATGTAAGGAATTATAATGTGATTGGCATGTGTGGCTGTTTGCTTTTAAACTGGGTGTATAAGGAATGAAAAGAGAGGAATATATATTGTTACTGCCTTTCAGGCTTAGTTGGCTTTGTTTTTACTCAAGCACCAGTTCTCATGCTTGAGAAGAGGAACACAATCTACATCTCTGTGCTACACAACACTGAACTGTCAGGGGTGACTGTTTGGGATTTACACTGGTGTAAGAGGGTGAATTTGGAACTGGAGCCACTTTTTTCTTCATAACCAACCACATAACCTGCCTGCCACAGCCAGCAATCTGCAGCGCAGGGTCTCCAGTTTCTGGCTAACTGGTTGAATCATCTCTCTCTTTTTGTGCTCTGAGGCCTTCATTAACTTCCTCTCTGCTCTCATGTATCATTCCTGGAGAGTTTTCGTAGGATGCTGTCAAATACATGTGAGGGAGAGATTTCTTTGCACTGAAAGGGCGAGCTGATCCCATTATCCTGACAAACTATGGTGCTTACTCCTGCCATCATGTGACTCTGGCAGAACTGGGCTCTGTATTTTATGCCTCACCCTGACCTTGGCTGCAGCATTGTATCCCCTTCATTCATTAATAGCTACAGTCCTCTTTACTGCAAGCTGTAAAAGCGGAGTAATAAACCTAATGGTATTATGTAGTGTAGACTCCAGCTCATGTTGTTATTCATTCTCCCAAAGCAGACACTGCTCAGGAGAAGAGATTGCTGCTTAATTAACCTCCTTCTGCATCAAGGAAGCTTTGGCAATTGGGTCATGTTAATTTAAATTTCAACACCAATGACTTTGATTTCAAAAGAACTGTTCCTTCCTTGCATCAAAACCAATTTGTCATCTGCAGCCCATTGGCCTCCAGGTTCCAGCTGCACTTGCAAATATTAACCCATAGGACAGGAAAATTGGTTACAATGATGCTGAATGAAAGCAAAAGCATTGTTGTCCCCTTTGCAGTGTCAGCATGTACTGGTATTTCTTTAGCAAATACTGAATCTCACTGATGACATCAACTGTAGGAAGAGGCAAGTCTACAGTAGAGCAGGAACCTTGTACCCTAGGGGAATAGTATGGTAGCACATAAGCTGGTTTGAAGAACTAATACAAGAATACACAGAGGCTATCTAATGGTTCTTTTGCCCTCTACTGAAGCAGAGACCTCTTGATGTGACTTGGAGAGTCCTGTGCACAGAGAGCACAGCAATGTGAAGAGGGATTCCTTCAAAACCTCAGAAGAAATTCAGCCATCCACTCACTGGGCAACAGCCTGGATCGTGAGAAGGTGAAGTCTCGCTGTGAAGAGTGAGACAAAGAACAGCTGCACATTCAGAACAACCTTCTGTTGTTACTAGGAAAAGAAGGACAAAGAGAAGCTCTTCTTCAAGGAATCAGATACTCTGAAGGAACAAAATCACAAATCCATATGAGATCTCTATTCCCCATGGACAAGTACCTGAACGTAGTTTAAATAAACCAGGAACTCCTGAGCCAGCAGATGTACAGAAACCATTTCAGGCTGAACTATGCATGCCACCTAAGTAATCCATTAAGTTTTTAGGACATAGATTTTTTTAAAAGCCTTAGAGTTCTTTTTATGCTAGGAATGAGTCAAAATGTCAGATTATTTTATCTTTTCCTTGGTGAATAAAGCAAACAATTTTTCAAAAACTTTGTGGATGCTCTTACTGAAAAAGTATTTCAAGAGACAGCTTGAAGCTTGAATCTAAATGGAGGGCCTGACTGTCAACCTTTTATTTATTTTGCATGGCAAGAAGGATGGAGAGAAAGTAAAAATTGCTCCATTATCTCAAAACTAAAATGGCAACCCTTACCTGTGTAAATTCTATTTCCTTTTCTATCGAGATTTTTCAGGTTCTGAAGGGTTAAATCACTGGTATGGAGCAACTCCAGTGCTGTAGAAAAAAACCAATGAGAACTTTCTAGTGCTGTATATGTCTCTACAGTGTAATGTGTCTGCAAAACCATATTGAATTATCTGATTAGAAAGTGAGAAAAAACAAAGGCAGCCTGCAGTGAGAAAATGAGATCCTCTGCAGAATCCATCTGCCAGCAAAGCAATTAGAAAGATGGACTTCTTAGAACAACAGTGATTGTCATTTGTGTGTGACACTCAGTGGGCTATGATTCCCTCAGATAATACTCATGCATTCCAGCACCTGAAGACCATGTGATGATCACTATGTAGCCCACTACATTTTCAGTACTTAGCTCTAATTTAATCCTGAACTAAGCTATTTAGCATGTGTGAGAGTGAACTCTCTTCACATAGAGAATGGGGCAGAAAGACTTGCTTGGTTGGGTTTTATTTCCTGTAAATGTGTTTCTCAGAAGGTTTGTGGATATGTATCTCCCTCCTCTGGTGCAGAATAAAGTAACACCCTAGTGGAAGATTTGAGAGATTTGATGTGGAAAAAAAAAAGAAAATGGGGAAAGAGTCCTCAGTAAAGGAGCTCAAACACTTGATAAAACTCATGGGAGATAATGTATTTACTTTTTTTCTCAATTTCATTATACTATTGTCATATTACATAATAGCATGGGAACTTTGTATTCATGAATAGTTTGCCCTAAAAATAGTTCTGCCCTGATTTGTTGCCAAATCTCCATGGAGGTCAAAGAAAATGCACACTGTCCCCCGGCCCACCCACCTCCAATAGTCAGGGCTGTCAAACTAGTAACAATGGATGAGGAGAAGGCTGAGGTACTCAGCAACTTTTATTGCCTGAGTCTTCAGTGTAAACTCCTTTTCCTACACCTCTCAAGTGGGTGGACTGCAGTGAGAAATGGTGTCCCTCAGAGGTCTGTGCTGGAACCTGTACATATCTTCACTGGTTACACAGACAGTGGAACTGAGTGCACCCTCAGCAAGTTTGCAGAAGCCAACAAGCTGAGCGGTGCAGTTGGCACACTGATGGATGGGATGCCATCCAGAGGGACCTGGACAAGCTTGGGAAGTGGGTCCATGGGAATCTCAAGTGGTTTAATAAAACCAAGTACAAGGTTTTGGCTGCAGCATTGTATCCATCTGGGTCAGGGCAACCCTTGTTACCAACATAGACTGGAGGATGAAGAGACAGTAAGCAGCCTGGGGAGAGGGACTTGGGTATGCTGGTGGATGAGAGGCTGGACATGAGCTGGCAAAGTGCACTCACAGCTCAGAAAGCCAAACGTGTCCTGGGCTGCATCCAAAGCAGCCTGGGCAGTGGGTCAAGGGAGGGGATTCTCACATGGGACTCCACCTGGAGTACTGCATCCTCAGCACAGGAAACACATGTACCTATGGGAGAGGGTCCAGAGGAGGGCCACAAAAATGATCAGAAGGATAAACATTTCTCCTTATGAGGAAAAGCTGAGAAAATTGGGGTTGTTCAGCCTGGAGAAGAGGAGGTTCCAGGGAAACCGTATTGCACCCTCTCAGTACTTAAAGGGGGCCTATAAGAAAGCTGGGGACAGACTTTTTAGCAGGGCCTGATGCAATAGGACAAGGGGCAATGGTTTTAAACTAAATAGATTTAGACTAGATATAAGGAAGAAATTATTTACAATAAGAGTGGTGAAACACTGGAACAAGCTGTCCAGAGAGGATGCCTCATCCCTGGAAACATCCAAGGTCAGGTTGGAGAGGGTCTGGGCAACCTGTTGTTGTTGAGGATGTCCCTTCTCATTGCAGGGACTTTTAGAGAGACCTTTAGAGTACCTTCCAACCCAAACTACTTTATGATTCTGTGATTTTCTCTGAACTCAGTTCTTTTATTCCTATCAGGTTGATTTTGTTTCTTATCAGGACTATGTAGAGACCCATTTCCCCATTTTCCTAGCTGTTTATTCACAAAAATGGCATGACTACAAGTTGGTAGACCACATGGTTGAAATAACCTGTATTGCAGTCATTTTGGCCATTTTATGTAGGTCCATACTTGACACTACAGTGAGTCCATTCATGGCCAATGACAGAGCCTAAAGAAACAGAGTTCATCTCATCTAACATCTGACATCAGTAATAAGCTGATTGAAGGGGCTCTGGAGAACTACCTTAGGTGCAGACACCTGCATTGGCTAGCAGCCTGTCTTAGGCAGTTCCCAGAAAAAAAACTTCCCACCTCTTGCACTTCACTCTACCTTCTGTTTGGTTCATCTTCTGCTTGAGCTGGGTACTCTGCCAGAAATCCTAAGAGAATAATATCATTGGCCTAGTCCAAAAAAAAACATCAGTTGGAAAGGAAAAGTGATCTGGGCAGGGAGTAGCAAGATATCACCGCTGGAATCCCTCTGTAGAAGCTCAGGTGTTCACTCACAGGTGGGTAGAAAACTGCTTGCTAGTCCTCCAAACAAGACTGCTCAAGCTGGTGCAGAAAATTCAGATTAGAAGAAAAATCCTTCACGTGCAGATTTTTTTATTCTTTGACACAGTTAAGGGAATTTAAGAAGCAAAACTCTGTAGGCTTGTGTGCTTGCTAGGAGGAAAAGAATTAAAAGGCTCTGTAATGTCCAGAGCTTCACAGAAGCAGACAGCTGCCAAAGAGCTACTTAGCTCAAGTGACCTCACAAAACTCTGTACCATGACTGCTCAGCAAACCATGTTAGTGGTACATGGTGATCTGGGGGATGGGAGTACAATGCTCATCTAAGCCCAGCCACCTTCTAAGAGCTACAATAGTCAAATGGGCCTGAGGTGCTGCCTGAAGTAATCATGTCTCACAGCGGGAAAGGCACGAGCAACAGCTCTATTTGCTCTTTCAATTTTTACTTGGTTGCAAAGAAATTCAGCTTTTCCCCTTGAAGACATGGGCAGCCTTTGAGTTAGAAGGAGATAAATAAATAAAAGAGAAGGAAATAAATGAATCAAGAATTAAAAATAGCATCTAACATTAAAAGAGGAAATGAGGAAATACAGAATATGATCCTGACATTTAATGCTCACCTATGCTTTATTACTTTCGGAATAAAATTGCAACAATTATAATATGAAATAGATCATTGTGTGTGCCCAACACTTGGAAATTCAACTGCTTTACTAACTGTAAGTGATACAAGTGTGCAAGGCAGAATGATTTTAAATTACTTAAATGATATTAAAAAATTCTTCAAACTATTTCCCTGCCTTTAAACCTATAGCGTTTGTACAGCACATCAATGCTGTCCCTGGACTGAAAAAAAAAAAAAAAAAAGGCTTCATTCTTGCACAGGAGCCTCTGAGTCATGGATATTAAACAAGAAAAGCTCAAATGTGGTTGAGATCATATTTTACTTCTCTGAGATCTCCAGTAAGTGGGTTCAGCATTGCCCCTGTTTGCTGTAGGTCTACTTGTGGGTGTGCTGATGGAAAAGCACTGGGCTTCAGCAGCATCCACAATTTCCAGAAAGCTGCATTCACGCTGTCATCTCCTGTTCCCGTGCTGTGGTCTCACTCAGTGACAGCAGGCTGAGACATGCGCTGCCCTGAAGCTCATACTCGCCAAGCCCCGCGCATTCCTCCTCTCCCGCACACAGGCGCACCCTCCTCCCCGCCGGTCATTCCCCGTGCGCGGGCACAGCGTTCACGCACCGGGGCCCGTTCTGGGCGGCAGGGGGGCAGCACAGGAGGAGCGGCGGGGGTCGGAGGGTGGAGGGGTGTGGGGTGCGGGGGTCCTGCCGGCGGCCATGGCACTGCCCCGCGTCCCGCGGCCCCTCCCGCCGCTCCCCGCTCCAGGCCCGCTGGAGGAAGCCACGAGCTGCTCTTCTGCACCAAGTGTCTGCGAACCGCCGGCAGCCACCTTCCCCCCTGCTCAGCCGCGGGCTGCACTCTGGCTCTCTTCACATTCACACTGACCCACAGCCCTTCCGCCACACGCACTTGGGAACGGGAGGGCAGAGAGGAAAGGGGGGCAGTTCCTGGTATCTCAAGAAGCAGTGTTTCTCTACCTGCTGATCCATCCAGACCAAAATTCTCCTTCTGCCTTTAAAGGCCTACAGGGAGCTAACTATCAGCACCCCACAGATTCTGGGATGTGCTTCACCTCAGCTTTGCATGCATCTGACTGCACTGCTGCAAGCAGAAGAGGCTAAGTTAGGTAACTGGTGGGAAAGCCGCGTGTTTCTTCTTGGAAACTACCTACTGCAATGGGCTGCTGCACACAAGGGGCTGCAGTCCTCTGTTCAACACTGTTTGTGAGCTGGGCCAAGGAAAACTGCATGTGGGAAAAGGAGCTTGGAGGTGCCTCTTCTGCTGAGATTCCATTCAGCCTCTCCCCAGGGTCCAGAGGAATTTGATGCATTTCCGAAAGTAATGAATGTTCTTGAAAGTGGTGACATTCAGTGCTGAGTACTAGAGGTCTCCCAGGACAGGCTTGGACAATTCCCACATGAGAGGATGTGGGGAGGGAAGAAAGAGGTCAGGGGTCTGCTTGCTGATTATTTCAGCAAATGAAAAACAAAATGAGGGAACTGGAGGCTCCAGAAGGCTCACCACAGCTCTCACTACTCTGTTCATTTCATAGTGCTCACTTGTCTCACTTGGTAAACAAAGCCTCATAATACAAACCCCAGGAATAAGCTTTACTTGATCTAGTCAACTATTCCAGGTTTAAGCTTGTGCTTCCTAGTTTAAATATGTGCAAGACAAAGTATGACTCCATCCCAGAGCAGCAGGAAATATTCCCTACATTTCTCATGAGCTCCCAAACTACTGATAAACTTTGGGCTTCTTGCCTGATATCCTCATGCGGTAATATTCCTATAGGCTTGTAAATTAAGAAGACAGCAGCACTGAGCAATGTGGGGTGATGATGAAACATTTCCCAGCAGGAGATTTGGGCTCTGCACAAACTTGGCTAAAGGACTTTCACTGTTTTTTTTCCTGTGTGGTGGTTCCCACCAGAACAACTGCCAGGATGCTATACCTGCAATGCTTCACCTGCTGACTGGGGAATGGCGTAGTGACCGTGCAGTGAAAAATGAACTTGAAGGACTGGATTTGTTCAAGCTTTGGGCTGTACCCCTGTGATACTGATAGTGCCTTTTCCCTAGCTCATGCAGCACCTGCCACAATGTGCCTTGTGGGCCTTGTCTGGGGCCATGTGAATCTCTGCAGCTGGACCTCAGTACGAATGGTCTGTCACCTGCAGAAGGGCACTGAGCTCTCAGCTGTGTCCACCCAGCACGACTGCGAGCAATGCCAAGTAGAAAAAGCAGGGAGCACATTCCCTTCTTGAGGACATCTGAGAGGGGGGACCAGCTAGACAGCCATTCAGTGTGAAAGCAAAGACCAGCGGTGCTGAGGAGGATGCCAAAGGAAAGACCAGCAGTGCTGAGGAGGATGCAAAAGGAAAGACCTGCTGGCTCACATGTGTTTCATAGTTACCCTCGGTATTTCGTCATTCGTGCCGAGGGCACGGTATTGCTGGTTCTGAGAACACAGCATGTCAAGTGACATTTGGCTGTGGTAGACCTATTTTACAATGACACTTCGTACCAACCCACAGCTCTCAAAATGAAAAGGGGGAGGGTTTGCGAGAAATGAATTCCTCTGAAAGGTATGGCAGATGCTTTTCTAAGAATATACTGCATGATAACACACAACACTTGCCAAAGGGGAAAGGCCAAAGGATATATATTGCCCTGCCCATCTATCAAGGAGGTCTGATAAGAACATTAATGCATACTCAGCTCATTTTTTACTTCTTTTTAAGTTATTTTTTTCATTATCTGTTTACACCAGAGTCTTTACCTAATTGTCTATGCTTGAATACTTTGGAGGGATGCTGAATTATAGAAAAATTAAGCTGAGATTCCCCATCTTTTTTCTCTTCCTCTTTTTTGGGGGCTGGCAAATTACAGCAGTCAGCAGCTGTCATGTCTTGTTAAAATGACAATCACACCCCTATTTGCAAGGACTAGGTACAAAATTACAAAACCTGACTCTAAGGTGAGGATGACCCCACCATAAATGTTAAACATGTATATCACAGAATCACAGAATATCCTGAGTTGGAAGGGACCCACAAGGATCAACGAAGTCCAACTTCTGGCCCTGCACAGGACAACAGCAAGCATCATACCATGTGCCTGAGAATGTTGTCCAAATGCTCCTTGAAGGTGTGGGCATATTTTAGGGCAGAGGAGGGGTAAAACTAACAATGTTTTTAAGATTTGAGGCCCACTCTTTAATGTAAAATTTAGGTTCTTCCTAGAAGGGGAACGTTGTGAGTTACTTATAAAGCCTCAGGGTGCCAGCCTCCAGAGTTACAGGAACTTCGGCTCAGAAAGCTTGCAAAAATGTTCCCTTTGCACCATTTTCCTGCAGCTAAATCTTGCTTTAGACTGTATGACTTGTGTCTATTAGTAAATCAGTGACAATTACTGGGGAAACCTCTCTCCCTGCAAAGCTGAGTGACTGTACCCAAACTGCTTATCTGGAGCTGGTACTGGAACATCCCCACTCCACATGTGTGGGGCCCTTCAGCGACAGCACCTGCTGGCTGCCCCAGGGTAAGGGTTGGCTCTTCTCTTGCCAGCACCATGAGCTGGTAACTAACACTTGGTCTTTGAGTTTAAATACCTTACAACACTCAAGCACAGTTGCGGGAGAACAGTGTGGCAGCAGCCAGAGTATTCCTGAAGCCCAGAGCTATTCATTCCAGAAGAAAGTACCTTATGGCAAACACCCAGAGCAGCATCTGCTGTTCACACAGATACGTGCAGGGTTCCTCACATCTGCATCATTCCTATGGCTGTGGCTGATCCAACAGGATTTACCTTATAAATACAGAGAACTGCAGTAAAATTCTGGGCACCCAGAACTCCTATTCCCTGAGCTCCCTCTTGAGGTTCCTAATATGCCCAGATTCGCCTTATCCTTTGGAGGGAGAGCTCAGCCCTGCTTTAAGCCCTTAACATTCACTTGCCATGTCTGTTAGACTCTGGAGTGAACTGTGTGTTTCTGGAAGATAGTCGCCTGCCCAAATTAAATGTCTGTTCTATTTCTCACAGCCATCATTCAAATCAGGCCCTCCTTCAGCCTTTTTGTGCCATTTTCACGGATTTTGCTACTGCAGTCACTGCTTAGGAGGCCTTTGAGGTCAAAGGTGAGAAAACCTCAAGTGCCTCACCAGGAACTGTGCAGAAATAAATTTCAAATAAATTTCATTTCACCAATTTACCCTCCAGTCTGACACTGCTCAACTGTATTAGGATTTAGTTATCTTCACTATATGTTAGAGGTACTATATATGGTCTACTGGAGAGTCAAGACTCAGAAAGATTTAAACAAAAACAAAATGTATGTGGTTGAGGAAAAAGCCTTGAGGAATTCTCCAGCCCTGTCTTGACTGTTGGGAGTGTTTTGGGCTAGTTAGTATTTTAGGACATGTTTTCATGATCCGTTTTACCTGATCTCAATCAGCATCATCAAGAAAAGACATCGCCATCCATAATGCCCCTTTGGCCTCCAGCTGCACCACCCCACCCTGTTGTGGTGGTACTGAGATTATTTTGGCTATGGGATGAACTGGAACAAAGATAGGATTTAGGTTGCACAGTTGCACAAGGGCTAGTGCTGCTACAAGGAAGAGAGAGACACTGGGCTGGGGATAGGGATATAGGGGGCAGGGAATGATCCTGCCCATTTGGGTAGAAATTGCTCTTAGGTGAGGTCAGGCTGTCAGTGAAACCACACTTGCAGGACAGGGGCCCTTCCTTCTTCTCTATGTGATGAGACAATTCAGACATTGTGCAATGTCTTCTCACTCGGATCACAGTAATTTATACAGTAAAACCCCACCAGTTTAATCATTAAAAGATGGCAGTTTTGGCCTACCTGAGAGAAATGCTGAGGTGGAAGGTTGACAGCTACTTTAGCTTAAGAGATAAGAGCTGATACTTGGCAGTAGCATGAACTAACTGCAAGCCAATCCTCTTTTGGTGGGAAAGGTTTAGTGCTGCCTTGTGTAAGGTTGCTGTCACAAGAAGAATGTTTTGGCACCTCAAAAGCAGCACAACAGTGCCCACAGTGTAACAGCAAAGGTGGCCCAGTTTGTTGGTAAACAGTGCCGCTCCCTGAGGAGAATTTCCTCTTGAAGGTTGATGATTGCCAATGCAAAGTAGAGGTGCCTGCAGCCTGGAGCTTTAGGAGCACAAGGATAAACTTTTCGTCATGTCTTCACCAGAAGACACATGAAACATGATTCGCCACTAAAACGTGTTGATTGTCTGGGCTTCAATGTCCCTGAAATGAACACAAGCAGCTTAAAAGATAAGGTGCCATCAGCTAAGCACTGCTCTTGCCCAATCTTCAAGGACTGGAGCTCTTGGTGGCATTGGGATTAAAGAACTGACCTGTCTTTGATCACAAAATACCCTGGCATCTGCCTTCCCTTTCCTGCTAAATGAATGATGGTTGCTGTAAACACACACTCTTGTAGAAAGCTTTCAGCTATCAAGGGGAAAAAATGTCCCAAAATTATGCAGACAACTGTGTTAGGCATTTACACAGTTTGGAGTGTACAAGCTAACTGTGGCCTTTATGCCATTTGCTATTAAACCAGGGAATCGAGCAAAAGCCTTGAAGAAACCCGCAGCACTTAATCAAGTGGATCTCCATATCAGCAAATGCAAGTTAAATAAAAATGTAGGCAATCCCTGAAAATGCAGAGCAAATGGATTACCATGCACATGGTATGCACGGTTCTGCTGTCCATTTCAGCACAAAGAGAAGTACCAGTGCTCACCTGGGGCACCCACAGTACCACCCTGGGGCCCCACCGGCCCCATGCATGAGTGAAAAGTGCAGGAAAGAGAACATTTCTCGTGCAAAAATTGCAAGCAATAATACTAAAACCAAGAGGCAGGTGTGTTCCTCTTTAACTAGCTGAAAAGTCTGGTAGTATGTGGGTGAATGAGGCCAGGGTCCTGCTTCAGAGAGGCTGTTGGGGAGGAACTGACTGTGATTCACTTCAGGAGAGCGTTGGTTGATGGTGAGGAGGAGGCTGGTATCCTTTGCTTCCCACCACACTCACTGGTGCAGTGCCTGCAGTCACAGGGCACAGAAAAGGGGGAAATGAAGAGATAGGGGTGGCTGCAAGTAGAGGGGGAGATCAAAGCTTCTTCCTTTCCCTCCTCTGCTTCTGGACCCTCAGTTTGAACTTCTGTGTCTTATTTCTGTTGTGTTTCTTGGTGTTTGTTTTCCCTAGAGGTTCACCTGCAAGGGCAGACCTCTGTGAAGAGAATCCCTTCCACACTGTGCCAAAAAAGAACTCCTGCTCTGCTAGAGATCCTGAGCAACAGCAGCTGGCAGGCCAGGCTTGCTATCCCTGCTATCCCTGCTATCCCTGCCATCCCTGCTGTCCCTGTATCTGGGACAGGGGCAGGTGGTTGCTCCTCGCCCTTTCTGCTGACACCATCAGAGTAGCAACAAGCTTTACAACTTCAAGAGCCAAGTCATGTAACCAGTTCTGTCCTCCCAGCTGCATTTGCCTCACAGGATGGCAGCATTTGATATCTCAAAAGATAAAGAATATTTTGTTGTAAGCAAAGGAAAAGCTAGAGAAGATTCATGGTGGTACTGGGGGTGTGGGGGGGAATGAGCTCAAAACCATAGACAAAGCAAAAGTCTGAATAGTCAGATGAGAGAGGAAGGTTATAGTGTGCAAGTGAAGAGGCATTTGAATCACATTGCAAGCTTGTACTATAAAACGATCTCTACCTATTTCCCAGAAGGTGATTAGTTTGCATAATTTGGAAGTTTTATGAAGGGTATTCATTGGAACTCAATGAATAATTATTTTTTTGTGTTTCATTGGCAAATTTGGAAAGTCAAGAGGATTCATTTCAGTCAGACCGAAAGGGAAAAAAATGATATTTTTTTTGTGAGCTGAGAAGTAAAACAAATAATAATTTGGAGCCTTCGACTCAGACATTTGTTCCTAAAAATTTCAATGCTTGATTTTGATGGTGGTTATTTAAATATTGTTTGAATATTTCAAAATACAGAGATTTTTGAAAAGAAAAAAAAGATGCTTTGAAAGAAAAACCAAACACTTTAATTTGAAAAAACACTGAGAGGAATTGCATTGGAAATTCTGAGGGTTTTTTTTCTTGATATTAAAGCATATGATTGTACTGGCCGAGCTCTTGAAACGTATTACTATCTCCTGTCCTGAACTTTTGGCTGCAGAAGTTAATTTCAAAAACAAAAGCCCCATTCCAAGGTTCGACAGTTCATCATGCAAATCTAGATTCCTCAAGACTCCAGAGCCTGCAGGTCCATGTGTCTCCAGCTCCTCAGGGGCCTAGGGACTCTAACTAAAAGTTAACCAGCAACTGCAAAGTCACAGAGAGAAATTATAGCCGCGCTCTCTACAGAGCCTGCATTTGCCAGCTCAGTGTGTTATGACATAACACACAGTCTACCATGACATAGCTTGGAAATTAAATTACTCTGTTTCTGGACGCAGTATTAAAAGAGCAACAACAAAAGCACTCTTATAGAACTTTCGTAGTCAAGTCCCTTCAAGTCAGGCATGGGTGGTGCTGTAGTTTGGTAGCTGTTAAGGAATGGAGGAATGGCAATGACGAGAGACCAAATCCTGCCCAGGACCTCTAGCCCAAAGCCCTTGGTACAGAGATACCATGTATTTTCACTGAATCTTGACTCCTGGCAATAACTCAACACAGGCTGACATATCAGGCAGGCAGTACTGCAGCAATACCGCTTACAAGGCCGTGGCAGCCAAATTTGTTGATGAAGTTAGGTCTTTAGAGTACTGAGAACCAGGCAGTCTGCTTTATACTACTTCTTTTAAAAGACATAAGTTAGGCGCTGACATTTGAAAATCATAAGAAGTGGGTTAATACAATGGCCATTTAAATGAGCAAACATAGCAAAAAACCTTAGGAAGTGAAACTTTCTCAAGAAAGTTTTGCGTAACAGCACTTGCTCTTGCTGCAAAAGGTTCCCTTCACATTTTTCTCATTTCACCCATTATTGCTTATAGATAGAAAAAAAGACAAAATTGTATGTTGGAAGTGTGTAAGACACCCTTGGGTCTTCTTTGCAAAAGAGCTAATGATTTAAAAAGGAAAATTGTTGTTGGGAACTTGAAAAAAGTTTTAGGAAAATATGTACATGCATTTTCTGAAAAATTTCCCCTTTTCCTTCAACATTTCATCAAAATTGTAAAATTCAAAACATTTCCTCCCATTTTGCATAGAACTTGATTTTTTATTGGACCCCATCCAACACATTTGTTTTCTTTGTATGTACCAGATGTTAATCTCACTGATCTGTAAAAGAAAAATTTCCCCAAGTGATGTGTTACCCACAAGCCTGTCCTTCTTTTTATAACCCCTCTTACTGATTTTGCAGCCTTATTTCATAATCTCTTTCCCCTCTAGAAACACATTTACAAAACTTGATTCTCCTCTTCATCCCTAGTATATAGGCCAACCAAACTGCTCACTGCCATACTTTTTAGTATCTGTTATCCCTGTGGCCAAAACATTAGGAATTCTTTTGGAGGATGGATCTGAATTTTAAAATGCAGGATTTCCTAGCTGGGTTTTCAGGTGGTGATAGTGGCAAGAGCCAGCTAGAGCTGTGAAGAAGCACTTAAGTTGGATGCTCACTGCAGTCAGAGGCTTTAAAGCAGGCATTAATCAGTGCTCAGCTTAAATAACCAGGAGAGCAAACTGGTCACACTCACACATTCAAGTTAATATTCTTAGAGTTGCTATAGACGTGACTGTTTAAGAATATGAGAAAGATAAAGCTTGTAGGGAGCGTTAATATCTGTCAGCAAACAAGTATAGTAAGAAAGAGCTTCCAAGCAGAGGTAGAGCCTTGTCAGCTTTTTCAAGCTGTCACTTTGACTAATGAAAAACTTCATCCCCTCCTTGCACATCTGGCCTTTCTGACATTTCAGGGTTTTGTTTTCATACTTAGCCCTGGTAGGCACTGTGGGAAAGGGGAATAGCTGAGTCCTAGAAATGTGGTTTCAAATACTTTGTAAACTAGGGAAGACAAAGGAAGTTTGAGTTATCACTAATGCAAGGGTAAGGCTTTGTACATGAGATCAGGTTCTGTGGTGAAGAGTGGGCTGAACAACAAATCCTGCAGCTGAGACATTTTGGAAGGCATAGGCCCTGCTTTTATTTTGCTGACTCACCTGATACCAGCCACAAACCCAGCGCTTGGCTATAGTATCCCATTTGCAGAGAGGTCTGCTTTATGGGGTAACTATTTTTTTTGCAACTGCTACGCTTCAAAACCAGACAGATTCCTGCAAAGTCTGGGATTTATTCTATAATCCTCTGCTAGAAAATCCTTATCATTGTTTTCCAGAGCCTCTGGCCTATGATTTAATACATATTCTAATGGAAACTCCCAATCCTTGCATACATCACTGTAAACTTTTAGTAACCTGTGGTGGCATGGACCAAAGGCAAACAGATCGAGCATATAACTTCCTTACATCAGGGCATAAACCCAACAGATCTTAGACATAATTCCCAGGAACAGATTCTCTGACAAGCCCTGAAAGAACAATCTGTGATATAGCCACTGTGAATTCTATGCTTTCTGTAAGTAAAACTGCAGGGAAAGAGGCAAGGAGAAGGTGTGGGAAGCAGAAAAGTGAGGTGAGGTTATATCAAGGAGGGATTCTGAAGTGATCCCCATCCCTCAGTGCTGTGTTTCCATACCACCTTGCTCTGTCATGCAAAATTTAAAGAGCATTACTGACAGGGATGCAGGTGGTGCATTATCTGGTCTTCAATAAAATGTTTTTTTTTCATTCACAAGAGGCTTCTGGGCAGGTTTTGTCTGGGAATATATTTCACTCACAGCCTAACAGTGACATCTGAAAGCACCGAAAAGCTACATATAACCATCACTGATGCAGCCACTCATATTTCTTCCCAGTCATCCAAACATCCTTTCCACTTTTGGTATTCTCATTTCATCTCTATCTCATGACAAGCCCTCTGAGATTTTCACACAGAAACTGTTTCCCCAAGATGTCCAAGGCTTGTGGCTTGTGTTCCCAAACTCGGTGTGCCCCTGGGAAGAGATATATACCTGTGCTGTGCTTCTGAGATCTAGTCCCTGCAAAGGCAAATCAGACAAAATGTGGATGTGGTTGAATGTGACAAAATACCTTCAGAAGCCTTAGCCCATGATCACTATTCACCTCAACTGCTGAAACACTCTCTTTGCTGGTCTTGACAAAGGTTGGCTCACTGCTCTGCATTCAAAATGTTTGTGTGAATCCATCAGTTTGAACCCCTTGTCATTCTTTTTGTGCATGTCTGGTGATTTCCCCCTTCTGCTATATTACCATTTCCTTCCTTCATTTAATTTAATTTAATTTCATTTCCCAGCCCTTCCCATTCTATCAGCTCAAATTCACTCTTCAGAAATGGCCTCCAGACTTTGGCAAACAAAGTTGATCTTCATTACTCAAAGAGGTACTTTAGAATGTGCTCTGTGCCTTTCCTTGGATGAACTTCCCACTGTGAGCTTAGGAAAATGCCTTTCCTTGTCAGGTCTCCTGTCTTTCAAATATTTGCATTCTCTGTATATCTACTGAGCTGGAGCACTCTCTCCTTTATGTAAACTTCATTGAGTCTTCTGCTTTTTAAAGGATTAATTCTAGGTTTTCCATGAGTCCTGCTTTGATCTGAAATTTGAAATGCCATAATTTTTATTTTTTTTAATCAGAAACTAAATTAGCTCTGTGCAAACTGGAAGTAGGCTCTTAATTATGCTCTCCATCTGTACCCTTTAAAAGTATTTCTTACACATCTCATTTTTAATTAGAACGTCACTCCTCATACGTTTTCAGCAAAGCTTTATGATTTATTCTTGTGTCCCTCATGAAATGCAAACTGCTGTACTGTCAGAGCCAGGGACTCTAAGAACACAGCTACCTTTTGTTGTTTTTTTCTTTTACAATGCTTTAAGAAATTAAAGAAAGTGGAAGTAAAACATTTCTCCACTATTTCTCCAGTCACAGGGTCTACTTAACTGTTTCATTTTAAATTTGGGGGGGTTCCTTTGGTTCTTTGCTTATTCATGAAAACAGAGCAGCTTTCAGTGTTCACTCCGGGGTGAACATGTCTGCTTTACTCTGTGTCCACTCACAAGTGACTGGTCTAGGAACAACAGATATGTGGAGCCCTGCTTTGGAAAGCTCCTTCCAGTAAAGGAAGGTCCTTAAACATCTGCCAATGTACTTCAGGATCTCTATTCAAATTCCTTCTAAAATCTCTCCCTTGCCACAACCCTGAAGAAGAGCAAGGAAGTCTGTGTGTATAGACCTTTTCATCCCTGTCTCTTTATTTCTGTATCTCTTTCCATACAGCTCAGGTCTTACATTTTGACTGCAAGCTGCATGGGGCACAGGGTGGGGGCAATACAGTCACATGGGCAGGGGGCCTGGTTGCTGCTGGGGCACAAATAGACTGTGACAAAGAACATATAGCAAACCCAGCTGGGTAAGGGCTACAATGCAGACCTACCAGGCTAATTTAGAACTGGTAGCATGAAAAGTTGAGAGGCAATTTGCCCTCTGTAGTGGATAACTATAGATGCCCTGAATATCAGGAAAGTTTGTTAGATATAATTAGCTTTACAGTAGGGCAAACAAAGCCTACATTCTAAAAAGAAATGCCAATAATTGTAGCACAAAGAAAAGCTCACACATCCACCCACACCTCAAATCCTTCTGGACAATCTGCTGGTCAGCAAAACTGCACAAGAAATGTGCTCTGAGAAGCAGTGAAAGGAGAACTCCTCAGCTACTGCTGTCCTCACTTCTGCTGAGGCTGAACTGAGGGCACAGCCTTAGGACTGGAGAGCAGCATCTACAAAACCAGGTTAGAAGCTGACAAAAAGGCAACATTTCTGAGAGACTTAAAAATCAGTGTTTTTGTGATATGAATTGAGGTCCCTTTAGAGACTAAGACTGATCCACCAAACTTGGTCATATCTAGGCCTTTACTTACACTAATCAGGTTTTAGTCCTTTCATGGTAATGAAACAATATTTTTCCAGTCACTGTGTTATTTCCTTTTCTCTTTACCTATTGTTTTGTAGAAAAGATTTTTTCAGCCATGCCACTTAGAGGTCTGGATTTTTTTCAAATGACAATGCATTTCAAAACCCCAATAGGTTTGTGGCAAACTAACATGGTAAAAACGTGAACTGTTTAACATAAGACATGATCTCACATTTTGAGTTTAACAAAATATCCTGAAACTAGATACTTATGCAAATTATAAGAATCTCTTCTCTCCATTACATCTCAAGTAATTCACCAAGTAAGTTCCTGTCACAGAAGAAAAAAACACGGGCAGCATGAGACAGGCTTTAAAGTCTGAAAATAATTTTGTGAATAATAACATTTTACAATGGGAATTCTGACAGGGTGTCAGGAGGAAGTTTTGCCCTAACAAGCATTCAATGAAGAAAAGCAAATCACTAGAATGCAAGAGACTAACCCCAACTGAGCAAGAAACTTACATGAGAAACCTGGTTATTTAACTTCCTAACAATGTGACTAATCACTGGAGTGCCGTCCAGCGTTCAGGGTAAATCACATGTCCCTCCCTCAGCTAAGTTCAAGGAGGCCGTGAGACCCAAACCACTCCTAAGCTGATCCCTCTCTTCAAGGCTCTGCAGTTTAGCTCTGCGAGGCCCTCAGTCCTCTCCCGTGCTCTGACCCTTTGCTATGGTAGCATATGTAGAGGATAAAGGTTTCCTGTGATCTGGGAATTAATATCACCCCTTAGGACAAAGAGTACTATAGTGTAAGTATGTGCACCGAGCTTTTGGACACAGCAAGCACAAAGCACAGGGTGTTTCAAACAGCCTGAGGAACAACCTGAATCTCAAAAGTAGGGCTCTTCTTTCACCCATTACCTTGCTCTGGCCCTAGGTCATGTGTAAAGTTCCATTTATGGAAAAAGGTAAAAGAGTTCTCAAGATAAGATAGTCAGGGCAGGAAGATACCAGACTATACAGACAAGAAGGTGCAGTAAGTAGGTAAGATAGATCCTATGGCTGTAGCCCACACAGCATGGCTGTGATACACAGGTGGATCAAGCAGAAGTCCAGAGATTCTTGATCAGCTGAAGACTAGTTAGAAAAGGGGCACAGCAGAGAGAAAAGGTGTCCCCAGAAACTCTTATGGATTTTATTTTAGGGGAAAACTCGTTCAGTTACCAATACCTTGTTCCATGCTACAACAGCTAGGAAGGATGGGAACACCGAAGGTGAGATCTTATTTGGAACAAGATCTCTTTTACTGCATCATCCATCTGCTATCTGCATACATTAACTCAAGATCCAAAGCCTGATTAGCAAGGATAGAGGGCACCATAGCAAGGTGATCTCTAATAATTAGAAGGGATAACCCAGGGCAGCCTGGGCTCACCTCAGGCTGCCCTGGCTGTGAAGACAGACATGACTTCCAGACTCCAGAGGAAAACACACTGTGCTTTACCTAAAAGAGCAATTATCATAACATGGGACTTTTAAGGAGGAACAAAGGAAAGAATTAAAAACTTGTGGAGCTGAAAAGGCACACTGAGAAAAAATATCCAGGAAACTAAATGAGTGCCACTGGAAACAATGCTTGCCAAAGCAGTCTCAAACACCAGAGAGAGGAGTGCCAGAGCACTCTCACTCTTGGTGTATAAGATGCTGTGAATATGTGGGGCACGAGCATGGAGTTTTGCCTGGTAATCCTTTGCCAGTGTTTCATGGCTAATTGAACCATCAATTTGGGGTCTCAATCAATTATCAGGTGATATTATAGTTGACGAGGGTCAAATGCATCATTTGTTTAACTGCATACCAAACCCAAGCCCAAAAGATACAAAGGACAGATAATTTAGTTACTACTCTGGATATGAAAATGCCAGTCATAACCTGGTAATTTCATGTCATAAATCTCACAGATATTCTGGTATGTGATGTTGCAATAGCATTTATTTAAGATTATATTTAATATTAAAATTGATTTAAGCTTGTCTAACCAGTAATACAATATGTGCCTGACTCATTATTAGGGTGCATTTCATTTTCCCATAGCTGTATTTTTATTTATCAGTTCTGTTTTGAATGCTAGTTGAGATTAAACTGAATGTGAATCTGTAATTACAAACAATTGTTGCATCGCTTAAGTATGGAAGCAGTAAACTTATTTATATCATTAGGTATTTATGTGATTTCAAGATCAGATTCTTATCCTGGATCTTCGGATTGGGCAGGCTACTGTTCAAGAGCTAATGCTGTTAGTTTTTCTAGGTCACAGTCCAAAAGCAGGTCTTTGCAATTTACTATATCTACATATATAAGTGATGAAGCACCTTCTAAAAGAACTTCTCAAAGTCTGTGTAAAAAAAAAGAGTGCTGACCTTCAGTATAACTGAAGTGAACCATTTTTATGGAATTCTTTAGGCAATGATTCATGGATATGACAGCCTAACATACAAAAAAAGCAAAATGATTTTCAGACCTTACATGACTTCCAAAAGGCCCATGGGTGAAAAGTGTTTCACTGAGATTTGAAATGACACAGGTGCTCTAAGCAGAGATTGCAATAATCAAAGCTCCTGCAGCGTTTTTCATCTGTTGATGTCAAGGTAGTTAGACAGTAAAGTCCGTCGGTAGGGAAAATTCTGTACAGATGTGGAAGTCATTAGCTATAAACCTAGATAATTTTTTCTTGGGAACAGGAAAGCTTAAAGAGGTTTAACCCTTATGATTCAAGTCACATTGCTGATATGAAAAAATTAAGTAATTGCAAGTGTAGTCAGTATTTTGGAGGGGGCAGCAATTTTTTAACATCAAAAGCACTAACATTAAAGCAAGCAAAGATATTGGGGGTGGAGGAAAGTCCTTCACAAAAAAACCAGCTTGCAGTGATTCACTGTGCCACATTAGGCAGAAGTATAGTTCTCTCTGTGTTGTCCTAGAAGGAAATACCTGATTATTTCTAAAATATTAAGTGCTATGATTCTGCAAGCTGGCAGCACCAAAGGGCTGAATTGCTCTAATGGATGATTACCTTTCCTCCCACAATTCTTCAAGCAGAATGGACGGCAGTTTCAGATTGAATATATATTTTCCATCTGCTGAATAGTTGTTTTTGTTCGTGCTGTTTGAGGTTAACTGTGCACGTACTAATCAAACCCACTACTTCCTTTCTCGTAAAACCAAAACAAAGCTTCATATTACTTTCAGGTACAGCATCTTGGATCAAAGCTATATATACACACTGGCTCTGTGTGGGTTCAAACATTTCGAAGATTCAGTATCCTGAAAGGTGTCATCTCTTTTCCAGTCCTGAGAGTTCCAGTCTGTCTTAACGTCTCAAGGCATCAGATACCTTCAGCCCCTCCAGCATCTGTCCCAGCACAGGAATGCTCTCAATATTGGTCACCATGGGCTTTCTCTGCACAGCCACCGCCAGTGCTGAAGGTGGGTAGATGAAGGAGGCAAGGTATCTGGGGGAGTCTGCCTCTTTTCAGTTTCACATCTTTGCAGGTGATGGATTTGGTACAACAGGGAGAGGGAGGTGACACAGGACCGGATGGGAGCAAGGTCTTGGGGCACTGCAAGGTATCTGGAAAACCACACAGAGACTTTAGAGCAGTACCATCTGCGGGGACGCTGGGCAGGATTCAGAGCACCTCAAGAAGGAAGACAGATTTTGACAAACCAGGCCCTGCAAGTGAAGTTATGGCAGCTGATAACATGGGTATAGAGGTTTGAATGGATGGAAAAATTCTACTCTTCATCTCAAATTCTTGCACTGCAGAATTGAAGAAGATAAGCCCTGCCCCATTATGGACTGATACAAAATGAGATTGAACAAATAACACTGAGTCTTCACAGCTTATTAGAGCAAAAGTCAGAGCCTTCTCATTGTGTAGCAGGATAGAGCATACAAGTTGTAGAAAACTGTCAGTGGGGATGTACATGATACACTAATTTCCCCTTAAGATTTATAATGTCTTTTTTACAGTATGTTTATCAGGCTTTGCTGTGTGCTGCTATATTGTGGCTTGGGAATAGCTGGTTAAAAATAAGGAGAAAAAAGTTCAGAAACAAAAATTTGCAAATGGGTTTTCCATTCTGTTTTACTGTAACCCTAATGGTTCTGTTCCATGTTCCATACAGGTTGTTTCTAAATGTGAACATGCTTACTTCTACTATGCAGAAATTGTGGTTTACACGCCCAATTTTAAAATTCAATTTTCAGTCTTACCATCTGAAGTCTATTTTTTTCCGTTTTCTTATATATATTAAAAAATTTCTGTTGAGGGAAACCAAAGCATGCAGGTCATTCATTGCTCCAGTAAGTGGGCCAAACAACCTATTATTTAAGTAGCAAGTAATTGCTGAGATTCATAATATAATTTTTAGTAATCAAAGTATTTCTTGAGCTTTTTAAAGAAGATAGAATATTAAGTGCAATGCTAATGGGAATTGTGGCCTTGGAGTCCTTTTTTTGAAAGCAGCATTTCTAGGAAGTACCCATGGATAACAGGAGGTGGTAGGACTCCCTTCCTACAGTGCAGGTTTCAAGTAAATGACTGCAGATCATTTCTTGACAGTTCACTTACCATCATGCTCTTTACTTCCTTACAGTAATGGAAGTGACTCAGCCAGCAATGGTGTTGGCCAACAGGCAAGGAGTTGCCAGCTTGGTGTGTAAATACAAGCACATCGGGAACGCACAGGAAATTCGAGTGACGCTGCTCAAACAGACGGGGGACGGGTTCACTGAAATCTGTGCCTCAACCTACACCTCGGAGTTCCGAACGTTCCGTGTGCAAGCGGTCATTCAGTGCCGCGTCAGCCCCGGCCGAAACAACGTGACCCTCACCCTCGCTGGCCTGCAGGCCAACGACACCGGCCTGTACGTCTGCAAGATGGAGCGGATGTACCCCCCTCCCTACTTCACGAACATGGGAAAGGGGACACATCTCTATGTCATTGGTAAGCCACAGCTTTACAGCACCGTGATATTTCCAAGCTAAGGGAGTTGCTATTATGTCTCAAAGGTCTTTAGAGTTCTGTTTGTAAGAAGTGAGGGTGAACACTGGTTTGAGCTCTGAAAATCATGATTAGCTCTTATTCCTTTCATGCCTCCCTCCACACACCTAAAGCAAGCATAGTCAGAGTCATGCAATCTAGTTAGCAACTTAGGGATGTTTGATAGCATAAGCAACACCATGTATATCTGGACAGTTAGATACAGAAGTAAATAGCAGAGTAAGATGTATGTTCTTCTACAGACAAAGCCTATTTTCACTGGAGGTTGAGTGGGCAGGGACTCAGAGGTCAGTCCTGGTAGTATCCTGGAATAGCACATGCTAGAGAAAAACAGAGTGGAGGCTGATTTACTGACTATAGGGCCATCCTTAGGAGGCTCATGTGTGACATGACTTGTGTGATATCCTATGTTTTAGATCCAGAACCTTGTCCAGACACTGCCATATATCTCTGGGTATTAGGAGCTACTGCCTCAGGATTTTTTCTTTACAGTATCATCATCTCAGCTGTTCTTGTGGCCAAAGTGGTAAGTGCCATCAATTCAGCCTCATTCTGCTAATAATGCCCTTTGTGTGATGAGGACAAGGAGAAAGAAAGGAGAACACCAGGAACAAACGCACTGGGATGTTCCATTTTACTAGTGCAATGCTATTACAGTACTGTAAGATAAGAGAACTTCCTGGAGCTGCCACTTATATTTGTTTATAGCTCATTTGTGTTGCCAGAGTACTAGGAAGCAGTCAGCTTTCAGCAGCTGGACTGAGCCTGGCTTAGACTTGGATGCTTGAAATGGGTCAGAGTCCTGGACACTTCGGGGATCAAAGGCAACAGGAGATCTGTTGATTTCTTAACTGATTCACACAAAATCACAGGATTTGGTTTTTTCCTTTTCTCACCATTCACCTCCATGCAAAGCAAATTTAAAGAGGCTTCTCCTTGGATAGTGGGGAATCGTAACTGAAAGAATTTTTAACTTCACAACTAGAAATCTCTGCACAAAGGCATGCAAAATGTAAGCCTGTGTTGCCTCTTTCCATGGGAGTCTGTAGTACTCACAGAAATGAACCTGATGGCAAAGCTTAAAACCAAACAGTACCTCTGCCCCATATTTTTCAATTAGCCCTTGTCCCTAGAGACTAAATTAAGCTGTTTGGTGTGAACACTCCTAGTTTTGCAGCAACACTGAACTCTGAAGCAGGAGTACCTTCAGAGGGCTAAATGAAGGGCAGAACTCTTTAATATATATATATATATATGTATATCTAAATAGCCTCTGTACCTCCTGATCCTCCCTCAAATGGTCTCAACAGATCTCCTATAAAGAGGTATGTCAGGGAAAGGGGTCTCGAACACCTTCTACTCAGTAAAGGCAGAACATCCATCAGTTTTCTCTAAAATGTGCTGGTCAATGATTGTGCCGTTATCATTTGTTTATTTTATTGTCTTCCCATATTTGACAGATAAAGAGAAGACGATGTCTTACTACTGGAGTCTATGTGAAAATGCCTTCTGAAAAGCTAGAGAAAAAAGTGATTCCATTCCACATCACTGGTAACTGTAACAAGGAAGGAGAGAAACCATTTCCTAGCTGGGATGGAGAGTCTGCTAATTCACTTAAGTTAAAGAAATAAAATTAATTGTCTTATTACAAAGGTGTATGGGAAGGAGAGAGAATATTCCCTGTAACATCAATGGTTTGGAGGAGAATAATTATTGTATGCACTAGTATTAGAAGATTAACCCTGTCACATAAAAATGGCTACATTAGGCCATTGAATCTTTGAGATGTATTGTACCAATATGTAGTATATATACATATATATATATATACATATATATATATATATATAGCATTAAGAGCTATTGCTGTTCCAGTTGAGCATCTTACTGTCACATTTCACCATGCCTACTGATCAACTGAAATCCAAACACTATTATGACAGAGGCTTGTGTGTCATTGCAAGGCTGATCCCACAGGTGTGGGGGGCAGAGGCAGAAGAGCACACTAATGTACAAAGGAATGTTGACTTGTTTCCCTGCATTGATATTTATTGGTTCCACTTCTGGCGTTAGTGCTCTGCACTCCACAGAGACATCACCACAGGCTGGCACTGATGACACTGCTGCTCTAAAAGCCTGATCTTAGCTCCCTTCACTGGCACTGTGTCCCAGCAGTGCCGTGCTGGAGCTGACATTGATGATATCTAAGCCAGTGCTGACAGTTTGGTTGGAAAAGAGGCTCCAGCAGGAACCCTCTTACGCTGTGCTGGGAGGATGTTCCAGCTCTGCTGGGGCCTTGTGTTTTACAAATGCTAAATTAGCATCTATCCAAAAGGCAGATGTATGTTGCTGTGTTTAACTGACTCTATTTTCCATGAAAATATTGACAGTGTATAATCTTGTTTATTAGTTATGTACCAGTCAATAAAAACCTTGAAGCTTTGCCCAAATTCATTTCTTATTCACTGTTCTCAGAAGAAACAGGAAGTGGCTACATGTTAGAAAGCAGTGAAGACAACATGAACCCTTCCCCTCTGACCCTGTGTTTTGCCCTTGAGAAACAGCCTGTGTGCTCACGCCAACACTTACGTTTGCAGCTCTGCTCCTCACTGGCCACCATTACAGTCTGACAGTTCTTCTGTTTCTCTAGTTAGAGCTGCTGTGGTGCCGCTCAGAGACACTGCCAATCACTTTTTCACTTCCAGCAAAGTTACTTACTTGCAGAAGGTAGCTGTAACGACTTTGACAGCATCTCCTGTACATGTTTAAACAAAAAACTCGTCCTAGTTTCAAATCCTGTTTTCTTTGCACCACTTCGACACTCTCACTCACTAAATGCTAGTCAACACACAAAGCTGCTGGAGATTAAAGCTATTTCAGCATTCTCAGCTACTACCTACTACTTTGACTCTTTGCTATCAAAATTTCGCTTTGCAACTCAAACACCTGGCAGCATGTGTCTCTGGTTCACAGCTGTGAATCCATCTTCTGGGCTACACAGATGTGAAGTCAAACCCCACAGCCCTTTAATCCATGTTCCTGCAGTGGCAGCAGCTCCCAGTACACCAAATCTCATAGCTCTTTTAGTTACCTTTTGCCCTCTTGCCCATTCTTCTGGTGCAAAGAAATATTCCCATTCTCAGTTTGCTAATGTTTGCAGGTTCTAACTGCTCTTTGTTGATATACAATTGTACTGCATTAAGTAAAAGTAGCATCTGATGACATACCCTTTTTCTGAAGGTGTTTTTAGTATTTGGACATCTGTCTGGGATTTTCCCCCTAATTTTTCACTATTTGGTATTTTGGGGATAAAAATGGTCAAAGATCACATCTGGTGTCACTGCAAAATGATCCAATTTCTGCCCATCAAGTGCAGCCTGATCAGAGAAATATGTTCCATGATTCCATGATGAAAAATAGATTTGACCCACACATCCACTTGTACAAGCTGTACAAAGCATGAATAATCATACAGGGCAATTTTTTCCACCACAGTAAGTAGTAGTTCAGATATCCTGTGAATCATGTGTCTGATTCCTAATCAGGAATCAATCGTTTCTTCTTTTTCCTTTCCTTGACAATTCCTATATACTGGGACCAAGAACTCACTTTCCTTAAGCAATCTAAAAGCAGCTCAAGTAAATTATTCCTCAAGTTTATCCCTCCTGGGTGAAGAGATGCTTTAGACCTGTATCCACAACCTCTGGTCACAGCTGGCTGTGAATCTGTGTCGCCATAGAACATTGCACTGTGGACATTCCAACTCACCTCCATTTCTGGCAGTTAGGTTGACCATAATTAGGCCTTCTGCATCTACCTGGACTATTTCCTCTTAGCACACGAGCCTTTCCTTGAGACATTCAGCCTGTAATGACCAGAGCAGAATTCTGCCATAAATTAGTAGCAAGTTGCTAAAATAGCTGAGTAGTGAAGGTTATGGGAGACCAGAGCAGAAACGATCATCTCACGTATGGAAATAGCAATATTTTGTGTTTGCTCCCACACTTAAGTAATTCTTGGTATGATGTTTATTAATTATCCTATTAGAAATTATTTTGCCCAAACTATCTGGCTGTTATGAACTTCTCTTAATTCTCAGTAGTTACTTTTTCATACCTTCTTTTACTTGTGCAGTGCTTCATTTTCTCTGGCTTTCCTTAACAAGGTAGCAGCCTTTCCTGAGCTAAATGTTACGTAAATATGTTTTTTCATTTTTTGTTCTAAGCCAGATTCCCCTTTTGAATTTTCTGGCAGGGTAATAGGTGCACTCAAATCAGCAGATATAGTGATACAGTGAAGACCAAAGTGAGATTTCAGTTCAGATTTTACTGACAATGATATTCTCATAATTTATATCTGGTACTACAGAGAGGAGTGGAGACTAAATGCCTGCAGAGATGGCATTTATACCTATCTCCATATGGTCCATATAGCAGCTAGTTCTCATGAGTGCAGAGCCCAGACCTCAGGGAATTTCCATTGTCCTGTGCTGCCCTCCAGATCCCTGAGGTCTGTGCTTTTCCCTGATACTGGGAGGGCGCCCTTACATGATCAGCACTCCAAAAAATTTTACCCATACAAGTCAACTATAGTGTTCTGTCAGATCACAGCAGTACCAAAACGAAAGATGCAAACTCTAAGTCACTGTACAACCCAGAAAATGCAATAAAGAGGAAATTGTGCCACTTTCTGGGAAGGATGGAAAAAGCAAAGGCAAAAGGATTTGGTTTCAGAACTCTGCTCATTAGAATGGAGAGTTTAAAAACATAACTGAGTATGTTACCTGGACAGCCAAATTATGAGGCCACCCTGCTTGGTGAGGTTCAGGAAGAGTCTCTTCTGATGTTCTCTTCACCCAGTCAGGAGATCTGGCAGCCTGTTTGTGAAACAGAGATGGTGAGTTTCTGGCTGCACAAGTGGGCATTCACAGGTGCACTTGTCTGCATTAAAGTGAAGGAATGTGTGTGAGGGGTTGAGGAGATTTGGAGGCAAAGTACATTGGAAGGTAAGACATGGCAGGCTTCTTCCTTTCACTAGACAAAAGCTGGGAATGTGATGGGGAGTGAGTTCTGAAAAATGAACCAGAAAACGCACCAAGTTTCCCTGGGGTGGGAAGAGTCTGGACCATGACTAAATAGCTTTGCCTCTAGGAGAGGCACAAACAGGGATCAGATGACGTATCCAAGGGTTGTAACACGAAATCCAAACCAAAGTAGGCCGGTGTATAGCAGATGGATTTATGCATTACAAAAACCAATCTACTGTTGTCATTTGCAAACTGTATGTTTGCTTGATCATGTGAAAGATACTTTGAGATAACTTCTATCACAGCTAGGCTGTGAGGCCTCTGCACTCCCAGGAAGGTTAATGTATATTTTGAATGCAGGTTTATGGCAGGGAGGGAGGTGTGGGGTAGAGGTGAAATTCAGGAAATTTTTGAGCTGCAGGGAATGAGAAAATAATTAGAAATACACAGCACCACACTCTGTTGATCCTGCAGATTCCTGAGCATCACCTGGGCACTTCTACACACAGACAGTCAGCACTTACATGACTTTGTTATCATTTTCTGTGAATGTTTTTGTGACTGATAAGAGAACAGTCTTACTTGAGGGCACTTTTCTATTCTGTAGAAAAAAAGGAATGGTGAGGAACTGTGGTATGTTTGAGCAAATAACAGTTACTGATAAAAGATCTTAGAGACCAGGGGTGGGGTGAGGAGCACTGTAAAAATTGTCACTGAAGCCATTTCAAAAGTTTTTGTTGTTTACTAGAGGGACAGAGTAAGGAAGAGTTCAAGGGACAAAACTTCATTGGGAATCATTAGTAATTGCAGTTGAGGTGACATGGCAGATGCCTCCATGATGTAAGAGATTATTAACTAGTCAAAATTTCACTATTCTTTTCTTTTTCAATTTTTCAAATGTAGCTTTTCTTCTATTTCCATAGTGAGCTGTCTTAACCACAATCATGTTTCTATATTTTAATGAACATTTTTTAGTGGTTATGAAGTTACAGTTGAACAAAAAGTTCTCTGTTTCTTCATTGCTGGTTTTTCTTCTTCATTGTTTTCTGACTTCTGTTTGAACTGCTTCATTAAACAAAATGCAAGACCTTGTTTTTAAGGCAAATGGAATATGTCACACAATTATATGATTCCATTAGGTAGTACTTTTAGATGACCACCTCCTGTAAAGGGAAATGTGACACAATTGGCAAACATGAAACACTAGGTAACATTTGGCTGGACTATGCCATGTTCTGGGTGAGATTTATCCACGTTCATGCTCTTCCCTGTGATGCAGTAACTTGTGTTGAAAGCTGGAACAAGTACCAGGGTGCTCTGTTCTTCCTAGACAGGATCAGTGCCCAGGATGTGGGTTTTCCACAGGAAATGAACGTTAATGTTCGGACCAAGATTGCCATTGACATGAAAAATGTAGGATCACTGGTTTTATAAGAATAAAAACACCTACACTGAGCAAATAGTCTGTGTTTCTTTCAAACTAGAAACTGAGTAACCAGACCCCAAAGACTCCTAGAGTTCAGTATAGACAGGCAATAATGAATCTTGCTCTACATTAAATGTGTTGTTGTTAATTTACTACACCTTAGTCCTCCTTTTAGAGTTTCTCCTTGGGGATTTGTAGCTTCCTTGAACTAGTGATGAAAGGGGTCAGCAGAAGCACTGCTTACTTTTGTGCAAACTAGGAAGTCTTCCCTCTGCAAACCAGGTGTGAGGGATTGGTATGTCCTACCTTCCACAGCACTTAGTGCTGGGCACTTGCAGCATCATCAACTGTAAGAAATATCTCAACCTCCTTCCTCCCTGTGAAAATTCTTTTTGAAGTTGGACCCTGTTGGCCTTCAGCTGATCTCCAGAGACCTCTCTCCATGTGGTGGTATGTGAGGAAAGCTGAGGTGTTTGAAGTTCTGTAGAAACTCTGATAAGACTTCTTTTCGTCTTCTATGCTTTCAGAGTTGGCCTTTTTACCTGCTAGACAGAGCTGCTAGTTCTTGCAACTGTCATCTTTCTATTTTGTTTGAACCCAAACAAATACAACAAATCAGTGATTAAAAACAGGCCTTCTGTGCTACAAAAGGTGTTAGGCAGTATTACAGTCTAATTGATTTGCATCATGCAGATTAAAAATGTAGATGAACTGAACTGGATGAAAATTGTAAAAATACTTGGAGGGGGAAACAAGAACCAAAAATAATGCACATTTGAAACTGTCACAAAGCGTGGTGCCTTAGCAGTGCTTAATCTAGACCAGAAAGCAAAACAGTTCATTTCTTTGTAAGTTATCAAATCCTTCTGGTAAGTGACACTCTGGAAACATTCAACAGCTTCATAACTGGCTGACTTAATGTTTTACATGCAGGAAAGATGGCTAGAACAGCAATAATCAGCAGAATAAGTTGGTTTCATAGCTGAGCTTTGTTGAGGTGTTATATCGTGTGGGTAGCATTTATAAAAGCTTTCTCACTTTTAATTCTGCAGCAAAGATGACTGTCTGCTTCACAAATTAATAATATTTTCCTTTCTCTTACAATGCCAAACTAATTCATTATATCATACTTTATTATATGACTAGACTATTGGTCTAGTCTTCTTTTTATAGTACTCTCTCACTAAGATGAAACATCTCAAGGTCTTTTTTCTCGTCATCTCTCTGCAATAATATAATATCATTAAAATATCTTCTCCAGTAGATTCCAGACTTGTGTTATTCCTCCTCCCATACGTAAGCCACAGGCACACATCTGATGTAAAAATTCCTCATATTAATGTAATCATTTACACTGTAATTTTCAGATTAACTTCCATTATTGTTTCTCATGTTTTTACTGCCTATTTTATGACTTTCATATATTGCATTAAATACAGCAATTGCTCTGCTATCACTGATCACAAGGAAGGTGTTGTTCTTTCATGGGAGTGGACAAAGACACTTCACTCTCAGGTTTCAGATGCCTCGGTTGGAAATGCACCTTCTGCGTTTGCTTTCCGGCTCCTGGAAGGAGGGCAGGCACGATGCTGACTGTGCACACGTGTTTGTCAGTGCTGGGTGCTCCTGAGGACCTGATTGCTCGTGTCTCATCCAACAAATATGGGAAATAGTTTGAAGGCAGTATGGGCTATGTCTTGTTCAGTTGGTGGATGACACGCAGGGGAGGGTAACAACCTGCACAGCGCCTGGATGAAGTCAGGTGGCAAAGGGAGGAGTCTGGGGGAGGTGAGAGGAAGTCAGCCTGGCTGCACACAGTGTGAATGTCAGCTCTAATTCAGGCACCTTGGGAAATGGTTTTCCCTAAAAAGTCGGTTTAGATGTGGCAACATGGCTGGTTTTGGCTTACTTTTCGACATGCAGAACATGAAACACTCAGTGCCTAGGTCTGCTCTAGAGAAATGAAGTACTTGAATTTAATATCCTCTTCCACTCACAGTAAATATGTCTACTTTGGCAAATTGTTGTGTATAGAAAGATTCTGAAAAAATGAAATCTGTTGGTATTTTTAAATTAAATACTTGGACTGCTTTGGAACAGTGTTTAACCTAAAAATTTAACTTTATCCAATTTATAACAAAAACGTCCTTTTTGTCAAGCATAAAATTATTTTTGTCTCAACTTCCTAGTTTGTTAAAATTTCAAATTTTCAGTTTAGGAGTGAATTTAAAACTATTTATTCTCATAAATCTAATCTTTGCAAAAGAACAGAAGTAATGGATGTGAGTGTCAAACCTGCAAAGAAAAAAAGATAACGAACCTTTAATATCACAAAATCCAGATGAGGCCAAATGTAGCGAAAACTATTCTTTCGATCTTCCTTTCTCACCTTAAAATAAAACCAGAAGTGTTCTGTGTTATTTGTGACATTTCAGAGGCTAATGAAGATCCAATTATTTTTCAGTAACTAGTCGGCCTTTTTGTTTTTCTGGTTATGTTATAGGTAGTTCCCATTACGTGATTCAAGTTAAGTTAATTATTATGACAAACAGAACCATCAGTTGCACCTATCTGGGTCTTTCCAACTTCCTTTTAACTTAATCCCTTCCTTACTTTATTAATTTAACTGTAATGGAGGCCAGTATATGGAACAAAAGCACTGACACCCGTAGCTAACTAATCAGACTTGCACAAAGAGGTTGTTCATGTGGCTTTAAGCCATATGATTTTAAGTCACAAAAACGTACTCATCAGGTAATGGTAACAATAGTGTAAAGTTTAGTGATATGTTTAGGGGTTGCAGAAAGCTGTCCCAGCAACAGAACTGGAGGAGAAGAAGCTGGAAACAGCTTGTTGCATGTGAAACAGGTAGTGTGGGAAAGTAGACTTGGGATTTAAATCTGTTAAATATATACAAGGAAATACAGTAATATAAAAACATGCATATGAAATATGCATTGTTCTATATTGAGCATGCCTGAAGGCTTTCCATGGTACCTAAACCCACTCTTTATTATAATAAAAAACTCTTAACAAAACCTGTCACTTAGTAATATGTTGTCTTGACTTTGTTCTGAGATAAAACCTATAAATTATCAGAAAATTGAAGTGTTGCCAGTTTCTGTCTTGTTGCTAGAAAATATTTCCATTTTTTGCTGAAGTGCTGTTTTCAGTTCTTTCAGCACGAAACTGATGCACTGATGATATGTGATCACCAGAGATACCACGTCACTTTTGTAATAAAGTGGTTAAAAAGAATACCCCAGCAAAATCTCAAATCAAGAGATTTTACAAGGTATGCAGAGTTCATTTAGTTCCTGGACTAATTTGTTCACTTGGGTAAGTACAAGTACAAGGCTCACACTTTCCAGTGGTGGGTGAATTGATCCAATTAGTCACCTTCACTTAACCAGAATTGTCCAGAAATTTCCTACAGAGAACACTCATTTATTTAAAAAGCCTCTGTACATGTGTGCACATGCATGAATGCAGCAATTAAACCACGTTTGACAAAACATTCTTTGGGTCAAAGTAGCATTTTGTATTCGTTGGCAGAGCCACTTGCCTGAAGGCTGTGGTACTCAGCTGGGAAGAGAGACAACAGATGGCTGCTGCTCAACCCCACGCCAGGCAGGAGCTTGCCTAGACCACTGACTATCCTAACCTTCTGCACTTTCAGTGGAAACTTTGAGGGCTGGCAGGCCTTCCTGATTCCTACTCAAAAATCTGTGAGAGATGGCAATTTTGCACTGATAAAGACTGAGAAATTCTTATCTTGAAACCTTACAAGTCTAATACCAAACATTGTACTGATTTATTTGTTTGTTGCATTAAAGGTCTTGGAGGTTGCAGAAGAGGATATGCTATTACCAACACTGTCCTGCTACAGCATGGATCAACAGCAGATTCAGTAATGAGTCTATGAGTCCATGTCTCACAACAGAACTAGGAATCACTGCTTTCAACAATTTTCAGATACTTAAACATCCTTTACCCAGTAGATTTTTATGACAGAAGGAACAGGTTGTATAAGGTTCAAAAACAATAAGCATCATTCTTTCATATGCAAGAAAGATCTCCAATATGAAAAACTCATCTGTGACTCTTATCAACAATTTAGGTGCTGCCCCCTACCAAGGATTAGCCTTTTGAATCCATCTCCAGCTGGAGTTTGAATTGTGCTGGTAATACTGTGTTTAATTTTTCTTTTCCTTTTTGCAAGTCACACACATGCTGCAGTCATGCCTCTTTTTTGTACTGTGCGTAGCTATTTAAGCATCAGATATCATAGCTCTTCTTTTTGAAACTGGTAAACTACATAGTCCTTGGCTCTGAGCCCTGCTGCACTCACTGTCACCTCGCTGGCTGTGGGAACACCCAAAGACACCCGGTTCTGCAGCAGAACAACACAGCAGCAGTAACTCTTTATGTTAGACGTGGTAATATTATTATTCACAGTGATCAGAAACAGTACAACAGAAATGAGCACTAATAAAATAGTACCTGCTTTACAGTGTCTGCAGGCATCATTCAAGACCAGGCAGAAAAAAAAAGGTAGAAATGATGCTAAAAGACACAGCAGCACCTGTCCACTTACCAAGAATGACCAAGAGCAGATGTCAGGGAAGAGCATAAAAATCAAGGAAAGTATGCTATGAAACTTCAGGAGCTTCAGAGGGTGGTGTCTTTCTATTTCACAGCCTCAGAGATTTCTCTTCCATGGATTTTTCCTGTCACTTTTTTGAAACCCTGTGGACTTCAGATAAACAAGGATGATCAGCTGTTCTGTATTACAGAAGAAATGGAAGAACTCGAAACAACACAAATAGCCTTGAAAACAGTGGGAAAACCTAGACAGACCAAAGGGGATATCTGGGGTAGTTTTCAAAGTTTGGAAACAATTAAATGTTTCTTTTCATAGCGGAAAACTAGTTATGTTTCCATGTCAACTAGAACAATATGTAGCTGCACGATATAAAGCTAATAATAAAGTCACCACTTGCTCCTCTGTAAACCACCAGTGTAAATGACTTAGTTACAAAAATGTAACTAGAAGGAAAGATGCAAATGGCCAAATTAATTTTTCCCCCTTCAACTATTTTTTTTCTTCAAGCAAAAGAAGCACCAAAACAGTCCATCATGCAAACACTACTGAGCTTTCAGTGATGTCACTAAGAACACAGTGTAACCACAGCAACCCAATGAGAAGTAGCTTGGCATGACTGGCTTACTTTATTTTTTATTTTATTTTTACACCTTTTTTCTTACCTAGCACGGAAGGAAAAAACCTCAATGGCCTGCAGAGGTACATGCTTAAATCTATATAACATGAATCAGTGATCTAACTACAGAACCCTATATTGTTGACTGCATGTGCAGCAAGACACCCAGTGTAAGGAGCACAGGTACCCTCACCACAATACTGTGAACACCAACTAAACAAACAGTGCTGACAAATGCCTGGGTCACAGGACACACCCCCTAACATCAGGCACAGAGCTAAGTCTTAAAAAACATCTGGGATAACCAATAGTTATATATATATAACCAATAATCACATCCAGCAGCACCTCTGAAGAGTTACATAGCAGCACCACTTTTGTCTAAGGGAGGTTAGTTCAGCTAACAAAAACAAGCATCAGCTGTGATGCTGACCTCTATGGTATGTACTGAGCACAACTTCAGTGCTGATGGCTTCACAAGGGCCATGCCTTGCCTCTTCTGCTGAGTACAGCAGGCAGACAAAGGATAAAGAATTCAAGCAATCAACAGGGCAAGCAACAAGAAGATTTAAAAAGAGATAGGACATATGCATGTGATTTTTCAGTGGTCACCTGAAACAGCAGAATAAGCAGTTGATCTGTAAACAGATCTACTGAGAGAAAACTGAGATTTACCACACCATATTTTCCAGGGCTATCTGATGAGACATAGTTCCATTCCTGGCCTGGCAGCAAACCAAGGCAGCTTCCAGCCAGAGGGGGATTCCTGAGCAATTCTGAAGTTAGGCTCGGGAACAGTGCTATCATTAGCCCCAGATGCTAATGCAACATTAATGTTTAGCAGCAGTACCAACACAGGGAGAACAGAGGAACAGCAACTTTCACCTTTTCTGACAGTCATCTAAGTTCATGAGAGTGTAAATGTAAGAGCTGTACCAGATGAGAACAAAAAAAATAATCATAGGTCAAGTATCTTGCCTCACAGATAGCTACCCAACAGCGGGTGCTTAGTGAGGAATGCAACAAGAGGAAAAACAGGGTGATGCTATCCTGAAAGACTCTCATAACCTACGGAAATTTGCAGGTTGAGGACTTGTCTTCGTAACTCAGCTGACTCTGATGACAAGACAGAAAATTCAGGATTCTGTAGTATCTATAATACAAATATAATACAAACAATATGGACACCTCTATTTCCCCAGCTTCACTGTGCTGCAGCAGGCTCCAGCAGGCTGTTTGACTTCTCCTCTGGGTATGGGTGTGCTTTGCTGTGGTTCAGTCAGGATCACATGAGGCTACAGACCCAAACCAAAGCAGCAGTGTGGCTAGGACAAGAAAAGCCCCCTGAGCAACATTCACTTTTAATGACCAGAAACCACAGAGCTGAGATCAAAGAGACCAAGCATGTTCTTTTTCAGTCAGTCATGGGCAAGCAGGGAACTGCAGATTCCTTTACAATGCATATACATCTCCCTGGACCAACTTAATAGTAGTTGGGAACAGTTTAGACTGAGCAGAGCTTACTGAGGTTTTATTCTGAACACAGGGGTCTATGAGCTACTGTGGAGCTTGCCCGAAGGTAACTGGATACTTCCTGCATTCAGGCTGACACTGTGATCTAGGTAAGAGCTGATTTGGATACGTTCCCCCTGAACTGTACTGAGAGTGCACTAGAGACACAGGACAGCTAATCGAGACTGCAGCTGGGCAGCTGCAGAGCTCGTTCTTTTTGCTCTGAGTGCCGTGTTTCCCAGGAGCACAAAGGTGCATGGATGGAGGCTGGGAACTTCAGTGAGGAAATCTGGAGTCTTTACATGACAAAGGCCAATTCACCAGAATATCCTATAGTGATCTGTAATGTGATCAATGTGGTTAAAGTAATGATTTAGAGTAGTCATTTCAATCACATGCTCTCTAGAATATAGATATCTGATTTCTATTTTTTGCTAATTGTCACTCTAATTATTACTGCAAATTCTTTTTCATGTGGTGACAGCGTCCAAGCTGGTTGCAAGAAGTGTGCCTAGACCCCTCCCTTACAGGGCCATTGCTGTGACAGAATTCATTTTGTTCTCCATTTCTTTTGGATCCTGGACTTGGTATCAACATCAGAAAAAGGTGTAAGCATGATCCAGTCTCCTATTCTCTTGAAGATGTGTGTCTTCAAGTGAGAAATTTGTCCTCTTTTCCAATTTAACACACGCAGGCCAGTGCCACATACTTTCTTTAACACGTTTGGCATGATAGATGTTTCCAGACCCTGTATGGCCACACAAGCTGTGCTGATCATAAGCATATATTTAACCTTATCTATGAACTGCTCCTATTTCAACCCAGTGCAATTAAACTAAAAAATTTTACTGATTGTACAGTAAGGGATACCTTCCAACCTGAAGCCTCTCTGCTCTGCATATGTGTAATCACAATTTTACTAACAAGCTAACCCAGGCTTTGTCTGGAATCAGCAATCCTCACCCGCTCTCCTGAGGAGGGGGTGCTACAGCCAGAACGAAACAGTGACACAGAGATGTGACTTCTATTCAAATGCCATTACCTCTTGCTCTTTCCTGGCCTGCTGGAAGGATTGTTTATACAGCTTGTTCTTTCTCATCAAATTACCAAGAACAGATGAACAGTGTTAAATACCTACAAAGAAGACCAAACCTCCCTCTTGGCTACGGTCTTTCAAAACCCCCTGAGCCCTAAGAAACCTGCTCTGTCCCTCCAAGCACAGGCATCGCAGACACCAACATTGCTCTGCTCTCTACGTTTCTTTCTGATGAAAAAGAACCACCCTTTTAAACATAAAGCCACGTGCACCTGCAGAGACTCGTGTGGGATTCCAGGAAACCGCAGGGAGCAGCCACACCTTCGCGAGGGCAGGCGCCGGGCCGTGCGGGGTCACCTGAAGGGCTGCACCGCAAGCCGGGCACTACGCTGGGCCGGGGTCAGGGTGAGCGACAGCCCCCAGTGTGGCATTAGAAACACCTCCTGAAGCTCACGCAGCCCCGCGGCGCGGCCTCCCAGGCCTGCGCTCAGGGCTGCCCCGCGCTGGGTATGCCCGTGCTCAGGGCTCCCCGTGCTGGGTGTGCCCGAGCTCACGGCCCCCCGCCCTCAGCGCTCCCCTGCGCTGGGTGTGCCCGTGCTCAGGGCTCCCTGCGCTGGGTATGCCCGAGCTCACGGCCCCCTGCCCTCAGCGCTCCCCTGCGCTGGGTGTGCCCGTGCTCAGGGCTCCCCGTGCTGGGTGTGCCCGAGCTCACGGCCCCCCGCCCTCAGCGCTCCCCTGCGCTGGCTATACCCGATCTCGCGCCCCCCGCCCTCAGCGCTCCCCGCAGGCCCGGCCGTGCCGGAGCCGTGCCGGCAGCGCCCCCGTGCGGTCACGGGAGACCCCGCAGGGGTTTCCCGCCGCGGGGCTGCCTTTGTTCCCAAGGCAGTGAGATTCTGAATGACAGACACAAAACGGAGGAGACTTAGCTACATATCTGTGATTTCATTGTTTTCACTCCTTCAAATCCACCAAGGCCTCAGCTGTCTAAGCATTGCTTCAGTTAACCACCAACAACAGTGAAGCCTGGCTTGAAAACACTTGAGAAACAGAGGTTTCAAAAGCGCTTTAAGTCACCTGGGAACAGACAGTAGCATGTGTGTGTCCTCAGCCACTTCAGTGTTTCTGGAAGTCCAAACCAGGGTTGTGCTGCTTCACCTGTCCTTGCAATTTTCAGCATAACTTTTGATTTATCTACAAGAATGCATCATAACTTTGGGGACTGTTTCTGCTGGAGAAAGATCCTCTTTGTCAACACAGTGGTAGTAAGAGTTTACCTTTAAAAAGTAATCACAACAATGCTGAGATAAAAATCACACCACAAACCCCAAGTAGCACCGCAGAATGTGGCTCTTTCTATCCTAACTCCTTCAAGGCAGCTGACCAGATAACCACATAACAGGAGTCCCCACCCTACTACAAGCTTTGAAAGAGTTGGGGTGTGAAAATTTTACAAATGTGTATAATTCATCACTGTCACACCTAAAAGACGGTTAAATTTACATTCAGAAGCCAAATAACTTCCATGGTCACCCAGCTCATCAGCATGTATCTCACATGCACTGCTGCCATGTGCCAGACAATACCTGTATGGGTCCCTAGGTTTGCACTTCATTTGGGTTTTACATATTCACTATCCATTCTGGAAGACCTCCCTTCCAAACCTAGATATAAGCGGCCCCGTAACAAAGTCCCACACTGCAGCCTGTTGGCCACAGGGAACTGCAATGGCTTCAGAAAGCACACCCTTTTGGCCACCTACAACCCTGGCATTCTCCTAAATACCTCCTGCACACTCAGGGCCTCCTGCACATTGGGCCCTTTTTTATCTACACTCCTGGAGAAGTGGTTCAGTACCTCTGTTAGGTAACTGTGTTGAAGGACGCACAGGGGCTGGATACACAGAGGCGTAGCAGCTCCTGACATTGGGTGGAGACAGTTTTTCCTAGGTGGCTCTCAGTTGCCTTGAGTCAGCCAGTCTAAGACATTAGTCCCAGGATCTGAAGTGGCATTTTGAATCATAGAACAGTTTGTGTTGGAAGGGACCCTTAAACACCACCTAGTCCAACCCCCCTGCAATGCTCAGGGACATCTTCAACTTCTTCAGTTGTTCCCAGGGATGAGGCATCCACTGCCTCTCTGGGCAACTTGTTTAGACTTGGCTGAATTGCCACTTAGCGCCTGTTGACTGAATTTATAGGTCAATACCCTTGCAAGCCTTAGAGCTGGGCTAAACTCCTTAACATACTTCATTTTTTTCATCTTTTAGGGAAGTCAATGACAATGAAATATTCTCAAGCATCATAAAAAAAAAAAATATCCATAGGGTACCTGAGCTTGTACCAAGAAGCAAAGCCACACACACTGCAACCCCAAAGGGAACCATCTCATTAGATCTACTCTGCGGGGAGGTGCCCTGCTGCTGAACTGAGCACCAGTAGCCTCCACTGTCACATTGATGGAGAGAATATTACAGCATGCCCCACAGGCCTACAGGAGAGATTAGACCAATATATCAGCAAAAGAGGCATCAGACAAATGAGGGAGCACATGAGCTGCATTTCAGGCTGAAATCTCTACATACTGAATGACTGCAGCTTGTTTACACACCTAATGGGGAGTGGTGCAGATGGGAAGTGGGATTTAAAACCATCACAGGACCTTAAAAATAGCACAGTGAAAGTCATTGTTCCCCTCCTCAACTAGGAGGACAGGAAATGAAAACACATGAGTGGAGAGGCTTTCTGCTCCAGCCCCGAGGGAATGACCCAGAGTCATGAGAATATAGGCCAGATATTGAAGCAAAGAATGAGAAGCAGCAGGAGACAACGGAATACAATTTGTGTGGATAGACTGTAGAAGCCTCTGCAGAAAGAGTCACAAAACGTTCTATTGACAGAATATTTTATATTGCTGTGGGCAACTGCTCACCATCCGCAAGCAGAAGTGGAAAACTGTTGGTGAGATGGAATAAGACACTTCAATGCACCTTGGTTTCACAGCAGACCTTGCAGTATCATTCTGCTAACATGGACATTGTTTAGGGTGGTAACAGTAAGTATAAATAAAAATTATGTGATTAAAGAGAGCAAAGAAAAATATACATCATACACACAGTGAAAATCTTTTCTGTGTCCTTAGGGAAACTGCAGAAGTGTTGTTTTCCAAGTTACTTGGAGCTAGAAGGCAGAAGCACTGAAGATTTGTGGTGTACAGACTAAGGGGTGAGCAAGCCCATTTCTCTTTGGAACTCGGTGTATCACTGAATGCATTTTTAAAGGCATAAAAATTCACATAAGGCTTTTCCAGGTTGTAAATAGTCAGAAGTGAGTTGATAGAAAAAAAAGGAGATTATCACTATAGAGTAGTGTTGTGGGTAGGACATGAGGAAAGAATAGGGCTTGAGGAGAAGGAAAAGCTGCATTTCAGACAGGATTTACTGCATGTGGTGAAGGGCAGCCTCTGCTTGAGGAGAAGGGTAGTCAGAGACTGGGGGACAATCAGGTTAGAGGAGGAAAGAAGCCAGCTCTGAGAGGCGTGTGTGGATGGGAGAGTAAAAATCAAGACAGAGAAATGAATGAAGATGGAAAAAGGAAACACGTGTTTGTGAGCAAAAACAGTTGCAGTTGTAGGAAATGTGTTGTGGAAACAGACTGCTTGTCCCAGGTGGTTAACTGTAACCAACCGTAGTATTTACAGGAAACATTTCCAAATTGCAGTAACGATGTCTTTGTGAAGTAGGTGAGTGCTGACAGAGGAGGGAGGCAAAGACAAAAGAACTGAAAGGTGGTGGAGGAGTCTGTTGGTGAGGACTAGAAGGTGAGCATCCCTTGTGCTGGGCCCTGAACAGACTTTGTGTCTCTTCGCTTGTGAATATACACCGTGAGAGCCCCAGGCTCTGCTGGCTCATCATCAAATACACTTGAAATCACTGTTCAGATCAAACTTCAGCGTGCTGCCAAATGTACCCCAAAGTGTACTCCAGGCTCGACCCTTTTGAAACAAAGGGATCAGTGTGTTCTAGCAATCCCAAGTGCCAGGAAGCAGAAAAAGAGAAGGTGTAATTCCAGACTTCAGGCTATAATTATAGGAAAGAGAGAGTACATAACATATACAAACTGTTTACTGGCCTCGATTGTCCTAGTGAGATCTATGCCAACCAAGCTATGCTAGTAGCTATTCTTACCCCAGAAGTGAAATAGATGTGTATTAATCATCTCTGCATTGGTATAACTGAAACAGTCACAGAGAGAGAGGGAAGGAGTAAGTTGCTCCAAAATAAATATATTGGTTAAAAAAAAAATCTTCTCTATCAAAATTAGTTTCCTAACAAAATGTTTCAATTTTTAAGAAGGACATCAAAATTTTGAACCCTAACAACACTACTGATTTGTTTTGAAGCTTGTTTTCGTAAAAAGTTAGCTAAAGCTTTTCTCAAAGGAATACATTCCCCTCCATCTTTATTGGCCTTCCCAGCCTGTGGTAGGCTTTGTGGGGACTCAGTTCTTGGTGTGTTGTCAGCATGCTCTCCCAAAGATATGGATAGGGGTACTTGACACATGATTCTCTTCCACCTTCAATTTTGTAGCAGCAGCAGCAGCTCTTTTTACTACAAGTCTTTCTGGCAGCATCTCCTATGCTTACTTGAGGGACAATAAAGGTCTTGTGCCAGGAGAGGGCTGCTCTGATCTTTCAGCATTCCCCATGAGTTTTGTGGGGAATGGAAAAGATGATCCTACCTGGAACCTCAGTAGATCCCAATGTGGGTCACACTTTCATAGGCAAAGTTCCAGAGTCAGATGTATCTTTTGCAGCTTTATCATTGTTTGGACCTCCATGTATTACTTTTCAGCTTCAGAATTAAAACCATACCACAGAAACTTTCTCTAGTTAAAGTTAATTGTGCTTGGCTCCAGAAACCTGAGCTGAAAATTTGGATCAAATTCTGACTTGACTCAGGCTTAGCTCTGATTTTAATTTTAAAAAAGGCAAAGGTTTGCAGGACTTTGAAAAGATTTGAAGAAAGTAAAACTTGTTACTAGTGTCCATGTAAACACTACTACAGCAGTAACAGTGAAAGAAATTAAATCACTTCTTGAGGAGAAGTAAACCAACATTTAAATATTTATTCACACAGTATAAAATAGGAGTGAATCTGTAACACAATCCTGTTATTCACCAGTTATTTGGTACCACTGCATGACCATTACAAGAACTCAACTCTGGGAATGTCTGTAAGGCACCATTATTAATCCTTTGTGTTTTCATTTTGTGCAATCAAAAGTGCTAACTGCATCAAATATATTAAACGTGATTTATAAGCTGCTTTTCTTGCATGTTATCTGCACTAAATTTAGTATTATAGACATAGAATAAATAGCCAGGACTAAATGACTGTAGAACATGTTGTCACAAGGGGTCCTGAAACATTCCTGGAATACAGATGGATAACAGGCTGGAATAGAGTGTGCTGCAAAAAAGCAAGGGAGAGGGAAGGACAGAAACTTTTGACCTAAGGCCCCAGGGCACTGGGTCTAATTTCCTCCTCTCACAGAGCTGCATGAAGTTTCTCATGAAACTTCAGGCAAAGCAAGGCTGACCTCCAGGCTGGAAGTCACACTGGAGTGAACCTTTAGGAAGTCACAGGGCTGAAGGGATCTTTCTGCGACTTGACCATGTTCTTCCAATGAATTTCAGGACCAGGACACACAGGAGACTCCTACCCTACTAATGAATGGTTTCCACATAGAGCAAGACCATTAGTTATGTAAGGGCAGTTGTATTGTAAGCTAGTTTAAAGAGGCTGCTGACCATGGCCATCTGTAGATGTGTACTGTAGATGACTGTAGCCCCTGTTGTGACAGACTTAACCAGAAATAAGTCTTTGCAGAAGTGAACATCAAAACTAATGTCAGAAAATCTTTCATCTTCCTGTCCATGACAGCAAGCCATGAGATAGGAAAAAAAGCATTAAACTCCACAGGTGCGTGCAATAGCTAATGCTGACATAGCTATAATGTAGTCAGGGGTTAAATTACAAAGTCCTTCTGATTATCTTACAATTTCCCCCAGTACCCACAAACCACTTCCTTTTCTACCCATGTGTTCTTCCTCATCTTCACAGCAGACAGAAGGATGGTGCCTCTGTGTCAGGCAGGCATGAAGTCAGTTGCTGTAACTTTCTGTGTCCTCTGCTTTCATTTTGAAGCCCTGTACAGTGAGTATAATTTTGGATTATTCTCCTTGCAGTAGGTATCTCTACAGAATAGAAAGAAGCCAACGATGGGAGACAGTAAATGAGGCATGATAGCAAGGGGTTGGAGGATAAAGGTAATCAAGGGAAACAGCTACAAAAAGATAGCTCTCAACTAGAGTTGGTGGGAAGAGAATTCCTGCCATCACAGTGCATTTGCTCTGAAACTAAAAAGTACCAGTTTTAACTCTGATGTTCTTTAGCTCATCTGCTCAGCATTACCCTTTAGCTGTTTGGACTGTAGTGCTTCAGCCAGCTTCCCTTGCTGGGCATAAGATCTTACAGCAGCATGATGGTGAATGGCTTAATAAAGAGAAGCCAGGTTATTAATATTAAACCTGCTGTTGTTTGGACAGGGAATTTTTATGCAGTGAAAAATGTATATGGCATGGAAGAGTGGACGAGTGATTTGATGCCGCCTTGAAACACAGACAGACTGAAAAGGAAGCGTAGCATTCCTGTGCTGTGTTTGAGAAGCTGCACAGTGACAGCACTGATCTGGTCCAGCCATAAACATGGCTGTAGTGTTTAGCAGGCTTCAGTGTTTTATCCCAGCTACGCAAAGTAAAATACCACAGCTCACATTTATCTCTGAAACCCACTTATTGATTGGGCAGAATGGAAATACAGATGATACCTGATTAGGAAGAGTCTACTTTTTATACATATTCTGTCCAAGGATTTAGTATAGTGCAATATAAGTAAGACCTGAGATATAGTGTGTGCAGTTATTAAGCATGATCTAAATATGCTCCTTTGAAGGTCATGTCACAGGCTATTAATATGCTTGCTTCTGAAATTCTAGTGATAAAGGATAGGTTTCAAGCCCCCCTCTAAAATTTAAGTACTTCTGAGGTTTCATACAAAACTTAAGCTTTCATATAAATAAAAACCAGTTTTCAGCTCTGGCAATACAGATACTAAGGCTAACTAATACGTGGATAGCATACTGAGTTTTCAGATAGAATGGAAAGATGGGTGAAATCACAGGAAAGGACGATTGTAATTAGTATCACTAAAGGGACATGAGCTGCCCTTTTTCTCCTTTGAAAGTTATTCTTAAATCTACTAACAAAAAGTCCTTTCAATTAGGTTACATATTTCTCACCTAGTCCATTTAGCAGGTTTACTTGTCCAGCATGCTTCTACACATGGCCGAAGCTACCTAAAAGGCCACTCCTTGTGGGCAAAAACAGGCTGTAATTTTCAGGGTGCAAATAATTGTTCTATCTGATACCCACATTTTTCCCTTCCTTCTCCCTTCCTTCAAATATGGAGAATAGATTTGGGAAGGGGACTGGGGAGAGAAGATGACAGGATAAAGAGTCTGCCTGTAATTAGAAATGGTATCTCTCAAGTTTTTTTATCTTACGCTGTACTCAGCATAAAAAGTACTAGTTATTACTATTCCTGTTAAAAGAAAAGTTCAACCTGATGGAAGACACATCACCATGATACTCTTACTTAGAGAACAAGCTAGGTCTCCAGAGAGTGCTGCCCAGCATTGTGGCAAATTTTTGGGAGTAAAAGCAGAGTAACTACTGAGATTTTGGTGTGTTTTGTTTGGTTTTTTGTTTGGTTGTTTTTCTTTTTGTTTGTTTTTTAACTTGGCAATTTACAAGCCCTACTTAGCAAGCCTAAAACCCTACAAGCAAGGGTAGGGTTTTTTTCAATGTAAATAGGTCACAGAAGGGGACATATATGTGCACATGTGAGTATTATAATTTGATAACCCAACTGTGATAAAGGAATAGTTTGTAAGAGCATGGAGCCTCTCTGGTGACTGTAGAGAAACATAAGCTATGGGATTTGGGAGTACAGAGCTGTAAGTAGGATTCCATAGCACTTGAGGCCCTTGCTCTGAAACACTGCACACGAGCTTTTGCACGTCGACATGGTCATTTCTTAGAAGGGCTTCTGAAATATTATCAACAATGGCTGTTGTTTAGTGGTACATTTGATAAGAGTTTTGGTGTTTCTCAACACAAATTATATCATAAAAATAATTCAGATCATAGATGGCTTCCTAGGATAATTCTGGTCATTTCTTGCTTTGCCCAGAAGCACTCTTTCCTCTCTTTATCCTTGATTCTTGAATGATAGGAACATGTTAGTTTTAGGCATATGACTAATGACACTGAATTGACAGTGTCATCTTTCAGAGTGCCTTGAAAGGTAAAAGCTATAGCAACTTAAAAAACTGTATGGTTTCATTATGCATTTAGTACTAACAAAACAAATGGGTTTGTTTTAGAGGCAGGGTCTGCAATCTCCTTGTTCATCTTCAGAGGCAAAAATACACAAGTGAAATTATGCTTCTTTTTATCAGCTAGTTAGCTTTCTGAGAGCCATGGCAAATAATACAAACAGCAAGAAAACCAAGCTCCTACTCTAAACCTCAGCCTTGAAAAGTGACTGAAAGTGGTTTTTAAACCTCTGTTAGGACCAAAATGTGTAGCAGATTGGTGATGCTTTCAAATAGCACTGGGTCTGCCAAAGAGCAACTAGAAAGCTCAAAATTGCAATCCCATTAAAATGAAAAGAATGCACCTTCCATTGGCCTCAGTATCCAAGCACACTACCATAGAAATTCCCAAACCTCTGGCCAAGGGATTTCCTGCTGCAGTAAAGATGAAATTGAGATGGAAATGGACATAAATGTAAATAAACATATACACAAATGCACATCCTTTTCCATAGTTTACTATAGCAAGATGTTACTTCCATACACATGTTCATCTCTTGGATTTACATCTGAACCATAATATTTGTCTTGACTCTGCTTCACATCAGGTGAGCCAGGAACAACTCCATACCACTCCACAGTGTAACACTGCCAGGAAACGAATGAATGATTTGTTTCCTCGTCTCAAAACCTTCATAGGCAATTGAATTGTCTCTTCTATGACAAATAATGAAGAGGAACCTTATGGCCAAATCTAGGTATGTTTAGATTTTAAGCATATTGAACGAGTGAGAGTCTTCTGTTCATTTCCAGCAATACCATGGTGTATGAGGTGGTATTAGGGAGGTTTAGTCAGTGAATCTCCCAATATTATTGGATGTTTAAATATAAGTTTCCTATTTCAAAGCCTACCAAAAGTACATTCATTCTGACTGAGGCTTGGCAAATGACAACCCAAGTGTGTCTGGCCATTAAGTTACAGGTCCATAGGATTACCTAGGAATGAACTGGCACAACTGGGCACAGGACAACAGCAATCAGGCACAGGGAGGGGGAAGGAGCCACCTTTTAGTATTCAGTGAGTGCATTCACACTGGGAGCTGATGCAGTGAGTTGAAAATTTATGTCAGATCTCACCAATTGTGGTCATCCATGTAGCCAATTTTGTGTTTTAAGCTTAGGCACTGTTAATCTAATTTCAAAATGTGCTGCCTTTGTCCTATGCTAAGCACAGTCTTCTCTGTGGGCACTTGTTTCAAAGGAATATTAATTGCATCACATTTATCAAAATGCTCATTCAGAGAAATACATTACTGAGTCTTTCTTGAAAATAGGCAGTTTAGGCTTCTGGGTCTGAGAGGATACAAAACAATCTTTCAGCTTGACACGAGGTCACATGAACTAAATGCTTAATGACCTCTCTCTGCCCTTTTCCATTAAAAACAAGGATTAAAACCATGATCTCTGACAAACATTTTAAACTACCCTGTATGAAAGGGCAATTTCATTAGCTAACAGCCTAATTGAACTATTCTCAGAGACAAACAGAGAAAACAAATTCAAATTTGTTGCTTCAGTGCTCAGAGCAGGGTAGTGCCGTGCTCCTCTGGGACGCAGAGGGAATATGGCACCACTTGGCTCTGTGGCTGCCCCGACAGACTCAGCATCTGCCTCTCCTCTCAGATGACCAGGGACAAATGTAAAGGTCTCAGCTTCAGGCAAGTGCTTCTCAGAAGTATCAGAGTAGCTTAAGCATTCATCATGTTCCCTAATTCTGCTGTACCAACACATTTGTTCTTTATTTCCCCTCCCTAAATAATTTCTCTGCTCTTTGGCCAAATTTTAAAGGTATATGTTGCCAAACTACAGAACATTTTTAAAGACCTTTATTTCAAATACTCTTCTCATAGCAGCAAGGGTTTTTTTCATCATGCAACATGAGAGTCATCAGGAACTGTTTCTTTATTTGACCTTTGCTTTCAGCCTTTCACACTATGTAACATTTTAAGGGCTTGCACTTTGTCTGTGCATTCAGTGGTTCTAGAGCTCTGTTTCACTGTGGGTTGGCAAGTTGTGTGTTTTGGCTGCCTATCTTCACACCAGTGGTCCAAGATGCCAAACACCTTGTCTGTTTTCATACCCCTAAGTAACAGTCCTGAGCAGAGTACAGATATTAGAACTGTCGCTGAGTTAGATAAGGGCACTGATTGTGCACAGTAAACCAAGAAGGATGTGGTAGCCAGGAAGATGGTAAATCAATCAAGAAGGGATAAAGTTTCTATAGCTTTCCAACTGAGCATTGCAAAGTGTCTTCCAGAAGTCCATTAGCTTATGTGTCACGCTAAAAATATTTCAGACTAGTACCACTCATGGAAATACCCTTGCCAGTGGCAGGAATTGCGGGGCAAGGATTCAAAGAAGGAAAAAGCATGGACACTAAAAGATTGCCTCTTTCCAGAAAGAGTTGAGATCATACAAAGGTACCCAAAAGAGAATAATCCTCTGTTCCTGTGCATATACAGGCCAGATGACCAAGATAACAGGTGCCTTGGGAAAATGATTATTCATACTTTGTAATCAGTGCACTGCCTGGCACAGCTGGGGACCTGCTCTGTGTGGATCTAGACTACCCTGGAGCAGTAACAAGAAGAATATTATCAAAGTCTTTAAGTATTTGCCCCATAATTCCTTAGCATCATAAAATGCTGATGTAGAGTGTATTTCAGTCTAAGCAGCCTCTGAAGAACTTACACAGGCTCCCAGAAAACAGGAAAAGCACAGTTTTTCTGTTTGTCTGTATACCTGTCTTTACATTTAATTTTAGGACACTGCAAAAAGAAAAATTCCAAATGAATCACTATCAGACTGGGCTATTGTTGCCAGTACTGACATACAAACCATTTCATAGTATTGCCACAGTGGGTGGTGATGGAGGCTGCAGCTTGAAGAACCAATCCAGAACACATTAAAAATGTGGCTGCGTCCTGTAATGAAGGACATCTATGAACAATGAAGGAAAAAGTTGCTATTGAAAAAGGAATAAAACCATATGCATTGCTTGAAGGTTTTCTTGCTGTACTTATTGGAACATCAACTACATATTCGTTCTGGATGTGCCATAAGATACTTTGATGCAGAGCTGAGCAGTGGGGGAAACAGAATAAACACTGATGGAAATGAGCACTTTGGTCTGGAAACAAAGTGTAATGCTGGCTCATTGCAGACTCAGATTCATGAGAAATCAAAAGTATGCTATATTACATGGGCCAGATTTCCTCAGTATTTTGCAAAAAAATTTTACTTCTGTCTCATTTCCGTTTATGAAGTACACCTATTACTTTGCAGATTCTTAAAACAGAATATGTAAATGCTATATGTATGATAAATATAAATTCTTGCCTTGAGCATTTTCTTTCTACTTTGCTTTTTTATATTTCATTGTTTTATCACATCATATAAGTTTATAGTGTAGCACAGAAAGGATCAGACAGGCTAATGATACAAATTAAAAACTTGCTTCAGCATCTTAACGTTGCATGGCTCAGCCCTTGTTCTTGCATCTCCCTTCTTGAATTTTAAACAGGAAACAATTTTGTATTTTTCAGGAGTTGAGAGCTGCTCATCAAAGCCATGCAAAAATATAGGTAAGACACATTTGCCTAATTTGGTTTATGGTTTTAAATGCCTTTTTAGATCAGAAAATACTGTCCTTGAAGAAAAAAAACTGTCATTTTTTACAGCACACTTTAACATATTTCTATTTGAAGGAGTTTCCCATGCTATTGGTTGATGACTTTACAGAGTCAAACTGTGAGGTCCTTGGTCAGTTTACTTTCTTTTGCTTCTCCAAGAAATTTGCCCAGTGAGAGCTGCACAACGTTTGAGAGATTTTCAGGCAGGTTTTAGGAAGGTCAGATGTGATTTCTGGATTGCATGTGGGTGCATGCACACAGTGACCTCTGTCTTCTACTTTTTCCATTATGTTAGTGATAAAGGTGCTATAGCCACCTAAGCAATTAGGTTGAAACTTTATGATGTGCTTCAAATCACTATCTACTCAACAAAGTTGGGTCTTGTGGTCAAGGAAGTTATGTAGGAGTTTTGGACTCACATCCCATTATAAATGTTCAGCTATATCATCAAACTGTCTGGATGGCTGAGCCCAGAGAGTGGTAGCGACTGGCAGCCAGTCACAAGTGGTGTTCCCCAGCGCTCATTTTTGGGGACAGTTCTGTTTAATATCTTTATCAATGACCCAGACAAGGGGATCAAGTGCACCCTCAATAAGTTAGCAGAAAACATCCCGTTAGGTGGAAGTGTTAGGTGGGAGGGTAGGAAGGCTCTGCAGTGGGATTGGACAGACTGCTGAGGCCATTTGTATGAGGTTCGATGAGGCCAAGGGCAGGATCCTGCACTTCAGTCACAACAATCCCGTGTGGAGCTACAGGCTGGGGCAGAGTGTCTGGAAAGCTGCCTAGTGGAAAAGGACCTGGGGGTGCTGCTCAACAGCAGCTGACCATGAGCCAGCAGTGTGCCCAGGTGGCCGAGAAGACCAAAGGCACCCTGGACTGTATGAGGAATAGTGTGGCCAGCAGGACCAGGGCAGTGATTGCCCCCCTGCCCTCGGCACTGAGGATAACACACCTCGAGTGCTGTGTCCAGTTCCGGGCCCCTCACTACAAGAAAGCTGTTGAGGTGCTGTGGTATATCCAGAGAATGGCAGTGGAGCTGGTGAAATGAGTGGCTGGTGTTGTTTATCCTGAAGAAAAGGAGGCTCAAGGGAGAGCTTAACACTTTCTACACCTACGTAAAAGGAGGTTGTGGCAAGGTAGGATTCAGTCTCTTCTCCCAAGTAAAAAGTGTCAGGACAAGAGGAAGAGGCCTCAAGTTGCACCAGGAGAATTTTAGCTTGGATATTAGGAAAAATTTCTTCACTGAAAGAGCAGACAAACACTGGAACAGGCTGCCCAGGAAAGCTGTGGAGTCACCATCCTTGGAGGTATTAAAAGACACGTACATGTGGCACTCAGGAACATGGTTTAGTGGTGGACTTGGCAGTGCTAGATTAATGGTTGGACTCAATGATCTTAAGGGTCTTTTCCAACACAAAAAATTCTATAATCCCACGATCACTGGGGTACAGATTATGAACAAAAATAGAGATAATTATCGTCATCTTTGTCCCACCTTGTTTTTACCTATAGGACAATCTGACAGTCTGAGGCAGGGACTGTATGTCTATACAGTATTTGGTCCAGGGGAGACTTTAAACAATATCTAGTAACTGATATTTTAAGTAACCTTAGTAACTTTATAATTTAGCAACTTTAGTAACGAGAAATATTATCAAGGTTGCTGATCTAGTGCCAACAGTGACCTCTCCAGCCTTATAGTAGATAACAAGCCAGGTCTCATTTTTTTTGTCAGTAATGTCTGACATGACCAGAATGATACAATGTTATCTCATTGTGAGGGCTGCTTTCCACAGCCAGGCCTTTCTGAGTACCTACATGCCTTAATTTTCAATCACTTGGTTTACTTGCTTTGTTTAAAGGAGTTTCTTAACACTTTAGGGATTCTTTTCATTGTTCTGTGACTGACTATGCTTATTGTTTTTATGTCTTCAGATCAGCTCTACAACCTTGACCCCCAGGCGATGGTAGAATTTGAAAATGGAAACTTCAACTTCACATTTCCCAACCCCCAAAATGTGAGTGAGTTCAGCATGACCCTCTTCAAAGGGAAAGAAAAGAAGGAAATCTGTACACTCCATTTGAATGAAGAGAATGTTTTCCCCAAGAGTAATGTCACCTACTGTGAGACAAAGAATTCAAATACCAGCACCACTTTCATTCTTAAAAATCTGGAAAGAAAGCATATGGACATTTATATCTACTGTCTGGAGGTATTCTTCCCCCCTCCTTATATAGATTGCCGCCTGAAAGAAATCTGTTTGTACATCCCAGGTAAGTTTACTTCTCCCCTCACTTCAGTTTACTGATAAGTAGACATTAGGCATAGCTATGCTGCAGTGAAAAATGTGACTAGAGTTTGCACAGCTATTTACAGGACAGCCTAAAACTACTTAGCAGGGGGGTGGTAGCAGTGGAGCTGTGTTGGCAGGCTGATCAGCATGCCTTCTCTGTATTTATTCATCTTCTTGGGCGGGTTTTTTCAGGCCATGCTGAGCTTTGCATACTGTTGGTGGCAGCCAAGTTAGCTAGACTACAGCTTTTGGGGTACTGCAGTCCCACCTTTGCCTGCAGCAGAAATTTCCCTTGTCCATTTTCAAGCTGCTGAGTGTAAATGTTAAGGATAAACAAAGATAGAAGCTGAAATGCTGAGGCTACAATTATGTGGTTGGGTCAAATTATCTCTCAGCCCACTCTGAATTTAAAAAAGATTCTCAGAATCAAGCTGTGACATTTGATTTTGTCTGCAGTGTCCATTTCCATTTGTATGGATAGCCAGATGTTCCTAGTTTTTTCCAAATGTTTCATGCCCTATCATATTTTCTCCCAGATCTGGGCAAGGGTGATCTTGTGTACCTCAGCTTGCTTTCCTATCCAAATATGACAGCAAAGGTCTACCCCTTCTTTTGATCAGGCTGCCCTTTAGATCACCTGTGGTACTCACTGAATGCAAGCTGAAGCCTTGCTCAGATCTGAAATATCATCATGCTCTCGAGCCTGACTTGGTTTCTATTCAGTCTACACTTTGAGCACTGTGTACCCACAGTTTCACCTCTCCTTCTGGAAAACTGCAATATTTTGCTTCCAGCTGAATACACTTTTCCAAGGCGGTGATTCAGCTCAGGAAAATTCTTCTCCAGAGCTCACTTTTGCTAATTTTTTAATATGAAGAGAAGAGTGAAAATAATTTGAAGTTATCTGTAGGAGGCAAAAATGCAAATTGTCAGAAATGACTTTTTTTTGCGTCCCCATGGCCAGATAAGGAAGACTGCTTTTCACTGGGACAGGAGTCATGGGTAATTATTGGCCTGATCATGGTTTCCCTGATTTCCTGTGTCTGCTGTGTTGTAGTCTGTTGCTTAAGGAACAAGGTAAGCAAATATACAAGATTATGCAGAACCATTTTTCTGAGGGTCATGGATGGGGAACTTGATTTAATGAGATTTAAAGGGTGGGATGGGCACATACTCACTGAGCACGTGAGGTGTTTTTTGACAAGAAGACTGAGTTGTTAATTTACCACTGGAATTCAGTCATTGATGGCAGCAGCTCAAATTTAATTTTTCGAAGACAGAATTGTTTATCGATTTAAAGTCTGGGCACCAAAAGAAAGAGGAGAAATGCTGCACGGGTCAGCAAAATTACTTTGGTAAGAAATTCACCTGACTGTTTTCTTCAAGAAGGGGAAACAAATCATCAGTGGAGCAATTTCAGCACTGTTCTGGTGCAAAACCACTTAAACAAAGAACCATTTGGAAAGAAGGAAGACCATGGACATTAGCTATTTTTTTGGGCAATGCGTGTTTTTAATTTTCAGTTTGTTTTATTGCAAGTTTTCTTTGTGAATGCCTGTAGATTCTGACTTTATTATTCCCACTGAAAACAGACAGAGTTACTGCCCTACTTAAAGAACAAAGGCAGGAGTGGCAAAGGTTAGTGACCACAAATTAATTCATGGTATTTTCCCTCTGTTGGCAGATTCAAAAGTGTGACTCCAACTCCCACGAGTACAACAGTGAATACATGCCCATGGCAGCAGTGAATGCAGCTAAAAAACCAAGAATCTGAGGTTGTACGAAGCCTAGTTATACTCATATATCTGTTTGTGTCTCTTACAAGGCTTTCTCTGGGAGGGAAAGGACTGCTTGCTGTCTCTGCCATTGCTTCTAGATGGGTGGGTGCCTGGGTGGGATTGTTAGCATAGCTTGTTAGTGGAGTTCATGCTGCCATCTTGCAGGAAGATGAAATTAAAAGCAAAATCTCTGAAAACCTTTTGAATCATAGTGGTAGGCTGGTTCCTAGAAATGCAACTGCTTCATGTCTGTGCCATCTTATGCATGAGGAAGAGATAAGAAACCGTTCCATTCAGAATCTTCAGATGATGTGTGGTACCCAAAATCTTTCTGAGGAAGTGACTTACTAGATTTAATGAGTGTTACTGGCTAAAGGCATGTATTCTGTAGAGAATGAGGAACTTCCTACCTGCTCAAGCCCTTGCCTAGTAGTCAGAAGCTACTGGCTACAGAACAGAACAGAAGAAGAATTTGGACTGATTCAGACATATGGGGTGTTTCATGTAACTGATTTTCCATTTCTATTCTAGGCATAAGTTGCTTGTGGTGTGGAAATTTTGGAAGCACAGTTTTCCAGCTACTTGAACCTGGACAATGGGAAGTCAGCATTTCCTCACCTTTCCCAGCCTCCCTGAGCTCTCATGATGATCCTGTGCTCAGTCATGAGACACCCACCCCCGTACTGTTATGAGCTGTGTTTTGCTCTAGCTTTGTTTGTTAACTGGCACCCTGCCCAACCCACTGACTTGGACATGAAGTGCCAACAACGTGTTAAAGATGTCAGCTTGTAGTTGAAGAAAATGTAGAAAATGAGTTTGCTCTAGAGTAGATTGCTGTAGTGCTGCCACAGAGAGAACTTTTATTTTCTAGTCTCCTTTATGACAAACTTTCCACTGGTGACAAAAAAAAAAAAAAGACTACCTCCAGTGCCAATCCTTGTGGCACAGCCATACTGTCAATGTATTGCACATGCCCTTCATTTTGGGCTACTTTAGCAGGGGAACAAAACCTAAGAGTGTACAGCAGAGAGTACAGCAGAGACTTCTCTGAGACACAGTACCTCAGGTATGTGATCTGCATTTTTTGTATCCGTGCTGTCAATACATCTTTGCCATTCACACCTCGGGGCTCCCCTTATTTAATTAAATTCTGAATGCTTTTACTAACAGAGGAATATATTACAAGATGAATATATTTCAAGCCTGCAATTTCTCTTTAGATCAGTTCAAATCTTCAGGATCAGACCCTGAACTAGGAGGCACGATCTCACCTATTCACATGTCTTGCAGCACAAATACAACACAGTCCATAAGGCCCGTATGGCCTTGTGTCCATATGGACTCTGCACTGCAATTAACTTCCTCTTTTGGTTTGACATGAAACCTTTACCACTTCCCCAGTGGGTTTAGGGGTTACTTGACCTACCTGAAATTGCTGAGAGCCTTCAGTATGAATGAAACAATCAATCCTTCATACTCCTTGTGAAATCCATCAAAACTCTGACCATAAATGACCAGCTGGGAATCCAAACTGCATGTCTTGCCAGACACCATTTGGCTGCTAGAGTGGTACATTGATTCTCAGCCTCTCTGTAATACATTAAAAAAACCAGGCGTTGGGCAGAGGACACTGCTGAGAAAGACACACCGCCTGCTTGTCTGGCAGAGAGAAGGCTGCTTTCATAGGGCAAATGGGGATGAGGAGGAAATAAGCTGGTATATCAAGAGCAGGGTTTCCCTCAACAAGCACCTGCACACACAGAAGTATTGCAGAGAGAAGGTGCAAATTGCTAACTGTGACATTAAGCAAAGGGAAAGTAGTTAGGCACTGAATGAGGTGGGGACTGCCAATTACACAGCCCCTACCCTGCTCAGTAACCAGCTCCTTGGCAGGGATGATGAGGGCACCCTGCTATGTTGGGTAACATTACATTCTGTCCCATCTTCCTGGCACATAACCTCTGCCAAATTACTTGACCTCCCCAGCAAACAAAGCTCTTCTCTGTACCTCCACAAATACACCCATCTCACCGTTTTAAAAAAGCATTGGTGAAATTACTGCCTTTGAAAATTATTGGTGAAAACAACTAACCTCTACTACCTATGAGAAATACTAGGTGCAAGATCCTATGTAACAGAGGAGAATCCTACCCCCTGGAACCTTTCACCAGACTGAGATGGAAATTCATGAAGTAAAGAGTTTCTGAAAGAAGGAAAAACTCGAGGTTTGACTTGAGATGTTGCCGGATAAAGGACAAACGATGAAAGTGTGAATAAGGCAGTTTAAAATACATACATCCTGCACTGGAGAGAGAAATTATTTATATTCATTATAACATTGCATTTGGAAGCCTCAGGTTCCATTACTGCTTTCTTTCTGGAAAAATATATTTTTATTCTTAATAAAACATTTTTTTATTATGCCATATGTGTCCACAAGAAAGTTCATGCGTGAATACACGTTACGTGAAAAAATTAAGCTCTGTAAAGTCCACAGCACAATGGGGAGAGAAGAGAGTACAGGAAAATTTATCCCTGTATAGCATCTTAGCGGGAAGCAGGAAAAGGAGTAAGGAAAAAAATATTAAAAAAGTGAAAACCAAAAATTTGGCCCTGTTTCTATGCAGTGAGATAGTGACCTATCAGTTTGGATCTGTTTGTTTCCTTTTGTTTTCATGAGAAAGTCTTTTTTGATATTGTCCCATCTCTTCTTCCTTTCCTTTAACCCCTTATGCAGGATACTTATAACATTCATGATTAATTTGGGACATTTTTCAATTTCTTTCTGCTGTACTTCAATACCTCAAAATTAAAAGTAGCTGAAAGAAGACAAAGGATGACAAAATGAGGAAAAAAAAAAGAAAACACCATGAAAAAATAACACAAACTGAACCTATAGACTGTGTGACAAGAAAGGATTAAAATAAAATAAACAAATAAAAAAAGCCCAATATTCTAACAGGTCATCATCTCAAAAAGTAAAACCTCTCTTTGGAAACTCCCAGTTTTGGAAAAAGACCATTTTAGCAGGAAAAAAATTCAAATAAGAATATTACAGCCAACTCCTCTAAAAAATCCTCTTTCAAGACAAGCAGAAGCTTGAGAATCTTCCAAATAACAGCCAGGAAATCAGAGGTCTGAGGGTAAAATAAACTACTAATATACAATCTCAACCTATGTTTTCTCGGTTTGCTACGTAATGGTTTAGGATTGTCACAGAAATTGTACAGTTGATACTCCACAAGGAAGGTTCTACAACCTCTCCCTCTACATCCTTGTCTTCTATCGTTTCATTGAGATTATTACTGAAAAATTATTTTGGTTAGGGCCTTTCCAGGAGCTGAATCTCTAACAACAGCGGTCATGTAAAATCAGTTTCTGTCACTCGACATCTAATGCAAGATTCAGTGTCAGTAAGCTGCTTTCATCCTTTCTGATTTATAACTGGTATAACTCACCCCACATGTATTTACACCCACTAATACTCTTTAGCTCTTCCCAGTCTGTACCAGTATGGAGTATATGAAGACAAGAAGTCAATAAACCCAATAGGTATGTATGGCAAAGAACCACTTGTGATCTTGAAGGTTAAGACCTGAAATAAAAAAATTTACGACTTCAGAAAAATGATTTTGCTAAACAGATAGAGTGATCTGATGTGAACAGGTGAAAGATGTACAGGATGACAACTTCAGCTACTCCAAAATGTAAGGAAGGATAAATGATAAGTATATCATAATGTGAAAATCTGCACATCTTGAGTTGGTTTGAAATCCAAACCTTGATATGTATTTTGCAAGCTTATCTTCCCAGCCTGCATTATGAACCCAAATCTGAATGCTCTAAGAATTTAATGATTAGCTTCAAGATGGCAATTTCATTCCTAATATATAGTATAGGGAATGAAATGACACTAAGAGGGCCATTTTCCCTTAGTACAGGTATTTCACTGACTTCAAAGTTCAAATAGTTCTAAGTTCTACCATATTTCTTCCAGACTTTAAAAAGTTTATTTAAGGCTGGGGAAAAGAGGCTCCCAAATTTGAGTAAAGCAAACAAATGAATCACAGGATCAGTACTGATGATATCGTACACCACTATTCATAAAGTGTTTTATAATGTGGGGAGTCCCCTAGGCATTTGAATCTATAAGTTGCCATGCAGAAGAACACCTTAATAATAAAACAAAACAAGAAAAATACAGGGTAATTGAAACTATTTAGTTAAAAATAAATCTATTCAGTTAGTAGGGACTTCTGCTCATGCAAGGTTTACTGGGGAGGTAGTCTCTGCCTTTGGTTTGACTTTAACTGCAACGAGACACTCCATATACCCAAGTCCCCTAAGTTGGCCAGTCCATCATTGTTATAGCAGCCTCCCCACTGTCATAAAAATTTCTCATTTTCTTGAGAGATGAAAGTTTGAGATTTGTGTTTATGTTCTACAATTATGAGTTCACAATTCAGTGTGTGGGGTTGCTTGGAGAAAAGGGAGGAATAGGAAGGATTAAACAGCTTTTCTGGCAAAATGAACTGGACAGGTATGAACTGGAGATATGAAGAAGAGGTCAGGGGGTGAATTTCATCTAAATTCATGTGCCTGAGCTATTTAATTTCTCCTGGGAGCAATTAGATCTTGTATGGTTTGAGATCAATTTTTAAAAAGAGATAAATCAGCTCTGATCATCAACAAAAAAGATTTAGTGGCTGCACACATCAAGCATAATCATTTTTAAAAACTGCAAACACTAACAACTTTGAAATATCTAATGTCTTCCATGTCTTAAATCTTGCAACACTCCTCCCAGTTTTTAGTACGCTGTTGGCAAATCCATCACCAAGGATATTTCATCCTCTGTCCCAATGCACTGCAGCAGCAAGTTTCATGCAGTTTATAATAGTGTGTTGCCATCTCTCAGAATTGAGGCCAGGATTTAATCTCTGGATTGTGCAGACTTGCAAGGGGCTGTTCCCTTTCCCTGTGCTGAGAAGGAAGGCTCTTTTGCTGTGCTAGGGTTCTTCTGGAAAAATCTCTGAAACACTGAGAAAACTGGAAATTTTGTTAGCACCAGTTAATGAGAAAAGGGGGGAGAATATTGCCTTCCAAAGGTGGCAGTTTGTACACCATCTATGGAGCATGAGAACACTGCATAGGCTTTTCAGGCACCAGAGGCCAAATTTTGGAGAAGGAAGCTCAAAACTGGGGTTCTCAGACCTTTTGCTGGGTTGCTTTCCTCCTCCGCAAAATGTAAACTACTTGTTTTTATTTATTCAGTCAAATGATTTCCCCTTTGAAAACTGAACACCCTTCCCTGAAAAAACCCCAAACAAATCCATCTCCCACCAGCTCCCCCCCTCCCCCCCAAAAAAAGAGGGGGGGAAGAAAGAAGAAAGGATTTGCTCATTAAGGCTCTTTTGGGCCTGCGTGAAACAATGGATGCTGTATTAAGCATCTGGCAGAGTGCCAGCAGAAGTCCCTATTGATCCTCCTATCTATGGATCCTCCTGTTGATCAGGCTGGTGTATGGCTCCCATGCAACTGGGTAGGACTATGACCATGAGACAAAGGGATGACAGAATCTCTTAAGGGAATCAGAGCTTAGTGCTGCTGCTCTCATGAAACAGAGCTATACTTCAGTAGCTCTAGCTATCTACATCCTTGAAAGCCAGACCAATACTTGTATTTCCATCCCTATTCCTCTCTCTGTCTCTGCTGTTCAGTCACAATCACAGATCCATTGAAATCCATCCCATGCCCTGGCTCCTCTTAATACCTGTGCTTCAGAGACCCAACCAGGACTTTCTCTTCTGCAGCAGGGAAGCTCTCTGGGACATTGGCTGTTGGTGGAAGGACTTTACAGTGGCTCACCTGTGCAGAAAAGGGAAGCTCAGGGAAAGGGTACAGCAGAAGCCCCTCCTTGGATATACAGTGGTCATGAAAGGGAAATTAAACACATTGCCATGGCTGTGTTAGAGGGGTGTGTGGGTTCCAGGAGTGTAAGGAAAACAAGATAAATGAAAGGATTTAGGATCTGGGGAGTTGCAAAACCTCACGGCCTTGACACAGACCCCATTTGCAGTAAAAGCTGGCAAATATTGCTTGTGAGGACAGGTAGTTTCCAGAAAAAATACCTGGCATCCACCAAGTTGTTTGACAAAACCTGAGCCAGTTCTATGGACTATAATAGACTAAAATAAGCAATTCTTAAGGCAGGCTTCCAGAGCAAAGAGTACCTTTACTTCCAAAAAAAGCCATATGTTGTACTCAAGGGACTAAGCAAAACATGCAGTCAGTGAATAAGGATCTCTTTCAAGCACAGTATGTTTATTGAGAGCACTCCGTGGCCTTGGACTTCAGCCACCTATAAGGCTCTGATGGAGACACTACCCTCCCAAACACTAGCCACTACTCACAGCTTTTCCATCTGTGAAGAAGCTGCTCAACCCTGACAGGGCTGTGCTGTCAGCCAGAGGCACCCTCTGTGGTCTGCAGCAGTCTGGCCTGGCCAAGGAGCCACGTTGAGGGAGTGCAAAGCTGCTGCTGAGCACCTTTTCTGCATTTCCTTGTTTCTTTTTCACACAACCAATGCAAAGATCTATGAAGCATTTCCTACCGCCCCATCACCAGCTTCAAAAGCTAAAGGAAACTTCATCTGCATCAGGAATCCAACCCAGATGAAACAGGCCCTGTCTTTCCTTCCTGCTAAGTGGGTTGGTAATATTTCTGTTTAAAGATTAAAGAAAAAAAACAAACATGCTCTTTAGTGGAAAATATAGACGTACTGGAGAAAACAGCCACCCATGCTGAATAGTGACTTGTGATTCATAATTTCCACTGAAAATTTGAATAAAAGAAATATCCTCTTCACTCAAGATGATGAAAACATGTTTTATTTGGTGAGAAAAGAGGCCTCTATATGTTTTAAGAATTAATTCAAACAGAAGGCTCCAAGTGACCCCGAATACCTTCAGCACACAGATCACAGCTCTCCTTCTGTATTTAGAACCAGACAAAGAGTCTTGCAGAGACTTGAACTGTGTTCTGGTAACGGTGACCTATTTCCCTTTCCGTAACAAAGCAGTGTGCAGTTAGTAGACACCAGTAAAAACAGCAGAAAGAAGAAAAATATGCAGAGAAACATTGCTGCAGCTAAGCTAGCAGAACAAAACGTATGCAGTGTGCTTTTGAAGTGTAGACGTTCACTCAGATCACTCTGATGGCTCATCAGAGCATCCCATGGCCATGGAATCCCTCCTAAGTAATTTTTAAGGTACACTTTTTCTGCTTTCTGGATGCTGGCAAATGCAGATAAAGAATCTGAGTGTAGAGCAAGGGCAACAAGGGTAATTTGCAGACATTTAAGTGCAACTGAGCAATCCACAAAGGATTGCTTGGGTCTGTGGCACCTTGAGGTGTCCAAAGATCTTGCCCCAAGAACCTAGTAGCAGAAAAGTGCAATTCCTTTGCCTACATATGGTAGGTCCCTGAAGCCATGCTCCAGCAGCTGAATTCACAAGTGTTGTCACAGGATAAATGGATTTAAGGTCAGAAAGGGATTCTTTAAAGTGTTAGGACATGTACCTCGAACATGGCTCATTCTCCAGTAAGCTGTTGGTGTCCTGTGTGAGCTGAGATCTACCAAAGGGTTGAGAAAGTGAAACACTCAGCCTTCTCCAAACCTGATGTATAGCTGTTTGGGTTGGGCAGAGGATGCTAGAGATGACTGAAGTACTGTGGTGTCTGTTCCCAAGGGCCTGGGTGCAGCACTTTGCCAGTGATTTCACTGCAGTGGGTCACAGACTTGGAGAGAGGATGAACATGTTCCTGCAGACTAATGGCTGCACGCTCACAGTACCATCCCAAGGACTGCTAATGAACTTTGTGTGATAAATTTAGGGATAAAGTACCAAAACAGATTTTTAATCAGAACTATGTCTTTGCCTTCTTCCCATGTCTGCCTGCTAGTGAACTACAGAGATTTCTCTCTCCCACACTCTCCCTCTCCCAGTGAACCTTCAGCCTGTTTCAGGAAGTTTAAATCACCCCTCCTGGGAGGGGCTGTTTGATAACCCAAAGTATGCTCAGTAAAATACTCCACATTGGGTGAACCACATGCTACTGACACAATTACAAATCACCTAATTAGGCGATTTGCTGCTGGATGCTGGCTAGACTGTGTGCCTGCAGACAGATGGTGACCCATATCTGCCAAGGGCAAAGGAACACCTATGAAAATTTAGAACTTTGGGAGAGCCTTTGCAACCATTTTATATATCATTGTCTGGTATCTCACACATCACCAGCATTTCCTGTGTCTCCTGTGTCACAGACTAATACTGCTGTAAGGAAACTACCAAGTATGTTTAGAGCTACCCCCAGTTACTGCCCCTCAAAGAGGCAAAATTCAGGCTGACAGTAAGGTTTCAGTGCAGTGGTGTAAGCAAGAAAGAGACACTGGAATTAGTGGGGTCTGGCTAGCAGAAAGAACTTCCAATTTTCAGGCATGGGCAGGAGGAAGAAGGGTAGTCTTGTTCAGAGACTTCTCCCCCTTCCACTACCTCACTCCTTTGGGTTACAGAATTCCCAGCTGGGACCTGGTGATCCAGAGGCTTAATTTCCTTCCCTGCTGGCACCTCTGCTCGTGGTTCTGCAGCACTGAAGAGAAGGAAGAGGAGAAAGGGCTTTGCGTGTAGCTCTGCTCCTACAGGAAGCAAGAGGGAGAGATGAGCCCTGCTCTGTGAGCCAGATGAGGGCTATCCTTTGTCTGCATTTCAAAGAAGATTTGCTCAATGCCTGTCAACTGAACTGGGTCCCATGGAGGGAGTAGGGGAAAAGAAAATGCTGAAAGGCTAAGTGGACAAAGAGAGGTCAAACTTGTTCCTGTAGATAACTTGTATTCAAGTGATGTATTGCAAAGCTACTTTATTTTACAGTGTAAACTGTATGGACAAACTTTAATGAAACTCCAAACTATGCAAAAGTCAAAAGATCTGGACTTTCTTAACAAGGTTGAGATTCAGGTCATATTTGCTTAGAACACAGTTAATCTGTCAATCCTTTTGCCACATCTGGCTACTTTTGATTTGACATCAAAATAATGCAAATTTCACAGCACTTTCAGGGTGTGCTTGCATTGTAGTCAAACATTTGATGAAGCTCTGTGGTTTTCATTAGGTTTGCTTAATGATTTGAGCCAAATTCAATCCTGCTATTTGCAGAGGCAACTTATTTAAGATGAACTCAAATAAAATGAAGAGTCAAGCTGTTTTTCTCTGGTTTCTAGGTGGTCACTGCTAACAACTTTTCAGGTCAGTTCCAGCACCATTACAGTAAAGCTCTCACTGAAGCCTCTCTCCTACTGTCCTCAGAGGTCCCTGGGAGCTTCCCTTCCAAGCAGCTCTCTGGGGTCCTGTGTAAAGGATGCAGAATCAGGACTATCGTCACAAATTTTCTCTGACTCTTCAAGTTTTGTCCAGGCCACAGATTTCCCCAGTAGACTACCAGCAAGGGACTTCAGCATGGAAAATAGTCTGAGACTAAACTTGACTGTTGTGAACCTTGAAGAATGTCCATAGGGTTGAAAGTGGCAGAAAACCATTTCTGATACCAGCCCCTTTCCCAACACAGACTTCTAACATACAGTTTTCTCTGCTACATCAAAAAGGGTTGAAAACCAATACAAAGAGCATGAAAAGTAGATGGTCTCTGATTTTGTACTCATGGGTCTGGACCTACAGCACAGTTCTGGTGACACCTGTACCTGTGGGTAACTGTAGGAGAGTCCACTGAACATATACACAGCCATGCTTAGGATATTCATGAAGTGTTGCAGAACATGTCACAGGTAATGACACTTGTAAATAACAGCAAATGAAAATAACAGCAATGTGAGTTCACATGTGGAGAATCAAGACCTTGTTTGGAAGTTCAGCTGATGAGGGCAGCCAAAAAAGCATTTCTCAGTGTGTCACTGCTCTGCAGGGCTACCAGCAACATGAAATAAGCAAAATATTCTTGTAGCAAAACTACACATGTACAGCCCCAAAGGCACAGAGTAAGCAGATCTGCTAGAATAAGATAGTCTCTCCCTGATTGTATTCAAAGCAAACTTATGTTGCTACCAGCAGTCTGCCTTCTCTACAAACCCAGACAGCTTCTCATGACGGTCTGGGATCAAAATCAGCAATTTCAGCAAGACTCATCTTCGGGGAAGCAGCAGTCAGAATCTTTTATCAAGATTGGTTGTATTTTGAGAATATTAATTTCAATATTACCAAGATAAAATTAGCAATATTTAAGTGAATGGTTAACCACACAGCTTCCAGGAACCAAAACCCCTACCAACTAAATCTCTTTTTGAAAGTTGTATTTTATCTAAGTACATTACAACTTTGATGATCAAATATCTCAATCTGTCAAACATGCAGAAGTGTTTCTGAGGAACATGAATTGAAGCACACCTTTTAATAAGTCCGTCATGTTGCCAAATAAATACTCGTATATCCTCCCTCTTTTTCTAAAGAAAAATCAAAGGAGCTGAATTATATTTCTCACAAATCATTTTGATCTCTCTACTATTCTGTTTCATTCTGCCCCTCTTACTCCTTCAGATTTGTCTTCTGCCTTTAATGTGGAGGTTCCTCAGTTGAACGTGTAAGTGCTACGTTGTGCGAGTATAGCAAGGCCCTGACTCCTCCTTTCAGGCCTTCTGGTACACACAGTGTAAATAGAATAAAGTCGTAGAAGTCTTCCCCATGTATACACATCTTCTGAACTCCACCTGCTCCCAGCTCACCCAGCTATAATCAGGCAATGCTCACTTGGCTGGGAGGCACAGCTGTGGCAGTGTCACCTCAGCCACTGCCCCTGTGTGCACTGCGAAGCCACAGCTCACGTGCCCTCATTATGTGGGAGCCCATAGGGACCAACGCCCAGCTTTGATCTTGACCTTCTCCCTTTGACTACAAACAACTGTGTGTCAAAACCTGACTGCCACAAAACACGGACTGTGGTGGGTGTATCTGGGCAACTGGAGTCCACTTACTCCAGGTGGGGGCAATATGGGTACTGTGCAGAACTAAATCGTATCAGCAAAGAGCCTGTGAGCTTCTCCTGGGAACTCAAAAGATCCCAAACAGGCCACAGCAAATTCCTCTCTCCAGTTTCCCAGCTCAGTACTCCTCTCTTAGATACTGGCAACTCAGAGTACCACTGCTGATGGGAAGGAATTCCTTAGCAAGAATTGGGGCTGCATGATTAAGGACTTCAGTGACCCCTGTAGACACCTGAAACAGGAGCAAACAGATGAACAAGGTCTGCTTAGAAATGCAGCGCTCCACAGGCTTGTCACCCTTTTCCAGCTTATGGACACTTCTAATCCTGGTACCAAACTGAGCTAAAAGTTCAATGAGATAACTTTCTTCCCTGACTCCTAAGATGTGTCTGATCATTGTAACAGTGGGAGCATAGCTATCATGGCAAGGTCCCCACTATAAGAAATTATTCCTAAGACAAGAACCCTATGGCATAGATCCTTCCCCTGCAATGATAGGTGGGTTCAGAGCACCCAAATATATTCTGGGGCCCAAAATATATTTGGGTCTCCCATAATTGTATTCAGGCCTGTATGTGATGGGTTTTTCTATTCTAGCTATTTCCCTGCATCCTGCAGTATGGGTTTTCCACCTGTGGGTCCTCACTGTGGATGCAGACAGTGAAAGCAGGAGTCTGTCAGGGCAGGGGTGCCCTCCTGGAAGGACCCAGTATCTCTGTGGAAACCACCTGAGCAGTGTGAAGTGGGGCAAGGCATCACCAGCTCTGTGCCCTGTAATATTGTCACCCATAAAAAGAGAAGGATAACACAGTCAATAATCCATGTTTTGTAACCATGTCTGTGTCTCTTATGTGGTCTGGGGGTGTGATGGTGCAGAATTATAAGAATGATCAAAAATGAGGAATTGGGATAATCTGGTAAAAAAGTCAATGCACAGTAGATTGATATAATTTCAAAACCCTGTGCAGGTCAATATGGAGATGCTCTCTTCCAATGAAATAAAGATCCTGTTTGTTTGGCTGATTTTCAATGTGTGGCACTCTCAGGTACTACAAGAGTGTTTTCATTCTGGTATATGTGGATCTTTAGTATGTTACTCAAATATGAAATATTTTCTCAGTGAGAAAAGCTAGTGAATAACACCAGATCTTAAGCAGTCATAGACATGATTGCTGCTATCTCCTTGTCTCTGCCAGAGTGAGAAGGATTCAGACGGCCCAGAGTGGCCTCTGAGATGTCCTAGTTGTAGACAGTATTGTTGTTCTAAAAATTGCTAAGATGCATATGTGGTTTTGGCTTCTGAAAACTGGGTTGAATGATGGTTGAAAACTTCAGTATAAATTCCACTCATGTGTACTAGAGTTACTGATGATAAGGAAATAATTATAATCAGTATTTTATGTTATATATAAATAAATACTCTCTATATATTATATAATGTTTTTCATATATATATATGCACACACACATTATTATCATCAGTCCATTCTGGATGACATATAAACAATTATTTCTGGTTTATGCTCCAAATAAAAGACCTGGAAAAGTCAGAAAATTACATTATTTAAAATTCTGAGTCTATGAGAAGACAGGAAGACACACACTCTATAATTTTTTTGCAATATTTCCAGAATGAGAAGAATATTACTAATTTGAGGATGATCAATGTCTCTCAGCTTTTGGTAAAAGATTTACAGGCGCAAAGTTGGTGAGATATATAGTGCCCTGTTCTAACAGCTACTGGGGTTACCAGAGTTCTTTCATTTCCATGAGGGGAAAGACAATGTAGACTTGAGCAGGCGACACTGGGGAGCATGATCTGGTGTGCAAAAAGCCTCTGGGCCTTTGGTTCATAGATCAAATTCTTCACCTGTGAAAAATGGCAAGCCCCCTCCTAGGATGTGGGATTTGAAGTCTCTTAAGTATTGAGCCACAGGGTTTTTTGCCTTTATGAAAAGATTTCATTACCTTGGTCCTTTGCCAAGGGACGAATAGTATGGCATTGCCAGCATGATGCCTGGGAAGAAACAGAATGATGTCAGAACAACAGGGTTAAAATTTGGGATCTGCAGAACAGGGTTCTAATTGCTGCCAGGAGGATGTTTGTATGTTAAGGAGAGCCTGATTGCTCAACAGGAAAGAGTGATGAGGAAAATCTTTCTTACAGGGGAGAAGAAAAAGTTCAGGATAGGGAAACAGTACTCAGAGCCTTACGAGCACATAGCCTTGGTATGTCCCTGCTCAGCTAGGTACAGATTTATATTTTGAAAGACTTGAAACATGGCACTACAGCTCCCCTCAGGCAGCTATCACAGATGGACAGCATATTCAACCCCATCAACATAGTGACTGTTGTATATCTCAGACAAAGGGAACACTGAAAATTGTCATCCATTGAGGAAAAGAGTTAAAGAGGGGTCTTTGCTTTCAAAAAGTGATGCAGTTGCTATTGGGAAACTTGTGGCCTTTGACCTTAACTAATATTGCCCCCCACAATTTGTCACCTGCTATTGCAAACCAGACTGATAGTCCCTAATGAGACCGACATAAGATTTTTTTCTTAAGAACAAGGCACATATTATTTCTGTGTTTCTCTGCATCTCTAAAGCACGGTGTGTGGACCATTTGTGAACGCCAGAAATGGGCAGGGAGCCTGTGGCTCTTTCAGAGAAAGCTCAACTATTGTGGCCTCTGGCCCCCAGGGATATTCTTTTGGGGGGAACCAATCAATGCATGTGCTTTTACAACAAACCCAAACCTGACAAAGAAATCTGTTACTATGATTTTACCAACCCTCCTTCCTGGATATCTTAGAATCAATCATAATAACTTTGACAGTCTCTCAACTTAATCTGGACTTGCAAAACTTAAAACATGTATTCTGAGAAGGTTTTTCTCCATCATGTAGAGTAGGTAACAAATTTCCATTCCCTCTCTAGGACATACATAAAAGAAGGCATCAGAAAACTGAGGAAATGGCCCTCCTGGGGGAGCAGAGCAGAGATTACAGAATAGCTACAAATTTAAAGATTTTTAATTTTGAAAAAAGGAACTTCCTCTTTCTTATTGTGAAAAAACTCCATCTCAAACAGAAAATCTCAGGATTTCCCACACAGTATACAACCCTTGGAAAAGAAACAACCAGAGAGAGGGAGTACAACTAAGTAAGCTCAGAATACTGGTGAAGTCTACTGAACAACAAACAAACTGCTTAAAATTTTTCTGCTAACTCGAAAGATTGCTGCCCTTGGTGTTCTGGAAGTGCTGGGTGGACTCAGGAAAGATTTTCCACCACAGGCCGAAGTGCTGTTTAGTAAGATTTGTCAGTGTAAAGTAAACACACTCTTGGAATGGAAGGCTCTGGAATGAGCAAATCCAATTTCAGGGAAACACATCTAAGAATGTCTTCTTCATGTTGAAGTATCTTCATAAAATGCAAGTGATCTGAGCAGTGTCTGTGTTCCTGGGTAGCCAACTTCTACTATGGTTTGTACCTATAGCATCCTTAAGAGCTCCTCACCTGGACCTATTAACAGTGTTGGTCACTGCAGCGCTGCAAAGTAAATTTCTGCCCCCAGATCCCTGCTTTAATCACTGGATACTGGTTGGAACATCCCTTGCTGGAAGACAGGTCATATTTTAAAGCCATGTAATCGGTGTCAATCACAGCATTAGAAAGTTGGTGAGAAGCAACACAGGAGGAACCTTTACATAGAAGCTTTTTTCTCTGCTCATCTGGCTGAGTAAGAACTGAAACAGTTCTAGCTCAGACTTCGACACACACGTCAGAACCAGAGTGAATGAGAGCTACATTTAACATAAGTCTCTGTTACCTATAGGAAAGTTACTGATCTTTTTTTCTCAGCTATTTGTCCCTCAAAAGTGGTGGGCCACATGTCTTGATCTCACTTCTACAGGGTTTGGGAGGACATGGATGTGTAATGGGAATTAAATTCTTCTTTTTCTTTTATTGTTCCTTTTTTCACTATACATCAAACACAAACCCTTCCCTAAGAGGACAGAATCCACTTTATTCATAGTGTCCTAGTGTCCTTGCACAAGGCTTGGCAATCTCTTAAGTTCTTCCACAAAGAGGGTACAGTTTTGTGAGACAGGCTGTCAGATATATGCTCTACACATATCACACATGTCACAGTGAATCAGGAACCCAGTGAAGGACATGTTGTGCTATAGTTCTGACATATGGGAGGATTTGCATAACTTCAACCACATGAATAACAATTCTTATTCAAAATCCAAAGGCCTTCTGATGACTTTACCAAGAAGAAGGAATGTTATGATGGCCTTATTTGCCCTAATTGGTGTCAGCATAACTCACGGGAACTTAATGCAAATTGTCCTTCGTTAGAAATAAACACTATCTGTTCTTTCTTGAGGGGATAAGCAGCACAACCCATCTAAAGTCCCATGCCACGTGTGCTAAAATGTCCCTGTATACACACCAGAGAGATGTTTTGTGAATCTCTGTGGGGAAGAGGAGTTCATGAGCAGCCCCTCAGCCAAATTATTTTAAATAAGGGCTAGTTTACCATCCCTGGAAAAAATTCAAGCACTGTTATAGATTTTCTTTCCAACCATCTGTTTACTGCTCAGCAGTGCCTCAGGCAACTTAGCTTACTTGTTGTACTTTTGTTCTTGTGGAGCAATAATTCCTGAAGAGATTAATAATAGCAGTGTGGCATAAATTATGCCCATTTTTTACCTTCCTCAGGAGATCTAAAAAGCAGTTTCTTCAGAGATGTTGTTCCAGCTGTAGGGATAGTGTATTTCCACTAAATCCTCTTCCCAAGAATGTGAAAGATTCAAGGATTTAACTGATGGGATTGTAAAACTTGAGCTCATGATTTATGGGCAAACTCCAGCACAGGCTTTGCTGCACAGAATAGAATAAATGCTCTCATTGCTTATATTGTCTCCTGAAAGTATCCCTGTCCAAACATCTTCACACACTTCTTAGACTTTCATTCAGCTGCTGAGTTTAGGGTGCTACCCCAGTTACTTCTCCTCCCCTTAGCTAATGACTTGCTTACAAGCTTCACTCCCTATCCACCACTGCAACAACACATCATCAGTAAGGTAAAACTAACCTGTCTCACAGTGGTCTAACCCAGATCAGGTTCCTCTTCTCTGTTTCCTTTACTTCTTTTACAACTGTAGCAGTTTCAAACATGTAAACTCTGTCCTTGTTTGTAGTTTACTTTTTTAATTCTTAAAAGTAAAAAGCCAATGCTCTCCCCAGTAATCTTTTGTTTGGTACTTTGTTCTCAGCACTCTAATAACTCCACCTGCTTTGAAAATGTCACTGGCTTACATCTTTGTCAAGATTCTTTTGATTTCTAGCACATTCACATAGCCTTCTTTGTTAGAAGAAGGCACTTCCCTTCTTATTTTCTTTCCCCTTTTCCCTTTCTTTTCTTTTTCTCCTTCCTTAGGGAATGATTTTAAAACAAGGTTTAAGACCTGGTAGAGCTAAGACAGAGTCAGAAAATGGAGCCCACAACAGAGGCAAAGGATTTCAAGTCCTGCTGTCAGGTGTTACTGGCAGTGGTTACAGGCTGGTTTCAGTGCTCCTGTCTGAAGGGGTTCATCCAAGAGCAGACTGGACCTAGAATGTACTCCTTCTCGCAGCTGTCAGAGATTTAGTTCAACTCTACCTGTGTCTCCCCGTTGCTACATTCAATGGTAATTAGTTTCTCCTCTCACATGTGCACTTGGAGTTTAGGTCACTGAGGGAAATCTATGACATGCTGTTTAGGACACATAAACCTCAGCTCCAATATGACCAAAGAAAGAGTCAGGCAAGTTGGTGGCCAGGCCCCAGGCCAGCCCAGCACCGGCTCTCACCAGCACCACAGCCTGACCTCACTGGAGTGCAGGTCACAGCAAACCCCACCCAGCTGCAGGTGTGCTCTGCCTAGGGAGCAGGACTGTACCTTGCACTTAATGTGACACACCAGGGGGCACGATGATGTAAGACACAGCTCACCCTGTTCCCCCAGGTACTGGAAAGCTGTTTTGCTCATTGACAGCAGACGGGTTCTGCCTTCAAGTGAGTGGGAGGTTTAGGGGCAGGATCTGGGCCTTGCCTTCAACCCAGAGAGCTGAAATAGAAAAAGGTGGTGTAGTGGATGTGCTGCCTTGGATTTATATTTATTCATATAAGTCTTTATATGAAGCGAGGCCTGGAGAAGTCTTGGTCTAAGTTGCTGTCTTCTCAGGAAGGCTCATATTCTGATTTTATCAGGTGACACTTTCAATATAGCTTTAGAGAGGGCCAGGGTGGCAAGGGTTCAGATCACTGAAAACCAAACTTGGGACAGGCTTTACTGGCACACACATTACCAGTTTCAGCTCAGGTGACTCAAGAATCACACGAACTGATGTCACTATTTCGGTGACATCAATGCTACCTCCAGCTAATACCTGAAACTCATCAAAAGAGTTGCATGATAGAACTGCTTCTGTTTTAACTCACTGTGCCCCTATCACGGCACAGCTAATGCATTTTGCCTTTTAGTTGTGGCAACCTGTCACATTTTCTAACTGGGAGAAGTAAAGAATGGTGCAGTGACCCCACGGCCAGGGACTAGAAGACCTTTCCATACTGGGAATAGGCAAATTGTCAGCAGGCAAGTACCTCTGACTGTGGCATTGCTGCCTCTGTCAGCTGTGCCCCAGGACAGCCTCCAGTTCTTGAGCAAAAGGGTTTTAGCCAGGTACTTTTGCCTTGCCCAGAGCCATAGAGCACAAATGTGCCAGCTGCCAGCCCTCTTGCCATGCAAGGAGAAGAGCAGAGTGAAAATGAACATGGAGGCAGGGAGCCTGGGTTCAAGTCAAAACCCCAGTCTAATGCAGTAGCCTGTGTAACACCCACCCATCATGGACATACTAGAAATTTTCTCAAGTGGAAGCACAAGAGGCATAAATTTATTACTCTAATTAAAATCGAAGTAACTCATGTCGTTGGGAGGATACTGATGGTGTCAAAGCTGTAAGAAGATATGGTCCAATGCCTTACATCATTCCCTTATCCCACTTTGATCCCAACATTTAAATTTAGGATGCAGCAGTTAGAACAACTCTCAGCGTGGTGTAGTAGAATGTTTAAAAAACCCTCACATTTTGTTTCTTTTCTGCTGGGTTCAAACTTTAGACGAAATCATTCTGAAAAAGATGTTTGTGCAACAGGAAAATGTGGTATCAAGATTATCAGAATAAGGTAGAACAATGTATTTCACGTGACTTGATTGCAAAAAATGACAAGGAAACCACAGGACATTGGTGTGAATGCAATGGAACAAGGCCACGAAGCGTGTTTTAGGTGCCACAGACATAAGGGTTTCTACAGATTTGAATGAGATGCAATTTAGATCAAAAGGACCTTCAGGATTTTTTTTTCTTTTTAAGATAGAGGCATGTCTTTTGGCATTACACAGCTTGTGGCTATTGAGGCAGATCTGAAGGCAACAGGATGTGGAGCGTGCACTTTTGATTTACTAGCACAAATGGCTTACACAGGCATGGAAAGTAAACTGCTTTAAGCCCTTTAAGATCAAAGATAAGATGTATTAGCAGGACTCGCTGGGGAGTTTTTTCTCACTTCCTTGCCATGTTAATTTAGTACAAAGGTACTTCCCTGACTGGCCTATTTGCAAAATACAACATCCAGATTTTGTAACACATTCCCTTCACTACTGTCCATGCCATAACCCCCCATTCCCTCTCACTCTGCTTTTGGGTCATAGTATCATGGAATGGTTTGAGTTGGAAGAGACCGTATAGATCATTTAGTTCCAAACACCCTGCCATGGGCAGGAGCACCTCCCACTAGACCAGGTTGCTCAGAGCCCCATCCAACCTGGCCTTCAGTATTGCCAAAGATGGGACATCCACAACTTCTCTGGGCAACTCGTTCCAGTGTCTCATCACCCTCACAGTAAAGAATTTTTTTTTGCCTGTGTAACCTAAATTTCCCTTCTTTCAGTTTGAACCCATTATTCCTTGTCCTATCACTACAGTTCCTGAGGAAGAATCCCTGTCTGGCTTCCCTGTAGGCCTCCTGCAGATACTGGATATAGCTGATGGTTTCGTCATGCAGGACTGCTTAAGTACTTCATGTTCCCCTCTCTACCCACTCCCATAGACTGAAGCTGGCTCATAGAATAGGCTTTCCATGTTCTTTTTCTTCCAGCCAAAGATCTACAAAGTAAAGCCCACTCCCGAAAACCCTCTACCTCCAAGGGACTGTGAGACAGAAGAGTTTGCCCTTGAAGAGACTGTTCCTTAAAAGAAAGTGCTATGGAAAAGAAATCAAGGTCTTATCCCACCACTCACCCTCTAGCTGTGTACCCCAGTCCTAATTCCAGCTACTTAGAACCTGCTTTCATCCCAACAGGTCTCAGCAATCCCACAAGTCTCTCTCCAGAAAGAGAGAAATGTCTCTTTGACCTGCTGTTTTCCAGCTTCCCATCTCAGCTACTCCCAGTCATCTTCTGGAGAGTACTAAACCAAAGTTGCTTTCCTCAAAGCTTGATCATTTTCTGCTGCTCACGAGGTCCTCACAAGAAGAAGAATTGCCCGGCTAACACCAAAGAAAAATGCCATACTTGAGCACAAATCATCTGGGCACAGAGACATTCATAACACATTACAGACGTTACTGTTTGAGAAGAAATGAATCAACTTGAATTTTACAAACCTGAATTATTTCAAAATAGTTAAAATATTTTATAATTTTCTGTTTAAAATTAAAGATCTTGACAAAATCAACCAACTGATTATGGTCTTCCACAGAAACAACACAGGGAAAATTACTTCAAACAAAGAATTTTTGAGTGCACAAAGAATACCTAATAGCCTCTTTCTGTCTGTATCCTTCCTTCTGACTTTCTCAGTAAAAAACTACTTTACATGCCAGATTCTGCTAGCCTTCAAACTGAGATCATGTTGCCCAAATTAATAGTACCATTCTTACTTGTACCAACCAGGGTGCAATTCAACACATGTGAGTTCTCTATTAAAACACCTATAAGCTCGTAATTCTTATGTTGGTGCAAGCCCAGATTCTGCATGATGTTACCTCACTGGGCAGGAAAATCTGTTACACCTCATCTTCTCACATCAAGCTTTTTCAAAATAAAGGGCTGCATCATGTTTGTCCAAGACACAACGTTCTCTCTTTATCACAAGCTAAACCAACCTGTGGAGTTGGTTTCTGGTGAGATGGTCGGTATTGGCAAGCAAGAGAAAGAGCAGAAGAGCCTAGTCCTCATTAAGTTGTTCTTTTTCAGTGAGTAAATGTTAATGGGGCTTTTCAATGCTAAGAGAAAACTGCAAATCAGACATTAAACTATTGGAAATACTTATTCAGAAAAAAAGGTGTACAGAAAAAAAAGGTGTACGTCACTGTCACATGTAAGGTTTTCAGTGTGTTCAATATACTAATTTTTTACAAGAAATTTTTTACCTCTGTCTTTCACAGAAACATTTCACAATCCCAAAACACGTAAGTGCAAAAGTGTCCCAGTTTTGATTTTGAAATGTAGCAATCTCTCCTCTTAGGTAACAGGACTTTTAAGATTAAAATATCCATTTCAGGTACAGGATTTTGAGATTTGCTCATATATTTTCATCCCCCTAACAAATATAGCTAAACAGTAAAGACGATTTAGATAGTACTTTTCGAGTATTTTTTTTCTGGAAAATTCGAAAGATTCAATATAAAAATTGAATAGATTTATAATTTATTCAGATGTGCTGTTGAATGCATGTTACTTGTTTTCAAACAGCCCTCATTCCAAAAACATACATATTAATCTCCAAATTGTTTATTGTCTGAACACTTAATGAAAGGTGTCTTTGCAAATGCACTTTGGTACGTATTTAAAAGGAGGGCTTGGAGCACTGAGACACTGAGGACTGCATTACTTTGTGCAAATCTGGTCTCTCTTTGCTTTACTTATTAAAATTGTGTCTGTTGGAAATAGAGACACTAAGTTGCTGTTAGTCTGCAGCAAATTACTGCTTGATCTTTTGCAGGTTCATGTATGAATGTTCCTTGTATGTTCTTCATTCTGAGTCTCCATTACGTTTCGTCTGCCCTGTTTAGACCTGAGCAACTTGAAAGGTTTAACACACTAACTTATTTAATTTGATTTCTTTAAATGGATGGAATATAGAATTTCTCTAGTCTGTCTCTGCTTGGAAGACAAAAAGTTGTGTCTGATTAAAATATAACAACCACAAATATATCTGCAGCCTGATTTCAAAACATCAAGGAACAGAGAAATCCCACCACTTCTTTTGAAAGCTTTTTTTTTTGCTAGTTGATCACTTACAGAGTTAAAATCCTGAAACTGTATTTGTGTGGGTAAATCCTTCTGGTCAGTCTCTTTTCTGAATAACTGCACATGTGCCAGTGCTACATGACTCCCTTGCTGCCACAGTGTTTGGAATTTGGGACTGCACCTTGAACTTGCTCAAATCTTTTGTGAGTACTGACCTATTGCTTGTATTATATTAGCAGATAGAGATGCCAGCTAAGATTTCACTGATATGCACACAGTATGTTTCTGTTTCTGCTACAAACATGCAAAATGTAAGGTGTGAGAAGAATCTTTCCTCATTTTACAGATGAAGAAATGAGGCAAACTTTTGAACTCATTTAGGACAGTTTGGAACAACAGGCACACGGTGGGATCAAATGAATTATTCCAAATTTACAGAGGGATAAATGAAGATCAGAATTTGGCTCTCATATTTGCCTGAGAGGAATGGGAAGTTTGTGGGAACTGAACACAGAAAGCAAATTCATGTCTAAAAAGCCCTGGAAAAGAGCCAAACAATTTATAGTTATAATAGATTAGAGCTCCTGTTCTAATTCTGTTTGCTGATACCCAGCTGCTTACTGCCTCATATCCTGTAAACTCAGACTGTGCCCTGCTGCACTCCCACATACATGGCACCAGACTGACTTCATCATTTCAGTCTAAGCCAACTACAAATTTGGAAGCTTTTAGTCAGCAGCTCATGTGGTAGTTTCACTGTCTTTAAAGAATATGAACAATATATGTTGCACCTTGTTACATACACTTTCTTTCTTTGCCAGTAAAAGCATTCCTGTGGCCAGACTACTGCATGGCATGTTGATTCTGAGTGGGTGTTTGGTGACAAGCTGAATCAAGCTCACTACCTCTGAGGTCCTGTACCAAATTTTACCTTTTGGTTCAAATTTTTCCTAGGTCCTTTCCTGAATTCCTGCAACTGTCTTTTTCGTGTTTTGGCCCATAACATCTCAAGTGACACAATACAGCTGCTACTGTCCACTACAGCTTTTGGCTTGTCCATCTAATAATCTGAATCCTGAAATTATAGAATATTCTCTTAGTTGGCTTAAGATGGAGCAGAGACAGACCTAACCAACTGCTTGTAAAGCAGACTTAGTAGTCTTCATTTTGCCATAGCACATTCGACTCCTAATACATATTGTTTGTTTCAATCTTGCCTTAGTTTCACTGTGCTATACAGAGGGTATTTCCACAAGTCAGATTATTTAAAACAGACAGGTTTTTTTACTTGCTCTGTGGTAGATTTGCATATATCACTCTTGTCAACTGTAATGAAAGTTACACATGTAAAAACCTTGGTGGCAGATTGTGATAAGGCAGATTTGACACACATCACTCTGCAGATAAGGATGCTACAAGATTAAGACATTTGTAGTGAAATGCTTTGAGGAAGGACTGTGTATAATTGATAATGAGATGCAGATGGCTTGAACAAACTGGATGTCAAAAAGGTGACCAGCCTTGGAAGAAAGTTTGTGGCAGAACTCATCCCATAGAAAACAGCAGAAATAGAAAGGGCAGGCCTGATTTGCTCCTCTCTCTTCACTGCAGACTCAGTGCTACTGAAAGTAAAGAAGAGGAAGGATTAGGGAGAAAACAACCACTCCAAGATCAAAAGAGGTGGTTGGAAGATTTGACAGTAGCATGACAGTTTGCCTGTTTCCTTCTTCCCATCTTCTTCCATTTCACAATGGGAGTCCTTGAGCGTCTGGTGGAGGTTCCCTTCTTAAACACACTGTGTCTTTACTGCAGGGTTAAGAAAAATGTAGCAAGTGGTTATTGAAATGTCATACATCATTTCCCATGCCACCTGCATGAAGTATTCTTTCTCTCTGTTTTTCTGTTAAAGAAATGACATCCTCTATTTACTTGAATGACAGACAGTACTTTCCCCTGGCTTCTACTTTAAATCATTTCAGCTGTAAGTCATAGCTGGTTTAGAACTATAATACTACTTTCATTGCCACTACTACCCTGGTGATTGGTCAAACAGTACAGATAGTGCTTATGAATAATCACAAGTAACCTTGAGATCTAGCCAAACCTGTAGTAGGTTTGAGGACTCTGCTTGAAAATATAGCCCTCTCAGTTAACTGAACTTGAAAGTATAGTTGTCACCTGCAAATGAACTAAGCCAGGGTTTTGAAATCTTCAAGAAACCCTGAAGCCAGAAAAAAGCTTCTAGTGAAATCTTATAATCATCAAGCCTGGGAGAAGGCTTCAGATTTAAGTTTATGACTTGTTTGCTAGTTCATGTTGATTTAATAAAACTGCTCTCTATTCCATTAATGTCTTTTAATGCTGGATTCTACTGGCTCACAGACTTCTTTCTTGTGCTTAAAGGAAGTGGAATCTAGCCTGCTACTTCTGAAAGATGCAACTAGTTTTTTCCATATATTATCACAGACAAACTCTTGTTCGTTCACCATCCATGGGCATTTTCTTCAAACAGCTAAAACTAGAAGTATTAACTGCAGAAAGAAGCCAAAGATGTCACAGATAACTTGCTGGGAGATGACTGACTGCAGATCAGCCTTTGAAAGCTTGGCATCTCAGGTGAAGAACCTAGATGTTTTCATGTGCTACAACAGTCTGTGCTCATGATTTCATAAAAATATAGCACACAAACCCTTTGATAACAAAAAAACCCATGGGCTTTCAGCTTACAGAAAAAAGAATGGAAACACTGAGCTGAAATATGAGAGAACCATGCTTTCTGTTACATTATATGGACTCTGCTTTTCGTAGTCAAAAGGGATCTTGAAAAGCTAGAACACAGAGATGCAGGAATAAGATGCCATGAACAAGGATTACATAGATGAAACAAAGAGGTATCCAGTCCCCTTTCAGATGTGACCCATGTGAGCTGATGAAATGCAATGGAATCTGAAGACACTAGTGCCAGAGGACACTGAAGCTCCTTTGCAAACCTGGAGCCACATGTGAGCTGAGCTGGGCCCAGGATAATGGCCAGGCCCAAGGCCCCAGGCGAGGCACTGCTGAGGCAGCTGCCCCCGCTGTGGTGGGGTTTGGTGCCCTGCGGGGACAACACACTGCCTGTGGTGGCACCGATGCCAACACCTGTGCCCCACAGTGCCACACCGGCAGGCTTGTCACAAGCAACCTGCCTAAATCTCATTTGGCCAACGCCCCTCTGGTGCCCGTCAATAAATCCTTGAAATAAGTCTTTTTGCTTAGCTGAGTGAGCTCCCCATTTCCACCTTTTGCCAAAATAATTCGTTCTAATCTGCTTTAAACATTGTCGCACTGCTACGTCACAGTTCTTTTCCACTCCTCATCTCCATTTTCCCTCCACGAGAGGGCACCAACACTGCATCCTTTGAGGCACTTTATTCCCAACGAAACGTGCCTCAAAGGAAACCGGGCGGAGAGAAGCCAGAGGGACCCAAGCATAAGATTTCAGATCTAGAGCAACTCCCTTCCCCCCGGGGCTCCACAGTTTTCATTCCAAGGTTTTGATTCAGAAACATCTCTGGTAACAGCAGCATGAAGCCGCTAATAGAAGACAGTTGCATAAAGCCACTAATAGGAGATGGTAGTTCACAGGCATATATTTGATTTTATTTCTCTGTTTTGTCTCTTGGCCCCCACTTCAAGCAGTGAGACTACAAAAAAATAGGGGCGTCTCTGGAATTAAAAACCTTCATGGACTTGAAGAGAAACCAGTCAGAGAGCTGAGAAATACCAGACACCAAACGTCTCTTGTAATAAAACACACGTGAGACAGCCAACAGACAAATCCTATTCAGGGAAATCAGAGTAAAGTAAAAACACGACTAAAATTGCCATAGGATAGGGAGAATCTAGTGAATAGAGAACAAGCTAAAAAAAGCCCTTGTACTGCATAACCTGACACAGTGACAGCTATGGGTGAGACAAGATAAATATGTGGAGAAAATGAAAATCAAGAAAGGATAGCAATTACTTAGTGTGGTCTATGAGTTTATGCTTATAAATACAACAAAAATTTTAAAGAAAGGAAAGCGTAGGCTAAGTACCAGACAAGCTTTCTGTGTAAGGCAGAAAGCCCACATGTTCTTATGCGGGCAGTGAATGCCCCAGACTTAAGCCACTAATTTTGTTCCCTTATTCTGGCATTTGTAAACACTGGGCTAGCCTTCAGGGACAGGACATAGATAGCAAAAGGGTGTACTCTGGCTTCTGTTAGAGCTTTAGTTTACTTAATCTGCTAATGGACATATTTTAACACAACTCTGTGATCACAGAATTGTAAGAAACCCAAGTAATGCTCTTTCCTCCTCTTTGCTCCTCCACCTCCACTGGCTGCACACAGCACTTCCTCAGGTAAAGGCAGAACTGTTTTCACCAGGTTCCATGACTTGAGAAACAGAGGTGCATGATGAAACCAGTATGAGATCGGGCTAAAACAGAAAAATAAAATGCTTCTTTACGGAACATGTAGAGAATTTCTGGTGTTTGCTGCCACAGGAAGATTTTGTTGCTCAATGAGTACAAGGGGTATGGACTGCAGACTAAGACCAAGCTTGTACAGCCTCCCTAAACAACTGCTTTTACTTGTCACCCCTGGAGAGAGGCATGGAATGACAGCTCATTGGTCTGGCTCAGGATTGCATTTCTCTATCCCCATGTCTCCCCCTTCCACTCTTCTGATTTCGGCAGGGCTATAACAACTATGACTTTTAATGCTATGATCACTCATCAGCTATCTAGAGGTTGCACAGAGGGCACCTTGAAAAGTTGATTTGAAAAAGGACTAGAGAGTATTTGCAAGTCTTTCAATGCCACCACCTTGCAGGAGTCCTGAGGTAGATGCTGCACACAGAAAACCTGGTGGAAAACATAGCCTGAATTGTTGTTGGAACCATTTGCTGTCAGAACATCCAACTCCTGAAGCCAAATGCCCTTCACCAAATAGCAGCAGTTTGGCTCAAGTTTACTTTGGCAACCAAACAAAAGGGGGAAAGGAGGGTACTCTTGGTATTGTTCAAACATCCCATTCCAGTGTTTTCTGAACAAAACGTTTTTGTTTTCTGTGTTTTGATTGAGCTTCAAGAACACTTTTTTTAAAGTACAACATACAAAATAAAAGAAGGAAAATCAAACTTTAATGTATAGTGATCCATGGATTCTGAGTCACTTTGACACTTATGAAACATGCATGAAATTGTACTGCATGCTGAAAGAATTAATATATCCAATTTTAACAGGCATAACAGTAGTATAAAAAGTAGATAATGGTTAATGTTTTGTGCTACAGGAGTAACTATTATGCCCTCACTCTTTTCATCATATGAAGATTTCCATAGGAAAATGCACAAAGTAAAATTTAGTGTTTAATGCTGTAAGAAACACAGAGGCAGTAAACATAAGTCTTTCCAAGGGTAGGCCTGAAAAGAAACTCTCCCGGACTTTTCAAGGCTTTAACTTTCCTAATGCCCAGAAAGGAATGCCTTTCAGGACCATACATTTATTGCATGGAGACCAAACCCTACAAGTGCTCTTCATAGGACTAGGCAAAGGAATTAGTTGTGTTAGAAGAATTAGATTATTCAGAAAATCAGTTCTGCAAGAGGACTTCAGCACTGGCTCAGGAAATTCAGTTTCTGGATCAACTTTTTGTCTGGCCTTATGCAGGTCACGTAGTCAGCTGTGCAGCTACTGGCAGTGATGGGCAGAGCACAGCAGTGTGGTTGCACCTGGGCACACACATACTCCATTCCGAAAAACAACCCCATCCTCTGTCAGGCTTAACACCTACTTACCTGTGAGAAGGGTTATTTTCTTGTCTTATGAGGAGGAGGGGGAATAACATTGGAGAGAGAAAATCCACTAACAATTCTGTAGTATTCAAATACTGCAGTAGTGTAGGCGGTAGGAATGGAGCTAAATTGTTATCATAGTCTATTTACACCTACTCAAGGACATACTGATTCATATTGTGAGCATTTGGAGAATACACTGGATTGTACTTACCACTTTTCATTACAAGTATGAAAGTGGAGTTTGAATCTAGCTCACCCTTCTATGGTTTTTCATGTACCTCTTCTTTATTGAGGTGTATTTCTTGAAATGACTCCTTTGCAGCTTTTGTTCCGAAAGCAACTTTGAATAAAAACTACTGGAAGTTTTATAGTAGTTGCTGTACTATTTTTCACACATTTTACAATTCAGTCCCAGGTTTCACATTAAACAGTCCCACTCCCTGTTTTTAAGACTAAGCAGACAACTTCATTTAAAGGACTACTGACAACCCAGGCTGCATAAAAAGACGTAAAAGGAAAAGACTTTTGTCCCTGGCTCATGATATGGGATGCCACTGAACAGACAGCCAGTTGCACTCAATATTTTGGAATTCACATAAATGATATTTGTGGTGGCTTTTTGGTTTTGTTTGGTTGTGTTTTTTTAAATTACTATTTCATAGTATTTTTTTCCTCCACAGCAGTTATTTGGGGTTCATAATGGGAGACTAAATTATGTAAAGTGGGGAAACAGAAATCTGTATCAGTAATAGTAAAACACTTACCATGGTCCATGCATTAGCACAGTGAATGCTGTAGAATTTAGATTGTCTGTGGACTCAGCATAGACAAGGTGCCAGAAATCTGCAAGTTCTAATCTCATCTTAGCAGTTCTAGAAATAAGCATAGGAGAATTAACTCGTCACATTTTATATGCATGAAAGCATCTATAAACTAAAATTGTATTTCAAATATCCTTCCATAATTGATTCACAGTTTTACTATAGTTATTTTCTTAATGGGCTTTCCAGGCTATAACTCTTAATACATAAGTGTGTCCAAAACATGGAAACTTGTTTGCTGATTCATTGCTGGAAGTATCAGGACAGGGAACCTGTTCCCAGTGAACAACTCCTTATCATTTTAGCACAAATTTCTGTGTGCCCTGGGGTTTTCTAGCTGTGCCCACACAAGTGTTTCTTAAGCTCCTCTTGGTGTCAGAATTCATTACAAAATGCCTAGGAGACGTTTCCATCCTTTCTTCTTTTCCATTTTCCTTTCTAAAAGAAGTAAGATAATGCTTGAGAAAGATGCCAGATCAAAAGGCCCTCAAGTCCTCCTTCCTACACTCTAAATCTCATGTCAAGAAACACTCATCTCTTCTCCCAAGCATGACTCTTTACCCTCTGTCTAATAAAATAATTGAAACCTGCTCCCAGGCTCTCCTGTGCTCAACCAGCTCCCTTGAAATTCTCAGATAGGATGCCCTGTTGTTGCCCTTTGAACCCACAATGAGTATATGGAAGTCAAAGCAATTAGTTTAATATATCTAGAGAGCATACAAGTTCCTCTCATGTCTGGGGCTGATCCTGCAAGGGGCTGCACATCCTTGGCTGCCTGTGACTGAGGGTGTCTGAGCGCTCTTAAGGAGACAAAGGCAAGCTAAAATTAAAGCTTTGAATGGAAGAAGACTGTTAATATTAAAGGAATGACAAAGCAACTTTGCATTAGTAAAAATCAAAGAGGAAATGCAAAAAATGTAGAGGATTATATAAAATCATAACAAAAAGATAAAATTAATAGTGAGGTATGCTATAGACGGGGGCTAAAATAATGGGGCTGATAATAAAGACAGAGATGGAGTGATGCTAATTCCCAAGATGTCAAGCTTGGCAATAAACCTGTTAGTAAAATCCAGTCTCATCAAAGCAGAAGTGGAATTGTAAGGGTTAACTTTAGGTAGAATTATATATTGCCATCTCATGGGAGGGACAATACAGTTACATGTCACCACTGTCAGCACTTTGCTGAGAGAGAGGAAGAGAGGGGAAAGAGGAGTTTGTACCAAAACCCCCTTTTAATCCAAAAAGTCTTTTTCTCTCCCTCCAAGGCACTCTTACATGGGAAGAGAATTTGCAAATGCAGGTCCCAGTTTAAGGGAAGGGGAATTCCTGCCAGGATCCTTAGTGTCCTGAAAGCCTGAAAGGGTCTCTCTCCTCTCCCAAGGAACCTGCTAATGATGCCAGATCTCTGCCTTTCACAAACCTTATGTTCTTATGCCTCTTGGATTAGGAGGGAGATGCTGAGATCTCTGAGGATTCCTCTACCTGTAACTTCTGTCATCAAAGGAAGAATGCCTTACTTGAAGAGAGTAGTCATCTTCACAAGTCAGGAAATAAATCTCACAAGTTCAGGGTTTTCTCAAAATAACAAAATATAAGAGAAAGGGACACAAACATTCAGAGAACAGGGTTCCACAGGACAGAGTCTGAAGGCAATTTTTGAATAATCTGAATACATTAGAATACATTACTGTACTTTCTCACAGACTTCTTTATTTTTTCAAACTTTTATTGCACTTTCTCTTATATGTTTTCTTGAAGAAGCAAAATAAGATGGTAATAAAATTTTAAATAGAATTGCTAAATTTTTTACATGCTCTGCCACCTTCTCAAGAAAACAGGCTGCAATAGTAGCCTGTTTTATCAAATAGGTGCCTGTTTTACTTTCAGAGCCAATTTTTCAAACCTCTTCACTTCATGTCCACATCACTGTTTGGAGAAATAGATTTTCCTCCACAGATAGACGTGCTTTTCATATCTACTGCTGGCTTTTTAATTGCAGTGGCTGTAGCATTGGGTCAGGTTCCAGATATTTGAATTATAGGAGTCGACTGCAGCCTCTTAACTAACCTGTTGCATAAATTCTGATTCAGCAATATATTATATGCTGGATTCATTCTTTACATTAATGGAAATACAGCTTTTAATGCAGTTGGAATACAGTGATGGAAATTCAGCAGCAGATTATGTGCTGGATTCATTCACAGTATTAATGGAAGTTTTAAGTGCTGTTGGAAGATGTCACTGGAAGATTTTTTATTTTTTATTCCACACTGTTTTCAAAAATACTTTTGAAGGCTTTTTAGAAGTTGCAGCATGTCCAAATGACACAGCAAAGATATGCAGCTCTGGTTAATAAACCAAAGGCCTTGAAAAATCAAGGAACCTTGAAATCTCAGAAATCCATGGATGTAACTCTTTTCAACCATAAGGTTGGACTGCTGAGTACTGACCCATTACGAGCCATGACAAGCAACTGCACAGTGTTTTAGCCTTGAGGGCAGGGCCTGCCTGGCTAACACCGTGGTTAAAAAGCCTATAACCCCACTATCAGACAAGTAAGATTTCCCACAAATGTCCCATATCCCCAGCCTCTCATTCCTTCCCACAGAAGCACCTGAAGTCTTGCAGCTGCTCTTCTTGTTCCTCTCTAGCACTGCACATTGGTGGCTGCTCAGAAACCCATCAGAAGTCAAGCTCATTGTATCAGAGAGGTGTGGGATTTTCTCTCTCATGCACATTGTAACAGTCATTGTACACATGATATTGAAATTAGGAGCCACCTGCATGTGGTTTCAGAGCTCTGGGGAATCCAGCTGAGTTTGCAAGATAGGAAAAAGGGAGGATGGGTGTCTGCTGGGGCCCAGATATCCTCGATGTATGACTGTGTAGAGGATAGTCATGAAGAGTATTGATCCTCTTGCTAGATGCTGGAATAAAGCCCAGACCTTTGCAGACTGAGAACAGAATCTCAATTTTGTGCCAGCAGAGCCACCAGGATGGCTGACTTGCAAATTTGGATCAACTGATGGAAATGTGGACATCTTGTTATCACAAATACACCATTTGGATAGAGTTTTTCAAAGTAAAGCTCAAAATAGCTTCTTAGTGTTGTAAACTCTTGCAGCAGAGTACTATCTCAGCCTGAAGGTGAAGTTCAAATTGCTTTGGAGTGTAAATCAACACAATAGAGATGACTCAGTTCTCAGTGGACACTGCAGCTCTTGAGGAGCAGCATCCTGGATGAACTTACCCTATTGCAACTGCCCAAACTCTTCTGAGACATGGGCATTAACAATAACATGTTTGTAAGAGGCTTTAAGTCACTGCTAAGAATTCTCCTAAACATGATTGTGTCACACTATGCATTTTTGCTGACATCTCATTTCCTCTCTCTTGTATTGTGGTGAAGGTATAGACAGGGTTTATTACCAAGTCATCCTTCCTGTGGTAACAGATGGAAGTAACAAAAACAGCACAAAAAAAAGGATTATTAACATGTATGGTAAACTTCTCAATACTCTAGCCATTAATTTTGAGTACTGCAAGCTGGAAATTATTATCACATCCAAGTGGACCCAATCTCCAAAGAAGATAAAAAAAATAATGTGAAGAACGGACATATGTTTGATAGAATATTAATCCAGAAAGAGACATAAAATATTTGAAAATGTATGCAATACTAAAAATATTACTAGGATTGATATTGGTTTTTTTAAAGCTACATAAAATTCACTAGGTTTATGGACAACGACTTGATTTTCCCTCCGTTAAGTTTCAGCTGCAGAAGCAAAAGGTTGCTGCTGAACAATGGGCTATTACATGAGCAGTTGCCTCCTGCAGCTGTAAGCTCAAAGCCTGCTTTTGGATAAAGAAAGAATTTGGTGATGCTAGCTTTACTTCTTTTTTTGTGAAAGTCATAAAACACACTGACAAACTGGCTGTCCTGTTACAAAAAACCACACAATACTAGATTAACAGGATGCAGGGTTGAGGTACAGTGGCTGAACTAAAAGGTGATGCTTGTACAGACCATGCATTGTGTCTAGTTCAAACCAGAGCAATTAGCTGTTCACTTTCAAGACTATTAAATGCACTCATAATTAAAATTTAAAAGTCTGAAGTCTATACTATTTTTTCCAAGCTCCAATTATGAGTAATAAGATTTAAGTTTAAGTTTAGCTTGTCTCTTAATAGAGGGTAAAGAGCCCTTATAAATCAGTCAAATAGAAATTGCCATTGAAGAGCTATTGCTGAAGAATTGCTGTTGAAGTAAAACTAATTAATATCTGTCACTGCAAAGAGTTAACTACAGAAAACTTTCCTGCTTAACTACCAGCACTATTAAACCACCAGGACTTACATCATCAAAAGAAAAAGTAGGAGAGAACACACTGTTTCTTTTGACATCAGCTTTTATCTTCTGCTCTGGCAAGATTCTGAAGTCTTTTTTTCATGAAATCTGACCAGACAGAACTGAAGCCAGGTCTGGCTCCCCAATTAGCTCCAGTAATGTGGTGTCGGATCTCGTTCTCAAAGAGTTTCCCCTTAACTGAACTTTCAGATCACAAAAACCCCAAAAAGAGACAAGCTCTGAAGAAACTACCAGGTTACCAAGTTTCACTGCAGTGACCCAGCGATGGGTTTGTCACCCTTTGGCCCAGAAATGGTAGCCAGCTCCTGAGATCACACAAAGTGGTCTCGGGTCTCCTCCACGGCTCTATCACACATCCCCCCTGGTGCTGCTCCAAATGGAGCACTGTCTGTGTTCAACAATCAGAACTGAGCTTGCTCATTAAATTCTGTCCCTGGTGATACACATCCATCCCAATTGTGGCCTCACAATACCTATGTATTACTGTGGTAAAAGAGGTCTTAGAAGACCTAAAGTACAAGGTTTTATGGTTGTCTGGTACAATATTTGTATTTTCTTCTCAGCTTTGGGACATCTTAACATTAATTGCAGATTCTTATAAGTGGAGCGCTTACTGGGTATGTTTTATCAGTTAATGTTTCATAAAGTGGCAGATTTGGTTTCCCAGGGTCTGTCCCAGCCTTGAAAACATGCAACAGCCTCTCTGAAGAAAGCTTTGATTGCTTGTTCAGAAGTCCTCATCAGAGATTTAGCAGAAATGTTTGCAGTGAGAAAATTAAGGCTCTGATCAAGGTAGTACAATTTTGAAGCTGGCCCTGCTTTTGGAGGGAAATTGGACCAGATACCTCCAAAGGTCCCTTCCGACAAAAATTGTTCTCTGTTCCTATGATCATGCCTTGCCTTCCACTGTACATGCAGAAACACATGACAGTAAATGAATGTAACAGGATCAGGGCATAATCAACATTTATTTATTTATTTATTTTTAAAAAGGCAATCGTACTTCAATTGTAACATTTTTATTGAAACTTCCCCATGAAAGCTTTCCTGAAAGTATATTGTTATCAGCTGTAGCAGCAAACCATGTATCCCAAATATTTTTCTGACATGAACAAATGATAAACAAAGCTCAGATTTCACTTGACCTCAACATAGCACTGGATATGCTTTGTCTCTTCCACTCTTCCTTTTGCCTGACAAGTGTTTAGATTTTCTATGCCCAATAGCAACCAGTGCAGGACTTCAGGATGGTAGGGGTCTCCCCTCCTTTGGCACCAAGGTGAGGATTCTGTACACACTACCATTTATCCAGAGCACCTCAGATCCAGGAATGTGTTGGTAAACTGGAGGGAAGTAAAAGAGCAGCAACAAACCTGATTAATGGATTGAAGCGACTGATTTATGATGAGAGATTAAAAGACCTCAGGTTAAAAAGTTTGGACAACAGATGACTAAAGAAATATCTGTTGAGCTGTGCTTGGCATGGCTTTCCTTTCACTTTAAGCAGGCATAAGGTTCAAAGGAGAAGTGTCAATCTACATAAAGGCTAGAGAAATAGTCTAAAATGGTCCAACAGCTTCTGATGGGAACTTATTAAAAACCAAATACAGAGGTTTCTCAGATGTGCAAACCAAGGCAGGGCCGCTTCTTTTAACATCTTTATAACAACTGAGGATTCTGGCCTGCCTTATTTTGATCTTGACCTTTATCTGACTGGCCCATGTTTTCCCAAATTTTCTCTCCACTGCTAATCTGACTGAGAGCAGTTAGGTTAAGGAATGGTGGAGTTATTCAGCCTTTGTACCTAGTCACTCTTTGGACCTCCTTGTTGAATGTCTATACTTCTGATGGGAATTGCACTGATGATCATTCTTTTGTGAAAATGGCTAGCTGTCCCCTGGAAACTGGAATGAGATGGTCTAGGTGACTTTCAGAAGAAATGCCTGAAAAGGGAGACCTGAGAAACTGCAACTACTCTCAGCATAGCAGTGGTGGAAGTTCCCATCATTTGCATCAGACAAACTGTACTGGAAACAATCACTTGTGGATTTTTTAGCAGAAAAAATATGGTGAGAGCTCCTGCAAGGGCAAGTGAGTTGGCCTATGGGTTTTTTTGCTGGGGGAGGTTAATATAAACCTCCTCTCAGTGCAGCCTCAATGTCATAATCCCATACCCCAGGCTGCAGTGCTCACCAACAGGATTTGAGGCCTGCTGGTTTGCTGCTGTTTGGATTGCTGCTCCCTCGCCTTCAGTTTGTTTCAATGCTCTAGCACAGGGCAGCTTTGAAACCTGTGCCAGCCTGGGGACACATCCTGGTGCTGGCTGCTGCTCACCTGGCCTCTGCCCATGATACCCAAAACCTAAAGGGCTTAAATATGTTTATCTGAATAACTGTGAAAAAGGACATGATGGAAAAATAAGGAGAGCCATTTAAAGACTAAAACAAAAAGAAAGCAGTGGGTTTTGGTGTATGAAATATATGAATGCCTGAGAATTCTTCTCCAGTTAAGAATTAGTTGGAGGGAATGGTTTCATCTGGAGAGCTCTGACAACGGGACATGCTTGGCTTTCCTACACATAACCTCCTCTACATTTCAAAGGCCAACCTCCAGGTCTGCTATGTCATTCTCCTTTCTAGACAGTCCAGCTAACTGGGACAACAAATCATACTTTGGCTTTCCAGTTTTAAGCTGACCACTGAAGAGCAGTTGAGCCACCTCCTGTCCGTCTATGTCTTGGAGATGAATTGCTATGCAAACAGTGATGAGCTAATCCATTGTATTGGATGAATATTCCTCAGTTATCCCAAGAAAAGAGAACCTTTTACTTTGCCATTCGTAATAAAGACAGCAAAAAGCTCTACTGTTAGCAGTTACTATGGTAACTACTGGAAATTTATTTTAACAAGGGGAAAGACTCATTTTTTCACTGGTTACCTGATTTAGTTTGGTTTTCTTCACTTGAAATCTGATATCACATGTAAAACAGCTACCAAATACCATTGTTATGGCCAGCTCAAATACCCAGTGATCCAATAGGCCAGAATTTGCCTGCTGATCTTGAACTGAAGTTTTAGTGACTTCAACAGAACTACTTGGAAAGGTAAACCAGCAGGATGAAGTTTAAAAACCTCTGTCTTTTGTATGCCCGCTTCAATTTATTGTATTGAGAAAAAAACATTCTTTGTCAGATAAAGATCTGAGTTCAGCTTTATATCCAAGCTCACCAACTGGAAATTGAAACTGGGAGTGAGGGTTTGTTATTAGTCAGATTAGTTATTGCATTTTCAGGAGTAAACCAGCTTCCCTCATTGCTTTGATAGTTGCCATTATGTTTAACGTTGCTACTACCTGTACAAAACACACAAAAGCTGGAAACTTCTGCTCCTTCCATCTCTCTTCATCTATGTTTTTCTTTATATAAAAGTAAAGCTGTTTAATGCTGGAAGAATGTGTGCCATTCTTTATTCTGGGAAAAAACAAGAACACAAGAGCTCGTGCCTTTATAACCTGCCAAACAAAACCACCAAACTTAAGTTCTAGTCCAGACTCTGCAGCTGGATCCAACATCACTGTAATCGATGGAAACGTGGAGGCAGAACCGTCTTCGATGACGAAGCAACCTGGATGCATGTGAAACTACTTTACTGATTTTACATGTTGGGAAGAAGCACAGTGATCATTCTGTGCTACACAAGTCTTCTATGCTGTGAACTTCAGCAAGAATATAAAATACATTTCCACTGAGAAATACAGGTTTTTGTAACATGAGAACATTTGGGAAACATTAGCAGCATGAATGAGGTATTAGAGACAGCCTGGGACATCAAGAACAGGGAAAGCCAAACAGTTCAAATCAAGACAACGAAAATACCAAGAGACAACATTAATTCATAGTTAAAAAGAACAAACTGGCAGACATCTTAAAGTGATATTATGAGGGGAAGGAAAACTGGCACAATTTCATGGAAGTTAAGTAGTTGTTCTTGGAAATCAACTAGAATACATGGCATGAAAACATAAAATGATAAGAACTATCTGGCATTCAGAGCCTATTCACAAAAAAAAAAGGCATTTCTACTTTAATAAATCAGGCTGTTTTAGGAAGTGCTGACTTTGTACCTTTTGGCTTTATCAACAGTACTTCAATAATGTTTAGGAAATAAACTTCACAGGAAAATCTCAGATGTTCAATTAGTTTTAAATGTTTAAGTGTAGGAACTGAGACAATTAAATTAAAAGGATAATGGTGGCTTAATGCTTTGTGGCTCACATGAGATTTATACATTCCAATATAACCTCAAGCTGTACATATGGCATTAGAGAGAAAAAAAAAATGAAGGAAAAAGAAAAAAGAAAAAGTTCCTGGTTGAAGGAGCGAGAGTGTAGTATGAAATCTGACTGCAGCGGGTATTTCCTGGCTTCTCAGGTTTTGTTGGTTTGTTTTCTGTGCCAGTGCTTCGTTTGGATGAAGTGACTGGGAAATGTGGCACATTCAAACACCATCTTTTCTGCTGCCCAGCACTCTGAAACCATGAGCAATGTTAACTGAGCTGAACGGCATCTAAACACACTACGACTCATTTTGCAAGATTCATTTCCTCCCCATGTTAATTATGCTCAGAGGGAATACAGTGCAAACCACAAGCCTGGAAAAGCTTGCAAAAATATGTATCCCTCTCTGGAAGTGCAACTGCTAAAAACCAAGGGGTTTAACTTTTGCTGTGCAGACTCTGGGAGCTGGAGAGGAGTGAGGGTTGGGGGACGTGGAGGTGGTAGGGGAATAAGGGTGAGAGAGTGGGCTCATGCTGGGTGATTTGGAGTTTTGCACCAGGTGGCTGTTTTCCCATCTCCTTCCCTGGCTGCAATTCAGTCATGTATTCTTCCTAGTGGAGAGGAGCCCCTATCTGAGTGCTCCCAGTACACCCCAGAAGTGTGCCTGTCAGATTTCTTGGGAAGTCTGCAAGGGGCCAGGTAAACTACAATCAGACAGGGAAATATTTTGAAGTTTTAATTTCAAATAAGCATGCCCTCTAAAAGAAGGACACAGGTTTTGGAAAAGAAAAACAAAGGGAAGGCTATCATCCCTGGAGACCTCATGGAAGGAGAACAAACTTTAGGAATCCCTAGTGTGCTATATGATGAGCTGGCTTCCTTTTTCCTCTCTTAGGAGTGAGCGTGGTACTAGACCAGTCTCCTGGAGACTTTGGACTGCCTGGGCCAGAGGCTCCAAGCTTCAAGAACATAAAAGGGAGCTGGTCTGCAGCATTTGTGGCTGCTCAGCTCTTCCCCTTTCCCAGGGCAAAGCTACTTCCAGACAGATTGCTGTAAATAACTCTGAGACACTGGAGGTGGAAAATCCTTACACCTGCAATGTTTAAGCTGTTGACTCCAGGATGGAAAAGAAGAGAGGGGAAAAGGGGTCAACAGAGCCTCATCAGAATGAAGAAACTCCTCACAAAGGCAGCTGACACTCCTAGAGAGAGCCATTCAAATCCCTGCTAGCAGAAAATTCATAATATTCAAAGTACAAAAACCTCTGACTTGCATTCCCTCTCTCCTAGAGCTTTACAACAGCCCAAGGGGAGCCCTGCTGATCCATTTAAATCAATAGAAATTGGATCTCATACCAAATTGCTGGCACAGGTGTAGACTAAGAGTGCAGAAGAGATGATCTCATCTTTGCATGTGATGCCACAGCCTTCCCTTTGACAACTCAGTTACTCTAAAGCCAGAGAAAATTAAAAGCAAATTGTACACATAGATATTGTACAACACTCCTGCTGTCCTTCATGGCAAATCTGACTCCTGTGTGCTCATTAGATTCTGTGGAAGAAACTCTATTTTGGGTCTCTTCAAGGTCATAAAGATAGTACCACACAAACTCCAAGGCCTGGGCAAAGGCTCATTTATGGCAAGGAAAAATGCCCCATGGACATGGCAAGAGGTGAACTCAGGAAAGTGAGTATCAATTTCTCTTTTGCCACAACAATCCTGAGCAAACCAGTTCCTTTCCCAAGTTTTGGTTCTCTCATTTGTGAAATCCTACCAGTGCTTGCCCTTTCTCTTTAGGCTGTGTGGACTTCAAGGCAATGTTTGCCACATACTTTGCCTTTGCACAATGGCCAGCAAAGCAATACTATTCAGAGCTGCTGTACCAGCAGTGAATGCATCAACTCCCCGATTCACAGTGTCTCTGCTGTTTGACTACTCAGTGGCACACAAGCAATGGACTCATTTAATTTCGTGTGGATGTGTATTCCTGTTGACTCACTCAGAAACGTCTTTAGATGGAGTGTCTGGTTGTAATGGCAGCTCATTTTGCAGGTGAGTGAATACACTTCAGAGCTGTGTAATTTCTTTTTTCACTGGACCAATGCTATTCAAAGAGGGTTATACTTTAGATTTGAGAACAGCTATGTGAGTCCATTTAGCAGCCTATTCACTTATCCATGGAGAGTACTTAAAGGAAAATATTATTCTCTGACTGCTTTAAGTGAAGTCTTCATGAATGGCAGGAAAAGGCTTTTAGAAAGACAGAGACCAGTTGAAGAGAGCCCAAAGGAGAGAACCAAGAATGATCAGATGTCTAGAAACATGTGATTTTCAGGGAAAGATGACATAAATTGGGATTGCTTATTCTAAAAGAGAGTTGGAGAGGATGTGATAACAGTCTTCCAATACATAAAAGTCTGGTTCACAACGAGAGGGATAACCTGTTTTCTCATGGAGGATATAATGAGAAGTAATAAACTGAAAATTGCTGCATGGCAGACCTAGGTAAGGTACTGAGAAGAGTTCTCTCTGTGGACATAAAGCACTGGAATAGATTGACCAGAGAGATTGTATAGTCCCCATTACAGGGAGTCAAAATGGCAGAAATGTAATCCTTCCTTCCTTCCTTTAGGCTAAAGGACACAATAGCTGACCTCCCTTCCAATCCTGTGATTCTTTGTGCTCCCAAATCTATCTTCATGTGTAATGCAGAAACTCTGCACACTGAGCAATAGAGATAATACAAAAAACAGTATAAGGGAAATCTTGCACCGAATGAAATCATCACTACTTGAAGTACAGGAAGTACTTCTGAAAGGCTTCATTTTATTGCTTGTTATTAATTTTATTTCAGGTATTCATTTTATTGGTTGTTACACACCAGCGCTGAATATTGGATCCAGAAAGAAGAAATGTAATGAAGGCCCTTGGATAATGTTATTTTATATTAGATGAGAAGAGCTCTAAACTTGCAGCAATCTTGGCAAAAGCAAGTGCTTTTACACAAATGTAGCCCAAATGGACTCTGTGGAATTCTGCCATTTGAGCAGCTGCCCACACCTGCCTGGAAGTCCAGGAGCACCAGCTAGTCCTTCCCCCTAGCAACAGCCTTGAAAACCAATCTTAAGCTTTCAGAGACTGCCATTGATTTTTCCTTAAGATCACAGGTTATTCACAGTGCCTTCAGCAGCCCCATGCAAATGCCGTTTTGCTGTATTATTACATCTTTTTTTCACTTACATAAACTACTGAGAACATTGTCAATACTTAACTTACAAGAGCAGGAATAATAGTGTAGAAAAGTTCAGTTCCCACAGGACCACACTGAATTGATAAAATGCAAAACTAGATATTATCTGGTGCATGAATAATGCTGGTAAAGCTATTACTTTTTCATGTTCAGCAGAATAAAAATCAATAAAGCTTCGTAAAGATTTGATAATTTCAAAACTTTATCATTTCAGAACACCATTTTTTGAGAAAAATGCCTGTTGGATATTTGACAGAGTACAAATAGCACTGGCCCACAAGAGTCACATGCCACACTGGCTTGATAATCTTTCCATCTGTCTCTGAAAAATAGTCTCTGTGCCCAGTGCCTTGCTGAGACTACCCCTCGCTGCTCTACACACAACTGCTGGGATCACCAGGGCAGCCATGGGCATGTAAGTAAGTGGTAGAACAAAAGTTCATCCTCTATCATGAGACAAGACCAAAGAGCTGGGAGCTGGAGCAACAAGCACAGGGAAATCTAAAGTTACCCAAACTCACCCAGTGGCTTCATCCAGCAGCCTGTGCTCCACTGACAAACCCACAGGAAACCCACCTGCAGAGACTCAATCAGCAGTGAGTCACATCCCCTCCAGCATGAGGGAGCAGAGTCACATCCGAGGAGCTTGACAGTCATCAACCAGGGGCTGCTTGGCTCTTACAGCACTCCCAGCTCGAAATCAGAGACAGGAATAGAAACTCAGCGTAGCCAAATGTACCAATTTTTTCCTAGCTGCCTGACCAAAGCAGAAATGCAATAAATGAGCAGGAGGAAATTTAAAGAGAGGGGCCAAATTTAGCCCTGGCATAAGCAGTTATAGTTCTACTGGCTACAGAGACAGGGGTGTTGCCTTCTAGCTTAAGATTTGGCCCAGAGATAGATAATGACAAAAGCAAAAGAATTCCATGCTCCTGCAATGAAGTAGAATACATATAGCATGTAACTGCCTTCAGCACCATTTTTTAAAATTTTTCTTTATCTCATAAGAAGAGATCCATAAATATAATTCAAGAAGTCAGCATCAGAAGAGACTCGAGGACTCCAGGGAAGGAAGTCAGTATTCTTCCTATACTATTCTATGCAATTTGCTACATTTATCAAAAAGCTTTTGTCAGAAGAGCCAAATTCTTAAGACAAACATGAAGAAAATTAAGCTTCTAGAAGTAGTCGATGGTGTGTCATTAATTAGGCAGGACTTAGTGTGGCTTGAGGAACAATTGCAGCTTGAAAAGTAAAGCTAGTGACAGTACAAGGCTCACAAAAGGGATGCACAGCAGAGCCATGTATATGCTGTCCCCAGACTTCTGAATTCTCACATTGTTCTGATTTTGAAAGGTGTCATATGGCGGCACAGCAGGCTAATGATATAGCGTGTTCGGAGGAATTAGTTTAAGGGGCTTTTTTTTCCCCCAACCCAGTGAAAAATAGTAGAAATAGTGAATTTTTGGAACTTAGTGGGATCATACCGTTCTTTCTTCACATTGTCAACTTCACTTAATTTCCTCCTTCCTATTAATGTGTCTAATGCATATGTCAGGCGGAAGCCTGACACGCTGGTGGCAAACAGACTGTTGTATGAAGGCGGCAAAGTGTTAAAACAATTGAGCAAGTGAGTACTAAAGTTTGCTGCTCTGGCCATATGGTACAGTGTTTAATTTCCCGTAGTGAAAGAACGTGGCTGTCATAGAAAAAGATGATGAATAAATTTACTTGGGGCAACTTATTATAATGAAGAATGACTTCTCAGAGGAAGCAAAGAGAGGAATTTAGAGTCTGATGAGAAGCATATGGGAAGCATTAAGATATAAGCGAGGGTAGCAAGGCTGTGTGCTTTAAAAATGAAAGACATTTAATCGATGCTTGTTGCTGGTGTCGACATATGGAAGTGAGAAATGGGTTTTGATTCGGAAGACAGGAAGAAGGTTAATAGCAGTAAAGGTGGTTGTGGAGTGATTGATATTTGGAATAACTAAAGCAGAAAGAGAGACAGCACTTCGTGCAAGTTAGGCAACATACTCAGGAGAACAGTGTAATCCAGAAAATAAAGACCATAAAATGACATGGCAGGTCACTTGGCTGCAAGGAGAACTGACAGGCCAAACCAGCAGTGGTCGAATAGCAACCCACGGACAGCGAGAGAGACTGAGACAGGCCAGACTGAGCGGCCAGGCTGCTGTGCAAGAGCAGAGTGGAGGAGATCAGCTGTTTCTCAGGATCAGTCTGGTGCAGAACCCTTGTACAGCAAATGATGGAAGGAGATTGGGTGAGGAGGAACCAGCAAGAGTGATGTATGAGGAGTATTCATCAGCATCGCTGCTGTCTGTGTGTGTGAATTTTCCCAACATCTATGCAAGACAAATGAAGGGGAGTGAAAGAGGTTGCACAGTTCTTTCCTTGTAGCAGCTCCTGCTTTGTGTGAGCATTGTCTTTCTCAAAACTTGAAGAGCACGATGAGCCCCAATGGTTAGACCTTTTCTCCCTGCTGCAGTTCTCCCATAGCTCACAGGTACTGCATGTGAGGAAATGACAACCGTCCCCCCAGCCCCCTGCATTATGGAGTGACAGGTGGGGACAAAGCAGCCTGACCCTGCCTCCTCCAGCCCTGGCTTTGCAAATAGTCCTACCAGCCACCACAGTGCAAGGCTCACACCAACATTAGGCTTCCCAGCTGGAAGGGCTGTCCAGGGTAGATATGGTGAAAATGAAGCAGAAGGCTCCCTGCACACAAACACACTTCCTTGCACGGTCAAAAACTCTACCTCACCCCTTCCCAAAGCTAGTAAGGTAGCACCAGCCTCTAGGTATTGTTTTCCAACTCCATGAGGTCTGATAGACCCTTATGTCAGAGGCCTCACAGAGAGCAGCCCTGTGCAAGCTGCAGCACCTGTAAGAGCCCCCCCTCCCCAACACACCCCTCAATTGCCCCGGGTGCACAGAACTGCAGAGGGGCTGAGCTGAAGGCATATTTTCTCCCTGCAATGGATTTCTATTAAAGCCAGCTTCCCAGAGGTGAAAGGGGAGCTCATGAGCTGCCATATGATTTAGCATTTAATACCAGCCTATTCTGCCTGTTTCTGTCACTTCCTCAAGATGACAGTCGTAACTCCAGCACACAGAATTCATTCTTACTTGTTAAGTGCTGACACTGCATCTAGATAGTAAACAATATATAATATGAATGCATAGCTAACCAACTGCACACTCCGGGTACTTTTTGTTTTTCAAGCAGAGAAGTGTGCTAGCCTGACCTTTATTCTATGCAAGGTTAAAAAATGTATTGTAGAATGAAAGCTATTGACATGAAATTAAAAGAAAATGCAACATAAAATTTTACTTTTAAGGGCAATGACCTGCTTTTTACTAATTGGCCTTCAACAATGCATTTAACATGATACAGTATAAAAGGATATAGCTTTAAGTTGAGAAATTGGACAGCCTTAAAACTGTAAGAGACCTTGTGAGAATTTCTTAGAGGGAATGAGGCAGTTGTCCCTCTGTGCAGAAGATATTTCTGGTAGGAGGTTTCTTAGGGTCAGCCCTCAGCAGCTGCTCTTGAAATCAATCTCATTCTGTATCTTCTGTGTTTTGATGACCTTGGCACGAAGAGCCAGTGCAGAAGTGATTAACAGATGCACAAAGTTGATGCACAAAGTCGAAAGGCATTGTCAGTGAAAAGAAAAAAAGATCAGTACATTAAGTGGGAAGAACTCAAAAACCAGCAATGGAATAAAGTTAAGCAGTGTGAAGTCATACACTTAGAGAGCAGTAACTGAACTCCTACTGTCAGCTTTGGCTCATTAGCTGGAAATTACTAAGAAGGAGAAAAACCTGGGTGTATTGTATACGATCACTCAGTGATTGTGAACCAAATGTAATAAGGCAAAAACTAAGAAGTTCTGGGTGAAAGGTTTCCAAGGAAAATAAGGAAGCACTGATGTCATGAGACAAGGCCTGAGACTTGGTTTGGAATACTGGCCAAAACTCTTCAAGGTAGAGTTTCAGACTGGAGCAGGTCTGGAGAAGAGGGTGGGGCAGATTGCTGTATATCAAGACATTGTTATAGGTGTATCCTTATGGGGAATAACTGTTTACACTGAAGGATGAGGTCTAAAGAAAAAATAGGTCTAAATCAACAAGGAATAGACTTCAAATGAAAATTAACTTTTTAGAGTAAGAGAATTCCTATCTAGTTTCAAGTGGGGTCTGATCTGATTATGAATCTCTGTATAGTGTGTTTAACAAATGAATTAATTACAGTCTTTATTTCATACTCATACACCTTGGACATGAACATATGGTGGGCATGCTAAAACAAAAAGGATACTGACTGTGGTGCTGTTTCACAAAGGCCTTCTTCATGCTAACCTGGCATTCCTGAGAACACAAACCAAACACCTGGTGCATGCTTCCTGCCTCCAAGTAGTGAGAAGCTATGGCCAGTGCAGGCAGCACTGTGATGAGTCTCTGTTTGCCTGGTATCACAAGAGGAAGAAGATAAAAAATAGCAACTCTGGACTGGACCAGACTGACACTGGAAGCAGGGAGAGTTCCAGAATAAAGGAACGAGAAAAAAGAGAAAGAACCATCTGAATTCACCAAGTTCTGACCCCACAGACCTGCACAAATGAAAACCTCACTTTCTGCTTTCTGAATGAGAGAAAAGCAGCAGAGTTGTGCATTGGGTCAACAGGGCCTGGAGGACCTTAGAGATCAGAGGAGTCTTTTGTGCACAAGCTGCAGTGGTACAGTCAGCCCCTTCCCCTCACTCCTTTAGCCAGACCCGAACAGGGTGAGGTGAATACAAGGTTTAGCTGACAGTGGATTGAACTCACGAGTTATGATTCACTGTTCCTTCAACAGCAGTGGTGTCACAGAGCTGGGCTTTGAAGGCTTGCTCTCTTGATAAAATCGTTAGTCTTCTAAATAAAAGATTTTTTTGGGTGTAAAGGCAACTCCCATCCCCCTCCTAACCATCAATCCATCTCAGCCTGGAATTTAATTAAATATTTAATGAGCACAGCAGACAAAGATGAAATATTATGTTTAATTTTGAAATCATACTTTTACTTATTAGACCTTTAAAATACCAATTTGGTTTAAAAAGATAATATTCCTTTAATTTTCTCATAAAGGCCACGGAACTTAATTAATGAGGAGAAAGCAAATCTTATTTTAAAGAGTTGGAGACAGGTAGTTACAGAGAAACTTGAAAAAATTGCACAAAACATGTCTCATGAGTGTGCTGAGGTACTAGGAAACTCACTGTGAACCAGGTCTGCCTGTTGGCTAGAAGGGATAAGCCAGACAGCTCCAGTAAGATGTCCTCATTATCAATGGGTAAAGTTTATTCCATAATTCACAAAAGAAATGACTGGGAGAAGGATTTTTTTGCAGCAGGCACCATAGAACGTGAATATCCAAGAATGGGAACAAGGAAGACGCTGTAACAAGAAGTAAAAAAAAGGGGCTAAATCTCCCTTGAACTGTGCAGCTCTGGGAAGTAAAACCAAACTGATCTCAGTGGAGCAATGAACTATTCTGACAGTTGGGGACCTGGCTGAAAATCTTACAAAGGGGTGAAGGAAAGGGAGAGTGATATGGTGCATAGTCAGAGGGCAACCAACACCATGTTTGTGAAAGAGAAGCAGGGAAAAAGTGAGAGGAGAAAATAAAATAGCCCAGCTCCTTGAGCACTTATTCATGTCAGTGCAGTTATGTCCATCCAGGCCAGCCCAGGACTGAGTCTAGGGAAAGGGCATTCATCCGGGGCAGCCAAGGCTTTGATAGATAGTCTTCAGCTCCCAGAAATATAGCTGGAAAAGTGTGTTTGTTTTTAACTTGAGTCATCCCTGAATAAAGCATAGCTGAAGTTCACAGAATGTTCATGAAATCAAACTGGTTACGCAAATCCCAAAACTAGTTCACAAATTTACAAACACAAGGGAGCTGCAGTTTGTTCCTGTTTACTAAGGGAGCCTAAGAAGACCTAGTTAAGCCTGTGTGTGATGCAGAATGTGCTCACTCCACCTGCTCTGAGGAGGCCCCAGCAAAGCATGTGGATGCTGCCACCAGAACAGTTCCTCTACCTGGAGATGGGGACACAAAAATGATAAAGGGATAAGAGAATCTATTGTACAACGAGGGGCTGAGAGAGCTAGGACTATTTAGCCTGGAGAAGGGAAAGCTCAGAGGGGTCTTCTAAGTGTGTATAATTATCTGATGAGCTAAGTAAAGAAGACAGAGGCTTCTTCTCAGTGGTGCCCAGTGGCAGCACAAGAGGCAATGGGCACAAATTAAAATATAGGAAATCCGATTTAAGCAAAGAAATGATTATTTCACTAGGAATTAGTGGGACACTTCTGAGCAGTCTGTTTGGGAAGAGGGAGTGGACTGCATGATCTCCAGAGATGCCTGCCAACCTCAGCCACTCTGCAATGCTGGGAAGTACTGTTCACTGAAATCCTGCTTAGCTACTGCTAGGCTTGCCTAGTTTGGAGTACTCTTCAAAGTCTTAGAGTAGCACAGAGTTCCAGCGAAATTAATTAGCAAGTACTCCTTTGTCGGACTAGATCCCAGGTCATTTTTCCACCTCTTAAGTGTCCTTTTTTGCCCTGTCACCTCAGGCCTCCTGATAATTATGTAACAAGTACACTTCAGGCTGAAGTGATTATAGACTGAGAGCTGCAATCATACTCTGCACAAATCATATTTTCACCTATGTAGGTGCTGTAGACCTGTGACCTGGTTGCAGCGCTGTCATACTCACTCTGTAAGAACAAAACCTCAGTCAGTAGCTCTTAAGCCAGGCAGCCTGGCTGCTCTTTACAGAACAAGCATCATACCTGCTTTAATCTCTACTCAGGGGCTGTAATTATATGGATAAAAGGAGGCTGTGTGTACGGGTGCATATTTGTGTGCTTACCATTCAAGCAGGAAAGCCAGAAAAGCACATTATGTACACACACAAGTGGCTGCCTTGTAGGTTAATAGCACTTGGAGCCTGCAGTCTGGAGTGTCTAGATAAATCTGCACAATTACTTTGTAAAACTGAAAGGGATTCCCTTTATGCATGTTGAAATTTGCCTTCAAGAATGCTGAAGCTAGAGATACCTGGTTTAATACCTGTGAGGCTGAATGGTAATAGGTCATAAATATTACTCTTTATCTTTATAGAATCATTCTCTCAGACTTGAAAAAGCCAAGAGTCACTTAAAAAAAATGTAATATATTTTCTAGCACAAAGAGACAGATTTTATCCTTTGAAGTATGCAGTTTGCTGGGATGTGAGTGGTCAGGAATTCCTCGCACTTTACAGACAGCATCAAGCGTAGGTTTACTTCCCATTGAACTTCTACAGCTACCCAAACTCACTAATTTCTCATTCTTTCCTTACTGTTAGAGCTACTGTGCACTTATTCTCCACCAGTCAGATCCAACACATGATTCAGAAGAAGGAGACTCAGATCATCTGCTGTTCAGGGAATAGGAAACACCTAATTCTGTGCCATCACAGCAGTGGCAGCACTGGAGTCTGGAAGCATTCAAGCCCATGGGGAACAGCACTGAATGAAAAAGACCCTCATAGTATTAACCCTTCAACATGATGCTGGATATATGGAAAGAGAGAGCTCTACTTGCCTAAGAGGGTGCCACCCAGTAATATAGAAAGGGTAAAGAGATGCATATTCCCAACACTTTCTCCAGACTTGCATAAGGAGAAAATGGAAGTAAACAGTTAAGAGCAGAAGACTGTGGGCCAGCATGAGGGAGAGCCAACTTGGAAGAGCATATTTGGGGGAAGCCTCAAGGAAAAAGGAATGTAACCTCACTGCTTCACAAAATCCTGGGAAACATTAATATTGCAGTATCAATTATAAGTCACAGGAAATTATTGTAGCATTGGTTAAGTACATGTGAGGTCACATCTGAGATGCTGTATGCCTTTCTGGTCACCTTATAAAAGAAGGATATTATGGAAAAGTACCAGAGGGCAACAGATATGACTCAGACACATAGCAGTTTTTGGAAAGGTTAGGTAAACTGAATCTGCATTCTTCGCAAAAAAAGGGAGATTATAGGACTTATTAAAGTACTGCAGGCAACTTCTGAGAGAAGAAGAAAAAGCTGCTGTAGCCTACTTGAGCTAGGGTGCATGAATGTCATCAAAAAAGAACAAACTAAAAGAATTGATGAGACACTTCAAGGAATAAAGTAGCTGGGAGAGAAATGTAGAGCTGCTAAATAAAAAGTTGAAATAATATGAGGGCAAAGGAATTATTTAGAGAGGGGGAAAAGTATGGTCCAACATGATAAGATAACCTTGGGCAGCTCTTTTTAAATAAGGAATAAAATATTAATGCAGTTGGGTTTCTGTAAGTGGTATACTGGAGGTAAAGCATGCTTGGCTGCACAGTGTGTGACTGTAGGAGTCAATGACATGAGTAGTATTAAATGCTGCACGTTAATCAGTTGACCAAAAGATGTATTTCTCTCTAGATCATGAAAATGGAATTATAGCATCAGCACGAAAAATGTGAGAGGGCTGGGAAATGCCACAGATTTCCTGTTTTCTCAGTTTTCTATAAATTAGATGGTCTCACAGGACTAGCAGGAATAACAGTTCTCCAAAGCCCATGAATATTACAGCCTGCAGGAGGAAATCCCCTGGATATCAAAGCATGTCAGGAGGTCTGAAACATTGTTTTTTGGGACTGCCCGCTCTCATACTGTGCTTCCAGGAACATCCCTGTGGTAGCACAGTTTTTTTCAGGAGTCACGTTCCTCTCATCTTCCTGCGGATGGAGGCACCATGGAATGAGTTTTCACAGGACATATCGGAAGGAAAATCCTTCCCAGCTTGATACTTTCTCTTATTCTTTTGTTTCCTTTCCTAACCACATCTCCCCAGTACCACATGTGAAAGCCTGTGTGGGGTTACAGCCACAGATGAGGGCAGAACTGAGGTCCTCCCAAGCAAGACACTCGCCATAACCCCATTCACGAAGGGCCAGCTCCGAGGCAGAGCTGAGGGGAAGGTTCTGTGCAGCTGTGGGGTGGGGATGGCACCTGAGTCAGGCACCTTTGGGTTACTCAGAGTTGTTTTCATTGGCATCTCTAGACATGGGGTAGGCAAAGAAGCAGTGTCAGAGTGGCCATAGAGTGTCAGGGGCTCTCTGCTGGGCCCTGGAGGAATCAGCGCTGGCTGAGGGAATGCAGAGCTAGCAAGGACTGCTTTACTTTGAGCCTGGCCACCAGCTGAGCAGGGACCAGTACCATGACTTATCCTGCCTGGCAGGCAAAGGACCTCTCTCACCCTGTCCCAATTCACTGCAGGTCTCATGTGGCTCTCAGCAAATCTTAAGAAGAAAAATTGGCCACTCCTCTCTGAGACCCTCTTTTCTGATGGCGGTTGATATAAAAGTTCCCTCGTGTTTATCTAAGGTGCAGGAGGAGACAGTGAGCTACAGACAGGTTTTTGTAATGTAAGTCCCACAGAGTGCAGGACTCCAGGAAATTCACAAGATAGCAATGGTTTCGTGGCACTGAAAGCAAAGGGAGCAGAAATGTGCTCTCTAACAGCAGTGTTGGAGTGGGTGATAATCAATCTGGGAACTGCCGAACTTCTCCTATTGCTCCCTTAGGTCTTCTGTGCCTGGACATGTGCAAATACTCTGTTTTTCCATATGAAATCCCCTGTATGTAGGAAAGGCCAAAGACGGTGGAAACATCTACACAAAGGGCAAAGTAACGAGGAATAGTTATTTGCACCATTGTGGTTAAAGAGCCTCAAGAGAGCAATCTCAGTGGTTCAGTTTCTGATATTGAAACAAGTAAGAGCCAACAAGCAGCAGGAGCTGCTGAGCTGCTTGGGCAGTGTTCATTTTTTATGCAGATCTCAGAAATTGTTACCTCTTTAGGAAAAACATAACTAAATAAAATGGCTTGGAGGCAAGCAGATTTGAGTTTAAACAACATTAATTTAAAATAGGAATAACAATCTTGGTAGATTAATCAATCCAAATGTTGGGGTTGTTTGGGGAATTTTTTTTCTCCTCTGCAGCTGTATCTTGCTAAGTAACACATTTCTATTTCAAGGCTGTTAATGCTGGAGCAGCTGCAACACTCTCTGGGAATTTTTAAAAATCATGATGAAATTAAAGGCCAAGACATAAAAACAAATCCTTCACAGCTATACTGGCTGATGGCATTATAACAGTAACAGGCATTTTCAGTACATCATATTCTTGGCACATGCTACTTTTAGTCAGTGCAAGTCATAACACTGCATGTGTCTTAATGCATTTTTCTCTTTGCTACCAGAAGATAATTATCAAATATTAAGAAACAGAGTTTCATAGCCACCCTTCAAGAATGTGCTTTATCTCTTCCCTCCCTCCCTTTTTTTTTTAAAAAAAACCCCATGGAGTAACTCTCTCACCAAACTGTCAGTTACAGCTGTTTTTGTCTATTATTTTAGGAAGTCTGGGTTTCTAAAATGCATGCACCTAATTGCATAGAAACAAGAGATGTGATTGCAAGCACAAATTGGGTATTTGCATGTACAATGATGAAATGGCCAATTGTGTTGATAGGAGCTGAGACTGTGATTCTGAGATCATAACATTTCTCTCATATACATTTTTGTGAAAAAAAAAAAAAAAAATCCAGATGTTGAGTGGTTGAGTGACCTTCCCATGTCATAGAATCACAGAATCATCACAGAAAGGCTCAGGTTGAAGGGACCTGTGAGATCACCTAGTTCCAACCACCCATCCACTAGATCAGGTTGCTCAGAGTCCCATCCAACCAGTCCTTGAACACTGCCAGGGATGGTGCAGCCACAGCTTCTCTGGGCAACCTCAGTACCCAGTTCCAGTGCCTCAGCACCCTCTGAGTAAAGAATTTCTTCCTAATATCTAATCCAAATCTCTCCTTTTTTCGTTTAAAACTGTTCCCCCTTGTCATACCACTATCTGACCATGTAAAAATTTGTATGTACCTATGAAGCATGAGTGGGGCTAGGAATGGAGCACGTGCCACTGCCCTGTGTCTTCTCTACCAGGGAAACAAACCATCCTTTTATAGAAGTGCCATTTAACTGCAGAGCTGTAGAGAGGTTGCTGTCAGCAACTGTTTGAAACGAAGAGCTACGAATCCAAACTTTCACATCATATCAATGTTGTTCAGAGAAAAGAAATTAAAGAACAAGCAAGTCCTTTTTCCACTGCAAAAGCGTTGCCTCCAGACCACCTTTTTTCTAGGGTGTTAAAAGCCTCAATAGGCTCCAAATAATTTTTAGAACCTGAAGCTCTTCCCTCCTTAATGTCTACCAGGCAGTTACACATGTGAAAATAGAGCCACTGTCCCTGAGAAGCTGAAGATGCCTTAGACCCAGAATACAGTAGCCATTTAGGGCTGAATTTGTAAACGCACCTTCTACTTCAGTAGATGCAAACCAAGCACAGGTCTTTCTCCTTAACAACAAAGTTCAGACACTGGAAAATGCAGGCTTGTTGCCTGCATAATAGAAGGCCCAAAACTACAACAGACCACAGGAGAAGTGCAAGAGAAGTCAGAATTACTCCATCAACCTGGAGTAGCCAGTCCTGTCAGATAAAAAGGTGCAACGACCCTGGGAAGGACTCTACAGACTAGAAACAAGCAGAAAAGCAGCAATTAGTCCTTTACCCCTTCCTTCAGAGACCTTCCCTTTGAGCTGGGGGAAAATGTCATTTCACTCTCCAAATCCAGCAAGGAACACAACCACTGGAGCAATGCACATGGATCAAGTACTGCTGGGGTTTCACAGTGCTCCTCCATCACCTGTGGGAGTTGCTGTCAGGTTGTATGAGCTACACCCTGCTGGTTCGGTCCTCACCGTGTGGAGAACATCAGGCCTTATGGAGGCAAATGGTTATGGGATTCCTAGCAAACAGTAGAGTGATCCTGATGCCAGGCCTGCCTTTATTGTACTACGTGGTATCAGAATATATACCTGTCATGACCAGGATGGATGGCTTTCCCTCTCAGTCTGTTGGGGACTAACAGAGAGGAAAAGATTACAGAAAGAAGGCTCATTATTCACTACAAGAAGGCAGAAGCTAAGAGTGAGGGACTTTTGCAGAAGACAAGAAGAAGATGGCTCCCATTCTCACAAGGGATCAGAGAAGTGAAGGGGAAGGATGATTTAGGTGAATAAAAGATGCTGCTATCTTCCTCTCCGTCAGGTGGAATCTAGTGTAAGTGCCTGAGGCTGGGGAGAGAGATGTAGAAAACCATCTCCAGGCCTTGTGCTTTTCTATCAGGATTTAAGTAGGTGTTTGTACTCTTGTGCAAAGCAGTCAAGCTGTTCTTTGGCCTGATCCTGTAAAAGGCTGAGTCACTTCCAGGGTTCAGTACCCCTCATCATGAGGGCACTGCCACCACCAGTTTCAAGGGTCTGTTTCATTTTTTATTGTCTTTTGGGTTTCTTTTTTTCTTTCTTTGGTAGAACAAGCTTCAGTTATTTTCCAGTGAATTGTTTCCAGCTTTTTGTCTTCTAAGGCTGATGACAAAGGAGAGACTGTGCTGACAAAAACCAGCCATATCAAAGCATGATGAAGTTCTTGCTGTCTGCCTTTATCACAGATCTAAGCAGTGTCAGGAACCCAAGATTTAAACAAGCAGAAAAGCTAAAAATAGATGGAACATATGCACTTGTTGTTTTGACTTTTAAGAATTATTACAGATGAAATCTGCTTTGCATTTAATATATGCAGCAGAAAGGGAGGGGAGCTTCTAGGAGACTTGGATGCTTTCAGCTCTCGCCTTGCAAGTATAACACAGCTAAGACATGAACCCTGGGCCTGTGAAGGCACATTTATCTGCAACTTGTCTTTAACCCAGAGGTTATATGTTGCAGGATTCAAATCTTTGTGGATGTTTAAGTCCAGACAGAAGCGTCATCCAAGGACTCACTTCTACCTTTGGAGTAAGTGCTCATTCCCATGTCTGGGAGTGCTCAGCAGGACAAGAAGCCAGCCTGGTCTCCAAGCCACACCACACAAGTGGTGAAATCCCCCACATAGAGGAGGAACCTCCAGACTAACTGGACTGGTCCTTACCGATCCTCCAGAACCCTGGAGAGCTTGGGCTTGTAGCTCACGGCCCACCTTGTATCATTCTGTCTGTTCTGCACTAAAAGCAAGACTGCTTTCAGGACTGCCTGTGCCAAGGTCATTCAAAACTGGTTTCAGCTTTCTGGTTCACACTCTTTATATCACCCAGTCTTTCCACTTCCTATCACTTTCTGTGCTCTATACCTCTGGACACTGTTCCTGTACTTAAGCATCCATCTTCTGCATTCATTCCCAACCAATCCCCTTCAGACACTGATTGGGAAGCACCAGTACACAGTAAAAACAAGGCCTGCCTGCAGCACTCACCAATTGCTGAAGCACATGGGCTGTCTATAAGCTTGTAGTGGCAGGTTTGTGGAGAGGCAGACACACTCTCAGTCCTCTAAAGACACTGAGGAAATGAATTAAAGAAACATAGGCCCTTCCTGACTGACATTTCTCAGGCCTGGATAACAGCATCACTGAGGGCATTATATCATGGTTGCTACTTCACGCTATGCCCAGTTGCACTCTGCTGTTCACTGCCAGTCATTATTGGTGGAGGCCAAAAGTAGAGATGGTTTGAGAAATGACAGGACATTTTCACGGCAGATACACCTACAGTGGTTTTTAAACAAAGTGATTTATATGCTTATGAGGTCCCTAATCTAGTGACTTCCGAAAAGTTATATAGCAAGGAAGGAGAATTCTCAGCTCTCCTGTTTCCCTAAACAACTGCTACTGGGCAGTGTCAGAAACAGGCTGCAGAGTAAGAGGGACCTTTGATTTAACCCAGTAAGACCATTTCAGTTCTAAAGGACTGAAAACTCCTGCAGTTTTCTTATTCACTCTTGACCCCAGTGCATATCCTTAAGTGCTCCCTGGTCTCTGCTGCCCAGCTAATGACCTCATTTTTTACTTATTACTGAAGGACTATTCTTTCTTTGATTAATCACTCTCCTTATTAATATCAAACAGCCTTTGGCTTTCTCAAATGGATTACTGTTTCTCTCAAATTATTCCCTCCAAGTCCCCTCAGATAAAGAAAAATGGATAAATTATGACCATCGGTCCAATGGGAATGAAATAGATGCATTTTAAATATAGCTCTGGAAAAAAAAGGGGAAAAAAAGAAGAAACCATACGAATGACTTAGTGTTTGATATGAACTCGAAATGACTTGAGAAAGGAATCAAGAATCTTAAAGGCTGAGACCTATATTTTGAGTTTCTACAAAGTTAGCTGAGAAAATTACGAACATTTTTTGTTGTTGTTCACTTAAAGCAGCTTCAAAATGGAGCTGAATTTTCTTGAAGAAAAAGGAAGAATGTGCTAGAGATTTTTAACCTTTTTTTTCATTTTCAAGGTGGAGGGAATATATCCTTTTTTAAAAGCAATTAAAATTGTATTTTACAAAGATCTTGCCAATGCAGGATAGCTAAAACATGAGCTCTTTGTAATTACAAAGTTCTTTTTACTCAAAAGATCTCAAAACAGTTTAACCACCCAGAATCACTTGTTATATGCAAGACATCCAGATGTTGTTACCATGTATCACTGTCAGAGGAACCCTGGAAAAATTAGGCCTTCAGTCATCGTGATTACTTGACTGGGTCAGGCATTAGCCCAGGTAAGAGCTGCTCAGAAATAGTCCAAGGCAGTGAGAGAGTGTCAGGAGCCCTAATTCCTGCTCTATCACTCTAACACTTCACTTTCTCCAGGAAAGCTGCAGGCATTTCTTTTGCTACCGTGGCATCTCATATAAGCTGAGGCAAGGAAGTTGCTGAAAAGGTGTTTTTTTTCCTCTGACAAGTTTTCTAGCAAGTTTAATAAACAGAATTTGAAAGTTTTTTAATATTCTCCCCTACAGCTGTGTGAATGGCACTGAGCAAGCTGTTATCTGCTGGATTTGCAAGAATACGAGCTAATTTCTGAGCTCCTAAAATACCATCTGATTTCTCTCCCTGATCAAGAGACAACTGTCTCCAGCAAATTTCAGCTGAATTCTTTGGCAGTTTTCAGCAAAAAAAAAAACAGTCCCAACAAACTTGGGGGTGGGAGAGAATGGGGATTTGGCTTTCAAACAACAATGCCTCAACAAAACAAATTTCCTGGGGAGTCACTATTTATGCTGGGGACTGCCCAGCTGGAAAGCAGCTTGTCAGAAAAGGAACCTGGGGATCCTGGTGTGCCAGCAGTGTGCCCTTGCAGTAAAGAGGTTAACAGTGACAGGACCGAGGGCAATGGTCACAAACTGAATCACAGGAGGCTCCCTCTAAACATCAGGAAACATTTTACTGTGAGAGTGATTGAGCACTGGCACATGTTGCCCTGGATGGTTGTGGAGTCTCCATCCTTAGAGATTCTGAGAAGCTGTCAGGACATGTCCTGGTCGTGGGCAACTGGTTCTAGATGGCTCTGCTTGAGCAGGGGGTTTGGACCAGATGACCTCTTATAGGTCTCTTTCAACCTCAATCACCCTGCGATTTTCCAAAAGCATTGACTTGTCAGCAGCGGTAACAGAAAGTCTGGGGTTGGGGCTGCTTTCAGTTGCCTCAGACAACAGGCCAGGAGCAGTCTGTGCACTTTGGGCACAGTCTTTACTTTCTAACCATATAACCAAGACCTTGCAGTGCCAGATTTCAAAATTAAAGGGCTTTTTTCATACAATGTAAGGATATGATGACTCACACAAAGACCAGATAAAAGATCTGTAAAATCAACTCCAGCAGGTCAGAACAAATTGTCACAATTTTTCCTTCTTCAGTGTACGTGCTATAAATCTGTGATACTCCCATGTGGAGGAATGTTTAAGAGATATGTCTGGTTTGGGCATGGAGCAGAAAACCAGCAGCACTCAGAGATCCCAGTGATGAATTTCCATGCGACACAGTTGTGGACTCTGGGGATATGTTGCTTACCCAGCCCACTGTATGAGCATTGTCTGCTGTGCTTGTCAAGGCTTGAACCTCATCTCTGGAAAACTGATTGGACATGTGCCACTGGCTTTGCAGAACTACAGACAGATCCAAGTTTATTCCTATTCTATGTCTTTCTAGTTAATAGCTGAGCTGTTTTCTGTGCCTATCCATAGATCAAAAGATACAGGAATGCTTGCATGTGCACAAAGTCATTTCCACAGCATAAAAAGCTTTGCCCACTAGATCTTTTAAGTAACACAGACTCAGATGGGACCTCCTGTAATCTAGATAACTCAGGAATTCTAGTCAGAAACCTCTGTGCTATGGTTCAGGGTCTGTAAACCTTTCGCAGAGAAATCTCATACTATCTCTTTTTATTTACAGAGGTTCCTCAACAGAAAATAATTATAAGGAACAAGTTATGGTGCCTCAGATTTAGTCTCAATAATCAAGTTGCTGTGTTTGAAAAGTGAAAGTTCATTGAAGTAGCAATAAGAAAGATTGTATCTGTCTCAAGTCTTCACACGAGTTTATTTTGATTTCCGAGACTCCTTTGCTTACAACTTTGTACAGAATTAGCAACTCACTGATTGAGTTTTAAGCTCTGTCCCCAGACAAACAGCCATAGGCTGCTCCCAGGGCTTCTGCATTGTTTGGGAGTCAGTGCAAGTTGTTGGCACAGAACAGACAACAGAATTTTGGCCTCTGGCCAATACACAACTGTGAAAGGCTCAAACCACTGTACAAACAAAAAGGACCCAGTCCCATCCAAGAGCACCTTCAAAAGTGCATTATCATGCAAATATACCAACAAGGTTTATATAAAAAGCAAACAACAGCATAGATAAACCCAGCTGTGAAATATAGCTGCAGTTTTGATTGAATGTCTCTCTCTTTCCCCCTCCACAACTGTAAGCACAGCAGCAGTAACATTAAGTCCAACAAAGGATTAAAGAAGCAAGCAGAAGTTTAGGGTATGACCAAAAATCCCATGAGGAATGCAGATTTTGAGGGAAGCCTGTCCACTGTGTTGAAAGGCCCAGGTTGCTGGGATCATTTAAATCAAGTGGTCACACACTTCCGAATTCTCGTGTGCCCTTCCAAGTGATGTGCACCAGCAGATGCCCCCCAGAGCTGAATGAATCATCAGCATTATAAACATTTCACCCCAATAGAAGCATGTGTGGTGGCCAAGGCACTGTTTAGTGGGACTGCCCTCACCATGTCACACTCGATTTGCACATGAGGCCAGCAGAGGAGTAGTTCAATAGGGCAGGTTTGTTTGTGTGTGTCTGGTGAAGGAGAGCAAAGGAGAGATTACAGCAGTGGGGTATTCTGAAATATCATCTGTAATTTTCCCCTCTTCCTCCTCTAAAAGACTGCCAAGGAATGAAGCACAGTCAGTTCCATGGAAACTGAGTATCTAATTCCTTTGTCCTATAACAAAATAACCTAAACAGCTTTTGCAAACAATCACAGAAATGTAGAGCAATACCCTTTTATTTGCTACATAGATAGAAGTATGTTCCGCAGGTAAACACTACAGCAGTTGCTATCATCTAGTATAAGTGAGGCATTGGCCAGATGCAGAGAAAGGCTGAGACTTTTCTGAGTTGGTGAACAGTTCCTCTGAATTAAATGTGGGCCCCAAATTTTTATGTAGATGCAAGTATAACTGGCATAATTTTTAAATAAGTAAGGGTTTTTCAGTGAGAAAGCTCGTGGTGTTTAGCAGTCTGGAAATTTAGGTCCTTCAGGTGTTTACCTGAAGTTCTTGGACCTCCAAAGGATTTAATCACCTATTTTTGAGGAACTTAATTTCAAGTACCAGTTTAGCCAGGTATCTTACAGACAATCTAAAGAGACCACTTGGCTAGCAGCTAATTTTTCTTCCAAATAGTGTTAAAATTTAAAGATGAATGATACTACAAATTTGTTTGGAATCAGCACTTCTTCCTACGGTCTACAAGTAACACGAGTAAAACTTGCAGCTCATGTCAAGGCCGTGTCAGATCTGGCAGAGTAAATGTGGGTGTGTGTGCACTTGTGTGCACTGACTGCAAAACTCTCCAGCCCAGGGAGTGCTGTGACCCTGAGGTTATTTGCACTGCACTGTCACCCAACTCACAGGCACACTTGGGTCTGCCTGAGTGAGTTAAGTACTGACCTGTGCTGCATGGGAGTACCATCAGCACCTCACCCTCAACCTATCAGATCTGCATCAGGCCACAGGAGGGGCAGAGGCTCTGAAAAGGCTGCGTAGTCCTGTGCATAGGGCACAGAATAGACTCTCCAGAGACCTCAGTTCTTTTCTTAGAAATGTTATTCATGTGTTACGTGATCTTTGGAGCATCCCTGTGGTCCTTTGCACTTCTACTTCCCCTTCCAGGGCCTGCTTTCTCTCACTGCAAATTCTGCAGAGCAGAAAGTTTCTCATTTGTTCATCCTTCAGTTTCATGCAGGGGTGATGAAATACAAAAAATAATAGCAACTGAAAAAAACAAAAGCATATAAATTCTTTTGTAGTTCATGCATGTTATAACTTTGTCCATGAGGACAAGATGGAGCACTACATTCTTGCAACTGTCTCTTTATGGTATGCCAGGAAAATGTAAGTCAGGTCTTTGGCTGAATTGCTGTATACATTACTAAGAAAAAACTCCAAACCCTCAAACAAATCCCACATTTTGCAGACCCACATCCCTCAAAAAGTTGGTCTGTCTTCCTTGTTTTAACCTCCCACCGGGCCAAAATAAAGTGTCTGCTTGCCAAAGAAAACTTTGACTTCTTGAAGAACAGACACAATGGAATGGAAAACAAACCCGAGTTTTGACTGCTAGCTTTCCATTTCTCATGCAGAAACGTTCCGAAACTCCCGGAGCAGCACCGCCCGTTAGTCTGTGCTTCGTGCCTGCCTGTACGAAGCGCCCCGTGTGTCACCGCCCAGGCAGGACTGGGGGTTCTCCCCGCGGGTGTCGCTTGGCCAGAGGGTCAGAGGGACAGGCTGAGCCCCGGCTGCCCCACGGCTCCTCCAGGTGTCAGCACAGCACTGCGCGGCTCCCACCGTGTCCCTCCTCCGGGGCTGTGCGGAAGGGCAGGCGGCTGCTCCCCTCTCTGCTACATTTGTTTTTCTAATTTCTTTTTACTTGAAGGTTTACCAGCTGCTTTATTACCAGGCTGAGCTTTCCTTGCAGTCTCTCCCGCTCTCCTCCTCCTTCCCCTTTTTTGTTCCTCGAGACAATCACTGTCTCTGGTCCCAGCTGCCACTGCTGATTTTTCATTACAGTTTAATTTAAAACTGGGATTGGAATGGAAATGTCTTTTTGCCATTTGGGGTTTGCGAGGCCCGCGGTTTTATTGCCAAAGGCACAAATGTTAGCTACTACTGTTTTTCCAGAGTACAAGTGTAAGGGGCTTGCCAAAGAGGGGCAAAAGGGTCATGAGGCTTGTGGGGAACGGGTAGGGGGAGGAATAAATCCACTCCACTGTGAGAAAATAGCCCAATTCTTTGCTTTGCGTTTATGCTGGTACATGTGCTGGTGTGTGAGAAGGAGGTGGGGTTATAACACGTCTCTGGGCATGGGATCTGTACAGTGCACTCGTGAAGCAGATGTAAAAACAGACCAAAGCTCTGCTTGTTTCCTCGGGCGGGGGAAAACCAATACAGGCTAACGACTTTTAATTTAAAGCTCCCTGGCTCTCTCCCTTTATATGGCAAGCTGAGTGTTACACAGCACCCTACTCAGTAATAGCACTTCTAATAGCACTTCAAGGGAAAACAAAGCTGGAGCGAAGATGTGTGAGGTGAAAAGGAGACCTGCTAGTCACTCTTCTTCATTTCTGTTTTCCTTGTCTACAAGGAAAGCAAGAGGCACTGCAGACACTACAGAGAGCAGGGCACTACAGACACTGCTACAGGCTCTCCCAGGAGGTCAGTAGCAAGTTCTCCTAAATCAGTGTTCCCCTGTGTGTCTCCAGCTGGCAGATCCTCTACTGCTCCTTCTGGTTTGCTTTACCCAATCTCCTCCATTCATCTATGAGGAAATGATCAGAGAGAGAAGAAAGAAGTAGCAGTGTTTCCAAGTTCAAAATTAACTTAAGCTGGATGGAAATTTAATCATTTCTCTTTAGAGATAAATGGACAAGGATGTTGTGGACAGTTGCAGTCTTCAATTCAAATATTTAGCATCAGCACAGGAAGCTACTGTTTCCAGCATGGCAGATTTCAGATGGGAGTGCCTAATCTCTGATCTGTTACACTAAAAAGCAATTATTGTCTCTCCTCCTAGGGAGAGCCATATCTCTTCCTGACTACATCATTTCAGATGTCAGACGGAATTTCTGTATTATCTTCGTGGATCATACTGACTCTTCACACATCCTAAATTTCAATCTCCTCCCCCATTGGCCTTGGGTTTCTCTGCATCTGGAGCTTGTCTGGTGTCAATATGGAATTTTTCTGTCACTCCACCAATGTGGGAGCACGTGCCACTCTGCAGAGAGATGTGCAGGGCCTGTTCTTCTCCAACATTTTTCATTTCTGTCTCCACCACCACCAAACAGGTTCTGTTACACAGAAGCACTGACAATGCATTCAGTGGGACAGCACAGCTTTTGGCCACATGCAATTCAGCCTGCTTTCCTCCTTCCTCTCCAAATCTCCAGTGACAATACAGAGTCCTCTGAAGTAGTGATTCTTGTCCCACACCCAGGCAAAGACAGCCATTTCCACACCTTCTTGCCGTGCTGAGGCCTCCTCCAGTTCTACTTTTCCGTTGCACTTGACTGTAATATAAAAAGTTCTAAATGTGAGGTTCTATACTAGAAGAGATTATATACCCATCAGCTTGATGTACCAGGTTTACCATGATGTTAGATGTGCTGAGGGAGTGCATTGGGGCAGAGCTGAGTGTGACCAGTAGGGGAGTTCCTTCTATTGTCAAATTGTCCTTCTATTTGACAATAGAAGGAACCAATTAAAACTCTTGAAAAAGGAAGAAGCATGATCCAAAAGAGCAGGAAAATATCTTAGCTCTGAAGAAAGCTCGGATAAAAAAAGATGAACCACAAAGATGAACCAAGATGTAGTAGGTGTTTAAAGATGCACTCTTGAAGATTTTGCAGTCAGGTTCAGAAAAAGGATAGTTTCCAGAATCACTGCAAATGAAGAGGTAACAGGATTTGGCAGAAGCACAAATATGGTAAAGGCTGAACAGAGACATGCTGAAGACTGTCATCTTCTTCCACTTACAGTGCATAGGTTTCTCTATTCACCAGCTATGATCATCCAGGAAACATTTTTTTTGTACAGTGATCTTCCTGTAACCTTGTCAGCCTGCAAATTTAATTTTCAACATCTGTTTTCTTTGCTGCCTCTCTGTTTCAAAGTTGGACCTATATGCCAGGGGATAGTGACAGAAGGCTAACAATGGGGGTTATTTAGTCTTGGTGATGCCCTGTTTACATACAGACAGCCTTGGACAAAAATCTGGCTACTGTCCATGGAAAAACTCAAACAAATCAATCCTGAAACAAACAAACAAACAAAAACCCGACCAAAAACCAACTTCCTATAGCTTTTCTTTCCCCTCTCTACAAGCAAAGTCTGTTAGGGTCACTGAATAATTAAGAAATAGATCAGTTAGCAGAAACTTGGATTTAATGTAATGGTTGGCCAAATGTAAGCTGGCCAAGGGGTTTATTGGAGAAGGGAAACTCTCTTGTCTGCCAATTCTGAAAGGTATAGAAATGTCCAGACAGGTTCCATGTTCCTGAGGAGTAGCCATATCTATGAGGAAGGGGAGGTGTCTCAGGCACACTAGAAGAAATCATCTATTTCTGCAAAGGGTGTTTGCTGGATTACCAAGGTCTGCCCCAAACTGAGGAACACAAAAAATTGTGTCCACCAGGAGAAGCTTTCCCAATGCTCAACTGGAGACACTAGTTCAGGGTTCAAACTTGCATCGTTCTGTAGTGGCTCATGGTCCCACCACTGCTGGTAGTACCGGGAACTCCTGCCCACACACTCCAGTGGGAGGCTGCACACAGTTTCTCAGGAAGTATTTGCCTTTTGCAGTATTTGTATTTTGCAGTGTTGTGTGATGCATCCTGTGATATTGCACCCCCCAGGTCTGGTTTTGGGTCTGCTCCCTGCCTGGGCTTGCTCTTCAGTCTCTCATCTTATGGTCTTCCCAGTCAGCTACAGCTCTGATTGCTCTGTGCCACTTCAGTGACCTGGTCTTCTGCCTGCCACAGGAGAATCCTGCTCCTCCTACAGTCCCAGGGCAGTTTGAAAGGTGTGAACAGACTGCTAATTCTGGCAAATTAAAGCAGTCTCTTAATTCTGAGATTCAGCTTTCCTTGTCCTCAGCTTCTGAGCTATCTTTGCCATGCCCACTGAAGCCACCACATGGCTTTGCCAGGAGGCAGGACAAAGATGCTCTGTGGTGCACCCTTACAGGACAGCAGGATATGGGGAAACTGTGCCCATATCTTCCTCCTGCATCACCCATGGACACAATTTCATGCTGGCCTTCCTGGCTGGCCTTGTGATTATATATTTTGGACCGTCTCACAGGTTTCTCCAGATTTGCCAGTCATCATGGCATCTCTTACCCCACAGAACTTCTCTTTCTCTCTTTCCATTTGTCTCCCCCTGACAGAGCTGTAGGCTGCTCTTAATTGCCCAGATCTTTATTACTTATTTCTGGGAAAGTCATACAGGAACAGATAAATCTCCAAGGTCAGCTCAAACTGTAATACAGAGTGACTCAACAAAATAATATCTCCCACATAAACACCTACAGTTTACCCTCACACTTTGCTACATTCTTTCTCATTTTTTTCTTCAGGAGTAATACTTCACACTTCTTGAGAACTTTTATCCCATAGAAGGTTACAGACAGAAATGAATGAAGCTGCCCAGAATCTCAGAGTCAAGAGAAATCAAGAATATGATAATGTGTCAAGTTATCTATTGATACTGTTTAAACTTCTAACCTCTATAGAGGCTAAAGGTCCCCCCAAAATATTAAAGCAAGTTCCACGAGTGGTCTCAAAGGAACAGCAATTCTCTGTCCTGCTCTTGGGGGTAATCACTGGCTTCTACACTGATGAGCTTTCTTGGGGTGATATGAGAAAGATTTGAAGAGCCCTTCTAATTGCATATGAGGTTGTGCTAAAAACATGGAAATGATTAAAAGACAATCTTCTGAATGCCAGCATGGAAACTGCATGGATACCAAGAAACAGAGATGCTGCTTCAGCCTGTAGTGCTTTCGTTGCCAGTTTGCCTTGGGAGATATTCTTTGTCAGGACTTCCATCTCAAAATTCCCCAAATGCTCCTTCTACCAGCCTAAGCCCTTAAAATCACACATCTAAAATCCCCCAGCACATTTGTGCTCCAGGCAATCACTGGGAGAAGAATGTTGCTTTTAGTTTTTAGACCTAGCCCACTGATCCTTCTCTTATGCAATGGTAAACAGAATTCCAGTGGTTTGACCTTTCTCACTGGATTGATGTCAGTACATGAAAACAATATTTCTTATCCCTGCTGCTCCAAGCACACTTGAAATGAACGGGGGAAAAAACAAACCAAACCCAACCTCCTCAGGTTTTGTATGATCCAGTACAGTGCATAACCATCCCAGTAAGGATTAAACACCAGTGAGTGCTATGGCAACAGTGGAACATCTGTTGAAGGCATCACCAAGTTCATCAAATTATTGTGAGCTCTGTGTACACTGTGCAGGAAGCAAGTCACGTGACTTAACTGCAACATATAAATACAAAAATATCTAGGAAGAACCTAAAAAATCTACATCTCCACAAGATGTAGAGCAAGGTAAAAGGTAAATATTTTCTGAAGTGTTTCAGATCTTGTCTTTTTGAGAAGCTGATTAAAGCTTTAAGCGTCTTACTGCTCAGGAATACTAGAGACTGTCATCTGGTTTTTTCTGAGTGAGGATCCTATCCTATCCAGGTCTGTTAGCCTGTATTTATAGACTCAGCTATGGAAGAAAATGCAGCTTGAATGTTAGCTGTCCAGTTTAACAAGCAAATGGATTTTTGATCTTGTTTGCTGCTATGGAATTTTTCTTTTCAGAAATCTCATGGAAAATCTTATAAAGCCCAGGTTAGCTGCCACATATGGAACACATTAACTCTTCATTTCTGCTGGTACTTAGCAAATTTTTCTGTGGTGACTACACATGAACTTTCTGTGGGTTTGTTTTGCTTTGCACTGCGGAGCACTCTGTTGACTTGGTTTGGTTTTGGAAAGCACTAAGCACGGAATACAGACGTAGTACATCTGAGAGAATCAGTTAGCTATGTTAAATTGTGTGGAACCACATTCAGATTCTTTGCCAGAGAGAAGAGTCTGATCTTCTTTCCCTTTCTTGGGATTTCAGTGTTGGCCATTGTTGCACTGAAAATTTTGCCCCAGGCAATGCAAAGGCACACCTGAGGATTGTGCATTTGGGCATAAACTCTATCTCATTCTCCAGTAAGTAAGGGGGAAAATGCATCACCCATTTCTAATGTGGTTTCTGAACTGTGTGTGTGTGTGTGTGCATGTGAAGATGTGTATATAGGGAGCTTCACTGCCCATATATGAAGGTGTATCAAGTCACACACCTATTCTGGTGCCTTTGGCATATGCCCATTGGAAATGGCAGCTTAATCACACCAGATGAGTATCTCACTCTCATCCTGATGGAAAATGGGAAGATACTACAACCAACCAAACATACTTTCTCCCTTGGCATCTGAAACCCAGAAGTTCTGGGGATCTAAACAGTTCTTGGATCCTTTATGTTGTGGGGGAGAGAAAGCAAAAACCCCTCTTTAACAGACAGTATATTTCCGGGTTTCAGCCATTTATTTTCAAAAGCCAGAAGGCAAGGCCTGTCAAGGTCATCCGTAGAAATAGGTTTTCTAAGTCATAAAGCAATAATGTGGGTCATCAACAGAGAGCTGCCTGTGTAACACTCTACCCTCTGTATGCTTCTCATGCCCCTGGCACCCCCAACATGTCCTGATGCAAGGGAAAGATGTTGCTCCAGCACAGCCCAGCTTCATGACAACAGGGTTGCTTCCAAAGGGCTGAGTTGCATTGGCAGAGAAAAGTGGAGGAAGTTGTACAACATTTGACAACACCAAATTTATCCAAGCTGGTGCGATTAGCACTTCTTTTTCTTAACCTCCCTTTTCCTCGAAAGTGTAAATTATCAGAGGTTGGGGGGAATTTTTTGTCTTTACTTTTTGTTTGGATGATAAGAGGGTTAGTGCTTAACAGACAAAGATGCATACCTTGTATTCATGTTTATGGCTCTGAAATACTCAGTTCACACCATTAGAAAAAGTGTTTGTGTATTTAACGTTCCTCTGGGGAATGGACTACAGGGAAGGCAAAACCTGCCAGATATTGAAGGTCTTTCCTTATAAACTCAGGGCTATTTTTAGTTTTCTAAAGTAAAAAGTCATTGAGATAAAGAGTGAAGTGATCCGTTTCTGGCAGAAAAAATGTCTGACTCTTCATTAAGAATTCTTCATAAATGGCTGTGTGCTTTTATCTGACAGATTGACAAGCCATCTAAACAACAGTTACTGCACAAATGGAAAAGATATAATCTCACTACCCAGTCTCATGGTGCTTCCATTGTCATGTCACATTATGACTGGAGTCTCCACCTTCCCAGAGAGACATGGCAGCAGGGTTGTTTCATTAGGATGTGCACAAATGTGCTCATGATGGATGAAGTTTAGTGCTTTGACACGGAAATGTATTTGGAAACTAGAGCTGACACATGATATGAAGAAGGGGAGGGAAGAGAAAAAACAAGAACTCAAATGTATAATATTACCCCTGATCTGCCTGTCAGTGATAATTAGAAAAAGCCTATATCAAAAGCTGAGCTGCAAACTGCCCAGAGGATGGGTTTCACAGTTCCCAGTTAGATGTCCTAGAGGGCTTTTACCAAGCCAGGCTAGTGGAAGTCAGTGACACAAGTTCTATTCCTGGCTTTGATTCCCCTGTAAAATAGGTGGCTTCTCCCTGCAGTAGTTATGAGGCAGTGGAAATAAAGGCTTCTCTTTTGCCACACCCTCACATCTGAGCACAGCGTAAGTTGGATCATCTTACTCTCCTGTATGGTGCTGAAACCAAGCCAAAACGTCTCCAACCTTTGGACTGGTTCAGAACAGAGTCCCAGCTAAAGGTTTTGAATCCAACTCAGCTGCTGGTACAAATGGTATGACTTCCTATGCAGCACCAAGTCTGTGATGGAGACACTGCAAGGGAAAGAAGAGTTTATAAAGCTGCTAGCCTGGGATGATTTTACAGTGACAAACACACCCTAAGCTACTGAACTGTTTACTTTCTTCCTTCTTCCTGATGTTACCACTGTTTCCTAAACCCTGACTGTCAGGCATGCTTTGTTAATAACCCTCCTGTTCTCTCCAGAGCAAAGGTTGCCCAACAGCTTTCTCATCTTCCTGCTGCCTGTCAGGAGAGGAAATCACAGCTTTCAGGAGAACCTGACAGAGGGAACTGGATAGCACACTGGGGTCAAGGGTAAGAATGCACGAAGAAGTGAGAAAGTGCAGGCACTCCAGCAGGCTGCACAGGAAAAGCTTTGCCTCTGCTTTCCCTTGTTTACTGTGTCAGGATGTTCCAGGAAGAAACTCGGCAGGCTTTACATCTGAAACAGCCAGCCAAGCACTAATCTGCCCACAAAGCAGCATGAGGGAGAAAAATGACAACCAACAATCTTGGCTTAAGTTTTTGATGACTTAGGTCTTTCCTCTTAAACAAAGGAGTCTGCAAGTGTGGTGGACAATGATACCAGCATTTCACACAGCCGTTATATTTTGTCTCATTTTAACTGCCATCTGTGAGAAGTCCCAGTCAAACTAGAAGTACCAAAGTGTTATCAGAATATACCTACCAACTCCTTCAGCAAAGGAAAATCTTTCCCAAGAGGCCTTCCTAAGACAACTATCTGGAAGAACTACAGAAGCAAGGTTTGGAGATAAAAGTGCTTGAGGATGTGCTTCTACATGAAAAACATGTTTAGTGGGACCCCCTCGTCGTTCAGCCAGCCTGGAGGTCTATTTAGGTCATGTCTACATGTTTACATGTCTAGGGCAGACAAAACGTCATCCCCCACATTTCCTGGGAGTCTCCAGTCTCCGTACTTCTCCAGCCCTGAGACTGAACAAATGTCTTTTGAGTCCACCAGCTCTGCAGCAGCCCTGTGTAACTGCCTTCTGTCAAGTTGCACTCAGTGCCATGGTCTAGTAACCGTGCTGGTAGCAGATCGAGGGTTGGACTTGATGATGCTTGTTGTAAAAGGCTATAACATTTTCACTGGAAAAAAAAATTAGTATTTTTTAACAATGAAGCTGAATCCTAGGAAAAAAAGGGGAAAAAAGGGAAATACAGGAACAGCAGACCCCTCCAAACAATTTTCTTAGAACAGTTTTCTGTCCTAAAAAGTTACCACATCCTAATTATTAGTTGGAAAAACAAATAACCTTTAATTGCAATAACAATTATGTAAAACAACCGTGATCATCTGTACAATAACTGGGATGTCGCTCACTTGGCATAATTAAAAATAGTTACTTTGTAGAATTCTCTTTATCATGAGATTCTGGAAGAGAACAAGCAGTGTTTTACTGACTCAGAAACCGAGGCATGGATGAGTGAAATGGTTCCATCCTCACCATCCAGTAGGCCAGCAGCAGAAAGGCAGGTGCCACCAACCAATCCCAAATGTTTGCTGGGCCGTGGCAGAGGGATTGATCAGGGACAGCAAAAGTGTAATCACAGATGGTGATCAGCTGGTATAAAGCTTGATCTTGCTTTTTTGTGGGGGAAAGGGGCACAATCTTTTGTGGAACAATGAGAAATTGAAGTAGATGAGAACAGAAAGAAGGAAGAAAAAGAAAAGAATGAGTCAGCGCTGGCATGTACTCAAGGTCCAGACAGATTCCTCTCAGGGATTCCAAAAGCACTGTGATTTTTGATCTTCCCGTTAATTGTTTCATATTTGCTTTTCAGATAGCACAGAAAAGCCAAGGCAGTACCCAGGGGAGTGGCAGACAGCTGTTCAAAGACCAGTCTCTGAAATATCAATGTTGAACACAAGTGTCCAGGAGAAAGAAAAATAAGCAGACACAGGGAGAAGTCTGTGGTGAGACAAGACACAAAGCAATCAGACACCCCACACTGAAAGACATGTTGAACCTGCTTTCCCAGAGCAGTCACAACCTTTGCCTTAACTACTGCACTTTACTTCCCCCTGCAAGGATGGCTTGCCTTGATAAAAGCCACTTGCATTCTCTACACCCCAAGCTGAGGCTGGGTACATAAAGGAGCATGTATTTGCAGATACAGACCAAAAAAAAAGAAATCAAACCCAAAAGTGTTGTCTGAAAATGAATTAGAAATATCCAGAATGGATCGGGTGGGAAGGCAAGCCAAAAAAAAGCAATTGAGAGACAGAAATAAACAAGTAAATACATGTGGCTCCCTTCATGAAGAAATGAATGCCCTGAGAAAAAAATAAGTTTCAGTAGAGGGAGCAGGAACTGCTACCCTTCCAATTTCAAAGTGTTCTTTAAATTGCCATTGGTTTGGAGAAGCAGTTCTCTAAAAAATTGGTGGCTTGGATTTGAAAATGTCATTAGACATAATTCCAGATGCAAAGAAAATACAAAGGATTAAGCAGATGGGGTAGGTAATAAAATGCCAAACCTCCCCCAGTTAATTAAACAAGCCTACCATATGGTAATGGTGCAGAATCAGGGTCCTGAAGGGGGAGCTCAGCTGTAGGCCCTGCTGCAGCCTGTCCTTAAGCCACTGATTACAGATACAGGAGGGAGGTACCAGAGGAAATGTTACTCTGTACTCTGCAGTTTTGCTTTCCTCTTATGCACTCTCTCAGAGTCAGGCCCATGGGGTTGACCAGTTTTGATAAGTCGCAGTTTTTGTGAGCCCAAGGATGAAAGAGGTCTCAGAATTAAGACAAAGGCAGAACAGTTTATGACAGACAGTGCTTTAAAAAAAAAAAAATCTCTGTGGATTATGGACACTGCTTTGTGCTTTCCATGGACATAGGTATTTTTAAAAATATATATGAGGAAAAATGCTGTGCCCCAATTAGTCACACGTTGTGGAGCCTTTGCTGTACCTAGTCCAGAGTCAGCCTGGAGTCCTGGTTTCCAGATTAGCTCCCGGCTCACACCGCAAAAGCTGCTGGTGGACAGTTAAGCCTTTACTTGAGATAAAACCAACATGAAACACTGCCAACATTTTTATGTTTATTGAGTTTAAAAATCAGACTGAGACTTTGCATAATTTGCAGTATGCAACTGATTTTGCTAAATTTAGTCTACTTTCTAAATTGGTAAGAAATACATAGAGTATACTTTCTTTGTCCTGTGTTATTCATCAGGCAGTTTTGTACAAAGCCCATTTCAGCCTATAAATCTGTGGCAAACTACGTCCAATACCACCACTTTCATGGTATCACTGATTGCTGCAATCAATTTAACCTTTGATGAAGTGACCACCATAGTCAAAAGCATTTTCAAGGTGCCCACTGATAGGTGTAGAAATGAGATTGAGCCAAACCATCGTAAGACCAGGTCTTCCCTGCCTATGGGCTAGTGGTAGGAGCTGCAGATACCCCAGTGAAAAGACTCTTTTCCACCTGTGACAGCCTCTCTGACATTATAACTCCTGTAATTACTTTGCACTAAGATCCAGAAACAGGGGTTCTTACGTGCCTATACATAAACATATAGTCTCTGATCCAGAGCACTGGCAATCTCAGAAAACTCTATCTCCATTCTATAGCAGCAAGGAGTACAATCACGCTTCAGGCCAGGAAACCATGCAGAGAAAGACCCCTCAGGAAAAACAAAGACAACAGAATTCCCAGAAGAGAAGATAGAAGCCAAATTGCCCAGGCTTTTCCTGATAACCTTGCAAGGAAGAGGCTATACTGTTGAAAGCTGAGAACTTTGCACAGGACTCTGAGGGAGAGAGTAAACAGACTCTCAAGTAAGTCGCCAGGTAGGGAGAAGTGTGCTTGTTTATCCAGGGAGAAATGAACACAAACTCCTTTCCTAAACTAGTCTCACACTTACTGGTTTCTTACAAAACCCACTGGTTTTGCAGGGTAAAAATAACACCTTCCAAATGAACCTTGGGACATACTAAGGGACATAATCTTCACAGTGCTCTGCTTGGAGGGACCAAGTTATCTTGCAAACTAAGGACAGGCCATTTTAGATCTTTGTTTTCTCCTAGGCACAGAGTAATTCTCACAGTCTCACATATTTTCACGGTAGATGTAGCAGAACTCTGGGAACCTCTGATGGGTAAGAAACAACCCTGCACACAAACATGAAAAAGGCCTATTGCTTCAGAGCAAAAGATCCTCCTGTGTCTCAGAGATATGACACACTCCAATAAAAACAGACATGTGCCAGGATCCAAAGACATCATGAAATCCCTTCCCAGACTTCACTCCACCCATTCTTCCACTGCCCACACCTTTCCTTTTCCTCCTTTTGCATGTTTCGGTGAGCCCCACGGGTTAACAAACTCCAGCTGCATCTACTCACCTTACACTTATCCCTCAGCTCTCTGTTTCCAGCTTTGCAGACCTGACAGGAAAGTGGACTTTTGGCCTTAGTTCAGATGCTGCAGTGATAAGGGCCACAGAAATACCTTTAGTTAAAATAAACAACATTGCACCAGCCTTTTTCATTTTAGGACATTTAAGTTACTAGATCCAAAGCTTTAGTCTCCTTCCTTCCCTGTCCCACTATAAGAAAGAAATGGGGTCACACCCCAGCTAGGTTAATGTCTAGGATGAGGAACTCCCTGAATGGTTGGAGCATGATCTAGTGTTTTCAAGATCTCTCGAAAATCAGAAACTACCATATTTACAAGCATTCTGGAAAACAATTGTGTAAGTGTGCTGCAGCCAGAGTGCAGGTTGCAGTGAGGTCAGCTGCACATTCAGACTGTCCTCTAGGGCACCCCAGAGCTGGGCTGCTTGCCTTGGAAACCCAGTCAACAGACGGACGTCGCCCTTGGGACTGTTCCTCCATAAGAAAACATATCCATTTTCTGCAGCAACCACTGGCAGATCTTATTGTGTACCTGTGCCACACAAATCATGTGACAGTTCATGCTCTTCACCAGAGTGGTGAATGATACCTGAGGACAGAATGATACCTTTTTCTTATTCTCTACCTCATCTTGGAAAATTAGGAAGAAGAGCAGCAGTAGGTTGGTTTTTGTGATATTCCCATAGCTGGGAAAGAGAAAACAATTTCTCATTCCTTGGTCTAACAGAAACAGTGTTTAGGAAACAAGCCCTTGCTGACAGTGGTTTTTATTCCACATGAGCTATCAAGAAGCTTCGTTGAGGCCATCCAGCAACCACATAGTTCAGATGAGATCAGCGCAGCTCAAAGCCCAGCAGTTCCTGCAGGAACTTACAGGAAGTCCTTCTGCCTGCCCCTGCGCATAGGGACTTAAGATGCACTCAATTTAATTTAATCACAAATATGTGATTAAATCCACAAACAGGATAATGAAAACTGATAAATATGTAGCTGCATCTGTATGACCCAGTATTGAGTCAGCAAAATGAGCACCGCCAGGCTAATATTAATAAATGAATGCCTGAAAAGAGCAAGACCTGCTGCAGTGCAGAGTGGCATTATTTTGGCACTAATAATATGATAGGGGCAGCAATTAGAGAGGTTTGAAATATTTTTTATTTCCTTTTATTTCCTTTCAGATTTGTCCTTCTTAATTCTTAAGACTTAATTCTTTCTCCTCTGCTGCTGTTGTTGTTTCCGTGTGCAGCTAAGGCAGAAGGGTAAGAACTGTCAGCACTGTGGGCTGCATCCATTCTTCTCTCTGGACAAGGCACTGACCAAATAATTTGGTCTTTTCTCAGGATGTGGATGACTTGTTCTTGCTAATTCCTCAGAGGGATCATACCAGGCTTCAGGCTAAAAAGAGCCTTGTCAGTGGCTTTACCAGCAGCAGCAGCAGCAGCAGAATGAGGGCCCAAATGGTGGACTCATATGCCTAAACCTGCAAGTGCTGAAGGAAACAAATTGACAAAGAAAAGTCAGTGTGGGACAGTTCCAAGGGTAGGAACCACTTCTGATTGCAAAGTTGACACAAGTTTCATCCTTGGGAGCAGAAAATAGTGCAGAGAACCTAGATGGCTCAGAGGTTCTACAAAATCTGAAGAACAGTGAGAAAAAGGAATTTAGATGCTGATAAGGTTCTTTAAAACTTATGTTGACTTACATGTTTGCTGTAAACTATATACTTTAACCCTCACAAAGCTTCATGTCACTGCACCTCTGTTTTCTTATCAGCCTATGTGGTTCAGGCTTTGTTTCTTTCATGGAAATATCTGATTTTGGGCAAATCATCCTGCTGTTCTGCCTGTTTATCCTTTTCATTGTGTCCTGTGAATTGCTCATTCTTACACAGTTTATATGGAGTAGAGGTAAGAAGCTAGAAACCTGAGACTTTGACTTTCCAAAGCAATATGAACCTCCTCTCCAAAGACTTCCAAAGTATTCAGGCAGGGTACGTTTCACAACTACCCTCTGATATTTTATTGACGTTTGGTTTTGGGCCACTGACTCTAATCAGCCTTGTCATGTCTCAATGAGTATATAAATAACAAACTGAAAGCCAGTAATATGAATATATGAATATATTGCTCTTATAAAAGTGAATATTGAGTGACTTGAAACTTAAATATAATGCACAAATCTCTGCTTCAAACACTTCTCAGATCATGCCTTTTAGATATTGGTGAAAGTCACCAAATTCAGATGCAACTGCTGAGCTGCAAAGATTTTACTTGACACAGTGTCAGGAAAGGGATATTTGCAAATCACTGATGCTAACTAGGATTTCTGGTAGCTCCAAAGTAGGCTAGTGTTAGAATGCTTATTTTACTCTCTTCTTTAAGTGCGACAAATCTTTGGGGGAGCTGCTGCTCTTCTACAACTTGTTGCTGTCTTCAGCAATTACCTTTCCCACAATTCCTTTGGAAAAAAAGTATATAATTGGAATTGTATCTGCTTTTATCCTGGAGGTTAATAACTATTTTCTTTGCAAGGAAGGAACTGTCTTGCCTTTTTTTTTTTTTGGCCATAATCCTAAATGGGATAAAGAAAAGAGTTTTCATACACTAGATATTTGAAGGGCTTTGAAGATTTCACTTCAGAGAACAAGTAATTTTAGTTTCTGACAGATGGGTTTTATGTTGTATGAGGAAAAAAGGGCAGAAAGGCAGCAGCAAAGGGTACCATACTTGGAGAGACATCTAGTTGTGTTGCTGAAGCATGTATAGCAAAGGGGGGAAATGCTGTCTATGAAGGTCTGGCTAATCCAGTAAGAGCAGATCAACATTATGGGAAGCACACCAAGAAGGAACAATAAGAGATATATGTCTGGCTGCAAAATGGAGCTAAGAAAATACATTTTCCTAGCATGGCTAAGTAGATGTTTACTCATTAAAAGAGTGTACATTAAAAGATGATACTGGTAGTTACGACTTCTAGAACTAAAGGATTGATATTTCAGCTGAGGTTTTGCAGTTTTTGCACACTCGAACCCTCCATTACAAGAAAAAAAGTTTTTAAAAGTTTTTAAAAGAACAGTGAAGGTTTGATTACAAGGTTGGGTTGATGGTGGGTAAAAGGTTGGCAAGTAATTGGTGGGAAAAGCAGTGACAAATAACAGTTGTGCATGTGCAATACTGTCTCTCTGTCAGTATGGGAGATAGACATCCCCTGCCACAGCACTACGATGGCTGTGACTGCCTCAGATGCTGCTGGGCAGCCTCTTCCTAGGCAGGAGAGAGACAAATGTGGATCTGAATTGGAAAATAAACCCACCAAAGGTCAGGACTTTGGCCTGTCCTTTCCAAAGGGAATGTATAAGCTATGAAATCCCCTTCTTTGTTTAGAACTCCAGATTTATCCTAAATTCAACAGAGCTTTGAGTCATCACAACAATATCACCAATAATGAAAACTCCTTCTGAAGGTAGGAAAAAGCTCCTTGCTGAATTTGTTTGCTACCTCAGTAGCTTTTTAATTAAAAAAAAAGTATTAATTCTTCCCTGTCCATTCAAGCTGTGCAAGAAATAGCATGCAAGACAGCATTAGTGGAGAAGCAGCAATGAATTTCCATAACATCATTGGCATGCCTGTTACCCCTGAGATGACTGCTGATGCTCTTGCTGTCATTCTCCAAAATATCATTTGGAAGAGGCAGGTTTTTGTAAGAACACGGTGGTCTGTCCCACCTGGGGTGCAGTTATCAGTATGTTAAGGTGGTTGTGCTTGGGACAGAAAGACTTCAGACATCAAAAAAAAAAAATCAAAATAACTTATTGTTTCAAGTCAAAAATAGCCATGTTAGGCTGTACCTATCCCACTTTCCCTTCGATAGCTCAGCTGTAATCAGAGAAGCAGATCCTCTGTCCAGGTCCCTGATACCTGGTAGAAGGATCATCCAAGGTGACAACAAGGTAATTCTGACCAAGTGAGGTGTCAGAAGGTAAAAGGCTGCATCCATTAACACGTTCTTATCTGCACTGTCACCCTTAACCAAAAGGAGCCATGGTCAGACCTCCCTTCCATCAGCACTTCAACCAATCTTGCTGAATTATCTCTTCTGAAGATTGAAAGCTTTTGTCTACAGTGACTTGACCCTCGACTAACAACTGAAAGCTGGGTTAGAAAAAAATCCAGCCTTGAAATTCCAACTGGAAAGTGAATGTGAGGTTTTTACCTTGCATTTCACAGTCAAAGCACACGGCATTCAAAGATCAAGCCAGAGAGATGGGAGGCATGTGAAGGATGAAGAGAGACAAGCTTCTCCCTTTTTAAAAATGAAGTAATTAGCTTAGTAAGTGCAGAAGGAGGAGAGAAAGGAAAGGGAGATCCCTTTTGTCAGGCATTTATAATACAATCCTCTCTCCTGGCCAGGTGTGCTTGTAAGATGTTACCAGATTGCACACACTGATGAATGTAAGGAGTAGGGCAACACTAAATTACTTTCAAAGGCACCCATCTGGGGAATCCTCACTTCTAAAAGCAGGAGATGTTCCATCTGTGTGCAGTGCATTTTATTTTTAGGCACTGCCAGTCACAGTGGACACTATCAGTTCCCCTGTAGCAAAGAAATGCTATTCCTCCCATTTTAAATAATGGATGGAACCTTTGGTTACAATGGGCAAATTTCCAGGCTTTTAGGGATGTTACAATTAGGACTTTGAAGTGGAAGGGACAAGGGTTGAGGAGCCGGCAAACCAAAAGCCCTGTGGATATAGAATTTCCCATGAAGAAGTCCCTTGCACGCTGGATATTCTTCACTTAAATGAATTTTCTATAAAGAGAACTCTTCAATGTATTCAAGTGAATGCTTGGAATAACAATTGCCTTCTTACTATCCAGGAACATAAACAAACAAACAAACAGCCAATTTGCATTTCCCCTATTACCTTTAGCAAAAATCTTCTCTGACATTAAGTTGCTCAGCCCCTGATTGCAGCTTGAATTTCAATATTAAAAGACAGGTCTACACCGTGAAAAATGGAAAAGAGTTATGAGTAACTATTGTATAAACTCCTTCCCTTTGAACCTGGCCTCACACACTGTTCACCAGTCACATAGCCTTGCCTCTGAGCTCCTTTGTCAGAATATAATGGGCAGAAGTTAGAAGCAAAGCTCAGTTCATTGTAAGCACTGTGTAAACCTCCAGGGTAATTGAAATTATACGTGTTGCAGGAGTTGTTTGAATAAAAGAATATCCAAAGAGAAGAGAAAAGAGCAGAGCCAGCAGAAACTGGCCTGAAAGCAAGGGCGAGTGTGTTGTCATGAAAACTTGAGGCCTGAAAGAAGAAACCTACTCTACAGGGAAGTTGAGAAACCTCTCAGGAAATTATTCATAGGGAGCCACATCACCCGGAGGAGGAGAGCAGGGGAGTCTCTCTGAGTCGAAGCCAAGGCCCTGCTGGGAGGCACAGGTAACTGCACAGAGGCACCAGGAAATAATTACACTTGGTGCCAGTTTTGCTGCAAGAAGAAAAATGAACTGATCATGAAGAGGGAAAGAAAAGAAGCTTCACTGATTTCTGGAGTGTGTGCAGCACAAAAAACATATAAAATAATCATGAAGAGAGATGAGAGGAAAGGATCCTCACTGCAGACCTTTTCACTGCTTTAGATGCTCCCTCACTCTGCCTTCCTGTACCTGTCTCCACACAGAGAAAGATTATCTGTATCTGTTCTACTTATCAGGCCCCTCAATATATTTATCCCATGTGCCCTTATGCTCTCCTTCTTACAATTTCTTGCCACAAAGAACTTTTTAATATTTTTATTATCACTCCCACTGTTATTTTGCATCTTAAGCCCCTGCTGTTTTCCAACTCCTTTTCTTCCTCTGCATCATTATGCTCATGGAAGTCCCCACTTTCATTTTAGGGCTGAAGTCAAACCAAGGTAAAGCAATTTCAACAAAATATCAATTTGCCAAAGAAAAGGTATTTCAGGTGGCTCCAAAATGTGAGCTTGTATAGAACACTTTGATAATCTAGTTTAATCTGCACCAAAAAAATGGGAAAAGGAAGAGGAAAGTTTGAAACAAAACAGCATTTCAAAACCAATATTTCCTCCCTGTTTTTATCTTTTTGTCTGAAATTGTTTGCTATCTATTCTGCCTCAGTTCATGATACATACCTGAAATTACTTTACTTTGGAAGTGTCAGAATGTATTGTCAAATTGAATTTCAATTATTCTATTTCAAGTATGTTTCAGCTGTTTTGGAATGAGCCTTTGCCTCTCCCTGTACTTCAAGGCTCCCTCACATCCTCCTTTTCAATTGCTCTGAATATCATGCCCATCCTGCCCATAGTCCAAGTGATGTCTGTGCATGGGATCTTCCCCTCAGTATTCCAACCCAGCCAACACACAAGTTCTACATGTAGCTTTCAGAGCAGCATCTCTAAGTGTTTCCTGTTTAGTCAAGCTTTCAAACAGATTCTCATTTCTCATTTTCATCACTGAAACATCCTTTGCTTCAGTCTGTACAAATGGCATCTTGTCCCATCAGCACCCACTGGGAATAGTGTAGCGAAAATCCCTTTTTGACAGGATCCAGGGGAAGCATGTACTGTGAGAGTCTAATGCTGTTCCAGATAACTACAGAAACAAAGCTTTGAAGAAATCTCTGTAAAATGAGTACCAGACTGATTAAAAGTCACTGACAAAGAATATGTACTGCTAGTGGATCTCTCACCAGCTGAAGGGACCCAGCACTGACCTGTCCAGGCTCACCTTTCTTTTATTTCATTATTGACTTGGGTCAGATAATTGAGCATGTATTCAGAAAATGTGCATGAGATTGATCTGACTTGTTCTTGGTTTAATTTTTCAGGTATTTCTAAAAATCTTTGAAAAACTAGAATATAGAGCTGAAACACTTTAATGTCTTCTTTTCGGTTCATCAAAAAATTTGAGAATGTTTTATTCCTGGTAACCTTAAGAAAAACTATTTTATTAATAGGTTTATGGGTTTGGGGATAATCAAACAGCACTCCATATCTCTCTCTCTCCCTCAGCACAGTTCTACATCATATTCCTTCCTTGTCCCAGATATACCTGCACTGACTTATATTTAATTTCCCAGCAATATGAAAATATACACCCTTCCCCTTAAATGTGCTTCTCCAGATCTTGTCATGGAAGCTTGTGGCAATAACAGAAGGGCAGGATATCATATGTGCAAAACACAGGCTCTGAAAGATCTGGCATTCAAAGTTATAAAGTTAAAATTTGCCAAGCTCCCTGTACTTTCTTTTAAGGTCCCTGTCTTTTAGCAATAGTGGAAGACATAGGTCGTCCACAGAGCCTTTCAGAAAACAGTTACTGATTTGCAGTTCTGTTAACTTTACATATTAAAGAAGCTTTAAACATTTTCATTTCCCTTTAAAAGCACAAAGATTTAAGTTTTGTTTTTCTCTCCTTCCCATTCTGATTGTAGAGATCAGCTTAACTTAATCCAAAATATATTGCATGTCTCCAGGTCACTAGCCACCAAATGACACAAGCTCCCTAAAAACCTTATGAAATCTTTCCTGAGAAAGTCATTCGTTCAGAAAGAATTGGAAAGTAAGAACAGAGATTTACTGTTTAAAGTATACCTTGTGTGGAGGGGGATTGCTGGTTGGCAGCCCCCAAGGCTGCAGTTCCCCCTGCACACACTGGCACCCTGAGCGGGCATCTCCACCCAGCCCTGCCCCTGTGCCCGTCTCACTGCGCAGCACGGACGCAGCTCCCACCAGGGACTCCTGCAGAGCTCTAGTGCCCATCTACTGAGCTGCCTGACAAGCTGGTTTATGCACTACGTGGTGGGTTGGTCTGGCTCAAAGCAGGCACTCGAGGGCTTTCCTAGACTGCAGAGGAATTGGTCAGCATGTATTCCTGAGGAAGAGCTCCCAGGGAGCAAGCTAGCTGCAGGCTGTGCAGGGGAGACAGGTATTCAGCAACAGACCAAGCCTACCCTAAGCTTTCAAGTTGGCCTTCTCAGGGTAACAATTATTTACTTGGTTGCAAGAAAAGGCGGAAAATCAATCTATTTTCAATTCCCATTTCATTTACCAGTTGCCTCTCAGCTCCCCTCAGGCATCCTTTTCTCTGACATTTCTGCCCTCTGCAACTAGAATATGCCTCCCAGGCACTCTTCATTGCTATAGCAATGGCTGGTGGGCATCCTTTCCTACTAAGTCACCAGCTTTCTTTGCCTTCACTTCCCTCCAGGCCTGGGCTTTGGAGCACTTACTACAAAATCTCTTTACCCGACATAAGCTTTCCCTCCGTCTTGATTCTGCTCTTCTGCCCTCTCACCACTGAACTTCAAAGCTGTTAATAATGCATTGTCAGGTGCCCTCTGCATTTTTGGGAAGCTGAGCACATCTTTAGTGCCTTATCTAAATATTTTACGTGCTAAGCTACAATCTCTTCTCAAAACATTGCTTCACCAAATACTTCAGACTGCAGCGGAGTCTCTGGTGATGTTTTTAATGGTGAGCTCTCTGAAGATTACTATTTATGTCACATGCTGCTCAAAAATAAATTCTGTTCGTGTGCTGCCTGCTTCCCATAACAAGCAACAAGCTACACTGTTAAGAGTGAGCATGTAATCCTACACTGTACATTACAGTTTCTGCTGTAATGATTTCTTAAAGATTTTTAAATGACCTAAATAATGAATATTTGGGCAGACGGTCTGCTTTGTAATCCTGTTTGTTCTCAGTACATCACTGCTAAATTATATCTGCAGAACTAAGGCTACCATTGTAATTATAGCCTCCATAAGGCTGTAACTGTCCAACAAAGAGAATTCATTTGGGTCAAAACAGTATTTTAATGCCATTATGGCTACAGGGGGCTGCCTGGTAGCACTGTTCCAACTTGCTGTTGTGTTAATTGGTAGTCACAGATGTGGGCATTGAAAAGGAGCGGCTGGAAGTTGGGTGAAAGACAAGCTGACATAATTAATGGGAGTTGGTGAGGAGATGGACACAGACTTGCAGGCAAAAGAAGCTCCCTGCTTGCCAGCTAAAAAAAGCTTCTCTGTCTCTGGCTGCAGGGGTTGCTTGCTGAGTCTCGCTTCCATCTGCTTGGAAGATGGCTCTCCAAAGGTGACAGACCAAAGCCTGTGCTCAGACAAAACACACCTCCTCTGTCGCACAAAGAGGAAGCTCAGAACAGGGGGAGAAAGCAACTGTGAAATCCAATCTCAACCAAACACAAACACTTGAGCCAGAAGAATCCTCGGTGTTGAGACACCCCTGAGGATAGCTTGTTAAAGCAATTTCCTTGATTACCAGGAGAGTGCACTCAGATGACATGTGCTCCCTGGCAGACCTGTTAGTGGGGCTTCACCTCCGTCCCCTCTTAGCTGGGTGCCGCATCTGGTCACTGCTTTGCACCCAAAGCAAGTCCCAGGCTGGGCCAACTGCTTCATGTGGACCAAGCTAAGACTCGGGGGCAAACCTTGGCCTGCACTCATGATAAAGCATTGCAGTGGGAAGAGAAACAGATATTCCACCTAGACACACCCATTTCTATGCCTGGGGAGACCAAGTGTGTCATGGCACAGAGCAGGTTGCAGAGTGCAGAGCAACCCTGGGAGTGCTGCTCCTTTACACCTCAGACTTCCTTTCTTCTCACCTGAAAATCTGACCTATGAGACATGGGCAATAGCTCCTGCTACTTTTGTTATAATGCTGCCATATTTTTGGCTCCTGGCTCTGCAAAGATTCTATCTCTATCTCTTTGTTCCCCATCTGACATTTTTGCAACAGATTATTCCCAATAAGATACAGACATCTGTACCTTGTTCTTTCAGAATTTCATTCTACTGTTTTTCAGATCACACTTCCAAACTGGAAATATCTTTTTGAATTCTGGTTATTGCCCAGAAACTGTATTGCCAAAGTTAGCCAGAACTTCAGTATCTCAGACCTGTGAGTGGCCTTCCTCATTACCTCCTTCCCTAGTCCACAAAATTTGGTCACTGCAAATGCCAATCTGCACAGACATGCCTTTAGTACATGCAGTCTGAGGACATCATTTCTCTAGTGTCACTGGACGAGTACCTTTCTCTAGATTTAAGTACAACAAGGTCTTTAGCTTCATCTATGCCTCTGACATCAAGGTACATTAATCATCTCCTTATAGAAAATACACAGATATGATTTATGCATTTGGTAAAATTTTACCAATTTACAGCAATCAAATTAATTATCTAAATTAATTTCTGCTAATTTATTTACATTGCCTAGGAATATTTCTTCCATGAATAGCTCCATTAATTGCAATGTTATGTTTCAGAAAAACTCCGAAGTAACATTGTTCAGTTGTAGATCATGTTTAGGCTGTAACCTCAAATCACATTGGCTTTGGCCAGAGCTGAAATCTTGGAAGCTGTTATCTCACAGGTGATTCACTCCCTCAGGATTTCAGTCAGCTCAGGAGGTGAGTGCTCCCCTTGAAAAGCCAGCCCTACAGCACACTAGGACTGACTCAACTAGGGACAAGAAAAGTACAGACACAGTCCAGCCTGGCAGATCAAAGTTAACCCTTGAAGTTCTACTGGAGCCTCAAGCCTGGCTCCCCATTGGTATTTTTGTGAAGAAATTACTTCATATTTTATTGGCAACAACTTAATAACTGAAGTAAACACAAGTTAGTTTGCTAGTATTTCTTCTACAAGAAGGCTTATGGAATGCCAACTCCCATTGAGTGAAAAAGATGTAATGTCAGCGTGTTGGTCTCAGCTTTATAAAATGTTCCCCCTCTCCTCTTCCACTCCTCCCTCCTTCTCACTCACATACTTATTTTCCTCGAGTGCTTCATGGAGGCTTTTATAAATAACTGGACATACTCATTCTAACAAGCATTTTGGCCAGTCAGATTCATTTCTGTGTAACCCCTTGCAGTGCTATTCAATAATGCGAATAATTACCATAGCAACTGCAGCATGTGGTACATATGGTGCCTCTGAGAAACAAAGCATTTTCTTTCTTTCTTTCTTTTCTTCCCCTTAAAAAAAGGAGCCACATACATTAGTTTTTAATACAAAATGATGTCTTACAGTGTTTATTAGAGGGGAAAAAAGGTTTACAAATGAAGAGCATTTCTCACTCTGCTTAGGAGCTCGGATAATCAATTCTTCATACACTACCGTCCTTTAATCTCTCATTTCCTCACATTATCAATGTCTACCTTTTTCAAAATGCAGACAATAGATCCTTAGACAACAAAGTACCCTGATTACCTCTTCCTGCGCTCTTACTGGCTGGACACTCCAACAGACAGACAACACAAAGCGAAGGGTGTTGACTCACGGAAGGACTGGATTAAATTTGAAGAGTTGCAGTAGCAGCCCTTCAGTCCTGCCTTGCATCTCTGCTGGAGGCTTCCTCCCCTGTGACAGGAGCAGCTGAACTGTAGAAATGAAGCTGCACCCTAAGTGCTGCAGTATCCTGCTCATGTCCTGAACACACTGGTAATATCTTGTTACCAAAACTGAGCTGTAAAACTGAGCATTGCAGGAGTTTTTTCACATCCAGTTCCACAGACAGCAGCACCACTCAGGAATGGGACCGAGGACTACTTGGAACCGGTAACTGCATCGGTCTTGTGTTTGTGAGTCAAGGTCCTAAAATGTTTTGCCAAGAAGAAAGTATGGTAATTTTTGAGCCTAACTGGTTGTCTCTAAAGGTATTATCTTGTTTCATACAGCTAGAATCATATGTGCATGGCATGGAGGTTGAGTTTTATGAGTGTGGAAGCACAGTGCGTTCTAGGAGATCAGTTTCTGAAGCCAACAGCTTCAAAAATCAAATTCCAATGCAGTCACCCTGTTCCACAAAAGAGCTCTGACACAGAGAAATTTTTTAGCGTGGAGTAGAAACTGAAGCACAGGAAGGCCAACAGACTGAAGAGGGATAGTGGTCTAGTTGAGTCAGCCTGCAAGTGATGTATCCCTAGCAGGGCTTTTCTCAGCCTGCAAGTGGTGTGATCATGCTGAATTCAGAGGGGCTGAGCAAATACTATCTTGTGTTAGCAGTCACAAACCAACTCATATCCCTCTTACCATCATCCTGCAGCAGGATCGTGCCCAAAACACATCAAGATCTTAACTGAACTCTCCTGGCACAGCAGGCTGGAAGGCTTACTGCCTAAAACTAGCAGATGACACAGGACTCATTAGGGGACAAGGAAAAAGCTCAAATCCTTAGAACTTCTATACCTGCCTTTGTTTCCAGTTAAACCTTTCCCTCAGTCTCTGTTGTCACCCTTCTCAAAGAACCAATATCAGAAAAAGGTTTCCTGAATGTGCAGACACTTTCTGGGCTTAAGCTTTAGAGATTGAAAAGATGTGACATGCTTGCCTCCCTGTCTCTGCCCCACCTTCCCCTGCTGACACATCTCTCTCTGAACTGCGCAGAGCCTGGTTCTGCAGGGGGATGAAGGGGTGTGGGAAGGGGTGGGAATGCTGCAAACAAAACATTTTCCTGGGTACCCTTCCTACCTGAAAGAATGACTTGTACATGAAGGAACCCCCTTCCTTAGCTGACATTCTCCTGGGACAGTCCCAGATGACTGGATTCTCATTTTAGATTCCCTTTGACAACAGTAGCTGTAAGTATCTGCAAACCTGGCATGAAAGAGAGATTAGTTGTACCTAGCTGTTGCACACATGTTGCACAGAGAAATGGCCACCTCAGGTATGTAAATGTGAGCCTGGGTTTGCCTGTTTCCAAGCCTAGTTCTAGGAATCTGTTCAAACTCCACCCTTAAACCTCAAGCAGGTGACCAGAAGTGCACATTTACTCTGCAGTCTTCCACCACCAAACCCAGCTGGAGAAAGCACAGCCCTAGAAGTGCTGATCACCAAACAGAATTTGGAAGAGAAATAAACATTCATTTTCAAAATTGAAATATATGTTACCATGTTATCCTTGATGCAATAAGGCTGCAAAAATGATAAACATGAGCTCACCGTTTAACTAAAAATGCCTTCAATAAATACAAAACAACCCCTTAGTCTTTTTGTGAATATATTATTTCACCAAAACAAATCTTGGAGTGGGATAACATGACATCTGAATACAACTTCTCATAATCACCCCCTCCAGATTTAGAGGAATCTATTTTGAGCTGTTCTGCCATCACCCAGCAGCATTTTTTCAGACAAAAAGCCACTAGAGAGCGCCTCTTCCCCAGCGATGGAGCGAGCACTGTAAACCTGTTTGTGTGAGAGACTATTTTGCTGAGAAGTGGAGAATTCGGTGACATGGGGACTTATTATGCGCCATTCATTTCCTTGTAATTTAACTCTCAGTAACAAAAGCATAATGTATAGTCTGGTTTACTGGGCTGATTTACAACACTTTAAGTGAAAAGACGATTTCCTTTTCTTTTCGTGCTGACATCAGCAGATACAAAGTGTGTGTCTCATAACATGACATTGTTGTAGACAGAGCAATGCAGAAAAAAACCCTAAGAGGTTGTGGCAGCTCAGGAGCAGAGAAGTAGGCCCAGAACCACAACACAGCACCTTGCACTCTCATTTGCCACAAGAAAAGCCACCAGCAACACCTCGCCAAAGGAGACTGACGGGGAAATGGGGCTCCTACCCTTTGCTGCAGCTCTGTGGTTTGTCACCTTCTCACAGAGGCTGATATCTCTGATCAGGCAAGAGGAGCTTGCCTTACCTTGTGCAAAACACTGTCCTTAGACCACCTTCTTTTTGAAACCCAAACTTTCATTCTGTTGTCTGCACATGGGAGAGAGGAGATAAATCACACCCAAATTAATTGTTCATTTAATGGGACCATGTTACAGCACCATGCTCATACCAGGTATACTCATAAATTCCCTTTACTCCCTCTCTTTCTCCACATGTAAGAAAATTGGATACAAAGACCTCAGTGTGCTGTTGCCCAGATTTAAAAACACCAACTGGCACTTTTCACTCCTCATCCTAATCTAAAAGGCTAGAGAGAACCTATCATTGTAATACATCTTCATACATCTCATCATTTGCCCTGGACTCCTTAATCCAAGCCTCTGTAGGTATCTCATAGATTTGGGTTTGCTGGTTTAAAAACAAGCAAACAAACAACAACAAAATCCCAACAACAATGAAAACACCAAAACGAAACACAGAAGTAAACCTTCACTTTCACAGCCAGGACAGCACATTCTTTCAGCCTTGATCTGAGTGCCCCATTTCTGCCAAAGGTGAAAAGTAAAGAGGCACATATGAGGTATTAAGGGAACAAGAAATCTCACAAGAATGAGATTCTCCTGACTTCTCTACACCTTGTGGTTCAGAGTTGGTGAGAAAAAATGTGACAGGGACACCAAGACTAGTGTTTTTCAGAGTATTTCATAGCTGAGCCAGAGCTGATACAGAGGCATTTCCCTGTGATCTCTTTAAACTTATATTCGCCTGCAAAAAACCAACACAAGGCCACAGAGAAGTGGCAGGGACATGAGAGCCTGCTCTGGTCCTTTTAGACTGTCTGTGGGACTTAAAGGAGCTAGAGAGACTCCTTTATTTTCATTTGAGAGAGCAGGGGAGAGCAAAGGGTGGATACAACAATTCATGCTGAAGGAGGCAGCAGAGATAGACAGAATGTCACTGCATCTAACCTAAGATGTCACTGCATCTAACCTATAAGCCCTGCAGTTCTGGAGGGAGACATCAGCAAGAGAGACTAACCTGTTTCTGAGACGTGGCATATGAGAACAACAGTCATGAGAGAGGCTCCACTTTTCTCTGTGACATCCATGGAGCCCTGTGAGGAAGGAGTTGCCATCTGCCAAGGTGCCCACTGCTTTGCAGTGAAGGAGGAATGATTGATGCCATGACAATACTGGAAAATTCTAGAAACAGTAGGCCAAATGCCAGCCTCTATATTAAGCCTGGAGATTCCCTTGGCCTGTTCAGGTGCTAGCACTTGCCTATTTTTACCTCAGAATTGTCACTTCTGCCTACAGACACAAGGAAGAGCTCCTTTAGGTTCCTTATAGCCATGGCTTCATTCTCAAGTGGATTTCTAGATCAAGAGGATAACCTACTCTGTGGGTTTGTGTTCAACAGAATGAGACCTGAAGGAAATATAAACATTCTGGACAGCAAAGAAATGAAACAATGAACTTATGTCTTCACAAGCAATGCATCCGGCACTCAGCAGAATGCACAGGTGCAAACCCCAACAGGCCCTCAAACCTCTAGAGGGGTTCTTGCCTGAATTTTATGCCCCATGCAGTCCAGAACTGGTCTAAGAGTACCAGGAAGGGAAATACCAGCAAAAGCAATGTACTATCACAGCTCTGCTACCAAGTCACTTTAGTCCTCTTAGAGATTTATTTCAATAAGAACATCCTACAGGATAGATCATCCCAGCTGGATAACAGTGAGTCCTTCAGAGAGGCTGATGGGAGATAGCATGGAAAGGAGACAACTGCCCAGTTGTTTAGGTCTGACACTGCTCCCAGGTGGGTTATGTGAAAGCCAGCTCTAGGCTGAGCTCTAGACTGAAGAGTTCCCATTCTGCAGTTTGGTATTAGAAGGACTTCTAAAAAAGAAATTTTGTATTTCTGTCCCTTATGTACAAAGTGAATGGATTGGACAAAACAAAAAGAAGCAAGTAGTAAAGAGAATAGTATCCTTCACTGACTAGCTCTTTAACAGTAGTCATTTGTAAACAGTAGTAGCTGTGATAGTGATATCATCTATGTAATGCAGAACATAGGAGGGCATGTTACCTGCTGGACAAGCCTGGGCAGTGTGGATGCAGAGGCTTAGGAGAAAACTTGGAGGCTATCAAGACAGTCTGTAGTGGAGAGAGTCTGCAACAGCAGTATTACAGGCTGAAATAACCCCTAGGAGAAGATATGTTAAGAGGACATGAGTACAGAAGTCTTCCAGCCCATTGGTTTATTTCAGGTAGTAAAGCAAATGTGTAGGCATATCTAAAAATGGTAAATGAGCTTCCCTGCTTCTGTTTTATCAGTTACTTTGATGATTGAGCAGTGGTGAATGAGACAACAGGAAATGAGGAGCAGTTGGTTAGTCTGAAAGCAGGTTGGTTAATCTGAAAGAGTCCCCCTGCACTGAGCACCTGGATCTGACACTTTATTGCCACTACCTCAGCCTGTAGGCAAATCTGTAGGAACACATGTTGTAGCAAATGCCTGGATTTCAAGTAAGTTTTTTACCTTAAGATGAGTGATCAGGGCCATTACAAAGCAGCTGGGGTGTCTGGTTCTTGTTTTGGTCAGCTCGTTGGGACCTACCCACAGCATCTTCCCAGCAGGCAGGAACAGGCACACATCCCAGAGCTCTGTGACTGGACTCAGCCACACACACCTCCTCTGTGCTGGAGAGAAGTGCAAATCTCCTGTAAGCAGGTGCAAATTTCACTGAAACCAACATTGTGCTCTTGACACTCAGCATCTCTGGCAACCCCAGTTATGGTCTACTGAAGTTCTTATCCCCACAGTTTTTGTGACATTGGCTGTCCATCTACATCAACCGTGGGAAAGATTCCAGCTTGAATGCCTGCCTGAGAGCTGGTGAGAAAACTGGGACTGTGACGGCTTAGCTTAAAAGATTGCAAGCACCAGTTTACAGCTAAGATGTTTACCATGAGCAGACAAATATAGTTTATTGCAATAAACTCTCCAGTTTATTCAGGTAACTCTTAAAACTTCAATAAATTCTCAGGTACATTTTTTTTTCACACTGAAATAAGAAACAAAACCAAGCCTTCTACAGCTCCTCTGGGAGCTACTTATGAGATGTCATGCAAGTTACAGGCTCCCTGAGCACTGAAGGTAAAGTATGATCTTACCAAACAGACCAGAAAATACATTCTGAAATTCTTCTGAGTTACAATCATGAGAAACCCCTGCAAAAATAAAACTTTTTATCACTCCCAGTGTACATAAATTCTAATGAATTCCCTGCTGAAAAATTTGGTTAAAGGTAGAGGTGGTTTAAGAATATGTTTGCTCTCCCTTAAAATAGCACCATTAAAATACCAGTATACATATACCCTAATGCTTTAGATTAAAACAAGAAAAAGTAAAGAAAGGAATACCAGGGTGCACATGAAGTCCCAGAAGCATCTTATACTGTTCTTACGAGCATGTATTTGGCAGCTACAGCCATGCTTTCAATATATGTTGGCATTACTAAACTCTTACATCCCAGCCAAAATCCAAATCATAACTTGATACCCACTAATGATATGTGATTATGTTTCCCAGGCTTGACTAGGTGACTTACAGGACTAACATAGACTGACCAAATAAAATATTCTGTATTTCAATATTTGTACATTATCAGACACATTATTAGTTGTATAGCTCAAGTTATGCAATTCAACTCATATCAGTTAGTATCATGCTTCACAGTGGGAAGGCACAGTTAATTCTAACCTTCACAACTGACTCCATCTGAAACCTTGGTGTTTTTTCATGAATTCACTGGAAAATAACTTCAAATAATGAATCAGTGTGAGAATTTCGCAACTGTTTGTTAACAGGAAAACTCCAGAACTTTTTGAATCAATTCTTTATTAAGAAGGATTCCTTTCTGACTCCATAGAAGCCTTCTAAAACTCAGCAAGGGAAGCTATAGAAGTGTTTGTTAAAGTTGTTAAAGTTACTGGGGCTCCAGGCTTATTTTTGGCTAAGAGAGCTGTTCAGTTTCTGGGTAGAGCAGTTATTGTATGGATTTCCTGACAATCATCAGCACTACAAACTGAGCCTGGGATCAGAGAGTCATGCTGGATTCCTTTGGTTCTGTTTAGTGTCCAGGCAAGCAAGAAAAGCCCTACAGCTCCAGTGAGAGCCTCAGTAAAGCAGGGGAGACGCGTTGCCTTCAGTTTATGAAGTAGATTTGCACAGGTGCTAAAATGACAATGAACTAGCAAGAATATTTTGCTTCTCACACAGAGGAAGGAATTGGAGGCAATCCTCTTTCCCGGCTGCTCCCATGCTGCAGTGCTAATGGGGTTCTCAAGCAATACAAAACATTTTTGCCAGAAAAGGTAGCAAATGTAAACAATGAACAGATCGTTAGAGCAGGACTACAGTTTTACCCAAGCACTTTGGAGAATAAGGTGAATATAAAGTTTCATATAACACCAGATACTTTTCATGCATTTTGCTCTTTTAGAGCTTCTAAATTATACATTTCTATTAACATCACTTTAAAGGGCAATATATTCTCAGTCTTATCAATTCAGAAAAGTTTGCATGGAAATAATTTCAACTCTGCTAGAATAAATAGTTCAAGCTTTCCCTTTTTATTACATTCTAAGAATATCCTCATGTAAGTGACAATTGTAATGTCCCTGCAAGATGACATTTTACCATACAAATCTGTAACAGTCTTTGCAATGCTTTTAAGGTGGTGTATAATTGAATTATGTACCCTGTGTTTTTTCATCACCTGAAAAAAATGGGCTGAATGGAGGTGTTCCCTGTTACAGATTTTAAATTTATTTTTTCAATTGTGTTACCTAACACAGGTGTAGTTTTCTAGAAAACCAGTGAAGCTATATGGTATAAATTGTGAAGTAAATGAGTAAATAGATAGGAGTAGATCCTGACCTGAACATATAAGAGATCAGAGGCATAAGGAGGAGTGCATGGATGCTCTAGTTTAGCAGAGATATACCCCTCCCTACAGATGGCTTTGGAAAACTTGCAGTATCATTTCAAGAACAAGGGATAGTTGCACCTAGGTTTTTGATCTTTGAATATCTTGAAAATCAAAAAATGCTTAGATTAACACTTAGGCTAGCTTTGTTTCATCCAGGAAAAGATAAGAAGGGGAACCAGAGAGGAAAGTTCAGGCTGCCCATAATCCTGAGTGGCAATGGCTGTGAATTTCCTTTTCCTCTCATCAGCCTCTGTTTAGCGGTTTGACTGGACACGATTTCCTACCTGGTGTTGGTACTTGGTATTTCAGCCATATTTTTGCCACCATCTTTTCTTTCCCAGCACAAACACTGAACTGAGAGAATGACATCAAGTTTCCCAACCAAGATTTTAGGGAATCCCGTGTCTGTTTGCTGTACATGACAGGGCCGATAAACAACGGCTAGAAACCCAGAACTATTTAGCATTGGAAACTCAAAAGTGTTGCTGAAATTGGTTCATCATTGGTGAACCATGTTTCAGACCAGAATTAGACCTCAGCCCTTCCTAATGCTCAGCTTACCTTTTGTTGACTATGATCTTCATTTCATTTTCTTGGCAGTAGCAGCTGTATCATTTAGATAACGTACATAAAACATACTGACACAAACACATGGTAAAACTATTTGGTCTTTGTTTTGTTTTCAGAAGGCGTGACTTTATTGTCAGCAGCTTTACAGTAACACTGGAGAAACACTGATGAGTCCTGATAGCATCGGAGTACAAACAAGGATAAAGTGTGACTGGTGTTTGACACCATGAAAACCAAGATGTTTCACATAACCCTGAACCAGTTCACACAGATTTGAGGCAAAGTAAACAATTTCTGAGCTTAAGCTCACTCTGTTTCTGATTTCTGAGAAATTTCATCAGCTGAATTTTTTTCCCTAATGAAAATACAAAATAATTTGAAAACTACAGCCTCCTCCCTATTTCTTCAGCCTATATGCTGCATTATAACTACTTCAGAGTATTCACAGAACTAGATCTATCTGTAGCCCAGGAGTTCCTGTTTAGCAGGTACTTGGGTTATGTTCCCTTAAACCTCCTACTCTGGGTGCAGGTTCTTCCTCACCTTCCCACAGCTGCATTCAGAGGCATCCTAGGGGTCCTTCTGGCTCCAAGGTATGGGACAACCATGTGAGCATCACCTATTAGTGGGTCAGCAGAAAGGAGAACAACCCACTCACAACTTCCACATTCTCCTGTGCCTTTCTCTGTGTTGAATGGGGACTCAAAAATAAGATAAATTCCACAGCCACAGCCTAACATGTGGTCCCAGTCAGATCCTGACTAAGGTCCAACTAAGTCCTCCAGCCAGGAGGACTGTGTCAGCATATCAACAGCAAGATTCTATTTTTAAGAGACAGAATAATTCAGCAGCATCCTTCTTCTTCTTCTCATAAAACAGGAATGGCAATAGCACTTTTTTTCCTTGACTCTTTTGGACACTGATTCAGAATGCATTTAGACAGATATAGGAAGTTAAACACAAAATCTCCCTAAGCACTTAGAAAGTGCTCAGACATTTGAGTGCCTCCATGAAGAAGGTTCAGACCTCATTGGTAAGAGCTATTTCTCACTCTGAGTATAAAATACCTGTCAGAGTAACACTACCTTAATGACAAACATGAGATGGAGAAATCTGGGCCTTAGCTTGTATGAGTACACTATTTTCAGTTGCTATCTGGAACCTTTCAGGACCACTTTGAACATGAAAAGGGAAAAAAAGAAAAATTACTTAGCTGGATGAATTCCGCCCAGTTCGACAGCTAAGTCTGGACTGACTCCATTGATTTGGTGAAGTAATCTTCTCTTTATACCACTTTAATAGAGAAATTTTGGCCTGGGATCATCTCTGAAAATGTATACTTTTCCAAGTTAAAAGAACAAAAAATATTTGGGAGGGCAGGGAGTTTAAAAGTAAACAAAACAAAACAAAAAGAGAGGAAAGAAGAGAACATTTGGGGTAAGAGAAAGTGGGAAAAGGATGAAAGAACACAGAGACTTTTGAAAAGACTTGCAATTGGATTAAAATGATGATAAATGGAGGTGCAGCACAGGGGTCAGGCTCCTCTCGATAACAGGATCTGAGTGCTCTCAAACAGTTGGTGTCTGTCAGTTATATGGGAGCCCCCTCGGTCTCTTGTGACTAGAGTTTTTCATCGTGTGTTTCTGACAGGATAAAGCAGAGCAGCTAAACAGGATAATTCTCACATTCTGCTGGGTGAGTCATTTCCCTCATGCTTTTGAAAGCCTTGCAGGCAAAGGGGAGCCATGCTGACAAAGCAGAGGAAGTGCACTTTTTCAGCTTTCACAGGGCACCTGGTTCAGACATGTGTGGCGGTGACAGAGAACACCTGCAGCACAGTCCAGCGGCAGCCTGGCAAACACGGCCGGCTGCCTCGGGTGGGGCCGTGCACAGCGCCTGGGACAGAGGGCTTTAAGCCTGCTTTTGAGTTATTTATTTAAGCCTTCTGGGCAGTGGGATGAAACCTTCAGCCAGTGCACTTTTCTCTCTCATTAGACGGCAGGAGGCGATGACTGAATTAATGAAGCTCTCGAATGCAGAAACAATCTCTCCAGTGAAGAGCCCTGTGGTGTGAAAGAGTGTGTGTATAGCTTATTGCTATTTGGCAAGGCTGAGCTCCACTGGAGCATCACAGCATTAACAGTGTTCCTGAATGCCAGTCTAGCACTGTGGAGGTAAAAGGGCTGCCATTGAGAGCCATCTGAGCGGCTGGTGAGGCTGTGGAACCTGGTGATTAGCAGACTAATTACCCCCTGTGGCTCACAACTAATTAATCAACAATTAAAATAGTAATTTCCAAGAACAGACTCAGATGTATCAGGAGAAAAAGGTTGGGATACTTAGTCTATAGCCACTTAGGGCCAACTTGAATTCAGGTATTCCAGAAGCCAGGGATGATGTCTCTGAACTGTTGAGTGTCTTAGAACCTGCTCAGGACCCAGAGCTCTCCAAAACTTCTGACTGAAAAACACCTTTGGCCAATGACCTCTCACAGCCTCCTCTTTCTTCCCTCTATTGGTCATCCTTCTCACGAGGATGTGCATCCCATTTCCCTGCCACAGGAAATAATGCCAGGCATTAAAGGCAGAAGTTTACAGCCCTGCACTTGGTGTCAAACACGCACCTGGCCCCGGGGCTGATGAACTGACAGCAGTTGCAGCAGCTGAGCACTGAGCAGATCAGAGTGCAGATGTGCCCAGTCCAAATTGAACTCCACTAGCCCCTTCATGCAAAGCTGTCCAGCTTAACCTATGCCAAATGAGGGAGAAAACAGAAGGCAAAATAAGGTTTCACTCAAACCATGGCTCAGCTGCACTCACACCACGTCCCCAGAGCTACAGCGCCAGGACGGGAGGTGGTCTGCGTGGGCTCCAGGGCAGACGGGCTGGGTGGAAGCACCTGCCGGTGTCACACATCCCAGCGACCCCACCTGCTGGCAGACAGCACACGGCAGGAGGCCCATCCTCATGTTCCCCACTCGCTTTAACAGCTTTAACTCAGCCCACGACTCGCGCTCCCAGCCCTGCACGCAGTCGCCAGCCTCGCAGTCCAGGCCATCTCTTCTTCCCCGTTTGTTCCCAACGCTCCCTCCTTTGTCTAGTCTTTGTATCTGCCTCTGCTATTGCTTTAGCAGATCTGTGTAAAAAGGCAGGCCAGCTAAAACACTGTCCTCTCCTGACTCCTGCTTTAAAATGCCCCCTGATGAAATGCCTGCAGAGCATTTGATAGCAGCCAGACCACGCACAAGAGGACACTTTTATCTTTTAAGCTAATGAAGGATGTTTCATTGTTTAACCTGCCTCTGTCTGGCCAGAGGCTTCTGCTCAGCCTCACGTATTCCTCTGTACAGCTAATCAGGTCTGCAGTGAAAGAACTGTCTTTATTACTTGTGTTCAGCACTTAGCACGACAAAGTCCTGAACACATGCTGAGGCTGCAGTACAGAGTAGTAGGATAATTCACATATTTTCAGATCAGCTGGACTTAATGAAAATCCCTGGATATTTAGAGAGTTGGCTGAAGATGTCTCTGGGCACTGAGATCCCCAAAAGGAAAGCTGAGGTTTCAGAAAACTGCAAAATATCAAAAAGACTGCCTGTATCTTAAGGGGGGGGGGGGAGGGGAAGAAGAGAAATAGAAAAGAAAAAAAAAGAAAGAAAGGAAAAAAGGAGGACTCAAGAAGAAATAACAGAGCTAAAATCCAATTTCTGGGGGAAAATGTTGGTACAAATAAACAAATTACTCATGTAACTAGAAGGAAACAAGAGATGAGCAATAGCCAACATGGATTTGTCACAAATACACTGTGTCAAACCAGTCTAATTTTTTCTATGTCAGGGGAATATCTTTAGGGGAAAAAGAGAAAACATCATGTATCTTGACTTCAGTAAGGTTTTTGACACTGACATGTTACTTTAAAAAAGAAGATAAGGAAATGTGGGCCAGACAAAAGTACTCTAAGGGTCAGACAGTGCAGACTTAGCTGGAAAATCATTCACTGTCAAGACAAAAAGATGGGCCTAGTGAGGTTCCACAGGGATGATTTAATGTTCTCACTGGGGCTCAGATGATGGATTAGTGAGGACACCCACCAAATCTACAAACGATGCAGAGATCAAGCGGCAACAATCAACTGTACTTGTACAGAACAAGGTTGGGTAGCAGTCCTGTAAAAAGCATCACAAGCTGAACATGAGTTGACAGCGCTGTAACATTCTTCATAGAGGGAAAAAATAAAAAAAGAAAGGAAAAAAGGGGACAGATCATCCTGTACAAACAAGACCACAATATGCATATCATATGAAATAATGTTTCCAAAGTATTAATAAAGTCTCCACTGGAGCAATACCCATGTAAAAGAGATACAGACCACCTGGGAGACAAAAGCAGGTTGACAAGAAAAGACAGCATAAAGCCTACAAAAACTGTTGTTGTTTGGTGTGGTGATGAAAACAAGGAGAGAAGCTGTGCTAAGTCCTGAAATGCAGACAGAACAGCTTCAGAGAAAGGAATGAGTTTGCTCTCCCACCAGTGATGGGCAGGATGAGTTGTAATAGACTGAAATTACCACAAACATTAGGTTAATCATTAAAAACTCTTAATAGGAGTGTACCATATAACTAGATTTCCTAAGGAGGCTATCAAATGACCATCATTGCAGTGTTTTAAAAATGTTAGACAAAATATCTTCAAAGAACAACTTAGGTTATGGTGTAAATGCCTAAGGATTGGGAGCTAGACTATATACTCATACTGAAAATAAAAGTGCCAAATTAGATCAACTTCACCCCGAAGTTCAAAAGCACGAGAGTTCTTGTGCTTCCTAATGTGTAATGTAGCTGTGGAGGATTTGGGCCTTGCACAGGTACTCCTCTTCCTGCACAGTGTAAAATGAAGGCCAACATTACTACAGTACATTCCACCTTATTTGCACAGGTGTAAGCAAGAACAAATCCTTGTATTTACAGTCAGTGCTGCGTTTGACAGTAAGACATGAAGGTCAGAATTGTTTCTGGGTTAGAATAACAAAACCACAGTCCAGTTGCCTTTTGGATACTTCATTTTAGCTCATGTTTCTCCAGAAAGAGGGGCATGCATACATCTGTGCATCAAATTGAACTCCTTTTCCCTACTCTTGCTAACACAGCATCTTATTACATTCCTCTGGTGTAGCAGCAGTTCTGAGGTGCTATTGAAAGGAACAGGACAGACTCTCAACCTGTGATGTGTGAGTGTAGCTCTAAGTAACTTACATAATCAGTACACTTGTTTCATGCCTAGAGTCAAATCATTGCAAGATGTGGTCTTCTCAGATCTTAAAACTAGGACTAAGCTCAGTTAACACTTGGCTAGGAGACTAAAAGAAAATCTAAGGTCTGGGGGAAGTATTTGACAAAGCTTTGAACCAGCTCCTCAGCGTGATTCTTGAGGTTACTCTAAAACAAAATGGGCCATATGTCATATGTAACAGCCTAGTGGTTACAAATCTGCAGAAAGAAAAGGAGAGGAGAGGAGAAAGGAGAAAGAAGAAAGGAGAAAAGGAGTGAAAGATGAGGGAAAAAAGAAAAGCGGCTGCTGCAAAACAAAAGAAGCTTCTACAAGAAAACATTGGCTATGAAGCACTCAAAAGTAAAAGCCCATATTTTTGATTTTGAAAATTAAAATGAAATATCCTAACATTTTCTTTTTTTTTTTTTTTCCTGCAGAATTTCCATTCTCTTAAAAAACAACATGTCAGCATTTTGTCCTAAGCAGGAATAAAAGAAGTCCTGAAATGCTGAATTTTTCCACAGGACAGAAACTCCAAATGTTGCTCATTTCTATTTCCTTTTTTTCTTTTGTCTTCTATCAATTACATAACTCTGTCATTTCACAGACTAGGGGGTCTGTGGAGATGTCTTACGCTGGGAAGGCTGTCAAGAAGTTCCCGGCTGTCCACTCTGTCACTCTCCCAGGGATTCCTACTCTGACAGCAGGTACTGTTGACCTGCTTGTGAACTAACTCCTGGCAGTGCCTTGGGTTTTCCTTAATAGTTTGAGCTACAATTTCCAGCAGTTCTCAAGCTGCTTCACAAACAGGCAGAGCAGCGGCGGGGGCAGGAAAGCCCAAGGCAAGGTAAAGACAGACCCCGTGCAGAGTGGGGAGGAGATTCTCTTCGAACTGAGGTCCCTCCTCCAAAACCTTGCCACTGAGCATTGCTACTCCCACTGCAGCAGTCCAGGCCCATCTTGCCTAGGGTGCAAACTTCATTTCCCTGGAGTCAGCATGCTACTTGTCATTTGAAATAGATGCTGTTTCCACGGAGGCTCCTGGCTTCTGAAGGTTGACTTCAGAGCTGGAGGACCAGCAGGTGGGGGAATGCACACAGCACTGCAGTCCTACAGGCTGCCATGGTTTCTGGGGGAGTTTAGGCCTTTTTCAATCAAAAAATATAGAAGGGTTTTCTCACTGGTCTTCTTTTGACTTGCTTATATAATCCCATGTGTGTCAGGTCTCTGTTGGTACAGAGACCTGGGCTACCTGCACTTTGTGGGCTATAAAGCCTGCCACACCTTCTGACCAATGCTGATACGTTTTTCTGGGCAATTACAGACATTAAAAGGTGGGGAAGAGGAGGGGAAGAAAGTCATACACATTTTCATGCATTAATCTTCTATATCCACTTCCCAATTGGCTACAGAGGAAAGGAAGAGACTTAGGAGAAGAGACAGCTTAGCAATGAAACTATCAGTTTAATTCATGGAGAATGTCCAGATTTTTTCAAGTAGTCACCACAGACCAGTGGACCCCTTCCTTGACCAAAACTGCCTCCATCTGCAGGTTCCCAGAGGTGACAAACATGGCATGTGCTACATCCCTGCCTCCCTCACATCAGCTGTGTGTAAGGGAGGCACCAGCTTACTGCTGAACCTACCAATGGAGAAGGTGGACAGTCTATTGCTGCAGCAATCTGCATATCTCCAAATGGGACCTCAAAGTATGCCCTACACATCATCAGCTAGGGCACCTTTTCTATTTCTGGAAATACACTGGGATTTTTTGCTTTCATAGCCTAGTTTTGCTTAGAAATCTCCCCATCCAACCATTCCCAGGAATCATGTATTTTTGAAATTCAAGTATTAGAGAAAAAGAACTTTGGTTTTCTTCAGCACCTGCATGGTTGAATTTGGGATTCCAGTTTGAATCTGTCATTAAATGCATTCAGTCTTCATGACACTTCCACAAAGATCAGAGGTTTTAGTTCTGTCAGAGCCTGACAACTAACACTACAGAAAAGCAAAAGTATCCAACTACTTTTCAACAGTGAAATACTTCAAAGAGGACAGCTCTGCAATGAGATCACCTTGTGCTGGGGTGAAGATGACCATACTAACAACACAGTTAAGTCTCCTGCAAAATCTAGATGTTTTCAGGAGCCGGACGAGGCTGACAGTCTGCTTATCCAGTGAAAGCTTTGTTGCATCTCCTCTTGAGAAACCTGAGTGCTGATAAACATTACAGCAAGAGTGCCATACACATTACCAAACAGATAGGAGCCAATTAAGCATTCGCTGTGGATATGTGGTCATCAGCACTGGAAGGCTTCCCAGAAATGTGGTGTTTCCCACAGCCCCTTCATGGATGAGAGGGAGGCTGTCCATCATGTAGGGATCAGCATTTTATTATTGCTCTGCTGATTAGCTGGGATTCAGCCCAAGGAGGAGATGCCCTGGAGTGGTGTGCTCTAATTGATTTAACCAGCACAGCACAAAGCCTGGTGAGTACTTCTTTTTGTTCACAGAGAGGCAAAGTCTTGCAGGAAGGTAAAGATGAGCCCATAATCAGTCAGCTTGGGATAGACCCTCGAGCCAGGAGCACAGAAGAAGGAAACACACATTCCTCTGGTGACAGGGTAAATGTGGTCAAGCTGCAACCAGCTTGGTGAAGTGAGGCAAGAACTCTTTATCAGTCAGAACCTTGGACGGTTTTCGCTGAGCTGGAAACTTGTAACACTCCCATATTCACAAAATTGCTGTAGTGCTGTGTCAGCACAAGAGTGCAGAGAGAAGGCACAGCACTCTGAAAGTGCAGCTGAGAGAAGGGCAAGGATTGAGGACAGCCTGAATAGTCCAGCTGAGAGGAAAGGGCTTGCTCCAAAAGTGAGTTTTCTGGCCATGCATGAAGGTGAAACCATCAGCCTCACTACAAGCATCAGCATCCCATCTGCTCATCCCAGCCTCTCAAATAAAGACTCAGCTGGAGGGGAAAGGGGATCTTAGAAGGGAAAAACATGTTCATAATAGGCAAGGCACAATATCAACCAAAATCCCTTCCATGAGATTCCTTCCTTTCCTCAGCAGAGGGGGAGTCCTGGCAGACATCTCCTGACAGTAAGATGGAAAGGTAAGCTAAGAAAAGCCATGCTGGGCTACAGGGCATTTCAAAGCCTAGTATTGGGACTGAGAGGAGGACTCATCTCTTTCCAAGTGGATCTCAAGTTTTCCAAGAATTAAGTTACATCACATTCCATTTTCACTTTGACAGAAGTTATATATCAAATCAGAATAATTCATCTAAGCCTTGCAGATAATTTCTTCATCAAGATGCTTTATTAAAAAAGCAATTTCAAAAAATCCTGACCTTTTATAGGTCACTTCTCTTTTCCTAACCAATCAGATATCATTGTTCCCTCAGGTCCTAATCAATTATCAGCCCATTTATTTCACTTGATATGAAGACTGTGCCCAATTAATTCAGAGATGCATTAAAGTGAAAGCTTTTACAATTGAAATGAATGTTTTTTACTTTCTGTCATGTTCTGCTCTGGGAAATTACATTTGAAAAATGTTAAAGGAATTGTCAATAATGCATTGCATAAAGGTCAGAGTGGTCAGGCATTAATACAAGGGGTGTTTTTATTTCTTTATTATTGGAATGCGTTTCCTTTTTTATCAGGTAAAAGAGAAGATGTGTACAGCTACCACATCTGTGGTAAAGTTGAGGTTTCATTGAAATGAATTGTGATTTGATACCTTCTCATCCACAAGCATTTCCCGTCTCCAGTCTTCTGTCTTAATTAATGAAAACTTAAATAGGCTTTCCATTTGACATGCATCAGGTAGACTGAACCTGGTATTAGTTAAACAGCTCATTAGAAAGATTGGTCTAAGTGGAGATCTCTGATTCTACAGCAAAAATCTTCATCCATTTGAAAATACAGTAATTTCTCAGGGAGGTGAGACTGACAGGCTGTATTTTTTAAATGGTATATAATGTACCAGCTGCATCCACGTTCCTGCTCATATATTTCTTTCCTTCAGCTCAGTTTAGTGGAATAAGTTCTGCCTCCCCTCCTGTTGCTGAGAAGCAGTACAGCAAGGTTTTCGAGGTACCCTCTCTGTGTGTATGGAATATTTGGAAACCTTGCTCCACTCTACCTTTGTAAGAGCCCTGGGTAAAGAGACTCCACATAATTCCTAGCAGGAATGCTCTCTTGCAGGCACAAGAAACTTACCTTTCCTGCAGCCCTTGAAGGTGGGGGAAAATACCCTCTGTTTTATAGAGGTGATGTTTAAACATAGAGGAGCTAAGTCTAGGATCTGCAGAGGGACCTTGGCATCCCTGGTGAACCAGCAGCACTCTACCTAACAGCCAGGTGGCTGCCTGATGAAAAAGAACACACAGCACAGTGTGGTCTTTGGCAAAGGACATTTTGCATTTTAGGGAACACCTGGGAATATCGATGAATGCTGAATACCTCCAGTACTCACATTTCTCTGCAAATCTAGGGCTAGACATGCTCGGCTTTGTGTCAGTTGGGGAAAAAATCAGCATCTCCTTAGTATAATTCCAAGGCTTCGATGTCATGGAAACCCTCTCTATGGGCTGCCTTGGGACTTCAGAAAGTAAGGTTGTGCCAGCACACCATTTCTCTTTCCTTATTCTGCTGGAGAGTGTCACAACAGAAATGAGCAGTGAGCAGTTTCCCCAAGCCCTGCACAGCTCCTTATCTCACTGTCCATGAGCACCCAGTCCTTCCACCTCTCCCAGGGCAGGCATCGAGCTTTACCACTCAACACAGGCTAATCCCACACCAGTCTGTGGCACATTGAATGTGTCTGGAGAGATGGGTTTGGTGGTTGCTTTGGGATTAGGCTGAAATAATTTAGAAGTGCTTTACAGAGCAGAACTGTACTTAATATTCCTGCTGTCATACTCCCTGTTAGAACAAGTAAGCAAAAGTATGGTTTCATGTGTGGGAAAGGAAGGGAAAAGCTGGTGGCAGGTGGAATAAGTGCCTTCCACCTCAAATGCCAACAGTTGAAAAATGGATTGTTTTAAAATCGTGAGTTTGCACATGTAAAATGGCTTTGCTGATGCAGGAAAAAGTGTCCTATTCTTCCTCTGGTGCCTCAGTTGGGAATTGCTGCAGGAAGCCTGCCATGTGGAGGAAGAGGGCTAAAACTCAGCTCCCCAGTGTTACCCATTTGTCTTTTATAATGTGGCTGCAATTATGGTGTTTTCATTGTTTCAACAATCTGTACAGCATAAGCCAGAATTCCCACTGGTTTTAAGAAGTCCCTGGTCAACAAAAACACAGCTTAAAAAATCTGGGTAGGAGGCTAGGAAACATAGACTTTAAGTTCGTGGGAAAGCTTCTGTTGCTTTCTTCAGTTTCCTGCACTTCGGTGACACCACTCACAACCAAAAATCATCCTCACAGTGGGATACCAGTTTCTATGCATAAAGTGGAAGCAGTTCAAAATCATGAAAGTTCTTCAGTTTACAACCAGTTTGCCACACAGCTGCCATTTCTCACAGAAGATCAGACCTTCCTCTAAGTTTTTAAATTTTAGCATTCTCCTCTTTCCTTTTCTGTAGCTTTTTAGTGTTTGTGAAAAGAGAAATACACCAACCAATCCACTGTGAAAACACAACTCACACGCAATTACTTCATTTTCTGCTGGAGCTTGCAGAGAGCCTGAAACATCAACTCTGAGATGTATGATTGGCTCTTCTCATTTCAAATGAAGTTCAGATTTGAACTCCAGTACCTTCCACTCCATCATTGATAGCTCCTTCACAGCCCTTGGCATGTAAGAACGGGGAAAGAGTGTAGCACTGTGAAGATCTGAATTACGGTTAAGTCCTAACCCACGTGAGGCAGCACTGGAGATGCATGATTGGCTTTTGTGAGGAAGAGCTCAACTCTTAAAAGTCTGAAAAATATTGCTTCAAGATACTAAGCATCCTCAGTGCCCACTGAGCTCCAAGTAATTAGGTAATGGAGCTTATTTTCCTTCTTTATGCTGTGCTCTTCTTAAACCTTTAAGCCAAAATACATCATCACTCATTCTGAGCTGCTTCCCATCCTATGAAGCTGAACCAGCACTTACTACTAAACCTGTCTCTGGTTTCAAATTCATTGCTTGATATCACACCCCAGGAATGGGGCCAGTAGGTTTTCAGGGATTTATTTGCAAGTCCAGATTAGTACAGATTCATTTGCCACAACCATCTGTACTTTTTTTAAAAAGTGTACTTATTCCTTTAACTACCTTCATTTGATTTTATTTCTTAAGCATCAAACAAAATAACTGGAACTTTGTGGAAATATGGATTCAATCATTGATCATTGGCTATTTTTTCCTGCCTCAGTTGTGAAAGGAGATGAGGTGTTTAAATAACTAGATTTCACATGTGGAAGGAATAAGTCTGAAGGAAATAGCATAGGATTCCTTCCAAGCTTGGAAAGCTTGAATTACAAATTATCCCAGGACCCAGGAGAGGAGCAGAGCAGAGCAGAAAACAAGATTTCAGAAGATTCTTTGTCAAGTTAGTTTCTCAATCAGACTTGAAAGGCACCTTGAGGACCCAATTTTTTCCTTATGTTGCATCCCTCCACTGGTGTAGAAGCTTAAGGGCTCCAGCTGGTACCTTTTTCAAAAGCTGTTTATATGATGTGTTGAAGTATTTATCTTGCAATAATGCATGTTAATGTCAATTCTGCAAGAGAAATGAGCAAATAGATGAACTGCTTCCCCCAAAGAGCTTTCTTGTAAGCATGTATCTTGTGGGTACATACTACTCACACATTACCAACCTACAGACTCAAAGGGAATCTTTAAAAAAATACCCTCATAAGGTTTGATATGTGGGTATTATTAAACTGTTCAGATATCAGATAGATGGGAATTCACATTCTCCTTTAAACCCTGTCAATAAAGCAAGAGTGGTTATCTCCATCCATTCTCTTACTGTGCCAGGTTTCTTGTCCTAAACAGGCAGTTCTTTCAGGCAGGCCAGTAAGACTGAGTGATATGAATATTTAGATTACTAGCCCAGGTGCTATAATAAACAGTGTGTCACTGGGTGCTGTTCCTGCTCTGAATGCCCACAAATCTAGAGAGAAATCTCTGCCTAGAAGTTATCTTTAATCTGGTATCAAAACAGGGGAAGACAACTTCCCCCTCTGGTGCAATGCAGTTCCCATGTCAATTGGTGCCAAAGTATTCTGCAGAGAAATAGCAGTAAAAGGAAAACCAGCAGCCAAGTTCTTATATCATGTTTTAAATTTAATTTTTTAATTTCTTTTTTAATAATTGACCTGTCAAGATAATTACTGCAGATCATGAGACAATGTCTCTAGCACATTTAGGAAAAATGGAAATGTTTGGAGGGTGATACATTTTCAAAGGGTTTGCTGCCTGGAGTGGAATGCAATTTCACTGTCATTGTGGAGACAAGCATTAGGGAAGAGGGGCAGGAGGGGCACATGAGGGTGGGGTGGACACTGTGGTCTTTTGTAATTTTAATTTTTGTTAAGTTTTTGAGAATTAAAAATCCAGTGGCACATGAGCTTGCCCTGTAAAGGCTACTACTGAAACTAATGAGAGTGGATTTTTCTGGGAGATGACTGCAATCCAACAGACTTTCTCAGCGACAGGCTGAGGATAATGCCACCTCTCGCACTATTCAGTGTACAGTTTGCATAGGCTGTAACTACAAAGCCCGGTCCACTTTGACTTTTATGCTTGTGTCCAGTGGGGCTTGTTTACACTCAGCTTCCCCCCCTAACTTTTCTCCTCCAAATACTCTCCAGGGACTATGAGCTGGAGCATCTCTGCAGGCTGTTCCTCAGCACCAGGCTGCAAATTCAACCCATTAATATGACGGCACATCTGATCCCAACACTGCTGTCCACCCCTCCCAGCACTCCTATGGGAACAGCTGCTTTTAAACCACAGACACTGGTGTCTCATGCTTTGAGATTCAAAAGCTTAGTGGACCGTGCTCCGTGCACTAGAAAGGGAAATATAAGCTGCATCTGCCTGAGAAGAATTCTGCTGCACAGTTTAGCTTTCTTAGTTATTTTAATGCAGCACTGATCAGATAACAAAATCCTTAATATTGAATATGAGCTTCTGAAGTCACAAATGTCATCAGTTTGAAGTGGAAGCACACACCATCCATTCTGGTATAAAAGAAGCCTAAATCACAGCTCCTTTGAAATCAATATAAAAGCACTTCTTAGACTGAGCAGGCTAGAAAATTGTCATAATTATCACAAAACACAGAATTTCACTTCCCATAAGGAGGAGGCATGGTTATTTTGGGGTAGGAGGGTATGGAGGATGGGGAATGGGACATGGCACACACAGCCAGATGTCTCAGTTGTACACAAGACTCTCACTTTCCATTTTTTAGCACACTTCTAGGTGTAGCAATTGATAAGAGAACTGTGAGAAAGCAACCTAAGCATCACTGCTTAAAAGATCTGCCTGAGTCTGCATATAGCCTGAAATGCCAGCTTTGAATTGCTCCTTTCCAATCCAAGTTGGACTCCAAACAGAATACTTTAAGTAGCAGTATTACTAAGTGCTCCATTGCTCAAAAGCTTTTGAAAAGAAGAGGAAGTCCCTGTGTGAAGATAAAGTACCAGGAGTCGGTGTCCAGTAACAGAGCTGAGAGATAGAGGAGCACTTTCATTCTTCTCAGGAGTTTAGATTTTAAATACTTGGACAATACACTCCTGGGTCCTGACTAGACCTACAGCTTAGACATATCCTTCTGTATTTTATAGTTGACCTTGCATTTAATAAGAGACAAATCACCCTGTTTTATTTTTTAGTAGTTAAGACTGCTTGACTGATTTACTCTCACAGTATGTCAAGGACTCCAGTATTGGAGAGGTTACAACTGATTCTCCCAGATAACCTGAGGCTACATGGCTAGGCAAGAACAAATAGTAGAGGAATAGGAGTATGACAAAATTGCAGCAGGCCACAGTTTAAAATAAAGGAGAAATATTTCAAAGTTGTTCTTAACCTCGGCTACATAACCCCAAGGATAAGAAAGCCCTCATGGCCAGTGCTGTAAGACCAATCAGATGCAGAAAGTAGAGTTTCAGCTATTCTAAGCTGTTTTCATTGCAATTCTTTTAGTTTAACATATCTATCCAAACCCCAGCTACCATACTGTGTAGAACTGGTTTCTGCTGTGGGGCAGGCTCTGCTGTTTTAATGCTGCCAGTACCTCAGGGGATCCTCATGTCTGCAACAGAGCCTGAATTTCACTGCAGAAGGGAAAGGGAATTGATCTGCTCTGAGTCACAATTACAGATTCAGCTTCAGAGCACTTTGAAAGCCGCCACGAGGCATTCCCAGCAGGAATTAGTGTCCAGCTGGGACCAAGCAACAGTGCCTGTCTGACTTCAGAAGCCATTAAAATATAGAAACACCACTTGACACTGGAAGAAAATGCCTTTTTTCCTCTTCCCTATCTTGCCTCTGCTTCTTAAATAATCACTTAGCATTATTTAAAAAGGGCTTCTTAAGAAGCTTCCATTCTGGCTTTTAGAAAGTACTAAATGAGAGATCAAGGCCAAATATGACCAGAAATCAGCTTCAGTGACAAGTGCTGATGTTGAAACAGAGCACTTCACACCTGAAAACTGTTGACTACTCAGGCAGAAGGGAAAAGAGGAGGCAAGAAGCCGAAGCAGGGGCAAAAAATACATAAGTTACTGCATGACTTCAACTCTGTGTTCAGTTTACCATTCAGCATCCACAAGGCTTGAGGTGGAATTAAACAGAACGGAGTATGAACAGAAGCTCAGTACTGCCTTGTATTTCTCCTCATTTGGGCTTGTTTCCTTTCCCCAAAAGCTCAAAGGCTTCCCTGGCCATTCGTTCTGGAAAGCGGTTTGTTGGCCTGCAAGTTTCTGACTGCTCCTTGACTTAGAGCAGACCTGCAGGAGTCAGTTCTGTCCCAGCAAGGGGCTGTAGCTGCCTGGGTCTGTAAAAGTGCTGGTACACTAGGGCTGATATAAACAGCAGAGCTTCTCAGCATCCATGTGCTTCACCAAGGCAAGTCCCGTCTGCTCTAAGTGCCCGAGTCACTCTGTGCCACCACCCCTGAGCTTGTCTCCATCTAAGGCCCCATGTACCTCTCTGCATTGGACTATTCCCAAACCCGCTGAAGAATACACGAGACAACAGGCATGGCTGAGCCTTCCTATGAGCTCCACTGCCTACCTGTGGTTTAGCACCAGCATCTCTCCTGGAAAGTAACTGAGCACAGCCCACTGCCTCAGCCACAGACCTGCACTGCAAGAGCTCTCACACGAGCCAACATGTGAAGGAACAGACAAATGAAAAGGCCTGAAATGCTTTGCTTGTAGAGATTAATCAAAGATATCCAGCGCCTTTAATGGTGGACATTAGCTCTCCCTGAGGTCACTGCACGGGAAAGAACCAGAGACAGAACAAAACAGATGTGTCCTTTCTTGAAGTCACCCTGAAGTCTGGAGTAAAGTTGAGAATGTGAATTCTGCCTTTCTGCCTGGTTTTCATTGTAAAACTTTCCTCTGGGTGTATTGGAGAGAATACATTCCTCCCCAAGTAAGCCCAAAGCAGCTGCCTCCAAGTACCTTTGTGCAACAGCTTGCAAGAAAGAAGAAAAGCTTCCTGACTTGATGCAAGGCTTTCCAAACCTGACACTAGTTTAAAAACCAACAATCACACAGGAGAACAGGGAGATGTTGTCAACTCCATTATTCACAACTGCAGATAAGCACTGACAACAAAATATTTCTCCCAAGTGATACTGTAACCTGGGGCAACATAAGTGTTTCAATCTCTCCTTTCCACCTGGATACATCCTTCTTGGCATGTTTGCTACTGCATTGTATTGCGTGGTAAGAAATTCAGATTCCAAGAGCAGGGATATATCAGTCCCCTGACTCTAAGAAACACATGAGTCAGACAATTCCTATTTAGTATGCAAGGGAGAAGCATAAATGCCTTTTATGGTTAAACACAGATGATGAAATGCTATCTTTGTTGAGGAGAGAAAAGGGGATGTCCCCTATTATAATCTATAATTTATTTCTCCTATCTCTGCCTTACCATATTTACAGTAAATTTCTACTTTCAGAAGCAGGTACGTTCATCTACAGTTTCCTAGTGGTCACAGGAGGATTTTCATTCCCTCCTGGAAAGTATCCAGTCCTTTTTCTCTCTAAGGAAAGGGCAATCCCTCCCTCCCCCCTCAGGAAGAGTGGAGTGCTGGAAAGCTGCCATACAAGACTGTCGCATCAGTTTAATTTTACTGGTAACAGTGAAGAGGGTCTGTGCCCAATTCTGTGGACAGTGGCATGCATACTAAAGTGACTGATTTTCCAGCCCCTACTCCTTCAACAAAATGATAAAGAGCTACTAGAACTGCCAGTAGCACACTGCAGCCAGAGGGTTGCCAGGGAGCCAAATGCAGCAGGCACACACCGCCTGGCTTGGAAAGACTCAGGCTTACAGCTTCTGCACTGAACAGGAAAGGGAAGGCACGAGCCCTGAGACTCTGCCACACACACATACGGTCTGTGTGAGAATACAGCACCTCATTTTATCCCTTCCTGCCCTCCCCTAATTCTTCTTTTTGGCCTACACAGGTGTGTGAAGGATAAGTCCAAAGCAAAAAGGTCCTCTTGGGATGGCAGCTGAGGAAGCCATGGTTTATCTTTCCCACCTGTATTTCCCCACCATATCCTCTGTGCAGCAATATTGCCTTCCCCATCCAAGACAGATCAATCGAGCTGTTTGCATAAGCAAGTCCTGAGTCACCTCAGCCAAAACTAGCCAGGTGAGCTAAGGCATCCCAAATGACAGGCTTTCACTAACCCTCTTCAGTTTGAGTGAAATGTGAGAGGCAGCACTCATAAGAGCAGCTTCACCAGTAGATTACACAGGAAAATATCTCCCACAAAGAGGTGGTGACAAGTAGCCAGCCAACTTGTGTGTCTACACTAGTGCAGATAGAAAAGGATGTACCACAGATGGGAAAACCTGGTTTCAGACAGTCTCGGAGCTCATTAAATCACTGAGTCTAGTGGCTAAGCACTTCTAAAGATCTAAAACAAACCAAAGAGAAAGAGCAGACACAGGACACCGTTATGTCTTCAAGAGTTGAGGCCTAGGATACATATTTACCTCTTGTCTTAGGCAGAAGGTGCCCATTTCAGTAGCACTGTCATCACAGCATTTTCCCTGTGGTATTCCTGCCCCCAAAATTCTTCCAAATCTGTTTTAATGCTACAGAAAGACTTGTGCATGGTTTTTGTTCCACCAGAATCCTTGTTTACAGCCTGCAGGTATAAACAGGCCTGCTGAGAACAAGGAGAAAAGAGTTACAGTGTGTTTTATGAAACAATATCATGTATGTAGCACTGTGGATGTATGCACTTCAGGAATCTGGACAATGTGAACACCAGATCCTTAAACTTACTCCCAAGACTGAGGCAGAGATGTAGGTATGTAAAGTTGTGTTCCTAAAGTAGTAATACTGGATATTATTGGCATGCAAAACAGCAGAGCAGATTTAAATATCTAGTTGCTCCTCCTCTCAGCATTACAGATCTTTAAAAAATACATTATCTCATCAAGCTTGACTGAGCCTGGTCTATTGCTTCAGATAAGATTATATCTTTACTACACATTGGAATACCATTGTATACTACACATTGGATATTATAATATAGAGTTCTATATTCTATAGGTCATACTTGTGAAACAAGCCCCAATGGCCAGCAAAGTTTTGGCTGAAAAGTGTTACTAGCTAATGTTGTCAAGGGTGATGTCTCCAAACAACATAACTGTGACAAAAGTCTGTTGTCTAATCCTGATATGAGCCCCTCAGGCACCAAACTCAGCTGAAACTTCATAAGAGAAAAAATGAACAAAAAGAAGGGTGAGGCTTCATGAAATTCTTGTGTTTTGTTACAAAGATCCAAACTAACACAACTACAACTCCTTTGTAGTTGAAACTGTCCACAACTTCTAAAGATATATATACCTCTAAAAACAAGCAACATGCAATCTGGTCCACTAGGGCTGTCAGTCTTACTGCCATTCAGAAGCACTAATGTCCACTAACCTGCTCTACCAGAATACTGAAGTAATTCCAAAATATTAGCATATCTACTGGAATGTTGAGTTGCTAGAAAGCCCCCTCATCTCCCATGTACCTCTACTTGTAACTTTCTAGAATATATATATTTCTTGCTACAATCAAAGAACTTGTAGGAGTTATGAATATGTTTAGGTTGCAGTAACTCCCCTTACATGATCTTAAATGGGAAATCAAACTACTCTATACATGTATTCCAGTCAGCCAACACTAACACTGTTTTCAAATGAGTTAGTTTGAAATGGTAAGAAAGGATTTGAACCTCACACGCATTTTTGTTCTATCACCTAAGGACATTGACAGGTTTAACAAGACAGGTGGGTTCTAAATTGGTTGTAACTACCCTAGAAAAAAACTGAACACCCCCCCCCCCAAAAAAAAAGGAAAAAAAACTCCAAACCCCTAGGTATGTTTGAGCCAATCTCAGTGGAAAACATCTGGTCACTTCTTAAAAAAAAAAAAAAAAAAGGAAGGGATCATTAATGATGAATGAGAAATAGGAGAGAAAAACAATTATATTTTTGTAACACCACCCTATAAATTAATGGTATCCTTCAGTGTGGAACTCTATTCATTTCTGGTCACACATCCTGGACAGAAACTGCAGTGACAGTGAAAAGCAAAAGCACACGTGTTCTGCTCTGTTTTCCAACACACCTTCATCTGCTTTCACATATTTTGCTCCTCTGTCATTTTGACTCTTCAGCCAGGTCCTTTGTTATGTGAAAGGTCTTGACTGGTATTTTCTACTTCTTGAAATTCCCTTCTTAAAATGGAACACCAACTAATAAGTTGTTGGTATCTCTATGGACACTGAGCTACTGTGGGATTTTTTTACTTAATAGCTTACATGGTCTTACATTATTAAATAAATTCCCAGTAGGAATGTTTCATGCTAATTAGGGTCACCCATCCTCTTGGATGAACTAGCAGGAACAACTGCTCCACACCCTGTGAAAGTGCTGCTCTAAACCCGTGTCCTTTTGCCATACCCAAAGTAGTTCCTGTATGTTTGCTGCAATTTCCCTGTTGTTACTGCTTCAGTGACTTATTTCTCCAAGATCTCCCTTAGCAGCATAGATGTAGTATCTATTTACTGAGGAAAAAGCTGATTGCACAAACCTGTTAGTCCACCTCTAATCACACTGGGGGAGATTTCTATCTACATAGACTGTCACATGCACCTCAGTAAAGTTTTGCCTCATCAGTTTACTCAGAATAATTCCTTTCTTTAAAGTTACAGGACTCTCCTCACACCTTTGTGACCTAAGCTGTCCTTTGGGTATAGTTCATAGCCAGGAATTACAGTATCTTATTGGGGTTTGGCATTGCAGCATGTTTCAAGCTGTCTATTGAATAATGTGTATGCTATCAAGGTCCTCCTCTCATACTAAGCAGGAGTGTCTAGGGCTGTCAATCTTACTGCCATTCATAAGTATAACATCCACTAAAAATAAATAGAAAAAAAGTGGTGTGATAATGAAAAGCTGTAATGTGAAGACATTGAAGAAAAAGGCTTTTGTCAAATCTGACTAGCATGGAATGTGTCATATAACACTACCCAAACTGTTTGACAAGAACAAATTATCTCAAGATTCCCTATCAAAATAAGCCAAATCCATTAAAATATACAAATAAATCCCAGCTATGAGAGCAGTATCCTGTATTACAGGAAACAATGTTTATTAGATTACACTATTGAATTAAAAAATAGTAAATGTCCTTATCAATAATTAATCAAGAGCTCCCTATTTTTTCATAATTGACGAATTATAAAAATCTTTAACTGAAATTAACTTCAAAACTAGATGGTGTAATTCCATAGGGTTACTATCATATTGAATAAAACAGAGATGTAAAATATGAAAAAAACCTGACACCAACAAAATGTAGATTAACTGCAGAAACAGACAAAAGGCCACAGCAGCAGATCAAAGAGAGAGCAGCTTGGCAACGTATGATGGAGCATTACCATAATGAATTTTGTGAGTAAGCAGTGTCCTTTAAGATAATTCTTTTGATCTCTTAAGAAGGTATTAACTAGAAGCAAGAAAGGGTTTACTTAGCAAAAAAATAAAAAATAAATTAAGGAGGAATAGACTTATCTAGGATTTAATTTTAACCCATTTCCAGCACCTCCATCATGATGTTTCACAGATTTCTATCAGGCTTACCCCGATTATCTAGGCTGGCCTTCTGAATTCCAGCCAAAAGAACTTCCTGCAGCAATTCCTGACTTGTACACTCTAAGAGCAATTTCCTCCTATTTCCTTTCAGGATTAAGAGTGAAAGTGAGAGACTAGTCAGGCGTTTAAATTTAGCTAGATTCCAGCTCAGTTTCCTGGACTAGAAGGAAACCCAGCTCATCAAATATCTGAGTAGAAATCCAGTTCAAGGCTTCCCTGTAACAAATGTGAAATTGAACCCTCTCAGCCCAAGGACAGATGGGTTCAATGGAGAGGGTTGGGGGTGCTCTTACACAGTTAAGGTGGGATGGTAAGGCCAGACAGAAAAATCCTGAAAATCTGGGTTTGCTGTCCCCACTGCTGCTGGCTGCAGCGTAGCCGGGGCAACAACCACTGCTGCCCTTAGGGACTGTTCTGCCATCCCCGTTTCTCTCCATCCCACAGTTAAGAGACATCCTCTCTCACACACACACACACACACACACACACACACACACACACACACACACACACGCAAAGGCAGGAGCCATCAGCAGTTAGAGCCGTGGCTTTTCTGGGGACTGCAAACTAGCAACACCGTGGGATTACAGTTGCCATGGGCAACTGGCTGGCTGTGTCTCTTCCTCAACCCAGCCTCTTCTGGGCTGTGCTGGGCTTGCAGTGAGCAGACAGAACTGAAGTACCTCCACAGAAAGTCTAAAAGACTGAAGAGAACCTGCCTTGTTCTGCTCAGGTTTTGATCCAAACTAGAGTAGCAAGTGTACAGGAATCATGGAGCAGACTGTTGCCCTCCTGGGCATCCAGCTGCCTGCTGGTGCCATCCACCAGGCCAGGCCACGCAGCAGCAGATCAAAAGGAGCTGTAACTGTCATTACAGCTGACATAATGAAGACATGGTGCTAATAATTGTTTGGAGCAGGAGTCTGCTCTTTTGAGAAATTTTCCCGAATGCTGTTAAAGGGGCCCTGCTTGTTTTCAAACGAGCCAGTGAAATCTAAGGCTCTCAGATCTGCTAACAATTATCTGCAGAGCTGCTCTTGCCGCTGCCTTTCCCCACTCTGTCCGTCACACGCTGCCTGGGAGCAGGAGCTGCACGGCAGGTTGAGCGCTCTGTGGGGCGGGAAGCCATTACGCCTTATTAACTTTGAGTGACTAAGTCTTTTGTGCAGGAGCTGAATATAATTAAAACACATTTTCATTGCTAAGCTGTTCGAACAAGGATCTGGGCTCGGGCTTCTCTATTTGCTCTACCTGACTAGTGAGTTTGTGAAAAATAACAAGGCTGAAGTTAAGAAAAATCTAAAATTATTTCTTGATGAAATTATAATAACACCACCAACAAAAATTAGAAGGCAACATAACAGTGACTACAGGTTATTTAAGCCACACAGATATCTGATGTGAAAGGCAGGTATCTCTCATTTCAGAAAAACAGAGAGTTACTCAAAGTGTGGGAACTACTGTTTACACAGGCTCAGGCAAGTATCTTTCCATGCTTAATATGGCTGTTGACTTTGGAAGATTCCATTTTCCAGTCTTGACTTAAGCTACAGAATCTACCAGAGCCGTCTTAAATTATTTAAAAGACGCTTCAGCAAGCTGGATATCCCTTCCACCCTAGTGGGAATTCCTGCAAGGAACTGATCAGGCTGAAATATGCCAAAAACCAATGTTTGGCATAAGTGAGTAACTGTGGCTGCTGCTGTTACAGTAATTTAAGAAAGGCAGCAGCTGGGAAAGGCTGTTTCTCATGGTAACCCTTTCCATGTGTGTCCTCCACCCAGATGTAAAGTCAAAGACCCTCCTCTCAGAGGAGCAGCTTTGAAGTTCTTAAGTGATATTTAACTCCAACAACATAACCCTTTATCGTTGCTATAAAGCAACCAGTAAAATAAGACACCACACCCCAAAGACTCCAGGACTTCGAAGAGAATAGTCAATGCAGAGGAAGGAGACACAACCTTGCTTTGCTCAGGAATCCTAAGAATTGTGCAACATTTTAACAGCACTGTTTGATGTCGCAGAATGCAAAGCCACTCAGAGAGATTTTTATCTCCTCAGCTCAAACAACAGTGGTAATAGAGACTCCACCATCTGAGTGCGCCTATGACCTGATTTTTGGCTGCTTCTCTGAGATACTTTTGAATTCATATGCTTTTAATTTCTGAAAGAAAAAGTGTTTGGGAAAGGAAGCGAGCATGAAAAATATATCTGCAGTCTGGGAGCTACAGTTAATAGAAAGGAATTTTCTGTTTCTTATTTATGTATATAAACACACAAAGTGATGATGAAGGACTCCAGGTTCTCTGAGAGTTTTTCAGAGTATAATGCAAAAAGCAGCCCCCATAATCCTACATAGAGCTTGTCACATACAGATTGATGCTGTTCACCTGTGGAGAAGAAGCAACGGGGTATGTCACATGCTCTTTCCCCACTCCTAACGAGCCATTCCCAGAACCTTGTGGTACCGGCATGAGGAGGAGCTCCAGAGACTCTTCATCCAGCCCTTACGTTTACATAAATGAAAAACATTTTGATCACACAATTTAATGGTAGAGTTGCATCTATTTGACACTGTAAGAATTATTTCGTGATAGAGCAGGGTCAAGTATCTAATACCTTTGTATTTCTTGAATGAAAGCTGGGGGAGAAAGGGAGCACATTTGTTTGAACAAAATGCCTTATTTTTAGTGGTATTCCACTTCCATCCAAATCCTCTTCTGTTATTCTACAAACATTCACACTATCTAATTTATACCTTAAAAAAATGCTCAAAATGCTCTAGCATTGCTTATGACTCTATGTATGTGGATATATCATATTCACATGAACTATTTGTGGAGGAATTGTTCAAGCGACAAGCTGAAAAGGGGGCCTGAAAGCTCAGGGGAATGCCATAAACTTGGGCCATCAAACACAAGATAGAGTAAAACAGTCTGCTTTCAAAGCAGAGCAGCAAACAATTAATGAGAAATGTATTGGATGACAGCCCTTATCAGCCACTTCTGAAATAATTGCAAGTATGTTTACAAAACTCAGAGCATATTCAATGACAATTTAAAAAGTGAGTATGAAACTCAATTCATTAAATAGGTTAATTATTTCAAATAGTTCAACCACTTCCTGTAAATCACAATCTGTAGAAAGCAGCTCTGGCTGAGAAGGCATTTCTGTTTGGCATGGCTTGTCACCATGGCCCTTCTTATGCCTTCTGATTTATGTAGCTTGCGATGGCTCCAGTTCTTTTCTCCATACAGTTACTCACTGCTTTGTGAAGGATATATAACGGTGTTAAAATGGACTGTTTAAACCCAAAGCAAAGCAACAAACAAAAGCTCCTCCCCATTTTGTCAGTATTGTGAACATATAGGATTTGTGTGGATCAGCTTTACTCCTGAAGGATCCCCCCAAATAAGAATGCTGTTTGGACCGTACCTGAGTCTGCCACACAGCACGCAGGCCTCTTCCCGCTGTGTCACCAGCCACCAAGCACCAACAACCTCTTCAGTGGGCATCAGAAGGGCAGTGCCCACCTCCTTGGCAGGCACCAGATGCCATTTCCTCAGCAGGCACAGGCAGTCATGTCCTCAGGGGGCACTGGCGGCCATTTCCTCAGCAGTCACTGGCAGTCATGCCCTCAGGGGGCACTGGCGGCCATTTCCTCAGGAGGCATGGTGGCCGTTTCCTCAGCAGACGCTGGCAGTCATGCCCTCAGGGGGCATTGGTCGCCATTTCCTTAGAAGGATATTGCCATCCATTTCCTCAGAGGGTCACTGTCATTCATTTCTTCAGCAAGGAAGCACCCACCAGCTTTGCAGGCACCTGAGGCCATCTCCTCAGCAGGGCACTGTTGGCCATTTCCTCAGGGACGCAGTGCTCAGACCTCAGCAGGCATTGACAGCTATTTACTCAGCTGACACTGGCACCTGTCTCCTCAGCATAGCACCGGTTGCTATCTCCTCAGCAAAACGCAGGCACTAACCTCCTCAGGTGGAGCCTACTCCTCCTCTCTGTGGTGCCAGGAACTTCCCAAGAGCCCCTCTGTGGATGGGCAGGGGTGCTTGCCTGGTGCCCTGCTGGTGATGGGGCACCCAGATGCCCAGCTGCAAGTGAACTGTGTGCCTGTGGCCTGTGGCGAGGGATGCAGCACCTTGGGAGAAAGGGTGGCAGGATCAGGCCTGTGGCAGGCAGTGCAACCGGCACAGCAAAAAGTGGGGAATCGCGATGTTTCCTCACATCTCTGCTGCCCACAGAGGCTGCAGGATGGCAGCAGGACCACACACAGGGGCAATCACAGTGGCCATTCCCACATGAGGGGAGCAGAGCCCTGGTTTGGAAGGCCCCAAGGAGCAGATGAGGCAGTAGGAAGTACAGCTGAGCAGAGACCAGAGCACTCAGAACCACTGCGCAAGGTACGCCTGTGAGGGCTGATCTTGTGGGCTCAGCCTGGGCCGCAGTGACACTGCTATTGCATTGAAAGGAAGTGAATGCACTGACTGATTTGAACCCACTCCCATCCTTGCTCTCTGCATGACAATGATGACACACACAGGGAGAATCCTAGGAGCCATGATGAGTGAGCTGTGAGAGACTTCCACACAACAGCACTGCACACAAAGAGGGGATGCCATGCCGAAGGCCTGCAGCAGAGTGGGAGGCCTGGAACTTGTCCTCCACACCCTCGTGCTGTGGGCAGACAGGTGAAATGGGTCAGGTGCTGCTGCTTCCTTGAGTCTTTGGTGGCTGGGATGCATCATTCTGAGGAATCATCAGAGGAATGGAAAAGGATAAATTTGAAGGTGACCAGAGGTCTGCAAACCACGTAAGTCTGCTCATCTTGCTTCCTTCTCAGACCTTGGCCTTGTATTATCTCCTAAGTACAAGAGAAATCACAGACCCGGTGGGTTATCCTAAACACAGCAGTGGAAATAATTTTGGGAAAGGGTCCATCGGATGTACAGACCTGAGAAAAATGTAGTTCAACATATGCTGAATCACAGACTATTTGCCATTGCTTCTCGCAGTGAATGAGTCTCTTCAGGATCAGTCCCTGTGTCCCTTGTTACCTCACTGGGCTCTCAGGTACAGACAGCAATAGCACACTTCAAAGTTTGTGGATTTTACCAGTTCACATTCATGCCCAGGAATCTTCATGCACTGAATTTGTTTCCTATAGATTTGGGAAAGAGCATTGTAACAAAAACTATCTGCACTTACCAGACAAACCTGTCTAGGTAAATTAATCAATATACACCTGTACTTACTTGAAAACTCTCTGCTGACTGTATTTGTAACTTGAATGATCTGAACATTGAGAGAGTTAAAGGAATGAAAATCATGGTAAGGATGAAAACTTGAAGCATTTCTATTCATGCCACTTAATTTTTGAGTACTTTTACTTACATTAATATTATTGGAATATAATTAATTTCAATTTATTCTTTAAAATCTATCACAAGCATCTTACAACAGCCAGCTAAAAGCCAGTATCCAGCAAACTGCTCACTGCCAGTGCTCTTCTCCTGCAGTGTTATCTTTTGTTAATTCAGGCAACAGAGGTTTGCCTTTTCATAGTCCATGGCACTTTGTCATTGTTTTGCACTAACTTAGGGTGTTGCATGCTGAAATGCAGTATTCTTAGGATAATTTAAATGGAAAATATAACTTAAACCACACGTAAAGTCTCCTGTGCATCTTCAGATTTGTATTGTCTGGCACTCTTGTCTTCTACATTCCTTTATTCCCCAAATCCAATCCACATCCCTAAATTACTTGACAGTGTGCCCTGAAATATCTAGCAAGACTTACATATAAGGTGGGTGTTTGTGGCATTTATTAGTTAACAGGAAAAAATTTAGTGGTAAATTGTTTCTGGTGATATGTATTAGATTGCTGCTACGTGGTATTTGCTGTGTGTTCATATGCCATATAATCTGTGTTTTTTACCACCTATAAAAGATTAATCATAAAGGCAAACTGTAACTTCATCACAATCAAGGTAAGAAAACTGCTTTTATGGTTGCCTGGTTTTTATTACCCACAGATTTTATAGTAACTATTAGGTCTAAAATATAAAACTTGTTCATGTTCGAAAAGTTTAAATGCAGTCAGGAAAAACTTTGCGGTCAGGAGAATACACACAGTAAATGTGAGAGGGAACATTATGAAGTAGACATCAGTATACTGGCAATATTACTCAACACAGAAGACAGGGCTGAGAGTGTATTTCTCATGACTGACTTTTTCGCACTGTGGGTACTGGAAGATAAGTTTTGGGTTTGCGTTTCAGGTTCATTTTTTTAATTCATTATGCAGATATTACCACTGCAGTCGACTGTTTCTCAGCAAAGAACTCTACCTTGTCCAAAAGCCTTTCAGACACATTAATTAACCCATTGCTTTGCCAACAGGATGTAATAATTAGTAGACTTCTTGGGAAAGGAACTGAAACCAGAGATGCTGTTAAAAAAAATAGTAGAGGAAGGCCTCCTACACTTTTTATCATATACACAGATATTTAAATAATTGTTTGTCTTATGCTCTTTGCAATATGAGTAGTATTAATCCTATTTTTGGTTGAGATGAGATGGATTGGAGGTGAATCTCAGAAATACTCTGCAGAGAGGGGGTCTCAGCCAATAACCAAAAGCAGGGAACTGATGAACCATTGTTTTATCATTGTGTCACTAGGCTATTGGCATCAGACAAAATGCACAGTGATGTGGCTTTGTGTGCTTTCTTATGATATAACACAAGGGTCTAAAAAAATGTTTGCTTTCTTTAAGGAGTATCCCTACCTCTAACCACAGCCTCTTCATATGTTAAAATTTTAGGTATTTTCATCCCAGGAAAATTATATAATTACTGAAGTTACCAAAATCATCACAGTATAAAAGCCACTAGACTGGAAGTCCAACAGTCAGCAAGTGAAGAGCTTTATCCTCAATTTGTTTAAAACTATTTGCCATTTATTTTTTCCATAAAAATGCTGACTTATAGTGCTAAAGATTCAGTACAGATGCAGTGATAAACATCCTGCAATACTTTGTACAAAAGTACAGAAACAAGAGCTGCCAGTCCTGATATTCCTGATGTAAAAGGCAGTTTGAAGTTAGCTTATTCTTAAAAATCTATACAACTTTTCTCGCTCTCATTGTACAGAAGAGCAAAGCAGATTTTAAAAATCATGCATATGTCCCTTGTAAACTTGCACTAAATGTCCCTTCTCTGGTTTTTAGGTGTTGGTCATGTCTCTTTTAATGTCACCATACCACTTTTTTTTTTTCCTTCACTAAGCTTTCAAGAAAAACGAGGTAAGAACAGAATCTTTCAAACAGATACAGCATTTTGGAAATTTTCAAGCGGTCTTCCCTAAAAAAAAGGAGAACAGTATAGAGAGAGAGGAGTGTGTCCAGAAATATCTTTGAAGGTGAATATGGAAGATCCCTTTAATAATCCCTCCAATACCTGTCCTTTCTTTGCCAGCCAAGTATTTCTGTATTCAGTTGATTCCACCTCCCCATGATGAGCTGGATGTTCCTATCTCACTAAGAGACTTGATTCTGGGCAAGCAGACAGAAATGCATCATGGCAGCAGCATCTTCAGATTATGCATGGTGCAGGATTTCTCTGTAAACATCATTTTTTCCAGATTGCTACTGCCTGAAAGCTTTAGAAGTTATGCTCACAACTTGTTCCTACTCTAATAAATTTTGTGAATGTTTATGGTTGCAACAGCTCTGCTAGGGCAGGCCAGGACCAAGGCCTGACAACTTGAGTAATGCTGAAGTGTTGGTAACTGTTCACCTTAAGGCTGACACCTTCTTACATCCTTGGGCCAGCCCAGAGTGTGCACTCATACTGCCTAAAAAAATCTTTCTAAGCACTGGAGGTAACTATGCCACTGCTGAAAAATAGGTGCTAAGTAGCCTGCATTAAGACTGTCAAACTGGCAATCCTGCTCCATCTGGATCCTGAATGATTTTCCATCATCATATAACAGTATAAGGTTCATTTGCCATCTGGCTCCTGAATCAACTGCTGTCAGACAAGCAGCACCCAGCTGGTCCAGGGTCAGGATTATTTTGTTATTTGGGGTATCTCTATTTTTAGGTGCCCAGTTTTAAGTCATTTTCCTTGCTGACTAGTTATCAAAGAGGGTTGCAAGCATGGATTACTGGGAAACTTTAGCAAACCCTCTAATGGTACTCACTAGGATCAGTGTTGCAGCAGCAAAGAGAAAAGACCTGGATCTGGCATTGTTATAAATTCTAGGCCTGGGGTGTCTGCGTGCACTGAGTTCATTGGCTTATTTGGAGCTCAGGCACTTCTGCATTTTTCTTGCTCTGTTGGTGGCTTTAGGAGTAACAAATACTAAGATGAAAAAAAGAGAACCATCTTTAAATGCATTACATTTGGGACCCAGCTGTTAAAGTTCTGAAACTCATCATTATTTCTAAAAACTTTTGCCTATTTGCTTTATTCTTTTGGCCATCATCAATCCTTTCCCAGTCTCAGTTGTTTATACTTTTCCCTGAGCTTTCCTCTGAAATATCTGGTTCAAAAGTGTAATGAAGGCAACTCATTCAATGAAAGAGTCTCCTTGCCCCAAGGAAACTGCGAGGTGGAGCAGGACTTTGCCGTGAGCGCTCCATGAACAAGCACAAGTGGTAAAACAGGCACTGGTTGTGGAGCTCTCCAGCTACTGGAACACTTAATTTCTCATTTTTCATCCTTATTTCTTTTAAAGCCGTTTGTAATAAAGCTACAGCCTGAAGTGGAAGAACTCACCTTAGCTGTAAAGCTTCATTGCAAGGCAGCAAATTGCACTGTATCATAATATCAACCTTATCTAAGATTCATGGAATGAATTATACATATTACACTGCCTTAAAAATGAAACCCGGTGAAGTATTACTGTAATTTGAAAATCTAAGTGGATTTGTACAGTGAGATTTAAAATTTAAACCTGTTTAAATATTAAGCTGGTTGGGAAAAAATATTTTTGAGAAATGGTATTCAATAGGAAAAGGATCTTCATTCAGAGAAAAGACAGCCCCAAACTAATTCTGTCATAAGAGCAAACCATTAAGAAACATATTCACTAAGCAACTTCCATCTAGGAAAGCACATAAAATCACAGACACCTGAACATGTTATAATGTCCCTTAGTGTGAATTTATGCTGAATTAGGAATTCAAGGGAATGCAAGGTATCATCCCTGCAGGATGATAACAGAGACATTTGGGGCAATATGGATTGTGTTAATGTTATTGTATTGATTTATTTTGATCAAGTAAAAGAAAACAATTACTGTTGGTAGCTGATGCATGACTTTTTGTATGTATTTCTAAAAGCACAAGCCATAGAGGTGATCAAATCCCAGGGTCTCGATTGCTGATGTCAGTTCTCAGATGAAGTGGTGTTTTAGCCCACATCCTCCAGAAATCATTACCTCTTGTCATAGCAAAAGAGACACCTCTGTGAAAGCAAAGTGTGTTTCTATCCTTAATCTGCTACTTAGTTGACCAGATCAAGGACCAAAGTGGCAGATGATCTTTCATCTTATGAGCACAGTCCTGCCGGAGTTTCATTTTACCTCTTCCTCTGTGAGCATTGTAGGACTTTATAGGTACCATTTTCCTGCTTAATAATTATTGACTGTCATGCTGTTTACATACCAGCATGGTTTGGCTCTGATAAGGGTGGTGGGTAGAATGTTTTAGCTAGCAAAAAGGAGAGATTGGCCCAAACACTGTCTCACAAATGTACTTATATTAGTGAGGTCATCTTGAAATGGATCTGAAATCAGGCATTGGTTTTAATCTCAGCATTACTGAGTATGCTTCATGCACCATGTGTTCTCTAAAAAATATGCAATAAAGCAGGCTGGTGAAGTTAACCAGACAGATGGCTGAAATCCTACATGTGAGATGGATTGGTAAATGGATAGGTAAGGACATGGATGGGTGTTTCAAAAAGCAGAAAAAAGGGTAGTTGATTACAAAGCTAGATAGAAAATGGAAGGTATTATAAAAAGAAATATGGGATAATATAAACAGAGCCCTTAATCCAGTTGACTGTAAATCCTTTTTCTTAATTGGTTTAGAAACTGTGGGCTGTAATGTGAGACAGAGGGCTCTCAGCTGCTTTTCTTCTTTGCTGACTGGAATCACATTAAGTGGAAACAATAGCAGAGCTGACAGCTCCTTGTCTGTAGGGGCACTTGGAGCTAATCTGCTATTGAGACTAATACAATTATATAGGATTATAGGATTGCCACTGATACACAGATTAGGGAACTCCCAAAGGGAGTTGCATCTTGGGGTATTACAAAGGGAGAAAATATACAAGGGTCCCAATTACCTAAAAGTCAAGGGGGAGAGCCACAAAGATATATTTGGATCTATTTTTCCCAGACTTACGTGCATACACAAGAATCTCAACCCAGCAATAGCAGAACAATGCAAGAGACTTTAACATGTATTGTTTTCTCCATACACACTGCTCCAGTTCTGGCCTGAGCAATCTGAGGTCAAAGAAAAAATGCTGATTTCAAAGTGCTGTCTTGCAAGGAAACCACTTCAATGCAGCAATTTGAAATGCAGGTACAACCCAGATCCAGATTTCATGTAGCAGCTCGCTGTCCTTGCTTTCCCCCTTCCTGTGCACGCACAACATGTTAAGAAACCAGCCCATAAACAGAATGATGTCAAGTCTCCTGTGTGGGTTTTGAGTACCCATAAATACCTCAGTTGTGAGCCTGGGCCTTACATCCTCTTACAGCTTCGTACTCTGAGAGTACAGAGCTGGGTTGTCACAGCCCTCTGTGAATGTGTGTGCTGTAGGCTTTGAGCTGACATTCTGCTACCAGCTTCTGGGTACCTTATGCCTTTAGTGAGCTACATTCTTAACAGCACCATAAGGTGTGTAAATACAAATGTCTTAAATTTAAAACTTATTAACCAACTCACCACAAGTCACATAAAAAGTCTGCATTACTGTAGCTATCCCAGGTCTCTAGTTACCAGGCCACATTTCACATAAAACCCCTTAAATTCATATATTTCATACATATTCTTTTCCCCTGGCCAGTTGGCAACAAACTGTAAGCATGCTGTTCCCATTATTCCTATTCCCAACTCCAGGACAAACAGCTGCAATGCTGTTTAACAGCACTTGCTCATTTGACAATGGTAAGTAGAGAACTTCAACAAAGCTTCCCACTTCCTGTTCATAGTTTGGTCCAGGCATCTAGTAAGAGATTCCCAGCTCCTGAGTTCTAGCATAGGAAGAAAAACAGAAACATGAAAGCAAACTATGATTATCTCATAGCAATGAATTATGACAAAACTAGGAATAAAATTTTATTGACAGCAAAGATCAGCACTTGCTGGACCACATGGCTGTAACTCAGATCTGGCCGTTACTAACGGTTGTGAAGGAGAGGACTGGTTTTCTCATTCCAAACTTTAAAATATTTTTCCATGTGTCCAGGATGAAATTATAAGAGAACTAATGCTGCTTGCCTTTTTTTTTTATTTATTTATTTATTCATTTTATTTTAGGCAAGTACCACTTTTATAATACTAAGTAGTATCTCCCCAAAAAAACAGATTCTTTAAGTCTTGACCTGGGGGAACTTTGGTCTCCAATAAGAGCTACACATGTGCCTAAGCATCCTTGGGAACTCATCCTTCATTTTCTTTTAGTCAAAGCATAAAACCAAGCAGCTTTCAGGGCTTGAACCCTTCAGGTCTTGAACCTGTATCAGGTGCTACCCAAATGCCAAGACACTTTTAAGATTAAAGGAGCTGGGTCGTAGTTTGGCCTCCAGCTTCATCCATCTCTTTCTTCTTGAGTAGATGAGGTCTGATCTCCCTTGGTGGTGCCTGAGGGTAGGTTTCAAGAAGTGTCTTCCCACTGTCTGGTGTCATCCTTTAGCAGACAAAAGCCAGTTCCTCTCTCTGAACCAAACTGCACACCCTGAGCATTGTGTTTTATATGGATCTAGAGCCTGAAGCACTGCCTGAGGGACCAACCTGAATTACTTTCCTAGAGAGACTGTGCTGCCTGCCAGTTTTAGCTGTCATCTGAGAAACATCCAGCTACTGCAAACTGGGGAAAGAGCAGGCAGGGGCTGATTCTGAGAAGCAGTTCATTGATGGAGGAGGAAACAAGACAAATTCCTTTAAGGGAACATAATTCTAATCATGGTCCCTGTGTAAATAAATCAAAGGCTCTCTACTTCCTACAGATCTCCCATATTGACAGGAGGTTTGCAACAAGACGTACAGTTGGCCTTTCTATAGAGATTCTATTATTTATTAGTTGCTTACCTCACTGTTGACTTGATTCAGAAGGAAAATAGCTTCCTCCTGCCAGATTGCTGTGGTTGGGCCCAATTAATGGTCCATCCTCTATTTCTTTTTTTCTTTTCATTTTTTTGTATTTTTTCCACACACACTTTAAGAGGACTTTTCCCTCTGACCTGCATTTTTCTGCCTTTACAACAATTTCCAGTCACTAAAATGAACAAGTTCCCGCTAAGGCTAATACAACATTATGAAGCTGGAGAAGTAATGCCCTGACACACTCAGTGCAGATGAAATTTTGTCTCAAACACAGGGCAGGCTGCCTGCACATTCAGAAAAATACTTATAAGTCCAAAACCTTGCCTATTTTTTGTCCTTAGTACATTATGTGACTCACTACAAAACAATACCTCTCCCTATAGATCCAGGTTTGAAAACACAGTATATTCATCAAATTTCTTTTCCTTTTCTTAGCAACCAGGGAGCTATAATTTATTTTTATTTGTAGGAGAGCTCAGGCTCTGAAAGCACTCTCTCTAGGAGATAGGTCATCCAAGCTTATTCAGCAGGCTAAGAGTCTGTACCCCAAAATTAGATCAAGCAGAGATTAGCTTCAATCACTCTTTATTTGTGTTTGGAGTACAGAAATTTAAAAATGGGACTGAGTGAGTGAAAACGGAGAGTATGAGTCTGCCAAATCCCTTGGGCATTTAATCTAACTTAAAGCCAAGAGCTTTGTGGAGGAACTGTCTGACAGCAAGAGCAGGCTCTGTGCTTGTAGGGTCCTGTGTGTGCACAAGAGATGGATACAGCTTCCCATCTGCCTGGGCACTGGGGGCACAGAGAGGCGCAGGTGCAGCAGGGAATATAAAAGGCAGTTAATGTGCAGTATGAACAGGAGTGCTACATAAAGCACTTTAAAGTGGGACAAGTGACAAAGTGTCTTGGTTTTTATAGGTAAAAAGCATCTTGTTAGGGTCTGAAATGGGTTAGACACTGGAGCTTACCGAGGAGTTTTTATGACAGAAAGTGAGGTTTGGAAGGAGGGAACAAGGGGAGGCTGAGCAAAAAGCAGCCCTAGGAAACTGAAGTCGGAGAAAACAGCCTGCCATGGAGAGAGCTGCCAGTGCAGACTGTCGAAGGAGGGTCATCTAGAAATGAGGCAGTCACTTACATGTGTATGAGAGGTCTGTATGGCTGTCACAGACCTGTTTACTTATAGCCTCTAACCTGCACTAGTGCAGTGCTTAAACAATTCCAAGCAAAGATGGGACAGCTTTGCTCCTGAAACCCCACAGAGTGTTAGACCTAGTGACTCTGTCCCAGGGCTGCCATAAGGAGCCCTGCTGTAACCCTGTGGGGTGCCATCAACAAAGCAGAGCCCACAGCAAACCTTGTGCAAGGGTCCATAGCTTTGATTTCCCACGTTCCCACAGGACCAGAAGTAGCAATAAGTGCTGCAGCCAGTAATGGCCTTGAAAACATGAGCAGATGAGACAAGTTTATCTTAGTTAGCAATGCTGTGCTTTCAAAATGGTGTGCAGGGAGCTTGAACGCAGCAACCTTTATAGCACATTCATACATCACCTGCAATATGCAAATCCACATATCCACATATTTGCCTGGGCAGACCTGTGGGATCTACCACAAAGCCAAACACAGCTGCATGTGTAGGAGTATGTGTGGGATTCAGAAAACAAATGAGCTTGAAGTACTACAGGGCAGATTGGATTACTATATACCTAAGAAAGACACCACAGGTATTATACAGGATACTATGGAGGGAATTTGACTCAGTGGCCTTTCTTTCCGATTGCTCTTTTGTACAACTGCTAATTGTGATGCAAGAGAAACATAATTGCTTGTAATAACATGGAGAGAATCAATAGCACCGTTTGTTCACAGATATAACCTGAGTTTCTCAGGTGTTCAAGTAGCCACTGGTCAGCAAAAATATTTGTTGCAATTTTAGTTTACATATATATGTGGAGATTGAAAAAGTGAATATGATGAATTATTGTTCAGTCATTACTGAAGAAATACAGCTACAATTCAAGAGTGGGCAAAAATACTACTCTGCTGCCAGATTTATATACACAGCTTTAATCTTGGTTATATATGAGAGGAGCTGAATGTTTATGGTTGTCTAACCAAGGGACTATAAACCTTGAGAATAGACAAAGACAGAAAAATAATGTAATTCAAATGAGTATGGAGGGTCAATCAGAATTAAGAAAAGAGAAAGGAGAGGAGAGAAACTGATTTAATTGAAGCAGCATTAGGAGGCTAGATATTAAAAATGTTATTTCCCCCATGCTTGACTAAAAACTGCCTTGTAGACATGAAAGGCTGTTTTTCATAATCACAAAAGGTATTAACATGTGCATGGAATGACAATGAAAATACACTAGGACCAAGATTTCTAAGAAGCAAATGATAATTTTGAGATGTTTCTACCAAGAGTTGTTCACCTTAGGACTCACAAAGGACTCTGAAGTCTCTCTTTCAATGACCCTTCAAATGCCTCTGAAAAATGGAAAGTTGAATGTTAGAAACCAGAAACCCCAAACATCATAAATCATGTCTTCAAAACCTTGTTCTGTAATAAGAGAAGAAAACTCATGATTTTCTATATATAACTATCCTGGAGTGCTTTGGGATCTCAAACATTGGAGATGTACTAACATATACTTTTGATCCCCAAACATTTTTCAAAACAATGTATCTGTCAAGACTATCACCACAGATGAGTGCATTCTGAAATTCAGCAGCTACATAGAGGTGTTCAATACCACAACCCAGGAGCTCAGGACAGGAAGTAAAGGCTATTGTAAGCAAATAAAACTGTGAGAACGAAATTCGGGTGGCAGACAATAATATTCCAAATTGCAGCCTGATTAGATCCATTTCTTAGGACTGACCAAGAGCTCATTGGGATTTTTAATGAGCAAAAACATTTCAGGAGTGATCAGGGCATTAATACCACCATCCCATGCCATTCCATGTGGCTTTGGCTATTCTATCTACTTTCCAACTTTTGTTCCAGAAGACTATGGAGGTAGAGACTCTCTCCTGTCACAACAACAGGTGAAGTTCAGGGAGGATGTTCAAGAGTGTCTGAGATAGTACTGTGTTAAGGCATTTGAATCCCAGCCCCCATGTCTCATCTAAAAGACACTAAAAGTGTATTCATTGACCTGAGCCTGTGAAGAGACAGATAAGAACCATCACACGGTAGGCTGGTACTCTGGCAAAAAAGAGCAGACTAGGGAGCAGCAGAACACAGTTTTGCCACAGCCATGAGCATTGGAATAGCCCTCTGTCACAGAGCTTTTCAAGCAGACAAAAATGGAGATGTATCAGTGTGATGAACCCCTGTTCAGCCTAGGACACTTCACTTCCTTCACGTTGCTCCAGAGGGAGATGGAGAGGAAAGTTTTCTGCCACCTACCTGCCCAAGGCCTGGGGCAATGAACATGTGTGGGAATATACAACCAACGTCTCCCCTAAGACCAGTTTTTGTTTTAGTGAGATAAGGGAATCAATGTGTTAAAAGCAAAGCATGTTCATATTTTACACTTGCATGTTTTAAACAATATTAAAAAGATTATTTCAGACTCTTTAGAACATAGAGTGAAAGAGTAGTTAGAAACTCCACGCTGTGAACCTAACAGTCTGTAACTGCTTGTTAAACCGTAAAACTTTTCAAGTTAACATAATGGATTCATGGATAGCAAGGTCTAGGGGGATGAACCATTACACTCATCAACTCCAACCTCCTGCATATGACACAGTCCAGAGCATTTCACCCAGCAATACCACCTTCAAGCCCAATAATTTATAGCTGAACTGTGCCATCTCTTTCAGAAGGAAGGACATCCAATCTTGATTTAAAGACTCTAGGCGATTAATTTACCACATCCCTTTACCATCTGTTCCAGTGGTTAATTATCTGCAGTTAAATGTGTATCCTATTTGCAGTCTGATCTTTGTCGACTTTAGACTTTTATCTACCTCTCTGTGTGGACATGAGGGCTTGTAATACTTTGATATTTCCCATGCATTAGGACTGAAATGTGATGCCTAGACTGAAAATTTCAGGTTTGGAGTTTTGTTTTGGTTTCTCTCGTCGAAATCTTAACACAAAGACTTTCAAGGCATTGGCACAACACACTATAATATTTCATTTTGGAGCAATTTCAATGACTCAGTGTTAATGGCATATAGTATTCCAGATTTTGAGGAATAAAAATATTATGTGCACTTCATCTGTTTGTTTAAAGTGGTTTTTCCTAATGAAGGCTGTACTGTGCTGAAGTGTGGAAGCACGAGTTTGATCTAGTGGCAAGAATGAGGAGTGCTGAGAGTTTTAATTCTTCTACCCTGATCCCAGTTCTGCCACTGTAATTTGATTTGTGAGCCAAGGAAAATCACCTCAATTGTAGTTAGGGGGTGTTACAAAGTACACAGAGATTTTTAGAAGCTGGGTTGGTTGAACCACACTAAAAAATAGCATCTGACTCTTTTGAAGACTTAGTAATTTCATTTAGAGTGATTTTAAAGTCCAATCCTTACCCCAAACTTTTGAGTTTTAAGTATATCATACCACCATAAAAAGCATTTTATCTACCAATATGTAAATACTTTTTTGTGAGCAACCAGGCACACCGTTTTGGACCTGCCATGTGCAAATGCAGATATAATTTTGGTGCTGGCATTGCTTTATTGTTTCTCTTCAGTTATTGTTATTGCCATGTCCCCTTTATAACTTTATTCTGTGTCACATTTACCTGAATAATCCCACTGCCTACTAAACCCTGAACTCCATCAATTCTCTGGTGTTGCACTTTGGCTGTTTTTCCTTCAAATGCTTTCCTATAGCTGAATAGTCTAAGTTCCTGGAGGATGACCACTTCAAATTACTGTTTTCTCAGAAATGCTTTATCTCCATGAAGTGCAGCTTTAAGGTCTTAGTCTGTATTTTTCACAATACAGAGTAAAAACTTTCTCCTCTCTCTATAAGCAATTAAATAAGGCTCTTTCAGTTTGCTGATTTTATCATCTGAGCACAAAGAGTTCCTCAAACACCTGGTATTTTCATTACCTAAATATCTCTTCCCTGTGCCACTAAAGTCTTCAAATTTATCAACAGCTTGCACTTTTCTTGGTAAAGAAACCCACTATTCCTGGTTCCACAATCATATCTGGTTTCCTTGAGGCACATAAAAGTAGTCTCCCATGTGCAGTAGAAAGCCTAGAGTTAACTAAAATGTCCTCCTGCTCAGGGTGCCCTGACACCTCTGCAGAGTTGTCCAATGTCCCCTTGGCCAGGCCATTCCCAGCTGGCCTACAAGCTCCCTGCAGACACTTCCCCAGCTGCCCTTTCCTGCCTGACAACAGAGACACAGCTCCATGCAGGGCTGTTACATACATGACTGGAATTTAATATTTGCAACCTGCTTTGCAGTAGCTCCTCTCCTGGTGCTTGAGGGACATCCCATGCCTTGTGAGAGTGACAGCCCCGTGACTGCAGGCACTGGTGCAGCTTTGCTGAACACAGTCCAAATTCACACTCTTGGTCACTGCCCGATAACTTCTGTGCACAGACAAGATCGTGGCGATAGAACCAGCCTTGCTGTGATAATAAAGGTTCTCTTCCTTTCTCCAAAGGGATCTCCAGGATGCATAAGGAAGGACCAGTGCCTGCTTCTCCTGCCAGACAGTGCTGTGCTATCCCTTCTGTTCAGGAAGCAATTAGCACTGAATTCTGGCAGGGTACCATAGATGGCCAGAAAACCAGAACTTCAGGAGTTAATTCCTTCCTAATCCTCTCTTTCAACAGTCATGGAATGCTCCTAGATCTCCTTCAATCAGGAACTTTAATTAAGAATATCCTTTCTTGAGCCTAATTAAAACCAAAACCCAATTGGGTAGTTTTAGAGATGATCCTACAGTGACAAGAAAAGCAGCTTCAAACAGCCACAGAATTATTGCAGTAGTGTAAATGCAAATGGAGACACTTCAAGGAAGTCCACGAAATTCCTCTTGATTTCAATTATCCTCTTCTTTGAACTGGTGTAACCTCAAGCTTTATTTCCTTGACCTCAACTTTTCTCAAACCAGCTGGCATATTCTGGATAGTAGCTTTATTAGCTGAATCAAGATAAATCCCTGGAGACAGTGATCACATGGAGGTACACAGATTACCTCATGGGGAGGCAGTTCTGCTAAGTCATGAAACAAGTAAGAGCTGCAACTGTTAAGAGCTTTTCCTCCCTCTACCTGTGTTTTACTCTTGATAGTTAATGTATTCCCAAGATGCATCAGACGTTGTGATCCTCAGCAATGTTTGTGCTTACATTGTACAGACAATAACAAAAGGTGAAAAATGCTGTCTGTGTCTCTACAGAAAACACAACATGAAAAAGCACTTCCCTTGAAAGATCTATTTATTCAACTGAAGTTGGCAGGTACTAGCTCAGACACATTTGAGAGTACCAGAAACCTATGGCTGGGGAAGTGCACTGCAAATCTAGCCATGGCTGACACTACAAAGTATGATTGTCTGCAGCAGGAGTTAATGGGAAATGAAGCAAGGGCTCAGTCTGAGCAAGATGGGAGCACTGGCCACCCAGACGATCCAGCTCTCCTGCAGCAGCAGATCTGGCCCATGACACAAAGCAGTGATCTTCTTATCAGAAATAGCTTAAAAACACTGCTGTATTTTTGTCTTGCATTGAATTTTGCAAGGCACACAAAAGTCAGACCAAGGTATCTGGCTATTGTGCTACACTGGGAACAACGTTTCCTCTGATCCGTATTAAATTTATGCCTTTTTATTTCATCAAGACCTGAGTTGCATTTAGGCCATGGGACAGAATGGAATTTATTATCTCTTGTCTGTTATCTTCTCTATTACTTTGCACTTTTCAAATTAAGTCATCCTAGTCTTTTTTAACTTCATCTGGCATAGACTCTCCCATTCCTTCAGGTCTTTAATAATTTTGTTGGGCTCTATGCCTGCCTTAGTCTCTGCAATGGCCATGTAGAAATGAGCAACCCGAACTGAATGCAGTAGTTTGCTTGGAACTATAACACTGATCAGCGTAACATGTTCATATGTTCTATGTTATTCTTCCCTTTTTCATACAATCTGACATTTCTAATGTTTCTTTATTTTTTGTCAGCTCTGCATACAGAGATGATGTCTTCATTGACATCCTTTTTTTTACTCCAGAGAGGTTGCAGCAGATTAAAACCTAATCCCTGCATATGCATACATACATGCTTATGCTCAGTAGTTCTTTGTAAAGTGCATTGTTTTGAACTTCTCAGTGCTAAATAGTCCAAATTCATATCAGCAAATTACCCTGAAACTTACAGGAGGTCTCTGGTTACTTTCTCCAAATTCTGCTTTTCTTCCCTTCTCATCCCCCCTTTGCAACATTTGATACCAGGGATTTCACTAATAGGATTCCCACTCCCTCCCTCAGTCCCAGCTCCCAGTCAGGGAGCCTTTCTTGACTGACAAATCAGACTCCTTGAGTATTGTTCTTAGCCCATCCACTCTCTTTTGCCATGCCACTCATTAGGAAGACTGCCTGATATTCACAGTAGTTATTCACAGTAGTGTGCTGACATGGTTTTCGATATATGATGATATACTTGAGAGTACAATTAATCATTTGAATTGTCTGCCTGTTGAATTGTAGGTCATTCAAGTTTTTTCATGCTTAAATCTACACAGATTGCTCTGGAGATCCCAAAGAATTGGCTGCTGTTTACGCATGTACAGACAAAATCCTTCTAAAAGAAGTGAGCCTCTGAGTTGGGAGCTGCCTTGCCAGACATGAGACTCCCAAGGAGACAGATCGTCTCACATATTGATACAACATCACAATGCAAATATCAGATTGCAGTGTCGGGACAACATGCAACAAGTGTTCTGTGGCTCTCTCAAAATCCATTCGATGTGATCCATCCCTCCTCTCATTCCTTCTGTCTGTGCACAGCAAATGTGGTTTGTTTCCTATTTCTTGCTGGATGCTTGGAAAAATAAGAGATGAAGGCTTGAAAAACATGCTGCATACATTAGCTGCCCTCAAGAGCCACAAATAACCCTATTATTCTTCCAGAATATTTATATTACAGTGATGCCTAGAGGCTCCAGCTAACTGCAGGGCTGTACAAAACCAGGCTGTGTGCCAGCCATGCTATAAATGCATGTTAGCACACAGCCCATTCTCCAATGAGCTTGAGATCCTCACTGCAACCTCTTGTACATACCACAGAATTAGAGTATTTTTTTCCCCTTAAGTGTCCCTGTGAGACAGGGGAGCTCTATATATCTGCAGTGCTCTCCCTGCAGCCAAACCCCTGGACAGTTCTGGTAGGAAATTAGTGCAACAAAGCTCAAGGTGTGATCTTATGAGAGGGAAAGCTGGTATTTATTTCCCAGATCTCCAAGTTGATTTTACCTGCTCATACACACACAGCTTTCATACAGTCATACTGTTTGTCTTTCTCTAAATACTTATTTTGTATAGACATGTATTATTTTGAAGAAGAAGGCTATTTTGATAATCAGCTCCAGGTCATATAGAAAGTGCACATGTGTTTACAATATATGCTAAAATTATGATGTATTTCCAGTCAAGGTGTTAGTAAGAAACAAGGGAGTTTTCAGCTGCAGAAAAGATTATGGGTACATAAGTGGATATATACTAGCAAACCCACCTCTTAAAGTCAGTAGTTTGAAGAATCTCTTCAGGTGACAGAGATTCAGGAATGCAAAGTGCAGTGTTGCTGAAGAGTTACAACAAAGTCTCCTCGCTTCAGTCAATACACCATCCTTTTATGAGGAAAAACGTGTGAACTGAAGAGCAGTTTGCATTACATTCCTCACAGGGTACCCTGCCAGGAGTAACACCCTCCCCACATAGTGCAGAGGCTAAAGGTCTTGGGATTAGAGTGAACAAGGTCAATGTTAATTAATGCTTTAACTAATCACAGGTTAAGTGCTTCCAGCCACAGGCAACCTACAATATTGGCTTAATCTGCCATATATATGGAGCTGCTGTGATTGTAGTAATTTTTTTAAAGTGTATGTATATATCTATTTGTTGCATATAATAATGAACCCAGTATTAAACTTTCAAGAAGTCAGAAATATTTTTCAGGACTAACCTTCAGAGCTGGATACCTTTATTTAATTGATTTACACAGACAAGCACCTAAGTACCCCCAGCTTTTTAACTTTGACTGCAGTTTGGGGCCTGATCAGTGCCCGGACAAGTGCAGGACTACAATGGGCTGGCACTTGGAAGCAGTGGCCACTGTTTTGCTACTGGTTATACAGAAACCTTCATTCATAACTCATGGCTTTTCTCTTCCTGGGCAGTGTGTGGGCCAGAGATACAACCACAGAGTTCTAGGATGAGACCAACAGACCAAAATCAAAAACAAACCCCCAAAACAAACAGCAAAAAAAGAGGGACTCACAGAAGAACGAGAAAAGTGAAGCACTTTCACCTCCAGGTCATAAACATCTCTTTTGATCTCTGTATCTCCTATTTCTGATCTGACAAGTATTACAAATGCCAAGCCCACACCCCGCTTCCCTCCAGTGATGAATGGGCTCCGGTGTTTCTGAAAGCCTAAAGAGCTCTCCCTCTGGGCCACCACATTTGATAAAGAAATGAAGCCTGGCGATTAATAATTCCCCGGGCCGAGTTTTTGTTTAATAACTATTCTGGCAGTGATAGATCTAAAGGGCGAGGGTGTGGATGTGCGTGCATGTGGAGGGAGTAATTTGATTGTGGCCAGGAGATTTGGCAGGCTGGCATTACAAAGCAGCTCTTTAGCAGTGGCTGAAAAACCAGCATGACAAATCACTCCGCTCCCTGCTTCCCCAGCCTACCCCCTCTCAACAGAGCTATCTCATTAGGCTCAAGCCAGCCAATCCAAGCCTATGATTTGGGAAATATTTCCTTCTTGACATTCAAGAGAACAATTCCTTACCCAGGGAAAATTACATTTAAAAATAAATGGAAAAGCATCAATCAGCTAGGAAAATATATTCAGCTTTTTGGATCTCTGGAGAGAAAGTGATTTTTTTTTTTAATTTTATTACATTTAAATAGGACTGAAGGCCATGGTTTGATTTTTTAAAAACTGAGATAACTAAGAAGATAGCACTGTAACACTTGCATATAAACCATTATGTTTTCTTTATATAGAGACAGTATTTTTCATTAAAGCTAAATCTTGAATATTTACAGACCTGTGGAGATGTACTAGAAGATACCTATTACTAGAGACAGATATGCTATATAGCATGAGAAATTGCAAGGCCTATTCTCAGGTGATTTGAATGTATTTTTTCAAACCAACATGCCAACTGTGTTTCCAGGTGAGATTTTTAAGAATTCTCAAGCCTCCTTTCAGGATTTAAAAAGAAGATAAAATTAAGTAACTTTCCTTTAAAAGCAGTTCTCTCTACTGAACAGCATTTTATTCATTCTTGCTTCCTTAGTCCAGAAAAATATGAGAGTCAGACAAGCCACTGAAGGGTAATTTCTTCAGGTGTAGTAGCTCCAAACTTGACCTGTACAGGACAGTGTTCTTTATAACTCCTCAACCCTATGCACTGAGCCAAAAGAAAACAATCACATTAGTGACAGCTTTCCTGGAGCATCCCGAAATCCTAGCTGAGTTCAGGGATGGGTGCCATGCCATCCTGTGCACATGTCTGTCTCAGGTTGTTGATACCTCACAGTTCTGGACATCTGTCCTCTCCCAGCCATGGCTAGTGCTTGTCAGGCCTTTCTACTGCTATGCATCCTGCATCCCCTCTGCCACTGGAGATTACCTCCCTGACAGGCAGGTTAAATGACTCCAGCACATTTCACCCAGAGTGAGCTGGAGTGGCTTAGGCATCTTAAATAAGTGAGTCTTTAAACATCAGCTGACCTATGACAGATGGAATTGGAAGAGTTGTGGAAAAGAGTCTCAGCAGCCAAGGGTGCTCAGGCAGAATTATACAGCAGCAGAATCAGGAACATAACCCAGGTTTTCTGGCTCCTAGTCCAGCTTCCCTGTCGATGAACCTCGCTGCCTTTTCATCTCTCAGAGAAAAATACATTCAGCCAAACCTCCTAATGAGATTCTCTATGAATGTATCTAAGGAGATATTTTCATATTATGAGAGAGATTATGAATTTTATCCAAGGGGTAAATAACCCAGCAAATTAAATGTGTCATTTCTAGGCCATGAAAGAAGAATTCATTACATCACCTTTTCCTAATGCGACATTATAACTGATCGGGTTTAATTTCTGCAGTCCTGCAAGCTTTACCATGTCCCATAATTCACTGCAAAGTATTGGAATGCAGGCTTTGCCCATATCATTACATGAAGATGAAATGCTAGTGCTGCTCTGAATTACATTCCTATTCATTTTACTAATTTTTTTAGGTATTTGCTTCCCATACATAAATTGTTACTATTACATAAAGATTCTCTAAGGCACCTTGCTGACAATTTTACCTCTGTTTTACTCTGAATTAATAACAAAATGCAAATCAGTAGCAGTAGGGCTTTTTTCCTTCTGCTTAATACAATGCGTGGATAACAGAGCACTTAAAGATTTACAATATATATTAATAGCATTTAAGCACCTTCAGTGTAGATACACATATGATTTTCATCCTCCCCTTTTATACTCACCTTTTCCTATATTTTGCTGGGTCTCTGCACCTCACATACTTCAAAACAAGGACACTTCATTACATTCTTTCTTCTCTGCCCCTTTTTTTTCAGTTGGCAGCAAAAACTGTCTCACTACTTAAAGAAAAATGACCACTCATCCCATCTGCCACCCCCTACACTGCAGAGTAAAATCTCAATATATCTGGTCACCCAGATAAATCCAGGCAGCATTGTCAAGGCTGAATGTCAGGCCACAGTCACAAAGGCTGCTGCTCTATTAAATTCTTTAGCCAATAAAACACTGGTGTGGCAGCTTTAGTCAATGCCATAATAAGCAATAGTCAGTTGTTTGTGAAGTCAGACAGTTTCTAGGACTGTGCTGGATTTTTACCTAATTTACCCAATTAAAGCTATTGATTGTGCATACAATATCTTTTCTATTGATGACACCACTCAATTATTAGTTTTTATTCAATAGCAAAGTGACAGACTTCTTTTAAAAAAATAATACTTAAAAAAAAAACAGTTCTATTAATTATTCCTGCAGATTTTATGTGAAAAGAATTTACAAACTAACATCTTTTCCCCCGCAGCAATTTTGACTTTGTAATAGGAGGACAGTTTTGTGGATGTGATGAGCCACATGAATGAACCATCATCTCCACCATCATATTTCATCTTCTCCCTGGAACAGCCCAGCCAGCACTATTAACCATTCTTGCTTTTCCAAGAAAGTATTCCTTCCTCCCCTTCTTCTCTGGGGTTCAAGTAGTTTTGTAGTATCTTTACAAATTATCACCTTTCCCTATCTCTGTTACCTGTTTTTTTATAAAGATGACACACTGACCCCAGCCTGAAAACTATTGCCAAATTCAGCATCTTTTTCTGGATGTATTTGGTTTGGATCCATCACCATTCTGAGAGACTGTGCAGCTCTGATCATTCCTAAGCTGTCCTGAAAACAAAACAAAACAAAACAAGCCAGAAATAATAGCTTTCCCTTCTTGCTTAAGGTGCACTAAAACCAGAAGCTAGAATACTAGTGCATCACCTTCCAAGTGCACAGCACCCTAGAGGCACCACCTACTTGCTGAGTCCACAGCACTCAAGAAGGAATTTGAGGAAGTTGTCACACACTTCTCCAAAGGCAGCCCATTTTAAAATATTGCTTATTTCTAACAGGACCTGAACATCTGTTCCAGTAACTCAAGAAGGAATATTCCAGCAGGGTCAGGAAGAACATGGCACGTTTCATGCCAGGTACCAGCTGCAGTGCTGGAGCACATGAGCAGCTCTGAGTGCCAGAAGCCAGCACTGGGTGGCAGGCTAGGACAGCACTTAGTAGTGACTCCCAGCCCTGGTGCAACACTTCTCAGCTTCTCCCACTTCTCCTTTCACCTGCAAAAGGCTACAACAGCTTTTGTTGGTTGGTAGAGCACGAGGAGCCCATGCCCCCAGCACTGAGGACTGCCTTGCTCTATGAGGTGTTCCTAAGAAACCAGCCAGAGCTCTCCCTCTCCCTGCAGCCAAAGGAGGCTGCAGATATTGGTTCGCTCTCTTCTCTCTTTAAACCTGAAGTAAAAACGTCTTTGAGAGGAAAAAGCGTGACTGGAATTTGTCCAGGCAGCTAATCTCATGGGTATAATTTTAGAATAGAGCAGTCTGGTAGTCATGAACATTACCAAGTGTATCTTGCACTGCATCCCAGTGTTATGTAAAAACAACTTGGGAGTCACTAGCCTTCATCCCCAGAAAAGTAACTACTAAAACCTTCCCCCACCACCACTAGTAAGGGTGATCCCCTGGACACACATCAGCCCTTCTCCATCCCTAGGAAAAGAAATTAATCTCTTGGACATATGGGAGAATGCTTGTCGGACAAAGTCAGCTGATGGGGACAGAGATGTTTCGGTTCTCCACAACCAAGCTACTGACACTTCTATGCACCTTTGCAATCTCCTTTCCATGTGTTTGGGTGCTGTGTTACAGTCCAGTCACTTCATCTCCTCCTGGGCCTACTGTGATTCACACCAAGTGTCTGCAGCCCATTCAAACACCCAGGCCCTGTCTGAATACATAAAATGCTAATCTCATTAGATTTCTCATTTTCAGTGTAATATTGTCACAGTGCTATGCACCACTGCCACAGATTAGCAGGCTTGCCAGAATGGAGCCCCGCTAATGAGTTAATCCAAATAACACTCAAATCCCCAATCAGATTTAAAGCCATCTAGACAGAGGACCCACCAAGGATGGTGGAGGGGGAGGAGGGAAGAGGGTCAGCCTTGTTTTGACAGAAGCAGTTGTCAATTAAGTGAGAGAGGGGTATATGGGAGGAGCAGGCACGCATTTTTTTCTTTGGGAGGACAGGCTCAGTCAAACTTCAAGTTACCATGCATGGCCAACAACCCAAATGGGCCTGAGAAATAGTTTGCAGTAACACATATATCTGTATGGACTGTCAGATTCTGACTTGGGAGAAAGACACTTAGCCATAAAAACCGGAGCCAGCAAAGCTACTGTTGCCATCGTCTAATTGACAGCACTTGGAAGGTCTGAGCAGCTTTTAGCTCTGAGCTTGATTCATTCCAGCCAGGAACCTGGAGCTGAGGGGAAGGGATGGTTTTCATGTATTAGTTTCTTATTCTGCCAGTGACCCAACATGCTGAAGAGACACACAGAGGCTCAAAGGAAAGGCACCAAGGGACACACACATCTCATTGTTTGCATTTGAAATAGGTTCGTAAAACATAGCTGCACTCTGAAGTGTAGAGCTGGCAGGGATGTCTTTTATTTTTCCTCATCCTTTTAAATTAAACTGCTCTTTTAGTGGGGAAATACTGAATTACTGAAGCTGAAAAATGTCATGAGTACATACTGGCTTCATTAGGTCTCCAGTAAGACATAGTTCCAGCTTAGGTTTAGGAAACTGTGTCCAGAGGCCAAAAAACACCTCAGAACAGGCTGACTAGCAGAATAATGTCTCAGAACAGGGGAAAACAAGAACACAGCAGGGTCACCGACACCTCCAACCAGAATATAAACACTAGCTCTTCAGGATAACACTTTCATTTATCCCAAATATTGTCCATAAAATACATCTTGAAAAGCCTCAGCTTTACTTCACAGAGAATAAAACCTTTTTTGCAACGTTGGCCTATATCTCTGGACAGAAATACTGTTTCCTGTTCAACAATTTACCAAAGAGTGCCTAAAAACCAATATATCTTTCCATTGGACCTATTTCCTCCTTGTGGATCAAATCCTGTACATTTTACTCAGGAAAGTGGTCCACTGCCCACAACAGGATCTTTTTGCCAACGGTAGGAAATAAGTCTCACATCCTTTAATGAAAATCCAAGAGCTTAGCACCAGGACCACTTAGTTGCAGAGAAGAGAAGCAAAATGCATTTTATGCTGGCATGTGTATCACCAACAAATTTGTCTGCAAAGTTTTACTTCAGTCTTTCATTTGACTCTTGATGGATGGAGCTAGGAAGAAAAAGTTTTGACTCTCAGATGCAGAATTCAGCTAAGCAAAGCTGCTGAGAGAATCCTGTTTTGACTGGTAAATGTAGCCAATTTGTTATGGAAATTCTTCTCTCTAGCAACTTTTATCGAACAAATGTTGTGCTAAGAAAACCTTTCTTCCCAGAAGCCATGCTTCTCAGCATATCCCTATCTGTGGTACTTTAACTACCCTGGCAACTGTCAGAGCATGCAAGGCCCCTGGTCTGAGTCAGAATCCGAAGAAGTCAATGTGAATCTGCCTGTTGATGCAGGACTCGATGCAGGACTTAAACTGCATTGTGTGCAGACAGAATCGCTTGCCAAAGTCTCTTTCCAGCTCTCACTAAGCACACAGATAAGTAGCAAGCAGTGCATCCAAAGAAAGAGAGTCCATTTTGGTTTATTGTGTCATAGCTCCATTAAATTGTCTTGATGAAAAAGCATGCCAATATGCTGCCAATTTTTAAGCATGAAACAAATTTTCTATCCGTTAAGTTCACTAACCATCATTTTGTTCACTAACAAACCAATCCCAGTGTAAAGAGAAGGAAACAGCCAGCAGTCCCAAACTTTCCAAGTGTAGCTAAGCTGTCAGAAATATGTTTTTGTGTGCACAGATCTGGTCCCTTCCAATGACACTGCCCACAACAATCTTCCTGCTCCATGCTAACAAGGTACTAATAACAATAGTAAACACAGTTTGCCTGCTCAGCTCACCCCAGGAGCATGGCAGCAAACTGATGATCATTTCTCATTGAGAATTACGACACAGGTATATCACCTCACCCCTGGAATAAAACAGCACCTGTCAATCCCGTTAAAACAGCACAGGGAAAAATTAAAGCCTTGCCTTAGCCAATCTGATTCCCTGCTGACTCTAATTATCCAGACGGGAATTTTACAATTGCTTCCTCCACCAACTCCTGCTCTGCAGTCTGCAGACTTTGGCTAGTTCTTTCTTTTGTATGCCTACTGCCACTGAGTAGATTGGGTTCCTAATGAGTCTTGACACTAATGGTTCAGGGAGACAGCGCAATTACATATCCCTCTCCCATTCAGAGCAAACCTGGCAGGAAATGACCTGAGACCTCACACCCTTCTACCCCCAAGAATCCAGTTATAATGCCTCAGGAGCAGGGCCAGCTGGTGCACACTACCCCCCCAGCAGCCCTCACTGCACTTCCCCTTTCCATTGTGCAGGTGGCTGGAAACAGTTCTTTATGGCCTAATCCATGACCAGTGGGTTGAAGCTAATACAGGAGCCAGAGAAGTCTAAGCACATTTGGAACTGAAGCCCATCAGGAAAGTTAAAAAAAAAAACAAAAACAAAAACATTATTTCACACATGTGCTGGACAGCTCGAACACACAGTTGTTGTCTATTAGGTGTTTAACAATGTGTGTAACTCAGACTGCTTTAAAGTGGGAAGGGGAGAGACATGTGCTTCTGTGATTTCCATGTTGATTGTAGTCCAGGTGTAAAAGAGACTGGAGCTACCTACTGAACTGTGAGCTAATTACAAGAAGAAACAGATGTTGTCTGCTAATGAGGATGCAGATCCATAAGAAGCGTGTTAGCTGGTGAGGAATAAACATGTCTTCCATTCCTTGAGTGAGCAGCAGCCTACAAAAGATGTCTTATATCTATGACTCATATTGCCACGTCATCTGAACAAATCACAAATTATAGTACGTTTGCCTCTGTCAAGAGCCCTGTGAAAAAGGAAAGCACTAGTCCAAATATACAGGTGGGAAGATGAGGCAGAGGACCAAGGACACACACAGGGTCTGATCAAAGCATAAAATAGGCCCAAATCATCTTTTTTGCACGCTAGTGTTTTAAGTACAAATCTGTTGTTTGCCTCATGCTAATAACTCTGAACACAGCATTTCACGTGTTGTTTCATTTCTTCCACTGCTTTACTACCCTATGATAGCATGATCTGCTTCTATTAACCTCACTGCTCCTTTTCTTTCCCTTCATGGCCTGTAAGTCTTCTGCCTCACAGCTGTTTATCATAGCATATGGGATGTTTCCCTTATCCCTCAAAGAGCTCATCTGGCCTTTGGGGTTCTTCCTCTCCTCTTCACTGCTGGGTAACCAGGTAGTGCTGCAGTTCTCAGCTGCTCATCAACTTATGTCCCGTTACCCTCCACACACATACCCTGGCAGCTTCTCTGTACACCGTGTACTTTTCTCTGCTGGACAGCAGGATGGGTGGTACTCTAAAGCTGCCATCAGCATGAGCTCTCTATTTTCAATGCTTATGGATTGTTACAGTTCAACACCAAGGGAAAACATCGGAGAATTTATCTCCAGTCTAACTCCACTGCTAACTGTTACAGCATGGATCATTTCAAGGATAGTTTCAACCTTTTGCATGCTCCTTTTCATCCAAAATTTGGTCTAAAACATATGTAATTTTAAGAAAACAACGGCTGATTTTAACACCACTAACTGCTCTTTTCTTTATTGTCACAGGTATTCTGAACCACATCATATCCTAAAAAGTTTTGAGGAACAAGAAATTATGCAGTGAAAACATCACAATTATGCAGGTGTTGCTATTCTATAACCCACTACACAAAGAATTCCATACTTGTAATACATGAAAAAGGAGCAGTAATTTCAAGTAGCTCAGGGAACTCCTACTGGAGTTCTTGCTTTTTATTTTCCTCTCCAGTTGTAAAGTATTATTTACCATAGTATTCAATTAAGAACAAGGGTTTACTATGGCAACCACAGCAGTGAGAGGTACTATTCATACATAGTCTCTGAAATACAAGCTTTTAAGCACCTTCTTAGCAACACTTGTGGATAAACTTGTGGATATGGCATAGGAGACTGCTATGTGGTTTATGAGTGACTTGCACTCTAAGTTAAGTCTGCAGAACCCGTACTGGTTGAGATCTTCCCCTTTCTCCATGACTCTACCTTCCTAAAATTAGCACACTTGGTACCAGAGAACAACACCAATAAAAATACAAAGGCATAACCTTTGGACCAGGACTACAAAGGAGGAATTGTCACGTGGCAGCTTTTCTCTCTGCCACTATGTGGCAGCAAAAGTTGCTTGTGATTCACTGCATCAGTATCTTCATAGGCATTCCAGCTGTGACCTTGCTATCACTCATTCTGGGGACCCTCTCTCATTCAGCATCTGCCAGCTGTCAGTATGGGACTCCAGGGAAAATTACAGAAGATTTCTGGAAAATTACAAGGGGCAGCAGAAGGGAGCATTTGATTTGTTTCTATTTTCTCTGTATAAGGCATTTCAGGTGCCTGCAGTTTGCCAGCTTCCTGACTTTCTTTTGTCTGTGTGTCTCCATTCTTCTGTAGTCTTCCACTTCACTGCTTTAGCTTTTCTCATGTCTCTCCGTTTCACACATTTCCTCTTCCCATGATGTCATTTGCCTGCTCAAATCCATTCCACAAGAAGGAGAGAGCAACAAAGAATCTTCTCCCCTTCTGCTAGGGAGACCGGGTGTTATTTGGACATATCAATGAGTACTGATCATTATCTTCCTTGACAAGTTTTCCTTTCTCAAGCTGCACTCCATTTATGAAGGCACTTTCCAGACCCAGCAAAGCTGCAAATGGATGTGCACTGGGAAAACCCACAATTAACAACTGTGGTTAACCACAAGCAGATAAGACCATTTTAAACATGCCTGTCTTTGTCTAGACTAGATACTAAGTGGTGGTTGAAGTATACTCACTTCAGATGCTCTGAGTAATTCTGTTTTCACATTCCCACCTGCTTCCCCTACTGGTTGAGAACACCATAACAAATATATTCATGGTTCCTGTGGATTTAATATTCAGGATTCTCATTCTGTCATCGATTGAGGTACCATTGAATTCAAGCTGGCAGTGTTCCACACTGTAAGACAGAAGTGCTGAGCACTGCATCCTGATTTCTTATCTGATTGTGGCCTACATTTTTAACTGATGTACTTTGGTACATTTTCCACTTCCTTCCTAAAATCCAGCTGCTAGCAGAGTCGGGGAACCACTTCATTGCACAGGGTAGCTATATTGGGGCAGAAGCTGAAGCAGCTATTTTGTGGGTATTGCTTGGAAAATGTATTGGAGTTGAGAATGCTTTATGCATTACTATGCTTTGCAGGAAGCTGCAAACATGTTCATAACTACATTCTACTATGAATTTAGGGAAGAGTGTTAGGTTTACATAAAGATCAAACTGCTTTAGGTAGGAGCTCCTGGTTTGTATTGTTACCTAGGATATGGCTGCAGAAAGCGTCTAAGCACAGGTAAGTAAGGACCTGATGAGCTGGAATTGGGTGCTGCTGATTACAGCTGTTATTTCAGGAAGAATTAAGGGATACACAGATGCACCCCCCAGGCTCACAGAAAGAAACAGCTCCCAGCACTCGTGCAATTACACCCGGAGAGAAGGAATCACTCTGCAGTATCAGGCTGCTCATTAATTTCCACTGCCAGGGCTAACACCTATGTTTTAGCTCTCTCACATATGCCCTGTGAAACTCCCTTTGATAGCCTGCTCGTCTCCTCCTGCTGTAGGACCCAAATAAAGCCCTGATTAGACTGGTTTCAATCTTCTTCAAAAAGCCATGGTCAATTTTAAGTGAAATGACATGGCAGGAATTGTTTTAATTAAAAGAACCCTATTTTCTCCTTGACTAGAATCATACCCCAGGTAGCAACAACACTGACAAGAAAATCAACAGGTGGCCTGTTTGCCAATTACTTGACCATCACATCTGCTTTATTCAGCACATTTTCAATAGGAATTGCTTACATTCACTCAGACTTTTATAGCCTGTTTTATTAATGACTCTTTTAATCCAAAAGCTATAAATTTCACTGAATCCCTTCAAAAAGATGTTAAGAAAAGCTGTACTCTTTGGCAGACCAATGCCAAACAAGTAGTGTAGCCAGGGTCTCATTCATTAAAAAAATCATGCTATTCAGCTGCAGCACGTCCGTTGGCTTGCTGGAAGGCATAAGGTCCCACATTGCTACATATTTTGAATATTTTGTCCCAATATGGTGTGATTATTGCTAAGTGCGAAATCACTGCCAAAAAAAATTCATGCAGGCTGGATTTAATCTCAGAAAAGGGTGAAGGATGAATATTACAGAAGGCCTTCTACTGCACCATCCATCAGCTCAAACTATGGCAAGCTGCATGCAGGTTTGGCACCCATGCTAAGCTTCATGTTTCTCATGTCTCCAAGAAAGATCTCTTCAGCATAAATTCAGAGCTCTGCTTCCTTAGCTGGGAGCCAGCAGGAACTGTGCATTCCCTGTAGACTCTGAAAGAAAATTCCCCAGGCCTAGACCCCCAAACTGACTAAAAGCACTGATTATGAACCTGAAATCCCTCTGTGTTACTGCCCCCAGGCTCTTGATACTCCATTTTTCGGCACTCACACTAGCACCTTAGAGCGCTCGTGTGCATTACTGCAGGACCAGCTCTACAGAAAATGTAGCTGTAAGTTGCCTTCCTTTTATATTGAAGAAAAATTAAGTGTTTTCTCAGTGTTCAAAGTACTTCACACAAGCTGTGGAGGCTCTGGATTCAGCTTCATTTCTTGTTTGAGAAGATCAGGCTCTTAGCTCTTCGCTGGAACAAATTTAACTATCAGGCTAATTCTAGGAAAATACTTTTGCTGGAAACTATAGAACTGCCATGAGTGATGAGGAGTGTGATCAGAGGGACAGGGAAATTCCCTGAGAGATAGCAGATGTGGGTTCTAGCTCTTTCACCAAAGACTTTAGACTAAGACTTCCTATTAAGGAGTTGCTGGAAAAAATACAACCGACAGACTTGAAAAGCCTAAGTGGGTGGATGTCTCATTTGGCAGTGCTGAAAGTGGTACTCCAGTTGTAGAAGGGGACACAACTTTAAACATACATCTATCTTCAGCTGGCTTTTGTGAATTGCTCTCTGAGATGCCTGTTTCTCCCTGGATACTGCAGGAAGAATCTTGGTACCTCAGTCAGGCTTGTGATATTACAAGCTGCAAATGCTTAGGTCTTTGGGTCCTAGGTTTTATAGGAGTTGGCAAAGTTTTATGCTATTACGTATTTCAGGGAGCAATTCTTTCACCCACACCCTGTTGGCTTTTGCCTCACATGCCCAGGTTTGGAAGGCAGCTCCTGAGGAAGAGATGCTGCCAGCCAAACTACCAGTGCTTGACATAACTGTGCTTTCAGCAGGGAAAAAAAGATCAGGTTCCTAATCATAGCCTAAAGCTGAGGAAGCTGAGAGGTTGTAATGCATGCTCTGACACAAGCCCTCCAGATTATCAGCAGAGGTGAGCGAAGGTACCTCTTCTCTGCCTTGCTGATGACTAGGCCAAAACAGCTCTGCACAGCTGCAAGCAGGAAAGAGATACTTTTGCTGTGACAAGATCAGCTCTGAGACTACCAGGAGAAAGAGAAATAGGAGTAACCACTTGACACAAATTTAGTGGGACAGCCGGTGGTTATCAAGGGCTTGCAAAAAGTGATTTTTCAGCTCAGCAGCTGAACCAGAAAAAAAAGCGTAAATATTTTATTTTATTTGGATTGAACCAAAGCTTTTGTTTTTAAATTCATCATCCTTCCTTTGTGTTGAAAAAATGCCCCATCTGAGCCAAAATAGGATATTTTGTTTTCAAGGACTTGTAAGAAAAGGAAAAGAAATGAAGGGTTAGATTCAGAGAGGTGACAGAAGAGGCTGTCACCAGTGTAACAGTCTCTCAGCAATTGTTGGTGAATTTACCTCAGACTTGGGAAGTCATCCCTCAAAAACTAATTAATAAGGGGGCAAGGATTATATCCCTGCTCCCTGCTGAGTGTTTTGTACATTGGATTAGAAAGTTGTGATCTCTCTGAACCCACGAACATACACAGTTGCTTGGAGAAATCCCGAAAGCATCCCACCTCTGAATACCCCACTGCCTGCTAGCCAAGGCACATTTCTGTGGAAGGGGGAAATCCTCAGGCTAAGAAGCAATTGATCTGGTTTCTGCCTTGAACTAGAGGTTTCCACCATGTACCCCTCTCTCATCCTGTTCTACTGAAGTTACACAGTATTTTAAACTCTCATCTGCCAGTAATGAGGTAGCTACAGAAAATCCTTCCCTAGAGCAAGAGATGGGCTGCTCAGTATCCCTTCCAGCTCTCTCTTTCTGCAATGCTGTGATCCTGACTGATGAAGAATTCTTGGGTGAAACAAACTCACTATTTCCTATTTGCTTGTGTAGCCTAAGAAGTTATCTAAGGGTGAATGAAACAGGATAATAGTTAGCAGGGTAAATTACACAAACGGGTTTTCCCTGGATGCTGAATGTGCTACCATTAGACAGCAAATTATCTGGAGCCAAAACAGAAGTAGTAAACAAAGGAATTACTGGATAAAGGGAAATGGCTAAAGGAATATAAAGTTACTTTCTCAAGAAAGTAAAATTTTAAATGTTAACTGGACTGCGGCAGAGTGTATTAGAAACTCCCTGGCTCTGAGAACTATTTTTGTGTATTGAAATACTCAGCAGAGCCAAAGTGTTGGGTTTCCATGTTTACTCAGGGGTTATTTCTCCAACAGCAGTTCTCTCCCACGCATTCACTATCAGTATGGATAGTGATTCTGATCCTTTTTCCTGCCACAATGACAGTCTGTGGCATGGCTTTGCCTCCCATTAGACTTCCTGAGGAAAGCCAACACTAATGCCAGTTTTGGAGACAATACTGTCCCACAATGGACAGTAATAGGAGGCTGCAAAGCAAACTTTGCTTTCAAACAGCCACAACAAAATAACAAATCCACCCCTTCATTTTCTACACTCTATTTTCCTAATTAGGTGGGTGGGGGAACAAATGTCCACATGCAGAAAGTAGGTGGGCATAGGCTGGATAAATCCCATGCTCCCAATTCTTGGCATGGAACAACACAGCCATTATCCCTTCTAAATGTCAGGGAACTAGCTCCAACTCTATGAGGTGCCAGACACCTGCTCCCACTACTCCCAGCTTTGCCTTCTGCTGTTGCATCTCTCACTCACAGGCCTTGGTGTAATTCCACTCTGCACAAATTGAGCCATAAGTGCCAGGAAAATGGGATTCTGAAAGCATTTCATAGAAAGGCACAGACCAGGGCAGCAACAGACCCACGAGGAGGGACACAGCTGCCACCTCCATGAAGAGGAGCCACTCAGTACCAAGACTGCACATTGATAAAAAGCCAGCAGAGGGTTAAAGCAAGATGCTTTCTTGCAGGCAGATGAAGGGAAATGGATTTAGGGATTTTTTTTTTCACAACAAAAAGAGGTAGAAGAGCCACAAAAGGCTATTGAAAGAACATAGTGAGCTCTCCTGTCTGACAAGTCGACACAGAAGCAGTGGCAATGCAACAAGGCTGTCACATTGAAAAAGTAGCTCTTCCAGCCACAGGCTGGGCTGCAGGGCAAATCCTGTGCAGTGAAGTCCTCAGGTAGAGGGGAATCTGTCTGACTTAGTGTCAGGAAGCAGCAAGATGGGCAGAGCCTGCCTCAGGAGGTCATCATTCCTTGCTATAATCAGGGCTCCCAACATGTTCCAATCTAGCAGTTTAAGGTGGTTGCTCATGGATCCACTGCCATGCTAGAGGCCGAGGGAACTTGGGTGAGAAGAAAAAGGAACACGTGCCAGAGCCCAAGATGGTCACTCCTGTAGACAGTTGCCAGCATCCCCGTCTGGGTTAGACCTCTATTTACAATATACATTTCTGCAACTGAAGGTGTATCAGTTCCAGATCCCTCGGCAAATAAGAACACAACGTGCTACTCCTGCTTGTTACACGAATTTATTGATACGTGCAGAGTTATTTATGTGCTGACTGCTCCACAACACATCACAACTGTTGCAGTAGAACAAGTTCACCACTGCTTAGCTCATGCCTCTGTGGGCAAACCTGCAGGCTGCTGGCCATAGCACTGTAAATCACACAAGCCATTTAGCATCAAACTACAGAGACAGGCAAGAAAATGAGCCAGCACCTTGCTTTCTAGTTCCTCACTGGCTGCACTAATTTCATGGTCAGTTTTCATGACAGTAGCAGTACTGTCACCACGACTTGCAGGTACTTCAAATTACCTGTTTCACAGAAGCCTGAGGTATTACTAACACATATTTAATGCATAGTCCTGGGAACAGTGGTGCCACCTGAAGACAAAACATGTCTTGCACTTGATGAATTGTGTATCACTCAAGAAAAATGGGACACTTTTCAATGACACAGCCCTTTGTGCCACACCATGCTGCTCTGGGGGCTGGCTGCTAAGGACACAAATAACACACCAAGCAGAACACAAGGCTTCTTGTGCCTACTGAGCAGTTTCTCTGGCAAAGATAAGCATTGCTCTCCCAGTACAAACCATTTGTCAGCTCAGTGCTTCCACAATTGCCAGATCAGTTCTGCCAGTGAGGGGCCTTCAGAAGAGGTACTAGTTACACCATGCTAATGCAGAGGAGGAAAGTATTGATTGGCACAGAAACAGAAGGATAATCCCAGACTACTTTCCACCTCATTTCTAAACTCACATGACTCCCCCATATGTCAGCCCGAGTTGCAATATTTCACCTATCCAATTTTCTGTGGATTGGTGAGAATCAACTTGAATGCTCTTATGAAGGAATTTAGTCTTTCCTCCTGAGAATTACAAACATTAATCAAACCCTACACTGCAGGATAATATTTTTTAATTGATATTGCATAGCACCTAGCAACTCCCAACTAAGTTACAGAAGTTTGAACAATATTCATATAAGGCAAAGATATTGTCCTTCAGGAGACAAGAGGCAAACAGATGGAGAGGAAGCAGGAGAAACTGGGAAATTATGTAGATTTGAGTCACATTCTGAGTCTTATTAAAGAACAAGTCACTTTATAGTGTACTGTAGGGTTGGGGGTTTTTTAAGGAAAATCTACTGGGAACTGCAAGATCTGTGGCAAGCACATATTTTTCTTACCGAATTTCTTATTTTCTAACCTCATATAGTGCTTCAAAATATATTGCTTTGGGAAAGTATCCTTCAATAGAAGGAGATACCTCTGGAAATCACTATTGAGAAAATTAACATCTAGCATATAAAATTACACAACTATATAGTAGCTATATATGGGAAGAAGGAGAAATACTTGCCTAACCAGATATCAATAGGTCAAATTTTGATCCCAGATAACCAGTCTGCGATAAGTCTGTTTACATGAGCTCTTACTTGGTGTCAGTGGGTCAAAGGAACTGAGAATCTGCCAGCTGAACACAGAGTACACTTCAAATTTTGTGGTGTCCCTGAGACAAGCCTCATTGTTGGGAGCTGTGTGGATCTCCACTTCTGGAGTAATAACTTCAGCCAGCAAAATCCACAGGATCTGTTTATCTTGGAATCAGAAAGTGCCAGCTGTCTCCTTTACCCAGTATGAATAAATGCAGATTTACTGTTTCAAAAAGACAGAGAAAGAGAGAAAGTCAGATTCTGTGGGGGCTCCCGAAAAGGTTAGGTTTGCATCATGTGCTAGCTTGGAGAAGGGTCCAATTTCAGCTTATATAGGAAGCATTAGCATGGCCAATTGGACTATAAACATCAGAAATAACACCTGGTCCTTCCTGAGTTTGTTGCACAACATCTAGTTTGAGAGAAGGAAAAAAGAGGGAAGTCAAGGCAAAGGAGAAGGAAGAGGCAGAGTCAATGAATACTCATGGAAAGGAAAGGGAATGACTACCTTCAGTATCAGGACAGAAGTAAGATGGAGATGAGAGCATCTAAGTTCCATTAATGTTGGCTACTTCTCTTCTCACCTGTGAAAACCAAACCATGACATTCAGCAGGCTAGTAAGGCTGTCTCTTTCTGACTCCTAGTGCAGGCACAAAAGCACCTACTGTTGCTATTGCAAGAGAAAAATAAATATCTGACAGGAGGGAGAGGCAAAAGAAGTATAACCCAGATGGCTTTATCCTCACTTAAATGCAACTCAATGCTAAAAAATCTCAGCCTGCCCTCATTGTCCCTGACACAGAGGGCCAGCAAAGTAACCAGAAACCCTGACCCTACGCCAGGTTAAGAACAAAAGTGCATTTGGATTTAATTACCCCTGTTGGAAAACAACCTTAGTTTTGAATACAAAGACAGAAAAGCAGTGAACTTTTTTTCCCCAAATAATTTAAAATTAAATAATTTAAAATCTTCCATCTTCCCATGCAAGATTTCAGCTCAGAAGATCCACCCATTTGAGGTGGCACAAATGTGATAAAATATTGTGACTGGGATAGAAATCTCAAGAGTATCTCAGACCACTGCAGAACTTAACAACCTATCCATCAGGTCTCACACATGAAATACAGGATCAGCTTCTAAATCCTATTAGGCACTTCTCTCACCCACCGTTTTACCTGTCTACAGTGGTTGACTAAGCAGTAGTGTGGCTTCTTTCTTCACTCTGGGACCATCCAGATCCTTTGGTTCTCCTCAGTGCTGTGTCCACCATGTACAGCTGCCGTGGAGAAAAGGCAGTTGATCTGCCTGCAAGGACATGGCCCAGCAGCTGCTCAGCATGACAGCCCATGACATGACCTGGGAGTACACACCAGCATGTCAGGTGCTCCTTCACATCCCAAAACTTGTCTCACACTGAAAGTCTGGAAATATAGGTTGGCTTGGCCTGAATCCCAAGAATAGCTGAAAACACAGGTTCATGTTTAAACCAGCCCAAATACCTTGATGTCACTACAAAGGTGTGCCACCCAGACATCTCTGAAGGAACAATACTTACTATTTCACAAATCTCTTCTCTGCACCTTAGAAACACTCTGTCAGTGTTTAGAGATGTTATTTTTTCACCTGTGTACTTTAAACTACTTTCACTGCTGCAAAGGCATTGTCTCTCTTCGTTAGCAGGGTTTTCACAGAAATAGCTTTGCTCTATCGTATGTATTTTAATAATTTACTCAACCAGCATGTATCCACTCATTTCCCTTTCAACTGGCAGTGCAACCATGCGAGTGCAATTCAGTGGATGAAGCAGCTATGAAAAATTGTTTAACTGTGACCTTAAGCAGCCTAGTTATGGTGGAAATCCTCCCCCATTAATCAGTTGCACTTTGTCTGCAGTATTGACTTTGTACTCTTTATGGAGCCTTTCATTGCAGAAAAGCTGGTGGATAGCTCAAAAATGTAAAAATTACATTCATATTTCAGAGCACCAAAAAAAAAAAAAAAAAACAAACAGAAGGAGAAAATATCTTGACAAAATTCTTATGCAGATTAAAGATGCTGGAACATGTACTTTCAGAAATGTGGTGTGGCATTTTCCTGTGTTATTTGAGAAAGTGTGTAATCACCCAGTTGTTGGGCTTATCATACAAGAAGTTGCCAGCAAATAACTGTTATCTCTCAACTGTGAGATTTCTGTCCCTGGCTGACATTGCTGATTAAAGGGTTCCCGTGGTGAGCGAGTGTGGAAAGGCAACCATTTTAGCTGGCGGTATATTGTTCTCCATTCATATTACTTTCAAAAAAGGATGGTGTTTACACAAAGGGCAAACAGCATCATAGCTGGAAAGGAAGAATCAACCATGAGTCTAGAGAAAAATAAGTGACAATTGATCACTGATGCAAGATTGTTGACGACATGTTACACTAAGGCTGGCAGGCTGCATTTAGCTTGATAGGTATAATATTCTTACTTATGCAGCTGCCTGCCAGAAGCTGTAGGATCACCTGATTAGAAAAAGGCAGTTCCAGAAGCTCTTCTGTCCTGAATAATGCTTCATTTGTGAATCCTGGCAATTTCTGAACGTACTGGTCAGAGAGGTACATGCAGCAGAGTACGTCTCTTACCTCCTGAACAGCACTCTGAGGGTAGCCAAGACGTGCAGGAACACAGAACACCTGGATTTCTGCCAGGAAACATTGAGCAGTTAGACAGTCAGACACTGGGGGCAAAAACTGTCTTTGGAACTGGTGTTTATGCAGCACCCAGTGCTGTTGTTTTAACAGTAAATGGTTTAATAGAAAGAGACAACTCCGAAGTCAATAACAAACACAGTTGGGGCTCATAATCTAAACAGCCCTATCTGACCTTTTCCTTAGCTGTCAGGGAAGAATATACTCTTGTTATACAGGCAAACCCAGAAATAACTTACAGCAATTGTACAGGGGAGGCAGAGCACACAAAATGAAAGGGTTAGCACGTTCTTTCCTGAAAAAGGGTGTTACTCCCTCCATAACTGATACCAAAGCAGCTTTGGGCACAGTGCATCCCAATGAGAGAGCATGTGGCCTAATTTGGCACTTCTTCCACCAGCAGGAGCCTCTTCTGCAGGCTATTCACAATCCAACTGGGGCTGGCATCCTTGCCTAGTTGAAGCTGACATGCTGTGCCACATTATGAATGGGAACAGGACCATCCTAACAGATTAGCATGAAAGCAGGCTTGCCAGAATACCAGTATGTGGATAATATTTAAGTGTTAAAGGGGGGATCTCTGTCCAAAAATGATGAAATGACAGTCTGTCTTCAGCTTGCCCAGCTGCAGTTAGGAAATCTGTCACACGGTATCACAGCTGAGCTCGGCACACCCCAAAGCCATTTCTGCAGCCCGTGTCAAAGAAGAAACTCTGTTTCAGGAATCAAGTTCTCTAGAGGGTATGAGAGGGTCCCCAGAAAAAAACTGAGAGAGTCTCAGTAGACTGGTTGTTTTTGTTGCTGGAGTACCTGGTTTGGCAGGGAAGCCAAATTAAGAATTGTTTCGTCTGTTTTCTCGAGGGTAATTTTTGTGCCTGTGAGCTTCATGGTAAATTTTGGAGTGAGAAACAAAAGTTAGGGTCAGAGTGTGATGAAGTCTATGCAGATATGAGAAGCCTCTCCCCAGTTCTTTACTGCCTTGAGAGATAAAGCAATACTCTGTGAGGGGCCTGAGTGCACTAGCCCCCATTTGCTCTCTGGAGAAGTGCTCTGCCCAAGGCAACTGGCATGCTGCTCAGTCTCAGCAAGCAATTCGGGCTGGGTACCTTCAAAGCTTGCAGAATATGAACTGAATTTTTGGAAGAGGTTTGTTGCACATATCCAGGAGCTATGGTGTATAAGGCAAGGAAGAGTCATCCTTGCAGGATTAACAGGTCACTTGACATCCTGCTTTACCTCTCAGAATCAGGGGTTTTCCCATCTGTAGTTGGAAACGTGACCTACCATTTAGGCTGACAGGTGATTTACACAAAAAGTATACTTCAGTACCCTTCACAAGCTATTAATGTCACCTCCAAATACTCTTTTCAGAAGGTTTTCATAATAAAACAGGGGGGAAAACAACTAGATTTGCACAACCCAAAAAGTGTTTGACATTTTCAAAGGTGTGGGTTGAAACAGAAATATTTTTAATCCCAGATAAGATCCTAAGGAAATAATTACTGGGCATTAGAGAAAACATAAATCAAATCTACTGTGTCAGTAGATTTCATTACAGTTTACTTACTTAAGCTGAGAATGCAAACAAGCAGAGTTCTGGGCAAGTTTGTATTCCTGCATCTCCTTTTAGATCCGTCTGTTTACATTTTACAGTATTTTAGGAGTGACACAAAGGCGGCAAGTTGCTGAATTCTAAGTGTCCTTCAGTAACTGGAACATTGCATTCCCGTGCCTCTTGATGAGTCACATTACTTATTTGTCACATATGTTGCTCACACAAGGCAATGTATTCCATGAAGGAATGAATCCAGGCAGCTAGCCATGGACAGATGAATGGAAGTGACCACAAACAGGTTGGAGCAGAACACGAGGAAGGGAGAAAGGACTATTATATCTGTGCAGTCTCCAAATCCCTGTAATATCAAACACAAAGGCTTTAGAAGAGTGAAAACAGCACTTCCCAATGCAGAAACACAAAACCTGAGCAGCAGCCTGAGCACAAACCTGGGTCGGGACCATGCTCCTTTCTTGACATACGACCCCTCCTAACTGTGCTTTTGCCCTTGACCTGAGGACAGAGGAAAAGTAGCAGCAAGAATTTGGGTAGGTTGCTTAGCAGATATGTGAAGAGCCTATGGATCCTTCACTGAGGCCACCTGGGAACCCATTTTGGAAGGAATGAGAAAACTGAATGCATTGCCAGCATTATGTTGAGCTGTTGTTCTCTGGAGTCCGAGTCTTCAGCCGGACTGTGAAATCAGAGGACTTGGAATTGAAACAAAGATAAGCACAATTACAAAAGATGTTTTCTACCATATCACCTCTTTTCAGCATTGTCTCCATAGGGCATGTGGACACCACAACAGGTCGTTGCCGGGTTCATTATTCTAACACAATATTTTTTGTCAGCAGTTTTTGAAGGGAAAAGTAGTATTCTGCTATGATAACCAACAATTAGGCCTGGTTATCTCAAACAGTATATCCAAACCCTTCATGCCTCATAGCTAAGACATGAGTCTATTGCCTTTGTAATGGATTAGCACTGTGGCAGCTTCTTCCATCCCTGGATAGTCTTAGTGATTGCCCCAGCCACTGAGATCCAAATCCTGGCCTTGGTTTCTGAGACTTAAACACCACAGCCCTAACACACAACTAATCTAGGCAAGAATCAGGTGACTTACCAGGCAATGTAGAAAGTAAAGAAACCCTGATCTTTGTTCCTGTACCTAAATGGCTGTGAACTCAGATGAAGTTTGGAATGATCAGACTCATTGAAGCTCTTCTCACCATTTTTGCTCTTTGACTACAAAGAAAAAAATCAATATGGGCACTTTTCTGTCAAAGAAAGGTTTCAAGAGCCCTGAATAGTTCCTCTTGAAATAGATGGGTCCACTCAAGCTCTTTGGCATGACTCCCACTGCTTGGCCAGGGGTGCATTTCTTGCACGACATCGCTTCATGCCACTCATCACAATGTGATCTTCAGTATTCTGATCCGTTCCTTATTCCAAACTCAGAGAGGTAAGCCTTTCCCACACCAAAGCATCAGGAAGATCTTGAGGATTGCCTCAGTTCTGTATCCCTCTTTCAGGCATGGCCAAGTGCCTGACTGCCCTGGGAATAGCTTCTGTGCCATTTGCTAGAAGGGAATAGTGTTTCCTCCCTAAGGAGGCAACTCCTGGCTGTGCAGGCTCATTGCAACTACAGCTGTTATACATGATGTGGAGAGGTGCATCTTGTGGTAGCCATGTGAGTGAATGGGGTTTTAAATAAGTGGAATTTAATATTTAAATAAGGGGAAATTAATATTTCATTATTTGAGCCATGCTGCTTTCAAATCTGTCCTCTGAGAAACTGAGATCACTGCAGCCTGGAGAACAGGCAGGACTCAAGGGAATGACAGTTCTCAATTCTAGACTAATAAATTTTGGTCTGACCTAGAGCAGCCATGAATCCTAAATAATCCCTCTTACTTCACTCATGTTAAGATAACCAACGTGGTTTTTCAGACACTGAACGTTATCCATGACCTCTTTTCCTGAAAGGGCAGTTGAATAGAAAATTTGTGTCCAAATCCTTCCTATTAATTCAAAATACAACAAAAAGATATAGGCTCTTGTACTCTGGAGAAGATGACCAGTCTTAACACATTCTATTTTCTCCACAAACCTTTCAGCTTGAAAGCAAAAGTCCTCCTCATCTTTCCTTTGCTGGTGTAATCTCAGCATGTCTCTCAGAAAACTGATGACATCAAAATGTAACCTGGGATCTCCAGCAAAACTTGAGCATGTTCATTTAAAGGCCTCTTTTGTCCAAATAAAATAATGATTCAGTGTCACACAAAAGAGTTCTCTTGTCCCTCAGCTCCCACCAAGAATTGTAGAAATCGATTCTACCTAGAAGGAATTAACTGGTTTACAACATTTTACAGCATTAACCAGTTAACCCCACAGTTAACTCCACTGAAGTCAGGAGGCTAAGCTGGGTAGTGGAAATTGGATGGACAGTTTGAAGAAATTTACAGTGAAAGCCAGATTTGTGCAGGAACATTGGCACCTAGCACACAATTATGCTCAACAGATCCTGAAAATCTGGTCCTAAATTTCAAATTGGGTTTGAACCCCGGGTAAGACACATATCTGGCATGTTTTGTCCCCTGGCTGCAGGACAGGCAGAACCAGCTTTCAGTTCCTAAGGCTTCCAAAGGCAGTTCTTCTCTCTAGACCCAGTGACCTCCTACCTTCACACAAAGAGCTCAGGCTGTTCCTCCGTTGCTTACACACTCTCTTTTGTGATTCACACAAACCACTCTGTTGCTCACATTGTCATTAGAGTGCACTGCAAACTCAAAATCAAAACTCTGTCTCCAGTATTCCCACATATGCCATGATTACTTGCCCATCAGGGGAATCCTGATATTCTTATCTACCTCCACAAAGGATTATTTGTCACTTCAAGCCCTCTAGCCACCAGGAATATGGAAATTCCATTTACATAAATTCACGACCCAGGTTGTTTCTCTGCTCTTGCTGGCTGTCATAGCAGCCTAATTCATGGGTGTTCACATCAGCCCTTCACCCTTGCATGGTGCTTTAGAGTTACAAGCAGCAAACACAGAGCTCAAGGAAAGGAAACACATCCTTTGGTCTGATGCAGAACGACAGGCAGAAGAAATCTAAGAGATTGTTATATAATCAGGGGGGGTTTAGAGAGAGTGAGCTACTCTGAAAAAAACTTAGCACACAAATCAATAGTTAGTTCTTCCTCTCTTCAATACAGTCTTTCACAAAAGTGCTCTTACCCAGGAGTCAAGCTCTGGAAAACCACTGGTACCTTAGGGAGCTTCTTAGCTGTTCCACTAGAGAATGGATTATTTAAGGATTTTGGCCTTGGATTAAACTCCTTGGGAAGCTTCAAATGTTGCCTTTCCACATCAAACAGCATCCAAATCAGTTGTTGGCATAAACAACAGTCAAGCTGCCTTTTCTCCTTGCCAGAAGAATTAGGTCCAATGGGACTTAGCGACCAAAATTTTTTATACCATGGCTTCGAACTCAAGACTCCTCACCAACCAGCCACCCAGCTTTTGTGGGTTCCAGCCATGGAATGACTGCTAAGAGACAAAATCTCAAACTTAGGGAGGCGAGGGCATGGGTCCAGCTTCACTCTGAGACATGGCAGAAAGTTCTCAGAAATATGCAGGAATTCATTTTGTCTGAACCTGAGATGTATTTGACCCTTATTGAATTTTAATGCAACTGGCAGAACTCTTAGATTACAGCCTTCTTCTTCTCATTTAGTTCACAGTTCAAAAACTATTATTACTCATCTATTAACATTTCACAATGAATTATTTGTTTAGTAGCAAAGAAAAGTGATTAAAATATACAACGTGGTGCAAATCACCTTCTCATCCTCTGCACTGCTGTATAATTCATGCTGAAGGAAAAATGAGATTACAGCTCAGGGACTGTCTCCAGAATGAGTTATATTTGCCCCATTTCCCATTCCTGTTATAATCTTTGTCAAGACAGTAGAATGATATGTCCCATTTACTGTCCCCTTCACAGTATTTGTCACACTACTGCAATAATATAGTTGCTGGATACCCATATACACATCATGAATTATTTGTTGATGTAAGGAAAGTGTTCTTGCATTCTCTTTGAGTAATCTGCCCTTCCCTTTAAATCCAGAAGCAGGTACAGATCAACATTATTCCTTTTTACTGCTTTTAGGATGAGACTCGCTACACTCATCCTTTTGTTAAGAAGTGGTAAAAGAGGAGGGGTTGAGCAGCAGAGTGGCAGACACAGTGTATCACTTTGCTAATTGCAAGGAGGGATTCAGGTGTTGGCAGAGATCAAGCCTACTAATATAATATCACCAGTCCTAAAGGGCAAATAATTGCAACAGATAAATCACTGTTCAATAAACATACCATTAGAACAGCCATCTACCCCTGAGCAAACAGCTCTGAGAAAACTTATCTTCTTATGCAAGCATTTGTGCAGGACTGATAATCATCAACTAACAGCATTTATTTAACTAATGTCAAAAATGGATATGCTCTGGTTGCTGCTAAGTAAATGCAAATAATGGAAGAAAAGGAAAAAAATGAAAGCATGAAAAGTGGACACAATGCTTCAAAATTCACGGGCAAAGGATGGAAAAAACGTTAGGCTGTTTAGCTTGCACTACTAGAATAGCCTCACATGGCAGGATACTTGAAAGAGGGGTCAAGTGATTACCCTGAGCAAGCAATTCCATTATTTCAGAGGTTCAGTTCAAAGACTTACCTGCCACTTCTTGGTTGGAAACTGTACAAGAGCAGGCTCACTCCTGTGATTTCAGTGTGCCCTGAGTCTGACTGCACTGGAAATTAGGTGGTTTTGAACACTGGGCCATAGTTGGGAAGTGCAGCTCCAGGCCCAGACTCCTGAAGGAACTGCTCCCTCTGGGGTGGGACTCACCAGAGCTGTGAGCCAAGGAACCTGCAGCTGGAGTTCAAGCTGCTCTGACACCTCTCCCTCCCCTGGGGCCCAGGATGAGCACATACAAACCTCTGAAAGCAAGGGAGCAGAGGCTGTGGGTAAGCAGAATGGGATCAAAACCAGGACACACAGAGTTAAGGGGGATCCCAGCCCTGCAACCCCAGAGCTCTGGGGCAGCTTAGCAGCGAGCAGATGACTGTGAGCAGGTACACATCATGAGCACTCCTGGCTGTCTCTGCTTCGCTGCCAGCAGTAATCTGTGTTTGCAGTGTGAGCTGCAGCTGTGCAGGGAGATGGGTTTGCTTCGCTCTGGTACACTGAGAGCAGTTGTGTTCTGGCAGGACTGCTGCTGGTGCCAGCCACACTGGAGAAGACCCAAAGAAGTGTACCAGAGGAGGGAAGGAAAGAAGACCAGCTGAATCAGACTGGCAGCAGAAGAAAACCTTCGCTTTCAGCACTCTGCCTGAGGCATGAAGACACCACAGGAACTAGACAGTTTATGATCTGTGCTATGTTACAGGGATAAAAGAGCAACCTTTGTGTTCCAGCCCAAAAGTCCTTCCAGTGCAGTTTGCTGTCAGACCTAGCTTTGGCAGGGATGGGAGCAGGGACCCAGATCATACCGGAGCTAGCAGGGGCACAGACCATGCAGCAAAGCAACCACACAGAAGGAGCACTAGAATATGCTGCCCCCTCAACAGCTTGGAAAAATGAAGTGGCCAGCCCAGCATGACACATGAGGAGGAGGGATGTACAAGCAGAAAGCCTGGTCAAAAGCAGCAGCAAGCCCACTGAGAAAAGGCAATTTCTCTATGACCACCAATTTGACAAATCTGCTTATGAAAAGGGTAAAGGAAGGGAATTTACCTCTGATAAATTCAGATTAGCAAAAGCATTTGTTCCTCCCAAGTCAAAGAGCCAGGGGATTCACAGCAATACATATTTCTGCAAACAAGTAATTGATATCACATAACAGCTAAAAATTAACAGTGGAAACTTCCCCCTCCGCAGAGAGAGACAGAGATGGCCAACAGCATGGTAGCCAGGGTAGCCCCAGGAGCAGAATGGCTTGCAGACCTGATTTGACCTACACACTCAGCAGCTGAAGTGTGCTAAAAATGACACAGAGGCCATTTTAGTTCTGTCCTAAGCTGGATGTCATGACCCAGCTATGCACTCACTGCATCTTTCTTTGGGAGGTTTGCAAGCTTAAGAATCCTAAATGAGAAAGAAATCAAAACAAGGAGACTGTCATTCACGCCACTCACACAAAAAATGAACTTTTCTCACCACACAAACAGAAGCAGCAATATGGCAGTCAGGTTTGTATTTAGAAAGAAAACAGTAGCAGGAATGCTGTCATTTTTTTCAGAGATAATACATTCTTCAATGCTACTTTTTGTATTGCTGTTTGAAATATGTATTTCCAAATGTGATACATTTTGCATGAGTTTAAGAAAAAAACAACAGAATAGTTACAATTCTGATGGTGAACAGATGCCTGGAGAGAATAGGAACAGAGAAAGCAGAAGGATACTAATTCAACCTCCTAATACCACCCTCCTGGCACCCAGCTTTTTTCAGCTCAAGCGACGTCTTCCCTATCCCAACATTTTTCTTCCCTAAACTCTGAGGTTTTCAGTTAGTCTGTTCAGTTGAGAGCAAGACTATAGTCAGCTGTCAATGATTTTCAGCAACAGTCCAGAAGGATTTCTTATTTTAGACTAAGATGGAGCACTTCACATTGGTTAAACTTGCAATAAATTAAACACCAAACCTCAAAAAATAACCAAAACCCACCAGTCAAGCTTACCAGAGGCAAAAGACTAGCTTAGTTTTTGCACACGTCAGTCAGACAACAAAGCAGGACAAGGAAATCAATGACCACAGATTCCCCAGTGAGAGCCAGTTTTGCATTTGCTGCTATTTACAAAAGGTGTGTAGGTTGAAATCACTTTCCTATACCTTGAAAGCAAGACAGTTTTATATATATTATTCAGATCTTTATTCTTCCTTAAATGTTTCATTCACCTTAATAATGTATTTCCCCTTGTTAACTACAGCAGTTGTGTTTATGCAAAAGCAGAAGAAGGCATGAATTTGCAGGAACCATCATGGGGTTTCACAATGTACTGCACAAGGAAAGCAGGCAGTTGCATAATTATTCCAGCATGACATGTTCATGCATAAAATTAGGCCTTCTCTCCAAGCACTGTCTGTCAATAAGCCCTGTAAGTCTATAGGAGAGCTGTTCATAACACATTCAATTTTACCCATCAGTATGATGTCCAATTACTTGGGAAAGGGTGAAAGACTTTATGCCACATCTAAACATGACAGACATAACCTTTAAGTACTGGCAAATGCCAAGATGTTGCTGGCGGTAGGCATTCTGAACATGTTTGTGTTTTTCTTTGTACATGATTTCCCCCCTTTTTTTGATAAATGCAAATTGTTAAATATTTTAAACCCCTGCATTATCACATCTCACAAGAAGCAAGTTAGGAAAGCGGAAGAAAGTTTTAAACACCCTAACATACCCTCATGCATTTAGCACAATGTGGGGTTTGTTCCTTCCATGGGTACAAAAGTGGCCTTTCCCTACCCCCTGGTTTTAGCACAAAAGGATTGAGCTGGAAGTTCAACACTAAGTCCAATCACCGGAATCCTACACAAAACTAAGAAAAAAAAAAAGCTAAATAATTTTGTTGTATTGTTCTGTGTAGAACACATCAAAAGCCTCTGTTCTACCTCCAAATGGTAAAACTGATCTGTACCTCACAAATCTTTCCAAAGAGGCCAGCATGTCTTCCTTCTTAAAATACCTCCCAGCAGGGAGCACAACAGCAGGTCTAGTTTATCTTAATTACGTCTCTTTATCTCCATAGGAAGAAGAGATTACTGGCAGTAGGTTGCTGGCTAGAACAGAAGAAGCCAAAGAGCACAAGCCATTTCTATTTCTCCACTTCTCCCTGTCTCAGGTAACTGCCATGGGAAAACCTGGTGGAGGGAGTGGAGACCAGGAGAACGATATTTCTCTTGTTTCGGGTTATGCATTGTAACTGAAAGTGTGTGGTCAGAGTCATAGTGGGTGTAGAAGAAAGAAAAAGTTTCTTTGTGGAGGATGTGCTTTGTCCTTGCTTACCAGGCAGGGAAATAACAAAGAGAAAGCTGGCTGCAGCCACCGAGACAGCGTGCTCTAGCAAAGACAAAACGTGAGAAACACAGCCTCTGTGTCAACCAAAACAAGAGAGGGATACTTACAGTGCTGAGTGCCCCTAGGACAAAAAGTGACTGTCAGAATTTTCATTTTATCGGGTGCTGTGGACATGGTAGTTCTTTTTGCATCAGGGAAGTTACCTTTCTGTCAGCTACTGACTCTGCTGCGTCTCTTTTAGCTGCCTTAGGGAGTAGGCTTATGGGTTTTGTGTTCCAGGGAAGGTGCTGTGGCATTTGATTTGAAGCCTATGGCCTATTGGAAATTGTAGTTTGGTTGCTTTGTGGATATTTTGGTTGCCCCTTCTTTAGTGTCCTGGTTGTTTAACTAATGTGCCCTCAATTTTGTTTCTTTGTTATTAGTGAAATCCCATTCTGTTTTTCAGCAGAGCATCATAAACTGCCTTAGGAGTCTGATGTGCTGCCCAGAGAAGTTGATGGGAACTAGAATAAGATTCTCCTGTGCTTCCTAGGGCCTAATTAGTGAAGCAAAAATAAGATTGTAACATAAATCTGAGTTACCATTCCCTTATATGCTTTGCTCAGCTGTGGTGATCTTTCCAAAACTGCTTTTCTTTTAAGTTTTCATGGTCCTGAGGAACAATCTTTTTTGCTTCATTTACATCCTGATCAGAACTAATAACTTACCAGAAAATAATTTCCAGAAAAGTTAGTGGAAATATTTAGTCTGTAAGACTCAGCAGAAACACCTTGCAGAGGTAAAAGACAATTAGAAATCTTCCAGTTCACAACAAAAACTTAGCTCTCACTGACCTTATATCTGCTCCACATGTGAATAAACATAAACACTTAAAATCAAGGCCGTACTGGCCTAATCTAGATTATTATTATGACTCTTCCTCTGTTGAATACTATGTATAAGAAATTAAAACACAGTTCAGTTGTCTTTTGCTGCCTGTTTCCTGTGATGGGTAGCTACTGATGGCGAATAATATGTCCTTGCCATTAGGAGCTGGATTATGATGCACAGCTCATTCCATCAGATGAGTTTTGAGGATTTGCAGGTGGCAATTTGCAGGTCTCCATTATACAATGGACTTCTTGCCTTCGCTCTTACTCTTGCATAAAGGCACAGTCAGCAGACTGGGCCACCACTAAAAAGGTGGAAGGAAGCTCTGGCCCTTAGATTCCCCAATTTAAAGGCAAAACATAGGTTGACCATAAAGCTAAATAAATGCTGATGAGTAGCCTCTCCTTTATCCTCATGCAGCGAAGGGTGGATTTACAGGCCTGAAGTCAGCAGGAAATCCTTTCAAGCAGCTTGGTAAAATTTAGCCAAGAATCCTTTTCTAGCAGATCTTTGGCAGACTGTGTGCACCCTTCTGGTTTCCTTCTTGATGAGGATCGTGCTATCCACATACTGACGGACAAGAAAAACAAGACACTAGTAATAATAACATATTAATTTCAAAAGCTGGCAAGTTTTCTCCCTCCAAATTAGGAAGCACCCTTGAGCCAGCTGGACAGTGTGAGTACTGGCTATCAATGCTCTTTTCCAAAACAGAAGTCATTTGATAACTTCTTTCATGCATAAATCTTTGTCTCTTTGAAACATGATCTGTATCTTCCTGCTGTCTATAAAGAAGCTGTACCCCAGAAAGACCCCAGTTCTGACTGGGGCCTTCGGGACAATACGGTTGATAAATTCAAGTGATGAGCACGATGACTGCTTTATTAAGCTGTAACACTCCAACTGTTGGCATGTAGCCAACAAGTGAAATGGTTGCCTGTTTCACTGTTCTGGGAATCCCACAACAGTCTGACAAATCTGAATTTTATTGCGAGGCCTGTGTTTGAAGTTCCAGCCATACAGGCCTCCAGGACTAGTGGCCCAGTGTCTGAGCATGGCTTTTATGTCAGAAAGCATGGGGAGGTTTCGTAGCAAGAACAGCATGAGAACTTCTGAACAGGAAAATATCCATACCCAAAATACTTATCCACCTGCAGTTTACCAGCAATGGCCCAAACAAATTACTGACTTGCTGATCTTTTCTCCTGTGAAAAATGTAAAGTCATGGTGGAAGAAAAAGATTCAAGTGCGCATGACACTTTCTTCTGAAGAAATGGAATAGGGGTAGGGTATGTACATCTCATTCAGCAGGCCTTGGCTGATGTGGTGGTGAGTGGTAGAAAACGAAAGACTCCATTTTGTGCTATACTTGTGTAACTCTTCATTCTCTAAAAAGACAAACGTGCATCACTTGTGCTCATGTTTCATGCTCAAGACTGTTAAACAGCAGTTTATGTTGTGCCATATTTCTTTTTGTTCCTGACAGTCCTTTGTTATTGTAGATATCAAAACAAGGTTGTTATAATTTTCACTATACTCAGAGCTGGAGAAATCCAGCTAGGCATCAAGAACCATTTTCTAAATCTACCCTCCTGCAAATGGGGAGGTGGGGTAAAAAAACACACAAAACCATGGGAAACACTATCCATATTGTGCAGTTCCTCCTTTCCTCTCCCACTCGAGGCCTATTTTCTTTCGTAACTAGCTCAAAGGCATTTTCAAACAGCTGAATGCTTTCATTTTTTCTAGCTAGATTTTTCTAAGCAATCAGAATTCTGCTGCAGCATTAAATTAAAAAAAAAAAAATAAATAGAATGAGCATTTCGACTACAAGCAGTCTTTGCTCTTTCACTGCAGCGTGGCTCCCATCCAAAGCCAATTATGCAAAACAACAGCACCTCGGCACCATTACCACAGCCATCTAAAGGGAAGAATTACACCTACTCAAAGCTGAAAACATTTTCACGAAATTTAATTATTTTCTTACTTTCTCGCCTCAAGCGTGCTTTTTACCTTACTTCACTCTAAAACGCCTTGGGTGTTATTCATCTAGAACATATGGAGCACTATATAAATCCAAGTTGTTGCTAATTTTACTTAAAAGTCAGGTTTTATTTTCTGTTTTTACTTCTGCCTGTTTACACTCCTTGAAACATCTTTTGCATTGCCCCAGACGTCGCTTCTCACAGTGCTTCATCCTTTGTACATGTTAATCTTGCTTCCTCAGTGCTTGTGATTTTTTTGCCTCATACAGTGATGGAGAGAAATGCAATGTCAAAAACTAATTGTCAAAGAAAATAGTAAAATTATTTAAGTTCATGCCTTTAAATTCAGTATCAATTAAGTTTAATGGTCAAAATCTTTTCATTGAGTTATGAAACTGTGCAGATCATGATTTCTAAAGGAGGAAGTGACTCTGAGACAGCTCTATCTAATAGAGAGATTTCTCTTTATTTTAGAGTCTTCTGCCTTAACTTTTACATACTGTGGAAATAATTTGCAGCTTTTTGTTCTCATATTAGGCTTTCAATGATCTTGGTCAAGAACTCCAAGAATACTGATAACAGCTGCTGGCAAAGAATGTTCCCCGTGCTGCAGTGGGCTGTAAGACAGAATAATCGAAGCATGATTTACTCTCAGATATGGCACCAGTGGGCTCTCCAGAATATCTATCAGAGTTATATTCTGGAGGCACAGTGAGTTGTCAAATATTCCCCTAAGTTGTGCTGGTCTTCTAGCATGTATTCATTTAACAACTGGGATGCCCAGCAGGCTGTACTTATTTCCAAAACGAGAAAGTGTTCTTCACAAGGAAGAAATCTTAACTTAGAGTATAATGTTTCACATGTAAACCACACAAACATTTGCATAAATATGCAAATGTGTTTCATGTGTGCACTCATACTCCCTAAATGAAAAATGGTTCAAATGAAAGGGCTGAGTGATTTCTTCACTCTCAAGCAAGGTCATACAGTGTTTTGTATCTTCCACCTCTTGGTTTGTAGTGTGAAAATGCTATGTATGAGGCTAAGAGGAAATAATGATTTTCTTCTTTATATATCCCTGGGTACTCTTTCAGTTTGAACACTCTGGGTGTGGACTTCGCCTGGCTCCAGATTCTCTCGGGTAATTGGCTCCCCAGAAACCATGAACACTGCTTGCTCCTGGTCAAACACAGCAAAGCTATTACCTTACTTTTTTGGGGACAGTGGCTATAAATCATTCCTTTTCAATTAAGTTTTCACTCCTTTATGTACAGTTCTTCGCTAACATGAACTGAGAACTGTGAGTGAAAGCAGTCATTTGGAAGAAATCTCTTTGACTTGGGCACGTGACCAGACAACCCCTAAAATATACGAGGTACTGAAGTGAAGGGGGAATGGGGAGACAGGAACAGGAAGAAGAGAGTGGGACTATACACAGGATTAGGGCAAGGGTAAGCAGAAGAATAGATCTTGGCCCTGCAGCACAAATTTTCTCTTGGAAAGGAAATGATTAATACAGCATAGAGCCAGCCATCAGCCTGAATTCTTCTTGACATCACAGAAAATAATAAAATAATAGACAAATGCGAATTTCGAAAGAAGCAAATATGTACTACATTCTACAGCATGTATGTTTCTATTAATTGAGCTTGCAGTATGTAGATCTGAGTGGGAAGAGGCAAAAAATCTGGAACTTAGGTCTTGGTCCTCTTTGGATGCTTCTACTCATTTAACCACCACACATACTGACCTTGTATCTCTGCAGCTTGTCTCAGTACTTGGACTTGCTCCTGCTGCTGAAAGCAATGGTAAGACCATCATTGTGCTCAAAAGCACTGAAATTATAAATAGTCTCTCTGGAATCACTCAGCATGGATATCAACAGAGCTGTGTTGATGCCTTCTTACAGTAAAGTCCAAATTTTTCACATTAGGATTCTAGCAAAGACCTATGGAAAAGAACAGAGCCACAGCTCCTGCCATTCAGTAGCACTGTGCTAAGAGAACAACAAGCAGTTCATTGTCAGTAAATGTACTGTGTTTGCATGGCAAGGTTTTGGAACCAGGGAACTGCTGGGTGGTTTCTCTGAGAAGCTGCTGGAAGCTTTCCCTATGTCCAACAGTGTCAATGCCAGAGAGCTCCAAGGTGGACTTGTCACTGTCCAAGCCAGGTCCATCAGCAGCAGTGGTAATGCCTCTGGGTTAACATATTTAAGAAGGGGGAAGAAAACCTGCAGCTGCATTTGCAGTCAGATAGAGGAGTGAGAACATCGGAGAGAAACAACTCAGCAGGCACCAAGGTGAGAGAAAGAGAAGGGGGAGGAGGTGCTTCAGGCACCAGAGCAGATATTCCCCTGCAGCTCACAGTGAAGACTGTGGTGAAGCAGCCGTACTCTGCAGCCCACAGAGATCCATGGTGAAGCAAATATCCACCTACAGCCCATGGAGGACCCCATACCAGAGCAGGTGGATGCTAAAAAGAGGCTGTGACCCAGTAGGAAGCCCAGAGTGAAGCAGGTTTGCTGGCAGGACCTGTTGCCCTGTGGAGAGAGAATACTAAGCTGGAGTAGTCTGCTCCTGAAGGACTGCACCCTGTAGCCCCCTCTCTCCCTGTGCCACTCAGGCAGAGAAGGCAGAGAATTTGTCAGTAAAGTTGAGCCAGGGAGAGGGAAGGAGTAGGAGGAAAGGTGTTTTAATATTTGTTTTTATTTTCTCATTATCTTACCCTGATTTGATCAGTAACAAATTTAACTAATTTCCCCAAGTCGATTCTTTTCTGCCCATGACTGTAACAGGTGAATAATCTCTCCTCGTCCTTATCTTCCTGTCCTATCCATGTCCTTTCACTGTATTTTCTCTCTTCTGTCCAGCTGAGGAGGTGAGTGAGAGAGCAGCTTTGGTGGGCACCTGCCATCTAGTCAGGGTCAACCCATCACAGTTAATAGTAAAAAAGAGGTTCCACGTGGAACTCAGAAAGGTCAGCAAGGTCCTACTTCAATATATTATTATGCTCAGCAGTACATGTTGCTGCACGTAATATGTTGTTTACTCGCTGTCCCTGATCAAAGATCTGCTGTGTGCAGTGCTGGTAAGGCACTGGAGAGCTCCATCAGGAAAAGAGCAGTTCCTTGGCTTAAAAACCTATAAGAGACCTTAAGAAAGGCTTGTTGGTTCTGCACAAATACAGCAACATTAAATTATAACCCGAGCTTTTTACCAAGCTCACTCAAGTACAGCAAATACCAGCTGGAGGGTGAGGAGGGATTTGCTTTCCAAACAGCTAGGAGAAGCATTTATTTCAGTAAATTAAACAAATATCAGCCTGTTTATGACAGTAAAAGTCAGCTGGACATCATGAGCTGTGGCTTGTACTGTGAGCTGTTCAGGACCTGGCATCCCAGGAGGAACTGAAAGGAGTACAGCAAAGCTACAGAAAGATGCAGATGTATGGACTATGGGTCAACAGGATTGAGACATTACACCATGAAGATGTAGGGCAGGTTTCTGCCACTATTGCTGATGGTGCTATACCGTTCATCCATGGTCTCCTGAGAGACCCATCTGCCTGCAGAAGAAATGCGACATGAACTGTGCTTCTGTCTGGGAAAAAAAAATCTCTATTCCACCTTTACTTGAGTTGGGACACCAGGAAAGAATTTTCCCTGGAACTTGGAGAAATAAGGAAAGGAAGAAAGGAGGAGGATGCATTTAGAGCAGAAAGATTTTTTGCATCATCTTTGCAACATGCTTTTCAAAGACCCAGGAAGGGCCACCCACAGCCTGGCCAGAAATGAGCAGGTGTTACTCCTGATATAGAATCACCAAATGGTTTGGGTTGGAAGGGACCTTAAAGGTCATCTAGTTCCAATGTCCAGTGCTTCACTAGACCAGGTTCCTCAGAGCTCCATCCAGCCTGGCCTTGAACACCTCCAGTGATGGAGCATCCACAACTTCTCTGGGCAACCTGTTCCAGTTCCTCACCACTCCTACGATAAAGAATTTTTTCCTAATATCTAATCTAAACAATACTCTCTTTTAGTTTGAATCCATTCTCCCTTGTTCTGTCACTACATGCTGTAGTAAAAAGTCCCTCTTCAGCTTGGACTTCAGCTCCAGTGGCACCTAAATTCCCAGAAAGACAGCTTTTCTTCCCTGCAATATACTTAGTCCTGCTTATCGAGGACTGCCCAGTGCCTGACCAAAGGGACAGAAACTGTCCCAGTAGGAAAGAGGAACTGGGCCCAGTTTGTTCTCCTTGTGTAGGAGTACAAAGTGTACTTGTATCATCCTAAGAGCATGCACACCATGCTTTCATAACCCTTCAGCGCTACGTATGTGGCTAACACATGCCACTCATGTCACTTGTTCCTTACTGTCCAGATGATGGCTGCAGATGGTCTGAAATCTCTCTGCTATGTAACTTCACAGGGTCCCAGTTGCCCATAATGCAAGAAAAGGGAACTCCATCACACTGAATGACCAGGAGGATTTCCAACAACAATTTCCATCAGCTAGTTATTCTTAATGTGGCCTGAGTTTGGGCACTTTGTTGCCAGCCACTCATGCACTGAATATTCTGTCAACCTGCAGGGAGTCTGTGACTCTCTTCACTGTGAGCAATCTAAGAGGCAATAGGGCATTCTGTTCCAAAGAATGAGTGGGAAGGCTCCCTTTGATTTGTCATCTCCAACTGATTTCAGGGGGGTTGGATTTTCACTCCCTCCCCAACTCTTTTGCCCTGTATTTTTACATTCTCTGCTTTTACTAATACATCATTTTTAAGACCTTTTTTCATTATTTTTTTTAAGCATATCTATGCTTCCTGGTAATGCAGACAGCCTTGAAAATACAAATCAAAACACACATAGCACCAGGAACAAGATAAATTTTCTGATTAAAGGATTGTTGCTCTAGGCTTCTATTCTTCAGTGAATAGAGACCTTAAAGAAACCTTACCTGAGGTTTGCAGGAAATCTCTGGTGAGGCTGGCATTTTAGTACTGCTCTTGGATCTCAGCCTGGTATTTTTTTCTGAGGACTGTCATTTTGCTGGTAACACTAATGCCTGTGTAGTTGAGAGAGAGAAATGTGAGTGAGCTGGCCGACGTTAATGCCAGTACACACAGAGCCAGACTTAGTTCAAAAAATAAAAGAAATTGAACTTACCTAACAATAACTGAGAAAATCTGATTTCTTATTTGTTCCAATGCTGAGAGGCATTTCCTTTGTCTCAATCTACTTCTCAGCAGGAGTCCCACGCTGATGAAGTATCATCAAATTGTCATCTCCCACTGAGAGAGACACCCGCACTGCTCACTGATTGGAGAGACAGAAACAGTGACAGGTGTTTGTAAAAACTGTGGAGTTTTAAAATTAAAGGAAAAAAATATTTTTCCCCTCGTGGCATATATTTCCAAAATATAAGAACTCCTGAAGAACATTAAAATTATGTTGTGAGAGACTGAAGAAGACAAATGAGACTTGTTAGCGTAGCAAGGAACTGGGTGACAAAAGTTCGAGAAAGTCAGCCTCAGTGGTGCAAGGGACCTCATTCCAGGGCAGCTCAAGTCTTGATAATTCTGTGGCAGAGTAAGACAAGTCTGTTGTTTGGGTTCATCTCACAGTGGCTGTTCAATCAAAGGAGTTGGTGGGATTCTGAAAAATGGGTTAACTATTCTTAAGAATAATGAGGGTATCTACGCTAACATTGGTTGGGATAAAAAATACAAAATTTATGCAGGACTGGTAGCATCACTTATTATTAAAACTGAATAGATCTCTTCATAGTGAAACCATATTTCATTAGTTTCCTTAGCCATCTCAGAGAGAGCAATTGAATTTCTCATAGAAATTGCTCAGCAGTGATCTCCTCAGCTAAATGGGGATAATGCCAAGCCCTCCTTTTACACAAATGAAAACAAATGTTTTAATTTATGTGAGGTCCACAGCTGCTAAAGTCAGGAATGTGACAAGAATGTCCATGATGAGATGAGTAATCCTACCTTCAGCATGAAGTGAATAGTGTTCAGTAAATAACCTGGGACCACACAAACAGAAGGAGAAAGGAAAATATTGAGCAGCTTCTTGCATGGTGGATTTAGTCTGTCCTCTGCATTGTGAGACACAGGCCCTCTGGGGAGAAATAATACATGCTTATGCAATTAGATAATGCATGCACACAGGAGGGTTAATTAGGGTTGCACAGTTCTGACATCTCATATCTGTGTGGTTTTGAATTTGTGTTCTGCTGGTTTTTCAAGGGATTGTTTTTAACTTTCGTATTTGTTTACCAGAATGTAAACAGTATTTGTGTTCTAACACCAACCAGCCATTTGCTTCCTCCTCTTGTCTAACTGCAAGAAGTCCCCTCTGTCCAGGATCCCACTTAGAGCTTAGATCAAAATTAACTCCCTATTACATCAGCTTATAGGAGAATGAACAACAATAGTTAAGTATTTTCTGTTTCATTCTACCCCTCTCCTGAAAAACAACAATAAAGCCGAGCAGCCACATAAAAAACACAAAGTCAAGTTTGACCTTTTGTGTAGGGGTACACTCAAAACAGGACTGGTGTAAGAAGGCAATTGAGTGGGAAGGGACTGGTTTGTGTAGGCATGGACAGTATTCATGGCAGGCTACCGGGCAGCTCCTTCATGTGGAACCCAACTGTGAGGTCCCATATACGTTGGACAGACACATGCTGATGAACAAAGATGTCTGATTCCTTCTATGCTCAAAATAATTCATGTTGTCTCTCGTGTAAGGACCAGACGTTTCCTTTGAATCCCTGGGGTAAAGGAGCTTTTCACAGGCTATGAAAAGCATCGGTCTGGCAGCTCCACAGAATGGTTGGTTGCTGCCTCTGCTGAGCTGAGGGGCAACTGCAGTAGGCAGGGACTTGGTACTCCACCTGTCACTAGGAGGCAGGTAAAGCATTTTAACTGGGTGTCTTCTGGGCACTCTCCTATTACTTCTCTGGTTTTATCCCATTCAACCCTCTTCTGAGCACACCTGACGTCTTTATCATGAAGCTGAATAGTCACTCCATGTTTAAGCTTCCCAAGGCAGCTTTTGGTATCAAATTTAGGCCAGATGTTTTCATATCTCTCTACAGTAACTTTTCTCTCATGATTCTTCTCATTTCACAGGCAAACCCTCTTGGAAAGTTCTGCAGAAGTTGAGAGGGAGAGTCTGTAGAAGTACAGCAGTGCTCTGTTCTGGAATTGAAATAGAGTACTGTCTTCTGCAAGCTTTTTGAGCCATTCTACCAGATTATATTATCTGACAAAGATGTTAATTGTATTCTATTCTATAGGATGTTCAAAATGTAAGGAAAGGTTATCATTTTCTCTAAAATTCTACACGGCTTTACCACAGAAATCAACATCACAGACTATAAAATGCAGTCACCACATGAAGGATTTCCGTGTCTCTTTTGTTAGGTGTCTTTTTTATTTTTTGTATGAATTATTTATTACTCATTAATACTGGGGGAAGTGAATTGTGCTCCTGAACATGACCAAGTGAATGACAGAGACAATGTGACAATAATTACAGGAGTGTGCAAGTTCTCTAAGTGCCTGTAAAAATGATTTAGTTGACTGTAGGGAAAAAATGGGTTTGTTTAATGTCTTGTTTTTTAGGAAGCTCAAGTGCCCTGGTGATGAGTGCTATATAAATACCACAACACATTATGTAAGTCTCATCTGGTACACTGATAATGAGAGTAATACACAAAAAAGGACAGTAGTCTTTGACATTTTGACACCTACTCTTAGATTTTCAAGAATTTGGTGGGCTGAAATAATCATGACATCTCTATGTGAGGAGCTGAGCACAGAGTAGCAAAGCTGCCCATCTACTGCTCAGTAAATACACTGTGAAATGAGGAAGAGATCTCAAGGCACCACATTCTTGCTCCAGAGCTCCAGGGTGTGCTCTCTCTGCAGGGGGTTTGAGCACCATCCCCTAGGTAGGACGTTACCATTTACTTTGCTTTTAATGTTCTCAAAGGGTTTTAATCTGTCTTGGGTACTGCTAAAATACTTAGACCTCACAGATTCTCATGCATCAGGGATACAGTACATTCAGCACACCCATCATAATTACATCTTGACCTTTTCTGGCAGGTAACCCCAGCAGGCTAACATCAGTGAATTTAGTAGAGGACTCTCTCCTTTTAAGATAACAGTGTCTTCCTTTCCCTTCCATAAATGGTTTTACATGTTTGGCCCTATCTTTGTATGGCTGTTAGTCTAATTAGTTGCTAAAATAAGTCATTCTAACAAATGCAGGAGTAAAACAATAGAGCAGAAAGTAGGTGCACTTGGAGAGCTGTCACTGAAGAGAGGATGTGGCTGATTATCTGAGTGACATGAACAGACAAAAGGGTTATGGGGGGTTGTTTTCCATAGACAAAGAGCAAATGTCTTTGCACTCTGAATAGCTCTCATTTTAGATTAAAGGAAGCAGAGACAGAGGATGAAGGGGAGTTTGAATCAAGTAGGTGGAGCTATGAAGCAATTATAGTTGACTTTCTGTGGGGTGTATGGAGGCTTCTTCCCATTCTGCCAATGTCATGATCAGCTCTCCCTTACAAGGCACCAACAGATACCAGTAGAGAGTTACTGGTGCTGCTGGCAGCCACAGGAAGTGGAAAAACAAAGAGAAAGCTGTGTGTGTAAGTGCATGTGTGTGCACAGATGATTTGTTCTGTGACAGTGACTACAATGGACTTTGCTCAGAAGGAGCACTCCCTAAAGAGTGGCTTCAGGATCACTTTAAGCTTTAATGGAACAGTATGAATAAAAACACTCAAACAACAGGCACACATTTACATATTTAGCATGTACCATTAAAGGCAGGAACAGCCAGGGTCAGTAGTGGAGATGGGGAGAAGGGAGACTGGAAGATTTAGTTAGAGATGCTTAAACCTTCTAAGCAGTCACAGACAAAAAAACCCCTGTGCTATGTTCCCCTACAGCCCTGTGCTCTTGTCTGTACAGGCACTGTCCAATCTCGAAATACTCTTAAGATATCTCATGTGCAGATTCAGTGAAGAAATTGCTGGTGTGGCCTCAATAATTTTGTGCCACAATGTGAGAACACTACTCACACCCATGGTAATGATGTTCCATTTTATTGGGCTGCACCAGTTCCTGCTCTACACGATACTGTAGGTTTGCCACTGAAGGCCTCAATTCACCATTAATATGAGGTTCTGACTTCTTTAGCTAAAAACAAAACCAAGCTGGACTCACATACTTCCTGACAGGGTTTATTTAGAGACCCAACATCTTTTAGCTCTGAAAGCAGTAGTCACACAATTTTCTTTTTCTCTGTGTAAACAAAACATTTCTATTGAGCAACTTGAAATATGAAGTCAGGATCTACTTGGTACATACTTAAATTTAATCATGTAAGGAACCATTTTCCTTTGCAGGGTTGGAAATAAAGAACTATCTGTCTCCCTTTTGCCTCCACCCCTGAACTGAGTCTGTTGTGTTTCTAATTCCAGATGGAAGTACAGAAAAGACAAAGCACAGAAAATTGCACATAAAATCCATTTTTCCGTAACTCAGGGGTTTTTTTCTGACCAGTGGCACTTACAAGTATTTCTTTCAGGACTTTATCCAACCTGCAAGCTGTAGTGAAAGTCAATTTTTCCCAGCACTTAAAACCTAACAATAAGACTTTCTTAGAAGTCATGAAATCACTGTTAAAAATGCAGATGTTTAACAGTAATGTACTTTTAAGGTTCTTTTTTTAGGTTTATAATTTTGAAGTTCTGTTGGATGACAGATTTTCAGACTTTTCTTACCCCTTCAAAAGAAAAAGAAAGCAATTTTTTATGGGAAAACTAAGATTCCCACAGACCCAGAGTTTGGAGTTTAAAGAAAACAATCACCAAATATGGCAAGAAACCATAAGCTGGAGATGTTGAAATGCTATTATTGTTATTATCTGCTCTCATCCTGTCTTTCCCAACAGGCTTCACACCAAACAGAGAACAGAGAAAAAGCTCTCCCCTAAGACAGGATAAAAAAGCTGGTTACATTTTAAGAAGTACCAGGCACCCACAGCTCTGCTATCAGTGGGAAATGCAGGTGCTCTGAGAATATGATCTGGTTGTCAGCTTTTTTCTGCTATTACCTTGCCTTTTTGTTCACTCTCCAGGCAGGACACAGTCCCGTTGCTGCTCTGTGTAATAACAGAGGCTTTAGTCTGTTCTCTGCCAGCTTTATCTACGGGCTTAGACAGGGTCATTCAGCTCCTGGGCGAGACATAAACTAAGTGCTCTGTGTTTATGGTCTGAAAGAGGGGTCTGGCTTCAACATCTTTTTACTTTCCCCAGTTTATTTCCCACAGAAACCAGAGTGTGGGAGGATGTCTTGCCCCATCACGAAGCCAGGATCAGCCTGAATTCCTTCCAGTTTTCTGTGATGATTTTATTGCAGACAGCAGTATGTGTTATGAGGTGTGGGTTCAGTGGTGGAGTGTCAGACTGTGCAGTCAGTTGCCCAGGCAGGTGTCCAAAGTGTGCCCCTCAAAAAGCTTTTTTGTCACTCAGAGCAGGACTGGGCCATGGTCTGACTGAAGCTGCCTCTTATCTCTGGCTGTGGCAGAGCCAATGGCACTAGTTCTGACTGACTAGTCTAAAAGCTTTCTTTCACTGCCAAATGCTGAGTAAGGATTCCTGCTAGTGTGTGATGGAAAAAGAGTGACTTTGAGTCATCTAATAGAAGGCAATGGTACCAACCTGCAAAAATACACCTCTGGTGGAGTATAAAGAGAGACTTGAAGAAAGCTAAAATGGGAAGATCATAGATTAAGCAATAGGAATCCCAATGAGCAGTGGTAGATGTGCACCTACTTCCATGCTAGGAAGGGGGACGGAGAGACCATATCTCGTCCTCTGCTAGACCTGCCCTGTTAATGTATCCTCAGTAGACCCACAGCTTGCAAACACTTGTAAACTAGCAAAAGCTTAAAAGAAATGCAGATTTCTCTCCCTGCTCGTCTCACACTGACTGCAACTAAGGAGAAAGAACTGAAAGTAAGGCTTGTATGAGTGTATATACCCACAGTCTAGATGAGTTCTTGCTATTTGATTTTTTCCCCTGTCACTTCACTCTGCTTGTTAGAGGCGCCAATTGTATAATTTTGTGCCACAATGTGAGAACACTATTCACACCCATGGTAATGATGTTCCATTTCATTGGGCTGCACAGCTTTTAATTTCAAGTTAATACAGTATCGAGGTTTTATGTCCAACATTCTAAATGCCACAGCATGTTGATGAAAAGAAATTACATTGATGAAACAGTTAGGCAGTGATTAATATGATCCATAACTCAGAGTGATGTAACAGCCCCAGCTCTCTATCCTACAGAAAATGATGTCCAATTACTTGCTATTGATCAGATATTGCATTGCATCAAATGGGACCTCAGCATCAATTCATTTCATCATATTGAATTTCAGCCAGTATCAATGGATATTTGGCATGTGTTTTGCTGAAACATTTGTCTGTGTAATGATCAGAGCTGATGAACAGGTTGGCAGATTTTGTTTGTGAAAGAGGTGGGGAGGGGATAGGGAAGAAAAGGAAAGAAATGTGCTAATCCTGCTTGTGAATTTGTGCTCATACCTGGCACTGGCAGGGCAGGAATGCCTCCGTGCATGTGCACATTTGTTTCACACAAGTGGCTGCATGTCCCTTTCAGACACGTTAACATTCTGTACTGCTCACTGCTTATTTTTTATTGATAATCAAGTGAATAATTAAAGCCCAGCAGCTACGTAAAACCCACATAAATCATCTTCAATATGCGAGTAGTGCACCTCTGCTCAGGCATAGCTCCCATTATGAATAATGGCCTAGAAAGCCATGATTCATACTAGTGCAGATCGCTTCCTCACTCTGCAGTTGCCTGTGGGAGATGTGGGTACCAAAAGTCAGGGAAATGGGGTGAAGGTACATAGAGTGGTCTTGAGACATCTCTTCAGCCCAGTTTCCCATAATATTATCATCCATGTTTCTTTTTTGCTGTTGATGTATTATTTTCCCAGCTGACATACCATTATCTCTGAGCTTCCCTTCCCCTTATTCTAATTTTTGGTTGTTATTATTCCTGCCATTATTAGTTCACTTATAACATTTGTTCCACTCTCTTTTGAAAGAAAACCCTCACCCAAAAGTGCCCATCACCATTAACCTCTCTGGCTAAGCTCACCAGTCGTGTGCCTGCCACATGGAGTACTGCTAGGCCAAATGTAACAACATCTGCCACGCATTCAACAACTTCCTTTTGGATTCCTCACACTCTATTTTCACTTCCAGCTCTGAGCAGGAGTGAGATATGTTCTTCTGTCTCTCAGATGCCAGAGTGCTGGGAATGTGCCATCCTTCCACTACAAACTGGGTGAGTTTTAGAGACAGACATAATAAGCCAAGCACTTGAATAGAAGTGGAGATGAGCTGTCCACAGCTTGTTTTTGTTGACCCTCAAGGCACCTTCTGCCATAGAACTTCTTTCCAGATCCTTGAAAAATACTGTGGCTGCAAATTACCAATTATGGAGCTGTAGCTCTGCAAATGTTTACATATCTGCTCAATTTTATGTGTTTGAATGTCCCTGGGGCTGCGAGAGGGTGTAAAATTAAGCGCACACGGAAGTTTTTATACGCTCCAGCTTTCCACCTTACAGAGCAGATGGCATCTCTGTAAGCTTTGTGAAACATTATATTTAGAAACAATTCCATTTGTTATTCAAATTATTTGTTTACTGGGCACAAACAGAATAGTTGGTATGCTGCAGATGTTGAGAAATGGCCCTCTTTTCCAAAAAGGCTTGTGACCTCAGTGGAGACTGACTACAGGTACCTGAGCAGAACAGCCTACCTGAGCTTCTTTCTTGAGCATCTGAATGGGTTTACCTGAAGGCATCATTTATTTTCAGGATACCTCCCTCAGTTCCACAATAAACTACACTAGTGCATGTAGCAAGTTTAGAATGTATCCTAACGCACAGGCATTCCTTGTGCTTTAAGTGTCTTAGGACAGATCAGTTGAATCATGTTACTCAAAACTGAGATCAAATATATAAAGGAAAAATGTCTGAGATCACAAAAAAGTAGGTACAATAAATGAAAGAAAATTTGAATTTCTTTTCATTCCATGAACACTTACATTTTTCTTAATCAGTTCTAGTGTACAGCAATAGTTAATTGCTGAGTAGAATAACAATCAGAGCTGTCCACTCAGTATTGAACTTCTAAAAGCCTAAGTATTTTCCATCTTTACCCTTTTTTAGAATATTCTTTCCAAATGCAATTTCAAGGCTATGATCAAATTATAACTGAGCAAGTGTCTGGAGGGAGAAATATTCTTCTGCAATAATTCAGTGAATAAAGGATTCAAGGGACAATTCCCCTGGCAATACTTGTTTTGCTGTGGACAGTATTCTCCAACTGATCCTTGATCTTGGATTACATCACTCAGAGACAGTTTTTCAGAAGAGTAATCCTCACCATTTCCCCAAAATCGGACTTTTTGCAGTGTTTCAGAATAGGTACACAGAAAACTGAGCAATCTCAAATCAGGGACACTTCTGATCTTGTAAATTTATATACTTACTTAATTAAAAGCACCCCCCTCTTTTGAATCAAATACCAAATACAGGATTAAGTTCCCCAATTATTCGTAACTTGATACTTGAACATTCTCTTCTCCAGACTGAACAACCTGGAGAAGAGGTTACTTAAAGAAGCCCTTTGAAAATAAGAGAGAATGACTTTTTACATGGACAGATAGTGATAGGACATTTAAACTAGATGTTAAGAAGACATTCTTTCCTGTGAGGGTGGTGAGGCACTGGAACAGGTTGCCCAGAGAAGCTGTGGATGACCCGTATTCTTGAAAGTGTTTGAGACCAGGCTGGATGGGGCACTGAGCAAACTTACCTAGTGGGTGGCATCCCTGTCCTTCACTGTAGGGTTGGAACCAGGTGATATTTGGGGTCCCTTCCAAACCAAGCCATTCAATGGTTCTGTGATTCTGTGTTTCATCTTTCTGCATTGGACTGCTAAGAACCTTAACATCTCAAAATGCTTTCTACCACTTTCTCTTTGAAGAGTTTGTATCTGTGATGTGAGATAGTCAAAAAGAAGAGGAAAGTCTGATATTTTTTTGGCAGTAGTTTTACTGGGCTTATTACCACTTTTAATTTTTTTTATATTAGGAAAGTGTTTTTTTTTTTTAATCTCAGCAAACAGGTAAAAGAATGAAGGGGAATAAATACAGCTACTGATTACTCTTATCAGACTTTCAAAAATTAAATGTGAAACCTTTCAAAGTCAATAATGCTGATGAAAATCCTCCTGCAAATCTCTGAAACAAATATCAAACAAATTAATCTAGAGTTTTTAACATCTTTCCCCTTTTCCACCTCCAGGTTCAGTTTCATGAGTGATTGTTTAAATGGGCAAACATACAGAACACACTGGAAGCTACCCAGGCACTGCATGCCTCAAGGTTGAAGCTGCATCTTTGCTTGGTTAAAGTGGTGTTCACCTCTCACTGGAGAAGCTGCCATAGGTGATGATCTAACAGGCTCTGCAGTTTACAGCCAGGACTGGTCCCAGAGCTTCCACCTGCTTAAGAGGGAGGACTGCAGCCCAAGGGAAACATAACACGATATTGCCAATAATGAAAAAGAACAGATCCACTCCCCTCCCAGAATTTTACATGTCTTTAAAGCTAGAAATTAACATTTAAAATCTTAATTCTGGCATGCTGTTGGAGAATCGCAGCAGTGCAGAAAGACTGAGGTTGGGAGGCATCTCTGGAGATCCCCCAGTCCCACCTCCTCCTGATGGCTGGGTCAGCTAGAGCACACTGCTCCAGGCCATCCCCAGTCAGCATTTTGAGTATCTGTAAGGATGTAGACTCCACAGCCTCTCTGGGTAGCTTCTGCCAGTGCTCAGTATTTTTTCTGGTTTAAATGAAATTTCTTGTATTTCATTTTGTGCCCACTGCCTCTTGTTCTGCCACTGGGCACAGCTGGGAAGAGTCAGAATCCATATTCCTTAACCCTTGACACTCTCTGGAGTTTATACAGGCTGGTAAGGTGTCCCTCGACCTTCTCTTCTCTAGGCTAAATAATCCCAGCATATGACAGATGCTTTGATTCCTCTGCCTTCTCTTTATCCCTGGACTCACTCCATTATGCCTATGTACTGCCTCTGTACTGGGGAGCCTAGAACTGGGAACAACTGTGGTGTCACCAGTGCTGAGGAGAAGGGAAGGGTCACTTCCCTTGATCTGCTAGAGATCCTCTTCCTGATGTTAATCAGCCTCTCATTTTCAAACTAAATCTATTTGGTTCTTATTTTCAAGGTTTCTTCCGTAACTGTGAAGACTAAATGGGGGGAAAAAAACAAGCAAGCAAGAAAAAAACCCGAACAAACACGAAAGCCCACAGCAGAAAGAGAAAATAGAGAATGTCAGACAAGCTCTCAGAGCCCAAAGCCAGGGGTCTAAGAAGAAATGTCACATTGACACAAGAGAACTTAGAGATCTGCCACTGCAGATGTTGTCATTCAGTCATCCTGGCTTTGATTGCACCGTTTCCTCTATGAAAAAGCATCAGGCTTTGAGGCACAGCTGGCACCAGTTACGCTGCTTCCCGGTTTCTCTCTGCACTCCAAACTTCCCTTAGCCCACAGGAAGTGCAGGGTCATTTATTTATCCTTGGGTGCGTGAGCCTGTGGCACTTGCTCTAGGCTGGCCTAAGAGAATCTGAGAGAAGAGTTTGGCCTTAAGCTGTAAGTGGAAACCTGTATGTGTGTGTGTGATGGAGATATTGAAGGGAGTATGGATGCTGCAATCCCTTAATAGAGGGAACTAAGCAAATAAGGAACTGATGCTGGAAGAGCAGAATGGGGGACAACAGAGGAAACAAAATTGTTTAGCTAACATATGATCTATTGCAGCAAGAAACTTCACCATCTCAACAGGCTTTCCAATATTTATAAAAATGCAATAATAGGCTTAAGCGAAAAAAGGCATGAGGGTAGGCATCATGTGATGTCTGTGATAAGAGAAATGAGTAATTGAGCTGGAGTGGGGGTGAAGGCTCTCCCTGCACATAGTGCTATTACATTCTTTTCCACTTGGATACCCTCTCCAAGCACACTAATCCATGGATCTGGAGAAGGATAATCTACTGACATCCAATTTTCTGGGATATTTTTTTTTCCTGGATAAGCCAATTTGTTGACTGAGAGGTGTGGGTGTTAACTCTTTGCTGGCTAAATGGACCTCAAGGATTAAAGATGAGTTTGTTCACAAGCACTGAGCAAGCCTATGTTTCTACCTGTCTTCCTGATGACAGGAATAAGTTTTCCAACTAAAGGTTAGATCACTGCTAGAGTTAACATACAGGTAAAGGAACGAGCACAGGCCCTCAAAATTAGCTGAAGCAAAGAGAGAGGAATAAGCTAAAAAGTTTTGGCTGTGATCTGTGTTCAGATCTATTCCCTGGAGGTCAAACCAGAATTGTGGGCAAAGCCCAGTTCTAACACAGATATTCCTTGCTCTTACCAGATGAATTCATTTCTTTTTCCAACCACAAATGCCTTGAAGCTAGGATAAAAAAGGCCATTGTACTTTGCTGGTGCTCACTCCTCCTGGTGCTGACAAAGCTGCATTGTTCTCCCCGGGAGGAGGAGAAGGAAGGCTGGGGATCAGGGAGTGGCCAGCACAGCCTCACAGGGAGCTTTGTGGGGTGTTTGCATCCAGTCACTTCTTTGCAAGCCACAGTGAATATTTTGCAGCTGCTATCGTAGTGGAGAGAGTTTGGATGATGACAACTGGTGTATTAGTACTATACTCTGCCTCCTTAAAATCGGTACTGGAAAGCAATTTTGAAATTTTAAAATGGCTTGAAGTATTTAATGGAGGGATGTGTGTGGTGGTGTTTCCTGTGCAAGCAGGGGCTTGGGTCAGTGACTTGGTTCTTTCATTCCCTAACCAGCGTTTGGCAGATCTTCCTTCTCAAGTAGTCCCACTAGACTGGTAGTTCCACTGCCATCTGGAAAGGACATGCAGATGCAGCCTGAGGGGAAGGGTGGGCTCTCCTTCTGCAAAGTCAGTGACACGCAAATAGCATATCCTTGGCACACAGAAAAGCAACCCAAGAAGCATTCCAGCCCCTAGTCAGGCCTGATGAAGGTCAGTGTGGAAGTCTGTTAAGTGCTGTGCATGGCAACACTTTGCATTATCTCCCTCAGAAACCTCAGGCCTTGTGTTGAGGATAAGTGTGTGTAGATAAGGCTTCTCCCACAGTAGATCTCTGTAGGAAGAAAAGCATGTTTAAAGGGAGAAAAGAAAGAAAAGCACAGTGATAGGACAAGGAGATGTGCTGGAGCCTTTTGTTACAAGTATTAAGGGACCGATTTTGGCACTGGCTGGTCTGCTGACCTCCAGTCTCTGGATATCCTCAGCCACACTGGTCCACAGTTTGATCCAGCTGCAGGCATGATGGATAACCATCATAGATGACCAGGCATGACTATCCCCACGAGGGAAAGGGAGTGTCTATGGAGACGACTTCTCCTTTGAACCTCTATCTCTAGCACTGCTGGGTTAATTTTGTGTAGAGTGACAGTCTCCAAGAACATACTTAGTCACTAAAATCTCTTGTAACAAGTTTCTTTCCAATAGAAAGAATTTTTATAACTCTTTCTTTACAAACAAATGCACACCTCCTGTTTTGCTAATGGCTGGCTGGGTGTTCCACTTGTAGGTTGACCCCAGTAACCAGATAAAGGGAATGTCAGACGAGAATTAATAGAATTAATGAATCCCACTTCCTCGCAATGCAGCCAGGCAGAACAATTCCAGTGATGACTTGCAAAATGGTCATTATTTTAATGTGTAGAAAAAAGACATTTGCTAGCATTGCCAAAGGGCCTGTATCCCACCCTCATGGGGTTGTACTTCCATTTCAGAGTGACCCCAGTCCCAGTATGGACAGCCAAAACAGGACAAACTGCACCTCAGTTTCCTACAGACCCACCTCCTGGCTTTCTGTGCAGATGTTGGGCCAGGTCTTTTCTGTTCCTTCTTGGCTCATAGTCTCTGTCCCATCTCTCACCAGACCTATACTCCCTCCAGCCGTAACAGGGCCAAGCTATTTTTTCTCCGACTCTCGGATTGGGACTTCATGACGGATCACTCTTTAGCCCTGAGGATTCTACCCATTTCAGTTCACACCTCTTCTTGCTTCAGGTCTCTAGCCCAGAGGAATAGTTATCTCCCTCCTGAAGGTCTTCCCTCTTGGAAGCCAATCAGTTTGCACGGAGGGCAGGTAAGTCACAAAGCATGCAAGCACCGATGCTTCACCCGGCATTTGGGGTCATCAGGAGTCAAAAGAAGGAGCAAATGGGGGAAAGGGGCAAGTCATGTTTGCAAAGTCTTTTCCTTTTCAATGAGAAGTGGCCCCAGCCCTTTGCTGCATGGCTGCTTTCTCCTTCCCACGGTGTGAAAGGGCAACAGGTCGAAATTTCAGTGCTAAGTCCATCCCATGAGGATGCTGTGCTAACTCTTGCTGGGATAGTGCCTTGTAATTCTTGCCTGCATGAAGCTCCTGGTTCTGCTTATTTTAAATTAAATGCCTTGTTTCCCAGCATGTTTACATGATGGCTTCGTGTCCCACACAGCTTACTGCTCATTCCCCACTGCCAGCCCTGCACAGGAGACACACACACATTGGTTTGCTTAATGTAAAATCCTAGCTGGAGAAATTACTGTCGGATCAGGCAGATGGACACAAGAAAGCATTTGCTGCTCTTCATTTGCTCCTCTGTCTATCTGTGTGCCACCCTGCCTGGCTCAGGAAGGCAGACGCAGCTGCCGATGAGAAGAATGAGACAGATTTTCTTTATTATTCTATCAGGACAGGAGACAGTGAAGCACTTGACATGAAAGAGTGTCCCTTGAGGTGGCTGAGGCCTGGCTGGGCTGTCAAAGTTGTACTTTCCATGAGGAAAAGAACTGAGCAGAAAGAGGGTTAGTGGCTGTTGTAGCAGTCGATGAAGTAAAAGGCTTAGCCTGCTGTTTCCTTCCTCACTATTTCCATACTCATTTGTTAAGGTAGATGGCAACATGTCAATTTGCATCTGGTCATTATAGGATTTCTTTTATTCTAAGCATGGCCATGTCCAGCAGCATCTGGAAAGGCAAGGTGGCACTAGTTGCAATTCTCTATCTTTACGTAACAGAGTTTTCAGGAACAGGAGCTGGGGTCAGGAACCTGACACCAGATGTGTCCACTGCAAAAAATCAGCACTGAAGTCAAAGGAGCTGTGCATGATTTGCACTGTTTATCTGAGATCATAATATGGATATTCGTTATAAATAAAAAAAAAAGCCCAGCTCTTTCTGCTAAACCAGACAGCTGGTCAAAATTGCACAAACATGTTGCAATCAAAACACATCTCAATAGCTGTGATTTTTTGCCTGTGGCCATGCCTGGATGTCACCTCTAAGGGGCAGTGTGTATGTGTGCATTGCGCAGCTGGGATCAGCTGGGCAGGGAGAACCGACTGCCGACATCATTCCACAGGGGTAAGTTGTTTTTCTGGCTGAGAAACAAGACATAATATATAAAGTTGCTTTAAGGATAAGAATAGCAAACGTGCTGCATAAATAATGTAAAGCAAGAAGAAAGTCCAGCATTGTTTAGAATATTTTATGAGGAATTTATTGCTGTTAATTGCAAGGGAGAGATTGATCACTGAGGAATCTAGTTCATTACTTAACAAAACCTGGATAAATGGTGTGTCATTTCTCTGTTCTGCTTAGCATTCCCTTTGAAACCTTTCTGTTTATGGAAAAAAAATCCAAACATTTCAAACCAGATACAAAGTGATGCCCCAGGACCCCCCTTCCATTCTCACATAAATACATTATGAAATAAAGACAAGCAGGATATAATGCTCTCTCTCCCTCCTTTTCCTGCTCACCGACATTTTGAAATTCCTGTTGAACCTCAGCATGTAAACTGGGGGCCAGAAATGAAGGAAGGGAGGAATCCACTGCGCTGTGCCCCATATTTCCTGCTCTGAGGGCCTGCCATGGTTGCATGTAGCAAAGAATTGGGATGCTGAGTGCTCCAAGCAGGTTGCAACACTACCATCAGCTCCTTTACCGAGGGGCCCAGCCAGCTATTGATCCAGCACTAGGAGTCACCTCCATACAACTGTACCCAGGGCCTGATCCTCACTGGCAGGACAGTTTTGATAACCAGGGTGTCTGTGTGAGGTGCTTTAAAAGGTCTTTGCTGTTAATTTGTTATAGAAAGAAGCAAGGGGAGGTGAAAAGCCGGCACATTATGCTAATTTTTTATCCCTTTTTTCTACTTTGATTTTGGATGTAGTCTCCAGCCTTTGAATAGATGCCTGTAATGAGCTGGCTCTAAAGAGAAAAACTGCGAGAATTAAAATAAGACAGGACTAACTTGGACATGCACTGGGATGCTGATTATATCCAACCCATTGCAACCACCGTCTGCTGCCTGTGTAATATTCATTTTCCAATTATCAGCACCAGATGAGTAAACTAAAAGGGCACTGGGTCTAACCTTCCTTTTTTCATGCTGAAGTTGAGAAGGTCGGTCAGCTGAGAACTGCTGGATCCAGTCTCAGCAGCCACAGAAACAAGTGAGAGGGTTCCATCACCCAGCAAACCACCCCCAAGCCACTCCAACAATACTGTGATGCCACTGGGCAGAACCAAGCTGGATGGATACAGAAGCAGCAGAGCTCTCCAGAAGCACAGTGATATGCTTAGTCTCCAATCCCCACAGTTGCAGAGATACCAGCCCTACAGTCCCACACAGGACCACACATGCCCCCGGGTGAGAATTGCATGACCTGATCTTGTAACAGCAAGGTAGTTTTCAAATTAATCTTTTACTAGCTGTGTTTAAAAAAAAAACTCAAAATTATCTCTATTTTGTATTTTATTTCTAATGAAATGGGTTTTTTTTAGTTATCAGCATGACATTTTTATTTTTGAATCTCCATTTTATTTTGATTTAGTTTACACAATCAGCAAAACTCTTGAATCCTAATTTTCATTCAACCCAAAGCAAACTTACTTTCACTCTTCAGTTTAGCAATGTTTTGTATCTAATGTCAGCCTAGAAGTATTTTCACCTCGTTTTTTTCTTCTGGAACTACTAATTCATTGAAATATAACTGTAGTTTCAGTGGACCCTTCCCTTCTGTACCTTCTGTACCTTCCAGTCACCGAGCACAGATAATGCTTTGCAGAGCTCAGGTTTTGTTAGATCACCAAGACAGACCCTTTCCTGGACATCTCTTAGTACCAGGGGCTCCCAGCACCATGCAGGGCACTACATAACAAAAAGAATTGTGATTTCTTTTTAAATGGCATTGGATCATTCTTCTTTAGATTTGTCAGTGCTCAGCAGTACAATTCAATGGCAACTGCTTGTGTAAATATTTGAGAGATGACTGCCTATTTGTGTGGATAATAATATGTGAGGCTTAGTTATGGGCAATTTTTTGAGGTTTTAGCTTTCTTGTCTTTTCGTTCTTTCTTTTTTGAATTTCTATAAGGCTTTAATGAAAATCAGGCCTAATTAAGCCTGGGAAATTTTTTTTTGTCTGTGCTTTGATTATTGCAAGGAAAACTCAAGGGTTGTAATGGAGAACAGCCTGTTAAGAAGAAATCAAAGTATTTGGGTAGTTTTTCTAAATATTCACCTGTCTCATTCTGCAAAATATTCCTACAAACCCAAGGGAAATCTCTGGGTCTGAGCAGCAGCACGCGGGTGTTATTGCAGCCATGCTGACTCAATAGAAAGAATTACTTTAATTGACCTTCTTTGGGCCTTGAATAGTTTCTGAAACACCCAGAGAAGAAGCTGCCCCTCAGAAGCCACAAAATATCACCTGCTGGATCACTTCAAACCTTATGTCTAGGATGAGGTGGGGAGCTGGTCCCTGAGTGGGAAGAGGCAACGTTTCCCTGCCTTGTCCTGACTTGCCCTACCTGCCATAGGTGTTCCCTGGCACGGTCGAGTCCCTGGTAGTGGGGTGACCTCTCCTTGGTGAGCTGCTTTGTCTCTGCTGAGGAGTGGTCCCCCATGCACCCCAGGATCCTCTGATGGCTTGTTCATTTTCATGCCTGTCCCTCTCCACTGACTGTACAGAGAGACTCGGAAAACAGCAGCCCTGTAAGTCAGGCACACTATGAATCTATCACAGAATTTTTGGGCATAGATGCAGTGTTAGGCAGGTAAGTTTGTTTTCAGCCTCACAGTTCTTTGAATACAGCTCCAGCGCCTTGTGACAGAACTGCTACACTGACATTTTATTGTATTTTTTAAAAATGGGTTTAGTCAAACAGTTACAAATAATTTGAATTTTGGAAAGCAAAATCTTTTCTTTTTTTCCTGTGGGCTCAGTGCTGGAGAAAACAGGTGATTCATGATATAAGTTATGCTCTTCATTTGTTGAGTGCTGCAAAGATTAGATTAAGCTGCTTGTGTACAGTGCATGTGACTGAGCCAAAACACTGCCCTGGAAAATCTGGTCCCTTCTGCTGCAGCGACAGCACACAGCTCCTCACTCTGGGAGCCCTAATGGTGCCGAGGGTCAGGCCAGGCACCAGTGCTCAGCTATGGGTCAGCATTTCTGCCTCTGTATTTGCACATCTTTGTCTGTCCCTTGGGTCCATCTATCTTAGGTCCAGCAGGATGGCCTGTCTGTGTCCCCGTGCATTTGCAGACAGTGACACAGAGCTGTGATATTCCCTTCCTCCACCTCCTCTCACTGCTGAAATTGAGAGAATTGTAACAGAGTGGTTTCCAGCAGAGAACAGGAATCAAGAGCAAGGGATTGAACCTTCACATGTATTCATGACCACGCACACTTTTATGGACCCAATAGTACTGTCAAGCATTTCATGGGGCTTTCTATCAAGGACACTGTATAACAATAAGTTGTATTGTACTGCACTTTCAGTGAATATATGAGGTAATTGGTGTGCAGTTCCCTAGACTAATACTGGAAGACGGGCACCTGTAGACAGAGAAAATGAAGTTTAAAAATCTCTTTGCTGACTGTTCCCCCAGCTGGGAGAGCAAAGCACAGCCAGTAACAGCCGGAGATCAGTTGTTCTTAACCCTCTCCAGGCCTGGGTCACATCCCTCTGCTGCTACCCTGCCTTGCTAGGATGGAGCTGGGGACCGGTCTGATTTAGCAGTGGAGGGAGGGGTGTGTGCTTACACCCCCTGCCCCTTTCTAAGCATCCAAAGAGGCTTGCCCTTTTCCACAGTGCTAAGCTGAGATGGAAGCCCTGGGGCACCACGTGACCAGTGAGTGAGGAGAAGCTCCTGCCAACCTGAATCATAGTCCAGGCTGCTGTGAAGGAGATGCTGCTCCCAGGTACAAAGAACCCCCAGTAGCTCTCAAGGGCTGTGTAACACATTCTGTCATGGCTGGTCGTGGAGCACCTGGGGACCAGAAAGAGCCAAGCCTGCAGCTCTCCTCTGGACAGTTCCCCCAGGCCACCATGGGTAATACAGGAGATGTGGGCCTGCAGGCAGAGAGCCACCCCATACTTTCTGTATAGCTACATTCAAACAAGATGTTCATCTTGGGAGCCATAAATGATATCTCTTCCTATTCAAGGCCTGATCTGTTAATCTGTTGTCCAGCTACAGTCAGCTGGACCATTTAGTTTAACTCTTCTGGGCATGGTGTAAGTCATCCTTGAAACCAGCACTTGGCACAGTGCGTGGCCAGGAATCCTCCTGCTGCTAAAGTGCTGGTATATCCTGCTGAGCTCAGCTAGAAGGGACACAGTATATTTTTTTTCTTGTTCTTTCTTATTCTGTGAGCCATTACACAGCCATTTCATTGACATGTGGATTCCCAGATGTCCAGAATGTGATTAGGTTGAGTCATCCTTTCACATAGATTTCTTTATTAGTAGTATTTCTAACATTTACCCACTTAACCATGAACAATGATATTTATGGGGAGCATGTCCATCCATACATAAATATCGTTGGTAAGATGCCCAGGGACAGCCACTTGCTAGACAGCAGGACTTTAAAAATGTAGGCAGTGTATTTAAGCCCACCCATAGTGATTTATCCCCTGACTTAATTTCCACAGTAGGAGATCATGCTGGCAGTTCTGCCATGCTCACAGTGGCCAAAGACCAGCTTACAGTGTTAGTAGCACTGTGCACCATGGTAAAATTGTGCTCAAGGCAATCTATCACCCATTGCTTCCAGGGCTAGTTATGGATTCAGATCACCTATCCATGTGTGAGAATGTGAACTTGCACTTCATTGGAGACCCTGGAGCTTTACTTGCACCACACTGTGTATGCAGGCCCATCAGAGAGTGTCATCCTCTCACCAAGTGACGGGACAGGTGCAAAGCACAAAGAAAGACGACTTGAAAAATAAGAGGAGACCTGCAACTCACAGAGATTTGTCCCTCATAGTACAACAATGAAAAATGCAGCAGCGGGATTTTCAGAGCAACATCCTGAGAAAAAATGAAAAGCTTCTGTGGACATTCCCCATCAGATGCAGCAATTCATGGCAGAGCAAGAACAGACAGCACATTGCAAACTCTCTGAAGGCAAGGGCAGTGTTTGTAGTCTGTGTTTGTGTAGCACCTTGCAAAACAGTGAGCCAGGCTATGACCTCTCTTCCTGGGTGCTACTCTAAAGCAAAGGCTACTAATAGGTTAGGTAAAATCATAAACAGAAGCAAGTATGCTTGTCAGTCTGCCTCTATAAAAAGGTTGTATAGTTAACCATTAGCAATATGGCAACTGTGGTGTGATAAGAAAAAACAGATACATAATATTTGGCATCAAATCCTTTTCTTAAGATGGCTGCAATATTACAGTCTAAACCTCTTTCTGTATCCTGTTGACTATTATACTCTTCCATGTTATTGTTTAACCATGTCTGAAGACAAATGTTTTATATTAATTCTGATTTCCCTTAAATTGTCTTATTTCATGCCATTGAGCAAATTAATCCACTGAATCAAGGGCAATTCTTTCTGTTGGGTAGCTCTCCTTTGCTCATTATTCATTTCTGAAGGAGTGAAAATCCTTTATGTAACTTCACGTTTCTCTTGCTTACAGTACTCTCTGTAAATACGAGGAGCTGTTTTTCTTCAGATATTTGCAACTCGGTTGGGAGCTGGCTGGAAATTGCCAGTGTAGCAAAGGAAGAGATACATTGGTTTAGCCCAAATCCAGAAAGGACCTAAAGTCCGTTCGGCAGGGAAGTTTACTCTGGGATTGCTTTGGGCCTAGGGGGGTAAGACACACACATGCTCCTAATGTGTGCCCAGGAGCTGCACTCTGTCTCTCTCAAGAGAATATAACCAAATTCAAAATCTTTTGCTGGGCAGAATGTCCTGAGCAAGTTGCAGTATTCAGCAAGGACTGTCTGGTTGCCAGGGAATCTGGAAGCCCAATTAGAGCAAAATTGAATCTTTTTTAACCTCAGTATTTTGGAAAAGAATAATCTGCAACACCTGCAGATTGCAAAACTTTGCAAAATATTCATATGGATTACCATTAGGTGTTACAATATCTAATATAATATGAACTATTTTAATGTATATGTTTTTATATATGTATACTATTTGTATGTAGTGTACCTTTTGGGGTCCCAGTGTAAGTAACGTTCCCAGCGTATTTCCGGTGTATCCTCTGGCTTCTTCCAGCACCCACATTCAAGAGGCAGACCTAGCACTGCCTCAGGTGCTGAGGTTGCAGAGTGGATGTGGCCCTGCAGAAGCACTGGACACTGGATTACAGGCAGAGGCCAGAAGCTTGGCTAGTCCTTATCCTACAAAGCACACTAATGCATAGCAGACTATGGCACAGGGAAGAAAGGATTTCGTGCCACCGTACAACTGATTTGCAGAGTGCTCAGAGGCTGTGGGTTGCTGGTGGATGCTGCAGCTACACACACATCTATGCACACTGCTTCTGAAGAAACTTGTCTGATGTGGAGGCTCTTGGCCTGGTGGCTGATAGAAGGTCCCCTCCCGAGAGAGGAGTGAGTGACAGAGGGAATTAAGCTCTGTCACTTCTCCTGGAGGTAGAAAAACTTTTGAAGAGCTAATTCCTTATCTTTTTATTTGTTTTAGCAAGATAGGGTTGTGTATTCATCCTTGTAGACTGATCTTGCTCATTCAAAATTGTTCATTCAACAGGAAAGTAAATATCTCTTTGAGCTACACGTTTCTCCCCCACTTCCTTGGCAGGAGACACCTGTAAAAGAAGAAGATAAATAATGTGTCAAACATGATCTGAAGAGGATTCAGCTGAGCAATTTCTGACTTCCCCTGCCTGTCCTGCAGCTGTTGTGCCCCTGGTAAGTTCAATTGCTGTACACAGACTTGGCCTGGCTGCAGTTTCATTCAGCTGGATCTACGCTTCCAAATATTTTTCTGATGTAACAATCTGGCTTGGCCAGGGCTTCAAACCTCTCCCTGTGTGAACTGGGAAAAATACATAGTAACTATTTCTGCACTCTACTATGAATAGACATTTAATACCTGTAAGTGAAAGATTTCAGTCAGGGTGCTGGGTCAGCAAACTGCCTCTGTGGGTGCCAGAGTCTTGTGTGTCAGGTATGTCATAACATACTTCCAGGGCTTGGGTTGTGCAGGAAGGGAGACCTTATGTTCTAACAGCATTTATCAAAATTTTATATGATAACTACCAGAGCTCCTCTATGAATTTGCCCTGAAAATACCTTTATGAATGAAATTTACATTCAAACAGAGCTGAAAGGTGTCTGCTTATGCAGAAATGTCCTGTTATATCATATGAAGTGCATGAACAAGTCCCAACAGTCTTCATTCTAAAATTGTGATGCCCCCCACAAAACCTCTTGTTCTCTAGCTTGCCCTGGGCTGAGATCGTGCTTGTACAGCAGCAGAGCCACAGCAGGATCAGGAAGGAAAGTGGTGGCGGAACACCATGAGGCTTGGAATAAAGCCATGGAGCCAAAGGGGTGGAGTAGAAGGGAATGGTAGATATTTAAACCACAGATGCCAAAGACGTATTTTAGAATGCAAATACTCAGGGGTTGATTTTTTGCCAAAAACTTGGAACTTCTCTGAAAAAAATAAAAGGGAAGGCTCTTAAAAGCTTCTACAGGAAAAAGATTAATTTCAGTCATCACTAATGACTATATTAAATGATGAATATGTTCTGTTAACCTAATTACTGTATAGAAAATGGATTGCACATTGGTATGTGTACCTGTGATTTTCCAAAGCTGTTTACTCATTGTTATTAACCAGTAATATTTGGTGACTCCTTCCCTGTCATTTCACACAAGAAATCTCCTCTCCATAAATCCACTGACTGAAGATTTGAGGTCAGTTTTTAAGAATGGCACAAGAGATGTGGCTTCTCCATCAGCTCCACAATAACAATAAATAATGCTTGGTGCATAAATTTTCAGGGCTCCAGTTAACATGCTCCCCTCAGCTACTCATTGAATTTCATGGGCTAAAATATTCTACTCTCAGTGTAAGCAGGTACCATCATTCCTATCTGCTGAAGATCATGTATGCAGAGAAAGCACGGATGTGATGTAAAGTATGCGTGTGATGTAAAACACTAGAAGGGAGCAGAGAGGTTCCCAGAAATTTAGAAACATCCATTTCAATGAGGGAGCTAAGCAGGACAGTTACAAATTGTGTCATGAATGGCAAACAAACATTTAAAGGGAAGACAAGGTAGCTTTTATGTTTGGTTGTTCAGGGGCTTTTTAAGATTTTTTTTTAAGATTTGAAGTAAAATCTGTTTGTCTCTAGCTGACAGCTGTGAGGGAGAGAGATTTTTTTTTTCTTTAATTCATGTTATTAAATTAAAAGCTTAATTTTTGAAGAAGCATTTATTATGAAATCATTTGTACTTGGAGAATTTTTCATTTCTTAAGAACAAAACACAGTCCTTGCCACAAATGGATTATAGATTGATTACGATACATCAAAAAAGGGAAATAGATTGATTCATAGCTGTTTGCATGCTTGTGCTTACAAACCACATCCTGCATGTGCATTTGCTGTTAGTATGATTTATAATAATATGCTGATAGTATTAACTGTATGCAAAAGCTTTGCAACACAGGGACCTGACTGAAGCAGTTTAGAGAACAGTCAGGGACTGACTGAAGAGTGGATGCGGTGCCCTGGGATGTGCTGTGACTGACAAGGGCATTTTTCCACATGTTTCCCTTAAACGGTAATTTTGGAGATTTCTTTTTAAATGGGGAGTCTTCGATCTTATTATTTGCTTGCACTGCTCTGGAGGCAGCTCATTGCTTTGGGGGAATTGTTGCTTTGGAGTCATGATTTAGAAAGCTGGAGATTTAAGAGCAGAGAAGGAGGCAAGGTTGAAAGCTTGGAGGCAAATGCAAAAGAAGTTACAACTGAGGTGAAAGCGTGTGGCACTGCTGGTAAACTTTGCAGATTAAATAAACATCTCTGGCATGGTAAGTGATGCTAATAAGGACAGAGCATTCCTTAGGCAAGATCTGGACTGCTTGGTAAGCTGGATTCTTTTAGAAAGCTGGTGTCTACACAGAGCCGCTGGGAAGGTCACATACACACAGACCAAGAATGCAGCATGCATTTTCAGTTTCAGACTGAGAACCAGAAAGCAGAAATTCTGGAAAGGATGTAGGGGCTATTTTGGATGAACAAATGAATGTGAATTCCCAGTGTGAAGCTGGTGCTACAAGGACTGATGCAATCCTTGGGCAAGTAAACAAGTATATTTAGTAAGGATAGGGAGGGCTAGTGCTCAGACATCCAGAAAGGATGCAGAAAACTGGAAGGGCACTACAAGAAAACCTGAAAAAAATTCTGCCTTGCAACTATTTTCTAACCTATCCAATGGAAGGTTAAGAAGTAATTTGACTGATATGTACAAGCATCAATATCATGAGAAAATTTCTGAATCTGGTCTTCATATATGGAAAAGAAACTGCAACAGAGAGGAAGCCATACAAAGTACCGGGAAAACCAGATTACCTTATACCTGCTCTTCTGCAGGAACTGTTTGTCCCCTCTGTGCAAGTGTGTGTTTACACCTCTTATCACGGAAGACAGACTCCCCTAATAAATAATCTCACCTTGACTGTAGTTTGCTGTAGGTAAGAGCATGAATAGGGGTGATTACCTCAGGGAAGCTGACCTGCAGTAATTTTTTCCCTTGAGGTGAACTGTTCAAATGTTAAAGTCCACAGGAAGGCCTGAGGGCTGTCAACTGAGGCTGGCCACATTTGGATGAAAGATATGATGTATTTATTTTTAACAGGGAGGCTTAAATATTTAGGTCAAGCTATCCAGGGATGTAGACCGTCCTCCATTAGTTGCAGTCTTTTAATCAAGTATAGGTGCCGTTGTAAAAGACACACTAATTGTTCAAACAGAATTATAGGTTCAACATGGAAACTCCTGGACAAAATTCTGTGGCCTGTTAGGCTAAATGGTCATGATGAACCTTTTCTGGCCTTTCACTCTATTGATCTGTGAAAAAATAAGCAGAGAATTGACAGGTAACCAGGAGCTACACAGTTCAGATTGAGGATAGCAGGGACAAGGTTATTAAATTTGGTGGAAAGGGTAAAAGAAAGTTACAGAGAAACCTGCCAAAAATAGGCAGAGAGCTGGACTTGGCTGAAGTAACTTTGGGCTCAGTGAAGCACTGGTGGGACAATCTGGGACATTCCAAGAGAACAGGGAGGTATTAGAGATGCAAAGGGCAGAGACTGTGCAGTGGAGTGACAGGCAGCTCTTGAAAGAGGAAAATAAGCCCATACTGGTGGAAATGTCACTGCTGATTTAGGGGTTAAGGTAGGAAATCATTTGCCTGTTCTGACAGAGGAGGGAGCAGAGCGTAATTTGGGCAGAAAGGTGACAGCCTTGGGGGAGAGGGTGCAGAGACAGAAAGTCTGGACACTGTGGAGAAGTGAGACAGACAGTAGAGAGGGGTTTGAAGGATACTTGCTTTGGAGAGATACAGAAGGCAGCAGAGCATGATGAGCCTTCATTGACAGAGCACATGTTTGACTTTAATGGCAGGATTACCTGATGGCATTACATCCATGCTACTGAGGGAAAAACTAGGCCCATCACATAAAATAAAAGCAGTGCATTCCATTTTAACCACTCCATGACCAAAAATAAATTGTACAGTCATCCGATTCCAGACTACCAGACTGATGGCTGAATAGTTAGAACTCAGCAAGTTAGGTAATTCATCACTGAATATAAATGAGACTTATAAGATCAATGACATTTAGTGACATTAATTAACTGATTAAATTAAACCTGATATTTTAATCAGAATTTGTTTATGTAAAGCTCTGGATAAAAATGAAATTCAGTTTAACCTAGTTACTTTTAAAATTCCAGTTACCATAACAACTTCTTGTGATATCAATTAAAGGTGGTCTTTGCTTTACATTATTTTTAGAATGAGTTACCATAACAACGGAACGCTGGTTCATTTGCAAAGAGTTAAAATGCATTGTTGTTCTTTGAGAAACAATCAAAATACAAGTGGGATGCCAGGAATTAATATCCCAGAATGGTTGCACAAACATCATTTTTCAGACACCTCACGTGTAGCATGAGAGACTGATGGATCTTCTCCAGTGTGACAGGCTCAAGATGTTCCTTGGTTGCTCAAATCAGAAAGAGATTATTTATCAATTGGAGAAGAGTGGGGCTGTCAGGCACCAGAGGTATTATGAGCTGTCAGATCTGCAAGGAAAAACGATGCAATAGCAAATAAATTCACCTGGCCCTCACATGTTTCTGGAGGGCAAGAGAGTGTCTCTCAGAGCTGAGACCGTGCCTTCTTCCCACAGATCCTTAGTGGGAAGAGAAAAAAGGTGACAGATCATTTCAAGGACTTTGTCTCAACTGTGTGGGGACACCTTGGAGGTCAGTGCCAGCATCTTTTTATTCTACCTCGGGCTATTCTTCTCCTCTGACTGGTTTTCCTTTATGCAAGGGCAACACCTTTTGACAGAGAGCAACCTTGGTATGAACTGCCTACACAGAGGACTGGATGAAGTTATTCTCTTAGCCCAGTCCCACAAGAACCTCCACGATGCAGAAGTGTGGATAAGATTACAAGTCAGATGTGTTGCAGTGGCCAATATGCAGAAAGGGTGCCACAAACATGCACACACACATTTGTGCATGTTCACCATAAAATTAGCTAAGAGCTTACACTTGTATCACTGTGATCCCAAGCCTGATTTTAACATTACTGCTCTAACTTACCTCCAAAGTGAAGGTAACTAACAGCTACAGACCTCTACAGGGTCTGTACAGATGGAGCTCTTCTCTTTTTGCAGAGATGGATCTTAGAGATCCCATGTACTTGTGTGCAGAGAAAGGGGAGGTCTTTAGAAACTTCCAGGCCATTGAACCTACAAAGAAAACACCTTGAAACAGCCCATGAGGCACTGGAGTAAGGTGCTTCTTACAGCCAGGATCCCACCTGCAGTCCAGATTTAGTCTAGAAAAGATAAGTAAGGTGGGTGTCTGATTCTGTGCTTGCTGCCCTGCTGGGCATTGCTATTCATGAGAGGACACTGCAACATGAATGCAGTCCCTCTTATTTGGCTGTGGCTTCCAGTGGATCTGTGGGATAAGAGATATTCCAGGCTGTTATCAAACTGGAGAAGGAAGTGGGATATCTGAAAGCACAAGCTACTTCCCCCCACTTGCACACTTCCCCCCCAACTTGCGCATTGACTGTAGAGAAAAAGGAAATTCACACTGGATTTCTGGTTTTGCCTTTTAATGGCAAGACAAAAAACAGCCATAGCCATTTTGCATTGTTCTTCAGTGACCTTTTGCCCAGGCAAAGACATGCAGAGAGCCTGAAAGTAGGAGAGGCAGCCCTGCATTCCTGGTTTGATTGTGGTTCTCTTACTTAATGAGTTTTGAAGAGGAAGAGGAGGAATGGTACACAGGGGAATTTGCATGTGCTCTTGTGTCTGAGGCTTATTTAATTAAAAGACAATAAAAATGTCGGCTCCTGCAAGTTGCAATCTGGATCCTCTTCCGTTCCTCCTATCTCCCTTCCTTTTTCTTCCTTCTTTCAAAGCAAATAAATAAGTCATGTGGAGGAGGCAGGGTGTCAAAGGACAAGACTGCTGCAAAATGCCAGCTTGTACTGATTTTTGTTGGGCTAACATAAATTGTGACAGGGCTCAAGGAAGAATCTGTCTCTTCTCAACAGCAGCTCCAAAATCATAGTGTGTTTGTCTCTTGCCCTGGTCCACTGGATTTGATTTGGGGGCAGCTTCTCTCCTGGAAGGGGTGTCTTGAAAGCACAGTCTCTTCTAGTGGTAGCCACTTTGTGGCCAACCCCAGCTGCTCCTCATGGCTGCTCTGAGAGTCCACCTCCTTTGATCTGCTGATGGGTGTCTTCTACGAATGCTCCTTACCCATTTAGGCCAAAATGGGCTGGCTGCCCTGGTGAAGGCTTTAACATGCGCTACACTGGGAACAACTCATTTTCCCAATGTAGACAAAGGTATGCTCACACAGAAAGCTCATCTCGCTGAGCTTTGTGTGCTTCTCAGCAGCAGCAGGGAGAGGGACAGGAAGATGTAGGACTGAGGTGGAGCCAACCTGTTGCAGAGGAACAAGGCAGCATGAACTTGCCCAGCAGGGTTGTCTCTAACTTCCTGCAGCAACCTGAGTTTATAGAAAGGCAGAAGAAAGCTTTATATCCACCTCCCATTCCTTGAGATCGTCTTGTGTTAGACTTCCTATGCAGCTGGGCCACACTGATCCTGTGACTACACGAAATTTTATTACTTGAAGAGAAATTGAAGGAAAGTATCATCTCAGGTGTTGTTTACCAGCTTGCTGTCCTTCACTCAGCAAGCCTGGGTTCTGGTAGTTGGTGTTATGGGGCAGAAGTGCTGTGAGAAAGGCTAAGGGAAGGGTGTAAATGTCAGAAGTGACTGTCTCATGTCCCTGCACTCACACAACAGACTTAGTAGTCCAAAGAGGTACCTTTAATCCAGAGCCTTTTTGTATGAATACACTGTTCCTGTTTGAATGGCAGCCATCCTACCTGGAACTAATCGAGGTTTGCATATGCTGAAGCTGGTGCACTCTTTTCCTTGGGGTAGCATGCCATGGTTCAGAGCTAGCTGGCTGGGGAGCCCACCTGCAAGCAGGGGTACTCCCCAATGGACTGAGCATGCAGCCTCTGCTGAGTCCTTCCCCAGCCTCTGGGCAGAGTCAGATGCTCAGAGATCCTGGCTCCCTGAAGCTGAAGTAAATGTGGCAGTGGTGACAAACACAAAAATAATTGTGCTGTACAGACAAGAGCTGAAGTACCTGTTACAGCAGTGAGTGCAATAGTGCTCGTCGTGTCAATTTGTGTGAATCCAGTCTGTATAGGGTCTTGCAATGTGCTAATCTTCATAGTTCCTGAGTACCTTCCCTTTTGCATCCTCTCATCAGCTCCTAGGAAAGCTTGCTGTATGAAGAGTGGATTGTTTTACTACTGCAAAAAGGAAAAGCATAAGAAGATGGAAATAAATGTATTGACAAGTGAGACGAATAAATGTTCCTCCTGCCTGCACTATATAGAGGTGTTTGACATACCAAATTATGACATAACTGTAGGAGTAATGGTTGCAGCTGTTGCCTTTGTAAAATGATCTGCAATACCACATGCTAATAAGTAAGACAACATGTCTAAGTCATTTTATACAGTGCCAGAAGACTAATCCCATGCCATGCGTGCACAGTGCCAAATGTGGTCATATCACAGCAGTAGGATCAGTCCTGGAATAATCACATCCTTAGGAAAAAATCCTCTGTGTAATACAATGAAATCCCACTTAAACAAGGCAACCTTGTGAATCCATTAGAGCAGCATCCCCAGAGTACTGCTACCGTAGCTTGCTCCTAGCACAGAGTGGAATGCTCATGTGTAAAAATGAAGACAGGAGCAGAATATTTACTCAGGTGAAAATAGGCTTCTTTTGGGAATTCTTATGGGGAGAGAGACAGAGGAGCTGCAGTTGCCATATGGAGGATATCAAAACCTAAAAACCCCTGTATACAACCAACCTGTCAAACCAGTTCTACACCCCTAATCCATACAGAACGCCCCTTGTCTTCTGGAGGAATATTATTTGAGCTAAGGTGGGGGATCATCCCCCTAATCTAAAGAAGTTCAAGACCTTGCTGCATTTTACAATTCATACATTCATCCTGCATAGGAACAGGATGCCACAAAGTCCTGAGTCAGTTCTGCAAATCCCATCATTTAGACCCACAAATTCTGGATTATGTTTTTCCCTATGCACTTGCTATTAGCTTTAAATACCACCTTTGAAAAAAATGCTTTTGGCAACTTGCTTCTAAGTATCAACACACATATAAATCTAGCAAATACATGAGAACTGCCTATTTATTGGATAATGAAACCAGCCTTGCTAATTCACCTGTGCAACACAGACAGATGTGATTTCCCTAATACCTGGGGTTTAATATTTGCAGCATGTTAGGGCACTAAGCTTCCAAATCACAGCAGGTTTTTGTATATCCAAGCAGAACATTGTCCAAGTGTATCTATTCCTTGCTTTCCTTTCACAAAAAGGTATTTATTATATCTATTTGCTGTCACAAAGCATAGGAAGAAGTTAAAAAATAAATAAATAAGCATGTTGGTCAGACATCCTCAGGGTCTCTAAAAGAGCTGCTGAACTTTCCACTTCCAAGAAAAGCTGGGGGATTTGAATAGATTGAAGCCAGACTATTCATGGGACTCCTTTTCTCAGCAAGGGGAAAACATGCCCTTGAATATTTTCCTAGGCACAGACAAGCATACATCCACCAATACTTGGAAACTCACCCTCCTGCTGCCAGTCTATTGCTTCCCAGTTGGTGGTTTGCAGTTCAGCCTTGGGGCAGTAGCATTGGAAGAGGGAACTGCCATGAAAAGAATGCTGTACTCTTCTCCCATTCCTTTCCAGTTTCAGACTGGCCAATGAACTGTGTGCTGTTGTGGAGGGTACACAGTCAGGGAGTTTTGAAATACCCTGGGCTCAGCACGTGCACTGACAGTCCCATCTTTTGGTTCCCTTCTGATGCTCTTAAGTCCTGGCTGATCACCATATAAACCATAAAGATCTGAGCAGATCTTTAATGCAGGAACCTTAGTAGGTCTAGACATTTTTCTGCCTTGGGAAGTACAACCTCTGTATCCATCATCTGTCTGCAGGGATTTCATGGCAAATTCATCCCAATTCAGCAAACAGTTAAAGGACAAACACAATTTCTCTCTTTTTTCCCCCAGTATATTTTCTCATCTCAAGAAGTTGCTATCCTGTCCTAGTAGGGGTGCACAAAATATGAAGACAGGTGAGGCAGGTTTCCAAGGAAAACAGCAAATGTATTCCTGCAGAGCTTCAGCACATGCTGTTTCCAGACAGGGTTTGGTAACATGTTGTAAAGTAACGGGTGATTTAGAACAAAAGGTTTAGGAAAGGTTCCCTACGTAGGCAGAGAGGACATATTTGCCCAGTGAGTCGCACAAATTCTTTTTGCCCAAGTAGCTCCTGAATCATCTATACAGCTGTGTATAGAGTATGGTGGAAATTTCAGGCTTCTTGGTAATCTTGCTGGAGAAGTGACAGTGCTATCCCAGAAATTCCCCTAAACAGATGGTGTCTGCAGACCACAAGTCCTACAAATGCATTGGAAGGATGTTAATCAGTTTTGCATGCAGTAAATAAGAATGTGTTCAGGATGGAACATTTTGAGGCTTAGTCACTGAAAAACAGCTTGAAGTTATTTATTGGAGAAGATTTTTGTTTGAGGGCCAGGACAATGGCTGAGAAAGATCAGATCATTTTCAAAAGTGAATAAATCTACCCGCGTGCATTTTTTTCTTCCTATCCCTCTTTCCCTCATTACTCATTTTTCTGTCACTTTGTCTGTTGTCTTGATTTACTATAGCTTTTCCCAAAGCAAATTTTCTAAGAGAATGTCAGCTAATTAATTATTGTTTCAACATCATTTTTATCCCAGACCTTTGACCTCTTGGCAGCTCTGCAAAGCATTCTGACGTATTTCATATTTGCTTAATAAATATTTATTTCAACCAATAAATTGAGAAACAAGACAAAGAATGCATTGTCTTTAAAAAAGAAAGAAGACAGTAGAGGCAAGTTGGAGAAAAGCCACAGGCCAAATTCACTGAACACAGATCAGTGCACTAGGTCACATGAAAAAATGGAATGGCAGGCTCTGTACCTGGTATAGATCAGAAAGAAACATGTCCAATTATATTACTTTATTATTTTTTATAATTGACTTTATTGGTTTTTTATTTGTCAATTCCCCATGTGGGTGTGCATGCCCTCTCTGGAGTGGCATCATTTCTCTTTCCCCTGGTGAGGAGGGGATCACTCCTTGCTGAGGCTGATGTGCCAGCGCAGCACTGCAAGTTAGTGGTAACTGCCATTCACCAAGTGATGCGTCTGGGACTTTCCTTTGGAGGCCTGATCAGCACCCCTCTGCCTGCTTGTCTTTCTGCCCGCCCTCAAGTCCTGGATAGAGAGTGCAAACTCCTGTCACAGAGCTCTTCTCTTACAGGACCTGGGGGGAAATCAGCTCTCTGCAGTCATGGTAACATCAGTGTCAGAAAGAGGGGAAGGATCCAGCTACAGGCCTCCTCAGGACTATATTTTGATGTCTGAGATAAAGTGATGGTTTTATGTTTTTGACCCAGGTTGATGAGAGAGGAGACACCTCTCAAAAGACTCCAGTGATCTGGATAAGGCATTGTAAGCTAGGAAGTAGGAGGCATTAAGTGAGGACATTGATATCTGAATGCAATCCTGAAGGCAAAGTTCCCAGTTTCCATGTGAAACCAAATGCACTACCTGGGCTGCATTTTACCTAAATTAAGGGCTTGGTGCCACTCCAGCTCTCCTCCAGCTGCTTGTCCCATACCCATACTCATACCTGCCAAGCAGGTGTCTGGCCTTGCTCTTTCAGAGAAATCGTCCCAGATCAGTCTGGTTGTTTCTTCAGAGAGTATTTTTATTCAGATTAGTTAATTTGACTAGACCAATCAATTTGACTTGATCTGATTTCTGAAGTTCTGAGGTTGGGACTGTCAGACTTCCCTTATTGTCATAGGTCCTGGGTTCCTGTGCCTTTGAAGTGTATCCCACCCTCCCGTGGCAAGCAGCAGATATCTTGTGCCTTTATTTCTTTGCTGAAAACTGTGGGAAGGGGGAAAAGCATGAGAAGACAAAGCAAAGTTTCACAAGCTGTGGTCACTGGTCAGACGGTATGCAGAGAACAGTCCCGCAGCCAAAACACAGGGCCCTGAGCCAAGCTTTCTGGATCCTTTTTGTCAGCTCTCCTACACATTTCCTGGAAGATTTTGAAGGAATCATTTAAGCTAAATTGGGCATTTGCATCCAAAAGAACAGCTAAAGTAACTTGATTTTCAGAGGTGCTGAAAGCTTACAGCTTCTGTTCAAAAAAGAAAGGTTATGAGTGTTTTTACAGGGCAGGAAGTGCCTGCCCTTAGAGCTCTGGTTTCCTCATATGATCTTCATCTTTCTTTGCCACTGCTTTCCACATCTGTAGGCTAAGGAGAGCAATAGCTAATTGAAGGGCTCAGAGAGAGTTAATTCAGTAATGTTTGCAAAGAGCTCTGAGATCTCAGATGGAAGGCACTATATAAATGCAAAGTATTATTTTATGAAGATCAGTTAGTAGCACTTCATCATTTCAAATGGCACCAATTATACACAATGTACATTGATATATACACTCTATTTTCATAAAGTGCTGTTGCATTTGATTCAAACTTATTTGCAGTCTGATAACTACACAGATATTAATAACACCAGGAAGGAGAAAGTTTTGCATAGTCTATAATTTGTAAAATTATTTTCCAAACATTGTTTTGTATACACTGAATGTCAGATTCACTGGCCTGTGTGCAGGACCCTTGTATTGTGCTGGTGACACAAATGTGTTTACTAGTGAGGATGGCTCTGGACAGATTTAGTCTGTGAATGGTGATATGTGAGATCTTCTCATGTGTTTTAAACAGACTAATTCTTGCTTGAAGAAGTAACTAAAGATTTCTGTAAGAAAGTCTCAATGGATACTTCAAATTAAGACCATGCACCTAATCTGCTGTCTATTTTCAGTATACAATAGCATGATTTATTCATATTCAATACAAATATCTAGGAATGCCCCCCTCCTCCCCCGTATAAAAAAATTAATGTTGTTCCTATAGCTTTGACAGTCCTTTCTTTTTCAGACTGTGCATATGACATCACTAAAAAAAGCTATCAAATTATACAGCTAAACTCAGATGCAGTGTGCAATTTTGTGCGTCCAACATTCATTTCTCTGGCAAAACACTGGAAGGCAAGCCATTGCCTCTTTCATTCCCTCACCTCTGTCTCTAGGAGTTGCATCTGTATTCCCCCATTGTATTCTCAGCCTTTGCAATTGTTTTAGAAGACTTGTGATATTTTGTTCTCTTTCTTTCTGTCCCTCAGCTGGCGCACTGCAGAGAAAACACCCACAGGCATCGAACAGCTTGAGAACTTGTGCCAGTGTGTCCCAGTGACTTCTGACCGGACACAGGTAGGCCTCGTTAACCTGCATGTAACCGTGTAGACACAGAGACACACCTGCTGAGATCTCTGCTGGGCTCACAGCCTTTAATACGTGAGGACAGAGGTGAGCCAACCCTACACATCCCCTGTCAAAATTTTGCTGTGGTCAAGAACCACTAGACCTACTCCCTGTCCTTAAAGAGCAGGGAGATGCTCAGGATGGGGTCCAAGGAAGGGGACAACTCCCACTACTTCTTCATGTACCTCTTGATTATTTGGTGGCTCAGCAATGACTGCTGGACAGTTTCTTCCTAGACCAGGGCTTTAGGTGACCCAGCATGTCGTGGTCTCCCTGCAGGTGGGAGCTGCCCCAGAACTCCCTGGAAACTGCATTTAGCTGCAGAACCCCAGTGCAGCCCCTCTGCCTGTCGGGCGCTGACAGTGCTGTGCACCAGGGCCCTGGACAGCAACTGTGTTGGAGGAGGGAGGTGAAGTGCCTGAAGAGGGTTCCAGTGTTCTGTGAAGACACTCCCAGGCTTTGCAACGAGGCAACATCACTTGCTAGTGCAGGAGGCAGTGGGAAGATGATGTTCGTATGTCTCTGCTGGAAGTCTTTGACTCTGTGTTCTTAAAGACACAGACAGCAAGCACAGAGGGCACTGGCACCCTGCTGACTTGAATTTGCAGTTCGCTTGAACTCAGTTTCAAAAAAGCCTTTCTCTTGAGTACATAACATATCAACTCCCCCCGTGCCTCACATGCAACTTAAGAAAAAACATTCACAGCTCTGTAGCCTCTCGTAGTGGTTCAGGCAGTCCCGGGCTTCACAAAATATCTGGGAACACAGGAAGAAATTATATTTTCCAATGAATGTAGTTTCATCAGGTTCTTTCTGCATCTTAGAGCTGTGCTGTTTCTGAGTCTGATCTATTTGAGGACAGTTGCATAATTTAAGTTATTGATGGAAGTGTCTGTAGGATAAAGGGTTTAGGTTTTCCTGCTTTTTTCTCAGCCATATTTCACTCCCTCACTTTGAGTCCGTGCCAGCACAGTGGGTTTAAATATTTGATGGCAAGAAAATTGTTTTATTTAGCTTATAGTTGAACATAAGACTTTTTTAGCAACAGAACTACAAAAATCATCTTAGCACAAGATCTAGAGGAGAGGGGGGTTATGTGCAATTGCACAACATGACAAAAGGTTCAGATCATAGAAATGAAGGCTGGCTATTGACACAGCAGTGGGGAAGGGAAGTTCAAGGCATAAACCAAGAGCAAATTGCAGTGTGGCAGACGCAGGCTGTGCATGAGAAAAGAGTGGGCTGTGTGTTGAAATGGACACCTCTGAAGACCTGACAAATTTGTGATTTCACATTTAGGACTAAATCTGCCATAGTTTCTAGGAATGACACGGGGCACTTACAGCTTTTTCAAAGTGGGACACCCTGACTTGCTTCAGGCTGAGGTGCTGAGGGTGCTCCTGGCTCTCAGATGCCCATGAGAAAGTGGTGTGGTTTTCCAAAGGTCTGAGTGGCCTCAGTGTTATTTGCAGATCCTCAGCATCTTTGGATTCCTTGTCATGGAAAAAAGAGTACCCAGCTCAGGTGTGAAATCATTTCCCTACCCATGTGCACAGATATTTTTTTATGCCAGGTTTTTTTTTATTGTTATATATGATGTACTGCATTTCTAAACACCATAAACCAACATCTTCTGAATAAAAGTGTTTCAGAATGAGGAGGAAACAGTGTGAAAATTTCATTTTTCAACCCTTCCCCTCTGCTGACCTAAGATATATATATGATACATAACTCAGGGATAGATAACAGGTGTATAACCATAGTTTAGATTTTAATGAGTACATTTCCACATGGAAAAGTTTGCCAAGCTGAACACTTTTTTCCTCAAGAAAGGCCCAGTGTAGAAAAGAGGGATAACACACAAAATAATGATGTTTGCTTATTACACGCTTTAATCAAGTCACTCCTATTATTTGCTTCCAATCTTTTAATGAAGCTACTGTGTGTAGAGATTTAGCAGTAGGCACCCGATGCATTTCAAAATAGAGATCTTTTGGCTGGGCAGAGCTCAGAAGGAGAGGCCTTTCACACTGAGTTAAGGCAGTAATTCCCAGTGGGAAGCACAAGAGTAAGAACTCATATTTTTTCTCTACCTGGCATTGGCTATAAAAGGATGCAACCGTGCAGGTCAGCTGCAAACAGCTGAGGCAGTTCAAGATGCAAGTACGTTCCAGCTGCTTGTTGCTGCCCTTCATCTGGAGGTCAGTAAGCAGGGAGCAGAGAGCTGGAGGCTGGGCAGAAGGATGTCATCTCCTGATCCACTTCCATATTTAAGCCGTTAACAATCAGTGCACTCAGTGTGTCTAAATTCCCCCCCCACCCCCCCAATAGTAATTTTGGCAGCACAGTTATAATAATTGTTTGGTGACTATGCAAGATAAAGAAAAACTTGACAGGCTTGAGCTGAAGAAAGCCCTTATTTATGTGTGAGACATTGAATGTGAAACTCAGAATGCCATGTGAGCAAGCTGGCTTGCCAGGGTCAGTGGTGTGGCCTCGTACAGCAAGCCTTTGGTTCCTCAACAGAAGTGTGCAGAATCTTTAGCAGCCGTGGAGTTGACTTTACCAGAAATTTTCACCTCTGTTCAGGTGAAATCTTGGCCTTCCAGGCTTAACTACTGAGTGAACAAGAGTCAGAGGAAACAATTCCGTTATTTGTTCAAAGAAACTGTAAGACTTAGAAGTGTAACAAATCATGGCAAGACCTAGATCGAAATTAGAATGCACACAGACAGTTTTCCAGGCTTTTAATGCTTTTCTTCTTTAATTGGACTTACTGTGGTTTTCAGCTTATTTGAATAAAGCTTCAGATGTGTTTGGATTTATTCTGGTTTGAATGATGCTGTAAGATATTCCTAGGATTCAGTGAGGACTGTGGGATTCTTATAGGTATTTTAAGCTGACTTTTAATGTCATGGTGACATGGATTGTCACACAAATGGAAATTGCCATGACTACCAATAGTGCTAATCCAATGCCTTGACTGACTAATCCTGACCACATTGTGCTCAATAAAGAACTAAGCAAAGATTTCTGCAGGTTGGTTGGTTCTCCAGCTATACCAGCAGCTATCTAACCCGATACAGCTTGAGGAATTTGCATGGATAATGGGCATGGATTGAACAGCATCCCAGAAAGCTACTTTTATAAATAATGCCTTTTGAAGATCACTAACAGAGTGCAGTGTAGGGCTAGCTCATCTGAGCTCTGGGATGAAACGGAGATCTTACACTTCACTCTTTCAGAGCACAGGGACAAGATCAACATACCAATTATTGCAGGAGATATTGCATCAACTCTCAAGTTAATGGAATTAAACAAGTCCCTGGAGCCAGCTGATTTTGCTGCTTCATTAGTGGACCTTTTGTTCAGACTGTTCTCCCATAGCTCCATAAGATTCTGAACTCAGGATCTAGCAGCCAAGCAGCGTCTTAGCACGGAGATTTTGGAATGGGTGCAGGTCTGGCCTGTAATGCAAACATCTGAAAGGCTTTGTAGCTGCTCTGGCAGGTTATCTAGGTAGATCCTGTATAGTGCTCTGCGAGTGCAAGTGCAGAGAAGAAAATGATGAGCAGAACAGGGAATTCAGCAAGCAGCAGTGAAACCACTGCTCTGCAGAGACCAAGCAGCTTGTCCTTAGCAGCAGGAGAAGAGCAAGGCCAAAGCTGGGTCTGCATGACTCAGAAGTTCATTTGCATTCTACCAATCCACTTCAAAGTTGTTGTCTTTTTAGGGAGAAAGTCCCTGCAACTGTATTCCCTTGGATTCCAGGTTGTGAATGAAGGTCAGAACAAGCCCTACGTGCTCCCTTGAGGATTTCAGGAAGGCTCTCACAGAAGCATTTGGTTGCCTTAGCTCTTCACGAAGGGATTAATTTCACAAGGACCTTGAGACTTCTTTAGTTTCAGCTCCTGGAGTTGTGCCTACTGCTGAGTGCTGGCTCTGCTCAGAGATGGCCTCTGCTCTCCCTGCATTCTCTGAAATCATGCAGTTCTCATTTCCACCTTTCACTTTAAAACAGTGCTACTGTGCAGACTGCAAAGCACAGAATAGAATCCTAGAATCATTCTATGAGAGTGGCACCATCTTCAGGGGCTCCCTAAATCTGTCAAAATTCGAAGGGAAAATGAAATCCATAGGTTTTCTTCCCTCTCCTTGTTCCTAGTGTAGCCTTTCACCTGCTCCCTTCCTCCTTAACCCCAAAGCTACAAGTACCCTTGTGCTGAGAGTGCCCAAGTGTCACTGTAACACACACACACTCTAAAGTGTGGGGATTCCCATGTGCCAATGGATGATTCCTTATTGACACATCAAGGCTCTTTTTCCCAACAGAGGACCTGTTCTCTTTGTGATTCCTAAAATATTGAAAAAATAATTTAAAAAATTGTCTGTTCTCTGTTTCTTAAACTGAGTCCCATATGCTAATCCCAAAGCTATCTTTAACCTACACCAGCTTCCTCCATTCTCGTGCATCTCCTTCGGCCACTGTCATGGTGATCACAGAAAATGATCTGGCTCTGAACAAAGCTGATTTGGGTTATTGCCATGTAGATGTGCCCTTAGAAGACATTCTCATCTTTTTTTGTACATGTCCAGCATTTCCATGCAGAGAGATAATAGTGTATTTAAATTATGAGTTAGTTTCTTTTTTTTTCCGTAACACAAGGACAATGAAAATAGGCAGGCAGGAATAGTGGGCCAGTGGACTCAACTCCTGAACTACTATCTAAGCTACTGAAATAGCACTCAAGAGGTAAGTGCTGGGCACCTGTCCAGGTGTGGAGCTGACACAAGCTGCCCCTCAGTTCAACACATTTCTCCATGGCACTTTCATTCCTCTATCTCCTTTTTTTTGCTAGCCTGAGGAGAGCCATCTCTGTGTTCAACTCCTGTCAGAAAAGATGAGCTACACTGCTGATTATTCGCTGCTGGGAAAGTCATTCTACTGAACTGTAAGAGAAATCATCTCCCCAGGAGTGCTGTCGACTGCAGAAACACACAGATCTAAAACAAAGACACACACACACACAGCTTGACCAAACCCGCTGGTTTGGGACTAGAGGTGGTTTCAAAGGGGCACAGGGGTGAAGATTGCAGTACCCATGAACTATAAATTGGAACTAAGTGCCTAATCCTATTATTTTTTGTAAAAATCTCAGCCAGCATCCCGGAGTTCTGTACGTTATGCCACCAATATACTTCTCTTTTGATGCATAAAATACTTGAACATAACTGTCAAGACTATTCCTCTTACCTACCTCCTGAGCAACTCCCTGGAATTCAATCCGTCCCCAGGCCAGGCTGTGTGAGAGATGGAGTAGACAGTCAATGAAGACCTCTCTGTTCATGCATCTGGATTTCAGTCAGTCTAATATGCAAGCTTGTTTGATGGAAATGTGATGTTCGGTCATGCCTGTGAAATGCCACTTGTTGTGGAGGAATAACTGGCTCATTGAAAGAGCACTTGGATGACACTTTAATCAGGTGGCAGGAGGGTTTGCCCAATGGTGCTGAATAGTGTTCTCAGCTCAGAACAGGGGCTGCATCATCTGTTCTGAGCATAAGATACAAGAGCTCTTTTCAAGCCAGGGAGGGAAATGGGATAGTACGAAAGCAGTTAACCCATGAGGCCAGAACAGATGGAGATCTATCCTGGCACATGAACAAAGTTTGTGGTGGCTGAGGGAGGCAGCCAGCCACAACCTGAAGGTGATATCTAGCATTCCCAGCATCACTGTGAAGCACTAATACTTTAGGAAGTCCCACTTTAAAGCAATTGTCCTTCCTTTTCGTGAGGATTCTCTTTGTGATGCATTGGAGTCAACAAGGACTTGATTTTGATGTCGGAGTTTTTTGTATGCTGTTCCTGAAACTATGGCTCAGACTTGGTTTCCAAAGTGAGAGCTTGATTTTTCTGAGTGCTCATCTCTTTGGAAAATCAGGTCCATCTTGTGTGAGCAGGTGGTTCCTTTTATTTGTCGCAAAACTAAAAAGAAGTCTTGATGGAAAACAAGTTTTATATCTTCTCTTTCATACAGACAACATGCAGAACTGCCCTTGGGGCTTTGAATATATTTACATCCTTTCACAATTAACCCTAATGGGGCATATGTGGCCTTTTTTTTCTTCTCTGAGTAGATACACTCAAATCTGCAAAACATCCAGTGTTTAAATAGATCTCATTATATCAGCTACACCAAATCTCTACTCTTTATATACAGAGGATTAGACTTCTTTTCACTGTCATGCAACATTAAAATAGGAAGGCATACACAAGGCTGACATGGATTTGACAAAAAATTAATGATTTGTACATCACTTTAATGCTTTAAATCTGCAATTCATGTATGCTAATTAGGTCATAATGGGGCTGTTTGAGAACAGAACTGTCATCATGCTGCTCTGGCTGCTTCTGGGAGCAGAGATACAGCCCTACCTTCCCCTGGTTGCTCCTGGAATCTGTGCTGTAACCTGGCAGATCTATGACACCATTTTTTTCTTACACAATTGTTTCCTGGATGTGGTGCTCTAATCTATCAGAGTTATGATGGCATATCTCAAATAGCGAGCTCCTGGATCCTGCAATACATCCTGGTGGAAACAGCATCCAGGCACTAAATCTCAGTGATTGATTCCCTGATTTTAAACTGTCACACTCTATCTCGTAGGGCAGCTGTCAGCTTCCCAGATGCATGAAGTTCTATTTATGCAGTGTGCTATGAAAAAAATATATATGATGATTTTGTTTACAGATAAGTAAGGTTGTAAAACTTAGGAAAAACAAAAGGGTATTCAAAAATATGTCTATATTTTATTTTTCATCTGAAAAGCCTGGCATATCTCTCTATTGCAGGAGAACAAAACTGCTCCCTTGTTCAGAGATCTCTTTAGTTTTGCACCAGTGGTGCAAAGACAAAAGCTGTCACAACAGAGGAAGAGAAAGCCAGAAAGCACCTTCACAAATGGGACAATGGTAAGCAGCAGAACTTGCAAAATGATAGTGTTGCAGAGCACCATGCTGTGTGATAACATGATCTGCTGTCTTTGCTGGCAGCTGTTCTTTACAGGTTCTACCAAAGCCCAAAGCTGCTTTACAGTTTGAACAAGGGTACCTTGTACAGGGACTCCACAAAGCATGAAGTAAAAGAGAAGAAAGTTATGCCTTGTAAGAGTTTCTTCAGGGAGATTGTTATAGGTGTCATGGGGCTGATTCAGGCTACCTGAGGACAGCTTGATCTTTCAGTCAGCTCCAGATCATAAAGGAGTATTTTCAGGAGACGTAACACATTCTTTGCCCTAGAAAACTGGAAGAAAGGTTAACTATAGATGAATGATGAAAGATTATGATTCTGCAAGGAATGATGTATTTAAAAAATCTGGGAAGCAACAGGTCTACCTTGCAACTGGATTCTTCAACTTGTGAGACCTTTCTATTTGACTTCTCTTCGGGCACATTGCCTTCAGTCTTGTTCTCTCTTGTTTCTTCTCCGTCTGTACACAAATACACAGTGACATCCATTCACTCATATTTATAGTCAGAACTGTGCTAGTGGTGAGTGTGCACCTTCTAAAGCCAGCTAAACCCAGCCCAACAGGGTATTTACCAGTCAAGTCTTTCTTTGGCCTATGGTATTGTATCTTGTAAATGTGGGGTGTTTTCATCACTTTAGCAGTAATAACACTGTTACTCATCCATTTGTTAATAGTCATTTTTACAGCATGTTGTCATAGAAGTCCATTTTCTTTTGCATTTCACATGGCCATATATAGAAGCAGTAACCTCCTTACAGCATGTCCATTCCCTTGTAGAAAAGTACATTCGAAGCATATCCTCAAGGCAAAGCAGCCCCATTCATAATCTCACTTCTCATGTAGAGTCAACAATCAAAATCAAAACACAGAAGGTCTGTTAGGTGTCATGGCTTGCCTAATCTGTAGAAAAAATGCCAGGGTACAATCTTGGTGATGTGAGAAGTGCTGATGTGACAAATATTGGAGCAGTGGCCCATTTTGACCACTCTGCAATACTTTTGTGCAAAGTGCTAATGTAGGCAGTATGGACTACAGAATAGCTGTAGGTTTTGTACTGTGGCTCAGAGTCCCAACAGAGATTAAAGCTCTCCTGTGGTTGGTGCTGCATACTCATCGCAAGAGACGATCCCCCTCCCAAGCTTGCAGTCAAACAGACAAGACAGATGAAAGATGGGAAGTAGAAGAAGTACACAGAAGTGAAGTGATTTGCCTGAGGTCACGCAGCAGGTCAGTGACGGAGCCAAGAATAAGAAGCCTTGCTACTTCTTGCCAGCATGATGTCCATTGCCTAAAGCTATGTACAGAATTTCTCTAAGGCTGAAATGCTCAGTGCTCTGGATGGCTGCTGCCAGCAGCCGAGTGCAGCAGCGCCGTGGAACAATGGCTATTACTTCCTGCTAGGGAGTACCGTGCACAGCCTTTGCAGGCCTGGAGCACAGGGCACTGCAGTGTTAGTTTGGCAGCTGCCCTGGCACTGGCTCTTCACTGATCTGGCATCCCTGAGGGGCAGGCACAACCTGATGCAGGACACAGTCTGTGTGCACTAGAGGTGTTCTTCAAGTAATCACTATTAACCAGTATTTGCCAACAATGAAATGTGATGAGCTCCCTCCTTCCTCCTTATCTAGGATAGCTGTGTTTTATTGATTGACAGAAAGTCTTTCTTGTGTTGTTCTGTTTCATAGCATCTTATTCGTGATGCAAGGGGTATCTTTCCTTTGCACAGGGAGTCCAGAGATCACATGTGAACTTGAAATATGTTTGTGTAAAGCCATCTTTTAAGAGTTTATAATTAAGATGCTCTGCCACTCCTAAACCAGGTCAAAACTGGTTTCCATGTTGGAGTAACATAAATAAAGCCAAATACCTCTCTAGTTTCACAAGTATAATTCAGCACAACACTAGGCAGGACAGAGCCAACCTTGCTAATTACTTCTCCAGGTTTTGCTGACTTTTCTGAATGAAGTCTCCTCCTGACAGGACAAGTAGCTGGAGCCATGCCAAGGGAAGCAACAGGGAATCCAGACAGAAAGCATTTGTCATAAGCATGGTTCAGGTTTCCTTTGACTAGTATGCTGAGGGTTTATGCATATTATAATTGGTTTAAGCCCTGGACCTCTTGTCCTTGCTTAGAAGTTGCATGTCACATGATGCACCAGACCAGTGCAGGAGTACATAATGACTACAGGAATACAAGGTGTAAAGTGAGAGCAGGGAACAACATTAAGGTGTGACGGTCTGAGTTTGATAACAGTCCTAATCTGAGAAAATGGAGTAAATGTAATCTTTAATATGTTTTGTCTCCTGATTCCCTGGACACAGCAAACTTGTCAGTAAGCACATTAATCCCAGAATTATTTTTACAGCAGTTCTTGTGCCACTCATCATTTCACATGTAAAAATACTGAGAAATATAATCCTCACCTTTCCAGTGAAAGAGTGCAGCTCTTTCTACAGGGACTTGGTGACACTCACCATGCAGGACAGGAAATCCATTGCTAAAGAGGCAGGGTGTGAAAATACCAGCCTAGTTTTAGTTCAGTTGTCCTCAGTATCATCATTTACATCCTCAGAGTCACCAGTGTCACATTCCTTGTGGCAAAGGCTGAACTAAGCTTTTTGCAAAATTACCCTGGTACCAACCAAAGACACCTTGGGTCTGAGTCTCAGGGTTGTCAAACACCCACAGTCACAGGAGCTGTCCCCCAGCAAACACCGACCACTTCCTGTTAGGAATGAACCTGACACCCACACTGAGTGGCACTTCAGCTGAACATTCTGTAGTCCAATTCCAGCTCTTTTAAAAATGCCTTCACCAGCTCAAGGAAGCCAAAGACCTTTTAAAATATGTCTGATTGTTTTCTCCTTCAATTTAGCTGCCTCTCATTTCTGCACCTCTGTCAAGCAGCCTCCTCCATATGCATGTTGCCTGTCATCTTACTCAGAAAATGCAACTATAAAGCATAATTAGTAATAATGATGTGAGAGATTGAGTTTCTTATTTGTATTAATTGCTGATTAATGCCTTAAATGTCTCTAGCACTTAGAAGGATTTTAAATTAGAAGTATTCCTTTCTGTAGTGTCTTCTCGGAGGGGGGCTCTTACTGACTGGCACTGACTAACCCAGAGTGTGCCATGGGTTGTTTATATGTTCAGGTCTGTTACCACTAAACAAGGAAAACACTGATGGAGCTTGCTTAAGGGGGGAGAATTACTTCACAGCTAGTGCTGCACGTGAGCTGCGTGTTTGGATTTCAAATAAAAAACATTGCTGTGGAGTTGGAGGGGCCTTGTGTGAGCCCCCATTGCCAATCCTACAGGTGGAGGAGGAACTCAGCTCCTGTAATATCTGTGTGTATATGTGGGTAAGGAAGTCAATGCCCTCTTGTCTGTAAAAGGAACTTCTGTAAACCAATCTCTAGGGCTACCAGGGAGCAGCGCTTGGCTCTGTTTGAACAGCTTGAGGATGGGACAGCTCTCTTATATGGAGTGTTGATGGTACTGTTTAGGCATTTGACTTTGTCATGTGTGTCCATTTATCATCTTTGAAACAAGTGTCCCCAGATTCTCAGCCCAGTCCAGCTAAGAAGTCCAGCCAGTGAGGCAGAAATGGTCACAGAGACCCACACAAGAATACCCTTGTCCTCAAAACCTGATCCATACTTATGAATTAGATATATAGAATAAGGATTCTGGCTGGGAGAGTAAGTTTCTTATTACACTACAGCAGTTCACAATAGGTATGGCAGAAGGGAATATGTGTTGCCAGACCACCAGGTCAGGACTGTGTGACACTGCTGGATCAAGAAATGAAATGGTGAGGCAGAGGCTGGTGCTATCTTCCACATGTTCCAGAGCTTCTTGTCAGAGCTCTGCATCCTGACTGGAAGAGGAACATCAGTAGCAGTTCTCCACTGAGGTCAGGAAAAAAAGTTTAAAATTTCCATCCCATGAGCCTTGGGTCCTAGAATGAGACTGCATTTGCTCCCATGGGGAGGGTGGCAGCATGCAGGAAGGAGTAATCTCTCACTTTTTGCCCTCATCTGGGGTGGGAGGCTTGCAGGGATGTAGAGGCAGTTTTAGGCATCCATTATCCTGATAGCTTTATGTTATCCTCATGAATGGAGCTGTGGATTGCTGCGAGTGACCTTCCCCAGATTTACACACAGGTCTTTCTGCAGGTGAATGTGTCCCAGTTTGGGGAGAGGACACCATGTTGCACAAGAGGACTGCTCTTGTGCACCCTCTGTGGTAACTCTGAGAGGAGAAGCAGAAGGGGTGAGTTGCACTGCAAGGACGAGAAGTGTAATGAAGGTGGGCATCACCCACCTGCCTGGGGGGTGTCCTAACAGTGTGCTCTCGTTGGCAGGGAGGGGGCTTATGAGCTTTCCTACAAAAGATACTGCACTGACCCGGTGGCCATAGCGGTCTGGCAGTGGGCTGCCCGAGGTGGGTGTGTGTTAAACAGCACACAGGCCAGCTGAGTCCGTACTCAGTGCTCTTAGAGACGCAATGTGCCCCTTTCCCTCTTGCTGTTACAATTCTCACATGGACTGAAATGACATATTTTCCAACCCATTTAACTTTTTACTTCACAGATTTTTTTAAAATAGTAACATTTTTTTCAAGCTCACAGATTTTAAGTTCAATAGATAAATCTTCCTGTTTTTAAAAGGTTTTTGATCTCTGTAAATGTGACAAATGGATCAGAAACCACAGGTATTTAAGAGGGGTCTCAGATCCATGCTGGGTCATTTCTGGTCTTTCTCACAGCCCTGGGACAGTGGCTGTACCCTGCCTCCTCCAGGGGCATGGGCCCGAGATCAGCACTAAACCCTGCACCAGAAATGGTGCAGCCCCGCTCCTCTGCATGGCCAGAGTACTTCAGCCTCTCTGGGAGGGCTCTTGTCCTTGTCACAGCCTGTGGCCCTGGGGCTGTGCAGCACAGCCTTCCACAGAGCTGGTCATGTTTCTGCACTGAAGTTGAGTTTGTCAAAGTGAGGCACTGGTCCATAGGCACTCGACAGTCCACAGGGGATTCAAATGCCCTTCAGCATGCACAGAATTATGAGGGAAGTAGTATTGTTTAGGGTCCTTAGTCACATGTTTGTCTTGTCACTTCACAGCTGGGGTGAAATACATATTTGTGATGAAAATGGGCATAAAAGGGGCATTTTATAAGTGCATTTTGAGCTATTATGTTGACTGTCATCTGAACTCTGTCCTCCTCCGTGACAACTCAGGAATGGAATAATTTCCAGCATTCTCATAAAAGATCCTGGGTGTCATACAAACAGTCTGATATAAGCTGATTTCAACTAGGAGCTATTAGAGAATACTGGAGAGCCACTCAACAATGCCACAGTCCAGACTTTGGTTGTGCAGTGTTGCCATCATCATTGTAATGAAAGCAGGAAATTGTACACCAGCACTGGAAAATAAAGGAAGAAGGAAGGATGATAATTTTCAGACCATTTATCAACAGATTTGTGACCTATTTTTTCTATTTTTTTCAAACAATGGCTGATAGATAGGGACTTGTTTTTCTTTTTCATTGCATCTATTTAGGATTTACTTTCTTTTCATAGAGCGTATGTATGTGCAGGAGTGTTTTATAGAAGCAATAACCAAGATTTTTCATAGGCTCCTTTTTTTTAGTCTCTCCTTTTGCACGGTAAATAGAATTCAAATTCGGCGATGTTCAAAATACAGACATGACTATGCAATGTTGACTTCATCAGTATTCAGCATTTTCATTGGTAAGCCCAGTGCAGCCTGCCCACAAGTTTAGTGTGGCTATTACAGAGGAAGAGGAGAGGAAATGCCAGCCAGTCCAAACACAGAATATTGAAAAGGTCAACATAGTAGAGCAAGCTGCTATGATTCATAGAGACTTTAAGAGTCTAATATTTCATCTCATGACAAAGATTGTAATGAGAACTGAAAATGGCACAACATTAATTCATCTTTGTGACAAACACCATAATGAGAATGGAAGTGTACAAGCTTCAAATATTCGTGTTACTGATCTGTGGTCCTTGTTCTGTAACAGGACACAAACCCCAACTGCTCACTTAGAAATAGAAATCTAAAATCAACAACTTCTACAGCTACTCTGAATAGCCTATTACATGTTCTGATGCTAAGCAAGCAGAGAGCAGCACAAGCCTGCCAAAGTCAACCAAATTTGCTGTGTGCTGCCCAAGCACACGTGGCCCACTAGCACACAGCCTGGCTGCCATGGCATGACCATGCTGAACTGTGTACGTGCTGTGTGTTTGCACAGTTGTATAGCAAACATGCTGTTTGCACAGGCTTATGTCCACAATGTTGGAAACTCCCTGTAAACACTGCGAGTTGGCTGGCAGGCAAAAATGATAGGCTGGCTAGTAGCAAGAAGTCCCTTATTTTCTGCCTCTGACTAGTCCTTATATAAATGAAGAGGGGGAAGGAATGTGTGTGTAGAAAGTGCCTTCACTTATTACATTTTTAGTTGACATTTTCCATGTTATCTTCAGGGTCATGGCAACATAAGCAGAACATGCATGGCAAGTCTAATTTTATATTCTGTTGGTTTGCTTCAAATAAAGAAAAAGAAAAAAAAAAGAAACGGAGAGCAAGAAAAAGAAAATGGCATATGGACTGTGGTATCTGTTCTTGGAAATGCTCAGATTCATTACATAAACAGACATGTATCTTGAGTGCTGTGATACCAGGGACTGTAATATCATACTTCACTTTCTGAGCACTGGGCACAACCTCTAGCTGCAGCTCCCCAGGCTGCTGTAACATGGTGAGACTTTTGTCCTTGTAGAGTGTTACTGCAGGTCCCCCTCCACCCTACCCCAAGGTTTCCAGGTGACCCATCACATTCCAGGTTCTTCAGTCTATAGCTAAGGACATTAATCCACTCCCCCGAAGAGATTTAATTATTATGTGCCAAGCATCCTAGAAAACTCTGGATGATAAAAAGCAAAGAAAAGAACTAGCGTTTTTCAGAGCTCTGGCCCAAAACATGGCTTGGCTAGTGGGACCCAGCCCTGAGCAGCACATAAAATGTTGCTAGAGCAGAGTAGTTTTTCTGTCTGAGAGCAGGAATCCACGATGGCTGGATCACATTAACCTGAGAGATCACATTATTTAGAGAGATTCTTGATCACCCTTTCCATTCCTTTCCACCCCATGCTTGCAATTGCAGAATTTCCTTCAGGCAATGGAAGCAATTTACTTGCTTAAGTAACATTAGGAAAGTATTTAACGTATATTTAACAGTGTCACAGTGCAATTTAGCAGCTGGAAACAAGGAGCAAATGAATACCATGTGACATGCCAGCTCGTAATGGGCCATCCACAAGTGCTCCGTGGAGCATAGTTTAAGAATCAGTGCCTTAGTCTGTGTTTTAAAGAAATCCATACTAATCAAATCCCCCGTCTCTCTCGCACACGCCTATACAGACACCCCGAGGTGCGTGTTTGGCACTGCAGACGCCCCAGCCAGAGGATGTGTTAGCCACTAATGAAATGGAGCTCGGGGAAGGACTGTGGCAGCTGGTTAAAAGCACACAGTCACGCTACACAGCAAGCTGGAGTGGGAAGTGAAGAGAAATATTGTATCAGGTTGTAACTACATGAAGAATTTAGATAAGCAAAAGGAATTTAGAAAAGCAGAATGTGATCACCCACACTGAAATTTAATTAACCCTCCGGAGCTTCCACCCCCTTACGAAAGGTGTCGTAGGATTGCCAGCAAAGGCGAGCGGTTACTATTCTTGTGCTTGGCAATTCACAAACATGCAAGATGATATAATTTATATCCTGAAGACTTAACAGTTTAAAGCCCCCAATTAGAGTGTCAGGAAGGAAAGTGTAGACACAACTGGGGAAAAGGTGGGACAGGAGGAGGGAAGAGTATGTTAACTGATGGTTTTGGCCTCAGTGAGCCTATCTGCAATGCTTAAGGTGCAAATACGTGTGTATATTTTCAGGATCAGAGCTTTCTTGAAAACAAGCCTGAAACAGATGAGTTAAAATGGGGAGGAAAGGGATGGTTGGGGAATGGTGGAGAACAAGCCAGGACAAATGTCAAAATATTTGGAGCTATAAACCCGACCCTGACTGAATTTGGTTTTAAGGATCTTTTTGACTTCTTTGCAGGCCAAGTTTCACCACTGGTACTTTTGTGAGTAATTTTAAACTTCTGTGACATTTTAAACTGATTATTTTGCAATTGGTTTCCAAGCATCTCTTTTCATGCTAGAATGTCACATTAATTCATTCTTAATTGATCCATGCGCTTCCAGTTTTCTAAATCCAAACAAGTCTAAAACTTGAGTAGTCAAGATAGTATCTCACAGTATCTTAGTGTCTTACCAAAGATAAAGTTTCTGTAGGATAGTTTATGCAAAGAGAAAGTACCTTACCAAATACATAATTCCTGTAGTTTAAATTCCCTTGCAGATATCAGAAGAGGTAGTGTTTATAAACAAATATATATATATATATATATATACACATATATATACATATAAGGTGTCTTGAAAGAAAGGTGTGTTCCCCAAATTTTAGTATTTTTCCAAAGAAAGATATTTCAACTATGGTTATTTAAACTGCCTTGATCCCGGAAGATGTAAAGATGACTAGACATCATGGTGGCTTGACTTCTGCAAGCAATAACTGCTTGCCAAAATATAGCTGGAAGGCCTGCTATTTAACAGTTGTTAGATGCTGTGGTCTTCTCTTGTCTCCTCTGAACAATGTGAAATATGTCCATACTGACTAAAAATATTCACACTGAATGGTATACACATAAATTATAATTTATATTCTCATTCAAAATTAACTTTTAGTGGAAAATGCCTATCAATCTTACTTACAGAAAAGAAAGATTCTTTTTCTATAGCTTTATAATTGTAACAATATGCAGATATGTTTTACTTCTCATTCTAGGGAACTAGGGCTTAAAATGTAGAGGGTGTTCTGAATTTTCGGAGTCAGAAGGGATAAGCTTATGGCTTATTTTGTGTCAGTAATGAACAGAAAAATTGCTTCCCATACTTCCATTTGGCACTTATTTTGTATTTTCTGCAATTAAAGTGGGGTTATAGTCAAAGCGAGTCTAAAAATGACACATTTATCCTCTAGCAGTGACTCCTGTATCAAATTCCCTCTGATTATATATCAAGAGATGATTTCTCTAGCTGTCAGCACCGCAAATTCATCCTGGGATCTCAAACTGCAAGCTGCATTCTTTATGCTTATTACAACATCATTCGTAACAAAGACCCGGGAATGTGGTTGTGATTGACTCCGCAAGATGTGAAGTACAATGCAGCTCATTCCACCATGGCACAGCTGGGGGCACAGCAGCACAGGGAAATGGTCTGACATGGCTGTGAGCCAGCATGCCTACCCGTGCCATTCATATCAAATTCCTTCACGTGCTGAGTAAACTGTAATGGCTCGGGTGCAGTCCCACCTTGCAAAACACAGAGATACCCAGGCTTTAGTTTCATTTCAGCTCTGTTCTGACTTTAAGAAGAATGAAGAGTTCCCAGTGTATGTTTTGCCAGTTTTCATATTGCTAAGTACATGCCCAACTTTTCATTTTTATTTTTTTTCTGTTAGACCAATCTCCTCTTGCCCAGCTTTACCCACAAAAACAAAGCTGCAGCCATAGGTGCTGGAGGCACAGTCATGGAGCAGGCAGTAGCATGGCATGGTACAGAAGCCCAGAATTTACAAGTGCAGGAAAAGGTGCCTTCCCTTTGCTAGCAAGATTTGCGTTCCCAGAGATGTATCTTGTTCTTAGTTGCCTTTGTTCTTTACACTTTCATTTTCCAGTATCATCAGTACCACAGGGACTCCGGTACATCTGCTTCTGGAGGGCAAGATGGTTATTCCCCAAGCCATTTGTCCCACCCAGAGATTACTGCCTGTGAGGCAGGTTTAGCAGCGTGAAGTGTTCCCCAGGCTGCCACGGCTCTCTGAAGCCTCTTACCTTGAATCACCAGCAAAAGGAGACTTTTTTCTCAGCTGCCAGTCAGGTGGAATTGCTGAAGACACAGTGTCTGTTTCCCAAATCTGCTACAAGGAAAGGGAACACCTTGTATCAAAGTCTGGGGGGTCATTGCCATCCTTACGGGCTCCTGCCATTGCTTAGGGAACTCTGCCCACAGGCAAATGAGTTGGGGCCCTGGGATGCAGGAGGAAGGGCACTTCCATGGCTTCTCCCAGCTTCCAGACCGTAGCAAAGTGAACTCAAACTGGCATGATAAGAGACCAGCAATTGTATTGTCAAGCATATTTATCACCAGCTCCAGGTGTGGGAGTCATTTAGCTTTACATTTTATGTAGCAATTTAGTGTGCTGCCACCTCACCAGCCTGCTGAGACACCTTCTCACTAATTATGCTCATTCATTAAGTGCACGCTGCCATGAACGTCTCCTTTGTACAAGAGCACGGGTAGCACAAACTTAGTTGGCAAGTGAAATACAAAAATGGTTATTGTTGCAGTAGTGCTGGCACAGGAGAGAGATGTTAACTTGCATACAGACTCAATAATAAATGAAATGTTTGACAGAGAAAAATGAATTGGCGATGTTCCTCCATCTTTCTGAAAAACTGACAGTGTATCCTACAGCCATGGGTCCACATACTGACAGTTACAAAGAGGTTTTGTGAACAAACTAATATAGACTTTGTCAGCCTGCCATTAATTCCAGAGTTCCTTTTCTGAGCAGTTTGTAAAATCTAATCAATGGGGCATTTTTCAAAAATCTATGAAAATTGTGTGTTTGTAATTGTGCCTTCTTAAAATAATAACAGGGAATCTGGCAAGAGAAGGTGAAAACTAAACAATGTGTCTTTCTTCCTGGCTGCTGCTGGAATGTGTCCTGCAAACATAAGCTTTTCCCATTACGCAATAGTCTCATGCAAAATCCTCAGTGATATAACACTACTTGGAAGAACTGGGAACTTCAGATCCACTTTCCCTTCTTTCTTCCCACAATATATATGGAGTTAATATAAAGTCAGTATCATGGCTTTCCCTTTGCTTTCTCCCTACATAGTTTAACTGTTTATTTACATGTTTTTCATTTTATCTCAAATTGTATGACTGGCTGTACACATCTGAAGATGGGCTAGTTCCAGCCTCCCCATTCTTGAACTGCCTCTTGAACTTTCTCTGATTACATCATTATATATAATGATACATTATTAGTGCCATCAAGGCATGCAGAGTTGGTCACAGTTCTTACATTCTAAATCTGACAGAAGCAAAAAAGAGGGCAATAGTTTAAATAAAGGGGGAAGTGCAGATGACATTGAGGAAGAAATTGATTGCAGAAAGTTTTATGAAATGAGCACTTAGATGAAAGAGGGCTCTGAAGGAAAGAAAAGAGCCTGTTGGACTAGAAGTTGGGGCTGTTCCAAAATGAGGCCCCTACTCGAGACAGCATTTCTGTTCAGAGTAGTGTTTAAGCATGAAGTCAGACATTTGATGGGCTGGGACACACAGACCTTTAGGAAGACATGTATGTAATGACACAATGAGAAGGAAGAATCAATAGGCATGTAAGAAGAGGAAAGCAAGGAGGACTCATAGTTTGTGTTCAACAGAGTTGAAGTCAGCAAAGTAATAAAATGGCGGGGGGGGAGATTAAGGTTGTCATGCCAGAGGTTCAGGAGAAACTGGCTATTTGAATGAGAAGGCTTGCAGGGAGGTTGTCTTCCACTAAATAAATCAGTATGCTGATGAGAAAGGGGGAAATGAGCTTCTGAGTGCATGAACTTCTCTTTGAGGCTTTAGTAACATTGTTTGGAGACCCGGTCAAAAGAAAAACGAATACACACCTTTTCCACTCTCACAGGTTTTGAACTCTTCACTTCCTTAAATAAATGGCTTACTGCTTGTACCACATTTGTAAAGCATGGACTTGAACATGAGGATTTTATACTCCAGAGGAATGCTGAAGCTCTGTTTAGAAAGAGGAGAGTGATAGCAGCAGACACGTCTTCATCCACAAACAACACCACAATGGGTTTAAGAGATCTTACAAACCCAAAGCTCTCATTTGATTTTTGTTATTTCTGCTTAACTGAATTGGGGCTTTCCAGCTATCCTTGTTGTGTTGTATGGCTACACAAACAGGAGGAGTAAAACTGCGAGAAAACACGAGGCTGACTATTAGGAGCAAGAGAGCAGTGTGGGTAGGAATAAAGGGACAGAGAACAGAGATCACCTGATGGGCTTACAGCTAATTTAAGATAAAGGAGACAATCTGCTTTTGATACCTTTACCATATGCTTGTAGTTTGACAGTGGAATTTCAGTACACAACACCTGCCTTACTAGCACTGTTATATTTTTATGTGTCTTCTGACTGCTGTATAATGTAAGGATTATTCAAATTTTTAAAAACATGGATGATATGGAAGTATAGTGTAGACCACGCACTAGGCACAGGACTCTCTTGGAGGTAAAGGCCTCCACATCCTCTACACGAAACAGGTGGTTTGTGTTTCAAGGGGTCTGTAGATAAGCAGGGAAAATACCTCTGAGTATAGTCTTTCCTCTCCAGGGAAACAAACAAACAAACAAACAAACAAACCAGCCTTAAAAACTTCCAACAACCTTTCATTTAAGACACATATATTGACACACGTGTGTGTGTGGTTCCTATGGTACGTCTGTTCTCCACTGGCTCAAGATGCAGTTATTTGACTGAGCACCCTTAAATTCAATACGATAAATTGTTTTATCTGAACGTTCCTCTGAATAGATGCAAATAAGGGATAGTCTCATCACACAAAAATCAGCCCCTCTTGTGGAGCTGGCTTTGGCACCTTCACCCGTGCTTGCCAAACCGCAGGCACGGCTGGTTGGTGTGTCTGGCCCTGCCCACGCTGAAGGATCCCAACTTAGCCAAGCTGTGCAAAGCAGTGCAACCCACTGTATGGCTGGTAGGCAGTAGTGACACCATGGTGTGTCATCTCTGCCCTTTTTACTTAAAAGCAACCTTTTAATGAAGTTTTACTGAAAAAAAAATAGAAGTTGCCTCACTCATTGTGGGTGGTAGAACAAAGTTTAACAAGAGAAACAGTAACTAGTGAATAAACTGTTAGAGGAGGTGTGAGTTACTGTGTCTTTGCCTACACTATTTGAATCATTTACTTTCTTAAAATAAAATGTCTGTTTATTTCAGACTGCATCTTACAGCTACCTTAGCTGTCAGAAGTCATACATAAAAATATTCTTTCTTCCAGAGGGAGTCCTTCATCACTCAACCAGAAAATATTACTCACTCCATTGATTATACTGTGATTATATTTTCTCTTTAAATAGTTGTTAGAATTGGGTATAAAAGACTCATTTGTTTCTGCTATAGATAGTCTCTGTCTTTAAATACTTCATTGTTTTGAATTAATCATTGCAGTTTGCGCAGCTGAAATGCCAAATGTGACGTCTTTCTGGGCGATGTCTGGGAACTGTCTCACCCTTTCTCCCCTTCATTTTTGGGCCTTCTAGGGGAACCTCCAAATCCTATACAAAGAATTTAGAAGTTATTATTATCATCCTTGTGTACAGAGATGCAACCTGACTTTCTGCGGCACCAGGAATTCTCAAAAATTACTCCACAACAAAAAGTTGAAGCTTAAAGTGAAGTGATTTTTTTCAGATAAATAGGGTGTCTGGATACCTGACTCTCAGACACAGCTCTTCCCTACCTTGCTTTCTTGCATCATTTCATGCTCTGTCAGCTGAGGACAGTGAAACCCCACATAAAGTGCTTTAAAATTTGCAGGTGGCAGTAAAAACTCTCCCTCTAATCTAGCCTATTCCTGCAGGTTTCAGTGCTCTCTCCAGATATAAACTGCCAGGCAAAGAACTCCCCATAAATATTGTGCAGCCTGTGAACATTATTAACCCACAGACAGCCTGGCATGTGGTTAATTAATTAGACTGAATACTAACTGATTAAGGGGCATCCTCAGTGACTCTGTCCAGAGTCAGCTCAGTAGCACTTGCTCAGCCCGAGGCCTGAGCTTTGCTGCTTGCTTTCACACAACAAGGTGGCAACATGCAAGGGAACCCTCAAAACACTGGGAACAATCCTGAGTGTGCTATGTGGGTTTTTTGCCACCAGCTGGGTAACCCTGGAGAGCAGAGTTCTGGCTGAGTTAGGTCTGGCAACCTGGCACAGAACCTATGGACTTCTTTGTTCGTTGGCTACGTCTGTTCTCTCCAGACCACTCTCTTCCCCTTGCTACTCTTCTGACAGTACAAAGCTCTCCCACTAGCCAGCTGAAGTTTTACTGATTCTTTTGAGGATGCTCTCAGTATCCTGCAGACCAGCAGGGAACTTTCCAGCTGCAAGCAGCCTTAGAGACCCTTGCTGTACACCAGCCTTCCCATCACTATGCTTATCATCTGCAGCACAGAGGCTTTTGATGGAACTGGAGCTTGTCTTGAAAATGGCCAGTCTGTGTGGGAAGAAGTTATTCAGGCCACGTAAGGGTAAGCAAATGTTCTCAAGTCTTTTCTTTAGATCCACCTCAAAGACATTTCTGAGGCTCATTGCTGTGTGAGAAGGCAATCCTAGCAAGTCTGTCTTTGGAAAATGAAGTTTCTTAAGCCTGGAGAGGAGTTAGAAATGTTTAATACTTTCAAAATGTCCAAGAACTTATCTACCATGCACATGTGAATGAAGAGCAGTCCTGTGGTCACATAAAAAATGCAGCATGTTACAGCTTGAGCTGTAACTAGTCAGCTCATTTTAAGCAGTTTTAATGGCTCCGAAAGTGATCTGTGTCATTTTATTAAAAGACAAACATGGACTGTATTCCATTATAGACATGCAACATCATGGCCATAAGAGAAAAACAAAACTGAGCTTAAAGTAAAATTTTCAAGGGTACAAGTAAAATGAGATAATCTGAGGCTCTGAAGCTATGCTGAGATTCGCTTGTCCATTATCTTCAAATTAGAAACCACCTGTTCTTCATAACCTTCTGTTTGTATGAATAAGGAACTCCTTATTTAAGGAGTTTAATTAAGTAGCATGTGTGGGTGGAAAAGGCTTCTTGACAGCAGTAAGATTATTAATGGACATCTATATTGAAGTTCTTTGCATTTTTGAAAGGCTAATTACAATGTAAATTTAGTTTTAAATTATTGCTTTGCTGTGGGACGGAAGTTGTCATTTATTATTAGGCAGATTTTTTTCAGATCCCAGGAAAACATTGGTTTGGCTGTATAAGCACTCTGTAGTCTCTTATTTTTCCCTAATTTACACTATTTGCTCACAGTTCAATGTGCTGTAAAATATGCCCCCATCTCTAGTTTCATTATTTTTATAGGTTTGGGGATTTTTGTTTCTGCCCTGCAACACACTAAGGTTTCAAGAAAATGAAAGCCAAGGTTTTCAAAAACAGGCCTGAAGCTGAAATCTGTAAAAGGTGAACTTATCTTAAGAAAAGACACTGATTTCCTGGTACTAACAGTTTAATTGCTAGTTTATTACATGTAGGTGGTCATATTTGCAGCATAAACCCAAATATGCTGGATGCCAGACGATGTTCTGCTATAGTGAACCCAGAATAATTAATATATACTTTGTCAGTGCCCACAAGGAAAGTAGACACCCAGCCCTTCCCATGCCCATAGTTCAAAGTATGTGAAAGACAATCTGAGCTCATGCTCTGAGCCAATGTAATGCATGATTTATGCTCTCCCTATTTCCTCACCTGAGAAGTTTGAATTTGGGCCTGGAACAGGTTTGAGCCTGAGAGGTGCAGGCAGTGCAGGTCAGTCAGTGAAGGGTCTTACAGACAGAAGAGAGCTGTTTGCATCCCGCATGTTGTGCCCACGAAGTGCTTGCAAGTAGATGGAAGGGAAAGGCACTGAACCAGCACAGCCAGAGAGATGTTACTTGACCTGTTTCTGCAGTAACACGGAAAGCAGTTGGCTGAATGCCAGCAGCACTTAAGTTTGTGTTTTGTGTGCTGGGTGTTATTAGATGAAAGAGTGCCTGCCTGCCATTGGCCATAGGGTCACTTGGAGGCTAGTAGGAAATAGAAACATCTGATTCCACACAGACTACATTAAAGGCCTATCTGCTTTGCCACTGATGGATAACCTAAAGTTTACAGATGGGAACAACAGGAAAAGATACAATATCTGGTTACATCTGAAAGACCTGCAGAGCATGGTAACTCAATTGTACACAATAAACGCTTCGCTAGCATCGCCACAGATAGAATTCAATTAAAAATTATTAGCATAACAAGACATACAAGGGCTGCCAAAGTGCAAGGAAGCTATAAAGCATCTGACTGGGACTAGGAGTGGACTGATTTGACAATTTTGATCTTTTCTGTTCCTGCCTCATTTAATAATGAATAGTGACAAAGTGCTGATCTGCCCGGTAGCATTTTTTCTTTACCTTTTCCTTAAGTAAGAACTACCTCATAGAGATTTCTGAGGCCTGCATCCATAATCTGTCTGCCTTAAGGCTCTCTTGACAGAAAAGAAGCACTATATAGCTCTTGTTATGAGAGTTGCACAGTTCATGTATTGCTGGCGGAGGGTATCCACAGCAGGAATTGTTTGATTGTGTGGGAGGTCGGATTAGGTATTCGTTGAAGTCTCCTTGGCCTTATACTGTGTGACTGTCTACAGTTTCTTTTCAGAGCATTGAAAATAAAATAGGGCTGTGAATTAGAGTAAATTCCTACCTTTTTTAGTGGTCTCTGAAGCAAAATTCTTGTGGATATTGAGGAGTGTTTCTAAGAGCCCTGATGACCAGAAATAGGGGAGCAGTGTGTCCCCAAAGGATCTGCCATGTCCTAAGCGCTGCCCTCAATTTGCTTCACTCACCAGCCTACTCTCTTGCTCCACATGTGGGAGGTTTCCTCTAAAGCTGCATGCCCAGTGCAGAGCTCCTTTCCCCTGGCCATGGGTCCACATATCTGAGGCTGGGGCTGGCCTTGAAAGTCAGCAGCTGCTACAGGGAGGAGAGGGATTCACCCTAACCCTGGATCTGCCCATATCCATTATTGGAACTGGAGTTCTTTAAGAATAAGACTGGAAAGAACTGATGGATAAATATCTTTAAATTCTTATAAAAATAATAAATTACAGCTAAAATATTAAAACCTTAAATAGAACTGTTGCAAAAAATAACACTATATGTGTGCTGAGACACTGGAACAGGTTGCCCAGAGAAGCTTAAACTGCACCGTGCCTGGAAGTGTTCAAGGCCAGGTTGGATGGGGCCCTAAACAACCTGGTCTAGTGAAAGGTGGCCCTGCCCATGTCAGAAGGGTTTGAACTAGATGGTCTTTAAGGTCCCTTCCAGCCCAAACCATTCTGTGATTCTATGATAACACAGCCATTTCAATACAGGAGAGATCTTTGCCCCGGGCTGGTTCTCAGGGTGACCCTCTGCCTCTTGGAAACAGTAATACTTACCAATGCCACAAAGATACTGTATCACTGCTAAACTTCCTTATGAGTTCCTGAGATGGAAGCTTGTATAATAATAAAAATAAGATTCATCTTTATTTTATTCCATAATCCAGCTAAGGGCATGTTTTGTGAAATGGTAGAAAATAGTATGAGATTTTCATTTTAACTAGTTTTTCATTAAAGTATTTTTGTCTGGTTTTATGTGCACAATAAGGTTTCCTTCCTTGCTCTGTAGCTGTGTAGTCATTCTTTCTTGTGTTATTAAAACTGAGAAGGAATGCCTGTAGGTGAAAAGAAACTTATTAGTGTGTTAGGTCTTGCTCTCAGGAATAGATCTTGATTTATATGTTACAGTTTGAGAATGATATTAATTCAAATTTCCTTCATAGAGTGAGAAGGTACATGTAAATTATAGAAAAATAACTGTAATCTAACAAAATAAACCTATTTTGTTTTATCTGTACTCTCTCTGAAGTAGAAATAGCAGTAATATTATTAAATTATCCCAAACCCATGGATTAGTATAAACTATTACCTGACTGCAGCATTTTGGAGAGAATTATTAAAGAATCATTTGGTGTTATTCTACACTGAGTTCATCTAGCTTCATGCTCACGTTGCTCATTTCAATACAGTGCCATAGTCTATTTAGTAACAACCTTACAGACCCACTTTGCAGTCTAAAGTTTAAGACCTTCCCACAGATAAAACAAAATGCATCAGTTACCCTCAGTTTTGCCTAAGTTAAATATTTGAGGGTAGGTGAGTCGAGGGTGGATAGCAAGAAGCTGTGTATCACATTTTCCAGTGCTTTTGCATTTGAAGTTTTTATTTGATTATCTTATTGTGGGGTGGAGTCAAATGAATGTGTTTCCAATTTTGCAGTGACTCTTAAACGGTTTTTGTAAGTTTCTTGGCACTGAGAAGTGTGTTTGTGGTTTTGAACCCAAGACGCATAAGGACAGCTAGAACACAATCATTCCTCCCTCTCCACACATTACCCCCCAGGCTCTGACTGGGGAATATTATGAGTTAGCCAAAAGATGCACATGGAAAAAAGGGCTTTTTTTAAATAAATGTGAGAAGAGACACACCAATACAGTGTTTATTCCTGTAGGCTATTTTCAGGCTTAGCTATATACTTGCATTCCCGTATTTTAGTCCCTGAATCTAATCCAATTTTCCAAAGAAGTTACAGCGTTCTCATCAACTGTAGCCATGGCAAAGAATCAGGATGCTGATTTACACAGTTAAATTTGCACCTGCAAATTTATTGGAACACTGTAACTGTAGAAAATGATGAGTTCATCAAATGTCTTTATGATTAGGCCCACATGAATAAGTGATTTTAAAAAAATTTTGTCATCCATTTTTGTAGTTGGGTCAGATCAGAGTTATTGTCCTGTTTAACTTCTTTTCCCTTCCCCAAAATTTTGCTTAGTTCAATTAAAATAAAAAAAATTCTGTAAAAGAGGAGACAAAGACTGAAGTATAGAAAACTGCTTGAGGATGCAATGATGTTGTTATTCTCCTCTTGTTCAGTAGCTCAGTGCCTAAGAACCTTTCCCTGAATGTCAAGAGACTGGTTCAAAACCTTCTCAGAACTGGTAAATTTTAAGCAGGAACTTCTTTTAGGTGTGTTTTCTAACTGGGCTCTAAGTACTTGGAACACGAACTCAGTCTCTTCTCGTGGGATTGCAGCTGTACTTAGTACTTGGGACTGCTAAAGTTTTTCATGTAGAGGATGACTCCACAAGCTCTCAGTTACAGCACGTGCTTGGGGCTTGCCCTAGACAGTATTTATTCTACTGAATATAATAAAAACATCACTGGAAAAATGACTATGCAAATAAATGGTCTTCTCCAACAGCAGTTCCTTCCTTGGGATGTGGGACTTGTGGTGTCCAAGCTTTTCTGGCAAAGAAGAGAATACATTCTACATCATTTGCATCCCACTGTAAAAGGGAGAATGAAACTGCATCTCTTCCTCTTCTCTCTTCAGGTATTATTTGTGGCATACTTTATGTTGACTTGCAAAAACAAAAATAAGTGGAGACTGTGAAGGTGAAGTTACACTTTCGATTATGTTACAATTCACTAGCAGAATTGTAAAGACCCTCTGCTCTGATACTCTGTGCTGCTCTTTTCTCAATTTGACTAACAGATCACCCTTTTTGCCAAAACACACCCTGCAGCCAATTGTCACACCAGTGTATATCTGGTAGCTATCTTAGTGCACCCTTGGAAAGATGAGCAATGGGTATAGCAGTATTTTGGCATGAATATTAGTTGTTTAGATTTTCACATGTACTGTTTTAAGGAATGTGTAAAGTCTCCTACCCACACCTTGAAACAGTTAAGAAATGGCATAAGGCCAGGTAAGAAGTCTAAGTGAAATATCGTATGAAGGGAAAGAATTTGGAGCACAGAGGTATCACTGTGTAACAAGTCTACCATATATCGGTGGAAAATAGTCAGAAGGAATGTGAGATGAGAGAAAGAACCATGTATTTAGTTCAAAGAGTAAACTGAATGTATAATATCCAGATTCAACTTTACATTTATAGTAAGGCAACAGCACACAGCAATCCCTCCTCCAGTTCTTGTAGCTGACAATTCAGTCTGGCACAGTCACCTGAAACTGTAGGAAACATGACAAAGCTGGGGACTCCGTGGCTGTGAAGAGCAAGCTGCCATGCAAAGAGGATGCTGTGTGGTCCCTTCATCTGAGAAATCACATGAGACAGGCTGAAGCCTTCAAAGTTGCATGCTTGCTCTAACAGGGATTTTCAAGAGTAAAAAAAAAAAAAAAGCCTGGCTACGTCAGATGTACATTTTAAGTGGCTAAGCAGCAACCAAGAGAATCCCTAGATGAATTTGCACCATGTTGACAAGCTTTGTGTGACGTGCACAGCTACTTCAAATGCAGGCAATCATTCCTTCTTCAGGAACAAAACTCTTTGATGTGGCCCTGATCTGAGAAAGCTATTAAGCCCATCTTTAAATATGTGCATAACAATCTAAAACAAAGAGGCTTTTCGAATGAATCTGGGTCACCTGTGGAGATACATCTAACAGAAATTATTAAACACAGCCTAGAAACCAGTGTTTGTAAAAATAGAAAGCCGAGCTGGGCTCCCAGGGGCCTCGGGCTTCAAAATGGCTGAGTTGCTTGGTGCTGGATGAGCCAGCTCGGGGGCAAGTACCTTTACACTTAAATCTGCTCCACACAAGTAATTCTGCATTGGTTTTTGGGGAGGGGGCAGGAAGGGAGGAATGTGTTTTTTCTTGAAATGTTAGTTTTGCAAAAGGTTTAATCTGTGCAGACACTAAGGTATAGGAGAGTAAAGCGGGTCTCACTGTGAGAAATGCATGGGCATGGAAGAGACAAATCCAAGGGCTCCTGGGCTGAATCTGGCCAGTGTGAGCAGTTCATCTGCTGCCCTGGAGCCAGCTCTATGTTCTTGCTTCTATAGACACGTTGAGCAGCAGGCATAGGGCATATGAACCCCTCCAGCTGCTCACAGCCTGCCCCTGCACTGTCCATTGAAAGCCACTGGGTATATCCAATGGCTCCAGCTGCATCCTGGAGGAGCACGTATGTGTGGAATCACCATAGCAGGGCTGGGGAGGGCACCTCTCAACCTTTGCTTGCCAGGGCAGAGGGTAGCAATGTTGTAATTGGCCACAGGGCCAGTTACAGCCCTGAAAGAAAGGCAGGGCGTTACCATGTTGGGTAAAATAAGCATGGCTGGTGACTGCCTTCTTGCAAGGTCACTTTACTTGTGAGGGAACCAAACCCAGTCATTCTGGGCTCACCTCACAAGCTATTTGTTTCAGTTAGGTATTTTCTCCTTGAATAAGCAGGACAAAAGGGATGTGATATGCTGAATCATTTAGGGAAAAAATCACACTGTCAAGTGGATTATCATCAGCTAAGCAAGGCCCTGGAGGCCAAAATCTCAGCCTCTAAATTATACATACTGAATGCCTGTGCTTTTACTATATTGTTGAGGCAAAGCCTGCACTGTGGTTTCAGGGACATTAAACATGAAAGAAAAGTTATATCACAGCTGATACTTACCCAGTGATTCCACCTTAATCTTGGGAATAGCAGGTGTCCTAGGCACACCGAGTCCCTAGCAGGGAGGGAGGGAGGGGATTTGTAATCATCGGCAGAGATGCCTGTGGGGTCACTCAGCTGCTAAAACATTAAAGCATATAAAGGCAGGATGTGGGAACTGCAAACCTCCTAGAAGATTGTACACCCTGCACATGAGAGGAAACAGATGCATTCTCAGGAGGTGGGTGTCACTCTTGCTTGTGCTACTCACTTCTCTGACATTTCCTCTGTTTAGTGTCTACCTTTTTCTCCTGATTTCACTTTCAAAGCTACCTGTGCACATTAGCAGATGGTTGACTTTCTGGCTATATTTTCTTTCCAGGAGGTGCTCAGAGTCAAAGTTTAAGTGAAAACACCTCTGCCTTTGGCTTAACACCTGACATTGTCTGGGTTCCTTCAGGTTTGAATATGACACTTGCAAAATTGCACAGATAATTTTCTTATTGGAAATTGCCCCCTGCGATTGCATTTAAATCACAGGGATTAAATCCCAAGTCAGCTATTCTCCATATATTATTCTAACCCAAAACTTTAGATACTAAATTAACAGTTTCTTCCCCAGATGTTATAGGACTGGGGATGTGAAATTCTGGTGTGTATCTCTGGAGAAAACTGTAGCTTTCCCCTTCTCACTAGGTGCAGCTGCTCTTATAGGATCTTCTGTGCTGACTGCACTGATTTTCCTGGGCTTTTTCAACAATGAGTCCTTTTTGCTTCTCTCACTGAAATGCTGCTTTTGTTATCATTTCTGTGGCAATCAGTCTGCAATGGTAGTCCCCATTTCACTGTGCATTAACATGGCCTTCGAATAGACCATTTTGTTACATGCCTTTCAGAGCAAATTCATCTCACCTGAGGAAATTCGTGGAAAATAACCTGTGAAGCATAGGAAATGGAGTAGGGCCTTGATCCTGCATTTCCTTCATTGCAACTAGGTCACATGGTGCTTTACAGAGATGCACTGGGAAGCACAAAGCCCCAGTCAGTCTTGATCACCATTTTCCTGGACTGCAGGTAGCAGCATAGCGGGAAAAGCTGCACCCAAGCATTTCCACATTCTCTTTTTGTCTGTGAACTTGGGCAAACCCAACTGGTATAGCTATTTCAAGCAGTCTTATATCTTACACCTAAGACAGTCAAAAGGGATGGTTCCTGCACTCTGTCCCTTAGGACAAGCCTGTAAGCACATAGGCTTGTGATACTGAGCCTGAACTCTCTTAGAGGGAGGCCAGTGTAGGGCTGTGTGTGCATGCACAAGACTTTGACATGCATGAGCTTCACACCTCTAGTAACTGTCATTAGGACTTTTACAGCAACTCCAGTCTGCTCCAGGACTGTGGTAACAAGCTGCCCCTTTACTCTGAACAGTAGTATGATTGAGTCCCCATTTAAAAACTGTATTGATTTTGATAGGAATTTTGATAGAGTATGGGCATTGAAGGAGTGCCAGATTTGGCTGTTAATCTTCAGGATTGCTTCTTTCTGCTTGGCTGAGCATATGCCTCATGTTTGCTGTCCCCAGTGTGAAGGATTTAGGAACTGTCAATATCTCTGTTGATATATGAAGCACTAAACACAGTAGGAGCAAGATGCACATTTGGGTCACTCCTGCTGAGGCATGGCATTTGTACTGGGATCATTTAACAAGTCCCCACCTTCTACTGTCCCCCTGTAAGAGCCTATTGTCCCAGAAACACAGGCTGTGAAATCTTTTCGGTGCCTGCTCACTCCTCTGTTGCTGGTGCCACAGCTCCACACTCAAACACAAGCTGAGGTGCAGGGTGGTTTCCATCAATAAATGACACCATTTTGTCTCCTGCCTTTGCTGTATGGAGTGATCCTCCTGTCACTCCAGCCGTCCCTGGGCTGGCACTGCTCTTGGAGGTGCCCTGCAGAGCAGTGGCTGCCTGAGCCCATGGTGGGTAGTCAGCAGCAGAGTGGGGCCTGAACTTCAAAGGCGCCGAGGACCCACTGATGCCATCAGTCCTTCTGGAGTGCTCCCCACTTGTGAAAGGCAACTCCTGCATATTGAGGGTTCTTTGGAAACTGTTTCATGTGTCTGTCTTTGTAAATTTACCACAGGTACCCTGCTTCTGTAAGAATTAATGACTTCTACTAGATGCCTGTAAAGACTGCAGTGTTGTGGCTGAACTAACAGGTTCATCAAACATATATGGGAAATAAGACTGGTACAGGGAGTGATTCTTTCTATTTATTTATTTATTTATTTATTAGGTCATGCCTGGCATTTTTGTCACAGCCTTAGCTGACAAAGCATTTTCTGGTCACATTGCCTCAAGACAGCACGGAAGATTAATGTTTGGAATATGCTAAGCTCTTGAAAAAATGTAAAGATAAAATCAGAAAAGTAATTCAACGTGTTCAAAGCTCTTAACCACAAGTGATGACATTCTAATCTTTGGGGAAATGCAGGACAAGTGCTGTCAGCCTTTCGGAGCAGTGTGTGTCACAGTCCAGAAGGTGCAGAACCAACCCTGAATTTGGAAAAGGACTTCTGTGCCTGCATGGCATTCTCCAAAAAGCAAAAAATCCATCAGTGCATCAAAGTTCTTTTAGCTAAACCTGTGGGTGTCAGCTGGGTGTGGAATAGACACCTAGCTGTTCCTCAGAAGTTTGAGTGTGACCTTGGGACACAGGCATTCCATTCCCACATCTGTAAAAATGGGCAGGAGAGCAATCTTTCTCAGTTGTGGGCTGCTTTCTTTGTGGGCTCTGATGGAGCCTGGAAGCAGGACCCACAGAGAGGAGCAGAGAAAGTCACTGCATTTGTACAAATGCTAATTGTGCTGGACTCAGGTTTAGGTGCTCTACACTCATTTGTATGCAAACACACAGGAAAACAACGTGTGCAAATGTGGTTCATCTGGCAGGGTGGGAGCGGGTGCAGCGAGGTCACAGACCTGGCGCAGTGGCTTTGGCTCTCCCTGCTCAGAACGCCACGAGGCCATGGACAGAGAGCCTGCACAGACAGCACCGGGGTCAGTAACACAGGGCTGTCTGAGCCTGTCTGCTTCTCTTTCCTTTAAATTGGAGCATGCCATGGAAGAGAAACTGTGTTGCAATAATTATCTTCCAAGTCAAGAGGACTGTAAGAGCAGAGCAGTTTCTGATGTCCTTGCTGCAGCTGATGGGAACTTGGCTAGAGCAGAAGCCCGTAGGAAGATCTGGCCCAGGATCTGTGCTGTTTAGAGCTGAGGCAGGAGAGCTAAATGAGGTCAGGAGAGCAGGGGTGGAAGGGTCCTTGCCCACAGAATGATGTCCTGTATAGATGCAGCCCTTCTAGGAACTGCTAGCTCTACACAGGGTTGGTGGAAAGAAGGTGACAGGTTTTGCTTCATTTCGGACAAACTGAGCTTTTTTTACACTACAGAGAAAGAGAAGTGTCTCTCACTGACTTTAGCACCAAAGCTCAAGAAGGGTGAGAAGGGCCACGGCTTGGCCCAGGTTGATTCCAGCTATTGGCAGAGAGGAGTCAGATGCAAATGGACTGCTGTTGGTGTTGTTCTCTTATGAAGTTCCACAGCAAAGCCCTTAGCTGTCATCTAGGCATGCATAAATAGGCTGTTTTACTTATACATCACCACTTACTCATGATTTTGTCTGACGTGCTTGAAATGATGATTCTTTTGAAACAAATGCACAAGTTAAAAAAAAAAACCCACACACAAGAAAACAAACAAGCAAGCAAAAAAAAAAAACAAAAACAAACAAACAAAAAAAGCAAGCCAGAAAGCCCCCAGCCAAGAAAAAGAATGCTTCAACTCTAAAGCTGAGCAAGATGATCCCAAAAATTGGAAAATATCCTAAAATTCAAATTGAAGAAAAAAAAAAGAAATATGTTCTTTTGGATTCTGAGCCTTTACAGCACAGTAAAACCATATGCCTTAAATCTCTGGCCCTAATGCTTGCAGGTCTCGCTTGCTTATTTGTTTTAAAAAAAACTGAAACGGTTATGTGTAAGTTGACTCCATCTGCTGGGCTCTGGGCATGGTATTAAGTATCGTGAGACTAAGTTTTGCCCATTCGCAGTTTTATCTGAAGTTGAGCTCGTCAGCTAACAAGGGTGAAGTTTGCATTAGCTGTGGGGTTAGGACCATAAAACTGTGACAAACTCAAGGAAAGAGAGTAACCTGGCAACATTTCAAGTATGCCCACTGGATCAGGAATACTATATACCATCAATCGCAAGAGAATACTTCATTTTCAAAGCTACCCCTATGGTCTCATAAGCTTTTGCCTCTGCCAGAAATACAAGAAGTAATAAAAGAAGACATGGTTCTAAATGCTGTAATGGATCTGAGGGAGCACAAATGGGGCAAATGGTTACAGCACCGAACTCCTTGCTGTGGAAATGGAATGGACATATCTGAATAGAAATTTCCCTTCGAAATTTAACAATGAGGTTACAACTCCTGAGACTGCATAGTGCTGACCAGTACTACTTTTCTAGCACAATTCTCTGTAGTAACTTCAGTAAAAATATCAAACTATTAGTAGCACCTTTCTTTCAGAGGCTCTCTAAAAAGACCCATGTGTGTCAGGACAACTTTGTACTTAAGCTCTCCTGCCCAAGGAGAACAGAGCATCCTATAAGGAAAATTGCTAAGAAGTCTGTTAAGGCTTCTAGTGTGCCAGCCATTAACCTGGAAATTCTTAATAAAAAGAGAGTAGCCTGATGTAAAACCTTCAAGTGAGTGTTTTTAAATTATTCAAAATATTTTATCAAAAATCCAGCTGTGGCAATTCAAGATTTCAACAAAAAAATTCAAAGGACCAAAAATGTTCTGGCTGGCCTTACATGATTACTTCAAAAATCTTAATGACTAAAAAAACCATGGTTCCTTGTAAAATTGTCAGATAAATTAGAAAAACCTAAACCACTTCCATAGCATGTTTCAATTGTTACAGCAGACATTAAAACTATGAAAAAATATCACAGAGAAGTTATCTTTCACATGTTGCAACATCCAAAATCTAAAATGTTTCTTTTTGTTCTTTTTATGTATTGCTTCTATATCTCTAATTGTTACATTCTGATGGTTTGTGTGCTTAATCACTGCTCATTAACACCATTTTTCTATGCAGCACTGCTAAAAATGTTTGTTTGCAGTTGCCCTTGTACTCTGAACGGAGCCATTTCCCATGCATAGCTTCCTATGGAGGGAGGCAGAGCGTTAATACCCTGTTCAGGTAATTTGGAGAACAGTGACACACTGGCATAATTAAATAATGTCATCAGTCTCTGAAGTGCACTCCCTACGGTGAGGCACCGCATGAGAAACCTCCTAATACGACACCTACGGCTTTCTTACGCAAAACTGACTTTCCTGTAATGTATTCCATTAGGAGAGCTGGGGTTTAATGGAGAAATCATTATTTTATTTTATTGGTATTTCATGAGTAACATGATATGAAGCTTCTGCCCACTGGATCCTGTTATACTTCCATCCAGCCCAATTAAAGAGCTGTCTCTTGGCCACAGATGTGCGAGATCACCGTGGTCCTGCCTCCTCAGTGTGATGAGTTTAGGTGGTCTCTGACTACAATGCAGGTTTTGTATTGCAGAATTCCTTCTGAGCTCTCTTCTGAAGCCTCTACAGTTTTCAACAGCCATTTTGAAGTGTCGGCATCCAAAGCATGACACACTGTTCAAGTAACAGTGTCCTCAAATACTAAACTGTATGCCTCTGATATGTCTGTCACACAGCTGTGACCCCAAGCATTTCTCCCATCACATCATTCTCACCACAGCAACGTGGGATCTCAATTCTGAGGAAGATGGCTGGGAGAGGGGCTCTGAAGTATTGCTGCTACTCCAACATGAGGTAATGGGCAGTATGTACCACACAGGTTGTGACAGCAGGGCAAGGCTTCAGCTCTGGTATCCATGCTTCAGATAAACATTCTCATAACAAATCTGGACATATTTGTGCTGCTGCTGTCTCAGAAAATCAGAAGAAAAGCACAGAAAGCTAGGACAAAGGACCATTGCAGCAGGGTGACATACATGGCCTGGCTTAGCAGCTTCTCTGACCTGTCGTTCCTTGCCAAGGTTTTTTGCTCCTTTCCAGGTCCCCTGTTCCTGTTCCTGCTGTGTTACACAAGAGCTTTGAGTTTCCTCGCAGTCAGGTTTGCTTTTTTTTACCCATTCCTCACTCTGACTCCTTCTCTCTCCTGTACTAATTTATCTATTTAATGCTGTTCTCATGATTATGGTATTTGGGCACCAAGCAACTCGAATAAACTGTCTGTTTCATTGGCTCAAACTGTTCTAATTTATGTCAGTTGCCTGGTAACAGCTGTTGTAACTGAAGTTGCAAAATTTTCAGTGAAAAAAGAATCCTGTGCTCCCAAACAGCCTGAACTTGAATAAAACTGCAAACAACAGAGCTGGAATTTTCCATGCTTTGGGGCTCTCCTAAGCTGATCTCTCACACTCAGCTTGAAAAGGTTCAAACAAAACCAAGCTCAGCCTCCTTAAAGTCCCGTGGGTGAGAATGCAGAAAGCCCCACTTGTGTCTCTGCTCCTTACCTCCTGTCCTTGCTGCACTCACATGAATGAAATCATTACCTGAGCCCTGCAGCTGGCTGGAGGCTGCCAGAGAAGCTCGCTCTTGGCTGGAGGGTGTTCCTGACTTTCGAAATGGCAGCAGAGGGTCTGTCTCTGTTTGTCTCTGCCAGTGGTTTCTACCCTGCGGGATTCAGTTTTGAAGCTGAAAGATGTTCCTAATTACAGGCACTGCCGAGGCAGCCTGCGAGCCGGGAGCCTGCGTGATTTCACCGAGCTGAGGAGACAGCAGAGGGTGTTGGCAGACAGGCACATACCCCAGTTCCTACCTAGGATGAAACCTCTGTGGCTGTGTGCTCTGGGGATCTGGACGGTGCAGGTGGCACTGCCTCAAATCTGATTTGCCTGTGTGCCAGAACCTGTCTCATACTTTGCCTTCATGGACTGGGAAAAAAAACTGAGGGGCAGAACGATAAGAAGATAATTTTGCTGCTGGAAGGAGCAGCTTTGATTCCAAACCCAGGTGCAGAGGAGCTGAGTGGCAGCAGGGCATTGCAAAGACGTCTGCAGCTCTTGGGGTCACCGCAACCTTCTCTGCCAGCTCCTACCAGGGCCTGCTCACAGGCAGTGCTGGGAGGCCTTCCCTGGGAGCTACTGCAAAACATCATCAAAACACCTCCCCGAATTATCCTAGAGTCTACAGCACCTTGTAAAAGCCCTAATCCTTCTGCTGAGCGGGGAGATGTTCAGCCACTTGCTAAAAGCACCCACACCTTGCAGAAACAGACTTTCATGCGGCCATTAACTTCAGGACCAAAATTGTAACTGCTGCAGGAAACTGTGGAAACAGATGAAAAAGTAACTGTTAACATTATAGTGAAAAATCCGCTGTAGGAATCACAAAAAAAAAAAGAGTGAAAGATTTCATGGGCTAGCTACAGTAAAAAATAAGAATTTCCACACTTTGTTGTATTAATTGAAAAGAATGTAAACCACCAATAACATTATTTCATAGTATTAATAATGATTATTCGGTGTTCAAAGTTATTTAATGATGAATCTGAATACAAACAAAATTAGTATGACCAGATCATAATCTATTTTTAAAAATACAAATGAGCTGTTGAAACAGCAAGCAAAAGAAATCAGCATGTGTTTGTTTGTTTGCTTTTCTCCTTGTGGAATTAGTGGGTGTATTTCATTCTCAAAGCCTAGCAGAGGGCAAAAAAGCATTTTGCCATCCATTTAATATGAGTTCTGGAGGGGTGAGAAGCTGTTCTTAATGCCAGTATGAAAACTTCCCCTCTGTGTCTGTAAATATGTGCACAGAGGATAGTGTGTGTAGGTTTAAACTGCAGAGTTTTTCGGGGTAATGTTCTCATCACAGGAGAAATCACTGAGATTTTGAAGCCACAAATAAACCCAAATTTAGCTGCTTTGGGGAAGTGGCAGATATGCACTTGTGCTTCTCAAACTTTGGCCAGGGTAGCTGGCTTTGAGGTTTCTGAAAACCAGGCTCCTCCTATGTGAGATTAAAGAAGAGAAACCAAGGAGCATGACGTTAATGGATAACACTAAACAATATTTGCTTAAATTGGCATGTCCTTTAATTACTGCTTAAATATAATGAAACTAAATCATGCATAAGATTGTATTTTTGATCCTTATTGATCTCTGCAATGTGTCTAAACATGTTGGGACAAAATAATTACAGCCGAAAAATATTATTTATTACTAGCAGTGTATCTTACTTTAAATATCGATATTATGGCCTCCAGCATCAGCTTTGCAGTGACTAGAAGCATAAAGGTTACATTTTGTGCTTTTTAGACAGATCCAACACTTGGTAAATACTTAATGTGGTCTAAATAGATACAATCTTGGTTTATTTTCTGAAAAACCCCTTTGGCTTTGACTACAGCTAACAAGTACACTACTTACACTTTACCCCCCAATTTCAGATTCCTCTTTCTCATCCAATTAAATGGTAGCAAATGTAAAATCTTGTTTACCTCAAATGTAACATTTAACAAAACTGACATTAATTTTGCGCTGTGGAATATCGTTGTTCTGTTTTCTTTTTTTTTAACCTTTCTTTGCAAGTGTCTGGTTTTGGTCCAATGCCTCCTCTGTTGTGCACAGTGTCCGAGCCGGCTGCCTTTAGCCTTGCAGAAGCTGATTTTGTCCCTGGCAGACACATGATGAGTCAGTAGTGTGGAAACCTTTGAAAATAAAATTTTGGAAGAGTCTATGAAAAACACAGTTCCCATTTGAAGTCAGTGACTTCAATAGGAAACGATTTTCTTCCCTAGCACAGTAAAGATCAGTTTGTTACTGGAACAAGGGGGAAAGCTGTCAGTAGAAATATTTGTGCCTTGGATGTATTTATTTACAGCTCTGGGATTATGTAGCAGGTGCTTTAGGTACTTGCTAGTCCTAAGGGTGCAGAAGCTCAAGAAAATTCTGAATGTGCAGCTATAGATAGATGTCAGACTGTGGGATGGTACCCAAGAGGTTAGAAAAATGAACTGTTTATTTAAGTACCAAAAAGTTCTCAGTACCTTCCAGACATGGTTGAGGTTCCTCTTCTTTTGTCCATCCCTGTGCTTACCTGTTTTTCTGAAGCCAACCCCACCAGCTAATCAGGAGAAATATAGTACTGCAGTGCAGCCATCCATGAAGGACTCATTTGTTCTGTCCAGCTCAGATCCTCTAAAACAGCATTCTTCCTGGCATGGCCAGGAGTCTGTGTTGCAGATTTAAATCAGGCCCTGTGCATTGCACATCACCGTGAAACCCCTGGTGATGGGACATTACACAGTGTCCTTTCACTCCTCATATCTTCCATAAAACAGGGGAATGCCTATTCAGGGATGAGGCTGATTTGGGTGGCCTCTTCAGCCTTGTGTGTACTAGCTGCCAGATCATGCTGAAAGGCTTGGGAGAGGGGAGATGGGCTTGAGGTGGTTTTAACCAAGGAAAGGGTGAATATAAACTGTTGAGCTGAGGAGGGAGTTAGTCCTGCCTGCTGGCTCTGTGCTCCTGGGGCGCAGCCAGAGCCGGGTTCCCAGCAGGCACTAGCGGTGGGGAGAAGCCACAGCAGTGTCAGGCAGAGGAAAGTCAGGGCACAGCACCAGGGACTCTGAGAGGAGCTGGAAAATCTTTTCCTGTTTGCCACACGGCCAAGTTTAGGCAAACAGTTTGTTGCTGTAGCTGGTGGAAAGCTGAGAAACCCCTTAGGAGGAAGAGTGTGATAAAATGACGGAGGGCTTTTATACAAAGGTTGGCAAGTTGTGACCAGAAGGCATTTATTAATGAGAGGGAAGTTGAATTCTCATCTGTTTCACCTGTGAATCCCCACTGAAGTCAATGTGGGAAGGCCTAAATGGCAGGAATATCTGAAAACCACTTGCAGTTTAATTATTGTCAAAAAGCTCTAGGAAGAATTTGAGTGGCTGAGGAGTTATGCAGTCTGAATATATATCACCACATAAAATCCCATTAGATGCAGATGAAACTACAAGAAGGTGATAGCTGGACTACAGAATAAAATCCTATTCAAAGACTGATGTAATGTATTTTTCCACCGCAGGGCAGGAGTGAAACTTTAAGTTATTGTGTAAAGAGAGAAAGAAACTTTGGCCCTCAGGGCTGCAGTAGGAAAGATAGTTTAAAAAAGACCATTAAAGAAAAATCCCTCTTGAAGACTTTGATGTCTATTGATGCAAGGTGCTATTTGTTCTCTTACTGAAGACAGATCTGAAAGACTCTGCAATTACTAATAAATCACTTGCAATATTGAGCAATTACCAACAATGCAATCATAAAACAGTGCAATAACTAAATAATTATATGCTTGTTAGGAAAATATATTATAGGGTATCTTGGAAAGAAAGGGGAAGGAGGTGAGAATACAAAAGACAGGATATTGGATACTACACAAATAGCAACATTACACATGCAGCCAGAATACTGAGTAGTTGTAAATGCTCAGGGCCAAATCCTAACCCTAGAGAAAATAAGGGCAAGTTTTAACTATTGATAGGATTGTTTTTCCTAGGAAGATTAATCTGTCATTCAAAATACTGAACATGATGGCTGGAAAAGCTTTCTTCTGCCTACTGGCCATGCTCTATCCAAAACCAGTCTGGGAGTACCAACTGTCTCAGTAGTACTTGCTTTATTACTCATCCTACTGATAATAGGCTGCTGCCTCCACCGGGGCCCCAGCTGAGGGTGAGGAGCTCAGAGGAGAGAACTGAACTGTAGTCTGAAAGGCATGTCTGTGCTGGTTACCAAGGCCCAGCTGGAGTCAGAGGAAGCGGATTCCCACACTTCAGAGGCCGCTCAAATCCCTGCAGAAGGGCTGAGGCCACTCCTTCCATACCTAGTAATGAAAGGATTGGGAATGCTTGGGTTGTAGATGTGCTGCACTGGGGTAAAACAATAGGAGGGATGGGGTGAAAAATGGTGTATGGGAAGCTCAGGTTTAATCAGGAGAAACTGATTATGATGGCAGAGAGTGACAACATTTCTGTTGTTTAGATTTCCTTTTCAGTGAATTTGTGATTATTCCAGAAACAGCTGGAGAAAACATCTGGATAGACGAATTGCTTCTTGGAAGGAAAGGTGTGTATCACTTACCATAAGTCTGGCTTATATGCCATTGGCTTGGCTCACTAATGTTCAGCTGTTGCCTTAGGTGTGAAAGCTGGAGTACAATGGAAAATAACGAAGATTTTGAAATGCTGTTGGGAAATATTGCAGAGAGCTGTAGAAGCAGAAAGCACACTATGTACTGCATACACTAAAGAAAAAAATATCTGTTGTTGAGGAGATCAAGAAATCATAGCTGGAGGATTTTGGATATGTACAAGGATTAGGGGCCATCTGGAAAAAGGATCATGTGAGGGAGCGTCCACAGTAAAACATGAAAGGAAAGGCAGGCTGCTTTGCATGCCTGACCCAGATAGTTTTGTAGGCACTGTCTACGTAAGTAGAGTACAATTTATGGAGCAGTCTGGAGACTCTCATACTCCTGCAAAGCACAATGCCATTCTTGGAATATCAAGCAATCCTTTTCCATAGTGATGGCACAGTATGAGGGGAAGGCAAATAGAAGGAGGCTGTGAGTACCAGGAGAGCCCAGACTCCAGTAGCCAAGGGCTTATGCTCCCTTCTCCTGAACAAAGGAAAGGAGGGAGGGCTCTGCTCTAATCCTCCCTCTGGCATGCATTTTAAATAAATCCTTTGTGGTCAAGGGAGGGGAACTGACGTTTATCCAACCCTCCTCCTTCAGCTGCTCAAGGTAAAGCAGTTGGCAGCAGCCACAGCATCTCTTTCCACTGAGTCCTTTCTCTTCCCTGTGTTGTCAGAGAGATCGATTTGTGATCTCAGAGACCAAAATTTCCCCTCTGAGTTCCCCCCAGGCTGTTCTGTCCTAGGAGCCCACAGCTTTTCCATGTTTAGAGCAAATCCTTCAGCTTTGGGGAATGAATGGGTAAAAACTTCTACCACGTGTATCTCATATGACTGGACAGTATAAAATAGCCTAGAAGGAAGAAAGGGAAAAGGCAAGAGAAAGTAAAGGGTACACTGAGAATTTATGAGAATCTTTTTATAAACCTGCACCTTTACCTGTGATGTAAATGGCATTTTCATGGATTTTGTGCTGAAATAGATGTTTAAAAATCATATATATTGACTAAAATTATAGATACTGGCCAGATTACAGCAAATATAAATGTTGCCACTAGCAGCCACAAACAATGGCTGCAAAAAACCCCAAATAATGAATCCCAAAGTAAAAGAAACCAGAGTTAAAAGCTAGAAGTAAACAGAATCTAGAAATTACATACTGTTAAATAGAAACCAGTGGTGGCCCTTGAAAACTCCCTTTTTTCCTTCCAATAATCAAAGGCCATATTGTGCCTTTAGGCACAGCTTTGAGCAAGGAGGGATGAATAAATTGCATTGCTACAGGAGTAGCCTTAGGGTGGGAAGAACAGAGAGCCAGTGTAACATCCTCTTGCTCAGATCAGTAAGCAAATGCAGCTCTGCTGTGCAGCAGATGCAAACCACCCTGAGGAAGGGTGACAGTGTCCAGCCTTGTGGTCAGGAGAGCAAATCACCACTGCAAAGCTGTTGTGGGGCATGAGAACATCCCATGGACATGGGTTCTAACATACATATTAAACACATGCTATTCTGTATCAGAACTAATTTGACAGACCCCAGGATCTTAACCTGAATCTCCTTGATCAGTGCTGTAGTAAAAGGGTAGAACCTTTGTTTACCTCTTTAACTCAGAGGAGAATTTCTTATGTGCAACTGCTAAAGATTTTTGTCCAAAAAGCTCTGTGAAGAAAAGATTAAGCCTGACTGATTTTCAGGGCAGCCTATGTGCTTCTGCATAACCTCAATTTACCATATACTCTGTACATTGAGCTACCTGGAGATGAGCAAGAGCATCATGGAAGGGTGGCTCAGATCAAATCCCAGGCAATAGATAATACATAGCTGACATTATCACAGAGTTAATAAACCTCCATTTTGGGGTTTAGCCTTACTATGGAGAATCAGGGAGAGCCCGGAGTTGGGCATGCTCTTTACCATCTCACTGCCTGATAACATTCCCTAACACAGGACGTCTTCCACAAAGTGATGAGTCTTCCTGGAGTAGAAAGGCACTTTATGTCACTTCTTGAATGTCCTTGGATGTCCTGGAGAAACATCTTGTTGATCCTGGACAAGGTTCATCACAGAGGGAAGAAGAATGAAACTCTGATGAAGTGATGAATGGGATCTTAATGTCGGGCATGGACCACAAAGTCACCCTTTATACAAAATGAGATGAAGATTGAAGTGAAGCAGAATTTAGTTGTCAAAGTGAAAACAAGAGTGAGTAAGATTTTTCTGAGATGTGTGAACATAAATAAAGAAGAAATCTAGGTTTATATCCACCTATGCTTTTAAGTTAGCTTCAAAAGGCTTTTCTTTCTTTCTGTATGTCATAATGATTGTATCACTAAGGTGTTTACATAACTTTGTGGCTGAGGACCATCTTAAAGAAGTCTTTAAATGTGTAACTTTTATATAAATCTCCCCTAGGGCTCTATGAAGACTTTCTTTCCCCTCTGGATTTCTCTGAATGTACCTTTGGGGTTTTTTTGAGGGACTAATTTCTAAACCTGATAAACTTTTAAGAATGTTAATATCCTTTGGACCTATTTAGACAGAGCCATCTCCTGCCCACACTGTAAACAGAGCTTGTTATGAACAGCTCTTATGCTTAATTAACTGTAAACAAATCATTATCCGATGAGCAAAACATTCCTTTCCACACTGTGGGGTGGGGTTTGGCCCTCAGTGTTCGGCTCCTCTGCACTCAGCCTTTTCTTCTCGAGCCCTGCATATATTGACAGGTATGCCTGGTGCCAGCAGGAGCTGGAAGGATGCACAGGTTGTTACTGCACAGGTTCTTACAGCCTGGCTGGCTGCCCAGCTGAGGAAAGGGCTCTGCCAGCCCTCCCTTACCTCTCCTGGAACGGCATCAGGGACAACAGATCCTTTCTCATCTGAAGTCCACCTAGACTAACTGAAAGTGGATTTCTCCCATCAGGCTCCAGACTTTTATTTTGATAGTACAGGGGGTAGAGTACTGGATATTCAAGCACATTCTTCTCTTGGATCCTTATAGAACATAGATATTAAAAAAATGCATTTGTTGAGCTAAATCGATATAGTTATATGAGCAGAAAGAAGATCCGAGGTGAACTAAGGGTGGCATCATGAATGGAAAGTGAGAATCATCTTGCTTTGCAAGTCTCACAATATCTTTATTTATTATTTCAACTCTAAATTAGGTTCAAATTAAACTTTTGCAAAAATCTGATTTTATATAGATTGTAAACAGATTTTTTATATTGTATTTTTGTAAAATTCTACTGCAGTTCCCAAGAATGTTTGTTAGTTTGATTTCCCTTTATTCACCAACATTGTACCACTGAGACTTGGCAGTGAAAGTGGTTTTATTGATTTTCATTATCCAAGCTAGGAGAAATGCAAAATATAAACAGCAGGAATTATGACCCTTTTTGCCTCTAGTAATTGAAGGGTTTACTGGTAACAACATTCAGTAAGGAGCAAACAAATATATTTTACTGCGTTAACAGGAAAAAAGTTTGAAAAATCACAAACCAGATCTCCAGGGATTATGAGACTGATTTAAATGATGAAGTTTTTTTACTTTCTTTTCATCTGGTTCAAGTTTATCCCCAAATCCCTTCTAGTCTGAAGCCCCAGAACAAAATATACCTGTAATAATAACATCTTAAGGCTATTTTGGGACTTTTTAAAGTACCTGAACTCAGATTGATTGTATTCCTCTTACATGGTTTATTAATGGTAGAAAGGAGGCTGAGCCAATAGTGCTCCAGGAGCAGCTCCTTTGGCAACCCTGACTACTGATGTCAAATAGTTAAATGCCTAACGGGTGATGGTGTAGGAAGGAGACACTGCTGAGAGCCAAAAACTAGAGGTCAAAACTTGTGTTGTCTTGTTAGCAGCAAAAATAGGGAAAAATCCTTTGTGCTTTTAGGTAAGTTGCTTAACCAGTCCATGTCTGCTGGCACAGTGTTTGCAAATCTTCACTGACATTTGCTGGCTCTTTTGGGATCTTTAGATAAAGCCTTTTAGACATGAAGGCAAAGTGCTGATTATCCTCACTGCAATTTCCAGTTACAGCAGAGAAAGCGTAAGAACCGTTCAGTTTGGAAAAACATGAATTCAGAAGTTTTAAATTCTACTCCTCTGGCTGGTGCTGTGCTAATGCAGAACCACTTGGGAATGAATGGCAGGGAGAGAGGGCAGGGCTGCCAGTGGGGCTGCATTACTGGTACTGTATCCGTGCCCCAGGGAACTCCCAGCAGCACCAGCGTGACCCAGGTCAGGCATGGAGGTGGGACCACACTGCTGCCCTGGAAACAGTGCAGGTGAGATGGGAGCCCTGTGCTTTCACAAGAAGGGCTGATCTAGCACAAGCAATGAGGATGCTGTAAAGGGAGCTTATACCTGGTCAGTACCTTGTGTGGTGGCTATAGGGTTTCCCATTTGATGCTCAGGAGATCAGGAACTGAGTGTATGGACCTGACAGCCTGCAGCCTGTGTGCAGAGAAGCCAGAAGGGAGGCCAAACCAGTCAGTTGTAGTACAAAACCACATGAAAAGTGCAAAGATTAGCTAAGGTAGTCATTTAGGCAAAGGACTCATTGTGGTTGATGGAAGTGGAGGTCTCATCCACTCCCTTTCCTGCTGCCAGCTGCTGGGCCCTACCCTTGCCCTCTAGCCTGCTCTGGGATGTGTTGGAACCTTCCCTGAGTGGCCTTAGCTTGCCAACAAAGCAGAAAACAATCCTTTCTCTTTTTCTGTGTTAGTTTTTTATCAGACTGAGACACTGAAAGCTCATGAAGAGACCCAAGAAGCATCAGGTGGGAAAGGATGATGGGAGGTGAGGAAGGTAAGGGTAGCATCCTTCAGTGACAATAAGTTGTTAAATATGCTCATCCTCTCTCATGGAACTGATACATGAATGATGAATGTCATGAATATTATCTCATGGATATGTATTTGTGTCTGAAACTCATAACTAGGCTGCCTGCAAAGTACTGTAACCTTGTATAAATCAAAAGAAAAAAGCTGCTGTCTTGCTGTGCCATGTCCTCCCTGGGGCCAGCATAGGCTTTAAACCCCATTACAGAACTGAGTTCTGATTTCTCTTGATTTTCTGTTTTCTGCAGAACTGATTTGGCTGAAAGCTAATCTGGCAAAAAAATTAATTTCCACAGCATCTCATTGCACAGACCTACAACTGTGTGTGCTGGCACACGAAAGGGAATGGATGGGAACAAACAGCTGGGGCCAGAAGGGAGCAGAAGTCCTCCTCTGGGGGGCAAAGCCAGTTTATGCTGCTTACAGCATTAGCTGTATGATGATCTCCTTAGAATGAAATATGGTTTAGATTTCCCTTAAAGAACCAAGCAGGCAGCCCTTCTCAAATGCACAACACCATAGTAAAAACAAGACTCATTATTAGTCAGTTTTCAAAGTTGCTGTATTTTACTCTGAGTAAATTTAAAGTGGGCATAAGGGTGATATCAAGGACATGGTTCTTAGAGGTTTGTGTATCCAGCAAGAAGAGGTTTATGTGACTCTGCAGCTGCTTTGGGGTTTGGAAGCCTTCAGCTCTCTAAGGTTCATGGGGTATTTTTTTTCCAGGAAAGTATTTTTTGTTATAATTCCTGATGATTTCATGCAGGAACAAATGATGTAGAGATCTCGTAAGTAAAAATTACCCTCAGCTCTCTTTCACCCTGTAGTGGGCTGATTAAAAGATGGAGTCTGCTTCGCCATTGTCTCGAGAATGGAGCTAAAAAGCCTACCACGGTGAGGGTATTTAGGGCCATGCCCAGGGGATGCTGGGGGGGCTGTTTGATGACTGCTGTGGGAGCTGCTGCCATTCCATTACCCTGCTGGTTCAGTTCGTTCCTCAGAGGATACAAGGCGACCAGGGAAGAAGCCCAGCAGAGATCTACCAGCTTGCAAGCCAGCAGCAGTTCATGGGGGTGGTAAATCCTGTCCTGTGCTTTTAACAGTTATCCTTAGCTTTTCCTACTTTTCTATCATCCTTCTTTCTCTCTGCTCTTTTGTGTTACAAAATAAAGTTGAAATATCGTTTTGGGATCCAACATCTGGCCTCATTTGTGCCTTAATCTCGCTTATGAGAATGCTTTAGAAAGTGGTTCCCCTCTGTATCTAAGCGGACCGGAACACATCCTATTGCAACTAAGACTGTAGTTTCTTAAGAAGTATTTTGTTTGAATTCCAGTTCAACACTCTTGGGCCTCCCATACTTGTCCTAGCTGTGCCAATATGACAGCTTTTCTTGTCGCACTGTTACCAGCATTGGAGGAACTTACTTTTGGAAAAGTGCTCCACACCCTGAGAAGGAAAATAGCATGACCAACTCTCCTATAAAGGAAAGTTTCTTTTCAGAAAGTTGTGCAGACTATCCCAGAGACAGTTACAGGTAACTATATGATATGTAGGTGTTAATTGTTACCAGATGGCTTCAAAGGCTTTCAGACTGTTTCAACATAAACAAACGTGTGATGCACCCAGAACACAATAATGTCTTATCAGCAATACCACACATAACTTTCAAACAAACACTGTCAGAGAGAGTAAACACACTGGTGATTCCTCTGTAGCCTTTCCTCACTCCTGCTTGTTGATCTGTGGTAATTAAATACAATCTCAGTTTCTGTAAGATACTAAGCACACACATTTAAAGAAAATAGTTTCTTTTCTTTCCTTCTGAAACAGCTATAGGTCCTTATAGTCCAGCCATAAACATTTTGAAACCTGCTTCTTATGCTTCAGGTATGGCACTGAGGACAAAATTGTTTCGTTTTTTTTTCAGACTTATCTGTTGGTCTAAATCAAGACACTTTCTCTGTCAACAAGCTCCACCCAACTCCAGTTACACTGCATGTCACCTGCACTTTTCAAAATTTGAGAAAAAAGAAAATCATACCATGTTTTTTCCTGAGTGTGTCAGACCTTACTTATAAACAGAGGAAGAGGGGGAAAGGGAGAGAAAAGGAGAAAGACGCCTTTATGTTCATAGTCAATTATTAACCTAAGAATCCCTTGTACTCTGTAGCCCAAACCATATCAGCACAGGGACCCAGGCTTCCCACCAGCACATCAGCAGCTTAAATAGAGGAGTGTCTTGAACTCCTCCTGCTCTCACTGATTTAGCTCTGAAGCTGCTGTGTGGGACTGCTCCCCCTTACCATTTCTCAAGAGCAGAGAAAGGTTTGAGATGTTGCTCCCTGCCCCAGGTATCCCTGGTGCTCCCTCCGTAGAAACTCAGCTTACAGAATTCCTAGGTGTTATACCAAGGCTTCCCTCTTTCTCCTCCTGGATTATTTTTCATGTGAATCATTTTCATAACCTCACTGACTTGCTGGTCCCTCCAGCAGTTGGGAGGAATAAGTAGTTACCATGATGAATGCTTTACAGTGGTAAAAGCTGATGTACAGGAAACCATCGGGCCCTGCTCCGCTATTGGGAGCCAGCGGTGAGATGGCTTAGGGCTGAGCTGGCAGGGACACAGCAGTGGGTCTGGAATGGCCACATGGGCTGACTCCAGGGAACGTTTCAGTTGCCCCCAGCACTGCCCTGCTGGCCCTGGAGGTGTTTCTGGTCCGCAAGCTGTGCTACCTTCCCCACGGTGTTTTCTGAAGAACTAGAACATTCCTGTTCCTCTCCACTGCTTCTTTGCACTGGAGGGAAAAAGAAAGTAATTTTTCTATGGTTCAAAGCGTACGGGATGCACATTTGCTCACTTGCATATGCAAACACACATACATACCCAGGGAAAGCGGGTCTATATATGGTTTAATAGATTATTTCTTGTGATTTGCTCTGCAATGCTGTGGGCTGGTGGCATACACGTCTGGATTTGAAAAAGCAAGGAGGAATTGTTTACCACTGCAGCAGTCCCACACTCCACCTGTGCCTGTTCTTAAGGAACCAGGATGAACTTTCCACTTTGCTAGAGTTTATTTGGCTCTGTTCCCACCTCATCCCAACACTTCACTATTCACTTTAACCTCCAGCCACTTCCACTGCAACATCTCTGGTACCATCATTTGGTTACATCATACAGCGCAGGGCTTGGACTGTCTTTGCGAATGCTAACCTGGGTTGGTGGGGATAGTTCTACTGCAGCAATAGTCCCCTTGTGCTGTCTGATGTCATGCTGTGATTTAGAGGTATTTTTACACTGCCTTTGCTTTGCTTTGCAGTGATTTTCAGCTATACACATCTGCGTGTAGATTGATCTGTTATGGTTGTAGTGGTGTCAGGTTGTCTCGCCTATTTGCACTATGTTGTATGTGGTCTCGTGGTAGGTAAGTTGCAGGGAGCACTACTTGGTTACCCACGTGGTACAGAAAAATGTACTTTGCAGAGCAGTGGGTGTTTGTGGAGTGCCTGCAGGTCACTGTGTGTAGTGGCAAGGTGTGTGCGAGGTCTTGTGTCACTGTCTCGGTAGGTCGGGGTGGGCAGCTGTGCACGTGTGTGTTCCACAGCTTCGCAGGGCAAGGGCTGTGCTGAGGCCGCGGTCACCGCACCACGTTGCAGGTCACCGCGCACTATTTCTCTCCAGGTGTATTTTGTGTGCCACAGGGCCCGCTCTGTGCCTCAGGGGTGCTCTGTGCTCACCGCGGTACAAACCAGCGCTGTCCGGGCACCCAGCTCCTTGCCCCGCATTAACCCGCGCACTGCGCGGTGCCCCCGAGCTGCTGCGCGCCAGCCTTTCACGGCGGTCGCTGCGGGGCGGGCAGCGCTGGTGCAGCCGCCGGGGAGCCCCCGGGTGCCCGCTCCGCACAGCGCGGGGTGCGGAGGCACCGCACTGTGGCGGGCGGGGCGGTCCCGGCGGTGCGCGCAGCGCTGCCCCGCGGCCCCTTTAAGCCCATCCCGGCGCTCCGTGCCCCGGGCGAGCCGCGCCGCCGCCCGCGGCCGCCCCGCCCGGCCCGGCCCGGCCCGCGCCTCCCGGAGCGGCGCGCGGGGCGGGGCGGGCACGGCGGAAGGAGAGGCCGCGGCCGGGCCTCGCTGCCGGCGCTGCCCGCGCTCGGAGGCGCAGCCCCAGCCCCGCGGGAGCACCTGCCGCCCGCCCCCGGGGCCGCGGGGCCGCACCTGCCGGGCCGGGCCGGGCGCCGATCGCGGGCGGGCAGGGCGGGCATGGCGGCGCGCTGAGATGAAAGTGACCGTGTGCTTCGGGCGGACCGGCATCGTGGTGCCCTGCAAGGACGGGCAGCTCCGCGTGCGGGACCTGACCCAGCAGGCGCTGCAGCGCTACCGCAAGGCCCAGGAGAAGGTGAGCGGCGGCCGGGCCGTGGCGGAGCCGGGCCGGGGCGAGGGGCGGCCGGGGGAAGGCCGGGGGCCGGCGCGGGGGGCGGCGGGACCGGGGGGCGGTCGGGCTGCCGGGCCGGGGGCCCGCGGGCACGGCCCCAGCGGGGATGCCTCTGCCAGGTACTGCGTGTGCCCAGCTGGTGCCGGAGGGCTGGGAGCGTGTCCCGCTCAGCTGCACGGCCACGGCTGGTATTGCTGTGCGTGTTGACTAACAAACTTGATACACACTCAAGCGTAACATTAAGTTATTTTCATTAAAGCTTGTGTTTTCTGGCAGTAGCTGCCCAGTGAGGTGCTCTCTGCATGGGTAGGTGACTTCCCTTACATGAAAGGAGCTCTTAAGTTTTTCTTTGATTGTACCTAATTGAGCATAAAAATACTTTTTTCTTTTTTCCTCCAAGAGGCAGGTGCTGAAGGCTAATGGGGTACTGTTCAATACCGATGAAAGGCCTAGTGTTGCAAATACTGCTTTGTGAAAGAAATTCCAGTTACAAGTCCTGAATTGAGGGCCTGCAGGATTGTCCATCCTCCTAAAACGTCTGAATAAAAAGTACAGCCAAAGTCTTATGGGATCTGTTTTGTGACCTATGCTGGTTTCTTACGGGCCCAGTCAATTCTTTGATACCCTGAATGCTAAACTGGAAGTAAAGTCTTGTTCTTGCAGGTTTATTTTGAGAAAAACTTGCCACCGATATGTTAAATACATTATGAACAGCTGAGACTGGTTTAGTAGAGATTGTTTGGTCACCGTGTTAGTCCTTCTGAGTGGCATGCTTTAAGCTGCCTTAAGATACATTGAGCTTGGCAAGTAATTTGTACGAAAAGTCTTTTTCCTAACAATGTTGCCTGTGTGTAATAGCTGCATGACGTTTATAGAATTCTTGGTGCTGTTAGGGCCAACAGTCACTGAGATCTTTTGCACTGAAGTATAGTTCAGAGTACTAAATTAGCCCTTCAGGAGAGGGGTTTTATCAGAACCAGAATTACTTTCAGCTGAGTTGGATTTAGAAGTTTAAAATTTGATATCAGCTTTGTGCTTCTGATGAGATTGGAATTAGTCTCATGGTGATGGCTTGAAAGTGGCCTCCAAAGCCGTTGCATAAGTATTTCAAATGCCTTTTCCTCTGTCTTTAGTTACTTTTTTTTATTTCTTTATAAAGGAGTAGAAGGGTGTCTGCCTTTCTAGGCTCAATAAACAATTATAGGATAGAAATTCCAACAATGTGAGAAAGGTTCAGATAAATGCTGGACAGTTAAGATGTACTACAGTTCAATTGGTTTCTCATGATTTTGTAACCAATTGGCTATTTAAGTAGTATCTAAAGAATTTTTTTTTATATCAAGAAGTCATCTCCTATGTGCCCTTCAATGTGAGGTCAAAATCATCAGCCTTTTTTTATTGGAGAGCCAGAGGTCAGAGTTCACGTTTTTGACCTTGTTGTATTTCTTCCTTTGCAAATGAAACTTTTTTTTTCCTGGCTTATTTCCTTATGGAAGTTTTGAGTTCCCTGTTCTGCCTTGTAGGTGGACAAAGCACGTACAGGCCAGTTCATTCAAAAATTGCTGATCACCTTGAGTAGTGGTGCTTCAGAGCTAGAGCTTCTACAAGGGTGTATGAAGAGGCAGGGTGGGGGGAGCAACTTGAGGGCCTGAAAAGCAGAGTAGGTTTTCATACAAATCACTAGAAAAAAAGTTTTTTGGCTTCTGCACCTTCTCTCCCCTCCAGTTCACTGGAAATGTAAACAGTTCTCTTGCAGTGCTTTGATTTGCTGGCTTCCAGCCTACATGATTTGCAGTGGAACTGGCCAAAAAGATAAACAGACAAATTTCTTCTTATCTTGACAAGCATCATTCAGTGTTAAATTGCTTTCCTGGGGGAAAATTTGGGGTTGGTAAAATAGATCATACAGATGTCTCAAACAATTAATTTTATTACCTTTTGGAGTATTTTTTTGTCTGATCTAACATGATGAATTGGGTGTTTTGCCATTTTCCTTCTCTTGGCTCCTTCTATAATTAGCTTTCTTTAAAAAAATATAAAATCTTAGGGAGAATGGCATTATCTCAAGGTAATCAGCAGCTAAAACCTGCTGTGAGGTGTGCATGTAAACAGGTTTGTGCTAAAGATAACTGCGTATTTGTTTTTCTTTTCAAAATATTTAGAATGCTTTCTGTGACAGAATGCTGCTCATTCTGTTGGCATGTTAAATGTCCTTGTTGTAAGATTTTTTTCAAGTGTTAAAATCTTTTAAAAGAATGAAGTGGAAAATGGTATTGTTAAAGTGCTTAAAGTATTTGGAGAGGGGAGGAGAGTTGATACAAGGAATATCTTTCATAGTTGCAGAATGGAAAATGAAAAAGTTAGCTAGGATACAAGCTTTAGGAACTTTTTATTAGTTATGGTACAGTCAAATACCACAAAAAAGTGTGTGAGAGGCTCTGAATTTTGGGAAGTCCAGTTTTGCTATTACACTGCAGTCACTTGTCTGGCAAAGGGGAAGATACAAGATTAGATTATTAATTCATGTACAATTGTAAAATATTTGAATTTACATGTATAAAAATAGAAAATTTTTGAATTGGTTTAAAGTACTCAGCACTTCTTTATACTTGTAATGAGAGGAAAGTTGATGCAGTAAATGATCAAGTCTCTCATTTCTGTGAGACTTTTGGTGGATAGCTGAGAACTCTGTGGGCAGTTGGTTATTGTAGCCTGCTGTGTTTCCTTAACAAGTTTGGTTTGCTCTCTTGACTGGGCTGTGTTGGCAAGGTTTGCTCATGAAGGCTCAGCTGCCTCAGCTAACAAAGTTGCTTCGTTAACTGAAACAAAACACTAGGCCCATTTCAATTGAAAAATCAGGCAGTGATTGTTTTTTGATGCTACTGAATTTAGTGGATATTAGAGATACTGTTGCAGTTCTGAATGGGCAGAGTTTGTCTGATTCACTGGAGGATACCAATAACTCTGGAATTATGAACTTTGTATTGTAGGATCAACTACAGTATCATCATGATGTGAATAGTCTTAGATATTTGAGACTTTTTTTGTTGATCAGCTTCTTTGTGAGAATTGTGAAGAATTTTTAAGGGAAGTGACTGTCATCTCAGAAGGTAACTTGAGTTTCAGTAAAATGAAGTTTGGAATTTTTTTGTGACTCAGGATCTGCTGTTGTTGCTGTTTAGCAATGTGCATTAAGGCTCCCTGCTGACAGGTAGATACAGTAGGATTAATGATTCCTTATTGTCAGCCCAGTCCCTAACTTGATATTTTTGGTGCCTTGGGGAGCATGTCATCAGTTGTATTTAGGATTCTTTACTTGAGTGAGAGCAGATATACTGCAAAATAGTTGAGTTGCTGTGCCTGATAGTGTGATTGCTTCTGTGTGGCTGTAAGGCATAGCCTTGGATGCAGGACAAGGTACCTTGTTGATAGTTTTGCAGTGAATTGTCAGAGACCTTTTGTTTGTTTGTTTTTCCCGAGTACATGAATGAGAAGGAGAGGTTCTGGGTCAGCACTGAAGGTTTCCATGTTGTCTTGTGATGTTGCCTGGATCTGCATGGTCCTGTTGAAAGCAATTCCTTAAAATGTGTATGGGGCTAGATGCACTCCAGGTGTGCTCACCCCTCTGCCCTTTGAAATGCCACTCCCCCCACGTTGGAGGCAATATCTGAATTACCAGCTTTGTAGTGCAGCCTTGGTTCAGCTGAGGATCCTCGCTTGCTCGCTCAGAGGCCTTGAATGCTCCTGGTACAGACAGTGATGTATGCCCAGGGAAAAGAATGCTTGAGACTGGCAAGTGAATTCTACAATGGCTTTTCTTTAAGCTGCAGGGAAACTTTTCCGAGGAAAATGTATAACATATTTTGCTGTTCCATATGCTTTTTATCTTTCTAGAGGAGCCAGAGATGGGGGAGTGGTGTTTATCACCTATGTATTACTTGACTCCCGTTTCATACCCAGCACTTACTCAGACAGCTCAATTGAAATGACTGCTTTGCTGTCTGAAGTCTTGTTCATAGACACCAGTTGAATGGGTGGAACACAGAAGCCATGTAGCAAAATCAATAAGCACTGCAATTTCTTGCTTAAGATTTCTCACTTTAAGCACAGTGAAATTTTTAAGTGGCTCACTCTCAGCTGCCTTTGTGGGCCTCCCTTCGGAAATGCCAACAGAGACAATCAAATAATGGTTGAACTGTCTCACAGGGACTTGAGTTGTTATGGACATTACAGTTTCTGTTTTGTGTTTCCATTCATGAGAATGTACAGATGCCAGCAGTTAATTCTGGAGTGGTAATGGTGTTTTTGATTGGCAGTCAGACCGAGTAGGAAGCAATAATATAGTGAGTTAATTCAAGAATGGTGCATTTTTGATTAGAGTGAAAAAAAGTGGGTTGTTTGGGTTGCATTACTGATCTTTTCCAAACTGGATGTATTTAAAGAGCTGATGTTTGAGATGTGCTGCCTATATTATTTTTTAATCCTACTAATAAAATACTTTCTCAGTTTCTTTCTGTTCCTGCTTGCCAGCCATGTGACAATTAGTTTTCTGGAATTAGATGTTGCTGTTGTAAATCAGCCAGCAATCAGGAGTACTAAATGTTCTTGTAGTTTCTCTAAATATACTGGGGAAAGGGAGAATGATAATTTATTTTGACTCCAAGCTCTATGCTTATGAAAGAAGTTTGCAAAATCAGAAGATTTCTTCAGAAGATATATGTGAAAAATCTTGAAAGAAATGCTTTTTTTATGAACATTTTTTCTGTTTTGGGCAAATTGCAAGTATTTAGTCCTTTATAAAGGTGGAATAATAGAGTTGTATCTGTGTAGCACTTTTGCACTTTTGTCTTGGACTTGGACTCTATGTTTGTTTTTTTTCCCTATCCCAGTTTGTCTTAGTTTATTTTATTTTTTACTCTAATAGGGACGGGGTAATCCATAATCTTTGTTTTACCAAAACAAGTCTAAGCTCTGTCTTCAAGTACTTTAATTCCCATATTTTTCATAGCATTGCTTAATCAGCTGCAGTATGTTAGTGAATCTTGGAAACTGTATGTCAGTGAACAGCTTGATTATCACTTCTGCGTTCAGCCTTTGCATTTGTCCACTGTGATATTGTACTCAGAAATGAGAATATAACTTGATACACTGCTTTCCCATTACTATCATATGAATTTGAGTGACTGACTCATGTATGGGAAGACAGGCCATGTAAGCAGGAGGAGTAAAGAAAAGGGAAGGAGACAAATGATTTAGGAAACTGTTTATTGACTGAAAAACACTAGTGGTGACATTTCATTGAGATTGGAAATAGCTTTCAACGGGCAGAACTTTGGGTCTCTTAAAGTGATCCTGGAAATCCTTTTACAGCGATCCAGAAAAATTGAGGGTTAAAAAGTGTCTGCCTTTTAATTGCTTTTGCATAAAATGTCTGCTCCTGTGTTGTATTGTTGCCACTAGTTTGATGTAATGAGATTTTTGGTAGATTTCCAGTCTCCTTTTCCTTTTGTCCCAGGTGTTTATAATCCAAACAGAAAAACTGCCATTGGACTTAGTCAGATTAGTCATAGCAAATGTCTTTGAGGACATTAGGTACTTATGTAACCTGAAAAAAATATTTTTGATCCCTCTGTCCCTTATAAGATGTTGATTATTGCCAGTAACTTGGGCTTTTGGCTGAATATTGTTACCTGATGTTAATGTGTTTCCAGAGAGCTCAGTTGAAGGGTAGAGCTGGATAAAACTGGTGGAAATTCAATAGGCAAAATGAGAATAACTCATCCTGGAAACACTGCAGGTCAGACTTCAGTGTATATGATAATACTGAGTTTCCGTTTTTGTCTCCCAGATCATATTAATCAAATTCTGAGTATTATTCTGTTGTTATTACTTGAGAGACAGCAAAGCTTTGTGTAGTAACTAAATAAAGCAGTCATAGGAGGAAACCATTAAAGAGCAGTACAGAGTTCTCAGTAGTGACTGCTTCCTGGTGCTTTTGCCCAGTTGAAGATGAACTCCAAGTAGACACGTAGGAATTTGTGAAGAAGGAATTTAAACCTCAAATGGTATTTCTGGCAGAGGATGGAACCAGGAGGGTGTTTTGCTTGCTGCACAATGTTTTGGGTTTTTTTTTCCTTAAGTAACTGAACATGGAGGGTTGTGTTCTATTGATGTTTTCTGAAAAACAGAATGTTTTTGTTTTTAACAGATAAAGTTATTTGGGCATAATATTTCATGTTAAGTGGCTGTACTTTCCCCCTCACTCATTCAGTGTGATAGGCCAGTTGAAGCACAACATTCTGTGCCGTCTCGCATCCTGCTACTGAGGCAGCAGATTTCCTCCCCCGTTGAGCAGAACATTCTTTAGGCTTTCCTAATGATTCGAATGTCAGAACTGCAGCTTTCCTAGGCGTGAAAACCTATTGCTTCATTATTGCAAACTCCCTCTAGCCCCCCATTAAGAGGCTCGTGTTTCATCCTTAATGAATATGATAATGCTAAAGGTCTCGAGCAATTAGTATAATTGAAAACAGATTCTGCTTTGTATTTTTATATTTCATTCTTGAATCTTAGTTATGCATAAGGATATACCCATTTTATGTCAGGGAACTGACTAAACAGAATTGACAGGCTCATGTGAGCGACTTACTGACAGAAATGTTCTTGTACATTCCACTGGCCATATAGTGTCCCAAATACAGTGGTAAACTCAGAAAGCTGCTTCATAGGAGAAATTTAGAAAAGCACCATGTTACAAGAACTTCTGGAAAAAAAGACTGCAGTATTTATGTAACATGGTCATTAATGTAAGCATTTTTTGTTCCCCTCAGGTTATATGTTGTTGGTAGATCTGTAAGTCTTATCACCAGTACTTTATTATGTCCTAAAGATTACTTCAGTAACTTATTTGTAAGGGAAACTTTGTGTTACTAGAACTTACTGATTGCACTGGATAGAACTTTTTTGGACTGTTATCCTCAATTTACAGAGAAAATATATAAGACTTGATTCTGTAAATGTTTGGGTTTTTTTTCTTTTTATGCCTAATGATTGTGCTATAGACGCCTCCATTAAAGTGAACTGTTGTAATGTTTTAATGTAATCAAAATCTCTTACTTTCCAGTGTAAACCTGTAATTTTTATGTCACCAGTAAGTACATCCATTCAGAACTGATGACTTTGCTTTGTTGTGGCAGGTGCCACAGCACTACTCCAGTGCTAGATTTGCTCTTGGGAATGCTCCCGAGCTGGGAGGTTTACACAAGTTGCTCATTAGTTTCATAAGAATGCACTGGCAGCATTTGTTGCCACAGGGAGACTTCTTACCTCAATGTTTATTGTTTGTTATATGTAGGAAAAAGAAAACTACAGAATGTTTGAATGAACCTGCTTCTTATAGCCTATAAGGATACCATTGGTATGAAGGGAAGCTGAGTGATTGTGCTCTAACAGTGACTGGTGTTTGGAATCACAGAATGCAGTCTGATGGGTAGAGTCAAACAGCTGGCACTGGACTCTCTATTTTTCCTGATTAGGGATTTGACTTCAAAGATGAGGCTCCATGGAGCCAAAAGGTTTTGCAGTACATTATCTGATAGAATATCTTTCAGATTACTGATAGAATACTAGCTACTCATGAATCATAACATGCATCCTCCCTGTAATTTTCCTTTACAAAAATGAAGTAATTTCTCCATCAGTATAAGAAAATGGAATGCTTAAAGGAGAATTAGATACAATCCAAAGAAACTGAGATCTTCATTCCTGGAAAATTGTGTGGCTTTATTTTTTTTACTTTGACTAATCAGTTTCCCTATTAATCTCTCTTTCCTAAAACCTTAGAAGACCTTCATATTGTTGTAGAACATATTATTCTCATCAGTCCATCAACAGTTGAGTTGCTCTTTATTGGCAAACCCGAATATCTAAGTTACAGATTTTCTCAGAGGAGACAAAAATACTTCATATAATCATCTCCTGTGTCTTTTAATTTGGGTGTCAATATACAGGTCAACTAAGACTAGTTCCAGTTCAAAAGAAGTTGGAATCCAGCATGTCTCTGTTTGGACCTTTGAATCCTGATGGGTTAGTCCCATGTAGATGGTGAATTTGTTCTGTATCCAAACTCCTGAGCACCCACCTGCAGACCATCTGACAGTTGAGGGTTATTTCTTTTAGTTTGGGCATTTCATACAGGATTTTTTTTTTTTTTTTTATGCTGAGTAAGGACTCCAGAGGGCTTCCTTTTAGGAAAAAGAAAGTTAGTATTTATTAAGCTTGCAGGAAAAAAATGAGGCAAATATAGTATCGCATCCATCAAATATTTATACGTTGTGAACTCTGAAATGCAGTTTGCCTCCAAACCACATTTCTTCCACTCATACTGATTTAAAAAGTTGTTGGCTATAACAGTGATTTTTGTAAGGTATAATGATTTTTTTGAATAAATAAAATGATTGGTTACAGTAAGTCAACAATCTATTAGATTATTTTTACAAGCTGGTTTATTTCTTACTGAGTATGAGTTAATTTGTGGAAATGTCTGGTCTGTTCTAGTGTGCAAAAAATGTAGCATACTTTGCTTTGACTCATTGACTTCAATTGTATTTTCTTTAGGTTACTCACTATACTGAGATTTCTATAGAAATTGTCTGTCTTTCTCTGGGTTGCCCCCCCTGCCCCTCCCTATTCTATAAAATAGGTTAGAACAGTATACTAATATAAAATTAACTTTATTTGCATATTTTTCAGAAGTCTGTTTATCACAGTTGCCTTATTTAACAAATATGGCATATGTATTTTTTTAGTTGATGTTTAAAATTTGGCTGTCATCTTCTGTTTCTGGCACCTCTCAACCTGCTTTTTGTCTGCTCAAAGAATACAAGACTGGAGAGGAGATCACTCCCTTCAATTGAATCTTTTCATGCTGTATGTGTGGTAGAAAGACTTGCTGAAATATTTCAAGGACTGAAGGCAGTTAACATGCTCAGCTCCTACAGAATTAGGCTCATTTGAAAAACTGAGCTGCTGCCAAATCACAGTTAATTTTCCCCTGCTGGCTCTAATGAATATCCAGAACAAATGTTTCAGGAGTTCCTGGCATTACAAGCTACAAGAAGAAAACTCCCTAAAGAGCTGGAAACCTGAAATAGTTGTGTTGGGTGACAAAAAGGAGAAGGTTTATTGACATTTTATTGTTGTACATAGAGAAAGGCCAATGTTTGCATAGTAGTAGTCATGATGCAGGTGTTGTTTAGATTGTAATGAAAAAGGAAGATGAATTTTTTTTTTGAGGGGAAAAAAAGTAGATATGTGTGTGGGGAAAAAAAAAAACATTAGGGTTTGTCCTGTCAATGGTAAATGATGACTCATCCATGTGAGGCAAGACTAGCACTCAAAAATCTAGTGAAGTTTTCTGGATTAATGTTTCAGGAGCAGTTATTTGGATAGCTCTCAGTCTGCTGCTGACTGATGGGAGGTGCTAACTGTACCTGAAAAACCCTCATAGAAACCACTCCACTGACTTTGTGAAGAGCAAAATTAAGAATTAATTTTTGCTCTGAATACTCAACATAACTCAGAAATGCTTAAAAAGAACACTCGTGGCCTGTGCATTTTAAATATATTATTTCTGGGGGTGTTTTCCTCCTTATGATTACTGCTGTGTTCAATCCACTTATTTTTTCAGAACTCTCAACAAAACATAATTGCTCTAAACGCTTATCCTTTTCACATCCTCGCACTTGAAGATGGATCAGAGTGTGCCAGTGTTGGCCCCTTAATCCTTGAGTCAGGAAAAGTGTTGGCTTAGGCCATTTTCTGTTTAAATTGGATTTTGTGTGTTGTGAGAGAGTAATTGCCACAAGTCAGAATTTGAAAGGAGTAGGTGATTTGCTTTTGCTCATTTGGGGTGCTTTTTCTTATTAGACCTTTCATGTATTATTAAAAATTTAGTGCTAAAGGTAGACTGTGTCCTCCTCTTGTCATCCTGGGTCTCTGGTAGCTGTACTTGAAGTGTGTTTTCTTGTTTTGCTGCAGCAACTTTTACTGCCATTTATCTTTGAATAGAGACTGGATACATACTTTGGTTGTGTTTATATATCATGAGTTTTGAAGTCATGTATGTATCATATTCTTTCTTGTCTGCAAGAACAAAATACATATTGCTGTAATTTCATTAAATGAGCCATATTCACAGATGTTAGGACAGCACTAGGTAGATTTTTTTTTTTTGGTAACTTCAGATGTTCCAAATGTAAAATACATCTGGCAGTATGCACACATTGTCTTGGTGTGACACAACTGTCTTTTTGAATGCAGTGAAAGTGGAGGAGTCTGGCTTATTGTTCATAGTGCAGTTCTTTAATGGCTGTAGATACGAAACGAGCCTCTCACTAAATGGAAGTCTTGGTCAACCTCTGACTCTTGCCTTCAGAGTTTGAGAATAAACAATATGAAAAAATACAAACAACCAGCTTCTTTGCAGATGGCTGAATGCTTGATGTGTCTTTATGTTTAACTGTCATTCAGATGTGAATGCTGTGGTGATTATAAGTGTCTGCCATTTATCTGGTTTGAAATGATCCCTTTTATGCATTGTGCGTTTAGAGATTAACTGTTTGGCTTATCAGTTGGGATTTTAGGGTAGAAAAACCCCCGCCCAACTCGATGGTGTAGCAAAATCCAGGATGTTAGTGTTCATAAGTAGACCAGACAGTGCAGGTCGTAGCTCCATGTGCCGTGTTGCAGACAGTGGTAGCTTTGAAAGGGGTTGTAGCAGATTATTAACATTCTGCAAAGTGGTGTTGCTTCAGCTGAGAAACATCTTGTGCGTGATAACTTTCGTACTACTGGCTTTCATTAGTGAAAAAATGTTTTTCTGCAGTTTGGGGAGAAAAAGTTTTATGCAGGAGGCTTTCTGAGATGGAGTTTCTTTTTGAGAATAAAGCTAGATTTAATTTTTAGACTGTGAGTTTGAGTCATATATTGTTATGATGTTTTAGATAAGTGAGTTCCCATAGAAATATACAAGCTACAATTTAATGATCAAACTGTTTAATATTGTTGTAATCTTGCTAAAACTCACTCGAGGAATTTTCAGGCTTTTTCCCTGTGTGTGGGTTTTTTTTTTATGGGGGGAGAGGGATTGTTTGGTTTTTTTGTTAGGTTGATTTGTTTGGGTTTTGTTTTGTTTTTCTTGTTTAATTTGGTTTTTTGGTTGGTTGGTTTGTTCTGTTTGTTTCATTTGGGTTTGTTGTGTTTGTTTGTTTTTGGTTTTGGAGCCTAAGCTCATAATGTAAGAGATGCCTTTAATAATGCAACCAAAGCTGTTGCAGGTTCTGCAGGAGGCGAAATCACTTACTTTGTGACCATTAGACCAGCAAATTCTGATGTTATCATTTTGTTCTATTAACTGACAATGGCTGTATCCTTACTTAGCAGCCACTTAAAGAAGAGAATCAACTGCTTCATTGCATGTGCTGGTTTCCTTTTTAGGCACCACTTGTAGTGATAAAATGTAGCGGAAGTAGATCCAATTACGTTGCTGAAAAGCCTTCAGCATCTTGTGGCTGAACTTGTCAGTGACCGGCTTTCTACCTGTTTTTGTGTGTGTGAGTTGGGAAACAGATACAATCATCTGTGTTAATGAGAAGGGAACTGTTACTCTGGCAGCCCTATTGAGGCCGGTGGGTTGTGATAAAACACTCCTGTAACCTGCTTAGCCTTGAGCGTTCTTGCAAATAATGGCTGTGTTAGGTCCCGTTTGCTGTAGGCATTTTCAATAAGTCTTTGTTTAATTTTACTTCTCGTTTCTGTTGGTGCTCGAGCATGGCACAGTATGTGGAGCTAATGCATGTGGAATACAGTTCTGGAGCCCAAAGAGAATGGATGAGGTAGCTGACTGAAAAATGAATTGGACTCATCTGTATCAGTGATGGATGGCACGAGACTGCAAATGAAAACCAAAGTTATAATGGCATCTCAGGACTGATGCAAAATATATGCAAATGCAGCATTTAATCAAGTTTGCTTACCAGCTGTTGTTTTCATTTTAACTTTATTGTGAGGTCGTACTGACTGGATTAAAATTGTGTAGGGAGAGTTTCCGTGTGGCCCTCTCAGAAGCTCTGGATTGGAGAAAGTTGCTGCAAAACAGTAACTGGAACATGTGCCTCAGGTATCATTTTTCACATTTGGACTGAATGTCTCACTTGTCTTGCTTAGACCTCCCTGTCTGTTAGATGTTTTGCAGTGACTTTGATTTTGCTTTGCTGCCTTCTTTTTTCCTTTTAAATCTCTGAAGCTCTTCCTTCCCAACTCTCTTGTGATTCTGTTTTCCAGAAGACACTTGGAGTAGCAGGAGAGAGCAGTCCTTTTTGTGCTTTGGGATGGGGGCAGGCAGGCAGAACCCTTCTGCACACTAGTGATATTAAATTTCAGTGAAAAGAGTAAATAATCTCATTCTCTTCTCTGTTTTCTATCTGGCCAAAATCCAGTTCACGAGGCATATGGCATAAAGTTTTGATGATGTGTTAATTCTGGCATGTTCTGTATTTTGGTCAGGTGAAGGTGGAAGTTGTTCTCAGGAGCCTTGTTTGGGTTTCATCCAGTTCTGTCACTTGGCTCTGCCCTATGATTAGAGGTAGAGGTTGTTTCGGCTGTTCATCAGGTGTATTTGCTGTATCTTGGAAGTCAAATACTAAAATTTATCAACATTGTACTATGATAATCGAAATTCTATTAATATAGCATGAAATGTAAGAGAGATTATATAATAATTCCCCGAGTGTCATTAACCTGGTAAATATTTTTATTATTTTTTAAACTTCCTTCTCATTTTCTTTCAAACAATAGTCAGAACCAGTGAAGCTGACTGAAATTAGAGACAGTGCTTGACTGTTAGTTGTGCCTTCAGAGTATTCTGGACCCGGTTGTTTTTGCTACTGAGAAGTAAAGGGAGAAGGGAAGTTGGTTCATTTAGTATTTCATGTGAGAGCATGAACAGCATCATCTAGTACAGACCTACAGACCTTGTTCCAACACTTGTATGGTTGAAAATCCTTTATTTCCCTCCTTGCACATCCCATTTCAAGTCTATAACTTTCCCCCACCACCTTTTCTCTTTTTTTATTTTTCTTTTTGCTTTTTCTTGTAATGAACTTACTTCTGTCTCAAAAGGACTATTCTTACATCTTCAAATACTTCTCATGCTTTGGGTGTTTAAAACTACATCTTTGTAGCCCTGGGCCTACGATTGTCCCTAATGGCTTGATTTTTGGAGCACAGTCACTGAATGTGCTGTGGAAGGTCATTATTTTCTCTGAGTGAGGAAAGAGACCCCAGATCCACACTTCATACTTCTCTAAAGAGAGCCATGAACTGTACCTGCTAGTATGTGTCAGAGAGCATGGAGAGAACTGATTAGAGTTGAGACTGGTGGGAACTGGTGACATTGCTGAAACGCACCATCTCTGGGCATGTGAGAGGTGAGTGCTGGCCTGGGTGTTGGCTTATCTCACTGACACTGCAAGTCTGGCAGTCTTCTGGCAAAATTCCTCCCCAGCCTCAGTCGGTGGTTGATTCATGCAGGAAATAAGATGGTACTGCAGCAGAAAAGTCATGCTGTTTTCTGTGAAATTCCAAAAAATATCTTATGGCTTCCTATGTGGAATTAAGGATATACTTTTATAATTTACTACTCGAGCTTTGTCTAAAGGTCAGTTTATGTTAAAGTTTTACAGGATTTCAGCATACCTGATCTGCATTGTCTTACAGGCATTTGTATTCTGCTCTGTTTGGAGTCTGGTGTTACTCAATCACATCTTTGAAGCTCCCAGCTGCTCCTGATAAGCACTCTGGTGTCAGCTGCAAATGCATTAATCACTTTATCAAAGGAAGGCCCAAACAGTTGTAAATAAAATAATCTTAGATGGTTTGTAGATGCAGGACTGAAGTGCTGGCTGCTCTTGCTGTAGGTGCTGAGCCATTTATCATTTGTTTTTCCAGATCTGGTAAACTTCGGTGCCGAATTTGTCACAGAGTTGTGTGAATTTACAGTCAGCCTCTTTTTTTTTATCTGTAGCTGTACTGAATGGTTTGAATTTAAAGTGTCATCAGTTTTAGTTGGCAAAATAATAGTGTTGTTCACTCAACCTGGACTTTACTTTCAAAATACAGTACTCTTATACATGTGCCTCTCTTACTTTCTTAAGTTCCCCCCCCTCATTTCTGTGAGAAAAACGTGGCAATTTGAAGGATTAGCTTTATAGTTCTGTCTGCTCACTTTATGTTGGATTTTAAGAAATCATGGCTGTGGTCCATTAGCCCTTCCAGTATTACCTTCAGATAATCAAACAAAAAGCCAGACTCAATGCTAATTAATTATTTGCTAGGTGCCTGGGGCTGTGTAGCAGTTTGCTTATTAGCATAACAATACTATTCTGCATATTGTAGCTAATATGTGGCACAGAATTTGGGATATGGAAGTTAAAGCCTAAAATGTTGTAGGTTTACTTAGAGATGTTTTGTTCTGGAACTGTTGCATTTATTTTACACAGGGGCGAGTCTTTTGTGTGTCTGCATTGTTGAAGCAGTCTAGTCTAATGGACTTGATGAACTAAAAGGATAATTTTAGTTTATAGCTGAAGATCAGTTTACACTTGCATTCTTACATTTGTATAACTATCTTGGATTCAGTGCCTGGCATACAGTGTGCTCCAGTTTCAACTGAGGCTTTAAAAAGGAAGTTTTTTAGTAGTTGTTACAATGCAGTGTGGAGACCTCTGTCTAATTGCATCTCTCCAGCTTTCCTGAGAAAACCAAAGCAGGCATACTTCTTCTTCACTTGAAATGATCTTCTTAAGTGTTGGAGAGTAGTGTAAAGGTTGGCTTATGTGATCCTCTGCTGATGTATTCTCTACATCATATTGTATTCAGACAATATGCAGACAGTGGATCACGTTGAGAGAGTGGTTTTCATTCAGATTCAATATAAAATCAGAATTCTCTTATTTTTGAAGGGTTCCAGTGCTGCAAATCAAATCAAAGCTAGAGTGTTAGTTAAAATAATCTGGGTCATTTTGGATTTATATATCTGTACTCTGACTGTTGAGAATTCCATACTAGGAAGATATCGGCAGCTTTTTCTGTTTTCCTCCTCAGACCTGACCTGGAAGATGGGTATTTTTCCCCCTGCATATTCAACTGCCAGTATAAACCAACTCTCTCTTCTTTCTGCTTTCTGATAACAGTGGAGTTCACTAGTGAGATGAATAAATACCTTCCTGGCCTTGTGAAAAATGAAGACTTTGTGTTATCAGTACATAGTCCTATTAATTTCTCAAAACATAATCGTTTAAAGATGTCTAGAGAACAAGAAATATTCTAGTCCCTCTTTGCAAACACTGTCTCTGAGGGACAGAAGAGGTTCACTGTCCTTCCTTTCTGCTGTGACCTACACTTTGCAAGCGTTGATTGGCCTCTGCACCGTGCTCCCTTTGCTTTATAACCTGTCTGAAGGACTTTCACTGTGCTTATGTTCTGTGCTTTGTCTTCCAGGATCTCACAGCAGGATCTGTATCTTAAAATGTGATCTGGGACACGTTTATCAGATGAAACTGTGTATAACCTGTGTGCCTTGTTGCTTGTAGCACATCTTCACCTTGAGAGGTCTCTGATGCCTAAGCCTGTCTTGCTGTAACGAGGTGACTGCTATAAAACCAAAGGTTTACCAGTTATAGCTAGTCAAGGAAAACACAATGTGTTAACTGCATAAGTGTAAGAATGGGAGAAGGATGAGTTTCATACATCCAAAATGAAGTTTGATGTACAGTGATGTGAAGGGAATAGGTGAAGGTGACAGAAAGAAGTGATTATCAGTCCCTCGCTGTTGTGTTTTGACTGGTAGTTACAGTAATACCTGGTCTCATTAATTTCTCAGGGCATAATAGTTTGAAGATGGCTAAAGAACAAGAAATATTCTGTGACTAGGGATTGACTAGTGATTTTTTTAAACCATTTAGGGTGTCAAATAGGAAGCTGGTGCTGAGCTATACTTGTGCTGTGTTAGTCTTATTCCCAACACTAAAAAGCAGTTATGCATTTTGGTTGTCAACTGTGCCTTGAAAGGACAAGGGAAGATTTTCCTGCCCTTTCCTGGATGGGTAACAGATATTTTGTTACATATCTGTGGTAGTCCACAGGCCTTATGTGTGAATTGTTTGATTGTCTTTGTTGTGCTCTTTCCACTTCCCTCCTAAAGAGCCAGCGAGGCAAACAGTGTGACCAGACTTCACAAAACCTGCAAGTGTACTGAGATAAAGCCAACCTTTGTGACAAAGATAAATTTGTTTCTATACTGACCTGATCTGATTAGTTCCCCTTTTGACACCAGGCTTTTAGCACCCTCAAAACCAGAAACTTTTGAAATGGAGTATTTAAAGTGACCTTATGTAATTTTTTTTTCAGAACTCCTTTCCTACTTTGTAATTGCACCATTTGGCTGCATCACATCCAGTCGTGATTAAAAAAAAAAAAAAAAAAAAACTTGGGGGAAGGATATGTTTTTCTCAACTGGTGTTAAAAGATAAAGTTGAATGAATCTGAACAAAAATTTAGTGTGTGTGAATATACATAGAATGAGACTTAATTTTTTTTAAAAAATAGTTTGTTTACATGGAATAGCTTCCTCTGCTATAGTCTGAAAGGAGGTTTTCTAAACAGTATGGGAAATTGTTTTGAAGAAAACAATCTTTGATTCAGCTCATACTTGAATGTTTAATTTATTCCTTTTAGGATGAGCAAAGTTTCTTCTGTATTATCTTACTGTGTGAGTAAAACTTCTTAACCTATCTGAAAATCAAAATATGTGCTTTAGCCAGAAGCAAAGCATCATGGATATATTATTTAGACTGGCTTTACTTCCTGTAGTCGTGTTTTGGCATAAGGGTTGAAAGCTTGTTAGTCAACCCTGCTAAATTTACTATGAAAAGCAAAGAACTTTGTCTTCTGTGAACTCAGAAGTTTGATTGCTTGGAATGATCTTCTTTCTGTTCTCTATCATCCCCCCAGTTAAGATAGAATTCATCTATTAAGACCCTTTCTTGTGTGGCTTTATTTTATAGTACTTCATTTCAACTGGAAGACAGAGTAGGAAGGATCTTTTACAGTCACCTTTCTCGGACTATTTCTATTGCATGATTTTCTGTAGTTTTATTGCTGGAAACTTAAAAGCAGTTTCTCTCTGAGCAGGCTACCTTGTCCTTTGCCCTTACCTCAGCTTTAATTTCTGTCTTTGAGCTCACTCAGTACAGATCTTTCTTGAATATTAATAACTTGAGAGAATGTGTGTCACTCCAGCTGGTAGAAGGATATAAAGAAGTTTTATCTTTTCTCTAGCATCTTGAAGCATTTTCACTTCTAATGCAAGTAGATTCAGACTTTTGGTGAAGGAGAACAATAATACTGTGGAATACACAAGGAATTTTTTGTACTGTCTCACTGTGCTGTGGTGTTTCTCTTCCTTGTGTTATCTTGAAGGTTTCTGCAGCTTTTGAATTTCTAACTGGAAATGGTTAGAAATGTGTCAGTTAATGTTATGCAGTTGAACAATAGAGCTATAAAGACAATGTAATTAATTCCAGGTAAGAATTCGTTTTCAACAGCGAGACCTAGAAATGTGGGCTTGTAGCTTACTCTGTTGTACTGTAATGCAAACTAAACTCTGGGAACTTTTCTGAGCAGTGGAATCGAAATGTTGGTTTTTCTCTATTTTTCAAAGTTCGTGAAAAAAAGACCTAATTTGTACTCATGTATGTCTGTCTGCCTGTCTATGTATCTATGTGATGTATACTCATATACTTCAGATAGGGAGGCTTATTCTGATCAAGTCTGTTCTAGGAACTGCTAAATTCAGTGAATGCTTTCTTCTTTATTTTTTTTTTTTTAGGGTATCTCTTAGGACATTCAGGTGCATGTATATTGTGTTGTTGCTGAGATCTGACTGTTCAGCTCCAGATCACTCTTGAGAAATCCCTGTGCTGTGACTGAGGAATATGTAACAACTAGCAGTGATAGTATGTAGTGTGCTGTTTGGCTGTGGATAATGATACACCATGTAGCCTTAGAATGCTTATAGAAATCATTAAGTACTTCTTAATATATTGAGGTAATAGATCACATTGCAATATATAATCTAAAAATAATTGAGTGGTAGAATAGCTCTCTCTTACTGACCTTAACCTTGAATATCCCCTTTATTGGAAAATAACTTATGATTGTGGGGGGGTTAATCTTACTTTTACACTGTCTAAATGACAAGAAACAGTGTGACCAGAGGCCAATCCGTCCCCCCCAAGTTTGACCTGGCATTTGCTCTGTTGCTGTGGGTGTGGAGCAAGCATACATGATTTCCATTTTTTAATACATCCTTTTCTCATTGAAGTCTGTTCGTTGTAGTGAAGCATTAATGTGGAAGTGCTTCTAAAATATCAGCCTGAGAAGTAATTGTGGGGGCAGTCTAAGTCATTCCTACTGCTGAATTTTTTAGTGCATCCTATTGTTGCTATATTTAAATTAAAAATTCCAGAATAGGGTTTGCAATTAATTTTATGCATTCTGCACAGCAGAACAAATAACAGCATCAGACAATAATTAATTGTGAAATCATTAAGTGGTGGTGTTTATTTGACTGATGGTCCAGCCGAAATGTGTTTAAAATTGTTAGAATTTTCTTGCTCATTAACAATCTGAAATATGCAATATAGACTGCAACCTTTATTAAGTATGTTGCTTAGTTTTCAGAAAAGTAGACTGATACTTTTCTATCTGAGTATGGAACAAAAAGAGTCAAGAATGCTTCAAGTTTTTGATACACTAAAAATGTGAATCCATCGATGTATATTAAAAACTAACAATCATTGGGAGTCTTTAATTATAGACTGATTGGTCTTTCACTTGAATGTGTGTGTTGACTGAAAATAAATGCATAGAAGAATTCTTGAACCTATTTTAGACTATTTGAACAGTGAAGGTGTTGCATTAGGTGTAACAGCTAAGTTAGGATTCTGTGACAACATGAATGTCAAGCCCACTTTTTAAAATTTATGTCACTGCTCTGCCTGCATCGCACTTGTGCATTCATGTGACCCGGCTTTAATTTAACATTTGGTAAATATTTGCATAGTAATTCCTAAAGTGTTCTCCCACACATAAAGGAAATGATGGTAAACAGCTTTTAAGTGGCTTAATATTGAACACAAACATGACTTGCAGCCCTAAGGTAAAACACATGTTAGAGTAACTGTTCAATATTCATTTGGCAAGTGCTGGTATGCATTACACCAGGTAACTTATTCAGACCTGTTCTTTACATATTGAGATGTTTGTTGTATACCTCAACTGAGGGTTATGTACTGTGCTGTAAGAGAACTTCTCCCCACTTGTGATATTAGGATTTTTTTGGAACCACAGATGTGTTTTCTTCAAGATGACCCTTCTACAGGAGAGCATTTAGGAGGCGAGGTAGATGGTTACCATACCTGAGTACTGCCCAGAGCTTCCAAGCTACTGTTAGTGCTTTATTTTCACAAGAGACCCATTCTTTTGTTTTTCAAAAGTAGTTATTTCTTTTTAAGTATATGAACTTTCAGTGATGATGGTTTAGAAGATACTGTGAGGAATCATTCTAGACACTGTCATTCATTAGAATAAGACTTCAGTCTCAAGATGGAAAAAGCTAAAAACCCAACAAACAGTCAGTTAAAACCCCAGGAACTTGTCCTAGCATTTTAGAACATAGTTATTTTTTTTTTCTTTATATTTCATTGTTTTTCAGCAAATGCCTTCTCAGTAAGTATGTCCTTAATCTCTTCCCTGACTAAAAATGGGGTGTCATCTTATCCTATATTGATTTGTAAACTGAGAAATCCAGCATTTTCTACATTCAACAGGTAATAAGTGTTATTGAAGCAAACAAATGTGATCTGGGACTGACCCTTCACATGTGTAGCTCTGCAACAGCCTGTCACCTCTGTTGCTGCTCTTACTGGGTTCTGACTTTCAGACCATTCAGAAAATACTGTGCAAGCAGAAAAGCCTCCCTTTGACAAGAACTGCAGGGATATACTTTATAAAGTGCAAAGTTACTCTGTTACTTTGGACGTGCAGTTTCCTGCCTAGGAGTTTTAAGACACATGGCAACCTGAAGTGTTCTTGACACTCTTTTTGCTTGTTGTATCTTAGTAAAGCATAAGAAACTTAAAGTAAGACCATTCCTTTCCATAGCAAGTTTCATTTTCTCTGATAAGGATTCTACCTTGGATGTACCACAGTTCTGTTTTGGACCTGTTCTACTCCTTTTGAGCTCTAAATAATGTGTAAAACACGAGTCTGTATGTGCACGTGAATGAAATGCTATTTGGGACTTTGGATACTCAACTCTTACATCTGCTGGTGGATAACAGCTTGTTTTATTTGGTGACTTATCTAAAACATCAGTGTTTTATTTAGTGAAACTGTCTAGACTCTTGGTGGGAGTAAAGAAACATAGAAGAAATTGATACATAGATTTTAGGTGTTGTTTTTTTTAATAGACACTTTGTATCCAATGTATGGCAGTGTTTGGAGTTCACCCAAAAAACAGAAAATGTTCTCTGACTTTGAAATTTCTTGGGAATGGGTGAGTGATTTCGCTGGTCAGATGTTACCTGTTACTTCTGTAACTGTCCAGAGGGAATTTCTTCCACCTAGACTATCTAGTGGTAATTACTATTTGCCTCATCAAACAAATCTAAAAAGCTCCCTGTCCCCAGCATGTGTTTTTTGACTTTCAGGGTTGAAGTTCATGTAAGTTCATAGAAGCCAGGTTCATATTTGTATTTCTGAAACAGCAAGTGTTCAGTCTTGCTGTAGTCTGTGGTAGTTATTGTAATTGAGGAGTCCTTCAGATCAAAAGATCATAGTGTGTTCATACTGTGTGTACCTGAGTCAGACTATGTGTGGGAGCAGTACCTAAACCATTAACAGGTATTTTTCTTGGAAGAAAACTGCATCCTGTTCTGGTTTAGTTCCTGTATTTCAGTGTGAATTGTCATTCCTGTCACTTAAAAAAATCTTTTATTGGCCACACTTCATTACATGGGACATACCCAAACTAAAGATGAAGAACTTGATAGTCTATATAGTGTTTGTTGTGCTTCAGTTTACTTCTGAGAACTGTGATCTAACTAGACTTGACAAGGAAGAAGGGATTGGAGATACAGATATATTGATAATATCAGTAGAATTCTTAGGATTGCATATTGTACATCAGCCGTGGTTGCTTTTCGTTGTCCCTTTCTGAAACCTTTCTCAAAGCTATGTGTGTGCCTGCCACTTTCCTGACCCTTAATTTTAGCATATTCTGGCCACTCTCCATAATGTTTGATGGAGGACTCAAATATGCTTTATAATCTTAACTAAGCATGTTTTCTTTCTTCATCATGCTGTACAAGATGTACCAATAGAACACAACCTGATCTACCTCAGAGAAAGAAATGATGGGTGTGTTTCATATATCTAAAATTATATGTATGCACCACCCCCACCCCCAACCTGTCAGGAATGGTGCATCCATATATATGTATATAAATTTATTTATGTGTTTGTGCTGATAATAACCAAAATATTCCAACTATAAAGTAGTGCAAAACAAAGACAAGTTATTTTTTATTAACTTCTTATAAATTACCTATTTAAATTAAGCAAGAAATGATAAGGAAATGAAAATGTATGTTTTGAATGTCTTTTGAACAGTGTTCTCTAGGTAGTGTCTTGTAGTTTTCGTTCACTCTGTTTCAGGCAGTGGCTCCAAGCTTCTGCCTTGCGACTGTAGAGGGAAATAGGTGAGGAGCAAGTGGGATACAAAGCTGCTTTGTCCAATAGCACTGAAATTAGGTTAAGGTTAGGTTAAGAAGTCTTGTATTTATTTTACAGGATCCAACTTCCTGGGTAAATATTCACCACCTGGAGTATACAGATGGAGGAATCCTGGACCCAGATGATGTGCTGGCAGATGTTGTGGAAGACAAAGATAAGGTAGAGCTTGGATGAAAATATTACTTTGGCTTTTTGATGTGTCTTTTCAAACAGCTGATGCTACTTTCTTTTTTCTTGGACATCTGGCAGGTGAAGTGGGTGTTAAATATTTTTAAACATATCTATCCATAGGTGCTATATTTCTGTGCTTCTGGAGTAGAAGGAGGGAGTGGGAAGCGTGACCAAAGCAGTGAAGATAATAAGAGAAGCCTAGCAGTTCATTTAGAATTTAACCTTTTCAAGCAGTTCTGTGTTTCTTTTTATGCCCGTATTAAAATAGAATGGTGAATGAATGTGAGCTTTGCAAGACATTTTTTATGCCACTTAAAATATCTTTTATAATCTCTTCCTTTGCACAGAATGAAGTTTTTGAGAATCATTCAAATGTCATGGTTGAGTGTGACAAAATAAACAGACAAATCCTGTGATGACAAGAACAGCTGCTTCAGCTGTGTTAAATTTCAGGAGGAGTTCCCATGATTTGCTACTGAAAGTCTAAGCAGACCAGTTATGAATTTTAAAAGCTATGAGTCTCTAACTTTCAATTCAAATTAAGTAGATTTCCTTTCTGGATAGAGAAGTAGTAGCTGCAGAGAAGCTCCTTTTAATTGTTTTGTTATTAACAGAAAAATTTAGCTTTGAGAAACTAATTGGGAACTTATTTCAGCATAGAGGAGGAGGGGTATAATTTATAAAACTTTACTGATTCTATTTATTTTCTAATAAATATCTAGGAAAAATATATAGTGACTTGAAACTTAAGATCCAAATATGGGATATGCCTGTGCTTTTAGACAAATAGCTTTGTCTATTTGAAGTGCTGGATGCTTTATGACTTAAAAAAATAATTCTCTGTATTGCAAACAGAATTGCTAGTTTTGTATGCTGTTCAATGAATACAAAGTGCAGCATTTTGCTTATGATTAACGGGATGCTGTTTCTCAATACCTTAGAAAATTGTCTAAGGTGCACTTCACTGTCATTTTGTAGTGGTTTGTATGGGAATTCTTAAAAACAATGGATCTCTGTTAGATATATATTCTTTTTATCATACTTATGTTTCTTGCTTGTCCATATTTACTGAAAGTATACTTAAAACACCATAGGACATTTTTCCCGGGAGTGTTTGGAGACTAAAAGACTGGGTTCTGAATTTGACACCGCTGTGTATCGAGGATAAGACCATAAGCATAAGATTTCATAAAATGAGTTATCACATCAAAGGGAAATGCATTACTGGTCTCACCAGTTCATGAAAATTAGCACAACCACCCAAGATTTTCTCTATTTGAAGTACTGATGAGCATTAATTTTCAGAGTATTTGCTATGCAATCCCAGTTTTAACTTGTGACCAGAGCCTTTGCTATACCTTGTTGGTGGGTGTCACTGGTTGAGTTTGTGTTGCTGATGAAGATTCTAGTTCACACACAGCTGTAGGTTTGAGCTTCTTCAGTTATAACAGTGCTAGGTGAGACTGCTTCTGAAGCTGCCTTGAGGAAAACCCACTGGAAAACTGGGATCTTACTCTCTGAAGTGGTCTGAGGTGTTTTAGGAATATAACCAACTCCTCATCTCCCTGTGATGTCTCAGTTACATGTGATGCATCACTGTCATCTTGTCTTCTTCAGAATGGCTTGGTGAGACAGGGATAAGAAGGACTTGCTGAACAGCAGCAGCTGCAGTGACAAATCGGATTTTTTTGATTGAAGTAGAGGAGAATGATGTAAGGGATCTACTGGTTTGAGAGATGGAAGAATGCTTTCATTTGAGAGAGGAATTGTGCCACAGCGTGTGTAAGGAGCTGTCCATGCTACCTACTGACGAGGTTTGGTATGGTCTGATAACAAAGAACCCAGCCCAGAAAAGGCTTACAAGTAGTTTTGATAGTTTTGTTGTGTCCTGTTGGCCTTTGAGCCTTCACCAGTGTTATTTCACACTGAGAATCTCGTCTAGGGGATCTTTAAGCTTTTCAAAAGAGGGGAGGAGATATTCAGGTCAAACTGACCTGCAGTCCTGTTTAAAGTCCCTGGATAGATGAAGGAATTTTTGGTACATTTATCTGTGCACTGCTTGTCTTTGGTTATGATTATCTGTATGTGTGATAAATGAATAGACCACAGCTTTGTTGCTCTCTTGTCCTTGTCATCCTTCCCTGTGCATCCAAGCCAGTAATGTAGTTTCCCATTAAATCAGTCACTCTCTATAAAAATAAGCATTGCACTTAACCTCAGTGCCTTTAACCAAAGGTGTGTTTGGCATTGCTGACCATCTGGATCTTCTTCAGTGGCAGAGGAAAGCTGATGCTTTTTAAAGGGATATATAATCTGCTCTAGATTGTACTTTGATAGCAGTAAATTAACAGTTTCTTCAGAGGAAAATGTCCTTGTAATCTATTGATTTATTTCACTGTGACAACAAAACAGTGAGAGCAATATCAGATATAATTTGTTTGGAATTTCAAAAGCTTTTGACAGTCCTTAACAATAGACTGTTCAGGAGGCACAACTACTCATGAGGTAAGCAGCAAGTGCTGTGGTGGGCTAGTGAACAACTGAGAGGGAACAAAAAGACGGAATAAATGGTTGGTTTCCAATACTGAAATGATGGCACTGGGATGTGTAATGCCCATTATTGGGAGTGGCAGTGGTTTTGAAGTCTGCTTATGTTAACTTCATGGCTTCCTCTTGAACTCAAAATTAAAGTTCAGCAAATAGGCAGTGCAGTGGATGATATTAATAGTTGTCAATGTGCAGTTAAGCGTACTGGAGAGGGTGGCTTGCTTTATTTGCATATAAAACAGGTCTAAATTAGTATTGTATTTGCTTGGTAAGGTGTCATGTGAAAATGCTTTGGAAATTCTATTTGCTGAGAGTCCCTCTTGCTGCTGCTGCTGCTTCAACAATAACCTGTGTCCTGAATTGGGTGTCAAAGGTAGTTGACATAGTTTTGTAGAATAGCTTTAAAGTAGTTTGTTTTCTCTGGGTTATCTAGCAATTGGTTCATGTCCCAATAATCTGAATGATGGATTAATTAAAACCCCCATGTTTTGTCAGTTGAATAAAAACATGCTGTTTAAATTGTCTTATTCTAATGTGTTGAAGCTATAAATGGAGTCCTCTTTGTAAGCTGCTCTTAACAGATCTTCCACTTGAAATGACTTTTCTTGAGGAAGAAAATGTCCTGAGAAAATATCTTAGCTGTGCAAAAGATGGAGTACAAAGTGTTTCCCTTCATATTACTCTTCTTGGTACATGTCTTAAAGGCATAAACTTAATGTACCATCTATATTCCCTCTGATTTTTGTTTTTTAAATACTCATAAACACCTGGGGAGACTAAAAGTATGTCATGAAGGCCTGTGTTAAGCTAAAACTTGCTTAGCTTATAGGAAGTTTCCTAGATCAGAATAGTTCTGCTTTCTGAATTCATATAGAAGTCTACAGGGAAAATATGCTTTCTATCAAACTTCTTACGTATATATATGTTCATATTTTGACAGGATTAAATACAAGCAAAATATGTTTATGGGTATGCCTTTATCAGCAGACCCTTTCTGAAGTAGGTGATGGTCTGCTGTGAGGGTGCTGGGTGGTTTTTGTTTGTTCAGGTTGTCTTGTTTTTATTTTGGGATTTTTTTCTGTTTTGTTTGTTTGGTTTGGGTTTGGTTTTCTTTTTTTGCTTTTGTGGCTTGCTGTTTGGGGTTTTTTTTGTTGTTTTTCTGTGGGTTTTTTTGGGTGTTGTTTTGTAAGACTGTGCTTGCAAGGGCAGTATTGCAGTAGTTACAGTTCGGCCTTCAAAACTGCTGAACATTTGTGTAAAGATGCATTTCCTGATCAGTGCTGCTGGCAAAAGATGTAGGCTTGTCATCCTGGAAGGTGGTATAATAGGTTTAACCTCTCCAGAGACTGTTTCCAGTTTCACTGCTAATAGTGGGAGAGGGTTTGTGGTGTGAGGTGTTTTTTTCAGGAGTGGAAGGAAAAAAAAGACTAAGTGTGATTGTGATGGGCACTGTGCTGACACTGAAATAGCTGGATGCCAACATGATCTGAGAAATCAATGTTTGGTTGGGAATCTCCTTTGTATAAATATAGGTGAATTTGTGTTTTTTAACAGCAGCAGAAGCTTTTGAAGGACACGAAGCAACATCACTGAAATGCTGAAACAGTGACACTGTTTCTAGATTTGTAGTGACTGTAACTGTCATTTAAGTGTTTGTAATGATGATATCAGGTAAATGGTATGAATTGTCGTTCAGATACCTATTTTAGCTAAGCATTTAATGAAATATTAAACAGCACAATCACTGAGTTCTTTCTTCTCAGTTCTCTGTGAGCAGAAATACAATATCGAGAACACGTGTCTCCTGGGTGGTCTCCAAATGCTAGAGAAATCAGCTGCTGCCTGTTCAGAATGGTTGTTGGGCCCATGCATGCTCCTGGTGATAAGCTCAAGATCTGACTGAAGTTTTTGTAGAGGATCCTAAGTAACTCTTTGAAACCTTACTTCAGACAGAGGACTTTACAGGTAGCTTTAGTTTCACTGACAGTATTTTGAGTGTGAGGCTGGTTTGGAGAAGTTGTTTCAGCAAAGCAATAAAAATGAAGCAGGTGTGAACTTCAAGAATGATGTAATTATATAAAGGAAATGTCTTTCCAGATACATGACACATGTTTTCTGTCAGTGGATTCTGGACTTTTCTGTTGTCTCCAGGCAGGTTAGTCACTTGGAGTAATGGCTGGCTGGGATTAGCATTTAGAGAGCAGTTATTTTCTGACCTGAGTAGACCTTCAGGGTAGTCATTTTTGCTGTGAAAGTGATTGCACACTGTAATGTGCAATGTGTATTTAAATGACGTTACATTGAGCTAATTCCATCTTTGAACAGCTTCTGTTGTATTCAACCATCAAATTCCTCATGAAATGGAGAAGGAAATCAGAGCTGAAGTAACCTTTAGGTAAGTACAGAAACTGTGACTGAAGAGTAGGAGGTGATAATGAAAATTTCTGCATCAAGTTGAAAAATGGCAAAATTAAGTCAGAATGAGAAGGAGGCTAGTGGGCAGAAATATCTTGGTAGTTTGAAAAATAAATGAAGGGCTGTAGTATTCTGAGGGAATTTCTCTTCATGCGGAGTTACAGTTTGGTGCTTTAAAGCTTCCCCTGCAAGTCAGTGGTAGAGGCCTCTGTGCTGGTTTGTTTAAGTTACCTTCCAATGTGTCAACAGAGCTGGAAAACGTCACGCTTTACAGATCTTTTTGTTGTATGGTTTGATTCCCAAATACATGATCCATGCAAGTAATGCATACTTAAGTTAGAGAAATGTTGTTCAAACTCTAGACTTCTGTGTAATTGAGCTCTCTAGGGTTTTTGTAACTTTCTGATAACTGGAGTGCAGGATAGAGCCTTTTTTATTCTTCAGTTTGTTATGCAATAGTATATTATACTTGTTTGGGAAAAACATAGCAAGAGATGTAAGACTTCATTAGAGCTGAGAATTTTTACCTACTGGAGTATATGCTGTAATGGGTTTCTTATGTAGAGTCCTCTCCATGTTGTTGCATCTGAGTCAACTTTCCCCTGGAGAAGTTTAAAAAAAAAATCCCTTTTTTGTGAGAATGTGAGAGTTCTCTGGTAGCACAGAAAGCTGTTTAATAATGTTTCATGTAATGTGGAGGTAACATTTGAAGTGTGCAATAGACACAGGATAGTTCAAAGTGGTGTGTTAGAACTTGGATGCTCTGTGTCATTCATAAAATCTGCCTCAAAAAGGCATACATCAGAGAAGAAAAAATTACAGCTTTTCTTCTTTCTAAGGTGGTTCATATTGCTCTGGACTAGAGTTTTGACACTCAATGTTACATTTAGTTGATTAATACCATGGCCAAGTTATTGTTTTAATGTGTGTGCTTTTACTGACTGTCAGACTGGTGGCAGCAAATACAGGCTTCAGGCTTCTGAGACTTAGTGCTTCTGGCAGAGTCTTGGTTACACTTCAGAAGTTTGAATGCCTTGTTTGAAAAACTGGTGTCCAGAGGCAGCCAATTTTGATGTTTAGTTCCTTACTGCTGAGATCAAAAAGCCTGATATGCTCAAGATGAGGAAAATGAAGTTGCAAAAATTTGGCAAAACAGGTATGTAAGGGCTGATGTTCTTTGATTTGGTTTTAACCTGTTTGGTTTTTTGTTTACTTGTTCTTTGTTTTTTTTTATCTACCCCTCATATAATTTGTAGGTTGTGGTTAGTATCTCTGCCAGAATATGTGCAGCTATTTGTCTCTGTGACTCTTCCTTACTGCTTCTGGTTTTGTATTCATATTTTGTGGTTTCAGTAATGAGATCCTACAGACAAGCAGCAATCTTAAAATTTTATTAGCAAAAGGATAACAAGTAATGCGTTCTTCTTTCAAACCCTAAATTGGTCAAAATTAAAATGGATTTAACTACTTCTATTCTGAATAACATGTTTACAACCTCCAAAAGTATAATACAGTCTTATCGTCTTTGTTACGTTTAGAGTACTCTGTTTCTTCCTTGTATATGTACCTTGTAAGAAGTTTCAGTTATGATTTCCAATAATAAGAGTTATTAGGATATGAAATTGTTGTTGCTGACAGTATTTGTTTACTTAAATATTCATAACTAGTTCTGAGTGTTGCAGTTATAAAGACTAGACAGAATTGTGAATAAAACCTCCATGCAACTTCTGTTCTACCGAGGGAGTCCCGCTAGAAGCTCTTCGGGTATCTGATAATGAGCTCTACGTCATGTGTCTATGAGGAAGGGAAGTATTAGAAAGGGCATATTTTAAATGCCACCTTTGCTCTTGTTATACCTTAAAATATGGAGATGTGAGACATGGGAAAGTCCAAGTACAAAACAGGGGATCTGTCCTTTTGGGCTGCGTCAAAGGAAGTGTTGCCAGCAGGTTGAGTGAGCTGTTTCTCCCTCTCTACTCTGCTCTCATGGGACCCCATCTGGAATACTGCTTTCAGGTCAGGATGCCTCAGCACAAGAAAGATGTGGACCTGTTGGAGAGGATTCAGAGGAGGGCCACAAGGGTGGTTAGAGGGATGGATCAACTGTTCTATGAACACAGGGTGAGAAGGTTGCGCTTGTTCAACCTGGAGAAGAGAAGGTTCCAAAAAGACCTCAGTGCAGCCTCCAGTACTTAAAGGGAGCCTGTAAAAACAAGGGAGAGCGACTTTTTATGTGGACAGATAGTGATAGGACAAGGGGGAACAGTTCTAAACTGAAAGAGGAGGCATTTAGATTAGATATCAGGAAGAAATTCTTTACTGTGATGATGGTGAGGCACTGCAACAGGTTACCCAGAGAAGCTGTGGATGCACCATCCCTGACAGTGTTTAAAGTCATGTTGGACGGGCCTTTGAGCAACCTGGTCTAGTGAAAGGTATCCCTGCTTGGCAGGGGGATTGGAACTAGATGGTCTTTAAGGTCTCTTCAAACCCAAACCATTCCATGATTCTATGATTTTGCATTGCCTGTGATTATGGCTTTTCCTGTCATCTTGAGTTACAGGCTGTTTAACTTGTTCAAAAGGACAGCACCAATGCTTGCTAAAAGCTTCCATTGAGTTTACCTAGGGTTTACCAATAGCTTAAAACCAAACAAAGGCATTGGGGATGGGGACATTCTTGCAGAAAAACTGTAGGCGTTGATTCGCTGGCCCTTGGATGAACTAAGTTGGAGTTTTGTTTTTGCTATTGACAAAATAGTATGCAAACCAGTTAAGCTGCAGCTGATTTAAAAAAAAAAATGTTTTCACACTTTTCAGGAAGAAAAAGTTTCATGCCATTTTGAGCCAGTGCTTGTTTAGGAAACAGATGTCTGATTTCACTCTTGTGTAGTAGGGTGTGCTGTGAGCCACCATATATGTATATATAAAAGGATATTTTGGTAGGAGTTAGTCTGTTTATTTTTGAAGTGGGATCTGAACTGTGTGTACCAGGGGAAGGGGGCAAAAAATCACTATCATTAGTACTTACTAAGCAACACTTTATTTCAGTAATGCGGTTTCTTTTAGAATACAGATTATGAAGCTTTGCATTTTTATGAAATTTGTTTTAATTCCTTGCTGCAGAGGTGCCATGCATTATTCAAGATTATAAAATGATTTGGATTTCAGGAGCATTTGGATTTGCTGATGAGGATTTCAAGCTGTGTAATTATGAAACTGTATGCACATGGGTTGGAAGTTCAGAACTCGTTAGCGTAATCATTAAAATAACCATTTTTTAAGTGTGGTATTACGTTCCAGGGTGTGCAATTACACTATCATGTGCTCCTGGTTTTACTGGAAGCGTTCTTGTAATAAACTGCAGGTCTAGCAATATGCTTCACAATAAGTTCATAGCTTTAAGAACAGACACCTGGTCAGATGTTACTTAGGTTATTAAAGAAAATTTAGTTTTATAGATTTAGAGCCATAACACAGTTCCTGTATGCATTAATCAGCCTCCTGTTTATCCTAGAAAAATGTATAAGCTTTTACATATTTAGTGTTATATAATGTAATTTTTCTTAAAATAGAAAAATTTTCTTGGAACATATTGCAAGGGTTATTTATTTCAGCTCTACCTAACTTAACATAGTGTGGGAATAAAGGTTCTTACCAGATGGACTCCAAAGTTTTAGCTTTTCCAGTGTAATCTGTGTTTGGACGTTCTGAACTGTGACTTCTTTATCTGAACATCTGTAACCACCAGAGTTTTTTCCATTCGTGGTAAGTATTCCAATAGTTTTCTCAGATAAAAAAAATAAATTAAATAACTGTGACAGTGGGTCTGTGACACTAACAGAATTCCTGCTAATTTTGGAATAAGATTGCCTATTTAAATGCTAAAAGGGGGATTTTTGGAGTTAAAATCCTCTTTATGTAAGAGACGGGAATCTGAAACTTGTGCTTTTCTAATTTGATTCTCTGTTGATCCCTCTATCTGGTTTGTATTTTGCTTTTTCAAAGAGTATTAAAAACATACAGCAGGCAGAATGTTTGGACCCGGGTCACTTAGTTTTTGGGAAGTATTCAGCTGTGCAGCTGTAACACTTTCTCTCAACCTGAAAATGTGTTTTGTCATCTGGGCACTAAGCACTGGAGCTAATTGGTGGTCTGACAACTGAAGCTGTCTGCGTTTCTGTTCCTTTCACAATGAGAGGGATGGGGGGAAGGAGGTCATTCCAAGTGCATTTGGCCACAAATGGAGGTCTGAATGAACATTCAAATGTCCTGATGAAAAGGAGCTTAATATCTCTTTGTGTAAGCATAACCTGGTGGAAGACTTATTCCTTCTTAATGATTTTCATCGATGTAATAAATACTTGGAATTCTATATGCACATGCTGATGCTTAAGTGCATATAAGCACACATGTTAATGTTTACCAAGGGAGTGATATGCATTGTGAAAATACTTAACCTTATTGTGGTAAGACAATTTGGTGGCTTGTTTTGCTATAAAGTAAGCTGAGCTCTTAAATACTTCCACACAGTGGTTTAATTACAATATTTGGAGGCTGATAAAGTTGAGGCTGTTCATCTTGGAGAAGAGAAGGTTCTGGGGAGACTCATTGCAGCCTTTCAGTACTTAAAGGGGGCCTAAAGAAAGATGGGGACAAACTTTTTAGCAGGGCCTGTTGCAATAAAACAAGAGACAATGGTTTTAAACTGCATGTCAGTTTAGACCAGATGGAAGGAAGAAATTTTTTACAGTGAGGGTAATGAAACACTGGAACATATTGTCCTGAGAGGAGGGAAATGTCCCATCCTTGGAAACGTTCAAGGTCAGGTTGAAGGGGTTTCTGATGCAGCTGAAGATGTCCTTGCCCATGTCAGGAGAGTTGGACTAGATAACTTTTAGAAGTCTCTTGCAACTTCAACTATTTATGATACTGTTATTTCACTTATCCACATATGGATTGAGAAAGGGATTTGTTGTTCTGTTTTACAGTTTGGGCTCCAAAGACTCTTTCAGTACAAGGGCTTAAACACCTGTTGTGCTATACGTTTTTTAAGATGATGGTGAAGGAGGAGAAGTTTTGTGTTGGTACTTCATTCCTTTTCAGAAGTGACTGTGTCCTGGCCCAAGGAATTAAAGCTGGTTCTGGTACAGTTTTGGGAAACTGCTTCAGTGTAGTAAGCTCGTGTTTTCAGTGGTGCACAGCTCTTGGGTCACGTTCGGTTCTTCTGATTCCTGTGACTCTTCCCTCCAGAAGGTTGAGGCTTTGGAAGGTTGAAGGTAGAAATCTCATTTACATTTCAGCAATTGCAAACAATTTGGAATTTGTGTTTTGGAACTCTCTGGTTGCAATGGGGATGGTGTTCTAGGTGAGATGGCCTAATGCTATGGCTGTTCTAAAAGCAAATACCTCCTGAAAGTATTAAAACAAAACGAAGCCTACTCAGTTCTTGTGTGCAAGTTTGAGAAATCAACCCTTATTTATTTAAGGCACATTTGACATGTTTGAGGAAAATATCATATAAGTTGCCTTTAAAAATGCACACATATAACCCAGTTTTATGTGCCAACTTCTTGATATATGCAGTGTGTAGTCTAACAGAAAGGCTGTCTTAGTTTGATTTTAAAAGGCTGGGAAGGGTACTGGCTCCATACTTCAGCTCCAGAGGCAGCTTTGTAGCTGAAGACTTCTATTGAAAGTGCCAAGTAAGTGTGAGTTTGTGCCTCCTTTGGGGAGTGGAGAGGCTCAGGTGCCCAAAAGGCTGTAGGGGTGGAGACATACAGACCTTTGTACCGGTTGCACAGTAAATACCTTTTGAGAAGATGTATGAATAAGAGAACAGGCCTTCATCTTTTTGAGAGTTCAGAAGTATCTTCTGCAAAGAACCAGAACTGATTGTTTATAACCTGCTTACAGGTTTTATGGAGGAGTGGCTGAGGGTCTTTAACGTGAAGAAAGGAAGGCTCAAGGGAGACCTTTTCTCTCTCTACACCAATGTGAAAGGAGGTTGTAGTGAGGTGGGTCTGTTTCTTCTCCCAGGTAACAAGTGACAGGACAGACAGACATAGCCAGGTGCACCAGAGAAGGTTTAGACTGGATATTAGGAAAAATTTCTTCACCAAAAGAGTTGTCAAGCATTGGAACAGGCTGCCCAGGAAAGTGGTGGAGTCACCATCCCTGGAGGTATTTAAAAGATGTGTAGATGTGGTACTTGTGATGTGGTTTAGTGGACTTGGCAGTGCTGAGTAATGGTTGGACTTGATTATCTTAAGGGTCTTTTCCAACCGAAATGATTCTGTGATTTTTCAGTATTAGTGCTTTCCTCTTCATTGTCTTATTCTGTGATGATGGTGTTAATAGCAAAATTGAGTTATAGTAATTTGAAGACTCAAGTTTGAGGACTTTTAGTTCTCTTCTGTTTCTTCAAAGACAGATGGAAGAGCAAAAGAGATGTTAAAAAAGATTTTAGAGTGTACTTACCATTGCCTTTGCTGAGGACAGGGACTGCCATGGAGAAGGAAGCAACCTGTCTGCAAATCAGCTGCACTGACTTCCCAGAGGAGGACACACCTTTCTGGGTATCACAGGTCTGGGTTTGTGGAGGAGGACCAGGCTGTGCCATGGACTGTGAGTTTAAGTGTCACTGCTTTCTGCTGTTACCTTAGGTCAGGCTCTGTGGCCAGAGAGTAGCTGCAGAAATGCAGACTTCTGAGGGGTTGTCTTGTACTGTTTCTTCTTTAGGAGGGAATGCTAGAGCTGGAAGAAAAAAATTAGGGTGTCTGGGCTACCTCTGTGTTGTTCAATTCAAGGCTCTTTGGTAATTTTGCTCTTTCCTGTGCCAAAAGAAACTGTAGGATAAAATGTTGGATAAAGAAACTCTTCGTAACTGTAATGGAATTTTGGTGAGTAAAATATAGCCTTTACTTTCCATATGTTTGAAATGCATTTATCTTATGGTAGAGAAATGGCATGAAATGTCAAATATGGGGCAAAGGGTAATTCTAAGAAAAATTTTTTTTTTTAAATGAATGAAGTTGACATATTTTCATTTCACCTTTGTTGAAGGCTTCATTTGTGGATGCTTTTTCTGTTGCTGTTTCTTTGCTTTTTGTTGAAATTGAGTTGAAGACAAGCAATAGTCAGAAATAAAGACAAAAATGCATTAAAAGCTAGCCAAGTGCAGATGTACCTTATGTGACTTCCTAGAACAGCGTTCTATTAGTACGTGGCCTTATACTTCTCTTTTTGCCAAGTTGTATTTCTTGATGTGGCATGTGATTTCTGATCACAGTAGCTGGTTTTCAGTCTATAGGGGTTCTTTTGTTACTGTCCTCCTAATAAAGCAATTTTCAAATAAGAGCTAACTTTTAAATGAACTCAAGTTCTACTCTGACATGTTTATTTAGCAGGCTGTAGTAATTATAGTAATTATTTTATGTTTGTTTTTTTTTTTTAAGTACACCTTTTCCAATGCATTTTTAACTTAAGGTGTAGTTTTCAAGAGGATAATAAAATACACTACCTCAGATCATGCAATCAAGTTAATGCAATCAAGTTGCTAATCATTTTCTTGGAAGAACTTCCATTAGAGAAGATGAAGACTTGCTCTTCTTTTGCTGAAGAAATGTCCTCATTTGCTGTTGATTGAGGTCTTAAGCTTAAACTGCTAGGTATAGCTTGACCCAGGTTATATTAGTGGCACTTTCAAGTTATGATTGCTTGCCTTCCTGGGACTACACAAAGATTACCGACTGATAAGAAATCAAAGAGCTGAATTTCGGAGTACTGAGATTTTCCTGATCTTTATGTTTTACGTGTTTAAAGTCTGAGGAGTCTTTCATATGGTGCTAATGCATTTTATATTAACACTTCTGAAAAGTTTTTCTTAGATGACATGTTTCTTACATCGTTTTATGTTCAGCCTTTAAGGAAGGTTTTTCCCAAACTTTCCTTTATGTCTAATATCTACCACATAGCAGTCAAAGCCTCAAGGAAAAAACATGTTTGAACAAGAAGTTCCTATAGGTCAGTATAAAATAATGTTAGTGAGATGGACAAACAATGCAGCAACAGGAACTAGGTGTCTTAAGATACTTTTACCTTTGTGACATTGGAGCTAAACTGCTGAAGGTAGGTATGAAATGTATTATGTGAGGAGCTTTGATCACCACGTGTGGTGTATTTAGTTTTCAAGTTATCAGATCTTTATATGAAGCTAAAACTACCCACTGGCTTTATTTGTAATCCTTGTATAGAACTGTAGCTCTTATTTTTGTGCCTCCTCTCTGCAAACTAGTTATAGTACCTGCTGAATAAAGGAGTGAAGAATTTTAATTTCTCCTCCTAGATGTCAGATTCTGTTATTCTGTATAGCAGCAGCATTCACTTAGTGGCAATTCAAGTAACACCTTCATAGCTAAAATTCTGTTGAGTCTCATATATAAACACAACCTGGAAAAGTAAATTCTTTTGGAGATAGTAGCAATTAATCTAATAAAATCAAATGCAAAGCGCACTTTAACAAAGGTTATTTCTTTTTTCCCCCTATATAAGGTTTGTTTGGGTTTTTTTGTTGTTTTTGTTTTTTGGGGTTTTTTTTTGTTTGTTTTTTGGTGGTTTTTTTTGTTTATGTTTTTTTTTTATTATTTTACTGAAGATAAAAGCTTACAAAGGTACAGAATTTTTGTGCTTGGAATCCCTTCCTCAGAAACCTTCGCTGCTCCTTCAAGCCCCCTTAAATCTAGCTTGGGATACAACAAGGAACTTGTAGCTATATATATGGTCTCTTTCCTGTCTCGTGTGAGGGGTTCACATTCCCATTTCCCTGTAACTGTTTCAGAATGCCGTCCTGACCTTCCCATGCCAAAGCAAAGAAGGCAGTGGTTGTGTACAGCTGTGCTTAGATAGCCTGTTAGGTTGCCTTTGTCTCTGGAAAAGGGGCTTTTTCTTCAGTGTCTGAGAGCTCTGTTTCCAGAGGGACCACTCAAAGACAGTGAATGTTTTTGGGCTTAGTTTAGTTTTGGCTGTGGTTTGCTGGCAGCCTTGAGCCAGCCTAAGTGTGCATTTGCTTTCGGAAGAGATGGTGATGTCTGCACCCAGTCCTGATGCTCTTGCCCTCTGAACTGTGCAGGAGCTGTTCTGCATTTAAACTAGTTTGGCACAAACATGAAACTTTGCTGATTTCACCTGGAGCAGTTTTACAAAGTAACTCATTTTGTGGGCTCTGTGCTGCCAGAAGGGTGAGAGGCAGCAGTTCTGTTGCTGATGGTGTTCCTGAATTGGTCATACTGCTCTGGTGATACATAAGGAGTTGAGGCTCCTCTTCTTTGCTTGCAACCACTACAGGAAGAACTTCAGTTTCAAATTGTGTTGCTAAGCAATAATGCACCAGAATAGGACAATAAATGTCCTTAGGAAAGTAGGACCATCTTTTGCTCCTTTGACTGCACTGCTTTGTTGAACTTTGCTGTAGTAGCTCACAAGTTTGAGAGATTTTGTTGGCATTTCACAGTCTAATTTTTACCATTGTCCTCTGTTCAAGGAAATTCCATTTGTTTCTTGAAGGAAGGGATTACGTGAGTATTTTATGTAGTAATTTAGAAATTGTAATTTAAAGTGTAGTAAGGACTGTCCTATACCACTTCATGCACCTTCCTGTTCTGGGCTGTTTTGCTTGTACCCAGCTTGTATGAAAGTCCTCTCTGCTTCCCCTGGCGAAGGTGCCTGCTAGACAGCACCTCTCATCCTACCCTGCAGATTTGGCTCTTAAAAGGAGATTTTAGGATTAGGTTTAGGATAGGTGTGTGGGCTTTTTTTTCTTTTTCTTTAAAAAATCTATATACTGCTTCATCTAAATGTAGTTTGGCAACCAACAAACTCTGTTTCATGAAGTCAAAAATATTGTGGAAGAGTTGGCTTTCACCTCCTTGGATTGGAAAAAATAAAATTGTGTGAAGAAGGCTTGTGCTCCAGCAGAAAAGGTTTTGTAGCTATGCTGATTAGCTGTGCAGCTTCAAAATTTAGAAAACTTGATGATTGATCACATATAGAAGAGAAAAACCTGATAATTGCAGCATTTGGAACCTCAGCTTTTCTTCATTAAAACTAATGAGAATATGAATAATTCTACAGTTTGGAGGTCTGAAAATTAGTACAAGAGCTGGAAATAGAGATTGTGTGCTGACTGAAAGGACAGTCTGTGTGCTGTGATACTTAATTGATCAATGACTTTCCAAACCCCAAACTTGTACATACCTGTCAGCAGGCACTGGGAGAGTTATGTCAAAAGTTTCAGAATGACCCGGATCATTTTAAACATTAGCCATCAGGTGTTTATGAGCTGCCTGCTTTTCTGCTCTAATTATTCTGGTAGTAGAACTGAGCTTGAAAGTTAATGTGCACAAATATTTTAGCAGACCTATCTGGCTGGTACCCCATAGCAGAAGAGGAAAGGTGAGGATGACTATGTCCAACTTGCTGGTAGCCAAAGCATGGCACTTACTTTAGTCCTAGATATACATCTGTATCCCTGTATTAAATACAGATAAAGACGTATGTGGTGTAACTCTTTTGGAAATTCAAGTGAGAAGTGTTTTTTCTGGCTTATTCATTCCTTTAAAAGTGAAAATTAGTAAAAGGGGTAATATGGAAGTTGTCTCAGTTATGTAAAGCAAATGAGTAAATACTGTTCCTTTTGCTGTTGTCTTTCTAATTAATAACACTAGCCACTCTTGGAGGATAGCTGAGAATGTAAACATAGTTTAAATGTCTTCAAATCATGTAAGGTAGAATTGAGGAAGAATAACAAACAGCATTTGAAGTATTTTTATCATGTTAACATTTGATTTTATTGTAAACAATGGGTGTTATCAGGACTTCTAGTACTTGGCTTTTTCCCCAGTATGTTCCTTAGGAATGGAAAAAAAAAACTCCAAACCCAGAATTATACTGCAGACACATCATGAACACTATTTTAGTTGCCTGGTGAATGTATTCTGCAGTACAGTTTGGAGTGGAAAATACTTTCATTCAGTTAATAGAAGACACATTATTGACTCTATCTGATACAGAGAAAACCAAACCATCTGCTGAAGGTGATGAACTGTTTATTCCTAGTGTATTGTTCTGAAAGTGCAAACACTTGTAAAGAAAACTCCCAGACTGCTCACATCACAAACAAAAGCATCTTTTAGCCCTCTGCACTCTTCACATGGTGTTGCTTGTTGCCCCTCACTGTCAGGACTGGATGTTACGCTTCCCGTCTGACCAAACAATTTAATGTGTTTTCTGGGGGAAATTAGGAACAAGATACAGAACTTGACCTTGTATGGAGAAGGTAGTGAATGGAGTATCCCTACTATTTAGGGATGGCAGCAGATCTTTTCTTTGTTTCTTTGTTCTTCTTGTGTTCAGCAGAGCCATCCAAGGTTTTTCTCATGAGGGATGACTCGGGATTTGAAAAGTGATTGACATACGTGCCAATGGTATCAGAACTAGGAAAGTTACAGTATGCTATTCACTGCCAGTCAATTTTGAAAATTTGCCAAAAAATGTTTGAGGTAATAGGTTAAAAAGTAAGGGGAGGGAAAAAGAGTAAGCAATCTTCTGACCCTCTTAAACAAACGAACAAACAGCTACCAAAACCTACCCCAAACAAACAAAGAGCTCTCACCAAAACCAACCAACTGACTGAAAAACAAAACCCACCAAAAACCAGACAAACTTTTGGTTTTTGTTTGTCTATACCTAGCAACCAGCCTATGGACTGATAACATACAGTTGGATTCCCCAATGTCCTGTTTTCCCACCAAAACCCTTTTTCCAAAAAGGAAGCAAAAAAAACCCCAAACCAACAGCAAAAAACCTCAAGCAAAACCCCCAAACCACTGCTACCTTTTGGAAATAGCAACAGCACTTGTTTAGCTGGCCTAGGGAACAATGGCTTGCTGATTTTGAGTGACTTCAGAGTTTTCCAACTCTGCATCATCCTCTTATAACCCAGAGAATTTGCTTTCCAATTTCTGCCTCCTCCCCACCTTCAGAATTCTGTTAAGTATGCAAGTACTAGGCAACTCTCCTGTTTTATGGTTTGGAAAAGGATGTGTTAATCTGGGCAAAGGACTGGTTACTGACACTTCTTTAAATGGGTTACATTACTTTCCTGTTTGCAGATGCCCAGTGTGGCTTTTTTGGTAAGCAAGCATTGCCTAAATGTTTGTTCTGAGAGAACACTTCGTTAATGTCATCAGCTCTGAACTTTTGGAGAAGCTGAATGGCCTAAACTCTGATCACTCCTGGGAAAGTTTCCCTTTGCTCTGACCTGCAACCATTTTCCATTGATCTCTTCATTCTGTGTGTGTGCACTCACATACAGGCTTAGCCCTACATATTTTACTGTGACATTCAGAACTGTGTTATACTCGTATTTATCTTGCTAATCATTTAAATTATATTATTTGCATTAGGTACCTACTTGCTTGCTCTTCTGTGCTGCTAAAGGCTCAAAGACTAGATGGTCCTTATGATATGAATTACTAACATGGAGAAGCTGTAGTCTCTTTGACTGGTCTGTTGCTATTGCTAAATCCCTTTGAATCATGTTTTCCATAGAACCCCCGAATGTACAAAGCATATTCCTTATTCCTGTTCAGTTTTTCATGTTAATTCCCTTGTTTCCAGCTGCTGTCTTACCAGGAAAAATAGATACAGGACAGTTGGTTGGATGAACATATTGCAGACAAGACAATTTCTTTATTAAAGTCTAACACAAAGTCTGAGAGGCTCTGTCAGAGTGGCAAACAACTGCTTATCCAAGCTGAGATTGCCAAGTTTTAGAGGAGATTGCTTTATTTTGGCAAAGTACTGGAGCACATAAGGAACTTCTTAAATATATATGTATTTTTTTTTTCAGAAGTGTTTGTAATAGTAAAATTTACTGTGGATGGAAAAGATCAGCTTCAAATAGAGCTGCAGGGCTGTGGGTCTTCCATTGTGCATGGGTGCGTTGCTGTAAAGGGTGGGTCCAGCCTCACGTTCTGCTAACATGGAACTGTGTTTGGGTTAGAATGAGTGTCCCCCCACCCCAGCCTGCCCCTGGGACGTTTTGTCTCTCTGTGTTGTCACCTTCTCTGCAGAGGGATGCTCTCCTTTACCTGCCTCCTCCCCAACCCAGCCGATCCCCAGCCCGGGTGAGGGCAGCACAGTGTTATTAAGGGTGTGTATATAATGGTGTCCCTGGGCAGGGTGCAGTGGGACCTGCTGCTGGTGATGGCATGGACTGAGTGATTAGCAGTGCTGAATAGTGTGGCAGGGTTTTGTCCTCTTGGAAATCTGAAGTCAGATTCCACTGGAGTACACTGATCCCTCATTGTAAACCTTTGAACTACATCAGCTCTGCTGCTGGTTATGTCATCAAGGTCCCTTGTAAAAAGTCTATGTTTGGAGTCTGGCAAGGCCTGTGCTGTTGCTTTGTGTGTCTTATAGATGGCTTGGGCCACCACTCCTTTTTTTGCCCATGTTCTCTTCCCATGCCTTCACAACCTGGTGTGTGGCATTTGAGTACCAGTGACATCATACTTCTTGTCCCTTTCACTCACTATCACTCACCCTGTTAGCTATTATGGTATTTCTGGCAGAAGCATGATGCATCATATATTAAAATAGTTCTGTACATATAGTGTATTCAGAAAGAAAATTTTTGTGAAAGAAGACTTGAAAACCCAGTTAAGCAGTAGAATATTAATCATCTAGTTGAATGCTCTGACATTTTAAGCAATTAAACATTTTCAGGAGAAGGAAGAAAAACTGTCAGTTTGGAGTCATCTAGCACTTTTTATTACTTCTAATAGCTATTTTTTTGTTAGCTTGCTAGTACTGAGTAATTTTTAACAAAGTTTTTTATAGTGGGTCTAAGAGACACGTCTTTGAACTTGTACCAAAATTGCCTTTTCTATTAATTAGATATTGATGTGTTCTTCCTAGTTGTTAATTGCAAAAGGCTTGTTAAACAATTTCTGTGTAGTTCAGTTGTTTGTTACTGCATGCATTGGCTTTCAGCAGTGCAAAATGTAAATAAACTTAACAGTTCAGCACTGTGATCATATGCTTTGTATATTTTAGGAGGATTGTTTTTTGGGGTTGTTTTTGACCAGATTTTGTAACAAGGCAGTATCTCTTCATTTAACTGGATAAACTTCAGTGTTTGAAGAAAGATAATCACTCTGCAGTGGCTTGCACTGTAGTTACATATTATTTGGAGTTTGTGCTATATATTTCAATTGAAAGCCTCTGCTCCAGCTAAAAGTGGAACTGAATAAGCTGAGCTAAGGGAGCTTTTTAAATGACATGTGAATAGATCATTTGTCACTGAAAAATGCAGAAACATTTGGAGAAAAAAATATAGGTGACTTGAACAATTGTATTTCCTGGATGTGATAGCATTTGAATGCTGAATCAGTTGGACCTTGTTGTGATGCATTTAGATAATGGCTGTGAATTATTTGGTTCTGGGTAACAGCTTGAGCTGTGCATTGTACTTCAGCACATGCTCATTTCCCCATGGATTTTAAATATACTGTCACTGAATGAACATTGTTGATCCTTATGTTATGGAGCAAATTTTAAATTTGAAAGAAGTGGTGCACAACATGTCTTTCGAAGTTTCTGAAGGCTGTGTTGTAACTGAGTGACTTTGTCCTAGTAAAGGCTCCTAAAGTATTTTTGGTGGCGGAGTAAGAATGGATGAGGGCAGATTTGAACAAAATAAGAGTTTCTATTCCCTTAATGATGCGAGGCTGAAGAGTAGGCCTCCAAATTCTCTGGCTCCTGATTCCCAGGAATTTAAACCTGATTATTTGACGGCTGTTAGGTGCTCTTTCTCTGTTCTACAATATTGAGGCAACTTTAAAGGATTGTGTAGGCTTATACCTGCAAGAATATATGGCATATATATTTTGATTGTGGAAAAATGGATAACTAAACTGGTAAGACTCATGTGGAGTTCTCCAGATACAAACAGCATGGATTTTGATGTTCACAGGTTTGGCTCCGTATGATATATAAAGCATGGATGCAGAGGATGCAGAGCCTTCAAGTCCAAGGTCTCAAATCTCTGGCTCAACAAAGCTTATTTAAAAGTATTGGGTTTTCCCTTTGAGCTTGGCTGTCGTCATCGTCTTTTTCTCTTTTTTTTTTTTTTATTGCTTTGCTGGAAGAAAAACAGTCATTGTCTAAAGTTGTCAGATTTTAACTCTTCCTACCCGTGGCTTTGTGGATGAGCTCTGTTGTGTTAGGTACTTCGAGCATTGGTTGGAAAAAAACTAAGTAACTAAAAAAAACCAGTCTTTGAACACTATTATAAATGCACAGTCTTGGTCTGTTTTGTAGAAGTCTGAAGGTTTCTGTGCATCCTGCAGCCACTCTGTTGTATTCCTCTCACAGGGTCCTTGTGGGCTCTGGAACAGCTGCCTAGATACCAAATACAGAGGGGGAACAAACTGAACTGGACCAGGCAGGGGGGTTGTGTTATTCTTTCTTAGGAGAAGGGAAAAGGACAGAAGGAAATGGAGAGTTTAATTGTAAAGCTCCTTACAGTTTTTCAGTGTCCTCAAGACAAACATATACGTGAACAATTTGAGTATGTTTTGTGATTTTATTTAAAAATCTGATGAAAAATAAGTGTTTAAGAAGCTATATTTTCATTGATTATGCACTTGATGTCAGTGACAGGAGCAGCCCAGTACAGAGCTTTTATATTTTAAAATGTTGTTTTGCAGCCTACTTAAAAGTGATTTTCCTACTTGTGGGAAATAGTGAAGTAATTAAACACATTTGTGTCTATGCATAAATTTTCTAAAATTAACTGTCTCTTTCACACTAATCGTTCTTGTCTTTAATTGGGTTGAAATGTGTGAAAGGGAAAAAGGGTTGATAGAGAACTATTTTACAGAGAGTAGTTTAACTACAGAGCACATAAAGAAGTTGTTAGATGTGTTTGGGCCAGGGAGGCAAAACCCTTCTGTTAAAAGGGGAAATATGTTTGTATTGGTTTCTGCTGCATTGGTTTTGAGTACATCACCTGCTGTTTCCATGCTTTGTATTTCACTCCAGTGGAGAAATTCAGGTGTGCTGCAGTTAGGAACAAAATATTCTATCACTTGAAGAATTAAAAATCCTTAATCATGAAGTTGTGGTTGTCACTTATCGCATCATTATGAATACATTTAATGTTAATTAGTTTACATTTTTCCTATTTCCTTTTTTGTTTCCCCAGCAGTTTGCTAACCTATTCACTAACAGCAGTGCTGATGAACCTTTTCAGGCTTCAGACATGTCTAATGAGTAAACTAATGCATGATGCACTTGCACAAAAGTTGAGAAATCATTCTGAAAAGTGCCCAACAAAAGAATGCATTTCAAGGAGAAATGGAAGTGTGATGGAAATAGAGGTGATATTTAGGTGTATATCCTGCTGTAGTACAGTTGATGTAAAATAGTGGAATAAACAGTTGAAATACTTTGATTGTAGCCATGACTCTCTTTTTGGCTTTATTTACAACTGAGTTCTTGCCCTGTCCCTTCTTCTCAGCAGAATTGTTTCCTGTTGGGAAATTCTTTTCCAGTACTGAGTAGGAAGCTAACTTGTTTCAGGTGTATGTATAAACAATTTAACCCCGAAGCAAGTGTTTTTGTGCTGGGGAACTTTTACGTTCAACTCCATCATCTTTGTTTTCAAAGTGTGTTTGTTGTTATAATAAACTCATTTTTTCGGTTAACTGGAATTTATGAAGCATATCTTGAGATCAGCATTTAGTCTTTCACCTGCTATAACAAATTTGAGACACGTGGTTATGCGTTTTGTATTCAACTTTTCGCTTCTGAGTAAGTGATTAATCTTTCTTCTTGTCATGTTTTGTGTCACAGTAGCACTGTCGTTTTCTCCCTCTGACAGCCTGACACTATTTAAACATCAGTCTAATTTTGCACATAAGCCAGTTTAAGAGAAGGAAAAAATCACGTGAGGCATGTCACAACTTATTTTCAGAAGCAGCAGGCTTGCAGAAGGCACAACTTGCTCTGTTCTGTCTTGATTTCTGCTGACAGCAGGCTGTGGTGTTAAGCACATATAACAAAAATCAGGAGTATTTCAGACAACAGAAGTATGGGAGAGTACATATCTTGCTGTGCAATGAAAAGGCAAAGCTTGTTGGAGTGAGGGAGAAGGTGTTGGAGCCCATATATGATTGATTTGTACTGGTATCTCTATCTTTTTAGGGAAGACATCTGCTTTATGCCATGTGTTTTAAGAATTACAGTTTTCTTAAAATGCTGTACTTCCTGATAAGTCTTGCCCCCTAGCCCTCAGTGTTTCAGTCTTCACCTTTAGAATGATATTTAAATTCACTGATTTTACCCTTCTGTTTTGCAAGTCATGTGGTGGTCATGTCTAAAATAGGAGTAAGTGATCAGCTAGGAATGATTTCAAATTTTATTTTGGGTTTTGATATGTCAAATAACATGTGGAACTTCAAAATATTCTCACCTCTCCCTTGCTTCTTGGCTGAGGAAAGGAACCAGTGGATCAGACAGAAGCACTAAAGTTATGTTGAAGTATTAACTGAAGTACTCTTCCCAAAAATATCACCTCTCCTTTTTGCTCTGTCTTCTAAGGACAGGTGAGATTTTCTTGTGCTGTTCCCAGAGCACTGTGACACAGCGTTCTGTATTTCTCCCCATGGCTTGTCTTGGCTTTTTTCTGTGTCCCCTTGCCTTTCTGTTTGTTGTAGTTCCCTTTCACAAGGTGTATGGTGGTTTGAACATCACTGCCTACAAGAACAGAATGTGCAAAAATGTTTTTATTATACAGAATTAATAGAACATCTATAAAAAGTACTTGGTCATTGACAGTAGCAAATTTCAATGGGCAAACATCACCTGGGAGCAGAATTGTGAGAGCTTGAAAACGCTCTGTTTACCTGCTAACTATGAGGAGTAGAGAGCTGCCTTGTGGGGTTATACCTCAACTTCTGTGTAGTCAGTGTTAGCAAAATGAAGTATTTTTTGGTATTTCTTTGACTTTTTTTGACTGGTGAGAATTTGATGGAAACTTAAAAATCATATGGTGACTTCCTGTAGACTGGATACTTCCTGTGTCGCATGAAATGAGCTGGGCAATTAGCTGGAAGCAAATACTAATACCTGTTTTTGCATTAATTTGTAGACAAAGGAGTATCTCTCAGAACTGGTACTGCCATCTGCAAGTGATGGTGTACTGTCAAAGCTGGAGTCATTCGAGTGCAGGATGTACTTTCTGTGCTTTTCAGAGAATTCTGAAGCAGTTTATTGCAGACTTAACCTGTTGTGTCCCTGACAGTTTTTTCCCTCCCATTAGCTGTGCAGCAGAGAGTGAAGTACACTGTTTCCGTTGTTTTAAGGCATCGGTGGTTTAAAAGGGAAGCACTACTTTTTAAACAAGGTCTGTTTTCTCAATAGTTGTGGTATTGGCAGTGTAGGAAGCCTTTTTCCTCTAGGATACATCCCAGTAGCATCCCATCTTGACTGAGCTTTTTCAGTTAAAAAGAACACCAACAAACGTAACCAAACCCAGCAACAAGATTGTTTTTTTTTTTTTTCAGGCTGAAGTTTGCGTTGTGGAACATCACTCTGCTGTCATGAGCAGGTTGAGCTTTTCTTCTGTGTCTGATCTAGTAGCACTTTCCCTTTCTTGTATGACAGTATGAATGCTGCCATTGTATGTTGCCAAGCCAGGAGAATGGAGTAGTTACTTGCAGGACCATCTAGTTCAAGTAAATGCGTAAAGATGCATAAAGGCAATCGCTTTTGGGGATTTGCTTTTTTCTCCTTTCTTCTGGATTTCCCTTCCTTCCATATATACACTTTCCTTTCATCTGCAGATCAGAGGAAGAAAGTGTTGCTACTGAAAAGAGGGGCATGTCAGACTCCTTTGAATCAGAAATAAGCTTTTTCTTCTTCCTTCTCTTAGACTGCCTAATATTAGTTGCTCTCTCTTTTTGCCACTGCTGTGTGTTATCACGTGCTGTTGGCATGATCCAGTCCATGACTCTGCTCAACACTTGTAACACAGCCCTAACTGAGTGTTGTCGGGGGGAACTTACAACCCTTAATTGGAGTTTGTTACTCAAACGGATTTGTACTGTGCTGAACTGGGGTTATTTGCCTGAGAGATTTCGTAAAAACTTTCATGGAAAATGAGTGAGCTAATGAAGGTCTTTGATGTCTTCTGTACACAAGCTAACTGATGTTTGGGTTGCCCATAATTAATTTCATCTTTCAAATTAATTTTCACGAGCTTTACAAATTACCAGTGTTGCAGTAGTTCATAGCTCTGGTCTTTCTGTTGGGCATTGGTCTCAATTGTACCTTTGGGAAATTCCATTTCTGATGGAGGGCAGTGTGTTGCCGTTTGGTGAGGGGTTGGCTGGCTTGTGAACAGCATTGCTATCTTGGGCTTGTCTGCTGTTATTGTTTTGTGTCCCTGTGTCTCCTAACAGGGACTCTGTGGAGCAGTTTGCTCTTTCCTCCTTGAGTCCGCTCACAAAGATCCTATGTAGCTGATCCCAGCCTGCAGATAGATATGTGTCTGAAAAAAACTGGCTTAAAAAGAAGTATTTTTTGGTTTATACAGCTTTCACTGATTCTGTTTATAGATGAATTGGCTTAAAACACTTTTGCAGAATGATGGATGACAAGAGCATTGGACTCACCTTTTAGGCGATTATTACTGTGCTGCAAGTCAGCACTTTGTTCCTGTGGAGCCTTATGTAATGGCTAAAGATCCTGCAAATTCCTCATCTGCCTCCTTTGCAAAAAAACAGAGATGTCAAATCTCATGAAGCTAGAAGTTGCTGTTTAAATGAACTTGGATGTAGGTGCTTATAAAATCTGAAGATTTAGTCCTAGTATCATGTTATAAATAACAAGATGAAATGAGTTTTGGAAGCTCTTCTATTTTATTATTCCCATACTAACTCTCTTACTTGTCTTGTGTCAGCATCTTAGGGTAAAAGTTCTGTGTAGTTTTGCTGTCCCTGAGAAGGTTTTTTCATGGTTGTTGGTCCTACCTGTCTAAAACTGCTGAAATGTGAACTGGGCTCTTCTTTGTTTAGTATACCTCTGTGTGCATGCTCTGAATTGCTTGGATTGCCTACAAGTAATTAAATTTATCATAAAGGAAAGCCTGATAGGAACCTGTTTTAGACCAAATGGTCTAATAAATCAGCACTTGTGTAAGTAATGCTTAAAAATAGTTTTGTTACAGTATCTCCTTTTTCCATTAAATAGTTCCATGACACAAAGCATTTGTTTGCTTTTGTGTTCCATGTAGGATTTCTCCACCTTTGAAAAATCTGTTGAAAAGCCTGGAAATGTTCCATATTGTATTTATATTAAAAAATATTAATATGATAGAAAGGACTTTTACTCTTTTATAACCCAGAACTGTGGCTTCATTTGCACTGAAATCATGTTGTTCTCTAATTGCAGAGAAAATTTGAAGTGAAGACTGTGTGTTGTACCAAGTGGAAATATTTCCTATCGAATGATACAGCTAGTTATTCCATAGGAAATTTTCCTTCGTATGTAGGACTTTGAAGTACAGTGTTAGCAGAGGAAGAATAGGAAAAGGGGAGATATGTTTTGCCTATTGTAATGCAGTGAATCTCTTACACTGGTGATGGACCGAAAAACCCCTTTGCACCAAGTCTCATCTCTAACCCTTCTGCTGCTGGGCTGCTTCAAAATGACAGCAGTGATATTCTTTATATTTTCCAATTTTTCACAGACTCCCATTTCTGTTGAAAATAGAAGCACTGAAAGGTTACATTTACTTCTAGAAGAAATAGTAAAAGGTGGAAAGAACTCTTGACAGTTGTCCTGAGGCAGCAGAAAAACTAATAATGAAAGAAACAGTTCAACATCTGTAAAATGTCTGGTCTAAAATGAATACATCTCTCTGCTCTTCTTGGAGATATGCTGGTTAATGGCATTCCAACAGGCTGGTGAGTATTGTGGATGGTACCTGTTGTGTAAGAATACTGGATATTACTGCAGTGTGAACAATTTAATTTTAGTGTTAGCCCTAAGCATCATTTACATAGACAATAAATAATGAACATGGGAGCAAAAAGGCAAAGTGCCTCAAGTGATTTACGTATTTTCCTTTCCTCTGTATAAAATTTTCTGTCACAGAGTGACCCAGAATTTGGCAAGTTCCTTGAAGATACCAGTCTTTTCTCAGAAGTATTTGAAATGCTGCTTAGACAGATGGAAGAGACAATGATTTAGACATAACAGTGCAGCAGGACAGAGATTAAATTATTGGAATTATTGAAATTTAGAATTGTTTCCATATTTCTTTATGAAAGACTTCTGGATCTATTCCTTTCTCCAAAGTAGGAAACTAGAAATAATTTATTAGATTCTATTTCAATATCCAATATTTGCTTTATGTACATCTTCAGACAATAGTAAAAGAGAAGGCAGGCTCATTTTCAAAACAAGCACGTTAATATTAGAAACAAAGTTATCTAGAGCTGTCAGAGAGTAGTGTGTTCTCAATATAATCAGGCAATAAAAAAATGTGGGCTTGATGTCTAATTCCACAGCCTCTATAACTTGCACTTAATAATTTATATATTTTTTTGTCACTGCTAGTCTGTAGAGCCAAAAAAGTAAAGACTAATGAGGCAGGTAAAGTTCTGAAAGCAGATTGAGAATTTTTTAAGCCTCATGATGCTATGTTATGATGATAAAACACAAGCAGACACTCAACGACATACTTGGATTACTACATGCAGAATTTTCATAGGAGCTGGGTGAACCCAAATTGGAGGATAGGTGGTGTGCAGCTGTCTGCAGCTCCAGCCTTGGATGACTGACTGATGATGCATATAATTAAGAAGGCCTGGCATTTACTGAAATATTTCTACTTCCCCAGACTGCCTCGTTCCATGTGTACATGGAAACTGCCAGGTCAGTGTGGGAAGCTGGCCAAACTACAGCTGCGTGTTAGCTGGAACTCTTAGTTTCTACAGGTGAGCGGGACAAGGGACTGCTACGTTAATATCCCTGCAATAAAAAGTTCAAGATAATGTTAACTTCTAATGAAAATTCATTGTATATGTGCAAGGTTGTCTGTATTTGGGTTTATTTAATGCTTATTGTGTGGCTATCGAATGCTTAGCCCTCCAACTTTTTCTTAAAATATAATGAATATGATTATTTCATTAACAGTCTTCTGTGAGAAGCAGTGGATGATGATTTTCCCCTTCTTGAACCATGCTAATTAAAGCAAAAGCGCATCACAGGAAACATGAAAATTCTGGTATTAAAAAAGCCACTTTACAATTTTTGGCCCTGTATAATTTTTTGCACTGTGATAAAGATGTGAATTGTAATGTTTTTATCGAGGAACTTTATTTTGAAATAAAAAAATTATCTATGCAATAGATAAAAAATGAAATAATGTAAACCAGATTTATTGTCAAGTAAATAATTAAAATTGGTAGGATTTGTAGATAAGCACAGGGAGCAGCAGTTGTGTCTGTGTGCCTGTGAAAACCCAGCCTTGGTTACATGTCTGCAATGCCTATTAAAACAGTTACGGTATTTTATTGATTTCTTTCTTTAATTCAAAATGAGCTCAGTTTTCCCCTCATGCCTTGTTTAGATTTTGCTGGGTTTGCTACCACAGGAGGTTTGGAGTGTCTTTGTCCCTTGGGGTAGATGGTGCCACGTGTGCTCTTTCCAAAGCTGGAGAAAAGGTTTGGCCATTGCTGCTGCCAGGAAAGCAACCCTGTGATAGTTGTTCTCTTACCACCCCTGAGTCTGAGATGCTGGTTAATGACAGCCTTACAGAGCCATTTAATATTGCTGCTCGATTTAAAAGGACACTTTTTCGAGGGTGTTGGGGTTTGGTTTTATTAATACTTGCTGTGGATTTCTGCTGTTATCCTTTGGTGCTGTTTGTGTGAGCAATGCCATTTATTGTGCAGAACTGTTCAGATGGACTACTTTGGGACATGATAATTTCATTTGAAAACTGTGCTACTACTATTTTGCCTTTAGCAGGTTAATATAAAAAGTGTATCTGTCCTGTGTTCCTTGTTCCCCCTCACATCTTCCTCCACCTTTTGGGTGGAACATGTAACCATTTTGCCATTGTTCTTCCCCTCCCTCACCAGTTGGATAAACAATTTCCTTTTTCTTTATAATGATTGAAAAGAAAATCTAATAATACATTCATGGCTATGTTGTGAAAAAAAAAATGCGTAAATGTTTTGTATTTCATAAATATTGGAGGAAAAATCAGCTTCTTGGGGATGTGAGGTCAGGGGCTTGTTTTTCAGAAATCGCATGAGTTGTGGATCTGTATTTTTCTTTGTCATATAAATGCCAGTAGTGCTGTGCTGTTTTCTGCAGGCTTTTTATTTGTATTTTGAGGTTTAAATAACTTTTTCTATTTTTTCTTGATCCATCACTGCAACCACAGTAACCATTTTAACTGTGTTTGATTTAGTCCCAGTAGGCAAGCAAAAAATTAATATTTAGAGCAATTCATAGGCAAAGCAAACTTATCTCTTTATCCCAGAGGATTTAAGAAATTAATTAATTAACTATTGTTGACTTCAAAAATTGGGGTGGTATTGACAGGTTAGAAGTTGTTTTGTTGTGTTTTCAGCTTTTTAACTAGCTATGTAATTTTTCAGCTTAAAAATACACAAAAAATAAACAGAGCTAATGTTGTAAAAATGCCAAACTAAACAAGGACTAGAAAACCTCCAAAAAGTAAAACTACCCAACAAAACCTAAACAACCTGCTCCCTAATTGTCCTGCCCCCTAACAAGGAACTCAAGAGTTCTTTTGGACTTGACTTGATGGCATTGCTGGAGATGAGAGAAGCCAAAAAGGTAGTATCCAGCAACAGGTAAATGTGGATTCACTGCAGTCAGTGTTCCTTTTTAAACCTGCAAATTCCAAATGTTGGGTATTAGGCATATTTGAGTTCTTGCATTTGTTTTTGTTGTTTCCAGCTCTATAATTTAATTTCTAGATCAAAACACATTCCTAGATCAAAAGCAAGCATCAATTCCTCTTACAGGAATCTAATGTAATGTTGTATTAGATGTAATACACATAATAGATACAAACACACAGATGTAATATGCAAATATATATTATAGCTAATATATATCTCTGTATATGTAAAATACAGATATATACAGTTGCATAATATAGAATATGTTAGATATATCTCTTGATATCACAGATATACTAGACAGTATTATCAAATATAATACATAATTATATGTAGATATATACTACATTACATAATGTTTTTCTTTGTGTATATCTATATATCTATATCTATAATATATGTTGGTGATATAATAATAATATATCAGTCACCAGCTTGATCCACATGCTGGCAGAAGTCTGGCCCGTGTACAGGTAAAGCCCTTTAAATGGGGTGGAAGTTCTTAGCTCATGAAGAAATGACGTTTTTATTTTCCCACAGTGGCGTTTGTTAACACAAAATCAGGTTCTGTAATGTCACAAATGCATTTGCAAGTGGGAGCTTTGGAGATGAAATTGGTCTCTTACTTAAATGAGGCATGGTGAAAATAAAGGAATTGGTCACAAACATTCAAAGGAGTGTTATTTCTTGTGCTGCACAGCTTTAAAATGTTATTTCATTAGATTTATAGCCTGATTGCATTTTTTTTATTTTTAAACTCCTGCCTACTTGAATGTTTTCTTCAAGACTCCTCCGTTTCCTTTCCAAGCAAATACCAACATGTAATAATTGGGAGTGATTAATGGTAATTACTGTTCTGCATTATTCTGTGTGATGCAGTTAAAAGCAAAATAAAGGAAAACGTAAGGAAAAAATAGGAAATCAAAATGCCAACATGAGAGCAGCAATTCAGAGATGTACAAGTGCATTGTGTTTTGTTTTAATGTGTTAGGTCTTTTGACAGGTATTGTCCCATACTTTGATCTGCTGATAAAACTTGATTTCTACGCAGTCAAGTAGTTTGTTCCTAAGTGCTCTGCACGCTGCAGGTACTGCTTTTGCTTGTCATCTCTTGAGGAAATTCCAGGGAGGCTAATGCAAGATCATACTCCCTGTGGAGGAATCGGAGAGGAAAGGTGGGAAAATAATTAAGTGTCTCTGAAGCATCATCACCTTACCTGGTGATGCCTTGGTGGCAGCTCTGCTGTGCTGGCTGCTGCCCTGGGCTCTCTGGGACCTCACGGACGTGGGGTTTTTCTCCTACCAGAATGCAAAGATACAACCTAAAGTCACAGTTTTGTCTGGAAATCCGAAGTTGTTTTGTTTGCTGCTTCACCAAGTAACGAGTATATTGGGATTCTGTGCTTTACCAGGAACTTGGTCTTAGCCTAATTAATCATTAAAGGTTGTCGGCGTACTATGGTGGAGCTTATTAGTAGAGACCACATGTATTTCAGAGAGCTGTGACCCTTTCACAAGTAACTATAGAAACCTCAGCAACCATAGTTATTAGCTTAAATTATGGAGTTCGTGTTTTTAAAGAATATTGGCCAGAGTCAGTGGCTAATAATTTTGGTGTCTAAAATGATGAAGATTGTAAAATTCTGCTCAAACTTTTACTAGCAATGTGATAAAAACACTAGTAGTTTTCACAAGGTTAAGAATTTTAGAATACTTGTACAAGTTGCTAGACAACACTAAAAAAAGCCCCAACATAACTTACATATTTTCTGAAGTTATTGTGTACAAAACATTTTGTGTCCTTGCCCTTTCTACCAGATTCACAATTTAAGGGTAAAATTTACTGAAATAGCAAATAAAATGTCTTCAGTATTTCTGTTTTTATTTTCAGTATGTTTCTAATTATTTTTTTTTAATACTAGACTTGATTTATGCTGGTAAATGAGATACTGAAAGAAATTCTGTCTCAGTTTGCGAAACAGTGGTAGGTGTAAGTGTCTCTGAAATAGAAGGGAACAAGTAGAAATGTCAAATGTGGTCCTTGCTGTAGAACATTAGGGCCTGTAAGTAGAGGAGGTTTGAAAGTGGGAACTGTGTGCTTTACAGCTAATTAAATTGAGCTGTTACTAGCTTATGTTTTGGAGATAAAAGGGGCCTTCTTTTTTTGGAGGAAAAAAACCCAAACAACTCAGTCCTTCATGGCTTAAATTGCTTTATAATTTTTTTGAAGTGTAGAAGGAAATCTCCTTTGAAGGGGAGGGGTATTCAAAGATCCTCTTACTATTTCATGATACATACAGCACAGGCCCACGTGGGGAGGTCACTTACTGGACTATATGAACAGAGCAAATGCAGTAGGGTAATCATGATGGTTTCAGTGTTACTAGAGCTGAGAAATTGCAGGGGAGAGAGTATCACAACATAGTCATGAGAAATAAAGATGCTGCTCAAACATATTAGGATGGGTTTTGCCCTAGTTCAGAGAAAGAAAAGCTGTTTCAGCAGTGGTGTTGTTTTAAGGAAATAAATCACAAACCATGGTGCTATGGACAAGATCGATGGATTTGAACGAGACCATCTTCTGTGTTTGTGAGTAATTGGAATACAAGGAGCAAGGCAGTGGGGAGAAATGAAACTTGTTTTGATGGCAGGATCAAAATGTTGAAATTTGCCAGTGGGAAGAAACGCCTGTGCTAACTTGGCATAAATGTTGTCCCACTTGTGAGTCATTGAGCTATTTGAGTAATTAATGCTGTCATTGTTTTGCTTTTCTGCTCTTCTCTCTGTGTACCTCATGTTATATTGCAGGTTGTTCGGTCTGCAGGTGTTTTTCTGGCAGGATGCCACTGGCTGACTGAGACAGGACTGTCTGCTGACAAAGCAGTCCCTTCAGCTCGTGTGTCTCCAGGGTGCTTTGACATAAATACTTTGTATAAATGGTTACCGCCTTGGACTGATGTCAAGGGAGACAAACTTAATTCTTATGGATATATTAATCTTATAGTGATGTTTTAGTAACAGGAACATGTATAAATGTGAGATGGGATGTTAAGTTGGGCAAAGTTTGGAGATAATACTATTTTTCATCACTGCCAGCATTTTAAGGGGAATCTGTCTATCAGAGCTGTGGATCTCAGAAGCTGTGTTTTTATTCTAACAGAAACTAGAATAGTGAAGGTGCTTAAAAGGAATGAATATGAACAGAGAGTGTGGCAGAATGTAGAGAGGGCTGGTAGAGCATTTCCTAAGCCCCACTCTGCTGTGCCCAGTTCTTAGGTTTGTTTTCAGTTCAGCAGCCTGTAATGGCTTCTTGGGTAAAACCAAATGCTCTGGTGCCAGAGAAGAGTTTTTATGTTACCTCCAAGGTTTGTTTGTGTACATTATCCCTGCTTTTCTTAGGAAGGCTCAGCCTCTGACTGTCCTGTAGTGGACAGGGTGAGAGGGAAGTGGGGAAGCTTGTGCCAGCTTCCTTTCCTGTGTCCTGCACAGCTCACCCACTGCTCAGTGCATTTAGAGGCTGCCCAAAATGAAATGGAGCAGCCAGGAGAGTCCACCTGGGAGCCTTTTATCCTGCTGACCTGTCAAACCCTTGGGAAGGATAATGACATGTAGTAATTGCAAATCGACAATAATGTCCCTGGATGTTTCATTTTGTATGCACTAACTTGTTAAATTGTGCAACTGATTTTTTTATGTACTTTTTAACTGTTGGATCTGTCCTCCTTATGAAAATACACATCCTCAAAACACCAAGTCTTTATACAATATTGCTTATTTTGCTAATTTTTGTGCCTTTCAGTCCTTCTGGGGTTGAAGGTTGCAGCAGTTAATTAGTGCTTATGTGTGTATGTTAAATATTCTATAGCATTTAGGCATTGGATTGTCATTAGAATTGTGCAAAGATTTATTGATGCTATAACTCTCTGTAAAACTTTCTTTTAAAAAACCCAGAAAAAACTCGAAACCAAACAAGAACAATTTGATTTCTGTTCAAGGCATATTCTCTGCTCTCAGTTCAGCCTTTGGATCACCAGGTTAACTGACAAAATAGTCACATTCTTACTTCTAAAAACTTGAATCCAGTACATATTTGGCATAGAACATTAGTCATAAATGTATTTTCCTGTAAATATACCTTCTCAATGACAGAAACAGGGCATGAAAGATTTTTGGCACTCACCCTCCGTGGGTTTCTTGGGGAACCATAGTGAGCTAAAACCCGCCTGTGCTGCAGTGAGGAACTGAGTGGTGCAGAGACTAGGACTAGTTTTCTTGAAGACTACAATATAAATCTATCAAACCCGATCTGTTTTTTACATGCTGTTTTTTTTCTGAAGAGATATTGAGGGAGTAGTTACTGACTCTGTGTGTGTGATCAATAGTCTTCAAAATAATTTTACTAGTGACTTCATTAATCCTATTCAGAATGCAGTGATGAGGGGAGAAAAGAAAAAAATATCACTAAAGAATAATTAGCAGAATGAAATTGAGTTAGTAGGTGTGACATCCAATTATTTTCTTCCCTGGAGATAAATATCAAGTGAAGGTTGGATATTACAACTTCAGTGTAGCACCTCTGCTGCTTCTGAGTCAGGCAGAGTGAGAAGTAGCCATGTTGTGTGAAGAAGGAAGGTCATGTCACTGACTGTTGTGGTTAGTGCATGGTTTGATTCAGGAATGGATTAGCTACTTCTGATTGCTGTTTTAATGAGGACTTCCCTTCATAAGAATTATTGGTTTGGGGATTGCTACATGGCATGTTTCATTTTGATACTCTATTTTCTCTGTGAGTGAAAACCATTCTGGGGTGGTGATTAATGCAGAAAGCTTAAATGCTGTGCTGCAGAGGTTTCTGAAAGACTTGTGTGTTCCAACACTGCATCTTTGAGGACTAAGACTGAAGCACAATATTTCTTCCACACACCCAAGGATTTCTTCTGGACTTTCCTTCTGAGAAGGCAGTTTTAAATAGTAGCACTTCATGTTGTGACAGACTGAGCTAGCATGGCTGTGTGATAACTGGATTCCCTCATCAACTGAAGGGTTGACGTGGAGTGGAAAAGCTGGACGTGACAGATGATATCAGATTAGCTGTAGGTGTGAATAGACCTTATCCCATGAATTGCAACCAAATGCAGTCTTCTGCAGTGCTTAGGCTGTTGAAGACATGGTTTCATCGGTGAAATGTAAGAACTTTTCTTTCCCCTTCATTCACATAAGAAGAAAAGACTTTGTGTTTAATAACTTTGGTGCCCTTAACTTGAATCTTGTTTGAAAATACTGTATCACTGCCTCAAGTTGATACCAAGCCTACATTGTGTCTATTTACTGTTCTTTTAATTTCACTGCTGTCTTGGAATAGATTTGATATATTCAGTTTTTGCTGTGGAACTGCCCAGATTTTTTTTTTCCCAGGACTACAGGCATTATTTTTTCCTTTCACGTTTGTTACTTAGCACAGTCCAATTCATTCTTGGACTTTTGACAAAATAAAGCTCACGGTCCATTAAGAAAAGCTCAACTGTTTAAATAGCTGTCAAAAACAATGTCAGAAGTACCTTTGTCTGAGTGAATTACAGTTTATGGAAAGCTGTGTTATGTTGGAGAAAAGTTTAATTAATAAAGAGTTGTAGAACTAGGTTAGAAAGTGTATGTAGATGGCATAATTATCTGTTGGAAAAAAATGAAAAACACTGTTAAGTGGGTTTTCTATCGTGTGAAAATGGCCTATTTCCACAAGCTAGTTATTCTTCCACTCCTTATTTTTAAATTTATGTTGAATCTACTGTTTTTCCCATGGACTATTTTTCTTTGAACTTCTACAGTTTCTAACTTAGGTAGTCAGCAGTTTTTGGGGGAGAGACGTGGTTCACTGATGTGTTTGTATAGCTCTAAGAATTTCATTATGCTGATGAGATGCAGAAGTACTTACATTGGCTTCTTAATGTAGTTTTTCCTTCTAATAAACTACTTCACTACTCAGACTCTCTCCTCAAATTGTGTTTTATTAGGTCCAGATGTGTCATGTAGGCAAGTGTTTTTTGGAATGAGGTTGGAGATGATCATAGTATCATAGAACTGTTTAGGTTGGAAAAGATCCTTAAGATCATCGAGTCCAGCTGTTAACCCAGCACTGCCAAGTCCACTACTAAACTCTGTCCCTAAATGCCACTTGTACACATTTTTTAAATACCTCCAGGGAGGGTGACTCCACCACTTCCCTGAACAACCTCTTCTGATGCTTTATAACCCTTATCCAATCTAAGCTTCCCCTGGCATAGCTTGGGCCACTTCCTCTTGTGCTATTGCTTGTTACTTGGGGGAAGAGAGCAACACCCCCCCCCCCCACGTGGCTACAACCTCCTTTCAGGTGGTTGTAGAGGGTGATGAGGTCTGCCAGGAGCCTCCTCTTTTCCAGGCTAAACACCTCCGCCAGCAGCTCCTCATAAGACTTGTGCTCCAGACCCTTCACCAGCTTCATTGCCCTGCTCTGGACACTCTCCAGTGGTGAGAAAGCTAGCTTTGTTCATTTGAAGGAGAAAAGCTTGGAGGGTAATGGCAAAAAAACCCTCCTCACATAAGCGGTCTTGACAATGTGTTAAGAAAATTTAAGGGATGGGTATCATATTTGATTTGTTTGGATGCAATTTTCAGTTCTTATGGCTTTCATTTTCCATATATTCGGTTCGTTAGTTTTACTAGTAACTATCTTAAATGGTTGTTTATTTCTTGGAAACAAAGAGGAGTTTAAGCAAGCAATTCTGTAGGGCTTTAATAAATGTGAATGAAGCAATGATCCATGCTTACTGTTATTGAGAAGTTACTGTATCTAGAACTAATGCAAGTGATCCGATGTTAATGGAGTCTTGGAATATTTTTTCAGGCTTGTTTCTGTAGTTGGAATAAGCACATGGAGTGTGGGAAACCCAGTAAGTAGTCACTACTGTGCAGGAAGTGAAGTAGAGCTTTAGTTGTGGAAGAAGGTCATATTGGGTTTGAACATTTTCACACTTTCCCAATCAAGTAAGTGCTAATCAGCAGTTGTAGGAAAGACTAATTCATTAATAATACATTTTTTTCTGTCCAGTGATGCTTTTGCCTGAGACAAAAGGAATTCAGGGTCCTGCTTACTTGGTATTTAAATAGAAGCAGTTGCATGGTGTTAATGTTCTGCACGTGGAAAAATTTTCTCCTTGAAGTCTACAATGTGAAGGAAGGGAGAGGATGACTGGGCGGGCCCTTATCACAGTTCATACAGTTTAACATTTAAAACACAATCCATCCTAATGTTGAAAAACATTAAGACTACTGAATAGAAATTTAATTGTAGTGTAATATGTGTTGTGTAAGTGTTGGCATAAAAATGCTGATAAGTCAGTAAAGAGTAATTTAAATAATTACTAAATACTTCATTGTCAAGAACTTGGAAGAGTTTTGATAAGAACTTCCCAGTTTAGACAACAGACATTTTTCTTTTTGATTCAAGCAGACCTGGCAGGTCTCAGTACTGAGACTTCCTGGAGAATGCAGAGTAGCGTTGGAGACTGAAGAGGAAAGAAGGAATGTAGTAGTCAAGTAAAAGACATATTTGAAACAAACCAATAAGACCAGTGTGTTTCCCCTGCACCTCCCAGAATACCCGAGTTAGAGGTCACCTCTAGCCTTTTAGCAGTAGAGTTTAGAAATGCAGTGATCTTTCACTTATAGCATTGAGTTTTATGGGCTTTTGGGGACTCTCTACACAGGGAACATGGCTTTCCCCAATGGAAGCAAAGCTAAATAGTGTGGCACGTAAGAACACATGAAACCTCAGGCCAAGAAGTTTTCTAGCGCTGAAGTCACCATTCTCTGAAAGGAACTTGCCTCTTCCTTTTAGTTAATTCTGACATCATTGCTGAGAATATTACTAATTCTGCTAAAAGGTTAGGAGACTTATGTCATGTTGACCAAATAAGCCTATAATCAGCATAAGAACAGGTTCATTCTAATAGCTGAGTCTCCTAATTGGAATCAGCTTTATTAAGTGGCACATTTTTCCTTGGAACCCATTTCACATGTATCTTCAATTCACGAGAAAAGCAGTAGAATAGGAATTAAGGAATACTTGGAAACAAACTGTGATTGTCTCTTCTTAGAACTATGATGTGGAATTTCTGCTAGACTTTGTGGCCTTTCCTTTCTCTCAGTTGTCTTCAGGCATTCAACTCAGAAGAATTCAGTTAAGTTCTTGCCTTCTGGATTGAAAATCCATACTCTTTCTCCCTAAACTCCTTTTAATTCCATTGATGCAAAGTACTTGCTTCTAACTAGTTTTTTACAATTAATGTTTATAGACTATAAATTAAATATGTAACCTCAGCTCAAAAGTATCATTTTACTAATAAATTGTTATCGACACACAGTATGTTCAATATCATAGCTGGTGTATATAATGCTTTGCCCAATTTCTCAAAGGCAAACCATCATTTCACAGAGTAGGAAAATACTATTGGGTTAGGAAATGAAACATTTCTTTTTTTCTTTTTTTTCTTTTTTTTTTTTTTTTTTTAACTCTTCTTCCCACTGGTAGTTAATCATTTGGTTAGTCCTAAACTTGTACAGATATTATCTCTAAAATGATGTTGTAAGGGGTGGGGAGTAAGCATAACAGATAGTGTGCTTTGATAAAAGGGAAAAGCGTGATGCACAGATACATTGTAATTTATTGTTTGACTCTTTGCTGTTTTTTAATATTCTGGCTTTTTATGCAGTATGCATCAGTTGTCACAAGTGAACTACTTTAGGCTGTCAGTTTGACAAATGGTACATATTAGTTTTTAAAGCTTATTTGTAGCTTCATACTGTCTTTGAATATATTCTTTTTCTGTAGCGTGTCTTTAACATCACTTGAAATGTTTGAATATTCACAAATATTTTTGTTTAGTTAATTTCACCGTAATGTTCTCACATCTTAAGAGAAAAATCTAACATGGCAGATCACTATAGGTAATGTTGGATTTATTTTCTTCCCTAAGGATTAGGTTTAATACATACATACAGCCTTTTGAAGGAGTCTGTCCAAATCTGTACTCTCAGTGCACTATTCTTTGGCTTCTCACTAAGACTGGTTATTGAAACACAAGTGTCTATTAAGATAGAGGTCTCTGCTTTAATAGATGAAAGAACCCTGCTCTTCTGTGGGGATTTAGTTTATAAAATCAGTTTGAAAGAAAAAGGTGTCCGTCTTTAAACTACGTTCTTTTGTGTGTTAGCAGTCACTGTGCTCTCCTTGTTCAGTGTGAACAGGTTTTGGGTTCTGCAATAAAAACTTCTGTAATGGAGGTGCCAATTTCCAGATACCTGCTGTTCTTGCCCAGTGGTTTCTATGCTTCTGTGATCACAATATCAATTGAATTTCAGTCACTCTCAAAGTTTGGCATGGGGAGGGTTGTAGAAGTTCAAACACAGTAAATATCAGACACTGGGGGGGGTTTATGTGATTTGTGGAATATCCCTGATGATAGATAAGTTTTGTTTCGTTTTCCGTCTGATGCCTTTGGATCCTGTTTGGGGATTTTTTGGTTGTACCATTATAGAGAGAATATTCAGTTTATTGATTCCTCCCTTATTAATACAGTTATATTTACATGTTTGTAATTGCCTTTGTAGTTCTGCTCTACAATTGCAGCGTTTGCCTTCTCATATTAATGTCAGTGAGTATCAGTTTATAGATGTGTATATCTGACACCATGTAAGAAGCTAGAGGCTGTTTGTTTCCAGCTGTTGAGGGCTTTGCTAAGTTTCTTCCTAATACTCCTCAGCATGCACAGTGTTTGCTATAAAGCCAGTCATCTCTTGCTTCCAGAGCAGGACTAACTTGTGCTCTCCTGGATCAGAGCATACGGAAAATTCACAGGTGCTTGTCAGCTCCTGGCTCCATAGACCTTGAGGAGTTTACAAATGCAGGTATCAAAAGGATACTTTATGTACAAAAATCTGGGGAGAGGAAAAGAAAAGAGAAGAAGGAGGTGGTGTCAGACTGTTTCAATGTTTGAGGCTTTTTTTGTGACTTATTTCCAATTGCTGCACACTCTGGTTTCCTAGGAGTGCAGTGCTTAAGATTCTGGTAGGTTGATGTCCCATGGGATGTCTCAGTTAGCAAGGGTGTGATGTATTTTACATCAGCAGCTCCTGTCAAAGTAGTAACTTACAAGTACATCTAATTGTCCTCATTGCTGATTTTTTTTCTTATTATTAATGTTTAATTATCATTTTTTTCTCTATCAAAATATGAAAGCCAATAAAGTAATATTAACAAGGAATATTTGGGTAATCTCCTCAGTCTGTGTGTTTTTCCAATTCAGGATCCTGATTGTGATTTTCACATGTATCTCATATCTGTAACAAAAGCTTCTTGAAGCAGTATTATTAAGAGTGTTCTCAGACTGGAAGACCAGATAGTGTGTTACCTACTCATAGCAGCAGGGTAATGTCCTGACTTCACAGTCTGAGCCCTTTTTTGTCAGAGGACAGTGTGTATCCAGAATTGGTAGATTTTCACACCACTGACAAATGTACTATTGCAGTAATTTTTTAAAAAATCCCATTACAGATTTTCTTCCAAGGTTGAATTAGAATGTCCAGCATTTCCCTCTGTAGCATTAAAATATCCTGGGGTTTGAATATGTGCTTTATGGTATATTTTGTCATGACAAATGATACTGCCCCGAGGACAAAGGTGGAAAAACTGAACACGGGAAAACAATATATGTACCTTTTGTTAGGTATATATACCTATATATTCCATTAGAATCCAGGTGTGGATACCTTCCCTGTGTGTGTTTGACGTGTAGGGAGAATACCAAAGAAACAGGTTTTCAGAACACTGGTGAACTTGCTTGCGTTACAAGCTGTTTCTATTTCTTTTTCTACTGATAAGTTACACGGTGCTTTACCAGTGATACTTTTCCTTCCCCTGCTGCCCCACTCTCTCTAGATCTAAGTTAACACTTGTATTGAATTAAATGCTTCAGTGAAGAGCATGAGTTTAAGACTCTGGAAGTCAATTTTTATGACTCACTAAGGTGAGCAGCGCTGCACAGGAGGCAATTGGATTGGAGTGCTGGTGAGTAAGTCCTTTACTGTTACATAAGGGAGTCAATACAACTATAGCGGACATTTGGGTGAATTTCCTCCTCCGAGTCTTTCACGTTCCTTACCTGCAATGGTTTATTCTGTTCTTCACCCGTATATTATAAAGATAAATCAGTGTCCAACTAATTGGGTGAAGACTTGTTACGTATGTGTCAGGCTTGGTAAGGAGAAAAAACAAATACATCAGCTGCCCTTTCAAAACCAAGGTCAAAAAGTCTTTTCTGTGAAACTTACCTGGCTTTGTGAATGTGCCTTAAATATCTTTCTGAAGCAATTATGTGATTTTTTTGGGTTAACTCAATGCTTATGCTACAGAACAGACAACTACGATAGCCAATCCATAGCCAAACTCTGAAGTGCTGTTTGGGTAAGATTAAGTAAACCTTGCATGTTTGTTAGTGGCTGCAAAACTCATTCCTAAAACTTCCTCAAATTTTAAACTTCCGTCTTTATCCAACAGATGTTAGCACAGCGTTAAGCATGAGATAAACCACATTGGTTTCAATGAGAGAACACTTGAGCCTGAAATTCCTGTCACTCCTGAACTCATTATCTTGTTTTAGCTCTCACTCATTAGATTTCACTCTAATGCTTCTGCTTGGAGGACTTGTACTTGGAGTTAGATGTTTTCAGTATGCATGATTTCAAGATCTGATGACATTTAAACAGGCTTAACGTTACTGTTGTAGCTGCAGGATGGCACTAATAGTAGCAGTAGCCTCAGCATGCACATGCAGTTTGTATGTGCCAGGCAGTGGTAGTATGTAGGATCCTGGTTGGTTTTGGTAATGTATCTGCACTCATGAATTTTCCCATGATGTTTGCATGAGTATTTACGAGGAGCAATAGAGGTGATATTACTTTTCATTAATGGTTTTTTTGAGGGTTTTGGGGTTGGTTTGTTTTGTTTTAGGAGCCTAATGGGCTCCTAAATGCTTTCATACAAATATATTTCTGAAGATATTGGGTGAATATGAAGTGGGGCTTCCATAGGTGAGCTCAGAGCTTGCTTGGAGTTACCTGCCTGATAACATCTGGCTTCAGACAGCCAGTCCTCTCCTGCCTTTCAGAGGCTGCCTAAAGTAAAAGAACCAGCCTTAGATTTACTTTGTCAGCTGCAGTCCCTTCATAGGGTTAGAAAGCTGTAGAGAAAACTGTATTTCCACTTACTTTTAGTGTAGCAACATTAATAATAAAATACAATAAATTTAGAAATTAACTTCCTTATATTCTGATGTTGTTAGGAATAATGCATAAAGCATAGTGAGGCATATAGAGTTAAGTGAAGTTATATAGTTTAAGATGCTGCATTTCCAGAGGTCGTAGTCATTCAATAGGAAATGTAATATGTGAAAAACTCACTGTGAAGACCAAAAAAAACTTAGAAATGATTACTTCAAAAAATTTTATGGTAATTTGTGAGGGCTGCAGGAGAGATTCTATGCTATGGTGATCATAATTCAGAAATGTAAATAATAGACAATTTATTTTTTCTCATGGTCTTTTAAACTTAGGAGTTATACTCTGGGTGTCTACTTAATTGTTAAATATGTTGACAAAGAAGAGAAATAAGAGACCTGAAAGCTTGTGTATATCTGATTTATATACTGTGGAATTACAAGCAAATCTAGTTGTTTTGTCTTTTTTGTCTTTTTTTGCTTTAAAAACAAACTAAAGTGATATTCTTCTAAATAGACAGAATTGGATTCTAATGCTTGATAGAATATTGAGTATCTCCACCAGTAGTGAAGCTTGAAGGTAAGTTTTATTGATTGAAGCCTTCATCAGCATCAGTTTTAGATTAGTAGAGTGGAATTCCTTTTTTGGCTGAGACAAGCAAATACTTAATAATTTGGGTAGATCTAAAAGGAACAATGTTGGATATTGTAAATTACAGATTTTAAAAAATTTATAAAAGTAATTAAAGATTTAATAAAGGTTCTTAAAACTTTCTAATAAGAATAATGCATATAGTAATAATTCTTGACTAAGAACTCTTGCATATCTGCATCTCCAGAAGTATTTATTCTAATATTATCGGTTCGGTCTGAACTCCATAGTTGGTTAAGGAGAAGCAAATGTTCTCATTGAGGATTTTGCTTTCCTGGTTGGTGGCTCAGAAGGGCGCTGTGTGTGTGGGTATTGGGGTGTTCCCTACTCTAACTCGTGTGTGAATGCAGGGGGAAGGCTGGCTCAGGGACAGCTGGCGAGGCAGGGCCCCTGGGACTGTGTGTAGCAAGTCCTCATTCCTTGGCTCAAGACCAGTTTGTTCAGCTCCTGCTGAGCTGCAGAGTTGCTGTGGAGGCAAGTTTTTGAGCATCATTACAGTTTTTCTAATCGACTTGTAATTATGCTTTTAGCCTGATATAATCACCCTGCAGCTTGTAAAATGTCCTGTGTATAATTCAGATCTACTCAGGGCAAAATGGAAGGCACATTTCGGTGTTAACTAAATTATAAGAAGGAACTTTAAAAAGTAGTCTTATTTCATTTGATTCAAGAAAATGTAATGCTGTGGTGCTAGTGAGACAAGAGATGTCCAACACCTTTCAAATATCTTCCTACATCTCATTTTCCAGCACTAACCTCCACTCACGAAGTCAGAAAGACAATCTATCAGTAAGATGAAGATCACTTTTGTGATCTTGGGTCATGAGGAGAGAGTACATTTCCATAGAGGCTTAGCTGCCAAGTGATCCCTGTTACTTGTACCATAAAGCCACTAAAAGAGATGAATTAGGAAATTATTTGGTTAATTTTTAATGATGTTGCCTTGAAAAGTTGGAATAGAACCTGCAATATTAAAATGTGGCACTAAACTTAGTTTTGAAACAGTTTTTGATTGGGTTGACTTTTAATATAAAGATTTACGAGTGAAATGAATTGAAAATTTCAGTTTGGTTGCTCCTGTGTAAGTGTTCCCAGTGTGCTTTCTGCCTCCCATTACATTTGACAGACTCTTTGGCAGCCTGACAGAAACACAGCTTAGTAGACAGTGAACCTGAACTAGATTTCTTAATTTTTCTAACCAGTGATAAAATGGAATGGTTATGAAATTAATAAGCTGGCAAGAGCAAAGGAAGCTGCAGCACTCAACATTGCAGCTAAGTGGAAGTGGTGGGTGCTGTGCGTCCTGCCAGACCGGCTTTCTCAAACTTAGAGCAGGGACTCTCCTTCTGACATTGGTGCTCCTTTTAGTTGACATCACTGTAACTACAGTTTACACAGTAATTGTGCAAAGCTTCACTAAAACTGGGTCACTAATTTTTATGGCTGCAGTTCTTAAGAAGTAAAAGCAAAAGAGCTTTACGGCAGGAGGTACTAAAGTGCTACACACAGTTTGTGCGAGGGCAACTAAAGTGCTGTAAAAAGTCACTTTAAATATGAAATTGTTTGAACCTGGCAAATCTTTGTAGCGCTCTGACCCACACGTATTGTTTTTAAAAATTAAGTCTTGAGAATTAACTTGTCATCAAAGGATGGTATGAGCAGAAGAGAGAAAGGTGAGGCTAGAGCGGAACCTCTTTTCAGGAATAAGGAATTAATGAATGACAATTGACTTAACTCTAAGCAGAGAATTTCTGGGGATCATTACATTTCCCAGAAGGCAAAGTCAATTTGCCTTTGGCTTCTGCCTTAATGTAGCAGGGACAAGTAGTAGTTTTGCAGACAGACTGTCCTCTAGAGGATCCTAATTCTTAATTGTATAAAAGTTCTAATCGTTCCACTTTTACGTGCTAGCTTAAATAAGTTGTGCATATAACTTAATTGCAGTATGAACATTCTGAATTAATCTAAATGAAGCAAATAAATTTCACAAGTATTACTTAAAAAAAAGTTAAGAAAGCATAAGATGAAGGGTTTCACATGCTAAAATATAATTGTCTTTAAAATCATCCTGTTACTGCAATGTTTGGAGGTTCCTTTCCCAGCTATGCTTTTCGTCCTGAGATGGCTTCAGCAGTCACTTAACAAGGCTTGAATTTGTTAAATTTGCCAAGGAACATTAGTGCTGAGTTGTTAAGCAAAATGCTGCTCTTCAGTATTGAAAATTATGCCCCAGCAAGGTATTTGAGATGCATCATGTTGCTGTTGATGGCTGGTCAGAGACTGATACCACATCCAGGTGTAAAAGGTTGGAAAGTAATGTGAAAGCTGGGGCCGAGGGAGATGTCATGATTTCAAGCCTGTATTCTCCTCACCACATCTGCTCTTTGTCAGCCTCTGTGGAAAGCTGGTTTTGGGAGAGTGGCCCATCTGTTGAGCCTCCTTGCACATGCCTTAAAATCACTGTTCTGGTGTAGAAGCTTTTGAAGACTCAAAGCAGGAATATCTGAAGTTTTTCTGACATCTGCTTGTGATGGCATTAATCTTGTTGAAAGAAAAAGGGCATTAATAATTTCTGTTGTTATTAACTGTAGAATGTACATTTAGCTTAAAAGGATGTTGGAAATGCTTTCCTGTAGTGTGTTCTAGGAACTGCTTCCCAGTAGAACAGACATACCAAGAATTTTATCAGTTTGGTTCAGACCATTTAATCAACAGCTTAACTATGGAAGGTACAAAAAAAAGCAGCATTGAATGGGAAATGAATGACAGCTACTTGGACATGTCTTAAATTGAATAGAGTTTCCAAAATCACTACAAATAGAAATATTGATAAAGTAACCACCACTGAAAAGATAAAGAAATGTTCTTCCTGTTGCTATTCCAGGAAGAAAACCCTAACTTTGAATAAATATAAAAGAACTGTAGAAAAAATATTAACAGTATGATCTTTATAACAGAAAAGCATATACATTAGCAAGATGTATTTAGTAGTTTGGTCTGTGTTTGGGGGATGTTGATATTTTTGATACACTGTTACCATGACTAAATAGCAGATATATACAGCTTCTGATGATTCTTTATTTTTTGATTGGATTATAAATCTTTCAGACATTATCTACGAATAAGTGAATTGTTTTGGAAAATTGTAATTCAATTTCAAAGATGCATTGGTTAACACTGCATCTACTAGGCAAGAAGAAAGAGCAAAACTTAATTGGAGTATTTAGACTACTGTTTCAGCATGGGAAATTTCCTCTTTTATTGCAATTACTGATTTCTAAGTGGGAAAGATAGACTTCCAAATAGGAACACAACTGCAAAATGTTAGGTCTCCTGGATAGACTTAGTATAACTTTAGTGTATCTAAAGCAGGTTTGTAACCTGTATTGTATGTATGAATAGCCCTAGTGCAGAAATGCTTGTGGATAAATTGAACACTTCTTAGGAAGTCTACACAACTAAGTAATCAATGCCAGTGGTCTCTAGCAGTGAGTTCATTCTATTAGGCACACAGTTCTAATATCACCATTGCTTTTCAGAACAAAGAAACATGGCCAAGTTTTTAGCATGTGCCTAAAAATTTTATTCCAGGGGAGAAAAAAAAAAAAAAGGCTGATATAGATTGTATAGATTTAATGACCAAGAGTCTACAGGTTTTTTATCAAATGAGCCATCTCACAAACCCAGGCTCTTTAGTATAAGATGGACCAACCCAATTAGGCAGGAGAAGTCACAAATGCACTGTTCAGTTTAAAAAACAAACACCACCCCCACTGCTCTTGCCCCAGCAGAAACCACCAGCATCCTCCCTTACTTATTGCACTGTGTAGGTGACTGAAAGCTGGCTCCCATCCCTGGATCCAGGGAACCGCTCAACTGAGCTTCAGACTCATCACTTACTGCAAGTAAATGTTGCTTTGTTTGTGGACACCACATTCTCTCTTTCACAGAACTTCAACAACCATTCCTTGGTTTGAAATAGTTACAGTCATCCTCTCTGGACAGCAGAACAAGGCAAAACAAGTACTAGTCGTGGATTTGTGAGATGAGACCTCTTAAAATAGCTATGGAGTTGCTCGCTGAGGTGTCTGCACAGTCCAGCCAAGCTGACAGGTTCTGTTAAGCTGTGCTCAGCTGTTTTATTTACAGGCTTTTGAGATCATTCTCTTGGTTGCTCTGAACTTTGCTAATAACTTTCCAAAATAATTTATTTCAGTAGTTGTTTTGCAGTAATTCTGCAAGATTCAGGCAGTGACCTGAGCAATTGAAGAGAAAAGCATGTCTAGTTTTATTTAGCAGCAAACTGGTACATCAGTTTTCGGGTTCATTTAGAGTTACATATCTATAGCAACTTTTTTGATTAAAATTCAAAATGTTACAGTTATGATAGAGAGGAAGCATTAAAGAAATAAATGCAAAAGGTAAGTGTTAAGGAAGGTGAACCTGATTTTGCTCCTGCCCTTTCCGACTCAGGAAGTGTGCTAGTGCATTAACTGTGTGTAGACACAGTTATCATGGATCCATTACAGCAGATCACCACTTTTTTCTAAGGGCTTTAGTTCTTGAGAATTTGGAATTTATACAGATAAAACTGTTATTTCTCAGAAATAAATCAGATGCCTGACAGTCAGTTAAAACTTAATTTGTGTGGGGGATATAGAGAGTGAATATGGCAGAATTCCAGGTTTTTCTGTTAACTTATTCTGTGACTCCTGATGAGCATCTCAGCCGATGAGCCCTGAAAAGAGACAGGCTGCTGATGCAGACATAAGATAAACTCATCATTTTATGGGAGCTCCAACAAACTACACTAGAGCATAATCCACAGCAAAGCAAAAAAATCACTTGCTTTAAGGAATTTCCTGGTAGCCTTAGGGAAGGTATTAATAGAACTTCTCAAGCTTAACCTTGTTATAAGCCTGTAATGCGGCCGTTGTTTGTTCTTAAATCAGGAATTTTAAGCAGATTAATATGAAGACTAGCAGAGCCCAGCCTGAATCAGGATTTATGGTGTTGTCAGTGCCTAGTTAATTCTTAAGTAAAATTTACTTGTTTTGGTACATGTACATTAAACCTCAACAGTAGTTTTAGTCAAATACTTGCCCTTAAATAAAGTAAAAAAAACCACCTCAACAAAGTAAAGCTGTATAAATTCTTTTGAGATCTTCAGCATTTTTAAAGGTTTTCAGTGAACATGCTTTCTCTTCATTGTGGTGGTTTATTGGTGTGAGGTTTTTTGTTGTTTTGTTTTGGTTTTAACTTCAGGAATAACAAATCTCTCTGATCTTGGCTGTGTTTGAACAGTACTCTTGCCTCTGCGGGGTTTTTAGGGTGCATACAGTTGAAGGAGGGGGGCAGGGTGGTCTCAGGGTGAGGAGAACTGTAAATACAAAGACTGGCAGACAGCACTGGGAAAAGGGAACTGTGCTGTAAGATGCCATGGGCTGTGGGATGAGAAGTTGCTGGATACATGGAAGAAATGGATGGATTTTATTGATGTTGGGGAAGAGGGAGTTCAACTACTGTGGTGCTTTTTGAGTGGTGTGCAGTTAGCCAGTGGTGGATCTCTTCTGCATGGGAAAATTCTTATGTGACTCTCTCACTGCAGCTTTTGTGTTGGTTCTCGCAGTGTAAACCCAGACAGAGTGGGACAAGGCTTTGGCAAAGAAACGATTGCTTTTAGTAGTGACTGTCCTTCAGAGAACTTTCCTTGGGGATTAAGAAAACAATATGATTGTTTGTATGTCTTTCCTTATTTATCTTGTGTGTCTTCTGCTGGGTCCTGTTAGGTTTTGTAGTACAGCAGGTCCACGCTGATATTTGATATTACTGCAAGTGATCTGTGTTTGTTTTTCTCTGTTAACATATTAAAAAAACCCCAAACCCAAAGAACCCCAACTGTCTCAAGATAACAGATGTGACATGGAATAAATATTGACGTTTTAATCAATGTATGATGTTTAACACTTCTAATGCTAAGCAGAAACATATAGTACTTAAAGCACTTGGGCATTTTTTTCTAGTACCTTTAGCCCTGTATGGTGACAGGCAGTAGCTTAGCTAAGAGAAGTGGAATCCTGCAAGTGAAGAAGGCTGAAAGACTGGTCTATAGGTGTCTTTCTAGAGTTCCTGGGAAAAAAAGGAGATGGTGAAGTATGGAAGGACTTGTTTCACACTGCAGAGTGAGAGCATATGATCATCTTGAGGTAGCTTCAGTTCCTTCAGGAGCTAAATCTAGAAAATTAAAGGGAAAGTTGCATTTGTGTTTGTAATATTGATGACTGTGGAAAATTAAATTTAATCAGAGTATTTAATGAAGCTTTTACAACTGAATATGTGGAACTGGGTGAACTGGGCTATAAAGATTTTGTGGGAGAGGTTTTCTGTCATTGGCTCTGCGTACATGGTCAGAGATCAGAATTTTTTGAATAACAGATTTTGGTTTCCTTCCTCTTCTGTTTTCATTCCAAAGAATGCAAATAGTAATGTGAGGTCAAGTTTCCATGTTTCCTTGTCCCATGACTGAGAACAGCACTGTAGCAGTACTGTAGTCTAGAAGCCAGGTTGCAGTTTTGGATATAATGCAGATTATGTTTTTAGTAGGTCTTTAGTTTATTCAGTTTTGCTTGGAGTGGTGGCACAGAATAAGTTGTTCTCATCTGTGTTAAGAATTTCTGAAAGATGAGATGAGGATGAACTGATCACATGTAGGTGCTTATGCCATCTCTCTGGGATACTAGAGTATTCCAGTGTCACTTCCTGCAGCACTTAGAGCAATCCTGTACAGGCAGGATGGCCAAGTTGCTGTTATTTAGCTCAGTCTGTGTTGATAAAGGCACCGTGTCCTTGGATGTTAAAGAATTCTCATCCAGCCATTTGATGCGAGCTTTACAGTGGAATTGAATTGAGTGCTGTCAGCTCATTCTCAGAATTTGTGAAGATTTGTGTTTCTATTATTGGGCTTAGCAGAACTGTTTTTCTTTTAGTTACGGCATGAGAACAATCCGAATCATAAGTATTTTATAAAAGGGTGTCTAATAGGGCTAAAAAGACTTTTTTTATCACCTGAAGATTGTTAGTTTTCAGTTAATTTTGTGTCATTCTAGCATAGTGGTCAGATGTTTAATCTGTGATGAAAACTTTTCCACAGGTGGGGATAGAGATACATGGTATTGTAAAATATAAGGGTGTTATTCTGCTTATGAGTAAATACACTGTAGATCTGAGGTAGTTGATGTGAAATTCAAAATACCACTGGATATTTTCCTTTTTCTTTAAAGGGACTGAACTTCCTAAATACAATTGACAACGTGTTATTGTCTGAGGCTACTTTGTGATCATTCAACAATCTGTTGCACAAGGAGGAATGGGAGGAATATTGGAATATGCTACTGATGGAGAATCCTAAAGAAATTGTAGTTACACGATGCTACTGAAACTCTTTTTTGGCAGTCTAAAAGAATCACAAGAATTGTCATGAAAGATGTTGGTTTCTTCTTTCTGATAGTTACATTTCTTCTTGTTTTGTTAAAATTTAATACCAGTTATGAAATGGGAGACCTCATGAAGATTTGCTCAAAAATGCAGAGCCTCCTCTTTTTGAAAATAACTGAAATTCTACATATCAGTAAACAAAGAAAATTAAGTTTGTGTTTTATCACTGAAGCTGTTGTATTTTTTTTGATGTGTAGCTGACAAAACCCAGTTACCTGCAATGGGTCTCACTGAAAATTAGCAGAGTTCTATCCCTTTTTTTTATCTGAGGTAATCTTATTCAGTATTTTACCCTGATCTTGAATTTGAGTTCTGGATTTATAATGGATATGGTTTTCCCTGTGGCAGGAACATTTGATAAAAGTACACACTGTGATGACTTGTTGAAGAATCTTTAATGTGAAAACTTAAACAGTCGAATTTATGCTGTTAATAAATAAGCAACAACATAAATGGAGGAAAAACAGAGTGTATTTTATACATATTCTTATTTCCATGTTCAAGTATTGGATGTTTTCACTCCAAAGAATCAAAATGATAGTGCTTTAGATACAGATATATCTATCTGTATATAGCTATATAGAAAGCTATGCTTTAGATATAGCTAAACAAATTCACAGAGGCTATGAATTTGTTTGGCTATAAAAGTTAACCTTTTTTAACAGAGGGAGGGGAATAATGACTTGTTTTGTCCTGCTATAAATGGGTATATGCCCTCTTATTTCAGCTATCCATTGAAACTGGATATCCCCCCCTTTAAGTGCCCCTGTGGGTAGGACCTGTGGGAATCTCTTTCTGCTGCTGCTGGCTGCAGCTGCTTTGAGAGGGGTCTCATGAGCTCTGTCCTCAGCCAGGGCAGAGCCCGTGGTTAGCCACTGGTGGTTGGTGCACTTCTTTGTTTCCATGTCACTGGGTTTTCTGGAGAAGACCTGATCACTTTTTTCTGGTCACAACCCCTAGTTATAATGCATGTGAAGCAGTGGGACTGAGAGGTGTTGTAGGTCAGAAAGGTGACACATGACTTTTGTTCCATCTGTTCACAGCGCACTCATTTCTCTAAATGAACTACAGAGCTGAGAAGAGAGTGGTTACGGTGGAGAATAGACATACATGCACTGGTGGTTAAATAATTTACCTTTAAGAATGGTCTCAACTGTACACATTAAAAACTACTGTATGTACAACTAATGTTATCCCACATCAGTGTGTGTGTGATGTCTGGGATTCCTGGGGGTTTTGGTTGCTTTTTCTTAGGTGTCCCAGTGATTTCCGCCGTACAGAGCTAGATGGAGCTATAAGATCTTCTGTCAATAGGCACAGTGCTAGAGACTCTCCCAACTTCTCCTGTTTCTGTGTTTCCTTTTGGGCTGCCTCTGTCTGTTGAAGAGTATGATGAGTAAGCACATGTTGTAACCCATAAATGCTGGGTAAGGGAAGAGGGACTGTTTAACCAAGCCCTGGTAAGTAAGTGTGCTGTAGCCAACAGGCCCCCTACTTGAAAGGCACACATTTTCATTTGGAATTTGCTCCTCTTTGAGGTGATATTAAAGTTGTCAGCTGAGGTATCATGAGGGGACACTGCATAATGTGTCAATGATATTGAAATGGGTTATAAATACAACGGACCTGGTGAATCTCTTGAAGATCCTTCAATCATAGAAGGGTCAGGTTAGCTTACAGGACTGTGTCCTGCACAAGTATACAGATGTGATAGTTAGTAGCCAATTTTTAGTAGTTCTGGGTGTTTTAACTTGTGTTTTCCCCATTATTTTCTCCTCTTGCAATAACAGTGCTGTTACTTTGTGCTGCCAGTGCATGAAAGGTAGGAAAATAACATGAAGTGCTGAATGTTTTGTTTATTGTTCAAGTAAGAAACCTGTCTATTGGTAAGATGGTTCGATAAAGGTCACCTTTGAAGTAGTTAATTGCAATAAATTACTGTGTTGGATACTCTAAATGGATTGCTCAGGTCCTTAGCAGATAGTCATGATGGTGAGCACTACAATTTGTTAAGTTTTCAAACACCACTGGAATCAATTAGATATTTTATGGACTACTTAAACTCTCAAAAACATTTGTATTTTTGTTTTAATTTTTTCTTCTATCTGGCTGTCATTTTTACTCTGGGGGGAAAGGCATGTGGACTACACGGGAACAGAAAGGAATAGAAAAATACTTTCTGCATTCCGAATTTATGAGGTTTGAATATTGCAAAAGATGCTATCTTCACAAGCCCAGAGGCTGAATTTCTATCTGTAGAAAACAGACAGCACCCCAGGGAACTGTAGTACAAAATGCTATCTTTCCCAGGTGATGCTCATCACCCCTGAAGTGACCATCTTGAATGAGGTAGCTCAGTCCCCAGCCTTCAGTAGGTCTGCTGGCAATAGACCATCAGCACTGACAGCCTTGTGCAAATGCTCATCTGGAATATGAAATTGACAGGTTTTGCTTAGGAAGATAGGAATTCCTTTCTGGATTACCTGTTCTTATTCCTATGTTTCTTAATTTTTGCATAGTGTTCACATGAGTACAGAATCTAGTGGTTTTTTCCTGACCCTGCTGCACTGTGGCAACACATTGCTTGTATTTTACAGGCATGAAATGCTTTTGAGGAAGTGAGGCTTGGAGTTGCATAGGACACTGTGTAACAGGACACTGAACAAAAGCCAGCACTTTGGGATCCTTTTTATATCCTGATCCTAGTCAAACAATTCTTTCTCCCTAGTTTTGGATTAGGGTGTTTGTAATATAATGTAGGTAGTGATTGTTTGTGTCATAATGTACATAATATTCATTACATGTTTTCATCCTTCAATGGAACTACAGTTGTTTTCACCTGCACAGATTTGATATCCCACTTTATAATTAGCCTGTTAGATTTTTTAAAAGTATTTACAATAATGAATGACCTATAAAATGATTTAACTTCTGAAGAAATTTGAAAAACTTCTGTAGTACTATATTCAAGCATTAGAGTATTATAGATTATAAATAATTGCTGTATAAGGGTTGATTACTGTATGCAAATGTTACAACACTGCAACTGTAGTGTATGTTTCTTTTGCTTGATTTAGATCAGAGCTCTGCTGCAATTCTTTATACGTGCGAGAAGTTTCAGCTGGTCCCACATTTTCTGTTGAGAGATTAAAAGCTGTAAATTTCAACATGGTGGTATCTATGAGTGTGCTTGAAAGATCTTTTGTAGTGGATAGCTCGATTCAAACCACAAACAAAATTTGAATTGTCTGGGTTAAAAGTGTCAGAATCTGAGGACTGTTCTAGGTTATTGGAGATTGATGTGCCTGTCTGTGCACTTCAGAGGTGTGTGTTGGACTGTGCTCAGGTGTATCAATTCTGTGACTCAAAAGTCACAGATGAGATTTTTAGTTGGTCTGTATCTCTGCTGGTTGACCAAGGATGTGGGTAAGAACCAGGGCAGCAAGGTCAATATACGTGTCTTGAATTGTAGACAGAAGCAGAGACCTCTGAAATGGATGAACACCATCTGCTGTTATTTTGAGTTTGTAACTGCTTCAAAATACACTTACAGTGGTGTCTCATCGTAACAAGTGTTTGCATCCACGGGAGAGTGAGTGTTTTTCTAACTGTCTGTGTTAGAGGACTCGTAAATTAGGTACCCTGAAAGCTGAAAGAGTTTGTCACTTTAGGCAGAGATCTTAACCTTAGCATTTGAAATATGATGTATAAAGTAGATGATGTGGATTCCCTCATGGTCTTGTAATACAGGTGGCCAAAGCTCTGGAATAGCCAATCCTCTTTTTTTTTTCCTCCCCTTTAGTATTATGAGGTATATAACTTTGTACATGTGCATCTGTCTTTAACTTTTAAGTATTCAGTAAAGGGCATCTTCCCTAGTAAGATTGGACAGGCCCTTTAAACATGGCTAGCTGAATTTAACTGCCAGAACCTCTATTTAAACACCTAAATATGTTTTTATAGTTTTATTAGGGGAGGGAGGAGCAGTGGGACTTGTGAAGATCAGTGTGTTCTTCAGGCTCTACTGTCTTTTGAGTTCTGAGGATTTGCCAGGTGTGTTTGCAGGTAACTGACTTCAGCCCCTGATTTTTTTCAAAAGCTTGGTACAGTCATTAAGACTCATCTACGACCTCTTGTTCCTCCTTGCTGAAGGTGGTTCTGTGATGCTTTTCTGTCATAGGAAAGATATTGCAAGGGAGTTATTATCAAAGATGTATACAAAGGAATGAGTGTTTTAAGCAAAGAAAAACATTTATAGTCCTTTTTCCTTTAGAATAAATGTGCACTCTAATTTGAGTAGAAGGCAGTAATTGGTGGGTTCTGACTCTCATCTGTTGTTCCTGCCCTATTCACATCTGTGTGTAAGAGTGCATGCTGTAAACCTTCTCCTGTAATTTTCATTGCACCAAAAATCGTAATTTAGTTGATTGTAAAGAAGGAGAGGAAGTGGTGTCTGATAACACTATGAAATTATGTTCTCTCAAGTTAAAAATAACAAAAATTAGCAAATTCAAATTGGATTTCTTGCATATTGTTTTGAAAAGAGAATATGTACACACCAGTGTAGATGATTTGAGTTCCAGAGTTTGTCATCACAATATGCAGAGTTAGAGCTCCATAGTAAAGATGTTTTGACAGGATGATTGTTTAATAGATTGTAATGGGCTTCAATGTGTTTGGGTTTTAGCCTTGGGCTCTTTTGATGGGCCTTACAGTCATGATGAACAGGTTTCTCTTTGTAGTTTGAAGACAAGTTAGATTAAAAGAAACCCAATGAATCTGTAAACTGCTTCAACTTTTATCAACTACACTGAATGTTAGAAAGAGATCTTAAAGCCTGCCCAGGCAAAAGTCTTCCAAATTTTTTTTAAATTTGCTTTTCCTTAGCTTCCTATCATTTAAACTGAGATACCTGAGATATAGTCGCTGGTTTACTATGCCCAAGACTCTGCTTGTCATTCACACCATAATATTTTCCCTTTTCCTTCCTGCACTAAGGAGTTCTTGTGGGTTTATTTTGATGACCCCCCAATTGTTGACTGATTCTATGATTCAAAGTCCACTTTAGAGAGTTTAGCAATGTAAAGTTGGACTTTGGCAAGTTTTTCTTGCAGAGGGTGGTTGTGAGTGAAGTGGAGCAGTAGCACAAACCCACCTCTGGAGCCACAGAGACCATGTGCAGTAAGGGAGCCCCAGCTGCTGCTCTGCTTTCCAACAGCAGGATCGGGGCAGGTGTGTGGTTTGGCCACGAAATACAATGAGATGCAAGTTTGTAAAGCTATATTCCTTTCTTTAGCAATATCCTAGATGGTACTTGGCTGAGAAAGGAGGAACATTAGACCTGGCATTTCATACCTTTGTCTGTGTATCCTGAACCTTTTTTTTTTTTTTTTTGCACATTGTCTTCATGCTGGAACAAAATTTGTGATATGATGTCAGATAACTTTCCAAGATCCTTAGAGGAGCACAGCTGGTCACTGCACTGTCCAGAAAAAAAACCAAAAAGATTGAGATGTTGGTAAGTGGCTTAGGGGTAGGCTGGTGTGTTAAGTGGACACTGGGTCTCTTAATTCCATTGATGAAGGAAATTCATTGTATCATTTCAATAACATATTTAAGCTTGTTTTTCTTAAAAACTAAGACTAGAAGAGAAGGAAATTGGTATTTGTTCATCAGCTATTTGTTCCCATTGTGGAAGAGAAATAATAGAGAGCAAATAAAAAAAGTTAATTGGCAAAGTGATTTACTGCTGCATGAATACTTCTAGATTAATGTAGTGATAATGTGCCGTCTAGAGCTGGGAAGATGCTCAGAGGAAGAGTTAATGATACTTTATTAATAGTTAGCTTTTATTTTGTATACTCCTACTGTCAGGCTTCATTGTTACTATGATTATTTGTGCTGTTTATTTCTTTTAGAGATGAAGAAATCTGCTAATGTTTTTCAAATGCATGTGTGTGTGTGCACATACATCTGTGTCCTGCTGTTGCTCTGTCTTAACTTCCATCTTTTTAAAATGTTCTGTCACCTGCTCTTAAAAAAGTTTTCTGTTTTCAGCAATTAATCCGTCCCTTGGCCATGCAATTGATGTGCCTTTAAATGATATTATGAAAAGAAGAAAGCAAGGTCTTCGTTTGCTTGGTAATTTTGTTGGCTGATGGGATGTACCCTCATGATGGGAAGCATTTCTCCAGATTGCAAAAAGTAACAAACTTCCTTCAAGTCAAAGCTGAAATTCTTATCTCCTAAACTGTATCCCACAGCTGCAGTTTGAAGATAAGATCAATTATGGTGAGATATGCACTAATGTGTTTTGAGAACTGGCAACTCCTTGAGTAAGAGACTCCATTCTGTCTCTTATGATAGTTTTCAGTGAGAGGGAGGAACTGGGTGGGAATCTAAAAAAACTTCCTATCTTTGGTGAAACATCCTAAAAGGGAAAATACAGGTTTTAAAATATCAAATGTCCCTTATGAGTATTGGGTTCTAGTTTTTAGTATTTGAATGTTAGCAATGTTACTCCCATTTTTAGTAACACTGCATATTGTTGAAATGCATACATGAAAAAAGAATCTCTGTTGTGGTTTCATAGCTTGGTTAAATGCATCTTTTATAAGAGCACTCAAGAGAGGTGAGTCAACAGAGATCTGTGGGAATGGATCAACCATGTTGCTTTAGGTAAGGAAGCAGGTTTCTCCGTGTAGTACACGTCTCACACTCCAGAAGGAAGGATCACTAGCTTGTCAAAAGGCTGGAAAGACCATCTGGTAGGTATCCAGGTATAGAACTAGGTTCTTGTTGATGAAATTCTGATAGGCTTATAATGCATTTCTGATGATCTGTGTCTGTGTTCAAGAGTTTTCCCTGCTAATTTTTAAAAGATGGCAGATGAGAAACCCGCCTAGAGGCTGCTGTGCATCGTGTGGCTCTGGATCCTGAGCTCTGGAGTGTGGTTGTCATGGGCTTATTGGTTGCCAGTACCAGATGAATTGGAGAAGAATCTCTGCCAGCTGCATACAAAGGCCAGGCACAGTGCATGTTTAATTGGACACATACTGATGTGAGCAGGGATTTTGGTTTGCAGAGGGAGTGACAAGTCTGTCTGCTTACAACAGTTAAACTGCACAGTGTTTTCTTTGCCTTAATAGGAAAAGATGTGGTGATTGTGTAACTGTTTGGATGCGTTTCACTTATGTGGAGTAGAAAATCCCAGCTGGAAAGAAATTCTTCTCTCTGTAGAAAGGAAGGGTGTGGGCTATTACCAAAGTGCTAGCTTCCTTTTCTCTTCTGTATAACTTCCAGCTGAAACTTTTTATCTTTTGTGAATGCTCCTGTTCTGCTTTATTACTGGGTATTCAAAACAGTGTAAAAATGATGGGTGCTGTTTTTCCTGTGAGGGAGGGAGAGGAGATTTTTAAATGTTTAACGTACCTTTAGGACATCAGAGTAGTTGAGTCTTCTGTGCCCATGTTGCCTCTGACTAGTTGCCTGAGTGTTACATGCAATATTTTTGGAAGACAGCAAAATGCATGTTTTACAAGCAGTGAAGTAAAACTCATTGTTATTTTTCTGAAACTTACAGCTGATGTGTAGCTGCACACCAATTATTTTCCCATGGGCAAGTTATCTTTTAAAATAAATAAATAAGTTTGCATAACTCTATAGGGAATAAGATAACTGATGTAATAATTACTTAGGAGCAGAGCCAGCATCCTGCAATTACTTTAAAGCACATGTGCTGCAATGTCTTTTGGTATTGATATGCTTCTTGTGACATCCTTCTGCTGACACATTCAATTAATGTTTTATTATCTTCTTCCTTTTTTTTTAAAAAAAAAACACAGCGACTGAACTAGAAGTAAAATAGGTTGTTCACTTACTTAAGAATGGTTAAGTGGTTTTTCAAACCATACTGAAAGTATTTTTGCTGCATGAGTTGACCTCATATCACTGCAAGTTATTGATTATACGTATGCCTGTGGTTGAGAGCAAACAGATTGTAGCATTTCCTTCGGTGAGGAAGACATAATGAGATGGATGTGATATTGATTAGAATTTTCAGATTTGTCAAGTATCATCATCTGCATTCCCTGTGCAGCGCATGTGGCAACTACCAACCCAGAACGGGAGCATTCCTTGTCTTCCCTTGGAAAGGTGACAGTGCAAAATACTTTGATAGAATCTTTATTTCCATGTGGATTGCATCACTTGCTGATTTTCTGCAATTTATTATCTGCTCTAAAAATGCCATTTCCTTCACTTTTAACTTGTTGTATTTGTTTTAGTCCCTTTTAAAGAGCTATATGTCCCAAAGGAGAAAGATGATGAAGCTATAAAACTATGGCGTGAGGCAGTTTCTACTGGGTTTAGAACTATGGTGTCTATAAAAAGCTTTCTTCTTTCCCAAAACATCTCTATGGAGGAGATCACGAGCAGTTGGTGGGCTCTGGCAGCTTCAGTAAGTGCTGGGGTCTGTAACCAGTGGCACACTTGAAAACTGCCTTCAAACTCTTCCTAACCATACAGTGGCTTGAAGCAAGGCACAGCTGAGAAACTGTAGCCAGCTGGTTTGTGTGCATCAGCTCTGTTCCCGCCCGAGGCTGGCAGTGGCTGTGGTGTGCCGTGCGCAGGGATGTCCCGGTGTGCTCCGTGCGCACGGGTGTCCCGGTGCGCTCCAGAGGGCCCTGGCGGTGCGGTTGGGAAGGTACCACGCACATGTTTAGCAGATGTGTTCTGTGTCTGTATAGGAGGTGCTCACCTCAGCTCGGTGCTGAGAACTTTTTCCAGCTTGTTCAGTGAGAGGAGTTTACAGTGAGAGCGCTATGACAATTCCAGTTCTGTGTTGTAGTTGTGGTAATTAATATTTAGCATGGTATCTAGTAATTTTCAGCCTCAGTGCACTTTGCAAACATTAATTAATTGTCACAGCACCCCTGTGCAGTAGGTAGATGCTTTCCTTACTGCTGTTTTATAGAGCAGCCGGGAGCCCCAAGACTTACAGTCTCGCTGGGTCTCACTTGGTGATCTGTAGCTTAATATTTTGAAAAGTTCTTTGTTAAATTAGGATAAGTTGTTATTAATTCTGAGTAAAAATGAAATTGTCATTAGATTATTATTGCGTTAACTTCCGCAATACTGTCTGTTCTAGACCCCCCCAATTACATTAGAAGGTAAAAAATTATTAACAAATTATTTCAGTTTTATTTTGCTTATTCTTTGGATGCTATGCCATCCTCAACTTCTGCTGTGGTTGTGGGAGAATTATTTGGAAGAAACTGGAGGCTTTTCTGTGGCAGTCTTGCCCTTGTCTTCTAAGAGGGCACTTACTTTCCTGTAGTTCCAGTCTCTGTTAGTAATGCTGTGTGAGTATATTGAGAACTGGCTTTGGAAATGTTTTTGGCCTTTGCTGTGTCCTGCAGAACTCGACAGTGTTAGTGCAGGTGATCTGTAGGGCTGAGGGCACACGTGCACACTGGGTTGTTTTGGTAAGTGCTTTCCCCCCCAGCCCCTGTTTATATTGTTTAATGAGGATAAAGCCATTCATGCACAAGTGTTGTTTCTGTGTAAATCTGACACAGAGACCACTGTGGCTGTGTTTCTAGCTGTTACCTTTTGCTTTCCGCTGTATTGGTCTCAAGTAGAACGTTTGACTAAAAACTTTCAGCTGCTGCTGCAAGACTTTACCCTGGTAACTGTTTCTACTTAGTGCACCTGACAACCCATGAAAGCATTTGAAAAACATTTTGCTTACCGGAACAATTCTGCTGACATATTTTTCTTCCTACCTTTTTATTACTAGCAAAATTTGCATGAAAACAGGTCTTTCTGTTTATTAGGAGTTCACAATCCTCAGTTTGACAGCGTAATTAGAGTGGCGTTCAACTTGCACAATGGAGCTAGAAAAAACTCGCTTGATTTCCCTGTGAACCTGAAACTTCAGGCCCTGATTAATCATCTTAAACCAAATATGCGTTAATCCATGTTTTGGAGTGTAACCGAGGCAAGATTCAAAATAAAGTGGGGTGGACAGTGGAAGGCTTTGTATGTGGCAAAGCAAAACTGAGAAGACTCATGTGAGAAAACCCTCCCTGTGTCTATCCCCAGCCTAATGGAAGATGTCAGGCTGTGCCCAGACCTAGTCCTAATGACTGAACCTAATCTTCTCCATGGCCCTAATTATGGTGCCGTGGTAGGCTGAGATATTAGGTGAGGAATAAGCAGCAGGAGTAGATCAGCTTTTGAGCAGCAAATGTCTCATTATGCTCGAGTGATCAGTGTTAAAAATAAAGAGGAGGGAAGAGGTAGAAACATATTGCTAGAATACAATCTAGAGGAGCAAAATATTCCTGCATTTGTATTTAATTATTTCTAATTCTTTGTGTGCAGCATGTGGCTACCTCAGCAGCTCAGCATTTTTATTGTTCCTTCGTCCTCTATTGGCTTTTTTGCAGTACATTTGTCCATGTTTGGCCCTGGAGTTCACAGCAGACCGGTGACCCATCTCATTTTAAAAACATGCATTTAATGGGGTGCAACTGGCTTTCATTAGCTCTTCAGTGAAAGCTCTTATGAATTCAGACATACATACTGTCTTCATATGAATCATTTCTCTATGTTACTGCTCTTTTGAGGTCTAGGAGTATTCCGGAGTGTTTTCTACTCCTCTGGTCCAAATGAATAGTGTCTGGCTATAGTTTGTTTACTGCTCCAGCAACTTGGAAGCATTTATGTAAGAAAAGAACACAGTCTGGTTTTTTTCTAAATTAAAAGTTTCTGTTGATGTGTTTCTAAAAAGTCAAGGTTAGCTTTTATAGCTTCTGAATAATGTTCTGGATTTTGTCATGTTGTATTTAACTTATGCGGAAGTTAAACCAGACCAATTTATTCAAGTTTTATTTTTGCTGAGACCTTTTTTTTTAACAAGATTATTCAGATGAAATAAGTCAAATGCTTTGAATTAGTAATAATACATTTGTAACAACACTGTATGTATGCTTATAAAAATAGTCATATTTTCTTGAATGGTGTCAAGGATTCAATACAGTAAACATGTTAGATATTTATTACTCTTGTCTATCGATGGTATGCTAGTGTTTTAAAACTATATTCCAGAATGTGTTCCTTTCTCCTCTTGCTACATTTTTATTTAATGAAGCCACTTTTGTAATATATACAGAACACAAGTCATTCAACCCCTTCTGCTCTTTTCTGTGTGACCATCATAGCCCTTTCCTAAATTACCTTCTTAGGCAATGAAGTTTGCTGTCAGTTCTGGTCAGGTGGTGGATGTGCTGGTCACCAGCTCAGGGAGCACTGAAATGTGAGCCAGCGCTACAAAGCAGCCTGTCCTGGTGTCTTGGTGAACAAGTGTCTCTGCGTGAAGAGACTAATCTGCATGCCTAGTAGCTCTGATGGATGTTGATTTTATTACAAAGAACTCTTTTTGTTTGAAAGAAAAAACCTTTTATTTAAAGAAAAGAACCATTTATTTAAAAAAAAAAAGTTAATGGATATTTCCACATACAGAAGAAAAAAAAAAGCAGATCAGAGAGCATTTAAAAACAATTATGCATTTACATTTCCTGCTGTCTTTATCAGTTCATTTTGGGACAATGAGAAGAAGTTTTCATAGTCTAGGTTTTCATACTATATGTTAAGATGGAATACTGCTTGATTAAATAATAGACCTAAAAATGAACTGGAATGCTTTTAATGGCTCTATAACATATAAAGTATGCCTCAATGATGGATATAGTTTATATCTTAGTTTACAAGCTGTAAATGAGATTAATAGAGTTCTAGAAATAGCTTCTAGAGATGAAAGAGAATTGAAAAGATAATGACTTCTGAAAGTTAAATTTCTTTGTAGAGGAATACTACAGTAGACAATGATTAACTGTGAAAGAGTCTTGCTGTAATAAAAATTTGCAAAGCTGTAATGTTTACAAAGACGTTTTTAATTGCAAGGTTATCTCTGTATGTCTTTTGAGAAAGTTCTGTAAGGATTGACCAGGCAAATGGCTGTTAGTCAGTGTCCTGCTGTTACCCTAAGGCACTCTTGGGGTGTTCTCAAATGGTGTGCTCTAATTGCCTCTTAGAACTGAAGCGAGACCAGTAGCCTCATTTCTCATTCAAGGTTGTTTTTGTCATACTATGCTGGATTATATTCTTATTGCATGGCTCCTAACAAAACTATGCAATGCTACTTCTGTAGTGCTTGTGGTTTGCTGGCAGTTCTGTTATTTCCTGTGGCAGTGATGCCAGTGAGCATAAAAAAAAGGGAAAAAGCAACATTAAATACCTATATATCAGCTTCATCTCCCTGCAGCTCCATTTGTTTGATTAGTATTACAGTGGTGTGACAGGGCAATATATCAGAAGTAATCGATCTGATTAGCGTGGAGATGATATAAACACAGATTGTATTGATGTTTAATAATATGAGCACCCAGGGTCTGTAAACATAGATGTTGCATAGGCTATGTGAAAGGTCTCTATAATGAAAACAGCAAACACAGCAGATTTTTGAGCTAAGTTATTTTTCTGCCAGATTTCACAGCAAAGTATGGCTAGTTTGACTTTGCAGTGTTGGAAATGGTGATCAGATGGGTTGGCATAAATTGTTTTAATTGTTTTTTGAAATACACAGTTTTTCCCCAAGGCAGATATGAATCTTAGTTTCATAGGCTGCCTTATGTTGAGTCAATTACCACACTGTGTTAAAGATTGTTGTATTATTAGACATGAAAACAAACACTTTTTGCTATTCTGTTTTTGATAAAAAGGATATTTACGTCTAATATCAAAATCTTGATCTCTGGGTAATTTGACTTGATGGAGAATTATTCCTTTTCTGTAACTTAACTTGAGAAGACGTAAATAAGTCCATTAAAATATGTGGGTTTGTATGATATTCAAGTGAGCGGCTGGAAGGAAATTACCACAAAGGAGGGAGCAGGATGCTCTGTCACAGTTACATAAGGAAGAAAGCACTTACACCACATCTCCCTCATTTCAGAAACGATTGTTCTGCTGTATCTGTTTCAGTGCAGGCCCTTTGATTGCTTAAGGTGTGTCCTGAGGAGAGTTCCAAGGCTCAAACCTTGTAAGAGGTTGAGTGTCAGTGCTCAGCTCTACCTGCCAGGGGGGTTTATGGGAGCTGTGCTGCTGGGCACAGTGAGCTGCTGGAGCTTCCTGGGGAGTGCTCAGCACCATCCTGCCTATTTGGCAGCCTTTTGGAGCAGGCACTTAATTTGAAAATAAAAAAGAAAGACAAAGTTGCATCTTTAAAGCGAAACCCAGCATGTCACCTACTTGTTTTCTCGGTTCGAGTCCTGAACTTGTTGCAACTATCAAACTTCTGGCCTCCATCTGGTGGCTTTCCTGCTCCCACCTGCAAGACAGTGGTGGTGCCAGTGACCTGCCCTGGTGTGCTGGAGGGCCTGTTCCACTGCTCTCAGAGCTGAGCCTTCACAGGAGCTGCCAAGGATGATTTCTGGAAATAGCTTGTTGTCCGCTGCTTGGTGTCCATTCTGCATTACTCCTGGTGTCACCAGCAAATGAACAACCCAAACAAGTGATGTAGATGAAAACTTTGCTCTTAAAGTCCTATGGTGAAGAGGAGGGGTAGGGGAAAGAAGCAGCAGGTCACATGCAGCAGAACTAGCCCTAGAACTCGGATGAGGCTTTCTAAACTGATGGTTATGTGGAATATCAGAAAAAGCGATGCTTAAGTCCAGTACTTCAGACCTTTGCGAATGTAACATGATTTCAAATTAAATAAGCCTTCTTTTTAATGACTGGTCTTTCTGTGTTCAAGGTCAAGAAGCGGAGCTTCTTAATTGTGGATTTTCCCCTTTATATAGGCAAGAACGTGTTGTGTGGTGGAGCAAAAAGGAACGGCTGTTACACTTTTCGGGGTATTATTTTCAGACTGGATTTGCTTGTTTAATTTGATCAGTTAAACAGAAAAGCATTTTTCCCTGTCTGCTTGGTATGGTTCAGTTATACAAAAAAATGAAGTACTGTTGGGAATTTTCCATTTTTAATAGGAAACATTTTGGATCGGATCACAACCTAATTTGTGCCAGCCGTCTGGTATCAAATTCAATTTGTGAAGGAGAAGAGCAGTTGATTTATCTACCGTAATATCATGGAATATATTTCATAAAATATGGAAAAATATGCACTACCTTGCACCTGTTTACGCATGCAGTAGTAACTGCTGATTGTAGGTATTGCTGGGGATTAATAACATGATAGTATTGAATTTTTGATTCCATAGCAAAAGTATGAAACAATGTGTACGCATGCAAAGAAGTTTGTTACTCATACGAACAGAAAACACTTTATTTCTAAAAGATAGGGGCTGGTAGAAGAGTCTGTTCCTTTGATGACCATTTCCTTTCTTCTGTCTTTACAGAAGGAAAAGTACATTTCAAGGTGGTCTGATGAGTTGTGTGCCCTTATGGAGTTCCTGCTAATGGTGCGACACGGCACCGTATTCCCCAGATACCTGCTGCAGTTCTTACCTGCTGCTTTCCTAGAAACTTTGAAAAGAGGCCTTTCCAATGTGTCTTATTCAGTTATGTTTGTGACAGTTTCTCTTTTAAACTATTGTTTATAACACATCAAAAGGAAGATTTGAACAGGATTTGATTCCACTGCTGCTTTCTGGTTTTGTTGTCCGCTGGAATGCGGGCTCTGATTCCAAAATTGGTGCTTGTTTGCATGTGCATTCTCTAATCTTTAAACTCTTCAGTGGTAACTAGTAGCTACTGCAGTGGTGCCCTTGTCTTCTTTGGAAGTCAGGTCAGCTCAGATGACATGAACACCACATGTTGTAATTTGAAAATCTGTTTAAAGCTGTAGTCAGTGGGGTTCTTTTCAAATTGGTCTCTAGTGGCCATCTTCAAAGGCAGTGTGATAGTGTTGGGTCCTGTGATGTCAAAAGCTTGGAAGAGAGTGAAGTGCATTTGTAATCTGCATCCTGGTTTAGTATTTGATAGGACATTATGTGGTAGTTCAGCACCTTATGTCCCAATTCATTTATGGTGCTGGGGCATTTTCACCAGTGTCTTTTTCCTGTTTTCTCCCCTTAAAAGAAACTTGTTAAAACCCAGTTATGGATTGTCCAGGAAGGTAATTACATTAAGTGTTTGGGTTTTGTGTGAGGTGTTTGGGGGTTTTTTTTGGTTTAAATTTATTTTAAAATAAAAGAATCAATGTCATAACATTGCAATTTACCAAACACTTTAAATAAAAGGATTACAATACAAAAAGTAAACCTGAAACAGAGAAGGACTGTTAGAAATCGAAATGTTAAATTCTGTGAAGAATAAATAATTGCTTTTAGTGATACATAAAGCTGTATTTTGAATTTAGCAGTACCCTGAACAGTTTTTAAAGGAGTTCTTTACCTTCTTGCAGTGGACGCATCTCTTGGCTGTGCTGTAATCGCTCTTCACCATCACTGTGTTGCTCTGGTGTTATAAATCAGAAGAGGAGAGTTATACTGACCCTGTCCACAAAGCCATGTGAGCAAGTGCTCAGTGTTGTGAGTTGTCTCCTGACCAAGGGGATCTTGTTCATGTGCTTGAAGCTGAGCACGTGTTTAGATGCGGTGGCAGTGATAAGTAACGCTTGAATCTGGGTCCAGGTTTTTTCAGAGATCTCAATAAGTTGTTGTAAAGCTGGGTGTGTGGTGTCTGAGTGCTTTTCCAACTTAGTAATCCTTCGAGCATTTGGCTGAGTGTTAAAACTGCATCCATGCTTCTTGCATACTTTTTTTTCTGACTAAATGCTAGACTTGTGATGCTGAAAGTGTGTAATTGTTCAGCACTTACTTCCTCCTACTTTCTTTAATTTGAGGATTTGTTTTGACAGCTAAAATTCTGGTGGTTTTCTGGTTTTCTGCTGCAGTAGAACCTATGAACAGATGTCAAAGCAGAATGTTTGTGTCTCCTATTAAATAGCGAAAATTCAATTTCTCCATTAACTCACAGTTTTCCCACCCAGATAATGTAAATTTTTGGGGGATTTTTTTTGTATCATCCCCTATCACAAATTTTCATCTGGTGGTTTAATGACTTAAAGCTAAAATAATATATTTTTATTTGCTGAACAGTTTTTTTCATTTAAAGATACACTTTTGATGTTTGATCCAATGCATATATTTTCTGTGTCGGAAATTTTTCTTCAGTTGGTATCGTTAATCTTAGTTTCTGAGTAGATTTTTGTTCTGTACTCTATACTTGAAAGACTGGGTGCACCTTGCTTACTGAGTAGGTAAAAAATGTTTAAGAATTTTGCTTTCTATAGGACAAAGAGATTACTTAACTTATTTTATGAAAAATGCATCGAATTTTTAATTATGTTTTTGGAGTATTCAAATCTACTTAAAAATCATAAGTGTTTGGGGTTTCCTGTCTGATACTGCTTCTTTACCCTTCTGTAGAACACTTATTTTCAGTTTTCCTAATTGCTTCTCAAGAAATGGGATTTTTTTTCTTCACTCTTGAGGAAACTCAGGGAAAGTGCTGCCCAATGGTATAGGGAGACTGGAAAGCACAAGTGTAGTAAATTAACAGCAAAGTTATGCTTCTTTTTGGATGCAAGCTGACAAAAGCAGAGAAATCAAAAGGTGTGCTCTGCTCATAGTTCTGTTTTGCCTTACTTATTTTGTGTGGTTACTGTAAAGGAGAGTGGTGCAACATTGCTTTCTGTTTAAAGTTTAGATGTAACTAAATGATAAGATGAAAAGTGAAGATAGAAAGTCTTAACTTAGAATTTCCTTTTTTTTTTTTTTTGTCGGCTAATATTTCACCTTTAATACTAAATATTTGATTTGGCTGCCATTTTATCTGTCAATTTGTATACATTTGCTTTCAGTGAAAAAGACTTTATCACAGTCATTTTTTAGCTAATATTGTATTTGATGTAAAGAAATGTTTGCAAACCAGAGAAGATAAACAATTTCCTTGTCATTAATTCTGTATTAGTGCATTGTTAAAAAGAACTGTCAGGTTGCCTTTCTCCAGGAAAATTAATTCTAAATTCTTTGCTGGAAGTGCAAAAGAATTTTGAGGCATTTGCTATGTAGGCAAAGTGATTAATCTATGCTGGCCACCCTTGATACCATAATGCTAGATACTGGGAGTAAATTAATTGGGGGAATTGGGAAAAATGGGATGTTTAGTAGTCACGGAAGCATTGTGTGTAAAATAAACACCTTGCTGAGTGTTTGTGTGTCATTTTTCTTCCTGAATGTGCCACCTGCAGTACTTGCTGCTGGCATGGGAGTGAGGAGCAGGGGCACTTGCCCCATTTGGGGCAAGCTCACTGATCTAACCTTTTTATTTATTTACTGATTTTCTTGCTCACATCATCGTGCCTCTCAGTTTGAAAGAACACAATTATACGTGGGCTTCCTTTCAGCTCACTAATATGGGAAATAAACTTGGTGAAGGTGCAGCAGCAGGGGCCTGTCACAGCTTGCATGGAGGCTGATCCTTGTTTGGCCAGGGCAGGGCATCGGTCCCAGCCGTTCCTGGTCCCTTGCGACCGTGACCTTGAGCTGGCTGGGTCAGAGGAGGAGGAGGGCATTTGCCTCTGCCATACCCTGTCATGCCATACCCAGTGCAGACCTGCCTTACCTGCCCCCGTGAGGCAGAAGCTAATGCTTTGTAGTTTTCCTCCTGGGATGTTTTTCTTAAATGAGTAATGATCTGTTTGCTGCCTCAGAGTTCAGCTGTTGTCAGATACCGAGATCATTGTTCTGTATCTTCAGTGTGTTAAGTGTGGGCTCTGCAGAAAAAGATGGTATGGTGCAGTGTTCATACCCCACTGAGCCCACCCTACATCTTAAACTTCTAGACTGCCAGGCTTTTTATTAGCCTCCAGACTTGCCTGAAGGTGGGATCATTTGTTTTGGGCTCAGGGATTATGCTGGATTATGGTTTCAGATACACATGTAGTCCCCCTGCTTTCTTCTTCCGATTCCTCATCAGTGGCATCTGTCTGATATCATTTTGTCTTCAAGTGCTGAAGAAACTTGAGGGAAGACAGTGGGTGCTGTCAGTGATGGAAAGGGATGGGAAAGTAGTGGTTCTTAAGTTAAATATAGATAAATTTATGTTTCAGTTGGGCCAGAGATTAAATGTTAAAACTCTTTGGGGCCCTAGTGATGCCATTAGTCATTTCTGCCCTCATTTGGCTTCAGATTGCTGTTGCAACTCAGGTGCACATGGATGAGCATTCGTGCCCCTGGGGCGCTCTCCGTGCCCTCTCACAGCATCTGTGAGCAGCACCAATGTGCAGCTCTGCTTCCCTTCCTGGGCAAGAAGAAAGGGTCTCGTCTCCCCTTCAGAAAGTCACCTGCCAATGTGCTTTTACTGCTGTCATTTGTGCTGGCAGGTGTGAGATACACTTTGTATGGCAGTGGACTAGGCTGTGCTATACTCTTACTGTGAATTACACAGAGTTTTTTGCTAGAATGGTTTTGACTGCACTCTGCAAAGCTGCAATTACCAGCAGTTTTTGTTGTAGACAGTTCTCGAAATGCCCCTTTGGGTCAGGACAGAGTCCCCAAATTTAATTAAATAGACCAAATACTGTAGGATCTGGGCCCTAGCCTGTGCCTGGTTGGACTTGTATAGAAATTTTGGTTTTATACAGTTTTCAGATTTAAATATTTCAAAATATTTAAATATTTGCTGAGGTTACCTGAAATTGTGGATTAGGAATGAAAATAAATTACCTAGACTGCAATTCAGTACTTGTTTGCAGCTGACTTTAATATCAGTGCCTCTCTTGGAATTTGAGAAAAAAAGGATGAAGAGCTCATAAGTTTCTTAACAAATGAAATATGGTAGGCAAGTATGAAGAGAGTGAAATAGGTTGAAGGAAGTAAACAATGGTTAATTCAAGTCTGTTCTCTCCTGTTCCTAAATGCTTGTTCCAGCATTGCTGTATTGTCCACAGTCTGTTCCTTGTCTCAGCCCTATGGGCTAAGGTTTCTCTCTTGCAATAGTGCAGATGAAAATAGGAAAATGTTTTCAAAAATTTGTTTTGATTGAGCAGCAAATGCTCGAGATATTACAGCTGGTGATGCTTTGTATCGTGACCAGTTGTGAAATTCTCAGTGACAATGGGACTGGGCATTTATCTGGTCTACACTTTCTTGTGTTTGGAGCTATAGATGTTGTGGGGGAAAGTTATTTTTGTAAGATATTTTGTTTTCTTTAGCTGTGCACCCTAAAAGCAACAAAACCACAAAAACTCTGCTCCAGGGTACAGTACAACAAATTTAATCATAAGCCAGGCTTTTATGGCATAGTTTTGAGCTGTAATGCAACATTTCCATAGTGCAGCAGGTAGTGTCAAAATAAAAAGGTATTTATGCTGAAAAGTGTACTTTTAACATGCTTTAAGAGGGCAGTTAAGCGGTGTGAAGTAGCTTATCATTAACAGGCATTATCTGGTATGGAGGTTTAGCCAGCCACTAAGTATTTGCTGTAACTTTGATGTCACAGAGTGCCATCAGGCTTTTTTTTTTTTTCCTTCTTCCTACTCTGGTTATGCTCCGAGTTCACACAGGTCATGTAAACTTGTATAGTGCACATTTTTCATTACCTAAGGCGTGAAATTGGCTGAAATTTTGAAATTGGATGTTAAAATTTTAGATGTAGAGGTCATTTAATAATTATGTTTGTTTCCTCCGGTTGTGTTGCCAGTGATGCATACAGTGCAGCCTTTTAAATTGCCTCTCTCAGAGCTTTGTAAAAATCAGATATGAAAGAATTAAAAATTCATTGGAGGTTATGGTTGTGAGTTTGACCGATGAAAGGTTGAGTGGTCAGTTCATAAATGTTCCTGGGTAGCCTGACTTGTGGCTTCCCCAGGGTCACTTTGTGCCCTCTTCTGGCCTGAGCGTTGGTCTCATAAAGTACAGGAAGATTGTCTTCCATCAAAAGGTTGAGTAAAATTCAATGATGGAAAAGCAAAGCAGTCCACAAATTGGCAGAGAACTTGAAGTACTGACTAATTCTAAAACCTTACTGTATGCACTCTTATATATAAAAAAAAAGAAAAGTGGAAAATACATTATTTTCAGATGATAATGTAGTAAATATTCCATTACAGGAATGCTACAGGGCTGGTTTGGTTTTGTTGAGAAGATGCAGGACACTGGGAAAATAAATTGTTATTTCAATAACATGCAATTTTTCACTGGGCTTCCAAATATGGACAGGTGGGAGATCAATTTTACCCCTAGTATTGCTTAACTGTCTTAGGTGTTTAAGCAATGTCTACCTTTGTTTTCCTTATCTTTTTATATAGCTAGGATGAAGCCTGAATTTGGAGGATGGACTCCTCAAGCATAAGGGTTGCATACTTCAGTTTAGATGGGGGAAGAAAATCAGAATCTTGCAGAAATTCACAACTAAGCCCCAGCTGGCCTCGCAACACTTTTAATCTGTGGTTTTGCAACAGAAGGTGTCAAACAGAATGTATATGTGCACTGAATTGTATATATATTGAAGTGGTTACAAAGTACTTTGTAGACCAAAATGAAAATATTTTAGTTAAAATAATGCATATTAAAAAAACCTCAAACAAACCACCTTAATGATTAGAGGTACGTGGCGTACATGGCAAAGGTACAAAAGTCAAAACCTTGAGGGTTAATAGTTTTCTGAAAATAGGTTAATTGCAATTGATTTGCCTAAGTGAACTAGAAAGTATTTGTTCTCAAGTATCTCACAGATTTCCAAACAGCCCTGTACAAGTACTAATTGTTGTTAACTCTGGAGGTTAGGATTTAAGCAGTAACACCAGCACTAGTCACTAGTCACAAGGCTGACAGAACTGCTCTGGTGGCACAGACCTGGCTCTGCAGCTGTGTCTGATTTAGAGGTGAGACTTTCCTTCCTCACTCTTTCTTCCACCACTCCACACATGTGCTGATAAAAATAAAATAAAAGTCATTGTAGATTGAACTACACTTGGTAGGGAGAAGGGTGGGTTTGGGCTAAGCCATTAGTCCTAGTCTTAAATGATAATGGGCTGAGGTTCCAGCTCTGCCACAGAACGTGCTGCCGCAGACTTCTCATGTGCTTGTCAGCAAGAGGCCTCTCTGTGCCCTGGTCTGTCACTCCTTATAAAGTGGATGTGTAGTAAATAGTGGGAGAATGCTACTAGTGACCAGCTTGTCTTTTGATGCTTCCTTTTTGGAGCAGGCATCAAAACTTATTTCTGGGGCACACTGGCTGTCTGATCTCCTGGAGTCCTTTTAGGCTGCTGTAGAGTAAACATCTGGCAAGTGGTAGGGGCAGCTCTTTTCACTGAGTTTTGGAACAATCTTGCCGGTATTCAGGGCTATATATGAACGGACTGTACTGTAAACAGCTTAGGACAGATAGGATTTTAATAGATCTGCAGGGATCAGTCAACGTGTGAAACGCTGGAAGGTGAAAATCCATTCTCTGCACTGGTGCTGACAGCTGGCCTTACATTTTTGTGGTGGTGATCTGTGCTGTTCTGTTAAGATGGGGTAGTTTTTTCTTTCATTAGCAGGAAATTTGTTATTTTCTGGTCTGAACTCACCCTAGTGGCAATTTCCAGACAGTGAAATATTCCTCTGAAAGGCCAATATTTCTCTAATCTCCTTGTTGTAACAATGATCTCAGCGGAAAAAATTTCTCTGTCCATATTGCTATTGAGGTATTACCTTCTGGGTCTGCCTGGTGATCCAGAGAGAACATCTTGGAAAGCACTGCAGAGTCAGAGCTGCAGGATGTTGTACAGCTTATTTTACCTGAAAAGGATTTCCAAGGCAGATTGCTGTTAACGGCCACACCAGCTGTTAGGAGGACATGACCTCCTCCTAAAAACCATTCTTGTACCAAGGACCAGTCCTTTGAATTTACTTCCACTTCTGCCTCTTTAACCCTTTCTGGCATCCTTTTGATAGACTATTAGTAGTACCAGTCTTGCATGTAAAAAATGTGAAATGCTCATTTTGTTTTATGTGGCTGCTAGTGTTTGATCTCAAACCTCCCTGTTGTTTTAACACGGTGTGTCTGTAGTACACACAGTAACCCCTGCTATAATGTATCCTTGCGTTAGGCACTCCTATCAAAGGCTCGATCCAGTGTAAGACATTATTCTGTTACATTAAATGCAAAAATCTGTTTTTTTCTTTTCCCCCTCTGTTGTTTTTTTCTTCCCCCATCCCACTGTGCATTGTATAGGCTTTTTATTTACTCTGCCGGATTGACAAGATTATAAACGAGAGCTGCATGTGGAAGCCTCTAATTTTTCATAAGTAAATGAATTAATTTATCATAGCTGTTGTGTTTTATTGCTGTCTCCATGCCAGACTGGCCAGCTTCTTTATTCCCCCTTTTACCTTCTAAATACTGAATCCATGTCATTGTGTTTGACAGCTTTCTGATTCCCCTGTCAGATGCAATTTGGTGCTAATCACATTTTCTTTGCTTAGTGTCAGTGATACAGGCCATGCATAATATTCCTGTATGTCCACTTATTTACTTGAAACACAGCTGAAATGTCTTGGGCATTAATCTGATGGAGCTACTACATTAAAATGCAAAAATGATGCTTGAGTAGTAAGATAATGTGGTGTGGCAGATGTGCAGTAGATAACATTGAGGCTAAACTAGTGATCTTTACCAAGCCCTGATCCATTTTGTTTGTTGGGTTTGCATACCTTTTCATTAAAAAAGATTGTAATCAGTTCTGGTTCATTAGAATCGTGTCACTTATAATTTAATTTCTTGTGATCACACTATGAGAAACTGCTTCTATTCTTCCTTCCACTCCCCATTTTTTAAGTACAGGTTATTTTTTTGTTTATTTTGTTTAAGTTGTGGGACATATTTCATATATGCCAACTTTTAATGGGAGTGTTCAAGTCTTTCGGTTTGAAATGTTTTAACTTCCTGTTTTTTCATTCATACATCTCTGCAGTTTTCAAAGCTGCTGTTATCCAAGTCCTGAATATTTAAAATTTCTGTAAGATGTGGTAGTCTGTTATTGAAAGCTAGAGCATGCTGTAGGTGTTCATCTCCTAACTCCTTCAAGGGTATGTTTGCAACACTTATGCCTTAACTGTATTGAAATTATATTTCATAGTATGTTTTTTTCACTTACCTATAAATGCTTTTTTGTTGTTTTGAAATCCTTCTCTTCCAGCAAAGAAAAGTGCATGTTTGTAGAAGACCGTGAAACTATAGGTCCCTATAGTACATATCAAGAATTTGGTTTAGTTAGTATTTGCCTATTGAATTATGCATTTTCTTTGGGTTCTGCATATTTTTGTCTACTCTGAAATACTGCTATCTACTCCTCTGCTACTGTATAGAAATAGTGATGATGGCTTGTGAAAGACCCAACTGCTTTATAGGCTGTTGAAATTTATTCTCCCTTTGAAAGAATGTGCTTAAATATGAGATTTGAGAAAGGCTGTAGTGTTGATCTGTCATAAAATGGATGAATTTTGAGAAATGTATAGTTAGGAAAACATTCAGACTAGTGTATGCTTGTCAGCCACATAGACAATTAAGGATTCTTTTTCTAACAGCACTGTCTACATATGAGCCTGGCAGCTGAGTGTCTTTATTTTAGAGTACATACTGATGTTAGGAGTAAGAGCTTCTGCAGAGTGAATCAGCAGTTCTAAATTTCCCATCTCTTGGTATGGGAATTCTGTTCCCACACAAAGAAAGAGATCCAAAGTTGGAGAACACGCTTTATGGAGAGCACATGGATTCTGCTTAACAATATTTGCATGTCTCTGCAGACAGACTATATATGCTTCCAATAAAGCATTTTGGCAAGTAATTAAAGTGCAAGTCATTACATGTTGGGGGTTTCTAATGATGTTATTTCTTACAACAGGCTATTTTGTGTATTCTGTGAGAGCTCAGGGTTCTTTAAAACTGAAGTTTCACCTGAAACCCTGAATGAAGAATTCTAATTTCAAATACCTTTCTATTTATGTGGTGTCTGCTTATGTGTGCTTGAAGCAATATGGACCCTGATGCTGAAATTCTTTCCTTTTAAAAAGGGTAGGTTAAAATTCCTTACTGCTTTTTGCAGTAGGGGTGGTCATATTATTGACCTGCAGGGCTGGGGAGGCCTGTTGGATAACACATGGGAGGGACCTTCAGTGCCGAGATGTTTCATGGGTTTTGTGGGCAGTCATGGGGAAGTGATTTGACAGAGCACAGTGCTTCTTTTGTATGTAAAATTAGCATCAAGATTTTATAAAGCACTTGAGCTATTGACAAAAAGTGATAGTGAGGAAAAAAGATCATTTCAAGGGACTTAAGCGAAGTAGGCTTAACTCCAGGTTTGTGATGGATATCCTGTACTGTCTTGGATAAATCAGCTTCACTGTGCCTTTATATCTGTTAGTGGAGTAGGAATGATAATTCTGCTGTGCCTCACAAGTCTTCATTAAATACATATACACATACATGTACACACAGTACGCTCCTTGTACTTGATTATTTTTGTTACTTCTGTTGTTAGTGCATAGACAGAGTGTGCTGTTAGCAACAAATAAGCGTAATAAAACCAATGCAGTTTTCTGGATATGAAGGATTTAGGTGATTTACTTAAAATTAAGGAATCGGAATGTAGCCATTCTGTATTTTTTTATTCGTGGAAATGGAAAATGTTTAATAACTTTAATACGTCATCCACTGAGAATATGGGGAAATTCTTCATATTGTCTTACACTGTTTGTACTACATTAATTCAATGCATTTTCTTTTTTCTTTAAATAAACTAATACAATGCAAAGTGATTCCTATTTACTAGCAGAGCTGCAAGTATTTACTTCATGTTCCTTTTTCAGAATGCTTCAGCAGTGTTTGTATATGCTTTAAATTTCATGGATGATTAGTTTACCTTGTTAAAGGCATCTGAATCTATACAATGATAGTGGAGCTAGAACTGGGGGTTTGTGGTACCCTAAAATCATTTTACCTCACAGCTATAGGGCAGTTAATTGTATAATTTATTATACATTGCATAATATATTTGAGTGTGGATGTGAATTCTTTGATTTCTTTCACTTATATTTTGTTTTTGTTTTGGAAAATATTGAAAGGGTTCCAAAGCAAGATTGAAGTGAGTATATTCAACCCTTAGCCTCTGTGCCAAGACTCCCTGTGGTGATGATTAATTGGTAATGTGAACATCTGTGAGGGAATAGTGGAAGTGCCAGACTCTTCAGAGGGGCTATAACTAGTTGGTAGGCTTCATGCTCGTATGATGTGGAAGAAAGTACCCACAGTATATAGATAAATCACCTGCCATTAGTGACTCAGATGGTTTAACCTGTGTTTTGTAATAATGCCTGAGGAAATACTAGTTGAGTAACTTCCTGAATATTGGTGAGACTATGATCTGGTTGGATGTGCAGTACATCTTAGGGTATTTCTGCTGATGGTTTGGGTGACCTTGTTCTGGGGAGATTTATGGACTAATTAAGTTGGTCAACACATGTCCAAGATAAGGAAAACTAATGGTAGACTCCTACAGGTGTCAGTGGGAATATGACTACAACAGAGATGTATTGTGAATTTACATGACTTCTGTTAACATAATACTGGTTTGAGAATCTTGTACTCATGGATATCCAAAGAGAACCATGCTCCTTCTGTGAAAGAAGTGCATTTTTTTTTTCTTCTTCCCCCTAGAAGTACCATATTGTGGCTTTAAAAGACCTTAAAGGAAACCATCTAGAGACTTGTTAAAAATGAGTGATTGTTTTTCAAAGCTTGCTAAAAATACCAGCATGGGGGGAAACCCTATCAAGGTTGTTTTTCAGTGACATGTACTTACATCCCTGGTACGAAATGAAAGTTGAAGCAGCACTGTGTTTGGTGCTCTTGGATACGGGAACTTTGAGAAAGGGTTAGGTGCATAATCACATCAGCAGTTGTTGCCTCTTTTGTTCGCTTTTAATGCAGCTGCTAATGGATTCGTTCTTTTTATTTTTTTTATTTTAACAAAGCATCAGTTAATGTGAGAATTAATATCTGATAATGGGGACCAAGAAATCTTTGAATGTTAATGGTATTATGTGTGCTCTCTCTACCCCTTTATATTTGCATTCTAATAGGATTGGAATATTTTAATGGCATTAAAAAAAAAAATCTGTAAAAAGACTGAGTGTGGGTAAACCCTCAGTGATGCATTTTTGGATGAGAAATTTGGGTCACCAGTTGATTTCACTGTCAGCATAACAACTGTGTTGCTTGCAGAAGGGAAAAATACCTTAATACTTAGGAGGGTTATGTCCTGAGATCCTGTTTCCTAACCATAGAGTGAACTGCCTGAAGTCTAAGTGATTGAAAAGTAAACAAAAATGTAATTGGATTTGACTTAAATATATTTCTGCATTTATTTAAAAGAATCATTGATTTTCAGTGATTGATCGTCACTAAAATGTTGATATGCAATTAAATGTCTTTACATTAAATTTAACGCTTTTTTAAAAGAGGAAAATGCATTATATGCATATTTATGCAGTGATACTTAGCATACATTTATTCAGTCTTAATTTTTACATTTAACTTAGGAAATGCTGAGTGACAGTTCTTATTTAGTAGACTATTAATTTCTTCTTCATGGCTTGTGTCAAGCTAGTTTTAGTAATATAAGATCAATTAAAACTGTGGAGAACTAAAATGAATTTTAGTTAGGAAAAAATGAGTAACATTCTGGTTGTGTATTGGGAAGAGTTTTGTATTTAACACTGACATATTGAACAGAAGCAGTTTGCAGATGATGATGATAGACTATGGAGCTGATAAAGAAGATGAGACCAGGAGGAGTTCCAGGACCAGTTCCTCCTGGTCTTGGAGCTAATGGTGCTCAACTCTTGAGTTTTTAGTTGTTTTTCAGAGGCTGTAAGACAGAAAGAAAGACTAGTGAGCTTCCCTGTTTTTCGGTGCTCAGATGATTTTTCATTTTGAATGTGCTTTTTATTGAATTGAATTACCTAGATAAACTGAAAATGAGAATATACTCTTGGCATAGAATTGGCATCTATGGCTGTTGGTAGCTCGTTCATCTGTTCAGGACACTCCAGCTCTGTGTGGTGAGCTCTAGGCTTTCCCCTCTTCAGGTGTCTGAGTTTCCTTAAAACGTTGCATAGGAACATACTACTTGTGAACACTTTCTCTGGAGGATAGGAATTGTCTATGGAATCCTGACACCTCTTCTAGTCTAATTTGCATCACCTTACAGATGAGGCAGTAGACTGCCTCTCTTCCCTGTCCTGAAGCCCTGAAGGTCAAGTGGCCAAGGACTAGGTAGTTTTTAGTACGCTGCTGATAAGAGAGTAGGATGCAGCAGACCTGGAAGCACAGCTCTGCAAACTTCATTTTGATTAAAAACTGTATGTTATTCCCAGGTAACCTAAAGAGAATATATAGGAAAAAGCAAAGAGCAAAAATAAATTTTTACCACCAATGTGGTTAGAACTTCTGTTTAGAGTATATATCCTGTGCAATAGATACTTGGCAGATTTTCCTCCGTTGCTTAACGTCTCTGAAGAGTAGATTAATTTCGTTTGTTTTCTGTTCTTCAGCTTATCTGAAATCCCTGAATCTCTGTGCAGGGCAGATGTGGAGAGTGCACTTCTGGGCGTGGATCTTCTGAGGGAGGCAGAGGGAAATGCCTTTCTGGCATGATGGTGTTAGACCACAGAGCTCCCAGTAAGAGCAACCAAACTGAGCCTGGCCTTTAGGCACGAGTCTGCAGCCTCAGACTGTGTGGTGCCCAGATAAAACTTCTAGATTAAAGACTGAGAGAAAGGAGAAGGGAGTGGCATTTTTTTGCCTCTTAAACATCTCTCTCCAGTTTGTGTCAAAGTGGATAGTGGGCATCCTGGGGTTTGCCAGCTGTGGCTCCCATTCTTCGCTACAGTGTGTGTGTCTTGTGTTGTTTTGGTTTGGTTTTTCTTTTTTTGTAGGCTTGTGGGTGTGTGTGTGGGTTTTTTTGTTTGGTTGGTTTCTTGTTTTGTTTTGTTTTCTAAAGTAGTTTGGGTACCCAGATCTTTAAATCAGGAGTAAAGTTGTTTTTGGGGACCTGCCTGAAGACCAGCGTTGAATTCTTCAGCGTGTCTGCTGAGTTACTAATAAAAAGCTATTTAACTTGTATTGGATAGGAACCCCTGAGACTTGATTTCAGCTAACTGTGGAAAAACACTCTTACTTGGAAAGAAAATAATTTGGCTGGAGGATAAGGATTCAAGGCAGAGTGAATATATTTGTTAACTTGTCTGGAATCTTTCTTTGTGGATTTTTTCCCCTTGGGTTCTCTAAAGCCTAGAAAGCCTCAAAGAGCAGCACACCATTATGAAAATGATGTTTACCTGAAGGGGATTGAGTGCTCCGTTTGGCATAGCCACAGAAGAACAGAAAGCTGTACACATGCAGGGACTGATTCAGAGCAGCAGGAATGTCACTCTCACAACAGAGTACTGGGGTTTTTATCTTATGCTGGAAGAAAAATGTTAAAAAAAATCTTCCATAAAAGTAGATGAAGAACTGAATCAATATTGTTGGCTTTTTCTACCAACTTGAATATTCGTGTATTTCAGACCCTTGGAATGATGTCAGGTAACAAGGTGATGTGGCAATGAGGAAGGCAAATGTGATTCTACAGTGAATCCATTCGAGTCCTAGTTGTAAAGCTGGAAAAACATGAATTCTTCTTTACAGGGTCTGGTGAGACCTCAACATGGGTAGGTCAGGGAGGCCATTTGTCTGGAGGAGGCTAAAATACTGAGCTAGTTGTGTGCCTTCAGTTTTGATGACTGTGATATTTAATATTTTGAACATGCATGACAATGGAAAAATTTCAGGAGAATTTTCTGTTAGCTGAAAGTATTTTACTCCTCTCCCATTGTGTTGTTTATTGAGGAGTTTAGCTTACTTTTGAAAGTGGAGCCTGGTATATCATTTACTTTGAGGGTTTTTTATATAAAAATGCTTTGCTTTATGAATAGATCCCTTATAATTTGTAATGAGGAGTGGAAAATGGATGAACAAGCTTCTCTCTGAAAAATCACGTTTGAAATTTCTGAGTAATGATCTGAATGGTCTGAAGTAGTTTATTCCTGAGACATATCACTGTTTTGCAGAATATTCAAACTACTGTAATCAAAATTAAATTATGCCCTAAGAATGAAGATTATTTTTTCACAAAAAAGAAAGCTTCAGATCACATTAAAACAGTACTTTGGAGTAATAGGAGTCTGTTAATTGAATTCAACATGTTGGCTAAATATATTCTTCAGTGTTTTGTATTATTTGATAAAAAATTTTAGTTTCATTAGCGTAGGTAAGAAACAATGCTTGGTGTTTTGCACTGTATTCAATGGAATGGAAAAGTTACCTTTTCTTTCAAGGCTTTTCTTACAGAAGAAAGTCTCCTTAAGAAATGTTAAGATAATTTTAATCACTGCTCAGAGGTCAGACTTGCAGTCCCCATTTTTACAGCTAACTGTTACACGAAACTTTGCATCAAGGAAATGTCCAGCACTATACTTAATAGGGTATTGAAATTCAGACTTGGAAATGAGGTTTGTGTCAAAATCCATCTAATGAGCAATTATAATATCACTTACAGAAAATGTACTTTGGTTTTACTTTTTGGATCCTATACCACTGTGGAAGGACAAGAACATTACTGGTATTGTACTTTTTCAAATTACGGTTATTTTTTTCTTGTGCATTCTGTTTTAATAGGGTATGTTAATATTTGAATAACAAGTATCAATGCATGGGTATTAGAAGGGTATTATGTGAGATCTTGTCTGCTTGTAAACACATTGATGTCCAAGGTATGCATAACATACATGTATATATACGTTGTTACTGTCAGCTTTGCAAATGCCATTTTTCTCAGTTGAACTATGAATTTTAACTCTCAGAAAACCTCAAATGTTTAGTTTTACTGTGTATCTTGAACATGATGTCAACATTTAATTTGTTTACTAAGAAATTAAGAAACTTATCTATGAAATTATGTTGTGGGCAGCTAATGTTAGGGTAAAAAAAATGACTGAAATTTATAATATGTAGATCATTCTTTTAAGGAGTATAATGAGCAAGGCAGCAGTAGGATGTCTGTTGTGAACTGATTGCTGAAATGAGTAATTGTCACTGACGGGTTTTTTGTTATTGCCAGAGCTGTGACTATCTCTAGAAATGTTACTTCTAGTTTTATTGTTTTCACAGTAATGGTGCATTACGATGTCAAGCCAAAATAAATTTTTTCTAGTCCTTTTTTTCTGGTAGTACATTTTGGAATGTATGTTTCTGGAACTGCAGTGTTTGGAACCACTACGCTGCTTCTAAAGTTTCGGAATATTTCACGATTTTGTATGTTACTGATCTTCTGGGGCAGCATAACTTTATAGTTGTTGTAGAGTTCTTAGACTGGTTTGCCTTTAAAAAGAAGAAAACACAGTTCTTCTGTGAGTGACAATGGTTGACTTTGTAGTCTTCTATTAATGAGTGTGATGAATCAAGCTGTGTAAACTGACCAATTACTAAATAGATTCTGAGGGTTTTGGTGGCATTTCTGTTGCATTTCTGTTAAACTTCTCTCCTCTCCCCTCATGTTCCTCTGTCTCAAATTTTATGCATAAAAAGACAATGATGTTTAGGAGCTGTCTTTAGGAGCATGGTTGCTTGAGGCCAAGGTCAGCTGACTTCTACTGCTGAAGCATATAGGGTCATGACTTCTGAAAATGAGGTCACTGTGTGAAAGGCAAAAGGTATTCATTTTCTATTTTTTCAAAGGGCTGTGCATGCTTTATTATAATGCGCTAGAAACTGCCTAGGAATGCTGTTATTGACAGAATTAATAATAAACTAGGAGAGACTGATAGCATTAGTTTATCATTAGGGCCAGACCTTTCTTCATCAAGGTGACAACCAGTTTTGTAAGCTTACTTTTGCCTTTCTAGAGCCTGACATATAAACTGTCAGAGACAGGGCAAATAATGCAGTCTCACTAAGCGAGGCATCAGTAGGAATTGGACTCTTGGCAGTTGTAAATACCGAAATGTTTTTCTGCACAGACAGAAACACAGTGTGAGAACTGCATGACGTGTGGCAACATCCCAAGATTTATCAAGCCTGTCTGTGCTAATGGAAGTTGTTGTGTGTGCTGTGCTGTACAGATGGTTTTACACTTTCTGATGGGTTTTACAATTCAAGTATTTTTGTGCTGCTTTTTTTTTGTACTTCTGAAGTTTCGTTGCCCCATCCTATAATGTCCTCTAAAAAGATCAAAGCTGTTTCAACTCAAATAAATAGCTAGTTCATATGCTGTCACTGAGTAATGGGGGCAAAAGCAAAAACTTATTTTTGCACATGGTGCATGCTGTCAGATCAGTGAGAGAGAGGGAAAATAAAACTTGGTAGAAGTTGATCTGGGTTTGTCTCAGCTTAACATCTAGGAAGGCTAAATGCACACTCAAGACAGTAACCAAGGAAAGCAGTTTTGTGTATTTGGCACTTGTGAGGCCACAGCTGGACTGCTGTGTCTCCTTTGATGCAAGAAAGACGTTGACATATCTGGAGCAAGCTCAGCACAGGGCCACCAACCAGGTCAGGGATTGAACACATGACTTGAGGAGAAAAGGTGAGTGACCTTCATAAGATAAAGGGGATCTTGTTGCTGTTTACAGCTACTTACTGAGAGAGTATAGAGGATGCTACACCCTACCTCCTTGAAAGTCCACAGTGAGAAAACAAGAGTAAATGGGCATTAGAGGTCATAAGGAAGATCCTATTAAGGTATGAGAAACCTTTTTTTGCACTATAAGGAACTGGAACAGATGCCCTGATACTGGTGAAATCCACATCCTTAGAGATGCACATAACTCTGAGCAACCTGAACCAACTTTAAAGTTTGAGCCAAGTGCCAGCATGGCCTTACTTTGAGTGAAAGAGTGGATCAGTGACTTCCAGAGGACTCTTCCAACCTAAGTTGTTCTGTAGGCCCTACTTGTTAAACTGTAATCTGGAAAATATATGAAGGTTGAAGTGCTTAATACAAATTGGCTTATAACATCATAAATGATTGCCTAGATTATGAAGTGCCATGCAAATTCCTAAGAATTTGAGTTATACCCTCTGGTCTTACTCGAAATGATATAATGTCTCTTCACCACAGTTTACTTTGGTTTAAATTTCTGAGGATTTTCACTCGTCTCTGTAATCCCAAGGTTAGCAAGCTACCTCAGAGGACTCTGCTTCCTTAAATTTTGTATTCATTGAGTGCAGCTGAGACACTAGAAGGGAAAAGTGAGAACAAGTAAAAATTGTTGGTACTGCAAGTACATTGCCAGTGTACTGAAGGGCGATGTTTTCTTCAAGCATTTATAGCTAAGGAGGCTCAAAAACTTCATAATCAACTTCTGCCCATTTTATACAAAGCTGTGGAATGTTTCAGCCACCTTAAATGGCATCTTCATGATCAGACAGTTTGTGGGGATTTGGGAGAGTTTGCAAGCGTGCATGTGGATGTGCTGAAAAGTATACACATGGTATGAGGGGAGTGGGAAAGGAAGCTACTGGAAAGGAAGACTCAGGGTGCTGTGGGTGCTAGCAAGTGTGAAGCCATATGCCTGCTACCATCTCATACATGGCTGGATTGATGCTTGTTTGTTCCTGCTTTGGGATCCTTAGAAAACCTGTTGAAAAATATCCCAGCAATGAAGAAGCTTTGAGTCCAAGAGCTGCTCAGTTTCTTCTTGTGATGAAATGCTCCGCAGCAGATCACTTGAACATTTATTTGTGCCTTAAAACAGGACCGCCCAACAGTCTGGATTTTTACAATCCATCAGCTTTCCCAGGACTTCAAAAGCATCTAGAAAGGTGTGAGAAGGTGGGGAGAAGATATCGATGCTGGATAAATGTGCTGAATGGCAGGCAAGGTGCCTGCTATAAAAGTAGGAGTGGGAATGCCTGTGCTGCAGTAGGAATTGGGAGCAGTTCTCTTCATTTGGCTTTCCAGCCATCTGCCTCACTTCACCATGTGTGGCTTGGAGTATCCAGTGATGATGTGGGTTCTCTATTCAACAAGGATGCTTGTTCTGTCAGGTGGATTTTGTGAGGTTGTGTAACTAAACTGTTAATTTAGCATTGAAGTAGTATTCTAAGGTAAGATAATTCGTATTATGAAATTGCTATAATTCATGTTATGAGAGTGAACACTTATTGCTGCTTACCCACAATATAGTAACTAAGATGTCACTTTCATTTCTAAGTATAGACTCTTATTTCATGGCACAGTAAATTTTTCCTTTTCAGTGACTGATTACAATGAGTGCATTTGACAAGCACAGTTCTAGTAAGTAATGAAGTCTTTCGTATTAATTATCTACATTTTTTATAGTGCCATTTTAAACGGACTCTCCAAAATTAGCTCATCTTCTATGAAGTCCATATAGGTGAAAGTACTCAGTTTCAAGTTAAGCAGAAAGGAAATAATCAGTCTTGCAGTCCTCCTTGTATTTGTTTTTTTCACTTGGATAGAAGAAGAAAAAAAGCAAAGGGCATTTGTTATCTAGCAAAACTCAGAAGCTATTTCACATGAAAACATAATGAGTGTGACAGGCTACAAATAGCATTGAACATGAATCTTTTACAGAAGAAAAGAGAAATGTCCTTTGGTATATTTACTTCAATCAACCCTAATAAGGCTTGTTTTATGTGTTTTATGCATCCGCCATCATAATTATAAATCCTTGACATTTTAGCACTAGCATTTATATCTGCCAGGGAAGCTACCCGGAGTCAACCCTCAAGGAATGTCTGTATTGTACTGTGGATCTCTGTAACAGCTCTCAAGTAGTTACTAAGTGGCTTAAAAAATTACATCTCAGTCATGCTTGAAGGGCTCATCAAACTTTGCCACAAATATCAATGTTAAGTACCCAATCAGCTGCATTGTTTGAAGTACAGTCACATGTGCCCACGAAGGAATAGGTTGGACAGGAAGAAGAATTATAGAAGGGCTCATCAATCAGGTAGCTGTTTTGGTTTTTTTTTTTTTCCATGACCTTTCAAAAACTCCTTTCCCTTCCCCCTGGAAGAGCTGGGGCTTGAGCAGGGTCTGGTCTCTCTTCTAGGCATGCTACATTTCTTCCTATTTAATATTTTCCTTGTATCCTTGGAAACTTTTGAGAGCAGAGGCTACCAGTGTTTGTACTGGGTGCAGCAGGATTCTCTTGGCTGCTTTTGGACAGTACCAAAAAAAAAATCTGAATAATGAGGGTAGGAGAAGTGTCAGGTGGTCTTTGGGAAGATACTTTGGTGTATGTCATTTTGGCATGTAGGTAAACAAGATGAGCTAATCACCATAGCTTTCATGTAATGTATCTGTAATTTGTTTTCATATGTAGGTGTGAAGGAAGGATTGCCATATGGTGTGTATATTGGTATTTTTCCTTGACAGCCTTTATTTTAAGTTAAAGGAATTCCAAGGCATACTATTATGTAAGAATACCATTTCAAATACTTATCAGTATATACCAGAAGAATACCTTGAAAGAATGCTGAAGAAAGGTTGTAGAGCTCCAGGAAAGTTTTAAATTGAAAAATTAAATAACACTTTCATCCATTTTTGAGGTACCCTAATTACCTCAGTTCTGTCTATGTTGCACTGTTACCAGTCTTTCATCTTTTAACCATTTGAACAGGATTTTTTCATAAGTAATATATAAAATCTGATTTTACATTAATTAGTTTGTGGAGTTCTGAAGCAGCTTTCACAGTGGCTTTGTGAAGTTTTTTTTGTTTCAACGTATGGTACATTTTACTCTCAGTCATCTTGCCTTGATGTAAAGTCTACTTGTCCCCTCATGGGCATAAATTCAAAGTATCACTTGTACCTGTAGAAGAGTTTTTGTTAGGAAGGTGAACTCCTTGAAAGAACTGCAGAAATGTTCCTGCTGTTGTGGTCACGCTTGGTGACACCTGTGTGCACAGTGCTCTGGTGTGCTGTCATGGGAGTGGAGGCACAAACATTGGTCCAGCTTCGTTAAAAGAGACAGAGATCCATCACTACTGCAAGATTACAGACAGTGGTAATCTAAGGAAAATGTTAACTCAGTGATGTATGGACAGAAATTTGCTTTGTGTGGTTCACAGAGCTGAAGCAGCTGGAGGTGGAGAGTTGCTTTTCTTCCTAGTTTAGTTCCCTGAACTGCCCCACCATTGGTCTAGTGAGTTATAGCACTGGTGGTTGGGGAAAGAGGAAAGCTGGGCCACAGCAGCCTCAAAGTAGATGTCAGATTTTGAACTCTAAGATGGCCTGGTGCAAAGTGCCGGCTAAAAGGGAACTTTGCCTTTGCCTTGTGTTGGTGTTGGTGCTTGTGCTTGAGTGTCTTAGATGGCTGGAGTAAAGAACTGTCCCTGCCAAACATATAACTGAAAAGGGAAAGTTGCTGAAAGAAAGGAGAGGAAAAAAAGAGAAAAGCATCCCTGGATCCCTTTTAACATTACTCATATGTAGGTAGGCTGCTGTCAACTTCAGCCCTTTTCCATCTGTGTCTGGTTGTTTGCATGTGCAAGCAGCTGAGGAGAAGTGACGTTTTGATTTTATAATTTTTTTTTTAAATGTTATTTTGAACATTGCTGTACTCTGGTATCAGTGTGTCACATATAGAAACGATATGTGTCCTTCTACCTCTTTGGTACGTGTGTGTAGGGATAAATACAAGATTAGTCCTACAGACCCCAGATTGAGTGACTGGAGAACAAGGTAATGTGATACTGTGGTGAACATCAATTTCTGCTGTAGCTTGAGCCATTCTCCTTATGTCAGGAAGTTCAATGAAATAGTCACTAAGCTTTTCACTCACTCCTCCTGACAGCTCTTTGTTAAAATGCAGGTGCTTTCTGTGGAAAGTCTTTACTAATGGACCCCAAAAAGGGAGAATTTTCTAGCTGCGTTATTTCATAAGCAACTAATAGTCGCTCCCACAGGAGCCAGAAGCACTGGCCATCAGAAGTAAAGATATGGTTAAACTAAACAGTCTTGTTTCCTAAGTGAGCATTTGAAGTCATGGACAAGAATTATCTGAACAGGAAACAAATATGCCTGGAAGAAACCCACAATTTTACTACTTTCCGTTGTCCATAAGTGAGAGAAGAATGTAGATAAAGTGAATGTGAAAAAAAATTGAGGAAAAATATCCATCCAACCTAATGAAAAATTTAATACAAGTCGAGCATTTAATTCCTTTTTGTTTCTTACTATATAATTTTAGCTGTGGAAAATTGCATCTTTTCAATCACTCACTGATGCTAGCCTATGACTGAGAACTTCTCTTAGTGATTTTATCCTAACAGTAATTGAAAGCTGATTAATTCAATTGCAAACAAGCTTTTATTTTGCCATTTCTTCCTTAGTACTTTGTGTATATGCCTGGTGTCTGGGGTCAGAAAAGAAGCAGTGGTGTCTATTTTCTAATTCACCACAGAAAAGCTAGTAAAATAGACAGTTTTTAACCTTATTAACAGTAATCTAGTTGTCTAGTTGTTTGAAGAGAAATAATTATGAAACCTTTTTTTCTAAATTATTTATAGGGCAATGTAAAATCAGCTGGTTTTGGCTTAACAAACAAGTGCCTTAAAGCAAGATCTGTAACGTTCAAAGGTGACGATGTTTTTCTTCGGAATTCTGAAACTCCACGAAGTTGTTTATGTCTAATTGAACTTACTTAGCAAGCTCTAAACCAAAACTGCTTCATTTTGAATTTGGAAGGACTTCTTTTTGCTGCTTCTCGTGTGTTCGGTGCCTGTGTGAGCACACAGGGAGGCTGCGGTGTGTTCTCCTGCGCGCCCTGCGCTCCAGCACGTTGTGCAGCAGCTGCAGGCAGGGGGACAGCAAGGCTGCTGCACCTCGGGCGTGCAGAGTGCACGCGGTGAGTTTTGGAAGGGCCGAGAGCCCGCTGGGAAACGTAACATTCCACGTGGGAGCAGGGGTAAGGGAACACTTTTTCTCATGGGGATTTTTGAAATGAAAGTTTGAATTTATTTTTTTTTTATATCAGTACAGTGAGTACAGTAGTTCCCCAGGATAAAATACACTGCTGCCTCATGCTCAGTCCCTTTTTCAGTCAGTAACATCGTCTGCTATTAGTATTTACCCACCTTTTTGTTTATGAGGGTTGATCTTAATTGAATGCGTGTCTATTGCTCTCTGTGTTTGGGAATATAGACACATAATTTTTGCATAATCTTGTTTTACTTTTCTGCAAACTCTGCAATTGAAATATCATTAAACTATTGAAAGAACTGTGGCATAGGACAGTGTACAAAGTTGCTGTACTACAATAAATATTTATTTATTACTACAGTAAATATTTATGTTGTTTAAATAACCTCTAAAAAATGAGATGCCGGACTACAGCAAGTGTACAAAACTGAGTAATTTACACAGTTTACAAATATGTACATTAGTATTTTGGTGTCTTTAAAAAAAATAAAAATCATCTGACCTACTGAACTCTCAGTATTTGTAAATGTTGAACTGGTAAAGAATAAACTAGTGTTGCTGTTTTTATTATATGTTTGTGGGGGATTTCTTAATGTGTCCTGAATTTCTTTTCAGTCAGAAGAGTTTGGCAGTCTGTTCCAATGAAAGAATTTTCCATACTGGAAATTAGAAGTCAATTATGACAATTATTTTTGAGTAGTTGATTTATATAACCTTAATTGTATTCATTCTCTTTGAAAGGCTGAAACAGATATTTATAATACTTTGGTTGCTTAGCAGTGTATTTATGTTAGATTTGCTACTGATAAGATGCTCCTACAACTGCAGTCCTGAGGAGTTATCTCCCAATTAAACATTTTAGAAAACAAATGGCTGCTTATTTCATTGGAGAAGAAAGGCATTGCATCTTTGCTACCTCCACATGCAGTACTGTAGCATCTCCCACGCTGCAAAAAACTCTAGATCATGTTACTTAATTACTGGTGTGTTCCATACTGTGAAGAAATACATTTTCTTTGGGTTTTCTAATCTGTCAAAATAGTGCCTGGATGTAGACTAGGGAACTGTGGGCTTCTCGCAGAAGTCGCTCACAAATGACGGCAGTAAGAGACTTCCCCGTTGCCAGGCGGGTGTCCGGCCTGTGTGGTCTAGCTCAGATGGACTCTTCTTCCCAGCGTTTGCCAGGCCATATTGCAGATGTTGGCCAGATGTTGGCTTGCACTGTGCCCTCCCTGCTCCGGCTTGGAGTGTGGAAATGGAATGTTGGTGTGGGTGCAGTTGGGAAGGGAAGTAGTGGCAGAGGTGGCATCTTCTCGTGCCTCTGCTGCAGGGGGAGAGGAGCCGGTGGGTCTCCATCTGCTGAACCTTCTTGATCAGTGAATGTGACAGGTACTTCAAGTGGCAGAGCTGCTACAGTCATCAAACCACTTACAATCCTTCCATATAATTAGACAGGAGAAGATCTGGTCATTTTATCCACTTTCGGACGCTGTGATTTCTGTCCCTCAGCTTGCCTGAACCCAGCTGTTTGTGACCAGGTGTCAAGGCAGGTGTTTGACTTGTAGTCTGTTAGCTCTTGGGCGGTGTCACCCAACACTAGGGCAGGTGCCGTAGGGACCTCGCTGACAAGAGGACATTATTGTTGCCATTGAAACTTTATTTTAACCTGAGCCCTCTGCAGGTCAGGCGGGTGCCCACTGATATCCTCAGTCCCGTGCAGGGCAGGGCCTTCAAACGCAGGACTCCCTCAGCCCTCAGGAGCAGCACCCGCCCGTGTCCCTGCCCTCCCTTAGGGGCCCTTGGAAAGGAGCAGTGGGCGTGTGACCACCAGCCCCAGGGGAAGGGGTGGGGTGCACCAAGGTGAGGAGCAGCCATGCCGGGCATCCAGGGGAATGGCTGTGGGGTGGCCACGATGCAGTCGGCCTCTTGGGGCTGGCTGGTAGGTAAAAGCTGCCATATCTTACAGCTGTCAGGAACCCGTGACCTGGCTTGCCTGTTAAAATAGCTTTATATTATCATTTTTGCCAAGGATTCATTTGAACTAAGGTGGACTAAGGAAAGGTACAGTGCTTAGAAACTGCAGTATGCAGTAGTGTCGTATGGTAGGTGAGCCTGTGAGAGAGGCAGTGCACAGCCAGACTGCTGCTCTGGTCTCTGCCCGTGACCCGTGGAAAATACTCCCAGAAAGCACATAGATATAGGGTGCTTATAGCATCAGTTTCTCCTGGTTTGCCTTTCTGAATTTTACTGCTACATGTTTGGGGGCTTCTGAGGCTGAGGTAGTGCTTGCATGTTTCCATTTAAGAGTTTTTGCTGGTGTTTTCCATTACTTTATCTGATTTTTTTTTTTTTTTAACTAATTCCTACTTTCCATCTTTGCAACATCCTGGGGCAGTAAGCATAGAGTATTCCAATGTAATGCAGAATTTAATACGCTAGGGTGTGAAACCAAGGGGAAACTCGGTTTAGTTGAGGAATTCAGTTGTTTGTTCCCATCAAATCACAGCTGAACTCCATTTATTCTGTTTTACATTGCTAATGCTCAAGTGAACTTTGTATTCTACCACTATCTACAGTGCTTTCAGTGCCAGGGTCCTACACAATCTCCAATTTCCTCTTTATTAGTAACAGCCTCTTTCTTAGAAATTAAATTTCCCCAGCAAAAGTGAGGCAGAGAAAACAAACCCTTTGGTGGACAATGATTGTGTAACTTAGTGAATCAGGATGGACTTCCATAATAACATGAATAGTCATTTCAGAAACAAATGAAAGAGATCATAGGGTAGGTTTTTCTTTTTTTTTTTTCCTTGGTGCTGAAGAAAATCGCTGTGATCTGTTGGTGTCTGGATCTAAGTTAGGTTTTTTGACTGTATGTAGTTGTGGGGCATAATGATGGCCTGGTGATGATGAATGCAGTGTGAACACTTGGGTAGTTACCCTGTTATGAAGGAATAAGACACAAAGAGTTGTCCTTGTTACTGGAAATAATCTTTCCTATATGCTTTGGACAAATAAAAATCAAATTGTATGTTGTATAAGCTAGTTGTATGGCCATGGAAAGGAAACAGGCTCCATATGGAAAAGGAGAGCAAGTTTTCTACCTAATTATTTAAGGGGTTTTGTGTGTCTCTGAAATGTGCATTGGTAAATATGAGCTGACACATTTCTAGCAACCAAATTATAAATGAGTGGAAGACCTGAAAATGTCAGTTTCTTCCTTAGAAGCACTTCAGGATTTTTCTTTTCCCTCTCATACGTTCATTTCTTCCCTTGGGCAAATGAGTTTATTTAAATGTTTGTCTGTGTTTTTCATAGGGTATAATTGTTGACGCATCTTGGAAGTGTCAGAGGAGATTTGATGTACTAGTATTTTTATAGAAAGTGTGTGTATGCATACCTTAAAATAACACAGAGATAAAAAGTAGTAAGCCAATCCTTTAAACTTGTTTCCATGTATATCTTGATACTGCCTAATCAGTTTTTTGTGTTGTGACATTTTTCATGATTAGCGGGGGAAAATATTAATCTGAAGGAGTTCAGAAAAAATAAAATAAATGAGCACCTTAAGATGAAAATATCAGGTACAGTAATTATTAGGCACAAGAACTATGTCATATCAGGTGATGGGGTAGCAAAAATGCTCCTCTGGTTTTGGAGAGGGCTCTGGAGTGCCAAGAGTCCTGTTGGTTGAGAAAAACATGTCTTCTACCTCGTTTAGATTCATAGGGAATCAATAATTTTTTGTTTTGTTTTCCCAGAGCTGTTGCACACTTAACTGTTTTCCTGGAACTGTAGCACAATATACACCCAGCCATATGTATGTGAGTCCCTTCTTGATGAAGCTGCATACACACGTCTGATCACTTTGTATCAGTAGGAACCAAAAGGAAGATCCTTATGAAAGGCCAGATTAACTGAGGCAAAAAGTAATGATTCTGGTGATTTTTGTCATTTTCATGTCCACATTAGTGTGAGCTTGGACATCAGACTTCACAGTCTGTCACTGCTTACTCTTGACCTTCCTGTGTTTCTGAGGTGGTGGAAGAGTCAGTGACTGAGGGACAGTTTTCAGAAACAGTGTACCTGGTGTGAGCTTGCAGGAGAGAATGGGAGGAAGTCATTGATGCATGGTGGGTAGAGAAGTGCAGGTGTATGTGTACACAGCTGAAACTCATCCTTACAGAGACACAGGTTGGACAACTAGAGAGACTTCACACTCTGTCATTGTGCTGGATTTATCTTGTCCTTGGAATGTAATTATTATGTTCTTATAAATAAAAGGTACATCTATTCTCTTAGTACAGCTCCTGTGGTTGTGCTACCTTTGTGCAGCCTGTCAGTCAGCAGCACTAAAATTTTTTAGAATAATAACACCCTCTACCCCAAGAATTAAATGCTGTTCTGCATTTTTAAGCATATTCACCTGTAAGTGTTTTGGAATAGTGTAAAATGCTCACTGATGTAGCATGCTAACTCTGAGAAATACATGTCAGCACAGGGCAGTGCTGAAGCATATACTTAAAACACTTTGAAATCATAGTGAAGTCTAAACATAAAAGTACATGCTTTTTGGAATCTCTATGTTTGTTGTTAGCTGTTTTGAAATAAGGTTGTTATTTTTATACTCTAAAGAAAGGATAAGTTTTATTTTTTTTAAAAAAGAGTGAAGACTGGGAATACTTTAAGTACACAAACTGTATTATCTTTTGTTTTGTTAGCTGATTGCTGTTTATGATGAACAAGAAACTCACCATAAGACTGATGGCACCAATGGCAATTTGACAGACAGAAATAGCCCAGACTCTTTTGAGACGGAGGTGGCAACTCAGCTGGCGGCCTTTCAGCCCATTGGTGAGATTGAAGTGACTCCTTCTGCCCTAAAACTGGGTATGTATATCTTAAATGGTTTTTTTTTCTTTTTTTTCTTTTTTTCTGTGAATGTTTTAGTCTGATTTTATATATTTAAAAGTTATGGGCTTTTTTAGCATCCCGTTGCCTGCCTTGGAATTCAGTGAATACAGTTCAGTGAAGGGCCTTGAGGGGAATGAGGAGTATGAGGAGTGCCTGAGATTACTTGGTCTGTTGACCCAGAGAAGAGAAGACTGAGGGGAGACCTCATTGCAGTTACAACTCCCTCATGAGGGGAAGAGAGGGGCAGGCACTGATCTCTTTTCCGGGAAGACCTGTGACAGGACCCGAGGCAATGGTCTGCAATTGCATCAGGGGAGGTTTAGGTCAGATATTAGGAAAAGGTTCTTCCCCCAGAGGGTGGTTGGGCACTGGAACAGGCTCCCCGGAGAAGCAGTCACAGCACCAAACCTGACAGAGTTCAGAAAGCTTTTGGACAATGTATTCAGGCACATGGTGTGACTCTTGGGGATGGTCCTGTGCAGGGCCAGGAACTGGACTTGATGATCCTTGTGGGTCCCTTCCAATTCAGCATATTTTGTGATTCTGTAAGGGTAAAAGCTGGACTTTTGAACCACGTGGACTGCAGCTGAGCATGGCAATTTTGCACCTGAGCCTTGTGTCCTGCTGTATGTTCTGCCCATCCACACAGGTGGGATCTCTTTTTTTTTTCTCCCTTCTTTGACTGGGTAGGTTGCTGACAATCTTTCATTGTAATATTGTAAGAGTGCACGGGATGAAACCTGAGCAATGGATTTTCATATAAGAAAGTCATTGAAAAAACCCCAACATTTTTATTGATGAACCTGGGTTCAATGAGTGGAAAACTGCTGTGTGCAAATACTTTTACTGATTACCTGAGCTAGTGCCCTGTTTTGGGGGTGGGAGGTGGAAAGGAGGAGATGCTGGTTGCAAACAGTTCAGCTTTTTGCCTTTGAAGAAGTTGTACAGCTGGGTCTGTTTGCCTTTCTCACTTTCAAGTGAGCAGACTGTCATTAAGAAAGGCTTCTGCTTAATTCCCTCTTACATCAGAGAGTACTACATGAACTGTTACAGCTCTGGTCCCCTGTGTTGTTTAAGTGTGCCTGGAAGGCCAGGAGTTCAAACACTGGTTTCCAATTATAAAGAGCTGGAGTCTTGTATGTTGAACACAAAGCAGTTTGAAATACTTTCTTGGATTGAAAGTAGGCTAAGCTGTCACCTAAGCACTAGATATAGAAGCTTTCAAAACCAGATTGAAGGTGAATGCTCTTACAGTCTGTCTGTAAAGCAGCATTAAGCAGATGAATAATGCTCGGGAGAGCTTTCTCTGCATTCCACCAGAGCCCATCTCCGAGTTCACCTCGTGTTCCCGAGTGCTGCTGGTGGCCTCCGAACGGTGTGCAATAAAACCTGAGGGTAAGGGGGTGGGGTTAGGATAGAAGTGCTGTCTCTAGTTGTGCTGCTCTCGTGGAGTAGTCCAGTTACAACTTCAGAAATAGAATGTTCACTGGTCTATTTTTAATTGTATTTTTAAAGGAAAATGCTAATTAACAAAAGAAATTTCTGCTAAAGCTCACTGGATGACGCTGTGTAGCTTAACTTCTAACAGAAGTCTGTACTCATTTTTATGCTTGATCTAGAAAATCCTGAAATTCAAGCTGCATGAGAATTTTTAGAGTAAAATTTCTGTGTTAATGTATCGCATCTGTTTTTTTTCTATGTTCTAGAATAGAAAGATCCTTTTCTATATTTAACAACACACAAGAATTTCTCATAACTAAAAATCTTGAGACAAGGCATTATTGACATAACTTGAACTCATGCATATTTGGCTGTGTTTTTGGTAAGCACGAGGTATTGAAAAGTTTGTAGCTCTAGGTTTGATGGTTGAGAGGTTTGCCACTTCATTTATTGCACATTTTTAAGTAGCACTGTGTTATCACATTTTAGCATGTTTCAGAAAGTAGAGATGGTTCTCCAAATACCTCTGAGCACTGTTTAAAAAAAAAAAAAAGGTGGTTTGTCTAGTGTACTGTTGAGCATAGATGGAGGGTTGGAGAGAAGAGTACTTCAGCCTCACACAATTTTATGTAAAGCAGTTAAGTGCTGAAGCTCTTGAGCTCACCAGTAAGCTCCCACATAGTTGATTTCAGAGCATTTATAAAATCCTTATACTACAGAGCATAAAGGCGACAAACTAGAACATGAGAGGAGCAATTAGGGTTCTGTTTTGTTTTCAGTGCAATACTAACATATATTTGAAGTTAAATTGGGTGCTTGCTTCCTAAAAAAAGGAAGACATAAATGTAATGTGTTTGTCTCATCAGTTCTGTTTCAGATTGGTTTATTTTACAAGGTAAATGTAAGATTTACTACCTGTTAGTCCCATAACTCAGTTTGTACTGGGAAATGTAATTGTTTTCTCTTCTGGATTTTACATCATGGTTTACAGTTCTTTGAACTTAATTTTTGCCTTTATCTTTTGTGTACAAGTCCCTGGACCTTAAATTATGTCCCTATTTCCATTAGAGGTAAATTGAAAAGTAAATGAAGAAATAGAAGGACAATTTGGTTGCATCAATATCATTGATGCATGAAACACAGTAGCCTGGCTTCCTGTCTAGTTATTGAATTGACTCCCACTTGCTAGCAGAAATAAATAATATTAATTTATAAAACTGTTGTTATTTTAGGAGCAAGGATGTGATTGAATATATATGCAGCAAGTAAGTGTTGCTTTCCGTGATAGAGCTGTGCTTCAAGAACTGTCATGTGCTTACCTTTCAGAGTATTTTTCCAGAATGCCTTTAGGGAGGAAATGCAGGCAATCCATTGTTATATGAATTGTCAGATTGTGGAGCAATTTTGCCTGTTAAATTCTGTTGGATGTTTTGTAGTTAATGAAACCAGATCCAAAGTTTTATGTAGAAACAGTGTTCGGTTAGTGCTCTGCTTGGAGAATACGTAGTGCTTGATGCTTAATAAGCACATGAAACTAAACACTGTTGACGGTCATTTTACTTATTATCAAATTACTGTCTTAATACACAGTATATATCTCCTTAAAACAGTTCAGGAAATTAATCAGCCATCTGTTTTGTTTTCCCTGAAACAAAGACTTCTCTGCTTTTAAAGCTAACTCTGTTCTCAAACAGGTGAAATTGTGTGTTCTTATATTTAATTTAAGAAAAATTCAGGAAGACGTCAGCTGTTTATGAACGCTGTCTCCACTATGTCCCTAACATAAGGTGAGGTGCAAACATATTTGAGTGCCTCCCTGCTCCCCCCTCATAGCTGGATTATCAGGTGCTGTTGCTGACAGTGTCTTTTAATACTGAAAATCTTGGTGTACACGTTTCAGTTGACAATGAAATAAGTACAGTTCTGTTGTAAATAAAAATCCCAATTTGACAGAATATGTGATTGGGTAAAGAAAGCATTTCATGCTACAATACAAAGGGTAATAAAGCACCTGTTAATATATATTACAAAATTCAGAGAATCCCACAGCCATTTAACATGTCCAGGCAGCTGTTTGAAACGGTAAAGAAATTGATCTACTGATTTTGATATTTCTGTGGATGAGAACATTGAGACACAGTTGTTAAGTTGGCAGCAGAGCTGGTCTTGTATTACTGGTTTTTGTGAGCAGAATTTCCCAGAGTACACTAATGATGTGGCCATGACAACAGTTTCTAAAGAATGATACAGGCAACTAAATGCTGAAAAAGATTACTTACATTTAAAAAAATGGAATGGAGGTAAACTTCAACATCTCTAACCCCAAATACTGTTGGGGTTCTTCATTTTGCCGTGTTTCTTAGTTATGAAACTGTGCAAAGACAAAAGCTTGCACTGAACAGTGAAATCACAATATGCTCAATACTTTGGAGTATGCCTTCAGCCCAGGTGAATGTAAGGTAACCTACACCCCAGTGAAAGAGTTTATGGCTCTCATAAACCATCTTGTAATTTTCTGTGCACCCCTAAGCATGCCAATGGCCCTTCTGTTTTCCTTTTGCACCTAATCCTTTACTGTTGTTTGCAAGTGGTTTTCCCCACATGGCAGGTCCTGGAACAGGAAAGGGGGAGTTATTTTCATTATGTCAATTTGTTTTTTCCTTTTCCGTCCATATGGGCAGGAAGGAGAGCACTAATTTATTTACAGAGTATCCATCTTATGGACAAGTCACTCTGAGCTGGGAATGCCTTCGTGACTGGCTGTGTTTCATTTGCTTCATTTGGTAGGTGATGGTCGAGTGCACACAAACTTAGTTGTTGCTTTTCTCTTGCTCGTCTCCTTGGTGTTAAGTAGTCAGGATTTTGCCTGGAAAAAGGCAGTATTCAGTGATACTTGTTGCTTCTGAACACTAAGGTAGGGGGGAAAGTGAGGTATATGTAGGTATCTCTGGGATTTTTTTGGTTTTGTTTTATTTATTCTTTTTCCATTTCTTTGGGAATTTGGGAATCCTGAAGTTTTCTGAGTACAATCTGGAAGCAGATATAATTAGGTTGCCTTGTTGACTATTACAATAAAATTAGGCTCTTAATGAATTTATGCCTTTTACTAGTGCTTATTTATAGTTGAGGTTAGATAAAGAAATAACTGCTTATAACAGTTACTGATGGCAGGTTAAAAAATTCTCTTGTAAACTACAGGAGTTTAGCTCCTCCCGTTGAAAGCTTTCACTACTAAGTAGGGCAAGTGTCCTGTTTTTCCCATTGAAAGGTCTTATTTTAGTATTTCAAATTTTGAATGCCTTGGTTTTATGGCAAATCTCTGAGATCTTCTTCTTTTATATGTACACCTTCTCCCATCTGATCAATGTTCTAGGCAAGTGGAAGACTTAGGTGTAAATAATGGTTGGAATAGCTAATTATGGTCTCTCTCCTAAAATAAGCTTGCATGGCAATGGTAGTTGGAGTTCAAGCTACATTGAGGCACTTGTGCTTTTGAGCAGTCAGTTCTTTTGGTTCTGGACATCTTATGTGGTGTCTTTGCCATGGGCATTTTTTTCCTGAAAACAGAGATTGCTGGGAATACTTCAACTCTCAGAAGGTCTAGTTAGTACAGGATAACAAGAGTATTAAGCCTAGAAAGTTTTGGGTTTCCATTTTGATGCAGTTGTTGATGTTCTGGCCATGTCTTTTTAACATTTGGAAAAGGTTACTATCCAGTCTTACAGTAGAGAATATACTCAATTAGCTTAATGTATTCCTGTGGGTTTGGGCTTGCTCTGGCTTAAACTGTGCTTCGTGGGATTGTTTAAAACACTTACTTTGAATGGCCCTTTGTGTTTGGGTGGCTAAGTCAGTCAACAGAGGTGCTTCAATTGGCAGTGTCTTAGTTTGAAGTCCAAGGGACTTGAAGGGAAGGTTTCTTCCAGGAGTTTTTGGCAGTTTCTCCCTTGATAGGTCTGACAGGGCTTAAATTGTTGCCTCCAGGGTATGGATGTTGTCCATTTCTGTGTAACTTCAGAGCTCAGAAAGAATTTCTTCTCTTTCTCATCCTCTTTGAAGTGGTAGCATTGTAAGTAGGCTTGGGGGCATTTTAAACAGCATGTATTTGATTAGTCCTTTTTCAAGTTGGTGTTGAGATACTCTGGATATACAGACTGTGTTTTTAAATACAGAGGAAACCTCGTGATTGTGTTTAAGATTTATGAAAACATATGATGTGAAGCTATTAATTTGATAAACAAAATGTTACTAATGTCTTGTACACAGCATACGTGCTGTGTCAGAGTAAGTAGGACAGACTCTTTTTCTTACATAAAAGCTATTCTTTTCATCTTGATCTTACAATGTCAGTTTATTGGCTGAGCATTCTGATGTTTGTCAGTACATGGGAGTGTACTACATGCATATAACAATTCTCTCCTGCATGATTCCAAAAAAAACTAACATTTTGAAATTGGTAAGTTTCAAAAGAAAGGCATTATAGAAGCACATGCTGCCTTCTGTGATTTGAGGGACTACTGCTTATTTCCTCAAGGAAAATATAAATGTATTCTCTTCCAGTGTCCTGGAAGGTTGCTCTCATAGTGATATCATCAAACATTGCCCTATGCTGTTTGCCATAGGTGTTGTGAGGATGACACTGTACTTGATAGATTTTTCTCCTCTGCAGCACTCAGTGTAATCTGCTTTAAAAGAATTGTGATGATCAATTCAAGTCTACTTGCATTTCTAAAACAAATGGTTTCTGTTCTCATGCAAGCTAAAGGTTTAAAGATGACTTTTCATTTCAGTCAGAGTGGAAGCTTGGTATATTTTGACCTCATGACTTAAGCTTGATCTTTCTCAGTTGTCCTTGATTCATGGAAATGAGTTTTGCTTTATCTTTGTATTGCAGGAAAAGAATACAGTAATGCTTTCTGTAAAGATATATATATATAAAATTTCTACGTGTTTTTCTGTCTTTGGGATGCCTGTTTACAAAACAAGCCACTTTCCTTCCTTTCACTATACCCAGGAACTTAATACTAGTATAGGTAATAAATTTATGTGCATAGTTGGTTACCAAAGAATCCCTTTTCTCTTTAATAGCCCTTCTGTCTCTGATTTCCCTAAAGATTATTTCTCATCAGTTATTCCCTCTGTCTCTATTCCCTTTGCACTTGGTTTAATATGCCTTACTTTGGAGTAAGAGGGGTATCCCCATGAAAATATGTTAAGGAGGGAGAAAAATATTTTTCCATCACAAGTTACAGACTTTTCTGCAGTAACTCTCTAGCTGAGATGTTAATTTCCAGCCTTTTATTGCCTCAGGGAAGGTTTTGGGGAAGGTAATGAATGGGACTTAAAATGATGGAATAAATTCTGTTACAAAAGGCAACGGTGCCTTTTGACACCCTTTATTCGATGGCAGTGTTTTTCCTCAGATTTCTGTCTGTTTACTGATTTTGTGATGTTGCTCTTTTTGTGAGTATTTGTCTATCGTTATGATGCGTAGCTAGTTTCAGAGGTAGAGCTCTTAAGGAACAGACCAACCCACTTGGTAAGCTAAATATTTGCAGCTGAAGGCTTTGAAAGGCTGGAGTGTAATATCCCACTGGAAAGCTGCAGTGCCACCTCTGTCAGTACGCTCTGGTGCTGGGTAAGGCAGAGGAGAGTGTGGCTGTTTATAATTCCCTGCAGTACTCTGGGGTGTATTAGCTCTGAGGCAATATGGCAAAATGTGTATTTCAGGTGGCAAATGAGCCTGTGAAGCCAGGCTGATTGATAGTTTGAAATTGTTCATGTTAAAAGAAATAAGAGTTCAGCTAAAAGCCTTGAGGTAGTAGATCACCTTTTTTTTTCCTTAAGGAACCAAACTAATACATTTTTAATGCTTTTTTTTCTGCATGGTTTATTCACTAATGATTGTTTACTGTTGTCTTCCGTATGAACATGTTCCTGTATACAGATGAACTATCTTAATGAAAGCCATTATTAAGGAAGTTACAAATAATTGTTAAATCATTCAGTTTGCCCATTGCCATGTAGTTCTTTCTCATTGCTTTCTATCGAATTTACCCTTTCAAGAGCCTTAGTTAACAGTTCATTTTTTGTCCCTCTTCTTTTAAGTGCCACTTCAGATTATGATTGTTTCTCACAACAGATATCTAGAATATCAGCCAATTAAAATGTAGAGTTGTGGTATTTACTTGCTACACCTGAGCATAGTTGCAAAAAGATGCATCTCCCTACCAATATGTTGCACAATTTTCCCAAAGACCCACTGGCTGTTGATTTATGTTTTTCTTTCTTCTTAAATCATTACTTCATTAGAGTGAGGTCTGTTTACTGTAGACATTAAGTGAAAGAAGGATGCAGTATCTTCACTGGAAAGATAAATCCTGCAGAGTATTTTCGTGATTTCTTCTCCAGCTTCCTACAAAAAGGGACAGGTAACCCTCTCTGACTGAGTCCTTTTTTAACTTTTCTGTAGAAATAGTCATCTTACCATTTTAAGTATTAAGACAGATCAGTAGGGAGTGATTATTGAATCTCCTCACCATGTAAAAACTAGAGTATCAAACCAAACTATTGTTCGACAGATTACAAAGCAAAACAACCCTAAACTGATTTTTTTCATGAATCATTCAACTAAACTGTGTAATTTGATTTAACACACCAAAAATCAATGAATTATAATAGGATTAGACAAATTCACAGGAGGTGCTCACCAATGTCTGGAAATATGTCCAGATAACACACAGATTTGGAAATATTTCAAATGTTATTTTCTGCAAGCTGGTGGGATACAACACTGTTATGCTTTCTCCCTGAGTCTTTACTAACACTGCTGGATGCAGGATACTGAGTGAGGTGGATCCACTATAGCTGTTCTTATGTTCTTAATCCTTGAAACCTTGCTGAAAGTTTCAACATCAGGAGGTTTCACTATTTTATCTAAATGTCCTTTAAAATCATCAGGAGGAAGTTTGAAATTTGAGACAGAAACTAGTTTACCATGACTGGAATAGAAAATAATAACAGTAAGACATCTCTTATTAAGGAAAGGAAAACCAGAAAAGGTTCTTAATTTAAATCATATATATAAAACACAGTTCATATTTAAAAATTACAAAAATATACTAATGCTGTAATTTGTGATTGTTCTTTAAAATACCATTAAAATTTTCAAAAAAATTTATTTTACTGCTCTACTACTAGCAATAAAATGCTGCCAAAGTGATATTCAAGCTGTACAGTTTAGCTGCCAAAGTTTTAAAGAAAATTAAATCATTGAACCGTGGAAAAGTGACTGCATAAGCACCTCTAACTGATGTTAGCTGAAGTGCTAAACCAGCTTTTGGCAGCGTGGCCTCTTTTGCAGGTGCACAGAATATTTTCTTTGTGTCAGTTTATTCAACTAGTACAGTTCATTAAGTATTTCATTTGAAGTTGAGAAATGGACTGGGAATTGAAATAGAAGAAATACTTATTTTCACCTTTTAATCTGTGAATAAAAATGAGGTGCGAGAGTCTGAGATCTATTAGTTTTAAAATCTTATAGGATATATTACCCTAAAATGATTTATTTAAATTCAGTAACTACAGGTAATATGTGCTTAAAAAAACCCAGTCTGTTTAATAAGATGAACACTTTTTGCTGTGTCCAGCAAGGTGGATGACTAAGACAACTGGTGGTTTTAAGTGTATCCAGAGTTTAGTTTCTTTTGACATCTGAATGTCATTTAAAAGATATTAAATTTTAAAAAATAACCAACCAAAGCAAAACCCCAAACCAAAAACCCAACTCCCAAAACAAACCAACAAAATAAGCAGACAAAAAAAGTGTGTGTACGCGCGCATGCACTTAGGGAAATTCTAATGTAAGACAATTTTTTCCCTCCAAATAATAATTAAACCCCAAACTGTTTGAAGTGGCTGTAATTTTTGATCTTGTATCTGAAACTGTGAATTGGAGGATGTCCATCATCAGTAGATGCAAAATAGTTGTGTGATTCATAAAGACGCTTCACTTGTACAAGAGTAAGAGAAATCCTGGCCCACAGTGGAAAGTGCTGATTGTCTTTTGGAATAACCAGTGTATTTTCACGTAACTCCTGATCAGTCTACCCAGCAAAGGAAGGAGCTGCACACTTTGCTTGAGCTTGAATTGGGAGGAAAAAAATCACAACTCCCTGTTGTGAGCTGTTTGATCCATATGCCTGGAGGATTCTGCTGCAGCTCCTTCCCCTCTGCTCAGTCTCTTCCATGTGGTACCTGTAGCCAGGACCCTTTGGAGCAGAGTCATGGTGCTCCCAGGACTCCAGTAAGTCTACGTGCTCCCTGTCTTCTGATGAGGAGCTGAAAATAGGGGCACTCTGTTGATAGAGAGGATCCTGAAGTTGCTCATGTCTGGCATGTGTTGTGAACTTAAGTGCACAAAGAGAATACCTGGTTAAGATCCAAACTCAAGTCCTGTCCTTCAGCTGGAAATTTTTTTGAGAAGAATTTTGAAACGAGAGGAAAGTATTGGCATTATTTGTACGTATTCTGTAGATGAATATATGTCTTAGTGCCTTAAGAGGAAAAGCAGTAAACTTCTTATCATGGGGACGTAGATTTTGATCCTGAAAATGGGATCTAGATAAACTTTATTACTGAAATAATGTATGTAGGTGATTCTTGCACGTCTGTCTTTGAAACTGCAAAAGCTGTAAACATTCCATAATTTTTTCATTAGGCCCTGTTTCTGACAACAACCAGACTAAAGAAATTTCATTCTGGTCATAAAAACTGTAAGAACAGTTCTTGACTTCATAACTGAAATCTGACTTAATATGTTACAGCACATGCAACTGGAGAAAGTAATTATTTTGAAATACCTGGCACTGAGGAACACTACCCCAAAACAATACCCGTTTAAAGCCATTGCTGAGTTTTACTTGTAGGCCATTGCTTTAATTTTAGTTTGTAAGAAAAATTACACGTTATTTAGAGTGATAGGGAAGTACTTTGTTCTGCACTGGGTTGATATGTAAAAGACAGTCCTTGTTGGAAATGGATTTTCATCTGTTTGTAGATTTAAGTCAATTGTCTTAACCATTACATCATCCTAGGTCATTAATCTAATCTTGTATCCATGGGAATTTAAAAAGTGCAGTGTGCACTTTGGGAAGAACAGATAGCTTTAGATTTGAAATTGTATTGATAGGTGCTATTACGAGCAATTTGAGTTAGCTGTAAACATAGATGTCACATCATCAGAGTGTTACATATTTAAGAAATAAAAGAAGCTGTACAGTCCTATCACAAGGTAGAACATACAAGCTCATGTCAGGTACATGTGAAGTACATGGCAGAACCATTACATGATGCCTCAGGTGGTGGTAAGCAATAAATCTGAAGGTGACCAAATTTACTCACACTGATTGCTCAGTGCTCTCAAAAAGCACTGAGTGGAAGTCTGTATGCCTGTTAAGGTGAAAATTCTCTGATAAAAAGAAGAAAAATAAGCATATATTAATGATCTTCTATGTATTTAAATACAAATTAATATCTTGCTGTAATTTTGTTTCCAGTGCCTGACCTGTTTCATAACAGAACCAGTTTAAAAGTAATTTTTACTTCTCGGTTTACATGCTGGTTGTTCATTTGGTATCTGTTCAGAGCTCTTCCAGCCAAGAACTGTCTATGTTGAAGTGCAGTTTCACATTTGTGTGTGTATGAATATAGTATTTATGGTGTTTTGTTTCAACTCTGACTTGAAATGTTGTTATGATTTGCTGAGAAGGAGCTATGAAGAAATATTTGGAGGTATCTGCAGGTAAGAAAATAATTTGTTTGTCTGTCCTGGCAGATGTAATTTGGAAGCAGGCAGCAGAGTGATTGTCATTGGTATGGCCTTCAGCAGCTGACAGGTTGATACACACTTGATGAACAGCTCCTTTCCCATCATAGTCAGCATTTTTATATTCACGAATTTAAAATTATGACTTTAACTGTGTAGGTGATTTACTGTAAAATCTCTTCTACCCACTTATGGTATTCTGTCCAAGTGTCTAGTTTGTTCTCCTCCGAAATAATTCTTCCTTGTTACCTGGAAAAACAAACAAACCAACCTCAAAATGTGTTATGCTACTGTCACTGATGCAGTAGCACAACAGTGCACATCTGTTTGTGCTTCCTGTGTTCCTTGGTGTGTCAACTTACCTAAAATCATCTGAGAGTGTTTGCATCCAAAGCAATGCTAAAATCGATTTTCAGTACATATCCTGACTGCATTATAGATAGCTCAGCCTACCAAAAATGCTCTTGGGTGATAAACTCTCGTTGTCTTCACTATTTTTCTGAATTTGTCCCAGTAACAGCAACCTACAACCTAAATCTCAAAGAATAAAGGGATTCAGACTGGGGGTAAACTGTGCTTTCATGAGCTAAGAGACTTTAGAGCAAATGAGCAAAATTAAGGAGGGATAGGAATAATCTTTTTTTGTCATATTGGTCACCCTGAGCAGTAGTCAGCTGTCTAAATTTAGGCCTTAAATTTGATGCCAGAACTCAGAGCCTAGAAACCCTGCAGAGCTTAGGGGGACGTCAGCAGGGACAACTGGAGCACCAGAGTTCCCCTGACCATGTTCAGATCCTGAACTCCAGACCTTGCATTGTTTGCCTGCAGTTGCACAGTGTTCTTAAGCCCTTCACTTCTGGTTAGTCAGGTTCCTCCTAACATCAGATGATGATTTTTGAACTGCCAAAGGGCATAAGTGAGGCAGAGCACACTCCTGTTCAGGGTATGTTAATGCCTGTACACAGCTTTTTTAGGGAAATTTACAAGCTAAACAAACTAAGACAATAGGGTTACATCTGGTATGGAGATGTTTCTTTTGCCATTGTGTTGATACAAGTTTTAATTGTGTACAAATTGCAGAACTTCTCTCCTCTGTTTTGTGGGTTTTTTTTCCCTAATGCAACCAATTTAAATTTAAGTGTGGTTTCTACCATATGCTTGTTTCAGCCATATTTGCAGTTAAAAAAAAATATTTCCAAAACATAAGAGTTCAAGGAAAATACACTGTTAACCATGAATCTGTGTAGATACTTATTTTTGAGGGTGATGCTAACAAAAGGAAAAGATTGATTTACAGTCGAGACTAGGTGATAGAATTTACTTTAAGGAAGGAAAAGTGCAGGACTTTATCTCATCAGCTTTGTCAAAGAGTATGTATTGTGAATAAGGCTGACACATCCACGTGTGCTTAGAAGGTGCTGTGATACCATAGTAAAAGGTACATGGTGCAAATTTTGAAAGAAGGGGAAGCACACCCTGAAGTGATTGAGGTTAAAGCTGTCATCATGAGAAAAATTTTAGTCTTGAACATGTGTTTGAATTTCTTTGTCCATAAACTTGTGATGCAATGCTGCAAGATGGGGATGACTGTTTCTTTAAACTGAGTTCCTAAGTTTAAAATACAAAGTGCTGCTCTGGACAAAATAGTAGGGTTTGTAAAAAAAATGTGTTTCTATGATCAACTTGGTATGCAGGAAGGAGTTTCTGTGTGTCTCATCATTCAGAGGAAGATGAATTTTGTGTTTGAGCTTACACTGGTTGTTATAAATGTTCAGCACAAATGCAAAGCGTGAGTAGAATAACATGGAAGCACACTATGACAAAAGGAAAGCAGTAAGGAAAAAGGCAACATTCTGTTTCCTGACAGAAGAAAATGTCTGATAGAATCTCTTAAGAAAATGTGTATAATTGTCTATAGCGTGTCTGTAATAAATAGTATTGGTGATGGTTTTTCATTACATTTTATCTATGTCTAAGGAAGATGGTGATGAACAAATTCAAGATATATATGTATAATGGATGTGGTTTGGCTCCTGAGTCAGGCTGAGTCCTGGGCAGTGGGATTTGGGAAGGTTTCTCTCTGGAGTGCCAGGGAGCATGCTTGCTTTCAAGAGACCCGAGTATGCAGTATAGAGGAGGCGGGGAAAGGCTGGAAAAATAAAGGAGCCCGTAGTAGAAGTGCAGGCTGGAATGCTGTTCTTGTGGCAGGGGGCAACCTGAGCCACAAAGGAGATGAGGGGAGATGGAGGAGAGTGTGTCAGCTCAGGGAACTGCTGAGAATTGCTGTCTCGTGAAAGATGATAAGGGACTCTCCCTGCCAAGGAGGAAAGTACCACTTCTCAAATCTTTAATCCGATCTTCCTATTTGCTATGTGTTTTCTACTATTAGAGAGAACACCTTGGTTCAATTTATTATTGTCTAGTAAAAGGTTGGTTTTGTGTTTTTGTGGTGTGTGCATGTAAAACAATAAGGGCCAGAGGGACTGTTTTGTATAATTTTAGCTAAAGACTACAGCTGACTTATTTCACAGAGATGTTATGATGTGTGATATTTCTGTGCAAGAAATTGTTAGATGTCTGTAAATACATTTTAAAAAAATGAAGAAAATAGACTCTGGTTTTCTCTTCAAGAAGAAAATGATGTGTAGGACCCTAAAATTTGCAGCATATTGGGAGAAAAGAGAAAGCATTATAGACAATAGCCAAAAAAATCCAGTTGTTTTTGTGCAAGTAGGGAAGCATTCCAGATGAGCACCATAAATTTCATAGCCTCATAGCAATAAGCAAAAACTTGCAAGAATAAAAAGAGAGCAAATAGCTGCAGAACCATCTTCCCAAACTGGAAAACAGTATTCTTTATAATCCTGCTACTCCTGCAGACTTTGGTTTCATAGTTTAGACAGCTGTAAATTGAAAATTGAAAATTGTCATTTTGCTTCAGTTTCTCTGGAAAACAGTGACAAAAAACAAGTAAAAGGAGATCTCAGAACTGAGGATGGAGAATGTAGTAAAAACAGCATCTTGCAACAGTCAGCAGAGAGAGCAGAGAAGTGCTGAAGTGGTGTGAGACAGGAGACATCATCTTTCACCTGCTGGGGCTGCGAGGAGGCCCTGGAACAAATGGGGGTCCTGTTTCCCAGCAGTCACGGTGATAGGTCCTTCATCTCTCTCTCAGCCAGAGGAATGGGAAAGAAATGAGGAGCTGGTTGTAGAAGATAGCTCAGGAAAAAGGCGAAATCTGATTTCAGAGTGTTGGCTTTGGTAGAGGGAGTGAGCTTGATATAAGTGATTTTTTTTTTTTTTTGGTTTTTGGATGGGATGACTTGTCCCCCTCCCTTTGTATCTTTGGTCTCTTTAGTTGAATGTGGGGAATTTTTTGTAGCCTCTTTGAGTTTCTGTGGATTTTTCATTGTGGAAAAAGGAGAACAGAAATGAGGAAAGGGGCTGGAATGGTGACCTTGAAGAGTGTAAGGAACTTTTCATGTTTATGTCAAAAGGAGTTGGAGACTTAATTATATTGAATCACACAAAAATGTCTCAGGATCTGTTGTATTGAGGAGAGACTGAAAATTGGATACAGGCCACCAGAAACACTTTGGTCATATATAGAAAAAATTATTTTAACGAATAAACATTTATCTTAAAGAACAGAGTAACTTAAAAACCCAATGTTTCTTGGGTTTAGCTTTTATATACCTTCTTATCAAGTGTGCCTAGAGAGGAAACAAATTTCTCTTAAGCTTCATGTGAAGAATGGGAATATTTGAGTGGAGAGATTTGGTTCATTTTGACATACTGACACATTTGGAAAATCACACAAAATGAATAAGTTTGGTGACCAAACCCTTTCTGCAGAACCTCCTTGTAAAAACAGGCATAGCTCTTGGTGCAAAGATGGTAATCACTTGGTACAAAAAACAATATTCACCTTCTGATTTTTGAGCATTCCCTCAATACCAGGACACAAATTTAAGTCTTACTTTTGCTTTTCTTACTGATTTCCTGTGGAAGTCAGCACAGAAGGGATTACCTGCATATAAAAACTGTTGCTCTCTATGAGGAAGGGTAAGATCATTAGGTTCTCTAGTTGTTCCTCAACGTCAGGTGCTGGTATTTATTCCAACTGTAATGACAAAGATGTGCTGAAAGTGAATGTGGTACAGATCACTCCAGCTTTGTTAGCATCTAATGAGGAAACTGTTGCATGTTCAAACTCCTTTTATAGATCTAGTAATTATGGCTGTCATCAGCCCCAGCCACTATAATTAGTATTATAACTGACAGCTATAATCTTAATTTCACTCACTTGAAACATTTGAAGAATTACTGTCTTAGACCAATGTTCTATAATTTTTTTGTGATTTTGCCTATAAATTAATTACTTGGGAAAGGTTTGGAGGAAAAAAAAGGGATTTTTGGTTGAATTTTATTTTGGATAATGTGAAAAATTCCCTTCTCGTATTCCTAAAGATGTTTTCCCTCTCAACCCACCCAGAAGTTTTGCAAAGGATGTTCTGTAGTGTACTCTGTTAACTGGATGACTGTGTTGCTAGAAGCTGCTGACTGGTCTTTGAGGTTATTCCCAGAAAGCACATGAATAGACATGAATACTTGTTAAGTCTAATTGAAGATGCCTGCAAGTGGAAGCTGTTTAATCTATAACTTTTCTCAAACAACTGCAACTGCCTGTGTCTGTTCCCTGGCAGTCCTGGCAGTCAGGAGTGGGAGACAGATCTGCTGTAAATGAAATTTCTTCCCCCTCTTTATATCTGTATTTAGGCCATTTCTGCACAGCCAGCCCAAGGCATGTTAGATACTAAATGAAGTTATTGTAGGGAGTTATCCTTCAGCTGCCTCTTGTGCCTGATCTGTCATTTGATCTGCCTGATCCTCTGCCTCAGGTTGGGACAGCACAGGGGGTGTGGTGGTGATGATGGACTATTGCATCTTGTGTCCTTATGGGAATAGAATTTGTGACTATGTACATGGTCATGCCATCACAGTCACACTGACCTTCTATACAGGTTAAATGTGGGCTTGTGTAATTGGTATGGGGAAGACAAGCAGTTGCTCAGTACAGCCTTTGGCTGTACACCAGGAGAAACCAAGGAACAGTTGAAGATGAGATTGTGAGATCCCAGTTTGGTGGATTAATGCGGAATAGCACAATGAGAGCTGTCCTTAGTGGGGAGTGAAAGTCTTGAGTCCATGTTCTTGAGTCCACTACCAGTTGTAGGAACTAACAATAGTAGCTACTTCCTGTGTTCACAGTTATTCCTCAGACCAACCATATGATTTCCCTGGCAGAACCTGAAGGTACATGTGGCCACAGATACGTGCAACTACTCATTAGCTTTTCTGAGAAGGTGCCTTTTTCTCCTGTTTGTCAGGAGTTTTTACCTAACTTAGCAAGTCTGCATAACAGTGCTTAAAAGCGTTATCATTTCTCTAGCTTAGTAAATACTAAATGGCACAACTATCAAATCTAGTCATTTAACAGGTGGATATTACCACAGATAAGGTTATATTTAAGTGCTGCACACATCTCTTATTTAAACCACATGAAGCTGTCCCTTGTGCTTATTTAGCATCCTTGAACCATTGCATTTTATTTTGTCTCATAGGAACGCCACTTCTGGTGCGAAGGAGCAGTGATCCAGCTTTGGGGGCACCTGCTGATTTCCCAAGTGCTTCTCATCCCGGTGACCACAGTCTCAAGCATGTCGTGGCAGTAGGTGTCATGCAACTCACCTTTTTCTTAAGACTAAAAACTTTTCTTACCTGTTGGTATATAATAGTTTTATAAGCTGTATTTGGATCGATAACAAAATGCATCATACTTGTTTTCTGTAAAGGAAATAATTTCCTCTGGGAAAAATGGTTATTTCACGTGGTACAATCAATTAGCAGTGGTTCTGCTAATCTCTAAAGAGATTTACTTAAAGCTGAATGGTGACATATGACTCTGGAATGTAAACTGAACTTTTAGGAATTTTTCATTTGTTCAGGATTGTATTGTCCAGTTTACTGTTGCTTCTTTGTTCCTGCACCCTTTTTCTCATGGCATTTCTGTCATCTTTGATACCCAGGCTTTTCTTTATCTCACTTTTCCTGTTTTAACATCTGACTCTTCCCTTTTGAGGACAAATTTGTTTATTTCAATATAGTTACTACTAAATATTACTGGAAAGCCATAATTAGTGAGGATGCAGTAACTCTTAATCAGATGTTTTTGCAGGCTGTCTTTAGTCTTCTAAAAGTGATGCTGTCTTGGTCACATTTGGGCCACATGTTTCACTTTGCAATTTTAAGATCTGAAGCTTTGTGTTTGTGTGTGGGGAAGGTGTTCCTACATTACTTAAAAAAGATGGAATTCTTTAGAACCTCTGAATGACAGCTGGGACACAAGTGTATCAAGCAGAATAGAGCTATTTTTTGGTGTTTACCTAGAAAGCTCTGGTGAGTCTACTGCTCTACTTAAGACCACATGAATGCTGGCTTAAATGGTGGCACTGCTTTTATTTGCTTGTGAAATTTATGCCTTTTCCCCTTTAGCTTCTCCACACAGTGTTGTAGTTCACTCCCTGACCCCAGCTGTGCAAAGCAATCTGTCACTGTTTTGTTTCAAAACAAAAAACCACTCAGAAACCCCCAGTCTCTTCATTTGGTGCAGGGGGGATATTTCAGCATCGATCACAACTAGTTTATAGCAGGGGGCCACAAATGGCTGTATTGGCATGTTAGTGAGTGGGAGGAGACAACTGGGGTTCAGGGATACACACTGGAGATGGGAACCTTTCAGCTGAAGGTGTATGTAAGACAACATTTCCAGTTAAGTTCATGTGAATAAAGGAAGTAAATACAAAGTCAGTTGACTTGCACATTAATGATGTTATGTGGATCTCAGTCTAACACTGTAATTCTGAAGGCCAACACAGGATTTTGGTTGGCTGTTCATTGTTCCTCTTTGCATGGCCAAATGCATGTGCACCTAAATTTTTTGCATGCACTTTCTTTTACAATGGCTTGTGTTATTCACTAAGTGGTGCAATTTTAATAGTCCCAGTGACTCTCCAAGTACATTATGATGTTAAAGGGGGCTGAACTTTGTCAAAGTCCTGCATCATTTGTCAGACTTGTTTGAGCCGAGAGGTTTTTCATGATGTTTGCTGCAAGCATTTACATATTAATGAAATACTGACTTAGTCTGATAAATGAAGGTACAAAGAATACTTGGTTAACAGTGCAGATTGTACATGCTTTACAAAGTTGAGAAATATATGAAGTGAGTATGTCAGTATGTGATGCTATGGTATTTATAACCATGAAAATGGAAAAAAAAAATGGAAAAATAAGTGAAATCTGTTTGATTCCAGGACATGTTTTGAATGCTTTATGTTTGACCATCAAGGAGAGAAAGATAGCGTTTTGTTGAGTTGGTTTTTTTTAGTATAATTTTAGCGGTGACAAGTGCATTTTATGCCATTACATGAGAATTGCAGTAATACTTGGAGGTTAAAACCTCACCATGCTTCACTGACTTGCATCATTACACAAGAATCCTCTAGGCCTAAAGGAATTCTCTATGCCTAAAATACAGAGCATCCTTCTGTCAGCTATAGGGGTGACAGTCAAAACTGGACAGGTAGCAGGGGTGGAGAAGAAATTTTTTTTTTTTATGTATCATGTAAGGGCTGGGAGGAAAGGCCCAGAAGGTTGAAAGTTTGTTTGTTTGTTTTTTTAAGTGAAAATCAGTTATAGCAAAGTACATTATGCCAGCTCTTATTTTTGCAACAGTACCATTTCTAAAACTCTGATCGTCAATCATACTGAAATATGCTTTGGCTTAATGTTCTGGGAAGCACAGAAAGCTTAAATAACATAGGTTATATTAGGTACAGATTGTTTTAAAACATACAGAAAAATCAATATCTGACAAATGAAAAAACATGGCACGAACAACTGAACCCTGCATTTTGAATATAGCTATGCTCTTTCACGCAAGTGTTAAAGCAGTATTTAGAGAAAATTCATTTGTTCTGTACATTGCTGCTGGAAATTTAAAATTACTACTGCATTTCCTTTGTCACAGAACAGTGGTTTTTTCACATTAAACTACTTCATTGCAGTGACACGCAAGTTAGAAAACCCAGAGCTGTCGGTAGATGAAACATTTTTCAGTGCATGTAGTGAAAATTAAGTCTCTGTATTTATGCCACAATTATCTTAGCAATTATTTTGTAATTGAAACTGACTTTCATAATTAGCTTAACTGTTTTGGCACTTCTGGTATTTTGGTGTTTGGCACATGTGCAACTGGCAGTTCAGTTCTGTGTAGAAATACCTGTAGTTAGACTGTGTGCTGTCTTCCAGTGTGTACTGATACACCAGTAGTTGATCATGTTTTTGAGAGGTGACTGCCATGTGAAGACAGCACTGATTTGCCTCTAGGAAAGTGCAGTTCAGGTGTAAGATACGTAAGGCATGAAATAAAACAGCAAACATGCCGTAATACATGGAAAGAACGTTGCTCTCCCATTCAAGTGAACTGGTTGAACCTGGTGGACCATTTGAGTTGTTCACAGTGTTTATGGCATTAAGCAGAGCATGCATTCTATTTTTTAGATGTTGTCCTGTTTATTCAAAGAAAGGTTTGTTTGGGTTTTTTTTAATACTATATAATGATTGCTAAAATAACAAAACCTTTTCTGAGTTACCAGGTAGTTTGAGAAGAATTTGAGCTATTCTTTCATATTTTCCCTGACACTTATTCTGTCTTAGCTGTAGTTTTAGCCCCAATTAACAAAATACTTCTAGATCAATCAAAAACTGATAGTGAAGTCCAGCATCTGTTCTCTCAGACTGGAAGTCATTTAACAGATGGTACAAAATTTGAGTTTCTTTTTTCATCCAAACCTCTCTTTCCTTATTGTGATAGCTGCCACTGAAAAATTTAGAGACTGTAATCAGGGAAAAATAGGGATAACAAACATCTGAATTTGTTATTGAAGAAAAAGTATTTGTTAGTGAATTTTTTATTTTATGAAGGCAGCTGTTTAGCTCTTCTGCCTAGTTAGAGTCACAGAGCCCTGGCCAGGCTTTCAAAATGGAAACTTCCTGTCCTAGGTCTTCAGAGAGGATTCAGGGATACAGAATTAGTTTAATGTACTTAGGCACACCTACAGGTTGGGCAGAGAAGTGATTGAGAGCAACCCTGCAGAGAAGGACTTGGGGGGGTAATGACTGATGGAAAACTTGGCGTGAGCCGGCAATGTGCACTCACAGCCCAGAAAGCCAACTGAATCCTGGGCTGGAAAAGCACCGTGGGCAGCAGGGCAAGGGGGGTGATTCTGCCTCTCTACCCTGTTCTAATGAGACCCCACCTGCTGTGCTGTGTCCAGCTCTGGGGTCCCCAGCACAAGAAAGGCAGGGACCTGTTGGAGCGAGTCCAGAGGAGGGCCACAAAATTGGTGAGGGGCCCTAAGCCTTCCCTATGAAGGCAGACTGAGAAAGCTGGGGCTGTTCAGCCTGGAGAAGAGAAGGGGGCGTGGAGCAGCCTTCCAGTATCTGAAGGGGGCCTATGGGGAAGCTGGAGAGGGACTCTTCATCAAGAACTGCAGTGATAGGACAAGGAGTCATGGGTTCAAACTGAAAGAGGGAAAATTTAGGTTAAATAGGAAGAAGAAATTCTTTACTGGGCAAGTGGTGAGACGCTGGAACAGGTTGCCCAGAGAAGCTATGGACACCCCATCCCTTGAAGATGTTCAAGGCCAGATTGGATGAGGCTCTGAGCAACCTAATCTAGTGGAAAATGTCCCTGCTTGTTGCAGGGCTGAAACTAGCTGATCTTTAAGGTCCTTCCAACCCAAACCATTGTAGGATTTCATGATTCCACTTCTCTGAAAAATTCTGTGGCTATAACTTTGCCATGGCAATAGCCAAGGGCTAGTCCAGCTGCTTTTTGGCTGTGAGTGACCTGGCCTCAGAAGGTGGGTTTAGCAGTGGGCATGTAGTCTTCAACTGGGGATCTCCTCTGACATGTGATTTAGGGGGCTGAAGTCTTTTAGAAGAAGCATTTTTGGGGCACTTAACACTTGCTCAACACTTGTCCCCAACTTGCCAAGGGGAGCTGCAGTGTCAGGTTCTCTCCACCAGCTCAGAAGTTCCTAGCTGGATCCCTCTGCTCAGTGTTCACTGTGGTAAAGATCAGATGCAGCAAGACAGAAAGTCAGAACTCTAGGGTTCTGCTGGTTTGAGGTTTTTAAACTTTTTGGGGAATAGAATACATTTTGCTGCTTCTACTCAGTCCAGTTCATCCAGGTAGTAATTGCTAATGTATAACTAAAACACTTGAACTTTTGTTTCTGGAGCTGTGACTTCTTGTGACTTCTGCTTGTCTTTCTTTTTGCCCAGGGACAGACATACCTACTATTGTAAGACTTGATATATCATGAGTTTTAGGTGGAGGATTGTGATCCTATTTGGCATGATGGGAATTTTGCATTAATTATAGTGGGACTAAAGTTTCACCCCCTCTTGTTAACTTGCTGATTATTATGGATATGCTGTGTTCTGCATGACTTTCTTTTACACCTACATGTTTTCTGGATAAATACTTAGGTTATCTTGGAGTTAATCAATGAGACTGGCTGATTAAATTGTATTTATCCATATTTAAAGATACAATGAGATGCTAGATCAATTGAAGAGCTACTCTAGTGGCTCAATACAGTTTCAATTTTTGCCTAGACGTGACTTGAAATTGACTGTATTTTATGCATTGTGGACATGTAATTTGCAATTTTGAATAAGGTTCGTATATAATCAGAACATTTTTATGTTTCAAGCCCTTGTTAAAAAGGGTCAAAACCTCCTCTGGTTCTTCTGGCTGTTAATTGTGCTTGTGGTGTATTAGCCTTCCTGATTAAGAGTCTGTGAATTAGCATAATGTCCACAAGTGTAAGGATGCAGCTCCATGATTTGTTCCTTTTCCCTACGATATTATATACATATGTAAACATAAAGATATGCTGCAATCAGAGTTTGGCTATGAGATAAAGATTCTGAGTAGTACTTTCAAAATGTTTGGGTATTTTATTTTAAGAAAAAAACAGAAATATTAGTGAATCTGATCATGCTTTTTAAAAGTAGGGCATGTTTTGACACAGTGGTGGAATAATTCTATAGAGTTTATAGCTTGGGTTGATTGGGCAGGCTTCTGCTGAGACTTAAGAGACTGCACTGCCATGAGAATTTATTGCCTTCATTCTAGAAGATAGAACTTTTGTCCGGTATGTTTACTGGACTAGGTCAGGTTTTTGCATGTGTTAGAATTTCAATTTGAAATTCTCCCATAGCTATGAGAATCATAGAACAGTTTGGTTTGGAAGGGACCTTTGAGGATCATCTAGTTTCAGCCCTCCTGCAATAAGCAGGGACATTTTCCACTAGGTTAGGTTGCTCAAAACCTCATTCAACCTTGAACATCTCCAGGGATGCGGCATCCACAACTTCTCCGGGCAACCTGTTCCAGTGTCTCACCACCCGCACAGTAAAGAATTTCTTCTTCCTGTTTAACCTAAATTTTGCCTCTTTCAGTTTGAGTCTAGCCTGACCTTGAATGTTTCCAGGGATGGGGCATCTCCCACCTCTCCAGACAGCTGGTGTTTCACCACCTAGGCTGTAAAAAACTTCTTCCTTGTGTCTTGTCTAAATCTACCGTCTTTTAGTTTAAAACCGTTACCCATTGTCCTATCACAAAAGGCCCTACTAAAAGGTCTGTCCCCATCTTTCTTATAAGCCCTCTTGAAGTATTGCAGGAGGTGGGCTCTGAGAAGGAAATGAGATATTGAGAGAAACATAGTAATGATTTAAATCCGTGCTTGTTGACATAATAATTAGACATCAAAGTCGATATGGAAATACATCTTAGATATTACCATGTATGTTGTAGGGTAAGGCAAGACTGCTTCCCTAATGTGGTGTGGTCTCAGGCTGTCATTCAGAATACCAACGTTTTTAAATTCTGGAAGGCTTTTTTTTTTCTGGTAAAAGTCTCCCTATTAATAATTTAACTCTTGTTCTTGAAATACTGCACTGTGGAACTGAACAGAAGATCTGGGGAAATTTAAAAGGATTTTCTGTCATTCAACTGGGGAGTTCCAAACAGTTTGAGTTTTTAAAAAGAGAATTCTGATGTGGGTGAATCCATTTTTAAAGCAACTCCTGTGTGTCTGTTTGCACTGTGCAACATATATAGAACACTCCTAATCAGCGCAGGAGCTTGTCAGTGTATTGCTTTTGATGTCTGATTAGATGATCATAGGGACATCTGCAGTGAGTTAGTTTTGAAGTTGTTGGTGTGAGGCACTCCAGGAACCAGAGCTGTGTGGCACTCTTACACCATGGAAAACTGCTGCTCTTAAAGAACCTATTATAAATCCAACTCTGCACCGAGCTGAGTGCTGTCGAAATAACAAAAGCCATTCCTTCTCCATTCTTCCTGTTGCCTTTCAACCCTACACGGCTTTTTTTTTCTCTTCCTTGTACTGTGTGCTGTGGCACTCTGTGTCAAAAAGAAATTATATCGTAGAGGAAAAACTAAGAAATGTAAATTAAATGTTTGTAATACTTCAGAACACTGAATTGTTCATCTGAAAAAGGACAGAAGTGCCCTGTGGTAATTTCCTCTTTTGAGGGTGCGAAGAGGTGCGTGTGTGGAAAAGTCTTCTTTGTGTTCCTTGTACAGCCTATGTGTCAGAAAAAGTGTATTGTTTTACCTGTATTGTTTAAGATGAGCAATGGGTGTAATTTACATATTTTTATTTGAGAAGGATAAGTAGGCTTTTTGTGATTTATTTTATTAAGAGCTAATAATGAATGCTCTTTGATGTTAATATAGTATATAAATTATCAGTAAAAATGGTACAATCAGTAGAAGTTGTTATTCATTGTTTACAAGTTGTTTTCTAAAGCCTGTTTCTAATGAGAGGAGTACCGGCATTTTACTGACTATTCATGAGAGAAAATATCTCTAATGAAAATCATCAAAGCTCTCCATCATTCTGGAACTTGTTAGTAGGAGACTGGATTTTGTTTCCTCTTTAAAATAAATTTTGGGCCTTGGCTGTAACTTTGAAAATACCTTACTGTTTATAAACCTTCCTCCTTTGTCCTCTGCCTTGTGTGCTCAGGTAGATGTGATTGCAGGAAGATGGCTGAGGGACTTGAAACTTTATTTTTCCTGTGTGACCTGTCTTATAAGGAATGGGGAAAAACTGTAGGGTGTAAATAAGAACTGCTGACAAAAAAAAAGGGGAAAAAGGTCATGCTGTCAATGCTGTTGACACATGCATCTCTATAGCTACATCTTTGGGGTCCTACAAAATACTGTCATTCCATCTGGAACAGCTTTTAGCAGGCAGCTTATGCAACAGGCTCATGGTGCTGAAATTGGAATGAAACATTAGCAAGTTACTTTTATGTCTGACAGTCAAATTAGAAGTGGAAGATGACAGTCAACATGGCTCATGCATATCATTTACTGTCGAGCTCTAGAAACATTTAGCTAAAATAAAATAGGTACTCAGTGTCCTACTGAAATGCTTACTACTAAGTAACGTTTTTCATAGATGTAGACAACTAGGAATAATGGCAGAGATCTTTGATACTAATTTAGACTGAAATGCTGCTGTGATATTAGGAAAAACCCTCATTTTGGATTTTGTAATATGTCATCTTGCAGTGCACTGATGTATGAGGCTCTGCTCTTGTTCTGGTTAATATTTGTCTCTCTCCAGAAGTGAGATCTGTGGCTTTGCTTCTCTTGCAGTTATCAACAGTTATTCATATTCTAAGGAGATGCAATTTTTTTTGTTTTGTTTTGTTAGGTGAGGACTATTCAACCCTAAATTACCCTGGAGACTTATTCTTCTCCTGTGTAGCTGGTGTCTCAGCTAATCTGGATGTACAGATTTTTTGAGTTGAAATAATAACATTTGAAACTTGCACATTCAGTTGGTGATTTTCTTATGGCAACAGGTCCCGATTTACTCCATCCCTGTGAAACAATTTCTGACACTGACACCTGGAATGAGGGGAGGAATATTTTAGAGCTTCTGTGTACTGCATGCTTTTGGTGTTGCAGGTGTCTGACATTTTGGAATTGACTATAATAAACTAAGACCACTGTGAATATAGACTAAAATGGTAAGGGTGATTCAATGAGCTTCAAGATTTTGAACAAACATCCCAGCTTTGATTTTTGTTAGTGATTGCAATTGTTTCTTCTGGCCTGTAAGTCTAATATGACCTTTTATTGTGACATGAGCAGTATAAGTTCTCTGAAGTAACTTTTAAGTAAATAAAACCTAAGAAATAAACAATTTAGTAAATATGCAAATCTTCCGTTAACAGGAAGTGACTAGACTTTAGAACAATTGTCTTGATGCAAGAGCAAATTGTTGTCACTGTTTCTCTGTACTATGAGGGACAATAATTAGCAGTTTTTGAGGCACACTGGTATTCAGAGATGGACCTGTGATTTGATATGGCACAGTTGTTCTTATGTATTTAGGATCCTAAAAAACCATATTTGCCAGTACAAAGTATTACACATTCCAAGCAGTATCATAAGGGGGGAGGGAAGAAAATAAATTATCCCTCAAGAGAGACCTTATAGGAACAGCTGATCCTGTAAGATTTTTTGGTATTTTTTTTCTTGACAATCAAGTTGAGTAGTGGCCTATGCTTTTTTTTTAAATTAGTTGTCTGCATTAAAGTACTAGTAACAGTAAGTTTTGCCTTTAATCCATCTTGGTTTAAACCTTGATTTAATGTGGTTTCAATGTGGATTCTCAACCTCCTCTCTAAAACTGGAGTAAAAAGCTTCCTTCTTTGTGTCAGTCCCAAGGGCTGCTGGAGTACCATATTTACAGCGTTTGCGCTGTAATGTGGCTGCACTGAAGCACCTCGTGGTGTCTTTGAGAGCATATCACAGTATCATGGAGTTAGCAGGATTGCTCTCCCTTTGCATTCATGATGTTGCCTATTTAGCAGCTGTCTTAGAGTGACATGAACTTGGACCTTAAATAAAAGAGCCGCTGTTTCTTGCAGCGTGCTTGCTCCGTTGACCTAATAGCGGTGCATCAGAGATGATTATGTATTTAACACCTGTGGAGATAAATTGGCCTCCTTCTTTTCCGTTCTGCTTTTTGGAATGACCAAGCACAATCAATTTCATAGTACATCTGTCAGCTTTACAGAAACAAAAGGAAAGCCCTTCTTTTCAGCTGGCCTCATGTCAGTCTAAGGAACGTGGGGAAGGTACTTCAGATGTGGTGTTCACTTCCACTCCCACACCTCCCTTTCTTTTATGATCTGCATACATTTTTCTGTCCTTCAAGCAACAGAATGAGAGTCAAACAGAAATACATTGTTTTGGGGTAAAGTAAGTTCTGCAAGCAGCACTACTGAGCAAGGACCAGTCTTCGTTGCCTCATCTTTTGACACTTTCCTTAAAAGCCCAGATGAATTCTGTTTCTGATGCAGAAGGACATATTCCAAGGAGAATTTTATGAAACACTTCTATGAGAAATTGCAAGCGCGATAAAAGGAGGAGATTCCGGGCAACAAAAAAACAGATTAAATGGATTTTAAGTCACAAAGAAGAATAAAATCTCATTATCAGCAGGAAGAAATATGTCCCCTTTAATTTGGTTTTCAAAGATATAGCCAAAATATGAATGTTTCATTTCAAAAATAAATAAATTAAGGGTGTGAAATACTGCAGTTCTTACTGACAAACGTGTTTGTTGCTCAGAAGTTCCTGTAGTGATATTCTTTTCAGCCAAAGAGTATAGTCATAACTGTTTATTTGGCTTAAAAGAACGTGAACGTTTTCCTCAGATCTGTGAAGCATCCAGCATAGCTACCTAGGTATCAGATGTTGCTGTGTGCTTCTGCAAAGATGTGGGGGGTTTTTAAAGTAATGATATTGGTGACAATTCTCTGGCACAAAGACCAGCTGCAAGATGAGTGTGGCTGATGTATAAATGTATCTCATTTCCTGTGTGCATGGTATGTGCTGCCTTGGATGTTCTCAGATTTCTGCTGGAGAAAGTGAATTCAGTAATGTTGTATATCTGAGGGAAAAATATTCTACAAAAGGTATCCTGAAAACATTGATGACTGAAGTGGTCTGCTGTAAGAGGTAAGAACACCTAAAATGAAAATATTTTACTCCTTATGGAAAAAATGCAAAACACTGTAAGTCCTTTCCAAGTCCCTACCAAGGAGGTTCAGAGGAGTACAGAGAATCAGAATGGGCTAGAAAAGTTTTTACACAATATCTTTATTATTTAATAATTGCCCTATAAACTTCTAAATAGCATAATTAACTTGGGGCAAAAGAAGTCAGTCCCACTTCAGTCTTCAGGCCATTCTGTCTATCTTTGATTCCCTGTTGTTAAGCATGAGAAAATGCTCCATCTCATCATGCAGAAGAGAAGGAAAATTGGACTGCTGTTCATAGACAAATGCACAAATTGATAACCAGGATGCAATGGTCAAATTGATAGTCTAGTTAATGCACAAAAGAGAATCTCTGGTATACGTTTCTTCTCTTTGAAGCACCTCAGAACATAGGAAGGAATTGTCAACAGAAGAAATACTATTAGATTAGGGATTACCGTGTTAATATAATAAGAAAGCAATCCTTGAGTTTACAAAACACTGAACCAGATGATTGCTTAATGCCCGGCTGTGATTTTCTGCCTCTTTACCTTTCAATGTCTAGTTTGTGTGTAGTTGTCACTTTGAAAAGGCTGTTTTGAGAGGCATGATGATGATACTATTATGTTAATGTCACCAGTCATACAAATACTGATATTACCAGGTAAAGTTAGTTCATTTCAACCAGATGCATGCATTCATAAATAATTATTTTTTTTTTAAATAATGTTGGCAGTATGCCAAAAGATTATAACACTTTTGGGAAATTAATCTGCTGCCAATTACATGTATTTATAATACTATACAAGTGTCTAAAGCATCAAACTATTGATGTTAGTTCTGTTAAAATTACTTCTATACTAATCAGACACTTCTAGTGTCTGATGTCGGTTACCTGTTAAGGTTAGGTCTAACATGCAAATTCTAGGTTTATGGTGATTTAATTTTTGTTAAAATTATTCAATATTTAGAATTCATTACATACTATTATATATTCATATGATTATGATGTTGACTACCACAAAAATACTTCTTTATTATTTATTTAATAAGTAAGTTTACTTCAGGTCTAACTTTCTGTTCCACTACTGCTTGTATTTACTCCGTAACAACCAAATGTGCATATTTAGGGCTGGTTGGTAACTGTTTAGTTTGGACTGCAAAAATCAAGTGAGAAAATACTTTTGAGGTTGATATATGCAATTTATAACAGGTTTATTTTGCTTTTTAAGTAATTAAAATATTCTAGGGTTTTGATGAATGTTTATCAAGTTAAAATGGTACACAGTCAAGTTAGAAAGGAAGTTCATATCTTTTACCAGCTCTTGAAGGAAAAAAGGATAATTTTCAGGCAGAAGACAGGAGAAGGTCTCAGGCTACTAGGAGAGCCTACTAGAAACTCTTTTTAGTGGGAAAGCATGTCTGGAAAGCCATATAAAGTAATGCTACCTACTAATGTTATCTGTGCATATGTAGCATATATATTCATGTGGTGTCCTTTGTTAAGAACGTTTTTTAGGAGAATTGAGTTTGTTCCTCAGGTACATTGTTGTGAAAAGAACAGGAACGAGATCAATATATTGCAGTTCACAGGTAACGAAAGGATGTCTGTGCAGAGGAGTTTGAGAATACAGCTCACTGGAGAGTAAAACTCATTTCTGAGCAATACTGAAATTCGAGAAGGGTCTGTCAACCTGGGCATCTGCCATGGATCTTGACTGGTACTGTTGGAATCAGACCCTTAACCCTCTCTAACCTCCCTCTTAACTAGGACCACATTGACTCACGTGCTTGTCCTGCCCTGAGGTCTGGGCTTTTTTGAACTGGGGCACTGGGGATCCAGCTGGCAGGTTTGGTGTCCTCCAGGGCACTGGGCGGTTTCCCCTGTTCCTGGGGGTCACTGCAGACGGGCTGGCCCTGCCCTGGGGGCCCTTCTGAGAGCCTCATCTCTGCAGCTGCTGTCCAGCCCCTGTTTTCCCCCTCCAGCCCTGTGCCCTGGCTGGCTCACCTGCCCCTGGCTTGTGAGGGGTGGTCCTGTGGGGTTCCTGCTGCCAGGGTGGCTTCCTGCCTTCCTGCCCAGCCACTGACAGGCCACGGGTGCAGGATGCCTCTTGCAGACTCAGCTTTATTCTGTGCTGTATTTTTTTTTTAAATTTGGACTTTAAGTAGCTGCAATTCGAATAAGAAATGCTAGCCAGCAGAATTGTGGGGATTCATATTGAGAATTTTCCCTTGCTTTTGCAGTCAGATTTGACTGTATGCTGCAACTGGGGAACAGGAGGCTCCTATTGAAGAAGACAAATTGTTTCAAGAGTGTTCAGCCTCCAGTCTAACATATTTTTCCTACTGCAGATAGCACTTCTGGGTTCATTATAGCTTGTTCTCATAAGTCGTCATTTCTGTCTCAAGGCTGTTGTGCTTTCCAATGTAAAGCAGATTGATGCTGGCACATTTTTTCTATTTTAATTTTACAAAGTTGTCACACTGAAACTGTGCCTCATATTGGAAGTGCTTTGAAGTGAAGAGATAAACAAAGAGCTAAGATAAAATTAAAAAGGAGTATGAACAACATTTCATCTTGGTTTGTCTTTTTTAAAAATAAGCTGAATGAATGTAGTACCCTTGTGCCACTGTAGTAAGTCTGCAAACATTAGCAGATCAATCTAAATTGAGTTAGTGTATATGCAGTAAGCAGAAACAGGTGAAAATTAGGTTATCTGTGCCCAACTCTTTCTATTTGTTTTGAACAGTGAGATATAAACTAGTTTTTAGACCTGATTAGGTTTTGTTTATTTTCAGAGAGGGGCAGACGCAGAACATGTGCTATATCTACCATAGTTATTAAACCAAGAAACTATATAAAAGTCACCAGCTCAATTGTGACATTTGCAGGTAGAGGTAGAAAGCCTTGCTATAAATAAATCTAAAGTGAATCCAGGAGGAAAAACAGCAGCAGTTCTCGGTATATTTCATTTTTATCTCTGAAAAACAAAAAACCAAGAATTGTCTGTCCTTTTGCTAAAAAACAACACCCAAAAAGTAATTGCCTTTACCAGTGTCAGAAATGCCAACCAATTTATAATCTGAAGTATGGTTTATAACTTCACTGTTTTTGGTTTGTAGACTCCCAAAAATTTTCCAATGAAGACATAGCTTATGCTAGATCTTCACAGTTTCTTTTTATGATGTTCCAAAAGTAGTCAAGGAATTGAGAGGTCTGTTGACCACAAATTGAAGTCGTTGTCTACAACAGTAAAATAAAAAATGCCAGTGGCAAATATGCTCTCACTGTTACAATCCTTGGGTGCACAATTACTGTTAATCTCTGATTTAAAGGGGAATGACAAGTCTTTGTCCCTAGCCCAGCTTTGAAAGCATGTAATGTGTAACAGCTTTTACACCCATTTGGAAGCCTTTTATCCACATTAATGCACCTCTTCTTACTGTTGAGAAACAGCAATTGCAGAAAAAAGCATGATTGCTCTAAAGTGGCAAGCTGAGGTCCTTTGCTGAGACCACAGTCTTACCTATGCACCAAAAAGGTAGTTGCCATTTTCTTTTTCCTGTGCCAAGCAGTATCATCACCAGTGCAGAATAAAAGTAAAGACCTGGGAGACACAGCTGCGAGCTTTCAGTTTGATACTACTCACTCCTCGAACCCAGCATTTGTTTTCAAGCCAGTACCTTATCTGTGTCCTGAATTGTGTTGTAGCACTCTAAAAATCAAGCCAAATGTAGAACTGGAAATCCAGTTTTGTTCTTTCCACTGATTTGAACAGGCTCGTGAGCAGTAGTACTCATATCTAAAAAACTTCTATGCCTGTTCAACCTGGATGCCAAATAATCCAAGGATCTTCTTAACCAGACACAACTAATATTTTCCTTGAGACGTTCTCTGTCACTCCTGTTTACCAGAGAATAAAATAAAAGATAATTAGGTCACAGGTATTAACAACTTCAAGAATCATTCCCCAGTGCCATTTGCCAGAACTGTGAACTTCTCTGAACCAAACTGTTGATAGCCTTTGCTGTTTCCCTAGATGAGGGGTTTGTGGGAGGAGCGTTTTGCTCTTGGGTATTCTAGAATTTAGCACCATTGGTGCTAAATGTGCCTGTTTTGCCTTCAAGAGGATTGTGAGGATGAATGAAATTTACTCTCAAGTGTTCATCAGACCAAACTTCAAGGTCTGCTGCTGTTTCTGTGTCATCTCTCACTTCAAAGGTGTTTGCCCTTTGACTTTTAAGTTGAGCTGTTGTTGTTGGGGCCCCTTTGCTTTGCCTGAGGCTATCAGATATCCAGATAGCCAAAACAGCAGAAATAATATTTGCTTTCGTATGGTAAACAGTTCCTTTTTGATTGTTACAAGTATGTAAGGCAGTTCAGGCTTGAGGAGAAAAAAAAAAGACAAACCCAATCTGTTCAAACTTTATTTCAGTTCGCATTCAGCTCCCTCTCTCCTTCCATTTCTGTTTTCTGGACTTGATGGTGCTTGTAGCTGTTGGAATTGGGTACAGCCATGGGGATACTTTGCACAAAGGAAACAAACAGACTAAATTTTTAGTCCAGATCAAGTGTAATTATCCCTGAAATTGTTCTGGTTGTGTTCCCATTTTAAGTTCCAGTGAAGGTTTGCTAACTAAACTTGTCTTTATTTATAACCATTTAAACAGGAAAGGGTTATTTGCTGGGAGAGGATATAGCAAACAAAAAGCCTCATCTCTGTCCTCTTAGTACCTAGACTTCTTTCGTGCACATGACACTGTGCTGTAGGCAGTTCATGCTTGAGGAAACTGTTCAGACTAGTTTTTGAGCTGTAGTTCAACTCCCCAGGCCCCTGTATTTGTGATCTCCAGGCTTGATCGCTCCATTACCATTGCACAGGAGTGAATGTCTATTGCAGAAGCTCTGAGTAGCTTAAAATGCAGCAGTGCATCTGTTTAGCAACACAGATCAGTATTATCCCATTATTCCAGTGTTTTGTTTCATGTATCCAGTAGTTCCTATTAAAATATTAAGCCTAAATCACTATGCTTTTTTTTGGTTGAAATTTAAAGCCCTGCATGAGATTACGCACAGATACTTGAAAAAATGCCATTCCCTCTGTGATCTTCTTTTCTACTGGGAGCAACTTTTGTCTAAGATGTATTGCTCTTGCCTGCAGGATGCATCAGGTCCTGGACTATTAAGCTTATTTTCAGAAGAAAGCAGTGAATGCTTCCTTTGGTTGCTTTTGAATTTGGTATTCTCTGAATGAGAGGCTTTTCTTTAGAAAGTCTACCTAATTCTTTCCCTCACAGAGTAACTCATTGAAGCTATTTCTTGTCACCTTTTCGTTCTAGAAGAAAAGATAGTCTTGTGAGCACCTAGAACATGTTACAGTGATATGCAATTAGTAGTGCTCAGTGTATGAAAGATGCAAGCAAAGTCTTGCAGCGCTTTGGATTATTATAAGACAATTATAAAATCTCCAGAAAAAAGCTTTGCTTTCCTGTGATAGTGGAAGGAACCTCACCGTACAAAATAATTACAAATTTGCTTTTTTAAATAGTAAATTTCAATGAACTTGGCATAGGTAATCTTGTTTTCTTAAGGAGTGAGGCAAACAACCACAACAAAACAAAAATCTACAAAACCACACCCCACCCCATTACCCCCAACATGCTACCAGTCTCCCAGCATTTCTGATTGTAGAGTACTTTTAATTATGATCTGACCTGGATAATTAACACTGGATTTCTTCATAAGTAGTAGTATTTGAACTATTTAACTTGTAGATAAAATTGCATTGTGCTTTATATCTAAGCGTGTTGTACTGAAGTTTTAAAGCTTAAATAATTCACATGCATTAAACCTCATTAACTTTTCAGGCTGCTCAGATTTTCTGTCAACACGTTTCTTAAAATCAAGGGAAATGTAAGTTCAGGAAATACTAGTGTTTACATCAATTGGGCTTCCCATGTCTTAGCTGAGAAGCATCGTGAAGAACTCAGCTGTGCTGAACCTTGTCATCCTTCATGCATCTGTCATGTTCCTGGCTTTGTCAGAACTGACCTTGGCCCTCTCAGCCATACTTGATTTATTCTGCTGTTTGGTGCCATACTTTTGGTTTCTAAGTTCTGAGGAACTGGAAACAAGGGAACTGTTTTGTCTCAGAGTGTAGTTTCTCTGTGTGTCTGAAACCAGCCTGAGCACCTCGTGTGGAGAGGTTAGGAAAAGATAGAGCTACATAAAGGCATGCAAGGAGACAGGTTATCTATTTCCTTCCACTTTGTGGTAAACAGTGATATAGTAAACATGTCTCTATGATACTTTCTTTCTAGGAAATCATTGATATAACTGATAATGTTTATTTTAAAACAAGAATAAACAAAAATTGGGGATTTCTACTGGAAATGTTTATTACCAACATTTCTCATGGTACACTTTTCCTGTATTTTTCTCAAAAGCGAAGAAACAGGCATGGATGGAAACAGGCATGTTTGTCCAGGAACACATGCAAGAAATAGGACAACTGATAACTCATGCTGCTTTCCATCTTCTGGGGAGTTACTCATTTCTCTGCATCACCTGCCGTGCTCACCTGAGCAACAGCAACATGTTTTCTGACCTTTGTTCTTGCAATTAGAGATGTTGCTGTTAGTCAACAACTGTAATGCAATCAGGTCCACCTGTAACCTTAAAAAAGCTCTTTCTGTTGATAAATATATCTTTATAATGGTAAAATGAAGTTACCCATGTGATTTTGTTTGCTTATTTTCTTCAAATGATTAAAAAAAAATGGTTCTGGAAGGCCACTCATAATCTGGTTAGTAGTAAAACTGTGCTCATCAAAATGGCCTGAGCTTAATTCATCTCTAAGGTTTTATTATTGCTGGTCTATTTGATTCCCAGAAAATATGCTGATATATCTTTGCTTAAGTTATTTTGTTCACCCGGCTTCCTTTCAACCGTGTGATAAATCCAGTTTTCTTCCACTGCAATTTTTAGTGCTGTCAAGTTATTTATTAACCAGTGCTGTTATTTCAAGATGTAGTTAATAATTAACATAGAACCAGATCATTTCATGAAAGGTTATTTTCTGATGACTTTTAAAAACCCTAGGAGAGGTTGAAAATACCATTATGCTTCATAAGGATTTATTGGAAATAACAGTATACTCTCAGGTGATCTGCCTCTGGTTTCAATTGCCTGCTAGGTTTAAGATAAGCCAGTGATAGTAATGTCTTGGCTCACAGGAGCCAACTCAGGTTTATTAATAATATCCACTCATAAATTCAGGGCAATACTGTGCCTGTACTTTCAGATCCTAAAACAAGGTTTTGTATACAGTTTGACACAATTAAAATGCTACACAGTTGCCTTAATTTCCATTGAGAATTGAGATCAAGATCAAGGGCTTTATGTAGGGCAGTGTGTTTTCTCCCACTTGGATGTAGGCAACTCCATTCCTTGAAGAGATTTAGGCAACATTTTAACCGTTGTTTACTTGTTTAATGCTGTGTAGGTTAAGATGTTCTTATGATCCCTTAGAAACATCTTCAAGACTGATAACCTGACAAATTCTTTCTTAGATTTGGGTTTGGGGAGGTTTCGTTGAGAGTCTGACATCTCTGAAAGTACGCAGAAAATGGTTAAATATTAAGATGTATACAGGACAATGCTCAAATTGTTAGTCACTAGTCACGTTGTTAGACTGAAACAAACAGGTAAGTTTTTCATATACTCACTGTGTGATTCTTTTGAAAAGCAAATAAATTAGCAGCCCACAAAGTTAAGGAGGAATACTTAACTCCCAGCAGGAATGCAAGTGCCTTTGATCTGAACAGGCAATGTGACTCTTAGTACCTTGTATTCAGGAGCTGCATTACAAGCTGAGGAAGCTCTACACTAATCACAAACTATGGTTCCCTGGGACATTGTGGAAGCATATGGGAAAATATGGGTGAGTGAGGCTCTGAGAGCATTCAGGTCCTTGTCATACAATAGATTGGATCTCTCATGGGACCCTGGTATTTGATTTGTGTGAAGATTTCTGACTTCATGGAGTATGGAGGGCATTTTTTTCTACCTTAGCTTTTTAGCAAAGTATTTCCCTTGTAATCTTTACATTCCTTTTTAGTCTTTTTCCTTCCAGGCAGATGCTATATTTCAATATCTTATTTTCACTGCATTTTCAATTTAATTCTTGTCTCATCTTTTGATACCCGCTCACATTACTGACCAGTCTGTCTATCACCATGAGGCAGAAGGGTCTTTGACTATTGCATTAGTACCTAAATGGCACTGATCATGTTGAGAGATCATATTGAGAGATGGGTCTGGGAGTTTGGTGTTCATACTCTTTAATTGCTGATGTAAGTTCAGTGTTCAGCTGTTGACAAGGACAAACAGTAAGGGATGTGCACCTTGGACATCTGGAGAAAAAACTTCTCAGTTACCCTAGTATGCTTCTGTTCATTTAATAAAGGGGGCTCTGTCAGGTTTTTCATGTTCTTCTGCTTAACCTGTCTCAGCTAATGTTTCTGTGATATCTGTTTTTTTGGTGGTTTATGCTGTTGGCCTCTGTATTGTGCAGACGTGCCTGTGCATACTGGATTATAGGAAGCGATGTAGCTGTTCTACAAAGATTTAGTCAAAGGTGAAATATTCATCTGAGTGTGCCATCTGTTGTCTGTGTTCTCCCCTCTATGCATTCTTCAGGCCCTGGCACTGCTTGCACACAGAGTCACAGCCTGATTGTTGTCTGTCTAGCTTTGCAGTGAGGATGTTCTAAATATTCATAATGTTATGTATACATCAGTCTAGGTGACTGTGTATTATTAGAAATTCTGGGCGTTAAGCACACTGTCATCCATTGTTCAGTAAACACAATTACATTACCTATCTTTCATCTCTTCTCTAATGAATCCATGCTAATTGATTAATCAGTGCTGTTGCTTCACTATGATAATCCCATATGAGGAATAGTGGTAACATAACTAGCAATTACTAACATACATTGCACACTGAGGAAAACTTATCATAATACACTGCAAGTGGCAAACCCAGAGCAGGAGGAGCAGAGCTGTGCCCCAGCCAGGCCTTGCATTCCAGGGCACAGCTCTGTCTGCTGGGAGGAGAGGTGGGCCAGGGGGTCCTGACTGTAGCAGTCCTTGGATGTGAGTGGGATCCACTGATTACTGGTGCAGGGACTATCTCAGGCTGTCGCTGATCAGTGGTGTGTTACAAAAAGGCAAATCTGAGAAGATCTGGGCAATGTGATCGGCTCTGTCTTTTTCAGAGTTTCATCTGGTGTTCGTTACTAAAGTGTCTGCCTTCTTGACATAAATATAACTATGACAGTGACTTCTAAAGTGAAAGAGCATTTTTATACCATTACAGCATCTTACTGATGTTACTGTTTAATTTCCAAAGCAATGAGTAGAGATTTCTGATGCAAGACAAAGCTTAATTGTTGGCTCTCACAGGCCGTGAGCAGTGACGAATGGTAACAATTTGGTTATCCTTGCTGTTACAGAATCAATGGATGTATGGATTCCTGTTGACCAATTTAGCATGTTTAATGCATCTTATTATATGCTCCATTCATAAAGAGAATTAGCAGCAAAATACTGTTTACTATCTTTAATGAAGACCCCTTTTTTAACTTCGAAAATGAGTGTGATTTTTAAATTTTGGAAACCACTGTTGTCCACTCCCCCTGTCATTGGTGGTGGTGAAGATATGCATAATTTTAATGTGGATGAAAAAGACAGGTAAATTCAATAAAGGATTCATTGCAAGGAATAGAGGCGCAAGGCTGAAGTATCACTTGTATATTCAGCTATTTGTGGGGGAAATGGTAATGTGCCATCGTACATAAGACTGTCTAGATAAGATTTAGATGTCCTCTAAGTACTACTTCCATGAAGAAATTATTCTGATGTAGTGCATAGTAGTTTCAGAGATTTTTTTTCTTTCTTTACTTAAAAAAAAAAAGGAATACAAGCAGTTTCTCTCTACACAAATAAGGAATGAGTCAAAATACAACTCTGTAGTTTGAAAATCTCTTGTAAAAGGTTCTGTCAGTCTTGGGAGGCTTAAAACAGCTGGGGAGTGTCATGCTGATGTTCCCTTGGTTGGAGAAAATTTGGGAGATTTTCTTGTAGGAACATTAATTTATTTCCTGTTTTTGCAATATTAATTGCTCAATAGCAGTTTCCAACCAAGAGAAGGGATTAGTGTGCATTTGTAGAGCTAATGATAGTGCACTTTTTAAATTATGCTTGTTGCCATAGGAATAATTGCTTACAAATAATTTATATAGTAACTAAAATGTCCAAAGTTTATGTACTTCCGTTGAACACATATTTTTGTCTCCAAATGGGTGATGCAGAAAAAAATCACAAGTTTTAACTTGGAAACACCCACTTCTTCACTGCCCTGTGTTTTTGATAGCATTGCTAAATATTCTCTATAAATAAAAGGCTACCCATGTATTTCTGGACAGTATATTTAGCAATAGTCCTTAAAATATCATTAAAATCTAATAAAAACATAAGGTAAATAAAACACAAATATTAATATCCTAGCAGAGTAGCATGCCTCAGGTCAGCCAAAATATTTTAAATGCTCTAAGCATGCATTAGTTCAAATTAATAATCTTTCTGAGATGCAGATAATACTGACTCAGGCACAGTGTCCTAATATTGCTCTGTAGTGTCTAGTTGGCTGGCAGTGCAGGCAGAGAGCTCGTAGGCAATTAAAATCAGCATGATGAATGGGGAGAGGGCTAATAAACATATCCTATGTTTTAAAGGCGCCAGTGGTCATGGCTGGCCAGTTACTCCATCCTTTCCATAATTATTCCAGTATTGACATCTCCTAAAAGTTGTGAACATGTACCATATTACTTACATTTCCAGTAGTTTTTTGGTTGTGTTGGTGTGTGGGTTGTTTGGTGTGAGGCTTTTTTTTCACCCTTACTGGAACATTTCCCTTTCTTTTAAGAATTGATTCTTGGCCAGTAGAGGTGCTAAATCCAAATATTTATCAATATACTATCAATACTTTTAAAAGCAGCTTTCTACTGTTTTGGAAAAGAAATTGCTCACACTTCAGCCTAGAAATACTTAAAAATGTTGGGCTTACGGCCAGAGTTTTATGTGCAGAAAAGCTACTTCTGGAGACTTTTAACTGAGGCAATTTTTTCATTTTTCTTTTTCTCTCAGCCCTTTATAAATTGAAATACTTAGGCACTCCAGCTGCACCTTTTCCTTCCCTTTACCTGTGCAAAACCACTGCCAAGGAAGATGTGAACTCTCCAGTACTATTAAAACTAGTGGATTTTTTTTTTCCTCAGTGATAAAGAAATCTTTCATGTGAGAACTCTCGAAGTTCTGTTACCAAAATTGTGCGTAACAATTTTGATCTCCAGGCCTAAAAGTAATCCTTGTTGCTCTTAATAATAAATATTTTACTCTTTGTGTAGGACTCAGAGCATCGCTTTTTCCATGCAGAGAATGCTCCTCATCTAGATTTTTGAATGATTAAGGTGAAATAAACTGGGAGTAGGTAGAGCAGGAAGGGTTAGGGAGAACATTTTGAAGGTTGGCACTGGCAAGATGTGTTTTATGAGCAGAAGTTGCTCCTAATCTACTTCAGTGCAAAGTCACCCAGAGTAGTTGGACCTGCTGGGGAAGGGGGTTTCAGCCAGCTCTGGTTTTGCACTGAACAACAGAGGGTATGTTATCCACCAGTACAGTTCAGCTGTAATGATAACCCTCAGTAGAGAATTGTTAACAAACAATTTGGGGGAATAATTCCTTGCTTCGGACGGATTCCCAGGAGAGTATCTATTTATGCCCTTGGTTTAGAATATCCTTTTAAGTGCCAAGATCACACACAACTTGCTACAATATTCAAGAAATCCGTTGGTAGTTGAGGGGGGAAATAATGCTGTTGTGGTTCCTGAAACTGTCATGTAATTGCTAAAAGCTGTACTATATTATGGCTTTTCTTTGTGCTGTGCTAATTAAACATGAATCCACTTGCATGTTATTAAAAATATCTGAAGATGTACAGCTATTCTTATGTTGAAAAGTATCTTTTACCAGTCCAGTAGAATACATTTTAATTGACATTGAAAGAAGCTTTATGATTCTTATTTTCATATTGCCTGCCTAAAATAATTTTTAGCAAGTGATTAATTGCATTTGTAGATACTGCACAATTGCATCAATTATCCATTTCAAATGAATTACATTCTGAGTAGTTGAGAAGATGATGTAGTTTAATCAGTAAGTGAAATGGAAGTATTATAAGTTGTTTAGAAATACTTAACATGTTTTATGGAGGGAGAGTGATTTAAATCAAGCAGACTACTGGAAAAATAAGAAATATATAGCAACAAACAATAATACTTTTCCTTCAGTTTAGCAGCATTGTATTAACCTGATTTGTATTGGTTTCCATTCTTAACGTATTGATGATACTGATACTGTGATAATAGGAATTTTTTAACTGAGATAAATTAATTGTGGTTATAAATACACCTGTGTAAGTATGACAGCTGGTATGTCTGTTGGTCAATGTGTTCTCTTTCCAACAGACTCTGTAATATTTAAGAGAATACTGAGCAGTGTACTTAATTTTCTGTTATTGGTTGGTTTTAAAAGGATGTTTGATATTTCATTATGCTTATTTAGAAGGAAAAAAGAAAAGCGACATGTTAAAATAAAAAATTAATCTGGAAGACGTGATTGGCCTCTCCCAGCCAATTCCCCTCAGTTTATGTACTGGCTATGATGTTTTATGGTGTAGAATAATCCCTTTGGCCAGTTCAGGTCAGCAGTCGTGACCACACTCCCTTACAACCTCTGCTGCACCTCCTCTCTGGCAGAGCAGAAGCAGAAAAGTCCGTGACTTAGGGTAAGCACTGCTTAGCAACAACCAAAATATCAGTGGTTCATCAGCATTGTTCTCATACTAAATCCAAGACACAGCACTGCACCAGCAACTAGGAAAAAAATTAATTCTGCCTCAGCCCAAAGCAGGATACCTCAATTACAAAAATTTTTCTACCCCAAATGTGTTTCTGCTGCAGTTACGGTGCAGGTCTCTGCTAACTGGAAGCTTGTAACGTATTTCACTTGCCAGATTGTTCCCTGGCCTTGAGATAGCCTGACTCTGTACATGGTAAGTAATAAAGATAAGATAAATGTTTTCTTTATGTTGGGTTTTAGTGCCACATCTTCAATCAGGCCCATTGTGGATTTAAGGCCAAATGGAGGAATCGAAGAGACTAATTTTAAGTCTGAAACATTCCTAAAGCTTGTGGTGTGCTGCATTCTTCTTGTTGCAAACCGAGGATGACAGGAGTATCCTGATGAGGGACAGTGGTTATTTCTTAACTATTTTAGGAACACACCTACAAACACAACTTATGTTTTGTCCCAAAAGACCAAGTGAGCCATGAAGAAGCCTTTTTGAGGCACAGTCAGGTGCAATCAGCCAGAACTTGAAACCAACAGTGTGTGTAACTGCTGGGCATTACAGCAAGATATATGGTTCATGTTTTAACTTGTGCTTGGTTATATTATTACAAAAAGGGACCTTTATGTGTGTGTTTCTTGAGTTGTGTGGTCTTGGGGATCGTCCTCTGAATGTGATGTCATGTATTGCATTTGTTGTTCTAACTAAAGGTAAACACCTTTATAACACGCACTAATTGGTTTGGGAATATTTATGAAAGTGTTGATTTTTAAAGCTAAATATAGTGCTATGGCTTTTTAAACTCATTCTGGCTGTCAGAAGTGCTCACATGATCCTGAAAGTGTTGCTAAAAATGTTCAATTTTTAAATATGGTAATTAAAATTGTCTGTTGTGAGAGCAGTCGATGAGACATTTCCTGCATTTGTAAACTAAGCATCCCTTTCACCCCCAGGTTTCCTTGCATCTCACTGTTTATGTCTGAACTCTCACTGAACCTTCTTGGAAGAAGGTTTACTGTTGGCTAGGTAGGGAGAGCGAGCTCTGCAGCCTGACACCCTGCTCCGTGACCTTCTGCTCTTTGGTTTGGATACTTTGCTTTGTTTTAAAACGTTGATGCCCTCAGGGAATACAATACTGTAAACTGGAACTTCAGACATACATTTGCACATATATACTCGGGTATACCAGGTATTTCCCTTGGGTATACCAACCTGCTTCACTCCTAATTTGAGTACATATCATGTGTATTTCTACTATTAATAGATCATATTTATTTCTTTTAAGTTTATTGTTAGTGTTTGATGACCATTTTATACTCCAAGTGTGTCCTGCACTCAGGCTTTTCTCCTCTTCTTTATTTAGACTCCATATTCTCCAAATTTATCTAGTTTTGAGACTTGTCTCATGTTGGTTATTATATAATATTTTTTTTTTCAGAGAAGAGGATGTTTTTTCCTACATAGCTTTTCTAAAAGTGACATATTGGCAATTATATACTACTCAAATTCTTACTTCTTAAGAATGAATTGTATTCCAAGCCTACCAGGCAGATTTGAGGTGATATAGGTAGGGCCCTTGTAGAGCCATTGGTGGCCTGTGAATATTTCTGAACTTGTCCTGCTGGACTAGGTAATATAGTCTGCTCTTGCATGAATGTGCAGAATTTTGCTGCAGAAGAACCTCAACAAAAGATTTCTTTTTAGCTAAAATGTAACTCAAAACTACACTATAGCCAAAGTTTAGTTAGAAAACAGATGTGGTGCAGTTTTTTTGAAGATACAAAAATCCAGTTTGTTTGGGTTACAGTGATGGTGAGAAGACAGCACAGTGGGGCTGGTGGGCAGCTTCTGCTGTGTCGGCTGCTCAGGGCTGCACTTTTCTGTTTGTAATACAAACAGTTGGTTTGACCATTTTCAGTCAATTCTGTCTTTCCCTCTCTCTTTTTCTAGCCAGAAATGGATACTTTCATGTCTCTGTTCAAAAGAGCCACTATTGCTTTTCCCCTTAGATGCTTTGTGGTTTTTATGAAATGAGCATTTTCAAAAACTAAAGGCAAACCCCAGAGAATTTGTCATATTCCCTAAGCTCAATAAGACCATGACTGATTCCAGTGTTTATTGCTGGGGGTAATACATGTCCGTGCTGACTGCTGAATTGAGAAAACTGTATGTTCACAAAGTAGAAAATGTTACTGGTATCTGCTCTGTCACTCTTTCTACTGTCACATGTACATGTTTACCTAACTTGAGAGCTGTCACATAATGAATATGAGACTTTCTAGCATTTGGGTAGCAGGTGTTTGCAGAGAGCTATTATTTAATAGAATCTCTCTCCTCTGCTTCAGTCCTAATTTGAAGAACATGCACTAAGAAGAATTGCTTAATTCAAATTATCCATATGTAAATAAATTAAAAACCTTCCACTGCTCTTAGATGCATATGCTTTCTTGGCTTTTGTTTTTACCACACTGTTTTGCATTTTATTCCTATGTCCTAAGTGAAAACTGCAATTCTGTCACTGTAAAGCGATTACATTGTCAACTGAATTTGAGTCAAACTTTGGTAGTTGGTGTCATTAATTCTGCTACTATTGAAAAACAGACAATCAGACTTTAAAATATGAACAAGAGATTGAATGTTTCTATGTGTATTGGATCATTGGCTTTTGATAGGGTCTTCACTTGTGCATTTTTTGGTTTCTTATCAAGCTGGTTCACCAGGAGATGATCTGTTAAAATTTACTGTACTTCTAATGAAATGCTGAAGTATGAAAGGAATTTGTCTATTTGTAGTGATTGTTATGTGACTGAAGCTCTAATGTCATTCTCAGAGAGCTCAATTATAATGCTGGTGTTATGATTCATGTTTCCTTGATCAGTTAAGCCTTTAAATATATCTGGCTTTGTGTTTACTGACTTGAGCATGTGATAATCTGTGGTATGTCTGAGCACTGTATCCCTTCAAATCAAAACAGGCTGTGGTGTGCAGGATGGAGGCTCTGATACTGAAATTTTCCCTGTGGCATTTCTGAAATCGCTCAACAAACTTCTGTCCAGCTCAGGAGAGGTCAAGTTTTCTTTAGAAGTTTTTACCCTTAAATTTAAAATACAAACAAACAAAACCCCCACACTACAATAAGCAAAAAAACCAACCCAAAAACACAAACAAAAGAAACAAAAAAGCAAGCTGTAATTGTAGATATGGACTCCAAACTTTATCCTCTGATTCCTCTTGTTTTATCTTGTGGAAAGATTAAAATGTGTGTGACTGTCAGGTGCCTTGCAAGGCTGGACCATTATTTTCTGGTACAGGAATAAACATGCCTTGAAACCTTTATGTCGTGTTTATAAACCTGTTCTTCAAGACCTCTTCCAAAGGTCTAACATCCCTGATATCTACACTAATCCTCTTATCAAGCTTCAAGATACTTTCTTCTGGTCTGGCCTTTAGCAGAAAAGAAAGCTCTTAGTTGCCATCTTTCTGTAAGGACCTCTTACTTATCTTGGGGTGGAACTGTGCTCTTAGCAGTGTTGTCCTGTGTCACTAAGCAAATCAAAGTATGAGATTATACTTGTTGATCAAAAAAATCATTCCTTGTGATTAAACATCTGTGTGTCAGTCAACAGAAACAAGAGATGAGATTGTGTTCTGAACACCAGTATTTTTCCTTACTGTGAAATATACTTCTCAGGAAGTGGAGATAGAGGACAAGCATGGATGTAATCTCACTACAATAAGAACAATAGTAACCAAAAGCCTAGAAACAGAGAAATAACGTAGCTTATGCAGACTTGTGTAGACTGCAAGGGAGGCTTCAGGTGGCAAAAAATTCTGAGTTCATGAGTAGCATATTCTCTGTCTTGCACTGTGTTGCAGCCAGTGTCCGAAAGAAAAGAGTCCAATTAATTCACAACCCTAAATCTGCTCATGTCTTGGCTATCTTAAGCTTTCCAAAAAGTAGAGCCTTTGTAGCACCAGTGTTTTCTGTGGTTAGCTGAAGGAGGTTGACTTTGTTGGGAACATTATTGTTAGGAGGTTTGTCTGCTTCCAGCATCTGTTGCTACCAAAACACTTTTTTTTTAAAGCTTTTGTCAAAATGAAGTCAACATATGAAGGCTGTGTGTGAGATTTCTGTTGGTAATGCACTGCTTGAGGTCAAATTCTTGATTTATGATCTTAGTATGGAATATATTTCATGTAGCAAGAATTATTCCTTGGCATGTGGTTCCACTGTGAAAAGTGATCGGAAGAGATGGCAGTTACTTAATACACAGTTTTTAAAAATGGTTCTTCTACTAGCAACAGTAGTTCACTTTGAGCTGTATTGGTCTTGCAGTTGAAGCCAAATCTGTTGGCTTCTGCTCTAATTAACACACAAAGAGCATCTCTGCTAATATTATAGGTTCAAAAGCAGCATGTGAACCAAAAGGCAATCCAGCTCGATTTATATTTTTTAAGGGTTTGCTTGCTAGGCTGCTCGTGATTCTATTTTGAAACGCAAAGCAACCCACACTTGCCCCCAAGTCTCTTGATACTTATAAGCTAAAAATAAGTTCTACAAATCTTTGAGGAACTGGAAACACCAAACCTTAAAAGCCATATTTTGAGTAGAGCCATCATTTGAGAGAAATTGGAACTTTTAATATACAGTGTAGAGCTTTTATTGAAAATTAAATTACCTATCAAGTTGGTCTTGTTCTTTGAAATTAATTTATAGCATTGCTAACTTTTACCTTGAGACAACTTGATATGGCAAGTGTATACACTGGAAAACTGTACCACTGCAACAACAAAAAAAATAATGATTAACTTTAGGCTTTATCTAGTTAAGATCAAACTCTGAATTGAATTATCTTAGTGTGTTGACAGCTGAAGATTTATGTCTTCCAGTTATATTCCTGTTGCAGATTTGACAGAAGTGACCTCTCCGAAGAAGGTCTTTGTTACAGAATTTGCTCTGTTTACATTATTGCCATAAGAGTTGGGATGAAGTACAGTATGTTAAAGCTAATACATCACCTGCTGACAGTGGTCTTATCTCGTTGGTAACTATTTTCCTCTCCCAGTATGAAAAAAATGCAGACACTGAAAGTGTGAGGATCACAAAAAGAAAGTTAAATAATAGTTTTCAAGAACTTTATCATTAATGCCTGGACCCTGTGTGCAATGTATTTTTGTCTGGCCAAATGGTTTCGTAATTTCTTGTTCTGGGAAGTTACTGTGAAAATCCATCTTTACCAGATAAATGCTACTAAGGGGCAAAGCACAACCAAAAAAAAATAAAAAAGCCATTTGGTTTATCCAAGATTTGTGTGATCTATTGTGAGAAAGGAGGAGGCTCAGGGTGGGAAAGAGTGACTTTCAGGTTGGATAGGCAGACAAGAAGGTAGTACCATGAGCTTCTCCAGTGGAAGGATGGTGGGACTCTGGTATGAGGAGCAGGACTTTAGATACCCTCCTGTTTCTTCAAATGCTGTGTCACAGATACTACATGCAGAATGGGTCTTTCAGTCCTCACTGTGAGTGAGATGATATTACTTTGACTGACTTTCTCTTCCAAATATTGATTAAAAAATATAAACACAATTATGTATGTAGTTTCAAAATGTGCTTTGAAATCTCTCAACAGGGTGCTTCCCAGGCATCCTTTCAGGATGGGGAGATGAACCTCACTGGACACACAGAACTGTTGTTGGCTCAGAGGACCCGACTCCCTGTCAGGTAGGAACATCCTCTGTTTGATGCTGACTCAAGTATGATTTATCAACATGCAAGACAAGACTGACTTCTCATTCCAGCTGCAGTCCTGAATCTGCATTGTGTTTCCCATTGTCATGACCTCTTCTTCCTCCTCCCTTTCCCATCCTTCAATTCATATACTGAAGCACATATTTGTGCATGACAGACTTTTACCCTTGTTGATGAATATGAAGGTTTTTTTGTGCTGTGTGTAGTGTAAGGGTAAGGGAGAAATAATACTACTATTGTATACTTCCTTTTTGATTTCTACTCAGTCCTGCAAGTATTTCATGCCTTAAGATAGAAGCTGTTCTTAAGTCATATATTATATCTCAATAAATAATCATTCACTGAACCATATAGTCCTAAAATCATCTTCTTCAGTTTAAGTGTCACGTCTGTTTTTGAGTGGTAAGGTTATTACTTTCTGTATCCTGTAGTAGATTTTTATCTCTGTGTTTATATACTGTGAAAGCTATAGCCAATATTTGCAATATTTCCCAGTGCATTGCTTCACTAGAGTAGTCAGATGGAATGCATTCTTTTCCTCTCTTCATTTATGACTGACTAGAGATGGCCAGTGCTGCTATTTCTGAAGGTGAGAGCAGTCCCATTGACAGTTTGGGAAATAACTTGAATTTCTACCAGTCTAAATTTTAAGTGTAACTTAGGTAGATCTATAATCTGCATTGAAAGCAAATACAGTAAAACTTGAGAGCTGCATAGCTGAAACCAGAGGAGGGGAAACCAGGTGGTTTGAAGAGTTTTAATGATGAGCAACAGTGTTTATTGTTCCTAAAATCACAGGGAAAATTCTAAATGTCTGAAATTAAATTGAAAAGTAATGATTTTGCGGATTGCATTTGTTACACCAAGTTAACAGACCAGGCTGCAATACAGTGTCACAGAGCAGGTCAGTCAGTGGTGGCATTAGAGGACTTGACCTGGTAAATGTAGAGCAAAATGTTTCCCTGCTGCTCTTTTCCTGTCTCACCATAAGCTGAAATTTCACTTCTGACTGGTGATTCAGGTTGTGCTAAAACCACCTTTTTGGGTAGGTGAAGGAATTCAGTCCTTTGTCTAGTATGTTGTGTTTGTTGCAGAACTGTAGTGGTATATGTATATTTCATTGTATAATGAAATTAGGATGAGTTACATGGCAAACTTCTGTGTGACAGCTAAAATGTGAAAAATTACTCTGTTTTGATTTTGGTGATAGCAAATAATCCTTTGCTATAATTCTGCAGCTTATAGTTGTTTGTCAAAACAGTATAAAATAAAACCCATGAAGTAAGTAGTATCTGCATGCTGAGAGCATTTGTCCTCACAAACACCTGAGAAAAAACAAGGGTTAATATTCTCTTTTTACCTACATGAGGGCTGGGAAAGAGGCATGAATATATACCCAAAGCCTGTGGGGAAGTTTGCAAGAGCAGAGATTCGAACCTTACTGGTCTTCTGGGCCATGCTGGGATTTTGATAGAAGGATTACCTTTCTTTTTAGAACGTATCAAAAATCAGTCTTTTCCATACAAGAGAGATAATTTCTAGTTTTTCTTACTCTTTAAGTCATAATTTCATTTATGTTATGGGAGATTTTATGATCTTGATACAGTTGTGGTTTTCAACTCACTGTCTGGTATTTTTCCTCCCTTTTGGAGGCCTCCTTGTCACCTAGTGCATATACAATTTTGTAATTTCTTCTCTTGCCTGCTAATACTGGTACATATTTTTAGAATGGTCTCATTAGGAAAAAGAACTGGAGTGCTCTTCCAGCTTTCTCTGCACCTGTCGGGCCTCTAAGTTACATGCCAGCTGATTAGTGTTCATCATGCAGGTATAGAACTTAGTTTAGTTGCTAATGCTTATTTTCTCTTTAAGGAATGTTGTTGCTAAAGACTTCTACAGCTTGTTTCACCTGAGGTAATTATTATGCATCACCAAATATATGCACTCATTTGTCTCTCGATCCGTTAATTTGTAATGGGGATTAATCAAGCTCTGTGCACACTATGCTCATATTTACTGTTGTCCTTATGACTTTACTAGGGTGGATTAGACCCTCTAAGTCCTCTCAGGAATTTTTTAAGAGCGTATCATTGTTTATCGAGTTAAACAATTCCTTGCTTGCATTTGGCATTCTTCAGAAGAAGGTTGTGATACTCATTTGCTTTTTAATCTTCATAATTTGATGGTCACTGGAAATGCTGACAAGAAAAACCTCTGTGATGCTTTTCAGGGTTTTTCAGTTTTCTGGAATGGCCAAGTCTCCTCTGACCTTGTCAAAAAACAGTCAATAATAAGCCTAAATTTCTGTGGCTCTCTTACAATTTCTGCTGAATTCTGCTAACTGTCTTGACGGAGGAATGTGGAAGGAAAAGTGGTAAAGAATATAGATAGGGGCCCACTTGATTGGTGCCTGAGCATCAGTGTGGAACAGACAGGGAGCAGAGGGAAAGCTGACCAGAACAGGGTATTCCCAAGAATCTTTCTGCATTGGTTGTAATTGGTTTTTTTTTAAATGAGTTGTATTAATCTTGAGGTTGATGCATTCAGAAAAACAATGACCAAACCCAACCAAATAAATGAAAACCAAACCAAAATAAAGAGAAATGATCAGTCTTTCTTTAAATACAGTCCCAGTAAAATTATTCTACCAAAATATGCCTTACATGTAGTTCCTGTGTCCTAAGGAGAATTTAGAAAACACTATTTTTTTTTTTGCCTGCAGGAGTTGAGGTGGGTGCTATGTGGATTTCTTCCTCAAAGTTGTGAATTATACTGAAGTATTTGTAACATATTTCAGTTTCTTCAAACAGTGAACTTTAGAGGAATTCTGAATACATTATTTTGTAAAGCAAAGTTAGTTCATATTTCTGTGAAATTCACTGGAATTATAAAAGTCAGAGAATTTAAATTTTAAGGCAGTAAATTTGATTCTTGTTTGGCTTTTTTCTTCTAAGTGAAGCTTTTTAAACTGTTTTTCCAAAAGTGTTTTCATTAGGAGTAATAGGTTTATGAAGGAAAATAGTAAGTCACTAGAGACCGTCTATCTCACTGTTATTTAATTTGATTGAATGTAAGTAAAGAAGGTTTTATTAATAAAATATTAAATAAGAAAACTATTTTTTTCCACAAGTGGTAAAACTGGGATCTTAATATCTAATTTGACTCCTTTTATACTGTTTATTCTGAAAGAAAGTGTTACTTAGAATTCTGATTTATTCAGGTATCTTCCTTGTTGTATTTCAAAGGTGTTAGGGCCATGAAGGACCACCAAGTCGTGATACCTTAAGCCTTCATTTAAATGTGCCATTTAAATAAACCATGTTCAGTGATGTTAATAAATCTGATACTTCAGCCTAACTGTGAGCTACTCCATGCTATGGAAGCTTTTCCATGCTGTAGAAGAAAGAAAACCAATATTGTCCCTGTGGCTTTCACTGAGTTTGGTAATCTTGAAGGTCTTATAGCACTTCAGCAAAATAGCAACTCATCACCCTGAAAAAATGATCTGAACACCAACCTGTCTGAGGTCAGGGTTCCTTCTCTGACCACAGCCAATAAATGGCTATTTCAGAGGGAAGCATAAAAAAAGAATACCATGATTAATATTTCATGATTGTGAATCCCAAACAGTTGAATTTAAAGGCTCCAGACTTCGATTGGTTTATACTTCTCACTCAAGTAGGAAAACTGTTCCATTTGAAGAAAATCAGTTTACTGATTTAAGTAGGTGAAATGAGTTGCACGTTGGGTAAACCAGTGGCCACAGAGAGGTTTTTTAGCTCTTCTACTCAGAAGCTAGTGGGAGGTTTTGCCTGGATCCTCTTAAAACATTTCACTAGAAAAAGACTGGGAAATTTTTCAGGACTGTATCCCTCGGGAGTCTGAAAATTTTAATTTGACATTTTGAGAGTTGAACATTGGGTCATTGAAACGTTTTTTGTAAATTCTGGAGGTGGCTTTTTTTTTTTAATTATTTTGTTTATTTGCTGGTAAAAATAATGTTCAGGGCAAAAGAAACCAAGCTAATGCCATCCGTGTATAAAATTTTGTATTTCTTCTTGCATCCTTTCATGTTCTGTACTAGGTTTGAAAGATTTTTAAAGAACAGGATCTTGATACTCTATAGATTGTCAGGTAGACATTTGTCACAACCTTTAACGTTGAGTTCCTTCGCCCACTGTTCATTGAAATACCGGATCTGTAAACCTTGCTTTTTTTTTAGTAAAAATGATGGTGTTAAGAAACAGTAAACATGAATCTGCTTGGAAGTGGATGTTTAGCTTAATAGCACTGGATTAGTTGGAACTCAAAGGGTAATTTATGCATAGATAATTCATTATGTGTTTTCATTATGTTCTGTTTTGCTGTCTTCCCACTTCTTTTTAGCAGAGGTCAGGGTCAGTTCCTTGGTTTAAGCACTGTAGATACATAATTAAAGTGTAGCTGCAGAATTTTTTTCCTTCTCTGTATTTTCCTTTTTTAACCTACTGTGTCTTTCATTAGTCTAACAGAGAATTGGAACAACTTGATTTAAAGACAAAAAAGACACAAAACTCTGGTGCCTGCAGGCTGTCTGGTTTCTCTCCAAACCTTTAGATAGTTAATCGTGTGAGAACTAACTAATTTTAGTGGGACAAAAAATCTGGATTAACACATTTTAGTTAGGAGAAGGTGATTTGTTTCCTCTTCAAATTGAAACTGGAAGAATCTGGCCTTATTTCATAGTAAATATTTGAACTTTGTGGGTAGCTTGTTTGTTTAGTTTAGTGTAGAATGGAGCAGCTGAAGCTTGCCTGTTTCTTGTAAAAGAGTGAGCAGTTTCCTTAACTGTGCCTGGAAAGCTCATCCTTGACTACACTTTCATCTGTGTTCTCTTCTCCCAGTGGGGTGCTCTCCATCCCTGTTTATTGTTTGGATTTTCATCATTTGAGTATGTCCACATTATTTAACATCTGGAATTTCAATTTCTTCTTCAGGGCTTTCAATAGACCTTTAGGTACTTAGTTGAAAAGATGGAAGGAAAAACGTGGAAAAGGGGTAGGAGATGGGTGGGAAGTGTGCTATCTGACAGGTTCAGTTTTGCTGACTACTCTGGAAGAATGAGTACAAATACTTTATTACCGTCAGTAACTGTACTAGCTTAGTCTGTGAAAAAAGTACATGGACAGAGTCACCACCCTCTTTATTTGGATAAATCTGTGCAGTCTTCCCTGTTAAAGTCCCCTTTGGGAACTTGACATCACCTGTAGGCCTGTGCTCGCTACCAAATGTCAACACCCTTTGTCCATGGATTCTCTGCTGGAATTGCCTGGTAGGGCTGGAGGCACAGTGAAGAACAAGCAAGGAGATGCAGCTTAATAACTTCATCTGTGAACTTTCTACATTTGAGTAACATTTATTTTGTCTTTTACTTGACTGTGGTCAATAAAACACCACAAAGCATGTTCAGAATATCAGCTGTGCTTTTCTGTTTGCAAGGGAAACATTGACATCCTGCACTAAGATTTTTTTTTCAGATATAGCATCTTACTAATCTGTACCTTTTCTTAGACACATGAGAAAGTGTTGAGTAAAATCGCAAAGGAAAATGCCATTGGAATGATAAATACTTGATCTGTGTTTACTCAGGCAGTAGATTGTTGTGACATACACATGATGACAAGTTTTGCCCACTAACCCATGTAGAAAGCAACTTTTCCAAGGTACTGTCTTCAGTGTGTTGCAAAGCAATTAATCTACTTTAGGCTATGTCTGCTGCGTTCTCCAAGAGAAATGCTACCAAGATTCTCCTGGCATTTTTAACTGAGGAAGGTCAAAGTACCTTAGTGAACCAGGCCCTGCTGCAAAACTCCAAAACATTTATTTCTAGAGAGAGTTCCCTTTTAAGCATCTCTGAGTTCTCAGTGGCTCGGATCAGTTTGTGAGTGTTGTTGGGTAGTTTGCAGAGAAGCTTTCAGCTGACAGATCTTTTCCCACTGCAAAACTGACAAACTGCTAATTCTTGATACAGATTTCAGGAGAGGGAGCTATAGTATTCGACAGCGAGGACACTGCCAACCTGAGGATCACATTGATTCACCACTAAATATGCACTGCTGAATGTGCAGCACTCCATTTAAATTTTGCTTTCCATATTACCAGTGCTGAGCATGCTCACTACACACGTGTATGCCTTCTCTATCTCTCTCTTTACTAAACAGTGCTCATCAACATTTTTAATAATATGCATGGCAAGCCTTCCAGACAAATGTGATAGACGGTAAAGAATCTGTCAGAAATCAATAACATCAAGCAATGAAGAATTTAAATAGTAAATGATGACAGTTCCCTCAGGTTAAAAATCAATAGCACAGTGTTGAATGTGGTCTTTGATCAGGTCATACTAGGCAGGTGTTCTCTCTTCAGTGAGACCTCTGAGGCACCTTCAGTGCAGTGAGGGGCAGGGAGGTGCCATTTGAAGAAGCCTGGTTGCTGTGGGTCTGGTTGGGGTGAACCCTGCAGTTCTGATAAATTTCACCCACATAAATGCTTTTTAAAAGTTCCCTTATTTTGACTGCTGTAAGAATACATCTGTATGTGTTCCACGGAGATTGAGTTCCAAACTCAGCAGGGACAGTCTTTTCTGAGGTAGGAGCTCTGTCTGCTCCTTGAAGAACGTACAGGAGACACAAACAGTAACACACTGAGGCACCCTCTGTGCATTGCTCACCAATGCTTCCAGCCTCTCCTCCCCATCTAGCAATTGGACTCCATGACTTTTACACTGGATAGGCCGGACTTGTGTTTTCTTTTACTGCAAAAGGCATTTAAGATCTGTAGGGGAGATTTAAAATAGGAGTACGTCACTAGTGGGTTACTAACCTATGGAATTTAATTTTTTTCCTATTTTGGGGGTTGGTTTGTTTCTTAAAAGTGTTGAATATTACAGAAAATCTATAAGTTACCTTCTCTGTTGTCAATATCACAGTTATCAACCTTCAGTGGAAAGCAATTCTGCATTCTCCCACTCCCTTTTTAAATTTTTTTAACTTGACTCTGTCAAACTGAAGAGTCCCAGCATCTTTTTGTCCCTTGTGCCTATGGAGTTTAGTAATTAGTATTCTTAAAGCTCATCCTACTTAGGATTTCATTCAGGCATGCCCTATTCCTGAATACTTTCTCCGGTATAGTATAAACTGTAAGCCAATGTGGAATAGTACACAGGTGAGTTCAGCTGTTCTCATGGGCAGATTAAATGTGCCCAGAGAGGGACAGAATGAGTGATTGATGCCAAATTTGTCTGAATTTCTAATCTTTGAAGTTGCTAAACAAATAAAAAACAAACCAACCCCCAGGTGTCCCAATTTTTAAATTTTTAACTGTCATGCTTTCATAGGTATAATATAAAGATAACGTCCTCAAAGATTCTTGAAAGTTGGTTTGAAGGGAAGTTTTCTTCTCAGATGCAATTAAGAATCACATTTGAGAAAAAGAAGTCTTTAGATTCATAGATTTTTGATTAAAATTGTAATTCCAAAGTACCCTTTTTAATATATGCATACAGAGTGTCTTATTCTGCATATTTAGAACATCCATAAGTTTTAGGATGTACCTCAGTGTTTAAAAGTAATACACAATGTACATGTGGGCTATTGGTTTACACAAAGAAGCCTATTTTTCTTAGTGTGTAGATTTCATGTTAGATTTAAAAATACGCTTGTTTGTTTTCTTTGGCTTTGAACCTACTTATAACTGTAAATGCATTGATTTAATATGACAGTGAACCTGTCTGTCGTGATAGCTCTCAAAAAACTTTTTGCTCTGTTTCACAGTTGCCCAGGAAGACAACTCTTCCCTGAAGTACTTAAGCAACATGCAGGGTTATCTGGGGATAACTGTAACTTATTTAAATTTTCCCTGTACAAATGAAAGGATATTCACTACTTCTGATTGTTTTCTGGATCTGTAGGGTTTGGCTACTTATTTTACTTATGCATTTTGGTGCTGTAGAAGTTCAAAAGACAATAAAAGTAGCCCTTTAATTATCTTTCTTTGTGTATTAAGAGAATTGAAGGAAGTAGAAGATGGAACTCAAAGAGGAGTTAATTTCCTATGAATTCATTGTTGAGGTTTTTGGTAACCACCCTGATTAGTTTTTCTGACTAGTTTCCCTAGAAAAAAGTATATGTAAAAAAACCTAGAGGAAGATTTTGTCAGGATTTTGATTAATGTGGAGGGGCAATACAGGAAAGAAAAAAAATCTGCAAATGCCTGTTGATGGTGCCTGTGTTATAAATACATTAGTATGTAAACCCGTTGCATTGGGATCAGTGGTGGTTTGTTGCTCAGGGTCTTTCTATTTCATTTTTATGGAACATAAATTCATTACAGCATCGTCCTTTTAGGAAGAATAGTTTACAAGAAAAGAACCTCCCCAAAACTCACTCTTGTCATTAGTAATTGTGCTCCTTGTGAGAGGGTTTAGCTGTGCTACGTGTTTTTATGTTGTATCTGATGTAGTGTAACTGTGTGTTGCCACCTGAAGGCTGGTCACAGAGTCTTGCCTTATACCGGTACATTTTTGCTGATTCTTGCATCATATCAAGTGATCATAAGACCATGGGTCAGCAAAAACAGTCAGCTGATCCCAGAGGAAGTCGTTGTACTAGAGAAAAATAATTTGAGGGGGAGGGCAGGGTGGTGTGGAAGAGTCAGCTTGGTCATCTTACTCTGCAAACATGTGCCCTCTAGATGCGTTGTATGGTTTTTGGAGGAAGGTCAGAACTATTATCCCCACTGTCAGCCTGCCCTTGCATCAGTTAGACTGAATCTTTAACTCCTGGCAGTGTCTAAAGGGGCCGTTGGGTTGAGTTTGCCATGCTCTGTCAGCACTGTAGGATTGACATGCACGAGGTGAGCTTGTAGCTTGTGGTGTAAGAGTGTTCTGATACGAGTGGAAATACACGCTAGCTGTCCACTGCCACTAATCCTGTCGATGGTGTTCAGTACAATTTGAGGGGAGGGGGTGTTACAGAAGATGTACACTAGTATAGAGAGAAGGAACGTGATCTGCTGAAATACAGCTGCTACTAATTTCTTTTTTAAATGTTGTAGCCAATTGAAGTACCTTCCTTTTCAAATTAGGATCACCCAGAATAGAGAAAAGGTCACTGTAAGGCTGGCAGTGTAAAATACTCAATAGGAAATGAAACAGCAAAAATCTGTCAGAGGTAGTATAGAGGGTTTTGATAATGGTGTTTAAGGAAGGAAACTTTTTGATAAAATGAACTGAGTTGCACTTTTGATTACAATTTGTTTTGTTCTTTGTTTGTCAGGCTGTACGCAACTGAGGGCAGAAATCAAGATATTTAAATATGATTTGACTAATTTGCTTATGGGCTTGATGTCCTTAATGTGTGATCTTCATGTTTATAATGTGGCCACAAGGGGAAATTGACTGAAGCAGCTAATGTGGAGCATAAATTAAGAATATGTAGAATAACCTCTCCCCCCTTCTTTTTTTTTGATGATGAAGTCTCTTCTCACTTAAAAGCTTATTCTTTAATATTCTAATTAATTTACTTGGGAGTTAACTTAGGAAAATATCTAGTAACTGATTTCTTTCCCTTTTAAAATACAAAAATGCTAATATAAAAAAATAAAGAATTGCATAGCTGTTTTACTTTTCATCATATTTTTATATATTAGTGAGCTCTGAGTCAAATATTTTTTCTACCCTTTCCACTCTCTGATCAATCAGGAATTTGTTTTTAACATAGAGAATTCTGTGAATAAGCATATGAGGTGTGTTTTCCTATGTTCTTTTTTAGTGAAATGACAAAAACTGTGGAGATTTCTGGGGAAGGTGGACCCTTGGGAATACATGTAGTGCCCTTCTTTTCATCTTTGAGTGGAAGGTAAGATATTTTCTGCATTGCTCAAGAAGTATATTAATGAAAGGATTTCAGTTGTGCTTGTCTTCAAATACCTCCTTTTTACCATAAGGAAAACAAATACTTTAAAGAAAATTGGTGTATGACTGTTTTCTGTTACTGAAATATTAACTAGCCTAAGTTCTGTATTGGGCAACCGTAGAGTCATTTGGGTTGGAGAAGATCTCCAAAGTAATTGAGTTAGCCTTTGACAGATCTCCACCTTGCCAACTAGACCACAGCACTAAGTGCCACGTCCAGTTCTTTCAGTCAATACCACCCTCTTTGTTCATATATGTCCTTTTAATTGCCTCTGTTTTTATTCTCTGAATGGTAAGCTAGACTGTAGTTTTGTGTGGTGTTTAGTTGGGTTTGGTTGTGTTGCTGGTTTTTTGTTTGTTTCTTCCGGTTTATTGTTGTTTGTTTTGTTTGGATTTTCCTAATGAGATGTCTCTGCATAGGTCTGTCCTTAGTGATATATCAGACACGAAAAGTCAAAAAAATTGCTTGCCTGTTCACATCTCATATTTTTCAAGCCATCTTTCAGATTTGGTTGTATAGCATTTATAAAATGTGCACTATATCATGAACTTTTCGTTGTCACAATGCGATTACTTTAATTATAAATGATTTAACATAGTCTGTTGAGATCACAAAAGCCTATTATAGCAGTGTGCTCATATTGATGTGCTGTAGCTAAGACTGCGTCAGCATTTTTGTTATAACTGTTTTCCAAGCTATGTAACTCAGATGTGTTTAAAAAAAAAAAAAATAAAAAAAAAATCTAGCCTGAAATTTTACATACAGAGGCTTAGCCAGAGAGTTAATTTGACCCTGGCAACCGTGAATAAGAGCTATAAATGACTCTACTTTATAGTAAAATGGCTACCTGTAACACAAAGACAATTATTGCAAAAGTAAAATTTGTCTAATTCTTAAATGTTTCTTTACTGTCAACTTGCATGTAGAACAGAGAATGTGAAGGATTGAATTACCTTGTAAAGGCCTGTGTGTATAAATGTTTTCTTGGCAAGATCTGAGTTTGTAAGTGGACCCAAATCAATTAGGATTGTTTTATTTACCGAAAGGGAAAATAGATGTCCACCTGCTGCCTGTAAAAATGTCATCACTGTCTCAAGAAGAAAGTTGGTCTTCGATGGGAACTGTAGGAGGTCCGAATTGTGTCCTTGGCTGTGCAGGCTGCCTGTTTGTCTTGAAAGAGGCACTTATGTTTGTTACTGCACTATGAAATGCAGATTATATATATGCATGCCATAAAAGTTGTAGTGTGTACACTGTATTTCAAGATCATTCATTAAAAAAAAAAAGTGATAAAATTGCAAGCTATTAAAATCAGTAATTATTGTGACTGAAATACAGTTCTGTACTCAAGTATCACTGTGTTGAGTGCAACCTTTAAAACCATGAAGAAGGGGCATTCTTTGGTCTACATTACATGCATGTTAATATGTCCCTATTTACAAATGCTTTTGGGAATCCCTTGAAGCAGAATAGTCTTTGAGAGATTAACTACTTGTTGTTTAGACAGTTGTCTAGCAATTTTAATGACCCTTGGCAGAACCCTACTGATACCTTTGTTAAAGCACTTGAGTGACTTAAATCGCTTGACTCTCTCATTTAATCAAGCCCGAGACTTGTGTATAAACTGTAACTCATCATAACATGAGAAAGTACAGGAGAGCATCTTTTGTTTCTGTTAATGAAATGATAGAATTTATAGGGACATACTGGCCATGACTAACTTGGTCTGGTATTTCAATCATAAAGTTATCTTCTAATAAGGTAATGTTGGCTTTAGCCTGGTGCTGCCACAGACCAAAGATTTTTTTAAGAGGTCATTAAAAAATAGTACTAATTTACAAAATCATAGTTTACAGAACTACAAAAGTAATGGAAATAATTCCCCCCTTTCTTTTGCACTTAAATATAATGAAAAAACAAAATTAAAATTTAATAGTGCATTAAAATAATGCTAAAATTGAGGCTGTGTAAAAAAAGTAATGGAGGAATGAATTTAGGCTGCCACAGCATACGTAACTCAAGCCACTGAGTCAGTGCAACACACAACAAGTTTCAGATAAGTGGGCTGTCCTATTGCGTTATATGGATGCAGTGTCTAAGCACACAGGATTAGTGAGCAACAGCTTAATTTGTAATTGCTTTTGTTTCTCTACTTTTACTGGTTTGCATCTTAACATAATTATATTTCATTAGTTCTTAGGATTTAGATTTTTGATTGTCATCAAAAAGGCTGCGGCCCCTCACCACTGTCTCTTGGAGTCCTTAGGTGAAGGATAACACAGGTTGCAAGAGAATCTTTATGCTATTAAAACACTTTTTTTTCCTGTTAGATCTTTTGAAGAAGTAATATTCAGTAGGAACCAAGTTTTCACTTCGTAATTTATAGGACACAAGTATAAATTTTTAAATCTTATTATACAGTTAATCTAAAATCAGATGCACAGTGAATATAGTGTCGTTTGAAATAGTTAATGGCATGCTGCAAATCTGTTGAATGGACTTATATATGAGGGGCTCATGAAGCTGAGACAAAAATACAAGACTTCTGTTTTGTGATTGGAGTTCTGGCACCTTGAAAATTGCACATTAATATTTTATGGAGTCTAACCAATAGAAAATGGTCTCTAAAGGTCATCTGCCTTTGATGCTGATGTGGTATGGAATTTAGTGGACAAAGATTGATTATAAAAGTTCTTCACAAACACACGGTTGTCAGGGTCTTTTGGGCATTGTACTGGTATCATTGGATATATCTATGTTGAATTATAGTTTGCAATGCAGAGATGCCCCAGCTAGGTCAGGATTAGCCTGGCGCTCCCAGCAGAATTATCAACACTGGAATTTTGCACCACCCACACATGTTCACTTACTGCATTATTCTGTGCTGCACCTCAGTGTTCACTTGCACTTAGCCTGTTAACAAACAACTTGGGTTTTAAAATTCTGCTGCTGTTCTGCCACATGAGTCTGTAGTATCACTGTCTTGTATCAAAGCAAGGGGCTTTGGCAACTAAAACGTTTCACAGACTTTTCAGAAGTAGAAATGTCAGTTGTTTTTTATCTTATTGTAACGCCTGTTTATTTTGTTATAGTTAAGGTAGAAAATTACTTTTAATCTGTTCTTTTCTTTGGAGCAATGTAATCTTGCTTAGTGGAAGAAAAATATTGCATAAGCTACATTGGCATTTTTAACTGGAGTGGAGATATAGGTGTTTTCTTCTGTTTTCTCCAAGTATGACCTACAGAAGTTAATGCTTCTGAAGTTCTGTAGTATAGCCTTAGTGTCCAGCAGTTTTTCCTGGTGTTTCTTGGAATCCCCTTTTTTTTAGTTAATGAGTGAGCTGGAAATCCTTTCTCTAGGTTAAGCACTTCATAGCCATCTCCTCTGTCATCTCCTACACAGAGATTAATATCTATGTTTACTTGCTATAAATTCATATCAGCACAATAAGGATAGTTTTTGCCTTTTAGGATGCTGGGACTCTTCATCCGTGGTATTGAAGAAGACAGCAGATCTAGGCGTGATGGTCTTTTCCATGAAAATGAATGCATTGTGAAGATTAACCACGTGGACCTTACAGATAAAACCTTTGCACAGTAAGTGCTGGTTTAGTGATACTTCTAACTACCCAGGATTTTATACAGTGCTGTGTTTAAGTGATTCTTAAAGGGATTAATACCTATTTGAGAGAAAATACCTGTAAAACTGATACCTTGCAGAAACATTGCAGTTTTCTTTCTGAAACCTCCAAATAAGGTAAAGTTTGAGGAGACATATGTTCTTGTAGTTTTAGTGAACTTACTGGGCTTCCTTAATTTGAGTAGCATTAAGTTTTTTAATCTCTATCTTCACTTTCTAGCTTTTGTTATTTTTACCATATTTTCCTTGTAATTTTTCCCTCATAAGACCTTCAGAATGAGTCGACTTCACAGCATGGTTTTTAACGTTCTTTTGCAAATGAAATAAGATTTTTTTTGTGCTGCAGCTATTTGAGCATTTAATTTTTTTTATAAATACTACTACTGTCAAACTATGATTAGTTGAGCTAAATGGTAGGTCTCACTTCTTATGACTTTTATTAAAAGTCTGTTGACATTTATTATCTATTTCAAATGTTTTTTTAAGTAACAGGTTGTTTTGATCGTCTGTCAATTAATGTGACATAGTTACACAAAAGAATAGCCTCTCAAATATCACAGATATTTGCTGTAGTAATTAAATAGTAATTTGTTTTTGCTTTTAATCCATATGTTTAGACAGCTGAGTGATTGTTTATAATATAACAAAAACCTATTGAGATGTCAAGGGAGTCAAGGCTTAACTTTCTAAACAGTAAGCCAAATGTTCAAGACTTCCAGACTAAAATCAAGTACGTAATTTCACAGTTAGGGATAAATATTTGCAAAATAGGTTTTCACGAAACCAGTGTAGTTCTGTAGCATAGGTATTCTTGTTTCTGAGACTCTGCTTTTTGCTTCCTGATAGCTTTTCAGTTACAGCTTTCTGCATGTTTGGTGGTAAAGGCATTGTACTGTGATACAGTACAACACACCATTCTCTTCAATCCATGGAAATTCCTAAGATATCAACTTTATCAGAACACAAGTGTTGCTATCTTATTAAAACATTTGTTTCCTCACCTGTGTAGTTTTGTAATGAAATTTCTCAAATGAGATTGGTTGAATCAAAATCTTTCTTCTCAAAATCGTGTGTGATCTTTTCTTTACAAATTGGTTGGCTTCTTTGTGTTTTCTTCTCAATGTAACTAGATCTCCAGAGGTTTTCACCCCACAAGATGTTTGTGGAGTGAAGGACTGTGTATTTTTCTGTAAGATTACTATGTTTCGGGACAGTTAGAAATAATGCAGTAAACTTTCCACTTCTCTGTCAGGCTTTTCTTCAAAATGAGAAATGCAGGACATTTTGCTTTCTCGCAGCTTGTGTAAAGTCTTGGGACTTGGAAGGAATATTTACCATGAGAGCTAGCTTAGAGAGACCAGTTGTTAGACAATCTCTCTCTCATTGGGAGAGTGAAAAGTGACTTAAAGGTGATTCAGAGCAGAGCCCAATTTAGTTGGTCTAAGTCTCCTTATGTTACGAAATCAAGTAGTGTGGTTGCAGTTGCATTGGACCTGAGGAGAAAAAGTGTGGGTAGTGAGGACTCAGCACCTGTTTGGGGACTGAGGGGAATATTTTGGATGAGCTCTAGCCTGAGGGGAATATTTTGGATGAGCTCTAGCCTATTTCCAAGTCTTACATTGTTCTGCTGAATTGTCTTCCACACTAGCCTTTTACATCATCTCTCTTCCCTGACTGTGAATGGCTAAAAAAATCTGCTTTTGAGGTTGAAACTAATCTCAGTGAATATGCCTTTTTAGTTTTCATCTGGCATGACATAACCTGACAGAAGTCCAAGTTACAGAAATGCAATAATTGTAAAAGATATGAGAAAGTATTGTCCCAATGACTGTTGACCCAGAAATAGCAATCAGATTCTCCTTTGAGAGGAAAATCAGTTGACTAGTTTCAAATTGGCGTTTCTGCATAACCCTTGTAAAAGCTGTTTTAACACTTAGCAGAGACTGCTACATGCTGTCTCTTCTAGTTTTCAGCAGAGACTTTCTGGTGTTGCTCCTGATGATTGCTGCTTCTGCAGCTGTAACAGCAGCAGCCTACTTTCTGTATTCCCATGTTTATAATAGTTATATACTGGGACTGTTGGTCTGCTTTTTCATTTGCTGCTAATCTATTCAATTACATTCTGTTGTGTTGCAGAGTTTCTAGCACCTCTTTTAACTGATTCCCTTATTTCTTTAAAGTATGCATTTGGGGTCTCAAGAAATGTAAATTTCTCCATTCATTATTTTTTCTCTTTGAAGTGCAGCCAGTTATTTTGCCCCTGAAGACTGCATTTAGGCTTTCCCATAGGATGTCTTATTTCCACTATTTTTTGTTTGAAGGAGATCTTATATTTTCTCTTGCATGTATTTTAAATATTAATCTTTTGAAACTGAGTTATTAAATTACTTTGTAACACATGACCAAGTGACTACTTGCAAGGATGAAGATGGAGTGTGAAAGAAACCCAGTTAAGATTTTACATCCTTATGCTGCAAGCATGCCATGGTTTCTACTATCAGGGTAAGGTCTGTCCTTGAAAACTTTCATGGGCTATAGGTGAACAGATAACCTATAACCTCTGCAGATGCACTGGGGGACAGTGGTATTACAGCCCTGAAACCTAATCCTTGAGGGTGATGCTGAGACAATACCTTCCTACAACTTTGCTACCTTTCTTTTCCAAGTTTGAGGTTTGTCTCTAGCAGTATCTCCTGTCTATGAATGTGATTATTCTGACTCTTGATGCTTATGCACTCAGTGTGGCCCAGATGGTTCTTTCCCACAGCAGTGTCCATTGGGACTGACCCCTGACTTCAATGTCTTCATGCTACAGAAAACACTCTTTAAACAGCCCCTCCTTTCTGCCACCCAAAGCTTCGAGGTGGAGGCACTGTGTAGCTCTGTTGATCTGGGAAAGCAGTAGGTGTGTTTTCAAGACATTAAACATTTGTGGTGGCTTCCTTTCCGTATCACTGTACAAAAATATTTACTGCAGAAGTACTTTCAGCATTGACTCCTGTTACATAACTGAGTATAAATTCAAAGCCAAGACTTCAGTGAAATACTGATTTAGACTGACAAGCACACAAGGTAGGAGATAAGTAAAATGTTCTTAAAAGGACCCCATGATTTATTTAAAAATTAATGTAGCCATTACTTCCCCTCTTGACCCAATTCAGCTAAGCAGTTCTTGACTTTTCATTCTCAAATTGTGCTTCAGCTACTACTTCTGTTTGTACTCGCAGGATGGAAGAAAACCTGTCTGCTTCAACAGGAGGTAGGAAAGGAAAGTGTAGAAAGAGAGAAGTCTCGTTTGTTCCTTTAGAATCCAGGGTTCGTAACACAGCCTGATTGACCAAATCTACAGGTTATTCAAAATCCAGGGAAGGCTTTATGAACAGTTCTTTTGGCCAACTTGTCTTAATTGCCTTGCAATGCGCGAGAACCTGAACACTGTATTGTTACCATGATATCAATTCACAGAAACCACGGATTTGGGTTGGAAGGGACCTTAAAGATCTCCTAGTTACAAACTCCTCCCAAGGGCAGGGATGCCACCCACTAGATCAGGGCCCCATCCAACCTGGCCTTGAACACTTCCAGGGATGGGGCAGCCACAGCTGCTCTGGGCAACCTGTTCCAGTGCCTCACCACCCTTTGAGTAAAGAATTTCTTCTAACATCTGATGTAAATTTCTGTCTCTTAGTTTCAAACCGTTCCTCCTTGTCCTATCATTATCCAGGGGTGTAGTTGTATTAATGCTCTAACACCATTTCTGGCGTTGCAATTGAGCGCATCTGTAAAGACATAGATTAAGTGAGGTCCCCATATCCACTTAGCAAGAGGTTACTGCTTGAAAGATGGCAGTAATATCTACTTATTTATTTATCCATTTATGTAGAAACATACAAATAGTTGCACCTTTTTGGTCACAAGGGTTTTTTCTGATTTCTGTACATCCCAAGCCATCATCCTTTTCTGTTGCACTATTTGCGGTTACAATATTTCTTCAGAAGATGTCCATTTATCCCATACCCTCATCCTTTTTTATTGCTGTGGAGTCAGCCAGCAGTTGCACTGGGGATTATGAAGGAATCTGAGGAGCACTAGACTGGACTTGGGAAAAACCTGGAGAGTTGAGCTTGCTTGGAGCAGATGTATTCACAAGAACAATTGATCATAAGTGCTCAGTGTGCTCTATGCCAGCAAGAAAACATGTAGCAAATGCTTGATGCAAATAGCAAGCTATAACTTCAGCAGTGTTTTGATGAGCTTTTGCCATGAGAACTTCCCTTCCTGATGCTCTGCATGAAGAATTGTGTTCATTAGTTTATTCTGGCTGATATGTTTTCGTAGCAGCTTAGTAATTCTGACAGATATGCCGTTCCTACTTGAAATGTAAGTAAATGCTGTAGTTTACAAATCTTATTTCATGTGTACTTTTTAGAAAAGGGACCATGTAGATGTGAAGGTAAGGTAAATTTTTGTCTTATGCTCTGTAAACAACTTCAGACTTGGTCCAAATTTTCTGATTAGTTATGTGAATTTTCATACCTTTCTTTTAAAGGGCTCAGGACATCTTCCGTCAGGCAATGAAATTTCAAAGTGTCATCTTAGAAGTCCTTCCTCCCTATAATCGAGAACAGTATGAGAAGTCTGCTATCGCTCCTCTTTTTCTGGATAATGAAGAAGGAGTTCCAAAAGCAAAGATACCACCTCCTATTCATCCAAAACCTGCTCTGAAAACAATTAATCTTTCTGGAACAAGCAGCTTGGAGGCAGGTGCACAGGCAATGCTGCAACAAGCGAAGAGCCCCAACCTCCCACGTCTGGGTAGAAAGCCATCTTCTCCCTCACTGTCTCCCCTTATGGGCTTTGGCAATAAAAAAAATGCAAAGAAAATAAAGATAGACCTGAAAAAAGGTAAGTCTTTGGAGATTGTATGATTAATTCTGTATTATGTTCCCTACAGTGATATGATAACTTTTAATTTAACTAGTAACATTAAAAGTACAAGGAAGTTATTTACCATTTAAAAGTTCCCAAACTTCCAAAAGGTAAAGGAATGTTAACAGCAGTCTTCTCAACAGTCATCTTTTGGGTTTATGGGGATATTGGATATCTAAACAGTCAAATTTTGGATATATATTTTCCAGATTTACTGATTTTTAAGACATCTCTGGAAGATATTTCATTAACAACATGTGATATTAAGAGATGCTTCAGCCTTTTTAAAAGAACAGAATAAAAATTTGAACTGTTTGATGTTGATCTTTGTTATTTTATTCATATCTGCTAATTGACCACAGTACTGTTAAAACATTCCTTTAAAGTATTCTCTGCTCTGTTTCATGTTTTCCAAGAAGTTGACCACAAACTTATGTAAATTTCCCTGGTTTATTTTCTGAATATTTTTTTATTTTTTCTTCTGTTATATGTATTCAACTGTCAGGCAGCAAGATTTTGTGTGGATGTCTTTAATTGCTGCTCCTTGCAGCTGTCTGTCTTTGCATGGAGTAACAGGTTTATGCACATGTAGTAAAATGTGCTTAAGCACATCCCAATTAGCATTTATGTTTTCTGTTTAATTTCTGTCTCTGATTCGGCTGAGAGTTAAATTTGATCATAGAAGTGGCCCTTTTAGAAACTGTCTGTAACTTTATTCTTTTAACACATAATGAATGTAATCAAGCTCTCATTTCTTAATTTTTGTTATTTCTTAACTCATTTTTACTTCTGAACTCTTCAGCTTTGCGTTAACAAAACCTACTTCAGAATTTTCCCCATTTTAGATCTAATGCTTTTGATTTAGAAACATTAACTTATATTTTTAGAAATTAGAGCAATGTGACACTGACGTGATGGTATCTCTGAAGGTATCTCTGAAAACTTATCACATGGGTAGTAATTCTGCTCAATATAAAAAGATTTTTATGAACCCTGCTATTCCTGGGGATTTTGGTGGCGTATAAGCAATATCTACTAATACTGACTTTACTCCCTAATTATTTTTTATGGCATTTATCTGCTAAAACTTGAGGTTGCTTACTTCCAAGCAGCAAACAGCTTCACTAATGGAAGCTTTGAAATACCACTTTGTCCTTTCTTAACAGTGCATCGTCAGCAGTTGCATTGAAATCATGTGACATCTTCCCATTTACTAAGTTTTCGTAAAATCTGTTATGCTATGTTATATTATATTATATTATAATATATAGATACATAAACACCTCTGATTGCTCTGATTCTATGAAAGACTACTGACATTAATGTGAAGGCTAATGTTAAATCTAAAGAAAAGGCAAACACTTTAAAGAGAGTTCTTGCTTGTTTTGTATTTTTGTGTGCTTACCAAAAGTATTTCCATCTGTAGCTGTTGCAGGAAGATTTAGGTATGTGTTTTGACGTAGATAGACTTCTTCTCTAGACCCTGCAGAAAATTGGCTCATGTTTACAGCTTTTTGTTTGCTTTCTTTTTTTGAGAGCTAAGCTGAATGAGTGTCTGTGATATGTTGCTGACATTGTTTGCTTACTTTAAATGATCATCATTTACTTGTTGAAATTTATGTTAGGAGTTCTTTATCTGACATTCTAGGTCCAGAAGGACTTGGTTTCACTGTGGTTACCAGAGACTCTTCAGTACATGGTCCTGGTCCAATCTTTGTGAAGAATATTTTACCGAGAGGTGCAGCAGTAAAAGATGGTCGTTTGCAGTCAGGAGACAGAATCCTGGAGGTTAGGATAAACATCCATTGTATTTGCATTGCTGAATATTGATTGCTAATTTTGTCATAAATCTTTTATTTCCTTATACATACTGTTGATGTATAGAACTACAATTCTTACCCTTGGTTTAAAGAAAGTCAGTCTCATGGCTTCTATGCTGTTTGTCAACAAGTATTTTACACCTTCTGTATTTTACAGCTTCTATGCTGTTTGTCAACAAGTATTTTACTACTTGGAAAAATGGTTCTTTTCACAAGGGTCCATGGGATGTTTGAACAAGGGAAACCTGATAACATCTTGGTGCTTAAAGCAGATAAACCTATCAGTGTAGGAACTAAACCTTGCCTCTTTAGCGGAGTCCAAAAATCTCCAATTAATATCGAGGTTGTTAAGTGCTCATTCTAAGGCAATTTTTCTGGAATCAGTCTGTTTAGAATTTTCAGGTACCCTGTGAGTTACAATCTCATTATCTAATGGGTTATTTCTACTTACTAACCTCAAAAAGCTCTTAAGGTAAACAGTTTTAATACTTAGGTCTTGTTTCTGCACTTTTCATCTTCAAAGTGCTTTACAAACTAATTAAGCCTCACAAACCCCCTGCAAGGTGGGTAAGTACTACAGAGCTGCTTTAACAGATGGTGAAAATGAGGAGGAAAAGGTTAAGTGATCTGTGCAGGGCCAGAGGGGAGACATTGTGGGAACTGTTGCTAATTTGTTCTTTGCTCTCAGTCACTGAATGACACCTGTGTCAGGTGAGGGGAAAATGATAAAAGGCAGTTCATATTCATAGATATGACATCCTCTGTTCTTCTGTGTCTGGTAGGTGAATGGACGGGACATCACTGGCAGGACCCAGGAAGAGCTGGTAGCTATGCTGAGGAGCACAAAGCAAGGGGAAACTGTCTCTTTGATTGTGGCTCGTCAGGAGGAGGCCTTTCTACCTCGAGAGCTGGTAAACTTGTTATTCTTTCCAAAGAGTGATATTGAAACAATTCCATGTTTTAAAACTAGCCCAAGAAATAGAAATGAACTGTTGTGGGCAGAAGCCAGCAAAGGGTAACCATATAGGCTTTCTTTTTGAGAATTGTCTATAGCTACATTTATTTTGAGGGATATTTGATTTTTGTCTACTTTAGATGCAATTCCACACATTCTGAGTTTTCATCCCCCAAAATGACATATTATAAGCATAACTCACAGGGAAATACTGTAACTTAATTTTGTAAGTGTGAGGTCAGGTATAACTGAAAATGTTAACAACTAGTGAGGGTGGCTGCCCCTAGGAGATGTCTCCTAAGCCAAGTGCCCAACTACAGGAGTGGTGAGGAATAGAATTCCATTGCACTCCTTGTGAATTTTGGAAGCAAGCTTTTCCTTGGCTGCTAGTGTTTGACTTAATAGGCTCTTGCATGTCTTTGTTCCATCTCAAGTGCTTAGTTTTCACTTTTTTTTTGATTAACACTGGCATGAAACTGTGTTCTCTTTTCTCTCACATAGACGGAGGAGGACTGCATCAGAGTAAAAGTGCTATCTGATACATACTTGTTTCCCCTCAAAGAAGGTCATCCCTTGGTTGCCTCTTCCTTATCTTGATTGATGGCTATACTTGACCTTTCATTAAGAAGTCCTCAGGATAAGGGAAGGACAGCATTTCCTGCTTTTGTCTCATTTTATCTCCTTTAAAGAGCACAAACCGCCTTCATCCTTTTCTTAAGATGCTGCCTTCTTGCTTTTCCTTTGGCTTTGGGCTGTTGTCAGGATCTTCTACAGAAATCCTCCATTATGTTTCCTCAGAAAACAGTGCTGACAGTTTTTCTCTTGTTTCCTTGTTACCAGTTGGACCTTTTTGAGGTCAGGGTTGCCTATGGTAGGATAGGAAGTTGGAGGGGAGTTCAGATTCTCTCATGTCAGTCTTTTCTCTTGTGCCGCTGGTAGCCAGTTTTTCCTGTAGTAGAGCAGTTGTAAAGTCCTGGAAAAACTATTCTTGTATTCATTTTCCTTTTTTATTGTGTCATTTTTGAAGGAGTATAATGGAAGTTTTCAGCCTTGTAAGTGGGCATTTGTTGTTGGTGATTCCCAAAGCCTCAAAGTCGGTCATTGTATTGCTCTGTTTAGTACAGTCAATGCCTATGTAGATCAGAGGGAAATTTCTGAGTCTTAAAGTATGGAATTATCTATTCAGTTTAGGATTTCTTTGCTTGCACAAGTTCTTCTAAATAAGAGCTTATTTTTTGAAAAGGCTACCCATCAACATTTTTTTTCTTGCTGGTTTTTTAAGTTATAAAGCACATTACTTTGAAAATGTACTTTTTGAAAAAGTGTGTATTCATCTTTTCCCTCTCCTCTTCCCCCAAAATTATGCGTTATACTGTATTGTCATAGTACAAATTCTCTTGGAAATCACTGTAGCAGTGTGTGGGTATAAAAGACTGGAAGAATCTAAAAGCCATTTATAATTTTTACCTGCCACAATTGCCTGCTATTAAATTCCAGTCTCTACAGCAAGGATTAAGTACCTTTCAAAAGGTGATTTACTTATGACTGGCATGATTGAAATCCAGAAAGTAGCCACATTTATCCTTCTGGCTTGACCTTCGCTTAGATTGCTTTCTCTGTGAAAAAATGTTGCACAAGTGATGACCCTCACTGTAGCAGTGATGATATGTGAATTCTAATGCTGCTCTGTGTTTCTTGTTATCCCAATCAAGTTCAACATAATACAAATGTGAATTACTGAAATATATTAGATAAATTTATGGACCCAGCCCTTCTAAATTAAAAAGCCCTTCAGCAACATCTGGTAGCTCACAGCAAAAGTGTGAGTTACCATACCACTAACCTACCAGATGTTGATGCTAACATGATGCTTGTTAGAATTCATGAGATGTCTGAGAACACTCTCAGCAAAGATTAAAAAAAAATAATTAAAATTGGTTTAGCTTTTTTGTTTGATTTTAGCTTTAGTCATGATATTACATTGGACTAATCCTCTTCTACCTCAAAAGTTACAGTACTGTTTTGATCAAAGAGGAGAAAAATGCCAGCCCTTTAAATGTTTGTTTTTGGAAGGAAAGGCAGTGGATAATCCAATGTTTTTCAAGGACAGCTGTAACTGAATGCTCTGACTATGTAACATGCATGCAGAATTTACCTGGATATTTGGGGATTTTGTTAATGCCTGGCAATAAGAGGGTAATTGCTTTATATCAGACTTGTTCCTACTTTGAACCATTCTCCAGGGACTTTAATCTGAGATGGTTTCTTTAGATTCCATGTTACCTGTGGAAAGGAAAAGGAGAAGGACCACCTAGTAAACGTGCCCATTCCCTGCAGCTTCCTGTGGCAAAGATACCTCTGGAAGTTGGACCCCCTAGAAGCCATGCACAAACCCACTTTTGAGCATGTTGCTCCACTAGAACTGGGTTTCTACATGGATTTCTGGAGAGAATTTGATAGCTGCGTGGGCACAAGGCAAATAATGTAACAAAGTCACAGTGGGTGGCATTTGGTTGCACGGGTCTGTAATAATATAATTTGGATGCTGTGGCTTGGAGAAAGCTTGGTCTCATGAATATTTTCTCTTTGGTAAGATAGATGGGAGCAGGGTTTGGGGGTTTTGTTACAGTGATCTATGCTTATGAATTTTTAGCAAGTAGAAAAATATATTCAGAGTAGTAAAGCTTTGCCACAGCAGTGGAGATGTGATATGGGTGAGGATGAATCAGTGTTGCAAACAGGCATTATTAAATTATAGGGAATTTGGGCTTTGGTTACGCTAGCCTGTGCAACATCTGAGAGTTATACAGTTACATTGTTTGCACATAACGAGGGAATAAAACTGAAAACCCAATCTTCGTAGGGTTATTAGTCCTTTAAAAAAAAAAAAGAAAAGGAGGATCTAATGAGATTTTTTATATATATATATATGTATATTAAAGCAGATCAGTGAAGTAGTGTTTGGACCAACCACAGCCCATCCTCCTTATTATCCAGTTAGCCAAATGTTCCCAGTAATTCGTGTCAGCTGTTGACAGTGTAGCAGCTAAGTAAGGAGCTAATTCCAAAACTTGGGGGAAGATTTTGATTCACTTTACCACAGTCTACAGAGTGGCCGGTGATTAGTGCGTTCTTTAAGGTGCATTTGGGTTTTAAACTGTGTAAAAATGTTTTCTGAAGGATGGTGAATATTACTGAGAAACTGACTTAACTGAAGAGGTTTAGATTTTCCAGCTTTTCTGATGGCATGCACATCAAGCTGTGGCTATCATTCTGTTGTGTTTTGAAAATACAGTGTTTTGATCATGTATATTTGTTGCATGGTGTTTTTTCTCTAGGGAAAATGTGTGATCTGAAGGTACCATTCCTTTTAATAATGATATAAAGATCTCTCACTCCCTTTTCTCTTTCTTTATCCCCGCATTGGTAAAAAAAGAAAAGCTACTTGAATAAGAACAGCTCTGGTGTAACCCATTCTGTGCCATGACCCTTTGCAATTTTTATTCTATGTGATGCACATAAGCAGAGGAATGTGACTGGTCTGCAATTGCCCGTAAGAGTATAGCACAAAAAATATTTACATGATGCATTTTTCTGTAAGTTAGAGCATATACAGTGTAAGTTTTGCATGTACTTTATTTTTGTTTTAAAGATTTCTTTGACTTACCAGTTTCAACTGTAATCACTGTTTCTATGGTTTCTTGGCATATTCACATATCCCTGAAGAATGTAGGGTGAAAGGGAACAAACCAGCATTTTTACAACAAAAGCTAAATGAACAACAATTTATTGAATGTAGCATTGGTCTTTAAGTCTTTGTTTACACATGTGCTATACAGGAGAGAAGGAAGCAGGAGGAGTGGCAAGTTCAATCAAGCATTTTTTTCTACTTACCGTGTGATTAACTTTTATGTTTTAGTCTTCCCCTAGTTAATTCCTTCCACTACCTTGAACTTACATGCCTGAAGGAAAACCAGTTGGCCTTTTTGTTTCTAATATTCAAAGCTTAATTTCTATTACTTCCTTTTAATTGTTGCTTGCCTCTTTATGTGCAGGAAATAATAAGTGAAATTATAGCCTAGACTTAACCATTTTTGCAGCTGTTTTTGTAGGTCAAAACTGTGATTCTAGTGCTCAGTTACCCCGAAATGGACAAACAATTTCAGTCAGAAAAGGATTCCAGCAAGTACCAATTCTATTGTGTTATCTCTATTCAAAGGGAGATGAATTGGAGAGGAAAAAAAGAAGTATACATTGGACTTAATAGCATACACAAGATGGAGTTCTTGAATTGTTTGCATAATGAAGTGAAGGATACACATGGCACTTTTCATTGTGAAAAACTTTATAAACTATGAAGATTTTTTTAAAATCCTGAGGTTTTTTTATGAGAGCTTTTGAAGGGAAGTGTATTTTTTGGACCTGTGGTTTCTCTTCATCTCGAATAGTTGATAAAAGAGTGTGGATTGCGTCTATATACAAATGTATATTTTTAAAGAGAAAATATTCTGTAGTGCAACCCCCCAAAGGTTTTCAGGTATCATTATATTTCAGAAGATGGTTACTAGTTCATTACAGCTTAGAGTACTGGAAACTGTGCATTGAGGTTTGTTGATTAGTTACTGTGGTCTTTACAAGAGTCAGTAAGAGATTGCTGTTAAGAAGGAATGTGACAATCTTTCCTGTGTGGCACAAAGTGTCACTTTATCTCGGGTTTTGGTGGGACTCCCTAATTTATCAAAGGGGAATAAATTGTTTGAGAAATTCGTGTGTCTTTAGAAAGTAGCCCATGTTTGATCTCTCATATGCAGTGAAGTGCCCCTATAGCTACCAGCACAGCAAACATGATTTTCCATGTGATAGCAGTTGTCAGCCTTTCGAGGCTGCAGAGACTTTATTGTAACAGGTCTGCTATTGCTTTCTCTGTCAAGCCCATCAGAGTGTTATGATCCAGCAATGATATGTCTTTCAGATCCCACTCTTCCTATTTTCCAGCAAATATGAGTAACCTGAAATGGATGATCTGAAAGAACTGGTAATGAAACTCATTGCCTGCGAGAACCTCTGATGGTGCTCTGCCTGGTGGTAAAGAAGAAGTTAGAGTGGATACAAGTAAGGAGAGAAAAAGATATTACTTGTACCATGAGATAATATATTTGCTTATAGGATTGCTGCCCAAAACTCCTAAGTTTAGGAACTGTACCTCAGAGCATTGGGAAATGAAAACTTTTTACTTAGTAGCATCAGGCTCAGATCTGAGGTTGCCCAAAATTGTTTGGCAGCCCACTTTGATCTATGAAATCATAAGTATGTATACATCGGAAGAGAGGCATATAAAATCTGACTCTTAACAGAAATTGAGTCTTCATATATTTTTATATGCATTTATCCAGATCTACAGTATTTGCATGTAATAAAACCAAAGTATTTGGGCATTTGTTAAGTCTTGGTGGCAACTGTAACGCCTTGCCATTTACAAGGGTCACCAGATTTATTTCATATTCTATATGAACGTTTCCAAAAGTCTTTCTGCCTTAGAATCCATGACAAAAGTTTTCCTAGGCTGCCTTAATGTAAAACGTGTGCATGTGGTGTTTGAAGTAGACATAAAAGAATTATACACTGCTTATTGCTTTGTTTACCATCCCTTTAAAACAGTAACCAGTAAAACGAGTAGAGAGTTGGATTTGTACATCACAGTGTTCTGACCAGTTTGCCCAGCATATATTCTGAAATTACGCAGTAGCAGCAATCTTAAATTCACCCAGAAAATACCATGCAATCTTCCATCTTCATGTGTGATAAGATTTTAAGGTTCTAAGGGCTAAGGTATATTAACTGCATAAGGCTCCAGCTCAGTAGGGTGCGTAAGCACGTGGCTAACCACATATGTGGGCTGAAAATGGGTGTTTTCACAGTGACACTTGCCTTGACTAGATCATTTTTCTCCCTATGTATCCTACAGTTATGTAACTTAAAAAAGGTTAAATGAGACTGTGTTTTTAAAAGTTGAAGAGCAATGCACACCAAATTGCAAATACAAAGCTTTTGCGAGGGCAAGCCATTTCCATAGGTAAAACCTGCTATGGGTTCTCAAATATGCATGTCAAGCAAACTGGAGAATCTCCATTTCTGATGTGTCCAGTGACATCAAGTAATAAACTGAAATGCACTGTATATGCACTGGATGAAGAGCTGAATCTAGTTTTGTCACTTCTCAAAGCTTTAACTCCAGGGAGTTTACATAATTCAAACCAGACCTATTCTATCTAATATGACACAAATTTGTAGCATACTGTGTTAATGTTGAAAGTATCCAAGTACAATGTAATATATCTCTGTGGATTTGCTATTGGTTTTTTTGTCCTAGCAGGGTGTGCCATTAGTGACCATTTAGTTTTTATTGCAGTATGGAGTACAGGTGATTTTAAAAAAGCCGATATGAAAGCCTCTGTCAGAAATGCTAAAGATGAATACATGCAGCAATGACTCCAGTTATTTACTAGATTGTGACAAGATTACAACACTGTATTACCTTTGAGTATTAGTTTCAAGAGCACTACAGTATAGCTCTTGCAAAATACAGCATAGATTTTATAGTGAGTGAATGACTGAACTGTCAGCAAAGTATTTCTTAATTGTGGCTCAGCACTTGGGAAGAACATTGAGCACAGGGTAAGGGGGTGTCTTCTTTTCAAGCTTTTCAAGCTTTTCAAGCTTTTCTGCTAATAATAGTTACATGGTGCCACAATTTAAATATTTTTCTCAGAAAGTGATTGCAGAAGCATGCAAATGTCTTATTTCCTTCATAAACCTTTGAAAATAACCCTCCTGGGTCTTTTGCCTTTTGCACTTGGCTCTGAATGGCACCCCAGGGAGTTGACATCTCTTATCAGAAACGAGCAGCCAGGCAAGGGGCAGCCAGCATATTGAGAGGCCATAATAGTGTGTTGGTCAAGGGCACAAGACAGGTACTGAAAGGTCTCTTGTTGTGTTAAACAAATGCTATTTCCTTCCTGCCTTAAATGAGAGCTAATTTTTTTTTGTGAGCTTCTCTTTTGGCAAAAGAACAATAAGGATAAATAAGGCAACCTTTCCAGTGAGAGATTAGCATTAGATTATCATAAATCCACAGATTAAAAGAGCTGTGGTCAATGAGACCAGGCATTGTAAAATGAAATAAAAGGACTAACTGAAAGTGGTGTCCCATGATAGACAGAGGGTTAACACAATATTGTGTAAATGTAACTGTGGACTAAGTAGAAATGGGAAGAATAAAATTCACAGTACTTTTTTCAAAGGTTACAGTTCTGATTGTATTGGTGAACAGAGCAAGTTTTTTCTGTTGTGGGAGTAGGAGAAGGCTAAAAGTATATTCTATGTGATCTCTAAACTACTGAGAATTTATTGGTGAGAGCAGTAAAATTTTAGTTGTTTTTAAGAATCCTTTATTATAGTGTTTTAATTAAGAAGTCAGAGTCCTCAGGTATAGATATGCTTCTAAAAATTAAAATCATAGGCAGAAGATAAATTAATCAAATGTATCCTTGGATATAGGTTTTCAGTCTGCACTACTGAATGTTATTTAGTACTATGTTATCAGGGCTTTCTGCTCTCAACTCTAGCAAACTCTGTGTTCTCTCACCTTCATGTAAACTCTTCTGAACTTTTCTGTCTGGTTTCTGGTGATTTAGTAAATGTCAGAATTGATTTTACTGAAGTTCCATGCAGGTGTATAGGTAGATTAAAACATCCCTGTCCTGATTTCCCCTGTGAGGGATGGTATCTGTTTGGTTATTTGCTCCACTGTGTTTAAGTGCTGAGTCTGCACGTCAGGCGGAAGGATTGCCCCTTAGACAACGTCAGCCCGCTGCCCTCTGGTCCAGGAGGGAGAGATCCTTGTCTTCCCCAAGCAACTGAGAGTGACTGGGAGCTCTCTAGAACGCTGGATGGTACAACCAGCAGGGAGCTTTGAGCAGAAGCTGAGGCTCACACACTCCTGTAAATATTAGAGAACAAACACTACCAGGCTGCAGAGACAACTGGGAACAGAGATGTGCATATCTAGAGGGGACTGTTCAGAGCTTGTTGCAGCTGTGGAAGCCATTGAAAGATGACAGGCTAAGATTTAGCAAAGCTGCCCAAAAAGGACAAAGTGAACAGTGGCAAGGACAAAGTGAACTGTGGAGACTGGTTCTTGAAGCGTTGGGTGCTTTTTTGGTTTTGTGTTGGGGTTTTTTTTGGTTGTGGCGTGTTTCTTTTGGTTTGGTTTGATTTTAACTTTAACCTATGTCTCTGTTGAGTAAGTTTTATTAATATTTAAGAGTATTTCTGCCTTCAATGAACCCATCTTGAAGGAAAGAAATGAGCAAGAAACTGGGCAGAGAGGGCAAGGACCCTGTGTGAATGAATAGAGGACACCTGTCATTACTCAAGAGTAAGCAGGAAATACACAGGAGATGGAAACAGGGTCAGATCACTTGGAATGAATATAGAGAGGTTGCAAGAGTAAGTAAAAATGAGACAAGGAAGGCCAAGGCCCATCTGGAATTAAATCTGTCCAAGGATGTCAAGGGCAAGAAGGGCTTCTTCAAATATTTCAATAACAAAAGGAAAATCAAGGATAATGTGGGCCCATTACTATAAGCAGAAGGGGGACTCTGGTAACAGAGAAGTCTGAATGCCTTCTTTGCATCCGTCTGCACTGACAAGGCCAGCCCTCAGGAATCTCTGACCCAGGAGAGCAGGGTAAAGGAATGTTGGAAGGCAGACTTTCCCTTAGTCAAGGAGGTTTGAGTTAGAGAACACGTAGGCAAACTTGACATCCACAAGTCCATGGGCCCTGACAGATGCATCAACAAGTGCTGAGAGAGCTGGTGAGGCCACTCATGATCATCTTTGAAAGGTCATGGCAATCAGGAGAGATGCCTGAGGACTGAGAGAAAGTGAATGTCACCCCAGTCTTCAAAAACAGCAAGAAGGAGGACTCAGGGGACTCTGTCCACATGGATGACAAGAAGGTTTTCAGGAGTAGTCAGCATGGATTCACTAAAGGTAAATCATGCTTGACCAACCTGCTTGCCTTTTACAATGAAACAACTACCTGGAGGGATGAGAGACATTATCTACCTTGATTTCAGCAAGGCTTTCAACACTGTCTCTCACAAGGTCCTCATGGGCAAACTCAAGAAGTGGGCATTGTATGAGTGGACAATAAGGTGGATTGAGAACTGGCTGAACAGCAGATCCCAGAGGGTTGTAATCAATGACACAGGATGTAGTTGGAGGCCTATCACTAGTGGTGTTCCCCAAGGTTCAATACTGGGTCCAGTAGTTTTTTAACTCATTCATCAGTGGCATGGATGGAAGGGGCAGATGCCTCCTCAGCAAGTTTGCTGGGGACACAAAGGTGGGGTTGATACTCCAGAGGGCTGTGGAGGGATGGGCAGAGAAGAACTGTCTGAAGTTCAACAAAGGCAAATGCAGGGTCCTGCACCTGGGGAGGAATAACCCCAGGCACCAGCACAGGCTGAGCTGCTGGAAAGTAGCTCTCCAGAGAAGGACCTGGGGGTCCTGGTGGACAAGCTGTCCATGACCCAGCAGTGTGTCCTTGTGGCCAAGAAGGACAATGGTATCCTGGGATGCATTAGGAAGAGCATTGCTAGCAGGTCAAGCAAGGTGATCCTGCCCCTCTACTCAGCCCTAGTGAGGCCACATCTGGAGTGCTGTGTCCAGTTCTGGCTCCTCAGTACAAAAGGGACACGGAGTTTCCGGAGTGGGTCTAGCAGAGGGCAACTAAGATGACTGAGGGACTGGAGCATCTCTCTTACAAGGAAAGGCTGAAGGAGCTCAAGGTTGTGGAGTCTTTCTCACTGGAGATACACAAGAACCATCTGGACACAATCCTGTGCCATGTGCTCTGGGATGACCCTCCCTCATGGGAGTTGAACCAGGTGACCCACTATGGTCCCATCCAACCTCACCCATTCTGTGATTCTGTGAAAAGTACAGGCCAGACCATCTCAAAGCTCTACCCATCTTGAGGACTCATAACTTGACTATTTGGACTTTGATTTATGTGAAGATTTCTTGTTTATCCTACTACCATTCAATTACTTTTCTATGTCTGCAGTAGGGAATAGCTTTAGTGATACACTATCATTTAATTCCTGAACTGCTGGGGTATGATACATTTGTTATGGAAAATACATGATGTGGTTGTTGACCCAGTAATTTATAACATTAAACTGTAAGTTTTTTCCTAGGCTAGAAACATATTTGTGTTGCAGTTCATTTCATTCATTCTGTGTTTGAGTGAATTTAGATTCTAGAATGATTTTGAGGTAGGAAGTATTTCTAATAGAATTCAAGGTTTAGTGCATTGGAGAGGATTTCCTTTACCAGACCATAATTCAACTGATGGTGGTTGCTCTGTTGTAAAGTATTGATGTCTTGGGATAATGTTTTAGCACAGTCAGGGAAATAGAAGCAGCAGGAATCCAGCTCTGTGAGTCACTATCAGTATTTAATATTCATACCTGCATATTCTAGGAATAGGGGCCATCATTCATTACATTAGTTGCCCAGATGAAGCAGTTAATTGATGAGTTAATTGATAACTTAAGGATGACTAGAGCTCTTTTTGGTCATCAGTGAAAAGACATTGCTTAGGAAGAGCTCTATCATCAGGATAGTAATTTGAAACCATTTAGCAAGTAGAAGATGAAATCAGGCTTCTAGGTTTTGTTCATTCCTTTTTTTCTCCTCTGTTTTTGCTCTCTTCTGCTGCTTCTCACATCCTCACACAAATAAGTTTTCAATCTTGAATTTGCACCAAATAGTCTTGATGTTGTAGACTGACTACCAGGCATTTGCTATCAGATGCCATACAATGAGTAGCAGACGAAAATTTCAAGGGAGTAAAGACAGAGTTTACTTGCCTTACAATGAATTTATCACTGACTTGTAGATGTGCATCTCCTTTCCTCTTACCCATCCCTGTGAAATCATTGAATTGTCATTCAGCTTCCACCATGGGTGACAAATATTTTGATAGTACTATTAGACACAGTTCAACGTTATTTTTAAATCAGCTTTTTCTGGATCTTAGAATAAGGCTGAATATAAATAATCAGGAGACATTTTTAGAATGATTGACTATATTGAACAAGAAACTTGTGAAGGACTTTAGAAAAGATTAGAGAGTTCTCTAGTAGTAGGTAAAAGCAGCTTAAATTAAATTTACTATGGTTTTTATATGCTGAAATTATGTTTCACAGAGAATTGTAGCAAGGAAAATGGTAGGCAAATGTTACAGATTCCAAATTAGGTACTAAGGAAAACACAGGAAATGAAATATTGGCAAAAATTTACTGTACTTTTCTGGTGTCCTGCTGAATACACCTAAGCATTCAGACAGTAATGTGCTAAGTTACTTTACAAGGGCTAATGCATGGCATGGTGTTGTTAAAACAAGTTGGGAAATATAGAACACTGAACAACTCTGTAACCTTTTTTTATGACTATGCTTCTAGCAATTTGTTTGCATCAGAATCTAAAACTGGACTAGGTTATACTGAAAAATTGTGTGATACCGTTATCTTAGTAAGTTTACAGTGGAGACTTCTAGTAAACACCTAGTCAGTCTTTTTTCACCAGCACTCGACTCAAATTCAGCAGGCTCATCTACCTGGTTTGTTTTCATATATTGGTCTGAGGGGCATATATAGATCTTGTTGTATTTGGTTTTTTAGAAGCTTGTGGTAGCAAATGCTTGAGGTCCTCAGTCTAGAAGTAATGTGCATCTTGGAGTTTAGAGTGAAACAAGATGCTCCTGAGAAAGAAGCTAACAAAAAGACACAAATTTTTTTCCACAAAATTTCCACAAAATACTGTGCCATCTCTTCCTTGGAATTTTTTTTCTTCGGAATAATAACCTTTGTGCCAGGGATTACCTTCAGCTCTTCCCATTAAAAATTTATCTGAAAGTGACCAAATTCAGTTTTATATGAAATCTGAGTTTGTATTGAGGTAGCATTATGAAGCAATTTGTGACTGCTCTGGTTGAGATAGGCATGGGCACTGGGAGCTTTTATGTCCTGTGATAACACTCCCCTCACTGTTTTTCTAGTGGTATTGGGAAAGACATAATCACTGTATTGACATAGAGAAGGGACAAGTCTGATGCAGGTGTCATGGATTAAAGTGAAAAAACAGCAGAAGCACACAAGAACTGCTTGCTTAGGGGACCAGGAAGGTAATACCTCCTGTCCTGAAGGCAGGAGACGTCACATTTCTGGGGCCCTGAAAAGAATTTCCACTGTCCAGATTTGGACAGGATGTGCCATTTGAGTAGACTTCTGATCTAAGAGTTCTGAAATGACTGACAAAAATATGTGCAGTTTGAAAAAACCCAAAAGATTGGGTAGAAAGTCTTTCCTCCAAAACCTTGAGAAAGTTAAATGCAAAATGCTTATGTTAGAAGGCCAGTAATAGTGGTTTTTTCCTTGTACTGGTTCTTCTGAAGTCAGAACAGGAGTCTTTACAAATTATCATTCTGTATTTTTCACAGTTGTTACAAATTTATAGATTTTGGGGGATTACATTCAGGATGTCTATATCCTGACAGCTATGAAATAAAACTGACAGATTTGTAACTGAGAATTCTATATTTCTTGTGAACAAAGACAGAAGAACAAATGAGTAACACAGGTGCTGGAGATGAATGGTGGTATCAAGACAATTGTCAGTGTTGGTGCTATGTCATTTTTATATTTGGCAGTTAGGCAAATTGTATTGACTTTAATATCATGTAGTTATATTCCAGGAAAAATTTAAACATGGTGCATATTGGGATTGAGATTGATGGTCGTAGTTCTCTGGTTGATGCGATTCCTCTCTAGCCAGCAGTTACTTCTCATCAGTGAAAGGGCATCTGAAATAAATGAAAGTGTACTTAGTGGTTACTGTTTCTTCAGGGTATTAATTTCTGCACTTATTTCTGGGATCATACTTCTTGCTGATCAGACAGCATGATACCTGAATACATGGGGCTACTCTGGCTGCTGAGAAAACATCTGTACTGCTGGCAGCTTTGCTGACAATTGCATTGATACTGTAGGTACTGCAGCTTAGGTGCAAGAAATGATCCCTCATTAGGCAGAAGGATGATTGGCCCAGATACTGCACTACTCCTCCTTACATGTGGCCTCTACTTGATAATTTAACATAAGATTTTGACACCCTTGAAGGCAGCACCCACTCATCTTTCAACTTGTAATTGTCTGTGTGTTTCCTTTTCCTAGGTTTTTTCCCATTAATGTTTCAAAGAATAGGAAATGTCCAAATGACAAGAAACAAAAGCTAATTAATTGTCTTAGAGTCACATGGATAAGGAAGAGTGTAATAAAATGGGATGTGATGCATAAGGTCTTTTCCACTAACACCTTCCATGAACACTTTATTCCATAATATGTCTCCTTACTCCAATTTTATTTTTGAGGTGTGCCAGAATAAATATTTCGGTCAAGAATTTGATTTTTTTTTTTTAACTTCATGATTCTAACCTGCTTTAAAAAAGACAAACCATGCAACCACACATCCCCTGTCCCCCCCCCCCCCCAACAACAACAACCCTACAAAACTGCAGATACTGTGTACAGTAAAAGAAAGTTCTTTCTGATCTTCTGTAGCTATGGATGCTTGACCTGGCAGTCTTGTAAACAGCAGTTTAATCCAGGGAAAATCTTGGGATCAGCCTATACCAGAAAGAAAAAAAAGAAAAGCACAATCAAACCTCTATGGAGTAAAAGTATGTACAAAGGGAGTTAGTGTAGAATAAGTTACCGTGTTTTCAATTCTCACCCTCACTTTTGTTACACCAGCTTTCCTCTGCAGACAGGTTTAAGGGAAGGATAATTTTTTAAGGATGAAACTCAATTTTCAGAGGGGAATGGGATTTAACAGTACAACTATCATTACAGTTTGTGAGCTGCATGTAAAGATGTTGAGAGTTTTATGGCTTACATTTTTAATGCAGCTGTGTTTAAATGTCTTTTCTATATTCTGCTGCAACATCAGTTTTATATCATGTGGAACTAAGCTATTTTACCTTCTATTTAGGCATATTCCCAGGTATCATTAAAAATAACATTTTAAGGCAGATCTTGTGACAAAATGCCAGCTAAATGCATTGTTGGTTATAAATAAAGCTGCTTCTTCAAGCATTCTGGAAGACTATTTCTTGTCTTACGAACCCACAGATGCAACTCATGCCATATTTTCATGTATGCTTTCATTCTTGTTTTCTCCAACAGAAAGGAGAGCCAAACTGCAGTATTTTTTCTCCAGAAACCACAGAGCAGCTGACCTTTGAGATTCCTCTGAATGATTCTGGCTCTGCTGGACTTGGTGTGAGTTTGAAAGGCAACAAATCTCGTGAGACTGGAGCTGATCTTGGGATTTTCATCAAATCTGTTATTCACGGAGGCGCTGCTTTTAAGGTATGGAAGAAGCACATCAGAAGATGACTGTTAGAATTCTGTCATTTCTGTGTTGAATGCTGAATCTCTGTTGATGAGCATTCCAGGAAGGAATACCTTGGTCGCTCATTCCTTTAGATGAGCTGCAAATCTAATATTTTGTCCCGTGGCTCTGGTGTTGTGTGTGGTAGGGTTTACCACAATGAAAGTGAATTGGTGGAAACCTTGGGGGACATTGTGATGCTGCAGAAAAGGGCGAAAGGGAAGAAGGATAATGATGTGTAGTTATGAGTAGAGGCTGCCTTCCAGCTTCCCCACAGCCTACAGAAAGGGAAAAGTTTGCCTACCGATTGGCTTAGTGACAGAGAAGTTGATATCTACACTGTCTCTGTAAATAAAAAACTGTCTTATAATTTTCTTTTTATTAAAAATATTTTTTTACCACTATACTAAAAACGTGTCTTGGCTGAACTCAACATCAATTGTGCAGAAGTTACCAATTGTTCCTGAGGTGAGTTGAATTGGTAATACTAAATTGGTAAATGACAGTGTTGTGAGATGTTCTGTTCCCTCTAAGGGCTGTACAAGGACTGTTGTATATTTTATGATAAAAAAGTATTTGAATTATTTTTTAATCTTCAAAAAATCTGTTGACAGCATTTTTCCCCCAAATACCACTTGAAAAATGTAATCTTTTTTGAAATTAGAAACAAAAGACCTAATCTTTCAGGGCTATGTTTAACTCTTGTAGATCCATAATGTAATTTTTGCCTTTTCTGTTATCTCAGCAATTCCTTGCAGTTTTCTTTTCTGTAAAAATACCTTTTAATTCAGTGTATGTAAATTGCTCTGCTGACATCAACCTGCTGAGTAAGACAATTCACAGCATTAAAACTTTCATGATCATCTATTTACAGCAGCTAGTAAATAGCAATAATCAAGGGTTTAGCTTTGATCTGAATGCTTAATAGTTCCCTGCTTCTGTTATTTACCTGTCCTAGTCCCATGGTTATTTCAAAGCTTGGATCTTCATCTACTTGGTGTATATTAGAAATGAGTTAAGGCACAGTTGGCCAAATTAGGGTTGGATAAACTCAATTTATGTGCATGTCTGCTACAGAGTCTGACTCATTTAACTGTGGAAATGAGGCTGCCCCCTTTGTTTTCCCAGCTCTGTGTCCCTGAGTAATTGTCCACACCAGTTGCAGTGACAGTGTATATTGCCACAGATAAACTCATTGTTTTGAACAGCAAAGCTTGTGGATCCGTGCTCTGGGCTGGCTGCCTGACTTGTCACATCACAGACACATAAGACAACCCTTTCTAGCTGTGTATATTTACCACTCTCTGTTCCCCCATAGTGACCCACTCCAGAGCAGTTGATTTTGGCTTGTGACATCTGCAGACTAATAAAGCAGAACTTCTGTGCTCACACCTAAGTAAACCAGCACAGTTAGCCATCTTTACTAGAAGATTATTTTGTCTTGTCATAACCTGTGGTCCTGTGACCTGTTCTCTATTCTACCCTTTCACCACTTAGAACCGTGTTGTGGTAATAGATCTGAATGTAGGCTCCAGAGCAAATGAGACAGTAACTGAGGCTGTAGCTTCAACCAGAACTGTTCAGAGAAACTTTGCTCTGAGTTTTATACAGTGCTCACAGAATGCATTCATTTTGGCAGTGTTTTAAGACTCACTGTTGTGTATGCAATGGAGAACAGCTGCCTTTCTTCTGTTTAATGACCTTTATATAGAACACAGCCTAATCAGTGGGTATTAACAATTAATAAAATTTCTTGTATCAAATTTAAAAGTGTGCACATATTTGTGCATAAATATTTAACGATGTCCTATTGTCCTTATTTTAAATCTCTCCTTGGAGCAAGTTTTGAAATGAAAATCCTTTCTTTCCAGATGGTAGTTGTCCAGAGCATTTTCCCATGCTATTCATTGTTACTCTCTGAAATGGATTATTATGGATTAAGACATGTGCATTTGCTTTTCAGTGTACAATATTTTCTTGGGAAACTGTCACAGGAGGAAATCATAAGGCTCACTGACATGAGAATTCTCTCACTATTTCTCACTTCTGCATTTAGAATTTAAAATTTGTTCAGTTTTGGTGTATCATGCTAATGTGAGTGGGAACTTTATCCCCTTGTCTATAAAGTCACTGCTTGTCTTCAAAAGAAGACAAGTAATACATCAAATTTCAGCACATTTGTTTCACTGATGAAGAAAATGCTTAATCCTTCTAATGCCGTATAAAGGTTTTCATACATTAAATTTCTTTTACCAGTGTCTTTTTTAGAGTGAAGAGTAATGAATGAGATGCAAACCATCTTGTTTGGTTGCTGTTACTTGTTATTAGTTTGAACCAAAGGTCTGAAGAGAGACCAAGGTTTTTTAGTTTTTTGACACGTTAACACATTAATCCAGCTCTGATGCGTTACTGGCATTGCAAAGTGCGGTAAGGGATTTGTAAAAAAACATAATGGAAAATATAGTTCTTTAATTCTGTAGTTGATGATTTTTTTTTTGTCCTACATAAAGATTTTAGAAAATGTCAATTCATGAAGCATTATACATGCTACAGTAGGACTCAGTTCTATTTACTGCTCTTGCTACAACACCAAAAGAAATGAAAATGCCTTAATGTTCCTAGTTGGTATTCTAACACTGTATCCTGCAGGAATAAAAACAGTTGCTTTTGCTGATTGAACCATTATGTCCCTTCCTAACATCCTTTTATAATTTTTGAAGTGTCTATTTTTTATCATCCCTAAGATAAGAGGTTACTAGAATACTTGATATTTGTAATTATGCAGAGCCTTTCATGTGAAGAAGACTAACATTTGACTGAGTTTAAATGCAGCATCTTTTCCCGTAACCTAAAGGTTTTCAGCCTTGTTCATCTCGACACATCCTGGCTTTTCACTTCTGATGCATTCCTGATGATCAGGTACTTGCAGTCTACTGCAGTGGAGTCATTATAAGAAATGATGGAATACTTTCTACACGTGCATTGTTCAAATCAGACATGGTGTAGTTTGGACCTCCTTGGTCCTGAGTAGGACCTCTTGGTCCTACTGCTGCTACAGTAAACATTGCTTGTTGTGTGCAGTGGATAGGGAAATTGGATAATTCCCATAAATGCCATCGGGGAATTCCTGAGAGAAATGTCATTGATGTGATAAGGGAAATAACTAGTTGTGCTTTGATTAAAAACGTAAGTCCTTGAAGAACATGGCAGCATATCTTCCTGCTCTACTGTAAAAAGCCTAAGTCTTGTGAAGGACTATGTGAAGGATGTGGTAGCCATGTGGAGGTATGTTCTATCCCTTGCTGTGAGTCTTCATTAAAAAAAACAGCATTTTTTGAATTAAGCAAGAGAGGAACAACATCGCCCCTTATTAGAATAGCTCACTCACAGTTTCAGAGGTGGCATTTGAAAACTGTTCTGCTGAAATGCCAAATGTTGTTTTTCTGCTGCAAAGCCACAAAGAAATCTACCTCTCAGAGATGAAAGAAGAAACGTGTTAAAACAACATTTAGCTTGTTTTGAGCCAAGCAGATTTTCTTGCAGTTCAGGCTTCCAAACCAGGCCATAACACAAGGGATGTGAAAATCTGTGTTTGGAAACTCTTTAAACGTTGGGATTTTTTTCCCTGGTCTTTAAAATGGCAAGAGGTTTTCCTGTGAAATAACTCGCACCTGAGCTTGTGTGAAACCAGTGTTCAGCTGTCTTCCAACCTGTCTTGTACAGGTGACTTAGCAAGTGTGGTTGATCAACATTTATAAAGGATGCATACCATTTTTCTCTGATCACAGTTGAAATGTTGAATTTTTCATTTAAATGTTGCATGTAAGAGACTGGGGAAAAAGGGCGTATGCATCACAAGAAGCTCTTTAAGAATTAACATTATTAAAATGTAAATAAATATAAGGTGTCATACAAAAGTATCACAAGGAATATTAGAAATTGGGCCAATTGAGAGCTTTCTGAGGCTCAGTGATTCATTTAAGAATATGCACTGTGTTCAGGACAGTTGTGTAGTCAGCGGATGTGGTCATGACAAGATGGATTTGACATTAGAAAGAAACTTTAACAGATATTTATATAGTGGTTTATCCACAGAAAGGAAAAAAAGAAATCCAAGAACCTGTGGGACAGTAGGAGGAGGACACGAGGACTTGTAAAATTTCTGTCTCACAGAAACTCACAAAAAAACCCCACCATTTTTTCCTCAAACTCCTGTTACTGTGAATAGTTCCATTCATTTCAGCAAATATTGATAGAACACAAAGGAATTACAACATGTGCAAATAATAAAATTCACTGTTCAACAGTGTTAACTCTTCTCTCCCTAAACTTTAGCATGTGTGATGGCATCATTTTTATGTAGAGAACCAGTGGGGTTCACTTACTTTGGCTATATGTACATTTAAGTTGGCGTGAAATATTCAGCAGAGGGGTGGGAGAGATTTCAGTATCTCTTCCAAATGGCATTGCTGTTTTCTATTCTCCATTCCCACACTCTCCTGAGAAAAGTTTTACTTCTCTTTGTTTTCCTTCACTGAGTGACTTACCTTCCAATTCTGTCTTTCCATCTTCTTGTCCATCCCAATTTATTTTGGATTCTGGTATATGCTGTTTCTTCTTCAGCTCAGTGGTTATCTCTACTCTGCCGTGGTACTAATGATACCCAGTTCCAACAAAAATAACACTTAGTAAAGCTGGGTGTGTCACAGCTACTGCAACTCACTTGAGCAAAAATAACTTAGACTTGGCAGAATAATTAATTGAACATCTTAGTTATAGAAAAAATAAAAATCAGATCGTATATATATTTTGGATTACTCAGATGCATGAAATATGTAAACAGTTCGGATGAGTGCCTTATGGAGAGTTTGTGATGAACCTGTGAATTAACCAGATTCATTTTAACCAAGCAGTGTATTTATGTGCAAGAGCTTTCCCTGCTATTCTTCCTTCACTGCCTTATATTGGGTGTCTTCAGTTTTTTACTCTTTCTCCTTCTTGTTTGAAGTCTGATGCCAACCTGATAGTTGTGAATTTGACAAGCTTTAAAAGAAACTCTTGTGTCTCAATTGTATGGACCTTATTTTCTTGTTAAAGAGAGAAGTCCATGGCACATGCTTTTATGAAAAGAAATAAATCACAGATCATAAGGACAACAGCAATTGGATTCCTAAATCAAAAAACAGCAGTGTCCACAATTTTGTTACATCCACAAATGTCAGTTAACCTTGGCAAATGAAACTAAATGACTTTTTCAAAGCACAGGTTACTTAATATGGCTCAACCCTAATTTTGCTGTTGGCAGCAGTTTTGGATTTTGTAATATAGAGACAGCATTAATTAATAAGGATGCTTAAGTCTTAATGACCATTCTGAGCTGAGAAGTCTAGTCCATATGATGGCATGGTAATCGTGACAAGGTGGACACTAGTAAGACTCTAAGACAAAATTTTTGGAGCTATTTCTTACCAGACCTTACAGGAGATAATGCTGGGAAAATAAATTGCAGTACTCCTTTGTGGTTGAAATGGGGATACTAACAGCTGTGGTGTGGGCCCTTTTAACTAACCAAAATCTTCTTTTTCTTTTTTTGGGGGGATTGGGTTCTTTTTGTTGTTTATTATTTTGTTTTTGAGGGTTTGGTTACTTTGGTTTGGTTTTTGACTGACATAAATAAAACTGTCCATGTGAGAAAAACAGCAGTCTGTGCATGCACTTCTGTGTTAGTGTTTGCACTATGAACTCTTTACAAAATGTAGTAAATAGAGGAAAAAATGGCCAATTACTGGACACAAAGTTATTTCTGGCACCATGCAGTCTCCTGTTTCTTGAATTATAGGAAACAATGTCCAATTGTCTTCATCTTGCTTTCCTGTATGTAGAACCTCTGCCTAACAATTAATTCTTGGGTTTTTAAAAAAAAAATCCTGTTTTTATTTTTTACTTGTAGGATGGTCGTTTGCGAGTAAATGATCAACTTGTTGCAGTTAATGGGGAGTCTCTGCTGGGCAAGTCAAATCATGAGGCCATGGAAACACTGAGGCGCTCCATGTCCATGGAAGGGAACATCCGTGGGAGGATCCAGCTGGTAGTTCTCCGGAGGCTAGAGGTGCAGACAGAGGTGAAGCAGTAAATGCATTTATTAGATAGATGTCTTTCCAGTCCCAGTGGTTTTGCATACAAGAGATGATGGCTAAAGTCTTGCTCGCAGAGAGCTTCTCCTGGCTGAAGGAATTCTTGACTTTATGGAGAGAGGATTCACACAATGTTCTGGTTGATATCTTCTGGTTTTGCTGTTCCTGTTGAGACTAGGCTAAAAGTTACCTCTTATTTTAATTTGACAAGTGTGAGAACAAAAGCAAATGTGATTCCAAAAAGGGTTAGTTTAAGATAATTGTGTTGATGTAGTTTTGACTGTTTGCTACCTCCTCAAAGCAATAGCTGGGATACAGATACTTTAAATTATTCTGATTTCATTTGTTGTTAAAATCAGAGACCTTAGTACCTTAGTGTGACTTGGATTTTAATTCACTCTTTTTTAGTTTCATTAGTACTTTAATTATTTTTTTGAGTGTGTTTTTCTGGTCCCGTCTTCCCTTTTTTTTTTTCTTATTTTTGACTTTCAAAGAATTAATATTTTACTTTTCCTTCAGGATGGGTTTCTGAGTTGATTAACATAAAATTTGCTTAAGTAAGGTAACAAAATAAGAGAAGAAAGACATTTTTAACCATTATGTTTTCCAGACCTTGTATAAATTGATGTTTGCCAATTGCCTCTTATTTTGAAAAGGATTGGTTTTATGATCTCCCTTGCTCCCTCTTTTATGCATGTGTGCACATATGCACAGTCTCTCCTCATCTTTACATAGACAATATGTATGTTATACTGGCTGCCTTTTCTACTGATCCCAGTTTTAATTCTAACCCTTGAGTAAATATTTTAATAGGTTTTAAACATCTGTACAGTTCTTAAAAATAAAAGAGCATAGAAGTAGGTTTGGAGTATAAAAGGTTGTAATAAATCTCATTGTAGAATTCCGAGGTATTATTACTAGTTTCTTATTTAGTAAGCATTACTGGAACGTTTTAAAATGTTACAAACAATCATGTTTGTGGGTGTATTCACATAAAATATCAGGGAGGAAGAGGATGAAAATCTGACGTATCTTAGAGGAAAACACCTTTTTTGCTTTCCTTTTATATGAGACAGCATCATGCTGTAAGGAAGAATTATAAAGTATGTGTTATATTAATTGTGCACTTTTGTGATACAAGAAAGATAGCTCACCTTCAGAGAAGGCTCACTCCTGCAAGTTTTCTTTATTTCACAAAAGCCAATTTTCTTTTAAAAAAACCTTCTATTCAATCAGGTTGACCTAATAAAAGTATGAGGCTGCTTTCTGTAGTTAAGTGTATAGTTTTGAATATTATCCAGATGTATGAAGGGAGTAAATAGTCTTGACTCATGCCCTATGAAGAATGCATAATGAGGTCTTGATTGAATCAAATTCATTTTAAACAGGAATTAATTTTTATAGGATAGTCTTTAGGTTCAATTGTAATTCCATTTGAGTCTGGAGAATGCAGCAGAAATGCATTGTTGCTCATTCTTTCCTTTTCTCAAAACAGCTACCAGAGTACTGCATCTCAGCTTGGTAGAGGGAGAATATGTTTAGAAATGCATTATTGTTTTTATTGGTCAGGACACTAATGGAGGTCTTCCATGACAGCTGTGTTTTATAAGATGTATACTCGAATTAGGCTGCTTACTGATCAGTTGTTGGGATATTGATTGTGTCATTTACCAAAGAGCTGGAAAAGCAGAGTTGTTGTTGATGTTAATTTAAGGCTCCTTATCCCAGTCCATCCAATTCTCCAGTGGATGGTTTGGAGATTGCAAGACTTAATTTAGCTAGCAGTATCCATGAAAAAGCAGTAAATGTGGACTTTACAATGTAAAGAATGTAAACTAAAGGATTTCCAGTTACAAGAAGAAACATAGTTGTCAGTGGCTGTGTGGTGCATGCGTGTCTCTGTACAGAGGTTCAAAATAGCCTCTTCAAATGGCTTATGCTGCCCTGAGAGAGTGTTGCATGTGCTGCCTTCCACTGAGCCTACATTTGTAGCCATATTGTCACCGTGAGCATCCCAGTATTGATTTGTGTTCTGAGGTGCATTTTTTGCCATTTTATTATGCTTATTTTAGTTGTTATTATTCTATTATTATTTTATTATTATTTCATTTTTATCAAGTTACATTTTTCTTATTATTAAGCTTGAAAGACAAGGTTGCAAGGTGATGTGACGTGCTGTCCTTCCTTATGTGTTGGTTTGCTGGCAATCATTTGCCAATACATTACACCTCTTGCATCATTTTAAAAATAAATTACGTGGGTTAAATACAAGTATTTCTTCTGTAGATATGACTATAAAATGTAACAAATTATATATTTAGTATAACATTTACTGGCATGATGAACATGTAGTTTAAAAATAGAAGCCAGTTAGAACCTCCTTCAAAAAAACAGATATAAAATCACAGAAAAAATAAAGGTTGTTTTGAAAACTAGCCATAATATTCCCCTGTGTGGGTTTTCAGTTTTCCCTGAATAACGAGTACAGAAATGTCTTTCTGGGTCTGTCCCAGTTTTAGAAACTGTGATTTTTATTTTTATTTTTTTTTCCCAACTTTTTTTTCTTTGAGCAACTGCTCAGGAGAATAAATTAGGCGATATGGCATGTATGGGGGGTAGGAAATGTCTCAAAAGAAAAGCTGACTAGAGGTGTGACAGGAGTTTGTTTAGCTGCTAGCCAGAAGACCTGCGTTTGGGAGTTTGGTGTAACTCCTTACTTGCAAAACTGTTCTCGTGTGTGATCATCAGAACATATGCACTCAGTCTCAGAGAGAAGGGAACCAGCTGGCTGGCAGAAAAATACCATTGGCATTGCCCGTGTTCTTGTGTTGACAATGTCACAAGCTGCCCTCCCAGATGGAGAATTTGAATGAAGCCAGTTGTGGGTCATAAAAAAAAAAAGTCTTCATTTTCGTGCATCATTCTTAATGGTTGTTATTGCTTAGATGTTGTCTTATTTCATGGTCAGCACACACAAACAGCACTTCTGAAGCGATCTCTCGAGTTTCTCATTTGAGAGGAAGCGGTGTACAGTGAACACGTGACATCACACTGTATCTGTGCACTGGCTGCAGTGGTGGGTGCTCTTCTGCATTGTTGAACATGGAAAATTTTGTCACAGTGTGTGGTTCTGTTTTTCCCTTAGGAACGCTCAGACCAGGGAGTCTTTCAGAAATCAGCCTTTGATGGGAGTCATAACTTCACAGCTGCTTCCCGACGCAATGATGCCATTCTTCAGCAACTCGTCACATGCAGCCCTCAGGAGGGAATAAAAGGTAGTCTCTAGATATCCTTCTCTGTGCTGAAGGAGAGTGCTTTGTGGGGTTTTTTTCTGAAATCCACAGCCACTAGAAAAGCAGTTAATTAGAGTAAGTGCACACTATGTTACTTTGAGGCTTGAAGATCCAGAGAGGGTGGGAGAGCTGACTCAGAAGTTGTGAATTAGATTCCTGGCACAAATTCCAGTTTAAGTAACAGTTTCTAACTCGCTGCCCCAACACGTAAGGCTGGATAAAAAACAAATGATGAGTGCAAAATATATGTTGTCAAAATGTTTATTTTCTATATGTCTTTAATGAGTGCAATGATTTTTGCAGTTAATTTTTAGATTATGTCCCAGGTTATTATAAGCTAAATTAATTTATACTAAAACATGATATTCATAAAGTACACTTGCTATTTTAGATTTAAGGTAAAATTTGTTCAGAGGTTAGAAACATTCCCTTAATTTACAAATTGGAATGATATTAATGAACTCATTAAAAAAAATTAAGTAATCATGTACATTGTGCACAGAAAATATACATGTACGAGCATATGTAAGTAAGAGCTTTTAAGGCCACTTCTTTTCCCATCTTCTTTCATTTCTGATGGCATACTGTACTGTCTGTCCAATTTGCTCCTGACTCAGCAAGGTACTAAATATTTGAAAAGTTTAAGTATTTGAGATGGTCTTGACCCCTATCCTTTTAAGTGTGCTCTCATCCTTCAAGCCAAGCACATACTTAAATACCTTCCAGTAGGAAAAAAAATATTTTCTTTGATGTAGTTGAATTATGCATGATTTTTCCCACTTCCCTAGACAACTGTGGAATCAGGGTGGCCTGCAAAAAGTAATTTCATAGGCTGCTGTGTGTGGGGTGCTTTTAGTCAAAACCAAAGAGCCCTTATCTGAAAAATGCAAGAAAAACTCCCACAGAATTTAAGGGTAAATTATTTGTGTTGACTTCAGTATTTTGACAGTGTGATTCCAGGCAAAGAATTAGATACAGTCTGAATCATTATAAATATTCAAAGATCAGATCCTTTTGTTTAGATCTACCTTACATTTCGCTTGTTATGGATTTCACACTGATTCTGTAGTTACAGGAGAAAAGGAGCTTCTACCTTGGATCTAGCCTGCTTTGTAGAGTTAGTTGTTGCCAAAGGATCAGAAAGGAGCAAATACCTTTAAATACTTCCTTAAAAAACATATAAGCAAATACTCTGGAGTCATTGATACAGGTGAATGGCAACAGATAACTTGTCACTTAAATTCAAAACAAAGTGTGTGGAAGAGCTGTGCTTTCAGATAAGGGTTCTTGCAATCCAAAAATCAAGATGACTAGTTTGCAGCCCAATCATAAAATCATTTTCAATAGGCATCTTTTTAATTAAAGAATTATGGCGAGAGGGCGTTATAGCAAAAGAAATGTGATGGTCTCGGAAGAGAATGTGTCAGATGTGGAAAGAAAGCTTTGGAGTGCTGCTGGTACAGGCTAGGTCTTTGGCATGGCTAGGTCTTCCCAGTGGACAGCAAATACCAAAGATGTTTCTAGCACTTACTAGAAGTATCCTTGTACTACTATTTCAGTTGAAGATTTGGCATTTGATGAGTAAAATTGAAGTGATCTCAGTGGAGAACTGCAGAGGCACTTGCAGCAGCAGGCGGCTGCAGTGAGGATCTGGTAAATTATGTTGGTGAAAGGCACTTGGGGCTTAGATTGGTCTCGCATATTTCTCTTATTTTGAACTCACAGTATTAATTATTATTGAGATAATGCTTATTCTGCTTTCTATATGAGCCTGTCAGTTATTTCCTCCCATCACTGGTTCAAAAATTTTTTTTGCATTGTCTCTTAAAAAGTTTTGTCCTCGATCTTTCAAGGCATCTATAAAGGCAAAACACTACACCTGTGCACAACCCTCTTTTTAACTCAGTTATGAACTTCTGGTTGTATGTCTGTTTAAGGACATGAGTCAAAGACCTAGTGAGCTTCTTGTGACGGGCAGAAGCAGTCCTTTATATATGCTCACAGTGTACCATCCAGATATTGAATGTAGAAGTACAGTTGATACATTTTTACAAAGAATAATAAAAGACAGAAGAGATTTTTAACATAATACAGAATCTAATGTAAGAATTTAATGACAGGAGCTGTATTATGTTTAATAAAATGTCACTTTCCTAATTAATGTTTTCTAATAAGTTATTTCCAGTACCATTCACTCCTCCTACCAATAAAATTCTTACAAAAGCTCAGCAAAAATACACTGAAGCTTGGCCTGCTAATATTGCTGTCTGTTTTAAGAGTCTTTTTTATTATACATGAGCAAGAAAAACTAATATCTGGGGAAAAGTGCTTATAGCCAAAACATTAAATTTTGTCTTGCCTGTGGATATTTAAATAAAGGGGGAGGGGATACTGATTCAATATGGAAATGCCAGCGTTTGTTCTATTTTTGCATGAATAATACTTGCTGCCTTCAGGTCCTCACTTCTTTTGCTGCCAAGCTGTTGCACAGTGTTTTTAAGAACAACCTCTTTGAGAGTTGATACTTCAGTGCCAGCAGCTTTACATTTCTGGTGTTGAAAGATTACTGGAATGTGTTTCATTAGAGGTTCTAATATATTTCTTATAACCCTACATTATAAACACTTATAGGGGAAATGCTGTCATCTCTCTGCTTAAGTAGTAGAACAATCAAACTTTTTCTAATACCATAGATTGAGTCCTTATGGTTGTACAAGCATCTCTGTTTTCATACATATGTGGTAATGTCAAAACAGTAAATAAGGAAATGACATTCTTAATTATTTTATTTAATTATTTAGATTTTGTTTGTAAACACTGCATGTGTCTTGTAGACAGAATCCATTTTTACTCTCTCTAAGTTTATCTTTTTTACTCTCTTACTGTGTAGTATCTGAAAATTGAGTACATCTTGCTCAGTGGCTTAGAAGTTCCTCTGATTTTTCTGGATCTGTTAAGGTCATTTCCTGAGGTCTTCAACATGGAGCCGGTGACTGCCCCTTAGGTTAAATTCTCTCACTCTCTGCCTTCTGCTCCCATTTTCCTGGGAGCTGCAGTCCCTTGTGATCATTTCCAATTCACTGAGGAAATCTTGACATTTTTCTGTGTGTACCATTTGTTTACTGCAAGAAAAATACCAGTGGTAACCCACACCAAACAGCTTTAGTGAAATGATGTCTCAAGTACTGTGAATCTAAGTTAAAATAACGACCTGATTTACTCAGCATCTTGCTGTGGCTAGAGGTGTCTGCTCAAAGAGGCTGAGCACAGCATAAGAGTGTGATTTTTTTAGGTTTTTAAATTCTTTTTTGTCTGTCAGATATCTCTTTCCTAGTTTGGGTAGTCAGTGGTTTAGGGACTTACTAAGTCAGAGGCTCTGTCTCTCCAACTTCTGGTACATTTTATAATATTTTTTTAAAAATTTGTTCTCAAAGCGTTCTCATAGCAGTGAGTTCTATAAAAAATACTACTTCGTGTTTGTCCTAGGTGTGCTGCTTGATAGTTACACTGATTGTCGTCTTGTTACTGTGTATGAGATAGTAAGAGCTTACTTTTCACCTTATGCATAGCCTTTTCAATTTCATAGACTCTTCTTGTATCCCCTTTTATTGCTTTTTACTCTAAAGAATCCTAATCCTTGGTCCTTGTAGGAATGTTTCTACATGTGTCCAACTACCCTTGCTACCTTTTCAATATGTTTCTTAGTTGTATTACATGGTTTTCAGATAAAAGAATGAGACCTCAGATCCCATTTCAAAACTAGGCACACCATTAGCTCTTGAGTTCTAGTTGGAGTGTTTGGACTTTTTTGGACTTGTAAAAGACTGTCTCCCTTTGACTTCACTAAGCATATCTTCAAAGAACAATCCATGGCTCATCTAGTGTACAGTTCCAGAGTGATAATTGCTACAGTAACAGCCTTCATGTATGTCTCAGGATTTTCCCCTTCTCCAATGTGTATCACTTTGCAGTCTCTGACAGGGAATTTCACCTGTCATTCAATCTTTTTGCAGAATTTCAGTCTGTTTCTTTTTTATAGTTCTGAGTGGTTTTTTCATATGAGGAAATATTTTCATCTTCTGATTCATCTTGCAAATCAATTACATTGAGCAGTATGAGATCCCCTTTGTTCTAAATTCTTTCTACTGTGAGAACTTGTCATTTATTCCTCGTCTGTTTCCTGTCCTTAAATTCAAACCTGAAAGAATGTGATCACAGTGCAAGAAGCCAGTGTGCATATGTTAGGTAGCATATCTGGGTTTTACGTCAGACTGGCAACTGATAATTTTTAAGGTCCCGTTAAAACTTTTCTCATCTGCTCATCTTCACTTTCTTCTGATGACATTCACACTTTTCCTGAGATACAAGGTTGGAGCTATTTCTTATCATTCTAATCTTGAGGAGGCTATCCAGCCAATAGAGGTTTTATAGGATCCTTGAGCTAATACTGTAGGTTTGTTTGGATTGGGGTTTTTTGTTTGTTTATTTTTTTCTTTTAGGGTAACTATCTCAGTGCTCTTATCAAATAAATATGATCTATTGCTTTCTGCCGTGATCCCTCCTTTTAGACCCTTTTTCTCTCAAGTCAGATTAGTGCCTTCACACACAATTGTGCAAAAAGACTGCCAACATTCCGTGCAACAGAAAGTGAAAGTGTGGTACATCAGTATTGTTGGATTGCTTGCCTGCCATTGAAAACCAAGAAAGTGTCCATGTTTCCTATTAAGTTTTGGAGGGCTGAAGACAGATTCTACACTGAAAGATGTAGGGACTTTTTCTAAGATCAGATCTTTAGACAAGAAGTAAATTTACACAACAATAATGAACTAGCCTAGAGTGGGCATGGCAGTGTTATAAAATATTGCAGGTCTGTAATACCTCAAGCTCTGAGTGGTTTGAGTAGTTCATGTTTGTCTTTGTACAAAGTAATTTTCTGGTGTTAGCTGAATGCTTTTTGTAAAGGTAAAGGAGGAGTTACCAAAATGGTGGGAAAGCGAAGACTGTAATTAAAAAATGCCTCTTTCTTCTCTTGCCATAGAATAACAGAAATTTTTCTTCTAACTGAGAATGTGTTCTCTTCTGTACATGAAAGGAGATAAATGCTCCCCATCAAAGGGAATGAAAGCATGAACCTCCAATCAGTTAGGATGCAGCTATGTAGAAGTGAAAATCCACTCAAATGGAGTAAAACAATTGTGCCTTGCACTCAACTTCACTATAAGTACAAAGTTTCCCTATATTTACCTTTAATTATGCATATGCAAATCTGGAAATCAGCTCTTCAGGAAATCCCAAGGGGTGCATTTTCTGCTTGGTGTGATTTTAATTCTAGTTTAGTTAGTTTAGGGATTTGAATAATTTGTGATTCACTTCAGCATTGCTTGAGGCCTTCCAGTCCAGTCATCAGTCAGTGAACTCGTGTAATGTATTTGTTTCTGTGGCTTATTTAACCCCTTTTTAAATTTTATTTCAGAGTTTTCAGTGTCTGATCGTGGCAATGGTGAAAACGAAACCCCTCCACCTCTCCCTCCGCATCCCAGTGAGGATTTGCTGAATGAGAATTATCATAGGTTGGACTTCAGTTCTTCTTAATAGTTACAGCACTAATTGCTGATTAGTAGTTATGATAATAGTTCTAATTGATTGTAAAATAACTTTTTTTTTTTTTAAATTTGTACCACTCTTTTTCATCACTTGCGAGATCCTTTAATATAAGCTGGGAATGTTATTTCAGCATCTAGTGTGTTGTTCATTTCAGTTGTTCATAGTCTGCAGTATGCCTGCTCTCCATGATATATGATACCCAGTAAAACAAAAAGAATCCCAAAACATAATCCCTAGAAAAAAAAAATTAATTTAAAATTGTACCGGTGGATGCTATGTGTAAATGCAGTTTGAAGTCTCTTAAAGCTTCAAAAGTCCTAGCCAAACACAGTTTGTAGTAAAGTGAATCTTCTTATGTCAGCCAAAGACATTCTTGAGATTACAAAATGAATCTTCAGTAAGTCTGAGCAATGAAATGTGTAAGGGAAAAATTAATGAACACTTTACCAGTTGTAAATGCATTAAGTAGATTATTCAGATGCTTTTGTAAAGGCTGATGTGCTTGATAGCAGCTAAAAGCTTTAATTTCCTTAGTAAATACAGAAGTTTGGAAGGTCAGGAAAAAGAGTAAACACGTTGAAGTTCACGATGGCTCATACTGTTCCTGTCTCTAATAGCACAGGATTCAAATCAAAGCATAATTTCAACCTATCCTACTTGTGATGCCAAAATGCAGTGTTGAATACTGTTTATTCATCTTCTGTGTATTCAGTTATGATATATCATGCATCTGTTGCAATGGTATTGGGAAAATACGCATTTCAACTCAAAATTTAGCCATGTGTCTGTCCTTGTGCGCATGGATGTGATTAAAAACTACCCTTAAATGTTTGCATGTAGTATGAAAGAGTGGATATATTTTGTTATGGATACCTTGAATTCTTCATACAAGACTCTCCTATTTTCTTTTTGCTAACATAGAGTAATTTCACTAGAATAATTTCATAATTTCTGATGTCCCAGACAGGTATATATTACATGGTAAACAAACAAAAGTCTACACAAATTAATGTAATTCAGCAGTAAATTCTCAGCTGCAGTTGTTTGCTAGAATCTGTTCCTAATTTTTTCAAAAAGCTAGGAGAAAAATATTCTCTTAAATGTATTAAAAGGATGATGAATTTATGGGCCTTTCCTCCCATCCTGACTTTTTCAGTGTTGTATTGTTTTTCCATTTAGAACTTAAGTTCTCTTGAAATTGAATTGCAGTATCAGGTCCTGCTGATTTCACTGAAACTGCATTTCAACAAAACACTTGGGAAAGTATTTTGATGCTGTAAAACCAACCTTTTGATTGAACAATTTGGAAATAAATGTTTTTTAATTTTCAAACTGCTTTTTTGCTTAACAGTATTTTAAAAAAGTAGTAATTTCTGTTTTTAATCAAAAAGAGACATGGAAGATTTCAAATGGATTACACTGAAGTGTTTCGATTCCTCACACCTGAAAGTTACTTGGAGTTTCACTCAGGCAGAATTTTGAAATGTTTAGAAATTTGCCTTGAAATAGAAGAACTAAACAAAGACCAAAACAAAATAAAACCCAAACTAACCAAACCCCTGATACTTTGGAATTCTTCAAAAGGTCATGGCACCCTCCATAAGACCTCCAGCCTCTACATAAGTTGTGCAAAGCTATAAAATAATTTTATATTAGCAGATGAAGTAGAATTGATCCAGGTACATTGTCAGTATTTTTCCAACATTCTGTAGCATGTTATTTGGAAATGCAGTGGTTAGATAGAAGTAGCAAAATGGAAAAAAAAAATCATTACTAATCATTTACATTTATATTTCCATCCATGATGAAAAACAAGTGACTGAAGGTGTTAAATCTCAGAAAAGAAAGTTGAGGATCAATATCTGATTTTAAAAATGCATGCTGTAAGCAACTAGAGGAAGAAACACATGTATATTTGTGCATTCTTTAATTAGTTCACTTGTGGTTTGAACTGGTGCCTTAATATTTTGCATATCTTCTTTTTTTTAATTCCTGCAGCCCTATCATAAATTCAGCAGTGCATTTAACAGATCAGCACATCAACTTCAGATCTTTGACACCAGCCAAGCAGTCTGAATCGATTAATCTGAAAGCCTCAAAAAGCATGGATCTGGGTAAGAAGGGGTGGGGTGATACACAGGTCAGCTTTTTAGCCTTAGCCCATCTCTCTTTCTTGCTTTTGTTTCTTTAACACTAACATCAGGCAGTAAGTTCTGCAGAGGAGCTACAGTGATGGGGACAATGGTCAGCCTCCTGTAGCATCTATTTGCAAGTACCCTTTTTCTTGAAGCTGAAGAAAGTTTGGGGTTTTTTGGTGGAGGCCCATTGTATTGAAATCTTAGCTGAGGAAAAGACAGAATGATAGAAAAATGAGCAGAAAGAACTGCTGTGCAAGTTTTGTGTGTCTAAAATATATAGCAAAACCAGCAATACCAAAAGTAATTTCTTTTATAGAATAGAAATGATTGCAAAACTGGACAAAGGGTTCCTCAGACAATTTGTTTATTTCTTCATCAGCAGTGACAAACACAGGCAATCAAAGCCTTGCAGTAGATATTTATAAATGCTTGAAGAGTGTAAGGTTGTGGTTCTTTACCTGTCAGAGCTGTGCAGAAAAGCTTGCAGGGTGGGTGAAGCAGGAAGTAAGAGGTTCTTTCAATACCAGGAAAGCATTTGCAGGTGGAAGATTGAAGGGTTATTGCAACTGGAAACCAAGCCATATTTTAATGAAGGTTCAAGAAAAAATTCACAAACTTCTTAAGTCTCAAAGTAAACCAAGTAAAGTTTTCTTTTTCCTTTTAATTCTTCTTTGCCACACTTTATCTGGGTTTTTTTCCAAATTCAAGAGTTGAGGGGGAGACCTTGAGACCTACCCCTAGGATATCTTTAATTATAGATTTATGCACTTCATTGGATCAGATTTTGTATACCATTAATAAAAAATTATTAATTTCATATATAGTTTCAAGGTAGCTTTTTGTTACCTTGCTGATTCATTTTTCTGTGAAATGCTCTAGATCAGTCTTATGTTTTTTTATTCTCGATTTTTATTGTCATCTTAATGGAATATTTTAATGTAACACTAAATGTGTTTACTCCTGTAATAGCAGGCAGTTATTAATGTGGGATAAGAATGGATATGAATTAATTTAAGAGAGTTTTTAAGGCAGAATTTTAATGCTACTGCATGACCAGCCCAACCCTTTTGCAGTTCTGTTCCACTGTTTTAACTAAGAGTAATGGATTAGGTATTTTTTAAGAATGGAAATGCTCCTCAAAAAATGATTGCATTTACAGACTTGAGTCTAAACATAGACTGTATGTAGTCTACTAGAAAAATTAATGTTCAACTTTACTGAGTCGTCTTTTAGAAAAGTTTACTTCCAGTTCTCACAGAAGTCACTAGAAAGAATGCTCACAAGCACCAGTGTAAAATTAGGCAATGGGAGTGCACTTGAGAGCATATTCAGAAGTGCCAGGTGACCTATACTTCAAATTCTATAAAGCAATCTGCTCTTGACATCCAGAAGCAATGCTTTGAGAATGTCTATGAGTCACTAAATCATGATGACTAAAAAATAAAATAAAATTAGGTGCAAAAATAAAATAAAAAATTGTTACAAATATGTCTTTTAGATCTTTCAAAAATTGTTGCCTGTTAGATGGTAGCTGTTGAAAACGCACCTTCTGTTATGAAAGTAAAAAATGAAAGGGATGATAATCAGTCTGATTGGAGGCACAAATGTGAAGATAGATCTATTACTTGAGACAGTCATGTAGAGAACTGGAGAGATTCTGAAACAACTTCACCATATTGTTTTATAAATCACAATAGATGAAGTAAAATTCCTTGCACATAGCATAAAAACAATAACACTGAGGAAGATGAAAGCTAGGACCTTTTACAACCATTCTCTAGCAAGCAGTGAAGTACCATGTTTGACTTTCCAGTTTTTGAAAGATTTGAAGCAGAAGCTACTGGCTGGAAGGGGAAATGGAAAAAGAAACATGACAATCTCAAGGGAAGTAACTGCGATATAAAGTGCTTCTAATACAAATAAAATCCCAATAGTTTAGTGTATAAAAGTGCCCTTCCAAATAAAACATTCATGTAATTCACATTCCAAAAATGGATTTTTGGGAAAGGGAACTTGTTTTTTTTGTTTCCTTACTTAACTGCAGTCATGACCCATAGTAACTTCTCATCCCAACCGGCAGCTGTGTATCCATTATTGATTTCAGTGCATTGTTTCCTGAAAAAAAAAAAAAAGTGCTGCTGTCTTCATCTTCAACAATTTTGGTAACAAAGAGGAAGTGTCCCCTCTGAAAAGTGCTAGGCCCCTTTTTCCAGGAGTCATAGAATGCTGTGCACTTACTGCTTTTCTTTTGTTCTCAAGTTCTGTCAGGCCCTTCAAAAAAGAAAATGTAACATGATTAACGGAAAGAACACAGAACTGGAGTCCAGAAGGAGAGGTCTGAGACCTTAAAAAATGTGACTTAGGTGCAGTTTATTTCTTTTCAAACCAAGTTGTCTCTGAATCAGGTGTCTCCATAGATCTAGGAAATCACCCGCAGATTGGATCTGGAGACCCAGAATAACATCACAGACTCAGTAGACAACAGAATTGGTGTAATACAGGGCATAAATGTGAAATCTGTACTGCTATTCACTTATGAAACATTTTACTTCACCTTGAAATGTGTATAATGCATCCACTGGCTAATTATAAGGTTATAAAGATATGAATTACATAATGACATTGCCATCCGAATGATCATCAAAGGTAGGTAACAGAAAATTTTAAATGCAAGAGAATCCAGATATTACGATAGTTTGTGAACCTTACGTGAAAATAATAAATTCATTAAATTAGGGAAGTAGTGAATCTGTATAATAAGAGTCTTTCTGGCTTTGATGAGGGTTGATGTATACACAAGAGGCAAATCTGTTAAGTAAAGGCTAGCCTATAATTACATGGGTACACAATGGAAACCTATTTAACATTGATGTTTATCTTTTCAGTTTTATAAATTTTAGGCTCAGAAACCTTTGAGTGCTTAATCTATTTCCCAGTCATACCTATTTACAAAATAATATTATAAATTAGTAGCCTGAGTGAATAATATCAGGTAATAAGAATGGGTGACCAAAAATTGTTCAGTATTGCTAACACATTGCATCAATTTGTCATTGTCACTCTGCAGAGCAAATCCTGCAATGAAAGGAACTTGGCACGTGCAGCAAAAGCTGTAGTTTACTTGCCAGTAGGGCAGACATAGCTTAGTTTATTGACACTTGGTGCGTTTCTGTGCTGGTGATTGGGCAGCTGGGCAGGAGCAGAGGGCATGAGCCACTGCCACCTGGTTGCTTAGGCAGGGCTCTGTGCTGCCGTGTGCATGCCATGAGTCGTATGAACTGACACGAGTCCTGACTGCTAAATTAATGAATAGCACAAATCCTCGGTGGATTTCAAGAGCTCACTTTATTTGCAAACGATTTATTTTTTGCTTACGCCTATTTTAAAAAAATTAAAAAAAAAATAAAAAATCAGTGTTACGTGTGAGTTATTGAGTTACTGTTGTAGGAAATAAAAATACAAAAGACAAGTCTAGTGGTAATGATAATGTTTTTGGTTTGCAGATATGAGCAGAACTTGCCTCATGTGCAGATGTCCTTGTGAAAAGTATATGGAGGCAGGGTGACTGGTTCCCTGTTTTAGCATCCATCACTTCCATGGTGTTCAAATGCTTCTCAAAATTTACAGCTTCATTCACAGCAATAGAGTACAGATTAGTTTCATATCAGCTATAAGTCCTAATGTTCTTCCCTGCTGCTGTGTTGAGATAATGACAGCACTTTCTGGATCACTGATGGAGTTCATATCCTGTGACTTATGGCATATTTTTCTTTGCCTTGTCTACTTTTATTTTGAACCTGGTGGTGATAAAAAATTGCACAGCCCCCCTTCTACTAATCCTTACACTTGACACATCTACTCAGTTGCGTAAATTTTTTTGTTCTTCAAACACGGCCATCCATATGTTGACAAAGCACAGACCCTTCTTATAACTGTGACTTCGAGAATTTGTGCAGGGCCAAACAAAGGCTGACTTGGAGTGAATGCTTGTGCTGACCAGAGTTGGACTGCATGCCACGTTTGGACTTGTGCTTATAGCACAGTGTTAAAACTATGCAAAACAAAATAGAAAATCATAGAAATAAATGTTGTGTTGTTGCTTCCCACTGAAGTGGAACACTATTTTTGAAACTTAAGGGCAGATTGAAAATGAAGAAATCAATGGCTTCTATACAAGTCATTGGAAGGATGATTTTCCCTTTCTGTTAACAACCTCCTATATGCACACATTTTTCCTTATATTACCACAGTTGTCTAGAGAAGAAGTTCTATATAATATTTCACCAGAATCTATTTTCAGTAGTGCTTGTTCTTTTAACTATCTTAAAAATGTAATTTTTGCAATGTTAATGTGAAAATTTTTTTCATGTTGTATCGAAAGGTGTAAATCTGTGTGCTCTAAGAAAACGAAAGGAAAGGAGGTGTCTTATTATCTGTTTCCAACACCCCTATTTTCCATAAATCTTTATGCACAGGAGTGATTTAAGCTATGCATAAATGTACTGTAAAAACTACAACCAGGGGAATTGTATGCAAACACATGAAAGTGTGGCTTGTTTTAACCTGAAGCAACATGAAATTGAATCATATGAATATATAGCAATTTTGTTGCGTATCAATTCAGGCAAAGTACTGTGTAGATATTTGAGGATGTTGGTATAATAACCCATGACCACTATCCCAAGGTGCTGCTTAATTCCCTCTTCCTTTCCCCATCTAAAGCAAAAACCCATAAATCTTAACTGATTAAGCTCTATAGCCTGGAGAAACGTATATGTCCTTCACTTGATTTTAAATGTGAGTGAAATATTGTTTGCTAAAACATCATTAGACATACTTGGAGTCCCTTAACCTTGGGGCGTATTTATTAAAATATAGGCCAACTTACGTATTTAGGAATAATTAGCAAGTAAATATGCAAGATATAAGGTATGGGATATTCTGCAAGGAAGCCAATCTTTAACTAAATGTTAATTTCTTTGTCAGTGGAGGGCTGCATTCAATTACAGTTCATTCTTTTAAAACACCTCAAAACAAAGGGAAACCAGTATTTCACATCCAGAAGGATGTGGAAAATGCAATCAAGATGCTATTAGCTGCTTCATGATTTGCTCTGAACCAGATTATTGTTATTCTGAGTGTAATTTTGTATCCTGAAATAAATATCTGAAAACATAGCCAAATGAGGACCAGACAGAGCTAATGGAGATTAGTCTTTTAAGCAATGTTTTGATTCAGATAAAATTAAAAGAATACGTTTTGGGAGGTCCCTAGTGAGAGTTATAGTATTAGTGGGGCCAAAAGGTGGTTTGCTATTTTAAAATTGTCATTTTGTTAACCACGTTGTATGTATGGAATACATTTATTTGGTTGCTTTGACTTGAAACCAGTTGACTTGACTTGAAACCATTTAGGACCTAGTTAGGTTCATTAGAACATTAATGAGGAAATGGAGAAGATGGATCAGAATTCTAACAGTCTTTTCAATGTTACTGGCTTATAAGACTAATTTAACAAATCATCTCTTGAAAAGAAATACTTTCCAAAACCAAAAATGTTATGTGTTTAGGAAAAACTGTATGGCTTATGGCTGTGATTGTCTTTAGGATCAAGGGCTAAGAGCAATTTTAACATTATTCTAACTTATGTCATAAGTAACTTTCTAGTACTGTCAGATTAGATGTGTATTTTCTGAGACCGCGCTGCAGAATCAATTTTTAGAAATGAATACAATATAGTTTTCTTAGTTCAGATGACTTTCAAATTTCTGTTTGTAAGATCTATAAGTAGGGAATGAAACAAAATCATTTCTTAAGTGATAGGGACCCTGTGAACTGAATTGAAATGAGACTGAAATTAGGTTTATTCTGTGTGAAAAGAGAGATTTTTAGCACAGCTAATTTTGTTACTCAGTTTTACACCAAATCTGCATTGATGCAGCTGAGGGGACGATGAGCTGTGGCGTAAAGATGGAAGCGGGCAAGAGAGAATATCAGCTTTCTGGACTGGTTTTGTAGAGATTGTCTAAGACTCAAGGAAGCTTGTTGTGGAGCGGACTGAGAGCATTGTATGAGCTGTGATGGTGACACAGCTGAGAAAATGGTAACACATGGTTGAGGTGGTATTTTCTTACGCTGTTTTAGTGTAAGTTTGAGTTGATCTGTGAATGCATTTATATTATTAAAGTGTTAGTGGGATAAAATAGCAATTACGTTAATGTATAGCTACTATAAGAAAGAAAGATGATAATAAAGTAACTTATAAGAACACTGTTACAAATCTGTTCTCTAAACTTTGTCTTAAATCTGTTCCCTATCAGTGTTTTCAACCAGAGAATGACAGATTACATTAGGAACTTGTAGTTTAACCCTAGGAGTTTGGAAGAAGTGTTAATGACATGCGAAAGACATGTAGCGGGGGAGTTTTAGCCTTGTGCAGTTTCTCTGGAACAGAGGTGAGAGGATTAGAGAAGACAACAAAAGTGTAAAAGAAGCCGTGATGGCCTCAATTAGCAGTGTAACCTTCAAGAATGAGTAGTTGTGCCACTACAAGAAAGTGAAGAAATTTATATCATGCTGCCTGGGAAACTGTAAAACAATGTTATTTTCTGCCAGGAGAAAAAGTTCCATTTAAAGCTAAATGTGTCCAGTGGACAGCATCAACTGTACTGCTGGTTCTTCAACAACAAGAAGTAGTAATAGTGAATGCAAGCTTAAGCATTTTCATTCTCATGTGCTGACACACAAGATGTTTCCCTTGGGGATCTTCTCTGAACACAATTGAATTGAAGTATTAAATCAGTTCTAACAAAATTGTTCTGAAAAATCTAATTAGAGAAAACCTTGTACAGGAGAGAAAAAGAATCCAGAATCTTGGTTTGGATGTGATTTATTCCTGCCTTTGAATGTGCTGAACAGGGCATCCCAAATGTTGCGTTAGATACCATTTTGGAAAAGGTTTACCTTTCTTACCACTAAGTATAATTTATCCTTGCCCCTTTGAGCAAGCTTTTTGCTAATCTTGGTACTTTTCAACATTGAAGTAAACAGAAATCTATCAAGGACTCCTAATCCTTCAAGAATAAGTAGCTGGTGGATATCTAGGTGACCCCAGAACACATGCCCTTATGTGAAGTTTCACTGGAGAGGTGGGAAGGGGGAATTAGTGAAAGAAAATATTTTAAGACAGTGCAAGTTTACCCTTCGTGATACACACGTTTTATTGCTATTCTGGATTTTAGTATAAAAGCCTGTGGTCTTTGTATGTGGTACTTCAGGGCAAACCTAGAGCAGGAAGCAGCATTTTCTAAGTGATGGTTGTGAGCCAGCAATTGACACAATTTCTCCAGGTGATTTATGCCACTCCTAGATGGGGAAACGCTTCACCAAGAAAATAAATATGGCAGGAGAATTATGTCATTGGCACTATCACTGACTAAAACTAATTGATGATGCACTGCCTTCATTATGATGAAAGGGCTGGGTAAGGATACACTTCATCAGAAAAAAACAGTGACCAATTTGAGACTTTGCTTCGTTTTCATATGTTTAGACCATAGAAACTGATGGATTCTAAAAAGTACAGAAGCATCGTTTGTATACACAGTTTGAGAATACAACCCTTGTGAATTGATTATTGTAAACTAAGAAACCTTACATTTGGTTTCCTATTAACTAACAAAGGTATCAGGAAATGGGTTTTCTAGGAAATTCTTTGGTGTTTTGGTGTCTCGTATTATTATTTCTCATGAATTGTAATTTTAATCCTTGTTTACTTCTTTTCTGAGTGCAGAACTGCAGCTGGTCTTCAAAGGTACGTGTCAGTTTGTTCAGCAGGAACACAAGCACATGTTTAGAAGATTTTTTTAGTAGTTCATGGTCAATGTGCAAAACTGATCCTTCAGAAAAAAACCACTAAGTTGAATAGTAGTACCCTGTATCTTGTGAATAGCAGTAACTTCTTGTTTTGGGAAAAAATACTGTAATGGTTCAGTTGAACTGGGAAAAAGAAGGGAAGTTGGTTATCACAGCTGGCAGCAGCATTGATTTGTGCTTCTCTGAACCATAGTTGGGGACTAGATTGTTGACCTGTAAATATGCCTGGGCTGTATTTTGACACAAACTTTGAAAAGTACTGACGGTGTGTTGTTATGAAACCATTGAAAGTCACACAATTCCAATAAAATGTCTGCCTTCGTTGTCTTGAGCAGGGCACAGAAATGGCAATCAAAAGATTATATGGAAGAACGTGGATGCATGTTGGGTGCTTTTACTGCTGCTAAACAATACTCCTTATTTTCTTCAAGCAAAACAGCACTCCAGAATATGACCATAGGAAATACTAATAAAATCTGATTATTCATGGCATAGAGAGTTGGGGGTTTTATCATCTGTAGTGGTTGTTGGCATAGTGTACAAAAAACCCTATCAGTTGTTTGCTGTCAGTTGGACAGATTTGTTTTGCTTAGTAATATTCCATCTTTCATAATCTGTGGTCTTGCTAGTCCTCCAGACATCCATGCTTTTATTAAATAGCTGTAGAACTTCTATCATCTTTTATTTCAGCAATTACTTTGACTTTTGACAATGAATACGTAACCAGCTTCTGTGGTGAAAATGTGGTTCCTAAATTAGAGATGTTACTTTAAAAGAGCTAGTGTGTTTTCTATGGGCAAACATTAATAACTTCATAGACTAATATTCCCTGGAGTTTCAGGGACATTTCAAAATGTGAAGTATTTGTTTTATTCACAAGTTAAGGAGAAGCGTTGTCTTATTTGTAAATGTATTTACTCCCCTGCATGAGTCCTTCCAAGATTTTTGTTTGAGTTTTTTCTTTACAGTCCCCAAATTAGGTGGTTTCCTTTTTTTTAATGTTATGCATTTAATAATTCTAGGTCAAGAATATATAGTAATTCTAGTGTATTCATAAAAATAGTTACAGTTTGCACATTCCCAAGTGTGATCCTCTTGAGCTGAATTTTTCATAGTTATTTGCAATGTAATTACTTTTTGATGTTGCAATATAAAAATAATTAGAATTTTTTTTCCTACAGTTTTAAGAGGAGATGGTATTTTTTCCTTGTGTAAAATCTTCCAGGTGATTTTCTACAAAGACCAACACTAGTAGAATCTTAGAAATTTCCACTTAATTCTTGCTTTATTCAAAGACCAAGAAAGATATCCAGAGAAAGACTATTTTTGTCATAACTGGATGATTGCGGCAACTTCTAACGTGCAGAGAAGTGTTTTCAAATGCTATATTCTGGAACAGGATGTCCTATGTACTTCCTAAATGAAAACTTCAGTTACAAAGTTTTCAACTTTGATGTACATGGTATTTATCTCCTGTTAGCCTTTTTCTGTTTTTCTGTTGTCTTCTTGTTCTCAGAGGGAAGGAATGGACTTGTCTGTGCCACTCCTGTTCAGTTTAGTGAAAGATGGCAAACCTAGAAGGCACTGCCTCAGCATAATATCCCATGAAATGAAAACTACCCCGTGGAGGAGCACACATATTTTGTTCAAACTTTGATATAAAACTTTAATATTTGCATTTTCCAGTTTTTGTGCATGTGTGTGCTTAAACTCATAATACTAACCTTGTATTTTGGTAAGGTTATTTTTCATTTTCTAATCATTTTGTTCTTCCTTTTTTCCCTCCAGTATTAAAATCTAATTTTTGTGTGTGAAGCTGGTGTGTAAAGTATGATTAAGTTAAATGGATTTATCCCTTTTAATAATGTAAAACTTAGTTTCAGGCAAGCCAAGCCTCAGCATAGTTTTAAAAAAACACTGTGAACCTTGATATTTTTTTTTTAAGTTCCTATGTACTGTAACATAACCTACTCCAAGTAATTATCATATATTATACTGGTTGCCATTAGTGACTGCTATAATTAAGGTTGCGAATCAGTTTCCATTATAATCCCTTGTTTTCACACAATGATAACTTGTCAAAACACTAACCTTTGGGACTGAAGTTTTCCACAGTTGTTTTTCTTAGAGGTAAATTTGGGGGGAGGGAAGAGGAAAAGGAGTTTGAACTATCCTTATAGCAAACCTTTGTCCAGTCATTTTGCATTATAGGATCAAGCTGCATAGCAAGGAGCTAAATAGTTATCATTTCCATGGACTAGATGAAAGGTTAAAGGCCAAGGAGTGCAGAACTGCCTTGAGTTTTGGTTGCACTTCTAATTTTGACGAACCCCTCTGCTATTTTGTTTAGCAGCATCTTTACATAATGCTGCAAACAGTGTTAGTCTCACTTTAATAGCATCTATGTCCTACAAAAAAACTACACTATGTCAATTTACTGATAATCAGGTGACAATTGGATTACAAAAGTGGAAAAGAGTTACAGTGGTCAGTGTGATTCATGATTTCAGTTGTGAATCCCAGTCCTGAATTTGATGCTGATTTTTGAGGGTAAGAACTTCCCTAAAAGTGAAGTGGGGAAACAATATAAGAAAATGTTTACTGTAGCTCCTAAATGTCATTAACTACTACACTACTCTTTCCTAGGTAGAAAATAGCAGGTTCTTGTTTTGTTGCAGATAACCCTCTGTATAAACTTTTATAGTGACCACTATGCAAAGCTTAAGTTTGCATTTGTAGTATTTTTGGTGTGACTTTACAGTTTATTTTATCATATAAAGAGATTACATTTTAAGGCGAGTTATAAGAGAGTGCTTGGGCAGGCAGAGTTGAAGGATAAGCTTTCAACCCTAACATTCATTTCCTGTGCTTGTTTTATCATCCCTAACATTACATTAACACCCTTTCTTTGCATAGAATTCATTTTAAGAAATGGTGATTGGTTCTTCCCCTCAGCCCTCCAGGAGAGTATTTTAATTAGTTTTTTGAGATATATGATAATAAACTGAAGTAAAGTTACTGAGCAAATGTTACTACTTCTGTTACATTCAGAATTTGCTCTCCCACTACTCTGTCTGCAAACTGTTGCAACTGTAAACATCTTTATAAAATGTTGTGAAATACAACAAAGTTACAATTTGCAGATAAAAATAAAACATAGGAAATGCATAAGCCTTTGAAAAGATCAGGTTTTGGGAGACCTTATTGTCTGCAGAGGGTCCTGCAAGTCAGTGAGATGTCTTGCAGATGGGAAGGTTTCCACATCTGGATTCTTTTTACAATTGAGGTCTTTGATCTGAAAATGTTACAACTCTCCTATGCCCTGTGATTTGTCTGGCAAGATGAGTTATTTACAAATGCAATTGCTCTTCCGACAACTCAGTTTTGAGTGTGTAAGTGCTGAGGTCCTGATCTGTAACCTACAAGGACTGCTGGTAGTCCTTTTATTGGTTTCAGAGGGCTTTGATTCAGATATTTGGACTTTGAAGCACCCCAGGTGGATTAGGTAAAGAAAGGCACTTTTTTCCAGATTATTGTAATTTAAAGATTAAGGATGTTGTGTCTGAAATAATTTGACAGTGTTTCAAAGGCTTGTGAATTTAAATAAGTTTCTGATCTTTGTGTCTTTTCTTTTATTTCTCCAGTGGCAGATGAAAGCAAAGTTGGTTTGTTGGCCGGACACAAATCGGGTAAGCTGTCCTCCTATTTTGGAGAAAAAGTCAGCAACTTGAAAGTAGCATGGGCAGTAAATGAAATCAGCTTACAGAAACTGTCGTGACTAAGAGAGTTGCAAATTAAGGCGTTACTTTGTATGCACTGACTCCAGGCTGAACGATGATGAATTATGGGTTGCTCGTAGCCCGGCAGTGTGTGTAGCCAAGTCATTTGCAGGAAGAGTTGTAACTTTATTTTTCAGGGCGGGTGTTGTAAACTGGAGAATACGCCCTTTCAAATAAGGGCAAGTGCAACATGTCTTGTGGAGTGTAGAGACTTAAACAGTACACATTTTGAAAAATACAAGTATTTCTTTGCTTTTTCCTCTTGTGCTGAGTTATACTTCCATTAGCAGGAATATTGAAGACAACACTAAAAAATTCTATAGAGTAAAAAGAAAGAGTGTTGGAGATTTTCCTTTCATTGTGTTTGTGCGATAGAAATAATTTGTTTCTTCTTAAACTTTCAGGCCACAGTAATAAAAACAATTAGTCCATTCTGCTGTCATTACTGTACCTACTTACTACATAAGCTTACTGTACCTACTTACTACATAAGCTCTGCCAACCACACCGTGCTCTTGCACAACTTTCAGTTGTTGTATTAAAAAACTTTCAAGGCAGCGTGACGTAAGATTATGATTTTTCATAAGATGACATGAGAAACCTTGAACTTCCTTGAAAACCTTAGTTATTCAGCATTCTCTTCTGATGTTAGATAACCCTGAAGTTTCAGACTACCCTTTTGTAGCACGATTGTATGTTGGCTTTTTCCACTCCTTTGACAGATCTAAAAAGCAGAATTCATGTAAAGGAAGGTTGACTATGAGATTTTTGATTGATTTGGTATTCCTTCTCTGTGCAACTGGGTGTCCTTCTTTAGTTCTCTGGTGTGGATTTTCCTTATCTGAAGACCTTTTTCTGAACTTAGTAGACAAATTCTTTTTAAATTTTTTTGGCATCTTTCCTAACTTTGTGAGCTTGGATTCTCTTTCTGAATCAGGGAATAGTTCATGTGTCTTGTAACATTATCACTCCTGGGAAGAAAAAAATTCTTTCAGCTTTCTGCTTTGGGAATGTGAAAGCTTCAAAGAAATGATCTTGTCAACTTGAAGAAGCTAGGGGTGTTGCCCTTGGGTTTTTCCCTGCTCAGAAAAATTGCTACAAACATTGCAGCATCATGCAGTTTACCAAAGATCAATGGAATTCACTGCTATGAAAAAGTATTAGAGGGGAACCTGGTAAGACTATAACTCTTTGGCAATCAATTGTTAAAGCTACATTAAGCTTTATAATATCATTTTTAGTAGTGTTTGATCTTTCTTCTGCACACTTCTGCAGATTCTTGAGAACTGTGACTTTGAAGTTTTCTATTTGAAAACACCTACAAATTTTACATGAAAATGTGGACCCACGTTTACTGAGCTTTGGCTTGTTTGCTTTACTTAGTCTTCACAGACCTCTCACATGTACCTAAGATCTTTTTTCATAGACTAAAATCAGTGCTCAACAGATCACCAAAGGAATAGCTACAAAGATCCCACAAGTTGTTGGGTTTTTTTCCCTCTCAGAATAAAAGGAGCTAGCTAACTTCTGAGAAGGCTGGAGTGTAAATTATTTTACTCAGTCCTATCCACTTTAAATACTGTTCAAATACCACTGAAAAATGTTTCTCCCCTTTCTGTGTTCAATTTCCTAACCCTTTATGAAGAGAAATCAAACTGCAGTTTTGGCTCTCACATTTTTCCATTCAGATATTTATTTTATACGTTTGTTCGGGAATGTGGTGTTCTTTTGCTCTGGTCCCTTTTTACTCTATGCTTTTTGGAATTATATGTCATATGTGCATTTTCCTGGCATTCAGTCACATCAGAGAACTCTTGTTTTAACACTGTGCGTTGTGCTGCCTTCCTATAGGCACCTTAGAAATGTGCTAAGGGAGACATTGCGGCTCCTTGTGCTGGGAGCAAAACACAGTTATTTTCTCATTACAAAACGAAGAGTCTCCATCCTATTCTAGACTTCAGGAAATTAAACGTGTTTCTCTACAGAATTAATTATCACCTACTAACAATCAATGCAATTATCCCTTCTCTCCTTCAACATGACTTGTTCTTTGTAGTATGCAGTTGAGTAACTCTCTCTAGGGAAATATCCCTTCTATTCCTTCTGGGGCAGTGGCTCTTCAAGCATTTAGTCTCAGCTTTTTGTACAGCTACTGTATCCCTCACATATTGCATGTTACTGAACAGCAGCAGGAGTTAGAGGTGTGCATTCATTTCAAAAAGCAATATCACAATTCTGCATAAATCCAAGACATTAGAAGGATCTGTAGATCTACATCTGTCTCTTTATATATTGCACTCGCAAACAGTAGTACCTTTTTTTTTGCCCTTAGAAAGTAGATTTGGTTTTTAGAAGTATGTCTGGACACACCCTGAGCATGTAAGCATGTTCTATGGGAAGATGGCTGCAGCTTTGTTCCTGTATATCACCCTCACAGAAGTGCATCTGTGAATTCTGGTTCTTATACCTGACCTGTCCATCATCCTGCTGGATGGAAGATTCCTGCAGTGCTTACAGGTGTTCTTACTGTTGCGAATGTTTTCCGCAATGCCATCATCAAAAGCACTGGAATGCTGTATGGATGGAGCCTACTCATCCCTTTCTGGAATAAAACAGAGTTCAGTGTGTGTGTGTGTGTGTGCGTGTGTGTGTGTGTGTGTGTGTAAGGCGTCTGCTCTAAATCCTCTAAGGAGGAATTTTGTCCTCTGTAACCTTCCTGTGTGCTTAGGAATGGTATGACAATTGCAGTGATGAGAATGAGAAGCAGACAAATGGTGTCTCAGTTATAAAGCAGAGAAGATCCCTGAAAATTCACAAAGATGAAAAATCAGCAAACTTTAGCTTAGTTTTTCATGAACACTTAGCTTTTTAGAAAAGCAATTTTAGGACAGCTAGGAGGATACTCTTCATATCAAATACAACCTGATTTATATCAAATATTGAAATTGAGTACTGAATTCTTTGCAGCTTTTTAATTTTTTTTCTGAAATTCTTTTTTGTGTTCTGATTTAATGCTTAGAACACTTTTCAGTATGTATTGACTGCTGAGATCTCTGCTGACACAGCTCTTTCACATGATGCAGTGCTGGAGAAAAGCTGATGAGTCTTTCTTTATGAGCTCTGACATATTAATTAGCAAAATGGTCAAAAAAGCTTTCCTATTTTTATTTTAATGTCACTAGACCATGCTTTTGGCTGGGGTTATGTTTTGAGACAAGATGAGTAAGATCTTATTTTCTTGTTGGCTGCTGTATGAGGAACATATGACTGGGCAATGGATTAGTACTGACAAGGCTGAGTGATACAGAGTAGCTGTGCTACCAAGCTAGATTTGAGTTAATGCTATATGGCTAAACCACAACATACATCAAGAGATAGGGTTAGGACTTGAGTAGGAAAAGGCCCATTGGGATAGTTTAAGGGATGCCTCTGGTCAGGTTCTGCCCCTTACTGTTAATTTTGGTGACTGTGCAGGTACCAGGTTGCCGTTCAGCCTGTAGGTAGGAGTAGTGTTCTGGGAAAGAAAGCTTGAAGAGGTGAATGTACAGCTCAATCCTGCAAGGTTTGCTGAGGCCTGAGTGCTGTCACATCTGGTAGACCTCCAATCTGTGCTGCTTCCTGTGTAGGTAACTGGGTTGGGATTAAATGGCCATTCAGATTAAAAGTGGAGATAGTTTGGAATAAGGCAGGTTAAAGGTCTTAGTGTTTCTCTGCCAGGATGTATTCTGAATTAAATACATTTTACTGAGGTTTTGTTAAGGCTAAGGATGAGGATTAAGGTTATGGTTTAGGACACAGGAGCGGCTGAAAATTTAGGTTTATTGGTAAATTTTATATGACCCACTGAAATAGGGTATGGAAAGTGCAAACAATTAAGCTTCCTAACCTTCAGAATAGGCTCTTCATCCTGGTTGCAAAAGGCATGGTTGCATTGGTAGGTGAAATAAGTCTATGAGATGCTCAGGTTGCATCTACAAAGTTGAGTGCCATGGGGTGATCCCCATCTGTGCTCTGAGCCTCTATTGTAAGATGACTTCAGGTTGCCTCAAGAAGCCATGCCTGGCGTATCCTAACTCCTGAAGCATTTCTAGGAAGTGTTCGTGTGAGCAGAAGGGCTGTTATGACTTTTGTAGTGTAGATGATTACATTCTAATAAACGTAGGTGTGCCCAGACACTGCTAAATTTGCAAATATAAACATAACCTGTGATTTCAAGGACTCCAGCTTAGTTTTTCACAGGGACAAAATAGTCTGATGCAGGCAGAATTCAGTGTGTTAAAGTTTATTCTGGTAAAAGTGTGAATAATAACTAGGCTAAGCTTACTGTTGCAACTTCAGTTCGTACTTGGAAGGGCAGAGAAAACTGGAGAACGTATTTAATTTATTTTTTTTAGCTGGAGGAATCATGCCAAGATTGAGCTGTTGGAACACCAGCAAAATCCAGTGCTTATGTAGCACAAAAGGCTTCCTTTTAATCAAGGATTCCAGTGGGGGTTAATAGTGGGGTTAGAAAAGACTACAGAAGGCTTAGTTAGTGCATGCTGCTAGGCTTGAGACTGGTGCCACTGTAGCAAGTTTGACTTCTGGTTTGATTCTGATTTGCAGGTAACACAGTTATGTCAAAGAGGTGCACAGGGAAGTGCTGTTCTCCTCTCCTCATGCCAGATCTTGTAATTTTGTTAAACAAACCTTCTTGCTGCTGTAGATGTCATTAAAGCTGAGCTTTTCAAAGGGGACCATTGGGTTTAGTACTGAGTTCAAAAGGATTTATATAATAACTAACTCCACAGTAGAAAAGACTCGTGTAAATGGCTGAGCTGCCTGGTGTATGCAAGTGAAGTGCCTGTCCAAACAAGGACCTTGCCACTAACTGAAAACATATAGCCTGTAGAATCTGACACTTATTTTTGCATTTGTGAGAGGAGAAAAAAGGTTGATTTTAGTTCATTTTATTTCTCTTTGAGAGTAAGAACATAATACTAGGCTGCATCGGTTGTTCTTTCAAGTGCAAAGAGGACTTGTCTACTTCACAGTCTGCAGGATACTTTAACAATACCAGTGTAACCTAACCTTTGTGTCTTGGCTCGAGTACTGGACATAAGTAAACTGTGGTGTCACTGGAAGGTGCGCACTGTGGTTTTTCCCTTAGTTCAGCCAGTTGATGCTTGGTGCTATTTTACTTTGACTGGCACAAAACCAAATGCAAGTATCTTTCTATGATGCTTCAGTATGCTAAATCACCCACAACCCATGCCTCTGTCAGGTTTGAATTGTTAAGCTGTGGGTAATGTTTGATGCTTTATTGTGAGGAATATTTTTGCAAGATTTTTCACTCTTTTACTGTTACAATCACCTTGGGCTTCTCTCCCTGGATGATTATTTTCTTTTGGTAGTGGTGGTGGTGTTATTATCATCATCATCATCAACTTTGATTATGATTCTCCAAGTAAAGTGTTCCTTTGAACTTATAATTTCAAATAAGTTGTTGTCATCTGAGAATCTGTATCAGCTCATGAAACTGAGAAGCAAAAAATATGGTTCCTTTTTTCCCGCAGGTTGATCTCTGTCTACTGTTGTTTTTTTTCTTTTCTTCAAAAACAACTTGCCCAGTCAAGGATGCACTAACATACTTAATACTCTATGCCAAAATGACTTTGCTACCCTTTTTGTAGTGGATTTTATTTTTTATTTTTTAACATGTATAATAGTTTCCGTGTTATGTATTGTTCTAACCATTGTCATTGTTTAGAGCTGAGAAGGAGTGGGGAGGCTTGATTAACATTGCTAGTTGCACAAAAATTGTATGTATTTCTGCATGAGAAGTTTGCTTTTTCACTGACTCAGAAAAAGGAAGACTGGACTCTTAGCAGTTCCTGTTGTTCAAACCATTTTTCTAAATTAACAGAATTTTCCGTATTGTTGAATTTTAGTGAAAAGCAGTTTGTTGGTCAAAATCTCTTCTGAATGTCAGGCTGGGGCTCTTTACAGTACTCCTTGCCTGCCAGGTCTAGGTGGCTGATAAACAGCTCTCAGATAATGTAGTTAAATGGTTCTTCTCTATGGGGGGAAACAAGCACTCATTTTTACTCTTGAGAAGAACTGGTTTATGCCCCCAGTAACTCACCAGCTGTAACTATTCCTTTGACAGCTGTTTTTCCTTTTTTTTTTTTAAGACTTTATTAGCTGTGTGATGATGATTTGTTGTGACCCCTGTTTTTTTAGGTCCTGAGAAACTCATCTATAGATAAAAATCCCTCACTTGAGGGTGCTGTTTGATGTTATGATGATGTTGATCTAAAAGCTTGCTGCTGCTGAAAAAGGCAGTCTTGGTCACCATACCTCCTATCTGCAGCTGCCTGGTTTCCATTACTTCTTTATTCCAGTCCCACAGCTTAGCTGGTGAGACGGTTGAGAGAGCTAAACCAGCCAAAAACTAAAACAAGACAGACAAAAGTGAATAGTACTGAGTTTATCTCCTTGAACCACTCATTTTTCTTGCATGCCAGTAGAAGAGAAACTCAGCAAGTGGATGGACGTGAGAACTATGACTTTGGGGCAGCTGCCTATCAAATCCCCTTATCTGCCATGTCGAACCATATCCTTGTTAAATTCGAATGCCAGACTTGCATTGATTTTATTTTTCGATTTTTTAATTTTTTTAAGGCTATTTTACTTGCCATGAATAAAATCACTTCCTCTGTGGCAGGACCAAGTGGTCCTGGAATAAAAGTGGCAGTAAACCTGTGCAAACTGAACAAGAGCATCCCTGCTGTCTCATCCTTTAATTACAAGAATCTTTTCTTAAATCACTTATTCACTTTGATTTTATGAATGCTTTGTGTTCTGTGACTCTTAGTGTGCATTGTATGAAGATATGGCAAAGCAGTGCCCGTTGATCTTTCTTTGAACTACAATTATTAAAGTGAATAGATCTGATCTGCTGAGAACAATAACAAACTTGCAGGAGAAACCTGTTTTCCCTCACTGTTCTTGTGTGAGATTTAAGATCTGGAGCAGATCTGAATGTAGACCAACACATTGCAGATGCAAATTCAAGGGGTCTTTAACTGAGGTTTTTTAAAATAGCATAGTTGACTTAATGTTTTCCTATCACCTGAAGAGGATCCCATGATATCCTTGTATTCATAAATGCCTAGCTACGTGTTTCTGCCCCCTTTCTCTCTATGCCAGCTTTATTATTCTTATAATTCCATGATGAGCTGCTGTGGGAAGCTAACTTAGCAGAAAAATAATTCTACAAAAAGAAATAGTATTCTTCTGGTTTAGTCAAGGGAGCAAGAAAAAGGAAGTTCAGGAAAAGAGAAGAATGGTTTTGTAACTGGCATTTTTTGATCCTGGGATCAGCCTAAGCTGAAGGAAGTTGACTGGGGTGGAGGGGGTGGGCAGACACATCTAAGGGAAAAAGCATGGATGAAAGAAGATTTGCGGATCTTCAGAGATGTCTTTGTGCTGAAAGAAAAGAAGTTGGGGAGCAAGTGTGAGTCTCTTTTTATTGTCCTGAAGTCTAAACTGAAAGCAAGCTTCTGTAAGGTTTGTTTAATGGTCAGTGACAGTTGGGTTTGTGTATTTTTGACTGCGATGTTATTTGCTGTTAAAGTGCCAGGACTGTCTCTTAGTCTTGTACGAGCTGCTACGCTCTGGGTCCGGTCTTGTCCTAAGGAATGAGAGAAGACTGAGCACTTCTTAAGAGCAGCTGAGTGGGACAAGCTGGGAGAAGCTTTCATAAGTGCCAGATGGAGTGAACAGGCAGCTCAGACAGGAAGGACAATTTTCCTTAAGAACCGCAGGGACTGGGTAGGGTTTCTTTCCATCCAACTGATTGCAGAAAGCTGCTGAACCACAGAACAAGCGATGCTGTAAGAGTTGAGCAGAAGCATTTATTTCACTCTGTCTCAGAAAAAGTTAATTATCTGCACTACAAAGGCATAGTAAAACAACACTTAACTTCAACAACAAAGTTCTTTTCACGTTCCGTCTTTAAGAACAAAAGTGCTTGTACATCTACCAAGAAAGTCTTCAACAACTCGAACTTCTCTGTGAAGGAAGCTTGTGCCCTAAAAGTGGACCAAAGTAAGATATTTCAATTTGACCAGCATGAAATAAAACTTAAAAGTTCCTGTAGGCTGGAACTATACAGAACACTGCTGTGAATACATAGCTAGGGAACTCCCTGCTGAAGCTGCAACATTGGTTTATTAGAGAAAGATGTTGAAGAGTGATTCTGTGTGGCAGGAATGCCTGATTTTTAAATGCGTGTAAACTTGAAGGGGGAAAGTCTGCATGGCAGTAAGGACAGCCATTTCCAAGAGGAGAAGGCCTGCTCTGGCAGATATCCAAACTACAGTCTTCAAAAATATACAACAGAGGTGAAAGATTTACTTTTACTCAATCACATCTCAATAATGTGGGAATTATGCATTACCCAGTATGAATTGTTGACATCCAGGGATTGCAAACCAACAGCCTTTTTCCTTGGGGAGTATTCTTTGCTCTAGGAGCAGAGAAAGGGATAGGAACTTTGTTAAATGTGACTTGGGAAATTTCATGCTCCACAGTTACCCAGTATTACAGCTCCTTTACAATAAAGAAGTGGGAAAAGTGATTGGGGAAAAAGAAAAACCAACACACAGAAATTTTTTCCAACCAAGGTACTCATACATTCATATTTCTTCTACTTCATTTTTTTTCCCTTTTTCTTTTTAATTTCCTGAAGTGATTCTGGGCAAATTGTTGTGTTAACTGAGGCTGAGGGGTGAGTTTTGGTGTTCACACTCCACAGTTGCTATTTTTCCCCTAGGTCAGTATTGCTGTGCAGAACTCAGTGAAGCAAGTCAAGCGAGTATTAAAAACCCCAAAATGTTTAAGTAGTATAAAATGAAGCACAGAGTTTTAATGGTTGTGATGAGTGCATCCACTTAAGGTAAGGCCTGCTAGTATTTGAAATAAGTGGTCATCTGTGTGTGGTAATTCCCTTGTCTGTGTCAGCCCACGGTGGGCCAAAGGAGCCGTGTGCCTTCAGAGTCTGTATCTGGTGCAGCTGAAATACTCTCTCTAGTGAGTGGTGCAGTGCTGGCAGGAGTTACCAGCTGTAGGCTGTTTGGGACGTGTATTCTCTTCCCGAGACCTGGCAATACTTTCCCCTGTGACTGTCTTTGCTGAGCCTGCCACATTTCTTGTCTTTGCTGAAAGTTTCTGGTTCGAGTTGGAGCTTCCTACTGCCTTGTATTCCAAGTTGCTTCTGACATGAGCATAGGAGAGCTTGTAAATATGTAAATATGGATGTGTCTACATGAGGAGTGCTATATCAGGCAGAAATAAAGCTTTGTCTGAAAGAAGTAGTGTAACTGTGTTAGTGCAGAATTTCACACAGGATAATAGATGCTACAGTATTGCAGAAGTGGTTATTAGGACCTGACATCTTGGTATGTCTGGATCCTAGAATATCACACGCAGTAAGAATTGTTACTAAATTTGAAGTGATTGGAGATGGTAAAAAAAAACAACAAGAAAACTGGCATTAGGCCTAAGTAAAGGTTAGGAAACAGTATATTTGAAATTTAAAGAATGTAAAGAAATTATAGTGCTTTTAGTGAAACTGTGGACATTCAAAGGCACAGCAACCAGCAAAACAAGTTTAATGTTTAAAATCCTTGGGACCTCTTGCTATATGTTGATCTTTAAATTAGAGAGCGTTTCTGGTGATGGTGCCTGAACAAATGGCTCATGAAAGTGCCTACATGACTGATAGTAAGCTGTTTCCTTCGTGGAACTCCTGCCTTGGCCCTAAGAAGAAAGCTGAAAACAGCGAGTGGATCCATCAACTCTCCTGCATTTTTAGGGCACTGCATCCATTTCAGGAAGCAAAACAAATTCCCTCAGTCTGCATCTTCTGTAATTGAGGAGAAAGTGATGATGTGATTCTACCACCCCTGTGTAACATTTCCCCCCTCTGCAGTTAGAATAGGAGTCACAGCCTTCCTGCCAGTCTTTTCTCTTACTATTTGTTTCATGTTCCTTCAAGCAGTACCTGTGCTTTTTTCAACATTTGTGGTGAGTGATCTGCAGATAGTCAGGAAAGACCTTCTGAGTACTAGGTGGTGAAAACTGGCTGTGATCAGTGTTGGCAGCTACTGTGATTCTTTCAGTTGCTTGTTGTGACCAAAGAGACCAACAACCACTGCCGAATGCCTCATTTTATTAATCCTTTCCCTCCAAGAGCTGTTTTTTTGCTGGGCATAATATTCAGTGCTGGCAGCGGGTATCCTGAAGTCACTGGTGCCAGGGAGTTAATGAATTTGGAAAACTTCCCAGATAATACATCTGGCCCTCTAACTTACATTTTGGAGCATGAAGTATGAGATGTAGAAAGAAGAGCACTGAACTAAATGAGCTACTGGCTGAAGAGAAGAAGGGTGCACTTTTATTTTTTTGAACTAGTTGACTGAAATTTAAAAATTACATAACCCCACAGAAGATTTAACTGTTGTGTTTTTGTTTGAGGTTTTGGTTTTGTGGTTGGTTTGGTTGGTTTTTTTGTTTTTAATTTTCTAATACTGTGTATTTAGCCAGTTGCATTACCTTCTGAGTCTTGAATACAAACTGAGAAGCATTTATAATTCTCCACTTTGAATGATTCTTCTCCTTCATTTTTTATCATGTTGCCATGTCAATAAAAAGGATTTTGAAGGTAATTGATATTTCTAGTCCAGCTCACTTCTGGAATAGTATCTTGTACTGTGTTTGCCTCCTGCAGCATTTGAAATAAGGCTTCATTGTATAAAATGGGTTTCTGGTGCAATTTATTAATACACATCTTTGTGTAATAAAAGCTATGCAGTGCAATATGGTTCAGAAATTAACTTTGAAGAAAAGAATTATATTGCTATTTGTATATCTCATGAAACAGCGTTATTTTTAGTGGGTCCTTCAATACATCAATGCTACTTAGTGCTTACCTACACAGCACTCTGAAAGTAACCAGAACATCATCCCTAATTAAGTATCCTACTAAAATGCTTTTTTCTGGCCTAAGAGCAGAGCAGGAGAGTTTTTTTGTTCATAGCAGTGGCAACCCAAATGGAAAGCATTTTGTAGAAGAGTAGAAAGCACTTCCTTGAGTTACATCGACTATCAGCAAATAATTTCCTTCTACCTCAGGCCATGGCACCATGCTGCCCTTTCAAAATATACCTTCTCTAGTGTTTACCCTTTTTTCTGCCTGACGTCTTGATAGATGAAATTTTTCATTTAGTTAGCTTTTTCATTTCATTAGGTTTAATTTAGTCTTGCATGGGGTAATGTAGTTTCCAATGGTTTTGGTTTGGCCTGCAGGTAATAAGCATAATGATTGGTACCTTAACCCTGTGAATGCACAGCAGATCCCTATTGACATGAGATCAAACTTGTGGTTGTTTGGGGTTTATAAAAGAAATTTCAATGTCAGTTCCTACCTCCAACCCCTCCTCCCAAGTAATGTGACATCTATACTGAGGCTAATCTATATCTGATTCTGCGCTTTTTGATTTTTCACTTTTTGTTGTAAAAATTCTTCCTTTAATACTTCTCCTGTCTTCAAGCTGGTTCTCATACTTAGAAGAAGCTTTTGTGGGATGGATATCTGTCTGCGAGGAGAGCAAATTTGTGACCTGAAGGGTTCACCTCCAGACTTCCAAGAAACAGGAGAGCATGCAGGGCATAGTCAAGTCCCATGGACTGTTGCTGCACAGCATGTTTCAGTATTAGTGGGTTATTTTTCTAGATCATCTCCTCCTTCTGTTCTGTTGCTACTGAGTTTACAAACTGAATAGTGTAGGAAGGAACCATTCTGTCTGGTGTGACTAGTGGGCTTGGGGCAAAGCAGGGAATTCAGTGGAGAGAGGCAGACACTAATTCTACAATTAGCCCAATTTCAAAATGCTGCTTTCCTTCGTGCCATAATAACAGCAAGACCCTGACTCTTCTGCACTGAAAGCTTAAATAGGGATCATGTCCCTTCCAGTGCTGGGGTCAGGACCTGGCAAAGGGCAGAGGGACAAACAGAACAGAAGTAGAACTCAGCACTAGAAGTTTGCATCCATTACTGAAGGGTAATTGCACTTACAAAGATTGCAAATAAAAACCTCAGTTAACTTGCTGTGTGCAGAAGGACCAGAACAGAGGATCAGGCGTTGATTTGTTTGGGTCTTTCATGTAATTACAATTTTTGTTGCTATCTGTAGTTGGCATAAATTCCTCTGTTCAAAAAAGGGGTTGTTTCTTTCAGTTGCCAGTTGTAATGCTGCTGTTGACAAACAGAGATGTTATAAAAGAGAAATCCAATATAGTGTAGTTAATCAGATGCCTTTTTTTTTTATTACTTTATAATCTGCTCAAATGCCTAATTCCAAAAGCAAAATGACAAAATTGTTCGATCGAAGCTTCTGGAGTTTAATTCCTTTCTAAAAAACAGCACAGTGGTTTAATTTTAAAGGGGGAAAAAAATGAAAATAACATTACATGCAGAACTAAGTTTTGTCAGTCGTTGCATCGAATAACTCACTGTTTATGACTGAAATGTACATCACAAAATAGCTGCAAAGAATAATTTTTGGTCTGAGTTTATAGTAAAAGAACAAACACATTAAAGAAAAAGAAAACATACAGAAGAAAAATTCTTACTGTCATTCTTTTTCTGCTGTTCTGTAGGAAAGATGGATAAATCATTAAGTCTCAGAAAAAAAACCTTTACTCTCCTTTACTCATGGTTTGGCTTTTCTTTTCTCTTTGTATATAGCATATAGGTGTAGTGTGCAGTAGTCACTGTGTTATCACCTGTTAAGTGTCATGTGTGACACATCCCGTTAGGGATTCTATGAAACCGGAGCCGTTTGAAGTAAAACTTTCCATTCAAGTGTCAATTGAAGCGTGGGTTTTATTTGCTTTTTTTTGACAGAGATTGTTCTTTTACTGTCTCCTGAAATAACTCTGATATTTGTTTTTGTTTAGGAGAAGAAAAAGGAAGAATATATGGCTAGAGGCTGGGAAGATAGCAAGCTACTAGGGAAGATGGGGGGAGCTAGTAAACAATGCTGGGAATGGGAAAAAGAGAGATTGGCCATGTCACTGTGTGAGAAGATGCAGTGTGGGAAAGAGTGACATAACTGAGAGAGAGGGGGAGACTAGCTTGTGCTGATCTAGGACAGTGGATCTGGAAACCGTGTGGGGGGAAAAAAATGTGGCAACCAGCTATGCAATAAAAAACTCTGCTTTTTTAAATACAGACAAAACCAACCAACCAAAAACCAACACAAGACCAAAATGAAAACAAAACAACCAAAAAAACACCAACCACAATCAGAAAAACCACCACCAAACCCCCGCATGTAGGAAACCTTATATACAAACTCTATTAGAAGAATATAAATGTGAAGGTTTAAGGTGTCTGAAGTAGGCAGCACTGCCTGTAAGGATGTCCCCAAAGGCAAGTGGGTGCTGGTGGCATGAGATTATATAATCAAATGCTTCCCAGGGACTTTACTGCCAGAGCACTAGAGGGATCTGCTTCAGGGTAACGAAGGCTGTGGTGTTGGGACCAGCCCTCACCTCATTTGTTATTGAAGTGGAAAGGTGTGTTGCTGTTTGGTTTTTTCTGGCTGGGGGATGTGATGTTAGTGGTGTAGATGATCTTAGGGGAAAAGAAACATCATTTCTGTTTTCTAGCCTTTACATGCTGCTCAGATGATTTTCTAGCTCTTCCTGTACGTCAGAAATGTGGAGGGCCAGAAGGTGTCTTTAAACCACACTCAGTGAGATGTTCTCCACCTCGGTGCCTGGCCTGGATGTGTATTGGTTTGCACAAGTACTGAATGTATTCAGACTGCAACTAAAGTCAGTAGCAATAGTGCTGTGAGCCCAGGACATGCTAGATGTTAGATTTTCAGAAAAGGAAGTGAAAGGTGGAGGAATCAAGCCTTGAGAATTTTAAAATGGGAACCTGAATTGATCTTCATTCTCCTGTTTCAGTTCCTTGTCACAGAGACACAGACTGTACACATTTATCTTAAAATGACGTCACTAGTGTTTATTAAAAAAAACCTTGCTACTAAGGTGTTTTGAGAAAGAGGCATGAAAGCTTTTTACTGCTGATATCAGAGCAGCTTTCAAAGTGTGTGCTCAGTATGAAGTGGGGGGAATTGCTCTACATGTGGAAGAAAAGATCAGATATTTGCTGAAAGAAAGAAAACTGGAGTTTTGTAAATAAAATTGTCATGATGTATTTGGGACATAAAATGTAAGTCTATTAGAATGTGCACATGGAGAGAAATAAGTTAACAGTGGACACCTCTGCTATGGCATTTTTCAAGCCTAAGTGCCTTACTTTGCAGTTTTAGTAGTACTCCTTTAAGGTCATTTTTTGTATATGATTTTAATACATAGTCTGTTGCTTTAACCACTTTCATTAAAATTTTATGAGCCTTTTCAGAAAATCAGATGGGAAAATGCAAATAAATTATGCATTTTATTTAGTATGTAGTAGGTACAGTATTACTGTATGTGTAAACAAATAAAAATGTTTATTAATATAACAAACACTATGTTGAAAGATCCTGCTGTAGTCTGTAAACCGCATAGGCTGTAAAGAATCACTTCAAGTTTAAATAACTAGTGCTGGATCAAACCTCTGGATTTGGAACAATATAGAGCAACATTGTTAAAGGGATTAATTATCTTGGCTATTATAATTAAAGGGGAGGGGGGAATGTTATGAGTTGTGGGGCACAAAGATTGAAGCTGAAACCTTAAAACATTCCTATTCTGAGATCAAGTACTTAATATTTTATAAAATCCCATAAACTCTCTGCTTGCTTAGTTTCACCTTTTATACTCTTCTTCCTGTCATGGAAGAGCTCACAAGTAATCTTGTAAAATTCTGACCTGAGCACTCACCAGTCATCACAGTGCTATGTGTCATTTTATGCTGGTCCTTCACCCTGCAAGATGCCAAAGCAACAGAGGAAGTACATGTAGGTAGTAAACATTCTTAGTGTTAAGAAATGTGGATCTATACTTGATTGCTTCAAGCCAAAATAACATGTTCACTTAAGTTCTGTTTTACAAGAAAACCCCAGCTTCCTAGCACCATTTATGCAGATCAACACATCTTTCTTTTTGTGGTGGTTTTGGGATGTTTTTGGTAGGTTGGTTAGGCTTTCTATGGGAGTCTTGATGAAGTTCTGACACTCTTCTTTATTTTTAGTATTTCATGTCAACTGGTGATTTGTACTTCACGTCAACTGGAGATACAAGGATCTTCTCACCTAGAGTAAAAGATACAGTACAGTGATCAAATGTAGACCAAAACTCTGCTCTTGTTGGTTTTGAGCAGTTACTGACCTACCAGGTAGTCCTGCTCCTTTCAGTGTTCCCCAGACCTCAGTGGCAACACGTGTCTGCAACAGTAACTCTTTTCAGACCTATATGACTTGGCGTTAAAAGCTCTGCTTCTTTCCCTCTTCAGTTTTCTTACAGGAAATACTTTATGATCCAAATTGGAAGAAGGGAACTTCTTATTTTTAAAGAAGTTTTTATAGCTAAAGAAGCAGAAGCAATAATTCTTCTCCAAGTTTAATGATGAGTTACATTTACAGTGCATGAAGAGTCTTCACTTGCCCTGTAATTTGCATTAGCAGAAAAGCATGCCCATTTTATCAGTGATATTTAGAAAATGGAAGCCAGGAATAGCTGCTCAAGTAAATAGCATTAATTAACAATGAGAATTCCAACAATACTAGAATGACTAATACTGAAATATACTTTTGCAATTTAAGCTTTCATGTGTTTATAACCTTTGGTAAGGAATTGTTCTTAAGCTTCAAATAGAATTTCTTAGTACTTCATATAAATCAATTGCCTGTAGTTTTCAGTTAAGCAGTTTAATTGCTTAATTAGACTGAGAAAACGTAGTGATTAAAATTTAACAGTCATATGGTATAAGGCAATATCAATATTAGTTCTTACTCAGGGTAGCTGAGTTTAGATCAAACTGAATGAACTAGAAGGCAGTATGTTTGTAATGTGCTTTAGCATATGGGAATATCATCTAAGTCTTCTCTAGAGTTAAGAGCACAGGCACTGAAAAATGACAAAGTCAGCAATAAGACTGTATTAAAGCTGCCACAAAACACCAGCTCGTAATCAGAGGGCTTCTGCACTGAAACAGTTGGGTTTTTAAGGGTTGTTGGGTTTTTTCATAATCTATGTTGGAAAAAATTCATCCATTCTGTGAAGAGCATCTATACAAGAAGGGACCATTCTTTCAGAACTAGCTTGAAATAAACAAATACCAAAAACAGTTTAAGAGAACATAAGGAAATTCTTTGCAAAGATCTATAGTCTTGCTACTCAAGAGAGAGCCAGTATTGCAGGAATACGGGTATTTTTGCTATCAAAAATTATCAGAGGTACTGAACATTAATTCTGTTTGGAGTTGGTATAACACCCAGTGCAGTGGCATTTTGGCCTGTGGTTAGAGAGGTTCTGTGTACTTTCATTACGCAGGTAATGAAGAATTGATAGGAACAGGAAGCAATGTCATCTTTATTTGGGGAGTTTTCTTGTTTGTTATTCTGGACATGTTTCATGTGTAACATATTCCAGGAAATTAGGATGGTCATACTGGGTCAGACAAAAAGTCTATGTGACCTGTGTCCTTTTTCTGATATAATCAAATGCTAATGCCTTATGAGAAATACAAATATATGTCAAGTTTGTCTTACTTTTCTCGAAGAGCTCTCATTGCATTCAAATATTCAGGGACTTAAAGACTGAAGGCAAGAATAGTTTCTATTTATCTGATAATCTTCAATAGATTTTGCTTCTCTTGAGTTTTCTTGCTTCCCTTTGAACACATGTGAACTCTTAGTATCCACAACAACAAAATATTATTCACATAAATGTTTATCAGGGTTATTGCTGTGAAGAGAAATTATGACTGATTACCCATTTCTTTTTTTACTCTTCCAGCAAGATCTGAACCCAACTAGTAGTTCAACTCCTTCCTGTGGGACTACTTTTTCGCAGGGGGGCCAATTAAGGATATGGTAGAACCACTACATTTTTTATTTTAATAACATTAGTTTCAGTGTTTCAAAATCTGATTTTAGTTTTCTGCTCTGAAGTAAATTCCGTAGTATGTTTCACTATCCAAGATGAGGGTTGACATGCTCATTAAAGGTTGGGGGAAGAAGCTGTCAAGCAGTTCTGATTAACCATGTGGTAATATGCGTGAAGTTTGAAGAATTATATTAATACTTCAATAATTGATTGCCTTAAGTCTGTACTCAGACACAGTATGGCTTGCTATCTTCTTGAGGAAATGGAATGTCATGCGTCACACAAATTAACCAAATTTCCCTCTTAATGAGGAGAAAATACTGGTCCGCAGTCAGAGAAAGACTAAAGGAGGCAAAAATATTTGTGGGCTCGTAACACAAACAGTAGTATCTAATTTTTATATTGTCATTGCCTTTAGAAATGCAGCTGAGAAATTACGTGTTTGTAAGGAGTTAAGTTTTATACCTTTATGTTGTATGACTGTATATATAGCCAAATATATTTGCCTTCATATGTAAGTAAACTGTGTTTATGCTCAATATTTGGATTTTGAGGGCAATGAAGGATCAATGTGCTCTCCTTTCAGTCTTAAAAAAGCAAAATATGAAGTTCAAAATGAGATTACTAGAAAGGAAGATAGGTATTGTTGCAAATGATTCAAGGTATTAAATGGCAATATGTCATTTGAAATATCACATTAGAATTTGAAAACTTTTAACCTGCTAACTCTCAAATTAGCATAACAGAAAAGGGTAAGAAAAATACCTGTTCTTTCTATTTATTTGAGCTGTGTATCTGACAGCATTTCTTTGTGCGCAGATTTATTTCCTGGTTGGGTGATGATCAACAGTTACTCATACTTTGTGCATTTATGTCATTACTTTGTCTCCATGAAGGTGTTCTGCCTAGAGGTCAGGCCCTGCTAAAGATAATGTCAGTGTAAAGCAAAAGCAAAGCTGTGATTAAGGATCTGCAGATTAGTATTTCAGAAGCTAGCATTGTCCAACATATTTTGGATGGATTCCATCAGTCTTGACCAAAGACCCAGCAAAACATAAGCAAAGGAGGAAACCATTACTTAAAATAAGAAACAGAACAAATCAAAACACACTATTTGGAAAACATTTTTTTAAAAATTACGTAAATACTTGTTACTTTTTTTTAATGCTGTAGAGCTAGGAAAAAGAACTCAGTGAAAAATTACTTAGCATGGATAAGTTTTCTTGCAAAAATATTTATTTTTATTTTTTTATCTGGACTCTGCTCACCACATGTACACACAAGATAAAAAATAATCTGGGAAAAACACTGCAACAAACTACTTTTGTGAACTGCAGTTGGCAGAGGTACTCTTGCCTCAGAAAGTTCACATGATGATGGGTTTAAAGCACAAAGTAATATTTCAAAACTACTGATAATCTATGATGATGTGTCTTTATACTTCTAAAGCTATTACTTCTTTCCAGACGTTTGATTCCTTGAACTAAGTAAAAACAGAACTTTCAAAGAGTAAACAGGTTCCTGCTGAAAGGCATATGAACCCATTCGTTTCTTCGTAGTCCTTTAGCAAGACCAGGGTGTAGCTGAAGATGTCTTTCTGGATTGCTAAAATATACAAATCACTGCTTTGAATCCCCCGAGGGCTGAACTTACTGACATCTGACACTCCTGCTGTAACTTACATAAAATGAGCTCTTGTTGCCAGACTCTCTGTGGGCAGGTATGTGTAATGATGGAGTATGGAACTTGCAGAGTGCAATGATCAAAAGACAGATACAGGTGCTACAAGCTGGCAGACATTGGAAAAGTGTTGATTTACTCCAACTGAGGATTTGACTACTAGGTTTGAACCAGATTGAAAATGAACCAATGTGTTCCACTTCTGGAGTCCCTGTTACTTTGAGCACACTTAGGCTTTGATCTTAGAGTAAGGCTCTTGGAAGTTGCAGTTCATATCAATTGCTTAGAACCCTGTTCTATGCCAAGATCACAGTTCACTATTAATTTACTATATTTCATTGTACTGATGTATTTTGACTGGGTTGCCGTCTGTTTAAAAAAACCTACCTGTTCAAAAAAAAACTTCCTGTTACTGTAAGAACCTGTTCCTGCCTTTGTAATAGCAGATTTTGAAATTTCATCCGAGGATCCAACCACGATGAATTTTGCACCTGATCCTTGGTACTGTTTCAGTTTTCTGGCACGGTTGATTAAGAATCTGATTATCCAAGGGCATCCTGATCTACTCATAACTAGACTCTGGTCTAGTAATATCAAGTCTCAGCTTAGAGGAAACCTTTATTTTTCTAAGATATACCATCTTGAATTTGTCTGTATTAAAATGTCATTTGACTATGCTTAACCTGTATTGTGATATCTTGGTTGCAATATCACTGTGGCTGCTCCTTATCTTCCTGTTAAACTTGGAGACATTTGGAATTTGTCTTAATTTAGGATAGTATTTTGATTAATTTCTCCAGAAATGTCACCATTGGTCAATTGGTCTTCTTGGACATCACCAAGAAGATGGAATGACCCTTTCTTTTCTTTTGACCCCACGTTTCTGCAGTCTGCTTTGGGAGCATGTTTTTATCTACTCTCTGTTTATTGGGCTAGTGAAAGGGAACAAAGTAATGTCATTTGTACACAGACAAGAAAAATGGGTAAGAAAAGTTTGTATTCATTTGCTGTTAATCATATTCTAAGTTGTTCCATGTAGCAATTCTATTAACTTTTCTAATTTGCTATTTAAACACATTGTAGCAATACAGAACTGCATATTGAAAAGATCCTAAACATATAATTCAGTAATTAGTAGCATACCATTTTTAGGATACTAAAAATTGCTGCAGGAAAAACCAAACTTAGGGATCTGGGGAGGTTCCCTTTTCTATGGGGAATATTAAAGGCTGGGTGCACATTTGTTGAACATATGAGATTGTAACGAGTTTTCAAAAAACACAGATTTTTGAAACCATCTTTATTGGATATCTTACATTCTTGCCAGTGTTCTTTTAAAATACAACCTTTTCATTAAAATGGCACATCATGACATACCTAGCAAGGGAGCTGCAAACCTCTTAAGGAAGGGTTGTGATATACATGCTGAAACATATGTAAAGTGCAAAGCAGTAAATTGTATGGACTAGGCCTCAAAGTTAACCAGTATAGCTAAAGTAGTTTGTCTTTATTTTTAAGGAAGGCTGGGAGTGTTACTCAGTTGTGAATCATGTCTGTTACAAAACCAGATGTTATTGGGTGTGAGTCTGTATCTTTGCACACTACAGAAGAGTTTAGCAAAATCCTTTGCTGCAGCTGTTTAGAAGGAAATTTCCTTGCCATTAGTTCCATGAAATGGACGTATTTTTTCTAAGGATTCAGTTTTCTGGAAGAAAGCCTTGAAAATACTTTTCATGTTTTAAGACCTACAAAATAGGTCTCAGTACTATAGTCTTTTTTTTACTTATGTTCTCTGCTTACAAAACCCTCCATCTTCTTGAGTTTCTTGCTGAACTCTGCGACTTATTTAAACACATAGGCTGAGGAACCTGTGTGAATATTCCTTTCTAGCTTCTGGTGAGTTGGTAGATGGGATCATTGTAGTTGCTGAAAATGTGCACATGGAATATCATGTACCTATGAGAGTGCATCTGCATTTCTGTTCCTGTACTTCAGGCACAAGTTTATGGCCAAGTATACCCAGATCCAACTAATGTTATAAGAACATGGAATGTAGGTGTAGAAATTGAGCTTTCTGTCCCTCAAAGCTGCAGTGAAGGATGTAGTTCACAGCCTACTTGAGTGCAAAGCTTGAAAGGTTTCCTTTCAGTCTTTTTTGAGTATAATGGTAAATATGAGAAAAAATTATTACCGAGCTGGAAGCATTTTTCCCGTTCCTCAGTTATTCAGATATGGCAAGAGGGAGGTGTATTCTTTGGGGGTTTTTGTTTTTCTAAAAACAATCTTTATCTCTGGAATGAGAGCAAGAGAAGAAGTTTCATTACAGAGGGTAGTTTAAGGGGGGGGGGGGAAGAAAAAAGTTGAAGCATGTAAAAGCTTGGTTAAAGGCCCACTATTACTACAACTATGGATTCAACTATGAGGCATCTATAATAAAATACTTTTATTGGCTTTATAAGCATTCAAATGATCTTAAATCTCACTAGGAAATAAAAAGGAACCTTTCATGGGGACTCTTCCTGAAAACCTTCATAATCCTTTCAAATTCTGTAGGGATTTTGAGATGTGCAGGACAACTGTTTCTCTTAGTTAATAGTAGGTTTGACAAAATTCTGCATATTGTCATTCAAGAGTTGAATTTTTGACATCAACTTTTCAAAACTGTTTCAAGACAAATATTACTAAACTCACAAACAAAGCAATTTCAAGAATATGCATACCTTTGTGAATGGGCTTTGTGTTTGTGTGTATGCAGAAATGGATTGATTACAGGTGTATATGTACCTTTTTAATAGGTTATCTGATGGCAACTTCAAGCAAAACGTGCATTAATTTTTTAAACTGAAAATTAACCCATGCACTTTCCTTTGAAATACATATAGATAAACAGAAGGAAATAGATTTTCATAACTTCTTTTGAAAGTCAATCTATAAACTGAACCAAATGTAGATTAGGAGCAATTGGTCTGCTTTATTTTGCAGTGCTGTAAGGAACAAATTGTCTTGCATTCCTATGCTAATAGGACACACTAATCACTGGACAAGGTGATTCTGGTTTTTTTCAGGGTTTATGAATTAAGGTTATTACTGGAAATGGCTCATTTACTCTGTATGTGCCTGAGACAGAAAGTCTGAGTCCTCTGAAGCTTTTGTAAATACACGTTGCAGAATCTTCCCAGACTGAGATGTTTGCCTGTTTGTAGCTGGCTAATCCAGAAGTGGTTTCCTGATAAGGTTAATGCCCAGTTAATTGCTCCTAGCCTTGACACACAGTTTAATTGCTATTTGGGCAACATATGTTTGTTGCTTGCTCTGTGTAGAATTCTAGCGGATGTAGCGATGCAAACTACAGACTGGTGGAGGGCAAACAAAATAAATACAGTATTTTATGTTCTTTTAATTCAGGGCCAAGTGGATTTGGATGAAGTGTTTATTTAGTTTGCTGGCTGCTTCAGATGCTGTGGCATATTGATTCCTTTTATTACTAGCAGCCATTTAACCTGACCTCTCTCAGATCCAGTATTTTAAAAGCCATAAATTTTAACTTTACTTATGAGCAAGGACTGAAATGCTGTGAAAGCCTTTTTATTAGCAGAGCTTTGCCTTACTCCATGTTCGTGTGTCACCCATGGCAACAATATTTAGAGCATCTTAAATTAGAGCGACTGTTGGGCAGCTTGGTGGTGATGGGGTTAGCAATAAAAAGAGCTCATAAATATCTCAAGCATGTAGGATTCACTGATCAGAGTGTGGGCAGGTGTACAAAAGCAACAAAAGCAATGTAATTATTAGCAAAAGGTATCCTTTTCCTGGTTATTTTGTTCAAAATCTCTCTTTTCTTAGTGTTGATGTTCACAGATAAGGAAGATTCATTTTTTAATTGCAAGTAAGTTGCTGATATTTAAATGTATTTTCCTTGTTGCCTTGGCTTGGCTTTTCTTTTAAAATGATCCTCTTCCTTGTTGTTTCAATAGCCTAAATTAATCCCCAAACGATGCTTAATGCAATCTTTAACATGCAGATTATGTAAGTATTTATAAAAATGTGTCCAGACCAAAATTTGATGCATAGAAATGACATACCACTCTTTGAAAAAGAAAATAACATGATTATAAAAGAAAATAACATGATTATTGAATTTCTTTCTGCATTCGCATGTAAAGAACTCAAAAAAGCTTTGAATTAGTGAAGAAAACACAAAGCTTAATATGAACTTTTTGCGTTGTTCTAATTTGTTACTTCTGATTTAAATTAGTAATTTTAAAAAATATTATTTCAGGCTTAATGACTAAGATTGAGTAATAATTAGGAGCTTATTTCAAAGTAGGCTTAAGACTTAACAAAGTAGATCATAGCCATGAATTTAAGCTAAGTTTTGGCTTGCTTTCTTCTGTTCTGCTACTGAAGAAGTTTCCCTGTCTGTCCCACAAATTAAAGGTAATGTCTCATAGCAGTGAAAGTGACTTTGTTTAAATATTAGTGCAGGGACTCTTTACTTCGTGTTAAACTTTGGCCTGGGAACAAAAATGTTGGTTTAGTTTGAGAAGCGTAATTTATATCATTTAATCTCAGAAAGTGTCACACAGTCTTTTAAAGCTGGATTTGACCTTTTCAGAGGGCGGGTGTGGAAGTAGAAATAAAGCAATCACAGGGCACTGGAATTTTTTTGCTACTACTCAGTTCCAGACTGATCAATTTACAAGGTACCTGAAATCACTATTTTCTAAAAACTGGACTTTTTCCTGTATGCATTGCTTCTCCTATAGCAGTTTTCCTCCAGCAGATTGTAACAGCTATATCTAAAGTCAGCTTAATATGCATAAATATCCCTGAGGAGAAAACCCCTGCTTTGTAGAAGATAAGGTAGCTTGATTTATGTTGGGACCTGTTTGTATGGCAAGTGCTTCAGTTTGTACCAACTAGAGGGAGAACACTAATCTGCTGGAGAAGTAGGGATTCAGATGCCTAGGAAAACTTTTCACTGGATGCAGAGCTATACTGTGAAGTGGAAGGTTATGTGAGAGGTTAAACTTGTGTAACCAAATGAAGAAAACAAATTGTTTCAACAGAGAAGATCAGAGGGTTTTGTGCAAAGAAAGGCTTGACTGCATTTTGCCCGACGTTGAGCACTAACCTGGCAAATGCATGTGCCGTTTCACTGAGGCTTCTGCTTGAACCTCTATGTTTGCTCCTAATTCTTAGCTTTAATATTGGTGCACTGTGAAACTTGTTAGCGTTTTTGACATGTTTAATGCCATGCATACTCTTTTTGAAATATTAACACATTTCACTGCAGTGTTGTTGCAGTGTTGTTTGTTAGGGATAAGACCATAGAAAACAGTGACACGAGCGTACGTTTCTAAGGTGACAGTAGTGCATTTTCAGCTCTTGTCTAATGGCTGCCTTATTCCAAGCATTTCCCTTTCAGCTGGCTAAAGCTCAGCATACCTTCTGGGCCCCAAATTGTGAACTGTCATTATTCATAGCTGAAATTGCAGTTTGTGCAAATGTGGGCTAAATTGCAATCATTATATGTAGTAAAATAGATTGAAATATCTGTAAATCTGAAGACTGTAGCTGGCTCTTTTAATCAGAGAACTTGTTAAATTCTCCCATGCTTTGATTTCTCTTTATTAGATTTTTTTTTTCTGTCAGGTGTGGGGTTGTTCTGTGTTCAGTATTTCTGCTTCTAATTTGGAATGCTTGGATTGAGGTATAATAAAATGAGCCAGACAATATATGTTGTCTTTAATATGGGAGGGCAAGATAGTGATTTTTCTCTTGCTTTTTATCAAGCCCTTCATAATCTTTTCTGTGCTGCCTGTATAAACTAGTGTTGAAGAAAAGGCTACAGTGTAACGTAAGGTTTTTCTACAAAAATGTTGTATTAGAGCTTTTCATTTGAAAATCGCAAGCTAAATGATGTAATGACTTTCAGATTCCTCCTTCCCACATCATTCTCTGCATTGAATTGATTGATGATAGAGGAAGTATCTGAATATAAAAATAAAAGTGAGAGGAAAAAATCCTTTGTAGTTGTGCATACTGTGAGTCCTACCAGAAGTAAATGAAAGTACATTAAAAAAAATGTTTCAGAAAGAATGGAACATGGAGTAATTTAAGTCCCCATATCATGTTGCAATCCTGTAGAGTGAGCAGTTAGATCAGTTGGGTTGAGGAAGACCTGAGTTCAGTGAGGCCAAGTGGGGCACCATGAATGTTATATTCAGGGTGTGTGTCCAAAGCAGAACAGGCACTGAGCTGTGCCTGCTTCCTTAGAAGCTCTTGGCACGTCTCACTCTGAGTCTTACCACTAAAGAAGTCCTCATTAGTGCTTCATGATCAAACAGTTGTTTGCCTGGTAAAAGCAGTCATGTGCTCTCTCCAGCATCCCAGTATCCACAGAGCAGAATACTCATTGTTTTCATAACCATTTTCTCTTCCCCAGTACCACATGAACCTCCATCATGTGCAATGCAATAGGAACCAGGAATGTGTGTGTTTAGGAGACTAGTGAAAACAGAGCCAAATTATTTATAACCTGTTACAACTTTGTGTTTATTGTATTTTCTCAGTCTCAGTGATGCTTTTCCTTCTTTTTTCCATTATAGCTCTTTTTTACCTCACTATATCTTTCAAAATGTAAATAGGAAATTAGTCTAGCTCACACAGATGTGTTCCAGTAAATATTCTCCTTTAGGCATGTTCCTATAGTTTTGGTTTTCAAGAAGAAACATTATCTAAAAAAAAGTTAATGATAAATATATAAAATGTTTACTCTTTAGGGTGTCTTAGGAGTTGTATTTCACATAGAGTGGCAGCGATTCATGGCTTCTCTTATTTCCACTCTCTCTGCATGTGCCTTTGGGGTGGCTTGCATTGCCCACAAGGCTGTGTCATTTGTTTCTGTTTGATTTTCATGACTGACATCTTGCTTTTGGCATATTTTCTTCTGCTGGGCTATAAAATAAAGAAAGGAGTGTGCAAATGTGGTAGAAAGATAATCTTGGAAATACCTGAAACTAATAATGATGGTAATAAAAGAACAGAAAGCATATTTACTTTTACATTAAGAAAAAAAAATAAATCTGTGTTAGCCATGTTGGCATTAAGCAGAAAATAAAGGTATGTGTAATACCATCTTTTGGTTAAAGGATGATGAGTTACAGATACCACTAAGAACCAGCAATTTGGTTTCAGCCAGTCACAGGCAGGTGGTGACATCATTTGTTGTTTTCTCTCATAAATTCAGTAGAGATGCATAAAGTAATTCACCATTTATAAAAATAATAAAGTGGATGCTTCAGTTGGCTTTTATCATTGTACTACGAGAAGCAGTAAAGGGAGGGCTCAAGGATTTAAAATTCATAGAAAGAAGCATTTTTACACAGTAAACAATTGAATTTCTTGTTGCCAAACTGTATTTCTGTCTTCACAATCGGGTAGGGCTAGATACAAACACACACCATGTGCCCCCAGAAATGCTTGTTAATAACTTGTAAAAGATGAGAGGGTTTGTTTATTTGTTGGTTTGGAGGTTTTCTTACCCATGAGGAAAAATTCATGTTTTCAGGCTTACGGCAGTTTTAACTGTCTGCCGAAATGGAAAAGATACTGAGATGGGCAGGAGAAGGAAATTTACGGAGTCTTGTGCGTTTCTCTGCAAAGCACCCAATAATGGATGCTGGCTGAGAAAGCAAGGGGACAGGTCTCCCTGCTTAGGGAAGCTCTTCAGCTCCTGTATCTGTAACTGTGCTCTAATATGTGATTGCCACAGCCCTACGATGAAAGGGAAAAAAAGGAATAAAAGCTGAATTGCAAAAAATATGAAGTTCTCACTGTTGCTTGTGAAGTTTAAGACTGAATTATTACATTCTTAGAACGGGTAAGGTTCTTAATACTAATCTGCGAGTAAGGGCTCTCAGTAAGTCTTGGAATAAATGAGGACACCTCGTATTGTGACCAGGTGCCTAAGGACTGAGTGTGGGGAGGCTGAGCAAACAGCTTGCTGTCTGTTGCATGTCACATGTGAGTGCGTTGCTCCAAACTTTAGGTGTTGGCTCGGATTTCCATAAGAATGGCCTTCATATGTTAAGGGTAGTCTTCCAGTTTGAGTAATTGGCTCAGCTTTATATGAAACAGACTGTAACCAGCATTTAACCTGAGACTTTTTTTTTTTCAGGTAATAGAGCTTAGGGCAGTAATTCAGTGCAGTGAATACCTTTGTGTGGGCCTTATACACAGCTCCTTTGGCCAGACAGGTGGATGTAGAAGCAGCTTGGAGTCCGCACCGGCTGCTGGACCTCCCAGAGCCATGAGGAGGAGGGGACATGGCCAGTGCTTCCCTGGAGACACTGTAGTTGCCTTGAAACCATCCCCAGTGGATACCTCTCCTTGGAGGCTTGATATCCACCAAGTGTGCTGGGTGCCCGCTGCCCGCAGAGGTGGGAGCCGTAGCCCCTGGCAACCTTCACCCCCGTCCCCGGGCAGCCCTTGGATTTTGACCCAGCCTGGCTGGGTGCTGGGCTGCCCTGGGCCTGCAGCCCTGCCAGGGGACTGCTGTGCCCTATCTCCTGCCCAACAGCCCACCAAAGCAGGCTGCCAACTGAAAAATGCAAAAGCTTTTTCTCTGCTGATCAGTGGCTTTCACTTTGCCATCTTTTACACCATTATGGTCCCCTTGGTTTTGCTCCTTCCCAACCTGAGATAGGCACCACAATGCCTCTTACTGATGCTCATGTTTTTAGTGATTTTAAGCATGTTTATGTTGTATATAGTCATTTCTTTAACTCTGTTTTAGCACTTGCTAATTTGACAATAATGGCAGTCTCCAGAATGGCAATTAGTAAACAGAAGAAGGTTGCACTGTGACCGAGCAGCCAGTTTCCCTTAAACTTCTTTGTCTCCACACATCATCACACACACACACCCCCAATCCCCCACTTGTTTTCAGCTACATATCAGTCTGCATGCAATGGAAGTGTAAATTGCTTTATGTAGGCACTACAGACAAGCCTTTATTTGGTGCCAAGTCTTAGCTTTTTTCCTCTTGAGAATTCACTGATCGCACTTTTACTAGTTCAGAATTACCTGTACTGTAGGATTGCTAAAATCACAGCATATACTACTAACATATCTCTCTTTTCTGTGACCCTTGAGTCCCTTCAGATGTGACAGTACATGGACATGTAGGTGAAGGGCTCCTGTTATGTTCTCCTGTTGCTTGTGTTAGTATCACCTAAAAGTTGAAAGCAAAAGCACTTGTGTTTTCAAAGACAGAAGGCATATTGCAAGGCAAAGTCTCTTCCTCAGTGTTTCTATGACACATTTACTGTTCTGCCACATAAAAACTAAGTAGATGCTACAGAGGCTTTTAAATTAAGCTGTGAGTTTCTTCATTGATTGGAGTGCACATATTCATTGAACTTTGTTCTTTACCTATTCTACTATCATTTTATTAATATTAATTAACACAAATACTGCCACAAAATAAAGCCTTTCTAAGGTCAGATAGTCAAGCATTCAAAGAGAGGGAAGGTTTGGGAGACTTGGAAAGGTATTTGTTCTGTTTTTCTATTAAGTACTTTCTTATGCCTACAAACAAGGAAAGAGACAACAATATCTTTTATGTTAAGCTGTACTTTGTTTCTTGAAAAACCTGCTGTGCATGTTGGCATCATAGCACCAGTTTCAGCTTGAAGAAAAAGGTTGGATAAGACTTTGAGAGAACTAATAATATCTTCTCACAGGAGAAATGTGTTTGAAAATATCAACCATTCATACAGCCTGCTCATTCTAAAAAGCAAAACCCTTGTTGTGTAGCAGTGTTTATTTTTGTGAGTCTTAAGGTAACGCTGTCCTTGAGACTGTTAGCAGTGTCCAGTTGGACATTGCTGACAATGGGGGAGGAAGCAACCCCATTCTTATCACTGGCATAGGCTTTACAGGGGTGCAGAGCTAGCCAGCTATTGTGCATCACTTTGTCAGGTCTGTAAATTATGTGCCATTCCCTCCAAGTCTGAATGGGGATATCTGCTGAACTAGGTTTAACTTGATGTTATTTTTAGAACAAATTACATTGATTGCATACTATTTCAAAGGCCCCAAGTAATAAAGAACACAATTAAATGTATCTCACTAGTTTAATTTCTCTGTGTGGTTTTTGGTATAAAAATTTAACTATTTGTTTTCCAGACTGTTCTGGCAAAGATTTTGGTCCTACTCTGGGATTAAAGAAGTCCAGTTCTCTTGAGAGTCTTCAGACTGCCGTGGCTGAAGTTAGGAAGAATGAACTCCCTTTTCACAGACCCAGGCCTCACGTGGTCCGGGGTCGGGGATGTAACGAGAGTTTCCGAGCTGCCATTGACAAGTCTTACGATGGACCTGAAGATGGAGAAGAGGGTATGTTGCTGATGGCACTTTTTGAGGGAGCCACCATCACTTAGCACCGCTGAGGCCCAGCTCAATAAAGCACCATGAGCAAGTGATTTAGTCCAATTGAAGCTGATCACATTTTAAAAGCTGCTCACGTCTTCCACTGAATAGAGCTGTCTTTGCAGTACCCCATCCAACCTTGACTGGGTTTAGTGTAAAGTCTTTCACTGATCTCCTTTGGGGCAGGGGTGGGTTGGAGGATTTAGAACTCAATCCTTAAATAATTATGTTTTTCAACTTCAAGAAGCAGCTGCTTTCTTCAGATTACATTAAAAATTATCTTGCTTGTTTTACAATTCCCCCTTTTCCAACCAGGAAATTTGTTTCATGTTGTAGATAAGGCAGAGCGTATTGATAGCACCCTGCTGCTCATTCTGTCACCATGGGTTTATAAACCCCAGTCTGGAAATACATCTCGTTTAGCATGGAGCATAAAACTGTACTTGGATCCTGAGCCCCCCAAATAGCAACAGCACAACTATTCTCCAACCAGACAGAACAGTTTATCTATTTCTTGTTCAACCATTAAAATAGAAAGATTCTAGGGAGTGAATTAAATAATTTTGCTACATAGCTTGGTTATGTCAGTCACTGGAATCTCTTGTTGAAGTAAGCTCTCAATGTTTGCATCCTAGCACATTGGTTTTCTTGAGCTGATGGAGGTTAATAAGCTAGATTTCAAATAGAATAGTACTTTACCGTGTCAGGATTTTTGAGTCAGGAGTAATAACTAGAAAACAATTCACTAAAATAACTCTTTATTTAATTGGCAATACAAATCTGCTTGAATCCACTAGATCTGTTTAGTCTGCTTTTTAAATTATTCAATTAAATAAGTATTGTGAGTCACTTGAGCACTTTGTCGACACTCATGCTGTATTTCACGTGTTTGCATTTCAGTGGCCCGTAGCCATCCTCACTGCTTCTTTTTCATTCTGTGCAGATGGTTTCTCTGATAAGAGCTCTCACTGTGGTCAAGAAGCTCAGAACGTGGAATCTGGCCCTCCAGGGAACCCTGAAATAGAAGATGCAGAAAGCAAAGCAAAAAAAGACAAAAAAAATAGAGAGAAGGAGAAGAAAAAGGGCAAATCTAAAATCAAGGAGAAGAAAAGGAAGGAAGAAAATGAAGATCCAGAAAAGAAAAAGAAGAAAGGCTTTGGTGTCATGTTGAGGTATGGCATTTTACAAAGCAAAACAGCCACCCACTCTCATCATAAGATAGGAAACAACTGATGCTTTCATAAAGTAGTGGAAAAATTATTTCACTTGGACTCAAATAATGTTGATGTTATTGAAAAAGAAAGCAGTTTATACTTTTACACCAAACTTGTAGCTGCGGCAGAAGACATTTGGCAGACAAAATGTCTTTTTGTGCCTTTGAAATGCATTCCCATATGTCAGAAAAGATTCAGGGTTTTCAGGCTTAAAAGAAGTGTGTTTCGGTGGGGAAGGATTTGTAGGGAATATTTCTGAGTAATACAAGACCCGCTCCCACACTCGGACCTTTGCCTTGCTTATCTGCTTCCTTCCTGGGCTGCGGGGAGAGCAGGATTCCTTTTGTTACTGTAAACAGTCTATAACATTTGCAGTTGCTGAAAAACACTGGCTATGATAGAATTTTTGCTTTGTAGCTTCAGCCATTGCCTGTGGTGCACAAAAGCTCACTGTTCTCCTTGCCCAGCGTGCAAGTGTTTGGATTTCTTCTCTGGCTATTTGTTCTGTGGCTATTATACTCTGGAATCATCAGAGTTCTTCAGGCTGTTTCCTTGCTTTTGCTGGAACCTGTGGTGCTGTAGACACTCTGGTTGTTATCACCCCTGCCTCAGGTACCTGTTGACTCTATTGAGGAATTAATGGTTTCCATTTAAATAAATCTTTGCAATTAATATAGGATATGTGATGAAATTTATGGTCATCTGGAGAAGGTTAGAGAAGGTATGACCATGTGGTTACTTGTGGCCCTGAACACTTAATTCAGCTACTGGTGTTTCTTGGCACGCTGTATTGTAGACAAGCCAGATATGTATAAAAGCCACAGTCATTGTTTAGGCAAAGCTGCATTTAACTAGTAATCTAAGACATTCATCTGCAGGATCATTCACTGATAATGATCTTCATTAGGACATTAGTATATGAACTTGCATTACAGCTTTCTGTTGCTATGTCCTCTGGAATGAAATTACTTGTGTTATATTAGCATGGAAGGTTTTAGCTGACCTTCCTTGTATCAGCAATAGGAATCCTCTAAAAATTGTCCTATCAACTTTTGAACTCTGTAGAGATGTGTAAAAAATATATAGGCATGTTTATGTGCCAAATTTGCATGATTGCAACAGTTGTTAGTGTTCATGAGATGAAGGTGTGTGGGTATACCGGTCTGCTTTCAAATGGGCCTCTTTAGGAATATGGAGGAGACTTGTATGCACACCAGTGCATTGCACATGCATTTGTGTTCACACTGTTTAAAGAAATAGGGCTTACCATGGAACAGTAGTCAAAACACTGAATAATTAGGAGGATGACTTCAAAAACTCTTGTGTATCTTATTTTCATTCTTCTTTTTAACTCTTTGGTGTGAATAGGGAAGAGGAGGGCAGTGGCACAGGGGTCTGACAAAAGGATAAGTATTGTTTCATATATAACAGATATATGGCAGAATCAAAGTTTGAATCGCTAAGTCTTACAGGGGTATGATGCCTGAGCCAGAAAGAACATTGGAATGACATCAGAACCTAGAACAAGCTATTATAGTTGACAAAAACTCTGATAATGGTCAATATGCAAAGCTGGGAATGATAGGTTACCATTCTTAGTGATTCCCTTTTTCAGAATATGTTTCCCATTTTGGTAGTACACGAGGTTTATATATCTGTTCTTTCCATAAGCTTGTCCTTTGTTTAGATGGGTAATCTTCCCAGCATACAGTAATTGTTCATAATATTTATTTGTCTGGCAGCAAAGAATGGGTATTTCTCTCCCACACCATTAAAAATCTCTACAAAACAAAAAAGATGGAAGCAACATGTTATAATAAACAGAGTAGGAGGAGTAGGTAAGAGCTAACAGTTCAACTGGGAGATTTTTAGAGGTTCTGCGTACTTGTTGGTGTTTCTTTCTAGAATTTATAAAGCTATTCTTGAAAAGAAATTCCTTCCTGAAAAGGTGAGAGTCCAAGGGAATCCCAGCTATGATAGATGTGAAAGAAGGGTGCTGACCTGTGAAGTAAAGATTGAACAAGAGAAAACAGTGTGAGTTTACTGAAGAATTGGGGACCATATGTCCTGCTCAAGATGATCAAATCCAGGCTGGTGTTTTTTTCAGGGAGAAACTGCTGTTTATGACTTGAAAAACAAAGCCAATTAATCTGAATGTTTTTAAAACAAATAATAGGAACTAATAGTGGAATTTAGAACGGGTGAAATACTGACTAAATTTTAGATTCAAAAGGTGTTTTTCAAACTGGAGTTTTGTACTGATGTGAAGGGTGAGAGGTGTCAGGATGGCTGGGGAGGAGGAGACTGCAGTAAGAAGGTTTGAATGATCCAGTATTTTAGCAACACGGATGGAAAGAAACATCCAGATTTTTTAATGACGTTGTGGGGATGAAACTGGCATGCTTTATTGGTAGAACATCTGTGGAAGGAAAGAGAGGAGTTGAAGCTGACAAAAGTTGTGAGCTTCTGCAGCAGGCAAGGTGGCTACTAATTCTTGGTAGCTTCAGAGAAGGAAGTAGAGAGAAGTGTTTAGAAACTGAGCTGAGCTCAGTTTTTGACATGGTGAATTTGTATTGGAAAGAGAACCTGCCATAGGAGGTATTAGGAAAGTAAACAGTGTAAGTGAGCAGAAATCTGTAGTGTGCCTTTTGTAGGTACGGTGGTGGTTGTGCTGTGAGATCACCAAAAGGACAAACAAGGAACAGAGCTCTTGCTAGACTGACAGAAGAGAAAGAGCCAAGGGAAAATAAGTTTCAATGGCAACTGGCAAGAGTGGGAAGAGGATATATCTGCCTGGGACCGGGCAATGTCATGAATTTTTTAACTAATCGAGTGACTGCAGCCCTGTGTCTAATTGTGTCTAATTGATCCTCGCAGGAGCTGGAACCCCCATTCTGCTGTGTTCATACTGTTTGTAGTTTTTGGGCAGCTTTGTTCACAGCTGTTTCAGCTGTGCCTGCATAGTGCTGCTGTGCTGTGTAGATGCATCCAAACAGAAAAACAGACTTGCTGAACCCATGTCAAGATTGGCCTGAGATAAGCAGGAATTGATCATCTGTAGTGAAAGCTCCAGGACCAGCAGGACAATGGAAATATTTCTGAGATCTTGCCAGAAAGCGCAATGCTAATTAAGACACATGCACTTTCTGGCGAATGACATGGGGTCAGGTGTAAAGGACAAAAGAAAGTAGAGTTTGAGGCTGAAACAGCTGCTGGAAAAGTCAAAGGATAAAAGAAAGTGGAATTTGAGGCTAAAACAGCTGCTGAAAAAGTCACACTTGTCTGTGGTGGGATTTTTATGCTATACTTGCTGGGTCACATATACAGCTGTAAAAAGTTTTACCTTGATGGTATGGCCATGTGAATTTGCTGGCTTCTGCCTTATGATCAATAACAAAGCATTTCAAGATGTTAAAACCAAACCCAGGTATTTATCTGTAGTACAAGAAGCATTGAGCTTTAGTCTTTTGCGTCTGAGATTTTTGAACATATTGGAATTGCTACTGCATTGGGTTTTTGCCTTTTTTTTTTTAATTTAACAACAGAAAATAGCAAAGCTGTTAGCAGTTGCTAACAGATTTCACTTAGTGCCTCATCTGTTGCTCAGCTGCTATTTACTTGTAGTTTCTGGTCTTTTTTTACACATACAAAAAGAAGAATGATTGCTTCCCTGCTAAGCTTTTCCTTGATTGAAGCTTTATTTAGGTGACTGTGATTCAGAGACCATCAAGAAATCATGCTTTTATTTTTGTAATCATTGTTTTTAAAAAGTCCTGGTTTTTCACCTCATATTAACTGAAACTTTTGGCTGGAGCATATTAATGACTCTGGCATTTGGGGCAAAGTAGGTTAATGTACTGGAGATTTGAAACGCAGATGACACTGGTTAGTTAAGTCTCTATAATCCAAAGTGCTATTTTACTGTGGTACCAACTGCACAGTGTTTGTTTTCCTTGGTTGGTTGGTTCTGATGCATATATTGCCTGCCTTAGTTCTGCATGTGTGTATGTCTGTCCAAAGAACAACAGAAGTTGACTCTGTTAACTGTTTCATGTAACATTGGCCAAGGAGCATTATATATTACTTTTTGATGTTTTCTGGCTCACTGTGCCATCATCATTCACTAATAACCCACCACTAGACAACAGACAACTCAGTAAATTGATATTGCATATCAAGAAAACAACTACATTAAATACTTATATTATTGGACCTGTGACTAAATGTATGCTCGAGTCTCAGGAAAAAGCTAATGTCTAGCATCTGTACTGAATCTTTGTCAGAACAGAAATAATATGGAGTTCTGTGCAGACACATAAGATCAACAAGATTTCGCAATGCCACATTTCGTTTTTGGTTCATCCCTTTTCCCACATTGAGCTGACTGATTCTTTCAAGGCACCGTGAGTCTTAGAGACTGCTGGACCTTAAATGAGCTTCCCTTTGCTTTTTTTTGAAGGTGTTTAGTATTTTCAGGAGAAACACTATAGTGAAACAGCATATTTGTGCCTTTGAATAAAAGTGTAGTGTGTCGTGTCATTGGTTTAGAACTGTCAAAAGCTTTGTGAGGTGGGCTCTCTAGGCTGTTTGGAAGGGTTAATTAACCTGTTGGTGCAGGGTGTTAAAAATCCCTGATGGTAAACACTAATGGAAAGCACATTATCACTTAGGACAGGAATGCAAAGCTGATCTAACCAAGAGGTTAATAAAGTAAATAAAAAAATTATTCATCAGTTTGTGAGGTGATGAACTCCAGATTTTAAATTTGTGATCTGTAGTTATTTAATTGCCATGCTTTGAAATACTATCAAAATATTCTCTTCTAACAAAGGTAGGCTTTGTGTTTCTAAGTTGGCAGAAGACAGAAACTTTAAATCACCAGGGAAATGTGACCTCTGCTGTACCATTCTGTTCTGTATCCTAATCCCATAGCAGTTGTTACAGTGCTGGAGTATAATAAACATAAGTCTATGGCTCTCCCATTACCTTTTCCAGATAGCGATAGTAAAAATTCTGGGCAGCCCTTTCGGCTTTATGGGTATGAAGGTAAGATAGCTAATGGACTACAGCCACACCAATGGCATTTTAATAGGTAGCTCCCCCAGGCAGAGACCAGGAGGCTGAAGTCATAATTTTTTTTGTGATATAAAAATCTAAGAGCAAGTATGTACGTGGTGACTCAGAGTAAAGAGTTATGCTGAAATGGAGTGCAGTGGGAGAGCACCCTCTCATTCAGTCTTCATTTCCAGGCTGGATTCAGGAAGAAAAAAACAAACAACCTTCTCCATATAAAGCAGCACTTGTCAACTTGACTATTTCACTAGCAAATGTTTTCTAAATTAGTAAGGTGAGAAAATGTCTATCCCCCACCAATACTGCACGTCAACCATGACTTGCTTATTTGTGCACATATATATGTAACTGCAAGCCTAGGAATCAGGAATATATATGTGTATATTAGTTAGATTTGCTTTTTCCTCTTCAGAAAGAGTGCAATTTCCCACATAATAGTTCATCTTAAATTATTTACCTTCCATTTCACAATATGAGCCATGAATATTTTATTTTTTGTCCCTTTAATTTGCCAATTTTCCTTTGAGCTAAGTGCTTTAGTGATTTTAATTTTTCATTCTAGTTGAAAGACAGAAATGACCCTTTTTTCATTACTACTATTATAGGCCTTGTGCTCAGAATGATACTTTTTACAACCAGCACTGTTGAGCCTGTAATGGTATTGCAGAGTAGATAGCATAATATACAGATATTGACTTCCACTAAGTGTGGCACTACGATAACTTATGGAGAGGTTTTTTTTTCTTCCCTGTGTTGCCCTTAGAAGTTGAGTGTTGCAGAAGAAAAGGTAACAATATAATGAAGAAGGAGCAAATAATAAAGATGTGACTTGTTGGAGAGAGGCAGTGTAAATAATATTTTAATGTATTTATGTGTGTATGATGCTGGAAATCAGTATAGACATGAATAGATTAAAAAAATGCAGCTAGATTAAATGATGTTTTAATTAGGCTAAAGTTATTTTAGGGTTTTTTTGTCCTCAATTGGAAAATGATCTGAGATGGATCATGTGTATTTGATAGACAGCATCAGTTAATGAAGCAGATGAGCTATTTAGAGGCCTTGATTTCTTTTTGCCTAATAAAATTCCCACTTCTCTTATAGGTATATTAGTAAATAAAACTCCTCTTTGCTTGAAAGAGTGCAAGAGCATTAGAGAGCAGATACCTAATCAATTTAGTGTACTTCAAGTTTGTCAAGTATTTTAAACTGAAAAAAACAAACATTTCATTTTACATGTATGACTTTTCCTCCACCATATTAATTCTTCCTTGGATGCATTCATAGTCAGACTAAAACAGAGAAAATAAGGGGGTTTTGTACTAAAAATGATCATGTGGACTGCCTACTAAAGGCTGATTTGTTTAATTAAGCATCTGTTCTCCCCTTAATATGCATGCATAAATCTCATTAACGTTAGATGTATGCAAGTGTAGTGAAGAATAGACCCCTCACTCTCATTACTGAACTTGGATAACAAGATTTATATTTACTTAACAGATCAGAGCAGAAAGTTCCCTCTGACTATTTAAAAGGACTCGAAATTGCAAACTGTTTGCAAGGAGCATGTTTTTTGTGAAATAGTTGCATGTTCACTTCAAGTTGAAATATCATTATTCAAGCCATTACTAAGCCCAAAAAAAAAAAAAAGCCAAACACCAAGCAGTGTACTTTGTCTATAAAGATTAACTTTGTGCATTAAATTCTACTTAAATGGATACTTGCCTGTTTAATATTGATCTCTGTGCATACCACACCCACTAAAAGTAAACTCCAGGTGTTTTCTGGAGGCAGTATGTTTCTTCTAAGTGTCTGTCTCCTGTCTCCTAAGAAATCCCTTCTGTAAGAAGAGTCCTAGAAAGCGAAGTGTTTTCTTGAATACTGAGCACTGCAGCACTGTGTTTATCCGTCATTCACTATAGCTGGCTGTTGCTTGCTCTAAAATCCATCTCTTATTTGAGGATAAAACTTGAATTCCAGATTTTTCATATAAATTGTTGTATACTGGGTATTTCTGTAGGTGGTACAGATGCATTATGGTCAAGGGTCCTTGAGGGTTTAAAGTCATGCACACAAGAACTTGAATTAGGGCTTCCTGAGCTGCATTTTAACCAATAAATACATATTTTGCTCAGGAATACAGTGTGGAGTATAAGATCTACCTTGAGACCAAAAAATCCAACAGGTTTTTGCCGATTTTCTGATTCAATAGTTCTTGTGACATGAACTTGGTAAGTGGGGGGACTAGGGTCATAGACAACAATTAACAGAGAAATGATACAGGAGGGGACTCCTGACAGATTCCTTGACTGCAGTGTGCTAGCAGGTGCCAGTTTAATAGGTATTGCCATTAACAGCCATCTGTAGAGAAAATTAAATGTACTCATCTCACTGAATTATGATTTATGCCACACAAAGCAGTCAAACCAAAGTAATATTTATATTATAATGCAGAGTCATTGATTAAATGCACATGGCATCTCAAATCCAGTTGACATTTTAAGTTGAAATGATTGCAGACATGTGGCCATTTATTTAACTATTACTTTAAAAAATGTGTCTCAACTTGTTATTAATAGAAGAAAGTCAGACCTGACCAATATTTCAATAGGCTGACCTTTTGTTTTGCTGACATATAAAAGGAACAAAGCTCCTTTTGGGGTAGTCACAATTTCAGAGCATATGAAGTATGCTAGCTTCAGAAAAAACTGACCCCCTGAACCATTCTGTCTCTTTCTTCCCTCTTTTTTTCCACATAGGATCTTTGAAAGAAAATGAAGAGATGGTTTAGGAGATAGGAAAGGTTTTAGGTTTGGGGTTAGATAGGAAAAGGTTTAGAAGGTAGTCTGAGAGACGCTTTGTTTCAAATGCCTGCTCTGCTTCTGATTTCTTGCGTATCGCTGGTTAACTCAGCTGCTCTGAACCACAGTTCTTACACAAAAGTTATTCTCTGTGCTTGTAAAAAATAAAAATAACAACATTTCCCTGCTTCATGTTACCACTGCTCAGCTAAACCTGTTAACAATTAAATACATTTTAAAACTAATTGGCTACTCCTGTAACAATATAGCAGGCAAAAAGTTTTATTGTTAAGAAAATTAAAATGAAAAAGTAGCAAGCTTTCATGTGATTTTGCTCAAACTAATTTTCCTCTATTGCTAGGATTCTTTCATCTCTCTCTGAGGATGAGTTACTGTCTTGCCTTTTTCCCCAGGGATTCCGATTTTTCCCATTTGCTAATCTCCTGTTTCCCAGTGTCTTATTTCCACTTAGCATCCCTCTTTATCTTTGTAACCTTGTCCCATTATTGCTTCCCATCCATCTTTAGCAAGCTTTGGTCAGTTCTCTCCTTGGAAAAACAATACAAAGCAAGCCTATCCCAGTTTGCAGGCTCAACCTTCTGCTGTTGTGCTGTTGAGAGCTGTTTGACACAGAGGACTGGGTTGCTAACCCATACCCATTCTCACTACTGCTAGTTCATGTGATGCCAAGCTGGGGTTTCCTCCCCCTCTCTCTACTACCTCCTTGCTGCAGACACTCTTACCTTTGGAAATGCATTTTGGAATGTAATGCCTCAGAATTATAGCTGACCTTCTATCTTCTACCATGATTTTATGTTGCCTTGTTAGAAAAAACAAGAGATTTGTCATTTCAAATTTAGCATGGGCAAACTAATTTTTTCTCTGCAGATTATTCTTCTTTATGTCCTTACTCTATCATCTTCCCCCTTTCACAAAAGCCCCTATACGGGATGTCATCTTTTTGTGAACCTTAAACCCAGTGAGGCAGTGTCTAGAATTTGCTCACTTATTACACAACACACTGAAGACTTGACCACAGAGGAGTTTCTTCCCTTTCTGCTTGGATTCCTGTTGCTTCCAGATTGTATTGAATGACCCAGTATTTTAGCAACATGGATGGAAAGAAATCAGTCTCTTGTGGATCACGCTGCTGGTCTGGTTCTGACTGCTCATGCCTGCCCTTGTCAGCACAGCACCAGCTTTGTTTGCTTCCTGGTTTGGTTTGTGTTGGCTGACCAGTGTGGTAACATAGTGGTTTGAGCAACCACAAACACTTACCAGACAGCCTGTCTCAGCAGCACACTTTCTACTGCAACGTGTTGCAGCGAGTTCAGGCAGAAAGTGTTTTGTATGGCCCTTCAACTTCCCTAAGAGTTGCCTTTGCTGCAAAACTTCCACCATGTGTAATGAGCATTCCCAAGGCTAAATGAGTGATGAAGTAATGTTTTATATCCTTTCTCCCCCAGCTCTTGCTTTCCATTTCTGTCCACCAGTAGTAAGAAAAGGTCTTTTCAGCTTGCTGCTCTGCACCGCATTTGGCTGTGTCCCGTTCACCTCCCCCTGTCCTCATTTGTTTGGATGTGAATGCAAAGGTGCAGGATTGATCCTTACCCAGCAGTTCCAGCTCATTCAGCTGTTAATTTAGCAGTTAACTCATGTTCCTATCACCTCCAGCCCTTCAGTATCAGCAACTCTTGTTTGTTACCAGGTTTCTGCTCTTACTTTCTCCTCCTCCCTCTACCTGGCTCTGCCCCCTGGGCTGTCCATTGTCCTGATTGTCACCCAGCTTATGCAGAACCTTCATTAATAAGCCTAGAAGAGTTCCTTAGTTTGGGCTCTGCCCCCTGTGTGTGTTGCTTCTACTCTACACCTTGTCATAAGGAGCAACTGTTCTGATTTTTCAGTGGTCGTGGTGCTGCTTGGCATTTACCAATTATGCTGTTGACTGTTCCCCTCAGAGAAATATTTACATTGAAAGAATCTTCCTCTGCTTGTTTCCTGTTTCCTTTATTCGGTGGAAATGACACCTCTAGGGTCTTGGCTTGGCCCCTGGGGCATTTGAAAGAATTTGATCTTGCTCTTTAGAGATCTTGGAATAATTCATAGTGGTGAAAATGAAGATGTTTTCTCCCTTTTCCCTTTCTGTTCTTGCAACTTCCCACTTCTTTATTTTGTTGCTGAGAAGAAACAGTAAAGAAGAAATAAAAAGTAAGCTGGGGAAATATAAAAAATTTTAGCCAAATGCTGACATGAAAAAAACTGTCGCCCTCTCTGTGTATATATTATATGAACTCTGAGATATGTGGTTAAGGAATTTAAAAAAAAAATCAGTTCTTGAAGGTTGACTCACAAGGTGAAAAATCATCTGTCTCTGTGTGTATATGTAGTACAAGATACACAGGCTACTAAGTATCTGCTATAGTTCTTTAGCATTTAACTTCAGTATTAGGTTTGAAGTAATGAGCTGTATGCCTGTGCCATTCATTGTCCCTTATTTGAAAGTAGTGAATAACTGGCCTCACACTAACCCCAGATCATCATCAGGTTGGTTGGTAGTAATGTGTAAATAGAATTGTAAAGCTATTTTGTGGTGACAAAAGGCCACCGTTGTTATTTTTTATTTTCTTCGTAACCAGAGAACCCCAGTGAGTAATGAGTCAGGCACTGTTCATTCTACCTCTGTCATCTTTTTGTTTAGTTTTTTATCCTGTAATGTGGAAATCTGTATTACAGTAGCTTAGTATAACAGACTTCCTAATGCTCTGTTTTTAATTAAAATTAGATTGAGGAAATACACAATTCAAAGAAGTTAGCTTTCCTTTTTGCCTCCACACACACTCACACACAAATGTGCTTTCCATATCCTCTTCTGCATTTGGAAGTGTTTGTTTCCATTCACATGCTCTTGGATTGTTCAGTCTCCCTAACAGAGAGCAAAGGAAGGAGTCTCAAGGAAGCTCACTTTCATTCATTTAGTCATCTTAGCAAAACATATTTTTAAATGATTTTTTTTGTCTGTCTGATTTAATGCAGTTTGCACTGTAAAATACAAGTTTTTACATAAAACTTTGTCAAAATGAAGATTTCACAAAATCAAACTGCACTGCCTTTGAGAAAAAATTTCCACAATACAGCTGCAGATTCTTATTGACTATGTGTGCATATAGATTCACCAGAGAGTGACTTAATCTTAGTTACTCAAAAAGAAATTAGCAAATATTTCTTTCCTTTAAAAAGGCAGATTATTATGATTGTAGGTGCTGCAATAGATTAATGTACCTCTTCATCTCTGAAGACCTCCACCCCATCTCTTTTGTAATGAATTCCTATTTAGGCTATTTTAGCTCGGTTGTCATTTGTTGCTTCCCAAACCATCAGTCATCTGCAGCAGTGGAGGGTGCTGTAGGGAGGATCAGGCAAAGCTCCAGGAGCTCTGGGCTGAAATGGCTTGGGAAGATATGTAGAGAAATTTCTAGGTATAGATTTGCTTTGAATTCTCTCTGCCTGTAGCAGTGGTGTTAATTGCTTTGTTCCTACATGTGAGATGTTTGCTGATTTCAGTAACCATAAAGTGGAAGTTGTATTTACATATGTGTAGTGTGAATGCTGACAATGTTCCTTCTGTAAGACCACGATGAGACCTGTAAATCCTGTGGTGTTGATCCTCTGGAAACTGCACAATTTGTTGACCTGCCTGTGAAGTCTGTTCCACCCAGTGAGTAGTGCAAACTGATTTGGCAAGTGAGCTTGCTAATTCTGAGTGGATAACTGGCTTTAGTCCTCAGTGCTGTAATGAAGCAAATTTGGTTTTCTTGCATCTCCTGCATGGAAAATACTATTAAAATCTGTGTCTTAGAGATATTTCAGTGTTTTACACAGACTTACATTTGTCCTCATGCTTGGAGGGGAGAAAAGAAGCCATACTCATACAAAATATGTGCTCTCGTGATCTAATTAGAAGCACACCAAGTTTTAGGCAGTCTACAGTATGCTAACAAAATTATTCCAGTAAGACTATATTTATTTAGTTCGCCCTTAACATTTATTCTGGTTTGAATACCAGCTTTCTCTATCTTGTGGAGATTTTCGGATTGGAGAGAATGAGTTTAATCATTTTTAGTTTTAGGCTAGAGTTTAAAGAAATTGAAAGATGATGTTCCTGTCATAGTGGGAAGAAGAATCACTCACTAGCCTTAGACCTGCTGCAGAAAACTTGCATTATACCATAAACTCCTGTCCATGAGCTTGTATGGAATTGAAAGTGGAGACAAAATGATCTTTCACTGAGGAAGATTAAAAACAGAATGAAAAGAGAAGTAACCAGCAATCCTCTAGAGCAGGAACAAAAAAAAAGGAGGATTGAGGTTCAGAATAACTAGATAGTTAAGACTTACCTCAGTGTTGAGGCTTCAATCCATCAGAGCAAAGCAATTAACTACAATATTATATATGCTTCTGTCTTCTGTGTTCTAGGTCTTTTTTAAAACAAAGCATCCACACCATAGTAAAAGGCTACAGTGAGGCTAAAATTAAAATTCATAAGTAACTCTTTTGAGAAGCCTGTTGATTATCTGTAGGGGTTGTGTATGTGAGTATAATTCGTGCTTCACATGTAGAAACTCAAAATTTTCTACCCTTGCTATTTTAACCTGTTACCTGTATTCTTGTATTTTTTTATGAGACTGATGTATTAGCACAAAAATCTTTGAAAGTATTGTATAGTTAATTTCCAGAATGTCAAGTAAAGGCTGGGTCTCTTTCATTGACAGGCTATTTCTGTCTCTATAATGAAAAAACCAAAAGGTTTGGAGAGGAGGTGATGGAGTTATGAGTTTGCATACTCTAAGTACTCTGGGGGAGGGGAACAAGGAGGTGCTTAAGGGCTAAGTCAGCTAAAAGGAGCTTCTTTACGGTAGAATAGTCTTGTCACATCACTATATCTCCCTCATCTTCTCAAGGACACACAGGCACTCAAAGATGTTGAAACAGCCCACACCTGGAAAATAAGCATGTTTAACAGAGTGTTGTATTAATGACTTCATGGGACACCAAAACCTTTTGTTGGTCTAGGCTGTCAGTTTATTGTCTTTCTCAGTCTTTGTTTATTTTGTGTACATCAGCCATTCACTGTGTACCTTGGGACACAAATTGCTTACAACTGTTCAAATTTGCTGGTCAAAGGTTAAGTCACTCTCATGAGGCTCTTTGCTTGTGATGGCATTGGTGTCTTTTGGCTTTGATACCGTATTTATTGCAGCAATATTGTAATGACTTTGCACCATCCTTAAAGCTCGATAGAAAGTTCTAATGTGACTGTTCCAGGTAGATGACAGCTTGGCGAATTGGGACTGTCATTGCTAGAGTAGGTTTCGTTGTGAGGAGTCTTACATGTTTTATTTAGAAAATGTAAGTCAGACTGAAACTGGGAACATGATTTTCTGGAAAGGGAAATCCTTGTTTATGGGGGCTAACATTTTGTGTTGTCCAGCCACGTTTAGACCAGCTCCACCCTTAAGTTTCCACAAAACTAAATGGAAAATTATATTGAACATCTAGGTTTCTGTTTAATAACCTCCATGCAGAGCAGTTACAGTCCTAAAACAAGCCTTACAATATAAACTTTGAAATGGAAATCTGTAATATAAATCAGAGGAAATTTCACGTACAGCAGTGATCAGAGAAGGAGAAAAAATATGAAATTAAATTGGTTGCATAAAATGTCGCACTAATTTATAAGCAAAAGAAGAAGATTGTAAATTAAGCAGTGAAGTATGAGGTTTTCAGTCTGTTTGTAAATATTGACTTAAAATTAGCTTTAAAAAGCAATTTTAAAAAAAGTAAAATTGTGGTTGGTAGCCTTCTCAAGGACCTGGTTTCAAAGGCTGACCGAACAGAAGAGTGAGACCAAAATAAAACATTGGGGATGAGGAAAAAAAGCCATGCTGAAAAGCAACTTAAATTGGTACAGTGTCTGTATACAGATAATTGAAACCATGAGATTTAATTAAAATTACCAAGTGGATGTTGCTATCAAGAATGAGACAGTGAGGCTTAAACAGAATTTCTCTGAATGCGTATGGGGAATTCTAAGAGCAAGATAAGAAGAAGAACAATTTTACTATCAGCTACAGAGAAAGGTATTCACTGAAGGACAGCTCAAGCTGTGGGCATTTTCCAGGACCCCTGGGTACCAAATTTCAAGGGTAACCAAATGCTTTATAAAAGCATCTTGTGATCAATTGTATTGAGTGGCACAGAGGAGTTGCATTGAATCAACACAGATGACAATCCATTTGGCTGAGCAAAGAAAGATCGTTACAGACCTTTAATACAGCAGTTTCAGTTCAGTATCTGTCCATTTTGGAACTTGGACTTGTAATAATTGTGTTGGTCTCTTTAATAAAGTCAATATACAGTAGCAGTTCTCAAACACAGAACAAAGAAAGCTGATAAAGTACTGTAGCAAGTCGGTTTTATAACCTGTTACTTCAACACAGGTACAGGTTGTGCATTTAAATGACTAAGGAAAAAATGCCAGGTGGTCAGACTGAATTTGCATGGACAGTGATGAGATTGAGGGTAAAAATGTTTATTATTTCGTGGTAAAAGTGAAAGGGATAGGGATCAACTCCACAAGAGACCAGACCTGACTGCAGAAAATGTAGTAGAAATACCAGCCGAGGTAGAGCAGAGTGATCAGAAGGAAGGGTTTGAGAAATCTAAATAAGGAACAGTTATTTCAAAATAGTGGAGAACATCCTTGAGCCTGTTGCTCTTCCTGAAATAAAAACCAGCAGATGTTTCAAAGAGATAGGGATTGATCTTAAACCACAGAAATACAAACATATAGTGGCTTTGTGGCAAAATTTTCCAGCCAAAGTTTGCTGTATTTCATGGAAGTCTTGTATTGGATGAGACTCACAAAGCATTCCTGGGCATATACTGTGTGAGACTGAAGTGAGCCAGCATGAAGTTGTGATTAATTATTTTTTTCCTTTGAGTTGTAAGGGTGTAGGAGAATTAACTCTAGTCCCAATTCTTTGTGGACTTTGGAATGATGAATATTTTTTCAGACTTGCTGGGGAAATCCTAATCTGAGACTATGAGAGCTCGTAAGATCCACTTCTTCCCTGAATAGTGAGCCTAACACCAGTATAACAAGGTTCTGTATTTCTTCCAGTATCAATATCAGATTTTTTTTTTAATTCAGAAATACATTTTAACTGATAATCCTGAAAACTGCAGTCTAAACTTAGAGATATTTCTGCTACTCATTTATTCTCACCAGTATACAAAGATGTCTGAGACCAAATTCATCTTTTAACTGAATCTTTACAATCCCATTCTTTTGACTTGTGTTTCACAAGAATAGTTAGAGATGGAATTTAGCCTCTGCAATTCATAAAAAAGAATAAAATGAAGGGTTTTGTTTATTACCTTTGCTGGTGTTTATGGTTAAAAGGAATAAAAATTGGGGAAACTAATTTTATTTACTTAATATATGGCAGAATTCCCAGAGGAAGCAGATCTGTGAAGCCCTGTATCTGCTGTGTAGCACTCAGTGTTGGGTAGGAGAGGAAACAGTCTTTTTGTCCCTGGGAATTTTTAGATTTTTCTTACAATATCTTGCCTAGGTTCAGACAACAGTTTCAAAACTAAAATGTTTCTATTGGAATAATTCTGAAAAAGAAAAAGGTTGGGTCAGTTAAAATGTGCATTTTTATGCTCCCTTCTCATTTTCAGACCCTTTTAATAAGGGCTGAGATGGATATTAATCTGAAGAGTCACTTTGTTTAAAATCCCCTTACAGCTTATTGTGAAAATAGAAGAAAACTTGACAATTTTAAAAATCCATTTGTGACATTACTGAAAAACAAAGAAAAATTGCTTACCATATGAAAACCTGGTAACCTGTACACTCTGATTGCTTTGTGGAGTGTACCATCTTAGGAAAGAGAAATGGTATTTTATAGTACTTCAGGAAAAGGACCATACTGATTACTGAACCCAAGGTTTAACATAAAAAAAAGTGTGTATGATGGGAGTGAAAAATGTAACCTCTTTTGTGTAGTCATCGCTGCTATTAATTCTAAAAATCTGGCCTGTGACATTTCTAGAACATGAAGCAGAACTAAAAAGAACTTTTAAGTGAAATCAACTTATGATCCAAAAAATGTATATAGTAGTAATAATAAACTTCTGAAAAGGCATTACTCATAACTGTGAAAAACAGATGCTGGTGGCCAGTCAAGTCCCTGCTGCAGCCCATGAGAATCTGGTAGGATTTACTGTGGCATTCAAAGTGTTCTGAGGAAAGTAAGAAACCTGGTCAAAGTAAAACCAAATATCATGGGCTAATAGACATACTCATAGGAAGGCCACTCAACAGATTCAGCTGAAAGGTTATAAAATAAAATGAGTAGTGAAGAATCATGGCAACCCTCCAGGAGTGGAGAGGGAATACTAAACATGAAAATCAAGGTATATCTTTGCCCTCCTTTATGCCTCTTATTTTGTTAAAAGGGAAGCTGACGCTGTGTGTCTTCTTTAAAGAGAGGAGTACTAATTTAAGGGCTTCCTCAGTAGTACTCCCCTCTTTGGATCCCCCTTGCCCCATCCTGTGTTCACAGTGACGACAGTGCCCTGTCCTGTTAGATAAGGGACAGCAGGACAAGTGCATCCATCCTTCAGTAGCCCTTCCCAGTCACTGAAAGGAAGTCTACCATGTAATGTGAATGAATGAACAAAGGAAATACAGTTATGGATAAAATGTTCACTTTTCATTCCCTTACTTTGAGCCTTGTAGCAGTAGCTTTCCAGGTTTTCCCTGCCCCTACCAGCCAAGAATATTCTTCAAAGGCTGCCCCATAGAAGTCCCAGTGCAGGATTGTCTTGTGTCTTAACTGGTTACAATTTGTGTCCATACACAGGAGATGCCTTTCGCAGCTCATTTCCAGAATGAAAGTTGGCATTATGCTTGTTACTGTTCAGCTATACATAAAATGAAACAGACTTTCAAAAATCATTTACAGAAGATTTGCTGTGACTATTGACATTTTCTGACAACCTAATTTTTCTTGTAGACCTTCTCCTCTCCTCCCACTTCTTGCCACCTCCCAATTCGTATCCTGCAAACAGCAGAAATGTATTTGGGAAAATGAAAAAGTTATGAATCAAACTTTGGAGGTATTTTTTAATTGACCCTGTGTAGACATTTAGATGGAGCTGATAGAAAGGTTGCAGATGTTCTGTATTAAAAAGTCTCTTTATATTAGATGATGCTGTGTCCTGCATTTAATGATTGAGTAGTCTCCTGTGGAAACATGCATTTACCCGTAGTACGTGTGGAGCAGTTTCAGTTATGTACATATTTCATCTGTCACTGAATTAACCTGGAAAGTCTATGGGTAACCAGATCCTTTGGATGGAAGGGCTGGCTTGATGCTTGTTTGAAAAATAACTTTTTTTGGTACTAAAACTTAACAGGTTTGTTCTGAAATGAAGCCACTGATATTTCACTTGGAACCGTAGACTGCCTAGGCTTAAAAGCCCAGCATGTTGCGTAGAGACTTTGTTCCAGTTACATTTTTCATAGTTTACACTGTGTAATGTAGACTGATTTGGGGCAGAGGTGTTCTGGGGAAGGTGGGGGGGGTAAGATTTGGAGTGGGTTTTTTGTTGTTATTAGGGGTTTTGGGTGTTTTTTGTGGTGGTGGTGGTTTTGGGATGCTTTTTCTGGGGTTTTTACTTTTTTCTTTTTTTTCTTTTTTTCTTTTTTTTTGTTTGAGTTTTTTTGTTTGTTTGTTTAAATCCTGACCAAGTGTGGTATTAGGTAAAACTGGCTGTGTGCACATGCAGTTTCATTAAAAATGGTTAATGCTGTCAGAGAAAATTGACAAGAAATTTTAGAGGGTCCTGTTAAAAAATACTGGTATTTTCAGTATTTACAGTAAAACACTATGAGCTGGGATTGAGTTTCAGGCTAGAAAAGTGCTGACTTTAAATCTAATTCAATATGAAGGCTTCGTTACAAGCTATCCCTTACATTATAGCTGAGAATCAATAATATGGTATAGTTTCATTTGCATTATATGAAAACATGATCATTTGCCTTTAAAAAAAAACCACTTCATTTTTAATGTTGTAATCTTTTAATAATGAGTGGCTGAATTATCTCTGTAATTCATTACCCTTTCAGCTGTTAGATGAATGGGATATGTTATGGTTTGTCATTATTCTCCATGGTGGCAAGGAGAACAGACTGGGGATTTAAATCGCCTTCCACTGCATGGGCTCTAGACATGCTGATGACTTGCTGTGAGATTGCATTTAGTTCCAGGATCTCTGGTGCTTCAGAGTGTAATGCATTTGGTTGCCATGATGAACAAAAGCTTCTGATGGTTTTATGTAGGTATACTGGAAGTGAAATGAAAGAGAAAGAATGAAAGTAAAATGTTGCTTTATTTTACAAATGACTAGTTGAGTACAGAGGGAAAAGTAATAAATTTATGTCAGGAGGAAAACAAATATTATACAGACATCTCTACACATGTGTAAGTGTGTGTAGATATATAACATGAAATACAGTATAATCTTAACATTGTTATGTACATACTTAGGACTGCACTGGCTCATTACCCATTGCATCAAGGATGCTCAAGTGTTTATTATGCTATTTACCAAATTATAGCTATTTCCTGAACAGCCGGCCTCCGCTGAATATGCTTGTATTCTGTCCATCTTTAATAATGAAGCCTGCACTTTGGGGCAGAAACATAGTCTGGCAATGATCAGCAGGAAATAAGAGAAAAATTGGTAATCTCTTTAGCTTTACTGTTTTATGCTGTTTATTTGCCTCTCCCAAGTATTCGTTTGGGGAACTTGGGCAGCATTGGTCAGGCAGCTGAATTTCTTAGTGGATATTAGGAAGTGGGCTGAAGAGCAGACAAATATCTAGTAAAATTTATTTAGTGGAGGTTTTTTGGATCTAAGATTTAACTAATCTGTCTTGGAGGGAATGTTGTAATAATTTTAGTAAATAATATCAGTATACAAATTTATAAACACCAGTTATTTTAACATCTGCATAGGTATATAAGATGGATTGTATATTAATAAAACACTGCTGGGAGGTAGAAGGATTCAAAGGAGCTTTGAATATTACCATTTATAGTGGTGTAACTTTTACTTTTTTCCAAATAGACGAGTCAGTTACACATACTGTTCCTCTTCCTTTGTAGCATTGCTCCAAAGTTTAACTTGCTTGCTTGGTAATGCAGTGCTTAATCATAAATCTGATTTTATTTCATTTTAACATTCAGAAAAATATCCTCAATGAGGTTTAAGGAAACTGTTTGGAATATAAATGTTGGCATATAATCCCTTCAGTTATTGAAAAAATAGTCCAATCAATCTCTAGGTTGGCTTTTTAGCTCAAAATGCCTTAATGTGACAGGAATGCACTATAATCTATGAAAGGAACGTCTTAATTTATCACAGAGTCCATTACTTTTGAGTTATATTTTGTGCTCTGGATAGCTGTACTTAATTCTTCACCCATAATATAGAATGAAGTCTTACCCACGATGTGTTTTAGAAAGTGGAGTTTATTGTTTTCTTTTCCAAAGAAAGGAGTGTTTTCTCTTAGTATGGGGGTAAGTGCAGCACCTCATACGTTTTTTGGAACATGCTTGTAACTCTACAGAACTAATGTTCTCAAGGTCTTAACAGTGGCAGAAGCTGGGCATTTTTTTGTGCATTGAATGTAGCTGGATCCTCTTCAACTTCTACTTTTTTCCCTCCACCAAGTTCAGTACTTCATACTCATTTCTCATGTACTAGAGAATTTTGGTCTGAACTAGCTGATTGAATGCTTGAATTTGAGTTAAAAGTACAGTGAAGTCAGGCATGTGTTCAACATTATTCTGTGTGTTTGGACTTTGAAGAACCTCCAAATCTATTTATGATTTGGTATGATAAAGAGTTAAAATCTGTTTTAAGGTACTTGAATATACCCATGACTTACTGCCAATTTGTGTTGCTAACAGAGATGTTCTGCAACCCCAAACTTTCTACATCTGTATTTGATAAGGCTGGCAAGTGTCTTTGATTAGGGTGATTTTTTGGAGTGGCCATTCAGAGGCAACCTTCTTCTGTACTCTGCTGTGTCTCATAAAGAAAGGTTTTTTATATTAGTGAAGCGCTTAATTACATTGGAGCAACATAGCTGCTTTGGGTTTTAGACTTATTTGGACTGTGAAAGTGAAATGTAACAAATGTTACCATCTGCTGTTCCCATCCCACCCCCCTTCCCTCTCTGTGCCCCAACAGATTCTCTTCCTCTCTTTCATCCTTATTGTCTGATTCAAAATCTTGTCAGGGTACTTAAGGCATGTAGTAGCTTCAAGGCATGAAGCAGGAGATCAGCTTTTCCCAGACAAGATTCCACACTTGTTCTGTGAATTAAGGGTTTTTACAAAGGTTAGCCAGAACTGTAACAGCACCTTTTTTCTCCCTGAAAAGTAAACTTGACACATCTGTCACGTCTGAGGACTAGAAATTTCTGGCTTCATAGAGGAAAATGTGTCACAGTGGTGTATGTCATCTGACCTAACTATCCTAGAGATTTTTGTTCCATTTATCTCCTACACGCTTTATATAATGAAGGAAGTCTCCCTAGGCATGATCAACCACAGAGAGTGAGTAAAATACAATGGTTTCAATTAAGGTTTCTGCTAACCCAAGTTAGTTGTTACTCTTCTGTCAAAGGTGCTACCTTTCACCTTGGCAACAAGTGATAATTATTCTCTTCAGAGACATTGTGTAGATTTTCACCAGCCACTGGTGGCAACCTTTTGCTTAAATTTGTAAGATGCTTTTTCTATTTTGAATTCTAATGTTTTATCCCTTTCAGAAGAAAAACTTCCTTGTGACCTGAATTTCTGGAGTTCTGTGATTATCTCCAATGTGAATATCTTGATAAGAAATGCTACAAATTTCTTTATATCAGCCAGACTGTATTCCCAGCATGTGTGCGACACAATTCCAGCAAACTTGGGTAACTGCTTTTCTTATAGAAGTCTGTCCATAGCACAAAAGAACTGCTAGAAGAATTGTAGCAGAAAGCCTTGAAACTCATATGTTGCCCAGTTTATTATTACTAAATTATGTTCAAGTGCCCTCATTTCCAGGCAGAATACAGGAATTTGAACACAGCTGAAGATATTTCAAGAAGGGGTGAGGAAGGAACTGAAGAGTATTAGTGATATTTTTGAAAACTCAATTCATTTTCCCTGAGCACCCAACCTTGACACCAAGATTGTTTTCCAGAGGGCCTGGAGTACTCAGTGGTCAGCTGTTGCAGAGTTAAGGATCCTGGAAACCCTGGCTTCTCCCAGCAGGTTGCAGCTGCCACAGGGCAGCAGCAATGCTGCTAGCAGTGGAGTGGAGGAAGAGAGGAGGGTGGTTGGGTTTCCTCCCATCTCCCTTGGGCAGCTCCCTAGCAGAATGCTCAGGGGCAGCTCTGGATGGCTCCTTCCAAGGCTCTGGAACCCAAGAGAGCAGAAATGCTGGTCTGTCCTGGAGCTGTAGGCTGTAAGGTCAGACTTTTGTCAGAGGAGGTCAGGTGATCTGCTAAGAGGCATAATGGAGGCCTTTCTTACTTGATGTTAGATTGATATCAGATGGGATTTTTCACTACAAAGTGTTTAATCTCCTACAAAAACTTTGTCAGAATTTTTCCTTCCAGTTCTGCAGGAGGGATGCACGCTCTAATTTCTTCATAGAAACTGCCAAAGCAAACAGCAACTCCTAAAAATTGAACATTTAAAGCATATGTATCAACGCTTTCTTTGGCACTGCATAATGTTATGGAGTGTCTTTGCCTCCTAAACATTCATTGCAGGCATTTTTGATTTTTAGTGTCCTGCATTTTTGTAAACAGGGTTCATGTCATCAACAAGTGATGCTGAAGGAGATTACCTCTGTGGTTTTAGTTGGGTTGTTACTGCTGACATAATAAAGAAACACATTGTGAGCAGGTATAAATAGCTACTTTTGCCAAGTTTTTTTTTCCTGTACCTGCTTCTGGTAGTTTTCTGACAGTTATCAAGATGGTCCAGGAGCAGAGTATCAGGGGTGAAGAGACCTTCATTTTTTCTTGGGACTTTTCTTTTTCACACTGTATCTACCTGTCTCAGGCTGGAATATCATTACAGAAAATTGGTGCATATGCAACATTTAGGTGTATTTTTTTAGCTAAGCATAAAATTGGAGACCCATTTTACATTACCTGTATGGGGAGAGTGAGTGAGGGGGTATACTTTATATGATTGTTACTCTTAGGTGATAATAAACACACTGCTTGTAAAGAGGATTCAGGCAGATCTGCAGCATTAGTCTGGTCAAAGACATTTTGCAAACAAAACTTGTGTATCTTTCATAGCATTGCAAGCTAATTTTGTATGTGCATGTGGCAGTGAACTTGTAAAAGATCTTTTTATTTGAATTCTCTTACTTTCATTTTCTCCTTCTGTGATGAAAGGGGCTTATTAAATAATGTCACACCTGGGTTAAATATTTTCCTACGAAAAATTTTACATGTTAGAGGCAAGAGCTACTGACACAAAAGAGAGTAAATAAGGAAAAGTAAAAATGTACATTCATAAGCCTATAACAGCAAGGCCTAAAATGTGAGAGTTGCAAATATGATTTTGAAAATGTCAACAAATATGCAAATGTTTTATAATATGGCTCTTACTGGATGACCTTGTACCCCACCTGACTTTGTAGAGATGAACTGTAATTTCTTCCATTCTTTCTCGTGCTTGGGTTGCTCCATCCCACAAATGCAGGTGTTACAGTATCACTTTGAGACTAGCTTTAGAGATGACCCTGGCTCATCTCCCTGGGACTGTGTAAAGCCCAAATAAACAGAACAGGAATGTGTTATAAGCATTCATAATCATTCTGAGAGGCCTAGGATTCAGTCTGGAAATGAAGAATATGTCAAAGGTATGGAAAACTTAATTGACGGCCTTAAAAAACCCCAGCAACAAGTAACCTGATAAATGGCACAGACTGTTAATTAGATGTCTAAATTTACCAATTGTGTCAGGAAAATTAGGACACTGGGAACAATATGTCCCTAAGCTGCTCACTAAACAACTGCTGTAGTACTTATTTATATTTATCTGATGAAAAAGTACGTGCTGAAAGGAGCACAGGCGGAAATCTCTCCTCTCTCACCAGCCCGAAGCTCCCAGACCTCTCTTCTCACAAGGCTTCTGTGTCCTGATATTCCCTTGTCTGAACTGATCATTGTAATATGTGGCCGCTGGAAATATTAAGCTGTTAGAGCATTTTGATAGTGTATGTGCAGGAGGGAGCCTTGGGGACTTCTGAGACCTAATCTAATGCTCAGTGAAGACAATTTACAAATTCCAGTTTGTTTTGTAAGGAACTGCGCTGGGCCCACACTGAGGAGAGAATGGGGGAAGTTAGACACCTACTTAGGTTTCTGTGATTTAAGTGTGTACATATTTAAATAAGTGTGTACTGCAAAATGTGGAGTATTTACATATGAGTATGATGATGTGCATATTTAAATACATTTACAGCTAAGTAGGCAAACATTTACATGCCTACCTGCACCGAGTACTCTGTTTCCAGGTGGCTCATTGCCCTGTGCCCTGGTCATGGAGATGCTTCCTGCAGCGTCTCCAGCCAGCAAGCAGCTCCCAACCATGAAGAACACCACAGCTCACTTCCCATTCCTCCTGACTTACAGTGTGTGACCCATCTGTGAGGGTCAGGGGAGATTATAACTTTAGTGATCACTAATTGTCTCTTAATTAGACAGGCAGAAGTAGCACTTTAAATTGCTAAGTCAGTCTTTACCATCCTTCCCTGTGTACCTGATACTAGGCAGGACTAACTACCTGAGAGATAATAGTGGTGTTTTGAAAAATAGATGTTTTGTTTACTTCTGACACTTGGAAGTGGTAACTTTCTAGTTGTATTCTCCCCAGAGCCTGCTTTGGGCTAGTTGGTTTACTTTTGCTTCAGAAGGGAGTTGAGAAAGGACACATTTGCAGCTTGGCTGCATGTGCACTGCTTGGTTCAAGGTGCTATGTGTGCTCTGCTGTTGGGTGGCCAATGGTGCTGGTCACTGGCTGTAGCCCACAGTGTGCTTGGCTGGCAGCCCTGCTCTCCTGTGCATGCTGATGCAAGTGCTGCTGTGCCAGCCCTGATTTTTGGAGTGCTGAGCCATGTATTGGCTGGAGCTGTGCTGAGTGGCTTGAGAGATGTGTCAGGCAGGTGATTATTTGAATCCTTTGAGGGGAAGGTCAAGTACTTAATGCATGCTTCAATAATAATGAGAGACGCACAAGTGTTACTGGCTGCAGAGTCAAGATATAAAGGGGGAGATACAGGGATTATAGGGATGGGAAAGATCTGGATGGGGTTTTTTTTGCAATTGTGTCAGTGACAAAGCACAATCATATCTGAGACAACTGGGAGTAATATGTTCCTAGCGCAACATTGAGAGAGAGATCCCAAGCAGTGGCTAGTGCTGATCCCCTCTATCCAACTGCAGCTGATTCTCTGCAGCACTTGAGAATTCTACACCATCAGTGAGTCAGTAACAGGAGAAAATATTTGCTAGGCTAGATTTATGGAATATAGTCAAGTCTGCCTGCTCTGCATCATTATCAAACAGAGCATTATTAACTTCTAGAGTTGTATTGGTGCATTTTTGGCATTGAATAAAAGCAGAGTGAGACATTTCCACTATGAACACATTCTGCTAGGAGAGGGATGTTGAAAAAGAAAATTGGACAGCAGCCTTGCAACATCCTTTTTCATTGTGGTGTTGAACAAGACATGGTCTTGCGTGTGTGTGGGTTTAAGAGTTCAGATGAAAAGTTCTAAGGATTTCTTGAAGTAAAAGTATGTGGAACCAAAAAAAGTTCTGACTGTATTTATTATATTCAGTTTTCTTCAGCTTTGGTGTGCACAGTTTGCTCATTGCAGAGAACAAGTTCTACTATACAGTTGATGTCAGATCAAAACAACCTCATGTATTCTGATTTCAGTTCCACTTGTTCCAATACTGACTTTTTTTGATAGCAGGGCTGGGGGGGATATGGATAACAGTGTATCAGTATGCAGGCAGCATAGATGAAAATTGGTTAATCTCCTAGTAGCTAATACAGCTTGTTATCTCAACCTTGGCTTTACCTCAAGACCTCCAGCCTTTGCCCAGAAGAACAGTTTCTGTGAGAAGGATTCTCTTTGCAGCCTACTGCTTCCTTGGCAGCCCCTTTGCTGCCACGTTCCAGCTGGAGTGCTAGGCTTTGTCTCTCCCCTAAACCTATGGCCTGTCACATTCTCCAGGTGATCAGGAGACTTGCTGACTGTCCTTGTGCACAGCGTTTTCTTTTTTTGCTTTTAATTTGTTCTGGATGCGGATGACAGGCAGAAACGGAAGAAAGTCGGAGTTGTAAGGATCCAGGCAGCTAAAGAAGTTTCCACCGTCCATTCTTGGTTTTTTTGCTGTTTTGCTGATGGGGTTTCCTTCCAAGTACAGAGGAATCTGTTGCTATAGGGTCCTATCCATTTCAGTTCAGAAGTGCTACTCTTGCCGAAATAATCACTTTTCTAAGACACCTCAGGGAAAAAATGATTTTTACTTTGCTGGAAAACCTTAAAAAGCACATGGGGACAGCAGGACAGAACTGACAGTTTCTTTAGCTTTGGGGAGGCCAGACTTTGTGCTTTTGGAAATCATGCTATATAAGCAAAGTTAAGAAGGGATGGGGAGAGGAGCATGTTTCACACCAGTGGCAAATGCCTGTTGAAAACGTCAGGTTTTTTAGTTTTGCAGGCTTTAATGAGCTTTAGAGAGTCGTAGAAATTGATACATTAACTTATTCATATGGATTAAACTTTTGCTTTGTTGTTAGAGTGGAGAGATCACACAGTTTACATGATGGCAAATTCTTGAAAGAAGCCAGATTAGTTCTTATTTAACAATGAGCTGTCCCACTGAGTTCATCCTTCTTTTCTATCTTAATGTTTGATGACTTTCCAGGAAATAAGAGGATAGCTTGTGCTTTTCAAATTAGTGCTGTTTTAAAACACTTACCTTGTTATATAGCTCATCTTGTAAAACTTTGGAAGGCTTTGAACCCCTTCATAGTCATTATTGTATGCTTTCTGACTTTAGTATCAATCTACATCAGCTCACTTTTCTCCCCCCTCTGTCCTTTATCACACACAAAAAATATAAATAAAAATTTTAAAGAAAATATTCTTCTCTGAGCATCACTTCAACTTCAGACTGCAGTCTGAAGTCTGGACCTGACAGTTCTCCAAGTTCACTATGTTTCACAGATGTTGGCTCTCAAGTAAGAAATTGTACCAGTCAGTCTCCAAGTGGAGGATCCCAGCTGGTCTTAGCATGATGAGCAAGTGTCAAGTGGAAAGCATTCTAGTGGACAACCATGCTCCCAACCTGAAATAATTGCCAGGAGCCTGAAGGGCACAGGCAAGAATAGGAATGAGGAATGAACTCAATTTTATGCCAGCTGACTTCTGTAGGTGCTGTGTGAGGACAAAGATATGTTGCAGTGACGTGGCTTAGAGGTGGCAAAGGTGAGCCAATTTTGGTAATAGATTGTAGTTTGGGTCTGAAAGGAGAACTCAAAGAATGGAGCTTCTTGCTGGGTATTGAAGGGCCCAGAGGCTAATGGTGAAGAGCAGTAATAAAAGGAATTTAAGTGGGACTGATGATTCTTCATCTTGTGAATACAAATTTTAGAGTTATTTTGGGGTCCTGATTTGGGATTAGGTATAAGGTTCAGAAAAGGAGGAATGCACTTGTTTCTTGGATAGGGTTATGATTCAGGAGGGAAGGGGTCTAAGAGTTTGCTTTATTTCTGGAACATCGAGGAATATGATACAGATTGGTTCCAAAAAAATAGGTTATCAGTGGCATAAGTGATCTGGCTAAGTTTAATCCTGAGCTCAAGTTACTGTTTAGTGATGATAAGAGAGACCTTTCTTGGTTTATCTTAATGGACTTCCTTTTAGAAGAACTTTTCTATGTCTTGATGAAGTTGCAGTTTTTTCATATTTTCAACCAGTTTGCTCTCTGTGTTTGATATTTGGGAAAATAATGCATCTGAGAAATACCTTCATTTTTTTATAGGAGACATGGAGTTTCTCTGGTGTGAGAACTTAAATATCACAGGACAAACTTGGTGTTTGCATTTGTTCTGAGCAGCTGTTCTATAAAATGATAAACACTGCATCTACTGGGGGAATTATAAAGATGGGCTAGAATAAAATAGACCATTCTCCTTTGGCCCTGCCTCAGGAAAATGAACATTTCTTAGCATGTGCTCTGATTGGAACTATGAGGACATGGAAAGCTTATCTTGAGTTTGTCTCCTAGGCCATGCTCAAATTCAGGGAGTAACTACTGGAAAGCAGAGAAGGGATTTCCCAGGCAGGGTGTTGTTCATGCCTCTGTGCATATTTGTTTTTTAGTAGGCGTGCTAGTAAGACAAACTGGAATGTGGTGTCAACTAAATATGTTTTTAAAAAATGTAGTTAACTTGCAGGTCAAGATATTTAGTGCAGAGACATTAGTGATATTTGGCATCTGTCTCAATACCAGTGTTTTCTTTTGCCAACATTCTTTCTCTGCAACAGAAGTCACACAGGTATTTGTTGTTTGTTCATGCAATGTGTATGTTTTCCTTGTCTTTTTTGGTTAAGCCTAAATACCACATCTGAGTTCCTTTATACTCAAATCAACAAATATTTTGCACCTCAGTGCAGTTAAACCTATTGTTTACTTTCTTCCCTTGTCCAGGCATTTTATTTTTCAGACTCTCCATTCTACCTTCTGGATATTTCTTGAGCAAGATACCTTTAGGTATCTTTGTGTCATTACTTTTCATTTTCATTTGTTTCAAACAGTACTAGACACATTATGTAAGATTAAATTCTCACTGTCCTCTGCATAACAAGAAAGTACCCAATTTGGAACCAAATTTCAACCAATCTCTTAAATACTAGCGATTTTGGTTAAAGATTTCCAATAGAAGTACTGGGGCATTAGCTGGCTTTTACAACTCTGCTTATTTGGAGAATATGCCAGCTAATTGCTAGAGGAAGTGTGTCTAATAGTACAAAAGATGTAGTTGTTAATTCCAGCTATTGTGAGTGGACTTGGGGGAAGGTTTTTTTCAGATGTACAGCTTTCCAGTTATTGAAATTCAGGACCTTGGATTTGACCATGATTTCTGCTTCATATTCCTGTATCCTGTGATTATTTTTTTCAAGGATCTGGACTGTATTTATATATTTGTGATACTTGTCTGTTGAGCAGCTGCTGGAAAAGAGACAGTGGTACAAGTGAACAGCCATGTACAAGTGAGACAGAAGATGACAGGAAAAGGTTGTACTGGAGGGAAAGGGGTAAAAGGATTTCATTTTGCCCACATGAGAAGAAAAACAAAATTGAGGCCAGGCAACTGGGCTTTTTAGTTATAAGACCATGACAAAATAACATCGTGGCACTATAAATTAATAATGCAACTTCATCTAAAACTGTACATCTTTGGTACAGTTGTCTAGATACACAACAATAGTATGAGACTACAAAGACAACTCAATTATCATGACAAAAAATCTGTTTTAAATGTTGTATCTAATAAATCAAAATAAATAGTAATATAGAAAGATCAAATGATGAGTGGTATATATAGTTGATAAATTAGCTGCTCTTTTTCTCTCTTTCCTATGATAGGAGACCAAGGATACAGCCAGAGAAATAGAAATGAAGATGCTTAAATTGTTTCACAATCAGGTCTCTAGTTTGTTTTACAGATTAAATTCTTTCAGCTAAATGTAATTCATCAACTGTGAGCACTCGTGTGGTGAAATTTGTGTTCATATGGTTGTGGGGTTTTTTATGCAGTAAACTTTTGGGACCGTTGCCAAAACATGTTTTCCAAGAAGTGCAGGGTGGCTTCTCCTCCCCTCTGCTTGTGAAGGTAGTTTTGAAACAATGATTTATCAACTTAAGAAACAGAAATAGTACATGTGATCAGTTGCAGTTAATGATGAATAAGCAGAACGTTCATTGTAATGAATACTGATTGTTTTCAGTAATTCATGGGTAACTTGTAAGCCAGAGTTTTTCTCTACAAATTATTTGATGGACGACGGCTAATCTCTCATACATTCAAGAAAAATTGTGATTGTATCAAGCACAGTTTGGAGACAAAAGAGAATTAAGTTCATTGACTGACTATACACCCTGGAGTAGTTTTTTATCAACACCATTTAGTTTTTATTCATGCAGTGATACTGGCAGCTCTTGTGACAAAAGTTTTAATGAAACGAGCGATAGACTTCATCTGGATTCTTCAGCTTTCTATGCTGATGTGGGCTTTGAATTTAACATTTGTTCTATCACCCTCATAATGCAGGTCTTTTTTGGACTAACTTCTTTAAGCTAAGACTGATAACATTCAGAATTTTTAAGGTATCTGTGCTCATTTTGGTCATTAGGTAAAATTAGCACCAGTAGTTTGGTATTGCAAATAGTCGAATGAGTGAATATAACCTTAGGACACGGAGCTGTGGGGGTAATGAGAAAGGAAGTCAAAGCCTCTGTGTGGTGAACAAAGCTTTGCTGTATCTGAACAGGAAAGCATAGATTTTTCTGTGCATTGTTACACAAAAACTAACTGGCTGATAATACAAACACTGATAGCAAATAATTATTTTTAAAATTGTGTATGAACATCTGTGATAGGGAGTCAGTGTGTGAAAGGCAAGAAATAGGCAATAAGGAAAAAGTTTTGGGAATCTAGGCTGTTTATGGCGTTTGTGCAACTTCCAGCTACGTGGTTCTAATAGCCAGCAAAGTAAAAGTACTTTGTGGTTTTAAACGTTATTCTAATTATTTTCTCTGACTTTGTCCAGTAAAATGTATTTCTTTATCTGATTGCACCAGAATTACTTCTTTTAAGGTTCAAGAAACAGGAGTGATTGCCAGGTTTTCACTGAAACCTGACAAAGACATTTGCTAGCTCATAGTTCATGAGCAATACTTTTGCAAAAAGATATGACAGAGCTGTGTAGTTCATGTAATTGAAACTTTCAGTGACTTAGTTCTGATATTTATTCTTTATTTATAAAGTGGCACTGAGGAAAATTTTTAATACCTTCAGTTTAGTTTCTCAGCCTGATGAGTCTGTTTTTTAATGACTAGATGAAACCTTCCCCATCCTGAACCATTGTCCTTCAGCTACCAGAGCCATGCTTTGTGAATGTCATTGAGCCCTTTGCTTTTTCCTGTATTGGTTAGTCACTCTTTTGGCATGAAAATAGCAGTCCTGGAGGGTTAGCAGTCTTGCTGACTGGTTTTTATATGTGCCATCTAGAATTACTCCTGCTGAAAATAACCAGTAACCAAAAGCCACAATGTATGAGAGATGAAAATACTTTCTTAAATCTTTCTTAAAGCTTAAACTCAGCTATAACTAATCAGTTTGATTTCTAATAACTATTTTCAAAATCCCCAAAAATCTAATGGCAGAATAGCTTGGCAAATGCAGGCTGAAGTTCGTCTTCCCTGAACATCACCATTTCCAAGCTCCTGCTCCTGACATTTTGCTTTGTGTCAGGTTTGCTGTACCGAGGAGAACAGGGAAGAGCTTCCTCTTGAGAGTTGCGGCAGAGGTTTTTGCTTAATTAACTGGCAGAGAGGATGCCTGAGAGTGACAGACAGTGCCTCCTTCAGTCCCCAAGTGAGGGGTGTTAATTTCCTGTGAAACACAGGGGAACATATTCCCATCAGTGTGTCCATACAACTCTTAGTGATGCTAATGAGAGCTGGGTGCTTGTATCAAAGGGGAAATTGCTATCTGTGTGCCAAGACTGCATCCCGAATCAGTGAACAGTGGAATTACATCGTCTCACTGGTTCTTTTTTATGGATCGTGTCTTTCAGCAACATCATTGTTTTTTCTTCTGTTGCTGTAGCTATCCTAAGCAAAGTTTTCCTAAGAAAAACCACAAAATAATCTAGTATCAATTTTGTCAGTATGCCACATAAAGTGCTGAAAATCTGCAATTTCTGGGAAAATAGCAGAGGGGAATTTTGGCAGGTCAAACGGGTTCTGCTAGTCTTGCTCAAAAATAGTGGTGAATTTGTTTCATGCAGATAGCTGTTTGTTTGAAAGCTTCCTTTATTTCAATATGAAAGTGATTCATCCCCCTAATCCATCACTGGAATTCTCTGCTACCATCCAAGACACTTAAAGGAATCACATTTACAGTTCTAATTGATAGCCACTGTTTTGACAGGCAAACAGATTTCTCCTCCCAGTGGCTTCATGCAGTTGGCCTCCAGCAGACCTTACCATTAGCACAATTCTACTGAAAAGAATATAGAAGCTAATAATAAATCTGTAGGGAAGGATGTTAACCACAAACTACTATGTCTAATTAGTAATGTACAATAGCCAAGGCCAGGGAGGGAAGGTATTATTTATCAGAAGAACTGATTTTGACAGTTTAAAAATGCACAAACATCTATTATTTGTTATGCCAAAACACATCTTTCAAAATACAGTATATATGTAAATCTCTTACTTTGGCATTGTTTTGAATGTTACTGCTTTGTAAAAATGCCAGCTATAGTAGAGGCAGAGAGGTGGAATTTGTGATGCTTTAACTTTAGAAGTCCATTGTGAAACCTAAAAGCAAGTCATCATAGGTCTTTTCTTTACCTTTACAATCTCCCTTTCCTATTTAAGAGCCAACCCTCTCCCTCTTATAAGTTTCCCTTCGAAAACATCTCTTCTCTATGAACTGTCTCTTAGTTCAGAGTTTTTCAAGTTCTCTGAGCTTGAGCTCAAACACAGGCTAATGCCTCCCACTGAGAAAGAGTCGAGACCATTTTGGTAGCTCCGCTACTGTGGAGATCTCTGCATGTCTTTGCTGCACATTGCTCCTCAGAGGCAAGAGTGCTTGTGCCCAAGACATTCCTTTTGTGCAGTCTCCAGTAGAAATCTCCAGGAAGAGGTATTTTTGTAGCAGTGCAGGAGTAGGGCATAAGAAAGGAGTGTGGAGCAAGGAGGAGGAGAGTGTGTTAGGGGAGAAAAAGGAAATTAATGAGAACTTCAAGGAGATATGGGGGACATAGTCAAGGGGAAAAAGAAAAAGCATCATAGCAATCTGGTTGGAAAATGAGGCAGGTAGATATGCAGTGATAATGTAATCATAACTCTGAAGTGATCAGTAGACAGAGAGAATAGGATCTTTTAAACTGGGCAAGTAATTTTTACTCCTCCTGGCTCAGTTTCTTCGTTTTAGAATGGATGTGATGAAATACACTCAACATTAACTGCTCATTAGAGTCACTACATTCCATAGAGAATGGAGCCTTCATGAAGTCTGGGGTGTTGTCTAATTTAAAACATGGGGAGAGGAGTCCTCTCTATTCCTGCTATTTTTCAAGGGTCATGTTTTTCCTTGGAGATCTCGTTGGAACCTGCAATGTGCAGTTTCACTTCATGAAAGTCAGATAAGCCCCAACAAATCCCCACTGTGGCATGTAAGGGGAGGAAGGCACGTGATTTGGTTGAGAAGGTGAGCACTGCAGTGGTGAGATGATTAGCAAGTCTGACACCTCGAAATATCATGGCTCTGAGTGCAAATGTAGCAGGTTTTCAGTTTTGTTTTGCAAATGTCGTATATTTAATTTGCCTCATGAGTTTTGTATCCGCAGTTCTGATAATGTCACAGTTTTATATTGTTTTTCCATAGCCAAGAGGGCTGAGCAAGAAGTTTTGTAGTGCGAGTGGAGACTCATCAGTAGCTGAAATACTAAGAAAAGCACCAAATACCATGAGAGTTATAAGAAAAATGAAAAGTCCTTCCCCTGATAAACATGCATAATACAAACATATACTACATATATATGTAGTTGATACTTTAGTGAGTTCTGGGTTCATGTGGCTAGTAATAGGGGAAAGAGACACACAGCATAGGAGAAAACATGAAACAGAGAAGAAGAAACTCAGCAGCCTGTTCTTGTCATGTTTGGATCTCAAAGAGCTATGTTTTAGCTCCTTTCAGTTGGTCTTTTCCCTGAAAGACCACCTTCAAGTGGTTCTCAGTCAGAAACTGCATTTATTTTTTTTCCTGCCTGACAGAGAATAACAAATTTCCAGAAAAATTAGTAACTGACCTAACTGCCTACTTCTCTCTTTCTTTTATTCTCTTTTTGTGAAGAGTTGAGAAAATGGGTTACTACAAAATGGAAATTAAGAAAGCAGTCAAGGGCTTAATCATCTGGTCCTTTTCCTTTGCTTTGAGTATGGAGTTGCCATGCCCAAGCCATGGGTGTGATTGTCATGTTCCTCTGGGCTTGGCAGGTTGGCATTTGCAAACTCCATACAGAATAGGTATAGCAATGTTTCTCTGCACTGTCTGAAACAGAATTAGTATTCGCTTCAGAAAAAAATTACTTGCTTGTAAGGTGGAACCAAGAGGGGAAAATGACTGATGCTGTATGAATGTAGGGACAAATAAGAATATATGGGAATAATTTCTTACTTGGTTGGAGGGTAATTCCACAGTCTGGTGGACAAACAGGCAGGGCTTGTTGCATTGGACAGACCATAAATTGATTTTTTTTTTTCCTCCTTTTGATCAAGCTGTAAATCACAGCTGTCGTCATTTACTGCAGATTTTTTTTTGTCGTGTATGTGATGTGGGATGCAGAATTCTTGTCCTGGTGACCAAAAAGACTAGCAACATGGTCATTGGATGATTAAAACATCATTTCATGGAAATAGATGCACAGCTGCCATTCAACATCATGATTTTCCTGGTCAGATAATAATAGATAATAATTTATAAATGATTCAACACTAAGACTACCTCAGCATGTTGTCTAAAAATAAGTTTCTTGAAGTATAAAGGATGACTCTTGACATCTGCCTTCTATTGTCTATATTTACATATTAGTTGATGAGAGTTATTCCATTCCATTGGTTCAGTGGATGGACTTCATTGTTTTGCAGCAACCACTTCTAACTCAGGTGCCCCAAGTCCTAGGGTTCCATCACGTTCCTTGGGGGTTGTCTTTGGTCATTTTATATACTGCAGAAGTAAGATTTGATATATGGTACAGCTGAATGGGACTGCCCCACTGGTAAGAATCCCCTAGTACCTAATTACCAGAATGAGTTATAGTATATGTGTAGTATATATATACTTCTATCTAAATTAAGAGCAAGTTTTACATTTAAAAAATAAGGTTATGGGGCTCAAAGGCTTTCAGAAGATGGGTAAGAAGATTTTGGGGTAATTGTTTAGACTGCCTCTGCTCTGCAAAAATTTCTAGGCAGAAGGTCGACCTCTTGTATTTCACATGGCAAACAGCCTCCAGTTTTTTATCTGATACTGAAACACAGATAATATCCGAGGCAATGATACCAGCAATGAAGATTTTCCTTTATTGCTGTCCATATGGTTGATACTCTCAGAGTAAACTTCTCTATGTAATTTAGGGCTTCTGTTTGACATTTCATTTCTATGTGTGACCCTCTCCACTGAAGATTATGGATTATTTACCTGTGAGGTGTTACAGCAAGCAGCTTCTCAGATTCAATGCTGGGAATTCTTTCATTAGCCCTTAAAACTCTGAACAATGTGATGATCCAAGCATTAATACAAATGTGATTAACTGTCTTTTCTCAGCTTTGTTTGCTTTGTTCTACTGATGCCTACGAGTTACATAATAAGTAGCATGTACAGGGTCTGCATTAAAGGCACTTCCACATTGTAGCAGACTTCATGGCAAATTTATTTTCCTTTTAGCAAAACTTCAGTGGGGAAAAAAATTGCACTGTTGATTTATTTTGAATGAACTCATGGAAGGCTTACGAAGTATGCCATGTGGAAAGCTCCTTGAAGTGCTGAGGGTTAATACTCTCTGCTCTTAATTTCAAATTCCAGATAAATATGGTTTCAGCTTTGATCTTATCTGGACTAATTCTTTGTCACTGTACTAATTAATTCAGCATGCTGCAGAAAAGATGCTAATTTGGGCATCAAAGAAATAAACGGGTGGGGGGAGGTTTTGTTTAATCAGAGTTTTAGAAAGATAAGTTTTACTCCCATTAGGCTGGTTCTGGAAGTTCAGTCATTTTATTCTAGCTCCAGCAGTCTGATACAGTAAATAAAAAAATAAATTAAAAGAAATTTAAAAATAGCACTTGTTTGCTTTATTTTGACATAAGAGGAGCATAATAAGGTGGATTTCTTTATATTTGCAATTTTTGCATAACTTCTTTTCCTGCTGATCATAATCAGTTTTACTCTGATAATGGTGATTATCTCCCAAAATATTTTGAAGGTGGCTAAAGGTGCCTAAGCTTCCCTGTTTTTTGCTGCAAGAAGCTATTGCTTTTGCTGCTCTCCCCTTGGTGCTGCCCTGGGAATGAGCTCCAGCAGTGTTCATCATCTTATCAGGGCTTTGCTCTCACCCTGCCAAAGCAGTTTCAAAACCTGCTCCCGGGCAAGGCTTTGTCATGGGGAGGTCTTGCTGCAATAGGTCTTGCACACTAGACGGGAGGTGACATCTCAATGTTTCTGAAGCTAAATCCTCCACAGAGGGAATGGGATCCACTCACTGGAAGCATGGGCCTGGCAGAGGGGCAAGGAATAGAGATGCTTACCCCTCCCGGCTGTCCTTTTACCATAAGTTTAACTCATGTCACAGAGGTACTTTCATCTTCTGGGATATTGGTGAAGATTTGAAGATTATTGCCCGTTCTCAAATTGTCAAACCTGTTTTACTAGAACATGTTCTTTTCTTTCTGTAGCTTTTTCAGCCATTGCAAAATTCTTGGTCCCACTGGCGTAATACTCAGTGGCATACTTCTGTCCATTAAGTAAACATTTAGTAACAAACCTTTTAGGTATTTAGAGAGGCACTAAAATGTGAAAGATGTATTTCATTAATGCTGCTATTAACATAAATGTAAAATGAGCCTGGCCTGTAATCACCAACAAGTCTGACTCACTAAGGATCTTTACAGCAATGTTTAATACTCTGTAAAAGTGTATGTATGAATGTGATTAATCAAAGCACAGCGCTGCTTCTAGAGTATTTCTTCTGCCATAAAAGCTGAGTGATAAAATAACTTAAAACACACGGTAGTAGTGGCAGTTAATAAGCTTTTTATAGTCCCTGTGTGGACCTGAAAATCATACCTTATTAGTATCTTTATCTTTCTTTCTCACTCATTCATTCTTACTCACATTTAAATTTAATTTTAAGGGTTATTTCTAGTCTTTCATAAGGGACATGCTTTAATAATCTCAGCATTTTCCTCCATTTTGCTGTGAAATGACTAAGAGTCAGAGCTTTTCTTATATGTACTTTACAGATCACTCTGGTTTTTTACAGATAATTTCTGGAGATGTAAAGATTTTATGACAGTGTTAGGCTTTGTATCTTGCTTGACTGTGTCATAGGCTCTCTTGAATTAATTTCCCACAGATGTTTGTACTTTCATTATGCACCCTTTAGCTGCAGTGGCACCTCCTGATCTGGGGTAACTGAATTGGCTAAGAAATCCAAATGACTGAATTTAGTCAGCAAGCTGCTTAGGGGTTCCACCCTCCAGATGTTTCTCCTTCTTAGAAGTCTGATACTTTATAGACCTGCCTGCTTTTTAATCCTTGATGCAAATATCAACACATTTGAGATCTGGAAGGCCCCGGCTCCACACAGAAACGAAGTGTTGCCATGACCACAGTTTTAGGTCTTGCATGCAAGACATTTATCCCAAGTATAACAGAGCAGGTCTATAGTAGGTTTGTTTTCATTTTTATCTCTTAGAATCCTTGGAAAGAAACATGCAAATGCTTTAATACTATAGCCAGTAGAATGGCTATAAATACTGCAGGAAGACAACATATCTTTGGTATTCAGATACTTTATTCCCTTAATGTTTCTAAGGGGAAAAATTTTAGTTGTTTGCAGGGCACCTTTTGAAATTAATAGAAACAGGATAATGCCTCACTTTTGCACAGCCTGTTTTCAACAGTCACATATGGGCATTTCCCATAAGGATGAAGTGCTCAAAGGTCTGATCACATAAAGAAAATCCCTTTATGCTTTATTTACAGGAGGACTATGCTCTGAGTAGGTGAAATATTAACTTTTCCAACTGAAAATTATACTAAGGTTAATAGGGCTGTAACATCTTTAACAGTACTTCCCAGGCATTTACTGTAGATAATCAGAGAGCTGGTGCAGTCACTCAACCTGGGAAGACATGGATTTATTTCCTTACTGTCATTACGATTACCAGTGGTTTCATTTGACATAAACTGATTATAGATGCATATAGAATGAGAGGATACAGCTGATCCATTTGTTTTTAGGGTCTTCTAGTTATATTTCTCCATTTTCTATATAAGGTCTTCAGAGTAATAAATCCATCAGTAACTAAGTTCAAGGAGTTTGACTGCACAGTATAGCAAAACAGACATTTTAAAAATTCGTGTACGTTTTTTCATTAATGTTTTTATTCTGCTGACAACAGTATTAATACAGAAGGCAGATTTTACCACAGTTCAATTATTTGTTGCCTGGAGAATTGGAAATTTCAAATCCTAAAGCCATTCAGTTTTCGTAGAATTTTAATATGGATTTGATTTATTCCATAGTATAATTTCGACAAGAGATTTTATTCTGTCCCTGTTGAAATCAGTGTAGGGCCTCACTCCAATATCAGTGACAACATGATCACACCTAGTTGGGCAGCAAGTAATCTTACTACTTTTTTTGTTGTTGTTGTTCCTATAGGCAGTAGAGAACCAGTAAACCTGTAGTGCACAAACCCATGCAAAATTACCATGAGTGGAAGTTAATTTTATCATTGGAAGTCCATGGTAATTAGAATGCATCAGTGAGCAGGCCATAAATTTTAGGACAGGGTGTATAAATTCAGGCAGAGATGATACTGGGTTCTTTGATGTTTAAGGTTGTCTGCATTTTATCACTTTTCTTAACAGTGTTAAACTTTTTGCTGCTTTTATTTTCTGTTTGTGCAAGAGTTTGTTGAACTGAAAAACATAACAGTAAGAGAATGGAATGAAAAACAATAATAAATAGAATGGATTTTTATGGTATAGCATTGTGTAAAAAGAGGCAAAAAAACCCCCACATCTGAATATTTCCCTAGCTGTGAGCAATGTGCTGCATATTTAGTATAACAGGTCAAATCTTGTAAGCCTGCTCAAATCCTATCTGAAGCCAAAATTAGCAAAAAAACCAGTCGTAGAATGATATAATGGTTTGGGTTGGAAGGGACCTTAAAGATCACCCAGTTCCAACCCCCCTGACGTGTGCAGGGACACCTTCCACTTGACCAGGTTGCTCAGGGCCCCATCCGCTCTGGTTTTGAACACTTGCACCAGTGTCTTACCACCCTCACAGTGAGGAATTTCTTCCTAATATCTAGTCTAAACCTACCCTCTTTCACTTTAAAGACATTTATCCTTATCCTATCACTCCTTGCCCTTGTGAAAAGTCCCTCCCTAGCTCTCTTGTAGGCCCCCTTTAGGTACTGGAACGTGCTATAAGGTCTCCCCTGGAGCCTTCTCCAGGCTGAACAACCCCAGCTCTCTCAGTCTGTCTTGGTAGGAATGGTGCTCCAGCCCTCTGATCATCTTTGTGTCCCAGCTCTGGACTCACTCCAACAGGTCCATGTCCTTCATATGTTGGAGGACCCCAGAGCTGTATGCAGTACTCAAGATGGGGTCCCACAAGTGCAGAGGGGCAAAATCACCTCCCTCAACCTGCTGCCCACGCTGTTTTTGATGCAGCACAACAACAAAAGTTGTTTTCATCAAGACTAACTCACTATTCCCAGTTTATAATTACACCGGAACATGCCAATTTTATGGCAAGAGCAGCTCTACCAGCAAACAGCAATGTTTTTGCAGAAAGCTGTCATGCTGACAATTATTGCAATCAAAATTGTCACTTCATTTTATTTAAAATGTATTTCCCTAGTAAGCAAGAAATAATATCTAGACTTGAAAAGGATGTATGCTGAAGATTTTTTGGGATTTTTTTACATTTCTCTCGAGTATGCAACATATCCAACTTCAGCTCCCTGCAGCAATACAAAATGCCCAAGAATAATGTTTTCAAAATCAATACATGCTACAGTTGAATATGAGACTCCACAAGCCCATAATTGAAACTCTGGGAGAAAACCAGGCAGCCGGAATATAAACAAAGTACCAGAGTTGGACTATGACCAAGATGCAAGTGCTAATTCAGCCTCTAGAGAAAACTGCCATGAGACCTTCCCTACCTGTGCAAGAGTCAGAAAGCAGGGGTGTTCTCGGAGCAGGCTGCTGGTGCTCATCCCCAGGTGACTTGTTGTTTGGCTGCCTGGCATCTCTGTAGAGAGCCATACATGCAGTTTTATCTAGCTTTTCTTTTTACCTGGGTCACTTCATATCTATAAGCCCTTCTCACTCTATATGTACAGCCTCTCTCTCTTGTGTCTCCTGTCTGCTGCCTTCACTGCCGCCACCGCCTTCTGATGGGGTTTGTGACTCCACAGTCTCTTGGAACCACTGGAACTCAGAAAGTAGCAGGGAAATTGGTGTGCTGCTCTACACTCAGGAAAAGCAAAAGTGTGGAAAGTATGTGCTGTATTTCTGGAAGCACCAAAAGGAGTAGGGACCATAAAAAAAGAACTGAAGATTGTTTGTAGATGAGATGTATGTATGTTTTGAGCCAAGGATCCCTCAAAGAGTACAAGACACCATCTATCTTCATTGCTACACATAGGAAAAAAGAGAAAACAATGCACTGATAGGACTCTTTCTGCTCCCCAGCACAGTCCATGACAGAACTATGATAAAGCATCTCATGTACCTGTAGTATTTGCCCTTTTTATTAGCACCACATGCTACATGTCTGTCTCTTGCAGCCATCATTCCAAGTTCATATTGTCTGGGAGACCTACTGCAGAGTTCCCGATAACTTTGTTTGACCACAAGCTCAGAATTATTAATTAAATTCACAAAAAATTCGGATCCTTAGCTTATGAGCCTGACTTGGTATTTGCAAAATTTCTGCTTTCATCAGCGGAGAAACCTGAAGTCAATGATTTACAGCTTAAGTATATGCACAGTAGTTCAGCTATTCCACTTGAGGCAGTTTGGGCTGACATGAAAAATAAAAAAAAAAATCACCAAGGAAATGCTTCAGAGTTTCACAGAGGAGTTTGCAGTTTTGAGTCAAAGTAATTAGTTTGCAATATAGTATTTTTAATTTAAAAATAATTACTTTTCTTTACATTATTGTCATGCATGCAAGGATACATTAATTTGCAGGGGAAGACAGACTGATCATTTACTTACTTGTGGAACTGAGAATTTCAAATTGGGGGAGAGGAGGGAAGCTTTATATACCTTTTGGTCTATACTTAATGAGCATATTTGACCCCAGTATTTTATCTAACTTCATCAGAAATTAAATGCAGCTCCCCAGTTCAGCCACCCCTTGTAGGCCATGTAAAGCAGACTTGTTATGCATATTTGTACAGTGTATAAAACAACAGTGGAAGCCCTGAGCCCACTGGGGCCTCTGGAGGACTTTCACAGCATAAATATTACATGATAGTATATTACTAGGCAGAAAGAAAACCCTAGAAGTTTAAAAAAGAGCTCTTAGGAACTGTCTCGTTTTGTACTCTTGGAACATAGATTTTATTCTTTCTGAATTTAAGCAAAGAACAAATCCAGAAATTATGGTCAATCATGAATGAGAGCCAGTAGTTACTGTTAAGAGCAGAACATGTGGTCCAGTCTGGCTGCTGACACCACAGCCACTGCAGATTACTTTCAGAAACTTTGTCCTGTGGCAAAAAGAACCTTCAGCCACTTTAATATGTGCCATATTAATATTCCAGCCCTGCAATGCCTTGCATTTCAGGGTTGGTGGGACTTTTCAACTTTGTTTCAAGCAATTGCTTTCAAAAGTACACGGTCCAAATCAATTGTAATCAGTCCTTTCTCTTGCATATGGCCCAGGTAATATTGATAACTTATTTTGCAATGTGGGAAATTTATGAGTGACTAAGATAAAACCCCAGTGTTTTTATTGTCGTAAAATTTCTGTGGTTTAGATGAGTACTGGTTTTTCTTCTAGTAGTTATTTCCTCGTGACTCCTTCCTTGATATCTTTAACAGATTTGGAAAGAAAAAAGAAGATAGAAGTGGGAAAGCAGATCAGAAGGGGAATACAAAGCAAGGCATGCTTAAAGAGGAGGAGCTGGAGAAAATGAAAGATGAACGTGAAAGGTGAGTAAATGGCAGCAGCATCTTTGTTCATTGAGTGAAAAACTTCAGAGCAAGTGATTGCCTGAAGTAACAGCCAGCCAGCCTGGCTGGAGATGTTCCAGACCGTGCCTGCTGGCAGTCAAGTCCAGGCAACCTTGAAGTCTGCTGTTAATTTTTACTATTTTTCTACTTTAAAAGCTAGTGAGGTATCTAGTTGCTGTAGTGCTGTTACTGGATATGCTTAGCCAGTGTTTTAAGTATTTAGTTCATCTAAGTTAAGTAGTGTCAGGAGAAACTTTGTACCATTTGTTTTAAAATTTCTGTGCCGTGTCCTTGATTTTGCCAGATTGATGAGTGCCTTTATTTTAAACTGCTGACTCCCAATTTGGATACTGGCAATTTGAGAGGTATGTGTCCTTCATTTTAAAGAAGCCAGTGTCTTTTATTAGGATCCTGGCAAGCTAAGAAGCATGTATCCCATCTGTTAAAGGACCAGTGTCATTTACTAAAATGTTGGCAGGCTGCAAGGAATGAACCCTTCTGTCTAGGGGTCTAATGTTCCAATTGGACACAAGATAATTGTTCTTAATATTTCTTTAGCATTGCATGCTTTTTTTTTAATTACAGTCACTGATTGACAGTAACTTGGTACGGCTGCATTAGAAACTGGCAGCTCAATGTCTTCATCATTCTGGTTTCTCTAGTAATGATTTAAGTTTTGACCTGGAAGAGTTTGTGACTGAAATGGAGAACAGCAGGTGTGTTGAGAAGTGGATGAACAAGATGATATTTTTAACTCACTTATTTGATTCTTCTTCTGTAAGGCACAGGAATAGAAATATCACCCTTTTATATCAGATAATATCAGGTAATACGTCTTATATGTTTGGAGGATTCAAATTTAAAAATAAAAAAGAAAAAGAAAAAAACAAAAAGCCACAAAACCAAAATAAAATTTAAAAAAATTTAAAAATATTAAAAAAAAAGAAAGAAAAACAGAAGAAGAGTGAAGAAATTTTCTCTGTTATCCTCAAAGGAATGCAACACATGCTGTAAAAACAAGCAAGAGCATAGCTCTGTATGTTTGCTCACATAAGACTACTTACAGGCTGATGATTGAACCCTTCTTGAGTTGATCATAAAACAGAAGAGATTTTATTATCAGAGAAAATTACTATTATTATTATTATTATTATTATTATTATTGGGAAATTATATAAAGGAGTTACTTCTCATGTGTGGGTAAGAACTGTTTGTAAAATTGATTAAAATCACTAAGGAAACATTACCTGACTTGAAGGTAATTCGGTCCTTTTGCTTAGCTGTTGACTGTTCATCTAGTGATGATGTTCAATAAGACAAGTTTTATAGCTCTGTCCCAATATTTAGTAATTCTGTAATTTAGTAATTCTATAATTCAAGTCCAAGATTTTAATGCACATATTGGCAAAGAAAATCCTGTGGCACATCCATACCATAGATCATCTGTTTCTATGACTTCACTAGCTGCAATCCTGCATACTTGGTCTCATATTTATGAAACTAAGCTTCACTGAAGCTTAGTAGAACACAGTCATATTTTCAAATCTGTTCTCGTTGAGACTGAAATGAGCGTATGTTAAAACTACTGGAGGCGTAATAGTAGAACAGTCTACAGAAATGTAGAAAGTTTTGTCCCCTGATACCTGTGATCAAATCCTGTATTTAACAACTTGAACAAAATAGAAATTGCTTTTCTAACGCTTAACCTTTCTAGAATTAACACACACCTAATTTTACTTTTCCAAGATTAGCTGTATAAATTCTTGTTCAGATCCTCAATCCAATTATTACAGTCTTAAAGTCAGGCTTTTTGCCCAAACAGTTTTCTTAAATGCTGACTGCCTGTGTATTTTAGGATCTGTCATACTGAATGATACTATACTTTTTCATCTGACCTTTTTTTTTTTTTTCACAGACCATGTTGTCCATTTTGGACACTAGTGGGAGAGTTTGGAGTAGTTGATTTTTGGACTGGGTGTGACAGGATTAATGATCAAATACTTTTCAGCATCTTAGCAGCTGTGGAACTCACATGGTTTTGGATGTTCGTTTTGCATGCAGTATATGCTTGGCAGCTCTCCAAAAAGCAGAAAACTGTTCCAAGCTCTCAGCTGAGAAATATTTTTCAGTAGGAAGTGCATATTCAGTTTACAGGAGTAGGTCGTCTCTTACAGTTTTGCAGAGTTTTTTGATTGGTGTTGGATAGGCACAATAATACTTCACAAAATTTCAGAGACAGGCTTTCTGTAAAGGCTGCAGCCTTCTTCCAGAAATCTTGACAAGCTTTAGACGTGCAGAAATGTCAAATGTGTTCACCACACAATTATGGGCTGGCCGTGCAGTACAAACTCAGGGACTCTGGCTCTGACAGGAAACATCAGATCTTACGTAGGTGTGCTGCATGAGTGTGAGTCCATCATGCTTGGAACAGGTTGGATTTCCTGCTTGCACAGAGAAGAAATTGAACAGTGCATGTGCAACAAGTCTGGCACATCCAGAATGTGTTAGAGCTAGTAGGCGTATGCAGACAGAGTGCTCACTCTGTCGTGCAGATGATTCCCAAAAGGATTGGACTTGCTTGCAACTTTGGTCCTCAGCATAAACTTGCCTGGGAACTCCTTTTATGGGCTGCCAAGTTTCAGATTTTAACCTCAAAAAGTGAAAATAAATTTAGTATTTTGCTAGCCTAGTAATTTCTATTTCCATTCCACATTGTCCTAGTCTCTGTTTTCAGTACAACTCTCTGTGCTGTCTTGTAGACGCAGTTCTCTGAAGCAGCTCCACATCCTGCACTGAAATGCTGACATCATTATTTTTTTTACTGCTTATATTCCCTAGCAATCCCCACCAAGATCAAGGTCTCGTTGTGTTCGTTGCTGTTAGGGAAGCTTGGGCCTGACCCTGAGCACTTACAGTTGAGGTGGAAAAGAGAAAATCCGGCAGGAAAAAAAAGTACCCTGTGGGTGGGAATCTGACATGCAGGCAGTGCAGTTGCTTGTCCAGGTTCCTGAAAAGTCCCTGTCAGGCTAAGAATTCATTCCAGACCTCAGCCCCAAGCCTCCTTTCTTTTCAAAGCCACTGCTTTATTATATATGACTGCTACTTCTGCAAGCTTCAGGTGGTGAAGAGGAACTTAGGATGGTAGGCATTCCTTCTTTAGTAATAGCCTTATCTGTGTCCAGTTGAATATGAGTTTGGCACCTCCTCTAAATTATTTTCTTCTTCTCCCTCTACCTCCCTTAGTTTTCGTTGTGCCACAGCAATGCAATGTCACTGAAACTTGACTGGAAAAAGACTGAAGTTTGCGATGGGTCAGGAGTATTGACTTAACTGGTTATGCAGTTTCTGAGGCAGTGTTTTGTCCTTCCTGACACAAGTCACATGCGTCATTGGACTGAGGCCCTATTTTAAATAAACTCATCATTTTGTTCATGCTTCAAAGAGTTTGGCTGTAATAAAGCATGTGCTCCAAAGGTCGAGAATCTGCCCATAAAAGGAAAAAGCAAATGCTATATCTGAAGGTTATTTTGATCAAGCTGACTCAAATCTGTATTTTTAGTGTGTTCTGTGTAAATTACTCAGAATTTGTCATTTTAACAACAAGATGTTTGCTACATTATTCAATACTGAAAGAGGTCTTGTCTCTTCCCTCAAAAAGGTTTCTCTTCATCCCTTCTTCCATCTTTTCCCCACTCATTTGGGGTTGTAGTTTGATTTTCTAATACTTGAAAATCATTGTAAAACAAACTGGATAAATATATTAGATGCTTGAGTTTTACACACAATAATTTGTTTGCCTGTTAGATGCAAATAATGTGTCTATCAATTGAAAGAAAACTATGTTTTCCTGTTTGTTTAGTATTATTTTAACTGGAATATTCCTACTAAGACCCTAAGTCTCTCTTCCAGTAGAATTGAACACTTTCTTGACATTAGAATAAAACCTACAAAATTAAATACCTTGTTGAAAATGGTATGATTTGTAAAAGTAGCATGAGAGTCAGTTAATAAGGAGGCAACCTATGTAAAATATAATCCTCTGCACTTTTTTTGTGGGAGTAGTATGTTGTTTGGTTAAAACAGTCTTGTTTTTTTAGTCCTCATTGGAATTAATTGAGGAATTTTTTTAATAGTATTAAGGTTTGAGTACAGTTTTAGAGAAACAGAAGGAACTTCTGGCCCTTGCTTTCTGAATGTCTGAACTGAATACCAAAGTTACAGGATATCTCAAATTTGGGAAAAAATAAATGTTTTCAGTTTTTATATTGAAGACTGAATTTCCTTTACTTTTCAGAAACCTTCCAGCAATTGAAGAGGATTTCTCTCTTGTCTTATCAGCTCTGATGCTTGTTACCTCTTCCCATAGTTAAAAAATCAATACATATGTTTTTGATATTTGGGAAACAGAGGTTTAATTTTGCAGCTGCAAGATCTCTGCACGAAGGGAATGCATCTTACAGAAATAAAAATATTTAGAGTCCACTTATCTAGGAGAGACTAGTTGGGAGTGAAACTTCATTCCCCTTCCATCAGCATTTGTTTCGTTATATTTAATTACAAACAATTTGTATGTTACTGGAAATCAAAATGAAAACAATAGCTGCATGCATGGCAGTATGGTAGAAAAGCCAAATTGATTTGAATCAAAAGTTGAAATTCAGACTGTTGCAAAAATCAAAGTATGATTTTTTTAAAATGCATAGTACATCTTGGAGCACACTCATACATGCACACATTGTTACCAACACCATGTAGCTTTTGTTCCTGTGTATTCCACTTGCCAAGTCTGAAAGCATTATTATGGCTGTTTATAGTTCATATTGATCTCTGATAAATGCTGGTAATTGCTATTCTCACCATTAAGCTCTGTGCTAAACCACATGTTTTTGGGACTCCTGAGCTTGTGCATCATTATTTATTAAGGGTTAATCCAACATGGTATATCTGTTCATTGAGTATTCCTGACTTTGCAGCACAGCTAGGTCCTGTGGTTTAGACAAAATAAAGTGTTGGATGTGATCCCAGTTTTAATACTCCCAATTTATTATAACCATTGAACCCTGATCAGATCACGGATTGGATTGGATCCCAGTTTTTTAAATGTCCCAATTTATTGCTGGCTTGCAACCCTGATAAGAATACATATTTGATTAAGGCTTCAGTTTTCAAAAATTCCAGTTAATTACTTTTAGATTCTTATTAGATCATAGCCGTGTAGTATGGTATGTTGAAGTTATGAAAAAATTACTGGATGCTGTTGCACAGGTCAAGGTCATAGTTTCATTTTGTGCTGACAGTATGAAGTTATCAGATTTCTGTTTATTACTGTGGCAGTGCTTGCACTGGACAGGAGGACAGATTAATCCCAACCCATTGATTCTGAATGATTCTCATTTTAGATCTGCTGCTGTTCTGCATACCAGAACATGTAATAAAAGCCTACCACGGAACTCTGGGAGATTGATGTTTGGTTATAAGTAGCTGAGGTAGATGGGTCTCACCTACCTTTCACTGGTTTCATTGTAGCATTTAGACTCAAACAGCAATTTTTGAACTGCTTTGTGTGGCTTTTCTACTACTGGAGAGCATTTTTAAGACAGTATTAGGTCTATGGTTGATCCCAGATTGTCCCAGATTGAGAGTATTAGGAACTGATAGCAGAATGGCACATGGAATTGGCCTTTTTCTTTAACTATCACTGTACTATTCCAGGTGTTGCAGATTGATGGAAAGAGCACTTTCTAGGTGTCATAGCTGTGCCCTCAAAATGTAAGCACACAAATTGTCATGCAAGCCATTTAGTGTCCTTGTTTTGCCCTTCATTAAGGCACTGGTTTGCTCTGGAGCCTGTTTTCACAAGCTGTGCCACCTGCCCACCTAAAAAGTCAGAGCAGCAGGAGCAGTGGCCTGGCTCTTGCTTGCTTAAATGGGCCAATGTGTGGTTCTTTTCTGTATATAACAGAGTTTTATTACTTGATGGTTTTGTTGTTTCTGTGAACCAGAAATGCTGCTGTTAGAAACTTGTACTGGCCAGGCTAATGAAGTGGCCAGGGTACTGGCCAACCAGAGCAATAGAGTGCTTTCTAGGAGACAGACTATTCTGGCCTAGGGATTTCTTTGATGCAGTACTGAATGTAGGTCAGCTCTTGCCCACTCCGAAATCAATAAGGGCGTAAGAATTACTTGGAAGCTGCATTTCATTCCTTGCTCTTCCATTTGAGATTTATGACAGTCTATCATAAATCTTTGGCATGCACTTTGAAGTAGTGCCACAGCACAGAATTCCTGTTCTCAGACTCCCTTAGTTACTACAGGATAAAAATGAGAATGCGACTCATGGGGATAGACAGGCAGGAAATCTGTTTGCATGTGTAAATCTCCATAGTGATCTTAAACCAAAATACCTGAAAGTCTTAAAGCATTGACTGCTCAGTCAAAGCTGAATTTTGCTTTCTAATCAAGGACTGTTAATTAGAAACAACCTGTGAATCCCAGACTAACAGATGGAGACTATTCCTGTTCTTGTACAGAAAGATTCTGTTCAATAGGTTCCAGGTTCAATGTTGTAAGTGTAGAATAAAGAAATGTGCCTGGAATCATATCATATCATATGAAGCTAGGCTTGCTCCTTCTGCTACTACAATTTCATTCAAATGAAGGCATAATGTTTATGCAGTTGCAGGGATGGTTGTGCAAACTCATGAGGTCTCACTAACAAGTGGAGCTATGAGTATCTATGTAGGAAATGTTCCAAGAATACCCACTTACTAAAGGACACAGCCCCAGGGACTCAGTAGCTGCCAGTCTTCCTGGGTCTGTCCTGAGCTATGCTACTGCATATGGTTGTGAATGTTGGGTTTTCATGAGCTGTCAAATCAATGTTGTGCCTTCCCATGGTCATTACAGTGTCTCTGGTATTTTTCTCAAGACAGTGTTAACAATCCTCAGTGATTTTGACTGACACCTACTACAGCAATTGCTGGAGCTGAGCTAGGTCACTGGCAGTGAATAAGTTCATAGATGGATGTCTCTGTCTCCCCATAGTTTTTCTGCAGGTATACTGTGGTTACTTTATACTTGTTCACTGTTTATCTGATGAACTTCTCTGAAATAGTTTGTTTGATGTCTCAGTTGGAGAGGTTGTAGAGGTGAATACATGGCTTTGACTGCAGTTGTTATTGTGTGCATTCCTGACATTAAATTCCCAATTACTAAAATATAAACAAAGTTAAGTCTTGCTTTCCAAGAGTATTCTGTTAATTTGATTCTCTTTTCATGACCATTTGTTCCAGAATGAGCTAATGTTCACAAAAAGGACTCAGATATGATATGCACAGCACCTTATTTATCTTTTTAATGGAAAAATACAAATGGCAGCAACCTGAGAATTCCTTTAGTCAGCCCTGAGAATTGGGCCTGCAGTTTACCTATGGGCTGCAAAGTTACTGCAGACTCAAGGCCATTTTGCAGGAGGAGCTCTTAAAGGCATCAGAACATCTCACGTGAAAGATGTCAGAGTAATTTTGACAAACCTGGAATGTTTCCACTCTCTAATCCACATTGTCACAAAACAATGAACATCCTGTTGACAGGAGACTGAGCAACCTGATCTGTGCGCTCAGCCTTGCTTTCAGCAGGAGGTTAAGCAGGATGACCTTCAGAGGGTTCCTTACAACCTAAATTTTACTGATATTATCTCTTCAAAATAATAACTCCAGGGTAGTTGTGAGTAAAGAAAATTACGTAATGCAGTAAAATACAGGCTATAATATACTTGTCTTTTCTGATAGTTGGCTTTCTGTAATCTGTTGCATTTCACCCACTGTACAACTAATGTGGACAAAAGAGAGGCCAGAAAAACTTTTTCTGATTTAACAGCAAAAGTAAAATCCTGTTCTTGTTGAAGTTCACAGGGTGGGGGAAAACACACTGACCTCATTAGAGCCAGGATTTTCTTTAGAGGGCAGGATCCTGTGTAAGTTGGTAATCACTCCTTGTCACCTCTGAAATAAATGGAAGAATATCCAAAGCTCACACTCCGCACTTTGTGGTATGAAAGGGCTGTGTTTAATCTTCAGTTTGTCATAATGTTACGTTTTAAGGTCAGTGTAGCTCTATCTCCTTCTTAAGCTTTTCTGTTCTCCCTTTCTTTACTTAAAACCCTCCAAAGGCAGCTTCTCTGGTCAGTTCAGTATTTTACAGGTATGGGGTAGTTATCCAGAGCAGGCAACATTTTATGCCCTGGTGATTTTTTATTGTTGGGGCAGTTATTGCTGTTACCAGATCTGTCTTGTTACCCTGAGTTAAAGTCTCTTACTTGATTTTGTGGCTTGCCCTTTTTTATTTCTGAGACTGTTTCTGTTCTTGTTTACAAGTACGGATACTAATTATGGGGGAGATGTTCAAATCCAGCACAACAGAATGAACTGGAATGAAGAAACACTTGCATAGCTTATGTGGAAGATGTTTCTGACAACTATGCATCCAGTAGAATACCCTGAAAGATAATACTGAATTAGATATTGTTTGATTCTTGATAAGTCTATATCAGTTGTCTCCATTTACTGGCAAGAGGTGGATTTTTTTGGTTTGTTTTTTTTTTTTTTTTAGCTATGAGACTTCCCTGCCTCTAGAGTTTTGTTAGGTGATGATGCTTGAAAAAAGAAAAGTGAGTCTTTTCCTGATAAAAGATGCAGGTTTGAATAGGATTGTTAATGTCATTATAGACCATGTCTGTCTGAAAAAGATTATAAAATAAAAAATTAAAAACACTGTACTGAAATTATCTCCTAAGATATTCAACTGAAATTTGCCCATTCCCATCAGTGATCATGGCTTATGAATATCTGAAGACAAGATGTATTCAGTCCACTATTATGTAAATGAATGAGAAAACCCCAAGATTTTAGTTACCAAAATATATTTTGCTAGCAGCTAAAAAGGAATTAAAACATTAAACCCAATGGAAATCTAAGTGACCTCCTACAGAAATAAGCTGCTATCCTCTAGACAACCAGTTACTCAATATGTGTGTGAATTAGGTAAATGAGACACAAAAGCAGATAGTAAATCAGATGTAAATTGAGTAATCATTGCAGTATGTAGATCTCGGGGAGAGTCACATGAGTGAGGAAAAAAGCAGTGAAGCTGCTTTTATTCTGCAGTCCTCAAGGAACAACCAACTCAGTGGAAGAGTGTTTAGCATCTCAGTCATCTCAAAAGACTTAAAGGATCAGGTCCTCTCTCAAGTTTAGGTATACCTCAAACTGACTGTATGCACTCTCGCTTACCTGCTTTTATTCTGCTATTCTTCTTGCAAACGGAACAGAAATTATCCTAAAAGACCTATGACCCTGTTTCTGTTACATACTTTGTCTTTGCTTGTTATTCATACTTCTCCTCCAGAATATCTTTCACTGACTTAGCCAGCATCTTGCTCATTCGTGTACCTGTTTGTGCTTGCACGAAGTCTGTTACTTTTAATCCATCATACAAGAAATGTTGCTGTATTCATCTGAAGTGTAAACAAGGTCCCTTTGTGAAATACAATGTTTTGGTTAGCAACTGCATTTTCCATCCTGTGTTTGACTACTTAGATAGACACTGTGGGGCTCAAAGCATGTCATTCTTTGTGCTCTGCTCAATACTAAACACATGGTCAGTGCATGGTAAATTTAAAAAAAAAAAGTTACAAGTTACATCACTTTTACTCTTTCCCTGACAAGCCAGAAGAAATAGGATAATCTAGAGTTCATGGGGAGTGCAAGGGAAGAATTCAAAACACCTCAGGAAAGATGTTGCTTTTTGTTGTGGGCCTATTTTGGTTGGTTGTCCCTATACTAGACTGTTTTCATGTGAAGTGCAGCCTTGCAGCTCTGAGTAAGAGAGCCCACAGTCTCTCCTGGGCCACGCTTGCCACATGGAGGTTTTGCACTGTGGCCAGATCTCACAGCTGTTGGTGCCACTGAGTTGCTTCTCTTGTCTCCTGTGGGGCAGCAGGCACCCTGTTCCCTGCTTGGGGATGGCATAGCCAGGAGGACATACATCTTCAAGTTTTGTCCTGATCCAAGGTGACGGTTTGTTAGCCTGTGACTCACTGTGCAAAGCTCCTTTTGAGCTAGGGCTGGTTAGGCCTCCAGAACTGCAGATTGGGCTGCAGCCAGTGTCTTGCTGTTTGTTTCCCCTTGAAGGCCATCTTTGGGTTCCACAGCTTTTAATGACCCTGGCCGCCTTTGAGATGGTAACATTAAGTACTGTGTTTTAATTTTTAAAGGGTTTTAGAAGCTTCAGCATTTTCTTGTTACCCACTAGTAACCCACCCACCCACCCACCCAGATTCCAACTGCTGGGCTAAGAGATGAGAAGTATCTCTTACAGCTTTTCCTAGCCCTCTCATTCCATTCGCAAAAGCATTTCTGGGTCTTCTCCAAAAGTCACTTCTGCTCAGCTCTTCTGGAGTTTTCTTGAGGTAATCCACATCCCTTCCTACAGCTGCTTCACTCTGCGTATGCTGCAGTCTTCTAATCCAGCTTTTGCCTGTCAGTGTCTCTGTCACTGATGTCAGACTAAAGCGTTTTACATTGTGTTTGTCACAGGCGGTGAATACATATGTGGTCATTGACAGTAGCTCAGCAGAAACACAATAACTTGTTAAGCCACAGTAACTCAATCGTGTGTGTCTGAGCTGCAGCTGGAAGGAGCAGTTTGGGCTGTTAACCCTTCCATGGCTTCTGCACTCTAGGTTTATGCATCTTTTCGTGTGTTGGTACATGAGAAGTCACTATGTATGATTTGTGTCGATGTGTCAGATGGGAAGATTGTTTGAAGGATAAATGAGAGCATTCCTTGATTTATACCTCTGGAGGTGTGCTACTGAACAGTACATGAGGTGTAGAGAAGTGTTTTCAAAATACCATGTCCCACTTCCAGAAGTACAATAGGTATAGAGATCTTGTCTTCATTTGACTTCTAGAAATGCAACATGTTTTGAAAATGTTGCCTGTAGTTCTACTGAGGTTATATATTTTATCAAACTATATTTTTTTCTGGAATTATTTGTTGTAGAGAAAGGTTAAGTTAGGATATATTTGGATGCTATTGAGAATAAGGTGGATCATAAGGAAAAAGACTCTTTTTGATACAGCACTTCTGTTGCCTGTCCTCTCACTGCTTCTGTGCCAAGGCTCTGTTTTTACAGAAATACAGCTAAGGGAAGTTGGTGCAGTTGTGCAGTGAGTTAACTGGAGAGCAGAGTGCTCAGGTGGCGGAAGAGAGCAAGCAGGATTGATATGGGATACTCAAAAGGAAATATATCTAACTTCCCTTTATTCTGTTTGTTTTTTCTTTTCCCTTTCCCTCATCAGGAAGTTTGTAGAACTTCAGTGCCACGCCAAATTGTTCAGATGGTGAACTGTACCCCTCCTCATCTCTGGTTTCACTGCCAGCATCGTGGTGCTGAGTGACATTTTATCTTTAGTCACAAATTTGCACCAGTTGTTTAACCAGACCTATCCTGTACTGCGAGTCTGGGACTCTCTTATGATAATTGTTCAATGAACTGCTTGCAATTATAGCTGTGTTAATTTGGAAGATTTTTTTTTATTATTATTTTTTTTGTGATGGGGAGTAAAGATTCTGCTGTTTCAGATAAGGATAGCTGCAGAGGGAGGTGTAGAAATGGTGAATGACTAGAGTGGGATATAGCAGAAGTACCCTGCTTAGTAGAGTTGGCATAGCATTACAGGAGTAATGGAAGGAATGGCACTTTCTTTTTTTTTTTCCTTTTTTTCTCAGTAAAGAATTCCTGGGCACCTACTGGGGTGTGCTATGGAAAAGATTGATTTAAAACTTTGTGAAAGCATGATGCTGAAATACAGTGAGGAAATTTAAAACTTCACAAAATGTGAAGAAATGTCAACGGAAAAACGTACAAGAAGACGTGGAAGGACAGGTAAATAGAAAGAAAGAAAAAACAGCCATCTGATAGTTTGTTTCCCAATGTTTGAACGTTTGGTTTGAAATGAAAAAGACATCATCAAGCAAATTGTATACATTTGTGGGGAAGATTAAAAGGAAAACAAGAAATATTAATGCATTTGTAATAGATGTATTGAAAAGATAAAACATTGATCATGAAGAATTTCACATAACCTGATATTGACTGATTTGTATAATATAGAATGGAAATAATTGTTCTTGAGAAGATTTGACTTATAATACTGGCAGCAACTGAAGATTGCATTCAGAAGGAGAAGTTGAAGAAGCTAGGCTTATTCACAGGAACAAAAGAAAATTGTGGTGACCTAATTCTAGCTTTTATTGAGCAGAATATACCAGTATTGATAGCAGGACAAATTACTCTTACTGTCAGACATGAAAGCAAGATTTGTGTGATGCTGCTGTGCTGCACTACTCTTGCTTTCAAAGGGGTCTTAATATCTAGGGGACCGGTGATGCACAGGTCCAAAGAACATTAGGGTTTATAATGTTCTGAGAAACTGCTGTGACTTGTCTCAGGACTGTGTGCCATGCCTTCTGCACTGACATGTGATGAAACCATTCCTTGAAATGCAGTATATCGTCCCATTTTTCTGCCTGTGTAGCATGTGTATATGCACCCATGTGTGCCATAAAACTTGTACCTCATACATTATATTCCTGCACTGAATTCTGTGTTTAGGCTTTTTTGGTCACTAACTGAGGGTGAAGCATTTCACAGTTTCCTAGGGTTTTAAGAATATTTGATGCTTTTTCAGAGTTAATCTGGAAGACAGCAATAATCTCCAAGTGCTTCACACATTTTGGTAGAAGAGCAGCAGGATAATCAGGGGCAAAAGCTACTACCAAACTGACAGTTTTGGTTGTTCTGGGCTCTGGGTGCAGGAGCCAACAGTTCTTCCATCATTCGTTCTAAACAATGATGGTGCCTTTGTTTTTACATTTCTGACATAATCCCATGTGTGACATGTAAAATATTAATCCTTCTGCAAGAGGTTTTCTCTTGAAGTACCTGTATGTATAAAAGATAGAAATCATCAATGTGGACGTTACTATGTGCTTCACTGATGTCTAAGGCTTTTTTTGCAATGGAAATCCAACCCTGTTCTTGTAGTACAAGTGCTCTTGGACAGTGAACTACCTGAAAAAGTTGGTTTTCATGTGAATGGTCCAAGCAGTAATTTTGCCCCAGATTCCTTTATGTCGATAATGAGTGTGGTGTTTCACTCATGGACACAGGGAGGCCTGCTCCCTCCACCACTTCCTGCTGCATAATCTTTTACCTTTATTCACACTTTGCACACTTTCAGCTGCTCTCTAACTATTGCTCTTTTGCTAGCAATGGTTTGAAGTTTAGGTGGAAATGCAAACTGAGCATTACTTTTTAGTTTCTATTTCCGTATATAGCTCCTCAGTGTTGACTTTGTCCCCATGCCGTTGTCTATTGCTTTTTGAATAAAAGTATGACCTTACCAAGGCCTGTACCAATGTCACCATTAGTTTTACAAATAGTAAGTTGGATGTCCTATTTTTCTGCAAATGCCATTAAACTCTCACTGTCCTAAGAAACCATCAACCAGTTAAGCCAGTGCAAATGGCAGTAAAATGAGATAATATATTAATGGATCTTGTGTTCGCCTACAATATATGCCTTACTAGCTGAATTTATCACATATTGATACCAGGCTATACCCTCCGTAAGATTCTCCAATGGAATCTCCCTTGTGGACAGGGTCAGAATTGTGCAAAACCACTGTCAATTGTTTTGAAGTCTGTGATGTCTTTGAGACACTGCCTCAGCCTGGATGAAGTTTCACTTGAGGATAGTGCCTTCCCAACCTGAGCCACCATTACAGTGCAAAATAGGGAGTGTGTGTAGCATGGAAACCTGAAGCAAAAGAGAAGTGGAGTGAAGATTACAGGAGGAGGAGGTGATTGTGCAGGGAAGAGAAACTCCAGAAAGAATAAAGAAGTTGTTCTTAGGAAGCCTCAGTGTTAAGTATATAGACAGATTGTAGCATATTTCTTCTTATTATCCTTTCATCTCTAAGACCACTGTAGTAAATTACACTAAGGCTTTGGGAGTATTTTTAATGTTGTCTTAATGAAACAAAATTAACTAGCTGGCCTGGAATGATGTGTTAGGAAGATCTTATTCTCTCACATGGTTCTTACAGTACAATATTTGCTGGAGTCACAGAATATCTCAAGTTGGACGGGACCAATAAGGATCATTGAGTCCAACTTCCTGCTCCTCACAGGAAACAAAACAAAACCTAAAACAAAACCATATGACATGACTGAAGAACATCATCCAGACACTTGAATTCTGACAGGCTTGGTGCTGTGACCGCTTCCCTGGGGAGGCTGTTCCAGTGACCAACCACTCTCTCAGGGAGAATCTTTTCCTGATGTCCAATCTTAACCACCCCTGATGCAGCTTCATGCCATTTCCTCATGTCCTATTGCTGGTCTCCTGAGAGAAGAGATCAGCATGTCTCTTCTGTTGCCACCACCCACAAGGAAGTTGTCGACTGTGGTGAGGTCACTCCTCAACCTTCTCTTCTCCACACTAAACAAACCAAGTGACCTCAGCTGCCCCTCCTAGCTCTTGCCCTCAAGGCCTTTCATCATCTTGTTTTCTCTCCTCTGGACACACTCTAATAGTTTGATGGGCCTTTTTACCCTGAGGCACCCAAAGCTGCACGCAGTACTCAAGGTGGGGCACACAGTATTTGAGTACTAGAGAGGAGAAGGGTCATCTGCTTTAATGAAAGAAGGCAGATTGGACAGTGAGCACCCCCCTGACTGTCAAGGATTGTATTATATATGCAGGCTCATCCCACTGTAAAGTATGATTACATCTTAAGTGTTAAAAACTAGCATCACCTCTAGATATTGTCCTAGCACAATTAGTGGAGATGTGTAACTGGAAAGCATGTGTAATACACATTGATGTACTCAAGTATATGTGTAGAACAGCATGTTGTTCTCGTTAGAATTATTTGTGAACCTTTTTATCTACAAATTATTTGAAAAGTATTAGCATTTATTTTGATGATACGATTCTAATGAAACAAAATAAACAGTATGAATCACATTCTGCACTTAATAGCTTCTGTCAGACGGAGGCTCCCATATCTGTTTCTTTAGGGAACCTTTTTCTCCATGCCTTTTAAAGACTTTCTCCAGAACATCTTCATTTTTCAGTATGCAGAGTCCTGAGGCCATTTAGTTTTAGTGGGGTAACCAAGTCTGCTAAACCCTTTTCACTTACACTCCTATGGTACAAATTATATTGTTCTTTCTATGCTGCTGTTGTACTTCTAGGTACAGTCAACAGCAAATGTTGACTTCTGTCAGGCATTGCATCTCTGTGTGTTTCTTCTGTTCTTTGTGTCTTCTTCTATGCTCTGTTATTCTCTGTAAGTGCTGTTTATTGCATATTGTGGTCAGCATTCTGCCAGATCCATCTCAGTGCACTTAATTACACTGTGTTGAAGAGTAGCTGAGTAGTTAACAGAAAAGCTCACAGAGCCTTGCTGTACATTTTTTTTTTCCTCCAGCATGAATGTTGGATCATTGAATATCATTTTGGGTTGAAATTTACCTGAATATGTTTTAGTATTCCAAAGAGATTGCACAATGGCCCTGATTAGCAGCAGCATTTTCTAATACCACTTAAGGCTTTATCACAGTGGAATACTGCCAGTAACAGTCTTTAATTCACTTATATGTACCAATTTATTTCTGTCAAGTTTCTGTTAATTTCTTTGCTGTTTTACTTTGTCCCTATCCCCTATATAATAAGACATGATTTCCACTTTTATGTAGCCAAAATAAAATTTTTAAAAAATTAAAATCTTCAGCAAATTAATTGTGGTCCTTTGATTTGAGACAACTGTGCCATCTCTCCATTTGCGTTCACATTTAATCCACTTTTCACAAGTTAATGTGTTTAGGAGAATCTAGGTGGGTCAAGTGACCAAGGGGCACTAACAATTTTACTGGCTAATTTAGATAAAAAGTTCCAGGATTGGGTTAGGTATATTCAACTGCAAAGTGAAAGGTAGGTGTAGAATTAAACCTGTCTGTGTTCATGGACGCACATTTGTGAAAAGCCACGCAATATTCAGCATTATTTCTTTCTATCAGAATGATAACCAACCTTGATTACAAAGGTGATTGCCAGAGATAAAGAACAAAATTGCTGTGTGCACCATTCTATCTGGCATCAGTTTCATAGTGTACTGAAAGCTCTAAACAGTTCGGTTCAGGGTTGGTGTTTCAAATCTGTGTGACGGTTGCTGTTGAAGCAGATCCAACTATATACTTGTTCTTTACTTTTCATTGTTAGGATTGGTGCAAAACATCAGGAGTTACGGCAAAAGCAACTGAGAGGCCTGAGTGATTATTCTACTGGTCCTGGAGGACTTGACATTGATGACGATGAGGTGGATCCAAATTATGCCAGAGTAAACCACTTCCGAGAGGCTTACCCATCAGCAAGCATCTACAGACCATCATCACCAGCAGTAGCAGAAACCTTTGTATATCCACGTGATTCTCCTTCAGCACCAATGGAGAGGGAACATTTGGAAGGACTATATGCAAAAATAAACAAGCAGCACTACCCACAGATTTCTGGTGACAGGTAATATTGCCACTTGGCATTACATAAAATGATAGGTTAGTGGGGGAGGGAGCCTGGGCCTTGGCAGGGGTCAGAGGAGTCAGACATGGGACTGTTCAGATGCCCCAAACCCCTGTATTTACTGACTTGAAAGCCATGGATTTTCTCTTAACCAAAACCATGATTTACTGCAGCAGTAACACCAGAGCATCTGAGCAAGGCAGCAGTCAAACAGAAATCATTAAAGAAAAGTCCATATTTCACAAACAGAATGAGTGAACTGACTCCAGTCCAATTCCTGCACTGCTGAGAGAGTGTTTTTTCTTCTTTCAATTGGGAAAAGTTCTTACCCTGCAGCAAAAATAATCTCAGTTTTCAAGATCCCTGTCGATCCTGCTGATCATCAAGTGTCTATTAGTAACAGGTGTTGTATGATAGTATTATATATTGCATATGTTTATGGCTTAGTTTTCCCCAGCTGTGTGATATTACACACTTTCAATTAGTTTGGGGAGAGGACTGGAAATTGTGGCATTTTTATGCGGGCTGTGAAGTGTGGCTTCACAAGACTGATTGCCTTTCATGGCCTTTCCAATAACTAAGTGGGAAGGAAAGAACAATTTTTAATCCTTACTGTCAAGCTTCCAGCATTAAAGAAAGATGGTCAAGCTTTTTCCTGGGTTAAAAGGAAAACAGAAATTCCTTTGAGTTGATGATGTACCCACCATTATGATGATTTTAAAATTAGTTGCTTCTGGAATTTGGGGCTAAAAGAACATGAGACTTCATTACTATTATGGCATTAATATATCAATGTTGGCTTTTTCAAACCAACATATGAGTGTGTGGGCAAGATATACAAGTGTATGTGAAAAGAAGAGCTGACAGAGGACAGACATGGGGGACTTAAGGAACTGTGCATGCTTTGAGTTCATATTACAGTCTGTGGTGTCTCCCTATAGCCTCAATCTGTGCTATGTAATACCACACTCGTTAATTTTGGAGAAATATGTCAGCACAGATATAGGAGTGTTTCCAGTTTGTGGCGTCACAGTACTTTAAAAAGGTCTACTGACTCATTGTTATAAATAGTAATAAAACACTTCTGACATAAATCTAAGTTTGTAGTAGGGAATGGGCCAAGTACCTCTCTTTTTCACCTAAATCCAGTGTGGTAGAGTTCTTTCCAAACATAATGACAGTGCTTTTTTCTTTCTTCCATGTTATTAACTCTTCCCCTACTGCATGAAGTAAGAGGTAGTGATCCTAGCTTTTTGCCAGCTAGCAGGTTTCTCTTCCTGGAAAAGTCTTGAGGCGACTGTCACTGCCGTCACACAGAAGCTGTAGTAAAGGGATCAGAAACTGAGTTTGTACTAACTCAATAAACCAAGATCTGAGAATTCCCGGTGGGTGGGAGTCTAAATTCAGGTTTGTGTATCTTTCAAATATAAATACATACAGTTGTAACTCTGCTGGAGTAAGACATTGCTATAAAAGTTGTTTCATAATTTCAGTTTAACAGAACTTTGTAGCTTTACATTTTAAAAATGTCATCAGTTTTGAAGTGTAGCCAATAGATTGTCTTTCCATGCAACAAAAAGAAATGCTCAGTCCTTCATTCTGGCCTCTTTTACTTGATCGATTGTAATGTGGGTTTGATTACACTGAACGAACTCTTGACTTGCTATTGGGGTCCCAAACAAGTTTGGATTTGGTGTTGGAATCCTGGATTTCGGTGTGAATTTAGCTGTAATTGCATGATAACATGATAACTCAGTGAAAAACTAAAATGAAAACATCTTACAGGCAAGAAAAGTTACCTCATAGCTGAGCCCATGATCAGAATCACGCTGAGAAGCTGTTCCATCTGTGTTGATTCTGTACTGAAAGACCAACAGTCCCCAACAACTTTGCTTTGTTGAATTTCTCAGGCTTGCAGAGGCTGTTTAACCAGATCAGGAAAAAAATAGGGAATGTGGAATTCTTATTAGGCTGCCTTTGTTCTTTTTTAAAATCTTTATTTTCTTTGTCTGAGACAAAATGGTGTTGTTATTCACCAGCAGAAATGTGCCAAACATGAATAATTCTATGTGAATTTATGCTGTGGGTCGTGAGGTCTCAGCCAACAGTTGTTGAATAAAGTGGCAACTTCAGGCAAGGAAATCTTTCTGTGCTAGAGAGAGATTATTGAAAGGAGAAAGAGATGTAGAAAGAAAAATCCCTGGATAACATGTTAATTAAAAAAAACAACCTGCTTTCAAGGGTCAGTTATGAAAACTACCTTGTCTGCCTCAAAATGATGGGAAAAGGCTATAATGGATGCTTATAAGCCAAACCATAGTTATTTTGTGTTTGTAGGGCTGAACATTTATCAACATATTTGTCATGTAAACGCTTATGCTTTGGTCTTGCTAATGCGTGCATGCCTTCTCTCAAAGTTTTGCTATTAATTTTACTTTAGATGGATGGCTTTTTCTTCCACCCATGACTCTCAAGTTGTAATATAGTGCGTGGAGACTTGATCAGTGACTAAAGTAAATGGGGTTGGGGTAGAAGGGGGATTTGAACACAGAATCAGTTACTTCATTTTGGTCTGAGAATTCCAGTTATGTGCCATTATGATAGAAAATTAAAACTCATCATTTGAAACAAGACGTTAATTTTTATTTTGTATTATTTTTGCAGACTAATGTATTAGCATAATTAATGCCTTTTAGAAGTCAGAGGCTATTTGTAAATATGAAGCTCAGTGGTCAGAGAAGAGCTGTTCACGGTTTACATGCACTTATTTCCCCTTTTCTCATCACCAGAATCCATCAAGTGTTCCTGGTTCATTCTTCACAGTAAATTCACAGTTTAAACTGAGAATGTCCCTCCCTATGCAGAAAAGCAATAGGTTGCACATGTATGAAGTCTGTTGCTGTAATCATTATGAAGTATGTTTGCTGCCTCCAGCACTGCTCCTCAGGGCACACAGAGACCTGCTTCACGTTGCTGTTTATGTACTAACATCCCCTTTACTTCCACTTGCATCTGGCATCTCAGGGGCTTTTTGCTTTGCGTTTTTGGGGGGTTTGCTTTGTGTCTTATTTGCAACTGTTGTGTAACGTTCTTCTGCACTGCTTCACAATTGTTGATTTTCATTCCAACGATGACTATATTCAGTGAAATAGAAGTAATTTTTTGTGTATGTTTTGCTGAAAGCTTTGGAATTCTTAACTAAGAGAGGTGCTATATAAATGTAAATTGTCCTTATTAATGAATATAACGAAAGCATTAGCATGATCAGTGTATTCTGTGAATGTTAAGTTGGAGTGGAAAAAAAATTAGCTGGCAAAATCACACATTTCTTTGTAAATCAAGCATTTTTCTGTTTATTTCTAATTAGCCACAATTTTCTGTAATGCAAATGGCATCCCTAAGGATGGTGCAGCCTGCACAGCCACCTTGTGCAGCTGGGGAACTCGCAGGGTCTTTGCCTGAGACGCTGTACGTTTCCCAGCCTGTGGCAGAGGCTGTGTGATCTGTGGCCCATATGTTCCTGAAGTGGGTGGCAAGTCACATCTCTGAGTTTAGTCATCAAGGCTGTGCCATGACAGTGCTAAGTTGCACCATGGCAGAGCCTAGGTGTCAGACCAAAGCCAAAAGAGCAGATGCACAACACTATTATCACTTAAATGTCAGGCATGTCACACAGTGCAACCCTTTCTCACATTTCAAATAAACAATTTCCTCTTTTTTCCTCCTGTGAAGATGGTGCTGTCAAGTATATCCAAACACTCCGAGTACATCTCTGGAAAGGTTCTAGAGACTTTGCTCAACTTATTTTCTCAGCCCAGAACTATGAAACACTGAAAGTCTGATGCCAAATTCATTGCCAAGTATGATTCTTCATTTATTTATGTGTCTTATCTTGGGGAATTTCAAAGTGCTGGTCTAAAAAAGAAGAATACATTTTTCCTTTGTTTAGGAAGAATAGATTCAGAGCTGTATCTTGCTGCAGTTTTAAAAAAATTACTAATAAAAAAACGGCACTGTTTTATTACTGTAGGAGTAAAGTCCACAGCCCCAGTCTGATCCAGCTTTTTTTTTGTTTTTGAAGATGCTGTGTTGGGTCCCACTGTGCAAGATTTTAATTTCTACTATGTTAATTAATTAATTGAAGAATGGATCTTCTTTCCTGGGTGAAAGCTTCCTTCTGGCAACTTGCACTCTTTCAGAATGCTCAATCTAGCAGCATACAAAGTTGAAAACGGGATAACGAAACCCGTATCTCTGTGCAACCCTAACTACATCCATCACATCCCGCCCTCAGAGCTGGCCAGAGTCATGAGTGAGAGGGGCATGACTGAGCAGTCTGCCTCTCCCTCAAAAGGGTAAAATTGCTGTGAGCGTCCGAGGAATCAAATGGCAAATGTAAGCTGTCTGTAAGCCCGAGAGGAGAGTAAAAAGGGTCTGGAGTTTTGAAATTTAGCAATGGGACCTGAGCCCTATCATTTCACTTCTCATGGAAACCCCAAATTTCATGGAACTCAGGTGACCCTGAGCACTTTGGAGCATGTCTAAGCAGAAGGAAGTTGTCAAGCTGCTGCTGCTGCCTTGTAATGTGTGCATGCTTGTTCGAGGCCATGCATTCTTCAGCAGAAATAAATTCTGTCAGGAATAGTCACAAATCTGCCTGCGTGCATCCTGCCTGCTAGGGTTTGCATTTGGATCACCTCATTTATTGACAGATGTGTAAAATTTTATATACTGCACTCCCACAACTCCCTTGTGACTGTCCTGCTGCAGATGCTGGTGCGCCTGAGTTTTGGCAGCTGTGTTAAGCATTCAGGTTTGTCTTGGGTTTTTTCCCCTCCAGCCCTGTCTCTTCTTATGTGATATATTACTGTATGGAATTATTTTACGTTAATTCTGCATATTTATTGGTAATGTCCTATTCTTTCAGCCGTTTGGATGCAAATGCAAAAGATAGGTCCCTGGAGAGAAAGCCAGGTCTGTTACTGGAAGATGAGACCATACCAGAGAATACAGAGGGAAATGCAGATGGTGTTGTCAGCCTCTTAAATGTACAAATAAAGACAAAATGAGATCGTCCATGCAGCTGGAATGAAATCATATGGCCTTGCATGTGTTCCTGCCATAGAGTGTTTCCTAGTGTGAGCAAGAAATGCTAAATTCTGTCTTATGCAGGATGTTGTTTGACCAAAACCTCATACTTGCTTTTTTAACCAGCAGCAGAATGTGTATTAACTTTTCTCTGCAGAATGTTTTTTTTTAACAAAACACCATTTAATTTTAAATACTAATATGTGTGTGTGGTTAATTAAGAAGCCAGAATTGACTATAAGGCTGGTAAGCCCCAAGAAAGAGAGAGGAAGATCGTTACACTTCTGCTCATAGATAGCTATTTGTGAACCAGCTGATAATGTGCAAAATTAAAAATTCGTAAGTGGCATTTTAGATGAATGGTTAATGGCTGAAGATTAATTAAACTGAGTTGTTCAAAAGAGAAGCTGTTAAAATCTTGTTTATAGGCCACTCACTTCCATACTGAAAGTGCAAACCCTAATAGCATTTGGTATTTCCATTTAGTAGACAAGCAATATAACTGCATGTTTTTCTTGAACAAAGAGGTCTACTTTAGTGGATACACAGGATGGATGGATGGATGGATGTAGCATTGTGTACTGTATTTTCTTCTTCCTAGTTAACAGTTGTCTGGTAGCAGTACAGAAAGAGGCATGCATTTCCTCTGAGAATTTGGTAATCTTAAATAAAATTGCTAAATCTTATTTTAATTAAAGTGTAAAGGATATGATTAAGTCTGATGTGGTTCTGTTTTCCCAGTACTCTCCAGTAGTCTGTTCTACTTCATACACTTTAGGATTTTCAAAATAGCCAACTTTTCATTGCTCCAGGTTGTCTTCTGTCAGAATGAGTCTCTTTGGCCCCATCATTAGCCTTGCCGAGTTGCTCTAGCTAAGAAAAAAAAAAGTGATATGTTTCAGTCAGGTTTATTCTGTACTGCAGCTCTGGTTAAATGATGAATGTGAACCTAATCCCATTTCCCTGACTGAAGAGAAACAAGCAGAAGGTCATTATGCTGCTCACAGTTGTGAGGCTTGTCCTTCCAGCAAGTCCTTTGCCAAGAAACTGTTTGTTTTTCTTTTGTTTTCCCTTTCGCTCATCCCAGTTCCCAATCTTTTTATTAACCATCTCCTGTTTTCTCCCCCAGCTTCTTACCATAGTCATTTTGCCATATGATCTCCTAGCTTCTGGATACGTAAGTCATTCAGAGAAAACCCTGGTGACTTGGCCTTGTGCAGACTTTGCTGTGCAGCCCACTGTAAGACAAATCTATGTTGCTGACCTCAGGGAGCTCACACTCTTTCCAAATGACTTTTCAAGAAAATCCTCAGCTAAGGTTTTTTCTAGCTGCTGCTAGTTAAATGGTAGAGATAATCTTGGTTTCATAAAACCGACAAGAATATGAGGGCATGGGGTTTTGTTGTGCTAGACTTTTAAGTCTGTGAATATTATGAATCTCTGTTTTTTGGAGGTGGAAGATTTGGACATGAGGAGCACAGTCCAGTTCATGTGTATTAGCATTTGTATGTTTGGACTCCAGGTGATGGACATGAGCTCACAGCAAGTTCTGTTTTGACTTTCCATTTCGCTGAATAAATTATTTATCAAACTATTCTTAAAAAATAGTCAAAGTTTAATGGGACACAAAGAATCATTTCCCTGAAGTCCGAAACTGTGGACAAAGGGTTTAAGTTTGGAAGAGGAAGAAAAAAGGTTTATCACTGGACTGCTTCAAAATGCTAATTTGCTTCAGTTAAGAGTAATGATACCTATCTAGTAAGGATGGAGAAATAACTCTTAGATGTGACAGGGAAAAAGGACATAGACTGACTGGAGCCATGAATGAGAATTTTTTTCAGCATCTTCAGTTTCAGGTTATCTAAGGTCAGTGGGACCTGTGCTTACAAGTTCCTCCGAGTTACAGGTAAAGCAATCCTCAGCCCTCTTCCTCATTAAAGCAGAGAGGAGCATAACAGAGTCCTAGGAGTCTTCAGGCAGCATCCCACAACTTATCATATATTCTCAAAATGCTCAGTTGGTTTTCTTAGATCACCAGGAAAACCGCTTAAAGCAGTTGAGAAGACTGCAGCACAGGGAACCATGGGGCACACCTCAGACCTACCCACATTCAGGTTATGCTGCCACCAGGAACAATGCAGTGGCTCTGGTAGGGTTTTCCAGTATGACTGCTCATGTCCTGGCAAAGTAATTAGCTCTGTGTGGTACTCACACAGCTTAACTGTGTAGTGGAAAACTTGCAATGGAAACTGCTGTCATCTCTACACATCCATAAGGTGTAGGGAATTCTTACTATGCACTGATTTTTCTGCAATCCCAGTTTACCTGGAGTTTACACTGACAGATCTTTAAGATTTTACTCCTAATTCCAGCATAATAAGATATTAAAGGTCTAAGGGGGCCACAGATCTGACTTCAGAATGAGTCAGTGGGAACCTTCTCATGGAAGTTTCAAGCACCTAATAGCAGGATAAAACAACTGCTCCTAAAAATTATCCACAACCTTGTTCCCTGCCTGTGTCAGGAAGACAGGGGCAAAAAGTTACCCAAGCACTTAGTAGGCAGCGTTGTTGACAGAAAGTAAAGGCAAAAGCATGAATTGGATCTTTTGGGTAGCAGAAAACCCAAAAGATTCTGTTTGAAAAGCTGAAAATCACTCAATATTGTGCTAGCAAAAATATTGGGAGGACAGATGAGATGTGATGGAAATGGCTTAATAGGCAACAGGATGCTGAATAAAAAGAGAATAATTGTGATTATTGTCTGACAGCTGTGCAGAGTGTACAGTCGATGACAAACTCTAAAGCATGCTATTTTTCAATCCATGATCACAAGTCCACTGGCACAGCCAGTAATCCAAGGGGTCACAGTAAGCCAAGAAATAGTTTATTGTTTCATCAGCTCAAGTCTTCTGATGTAGTTAAGTTGGTATATACTCTGAACCTCTGTGACTGTCCATAACATTCCCGTGAGGAGACCTGGCGTCTGGAGTACATCTGGAGTCCACATGTACTGTGGCTAAGGAGCAGTTTCTCTGGCAGGTCATGCAGCAGCAGAGCATTTGTTGACATTGATCAAGGTATTGGTATTGATCTTGGGATGGTCTAAGAGAATTGTGACTGTTTTGTGGAGAGTGGTGTTAGATTCTCATAGAAAATGAAAGAAACAACTTGTCTTAAACTACATTGTGGTCTGCATCTTAGAGAAAGTGAGGTCTTTCATTAGGACAGAGGGACATGAGAAAATGATGTTGCTTCAGATAGCTACGCTAGTTCTCTCTTTTTATCACTAACTTGTCTTTGATGTCTGGAGACCATTTTTAGAAAGCAGTAGAGGGTGATTGCATGAAAGATTTTATTCTCTTCAGTTGCCTGCAAAACAGATAGCTTCGTTTTTTCTTTCTGCCAAACTGAAGCGGAGAAAACCAAAGAAACAGCTCATGATAAAAGATATGCAAGAGGAGTGAGTGTGAGATACCTCTAGAAAGTGCTAAAATTGAAATAAATATAACATTCTTGTAGAGAAATAAATGTTCTCTTAATTTATTTTTCCCCTTATTGTTTCTCTCCAGTTTCCTACTTGTGTACCAGTAGGTCAGTGTGAAAGTTTTGCAGTGTCACAGCCCTCTGCTGAATGTGCACTCTGGGGGGTTGTTGGCCCCTTCCCTCCAGAGACTTGGAAGCAGTAAGGAGAAACAAGAAAGGGACAACTAATGTTTTAAGATTTCAAACAACATGTTATCATTCAGTCTTTGACCTATATTTATGGTTTAATTCCTTCAATCACTTAATTTTAATCTTAAATAAAATTGTTCAGCATAATAGTATCTTAGGGGCATTTCTTCTCAAACCAGTATTAGCTAGAACATGTCCTTCTGCTGTGGAGTTTATCTGTTATAAACACTTCTGCCCTTAGGCTTAGATCCCTTCTTGGTTCCGGATATGGTTATTACCTTGCAAATGCGAATAAACCATAAATGATCATTACAGTATTTGCATAAATGCATGTAAAACAATTACTTTGAGACTGGCATGTAAGTTTAAGCATGGAACATGTTTCTAATGCAAGTGTTGTTCTTGGCCTGGCAATTGAAGAATAAGCAGCAGCAGTGCACCTTCAAGGAATGGAAGCATGTTCAAAATGCAGTCTGTCTTGTGGCAAGGTGGGAAGAGGGCAGCTGTTTTCTATGCCTAAGTCACCATAATGCTCAATAATTGTCTGAAAGGATTGCTTTAATTGAACACTTGTGTGCTGTAAGTGTGCTGCAAACCGGGGGACCTGGACTGCTTCTGCTCTGCTCTCAGATAATGACAGAGGAGGCCTTCTGTGGCTGCAGTCCCTGCTTTACATGTCAGCAGATACTTCCATAACATGGCAAGAGAGTGTGAGGTTGTGGAGGAGGATTGGGAAACAGCTTCAGAGCAATAAACCTGTTCCTAATTGTTATTGATTGGTAGTACACAAAAGACAAGCACTCTGTAGTCCTTCACCTGAATAAGGTATTTTTTTCTTTAACATCTTCTGTCCCTGATTGGGGGGGGGGGGAGGGAACAAAAACAAACAAACCAAGAGGCAATTATTTTGTGCCTCTGTATACAATGGCAATGTTTAAGCAGCAGCTGCTTCGGAGAGGGGGAGAGTAAAGGGGACTGGGGGGAAGGGATTGATCTTTTCCTCCTTTTCTCTGTAAATACCACTGTCTGCATCAGTGGTGATGCTTTGACCTCCTTACTAGAGAGCATGAAAAGTCTCTTGCACTTAGTGACATGTTCAGGCTCCAAAACTGAATAGGCAGAAGTCTCATTCTCTTTCTTTGAAAGCTGCTACTTATCTAAACATGATAAGTGCTTGAGAATTCCTCCCAAAATTTAGACTCATTAGCCTGAGTACTGGTATTTTTTACATGTCTGTATGGCTTCTGGAATAACAGAATTCTTTCATACCTTTTTGCATTTATTCTGCACTCTGCCTGCTATCTCATTACTATTAGCTGTGGCAAATATACCAGATGTCTGAGCAGCTTCATTGTTCTGTTGTTTTTCTTTTCAAGACCCTAGTGCATAGATAGATGTTAATTTCTCTTTTGTGTTAAAACTTGCCTTTGAGGAATAAGATTATCAGTGTTCAGACTTTGGCCAGTAGAGATATTGAGGTCTTATATCTTCTGAACTATTTGTCTCAGTGTTTCTACTAGCTCAGTGCATTTATAGTAGTCTGTTCTTCTGTAATGCCCATAGAACCTTAAATTAATGTCCATTGACTTTAGCAAAAGAATTTTAACATGTTTTTTAAATGTTTTCTTTATTCCCAGGATTGAGCAATGATACACAAAGACACCTGCTCTTCCAAGTGGGTGGAAATTGAAAATTGTGCCAAGAAAAATGCTGTTTCTCAGAAAAGATCAAAATATGCATTGCTTAAAGTGGTGCATAAACAAAATAGATTATGTAAGCTTCATGGGCTCTTGTTTGGAATGAGATCACTCGCTCATGGGTCCATACCTTTTCTACTATCAGTACTTTTTACTTACATTTAAAAAGCCCTGCATGAACTACTGGTTTCCACACCGACTTTGAAAAAGATTGTTAGAAAGCTACAGGCACTGTATCAGCACAGCTCCCATCGGAGCCACTGTTGTGCTTGAATAACACAGCAGTGGTTCCAGACCTTTAAGAAAACACGTTTCTTTAAAATGGGTCAGGAAACAACAGATTGATTTACAGGTAACAAACATGAACAACTAGGATCTGACATTTTTTTTAAAGTGCAATTTGTATAGTTACATAAACTAGAAATTGTAAATTTATGTTGCACTGTGTGAAAAGCAAATGATAGCATGTGGATTTGTGTCTGCTGCTCAGAAAGATGACTAATATGCAAGTCTTGTTTCCACCAAAGTAATTGGCAAAATCTCTGTTGATTGAGATGGGAAATCAGAATTGATTCGCCTGCCTGGTTCCCCCTGAAAGAATGAAGTGATATTTTCTTTTCTGTTTTATACTTATTAGTTTCACAGCCAGGTTACTGTAACTTGATCTTTTCTGTCATACTTCTCCATGACTGTTTTTGTTAACCACTTTTATTACCTTTTGGTCTGTTCTTCGCATCATGCTATTGACAAAATGAGTTTTACATTTTTTTTTACCCCAAAGTTTAGAGCACAGAATATGGAAAAGTCTGAAACATTAATTGAACTAGACTGCAGCATTTAAAGTAACCTATTCTATCGTCCATTTACCTCCCACATGAAATGAAAACTCTATTTTGATCTGAACTGTCACAGATAATTTCTGCACATAAAACACATCCAGAGACAGCTTTCAAATGGAGTTGTCACTTCTTATTTAGCAGGCTGGGGACTCTCTATTGTTGTCAAACCCTCTTTACAAAAGCATCACTAACACACCGATTTGCACAGTTGTATGTAAGAGGAGGAATGGTTGTACAGCTTCCATGAAACAAAAATTGTTTGTAGCTGCTGGAATCCTCTGCAGCTGAACTTACCCACTGCTTAAGAGAAAATTCCTTTCTTTTATATATACTATTTTTGAGCAGATCTTCATACTGTATGCTGGTGTGGGGAGAGGTTGTTTTTAGTGTAATGAGGTTTTAGTGGGAATAATGACAATTAACATTTAAAAGCTGGTAACCAATATTCTATTATTTTCCTTGACCTGTACTGGACCAAACGTTTGGCTTTAATCTCCTCACAAATTTCAAGAATTCTTAAGCAAGTGCAGTGGGAATATCTCTGAACTGTGAGTACAGAACTGCTGCCTCAGAGTATATCCCAGCCAAGATGCTGAGGCAGGGCTGTAGGGCACGTGTTTCCAGACTGCTATTCTCATGGTGGCCAAGGTGGCCATCCGGTGAGGCCGGCTGGAAGACCCAGCTATGGCATCACAGAAGAAGACAGCTTAAAAGTTCAGAACTACTATTCTTCAGACTTTATTTTAATAACATTCAATTTGCCTTCAAACATGATATATTTTTATAAAATAAACTTGCCTTCTGGCCTCGCTTGTATTCTTATAATTTTATGCTATTGGAATGTGCAGTTAAATAGTAGTGATATGTGATTTTTATTTCATTTTCCTCACAAGGTCAGAAAATTGACCAGGATTAGGGGGTGAAGAATTTGGTTAGTGTGATAAGTTGTCTTTTATTGCTGTCTCCACAACTACTTATGTAGGATTAAACAGCAAAACACAAGCTGGCAGAATGCTCTTCTGACCTAATTCTGCACCACAGCACAGATAGGAGACTATCTGCTGATCTATCTGATAAGCATGACTTTGTCAAATCCAGATGTACGTTCAGGAGTGAAAGGAGTGAAACACAGACGAGGCCCAAGAGCTGAGGTCTTACATTTTCTCCAGCTGCCCGAATTCTTTAAGTGTCTTCACTGCTGCAGATGGGGCTGGGGTGCAGGGCTGGGAAGAGGGGGGGAAGCTGCCTGATGCAGTGTGGAATCTACAGAAAAACAAAACTAAAAGCTAAAGCCTTAAACATTACTGGTCAAAGCGAATTGCCTATTTTGAGGACTATATCATCTGTAATGATGCAAGAGAAAAAGACTGGAAATCACGTCCTGATTTCTAAGCTGTATGGCAGAAGATTTGAGAGTTCTTTGTTCAATGTGTCTCAAACTCCTTCCTGGATAGCGACATGATGGGGAGGGGTTTTCTCTGTTCCCACTTTTGCCTGTAAATGTAGTGTATTCATGAATCAATTTTAATGGCTATCCCATTGGGAGTAGTGATTTAGATGGGGGGAAGGGAAGGGTAATTTTGTGCATTAATAGAGGATATACTTTAAAATGCAGAAAAATGAGTGAAAGAAAAATCTTATGGTCAGTGTCCTTAAGTTAGTGATAGAGCACATCCATGAGGTTTTAAACTTTGACATTTGCAGAAAAAATATAGCAGATGGAAGCGATCTTTCCTTCTGCCAAGTCTTGGTGGGCTGGTTTGCTTTCCTCTCTAGGTGAGACAAGCGTACAGAGCTGGACTGGATACAGCATACCCATCTATCTCCTGCTCCAAGAATGGAAGCTGTGATCCACGTTTGTGCTTGGTTGGCAAGCTTATGAAGCTGAGGACTAGAGAAGTGAAGGGATGTTTATCTTACACTGTAATATCCTACAGTAGTAATTTTGTAGGCTGCAGTCTCACAGGTATTTTGCACTTCTTACAGTTACCTGACACGAAAAAAAGCTTGACCCTGTTTGTCCAGTATCTCTATCATGTGCTTAGCTCGTCTAAATAAAAAATGTATTCTGTCTGTAGTGACTTTAAACAACATTGAGGCTCACAAACTCTGAAATTGTCTTTGCAGCCTGTGTAGGCGTGTTACATTTGCCTCCTTCCAAGTGTCATTGTCAGGCATCCTGTGGACCAGTATTGTTTCCATATTATCTTGTGCTCCCCCACCTGCTTTTACTGTTTTCGTTGCTCTGCTGTGCATGGGAACAGGACTGTCTTTTCATTACACATCTCTGCAGAGCCTATTGCAAGGAGAGTTGTATCTCTGGTGGAGATGTTGCAGTGGTGTTTTGTCTGCAGGTGTTCCTGAGGCGGTCTTAAAGATTGAAGGCCATCCCAAAATTATGGGGAGGCAAGAAAGATACCTGTCAGAAGCTGGAGTGAGGCCATTCCAGCCTACATGGTTTAGTCTGGCCCTCACTACAGAATTTGAAAAGATCTGTACCTTCATGTATTTGTCTGACCTTTCAGAGGCAGCATATGCCAGTTCTTCCCCTGTGGTCCAAACCAGCTAGCAAGTAACCTGCTTCAGTCCAAAGGTGATGTGTTTAGGTTAATGTTGGTGTGTCCTTCTGAGAGCACAATACCATCCATAAAACCCCAAAGCTTCAGAGCTTGCTTTTCTGCAGGTCTGCCTTCAAAACATGAAGCAAACTGTCCTGCAACAATGCCAATTACTGACTCTTGAGAACATCCCTAAGTAGTGGTCACACCCTCATTTCAAAGGCAATATGTGGGGCCATTATCTGAGCAAATACAGTGCATGTCACTGAAAATGCATTGATGATGATGAATTCTGGTTACTGATGACTGCAGCCAGATACAGAATGATGAGTAGAGGGTAAAACATTAGCCCTTAAGCTCTGTGAGTTGTTATCTGTAAACAGGTCAGGGTTTCCTAAGAGCTCAAGGGAAAAACAAAACAAAAAAGAAAAGTGGGAGTCTCAGGGAAGAAGTGAGGAAATAAGGAGACAAGGAAAGAAGGAGTAACAACACTAAACAAAGCATTCTTGGGGGGAGGGGAAAAGCAGATTAAAAGATTTTAAAAGGAAAAAATTAAGGATTGAACAGTGACAGGAGCTTCTCTTTGCAGACTGGCAGAAAGATGTTTGTGTGTAAAAGAGTTAATTCAGGTTTGAAAAAGTCCAAGAGTTACAGAAAAAGTTGAATTGCTTGGTTACTTAGAATCCTTCAAGGAGAAACATACAGGAAAACTATGGAAAAAATACACTGCTAGAAATATTCTTGATGTGCTGTTGGATGAGTGCATTTGTGTTTGAAAATGCTACCATGTCAGTATTTGGTTTAGTGTCCTGAATGTCATTGTTAAATGGGGTTAACTTGTATGAATCTGAAAGAGTTCAAGATTCTCTTTTTTTAAGTAACTTCTGCTCATGTGACACTCCTATATGCTGCCTTTCAGTAAAAAACGTGGAATTCCAGAGATACGCCAAGGTTTGATAAAGTTACCCTTCACTAATACAAATACCTTTTTTTGGAAATACAGGCAGTTTCAGGTCCCCTCATTTTCATCAACTGGTGTAAGCACAACATATTTTGTATACTTACAGTGGAATCTTAGCACTAGAAGCAGAACACATCTCGATTTGCAAAACAGGGATGGGTGATACTTCCCCTACCTGCTTCCCTGCTGGATAATACCAAACGAGTGATTATCCCTTGCCTGTGCCATCGCTGACCACGGCAAGCATAGCCAGCTCCCCTCCATAATGAGCAAAGGCCCTGCAGTGGGTGCATTTGAGTTGCTGCAGCTGGGGTTCTGTGCTGCCCTTGCTGCAGTGCCTCCATCCACTGTTCCCAGCAGGGCTAGCAACAGGGACCTTGGCAAACATCCTCCCAACAGGGAATTTCAGAAGTGATCTGAAGCTGCAGTATACACATGCCCTAAGCATCAATGGTGGGTTCTTTTATTTATTCATCTTGTTCATGTTACCAAATAGAGGCAACAAAAGAAGGTATTAGTTTTCTTAGTCTTGACTCAGAATACCTTTGCCATTAACCACTCCGTCTGCCCAATCTTTTCTGTAGCACTCGCTTGTCAGCTTTGACCATGTTCCCCAGGGTGAGATTTCTTCTCATTTTATAATGAGGAACAGGATGTTCAGGTTTTTCTGTGTGTTGCCACCAAACCAATATTACAGCCAGACTCAGCAGCAACGATGGCAACACGCAATAATAACCATCCCACATGTGATTTAGATTAACTGCTCTTCTGTTTAGTTCATATAATGCTTCAACAAATGATCTGATTTGCTGTTTTCACGTAATCCATCATTAATTCTTTGAGTTACAAAATTACATTTTTTAGTAGCAGATGGAGAGAGATGGGCTCCCCTACCTTCAGAATGGAACTTCACTTTCTGACTGCAGCTATGTCACTTTATTTATCTGGTTTTTACTTTAAATGTAGTTTCCTTTTACAAGTATGAGGATTTTGGGGAGCAGTAATGCTTCTAGTAGAAATGTTATCTTTAAGGCTGCTTTTAAGCATAGGGGGAACTGAGTAGTAGTCACTGGTTGCAGACCTCTGGCTCTGCTGGTGAGGGGGGAGAGGAGTGGGTGTTTTGGCAGCATGCGCAGACTACCTCCTCCTCCATCTGAGGAAGCTGCTCTTGTGGCTGCCAGAGAAGCCTCTGGGCTCTTAGAGGACAGCCATGGCACCCACATGACTCCCATCAGTGGTGGCAGCAACAGGAATAGGAGCCGTAATCTCAGCACTCTTCTACTACGGGCAGTGCAGGAGAGCAAGTAGGAGCTTTGGGAAGTCAGAATTGTTTCCAGGGTTTGTGCAAAGGGAGTAGAGGTAAAAGTTGCACAAAGACAGGCGAGGCTGTCTCCTTTCCTTCCTTTCCATGCATGAGAGGTGCAGAAGCTCTGCACTCCCTCTTCCCCAATCTATCAGTCCTTTGCTAATTGTCTTCCCCCACCTAAAACCTTCTGGTCCTTGCCTGCTCTCCTCCCTTTTTCTCCCCACAACCTATTGAAATCTTCCCTGCCTCCCTCTGAACCTTGCTCTGCCATTGCTGAATTGCGTTTTGTCACCCCACAAATGAGAACAAATTAAACTACTTTATCTCAATCATTTGGGCAGCAAAATGCAATTTGCTTGTGTTGCTGCAGATCTTTGAACCAACTCTGGTCTGGACACTTTTATCACTTCGCAATCTAATCTGCTGAATATCTCAGATCCTCTTGCATTGAAAGAAAATGGGTTTTTTAGACAAAATTTTTTAAAAGCCAACTGTGAATTTATGCACACACAAACCCACAGTGATATACATGTCCTCATATATCTCTATATGTATGTATGTACATGTATAATAAATAAAAAATACATATAACACTTTGAAAGTCCACACCTAACTTGCTAATGTCAGCTACAGTTGATGGACAGCCAAGGCAGACTCTTTTTATAGTCCATTTCTAAAATGAAACTATAAATTTTAAACCCAGGCTTCATCATTACAGAGAAAAAAGCTTTTTCAGCCTATTGATGAAATATAACATTTGATAGGATTTATGAGGCCCAGATTCAGGAGGATAATTTGCAGAGCACTTAAAGCTCCTTTTTCCTGCCCTTTACCTTCCCTCTTCTCAAATACACATACCAAAAAAAGCCATTAGTAATGAAAAATTATTAAGGAAGATTTTTCTTGATTCCATACAAATGTCAATTTGAGAGAGAGAAAGAGGAAGAAAACAGTTGCAAGAGCTCTTACAGTAAAGGGGTCTAAGTAGAGCCAGACTGATTATATGAGAGGAATACTGGCTTTTACTGATAAATACATGGTGTGATTATTTGCTGTAATACAGTCATTTGTAATGTGTCTCCATGTGTATGTGATTTTTAATAGTACCGGATGGAATTTATTTTTTTATCACATTGAGATATTCACAAACCAGCCACATAAAGTTAAAAATAAAACTGATACCCAGCTTCTTGGTATCTTGATAAAGTTTCCTTCTGGCTTGTATTACCAGAGTGATAATTTCAGAGGAAAAACATCTTCTGTAACTTGTGATCACAGTATCTGTCAAATGGTAGGAAATGAAGAAAACTGCCAGACAGTGTCAGATTTATTAACAGCTCTAAGAAAACCAAAATTAATGCATTTTCTCTTCTTTGATGGGTTGAAATGTCCATGTGCTGTACTTATCTTAATGGACAAGTGAAGGAAGTAGCACTCATCAATTAAGTTTCTAATTAAGCTGACTACAGCTTAGTCTGGAGCACATGCAGGAATAGTATCTGCTTACCAGGCTGTACCCTCAAAGGTGTTGTGGTGGTTGTTAAGGAGCGCTCATCCCACAGATGCCAGGAGCAAACCAGCTTTATGCTGCCTTCAGGAACATGCAGCCAACCACTGGACCATGGAGCAGGGAGTCCCATAGGGCATGGAGGGGAACAGCCACAGAAACCCAGGCTGTGCCTGTTGTGTGAGGGGAGTTGCTGACTTAACTTCCATTGGAAAACTGTATTTCTACCTGTTCATAGACAATCTTCAACCATTTGGGTTGAAAATGCCTATGCAGGAGGAGTGCTGAAGCTGATGACAGCTGTTTTGAGGGGGCCTGGAAGGAGAAAACGAGGGGTTGTTTTGTCTGTGCAAAACGTGAAAAGAAGCGACATATCTTCTTTCAACAAGAATCTGTAGTCTTTCCATACGCTGGAATGGGGTCTTTATATTTTGGAAGGGAACGCAGCCTAGTCTTACACCAGACTGTGCCTTTTGCCACCCCTTGAACGGTGACAATTTGACTAAGTTATAAGATTTAGAGTACTTCCCACACACATGATAGAAACTTGGCTGCTAACTTCACCAAAAGTGCTTGTCCTTAACTGCCAAAGCCTATACATGTTTTTTCAGCAATAGGTTCTCCAGGCTACAGGGACCAAAGAGACTCCTGTTGCAGTAATGAAGGATGAGGTGTCATGATCAGTGTTCCCATATCCTTACACTCTCCCTTCCACAGAGGAAAAAGGTGAGCTGATTCAAATGCAAAACACTAAAAAATGCCATGGAGGGAAAAGACAAAAATACAAACAGAGGAGAGGCTGGAGCAGCTAGAGAATAAAAGGGATTGCTAGGACAGACCATAGTTGTGGACATTATGTGAGTGCTTCAGAGTAGAGAGAAGTTTACTAGTACTGCAAGTTTGATGTCTGTTAATGTGCCAGACATGGGCATGCTCATTTGACCCAGTGCAGAGTGGGAGAAAGGCTGTTGGGTGTCCCATGCCACCTGAAGTGCCATTCTCACTGGCAGGCTGCTTTGGGAAGTGCTTCTGGGAGATGGGACTGAAGGATTGCTGATGAAAGGAGAGCTGCCTGTGGGGCAGAGACTTGCTTGTACGGAAAGCCAATAATGGGTGGAGGAAATCGGCATCCTTGGCTGAAAGGTATGAAGGGAAAAACTAACGTCAGGATGAGAACCGGGAATTGAGGCAGCAAGACAAAAACAGATGTGAAAGGACTTGTAAGGTGTGTTTCTAAACATAGCAGTTGAAACCATATGAGAATCATTGTGTAGAGACAGAGATGGGCCTGAACCAGAACAGTTGCTTTAGCATTTCTGGTACTTCCCAGCCAAATGTCCAGCGACAGACTCACTCTTCTTTTCCCAGGTGAGGTATGCTAAGAAATGATTTTATGTAGTTTGGAGATTCCGTTACTTCATTTTTTCCACTTTAATTTAACATTTTTTTGTTACTAATAGAGAGTAATGCTTACCTTCAATGTTAAGCACCTGAAATTCAGCCCTGTCTTCTCCAACTGGAAAAGTGGGAGTAATTTCCCATCAGAGATGCAGTGGGGCTGCAGCTATAAGAAGGAGGAGCTAGAAAAACAGTGCATGTTTGGAAGACCAGGAGCTTCTACTGCCCGCATAATACAAAGTAATAAAGTTATGCTGCTAACTTTAGGCCCCTGAGTTCAGAAATACTTCCCCAAAATGCAGTTTGGTTATACAGTGTTTAATTCTGTCAATGGGGAGCTTGTGATGAAAGCTAGTTGAAGGAATGTGCGGTCCCCAGTCTTCGCAAGCGTGAACAAAACAACTGTGCTTTGAGGAGCCCAGCTGCACCAGGCAGAGGTGCCCAAGGAGGGAGGCAGCTGGAAGGGAAGACAATGTGGCCTTGAAGGCAGCAGAACTTTGCAAAAATCCATCTACCACTTCAGCATCTGGCAGGGTTTTTGTTGAGCAGTAACCACAAGCTAAATTTACCATATATAATTCCTGAGAGAAACTAGTAGTAACTGATGTTTTGATTTTTGAGTCTGTTCCTATGAAACTGCTCAAATCTCAATTGTATTTTGAAAATACTGCCCTATCAGAGAACCAAAATGAGTTTACCTTCAGGGTTGTCCCCACGGTAAGATTGTTATAAAATTTTTAGCCCCTTGCACTATTACAGTGTAGAAAATACAATTAAGCCCATTTCACTTGCACATCTGTTAAATGTTTCATGTGTCATTTTAGTATATATTCTGAATAAGTGAACTTTGGATCATTATACTGGAGATAGGATGTTCTGAAGAGTGCATATGGATTATACCCCTCTGTGAGAAGCCCCGTGTGTTATAAGTCATTCGAGCTCACTCAACAGTGCTTCCATTTTGCTGTGCCTTGCACTCCGAGCTAGTAAAGTGTGTTAGAAATAATTTCATTTGTTGTCTGTGCTTTTCTTTAGGTTGTAGTTGGAACATTAAATGCTTTCCATAAAAGGCTTACACGCTTCACCTTGCATGTGCCAGTGGCTTAATAAGAACATCTGCTGTCTTTCTGTAGCAAATCTGATGATTTTTCTATGCACGTATATTTATTTGTACATATAAATAGAATCCAGGCACTGTTAGATGCGTATGGAAGTCTACATCAGATTGAAATGGTAACATATGAGGTTTTCTGCAGTTGCATTTTTGAAGTATCAAGTTAAAAACAAAGCTGTGAAGTAGCCAGAAAACTTTTTATTTCTGCAACCAAAGGCATATGCTTGTACAGCCTAAACTAATTAGGTCTCTGATATGTTCTTAGAGTGGTCAGTATATCGTGTTGTATCGTTGTCTGCGAGTTGTTTTTTCATTATAGTTGGGCTTTTACGCAGCAGAAAGTAGGAAAGCATTGCTCCAGATGTCTGGCTCCTTTCACCGATTTTGTTGCTGTCTACAGCAAAATTTGAGGTTTAACTCTACAGTGCAAATTCCCTTTGAATCTTTGGATACCCTTAAACAGTATAGTACTGGAATATGTGTAAATGTCTACAAAGTACAGTGATTGGAGTGGCTGGTTTAAGAGGAGCTATAAAATGGTTCCAGCTGGAGTGCATTCTTGAGGTAAGCTCAAAATGCACTCCAAATTGTCAGCACACTGCTCAGGAAAAACACAAGAAACAAATCATCTTTAGTGTGCTTTGCTTCCCTTAATGCACATAAGAATAGTGTAAATGGAAGCTGGTCAATTTTCAACAGTTTGTGTAAAATTGTCCCTAGGTTTTGCTTCTGTACTTCAACCTTTGTGCATAAATGCATCACACTGGGTTGTAAGTATACCTGTGTGTATTTCTGTGGTCATAATGCCATCTATATTTCAATAACTATTGTGTATCAGTCCATTAATATTTATATGGAACGGAGAGCTTTGGTTCTTGCAATTTTTAATAAACATTGATGGTGTTACTAGTTTATACAGAGCATTCAATATGCTCCATCAAAATGGCAGCTCTAATTAGGTTCCTTGAATTAGCTAATGGATTTTGAGAAAGATAGCTTACAAAGCTCTTACAGCTGTCCAAGATATTCCTGCCATGGCAGAAAGACAAAAGGCCGCTGGAAGCTACAGACTTTAAAGCTTTGGAAATGCAGCTGACAGTTAAAAAAGATAAATTACATTTGTATTTTTTTCCCGTAAAAGTCCTATTGCTGAATTAATGTTATCCTTGTAGTGACCATTCATTAAAAACACCCAAAAAAAGCCAACTTCATAGTTGGGTGTGTTTTGGCTCTGAGATCTGTGCTTTTCCCTGATGCTTTGCATATGGTGTGAATTTTTTTTTTATTAAATGTAAGCTATATCTGTCACAGAATTACAGACACAGAGACTTTTTTTCTTTTTTTAGTTGAGGTTGAGTTTTCTACCTAGACCAGGTATTAAAAAAGCAACCCACACAGAGGATTAGTTGCCTCCACTTTGACGATGGCGTAGATTGGCATGTGTGAACAAAGAGCAGGATGATATAGTCTCTAGTGTGAAACTTGGAGAGGTAATTTCTGGGAGAGAATGGATAGTTACTCTGGGCTTTGTAGTTTTCAACAAAATCTGTTTTAGAACATGAGCAGAAGCAGCTACTGTGAGCAAATTTGTAGACCTTCGATTCTTTTCTCAGAAGGGAGTGCAGAAATTAAGACTGCACTGAATTGTCACCTTCTCTCCCTCCTGCTTTTGCTTTGTGTGTGGTAAAGAGAATTCCTGAGGGACTGTTGAATGGCTAATTCATTGGAAGTCTGTAAAGTACTTATTATTTCAGCTTTAGCGATAAGTTGAATAAACTTATTGCAAAAAGCAATAGCCTACAAGTGAAAAAACCTAGCTTCCAGTTGCAGGCAGGTGTGATAGCCATTAAGAAATAGAGTTACATTTCTACACAAGAGTTTAGCATTCAGCATTTGCTTTGTTGAATTGTTAAAGCTGCTGTAAATGGGGTTTGGAGGGTTGAAAATCTGCTCTGTGTTGATGTGACCTATCTATTGTAAATATGCCAGCTGCTTTACATCAGTAAAGTAAAATAACCCTTCCCAAGCTGTGTTGTAATACAAAGTGCCAAAAAAGGCAATTTAAGTACTTTGCTGTGTAAATCCAGATGAAATTACCTTGGAGAGAAGGCCTTCAATTATGCCTCACACGTGACTTCTGCATGATGGATAAAAGGCATAATTGATATCATCTTTAGTGAAGAAACCAGAAACCGTTGCATTGTCTAGAGGCTACTGAAAATACCAGGAAAATCTGTTTTTCATTATTTTCATTGTGTATTGTTTATAGAGAGTTTGGTTGTTGTCAGCAGCTGAGTCCCTAATCTCCCTGCTTTCCTAGCCCTTCGGAGACAAGTGCACATCTCAGATCAACAAGACAGCAGTAAACTGGTCCCATGCCAGAAACAGACATTGCCATTAACCAGCCTGAACTGTAAAGACATCTCTTTTTTTATTATTAGTTAAAATCTGGTGATTGCCTTCTTTGATGAGGCACAATACATTCAGAAGAAAAAAGAAAAAAAGAAAGTCTTTTCTTTAAAAGAAAGATGACAGTTTGGCTACAAACAAGAAAATGTCTGCCTTTTTTTTCTTTCCTTTCTACTTGCTTGCAAATAACCTAATTCTGTTGAGAGTAGCACATACCATGTCTGCTTCCAGTGAAGTCAAGCCTCAGCATGCCAGTTTTGTTTCCATAAAACAACAAATTGGAGTATACCTCCTGTTATTTCTGGCCAGCTGTAGTCAACTATAAGTTACAAAGGAGAGTAATGGAAATGAAAAGTGGCCTGGTTTGAAAAGATGATGCTCATTTGAATGTCTAGGCCATCTGCCATGACAAACAGGAAAAGGTGGTGTGTGTCATGTGAAGGGAGGGAAACATAAAAGGATACTTTGTGTCAAGCCACTGAGATATTTTATAAACAGTTTGGAAAAACTGAAAGTGATACAAATCTGTTGGTCTCAATCTTCAGATGGCTCTTTTGAGGCTACTATAAACATATTATGGGCTATTTGGGGAAAGAAAAGGTTAATGACACTGCTAATTCATATCATGCCAGGTTCTCTTTCCTTCTTTCTTCCTAATGAGTCTGTAGGAACCTGAGAATATCATCTTCTCTCTTTCCACTAAGCTCCTAATGTCAAGAGGTCAGTAGTGATGCTACAGGGTCAATGGGACTCAATTTACATCCAGACAAATGGTAGTCATGTGCTGCCCTAGGAGGCTTTGACCTTTTGGACAGAAGTGGTTGTACTGCTTTTATGTTAGCCTAAAGAATTGAAAGGTGACAGCTTATGTACAGCTGAAGCACATTTATGATTTTTTAAAATATTGTAAAGCAGATTGAGGTTCAGGGACTTTAATATACAGGTTCAAATAAACTCAAGCATAAATAGCTTCTTCAGTGTCACTTGTTTTTCTGCAGTTTATTTATGATTCTTTATATGTATTTATGTACACAGAGAGAAACATATCCATCCAATGCTTCTCACATCAGCCCATCTATACAGACCTTCTCAGATAGTCCTGTCTAAATGCAACAGGGCTCAAAGTCATCTTAGAGTCACTTTGCACAGGTGTCCAAATCAAGTGTAGCCAATCAGGCTGGCTTTGAGTGAATATCAAAGAGTGAATCTGGAACCTGCAAGGCAATATCAGTGGTGTCAGCAAGGTATTTCTGACAAGTCGTTCCCTACAATGCCGTTCCTTTAAGCAAGTGCATATGAAAACAACAAATGTTCTTTTCTCTCTAAAGTCTCTTTCTCTTGGTGGTGACAAAGATGAAAGCTGAAATATTGTAGAATTATGTTCTTATAATTGATTTTCTTTTTATCACTTCCCACCATTCTTTTTATTCCCTCTTACTATTGAGGTTGCAGAAATATCTTCATGAGCAATGTAATACTTCAGGGTAGAAAGACAAGGGCTGGAACTGAAAGAGTAACTTACTCAAATATTTATTTGTTATAACTTCAAAATGAAAGTTTTATCCTAAGTGAAAGATATTCTTACATTCTCTGTTGGACTCCCTTATACTGTACATCTTTGTAGACCACTGTGTTCCTTTCAGTATGTAAAATTAGTTTTGTTTTATACCAGATTGTGAATGGAAGATTGTCCAGTTTCTAGAGTCTGTGAATCACGTTTTGTCTTGGATTTGTTTGTTACAGGAAAATTCTCTAAAAGAAGAATTTTTTTTTCTTTCTTCTTTTTTTTTTTGCTTGTTTTGTTTTAACTTGGGAGCACCAGTTGTTTGCTTAGGGGCTGACAGTCAGCTGGGTGAAAGAAGTGGCTGGCAAAAAAGCAATATTAATGTGTTTAGGAAAACCACCAGAAACAAAATGTCTATTGCCTCCTTAAATATATGTTTATATACAGTAAGTGGTTCATCTTACTCTGTATGTGCAACACTTGTTTTTAATTTTGTGTTATCAAGAAAGCTGCATCAAGAAGTCACTAATTTAAAATTGTCGTTTTAACCTGAATGATGGAAATCCTGATTAGCAACTCAGAGGAAGAACAGAGGGGAGATTTTATTGTGCAAAACCTGAACCATACGTATTAAACGCTGATTATGGTGTTTTGATTCTTTAAAAAAATAACTTGTCTGTCATATTAGATATAAAATGTTATTGCTGTGGTGCTTGTTCATCTGTCTCTTCAGAGATGATGGGACAAAATTTCATAGTCATATTTTACATAATGTTAGAGATAGCTTGAAGCTAAGTCTGTGCCACATTATGGTTTCCTTTTTGTCTTGGGTTGCCTATTCCAGCCGTATCACTTGAGTGACTGTTTCATAGCAGGTCCCTTTGCATTCACAGTGGGCAAGGTGTAACCTGCATAGTGCTTCTGACAGGGGCAGGCACAGGGCAGAGGTTGCTGATTTCTGGTGTTTGTTCACCAGTTGGTAGTACAGCCCCAGCAGCATGGGGTAGAACGATCACTGAGACTTTTTTTATCTTTCTTCCAGGTGAGAAGAAAGTTTTGGTTTTAAGGTCTGTATCTAACAGAACTACAGAATGGCTGACAGGAATGTGCTTTTTCCTCTTTTCAATGTTCATGTTAGATTTAAAAAAAAAAAAAAAACAAAAACAAACAACCCAAACCTTACAGTGTGTGCACCATATTTGAAGAACTGCTAAACTTCTTTTAATATTGTTTATGGCTTGGGATTTTGGACAGGTTTTGTTACTGTTGTTTGAAATCAGCACCTGAATCTTTGCTAAACTCTTTTTGAAGTTTCTCGGAGATTTATTTGCTCACCTAGATATTATTTTAAAACTTCCCAGTATCAGCCATTTCTGAATCAGTCTCCTTACATGTAGCACAACTTTAGGAAATCATTCAGAAATCAATCACAGAATGCAGAGTGGACGGTTCTCTTACAGTCTTGTCGTGACACAGAGAAGTCCGTGGGTAGATTAAACATTAGATCCTGGGAACAGGTGATGATGGAGGGGATCATGTATGTGTGGTTGCAAGGTTCTCTGAAGAACCTATAGCACAGCTGTGGAGCCATGTCAGTGCACAAAATTGTAGATATTATGAGAACTGTAATATTTATATCTCCTCAAGGAGATCACTGCATTAAATGTAAAGCTACTGTAAAAGAAACCTGTCTGCTGTGTTTACTAGGCTTGCTGAAAAGCTTCAATAAGTGTCCTTAATATAAAGTGACTTTGATTGGAGTATTGTTTTTATATTTCCTCTGTAAGTTCAGGTTTCTTTTTAGTGTAAATAGTCATGCATCTGAAACATTTGAACTGGTATTCATCTGCTGTTTCCCTGTCTGAGAACTGCTATCTGATCAAACCAATATTTTTTAATTATGTATTTATAGGCAGATGGGAGAATAGTTTACAGTCAATGTATGATCTTCTCTGCAAATCTTGGAATATTGTGTTGGGTTTTTTTTAATATTGCCTTATCAGTTTCTTTTTTTTATTACTGATGACTTCATTCTGTTTGAATTCAATGCTTCAGTTTCTTTGGGGTAAACTAATAGATTATGTATGCGATATTTGCACAGTGCTGATTGAATTCATCTGGTGAGTTTGAATGTGGTTCATATATTCACATAATTGTCAGGAGCCAACTTGAAATTCAGAACTGTTTCATGAGCATTGCACAGGGCATCATATTTATCTCACTTTACCCAGGAGTGGGTAAAATTTTCATGGTAAGCTAGAATGCAGCTCTTTCAAATGCCAATGTCTTTTACATAAACTGTGGTGAAGAAAAGAAAAAAAAAAAAACCAACCTGTGGAGCTTTAACTGTATCCTGAAAAAGCAAAGCGGATGTACTGACTGACCCTCTTCCAACTTGTTCACCCCACCTTTCTAACAAATTCTGAACATGCTGGCTGTCTTGGACTAGACTTGATTGGTGGCTTGATGATCAAGAGATACTGGAACACTAAGTTTTATGAAAACAAGCAGCTTGCTAGAGAGGCCCAGATGAATGCTCTTTCTGGGGTGAAGCACTGCAGTGTGAACCGTTATCAGACACCAGAGAACCCACAGGAGAGAAGCACAGGAAATCAGACTTCACGGAGCTGCTAGTTTCCACAGAGATTATGCTTGTGTTTTCACACTAATCCAGATGGATAACTTTCCATGTGCTGCTATCTTTCATTCAAATGTTCCTACTCATTCTCATGGTTAGGGTTTGTACTTTAATACAATGTGGCAAAGGTTTGCCAAAGCACAGTATGTCAGGCCCTGTCTTGTAATATATATAATCAACTTGAACTCTGCAGCACCACTTCTACTTGCTGGCTCAATGGGTTTGAGCAGAAAGAAGTTCACCTACAGCAGATCTGCAGTCAGTGAAGCACAGACTGCTGTTACTGTCTCTTACAATTTATCAGTCTCAGATTTCATTTTAAAAGGGGGGGGGGAACCAACAATATGTGTTTTTAATACAATACAATATGTGATATTTTCAGATTACCTCTTCAGACAAAATACCTGGAGGTAGAAAGTGGGTATGTGGCCATTAGGGCACTGGTGGCAGGTGCTAATACAGTTTGCAGAGAGCTGCAGGGAGTCAGATTGGCTGGAATCAAACTAGACCTGTTGCCTGTATTTCAACATTTCCCTGTTAGCTAGTGCTGCTTTGGGCAATGATGTTGGCAAAGCAACTGGGACAATACTTTGGGCCTTATCTGTACGTTAGCAGCCCTAATTAAATGCTTTATCTGTACTCACAAGTAAAGTCAGGGGATTTCACCATTATTGTACTGCTCATGAGCTGTGGACCAAGCTTCACTGTTCTAAGTGATAGTCCCCATTAGCTACACCTCAGTGTTCTGCAAACTGGAAATGGTTCTCCGCTATTTGACAAGAAGTCATGCAAGGAGCAGAGGCATTTATCTGTGGAAGGAATAAAAGGGAAAAGAGAATATACTTTTTTTTCCCTCAGTAGTCCACAGAGTTTGTGCAAGCTTTCTGCGCTGTCTTGGCAGACCATGAGAAAAATTTCATATGCTCTGGAAGAGTTGGGTAAGTCAGCCAGAGAAGCTTGAAACCTCAGGGACTTCATAGAGTACAGTGGATGGATAACTTAGGATCTAGGAAACGGAAGTAATTTGATTTTTCATGGAAACATACTGATGCTGCAAGCAAACATTTCCAATCCTGACTGCATATTCAGTTCCCTTTGCAGCCTACATGGAATTTCCCTTCATTGGCAATTAATTTCTAACTGGTTACTATTGAACTGATAGGTTTATGTCCAGTATTTTGTATGTGCTGTCCAAATTCAGTTTGCTATGCAAATCCTATAAAAGGCTTCCCTAAATTCTGGCATACTCATAGTGGAGTGCAGTGTATCAAGATGCTCCACTGAGTCTGTGCTTATGTGAATAAATCTCTATCTCTGTAATCCACTGTTGGTAAGACAGAGTTAGGGTTGTAGATTAAGAGAATATATGATGGTGTGCTGCAATAACAATGGTTTGAGTTTAGGACCAGCCACAAATTATTGTATGATAATTGCCCATGAAGGCCAGTAAATGCTACTGAGCCATACAATCAGTTTTCCCCCCTAGTGCTGACTAGAGCAGGTCTGGAAATAGCTGCAGGAAACTTAATTTATTAATTTTAAATACGATCGAAATTTTTTGAATTCTTAGCCATTTTCAGTATTTCATTTAATATTTCCAGGTTATAGCTTGAAATTCCACAGTTGTACAAATCCAGCTGTAAGGTTTTAGAAAGCTTACCAGGGTCAAAACCCACAGAAAGGCATGTGTTTAACTAGGTAAACTAAGGAACTCCACCAGCTTTACCACGGCAGTTTGCAGTGTATGCAGTTCAGCATACAAGTGAGTCTTTGTGGATTACTAAGTGGATTACTGTTTAATTACCACTTTAAAAAGGTGGTGTCAAGATTTAATAGTGTGCTTTCCCATCTCTCTTGCCTCCTCTGTATTTTCATGGCTGATGTTTGAGTTCTTTTTATATTTAGGAGAGAGTTTGGTTTTTTATAACATAAAACTTCTTTCTGTGCTTCTCTGTGAATAATAGTTTATTCTTTACCTTGAACAAATGTAATTTTAGGGAAATTCCACATTTAGTGTGGGAGCAAAAGGAAACTTTTTTTTTGTCAGCTTATCATCATCATCATTATTATTAAAATATGATAGCCATTTATAGCTGCTCATAGGAATGTTAAAAGTTTTCTTGTGCTCCCCCATCTGTCTGCATCCATCTGTTGTCTCTTGTCTTGTACTGAAATTGTTAAGTTCTTTGGACAGGGACAGACTTTTTTGAAAACAAGGATCAAGTTCACAATTAGCAGCTTTATTAATATAAGAAAGCAAAAATAAGGGTGATACAGTGGACACTATTCAAGTGAGGAGAATCAAACATAATCCATTTGTCTCAGTTCTAGCAATTCTGTGTGTTTACCTGGTATTAGATATGTGTGTTCATAGAAGTTTTATTTCATTTGCTGTTTGTTTTTTTTTTCTCAGTGGCTGTACAGGTAGTGGGAATGCTGACCGTATCCAGAGGTTACGGAAGGAGTACCACCAGGCCAGGCGAGAAGGTTTACCTTTCTATGAGGACGACGAAGGAAGAACACAGCTGTCTGACTACGACCAGCGTTGGGTAGGTCCACAACGTGATGCAAAGTGCTTTTGCAACAGTCAGGGTTAGCAAAAGGTTTTTGTTTTCCAGAAATCCTGTATCAGCTTAACATGAATTTGGGAAGTCCGTAGAAATGGAGAAATCCTTAATACCAGCCCATCACAGAAAATGTTAATAACAAGAACTTAGCTAAAATTAACTTGTCTGTTCGCTGTGTTTGATTTAGGCCCAGGTTTCCTCTCTTTAGGCCCAAAGAGTATCGAACTGTATCACCAGTGGTAGCATCTGGGCTTTTCAGCAGGATTTATAATACTCTTGCAGTTCATCCAGTGATTCTCTGGGTTAACAAGAGTGTTAGAAGAGCAGACTCTCCCTGTGCTTAGTTGCAAAGTGAGAGGGAGAAAATAGAGGCATGTCTACTCCTACCCTTCCTTCTGCACACTGGACAGTAGCAATCTGGCCATGATACAGCCTCTGTTAACTTTTAAATGTAATAATTTGCTCCTCTCCTATCAAGAGATCTTAAAATATTCTACCAATGCTATAGAACTGTTATAGGCATGCTGTATTCCCTGTTTTACATCTAGAACTCGCACTACACAGAGACATATTATCTACCCCTCTACTGAAGAGTAACCTGTAACCCATGGTAGAATCAGAGGTTAAATCTACAGTGACAGATTTTTGAATGTGTTAAATAAATGCAACAGCTACAGTCTATGAGTACTCAAGAGCTCTGCCTGAGCAGGTTTCAGAGTTGGACTCTGTCTCTTTAGAAGTAATTACAATCAACCAGCATTCAAAAATGTAACTTTGATAAAATGCAGTTTATGCTAAATTTGAAATTTTAGTTTAAAAAAACACAGAATTATGTTAAAATCTCAAGGATCTATATACATGAGAAGTTTGAACTAACGTTGTTGGGTTTAATGTCTCCAAACTATCAGTGTGAATCCTGAAGTGAAATCTGCAATGATTGAGGTTGTAGTCTAAAAAATCCTAAGCAAGACTAGACATTATTGCAATCACAGAGAGATATAGAGTTGAAAGGGGTGTTTTTACATAAATTATCATATATATTTGTTCATTAACTCCAAAACTGTTGTTGTATATATTCCTCTGATTCAATTACCAAAAGTGTCATCTTCAGCAAAATAATTCTTTCCTTGGAGCAGTTAACTGTAATCTACTGCCTTAAATTTTGTGAACCAAATTTGGGAACCAGTGTAGCTGCTATTCTTTTTCTGAATTGCTTTTGTAAACTAAAATAAGAATATGCATCAAATGTGTCTTTCTGTTGAAATACTATGTTGTGTTAAGTGTCCTGACAGCCCTCAGACTAGGTCAATGGTAGCTCTTCAGCAACCTGAGGATTCCTACTTCTTATCTGAAACTGATAAAGCTTTATTGATCCTCAGAGGAGGTTGAGATTTATGGTCCAGTGTAGTTTCACAAGATTCACAAAGGTTTCTTCTAGGTAATCCTTTCTAAGCCTTTCCTATTAGGTATAATGCCCAGAGATTACTGATTTCCAAAACTTTGCTTTTCCTGTGAGGCACGTTGTCCTTAATCAGAGCACCTGAAAGGGCGCTTTAAGTGTCTCAATCTTGAAATGATTAATAATAGTGGCACCAGGATTGTTGTGTTTTGTCCTTCCAGTGCAGAATATTTTTAAATTTTTTTGTTGTGAGGAATGGCAGTCGGCTCAAAAATCAGAGTTTACCTTGAGGGCTTTAATGCTCTGAAGTTTGTTGCTGCAACAGTTCTTCTTGTTGAAGTGGTTTATAAATTTCCAAGACTTCTGGTCTCTTCTCTGCAACAATATCACCCATTGATCCATCCAGCTTTGCTTTCATAGGCACTGTCTTTTAGTCTGGAAAATATTGCAGCCACAGCTTGCTCTCTTTTGACTCATGGCTGAAATTTGTTACTCTTATATATAGTTTTACCCTTAAAATACCTATGTTACATCAATCTATTCAGACAGAAAAGAAGGAACAAAAATAGAATCAAAATATTAAAAAGAAAACAAATGTCTCAAAACATCTTACCACAAGAGTCCTCCAGATATTTTTTTAAGCAAAGCCATCATTCCCACCTCAGGCTGCTGACCCTCAGCAGTACTGTGATAACACAGGCTGAACAACAGCTGATTTTTTTTCTACCTTTACTCATCAGTGAAGATGACTAATTGCCTGATTTTGAATAAATAAAAACTTACTCTAATCTTCAGGATGTCAGGTCTTTCTTTAAAGAGTCAACAGACAGCTGAGGAGGAGGAAAACCTTCTGCTATAAGTTTTCTTCCTTCCCACAGGAGGTTATGGCACCAGGGAAGCTGCAGCTGGAAAAGAGATACTGGGTCTCTCTATATATTTTTAAGACTCGATTAGTTCTATCCTTGCTTTTCTCAGTCAACTGTTTTACTTAAGCCAACTTTCCTACAAGATGTCTTTCTAATGTACAGCAGCTGCTGTAATCACTTCCCACCATCTCATGAAACATGCAGATAAGTTGGGAAAAGCAGAGGATAATTTGAGAAGACACTATCCCATCGCAAATCAGCAGCCTCAAAAATGGACCCTGGGTCTTGTTCTCCAAAATAGTATCTAAAAACTCATGAGGCAAATTTCTATCTGATAAAGCTGACATTGACAAGTGGCCTTTAGCTGACACTGTAATGGGACAAAATTTCTAATAGAAGGGGTATTTCTAACAATCTACTTTTTTTAAGTGGGATAAATCAAGTTAAAGTGCAGAGCCGGCTGAAAAGCTAGCATTGTAGGGGGAAATGATCTCATGACAGGCAATTGGGATCCATAAATGTTTTAAAAATAAGGTCAAAAATTCATTTTAAATAGGCCTGCTATTCTCTCATCCATTCCTCCCCCTGCATCCATTTTCCAATTCTTCTCTGTTCTTCTCATCTGTTGCTGGATGAATTTTTGCTCTCTTGCGCCTTCATTCTGCTCTCTCTTCCCCACAGTCTGTTCTTTTTCTTTTTGTAAGGACCTGAATAATTCAGTTTAGTGTGTCTCCATAAACAGACGCATGTATATAGCACTCTCTGTGCTATAAAGCCAGATCCTTTGAAATTCTTTTCCAGTTCTATCGTGCTTCCATTTGTTGTTGAGTTTTGCATCCTTTGGACTTGCCCCTTGCCCCCCTTCTCCCACCCTCTCTTTTTAGGTTTACGACCAGGATAAATGATAAGCCAAATTCTGTAGAGTGGATCACAAGGCTTAAAGTAGACCTCAGCTAGTTAACCAAAGGACAGGCTGATGATAAGTATAAATATTGTCTAGGAAAATGAATGCCTATTGTTGTCAGTGTAATGTGAGATTAGCCTAAAATTTTCTGACAGCTAGAGTATATTATGATGTATCAGCTCAAAAAAGAGTTTAGGCATGTGCACACATGCTCATGTCTTAGTGGAACATCAGATATTCAAAGTAGTCATGAATCTATCCAAGACAAAGCTAATCTGGGTCTACTGAATGAGGCAGAGGATGTTTACTATTATCATAGCTGCAGTATCCGTCAGACCCTGAGAGAACTATGTAAGCCATAAGCTTCAAGAACTTAGTATCTCTAGGAGTTGGAAGGCTTTTTCATAGGCACTCTTTTTCAGGGCTTTAGAGTCACAGCCTAATAGCAGATCATAAGAAATAGCTAAGGAGCTGTCAAGACAAAGCTGTGCACTTAGCATCTGCACTTGTATTTAAAGGCATTTAAATAATGAGGAATTAATCATCTATTTGAGGATTTACTTGGATTGTCTTACAGACTTTGTACAAATCCAGTTACTTAAAACATCAATTCTTTCCTTCAGGGTGGCAGCAAATCCTTGAAACTTTATCTTTTTAAAGTACATTCAAGGATTGCATGTAATACCAGCCACATTGCAAAGAGTTCTTCACCTGTTAGTGACTACATCTGCTTCAGTGTACCAAACCTTGTGTTAACTGGGTCTAAAAGTCATTTCCTTATTTGCAGATCAGATTTGAAAGCTTGTAAATAACCTAAAGATACAAGAAAACCTGTCTTTGGATACTAGCTGTGAACATTTCCGTTGAAACAAATCCGTAATGTACTGAGTTTTGTCAGTTCCATGTTGAGAGTATGAAAGAAGAATCATGCCTGTCTGTGCTAAAGGCCAAGTACTTTATTGTGTGCCTGGCAGGGTTCCAAGCCTAAAAATCAACCAGAACAAAGAAAGGAGCATTAATAACTGCATTATTTTTCCATAATGTGTCAAAGGGTTCTGCACTTGCTTCAGGATGAATAAGGAGCTGTTTGTACTTTTCATGATCAATTAATTCCAGGTTCAGGATGTTGCATTTCAAATAGGTTAGGTTCCCAAAACACACAAACGTTTGTGTTGGACCATGGTTAGAAACCAAAATTCCAACTTCTAGAATAGTAACATTCCTGTCTTCTAGTGCAATGGGAGAAGCTGACAATTTTATGTACTATGTGAAACCATATAGCAGAAACTGATGAAAATTCCAGACTTGGAGTCCATAGACTATTAGTAGAAAACATTAAATTAAAAAAAAAATAAAAGGACAGTAGCTTACTTAAAGTATAGCTGCTTTGAAAAACATGGATAAGAATTAATTGTTGTTAAAATATTGAGTACGCAAAACAGTGTATTAGGATATATGATTAACTTACCAATCAAGAACTTTTTATGGTCACTACTTATGTCTGCATAATGAAGATTTCAGATTGGGGTGTATTCTACAGAGCTGTCCAAACTAAGCAGAGTGATTTTTAAATGTGCAGGCCAGCTTTTGGGGGGAAATTATTTGGGAAAAATCCCTGCCAAACCTCATGTGAAAAATAAACTATTCCAAATGGCACATGCAAGGAGAGCCAAATTCACTTCCATTAATACTAGTAATAAAGAGTGACTCCTATAACTTGTTTGGAGTCATTCCTACTTACACAAAGGTTGGATTTGGCACAGATTATCTGAACCAGAAGGGAGCCTGAAATGTTCATGTCTTCATGCATGCACTATGTACATGCTCTTATTTACCAGGGGAAACAGTTCCAGTGCCATATGTCATCTTAGCAAAGCCCACTGGTACTGTTTATATCCTACAATATTATGTGAATTCCAGAAATATATCATGCCATCCATTCCACAAGGTGCCCCATCACACAGCTGCTTTTTGTTGTTTTCCAAGTCAGGGGGGTGATTCTGGAGGGAAAAACATTAGGCATTTCTCTTATTTCATAGAAGTAGTTGAAGGAAATCAGAGAAAAACACGCAGTGCTGCCAGGCTGTGGCCATCCTTGCAGGCTCACAACACTGAGAGATTCTAAATTAACACATGTGCCTGCAATCATGTCTCTTGCAGTTAGGATAGGTTCTTCTGATGTTGCCCAAACAGAGAACTTGAGTGGGGCATCACGGAGATCATGACAGCTGCCACAGATCATCTTGATATGATATGAAGGGCCCTAGAGGTTTTCCACTGTATATATTTTGCCTAATTTGCCAATATGTTAAGGGAGGCAAGACACAAATCTCCAACTGGTAATTATTTTGATGAGGGGAATTCATGAACAGGTACCCCATGCTGTTTAGTATGCTGAACAGTTACTGCATTTGTGCATATAGTCAGCCCTTAGCTCTGCAGCCTTCATGCTATGGGGCACAGCTGAATGGGCACAGAAACAGCCTTTTTGGAGCTAGGCTGCAATCTGGGTTGACTGCAGTTCTGAGTAGCACAGTAGCTGGCTCTTTGTAATTTGCTTCTGTTTTGGCAAGCTTCTGCCAGTATAGGCTTTAACAGGTTTCTGCCTACTTGTTGATCACTCTGTAGATAGGGGACTGTGTGGCCCCTTGCCCTGAGCATGTGTGCACACTGTCAAATCTCAGGCAAGCATCACATGGGGAAGCTGGAAGAGGACTCAATTTTTAACACCGAGGCCTCGCTCTTGGGGTTGCTAAAGCCAGTATTTGCTCTTTGAGCCTTCCCTTACTTAGGCTCAGTGATACGTACTTCTCCATGACAGCTTGATCCCAACCCCTAGCAACTCAGTGCCCCACATACCACAGAATCAAATACAGCTGCTCACAGGTCCGACTACAAGGGAGGGGGGAAAGTAGGTTTCCTTTTAAAATTGACCTCCTCTTCCTCAGGCCATTACTGAGAGGTCTGCTTCAACTTCTGGAAAGGGGCCCCAGTTACTACAACACTCATTTTTTTTAATTACAAGACAAGTCTGTAATACCGTTGAAATTCATGTCTGAAACTAAGCATGTGCTTAGGTATTTATTGGATCAGGCCTGAAGTCAGGCCTCAAACCTTACCCTTTCTTAGGCACAAGCTTTGGCCTTTACTACCAGGTATCTGGTGTATTTATCAAATAGATGCCAACTCAGTTGACTTCTCTTTTCAGTTCTTACAGTTTAATCTCCCTAGGTCATGTTCATGTTCAGTGTGTTGCTGATTAAAAAGAAATCTCTTCCCTAAAAAATACCAATGATCTAAAGAGTTGTCTGGCTACTGGCACCCCCTTTCCTAAAGATGCTGGTCACTGTCCAGCCGTGCCTGCTAGGGATAACATCCCGCTAAAATAGAGACTGGTTTGGACAAAGGACTGCAAAATTTGTCCATTTAACATCAGGGAAAGCAGAATGACCTCAGTGAGGCAAACAGCAACGATTGCCCAGTGTGTGCAGAACAGGGTCGAGCTTGAAAGAAGCTGGGTCAAGTAATACAACTATGTCATTGAGGCTGTTACAGAGCACAGATCTTGTATTTGTTATAGTTAAGTATGTGAAGAAGCCAACTGAAATAATGGACTTTTGATTACTTTTGATTTCTGGATTGCGTTCTTCTGTTGTATATCTGTGCAGCAATTCTCATTATTGCAGCACAAGATCTGAGGTGGAGGCTTTGGGTCTTCTTGAGTTTTGCTAAAATTCCTCACTGCAAAAGGCATTAGCAGAACTGCTTGTTAAATTCCATCCTAGGCACAGTTCAATAGTCAGGGTGTCAATGCTCTGGCTACATTGTTGTCTTGCAGTTAAAAAACACTAAAAAGTTCAAGATTTCTTCACAGCCAAGGTGTGAATAGTAATTAGAATGTATCGCTGGGTGCTGGGTATAAGCAATTATCTATGAATATATAAAGGCTCTATTTTTCTCAACAAACAGGCGACAGTGTTATAATTATTTAAAATGAAAAAGAAAGTCAGTGACTCAGACATGGAGAGATTGGGTGGATAACTTTATTAGTTCCCAGTCTAAGGTCTGTAGTGCAGATGCTAATCTAATATCTAGACTGCATTAAAATAAAGTAAAAAATACGGAAAAAGAGAACTCCATTTACCCTGTAAGGCTGTGCTGTACATAAGTTTGACTGTTCTGCTCAAGACCAGCTCTGTTCAACTTTCAACCCTAAGTCTGGCTCTTAAAAAACACTTGGAAAAAGGAGCACTAGCATCTTCTTTCTTGCTCAACACAGAATCCGACTGGAACACATTCCTTCTGTCAAATGTGCTGAGTTCTGAGAAGTTCTGCAAAAGTTCGTAATCAATTTAATCTTAGTTTGAGTTTGGTTTTTTGAAAACTTCTTTAATGTTCTTGCTTTGTTTAGTAAATTGAATTTGAAAGCAGGAATTTCCCAATGCAGAATGGCACCATGCAAACTAATCTGAAGGATTGATTTTTATTTGATTTTTTTGTGTGTTTTTGAGACACTAATCAAGCTTTTTGAGACTAAACAAGTGGTTTTGACACTAAACACTAAGAAAGCAAGAGAACACATACTGCTGTCCATGTTTTTGCTGCTTGTTCCTCATCAAATAGCCTGACTGCTGTGTTAAGTGTCATGTTGTCCAATATTAAGTAGAGTCATTCCAGCTGAACTGTATGTCATAAGTCCTCTGTCGTAGGAGATATTGAATCTTCTGTAGTCCAGGTGATATTGGAATGTCTGCCTTGCAAGCAGAAATATGAGTTCTGGCCCTGCTGCCTCCAAGGGGGTCCTGCTGTTCAAGACTGATGATATGTGAATAATCCAGTGTCCCAGAGTAGCACAGATTTCTTAAAGTAGTATATCAGATTCAGCATGTAAATTGTGAATGCGTACAGCTGAGCAAGAGGACAAATACTGGTATCTCTTCTAAAATCCAGTCTGGTCACTAATTGTAAGATTTTTCTGGGTTTAATCTGTTGATCTGTTTTCTTTCTAGGCTGGAATAATGATTGTCATAATTACTACGGCAAATAATGCATTTCTGTGTTAGGAATATCAGTGCTGCACATGGCAGCGAGTAATGGCAGTGGCTCTCAAGGAACCTGGACTAGGTGTATGATTTACACCACCAGGTATTCCAAGAAAAGTCAGAGGAGATACCTAGAGTGAAATTTTGACTTTGAAGTTATGATGTGACTCAAACCAATGTGAGTCACTTGGATTTGTATTCTGAGGAGATTCAAGAGTTTCTTGTATTGCAGTAAGAATGGTTTATATCAAATTATATTCTACAGGTCATAATTTGATGATAACTCCTTCAAGATATGATAAAAAATTATAATTTGAAATACATGCCTGTGCCTTCCATCCCTGGTCTGCCATCATCAAAACAAAGTCATTCTGACAATCTAAATTCAATCTTTCCTGTGGAATGATTATAGGGGAATTTAGCAAAATGCTATCTAGTGGTACCCACCAGTGGATCAGTATGAACATTTACATCTGCATTTTAAGCTAATTTTCAATGTATTTCTCTTAATTTACTAGGAAGATACCTGTCAAGGTAGCAATTAAACTGTAATTTGGTCACTGAGGTGTTTACATGGATTAATAGATCTCTCTCTTAAGTGTATGCTCCCAGGTTTGAAATAATAGCTATACTGCGTGGTAGCATGACCCCACTTGAGTTTCACATACACATGCACAAAATCAAATTCCATCACATTTTAATGCAAATTTTACCTTTGCAAATGATGGCCTGAAAAGAATGAGTTTCCATGGTAACCTTAGGGAACACATAACCTGTTTATCATAACTTCTTCATGAAGCAAGACAGGGGGTGGGGAACATGCTTTGATGTCAGCTATGTTTTTCTGTAGACAGCATTCTGCTGTAGCACATACAGAGAATTTACCAAAATGCTCCTGTACTGTCCTAAATAAACTTTTTTTCCTTTCTTAGAAACAGAAGCGGTCATATGGAATAACATAGGAAGGAACTGCAATAGGCAGTATTCAACAACATTAACTGATCTTTTAGATCCTGTCTATAGTTTGACAACTAGGTCAACATTTTGAAACACCAAACGCAAATTAATACTTAACAGATCTCTTCCATTACTTTCTCTTTTCTTGCTTTCCCTCCATGTTTTACACTTAGCCCTCAGGTATCCCTGCTGCCTTTCAAAGGCACTTTTTTTTGTTTTCTTGTTCTTCCACTTCATTGCTGAAAGTACTGTTTTGAAAAATGCCTTGGAATCTCTCTGAACTCCTACGTTGTGGAGCTACCACAGAAAAGAGTATATTGATTATACTTCACATTCAGTGCTGACTTTCAGAGTTGAGGTGGTGGCTTTGGAACTGCCATTAGTGAGGAGTGAGTTTGATGGCTGCAAGCATCTGTAAGGTTGTATTTTTACTGCAGATGCACAGTAACTCCTGGCTAAAGGAAAGTATGTCTGCAACATTTTTAAGGTCATTAGGAGTAAGGAACAGATGTTGAGGTTTTTCAGAATGCTGCTTTGAAGTGCCATTGAGGAGTCAACTGACAAGACTGACCCTATAGGCAGTGATTTTTGGGACTGGAACACAGAGGAACCATTGCCCACAGTTACCCATCTGGTATCCATCTGGTACCAGCAAACAACAGACAGTACCAAATCACAGAAAAACTGTACCAACTGCTAAATTGGTATCAGCAAGCAAAGAAGGTCGCCACCCAACAGCAGTTGCAAGCAGGAGAAACAATGTCTGTAACATTTACAGACTGGTATCTGAAAATTCGGAGGAACCTGATGCCACAGCATATGGAAAGCAATTCCTCTCTCTAAGCCTGCTTATGCTGATGTTGTTGTTTGCTCAGTATTAATCCAGGTTTGGGATTTTTTTTTTTTTTTTTTGGCTAACCATATTGAATTTGCAGTGTGGAGAGCTTTTGTCACAATGCCATTGAAAGAGTGCCTCTCTTTATTGGCATCTATGTTTAACAGGATTAAGGTGGATTTAATAGCCTGTGCTACAGACTAACCATTCAAATTTTAGGAGTACTGTTCCATAGTGGTGTCAAATCACAATGGAAGGAGTTGAGGTTAACTTTTAACTCCATGACGATTTACTTTGCAGTTTTTCTTTGATGTGAAGTATTCTTGGGGAGAGCTGTGGCAGGGGGTTGTTTTCCAATTTTATTGCCATCTTCCTCCTCTTCCCTTTGGGCATTTCCCCCCTTCTTCCTCCTTTTCTTTTCTTGAAGCGGCATGCTGGTTTGTACAGTAGCTAAATGCATAGAATGCAATAATACAACAGTGAGAGATTTACTGCCTCTAGGTGCTACCCCTTCTACTCTTCAGGACCTCCAGCAAGGCATGATTTTATAGACAATGAAAGGCTCACTCTCCCCTGTGAAGCTGCCTGCCTGCAGGAAGCTTTTCACTGTCTATTTCCACTACTTGCTTTGCAATTTAGTTCCATGCCCTGCTATTTTCCCCTTCCCTCCCTCTTTTCTTCCCTGACGTACACGTGCACATTACCCCCTGCATGCACATTCAGTACCAAGACCAGATGTAGATAGACACAGCAAAATAGCATTATCTCAATGTGTGCGTTAAAACCCTCAAAAATACACCAGACATTTTCGTTTTGCCATCCTCATCATAAATGGAAATATTGATCTGTCCCCTGTTTGCTTTCCAGGTACTGACACTGCCATTTCATTTTCCCTAAAAAGAACACAAGCTCATAGCTGGGCTGCAAAGCATGGCCATTACACCCTGGCATTGGTGCCAAGAACTCTGCTGACTTAGCTAGAGAAAGATGCTGAAAGCCAGTGACTTTGAGAGAAAATTCAATTCAATTTACTTCATACAGCGTCTCTCATGAAGTATTTCAAAATGCCTTATATCAGGAGATAACATAATGAGAAAATGCTTTAGAGAACTGGGTATTCAGATAGCAAGACAAAATGATACACAACAATGAACTGGAGCAAAAGAAAAGACGACTGTCATTTAAAAGCAGTAATCATCTGGATAAATAGTCTTGTAAACTAATTACAGTGAGAAGAGAAGCAAAGAATGCAAGACTGGGAGGAACAAGAAGCAGCTTACTTTCCAACAGGCTAAGGCAGAGGAATGGTTTCATGGGGGGGAGAGGAATTATACACAGTATTGTAGCACAACTAAAGGAGACCTGCTTTAGAAATGTAGTCACACGTATGTATGCCGTATATTGCATCACAGTTGTATTTATGTGACATGTTAAGTTATTCTCTTTAGTGGCTGGGAATAGAATAATTACGTTGGCCTGGTTCAGGGGAAGAGCAATTGAAATGCCTCCTTGTAGTTAGAAAGAATCAATGCTGATGGGTGGTGTGGGGTTTTTGTTTTGCTGCTTTTAAGATTTTCTCTCAACTCAAGTGCTTCTGTTTGCCTCTACTTGGAGAATAGGTTTGCAAGCGAGGGTGTCGCAAATCTGGTGCTCATTAAAGACAATTAAGAGATAGAATTAACCAAAACATATTATACAACTAATGCAGAAAGAAGCCACCCACAGAGACGGACACAGGCCAGGAAATGATCTCATTTTGCATGGTCACAGAAAACCATAGTCCTCCAGCACCAGGGATCGGGGGATCGTGAAGCGAGGGTTCAGAAACCAGAGTATTATTTTTGTGGTGCTGTGCAAAAACAATTTGCAGTTTTGGCTTCACCTCCATCTTTGCTGTTTTCTCTCTCCTTAATGTTGTAAGATACAGCAAATGCTGAGAGCTTGTTTTGTACTATGCTAAGGCAATTGCCATGTTTTTAAACTGTTATGGGAACAGCCTGTTTCCCTTTTAAACTTCCCATCTGTGTGTGTATTTCCCTCAGTCTATTGCCTTTATAGAGAATTTTCCGCTCCCTCTAAATCTAAACCATTAGTTTCACCTCCTTGAACAAGAGGTAGGGCATTACTGAGGAGGAAAAGTAAATCCTGAGATAATCAGCCCTGCTTAATTCCAGCATGGAACACTGCTGTTTTCAGTGTTCCTGATGTTCACTGCACAGGGAGAAGGCACAGTAACTCTAAGTATGTACATTTGTGTGTGCACATGAGTGTATATAGGTGTATAGAGAGACAGTCAGAAGGGGAAGCATTTAATTGCCTTGCAATCTGACCAGCCAAGTAGTGTTCTGATTGCATACATCTGATTTTCTAAGTGAAAATTTTCAAACCTACTCACCAGCAAAACACTCTGGAGTGTGTGTCTGTGTTTCTTCTGGAGAAGAGGAAGGATGGTTTGATTACTATCTCTTTTTTCCTTTGGACAAGGATGTTTTTCTCATGCAAGGGAAATGCATTCTAGCAGCATGAACATAACTATTAATCAACACTTAAGCAATAATCAGTGAATGAAAAATGGTGACCAGAAACTGAAAATGTACTTGCATAGCTACTTTGGTGCTTTTCCTTTGAGATCATGCCCTTGCATTTTAACATGAATGATTCTTATAAAATTAGTGCTGATATATTCCAAAAAGCAGTGATTTAAAAAGCCAGCACTTATTTTTCGCTTTTAAAAAAATACTAACAGTGAATGAGACATTAAGATCTGTGTAAGTAATGTTATAAAGCTACCTCGGTAGTCTCTGAGACAGAGTCTCAAATTATATGCACCAGTAATTTCTTATTGAGTTACTTCAGAGATGGAGATGCCAAAAGCATCACCACTAGAATGCTGCATTTAGGTGTGTGAAGACATGTTCAGGATACAAAGATACAAGTGTTTTTCCTGTGTATTTTGACCCAAAAAAGAGATAAAGCCACCAAGAGATGCAGGTGTATGTTAGCTTTGGGAATGCCTCCAAGAGGAATCAAATGCTATTGAAATTAAAACAACCCCCCCTCATCAGTATTTACCATGCTTTCCTGAATCAGGGCCAAGGTATGTAGTGGCACCCAGCAGAAACCAAGGCTGTGAGACTCTCCTAGTAGGCAATACCACAGTTCTAATAGCATCAAGTGTTCTTTGGAATAATCTCTAAACCAGATTAGTATAAAATGCTTAAAGTGAGTGTGTGCTTAACAAAAAGAAAGCTCACCATTCCCTGGAACTGAGCCCAGAAAACAGAACTTTAGGAGTCTGCAAGACTTGTGACTTGGTGACTGGGCTGTGAACAGGCAACTATGGCTATCGACTGATTCACCTTCCTAAATTATTTACCCTGTATTTTCTGTTAACATGAAAATAAAAAAGTTTTACTTAGTTGCCCCACTACCCAAAACAAACTTGAAGACATTGGACCATGATTTGAGAATCTCTAACAATTACACTCCCGAGATATCTGTAAAATGGAGCAGGAACAGAAACACAAGTTGTCACCGGACCTGTTGGGAAGCTACTGCTTCCTTCCTTATTCTTGGAAAATGTCCTATGAACAAGTTTGTAACAGGGAAGTTTAAAGTGCTCTCTTTCTTCAGTGGTGGAGGTGTCTTTGAGAGTTCCTGTGGAACATCATCTTGGTTTGCCATTGCAGCCACTTAGCAAAGAAAAACACCACTAAGAATATCAAAAAGAAATATTAAAGGTGCTGTCTTATATCCAAACAATGGTAAAGCAGTACTGATGGGCTCATATAGCATTAGACTCTTCTTTGAGGACTGCTCCTGCCATTAAAATCAATGCAACTTAATTAAAGCAAATTATAGATAGATACATCTATAAATAAGATATTAAAGTGCGCTGCTGAATATGATAATTGCTGCATATTTAGCAATCAGCGTGTGTGTTCTGCTTTTGCCAGGAGGGATTTCTTTCAGTGGAATCAATGGAGCTTTATTAAAAACCATCCAAATTAGAGGGAGAAATGATAAGTGTTATAATAACGCAAAATCACTGTTTCAACTTCCATTGCAAAACCAGGAAAGCAAAATATATCCCTCTTTGTGTATGTAAGGAAAACATCAGAAAAATTCTTTTGAATCATGGACACTGGTAGAATTTTTAATTTTTACCTTTTGATGTAAAACGTAAAAAAGCTGGATGGAGGAAAACATGCCGTCTGTGGAAATGCTTGAGGTCTTTGAGGATGGGATAATGAGGATATCACAGCAGTAAGGAATTAAGAAGACCCCATCGATCAACTTCCTTCATTTCACATGGAACATCCAATTGACTGCCTTACATCACCCCACCTGTTTTAACAGATAAAGAAAGTGTTAGCGAGTCAAATTGTGTTCTTAAATTTCCAGAACCAGGCAGACTGTTGAAATGCAAAAAATAAATGGGTGAATGTTGATGCTTCACCTGTGTATGAAACATTGAGACCAGGGTGGGGAACAAATCCACTTTTACCTCTCCGTTTTTCTTCAGTTTTCACTTAATTGAAAACAAAAACCAACTGTGTCTCAGCAGAGGGGAGACCTGAAGGTTAAAGGGCAAATTCCGTTATACCACGGCTCTTTTTGGCATGCTGAATCTCAACCCATGTGATTAGAAACGCTCACAGACAAAAGAAGAGCTTTGAGAACAGAGGTCAAACCAGCATCTGAATCAAGTCCTTTAACAGATGATCACAAGACTATTGAAAAATGTACTAAGCAATGCAGCAGTTCTGTGTGTCGTGTTTATACACAGACTTTCAGGCAAAAAGCAGAACTGGGTGGCATTTTCAAAGCACTTGGGTGATGGCAAAGCACAAGCCTCACTCTGCAGCCTTCCTGGGGTGGCTCCTGTCTTACAGTGCATGTCAGACATAAAATACAATGTTAGTATCATGCCATTTTTTATGGATAGAAAACCACAATGCACAAGCTCAAGTGACTTTTCTGAGCATACACAGTGAATAAGTGAAAAAGTTAGGAGTCCCATGACTCCTATCTTCATAAGCTTTTCCTGATCTCCCACAATTTGAAATAAGTCAGGTATGACTCCAGTGGAGTTAGCAGTGTTTTGCTGTGGATTCACAAATGGGTAGTTAAAATCATATCAACCTTGATAAAGTTATACTATTGCTACTTATTTAGTGGGCAGCACACCGTTCTAATTTTCTTTCTGATCTTCATGATAATTGAAATGTTTGCAGGAGCCTTGTAGTTTAGAAGTGGGGAAAACAAAGGGTTAAAAAAAAAAGTAAAAGGGCAGAGATATTTAACATATATGTGAAAAATTAATAAGCCTGAATGCAATGCTCACTGTGTATTATTCTGGTTTTTAACAGTGGGAAACTTCTGCCTCTGAGCTATGTTTTTTCTATAGCTAGTTAAGAAACTTTAAAACAATTTTTTTAACAAATTAATCTCGGCAAAGGTGATGAAGTTTACTATATGCAGCTCTAGATAACTGAAGGAGAGAGAACAGTAACTGCAACTTTCTGAGAGAGCCACTCTGAAAATGGCTCTGCATTGTTCTTTTCCTTACGAGCAGTACCCATGGTCTTGTGTCTTCAGTGTGCCAACTTCACTCAGGACAGACCTGGAGCAGGGAGTCAGGTGGGATGTGAGAAGAGGTAGGGCCCCAGGCAAAAACACACTGTCCTGTTGAATTCCGCTGGTAGGGGCAAGCAGTTGTTGCTGATTTCTGTTTGCAGTGTGGGAACCCTCACCTTGAGCTGTGTCTGGATGCACAAGAAAAAGTCAGTTCTGGTTTCATGAAGCTTAAGTTGCAGAAAACATTGCTACAGTTGTTATTTTTTGTACCACAACAGCTGTCCAACCTCTAACGCCTTGATCCCTAAGAAAGGGGCAAGTGAAGCTTTCCTGCTAGCAGCTAGTAATGTAGCCTTTAACAAATGCTGTAGGAGGAAGGCAGTGTAAGACAGGTGAGGGGGAATGAAATGGAGTATCTCCTGGGAAGAAAACACAGCCTCATACACTTTTCTGTACAGTTTTCAAGGTAGTCACAAGCTTCAGGATTAAATAAATCCTTTCCCTTCCCTTAAAGAGTTGTTATTCTGCAGCCCCAGAATTCTCCTGTAGGCAAATCCCAGACTTACTCAAGACACCTGCTTGCAGGTATACTCTACTTATGCCTTATAATTTATTTGCAGATATTTGAATGCTCTAAGAGAATTGTTTCTAGCTTGATCTACCGGTGCGGGTTCATATCACCTCTTTTTATTATTTTCATGAGACCTTCTTCTAGAAAGAATTAGCAGGTTAGAGATACTCTGTGCTAGCTTATCACTTCCACGTGTTAAAAAACTCCTTAAAGTCCTCTGCAGTTACTCTTTTTGCCAGGGACATAGCTTGCACTGACACCTGCACTGCTTTTGTGTTATCTTTTTTTTTTTTTTTACAGTTACCTTCCCTTTCTGTCTGTTTTGGATTTGCATGTGAAATATGAAACTAATAATCTTCCTACAGTTTTCTGTTTTAATAAAAATATGGATTCCATTTGTCTAGGGAAGTGGAGAGAGCCCCAGCCTGCACTCATTCTTCTCTGCCTTTTGGCCTTTCAGGTTGGTCACCTGCTGAAGGCTGTGGACTTGGAGAGAGGAGAGGGGTCCATAGTGCCCACGCTGCCTTTTAGTCTGCACTTCCCCTGGCCTAGTTCTACTGCTGAGAACTGGCAGGGGTTTAATTAAGGATGCTGAGGTGTCATAGGTTTTTTTTCTGAAGTGGCACCTTTCTGTCACAGAAATCTTGTTTGCTAGTGCAAATTACTGTTTTTTTTAAAAAAGCGACTTGAACAACAAAAATGTTACTATCCATGTAGAAAGAACGACTTTCTGGAACACAAAATCCTGACCATGAAGGCACTGACTTATATGGATGTGATATCTTGCCAGTTTATCTGGTACCTTGTCTCCAAGTGTGGCCACTGCTGTGTGCTTCAGAGAATTCACTGAGATTCCCAAAGAGACAATTAGGAGAATAACCTGCTGGTACAGAGGTTTCTGCCTACTCTCCCATTCAGGGAATGGCAGGCTCTTCAAGGCTCTACTTCTCTTCAACTTGTCAAAGGCTTTACTGTCTTCTGCTAAGTGGATGTTAGTTATTTTGATTCATATGCCTATCCAGTTTTTTAATTTTACATTCCACAGAGGGCTTGGCCATACCAATACTTTGCAACAGTTAAGTTTCATAAGTTGTTTGTTGTTTTCCTTTCCTCAATTTGAGTGTGCTGCTTTTTTAATTGCACTGGTAGGATGATGGCTGTTTCTGTGTTTATCGCTGTCCCATTATTTTTGCATATTCATGTTTCGCTTGTTAGTTGAGGCCGCTCTTAAGAGATGAACTGTTCATAATGATGGCACTTATTTAAGTTGATGTTGTTTATTTAAACCCTAAAAATACAGGAGCATGTTTTGGATCATTTTATCTGTTGTGCATTACCATATCTTTGTGAAATGTGTGTTTCATCTGCTGTTGGGTTCTCTCTACTGATTGAGATGTTGAGCTCAAAACCTCTTCCAGTTGCCTCTGATAGGGACTCACCTAAGTACTGCACCTTCTGTCAGCTCCCACACCTTGCTGGCCATCTCATGGTCACCGTTCATTTGGACTTCCAGGTTTTAATCCTTTTTTAATAAGGTTACTGTTTGCTTGCCTAAATATGTTGTGATGATTAACTATGCAGTTAAAACCTCCACACCTGGCTGGAGGGCCAACATATGTCCTGGTTCAGGAAAGGAGGAGAAGCTGGAGTATTTTGATCTTGCTTATTAGTACCTTTCATGACAATTTTTAGCTTATTTTGTTGTAGAAGGCAGCAAAGGAACCCTTTGCTTTGACTCTCTCTGAAACATAAATAACTTCTACGAAGGAGGTGTTTCTATTTTCATAATTTCTCCATTCATAGGGGTAGTATTTTATTCCAGGCACCATTTTGGCACTCCGGGCTGAGAGATGATAGGTTTTTACTGTCGCATGCACAGATGGAGAAGGGAAAGAAGAAGAAATGGCTGAGCCTTTAATTAGCTGTGCAGAGCCAGAGCATGCTTTTCCAGTGCATTGGGGGTTTTATATAGGGTGTGGAGACTCAGCCGCTCAATGGATCCAAATTAGCAAAATTGTGTATCCACCACCAGGGTGTTTCTATGGTAACTGTCTCTCAAATCATATATACAAACAGACCTGGCAGGGGGTATTGCCTTCTATTTGTCTGTAGGAAACCATCAAAAAAGGGGAGTTTTCCTGCTGCAAAAAGGCCTTGTGATGTAAATATTTTATACTTTTGGTGACCGGTATAAGTTTGGGGATTGCTGCTCAATGCTGGCACGGTTCCAAATCCATTTGTGTTTTTTCATGTTGCCTGGCTGCTGTCACTCCTGTTAGGTGTGAGAGTGCAAAAAACTCACATGGGGTTGTGAATGCACAGCTACAAGGCGCATCTTTCAGCTCATAAATATCTTGCCGTTGCGCATAATTAATAACCGATCTATAGCCGCAGTTAGACTATATACTGCGTGGCTTTTATGCTGAGTGAACCAGATCATACATTTGGTTTTTCTCCCCTCAATCTTCTTTGTAAAACAGCAGAAATCTGGAGGCTCTTCCCTGACCAGCATACCTGAGAAATTAATGGAACTTATGAACCTAATGAAATTAGCAGTGTAAGAACAGCCAAAGTGGCTGCAACTCTTCACCTAAGTGACTCTGTCTTTATAAAGTCTCTATACATGTCACTTTTTCTGGTGGCAAAAAATGAACGCGTTATCCCTTTAGCCTACTGCCCTCTTTTTGAAATGTAGGGCAATTATTGTTATTTTTTGTTCATCCAAAGTCAGGCACTGCTAAGCATGGGTCATTTCAAATCAGAGGTGGTTATTCTTGGGGCCAACAGTTCCATGAGGACTCCTTTCTGTTTTGAGTCAGAGAAAGGAGAACCAGCAAGAGGCCTGTACTAAATAATTTTTTTTCAATTATGAATATCTTGGATGTTTGAGGAGTGGCAAGGTGCACAACAGTATTTGTCTGCGATAATTCCTAAGGTAATGCCTAGTAGCTCCAAAGGATGCTACCTCTCTTTGCATTGGACTTGGCTTATGTAATGTACACAGAAATGCTTTGTAAAGGTAGACAGGACTTCCGACACCTGAACGCACAACCTTTCTCATTGTAGAGGCTTATACATCGCTTCAGTGAGAATGGTGTATTGTGCATAAATTACAGGGCTGACAAAAATGTACTCTAACCTGTAGAATGCAAAAAACATGTTAATTTTTGTTTTCTCTTTTTTTTTAATCAGGCATTTGCCGAAAGCTTGGTGTGATTTATTACTTTCTTTTTAATGAATTGTTAAAAATGTTTGAAAAGGCATTAAATCTTCCTTTCTGCTATTAATCTGTAAAAGGGAAAGGAGATTTTAAATGGCCTCTTAGTATATTGCTTTATAAAACTGCTGATTCTAGCAGCACCGGAATAGGAATACATACTAATGTAGGAAACACTGAAGGCAGTCAGAGCCTACTCCATTTATGGAGGAAAAGACTAATAGCTCCATTTTAACAAGGCTCTTAACACTTTGGGCCATCAGCAGGCATTGAGTGAGTGAAATTGGGAGAGCTCCTGTGTGCTAAAAGCATCGAAGTTCACCGTTTGGTACCCGATGGAGCCTTCCTGATAGAATTGTGCTCCCCAGCCAACTCCAGTTGCCATCTTGAAAACAAACCAAGTAGCGAGCTGGCATTTGACTGAGTGCACTAATGCTTCACTTCTGAAATGGCACCAGATGATCATAGGTGCACTTAACTCCCAGCTGGATACTTAGCTTTGCAGTGGCATTAGGGAAAGTTTCTGGATTCTCGTTAAGAATGAAAGAAAGCCCGTTTATATCATATTCTATAGTTAAGCAAAACATGCAAGTGGAGGGGAAAAAAGCAAACTTGGGACTAAGATGTTAGCTTTAATTCAGGTAGTTATGCCACTGTAATCAGAAAGGGTGTGCTTAATTAGATTATGTCCTCGTGTTACTGAATTCTAGGAGGAAGGCCAACCAGGGAAGAAGAGAGAGTATCCCAGCTAGCGGGCAGACGAGGGAGAGGCTCTGAAAATTGTACCTGTTCTAAACACTTCTTTGATACAGAAGCCTTTCTTGTTAGCAGTGATAAGATTATGTATGGGATTTGGAGCTTCTTTGAGCCCCTGCCTTTCTTTTGTTGATTTTGGCATGTTGCAGCATCATGTGTTCTCTGCTTATCGTTTTGAGATGCATTGTTAGTAGCTGGGCTGCATAATTGATCTTCATCTCTAATTACTCTCCTCTCCACAGGTGCCTGGAAAAGGTCCAGATGGGAGCTCATACAATCTTCACTTCGAGGGGATGGAAAGGCAGTATGCATCTTTACCCAGGTACAACACCAAGCTTCATACACGCTGTCTGATTCACCTTCCTTCTGATGGGTAGGGAAAGCAGCCCACACCTGATGTCTGGCTCTAACATGAGAGATTATTTTGTAGTTTTGTCTTGTCACCTTTTGCTGCTGATTTAGTATCATCTTTATAACTGTACTATTAATTTGAACTTTTGAATTTTTAAAGAAAGGTCTCTCATTGAACATGTCAGCAAGAGTCATGATCCACAGGTAGAGAACATGACATTGAGGGAGCCAGCTCTGCAAGAGTTATAACAGGTCGTAGCAGGGCATAAATGGCTGAGTTTGTAGTGATATAATTCTAGCTGGCATTGACAGAGTGCTGCTGTGGAAAGCCTCCACTACAGCAGCCACAGCTCCTGAAGTCCCACTGCTGCTGCAAGGGCTGTCTGACAAGCAGTCCTATTCCAGTAGAGCATCTCTGTGCTTTAACTGAACACTGTGGAAATGCAAGTAAATTCTCTGAGGGCTTTTTTTAATTTTTAATCCTTATCAACTCAATGAAGAGCAATTCTAGTCTGAAACCAGTGGGGCATAACAAAAAGGAAGCATTTCAGAGATTTCAGTCCCATTTCTATGGGAGTTCTAATAGTGGAGTGTAAGATAAAGCAAGCCAGAAAGGGGAGTGAGAGGATACTAGAAGAGATAGTGGGAAACAGTGAGAGGAAAACAAAAATAGAATAATAACCCACCTTTAGAATTAGAGGGCTGGGCAAGTCCTCAGAGAGGTTACCCAGTCCACTTCCTGGACCTACAAGCAGAATAATTTGTAAAAGCACAGCAAAAACAGCTATTTACAAGTAAGAAGAGATTCTTTGTTGTGAAGTACTGTTGTTATTTAGGAAATCAGAGAATTGTTTCCTTTTGCTGGTTTTTCTTTTTCCACTGAGCTATTTCCATTCAAAGGTGTCATGAGAGGTGTGTCTGCAGTTTAGTTACTGCCTTCAAATTATATTTGTCAACCATTTTTCTGGAGATTCGTCCTGTGCAGTAACTGGCTTTTCTAACAGCAGTGTGTCTTGTATGTATTTTATGTCTAACTATGGATATCCTTGCTTTTCTGGGTAAATAGACATCTTTTTTGTGTTTTTCAGCACTCCTGTTTCCTGTCATGTTTTAGGAGTGATTTTTGCATGTTAGTTAGGTGTAGTTTAAATACACGTGCTCTTTTTTATTTATTTTAAACTTCAATTTTGTTGAGTACTTCCTTGTGGATTACAAGACTAAATGAGTAATTGGTGCCCAGTGTAACTCTCTACAGCAATTTTCGTATTTGTGTATCATGTCTTCTTTTATTCATTTTCCTTTTAAGAAAATCAACCGTGTTTTTTTCAAGCATTATAAAATGGAAATTTTCCAGTGAAGTAACTTCCATCACCCAAAATTGTTTTTATTTCACCAGTATTCCTTCAAGTGAGGATGACCAGAAGTGAGCACAGCAGTGCAGAGGTAGACACACCCTTGCTTTATGTAGCAAGTGTTCTCAGTATTCCTTCTATACTGTTCCTTTCCAAACTGCTGCATCCTCAGCGTGTTCCCTAGGTGTGTGTACTGCTTGTCTCTACAACCTGTGTTTTTGTGGGTTTTGTTTGGTTGCTTTTGTTGGTTTTTTTTAAAAGTAGATTTGTCTGAATCAGATCATGAATTTCACAGTGTTCTTCCCCAAACTTCCATTTAACTTGCTAGAAACTCAACTCTCCAGCTCTTGTGACAGGTTTGAGTATTTAGCTGGCTGGGACTCCCCGTTTAGGAAGTCATCCAAATATTCACTAAGCTTTTCAAGATCAGCCTGAAGAGTGTCTTTTCTCTCAGTGCCTAAGGAGATTATGCTGGAGAGTGAGAAGACCTGCACTTCAGCAGGGTTGTGTGTGCTTCCTGACCCAAACACTCGCACTGCTGCACACAGGCCACGCCATTGCCACGTCTCCAGAGGATTTCCACCCTGGCAGGAACAGAGCTTTGGGGCATCACACCCTTGGGTGTGCCTGCAGTCCAGCAATCAGCTGCTGCTTTTTATATTTAGGTTTTGTAAGTTTTGCAGTTTCATGTTACTGCAGTAATTAAGCCTTGGCAGTCACAAATGAGTAGATTGCTACAGTGAAGTCTAAATCCAGAAGAAGGGGATGCAGTCTCATTGCCAGCCACTAATGGAAATGAGTGATTTCTTTTGTTCTCATGGCTGACTGCCCAGGAGTGTAGAGGAATCCAGGTAAAAGCTACCCATTTGCCATCCTCTTCTCAGTGAAGGATCCATGAAAACTACTGTAATGGGTAGCATTATTAAAAAAAGAAATTAAGAGAAAGAAATGGGAATGTAGAAAGAAATACAGAGGTAATATTTCCTCAAAAAAGTAGCTTTCTTCTCCCCAGCATTTTAGTATTAGTTCATGGTTTCCTGCCTTTGGGTTTATTCCACTCCTTGTTTTTTCCTGTTGTCACTGTGGTGAAACCACCGAGCCTCATTTGGTATATAATTGTCTGCATACTTAGCCATTTAAGCCCAGTTTAATAAGAGATACTCAAAAAGGCTTCAGATGAGGGTTGTAGATGCTGGGAAACAAATTCTTATTGCAATATTGTGTTGAATCCAGGAGGATATGACCTTTGCCTGCTGCTCTGGTGTGGAACACACAAGGAAAGCACTTGGACTGCATCCAGTTGCACAGGATGAGGAGGGAGGAGGGGATCTGTGCTATGTCAGGAGTAGCTGGGACCTACACAGTGAAACTGTTCTGCTCACCTGAAAGCCAGCAGGACTCATGCCAGTGTGTGTGGGCACAGACAAATTGAGTAAGAGAGCTTTGGTTTTCCTCCCCACGGGGCAAGAAGGAAGAATATTCATCTGCCAAATATCTTTATGAATATTTGGTGCCCCTAAGGCACTGTCTCGTTCCTTTGCAAAGGCATGCATCCTGCATGAAGAAGTCAGATTGCCAGCAGCATCTGAACATATCTGCTGCTGAGTTGTAGAAAGCTAAGCTAAGCTTTGAAACATCATTGTGTCTTTGTCTTTTTTATTTTTTTCTTGGTGAATTTTTCTGATTTTCTCTGAAGTTGCTAATTTAAGTCTATATATTATGGGCCCAGTTCAGGTGATATAAATCTGTATTAACTGTATTTGAGGAATTCAGCTGTCAAATGTGTTTGCCTTTTCAGTAGTTGCCACAGCAAATTCAGTGTCTTGGTCTCCCTGAACTCAGTGATGACCTTTTTGCCTTTGAGTGGAGGATCTGTTCCTGTGTAAGGTTACATTTTTAATTAATGGCTCAAAACAGAAGGCAGCAGCCTTTGGAGAAAGGCTTTGTATGTGACTGGCCTAAGGAGTGGCAAGCTGAGGCGCGTAGTTAAGTTTCTAGGTAAAATAATGCCATCCTGTAGACTTGCTCTGGAAATGTCTACAGAGGCAAACAGGTGAATTAGATGATAAGTGACTGTGGCAGGAGAGTGGCAGGTCTTCATCTCTCACTGCATTGTGCTGTTCTGTCTGCTGAAAGGCAGCAAAGTGGGAAAGGCAGAATGGAAGGCTTTGCAAGAGAGATACAGTTCTTTGCACTCAATGCTTACATGTTGCCCTGAGGCTACAGCTAAGTAGTGCTCAGTAGTAGTATTAAGCAATGGTAAATCCTCCTGCTTAGGAGGAGAATGGCTTGATTCTTATACCTTTTAGCCTCTTCTTTTGGGAAGAAGAGCAGGGCAAGGCTGTGGCAGCCAGAAAAACAGTTATATCTTTTAAACTGTTTTTAATGCCTGTTTTCTTGGTGTAATCTAGCATATTTTCCTGATGGAGCTGCAGAACAGATATGAAGCTGAAGCTGCTCTATTTATTCATAGTTTTATTTTTGAGCTTGCTTTTATGGAAGTCTGTCTTAATGTAAATCACAGTCTTGCTAATGGCAGCCTTGTTTGGAGAAATCTCATGTTCAAGGACATGTTCTTTTCTGCGTTGATGAAAAAGCTGGCCGTGACCAAAAGCAGACTGACAGACACTGAGACGGCACACTGGTGACGTGATGAGTGTGGATTAGAAAGCTCAGCCATCTTCCCAGTAAGAAATGCTGATTCCAACGGAAAACTAGCACTTCAGGCTTTCTCTGGAATCCTCATATAACTGAAAAGTGCATTTTTGTCAAGAAAAGGGGTGGGAACAGAAAGGCTGTAAGAGCATTAGAAAAGAACTGCTAGCATGGAAAAATGAGTTCAGGCTGTGTAGATGGGTTCAACTGTATTGCTGTGGCTGGGAGGAGACTGCTGAGCAAACTGGTAATTGGCTCGCAATCATGAAACTGGAAACTTGGAAGTGTATTAAGGAACCAGCCTTGCCATACAGTGGCATCGGGTAGTCTTGCCATGCTGGAAGCTTCTATTGAGATTGACCATGTAACTTGCACTTCTTAAGGCAGTAGCTAAAAGCAGCACACTCTCCATTTCTAGGTGTGATACAGAAAGGACAGTTTTGATCACCTTGCCTGAGCCCTCCAAGACCTTCTGCGTTTCTGCATTAAACTAAATTTCAATATTGATCCATTGCATTACTTTTATAAATGTATTTACAAAAGAATCGAACCTAGAATTAGAATGTCACATTGTGGAGAATTAATTACATTCTTCAGAGGTTAATTATTTTACTGTTTAAAGAAATTATGCCTTTTTTTTTTTCTTGAAGTCTGACATTACCCAATTTCAGTTTCTAGATACTATGGTAAATATTTTTTCTGCTAGATTTTAGGAGCCAAGCCTGCAAAATGCCTCCCCTTGAGTATTTTTAACCTCCCTTTCAGTAAATTAAATAGACTGAACACACTATAGAGCATGAAAAAACAGCATTGACTCAAGGGGGCCGGAGTACCCTTGCAGTCAATTTATGAGGTAGCCTCTAGAGTTAAGTCAAAAACATTTCCAGCTCTTTGGATCAAAAGCAAAGTTTTAGTAATAGCCATGTCATGAAGAGATAAGGTTCCTCAAGTATAAGGACTGGATTACTTAGCAGGTTTCATTAGCTTCTTCTTGCACTGGAGTGTTCTTGCCTTTGTTTTACTAACCAACTGTATTTCAAAATGCAGTATTTCTGTAATTTAATTGAATCCCAAAAACATCATCAGAAAGTGACTTGACACAAATCACGAGAAAAAGTTAATTGTCTGTTAAATAAGGCTCATCATTCATCATTGTCTAGCAGAATCTGAAATTAATATACTGACATTACTTAAATATGTATATGGTATATTCTCCTGGTTAACAAAAAAGAAATCACAATTTTAGTGCAGACTATAATTAGCTGTAAATCAACTTGTCAGAGCATTCCCAGCCTCTGGGAATTGACTAGCCAAGGACCACAGATGAAAAAGCAAGGTTTAAAATCAATTATTTAAATCAAAATTCCTTGCCTGTTGGTTTAAATCACAATTTTTTTTGCTTTGAATCACTTTGATTTAACTTATTCCATCCCATGTTGCAAAAAATCTGACCCCATTCTTATTTTGTATACTTCATCTACATTCCTCCTTGGTGTCCAAGAGTTTGTTGCCCAGCACTGACCCAGCATTGCAGTCAGGGTTTAGCCATCAGCTGGAGGATGTGATGTCCTGGTTGGTTCTGATGTTGACCCGTCTGCCCTGACAAATGCCATGCAGTGGCACAGGGGTTCTCAATGACAGTGTTGCTCTGTCCCACAGTACAGCTGCTGTCCTACCAAGTTATCTGCCAGAGACCTTCTTGGTGCTTGGACACTTCTTAGTAACAGCCTGCCTCTCTGTTTTTCACTGTTCCTCTCTTCAGTTGATTTCATTATGTGGCTCTACTGAATTTGCCTTTTTTTTTTTTTTTTAGCACAAAACTGTGCTTTATGGCAGGTAGGAGGTGACAATGCTGATGCAGACTGCAGTGAATGCCATTGCTACCTTTTAATACTGTTAAAATTGGAGAGTTGTTCATCTGGTTAAAAAGAGCATCTGCAATATATTTTCATAAAGGGGGAAGGAGAGGTGCAAAAACTTTAATGGTAGTGAAATAATTTATCAACCCTGTTGAGAATCACCCAAGCTTTATTCTGTCAGTGAAACCGTGTTATTGGACATATGTTACACAGCTACAAAGCAAGCCTGTTAACTTTCGATGTATAATATAATACACAGTATTTTTAGTAGTGCCCAGGATTTTCCTCCAAAAGGGTGGAAACCAGTGAAGGGCAGGACATGGGAAAATATTTTGTCATTCCAGGAAGCTGAACAAAGTCTGTATCTCCCTCATTTCTCCTACTGATTAAAATAAGAGCATCCAGAGGAATATTTGAGAACCAATTGTAAGTGGTCTTTTTAAATTTCTTACATAAATCATATTGTTTTAATATCCCCCTGAAATAACTGCAAAACTAAAAAGACTTGATAATTTGGAGTCCTTAATAGGATTAAAACTGAGTTGGGTGAAAAAATGAATGGCCCACCTAATTTTCTCACCCTAGTCATATGAAATATAAGTAATATTCAAATGGTACATTCTCCAGTATACTCGATTATTAACTTTCTCTTCTGTTTTAATCAACTAAAGTAGTATCAGTAACTCAGGGATATTTTTTTAAATATGATTTTTATCTTGACAGCTGTGCTTTTATTGAAAATGCAGCAAAATCTTGTCTGTCTGTATCTTCCAGTGTGGTGATCTCATTATAAATGAAATACGTGTATGGTTTTAGTTGGGTTTTAAGTGCTGGCAGGTGAATTTAGAATCAATTTTAATGGAAATGCTGGTCCTACTCAAGGACCTCCAAGATATGTTGCAATAAACTAGCCAAGATGAAATACAGGCAAAGAAAAAAAGATCATTCTTACATGCTAGAGCCCAAGCTTGAGAACCAAGCTGATGTGCTCATGAAAAGATTAGCTTAAATCCATTTTCAAACAGTTTAAAATTTGCTTAACTAACTTTTCTTAACTCTGGAAGATAGTGAAACTGATTGCTCTGAAAACTGCCCAGCATCTAAGAATGTCAGGAAAGTCATGTATTTCAAGAAGGACAGAGTCCATAGCAGGACACCAGATCTGTGATATGTACACGCAGCAGAAAGCTGGAAGTGCTCTGTTGCAACTTGTTCTGTTCCATCTCAGTTTGAGTTCCTCTGCTGCAGTGTGCCATGGTACTGGTATCACCTCAGTGTCATATGTGAAGTCTGAAGGCTTTTTTTTCATATATGGTGTCAAAAGACATTTTTCCAAAAATGTTCAGAGTTCATAAATAACTTGTGTTATGCCTTCTACAAGGAGAGTTTCGGGCATTAAAAGCAGAACAGGTAGGAAAAGGGTCAATGTACTATAGACTTTCTAAAAAATGATTTGACTGAAAGGAGGAAAGAAATTTGTAAACAGAATCACAGTTTCAGAAATCTCTGTGGTGAATACAAAAGGAAGGAGATTTGGTTGTAAAACATACCTTCAGCCTTCTAATAAAATAGAAATATTACTTGAAATGAACATGATGGCTCTATCCAAGCCAAAGTATGTCTAAATACTGAAAAAAGTATACTTTAGAAAGTCAGAAAGGTCAAGGTTCGTGATATCAATCATGGATTGCAGCCATCAGGCCACTTCTGTAATTTCCATGGGAATAACTAAAGAAAATTGACCAAAGAAAATGTCTGTAACAACTGGGACATAGCTTGAAAAAAAACACTAAAAACCAGATGTCCCAGAAGAATACTTTGGAAGTGTAGAAGGAGGCAGACAGGGATGGGGTTTGTCAATTTTCCTAATAAGTCAGTCAACTCCTCATAGCAAAAAGCCAGTTAATGCAATATGGAATAGTTTAAAAGTCAATTAATATTTTGAAACTAAACAGCCGGCCTTTTGCAAGGACATACTATCTGGAGTAAATAAAAATACTTTCAAGTGTCACATTTACAGAAAACATGGATCTGGTATGAATTTTAGTGTATAATCAGGCATAAGGACCTCCCACTCAAACTAAGTGCACCAAATTCAGCTTAAAAATACAGGAGATGGAGGAAAATGTTGCCTTTGAACAAAAGGGTTTGAGTTAATATTATAAAATTTAATGAAGTCATGGAGACATTGCCTCAGAAGAGAAAACTGTATTAACTATGCCTCCAGTGAGTAAAAGAACAAAACAACTGTTAGGGAACAAAATATTAATGAAAGAAAGAAGTGTCAGTACAAAATGGTTAGGTTGAAATGAAGGATCTGTGGAAAAAAGATAAGTGAATGCAAATTAAAAAGAAGATTAAATTAAAAACCAAAAGGATATATCCCATAGAATGCATCAACAGAGTGATGTGCTGAGTGAAACCTGGGGAATAAGATGTGTGCTCCAAAATGCAAATGCATCCATTGCATTGTTGAGATGGATATTGAAATTGCTCAGGAGACCACCAGACTGGGAAGCTCAGCTGGCTGCTATGTAGGTATGGATATTTGGAATAAAAATGTTCCTGCTTATATTGGGTTATAATTCAGAACTGATCAAAAAGTACAGGCTCTAGGCTGCAAAGGTGAGAAAGTGCATTGTAAAGTAAGGCAACTTCACTCCCGTTCTTGGCTTTGGCTTTCCCTTGATAAATATCTCTGGAGGTGCGGCTGAAAGATAGCTGTCAGCAAACGTGCTTTAAAAACAGCTAACAAAGGAGAAATGAAGGAAGCCAACAGTATCAGGTGTAAATATGTATTATTTTGAGGATGTTGGATCAGGAATTTTTGAGTGAGCTTCCTGCAGCTCTCAGTGTTGTGTATGAACCTCCTGTATGTTCTGTCACTGCTCAGCTGTGTTCCTGTGAGCAAACAGCAGCTTTGCAATGGCACCCTTTGCTCAAAGGCAGATTGCAGTTAGTTCTCCATATTAATTCTCAGCCAATTCCTTTGTCTCCATCCAATCTTTGCAAAGAGTGCTTAGGAAAAAAAAAAACAACACCAAAAAAACCCCACCACCCTACAGGAATTATGTTAAAAAGGACAAGGATGTTGTACTGTCATGATGGCAAATTTCAGGCTTCTAATAGCAAGCCATTTAAAATGAGTTTCTTATAGGTATTCTTATGCACACGTTTAGAAAGAGGAAAGGAGATTATGATGATGAAGTAGGGAAGTGAATTGTATGTGGACAGTCTTAATTGCATGCTGCAAGGTAATGACAGGCTGTGAAATCTTAAGACCTCAAATATACTCCTGTGTCCTTTTACAAACATGCAGGGGACAGAGTCGTGAGTACTCAGTGTGCCACCCACCGAGAAACGAGGAACGGGGTGGGGGAGATGTGAGTGGTAGAGAAACACAAGGGCAGTGTGTTAAGCAGACCTGCCGTTGTTTGTTATCCTTGGTGAAACCCTGCCTTGTGAGGAAAGAGCTTTTACATAAACTGGTGATTAAAGGAAAGAGGTATCTAATTTGGGAATAAGAGAATCACTAAAGAATTTAATAGGAAAAACAGTTGCTAGAGCAGCTGTTTCAACACAACTCATACAATTGGCAGCCAAACTGCTTCCATTTCATAAGAAGGTGACATATTTAATTTCTCTGCACAGAAGTCTTAAATATATCAGGAGAATAGTCTGAATTCTAGAAGGTTTTGTCCAAATTCCTTTGCTCATATATTCACCAAAGGCTTTTACGTTGCTCTTCAACTACGTTGCTTTAGAAAGTCATGGTTTGGATGTGTTGATCCAACTTAAGTAACAACTAGAAATGTTGTAGAAGCTAGAACAAATCTGATCCAGAACCACTGCAATCCATGGATGTGTTCCTAATGATTGCAATCAGCAGTTGGTTTAGAGTGAAATGCAGCCACCATGAGAGCATATTCTTTGTTTTCTTTACTGTCTGGGTCAGCCTGGTAGTAATTTGATAAACTGTGATTAGGTTATTTGGTTTTTTGGCCCACCAACATTAGCAGTTTTCAGATTTTGGAGATCCTAGTAAAAGGAATACATCTTTTCCTGCTTGATAAGTTGTTCTTCAGCCCATCCAATCTTATCACAAATATAAGTGAAGTAAAAGTACTCCTTAAAAAATAACATAATGCAATTGTTGAAGAATAGCAAATGTTCAGATCACTAGTGGTTGTGGACCAGTAACTTTGTTAAGAGCAAGCATAGAGCTAAAACTCCTGTAGTACCCTGTTAGAAAAGATTAATTCCTGCTTTCTTGAGAATCTTTACCCTCATCTCCAGGCTTGGAAAAGATTGCATTGTTCTAGCATTTAATAGTTATGTAAATTAGCACTTTGTCATTTAGCACCTGTGCAAAATTTTCTACTAGAACAGTTCTCTCAAATATGGCATAAACAAAGCATAAGATGCACAGTGACACTGTTCTTTTGTTGATGCTTATTTGAGAAAATCTACATAAGCTATTGAACATCATTACCAGAGGTAAAGATGTCATGGATATGCCAGAAACGTGCCAGAAAAACTTTGTAGGCGTGTGGTTGGTGTTAAATAGCACATAGACCATTAGTCAGACTTTCAGCAAGCTTTATTTTGGAAATATATTAAATACCACAATGCATATGTCAAAAACTTAACCGCATCTTTATGGTGATGGTAGTGTCTTTGCTGTACTCAAAAATTTTGTCTGCCAAATGTTACTTAGGCTGGCTATAGAGATATTGACAGAACTCTCATCTTCTGCTGGCTTCTGCCTGGTGTTGCTGTGGCCTCCACTGATTCTGTGCTCTGTTCTGCATGAGCAGATGGGATCCTACTGCTGTTTGAATAAATATTAGTTTTAAAGAGTTATGCTGCTCTGATTAACCATACAATGAGGGGGGAAATGGCAGGGGGGAGAGCACCTAAAGAATCTCTCTGCTTCAGGCCTCTTGCCCAAAAGCATTCATTTAAAAGTTTGAGCAGTGATGAGGTGAGGAGTTATGTAAACTGGAAGCTGTTCCTCAAATCACCATCTTCTCTCTGCACAGAGAGTAATTGATAGCTTATGTGCTTGTAACAGCTGAAAAAATAGAGCAGAACATGCAAACACGTCCACTGTATAATATACGTGGGAAGCAAGTGGAGGAGAGTGTTAAATTTAATAGAAAGCGAATTATCTGCCATTTTTGTTCCACCTCAGATGTAATTCAGCAAGGAGATTGGATCTGTGCACTAGATAGTCTGAAACAGTGCTTTGGAAATTGGCAGCCAGAGTTCCATCCAGAGGGCAGGAAATGTGTGAACAAAACCCAGCCCAGGTTATCAAGCAAAACCCCAAGCCAGCGCGGGTCCTTGGATATTGAGTAGCTGGCACTTTTCTTCATTTAAAGAAAAATCTTTTTACAGGTGAAGGGAGATACTTTGAGAGCAGTCTGTTGTAGATCATGGCAAAATCTGGCAAGCAAAACCAATATCAGCAGGATTTCACAGTTGAAAATCCATGTGAATGGCTTTTTGCTTGGATCTGGGTGCTAGTGAATTGTTGTATATACCCACATATCCGCAGGTTATGGTCCTTCATTTAGCATTTTTGCTATGAATTTTGGTCCAGTTTGAGATACTGTGCTTTAAGGAAAAGGGGCGTTTGTTTACTGAGAACTGAGATGTCTTCAGTATGGAAAGAGTGTGTTTTTTTAGCAACATGGTATGGTCACAGTTTTTCCCTTTGTTTTGCTTTTTGAAGGAGGTAATAGTGATACGCTCTTGAATGGAACTCAACCGGGACAAAACAAGTAGAAAAAGGATCCTAACAATCCTTCCTCTAAAGATCCTCAAACAGCAAACACATTTTACAACTATACATTCAGCAATTAAAGATTTCCAGACTCAGTTAAAAGCTTTGAGGATCCCAGCAGCCGTGCTCAGAAAACCCATGTGACTTCTCTGTGCATAGACTTCTGGTAGTCTTCTAATTAGCTTTGTAGGAGTCTCTGAAGGCATCTGGGTTTCTCACTGACTAGGGAATTAGGCTGAATTTAGGCTGCCTGAACATACCAGTGCTGGTTTTGAGCATTTTCTGTACGGATGCCTTTACCACATGCCATGCTGCAGCCCCCTCTGGAATGGCCAGTGGGAGCAGCTCGGCGGTGCAGGCTGTGCTGCGGCACTGACAGAGCACAGAGCAGATTGGTTTGCAACGAAAGGGAATTTAAAAAAAAAAAAAAAAAGGTAAATTCAATTAGTCAGTTGAAATTGAGTTGGGGTTTACACTTGATTTTTTAGGCCCAGATCCATCAGAGCACTTAAGCACCTGCTTTACCTTGAATTTAGCTTTTCAATATTAGTCATTTGCTCAGCTATCAGAGGCCTCCAGGAAACGTGGGCTTAAACGGGCATTGTAAAGCATGGAGGACGGATGGCAGACAGGCAGTAGTACTTGGACAAATTTCATTTTTTTCACTCTCTGCACTTTATGTGGTGTAAATAATGCCTCCTTAATGCAATGCTTTTTGTTAAATACCTTGTAAATAGTGTGAAGAAAAGTTATTTAAAGAATAATCTGACTTTTTCTTTGAAAAGACTCGTTAGTAGTCTTAACCTGGAATCTCTTTAGTCTTATTGGGGGGAATAACAACCTTAGTGTCATTTTGGTTTGATTTTTTTGTATGAAGGGGTAACAGCTCTCCCTTCTCTCTTGTCACCAAACATCTGAAGCAAGCTCTATTATTGAGAGATTACTGTCGTGGTACTTGGTTTTACAGAGGTTTCATCAGAAACATTTTGGTTTTAATGGACAATGGAAAATTTTCAACTGTCCATTATTACACTTCTTTGTACACAGTCTAAAAATATAAACTGAAATTATAATTACATCTGTAATTCTCGGTCCCAGCTGAGATCACTTTAATCGCAATGTAAGGAAAAAAATCAATACAGAACCTTTAACCCTTGTCTTTTCCTCCTTAGACATTTTCAGTTGTACTAGGTTATACCACGAGTTTTGTAAGTTTTTCAAGGGATTTGAGTATGCAGAGACAATTTTGCATCCTCAGAATGGTATTGCTGCTTTGTGCTTTTCTGACTTAAAAACTGTAGTGATGTAGTGATGTTCTTGACTAATGGTTTATATTGTAGCTGCTTAATACAATATGAAGTTTCTTCCTTTTACTTTTGGATCATTAAAAAGAGGGGCCTTTGAAATGTTGTAAAGTTCTTTTAAACAAAATCCTATTTTACTGGAAGTTGAGTTGCACATATCTTTTTTTAAGAGGAACCCAAGTCAGCATTAAAGATTTGACATTGAGATTTGGAAAAGACATCATTCTCAACTCTCCACAGGCTCTCTCTTCTGTATTGTGCTTTATGCCTCTGGGTTTCAACTAGTACGCCTGTCAAGGTTAAATATTGCCATATTTGGGGGGTTTGTATCAACATTTGCAAGTACACAAGTGCCATCAAGTGTTTTGTGTTTCTGAAACCTGCACCTTTCTGCAAACCTGGACTTAGACTAATAGTTGCTTTGGTTTGAGTTAGCATCTGAGGAGGAAAGGAGAGGTTGTTTTGTGCTGTAAGACCTGTGCAAACTATTAATTGTCCGCTAATTGCAACTTCCTCTGAAACATCTGGTTCTGGTAACAGTCATGGATGTGATGCTGCAGATTAGGGCACAGTTACCACGCTGTTAATATGTAAAATAAGTAAATGTAACATCCATGTAGCAGAGATGTGCTGTTCACCTAGTAAAATGTCTTGTTTCTTAGTAATTGCATATGTTTTTCCTTTTTCTAGATCACGGGCACTCAAAAAGTAAAAAATAAATTAACGGTATTTTCATCAGTCTTTTTTTCTGACTACCTGAAAGACACAATTGAAAAGGAATGTTTCCATGTGGAATGAGGCATTTCAGCAACCCACATCTAGCACCCGAGCTATTTATTGAGGTCTAAGGCTGTCAGGCCTTAACTTCCTGACTTCATTCCAGGATACAGATGTCTCATTCTCTCCCTGCCCTCTCCTCCCCTTTCAGATACCATTCTCCTATACAAGAGCCTAATCCAATGATCATTGAAATGCTTCCATTGACATCCAGAGGCTTTGGCTGAGGCCGGATGAGTCTGGGGCACGAAGTTCCTCATTGCATCAAAGTTATTCCCTCTTCTCAGTCTGGTATCTGTGCAGAGCACAGATCTCTTTCCATCTTTACTTCCCCCTGCAAAGTATCTCGATGTTTTTTTATGAACATACCACTTCAAGTCTATCACATCACACAATCTGAAAATACTTTGAGTGATATTATAGTAGTGACCTTTATTGTTCATTAGTGAATCAGCAGCTGAGCTTACTGTGGCTTTAAATGAGCTATATAAATTGGTTGTTATTTTCAATTATGATTCCCTTGATTTGAACATACTAGAGCAAAGATAATTGATTGATTCATTATGTAAAAGATTGTTTCGAGTTAAGAGGGTGGTTTTATTTAAAAAGTTTTCCCCCAGCCAAATTGAGACATGCTGTCTGGAATCTTAGCCAGGTTCTTACCAGGTTCATATCAGGAAGCACTATTGCTTCTCTTTTTCTCACCATAGTAGCCTTCCTGGGTGGAGTAGGGATGTCTCTCTGATTATGGTGCTGTTGATTGTAATGTCAGCTGAAGCTGCTGACAGTATCATGTCTTGCACATAAGACTCTACTGCACATGGTACAGAGTCTTTGATACATGCTGTATGTAAACATTCAAAAGAAACTAAAACCTATACCAGGCGGTGCTGTCCAAAGCCTCTCTTTATCTCAGTGCTGGCTTGCCCCTGTGTTCCAACTGCTGTGCTGTCACCTCTGCAAGGTATCACTAATTCCCAGCTGTTGGCATTGCTTTGTCAAGGATGCAGTGGTTTGATTTGTCTTTAAAGCATTTTTTTTCCATCTTCTGCTGTGTGTTCCGCTTTCAGCTTCAGGATCCTGATGTCTTCTGTTCTAGATACATGACTAAGCTGATCGAACTGTTGCAACAGGCTGTACTTGCTCTCTCTAAATGCTTGTTGTGCTCTAAGGACTTTGCTGTTGCAAATTTTATCTTGTCATCTGTCATGCAGCACAGTGTGCAGATGGCACAGAGGAAATTTGTCTAGAAGCTACATATCTTGTTTGTTACAAGTGTTAGAGGGGTTGCACGTGGATCTGGAATATTGACGATTGCACCAGTTTCCAAAGACCTTCTGGTAAGTCCTTCTGGGTGTGTGGTGCTGCCCCAGACCAGGAATGCATGGAAGAAAATCACATAAATCTGATGATGTCTTATTCATCTTGGACTGCTTGCTGGCATTGCCAGGGCTGCTGCTGCTTGGGAAGAAAGCAAAGAAGAGAACAGTAGCCAGGCCAGGAGGAGATAGTGGTAAAAAACATGGGGTGTGCCATGGGCTCCAGGAATCCAAACCTAGGCCTTGCTGAGGGAGGCAGAGAAGACAGTGATGGATGTGGCATCTTGTCCTGTTGTCATGTCCACCCATCTCCAGCCGTGGTCTAACATGATGACCTCTGACTTCCAGATTTGCTTAAAGAAACAAACTCCTGCAAATGAAAAAGGGAAGAACTGAGCCCAGAAGTGTATGAAAGTCAGCAGTTACATTGTCTTAATCTGTGAATGGAATATATGACTTGTGTATATTTGTAGGCATTAAAGCTAGTACTATGTCTACGAGTAAAAACTCCACCTGTGCCCATGAAGTGGTTTGGAGCTGTACTGTGCGTTTCCTCTGTGGTTCAAGTCTCAGAGGAACCTTACAGTGATGTATTTGGTAGTGGTGGTGTAAGTGTCTTATTCAAGCACAGCTATTCTGCAGGGTATATTGAGGGGGTGTTTGCTGATTCACGTCTGTGTCTCACTTCTCCAGAATCTGCTTCTGCTCCCAGGATCTGGTATGCTAAACTCTCCTCATCTGAGCAAGTCAACAGCCGGTCCCAGGCTGCCGCCTCAGAGAATGGCAGGGACTTTGTAAATAAAGGAAACAATTGAATGATAAGTTCACACTTCAGCACACTGCTTAACAACCTGATAACAGTTAATTACATACAGTATTTTTAAATGCAGCAAGGGGCAGATAACTCGTGCAGGGGTGGAGCACAGGCCCTTGGGCCTCACGACTGAAGGTTAACCTCTTACTCCCCATGTCCCTGAAGAGGGTGGTGGCCTGCAGCTCCAAATCTCAGCAGCTTTGAACATTTACTGGCTAGCAGGACTCGGGGTCATCCATGTGAAGTTTCGTCAACCACAGGGGGGAAGCTGTGCTCTCTCCCACAACTTGTAGGTCCCGCTTTGAGAGCTTTGAGCAGGCAGAAAATGCATGGTAGTAAAACAAGGATTGTCTCCACCACAGGCAGCAGGTAGAGCATATCCAGTCAGGAGTCTCTCTGCTCATTGCAGCTGCACTGCTGTTCGTGTAACTGTAGAAGCTCTGAAGGAAGAAGCCAGCATAAACACAGCTGGAACGGGCGGCAGTCACGGGGCGCTTGCGGCCGTCTGCAAGTCACAGCAGCTGCAGTCAGAGCTACTGCTCTCTGGGCACCGGGTGGGACGTTTCCGTCTCTCCTAGCCCGGTGGGATTGAGGGTTTGACCCTTGTTATTTAAAGCTCAACTTCAGGACATCTGCTGTCAGAGCACCCGCAAAGTTTGTGACTTAATGCAAGTCTAATTAACTGATTTGCCTATCCAAATCTGGAGATTTACACACTTCTATAGAGGCAGCTGTAAAGTTATAACTTGAGCCGTTTATCATGCCCTGAGTCTTTAAATCTCAATTATGAAAGATGGTGTTTAATGGCCGGCTGGAAAATGGGTGGTTACCTGAGTGTTAATGGAGTGCGGCAAGCCAGGAAATGTATAATCTAATGCCTGTGTAGAAATGAACAGTTCTAACAAAAGAGAATATAGAGATGGAGGATGTACTTGCAGATTGTTTGTGCTGTATAGGAGCAAATCAGTACATGAGCAGTAGAGGAACAATGGGGACTGAAATACTGTCTGAAGAAAGAAATAAGAGCTGCTTGGGTTTAGGGTCCCTCTAACCCCCAAAAAGTAGCCATTCTTCTCCTCTGGATCTTGAGCTTTGCCTTTGTTGCACAGGGGAAAAAGGGAATGACACATCTCAGTGAGTTTAACAGAATGTCTGGACCAGAAAGAAACAAAATGAAGGAAAAATTAATCAGCTACAATCAGTTTCAAAAATAATTTTTTTTTTTTATTGAAGCATGGGTTTACTACCCAGTTTGTGCCATTGGAGGCAGAGTTGACAGCCATGCTTATCATGCCAATGGGAGAAAAATGCTGCAAGGAATGCTTCAATTTAAATGAGAGATGCTCTAAAAAAAAAAAAAGCCTAAAAGCTTGGTAATAACATTAATAACCACTTCTGACAGGTTTTTACTAGCCCACTAAAGATCACACAGCATGTTAAGGTCCCGGCTGCTGAATAAAGACCTGGGCCCAGGTTGTTATGACTTAAAAAGATTCTTTTAATGATTTCTGCTATTTGTTGAAAATCATTTGAACAGCACAGCTGAATGGTCACCATGCTTTAAATTCATTTCACGTGAAAAATGAGATCAGGGTAGAATTTGGGTCTTAGTATCTCTGAAAGCACTTCACAAAACCAGTGTGGATAGCAGTAGTGCTGTGAATGGATAGGCAAAGGTGGAGGCTTCCCTGCTCAGGAGAAGCTGTTCTGGAGTGGGATCAGTTTCTTCTGAAGAGGGATTTTGACTATGGCAACAGAATTTCTCTTAAATCAAATTAAAAGCTCCTATACCACCACAGGACCTTTAATTTTTACTCTGATAGCCTTCAAAAAAGCAGAGACCTGCAGTTGGGGTTAGGATGAGGCAGAGAGATCCAGATAGTACTTCTGGCTGTTGTGCTGCTGCTGCACTGAGGCCCGTGTTGGGGTCTTGCCTTTGCATCTCACTCCCTTCTCACTGATTGCCTGCTCTTGAGGGAAGTAGCTGGCTTTTTATCTCATGGCATGCAGAGCAGCAGGATCCCCATGTTTGTTGGAGCTGCTGCACAGTAACACAGTACAAATATTACAGCACAGTTTTCACTTCAGCATCTCACCCCAGTGGTAGCAGTTGCCCGTGCATTCAGTAAATTTTTGTGTTAGTTTGAGTTTGCATTGAAATGCAAAATTCAACTGAGAAACCTAAACATTTGCTTCTTTTGCTGGTTTAAGAGGCATACGTCCTTTAAAAAGTTTTTTCCCCTCCAACGTAACTTGGCTGGCATCATCTCAGAAATGTGACTCGAGACCAAAGGCCAAGAACTCTTTTGGTCTATAGGAAGAGCTTTTGGCCCTCACTGATCTGCAAAACAAAAGACCAAAGGGACCTTAAAATCTCAGCCAGGTCTCCCCCCGATGGAGCCATGGGGGTTTCTGAGCAACAAGCATGACTGCTTAGCATTGAGAGTAGGTTACCAATGCCAAGAGGTTAATGACTCACATGGTATTATGTTGTGTTGAATAATGAGTAACATATGAAATGACACATGTTGTAATGACTCGCTACTTAAAGTACCAATCTACTTAAGATCCCTTTAAGCTTGAAGAGATCACAGAATAAGGATGTCTTGTTCAATAGGTGCTACTTTATTTTATGCCTCCTGGTAGGAGAGATGTACCATGCCTGAAAGCATATGAACAAAACAAGTGAGGAATTGAGTAGGAAGGATTATTGCACTAGTTGTTTTGAATGCTTATTGAGCATTTACAGAGAACCAGCTAGCACATTTTTGGGTTTTGTTGCTGTTGATTCGAGGATTTTAATCCTGATTATCACAGTTCCTGTATTTGTAGGTTGGATTTAGGGAAGGAAAGAAAGGGGAGCTTTGCCTGCAGGATGGGATTATCAGAAGCTGGTCTGAGATCTGCTCTGGAAAATAAACTAACGCTGAAGCAAAGGAGCAAGCAATACTGTTTTATAGTTTTGTTGCTGAGGGGAGGGAGTTTAATTAAATGGCACTCTAAATTCTGACGTCAACCAATCTGTGATATAGTTTGCTCCATTAAGGATTGGAACAACCTATTTGCTTACAAGCAAAATAAGATGTTCATGCTGTGAAAAAAAGTCTTGCATAATCTTAAAGTTTTAAACCTGTCAGACACTGTTTTCCTGATTTGCAGTTGTTTCTTCAGTCTGTTTATCTGCAAGGAAAGCTAGTATCTGACTAAACTTTATGCTTGGTCCTAGGTGTAAAAGCAAGTGTGACATCTAAAGGTCTCCAATTGCTAAAAACTGCACAGAGAGCAGCTGAGTCCCAACACCTCTCAAAATGTGGCCCTCTGCAAACAATAAAGGACTTAATTCTCCAGCTGCTTTAAGGCTAGACTTCAACTAGAGTAAACATATCTATGCACTTACCTGCTGGGATTCTGGTGCTTTAGCTGTTTATTTTGAAATATTTCAAGCTGTATTACTGGAGAGAGAGAGAAATTGTCCATATAAACTCTTATGTTCAGGCCAGTTAGCACAACTGTTAAATTTTGCAAAACTGCATGCAAGGGAAGAGAATCAGGCCTGCCTGCATTGCATCTGAAATGTACTCTTGCTTGAATTTGAAACAAACTTATATGGATCCCTCCTTCTCCAAATCCAAACCAAATAGGAATTCTTTGAAAAGGGAAGAGAGGATTTTTCCACTCTTACACCCATCACTCCCTCCCTCCTTTTCCCCCAGAAATGCAGGTCGTGAAGTGATCATTATTTTTATGGGTCTACAAAGCCTATAGAAGTCAAAGCTATGTAATACACATTGCAGAGTGTTCTGCTAATCCAGTCCAACCACAGTCGTGCCTGGCCCAGGGATGAGGGTCTGGTAACTGGAAACCTGACACTGAAGGAATTCCAAACACAGTCCTCAAACTAAAAACAGCTCTCTCTGCATGGCATGTGCTACATGAGAGCCAGGGATTGTATTCATTTACGTTATCTGATTTTCTAGCCTTGTATTGTTGATAAAAGGACAGGAGAAGGAAACACCTCCACCAGCTCAGCCCATAAATAATCTGTGTACGGTGTGTTTGAGGTTAGTATGACATTGCTAGACATCTGCTGCCTTCTGAGAGGTACAAGCCTCGCTCACAGACAGCAACTACTGAGCACTTTCTTGTGCTGCAGGTTCTTCCCAGTGCTAAAACACCAAATTTCGTTCCAGTGGATTTTAAATGCAAACCCTTCATTGGCTGTGGGAAGTATTGGTCTGAAATGACAAAGAATATTTGTGACAGGAGTATCTCACCTATTAAGATACAAACTTCAGTGAAGCTCAGAGTCATCCAGTGATATTTTTTTTGAAACCTGCAGTGATTTAAAATTTCCTTTATTTATTTATTTTACATTATATGCACATTAAATACTAAGCAACAGAAGTTCTTAGTGCCACTGACTACAAGCAGCACTGTGGGATCTTTTATATTGTATCTGGAGAGAGAGGAACTACATGGTCTTTTCAGCCAGTTGTTTTGAGTGTATGTTGAGAAGAGCTTTATAAAGACACAGTGTAATGTATTTGATACTGTAAGATTGTTTGCTTGCATAATTTAATTCTTACATCAGCTTCTCCTTTCTTCTTTAAAAGTAGATCCTCCTGGCTGAGAACAAACAGCATGCAGTCACAGTGCATACAATAGAGTTCTTCAGTGAGAATTTGGACCCAGATAGGACCTTGTTGCTTTCTCCTGTTCTTTAATCACAGCCTGAGCTGCCTGATGCCATCACCCAGAGTCTCTGTATGTCTTGCTTAGACATGAAAGAGATTGCAGCCAAATGTGGGCTTTCCATTTGCCACTTAGTCTGTGGCTGTCTTTGAAGTTTATTTCAAGAAGTACTCCCTGACAAAGTAAGAAGACAGTTTTTCATGTGAGATTATATCCCTTGCAAAATATTCCCTCAGCAGCAAGGAGGAGACAGTGATGTAAGAAGAGAGCGTTCCCTTCCTTGCTTTTTACGAGGTACTAAGAGGGTGACCTCTGTGACTCTCCCTATAGAACAGAGGGAAGAAAAACTCTTTGTCATGATGAAATCCAACCCCCCAATGTGATGGGGCACAGCACGAACAGCTAGACCATCACTTTGCTTTCCTTTCGTTTTAGATAGCCCAAGCATGTGTCTCCTGACTGATGTTAAAGGTGACCTGCAAATGGGGGTTATCCATGAAATGCAGTAAACCTGAAATTTAATTACTTTTTTTCTGATTGTTTTTTGAAGCATGGGGTATTTAGGCCAGTCTACTGTGTAAGATTTTGTACAATTGATGAATTGCTGAAACAGGGGTTAAAAAAAAAAAACAAAAAAAAAACAAAAAAAAAAAACACAAAAAGGAACCGCAGAAAGCGAAAATTGTTTAGTTAGGTTTTTTGAACCTGTTTAACTTCAGTGACTGAATAATATTTTGGGTTGAAGAAGGCTTTCTTAAGTACTCTAAATCCTGTGGTTCAGTTTTAAATAAACCCAGAAGCTCTTAAAAATTCTGCAGCAAAACCAAAAAATACTAGATTTTATATTCTGTGCTTGGAAGATAAATAAAGCAGAGATAGAAAAACAAACTACTTTAGGCTTTACTTGTCATAGAGAAAATAACAACACGTTAATTGAACATCAGTCACAAGTTGCCTGCTTTATTTGGACAAGGCTACTTCGGCTCTTAAAGCTCCAAATGGATTGCAGTTGTTACCTGGTGAATAATTTTAGACAATTAACCAGTAGAGCTGCTAACCAGCATATGAAATGATACAGTGAAACATATTTGCAACCACCTGTGTGTATGAACTGTAATTTCCCTACAGGGGAAGGTGAGATTTTGCTTCCTCACAATAAAACAAACGTTTTAAGGGCACCTTGTCTGTGACATTTTTGAGGAGTATTTTCACACTGCCCTACCAGTTTCACTCCCTTCTGGAACCTGGTGCTTCTCCCTCCCTTCCTGTCATTGCTTCTTTCAGCAGCAGCTTCTGCTTTTAGCTAGACCTGCATCCATAATGCACTTTCTAATACGAGCCAGCAGAGCTGAACTATCAGCAAAACCAGTTTTTGAGCTCTGAGATCACTTACTTCCCAGGATGTTGTGCCATTACATTGCACTGTATCCCCAGGTCAAACAACTGGCCAAAAATCTGGAAAACAGCTAACAGTCAGAGCAGCTCCTACCCAGCATGTCGTCTCAGAGGGCACGCTCCTGGCCTGGTCCTTTTGAGTGGCTAGACCTGCTTGACCCAATTTGTGGATTTTTGATCACTCCCCTGGGTCACTGATTTTCCACTTGAGGTTATTGGTTTGACCCCCACACTGTGGGTCACTTGGGAGGTGTGATATGCCCCTGTGAACTCTGAACTCATCAGGAGCCAACAAAAACAGTGAGAGAGGGGAGAAGGATTTCATTAGGGCCTACTCAGAGTGGTAGTGTCTGACGAATGAAAAGGCGGGACTTGCTTACCTTGTTGCAGAAACAAGCACAGCATCTACAAGGGGCTACCAAGTAGAAAGTGTTTGGTTTGAGTTGCTATGGCAATTTCCTTAAGGATAAACAACAGCATATACTTTTACACCATGGGCTATCAAGTGAAAAGGGTGTTGGTTCAGAAGAGCCCTGCTCTTCCTGCTGGGAACTGCCCCCAATGTCCCAGACTTAACTGCTAATGGTGATAGCATTTCTACAGCCAGAGCTTGGTATCTGCAGTTGTTTCTTCTACCTTGAAAAGATTGACTTTCTTATGGTTAATTTGGCACACTTGAGGAGGGAAGGGCTGTTTTTTCCTGTATTTTAAGACTCGTCACATAGAGGTTCATGGAGACTCCCTAGGCTGGTTGGTTGCAATGTGAGTACCTCCCTAAGAATGGACTTGATCAGGCATGGCTGGTAGATGGGGAAGAATGAATCCTCAGAAAATAATTCATCACCAATGTGCTATGCTGGGTGTAAAAGGGAAGAAAAGTGTTGTCGTTGTAGCTTGTGCATCTGCACACGTAACACCCACTGGGATCACTTGGGGAAGTGAGCTGGAGAGTGTGATGCAGATATCTTTTGAGAAATTTCCCTCAGTCATGCTGCCCAGAGTCAACCTTTTGGACAGTTACTAGTGCTTCCCAAAGTTTTACTCGTGCGAGAATTCTGGTAATCATTGGTTAGATCACTGTTTCTATTACCCTTAAGGCTGCTAAAAAAACTCTCATGCCTTCAGTCTTTCTCAGGTTTTTCTTGAGGTGGATTCAAGTCTGATCTCTGTGTACAACCTCTCCTTCCAGCTGCTAAGCCTCGTCTCTGAGGAAGACACTCAAGAATTATACCATGTATGGATGTTTCACCCTCAGAGAAGGGTAACTGGTCCTGAGAGTGAACAACTTGGATGTTTCTTTATTTTTTAAAGAAAGATTTTGCCCTTCCCACATGTTCATCTGCAGTTTGTCTACATGACCACAGATGGTGTTAGCTGTAAGTGAACCAATGGTGGATTTAGTTTGGTAGGATAGGTAACAGCAATAGAGACCTGATGGCACAAGCTCAAGCAGCTTGGGTCCATTTTTCATGTCTGGCACACTTAGATTGCTCAGGCTCATCTTCATTGCACAGTCCTAGGTCAGAGCAGCCTGAATGCACTATCCTCTGCACAGTAACAACTTCTGTGGCAGCAGTGTTGCACTGATTCCTAGAACTGCAGCAGCTGAGCTTTCCCGGGAACTGCTCTTCTGGCTGGATGGCAGAACATATCCCTCTTTTTCCCTGCAGCTTCTTGTGTCAGTTGAGGCCTGATCTGTGTACGGAAGGCTCAGTACATGGTGCTGGTAGGTCAGTCCTGTTCTCAACCATCATTTTGGTACCAATTAATCTTGAAATTGTTTTTTTAGAGTAATTCAACTTTTCAGTTAGAGCTCTGGGCAAAAGCTACCTGGCTTTTCAGGTAATGTGATTCACAAGAATTTGCTTGATTATAGCTGCTGATGAGAACATCTTATAAAACCTAACGTACAAGATTTTGAGCATTATCCTTATATTAAAAGGTGATGGGTGTAAGTTTGACATTTGTTTCTGTTGGTGTGCTCCTTGACACAAAGCTGTGCTCCTTGACACAAAGCAGTTCCCACCGTTGCAGAGCCTTTTATGATTGGAAGTACATTTTTATGCACAGAGGAATTAAAGCTGAGTGTGATGGGACAGACTAGTGAAAAAGACTTCATGTAGAAATACGTGGAGCAGCTCTTTGGCCTTCTGTGGAAATTAGACTTTGTTACAAGGCGTAGGTGTGTGAGCAGCGACAGCAGTTGTCTCAATACATGCAGTTAAGAGTGGTTCAGTATCTCAGAGGGTGGCTTCAGGCCCTTCAGCACTTTGTCTGGACTGTCTCACCAGGAGGGGTGGGGTGGGGGGGGGGAAGCTGGGAGTGCCTGTCTTTTATAATGTTCTGTTTTTAAAGCAGAAAGTCTCTGGGGAGCATAGAGTCCTAAAAGTCCAAGGCCTGGAATGCTTCCTTTTGCTCTTTCGATTTTAAACAGGAAACATTTGCATTAAGCTATTCCAGGAGGAGAATTGTAGGTTCATTTCAAGGCAGATAATGTTTGTTCATTGCCTGTGTCCATGATTTACCCCATGGGCTTAAATGAGTGCAGCAGAAAACCACATGTTTTGTTTTACTACATGCTAAACAAGTTCCAGCGGAGTCTGGGAGCCCAGATGAGAAAGGAGGAGCATGCTTGTAAAATCTCTGTGTGAACAAGAGAGTCATTGACAAATTTAAACACCTGATCTGCTGTACCAGAATGACTTTTTTCATAATATATGCAAAGAATATTTAAACAGTTGATGAGTTCAGTACCAAAGGCACAGAGCAGGTGTAATTGATTTATACTTTCAGCCCCTGTTTTGGGTCAAAACCCTGTTGTCCCCCTTCAGCTCTCAATGGGAGGCTTTGCCCAAAGTGCAAAGACATTTGCAGTCAGACAGGCAAAAATTCCTAATTGAGTTGAACTTTTGGGGATGCTCTGGTGACATGTCTGTGAGAACAATTATTTCTGCCATTTTAAAGGTATCATAAGTTAAGTTGTACTAGGAAAAAATATCAATGCTTCATTAGTGCAAATTATGAAATTAGGATACAGAGAGGGCTCCATGGCACATCCTCAGGGATGACATGTTCACGTGTTGCTTTTCACGTGAAATAGAGGCTATCAGATCCATACTGATGGAGACAAGTTACACGGCTGTTGTAATAGCAGGCCTTCTATATCACAGGTTTTTTGAAACCTCATTGGCAGCTTGCCCATTAAACACAGGTATTGTAGCCTGACATCCATAGTGTTTCTTCCAGGAGTTCCAGTTTTTCCAACTATGGTGTTTGGAAAGTTTTACAGTCTGACATGTTAGGAGAGAATAGTGGGAAATGGCTTGGAAAGTGCGAATATTTGTGCATGTAAAGCTTATGGGATTTGCAGACTTGCAGACCCAATTCATCTGTTTATCCTCAGGCTAGATAAGATTCAGTCAAACATGCATTGTTTAAAGGAGCTTTGTTTCCATTATGGCAAATGGATCACAGGAGACTGACTTTGGGAGCTGAAGGGCTTCAGTGCTCCCCCATTGTAAAAGGGCTGTGATGTGCGCTGGACCCTTCCTCCAGTGTCCTGCATGTTACTGACTTTTGTAGCGTGCAGGTGGGAGGCTTGTTATCCTTCAGAAGTTCTTTTGATTCATTGGGACCTGTCATGCTTGAGGTGGCATTTCCTTTCCCAAAGTAAACATAGATTGTAAGTACAATAATATATCACTGGCCTAGTAGACTGCCTTTTTATGTGCTTTATTATGTTTTTTCCTCCTCAGGCGTGGACCTGCAGAGCCACTAGAATATTTAACAGGGCCACGAGTAACATACAAAGAGAGAGATCTTCCCTACTACCAAGGAGGACAGCCTGTTATCCACCCACCTAAGGGGAACCACATCCGTGCGCCAGACACAAGAGTGGCAGAATTGAGGTACCCCCAGTATTACCCAGCCCAGCCCGTCACAAACCAGCATAAAGGACCCCTCCGGCAGGACGTGCCACCTTCCCCTCCTCAGTCCCACCGAGCACCAGCTTATCATGAAATTGTCCGACACCGTGGGACCAGTCCAGACCAGTACCAGTACAGGCAACAGGATCCCAGGCAGAAGAACCCCATGACTGCAGCTGTATAGCCATGCACTGGACTCGCCAGCGCGGCCCAGGAGGAGTCTCGTCGGACATCATCCCTGTAGAGTTGTTCCCAAGCATAGCTGCCTGTAAGAATGGCACACGAGACCTGGAGTCGTTCTTACTGAGCTGGGCTCAGCGTAGGTGCTTTCTAACAGGCGAACTAAAAGCCACGTGAGGTACGAAGTGTTTTGAGTATGTGAGGTACCAGACAGTTGTGTGTTTTTTATTTCCCTTTAGAAATAGAAAGTGGCTGCTGGAAATGAAACACAACACTAAATACACCTCAGGGCTATTTACCGAATCCAGTTACACCTATACAGTACATAGCTGTCTGTGCAAGGGCAGCAGTCACCAGAGTTTACTTCAGAGCACTGTTGTAGAGCCTTTAAAGTGAGAACACAGCATGCAGTATGGACTTCACGTGGAGCTGGGGATCTTGTGTAATCCAGTGTGTGATCATGAGTTGACAAGGGACTACCACAGAGGTAGTGGCCACATTCCAGCAGCTCTGTGCTTTAAGGATGCTGCAGTTCCAGATTTATCATCTGGTCTCTGTCTTCCTCTTTCTTTTCGGTGGTGGCAGCATTTATCTTGTAGCCTTTATTTTTTGCAGTTTGTGTATCAAGAGTCTCCTCTTATTGTACCTGCTGCATTCGGAATAAGACAAAAAGCTTTATTCTTTGTGCTTAGGCAGGCTCACAGAGGACAGGCAGCCAGCCAGCCACCTGAGAACTGTGTCTCTGTGTGTGTGTGTGCTTGTGAATGTTACTTAGTTATGTAGTGTGCAGTCTTTAAATGTAAACCCTGGAGATAAGATCCTCAGCTCCTGTGTGTTGTTCTTGGGGTTTCAGTGGAGCTGGCCTGTAAGAAGTGGCTGAGGAGGTGACTGTGGGCATGAACTCCATAATTCATCTTAAGTTACTATATCTTAAGCATCTTAAGTGCTGCCTTGGCTCCATCAGGGCAACCCCTTCCCGGCCCTCTCCGGCTGGTGTTCCAGCGAAGTGCCTGCCAGCAACGTGCTGTGCCCTGGCTGCCTGCTGCACGGGAAGGCACCTGTTGGTGTGGGGCCACTCTCAGTCCACAAGTGAAGCTCAGCCTCTGGCAACGCCTGGCCCTGCCGTGCCAAGTGCCAAACTACGAGTTCCTGCAGCCAGCGGCCATCAGGTCAGTGGGGGAAGGGGCTTTTCACAGCAAGGGGTGAAGGAAAATACAAGAAAAGCAACTCCTTCAAGACCCTGGGACCTAGCAGGAAGAGGAGAGAATAGCTGTTTGTAGCAAGCTATGTGCAGCAGTGCATAGGAAGAGAGAAGGTGAGGGTGGGGAGAGGGCGCCAGCAGCACAGCAGAGCCAGGTAGGGGGACAGGGCATCGGCATACATGCCTGACTCTTTGCCCCACACAGCTTGAACTTGCTCTGCAGACAGCCAACCTGGGAAGAGGTCAAAAATGCATGTCCCAGCCACAGGGACCCGTGCAACCTGGCCCAAGAGGGCTGTGAGTGCTTAGAGATCTGTCTCAAGGATTTTGTCACAGGGAAACCATGCAGTCATGCGACCTAGAAATATATTATTTCCAAGTGTCCTTAATTCCTCGACTTCTGCCTTTTGGGAGTGTTACTAAACCATTAGGCCTCCTCTCCTCATCAGGAAAAGACTGTGACCTGGCCAAGGATTAAGCATAAGGATTTCTTTGATGTCTTTTTGACACCTTTGGTATGCAACAGATTAAATCACATAGGTAATTTCCCAGGTATTAAATATCACCAGGAAGGTTTGTCCTGCTAGGAGCGTCTCCCACCAGCAGGTAGTGACCCTGTTGAGAAGCTCTATTTAATCCCAGCCCACGTTTCTTCTCTGCTGCTGATGCTGGTGAGAGACTGGCATAACCCTGAGGCATGGGGAGTACTTGCAGCTGCCTAAGTGGCCAGCAGGCTCTAGCCAGGCTGGGAAGCAGGGGAGAGGAGACAGCTTTCGAGTTGGGGGAGCATGATTCAGAGAGAGGGCTGGACTCCCTGGGGTAGGGGCAGGCACAGTTTTAAACCCAGTCAGGAGGAAGCTTTGGTGGGAGTGGGAGAGGGAGAAGAATGCAACCGATTATGAAGCAAGTGCGTTTGGTTCTTGTTCCATTTCTTTCTGCCCTCTTCCCTAGTAATGTAGGAGGGAGAAACCTCTGGAGGGAGTGTTGGATGAAAAGCTGGATGTCTCTCAGTACCCTCCATAAATAAGGCGGATTCCCCAAGGAAACTCTGCCTGTCATGTACGTGCTTTACACAGCCTTGTACTTCTCTCAGAGAGTTTTAAATGCTGTAGGATACTCAGCCAGGACTTGGCAGCCGCAGGATAGCTGCTGGTGTTATAAAGGCCTGTTGAAAGTGAAGCAAAAACAAATTAAAGTACTTTCCTTTTCCTCCTTGAAATATAACCCCTGATACGTTTGATCCAGCTGTAAAGAAACTAATATGTTTGCGACAGTGGCTTTATCAAGCCAGGCCACAATTAAGAACAGCTCTGAATATAAGCTACTGCCTTTGTAAATCACTCTGAACTAACCCTTCAAATGGCATCGCAGCACAGTGAACAGAACTTATTTACAGTATTTCATGAACCAGGGCCAAATAAAATCTGGATGAAAACAGCTCCTGGGTTATTTATAGCCTTTGAAGGACCTGTGCAATTGTCTCCCTGTAACCCGAATCTTTCCTTAAGAGCTCTCTGTGACTGCATCGGCTCCACTCAGTTGAGGCAGACAGATCAAACGAACACCTTCTGAGCTGTTAATCTTACCCAACAGGTTATTAAATGATGCTTCTGCTCAGTAAGCAGAAGTCAGTGGAGAGCTTCTTCCAATAAAAAAAAAAAAAAGAAAAAAATAGTGCTATAACTATAATATATGGAGGCATCCTACAAGTAAGGAGCTAAGGAGGAAGAACAGTGTGACCTAGCTGGGGAAACAAGACCAAAAAGTATTACAGAGCATCTCATCAATCTCTGGTGCCATTATTCTGGAAGAAAATTGCCGTTTTCTGGTTTAATATCTGGTAGAGGTACGGTATTTTCAAAAGTATAATGTGTAACTACAGTATATATAGTCAGATTTTCTGCAGTGTAAAATGTATGATTTTAGCACCATATTGTGGAAAAATATGTACCGTGCAGAATTCACGAGGTGCTACAACTGACGGTTGAAAATACACACTTGCAAAATCCAAAAGAGCCGTTAAGTAACAAGTTGTTCTTTTCCCCATATGTCCATATGTTTGGGAAAATTATGAGTCTGAAATGCTCTTGACACGTAATTGCCTCACACTCCCTCATCCAAAATGTGCCAGTCCAGCAGTAAAGTTACTGACGTAGTGGGTGTGAAGGGAGAGCTGGGTTTGCCACAGGAGCAGCGTGCTGTAAGTGTGCGTGTGAACAGGAGTCAAGACAAGAGGGAGAGAGGCCCGCGCTCATGTGAAGCTGGAAGCTTTGATTTCCTGAGCTGGTGGCGTGCAGCCTGCATTTCTGGCTCTGGCATGAGGCCAGCCAGGCCCAGCAGTTGAAAGATTAAGAGATAGAAAAAGAGCCTGTGGATTTTCTGAGTGACCACCCACTAGTGAGCCATAATCTTGGCCTGCAAGTCAACATTACCACTGTGATATATTATGATGCAGAAGTCTCTAGGCACCCCTATGCATAAAGAAGTATCAATTGCCCTTTTGGGGGGAAAAAAAAGGGGAGAACTAAGTATTAGAAAAAAAAAAAAAAGGCTCCTGCCTTGAAAAAGTGCATGCAGCCCTGAATTCCAATTCACTCCAGCTTCCTGATCTAGAAATAGCTTCACATGCTGCCTAATTTTTTTACAGATGACTTGTGCTACCTCCTCCTCCCAGCCATCACAGATTTGTTTATCAGAGAGTTAGTGCTGTGAGTGAATCCTACCGACTGCTCTACCTGACGCTCTGCTCTGAGCAGGGGCTGCTTTGCACTTCCAAAGGGCCCCACACCTGTGCCCTCATCACAGTTGTTCTGCAGGGTCCTTAAGCCTTATGTGCAAAATCAGAAGCACTATTCACTATGTCAGCATAGAAGAGAAGGCTTTCTAACTACTCTGTTATTGTGAGGGAGAGAGAGGTGCTTGTGATCCTGACAATACCTGTGTGTTTAAGTGAAACTTGATTTAAAAATCATGTGTGCTTGTTTTGGGGGAGAAATTTGACACATAATTCGAGAGGTTTTTTCTAGTACCACGTCAAAGATTTTGATCTTTTGTTACATATGGCTATATAAATTTTACCTGTTTTATTTTGCATTAAAATAAAGGCTTTAAGACTATATATGATTATGTATTTGTTTGTAGAGTCTTTCTCTTTTTTGTGTCTACAAAGTCATGCACAGCCCTGGATGTGATTTGATATTAGAAGATCAAGTGTAATCCACACTGCATCAGAATTGGTAAGATGACTTTTAAAAAAAAAAAAAAACAAACACAACCCACAACAGCCATGCACTGCTTTGAAGAAAAAAAATGCATCTCAGGGTTTAGCTTGATTCCCTCTCAAATTTTCATTGTCTTCAGTGGTAGAGCCTGAATCCTGATTCCATAGCCAGGAATGAAAAGAGAAGTGAGAGAGAAGTCCCTTGACATTTTGGAGAATTTCATCTTAGGCAGCTGCATGTTCATTGCTAAAGCTCCCAAACATCCTCTCAACATCGAGCTCTTCTGTTCCCGTTGGTGTCAGCCGAGGTGTTGTGCAGCCAGGTAGCAGGTCCAGCCAGCTGGGACGGCTGCAGCACCGCCTTGCCAGAGATTTAGGACTCCTTGAAAGTTTTGCACAGGTATGTAACTTGATGTGCATAAGTAATTTCATTGAAGCTGTTGACTCTACTTTTCACAGATTATGCACAAGCGTAAATCTTTGTAGGATCAGAGCTATGGGTTGTACTGAGACACAGACAAGAGTGTTTTGTTACATGAAGTAATTTTCAAAATAGCAGATAAGTGAAAAGTCATTAGTACAAGGAGAAAGAAGACTGAATTGCCCTTTCTGAGAGGGAAATTTTAGTTTACTACAAAGAAAAAGGAAAGAGTGAAAGAACCAAACAAAGACAGAAATTTGCAGGTTTACAGCACAAGGTATAACTGAAATTGCAGTAATGGGTCAATAAAAACACGTGTACTACACTCGAAAACATTTTAAATGCAGGTCTTGGTATTTATGGCCAAAACTGTTCAGGGGCAACAGTCAGTCAATTTTAGCATGTATTAAATTATAATCCACATAGAAGCCAATTTAGAATTTATCAGATCATAACTTGCACTCACAAGTGCAAGCTAAAAACTGGACACAGCTAAAAACTGGACAAATAAAAATGATACCTGCATTTTCTTCTGCTGGAACTGTACAAAGAGTAGCAAAAGATAAAGTAGGAGTGTATTAGAAGCTAGAAACTCAGTGACCACAGTTTCAGATGGTGGTCCTTCTGCCTTGGCAGTGATCTCCCGTGGTTTCCCCATGACAGCACTCACTTCCCTGGGACCTGGGCTCAAATGAAAATCCATTTTGCAGTCACTGCTCTATCTCCGTAAAGAAGTATGTGGAGCCATTTGATTGTTAATTAATTTTAATGAACAAGACTGCACCCTCCTGAGACCTGTGTTCTGCTGTGAGCAGAGTGGGAGGTAGTGCCTTTCCACATGGAGGGTCTCAGAGCTGGGTTACCCCAGCAGAAATGCAGTGACCTGCTGCAACGTGGCAGCAGTTGAGCAATACCCAGAGTACAGCACAGCAGCCTCTGAGGCATGAGGAACATGGCAGCTGTGCTGCTTGGGAGGCTTTCAGGAAGCAAAATACCATTACCAAGACTGGAGTGGAGCTGAGCTGCTCCTGCACCCTCCCAGGAGGCATTCAGGGCTTTTAATAAGTCCCCAAGGCCTCTGGCTCAAAGGCTCTGGAGGCCTCCTGAGGAGGTTGCTCAGACTCCCTACACCTGGTGTGCTCATCCTGTAGAGACGGTGAGGAGGCACTGAGGCATGCCTGGGAAAGTGTGGAAACAAGTAAGACTGAGAAGGGATCCTAATTCCCAAGCACGGGATCTGCTCCAGGGAGGCCATCTTGGCTGATGGTTTTCCCAAAGGGTTGGAAGAGAATGTCTGACACAGGCAACCAGAGAGACGGGATTGCTCTGGGAATGGGGAAGGAGAGGTGAGGGGGAGGAGAGTGGGAAGTGACAAGGAGAGGCAACTGGAGCAAAGGAAAAGGGATGAGAAATTAAAATAGGTTGGAAAGGGGAAGGGAGACTGGGGGGGACATCAGACCTGAACAGGAAATAAGTGGTGGGGAGAAGAGGGGATTGTCTGGATGTGTGAAGTTCACAGACCAACAAGGAAGGTGGCACTTTGTCATACACTGACTGCTGCTCCCCAATTTCCATTTTGCAGCCGAGACTTGTGACACCCCTCCACTGTGTCCAGAGTCAAAACCAGTTTGCAGCACAAAGCTACCCATGCCTGAGGGAGGAAGCAGACAGGCAAGTAGGAATTGTGAGGAAACCCATCAACCAGTATGGGGAGAGAGACACCCATCACACATCACTGCCCCCTCCCCTAGATCACATCTTGGCACCCCGATCTCACAGCCTGCTCTGCACACACCTCCCTTCACCTCCCTGGGTACCACCGACACTACAAACTCTCATTTCCTAACTGCCTCTTTCATCCACAGTTCCCCCTGATCTCTGATGTCCCCAAAGCCACGCTGACCTCCAGACACAACTTTTACCTTCACCGCTGAGAAGCCTTGCACCATCTGTGAGCATAGGTAACCAACACCAGTAATTTTACTGGCACCTGAAAGTGATAGAGTCAAGACAGGTGGCCCCGGGCCAGCATTTGCACAGTGCAGGCCAGGACTGTGCCTTCCATACATTCAGGGACAAGCTGCAGCCACTTTTGAATCAGTTGCTTTGTGAATACAGATTGCAAAAAGATACAGATTTTATCTCCACCATCTTTCTGCTTGTCTAGAACAAGCCTTTGACATGTTCAAGAGCTGTTTTACTGCTGGTCTTGCACAAAAATCCTGAACCACTTTCAAGGGCCAAAAAGGTGATTATAGTCTTTAAAACAGAATTAATTCTCGAACCGTTCCCAAAATATGCCTGACAAACTAACCCAAGCCAGACAACTTGGCTGTGCTCATGGCAAAGAAAAACTTCTGTCCAGAGGAAACAGCCCTGCTTCACTTTTCCAGGAGAATATCTGCATATGAAAGAAAATAATTTATTGGGAAATATGTACAGTAGAGTAAAATTGCAAAATAAGACATTCAATGAGGATTCCATATAAAAACATGCCCTTTGCCTCCAACACATAATGAATAAAAATGATATAAAGAAGGAATGAACATTCAGTGTTTTATATTTAAAATACATTTTGTGTGAAAAACAATGTGGCATAGAAACAGGACTGAAGGGTTCTCCAAGATAATGCCAGGAGCTGCGAGATGTTAGCAGCTTTGTCGTATAAGTTTCAAGGTGTAGGTTTTTAATTTTCTCTTATGAATCACAGAAGCAGTCATGAAAACTGTAATTAAAATTCATTGCAAGAAAAATAAACTTACATTAAAACCTACCCCATTCTTCTCTGAATTCGTGATACTGGTTAGGAAGAAGTACCTGCTTCTCTGCCAAAACCTTACCTACACAATCTGATTTAATCTCTAGGCTCTGTTAAACTGGAGTTTTCATACATCACATCCTTCAATCCAGAGTACAAAGGAAAAAAAAAATTGCAGCCTAGATTTTCAAACTAGCAAGCTACAATTTTAAGAGGTTTCATCTGCCATAATTTTTCTAGGAATGAAAAAAAAGAATAAAAAATAGAGCAAATGTGAAGAAACTAGTTCATAAGTAAATAAAAATAAATAAACCAGCCTTTCCTTCTTCCTAAGTATAGATATGCACATGCATACATGCATGTATATATAGCAGCTTTTGATCTAAAAGGTTACTTTTCTAACTTATTTCTAGCCATTCCCTCTCTCTGAAGGAGTCAGCAGGTACAGCGATGCATGCACGTGAGAAAAGCGATATAAACAGCGACCAGCTGGTTCGTGAGTGGATGAATGTACAGACCCACTGAGCCACGCACAGCAAAGCCAGGAGGAAACTTCCAGACAGAGCAGCATTTCCACGTGCTGCATGTCACTCCAGTGCCTGCATTCCTGTAAGTGACAATTTGCAGAGGTGGGCTGAGTTTGCAGGGAGGTCCCTGCCCCAGCTGTGGAAAGGATTTGCAAGGCTGCTGCAGTGGTGAGCACTCCTGGGCAGGCACTGGGGCCGTGGTGTAAGGGCAGCGCACTCACTGGCCTGGCCAGGATGGGAAGGGCGGGTGGCACCTCTTGGGAGACTGAAACCAGAGCATAAGTTAGAGCAGACATGAGGCTGCTCTAAGACTGTGTGAATCTAAGATTGCTGCCTGACAGCCTACTGGTTATTTTGGCAAGAAGAGGAAATCAAAGGCACTCTAAGCCGCACTCAGTTTCCATCTCTGTATTCAAATTCTGCCAAATAAGTCACAACTAAATCAGTTAGTGGAATGTTAGGTTCAAGAAGGGTATTCCTGGTCTGTTCACAGAGGCACATGCACACATCCTCCTGACCATGGAGAATGTCCTTCCTTGCTTCCCTCCTTCTTTGTTCCTCTCTCCCCTCTGTTGTAAATAAGGCCTCCAGGCCAGTCATTTTTCTTTATATATAACAAGAGGACAATAAGGCCTCAGTCCAACAAAGATTTAATGCAGTTGTGCTGCCAGGCTACCCCTCCTGCCCCATCCCTCCCTCCTAGCACTTGATCCCATCACATCCCCATGTCCTTTCTCCTTCCCCAGTTGTAGGGATTTTCATTGCTGTGAAAGGACAAAGGTAACTGAGCTGCTATTGAAAAAAAAAAAAGTCTGACTTGTTTTTTTCTTTGCTGGGCTGTTTTTGACACGGATCATTTCCCAACTCAGTCCCCTAAATTGCTTTGATGGCACAACAGTGGATGGAGCAGTGAGGGGAACAAGGCTGGGGGCTGAGGATGGGTTGGAGTGTGGTTAGACTGCCAGTGCTGCAAAACAGAAAAGGAAAAGCACACTAAATTACAGCCAGAGTGCAGTGTATTTAGGGGCTTGGATTTGAAAAGTCAAGCACTGTCTTCTGCAGCAGTTACATTCCTCTGCACGTTTACTTCTGGCCAAGTTTCCTGAGAGCAGAGACAGCATTCACCAAGTCTGAATTCCTGAGACTCTCGCCTGTGGACTTTCTTCTGTGTTTAGCATTAGGAAAGGAAGGGAAAACTTGAGGGTTTGCGTAGGTTGTGTTTTTTGTCCTTCCTGGGATTACTTACACATGGAGGCATCAGGGATCCCTGAGAACCCTCTCCCTCTTGCAGACTAGAGGTAACACACCCATCAATCACCTCGATGGTCTGGGAATATGGGGTGCCAGGGAGGCAGCGCAGTCATGGGCCCAGCTGTGCAGGGCATGCTGAGGTTCTGCTTGGGCTTCCTCAGCTCAGATGGCTGCTCCCCAGGATTCCCGTGAGAGCAGGACAGGGACCAGTGAGGAGGCAGCCAGCAGGTCCTAAAGCAGAGTCGGGGTGATCACTGTCTTAGCCTCCACTCTGTCATGGTGGGTTTTCTGGACTTCTTTGTCCTGCTGGAAGGGGCTGGCTCAGGGATGCCAGCAAATGATTCACGTCACCCTGCAACACGGTTTGTATCAGTCATGGGTTTGGCCAGCAGCAGTGGTATTTGGCTGGTGCTCCCTGAGCCTCAGAGAGGACCCTGTCTGCCAGCTGAGCTTCAGGTCCTCCCTGGCCCTGCAGACTCTGGGAGAATAATAGGAGCCCTTGGCCCGCACGGGCAGCCTTTGGGGCAGTGTTTCAAGGAGTGCAGCTTTTGTTTTGGCTGTTTAGTTACATGTCTCCTCTTGGATGTTAATGCTGAACAAGAGGCACTTGTTCTCTCATGGATTTCAATGAGGTTGGGTCCAGCTGGATTTGTGCTTTAGGTGTAGAGAGCCAACAACACACCCATCAGCAGCCCCATCCTGAGAGAGCCTGGGGACAATGCTACCCTGGGCACACATGCATGTCCATGTGCTCTCAGAAGCAGGAGTGAAAACAGGCTTTACTAACAGCCTCACTGGACTGGGTCAGGGTACCAAACCCAGAGGGCAACTCTCAGGGCTCTCTGCTTCGGGGAATGCTTTGATGCTTTGTGTGCCCAGGATGTTCAGGTTTATTCTCTAGCTGCCAAGTAACCTGCTTGTCTGCTTTAATTTGCTAAGCCTTTTTATTTTAAGAAATCTCTTATTAAAAGAACCCCACATTTCCAATTCACTCTGCTCCTTTCTCCTCCATCTTATCCTTCTCCCACACCTCCTATAGCCAGAGCCTCAGCTCACAAGCCAGAAAACTGGTTGGGGTGAAAACATGAAATAGGCCCAACAAACGCCAAGCACAGACAGGCACGTTGAGTGGGTGCCAGTGCAAGGCAGGCAGGCTCCAGATACAGTGATTCAGCTTCAGGTGGACAAACATGAGCTTCAGGTGGACAAACATGCAGACCCCTGCCACATCCAAGAGGATCTGTGTGCAGGGGAGGGCAGCAGGGTTGCCAGGGGGTCCCAGCCTGCGGGAGTCCCAGGCCCCACGGGGCTGCCCTGGCCAGTTTTTGCCAGAACTGGCAGATTATTACGCAGAGCATGGGCTCAGTTTACTTTTACCCCTGCTGTCAGCCTGCACAAGCCAAGATGTTTTAAGTCGTCCTTATCCTCAGATTAATAAATGTTGCACTGTGAGACTGTAAACACAGGAAAAGAACTCAAAAAAAAAAAAAAAAAAAAAAAAAAAAAAAAAAAAAAAAAAAAAAAAAAAACAAAAAAACAAACACCCAAAAAATTCAGACTGGTGCTGTGCAGTCAGGACATTTCTTTTCCTGAGGATATGGGATTAGAGTTTAAAAATATGGATTATGAAATGTGTATTAGGGGGCAAGGGTGTCAGCAAACAAATTAAGAACATTGTTGGCTGAGCAGGAGAGCCTGTGAGATGAGACAGTTTAGCAGCAGGGCCCTGCAGCAGAGTGTCCCCCAAGCCAGGGCTGCAGAAAGGCAAGGAGGCACTGCAGGACCGGCTGTGGTGCACAGCTGGCTTGTCATGCCCCACAGCCACTGTGGCTAGACAAGGAGAGCCTTCAGGCTTCTCAGCCAGTTCTGCAGAGACAGGGGAAGCTCCATCGTGTTGACTATCCTCTCCCTTGCTCATGTGTCCCAGTGCCATAGTATCTTCTCCAAATAGAAACCTCCTGTTGGGATGTGGCTGATTTTCTCCCCTGGCAAAGGTTGGTCATGAAGAGAGGAACCCTCGTGTGGGTGCATTTTTACTTCTGTCTGCTGGGGTCCCCTCCCTCAGAGGCACAACAGAGGACCAGCTCCCTGAGCTGGGTGTAAGCAGCTGGCTGCCCCCACGCAGCCCCCCAAGGCCACACCAGAAGAGAGGTGGGATCCAGGCGTCAGACAAAGCCAGGAAGCTGTTGCTGGCCAGGCATTTCAGGGGAGGGCATGATTTCCACAACAATAAACACATCTGATTATTTGATTAGAGGGAAGATGAGGTCCCCAGGAGGAGGGCCTCACACACAAAAGACAAATAACTCATGCCCCCGCTGGCAATGACAGGGCAGGAAGATGAAGGCAGTGTCCTATTGAGGCTTTGATCAGCCAGGGTCAAGCATGCAAGCTGCTAACATGGCTGAACACTGACTAGGAGGAGGTTCCTGCTGCAGCATCATGCCTGGCCCCTTCCCAGCCCTCCACTCTTCTTTTCTGCAGCCTTTCACCCCTGTCAAGAGAGCAATGTGGGAACCTCCCCAGGCAGGTCCTGCCTCCTAACCTCTCCTGGCTCCAGCAGGTCCATGTCCACTCTGAGCCCTGCAGTGCTGGCCATCGCAGCACATCCCTCTACTTCTGCCACTTATTCATCTGCATCTCCTGTGATAAGCCACTGAAAGAGCTCCTTGTGTCCTTTGTTACCCCTCTTGCCATGGTGCAAGTGGAGAGATGCTGAGGTGCTGGCAGCAGTGGGAAGACAGGAAAGTGATGGAAGGGCAGAGAGGATCATTTTTCAATTCCACTTCTCCTGGGCACTTGTGAAGTCTGGCCATAGTCAGGGGCACTTGGGATTTTCTTGTCCCCTGGAGGATGAAATTCTCCCCTTTCGCCTCTGTGATACGAGGCCCTGGAGGCTGGATAAAGTGTTTAGTGTAGCTGTTTTACAGATGTTCTGTGCCTTCCTAAAACAGGTGTCCCCATAGCCTTGGTGCCCCAATAGTTTGACCCACGTGAGTCCCTCCTGCAGAAGAGCCCCAGAGCATGAAGGCACCATGCGTGTATAGAAAAGGGCTTGGAGATCTCAGCTGCACTTTTACTCTCCCTTGGACTGAGCTACAGTATGTGTAAAAGTAAGTTGCATTTGGCCCACAGAATCATAGTGCTTGGAAGCGAGACCAAGAAAGAGATGATTTGGCACTTGCAGACTGGAGCTCTCCAAGATCTTTACAAACACCACACAATTAACCCTTTCAAGAGGGAGACCCTGCTATCTCCTGCATGGAGGGGAGCACTGGCTGCACACAGAAATCTCTGACAAAATCCAAAATGCAGGTAAGCAAAAAAAAAACAACTGTTGTTTCAAATACAGGTTTCTACATAGAGTTGTATTGCATGGGTGCAGTAAACAGAGCAATGCATGGGCAAACTGTAAGATTTTGATCCCGGATTACATCTAAGAGTTTATCTAATATAAAATAAAAAAACCCAAACACTGCTGCTCCCCTCAGTGTATGCATACTCTGTGAGGATTTCTGTGTAGATATGGATGGAATAGGCTGGAGCAGTGGAAGTTTGTGCTGTCTATGCTTCATAGCATAGCCTTTTTCATTCCCCAAGCTCTTTCCAAGCTGTCTGAGTGGCCAAGGCCACAAGAAAAAGTTTGCCAGTCTGTTTGTCATCTCACACCCTCGGTAAATCATTCCAATATCATCTGACTCAGAGCGCTTAGGAATCTGGACAACCTTGACAGAAGGTGTGGGTAATGAACTGGGAAATCCAGTGGAAGAGTTTTGGGGAACATGAGACTGCAAGATATGACTCTTCCCTGATCTGCCACGAGACCTTAGGTCTCTGCCTAAGAGTGCAGCTAGAAAGCAGCCCCTTAAATGGATGCTACATCAGAGATATTGACTTACCACTGGCCTGGGTACAATTACCCATGAAACTTCAACCTGGGATATGAGTGTCACTAAGAGACAAACAATACCATCTGCAGCCTGCCCCTTCGAGTTGTCTTCTCTGTTTATAGAAAAGAAGGGGGTGGTGAGCGTCTGTTAAAATGTACAACTTCCCAGCATAATTTTTGAGGAGTCATATATTTTAGTGGGACTAGTCAATCAAAAGTGTCTAATGGCACAACGGTCAGTGCTCCTTAGCTTCTTCCTTGCAGTGGCTGTGGCAAAGGAACAGGGCTGCCAAAAATAACATTTTTATCCCAAATACCTTGACTTATTTAAAGGTGTGTATATAGAGGGACACTAATATTTCACATGGCTAGTGCCTCACGACCAGCACATCCCTGGGGAAGCAGAGATCTCTGGAGACCTGCAGGGAGAGTAGAGGAGTGAAACCATGAGCTCAGGGAATGGAGCAAATTTTGCAGAGGAAAAAGAGATGCTTGTGTCACCTCCCATAACTACAGGCTCTGAGGTGATTACCAAAAGAATCGATAGGTTCAGCTGAAGCTAATGAAAAAAAAACAGGGAAGAAAGATGTCACACACATTCTCATTTACCTTGGTCAAAACCAAAGCATGCCTAGATATGAATTCTGCACCAGAAGAAGTATTTTATACCAACTCACAGAGGGTAAGTGACTTCATGTGGTATACAGCAGTGGGAATTCAGGCATGTAATGTAATAACAAAAAAAGATTTTTAGATTTGTCTCAGAAACCCTGCTAGCTCAGACACTGTAAAAAAAAGAATGCCAAACTTTCATGTCTGTCCATGTCTTAAAAGGAGTGAAATATGTCTCCAGTTTGAGCTGAGTTCTTTATTTTGAAAAATTACTGCTGGAAGTATGGGCAAACAGCACCTCACATCTGAACTGCACACTACAGCCCCGCAGCTCTTTACTAGTGTAATTAAATGCCACAGAACAGCTGCTTAACCAGCTTCTTTGCTTAGTAAACTTTTCACTAGTCATTTGCATGGGATGTGATAGCACCAGATCCAAGCCTGGATCAGGGCTTCAAAGCAAAATCACTAGGCAAATAATAAGAAAAAGTCTTCAAGTGCTGCCTCTGTGGGTGAAACAGCAACACAACACGGCAAACCAGGATGGGACATGAAAAACACAGTATGCACTTATAGCTGACAGCCATAGTGTAATGTGACCCCAGTTACATTGGTATTTGATTGGCAAACACGAAGGAATTGGTAAACAGCCCCGTTCTTAGGAGAAAGATATCTTTCATATCCCCTATAGTCAAGCTCTCAGCTTTGTTTTATCTGGGAGATAGCATCTGAATGCTTTAGCAGAACAGGCTGTCTAGGTATGTCCCTGTGCACAGGCCTTTACCCTGGGGTGCCAGCTGAAGGAGAAGCAGCTCACAGCAATCCCAGAGGAGGTCTGTGGCAGACTCCATGGTGGTTTGTGAACCTCCCATGTGCCCACTGTGTGCAGGGCTGTGGCCATCACACTGCAGATAGTGAGGGTTCATGAATTTGTGTGTGATGCTTTTAAGTTTGATTATTGGGAGATGACTGTGGGGTGAGAGAGAGACAAACTTTGTATGCTGCAGCAGGGTCACCAGCTCAAGCCACCAGTGTTGAGCTCTGTCTGTGTCTGTGAGATGTCACAGAAGGACAATCAACAAGTCCTCTTTCCTCTTCTCCACGTCCTCCTCCCAAGGCTACAGATAGGAGGTTCATCCTGCACAGAAGCCCTGGCAGTTGCTAGCTTCTCCAGAGAGGAGCTCAGCATAGCCAACCATCATGAAAGAACCTTTGCAGGGGACAAAATTAGAGACTTCAACTTTCCCTCTCCTCACCCACCTGCTGCTGCACCACACGTTTGTGATATTTTATTTCAATCAGCTTTGTTTTGCTCCTGAAAGCTGCTCCACTCCCTCTGTCCAGACATTTCATTTCCCTTGGAGAGAGGTAAATAAGTAAATAACTGTAGTCAAAACCCTGTGTGATTACTGAAGCCTGGAGTGCCAGGAAGCAACTAGTGTGTCTGATTTTCCAGTGAAAGTCCAGGTGCAATCTCAGCAGCACGGCTACTGTCTGCCTTTCAAGCAGATGTCTTCATCTAAAGCGCCCGCCACCACCCCACTCCCTTTGTGCATCCTCACAGGGAGGACGGGAGTGGGAGACAATATAAATTAATATCCATTGGAATGACAGCAGCTGGTGCCTTGCATAGCTGCGAACACGTGTCTTAGAAGCAGAGCGATTAGTCGTAAAACTGTAGAGCTGAATGTTTATGCTTGATCAATTATAGGAAAACAATAGATGGTGTTTTTTTCTGGGTGGGAGGAGTGAGGGGAGGGAGGCTTCAGCCATGCATTGATTTTCTTCTTTTTTTTTTTGTAATGATAGCTGCAAAGAACATGAGGCCTAGTTATCAAAGGGACTGGCAAACAGCAGCTTCTGAGAAACCCACTCATTGCAAGCAGCATTTTTGAAAAACAAGATCTGTGTGAGGTTTAGACTGAAAACTTCTTAACATTTAAGAGGGACGGACTCAGCTGCCCAAAGCAAGGACCATGTGGGAAAGAATTAGGCAAAGTTTTCTAATGCATGAGCAGGTGTGCATTATATGTAGCATGTGTAGAAGCCTTCAGCTGTAAGAAGTTGTTTCTGTTTGTTTCTATACCTTGAACTTCTACTGCTCCAGTTAAGCAGAAGTGTTCCTGTCAGAGGAGTGTCCCATTAGTGGCTGCAGTGTGGCCCAAGAGTGTGCCTTCAGCTTAGGTTCCAGTTCCTTAGGAGCACTAATTACAAACACAGTCCCTCCCCACATCCACCAAAAAAAACCGAAAAAGAAACAGTTACATTTTGCAATAATTCTAATGGAAATGCTAATGGCATAAACAGCAATATGAGGCTGGTGAATGACCCAGCAATTTCATCTGTGCTGGCAAAGGATGACCATCTAAACTGTGTTCTGGTAATTCTTCCTCTCATTAGCAGCACAATAACTCATATGCACAAATCCATAGGCATTTGCTATAATTTTTTAACATGGCTGGAAATAGAAGTAAGCACATGCAGTATGCAAGCGTTACAGCATGTGTTGGCTGTAAATCTGTCTAGGAATGGCCTGATTCTGTTCCTGGTTAAACCAGTGGGAATTTTGCCATTGACTTCAGTGGAAGCAGGATGGGACTTTTTGGATTTATTTTAAAGTGGGACTTTGTTTCTTTGGAACAAAGCTTTCAAATTCACAGCTACATTTCAGTACTTGGCTTGAGCTCATGTCAATTCACCTTTCATGTGTTTAACAGATGGGGCTTCTTTGCTGCTCACCTTCTGTTTGGCATCAGCACTGTAACCAGTCTCTGCTGGGTGACAGCCCCCCAGGACCTGGTGCGCATGGGACTTGTGGCTGTGCTGTGGGACTGAGCTGAGAGAAGGAGGGAGCTCACATGGACTTTTTTGGGCCTCTTTGGTCCAAATGTCTTATAGCACTTGGAAGAGAAAGCCATTGCTTTCGTGTTTTCAGCAGGTGAGAGGTCAAAATGTTTCTTAGAGCACAAAGGAACAAGGTGAGTGGTGGCAAGGAGCATGGGGACCTCTGCTCTGCCTGGAATGGGTCTAGTATTTCTGTGTTATGCCATGTAAAATGGGGTAACTGCAACCACTATGGCTTTCCTAAACTACATGTAGCCCTTTGGGATAGCACTGTGTTGCAAGCACTAGGATATACATATATACTTTTAGCTTAAGTGTGTAAGGAAGAGGCTTATATATAGTATATGACCATGTGTTTCTCTGCTGCTGCCACAGCAACTTTTGAACAATTGGGCAATTTCATCAGAAATACAAGTCTCCTGCAAGATTTGTAAAAAGAGCAGGGGAGATAGGACAGAGGGACCATGTTAGTGCCATCGCATTAGCAAAAAACTGAGTTCAACTTTTATTAAATATCTGTGGATCCAACCACATCCTAAGCACCTCTAGGAAAGCAGCATTCATTTGTCCCAGTGTTCACAGAACTAATTGCTTCACTGACATTTATTTCTGGTGGCCACAGTATGACAAGTCCAGGTCTTATTTCTCATCAAACACTATGCTTTCATGCTGCTCCTTTCTAGCATTGTCCCTGCTCCCACCTGGCTTCCCTGCTGAGCTCTTTCAGCTCCCCCTTCCCAGCTCTGCCTCTGCCCTGCTCCACACAAAGAGCCCCGGGCTCCTCTGCTGATTTTCTTCTCACTTTCTAGGGAGACATCTCTTCTTCTTCACACTCCGCTAGCAGTGTGTTATCTAAGCCTCCTCCCTCATTGCACACCCAGGGCATCCTCTCTCAGCTGTTGATGCTTTACAGTTCGTCCCTCCTCCTCCTCCCCCCCCAATCTGAAATTCCAACCACAACAAAAAACGCAGGAATGAGACAATTAATATGTATTAATTCAATAGGAGGATTAAAAACAAAAAGCTTTTGCAACAACTTCCCAGTCAGAATCACGAAGACTATTGTAAGGCAGAAAAACCTAAGAAATGGCAGCTGTAAAATATATTTAAAAGCCTTTATTCTTTCCTATCACAATGTGGCAAAAGAGACTAAATACAGCTTTCCATTTGTTTAACTAAAAGCTGCCATTCCTCAGTCTCTTTGATGATAATGATACCCACAGTTACAATCAAACTGCAGCACACACATGGAAAACTTTCAGCTCTGTACCAACTTTGCACAATGTATTATTAATAGCAAGATTTGTGAACCCAAATGCTCTGAGGTGCTGAGAGCAAGGGAAAGTCTGACAGTGCTGGGCTCATGGTTGATGCTGATAAATGTAGCACACTGAGGAGGAAAAAGAAAACCTGCAACTGGGGATTGTTTGTATTACAGTAGCCACTGGACCCTCTGTGCTGTGCATGGGGAGAGACTATTCAGGAGTGCAGCATCGAGCAGAGAAGTCAGACAAGGGATGGGAGAGAAAAGATATTAGCAGTCCCACTTTGCTAATGTGGAAATGAAACAAAGTATAGTAAAGGTCTAATACTGCCGTAGAAAAGGTCGGGTACCCCACAGGGTTACACCGGGGTGGGTCTTGGGTCACTTGTCTGCCTCAGAAAGACCAAAAGAATCTACTGATTCTCCAAATCTGAAGCAGCATGGCCACAAGCCCACCCCTCAGTTTGGAGTGCCTGATAATAGTTATTCTAGTGCATTTTTTACTTAAGCAAATTCTTGCTGGTAAGCCATAAGTTTGAACTTCTGAAAAGCACACTCTGAATTTGCAGAGGGCCACATGCTCCTAAGGTCCTGTGAAGGCAGCTGAGCACAGAGTGAAAACACTGCCCTGCTGTAGGAGCTGCCCAGAAAATGGTCTGCTTCCTGACTGTTGTTCTTCAGGTCCCAGTTCCCTGGTGGACCATCCAGTGCAGTTATTTGAGGCATGGACTTCAGTGCCACCCTATTTACTGCAAAGCAGCCTCAGCACCATTGATTTCCATGAGAAGTTACACTAGAAAATCAATGGAGTCTCTGTGCAGGATCCTGAGGAGAGAGGGGTGACACCCCTTGAAAAAGATCTACTCTGCAATGATAAGGAAGCGGCCCCATCCCCAGAGGGAAAGGACTGTGACTCAAAACATTCACAGAAAGGGAAAGGAAGCAGGGTAGAGCTCCTATGAGATTAGAGATTTCTTGTCTAGGAAGCAGCATGAATGTGAGGTCTGACCTGAAATGTGCACAGATGTCAAAGGGAGGATTATGAAGATGATCTTCAGCCTGATACATCCAGCAGAGCTGTCTCCAATAACATCATAGCACCACTAAGAAATTTTTAGGAAGGTAAGCATGTACATAAGTTCTGTGCCAAACATGCTCTGAAATGTTCTCAAAACACAGGACTGCTTGGCTATAATGAAAACAGCTCAGCCTGGCTTCCAGCTATCAGCTGGGATCCTCTAGATCTATTCTCATCTGTCTTTTATTAGCAGATTATACATGGCTTTTTCTGTTGTGAGATTGCTTTTTGAGATCACTGACTTATGCTAGGTAACATCAAGTGAAAAGCAGTGGTGCCCTTAGGAATCACTGACTTTCTGGGACATCCTCACCTAAGTGTTCTATGTTAAAAACCCATCTCCAAACAGCTGGGTATCCAGCAGCATCAGAAGTTCCTACCTCTGATATTTCACAGGCATAGTCAAAAGACAATCTCTCCCTCAACAGTTTACAACTTAACTAAATGCAAAAGTAATCCACAGGCTTGTCATCCATGTTGTATCTGGCTCTTGGTTTTTGTCTGCTTTGTCTCTTCAGATTGTAAACTGTTTGAGGCAAGAACTGTCTCTGACTCTCTGTTTGGACAGCAGAGAGGTCCCAGTCCTTGCACAGCCAGGTACCATAATACAAATAAGGTACAATAATTTATTTTAAAATGAACATCAAAGAAAATAATAGATTAAAAGGGAAAAAAAAACCTTTCATAGCTCAAGGCTTTCCCCCATGACAGTGCTCCAGAAGAATGTGCTATCTGCTGGAGGGAGTGTCTAACCTCAGTTGCTGGGAGGGCTGTGCAACTTACCACCACCACGGAAGTCAACGCAGGAATGTGCCTGGGCATGGGGAGGGAGGGGGAAGAGGGGTGAGGTCAAAAGCTAAACCATGATAAGCAAAGGAGAATTCTCTTTAAAATATACACATGCATTTCCTTGCCAGGATCTATCAAGCCAAGAGCCAAAGCATGGTAATGGCATTTTGTTTATAAGAAAAAAGAAACAGCTTCTGTCCTAAGAATTTATTTGCCAAGTTTCAGGCGAGGGGGGGTCTAACTGACTTGTTGGTTTAAGAATTTGTGGATTTTTAAGGAGGTGTTTTAATAAGACTGTGGCATGGCCCTTTCTAACACTGAGCACATAGCCCTGTAAGTGCTTACTACAGAACATGACACTCACACCATGGGAGCCAGCCCGCCGGCAGCCAGCGGCAGCACTTACAGTTAAAGATGTCATGCTGGCTTTGCAGGGCTCAACCACTTGGGTCACATCCAGTCACATCCAGTCTTCAGTGAAGTTGATAGATAAACTCCCACCAGATTCAGCAGTCTTTAAATGAGGCCCTTGGTTTGTGGCTGTAACTGAGTAGAGGTCCACAAATGTGTCCCTCTAATTCAGTCTGTGGAAAATTTGCTGTTGATCCTATCTGGAGTGTGGTCCAAGTGGAGCTTCTCCACCGTGAAGCTGACCATGTGCCGCCCTGTGGGTAGGAAAATGGGCCATTTCGGGTGCTTTTAGCAGTTGAACACACAGAGCTTGGGTCACCTCATACTAGCAGGAGGTTATTTGATTTTTCAAGAGACTTAACTGCACCTCAGAGTTACAGTGGGGTAAGAAACTCGAGCTCCATTCAAAGCCCTCAGTAGCAAAGCCCACAGAATTGCCAGGGTCTGTTGGAGGAACAGATGGCCTTTACAGCTCCACGGTCTCCTCTTTGCAGGTGAGGAGAAGCTGTGGAGGATCAACAGCTTCCTTGCAAGCCATGGGCCAGCACCAGCGACTGCATGGTGAAGGAACATGGCAAAGGAGCATACCAAAGGAGAGAGGGAGCCAAGCACATTAGTTGTGGAGATGGGGTCAGGAGGGATGGCTCCCTGCAGGCTTGGGGTTTTGCTGCAGTGGCTTCTGATGCCCTTAGAAAAAAGGCCAGGCCCATTGGCACACTACAGTAATTCAGGATCTGTCCTTCCAGCCTTGGTCACTGTGTGCCCCCTCCCCTCCTCCATTTCCCCTTCCAGGTCCATTCACTGTGCCAAACAACAGCATGCAATCATCTTGTGGGGGTTATTTCTGCCTAATGTACCCACCCAGTGGGATTTTAGTGAACATTAAAGCAGTAGATGGAGCCTTTAATGAAGTTAACCTGCTGAAACCAGGAGAGGGTTTGGTTGAAGTACACCTGAAAGCCCTGGATTACACAGCAGCTGCTTCAAAAGAAACCCATTGCCTCCTTTCATACCACTGCTGTATTGAGAAATAATACAGCACCTTTATATTCTGCCTAATTTAGTCAGCCTGCTGAAGTCTGAAAGCTTTTTTTATTAATTCTGTAGATGCAGGGGCTTTCCTCCCCCCTGTAGGCACCACTGCTTCCCCCCCCTGCACAGGCTGCTCCTCAGAGCAGGCCCCCAGCAGCAAGTCTGCACCCCTCCCATGGCTCAGCACCTCCAGAGCCAAGAGGAATCACTCTCCCTCTCTCCGCTAATCCAAAGATGGATTTTAACTCCATTAGTTTGCTTCCTCTGTACTCTTCCTTGTTTTCTGCTGTTTATTCATTTTTCCCCATCCCCTTGTTCTATGTCTTCGTTTCTTTTACCACCTCCCTTTTCCACTCTTCTCTCCTTTTACTTCTGCTTTTTTCCTCCTTCTTTCCATTTCTTCTTTCCTGGCTGTCTCAGCACTCCCCTCATTTTCCCTGCAGCAGTGTTGCCTTCCTACCCTCCCCAGAGCCCTCTGCCAGCTCCTGGCACTGCAGCAGGGCAGTACTGGCCCAGGCCCCACATGGCTGCCTGAGCTTCAGGCCACTCTGCAGCTGGGCAGCCTGAGCACTGGAGTAGCCTCTGCACAGCAACAATGCTCCTCCTGTACAAAATATCTGTGAGCAGGAGAGCCAAGGGGAGAAAGTAGCCCCCTGATGCCCCGCAGACAGTTTGGCAGCTGGAAAAATGGGGGACGACACTTTAGAAGGAGGGGAGCAATAACGGGGTGAGTGGGCAGTAATGAGATGGACAGGAGTGGGAGTGGGTGGGCAGTAATGGGGTGGGCAAGCACTTGCTTGCTACAGTACCCCCAGAGCTGAAGGGGCAGCCTCTGGGCTTGCTCTGCAGCCGCTGCTTAGCAGATTAGCAGACATGGTACTCCCCATGAAAAATTAACAGAGCAGGCTGTTAATTAAGCCACCTCTAGACTGGAAGTTTATGGACTTGAATGCAACGTGCCAAATTGCTCTCTACAATTTGAGATATTGGACTGCTTTCTGAGTATGGACAAATTCCCCAGTAAATAGTCTGGTTGAAAACTAGGGCTAATGGGATGCTAAGGTAATTATTGGCTATTTGTGGCTATAAAACGAGATCTTGTAATCATGCACCTGATAGACTAATAAAAACATTTTATATGAAGCACTTAGAGCTTTTTAGCTGAGGATCTCAAAGCACTGTCTGAAGGAGGAAAACTGCAACAAAAAGTCTGCGGTCCTGTGAGGAGTTGGGAGACAACCCATGCTGTCTGCCCCCATGCCCTGCGCTCCCGCTCCTTGGATACCCTGCCAAAAATGTTTGAGTCCCTGCTCTCCTGCTGGCTGACAATACTTACGGTTTTATCTGGGCCGGGTATCATTTTTCCCTGCTCTCATTCCTAACCCTGTTTCAGTCCTGCCGTGTTGTTTTCTCTGGAAGGCTGTCAAGATCTGCATTGGAAATAGTATGTTTTGACATAAAACTGGGGGAGACACCCTGTTTGTCCAGCTACTCTGGAGCCCAGAGAAGGTTATGGGAATACATGGCGCCTTGGTTTTAATTGTGTTTTATTTTAAGTCAGGATTGAGAAAGGCTCTAAGGAAAAACTTGGGGGTTTCCTGCTTTACAGACACCTCCTGATGGTCAGTTCGTTGGGAGAGAAGGACTCGTTTAGAAAAAGGAAGCTGTAATTGAAAATAAATGAGGCTGTATGATCAGTGTTTAAAAGGAGCTGCAATTAAAGGGAAGAGAAGAGCAGAGCTCAAGAGTGCCAGGGAAAACCCCAGGTGTGCAAGCCCTCGGGTCAGCAGCAGGGAACTAGACAGCATTTGAGGAGGCAAAGGCTTTCTTCTGGAGGGGAGGAGAGATGGGAGAAATTTCACTGCGTCACAGCTCTGACTAATGCTTGGGCTGCAAAATTCCTTCAACCAAATTTAATGCAGATGGTACATTAAATATTACAGTACCACTAAATTACATACTGTCTCATTTTCAGTGAGGTTTTGTGGATGTTTCTGACATACAGACACAGAAAAATGCTGCAGTTCCCAATGGGTTGGGTGAGCACTTACTTGTGGTTTTTAAATACCCACAGGACAACTGAACAGTGACCAGAGTCCTGAGCCCTTTGGCAGAAGCAGGACTTCCCAGCACAGAGAGCCGATGAGGTCCAGCCTTGCTTGGGGCACAGAGCAATGCCCACAGCAGCAGCAGCAGCTGTCCCTGGAAACAGGCAGAGGTAAGTTCAAGGTACATAGCATCACCTTGTGCTCAGTGCCTTCAAACCTGAGACCTCGAGGATCAGAGTCTTAAATGCTCCCCAAAGGAGTATTTTTGACACTCTTGTACCTAAGCTGGACTAGTAGGTGTCACCAGCTCTATTATCATCCTGTCCTTAACACCTGCAGTGGTAGAAACTGCAGTCTCACTGGCCGGTACTGTAGTTGTGCCTTGCCTTTCCTGACAGAGACATGTTGGGGAGAGGAAATGTGAGATCTGACACTAAAACAGAAGGCTGGATTTGTGGAGAGATCTTGAAAAACAGCTGAGAGAAACCTCTGTGGAGCAGCAGGTAACTTCATTTCCCATCACCACTTTCTTTCCTAGGGTTATCTTCTCTTCACTCAATATCAGATCAGAGCTGTTATCAGTTCAAGGTTGCGTTTGCACTCCCGTAAGGGGAGAACTACTGCCCCTGTGCTCTGTCGCATGTGAAATGGGGCCTGGTAACCTCTTCCTTTTCCATGCATGTCTTAAGAGAGGAATGATTCATGCTGTGGGTTTATATTACGCTCTGATATCTGTGTTATGGTTTGCAAGGGCTATTTATACACACAAAAAATCACACTTCGCTAGCTTGATAGTAGTCTAACTATAAGCGAGTAGTAAATAATAGTTGCATAATTCAAAGTCAAAATACAATACATAAGGCAGTAGACTCTGTTGCCACTGGCTTTGCATTGACTTCAGCAGGTTTTGGAGCACACTTGAGACACAGAAGATGCAAAATCAGGTATCAAAACACAGAGAAGGAAGACGGATGCTACAGCCCTCAGGGTAACGGCTGAAATATCAGATCTGTCTGTCAGGCCAAATCTGTTGCTGTCAATGAACTTCCACTGGCCTCAGAGGAACTCAATGCATTTGTGTCGTGTGAATGCACTTTAAACAGGTTGGCATCGTGATTTCATTGACGTGAGCTGGTGATGCTACCCATAACTGATAGACAGCAGAGTACAAAATAATTAGTCTCATCACCCTAAATGAATACCAGTGAAACGTTCTTACTTTCCCTCTCACCCACACAATGATGTATCTCACTTCTGCCACATGCCAGTATCTCTTCGCTAATTACCAACTTTAAAAAAACTGAGATAACGTAGCTTTAATCCTTTTGTCTACTGTTTATTTGAAAGTTGGAATCTACAATCTAAGGACTGATCAAAAACATAAATAATTTGCTTTTAAACAGCTTTTTGCTGCTGGGTTTTAGGACTCATTTCACTTCTATGTTTTGAAATTTCACCTCTCAAACAGCATGGAGGTGTGAGTTGGCCCCATCTTGCCAGGTACCATTCAGCCTGTTGCGGTCTGTGAATTTAAGAGACGAGTAAACGCAAGATCCCGGCGGTTCCAGGCCGGGTGGAGACTCCTAACCTTCTCAAGTCAAAGGCGAACAAACTTTTTGAGCAGTGTTAGGGTGACTATGTGAACGCTGTTCTCGGTTTGTGTTTTTAGAGAGCATCTTGCAGAAAACGGGTTTGGAGCGTGAAAACCAACTGCGGTGCAGTCCCGGAGCGGGTTTGCATTTGTCCGCGGTAGCAGCCTTTGCACCGCAACGCGGGTGCCAGGAGTGAGGCAGCGTGTGCTTCCCGCTCCCGCTCCCTGCTCTGGCAGGCGGCTCTGGTGGAGGCTCGGCGCTCCTGGGTCTCGGCCGGCAGCGGCGAAAGCCCGCGAGCAGGGACAATCCTTGTCCTGATGCTCCCCCATCCGACAATTTCTGGGTGTCTCCCTTCGCACAGCCGGCTCTTTTGCCGTTATTTCCATCGGGTTTGGTTCCTGCCTGCGCTGCGGGGATGGAAGGGGGCCGGCGGCACCCGCGGACGGCAGCGCAACCGGGACGCGCCCGGCTCCCCGGGGCCGCTCCGCGCCCCGCGCTGCCCCCGCGCCGGCGCTGCGGGGCCCCCGCGGTGCCCGCGGGCGGGGCGGGGCGGGGCGCGCTGCGCGGGCGCGGGGCGGTGCGCGGGCGGGCGGGGGGGCGCGGGGGGCGGTGCCGGCGCTCGGCGCTGACAGCCACATGCCGCCCTGCCTGAAAAGGCTGCGAGGCGCCGGCGGGGAGGGAGAGGAGGCGCAGACGGCGCCCCAGCCCGCACCGCCGCCGCCGCGCCCCGGGGGATGCCGAGGCGCCGGCCCCGCGGGTCGCCCTAGGGGAGAGGCGCTCCGCCGGCACCGCCCGCCCCGCAGCCCCGGCCCGGGGAGCGTCGCCGCCCCTCGCTGAGCCCCGCCGGAGCCGCTCGCCAGTGGGGCGCCCACGCGGGGCGCGGCGCGGCGCGCCCGGGGTAGGGAGGCGAAGCCCGGCCCCGCAGCCTCGGGTCGTGTGTTGTGGGTTTGGTGGTGGCTTTTTTTTTAAATATAATTTGTTCCGAAGGATGGATACGTTTCTTCTCGCGTGGGGATTTCTAGGGCTGTGCTTGCCCGCCGCCGGAGGCACAGCAGAGACAGGTAAGGCGCCCTCCGGGACGAGGGATGTCCCCAGCCGCGGGTGGGCGAGGGAACCCTCCCCGTCCGCCCAACTTTTGGGTGCCCGGGCGCGGTCTCGGGCGCACGCATAGACGCTTTGCGTGGGAATAAATTTAGGGAATACATGAAGGATTGGCCGCACCACGCAGCTTTCGCAGCTTGGGTTTTGGGGGGTATCGTGCGTGCGGCGGGGCGGGGATGCCGCAGCCCCCCGGTAAAGCACGCAGCGGTTGTAGCCGCGCGGCTCCCATCGCCCGGCGTAAGGGGCGAGGGGACGGAGCCGCATTGGAAAGTTGCGTACTGGTTTTGTGGGAGACTGCGGGGAAGGGTGGGAAAGCAGTAGGGACTAGCCGCATCCCGGACACCCGCATCCGGATGTTCGCGTTCGCGTCCGCGTGCCCGGTTGCAACCTCGGGAAACTTTAGGTGAGAAATCAAAATAATCTGGTAGGGAGCAGGCAGCCGGAGCCATGCAGGGCTGCGCTGGGAGCGGGCGAAGCTTAGCGGTGGTGGCACCCTTCGGGCAGCCCCCCGGGAACGGCTGCCCGCAGTACGTGCGGGACCTGCACTTACTTTGCAAACGCCGGGCTGTCCCGGGACCGGGCGGTTTCGTGTCAGGTTTGGGGGCGTGAGTGTGTTTTTTCTGGTCTTCGCTGAAGAGCTAGGCTGGGCTGTCAGGAGGCGCTGGGATGAAGCCCCGGTCTTTGCGTTGATTCGGCATGGGGACAGGAGAGGAGCAGGCTGAGGCTGGGCCCTGTGCTCCCCGGGGCACTGGCTTTGTGTCTGGCTTATGGGGGCAGTAGGGTCCCGACCTGGAGTAGTCCCTAGAGGAAAAGGATATGCCGTCCACTGCTCTCTGGGGGCTAGTTCTGCGCTCAGCAGCCCAGGAGCTTCCTGGCAGGACGGTGGTGCCAAGCCAGCAGCTGCTGAGCTGCGGCTTTGCCTTCCCGTTAGTCGGGGCCTCGGGACATGGCTCAGGGCCCTGAGCCGCGGTCTGACCCGAGCAGTGTTAGATGATGGCAGTGAGGTGTGCCTTCTCCTGCCTCTCTGCCTTCTGCTGCCCCGGAGCTCCGTGGCCAGCAGCTCCCCCTTGACAAGGGAAGTGGGAGAGTCTCTGCTGCCTGAGAAAATCCCTCTCTTCTGCAGCAACGAAGCACAGACGTTCCCGACACACATTCGCTTGCCTGTTGGCATCACCTCGTTCCTTATGGTTATAAAGGAAAGAAAAAATCCCATCTTTTGTTCAAGTAGGAAAACAAATAGGCACTCGATGGGATGAAGAGAAAGGACAGTGTCCTAGGAGGCACTTGCTGAGTGGAACAGTCTTTTCAGAGGGCCCTTGTTGCAGTGTCTGGTCTACTGGAGTGGGTTTTGTGCTGTGGCAGATCGGGCTGTAACCTAAAGCTGGCTCCTGAGGGTGCACTGGACAGCCTGGCTGCGATCCCTTTGGCTGCTGAGCGCGAGTGTATCTCTGTCCATGCGTGCACCTCCTTATATCTTGGAGTGAGTCCGGCATCAGGACTTCTAACTAGGAAGGGTTTTATGAGCCAACCATGTCTCTGAGGCCATTCAGTCACTGTAAGAAGTGTTTATTTGAACGCGGGGTTTTCCCGGCTAAGCAGAGCATCACATGGTGTTGGAGCCAGCAAGGAAGTTGTCTCCCTGCGGCTGACACCAGCGGTTGTTTGCCGAGATGTTGTGTGGCTGCAAACCCGGTCAAATGACTTTGTTGCCAGCGCAGCGAGCAAAAGTACGGGGTAATGGGACGCAAACCTCGATCAGGCTACACTCAGCTCCAGTAAATTAGCCAGCCTAGGAAGGAAAACATGCCAGAGGTAGATGGATTTATGTTTCAGTCTGGTGTATCTGAAAGCCTTCCCCCATTATGAAAGTCCCTCTTTAGGTTCCCTAAGGGAGGTTAGTAGAGAGGGGAGACGTTTTTAATAGACAATAATATGATAATCCACATGGAAAAAACCCTCATGCAATATTTCTATAGTAAGAGATAAACAGGGCAGCTGCCAATTTGTATGTAGCCAAGCAAACCCTGAGATAACCATGGAGGAGAGTGGGTGGGAGACCCGGGAAGATAAATCTGAAGGCTGGATGGCTGTGTGTTATTCATTTTCCCGTAAAAAGAAATGAAGTAAGAAAGTAACAGATTTGAGTGACCCAAGTACTGAGCCGTTCAGATGATGTTTATGCAGCTCCGAGCAAAGCTCACTCTGAAGCCTTCCAAATAGTTTACTTAAAAGCTAGTATTTTTAGTCATTACTTAGGAGATGTAGCAAGGTGGGGAGGGGGACCAAAACAAATTGCTGCCAAGCAGGCTCGCGGCCACACATACAAACATGCACACACACACCCACGCAAGCATTGAGAGTAGTGCCTTATGCCCGTGTGCTGTTAACTCAGCTCTTACTGGGAACAAAAGCTTTTTTAGACTAGGAATCAGAGTTGTCAGGAACATCCCTGAAAACGACTGATACAAGCTCAGTGGGGGGCTCTGACCCAGGTTAGGATGGTGCATTTTGTTTTCCTAATTTTACTGCTGCAGAAAATCGTGGTGTGTGGTATCTGGAGTGACAGGCATGCACACTGGTCCCAGAGGGCTCTACAGAGGTGCTTCTCATCTCCTTGCCGTGCTCCCTCTGCCCCCCCAACCTCCTTCCCAGTACCTACTCTGTTTGGTGCCTCATGCAAGGCTTAGAAGGTTAAAATGAGAAAGCAACCCGCTTTGCTGGGCCCGAGAAGGCAGCGCTTCCCGTCCCAGCAGCATGCTGCTCCAGGCAGGGGGTGGGTTGGTTTCCTAGCTGAAACCTCCAGTGCTGCCAGGCTCCAGGACATGGTGGCCTTGTACTGCAGATAGCCTGAGAGGAGAAAGCATCCTTCATGGGGTTTAGGAAGCTGTCAGGTTCAGATAAGGCTGGGATCCTATCCTGTGGGACCCCCAGTTGTATTAATAAGGAAAAATTAATTTTTAAGCACTGGGACTGCTGCCAAATTATGTGACCTCTGACAGACCAGCTGTGCTAGGAAAATAAATCGTCTACATCTGAGACCCATGATCCTATCTGAAATCGAAATAGAAAAAAAGTTGTCATTTAGCCATGATGGTTGGGGCAGATTGCAGCAGCCTGAGAGCAAACTGGAAGCTGCTAAACTTGCTCTCCATTGTGTGGTGAAGTCACCACCACTGTGTCCCCATGGGGTCTCGGGAATACAGTTGTCTAATCCGGGAAGTGTGCAGAGCTGATGTGCCTGCACACACCCAAGCTGGGACTGATGGTGTCAGCACAGAGGTGGGGGCAGAAGTGGGGTGTGAACGTTTCCAGCTCTATCCTCACTCTGTAACAGCCCTTTGACACATTTCTAATTATAATACACACACAGACAAAGAGGTAGCTGGGCTATTTTCGAAATCCCTGTCTACACCCTGGTGGAAACCGCAATACTAGCAACAACATAAATCAGGGCTGTTGCTAACAGTGTTGCACGCGGCTTAGCGCTACAGTAGCGTGGTTTTAATCACACTTAGAATCAAAGGGTCAGCCTGCTCCCTGTCTGAGCCAAATCGCAATCTCAGAAGGCCAGGTCCTGAGCCGGGTTTGATGCTTGTGCAGTGAAAAGACACAAGAGTAGACACGGAGAGGTTTGTCAGCACGAGATCGGCAGGCACAGGGCCAAACACTTGGAATCACAACTTGGATCTGTAACCCTTTCTATGTGCAAGTGGTGCCCATGAAATGCATTGGGGAGGACAGCTAGGGTAATGCTGGGGGGTGCGGGCTCTAACCACAGCCTTGGTGAGGCAGCCTCTTCCCAAACAGGTCAGGAAAGGGGGTACAAACAGCAAGTTGGCATGCAGAATAGCCTGAAGTATTACTTGCAGGGCTGGATGGCTGTAGGGACTTTTTGTCTGAATGCTTCTTCCTCTTTCTTCATACTTGATGAGTCAAAGAAAAAGGGTTCCAGAGATGAAGTGCTGGGCTCCAGGTCTTTGAAACCTGCCCTCATTTCTCTCTGTGCATTTGAGACAAAGGCAGAACATCTGCCCAGCTGTTCTGGTGGGTCACCCCTAGCTGTGAAGTGCTTGTGTAGGGCTTGAACAGCTGCCTTTCTCTGTGTCTCTCCTAGGCAGATGGTGAAGCCAAAAGGATGCTGTCCTTTTACTCCGCTTACATTTTGTTGAAAGGCTCTTTTGGGCCCTGGTTTTTAAAGGATGTGTGTGAGAAGAGGAGGGAGGAAAACCCTAGTCCCTTGTGCATGTAGACACATACACGCACACAGTCTTCCTGGTTTCTTCTCTCTCTTCATAGGCTTACAGATCTCTACCTTTCCTCTTTCACACAGAGGCCCTCCAGTTGGTGAAACTGCCTTATTGCCTGCCACACACACGTGGTTCTGCATCCTTCCCTTCCCTGCACTCTCCCTGACACGCCCAGAGCCCCTCAGCAGCTTTCTCCCTCATGCACACCCCCAAGCTTGTTCCTACTTTCCTCTCTTTCTGTTTTACTGCTGAATATGTGCTCAGCAGGTAACAATGTGTTTAAAACACTTGCCAGAATATGCAATAAGTTCGGTGCTAGTAGTGAGGCTGAGCAGTAGCTGGATTTGAGCAAACTGTCAAAAGGCCGAAGCCACTGCTGCTCAGCAGCATACGTGAAGGGAGCTGTGATGGGGCTCTCCCCAGGTGGCTCCAAAGGTGCTGCTTCCCCTCCTGTCCCGTCCGTGGGGCTGACTGCAGCCAAGGCACCGCGTTTTGCTCTGAGGCTCCAACAGGGCCCCTGGGAGGAAGGGCCAAGCTAGGGGTGTTGTGGGATTCAGAGAGGCTCTGCCAGCTGCCTTGGGAAGAGACTGGAGTAAACTGCCACTGCCTGGTGGGGAAAAGCAGGATTCAGTTTCAGAGTGGATGAATGTCAGGACCCTGACAGATGACTCAAAGTGAGGAAGCTGTGAGGGTGTGGGGAGAGATGAGAGATGAGATAAGCTTTTTTTTCTTCTTAGAATTTTTGTAATAATAATACTAATTAGTATTTCAGAGGCATTGAACACCTTTCATCAAACCTGAAGCTCTTTAGAGAGGAATCCTAGGTGAATCTTTTTTTTCATGTGTGCTACTAGAAATGTCTCTTGTCTCCATGGCCCTCAAACGAGTCTGTTATTGGCAGCATTCACAGGGATGGCTCAGCAAACTGTTTCATCTTCATATTTTTTTTGTAATGTATCCTATAAGGTAGGGTGGCAGGCTGCCATGCAAAAAACCTTCAAGCTTCCCTGAATCTGCTTCCGTGCCCACAGTATTGGCGAGTTTTCTTCAGAAACTGCCTGACCTGCAGCTTGAAGGTCTCCTAAAGCTGCCACCTATTCCTGGGAGATGGCAGTGTGTTTCCATGAGAGTTCAAACCCTTGGGAACCTAACACTGAGGCAGGAGAGGCAGGAAGGATTTCTCCAAGTTCAAAATGCAGTTATCCTCCTCCCTTGCATATGCACGCACACACTTGCATGCTCTCTGGAATGATTACTGGAGCAGCCAGGAGTTGTAATTCTAGACCCACCAATTACATTCGCAGGCAAGCTGGGAGAATTGTGTGCACATGTATCTATATAAGGCTAACACTATTAAGGTGGTTGCCCTATTGGAATTGCATTTGTCTGTGATATAAGATGACAAATAATAAAGTTAGTGAAGGTGGCACCATGTAAAAACAGGATATAAAATCTCATCAAAGATAAAAGAGAAGGGGTGGACAGGATGGACGCTTAAAGGTCAAGGTTGTCACTGGCTCAAGTGGTACAAAGTGATGTCAGCCCCTGGAAGGCTGTCCAGAACTGCAGGGGTGGAAATCAGCTGAACTCCGGTGATTTCAAAGCGAATTACCTGGATTTGCATGCAGGATTTGGCCCTCTCATTTTCCACGGTGAAGCTTGAGTAGGTCTCTATTTCAGGTTTCCACTTAATTCTTTTGTGGATTAACATGGCAAAAAAAGTGCAGGTATCAGAAGTCTCCAAATCTCCTCCTCTCTCTTCCCTGCTTCAACACTCTCTTCTTTAAAAATAATTTAAAATGTTCCGTTTTGCGAAGGTTCACAGCTAAAATGTTCCATTTGGTGAGCTTTTCGGCATTCCCCTTTCACTGCTGTCCAGCACTATAAAATGAATATATTGCATCCCTTCCCAGTTGCCTTAGGAAGCAGTCAAATGGTTGCATTCTTCAACTGATGGATTGGCGCGTTCCTTTCTTGCTTAAGCCCAGTCAGTGTTTTTATGAGCTTATCTCGTGACAGGCTTGAGACACTTCGAGCTGAACAAAATCCTAGTTCAAATCACAAAAGGAGTCTTTAAGTTCTGCTTTGCCGTGCCTCTACTTTTAAGTGAAATTTTAGTTAAACTGGTAAAAGTACTCAATGAAATGTTCAGGGGACTTTCTCTGGTTGTGTGAAATCCCAAGATGTGGATGTGGGTAGTGTTCTGGAATGAAATGTGCGTGTAAGTGCTTTGTGTTGTTTGGGTGTGTTTGTCCATTAATTTGTTCAGGAAGCCTTTGAAGCTTTATCTTACAATCCAAAGCAAACACGCTTCTGCTAAAATGATGTATGCTACTGGGGATAAAATAACTAATCTCATTAGCTTCCTCTGCACTGTGTCTCTCTCCTTGGCCAATTGCTAAGCGGTATCATTTATATCCAAGGGCTCATACAAAAGTTGAATGCCTCATGGCAAAAGTTGTGCCATGTAGTTTGGGGCGAGAGCCTCTGCCACATTAGCTGTGCCCAGCCAGGGTCAGAGCTCAGCGAATGAGGCAGAATAAACATTAACGGTAATGAATCCTTGGCAGAAGAGGTCTGTTTGTCTCCTCCATACTGGGATTTGGCAAAGTGCTTGGACACACATGGACCTTGAAAAACTCTGCCTCTTGAAGAGCTGTTTTACTCTAACTGGACTGAAACGCAGGGTTTCCTGCACAAGGGCTCAAGCCAAGTTCAGTAGCTCTGAGAGCATTGGGTCATGCATGCCAGGACCCATATTTTGCTTTGCTGTTGGAGGGTTGGCAGGGCAAATCTCCTCTGCCCAGTGCTGAATCCTGGGACATGGAAATCTTGTGCATTGGTTGAATGAGAGTGTGGAGCTGGGCCGGAGGGCCTCGTGTGGGGAAGAGAAGTGACAAGGTTAGCTGGTGCATCTGCCTGCTGTAGAACTCACAGGATCTCTCTCCCTTTCTCCTTTGCTATCCTCGAAGGCTGCTCTTTTCAAGCAGCACAGCAATGCTGCTGCTTGCTGCTAAGGCATCCAGAACACCTTAAGTTTTGTGCACAGCCCTGAATGACATCCCAAAATAAACTGAACTCAGCAGATTAAAACATGTGATAGTTTTGTGCTGGACACTACAAGCTCTGAGAGGCTGTAGTATGTGTGTTTGTTGTGAAACAGACCTCTCTGGTGATGATTATTTTTGTTACAGGCAGAGTTGGCTTTAGTTTCTGTGTGGAAGGTCCAACAATAACAGTGAGCCCTGCTCTCCTGGGGTGAGGAAAATCCAGAGGGGTTTAATCGGCAGGAAATTTAAGTAGGAGAATGCCCTGCTCCCAGCCTAAGGTTTCAGCATGCACCTGATGAGCTGCAGAGCTGAAAAAACCCAAGTGTGGGTGAAGGTTCCTGGGGCCTGGCTGTTATTTTTTGGGTCCTCTGAGTGATGATTGCTTGTTGCTGCCTAGGGGAGGCAGGAAGAGACTTCATCAGCCTGGGTGTCTTCAGCAGTTTAGGGAAACTTTGGAGTTGCCCACTGTACACTGCAACATTTGCAGGAGTCTACCCCTTGTGAACTTCTCCAGGTCTTCTTTTCCCATCCCTATGGCTTGGTTGTCATCATCTGGTGTAGTTACCCTGTTGAAATGGTCCTGCAAGGAGAGGGCTGCAGGGATGAGTTATGTGGTGATCCTTAACAAAAGAGGGGATCTGCAGATCTTCCATCCTGAATGTAGCCTGCTCCACCACTGCCTGGGAGTGTCAACCTCCACAGCCTCCATTGAGGAGCCCTGCTGCTCTCCTGTGACCTTGCCATTAGCACAGAACTCCACTGGCCCCTCCACCTTGCGGACTGGCAGGGGCTCCAACAGTTTGCTTTCAGTGCCTACATTTTGCTTACTGAGCAATGGGATGTCCCACGCACCTGGCAGGCTTGGCTTGTACTTCAGAATTTAATTTTAATTTTATTAAGTGAATTCAGGGCTGGCAAAAGCTGCCAGAGCCCATTAGCTATGGAGCACATCTTGCTTCCAGAGCATACAGTCGGAGTCGTAGCCATGGCACTCACTCTCTACTGTGTACTAAATAGGCTATATTTTATACAGAAAGACAGCAGTTGGCATTACTGTTGAGGCAAACCCTTTGCCCGTCAGTGGGCATAGTGATAGATTTTTTTATTGTTGTTGTTGTTGTTGTTGCATGTGTTCATCTGCTGGATACCAGTGAGTCAAAAGAGGAAAGGCCTGACAGAACAATTACAGAGATATTAAAGTCATTTTGCCTCTTCAGATAATTCTAAGAAGCCCTGGCTTCCCCGGTATGCTTTTGTGCTGTACTAAAGTAGCCCCTTTCATTTCTCTGGATCTTCCTGTGAATGGATGAATGAGAGGACAAAATCTGTTCCTCTCAGTGATACAGATAAGCTTTCCTGCTGGTGGGAGAGTTTCCCTGCTTCAGAAAGATGGTGACATATTCCTGGTGGTATCTGAACACCTGAGGGATGTGGCTGGTGCTCCTGTTCACTCAATGGTTTCACCTTCTTGTCCCATTTTGCTGGAGAGATCTCAGTTCCAGAGAGCTGGGCTCTAGCCCCTCTCACTCAGGCTGTACTCACTGGCACCAATGCTTTGATTGGGCACCAAGCTGACCTGAAATTAGGATCAAGCCTAGGGTTTTCCTTAGCTTGGTCCTGCTGCACTGTGATGGCCTTGCAGGGTAAGGGAGAAGTTTCAAGGTCAGTGTAAAATTCTGTTTCTGCTCCTGAGTTCATTTGTTAGGGAAGAGCTAGAGCAAGCTGGAGCCTGACACCTCTGTTAACATGGCAGTTCCCCTCCAACTGGTTGAGTTGCAAGGGCTCACAGGGTATTCACGGTATCCAGTGTGAGTAAGGGGCTAGCAGCTTCTGAAGGGGGGGTGATGTTGGTGGTATCAGCCTAGCGGGGGTAGCATGTGTGTGAAAGCTGGAGAGACGGGGAGGGGATGATGAGGTGTGGAAGGATTGACTGTATTTTCATTGTTTCGAGACTTTGCCCTTTCCAAGAAAAATAATCTGCAGCTTGAATATTTTTCTTTGCTGGAGGGGGTGGACATGTGTGCAAACGAGGTGTGAATTTTTATGAGAAGGTGTGAAAGTGCGCACATGAGTGAAGTGTGAATTACACGTCTATTTGTACATTGATGTCAACAAGTCCATGAATTTCTTCTTTCCATATGAATGTCTCTTTCTCTCTCTCCCTCCAAACCCACATAGACACGTGTGGGCAAATATGCCTTGCTGAGAGAAGCGATTTGTGCAAGAACGTAGGTTTGTAAATGTTTGTGTGTTGAGCAAGCTCTCCTGTGGAACAAAACCAGATGTTTTTTGGTATTCTCAGCTCATCGTGGCAGTGTTGTGATTTTTCCTCTCATATTTTTCAGGATACTTGCAGGATTATTTTAAGAAAAAAGGGAAGGCTGCAGAGCTGCCTTTGGGTGTGTGAGAAGAAAGTTATTTTGAAGAAAGAATGTGTTAGAGGGCATGAAAAACATGGAGAAAACTGAGACAGTGCTTTTTCATGTCAAAGGAAGCCTTGCTGCCCCATGAAGGCCACTCCTGTTGCCCTTTTTTTCACGCAGGACACGTGCATTTTCTGCAGGCAGCGTACAGGCAGCAGGTTGTTTATTTAAAGTGCTTTTTTTTTTGATGAAGCGTTACCGCTGAGGGGTCCTGCCTCACTCCTGCTGCTCGCCTGGGCTCTGGCAAGAGGCAGTCTGAAGGCAGGCTGGGATGTCCCTACTGAGAGTGGGTGGACTTGTGACAATCTGCCAGGGGACACCCCTGGGGCCTGTCACACCCCATGGCAGAGGAACAGAGCCAGACCCGCAGCATGAGGTTGAGCCCATATGAGTCTGCACCGCTCTGCTTTTCCAGGGTCATTCTGGGGCTTTGCAGTGAGTGCTGCTGTGAAAGGACAGGAACATCCTGGAGGACCAAGGCAGTGGGGAGCACTGTGGAGACCCTTGGCTCACAGAGCTGATGGGATCTGGATTGTGTGGTTACTCTCCTACACCAAGAGTGATGCTTCTCTGTGCCTTGACTCCCCTGGGGGTTTGGGAAGTGCCTCAGGCTCCATCTGAGAGCATGCACATGTGTGCCTCGGGAACACCCACTCACACCCTCTGTGCATCCTGAGTCCTCCGGGGCTGTGGGGAAGCTGAGGGGACAGCCTCACAGTGCAGACAACCCACAAGGGTTTGCATCCCATATTATACCCCATTACATATTGTCAGGGAGGGGAAAGACTTTCCACAACGCAGGACCAGGGTCACCCTGTATGCCTGCCAGCCTGCCCTATGGAGGGACTTAGGTTTTTTTGGAGGTTTTGCCCATTTTGGTGGGTTTTGCCTGTTGTGCTGGGTGTGAAGAGGCAATGCTGTCTTCTGTGGGCAGCCCTTGAGCCTGCAGGGCTGCAGTGCTGGGACAGGGTGGTGGCAGGGGAGGGGGGCCAGCAGGACACATGTGATGGGAGCCCCATGAAAAAGGGGCTTTGTTGGGATTTGTTGTGCATTATCAAGTGACCCCATGATGCAGATTTTCCTCTCAGCGAGTAATACAGTAATAAATTTGATTTGCAGTGTTCATGAGATTAAATGTTTTTTTGATTATGAAATCACCCTCTAGAGCCTGTTCTAACCCAAAGCTGAGAGAGCTTCCTCTGCTCACCACGCAGCCATTGCCAGCCATTTGTGGGCTAGTCCCACAAAACCACCACTGCTGATTATCTGTGTCTGCAGTTCCAATGGCTGGATTTGCTTGCCAGGTTTCAGGAGGCCAGTCTACTGAGATGGGTTGGTTGGGGAGGGAGAGCACAGCAAGTGGAAAGGGGCTGTCATGGGGTTGCAGGCTGGGACCAGGAGGGACAGATGCTGTCCCTAGCTCTGCCACACAACGTGAGTGGGCCTGGGCTCGCCATCATCCCTGATGTGCCTTAGTTTCCTTCCCTGGGAGCAGCAAAGCCTTCTGCCCTCCTGCAGCTGGATCAAATTTGTTGTGTCCAAATTTTGGTGTCTCCCGAGGCAGCTGTGGGAGACTGCCACAGAGCAGCTTGCAAAGGAGGCAAAAGAAGGGATAAAATGAGGCAGCTCCAGATGATCTGATATCAATCTGTCTCTTACTTTATGGCTCAGTAATTGCCTTGGCAAGAGCACTCATTTCTCTTTTCTGGTCTGTGTGAAATGTGGTATGTAAGTGTGGCAGGAGGTGGAGGGGAAAGGCATATGTTTGTTCTGTAGAATAATTGTTCTTGCCCAGAGATTAATATCAAATATTAGAGTACCAAAGGGATGTCAATGGCCTGGAGAATGGTCTTTATCAGATCACCCCTATCAGTGGTCTGGTGGGACCTGCTGTGTGCAGCTGATGCCCAGAACCTGTTTCAATGCGTTATTCTCTTCTGTGTCTCTGCAGCTCAGCCATGTGGGGGTCGCCTGAACTCCAAGGATGCCGGGTACATCACTTCCCCAGGATACCCCAATGACTACCCCTCCCACCAGAACTGTGAGTGGGTCATCTACGCTCCTGAATCCAACCAGAAGATAATTCTCAACTTCAACCCTCACTTTGAAATCGAAAAACATGACTGCAAGTAAGAGCCTTCCTCTTCCTCTCTAGTACATAGCTACCTCCTCTTCCTGCTTTTGCCTAGTAGTATGGGTCTCATGCTTCCTTGCACTTGAAATCAAGCATCATCCTGAGCCCCCATAGCACTGCATTTCCTTGCCTTTCAGGAGCAAGAGCTGCCTCTGCTGAGTGTGAGGTTGTAAGATGCTGCTTCAGACTCATAGGATGATACGCTGGATAATTCTTAATTTACCTGATATAGCTTGAAAGCAAGAGCCAACTGGCTTTCAAGCTGACCTTGACTTTGGTTAAAAGGCTGCTTGTTTTTCTGTATCGGAGTGGCCTCACTTTCCTTTTAAACCATGCTGGGAGAGCAGAGCAATTTCCTGGTTTGTAAATAGGCAGAGGTATGGCAGAGAGAGCCCTGCAGCTGGAGACTGAGGTTTGGACCATGTGAGGCTGGAGGCTCGGGGGTCTGAGCTGTTTGTGCTGGATCTGACTTCCCAGAGTGCTTTTTCTGTTATGTTTGGCAAACTGGGGGGTTGGATTTGTTTGCTTATTTTCCTTTTTTTTTCCTAAGAAGTGATTCAGAAACTAGATGTCCAGGAAAAACAATTAACAACTACTAAAGAATAATTAATGGCATCAAAGGGCACTGTAAAAGGCAGAGTTAATAACATGGTCTCGGTGGACATATAAACCTGTGTGTTTAATCTGTAATCCACAGACAGCTGCAGGGATGCCTGAGCATGAGGGAGCTTGGGATCTCCTAAAACAGGCCTGACACAGCAGTCTTGCTAGACACACTGTTCCTGTTGGTTAAAAGAGGGTTATATATGGAGAGGGAAACTGTTTGCAAGAAAGGACAGAGGGACAGAGGAAGCATTTATGGGACTGCAGAATCAGTCCTGTGGTGAACAAAGAATTCAGCATGGGTTTGACGATTGATGTACTGAAGGTTATGAAGTGCAGAGCTGGATCCTCAGCTACCAAAAAATCAGCATAGCTCCTCAAACTCTAATTAAGGTGTACTGATTGATGTCATTGGGGATCTTGTCACCCCCTACAGATAGAGCTTGGGCTAATAAGGCTTTGAACACCATGAACTCTTCCTGAAGTCACTGTGTGTGCAAGGCGTTTAGCACTTTGCAGGATCAGGCCTGTGTATAAGGAAGAGATAAGGTAAAGAAAGACTTAATGTGGGCATAGATGAACACAACAAGGCCTTGCAGTGTATGTGAGAATGATGGTTCCATCAGATTTTATTATTGTTTGCACAGGCTGAACTGCATAGCTTTCTCGTAGCTAATGCAGTTGCCCCAAATTCACAGTAATAAAAGCTTTATAGGCCTATATTTGCAGTCTGCAGAATATGCCATATGTATTGGCCAGGACAATGTTGTGTGCAGGGTGGGGGTTGAGCTGGACAGGAGGGACTCCAGCTTCTGCCTCTTCAGGGTCTCAGCCAAGCAAAGCCAGGTTGGTCAGAGAGATGGAAACCCCCATGGCCGCCTGGTTTTTCCTCTACCTGGGGGAAGCTGTCAGTTTTCGCTCTGAGCATTGTGGACAACTTTTGCCATGTTTTGCTGCCTCTGAGAGAGCAGTGCCTGGTCCCAAGCTGCAGGTGGTGTATGCTGGAGGACTGCCCGAGCACTGGAGATGAAAACAGTGTGTGATAAACACTGCCTGAAGGAAATGGATAGGAGGGAGATTTTTTTTTCCAAGTAATCTCCCAGAAGGAGACAAATATTAACACAGTGGAATGCTTGAGCATTAAGCAGTACTAATAGGTGACCATCTAGTAATAAATCTCATCTAAGTGTCAGAGGGTTTTTTATGAAGAAGCTAAGACCTCATTGCAGCTGCAGGTGGGAATCTTAACAGGAACAGGAGTTCACCATCAAAGACATAGTGTCAGGGCAGGGCTCTCCTTTTGACATCTCATCATTAATATAGAGCACATTCACACAAAGGTGACAGGCTGATGAACTCCATCGTGGCACTTAGACTGTGGGTAGACAAGGTCCTCCTGCTCTCATGTTGCTACCTGCCAGCTGTTGGAGCAACAGTGGGGCCAGTCAGTGCTTCCAGCTGCCAGAGGTAAACACCATAACCCTTCCTCTGTTGCTGCTTCTTTCAGCATTTCATTTTACCTTATTAGGGTAAAGTTTCTCCCTCATGAAGCATAACATTTACATTCCTAAAATCCATTCAAAAGCCTACAAAAATACCCGCAAAAGTCTTTTTAGTTTTACTGTGTCCCTTCTGGCTTTCCCTGTATCTGCTTTAGATTTCCCTCTGGGATGGGAGGCATTTCCTCCTGTGTTTTGTGCAGTGCCAGGCACCCTGGGGACGTCTGTGGAAACGTCAGTGATTTCGCTTCAGCCAGCAGCTGGCCGGAAGGGACTGCGTACCTGGTGCTGCCCAGATGCCAGAGCAGGAGCTGACTGCAGAGAGCAGCTTCAGCAGCCTAGAGGGTGGAAGTATCAGCCTGGGATGGATGCCCGAGGTGGCAACCAGGGGTGGCTGCTCTGTGCTGCTTGTTGCTGTTGTTCTCTGGAGGCACATCTGGGCTTTTATTTTTAAGCTGTGTCCAGCTGCTTTAAGAAGTAACTGCACTCCACCACCACCATCATGAAAGAAGTAATTTGGTGTCATTGAAGCCCCAGAACATATCTCTCTCTCTCTCTCTCTCTCTCTCTCTCTCTCTCTCTCTCTCTCTCTCTCTCTCTCTGCACTTTGTGCTCCAAGGAAGCATCTTGCTTTGGGATTTTCTCACTAGGTTAAGAAAATTGGCCTCCTCCTGCTGTTGTTACTGTTTTGCGCCAGCAGGGATCCCTGTTGCAGGGAGGGTGGGCATGCTGTGACAGGGAATATGGGATCCAGACCATTGTTTGTGCTGTCCTGCAGCTGTGGGGCTACAGCAGTAATGACAGAGCCAAAAGGGAAGTTTGATGCTTCGATAAAAGATCTGCCGAACTATTCGGAAATAATTGTACTAGTCCGCTGCTTGCTGTTTCTTCCTCTCTGTGCTGCACAAGTGCAGCTGTTGCTTGGATAGTGCAGCCCTGTGTCATCAATATGTGTTCCCTGAACAGGGAAGTGTCATGCAGTGGAAAAGAGCACGCTGCTGCTGTGGTGAAATGTTTCCATTTCCTGTGTGGCATGGTGGTAGCTGGGCAGCCTTGTGCATGCCAGGGTTTATTTGTGATCCCAGGAGTGACCTGAACCATTTGCAATACATGTGCAACAGGAGCAGCTGTCCCCCAGGTTGTGCAGCTATGTAGCTGAACTGTCCACTCTTTCTTAATTGCCATTTTGCTGTTCTGTCTGCGCTGCTTGCTTGGAAAATCTAAGTCAGAAACCTCAGCTATGAGTGAATCATTGCATTTATGACCAACCACCTTTTCCATTTGTGCCACCCTCCTGCTGCTGGTCTCTTCTTTGGACCACTAAAACCTCCGCCCTGAGAGGGAAGCTACTGACTACTGACTGTGCCACCCCCAGCCACACTCAGCTGACTCTGCCAGAGGATTAGGCTGGGCCCTGCTGCTGACTGTTGAGTGCTGGGATGTTGGTGTACACACACAGCAGAGCCACACTTCCTCCAAGCTGCAGTGGACACACTTGTGCTTCCTCTGCAAGCAGAAGACCTTTCAGCTGAGTCATAACATCTGCTCCAGAGGCACGCTGTTGTTTTAAAAAAAGCCTGGCTGATAATCAGACCATGCCAGCAGGTTTTTCTGTAGTCATTTGCAACACATGCTGCAGCTGGGTTGCAGTTGGTGGGATCCCTGCCTGGGAAGGATTTGGGGGATCGCTGCCGTGGCTCGCAGCCCCCTCTGGTGGCACATGCAAAATGCTGGCGAAGGTTTCTGGAGACGGGGGCCAGTGACTCTCAAAACAGGCAGAACATGGCAAATTGGAAACAGTCTAGAGCTGCAGTCAGGCTCTTCCTCCGGACTTTGGCTCCCAGTGTCAAGCCCTGAGGGTGTCCAGAAACAGGAACTGAGGCCACTGTAGTGAGGAAATTTTATGCAGTTGTCACTGTGACCTAATAAGTGCCACGGTAGTGCCAAGAGAGTTGAACTAAGTTCAGCATGTTGGTGGTGTGTGCTGGATACAGGGCAGGCATGCCAGGAGATACCCCTGCTCCCAACTTGAAGGGCAGAGGGAACCAAGGTTTGGCAGGGGGAGACAGCACACTTCTAGCGCCCATCTCACAGAGCACTGCCTGCCAGGGGACACTGGCAGCAACACGCTGATGTTCCCATGCCATGGTACCAAGGGCGAGATGTGGCTCTGCCAGCCAGCGAAGGCCTCTTAGGGCAGCATGGCCATCTCCTGAGCTTCCAGGAAGCTGGGCACTGAAACAAAACAGCTCTGCAACCTTCCTAGAAAGCAGCAGAGATACTGGCTCAAATTCCTTACTCAGGTGGTGGGGAGAGCTGCATCCAGACCCAGTGCCCACAGACAGGCAGGCAGCTGGCGGCTGCAGCATTCAACCTGCCTCTCTTGCCATCTCCTTCAGACAAGAGCATAATATTGCAAGAAGCCATCCTTCCATCAGTGAAGGTTAAGAGTAGACAAGGCAGCAATTATGGACAGCTAATTAGTAAATGCTTTGAAAAGTATGCATAATTAGCTTATTAGTAAACATTTTAGAAACAATGCAGTTCATCTTGAGATTGGGAAAATGATTGAAAAGGAGAAATACATTTGGAGCACTACAGAATGCCAGGGATTGGGGGTGTTCTTCACTAGGATGCAAGGGGAAGTGACCACATCTCCTGCAGCACTGAGGGAGTTGTTTAACTTTGCAGAGAGGGGAAGTCACAGATGAGATGCTAAGGAAGGCATTTGCTTGCTCATACATTTGTGGTATGGGTAGCCAGAAGCAACATTTCTAATGTACAGGAAATAATTTAGTCTGGGTAACATGACACTGCAGCTCAACTTGTCTTCAAATGAGCTTCTACTGTTCTTTAGCTCCATCCTGCATCCGTTGTATGGTTCACAATTCCCGTCAAGCCCAGGTCATTTTCCAAAATGGAACATCAATGAATGGGTTAGCTGTGACAGCATTAGACCAGCCACATGAGTTAACAGCTCAAAGCTGTTCACTTCTCTCTTCCATGCTGCCCATCTCTGCTTGCTCTGTGGCTGTGCTTCTCTGTGCCCCGGAGCCTCCCTGCAGGGACAGACCAATTCCAGGCTCTGCAGAAGGTGGTGGCCCCAAATGCACTCTCGTGGGGTCTCCTGTGTCTCGCCAGTTCACTAACATCCGGTGCGTAGGAGTCAGATCTCATTTTGCACCTTGTTTCCCGTTGGCATGATGACAAATTGAGGGCCAGCTGGTGACACTGGGAACAATAGCACTAGAGACAGAGACCTCTCCCCCTGCTTCCTGCTGTCGGGGGAGGAGCTGGTGGCAGTGGTGTCCTCACTTCTTAGCCTCTCTGTACAGCTAGGGAGGGAACAGGACCCCACAGCACCTGGAGAGGGAACAAGCACAGGGCTGGTTGTGGTGACTCCTCACTAAATGGGTTTAGAATCCAGCTGAAAGTCTCAGAAATGTGTGCCTTTTTTGAGTGAACACTGTAAGCCACGTTCCAGCTCTAAGCCCCTTGCATCTTTGCTGACCCCCCCCGTAGCACAGATGCAATAGGATAGCAGTAGTGCACTCCCACTGAAATGGCCTGTTAACCGCAGTGTTGAGGTGCTCATGCTTTCAACAGAGCCTGAGGCCCATGACTATCTTTGCAACAGTGTTCCAGCCCACTGTGTGACACCAGGTGATACCATTCACAGAAGCTCATCCCAGACTGATGGGTCTCAGGTGCCTAAATAAATGTCTATGGGGGTATGAGTCTTGTTCACTTTTTTTTGTGTTGCACAGTGGGGTTAGCAGTGCTCTTCCATGTCATGGATTTGCTGTCTGGATGCAGGAGTTAGAAGATTTAGTGAATGTAAGGAGAGTGCCAGAATGATATTTAATTTAAAAAAAAAATCCCTTTTTTTTTAAGGACCAGATGCAAAGCTTAGTAAAACCGGTGTGAGGTTTTACATTGATTTATGTAAAACCTGTTTGCCTTAGCTAAATGGATATCATCCCTATTGTCAGGCTGTAACAGGGGAGTGGCAGACTCACCAGCAAATACCAGGTCTGGGAGTTGTGAGATTTGGGTTCTTCCCCTTCTCTGCTATTGATTTACTGTTCTTGCACTGGTGAATCACTTTAAATTCCCTGCTTTATAAAGAAGACCTGGGCATCTGCAGGCATAAACCCCAGTCTAGGTAGCAACAGTGCAATGCACACTCGCTTCCAAAGGCTACTGCAGCATCACACAGGAGCAGGTCAGAGTGCTGCAGATAGCAACTGGTTTGTTCCCAGCCTTTTCTGACTCGGTGTGAATTCTGCACTTAAATATGAATGCAAAATAAAAAGAACAGACTGCGAAGAGCTGACTGAAAAACAGAAGAAATTTGTTTGCTTTTGGCCAGAGCTCAGCATAGAGCATATTTGAAGGAATTGGGTGAGGTTAGTTTTTAGTCTGAGGCTAGTTCTCTGTTTTCTTTCAATCAAGCAGCTGCACACCACCATTGAATGGCAATGTAATAATATGTTGCAAAGCACAGTCTAGTGATCCTGGAATTCCTTATAAGTTAATAGTAGTCATGGTCCACTAATGACAGCTAGGATGTTTTAGGCAACTGTCTTTGATATATCAGTTCAAACATACCATAGAAAGCTTTCCTTATGCTGGCTTAGTGAGTAGATCAGTAGATCATTAGAAAGAGTGAAAAACCTACAGGGGTTTTGTTGGTTTTTTTTTTCCCCCTTGCCTCTGAATCCCAAGGAATTCTTGGGATCTACATACAGCGTTGCCGAGCAATTACAGCAGTTGTATAGTGTTGTTTTAAAGTAACACTGGGTCAGGTGCGGAGATGTTATTGTTTAATGAATTCTGGAAGCAGAGCCTGAAGTAGTGGGGTCTGAGAGCAGAAATCCTATGCTGAAGTCTCCGTCCTGTTACAAATGGCACAGAAACTGACAGGTTGGCTGCTGCATGTTTGTTCTGTGACTGCCCCAAATGTCACTTCTTGAAGCGGTACAGAAGATACTGTGGTCAGTGTGAGGAAGGGTAGACCCTTTTTTTGAGGTGGAATTCCCCTTTCCTGAGACAGGCAGCACTCGCTCACTGGTGGTGGGAGAGCCCCTGTGCTCAGCCTCATGCCTGCCGAGGCTGTGCTGCGTGCAGGGTGTTTGCATGGGAAGTGCTCATTGCATTAGAAACCTCCAGGGAACCCTCAGAGCTGGGGTTGTTGATGGATGTTCAACAAGGAGTAGGGCCCTCCCCCCTCCACCAGCAGCACGAGAGTTTGAGGCATGTGCTCAGCTTCCTTCCTCCTTTGTAAATGTTGGTGTGAGGTTTCATTTACATTGTTATTTTGCAGTGAAAAGGGAAGGTGTAATGACTGTCTCTTTGGTAATACTGATATTTGGCTGATAATCATGGGCAGGAACAAGGTCTGGGATCTCCATCAGCAGAGAGGACTGACTCACCATTGATCTATGTTCACTGCATCTTGTTGAAGTTTTTTGACCCATTTGATTTCTTAGGTTTTCTTTTGTGAAAACCCTCTGATTTTTCTGCTGTTCAGGAGCAAAACATCTCTCTGTGTCTTTAAATATGGCAGATGGGGATTTCTTCAGATGTCCAACAACTCAATTGAAGGAGACCTCAGGAGACCTCTCCCCTTCCCTGTCCCCCTTCTCAGCCTGTCTTTTCATCTGCAATCTGGAGATGTAAGGGCTATAGTAATAGAGTGTCAGAGGAAGTAATTGATTCATCACAAGCCGAGAGAGGAGTCTGTTGCCTTCGGTGTCAATGGAGCTGAACCACAGCCTGGAAGGGTGAGGGAGGCTTGTAAACACTCCATGGCTGAGCTGGCAGGACAAAGCAGACACACTGCCACGGCTGAACGGGAGGGTGACACAAAGGGTTGCTTGAAAGAAAATCTTTCTGAACAAAGCAGTGGCAGGGCTCTTGTTTGTGGGAGAAACAGGGATGGGATGGTCCCATCCTCGTGTTCTCAGAGCACATTAAGGAGAAAAGCTACCAACCAGCTTCATGCAGCATCCCACTCTCTTGTCTCTGTCTCCCTCTTCCATCTTGGTGTGGCTGCCTCTCTGACCTGCTGTCCCAGGCAGGGCTGAGCTCACCTCAGGGGTACCAACCAGCCCCTGCCAGTGGCTATTTACTCCCACATGCCCAAATAGGTATTGCTGCCTCTGAGAACCGTGTGGGAGGTCACTGCTGCTGCAAAAGCACAGCAGGGTGTGGCATGTGCATGGCAGAGCGCTCGCCCTTGTCCAGGCATTGATTTTGCTCAGAGCCTTGGCGCTGCTCGGTTTAGGTGGCCACTGAGATGCAAGTGCTCATATTTTGAGGGGAGAAAGGGTTAGGAGGTGCTGTGCTAGCTATATAGTATTCAAGGAGGAATCAGCAGATTTGGTGTGCTGTTTGCCTCAGAAACTGCTCTTACTGCAAGCTGGCATGGTCAGCTTGTGGAAGTGCTCAAATAGTGGAGACTGAAGGCCAGTCTTGGTGGCAAAGCTTTACTTGCTTGTGCGTCAGCTAAGGCAGGAGCTGGGCTGTGACAGGCTGTGTCTGAGAAAATGTGGGGTCAGAAAGCCACCCCGTGGTCGGCCAGTCCCAGGGTGACCATCACTCATTAACGAGGGATGTAGACAGCCAGGAGAGTGAGGGAGGGCTGGTCAGGTCTCTGTTCTTACAACCTCCTTTATACAACCGGTGCTTAACGAGGTGTTTATTTCAGTTTTGTGCTGAAAAAAAAGCCAGTGCAAATGAATGCTAGTGGAAAGCCCAGCTACAAAGCTCCCATCTGATCCCAGTTTTTACCATCTCTTTAGTTCTTCGATGCATGTTGTGTCTAAGCCCTTGACTGACACTACACCATCGAGGTGTGATGGGATATCACTTGCTCCTCTGGGAACAGGGTTGCACAGCAGACCATGTGAGAGTTCCCTAATACTCATCAGCACCCCAAACCTTCAGCCACCAGGGCCAGCCTGCCCAAGCTCATCTCCATCCGTTACCTGGGCTGTTGGGCACTGGATTCCATCAGGAGAGGGAAACCTGTTCTCCCCACTGCAAAGTGAGCAAAGTAAGCATTTGCCCCTGCCCTCTGCCTGCTCTGCTGCTTTTCAGCAGTAAATTCTCCTTTTATGGTTGTTATTGTTTATTTTATACATTTTTTAATTTCTCTTAGTGATCAAGTGCCTGTGAGTAGTGACAGTAAAATGACATAGAAACTAAAGTCTAATTTTTTCCACAGATGGATTGTAGCAGAAGGAGAAAAGTGCAAATGCATTTTCTCAAGTGTCCTGCATTTTGGGGTATGAAAGGGTTGTGAGTTGCTTCAGTTCCCTTAGAGCAGCAACAGAAGGCAGAATGCCATGGAAAGGGGGCTTATTCTTACCATGCTTTATATGTTTTATTCCTGATTTCACCATGATTTCCCCCCCCCAAAGAATACCAAAGACATATTGCAACAAAAGGCCCCTGTAGCTAAAGATAGATGTGTGAGGAATTTATAGAGATGGTTTTGGAGACAGAAATAAAATTAAACAGCCATGTGTAACTCCTGAACAACAGCCTGCAGAAAACCCCCGAAGTGCACATTAGCACATCTCTTTTTTCTTATATAACGAAAGGTTTTCCAGACATGCCCCAGATGAGAGCACTTCTCTACTCCAACGCGCCTTTCCGCAGCAATCTGGCAACACCACTTGAAGAAGGCAGGCTGGGCATGAACGGCAAAGAGCGGGGGAGCCTTTGCTCTCCTGTCTCAGGGGAGGGCAGCAGCATGCTAGGAGCTGAAATTCCCTCCTGAATCAGAACTTGCCACAGGAGCAGTTTACAGCTATGTTTTATTCCTCCCTTTGCAAGATATATTTTGGCTACTTTTTTCCCCCTGTGCTTAAGTTAGCAGTAACTGCGGAAGGACTTGCCATCAGCGGTGCTTGTAAGGGGGTGAAAACAGCGACCCAAAGATTATAAATAGAGACTATTTGTAGTTTTCATTTTTTGTCTTCAAGGCATTTTTGAAGAAGTTTTCCAATCTGATAACGTTATTTTCTCTCCTTCTCTCTAGTTTTCTTCTCATTTTTCCTTTTTTTTTTTTTTCTTTTCTCTTTGACTGGATAACTGGATTTTTTTCATTTCTCAGAAATTCTGGTCAGATTTTTTTAAGAGAGAAGACAGTAATCCAAAGCACAGTATAATGATTACAACCCCCCACAATACTGTGATTACACAAGACATAATTGGATGCAACAAATTCAAAACAAACTTCTGAGAAATCCTAAGCAATTAAGCCTGTGCCATCACCCCACGTCCCCCTCCCAGCTTGGCTCTCCCCCTGCTGCCATTGGATTTTTGTCAGTTTAGTCACTGAAATCCAGTGAAATCCCCTAAGATTCAGAGAATTATAGCTGATTTCTCTCTTGTTGTTGCCAGAGACAGTTATTTCCATCAGGACAAAACAAGGGCAAGCTCTGTGACCATCTTTTGCCTCAGTATGGGCAAAAACCGCCCCAAAAGCTGCAGACTGAGACCCAGTTCATCTCTCTGATGTTCAGCCACTCAAAGTCTGGGTCCAGTCACCGAGAGTGATTTAAAATACCTGTGTAGTCAGTGCAGAAGAATGATTAATTCCATCTCAAGCTGGGTGTGAGAAGTCTGCTTCCACTGAGAGCAGAGGACTTTTAGTTGGCTTAAGCTGAATGTGATACAGGCTTTTTAGGTCTGTGCACAAATCTATATCAGTGTCTGTGTCTATGAGAACTGATTCTCGTCTCACAGGATAAATTAGGAGTGATTACCCTTAAAATGATGAGTTACACATGTGTAAAACCAGTTCAAGTCAAAGGAGAATCCAATTCATCTGCTGTATTTATAATTAATTACCCTGATTAAGGGCTGGCAGCTAAGATCAAACTTCATTGCTCTTGTTTCATCAGACAACAGTGGAGCTTGCCTTTGCTATCATGGCTATGAAAAAAAATATCATTTCAAAGCCCTCAGTAGCTTCTGGAACAATTTAACCTTTGAAAGGTATGTCCTGCAGTTGCTCGAGATTGTGTAAACATCACAGAAAAGTTTTCTTGTCTTTCACAATGTAACCTCTCATGAAGTAAGGATTTGGTTTGAAGGTGGCGTACAAAAGAGCGTGAAGATGGGTGGTGACACAGAAAAATTGACTAAGCCAGCTAGTGTATAATGGACATTAATTCTAGCCACCCCTTGATTGCAAAACAAGCGCAGAGATGCGGGTTCACTATTTCCTAACTATCTTTATACTGCAACTGCTATTTAATTTTTAAGAACCCCCCTGTTCTTAGAGGGTGTTTAATACTCCTTATGCATTTTTATAGTAATTTCTGAGAAACAAACCATCCATCACCTTTTCAAAGGGGGAACAATTGCATTTAGCAGCTACCATTGTGGCTAAGCACAGACCTTCCCCAGCTACCTGCAGAGTATTAATGACTGCTGAATTTAACTAGAATTGCAGTTTCTCTTCCTGTCCTCAGCAGATGCATTCAAGACACAGTGACATGGTTCAAGCAGGTCAGGGGTCTTGAAGGCTCAAGTCAGCACTGGGCATTCCCAAATTTGGGGTTGTTGGCATGCAGTCAGTACCTGCTTGTCTCTCTGTCTATCTAGGCCAGACTTCTTCAATATAATATAATATAATCTGTCCAGTCAAGGCTAGCTTCTATTCTTGGCTGTTCTGCAAACTTCCTGTGTGACCTTGGGCCAGACACTGCTCCAGTCTCTGCCTTCCTACCTCACAGGGTCTCTTAAGAATCCCATCACTACTGTCTGCCAGCTGCAGTCATGAGCCCCATGGAAACGCCTGTAAATAATAGCTCCAAATTAAACATTGGGAAAGTTCAGGTTAGAGCCTTGCAGCGCTCTCCAGCCCTGGCAAGCTTCGGAAACCAGGCTTTGCTGAGTGCAGGTCCTCACCTACTTCAAATCATAACTCTAGGAAGAGACTGAGAAAGCTGCCGGCTAGGTCAGAGCTTGGCCTGGGGAGCCAGCCTTCCTCGGGCTTCGAAGCAAGGCTTGCACAAGTTTGTGTGTTGGGAGGACTCACAAGAGGACTGTGAACACATAAATAATTTGTTTGTATTTCTCCCCATCCTAAGGTAATGTCTCTTTAATGCCCTCGAAGCATGTTTCAGTGGGGAAGAACTCAGCATTTCTTAGGACCTGGGGCTGAGGGGCAACAGGTTTGTTTATTATGTGTAAAGCAGTATGAGTCACAAAACCGCTTTGTGCTGGGTCCTGTCCCTCAGCTGAGGAGCACCCAGAGCTGTTCCCCAGGTGGGTTGTAGTGTTTCTGGGACTCAGCCGTGCCTGGGTGGGCACCTGGGAGGTCCGTGCTGGCCCCAGGGGATCATGGAGCACAGCTCAATGGCCAGAGAGCGGATTAGGTATTTCACAACAAAAAAGGACTGAAAAGGTGAAGGTCTTCTCATAATCCCTACAACTGGGGCTTATTTGCCTTTGTTGCACCTCATTTGCAGAGTCAGCAGCAAAGTGACTTAGGGAAAATAGAAAGGAAAAACAGGGAAGCAAAGAGGTTGACTGGAGGAAAAAGCAAGCAAACAAGCATGAGTAATACAGGCATTAGAAGTGCTTTATAATTAGTTAATAAAAGCTCTCTTAACATCAGCAAAGCAGTTCCTACTAAAAATCTGTAATAAAAACACAGCAGTATTTGTAGGCATTGTACATTTAATGTTTAATTTTGTTAAACAGCTCCAAGAAGAGCATCTAAGCAATGTGTTTCCCTTCTATCTCAACCCCCATTGTCTGGGCAGTTAAAAGTACTTCAGCTTTGCCTCTCTGCCTCAAAACTCCCTGGTGGAAAGCTGTTTGAGGCAGTTTCAAAACAATTCACTGGCCTTCCTACTCAAGCGGCAGCTGAGAATATCCTGCCACTGGAGAGGCAGCCAACTGTGGTCACCTTCCCTGCAAAAGAAGACTTGGTTAATCCATTGATTACACTTATGGGCTATGGAGGCTGTACCCTGCCCTCACATGTTTATGCTTGACTCGTTGGAGCAATGGGGAGAAGTGGCCATGAAATGTGCTTGGAGATGGCAGCTTGCCCAGTGGAGGTAATGCCAGAGAGGTCAGGCCAGAAGGATGTTGGTGCATGATGACTGAAACAATGCATGTGGTTATATGAGTGAAATGCAAATTACTGGGCACTGTATGAGACTGTTCGGGTGCCATTGCAACATGAATGTGTCCCACCCAGCTGTGCCCTAGTCTGTAATTACCTGAAAATGAAATGGTTAGAGTAGAAAGCACCCCCAGGGCTGGGTTTTCTTCCTTGCAGTTTTTCTCCTTCTTTTTCACATGAGAAGAAGAAAGTCTGGAAACCATGCTTAAGCTTAACAGGAGCAAAGGTTTGACCAGATTAGATTGTAACATATCCAATGAACTGACGTGAGGAGAACAGGGTTTATCAGTTTGTTTGACTGAGGGCTACATGTCTGAAGCACATGATTCCAAAAGAATCTGTGGTGGGGATTAGCTGGCATTCTTGATGAAGTTTGGAAGTTTAACAGTTTGGACTGGGTGTCTTTGATGTTTCATTTTGAAAGCCTAAAGCTTATTTGCTGTGGTGGAAAGGAAGTAGGTGTCCCTGCTCATCTGGGTAGGAGCTATCTCCCAACTGTAATACTTCCTCAATTCACACTCTGTTTATATGACCTGAAAAAAAAGAATTTTGCCTCATAAAGAGCAGAGGACTTGGGCCAAGATTTTTTAACTAGGGAAGAAAACTCCTATGCATTTATGTTCATTTTACATTTGGCAAAAATGATTCCCTGACCTTCTCTTAAGGGCTTGGTTTTGGTTGTTTTTAACATTTGATTTATTAAGAATTAGCTGCAGTATGAGAAAGCTCAGTTAGATGCGTGAATGAAGCCAAACAGGGTTTAGCTCAGAGAGGCAAATATTTCCTGATGATTTATTTACTAGATTTGTTCTTTCAATTTTCCATTTGCAGATTGCCCATGAGCAGATTGCAGTATTCCCAACTCTTATATATTGTTGGAAGTCGTTCACCCATTCAATAAGCAAATATTTCTTGGTCCCGAACTTGCTTCTGAAATTGCAGTGCTCCTACAGCACTGGATGTCTTGAGGAGCCATGTGGACAGCACTAGGATGTTTGGTTTGCTGGCTACAGGAGAAGCTGTGATCATTTCAGTCAAGTAGTTGAAGCCGTATACTGTGTTGGCGAGTTACAACCCCACGAGGACACAAACAGATGTGATTCCCTGGGATGCTGCTAACCTCTGCCTGTGCCATGCAAATGGCAGGTTTTACAATCCACTCCATTAACTGTGTTTTGCCAACATTCGTGTTTTTGCCAAATTAATTTTTTGCCACATATTCACAATTTCTCTAGTAGCCAGTAGTCCTGCGGCACAGATGTGCACTTCGGATGTGAAAGGGTTGCAAGCACACTGAAAGCAAGTGGTTGTTTAGAGAACAAAATGTCCCTGCTGTTTACTCAGTACTACTTTAAACAAATAGAGAAACAAGGGGAAAAAAAATCTACTTAGAAGAAGCACTGACACTGCCCTCTATGTTCCTTCTCCCTGGGGAGATGGTAGGATCAAGCCACACATGATGGACATTACTGGGGGTCGTGCAGGGTGCTGCTGAATGGTGTCAGGGTAATAAGGGGTCACAAGGTGATAGGGAGCTAGGCAGAGCTGAGGAGGGAGCGGGTCTTCATTTGCATCACTGTGTGTCCACACACTAGCTAAGCCAAATGCTCTTCCTGTTCGAGTGCCACTTCTCAAGACTGCTTGAATTTCACCTTGACCAAGCCAATTGAGTCTGTAATGAAGTTAAAGGCTGGGCAATTGCAGCTAGTTGAGTGCTCGGTTCCAGCATAGACAGGATTTTATCTGCAGGAATTTTGCTTCTGGCTCTCAGCCTGATTTAGTCCCAGAAAGGAGTGAAACCAAAGCTGTCCAGGCCATCTTTCTTTGTGGAGGAGCACACTAAGTCCCTGTAAGTTTGTTTTGAGGTTGTTGCTTGCCGATATGTGCTTTGCAGAACAGGAATGAGTCACATGAGGATCATTCTGTATCCAGCAAGCTACTTCTCCTTTCAACTGTCCATTTCCAAACAGAAGATCTTGTGACAAAGAAGAAAGGCAGATTCCTGGCAGCCTGGAAATGGTTTTTCCCACCCTGGCCCCATGAGAAGAGCTGTAGCATGTTGTTCAAACAGGTTGATACAAAACGAATAAACAGTCAAAGAGAGATGGGCAGTTTCTGTAAATAGCAGCATGCTGGCCAGAGAGGAGGAGAGGAGCGGGAGAACGTGGGTGTTAGAAAGCAGCTGAAGAACAAGATGTACACGTAAAAGCTGTTTGTTTCTTCGCAGCACACAGAGCCTGATACTACTACCTTGCCTAGTCATGGCCCAGAAAATATGAAGGAACGTGTTTCACCTTCCATCCAGACTTTGCAACAAGCTTTTTTCTCTGCACCAGGAGGCAATTCAGCGAGCTTGTCTTTGCACCAGGAGGCAGTTCTTCTAACCCTACACTAGACCGGTCAGATATCCAGGAACAACTCCAGTGGGAAGGTGGAACATCTCCAAGTAGGGTTTAGCAAAGGCAGGTTGCAGTTACAGGGTGTACAAGAATCAGCAGGAGTGAGTGCAGTTACCCAGCTCTTACGCAGCACTTTTCACCCACAGAAATTCTTTGTTAGCACTTAATAGATATTAATTACTGCCCAAGTGCTAAGTGAATGTACTGATCATGCTTGTTAAAGGACCAGTGTGGTGTCCTACATGCTCACATGGACTGAACATTGACAGTTTAACGCTTGGCATGTGCTTGCCCAAATCTCACATGAATACTGGAATAAAGTAAGCTGTGCCAAATAGCACAATGGCATTTCAGGAGAGAGGTCAGAGGAGGAGAGTAGCCCCAGGAGAGTTGTATCTGAGCTTCTCCCATGTGAAAGGAGTTTTGTGGAAATGGGGGTAAATTGTGTCCTATATTTTGCATGTTGGCTCTGAAGTTGGAGTGGATGTGTGTGCAATAAATTATGTGAATTGCAACAGAGGAAGGGACCTAACCATAGCCAAACAAAAGAGGAAAAAATGCACTGGGGGGCTGTGGTGTGGTGTGAATAAGAGAGTCCCAGGTACCTGTCTGGAAGATGTTCTGTGAAACATGCAGATATCAAGAAGTGGTTTTTGTTCGTTGCCGGCATCCCAAAGCGTCCCCCTGACAGATGGTTTCACTGCCATTTCACCTGCCTCCGCAGGTATGACTACATCGAGATCCGAGATGGGGACAGTGAAGCAGCAGACCTGCTGGGCAAGCACTGTGGGAACATAGCACCTCCTACTATCATCTCTTCTGGCCCCTCTCTCTATATCAAGTTCACCTCAGACTACGCACGGCAAGGTGCCGGCTTCTCTCTGCGCTATGAGATCTACAAGACAGGTAAGTGTCTGAGTCAGTGCCTGACTCCCGGGCTGTTTGTCACAATTATCTTCACGAGATGATGTCTTTGACCACATTTTCAATGCGATTTCTCGTGTGTTATCCAGAGATAAAGGACTTTTTTTTTTTTTTTAATTTAAGCAAGTCTATGCATCACATTTCCAAGAAGGTAAAGATATTAGTGGCACATGACAGCGCATTTTTGGATCACAACATGGCAGTAAAAGCAGAGTTCTTCCTTAAATGCTCTTTTATATTTGAGAACTAGAAACATATATCTTTTCTCCCTGACATGTGGAGCTTGTTAGGGGTAGGGGATTGTCCCTCTTTAGAAGGGCATGGAGCTCCCCATCCTGTGGAGTTGCAATTCAGGGTTGATCAATGATGCTGTGTTTTCTCTCTCTGGAAGTGGGGTTTGTAACTGGGGAGCTCTGGGGTTTAAATGATTGCTGTCAGCAGTGCTCTCAAGGTCTGAGGCAGTGCCTTTACAGGCTGATATAAGAGGAACTATTCATAATTCTGTTTAATACCAAACTATTATTGAGGAAAGGAAAAGCTGCTCAAAGGCCTTTTAATAGTGTTTCTGTCTAAATATTTGCCAGAATTTTTGTGTGTGGGAAGAAGGAGGCTTGAGAAAATCAAACCCTCTGTATGTGCACATGAGAGATGTGTGCATGCATGCCGAGGGAGCAGGAGTGTGTTTTGCATGGATACGCAGGCGCCTGCCCTGTGCCTGCATTCCTTTGGTGGTGCGTTGGAAGAAATCACACGTGGCTTTCATGTCATTGGATCCAGCATGAAAAAAAATGTCCGTGCCCAGTGAAGAACCAGAAAGGAGCACAACAGGGTTACTTATCCAGCCTCTTTAAAGAAAAGACGGGGAGCACAGGCACCAGTGCCCAGGGGCCCTGTCCCAGCTATGCAGCAGGCAGAGATGTGCAGACAGCCCACAGCCTGGCCACAGGTAGATGTGAATGTGGAGACTTTGCTGCAAGAGAATGAGACTCCCTAAATTCATTGTGAAATGATGAGGACAGGAGATGTATGAAGGTTCAGATGGATGAGGAAAGTGGTATTGCTGGTGGTTGCCTGGACTGCATAACTGGCCACTGAGCTGTTGTGCAGCCAGCTCACCACTGCTGTTAGTTGATGATTAGGATGCAGATTAGTCCTGAAAGTGTTTAGTGATTCAGCTGGCTGTTGGGGTTAGCTAAAGCCAGTTGTCAGCACAGAGGATGGCAAAGAATGCCTGTGTACAGATGGGAAGACCACTGACCCATCTCACCCCCCCTTGCCTCTCATTCTGTGTACACACCCGTGATGAGCCCAGCAGACTGCTGGGTTGTGCCTGACCTGAGTTGGGGCACAGGGCACCCACTGACCTGAGTGGGGTGGTCCAGCTGGCTGAGGTGGCCAGGAATGGCAGGCAGGAACCCTGTCTCTCTAGGTGGGAGCCAGCAAGGCACCAAATTCATGGGGAAAGGAGATGGTGCTGGTAGGAAGAAGTGGAAGCAAGGGCTGATCTGGAAGAGAGCAGGTGTTGAATGGAGGCTGGAGCTGAGTTTGTGTCCCTCGGTGTAGGTTCCTGCAGCACTGTCCTCAGGTCTGAAGTGGTGTTGGGGCTCCTTTTGCCACCCCCACCCCTCTGCAGACAGCCATCCTCTCCAGAAATAGCCATGCTTTCTTCCAGCTGCACCCCATGAAATCCAGCCTGGCAAGGCAGGTTTTGGCAGAGGAGTGTGGATGAGCCTGTGATTGATCCCACAGCACATCTGCACAGCCCCTGTCCCTGCCAGGACTCCCAGAGAGGGCAGTGCTGGCTGCGGGGCTACCACGGTACAAACAAACCTTGCCTTTTGTTGGCAGGCAGGCAGGCATGGGCCAAGTTTCTGTCTGAGCTGTCAGGGAAACCAGCAAGGGTGTCACCAGCTTTAAAGGTCATCAGATTGTCATTGTCCACATCAGTAAAGGCAGCAGTGCCTGCAGATTCCTTCTTTCTTAAAGGTGACCTAAAAAAACAACTCTTTTCAATCGAGCATCTATTTCCACACCTTGTGCTACATTTCCTTTATCACAGTGTGAGAGAGGAGCAATCTGCATACAAACAACCGCATACCAGTCTTCAATCCTCTGATATGTGTCAGTCAGCAGTCCGTGGGCTGACAAAAGAGCCACCTGCCCTGGCTGGTCCAGCCTCCCTGCTGCGCTCTTTGTGAGCCAGTTTGGCAGGGCTGGCCTGAGCTCTCCAGCTCTGGGCATCAAAGTCTCCTCTCAGGCTGGTCCTGCTGCTGAAGCCAGCATGAATCCCGTTGATTATCTGCAGCTTCCTTATAAAAAGCTGATCATTGTGTTTGCTGCTATCAGCCCAAATGTAGACAAAGATGCCTAATGCGATAAGAGCCCCACATGAGGAAACTGTTGTCTAATGTGGTGACATAGTTACGTCTCTTTCCTGTCTCTAGAGGACAGTCCCTGACTCTGGGTTTAGTCTTTGATTTTCTCCCTAGCTCGGAGCTTGTGTTATTTTCCCTGTTTATCTGTTTGTCTTTTAAGTTGTTTGGAACTAAGTGCACCCTTATCCCTGTTCATGGCATTATGCTGTGATTTGTGTTTGGCCTTATTTTTTGACTCTGCATTTTACCCCACAGGTTCACACCAGAAAAGCTGGCTGCTTCATTAGGTAGTCAATTAAGAGCCTCTCCTGAGTAGCTCTCCAGCCAGGCACTGCATAATGCAGTGTGAGATCCTGCTATTACTGCGGGCTGCTGGCCTGACTCCTGTAGGTTAATGCTGAATTGAATAACAAGTCTCCCATTAGTCCTGGGAAGGCTTGTGCTGCCTGGAAGAGCTGGAGCAGAAGGGTTTGTAGAGGAGAAGGAGAGTGTCCCAGTAAAAGTGAAGCAGAAACCTTTGCGAATGCTAGTGCCGGGTTGCAGCAGTGGCCAGCAGCCTTTCTAACATCCCCTTTCCCCTCTGATAGCTCCAGGCTGCAGATTTCTGTTGTCTATTGTCCACAACTAAAGGGTTTCAAAGTCACCGTGGTATGAATGCCACACAAATTCCCCTTTCCCCAGCCACCCCGAGGCACCGTGGCTGTGTGAGAGGGGGCAAGCAGGCCTGGCTGCAGTCGAGGCCAGTGTTGGGGTCAGCAATAAATAAGAGGCAACATTGTCTGCCCTCCTCACCACGCAAAGGTCTTCCTTAAGGATAGAAATAACTTGCATTTCTGGTGTGGATGGCTCATTCTGTGAAAAAGAAGTCTCTGTTCCTGTTCTCAGCAAAGACCCCCGCTGCCATGGCCCCTGTTACCCCACTCCTGCTGTAGCCATGTTGTGGGGATCTATGCTGGAGCTGGCCCGTGTCCCTTGCGTGGGTCTCAGGGGGCTGCAGGCTAACTGTGCACTTCCTGAGGGTTTACAGCTAACAGTGGAGACATTGGCACCCTTCCCCAGGCCCTTTCACTGGGTAAATATTTGTCTTTTATTTTCTCAAGAGGAAACTGAGGCACAGATGCGGGTGCCAGAAGGGTGAAGTTTGCAGGAGACTGGCCCCTGAGGGCAGCTTTTGAAGAAAGAATACATCCCATTACTCCTCTCTGCCCTATCCCAGACATCCCATTCCCTGAACAGGGGTTCCTCCATCAGACCTGGAACTGCTGTGGCCCTTTACTTCCATGGCTGCAGATGTCAGTGAGGACTACATAGGTCAGCTCCCTTTGTGCTGACTGGCATCTCCACAGGCTCTGGAGCAGCAGACACAGGTCTGCCAGCAGGTCACTGTTTGGGGGCCAGGTTACAGTGGAGAAGGCCAGCTGGGGAAGCCAGGGCAGCTCAGTGTGGCCGTCCTTTCCACCACCACCACCACCTCCAGTGTGGGGGATGTGGCAGGATGCTGACCTACCAAACTGCAGCCATGGCTTTGGATTGGATCACTCTTTTAGTCCTTTGGTTTTGAGATAATTGTCAGGAGGATCAGCAGTGATGTACAGGTTACGCTTGCAAAGCTGTCTGAGGGATTTAGAACTCTGCTCTCCACCTGTGGAAAGCTTTGAAAATCACCCTCTCACTTCTTGCAGGAATTCACATAGTTCTTTACGAGACATTTCCAGAAGTGAATACACAGCCCTGCTAAGCTCAAAATGGGGTTTCCACAGTGTCAAGTTGTTGGCATTAAGCTGCATTGTTGCTAAGTCTCTGAGTTTTTTCCTGCTGCTACAGGCTCCGAGGACTGCTCCAGAAACTTCACTGCCTCCAACGGCACTATTGAGTCTCCGGGTTTCCCTGACAAGTATCCACACAACCTGGACTGTGTCTTCACCATCATAGCCAAGCCAAAGACAGAAATCCTCCTCCACTTTCTGCTTTTCGACCTCGAGCATGACCCACTGCAGGCGGGGGAAGGAGACTGCAAGTACGACTGGCTGGACATCTGGGATGGCATCCCTCAGGGTAAGCCATGGGGTGCTGTGCTGCTATCCTCAGCCCTTCTTGGTGTTTCACAAAGCTCCAAAACTGTGCAGTCTGTGTCTGAACACCAAAGACGTCTAACCTCAAAGGTACCTGCAGCATGCAACCTGCCTTCAGGGCACTCTGTGGCCAGCTTGGGGACAGTGTACTTACAGAAGGCTGCATTCATTAAACCCCAAACTACTGCTCTGTTGTACCCACTGATCTGAAAAGCCCCATGGGACACTCCAACACTGGTACCTCCCTCAGGGAAGGGCAGTGGGTTCATGCAATGATGGGAGAACCTCCCTACCCTGTACCACTGAGAAACAGTGCATTTTGGAGCATTTCCCAGCATTTGCAGAGCAGTGCCTGCTGCAGTGGATATTTCTGCATGGCATACTGCATGGCACCAGGCCAATGGATGTAGAAAATAGCCCATCCCTACAGCCTTTCTTTTATCCCAATCGGTCCTGCTAAGGCATCCTTGCTGAGTGATGCCCATCTGCTGATGATCCAGGAGGCCAGTGGAAAAGCAGGCATTACTTTTGCTGCTCTTTCTTTTGCAGTCGGCCCCTTGATAGGCAGGTATTGTGGCACTAAGATGCCATCGGACATCCGCTCAACCACCGGCGTCCTCTCTCTCACCTTCCACACGGACCTGGCTGTGGCTAAGGATGGTTTCTCTGCTCAGTACTACTTGATACATCAGGAAGTCCCAGAAAGTAAGTTGGAAATGTGTGTGTATGACCTAGTTGTGTCACCTGTTTTTCCTGTCTTTCATTTGGCACATGCAGGCAGCAGTGTGTCCAGGGGCTGGTTCCCCACCAGCAGTGCAGTTTAGGTGTTTCTGATAGAAATGAGATTTCAGTAAGACTCTCACTTTCTGACTTTTTTTTGACTTTTCACTTGCATTTGAAGTCTTCTCAATACCTACTGGGCTAGAATCCTTCGTGTATATGCTCAGCCCAAAGGATTTAGGGGAAGACTTCAGCCCAGCGTGTGTAGCAGATTCATTAAAGCATGGGGGAAAATACAGTCTCTCTCTCTAGTTTTCCAAAGGTTCACAGCCCCAAACCACAAATGGAATTTCTTGGCTGTCTAATTAAAAAATGCTTACAGCTCTGAGAATTTCAAACCAAATTTTGTTTTGTAACCCTTAATAAGGGAGGTAAATTGATGTGGGGTGATGAAGTAAGTTGTGTATTTTGAGAATGAAGAGCATTTTGATTCTTTGTGATAACACTTGCAGGCCAGGAAAAGTTCCATTTGTTTTCCTATGGTGTTTTTGCGTCAGAGCTACTGTTCTCGACTTCTGTTCTCAGTGAACCTATGATACAGCAGAAGAAGCCTTCAGTACACTCCTCAGTCCCAGAGAAGGAGAAAGAGTCCCTGACCTGCTGCTGAAAGCCTGTGATAGACAGCAGGGTAGAGTAGGGGTTGTGCAGCACTAGGGGTTACAAGCTCTTGCTCTGTGATTGAGTAAGGCAAGTTCTGCTGAGGCTGTGAGAGTTACAGACAAGCATGAGATCTTCACCATTACCTATTGCCATACTCAGTTGATCTGTTCTTTAATCCCTTCTCTATTCTGTTCTTTAAAAGGATTTGAGAATAAGATGTTAAACACAAAGCTTGAAAAATCAAGCACAAGAGGTGTTAAAGGGCCATACCTGTTTTTATTTATGGTGGTGTAAATTGAAACTTTAATAATACCACTGACATCTTAACTTGGTCCATCATTTCCACCCAAAGTTGACTTGGCCACATTAAAAGCACAGGCAGTTCAGTGGAGCCTCACTGGTTTATAGCAGCAGCACTCTTGGGCCCATGCAATATTTTCAGTCACAGGACAGCTGCCATAAAACATGCGAGACGTACCTTAAAATTGAGCTAATTGTGACTTTTAAAGCATTAGAAGTGAGGAGATCCAAATGAAAGCATACCAGTCTTTCATAGTCTTGTCTGGTTAATTCCTATGGGCCTGATACCACCTATAGCACATGCACATAGGCAATGCAGACACGCATCCATACTCTCACACGCACACAAAACCTTTAGATCTGCCCATTCCAGTCCTTGATGTTCCTGCTGGCAGCACAGCAGTAAGCACCCTCCTGATGTGTCTGTTTGTACTCCTTACCTTGTCAGTGCTTAGATTTCACCTACAGCCTTCAAGAAGATGGGAACTTTGTGACAAGGGGACTTGGGACAGGTTGGTGGAGATGGAGTGAGGGAAGGGACAGAATTGTGTCAAAACTGAGCAAAGGTGAAGGAGAGAAAGAGAGAAAGATCTGGACTGTACTACTGTTCAGAGGGCCACACAAACATAAAGCTTTAATTTTCCAGTGCCATCTGTGAGTGCACACAACCTTCGAGATGGTGCAGATCTGTTCATCTTTCCAGACAGGCAGCTTTGCTCAGGGTTAGCTGGGGAGATTAGTTCAGGGCTGCTTTTCACTTGGGAGTGAAGTACTGAGACTGTATACTGATCTCTGTGTACATGTGTGTCTGCTCTAGACTTCCAGTGCAATGTGCCTCTGGGAATGGAGTCTGGCAGGATCTCCAATATGCAGATCAGTGCCTCCTCCACTTACTCAGATGGGCGATGGACCCCTCAGCAGAGCCGGCTCAACAGTGATGACAATGGCTGGACCCCCAATGTCGACAGCAACAAAGAGTATCTCCAGGTATGCACACTTTCCAGCCTCCTCACCTCTTCCCCCACCAAATGGAGTGTCATGCTGTTAAACTGACCCTTGACCATAAGACTTATTGAATTTTTTATTGCCTCTGTGGCTCATGGGGAGCAAGCAGCAGGGTAGCTACAGTGCCTCTGTGAAGTGCGAGGGGCTGGCTCCTCCATTAGCTTGCCCACCCAAGGACTGACTCTCCCCCCCCTCCTTCCTGCCCAAAACCTTGATGGACTTTCCAGCAGACTGACAGAGGCTGAGAGACCTCCACCACTTACAAGGGCCACTGACTCCATCACTGGCCTGAGGACCAAAGTCTCCGGGGGGTGCGTGGAAAAACAACTAGAATAATATTTATCTCATCAGTGATGCAGGGAGAATGAGCAGGCTAATGTCAGGTGGGGGCTGACAGAGCAAAGGCTTCCCTCTGAGCTGGTTAGAGCCACAGTCTGTCCACACAGGGCTTCTGGCTGTGTCACAGTGCCGGGAGACACTGCTTGCTAAAGGGCACTGGGAGCGGGAGGTGGTGAATGTCATTGCCTCTAGCAGACATCTCATTCTTCATTCATGGCAGGCCTATGAAGCCAGCTCTGCTGACCTTTCTCAACCCACATTGTAAAAAAAAAAAAAAAAAAAAAACCAACAAGGGAAAACCACGAACTGCAGCACTTGCTAATTGGATTATTTTACATGGAAAAAGTTAGTCTCTGTCCTGCTTTAATGGACATGAGCGTCTGTGCAGATCCTGTTGCTTGGTCTGAGGCAGGAAGGCTTTGTGGTGGTCCTATACGAGTGGACATCAAGATCCTTAGTTACTCTTGTCTCGTAGTTCCTATCCTGCTGAAGTCAGCCTGGGGAGGTTGTGCTTGTTGAACTGAGCACCTACAGATAGAGTGAGACAGGCTGAATTTACACCTTTTCGTTTTTCAAAGACAGAGGGAGGAACTAACTAGCCACTCAGGGCTCTCAGGTGTTCACCACTCTCTCTCTTGTCCCTTTTTCCCCTTGAAAGGTGGACCTCCACTTCCTGACTGTTCTCACAGCCATTGCCACACAGGGTGCCATCTCGAGAGAAACCCAGAAGGGCTACTATGTCCGTACCTACAAGCTGGAGGTCAGCACCAATGGGGAGGACTGGATGATGTACCGACATGGGAAAAACCACAAGGTAAAGACCTTTTTGTCTCTTTTACCTGCACCTTGGTGAGTCTTGAAGCCAACAGGAGGGAAGAGAACAGAGAAATTTTACAAGCCCAGAGGGTTTAATCTGTGAGGGACCCTTTTTCTGATGACGGCTAAAAGACTGATGATGTTCTGAGCAGAAATAGGCCTTTCTCCTCTGCACAGCAATGAGGAAACATATTCCTTGGAAAACCTGGCTGCTGCTGCATCTTTCATGATGGCAAGAGTATGTTCTTTGACTGCAAATGAAGGAGAAAATGCTTTCACAGCCTGTGTTTTGCCATACAAGATTCATTGAGCTTTTATGGTCGTACACCCGTCTGCATGCTGGGTTAACAATCACAAAACCACATGAAACTGTAGTTCAGGAGTTACTGAGGCCTGGAAATGAAAGGGCACAAATCCTAAGAGGCGATCGCACTGTCCCAGAGAACAAAATGAACAATAAATAATGAGAAGCAATTCAGGCTGCCAGGGCTGTGGGATCTGTGCTAGCAGGCATGGTCAGCAAGGGTGCTCTGAGCACTGGGAGCTGTGCATGCTCTTGCTGTGTTTCTGGCACACACACACAGGTGGGAGCGAGGGGAAGGGAGGGTAAATATGGGTGGTGAGCTGTTTGAAGCCTTGGAGGTGCTGGTATGTGGCCAGGAAAGATAAACTTGGTGTGGTATGTGTGGAAGCTATGCTGTATGGGCAGGGGGGTTAAGGCAGCCACGGTGCCGGGCTGGTTGGTCCTGCTCTGTCAATTGCTTTGGTCATGTGGCTGTCCCCTGGTTAACGGCGCTTTGAGAAAGTGCTTCCCTGCTCTTCTGTGGTGCCCACCAGCTCTGCTGCCACAGTCAGGTCCTCCCCACTGATGTGCCATAGTCTGTCTGTGTGAACTCTGTGGCTGGAGTCCCACACACCTCCCCCCGCACGCACATCCCAGTAATTACTGATTGCTCAGCACTTCTATTAAATTAGCTGTCCTCTCCGTTTGCTGGCACAGGCACTGCTCACATGAAATGCAGTAGCCTGCCTTGTCCGGGATTCATCCAGACATTTCCTTCCTTCCGGGCTGTGCGATTTCCCCTTCCCCACAAGTGTGTCTCAGGTTCAAATTCCCTCTGCTTCCCAGAATGAGTCGTCTCTGTGCAGACGTCCCTATCAGGGTCTCATTCTTCCAATATTTGGAGTATTGAAGCTCCTGGCATGCCAGTGAGGTAGTGTTAGTCCTATTTTAGATGTAGAGAAATGGAGGCATAGGGCAGCCCAGCACAAACATAGGAGGGTCAGCAGCTGGGCTCCCCCAGATCTCAGGTGGACTGGCTCCAGGGCAGTATCTCATGGCAGAGCTCATGTATACCTCTAACACAGTAGCCATGAAGTGGTGTGGAGGCTTTCCCAGGACCCACTGGTCACAGCAGACCTTTCTGTGAACCAGGGCCACCTCTCCTCAGGCAAGCACCTTGTGCTAATAAGTGAGTTTGAGGTCTCATTGGGACCATTTCTGTAAGCTGAAACAGGCAGGAGACTGGCATCATGCTGGGCAGAGAGATGGGCTAAATACACAGCTCAGTGTTTCAGATAATCACTAGCAATAAATTTACCTTTCGGAGTCTAACTGTAGCGGGAATCTGGCCTGGAGGTTGGCTTTAGTTGCAGAGAGGCATAAATATCCCATCCTTGTGGTCCTGGGCATTGAACACTGAATCCTTAGCCAGGGTGGAGCAGGGCTGGTTTCAGTGCTGCTGAGCAAATTTACATCACTCCAGCAAGACCCTAAACCCTGGCTGGTGTCAATCCAAACCAATCCCATAGCCATGTGAATTGCAACCATTTCAGGATTTGGCCTTGGGTCCTGTCAGGTTTTTTCTGCTCTGTTATCTCTTTTCATAAAAAAAGAGGAAAAAACAAACCTCTTCTTTTTTACTCCTTTATTCCAGTCTAAATTCATTCCCACGTTCTGACCTCAATTTAGCAGACACCTCCCAAGGCTGGAGGATAAGTAATTGCTTTTTGGTGCCTCGCCTACCCCTTGCATCCGGGTGACTGCTTTCCCTCCCCACCAAACAACTGTCTGCCAGCTGCTGAGCCGCAGTGAGGCCAGGGCAGCGCTCGCAGGCCTGTTGCTGGTGGGCTCTGGCCCCACATTCCCTGCCTGCATTAATCCCCACTGTTCCTGCATTAAGCAAGCTCCCAGATGTCTGTATTCAAGGCGCAGATTCCTCCCTGCGTCAGTGCGGTGCTCCGCACGGTTCAGGCTGCAACGGTGGAGTGAACCATGCCAAATAGATTTGTCAAGTCTGCCGCAGCTTGATTTGGTGCCATAAGGAGCAGGGAGGGAGGGGAAGGTGTGGACAGACAGGGACTCTCTACTTCTCTATATACATGCAGATATATACATATATATATAGACACATACATATATACACACACATACGTATATCTGCACATACACACATATATATGCACATGCACACATAGGCATATGGGGTGTATCAAACACTGCTCTGAATTTCTACCGGCTCTGTGGGCCAGAAGCAAAGCTTTGCCATGTATAGGTGGGTCAGCTAACATTCACATCTTCATCAGGGAGCTAAAGCAAGAGAAAACCAGCAAGTGTGGGAGGGGTGGGGAGGGGATGATGCTCTCTGCAGAGGATGGGGAGCTCTGGCTTCTTCTCTTATGCCCCCTGCTGCCCCTCCTTCCAGTATTTCAGATGAGAGTTGAGCCAGGGTGTTTCCCTGCAAAATGTGATGGCTCACCTTTGAGTCCCCAGCTGCTGGCACTCGACAGCAAGGGAAACGGGAAAGGCAGGATGGAGCAGAGGAAAACATGATTAATATGTGCTCGCAGCAGACACGGCTGGCTGGGCTGTTTCCGTGCCAAGCGCTGCTGTGCTTCTGGGATGGGGAAGCAGTGGGAAGGCAGCCGGCAGGAGTGAAACCCCATTCTCATACCCATCCCTTCCCACCCCACCTTATCCCTGCCAGGCTTTCCACCTGCCTGGCAGCCCACTCCCCCAGCCCAGCACACTCCAGACCTCCCCCTGTCCTTTTCTCAGGGGTGGGACCAGGGGGAGAGGCCAACCGGGTGACCTGGACAAAGATGAAGAGCTGTCTTACTATGTGTCACCTGAGGGAGGAGAGCGGCCACCACGACATGTTGCCCCATACTCGCCCCATATTACTCACTAGCATGTCCCCATGGGACAGGGCCAAACAAACTCTGCTGCAGAAAGGCTAGTCCAGCTCTTGCCCTCTCTGTTGCATCCACCTCTGTTATCTTCCAGGCAGCGGCCCTGGTGTGCGTGCCAAGATCTTATCTAGTGGTTTGAAAATGTCTTTAAAAAACAACAACTCTTCTTGAACTCAAGGAAGGAAAAGAGCACCTGGCAGGATTTGACCTTTTGATTTTGACCATTTTCTTCACCTAGCAGGATTTGACCTTTTATTATTGTCCATTTTCTTTGGACAGATTCAGCTATTGAGGATTTTATCAGAAAACAAAGTGCTCGTCCATTCTGATCCGCCTCCTCCTTCTTTGTAGGTCTCAGGTTCCAGCTCCTGTGTGGTCTGAGCCACTCTGTCTTAAAAACTGTGAAGATCAGCTCATCTAGTGGGTGAGGGACTGGGAGATGGGATGGATTTCAGGATTTGGGGTGGGTTGGGACCATGATGAGTGCTCTTGCTGCCTTCATTGCTCTGTGTGTAAAATGAGAGGATGCAACTGAAACATTTGCTTTCAGAACCTGTAGAAGTCAATGGATGAGAAATGGCAGCAAGATCCAACTGTACAGTTTTCATTTCCTACTCATTTTGACTGCTTTGTGCTTGTTACCAGCTAACCTTCCTAGGTGGTAGGTGCACAAAGGTTGAATTGCTGCAAAGAGCCAAATATCTCAACTCTACATGGAGCTGGGGACATCAGAGGTGTTTGGTGCTGGCAGGCAATATTGAGGATGATTCTTTGGAGACCTTTGTGCCTTCTCTTAGGAGTGTTTCTCTGTCTTTTCAGTTCTTAATCGGGTCTCCTGTATTCATTCACCTGGGGGGAGAGAGAAAAACTTTCAGTCCTGTGGGGTTTTTATTTGGAAAATTCAGGAAAAGCTCGCATGATCAGCCACAATGCCACAAGTGCTTCTGCACAGAGACATCATGGTGCAGAGGATTTGCCCAGAAGCATCCAGGTCCCAGCCTGCCTCTGCTGCTTTTGCAGGCAGGACAAAGACATCAGGCTTTGGGAAAGGCAGCCTTGCGCATTCACACTTGGTGCAGTACCAGGGGAGAATTACAGCCCTGGCTTTCCTAGCAAGGCTGAAGCTTTGTATTTCTAGGCCTGATATCTCCTTTGCAGGCTAACACAGTGCCACTCCTCCTGTCCCTGATGACTCCCAAATCTGAGTGGAGCCTCTCAAAGACATGGAGCTGGCAAGCCCAACCCAGCACACTGTGCCTTGCCCAGACACTGTGCTTTGTTGAATGTTGCCAAGTATCATTTTTCTTTTAACTCCTTGTTCCTGGATTTAATAAATCCAGAACTATTCACCCTCCACTTGAGCCAGAATTCTCCTACCATCAAACATGCTCCATTTTATGCCTTTCCTATCTGACAAGGAAAATAATCTCCCCTACTTTTCTCCTTCATGCTTCTCTGTCTAAATCCTGAAGCCCTAATCCTGTTAGCATGCTCTGTTCCAGGGCTCTGTCTCCACAGGAGTAACATAATCCTGCAGTAAATCTAGTGGGTCCAAAGAGACACATACATACGGACGAAGGCAGGGTTGTTGCCATCCTTGGCCTTCTCCTCTGCCTCCCTCAGCTCCTTTCTTTAGCTCCCCAAGAAATTGCACAGTGGCCAAGCAGCATAATAAATAGAGCAGGAGAGAGGTTACTCCCTCCCCCCTCCCTGATTCACTGCCTCTTCAACTTCATGGTACTTTTTGACTCCCTGTCCTTCACTCCCTTCACTCTAAACTGCCAGTGGCACAATTCCCATATCCACTGGAACTAATGTAGCTTCAGAATTTCCCCCATCACCCTATGACGGTTCCAGCATATCAAAAATATAACTTGTGTTGGTGTGGATCTTGCATGTGTATCCACACGGGAAAACTTTCACAGTCCTACTCTAGCCTAGACATCATCTCCCACCATTTGCTTTCTGCAGCAAATTAATTAAGCAGGTCAGCTCTCATTGATTCTCAGTTTAATTTTACGTGTAGAACTGCTGTCTGGACTAAAACGGAAGTAAACATACAGTATATGGGGATGAGATGGGCAGCTTTTTGATGCAGCAGAGGAAACGAGTTCCCTTGACTGTTTCATGGAAGGTGCTTTTAATTTGTTAATGGCTTTCCCATCCGTCTTCTGGCACAGTCACCCTTCAGTGTGTGTTCATGTGCATACACATGTGTGCTCTCTGCTGAGTGTATATCTATTTATCTATCTATCTCCCTAGATCACAGCCAGGTATTTTTTTTCTGCTGGTGTAAATTACTGTGACTTCTTATACTTCGATGGCGATATGTTGATTTACACCATTCGAAGACTTGGCTCAAAATATGTGCTGAGTGGGATGGGAAGCAGATAGGATGGGAGGAATAGCAATGTTCTATTTTGGTAAGAGAGAAGAAATCTTTGCTTTCTTGGCACTCCCAATTTCACACATTTTCCTGCTAGTTCTTCCTATGCTGTGAGTGCTAATTTGAGGCAGGATGTAGAGCCTGTTCAAGTCAATGGGACTCTCTCCACGGTGTGCTGGGGCTCTGAGATCGGCATTTTCAGTGCAGAGAAACCACATGCACAGGGTCAGACCCTGGTCAGCAGCATCGGGACCTGTGGACTCACAGTGCGTTTCCACTTGGGAAGGAGGCTGAAAGACTGGGCACACGTGAGGACCCCAGGTCTCTAACAGCACTAAGCAGATGCCCTCTGAAAATGGCCACTTTCCGTTGTGCTGAACGGGGTGCGAAGCCACGACTTGCTGTGATCAGTTGCGGCTTTTCAGAAGGAAGATTCAATGGATCCTGCCAGTGCAGCTGATACCAGAGCTGGAAGTCAGGTGCTGATTCTGCCCTTTCAGACTGGCAATCTGGAGTGCCATGGCCCAGATTCAGAGTTCATAGCTTGTTGAGTGTGATCTAGCCTGAGCAAATTATCGATTTCTAAACCTAAAGCAGAATTGAGGTTGCTCTCCTTGGAAGCAAGGAGGGACCAGGGTCATCTAAGAGATACTTTCAGCAATGCATGTGGTAGTGATAAAATTTTTGGGCTCAGTCCTGCTTCTGCTTTCTGTCAAGCTTGACTGTACAGAAGTCAGCAACAAATTATGCTGGTGTAAATTTGGATTCTGGCCCCTGATGCTCGTATGTGTGAAGTGAGCTAAAAAAGAACAAAACTTGAAATATGTTAAATCAAAAAGAGCAGCAAACCTCGTCAGTGACTGTTAAACATGCTGGTCCATATGCAACCTTTGGCTCATGGAGTCTTCACACTGCTGATTGTAGGAAGTGAATAAAGGTTACCAGGAGAAGACTCCACTGGACTTCCTGCCCTTGGGCATCTACTGGGGCCACCATCAGGAGCCACCCTCTGGGACAGAGGGGCCTTTGGCTTGACCTGACATGCTGCTCCTTGTGCTAAAATAGTTGCACCAGCTCAGATGAACATTTCCTGTCCTCCAGTGTTAGGTTCAGAGGTAAGGTGTTGTGTGTCAGCTTCTCTGTTGGCATAACACTGGAGGCTTTGCTGTGGTGTGTAAATATATACTTTCAGACTCTCTGTGTGTGCGTTGCCACAGGTTTACAAGACACACACACACAAACAGAGACACGCACACAAACATTCCTGGAGCGTGTTTCACAGTAACCACTCTTCTTATAGCCCTCCTGCTGGAAAAAAAGGTTATTTGGTGTCTGCTGAGCAAGGAAAATGATGGGAAGTGGGGTCAGACAGGATAAAATAGGATATTAAAAACATATAAACCATGCTGTGTTGCTAAATGGTAGCAGCATGATATATATTCTCTGGATTAGCATTTCTGCTCAAGTTCACATCAAGCCCAAATCCCAATTACCAGCCAGATTTGCAACCAAATCTCTCTGTGGGATGGCTGCTCCCTGCCTTGAAGGAGTGCTGTTGTCTCAGGTTGGGCAGTGGTGTGCAGGGTCAGCCCAGAGCTAACTGGGGTGCTGCAAACAGCTACTGTCCCTCCCTGTAAACACCCTCTGCATGCCCTGGCGTGCTGGATCCTGGGAGAAGAGCAGTAACATGTGCTGTCTGCAAGCCTAGAGCCACGGGAGGCTTATAAAATGCTTCTTAACTGCTATTTAAGGCAAGAGGCCAGGATGCTGCCTCACCCCCTTCTTCTGTCCTGGATCACAGGGATCTGCAGTTGAATCATTTGACTCTTGCCTCCAACAGGAGATTGGTGCCAGAGATTACACTCTCCTGCTCTCCTCTGAGATAAACTTAGTGGGAGCTCCTGTGCTTAGCACGCATATGCGTGGTAGGAGCCTGCAGAAGAACTCAGCCAATATCTCACTGTGGATGTGGCTCCTGGCTGAGGCTGGAGGATGCTCTAGCCCTGTCCTGAAGAGCCTGCGTGCTTGGAGGGAAAGCCAGCAATGCCTGCAGCCTCAGTCTGTGAGCTCTAGAGCTTTATGCTGGAGCAGAGAAAGGGTTGAAAATTACCCTTGGGTTGAGTATTTCCTTTTCTTCCCTGCTATGGCTTTTTAGCCTGAAACAGAAACACAAGTATGCAGTCCTTGTCCGGCCTATTAAAAAAATGGGCAGAAGGGGTGGATCTAACATCCATCTGGTAGTTATTGATTATGGCCATCTGGTAAGGCAGCAGCCTTTTCATACTGTGTGGGATCATAAACTCTCCTGAAAAGCTGTCTCTGTGTGGCGGGCTGTCTCCATGTGGCGGGGTGCATGTGTGCAGGAGAGGCAGAGGCAAGGGGCTGGCTGAGGCAGCAGCTTGTCACCCCAGGCAGAGGTGGCATCCTCCCTGCTCACATCACTGCTTTCACGTGATATTTTGTGGTGGAGCTCAGTGCAAGGATGTGTCGGGATGTCAGCCTGTTTACCTGCAGAGGGGAGGCAAGATCTCACACAGCATTTGGGGATACCTGGTCATTTGTCTTGGAGCAGCTCTAGGTTTGGGGGCAAGCTCGAAGCAGCTGAGGACTCAAAGTCCAAGGTGCCTTGGGGTGCTGTAAGAGGCTGTGGGGCAGCAAGCTCTCCGGTGTCCTGCCTGATAGGTGAGTCCATCCATCATGCTGTCCTGCCGGTGGCTCAGATCTCCCTGCCACCCCCTGGGTGCTTGCCCTGGTTGGAGTCTGTCCCCAGCCAGAAGGCCTCTCCTTGGTTTTCCCTGATGAGATTATTTTGACTGCTGATCTGGTGAGGATGTAACAGTATTTGTGCCTCCTCTCCCTTGCAGACATTTCAGGCCAACGAGGATGCCACAGAGGTGGTTCTCAACAAGATCCACAGCCCGCTGCTCACACGCTTCGTGCGCATCCGTCCCCAGACCTGGCACAACGGCATCGCCCTGAGGCTGGAGCTGTATGGCTGCCGCATCACTGGTGAGGGTTCCTTCCTCCCCTTGGCCTCAGCCCTCCTCTCTGTCTCTACAACAGTCTGTCCTGCGGTTCTGTCCCTTGCTACTGTCATGGCTGCTTGGGGTGGGAATGGTGACACTTAGAGCAGCATGGGAGCACCCATGGCATGGGATGCACTTGGAGGGACAGGGACCTAGGTCCCAGATGCAAAGGGGGAAATTCCCAGTGTTGGTGTTGGTTTAGTGTCCAGAGCTTAAAGCTGTGGAGGGAACCACAACCATCTCCCTTCAGCTACTCTGACTGTTCATGTCCTTTCCTTCCCTGCAGATTCACCTTGCTCCAACTTGCTGGGAATGCTTTCTGGCCTCATTCCTGACTCGCAGATCTCTGCCTCCTCCATCAGAGGCTACGACTGGTCTCCCAGCATGGCCCGCCTGGTGAGCAGCCGCTCAGGCTGGTTTCCTCGTGTCCCTCAAGCCCAGCCTGGGGAGGAGTGGCTGCAGGTGGACCTTGGTGTCCCAAAGAATATCAAAGGCGTCATTATTCAGGGGGCTCGTGGAGGGGACAGTGTGACCACCACTGAGTCCCGCTCCTTTGTGAAGAAGTTTAAGGTGGCCTACAGCATGAATGGAAAGGACTGGGACTTCATCCAGGACCCCAAAACAATGCAAGCCAAGGTAGGCACTGTCTGGTGCAGCTACAGAACAGGATATGTTTCTGACTAGCTTCAATCTGCCTGATGGGGTATTGGGAATTAGTCTGTCCACTCCCACAGAGTTTGGGAGTTTGGGTTGTCACCATGAAATCCCAGGTTGTATCCCCTGGTGCTGCTCCCCATCTGTCCTAGAGGCTGTAGGTTCCACCTTTCCCCAGGGATGACAATTTTCATTTCTTTTGTGGACTAGGCATGGGGATGTGGACATCACCTGGTTCTCCCAGCTCCTGCAGGTCAGAGCCCACAAGATGGTGTGTTCAATTATGTTTGATGCTAATTATGTATTTTAAGAGGAAAGTTGTGGCTGTCATGCTGCGCACCTCTAAAAGAGGAAGATGAATCACAACTTCTCTTTGGGAAATTTGCTATATCTGAAGTCTTTCTGCCACACATGTGACCCTGAAATTCCCCATATTTTTCCTATATCATTGGAATTCCCCATAAACTTTTTGCTTAGTGGTATGGGAGTGGTAGGGGGCCTGAGGAATAAATGAATTCTCTGCTACTGCCTGTTCTGTTTTTATGCAAACTCATCTGCTTAAAATTTGGGTAAATTTTAATTTTTCCGGATCCTACAAATGAGGGCTGATGCTATCTATAGTCCTCTGTTTATTCCCCACAGACTAGTTCGTGCATGTGAGCTGAAAAGTAGCAGTACTTGGACTGTGAAGAAAACTAAGCATTTACACTATCTTAGAACATGCAGTAGCTTCTTTATTTACCAGAGGATGAATCTGATCTCATTTATATGTGAAGTTAGTGGATATTCCCCAGACTTTCCCTGCATGGATTAGATCAGAATCTGACCCTTGGATTCTAAGCAAAGGCCAGGAGACATTGTGCGAGTTTCTTAGAAATAGCCTGTTTTATCCTCTTGAAACTGAGAAGGAACAGCCCAATTTCTGCTCATCTGGGCTCGATGGCCTGGAGTTGGACAGCCAAACTATTTCAAACTGTGGCTACATCCTGCCAGACACGAAATATCAGGTCTGATTGAGAGCATGTGAGATGCATACATCTCTTGCCTTTTCTCTCTCTGTAGCTTTTTGAAGGGAACATCCACTATGATATCCCTGAAGTCCGAAGGTTTGACCCTGTTCCGGCACAGTACATCCGAGTGCACCCAGAGAGGTGGTCCCCAGCAGGAATAGGAATGCGTCTGGAGGTGCTGGGCTGTGACTGGACAGGTAGGAACCCCTACGCCTCTGCCCACTGGCTGCACTGGGGCCATGTCAGGGACTAAACCAGCAAGGTGCAAACTTAAGGTTATTTCTCTTCCCTTTTGCAGACAAGGTTGGGGATTTAACTCTGCCATCTCTAAGACCAGGGAAGTTTTGACTACCTGTTTTTCACACATGGTATGCCTTGCAGCCACCATTGTTTTTAATACAGAGATGAAAACTGTCTAACACACTCACTGGGATCAGTAGAGGTTGTGCCTCTAACCCTCTGAGGCTCGGTGGTGGTGGTTGCTCCATAGTTTCATCCCCAAAAGCAAAAAATGCACCCAATGGGTGATTTGGTCTGATGTTAACTTTTCAGTACCAGGGGCTAGTTGACCCCTTTTTTAATCTGTTTTATTTTTTAATAATCTGCTTAAATCTGAATCTGGTCTCCAGATGTCAGTGATAAAGAGGTATGATTTCCATTTTATAAACACATCTGTAGAAGGCATTTTCTTGTAAGAATTCCCATTCTAGGAAGCTTAAAAGGCACAGAGCTTTTGTGGAGCCTTTACTACCATTTCCTCCTGTGATGTGCCACGAGATGCATTACAATCTCTTAAAGCAAATCACACAAGACACGTACACACTAAGAATAATGATAGTTTGTCACTTTTGAAGTCAATGGTAAATATCCTGGACTGGGAATCCATTGTAAATTATCTAAACTTTAAATCAAGATTAGATCTTACTTTAAATCTTACAACATCTTAGGAAGTTGTGGGAGAAGTAGGTGCCATGGTTTTCATGCAAGCAACAGCAGCTGAGGCTCTGTGAAGAAGTGATTGGGCAGCTCCCACACTGCTGCTTCCTGCAGCTTCCAGGAGTCTCCAGCTGCCAGATCTCTGCAGACTATTGCTGGCTGGTGCATCACAGCACTGCATCACTGCCATAAAGGGAGGCAGTCACACAAGACTTCTAACCATGTATTTGTCAGCCCTTCCACTGCATTCCTCCAAATTAGAGAATAAGAAGGATTTGTCATCCTCAACTTCTTATGCTGTTTTTGGTCTAAATTTTCTATTACATCTATGTCCACACTCAGTTTCAATACCAGTAGCAACAGCCCATGTTTTTTCCAGGCAGGGTGCTTTACAGTCATTTCCCAGTCTGGGTAATAATTTGCACATTGTAATGTTTAAAACTCAACTGCCAAATCACAAATATCCATAGCTTTATTAATCTACAGGCTTTGTAATCAGAGCAGGGCTTGTAATCTTGTGGATTCACCATGTCATAAAAAGCATTTATATCCCTGATGCAACCTGGGGAGCAGAGATAGCCCATGGCATTATCTGCATGCTTAATCCAGGCTGGCTACATGCAGCAGCCCTTGACAACAGCAAGATGTAGTCCTCCTTTGCTGGGAGGACCCAGGCGTGTTACAGAACTGGCTGCAAAAACCCAGGCAGTCGCACTTGCTTGGGAACAAGATTAAGAGATGGATTAAAACAAGCTAATTAAAAATATTTTCAAGTTAGGGTCTAAGCCCATGTGCACCCCACCCAGCTGTTTCTATTTCTTATCAGCCATAAACATCTTAATTACTGAGTTAAACAGGTAACAGCCACAACTGGGCTCAAAACTAGTTGGCTAGTAACTCAATAATTGGGAAGCAGGCAGTCAGCAATTGGCTTCTTTCAAAGACCTGCCAGAATTTTTCTTCAGAAGAGTGGCGAATGATGAATGTTCACTTGCAGCTGGATTTCTCTCCTTTGAAGTTCCAAACATCTGGTTTCAATTGCTCAGTGACTTTGCATTTTGATTAGCAGTTACCACCAGTCACACAGACACTCGCAGGGCCAGGGAGGGAGAGAAAGCGAGCAAGCGAGACCTCTCTTTTTCACTTTCCATTTCACACATGACGCTGTCCTGCCTGCTATTTTCATTATCTCTTGTAACCATCGTGTTGCGGCTCTGCCATGGTAACTGATTTTTCAAGATATATTTCTGCGGCTTGTCCAGGGCGATGCAACACTGTTGATTTACATCCGCTCAGCATCTGTGTCCCATATGGGACTTGGCTTTCAAGGTCCTTCCACATTGTCACATTTTAGCCATAAATCTCAATATACAGGAACAACAATCTAAAAAAATGTACCAGCTCTAAATAACTCTCAGCTTTTGATATGTTGCCTTCACCTGCTGCTTTTTCTTTTCTTTTCTTTTTTTATGACATTTTTCTGTGCCTGGCTGCTTGCAATTTGCTTCTTGGTTGCATTTGGAGTTTTATAGGGTTGTAACAAATTTGAACTTACAAATTAAAAGACTTTGAGGTTATTTGGTATTTTATCCTGAACAAAAGACAGCCACTGGGGAAAAAAAAAAAGATAAAAAAAAAAACCACTGAGGGTTTACGTACAACATGTTTAATAACAGGAAAATAAAAGGGCTGAAAGGAGCCTATGGAAAATATTCAATGTATTTAGCCATTTCCTCCTGCTTATGGCTTTATTAAATGATATCCTGAAGGGTGCCGACAAAGAAACACAATCACACGTAACTGAGCAAAGCTGCCTCTTTTTAGAAGTGGAAAGAATCAAGCCTGCTGTATTCCACTTAATGCACCCATAAAAGGAGAGTTTGCTGGAACCTAATGTCATTTACTGTTGATCTTAATATCCTTCCCTTTCTTGCTTAAATTTCCCCTGACACCTGCTTGGAGGTTCTTTCACATGGACCACATTGGAGAAAGGGAAATTGGACAGAGACCCTTTGAAGGCATAGTCAGGAGCCTGAAGTGTGAAACCAGATGCTTTCTGCAGTGAGCCAGAGCACACTAGGGGATCCTCTTGGTCCGTTTGCAGTTACATCATTTGTGGGTTTGAGTGACTTGTTCTATAAATTGGCACAATTGTTGGGAATGTTGTGTGTGTTTTTTTTAACGTGTCATATGCCTTTATGAAAGAAAAAGATGTTCTGCCTGTGATCTCACTTATCCAGTAATGACAGCTAAGTGGATTGCCAACACCAGTGTAGATTGTAGATTAAAAAATTAAGAGAAAAAGTAGTGTGTCCAACAGGAACTCCAAATCCGTAGAACTCCCATATGGAAACAGACAGTTCACTTGAAGTTCAAACCGTGCTGACATCTGTAGCGCGTGGAAATTTCATAGTATTCTTGTTTTATCTCTTCCTGCCATTTTAAGAACATGAGAAAAAGATTTTTTCCCTTGTTTCGTACTACCTGGGCTTCTTGTACTGTCTGTTGCAAACAGCATCTCTACTCCTCTTTTTTTCAGATGTAAAGCCCACTGCAGAGACACTGGTGCCCACTTTGAAGAGCGAAGAGACCACCACCCCATACCCAACTGATGAAGATGCAACTGAGTGTGGTGATAGCTGTGGAGATGAGGAGGGTATGTATCAGAGCAGCACATCTTTATCTCAATAAGTGATGGGTTAAGAGCTAAGAAAATACTCTTATCTTCCTATTAGCTCTTATACATAGGGCTGATTCCTGGAAAGCTTAGGGTAATATTATTAGTGATAGGCCAAGATAAAAAAAACCCAAACCAACCCATAAACAAAACCTGCCAAAATCTGATAAGTTATATCAAGGAAGGACAGAAGAGCAAGAGATAGCGACTAAATGTGTCCCTACGGTACAAGACACAAAGAACTGCTCTCCAAGCCTCCTTACATGACCTGAAGAAACTCACTTAGTGCCCTGTTTAGAGCCACCTGCATTCCAGATCCCCTTGGCTGGATGTCATAAATTCAGAAGGTGATTCAGAGGAGAGATTCAGACTGCCTGGTATGCAGGGCTCCTTTGCAGAAGTCAACTGTGGGAGTAAATCACAATGTTTATCGAAGACTGATGTCCTGAACACTTATCTGTGTAAGGATCATCTTCCCTAATATCAGTGGCTTAAAAGGTAGGAGAACAGCCTGGGCTCCTTGTGCAGGCAGCAGAGAGAGGAACAGTAACACTCCAGGCAAGATTTCATCCGCGCAGTCTTAGATGGCTGTCAGATGTACAGGAAATGGTTTGATATCTGTGGCACTTGCCTGCCTCTTCTGACTATGGAAGAGGCCAAATGTTAGTTTAGACTACATGCTGTGCTTGTTAAGAGCCTGTGCTTGGAGAGGATAATCTTCTCTGCCTCAGATCACTACCTGTACAAGCAGACATCATATTCTTCTGCTCCTTGCAAGGGCAGTGTGAGCATCTAAAGTTTGTGAAATGCCCAGATGAAGAGAAGAGGGCTTGGCAGAGCTGAGCAAGGTTAGTTGTACAGTGCAGTAGGCAGGAGATGCACTCCCCTGGGCATGACAGCAGAGCCTGGGCCTCAGCACTGGAGCATTTACACAAGGACTTCAACAAGAATCTCACAAACTATCCTTTGAGATAGCTCCTAGGACTTCTGTCACTTCAGCTTTCAGTCCCAGAGGAAAAATTAATGGGTTTTTAAATAAATAAATTAAAAAAAGAACATTAATTGGCTTTTTCACACCTCCCCTGGGGATTCTACTGTAGTTTAGTTCTGGAAATGCAAGTTACAGAAGTAGCTCAAAGGGCCTGATTCTCATTGCTTTGCCTCAGTGATAAGCCTGTGCAACCCTGCAACCGTTGAGGCACTTGGAAAACTGCTGAGAGGAAATTTAGGCCAGTAATAGTCTCTGCAACAACAAGATTCCTGGGTGCAGTCCAGGGCAAGAGAGCAAGCAGAGTATGCTGTGGAACGTGGAACCAACCTCCCTGTTAACTTCCCTCAGATTTAGCAACAATTTTCATTCTCATACTCCATGAAACAATGAGTGTGTTTCTCTGGACAATCAGATTTATGACAGCCAAACAGAAACAATGCTACTCTCCAGGGTATGAGAGATTGGAATAAAAAGATCCACCATCTCCATTGTTTTATTTTGGAGTGGGAGCATGTAAAAAAAAAGCCCTCTGCCCCTTGCAGCAAAGTTCCCTTGATGGCTATCACTGGAGTCACTCACCTCCTTTTGGCTCTCTCTCACTTTGTGGGCACTGTGATTTAAAACTTCCTCTTTGCTCAGGAAAAACCTGGCCTATAATTAGGCTCAGACGTGCATGTCCGCTGAGTGCTTGGGATGGATTTAGGCCATTTCTGGAGCCTCCACGCCTTATGACTGCTTCCCTCAACCAATGGAGCCAGCAGCTGGCTCACTGTTACATGCAGCCCCTGGCATGTGCCCGCCTGTCCACAGCCCTGTCTCTCCAGGAAAGCTCTCCAGAGCTTTCAAAGCTGTTGTCACAGGGGAATTAGCTCTGCTTCTGTTTCACAGATGAGAAGTTAAATGACTCCCAAAGACCATGTGGTGAGTCCATAGCAGAGCTAGAAATAGAGGCTGTCTCCTTTCACTCAGGATCCAAAAGCTTGAGCTCATGGTGGCCGCACATTTTCCCTGGTAGCATTTCCACAAGAAGGTAGGAAGCGGTGAGTGACAGCTCTCCACATTGACAGACAGCTCCCGTCTGGTGCAAGTGGCTAGATCTGTCACTCAGGAGCTGGGTTTCTGGAGCACTTGAGATTTTCCTTTTGGAGTCAGAGCAGGAACTGCTGAGCATGGGGCACTCAGGAAGCACTCTTCCCTGACATTTAAAAAGGCATTTAATATTGACCACTTTAGGGGATGAAGAGAAGGTGCTTAGATTAGAGTCTGGAGGCATTTGGTACTTGCTTTTATATTTGCTTACTTTGGTGGATTAGCCACAGGACGTGGTGAGAACATTTTGATGATGCAGAACTTAAGGCTGATCCTTGGAGCTGAGGAAGTGTGAGATAGGTTAAAAGCATCAGTATGAGTGAGATTTCATGCTTTCTTTGATATTGATGGCTTGCAAGCTATTTTAGTTTTCAGTTGGTTTTCAATAGCAACCCTTCATGGGTAGGTCATTTTTTAATCCAACTTTATTTTGCTTTTCTTTCTTTTTATAAGATTTCCAGCTCCCTGCAAACTTTAACTGCAACTTTGATCTTCCCGAAGACCTCTGTGGCTGGTCACACGACTTGGCAACTGGTTATACATGGTCTTTTCAGCCTACAAGCACCTGGATTGGCAACTCTGAACCAAGCCCTGAGACTGTGCCTGGTAAGATGGTTAATACCAAAGCAGGGAAGAGGGAGTTGATGGGGCTTTCTCCATGCAAACAGTATAAATGATTATCGCACAGCTATCACGAGTTTTGAAGGCTGTGCAGAGCTGAACATTTTCTTTTATGGAAGCTTTCAGATGCTTTGCTCTATGGTTCATGATTTATTTATAGGGCTGTGACCACTGGCATTGAATTATTCTAACTGTCCTCTTGAGATAGCCTTGAATCCAGCAGTGGGTTTTGAACCCCCTGTGACTGTGAAGGTTAGCCCAGGCTTTCTTCCACATCCTCACCCAAATGTCTTCTGTAGGATCCAGTGCTTTTTCCTCAGAATGCACTTCTTCCTCCCATATGTTACTCAGATTGCCCGTAGTCTTCAGATATTCTGTACTCTGGGCTTGCATAGGCTAGATTTCAATCTCCTCCAAGTGAAGGATCAGTTAAGCCCTAAGAATGCTGAAATGCCATCTTCTTGCTGTTTGACTTTTTTTCTCTTCCATGCTTTGGAAGCAGAAGATTTTCATGTGTGGCAGAGGACCTCACTGAGATGTGCTGGCATGGGTTGGAAGGCAGCCTGCCTCTGGCAATGTGGTTGATAGATCAACCACATTGATCAGCTTCACATCTTGGAACTCACCCCGAGACTAGTGCACTTTCCTTATCCCTCATTGACTTTGTGGCATGGTTGTCTTGAAGAACACTTGCCAGTTTCCTTATAACAGTAGACTGCGTCACTGTAGCATCACTTCACTATCAGTCACTGCCCGTGAAACTCAAGACTCCCCCCAGGGGAGCTGGCCGATCTTACCTGTCTTCAGCTCTGCCCTGATGCCCGGTGATTCCAGTGTCTGCATGTCATGCTCCCAGGGAGCCGTGCATGCTGTGGGCTCCTCCTCGCCCTCCCCTTGGTAAGGTTGAGTCTCGAGATGCAAACATTCAGGCGAACCTGTTAGCCACCTGGCAGAGTCGCTGGCCAGATTGGCAGTGCCGCCAGCCAGTTGGAAAGCCATGCAGCCAACACCTGGTAGGCAGTGCTAAAGAGGAAAATATGTATTCTAGAAACATATGGGAAGAGGAGAATCTGCTACATCTCCACACACAAATCACCCCCACACAAATGAACACATCATTTTTCCCTTCAGCTCCTGAGGTGCTCAGCTTTTTTCTAAGAGACACGGTAATGCTGTAAGTGCAGCCCATATGGACATCTGACGAATTCTTTGGCGTGACACAGGGACACAGTGTCTGCTATGGAGAAAAATATTTTCATATGTCAAGTGTTTATCTCTTCAGCATTTGAGTGCTTTAGAAGATTAATATCTGGAGCTCAGTGGAGCCTCAGGCAATAGGAGAGAACACTTACAGCCAGCCCCAGACTTAATAACCCTCCCCATCTCATTCTCTGTAATAATGTTTAATTAATATAAGTCTCCTGCAAGTAGGATAAAAATTACTTATTTTTATAACTCAGACTCAATTTTTCATTTCATTTCCTCTCCCCCGAGTCTCCCTACAATTAGTTGGCCATAGTTTCTTAGAAGACTCTGTTGTAGCCCAGGAGAGGCTGGTGCTGCCTCAGACGGCTCAGCATGCAGTTCTGTTTTTTACACTTCTTCTACTCTCTCTCCTTTTTCTCAGTTATGAATTGCAAGGTCTCATCACTGGGGCTGAGGCACGTTGTCCTGCTGAGTTCAGTAATCTGTTTTTGTGCAAGAGCTCTCCCTTACAGTGCTGTGCAGAGTCAGGCAGCAAAGCACTGCTGGGGTGCAGGCAGCTGCTCAGGCACTGCCGGCAAGTCACGGGCTGTACAGGCAGAGGAAGAGGACAAGGTAGTGGCTCCAGGAGGCTGAAGTGACTTGCCCATATCAGCAGAGGAAGTCAGCAGCAGACACCAAGCACAGGCTGGGCAGTCGTCATTGGTGCTGCCGTGGGATCTGCCTCCTGGATGGGTTGGGCAGGGCTGTGCCCTCCTGGCATCTCTGCCACTACCTTGCCCACATAGCACAGGGCTGCAGAGGGGTCAGGATACAAAGGTGTCACTGCCATGCCTCTCTTTGGTCCTGCTCTTAGAAATTAAGAAGGCATGACACAAAAGGAAGCAAGTATTTGCTTTTTTCCTCCCCGCGCAGCTTTTAAAAGCAACTCTAGAAACATGAAAAAGAGGCGATGCCAGCTCTTGGTGGGGACAGAATCAAAGCATTGTTTGGTTCACACTCCCCTATTCTTCCCCTGCCTTTCCCTCATTCTCCCTCCAGCACTTTGTTTCTACTTAGAAAATTCATGCTCAGACTCCAGGGAGCAAGGAATGAAAAGCTGTTGTTCGGGGTGGTCTTTACTTATGAATTCCCCACCCTGGGGTGAGCAGTTGGGTGAAGGAGAGCAGCTGTGCTTGGTTAGAGACAGGGCAAAAGCTAATAGGAACTCAAAGCTGCTGGAGCCCAATTTACCCTGATTTAAAGGTGCTGGCCCAGGCTAGAGGCCTGGCTGCTCCACGGTAGCAAGGAAGTGTGCTGTGCCTTTAAGAGCCATGTGGAATGTGTTTCTGCTTCTTTTGAAAATAGCAAAACAAAAATTAAAATTAAAAGGGAAAAAATAATAATGAAAGGAGGAGCCCTGGCTCAGTCTACATAAGAGAGAGGGGGAAGGAAATGACCATGGTGAAATATCCTCTGTGAGGCACTTGATTAGAAAAGTCTGCTGAGAGACAAGCCTAAATTCCTCAGATATCTCCCAATTTCGTTTTATGCGTTGTATGCAATTCCTCCTTGTCTTTGGCACGGAGAAGTTCTCAAGACTGACAAGACACCCACTGCTCTCATTCCACTATTTTTATTTCCAGGATACTCTTTCAGGCAGCTCTGCATTTCTTTTTTTAGCCCTGTGTTCCTTGGGCTCTTCGCACCATGGATTAACTCCAGCGTCCTTTCCTGCAGTCTCCCATTACACGTCTGGAGACCTCATTGGTGAAAGTGCACTCAGAGTGCCCAGCTCAGCAGAAGCCCAGCATGGTTCCAACTGCTACCTGCCCTTTGCAAGCCTAGAAAATACCAGTGGCTCCCTTTTCCATGCCCCCACAGGAGATTGCCAGGATTTTTCCCTCTATGGACTTTAAGATGCTTCCCATCCCTAGAAAGATTCCCCTTAGCTGCACCTAGCAAGCTTCAAGGAGCAACAAGTTCAGGTTTCAATGAGATTTCATCCCCCCTCCTGCTGCACGCAATGGCAGCATGCCATTGGTGTCAAGATAAAGGTCTTAAGACCTGAAAATAAATCTGAGTTGATAACTTGGGCACCTCAACTCTTCACCATCTTTGAATTTCACTGGAGTCTTGATCCTAAAGGGTGTAAAGATCCTGGGTCATATCCTTAGGTGGCAGGTGTGGTTGCATTGCTCTCAGTGATGCTACACTAATAAGCCAGCAGTGAAAAGCTGGAATGGGTGTGTTTTGCCTATTTTTTTCCTTCTCTTTTCTTGCAGTGCTTAAGCAAATACCTTGTGGTCCTAGAGGAGCACTGTGGGGTCTGCGGCTTTACCATATACTGCTTCTCATTTGGGCGAGCACGGCGCCAGGGTCAGAGCCCTGGCAGTGTTGTGAACCCTGTGTTGTTTGGCTGTTGGCAGCTGTACATGCACACAAAAAAGGAAGCACTTTTAACCTTGCAGCTCTCCTGACCACACAGCTCTTGGGTTGGGCTGCAAAACCCACTGAGAGCTTCTCTTCTGGGCCACAGCCTAGCTGCCTTTGAGGGTCAGGAATGCTGCTCATTTGGGTTGTGGGCAGTGCAGGGAAAGGTTTATTTGTTTCAAAGTGTTTTCAGCAGAGGAGTGTTTGTAGTGCTCTGAAGTTTCGTAAGAGCTTATTTTTTAAGAGAAACAAATGTTGAGCTGGTTTTAAGCTGATGGTGACCCCTTTACCATTCTTGTATTTTTCCCATGGGATCTTTAAAAGGGAAAGTTTCATATTTTTCCTGCAGTCCATGAGAACTGCTGCCTGAAGGCCTTGATTCTACTGTGTCCAAACCAGCAGAAAGGTTTTCATGGTGTTAACAAGCAGGGCTGGACTAAACTGGGTCTGCACTTACTCTCATGAGAATCTCAGGGCTTGTGCCTTGGGGACACATTTTGACCTCAAGGGTCAATCCTTTCTCCTTTGAAGTAGGAAGGAATTTTACATGTGGGGTAGTGTGAAAGTCAAACCCTTCTGTGCAGTGAGTGGGCAGCTGCACATTGTGGGAAGGAGACCACATATCCAGCACTGTCTCACCTCACTCCCCTCATGTGTGGTGCCTATTGCCTCTCAGCAAAGCTGTACAGGTCTCTCCAGACTGTTGTTTGCACAGTCAGGACAGCAAATGCTAAAAAATCCTTTGTGCCCTGGCCGCCTGCAGCATGGTAGAGCTGGGACAACCCAGCACCCAGCTCACAAGAGATTTGCTGAGTGTCAGCTGGGCTGTGGGAGTTCCCTGGCTGCAGGCTAGGGCTGGTCTGTGGCTGTCTTTGTGTCCATACTATCTTTCATGAGAGAAAGGGGTATGGCCATGGTCTGTCCCTGCATTTCCAGCAAAGCTCTCACTCACTTGGGCTGGGCTGGAGGCAGAGGAGAAGAAACCATTCCTCTGGGGTCACCCATTTGTTCACTGCTTGCCCGAGTCTTTAGTCACTTTTTGGACCCAAACACCAGTGACACACACTGCCTAAAAAACCAGGCTGGAATGCTCTCTGGAAAGCAAGCCACCATCTCTCAAACCTTAGTGTGGGCACCACTCCATCGCTTCACAGCAGTGCCTCAGCAGCCTGTGAGTCACAGAGCCTGATTTGGGAAAGCGCGTGCAAGCACGAGCAAGCAGCAGTGAGCAGACTGTGTGATGGAAGTGGTTGATGCCCTCAGTGGTGCGTGCACAAACACTGGGCACAGGTGGGTCTCCACACACCCTTACATGTAGGGGCATGCAGGGTGCCAGCTGGGCTGCCAGAGGACGGAGGATGAAGCTCAGTGACAGGCAGCTCACTTAGCATAAACGTCAGGCTCTAATGGGCATTTGATTTGCCAGGGACACTGCGCCCTCCCTGTGCTCCTGTAGGACTCACAGTTGCACAGTGCTGTTGAGGATATGAGGCTTAATTGAGAGGATGTAATGGCTGGTCCATTAGAAAGGCTTCAGAAAGCAGGCAGAAAGCTTGGTTCTGGGCAAGTGTGGGGCTTTATGCCTTTCGAAGGATTGATTTAGAGACTGAAATGGCAAGGACTTGGCAGGCTAATTAACACATAATCAAAATTGAGGGGATTTTCCAGCAGACACAATGATCTAGTTAATATAAATATTAGCTTTATGGAGGATTGACTTCGTTTGGTAAATGAAAGTCTGTCATTGAGGAGAGGCCTGTTACTGAAATTACAGCAGCAGCCTTTTAAGGTGAATTTGCATGATTTGCCAAAAAAATTAAAAATATAATAACTATCCAATTTCAATCTGCATATTCATGCAGCTGCCATTCCCTTGCTATCAGATCCCCTGAGGGGATCTGAGAGGATCTGCTTCCCGGGAGTGGCAAAAGCTGATGCAGCCTCCAACTCACATGCCCCAGAAGAATGGCATGATCAGGCCCCACTGGGATGTCCCCTTGGCTGTGACACAGCATGGTTGGGGTGGTATTTGGGGCTATGCAAGCAGCAAGACACTGCCTGGAGCAGTGTTGTAACCTATGGGATTTGACCGACAAGAGGTGGCTGCTGTTGGAGTGTGGTGTTGCCACTAAAGCACACTGCAAAATAAACTCTGCAATGAAGAAGAGTGCAGTGACCTTTGGAGGGACATAAGTGAAGGCAATTCAGCGTGGTCCCTCCATGGGAGCGGCAGCTGTAATTCAACAATATCCAGTGAGGGGGAAATGCAGAGGGCATCTGAACACTCAGTAGTTGCTTGTGTACTTGCTGCCCAACATGTTTTGCTGGAACACCTCCATATGTTCTGCTGAGATTCACGAGGGAAGGTGCTTTTGTTGGGAGAGAGGGTGAAACATGCAGGACCCAAGCACAGGCAGGCTGACCTTGCAGAGAGGGTGGCTGCTGTATCTTGTGCTTGCAGCCTGACCCAAACTGTGAGGCTTCATCCCCCGCTGCCCTTAATGTTCTCTCAGATGGCTTCCTAGCAGGAGGGGACAGGTGCGCCAAGAGGAAACCGCGTTGGCCAGATGGTTGTTTTACAGACCCCAGCTGGTGATTTATCCGGGACTCACTGCCATACGCATACGAGGGGCTCTGCCGTCATCTGGCTGGGGTGGTTCCATGTTCATACTACTGGCTCCCCTACATCCAGATGATCCCATAAATCTTCCATGAGATTTATGCCATAGCCTCAGTTGCAAAAGAGTGGTAAAATGCCTGAGCAGGTTTGTCCTGCCTTTTTTTGAGCCAGTGCTTTGAACTAGCAGTGCCAGTTCTGTGGGGGATATAGCTGGAATAGAGACTGCAAAGCAAAGTTCTGGGAAAGAGATTAAAATGCATTTCTGATCCTGGAAGAATTGATCAGCTCATCGTTGCAAAGCTCCCTTCAAGTGTTTTAACAGGGAAAATCAGCCTCTCAGGTGCTTTCTGTGCCAAAGGCTTCCATCTACTCTATCAAACAGAGTGACTGCTGGAACCACCATGCTCCCACATGCTGTTCCAACAATTAGCTCCACAGTGCCCTTATTCAGACAATCTCAGCAATTTCGTGGGGCTTTTCCAAAGGTCCAGCTAGCCATTAGAGTGATCCAGCCATTTCATCTTCAAATGACATAAAAAATCATACCTGCTTGTGCTCAGCTTTTCACTCCAGAAACTGGTACCAGGACTGAGAGCATGTGGTGCCCAAACCCACTGCTACTTGCAGGGGAGCAGCTGGATTCATCACCTGAAGACTAAGCCTTCCTGCAGCCCTTGGGACTGCCGGTAGGTCCTGGAGAACTCTGTGTGCCCCAGCAAGAGTTGGGCAGGGAGCACAGGAGATGGAGGGTTCCTGGGACTCTGAAAGATCCTGTGTGGCTGAGGGGAGCATTGGTTTTGGCTGCAGTTGAGGAGTTTCTTTGATTTTGCAGTCTGATAGGAATGGGAACAAACAGAAGGGTGGTGTCAACCCTGGCAGGAGGGATGTGATTCAGATGCACAGGCTCTTTTGTTGAAGTGTCAGAGGCAGTGACACTGGGTCCCACCAGCTCCCAGGGTGCAGACCATGGGAGGTGTCCAGCTGCACAATTAACATAGTCCCCTGAGGTCAGCTGTAGGCTTTGGGTGGATCTAAGGATGGCTCGCATCCCTGCACTCAATCAGGCTGCCTAGGCAGTGGCACCAAAGGTTGGTCCTGAACTTTGAGGATCTGGATTTGATCATTCTAGAGCCTGGCTGGTGCTTTTATTAAAGATTTGCCTGTGAGACCATTTCAGCTGCGAGATAAGTGTATGACCACAGTCTGATATTCTCCCTTGTTTGTTGTTGCTGGTTTCTTCTTGTTGTTGCTTTTTTATTTGAAGAGGCTTGTAGTGAATTACAAAAAGAGGATTTTAATTCAGGAGACCTTGATGACTTATTATGCCTTATCGCTCCTTAGGCATGGAGTACAGCTTGTTCTTTTTTTTTCTTCCTCCACTTGTTTATCTCCCACATCTCCTCCTCCACTACTACCACTCTGAGGTAAATCACAAGAACACTCCTCCATTAGAGAACGGCATGGTACTTTTTCAAGTGATTTCACTCAGGCAGGAGTGGGCAAACATACTTTAATCTTTTTTTCTGCTACTGTTTGTTGGCATAAAGTGCCAAGTGGCCCAGGTACATTTCACAGGTACCGGAAAATATTGCTAAAAAATGTTGCTCTTTCTTTATGTGGCCAGTCAGGGACAGATTTGTCCTTCACACAGTAAAATCAGTGAAAGTTCATAGGAGTGGATACACTGTTGAAATATTTTGATCATACATCCCAGGAGTCGACTGTTGTCAAATATTCCTGTTGTCTTGTCCTAAATTTATTTTAGAAACCGACTCACAGTGGTTGGTTTCAGTTCTCTGGCAGTGACAAACTTGCAACAGGGCCAGGGCCATTGATAGATCTCCCTTGGGCTGGGATGTCACCTGATTGCTGAGCAGCAGCGAGGCCAGCTGCCATTTCCTGGGTGGCACCTGTCTTTCAATGGATTCCAAGTTCAGGGCTCTCTGGTTTAAGTTTTGAAGGTGTTCTGAGTGTGCTTTGCAAACATTCTAAGTGCAGACACTGCTATTGCTGTGGGCACTGAAACCGCCGAGGGAGTAGGGCAAGCAGGAGGCAAGCTGCTGCTCAGAGCTTTGCCTGTCAAGCACAGCAGGCTAAGAGATGGGGAAAGGAAGCAGCAGACCCTTCATTTCAGTCCTGGGGCAGAGATAACCCTCCTAGGCTGTAGGAGGGCTGGCACATTCTGGCATGAAGCACCAGTGGCACTTGCCCACTGTCTAGCAAGGGCAAGTATGTGCATCCCTCTGTTGAGCAAAATACAAAATCCAGCAGTATCTGTAGTTGGCCTGTCTGTATCGCCTTGTACTGCAGGCACTGCAGTCAGAGCAACCCAAGGGACTCTGTCCTGATGTTGGTCATGATGGGGGGACAGGTAAGGATCACTTCAGCTTGACTTGGCTTTCAGTCTGTGCTAAGGGACTTCAGACATCCAAGCTGCAAATGGGAAACTCCTTGAGGAGGCTTCTTGTCAGAGAGGGCTGGAAACCACTGATCCCAGATGAAGTCAGCTGTGCCAAGGGATTTGTATCCGTGGGCTTTTGCTGCTATTGGTATTCAGATCAAATATCTCCAGTTCCAGTCTCAGCCTTAAACTTCCCCTGGCATATCAGACGTATCAAATCTCCTCCCCAAGGATTGACAAAAAGCATGGTACAATTTAAATGTAGTATTAAAGCAAGTGAATCCTCTGCTGTATTTATTTCAAATACCTTCAAGTTTGCAACCACCCAGTCATCACCTATGCATGCTTCACTCTTTGGGACCATGTCCTTCCTCTGGGCTGTGCTTTAGAGGCTCTTTTCCTGTATTATGGAAAAACTGAGAGCCAGGGTTTCATTTTGTTGTGTGTATCCTCTAAACAAGAAGAGTTGTCAACACCAGCATTTAGAAAAACCCACCTCAGGCTTGTTCACTGAGCTAGCTCCCAGAAGAATAATACACATACCTCCTGCCGATGCAATTATTGTGGCATCACTTCTTCTGACAATAGCTTGCTCCTGCTCTTTAACTTCTCCTAATTATGTCAGTCTTCATCTTACCACTTTCTGGTTTTGCTGTTGGTCTCCTACAAGAGGGTGGTGGCTGGTGAGGGAAGCATGCTACTCGATGCCTTGCCTGGGCTGCACAGGATGCAGCGGTGGCACAGCTGGATGAGCATACAGAGGGTGCTGGTGTGAGACCCCACTTCTGCAGGCATGAGGCTGCACTGCCAAAGCCACCTGGCAGGAGGTGAGACCCTTGTTGCCAGTGGCTGCAGAAAATAATATAATGTTGTTTTCCTCTCTGAACAGATGTCAAGAATTACCTGCAGCTGCAAAGCAGTGGAAGGCGGGAAGGACAGCGAGCCCGACTCATCAGCCCCACCATCTATCTGCCCCAGAGTGCTGTCTGCATGGTTTTTCAGTACCAGGCATGGGGCAGCAATGGGGTTATGCTACGGGTCTGGCGGGAAGCCAGCCAGGAGCACAAGGCACTGTGGGTCATCACGGAGGACCAAGGGGAGGAGTGGAGGGAAGGTCGCATCATCTTGCCAAGCTACGACATGGAGTACCGGGTAAGATGCTCAGGAAAGGTGTGATAGGCCAGGTATACATCTACAGCATCTTGATTTCAGTGTTTCAGAGCCAGGGCCCATTCATCATTAGGGACTGTGGCTGTTTTCATTGTGTTTCTCAAGTTACCATAGTAACTAAACGACAGTGTTTGTTATTCTGAGAGTGCCTGTCTTCTGCACAGACTTGGGCCTTTGTTCAGCCTGTTGCCTTTTATATTCCTCAGATCTCCCACTTTGCAAATACTCTCCCTTTTTTTTTTTTTTTCATTTTGTTTTGTGCATTTCCTCCCCCTCCAACTAAAGGTCATCAGATAGTCTGACCAGAGGCAGGCGTTCAGCTCTAGGGAGCAAACCCTGCAGCCAGGAGAAGTGGAAAGCTAGGAGGGAGCAGAGCCAGCTCTTAAGGGTGTCAGCAAACAGCCATTCTCCAGCCTCAGCTGCAAGTGCTGACATGGGAGAAGGAAGAGGGAATGTGAGCTCATTTGTAATTCCACTTCTCGGATACCATAGACCAGATCAGAGGGCTGGGTACAGTGCTGTGGGATCAAGGCCCTGTCCCACTGTCAGGAGGTCAGTGGAAGAGAAGGGGTGAGCTGAAGGGAGGAAGGGAGCTGTGCTGCTCGCCACAGCTGCCTGAGACCCTCTGGCACAGCTGTACCAGCACCCCGTGGAGAGGCTGCTGCTTCCAGGAGCATCTTTGGCATGGTTAGCCCTTCTGGGCAGCGTGATGTTTGCCAGGGAGCCAGGGCTACTGTTGTCACTTGCTAATGAGCATCAGCACAGCATCCAGCACTCTCCAATGCAGAAGGAAATGTACTTGCAGGCTTGAGGCAGCATTTTAATGACCACCCTGCTGGGGAGCCACGCTCCAGCCAGATCCCAGCCCTGATTCTGACTAAGGGAGGAGCCGCAGCTGTCAGGCCACTGACCCCTCCAAACTGCTGCTTCCCATGTGGCTTGATGGCCCAAGGTTGGGACCCACAGCTCAGACACTCCATCCCCTGCACAGTCAGATGCCTAGCCCTTCAGGGAGGTGTCCTTGGCAGGCTGATGTGGATCTCAGGCACCTCAGATAAAAGGGGGCACCTAATATGGGGAGAGGAAGTTTGTGAAATACATAGCCCTAGGAAATTATTTGGACCCTTAGAACCATAACATCACTAAGGTTGGAAAAGACAACCAAGATCATCAAGTTCAGCTGTTAACCTAGGCACCACCTTGTTCAGCATTAAAGTGTATCCTCAAGTGCCACATCCACATGCTTCCAGGGATGGTGACTCCACCACTTCCCTGAGCAGCCTATTCCAGTGCTTTGAGAGTAGGCGTGGAGGTATAAAGCAAAAGCTTTGCACTGGAGCTGCATGGCTAGTTTGCATATATGGGTTTGGCTTTTTAATAAAATACCAGTAAACACAATATGCCTATATAAGAATGATGGGCACTGGCTGACTACTTTGTGTGTTAAACATGAATATATCAGCATTAGCTGAATAACAGCATCCTTATGTAAATACTGCAAGTATCTCCACTCAGCAGTTCTTAGAGCTAACGACTCTACTTATTTTCATAAATATATTTTGCCTGTGATTAAGTAGGAATAAATTGACCCTTCTCCTCTAACATTTCAATACTTCTTATGTAACGATGCTGGGAACATCACTTTATGGTTAATGTAGCCGTGCATTTTGTGTCCTTCCCTTCCTTTTTCTGATTATAGCCTGGTTGATACCATGGGCCAAAGCTGCTGCTGCTGTAACTCAGTGTTATGCCACTTGAACCATTTATATAAGGGCCAGGGGGGTTCACTGAGTCTTTATTCCTTATGAGAAGCGCTTAAGTGAACAAAATCAAGCCAAGTTCTGCCAGGTAAAGATCTCTCTGCCAAACCCGTCCCTGCACATCAGATTTCCCTGGGGAAGGGGTGGCAGAGGCAGGGCAAAGAAGCAGGACTAGACTCAGGTGATCCACAGGTATGCAGGGATTTCCCCTCACTTTCCCTTGGGAGCAAGCAACCAGTCTCTGCTTCCCAGCTCAGCATTAACATTTCTGTCCCAATTTCTCACAGATTGTGTTTGAGGGATTTATACGCAACGGCCACTCAGGAGAGCTCGCCCTCGATGACATCCGGCTCGGCACTGACATCCCGCTGGAGAACTGCATGGGTATGTGCTGCCTCCAGCCATGGGGTCAGGGATGGCGGTGGGGGAAGCTGGGGCCGGAAAGCCTTTGCTCACAAGGTGTCAGTGGGACACCTCTCCTCTGCTTGAGTTACCAGGAGTTTCTGGATATCAGCTGGGACATCCCTTGCCCATTAAAGAAATGAGGGGGATTCAGTCTCTGGGAGACAGGAGCTCTGCCTGCGTTGGTGTGAGAGGAAGGAAGCACGTCTCTGCCATGCAAAGCCAAAAGAGCAGCACTAACAGTTACTGGGGACTATTCTGTGTGATAAGGACATACACTGAATTTAAAAGGAAAGTGCTTGACAAAAGAAACCAGCTGTCAGTCAGCATTACATGCTTAGAGGGGCTGATGAGTTCAAAAGGAGTCTTCTCTAACAAGAAAGAAAATAGCAGAGGGGTTTTACAGCAATGTTAACAGAATAACAAAAGAAATTTTTGTCCTAGAATTCACTGTTCCTCAAACCAGGCCAAAAGCCAGGTGGAATAATTCAATGTAAAAGACAGAGAGGACTTGGAAAAAAAAAAAAAAAAAAGAGCAAAAAAAAAGATATGTCCAGCAGTTTGCTGGTGGAGCCACGTCCCTACCCTTTTCCTCTAGCTGGCATGTCCATGCAGGCACTCTGATAGCTCTGGTTGCCATCTAGCTTGGGTGTGGATTTAGAGGTATCCCAGTGGAGCATGGGACCAGCAGTATTCAATTAGTGGGATCTGTGCTGAGACCCACCCACAGTAACTAGGTCCTAATCTTCTGCACGACCTGGGGGGGCATGTTTTACTGCTAAACACCTGCAAGGTGTCCGACCCATCCTGAAGCCAATGGAAAAAGTCAGTGGAGCAGAGCCTCTCTCCCTTCTAGAATTTGAAAGGCCCCATTCGAGGAAGCTGCTCTCCTCTCCCCCACCAAGGAAGGATCCCAGTGCCTCCTTACTCAAGCAGGACAAACACTCTCTTCAAAGAGGGGTTTCTCAGGGGAGGAAGCACCAGACAAATTGTGATTGAGAAAGGCTGGTCCCATGGCTTGCCATCGTGTGCAGGCAAGCAATGGCGAAAATGGTGCAGTAGCCAGGATTGATAATAGAACAGAGGACTAGGACTGCCCCAGAGATGCTCTTGAGTGCTGAGTCCCAGCTTCTTTGATGCTTTGAACTCTGCTGGTCTCCCATCTGCCAAAGGAGCTAATACTTCAGATGTCAAATTCCCTGTATTTAAGGCTTTACTGTGGTGTTTTAATCCCTTGCCTTCTATGGCATTAAAGAGAAGCAAGACCAATGATTAACACTAATAGCATTTCCTATCTGACTTCTTTTGAGCTCAGCAATTCACCTATCTCCAGGGTTACTGTATCTTGGGCCTCATGAACCTAAAGCTTAATATTTCAAAAACAAAAACATTAATAAATTACAAAGTTTCCAGCATTGCCAGCCCTAAAAATAACACCAAACTGCTACACAAAATTATTTTTCCCAATCTAGGAAGTTGAATGTGGATCTTATAACCCATAAGGAACATTTGTTTCAGATCATTTCCAGCAAAGGGCTCCCACTGCAAACTTTAACATAACTAAGGGGTCATTTCCGATTTCACCAAAATAATAATGAAATGGTAGAGATGCAGTGCTGCTCTCTCTCTGTCAGAGCCGTGAGAATAGCTGACTCCAGCACAGGCTACTGTCTTTTCAAACATAATCTTTGGAAGTAATCTGACTCCTTTTTAGCATGAAAGAACGCTAATAAGTCAAAATAATTTTTTCCTTTGACAAACGTGTCATTCGCATTTTGAACCCGAGTGATGATTTCCTAACACTCAGTCGAGCCAGTCTGCTTCTGTGACTCACAGGCATAATGCAGAAGTAATCTAAAAATAATCAGAAGCCTATTACTTCTGCAAGAAAGTAATCAGTAGTAAGTAGCGATTATTGCTTTTCAGATCCAGTAATTTGTAATAGATTACTTCTTCAAAGTATCTAGAAAGAAGAAAAAAAATCACTTGCTTTTGTTTCTTGTCACTGTGAGATGGAGAGCAGCATGGCATCACTGCCCAGAAGTAACATAGTTCCCATGTGAATAACAGTGCCAGAGTTGAGCCAGAAACCAAACCACTTTGGGAAATTTAGGGGGTTTCAGGGTTTCATCACTGGGCCAGGTGAGGCTTTGTCATTGGATGACTCAGCCCAGCCAGAATGGATCCAAATGACCTTCAACCTCAAGACATATTTTTCTCTTAAGTCTGTGTCTGAGTCGAAGCTTATTGCATCTGGCTGGTCCCCAGCTGAGCCGGGTTTCTCCCTGTCCTGGTGAGGTTGGCTGGTTCTCTGTGCTGTTCCCATTGAGTGGCTTCTGTGGGGCACAGCCACATGCCTGCTCCACTTGGTCACTGCAGATCAGTAGAGACATGAACGAGGGGCCTTGTGTGTCATACTCCCCTCTCTAATACTAGTTTTTGTTTCTCCTTTGCAGAACCCATCACGGCTTTCCCAGGTGAAAACTCGTACTTTCCAGGTAAAACTGCACTTCTCTCAGTGGTTTTATTCTGTTGGCATGGGCTTTTACATCGAAGGAAAGCAATGTGTGTGCTTGTACAAACAGCAAATGATCTGAGCACTGAAATGGCAAGTGTGTACTAAACCTCCCCCGCCACAGCAGCAGGAGGTGGCACCCTGTGAATCCTGCTAGGTGACAGGGCAGGCAAGCAGGTAAGTCCCCCTGTCTTGGGACTGAATAGCATTAGGAAACCATCACAAGAGGCACTCAGCCTCCTGAAGAGCAGCTAAGCTCAAAATGGGAAAGCTGAGGAGTAGTTTTCAACTGACTTAAATGAAAAAAAAAAGTAGCCAATTAAAGTGAAATCTGGTGGCAGTAACTCACATTATTGTGAGGGAAGGTGGTTCTCCAGTTCATAGATGGTCTGGCAGTGGTGGTGTTTGACATGCTGGTGAAAGAAGGTGGGACCGGTCTGCTTGGAAGGGGAAAGGAGTTGGGAGGTAGAAGTGGGAGAGCAAACTGCCATGAGGAGCTCTGAAGGTGACAGTCAATAAAAGGAAAACAAGGTGAAATGGTGCATTTAATAGCTTAATACTAACCTGGAGCACAGAAACCAGCATTTCTCTGATCAAACCTACAGAGTAAGAGAAAAGGTGAGGAACTCTGAAAAACTGCCTTTCCCCTTAAGCAGTCAGTAGGGATGCTGTTTGTCTTGCTCTGGGGTGGGAAAAGCTATCTGCTTTTGCAGAGAAGATGAGTTTAGTCTGAGGGGGGTTCCCTGTGTTTTGATTTTGGATTTTGTTTTCCTGCCTGCCTTTTCAGCAATGTGTCTGAGGGTTTTGTTGTGATGAAGAGCAAAGTTGGGGCTCCCCTTAACTTTAAAGTTGTTTTGTCAATTCAGTCATCATGCCCTTTGCTTTTGCTTGAACGTGATGTCTGTACTCTTTCCCTCCCCTACTATGCCGGTGAACTGTAAGGTATGGCTGGACTCTACCCTAGAAGCAACTGCATTTCCGTGTGGGCAAAGCTGTCTCTTATGGGGTATGTGCACTGGGATCTGTGGCAGTAAAGGAAAAGTAAACAGACTGAAGTCAACTCCATCCCTGGGGATGCAGGCTGTGGAGTGTTGCCAACGTGAGGGACAAGTGCAAGGTGTAACACTGTGTTTTACAGTCATACCCATACTGTAACATCTAGGAATTTAGGTTTGCTTATTTATAGGCTGCTTATTGATCTGATATTCAGGCTTGTGACGTTACTGAAAAGCTGCTGCAGTATTCTCAGCTGACAGTTAAAGCCTCACAACCCTTCCTTTCTTACATCGTTGCTCTGTGTTCTCCTAAGCCTGGTCTGGTATCTATTTTGTGAACACCATCCTTGTCTTTTGTTACATGTGTGTTATCTTCAGTTTGAACCTCTCTCTGGGTCCTCACACTGAGTTTGTTCTAAACTGCTGCTAACTCATGTTGTTTCTTTTTCCTTTCACCCCCTGCCCTGCTGCCTATGTGCCTCCATTTCCCCATTGTATTCCCCAGGGCACACTGGCTGGGTAACGACAGTGAGGTCCCTGAGCAGCACGGGCAGATGCTGTTACAGGCACACCTCCCCTTCACACTGGAACTTGCCAGCTTGTTCCAGTGGCTCCTGCCCATTCCTGGCTCCCTCAAGGACATCCTAGGATCGGTCCTAACAGGGGAGCAATTGCAGAAAAAGGTTGAGAAGGTTTCCCTGGATGACAGGCAGGAATGGATGGCACAGAGGGATGGAGTGACCTGGGAAAGAGCAAAATGCAGAGGGAAAAGATGAAGAAGTAAGACTGGAGGCAATTACATGATAATAATTAAAATGAGGGAAAGACAGAGATGCCCAGCAGAAGGAGAGGGTAAAATGAGGGGAAGAAATCCCTGGCTGGATAAAAAGGAGTTGGAGAGGAAAGACTATGCAGAAATTACTATGTTCTATAGCCCCCACCCCTGCAATTACATGATGAGCTGACAAAGTCAGATGCCATTAAAAATAATAGCAAATCCTTCCTCTCCTGGCTTGTGAGCAAAGCTGAAAATATGCACCTTACAGGCTCCAGGATCACAAGGCAAATAATAAGAAGAGAACTGCGTAGGTGGAATACGTTTCAGCTAGTGGGTCGGGATCTTACAAGACCAGTAAGTGTGTTTAAACTGTGCTGCATTTGAGAGTTGATGCATTTCACCCTTAAAGAAAGGGTATAACAAGTGTCTGGAAGCAAGGAATTAGATAAATACCAGGCTAAAAATAAGAGATGTATTCCAAAGAATGTGGAGGCAAACCATGGGAAGAATTCGCCTTTGGGACTGGTGGATTCTCTCACACCAGGTATCTTGAAATCAGATATCTTCCTGGAGGAATGACAGGTGGCAGTTATGGGGTTGAGGCTGACACTGGTTTTGTAGCATTCAGATTAGATGAGTGTAATACTTGCTTTCATCTGTGCCATCTGTGAAAAGTCCAGCTGTGTTGCTTGTCCACAGCAGTTAATGTCAGTGATTTCGGAAAGGAATATTACCTGTGACACGGAAGTGGCAGAGCAAGGCAGGCAGCCCTCTAGGAGGCTCTCTGGAAAGGGTTTTCTCCTTTTCTTCCCAAGATGACTTATGCTTTTCCTTCTTTTGGGTTTTGATTCTTGCTGCAGAGCTCCAAAACTGATCCCTGTAGAGTCTTCCCTATTGGAAAGAGGATGGGGCTGTACCTGGACAGGTGGGAGGTGTGAGCACCAGCAGCACACCCACACGAAATATCCACCCTGGAGGGATTAAATCCAGTTTCCATTGACTGGTGTCCCAAGCCATAAACACAGCAGCCACAAACTTGACAGCAACAGCGGGAGGCAGTTCTTTATTAAGACAAGAGCACTAGTGAATAAATGAGGAAGGGCAAGAGTGTGTGTGTGTGGCGGAAGGCAAAGGGGAGTGGAAAAATTATTAAGTTAGGAAGATGGATTTTTTTTTCCATCTCCCTGAGCAATGAACTTTTCCACTGATATAACAGAAAACTTGCAGAGAGCATTAGAGCCAGTAAAAACAGAGCAGATAACATCAGTGCTGTGTGCTGAGTGGATGGGCAGCTATATTTAGTGGCTGGCAATGTAAGGAAGAACAATCATTAATGTTGGGAATTGGCTTCGTTAGGGCTTAGAGACAACTGAGTGTGATTCCTTAATGACTTCAGTTGCTAAATGAACTCTCCAGACTTCTGCTATCTCCTCAGCAGGGCCATGCAGTGCGGAAACGGGGGCTAAGGAAGGGCTCATGCTTGCAGCCCTGGCTGTTGCACAGGGACATCTGGAGTGGGTCAGGGCCAAGCAGGGGTTGGCTTCCAGCTGCTTTGAGATCCTCAGGGATCCTTCCCACAAGCGGGATCATCTGGGGCGCATCATGCTGCTTCCCTCCATCCCCAGGCAGACAGCGGTGCATGGGCAAAGGGCAGACCCCCCTTTGTGCTCCCAGTCCTCTGGTGGACAATATACAGCCATCAGGAGGAAACCTTCCTCCTGCTCTCTTGAGACTCAGGAGCTGTTGGCATCCCTGGCACCTGCCCCCTTTCCCCACCCCAGTTTCCACTGGTGGGGCCTGGTGCATATCAGTGGTGTGAGAGGCTGTTCACCCATAAATCTCTCGCTGGAGCAAGGTGCTATGTAAGCAGTTGTGTCACTAAGTGTAAACACAAGTGGCCTCTACACAGCGAGCAGCCCCACAATCTTTGCAGGGGTCAACCCTGCACCCCGGTGCTGTCAAGCACAGGCAAGGTGTTGCTGATCCATTGGGGATGGTGGTGGGTCACATTTGGGTCTGGGGCGGCTTGCCCAGCTGGATCTGTGGTGGGTTATCAATGCAGCTCAAGGCAGCATTGAACATGCTCAGCCTCATAGGGAACAAGCAGCAGCCCCCATGGGGTGTCCCACACTGCCACCCCCCATAGAGACAGGCGAGGGGCAGCAGCTGCTTGGGGAAGTGCAGGGATGTGCTGCTTTCATTCCCCCCACCAGGGTGGCCAGTGGAGGTAGAGAAGGAGGTCAGAGGGCTGCCTACTCCCTACCTGTGCCATCCCCAACACACAGCCCACCCTGTATCCATGTTCTGCAGGTGCCGTTGGAGGGCAGGAGGGACAGGACCACCCCCATTCCTGATGGCAAGGGGCAGCTGGGGTGAGATGGGTCGAGGGTGGCATATCTGGCAGTTAGCCTTCTCCTGAGACATCCGAATTTCTTGCCTTCAGTGACAAATATGTGGGTGGTTCCCAGCCTCCTGCTCTGTAAAAACAGGATTTGTTTTGCCTGTGTGGGTTTTTTTTCTAGGTTTTGAGGGGGTTTTTTGTTGTAGCTATTCATCTGGGTGAAGTGTTCATTCTTATTTTATACTCCCTGTGCCCAGGTTTTGAGGAAAGGGGAGGGAAAGAAAGCCTTGTGAGTGGCAGAGGAACCATCACTTTGCCTAATCTCCTGTGCTCCTAGCAGAAGAAAAGCCATCGCCATCCCAAATTTCCAGCCAGTGGCTCTGCTATTAGGGCAGTGTTTGGAGGGGAGGGCAGAGGGTGTGCTGCAAGATGCCCTTGCTGCTAGCAAAGCTGAGTGCATCCTGAGCTGTTTTGTATTTTCCCCTTGGCATCCTCCAAGTCTGCTCAGGAAACCCAGCTGGGGTTTGGTTAGCACAGAGCTCATTGATATGCTGACACCAAACCCAGCAGCCCCCAAAGTTCTTCTTGCCAGCACCTAGCCAGGGGGCTGCTCCCCACAAGCAGGCCAGGGGCAAGAGGAGAGGGTGAGCAGAGTTCGGGGGTCAGTGTGTCCTGCATCAGAGCAAACCCTTCAGAGAGTTCCCTGGGGACTCCAGTCCCCTTGAAATAGCCAGTAAATAAATGTGGTGCAAAAATATATCTCTCCATAGTTATTTACAGCTTTCTCCCACGAGTGTTGCTGGGGAGGTGAGAGCGGCGTGTGCAGGAGCAGTAGCGCAGAGCCGGTCGCGGGCCGTGGGCGTGAGCCGACCCCGGTGCTCGGTGCCTGCAGAGCCACGTGTGTGGACATGCTCTGTGGACAGGTGGTGAGGCCCAGCGTGTCTGATCAACAGATGTGTGCTGAGCTGTCCCAGGATGACCTGGGAAGGGAGAGCAGTGCCTTGTAGCCATGCCCTGCAACATACTACAGCTGCAAGAGTAGGAAGGGTTGACCATCACTGAGCTGAGGATGGGCACTGCCTGCCCTTGGATTCAGGGGAGGCATGTGCTTTTCCAGCCCTCCCTAGACATGTTGCTTTACCAGCATGAATTCATAATCCTGGCTTGCTTAAGATGGAAAGAGCATGAGTTTCTTATATGAGTGTTGGGTTGAATTTTGCAGCCCGTGCCATGTAAATAATTATAACCATCCCTTCACACTTTAAAAAAGAATAAGGAAATCTGTAGGTCTGTGAATGGGGCACCTACTGAGACTAGATCTGTGTGCAGAGCACTTTCAAACAGAGATCTTCTTCTCTGTCTTTTCAGTAAGAACAACAAATGCTTCTCCTTGTAATCTCTTTCCCAGTCTCCTGTAGTAACTTCCTTGGCCATCTGAGATTATGCTTTTCTTCCAATTAGGAACATGATGTGTTTTGTCACTGCTTGACAACATCTGCCATGTGGAGACAAAACCAGGTGGCTGATCTGGAGATGGCCAAAAAAAAGAAGGGAAAAAAACATTTGTTGGTGCCAGAAATAACAGTAATAATAGCGTGCATATGGAATTTGTATTGCAGTCCAGGCAGCCTGATTAATTAAAAGGGAAGAAAAAGGCCCTTGAATATGTGGGCTCAGCAAATGCCAGGCTGTGCCCTCCCCTAGGAGCACGCCCCATATCCGGAGGCGGCTGTGGGACCTTGTGTTGCTCCGTGCTGTACTCTTGAAAGCATGTGTGTTTCTTTTTATGCGTCTGCATGCCTCCCACCTAGCAACCCTGTTCTGTGTCTCCTCCCCAGGGGCAACCCTCCTGCCAGGGACCGAGCCCACAGTGGACACGGTGTCAGTGCAGCCCATCCCAGCCTACTGGTATTACGTTATTGCCGCCGGAGGTGCTGTTGTGGTGCTGGTCTCCGTCGCGCTGGCCCTTGTGCTCCACTACCACCGGTTCCGCTATGCGGCCAAGAAGAGCGATCACTCCATCACCTACAAATCCTCCCATTATGCCAACGGGGCCCCCGTGGCCGTGGAGCCCACCCTAACCATAAAACTAGAGCAAGACCCCAGCTCGCGCTGCTGAGAGCCGAACAGGAACAAGAGAGCAAACAAAACACAAAACAGACAGACAGACAGAAACTAAGACTTCAAATACGTTGCCTCAGTTTTGCACTTTTTTCCTTACCTAACATATGTGTGAACTCTTAGACATCTCCGTCCCTTCTCCGTCCCCCAACCCTCCCCGAATCTTTTACAAACTAAACTAATGCTGCATCTTGGATTGCAAGAAGAGACACACCGCCCCTTCACTTCAGAAGTGAACACTCCCTTTCGATTACTTTTCAAGGAGTCTTGGGGTGGGGATTTTTTTTTTGTTTCGTTTTGTTTATTTGGGGAATATTTTTTGTTGGTCAGCTTCTTTGGTTTGTTTTGGTTTTTTTCTCCTCCCAGTAGGCAGCCTGCAAGGGAACTTGATGGCGAGCCTGGAAGCTTGTGTGTGAGGCTCGTGCGCATGCGTGCTAAATCTGTGTTTGAGAGTGTGTATGGGAGTGCGTATGACTGACTGTGTATTTAGAAAAAGCCCCTTTTTAATTTGCTTATTGTTGCTTCTACTTGCACAGGGAATGCTTTTTTGTTGTTGTTAATTCCCCCCCTCCCCTTCCCACCTCCTCTCTGGAAGGTCTGGGATGTGTTTATGGTGAATGTCCTGATTTGTTTACTTGGGGAAGAGAGCAATGCTTTTTTGTTGCCTTATCTAGCTTTGGCTGGGTTTCTTGTTTGATAGTGTTAAATGTCTTGGGTGCAAATTGAGAAGAGGCCAGGCTGGACAGTAGGAATGTCCACCTCAGATGGCTAGAAGAATCCAGAGAGGTCCATAGATGTTCAAAAAGTAAGATCTCTACATCTTATTCTTTCTGCAACCAACATGATAACACAGCCATTGTATGGAAGAGGGAGGGGAAACCCTCCTCTTCCCCCACCCACAAGTGAATCTATTTGAAGTTGCCTTATATCAGAGAAGCTCATAATGAATGTTTTGTTTGTATATGTTAAAGCCAGCCTTAGGGTAACACATAGACTTCAGCAGGTCTTAGTGGATGCTAAATACTGTAGTTTCTTGAGAATTGAAGGTTTATTTATTTAATAAGTATCCTCGCTCTGGGTGCTGATGGTTTTGCTTTTACAGGGGGAAGGGGGAGAGGGCTCCTCGTTTTTCTGCTAGAAATGTTCAAGGGACAAGTATAGTTCCCCTTTCTGGGTTTGTTTTTTTTTTCCTCTGCCCAATTCATAGCTGCTGAATCATAAAAATTGCCAGTTGACTTTCTAGAATATCAGTTTTGCGTTTGCTAATGTTCTGCTTCTTAGAGTGCCAGTAACATCTAGCAAGCAAAGCCCAGCCTGTGCGCCTGGGGGGCCCAGCTATTGCTGCTGCTTAACTTGGGAGGCAAGGAGGAGCCTCCACATGCCTCTGACTGTTGAATGGCCCAGCATATTGTAGTGGAAATGCCTTATATAAATTACTGAATGATGACATGCAAAAGTGGTTTGAATCGTTAACCCTAATCTGTTTGCAGGCAAAAAAAAGTACCTCCAGTGAGCAAGGTTCTCCATCTTGTTTGTGTTCATTTGTGATCAGTGATCAGATTCCCTCCCCCCTCCTAAACTTGCTAGTGCCCATCCCTCCTTTGCCCATGAATATTGCATAAGATGAATCAAGATGAGCAGCTCTGTTAACTTCACTGCAGTCTTGAGCTTCCTTTTGGTCTGGGAAAAAAAAGTAGAAATACAAACGGTGCTGTGCATAAGTGGTATTGGCCCCTATGGCAGCAGAACCCTATCCCCAAGGGATCTCTGCTCATGGGGGTGTCACTCTCCCCCACCTCCTTGCCTTAATTCATGCAGCCAGTTTCAGCTCTCCATGCTGTTTCCACAACAGATTTCAGTGGGACCCCCTCAGCTGCAGCAGCAAGTGTCTAAAACATGCAGGGAGTGCAGAAAAAACCCAGGGTGATGTGCCATGGTGAGCACACTGGGGTGGTGAGTGCTCGGGGCAGCCTTGCACCTGGGAGCCGGGTCCAGCTCCTACAAGGTTTTCAAGAGCAGCAGGGACATGCCTGTCTCAGCAGGGCCAGAAGGGACCTGGGGAGCTCCTGTCACTTTAAAGGCAGTACCATTTAAGGGTGCCTGGAGAGGGGCTTCAGGGCCAGGGTGCTTTCATCATGAGCCTCCTCATCACACAGCACTGGTGTTGGGGTGCATATGGTTTGGGATGTGAAATCCTGTCCCCCTCAGCCAGCTGCAAATTAAAACAGATGTGAAATACTGGCATGCCCTTGCTGCATTATCAGGTCGGCATAAGCCATGTCAGCAGATGATACTGTCACATTTCCAAAGTCAGTTCAGTCTCCCTCGTTCAGATGATCTCCTCACTTTGACCAAGTTCACCCTTATGGACTTAGCAAGTATGCATTGGCATGTCAGAGAGGAGAATGTGGCATCCTGTCCTTCAAACCAAAATCACCAAAGACAAAACAGAAGGTCACTTCGAGATTTTTACTCCCAGTTCTCCCCTGCTCCTCAAGCCCTGACATCCCCAGCGTTGCCCAGTTGCCTGTGTGTGAAAAATATCTTGTGGAATTTTGAAATTCTTTGAAGATGTATTGTGTGGAATGTAATAAAATGATGATATTTTTATACAAATATCTGGGGTTTTTCTTTCTTCTTCTTTCTTTGCTAATGAGAATGCTGTTGATTGAAGCAAAGCTGAGTTTCAAAACTCCGTGTTTTCTTTTGGAGCATCAGGGCTATTTCTTTTAGCAAAGTGAAGCTCCTGTCCTGTGCAGACTCAGCTCCCTGCAGCACATCTGCTGTGTGCACCCTGCTTTGCTGCACTCAGGATCAGGCCATTAATAGCAGCTTTTAGATCCATTACACTTGTAACAGTCCTTAGTGGGACTTTTGGGCAGCTGGACTGACACTTGGGATTGTTTGGGGATTTCACTAACGTTGCCTAAGTGCTAAATTGCTCAATGTGATTATGCAGAATTTCTTCAGGGGGCCCCTGGAGACAGGACATCCAACTTCCCGGGGCCCCTGCGGCTGGCTCGGCTGCCGGCTGTACTGTCCCTGAGCACAGCAAAAAAAGGGTAAGCCGTTACTAAAATTAATAATGAAAACAGCAACGGTTCCTCTTCTGTGCAGTCCTTTCCTCTGCATGTCAGACTGTGCAGGAGACCTCCTCGGGAGTGGCCTGGGTGCCACAGCACAGAGTGTTTAGAGAGGTGTGCATCCCCTGCCTTTCCTTCACCTGAGCCCTCCCAACTTGTTACAGGGACCTCTGCTGCAGCAGTTCTGCTTCTTGTCTTCTCTAGGTGCACCTTTCAGCCCTTCAGCAGTCAGCAGCATCACCTTTCATGTGAAATACATTTGGCTGCCAGTTTGAGAAGTTTTTCCTTCCCTCCTTCATTTATTTTCCTTCTGTTATAATCTTTACACTGGCATACAGCTCAGCTTTGCAAGGAAACTTCCTGACTTTACTAGGAATTCAGACCATCAACAAAAAAATAATTCAAATGTGATCCCTCACATTGGCTGTTCAAACACAAGCAAAGCTTAGGACACATGCTGCTTTTCTGGGGGAGGGGTTTGGTTTTTTTTTTGCTCTAATTGTACAGCAAAGCCCATACACTTGTAATTTGCATTTTGTACACTTCAGCGACTGTTCAGGCAAAATTCAAAACAAATATGCATATGTGAAAAACAGGGAGAGAGAAACTAGCTGATGGCTTCTCAACAAGGAAGAAAAAAATTCTGTTAAGTAAACAGACGAAAAAGGAGGAATCATTCAGGGTCTAATTATTCCGTACATGAGCCACAGACAGATTGACCGGAGAGTTGGGTCCTGCTCAGGCTGCAGCACATCATAGGGAAGAAAGCAGCTAAATTAGCATGCTTTGTTTAAGGAAATAAATACAACTTAGTGTGATTTTGATGCAAACTCTTCTGCCAGTAACTTCATGAATTCAAGTGTTTACTTAAAAAAAATGGGTAAACTTTTTGAGGTAGCTGTTGGGGCTCTGTGTTTCAGGGAGCAGTATTAGAGGTGGAAGCCTGATGTCTCCTGTGTGGCATGTGGAGGCTCTGGGCATGGCTCCCTGGTGGAACATGGGGTGATGGTGTCACTCTTTTTATCTTTATGGTTGCTGCTGTGTTGTAGGGAAAGCAATGCCATGCGGTTGGCGGAAGGGAGTCCATGGGCATTCTCTGTAAATGACGGGGCAAAGCCAGTGCCTAATGTGGATGTGAGAGATGGAGCACTGGCTTGGCAAAGCAAAGGGCGCTATGGGAAAGGGAGGGCTGTGCTGTGCCTTGGCAGTGTCAGCATGCCCGAGATGGCTGATCACTCAGGCTGCAAAGTGCAGTGCTCATTCACCAGCCGAGAGACTGGCCGCACAGTTGGGTCAGCCTCCTGCCAGGGCATGCACCTGCAGGATGACACTCGGCACAGGGACGCCAGAGCCGCTTCCCTCCGGGCTGTGTGGGCGAGGTTGGCTTTTCCTGGCAGGGATGAAAAGCCTCTGCTGGTGAGTGCAAGGGAACAAGGTAGAAACCAGACTGTGCACGAGCTCTGATTTCATTTTTGCCCCTCTAGAAACCCTGTGAAAACCTACTGACTTTATCGGGGCTGGCCCCCACTTACTCTATGTCAGGGCAGCAGAGTGAGGCGCACAGACAGCAGGCAAGGCCCCAAGGCAAGCTTGGACAGCCGCTTGGCTTTCCGCCACAGCTCCTCCATCAGTGGCTTTGGCGGCTCTTAGCAGAGACTGCAGGCGTGACTGCCACTTTGAGGAATCGTGTCGTTAGCCACTGCGCTGTAAAAACAAACAGCAACAACGGGGAGGGTGATAAACATATCAGGATGCCACAGAGCTGCCAGCTTCTCCCCCAGCTCCAAGTCCCTGCATGGTGGCAAGTGCTACCCTTGCACCAAGGAGCTACTCGGTTTGGGACTGGTGAGCTCTAGCACAGGGAGCCGAACCTGAGTGTATCCTTACCTAGGTAGTCCAGCACTAAGGGAGAGGAAGAGGAAAACCATGCTGTGTAATGCCACTGTCATGCATACAGCATGCCACCACCACTGTTTCCCTGGCCTGGTGTTGGTGCAGAGGAGAGGTGGAAAAGCAGGGAACACTGGAGAAGGGATCAGGCTGCAACAGGGGACATGTCTGCTGCAGAGAGGGTTTGGCAGGGTCCTTGTTTGGGCAGCCACCTTGGCCATCTGCCATGTGTGCAGCAGGGCAGGGTGCCGCGTGCTGGAGGGCAGCACCGGGGCTGGAAATAGCTGCCTGCTCACATCCGCCTCTGCCTCAAGCACCCAACCTGCCTTCATGTCTCCAAGTGTTTTTGGTGGGGGGTCTAAAGCTGCCCAGCCACACTTCCACATGTTTTCTGCACATGGGAAGCCCAAGGAGTTCAGGAGGCTCCTCGGTGCCCCCCAGAAGATGGTTCCATGGTGTGCACTATTGACCACTGCCAGGGCAGCCCCAAGGCAATCTGAGAATGAGGTCCAAGGATTCCTGCACCACAGAGGGCGGCCAGGCCAGGGAGTGGCTGCTTGTTTGCTTTCTTTAACGTTCAGCTGCAGCCAAAGCACTGTTTTAATTTGAAATTTGGCAGTGACTTAGTCCTTCTGTAAACTAAAGTAGTTCTGTGTTTCTGGAGGAGTGGGGAAGACAGAAGTGAGGTGGATTTTCAGCTGGAAATAGAGCAATGAGGGATTCAGAGGGAGTGTTTCTGCCTGGTGCCTGTGCTCCTGCTTTGAGAAGTGCTTCCCCATTCACTGAGGGTGGGAGGTGTCACCCCCAGCCCCCGGGGCTCCCAGCCAGAGGAGCAACGTTGCAATGCTGCCAAGCAGAGCGGTGTCAAGGCGAGGCCACCACGGCTGCTCGGCTGTGTCAAAACAAAATGATGTGTGTTGGAGTCACGCTATTGCTGCTGAGAGAAAAGGACTGGGAATGAGCAAAGATAGAAAAGCAAGGATGAGTGCGGAGACAGAGCTCTGTCTCTCCCTGCCAAGGCTGGGAAGTGGCAGTTTCTGCCCCCGTTTTCCTGGATATGGCCTCATTTAATGTTTCAGGGCACTGTTGGCACTGTTTGGCAGCAAATCAGTCGTGCACCTCCTACACTCTCCTTGCTGGGCCGGATAGCAACTGGCCAAGAGGGATGTTGTAGCAGCAGGAGAGAGGAGTGAGCACGTAGATGGCTGCCTCTGGTCCTTTACACAGTGGGGAAACAACCATGTGCTGCTCACTTCCCCAGAAAGACCAATTTGTTGTTCCTCCTTCCTCCTACATGTTCTGCTCTTTTGTACCAGCAGGCACAGCCACAGACGTTACTGTGGAGTGAAAGATGGTAGGTAGCAATGCTCACAAGCCACCATCACCTGGTGCATCCCCTTCATCCCCAGAGCCCATGGACCCCTGCAGAAAGTGGGGAGCAGGAGCATGGGGATGGTGGGAGTGCATCCTGGGTGCTTTCCAGACCAGGCTCCCCTGTGCCAGAGCAGCTGTGGGCAGGCAACAAAAAGAGCTGGAAATTGCTGCAAGTTCAATATATTGTTTGGGAAAGGCACCTCCTACTGAGATGCTCGTTTTGTTCACCCAGAAAGAGTTGAAGAGGCGCCATGGCCACCACCCGCAAATGCCTCTCTGTAAAGAGATGTGGGGTGATAGAGCTCTGCCCCACTGTGGAGGGACCCAGCAGGAGGCAGCACTCAGTGCCTGGATTTATACCAGACAAAGTCAGTCTAGAAAGAAACAGCAACTTTTTTTTCTTGATGGTTGTCATTTGCTTTGGAAGAATGTGTCCAGGTTCCAGCAATCAGAACTTGGTGTTCTCTGCACCAAGCCAAGAGCTACTGCTGTGGAGAGGTCTCTGCCTGAGGCGGTGGGCATTGCTGGTAAGCCTGTGCAGAAGAGCTGGCATCCAGCACGTGTGGTGATGGGAAGTACATGCCAGTCCATATGACATGCTGAGCTCATGCTGAGCTCAGGTTTGGAGAGCTTTCCTGCAAGAAACACAGACATGTCTATGGTGAGACACCAGATAACCTTGTCTGCCCTTGTGCCTCCTTCATCTGCCCTGGCCCAATCCCTCCCAGCCCTGCTACTATTTTAAAACAGATGTACACTGAAACTCTGGAAATACTAATTCTCTCCTCTCCCTCCATGAGTTCATACAAACATGGTACTTAAGTCAGTCCTTGTCTTTGATTAGAATTTAATATTTCTTTTTTTCAGGTCCCGTAAATTAGCCTTTTAGCTGGTAGTGCTCTCAGATCCAAAAGATAATAATCTTTCTTGGCATCGGGCTGTTTCCAGCATCTTTGCTAACATTATCTTTTGGGCATGACTGGCTAGGTGCTCACAGCCATCATTCAGCATGCAAGCTTTAAAAAGTGCCTTTCGCTCAGGAGAAAGCATTCTTCTTTCATGTTTAAATACAGTTCCCCCTAACTTTCTTGCCTCCCTTTCTCCAATATATTTTTTTCTCCATTAAAATACAAACTAAATTGTTCCTGGAAGCTGCCCTTTAAAGAAGCAGCTCTCCACAACAGAGAGCGATCCATGTTTCTCCCATTCTGCCCAGCAGTTTGCAAGGGCTTTTCTGGGGACCCCTTTCCAAGAGGGCTGCTTTCTGTGGCCTGCTTCACTTGTGACAGTATTGCTGAGACTTGTTCCAGAGGAGCCTCATTGATGACAAATAGCAGGCTAGATTCTGTGACAGGCTAGATTCCAAATCATCTCCACTAGGAACTGAACTGAGACCACCAGCTTCAATTCCCACAGACACCCACACAGCCCCAGCTGATTCAGTTAATGACTCGAGAAACCCCAGGATGGAAAAAGAAATGTCAAATTATGTTTTTCCAAAGCTGGTGTAGAGCCCTGCGTGATAACATATAGTTGAATAGCAATGAAATGGCATGTGGGGAACAGAAGAATGAGGGCCTGAGGAGGAAGGAAAATGGGCAAGGAGGAAGATATCATTTAAGCAGGACTTAAGAGTCATATTAGCATGGGGAATTGAGCAAATTGCTAGACGAGTAAATAGATTCTGGGTTGGGCTTTTTGTATAAATGTTCTATCTTTTCACATTTTCCCAGCGCTCCTTCCTTTTAGTCTGGACAAACTGGTGTTCTTTTGAAAGTGTTAATTAACCAATACTTCTTTTTTCCTGGCTTTTCCCTCAAGGTTACCCGGGGAAATAACAAAAGGACCAAATTGCTAGCTTGTTCTCATACAAAATTTAGAGCAGCTACAATATGGAAAGGCAAATGACTTCCAACAGTCTTTCCCCACATATGGACTCCTTGGGCAGACTGTGGCCTGATTTCAACCTCTGCTCATCTTCGAGCAACATACAGTTTCTGTAGGGTTGTGTGGGTGACACGGATGGCAAATCTCACTGCTTGTCTTCCAATGGACGACTAGCAATGCACACTCCACGTGTGAACTGCTTTGCAAGTTATTTTTCCACATGTTTGGTTCTAAATGTTTGCAAGAAGCCCTCAGGCAGTTCTCCCAGCCCTAAGATGTTGCCATCTGGGCCTGTCAGTTCGAGAAATGTTGAGAAATCATGTGAACTCGCTGCTAAAGTGAGGATTTATGGAAGACAGTGTGCACCTATGTTTCTTCAACAATCTCCCAGCAGCCTCGAGTCAGTTTAACTACCTGACTCACTAAAAGCAGAACTAATCATCAGGAGGGTTGTGTATGTTCCTGTTGCCAGATTCACGTGAAAATTCAAAGAAATCCCTTAATCCCTTGAGTGTTGTTACAGTTCTGCCCAAGGAATGGGTATTTGGCAAGGTATCATTAGTACTAGCACAGAGGATCTCTGCAGTCAAGCGTAAGGTGGTGTTGGGGCAGCATGGCAGTCAGCAGAGCCCCCCGCCCTGGAAGTGAACCTTGAAAGGTTGCTGGCAGGAATTGCCTGATATGGTTGCCTGGGATAGCAAAAAATGGATTTGAAAATTCAAGAGGCCTTTTCAAGTCCTAAATATCCATGCAAATATGCAGAAATATTCTCTTATAAGGTTTCGAATAATTTCTTTGCACTTGTTTTTTTAGTCACGAGTTACATTCTTTGGTTTTGGTTGTTTATAAATAACCTCTTAAAACTCTTCTTGCCATTTTTGCACAAGACGCAAAGTAGTCTTGGTTTCCAACCACAACTATTTCAAGGGTGTGACTTCTATCGCTTTCTAGTAGTCCCTGATTTTCTGCATTCCTGATCATTTCAAGACACCTTCTCAGCTGAGGACCCCAAGTTACAGTCAGCTTTGAAAAGTCTTGGCAGATTGAAATGAAAAGACATTTTCTTTTGGAAAAGTGAAAAAGTGAAAAAATCTCTCTGTACGTAGAGATAATGCTAGGAAGACTGCACAGGAAAATAGCTTACTTCTGCTCAGATTATAGTATGTGCATTTGGTTACTAGTCCTTGGTCTGTGCTGAACAATAAAAAGAAATGTCATCACTAAAAGGAATTTGGACCAGAGAAATATTAATATAAATGCCTAGATATAGACACCCATTTGCCTCTCTCCCGATTTCAACCAGCTTTTGCATTAAAACATATAATGATGATACACGAATTCCTCAAATTACTATGAATTTATCTGAAACCCAAAGAGGAACTGGATCATTGAAGCTCTGTATCCAGTAAAATGTATGGGGAAAGATGAAAAATAGACTGTGTGCTAAATGGATCCAGCATTAGTGGCAAGTAATGAAAGGCACTAAGATCCTATTCAAAGTTGTAAGGGTAATACCCAGGAGTATGTTAATAGTGAATTATGGCCATTATGCAGGCACCAGTGACAATATTTTAGTGCTATTCAGGTTGTCTGGTTTCTTTGCTTTTCACTCTCTTTTCTTCTTAAAAGCTGGTCATTTGGTGGTCATGAAATGTGATGTAGTGGGAAGATCCTGTTCTCTCAAAGGTGCAAGAGTCTTCACTGACTTTGACCAAAGGAAGAAAAGAAAGAGTTCTTCCTCCTTCCATGAGAAAGAGCATTGTAGTAGTTTTAACTGTTACTTTTTTTCTGGCTGGTCTCTCAATCCAGTGACCAGTGGCAATAATACCCCCAAAAAGGCCTATTTTAACAAACAGTGCTTCCCATCTTGTTGTTCTAGTGAACTTCCCAAGAATGGAGGATGACTTTCCAAGCTCTGAGCAAGACTTTGAAGACAATGATCCAGGTTGGTACCCAAATGCCACATGGGCAATCTGGCAACTTGTGTTTTAGTATCAGATGCTATGATTACTCACAAACCTCAACTTTAGTCGGTATTAGGAGCTGTAACACACTTAAGAACATACACTGAAGAGGTGGCTTAGTGTCTGGACAAAGACATTAATTTTCTTTTCCTGTTTTCCAACAGCCAGCAACCTTGCAAGGTCAATATATTGTATTTGTGTTAGAACAAGTGAAAGTGAGCTTTCAAGCATTAATTGATGCTTGCATAGCATTTTGACTTATAAATGAAGAAAATTAAGTCTGAGAACTGTGACAGATTGTTTCCATAGCTTTGAACCCAGTGGCACTGGAAGGGCTAGAGTTTCGGGGGTGTAAATTGCTAGCATGCCATGTAAATGGTCTGATGTGTAAAAGTGATTTAAGAGTGTCTAACTTTCTAGGTAGTTCAGTGCTTCACAGTATTTCTAGACCCGGTTTAGTGAATCCTGCTGAAATATTCTCATATATATAGTTATACCTTTTTAAAGCTGTCACAACTCCAAGTAAGTAATGTGTAAAGGTGAGAGGGAATAAAAAGTGATCCCTGGATAATAAGTGCCCGTTCCACTGCAGATTACTTTGGATCGGATAGGAACGACACACTGTTCTCTACTAACTCTCCAGGAACCCCGAAGCTGGACAAAGAAAAAAGTTGGCTGTACACCCTGGATCCCATCCTGGTGACCATTATAGCAATGAGCTCCCTGGGCGTCCTCCTCGGGGCTATCTGTGCTGGTCTGCTCCTCTACTGCACGTGCTCGTACGCCGGGCTGTCCTCGCGGAGCTCCACCACGCTGGAGAACTACAACTTTGAACTGTACGACGGCATCAAGCACAAGGTCAAGATGAACCACCAGAAGTGCTGCTCGGAGGCCTGATGGGTGCCTGGGGATCACCCTTGGCATTGTGCCCCATGAGGTGGGCTGGCAGGGGGTACTTTTTTGCTGTTTTCTAAGGGAACTGAATGCCATAACAGGGAATGAGGGGAGTTGTTGCTCCTGCCACCAGGTCCTGCTGGCGAGTTGCACTTTGCCAGGACTGAGTGGGTTTTCCTGCAAACCAGACTGTGCTGGGCGAAGGGGGTAATGAGCCCCTCGTTTGTTGGTTCATCTTCATTTTCTGCTGATGCGAGTGGCTGGGATGTGGTGAGGGAGACTGGTTTACCTTTTGGATGTGAGAAACTAAATGTTGATTGTTATTTCCCACCTCCTTTCTCTGGTGAGTTGCTGAGAAGGCTGAGGGATTTCTTTAGAAATAACATACACACACATACACGCAGAGACCCTGTCCTTTTTAGACTCCATCCAGATATTGTTGTAGGGATTTGTGCACTTCACACTAAGAACAGGAAGCTGCAGTTTGCAGTCCTGAAAATGGAAGTATGTTGTTACCTTCAACTTTCCTTCTCCTGGTGGTGGGGGAAAGGTGGGATACTGGCTTTAGTGTCAATGGTAACAACAGTGCTTTCTGAAATCATTAAGAAATAAAATAGAAAGGAAACCCTATATGTAGAAGCACCTCTTTGAGAGAAGCTGAAGAGCCTTAAAGTGATTTGTGAATAAGAGCCATTTATTAAATCCAGATCTTTGATTGCAACAACTGACGCCTTCATCAGGAAGGCCTCTCTCTGAATCTTCCACCCCTCTTGAGCCTGCCATTTTTCTTTTTTTTATAATGAGAAAATTGCAGCAAACAAAAGATAGAGCCTGTCAGGTGTCCGGCACTTAGGCAACGGCTTTGGGAAGGGGGCTTCACTTGGGGTTTGACTTGAGGTACAGTGCCAAGGCCTCTCCAAAGTGCCAGGGAGAGAAAATGAACAGGGAAGGAGGCTGGAGCTGTACCCACAGCCCCTGTGGTAGAGCCTGGCCATGGTACCCACTGGCCCCCCTCACTTTCACAGTTCTGTCTTTCTCCCTGGAGCTGGGGGGCATGAACTGGTGCCACCAGCACCGCTGGACCAAACGGCTGCCGCCATATTCCCTTTGGAGCAAAGCTGCGCTGCTCCTGATCAGTAGCAAAAACCCCAAGTTTTATTTATGAGCTGTGCTTTTTTTTACTTTGAACAAGTGCCTTAGAAGAAGTATTTTTCCTCCATCTGATGATCAGTGCTGTATCAAACAGCAAGTGAGGCCTTCATCCTTCCCTGCAAAACACTCTTCTTCACCACTCTCTGCTGGGTAGAGCCCAGTAGAACAAGTCTGGTCCTTCTACTTTCAAGTGGTCTGACTACATTGTCTGGCAGCTGATACTTCTCCACTTACCACTGTGCTGTGGGAGAGGAGCATTAGGAAAACAAATGGAGAAAAAGAATTCAAATGCTGGGTCCCAAACCAATGTCCTAATTTCCAATTCAGTACAGACTGATCACCCCTATTAGCCTGCACATACGTAAACAAGAAACCTTTCCAGCACATTGGGTTTCCTTTTTCAGGGGCTCCTTGGAAATACCTGATGTGTCTTGATTTGTACGTTTCACCTGGCAAATAGTTGGGGTTGGGGATGGAATTTTTTTCTTCACTAACTCCAGAGTGACAAAGGTGTGATGTGCTGTGAAGCTCAGTTTGCCCAGCCCCTGCAAACACATTGTGCAGGAGGCCAGGTGTTTGGGGAGAGGAGCAACATCTGGAGAGGAGATGAGCATGGACACATGAGCAGTGCCACAGCTGCTCCTCGGTACTGTGGGAATAGGAACATTTGTCTAGTGTTTCATGAAGAGCTCCCTCAGACAGTAAGTTTTTAGAAAAAAAGAAAAGACTTCTCTGCTGTAAGAAAGACGCAGGTGTACTGGGGGAGCAGATACCAGCAGCTGCGTCATCAGAACATCCATGGTTCATACACACACGCAGAGACGCGCACACACAAAGGCCTTTCGTTTTTTAATTCACACTGTGCACCCGACAGAAACAGTAAATGTATCTCTGATTCTCCTTTTGAATCACCTTATTTCTTTTGGCATTCTTCGCAGACAAATTCCACAGGGGTGTTATTTTACTGTACAAAAGAAACAGAGGCAGTGAGAGGAAAAGTACCAGACCATTTCAAAGCTGGATTGCTGCTGCTCAATGATTTTTATCCCCTTCACATCACAGGAGAGGGGAAGGATGAATAGAAAAGGACCATACACTAGAAAAGCCAACTTAGGCAAACAATAGGTGAAAATATATAATTAAAAAGGTGATGTTATGGTGTCTAGTAGGCGTACAGAGAGAAGAGTTCATATATACATATATTCAGAAATAGTGTGTTTGCACACGCACGTGAATTCTCTGTATGTATCGTGTATGTGACTTATTCTGTGGGACTGACTCGTGTTAATGTATCTCTTGATCTGGGGCAGGAGAGTACTGCTGATCTTGGCACTAAGGTGGCACGGGCCCAGCAAAGCGCCCACCCTGCGTGTCCCACCTGCCCCTTGCAGATGGGGCAGGGCCCACGTGTGCGCTTGCCAGGTGGGAGAAGGCCGAAAATGCTGCACAGCCAATACCTCACTTACCTCTGCCGGGTGCTTTACTGTTCTACGGAAAACTGTGTTTGATTGTAACTTTAACGGGGGGGTGGGGGGGTGGTAGGGGGAAGTCATCAGTGCATTCAATTCATTGCATCCTCCTCTGCAAATAGATTAGGTTTGCTGATCACAATTCCCTCTGTGAAATTCAGAAAAGAAAAAAAACAGTGTTAACGCCTTTGCTTAAACAGGCTGTTGCCTCCACACCCTTCCTATGGCGAGGACGTTGCCGATGGGCTGTAGTGTTGGGTGACTTCGTTGTGTGGGAAGGTGCCGGAGGTGAGCATGGGAATTAAACCATTAAGAAATTATATGCAGAAATGAAACTTCTCCAAGGTTTGCAGTTCAAGGTATTTGATCGTTCACTGGCTGAGCCAGGACTTATGGACTTAAAGAGCTTTTACTGTGATTCTTCAGTGTAAAAAAACAAACAAAACAAAACAAAAAAACCTGTGTTTATATGATTTGTATAAAAACCTTTTAAAATTACTATTTAATAAACATTATGGTAGAGATTATGTTTCAGTGGCTTTTTTATTCATGAAAAAGCAGCAACAAGGAACCCAGACTGAGAGGGCTGTGAGTGGCAGAAACCCCAACAAAACAAGGCACCGCTGGAGGCACACAGGGCCATGCCCACTGCTCTCCTTTGCTGCTCACTGCCCATCCCAGGCTGCCTCTCAGATCAAGGTGACGTGGGGCTTTAACACAGCCTCTCAGAGCTGGGGACAGCTGGAAGCTCCTCTGGCCTAAGAGCAGCACCTGAGAGCAAACCCACTAGTGGACACAGGTCCCTTCTTCTCACCATGTACCACTGCCCAGTGCTGCCAGCAATCCCAGAGAGGAGTGCTGGTTTAGGCTAAGAAAAACATCATTTGGAACTAAAGTGCACACAGTGGGGGTCAGCCTGTACCAGTCTGTCCACTCACCAGGGTGCAGGTGCTGGTATCCAGGCATATCCCTGTCCTGTTTCCATGGACCTGCAAAGGGGGGCAGTGACTGGGATGGAGTGGTTTTCTGCAGTTCAGCTTCACCCCCATCCTTGGGTAGCACAAGACAGTGGGGACTCCTAGCAAACCCCAGTGCTAAGCCTGGCTCTGCATACTTTTCTTCTCTACCCTCCCTCTGCTCTGTCTCACCGCCCTGATGGTGGCCCCACAAGGGAACCTCGTGTCTCACAGGGGTCCTAACACCCTGCTGCAGGGGCTGCAGAAGGGAGAAGCAGTGGGGCTGAACCTACAGCTTGGAAACTCTTATTTATGTATGGGTATCCTGACAAATGAGAGCCAATCAATCAAGCCCCAAGCACCTTGAGAGCAAATGAAATTTTGCTGCTGTCTCCAACACGGTGGCCCCCTCCCAAAGCACCTGTGTGTTAAAGAGGGTCTTTAAGCAATGAAGGGCGGCTGGCAGCTTAGATGAAGATGACAGTGTAGCTGCAACCTTGACAGCTCTCCCCTCACCCAGGAATAAAGAACTGATGTGCAGATTGATACCTGGGGGAGAGGCTGTCAGAGAGCAGGACGGAGACGGCAGATAAGCGACTCAATCAGTGTCAGACCTGTCCTGCCGTAGCACCGCCTGTAAATCACTGCGGTTTAAGATGAGCCTCTGCTAACGCGAGGAGCAGAGAGTAGGTAATAGGAAAACGGGCAGCAAAGCAGATGTGTGCTCTGGCTGAGGTTAAAAGCCTGCGAGCTGGGCTGCAGCTGCCTCTTGGGCACCAAGGGGAGGCAGGCATATACTTCAAGAAATTGAAATCTTCAGGGTTTTTTTTTCAGCACGAGGTGGGATTGCAATTGGGTAGCACTGCACTGCAGCCGGCAGGACAGGGTGGGACCTGGGGTGTCTTGGTGCATTTGCCATGCACACACGGGTACTCACTGCCAGCAGAGGCTGGACTGTGAGGGCCACAGGGGTGTTTTATGTGGCACAAGACTAATCAGGAGCTGAGCAGGCTAATGAAATCGATTTCACCATTCTCAGGCTGCTGCAAGATGGGGATCCAACCACTCCAGCACATCCTCAAGAGCTGATTGCAATCGTGCGTGCACCCTTGCTGTTTCCCTTGCCCCTTCTTCTTTGAAATATTCCTTTGCTTTTGAGTTTAATAGGAAATCGTTTCTAATAATGACTTGCTCTCTGGACAGCTGGGGGCTTGGCAGTGAGGGGAGCCATGGGGCTGAGCTAATGAGTGGATTCGTAATTAATTAATTGCAGGCAGGTGCAAGTGGAGCCTCCCGTTGCCTCACTCTCTTCTGTGTGTCTCTGAAAAGCTCCTCTGTCTCCTGGAGCCTGGCACTGTCACCAGCCATCCAACAGGATTCAGTGAAAACTGGTGCCAGCTTAGCCATGGAGAGTGACTTTGGCAGGCAGGGAGGCTGGTGCTCCCACCTCCTCTCTGCATGGACCACGAGGAGCCTGTCTATTGCAGGATGTTGCCTTTACATAACTGTCAGGCTCAGCCCATGACTACTAGCACCCATAAAGGCACCTTCTCTCCCCACAGCCCCTCCCCGAGGAAGTTGGATTGCTCTGTTTACTGTAGCTGAGCAGAGATAGTTCACACCTTCCCACTTTACATCCTAAATAGGCCAAACCCACCAGGCCATTAGAGTTGTTGGTGAACCCTCAAGCGCTGACTCCTGCAGCCAGTGCCACCACTGCTGGATCCCTGCTGTGTCCTTTCACCCTTACTTTGTCTGCTCAGCACAGCCCTGTAATGTAAATACAGAGGGTGACTGAGTTTTGGTCTGTATACATCTATAGCAAAATCTGCATGGAATTCAATAGGTTCCTATTGTCACTCACACTGATCAGGTAGGATTAGGCTTTCCTATCAACTCCTGTTACATGCACTGACCCATCTGAGGCAACAAATTCACCATGTCTAAAGCAGTTTAATAGGAAAATAACTAATCCAGAATGTGTTGAGAGGGAATGATTCCTCTCTAGGCTCCTATATCATAATTCAGTTGCAGCACTAATATCTAAAATGGAAAGCACTGAATTAAACACTCAGCAGCTCTACCCCTGCCTTGGCCCTGGTGCCAAAAATCAAGGGAAGAAATATAGCCCTGCTTCTTTGTGCTGCTGCGGTGGGTGGAGGGCTGCGGGATGAGCCAGCGCAGGCTGGTAGCTCAGGACTGTTTGCTGCAAAAGACTTTGCTAACATGTCCCTGGTTAAATGTTTACAATCTAGAGGAAATAGCTGTCCTGTCCCAGATGTTTTTCTGAATTTCCTATCAGGTCCCTCCTGGCATGGTGTAGGGCTGCTTTGTCACCTTCAGATCAGCTGCCAATCTCATGCTTAATAACAGAGTTGACTTCTTTACAAACACTGTCAAATTTCTAGCACTATTTTTGCCCTCCTGGTCTCTCGTGTTTATACAGAGTAACTCTGCCCTGGCTTCCAGCCCAGCTCTCTTTCCAGCCCTCAAAGCACACGCCCAAGCAGAGTGGCCTTCAGCAAAAGCGCAGGGCACCTCACCAATGGGCTGTCTGGAGCAACAAAGCAGCAGCCCCGGGCTGTGCAGCCCCTTGGGAAGCATTCCTCACCAGCAAAGGGGGTGAGCTCTTCCAGCAGCTTTCAGGGATAGCTATTGCCAAATGCATTTCAACCTCATATTTTAAGAAGACATTCAATGTGCTTACCAAGGCTGGGGAGCCTTTTACACCACAGCAATAATCCAGCGCTCGGCCATGAAATCCTCAGCACAGTGTCACATCCATCCCTTTCAGTGGAGAAGTTTTATTAACTTAGGGCGTGAAAAGTTTTGGAGAGCAAAAGTCTCTCTCCCTGTGAGAGAAATAAGGATGATTTAAGCAGTCTGGGTGTATTTGAGATGGAAAGCGAGTCCCCCAGCTGACACATCAGAGGGAAAAACTGTAAGCCGAGGCTGCATTTATTAAAGAAGGAAGCTGGGGCTGTGCAAAGCCAACCTTTCTAAGCGCTCCACGAGAGCATTTTAATAAAAAGCACAACAAGCCCACAACAAATCATGTCTTGAAAGCCAAAAAAAAAAAAAAAAAAGTCAATTCCTGTCAAGTTTTGAAGGATCGTTTGAGCTTAAGGAAAAGAGAATTCCTGCTACGCTCCCCTCCCCTGCCCTCCGCTCCTGTGCACGGAGCAAAGCCACCCCAAACGCCGCCTGTGACACACTGCAAATCACGCTGGCGAGCGGGGGTGGGGGCGGCAGCTGCCGGCCCTCCATGGGAAGGCCCACAGAAGGATTGAAGCTTAGAGAAAATGGAATTTATAGTCAGAGCATTAAAATATTAAAGGGCCTTAAAGAACAACCATGAATCTGATTGGGGAGGGGCGGGGGAAAGTGGGGGAAGGTAAGTCTGTCATCAGGCAGAGACAAACGGCTGCTGGACTTGACAACTCACATAAATCTGGCAGAGCAGAAGAAATGAAGCCCAATCAGGCCCCCCCACTCCCCCCAAAAAAAAGAAAAAAAAGCGATGAAAAGATTTTAAGGCTTGAAGTGTGAAAAGAAGAGGGAAAGCTAAGGAAGATAAGCAGTTGAAAGCAGAAGAGTGATTATAAAAATAGCAGCAGAAGTACAAATGGAGGTAGAGGGAAAGAATTTTTTTAAATGGCCAAAAGTGCCCTGGTGGCACAGATATTTTTGACAATCTTGCCCAAGGCTGCTTGACTTTTTTGCACATCAAGAATTTATTGGGTGGGCTTCAACAGCTCAGACTCTGCATGGACAGAAGGAGGAGCAGCCCCCACCACACAGAACACCAGCTCTAAGCCACACGGCAAAGAGGGGTAGGCACAGGCAGCCACACCTGGCCCCTGTGTCCTCGGGCATGATGAGTGAAACCCCTCCATTTCCAGAGACAGACCAGGCAAATTCACACATGCTGCTCCCCACAAGCAGCAAAACACATCCCTGAACTGGGGGTTTTTCCCCTGAGATGTCTCTGGGCTGATCCCAGAGCTTTCCTGTGAGCCATGGCCATTGCATGTGGCCAAGCTGCAGACACTGTTGTGCGAGAAGTCAGTGGGATGAGCCTGCCCATCCCCACACCTTTCACTGCACATCACCAGGGACCCCTCCAGGGGGGTCTCCCCTGGTGGTAGCCATGCCCAACTGAGAGTGGGACAGCTGGGGATTGTCCCCTCAGCACCTCAGGGGCTGCTGCCACTTTGTGTGAGGAGAGACTGCAAATCCAGCCAGGAGCCACAGCCAGGACCCACCATAAGTTGGGAAACAGTGTGCAGTGAGGACTGGATTTATGAAATGCTGTCTGTAAGCCAGCCCTCCCTCCAAAATACTAAACAAAAAACAACATTCAGATACATTTCAGAGGAAAACACGAAGCATCTGGTTCCCTTCGCTGGTGTACATAGCAAGAGAAAAGTTGGCAGTACATTTGCTTACCATAAAAGAGAGAGCTATGCAAAAAAAAGCCACATTAGAGTAACGTTGCCCAAAACAGAGTTAAATGTCTGCCTTGTTTTGAATGTGCTCGTGGTGGAAATGTGAGCAAAGGTCAGTCCAAATTAATGAGAACTGCAAATGAATTGGCTGGGCTGAGATTGGCACCCTGCCACCACATCTTGCCCAGCAATTCTTATTTATCCATTTATTTATTTTCCTGGACGAGAAGACATCCTGCAAACATCTAGAAAACCAGGCCTGGTGCTTCCTATGGATGACACAGGCCATTTCAGCCAGAGAGGTGTGGCTCGCATGCACCCATCCCCGTCCTCACCGCATCCCTCTCCTGCACCGACACAGGGGGGTGATGGGAGCCTGGTCCTCTGCTGAGAGGGCTTTCACGGGTAGTGGTGACTCTGCCTAAATGCCTCCTGCCCTCTGCCAAAAGCACCATGTCGAGGCCACCCATCCCTCACAGCCTGGACAGGGATGAGGATGAGGACAGGCAGGGGAGCCACTTCCTGCCGCGGGCTGACCCATCACTGCTACCCATTGTTGCCACTGCAAGAAAACTCTGGTGCCCAGAAGGTGCCACTTCCCTGCCAACACACGGCAAGCCGATTGTGTCAAGGAGGGTGACAGATGTGCCTCCTCGGTTTTATGAAGCAAAGGGCGTTTACCATGGCTCTTTCTGACATAGAGGCTGCTGAAGCAGCTAAAAACTTGGGTTTGTTTTGGTTTAGGGGAAAGAAGGAGGAAGAAAAGGCCAGTCCCAGCTCTGGCTTTCCTCCTGGAAAGGGAAAGCTATCTAAGTAACTCTTGCTTTTCTGAATTTCAAATACAAAAACACATCAGTGCCATTCAAGCAGCTCCTTCCAGCTTCACAGCACCAACACACTCCAAAGGGCTGGAGGAAACAAGGGGGAAACGCTGAAGCAAAGGTGGCGGCACAGTTAACCCCCATGGGTCCATGTGCCTTGGGGATTTAAGGAGGGATGTGGTGCAAAGCACATTGGCCCATCTCCCTGGGATGAGGAGCCCCAGCCTTGTCACTGCCAGCTCTGTGGAGGCCAGATGTAGACACAGCTACCAGCAAGGAGCATCCTAATCTGGGCCTGGTGGCGTCACAGAGCAAGTCACAGAGTCCTACTTGGATGCTGTTTCAAAAATTGTCTTTTTAGTTTTTTATTTTGCAAAAGAAGAAGTTGGACTTTGAGATTAGAAACAATGTTAGCCTCAATTCAAGAGGAAAAGGTGGATAAGAGCTGGCCCCTTTAAGGCAGTTTCACGTCTCAGCTGCAGCCCAGCCGTGCTGTTGGCATTGCCCCAGCCAGGGCCACAGGCAGGCACGGGGCTCTGGGCACACACAGGATTAATTAGCCCCACTGACCACCATCAAACAGCCAGGGCTGTGCTGCCAGTGCCATCTCCAAAGCTCATTAAACCAGAGCAGTGCCACACTTGGGAACAAGCAGTGTACTGCTTTGGGTGTCATGATAAAACCATTCCAACAGTCCCTGCCAAGCAGTGATGCCAGACTGTAGCACATGAGGAGGGGGCTGTAATAGGGCCTGCAGCTGAGCAGGTCTTAACCAGGATCTGTTTCAAGGGCTGAAGAGGAGAGTGAGGCTGGGTCAAATGGTGGAGGGTTTGGCAAGTGATTTGGGGGGGTGGAAAGGGCTGCTTGTACCAGGGTATCTTGTAGTTCTGGTGTTGCAAACAGGACATTGCTCAATGACTTAAAAAATGAACATCTCTGCCTGAGGTTATCAGCTTCAGGATAGTGACAAAGTTGTTAATGCAGCAATGTTGCCAGAATTGAAGAGATTCAGCATTCTGACTCGGGAATAAATGATGATGCTTTCCCCAGATACTGGAGATGAAGGGGAGATAATGCTGATGAAGCGCAGGGAGCTGTAGCACAACTACAGTGACTCATCACAGCTGCCCAGGTGACCTGGCAGGCTAGGGAAATATTTGCACAAGTTTCAACAAGCCCTGTCGTCTATGTTCCTTCTGATGCCTGAGAGATGCTCTGGTGAATTTGGATGGCAATGGTAGGGTGCTGGGCTCCTATGACCAGGCAAGAGCACAGAGGTCTCCTCTGGGCATATGGGGATATTCACATCCTAAAAACCTCTGGTCAGGAGACCCAATTTGCATCATAACCTTGTCCCTGACAAAAACAAACCATTTCTTCTTCAAACAAGGAGGCTAATTATAAAACACCATCAGTTGATGTTCCCATCTAGCCTAGGCAGGATACACTTTGGCTCAGTCTGCAAACATGGACTGCACTGCCAGCCCTGTACCCATACCAGGCTTGGTATCCTGCACCTCTTCACTAAGCACAGGTAACTACCAGATTCGATCCACTGCAGGACAAGAGCTGGGAGACCTGCTCCTTCTTGCTACCCCCCTGCCCTGCAGTCCCCATGTGGAGGGGCTTTGGGGACACAGCCTGGGACACCCACCTGCATCCACACGAAGAAGTTGCAGTCTGCATGAAGTGTGAGAAGAAGGCTCCCAGCATGGAGAAGAAGGCTCCCAGCACCTGGTGCATCACTCACAGTAACCAGGGGGGTGAGGCTGGAGCTGACATCTGCTGGAGCTGACATCTGCTGGAGCTGCTGCCTAATGTGAGTCAGAAATGTTAGCAAGGGTCTTAAAAGTAAAGTTTTGTTTGCACTTCCAGAGGAAGAAAATACACCCAGAAACCATATCCTAAAAAAAAAAAAAAAAAAAAAAAAAAGAGGGAAAGCACAGAGATAAATACAATCCATTAGCAAATTAAATAGAATCAAGGCTGGAATTGTGTTTTAGTGGCATCAGTTCTTGCAAGAACCTCACGCTCCAGCCTCAGAGGGCACTGGCAAGGCATGATGCTGCCTTTGTACTGCTCCTTTGGTGCTCTGCTTTACAGTGGGGATTAATTTAGGAAAAAAAGGATTATTTAAAAAACCCCTCACCCCTCTCTCTCCTCCACCACCCTCCCCATGCAGTGATGTGGGATAATGAACTGCTAGGACTGTCATCCAAAGAGCGCTTAATGACAGTATTCACTCTGCCTGTGTAGCATTGGCTGTTCTCAGAGCTCTCGTTATGAATGGTTTTCAAGCTGTTTTGACTATTTTCTGTTACAAAGAGGAACTCACTGTTAGCTGCCTATTTTCATCACGGAAGCTGGCCAACGTAATCCTCACGGAGCTGTGACACCATGGCCAATGGCTAACACTCCCATTCTCTCGCCTCTACCTTTATGACAGTGGAGAAGGCAAGGCTCTCCCTCCCTGTCCCTTGCCTCCTGTTCACTGCTCCTGTTTTGGGCTCATGATCTGATTTTGCAGGTGATGCTTCTCTAAACTATCTGGCTACAGTGTCCCGAGTTGCATTCCCTTGTGGTGCTGCCCCCATGGGTTTTCATGGCACTGTCGAGCCTGTGCCTCCGACTGTCCACTTTTAGGGGCTGTGAGTCCCCATTGCAGGCTTGGCAAGGGGAAGGAGACCCAGCCTGAGCTTCATCTGTGCCGCAGAGACACCATGAAGATGCGCTAAAGCAATCTGTTCTCCCATCTTTTCCCAGACCCTTTGCCGTGAGACACAATATTTTGGAGGGGCAGCTGAAATCTTGCTGGTGTTAATTTAGTTTCGGTCTGCTCACTGTTAACTTTGGGCTTGCTGCGCTTTTTGTGGCTCCTTTTCCATAAAGAAAGCTTATTTCTCTTAAAACAGGGCGAGAAGCAGCTTGGCACCACAGACACTTTAAAGATGTTTGAACATTTGCAAGAGGAAGCAAACACATTTTTTAAATATTATGAAAAGCACCTTGAACAACAACTTCGCATCAAGAGCCCCCTGCAGGCTCCATCCTTTGCTGAAGGAGCCCATTGCTCAGCCTGGGAGCATCTGAGGCTCAGTGCATCACCCCACACTTTCGTGCTACATCTCAGAATCCTGTCCCGGGCATGCCATCCAACAGGGCTGGAACAGTGACGCAGGGCACTGAGTAGGAGATGAGCTCTGCTGAATCACAATAATATTAAAAAACAATGAGGGACATCCCACAGCAGCTCCTCTCTGCAGCCATACTTACCAGCCAGCCCTCAGGAGTGGATGATAAAAATAAAGAGGAAAATAAATTCACAACATACTTCAATATTGTCAAGTGAGCAGTGGTTCCTGAGTCACTCTTGGGTCTCACTAAGGTTTTCAGGCATTGTTTCACTGTACCCTACTTACATGAAATTGGGATATGACTCGTCTTTGTTTTTCCCCAAATGAGGTTTTCCTACTGAAACCTTGATTTTCTGGTCAACATAAAACTTGAGGGGTGATTTTATTTTTAATTAATTGTGAGAAAAGTCAGGGGTAGATAAGCACAAAAAATTTACATGTCTGCTAATGTCCACAGAGTTAATCTGTTTTTAAAATAAAAAGACATTTTCTGGCTAAAAGCCTTTCCTTTCTAATATTTTGACTCTCCCCACAGGTGTCAGTGTTCACTTGTCTCCTTGTTGTCCCTTCTGACATAGTACCATGTTCCTTGTGTTTCCCCACTGATTTTTCTTGGTAGAGCCACATCCCTGACAGCCAGCTGGCCACAGGCACACAAATCACAGATGCCAGGCATGGGAGCACTGACAGCCAGCAGAGACCATTAGATCATCTTGCCTGACCTTCCCTGATGTAGGGCTGAGTTTGGCATCCAATTACTCCTGTACCAAGCCCAGTAACTCCTGCCTGGCTCAAGTGTATGGGGCAGAAATGCATCCTGTCTGGGTCTAAATATATCAAAGGCAAGGGAATGCGCTGCTCTCCTGGGTAGTTTAATCTTTATTAACACTCGCTTTTTAAAAGGTCTGTTTGATTCACAATTTGAATTTGTCTGGCTTCAGCTTCCAGGCGTGAGCTCATGCGATGCCTTTCTCCTCTAGATTAAACAGTCTTTTAATACCTGCCTTTCTCTCCCCATGAAGGTACCTCACACAGCACAATTAAGTCACCTCTTGATCTTCTTTTTAATAAGCTAAACAGGCTGAGCTCCCCTGGTTTCGCACCTTAAGACATTCCCCCAGCCCTTCCCGAGGATCAAGTCTCCAATACCACCTGATCCCGTGCAGGGGGGATGCATGGCAAAGCAGCCCTGTTCAGCTGATGAAATTAAGAAGCTTGCAGGATATGGCAGCTTTTCTCTGCTGCCTGCTCCCCTAGCCAGCCTGTATTTTTGGGGAGGCTGCTTAGGGGTGTCAGGTGAGGTTTCACACCTCTCCAGGGACCTCTCCACCCCAAGTTCCCCAATCGCTGAGCAATGGGGAGGCAGTACCACAGCTGCCCCCATGTGTATGGATGAGATGCCAGACAAGCAACAAAATTTAGGGCCCTTTCCTCGTGCAGGGAATTTGGGTGTTCCCAGAGCCATCATCTGCTTTACACCACACCGTCACACCAAGCCATCCCCATCAACTTTAGCCATCCCTAAAATTCATAATTCCCTGTGGTTTTAGGTGGTGTCACTGCCATCACTCACCCTTGTCTCTAGAGAGTCCCAGATGGCAAGCAGCAGCCTCCCACCCACGGCACCCATGGCATTTACTGACCAAAACAAGGAACTGGACAAGACCTTTCCTCATTGAACATTTACCTGGAGGAACAATAAAACAGCATTAGCCAAAAAATGAAAGTCAATGCACATGCAATGCTGCACACACATTACTGGCAAGAATCACTACTTTTGATCCATTTTTTAATATGTTTCCTTCTGGACTGGACCCCAAATGCCCCAGCCAATGCAAGCGGGGATGGGGATATTTTGGGTGATGCAGTTTTAGAGCCAGCCAGCCCACAAGCTGGATTTTAGCCACGGGCTTCAGCAATACTGTTTCACAGAACGTTATAACGTTTTAGCTGGGAGAGTAGGCAGGGCCCCTTGCACTCTCCACCGGGTATTTGTCCTGCCTGTGAATCAATTACAGCAGAGACACTGTGTGCATTAGGATTGCTGCTTGGCACCTATTTCAGCCCTGATATATGTTGCTCTGCTCTGAAACAAACGACTTAGATAAACCTCCAGGAGGTCCTGTCTGTCAGCGAGGTTTTTATTAGCTGAGCCATGCCCATTCTCACAACGGAATGGCTACCTGGTAGAAAATTGTAAGCTGTTTCCCTCGGAGGGGGTGAGCCCGAAATGAGTTTCCCGATCTCACTTTGGGAACAGACTCGGATATTAAAGGGACCAGAGAGTATCATTACTGCCAGGTGATAAAAACAACCACTATTTGGGAAGACTGATGGCCTTTGTACAAGCTCCCAACAGAAGCTTCATTCTGCACAGTGGATAATAACAGCCGTCTTGGGCTGAAATCCCAAAGCAGCTGCATTTTCCAAGGCTACAAAAGTGACTTCAGGATTCCTGGCGCCACGTTGCTCAAGCATCACTTTTTGGCAGTGACAAAGCCCAAGAGTGGTTAATATTCTTCAATGATCACAGCTTAAAGATGTCATCTGCTCTCTCCCTGCTTGCAACTCTGCTTTCTGGATTGCCGCCCTGTCTCAGCAAGGGTCAGGTGTCAGTGGGAGCAGAAGCTACCTGGGGCAGAAAAGCCAGCAAGCACATCTTCCCCCTTGCAATGGGGAGTAGAAGGTTGAAGCCTAAATCTCTGCCACTAAAATAGGTGCCAGCTTGCATTATGGCATCCTGAAAACATCATTGCATCACACTGCAGACATGACCTTTCACTACAGCTTGTTGTGCCCTGGGAGCAGGCAGCACCTTCCAGCACCATCTCAAGCCTATTTTAACCAACTGCAGTGCTCTGCCTGGCAATGACAACTCCCTGACCACTGGTCCCGGGGCAAGCTCCAGGCTGGGACCTTCTCAGTTTCCTGCAGCTCTCTTGGCCACAGCCACACTGAGCAGGTACCTGTCCCATCTGAGAAGTACCCACCCTGCTAAGGAGCTACTGGGATCTTTCAAGAGTTTTGCCAGTCCCTGGACCAGGGCTCTACAACAAGCACAGAGCTGCCACCAGCTCACCTGGGAGCCAGGCAGATCCCCACAGATTTTCTGAGCAGCTTAACAAATAGTTATTTCCTGTGCCCATTTCCTGCACCACTTCCCATTCCTACATCACTGGTTCCACCAGTGACCTTGTGAGAGCCCAGAAGGACGGTGGAGCAGCATAGGGATGTGGTGAGGCTGTGGTGTGCCATCACCCCACTCACAGGGCTGTCCACTGTGGCAGACCCAGCAGCCTAGGGCAGGGTCTAAGCCATGGGGCTGCCTCTCACCAGTGTCCCTGCCCCAGGGTAGAGCTGCAATGGGGGCACATCTACCAGAGGGCAAATAAAAAAGCAACAGCGCTTTTCAGTTCAGCTGCTGTTTGTGTATTCCCCTTGCCAGCACAGGGGTTTTGGGTGTGCAAGCCTAGGGGTGTTGACCAGCCCCTTGCACACCTGGTCCTGGGGCTGAGGGCTGTGCACGGCAGCCAGAGGCTGGCTCCTGCACCAGAGCTACCCCACACAGAGGACTGGCTGCATTTGCTTTCACAACAAGGTACCCTGTTGCCAGTGTCACTTACATTCAGCCCTGATACCTATTCATCCAGCTCAAGTGCTTTTTTCTATATGGGTTTTCTTGGCTGTTTTCTCTAGATGAAGATTTTCTGAAGAATGCTAGTTCCCTTTGTAACCTTTCAAGAGTCCTCTCTGTATGAAGTTCTCTTCACATCATCTCCAACAGATGCAGGTAATAAAGTCGCAGCAGATTTATGAGTTTGAGAATCTCATTATATCTATCTACCCATCAAGAAAAGGAGCTGTCTTAAGAAAAGGCAGGGGATGGATTTTGCTGTTATCTATTGTTTAAAAAGATGAAGAAAAAGAAACCCTCTTCAAGCCTTCCCAGCCCCAATTGTGTAAAAACATCCTCTGAACTCACCAAGCACAGTGCCAGCCTATGCCAATGTCAGGACGTGGCCCTGCAGCTCTTTGGAGAGTTGAAAAAACCCAGCTCCATGCCTGTGCATCTCTGCCAAGCGCCTCAGCTGGCACCAGCTTCAGACCCAGCCACAGTGCTGCTGTGGATGACAGTCAGTCCAGGTGGACTGTGCTCTTGGAGACCTGTTAGAGACAAGTTAGAATAGCTTGTGAAGGACAATAGCAGCTCACTGCTGATGTCTGCCTGTGGAGATGAACATCCTCAGCAAGCAGCAGCGTAAAAAGGGAGCTCCCCCCATGGTGCCCATGCCCTTGAGGGTCCCCAAGGCCATGATACCATACCCATAAAGCATAGGTTTTGGCTATGGAGCCCAAATAGGACTGCTATCCTACCCCTATCCATCCCAGCATAGACCCCACAGCTCACCCACTCTGGCAGTGGCTTGCCATGAAGGACAAAGGCTGTGAGCAAACAATTAGGCAGCAGAAAGAGAGCCAGGGGGACCAACAGCCTTCAGAAGTAGTGAGGTGTCAGGAAAGAGGTGACAATCCCCTGACCCACCCCATTCAGCACTGACGACACCACCCTGGTGAGCCTTCACAGCAAGCACTTGCTCCCAGGCTCCATGGGAGCCACGCAGCCAGCTCCTTGCCTGTTCCCATGCTCTCTGCTGCTGCTTTCCCAGCAGCCAGGCCAACTCTCCTCCAGGATGCTCCCATCTGCCTGTGCCTGTGGGGATGGAGGGTTTGCACCAGGAAGGGCTGACACTGGTGACATTTATAGGCAGAAGCTTCTGGGTGGTGTCAGAGAGGGTTAAACAAGCACATTAGCAGGATCTAGTCTGGGGGATCGTGGCAACGGGTCATGTGTTTGCCATGTTCTTCGACCACATCAGTCAGGGTTTTGTAATGGCTGAAGTCCCACTTGGGAAATACATTTTCCAGGCATGGTTCCAGTCAAAAGGCAGCTCTGCAGCCCTATTGTGAGCACAATTTTGCAGCTTGTTTGCAAATGGTCAGAGACCTGTCTAGCATCTCTCCCAGCCCAGCTCACTCAGCAGACCTGGCTGTGCTCAGCCTTGGAGGAGGAAAAGCCTTTGGGCTCATCCCACAGGAGAAGGGCCCAGATCTGTGAGTTACATTGTCCAGGCAGGTCAGAGACTGGGACTGGAGGGGGCACACCAGGATGTGACAGACAGCTGGCATGAAATCATGGCTTCTGCAAAGTCAACAGGACTTTGGTCACCAGCTTACAGCCACAATTTCAGCTTCAAAATGCTGGTGTCTGGGGCTTTCAGTCACTCCCTGCTCTGTTTCACGGATATGGAGCCTCTTTCTCTGCAAACATAACAAATCAGTTTTGATCTTTCCCATCAGCCTCTTTTGCAAACACACATCCCATACGACATCTCTGTTCATACATCAAAATACTTGGCAAAACAAAGCAGAAACCTGTTCTTCCTGTCAACTAAAAAATTAATTAGGACAGAACCCTGATTCTGAACAAATAAGCAAAAATCCCACCTCCCTCCAGCTCTTTAAGCAAAAACTTTCATTCAAGGATTAACTGCCAGTGAACAGTCACAGCTATTATATTTGAAAGGTGACTGGTCTGCAGATGAAATGTCAGAGTTTACTTTGCAAACACTTTCTGGTTTTTTACAAAAGAACAGGGAAAAAGCCCACCCTCAGCCATTGCAAATCATCACTGTTGGATGAAGCAAAACATCACGTCCCATCTGAAAATATTAGTTCACGATTTTGTTTCATGCCAATCTAATTTGTGAGCCATGGCGAGGCACAACCTGTGTTTGAAGAGTTTAATAAGTCACTGTATGTGTAGCATACAGCCTTAAATCCAGGCCCTAAGGGGATGGGACCCCCCATCCGTAGCACCCCTGACCTCAGTTTGCTGGACCCTATGGTGGGCTGGGGGTGCAGCCTTGCTTTAGCACTGCCCGGACCCTGCTGCTCAGGCACCCACCTGACATTTGGGCTGGGTGCATGTACAGCAGCTGAGGGGCTGGTTCTTCACAAGGACTTCACCCCTGCAAACCTCTTGTCAACAACAGCGGCTGAGGGAAGCAGCACTTCCACAAGCTGTGCCAGAAGAGGAGGGCTTTGGAGGGGAGCAGTTGGTGGGTACCCAGCTGAATGGCAGCTGACAGTAGAGGTGTTTGTGCCCTGCAAGAGTGAGTGGTCTATACAAACCCAAGTGCATCACAGCCCAGGGTGTTCCCATGCCACCATGCCAGCAAAGGGCCCAGTGCCAGACCATGGGGCTCCACAATGTCCCCTTGGTCTCAGAGAGATGGGGCAGCAGTGACATCAATGGAGCATCTCACCAGCTTTGAGCTGGAAGGAGACAGGGAGCTGCAGCCCCACTGTAGGCTGGCAGTGACCACTAGCAGCAGATCAGCTTCTGCCTCTTCCCATAGCACAGCATAAAATACAGCTGATAGAGGAGTTTTGGTTCAATCTAGAGACAGATTTCAGTACAAGAGTCAGCAAAAATTTCTTCTACTTGAAAAAAAAAAGCCAATCAGGAGTAGAGACAAAGTCTGACTTACAAGAGAGGGGGAAAAACCAATCCGCAAAGAGAAGAGACAACAGTTTTGGCCAACACACCATGGCCTCCATTAAATAAAACACCCTGTCATTTGCATTCACTTGGCAAGTGACTAAACCTGAACTTGGCTGCACACTTGATGATCCACCATTACTTTCCAGGGAGGAGGTTGAAATATTCTTATTCCTATTCATTAGGCCAAAGTAATTCTCTTAATGCCATGGAACCAGCCATGGACAAGATGCTGCACATAATGTCATTGGCAGTGTTGCTAAATGAAATCCCTCTGCAAGCAGCCGGGGGAATCAATACTCACAGTAATTTGTCCTTCCAAGTTTTCCTCCCACGCCTTCTTATTTGTGGTGTCAGTCTGTGCCAGCTCTATCTACCTCAGCTGTGTGTGGGGCATGGAGGGGCTCGGGGCTGGGTAAGTGCCCCAGTGAGGTGCTCTGCCTCTGCTACTCTCCTCCATTTGGGAGCCACTTCCCTGCCCCGTGGGCAGCACCTCTGTGTGGCCTAACATGTTGCTGTGGGGCAGGCAGGCTTTGTTGCAGGACTGATCAGGAGCCAAAAGAGAGGTATGAGGTGCTCTTCCCTGGCTCTGTGGAGTATGAAGGGCTGATTTTATAACACATAACGGAAAAGAATCATGGCTTTTTCCAGTAATTGAAAATACAGCAAAGTCTTAATTAAATTATTAGCCAGAAATTCAGCTTCTGTTAGGCGATGCTGCCACACCACGGCAAACATGTCAGGCCATTAGCAAGCACAGGGCTCAGGGACAGCCCAGCCCTCACACATTAGCTGGAGTAAATCTTTATTGCTTCCTGAGCCCTTGCTTCAGAACACATTAAACATCAATAGCTCAGCACTCAATGTCACCCAATATTATATCAAATCATTAGTGGAAGGTTAATCATTACAAAAAGAAGAGGTCTCAGCTGACATTTCACTCATTTCCTATGTGGAAGCCCTATCATTACCACAGCAGCACAAAGATTTGGGCTCAGTGGCACCTGAATGCATCACTGTGACTCATAGGTAGAGGGAGAAGGTCCCCATCTGTTCACAGCCAGAAGAAGGGACATGCCCAAGGGCCAGACAAGTTCCATCCAAATTGCCATTTTTCCCAGCCAGCATGGGAGCCAGCTCAGTGGCAGAACCTTCCCGGAGGATTAGGCCTGAAATAGGGTCCCAGTTGCAGCCACCGTCACCCCACAGGGCAGCCAGCCAGGAGCCCTGCAGACCCAGGGAGGTCTGCACAGCAGGGGGGGGGGGGGAAGCCCTTTAGTGTTCTGTCCTGTCATAAAAAAATTTATATTACCAAGTTCAAATCCTTGTGTTTCTTTTCTGCTGGCATAATAACTTTGAAATGTATTATTGCTGAGACACTCGCCTCTCTCTGCCAACAACTCCCTGGAGAAAAGCACTAGCAGAAGAAAAGAACTTTTTACAGCTTCTTCATAAAAGAAGTCAGCAATCCACTGGACCTAATCAACTTTTCCTAGAGATGACAGGGACAGAGCCTCAGCTGCAGTAAACCAGTGGAGCCTCATTGGTATGTCATAGAGAATGCTCCCAATTTGCTCTGTACCTTAGTCAGTCTCTTCCATGGAAGCAAAAATTTGTGTTGCTGCTTCCTCTACCAGACATGCTAGGAAAGAGTGGCGGACCAACATTACAGTCTAGGAAGAACTAATAGGAAAAGAGAAGCATTTAAGTAAAACCACTCACTAACAGTATAGATCTTCTTACCGGGTCAGCCTGCCAATGCATCAGGACAGCTGGATGGTGTGTGTGAAGAGAATCCATAGCTGATTTAGGATAACAGCCTAAATCAGGTGGGTTTTAGGCTGCTCTTTTCACTCAGTCACGAAACACCAGTGCCAGAGTCTCAGCAAGAGCCACATTAGTGGCTGGTCTTTCCACCGCCATGAGCTGTGCCATCTGCAGGAGAAGACTTCCATTTCAGAAAGCACCTGATGGCCTCTGAGCTAATTTTCCCTGCTCCCACAGACAAAGGCAGCCACAGATGTGGTTACAACTTTGATTATTTTTTTTAAATCATTTGAGAAATCTTGCCAGAGAACAGTTGGAAATGATAGTCCTAAGCAGAGGCAGCTCAGCTGGCAGACTTTGAAATAAGGCTATTGCATTAAGCGTTTAAACTGGAAAAATAAGTGGTTTGGCAATGAGGCAGTCGATCAAAAACTGATGCTCTGCAGGACGAGGGCTGAACCAGGCAGGGTGTCCCTGCCACGGGCAGCTCTGACCCCAGCCAGGAGCACCCCATGTCACTTTGCCTTGCTGCATTCTGGTTCCCTTCACCCATCACCTGGGACACTTGCACCTCTCTCATCCAGCAGTATGTTCAGACGCAGAATGGGAGAGCATCCTGGTCAGCGGGTCAGCAGGTTTTGATCCACACTGCAAAAACTGGATCCCAGCACTGTTGTTTCTGGGGTGTGTGCTGGCTGCTGCAGCAGCAGGCAGCTACAGGCACCTGAGAAACCAAGCAGTGTGAGGCAGTGGTTTGGGGCAGACCACAGGGGACTACTTCTTCCTTTCCTTCAATTCCTAGTGGAGAAATAGAAAAGCAAGTGTAATCAATTTGGCATGTATCTATTTACTATGAGCACATACTAAAGACTCACAACAGATCTCCTCCCCCACCTTTGGCAGCCAGCCTACATGTTGGCAAGCAAAAGATGTTATCTTGAAGATTCACTGCAATACCCTGAGTCATGCTGGAAGTCCGAATCCACTAGGAAGCCTGCTGAAATCAAGGACCTATCACAGAGACACTGCCTTCTCACGTATTGGTCATAGCAACATTCACCAGGTTGGATCCTCCACACCCCCAGCACCAAGGGGGCTCACAGCCAGCAACACTTCACCTGCCTATTCTACAGGGTGGCAGATATGAGAGTCCAGTCCTGGCCACAGGACTGAGATGACAAGAGGACCTCTCCACCAAAGCTCTGCCCCAGCAGACTGGGCTTTAACTGAAACTCCAGCTAAACCTCACCTTTCTATGCAGGGCCTGTGGGGCCAAGTGGGGTTGCTGAGGTGGCTGCCTCAGGGCTCTGGGCTGTGGGGAGACAGTGTAAGCCTGGGTACGTGACAGAGGAGTGAAGGCAGTGGAGCTAAACTGATTTACATCAGCTGAGGAACTACTGCACGGTTGGGCAACAGAGCATAGCGATTCAAGGGAGGAATAGCAAATTCAAAGCCCAGCATTAACACAACTCAAGGACTCCAAGGAGAAAAAATTCAAACATGCAGCAGCCTTAAATCAGGTGGATTTGGACACTGAGAGCTTTAGGTTCATGCCCCCATCAGGCAAATTTGGACTTGCCCAACAGAAACACAAACATCTGGGGGGGGGGGGGAGGGCAAGAGAGGGCTCCTTCTCCCAAACTGTAAAGTTTTCCATAAAAGCAGGTATCGGTTCCCACTATTTCAGTGACGGTCGCTTTCAGAGTAGCCAGAGCTCAGCAGAAATAAAGTCCTATGGCCTCTGCAGATGATGGATACTGTAGTAGCCCTCAGCAAACAGCAGAGCCTGGACCACAAAACATGCTTTCATTAGACTGTGTAGCAACAAGTTTTCAGCCATTTCCTAGACAAAAAAATAGCATAGGAAAATGCTGCACCACTGAAATCCATTTGAGGGAAAGGCGGGCTAATAGGGGGCTCTGCAGTCTGCCATGGCACAGAGGTCCCAGTTGTACATCAGGACTGCATTTTGGGGTGAGGCAGACACAAAGTGCATCACATCATGGTCATCTGCAAACTACCAGATGGATTTAGCAGATTTGTGGCAGCTGTTAGCTATTGCAGGGAGATGTATAGATCTGAAGGCTAAAGGATCAGATAAAATCATTTAATATGAACTCCTGCAAGACACAGGGCACGGAAACACAAGTCCATAATTTCTGTCTGACCCCAGGCTTGTCTTTTAGAGAGATCTTCAATCTGGATTTGAAGATATCAAAGGATGGAAACTCTACTATCCCCAAGTACATTAGTAGGTAATCTTAACAAGGGAGTCACCCCATTTTACCTGTCTTCATCTTTTAGGCATAGTATATTGTTATGCCTTTGCCCTCCAAATTAAACAGCTCTCTGCTCCCAGAAGTCTCATTCTTAAATAAGTATTTAGAGATGATGATCCAAGTCACCTCTTAACCTTTCCTTTGTTATGCTAAATTAGTTTAAACTTCCTTCATGGCTCCCTCCAGGGAGAGTTTTCCAGCTTCTGAACCTTCTTCTCTCCCAGGGCAGCCCCTGTCAGCCCCTCAGGCCAGCTTCCCCACCAAAGGAGCTGGCTTGATTGAGCAGGAAGCCAAGGCTGATTAAGCAAATCATTCTGGAAGGTAAGGAAACATGCTGCTGGTTACACCCATGGTGTCCAGAGGCTTCCACAAAACTTCCTTGTCCCAGACTGGACATGGTGATACCTGACCATCATCCCTCCACGACTTCCCTGCCAATGGCACCCTGCATGCTGCCCCTGCTGCTGCCATCACCCCTGGCTTTCCCAGCACCAAGGGCAGCAGGGGATGCTATGCACAACCAAATCTGCAAAGCAATTAATTAGCAGTGATAATTAACCTCTTCGATTACTTTTAAGCCTTCCCAACAAAACTATGGGGGGCTTTTGTTTACGTACTGTGTGACAACTGCTTGATGGATTTATATGAAGTAAATTAATAAACAGGCAGTACCCATGGCAAGAAATAATTGGGAGGACTTAATGTCACTGATTAAATTATCCATTCAAAAAGCAAGCATTCTAGCAAAGCTTTTCTCTTGTCTCCTACATCTGCACATCAGGAGCTCAGTGCCTGCCAGGCCACCTCTCCCGGCGCCACCGCATCTCTCCTTAAAGCCCATCTCTGCCGCAGCGGTTCAAAGGCACGTGGCGGTGGCTGACAGCGAGGATGACATTTGTCACGCTGACCTTCACCACCACATCATTACCCCTACTGTCCTAACACCCGTCCTCTGCCCACTCCTCCGTGACTGCCCCCCGAGCCTCGCGCTGCCACTTCCAGCTCCTCAGCGCAGGGGGCTGCTGGGTTCAGCTCGACAGTGCAGGTCGCAGCCTTGATCCTCTTTGGTGCTCTCCCGCCCGCCCTGCCCGTGCCCGTGCCCGTGCCCGTGCCCTGCCGTGGGGCCGGGGCTGTCCCCGGCGCGGCCCCAGCGCGGCTCAGCGGGCGGAGCGCGGAGCCAGCGCGGTGCCCGAGCCCCGAGCTCCACCTAGCGGGGCCGGGCTTGTCCGGGCCAGGACGCGGGGCAGCGGGACTCTGCTGCTGACGGGCTCTGCCAGCCCTCGCCCAGACCTCCCGCCGCCGCCTGGCTGCCCACGGGGCCCGTGTCTGTGCAGAGGAGACCAGAGCCAGGCAGAGGGGTCGGGGGTTTTATCTCTAAGATGAGCACGTAATGACAGGCAAGAGAGCCTGTGCTGCCAAAAAAGGGAGCTGGGGGAACTTGGCAAAGGACTGTCCCCACACACCTAGCCCCAGAAGGAATGGCCTCTAAAGGACCATCCACAAGCCTCACGTACCCTTGGGCAGATGCACACGATGCACAGAGCAGCCCACAGGGCCTTACAGGGCAGAGCTGGCATACAGGTTAATGTGGGAAAGTATGAGGAGACTAACCCAGAAGGCTCCTGTACCTTGGGCAGAGCAAGCAAGTCCCAGGGTCAGTTTGGCCAAGGAATCCAATGGGGTGAGGAACGTGTGCATCTCTCCCCCTTTCCAAGCCCCAGTGCTTTACTGGCATAAAGCCAGCACTGATACCAGCTGCAGGCTTTCTAAATCACACTTTGCCTCTATTCTCTCTGGCTCTTATCTCTCCCTCAAAGATTCCACACTAAAACACTGATGGAAAAATTCACAGGTTGCTTTCATGAGTCCATAACTTACTTATAATCTGCTGGCTACACAAGTATACTTCCTTAGACTTCTTTAGATTTTCTCTGTAAACTTGAAGAAGGGATGCAGACAGACTCAAGGGCCACATGACATTTTCAGACACTGCTCTGCTCCTGAAATCACAAGGTTTGAGCTTTGCACCCCATTCCCCATGGAGCATTAACACGTCCCTCCCACCACAGAGGGAAGGTTAGATAGTTACTTCTGGCATTACTCTTTGCCCAAAGACCACAGTATTTGGTGTCCTATGGGGTCCTGAGTGCGCACTTGGCATGGTGTGAGAGGACCTGCTGCCCAAACCTAGTGCCCAGGTGGTGTTCTTAATGCCCATATTCCAAGTGGGAGGGAGGTGGATCAGGCATCCTTCCCGCTGGGTCTTGTTCCCCCACCATCTTCAAAAAAAAAAGGTTCCAACACAGAACATCATGAGATTTGCCTTAAAAGGTTAAAGAAAGCAACAAATGTTGGGTTTACTTACTGTCTTCATTTGAGTTATTGGGGCAAGAGTTTAGTTTTTCCTCTGCAGCACTGAGAGCAGCCACCTTTCTTCTTTTTAAGGAAGAGCAATGTTTCTCACTGAGGCTTTAGGGAAAGTTCAGTTGCTGGAAGGACTGGTAGCAGAGGTGCCCTGCTTCCTGCAGGATGGAGAAGAGCTGCAACCAGCCTCTACGTTTCTCCAGTTCTGTGCTGACATTTTTATTCTGCGTTGCTCCTTATCAGCTCAGGGCCAGCCTGGCCCACAGGCAGCTGATGACATTTCCAGTCATCGGCATTTTTCCAGTTGAGCTGAGATTAAGCTAGTGTCTTCTCATAAGGACTTGCACGTTAAAGAACTGAAAGAGCACTAACAGCCTCATCAGCGACCCAGGATTTCCCATGGTCTCGAGTGCAGTGCGTTTCAGAGCCAATGCTACATGCTGCACGTGCACCTGGAAAGGTCCAGGGAGGGCTGATGGCCGAGCCAGCAAGGTGGTGTGCCAGCACACAGACCTCAGGCGCTGCAGAGACCTTGACTGTCTGCTTCCACCTGGTGAATCAAATGAGTCCAGACATCACCCACCTCCTCTGTGCACTTTTGTGCTAGGAAAGACAGAATAAATTGTAAATCAGGGTTTGCAAAAGTGTCACCAATGATATTCCTGCCTGCACCCTGGCTGCCCACCTGTTGCAGCAGGGTTGGTTCTGACCTTGTTTTATAGAGGCTGCATCATGAATCCCTCCACCTAAACACCTCTCCTGGCCCGACCCCATGTCAGCTAAGCCACTCAATGTCTTGCTTTGCTTTTAAGGGAGTCTGACCCCTTCTACCCTTGTCCGTGTTATCTGGGGTATAGATTAAACATACATTGACCTTCCCCATCAGGCACCTGATTCCCAAATTGTGTTTGACACTCCAGGGCAGAAGCCCATGCAGAGAATGCCAAATGGTCTTAGTCAGCTTTTTTGCACCTGAAAACATCACCACTTTAAAGTCTTTTAGCTCTGACTTTCCCTGGATGTATCGAGAACTTGACTCAAACACACACAGCCTGCAGCTCTGTGAGACACCAAGGCTTGGGCATGTAAAAGCATATGGAGAAATGCATTTCTCCATGTACTGAAGCTTGATTTTACATGGTCTGGAAATTGCAGTATGGAGAAAAGAACAAGATGGTTAAGAAAGGACAGTCTGTCTTATGGATGCACACACACATACCCAACACACCTGGCTCAGTTCATGCTGAGGAATCCTGTGCCTCCACATTGGCACACTGGCAGGGGAGGCTGTGGCTTGCTCACATATTTATCCACAGATTCACAGCTAACAAACTAGGTGATGGCGTTTAGGAAGGCAAAAAAAATGGCCTGTGTGTCTTGGCAGGTATCTGTAATAACAAACAACAGTAATCATAATGGTAACAAAATTTACAATGATCACAAGAAACAGTAATAAAGGACCTTGCGTGCTGCCAGCTGGACTGAATTGCCTGTGCAGAGCAGCACATGATCTGTCCCCATTCTGAAAGCAAAGATGCCACATTATTAAATGGTTCCTTATCTGGAGAGAGCCAATGAGTGTGGGCTGCTTCCCCTGGTCTCCTTACCCCCAACAAAATCTTCCACCATCAGCGAACAAATCACTTGCATCATAGGCATTAGCCAGAAATCAAAGCCCTGGCAAGTTATTATTGACCTGACACTCTTCCCAAGAGGAGGCTAATGCTGAGCTCTTTATCCCTTCTGTGTTCCTGCTTTCCTGACACACTTTGATTTTTTTGCATTTGCAGGTAATTCAGCTCCATTTGATCACAGCTCATTCGCCTGTCTAATGACTTCACATCGTCCGTGTGCCCTGTGGAGCAGCTGCCTCCACGGCAGCTCCCTCTGCCTGTCCCATCCGCATGCTCAACCTGGTGTTTTCTCAGCAATTCGGCTTTGGAAACATGTTTCCTTCTTATCCAGCACAAGGGCCAAGATGTGAAGCTGTGAGTGCCAGCCTTGCACAGCACTGCCCACAGCCAGACCATGGAGGAGATGGCAGCCTCAGCCCTTTCTGAGAAATGAGGACACCAGGGCAGCAGAAGGAGGGCAGCTGGCATCTCATGGCCAAGCACAGGGCTGCTCTGCTCAGGAAACATCACCAGCTTTAGATGCAGGAGGAACTGCAGGCAGCTCTTCTGCTGTACCCCTATGAGATGGAGGGCAGAGGAGCTTGAGGGTCAAGCAACTGTTCCAGCAACTGAATGTTAGAATTAAAATTAGGATTTGCCATGGATTGTGCTCCATGTGTCCCTGGGGCTTCTGGCTCCTGGCTGGGCAGCAGAGAGCTAAAGAGACAGGTCAGTGCCACGAGCCTCCGACTTGCCACCCACAAAGCAGCCTGGCAGATGAGGTGTCTAAAACATCACTTTGGATTCTAAGAACAACATTTTATTTTCCTGGGAAGGCCCTGTGGTGCCTCACCCCAGAAGCTCCACAGGTAAGAGCTCAGGGCTGCCATCAGCAGGGCTGCAACAAGCTGCTGCCTTGGCCAGTTGTGCATCCCCCTCCCCAGCCCACTGTTGAAGTTCCCCTCTCCTCGCTCCTTGAGGAAGCAGCTGTTTTCACTGCCTGTCTCTGAGGAGCACAAGGGACCAGGGAACAAACTCCACTCATATTCCCCAGAATGAGGTCCCACTGGATGGGCTGTGAGGGTGTTGGAGATGCCTGAGCTCCTGCTAGCCTGGTAGCATTATGAGAGAGCTCTGCCTGCTGACCCAAGCCCCAGGACATGACAGAAAGCCGTGTGTGCTGACAGAGAGCACAGCAATGGCCTTCCTGCGTGCTGTCAGGATGAGGGTTTGGAGCTGTTATGTTTTCTGTATACAGTGAGATCAAAATATGATCTTTCAAAATTACTTGAGATTAGCTGGAGGGAAACAACAGAGATGGGAAGCACAGTGCAGCCCTGCTCTATTTAACTGCTTGCACACCACACACACACTGCCCTTCTGCAAAGCCCTGGTGAGCTCCAGAAAATGGCACCCTTGGCTGAGGGCATCTAGTGGCCAAGGCTGTGCTGGGATCAGTGAGCACCAAGCAGGTCCCTGGGACGTAAATCTTACCTTCTGGCTCTGGTACAGGGTCTCTGGTACAGCGTCTCAGCTGTGCTAGGGTACCCCAGTATGAGGTCCAGGGTGAATCTTGAGTCCTCAGCAATAATCAGGTGTGCCCAAAGGAACCACAAAGAGCTGTTCTCAAAGCCACTGGAGGACAGGGGAAGAGCAGGAGCTGCTGTTTTGGCAGGGATCATCGGCATTGCATGCACAGTGCTGCTGTGCTGAGGAGCCATCTCCACTATGCCGTGCACAGCCACACCAGCCTGCCTGCCTGCCAGCCAACAGAGCAGCTCTGCAGAGCAAATTCCAGCTGTTTACATGCTTAAGATATGCAGATGCATGAGGCACAGGCCTCAGACACCAAAATACCTAATTGTACTTGCAAATGAAGCAGCTCAGTATTTAAGTGCACAGAATTTGCAGGTGCCATTAATTTTCCCCACAGTTTGGTGTCTGGTGTTAACTGGAGGCAAGAGAGTTGTCAACAGAAGAGCACACCTGCGTTTTTAAGACTGCCTTAAAATCAGTGACAAAACAGCTACAAAACTAAGAACCAAACTAAGGCAAGCTGGTGAAGCCTGCAGAAGAGCCACCACAGCAGGACAGGGCAGCTGTTGTCACTTGTGGAGCCAGGTAGGCACAGTTGCCGTGTCCCTAAATGAACCATGAGACCCACTTACCTGACAGCCTGTTAATGCTGCAGCTGCTGCCGGCCAGTCTGTTCTCTCTGCTGAAGGAGAGCCCAGGTGATGAATACCCAACAGGAACTTTTTCATCACAAAAGAGGAAAAAAATAATCAGCAAGTGATACGCTCATCTATACATTCTTTCCCATTGGACTGTCACACGGCTAACTGCCAAAAAATGTTCAGAGTGGAAGATGAAAAGCTTAGAGAGGTTCATTACACCTAAAGATGAGATACATGCTCAGAGTAGCATTTAGGAAGGGAGTAACATCAACATGAATCTGCAGATCTCCAGCAAATAAATGCATCTTACCCAGCATCCCCAGCAAAGGGCTGGTTAAGGAAGGGGAAACCTTACCATAACACATGAAATTCTTGGTGGGGTATGGTGAAAGGGAAGAGCTGGGAGCTTTTTACTTCCCAAGGGAGGTTGTGGGAAGCCATGTGCTTCCATTCACCTAGAGTTGATGAAAACTGAAAACAAGGAGGATCACTCTGCTTGCAAGTGGGATTTCTGCAGCAAACAGATGTCTGACTAGGTCAGGACAGCCTGTAGGAGGGGTGAGACGGATGGCAATCATGACTCTTGTGCAGGTGAAGTGAAGCAGTTTTGAATTAAAAATTGGTTTACTAAGGCATGGGATTCAAATGCAAAATTCTCATTAAGTATAAATAGTCCCTCGTGTTGGTATAGTGTTTTTGTCTTAGGAACTGGTCTAGATTTCCATCTGTGCTGCCTCCTCCATCACATGGCATGGCAACACCTCACAGTCACATGCTTTCTCTTCAGGATATTCTTGAAAGGTAGGAAGGTGCAATTAGCAGCCTACAGCATCAAGAAGCATGTGCAAGAGCACAGGACATTTCTGGTTTAGCCATGAGATGACCAGGTGTCTCAGTATGGGGCCACCCTCCTTCAAGACCTCAGCCTCCTAAGACAACCTCAATGAACACCACAAAGCACTGGGAAAGAGTTGCTGAGTGAACCAGCATAGCGAGGGCTGTGCTCTCTGCAAGATAATCTGTGGGTTTTCCTCTGAATAAGTTAAGTGACTCTCAGATTAGAAAGTGCTGAGGAGTGCTCCCTGTAGTTTATCTTTGCTAATGCTTCCTTTAAATCCTGCTCTAGACAATGAATGAGCAATGTCAGAGAGGGGACAGTAAACCGGGTTTATTTTAAAACCTCAGGATCAGTGTTGTAAATTGTGTGCTGACACCCAGTCTCCAGTGGCAGACATAAGAAAAGTCCCAAATAAGAGGTCCTCTCTAGGAAGGACATAATAGATGACAGAGAAGTCTGAAGGAAAAAAAGTGTTTGCAGAGATGCCGGAGCTTCGCCCAGTGAGGTCTGGAGCTGTTGAAATCCAGGTTGTCAGGATAATTGAAGAAAAGCAATTTCCTAAAGAGTAATGAGCTAAAGTGAAGGAAATATATTTCCTCAGCTCTGGAAACAGGATATACTGAATTATCATGTAGTGGAAGAGCCTAGTGAGACATTTTGACATACGTCACTCAGGCATTGAAGAGCTGCAGCCTCTTTGGGAAATTAAGTAATGAGAGTGAATAGGAATAAAGGAAAGTGCCTGTTTGGAGCAGATGAAAGGACTCCAGATGTGCACATGGCTGTGACTGCTTCATATTGTTTGGGACTTTCAGTCATGAAAACAAGAGACACAATCCCAATGAAATATGTAAGCCTTCACTTGAATGCTGTAAAGACAGAATAAAACCTAATGTTAAAGCACAAATACAGAAAGAAAACACAAGAGGAAATGAAAAGTGAAAAAGTATCTCCCCTTGAAAAAAGTAATGAAGATATTCCACCTCCCAGTGCTCTCCCTTATCTCAGTTGGGCAGCATCGATTCTACATGTATGAGTCTCTGTGCAGACTATACCACATATTTCAGGAAGTAATTTCTGGGTTTGGAACTGAGGGCCCAGTCCTTCTTGTCAGCATCCCCAGCACAGGACAGGAACTACTTTGGGTCGATTATTAAAAACTCAGGCAATACTTATATTACAAAAACTTCTTACAAAGGTCTGCTGCTCCCTGCAGAGTTTGGGCAATGGAATGAAAACAGAAATGCAAAACCAAACATGATGGACCAAGTAGGTCAAGTCCCCCTCTGTGGCAAGCTGAAGAACCTTTGCCCAGCCCTTAGCCATCTGCATGGGTTTTCACTGCTTGCTTCTGCATAGGGCCTGACACCACGTGCAGCAGTGCCCACACACTTGCTGGGGACCACACTTCTGACTGAGGTCCCTTCAGACAGCTCTGTCAGACTGGCACAGGTGCTGGTCTGGAGGACACAGCTCCATTTGCATGTAGTTTAGACATGGAGGGATGAAGAGGGAGAGCCATGTTGCACTGCCATCAAGGTTCATTCAGCCTGAATCTCAAGCAAGAGAATACCACAGTCCTGCCTTAGCAGCACTCGAATCTGCGATGATGGTGCTCTTCCACCATTCCACACTGGAGTGGGCACAAGCAGGCTGCTTCCACCTGGAGCTTCCACCCTGCAGCTGGCACAAACAGACCTTTGCAAACTACAGTGTTAAAACCAGCTTATGTTGTTCAAGAAGACACTGGGTCCCTGCTGACCACCGCATGCTGCAGGCATCCACCCCAGCGAGGCAGTCGGGGCAGCTGCAGAGACTGCTGCCCTCCTCTCGCCATTCTTTCACTCTGCACTTCCACCCTGGGAATGGCATTTCTCTCCTGCACAGAATCATGACAGTAGGATTATTAGAAGTATACCATGCACTCAGTTAGGCCATTAGCAAGGAACAATCCTCAGGTAAATAATTAGCAAATTACCAATTTGAAAACAGAAGTAGAAAACTTAATTCTTGATTGGTAACCGTCTGGCATCTTTCACATAAAAATTACAGTTAAAAAGCAATTTCACAGTGCAGGCCTTCCACAGTAATACTTTCCTTTACCAAGTCATTTTCCAAGAGTAAACAAAAACCTCTAAGGATGCTTATCTTGGTATAAAACCTTGCCAGAAAAATAAACACAATGATTTTCAAAATGAAAAATAAAATAGCATGTGTTGGTTTTACAGCACTGGGAAAGCCATAAAACATAATATTCCAAGTGTAAGAAGTTGAAGCCGTTTGTTGTCATCCATGTACCCCTTCTATCAAACACCACCTTCCGCTGCAAATCAAGTCCCAAACAGCTGGTGGAAAAGCAGATGACAGAAGGAAAACAAGGCTGAATTGTGAAATACATGAAAGATTTGATTTTAGGCATTAGAGGTGACCAAAGTAAAAAGAGGAGCTTCTTTTATAGTTTTGATGTATTTAAGAATTTTGCACTACAGGCTGCATTTAAATTACAAGACCAGAGAGTAACAATGGACGGGACACAATGTTTAAAAACCCCCAATTTTCCAGACAGGAAGCCTCACACCAGGATGGCCAGCCACATAGGACAGGGTGTGCAATGTGGGCTGAGGGGTCTGATAAGGGCAGCAAGAGCATTACAAATACTGCCTGTCATAGCTGCACAGACTGCAAACTGGAGCTTTGGACAAGAGATGAAAGCAGACCAGAGAGAGCTGTGAGCAAGAGGGGCAAGAGTTTGGATCCAGTGGGGTAGATTAGGGTATAAGACAGCAAAATCTGCAGGGTGTCCACCACAGACAGTTGGTCAGCAGGCAGCACACAAGACAAGTAGGCAGATGTGGAGCAGAGAGTATACAAGGTGATGGTGAAGCCAGCTGTGCTACCAGGTGCCACAGAGATGGTGAGGTGCATGGGACAGTGGAGAGCCTGGGAGATGGACTTCCAATCTGGTGCATGCAAGCACCAGAACTGAAAGATGAGAAGAGTATCTTTTTGTGTCACTCACAGATTCTGAACAGGTTGAGTCACACTGAGTCACTTTCTCTTTTCTGCTCATATCCTCCATCATTTTCTGTACAGTTTAGATTACATTTAGAGCCACTAGAAGATCCATGCATTGTTTGTCTCTTATGGACAGCTTAGACCAGCCTGATGTGGATTCTGGCATTGGTTAAGAGCACCAGTCATAAAATCCAGGAAGAAGCAGGAAGAGACAGAAGGCTTTTGGATAAATATCCCATGTTACTGGGGCGAAATAAAGGAAAAGAGTGCCTGCAAGTATTCAACTAACTGACTGAGAGCTAAGCTGCCACCCAGTAGCCCTGTTCTCTGTCACCTGGCAAAGGCAGATGGCATCAGTGCTGCCTGTGGGCAAAGTCTGCCCAAAGCCAGGGACATACTCAAAGAGACACAGCACAATCTCTTTGAAATCTCTTTGCTTCCCATAGCACAGGGCTGTGTGAAAGTAGCTGACATCACAGCAAACCAGAAACCCACATGAGCAGGACTGGTAGTTTTTAAAGCACTGCTAATGGGAAATGGTGTCTGATAAAGGCATCATATTTTTGGCATGTCATCACAGAAAATTTGCTACAGGCAGCCAGCTTTGCAGGGCAAGCGAAATATCACAGAAGCTTTACTAAATTTTTCTGAGATTGTTTGTCAAGATTTTCATCTCCACCATCTTTGAAAGGGCCGACTGAGACCTCGACTGATTCTAATTTCATAATTAGGGATATTAGGAATAGCTCTGCCAAGCAAGGTCTTGTACCTGGGCAGAGCTGGTAGAGATAAAAGAGCTGAGTGAAGAGGATAAGGTTAACAAGGAACAATTCTGAGTTCTAGAAATCTAATTTTGCTTACCAGATCTCTTCAGCAACAATTTTAGCTGCAGTCTGAGGGGAAAAGAGATGGAGAGGACAAGGCAAAAACATTGTATAAAATAGGCAAAATACTGGGGGGGGGGGGACAAGAGAAGAAAAAAATAAACCAAAAGCTATATTAAACAGTAGGGCCCAAGGGAGAACAGAAAAAAATGAGATCAATAACTGAGGAAACTGTCTGGCTCCACTGAGCAAATGGTGGTTAACAGGAAAATTAAATTCTGCAGGATTAAACAAGGCATTAAACTGGTTGGGGAAAAAAAACCAACCCCAAAAAAAACCCAAAATCATGTGCTCTCAGGTATAAGTCAAGTGGTTTTACTAAGTTGAGCGCTCAGCTGGACTAAAACAGCTCTTTACTAAAGCAACCAGAGCATATGTATGCAACTTGCTGAGAGCACAAATAACAGAAGACTACACATTTAAGGAGGTATTCTCTGCTGATGCTAATACTTGTCTCTTGATTCAGGCAGCAAGTTTAAATGTCTGCACCAACAGGCAACAGGAATGTGCAGAGAAAAAAAACCCTATGTCTTGGATTTCACCCATCCATATCCTTCTAGGCACTTAAAGAATCACTCCTTAAACCTCTCTTTCCATCCCAGTTGGGTTCATCCCATTTTTCACTAGCAAATGGAAAATAATATCCAACAAGGGCATTATTGGGAAGATCTGCCCAAAACTGGTTGAAAGAGCTTTAATGTCCCCAGATTCAGGCAGCTCTCCTAGCACTGGAAGGGATCAGCACCACCATGGAGAGATACAGGGAACTGTAACCAGGTACCACATGTACCATATGGAAATGGCAACAACAGTCACTTTGGGAAATATCTGTGAACAATTTCAGGATCTGGTTCTGCACCAATTCCACTGGCACAAACATGGACCAACTCTGCCAAAGTGGCAGTATTATAACTGAGACTCACAGCTTGAAATCAAACCTTGGCAGAGTACTGGCCCAGATCTGCCATTAATTAGCCTCTCTATTCTTGCTGATGCTTTGGCACAAGCTGGGTGAGGCAGAGTTGTTGCTACCCCTTCGCCTTCAGCTGAAGTTTGGTCCCAATGAATTCCTTCATCAGTGCTACCACTCTAAGCACATGCAAAGCTGTGGTTCAAGAAAGCCACAGTTTGAAGATAAATACTCCAGCACACTTAAAACCCGAGAAAAAACAGGATTTTTTTCCATCTGTGATGTTCTTTTTAGGATGAGCCATATGCTGCTATATTGTAGATGCTCTTAAGGACCAAATAGGTAGGGGAAGGTGCCACATCAAATGCCAGCTGTGCTCCACATAAGCCTTACTGCCCTTCCTGGGGTCACAGCACAGGCTCACAGCACTGCTCTGCACCTGGGAAGACCCTCTCCCTTCCCTGTCACAGCACTACAGCACTTTCTCTTTGGCTGCAGAGCCATCACTGCATCCAACATGGTTGCAATGGAGAAGCTAGAAGTGTTTGAAGTCCATGCCACCCTCCCAGGAAACATGAGATTGCAGAATACAAGAGAGCTGTGAGAAAGTACTGGTCAATGTGGCAGCATTTTCGGCTGTATCAGCAGCCCAATCAGTGTCAGCTGCCTGGCAGGCACCACACTGAGGCCCCACAAATCAGATTTGTAGGAGCACCCTGGGACTGGTTGATTACATGGGTTTTTTTCCACCAACAGTTGCACAGTATGAAAGTAAGCACTTTAAATTTTAAATTTAAACAGGCATGAACCTGGAGCACAAGCTGAGCAGAAACTATCAGAGCCAGATTGAGTTTATGTTGCAAGACTCTCCTCCACACTGGTGGCTATGTCAGCCATCCAAAACAAGATGTGAGGAGTGACCAAGAGATGAGTCTCTTGGTCCTAAGGACACCTATCAAGGGAGGTATTGGATGCAGACATAGAACTGTACTCTGTTCCCCTAAAGAAGCACAAGAATGCACCTGAATATCAACACTACTTTGCTTTCAGGGACATTTTTAGCACACCACTTCAATTTTTTTTCCTAGATTCAGTGGTACTAAGACACTTCACTGGCACCTTCTACAAGTTATAAATTAGCAATGGCAATAAAACAAGGCAGCCATTCCTGGGCTGAACCTCCCACCCGCAAACATGGCAATCACCTCTTAGCCCCTTAAAACAAGCATCTTGTATCTCTAGTTCAGACCTGACAGCTGCAGAGTACCAGCCCTGTGCTTGGGGCATAGGAGCCACGGGGAGTTTGAAAGATGCTCCCTATTATTTCCTGCAGATGGGACAATTGCCTGTGACTATACTAGAAAAGAGAGAGGTTGTCTTCACCTCTGTAGGAAGCCAGCTCCCAAATTTAATAAAGGTTTCTCCTTCCAACCGCTTCACTGAATACAACAGCAACACTTGTAACAAAATGTCACCTGCTTTTCAAGTACAAACTAAATGAGCTTTCCTGAGAAAATAATTGCCAACTATTAAAAGGCTACTGTTAGAGCTCAAGAGGACTGTTAAAATACAAAGAAAAATGTAGCACATTCTTCCTGAATTGATACTTCAAACGAAACCTATTTTTGTTTTGAAATGTGGCACTAGAACAACGACCGGTTGTTTTTGTAAAGTTTCAGAGTGAGAGCCATGCAATCATTTCCCAAGAGCAACGTATCTTTGTTGTTCATGGAAATACTGGGAAAAAAAAAAACAGGTGAACCAGTCGGTCTCTGCCTTAGTCAGCAGAGGAGTCTCAACCCATCTCTTGTCAAGTCCACACTGGGGAATGCCCAGCCTGGGACCAGACCAGACACCTCTGCTTCTGTAAGATAGTCATTCCCAGGGAAGAGCCCCCGTTTACCTAACTTCCACCTTCTTAGTCCTCATTACAACCTCAAATCTTACAGCAAACAGAAACTTACTTTTGCTGTTTTGTTAAAAGCAGATTTTAAACAACTATTTTCTCCATAAGAATCAATTCCTGCTCTTGCCATTTTGAGTGCTTCTTGAGATGGAGCAGTTTGAAGGATCAGCTTTGTAATATCCATATGCACAGCCAGAACTGCATCTCTAACAGCCCAGAACTGCCTCACACTATTACCCCTAGTGTCCAAATGCCTCAGGCCCATAACCTTGAAAATTCCCTAGAAAGGCCTGGAGTAGATTTTCTCTAGCCATATTGCACTGAACTTACACTGCTGTGCTCTCCTTTTGTTTAAGTATCTGATCTTTTCTGTCATCACTCTGTCTTGATAAATGTCTGGATGCAACACTTTCAGTATACTTCCATCTCCCAGGAACACAAGGTATTAAAGCACAAACAGTTTCATCTTTGCATGAAACCTTTGCAGCATGTGTTAACATGGAAGACTACATCATTCACTGACACCATTTACCCCTCGGCCTGAATTACAACCAGGCATGTGCAATGCTGCCCTAATTATGCTGTCTAGAATAGCTGAGCCATGTTCATTAAAAGAGAAGTCAAATTACTGAATCTCTCATCAATCTGGTTATTATTTCAATGACCAGGTCAGCATTGAGACTGTTTATGAAAAACAGAACCTGAAGATGGTCTTACCAAGGACACAACTGCTCCCTTGCAAGTCACAACCTCAAACACGTTGGAGATTGAGACTAGCAAAGCAAACACCATGGAAGCACATCTCCTCATGTCAGAAAGCAAAGACTTCACAAAACAAATGGTGAGAAGGAGATGCATCTACTTACTGCGAAGTGTCCAAGGTGTAGTTCTAAAGAGCAGACATCCTTCAAGCTACTGTGGAAAAGCCACTCTTGGAGACCAATCCTGGCACTGGAAGGTTAGTGCCAGCCAAGGCAGTCTTGTTTGCACCAGTCACAGCAAGGTGGCACAAATGGCAGCCTTTCCCCAGCATGCAGCTGTGTCCGAACACGGCAGTGGTGATTCCCAGTGTCTGACCAATCCAGGTCACATGCATGCCTGGCCTGGCAATCCTGCCCTAGAACTGACCAGAGCCTCACAGCACCTCAGTGACCATCATCCACATGCTAAACCTCAAAATAATGCCAAACTCCAACTTACCAGTTTCATTGATGAAGCAGGTATATATTTTTTAAATCTCAGAAAATGTAACAACATACATGACAAAATTCTATTCTATACCCCTTGAATTAAACTTCCTCAAACCAGAAGACAAAATGAAGAGGATCTGGTCTCCAGACCAGTGATCCAGAGCTAGAAAGCACTATAATTAGAATCAGGACAGAGACTGAAGACCCGGAGTTGATTGCAAAACTAATTAGCTAATGTTATTACAAAGTAACAGAGAATAACCAAGAGCAGAATCAGACTCTACAGCAATCTAAGCAAAGGACAGTTTAATAACTGTACTTAGGATAGGTTTTAAAGGAAAAAAAGAAATCACTTTATGGATTATATTTCATCCTGGGCAATATCCATACATCTTGGACTTAGCAAAATGGCTTGGAGAAGAGGGTTTCATCATAGTAAACACAGCTACTTCACAGCAAGATTTATTAATACATCCAAAAGAAAGAAAGAAAATCATTTTGTCACACTATATACAGATAATACATACAGTGTTTTATACACATATTACATCAGTTTTTACACAAGAAAAATATACATAAAAATGTAAACTTTTGTATACAAAAACCCTTAAACAAATTAAACAAGGACCAGATAACAAAAGGAGACCAATCTATCATCATTTAATTGATTTTTTTTTTTTTAATGGTAATACAGTACATTCATTGAGAAGTATGAGGAACATGTGAGCCAACCTTTCCTATTTAAAGGGAAAGTACAAACACGAGCTTTCCTACCCGCCCCTGGAATGCTGTCCGTGAGCCTCCAGCACTAGAAGCAGTAGTGCGAGTTGCCATTGCTGCCAGGGACCCCGAAGGAAGGGACCCTTCTTCTTGGGCATCTCCATGCACCACACTCTCCAAAAGCGACACATCCGCAGCAGCCACCTGGCCTGGGCTTTTTGTGCGTATTAGCTAGACCTCCAGCTAATACCATGAGACGGGGTGCGGCAATGCAAGTTTGTATGTTCCCTTTAAGCAGTCATTAAGTGGATTAGCTTTGCTGGAGTAAGTTGCTTATTTTTCCCAATGTACGGTATGCTGAACACGTGTCAGGGATGAGAGGGAAAAAGGAAGGGGTGTAAGAGACTGCTAATCCTTGCTACCATGCAGTTACTTCAAAATCAGGTACATTTGCAAGCTACAATTCACTGGTTCAAAATACACTGCCTCACCTTTGCTTTCCCACTGCAACTTGTTTACATTTTAAACTCTAGTGACCGAACAACTGTATGAGGCTCTTTGTTACAAGGCTGTTTCTGATATCAAAGCATGATCAAGCTACCTTTAAAATGACACCAAACACAAACTTCTCGGAGACAGCCTTAAAAAGAGTGAGCGTTCCCTCTAAGCACTTCAGATTGTCCATTTGCCACCTTCTTTTATTAAATCTAGGATAAATATATTTACCCTTAACTGCAAAAAGGATATTGGTTGAGCTTTTGACATCTGTTTTGCTCCACTTGTAGATAAACATTTTTGGGAATTGGAGGGGGGAAAACCCCAAAAAACAAACCCACAACAATAAACCCAAATTCTAAAACCTCAGGCACCAAATAAGAAGGGAATTATTTAACATGTTGGTGAAAAAACAGTTGCAGAAACTTGTTGGAAACCACCAGACGATAGATTCCAATGAAGGCTCCTCACATTAAATAAGTTAGACTGGTTACAGACATCTTCAATAAAAACATCCATCCTCCACAAAGTATGTTAAAATGTAACACAATAGTGATGCACTGGTATTTCTCCTAAAAAGGACAGAAGGACATGAAATCTCCTTAGTGATATCAGTACTACTGAATGTAGGAGGTGAACAATGATTTACAAAAGTAATGACGGAAAAAGTTGTGTAAAAGAAACCATGAATCATTAATTATAATTGGATAAAAGGGGGATGGGGCAGAATGCGACTACAGTATGCCTCAGAAACACCTGAAGAAAATACTTAAAAACTTGTGTTTCCATTTCTTTCTTAGGTCCATCTAAACGACGGTGGGACTAAGGGCTTGTCTGCTTGCTTTTGGTTTTTTGTTTTCTCTTTTTTTTCTTTTTTTAAACTAACAACCCTTCTAGTAAAAATTCAAAAGACAATTACAAATGGCTTTAGATAATTAAAAGTCTCCTTTTTAAAATAAAACTTTGATAACACATTTCTCCATATCTTCTATATAATGCAGCTTCAGTGAAAATAAGTCATAAAGGGACAGCAATTTGCAAAAAAGTGTGGAAAAATTTGCCAACCAAGGTTCATAACATATACATATGTATATGCAGGACATCTACACTCTATATACATATTTAATATATGTATGCATGAGTATATATCAGGAGATAACCAACAGGTACATTCTCCACATACATAAACTGAAATAGCGTAATAGACGTGTGTGTATAAATATACATTATACACACCCAGAACACAGACATACCCATACACACGCCCCAACATATGTATTATAGAAATCACTGTGTATGACTGCATGAAAGCTCAGATGGAACAGTGCACCAGTTACCTTTTACTAACAGAAATTCAAGGAAGACAAAATTCCATGGTTGAATTGTGGCCAAGAAAAATTGTGTCATAGCCATCCTGAAAACATGGAATCCAGTATGGCTCGATGACAGAACTGGAGCAGCATTCTCCATTGAAACTGAAGCCTAAGTTACACAGCACTTAAATGTGACTGAGCAGGTTGCTGAAAGCTGCTTTCTGCTAAAAGGATACAGAAGCTCCATTTAGCCAGAAAACAGAAAATATAACACTTAAAACCACAGTTTACTTGCATAAGCAAGATCACCCAATACACAATTAGATGCAAAGTGCTAGCATGTTAATGGTCAACTCTGCACACTCTTTTAAAACCTGTTTTATGGTAAAGTGTAACAAACTGTGTTTCTCTTGACGTCTGATGACAACCCCACTGCTCAGAGCACAGGGTTGCCTTCTGCTTACTGCCTGTGTTATGGGAAACACAAACCCAACTCCCTTTTTCTTCCTGGGGCTGAAAACTGGAAAAGATAATTTTTGTTGGGTAGGGTTTTCTCATTTAGACCATTTAAATATGATGCTGGGTTAACCTTTTAATATGCTAGGGAGCTTTGCATCAGGTTCTATGAAAAGTTTGTATTCATCTGCAAATCAATCGCAGTTGTACCGAAGCACATCTGAATAGTTGGGAAATTTTGCATAAGTTCAAGCAGGTGCTCAGGGCCCAATTCAGCTGCCACTACAATCACCAAGAAAATTTCCCTAATGCATAAGCAGAGCTGGATTGGGCCATTAAAGCTGATTGCTGCTAGCAAGAGAAACTGTAGAGATGCAGGGACAAGGAGGAGCTGGAATGGAGGCAATGGAGCAGAGAAGCAGAAGAGGTTGGCATTGCAAGAGGCCTCAACAAGTCTTTATATAACACAAAGGCAGAGAGGTACCAAGGAAACTGCACTGTGACACTGTGAAGGCTGAGGTAACACAAACCAACGGTGACCAAGATCAGATCAGTCACTGAGTCATCGAGGTCCCTCAGAAGAATTAACAAAAATTCGTCTGGCACAAGGGCTTACCTGTTACACATGTTACGTGGATAGTCCCTCTCTTTAGCTCACACACTGACTCATGTTACAACTAATGCACATGTGTGTGACACAACGTATAGTCCATCTATACATCTGTATGCACGTATATATAGATTTAGACTGATTGCATTCATATGTATTTATTGTACATCATGAGGGCAAGTCCACATTCAGCCAAGTGCTACCATTGTCTCATATACAGATAATCTCTCTGTACAGGTATACACAAAAATGGGTCTATTCTTCCCCATAAAGGCATAAAGATTTATGCTCCTAATTCGCATTACCACCAAATAAGCAGAAGGAAAGGCCTCTGACAACTTCCACCTCCCTGCCCTTTTGCCTGTATGCATATGTGCCAGAAACAAATCGTGGGGAGAAGGAAAGGGGGAGGGATGTCTGGGGGGTATCAACAAATGATAGGGAGGGGGGATATAAAAAAATTGAAAAAAAATTTCTAATTTCTGTGCAGTATTGGAAGCTCTGTTTTTCTTAACAGGTTTTTAAAGTCACCAGGATCATCATAATTACAAGTGATACTGTATGAATAAATAACAATTAGGTTATTTTCTCCAGCCTAAATAGAACAGTATGAAGAGTAAGCCAATCTGTAGGAATGTTTCTGATTTCTCACAATTTCAAGTGAGAACTCCCATAAAGAAACCTTCCTTCTCCAATTATGAAAAAACAGGTAAGTGGCCACAATCAAATTTAGAATTTCATAGCACAAGTGAAACTCCCTGGACTTCATGTTTTTTTTTGTTCTGCAATCCCACAACAGCAATTTTGGGGCAAAATGGATATACACAAAGATCCTCATGAAAGAAAAATATCTACTTTGAAGACAAAATCCTTTTATGGAATGGAGACCACTCCACAAACGGTGCCCCTTACAACCTCATTGGAAAACACAAGTACACTGATTGACAACATTTTCCAAGTTAGACCACAGGAGATTCGGGTATTAATTTGCAAAGATACAGCAATTCTCATGCCTCCCCATCCCACCAAATGCAAACCTTCCCATTCAGTTTCTCCCAAAAAACTCATTTCTCCCATCATTCCTCATCCCCCCTTTGTTTTATTTAAAGGCTGTCTTTGGGAGCTTGGTATTTTCATGGCATTTTAAACAGGGCTCAATGCAACTCATTTGAAAAACAGTAAAATTGACATGATATCAGAGTTAGCCTTATAACAGAAGATTATATAGTAGAGAGTTTCAGTTATTTATACAACAGTGAGGACATAACAACCCCCTACTAAATAATCACATTTCTACAATACATTCCATCACCTCTCAACTACTTTTCTCTTTACAAAACTATGACCTACATACAATATACACATTCGTATCGCACATACATCCCCCCCAATGCATATTTTTTGTGTGTATATATAATACATACATGCACACAAGCAGTCTAATTCTATTTATAAGTCACAGTGGGAATTCCTTTGTGAGGAAAGGAGGGGGAAAATTCCTGAATAAGACACTGTAGATTCCTAATGTTCCAACTTTTCAAATTCCAACTCACAGAGCTAACTGGAAATAAATACATTAAAAAAAAGAAAAGGTCTTACAAACTTGGTTCACGACTTCCAGCTACAGTAGTTGGATCTTTAAAATTTGATCTATTTACCCTGTAACTAAATTTCTAATCATAGGTACAAACCACGGATAAATTATTGCAGAATGTAACACTCAAATTTTAAAAAGAGTTATAGGAACAGTAATATAAGGGTTAAAAAGAGTTCTATACTTGTTGATACAGGATACCATTTTATTTTATTTATATATATATCTATATATAGATATAGATATCTGCAAGGTAGCAAAGAATAGCTGTACACCTTGACACGGCAAAGATCCAGTGTAAAAAGGTGCTTCACTAGTTTGTTTTTCCAAAAAAGCTTGTATATAATTTTATAGCTATTAAAAACACATATGCAACATAATTCATTACACTCAATACAGCTTTAGTATAAAACTTATAATTTATGAGGTGATGTTAATAGCATAAATTAATATACCATTTCTCTTAAAATCTACAATAAGTATTCTGAAAGCTCATTGGGGAAGGGTATCTTTAAATAAAAAGTTTAAAGCTGAGCGTGATGAAAAAGATTCTGTATGTTGAACTTGAGATGAGAGCCCCGAGAAGAGAAAGAGTCCGTAAGCCAGACATCGTTGACTATAAAACTGAACAAAGATTTCTCCTTCTTGCGCTCTCACTTAGGTGACGCTCTACCTTAAATTATTATTTACTTTTAAAACTATTTACTTTTTTTTTCTTCTTTTCTTTTTTTTTTTTCTTTTTTTTTTTTTTTTGTTAACTGCCCTTATTTCCACAAGGAATCCCTGAGACATACCCAAAACTGTACAGTGAAGGTCATCACTGTTCAGAGAAACTGGTTCAACCCCTTCTGGTAGGATGTAGCTATTTTGCATGAGAATCGAAATGTCCATCACTTCAGAATTAATCTATTTGCACCAGAACCAACTACACTGTTTAAGATGCAGGTTAGAGAGTCATTTCAGGGTAAATCAGTCCACTCCAAGGTAGAAGCCAATGCCATCGCAGTTAGCTACATCAGAGCAATCTGCACCAAAGTTAAAGTTTTCCAGAGGGTATCTGGGAACGTTACCTATCCCGAGTTCATCTCCGTGGGCACCAGCTGACAACGACAGAAAGCAGGTTAAACATTAGCATTACTGGACCAAGTTCAACATGCCTATGTGGTCGACACGCGGGCACTCTGGACATCTTGCTGTGTGTGTGTTTGGGGACTAGCAAGGGGAAGAGTATGAAGAATGCATTTTTCTACAGCGAGTAAATACAGTTTTATGGTCAAAAGCCCAAATTTCATCCTATTCACTTCCAAACCAAATTCTGTGACCTAGAGTAGACTGAAAAGGTGCTAACACTTACTTCAAGGAGACATATAAAGAAAGCCTTCTCCAACTATTGCTCTCAACATAGAGCCACACCCACTTTCTCCTTTCATGCTTCCACTACATTAACTTATTCCATAGTAGCTAGAGAAGGACTACGTGAATGCAGAGTAAAACAGGGGAAAGCAAAGAACTCAACAACAATGAGAAGTACCAGAACAGCAAAGGGAAAAGCTCCCAAAATAGTCACTACTGTGTTGTTGCTTTTTTTAAAAAAGAGGCTGAAGACATGAGAGAGAAAATTGTTTTAAGATGCATCTTTTTAACTCCTTCTCCTCCACCAAACTTTTCTTCCCAACAACAGTGTTTTTGTCTACTTTTAAAGACAAGACCAAAACTTTACCCGACAAGAGTCGGGTCATGAGACAAGGTCTCTCATGACCAGACTTCCCCTAAAGTCCAAGTTTAAGTTTAGTAAATATAGATTTTTTCACCAACCCTCCTTACTTTTATTTGGGCTTGTGCGTATTAAGAAAGAATACTTTAAATTTTTCGTTGTGACTTTCTACTGACACACTTCTCAAAAGAAGAGGAACTTCTGAGAAGGTAAACTCTTGCTAAAAGTACCTGTATATTCACTGCTAGTGTGTGCACTCCCATGATCAATGTTGTATCCTCAGCATCTAGTTCATGACATTAGTGTGCTATGAAACATCGCCTTACTCATTGATCTGAGAAATACTCTGATCTACTGCACTGTCATTCTAGCATCCAAAATGTATGTTATGAATTGCAGTAATCTCTCCTCCCTTTCATTTTACAGTCAGATTCACTTAGAACTATGGAAGACTTACCAGTTGGCACTTACACTGGAGAAGTGTCTGAGAATGGGAAAATAGAAGCAAGAATGATGAAGAATGTTGAGTGAAAGGAAATAAAGGGGGTACAAGAAGTAGCCCACAAATTCCCCTTATTACATGTTACCCAAAAGATCAGAAAGACCTTGTGATCAGAAGATGAGAAAGACCTAAAGATCTGGTCAGCACATTAGCCCAAAACTATTCCTTCAGTTGCTGTTTCTACCACCACTGGACCTTGCACAGGAGACTCCTTCCCATGTAAAAATACAAAAGCAAAAATACACCAATTCCACCAGGGAAGTTGCCCAGACAGCCACACAAATATCTCGCTGCAGAAAATCACTGCAGGTAATTTTTCTATTGTTTGTCTGCTGAAAGCACCTCCTGCCACTGTCTCTGCACCCCACAAGTCTTGAAAGGTCCAACTACAGGTACCTGGATCTTCTAAAAAGGTTTCCCTCTTCTCTGCCCAAAGGCTCATACTGTTGGAGAATTCATGAGTGGATTTAGCTCAATGCAGCACAAAGATAGGGAGAAATACCCTTGGAGGCCTGCCAATACCTACAGGGAAATGCAGCAGCAAAGAGGCTGCAGGAGCTCAGGGAGCTGGTGATCAAAGGCAGTGTAGGTAGCCACTAGGGCCAGCTTCTCAGGGAAGACATCTATCCAGTGTTTATTGTACACTTTTGTAGGACTCTTCTAGCAACCAGATTCAATCCCAGACTATATTTAGATGTGGTTACAGCAAAACAAAGCTTCGAACTGAATTTGGCTACTGGTTTGCAGGTTCAATCCTAGGCTTTTTGTCTTGACACCTAAAGCCAGTGGCATCACACCATGCCTAACAGCTCACAACAGAATGTCCCAGTAGTCATGTTTCTCTTTAAAAAAATAATTAAAAATTAAAAAGCCACTTCCCTTAGCTTCTCTTTGCTACTAGGTACAACTCTCCTTTGAGAGAGAGTTGTTGAGAGATTTTTTCTGATTTTTGACTAGCAGGTGATAAGATTCTCAGGGCTTTCCAATGCTTTCCAAATGAGAACTGCAAATCCCCATTTTCAGTGGGAAACCTAGCTCTTGCCATCTTCTCCACAGTACCTGAGGCAGACCTGCAACTGTGCTACCTCTTAGCATTATCAATGTGCTCAACCATAGGGAGAAGCATGCTACTATAACAAGAATGGATCTAAGCAAGAACCTGGAGGAACTGGAAGGCAGGAGGAAACAAAATTACGCATCTTTTCCATCTTCTTGCATCACACATACATCATCTTGTATCATAATAATTATGAGGGCAAAGAACAAATCAGTTTTGAGCTATCTAAGCACATATGGCTCCCCTCAGAGTTGGTGTAAAGTCTTCCCAGGTGAAAGAAAACGTCAAAGCATATGGTAAAGAATGCCTTAAACAGCAGGCCAGCATGAAGCTGTTCCTGATAAGCCTCCATACACTGCTAAAATTCATCTTGGGTTAAGTACTTCTGTACAAAGACTAATTGAGGTGCTATTATTGCCAAAAGTGATGTTACATATTCTATTCTATGTCTAATTTTTTTTCAGTTCTTTAAAACTCAAATCTTATGTAAAGAAATTAACCTTTAGGTTCAACTAGACTTATTCCATTTGTTAACATGTAAAGGGCACAACAGGTATTAAGCATCTCAAATCAATGAACTGAAATTGCTACACTGGCTCTTTGGTGAAAGTGTGATGAGAGTGCTAATTGCTGTAAGAGCTGATACTCAAAAACCTTTGTGAGGGAGCATAGATTCTACTTGGGAACCACATAAGTAACAGCCTCAAGGACTACCTTAACCAGACGTGCAGTATTTCCCAGAGGAAGAGGTATGAAACATCTCTGACTGCACATACCCCTCAATTGGATCTCTTGCATCCAACAGTAAGACACTGATGCACTGAAGTCAACAGGCTGTGTGGGTATAGAAGCCCACCTGGAATGATCCACCTTGTAAAGCTAAGATCAAGACCCGTAACTGCTTGTTAGGCTGTAAGCATGACATTGGTGGCATTGAAAAAATGAGAGGTGAACCAGAAAAAGGCAAGAGTGGTGGCCCATTTCAGAACACTGCGTCAAACAGGACAGAGGGATTCCTATTTCAAATGTATACAAACTGAAATTTATTTTTAAAAGTGCAGCTTTATTGCAAACTTAGTTTGCTCATTGAAAAATGTTATGCAGTCACTTTTGAAGAGTCATCAAGGGATATACAGAAATGGAAATCTAAGTGGGGGAAGAGAGTTGATATCCTAGGCTACTTTATAGAAATGCAGGTACATAAAGGCCATTGATTTCAAATGGGAACTGTGGACCTGCACACCTCTGACAGCTTTTGAAATTCCCGTCTAGATCAACACATAGATCAGGAGCTGGGTTCTGTTCTGAGTTAGATCAGTACAAACTCAAGGTGACCTTAGACGAAAAAGCTCCTTTGTAATTTATACCAATGAGACCAAGGAGAAGTTTGCACTCGGTTCCTCTCCTCCCTTTCCCCCCAGCATTTTCTAAGAAAGGGAAATGTGATGTGGGGCAAATATACTCTGCACTAGTTTAATGGGCACAAGAACCATTTCAAGACCAAAGTCCTGAAACCAATGTACAGAAATTGACACCCTCTAAAATTATGTGAATGCACAAAAAGATTAAACTATTTGGTATACTAGTTCTCCACTCTTTTTCAGTCATCTGAACAAACTGAAGAAGGTATATGGACACAACAAAAATCATTTGCAAATCAAGCAGTTGTCTCCTCAACAAAGTATGGGTAACATAACACAAAAATAAATAAAAGCCTTATCAGATTTGCCTCATTCACAATTCCTCAATCAGCAGGACAATCACAAGCAGGATTTCATAGGCTTCAATTAAACTTTTTATGTGATTTAAAAACATTTAAAAGTTACAAACATATTTAAATCACCACTTAAAAATATTCAGCTTATATTATTCAGATCTATTTTACCAAGTATGAAATAATGACTTCATAACAACAGAAGCATGAAAATAATTTTTGTTTCCTCCACCCACATACACTTGCAATTTCAGAAAAGGACATATGCATCATCCACGCTCTTTTATATTTAAAGAGGAGAGATCTTTCAAGAAAAGATGGATAGTATGATTGCTACAATAGTAAGACATAAGACCTATCCCATTTAAATTCTGTTCCTTAGGGAGATGGAAGGAGAGGTTTGGGTCAGAGATTTTGGTGTGTGCCTGACTGCTAATAAAATGAATTTCTATAGCAACTAAACTTCGGTCAATGATCCTTTGCTCCAAAAATTTATTAGGCCTCCCTATTACATGTGCTTGGTTATCTCTTAATTTCCTGAAATAGACTACAATACATGTAGGTAGGACTTTTTCCTGTAAGGTAGAATGAAATCCGTCTTCTACAGTAAAAGGCTGAAATGAAGAATATTCTATTTTCTCTCATCTGCATCTCAGAAACAAACCAAGAGTAGAGATTTGTTATATTAAATAAGAGCTACTTTTACAGTCAAAGTCAGAGTACAGTAGCAAATTTGAGTCCTCTAGAGTCACAAGCAAAGTCCTTTGTTTCCTTCTTGATAAGAAGATGCAAGTAAACACCTCAGAATTTCTACTGTTGTTATCTCTTGGTTTAAAAAAGGTAAAATTAAAAAATAAAATTAATTTAAAAAATTCTAAAACCTAGCTGATTCCTTTCTTTAGGAACTGAAATTACTACCAAAGAGTCTGAATACTATCTTTAGCAGGTGATCAGTACAAACAAAACCATCCTGCAGACAGAAGGAATTCTTACCTATTTTGCTTTAGTGATTTCTCTTTTGGTTAGCCATGACTGCTGATAGGTACCTGCTAGTTCCTTACATACATTCAGCTTCCCAAACAGAGGATCAAATCCTACACATGTCAAAAAAACTATATGGCTCTCAGGGGATTAAAAACTATCCAAGGAAGTCTCACTAGCTAGACATATTTTGAGAAATGCATCCATTTGAAACTTGCAAAGGGTCTGACCTAGACTTGTGTGGAGAGGGAGAATACCAACCAAATTCTTCTGGTTTCAGCTAAGCAATACCTGTTAGCCTGTCAGGCAAAGAGTTCTGGACAAAGACACAACTGAAAAGGCAAATCATCAATGCTACAAGGCCACAGTAATTCAGCAAGGAAGGGAACTTCTGCACAGGAATCTTCAGGAATCCATGGTCTATTTCAATCCTGTTTCTTTTTTTTTCCCCTGGGCTAACTTCATATCAGCCTTCAAACTGATGGGCAACCAGTCAACTGATCCCTTTGCTACTCAATTAATTACAAATCATGATAATAAAAAAACCCCAAAATCAGCATGCAGTAAGAACAGTGACCAGTTCTGGAAGGGGACAACTCCCACTTCTTCACCAAAAGAAGAAAAGGAATTCTGCTCCCTGCACCCCAAACATACACACGCACACAGAGAAGGTCAAGAGACTATTTTAAGAAACTGCCAAACTCATCCTTGAACCATGATCTTGATTTAGGACTTCAGCGCACCATTTTCAAATCAATGTGTGCAGCCAAGTTTTCCATGCCAGATGCTACCTTTGGAAAAAAAGTAAATTAAAAATAAAATAAATAAAACAAGAGACTTCTTCCCACTGGAAAACTTTCTACCAGATGCTAATGGGATAGCAAGCACTGATCTGAACCCTAGGGAACAGTAAAATGCATCAATGATCTGAGGTATCTTCCCATTTCTAGGTCTTACTGCTAAGATCAATTACATCCAGTAACTGTGCTGTATCCTTAAGGAATTATTGGGGAACGGTGAACCTGCCTGCAATAAATGAGCACCAGTGCATAACAAGCACATGTGAACGCTACAGCAAGGTTCACAGAGGGCTAACCCTGGTCAGTACTGAAGCAGGGGTTTTCTTCTCAACCCTCTCTTAAAAAACAGGGAAGGAAGAGAGGACAGAAAAAAATAAAGAAAAAGGAAAAAAGAAAAGATAGAAAATACAGGTCCCCCATCTACCTGCATGGAGCCAGGCAGACAAGCTCAGTTGGAGGTGGTGAAGGGCGCGGATGCATTATTGGTACTGGTAGCGGTGGCACCGGTCACTGCGAAGCCCGTGGGAGGAGCTATGGAGCTGTGGCTGGGCTGCAGGTCCTTGGGAATGCCACTGTGGGAGCTCAGCTGGTGCCCAAAGGCTGCGCTGAACTGAGGGAGCTGTTGTTTAGGGGAGGTGGAGCCCATGAGTTCAGCAGAGGCAGGACCCATGCCACTAAAACTGGTCTGCGGTAACCCCGGAAGCACACTGGAGCTGTTGGGGGTCACAGTGGCGAAGGCAGGCTGTGTGGTCTCTGAGTGCGAGGTGGTAGGTGGTGTGGACAGGGAGGTGGACAGGAGGTGTCCATCTGCACCAAGAAGGTTGCTAAACGGAGAGGGGTCCCCAAGATTGACAGGAAGATTTCCCCAGTGAGTTCTGGGGTTGACCACCCCGCTAAGTGGCACATCCAGCTGAGTTGGGAGCAAGTGCTGTGCCATCATGGGCATCTCTGCTGAGAAGGTAGCTGCCAAATTATCACCAGAGAAGGATGTGGTGTGAGGGGATGTGATATGGTCACTGTAGGGAGACGGCACATGCTCACTATCATAATGGCTTCCATGGGGTGAGGAGTGTGAATGGTCACTGCTGTATTGCTGTCGTGAGGTGATCAGGTCATCTGCCTTGCTCAGCAGCTGGGCAGGGTGGGGCCTCTGGGAGGCATGGCTGCCATCATGAAGTCCATGAAACTGTCCCGGGAAGGCTCTCTCCCCAAGGCCACTCTGGCTTATCAGAGTGGCAGAAGTAAGGCCAACGTTGGCTGGGGCTGAGAACTGCCCCTGGATCTGCCCTGCCAGGGGCGTAGGTGGGTTGGACAAGGTAGCAGAACGGAGCAAGTTCTCATCCAGCTCCAGACCGGAGAAATTATCATGTACTATACGCCCATTCAACAGCTCCCCCAGATCCGTGTTAACCTCTCGACTCAAGGACTGCATTCCTGGAGCTCCAGCACCTGTAGAGAACACCCCTATCGCTCTATCTGACAGCTCCTGAACTGGCACACCATCTGTCTGTGTAAGTACTCCAATGGTACTCAGGCACTCAAGAGAAGTTACAGCCTGTAGGGCTCGTTCCAGTTCTTCAGCCTCTTCTGTAGTTGGAAGGAGATCTCCATTTTTACCTGTAGAAACAGGGACACCATGAGTTAGCACCCACCTCTCAGGTGAGCCTGGCACTGGCACTCTAAGGATGCAGATGTACAGACAGTGCAGTACAGAGCTGCAGTGTATGATAACCTTCCAGCATGGCTTGCAGTACACAGAAAATATCATTCATCAGTCTTCACTAGGTAAACAAGGTAAGAAAACCAAGAAATTACACCTTCCTCTTCAATGGAACTCCCCCTCTCCACTGTCCTTTTCCACATACTACAATGGGAGATGCCTCTTAAACTTATTTAAGCATTTTTACTCTAGGTCTAGTAAGATTTTCTTCAATGCTGCAATAACACAAATAGTCCACAAACCCCCTTCTACTTACCAATATTACAGCCTGGACCTAAAATTTACACAGACAGTATAATTTCGGTTAATATCAACTCAAACACAGTCTGATGTCATGTTATATCAGAAAACGACCAAAGAAATCACGTACCCAACTCCAGGCTGTTCTAATTTCTGTGTTATATGTGATAGGTACTGAGCTTTTGAACGCAGAAATTCAGGCACAGTTCTGATCAAGAACTACTTTCAGAAACGTATTTAAAAATTTTATTCTCACTCTCTTCTCTTTTTATCAAAGGCCAATATTGACTGTGATTCCAGCCCCACTCAATGGCAGAAAGATGCCATTACTGTGAATACTGTTGATTAAACTGTAACACTGACAGGCAGTAAAAATGTAAAATGAATTATTAAAATACTAAACTAATTGGGATTTTCAAAGTAGCAATTATATGAGCAAGCAGAGAACTATACACAGCCTTCTTAAAGTCTGCTTTACTTCAGAGCTCACAAACAATAGATCAAATGCACACTTCCTTCTCTAGAATTTATAACTCTGTAAGAAAGCAAGCAACTCCCCAAAATGCAGTTTAGAAACGCTCACTTCTTCAGTTCACTGACTGTGTTCATGCTAGCATAAAATAAAATGGTACCTTCAAAGAAATCAAAATCTTGCAAGTCATCAGGCAGCCGCGGCAGGACATCAGAGAAGTCCTCCTGATTCAATTCCAAGTCATGTGGAATGTCTGTGATTTCGTTGGCGATATCATCAGGCAGCTCATCAGCACTCAGCTCTGGTGTGGAGGGACTCCTGAACAGAAAGTAACATTAGTCCTTGCTGTTCAACTCTGGTTCCTCCAAAAGACAACTATGAATGCATATCCATCTAGATGGGGATGTTTCCCCATATTTTTTTATCCCATCATCTTGGAAAAAATGCATTTAGGAAGTTTCTTTAGGAAGCTTTGCCTACTCACTAAGTACATAAGATGTGACATCAGGGTCAAAATATTTTATCCATCAAACCCAATCATTGCTCAAATCCAAAATGACCCACTCTGAAGGTTTTTTTCAACAGTCAATGGAGATGCAATTTCTAGCCCTGCTCCAGATGCTGATCAGCACAGCAAAATCACACCTTTCTCCAGTGCTCACGGACAACATTCAAGCCCAACAGTGGGAAACTGGGGCAGGCCTACCACTGACCGTATGTGGGGTATCTCTACTGGCAGTGAGACACTGGCAGGCATGGTGAGGTTCCCTTGGGGCACTGCAGGAGGAATGGGTTTCTGGGGCCGGCGTGGGCCTCGCCTTCTCTTCTTCTTGTGTTTTTTGGTAAGTGCAGGTGGCTTCGTTTTTTTCCTGGGTTTCCTCTGCTGCTGGTGCTGAACTTTACGGGAGCTGTCTCCTCTCAAGAAATTATCCTTTGGGAGCAAAACAATAGCAATGAGAGCATATTGAGAACAAGTGTGACTTTCCTTGATTTTTTCACCCTGGCCATTCCACAGACATTCATAAGTAATGTAAGAGAGACTGCTAACTTACACCCAGGCATGGCTACAAAACTTGATCTGCTTCCTTCCCCATTGATCCCAATGGCAAAAATAACATAGACCAAATTATGAGGTAGGCTAAACAGGAGATTTATCACACATGCAGTATCAGTTGAAAAATTGTCATAGCAAAACCTAACTAAACTAGTGTGAAACTGTAACCCTTAGCAGCACTCTTGTAAGTATTAAAGACCAAACACTATTATGAGTTGGTGTTAACACAGATAGTCTGCAGCAGCTGAAGCCAGGATCTTCAAGTGTCCCCTGCCATAACAGAGGGACAGCTTTGAGGAAACAGAATTAATACTGTTGGACTCAGGTAAGGATGTGGTTAAACAACTATGGCCTCATTGCTTCTGAACAGCAATCACTGACCCATTAAAAAATAAATCAAACCATCATCACTCTTTAGTTGCCATCATACTGGGAATGGCAGAGGACTGTATTTGCTATAGAAGTAAACCTTGAGACATGAAAGATTGCCTAGAAGAGGGGGAAAATCCCATACAAATCTGCGTAGCACAAATTCTCACATTTTAATCCAAAAAACTCCGTAACTTACAACTATTGGAGAGCCTGGACAAAAGCAATAACAAAACCCACACAATAACCAAACGACAACAAAAAAACCCAAACAAACAAACAAAGGCAGTTTTACACCTAATTGAAGTGAGACAAGACACCTTGAAGGAGGGACAAGACAGAAGCAGGTTTGTGAATTATCCTTAAGGTTTTTTCTGGAAAATAGAAGGCATAAAAGGAGAGCAGAGGACATCAACTTAATTTCTGCATTCTCTGAACTTGAGGTAGGCCACTGACCCCCAAAGGAGGTTAAAGATAAATTCTAATAGTTACTGGAAGGTAAATAAAGTAGCAAAACCATTATCTGCATGCTTGTAATTGCTATCTACATTTCCTCTAGAAAATATTTTGGGCCCCATGTACTGAGACTGCTTAAGCTGCAGACTTCCTAATACCACACTCACACTCAGATCCAAGGACCAAGACTGAGCCCAAATAAAATGACCACGGGATCTCACAATGATCTTCCATTTCTCAGTTCAAGAGAGGAATTCAATTTTTTTCCAGTGAAGGATTTTCTCATGCACACTTTATTATATCCTTAAAACTATGGAAAAGATTTTCACAATGTACTTTATACTGGGAATGTTTGGCACGTTTTACCCTCTTAAGAAAAATAATAGGATACGAGCTCTTAAGTTCATCAACTTGCTAATTGTCAAGGAAGAGTGCATAGGAAGACTGGGGTTAAAACTCCTGATCATCCCAATACATAAATAAATACAGTTTTGGCTTTGTACTTACCATTTTTTTGGCATGTTCTTCGCACAGAGGTGTCTGATGTGTAATGTCAAAAACTGGCACAGAGCACTGTTGACCATCTGCAAACTTGGCTGTGCAACTTGAGAAGAGCTGCTGAGAACGGTTCAATAAGATATCTGTGCATTTCTGCATCAGGAATAACACGAGACAACGATGGAGGAACGCCCTTTGATTTATCAATCTGATAAAGATCAGAGCCTTCCACTCTATCTGTCCATAGATGTTATTTTTAATGAGTACCTTAACTTTGCAATTCAAGTTCAAAGCTAGGTAAGGTTCAAACCCAACTTTTAAGGTGAAAAAACTGCATTCATGCAGAATCTCTAATGATTTTATTATATGCTGAGATAGTTTTATAAAAGCAGGCATTTCACTAATGAGTTCTTAGCAAAAAGAAGCCTTTTCCTGGAGTCTTAATCAATAGATCAATAGTAGCAGTTGGAACAGTGTAGTCAACAGGACTATTTCCTTACAGACTAATGACAATCCATACTGAAACATTAAAGAAAGAGTATTTCTTAATTCAATCTTTTAAGGTACATTCTTGGCATTTATCTTTAGAGCACAGAAAAAGAAGTTTCAAGATCCTTCCTGCTCCTCTGAAAAAAAGATGTGCAATCAGACGGAAAGGTCAAATAAATCTTAACGTAAGCTTGCTGAGATTTCCTTCAGAAAAAACCCTTGCAGGAGTGAAAATGCTTCTAGACTTACAGCAAATCAAACAGATATCTCGTGGTTTTTTCTAACAACATTAGAAGAACTCCTTCCATCTTGAACAGTTGTCAGACTTCAACATCACTACGTATGTTCATAAAATGTTAAAACACAAACACAAAAAAAAGGACAAAGAAAATGAAAAACCTGCTGAACGGTCCAGATAACAGACTTGGACAGATGGGTCAGAACCAAGAGCCTGTTCATTTTAAAAGAAACTCTTTCCACTGAGAAGAAAATGCAGAGAGAAAAAAATGGGCATAAATGCAAAATCACTACCCTTGACTTCTCTGCTTTACACACACCAACAAGCAAGACCACTTAAACTTAAAAAAAAACCAAAAACAAAAACATTCGAATCATGAGGCAAATCCCAAAGACAACTGCACACCATGGTGCTCTCTCATACAGAGATTTTGAACTGCTCTGCAGACCACTTTTAAGGGGCCTGCAAAAATTCAACCAAGAAAAACAAGGCATCAGCAAAACAAAAAGATTGAAAAGGTGCTGCAGTCTGATAGTAACTAGAACAGATCAGCACTAGTCACTTAAAATACCAAAACCAAAAGCTTCAACAAAAGAAGTCACTTCAAAAAAAGCACCAATAATTCTTCAGCTAAAAACCAAAAAAGATAAAGTATTACACGTCATAAGTCTGTCTGTTTATAGTCTTCAGAACAAAACCTCACTTCTAATGTGCTCTCTTCTTTCTGTGATCTTTATCCATTGACTCTTAACGTGCTTTTCAAGCTTTGCTTGAAATTCCAAGCACTGGGAATCCTTCCTCATCTAGACTATGAGGTTCTGTGACCCCTTTTATTCTGCTGCTTTGAACAATGCAAAGTATGATTTCCATCTTTCTAGTCAGTGTAAGCCATCTTTTTATACTATGTATAAAAATCTGTTCCAATAACACTGTCATAGGAAGATAGTCTATTGGAACCTACCAAGAACTGCATGAAAACCAAGAAGCTGAAAGCCACGTGGTTTGTACCAAGTCATCGTGAAAGATGATCATTTTTGTACAGATTTCTTGCATCTACCAAACACAGATTACAAAGTAAAATGATGTTACTATAATAGATACCAGTGGCAAACTACGTATCTTCACTGTCTATAGACCCAAATCACCCAGAAAAGTTAAAAGCAAAGTAGTTGACACACTAACAAATAGGTATTTCTTTGTGAAAACTTATTTCTCAATGCAAAAAATCTAACAAACAAACAAAAAAACCCTAAAACAGAACTTCCACGCCTGAATGCAACTCCCAAAGAGTTAAGAGGATACGCTGAAAACAGTGCCTGGTGAATGGAAGGGCCTTGTTAGTGCACTGCTCTCCCTTCGAAGTCCCGCTGCAGGTTGTTGGTTCTGCATCTCTCTGCCTCACTTGGCTTGTGCTGAAAAGAAAACATAAAAGAATTTAGAGACAAAGCCCCAGTTTTGGGTGGTTACTTAACACAATTATTGCACTGAATGTGGCATAGTAGGATGGAAAATTATCACACACATGTGTGTGTCATGATCCAGATGGGGTGCAGGCTACTACCAGACTCTACACAGGGACACAGAATAGATGTCAATGACAGGTGAAGGTGTGACTGCAGTAACAGGATTCTCCTTTATTTCACAGGGCCTTGATTGTAATGAGAGGTGCTGTGTGCTGCTACCGTGTAAATATTACAACACCCTGCAACAGAGCCAAGGGCAGCAGTAGTTGAGTGTCAACACAGTGACTCTCAAAAGGAGGTCAATCTTTAGAATACAATGTATTGGGTATGCCTATGTGGGCAGTCAGGTGCACTTCCAAGCCTGTTCATAAATCAAAACATGCCGAGCATCCCCAGAGCTTACATGCAAGCATGTGCTCAGACAAACTTAGACTGAGCTCTGGAGTGGCAGAGCCTGAGCGTGCTCAACATGGATAAAAGCTCTCCTTCATCAACGTGCTACAGCCCAATCCACCAGCAGGTGCCCGGAGCTGGGCACTCCCTCAGCACAGCCTCTATGCTTTGAGCCTGAGCTGCAAGCAGGCGACCAGGCAGCAGTGTGGACGAGCACCGCAAGTGTTACACAGCTCGCTTGGTGTTAGCCTGCACTCGAGGCATGTGTCACCTTCAGTGGAAAGCTGGCGATTCCAGGGCTGGCTTTCACCTCTGTACACGTTGTTTTCTAGGTTGACAAAAAGCTGTCTGTAGCCTGACTGTTTTTCTTCGGCCAGTTCTGTCATCAATTGCACTTTGACTGAGCAAAGTTTTAGTTAGCAGTATTACTCCTGAGAAAAATGTCATAACTGAAAAGACTCTTTGGTTATTTAAATTAACCAGAGCAATGATGACAGGCACACCTGGCTTTGCTGGTCTACCCAAAACAACATAATCTTTTTTTTGCGTAATAAAAGGCAAAAATAATGGGGGAAAAACCAGCAAGAGCTTGTCAGTTCTGGCGAAGTTTTGCTGTAGTTTAAGTTTGGAGAAATTTCCACAACTTTTTAAACTAGTAATGGACTTCTATGTTACATCTCTGAGCAGCTCTTCAGCACCACTCCACCTCCCCAACAATAAACCCTCCAACTGTCATGAACCACAGCCCACTGCCCAGGAACAAATGCATCCCATGAACCATACTCTCAGTAACTTGCTCCAGCCTGCATCTCATATTTTATCCACTACACGCCACAGTCCCACATCCTGTAAAGCCAAACTGCAACAGCAAAAGGATGCTGTTGATACCCCAGACATAACACCAGGGTTCAGACTTAGTCTGTTCTTGCACAAATATGAATCAACCAACTCTCCATATGCTGAGAGCTGGAGGGATGTTGACATTATCTAGAAAGAATTCCCACAGAAGGTAACCTTCAGAGTTGTTAGAAGATATTTATTTTGTTGCCAAGTTTCATTTAATGTTAGATTGAGTTAAATCTAACAAAAAGCATGAGCTTAAATTTGATTTGCTGGGAAGATAATTAAGAGGAGGTACAGACTTTTCAAAAGAAGCTGTCTGAAAAACAAAATCTGAATTGAAGCAGTGAACTACAGACCAGACTGCACACTTTCTAAAGAAATGGGCATAGTAAAGTACCAGGTATTTGAAGGAAGCCAAAACACAGAGATTAATTAGTAAGAATAAATTCTAGCAGGCCACTAATTTCTTTTGTGACATTTCAGAAATTGGGCCCAGATACTGCTGGACAAACAATCCATATTTTAAAACATAAAGCTGGAGAAGGCCTGTCTTCATGGAAGACTCTGTATGCCATGTATATTTTACTCCACTGACAGGCATTCACGTGTCGTGGTTTTCCGCCTTGTGCATTACTCCCTGTTTCAGAGTTCAGCATTTCAGCTGCTGGATGCTCAGCCCAGCTCCACCCTGTCCCAACCCCAGGTTACTGCAGTCACAAGGGAAGGTCTAACCTGGTACAAGCACATGTAGCTCTTCGGAGTTCTTGTATGAGCTGCCCAGCCCGCTCCGGCTCTCTGCTGGCCGCCTGCAGCAAGGCTTTCCGGAGCGTATGCCGGCATTTCTTCTGACGGGATTCTGCCCGCTCCAGGCGGCAGAGGTGCTTGTATTTCTGCTGAAAGTAAGTGCAAAGTCTGGTCACCCTGGAACTCCTGTCATCTGCATTGTCATCATCGGACCTGAAGGAGGGAAAATAAAAACAAATGGGCTTTAAGTTACTCCTTTTTTTCCACGGAAGTTATTTTGTCACTTTAATAGAATTGTTAAGTTGGCATCCATCTTCTAGCCACACAGACATCCAAAGACTGAAATCAGGCAGGGATGCTTGAGAAATAGTAAGAGCAGGATCCCTTTTAAATTCTAAAGGTACTTGCCCTTCTTAGTATGTCATTATTAGAGATTACATCAATTTATCATCAAGTCTGACACATTTAAATGTCTAGAGCCTGCTGTTCAAAAAAATCTATACTGTTAACCTTTATTTACTGTAAATGTCTTGGCAAATGAGACAAACGCTTAAATCAAAGTGCAATTAATGGAGAGGACAAGGGTGGAGAACTGTGTAGTGGAAATTTATTGAGGAAAGGTCATGCTGGAAAAGATGGTCAAATTCTAACAAGTACCAAAACCGCTGACTTTTTCCAATTCCTTTTACTCTGCCAGGTGGTGTATTGCTTTCTAAATCAAATTACAAACTAACACAGCTAACAGCTGATACTGATTTCTCCTTGCTGCAGAGTTAAAGTTGAGTTACTGTAAGTAGTAAAGAAGAAATTCACATTTAACTCCAAAGGTAGTGATGGAAAAATCAGACCAGGGCTAAGCAATGACCAGATGAAGGACAAATCCAATTCTCTGTTTGCTTTAAAAAGCCTTTTCCCATTTATCTTGGCTTTCTGAACACCTAGGCACATATCAACAAGACCATCAAACCATGTCAACACATTCAGTTAAATGAAGTAAAAGTCATGAAACAGAAAATCATCACTGGAATTTGCTAAAACAACAAGGTCCATGAAGTTTCTCAGAAGTCCTCCACAACAAGCTCTAGTTTGCAGAATGAGTTTTTTGTTCACGAAGCAACAAAGTGCACATGTTGAATCTAAGAAAAGTAGGCTTTGTTCAGTTTTAACTTTAAGTTTTTCCTATAGAACAGAGAGACTTTATGCTAACTTTCCTATCTGTAACACAAAGGGTAGGCAGGGGAAAGTAGAGAAATCCAAGCAAATGAAGTAAATCAAAAGCTCACAAGGTTCAGACTGCAGAGCTTGGCAAGATTGAATGAGTTGACCCCCAAACCTGCACACAGCAAAGCAGACCAGAACTAGCTGAAATAGAAGAGATCTGAAATACCAGCCATGATATTTACTAAATACAGTAAGATCCAGAAATGCAGACAGAAGACCTGTCCCTGAAAAGCCATATGACGAGGACCTACTTTCCTTCCTGGAAACTCTGACTCTATTTATATGCAGGCCAAATTTAAGAGACTGCAGCCATCTCCACTAGGGCTGTCCACAAAAACTCTGCAGCAGCAAACACTGCCTTGACACAAATGCACGTTTTTATGAAGTTTTATGTAAAGTCAACCATTCCATGTATTTTGTTTGTTAAATCAGAGTATTATTATTTTCTAGAAGCATAAATTACAAGTAATTAACCTATGCAATTACATGCTTTGCAGCAAATACAACCTGTTAAAAATATTTAACATATGTAATGTTTAAAATATTTTTACACTGAAAATTAAAAGAAAATACACTTTTAAGATCTCTTAGGAAAGAATGTTTACTGGGAAAAACTACCTGTTTAGAAAAAATTAATTGTGGGCTATTTAATATAGATTTTCCTTCTTCCAATGTATTAATAAAAAATGGGAATAAATGGATGGCATATATATTTATAGATAGGTTTAACATCTGTAGATATTTCATTACTGCTCTGGGCCAAGACTTTTAAACAAAGTTGCAGATATACTGATTTAATTTTAAATATGGTTAAAAATTAGAAAATACTTTTTCTTTGGGGGAAAAAAAGTGGAAACAGCATTTTTTAATGTAAATTTCTCTATATTTAAGACTTTTTACTTCCTTCACATTGAAAGAGTCAGAAAAAAGGTCACTGTACACTGAAATATTTTTGAAATGCAGTTTATGAGATCCTTTTTAAAAAGTAGAGGAAGAAGTAGAAAGAAATCATGCCTGCAGTGGGCAAGGGCTTATTTTGAGCCAAATAGTTTCTAAAAACCTATTCAGAATTTTGTTTTCAGGCCAGTAAGATTAACCAAAATGTTTAAATGTTCAGAGAAACCTAAAAATACCAAAATAAAACCTATTTTTATTTTTTCAGTAGTCCAGTACTGAAAAAGAAAGGTACTTTTATTATTGTCCTTTCATAAACAAGATTACCAACTTCTATTTAGTTTATTGTCTTAAACTGCATATAGAGCTTCTGAAGTTCAACTTAATGCGTGGCATTTAATTTTTAAAAAGATTTCTGAAAGTGCACACAAGCCATTTGATAGTCCAAAATGGATCTTCCCTTTCAGACTGTCATGTGTGAACATCAGGGGAATTATTGCTGAGTGTTCATGAAGAAAACAAAGACAGCACAAAGCAGCAGAAAGGAAGAGCAAAAGGGTAGCACGAGCAGTCAGGCACCATCAGGGAACAAGGAGAACATTCTCTCTATTCTGAGATACCCAAACAACTATACTTCAAATCCCTCCTTACAGAGAAGTTTTGAAGAACCTTCCCTTCTTTCTTTTAGTTATTCTAGTTAATGTGAGTTATTGAATCCAACTTTCACAATACAGTGTTGATATTTGCTCCTTTGAGTGGGGTAGTATGAGGAGGGACTCACACTCCTTTTTCAAACTTGCTACTTGAAACGCTTGCTTTATCTATATTTCAGTGTACAAAGTGAAAAACCACTTTGTTATAAAGTCACTTGTTTTCCAGTACCTTCCAAGCTACCAAACCCAGAAATCAAATAATCTAGGGGAAAGCTTCACTAATCTGCAGCAGGGAACAGCCCATGCTTTCTCTCCAAACTGCTGCTCCCATAAGGGATTCCTCCCACCTCAGCAGCCTTCTCTGCCAGCCACCCGGCCTGCACTGTGCCCACTACCAACTCCTGTGCTACTATTTGAACTCAAACATTTGTGCCTGCCTCAAAGCACTGCATCCCAGAATCCTGGGAGCACAGGAACACGGTTTTTCAAAATTAAACCACGGAATAATAAAAGTAAACATTTGGCCTGCATTTCCACAGGTGATTGCAACAATATGAATTTTACAGATTAAAAGGCCAGAAGGCAAGTGAACCAAAAAAATATATTAGTGTTGTCGTGGTTTAACCCCATCCAGCAGCTAAGTACCAGGCAGCTGCGTCCTCACTCTCCCTGCTCCCACCAGTGGGATGGGGAGGGGAATAAGAAAGAAAACATCTTGTGGGTTGAAATAAGAACAGTTTAATAATGGAAACAAATTAAAATATACTGCTAACTATTTACTGTAATGGGGGGGGGGAAAAGAAAACCCAAGAAAAACAAGCGATGTCCAATACTACTGCTCATCACCCACTGAACGATGCTCAGCCCACCCCCGAGCAGTGCTCAGCTCCTCCCCGACAACTCCCCCCAGTTTATATCCTGATCACGATGTATGGAGTATCCCTCTGGGCAGTTCAGGTCAGCTGTACCAGCTGTGCTCCCTCACTGCACCTCTGCACTCCCTCTGGTGCACCTCCTCTCTGGCAGATCATGGCAAACCAAAGTGTCCTTGACTTAGGGTAAGCACTACTTAGCAACAATCAATCCATCAGGGTGTTATCAACATTATTCTCATCCTAAACCCAAAACACAGCACTGTATCAGCTAGTACGACAAATCAAGCACTATCCCAGCTAACACCAGGCACTGTTAATACATTAACTTTAAACGAATCTGGTGAATTTCTGAGAGTTTAAGAGCAGCTGGAGTGTCACACAAGAAGTTCAACTGAAAGTTAGAGCATTCCCCCCACAATCACATAAGCAAAAATGCTGAGAACCAGCTGTCCAGGAAAGCAGAATTTAACTGTTCATTTTCTTTCAATAGTCTATTCTGAGAAGCATCCCTTCCACTGTCTTCCAGGAAGTTGAATGGAAAAGGACAGAATGAAGTTAGCTGGTGGGACCACAAGCTCAGACACAAATGAACAGAGAAAAAATAGCCTTCATTTTACTGTAAAAACCAGCAATTAAATCCCGTAACATAAAAGATGTGATTTCAGACAGTAAAAGTTTTAAGAAACAATCTCCATTGGTTTTCTGGTAAAATAAGTCTCCAAAATTCAGTAACAAGTCACTGGTTGACTAAGTTAGGAGCCACGAGTCTGCGCTGCCAGATTAGCAAGACAGAGTTATTTTGACAAATCAAATCTCCCCAGACATAGCTTGAACTAATTCATCACCTTCAGCAGCAGACAGATCACATTGCAGAAGTGTCAAAGTAAAACATTTCAGGTAATAAAAACCTCTACAGAAGCTTGCAGAGTAGGAATTAAAGTTTTAGAAGGCTTACGTCAAGTGAATGTTTATCCATAATCAAAATTAGTAAGGTTGTTGAATGGTTAACACTGGGCAGGCTGATGGAAGTACAAAAGCAGTCAGTAGCATACAAAATTTTATCCATCATGATTAGTTAAGACAGCATTTAACTGAGGTGCACAAAATGCTAGAACGGAACAGAAAATGTCAAGACAAGGTACTATTTTTCTCTCAGTATGTGAAAAGAGTAGGAAGAATCCTAAGGAAGTTAAGACAAATAGAAGACAAAACACACAGAGATGACCTTTATAAGTTGACAAAAAAATAGGGATATATGGAAGAATAAAATCAAATGTCAGAGAGAGAATAGTGTAAGGGAAGTTATTTAATAGATATATCTGCTGTGAAAAAATATGTATGATTTAAAATTCTGAAGTCTGTTCATGTTTTCCCAAAAGAGTTTATTTAAAAGCTGTCTTTTAAGTTAAAACTGTTTGTGAAAGCTCATTCTCTGACTGCTGATGCCCTAAAAAACGATGGTCATTCATAACAAAAAAAAAACCCTTTATTTTATAAAAGAAAAGCCCACACACTGTTTATTAGCTTTGATTCACTGAAGACTCTTAGTATTTAGCATCCTGGGGTGTGTCCTGATGACAGATATAGCTTTATTGTTCACTTTGAGGACGATCTTTAGAGAAGGTAAGAAGTTTTAGTAAGTTTCAGAATTTCCATGTAATAACGAAATAAAGTTTCATTAACACGATTATTCTAAGTGTTATATTTAAAAATTAAACGAATGGGGGAAAGTTGTAATACCAAAAGGCTAGTTGCATAGTAAATGAGAATCACGTTATAGAAATTATAATCAAATTCTATTGAGACTCCAATTTCTTTGTTAAAAACATTCTTTGTTACTATACTATGCTCAGGATGCTTTGTTTTAACTTTGCACTTTAAAATTTACATTAATAGACATATATTATCATATCCTGCTGTAAGTTCAGATTCATGGCTTAGCAGTACATAGAGAACATCATAAGCCTTTCTGCACCAGCAGCTAATACCTGCTCTGCTTATCCCTTTGATCACATCACTTCCTTTCAATGCTCACAAGTATTGACAGAGGGTTATTCAACACTTAATTAAGAAAAGAAATACCATGGCCTTTAAAAAAACACATTAAAACAACAGCCTGCACAAATACTATAAGGATTAATGAGTGAAATGTAGCAAGTTTAATAACAAAGTTATTCACAAACAGTACTAAAGACAAGAAACCATACCAACTCCATTTAGTTATAATTCAGGACTTCCACTCAGCAAGGCACACGAGTTAATTAATAAATCCCACTAAACTCAATTAAACTTAGACAAACAAGCTTAAATCCTTTCCTGATGCATCCTTCTGATAGCAGACTGCACAAAGGTCTCTAAGTTAGCTGAAAACTGGGACAGAAGGCAACAAGCTGTTTCATAGCTCTTACAGACAAATGAGTTCAAACAATCCTTTGTTTCAGCAAAGCACTTGAACAAGTGCTTAGGTTCCACTGACTCCACTTGAAGTGAAACTCACATTTACATGATTTATTCCATCAAGGCCAGCACGAATACTAAAGAATGATACTCACTCAGGTCTCTCATAGCCGAGGCTTTCTCGGATAGACCATGCAACCTGGTAAGGGGAGGTTTGCTCTGAATCCTCCAACTCTTCTCCACTGTCTTCAGACCAATCCAGCCCTAAGGGAATTGAAAACATGAAAGCTGGATGAAAAGAGTATCCACCTTATAGAAGCCTCTGGGCAACCTATGGCAAAGAGGTGAATGTGTAGTATAGTTACAAGCATAATTATGTTTGATTAAATTATATAATATTCTCACACAGGAAAAGTTACAGTAGCGGCTCCATTGCAATGTGAAAATAGCATGCACTGATTTTTGTCATAAGCAAGGGTTGTTTTTTTTTAAATCCTTACTGGCTTCTTTATCCATAAAGAGTGGAAGAAAAATCACCAGCTTTCTTACCCACAGAAAAATATTACAGTTTTCATAACCAAGCACATGGGAACTTTAGAGACAAGGTAAGGGAGAAGTCCCTGTCACAAAGAACTGACTACCTGGTAAATTTTAATACTGTATGATCTAAATAGGCCAATTTCATTTCTGTTTATATTCTGACCCCTTCACTGTGCCCTAACACAGAGAAGAATATGAAAATCACAAGACACAGCATCACGGACAGAGATAGATACACAGCTACACGGTGTGTTCCTCTGCCCAGTTCCTGTCACTGCTGGCCAAATGCATGAAGAGAGAGCTAAAGGGAGAGACACAAACACTCCTGCACTTTTACCAAGCAGCACGTTTTCATTTAATGATGATGCAGTATTGTGTGCACCAGCAGCCTCAGTTAGTCAATCCACACACAACTGTTGAGCATGACAACCAGAAAGAGGCCAGTAAGTTCTCAGGTGAAACATTCTGTCTAGAACTTCATCTTTCACAGTTTTTCCTACCCTCTCTCCCACACCCAGTGAAATTCTTGCCACTTTCTTGCAGCAGGTGGGATAAAATTCCACTGCTGCATTTGCAAGCCAGCATTTTTTCTTTTTCGCTTTCTTCTCTGCTCCTTGAAAATGGAGCAGCAGTTGGGATAAGAGTTAGGGAGCATTTTATTTTTGTTAAAAATAAACTAAACAACTATATCTGAGATGATTCCGAAGTCAGATGCTTTGAATTTGGGAAATGCATCAGTACTTGGTCACCTACTTTCACAGTTAGAGACACGCACACCTATGCTTGGAATGCAATCATTCGGAGTATCTTCATCATATAGAAGCAACACTTTAACATGAACCACAAACATCAGAAACCAAATTTTTCAGGAACTTCAGTGTCCTTTTATTTTTTAAGACATGCATTTGAACAAAATTAAGATATATTAAGAAATTTAATGAGATGTCAGAATTATACTTTCAAGGTAAGTGGTTCTTTTTCCTCATGCCCCTTTCATAAAGGAATAAAAAAACAACTTGAAATCGTCATTTGATAAAGATGTCCACAACTGACAACCATGTAACAAATTGTTTACCCGAAGTTTAAAAACAAAATCAGAAGTTGTGTTGTTTTGCTTCTAATGGGCACTGCAGAAATGAAGGAATAAAATCTAATCCAGATTCACTATACTGACACTGAAGATTGCAGTTACATTAATATCCAATTACACAGCTCTGATGTAGGTACACATAAAACTGGCTTAATCTTTTAAAGATTCTGTGCAGTCATCTCTACTGCTACTCTATCATAAAAAAGAAATCCTGAAGTTCCCTGAACTGGCATAACTAGTCTTTAATATTAATAATTTAATAATGAATAAAATACAATAATAATGAATAAAAAACAAATATATTTTCCACTCTCATGTAACTTATATGTGAATTCTTTTACTTTGCCAAATATAAACTGTTCTAAATGCATACACATACAGTTATGCATCTGCATAACTGTACATGTATAGGTCTAACTGATTTTTTTACTATGCCTCTTTTTTAGTAAAATGTATTCTCTTCACCACTTGAGAATGTAAAACATTAAGAAAAGATCTTTCTACAGTCTTTCAAACACAGGTCACTTTCGAAGCTATTGGGGTCTGTAACACTCAGAAAAGCCTCTGGAGTTGCCATTCCTCTAAAGACCTGCATTATATATAGGACCATCAAAGCTGTTTTCTGAAGAACAACATCCTTTGGAGACATGCTATAGGTATGCTAATTATCTTCTGAACAAATAGTCAAGCTATCCCATGAGTGCCAAAGGGCAGATCTTAACAGCAAATTAAGGAAAGGTTAATTGAAACAGCAAAAATTACAGATGTTTCCAATTAAATAAGATACTATATGAAGAATGTCTAGATTTATTTGAAGTCTTTTTTTAAAAAAAATCATAAATAGTGTTCCTGCTCTAATATCACACACTGACTCACATTTCCATTTCCCTTTTAGTATTTTACTTGTTAGAAAAGTACAATCCAAAACTGAGCCAAAAAGTAACTTTGGTGGGTGAGGAAGACAAAAGGGCAGATCAGTGTGCCTAGGTCTGTATTCACCATCAGACAAATAAACCAAAAGGTCAGTTGCCTTTTCAAAGCCTCATAGAGCACTACTACCATACCAGCAAGTTGGTTGTATTTGCTTACACTTTCACGAGCAGCTATTGAATTATGGTTTCTAAATAATAAGTAAGGGTAAGAATATTCCTGCACTTATATGTCGACAAGACTCCACCCTCCAATTACCTTCTGCAACAGTGATACTCTCCTGCAGTGGTCTTTTTTTTGTTCATCCACTTTCTATAAACTAATAGGCCCAGTCAGGAAAAACTCTCTTTTGCTATAATTTTCCAATCAAGTCAGTTGGAAATTTGGATTGCAGAGAACGACAGGCTAAATCTCCAAACTTCTACTTGCATTCATTTTGTAATGTGCACATGTCACACATCTAATATTTAATCTAACTTTGTCCACTCATGTAGGTACAGCTAGTGTCACCTTTACTACTTGAGTTTCAAACCTTCTATATGATGTCTTTATCATCCAAGCAATGTTTTCTACACCTCAGTTTCATTTCTCAAATGGCTAACAGAACATTAAGAATAAAAACCAACCAAAATGCCATAAACCATATATGGTGGATGCAGGCATTCCCTTCATAGAGAACAGAGCTAAAGAAAACACCAAGATTACCTAGCTCAAGGTTATTTTGTGAGGACCGCACATGAATGCAGGACAGGGTTAAAGACCTTCCCCTTTTTTGGTTTTAGGTTAAAAAATAAGGCTGTGGTGCCTCTATTATCTGCTCACCTAAATGAGGAAACAGATCAGTGTCCAGCTGCTGTTTTCGAGTGCACAGTTTCACCAGTCTCTGTAGCCGGCTCATGCAGGACGAGTGCGGAGAGAAGGCTGTGGCTTTCATGAGGACCCGATCAGTCCTTGGCGGGTCCGTGACAGGAGCCCTGGCGGGTGGCAGGAGAGGCAGAGGTCTCTTGTTAGACAACTGCCGGGCTTGTGCTATAGTGTGTGTGGTGGGTGCCACTCCCTGCATTGGTAGGCTGGTGTTCAGAGGTTGAGGTGACTTGCAGACGATGCCCTGCGGTAGCCCTGTCGGCTTTAACGAAGCTGATGAAGGTGGCAGATGGGAGTGCTGCTGCTGCAGAGGCTGCTGCTGCAAAGGTGCAGGAATGGGGCTAAAGTGCTCTTGGCGAACTTTTAAAATCTCTGTCTCTCTCTGGCGCTGCCGGTTTTGAGCCAACTTGCTCTGCAACTTTTTCCTCACTGTTGCCCCTTTCTTTAGGTCATCATCCTCCTCATTGAAAGCAAAGGGGTCTTCTAATTCTGCCTCCAGGTAGTGGAGAGGAAGCCTTGCCCCTGGAGGGGAGAGGGACATCCCATCCAGTCCATTGGGCATCTTCAAGGCCAGGGTGGGCACTGTCAGACTGAAGGCCATAGCATCCATCTGATGCCTGACCTTCACCTCCTCTATGGGATCATTCTTTTTCTTCCTCTCCTTTTTCGGTATAAAGCCAAGTACCTGCAGGTGGCTGTTGCAGTACCTTTGAAAAATAAAAGCAGTCGATTATTAACTAAACTCCTATAAGTAAAATATGAAGAAAAGACATCACTTAAAGGAAACCCAAACACACATCTCAAGCAAATATAAATCGAAACACAAGAGGTTTTATAAGAAGTGTACACAACTGCTTATAATAAAACAGGTAACTGTGGTGCTCCCAACATGTAACAGAAAACAAAAGGTTATACAAGGGACAATCTCTAATCTTAAGATATAAAAGTCTTCATTCATTAGTCATAGGAGATTCACACACGATCATTCAAAATCTTAACTCTCTAATAGGGCGAATACTCACAAAACAAAGTGAACAAAACAAATGGACTGTCTGATATATAAAACATTGAGAACTTAAGCCATTAACCGATCATTTCAAAAGCTCCCAAGAAATATTACATTGAAGACTACTTCCTTTCATTTGCCTGTTTGTTCAGTGGAAATAGTTAACATTTTCATTAATGCACACATTATTATTATGAATTCCACTGTAGTAGGGAGAGCAGTTTCTTATAAGGACAATCTCACTAGATATCTGCTGCAAAGGGTCATTATTTGCAAATAAAAATCTAGTTATAAAAACAAATTCTCTCCTGCTAGAAAATATTTACACAATGCCAAGAATATGTATACATACAATCCACAAACACAGATTTTAAGTTCTAATATGAAAGACTTTTGAAGCCACGTTATTAAAAAAAGTTTCTGAGAATTTGTCATGGAAGTTTTAAAAAAAAAAATCACAATTTATGTCCACAGGTAACATAATAAGAAGTAAAAAATTAACCTTTATCTGATTAAAACAAGCAGGTGATAGAAATGTAGGAATCATGATCTGATTCTTTTCCTGTTTCCCACAGGCAGGCACTCCTGCCATCAGAATTCTACCCTTGCAGAATCCCATCTATAACCTGCAGCTTATAGATGAAAACAAAGATATAAGGAAAAAGTGATGTCTACATTCAAGTATTTATGAATAAGGAAATAGCCATGAAGGTATTCTTTAAAATCTGATCAATACAAACCTGAGAAAAGTAAGTTTTGTGGAACAAATAGGTTAAAATTAATTTATTCCCGGTCTTTATGGAGGAAAAAAAAAAAGCCCAAACCAAACATCACAAAAGGTTTAACACTTCAGCTTACTGACTTTCAAACTGCTGGTCCATCTCTAAAGAAGCAATGTGTGAGAAGCTTCTAAAGAGTCCTTAAAAGGTAAAAAAGAGAAATCAAATTCATATATGCTCTTTAATGATCTCCATATATGCAGCCTCTTGAGGGTTCCACACTCATAAGGATTCACAAATCAGAAAAGTCTGAAAACTACTGCTACTTATTACTGTCTAAATAATTTCTTGATTATATTATGTTGTAAGTAATAAATAAAGCTAGATGAGGCAAACTGAAAGCCAGCAATTTGTGGAGTCCTTATTAGAACACACTAGAATACTGTAAATTCATACTGAGAGACACATTTCTAAAAATAAAATTATATAATGAGGGCTCAATAAAGCTTCCCTTAAAGTCAACAAGCACTGTTTCCATGTTTAAAATTATGCACTTTTAAAATATTTTGTTTGAACAAGACTGGTATCAGTTACAACAGCACTTTTAGTATGACAGGAGAAAAAAACAATAGACAAAACAAACACCAGGGAATTCTTTTCCCTCTTATGCCAATAAAAAGTGTTTTGCTCAATGCTCTTATATTGTTCACAACTTAAATATTGTCATCTTGTGCTTCTGCTGATGTGAAACTGGATAGTCTGTTTTCATTGTACAAACAAGAAAAAAATAGAAAAGGTGAATAAAGCTATGAAAAGGTAATAAGCTTGCTAACATTCTCTGAGTTTTAGGCTATTCAGGCTTTGGTTTGTTCATTTAACTCTAATACAATAATTTTTATATGGCAGAGAATAAAGCTCTGGCTCTTAAACTGACCATACTGCACCACTGAGAGCCAACTGGACACAAACCCATAGATGTCAGGCTACAACATACAGATCACATGCACTTGCAGACTGCAGTATACAACGACTTGGCTCTGTGCTTTAAGGCTCTATCAACTCTCTGTCTTCCAGCATAATTGATGCGGTAACATCTTGGACTAACAGGAGCAGGAAGAAGCCAGGAAGAGCACTTCAATCTCCTCTGGGTAAAGAAGACAACACACAAGCAGTTTTGGCTAGGCTAGGCATAGTAGATTAGCACCAACTCAACCTTGACCTTGTCAGGCTCTAGCTGGTCCCACACAGAGCCAGGGGGGCAAGCACACCCAGTTCCCCATCCTTCAGTTTCCAGGATGGCTTTTTAGTTGGCCCTGGACCCAACTGGCTCTGACTTTATCCAGTACTGCAGAGTCTGCATTAACAGTTCATGCTCCATGGAAGTCAGATTACTGGGAAGACTAGCACAGCACCTGCAAGTAGCACAATGCTTTTCACATAGCTCTGAGCATGAAACCCATTAGAGTCAAGCAGGGCCTATAAGAGCCAATTCTGATATGCCTGTCTTAGTGGCTGAGTTTGTCACCTCTGTAACCTGTCTGTGAGTTATTCTCAGCTGACAGTATCAAACTGAGTATCTAATACAAATTTTTGTCCCCTTCCCTACTCAGTGCCAAAAGCATTTTTTGTGTGCAAGTAAGATCAAGTGAAGTCCACACATATGGTAAGAGCAGTGGGTTGATATCCATTAAAATTATCAAAACGTGAAGCACACAAAATGTGATGGGCTCTGAAGGCTTCAGCTGGACAGTTTCCCTCATCCACTAGGAGGACAAGAATTCAGACAGTGAGTTTTTCTACCTACAGTTGCATTCTGCTTCTCAGTACATCCCAGACCGGTATTGATTTCCATCACTTACTTAAGATCCAATAAACTGGAGAACAGCTTGCAGATTAACAAAATATTTAAAGATTGTCTTGAAAGAGGAGATTTAAAATGGTGTTTAACCCAACTAAATTGTAATAACCCTATATTTAAAAATTAAGTTGAACTTCATTATGTATGTCTGTATTTGGCTAAGAAAGAATTAGGAGATGCATTCAGAGAAAATACAAATACAAAATCTATGTCTGTATCTTCTCATATATATGTTCTTTAAAAAAACAAGATAGTGAATAGAGAAACTAGACTTCAAATAAGGCATTGAAGTCACACTATTAATAGATCTAATTTGTAGATCTATTAACGTTAACGGTTAATAAGAAATCTAATAATGTGGCACAATATTAAACATCTTTGTGGCTGGTAGCATCCCATTTGTCAGGGTCAAGTGATAATTCTTTTTAATTATCTGTGGACAGACTATGAAGCTTTTGGCATATAATGCATGCATCTTCTTGACTTTTTTTTTAATAATCTTTAAAAGTATAAAAAGAAGATAGCTGTCAGAGCTATCATACAGCCTGCTTCTGATCATGTACAGTTGCATGTGTAAAACTGTGACAAAATGACCATCTGACAGTAATTTTGTATACAAAAAATTAAAAGCTATGAGTGAAGAACTCAGACACAGCAAACATCTTTATATTGAACGGAATGTGAAGAAAGTCTCCTAAGAAACAGATACAGGTTTGCCTGCCAAAAAAAGAAGTTCAGAGGAGCCACAGTCTTATCACTAGCATTCATTAAATTTTATTGTTAAAACTAAACTCTGCCCTGAGAAGCAGTCTTTTAAAATATTCTTTCAAACTATCACATCCTCTCATTTGAAATTAAAAGTTTATTTTCTCCTTCAGACACCTGCTGTCCTCTTCAAGTACTGTAATGTGACACTCGACATGCAATTGAATTATTCTAATATAACATACACCAGATGTCATGACCACACTTCACTTTAACTTGAGAAAAATCAAAAAGAACAAAGTGCGAACTCAATTCAAGGTGTAAAGAAAAATCGCAAATTCCATGGGAACATATGAGACATAAAGAAGTGTCATTAAGTACTATTACTTCTATTGTTTTCAAGTATGACCCCTGGTAAACAGCAACTCTGGCTCAGTCAGCTCTTGCATCTGAAATTACAGCATACCATTTGTGCTAACCATTTCCATGATCATTCCTGCGAGCTCATTTCCAAAGAGCCTCAATTGTACAGTAGCAAAGAAACACTCACCGACTGTCAAATTACAGCTTAAAGTTATTCATCTTGTGCCATTTGAGCATTTGCCCTACAGCTTTTGACAAACATTCATGTTTTTTTTCTCACTTCATCAGTCTCCTCAACTGAAATGGCAGGTGAAGTGCAAGTTAATTTAGAGCACAGTCCAACTGTTGTTTCAGACAAGAGAGGGAGCTGTGAGCTGAGAAGGAAGTTATATGTAGGGCACAGTGGGAACACTGCTAATAATGCAAAAGGTTAGTGAATGGCAGCTAATAATGTGAAAGGTCAGTGAGTAGTGGTTTGACTTTTTTTGGCATATTTTGTTTATATTTTAGGTTTAAAAAGCATTTCTAGTTGAACAAGCCTCACATAGTTAACATAGACGTTAATTAAATACTGTATTACTGGCAAACCCTGCAATGACAACTCCAAAGAAATAAAGTCATATATAGCTGTCAGACAAGATCAGACAAATTCTGCTATTTCAGCCCCAGCAGCACCAATGAGACTAGTGTTCAGGAAGCCTTAAAGAGTAAGGAAGAATGCCCTTGTGGCTACAGTATGGGCTGCAATTCAGGAAATCTAGTTTGAAGTCCAGCTCTCAACAACTTCAAGCACTATCTCTTGCAAGGCATTTAATACCTGGACACCTTGGGCATCTTCATTTGGGCAAGGAGAGTGCGAGAAAGGAGGGAAGCAAAGAAGAAAGGGAGTGGACAGCATTTTCCCAGCTGGTTCATCTGTTATCAAGTAATATTTATTTTATTCCAGTAATACAACACTACAGATTGGTACCAAATCACAAACACTGAATTGTAATTCTGGATTTGTCTCTATGTGTCACTGTTCCCTGTGCCCAGAAGATATGCATTTTCAACTGTTTGTCCTGCAAAAGCAGATGGAAGCGTGCTTTTGGCACTCCTGGCTAAACAAGCAGGCATTTTTAAGAGCAGGTACTGTGACTGACAAAGCAAATTAGTCAGAACAGCTGATATTGTGGTTTGATCCACAGTTTATGGTGAATTTGAGAAAAGCAATGAACTCTCTCTTAAACTTCCTTGGGACTAAGTGACTGCCCCCTTCCGAGTTACTTGACTCCCACAGAAAATAAAATAAAGTTTACTGGTCTTAAAACAAAATCCTCAAAGGAACATCCTGGAATACAATTTGCTCAAGCCAGTTCCACCCTCATCCTGAAGCCAGCAGCAACTTAAAAGAAAACTCGTGCCAACATCCCAGCCACTTCCCACTTTGCAGAGAGATAACCACAACTCACCTACGGTCCTCAGATTTGGGGATAGGGTTGGTGCAGCGTTGGCTGTTATACTTGGCCACATATTCACATTGCTTGAAGGGGGCAGTCTTGTCCTCCAGAACGTGTCTGATACAGAAGGCGTAGCCGTTAAGTCGCCTCTGCTTGCACAGTTTGGGGCTATATGAGCACAAGGGCTTATTGTCAACCTCAGAGAAGTGTATGTGTTTGCCTTCATACATCACGTGACTCTATTCCTTGTGAACATCAGCTGAAAGAACCAAAACGTTAAGACAAATCACATAAGGAAAGAAGAAATGCATTCAGTTCTGGACTGCATGTTCCATTTTGGCAGGAAAGAAGGACCCAAAACAATACCTGATTTTAAATCTTCTGTACCATATCAATGTCAAGAGAGAGCCCCAAGGACACCACTATCCTGGAATGATGATGAACCAAGATGAAGCAGATTGTCTAAGGAAAATATCAAAAAGGTCAATGTCAGTCAGAGTAAAACGCGTATTACTAGTGCTCAGTAAGTAAGCAGGCAGATGTAGTCACCAAACCTGTGGTTCAGCTAGCATCCAATAAGCCAAATCCACTAGCCCAACAGTTTTCAATTAGTAGTTACAGATCTTTGGAAAACTGGGGGAAATTACTGGGGAAAAGAAAACTCTACTGTCACCACACTTAAACCTCCTAAACAAAACTTCACTCATCTACCAGAAAATGATTAGAAGCTACAAGTTGAAAAAGGTTAAATGTCAGATTAGACCACTTGCTTTCAGAAATCAAGTTGAAAGATGATCAACCCATTTGATTGCAGAGGTTTTACTTCAAGTATCTATACTTACAAAACCACCACTGACTGTCTTTGCTCTGCAAAATTATTTAATCAGTCAGTGCAACAAAGTTTTCTTTTTAAAAAAAGCTTCCTTTATCATATTTGATGATCAGTCTCTAGTTCTTGTATCCGCTTACAGTTTCTGCAATCATCAATATGCAATCCTTCCTGAGGTCATCACGGTTCTTTAGTGCTTGTCCTACCTCACTGCGCTTATTTTAGGGAAAGCAGGTATTAATATCAGAGGCTGTACTCCCATCAATGCCAGGAGGGCAGAAACATCCACAAGAGGTTGGGGGGTTTCCCCCCTAAAATACACTCCTACAGTGCAAATCCATGCAATCATAAGGTACTTTTTCAGTTCCTAACACTATGGAGGTCTTCAGCAATCATATTTTTTAAAAAAAACCCAAACAAACAAAACACCCAAACCATCTCAAAGTAGCTCCAAATAAAATTAACATTATATATATTCTGGAGCTACTCTGCTACACTAAGCTTAAGGCAGCTTTTATTCAGAAAGGCCATCCTGAAGCACTGGAACAAACTCTTTTAAACATGGTGTATTCAGTACTCAGTTCAGTTTCATATGTGTTATACACCAAGGAAAGGAATGTTCATAGAGGGGATATTCAGGAAATACATAATAAATTAGAGGCATGTGACAAATGTACAGAATACCATGTCAGTGAACTCACTCGTTCCCAAGGCCCAAAATGGCAAGAACACGATTGGAAGGAGGAAGCCTACACAGATTTTGTAGGAAAGATGCACTTTCCTCTTGTAAAGGTACAAGCCTTCACCTTCTGCTGTATAAAATTTTGTGCCTTGAGAAAATGACAAGCACAATGGCTCTGGGGGATCTAGAAAAGCAACTTTAAGTCACTAGGGCAAAACAAAACACCCTATCACACATCTAAGAGTAAACTGCATAAAACTGGCCTTTCATTAGCATATATCTAGCTGTAGAAGCAGAAGGACGCTTTAAGATTTAGAAACATGCTAAAAAATTCTTGAAAGAGCTGTATACATGCACGTGCAGCATATACAGCATAAAGAATGGAGACATGGGCTACAAAATTTAACTACTACAAGTGACCTGATTTATCATTTCAGATAATAATGAGGATAACTTTGTATTTCCTCTTGATACACATTTTCCCTTTTCAAGCACACATGCAAGCATGCACTCCAGAGGCAGGGGCCTTCTGCTTTGTTTACACCAGGTAGCCACAACACAAGCACAGACACCTAGTCCAGTTCCAATCACCTTTCCCAGCTTTTCTCAATGCATGGAAGCACATACTATACATATTTGAAACCGATCATTGGAGTATGTCTTTCCACAACACATCAGTCAAGAACAAGAAAGCTCATTGTTGACTGTGTCCTTCAAAAATACAGAATGGGAAGAGGGAACTCTCTCTTCTATAGTATGTTAAGGACCAAATAATCCTTTCAGACACCTGTGCTCAGACAGGTACTGACATACACTTCAGTATTATTCAGCAATGACATGAATGAAAAGCATAAATGCTATGGGGACATGACCCATACAGGAGTTGTGATCCAGGTTTGGATCCCATATGATTGAGACAGACTTCTTCATTACTATGGCAGCAAAAGTAATCAAATGAGTCTTAACTAATTGCATCTCACACATGCAACAATGCTGACAGAAAGCCTTTTGCTCTGGAGTTTGCTTCTCTCAGTTAACCAAAGCTTGTATTTGGTGGCATACCGGACAGGATGTAAAACTTGAAAGACCAAGTGCATCTTGCAGTTGGGGTGATTCACATGCTGCTCTCTATTTCTTTCTGGTTTATTTACAACCTTCATTCAAGCTACTACTATCATGCTTTGCAGAGTTTCTGACAGATCAATGACCTTCTCACTTTCACACAACCCAGAATATTTCTTTTCTGAAGATTATCAAGCAACAGACCAAAGAAAAAGAGTTCCTCAGGATGGTTCCAAAGTAAACAGCAAGAAATGCATACCTTGTGTGCCTCTGTTAAGCTTCTGTAAAGAAAGTGCTCCACAGTTCCCAGCCACTATAATCCTAGATTTATTCTTGTGGCTGCAGTCTTAATTTTGGATTTAACTCATAATTATGTCTTATTTTTGCCTTTAACTTGACTGTGTTAGGGCAGGCATGGTATTTTACTTCTTACTTGTCTGAAAGATACAGGGCATAACTACAATGCCATATAAAATGTTCAAGCAAAAATACTGAGAATAATCCCCAGGGAAACCAATGACCATGAACATGAATTTTTGGGTTGATATATATACTAAGAGAAGCTCATGCAAATATAACCATGTTAAAAATCCTGATAGGAATCAACTAGTGCAACTACAGTGCAATGAACAAGAAAGCTAATATGTCTAGAAGCCAACGTTACATTAAAAAAAATCCACAGCAACTTTCCCAAACTTGCAATTATATCTTTATTGGTAGATCCCTACAGAGACTCCCCACTGTGCAGATACACTGCCAGGATCAGAGACTGAAGTTGTACTTAATCTAAAAAGAGTTTTTTCTTTTTACTTCCATAGCATATCATGTAAGTGTGTGTTTATGTATATATAAACACACATATATAAAATTAATGAAGACATTTAAATCTATTCATTCTGATTTAATCTGATGCAGTGTTTTATTTTTAAGAATATACAGGAGTTCTTAACAGAGCTTTTTGCAGCTACGGAAAAAGTAGCACGAACATGGAATACGCACATGTCACTTAACTGAAGAGAACTGAAACTACACTTAGCTAAATAGTGGGTGGGGGAGAAATTATTTTTGTCCCACAGGATTCAGTAAGAGATGACGGAAACATGGACTTCCCCTGGAAAAATCAAATGCTTAAGCAGCTGTACTCACTGTAAAAATATCAGGATACAAAACTTTCCGGGAGCTGTTTCGGATTTGCACTTATACTCTACACCAAAGCCGTAGAAAGGTTCAACAGAAACATAAGTTATGCCCATATGTGCTCAAACTAGCTTTAGCCACAACCCATGAATGAGAAACCAGAGGCTGCTTCTTGAGGAACCTAGACATGCCTTAACCAACTGCTTCTAAATAAAAGATTTTGAGCTAGAAGCAACAGGGCAAAGAACAGAAGAGAATCCAAAAATGTGCGTCCTTGTCAAATGATATAATACATGACTGAGGTTTAAAAAATCATGGCAGGAAATAAGGTGAATACAGAATGGTCATATACCATATCACACAATATTAGAACTAGAGATGCTTGATGAAGTTACTAAGAGATTGACTCAAAACATATTAAACTGCTGGAACTTGCTGTCACAGGGGGCTATGGAAGCAGATAGTAACATCAGGTTCAAAAAGACAATAGGAAAGTTCATAGACAATGGGGACATAAGCAATGTACCTGCTAGCATGACCAATTTAACAAATATGGATGGCAGAGGAGTAAGAGAAGAAAACATAAAAAAGTGGTTGGGCTTTCATGCTCTTCCTAAATAGCATCACTTATTCCTACTGTCCAAGAGAGAACATTAGGTTGGATTCAACCCGATCCGATCCAGCAGAGTATTTCTCATGTTCTTACGAGGTTACCACTAACACTTGTCATTTCATAACGCATTAATTTCTCCCCTTCTCCCATTTTTTATTCTTGAGCAGCTGACTGGAAGAAAATCTCCTCCCTCTGGCTAAAGCCCTATGTGAGTACTAACAAACTTAGCACCCCAGCAAGGACAGGCAGGACACAGAGCAAGGCCACACTGTGAGACACCAGCACTTAGAGCACAGCTACTTGTCCTGCTGAGTGCAGCCACTAGTGGTCCATAAGACAACAGAAGGCGGTTTGCAAAATGACCGTAAAAAGAGAAATTAAAGACTTCAATACACACAGGTACACACCTGTGCAACTGCCAATACCTGCTATCACACACTGGAAGAAGCCAGCTCCCAGCTGCTTTCAGTACCAGCAAGCAGGCATAATCAGCTATCTTGCAGTGCACATCAGCTCCAAGACAACAAACTTGTAGCTCTGCACTCTAAATACCCTTTTCCAAAACACTTAAACAGTTCTTCAGAGAGCCTAGAAAACAGTGTAGCAGAAAACTCTAGGGGCAATCTTTGCTATACCATACCTGAGTACCAGCATTATGTCATACAGAAATCTGGTACCTGACATCATCTGTAGTCTGCATTAAAGTTAATGGCTTAGTCACTACGAGAAAGCCCAAAGCATTATAGCCTCAAAACTCAAATCAGTCATTTTAAGCAAATGCTGCGACGAAAATATTAGAATATTTTAAATCGTGTGGGTTGATACATTCTTAAACATATGCTCAGAACTTAACATTCAATGTATGTAAGACCCGTTTAGGCAATGGAATCCCCAAATGCATTGTAAATTGCAAGGCAATTATATGCTGGTGGTTAAAAGATGTATAATTAAGAGGACTGAGCTCAGAGCTTCACACACTGCATCCAAACAAAACCCACGACTACAGAGGTCTTAACTGTGTTGTTTTGCTTTTGCTAATATTAGCACAAATTTCATGTTAAATTGCTTGCTGTGTTCATGGCATCTCACAGACAAGGTACAATCCTCTCCATATGCTTCCAAAACCATTAACTTGGGGCCAGAAGTGGAACGTGGATCTATAAGAACCTTTTCCACAAACACAAACAGCATAAATAGTAGTTTTGTCAATTCCTAAACTTGACCAAGAAGGAACAATTACCTGCATTGCCACTGACTGACCCTTTTGCTGAGACTAAGAAAATACACAGAGTGTATGATGTTTGGCAACATGGAATACACTCAGAGATGAACAGAGACCATAAAATTCATGACAAAAAGACATGCATTTAAAGCTGACTTATAGCAAAACTTTTCCAATCAGTATTAGTAAAAATTACATTCCTAAGAGGAAAGCAGAAAGATTATTTTTTTCTGTTTCATAGCAACTAATACCTCTCTTTGAAGTGCTTTGTTCTGCATCACATCTAATTGTGATCAACATCAACACTACAAAGTTGTAACTTCTGTCCCCCTTCTGTGATCTAACCATAACTTTGGCTTAGTTCTAGTCTTTTAACAGCTCAATTCTCTACGATACTCAACTACCAAACCAAGACTTCTGTAATTCTGGAAACAAGAGTCTTTTTGTCAGTAAAAGCATTCATACTGAGACAGAGAACACTGGGAAGCAACTAAAGCCAACTACAAGAGTTCCTGTACAGAATGCTTTTATTAACTAGAGTACAATCCTTACTCAAGAAGACCTGTGAAGTGCAGGTACTGCAACATACATGCAAGTAACCTGACAAGATCAAGATACTCAACATGTTAAGATCTTACTAGATATTTTTAGTTACCACCTGGAATCATATTCTGGACTACTTTTTTCATATGTTAAGATCTACCTAGGAAGATAGAAGCAACATTGCCCTCATTCTGCCTTTTAGAAAGCTTATTATTTCAACTCTGGAAAAAGGCAGTTTATACTGCAGATATATTAAGAGAAAAGCAGTAGAGTATTTTAGGCAACATTGGTAATACAGATTATGTTCCAGAATATAATGTAATAAATATAGAATTGAAGTATTATTCCTAATAGTAATAACCACTAGAGAACTTAAGAGACTTATAATTAGTTCAAATCAACAGCAGAAAACATAACTAAGAGGTGGAAAAGTAACTCATTTTGTTACCAAACTGACCAGGTTCTTCTTTTTGTTTTCCTACAACAAATGAACTTTTCATTTCAGCTGATTCACTAATGATAAATAGTATCTTATAGAAAACTTGACAAAGATATCCCAAAGCCTAAAACCAAATATTTAAGACCCCAGGAATTTTAGAAACTTCGAAGGATTTCTAAAGAGAAAAGATCTTAGGTAGGAAGATTCATAACTATTGCCAAGAGCACATTCCTATAGGTTTCAAAAAATTTTCTAGACATTGGTAATCCTGACCTAAGGTTCAAGACGGGCTCCATATCTTGAAAGTCTTTTGAACAAGGACTTCTCTATTTGAGCAGAAGGTCTCAGGCCCCAGTCCTGCAATCACATCCTCACAGACAGATGCTCACGCTTGCACAGAAGCACACTTATTTCAACACAGTTTTAAACAGGCCCAGGATAGGGTTAGGGTGAGCAGGCAGAGAGGCAGCCTTCATATGCAGCAAGAAATGGAATATTTAGGCCATTGCAACATGGGAGAAATGCACTTTAAAAATGTTATCTCAAAATATCAAAACCATGATCCTGAAAGAAAGCAGAGATTAAACATACCACCCTTCGCATCTGTACTTGAACAAAAAAAAGTCCAAGTTTTTTATTCATTCAAATAACAGATAACCTGCCCTTGAATATGAGGTTAAGCAAAATACCTTAGTCTTATTTTCAGTCCCAATACTATGAAGGCAAACAAGCTTATTTTCACACAATACAGAAATATTATTTTTGCTCCAGAAGGAATACTCAATAAATAAAGCAGTAGAGCTCCTCGTAGAGCAGTCTTTCAGCAGTTATAAGCTATTGGAATGTCAGTGTAGTATTACAATAAATTTGTACCTCCTGATGATTTACCATATTGTGAGAACAAAGTATATGCAGTTCTGTAGGACCAGGCCCTACGTACAAATTCATTCCACTCATCACAAAAATACTGAACATCAAAATAACTCTCAGAAAGTAAATTTTGGGTGGCCTTCTGTAGATAATTTAGCTTTACGATTTATAAAACTTGTCTGATCTTCATATATATTACAAACAATTCATGTAAAAGGCTGAACATCGCCAGCTTGTAAGTGACAGCTTCGTACAAAACACAAGCGCTCCAGTTCAGCAATCAGCAGTGGTGGGGATGGTCTTAGCATGAAACACTGCCACTACACGTGTGTCAATAGGACAGGGCACTCACCTACGCACTGCCCTAATTTTGTCGATTTCATTTTTAAGTCTCCCAATCCTCAAAAACTGAAAAGGGCCTTAAAATAAACCTCCATCATATGTTGTTGAGTAACAAAGTTAGAACTAACTATAGATCTATGTATTTTAATCAGATGGTATAAGGCTTAAGGTGAGTGTTACTGCAATTTCTAAAATTCATTTGAGCTTACTTGTACAAAGCCATTAACATTCTGAGCTAAAAGACATATTAAGGAACATTTGACCAAAACGCGCCACCTCCCGCATTAGAAACCGGAGCTGTTTCACCTGTGCGGGGTGAAGCGCGTTGGTGGGTCTCCCAGTGCACTCACTTCACAACTACCAGACGTTCTTTTCCCTGAAAAAAAGGATCCCTTCATTTGCAGTCCTGGGGGGCAGCAGCACCTCACAGAGACACAGCCCCCCAAGCCCAGCGGGTCCCCGGCGCACAGGGACAGCCGGGGTGCCTCAGTGGGGACGTGAGAGGGGCCGGGGCCCACGGCCAGACACAGCCCTGGTTGTGCAAGGGCTGCTGAGGAGATTCCCTCCTCTGGCTGAGGGGCCAGTGCGCTGCTGCCCATGTCCCGATAACGCCAGCGGGTCCCGGGACAGTGCGGGTGCCTGAGGGACCCCTGCCCAGCCCCGGCGGGGCTCGGGCGGCCGCCGGCCCCACACGTGTCGGGGCGCGACGGTGCGGGCGGGACACCCCCTGCCCCTCGCCCCCGGCCCCGGGGGCCGGGCCGGGACCACACGTTCCGGCAGCTTGTAGGGTGTGGGGGGGCACTGCGAGGGCATCTCCGCACCCCCACTCCCTCCCAAAAAGTTGTGCGGCGAATCCGCCCACCGCCGGCCCGGCCGGAGGGGGTCACCGGGGGGGGGGGGGGGGAGGCAAGGGGGCACAGGACGGGCGGGGGGGCCGCGGCCGCATCCCGGGGTGCCCCCGCCCTGCCGGCACCGGCCCCGCAGCCGCGAGCGGAGGGTGGGCGGCGGCGGTGGGGGGGGGCAAGGCACCCCAAAAACGCCGCGAAACTTTCCAGGCCGCGGCCGGCGCAGCCCCGCGGGACCGGCACCGCCTCCGCCGCCACGGCCCCGCATCGGGCTGGGGGAGGGGGTGCGCCCCCCCCGCCGCTCATTAAAAGTCATTTCGGCAAATTAATGCCGCCCCCAGCCCCCCGTCCCGCGGCCCCCTCGGCCCGCGCGGGGGGTTGGGGGGTGGGGGGAGCAGCCCCGGCCGCGGCGCCCCCGCCGCCTCCCCCCGACCGTCCGGCCCCGGCGGCGGCGGGGCTCGGCCCGCTCTGGGCCCGGGGCCCGGCGCGGGGGGCCCGGCGGGGCGGGGAGCGGAGCGGCCGGGCCGCGGCGCGCCGAGGCCTAGCGCCCCCCCGCCCCGTTCACCCCCGCCGCCCTTCACCTCCCGGGCAAAGGCGCCGCACCCCGACCCTCCCGCTGGGCTCCGGCGGCCGTCTCACCCCCCTCCGGCACTCCTCCCGGCGCCCGAAAGGCTCAAAAAGCCCCCTGGCTCCCCGCACCCCCCGCCGCGGCCTACGCCGCCCCGGCCGATCCCCGGCCTCGCGTAGCCCACCTCCCCGCCCGCCCTGCACCCTCCGCACCGCCTGCCGCGCTACGCGAGCCCGGGGATGCAGGCCGGGCCTGGCTTACCTTTCCAGCTGCTTTTTTTTCCCTCCTCTCTCTCCTCTCCCCCCTTTCCCTCTGTTGGGCTGACAGATCAGAGTTTCCTCCCCAGCAGAGGGACTGGGAATGTGCTCGGGCTCTGTGCTGAGGAGCTGCTGCCCCCCTGTCTCTGAGAAGATCCTGCTTTTTGTGGGGAGAAAGCTTTGGGGGCTTTTTATTATTTTAAAACTACAAAGTGCTCAGAGGGTAGGTGATTATTAAGGGGAATCCCTGAATATATTCTCCAGCAAAGAAGGCAGGGCTGCTGGGGCTGCTCAAGAAGAGAGCCAGCAGCCTCCTACAGCACCACTACAGGCACCGAGAGGACATAACATCAGAGAGCGGCTCCTCTGCCCTCCAAAACAACAACTTTCCTACCATCTTGGAGGTAGTAGAGAGGGAGAGAGGGAGGGGGAAAAAAGTACAGAAGGTTTTTATAAAGTGTCAATTTGGCGGAGGGAGCCAAATGGCCAAAACAAAATATTTTATCATTTGTGTGACTTTTTATTTTAAATAAAAATAAAATACAAAGACTTGTGGCTGAAGAAATAATTTTCTTTATAACCTGTTAAGATCAACTCTCTGGGAAAAAAAAAAAAAGGTATGGTATAATATATATTTTTAGTAACTTTGTGGTTCTTAAAAAAATATTTTTTCTGTATGTATAAAGTTGATAACTTTTTTGTCATTGCGTGATAATGCTAAAAATTGATGTGTAATTGTGAAAGTTCATGTAACTTTTTTTTGGTACTCATACTGTCAGTAGAACAGCTGAGATGGATGTAGGATAGTTTGGTGCAATTGTACTATTAACGTCTTTCTCTCTTTCAAGCCATTATAAATAAAGCTGAATGTACAGGTAGGAAAAAATGCTATTTTTTATTTTTACTTTTTAAATTTTTCTAGAGTAGGGTATGTAGAGAAACTGTGGAGGATTTAATGCAAGTGAGGGAAACCTGTGAGATATATATATATCTGAGAAATTGTGCTGTCATAAATGTAGCATTGTCTGCCCTTCAGGATGGGATGTGCAAAAACAGAACTCATAGCAAGAAATTTGGGGGCAATAGTTGAGTTTTGGTTTTAATGTTTTCAAAGCACTTTGCAGCCTTCTAATAATTCGGTTTGATTCTTTTTAAGTTATTGTTTTGATCTGGGGGCTTTGTTCCTTACATTTATGAATCTTATTCTGGACTTATTTACAGAGTTGAGAAATGCTGTAAGTTTATATTACAGTGTCTTGTAATATAAATTAATGGGGGGGGGGTTGTTGCAGATGCTTTTATTAGATTGTAAAAGATATATTAAATGCTGTCAAAACAATGTGAGATGCTATGGTGTATCTAGAGGTGAAGATACTGATCTCTGTATTCAGCAGACCTATGATAATGTTTCTTGCAGTAGTATTATGCACAGAAATGAACTGTAAAGATGCCATTTTATTTGTCTCGAAGGAAGGGGAAATAATTAGGAAACTAATGAGCTATACATTAATTTATGTTTTTTCCCTTGTAAGAATTATTCAGGTGGTATAGGCTAGTTGAACTGCAGTCAGACTAAGGTCACGTGAATGAAGGTACTGAATTACTTAGCATGTTATCAACCTCTCCCCTGTCAAATCTGAAATATGTTGGTTTAGTTCCATTCCTTTAATATTAGGGAAAAAAATTGCTGTCTTTATGTACAGCCACATTTCAAAATATGCTTTGAGTTTGCCCAGCCCGTTATGGTGAGTGTAGTTTGTGTTGATAGTGGGTTTTTCATTTAGATAAACAAATTTGAATTAAACTATAGTTAAAAGTCAGCAGGTCTGTGTGTCAAACTTTATTTTTTGTTCAGCTGAAAATTTTTAAATTATGGTTAGTCTACCTTGCACATTTTAATAATCCAGTGTTGTGTTCTATTGAGTTATTGCATAGGAGGTTTTTTTTCTGTATCAGACTATTAATCTGTTAAATGCATTATTCCTCTCTGACATTAGAAAACCAAAAAAAAGAAAAATCAATTATGTTCCTGCTTTATTGTATTTCAAAAGATTTTGTATAGGAGTAATGCAATAATTAGGGTACTTCATAATTTTACCAGTGGTTATTGTGTGCCTTGGACCATGAAGTATGATGATTCTTTTTGTAAGCTATTTTGACAGAAACTACTTTTAAATTCTATACTTAAAATTCATTATGGGAATGACAGGATTTACAAATGTTGGGCAGGTATGAGATGATTAAAAAAACCCAAACCTTTTGAAATATTACAAATAAATTATCTCAATGGATTTAGAAATTCAACAAATGCAGCATAATCTAATTTCCTTTTATTCTAAATAAGTAAAGGGCCAAATTCTCAGACCCCAGGTTTGCAAGTGCTTGCAGGCCTGATTAATAATTCAGAAGTGTTTGAAGGATCCCTCTATACTTCCTTGCATAAAACTCTTACCGAGTCAGTAGGATTTGCTAGAATACCAAATTCAAATTTGTGCACAAAGTAATGTCTTGTATCTACCATTGTGTTAAACAAGAGAATTGCTACTTTCAGCTGTAATCACTATAATTCAAGTATAATTCAAGTTTTCTTCATTGGACTATTAAGATATTTTTATGTTTTAGGAAGAGAGGCACACTGTGAACAACCAGTCTATGCTGCATCTCTCTGTGGTACTCTTGGGAAAATCTGTGCAACACACTTAGTATCTTGGGATAGTATTTTTTTAATGGAATGCAGATGATACAACATTTTAGAGAAGTGGCTGTGAATGCACTTGAGAACCTGAACACAGAAACAATATTGAACCTTTTCTTTGGCTTATGTGCTTGACTTTGCAGATACTGGCTTTAATCGGATTACTTGCATGCCTAAATTTAAACATGCATTATAGTAGCATTACACATTTTGGTGACATCCTGAGATCTGTTTGATCTGTGTGTTAATTGTGAAGCCAGAAGCTTAATGCTAAGCAAAAGGAGAAACGTTTTGAATCTAGTCTGGAGTAGGAAAACTTGAAATGGGATATTTTTTAGTATCTTGTACGAAAAAAATGGAAGACAAAGTAAAGAGGAAAAATTCAGTAGATCTTAGTTACATGGACCATTGTGTAATCATTCAAGAGAAACAAAAATTTATACTTGATGGAGGAGTTTATTTAACAAAACTGTTTTTATTTACTCGAGAGTAATTTGCTTTTCATTAACTTACTAAAAATGCAAATATTATTTTATTTGTTTTGCTACAATAAAATGTTACACGGTAATAACCTAAAGGAGCAGAGTCTGCTAGCTTTAGTAATGTAGAATTAAAAGATTAAGAAAAAGATTTACTTATCTTTATAGTCAAGACTCCTAAGTTGGGAGATGCAGTATTTGATAGAGTAGCAGTGCTCTGAAGTTACACTGGAGAACAAATTGGGCTATGAGATTACTGTACAAGGACAGCGTGTGAATGCAAAGCAGAAACATTCTCTGTACAACATGCAGAATTGTATTCTGTAAATTCCATTACTTCGTAACAGAATAGGTCTGTCTACCTTAACTTTAAAGCAGCCACATCCCTGGATCAACTGCTCCAGCCAGGAAACTTATTGTGTGCTTGAGCACAGAGTGGTCAGAGAACATGAATGTTCTGTAAATCACTGGTTCTTGGCTAATGAGGCATATTGTGCTGATGTGTCTCACTTGTACTAATAGTGAGACAGAGGGCAGGGACATAGTGAATAAGCTTTGTGAGTCTAATAAAAGCAATGAAATAGATGCTTTAGGTTGTGTACTAGTTACTGGAGGAAACTGCATCAAGAAACGAACCTTGACTCTCTCACAAGGTCATACTAACCCTGAGTGCAGACCTCAAGAATTTCTGGAGCATGACTTAAGCTCTGTGAATATGATGAAGAGTCTGGGGTTTTCCACAAATAGTGTTATAATGTCAGCATCTTGGTATTATTCCTTGAAAGACACACACAGTCTGAGGAAACAGTTCCAATGTCTTCAAATGCTTGAGATCAGCAATTTTTTTAAAATGCAGGTGAATGTTGTGAAGGGAAGTGTATAGAGGTTAATTAGAGACTTTCATATATGGACAGCCACATTTGTATAGAGGATCTTGTCTTCAGGCGTTTAAAGACTGAAAAGGGTGACAAATTAAATAAAAAACAGTTATGATCCTATACATTCTTCTAAGCAATGTCTTGAGCAGCTGTTATGTGGTATTGGTTTATTTAATAGTGGCAAGTTCTGGGGTCAGGCTGAACCAGCATATTGGTACTATTGACAAATGGTTATTCTTATTTTTCAGCAATTCTTTAACATGGAAATTGTATGGCAGTGGTTGTCTCTAGCATATCTGGATTTCAGTTATTGTCTGCTGCAGTCATATGTATTTGATAACCAGCATGCTTTTTGCCACTTTTCCAAACATCACAGTCCCTATGTTAAAAACAATGTCTGCAGTTTGAGGATTTTTCTCTAGGAAATACACCCAAGTTATGGCATAAATTGAGTTTCCTGATTCATCTGCTAAACTCCTTCAAACCCATGTTTTAGTGCACTCCTGCATGGCAGGTAGCACAGCTGAAAGTGTAGGACAAACCATATGTACAACCGAGTAACTTTGCCTTACTTCATTTAAAGTCATAGATGCTAGCAAAGCAACATAAAGTACAGATGACTGGCCTTGTTTTCCTGAGTCTTAGGGGCTTCATTAAAGATTTTTTGAGCAATAGGATTTCAGTAGGAGTATGGTTGCAGAACTGTTTAACCAATTGGGATAAGATGTATGCTAGCTATTACATGATAATATAATTAATTGATAGTGAACTGTACTGAAAATAGTAATTAAATAAGACTTCACTAATCTGTTCTTCATTATCAATGTGTATTTTAATCTGCATTAAATAAATGGTATTGTCTTCCTAAAGCTCAGCAAAGACAAAATAGTAAGACTGTTAATTGTGGGACGGTTGTCCAGAGTACGTTGGGCATCTGTGGAGACTTCTTTAAATAGACGAATGGAATAAACTGTCCCAACAGGATGCTTTAATACCATCCCATTTTACTGGGAAGCCCACTGTTAATTCAAAGTATATAATTGTATTTTTACTATCTGCTTCTGTCTATTGATATTTCATTAACTGTAATTGTAGTGGTTAAGAAGCTACACACTTTATCACCAGTCCTTCTTTCTGCTATTAGTCCAGATGTTCATTTACATTCATTGTACAGTGGGTATTGGTCACCACTGCAAATTGGAAAGATGAGAATTTGCACTCTGGACCAGATCAGCGATCTCTTAGTCTTCTGAGAGTAGCTTCCAACAAAAGTGTGGAATATCCTGTGATGGATAATTGAGAAATTAAAAGCTTGCAGGATTTTTCAAAAATAGTTGGAGCTGAGCTAACATCAAAGCATAAGGCTTAATTAGTGTGGAGGGTCATGAGATTCCAGTGGATTTTGAAAGTTAGTTGTTATACATGAAGCTTTTTGTTCTTAGTATTACTGTTTCTTTTTGATACATGGTTCTCATCTCTGATCCATTTCAAACATAAACACAGGTGTACAGAAGGTGACAAGAAGAAATAAAACTTTTTTTATAAGTTAAATTAGTTAAGTATATTCAGAATACAGTATTGGCTGAGTGAGGAGATGTCTCTACTAGCTATTATGCTTCTAAATCTCAGTAGGCTTCTCAGCATTAGGCACTGTGAATAGATTCTTGCATGTAGCTGGAGGAAAACAAAAATTATTAGCAGTGTTTAGCATAACAGGCTTTGCTGATTATGGAATCACTCATACTGTTTGAATCACAAGGTTCTATATATGTTGATTATGATTCTCTGTGCCATTTTTCTCTTGTGCTCACCTGTGGAGAGTTGGGGTTACCTAGGTACTGTGGGACATGTTGCTGACATCATTCCATCAGCTAATACGTGTTACTGTAAAGTGTCCTTTGGATAAAACCTTACACAAGGAAGAGGGCCACGCACAGAGTGAAGGATTTGGCATACATTTCTGAACAAAGTTTTCCTTGTGACTCTCTGTTAATTTCAGTCTTTTGTTCCCAAAGGTACTTGGGCCCATTTAGCATTTTATGAATAATAATAACAATATGTTAACATCTATTAATAATAGCATGTTTTGTTTGGCTTTGTGTTTATTTTTTGTTGTTGGTTTTAAATAGGAATTTAAAAGCTGTTTCTTGAGCAATGCAACTTATCAGGTAACTCTGGGAGAACTTAACATGCTTTGACATTTTGTGGGGTTCTTATACTCCTGATAAAAAGCTTACTTTAGTTGTCAGTGAAGTCCTTAACTTTTAGCTGCTCTCCAGAATTCCCCATTTACTTATTTTTACCTTTTTTCCATGTTGGTATTCGCTATGAAATCCTCTTCTGTTGGTTTGCTTGTTAGCACTCTCTGTCCTGTGAGTGCCTGAAAAGAGTCAGTCTTTCAACCCCTCATCACCAAAGGTGATTTCATCTAATTGAACATTCGAAGAACAACACAACAAATCATTATTAAGAGACTGTCTTCTTTTGGGAGAGGATGTTTTGGCTTAACGACTGTTTGGAGTATTTTATGAGGAGCGGGGATGTAGGGACAGGGATGGAAGTGAAGTTTTATTACCTTTTCTCTTTGGATTAAAGCTGATGCCAGTCTGCTACTCTGCTTTCTCTTTAGAGCTATGAGCCTGAGCTGCTTTTCTGTTGGTTTCAATAGTAAAATACAGCACATCCCCCAAGCATCATGTAGCAGACAGTCTTGCAAGAATCTGTCAGCCTCAGAAGAGGCACTGATCCCAAATCTTTTACTTCCTGGGGAAATGCTATAGACACTTCCTTTTCTGCCTTTAGCTATGCTTCAAAATACATTAAAAATAAGTTAGAACTATTTATATGACTGGCCTAATTTTGTTGGATGTTTCAGAGTATTACTAAGAACATATCTGTTTGACTTGACTTCTGTTTGGGACCACATTCTTTTTATTGAAGAAGCTCACTGCATTGCCCAGGGTTTAAATCACTCTCCCTTTGGAACTATAAGGATGTACCTGTGGGATTGCTGGTGCTTTCAGTAAGGTGGCTATGGAACAGGTTGGGTTTTTTTAAATTTTGTTTGTTTTAAAATCACAGCTTTAAGCTTAGATGCTTAAATCTGCCTGCAGTTTGTTTCTCTTTGATCTGACTGCACCTGGCCTAAACTTGTTTGAAAGTGTAAGTGCTTAGGGTTTTACCTTGAATTAACACACCCTTTTCCTTCTCCACTCCTCACCACCTGCTGAAGACAAGACTACAGAAGAAGCAGGTTTAATCTTTGCGTGTTTGGGGTTAACTGTTTGCACGCACGAGCTGTGTGTACACGGTGCTGTGTTCGGAGCATGGGTGCCTAACCGCATCCATCTGTGCCCACACATACCTGTTCTCTGTCAGGCTGCCTCCAGGCAGGAGCGACGGGAACAGGCGAGATAAGAACTGACGATGAACCCGGTGAGAAGTTTTGCCGGTTGGCCACCAGGTGGCACTAGGGCTGCACTCGGGGAGTGGCATCTCGGGCGGATCTGGGCTCAGCTCTAAACCAAAGCCTAACAAAGCCCCCGCCCACCTCCAGCGCTGACCGCTCAGGCGGTGCATCACCCAGCCCATCAGCCCTTACTTTAACAGTCAGGAACAATACGTGAAGCGTGTTTATCTCCCAGCTCTTCATCGCTGCTCTCTCATAATTCTCTAATCTGAGGTTGAAGCTTCAGGACTAGCAAGTAGTAGCACTAACTGTAAACGTTCTCTTTTAAATAAGCAGAGGTAAATTGCATGAATAGCCCTGTTTCTGTAATTTTTGTTCCAGTAGTTTGCCCAGCCTATGTCAGTTCCTTTCTTTTGCAGACCCCTGCTATGATTTCATTGCTACCTGGGCAAAAGTCCACATGTGCACTGACTGTCCAGCCCGCAGAGCAAACAGAAGAGATAAGGGAAGGGCTACACTGTAAGCTCAGTTGATAAGAATGCTAATTTAGATTTGTCTTTACTATCTAGTTTCTAACAGTCAAATTTGTACAGAGCCTTGTTGCTATTACCAAGTTTGGCTGAAAAATTCTGTATTTGGTGACTAGTTAGGTGGGAAAGAGGGTAGAAAGAGGACAGGCAGCAGCACATGTACTTATCTTTTTTGCCTTTCCAGATAAGGGCTGGACACTTTTTGAATCTTTATACATACTAACTGAAGGATGTAGAGCTTTCAAAAACCCCAAAAAGTGTTCCAGAGCTCCCAGAGTTAAATAATGCAATAACATTTAAGAAAAAAAATATCTAAAGCCTTTGAACCTTTATAAATTCTGAAGTGGTAACTGACTTGTTGCACAGCTGAACTTATTCTTCTGTGTTTGTACAACATGGATTTTCAGGGGGAAAAACAGTTTTCATCCCAGCAACCTGAGAACCAAATGTTTTGCTGAATATAGGATTCAGCTACACCCTTTCTTCTTAAACCATTTGGGATATGTCCCATATCTCTATTTCTGTATGCCAACAAACCCCTCTTCCTTCTAAAGAAGTAGCATTCCACAAGGACAGCATGAAGGTTTTATGCTATACTTGGTCACATACACACACTTACGAGGTCCTGTGAACTGCCACATTAAAAACAGAACGCAGTATCTCTCAATGTCTCACTAACAGGCATTATAGTATCTTTGAATAAAGTGAATAGTTGCCTTTTTTTTTGTATATCACGACAAGAAAACAATACCCAACATTTAAGACTTAGCTCGTGTAAGCACTGTGATATACCAGGATGGCCAGGAAGTTTTCCGGGGCAGAAAGAAAATTTCTAAAAAATTATTTGTTACTGAAAAATTTCAAGCATGGAAGAAAAAAGAAATTTATAAAGCTAAGGCTTCTACAGCAGCCTTCCCATGCACTCATGATTATACTACACTGAAAAATGTAGCTTTTCCTCATGCAAAATTAACACTTTCTTTTTTAAATAATACAGTGGAAGTGATGGCTTTATGATACTGTTCCCATTTAGATGATTCCTGGAAGAATTACTCTAAGCCCTGCTGAAAAGGAAGTTATCCTTCTTCCAAACTTACATTAACCACTATAGTAGAGAATCACTGAATTCATTCTAAAGCTTAAAAAAAAACCAACCACCAACCAACCAAAAAATGTCAAACACAACCCCTTCCCCCACTTTGCTATAAAAAGATCAGTGCACAGTGAAACTATTCTGAGATCTTTTCTGTATTTGAACTGGTGTAAAGGGCTTTTATCTGATTGCTGATTTTTAAAGCATGTGGAAGCTGTGTGAAGACTGCTGTTCTTTTTCACACCAAAATTATTTCCTACCTGAGTAGCTTCTCAACTGAAACGGAATGGAGAAACATACCAATACCTGGAGGAGTGATAGCTCTGAACACTGACAAAACCAGGTATGAGGGGCAACTTGCTTTGAAAGCACATTACAAAAATAGCATGCTCACATTCTAACCAGGGCTTAAAATTAAGACACCTGGATACTCTGGAAGAAAGTTACAATCTAGGATTTTTGTCATGTAGACTTGTTCCTAGCAAATCAAGATTTACTGAGTCCAAGTTTCTTACTGAATTCTTTTCATGGAAGAAACATGAGCTACATGAATTACACAGATAACGGACTGTTTGGTATTATAATTTATTTGTATACAATCATCTTGTACCCTGCCTCTGGGTACAGTATGTTGAGTGCTGCGTGTTCTCTTAGACATAACAACAGTCCTGTAATATTATGGGACTATCTGAAGTGATGAAAATGTGAATGAAGAAAAAAAAAATACAACAGCCTGTCAAATAGATTTTGAAAAAAAAAAATGTATCAGTCACAGCAGTTAACTGCAACAAATAGTTGGATGGAGGTGCTAGCATTCTGATTAGTCTCTAGCAGATGGATGGCTCTTCTACTGCATGAGCACCTTCAACAACAGCTTTCACGCACTTGGCCATTGTCTGGGATGCTCTACTGATGGAATCTGAAAAAAAAAATCCAAACGTCAGTGTGTTGTAACTGTTATGTTAAAAATTGTATGCAGAGACAATATAAAAGAAATTTAGTACAAGACGATACAAAGACGATAAATATTAAGCTGCTTAGCTGAAAATAGTCTGTGCTTTATGTAAATTCTAAATAATTTTACTGAAAAATTTTGTTTCTTTGAAAGACTAAAAAGTCAAAAGACTTCCACTCTTAGTGGAAAACTTTAAATGCCTCATAAGAATCTTACTGTAAAGCTAAATACAATGTATTGCTGATCTCAGAATGGAAAGGCCACACTATACATACCTGTCATATAAAAGTCTTTTATTGTGAGCTGAGGTGGAACAAGAGGATCAGCAAGAAGCTGTTGTTTCACTAACTGCGATGGGAAAGGAAAAGAAAGAGAGTCACCTTTATGATAGGAACTCATTACCAAAGTATTTGTTTAGGGAATTCTGCATTCAGTGTAGGTCAAAGAATGCTTGTCGTACTACATATGAAGAAGGCCCATTTTAAAAAAAGCATCAAGCTATATAACAGCACTAAATCATGCCAAGATGCTTCTCTTTTGGTTACCTTTGACAATTCATTTGCCTGGTTGAAGTAGTTAGCCTCTTCCACATCATCATATCGAACCAGATTAGGTGATACTTCTTCTAAACGCTTCCGTATTTGATCGAGGTTCTCATAAGGCAAGGTCATACCAGCCAACTAAGAGATTCACAGAAAGAAATGCCATCAAGTCTAGAGATTTAATTCGTAGGGGTTTAGATTACCAATCCATTAACATACCTAAAGTAAAATCAGGAAAAATCTACACTCCTGAAAACACAGGCAGTTAGAGTGTACAAACCGAAGCAAAGTCACGGTGTTCTTTTGGACTTCTGATGCCTACACAGTCAACACTTCCCCAGGTTAAAAAAACAGCCTGTCCTGTTTGCTATACAAAGGAAAAAAGAAAAGAAGTACTTTTCTCTTTCCATATAGATGTCGCTTGTACTTTCCTCAGCTTACCACCAAATGAGATAAAAGTTGATGCAATTATCAATGCATCTTATTCCCTGTGACTAGTAAGCACATATTTGACTTATTAATCCTTATCAGATCCTGTCCTCAAGAGTCCATGCTGTTTTCTTTCTAAAGAGCAAGAGACTGCATCCTCCCAACAGTTTCCTCTAAAGCACTTCATGAAGACCTACAGAATTTGCATTCAAAGCTTCACCCATTATGCATTCCAACAGCATACAGCAGCTACAATGTCAGTGCTATCCTCAAAAGCGAAACAATATTATTTAACTCACAGAAATAACAAAGGATTCAATACAAAATATTACTTCTTAAAACTACAGTTATTTCTTTCCCTGAAAATGTACCTCTTTTTACATTAAAAAGTGGAAGTGTTTCCAAAAAGGAACTTAACCTCCCAGTATACTTTTACTTGAAGCAATTTATAACAGCAGCAGTACCTCAGAGACAGCTCTAATGATTTTCCAGTCTTCCCTTGCCATCCCAGGAGGCGTTACTGCTACTCTTGTCTGCTGGGCCCTACCCTCAGTATTCACGTAGGTGGCCGCCTTCTCTGTATATGCTGCTCCTGGGAGAATAACATCAGCCATGGGAGCTCCCACATCACCGTGATGCCCTAAATACACAGAAAGAGGAAATGGTACACAGTCATGTAAGACATAAGTAAGTCAAAATAAAAAGAAATGCTTTACTAACACAACACAGAATTTCTGTGTTCCCAGAAAAAAAAGAAGTTTCTAAGTTTTGCTTAACCAGTAATATGAAGCCTGTTAGGCTGACTGCTCTGAGGTCTTACTTGCCAAATACTCTGGGGAGAATGAATGGACTACAAGCAGGAGTAAATGATAGTTCAGTCTCTATAGTCACTCAGATTTGGGGAGCTCTTGGAACAAGGATTCGTAGTGAATCAACATCAGGTTTTCATACAATAAAACAGCTGGAAACCAATGCCATTTTGTCTGCCAAGTCTGAAGCTGTGTTCCAGAAGACCTATACTGGTTTATATTCCCTTATTACTCATCAACACTTTCCCATTTTTACCCAAGAAACAGGTAATCAGTATCTCAGTTATGCGTTAGAAGTTTTATTTCTTGGCAGAAAACAAAGTCTAGAATTTCTCAACGGGTTTTACGTCACTGTTTAGGCTTTTTCTCCAGCTATTAAAAGAGCAGTGTTTCTTAATTTACATCTACTAATTACCTTGATAGATGATAAAACAATCCTTTGGCAAGTCTTGACGCGTTACACAACCTGAATCTGCTCCTAAAAGATATAACACTTTGGGAGGATTTCTCCTAATTGCCTCCACTCCTGGTTTGAAACCCAGGTCCAAAGCAGCTACCTGGCTTGCAACCCTGTAGGAACAAACACATTATGACTTTAAGTTATTTCACAATTCTCCCTCTCCCATCAGAACAGACCTGACTTCTTTTTCTAACTATGGGACATAAGAGGTTCCTAATAGTAACAGGACAAACAAGAAGCACAAAGGCAGATGAAATTTTTGACAGAGTACTGAGTCAGTTTTGCATTTTGACAGACTGATGCCATTTGAAGTTTTCACAGGGAATCCCACCTATTTACGATGGGATTGCAAAAATAAAGGGAGACATTCCAAGTCAGGGCCTAGTGCCAGGCAGCTCACTGGTGAATCTTGATGCTCCAAATGACATTTCAGCTATGAATTGAGCTCATCAAGCCTTTAATTTAGGGTACTCGTGGAAGATGAAAGACCAGCTCTTGGGCCATCAGCTACCCTAAATCATCAAAGACTTAAGACCACTATTTCATCACTATTCATTTATTCACACATAAAAATACTTTTAAAAGAATGAAATAATAATTCTCATTTTCTGGCAGTCTTTTCCTTTTTCAAAGAAACAGTTTTGCATAATCCTGCATAATCAGGTGCCAGACTTACAATTCTATTTAAAGCAAAAAAAGATTCTCTCTGTAGAGAACAGATTTTCCAATGTAACTCATGTTTGTCTAACAGTCAGACATAGGGGTTTCAATAGGTTGCTTTTTACACTTAAGGTAGAATGGATGGTGCACCTGAAGTATGGAAGTCAATAATATCCAAGACTGCTAAACCACAGTTAAAAAAAGTATCATGAGGGTTAACTCATCAGTGTTTTGGTATTGAATATTTCAGTTTCAACAGCAGGATTTTATATTCAAGTTTCCTTCAGAGGACCAAGCCCTGCTCTTACTCCACTAGTTTTACATGAATGAAGCTGCTTCTGGCAGAAGGACTTCGTTGAGTCTCTGGAATTGAGCGCCACTACATTTATTGAAATAATTTTTCCTTTACAGAGGTGTCAGTTGGACAGTAGGAATTTCAGAAAGGGAGTGGTGAAGGACTGTCCAAGAGAAGCTTGCCTATTAAAAGGAGTACTGTCACAACAGACTGAATAACTATGGTCAAAAGCTCTAAAATGAAAACATTTTAAGCTTTTCTATTAACTATTCAGCTAAGAAACTGCAGAGTAAAAGGAATATTAAAAGAAACCCTATTATTTAAATACTCTTGCCATTTTGTTTTCTTCCTCAAGATAAAGTGCAGTCATTTAGCAAGTGACACTGGTCTGCTGTGCATCCTGCTGAGCACTGTGGTAGATATTATTAAGCTCTCTTGTATTCTATACCTCTAAATTGAAACTTTAAATTCTGCATTTGAATATAACAGATTAATGAAATCTCATGGAGTTTGCTAGGTCAAGGAACCTATTTTTATTAAAAAGTTTCTGCTAGTTTGTACTTCTGGTTTTTTATATTCCCTGTAAGTTTAGTCCACTAAGCTGCTTGTGTGTACACAAAGAAATCTGCACACATACATTGTGGTAACCTGTGTGGGCCCAATGTAAAAGAAAGCTCATCCCCAAAAAGTTTCAAAGCAAACCTGTGGAGGATGTTCATGACTTTCCAGTCAGAACCAACACCACTCTTAGTCCTGGCATTCTGTGCAATGGTGGACACAGCAGCATGGATAGCTGCTCCATCACTGCGCTGCAGGGCTGCACTGCCCACCACCACCATGGGCTTTTTGGCCTGGTCGAGGACCTGTGCAGGTAAAGAATCAAGAAATTCATTCCACAGCTATGAAGACAATTCCTGGTGCAGATAATGTAATAAGTCCCAAAATTTCTCCGTAAGTCTTCCACGCAAAGCTATGGTTCCAAAATGGTCATTGTTTCATTTGGAGATAAAGCCAGGAGAAACTGCTATAAACAGTAAACTACCACGTCAATACAGAACTATACCTTGATAACCACACATGCTGGAAACAGGAGCACCTGAAACAGCCTGTTTTATATCAAGAAATAATTCAAGAGTTTCCTGCACTGCAAAGTTTACACACCTGAATACATTAAACAGTTTACATATACTTGGTGCACAGTAATCATCACCTCATCTGTGCATTTGATTAAAAGCAAATAACCCCATATACAACATGGTACTCTTCTTCCGATCTGTTTCGGAGGAATTCAGGTTCTTACTCAATACATGTGGAATTTAACATCACAGTCTTAAGTTGTGTGTACCTTGGAGAATGCATGTTTGCCAGAAGCAAGATCCTGAAGTATCTGTGGGGACTCTCCTAGGTGGTTGTATGTGTAGGTCAGATTCACAGGAGAGCCAACAACGGCCACTTGCAAGTCATTGTGAAGCCAGCTGAAAACACAGCAAATATTTTATAAAAATTAAAGAAATATAGAGTTTTACTCAACCAAAGCCACTAATTGTAATTTTAGCAATAACTTGAAATAGGATTTCAAAGGAATTTAAACTGCATTCATTGCTTTGGTAGCATGCAGTTTAGCATCATTCTGACTATTAAGCAAGCCTAAAGTTTTTTAAAGAGGACTATTGCTCTACATACATTCCAGGACCAGTACAGGACTTCCATAAACCTTGCTTGTCTCATACTGACATATCTTATCAATGTTTAATTAGCTCTGTTCAAAAGTTTGGGAAAGCCACACCACTTGCCAGAGAAAATGTTAAACTTGAATGACTGTTTCTAAACTCAGCACATCTGATTTGTTACAACACTACAAAAGGGAGCAAACTGATGCTGAAAATAAACCTTTAAGGAATATGCTTTAACAAACTTTTATGAAATAGAAAATCTGAGGTGTCTGTGTAATGTAACAAAGGAATAAATGTCTGAGTAGATGAACTTAATGTAAAATGTCAAAGTGAGAATGAACTAGCTCTACACTACAGGGAAACGAGACACCCTTTTTCCACACATAAATCACCATTCCCTTTACTAAAAGGTGAACTAAATCCAATGAGCCCATCTAAATGAATGCTCCCAAGTTACTGCCTGCAGCTCCAACAAAGCATTCTGTTAAATCCAGATGGATTCACATGCTTATTCACCACCAAGGAATACAAACCTCTTTCGAATTCTAGCATTAAAAAGCGGTGCCTCAAAGCGTGGATTGGTGCCAACCAGAAGTAGGACATCTGCCTCCTCCACTCCAGCAATCTTAGTATTAAGCAGGTAGTTAGAGCGTAAATCTGTGCTATAAGAAAAGATGTAAGGAAGAGGATGAGAATTCAGTAAAGGGAAGGAATGAAGCTGTGGTAAAGACGGTAGGTGCTCCAAATGTTTTTTTATCTCAGGAAAAGAAAGGGAAAGAAGAGGTTTCTCAATCCAAATTACTAACCCAAATAAGAAGAGTTTTTCATGAGACAGCAAAACATTAAATTACAATGTAGCTGTCTCCTACATTTACAGTTACTGACAGCCTTCATTAACTTAATCTTCTGTTTCACAGTTTACAAGATCATAAGTGTACTACAGTTTTCACAACACAAACAGAAACAGACTAAATAATCCAACTTACAACAGAGTGCACCTGGCTTTCAGTAGCTGACTGTTAAACTGCAGCATCAGTACATAAAGCACAACATACAGTAAGGTGTGCAATCCTTGTTATAGTGGAGTGCTATATGCATCAACTCACAATCTATAAATATTTTCTATAAGTGAGTACTGTAAATTTGACCAAATCCTGCTAATGCATCAGCAATTGCTATCCTTGGTCATTTCAGAATCTTGCCAAGAGACAATCTGCAAACTGGAAAGTTTATTAACATACTAATTACAGGCAGACTTTGCCTGTAATCTTACCCAGCTCCAGCAGTAGGGAATATCTCTTCAGTGCAGAGCGTATCACAATTTAGTCTATTCAGAAGGTCTTTCAGAGCTATTAGTGCTTCTGCATCCACCAGTCCTCCTACAATTGCTGCTACTTCCTTACCTTCAACTGCATGTAGCTGGAGAGAAAGTAAGTATAAGCATAAATGAAGGAAACCACTGAAGTAAATTCTCATTTAGCCCAGGCAAATATTTGTTATGTTAGGATGTGCCAAAGCCAGCGGTGCAACCACTGGCCTGGAGCAGCACAAACTGATAAGCAGCAACTCCAGCTGCTTCAGAACTCATGATAAGCAAAGAACAGCTCTCTGTATTCTATGCAGGTCTCTCCCACTTGAGTTATTGCTCAGATGTGGCTAATTCTCATTTGGTGTGGTGAGGAGGGAAAGATTGGTGAATGCTTTTATTTTAATGAAGCCACAGTGCAGACAGAATACAAACTTCTGTAACACAGTCTCGGGTAGTAAACTTAACTCAAAAGTGTTACATGAGAAGCAATAGCTTTCGTAACAAACCCTGCTACTTTACCATGGGCAAAAACATCCTTGAGGAAAGTTCAATTACAGTTATTCAATTCTACTTCACCCACATAAAATTTTTAATCAAAATCCAGAGCAGTCATGCAGCACTTCATTTGAGCTGCAGAATCAATCACTACACAGAGAAAGCACTGAGGAAAGCACAATTCAGATATAAGTAATACAGATTTAATGGCTTTGATGGCAAAAGCGGTGATAGTTTAAATAAATTTAAAAATATCTTCAGGTAGATCAGAGTATTTGTGAAAGCTGCTTCCTCCTAAATTTCTGAAGAAGCAGTTTACTTTCCTATTTAAATAAAAGTAATTTCTCTCCCAATGCTCCAAATGAAACCATGATAACACAAAGTTCTTTAGAAGGTCCAATCCATGAAACAGGAAATAACAGTCAAAGTAAGAAATTTAAGTGGAAACATAATGGATTAGAAGTCAACTGCTCCCCTCTAACCCTAAAGTCAAAAGCTTTCTTTATATAGCTGGCTTGATATTAATAATACATCCACTTTTGGAAATTAATTTTACACTACCTATATTGAAAATTGTTCTTACCACACCAGCAACACGAGTTAATACATCCTCCCATGAGGCATAAACAAATAGTCCTTTCTCATTTTTGATCATTGGCTGAGTAAGTCTCTGACGCTTCAGACCATCATAAGCAAACCTAAGTAAATACCAGGAATATTATTAAAGAGCAAAGACAAAGATAATTGTGTATACTAAATACATGCTGTGACCAAATTTTCTAATAATTGCAGACTGCTAGAAAAAAGAAATGTTTCCCCTGAAAGTTTAACTTTTTTTTCTCAAAAACACGCAAAACAATCAGCGATACAAATAAAAGTTACTGTGAAAAAAAGCTACAAAAATCAGAACATTAGAAACCCAGTAACTTCAATGACAGAATTAAAAACATGTTTTACCAATTATTTTTCACTATAGCTTTACAATATTAACAGCTGAAACCAGAAGTCAGTGCTATGTTCACGTTTCTGGTTCTGCAAAGTGTGCCTTTAATGCTTGCTTAAACACCCGTGTGGTTACCAACACTTCCCACACACCTTGTTTTGTCAGATATCCATTCCTCATTGATATCTTCATGCAGCCTTGGCAAAATTCTCATCACTTCTCCGGTTCTTGTGCTCACCACAATGTTGCTTCCAACTGCATCAAGAACATCAATTGACTCTACCTTCCTGTTTAGAAGAACAAATAAACCACTTACAGTTTTTCATACACAAGCAGCAACAGTGTCTTGGTTTTGGCCTGAATGGAGTTAATTTTCTTCCTACTAGCTGGTATAGTGCTGTGTTTTGGATTTAGGGCAAGAACAGTATTGATGACAAAGGGATGTTTTAGTTGTTGCTAAGCAGCGTTTACACCAAATCAAGGACTTTTCAGCTTCTCACCCCGCCCCACCAGCAAGGAGGCTGGAAGGCACAAGAAGCTGGGAGAGACACAGCCAGGACAGGTGACTCCAACGGGCCAAAGGGATGTTCTGTACCACATGAAGTCAAGTTCAGTATATAAACCAGGGGGAAAGCTAGTCAGCAGCTGCTGCTCAGGGACTGGCTGGGCATTGGCTGGCAGGTGACAAGCAATTGCATTGTGCATTCTAATTCTTTTATCATTATTACTATAATTTTCTTTTTCTGTCCTATTAAAATGCCTTTATCTCAGCCCACAAATTTTACTTTTTTCCCCCCAGTTCTCTCCCTTATCCCATGGGGCAAGGGGGGCTAAAGTGAGCAAGCAGCTGTGTGGTGTTCAGCTGCCTGCTGGGTTAAACCACAACAGTCCTTTTAAGCACCCAGTGTGGGGCACTGAGGGTTGAGATAACAACAGATCTGACCAGCGTATGTTAAAACAAATTTGTTATAAGCATTTATTGTATTAGTTTAATAATTGCTGGTCTCGGAGTTGCTGCACGCATCCTCAGAGCTGTGCTATCTAACACCTTACTGGCTAGATATGTTCCCTGTTTGCTGTTTATGATCTCTGGAGGGTGGATTAAGGACATAATTCTGTCATACTGTGTAAAAGTGTTTTGTGACATGACAAAATTCCTGGTCGTGAGACTGATCTGGTGTTTGCACTCAGCCACCTCTGTGCTCCGGGAGCCACCCCGCGGACACGGTTAGTAATTACACCCTTCACCTTCTCGGAGCGCCAGTCTATGGGGAGACACCTTCCTCCACCTTCCCCTTCTCCGCCAGACTAATTACAATAGCTCTTGAGGATTTTAAATATCCTTGGGATGTTCAAACCAGCACGTTTGTCTGTTTGAGGCCAGCTTGGATAAGGGTTATCCTGGTCTAGTGACAGGTGTCCCTGCCCATGGCATGGGGGGTGGGGACAGATGATCTTTAAGGTCCATTCCAACACTTAACGTTCTATGATTCTGTGTCTCCTGGATGTGTTTCAGGTTTTGTTTAGGGTTAAACAGCTACTTAGAATACCACCCAGACATCTGCCCCAAGCCTGGAGAGTTATGAGTGGTAGGGTGTGTGGGATAACATGGGCAAGTATCTAGGACAGTAGGCACCTCCAACATCTTGGAATTTCACCCCAGAACACATGCAGAATCCTGAAAAACTAGTAAAATATTTGGAAACACTATGCTGTCACCCTGGTAATTCCAGAGACACACAAATCACTGCAACATGCTGGGACCTGGCCCAGACCTATCCAATCCTGTTCAACACTATTTGGTATCTGCAGGGGAAAAGGTCACAGGATCTGATGACAAAGTGTCAGGCACTTCTGCTACACCAACCCCCACAACAGGCACTGTGGATACACCAAAGAACCAACTGTGCCAGTATCAGTCACCCCTATACACAAGAAGAAATATCAAAAGTGGAAGCTGGCTTGTTTAGTAAGGGATCAAGGAGCTGCTTCTAAGGGAGAGCAGGAGGAAGTGGAAAAGGCAGACTCCTCCAAAGCAAGGCCATCAGAAGAACAGTAGAAGAAAGAGAAGCAGCCATTGACTGGAGAAGAGGAAAAGGAAGAATTGATAAACAAGGTGGTAAACACATGATCCCCATCCCTGAGTGAGCTGCAAGATATGTGAAAAGACTTCAGCCATTATTCAAGCAAGCACTTTGTCCACTGGCAGCTTTCAATGTAGGGATAACTGGGCCAGTGGCCTGGAATTAAAATTAAGGAAGCCAAATAGCTGGGATCCCTTTCTAGGGAAGGGGCATTGACAAAGTAATTGGAAAAGGGGCACAAGTCCTCAGCCTCTGGAGGTGACTCCTGTCAGGTGTTAAGGAAAGGTATCCCTTCAAGGAAGATGTTATACATCACCTAGGCAAGTGAGCCACCATAGAGAACAGTATGCAGTACCTGAGGGAATTAGCCATATGGGACGTGTTTTATGAAGACCTGGACAACAAGCAGTTAGCCAAAGATCCCGAAGTCAGGTACACGTGACCCATGTGGTGGAAGTTTGTATGGAGCACACCATCACTGTATACCAACTCACTGGCATTAATGACCTGGAGAGACGGAGAGGGACAAAGGGACGATGAACTGGCTGGCTGACTCTGGCAATACAAAGAAAGTCTCTCTTCCTCCCTCATCTCAGCTGTGGAGAAACGGGTCCAGCAACTCAAAGAGGATAGATCCTTCTGCTCACCTCTATCTCAGCTATTAGGAGTTAAGCCTTCCTCTACTCAAGAGAGAGGATATAGTGGGTATGTAACCACCCTGTGGCTTTACCTGCATGACCACGGAGAGGACAGGAGGAAAGGAAATGGAAAATCTACCTCAACCCTAGAGTCACAGGTATGTGAGTTTTAAGGATCTGAGTGTTTTAAGCACATGTGAGTTTTAAGGATAAACAATCAATCACAAATGAGGTTCTTCCAGGAAAACTGCTCCTCCAGTCTACAGAGGGCAGTTACTCTGACAAAGTAGAAGGGCTGATCTTATTTCTATTCTTGATGAAGGGATTTCTCACTCATATTTGCAAAAAGTGAGCAGCAAATACTATGACCAGGACTAGAGGGGCACTGCCTCCAGCTAGGCAGAGGAATGGGACAACCAGGATAATGAGCCTGTGTGGACCCAGTGGCCTGGCACAGTAGACTATAATGGCCTAAATGCAGCACTGCCGAGTGCTGCCATGCTGGAACTTCAGTATGAATTGGAGTCAGAAGCAGCCCAGGGGTACGCCCCAACTAATACCACTAATGCGTTTTCCTCAATCCCTTTGGTGCCACAACCTGCTTTCACCTGGAGAGGCGTCCAGTACACCAGGAATAGACTGCCCCAGGGGTGGAAACTACCCCTACCATCTGCCACGGACTGATCCGGACTGCACTGGAACACTGTGAAGCTCTGGAACACCTGCAATACATTGGTGGCATCATCATGTGGGGCAACAGAAGCAGTTTTTGAGAAGGGGAAGAAAATGGTCCAAATCCTTCTGAAAGCCAGTTTTGCCATAAAACAAAGTAAGGTCAAGAGACCTACACAGCAGATCCAGTTTGTAGGAATAAAATGGCAAGATGGATGTCATCAGATCCCAATGGATGTGATCAACAAAGTAACAGCTATGTCTCTACTGATGAGCAAAAAAGAAAACACAAGCCTTCTCAGTCCTTATAGGTTTTCAGGGAATGTATATTCCAAATTACAGTCTGACTGTAAGCCCTCTCTATATAAAGTGACCCAGAAGATGAATGATTTTAAATGGGGCCCTGAGCAATGACAAGCCTTTGAACAAATTAAAGAGGAGTAGCCCTTGGGCCAGTCTGGGCAAGACAAGATGTTAAAAACATGCTCTACACCATAGCCAGGGAGAACAGCCCTACCTGGAGCCTCTGACAGAGAGTACCAGGGAAGACTCGAGGTCACCTGTAGGGTTTTGGAGCCGTCGATAGAGAGGATCCAAGCCCTGCAATGTTGGCAGCACGTGAAGGTGTTCGAGGCGCCTCAGAAGTGACTGGTTCAGAAGTACAGCTCCTCCTGGCACCCTGACTGCGGGTGTGGGGCTGGGTATCCCCTCTACAGTCCATGCAGCATCAGCTGCATGATGTTAAGTGAGTCACACTGATCACAAAACAAGGTTGAACACAAAACTCCAATCACCAAGAATTTTGGAAGTGATCATGAGCTGGCCAAAAGGCAAAGATTTTGGAATATTGCCAAGGAGGAGGTGGCACGTGCTGAAGAAGCTCCACTGTATAATGAACTATCAGAAAACAAGAAGCCATGTGAGCTGTTCACTGATGGAAAGCTGCTGTGTGGAGCCTCACACAGCAAACTGCAGAAATTGCTGAAAGACAAGGTGAATTGAGTCAGGTTGCAGAAGTGAAAGTATCCAGGTGGCTTTAGACATGGCTGGATGAGAAACATCTCTGTACTGACTCACGGATGGTGGCAAATGCTCTCCAGGGTTGGCTGCAGTGATGGAAGCAGAGCAACTGTCAGGGGAGGGGAAAGCCCAGCTGGGCTGCTGAACTCTGGCAAGATACTGCTGCTCAGGTAGAGAACCTGGGTGTAAAGGTACATCACATAGATGTTCATGTACCCAGGAGCTGGGTCACTGAAGACCATCAAAATAACCAGCAGGTGGATCAATCTGCTAATTGGAAGTGGCTCAAGTGGATCTGCACTGGCAACACGAGGGTGCATTATTTATAGCCCAACAGTTATACTGAGTGCATAACAAAACAACAAAAAGTGCTGTAGGTTTAGCTTTAGATACAAATAAAAGAGCTTCATTTTACAAGATATTTAAAATAACATCCTTAACAATTACTGAGTTAACGAATTTGAATTTTCCTTTACACACATCTTTTACAAAGCATCAGTACATTTTAGGGTAAAAATTAGGGAAGAACAGTTTACAAACTATAACATTCTTTCTTTTCTTGAAAATGCTGTAAGTAACAGAATTCTTGTTAGATTCAGTCTATGGAAAAGTCTACAACAAAAACACAGAAAATAAACTCAGAGAAAACCCTTGGTATCATAAATGGACTAAGATAACGTATACGACAAACAGAAAGCTTTGTCTTCGGAGTGAGTTAAGATACTTACCTTGTCTCCCATGGGCGTGCAGTAAAGGCATATGGCTTGGAGGTAAGAGCACCAACTGGGCAGATGTCAATAATATTTCCTGATAACTCGGACATGAACATTTTTTCAACGTAAGTACCAACTTGCATATCATTCCCTCTTCCGGTTGTTCCCAAGTCATCTACCCCTGCAACCTCACTAGCAAACCTGGCAGATGCACAAAGAAGGAAAAACAAATCTGCAATGTACAACAGCAACATTTTTTAGCCTTCATCTCATTTTCTTAAGGTAAAACATTAGCCTTAATTCATACATCTGAAAGAAGAAAACAATTGTTCAGACACATTAGTCAGCACCATCATATACAGGACCATACATCTGCAGAATTTCATTACAAAAGGCTGCAAAAACTAGGGGGAGTTGTATCAAAAAACAGAGCAGTTCAGTGCTCAGTGAATTTCACAAACTGAGTCCAATATTAGTCCTAACTAAAAAGTTCTTTCTAGAACTGGTTGGGTACACAGTATTCTTTTCCACCTGGCTCAAGTTGGCTGATACTGCATTTCGGGACTACAGAACAGCATAAATATAGCTACCAGATGCTATTAAGAATAAATAAATCTTGTAACTGTGGCTGAGGAAGGCACGTATCCATTCTGGCACTAACACCATGGGACCAGTTCTGCCCTGTAGAATTCTGATTTCACTTTCATGTTTTGGCCATATCTGTTTCCTTTGTAACACCTGTCTGGTAGCTCCAGGAAACCAGCTATCATTCACTACCAGAAATAAAATTCTTAAGTACAGTCAGAAAAGAAATTTTAAAAAAACTGATTACCCTTCATGGTGTTTCTTCCACAAGTAACTAACTGATAGAAATATGCCTGCTCAGTAAACTCTGCAGTGAAAAACAAAGGACATTACCTGATGCATCGAGTGCACTGTATACACCGAGTCATGATTGTTTTGACCAATGGGCCAATGTTCTTGTCCTCCACAGCACGTTTTCCCTCTCTAAATCTACTCCTATCACTGCCAAACATCATCGATTGATCCTAGAACAGACAACAGAAAACAGACATATCCAGGCTGCTGGAAAGCACAATTTCATCTAAGACAGGAGTATTAATACATAAGTCTACACAATTTAATCGGATGTTGTACCTGTAGGTCACATTCTCCACCCTGATCACAGATAGGACAGTCCAATGGGTGATTAGCCAGCAGGAACTCCATTACACCCTCTCTGTTAGGTTCAGAAAATGAAGTTCGTGTCAACTTTATTTAGCAGATAGTACAACTAATCAGCTAAAGGAGGCTAAAAGAAAGGTACCTTGCTTTCCTGGACTTCTCAGAGTTTGTCAGTATGTTCCAGCCCTTCATAACTGGCATGGCACAAGCAGCAACTGGCTGCAATCACCATAAAAAGCAAGCATGAACACAGCATAATACTTCTCAGCATAGGCACAAACCCCAACCTCCTCCCTCCACTTCTTACACAGGTATGTTATTAATTTAACATGTTGTACAAATAAAAAGGTCTGCAAGGAAAGTCATTAGAAGCCATATTTATTAAAAATCTTCTATATAAAAAGGTTAAAATAGTTATGATTTATTTATGAGTTGAAAATTTTACACTTTTGGTTTTCAATTCAAGTAGTTACAGCAGTAAGAACGTCAGTTGTAATAAATATAAGGCAAATCAAAAAGCTGCAGTGAACATCTGGAAAACCTCTAGAACTGAATGTACCAGAGTATGGATCAAGATATTTATTTGCACAAAGCCTTTATAAAGAGTCTTGGAAAAAAATTCTTCACTGTAATCTTACAGATTACTGTAAGATTACAAAAATTCCTGCTGAGTAACTTAGTCCCTTCTACTTTTCAATCACCTCATGACTTCCATCTTTAGTGATAACCCAACCTTTCCAGAGACAGAAAGCTCAAACTATGGAACTGAAGTTGGGATGAGCAAAAAAATGTTATGTGTGAATATAAATGTGTAATCCAAGACTAAACTCCAAACGAATGCCTCAACTACATGCATAGATTTCTTAATAGCACTGTTCAGTCCTTCAGAAGAGATTTCAGAAGAGATATCAATGCATTAAGATACAAACTACTAAATAACTGCAATCTCTACTTAGGGAGAACAAACCTGCAGACACTAATCCTACAGCTGAATTCATACAGTATCTGAAGTTTACTACTCAAGTACTGTCAGCTGAAAATGTGTGGCTGAAGCCTGAATTACAAAGCATAAAAATATGTCTGACTGCAAATACACAGCTATCAAATGTTCTTGGAAAAATTATCTTGTCCAGGAGCAAGATAATCCATAATAACCTGAGAACTGACTTTGATCCATAGGCAATCACTGCAGTCCAGTGGGGAGATGAGAGCAGCTGAATGACAACAATTCATGTGCTACTGATAATACAAACATTTACAAGATTTAAACTAGGCCCTAAGCACAGCAAAAAATTGCAATTTCTATGAAACACAAAAAATACCTTTGGAGCTTTCTCTATTTCCACAAGACACATCCTACAGTTTCCAGCAACAGAGAGACGATCATGGTAACAAAAACGAGGTATCTGAACTCCAGCCTTTTCACAGGCCTATAAAAAAATAAGAAACAAAGGGAAATTAAATCTTAGCTATACCTTTCAATTCCACCTCAGAAAACATTATGCAGCTTTTCAAAGACTAACAAACTGTTAGTGCTCAGGAGTACAGTACATTCGATCTTTTATCTTAAGAAGTGACCATAAATAAAAAATTGTGATGAAGCAGAACAATATCATGATATCAATTATATTTTTTTCTAACCTTTGTAACTGATTGAGGAAATGAGAACTGACCTCTTTCATGCTTTCCCCCAATAATAGATAGGACACTAGCAATACTATTAACTTTTTAAAGAACACATACATTCTTTAAAGAAAAGTGCATCACAGTACAAATTGAAAAACATAAAGGGAACAACGAGGGGCATAATCATTTCAGGTAATTCAACAACATGGATGCTCTGTATAAGGGTACTTGAGCATAGTCAATCTTCAACTTCAGCAGACTCCAAACTCAAAGAAACATTCTTGCATGCCAGGGCTGAAGAAGAGACAGGAGGACAGAAACAGCAGATTTCCAGAGAACAGATAAGGACAACCTTTCCTGCATAAAACCCCCACAGATGATGGGATCTATGCTATAGCACTAGCTATGCCTGCCAAAAATACCACCAAACTCAAAAACAAAGAACTAAGCAAATATAATTTTTTGACAATTTCTACCAAAAAAAAAATCACATTAGCAAAACTGGAAAGCTAATAAAAAAATAGCATTTAAGAAAAATTTACACTCCTGCTGGGGGCATTCTAATGCCTAAATAGTAACTTTTATCCGAAGAGTGAGGGCTATATCTTGAAATAAACTATGTACTCTAATGTACATATAATGTACCCATTATATCGCATCCCCATTTAACAGCTTCTTAAAAAGAAGTTTGACTAGAAAAAGTTCTACCTGAAATTTTAGCCTGAAAAGCAACAATGCTAAGTACAAGCTGGGAGGTCCAGGTTTCCTTTCTTTCTGCACCAAGAATAATAAAAGCAGCTAAGGATCAGCACTCTGAATCATAAGAATAACTAAAAAGAGGTAATCCCTCATTTACCAGAGACATCACTTTAACAAGATACAAGATTAACAGGTTCTGAAAGACTACTAAGTCACGTAGTGTTCAAAGACAGAATTTCAACCTGAATTTATCAAAGTCTCTTATTGCATTGCATAAATATTTGCAGCTGGGATTGATGCTGCATGCATCTTCTTCCAGACAACCATGGCAGATTTTTCTTTTTTAAACCATGAGCTCCCCAGTGGATTTCTGTCACATGAAAGTGCATCACAGTCAGTGAAAGTGCCCCTAAAGAATTGCAAGAAACAATGTAAAGGTGGGTGGTTTTCTGCTGTATAGAACAGAACAGGCCGGCAAAAAGTGAGATGGGGAGTCTAAGGAAATTCAGAATGCCGTTCCCCACACCTGAAGTACTGTGGTTCCAGGGTTCACCAATACAGGATGGCCATCCACAAACACCTCTATTTGGTTGCTGGCTGCTGTTGCAGTTGTGCGCCCTGAAGGACATGGAAAAAGAAAACAAAAACTTTCGGCTACTGCTCGATGCAAACATCAGATCCCACACTCCCTTATCTTGCACTCATACAGTGCTCAGAGAATCCCATTTCTAGAATCAGCACAATTCCTTAGCTGCAAGTGAAGTACGCATACGTGCCCTTCACTAAGCGAACTGCACATACCTTAACGCGCACACGTACATTTATCACCACAGACACACGTGTGAACCAGACTTACCGCATACTCTGGAGGACTGGGTGACCCCAGCTAAGGTCCTGGGGACAGCAAGCAGTCGAAGCATGGTGCTTTGGTAGGAGAGAAAACAGCACTGTTTTTATCAGTTCAAACTTTTGCTGACGGGTTTTAAACAAGACGAGTAAACACCTGTATCTACCAGGTGCAAAAAGGTACGTATGCATCAATAGGTACAGTTACAGGAGAATACGTTAGTTCCTTCAAACGCAAGATACGAAAATCAAAACAATCTATACGTGACACACACGAATGGCACCGCGCGGCCTCTCCGCCTGCAACGGAGCGCCGGCCCCGCTGCCCCACCGGCCGGACGGCGCAGCCCGGCGGGGCGGGCTCGGTGTCAGTGTCACCGTCCCCGGGGCCCGGCCGGCGGCACCGCTGCCCGGCGCGGGGGTCACCTTGGAGGCGTCTCCTCCGCCGCCCATCCCGCCAAGGGCAGCGGGAGCAGCGACGGGAGGAGCCGCCGGGAGCGCGCCCCAGCCCGCGGACCCCGCGCCGCGGCGGCGCCGCCGTTACCTGGGGCGGGACGGCCAGCGGCGCCGCGGGACCGGCTGCGCTCCGCTCGGCCTCTATGGCGGCGCCCTCGGGCCTCTCCGCCGCTGCCCCGGCCGCCTTCGGCAACCTCCGGAGCCCCCTTCGGCAACCTCCGGAGAGGACGGCAGGCGTTCGGCAATCTCCGGAGCGAACCGCTTCGGGGATTTCCGGCAGGTTACCGGCGAACGAGGGAACTCGGCAATTTCCGCCAGTAGCTCAGTGCCTTCTCGGCCACCGTCACTCATACACCGTCCTGCCCTCGGCAATTCCCGTCTCCTTCCGTCTCTTTCTTCGCTCAATTCGGCAACTTCCGCTGTGCCAGCGGGGCGGGGCGCGGCGGCAGTTCGGGGTGACAAAACCCTTGTAACACCGTACACCTTCCTGGGGCTTATAGTCAAGCTCACATGTATTACATCGACCCTTTCCCGCACCTCTAGTATCCCTCTTGCTGCACTCCCTGCCCTGGAGCGGCCAACCCGTGAGGAACTACCTCGCGGTTGGTTCTCGCGGAGGGATCCGTGTGCGCAGAGATCCGCGGAGGGATCCAGACTCTTTATAAGAGCGGCGCAGGCGCAGCGTGGCCTTTTCCCGCGGCGGTCGCGCTCGGATCGGGCGCTGCGTGTTGGCCGCGCGCCGCCGCCATGGGTTTCGGCGACCTGAAGTCCGCCGCGGGCCTCCGCGTCCTCAACGACTTCCTGGCTGACAGGAGCTACATTGAGGGGTGAGAGGCGGCGGGAGGGGGCCGCTGGGGCGCGGGGAAGGTGAACTGGGCCTGACGGTGAGCGGCGGGGGGGGCCCTGGGGTGCCGCGGCAGCTGCTGCTACGCGTGTCCCCGCGTGTCCCGAGCAAGCGGCTTAACTTGAGCTCGCTCTCCGCAGGTACGTCCCTTCGCAGGCTGACATCGCAGTCTTTGAAGCGATCGCTGCCCCTCCGCCTGCGGACTTGTTTCATGCTCTCCGCTGGTACAATCACATTAAGTCGTACGAAAAGCAGAAGGCAAGGTATGTTTAAACTGCGAAGCTGCAATATCTCTGCGAACTGGCCTACAAAGTGCTCCGTTTGTTTCTTCGAGTTTGTACGAAACTCTTTTTCGGCGGTACCACGTGGCGTTTTGCGTTGCCGTTGGCACACGAGCAGGTCCCGAAGCAGGGCAGCCTTTTCTGTCAGTACATTGCATTTCTCGCTTAGAATCGGCTCGCCTAAATTCTGTCTCTGTTCAGTTGCTAACATTTCTACTAAAGCTTCTAAAAAGACTTGGGTTTTGTTGCTGCCTTTTTGTTGCTGAAAGCCGGGAATTAATTACCAGTAATCAGCTCCATGAAGGCAGCACCAAAATGGATTAGTAAGTGTTATAGGAGTCATTGCAGATGAATACCCAGCACATCAATGTTGAGGTCTTTAGTCCTGGAAGATAAAACAAAATCTGTGATTTGCAATACAGAAGTACATATAAAGAAAAAGAGATATAAAAGTAAATGTTATCTTTTTTAGTGATTTTAAATGTTTGCAAAAGGTTGTATACTGACATCCATGGAGACTGCAGGCCTCTAAAAAGGTACAGCATAGGTAGGGTAAATGTTGCTACAATGCTTTCTCTAAGCCTCAGTTATGTTTATAGGAAACTCTTCCAAAACTGGGTTGCTCAGTCACCAGCCTATTTCTGAAGCTTTCATAATTCTGAAGGGGACTGAGATTCTGAAGTTGCTTCACTATATCCACTCTGGAAAGTACTTACACTACCTGGAAACAGAGCCTAGTTTTATGACTAGTAACAGCAGTTCACAGTAATAGAACTGTGAGCTTATTCTAAGCTAGTTTTATGGCTCCAGTAGCAGCAGTTCATAGTAGCAGTAGGACTATGAGCTTGTTCTAAGACTACAGAATTATATGAGCTACAGGGGAAAGTGAATTCAGGGCATTCTGGTCCCTCCTGTGCTGTTTAAGGCTAGCATTCAGGGTAAAGTGTCCACTGAAACTTCCAAAAGTAGTGATTACTTTGCAACAGTATATTTTCAGTCACTTAGTAGTTTTTAATTGAGAATATTTTTAGGAAAGCATGAACAAGAAGTTGGTGACTCCTCCTAGGTGGAATATATTGTAGATAAATTATTCCAGTAAGAAAGCTTTTACTGTCCATGTGCTTAGTTGGAGCAGCAATGGTGGGTGGGATCATGCTAGTTTTGGTAAGGCTATAGCAAATTCCATATTCATAGATTATTCTGCAAGCATGTCACGAGCATTGGGGGCTGTCTTTTGGGTCTTAGGAGGAGGTTCTGATTTCAAGTAGCAGGACTTGACTTTTTTTTTTTTTAGCACAGTGTTTTCATTACAAATGCACTTGTAGGTGCATTGACAAACTGATGGTATTTGTATCAACATTTTGGTAGGTTCCTTATAGTTGCATTTTTCTTTCAGCTTGCCAGGAGTAAAGAAGGCTTTGGGGAAATACGGTCCTGCTGATGTTGAGGACACAACAGGTGCAGCCACAGATAGCAAAGATGATGATGACATTGACCTTTTTGGATCTGATGATGAGGAGGTACTTGTGACCTTTCTGTATTATGTTTGGGTTTTATTGAAATTAACCCAGGTATGCAAATTTCTGCCTTAGCTAGTTTAAGTTACTTAAGTTTGTGACCTTGATAAGAGATCCTGCTTGAAATTCTCAAATTCAGCTATCTTTGAAGAATAGGAAAGCTTGGAAGGTAAACACTTGAGTTAGAAAATAATGTGTTGCAGTGGGTTCAACTGTCCAACTTTGACTGGTTACATGATGAATAAAACAAAAAATCACCATCTTTCGGCTGACAGTTGTGATGTTTTGTTTTTGTCTGAGTAGATGCCAGTCAGTTTGGTAATGCTCTGGGGATGTGAGGTTTTGGTGCTTTTCTGTAACTGTAGATTTCTCTTTCAGGAAAGTGAAGAAGCAAAGAAACTGAGGGAAGAACGCCTGGCACAGTATGAATCAAAGAAGTCCAAAAGTATGTGTGCCAAGAACTTCTTAATTTTTTGTGCTTGGGTTAATTTTCACGCATTTGAACAGGGTAGCTGGAAGCACTAATTAATTGTAGTAGTAGATCAGCTTGACTGAAATGAGACAGGAGTGATTACCTTTATTGGATTCCCTGTATGCTCAGTCCTCCCATAGTAAATGGGAACCTTAACATACTTTTTGTTCTGCTTAATACACTCCTGCTTGTTTTTCTAAGAGGCTGAGCTTTCTATATAAACAGATGTAACTCAAGGATTATCTTTCAAAGTTCAGAGAAAAGGCTGCAATATGCAAGTCCCTCCACAGCTACTGGTCTGGAACTGTTCAGAACTGTAGCAGTTGCAGTATTCCCTCTGTGGAAAATAAACTGTTACACAGCAGTAAGCTCCTTTTCAGATCCTTTGAAAAGGACTTCCTATGTAACAAACATTGTCAGCTGCTTAATCTGTGTTCTGTTGTGAGACTTGTTTTTTAAGAACACAATGGATTTACACACTGAATGCTGGGATATACGTAGCTGCAGTACTTCAGAAGTGTACATTGGTACCAGAGGCCTGTCACAGCAATGTGAGGAGGTTTTTGTTCATGGAATTGGAAAAGTTGCTCACATAATAAGACCAGTTTGCAAGTATATTCATGAGTGTTTGAAAACTTCCTAGCTTTTAAAGGCAATTTTCTTCCCCCAGAACCAGCTGTTGTTGCCAAATCATCAATCTTGCTTGATGTGAAACCTTGGGATGATGAGACAGACATGGCCAAACTAGAGGAGTGTGTTCGAAGCATTCAAGCAGATGGCCTGGTTTGGGGATCTTGTAAGTATGAGAAGATTCCGGAGCAGGGAGAGAGTGTAGTCCCTTAGGATACATTGTATGAATAGTTAGACTTGTGGTCACTGCTGATCTCTGAAAATGGAGCTAAAACAGGGTGGGAACTGCAATACCACTGTACTTCAGTATCTTGACATAGTCAGAAAAGGTGATTAGTGCAGCGGCCCAGTTAAGAATCAAATACAGATTTTAAAAACTATAAAACTAAGATGCTGTTATCCTGCATCTCCCTGTACAATTCCTGATGCAGCAGACAAACACCCATACACCCACATCACTGGTTTGGAGAGGAGGTGGAGGTCCCTTTTCAATCACTTGTAGTGAATCCTGCATTGTTAATTAGATAGTCCATAATGTGGAACAAATTATGTTTTTATGTATTCCTGCAAACTCCTTTGGTCAGTTCAATCTTAGATCTGTGTTTTTAAGAGATTCCACCAATTGAGGAGTACTAAATGCCTTTTTCTATTTTACAGCCAAGCTAGTACCTGTTGGCTATGGTATCAAAAAGCTTCAGATCCAGTGTGTTGTTGAAGATGATAAAGTTGGAACAGATATGCTGGAAGAGAGAATAACAGCTTTTGAAGATTATGTACAATCAATGGATGTAGCTGCTTTCAATAAGATTTAAATCTTGATATATCTAGAATAAATGTTGTTGCAAAAAATATGCTGTGCCTGTGCTTAATTCAAAATTACAGAGTAATCCAACTCACAAATGTAAGATTTTGTTAATGGGTAAAGTAGAAGCTGAAACTGAATTTCAAGGTTGCTCTGACACCCCGCTGTAGTACCCAAGAGCATGAGCAGAGAAAATAGAAAATTTACATTTACCATCAAAATGGAGTTAACATTATCATGGCTTTAAAATGCTCGAGTGTTCTTTGCTCCACTTGCAGAGGAAATTGCATCTTTGGAAATGTCTTTGATTCCTCTGGAAGGAGGGATGACTTTAAGGGAAAAGAATAGGGCTCAGTCAAAGTGCAAATAACTGATGAAGGTAACTGAATCAACTGTAGTCTCAATGGGACTTGGGATTCCCCTGGTACCTTCTCATGTGTTGTGTGACTTGTTCCTCTGAGGGTTGGAAACCTTTGCAGTTTTGCTTCTTTCCCAGGGGTTCTTGGTACAGCAACTAATGTTGATCATAAACTGCACCTCTGGGAGGCGCTGCGAGCTCGGTGGCAGCGGCGTCCGAGCCGGGCAGCGTTGGGAGTGATCAACGGGAGCGCTGCCCAACGGGAGCGCTGCCCGCGGGTTGCAGCTAATGCAGATGTCTGCTTTACTTATATAAGAAACTTTGACGCATGCTCCTGGCTAAAAACAACAAAAAAAAATTCGTTGAAATAAAATGCAAATATATAAAGTAGCAAAATTAACTCCAGTTTGAGCTGCTTACTTGGGTCTAGATTAGTTTCTAGATTGATACTGACTTTTTTTTTTAATGATTGAAGAATGAATCAGAAATAAATTGTTTTCCAAAAAATTTCCAAAGGAATGATATGAATGTAAAAGCTGTTGCAGTTGTGAAGCTTCTAGACAAATTCACGGTTCTATGCCTTCCATTGGACTGACAGTATTTATTGTGACCATGAAATGGATGCCTTTTCTGTGCCACGTTGGTCTCTGAGATGAAGATGCTCAGTGCCAAAGCCTGACAGCAGCAGCTTAGATAACTCCTTTTGTTCTTTTTTTCAGAGAGCATTTGTGTGGTTATCTGGCACAGCAGGTCCTGTTTCTCCTTGTCTAAAGGTCTACCAGCTTCAGATAATGTAAGATCTTTGTTTATAATTTGTCTCAGAAAAAAAAATCTGCCTGCTAAAGGTTTAAAGCATGGTTAAAGATTTGAAATAAGTATAATTACAGGCTCACTCGCCACCTTCCATAAACTCCTAAAAGGCTAACTTCATCCTGTGTGTAACTAATGCACAGTACCACTTCTGTGGCAATTCTCTATCTGTTGCTTCTGCTAAATCAGGTAGCTTAGTTTAGCAATTCTGTCATGGCTGCTGTTAAAATCAAGAAACTAGTAAATGCCTCATGAGAAAAACAAAAATTCTGCTACAAAAATATAATTTTTATTATCCTTGGCCATCACTGCTTCTGACTTCCCCTTCAATGTGCTGCTTACCTTTAAACTCCTTCCTTGGCCTTAAAATTAAAGCTCTAACTGGATATAATGGTTTAATTTATAGACAGTAACATTGCTAAAATACAGCCCCATGAGCCATCCATGTGACCTGCTAGACTGGATTTGTGTGTGTGCTACATTTTTGCTAAGCATGCATGTACAAACTCTTCAGTTGTTGAGATTTCTTTTGTGTTTGATTTTTCTTTTGTTTGATGATTTTTTTCCCCTGATGTTAGAAGGGAAGTTGCTGCACAAGAACAAAATAAAAGAAACCCTAGAGAGCACAGTCTCCCCAGTGAGAAAATAGATTGGCATGTGGACAAGAGAATTCCATATAATCCACATATATCTACATGAGAGGGTTTTGTGTAGTATTTGGGTATGTGCTGGTGTATTACTGTGGCATTGTGCCTGTGAAAAATCAGCACCTTAGAGTAAACAAGGCAAGTATCCCAAGTGCACCCTGTAACAGAAAGATCAGTAGAAATTTCCATACTTTAAATGTGTGATACATGGCAATACTGGGAAAAGAGTTTTAACAAAAACTAACCCACGTAAAAACCTTCAGAAGCACAAACTGTCCAGGAAGGAGATAAAATTAACCAGAACCTATCTATTATAAAATATGTCAATAGCTCTTTCCATAGTATCTCTTACCATGATCAGATAGATCCCCTTTTCTGGCTTTTCTTTTCTGTTGTGGTGGGTTGAACAAGCATCCTTCAGTCCAAGAAGCAGAGAATTGTTGGTCTTTTCTTGCAGGCACTTGGGAAACAGAAACTTAGAGCATTATCTGTTTTGTTTAGGTATCTTCCATTACTTTAGAAGAAATGATCTGGAGATAATTCTGCAACTGATCTTGGTGTGAATGGTAGTAGTTACATTGCAAAATTGTTAATCCACTTAATTCCATAGATCAAGGCTGATTTTGGCCCTTTTCAATTCTATTCTCTCTCTCTCGTCTGCTTCAGGGCACGCTTTCTGATCATCTATGCAAGACAGCACATATGTTCTCCCTTTTGAAAATCAGCCTGTGTACTGTATATAGGAATATATGTGCGCACATAGCTGATGTGCAACAAGAAACCTTAATTCCCATAGTAGAAAGAGTCAGTGCTTGCTTTCATCTTCCAAAATCTTTGGGAAGGAGCTGTTATAAGAAAGGACAGTTACTGCATATTGCTGCTAAGAAAAGCAAATGAACACACTCTTTGGAAACAACAAAATTTTATTACTTCATTTGGACTACAGTCAGGAAAGTACATCATTCCTAGAAAGATGTCAGGGAACATGTGAAGAAAAACTCCAAGATGTTTCATTAAGGCATATTCAGCAGCACAGTGCCAAAATATTATGATGAGTAACTATGTACCAGGCAGCAAATGACTCAAAGGAAGAGTGCTGCTTACTAGCTTTCTAGCCTGAAGTGAAATACACTGAAATTCCACTGATCCTGCCTGACTCTCCCAGGCTCTGAAACCAGAGCCCAAAGAAATAGTTAAAGACCAGTCAGACTGTTTCTATTTGTACAGCTACCAATACTGGGTGTGGTCATGCATACATATATATATTTTATACAAAGGCAAATCTATTTACATATAAGGCCTCAATTACAGTATAAATGCTACTAATGTGTGTTGGCAGGCCATAGAAACTAGGTAGATTATCTGAAAGGCAATTTTATTCTATATACCTAAGCCAATAGCAAGTTAAAAACAGTTCAAATTTACCCAAAGCTCTGTGCTTTTACTTTTAGTGGAGTTTCGTCCCACATTCAACTTTTTAATTAAGTGGTATTGCATCAGAAATTGATTCACTCCACATAGCATATCTCTATGTATATATATTTGCATTCTGCAGCAAGCAACAAGTTGGAACAGAATACAGCATAACTGGGACTACTTCATCTTTCTTATGGGAGTGGACTCCATTTCCTGGATGAACTGTCTTGCCTCTCATTTGGCAACGAAGTCCAGATTTGGCTACAGACTTGTAACAGAATATTGTTGAATTCACTACACCCATTTTTTGAAGCTTGACATTAAGGCAAACAAAATGTTATTTCTTTATCTTTGCTTGACAGAGCAATAAAAAGCAACCGATAGTTGTAAACCGCTGTAAGCCTAAAAACTTAAAAGAAGTATGGCACAGGACCTTTAATCTCAGCTTCTGCAAGAAATATTCTCACTAATTCTTTGCACATTTCAAATGAACCTAATACCTGTATGAAACATCTGCTCAGTATTTTGCACCCAGCTAGTGCTAAAAGCACAAGTGACCAGAAAACATAGGGTCTCCTGTCTTAATTTTGAGTATAAGATAAAGAGCATTGGGAGAAGACAGATTTTATTTCCGTATTTTTCTTTTTTGACAAGAGAAGGCAGCAATTCAGTGTTCTCTGTCTCGGGATCATTCTCCAGCTGCAGAGCAGAGTCACTTCACTTAGCTGGGATGTAGCTAGGTGACTCCTACTTCAGGCAGCACTAGGCAATCGGGACTCATGGCCACTGATGTATGGCTACAACCTCTTGGATGAGACTGCCTCAAACAAGAGAGGTATCAGTGATGGCAAGGAGGAATATTTTTATCATGTGCTCTTTTGATATCAATGAGGTATGGAACCATAGCAAAACAATGGGATTAAAACAATATTCCTCATCAAAAACCCAGTTGGAGTAATTCCGCTTATGCTGACAACTTTCAGCTCAGGCTGTAAGTGCATTGCAAGGACACCACACCCAAATGATGTGTCCATTAAAAACCTTTCAATTAAAGCAGCAAGTGCAATTAAGCCAGCTGTTTATAGAAAACTGTATATGCAAAGATGCATATCTGACTGTCAGATGTGAAGTCAAGAACTCCAAATCTCCCGTCAGCTCTTCTGGAGAGGGATGTTGACGAGAACAGTCACTGGGCAGTTTCACAATAGTGCACAGGCGCATGGCTGTTGTCCGAGCTCCACAGCTGCTCGCTGACAGTTCCCGAGCGGCTCACTTCCCACAGAGCCAGTTTTAGCACCTCAGAGACTGTTGTCTTGACCTGGGCCTGGAACTTTTTGCTTATCAGAACATAGAGGATTGGATTGAGGCAACTGTTGATGAAACCAAGGCCAGTGGAGAGCGGAATGCCATCCTGTAGTAAGTCATGCAAGTTTTCGTCATGGTGAGCAGACAGCTCCACAATGCTGAATATGTGATATGGTGTCCAGCAAACAAAAAAAGCTACAACTACAGCAATGATGGTCCAGAAAAGCCTGCTAGAAGTCAGTACAGTTCTCCTCTTCACTTTGACAATCAGCAATGAGTAGCAAATGACCATGGTCACTAAAGGGAAGAGGTAACCAAACGCAAGCCTCACCCAAATGAGAATGTGATGTGTCAGCAAAATAAGTTCTCTGTCGTGCACATGGAAGTTGTTGTAGCAAATGGTGACATTGTTCGGAACCGTAGCTGTGTCTCTAAAGTATAAGGCAGGGCCACCAATAATTGCAGCTGACATCCAAATGACCCCACTGAGAACAAGGGTGTTCCTTACAGTCCGATACTTGTAGGAAAAGACTGGGTGGACAAGGCGGATGTAGCGGTCAAGGCTGATGAATGTCAGGAAGAAAACACTGGCAAACATATTAAGTAGTGCAATGAATGAGTTCATTTTGCAGAGCCACTTTCCAAAAGGCCAGTGGAAGCCCATTGCCACATACGTAATATAGAGGGGCAGGAAGAGAACAAAAATGAAATCTGCAATGGCCAGATTGAGGAACCAGAGGGTAGAAACAGATTTATCCCATTTAAAGCCCATAAACCAGATGACAATGGCATTACCTGGCACTCCCAGCAGAAATGCCACACTGTAAAAGAAAAGGGAAATAATATGGGCAATGCTGGGGGAGGACTGGGGTGACTCATCTTCCTCAGACAGGTCGTAGAAATAAGAATAATTCTCAAAATCTTCAAATGTCATGCTGCAGAGTTGCTTTCTGGGGAAGAAAAGAAATGAAATGGTCAGAGGAGAAAAGTTTTACTGTGCCATAAATAGTAAACTGCAATTCTTTTAAGTTCTTGTTCATAAAAAAAACCCAAAACATTGACTTACATATCTATCGCATTTTATGTCAGTTGCTAGCACAAAGCTCGTGAAGAATTCTGGTCACAGGCATTTTAAGGAATGTTCAAATCAAAACAACACTTGAAATCTTCGGGAACTGTTTTCCACATGTTGACTTCTCAGTGACAGCACTGAGCACAATATCACTGGTAAATTTTTAGGTGACCAGATGCAAAATTTTACTGAATGATAGAAAAAGAATGATTTTACTATTCTTTTCTGGTCAAATTTCATACTTTATTGCTCTGTTCCTACATGAAGCAAGTTTTATAGATTATATCTGTCTAAAATCAGAGGAACATCAGACATCTATGTAGCAAAAAAGTTCACTTTAAACACCAGGAAGGCATTTTTTATAAAATTACACCCACCACCCCCGCCTCAAATTATAGTTGAAAAATGACAGTGATTTCTCAAGCAACTAAAAGTTCATGGGTTTATTAATCTCTACCATGTACTTTGTATCAAGGAATGATGATTCAACATATTAGATTTCCTCAGTGCAGCAAAAGATGTACAGAAAGAAACATACAGAACATATTTCAGGGATAATACATACAACTATACTATTCTTCCACCAGTGAGCTGAGAAACAGGTATAGATGAAAGAAAATAAAGCTTCCCATGAATACAACAGACACTGTAAAAGCTATGGATGAAAATGTGTGTGCCTCCTTTTTTCTTTTTATTTCAAAACAGAAATTTCAGAATTTTCTCAGTTTTTTTCTCTTGCAAAAGCATCTTGAACTTACAAGTACAACATGATTTTTCATATAGGAATTTTCTTATGTGGGAGGGAGAGAAGGCAGCAGGGGAGAGGAAAGTGGAATATAAGCAAAAGAAAAACTCTGAAAACAAAAGTATATTAAGGAGAAAACAGCAAACAGAGGTTGAACAACAAAAAAAAAGGCAGTCAGAATTTATGTGACAAAGCTGCAGCACACTACAGGTGGCAACAGTCTGACAAAAGTATCTGCAATGGTCAAAACAATTATTCTGCCAAGTTCTGTTATCATTTAAAGCTATGTTGTCTGGTTGGACTCAGTTGCACTGAGAACCTGTCCCTGAGAGCAGGATGCAACCAGTCCATTAGCTGTACTATGAATGATCTTACCACTACACTTCTGAGTGCTATCTCCATTCCGAAACCGAAATTCAGCCCGAGCTTTTGGAACTCAGCCCTGCATTCCTGTAATTCCATTCATTACAGCACGCTAAGGACAACAGGAGAGGGGTCTCCTGAGCACACTGCCTGCAGAACAACATCTGCAAGCTTGCATTCATGTACATACCTTTCCTCCCAAAAAGTAGTTCTCCCAGTTTGAAAGGATTACTCACACAAGTGAAGCTACGCATGTGCACACGCATTAGCAGGATTAGATTTCTCATTTGTAGATGGATGGACAAGGAAGAAAAAAAAAAAGGTTGTGTAATTTTATATCTCTTGATTAAAAAAAGATGTAGTAAGAGTCAATACAGCCTGTTCTGTCAAGAGGCTATGATAGCATTTGCCCTTTTTAATTTACATCAGGCTGAAGGAATGTTAGTTGGTTGCTGTCCTGATAAAATGATACTTATTGGGCTATATTTATGTAATTACCCCTACATTATGTAATCCACCCTTTTGAGGGTGGATTCTGCATTAAATACCACTACCACCCATCTGAGTAATTTTTTCAGACAGCCTAACAGCTGCTGAGAGAATAGTATAAACATGGAACAGTACCACGAACATCTGGAACAACAATATATTTGGACAGTTTCAGAGGACAGTCAGGTTAATAATTAGATTTTTAAGTGGTTTTGCCTATATAAAGAACCATACCTTCAAATCTGCAAAATCTGCAGATTGCATTTGCAATTAAACAATAAAAAAAATTCCAACTCTTTAAACTCTTGCTGAATAACATTCTCTATTTCAGACACTAATAAATTTTGCTTTTAAGAGTTAGCACAACATAATAATACTTGAATTCAGACATTTCCTCACAGACTTTTTTTCCGTAATGTTGCTAAAGAAACCATAATGACAAACATTTGCCTATCGCCCAACAATGTCAATTTTATGTTTAGTATTTCAAAGACGATGTATAGCAGGAGAAAGGAAACATACATAAATAAATGCCAAATATTTACCAAACCTCCAGTAGTTTAAAACTCCATTGAAAGAGCACACCTTTAGGATGCAATTATTTTTCCAAGCTTATATGTTTCCTTATCTCTAGTCTTCCAATGCAATGACTCTTTTGCAGTGGGTGTAAAAAAGCAGGAGGAACATTGTTTACCACTGCTCCCAGTGCACAGATGCTGAAACTAAACTCTGTGTCTGGGGTTCAGCAAAGACTGCCAATTACATCTGCAAAGTCCAGGAACTTTTACCTCTGGCACTGACATGTATGAAGTACTTCTATAACAGGACTCAGTGCTAAGCCCTGTTCTGAAAAAGATAAGCAGTAGGTGATTGTCAGGGAGCTACTCTGGTTTACCAATAAGGACACAGATTTTTTTCTATTAACCATCATTCAGCAGGGATGTTTCTTTGTGATCTTAAAACACACTATCTCAAATACATGACTCTGAAATTAATAAATTTTCAGAGTCAGAGCTGTCTTGCAGTTCAAGTCTAGGTCTTGAAAGTGAAGAAATCTAATTGTATTCCTCATTCTGACACTGATTTCCTGTATGGTCTTTGATAAATGGCCTAATTTCCAAGCTGGAAAAAATTCTCATGAACCTGCCTGCAAACTGAGGCTCAGTAGAGAAAACAATACTTTTAGACAGCAGTTTCTTCTTAGCTTTCAGGCATCTGTTAGAAAGGGTAAGGGAGGTTTGGTGCGGTTCACTGGCTCAGTCTCTGCTGGTCTGGGGAGCCAGTGCATGGAAAATATTTTTCAATAAACAGGAAAGTGTGGTTAGAGGTCTGCCAATAAGACTTGGGAGCAGCCACAGGTTACAGAACAGTGTTCTATTGCCTATGGATTAATATAACCAAGTTTAGACTTCATCCTGTCCTTTTTTTAAATTTTATTTTAAATACTAAACACCCTGTGTAACGTGTATGCGCAGCAGTGGTTTGACGAGTCTGTTCCTGTTTGCTGAGGTCATAAGCTGCTTTGAAAACTGAGCCTCCTTGATTCAGTTGCTTAATTATGAAAATAGTTGACCAGGAGGTTTCATTTCCTGTCCCCTTCTGTAAAACAGAAGTTAATTACTGAACGACTTCATAGAAATATCACAGGCTAGCACTTGGTGCTTCTAGATCTTGGGACAGAAAGCAGAATTAGCAGGAAATACAAATCATTAGGACCAATTTCTAAAATACAAAGCCACAGAACTGCTGAAAACAGACTTCACTGTGTTGCACAAGATGTCTTTCTCTGAATTTCAGCAGGGAATTACAAACTTGGATCTCAGTTGACATATTCATAGTTTTTTACTTAAAGTACCTAGAGTTTGTTTTCTCTGCCCCTATGTAGTTAAGCCATAATGACAACTTGGACAAATTGTTGGATCTGCCTAAAATAGAATAGCTTTTGTCACACTAAGAATGGCTGTTATGACATGGGACCGGTACTTTGGAATCTATTCATGGCTAGGCCACATGCACCCTGTTTGACCAGGGGAAGTCGTTTGACCTCTCCACACCTCAGCCCTGAGGTCAGTGGAACGGCTTCGGAATTAAATTACATTGCATTTTCAGTCTAAAATAGAAGAAAACAAACAAAATAGTTGCAATTTTCGCCCATTTCACTTTACGCAAAGTCTTTGTGGGGGTTCAAAGTTCCCTGGGCACCACACAAGTTAGGACCCAACTGAATTACACTGGCAGTTTATACCACATGTTTGGTATAACACAGCCTCTCTCTCATATTTGGTCCTCATTATCTTTGAATTTTATGGAGGTCCAAGGAAAGAGTTTATTCATTGCCTATGTCAGTTAAAAGTTAACACAAATATTTGAGAGGCAGTCCCCAAATTTATTTGTTCAGTGTGATAAACAGTGTTCAGAGCCCCTGGCCAGCTAGACTGGGTTCAGAGGTCACAGAAGTGAGTTCTGACTTACTTGGAAAATCACAGTTTGCAGAGTTGGCTGTCTCAACAGTTCAGTTCATAGAGGGAATATATTACACAAACTCTCCTTTTAATGTCTTTATGAATAATTTTGAGCATATCACATTCCATGTGTATTATTTATGGTTAAAGGAAAGCTTATTTGATTGAGTCACTTCAACTTCTGTCATTTGCAAGCACCAAATGTTGGAGAACAACTAGTTTCACAAAAAAAAAGCCTCCTTGTCATACTGTGCATCAGCAAGTTTATCTGGGCATTGAATGCACTTGAGAGCCCTCAAATATTTTTCTGGGAACTTCTGAGGTGACAAATTTTGAATTTATCTAGCTCAAAAAACAAAACATGAAATTCACAGGGTAGTTTATCTAAAAATTTTAAAACTCAGAAGGCTAAGTAAATTCATTAGAGGTACATATGTATTTTTATATATTTATATTTTATATTTTTATATTTGTATACTGATGAGATTACAAACTGTCATACACTCATATTTCTCCCTAAAAGAACAAAGCCAAGACAACCACCTGCCTCTGTGTAGAAACTTTCTTATAGCAGTAAGTGCCTGATACACCTGTACTACAAAATTAAATCATAGCTATGCTAGAGTTTAAGCCTAAAGCTGACCCTGCAGTCAAAGCTACCAGGCCACAAGCATTTTAAGGTACTACACACAAAGGCAGAATCAAGGCTTGTGTGTATGTTTTCTCTTTCACAGACACAAATGTGATCCCAAGCACCAGGTCTTCTATTCCCAAAGATGACAAAGAAACCCAGGTGTCCTCAGGATACACACTAGGGAAGGGGAGGGCACCTGATAACTACTAGTGCCTGTTCTTGCTCTTATTCCTTTCTGTTAACACAGCTAAAAGTAAAAATATCTTTTTTAATATTCTTTTTGAATGTAAGGAGTTGCTGTAGCCACTGCAAGCCTATCATTTGATCTCAAAGACAGTAGATTAGAGTCAAGAAAATGACTGGTGATACCTGTGAACACTTAAAGTAGTCCCTTTTTTGCAGAAAAAAAATATTCTCATGTTCTTACAAGTAGGTAAAAATAGACGTTTAGGTAAACAGTGCCACTTGAGATTTAAAATATCATCTTATATTGTATGTGTCAGCACTGCCAAAGTATTTACATAACCAGTCTCAACCCCTCAGTATTCATAACCCTTACTGAAACTAGGTTCAAGTGAGAAGCATCATCAGTCTGGTTTACAGACAGGAATGCTGAGAGTGACCTACAGGAAATCTCTGATCAAACCGAGTGCTAAACCTGGAGTCCCTGCCTAGTGGTTTAACCACAGTCCTATCCTCCTTTCTTAAACTTAACACTGTCCCTTCACTCATGATGAAGTGAAGAAACCACAGCTTCACCTCTGAGAGACCTTCCCTTTCCTAAAGGGAGGCTCTCCCCAAGAGCTGTCATGCCCATTGTGTTGGAGGGAGACAGCACTTACCTGGTCAGCCCTTACAGGTTCTGACCTTTTTCCTCTGCACTGAAGAGAAAATGAATCTGGATTTCCACTGTTTGCTGGTCACATACACTAATCTGTCTCTGCAGGCCCAGGACATACCTCAGAGCTGTTAAGCACACCTCTCAGAGCCCAGCAGGTACACCACATATCATACTGGCTGTGTTCTCAGCATGTAAGATATGCACACTAATGAAGTATTGTTCCAGGCATGTTTTCTATTCCTCCACAAATGCCAGCAGTATTTTCTTTGGCTATAAGCCACCATAACAACTACATACCTAGAGTAATAGAGATATCCAATTGAAAAAAACGTAAGTGCCTCAGCTTCACAGTGACTAGATTGACTAATTAATTAGAAATGCTTGCATTTCTAATTAATAAAGGCTTTTAAAGGTTTTCAAGCAAAAATTACTTGGAAATTTTATTTTGCAACTGTCTCGTATATTTGTGATGAAAGATGATTTTGACTACCATTTATGTGCCATTACATGATCATGATCATGCAGCTCTGAGCATGTTTTTTGCACGGCCGTACTCCTTCAGCAAACACACACTTTACCACAACTCCCTCCTGACAGAAAGCATCAAAGTGACAGTAGAGAATAAAGAGTATGCAGAGATATTTCTTTCAGATTATCAACTGTTGTCTCAGCAGACTGAATAAGGACAATTAAACATATGTTAGACAACAGCCATCCTAAAGGTACTGCAGAGTAACAACAAGTCATTACAGAAAAAAATAAAATAACTCTCTCCAGCAAGATACAAAATATCTATCAAACAAGAGATAAAAAATAGCTTACAATTTGCTACACTTACTGTCCTTTTAATAAGAAGACTTTAGAACTAACCCCAGAGAAAATTAGCACCACAACTCAGTCCTTTAATATGCCTTCTTATATCCTATTCTATTCCAGAAATATTAAATTTCCCAGTCATTTATAACAGTATGCTTGGTTATGTACTGTCCTCCAAATTGAGGTCTGTTCTCCTAGGTTTATTCTACTCCTCATTAATACACATCAGCAGTTTCTTCTTTCATGAATGCAATATTGCTGTGATTATATTACTGTTGACACCTATTCTTGCATGGATAAATCAGAACATCCAATTCCAAAATATCACTAGTACATTTCTTATCAACTGAAATGTTTTGGATAACATACTTTATTATGTCCTCACCATTAATATACTAGAATCACTGTGTACAGTACATTAAGGGCGTCTACTTCTGTATGAGTGTTATTCTAATATTCCTACTCATACAAAGCTAACTATTTCATTTACTTTAAGATCGAGTCTAAAATAAGCACTGCCTGTATTGCTGCAAAACTGAAAAATTCATAATGTTAATATCAGGAGGACTGGATATTTATTCATCTGCCTAATATGACACTGGCAACACTCCCTAGCACTGATAGGAATAGATGGCACCTATGATTAAGGTGTCAAATTAGGAGCTTGGAAATACTGGTTTTACAGGCTTCCCATATTAGCTTTGCAAATCACTTCTCACTTGGCTCTGCTAGATATAGCACAACCCCTCAGTTAACATTATTCAGGCTTCCTAAATGGGCAAGGATTCTTAATATTTTCAAAACATCTAATTAAAATGATGGGGGGCTGAGCTCATTAAAGAGGATCATTAGAAAGAAGGAGTGGGAGTGTAGAAAGTGATATTACATTGATGGTACAGGACTTACTATGCACTCCTTTCCCTCTATCATCTAAAAGGCTTCAGAAGGGAATAAAACTTCTATGCCAAGCTCACACTTGCTGAAAAAGCATGGTTTTTATGTTGAGAAAGTACCCAAAGGCCTCAGCCTTTGAGATCAAAGCCTCATTGGATCTAGGCATTATAAGAACATAATGAGAGACAATTCCTGCTTTGTTTATAAATAAACAAAATAAACAGACATAAGAAGAGCATTAGAAGGAACAGAAGAAATATCTTGCCCAAAGCCAAATAGTAGATTCAAAGGTAGAGCCGGAGGCAGAATTCAGACCTTGCTGAAAGAGTGAAGAGGGAAGTATCTATTGTGGACACAGGGAAAAGATGCTGGTTCTTCATACTTGTGCCTTGTGATTCTTGAAATACATTCTTCAAGAAGTATCAAAAAGGGACAAGAGAGCCTGGGTAGGGGAAGAGAAATAGGAAAATGCTGCAAACCTGTTGCTAGCTAACGTCCCTGCCAAGAAGTAGAGACTTAATGTACTGGCTTTTGCAGTTAACTCCTGCAAACAAACCTGACTTGTAACAATGGGTTTATTAGCTTCCCTTTGAGCCCAGTAATAAAAAACTATTGTATCTGCAGCAGGTCTGTTCAGTTTTATCCAAAGAACTGTAATGCAGTAAAATGGTGGGCCAGGTATAAGAGAGCTGCAAAAAGCCAGCAGCAATTTTCTCTGGAAAAAAGCAGCCAGGGGCTGATACAGGGTTTTTGGCTCCTGTCTTCAGGTTCTCAAGCTCTGGAACATAATGAAGACACAAAGAGTACAGAATTAGTTGAGCTCCCCTGGAAGAACTATGTTTCTTTTGAGGACACAAAACTTTTCTTTTAGTCTCAGGAGCCTAGCAAGTGTGGGAGAGTTCATCTCTGCATTATGGCATCTTCCCTTCTAAAACCAATGTGTGTTGGTCACTGCCCACCACAGTCGCAGCAATCCCTTTCTTCTGGTAACAAGCCACCAGAAGCTGTTCCTTCCAGTGAACTCTCTTTTGCAAAGCCAGCAACAACAGAGCCCCGCAGTGTTGTGAAACTGCTAGCTTTAGACTGAATGAACACAAGTCAAACCATTATCAGAAATAATGAGTGCAAATTAGCCAGACAATCAGCCACCACAGTAAGAGAGACAGCTGAACTGCTGGCACATTCCACAAGACAAAATAAATAAATAAGCAAATAATAAGACCATTCAATAGATTACAATCCTCTACAAACCTAGCTGTCGCTTAGTGCTTGGAACAGCAGAGTTATTAATACAAAATTAACATCTAATAACAGATCACAAACTTCAAGTGTCTGTTAAGAAACAGAAGTAGAAGAAAATTCTTTAAGGCAACTGGCTTTATTAGGAAACAGATATAAATTTCCTCTTTAATCAATCTATCAGAACTAAACACAAATCTAAGCATTTCAGATGCTGCTCATTAGATTGTCAGCAGAGAAAGAAATTCGTAAAATTAAAAGAATGTATAGTACATAGAAATATATTATTTTGATCAATACTTTTCTTCTGCCCCCACCAGAGCAGTAAAACTCTGTGATCAGATTCTGCCTAAGAATCCTTATACAGAGCTTTCCTGACATATGATCCCTTTCCACAAAGGCAATTCAAGAATTCAAACCATAAATTCATTCTCCAGGCTTAAATAACTTCCACTGCACCACACTCAGAGATTTTAAGTGCAGTAGAAGTGGACTGTAGTGTCACTCATGGCACATATAGGGATTCCTAGGATTGAAGTAAACTTGGTAGGACCTCTATCCTGTCTGCCTGGCATAAGTGATTGATAATATTTTAAATTTGGGCAGAAGCTGCAATGACATTAAACAAAAGTAAATTGGTTTATCAAACTATTTGCATTTCCTAATTCAGCTGAAGCAGGACGATAATATGATGCTAGTGAAGGTAAGGTATCATAAGCAAGTTAATCCTGAAAGCAGTTTCTACAAAGCTGCTCTGACAAATTCCTGTACCCTGATATACCCTTACTTTCTTCTCCTTAGCTGTGAGTTAATGAATATTTAAAATTATTCAGAAATACAATTTCATTCAGCTAGAAAAAAAACTGTTTTGATGTGTTTTAATTCATAGACATATGAACATAGGCATAATTCAATGTATACATGTTGTGTAAGTCTACAAAAACAGGTCTGTGATATTGTTTGGCTTTGCAAGATCACATTTAGAAAGGGGACAGGTGACAAGGACACTGTTATCACTAAGTCTGAATAAGTGGTGGAATATAGCCCTGTCTCATTGTGTGGTAGTATACAAGGCTTCAGATCTTCTTGTCACTTCTAGGAAACAAGCCAATACACTTAATGAACTAGATCCATGTCCTACCTTATTCCACAATGATTAGGGAAAACATACACACTTTCCAGCTGAGATCATAGAAACCTTATTTAATTCTGCATGACTGTAATTCTTCAGAATTATTTTGTTAAGTTAAAATGATTTCCAGTTTCTAGAATCAGTTCAGAGCAGAACTGGTGTACTTTTTTCTGATAATACTGGGAATCTCTATAGCTATGGGAGACATACTATCCCTACCCAAGTAAAAAACCTAAAAACCTGCATACTATGGGAGATGGGGGGGAGAGAGAGATTTAAATTAAGGTCACTTACCATTCTCTGACAGGATAAAACTCCTTGAAGTGTGTATAAACATATTCAGAAGTCATTAAAAATTAAATTCACGCATACTTTCATATCTTTTCTGGCTGCTGGGGTGATTCAAAACAATCTTTGAAATATGTGAATATCACAGTCTTTCTTCCAAGAAGCTGTTTTGGCCAGTATGTGCTACACCATCTTACAGAGTTTGCCTGCAAGTCTTGTTGTAGCTGCAGAGACACATTATTTAGAAGGGAGGGAGAAAAAGATTTTAAATATAAGAGAGATTGACCCACCTTTCTTAGTTCTTTGAAACAAAAGGCACCGTAAATCAGGGACGTGAGCTCTGTAGCAGAAGGAAGAATGAAATGATCTGCAGAGTTCAGAGTGACTTCAGTGTGATTCCAGCTGCTTCACTTGGCTACTGCCTTCCCTCTAATAAAGCTGCAGAATGATATAACGTCGTGTTTGTTTTCAGCTGAGGAAGTTGTTTCCAACTTCCCTTGGTTTTCTAGACCAATTTTTGAAATACTGCCATTCTGTATAATCCCAGTATTTCACCAAAAATAAATGTTAGACATATGAATGAATCATTTTGGTTAGTGTCCAAGCAAGCAACAGATGTGGTGACTGATGAATGGAAAGAGACCTTACAGTTGTGGGCTGCTTTTTGTTATGCAGAGAAGAGGCTGAACAGTATTTCTTTGTAAGCACTCTGGTTTATAGAAAATAATGTTGAATGAGCTGAAAGATGCCTAAAAAGTCACACTGAAAGCATCATTTTGTAACTGTATGGCATGATACGTTCCTTTTGTATTTAGGATTAGTAGATTAATCTCCTTCTGTGTGTAAGGTAGAAGTGAGCTCCTCAAAACACTGATTAGTGACTCTTTGTCAGACAGTGTAACACTGGTCAGAAATCTGAACTGGATTTTAGGAGACTGGGTTGGTTCCCAACTCTGTAAAGAGCCTGCTGAATTTTTGTGGCCAAGCCTCATGACCTCCATGTAGTTCAGTTTCTCAGTCAGTAAAATGGGAATATTATTCCACTGGATTCAACCTATCATTGATTCACTCGACTCTGATGGTATCACACTTATCATACCATTTTAAATCAGCTGAGCATCTGCCAGTCTGCCCTTACCAAAATCAAATCTTCTAGTGGGAGCAATAATCCAACAGTGTTACTTCTCTATCACTAAAGCAAAACATGTAACATGGTTCAGCACTGATTGAATCTAGTCAATGCCAAATTTTCCAGATTTCAGAGATCACAGATTCTCTTAACACTAACCAAAACTTCTTTTTAGCAAAACTAACCTGTTTTGGTTTTCCTCCATGACAACTCTTCCTGTTCTTCCAATATAACTTTAAACACTGATAGCTTGAACAGGAGTGTGAAAACCTCTAATTCTATGAAAGGAGGATGGAGATTATGTTATGGTGAGGCAGAGAGGCCCTGGACTATGAGAAAAGGACAGGGGGACATGATTCCTGTGACAGGAGATGAACAGAGGGGATTGACTGAGGAAAGCACATGGAAAGAGTCAAGGACCTCACTTGTTTATTTCTTGCATTTTAAAGATTTCCCATTTTCTCTAGGTATCTGATTGATTAACCTTCACTGATAAAATCTCTTTTAACAGTAGTTCTCTTCTTTTGTAAATATTGGGATAGGGTAACTATAGGCACCACTTAACAGCAGATCTGCTGAGGTTTTTTTCCTTGTAATGGCACATGAGTCTGTATGTCTCTAGGTACTTTGCCAAATCCAGTTATTGTAAGGCAGTTAATTCAAGGGTTTGCTCAGTACTATTTTAGTAGGACAAAAGACGAAATTACCGGGTAGATAACCCTCGCGTTATACACAAAAGAAAAAAAAACCAGCAAGAAAAGTAGTCACACATATGCCAAATGTTCTTCTTCTCTTCTTCTGGAGAATGCAATGGATTCCAACAGTTTGGGGTAGTGAGGAATTGTCCTTAAGGTGCTGTTTACTTCACCATAAACTAAAACAGTTTTGTGACTACTCTAACATATACTGGTGATGATAGCTTATCCTCATTAGGGAGGATTAAACCTCTCATGGCTATTTTCCTCACCTTTCCTTACCACTGTACCAAATATGAAATCCCAAATGCTAAGGGCCCAGAAGACATTTTACAGAGGAAAGTTTTCACAGGAAATGAGAATTTTTTTTTCCAAGAATAGCAGATTACTGCATTTAAAATAATTTTTCTATCCTACCTACATTTGCTCCTTTTCCATTGAAAGGGGCTTTTGCTCTGGTGAGCAATTACCCCATTTGCACAGTATAACCAGCATGTGTAACACACCTGGGAGGAAAAAAAGAAAAGAGAACAGACTTTTACAGATAAAACTACATTTAATCTGAAAGGACTTTGTTCTGCTTGTTTTCTGTTTCGAGTAAATACATCATTTTAGTCACCTACAGTTTTGACTAACCACAGTGGGAGTCTTAAATCCCTGAAGAATGTAAGATTAGACCCCAAATCTTTCCTTGTTTTAGTTCCTTCTATGCTCAGAAAAAGTGAAAATGTGAGGCACAAATGACATGGCTTTTTAATACAAACTTTCATGCAACCTATTAACCATTGACATAACTTATTTTTTAGTATTATTTTTTCAGATATTTCTGTGAAAGTTAGATGCTTGGAAGAAAATAACTGAAAACAAAAATGAACCTTGTTTGCTTTCACATCTTCTCCTTTTTCTGTTTGGAAGTTGTATTTTATTCTGCCATGTCATTTGTGCTTTTTCAACAGGGTAAGTTATCAGAGTCTTGGAATTTTGAGTCTGCATTAAGTATGGCAATATGCCAGAGCAGCACTGAAGAAGGACATGCATTCATGAACACACACTGCACGTGGAACTTGCAAAGCAGAGAAATACTACTTTATACCTGATGGAAAAAGAAAAAAGGAGAGCATTTACATACACATAGTAGATATCGGGTAGTCCAGCAGTGAATAACCTGAGTCTAGTTTTAAAAGCACTTCTGATTCTTTGGGGGCTTTTTAACCTATAAAACAAAACAAAGGCAGAGGATGTATGGAAGAAAAATATACAGGGGAAAAACCTTCAGAAACACTTTACCAGTATTAACCAAAACACAAAGTAAAAAGTAATAAAAAAACCAAAAGTAGCTGTAATTTACCTGAATTGCCAACAATTGCCTGATAATTCTGATAATTTTTCCCACTGCTGGGACCTTATTAAGTTGCCTATCTGTACGTGCAGATAATCTCAGCACTAAGGAACACCCAAGACTAAAACTGAACACCCCAAACTAAATTCAATGTTCACCAATTCAATTAAGTCGTACCAACCATAAATTTGCAAATTAGGTCAAACATATTTTGTTTTCTTAAGGTTAATTTTAGCTGGACAACACAAGAAAGCAACTACTTACTGCTGTTTACAATTCGGTCCCTTTTTTTAGAAAAGCAGTTCTTCACTGTTCCTTTGTCCTCACTGTTTGAATACCTCATCGATTAAAATCCACTCTGGAAAGACCGAGTTTAACTACCTGACAATCAGGAAAAGGGTCATTTCCTCCCTTCCTGTGAAACTAATGGCTATTCATGCCTATCCTTTTGGTAAAGCTGTAATGTTTACTTATGGCTTAACTGCCCACTATATACCACAGTCAGTAACTATGACAAAGTTCTCCAGCGACACATTCAAACAAACCACGGGAGGAAGGGAAGTTTGGCTCATCTAGGCAGGTCCACATCCTCTTTCTATGCTGATATTAAAGATCTGAAACATTTCATGTATAATTCCCCAAAGAAATTCAGCAATTTTTCAGAAGGCAAAATCCTTCATCTGTAACTTTAGTCAGGTCAAAACACAAGCATATAAATGAATTGATATATGTCTATATATGTATGTATATACATACCAGTTCAAGCAGCAGCACTTCATGTAACTCCTGCAAAAATACAGTCAGCAGGGCATTGCATTATGTGAAATAATTAATATTAGACAATAATTTAGTGCATTATATGCATATATATAATATATATATATTTATAAAGAATGATACTCCGAAAAAATGCTATTAGAAATAGGCTTCCCCCTCACGATTTTCCTTTTATACTTGCATTTTTTCTGATTTTCCACTAATAAGTAGAAATTATTTTCTACATAACTTTCAGACCACAGCTTTTGAAATGCTACATTCATATGACAATAAAATAAGAGATTATACCTGCCATTTAGATAACACTTGAAATCACTGGAATTTTCAGAGGGTATCTTGACAATGAAACTTCTGATATGTCATTAAGATTATAGTCATTGAATAGCTAAACAGCCAACTTGACAGCAGTATTTTTCCATTTTAGCTGAAGTACTGTCTCCTCCCATATGAAGGAATGCCAGCGTTTGGAAAAATAATTTCAGAGAGATCTACAGAGATTAGAGAAACAAAAATAAGGCTATGCAAATTATAGCTGTTTCACTACAAATTTCACAAAGTATTTTCATACTTTTAGTACTGATATAGGGATTAACCAACTTGCACTTTTCCAGCTCACAAAAATTGCCAGGAACTACAGAGCTACCTAGATAGGTCTGAGGAGTGAAGCCAGAATTTAATATCATGCATTTTGCATTGAATTAGGTGTCTCAAAATCTGCCCAAAGCCTTGACAGTCTATGTTCAAAGAAATCCAAAGCACAGAGATAAACCTGAGCCACACCTCTTCAGGATTTTAGCTGCCTCCACCCACTCAGGATCCAAGTCACCAGCATAATTGCTTACACCTATTCTTACAACCAACAGAGTTATTTTCCATTTAAAGTGTAAAGTCTGGAGATTCAGTTATCCATCTTTTATGTAATAGGTGTTGGGATTAAAGACCCAAATCCACAGTACAAATAGGATTACATTTTGGTGCTATATACAATGGACACAGCTCTGTGACCCAAGAGGTGTTTAAGTCTCTCATTCTGCATTCATCTAATAACAACTCACAGCTAAGTTCTTGAAGACTGTTAAGATTAATAACAATGCATAAAACAAGCAGATCTGCATGAAAGAGACAATCACTATTCTGCAATTAGACTATTGCTCTTGGCTACCGTGCTCACTGAGACACAACTGGTCTTAAACACTAACAAAATGCGAACCAGGAAACTGAAGAGGAGTTCTGCAAAAAATGCAGAGCAAAACTGAGGGTTGGTACAAAATCTGGGACAGGTCCCTGAAATAAATACATTAATAGGCAGGGTGCCTATACAGGACTCACATGTGATCAAGCAAGGTTGTTGCTTTGCAGCATTACTACTCAAAATCTTAAATAAGAGAAACACTTGTGCACATGTGGATTTGTGGAGCCTGCTGATTACTCTTTACCATACTGACCAGCCACTGACATTCCTTAGGATTTATGGACATGGAAAACAGAGAACACAGTTTTGCTTCTAAACCCTACCCAGCCCTCAGCCTCTAACGAGACAGAAGATGATAAATCCCAATAAAACCTGCTGCTTGTGATAGATGCAAAGCAAATTATTAGAAGCTCTGAAAAACACTTTGCTAGTTAAGGGCTCATCGTACAAGTCAATCTTATCTCCTCCATTGCCTTCAATGAAAGCAAAACTAGCACCATCTCTAATAAATGGGCAGCGGGCTCAGAGGACGAGGCATAGGAAATCAGCCTAAGCAAAGAAACAGCAAATCCCTCCAATATTTATTTATCCATTCTAGTTCTAATCCTTAAGCTCCATCAAGACACACAGAGGTTAATTTTAAATCCTTCTTACTTTGCAATTTATTTTTTTGGAGAAGACTATGTGACCCAAATTCAGCAGTTGGCAGGAACTTCAATATGGAATTTACATGAATGTAGAGACTAGAACTAGCATTTTATGTAAAGGATACTTAAGGGTCCCTTTTTTCAAGACAAGAGAGGGGAGCTTGTGTAGAAGGGAACAGCTACTTCTTCATTGCAGGAAGAAAAACTAGGCAAAGGGGAATTACACTAATTGTATGTAGCTTGGGTGCAAATGAGAAGTTGAACTTGGATTACTTCAGTATTAGAAACACAGACAATCTCACAACATGGACTAGGCTTCTGGTTTGCTGATGGACGAGAAAAAGAGAGAGGCTAAACTCTGATTGAAAGTAATACTGTGTGAAATGCTGAAGAAACACAAAAAGTTCTTTTTCTCTCTTTTCAAATTTTTCCATGAAAAACTCTACATTTTCAAACTATGAGAGAAAGAGGCTTCTTTCAAAGGCTGATGTTTTTGCTTATCAGCATTCCTAGCCTAAAATTAAGTTTTGTCCCTGGGAAGAAAACCACAGAACTCTTGTTTAACTTTCTTCTTTTTTCCTGAATAGGATAAAGAAATCTTTCTTTAAATTATTCTCAGAGTAAAGCAAAGTAGAGAGTCTGCTTGCTCTCAGATGTAAGAAAATACCTTACACGGTTTAGTGTGGGAACATTAAAAAAATTTAACATGATTTAGAACAGCCAGTGCAGAGGAAAATAACAGTTACTTAACTGCCTTGGGAATACATTTTGACCCCACCTTAAACTGCCTGCAGAACACGCAGTGACTCAACATAATAGTATATATAGATGGAACTCCCTAACTCCTATAAATTACACTACAGGCAAGGAAGCTGCAGAAGTATTATACATTCAGGATCATCTTAAATTGATCTCTGTCTATTTAAAATCAAAAAAGTTTCATTTAAATGGATGGATATGAACACTTAATTCAGAATATTCTGAGGGGTCAAAGCAGGTTCAGAACTTCTGGGAGTGTGAAAATTCTTGAAAAACAGAATTAATAACCCTCCAAGAAGCTTTGAGAAAATTATCTCTTTGTATCAGAAAGACCTTATTCTCTGCTTTACTAATGGAAATTCATACTTACCTATGCAAAAATGCTTTGGAGTTCCTACTATAAAAGAATGTGAGGTAGGCTAGAAGGGAGTATTAGTCATCTATCATACCTATTTAAAATACTTCAAGACTCTCACATTAGCATCTGAATAAAAAATCCACATTCCTTTTGTACCTTATCTATAATAATGAAACGAAGGATGGTTTAAAACACGCTAATGAAAACACTGTGCCATGCAGATGAAACCAATTCTGTTCTGAGTGTAAGTGTATTTCAGTCATGGCATCTGACTGTGGTTAACACAAGAATCTCTTGGTCTTTCTGTTCCCTTCAGAGCTGAAGGCTCTCAGGTTGCAGAGTTCCCTTCAGCATTGGAAAATGGAGTAATTTTACAACTTTCCACTGTATCTTCCAGTATGTACATATCAGAAATTATTGTATATTTCCAAGTAATTTGGTAATGAACAATTCTACATGAAAACTTTGCAATTCTCAGAGGCCAAACTGACTATATCAACCAGACAAATTTAAAATCAGTGTTATTTTTGAAAATAAGTATGAAACAATAGCAAAATAGAATAGAGAAATTCTAAGGAATTGTTATTTTTGAAGCTATAAAAAAACTCCATGCACAACACGAAGGTCAAAGAATATCCTGCAATTCATGAGCAGTGACCTACAGGCTACTGCAAACCCACTTTCTGACCTTTCTTTGTGTCACTTCCCTAAAAAAATAGAGAGAGTTATTTCAGAGAGATGAACTGACTGAACAATCATTAACTGAAAACAGAAATTACTGTGAATGTAACAGTAAACTATTCAGCCTTTTATGATGAAAGACGTTCTCTGAGAGCAGAATGTTCTTTCAGCATTCAAACTTCTCAGCTACTGATTTAATTTCTTTACATTTTCTTTTGGAACAGAAAGTCCTAAAAACATGTTAATTTAAGGTAATGGAGAGATTCAAAACAATTGCAGCAATGCCAAGGTATGAATTTGAAATCTAATGTAAGATCATTAGTAGCCCATAATGCAGAAACTTTCTGAAAAGACTGGATTTGGATAAATTTTGTAGACATACTGTTCAAAGTGACACACTTAGAGTTGTCTCATCAGCTGTTCCTTCTGGATGACCTGCCAGCAAATGAACAGCAACAGCAGCTCTAACAGCAATTAATAAAACACCTTGAATAATAAACCACTCTGGGATCAGCGTATCCCAGAATTTTGCTCAGCACTATTATAATAAAAATCTCTGTATTCTCCAAAGTACATGTATACAGAAATATAACATAGAGAGGAATTTTAGTGAAAAAGAAATGTGTAAATCCCACAAATTATGACAACATAAGCCTGTGAAAACAGCAGCATGGCCTCTGAAGAAGAGTAAAAAATAGACAAGGTGAAGATTTGCTTCTAATAAGATATTGCAAAAAGAGTCACACTGTGAAGTGTTTCCGGTAACCTTTTAAAAATTTAAGAGCCAATTATAAGAAAGTAAAATAATATTCTTTGGAGAAAATTCTTGGTCCACATATTTCAAAAGTGCTTTTTAAAACCCTCTCAGTTCTAAAAGATATTTGAAACTTCTTTCTTTCAATTATAACACAACTTTTTGGTTGATTAAATGATTAAGCAATTAAAATGAAAATTTAAGTTGTCAATTTTTAATCTTAAAAGGTAGTTCTGGCAAGAGAATGAAAAATAGAAAGAACAACTTTTAGATTATCCTTTAAGTTTGGGGGTTAAGCTAATATCCCGCATATTGAGGATGTTTTTATTATTAACTCAGGTAAAGCTCTTATAATAAAATTAAAAAAACTGTGAGTACAAAATAAAAGTTCAGTTTAAATAATGAGAATGTGAGCAGAATGCCCATAATAAGATTGTCTTCTTGTAAGATAGGACTCTCTTTAAAAAAAAAAGAATTTTAAGAATTGTTTGTCTTTTTGGTTTGCATTTAATTCCAGTGCCATACCAAAGTAAATAAAAGACCAGTATTATTTTTAAAAAAACATGGTTTTCATTTAAAAATGAGAAAAGTGCTTTTAATAGAGAAAAATCAACGTGTAATAGCAGTCTGCCAAACTCAGTGAACAGTTTGAGTAAAGCAGAGAAAAGAAAACAAGAAGCTTTCTTTTGAGAAGAGGTTATCCTTGCCTTTTACACAGGTGAGGAATTATTTTCCTTTACTTTGAAAACCTTTATTTAATAATCACAGAATTTATACTAAAGAGGAAAATTGAAATACCATAGAGGATCAGATAATTGCTCCATTAGTCTGGTATCTGATATCAGGCAGCAGCCAGCATCAAATTTTTCAGAGAAGGACAACAATTACTTCACAGTAATTAAAGGTTTTAATATAGTGCCAGGCATTATGGAACATTCATTCTACTATAAATTTGAAAAGATCCTTCTTCCACAAGGTTACTCAGAGTGTGAAGTTCTCTAAAATCTACACAGGTACTCAGACTGCCTTGAAAGTTGCAGTGCTTGTTAGAATCCAGGCTAGAATTAAAAACCCATTTTTGTGAACATTTGGCAAAAGTAATCTCTGCATGGGTCAAACCCCAGACCTCAACTGCTGTCAGTCAACACTTAGCTCAAACCCTCTGAAGAACTTTACCAAAACAACAATATAAGGACAAATTAGGCTTATAACATCACAATGTAAAAAGTACATATGCAACAAACTAAAAATCTAGACAAGAGTTTCCTGCCAGCCAGTTTTACCAACCTTGATTTTCTTTCATCACATTCTCCCTTTCCAATCCGAACCCAGATGCTGGAAGAAATTTGAGACTCTTGAGGAAAATAGCTGTTGTCTGCATTTGTCAATTTATCTTAATGTTTTAACAGGTACACCTTTGACTTATATTTGGCTAATGGAAGTGAAAAACATAACAAATCAAAGTGGAAGTAGAAAGCAAAGCAGTGAAAGGTATATGGGGCAGTTTATAGAAACTCAGTAGATAACTAAAGATACCACCAAAGAGAAAATAGTGTGAGAAAAGTCAGACCAGGAGAGAGAATAATTTTTAAAGGGGAAAGGAAGTTTGTCAGCCCTACTCAGTGTTCATGCATGTATTGAGGAGTAGTTTCCTAGGGGGGAAGAGGAGACTGAGGTAAAGGAGTATCTCTCAATATCTTAACTGAGTTTGAATCACGGTGCAACCTCAAGTTCATAAATACAGAAAGAGCTGAAAGCCAAGAAATACTTGGCAACACAAGCCTAAGCTCTGCTAACTTTGAGTGGCAGTCCAAGACATAGAATATTACATTCCATGTAATAGAATGCAAAATATTCAGGAACATTCCGAGGAGAAGTTATATGGCATTATAAGACAGACTGTATAGTGCTTTGTCTTTGCTAAGAAGGACTTATGTTCTACATCAGCCATTCTGGAAAAGAAACGTCAGTGTCTCAGCTATGTAACCAAGCTTACTTTGTTTCAACAAGTTATGAAGGGTTAGCCGAGCCACAGTAACTCACTAAGCCTACTGTAAACCACCATAAAATTAAACTATTTTAACCTCAGATAACATGTCTATATATGTGTTTGCCACATGTTTAAACAATGCAGCTGTGCTGACATGCAATAATTTGGGCACGTGCCTGAGCCTTCATGCATGTAAATGTTCTCCACAGAAAGCTGCTGTTTTTCCAAGTTGTGTATTATAATAGGCAACAAAATATCATCAGGCAACTTTAGACCTATAATAATAATTTTTGAGCAATAAAGATATATTCATACCTCTGCACATATTAAAAGAATTCAACAGCAACTAAATTCAGCCCTCCTAAAGAGAAGCCTTCTCCTGCTCATCTGTCATTTGAGATTTGTGTTCAATTACTTTTTGAGCGTGGGTGGACATTTCTAAGCTATGGTTTCATAACCACAGAAGAGCCTCTCTAAATTTTCGATATTAAGGCGCATTCGAGATTGTTTTCCCCCCATTGCACAATCCAAGCCTGTATCTGCACCTGTCTTCACACATAAGGGTGTTGTGTTGACTTTGTGTCTGCCCAGATTGCTTAAAAATTCCTGCTGCTTCAGCATAACGAGAGAAATATGCAATAGCTGGTTTCCCACGGGAGATTAGATAAACGTTCAAAAACCTACAGCTGAAAATAAGAGAACTCGAGCTAACATCGCATTCTCAAGCCCACTTATAAGAAAAGCTGACCCAGCATAATTAACTCTGATGAAGTCAGACTGTAACTTTCTGGTAAAGCCTACCTAAACGAGGCACGCTGTGAAAAACAAGCTACTTTTAAAGGCTGAAAATTAAATAAAAGGGTAAACCCTACAGCCTGCTCTCAAGCACATGGAATAACACATTTTGAAGGAGAAAACAACTATTACAATTGTTGAAGTGAAACTTAGCTAAGAGGTTACTTCCCAACCAGAATCACCCCAGCTGGGGCTGACAAAAGGTTACTTCCCAACCAGAATCACCTCAGCTGGGGCTGACAAAAAGACGCCGCCCCGCAGTGTTCTGAAGTAACTGGAGCTTTCTGGGCTTGGTGTGAGCCGCGCTAACAGATGGCACGGCACCAGGAGCGCCGGCGGGCGGAGCCGGGCGCTAAGGGCGGGAGGAGCCCGCGCCATGCAGGGAGCGGCTGCGCGGGAACCCGCAGCTCCCGCCATTCCCTTCGCGGGGCGCGGCTCGCCGACCCGGAGCAGGAAGCACAGGATGGCGTCCCTTGACCCCAGCGCGGCACCGAAGAGCTAACGGGGAATGATGGAGGTGAGACGGCGCCGGGAAGGGAGGGACCGGGAGCAGCCCATGGAGCGGTTGGGCTGCGCGCGCGCGTCCGCCTCAGCGTCCCCTCAGCGCTCGGCGGGTCCCGGCGGGCGGGGCAGCCCCGGGCACGGCCGGGCACGGCCCCGGCCCCTCCGCACCGCCCGGCCCCGGTCCCTCCGCACCGCCCGGCCCCGCGGGACACGGGGCGAGGCGAGGCGGGCACGGCGAGGCGGGGCCGGGACCCCGGTGCGGTGCGGCGCGGCCGTGGGGCAGAGGCCGTTCGTGGAATGAGTTACAGCCTCCCTGATTGTGGTGGTGCTGTGGGACGGCAAGTCACTTTGTTTAGGGGAGAGTTTTCCCCTGTTTCTCCCTCTGCCAAGCACAGTCGCTCGTAGGTGAAGGGGCGTTTCAGGCTTTCGTGAGGCGTTTTTCGAGGAGCAGTTTTGATTGGCTTTTTACCTTTTTTATTTTACCTGTTGCACTGCAAGAGTGACGCTGTATGGAGAGTTTATCTCATGCCTTTGATACTCGGATACTGTCATAACCACTGCTTTTGTCTTTTTTTTTGTTTTGTTTTTGTTCTTTGTTTTGGTTTGAGTTTTTTTTTTTTAATGTGTACATTTCATGCTTTTTGGTTGCCTTTTTGTGGATTTTTCTTTTTAAATGTGGTTGTCTGAGGTATTTCATTCTTTGGCTGCTGTATGCAGTGTAATTCAGTAAAACCAGAATGAAACACTGATGTTGGAAACAGCTGATAAAGTAACCTGGATAGAAATTTACCAAATCAAACACTTCTGTGCCTATCCAGTTGTTTCTACATTTGTTAAAATTTACAGGATTTTTTTTTTTTTGGTGAAGAAATGGTTAAGCTAAGTTTCGAACAAATATAATTTACTCTTTTAATCAAACAGTTTATGATATTTATAGGGGAAAGTATCTCAACTAATGTAGAATTCTGCAGTCTTTGCCTGAACATCTGAAAAATCATTTGTGAATTTATAGCTGCAGTTTCTGTTTTGAAAAAGTAAGGATTACAGTTAGACTGTCCAGATTTTGTCAAATTAAATAAGGCGTCTACATAACAGATTTCCTTCACATTACTATCTCGTGGTTTGAACTTGACTTCAGATGGTAAGCAAGATGTGTATAGAGTTCAGACTTATTTCTTTTTCCTGTACACTAGTGTTCTTAAAAAAACTTCTTCTCCTTATATCAGTTTTTCTTCTATTGGCAGCTTTGTACGAGAGGAGACTATCCCTGAAAGATCTTCCTCTGATGTTTTTCTGTCACTTACTAAGCAATAGTTGGGCATTTACAGCTTTTACCTAGCACAACCTCCCTCCAGGTGAGAAAATCTGGTCCATTGAATCTCCTTGAACTGTAAAAAGATGACAAGGAGATCCAGACTGGAGTAGTTCAGTATAGTTATTTTCATAGTCCTGTCCTGTTTAAAGTTACTTTTCTCCTAACTCAGTTTAAATGTGCATTGCACTTGAATGAACTCTCAGTAGCACACCACCATTGAAATTAGTCCTTGAAATAAGGAAGTAACAAACTGTCTTAGTTATCCTCCAGCACACTGCAGTTCCCACTGCCTGGCATCTCTGAGACGAAATCAGACATTTGTATATCAAGTGCTTTAATTGCCTTTTGGGGCAGTGGATGGAGATGAGTGGTTGTGGAGCTGCTTCTGACTGTGGAACCATTGTCTGACTGCCCTGTCTGTGCCTCCTCTGTGGTTCCTGTGCTCCTACCACACTTTTAGCTTTGTCATAAGATTATGTGTGCACAGTAAGACTTAAAAAATTGATAATATGACCTCAAGCACATAGATGCTTTACTTTACATAAAGCATCATTCATGAAAGATAGTCTTCTGTGTTTTTCCTTTACTTTCTTTTGGATCCTGGCTGTGTATAGGACACATAACAGGATGGCTGAGATAAGTTGTTCTATCAGGAAGGCTTTTCTCAGTTGCCTGGTTTATAAGAACAGCTGGGGTTTCTTGCTTAGTTGTTTTTTTAATATTATTACATAAATTGATACACTGTGGGGAGGAGAATGAGTCTGGTGTTTCAGTTGTGTGGATTGTTTTGTGGTTTTTGGGGGTGTGTTGTGTTTAAAGTTGAGCTACTGTGATATTCCTTCTGACCGTAACTGCTATAACAACCTAGATATTTTATAATGAGCAGTTTGTAGTCTGGGAAAGAACAAAACAAGTTTAAAGAAAACAAGTAACAAACCACACATCTGTCAAACCACACATGATGGTATGAAGCCTCATATAGGAGCAACTTTTCTGCATATATGAGAACAAAAAATGAGAAGGGAAGGAATGAGTCTTGTTAAGACAGTTTATAAAAGATAAAAAATAAAAGTGGTTGATTTGAAACTTTGTTATCACATAATTACAGAAATGGTAAGCAAAGAGCAGATCTTGGACTTGCTAAGCCCTGAGTTTTGAAGCAGGGTATGATGATGCTAGTGACAGTGATTGTGCAAGTTATTGTAGCCTTTCTGTTTTCCTGTCTGTTATGCTAATGATATAATATTGAGTATATAATAATTAAATTATAAAATACTTTGAACACCCATTCTACTATGATATTATGCACTATCTAACTAGCTCATGTAACATAAGCAAGACATTGTTTTTCTGAGCAGGTTCATGAATGATCTACAGAATAGATTCATTGCAGTTTGGTTAGTATTAAGGAATTTGTTTTCTGTTATTGTAGCAGTATACTTTATTTCACGAGTGCTAGCATCCAAAATGACAATAATGTTCAAGACATGGGGGCTGCGAGGAAGAAAGAAGGAACAAAGTTATTCCAGAGGGAGTGGTTAACATTTATGTAGGAAAGACTGTCAAAACAACTTCCATATTAAACAGACTTCAGAAAGATTTATCCACTTTATCGACTGACATGTTTGCAAAGTGGTACAGAAAAATTTACATGCCTTAGGGCGTGGAAAACATGCATTATTAACTCTGTTTTAAAAGGCTCTTTAACTTCCTTGTTGCCAGATGGGATGAAAAAAAACCCCTGTCCTGCGCTGCAAATGGCCTCCTGTTCAACACTGATCGTGTGCTAGTCTGGAGTCAGCTTTGGTGGATGAAGAAGGCTGGTGAGTCTAAGGTATGTAGGTTCTGTGCTTCCATTCCGTTATGTGAAGGGACTGTGTGACACTCGGAAGCCCTTTGGGTTTGGATACCCTAAAGCATGTAAACACATGGTGCTGCAGTCATATTTGAATTAAAAACTGTGAGTTTCCAACTTGAGTTGCAGATCTTTCGATCAATAAGGATTGCTTTTCCAACCTGGATGAGTATGTTGTGTGGTGTAGTTCTCGTATGGGTTTTATTAGCATATATCTCTTAATTGTAAAGGCAACTTAGGAAATTAAGTAATTAAATTAATTTGACAAGGTTATTGCTTAATAACTTATCATAGTCTGGGCTGTGTTCATAAGTATAGTATTTGACTTCATTAATTAGATCAGAAGTTAGGCCCTTCTAGCAAAGCTAACGTTGCAAAAGCTAGCAATGCTAACATTGTTAGATGTAATATTAATTATTATTATAACTTAGTTTTTTTTGGTTTTTGCTTACAGATGTTTGACAGAATCAGACGATCTGATGAAGCTTCTGCTTCTTCAGCACAGGGTAAGAAGTTCAAAGTAGATGTTTTTGACGTAATTACTCTTAAAAAAAAATTAATTATCAGAATAAGCATTAGATCAACTTATATTGCATAATTTGACTTCCTAAATTCCACTACGGAACTTGGATGGAAGGACTGACTCCTGAATCATCCAAAGAGTTTCCATGTAGCTGTAATTGTCTTGTCCTGTTATAAGCTGTTTAAGACATGTTACATTTTATCTCAGTGATCACGGATGTAGGAATACCAATGTAGATTGCCTAGTCTTGAACCCAGACAAATCAGTAGAAAAATTCACACTCAGCCACAAAAGAGTGAAGCTCTTGGATGGACTTTGAGAACAAAAAGATTCTTGAACTTACTAAACTTTTTGCCTTCCTTTAGAATAGTAATTTTGACAAATGCAATGCAAGAGAAGTAGCTAGTTGCAGGTAAACTGTCTCAATTTCTTTGATATTCTGTTGCTTTTAGTGTTTTGTTTTGTATGTGTGTTTGGTTGTTTTATTTTTTTGGTTGTTTTGGTTTTGTTTTTCTGTAGGAATCCAAAGACATGGTGCTGAAGGCTCTCTACGACAGGACAGCAGTAGCAGGTAAGTTAGGTGATGATCTAACTGGTGTCTAGCTTAATGCTTACCAAGGTAAACTGGGAAGAATCTGCTTTTCAGCCTTATCTGTTGTCTTGTATAAAAGATGACAGTGAGGCACAATAAGTGTGTGATGGAGGTCCTCTGTATCTTATACCAAACACTATTAAAATTATGGGGAAGGTACACTGTAGTGCCCAAAACTAATGTGTGAGTGTCAGGTGTCTTTGGTATTTTTTTTTTTTCCAAAATACTAAAAAATAGAAGAATGAGAAGATGACTCTGCCTTTTCCTGTAGAGGCAGTTCTTCTCAGATTTCAGCCCACTGTGCCTTCAAGCTGTTATCCTTTGTTCTGCATTTAAGAAAAAGTTTGTCCAAATTTGCTTGGGAATACCTTAAAATACATGGTCCTACTTATCATTGCAATTCTGAAATGGAAACATTTATCTCGCAAGTTTGTTCCATCGCTGTGGTAAGATAGATATTTAGAACTTCCATGTTAAGGACATGCATTAAATAACCCAACATGTCTTGGTAATATTGCACGCTTCTTTCAGTTCACAGGCAAGAGGGCAAGAACATGCTTGGCCTGGAGTATCCACTGTGCAAAATAGACAAGGGTACTGCAACTGTTGCCACGTACACTACAGTAATCTGGAACAGGTGAGATGGCTTCTACACAATTCAGCAACAGATAGCAAGGAGTACCAAAAGGCTTTATCAGCTTTTAAAATATCAGCTGCTACACTGAGTAACCAATACTGAGTGAAAAATAAGCAGTTTGAATTGCAGAATGTGTACACTGAGAAAAAGATAGCCTTCTTGTCTACTACCTGTTAAAAAGATGCCGGTGAAGTGGCATGGCTGCTGCAGTCTTCTTTTCTGAAGTGGTGCACTGCTGTGCATTGCATCCATTACATTTATTTCTGTGTCTTTAGTCTTGAGTTCTGTATGTATTGTAAATTATTGAGGTTATAGTAATATGTTTGATATCAAGGCTGAAGACATTTGATCAGCTGTTTTCTGTTCTTTAGCTCTATCAGTCTCCTGTCTTTTAGATTTTTTTTATTAGAAAGTAGAAGCCTATTTAATCTTCTACACTTATGAAAATCCTTGTTAATTAGAGTGAATTATAGAATGTTTACTCATATGAAGTTCAGGAATATTTTAAGTCATTTATAGAAACATTTATTGTATTTGTTCTAGTTAAAAGACCTGTGAGCAGCTGTGAGATTTGTGAGAGCATTTGTACTACTTACAAGAGATTTGTCAGCACCTATCAGAACCATTAACTTAAGTTCCAACTCAGAAAGACATTTCAATACATTTTAGTATTATTTGAGATTCCTTAAGCGTGCTTAAAAATCTCTATTAATCGAGGCTGTAAAGTAGAAAAGGCTGAAGACTTTTCTTTTTATTTAAATATTTTCATAGCAAAGATTTAACCCGGGAAGTAATTTTTAGGGATAGGCCAGTGTGTTTACAGTAGTATTAGACTAATCATCTGTTTTATCTTTCACCAGCATGTTTTCAGCTCCCAGCACAGACATTTTACCACATACTGTAGGAATCGTACAGGTACCAGTAGCTTGATGGAGCGTTTCCTGCAAGATGTTTTACAGCATCATCCTCACAGATACCATGACAACAGGTATAATACAGATGGCTTTTTTGTTTTTAGTGTATGTTGTTCAAATGCATGTATTACAAATTCCTGTTTCTTTTATACTTCTGACCAGTAAATTTTGCCCATTTGAGGTGAAACTTTTTCAATGAAGACAGTTTAGAAAAAAGTGTATTTAGATAAACATCATGCAAGTGTATTGCTTTTGTGTTGTCTCTTCACTTTTAAACTTCTTCACTACTTTAGGATTTGAGACAACACCACTGATAGCATTTAAGTGTGAAGACCTAAAAAAAGATGGAGTATATGGGTCAACAGGTGTAATGGCAGACTGTACAATCTCATATGCATTTACAAATTCTTATAATTTGAGCTTTATATATTTTATTATAAATATTATTATTCTGGGCTTGATATATATGTTTAGCAGTGTATTTTATGGTATGTTTTGAAAGAGTTCATTATTTTTGTTTGTTGTTTGTGGATAACTTCAGGTAAATATTTACATGTTTATTTTATCATCCTTGCAGTTCACATGTTCAGTTAATACTTGAATTACATTAATTGGCCAATTAATTAATGCTCAAATTTTGAAAAGTGTTCTCTTTATTTATCGTGTGCATGTTTTAAGAGTGATAAGTGTTAGGTTTTTCTCTGTAGATGAAGGAAAATAAATTAAATCTCATTCTAGAAAAATGAGGTAGAATAGAAGGTTATTTTGTCTGAATGCAGTCATATTGATATTATCAGGGATGTGACAAAATAAGTTAATATGCATGTCTGTGCCAAATTAGCTCAGGGCATATACACATCACTACAGATAAATAAATGAATCCTTCCATCTTCAAGAAATAAATTCAAACCCAACCTCTTAAGAACATCCACAATTTTTTACCATGGAGAAAATATAAGATTCACTTTAAGGCAACATCCAAATGAAAAAAGCCCTCTCTCGAGGTGTCACTAATACAAGGTTATTCCTTTGGTGAATGAAACCTACTAACTAGGAAAAACAAGCTACCCATGTTCCTCTAAGTTGTTGGAAGAAGGAATGGAATGAGAAAAATAATGTACAAAATCTAGATGAAGTTGGAGGAAGAAGAGGGAAGAGTAATCCCAAATCTAGACAGAGTTTGGAGGAAGAAAAGCAAAGATGGAAAAGCGAGGAATAGATTTATGTTGTGGTCCTGCTCTGAAACAAAAGTCATGGTCTTAACTGATATCTGAGGTAAGGATTGGATTCTCTTCTTTCACATTAAAACTCTTGGATTATTATACAGTTTACACTCAGTTCTTTAAATAACTGTTTTTACTATTTAGCTGAATTCACACAAGGGATCTTGAGAGTGTCATTTTAAAGATTATGGAAATATTTCTTAGACTTGATTTGTTTTGCAGAACCAGTATACCTAGTAGTTATGTGGAAAAATTCATCAGAGCTTTGCCTTATACCGAATTTCAAAGGATCTTGTTGTTCTGTCCCTCCCCCAGTAAAAAAAAACAAACCAAACCAAAACCAGATACACACAAACTTCCAAATCATTCCTTCCTCCAAACTCTTGGTGTATAAGTTTTTTACATAAAGAAATAATACTGAGCATTTAAGAGAGTAAATCTTTCCTCTGCCTTTGGGGGTAATTTGTAGCAAAACTATCAGAAGTACCTAACTGTATACAACTGTAGTTCTGTTTCCTCTGCCCCAGAGACATTTGCTTATAAGTTATTTTTGAAAAGTGGATGTAGGTTGTTAACTGAGCTATAAACCTATACATTTGTTATATTTTATTTATATCAAAATCCATTTAGTCCTATATTGAGTCTTTCAGGAGTGTCCAGATGCCAGGTGTTTCACACAGAGATGGAAGAACTTTTAAGTGAGAAAGTTAAAGAATTATTTTTACTGCCTTTGGCCTTCCCCTTAGGTCCTGTTTCAGAGCTTAGGTGGCCAAGTATTCATGCAACAGTAGGGCACAGCAGTTCAATTGGCAGGCATTGTTTGATCATCTAATGTGTTTGATTACTTTGCATTTATATAGTAATAGAAATAATCCTCTTTTTACTGTTTCATTATATGAAGTTTCTCTTGCTCACTCAGTCCTATAACCCTGAGCTGTATGTACTCTGAGTTATATAACTAAGGAAATTCCTGTGCAATGAAATTTGTTCATGATATTTCTGTTATCTGATGTCTGCCATTTATTAAAATAAGCATCCATTTGTGTCTCACAAAGTCTCGTTATAACTTTCAAATGAAACATAATATTCTTTTCTTTGGTTATATTTATGTATTTTTAAAATTATTTTAATTGGATTTGCCCAGCTGCTACATAACGAAGCCCTGTGGGTTCTTGTATTGCATAAGAGAAACAGTCGTTATCTGTCAGTTGTGTTAATTCTACAAGATGCAAACCCTTGTACTCGAGGCAGTCCTAAAGACAGAACTGCCAGTTACAGAATATGTTAACATCTGTTGTCAGAGTGGGGCTGAACAATCAGAACTTGGCTTCTTATAGAAGTGAGTCAGAAGCTGTGGTATGTCCGAGAGAAACAGTAAACATGGAATTCCTTGGCAACATGTGCAGGGTTCCTATCAGGCATCCATGTTTTGTAGGGAAAAGGGCATTTATGCTCAATAGCGGTTTTATACTGTGTTGTATTATTATGTTCCATTTCTCTACAAAAGAATTTTTTCAATTTCTCAATTTTAGTTAATGATAGGATGACCAGTGAAGTAACCTCTTTATAGTCTACAACTTCAACCAAAGGAAATACCTTTACATTTTCTTCCTTTGCTGTATTTATAAAATTATTGTAATCTATTTTTGGCCATTCTTAATTGATGGCATCATGAAGAGGGTAACAGACTAATGCCAAATTAGCTTTGTGGAACATTCCCCTTTCCCTCTCCATAATTTTTTAAAATTCACGATCTCTGCTAATGTAGCAGAGCTGGTAATTTGAGTTTGTTTGTTAGAAGTGATGCACTCTAGGTAATTACTCTTAAACCCTCCATACACTGCTATTGTTTGAAAAATCTTAAGTATATTTACAGTATTTATATAGGCTGATTTTTTTTTTTTTTCCCTCCCTCCCTTTTAGACCAACATACGATGACATGCCACTCCCCATCACTCTGGAGGCTCCTAGGATTTCTTGCCTGACCCCAACAGAGATGCAGAAAAAGAGAAACAGTGACACACAGGAGATTTCCAGCAAAGACAAGGAATCCATTGGTGAAATACACTCTTCTGCTCCATGCCTGTCTCATGAGGGCACAAAGAAAACTTTTGTAACACAAGCAGTTTTTCAAAAACGAGAAAGAGGCCAGGAGCATGTTCCAGGAATATCCCAGCAGTCTATTGGCATCTGTAGCGATAAGAAATGGGTTACTCTGAAAAATGCAAATCATAGCCATGAAGGTCAGTTTACAGCTGTGAACCCTGTACCTCAGCAATTTTCCATCAGTCCTATAATCCACAGTTCTTCTGTTAATTCTAAAACAGGAAAAAATGTTAGGGATTTGGCAGCATCAAATCTGTTTCTCCGTAGTCGGTGTGATGAAAGGGCAACGAAGGCCTGCAGTAGTGATGTGTTATTGAACCCATGCTTGAATCCTGCTCCAGCACTGGCTCACCCAAAACGCCCTTCAGTTTCTCATCAGAATCCTACATGCAGCCACAGCAATTCTTTATTTATTACCTCAGGTCAATCTCTCTCAAAGCGAGATAGTTTACGAACTCAGGATGAAACTTTGGTGTCTGATCTCCATCTCAGGGATACTGTGGGTATCAGCAGCTCCTTACATCTTGGGACATCCCCACAATTAACAAGATGCAAAAACGTGAAGACAAACAGAGATGATGGAAGTTCAGTGGATGAAACTATTGAAGATGTTATTTTGAAATACTGCCATGAAACTACATCTGAAGAAATTTATATCACAGAAGAGAATAATCCCTGTTTAACTTTTTCATCACTTCTGGACCATACTAATTTAGAGGGCTCTGAAATGAGTTTTGACTGTGATGCACCAATACAGGCAGGAACAGACTTACCTAAGGCAGCTATAAAAGATATAGAATTCCTAAAAGAGGTCCAAGTAAGTTTGCAAGATAAAGACTATGGAACACAGCTCTGCTCTGTCTTAAAAACTGAGTCAGTAGAGAAAACAGAAGCAGTGAAACAGGCTGTCGTAGTTCATACTGAAGAACCAGTTCTTCCAGCTCTGCCTCATGTGCCTCCTTCTTTTGTGGGAAAGACTTGGTCTCAAATAATGTATGAAGATGATATAAAAATTGAAGAACTTGTGCGCGATTTCAAGGAGGGTCGTTTTCGCTGCTACTTTGACAGTGAATCGTCAGCCAACTGTACAGGGAAGAGAATGAAGAAAAAAAAGCAGAAGGATGAAAAAAGGATCAATGTTATTGAGGGTAACAGAACAGAAAGTGCATCAGTTAAAGCATTGCCAGAATTTAATGATGCTTTAAGTGGTGGCTCTGATTTTGATAACCCATCTTTAGCCTCAGATACACTATGCAAACCACAAATACTTAAAATGCCTAGGAAAAGGACATGGCGCCTGGCTTCAAGGTGCCAGGTGGTTAAAGTCAGCCATGGCACCCAAACAAGTCTATTGAACTACCCCGTAGCAAAAAGGAAAATGTCTAGAAGAGAATCTGATCCAGCTGATCAGAAAGCAAGCGTCACGTGGTTGGAGAATGAAAAAACTCCAAACATGAAAACTAGACTATGTGCCCTTAAACTTCCAGAGTCCTACAGCAAGATTATGAGTCCTGTACAGCCCAAGACAGTGGTGTATGTACTCTCATGCCCAGAGGTAAAACAGTGTAAAGGTAAACCTGTAGATACTTCCAAAATGAGGAAAAATCGAAACTCCACAGATAGCAAGGACTCTGTAAGGTATAAATACAAACAGTGTTCTTTCAAGTATTATGACCCACTGACAAATCGAATTCTGAAAACACCTCCCAAGAGTCCAGTTGGAGAAAAGGCCAAAAAGCCCTCCCACGTTCGACAACTTTTCAGAAGCCTCAGCTTTGATGCAAACATGAAAAAACTAGCGGATGCACAGAGAGAAAGCACGCCATCAAAGTCACTCAATTGGTCAGACTACTATAGTTCATCTTCAGCATCTTTCCTGACAGATCCAGATAAAGGGAATGATACAGCCTCAAGTCAAAAGGCAGATGGATCTTCTGTTTCCACAGAAAGAACAGATTGTCTTGTGTCTAGTCACTCCGAGAACTCTTTTAAACACTTGATCATTTCACCTTTGAACTCTGTGGTAGAAGGAGATTGTAGATTAATTCCGTTTAATAGAATTACCAAAACTCCTCTGACCTCCATCAGGAGTGAGTGGTTAGAGAGGGAGAATCCAAAGGCAATATGGAAGAGAAAAGAAGGCAGTAATAAAGAACCATTTTTTTCCAGAAAGGCTTCAGGATCTAAGTCTGTCACACGTACTGTTGGGAGGAGAGGAAACAGAGTAACCGCAGGCAAACAGACTTCCCGAACTAAAAAACAGCAAAAAGAGGGGTTGAGAAGACAACTTCATCCTCGTGCCCAGAAATCTGCTTTCTCCATCCATAGGTGCCAGACAAGGAAGACTACAGTAGGAAAGCACCCTAAGAAAGAAAAGCCTGATGCTAAAAAATTAAAGGTGAGGAGTAAACCAAAAAGGGCCTTTCTGAGCTCAACAGTTGTAACAGGGATTCCTGAAAAGAGGCAGAAAGTCACATCAGAATCTTTTCCCAAGAAACCAGAGCGAGCTTCCTCCAAAGTCAGGAACTGGGGAGTAAGTGGAGATAGGGGTCATCCTAGCACTGTGAACCGACCCTCTCGAAGAACAACTGCTGGACCGTTACTTCGAAACTGTCTTGTTCTGCCAGGTGAGAGCTAGCTACCAAAAGAACTTTTTTTTTTTTTTCTTCTTTCATAGCCAGCACCTGGAAAAAGGAAAGAGGGGAAAAAAGGAGGTCGTGGACAACGCAGTTGAAGTGCTAGAGCTCCAGAAAGTGCAAAGCCAGTCTAATGTGAAACAAACACAACTGTAAACTTGGCTCTTGTTCCTGGAATGTGGGGACATAATGTATTGCACTGTTCTACTGTGTAAAGCTGCAGAAGTTGTAGATCTGAGTTAAAAGCACTTAGAATCCTGTTTACTAGACTTCACCTGTACATCAGCAAAATGACCTTGAATAGTATCATATTGGTTTTATGGTATTATCAGTGCGTGACAGTGCACTATAATAAGGTAATTTAGAAACTGTGTTAATTAATTGTGCCTAATTTAATTTCTTCACATAATTCTAAAGTGCAAAAAATGACTTGGTTGTTATGCTAGAAATTAAATGAAGATACATCAATTTGGGCTGAATTCTGTGTATGTATTTTGTGTTTGTGTATATGCGCACCTTCTTCAACACGTAATATATACTTGCCTGTGGAATGGCATTAAAATTAATACAGTATGATACAATTCAGTGCTTTCTTGAAATGAAATGTAATTTTACACGTTTTTGTATTGACTTTTTTCCTGAAACCATGTCCAAAGCAGTTGTTTTGAACAAAAAGTCACTGTGGGCTCTCATCAAGCAATAATGGACCATGTCGGTAAGGAAATATGTCTCTTTAGGGAACTGTTCAAATGGTGGTGGCTAAAGTGAAATTTCAAATTCCAAAAGAAATATAGGCTTAGATTTGGGGTTTTTTTGTTTGTTTTTTAGTAGCTTATTGATAAAGTTTATAGGTGAATTTCACATTCCTTATTGGGGGGAATGGAAAAGTAATAATGCAAACAAATAAATATTTAAATAAACCTAAAGTATCATCCAGGTAAATGTATTAGAGTTCAAATATTTTTTTAAAATATTTAGGTGAATTAAAATTATGTTCCATAGAGATTCATGCTTGGCCACTGATGCTCCAACCAGTATGGTTTTACGGCAAAAAAATCCCCACGGTATTTTGGTTTAGTTTTTTTCTTCTTTTAATAGTTGTTATGATAGCTTATTTAATGTGTTTAGGAGACATAACCCCCAGTCTTGCGGGTGTCTCTTTGCTCTAAAACCCAAGATTAATTGCTGATTTGTAGTAAGTTAAGCACGTAATTAAACATCATCACAATCAGGACTTTGGTTTTTAAATCTTCCATTTGGTATATTATATAATCTATTTTACTTTAGAGGTCTTTGTATATTCCGTAGTGGTACAATATGTTTTTCAGAACATGCAAAAAACATGGAAAAGCTCAGACTCTGCTGTTTCTGCCAGTGAACATAGTGTATGTGCATTTTCCCCTCAGAAAACAAAACTATTCTTAATTCATTTTCTGAAGTGTCAAGGATCACTGATTTGGACTGAGATAAAGGTGGACTTGGAAATGGTTTATTTTAATATACAGTATGTGAAGGAAATGTAAAAGCTGTCATCATAAACCACATGTTCAAAGAATATTTTTGGGATATTTTTAATGTATATGCATATTTCCCAAGTTAAATAGAAGATGTACATGTGTCAGCTGGAAAGTTCCTTTACAAGTCAAATATGGTCTGACAGATTTATTTGTTTTGGTTTAATTTATTTTATTTTTTAAATAAAAGTTTATTTCTATGGATGAATTTTCCTATGGTTGTCAGTAGACACAGAATCTTATGACTGTATTGCAAGTCACTGGAAAATGAAGGGTTATAATGTAAGTTCTTATAGCCCTCTTAACTAACTGTGCCTGTATAATTTAATATTTTGTCTAATATAAAACTGATGTTTTTAAAGCAAAGTTTTAAAGGAATGGTTTTTATAGAAAGGCTAATTTTTAGATAAAGCAAAAGAAGATTTTTAAATAAAGTTTGTTTTAAAGCAAAGCTTTAACTCTATAGATAAGTCCCATTCTGACATATTTTTATGATACACGAATGTTTTCCTATCCAATTTCTTCCATCTTATTTTTCACAGTATTTTACACATGAAGAGCATGAATTGTTTTATATGTGAATAAGTTTTAGTGCACATTGTACTTTAAGATCACTAGTGCATATTTGTGTAGAGTCAAAATACTGTTCTCCATACTCATTAATTTTAAGTTTGTCTTATTCCAGTACACAACTTTTCCTTGAAATCTTAAGTAATAAAAATATCTTGAAGACTATAAAATGACTAATATTTTTAGACTGTAATGCCTTTTTTGTTTTGTTTTTAATAATAGACCCCCTTGTCAGGGTGGTTTTTTAGAATAAAAGTGTATTATATTTAAATAAAAGTGTAAGTAGTTACATATTTTCCTTAAAAAAAAAAGAAAAATGAAAAAAAGTATGAAATGTAGCAATTTATTAGAAGGATAAGATTTGGGATACAAGTCTGGAAAAATTTCTGTGGTTGACAGTGTCAAAATAAGGTTTACTGTAGGTTTGGATGTTATTCTGTGCCTCACTTCTGAGTGTTCAGAAACCTCTTCTCTGCATGCTCAATGACTACTAGGAAAAAAAGGAGAGACAGTGATAGGAGAAGTAAATACAGAAACTGCTTTGGAAAGAGAATTGATGAACATATGTGCAAAACATAAATTATTTCAGAGACACTCGATATCATGTGCAAGAAGGAGAAAAGGGAAGTTTTCTGGGGTCTTGAGAGATAGACAAGCACTTTCCTATTAGATAAATAATACATATTCTGCTACCCTGTTTGAATACCTTGTTGTTTCATTAGCAGCGTGAAACTTCAAAACATGATTGTGAAGTCTACACAAAGGGCAAACTTGAGAGCTGAAGTACTTTCTCTCTGAAGATGATGGGAGTGTTGTTTGGTTTGGGTGAGATTTTTTTGTTTTGAGTTTTGTTTGGTTTGTTTTTTTAATGTTAATGGACAAAGATGTTTTGTCAGTATGTTTGCATGTGTTAATATAGAGAAGCAAGAAAAGATAACTGGATTAAAGAGGAATAAAGTCATGCTTTTTTATTCTAATTGACAGCAGTAAGAACCAGGATATTTTACAATAGCTGAGAAAAATGTTAATTTTTTCTTTAGTGCATATGCAATTTTGACCTTCTGCAAGTTCATAGGTTTTTTTGGTTTTAATACATTTCGTATTTTTTAAAAATTCTCTCTCCACACGAAGTACTCATTCAACCTTTTAAAACAATCTTATTCTAAGATTGCTAGGTTGTTATTATTCACTAGTATTGTGAACCATGAGTGTGAGCCAGAGTCGTACTGTGCTAGGTGCTAACCAAACATGGAATAGCAAGCCCCCAATACTTTAAACATCTTACACTTGCACCAAGTAGTTCTTCAGTTAATTTTCTGATAGGATTTTTTGCTTTCTTGTTCTTTCTGACAAGTTTGCATCCAGTGTTGTTGTAATTGTATTATGAAAGTATTCCTCTCTGGGACTCGGATAAAATGAGGTGTTTCTGTTTGAGACTATAACTTAATCTGAAGTTGTGTTTAAGTTTCATGCAAAATTTGTGCCCAAATGAGAATATGTGTTTTTGTGGTTTTCATGTTCTTGTTCTTGGTAATGTATTTTGCAATACTTTTGCTTGATGCTGTAATCTGTTATCTGCTTCTCTGTCCCTGCTGTCTGTGGTCATTTGACACATTGTGAGTTTGTAAGGATACAGCAATATTACAAACTTGTCCAGTGCTATTGCTGGATGTTCTTTCTTTGTATCTTCTGCTCATTTAATTTCAGGTTTATTGTTTCCATTTTTTTTCTCAGTCATGTATTTGGATTTTTTAATATTGTAAAGAGCTAAATTACAGGACAGTGTATTCTCTTTGGAAGTAAATCAGTGACAGGTAAACAGAAGAGGATGGTATCCTGATCTGAAGCATAGAGGGCAGGCTGGTACCTGTGCTCCTGTGCTCAGGAGTCTTATTTACTTCACTGAATAGTGGGAAACAGGAGCAGCATGATGATTCTTGATTTCTTTAGTGGTCTTCCTTTCTTTGTCCCTTAGGGTCAGCTCTGCCTGAGAACAGAGTATCTGAATTCATACTGGAAAGAGAAGTGTTTCAGCTGTTGGTGTTTTGGGGACAGATAGGAAAAGTAAAATGTGTCTCACTAATGTAACTAAAATCCCAGATTTTTTGTCTTTAATGATTTATCTGCTATGAATTACAGCATTGCTGATAATGTTTTTCAGAAAAATTTGTAATAGCATAGCTCTGAGCATGCCCAGAAACAAAGGTTTTGTTCCTTGTTTGTTTTGCAGTTATGAATTCATTCATTCCTTCAGCAGAACAAATCTTGTTTTAATAAAATTAAGACTGAATATGCATTTTTGTAGTTTCTTTATTCTTGAAGTGAAATTTAACTTGGAGCTATCTGCCATAATTTGTTGTGGAAAGAACTCCAGAGAATGCTATGGAATAAGCTAGTACTGTGAAGGTAGACAGTCATAATTTAAACAGCTGTTCACAACTGTATGATATCTTGACTCAATGAAGTTTTTTGTTGACTTCAGTGAAGCCAAGATTCATCCTATTCTGTGCCAGCTGAAGCAATGACACCCTAGGATGGCATTGAAAAAGCACCAGGTAAGTTTGAAGTGTCTAACTTAACTTTGGCAGCATGAAACCAAGAAGCCCCAACTGCATGGCAAGCCAGATCCTTATAGAGCTTACTCTGTAACAGTTTTTTTTCAGAATGTGCGCTTAATAAGTGAGGGCAGTGACTGGAAGGATCATAATGTTAAGCAGCTTTCTACTTTATGCAAAATGGTTTGGTATCTCTGTAATCACAGACCAACTTGATGCATGCAGAACTGTCTTCAAAGCTGTGTGGAACAATACTTCTAAGAATATCTGATAGATAGAATATTAGAATACCTTGAACAGTAGAATACCTTGTTCTGTAAATTTAGTAGTCATTTGCTGTTTGTAATAGTGCTTGTTTAAACCAGCATGGTATGTTGCAGGAGCAAGGCACACAGATGTGTCAGTCGGATCAATAAATGGCTGAAGGGCATAGCTGTGTGGTTTTCTGAGGATTTAATAAGCCATAAAATTTCAGGGCATGCTTTGCAGTTTTCAGTCCATACTTGAAGATTGCTATGTATTATGTAGTTGGCTGAATGAAGTTATTACTGTGCCATCAAATAATGATTAATTAAAGACATAATTGTTCAGCCATCTAAACCTGGAGTTTCAAACATGATACTGTAGCCAAATTTTAAGTCAGGTGATTGCATCTTTCATGGGAAATATAAGCGATTAACAATATGCTTATAGAGTGTACAATGGAGATCCTGTCCAAATTGGCATATTTTAGACTTATGATGAAATTAATAGCGTAGTTTTAGTTCGCTTTGGATTCATTGGAATAATTAGTGTTGTTATTATGGTTCTGTGGTTCTGGAAGTCATAATTATTTTCTAGGAGTGCAGAAGCATTTTGGATGAAATATATTATTGCAGTTTGCATCAGCAATTCTAAACCTAGGCTCATTCTTTGTCAGTGTTCCGCCCTTAAGGAAAACTGAAAAACCATTCTTGCCAAATGCTAGCGTTCATAAAAAGGTTTTTAAATATCACACATCCTCAAATATAAAGATACTTTAATGTATTAAAGCTGGTCAGCCTCTCCTTTGCTGTGTCATACTGTTACTGTTCACACTGGTGCATCTGACAGTGTTGGTTATAGCTTGCTTAGTTATGATTAATATTGTTATGATTAATATTGTACAAACAAGTTGCAGAATCGAAATACACCCTTGCTTGCTCATGCAGAGAGCTTAGACACTGTGCTGGCCTGGAGATTGTGCTGTAAGAATTAGCAGCAAAGCTAATTATTATTGGCAAGACATGGTAGTTCTGATTGAATCTGAGGTCAGGATAATGTTGGAGTCAAAGTCAGCATATTTTCACCTACCATAATTAGTGACTGGTCATACAGCACTTTCTGTGGATGTAAAGAACTCTTAAGTGTTGAATATTACCAAGAATTATCTTCTGTATTCTTATTTTAGACATTATTGTTCAACGTATTTTTTAAATACATTGATACGTGTGTATTTTTGTGAATATACATGTGTATTTGTGTCATGGATAAGCACAATATTTTTTCTTTTTAGAGCTTAAAAGAGAACACTAATGAAATAGTATTTTACATATTTTTATTTTCAATTATACAGAGACTGTTCAATTTTTCTGTGCTTAGCATATTTCTATTTTCCTCCCTCACACTCCTCCATTTTAAAATAAGAATTTATCTGCAATGCAGAGTTCTCCATCTTTATTTTCTCAGAGTAGGGCGTGATGAGTGTCATTTGGCTATACCATGGATATAGTTTTATGTAATTCTGTAGTTATTGCATATGCCTTCATAACTATCTCTGCCTTTTCATGGAAGCTGTGAAGTGGAGCCAAGCATCCCTGTCTGTCCCTAGTCCTTCGGTCTTGTTTTATTGCTTACTCCGTTCTTCTCAAGCTCACTAGTGCAGCCAGTGGGTCAGCTCCTCGTTTCCTTTGTTTCATTTAGCTCTACAGTATGTTGGAAAACAAATACTTGAAATAGTTGAAACCATTTTCAACCAGTTTTTCCTGTAAGAAGACACTCACATTCTCTTGTGTGTGGGGAAACAAAAATCTGGCTTACATTTTGGCAAGTCTTGTGTTCTCACCATCTCTAAGCTTGCAGAACCACAGTAAGGGCTGAGGTTGGCAGGCACCTCTGGTGACCATCTGCTCCAGTCCTCTGCTCACAGCAGACTCAGCTGGAGCAGGCTGCTCAGGGCCATATCCCAGGGGATTTTGAGCGTCTCCAAGAATGGACATTCCTCTCTGGTCAACCTACTCCAGCATCCGACCACCCACTCCCTCACAGTTAAAAAGGTTTTTATCTCTGTGTTTAAACAGAGTTTCCTGTATTTCAGTCTGTGCTCAGTACCTCTTGTCCTTCTGCCATGCCCTGCGTGTCTGTTCACTGGCTGGCAGCTGGACTGCTGCTCGTGCTGTGTGTCTCCCGGTGTACTGGCACGGTCCACAGTGGCTGGGGAGAATAGCTGGCACTGAAATACTTGCCCAGCTGTGCCAGGGGAGATTTTCTTCAAGTGAGGAACCCAGCTTATAAAGGTGAAGGTGACTGTGACAAACAACTGTGCCAATGAGGACCTTTGGTTTTCCTGAGGTTTACCTGGCTTCTGTAGCAAAATGAATCCCCTAAAACAACTTTCTGAGACTCGATCCTTCTTTTTATCCTACAGGAGTTGGGTTGTTTGGTTTTTTGTTGGTTTTTCCTTTTTCCCCGCTAGATTTTTTGTTCTCTTTTGAATATTTCGAGTTCTATGGGTTTACTGACTGCAAATCTAAACCTTCATGTTTGTGTGCTACAATTATAAATTTGTTACAAGTCTATACAGTCCTTGTGTATATTCTTTCAATGTTTTTTTTCCTGTTTGCTTTTAGCTCCCTTTGCTGTTTATTGAGACTTCTGTATTGGTTTACACTGAGACAAATATTTTGTTCTACTTGGCTTAGTGTTAATTTGGTTTGATAAATATATTACAAACATGGTATTCAGGGTAACTTGCTGTGAGTTATTTCTTTTGGGCTTGTTTACACTATGAATTTTTATTGTTTTGCTTTTTTCTTTTGTATTGTATTTCTTGCCTGTGTTCGTAAGGAGTTTGTGTTTGGTTTCCCACTGCTGATAATTACATTAAATAGCTTTTGATGAGAAGGGCTGAAGGAACAGGAGTTAAAAGAGCCCTCTTTTGCTGACTTGTGCTGCCATTGCTTTCTCCCAAGCAGGCTAGTGGCATTGTGCAAAGACCCAGGCTGCATTAAGTAGTATTTTTATACTTTATCACTATCTCTCTCTCTACTCTGTAAGATACAGATATTTAGATTAAAAAATTTTGTAGAACAACTAAAACAGTAACATTAGATTAGCACACTTTGCTATTGCACTCTCTCCCAAATTTTATATGGAAAAAAACTTGATAGATTTGTATCAGAGAGATGAAGTTACAAACGTGCCTGGTGTGTGAGCTTGCACTGTTTGTCCCTCTTTTTTATGCTTAGGTTTATCTTTAAGAGGGCATTTTGTTTTCGCTTTCTATTTGTTTGAATACTGTGGTGTGTCTCTGCCATTGGTCTAAGTTCTTTCTTCTAGTCCCTCTTAGATAGGATGAGAGTGCTATATTTTTTCTTTGTAAATATACTCATTTCTCCTAAGTATTTATAGGGAAAGAATTAACATTTGCCAAATGGTGACTTGCAAATCTGAACTCCACTGTCATCAGTTTGTATTAACTTTCCAAATTCTTTAATTACAACTGAAGCAGTGGGGAAGACATGAGTTTGGAACTCACTCTGAAATTTTACGTGAAGTATTTAAGCTGTGATGGGTTTGAGTTCTTTTTCTCCTTTCTCTTTCTTCAGCACTGTTTTAAAGAGCTATTTTGTGCTTTTAACAATGTCTTGATAGTCAAAATGCTCAGACTATCAGTGGACTTAAAGGACTGAGTAGTGAAATTCAAGCACAAGTTGACTTGTTTTTAATTTTCATTTTCGTGTTTCTGAAACTTGGAAGTGAAGAGGAATATCACTTATATCACAGTTTCAGGTTTATACTTTCAAGGAAAAAAATTTTCTTTCTAAATTATGAATTCCTAAGATATTTGTATGCTAAGTGTGGATGCTTCAGGGAGGAAGTGGTGGTTTGTATTTTTATTTAAAGTAAATATTTAAACGTAATGCACTTGATGTAAGTGAAGATCATGTAGCATTTGAGATGTCAAGAGACCATTTTGTAAGCAGTGCATGGGAGGATACTTGCTCTTTTTCGGCCTTTTGTTATTATGTCACTTAAGGCACATAGGATTTTTCTCTTGCAATTGCAAAATGCATATGTATACTACACTGAAAATTAATGTTAGAAGAAGTAATAAGGGTCTGGAAACACACTTGGTTAAAAAAAATAATTGTTGCATATGGTGAAATATATGTATATATGAAAGGTCTTTATGGCATTCACTGTGTGATATCAAGGTTTTATCCATTCATATTTGTGCATTGTACAAATATTGTACAATGAGCTTATTTGTCAGCTAGGAAGTATCTAGTCAAAAGATGTTTGAAACAAATTACGTTGAAATAACTGAGTTTTTGGAAAGTTTGGATGTAGATCCTGATTTTGCAGTTTGAATAAGTGAATTTAATACATACAAAATAAACTTCAGTGTTGCTATGTCTGTTCCAGTCAAGGGAGGGCAATAGGACATGAATCCAGTAAGTTAGAGCCCAAATCATCTAAGAGCTAGCTTCTGTCATCAGCAAACTTCTGTCAGTTCAAGGGGATCTACTTTTGAGCTGCAACTGAAATCTGTAACATTTTGTGCTGATTCAGAGCCAGAGTGCTGCAGGTATAGCAGAATATTCATCCGCATGTTTGGGCTGAAATCAGTTGGTGTCAACACAAAAACCTTCCGTGTCAGAAATGAGCCTGGATCAGGTCCCAGGCAGCATGTACCACTGCACTATTCATACCCCAAGAATATTTGTTCATTTTACTTAAATATATAAATTATTTTGATGCACAGTTATCAGTAGTGAGAAAGCTTTACAACTACAGCAGACATGCCTGTCTCGTATTGGCCTTTTTAGCCACCAACGCGCTTGTGACAAACGTGGGTAGAGGCCTTTCCCAAATCTTCGTTCGCGAAGCCCAGCCATGATGATGACAGCAAACAGTAATTTCGACACGAGTCCACCTGCCTAACCCAGGAAGGTCAGTCATGCTACAGTTTCTTACCTGCTGCTTCCAATTAAGAATCTATTTAGCTTGCTTTTCTTCAGTGGCTTATGTGCTGGATAGTGTAAAATCAAAGGCCGCTTCCTATCATTCTGCCTTGAGCCAAAATGCTAATTCTTCCAGTGTTCTTAACTGGTGTTTTGATAGCATGTGTCACAACACAGGCGACTGCACAGCGAGGCTGCCAGTGTACGTTCTCCCAGCTGTGCAGCTGCCTCAGGCAAGCTAACTATAGCTTTGTTTTTGTGAGTGGTGTGTCAAAGCCATCTATTTATAAACCAAATTAGAAAATGCCTTGGAACTGTAGTTTTTCTTTCAGGCTTCACTTTCAGCTATACAGAAGCTTAGTATTCCATATTCATATATTTGGCTATAAAATTTAAACTTGTCTAAATAATAAAAAATAATATATTAAACAAAACAACCCCCTCCCCTCCATTAAATTATTAAAATTTAGGAATATAGGTATCAGTCATAAAACATTTTAAAATATTTTTATACCTTTACCCATAAGATGAATCATGAAGGATGTGGAGATGCACTAACCAAATAAAGAAGAGGCATATTTATTTTTTCCAAACTGGAAAAATGAGATAAAATACTTAAGAGGAACATTTTAAACATGTTCACTAGTTTGGACCTTCTTCAGTCAAATCAAGATGCACACTGACTAATGTTAGAGGTTTAACTGGTCTGGATGCTGGTCCAAATATTTGCTAGATATTTATGAGGATCAGGCCCTAGGTAACCTGAAATGAATATTAATAAAAATGGCATTCAACATAAATGGAGATCCTTGATCATGTGGAGATAAGCAACCTTCCAGAATCTACAAAAGAAAACAAACCCTCCAATTTGTTCTGATTTTTGGATCAATAAAAGGGCTTGACTTTTATTACTACTTTATAGGGGCCAGGATAAAGTTGTGGAGTTTAGATCTGGTTTACGTAGGTTGAACTTCACTAACCTCTTGTGGGTAATACTTCAGTTTGTAAGTAGCCAGCCTTTTCTCAGGGGAGCCAATAGTTTCCCATGAATAGGTGATGTTAGTAGTCCATGCAAATGGTATTGAAGTGTTTTCTTTATTAAATAATAGACCTCTCTCACAGATTAATCTCCTATAACTAAACATTTTCTTTTAAATATAAACGGCTCTGTACCACTTTTAGAACACTCAGATTACTTTGTTAAATTATTAACCAGTTTTTATCATCAGTAGGGGAGTTTTTATAGAAATGAGAACAGGATCTTACTCACTGGTTATTTTTAAAATGTGCCAATGTGAAGCCTTGTACTTGTGACAAGGCTCATGAAGCTTAACAGAGCTGTTGTACAGATTTTAAAGGACTTAAGAAAATTAGAGATAGAAAAAATTCTTTTCAGGCATAAAATTCCATCCAGGTTTGGTCCTTACAGCATATTTGATAGTCTACTTCTGAAATCAGTGGATGTTGAAGCTGCTTAGCAGGTCTTTGTAAGTTTTTATCATGTTTCAGGATACAGGTAGTAGGCTGTGAATGTTGGTGTCCCCCAGGGATCAGTGTGGGGCCCAATATGTTTAATATCTTTTAGTGGTGATTTAGATGAGGGGATTGAGTCTACCATCAGCAAATTGGCAGATGACACTAAGTTAGGGGGGAGTGTCGATCAACTGGAAGGCAGGAGGGCTCTGCAGAGGGACCTGGACAGGCTGGAGAGTTGGGCTGATTCCAACGGGATGAGATTCAACAAGGCCAAGTGCCGGGTCCTGCACTTTGGCCACAACAACCCCCTGCAGTGCTACAGGCTGGGCACAGAGTGGCTGGAGAGCAGCCAGGCACAAAGGGACCTGGGAGTTTGGACTGACAGGAAGCTGAACATGAGCCAGCAGTGTGCCCAGGTGGCCAAGAAGGCCAATGGCATCCTGGCCTGTATCAGGAACAGTGCGGCCAACAGGTCCAGGGCAGTGATTCTTGCCCTGCACTCAGCACTGGTGAGGCCACACCTGGAGTGCTGTGTCCAGTTCTGGGCCCCTCAGTTTAGGAAGGACATTGAGGTCCTGGAGCAGGTGCAGAGAAGAGCAACTAGGCTGGTGAAGGGACTCAAACACAAGTCCTATGAGGAGAGGCTGAGGGAGCTGGGGTTGTTCAGCCTGGAGAAGAGGAGGCTCAGGGGAGACCTCAACACTCTCTACAACTCCTTGAAAGGAGGTTGTAGCCAGGTGGGGGTTGGTCTCTTCTCCCAGGCAACTATCAGTAAGACAAGAAGGCATGGTCTTAAGCTGTGCCAGGGGAGGTTTAGGTTAGCTATTAGGAAGAAATTCTTTACAGAGAGGGTAATCAGGCACTGGAGTGGGCTGCCCAGGGAAGTGGTGGATTTCTATCCCTGGAGGTTTTTAAGATGAGACTGGATGTGGAACTTAGTGCCATGGTCTAGTAACCATGATGGTAGTGGATCATGGGTTCGACTTGATGATCTCAGAGGTCCCTTCCAACCCGGCTGATTCTATGATTGATTCTATGAAGCAAGGGGAAAGCTGGTATTTAAGTCTTAATTTAACGGTAAGTATTTACTGCCTTGACACAGGACAAAGGTTGGCAGAGGCTGTATGTCATCTCTCTCTTCTGCTTCTTCTATTATTTGCACTAGGGGCTGCAGGTAGAGAAGCACTGAGATCCTGTTTTGCTCAACAGGAGGAAGATCCACATGTAGGGGTATAGCTAGTGAATTACTGTTGACTAAATATTTGGAAGTCCTTACTCCAAGCTCTCCATGATTTACATGGAGGATACCAATGTACCTGCTATCCAGCAATTCCAAATCCTGAGCTAGTGGAGTAGGGTCAGGTGTGGAGAAGTCTCTGTAATGATATCTGCCAGATCCTGAGCAGCTCAGCTTCTGAACAGGAGACATAGGCTCTTTCAGAACTGTAGCTCCATCCTCTTTGGTAGGCAACTGAAAAAAACCCGAGTCTGTTTTGCTCCAGACTGGAATGAAACAAAATGCAAGAATATATCAAAATCTGCCAAAAAAATGAAATTACCTTTCTGCAGAGTACAGTTTATCTGTTGTTGTAACTTAAAATATTTTGGTGAAGGATGGTGTAGCAAATGAGAGTTGAGAGAATATGGGCCTCTCTTTCTCCAAGCCCTACAGCATTACTTTTTCCAACTAAATTTAGAAGTCTCTGTTTTATACTTCACAAGCCTGTTCCAATTGTCCTATTCAGCAGGTTAATCATGAAACTATTTGCTGAATGAGTATGGATGTCATGAAGGTGATTTGTGAAATCTCTGAGAACTTGCACTACTTGGCCATTTTTAACTACTAGTGTCAGTGTGCTCAAAGTCAAAATTTAAGATTCAGTAACATCACTCTCTGTGTCTTACTATGCTGTGTTGCATTTCTGCTTTTTCTTTTTGCATGATGCAAAAACGTATTTTATTTTCAATGGAAAATTACTAAATTTCAAAATTGTGTATGGATATGTGCTTTGTGCTGTTTATATAGCAAAATGCTCTTGTGACATTGGCAAGGCATATTCGGCAGATGGTTGGGGAGAGTCTAATCCTTTCCCTCTTGGCACAAGGAATGCTAATTGTGCCTGGAGCAAAGAGCCTTCTAGATATTCAGCTGCTTTTCCTATTGGGGCAGAAATGTCTGCTGGAGAAGGTAATGGAAAGATCTCCATGTAAATTCCTTGAGGACATCTTTACTGTAAAAAAAAAAAAAAAAGGTAAGAAATCTCTACTATCTTCAAATGTCAATTGGAAAAGCAACAGGCCTTGCTGTCGGCCTAATGCAGATCATACCAAGGATTCATGCTGAGTGGAGCTTGGGTTTGCCAGGATAAGTGGGAAGAGATTACAACTGCTTCCATCAAAACAGTCAGTTTTCAGGGGAGGCAGCAAAGGATATCTCTATCTTCTCCTGACACAGCCATCCGAGACCTGTGAACGTGGTAGGAGGGTTACCAGATGAGCATTTGGCACTTCTTGTCTCATTATTTTAGTTCCATTGAATTGACAGTGAAACATTGAAGCAGAGGAGCCAGAAAGAGACCAGGAAAAACACCACTTGCCTGGCACTGGAAAATCACTCAATGAAACCTGAGACATTCCACTGTGAAAGCAACCCAGAGAGCTCCTGTCCTCCCAGGTCCTTCCAGAGCAGTTCAAATAGGGAAGACAACCCTAGTGCTGACCCGAAGTCTTGTTTGCAGCTGCCTCGATTCCAACAGCGACATGACAGGAAACCAAGGAGTGGGAAAGACAAAAGAATACAGTGCTCACCCTAGCGCCTGCTGAGGCCTGACTGCCCTTACTGAGTTGCTACAGCTACTGAGCCCTTCTCTGCCCCTGCCCCACCACTCAGCACAGCAGTAAGCGTGAAAGGCGACCTGGCTGCAACAGTGAGTCTGATGTGGGGCTGCTCCTTCCTGATCTGGCTGGCAGCAAGGACTGGGAAAAGGCAGAGAGAAGCTGACTAACATCTTCACTGGCAGTGAGATTTCCTCCAAAGGAGAGATGGCAGCGGACCAGAGAAGGAGCTGAGTGCCTGACCCATATACCTACCTGTGAGCATGTGGTGGGGAGCCTTCTGGGCTGTTGGGAGGGAGCCAGTCACCTGAGGGCCTCCTTGTCTTTGTATTTCCAGCAAAGGCCTTCACATCCAAACCCTGCAGGTCTTGGGTGTGATGCTTAAGCACTTTTCCCTGTGTATCCTCGGAGTCTTTCACCCAGGAACTTACTCTGTCAAGCTGAGTCTCACCAAATAAGCCCCCCCATCCCCGCCCAAGCCTGTCCCCAGAAGGTGGATGCCACATGGCAACCCAGCATCTGGAGTTGCTTTGTGGCAGTGAGCCATCTGGGACAATTTCCCTGCCCACAGGTTACATGGGCAGTATTGACCTGTTCTGGCTGGTATGGTGGCATTAGCCAAAAAGAAATCCCAAAGGAAGATTGTTATTTACCCAATATCTGTGCTTTTTAGAAGTTAAAGTTGTTACTACCTGCTATTTGCCATCTTAATACTCTGAATATACCAGCTGCTAAAGCTTCTGTGCTGACTCTTTTCACTTGTTATTCGGTCTCATTTCTACTCACAACCATACTGGGATAAGCTCTCAGGTCCATTGCTCCTGAGCTGTGCCACTGCTGCTGGGGGCCCTGCAAGGTGCAGCACCAGGACTGTGGTGGGAGCAGCTGAGAGGCAAATGTGGCATTCCAAGCTGCAGTAACAAACTGGGAAATATGCTATCTGCACACTTGGATAGCGTTCCCCTGCTGTGTGAGCACATTATTTCCTCAGTGACCTAGTTTTATGAATAAAAAAGTCTTCCCTCTTCATAACTATAGCAACAGAGAAGTCTATTAATGTTTGCCACTATAAAGGAAAGGTTACTGTGTCTTAATTTTACTAGGTTGCTTTAAAACCTATAAGATTTTATGGAAGTTGGAGATGGCTTGTGATCAACTGTCAGTTCTATGTGCACGCTTCTTCGAGAAATGAGTCTGTAGGGATGACTCAGGCTTGGCAACAAAAGATGTTCCCTCAGTAGAAGTTACATCTGAAAATGTGAGACTGTTTCTTCATTGCTCTCTTGGAGAGGAGGGGAGGGGAAGATTGCTAGGATGATGATGAATATTTTAAATTTGAGCTCTCAGTTCAACTTCATGACAGCTCATATCAGCCAAATAACATTTTCTACCCTGACTAAATAAGCAACTGGATAAGCATATTAGTGCTTCTAGTACAGATTCTAGTTTTGGCTTTTCAACTCGTTGCCTTCACACATATGTCTGGGACCAAAAAGGGTTCCAGAAACCTGCATTTAAATGTCACTAGAAGCTTATTAGTATGCTTATCTAAGCCAACACTGAGGGCTCTTTGCGTATGCCCACATCTGTAAGGACTTCTCTTGCACTAGAAATTACTAAATGCACTTGAAAACCAGAGAGGTGCAGGTCCTAGGAGGTAACACTGATCTAGTTGTTGCTGTGCAGTGTAGATTGAGAATGTTGAATTTAAAACAATTAGGCTCAAGAAAATAGGGTCATTCTTTAGCTATCATAAAACAGGGTGATGTTGTGAACTGTACTGCTGAGTGGCCAAACTTCCTGAACCAGAAATAGAATTGCGCAGATTTCTTGTGGTTGTTACTTAGCAAAATAATACAAAAGAGATAATATAATTCTGATTACACTGCTTTTGTTCTAAGAATTTTTAAAAATTTTTTTATTACAGTGACGCCCCTTGTTCCTATCCTTTCAGCTGTTGTTATTTCCATCCTAATGTTTGTAGGTGGTATAATGTTGTGAAATACTTTTGTGTTGCTTAAACAGTCATCAAATGATGGCAAAGACTATTTAGAAGTAGTTTTCTCTTCTAAAAGAAAAGTCAATTTATCTATAAGCAGAGTGAGGAAAAAGGGCATTTTGTGCTCAGCAGGATCTCTTTGGTAAATGGAAGTTTCAAGGATTATGCAACTATGTTGGAGAGCAACATAAATTTTGGGATGGGGCTAAAATAATGTTTAATAAAAAGAGGCAGAAAAGCACTCTCCAGTGGGAAAGGCCTTGAATTACCTTTGGCTGTCAGAGGTCAGATTGTCCTTTGGACTGTGCAGTTAATCTGCTTTGTACCTTTGGGCATGTTTCCTGCTGTTTAATGCTTCAATCCATCAAGCTCTGCCAGTTGAAGCATATTTGTTTATTTATTTAAGAAATTATTTTGCAATCCAAGCTCCACATGAGGTATCAGCACATGAGAACAGTAATAAAAATTAGGAATAATTCAAGTTTCTGTGAGTAAATACTTTAATTTGCAGTCCTATGATTCAATTTTTGTGTACGCATTTGATATGAGAATAGGTTTTGGTCTGAAATGCAATTTAGTCAGCAGTGAGCTTTTTGGTTTGTTTTTGTTTCTTTTTTTTTTGGTTCTTGTTCAGGCACTCGATGCTTGTAATGCTTTGATTATCAGCAAACTGGTCCCTTTCAGCTACAAGTAGGAGCAGCTAATTTTCTGGAGTTGCTTGCAATAAGCAAATATTTTCTGCTGCAAGTTAATGCACTCCTACGGTTTTCTTCATATTTATGTGAAATTCTTTAACTGTGATATTGTAGATGGTGCAACTAAACCTTCATTGGAGGTATGAACTGCTTTTGGAGACATCTCACTTTGAGCAGTAGCTGGCACTTGTGTGCACACAGACAACAGTGCCATCCCCCTTTTGCTCATCTGCAGCAAGAAGTAGTTTTGGCATTGTTATGCATTGAAGCCTTTGGCTTCTCAAGGCAACAACCTTGAGAAAGGAAGTGACCTCTTTCCTTATTTATGGGGCTTCTGGTGCCCACATGTAAAAAACAGGATGAAGAGATGAGAAATTGAAAAGTGGTTAATGATGGAGCATTTCTTAGCTGTAAGGTATGGATGGAATTAAGAGAGAAAAGCAAATTGATTATTTCCTCATAAGAAGCAATTTTCTAAGTAATAACAGAAAAAGTTGATTTTGAACTATGAGTTTTGAATAATAAACCTGTTCTTGGCAGAGAGGAGTATAGGAAAACTAGCACTTTTTCAATCATGCTACATTTCCATAGTAACAACAAATAATAATGTGTGTTTAAACTTATGGTTAACTAGTGGGATAAGCAATTCCAGAAAATCATGGGGAACATATGCTTATAAAGAAATAATAAGATCTTTGAAGGGTGACTAAGTGTGAGTTCATGTGGGTGAGAGGAAAAATGGAAGCAGCGGGGTAGAGAACATAATTTCACATCCTTCATGGGATATGGACAATCCACATGGTCAGGCTGTGTGTGGCTCCTGTGGGTGTGAGAGAAGAGTATCCGCTTCCATGTTTGTGAGGACTTGGAAATCTAAAGATTTGTGGCTGGGATTTTTGTCCAGAAAATTAACAAGAAGCCTGAGGGGTTCATGCTACATTTGGAAAAGACTGTTTGGTCTTATTTGCATTTGTACAAAGATGAAAAAGCAGAAGAAGCAAACCCCTGAAGTATCTACTGCATTATAGCACTGGCAGCTTGAGTCCAGTAATTCAGTAAAATATTGTTGGACTGTGATTTTCTGTGCTTTGGGAGACTGAAAATTTACTCAGTCTTCCATGGGAAGCAAGAATCTGCTTAAGGAACTAACAGCAGAAGTTAGGCAAAACATTCGCTAGGATCTGTGCATAATTTTGATGCAATGTTACAAAACATCCGTGTTGATGTTACCAGATGCTCTCTTTGGCAGATATATCATGAGAATGACCAAATCTGTGACTGACCTCTTTAAAATTTGGGAATCCATAGGTCCAGACTGATTGGTGGGAAAAAGGTAAAAGAGGACTTTCTTTGGTTGTATATAAAATGTGTAAGGATATTAGTTTAGCAGGTCTTTGGTGTGGGGATCATAACACACCAATCTGCGAACCACGTCCAACACTGCAAGTTGTTTATGTGAGAAAAAATGTATTTTATAACTCAAAAGTGTTGGGGACACTCTAGGATGTCAGTACAACAGTTTGATAATACTTTGCACTGATTTTTCTTAAAGGTTCAGGCCATCTCTCTAGGGAAACTATGATTAAATGTTTTAGGCTTTCTGAGGAATCAGTGCCAAAGCCTAGATACAGCCTCAAATAGGAATCTTTCAAGATAGCATGTTTTATGTCTGATTCATCTCTATGCCTAATTAGGAAAGAAGCTGGGAAACTGGTCCAAATTTGTCTGTGAAGAAAAGGCAGGATGCCTAATTGGATATAACAGTTTCTAGGTTTTTTTTTTTCCCCCTGTTTCGTAGAGCTGCATTTTATAGAAACACCAGGATTTTCCCCATCTGATGAGCATTGCTGCTTCTCAGCATTTTTACCTACCTTTTATAGCTTAGGATGACAGCAGTGATGACACCAGCATCAGGACAGGTGTCTCTGCTGAATTCAGGTCTGTATAGAAGACAAGACTGTGTACCTGAGCAGCACCTCAACACTTGCCTATTATTGAAGGAAAAATATATTTATTTTTGGGTGAACATTAGAAAAGAAACTATAACACCTTTAAATTCTGCATGTCCGTGCCCAGTGAACCATATTCCAAGTAATAGTAGCTATAGGCAGTAAGCTCCTTTTCCCAAGGAGGTTTAATAGCTCAAACCTGCACTGTACTGCCGTGGCTATATTCCTTCTGCTTCTCAAGCTAATGCAGCCTTTTCTCTTTGGGGCCTCTCTGTGCTGAGAGATGTTTTCAACTTTAGTCTCATGAAATTTTCACCTACCACTTGGGCTTAGATGCTGTGAGCATTGGGAGCCTGGTCATTTTTACCAACAGGGGGAAAAGCTATTAGTGCTAGCGTTGGCATGAGAACAAATGGGTTTCTGTTGGGCATGAATAAATTTAGGCTTGGAAGTAGGAGGATTTACTTAGTGATTCTAACCACGAGCTTATGAAACAGGTTTCCAGTGGTAGTAGAAGGGCAAACCCCCCAATTACTTTTAAATACAATGTATGGACTGTACAATGGATAGCCAGTGGTAGCTGGGGGCTGCACTTGATGACTCCAGAGATCTCTTGCAGTCCTCTTCTGCCCTGTACAAACGTGTCAGAGAATGAATGATGATATCCTCCCTTCCCTTTCCAAAGGTGCTCTGGAATAGCTGCAATCTAGCTTTTTTAGAACCTACCACTCGGAAATGTTTGATCAGCTGTGGCAAGTCTTTGGGATATGAACTCAATGTATTTATTTTGAAGGATATAAAAATCAAAGTACATATTTAAGTAAGATTTCCCCTGCCACCCCATCTTATTTTCCTGACATTGCTTTTACATTTTACCTCACAAAAGTGAAACAAGCTAGCAAGAAGGAGGCTGCTGTCACAGCCACAGTTAAAAGTGCTTGCTTATCAGAAGAGCAGCATTTTTTTTCCTGCTGGTGGCATATGTTTTACTTGCTAAGTATATCTGTATCAGAACAGTTGACAATTGTGTTCTAGGTAACCTCACTGACCAGCATGTTTCTGCTGCTGCTCTATCTCTCAGTAATAATTTGGACAATATGGTGAATAATTGGAGCTTTTTGTATCGTAATATTTCCATTGATGGCATAAACCCTCACTGCAGTATCTTGTATGAAATTACCTATATGTGGTTGTTTAAACAGTGCTGAGGAATCCTACTAAACAGCTTGTAAAATCCTTTGCCTATGAATGCTTAGTTAATTATACAAGAGGACACGGTGAATTAATTCTGAAATTAGTCTGTCATGGTTTGTTCAAAATAATTTTTCCTGCAATCAGAATTAAATGATTGATGCCGAGTTGCACCTGGATACAACTTGAACTGCAATTAATGAACCCTCTGACCCATTCGATATTAGCAGCCCAGCTCTGTTCCCTTTCCTTTCCTGCTGAACATTGGTAAGATATATTCTTTTTATAATCTTACTTTCTTCACTTGACCTCAACCTTAACATTTCACAGTGGTGAGAGGAGGGGGCTGGCAAGTATATCCTAATTACTGTGTAAAATCTACCCTGAAGTGGAACATAGAGTACTCGCAAAAGAGTTCATTTGGGCAGTACCTCTGGTGAACAGAGTTATTAATGATGATGTGTACACAGATCTTGGTAAATGAGTGATAGTTCTGTGAGAAAACTGGAATTTTTACTGTATTTTATAGTATTTTTTTATAGGTTTTTTTTTATAGTATTACTGTGTTTAAAATAGTGTTATGCCCAATATTGTACATAGTTACACTATTGTACATGGAGGGGAAAACTGGGTTTAGGGCTCTGTTGAACTACAAAGTAAGTAAGGAGAAAGCTCTTCCTCCTGAAGTGCATTAGGTTGAAATAAAGAAGATGAAAAAGTGAAGACTAATGGAAACCCAGTTCTGTTAGATCTACAGTTTGAAAAGTGATGCTTGCTTCTGAAGAATCTAGAGTCAATGCTCTGTTTCCTGAACCTGTCTTTTGCATTTTTCACATTACTGTATCACTTACTGCTTCCTCCCCACACACCCCCTCAGTTGCTAAAAAGTATTTAAAGAACCTAAAAGAAACAGAATAAACGAAAAGTACTTATTTTTGTGACTAAATACTGGTTTGCTGCTGCATTGTTAGGTGGTGGGATGTGTAGCAAGAGATGGTCTTATAATTAAAAAAAGTATTCTAACAGCCCTTCAAATAGCAATATTCTCTCACTCTGCTGACTGAGGAACCCTTTGAGAATAGCTGAACATGACGAATCGGTGAGTATTCAAACATGTATGATTAAGAAAAGAAGTTATACTAATGCAATGCATTGTTCATTGCAATTATCAGGTTTTCTTCTAAGTATAAATTATCCATACTTACACTGCATATGATATAAAGTAAAGAAATATGGGTGACATGAAGTTTCAGTTCAGCTTTGTCTTAGCTGTTAACCCCCTGTTGAGAAACAGAGAATGGATACCACAGATTACAGGTTATGTGGATTAGTTGTGTGCCAGCTAATGAGGGTCTATTGTTAAATGTCCCCTATGTAATTACTGCTTTTTAGACTTGCAGTGTGCTTGGTGCCCCTCCTAGAGCTCTTAGATTTCTTCTGTTATTTACAGCACTGGCGGGGTTATTTGTTACTGCAAATAAAAAGGAAATTTCTCTTAACAGAGATCTGTAATTTTGTCCTGTGTCTGTACAGCACAGAGCACAGCAGGTCACTGGCCTACGGCTGAGCCTGCTAGTGCTACAGTAATATGAATAAATCATAATCAGACGTGACTACTCGCCTTCCTTGAGAGCAGAGTTCAGCAATGGCTGCTTCTGCTGTGCCGTTTGTGCTGCCTGCTCCCCATGGCATTTGTACCCTTCATCGCCCGAGGTCAGTCAGGAGCTGCCCAATTGGTGTCACCTGTTATTACCAAAGTGACTGACTGTGCTAGTGCTGCTATGATAATCCACGCTTCTGGTATTTTGTTTTCAGACACCTGCAGTGCAATCTATCTGGGATTATTTCATAGTAGCTTTCAAACTTGAAAGCAAGTTTAAAGAAAAAAAAACAACACAAAAAGCAGCTGTCATTCCTAGTGGGGTACTTCATCTTGAGCTGATTATGCTCGGTGAACTGCATATGACCATCTGAAGGTCTGTAGCAGGTTTATGAGGCACAGCTTGAACTACATGCCCAGGGCCTGAGAGACTAGGCATGTCTGCTTTATATGGTTATTCAGGTTATTACTTCTGCTGCAGGCTTGTATGTGAGTTAAAAGAACTTTAGAAAATCTTTACCCTAGACAACCTTGGTAGAAAGAGGCAATCATTATTTCCTCTGCTCAAAATCTGGCCACCAAAATTAAGAACTGATTTTTTCAGAGCAGATGTTTCTAGCATTCGTCATTGCTAGTCTGGGGGTTTTTTTTCACATGTAGTGAAAGTTAGTTTCTGGATTTCTTTTCCTAACTGCATGGTCATTCTACTCTTTTGTTCTTTGCTCTAAAATATTTTTTAATTGTATTTATTTATTTTAGATCTAGGTGCACCGACATAACTGATCCTTTGATCTGTTTATATGTTTATGGGAAGAAACAGGAGCTGCTGTTGGTTGAAATGTTCTAGTGATATGTAATGATGAGGAACAGCTGGCCTGGGTGGGCTGCATGGAAAATGTCTGGGAGCATGAGTCTTAAGGGAGACCATTTTATATAGAAAATTGATACAGCTTTCTCCCTAGACCCAGAGAAATCCTAAGGGACGTTTCCTGTTCTTTTTCACACCTGGCCATCCCATGGGTCTGTCCCTTCTATGTGTTTGTCTGCTGTCACACACCTAGATTTGAGTTTCCAGAAGCAGCATCTATTTGCCGAGCATGAGAACTCAGAATTAACTTTTTAAAAAAGGAATAGCGCTACTGCTATGAAGTAGTCTGCATGGTAGTTTTGATCTGCTTATATTTTTTAAATTAAAAATGATAATTAATTCAGGCTGGAATGTAGAGAAAATTATGTGAAACAGAGAAAATTCCTATCTTTCTGGAAATCCATGTGGTATACACTCAGATTAAAAAGAATAAAAATACAAAGCAATATCCAGAAAAAAAAAAAAAGGAGAAACATCTTTATTTCCTCAGCAGCAAGACTTGCACCAAAATGAAACATATCTATTCTTGGATATTAGAAGTCTGCTGGGCAAAATGTTTGCTAAGAACTCCATATCTAAACTTGTCTCTGAACTCTGGTTTTCTGATTCCTTAAGTCATGGAATGAATACAAAGCAGCAGATTCCTCTTCTCATGTCTCTTCGAAGTTATTTTTATCTTTGCAACTATTCTTCATATTGGTGGTTCACCCCAGGCATGCTGGACTGAAGTATGAGAGGTACTATTCACTGCACAGAAATGCACTAATCCTTCTGTTCATGGTCCAGGCTGTCTGCTGCTGAACACAGCAGGCCAGAGCAATTTACACCAGGTCACAATCTGACTATGCACCTCACTGCAGTCCTTCTCTTTGTTTATTGTACACTTGTCCATTTTCTTTGTCAATATACGCACAGGTTTTTTGGTAACATTTGGTTCTCACCTCCACACCCACTTAATTGCAGGTAGGCTGCAGTCCGTAAGGATGAGTGGGGTCACAGGGACTGTAGAAGTGAGAGGGTGGGATGCAAACTATGAGCTGGAGACGTTGGGAGGGAGCGGAGGGGAGCCTGGAGCTCCACAAAACGCTTGGAGCAGGAGCTGTTCCTGGGAAGGGTCCCTTGCCTCCCTCTGCAGCAGCTGGGGATTGCTAGCTGTGAAATGGCTCACTTGCAGAACCGCCCGAGGCGCGGCGACCCGCCTGCCCCTGCTCTCGGAAGAACAAGCTGACCCCGCCACTGTTTCACGTCTCCGGACCCTCCTCCCAACTTTCCTCAGGGCTGCCGGATTTCAAAGTAACTTCACTCTGCGCTAAAGCTCTTTAAAATAATTCCCAAGCCGGGCTGTTCGCAGCCATTCAGCCCGTCCAGGCGCACCCGCGGGGCCCCACGGCCGGGAGCGGCTTGTGCGCGCAGCTGGCGGCGGTCACCCCGCGGGCGGGCGGGCGGCACCACCTGGCTTCTCGGCGGGACCCGTGACGGGCGAGGCGCGCCCCGCCCCGCCCGATCCCATCCCATCCCATCCCGGTGCGCGGTCCCGGCGGTCCCGTCGGCAGCACATCGGACAGCGGCGGCCCCGCCCGGCCCCGTGCGCGCGTGCGCGGGGCCGCGGGGCCGGAGGCGGGCGCGGAAGGTGCGCGCGCTGCGCCGCCCGCCCGCCCCCGCGCTGAGGTGCCGGCGCTGTCCCTCACGGCGGCGGCGGCGGCGGCGGTGGCGGCGGTGGCAGGAGCCGGACGGGCGGTGCCGCCGCGGGGACCCGCCCGCCCCGCTCCACCCGCGCCCCCCGGGCACAGCCCGCCGGCCTGAGGGCTGTGCCGCGCTGCCCCCCCGCCCCGGGGCGCTATGAGCCATGAAGCCGCCCGGCAGCATCTCCCTGCGGCAGCCTGGCTGCGGTGGCCGCTGCCGCCCCGCGCTCCTGCCGCTCCTCGGCCGCCTCGTCTCGCTGCTCCTGCTCCTCCATGGCTCCTCCTGTCCCCGGGCCCGCGCGGCTGCGGCGGCCGCCGGTGGGTATGGTGGGGGTGTATGTGTGTGTGTGTGTGTGTGTGTGAGTGTGAGGTGTCTGCGGGCCCCCGTCCCCCGCCATAAACCCTGGCAACATCCATTTACCCTCAACCATCCTTTCATCCCTCCCCGCTTCCAGCTTGGTGTCCGTGTCTGCCGGCGTGTGTAAACCCGGGGCTCGGCTGATATTCCCTTGGTTTGCTTGCACGAAGGAGAGGTACGTGCGGTGCCGGTGCTGCAGTGTGTTGGGCAGGGATGCTGTGCGTGGACAGCCGCCGCTGAGGGATGCGACACAAAAAGCTGGGGTGGGCTTTGTGTGTGTCACGGCGCGTGTGGACGGGGATCTGCTAATTTGTCAGTTCGGAATCGGATTTTCTTGTGTTGCTTTGTTGTTTATTTGCTCTTGATTGCACGTAGATGACATGTGGAAGGTGAATGTAGCCGGTTTGTGCATCGTGTTGTTACTGTTATTACACTGCTGTTACATTGTAACATTGTTATGTCGTTACACTGTGTTGATTGACTGTATCTTGAAATTTTAATGAGGAGGGATACAGGATTTCGTTTGAAAAGCTGCTACCGAAGAAAAGAGCTCTTGTCAAAGTTAAAAGAAGTAGAAATCAATTCACCTTACATAATAGGAAGTTTAGCATTCAGTGCACATGGAGTCTGAATTCAGTTTGTCGTAGAAACATGGGGAGTATTCTTAGCCTTTTGTCGATTTTTTTTTTTTGTGAGAGAATTTAGCTGTCAAAAAAGGTGTAGGGCTTAACTACATATCCATTAAGGGTTTTTTGGAGGTTGGGAGGCATTAAAATATTTATAATCTGTGTATGCATATGATAATATACATGCAATAAAATGATTTCAGAAAGAACATTATTTATTTAATGTGTGAAAAATGAATTGGATCTAGCTCAATGAGTAAGCTATCTTTTTGTTTGCTTGAGTGATTAGTAAAATGTTAGAAAACTGCAAGCAAATATGTAGCTTTTTAATGGAAATAAACACATTCTGCCATCTAAATTATGGTTGGCATATCTTTCTTCCCCAGGCCTGCATTGGAATGAAACAGCAAGCGGTATAGAGGGAGAACTGGCAGATGAAGAGAATACATTTCAACAGAGTAACAGCAGTAACAGTAAAAATAACAGCTACAGCAATGCAATACAGAAAGAAATCACACTGCCTTCAAGACTAATCTATTACATCAACAAAGACTCTGAGACCCCTTACCATATCCTCGATACTAGGGCAAGGCACCAGCAGAAACACGACAAGGTAGAGTAAAAAGAGGCTCATCTGCAGAATTTTCAAAACAGTGATGTGTAGTGTTTAAGTCTGTGTGTGTTTAAGTCTGTAGATCTTCGAGACTTAGTGGTGGTCCTTACCACCATTTTTAGGAATTAAAGGAGGACACGTAATTAAAGCAAGAGTGTAATTTCCCTTGTGTTAACATAAAAATAATTATTTTCAATTTCAGGATGGTTCAGAAGCTGAACTGTAGATAAAACGAATGGGAATTATGCAAATTTGACTTGTCTGATCAGCACAGATTCTGGTGTTTTCACTTCTGGTATACCATCATCAGCAAAATGCTTCTTCCCAAATAGCTCTAGACTGCAGAAATGCCTGCACAGGGAGCTTCTTTAGAATCCTGAACTTGCAGCATGAGTTACTTAGCTTTGGGTGTACCATGCACTGCCTAATAAATGCAGTATTAGTTTCCTGCCAGTGTATGACCACTGAAGACCACTGTAAAGTGTTACCATTTTTTGTCAAATAATACCCTCATTCTTAATTTTTAATGACAAGATCTAATATTCCATTTTGAAATTGTGTGGAATTGAACAAACCTTGGCTTTGTGGAATAACTTGGTAACAAAGTAAATGTGTCTAAATTATGTGACTCAGGATGTACCCTTTAGAATGATTCCATCCTATTTTTATGAATTTTTATTTAAAAAATTAATTCCTTCCTCCAGGATAAAAGGTAAACTGAAGGTAAAGATGGTTTGAATAGGAAGAGATTACCATGGTAGACAAGAGACAGCAATGCAGATCAGTGTGTATGGTATTACTGAAGGACTTAGCTATAATGGAGCTCCTACCTGTTAAATTGCATTTCTCTTGAAATTTTAAACAATGAATTTAATATGCATTATATATGCTTCTGTTGATATTGATTATGTGCCATTTCAGATGTGGAATTAATATGGAGGCACTGAATAATCTTTGAAAAAAAAAAGATGAGATAGTTGTATAGTTTTGAGGTTTTAAAAGGAAGAGGGGTTTCTTCCTAGCTTATTATTACATGGATACCACTATGTGCCTTTGGATGCATCTAAAAGCACCAATATGTTATGGATGGCACAGAAAAGCTCTTTGATTGTTGGAAACGATCAAGATACCTAAGAGAATACTACATTCAGAACTAATACCCCTTTAAAGTGAGACCAGTTTTTAAAATACACTTAAAACACTAGGGGCTTGCTGTTCCTCTCTTTGGAGATGGGTGTGGGAAGAAAGGAATTTACAAGTGCTTGCAGACCTGCCTTTGGGAATAATTCTTCCTCCGTGTTTCTAGCTGTGTTTTTTTGTTGGGAAGCCATAGAGGAGAATATCCACCAATCTCTTCGCTTACCCAGCATTGCCCACAAGAACGTTGCTGCCATTGCCTATCCTTCCTATGCCCTACCTTGTATCTACCTGTTGGGGTAAAGCTCTGCAGAAATGGGTGCTGACAGAATGGGTATTGATTTCCTTGAGCATGCTTGCTGCTGAGTATTCTGTAAAGTGGATCTTCTTTCTACTCACTGTGTCCCTTTTAAGCACAGGGAACGCTAACGCTGCAGTTTTTCCCCGCAGAAGGGTTCTTTAATCTTGAGTCTTTATGAAGAGTGACACTATGTTGACTTCATTCTTCTGGAATGAAATATCTATTGTTTTGATCCGTTTAATAGAAGGAAAGGGTGGATTATGTTCATTGTCTGGATGGATTTTTGCATGTCTTGCTTCCAGATCATCATACTTGACACCTTCACCCCGAACTTGCATCTTGTACCTTTCCTTGCATGAAGCAATTTCTTTGCCCTTTCATCTATTTTACCAATAATATAATAACAAATATTTTGTTCTGCTTTAGTTATTTTGTTCTGTTTACTATAACCTTCTCTGTGGAGCAATAATTTGGGACAGGGGAAAGTCTGCCAAAGGTATAAAACAAAAACAACCCAAGCAACCCGTAAACAAAATAGAATGCAATTGATTGTGAAAGATACACAAGGGTTTTGATTTAGGGGGAGGTTTTTTTTAGTACTTGCTTTTATCCTTTCCCAGAGTTAAAATAGATGCTCTATTGTAATAAGTCCTGCTTGTGAGATTTCGATTACTTCCACACTGGTAATAAATAGCCAAAATACCTTTATAGTTAGATAAAGGTCTATTAAGGATTGATTTTTTTCTTTCTTTTTTTTTTTTTTTTAGCATGGGAAAAAAGTAAAGACAGATATGATGGCCTGATATATGGATACAGTGGACAGTTGAGGGGAAAAAATACCATTTTTTCTTCTTTTACTGTTCTTGTGGATCTACTCCCTAAGTACGGATATTATTCAGTAGATGCCTCTCTGTGGAACTTCACTATGGTGGCCAGAATAATATAAGTCATATGTCTAGTTAATGGGATTAGGCCTGAATGCCTCAGAAATGCTGAGTCACTATGAGGAGAGAGTGAGAGCAGAGGAAATTGTGTGCATGTGGAAAAGAAGTAAAGCTAGGAATATATAATTATGTAAAATTATTTAAAATATTTTTAAAAGTCACATCCTAAAAGTAAGGATCTGCATGAAATGTTGGTAGAAAGGAAAGACTGGAGGAGAAAACAGTGTACCAGAGAATCAAAAATTTAAATAAGTAACTTTCTTAGCACTGATTCTCTCTATCCCCTTTTGGTGAAACATCATCATGTTGAGGAGGTGTATGTGATCAAAAATGTTGGTAGACCCTCTTTCATTCCTTCTTCTTGGAAGAAGCTTCTTGTCACAGTTGAAAGAAAGAAATGTTCACCATAGTTTTGATGAAATGATCTGTCTCCAAGGGGGACAGAGTTCTAGTGTATATTCAGTTTTTGCTTTATGCTCTAAAAAAAATAGATTTTAAATACTTGATGCTTGAAGACTCTAAAATCTGTATACCTGTTTCCTCATAGTCAAATTAAGGCTAGCTGGTTTTGAGTTCTTCTGAAGTTATTTTTAGTGCAAAATGCTCAAAAATGAGCATCTATTTATAAAAACAGACTGAAGAAGCTCACAGAAATCCTTAAACTTGCTGAAGAGGTCTGAGTCATCTGTATTCTATCTTTTTAAACATCTGCAGATGAAGGTAGTGTTTTGAATGAACTGGTAAACTCTTTATTGAACCAGATGACTGCTTTGGTTCATTGTCACAGGCTACATACACAAGATTTTTAGGGGGCACAACTTGTCACAAAAGGCTAGGAGCAAGTCATTATGGTGGCCAGCAGAGCAAAAAGTCCTGCAACACAAGGTGTGGTCTAAAGATAATAGGATTGCTGGAGAAACAGCCCAGGGCAACCTTAGCAAATTTTGAGTGGAAAATAGCTTGATCTAGGTGCATATGAAAGAAGACTCTATCCACTGGACAGTTTTTCTGAACCATAAATTTTCAGAAGCTGTAAAGAAGCAATGTCTTCATGCATAATTCTAAGCTCTTAGTTTAATTTCAGGGAGGAGAGAGGCGTTAAGAAAACTGTTTTGCAGGCTCTAAAGACTGGGGAAAAAATAAGCCAGAGTACTTTTGACTGTGAAAACAGTTCCACCTTCCCCCCCCCCCCCCAAATTATATTTATTTTGGTCTATTTTTCATGGGGTGAAAACTCCAGGTGCTTCTGGTCAGCTCAGCTGTTTGTCATTTAAATAAAGAAAATATTCCTACCAGCTGCCCTGCTTTAATAGTTGAGATGCAGTGCTGTCTCAATCCTCTATGTAATTTTGGTATGTAGCATATAAAAATTGGCTGGGAAAGCATCCTTAAGATGAAAGGAAAACAACTGCATCACAGCCGTGTCAAAGGAGGTGGTATTTAAGAAAAATCAGGTGTCTTTTGTAAAAGATGAAAGGTCATGATTAGTAAACGCTCAAGAGGTGGCATCGTGAACTTTTACTAAAATCCAAATAAAAAACCTCTGTGCTAGTTATTGCCTTCCCTTTACTTGCCTATTTTAGGCCAGGTCTTCACTTATAATCCCCACGTAAAGAAAACTGATCAAAATAATGAATGAGATTCATGTGACTTATGTGTATAAGACTATTGAGAATCTTTGTAGTATTTCAGCTGGCTTTGCTTTTTTCTTTCAGCTGGTGCAGCTTCAGTTTGCTCTCTTGTAAGTGGATGATTGTGTGTACTTCGTATTTTTTTCTATTTCATATTGAATTTATATTAATACAAAAGGCTTATCTGGACTCTGTGTCTTCAGTGGTTACTGACTGACAGGAGGGTGCAATTGGTCTTCCTGTCTTTGGTTTCTGGGCATAGAAGATTTTCCTTATGCCAGTTTCTCCTTGAGTCTTTGTTTCCTAGTTGAAATGTGGGTCATGATATTTCCACAACTATTTAAATCCTTTTTTTTTAAAATGTATTTCTGGGTCCTCTCATAAGCTTCACACAATAACCTATAAAAGGTTTTGGTTCCTAAGTATTAGGTAGCACAACACTTGTACTTGTTATGCCTTGATCTGAAATAAAAATAAATTAAGTTTGTAGGTTTTCTAGCATTTGTGGGAAGCTGGGTACTGCAATGGATGTACTGTTTTGTAGAGTCTTATGAACAAAACTTCAAGAACGATATGGTTTTGGAGGCCAGTGTCACTACAGATGGGTATCTAGGTACTGTCATGTTGGGAGAGAATAGTGAGTTCTGGCCCCTGGGATTATAAGCACAACAGTAGGATTGTTTCCAGAAGCAGGGCTGGGTCTTTATTCACATGCCAGACAACCATTCTTTCAAAGAACAGTCTTCCAGTCTTGGGGTTCAAGTGCATCAAACTAACTCCTCTGTTGTTAGTCGTTAAAGACCAGAAACAAATCATTAACAGGAAGTTTTCTGAAATGCTGTATGTTTTAAGTGTGAGTTTTCATATGCTGCTGTGACATTTATGTATGCTGTTTCAATATGAAATGCTGTATTTCCAAGGAATAGTGGAAGGTTGTCTTGGTATATGTGCCACGTAGTAGAGGTTAACCAAACACTAAAAGAAGGATGGTTTCTCTATGAAGTCAAGGATGGGCAAACAAGCTAAAATAAGGATAAGGAACTAATATATAGTAAGTCATGTTCATTTGTGACAGCACTTGTGCTATTACCAGGATGAAGGTCTAGAGCAAAAAATGTTTTAATGGTGTAAAATCCACTTAAATCTGACTTAAATTTCTACTTCTAAAATGAGACTGATGAAACCCCTTGCTCAGCTTCTGCACTCAGAGAGGTGGCTTTTGGCCATTATTTTAGTCAGCGGAACTGTATGAAAAAATAATTTCTAAAAGCAGTGAGCTTGTCCTTTGGAGATCATATCTGTATGAATATAATAAAAGACCCACAGGTACCATCAGTCTGTTAAATAATGCTGCTACTTTTGTTTAAAGACTTGTGACAACTTCATATTTTTGAAGGGATAACACATTATTGCATTTGGCATAGTTTTACTGTGAAGAAAGTAAAACCATATAGTACTTTAGTTTTGGTTGTAAAATTCCTGGAAGTCTGGAAAAAATGCATTATGGAAAAATGATGGCTAAATGCAATAATGAAAACAATCAAGTTGTGACATAGATCAGTAGAACTGAGGTTGCAGTTACAGCCTGTCCACCTCCATCTTGAAACCTACTGTAAGCTAATGACTGATTTGAAAGAAACTGGAGTTCTTTATGTATATGGATTTTTAGCTTGGAAAAAACCCTGAGAGCTGCTCTTTGCACAAGCAGCTACAGCACTCTTAGAATGTCCCTAGTATGAGGAATCTCTTATTACAGTGACTACACTAGTAATCTGAGCTGCCAGAACAGTGAAAAGAAGACTTTTTTTTTTTTTCTCAGTAACATTTGGGAATGGGGGCAGGTAGAATTTGAAAGACTCAGACCCTCCTTCAACCCACTTCTCTATACATCATGAGTATTTTTGCTGCAGAAAAACTTTATATAATTTTGTAGCTTTGCCATTGAAGTAGGTTATATCTGTCAAAGCAGGAACCTCTGCAGAGGTTTTTGGATGATAGGCAAACATGGACAAAGGAACTTTGTCTCCTGTTTATGTGAGCAAATACTCATGCAGGTGTGAGCATATACATGTGTGCAAGTGGTACAAGAAGGTGATGTTTAATATTTTTCCTGTGAAATATATATGTTCTTCAAAACATATGCTGATCTACATTATATTCTTGTTTGAATTTGTATTTCTATGCCAATGAGAAGAACACCATATTTCAAATTTTACTTTGGGCATTGTATTACACAGTAGCTGAGGAGAGAATACAGTGAAATTATAAACTGCAAAACAGATTCACACAGATACTTTTTTGAAATCCTTCCTCCCATCTTGGCACAATACTTGATGGTTGTAATGCCTAAAACATGTGGTGATAACTCACTGGTAGCTTTCTGTGTAAACTTGTTGCAGGAAAAAGTTCAGTTTCAGGATTAAAAACTTTACTCTCATTACCTTCACCTGATTTCTGGTTTACGCCTTTCATGGTTGGTTATCTATTGTTAAACTGGCTTAACAAAATCTGTATTTTACTGCAGCTGTGGTGTATCACATTCACCTGAATTCAAAACAGTGTCTTTGCTAAACTGCAGGGATTTAAAATCCAGTGTTCTTTTTGTAACCAATGGTTTGAGCTGACTTTGGTGGAGAACATGCCCAACTGCAGGGCATCAAATTAGTGTCAGCTGCTTCACAGCAATTGCTTGTGTGTACGGGCTACATCTGTTGTGAGTCACAGTGAGAGATAGCAAGTAGTGTTTTCATGTACAGAAGTAGTTGTTTTCAGAAATAGCAGTGTTGTTATATCTAATTCTACAAGATGAAGTTTTTTTATAATATTGCAAACCAAGAATACAAATTATTTTTAATACTTTAAAACCGCAGAAGGATAAAGAATACATGGTCGATGGCTTAGAAACATAAAGGGTGATACACGGGTATCATCGAATGGGCTTGACTGAACAACAGAAAAGCTATAGGGGATCAGACTAGTCATCCATCTAGCTGTCCCTAAGAACAGTCAGATGCCTATGGAGGGATTTATCATGTGTCAGAATGATCTTAATGGAATAGTACGTGCTTTTTAAAATTTTCCAGATAGTTGTCACTGAAGTCTTGTTTGTGGCATGTATATGAAGACACATCATTTTAGGTAAATATTATATGTAGAGGGGACTCAAAGCAGGATCTCCTGTAACTCCAAAGTGGAATCTTTATGGCATAAAACTAATTACAACCCTCTTCCTGCAACAAATTTTCATGCTTTTTTAAAAAAAATTAAATTAGTACCTCTGCATGTTGGAAATATAATGAGGTTTTTGTCATGAACAGGTTCTTGGAAAGCTCCTTGTGACAATTGTTCTTTGATTTCACTCTGAAAAAAAAATGGAGCTGGGGCTTAAAAACCTCTCCTACTAGGCATGCATTTAATCTGAGATTCTCTGCTTTTTCTTTCTTTATTTTCTGGGTGTGTGGCTTTGGAGGGTTTTTTGGGTTTTTTTAATGCATATGCTAACTTTCATCTTGCAGATTCTCTCTTGATTATGCCATTGGTTTGTCTTAATACTTAAACTCAGTTTGTCAGGCCAGTGTTAGCAAATTGGTGAACTGGTGAGACAAAAATATACATTTACCAAAAAATGTAATGGAGAGAAAGCTTGATGCTGGTTTTGGCTTTAGTTAAGAGATTATTTAATGATATTAAAGGTATTTAAAATATTTCGTAACTACACAACTTCTTTTTAAAAGAAGCTTGACAACAAAGCTCTGTGTGACCCTGTTGAAAGGGAAATGATAATTCTGGGGGCAAAGAATGATCAAATAGTAGCAGAAACATCACAGCTGGTTTTAGTTACAACAGCAACTTTTAGAAATTTTTTTTAAATTATATTGAAGAATTTACTGAAAGATGATGGATAACTTTGCTGAGAAATAAGATGAAAATCAGTGCTGCTCCGTGTAGTGCAAGAATGGAAGAGCAACATGAAGAGCTTATCCTTTGTGGAAAAATTTCCAAAGGAGAACAAAGTTGTAGGCCTTATTGACCTACAATTTAAGTTATACCGTAAACTAGCTAGAACTTGATATAGTTTCTGTGACATACCTGAAATTAATAAAAATAGTATCTTTTTGTCTTTTGATTAAAGGACTTAGCCATAATATTCCAACTTTGTGTAATTATTAATGCTGTATCAAATTAGTGTTTAAGTGGACATGATTTGATTAGAACATTATCAGGAAAGAGATTCTATGAAATTCAGATCTAATCTCTTCAACCCTGCTGGAACAGTGTCTTCAAAGGAAATTCCTGGATCATCTCTTACCATCTCTTACCATCTCCTTATTTTTCTAGAAAACAGAGAAGCGCGTTTTAAATGTCTTTGTCTACAGTTACGACAGTATAGAGAAGAATAAAGAATACAGTTTATGCATCTGACAAGAATTGAATATCCTGAAAGTTAAACTTAACTCCCTATGTGGTTTAGCTACAGTGCAAAGTACAAAGCCATTAATTGTGAAGGGATTACTTTGAAGGAGTCTTTCATAATGTGTAATACCGACCTTGCCATGATTTTAGTATTTGAAGGTGTATATTACAAATGCTTTAATTATTTCAGGCCTCTTAAAGGGAATGAATGCAATAACTCAATTAAAAGAACACTACACTACATTACTTATGCTTTTATTACATAGCCATCTGGTTATGGCAAAATACAGACATTTGTGTGAAACTTTTTTTTCCTTTTTCTTTCTGTGAGGAATGAGTGTGTATTTGAAATGATGCTTTGCAGGTACCATTTGCTTCTCTCAATCCTCTAAAAAGGATTCCTTTTGAGTCAGAATATGGTACAAGGGCAAAAGTTTTCACATGCCTATGAGATTCATTAAAATAAGCCTGTTTTCCGTAACTTTGTTTTTCACAGTCACATTTGTTGCATATAAATCTCAGTGAATCTTTTGACAGCTGTGTGTTCCTGTTTACAGGCTGTACATCTGGCCCAGGCAAGTTTCCAGATAGAGGCCTTTGGCTCCAAATTCATCCTTGACCTCACACTGAATAAGTAAGTACATGACTTGAGGTTTCTTTTGTTTCTACTCTTATCTTTAACTTATGGTACAAGATATGCTGTTATCCAAGTTTATTAATGTAAAATAACATTTAACTGTTTTTATGTGAGGTAGCAGTAACCCTTGCTGACACCCATAGCATAGATACCTTTAAAATTTTATTGTTTGTGATAAAATAAGTTATGATAGATGGAGAAATTCCAGTACTGGTAGTGTTTGAAAGGTGTGGATTTTCTTGTGCTTTTTTGTGTAGGAACACTGTAAAAACTTGTATGAATGGGTTATCTTTAATGATCTGGAAAACATGCTGTTGTCACTGCAATCATGAAGTTCCTGATGAAGTGGGAATCTTGATGATGTGGCTGTACTGAAAGGTGCAGCTAGAGTCTGTTTACCTGTGAGATGGACAATTTTACATAATCGTGAGGTCTAGAAGATCTGATTTGTAATACATACAGGTCAGCAGTGGTTTAGGTGTTTGCATCACATGTGTTTTTATATCCATTGCTGAAGGTATGGAAATATGTGATTTTTCTAAAAATTGTAATGAAGTTTTTTTTTGCCACAGAAAGTTTAAGAATAAGGTAGAAGTGTAAAATCAGTACCGAATACTGGATAGGTAAAATTATGTACAGTAATACTCAAAAGTGCATTTGGCCCTTCTACTGCCCTTGAGACTTTCAGCATGATTAAAAAAGGAGAAACAAATTTGCAAAAATTGCTTACGGGTTTAAAAAACTCAGTGTGTTCCTCTGCTCTTGGGGTTCATATGAGGTCTTATTTTGGTCTTGACTGTCATGTAATGGAAGTTTTATTAGGGAGAAAAATGCAAACTTATTAAATCTAATAGCTTTTCAAAGCAGCATTTATAAAATTTGCAGAACTGTTATATTTGTGTATTTTGCTGCTTGGCTGCTAATTATCAGATGTTTTGCTGTAAAGGTGAACTGGAAACATTTTCCTTCATCCATGCATAATTTTGACGTTAAGTTGCTCTTGCATTTTGATCTTTCAAAAGGTTATGTGAAATCTTGAGTGGCTGGCAAAAGATGAGTTAGTGCAAAGGCTGGGAATGTCACACAGAACTGAAGGAGAAAGAAGGCTTGAAGATAGCTGTGCATTCTCTAGACTCTGGAAGAACTGTATTATAGTACAAGACTGTTGTTTTATGAGGGTTGGACCCATGCTTATTAATTCCAGTGGATAATCATGACATATTTGTGAAGGGAATGTATATTTAGTGGCCACTAAGCTACAGGGAATTTCTTCTCTTAGTGTGCTTGCCACTGTTCCTGTCTGCATGTCCAGCCAGTAGTAAGACTGAGCACACATTCCCAAGGTGGCACTGTACATAGGGTATGGCTGGTCACACAGACAATCCCAGAGGAAAAGCATTGCCTTTACTGGCACCACATATAAATGCAGACAGCACTCAGGTGAATAAGAATACAAACAGCCTGATAAATTTCTTCTCCAGCTTATGAGAACTGGAAGTTTGCTGGTGAAACACGTGCACTAGCCCTCTCCTGATTCACAGGCATGCCAGCATTCACTGACTCAAATGTTAACACAGGCTTTAAGTTCATCCAACATCGATGCCTGGGCCTGAGGTGTCTTATTTGGTCACTGGCTTAGGCCTTAGTCTTTGCAGATACAGGTCTCCTTACAGATGTTGACTGACTCTCAAGTTTGCTTGCACATCACACCTATGCAGAATAGAAACCAAAGTCATAAAGGAAATATTGCCAATAGGATTTAACATAGGACAGACTGCAGCGATCAGGTGTGGGGCTGCACCAAACCTACTGTCTTGCATCTTACACTAATGACTCCTCTATATGCCACTTCCTCTCCATTTTCTGACACTTGTTCTGTCCTGATTCACCTTCCCTATCTTTGGCACATCCACTGAATGTTCCATAAAAGTGATTGCACATATCCACAAGTCCCTGCAGGCATCCTGAAATAAGTTTGTTCCTTCCCAGGAGACAAATGATGTTGTTTACCACTTCTTATCTGTTCTAAAGTTCTTGTTGAATCTCTTCAGGGCTATGCCCGAGTGGCTTCTTCCATGACCCATCAGACAGTGACCTAACAGAGATAATAATGAAGACCAGAATTCTTATCTCCTGTTCATTAGGGCTTGGGTTTTGTTTGCATTTCCTGTCCTAGTCTCATCCTGAATGGCTCTTATCCAAATACCATCACAAACCCAGTAGCTTTACATTCCCCATATCCTTGCAGTGTTACCCATTGTCCATCCCTGCTGTTTGTCCTTGTTTATTTTGAACAACAGATGGTTCATAAAGAATATGAATATTTTTTTCTAATTGTGGCTGTTTATCAGCAATCAAAAAATGCAGTACCCTTCACCTCAGAAAGAGAGAGGGAGACTACTTGATGTAGAAGTTCTGCTCTTGTGATATCAGGAATTTTCTTACTGCCTGTACATAAGGTGCAGGGTGTGCAGATGCCGTCCTGGTATCCTTACTGCTTACCTCTTTATACATTAGCTCTTCTCCTAGCTTCCTAAGTGTTTTTTGACTTATAAATATTTGACTCTTTATCTGGTGCTGTTCCAGAAAATGGCGACTTCAAAAACCTGTCCTATTTTTTGACTGGACGTAATACTCTAAAACTGTAAGTTGTAAAACTTGTAAGATAAATTGTAAATGCCTGTAGACAATGATTTGAAAAAGACCCATTCTCATATTTCAGTTTCATTTATGTGTTCAGCAAAATGCTGTCTTTTGCTACGATGTTGGATGACGAGTTTTAGTTGACATATTGGTATTGCCAATGTCTAGTTAGAAGGAAAGGCAGAACAACAGGGCCACACTTATACATGCTACTGGACAAAATAATCCAGTCGCATGTGGAATATGTATTCAAAATCGTCAATACCCTTGTATATGTTGAATTTATATTTGCATCAGTTGCTCTAAGGTGAGTTAGTGCCACCTATCTGTATGTATTCTGTATATTTTCATTTTATTCTTCTGGGTTTTTTGAATCTTTTCCAAATATATAAAAATAAAGTCGAGGGTGGTTGTTAACTCCAACAGGTTCTAGTTTTAAGTTTTGTTTACCTCTGTTGGAATTTGCGTGATTGCCTACTTTCTGTGTTGCAGCTGCTCTTTTTTTCACGGCAAATATTATAACCAGGCAGTGAAGAAAATTGGATATTCACTTTCATTAGTAACTGTCAGGATTTTGTAAGAACAACAGGTGGCAGTTTAGAAGTTTCTGGAGCATCTTACTATAAAATTTAACTTTCCATCTTGCCATAGTTCAATGGCACAAACAGCTTGAAGGAAATACAAGCCCATCAAACCCTTAAATCCAGTGCACAGAGAAAATTCATATGTAAGATTTGTATGGAGTTTGAATGGGTAACCAACTTTGCAGTTGCACAAGGCCTAAACCAGATGAAATATTATTTGTTACCCTAAAGGTGATTGTTGGCAGCTTTTTCTTTTTCTTACCTTTTTTTCAGGAAAAAAGGTCAATTTTTAACTCTTTAACAAGGTGGGCTACTCTGATGTTTCAGACATTTTGCCTCTTGTCACACTTAAATTTTTGACCAATTTCAGACTGTCAATGTAATGTCATTTCAATGCATAGTAATTGCAGATATGTGTATTATGAAAACAATTCGATGTAAAAACTAATAGTTTTTCTAATCTGTAATGGATAAAGTTTTTAGTTAATGCTCTTAGTACAAAAATGAAAGTTTATAGGATACTAGTGGTGTCACAATCCCATTTGAAAAGTTAGACTTATAATTTAGCTGTGATTGTCTGCCCAAACTCAATAAATTCCCTGTGCAACGAGTAACATGTAGCATTGTCTTAAAACACAATTTCTATAAAAAGCCTTTAAAAGAGTTAATTTCAGTAGGTTCACTTTTGTCCTCAGACAATATTGTCAGTCCATTCGTTGTAACAGTGCACTTGCTAATCAATGATCCTGGTATATCCAAGCAGTTTCTTGTTTTTCATTGATGCATTATATGCATAAACAAATGCCTGTGAGGTGCTAGCAAATTAGTTTTTAATGATCTCTTTTCCATCAACACGTAAAAAGCTTTTAAGTTGCTGTTCTGTTGAAAGACAAGTTTCTGCGGGTAACTTTTATGTCCTGTTTAAAGGTAGCAGTTTTTATGTTCTGGTGTAGTACTAAAACACATTAAAGAGCAGTACTACCAAAAGCAGTGAATTAAAAATGTCTGCTTGCCGGTTTTTTAATGATGGGGGAAGTTGACCATATTGTCTGGCAGTTTTCAGACATGGTCTATTCCAGCCTCTAAACAAAGAGGTCTCCACCAGCACGGGGTGCTGAGGCTGTACTGGAACCTTCAGCACTGGGACTGTGGTGGCTGAGACACACACAAGGAATAGGGAGTCAGTTAACTGAGCTGGACAGAAGCAGAAGTTAAAAACCAAAGACAAAAAATTCTCTCCCTTCCTGCTGGAAACTTGCCTCAAAATGTAGTATTTTGGGGGAAGGGGACTTAAAAAATCACCAAAACCAGCCTATATTTTTCAGCTTTTCCTTCTTTTCTCTGTGGAAGTCCATCTTTCCAGGAAACTCTGTTTGCAGGAAAATGGATTTTTCGGTGAAGATATCATATGAAAAATATTTGGCATCTTTGACATGAACTGAGAAAAGCCCAATCCCACTGCATTTTACTGTTACATAACTTAAATATTTGAGATGTTAAAATACGATGAGTATTGTGAAAGTCAGTTTCTTATGTGAAGTGCAGCCAACATTACAACAAATTTTATCTATCAGTTTAAAGCATATAATTGATGTTTACATTTTTTTGTGTATGTTTCTGTAGGGCTGAATTAACTTGAGAATAGTCCTAGAGGGGGTTACATTGTTAGCTTAATTTTAAAAACAGTAGGGCGGTAACTGGTTTATTTGAGAAACTGTTTGATTCTCGTGGGTTTTTTTAAATTCTGTTTTAATGGAAATGTGAAAACTAGTCACAGTTTTCAGAAGGAATCTTCAAATATTTATGACACTTTCTTAAATGAACACTCAAACATTTAGGGTATTAAATGGATCCTGTAAGATATACAAGCTGCTAAATTAAATGTGATAATAGTACTGCGAAAAGTTTAACTCTAGTCAACTTTTAAAAATTTGTTGCAGAGGAGATGCAAAGACCTCAGTGTTAGGATTTTACAGCAATGTGTGTACCCTCCTATAAATGCAGTCTGGAGTTCCTCAGCTGTAAGTAACAGGGCTTTTACTGCCTTATTTGCCACTCCTAGAGCTGGAAGCAACCTATCAAAGTTATCATTTGCCTCAGTGGACGTTTCATGTGCAAAAAGTCTTAGGGCAGATGTTGCAGGATGCTGTGCATATTAAACAGGAATTAAAGAACTGGAAAAACTTACAGAAAAGAAATCTACTGAGAGCCATTGAAAACCATTGTACTAATTCCAGTTTATGAAATCCTGGTGTCACAGATCACTGGATGCTGAGAAACAACCTGAAATATTGCTATATCTGTGTATTTGCTGTCAGACAGCATACTAAGCAGCTGTCTGGCTTGATGCATCCTTTCTTTGGTCACATGTAAACACTGTAACATGGCAATGGTGAAGAACTGTTATCTTTCTAATCTAGTAGGTGTTTCAGTCTGTTTCTGGTATGGTCCAGTCTTGTCAATAGTGAGATCTTTCTGTTGAAGTGCATTCCTGGCATCTCGGGTTCTGTTGTGGTCAGGCTGAAGTCTTTGCATTTGGAGCTATTATAAAGCCTGTGCATGCTTGGAGCTGCTAAGAGCCTGTGTAACTAAATTTAACTTGATTCAATGACAAGGCTAAAATTGTGCAGTATAGATCAAAGTGGAAACATGGATTAAGGGAACCAAAATAAACTTCCAGTTTGCTGGAATACCAAAATGTATCTCTGGTTCTGCTATAGTTGTTAATATAACCTGAAGGTGCTCAAGTCAGCTCTCTATAAGTATATATAAACCTATTTCACTCTTTTTGATATTAGAAATAAAATAATAATGGAAAAACTCCCACACCCATGGTTGGATTTTTCCTTCATGGTAAGAGTTGTTTAAAACTGGACCGTTACCACACGAAGTATCAGAACATGTGGAGCATTCAATGAACTGTTTAAGAGGAAACATGAGTTTCTTTAGTGTCTAAAACACCCTTCTTCAAATGAAGGAATCTGTAGCAAATGTGGTTACCATTGGATGAGACCATTCTGGCAAGGACAGGTGGCAGCCCTCAACCTTACACTACAGGTTAATAAAATTCTTATTGATAATGCAGAAGTTTTCCAAGCTGGTGAGTAAAGAAGAGGGATCAATCAAAAGACAATACTGAGTAAACTTGAACAGTTGTCAAAATATTTTATTGAAACAGTTGCTCTTCTAGAAACTTCTGTCTTAGCAAATTGTACTGAGGTGTTTTCCATGGCATAGAACTAATCTTCTGTAATATTGTCTATCCATTTGTGTTTGCATATCCTTCTGCATAGCACTTTTTAGAGTGATACCGTCTTCAGTGCTACAGTAAATGAAAATATGGTGGAAACCGACCAATATACTATTAATATTCTGGAAAACTCTTCAAACTGCTACCTGCAAAATGCTTGCTGAAGTAGCCAATAAAATACAGCATGTTCCATTCTCTGTTGGAGAGCTTCAGGACAAAGCTAGAGAAAGGATCATGAAGAATTTGTTTCCAGAGCTCCCTTGAACTGACTCAGGATTTCTTGCACTGGGGGTAGTAGACTGATCCGGAAATAAATCTGGAGCATTTTCTGCACCATTCTATATGAAAGTTCTATACCATTCTATTACATGCTTTCCTGTCAGTCTTTTTTGGAGATCTTTTCCCCTTTTGAGGCCCTCCTGAGGAATCACCTAGGTAATTTCAGTTTATAAATTTGTGGTCAAGTCATCCTTTTCTTATCTCGAAGACAAATGAAGCAAAACCAAGCAACAATAGCAAGACCATGCAAGAAGTGATTTTTTTAAATAAGTGTACAATTTACTGTTGCAGAATCATGATGGTATTAATAGCAGAAGTGGGTGAGGACTTTCTTCTATTCCATAGTTATTAAAAAAGTTAACTCTTACGTTTACATCATCAGTTGTTTCTTTTAACTACTTGTAATCACAGTTTCTTGATCCACCGTATCATGTTCTGATTTTTTAAGCTCCTTCAAGATAATATAAGAAAAGTAGTAAAATCTTGCTGTGTTTTAAAAAAATAACAACGAATATTTGCAGTGTATTCATTCCTTAGAGACACTCTTATCAGAGCAGCTTCAAAGACAAGAGCCAGGTAAAGATTAATGTAAACACATACTATAAGAACAGACAATTCAACAAAGTTCGTGAATATAATTGAAACTGGTAATGGAAACAAGGCTGTAGATGGCCATTGCATTAGATGGCACTACCTTGATGATCTAACAAAATGTTGCAGCAGGGTCTCTGTTTTTTACATCTTTCTGTGCTACTAAACTTTATCTCTCAAATGGACAAAAACATCTGATGGGTGTTCTGTCAAATAATTCAACTAAACTAGGTTGCTCAGACAGTGGTACTGAACTTGAATAATTTCAGAATACTTAAAAATAATAAAATATTGCCTGGTAATAGGTTAGTATAAAGATAATTTAAGAAGTATGTCAGAAGGATAATTCAGCTGTGCTCTGATTTTCTGCAGGCCATCTACTATGTTCCTGGAAGCTAACCTGGTTACTTGTATATGAGATGTAAATGACCTGTTAGTCATTTCATAGCTTTTACCTACCCAAATCAGTTCTCTTCATAAGGATAGTTAGATGTCAGCTGAGGTAAGACACTTCTCACTCTGCAGCTCTCCTGCTAAGGAAAACATCAGCACTAAACTATGTGCCAGGGAAGTGGATGTGAGTTCTTCAGAAAGCATCTGCTGCTGGCTTTAACAGCTGGCCTGTGTCTTCAGAGGCAGCAACTACTGGGAATAGCATGTCCCTTTGCTGCTTATTTTGCATTTCTCAGTGTAACTCAGAAGAGCTGGGGGTGCAGGACAGCTTAATAAGTACAATTATCTAAGACAAACAAGGCAGAGTGGAAGAAACTATAGAAAAGGACATGGCAGACAAATTATTTTGTCACAAGTTATTCAACGTGTTGTAATTTGATGTGTTCATTGTAAAGGATCGTACTAATGTGTCACTATGTAAATATACTTTTGTCTGACATGGTCATGACTGATGATTGTTTTAGTTAAATCCTGCACTGTTTCTGGTGCTCATAATATTGAAAAACAAATTTGCTGTATTGAATACATTTCTGCTCTAATCAAAATGTAAATGGCTCAAAAGGGATCAAAGGTGGCGAAACAGTCCAGAGTATGTGAGGTGAGGTGTAAAATATATTTTGTAAAACTCAGGTCTGCCTTTCAGAGGTTAATTTATCCACTCTGTAAATGATAACAGAGGAAGAAAAGTTATTTTGTGATATGGAGACCCCTACTTTATACATGAGTTCTGTACCTCATTCCTCAGGAAATTGTACTTCTACATGAGCTCTTAATCAGTGTGTTCTAGGCCTTTCTTTTTGATGCCACTTTCATGAAGAATCCCATCACACCTCCTGGTGAAATTACAGTGCTCTTCTATGTATATCTTTTGAGTAGGAAAAAATGTTTGAAAGTTCTTTTGGTTAAGTACTAATTTTTTTCTTTTCCTTAAATAATTTCTCATGTCTTTTGTCATATTTGTCAGTGTTAATAACAGGTAAAAGCTTTGGTAGGGAAAATTTACAGTAGCAGTTTTATATGTATTTTTACAGCTGTTGTTATTCTTGGAGCTGTAGCAAAATGTAGAACAAACTCCCTTACCCAAATTCTGCCATTTTTCTTTGCCGTAGTAGTGGAACATATTTGCTGAATTTTTTGGTCCTAGGCTGCTCTCTGCAATATCACATTTCAATACTAACCATTTATAAGCACAGTTATAGCTGTGTTTGTACTGATTTTGATAGTAATATAGAGAACAGGACTCAGATTAGCTTTATTATAGAAGCAACTGGCTGTGTATACTAGCAAAGCTGTATTAGAAAAAGCCTGCAAAAATACTGTTCTGCTCCCATTCCCCCCTCTTTCCCTGAATAAGATCGATGTTCTCTCAGATTAGCAGTATACCTTGAGGGATTTCTGAGTGATTACAAGTAAGGTGTTCTTTAGGACATTTGCTAGTGTAGGCAGATATTTGAACAAAGAATCAGGTACCTGACAAAAATCAGGTACCTACCAAGGTAATGGCATACAGTTTAAGGAGCAGCAGACAGATTTTTTTTTTCCATGGAATGTTCAAAATTCTTGCTGTCCTGAGGGAAATGTTAAGAGAACAATGCCCTTGAGTAACCTTGGTGATTATGTGTGGCAAGCTTAAAAACACATTAACGATCAGAAACTAGTGATCTAGTTCCAACTGTTCCAACATAGCATGAGAAACAGGTTTGTGAAAGGCAAGTCTTACAGAAGATTTTCTACTCCAACTTCTAGGTGGGTGGATACTATGTTACATTTGGCAAAAGGGTGCTTCAGAAATTAAAGGTGCATTTTTCTTACAGCATGGAAAGTATAATGAACAGCAGGCCTTAACTAATTTTCATTGCAGGGAATTTGTTTTGGTATGGAGAATTTAATGTGCCTTGTATCCAGTAGATCCCAAAGGTCCATCTTGGAGCCAGCTGGCACTGCTCTGTTGGACACAGGGCAAGCTTCTAGCAACTTCTCAGAGAAGCCACTCCTATAGCTCCCCCAACTACCAAAACCTGGCCATGAAAACCCAATACATATTGGAAAGTCAATGATGAGAATGTCTAGTGGAAACTTGCTGTCTGCTACCTCCTTGCTTTGTACTTGTAATATATATATAGGAGTTTTTCATCATAAGCATACCATGTTAGGTATCCTATCATGTGGGATACTTTTTTTGGACACTACCTGAATCAGGAATTCCTTTGCAGTGGAAGTAATGATAAGCTAAAGAATGGAAAAGGTTGGCAGATGAGGCAACTAACTGTGTTACAACAGAAGCTGAACCAAAGCCCAAAAAAGAATACTAAACTCTGGAAAGATTCTTCAGCGGGTGGACTAAAGAAATTCTGAGCTGCTCTTGTGTCACATGAAATGGGATAAATCTGAGACAAATGCTGTAATTAAACTACAGTTGTGAGTCAGTACACACAGTGTGGAATCACCTACTGCAAGTCTTATGAGATGCAAAAAGCACAGAAAGCAGTTCTGAGATCAGTCGTGCAGGGTTACTAGAAGAGGGGAAAAAAGAGGGTGTGAAAGTGTGATTTGATTTGGAAACAGGTAGATAAAATGCTGATCCTGGAATTGGTTTGAGGAAGCCAAATAGTCTCAGTGAATTCAAGCAGAAGTGTCTAAAAATCTGAATCTGGTCAAGGCTGTATCAAGTTGAACATAGTTCCCATGTTTAACAATCCTCAATTTTTTTTTTTTTTTAATACTTATATCCTAATCAGAGTTTTCCATTTTCTTACTTGTGTCAGTTTTCTGCAGCCTTGTCTCTGCCATCCCATTAAGTACAGAGAACAGCAGTCCTTACGCTTGATAACAAGTATAAAAAATGCAAAGAATAAAATTACATTATCAACACCTTAAAGTTTGTTTTGTATATGTAAGCCTTTTTAGACGCTTCAAATCTGACCATGCTGAAGAAATGACTGTTTGCATTGTAGTCAAGTGCTTACACTATTTATACAGCATTTGTATTTTCTGCAGAATGTTTTTAACTTGCTCTGATGCAAATAGAGAAAGTTAAAATGATTTTATGCAATTGAATTTATTTTTAAATCTGCGCTTTAAAAATATATCTATTAAATGCTGCCTTCAAAGTGATGTTTAACACAAATTATGAGACTTCAATAGTTATTCAGGGCTATTAGCACTGGTTTTGCAGGCACAGAGTGCCCATAGTGTGGTCTCTCAGTTCCACAAAAAAGGACTTTTAAGAGAACCGCTGGTAACTGACTTCTGCAGGATGCTCTCTGAGTGTAGTGCCTGATAAATTTGGCATGAAGAATTGATTTTGTGAGCCATGAGTCCCAGAGTTAGCGTGTTATCAGGACTGCTAATAGCCTAATCTGAGTTTGAGATACCCATTATCATAAGTTGCTGTTAGTCCTGAATTCCCATCAGAGCTATCTTGTCAGACCAGACTTCCATAATGATGTCTTTTATTTGTAGCAACGATATTTTTGTTTTGATATATGTACCACTATCAGACCCTTTAATGATTTTTTTTTTTAAATTGAAAGGGTACATCAGAGACTTTAAAAATGCTAAGAATTCTGGGTCTCATTAAATAAAATGCTTATCTTGCATATTTGGTAGGACCATTTAGCATGTTTAACTGCTTTGCTCTCCCTGGGCACTGTGCTGCAGCCTTGGTCATAAAGGGGTGGGATATGAATGGGGCATTGAGATTATTGCAGGATATGTACAGGCTAGCTTAGTTAAAAAAATCTTAGTTAAAAAGAAAAAAAAAAGAAGACGAAATCTGAACTGTAAATTACACAGTATGCAAAATTTTTATGCTTCAGAAATTTGTCTTGCCAGAGTTAGGAAAGAATAAGAGTGAGAAAGATATCTGAGAATAAAACATGAAAATATGAAAAGGGGTATTATGGAGGGTGTTTTATGATGTGCTTTGTTTTGGCCTTTTTTAAGGAACATTACTGCTTTGGGAAAAAAATTGAGTATTTGCAGTTGTGAAAGTGAGTATACACTTTTGTCTTCAAAACAGCTGTGTATGTATTTGTTCAGCCTTACATATACTCTGTTTGACTTTTCGATAAAATGTAAAATTTATTTGAAAATGGTAATAAACTAAACATATGTTTTGTAAGTTACTGTCAGCAAACAAAGTTCTAAAGACATGGGATTTTTTTTTTGCATATTTAAAAGGCTGATAATCTAGTTGTAAAGCTAAAATACAGGAGATTAGATTGCAGAATAAAATTCCCCCTTCTGTAACACACTGTGACTTCCAGTGCACTATCAAACTGTTTACTGGACACAAACTGCTTGATTTTTTTTTAAACTAATGTACAGGGAAAACAAAAATGGTTTCAAAATTATAGCAACCCCCCACCCCCCCAAAACCTACCCGTAGTAGTAGAAAGAGTATTCAGATTTTTCTCATTTTGATTTTTCCTTCCTTTAACAGTGACTTGTTATCTTCCAATTATGTGGAGATTCACTATGAAGATGGAAAACCAAAGTTTTCTAAGGTATCGTGTTCTTAAATTGCATCATAATGGTGTTTTTGAGAGAACAGTGCCAATAAAATGTTTAAAAAAAAAAAGTTTTGCAAAACTTAAAACCACCAAAATTCTTTTTCCACACATACAAGGTAACTGTGATCTCATTTTATAAGGATATCTCAGTAATACAAGAGGAACTGTACAAAGAAGAAAAGCTGTGTTTTGGGCTGAGGGGTAGGCATTCGTAGGTGGTAGTAGTGAAGATGATCCAGTTACTGCCAGAACAATTACATCTTGTAAAATGTGGGAGGTGGAGCGTTTGAAGCCACCATCAGATTAATCTTCATTAATTATTCACATGTCCTTAGCACAAAGTGCAAGGAGAAGGGATAATGGTAATGTAAGACATTCAAACAAACAAAAAAACTGGCAGTGACTTTTCTTTGCAAGAATTGTACAGTTGTGAAACAGAAAATGAAAGACTTAACTGAAACCTTAACCTCTGGAGTTATTACAAAATCAGCATATTGCTTGATATCCAATTAATTAAGTTTGTCAAACAAGCTACCAAATTGAATTCAGTGCCATAGGCTATTAATCCAAGGGCAGATTAAAGTTATGCAAGATAGTTCAGCCCTAAGGGAACCGCATCAGTCTTGTTTGTTTTAGTAACAAAATGAGGGCTGGTATGATCTAAGGAAGGTTAAAAACTACATTTTCCGGGAATTATTTTTTTCGTATTTGGTATGAATATTGTGAACTTATTATGTGTGAAATATATCTCTATTTAGAGTGGAGGCAAGCAAACATTCCAGTTGCATTTATGCATTCATGCATTCAGAAAGTCAGGACTGTTGTTTGTCCAAGTATTAGACATCTAGTTTATTATTTTGCCCTTGTTATGGAGAATCTCAAATAAAATAATACATTGCAGAATTAAACAATTACATTGCAATGTAATTATTGAAATTGTTTTCTTCCACTGTAAAGGAAAAATAATTTCATGTAACATACAAAGGAAGTTGTTTGATTAAGACTCAGTGCTCTGCAGAATAGGCAAAAATGCTAAATGATGCAAGAAAACAATTCCCATTGGCACTTAGACAAGCTCATGCAATTGTCAGCTGCAGCACTAGTATTGAGCACTGCGGTTGCTGAATCATGAATCTGAATGGAAAATTATATTAGAACTTCAGACTCAGCAAATGGGCTACCTTTGCATGCTGCAGTAACTTGATCCAAACTTCCTAAGGGATGTTTTCTGAGTTGTGTTATTTAGAAGCAGTAATAGAGCTCCTGAGATCACATTATTAATCCATAAAAGGCTTTGTTATGGGTTCAAAAAATATACACACAATTTGTGTAGGAGGACTGTATCCTGGTCTTTTGCAGTATCTTATAATACTTTTTAGGCCTAAGTAGGTACAAGATTGTTTTTTTCCCCAATGTGGATTTAAAGAAGTGAGAGATGATCACATTTTAGCTGTTAAAAAGCATGGTTTATGCATTCTCACTATGGAAAGGTAAACACATAGTGATTACTTTCTGTATAGTACTTTGATTTAGTTATGCACACTAGCCTGTTAGGAATTTTATTCAGAATCTGAATAACTGATTAAATAAGATGCAAAGTGGAAGTAATGCTGTGCATAGATAGACAAACAGCATTTACATTTTTGATACCTTCTTGAGTTATAATAATTGCATAAGGAATGGGTTCAGTATGCTTGTTGGAGTTCAGATGTCATGACACCAGAATTAAGAATATTGTTATGATGAATGGTAGGTTTTTCTAACAATGTGTGAAAGAACCCCACTTAAGGGTTTTTAATAAAAGTTTTTGAGAATACTTTTTATCTTTAATTTAGGTGGGTTTATTGTGATAGATAGTAAAGATATTACTTAAATCAACTAAATGGGTATTGTTAGTGTTAGATCTTTTTTTGCCTTGGTTTTAAGTAACAGACATTAAATCAGGGTAATTTTTTTGTGTGTGACTGTTTGTTTTTAAACACTATTAGGGGGGAGAGCATTGTTACTACCATGGAAATATCAGAGGTATCAAGGATTCCAAAGTTGCTCTTTCGACTTGTAATGGACTTCAGTAAGTGCATGTTCTCATTTTTCAAACAAAGCTATAACTACTTATGACTCTTGAATATTGTCACTTAATATGTGAGGGACTGAAACTCTACAGGCCTAAAGATTTTGATGTTTTGGAATGCCAGTACCAGCTAAGCCAAACTGCTAGCATGTTTTTTCTAATATCGTTGGAGTTAACATTTTGATGCTGTCTCATAAAACGTTTGAATATGGTAAGTGCAAATAAATATTTCCCCAGATAACTTATTATGGTGAAGGATAAGCAAGAATTGTACTTTAGAAGTTTGCATGGTCAGTATTCACATATGATTCTGTCAGCCAACAGAAAAATTGATTTTTTTGTTAAATTATACAAAGAAAAAAATGTGAGAAATTAGTCCTTACTAGAACTAGTTACTGTTAAGTGCAACTCAGCTGTTGATTATATTCTGCATGGCAATGTGTATCTTAGTACTTCCTCTTTCCAAGGTCAAATCTTTACCTCTTTTTGGTACTTTATCATTGCATTGCCATTACATTTAGTGTTGGTTCATTAAAATGTGCGTCATATTTTTAAAAAAAATATATACTTAGCTTTAACTACATGTGGTGGTAATGAACATATATGGAATTTATTTTAATATTGGTCAGTTTTTCAGCCCTAAATTTGCTTTTGTTTCATCAAAATTCATATCCTGGAGTCAAACTAATTACCATGTAATCCTAAATATCACTTCTTTTTCTTCATGTTCTAGTGGCATGTTTGAAGACAGTACTTATTTGTACTTGATAGAACCAATGGAACTGACCCACAGTGAAGTAAGTTTATTTTTATCTTATTTGTTTGGTTTGGGAGAGTGCTCAAGGAATAACAAATGAAAATATTAGAACAAATCAATAAATGAATGTCTCATGTGTTCATATGAAAACCAAAAGTATTTTAAAACACTTGATTGGAATTTATTTAGGCAGGAAATTTGTAAGTATGATTTACCTATGATTTTTCTCTAATTTTTTGTTTCTTACTTATTGTTGATTATTTAGATGCTGGGAATAGACTAATAAGACTGTTTCTTTAGCACACGGTTATGGACTGTCTAAAAGTGTATCAATTTGCTCTAGTACTTGAACTGAAGTATTTATAAATTTGTAGAAGGGATCTCTGGAACTCATTTATACATTCCTCTCTAGATAGTTGCATCAGGTTGCTCTTGACCTACCATGTTTCCACAAGGAAACAAAATTATCTACATTAAGTAGATAATTCTATCTGGGTATTTTACACTTTGTATGTGTTATCTCAGTGGTCACTGTATAGCTTAAATGATTCTGATATAGCATATTCAAATACATGACTATGCTGGATCAGCATGTAGGACTGCTGATATTTAATATCTTGCTATTATTATTTTTGTATTTTTGTATTTCATATTAAATATTATAATACAACTGTTCTTAAAAATTTAGCTGTTAGAGCTGACACAGTTTCATAGACAGTAGTAAAACTAGGTAGATTTCTACCTCTTGAATGATTCAAATATTTGAGTTATTTTCAGTGAAATGATTCTGCAACATTAAGACAGAGAATTCTTAAGGTTTTTATCCTTCTTGGTCTGTAGAATGTATTCCAGATGCTGTAGCACAGCTCTTAAGCTCGTCTCGCTCTATTACATACCAGTATATGACAAATAATTAATTCTGCAGAACCAGTTTTAGTGCTTGTAATGCTGAACTTACAGTCCAAATAAAGATCTGCAAAAATCATTGGCTGATACTGTCAAATAAACTGGACCAACATTTGGAGGAATCAGTATCAATTGGATGTTCAATTATTGGACTATGAATGAAACTTTAGAGACACAGGAAAGTATTACATCCTAAAAAACTTCTCTGTCTCCCCGGGAGCAACATTCCATTCCATGTGTCTATGTTTGCTGTAGCACATATTCATAAAGATTTTAAGTGTGAAAACTGGCAACACAGGCACAGTAAATTCATGGAGATTGTATTTATACAGCAGTATCCATATAGTAGGAAGAAGAGAATTTGACTAAACTGTTTTCTTGCTTGGGTGAACAAACGAAACCAGGATCTCTCTCTCAGTGTGGTATTTCAGTAAAACTTTTTAAGTGTAGGAGAAGTTCTGGTTATGAAAGTGAGACACCATTTACCAACTCTGTCGAGGATTCATGTTGGATTCTAGATGATAAGAAGACAGATGAGATGCATATTTTTCTGTAAACTACTGAAAATAAAATAATACAGCTACAGAGAGCTTTCAGAGGCTCATTTTTTGATTGCATTATGCAAGATATATATCTTGGACACAGCCTTCAGTGTGTAGTTTATTCAGCTTGATTAATCTTAACTGTAGTAGATACTATATAAAACTCCCTCTCTTCCCCCCAAAATTCAGCAAAAATATGCAGTATTGTCCTTCAGTGAGTTATGTATTTCTTAGGAAAGTTACAGAACAGTTGCATCCTGCCCTTTGAAAAGAATTGCTTGTTTTGTCAGGCTCTGCAAAGGAGGTGTTATGGAAGAAAAGAGTTGTTTTCTAGAGTAGATACTCAAATGTAATAATTTGGGGTATGTCAGACTTCTAAAGAAAATATGCATTAAAAGCTGTAACCTTTTTAAGTGTTGTACACACCAATAAAACAGGGTGAAATAGTCCTTTTAAGGATAGCATATTGATTGGTTTCTTGCATTTTGCTGCAATTAGATAGGATTTTTTCGTAAATAGTAATAACTTACTTTTCATCTGTGGCAGGAAGATTTCAACCAGATATAGACTTTCTAATTTGATTTATTGGAATAAATGATCTGTGTTCTCTAACAGTAAGGCTTTTAAGGGGCTTTTTTCAGGTAATCTCAAAGACATTTGTGATTCTTCAGTTTTGTAGACCAGTAAATGTGCTGAAGCAGAGAGGCTCCATGATTTGCTCAGGATTGCAAATAGATTGCTTCAAATTAATACTATCCCAAATTGATACTGTAGTTGCTTGCATTTTATTGAAAAAACAATAAAAATGATAAATGCTGAAAGAAGTGCCACGTCTTTCACTTGACATTATTAATTAGAAGAAAATTTCACATATTTTTCTTATCAGGAAAGTAAAAGTAGGCCACATATCATCCAAAGAACTTACGGAACACAAGCCTCCAAGCAGTTGCAGGACCTTGGTATGTTTTTGCTTATGTTATGAGTTTTTCAATATGGGAAATAATCGTATATATAACTTGAAAAATTTGAAAATTAGGCTAACAGGGTACATAAACTTGCTGAAAAGCTTGAAAAATAGATCCTAACCTGACTTTTTCCACAGTTATTGCAATGGAATTTAGATTTTTCAATAAGCAGCTGAAAGATTTTCATCCATCAAGACCTGTATTTAGCTTTCTTCTGCAAATCACTAAATTTATTCAGTGATATTAATGCTTTTGAGGACAGAAGATGGAAGAAAACATATATATATTCTAAGCCCGGGTTATGATCTCTTTATCTCTCCTTGCATGCTTTAACTATCAGATTTCTAAATTACTTGAGTTTTGATATGAGATATATATTTAAAAAAATGAGCCTTTCAATAGCAAAGATGGTTCTCATTTTGATGATGTACTTTAGGTTTGCTCAGTGTACTTAAGTAGTTTAAAATAATGCCATGAAATTCTTAAATTGTAATTTGTACAGAGACTGACTCTAGTTCTGAATGGCCCTTTCTGTCTGAACTTCAGTGGCTGAGGAGAAAGAGAAGAAAGAGAGCAGTGAGTAAAAGTGTGACCCTGAGTTAAGACCATTTATAAAACCAAACCCACTAATTTCTGTGTTTTTTAATGTCAAGAGAACATAGGCTTTAGGAAACTAATATTTTTAGTACCTTAACATTGTCACATAATACAATTATCAAGTGAGAAAATAAAATCGTTCTTTAAAATTAGAATATTTGGAAAATAGTTGGTAAACTTTCTAAAGTGACAACAATACATCAATTCAGGGGAAATTTAGTAGTGAGAATGAGTTTAGAATTTTAAATTTTGGGTCTGCTTGAGGGTAAAGAATAATTTTGAATGAACTTTTGCCTACTTTGTGGATATCTGACTTTGTTGTCATTTGGCTCATTAAGTAGCACGGTTAAATCAAAAGTCCAAATGAGGACACCCAGAACTGGATTATTCAGAGAACATAAGTGGGCAGTCCTCATGAACTTCACGTGCATATGCGTCAGTTAGGGGAATAATTGAGTTAAGGAACATTAATCTGTATTTCTTCACTGAGTTGCACAATCCACACCATATTTTTGAGGGTGCATCTGTTTTTAGTAACTTCCTTCCTCATTAAATCCGCAATGAATAGTACATAATGAAAAGAGGATGGAAGAAGTGGTGGTGTCTGCACTGAGCCAAAAAGAGTAGACTTTGAATGTTCTTGATGATGTGACTCAGATTCTCAGCCAGTGTCTATCATAACTCACAAAGTTACTGGGGCTATGATTCTTCACCCTAGCTGAATGTCTGACCCAGTTTTTTACAGGTTTACACTCTCCCTATGTATATATGTAATATGTATATATAATATAAATCAACTGCAGTTATTTTTGAAAATCATTACATCTTCATGATTTCTCAATCAGTTTCTTTAATCTGTCAGATATCTCGTGGTGTCTTCGAAGAAATGAAATATCTGGAGCTCATGATAGTCAATGACCATAAAATGGTAAGTATATCAATTCAAAGGTAATCTTCCTTTTGGTGATAGTTTGTAAGTTGATGCACAGCATTGTGCTGCATAAGCTACTTTTGGGTGCAGTATTTTGTTTATCAGCAGCTATTAACAGCTGTACTGTAAGACACAGTATAGGCCATAATACCTAATGAAGCTTAATGTTGCCTAAGATTTTCTACAGCAATTATATATTCAAAATAAATCTGAAACACCTTAGTATCATATGGATAATTTAGTATGCCCATAAAGTGAAGTAAAGCAACAAAGCATTTATGTCCAGAACCAACACACTAAATGTTCTAAAATTACATCTTTAAAGCTATATAGAAAGAGGTCAGAATTTGTTACTTTGAGTTTAGTTTTACTAACTTAAATTATAATGCAGCAAAACATATAGACAAAACTCTCATGGTTGTTCTTCCTGGGTATTCTCTCCTTATGAACAGGATTCATAATGAAGTGCAGGATAAGTTGTTTGTTTGATTGAGAAAGTGGTTGTCATTAAAAAAATCCCAGGAGTAGGGGGAGGAAAGCCCACTTTTTTCCCATTTTTTCTTGAAAGATGACTGGAAAATGTCAAGTGGAGTGACATTTGTGTGAGCAAGACTTTTTTTTAAAAAAAAAACAAATTCTGTTGATAAAACAGTTTTTGTTTATTTTGTTTGCAAGTAAAGAGATTGCTGTGTCTCTCACTCTACGGCATGTTTTCCCAATGCTTTATGTTGTTGTGGGCTCTTTTGCCAACACTGAAGAATAATTTTTAAGAGTAAGAAGCAGCTAATATCAGAACAGGATGCAGTAATTTGTACGTGTTCTAGTGCTGAATAGAAAGATAATATACCCTTCCATCATCTGTCTAATAAATCATAGAAGTGGTCTGGGCAAACATAACCTATGTTTGGAGGTTAACAGTGTGGAGGGAATTTGAGTGGGTGGAAAGCGTAGGACAGAATTTCTTGAGTTGTTCTCATTTGTAAAGCTACCTGGTAGAAAACTACTGTAAGATTGTTCAGGTGTTAGTTGTTCAGCAGTAGGGCACAATAAATGAAGTTATGGCTGTTGTGTTGTCTTGTTTGGTGTCTGTGGTTGATGTTCCTTATGAAGAGAAAATCTTTCTAGTCTGTCTTTCCTCTGGCCTCTTGTATTACAGACATACTTAAAGGACAACTGCTCTGTTCACTACAGTGGTTACAGACACTAGCTGTTGTCTCCCCTCACGCTTTATTTGTTAGAATTTTTGACCACAAGAGTTGTCAGTGACTCAGAAGCAGATAATAAATCTTTTCAAGGAATAAAATGGATGTACTTAAGGAAGCGTTCACAATTAAGCGTCACAGCTTGCCAGTCCAGGAGCTCACTAAATGTACTTTCAAGGTTTTCTACTTACCAGGAGAGGGCAGGTTTCCCCTGCAGCAAACGTCTGTGTTGGAAGAAGTATCTTAAACCTCTTTGACCATTTTGTGTTAAGTGGTAAATACTATGTATTTTCACATTTTACTTTCCTGTAGCAATAAAGACACAACTAGATATGTTTAATTAGGTTGTTGCACTTTTTACTGGCTTAGATTAATTTCTGGTTTAGGAACTGTGTTTAAACATATTATGTGGTATATTGCTATTGATTTTAGCATTTTAGTACTTTCACAAAAACCAAGAACATTTTCCAAAGCATATTGTTTTACCTTTCCATTTCTGGAAAGGTTTGAGATTGGCTCAAAACATAAAGCCAAAGCTGCCCTTTCCCCCTGTCCCATTGTCATGGTTCCCTAGGGAGCAGAGTCTTGTGATATGTACATTCCTCTCAGTGTACATCCCAAGCATCTACGAGCACTGTACCTGAAAATGCTTTGTTTTGAGAATAGTTATAGGGGAATGGGTCTCTGCAAACCTATGTTGTAGGATCTTTGGGTGTTAAAACCTGCCATGGTTGTGCTGAAGCATTGTGGAACCTAACAGTGAATAACTGCATTTGTAAAAAAAATTATCTTCCTGCAGTCAAATGAGTGTCCCCATTAAGTTTGATGAACTTTTTTTTATTTCTATGGCGTTTCATCCTTATAAAACTAGGTTGATTGTGCAAAAATAAGTTGAATTTAACAGAATGGCAAATTTATCATCTAATAATATAGTGTGTTTGTGTGGGTGACTCTTCTTCTTTCAATTTCAGAAACAGATTATTTAATTTTAAAAACATAGTTACTTTCACCTTTACACAAAGAATAATTTTGGAAAATGGGGGATTTGTCTGTTTTGTAATTCTTCACTAGATGCTTTCAACCAGTAGTTAAAATTAGTAAAAGTTTTTTTTTGAAGACTTTTTGCCCTCTTTGTTCTAAGCAATTTTATGTGCCTTTTCTGTGAAATTTTAAAGACTTATTTTTCTGTCTGCAAATCATATTGTGTAATGTAGTTTTGGTTTATAATTTTACAGTTTCTTGAAAGCGATGGATTCATGTTCAGATACCATAGCTGCACCTCTAAAAAATTTGACTTAGAACAGAAGGGACTTGTGGGGCAGGACGAGGAAAGACATGAAACCATTGTAATGACATGCACAGAAATTAGGAGGCAGAACTTCTAATACAGCTCATCTAAATCTATAAAAATAGAAAAAAAATTAAAGTTAAAATTTAAGATATTCAGCTCAACTCTCTTCACATTCACGTATTAACTTTTACTGTGCCCTCCCTCTTCCATTTTGTCTTTTGGTATAACTAATACTACTTGTCATAAGAGTCTTGTGCTATTGTGGAGAAAGCATGGCTTTGCAAAGAGCTGTGCAGAGGACAAGTGGTAAATGCTTCATCTTCCTGTCTTATAGTCATGGAATGTGTCTAGTACAGTCTGATAAGTAACTCATCAAGTTAAGCACACTTTTAATGGGCACAGTATCCTCTCAATCTTGAGCTCATGTTTATGTTTATCTGTAATTTTATCTCAAACATTTGAACTCTATTTATAAATAGGATATTTCTTGAGGCTAAGTGCTCCTTTTACAGATGTGAAAGGCTGTCTAGCATACATGGCTGCCTTTATTTTCCAGGGATTCTTGAATGTGAGATGTAGGCTATGATTTGAAAAGCTTTTTGAGGTTTTCCTTTACTCTTTTTTAAAATATTAATTTTCCTTTCATGCTGTAAAAATAAAGAATTAGTAATAAATATTTAAGTTCTTACTGTGTTCTACTTTCTTTTCTCCTTTTAGTTCAAAAGGCACCGTTCTTCAAATGCATACACAAACAATTTTGCAAAGTCTGTGGTAAATCTTGTAGATGCTGTAAGTATCCATGTTTCCTCTGAACACTGATTCACTGACTTTTAGTTTAGTAAAAAAGTTAACATTTTCAAATACCAGGATAAAAAAAAAAAGCAGCTATGAAAATTACATTTTAAAGTGCATTTCCAGCTCCTCTGCAGAAGAATAGCCTGGGGTGAATGTATAAGAAACCACCAGATTTTCCATGGCCTTTTTCTCAAGCTTGCAGCTGCCAGAGTTTGCCCTTAGCAGAGGTGATTTCAAACTTAAAGGAGATTTCAGTATCTGTCACCAGTTAAGAATGATATTTAATGAAGTTTCACAAATCTAACCACAAGTGTTTGAAACTGGGAGTATAGTCCACAAAGAATGCACATATCTACTGGGAGAAAAAGAGTGCGAGTAAAAAATTCTCCTTGATAAATCTGTATTTGTAGCTTAACAAACAAAATCCCACTGTAGTACATTATAAATGGGTGAAAGTGACACAGGTACCATACTTGTATCTGTGACTAAATTTAGAACAATTTTGCATACAACACATAAAGTAAAAGTAATATTTGTGGTAAAATTTGATTTTCTCCTCACTTTTTGATACACATATAGTGACCACACATTTCAGAGCTCTGTTTGTGGTGAAAACAGGATTGATTCTCTAGTAATTATGAATACAAAGGCTACCAAATGCTGACTGAGTCCCTTTTCCATGTGACATGATTGCTACCCATGGAACCGTGTGATATGATTCAGTGCAAAACATTGTCAACAATTTGTTTGGCTCGGAGGAAGCAATATGGTCTTTGTTCCTAGTATCTTACATATAAAGTATACTGTATGTATGTTGAAAAGTTCAGGTGAATATATTTATAATACATGAAATATGGGAAGTGTTTTGGAATATTTTTCTGTAATGGTCTGAAAATGCCAGTAGTCTAAAGAAAAGTTACTAGAGCAGGTAAAAATGTAAATAATTGAAATAATATTTCTCCAATTTATATTGTATATTCCCAAGGAAAAGGTGGCATTTTTATTTTTTCTCATCTGATCATTACTTCTTTGTATTTCTTCTGCATTTTAACAAAAGTTATTTCATCTGTCTTTCCTTTCTCTGACTATTCCATCTGCTTTTCCATTTTTATTTGCTCTATGTGTGTGTATGCAGAAACATTCAGCTTCACTCCAGTGTAGAATTCAGTCCCCTTATAGAAATCTTCCAAAATGGCATCTTAATGGCCTTTTTTTTAAATAAAGCATGAAAAAGAGGAGGAATTTCTGCCTTGTTATTCCCCTGTGTCCATAGGAGTGGGCTGTATTTCTTACTGATTTATTATTGGGAAAAGGATCCTGGCTTTCAGAGGCTTTCAGGTTCTCTGCTCCCTCTTCCATTCTCTCCTTCCTGTTTACTTCAGGAAATAGTTTTCCTCTCAGCAAGCAGAAGTAAAGTCTTTATTGATCGACCCATATGTAATTTCAGGGGCATTAATTTTATGGATTTTTCTCATTTTGTATACCATTTTCTGTGTATGTTGTCAGCCTGTCTTCCTCAGATTGAAGCATTTTTTTCCTTCAAGGGTCTTGGACAAAATTGAGCTTAACTAGTTGCTCTCTCCTGCTCTTACATTTATTGTCTTTTTTTTCCTGAGATGAATATTATACATTTACTTTTTAATAAGGATAATGCTGTCCTGATACAAAAGACCAGCTTTCTAGTCAGGGTGGATAAGGAATGCATCTTTCGTAGATCTGAAAGTTTTGCATAACCTTAGTAAAATTTGACAGTTTTTTTACCTGAACCTAAAGAGAGTAGCAGTGTTATGTCAGAGTCAAGTATTATGCACAAAGTTAAAAAGCTTATTTTAAAACTGTTTTGTTATTTTTAGGGCCTGATTGTTGTTTCCTTGTCTATTACTACAGTTACATTACAATTAATAGAAAAATTAATATTTTTACTTAATCCTCACATTGCTTGAGTCGTATTAAGTGATCATACTATATAAATGGAAATCAAGCATTATGTGAATTGAATTTTGGATGTACTGAGAAATTATTTAATCTCCACTTAAGGATTTTCTTTGGCTATTCTTTGTCTTTGAGATCTTCCTTTTTTTTCTTTGAGATCACCCAGTGTACCTTTACATTTCTTCTTTGCTGATTTTTGTACAGGTTTTCTGCAAAACTCAGTGGCAAAATTATTTGACATGAGAATTTTAAAGAAAATGGAGGGGCTAAAAAAAAAGAAAGAGCAGCACGGGATGTTCTTGTCCTCTAAAATATAAAATTTAAGTTGATCAGAATATCAACTTCTAGGAAATCCAAGGCATTTCCAGCTAACTGTTTCCCCATGTTTTCCTCCTGCTTTATCCCTCTTGTCCTTCCGCTTTACTCTTACTGGCTAACTGTGCATGTTTGACCCAGTGTTCTACTCCTGTGCCTGTCCTGTCTCTGCCCTCAGATATACAAGGAACAGCTGAACACCAGGGTGGTTCTTGTTGCTGTGGAAACTTGGACAGACAGAGATCGTATTAATATTCACCCGGACCCTCTGCAGATGCTCCACGATTTCTCCAAGTACCGACAGCACTACATCAAACAGCACGCTGATGCTGTGCACCTGCTCTCGTATGTACCATTGTGTGATGGCTTAGAATATCAGTTTTATATGCTTTCCTCTCTACTTGTCTCTTCTTTCATACTTTTTTGCTCAGTATATTCACTATATGAATCAACATCTGCCTTACTTAGGAAACTTAATCCATATGTAACATGTTAGCCTGCTTTTAATAGGTGTGGTATATGCCATGGTCATGTTGATGTACATCTATAATGAAATTTGAATGTTTTTAAAACCTGGAGACAGTGTCACGTATTTGAAGTGTCTTCTGATGAGCCCTTAAGGACACCTAGCTTTGCTAATCAGGTGTGTAATGTACTGCTTTCCCAATAAAGATCAGGAGAGGGCAGAGCTGACAGTATTATGTGTTGCCACAGGAGCATTCCAGTTAGTATTTATTCACACATGTAGCTGCATAGATGATTTGTTAGTGGAAGGTCTCCTCCTTTAGAACTGGAATGAATTGTTCTCTGAGACACAATGCATTTTGAGGGCAAATTCCACTTGCATCATTAGGCACAATTTCAACCTTGAACAAGTATTTTTTTTGCTTCACGGCATTGTAAGCAAAGAGCAGGAAATGTGTGTTCCCCTGAGCAGCATAAAGATCTTAAGCCACCTCCCAGCAGCATGACATACTATGAGGATGAAGTGACAAATGTCTTCCATGGGATTCTCCTATAATTCATCTTCTGCAGAGGAGGATAAAATTAAGGGTTGAAGAATTTCCTCCAGATTTCCCTAATACAGGCATCACAACACAATGCTAATTGCATTCTTGTTAATGTAGGCAAAGTGCTGCTGACATGCACTCTTAATGATTTTCATGCATGTATCGCGTTTCTTGCTGAGGAATTTGCCAGCGAGAGCAAACAGGCTTTTCTCAGTGGTGCATGGTGAAAGGTACCAAATACAACCTGAAATACAGGAAGTTCCATTTAAACATAGGGAAAACGCCATTTCACTGTGAAGGTGGTCAGATGCTGGAACAGGCTGCTCCAAAGAGGCTGTGGACTGTCCATGCTCGGAGATATTCCAAAGCCAGGGGAACATGGTCCTGAGCAGCGTGTTCCAGCTGAGCCTCCATGGAGCAGGGGGGTTGAGCTAGACCGTTTCCAGAAGAGCCTGTCAGCCTCAGCCCTTACTGAGATTCTGACTGCTGTAAAGGCTCCGGATGTAAGCGTTTATTTAGGCTGCAGTCTGAAAGTCCTGATGACTGTCAGAATGTTCTAAATAGTAAATATATACCTGTATGGAGTATCCTGTCATTTAAAAACCCAATAATTTTAGAAGATTAGGGTCATTTGTAGATCATGCAAGGTCACTGTAGGTCATTTGTAGGCGCTGTAGATTTATTATTACGACTATGAAGTTCAAATAGGTATCATTCATAGTAATTTAGAGGCATTTTATAAAATAATTTAGGTCTTCCAGATTACTGAACTAATTATTATATCTAAATTATTTGGGGCTTATTAACAATAATTGAAAGTAGGCAGGGTTAAAGAACAGTATTAAGTTACTTTCCCTTTAGGCATACTTCTCAGTGTTTTCATTTGGAGTTGAAACTAGAACTTGAATTGGTTTGGATTAAGATCATAATTAAAAAAATTCTCAACGCTGATACATTTCAGAACAGCATTCCTTCCTGACAGATTATAAATTGGAGCACATTGTTAACTTTTTAAAGAAATGTGATCATTTTATTGTCTTAGGAGTCTGGTACTCTAGCTTTCTGTGCTTGGTTTGTTTGTGGGTTAAGATTGATTCTGACTCTACAAAATAAAAATAGTATTTTTATATATATTATATAAATATATAAATATATTATATATATATTATATATATTTATATATATTCAATGTTGGTATTCTGTTTGTAAGCTTTCAGTTGCTTTTGATGCTACAAGAAGATGTATGTACATGCAATCTATCATAGTATGTGTGAAAGTATGATCTTTAAATAAGCTCTTGGTGCCAATGTCAGTGTGCTATATTTTCTTCATTTCTATCTTCTTGTAAGGAATGTGACATTTCATTACAAAAGGAGCAGCTTAAGTTACTTTGGAGGGGTTTGCTCTGTGGCCAGAGGAGTTGGAGTAAACGAGGTAATTTTTTTTTCGTTACTAAGGTGAAATAAAATAGAATCTGCACATTGTAACTTCTGAGTTTATGTATTTCAGTATTCAGGGCTTTAAAGATAATTTATATATTAAAAAGTTAGGATTCTCACAGTCAGCCTTCTTGATCATCATTAAGCTACTACTCAGTGTACTTTTCTTTTTAAAAAGCATTTTTCCTGTCTGCATTATTGTCTTAATAAGAATTTAAATTGGCTTTTAATATATTTGACAGAAATTTAGACCCAAAAATCTCCAGAGTGTTTGAAACTCAGCACTTAATATTTTTTTGGGTCCTCTCACTGTAAGAGGCCTGGTCTGCTGAGATGCCAGTGATATGTAATTCTTCCTGAATTTTTTTAACATTGAAACTAGAAAAAAACTGTCCTGGTGTATTGAGTTTTTAATTATTATTATTATTATTTTATCTCAGTGTAATGTTAAATTGATAATTAAAGTCTCCTGTTTTAAGATGGGTTAATCATACTATACAAAAGTGCATTATATATATATCAAATAGACTTTTTTCTTTAGGTTAACCAGCAGGGAGAGATTCCCTGAGGTTAAGGGAGAAATTTTTTTTCTGTTATGTTAAACTCAACTTTACTGAGTTTATTTTCCTTGTATGGACACAGAATTGTGATTGACGGTACTGAATTACTGAAGTAGTAGGTACGTGGTAAGCCAGAATGAGTCACTGTAGTGTTGTTACGATAATTAATTTTTTCTTTTTTTCTTTTTTTTTTTTTTTTTAATTTGCTCCCCTTGAAATGCAGTATGGCCTCCCTTTGCCCATGGCACAGGAACTAGCACAAAGTCTTGCTCAGAACCTTGGAATACAATGGGACCCAGCTACAAGGAAACCGAGTATGTATATGGACACGGAGTCTTCTTTTGTCTTCTTAGCTAAGCATATAAACTCTTCCTTTGTAATGTTTGAAAGAAATGCCAAAATTGCTGTAACTGTAGAACAAGAATTGCTGCTTTTGGAAATATATGCACTAGGATTTGAGTTTAACCAAAATAAGAGACACAAGTTTAGCACTTACTTGGCAATGACCTCAGTGATGTCCTGTGTCAGGTGGTTAGATTCATAACCAACATTCAAAGGTATATTGGTAAAAACACCATTAATTTAATTTAGAACTCCTTTTCTATCATAATGAAATCTGTAAATCTTATTACACAATCACTGACTTCTTAAAATGCAAAAATACCTGACTTATAATTGAAGAAATGATAAGGAGCTGTAACCTAGTCCAGTGTGACGTTTGCTCAACTTGTTATTTTGCTGCTTCACAGCCAGATTAGATTTATGTGGCCTTAACACATGTAGTTTCAGTACAAAATCTGCTGCAAAGCCTCTTTTGAGGCTAAAGAAAATTGTTGGGTTTTTTTACTTGCATTTTGTGAGCAGTTTGGCTACCTTTTCTCTTTGTTTCCTCTTCAAAAATATGAGTTATAAAGTTGACTTCATTGTGGAATCACTTCAAAAATCTGTGGATTAGAAAACAATGTTTAGAGAATGATGTTTTGTAAAGCATTGGTTTTGAATTGTGTAAACTGACAAATTGCTAAGACATTTTCTATATCATTGTTTTTGATAACAGGTAAAACAGAGCTCATTTAATTTGGAAATCAGAACATATTTTTAACTGTAAGATAAAGGTTTTTGATATGATAGTTTAGTTTCCTTATTTGGATGTCCTTTATAGAGAAGGATTAGTAAAAGACCTGGATAGAGCAGAAATAACCATAAAAATTATCTGTATATTTCCCATGGACAAGCAGTGTGGTTTTCCAGTAGCAATTACAATACAGAACATTTATTTTTGAAAATATTACTTCTTTGGTAGATAATTTGATGAGTAGTTTGTAACTTCTGTTTTACCAACCATAAGGTGTTGATCCTTTACTTTTATGTTATGAATTTGGTCACTGTTGACTTACATGCTATAGCTGTAAGTAAACTGTAAATCCATTTTCATTCAACTACTTTTTCCAATGAATGTTTGATTGGCTGTTTCACGTATTACTATTAATAATTCTATTATTAAGAAGAACTGACCTGTCCAGGAACAATTCTCTTTCAGGGTGTTCTGCATACTTTTTAGGGAGGAGGAAATGCGAACATTTTAAATCTTCAATACTAAGTGTACTGCACACAGCCTTGTGCTGCCTGTTTTGAGAGCCTGTAGGGAAGAACATTGCCAGCTATTTTTAGCTTTCTGTAATGCCTGAAACTTCGTGCTGAGACTAAGAGGATGCACATATGGTAATTTGAAAGTACCACATTTATTAAGTATATTAGTATGTCTTGAAGTGGGCTGGTTTCCTTCTTGGGGCTAAAGTTTGTACAGCCAAGCAACCATCAGATCTTTGTATAATTAGTCAAGGTCCATTTTTATAGTAAGTACTTTATATTTATTGTAAGCATGTTTATAACGTCTTTCCTTTTCTGTTGTATTTTGGTCTTGTCTGAGAAGAGTGTGACTGCACTGACTCCTGGGGTGGTTGCATCATGGAGGAAACAGGGTATGTCATAAATGTCAGTAATTGAGGACTCTGGAATGAGTTCATAGTTTACATTATGACAGAAATATTTATATATTGGGTTTTATCCATGTGTTTTAATGCTAATAAGTGAAAAACTAGAAACAGTTGGAACTCAACCTTAGCTAAATGGTCAGTGAACTCTGAGGGAGAAGCACATCTCTATGGGAGGAATTTCATTGCCCTCTACCCTCACACACTGCCAAAGATTCTTTTCTCTATACTGTAATTGATTAGAAAAGGGTAACTTTTGAAACATAGGATTTTGAGTCTTATAAATCACTTCCTGGCAGAACCGTCCTCACTATGGAAGCTTGACTGAAAAAATCAGGGAGAAAACTATCTACAAATAAGATAGAAGGAACTTAGTTTCTTCATATGGTATTTGGAAATTGGTCCTTCAGGAGAATAACTGGGTGGCTTCCCTGTAGACTTGCAATTGTCAACCACTGTATGAACGCAACAGAAAATCATTCCATAAGTTTACTTCTGGAATCCTAAGTAAGGCATTGATCAGAATAGATACTGGCTTCCTTTCCATGGTGAATCAAAGTATCAGCCTTGAGCTGATATTTCAGTAGCACTAGAAAAGATATTCTTCCATAGAGAAGGTAACAGTATACAAAAATGCCAGGAGCAAATAGTCACCCAGGAACTGAAAAAGGACTGACTAATGAAATGAGCGAATAATTAGCTGCAGTTTCAAGCCTTTTCACTTAACCACATCACTGGGGCTTCAGAAGGCATTTTTTATATATAGAACAATTCAGTAGGGATATGGCAGCTTGGTAGCAGTGAGCAGATAGGAAAGGGATAAAGAACCTCCTTATGGCATGGCTACCCTCATCTTTAACAGTGTGAATAGATCTTATTCCCAGATCTCAAAACATGACTAATACAAATATCAGACCATTTCTGTGTGAGAAATTACTAATAAAGTACGTTTTCATTAGTCTGGGAAAAAGATGGAAGTGAGGAAATGTGAGAGAAGTCTGTAACATCATGAACAAGTGATTACTATTTCTTCCAGTGTAAGAACTAGGGAGACATGAAATGAGATTAGCAAGTATGACATTAAAAAATGGAATGAAATTATTCTTCTACCAGTCTGTAAATAATCTGTGAAACTTCTTGCCATAGCATTTTGTAGATGCTAAAAACAAACACAAGGGGACACTGGATTGTGCATGCATAGATGCATAGCAGCTATTATGAGAGTGTGGTTTCACCTTATTGAGAAGATTAGAAGACTACAGTTTTATATACGTTACACCCATAAAGTAGATATATAAAAATGCAAAGTGTTTTAAAACTTTTTCTTTTGTTCTGATTTTATTGTTTGAGAATAAGACTGAGCTGTCATACTGTTGCACACAGTGGTTGTAAGAAACTGGGATTTACAGTATTAAATGTAAATTACCCCCTTCCAGTAACTGGTGGTGTTTGAAGTCATTTACTCAGCTAATTCTTTGCCATTTTAGGGTATACCATTCCAGGAAATTCTCCAAATGCAGCATTGCAGAATACAAAGAATTTTTACTTCGTGGGGGAGGTGCCTGTCTTTTTAACAGGCCAACAAAGGTAAGAAATCGGTTGGTAGTCAGCACGTCTGCCAAACATTGCAGTGAAAATGTAATAATTTCACTAATATACATCTGTTCTAAAGTTTATTCAGATGTCTATGTGGGTAATTTCTCTAGGTTGTTTGTAATTAGCTGCCTGTTCATTCCTTTAGCATTTAAAAATAACGTTGAGAGGAACACAACTTGTTTTCCATCAATTCTTCATGGTGAAATAATGACAAGTACTGCAGTTGATTTTTCACAGCTAGCTAAATCCCCATCAGCATAAATGCACTACTTATTAAGCTGGAAGCAGTGCAAAATAAATCCAGAAGTGAGGTCATAGTATATGCTTCACATACACTCAATTCTTGGACTTTTTGCCTGAGGTTGTTAAAAAGATTGAAAATTACCACTTTAGGAAATAAAAATCAATCCATAGCTCATTTCATGTAGACAGTAGTAGCTCATGGTTGTTTTCAAAGTTAACTTCATTTCATTTCAACTGTACATCTAGCAAACCCTGTAATTCATAACTGTTTCCTTGTACCATCTAATGCTTTTTTTCACCTAAAAACTTAGCAAGGTCATAGTTTTTTTCTAAGGCAATGTTAGCATGACATCCTTCTAAAGCGGAGTAGTATAAAAATATTCCATGTGGCTCTTTTTGCCAAGTAAGAGCAATCCAAAGCATTAATATTCTATTTAATCATGGTGTCAAACTTGCTGTCCTTGTAGAATTTAGTATCTCATGAGCCTATTAGGCTGTTCTGTTTACTGTCCTGTATCCCCTGGTAGACCATCACCTTGCATGATTAACTAAAATCAGTTTGACTTGTTTGAGTGTTTTTAATCTTTTCCAGGGTAGCAATCTTTGCTTACAGAATAAGAATGTAAGAATTTTTACAGGAAGGAGTAAGTAGGGAAATAGAAAAACACAGCTTCATTTTTTAATGGTAGTTATCTAGCAAAGTAATGTGAAGAAGTTGTCAACTCTATTCAGAATAAAAACCTGATTTACTTTGGGGAAAATGCTCCCAGGGTAATGGTCTTTATACATTATCTGTGTCAGTGTTTTACAGCTTTGAAGTGTTTTGGGGAAAAAAATAATCATACAATGTTTAGAATCCTGTTATTTGGAGGTTAGGAGTTAAGGCTCAAAATGGTGTGTTTAATTCTTAGGTAAACAAAACATAGTTCTTGTTAAGCAGTCACTTCTTTATATTTCAACCTGAGTTATTTTCTGACATGTATATGAATATTAGATGGCTCCTGATTAATGCCACAGGAAATTTGTGTGTGCATGCTTGTGTTCTGTAATTTTCTTGTTTGACAGAGAACTGAATTTCAGTTTCGGAGTAAGAGCTCTTGCTGTTTCCTCTGAAGTGTAATAGAAACAGTGGCTTATGGAGGGGGAAGGAATGAGAGATTTCAGTGGTTTTTTAATCATGACAACATTGCTACTGAAGAAGAGTACATATGGGTATTGCTTCAGAATAGTTTTGCTTTTGGTACACAAAACTGTAGGTGCTATTGATTACGTATGTGGTTTATGCAACAGAAGTATAATGTTTTATTTGTTTTTTATTAGGCATTATGATTCCCCTCTGCCCTCCCCCCCCCACAAGTCCTCCAAAGAAGAATTCCATCCAAGTTTATGTATCACTTGTATTATATGTTATGTTTCATATCTGCATGATCCTCAACAGCTTCCTTCCACTAGAAAGAACATTTACTTGCATCTTTCACTCTTATCTAGCTGTAGATTTTTCTGTTCTCATTTTAACTTGACTTTTAACTTCTCATTTCAACCATGTTCTAGTGAATGTGTTTCTGCTACTAATATCCCAGTTAAATTGGAGATTCTGTATATTCTTACTTTTACTATTGCTTTAAAGCAGAATTATAATTGATAACAGACAAGCTTTTTTCAAAATTACATCTTTGACAAGACTGAAAAATACCTTTAATCAGAATTATGATATGTGAAATCAGTATAGAACCTATATCACCCTGAACTGTAGAATTTATCTGTATTGTATATGTCTGGTCCTAGGATTAACTGTTTAATATCTGTATGTGGTTGCATATAACTTACTAATAAGGCACATAGAACTTCTTTTTGGCGGTGTTTTTTAATGGTTGTTATTTTCATGCACAAACATGGTGCACAGGAATAGACAGCAGCTAATTGCATGAGCAAGAATGGGTACCTGAGTAGATCCCAGACATGATATTGCAGACTAATTTCTTGAGGGAATTGTCAGAGAACTGGAAGTATATAGAACAGGAATGAAGTTCAGATATTGTCTCCTTGTGTGTCATTGTAGTGTCTCTCTGTTTATCATCATTTCCTGAGATTAGTATTGTCCTAAAGAGGACTAGCATCCATGTGATTTAGCTGTACATCTTTCATGTCTGATCAATTCTGAATAGCAGCACTTGAAAAACACACTGCCTTTCCCATTGCCAAAGCACGGCACAGACAGCATGTGTCTGTAGCACCACAGAAATGGGTTGTGTGTGACAGAAAAGTCATTTGACAGTAGTTTTATTCTTACTTTGGGGTGGGGGCTTTTTTCTTTCAGCTCTTTGAGACCACAGAGTGTGGAAATGGATATGTAGAAGCAGGAGAAGAATGTGATTGCGGTTTCCGAATGGCAAGTTGAGATATATTACTCCACAAGTCTTTCTTACAAAATATACTAAGATAAACTAAGTGATTGGTAAGGGAGGGGGGAAAGGTTATGAATATTTGTTTTTCTTATTGTTTGGGAACAATTTCATTAAAGCACCGTCTGAAAACATTTTTCTAAATGAGAATGAGTGCAAAGACGGAGAGTGTCCTCAAAACTGTTCCTGTCATACTAATGACAAGATGCAGCTGTTTCCCAGCAGTTTTTGATTTGCAATGTAGAAGTGATTTATCCCTTTACTTTTCCTAGATAATGTGTCTGGAGTAGGAGACTCCATATTGATACTTTGGAGATAGGTGCCTGTGTTTGGACAGAACAAGTAAACTGTTGTTTTCTTCTCTATTCTTGGAATATTCCAATAACGTTTCTGCAAAAATCCACCCTGTAGATTTGAATCCTAGCTCTAGTATTTAAATATAATTGTATCCATAATTAGTTTTCTTAATCTTTTTTTTCTGCCTTGAATATGATTAAGCAGCATGCATTTGGCACAGCTGTTCCACACCTATGAAGAGGCTTCAGAAGATGTAAATCTCCATGTTGCTATAGCATTATATTATCCCTTTACTTCAGTACTTGAGTATTGGAAAGTTTTCTTCCAGCTGATAATTTCAGGTCATCAGTGCTAAACTGAATCTTTTGTTGGCTGCTATGTAATAGTTTGTTGGAAAGATTAGGAAGAAAAATCTAGCTGAAAATGAATAAACAAACTTTTGCTTAATATTTTCTTCAGGAATGCTATGCAGACTGTTGTAAGAAGTGCTCTCTTTCTAATGGAGCTCATTGTAGTGATGGACCCTGCTGTAATACATCATGTCTTGTGAGTGTTGCTGCCTTATATCTATTGTTCTTTTCGGTTGTCCATGGTCACGTGCAGCCTGTTAAAGTTCAGAGTGTGTTTTATGAATGAAAAGGAACAGCTTGTGTGGATATAATCTTAGTCCTGAACTATATTTTTCATTTTCTAGTTTTTCCCACGAGGTTACGACTGTCGATATGCAGTGAATGAATGTGATATTGCAGAGTTCTGCACTGGGGATTCTGGACAGGTATGTGTGCAGAACCTTCTCTGCTTACATTTTGATGCTTGTTTGTACTCTTGTTTATGTTCATTCAAGAGGAAAATTGGATTAACAAACTGCACATTCATATGCTCAAAATGATGGGGTGTGTGGGTGCTGCATCAAGCTCTTAGTTTTGGAGAAATAAGATTCAGGATGGATCACATTCTCTTCGGGCACTGGCTGTAATTATAGATGCCAATGAATTACAGTACCTTTTTTTTATTTTATCATCTGGGGCACCCATACTTCCAGATAAGTAGCTATTGCTGGTATTTTATTGTAAATCTTTTATTCTGTAGGTAGAGCATTCTTAATGGGAGGGAGAAGGGCTTTCTTAAGCTAGAAGGCTGCCCTCAGAGTGCTGGCTAATATGGCACACTGCAGCGGCATACCCTTTCCAAATTTTCACAGGCCCATTTTAGATGAGGAAAAACTTCGAGAATGGTTTGCTCCTAGCTTTAGTAGTCTAAGGCTTCTGGACCAAAAAAGTTTCCAATGCCAAGAGAACACAAGAAATAATATCATAAAACCCCCCAAATCTCTGTAAGCAATAGGCACCTAGGCTATAACTAAGTGCTTGCTTACTTTTGTAGTGGAGCTGAAATGAATGCAGTGGCAGCATTACAGACACGACCCCAGTATTAGCCACCAAATGTCCTGTTACTGAACCCCTTGTTTCCATTTTTCCTCAGCTCCTTAATTTTTACTTAGAATATGCAGAAAGTTAGACTGGAACCGTGTATTTCATGGCTCAAGATGTTGATTATTTTCATTTGTATTTGTAACTATAAAGATTGCAGCACCAGTTATGTTCTCTACCCCCTTTATATGTTATGTGGTTGTCTTAAACCCAGGAAAATTCCATATGTGATACTGTGATGTATTATTACAGGACACATAACAGTAAAAAATCTTAATTTTTTTCAGTGTCCACCGAATCTTCATAAACAAGATGGGTATGCCTGTGATTCTAATCAGGTATGCTATGTTTAAAATTGCACATCAGCATATAGAAATCAACCAAATACACATTTTTGTTTTGGAGTTGGTTTTTTCCTTTAAATTCTGTATTCCATATTTCTTCATAAATTTTATCCTTTCACCATCAATGTTGCTTGTGCTTTATGCACACTATGAATAGTCCAGAATTCTACTTTAAATAAAATCCACTTGGTATCTCTACATTTTACATGTAGATCTTTTATTACACTCCACATTAATAACTTCTTTATAACTGTGTAAAGGGGAAATATAAAGCAACTGCTGAAATGTCAATATGTATTGGACACCAACTGGCTTTGGGAATCTGGGCCAAAATGTGTACTCCATCTACCCAAATCCATGAAAACTGTTATAGATCCCAACATGTGTGTGAAGAGTCAAATGAGACATTTGTCATGGGAGGGGAAGGAGATGAAGTAGTGTTCAGTTCTCATTGCTAACATCTTGTGTTTTGTTTAGGGTCGTTGCTATAATGGTGAATGCAAGACAAGAGATAATCAGTGCAAATATATCTGGGGATCTAGTAGGTTGACTTTAACTACCTTAAATGTATTTTATTTCTGGTTCATTCCTGCTTTTGTTTTGTATTTTCAGTATATTTATTTTTTGTTCTTGTCATTCTAAGTTAAAGTCTTCTGATCAGTAGAGTGAATAGACTGCAGTGGGAAACTGTGGCTTGATTGCCAGGTGAAATTCTGTCTGGGAGTGGTGTCAGTGAGACTGTTCTGATGTGATGTGGCTGCAGACTTAGGTAGGGCAGCAAATGTTACCAGGGTGAGGGGGTTTGAGGATTTTTTGGGTACAGTTCAAAAACAGATGTTTTGAAATGACAATTGTCAATCCCATTATCCCGGCAATGGTTCATGCTGCTCCACTTGCCTCTCTTTGCTGTAACATCCTACAAGTCAGGAAAATTAGTACATTGTTAAATATGCATAGTACAGATTTAAGTCTAGAGGGGTGAATGTTCTGTGTAATGACTTTGAGACAATTCAGCAGAGCAGAACTACCAGGGTCTCCTGTACTCTGGCAGTTAATGTTTTCTTGTGCATTTTGTCTAACTATAACTGCCACTGAAAATACTCTGTCTTATTTATCTTTATTATTGTACCTTCATCTATATATTGTTGTGGTTTTCTTTTTTCTTTTTTTTTTTTAAATTTATTTTTAGAAAAAACAAATGAGCTTCTTAGTAAATAATTGTGACTTTGAAAACATAATTGTTCAGATTTTTACTCCTAAAAATAAGTAGAAATTACACTTTGGCTGTTCAACTTTGGTTTTGCTATCAACACCTGAAAAATAGAATGAAATAAGCATAGAGTTGATGTCAGAACATATGCTTATCATAAATGTCATATATAAAATCTTTGATCTTCTGAAATGCAGATCAGGAATGACATCAGTGAAAACAACTAGATTTAAATCTATGTACAACTGTTATGAAGTTAACAAAATTAGACCACAGATAAATTTCATATGCAGAAGAAAATTCAGGCACTGTAGAGGCTACATTTTTAGAAGTTCAGAGCAAATTTTGAGTTATCAAGCATTAGTTAAAAAAGCCATCAATAGGTATTTCAGTTTAGCCTGGTGGTTTCCTACTGTAGTCACTGGAAAATATGGTCTCTACACATACATGTGTGTTTAGATTGATGTTTTGTACTAAAAAAATTACAGAGAACTGCTGCAATAAATTATGCAGGTTTCAAAACTCTCATGTTGCCAGTGGAAAGCACGTTTCTTTTTTCTTCATCAATAGAGTCTTCAGGATCTGACAAATTTTGTTATGAAAAGCTTAATACAGAAGGCACAACAAAGGGAAACTGTGGAAAAGATGGAGACCGATGGATTCAGTGCAGCAAACAGTAAGTTCATCTTGGTAGAGATTATTTGTAATGTAAATAGATTGATAATGGTTTCATATTGTCTAATTTTTCTACTTTTTCTTGAATGCTTCAGCAGTTTGTTTTGCATTATTTGGAATCTTCTTTCCCTCGCAAGGTTTGCATCTTGAAAAAGTTCCACTCTGACAAATCCATGGGTGACTCAGCAATACACTTGGAAAGAATTCCAGATTTTCAGAAGAATATACTGACTTTAATTATTTCAGAGGAGCTGAGGGACAACGCAACAAAAATGCACAAGTTTATAACGTACAGACACCTCAGACTTGGTAGTGATACATTAGGCTGCAAATGCACATGCTGTTTTTGCCTGCTCTAGGATTGATACCAGATTATGCTGTTTCAAACTCATTCCAACCATTATTTTGATCAGAGAGGACCATTAGACATTTGGATGCTATAGAGAGAAGGGCTGATTCATTTGCGTGTGATCATTACTAGATGAATATTTGATTAAATTTACTTTTCTAGGTAATGACCATTAGTGGATAGACTTTAAAATTACAGTAAATAAATCAGAAGAAATTTAAGTATGCACATACAAATTTCAGTCTCACAATGGTGTTTTCCTTCTTTGACTATTTGATGTTTGTCAAGTGCCTTTCTTAAAAATTATTTTTCAGATAGGATCATAAGGAAAGGAGTTGTTTAATGAATTGTTTAAAATATATTTAGATGGGAATAGTGTTATTCTGATGTGCACATGAAAAATTTCATTTCTATAAAAGCTTTTCTTTGTTGGTAGAGAGATGCAGGAAAATGATCTAACTGAAGAGCTATTTAAACAAAGCAGTTTTAACAAAGGCATTTTCCATCATTCATCCAGCTACTTCTGTGACTTAGGACAATTAGTATTAGCTGATATCCTTCTATTGAAGATATAAGAGTTATCTTGTGTATCTTATGTAAGATATATTGAAATATATTTAGATATAAAACAAAATAAAATAAAGCAGATTTTTAATGAAATTTTGGGCACACACAACTGCTAATGATTGTTATTATGGTTCTGTTGTCTTGCAAGGGAAATAAAATTCAATTAAAAATTCAAAAGTGACATTAATGTGTGGCATATAAGCTGCTAGAGAGAGTGAAAAGTAATTTAGCCTGACATGACAAAGCTTTGTATGATTTGGCTCCTCTAAATTGTACGGTATTGTACTTAGAACCCAGATACATTCTTTGTTCATGTGAACATTCACTGGTCCATTAGAATGAATGGTGACTTGTTTCTGCCTTTTATCATTTATATAAAATAATATTTTATTTCCAGCCTTGTACTCTGAAAGTCTGTCATGTGGCTTATGGTAATATATTACTGTGATCAGCAGCATCATTGCCAGACTTTCTTTTTTGTAAGTCTACCTCATATTATTCCAGTAATATTTTGGTTTATGTTTTCATTTTACAGTGATGTTTTCTGTGGCTTTTTGCTCTGTACTAATCTTACTAGAGTTCCACGAGTTGGTCAAGTTCAAGGAGAAATTATCCCAAATTCTTTTTATCATCAAGGACGCATAGTGGACTGCAGGTAAAAGATAATGCAGTATTCCAATGTGATTTTGCTCTGTCAAGCCTAACTGAATTAAGATAAGCATAAATGTAAAATTCTGTGAATTTTAGGTAATTAACATATTGCAGCAAAATCATTATTCTAAGTGGTATTTCTTTTGATTAAAAAAATACATAAAAGCCTATTATTCCCCATTTGAATGTGGGTTATCCTTCTGATTACTGTATCTGATCCCTCCAATAGCAGAACTTCACAGTCAGAGCTTAATGATAACGCTCAGCAGTATGTTTTTCTGGGGGTGGAGAAAGTCTGTATTGCCAAAGACCCATATTTTAAACATAATGATTTTGAGTATTAAATACTCAGAGAAATAGCTGTAGGGAAGTGAAGGCAAAAAGGAAGGAAACTAGAGTTGTGTCAGGATAAGATATTAAGCTACAGTTCAGTTAAAGGACAGGTAAATGGGTTTTAGTCTGCTTTTCATGATACAAGGCTTGTATTTTAAGGACATTGGCAACATTCCTGTCATGCTAAGAATACTCTCTTGCATAGTTAGGTCCTGAATGAACTGTGATTCTTAATTCTTCCATTATTCTACTAGTGTTTTTATTTAAATATCATCATATGGGAAGTTAGTTCTTGATATTTTTCTAACATTAGTATTTCAAAGCATTTTGGTGAAAAAAAAAAAAGGAAAGAAAAAAAAAGAGAAAAGTGTGGTTTGTCAAAGGCTTAAAAATCTCCTAGGCCTAAGGTGCCCTTCTTGAGTAGTTAAGTTAATATATAGACTTGTTTTTAGTTCGATGACTGGAACACCTTATCATTGCTGTGGACAGGCAGAAAAACTTTACAGTTTTGTTCAGTCTATCAGTCTATCTTTAAATGAAAGAAAGATATGAGGCTTTTAGTACCTACACTGACATGTTTTTAATATTTTCAGGAGACACCAGTCATAATACTAATAGTATCTTAAAACTTATTTCTCCTAGTGGTGCTCATGTTCTTTTAGATGATGATACAGATTTAGGTTATGTGGAGGATGGAGCTCCATGTGGACCTCAAATGATGTGTCTGGACAAAAAGTGCCTGCCAATTCAGTCCTTGAACATAAGCAGCTGTCCCACTGGTTCTAATGGAAAAGTCTGTTCTGGTCATGGGGTGAGTCTGTACTGGGAGTGAGCAGCTCAGCTTCCCCAGCTCCCTCTGCTGTACCTGATCCTAATGCACCCTGTGCAGTTCTCTACCTGAAAGTGTTCTTAAGACCTGTTGATCTGATAGCAGAAATGTTAAGATTCAGGGGAAAACTACCATTTTGTGAAGCTAAGATAAAATTTTAGAAAGTAAAATTGTCAGATTAGTTCTCCGATTACATCTGAAGTATTTGGTTTGTTACTAGCAAGAAGGAACTTTGACACTAGTTATTGTAAAGACTTCTGTGATGTACTACCCATATTTCAAGCCACTTGCCATTTTCAGTTAAACTTTTTCCTGCATACTATCACCTTTGTAAAGTTGGTCCTGTGTTCATAGATTTATACTTTATGACTTAAATAATTAAAATTCCAAACTGTGGGTCCTCAACAGAGAGGGTACATTCTTCTTGAACAGACCCAAAGTGTGTAATTTTACATTCAGGCACATTATATTCTGTTATTCTATCCATTTGTCTAAGATACTAGGTATGTTTTGATGAACAGATTTCCTGTTTTAAACAGCGATAAAACCTTTCTGTGGTGGGATTCAGTGGGACACATACTTGCCAAAGGGGCTAGACTTGATACAAGAAAGCATTTTTTTTCTTCTTGTTGTCTGTAATTGAATATGAAATTGAGTGTTTCAAAAAAGAGGAGGGTTAGGTTCAAAATCAAGAAGAAAAATTTTAAAATTGGAAAGTAAAGTATCTAGGAGATCTAGAAATCATCTTGGTACTTCTTGAGAGTGGCATGGAGGGTGAGTGAACCATCTTACCTGTTTTGTTTTGGATTATTACAATTCCTAATTTTTAAAGGTTATTTCAGTTGATCAAACCTGCCATAAGATCTATTTATCTTCAACTTCCTAGATCAGATTCTTCAATGAGTACTTTAAGAAGGAAAATGTGATAAAAGTTGAATTAAAAAAATCACAAATGCTACTTAGTGTGTAGGTTGTTTGCTGTTTGTTTGTTTTTTTTTTCACATCATGTTCCAGTGTCCAGAAGATACTGTTAGCTGTTTGTCTAATGATTGACTTCACTCTTAGTTTTCTGTTTCTCATGTCATTCTTTTTTCTGTAGTAACTTCTCCATGTTCTTTCTTGTATGCAAAATTTATAGCTATTAACTCTCCCTGTTGATTTGATGTTTTAGGTTTTGTCCATTGGTTAGATTTTCCTGTATCTGATAAATCTATTGTCAATTTTAGAGTCCTAAGTCCTGTTTTAGAGGTCATTCAACCAAATGCAAACTTAGGAAGCACTGTTACCTCTCTTTTAGAAGATGAACAAGCACTCCTCATTGCTGCTTAGGAAAAATGCCAATGAAACCAATGAAAATATATCGATTTTGTTCTACATGGGAGCAAACTGTAAATGAGAGGCTATAAAGTGTAACCATGTCTTGAACCTTTTCACACATAAATGCTTGTGTTCCTTCTGGGCATTCAGGCTCAAAGTCTAGATATTTGGTTAGTGAAGTTAGTGAAACATGACTAGTTTAGATAGGGTTTTTTGGATGAAAATTTGTTATTTTTTACAACCTGTGCAGGTTGTAGTGCAAGTGATGATAGAACCAGTTCTGCTTTTCCTAGCATCTGAGTGTATTAAGAGGGTTAAAGCAAACTTTCAGATTATTGATGGGTTATATCATTCCAACCACTCAGTGCCATTGTTAAAAATATATAAATGGGTAAGTTTTATATCGTGAATTAAATATCTCATTACATGTTAAATAAAGTTAATAAAATGTAGTTAAAAACTAACTGCTGTCACTTATTTTCTTTTCCAGGTCTGTAGTAATGAAGCCACTTGCATTTGTAATTTCTCCTGGGCTGGGACAGACTGCAGCATTGATGATCCTGTCAGGGATACTGGTGGCAAGAAGGAGGAAGGACCCAAGGGTTTGTGTTTTGTTTCAGTTTTGATGTTCTTTCAAGTATTTATGACATTTTTCCATTGATACATGGTAGTAGAATTAGCATATAAAAAGAGAATACTATTGCACAGCTGTGTAGATGAAGTAGGTTTTTCTACTTTGAGAATTCATGAAACTTTTATTTTTCTAACATAAATTTGGGGAAGATTTCAACAGGTAATGTTTTTTCCTTTATTCTCTATTTTTAATGTTAATTTTCTTTATGATTGGAACCTGACTGTGTCTCTTGTTATTTATATGATAATTGAGTATTTATGTTTTACTAGAGATTTCCAGTTTCCTTAGTTGTTCTCAGCTAATTCAGAGAGCTATGGCATAAAAAAGGGAAAAGTGGAATGTCCCTAGTGAAATCAGATTCCTTGAAATCAGATTTCAATGAAAGACAAAAGAAATAAATTAAGATTTTAAGAACTTAAATTATTTTTACAATCATTATTGCTTATTCTTGTGTACTTAGTTGGTCTTTCAACTGCATATGAAGTATAAATACAAAGAGGAGGTATTGAGGAAATAATTCATCAAAAAAGTTTTTCAAAGAGGAAGAAAAGCACTTGAGATTCTCTCTGACTTCTCTGCCAAATAATATCTTTGGATTGTGCTGTCCAGTTTTTGTATGTCTTGTCATCAGGGTATTGTCCAACATCAGACTATAGTCATCAAATCCTATGCATTTACGGATAAAGTTCCCAATAAACAACTGAGAAACACAAACAAAATTTTTCCCCATGTCCCAGTTCCAGGCTCTTCTGCCTTTTTTACAAGGCAGATGGGAAAAAGATAGAGTTGCTTAAATATTTAGCCCTTAGGGGTCAAACTCTAATTGATTACTCTCTAAAATATCTAAGGTTTCAAGGAAGGGCAGGATTTTGGTATATCCCTCCAGAAAGGCTCTACATCTGTCCTGTGTGCCTTTTCCTGTTGCCCTTTAGCAGAATGGTTCCAGTAGACCTTTCCCAAGAACTGTTGAAGATATAGTCTTAAAACAAATTGCTGTTGTGAAGGAGGCTCTCTTGAACAGTCCAGATTTGTATGAGGGAATCTGTACAGGTGCTTCCTGGATTTCTAATCCCACCACTGTTCAGTGTAGCTGCCTGTTTTGCACCCTGCCTTACACAGCTACTTGTCATTCCATTTCCCCTGAAAACCTTCCTGACTGTAGAATGCTGCTTACAGAGTCTTTAAAAAATTATGGAGACTAGCACTATAGAGCTGTTCAGTTCTGTGTGTGTGGATGAGGAGAGCAGTATTTACAGCTGTGACATTGAGAGAGTACATGAATTTTATTTTGCTCGTTTCCAAATCCTGTAGGTAAGAATTAATTCCCTTCTCTTTAAAAAGATCTGTAGGAAGGGCAACACAGGAGGTATGCTTACCTTGGTTACATTATTGTAAGCCAGATTAACTCCTCTAGTTCAGAATGGAAATGCCTGTGTGAAAATTAATACATCAGTGCTGAAATATTTTGGGCAAAAGCCTTAAATGAATAGTATGTACGTGGATTTCTGCCAGTAGGTACAGACAACATTTAGACTGCATTTTTTAATGGATTCCTCTGCAAAAAGGCAGACTATGCTTTTGTACAAGGTGGTTCAATGATCTCAAAAGATGGATTATATTTCTTATATTGTTACAGTAATTTATTGATGTTGAATCCCCTAGAAATGAATTTAGGACCCTCAACACAGACCTACTGTGATTTCTTTCTGCATGCTTATAGAGGAATTCCTTTGTGAGAAGATTTCAGAAGAATTCAGAAGTACTTTTCTCTGTTGTAAAGATCCAACATACTTAAGTAGTTTCCATTAACTTTTTTCCCCTTATTACTCCCTTTGTCATATGCCAGTTTACAAATCTGAGACAGAAACCAAAATACTAGTTTTTCCTTAGCCATAAGATTGAATTTTGTTACATTTCAGAAAGGAAACACTCATGATGTGAAAATTGAAGCTTAATAGGTTTAAGATTTTTCACACCATAAATCCAAGCATTTTTCTTTCTACAATTAGAACATGTGTAGTTAGGAAATATTGCTAATTATTTATATATTATTATGATAACTGACAATTGGCTGCTACTGCTGCTGCACTTTTCAGACTTTTCCATCATCCATCAATTGCTTTTTGGCTCCATTTTCTATTTCAGGATTAAAAAAATTAGTGGTCCTTATTATTATGTTGCTGTTAATACATGACCCTTGAATTGTTCTAAACTCAGCAACCTACTGTATCCTGTACTAGAAGATGTACACAGCATTAAGCAGTTTGGGGAAGACAAAGAGTTCTTGCTGTTAGTTTTTGGTTACTGCAGAAACTTTGAATTACTTTAGAGTACTGGCACACGAGATTCTTCCTTTACCATTTAGTTTGCAGAATTAGTCCTTTATTTGACTAGTGGAGTAGTGTTTATTTTAGTATAAAACTTATGTCTCAAGTGTGTGTGTGTGTGTTTGTGTGTGTATACTTATGAAACTTTTGGAAGAAAATTTTGGAAGAAAATTAGCCAAAGCATTTCAAAACAGACTTCATTCAGCATGAAATCTATAAAGGTTTTGTCCCTTGGAAGAGTTCCCATTGGATAGGGAATTCAGCTGCTTGCTTGTGGTCTATTGTGAGTCAATGAATCTATCAAACTTTTAATCTCTAACATAGGAAATGTACAGATGTTTTTTCTCAAACAAGTATCCTTAAAAATTAAAAATAAGGCCTTAATGTCTTAAGAGAGACTATCTGAACATATCAGAATTTCCAGAGCGTTACCCGAAGCATGTTGCTAAGGTAGGTTTTTGCTTTTTAAAAGTTGTTGTCTGTCTTTAGGTCATATAGATAAATAGCAAGTCCTATTAATAAATGCAGTAACAAAGGAAAATATTACTATCTAGTAAAGGAATGAATTTCAAAGTTGTGTTTGGGTTTTTTTCCCTGCAGTGGAACTGTTTCTGAACAGTTTTCATTTGCTTAGTTATATTGTGGATACAGTAAGTTTCTGGTGATCAAAAGGAAGTTTTCTTATTGGTAATTTATTTACATTTTGGCTGTTATAAATAAGCAGTAGTTTGAGGATGTTCCTCTTTCAAATAAATAATAGAATCACAACGGTAAAAGGAATAGTCTTTCATTTACAGGAAAACTTCTCATTGAAATATTTGCAAACATTCATAGAAAACCAAATATATGTCACTTCAGAATTTTTAAAACTGCAGTATTTGGTAAATAAAGGTTTGTGAGGAGATTTGAATTGTTTATCCGAACAGTGGATTATAGCATAAAGTCTTCCTTTGAGGAATTGTTTCATGTTTTCATTTCAGACATATATGTGATAATTTCCTTTAAAAATCTTCCCTTTTCCCTCCACACAGTGAGCATGGCTGCTAACAGGCTAATAGGTGCAGTGGCAGGGACCATTCTGGCCTTGGGGGTGATTTTTGGAGGCACAGGGTGGGGAATAGAGTAAGCATTTTTCCTAGTTTGAGTTTTATGTTTGGTGCCTAGTGTGTGAGGTAACCGTATGCACCTGAGCCCTCTGTGTATGACCCGTTAGCTTTGTCATGTGGTGACCGTATTTGTCCTGTGATTTGACTGTGTCCGTGTCATGTGGTTTGCTCATGCAGTGTTGAACCTTCTCCTGTCTGGGATAATGTGGGGCATAAAACAATAAGTTTGTGAATTTTTTACATTGTCACCATAAAACTAAGTGTCTAAATGTTTCCATTACACCAAATTACAAAAATAACGGAGAAAAAAATGGAATTTTGTGATTATTTCACAAAACAGACTGTGTAATGTGGACTGTTTCATAAAATGCAGAAATTGTTTATTACAGTCTGTGGGGCTTTCAGTCTAATGATAAGCTAGGCAGATGAAAGCTGATGATAGTCATACAGACAGCTAGTTTTACAGTAAAACTTCTGAAAGATCTGTTGCTAGGATTCTGTTACCCAAAGATAACACAGTGCTGAAGTATAATATTCACATATACAGAATATATATGAGCAATTTTTGTTGTCTTTTCATAGTTTTAGGAAACTGTAACCTCAAGTATTATCCCCCTACCTCCATTTTAACAATGGCTATGATTTATACAAATTTTGTTTATATATATATAAACACATGCATAAAAAGGTCCATGTAAGAGCTCCCTTCATTCTGCGTTCACTGTACAAACTACAGCTTAAAGTACTATTATTTTACTCCTCTGAGAATTCCAACTTCACCAGGTTTCTGGAACTATATGTTACATCTGTCATGTGGCAGTGGCACCTCTCTGAAGGGGGACTTGTGACAGGACAGTCTGTGATTTCTAATCAGGCTGTGTGAAAAGGCACCCACGTACAATTCTAGTCTGGCAAGGCAGCATTTTGTGTGTCTGAGTTCACAGCCCTAAGAACCTATCTGGTACATGAACTGATCTCAGATTCTCAGAAGAGTAGAGACCTTTGTGTTCAGAGAGGACAACTAATGGAAAACAAATAGAAGGAAGAAGGTAATAGATTATTTGCTTGAGAAAGATCAGATCTGTGTTTTACTGGTGGCTTTTACAGCTTTTTGCTAACAACTGACAACTGTTAAGGTTGTAGAGGTTTGGGACACAGATTTGGAAGGAGAAAATTTACCTACAGGTTGAGGACCACTTGCCTTTTGCTTACATTCTGCCTTGTACCCTTCTGTTTTTCTCTCCCCTTACCTGCTGTCTGAAGCCACTCAGCTCTGACCAACATCCCTGACCATTTGTTCTTGCTCCTGTATGGTTCTACACTAAGTCCAGCTTTTCTTCATCTTTCCTCTGCTCTTATCACTCACTACCTGACTCATTCTTTGTGTTTCTATCCATTCTTCTTTTCTGCATCCCATCAATCTTTCTCTAGTCTCTGGTTCCTTCAGGTACAAATGTACATTCAGGGCAAGCCACTGCTACTTTTTCTTTGGTTTACAGAAAGCACATGGGGAATCCAAATTCCCTCTCTTTTCCTAATACCCTTCAGTCTCTGGTGGCTGTTACCATCAGTGGCTGCAGGGGAGGGTGTGTTCATCAAGCACAACCTGGTGCCAGGTTCTGCCCTTCTTCCTCCTTCCTCAACACTTCACTTGCAAATCGTAAACCTTTGTTTGAAGTGCTGAAATAGCTTTAACTTCTAATACTAGCAGAGTTTCAAAGCAGTGTATATTAGTTCTTGTAGAATCTAGCTGCTGCTGCTGAAGACTTAGGGAATAGTCTGAAGTCTACCAAAATTATAGGTGTATTCTGTTTTTAACACCTTCGGTAGGATTTGTATCGGGGTCCTAAAAGATGACCTGGAATGGTACAAATAGCCATGCCAGAGCAGGTAGTGCTTTGCAGGAAAAGGTGGTGTGCCAGATGTTGTGCAGGAGTTTCCTCCTGAAAAATCTGTGTCTGTAGGTTATAGCACTAGTGTGGTGGAAAGAACAAATGTACCCAAGTATTTCATCTTGTGATAGTCTGGATGAAAAATGACCCCACAGTACGGTGGTTATTAAAACCTTCCTCATACTTCTGGTTTCCTGTCAAGCATCTGAGTTCAGTGACTAGAGAGGCTTATTGAGCAGAAACATATAGATTTATACTTTTCTTCGTAAATGTCACTTTACTGGTAGAAAAATTCTAATTTAGTAATAATACAATTTTTTGATAATGCTTAGTAAAACATAAGACATAGAACTTTAAGGTAAGGTATAACATGTAAAAGTAGTCCCATTATAAGTACTTTTATGTGCCCAGTTGTTGTGGTCTTAAAACAACTTGCCAGTGATCCTCTTAAATCTCTGTGTTTTGAAACTGGAATTCAGCAGTTGAGAGGACTCTGTTCTCAGAAACAAGTGGTTGCTGTTTTAGTCATCATACCTATTCAGCTTGGGTTTTATATTTATACTTTTCCATTAACTGAACCTAATTGGTTTGTATATTATCCTCTTCTGTTTAAATTTTGATTGAATTCTTCCATATTTATAGTAAACAAAACCAATATTGATTTTCTGTATTGAAAGAACAAACTGCCGTTTGGTCAATGGATGTGCACTATGAAATGGATACACACCCTCTCCCTCCACACCCCTTGACATTTAACAACCAGGAAACATAGTGAGGAGGTGGGATGTAAAAAGTGGTGATTTGGCACTTCTTTATCTAAGTTAAGTTATGACTGTTACTATCAGTTAATCTTTGTACCTCTTTGTGGGAAGATAGCATTCCATGGCTAGAAAGAAATCAGCTTTAGAATTTTTCAAGGCTTATAAAATCTATTACAGATAAAGTACTTGCTGTGTTTTCAGTCTTTTGTTGTGTGAAATCATTTGATAAAATCCAGAGTAAACCTTAGATCTCAGTTAGACACAGTAGCTCATTAGGCTCATTAGACTGCTGTTGCAAGCAAGCCTTAGTTGGGACTATAATGCCTGTGGAATGGCATTTACCCTCCACCATGCTCACTCCTGTTGATTTGAGTCAGGTGTGACTTTAAAGGTAAGTCCAAATAAGATACATTCTTCCAAATTGTGAAAAATTACCATTTGATTTTCTTCGTCAAATTTGTGCACTGCTCATCTGTAAAGCTCACTATATTTCATTTCAGTCCAAGTATTTTGTTCATGTTCCTGAATATTGTTTGTATAGGAACTGCAGGAAGCAATTTTTAAAACTTGGTTTCTTTTAGCTAATCAGATCTCCAGAAGCACTGATGTGGGAAACATGCAGTGGCTGCAATGAAGTTAGGTTGCTGTAGTAAATTTTAAAACTTACGACATGTGCTTATTGTAGTGTGTGGGACTGGGCAGGAGGTTTTGTGATACCGACCTAACAGCTTAAAACTTTCAGTTGTTGCAGCTGCCCTTGCTCTTTCTTTGCTGATCTCTGGCTACTCCTCTTTCTTCCTTATGTTAGCTGTCTGACAGTTTTCCAAACTCAGTTTCAGAATAATTAATTAGGAAAATTTCCATTGCTGTGTAGAAGTGTTCATTTGGGGAGACTGAGATAGGAGGTAAGAACTGTTTCTGAAGGCTGTTCCTGAAAACGTAAATGTTTAAACAAAAAGTGTACAATATGCTGCAGAAGAACTGTTGAGTTGGTTTCCTTCTGCCTTGAGTTCAGATGCAATTAGCTTTACATCAAAAACTGCGTGATAGGAGGTTTTGGTACAGAGCAATTAAAATGTTACTCAAGCTTATTATCAGTTTTCCTCTGCCCTATGTAAGTAGAGCACTTAAGGGTCAATTATTAATATCTTATTTAGGTGTTCTCTTGCCCTCTTCAGAAAATTGCACAAACATATTTTGTGCAGCTTCTTTTTGTTGCTCTTTTTTCCTGCTCCACCCTTCTCCACTTTGCTGTTTAGTACCTTCTTGAGGATGATGAAGAGATGCTTTGATGTTTGGAAAGCTTAGGAGGAATACAGCTTTTATTTAAATGTTTGTTCCCTATTATATAATCCTTTGCTTTTGTCAAACAATTGTTTGTAAATTTAGCATTGATGTAACTGTAGGGAGTCTGGATTATGATTAGCAAGTGGTGCTGAATGCTCTCAGCTCAAATTAAAAAATCTACGTCTTTCAGAAGCTCCATGAAAAAAGACAGGGCTTTTTGATTTTTTTTTTCCTTTCTAATTTGCTGCAGTCTTAAAACATACAGCATTCATACTTCTTCCTTTAAGCAAAGGGATTATTCACAAATATCTTAGTGTCCTCAGCTGGCTGTTCATTCACCAGATAACAGAGTAAGTTACAATGGAATTCACTGTCTAATACTAGATTTTTATCTTTAGTAGAAGTCAGCATAGCACAATGCAGAGACCAACAGCTTTGTTCATTCCTATTGTTAAAGAAGAGTAAGTTAAGTTGGGCTTGTTGAGATTGTCTGGAGGCATCACCTTGTGTGCTGTCTGTATTCCTTGAATTGTTTGACTACCCTTCAGATGCTTCACATGACGTGACTAAAGTCGTTGGTTCTTATGTGTGTCTTACCATAATCCTTTATCACAGGTCCTAGTGCCACCAATCTTATAATAGGCTCCATCGCTGGTGCCATCCTGGTGGCAGCAATTGTCCTTGGGGGGACAGGATGGGGCTTTAAGTAAGCAATGCCGCATGTCTTCTCTTTGGTGGCTATGGCATTTCTATTTCTGGCTTACATCACTAAATTTTGAGTTCCTGCTACAAGATTTCCAAGTTAAACCCGTCCCCCAAACTCTAACAAACTGCTTTAAACAAGAAAAAAAATTACACACACACTGAACAAGAGGAGGAAACGGATTTGAAAATGGCAGATGTAATCAGGGTGCAAAGTTGAACAACAGTAAAATAATTAATTTAATTTTCATTAACTCAGCTAAGATTTAGGAAGCAAGGTCTTTTTTTCACCTCCAGTTAGTAGTGTTGTTCTCAGAAGCTGACTGCAGTGGTTAAAAACCCCCAAAAGATACATGTCTTGAGGAGTGTTTCTTTTGAATGCAGTAGTACTTTCAAACAGCTCAACATTTTCATAATTAAAGATGTCATGTAAATGGTCAGTAGTGGCAGTAGCAGAGTAGTTTTCAGCAACAAATGTGTTGAGTCAATGTACCAGAGCTAACTTTTTAGTGGTTATTGATTATTTTTTTATTCTCAGTACACTTTAAAAAAAAAATCAAGTGTAGAGAGAACATTTGGAAATCTTGAGCTGTTTCCAGAAAGATGAAAGCATTTATCTCCCAATTCTAGCCCACTGTGTTTTATAACTATGAGGAGTAACGTACTAGTCATTCTGCTTGTGACTGTTAAAGCAAAAAGAGAGTCTTGTACAAAGGTATTTAATTCTTGCCTTTTTTGTAGGGTCCAGTCTACCTCCATGCATGGTCCATATTTGGTAAAAAGGATCTCACTTTATAACCTTACAAATCATGGAAGTATTAAGCACAAGTAATTTCTCATGGCATTTCAAGTTGCTATTTCTATTCAATAACATGAATCGAAATTAAGCCATGATCAAACAATAAACCATAAATCTTCAAGGAGGTTTTTATAATAATTAAAAAAATTTTTTCTGTGGTCTCTATTCATATTTCGTGTCTGAGCTGAGAAGAAAAAAATTACTCCCTAATTAATTAAGGCCACTATCAAAGTAGAATCTAGTGATCAGGTCATATTTATCTGGTAATTCACTTTCAAAAGTCACCTGAAAATGTTTACTTGTAATTTAAACTCTTATATTTTCAAAGGTTCAGCTGGCCTGTGGAAGCAAAATACTTCAAAATCTCATTCAGCCCTGCTGAAAACAGCAAACAGGCTTTGTCCTGTCTCCTGGACAAGGCACTTACTCCCTGTGGCACTGCCTGCCATTCTAGGTGTTCTCAGAAACACCCACCACCTGCCTCATTCATTTTTCTCCAAGTGCTTGCTCTGAGAGAAGTAACATTCCCTGTGCTTCCAGTTGACACTGGCAAGAGCTGCAGCACTGCACGCGGCAGCCCTGGGATTCACTGCTTCTCTTTTGTTTTAGTAAGAAAAGAGTAAATACAAAATGCACCAAAACATCCATCTGTAAGCATGAGTGTATGATCTTCAAAAGCTTTTTTAGTTCCTGACTACAGACCTACCTTCAGCTGCTGGGTTTGTTGTTGTGGTTGAGGTTTCGTTTTGTTTTCTCGTACGTCTTAGTTAAATAAATCCAATCCACTTATTTGTACAATAAATACCACTGGGTCAGCCTCCAGTATTTAGAAGTTACTACAGGGCAGCTCTAAACAAGGTAGTCCTATATCTTTTGCACTGTATCTCATATGGCTGCGATTTTCCATATTTATAAACAGTAAGATAATTTAGTTGTCTTTTAATGTAAATAGAGCATATAAACAATACATAAAAATTTCAGTAAGTTGCAGAACAGAGGGTTTTTTCCCCTGCACTTCACTGCAATTAGATTTTTTAATAAATACGGCCACATTTTCTGCAAGGCTTGCATTAACATTGCTATTAAAATTTTTGGTATATTGAGAACAACAATGCGTGCACATTTAAAGCAGTAATATTAGAAACACGGATATTGCGAGTTCCTGTGGGAATTAACCGAGCTAAATTTTGTTGGAAAAAATAAATGTCAGCTTATATTTTTGGATGAGTTTTCTGCTGTAAGAGACGTATGTCTATTACTCAGCAACTCATAGACTTGCAGAAACAGAGTGCTCATCCCTAAATAATACATTTGTATTGCACAAGGTAGTTTGTTGAAAACATAATACATTAAAATAGAAATGTATTCAGTTTTTTCCTCTGAATCTTTCCAAGCCATCTTGTGTCCTGACCACCTTTGCTCTCATGCATCAGAGCTGCAGCCCCTGCCCACAGCTGCAAGCAGGCTGGCTGCGGACACAGCTCCAACTTGGAAGAACACAGATCAGCCAAAGAATCCCTCTATGTTTGAAACAATACAGTATGTCATCGATTATTTCTTCTTTGTGTCCCACACCTCTCAATCTGCTCTCACAAGTGTTCAGCTTTGCATCCTGGTGTCATTCATTTGCCCAAATGAAGAAGCTTGCTGTCCCTATAGATGATCTGTATTGGAAATGTGTCCTGAAGCTCTTACTCTCACAAGAGCAAGATACGACTGTTCATTCTGTAGCAGAACCTCAAATACACTGGCCTGGCCTAGCTCACAGCTTGAAGTGCATGTTTCTTCTGGGGGTCAGAGGGGAATTGGAAAGGCTTTTTGGTTTATACACAAAAGAGGGCTAGCATATGTAGACCCCCTGATACTTGGCTTCAGATAGATCTGGAGGGACAGATGAGGGTAATAAAGAGGGAATTTAACTTTTCCTTTTTAAGCAAGTGATATGTTTAGTCTCTGCAAATATGAGAGAAGGTAGCTAATGCTTTACAAACTGGGAGATGTGATTTCTGTTTCACAGGTTATCAGATGTTCATATGAACATACGGTACTGTGGTGTCAAGTCCATATCAAACGTAAGCTGCAACTAAGCAAAACTTTGTTCATGAACTGAGAGGGGGTGGGGGTTGGAGGGGAAGTGTAAAAGAAGGCTTGATGCAAGTTTGCAGAAACAAAGTAAAAAAAAAAAATCAACAAAGTAAAAACAAATCCAGTTTCAAGAGTGAATCTGAGGTTAGTTTTTGTCATCAAGTTAATGTGTGGACAGAATAGGAAAGAAAAAAGTTGATGACATTTCTAAGGAGGCATAGAGCCTCATTACACATTTCAGGTGGCTTAGTTAACAGCTGTGTGTGGAAACCTTGTTAAGTAGATTTTACTTCAGATGAGCCTTGCATAGTACTTTTAAAACTGTTGGTGCTTAGACAGCAGTAAGGGAGTCTTACCTGTTGCTACCTGAACTCTGCCAGGTAATGTACAGAAGTACAGCATTCATGAAATGTGAAGTTAATTTTGGTGTAGCAAGTCTGTGCAAGGTTTCAGTATACAGTGTTTAATATAGGAAGGACACTCTTACCATTAGAGTCGCTCAGGGGCCTACACTTTTTATTTCTAGCATATATTTGCTGACTTCTGCTGAGCTACTGCAATAATATAAGCTAATTAATGCTTTTGTTACTGACATTAACAGTATTAAAGCAATTCTGGTAACAAAACAATACCACCACCAACAGGCAATGCTAGTAAAAGCAACATGGCAGTGCACATGAAAAGCTGCCTCTTGTTATAGCAGAATACAAAAGCAACAGATAGAGAATTGATTGAAGGCACAATTCTATTTTCAGCAATTGTTCTTAGCTGAAGAGCCAAAGGGTTTTCTGCTCCTTTAATGGAAGAATCAAAGACTTATCCAAATATAACAGATGCCAAGGTTTAACTGGTCTGTGCAGTTGCATTTAAACCCTAAAGGTTTCCACAAGATAAGGCAGTGAAATGCTGGTGGGAACATTGTGAGGAAAGAGGTTTTGGTCCCTTACCAGCATTACCATCAATATGAATCATAGGCCATAGTCATCACTACACAGATGTCAGCATTAGAATCAAATGTGAGGTATTTTCTCACTTTTTTTTCCAGTCTACTAGAATAAATGGAAGGTCAATGTCTTATTTTAAGTTGCTAATTTTAGTCCCTCATTCTGTTAATTTGAATCAATTTTGTAGCATAAGTTCATTTATTTAAGCTCTTCAACATTTGAACAATGATTTAGGAATGCCTATGAAAACATTACCTAGTTAACATGGTTAAAATACTGGGTTTGGATAAATCTTTAAATACTTAAATAAAGCTTTGTATTTATGTGATCACAAAGGCATACATTTGTAAGTAATGTACTTTGTGACCACATTCCCAGTTAGCTGCACAAAAAACCCACATCAGATTGCAGCAAGGTATTTCTTAGATATATTCAGCCTTTTTTGAAACCAGGTTTTTTTTCTGAAATATTTTTTGTTTGTAAAGACAACCATGTTAGAAAGGCAGTGATGTGCTGTACCATGGTGTACTTTTGATTCAGAATCACCTATAATTTTCTTTGTGTTAGAGACTCTTTTCCTGGTTGGATTACAGACTGAAAGGCTGACCCTCATTATTTAAAGAGGCATTAAAACTTTAATGCAAAAAATAAGTTATATTCTAAGATCTTCCACAAAAACCATCAAAGAACTAGGAAGCAGCATCATTCTCCTATGTGTCCTCCTACAGAGGACTCTTCTGCCCCACCATATCTTTTAACTGAAGCGTACTGGAAGGAACATTGCAGTACTATAACATGTAGCTATAAAGAGGTGCAAATATCCAGGACCTGGTACTTACCAAGTTTCCTTTTATTGTAATTTTCTTGAGAAAGAGAGAAACTGGCAATTTAAGTAAATAAGACTACTGTCTTCCTTTTAGTATTATAATGGTCGATAATTCGGGATAAAGTTGTTAAAGCAGGTCAGGGAATCAGAATAGAATTTGGATTCCTGCAGGGTAACACCTGACTGCCTACCCCTGAAGTGCTACAATTGCAGTACAGAGATGTGGCAGGGTCTTGTTAAAGCTTTGTACTATGTTCCCTTATTGACACTGTATCTCATGTTCCATATTTCAGGCTCTTATTCTAGTTCTTCACATGTTTCTTTCTCATATAACATTGTTAGCAGAATAACCTAAGTGAAGAAAGGCAGTGGTTTTGGTCGATATCTTATTCCTCAGACTCTGTATTTCTGCACAATAAAACTAGGAATGGAGTAAATATATGGTTTGGACACAGAATGCATGGAGAGGTTTGTGCTGGAATACTGCACTTGTGGAGATGTGAGATTAGAAAAGAATTGATAGGATAAAAGACAAAGAGTTTTGTTACAGAGTTGTACTGGGAAACTACCATAGCATCTGTCCTCTGCACCTTGTTCTAAGACTTATAAAGTCCATTTCTTCAACTAAAATAAGCTCAGGTAACAGAGCATAATTCAGCATCTATTCTAATGACATCCTCTTCAAGCGAACTGGAATATGATACTTTCTGTAGAGTAGGAGGACAAGTTACATCATCTGGATTTTTTCACATATGTTGTTGATTTAAAAGGACTGACTAGTTAGTTGTTGATGGGTAGTGCTTGAATTCAAGTATGCTAGACAGTTTTTAAAAAGAGGGGAGGGGGAAGAGAAGCAGACACACTTTTTTCCCATTGAAACTGGCAGGATGAGCAGACACACAGCAGTCTTTAACTCACATTCAACCAAGTTCTATTATATTCATACTTCCTATCATGCAGTTCTGCAAGTTGGGCTGAAAAAAAAAAATTGGTCATCTCAAATTTACCTGTAGTACACAGGGGGAGGGATTGAGATATTGAAGTAACATCAGCCTCATTAAAAAAGAGCATTAGTACAGTACTCCTGGAGGGGAAATGACTGCAAGATGAATACAATGATCTTCTTTCAGAAACCCCCAGTTATTTAAACAAGCATCTTACAAAAATCTAGGCACAGTTGTCCAAAGAATAAAAAACAAAACAAAGGATTGCCAAGAACCACTAGCCTCTGGAAGACTATTCAAAAATAAGTTGTCTTTGCATACATCCATTAGTCTCTAAAACCACCAGACAAACCTTGTGTATAGAATATTTATAAATACTGTAGCAGTGGTAGTGGTTAGCAGGGCTGCAGAAAATAGAAAATCCAGGGGTTGGTCTGTATCTTCAGGGAATTTATGAATTCCTGTTCTGTATCTTTTGCATGTTGGGTTGGTGGCGGTAGTGGTGTGTATGCCCAATGTTAAAACTAAATGCATGAGCCCCTTGCTTGATGCCCCACATAAAGCCAGATACTGGGGAGGTTGCACCCAACTTTTGTTGTTGCTTCCTTATGTCTTGCTGTTTGACATAGGACATCAACATCGCAGGAGATTGGATATCAGCAGCTTGCTGTTTGCTGTTAACATTCAATTCTAATAACACAATTAACAAAACTGTCCAGTCTCCTTCGAATGCAATGTCTCTGCTATATTTTGCACCTTACTAAGATTCACTTTTGGTCAATAGTGTGGTAAGAGCTCACAGAGGCACTCACTTCTTTGTCACACTGGATTACATAAACTAAATTCTGGTGTAGCCAGAGATGGGCACTGAGAACTCAAGTCTCCATGGGCTGACGTATTTCCAGTCCTGGCACTTATGACTCATTCTTTTCAGTTGTACAAATGCATTCCTGGCTTGGGGAAACATGTGCTACTGGGAGCTGAAAGTTTCTACAAATTTAGAGCACCACTTGAAGTACTACGGAAATAACTGTATTCTGTATGCCAGTATGATCTTTAAACTGCAGAAGGAAACCAGTACTTGATATTATGCTACAGAAAGCATGCAACTAAATTCCTTAAATAGTTAGCCCTTGGAAAAGTTACTGGTTAAACTGTCTCAGTGTGAGCCTTTTACTTTACTATGACCTTAGCAATGACTTTGTTCTTGTTATATCTAACTAATGTCTTGCATTTTTCTGTTCTCATCTCCTTTTGATGCAATCTGGAAGAAATGTCAAAAAACGAAGGTTCGATCCAAGTCAACAAGGCCCTATCTGAAGAGATGCCATTCAAAAAGCTGTTTCTTGCACTACTGGATTTTGGGTATGATGTCTACACTGTAGCTGCACAGGAACTAAATCTGTAAGGAAGAACTTGAGAAACAGTAACTAAACACAATATTGGGATGTTGGAATTTGAGTTGGTAGAACACTGTCCTTTTTGGAGATAAGTTGGAAATACTTCCTCTATTCACCTTTCTCTTGTTAACATTAACTGACAAGTGTTACAAGCAAACTGTTTCAAAATCAGGTGTTTTTTTTTCCTCAAACAAAGGAGACACACAGACCAAGTGCAATAAGAGAACTGCTCCAAAATAATGGAATAGCAGAAGATTCTTTTCCCAGCCTGCTGGCACTCTTAACTTCACTTGAGTTCGCATGACTTCCTTTTTCTTATCAAACTCCAGTGGCATGAGGAGCTAATTTTGAAAGGGTAACCTGCATGGCTCACATACAAACAACCAAGTTAGCAAGCTGACCCCAAGCAAAATCTGCAGCCCAATAAATATAAATCACTGGGAAGCCAGTGCCAGGCTTCGATAGCTTTTCCAGCCACGCAGTGCATTCTGCTGCTGGACTTGAGGGTTCCCTGCTCCGTGAGCTCGCTGTCCACCTTGTTTTGGTCTCCTAGGTCAGGAGTCTGTTAGTTATGGAAGCTAGTGAATGATGGATGGAATTTTTCCAAGAAAGAAAAAGTGTAAATATGGAAATAAGATTTTGATGTATCATTTTCACAGATTATATATAAATATATATATATAAAAAAGAGAAAAGAATTTCCATATAAAAAGGTTCTATTCTTTATGTAAATCTATTTTTGATGTTGGGTTTGGTTTTGGGTTTTTTTTCCTCCCCTTTTTTTCTGTAGCATGTTGTACAGCAGATGTTCTGGGCTTGCTCAAAAAAAGGCAGTAATAGCATGCAGATGCAGGGAGTTCTGACACCAAACAGATGTGATCTAAAGTTTGTATGCTTGAAACCAAAAACAATTAAAATGTATAAATGCATATCTATGTATTGACTATAAGTCTGGATTACTTTTTTTGGCTCTTATGCAGACTTTTCCATAATATAGGATAAGTAACACCCTCTCAAGATAATCACAGAAGTGCCAAGCTCTTTTTTTTTTTTAAGTGTAGCTAGTTTTTTTCCTGTAAAATAAAAACTTAAATAAGCCTTAAAATACTCACAAAATGTTAAAAGCTTGGAATGAGTTATTCTTCTCTTGCCTTCTGCCCATCCACTCAAAGCAACTTGCAAAGGTGACTGACATTTCTAACTCGCTCCCTGTATCTCTTTGATGCATCTCACTTTTCAAAGTTTAATGCAAGATTAATACTTTGACCCTTGGCTACTGATAGCCAGTTTCCATCACAACGTGTACAGACTGCCATGTAATTTCAGGGGGTTGTGTGCTGTTATTACTTTCAGATACACCTTGCATACGAGCAGATTTTTGCAGAGAAGTCCTGGGCAGCAGTACCATGCCCCAGGAACCAGGCTAGCCTGGCTGCATCTGCCTTGAGAAAGATATGGGCAGATGTCTAGGCCTCCCTAAAAGTATAGAGCTGTCCAGTCTGGCTCATCCTTTGCATCTTGGCTTAAAACAGGTAATTTAGTTCGTGTAAGTGAAGTGACCTGAAAATTTAATTGCTGCGTCTGATAATCAGAATTAAAATCTTCTGTAATTTTGGTTTTAATTTAAAGGTTGAATATTAGTAACAACAGAAGCCCAGTTACATTACATACTCCATCTTTGTTCAGTGAAATCCAATACCCAAGTTAGCTTTAAGAGCCAAAACATTAAGAAAATGCTGCAGATTTCCTGTGACTTAGAAAACGTAATTTCAGTTATTTTTCTTATTATGATAATGTTCAATTCAACAGTCTCACAAAAGAGCTACAATATATTGTTTTGCTTGACAGTTATTATTAAATATTTTTAATCAGCTTTAACATAATCACATTAACACAACTACATTATGAGTTAAAGGTGCTGCACACAGGTAGTTGACATTTCTATGAATTATAAATCTTATTCTGAAAAATTCCTGCCTGGTTTCAAGCAAAATTACATTAGTGACAATCCTTTGATGGCAAACCAAAAATACTTGCAACTATATTATGGTTATCTAAAAATGCTTTGCTTCAAAACATCCAACTTTGTTAGGGTTCTGCTTCCAAAGCAAGCATAACCCACAACAGAAACACTAGTGGTTACCAAAAATAAAAATAAGTAAAATCAACTGGACATACATAAACTACCTGTGTAATAAACCTTGAAGAAGCATTTCACAAACAACATTGTTAGTGTGTGATGTGATGTTTTAAATCAGACCACAGTGGTCCCCAACTACTATGAACATATGTTCAGTGCTGGAGTAACTTTTTTATTTACACCAGCCCTTTCATAGGACTTACAATTTCTTGACTGAATTTATGCTTCACTCATCAGCCATTGTGTGTACGTGGAAGAACACATTTGCTTTTTGCCCTGTGTGTGCACAACACAAGTGACAACACAGCTCAGAGTAGGTACTGGATGAAGTGCTTCCCATGGCACTAGATAAAAAAAATTGGGTTTGGTAGGTGTTGATTTTCTACATCCCACCTTTGCTGTGCTTTGGGAAGTGCATATCCATTTAGTGTTACTTTGTTCATTGCAAAGTGTCATCAAAAGAAGACTGGGTTGACTCCGCCTCCATTTCATCCACTCTACATTTGCTCCATTATTTACCTACTCAGCTGGACAAGAAACTGTGGTAACTGTATAGCTCATTCCAGTTTGCTGCATGATCTTATGATTTGATCTTATGATTCTCCTAAAAGAGAAGTCTGCTAGGCAAATTAACAGCTGTATAGGTGCATGTTCAAAGAAAAAGATTACTTAAGGCTGGAGTTTAACGAATTTTTCTTTACTATGCAAAGATGGGTATTGCACAAATAGATGAGACAAATGTCTGAGGAAATGCCATAGAATACTTGAAGCTATGTTTTAAGCCTAATCAGTCATGTTTTATATTCATTACTGCTTCCACTGTTACTCTTCCTTTTTAAAATGATTTGTAATTATTTTTTTAAGTGCACAACTTGATGTTGTTATAAATCAAGTTTCTGTTTGAAGTTAATACTCATTCATATCTTGTTGGCTGCTAATGAATGGAAATTCAATAGTCCTTGTTCTGCATATTAGCAAGATGAGTATTAAAAATGTCATGAACATGGAACGGAGTAGTTTTTAATTTTCAATTTTTTTTTCTGTATTTATTCTCTCAGTTTTATTTAATTTCTGTGTTCAAGGAATCATCACCTGGTAGTGGAAATTGACTGGAGTTTTCCTTTATCAAAGATCTCTAACACTGTGTTGGATCTCCCAGCGAGGGTCTGTCTCTGAGAGGACATTGCACGCAGGCTTTCCAACGTGCATGGAGCCAGAGCATCGGCACCCAGGGCTTGCCAGGCCTGCTTCAGTCCCAGCTGCTGGCGTCACTGAGTTGAATGAGACCTGGGTGCATTTGTAAGTCAAGGGGAGCCTTTTGCAGCTCAAAAATCTGAACTACATAATGACAAGAGTCTAAAATGAGGCCTTCAAAGTATTTTTAAAATAATTATATTATAATAACCAGATAATATGGTCATTATTTCAATGGATTACTGAATGAAACTCGGCTTCCCTTTTTGGATTTTTTCCAGACTAACTCTAGTGATGCCAGCCTGGGAAAACTAAAGGCATGCATGTCACAGTTACCAGATAACTATTGATATTGTTTTGCTTTCTCTAGCTCCAGACAGGGAAACAAAATGTACTTTTGTCTTAATATTTCCCAAGGTTATGTATGAAAGCATGTTTCTCATTTAGAACTATAGAGCGAGGGAACACTCTCATTAATGGATCCACTATCATCCACTTTTATTTCCTGTCATTTGAATCTAGGACTTTTCTATGAACTCAACACAAACATGCAACGTTTTGGCTATAATTAGAATAGTCATTCCTTAAAATAAGAGTTAAGTCTTTTGTAGCATAGAAAAGCAATATAGAGACAGATGAATATCGACGTTTGATTTTACCACAAAAAAATTCTTAGAATTGTTTTTGAAAACTTTCACAATTACAGCACAAAACACTGAAGAGGGATCATGCTGGGGCATTTAAGTCTCATCAAGAACAAAACCAATACAACAACAAGCCATCTTTTACAAACCCAAAAAATCCTTTTTTTTTTTTTCTAAATCCACATAAAATAGATTCCTACCCGTGAGAGCTGAAAAGTTAATGTAACATGAATCATCCATCAGTAGCATCACAGAGATTGTTTAAGTACCCTTGGAAAGCTTAAAGAAAAAAATAAGTAAATAGGAATTTTAGCGGCAGTGATGCTCAAAATGGTACTATTGAAAGCAAAAGGTCACAAAAACATTATCTTGAAGCTGCATATACTATAATTCAGTGCAGTGATTTACTGCTCAGAACTCAGCAAGCATGGCCTGTTGACTAAGTTATTTTGTGGCAGCATGTAACCCAAGAGGGCACATGGTCCCTAGGTCAGTACAAGGACTCCACATCAGACCAGCAATGACATCCACTTAAATGTGTTATTACTGAAAAAACTCAAACTGATAAGAGTAGCATAATTCTGAATGCTCTTATTTGTAGAAAACCTGTAATTTGTTCTTGTTAAAATTTTCTTTTAAAAGATCTTGTTTTTTTCATAAGTCACAAGACACCCCTCATCTTTACCACTAATATTATAACAGACCATGCTTTAGTGTGGCACTTTCTGAGCCACTATAAGAATTTCCCCATCAAAGCTGGTAACTCAAGGCATGAAGGAACTAAATCCTTTTAACCTGCTCTTGCAAGCAAGATGCAGCTTCCGTCATACAACCCCAGGGGAAACAGGTCAGTTCTCTCAGCACTGACCTAACCAGTGCCTAAGTCTCCCAGTAGCATCCCCCACAAAGGACTGGGTTTAGTCTGTAGCACTGGCCCAGGATTTGGTCCTCTTCAGGATACACACTGTTACGTGACACTGAACTGTGGAGAGGCAGAAGACAGAGCAAATTTTCTGATCCAAGTCCAGTTCTCAGAAAGTTTGTATGTATATATCTCACACATTCACAGATTTCCTCAGCCATCAGACCAACTATTAAAGGCTTTGAATTTATTTTAGACTGTGAAGCAATATGTTTGCATCTGCACTACATCAAGAAGTTGAGAGTTCATTAAAACTATATTTTAATTGGTGACCAAGGCATGAGCATGACACACTCCTTACATTACACACTGATAATATGCTGTGGTTTTTAACATCTGTTTTGCCTCTTCTGCAGAAGGGAAGTGTCCCCACACACAAACACATCCCGCTTCTCTGCAATGTAACCTGGGCAGTGTCCAGCTGAATAATGACACAAACAAACAGTACTTTTGACAGCTTTCCTATCTCCAGCTGAGACGGCAACCAGTTTATTCTCAAGAATGAAATGTGTCTAAATAACTCAAACCTAGTGCTATTTGCACAAGCTTTAAGATAAATTTTAAAATGGTAAGTTCAAGACAGCTGTGCTAAACTTGGTTCCATATAAATTGCAGGAATCACTGGGCTAACAACTGACAGCTCCCAGCTTCCCCATTTGATTCCTTTGAAAGTATTTTGTACATATTGGAAACAAGAATCAGTATCCTTATTCATGCTGCCCTCACATGTTAGATCCAAGATATAAATTTAACAATTTGCCTTGAAATAGAAGCACTGATCTTATTAATTCAGGATAGTTTTCCTTAGATTGGGTCTTTGGGTTGCTGAGGTTCTAAACATCTACTGTGTATCTGCTCTTTAGAGGGGATTCTTTAACACACATATTACTTGGGACGCTATGGATTCACAGCACAGTGAAACACTCCTAATCAGAACATAAAAGGTTTACTGTTACAAGAAAGGAGTATTTAGTGTTGCAGAAACCTGAACAGATCTACATCTACTGTCTAATCCAGGTGATGGGTATGTGGATGCCTCGTGGAGCTACAGCACAACCAAATATTCACAGTACTTGCAACAGCAGAGGTATTTCTTACAGAGAAATGCCTCTTCCCCTCCCAGCAGCACCTGCTGATTTTCCTGGGACCCTGCAGCTTTTACTCAGCACAGACAGTGTCCAAGGACACTTGCACAAAGGTAATGGGAGTTGTGCTGAATTGCACCTTGTTCTGTCAAGCTGAAGGAAGTGCCCAGATCATACTGGCACAACACCCCCCTCCTTTCCCCTAGTCAGTGTGCCAGGCTTTGTGGCAGCAGCACGGTGGACACAAAGCTCCACCTCTCTATAGCACTTAAGTTTGGCAAAGCCTGAATTTCAGCCTTAGTGCAGTCGCAAAAATATGCTAACACTCATCTCTTCAGCTTAATGTAAACAGAGATGTTTATCTCCCTGACAAGGATCACTCCCCAAAACATGATTTATAGCAGTCTGGTTTGCTCCAAAACACACCAATAACTATATAATTAGAGAATGACTGCACAGCTCTTGCTTTAGCAGTGCTCGTGGTCACATTAAGCAGTCTCCATCAGTGCTTTCAAAGAGAGGGCTCCAGCTGCTTCTAAAATACAAGAACCACAGCCTAAACCTCTGTACTCCATTCATATATTTATGTTGGCATTTGACATATTTTGACCATCCATTTCCTCCACAGACCTTTTCCCTTGTCAACATGCCCTGCTCTAAGGGTGCCACAACAATGAACTTGGATGTAAAGTGCACAAACAAGCTTTGGAGTTGGTCATTTCTCCCCTATTTCCTTTCAGGCACATCTGAACTCTGTATTGCTATTGCTCCATTATGAAGTTATTCTTATAGATATTGTTAACAATTGTTATCAATAACATAGTGTACAGACAATGCATGCTTGACTAGAGTTTCTGTGCAATGAGAAAGCAGTTCCAAGAAACTGGAACTATTATAGTGCCCTCCAGCATTCACTGAAAAGCTTCAGGAAATTAAAGATTTTAAGTTCTCCTTTGTGTGAGGAGGTCCTGAACTCAAGACTGAAAATTGCCTCATTTGCAGAAAGGAAGATACAATTCCCTTACATAGCAGAATCCTGTCCATGTGCTGTTGCATCAGAAGGCTGGACAAGTAGGTAAAAGATTCAGGTCCTGTTATATTTTTGCTTGAGTTTTCCTTCCTCTGATTTGGCTGGGCATTTTTCACTTCAAATATAAGATCTCTAAGACAGGAACTGTCTTACTCAAAGGTGACCTTTAGCAGCAAGCTTTGGTTTTGGGCAAACTTGTTTGGCTGATAGGTTTAAGACACCACATTTTTAATATACACAGGTATTAAAAAAATAAATTATAGTCTTTGTGAAATATGCAGCTTTTTAGCTGTGCCTAATTAATAACAGGAGAGAAAAGACCTAGTTAAATCAAACTACAGTCTTTCTAGAAGCTCCAATTTAAAGATAAACTTGCTACATAGAATTTCCACTCTAGTATCACTTTTGTAGCATCCCTTTTGAGAATAGGTTTCAAAGGGTACATTTGTGAAATAAAAAGGGGAGTTTCAAAGGCTGAGTGGTCTGAGTTATTAAAAAATAAATAAAAATGAAGGGTTATGGATTTTTTAAATTAAAAAACCCAACAATGCTCTATCTGCCTATATCAACACTGTTCCCTACTGAAAACATATGGATTTTGTGTCATCTAAGCATACTAAATGGCAGAGCTTGTACTACTTCACTCTGAAAAATCATTCAAGAAGACGGATTTCCCTGCCAATAAATAATGCATGATAGATCTTGCACAGAGAAAAAACATTTTCCTCTGACAACACCAGTAGTATTAGTGTGGTTTAGAGATACAAGTACTTTACAAGTGCCAAGGAACCCTAGGCCAGAACTAGTAGCAGAACATACAGTAAAGCACATTGTTTGCTGGTCTACCTGAGAATGAGCAGGGAACCAACAAAAGCCAGATCGCCCAAGTCCATCCCTTTCACAGGAGACAGAATATTCTCATTACTCTCCAGAATCTCCTGTGACCTACTTTTTGACCCTAAATAATTTGCTGTCCTCACTACAATTTCTTCTTGCAGACTATTTTCCCCAAACGGCTTTGGATCTGAATGTGCAGGTTCCCAGCATTGGGTCCTGGCTGCCAGGGGAGTGTCTGTGCTGCGGGGCAACTGTGACAGTGGCAGGGCTGGCACACTTCCCTGGCTGGCCCCCTGGCAGGGCAGGAAAGAAACACCCTTAGAGCAATAAAAGGTAGGAGACATCACATTGCAATCCTACTCACCTTCAGGAAAGAGCACACTGTGAAAGTGTTTTTCTTCCCCAGAGGATTTGGCTGTAACACTCTGGGAGAAACTGATCCCATAATAGCTGTGCTTTCTTAGATGTTAGTGGCAGTTTTATGAAAACATGTCTCACTGAACCACTCTTAACTGTGACATACCCAGAGTGACTCTCCCTTCTGCCTGGAGTGCCTGAAGGTAAGAAGGGTTTCTTCATTGTCTGTGAGTATGTGAGGAAGGAGGAGGGCTGAATCAGGAAGAACCAGTGACTGGAACACAGAGATATCAGTCCAGCACCCAAGTGGCAATGAACCCCTTATTTCAAAAAGTAATAGTTGTGTAGATATAAATATCCAGGATGCCATTAAAATTAATCAAAAGCTCTTTAACTGAATGGCTAATGTGAGATAACCTGTCCACAGAACACAAACAGTTAACTTTTAATGTACTATATTAATCAGTTTAGGGGTTTTTTATTATTTTCTTGGCATGTTTTAGTCTAGATAGAAACATGGTCACATTGTTTACAAAGGTCATTTGGATTTACAGTGTCACATGTCACCAAATTACATTTCCAAAAACATATATTAGCTTTCTAACCAACAGTGCTTAGCTTGCACTGGCAAAAATACCTGTTCCGCATGCCTCTTCAAAGCTTTTGGTAAATACATTTGCCACAAGAAGTGTTACCTGTTTTACAAATTTATTTAAATAAGTGTCAATGATGAAGCCACTTCAAACTTCTGACAAATGTCATCTAAGTTTACTCTTGGGGAAACACTCCAAATATGATCCTAGTGACAGAATTGCTCACATACAACAGCCAGTAGACAGGGAGAGAGAGAAACACATTATTAAGGTAGTATAGATCTCTTCTAATAAGGAGCTGCAGTTCCTCAAACCTAGTGGAAGCAGAAATCTGTAGGTGTAAGAGAATGCACACTGGACCCATTTACACTAAGGACAAAATACACAAGCGATGCGAAAGGCCATAATAAATGAAGTCCCTACACAATCTGAAACAGGATGAGAAGATCTAGCAATAAGAAGTAAACCTCTAAGTGCTAAGATCTGGGGATCTGCCACACAGTAGGGAAACCAGAAAAGGAATATGACCCATTTGATGGCAAGCAGGGAAGAAAATAAAACACACATGGCTTGCATGCCACACAAATATTCACCTAACATCAGCTTTATCAAGAAGATATTAAGAACTATAAATCCTATAAAAACTAGATGGGCTTTGGCATGGTTTTCTTATATAAAATACTAACTGCATCACCAGCTCATAGTGAAGATCTGCACGCTCATTTCTCTGAATACACAAGTAATCATCAGTAGCAAGTGGGAAAACCCAATGGTATTCCAGACAAATACCACAAACACTTGCTCCAGACTCAAGTTGCATTCTAAGTGTCACAAAAATCTATGCATTCAAATGGTCTAGAAATTAACCAAAAGATGGTCTCCTGCTACCCCATGAAGACAGGCTGAGGTAACTTGGCTTATTGGGCCTGGTAAAAAGGTGGCAAAGGGATGATCTAGAGAGTGCCTACAGCTTCCCTTCAAATAACTGTAAAGATAACAGAGTGAAACTCTTCTTGATAGAGTCATACAGGGGAGAATAGCCACAAATTAGGAAACTCAAGCTAAATAGAAGAGGAAAAAAATTACACCAGGAGTCCAGCCACAGCTGACTTGATCCAGTGTTAGTAACAGACCTGCTGCAAGCAGAAGTTTGAACTACAGACTTTCAGAGGACTGTTTTCACCAACACTTCTCAAACACCATGAAATCCAACAGAGCTCAGAGCACCAAAGCTTGCCTAAGTCATCACAGACTCAAGTCCACTTCTCAGGCACAGGCCAGAGACATGCCAGAGCATGCACAGGGCTCCAGCTCCTGGCACAGAAATACACTGGACTGCCTGTCCCAGGTCTTGTCTGCCAGTTCCATGGAGATGTTTCAGGTCAACAGCAATAGTGTACAGCACTGAAGAACTGGGTGTTTAAGTAACTACATCCCTCCACCAGTTAGAATCGAATAAGTGTTGCATCACATCCAGTGATTTTCAACAGAGAATAGATCCAGAGGATTGTTTCAAGCAGTGTAAGGTCATCAAATGCTTTGAGTGCAGATTCAATCCACCAGAAAAAAAACTCTGACAACTTGACATCAGAATTTTAAAAAACCATGTTTAGATATCAATACTTAGATATAGATTATTTATCAAGGGTTACACAAACCATCCTGGATAGGGGTATGGGTGCGATCAAATAATTTGGCAAAGAACTTGTGCAATTCTGCCCATCTTTCCACTTACAAAATATCAGCCCCCTGCTAATAGGATACAGATTCCTCACTATCCTATATGATTTACTAGTCAAAAATATATTTTTTTTGATACAGGTATTTTTCAAACAAGTTCAGCATTCAGAGGCTTTCATTGTCATTTACTGAGTCCACTGAGAGTCCTAACTCAAAGCCCTTTAAATATAATTTTAAGAATTAATTAAAAATATCCACAAAGAGACTCTGGTTGAAGTATTTAATTTCATTTCCAAGAAGCTTTTAGGTATTATTTGTCCGGGAGCCAGCTTTAAAGAAAGTTTAATCTCCTGCTTAAAAAAGGGTTGGAAAAGGTATAAATGGGAGTAGGATTCCACACTTCACCTTTGTGGATTTTTAAGGGGGGGGGGGGCAGAAATCAAGCGTCTGCCATGTACCATGAATTTAAAAATTAAAAGACCTTTGGGTTTCCCCCTCTCTGAGAGTCACAAGTTTTGCTTTGCTGTCACTTAGCCAGGTTTCACAGAAAGCTGGAATAATTTGGATTACAATTCAGAAAAACTCAAACTTTCAGCTAAGAATATGTCTTTAAAGCTTTTTATTTTTTTAAGCATGTCTTTCATCATGCAGAACATCTTACAAAGCTTAATACTAAGTCCAGGTGTGGCTGCTTATGGAAGTAACAGGCAAGCTGTACATACCATCACACATTGGTGTCTCTTAGTCTCAGTGCTGAATTTAATTTTTGTTTAAATTTGTAAATACTTACTTAGGTCAAGCAACCCATAAACCATTGCCTATTACTCGCTAATGTTAAACCACATCGGAAGATTTGCCAGGAGCAAATGCAGGAAGGAAGCAACTGTGCACATGGCTGTTTATGCCTTTTTTCTATTCAAAATGCAAATACCAGTGAAATGGCCTCCTACTTTTCTCAATTCTCATCTCCTGTTCCTATAACATGATTAACTTTTGCTTATATTTTTATATTCTTCTGGTAGGAATAGCATTCTTTCTGTAGTGTTGCATGATCTGAAACCTCTGTCTCATCCCTGAGTTAAAGAATCAACTTTTCTTGATAAAAATATCCTCAACAAATTACTCTGACCTACAGCCAATCTGAATTAAATTTATAAGATATGGAGACCGACTGAAGATGTGAACACTGGCTGCCAGGGGGAATATATCATGCACTGCAATGGAAGAACAATTATTGATAGCCTAAAAAGGGCACAGAAAGCTGTACTGAGGGAGAGTATCTGGAAGTGAAAGAGATGGCCAATCCTTCTATGTTTATTCTCCACTAGGAAGCTGAGGTGATCAATCTAATTATCAAAAACCTCTTTCCCAGAAATAGAACGTGAGTGCTCTGGTTCAGAGGGAACATAGTGTAGTAGGCTCAGGAAGTATTTGTGGAGCCAAGTATTTTATCTGTAGCAGTATTTCCCTTGAGCAACAACTCTCATTTCTGTGAGAACCCCTGGTTCAGCACCCTTGTGTCTACCAGGATTCTGAGTGCAATGAAACCAATGTTGATCTTGATCCAAAACCAGATAAAAGTGCATCCCAGAAGGGGATTCAATTAAATAAACTCACTTCTTAACAATAAATCCCCAAATGTTGCACATTGACGGAAATGTAAAAAGTCAGAAGCAACATTTTACCTTTTCCTTTCCAGTTGGAGCACTTTGCTCTTCCCTTAACTGCATAGGGCAGAGTACTTGGAGCAATGCCCCACAGACCCAGAAACATCAGCAAAAAACACTCCTGCAGCATCTTAGTCCTGCTCTGGTCTGGCTTCCTGTACCCAGGCCATCCACAAACACAAGCTGCCTCAGAGCCTTTTCTACCCATGAGCTGCCTTTCGGTTACATCACAACATATATGTCTTACAGGCACACTTCCCTTCTCTCTCTTGCCCAGTTCAGTCCTCCAACACAGAGGAGTTACTCACTGGTTACTCACTTTCCTAAAAGGCTCTAAATTGCACACGGGCCCAGAACCAGCTCCTACAGAGCAGACTTAAAAAAAAAAAAAAGCTGATTCTTAAAGTTCATTTCAGGCCTAGAACCTGGGAGAAGCAAGTCTACTGGAACAGCCTGTATTCAATAGCACAGAGAAGAAATGCTGGAGATCCTATATATGAAAAGTTTCCCCCACCATGTTGCAAGGGCCCCTTGCAAGGCATTGCACTCTTCAGTTCATCCCAAAGTCTGTTTCAGCAGTTGGTGATCACTAGTCCCTCATTTCCAGCCCCATACTTCTTGATAAGTAAATGGAACATTTGCAAATTTGCCAAAATCCTACAATATAGCTATTTACAGGGGTTCTATCTGGATGTTCTCCCATTCACAGGAATTTCCTTTCACTTTTGTTAAACAGTAGCATTACCTACACAAAATACACCTTTGCAGGCATTGCTTATTGAGAAGAGGAGATAAAGCATCAGGAGAAAAGCAGTGTTTATTGTCATAGGCACATCACAAGATCAAGGGTTAGAAAAGGAAGATGCTTCACCATTTGCATGGACTGGATGCACAGAAAGAATTCAAATTATAAAGGTATTGACGAACAACAGAGAAACCAGTGTTTCAACAACTTTGCAGCTGATATAAATCAATGTGGCCCCACTGACTTTAATAAAGATAAGACTAGTGCTACTGAAGCACAGTTGCTTCCTGGAGAAGGGATTATGGTTCCAAGTGCAAAGACAGGAGGGAGTTGCCAGTGAAAGTCTTGGAAAAACAAGTGGGTTGCTGCCCAGCTGGTATGGACTGGTGCAGCTGCACTGGCTTCAGACAGCAGAGCACTACATGGTTTGGCCTATGAACTTCCCTACCAGCTTAGCCCATTTCACCAACACATACAGAGGTTTGATAGCAGCTACAAAGAGGTGACAAGGGAGAGAGGCTCCAGTAAAGCACCTCACAGAGAGAAAACGCAACAATAATAGACCACATAATTTTTCTTGGAAGGGAAAATGTAGCCAAGGCTCTCCATTGGAAAGTGAGCAGCCCTCCAAGGTAGCTCTTCTTCAGGTAAAGCTGTGTAAATTGCGCTGCAGTGAGTGCATCTCAGCCCCACTACAGCAATTAATGCCTTTACTGGCTTTCTTCTGTGACTCTGCTCTTTCTGGGTCTCTGCTTCAACTCCCAGGAGAGCTGGACCTGCTGCTGAATGTGCTGACCTCTGGCCAGCAAACAGCTCTAGTTGTGTCACACAGACTTCTGTTCTGGGGTGGAGGGACCTCCAGCAGCCAAGCACAGAAAGCAAGATACCTGAGGACTGAGCCAGGTCTAGACAACTTGAGCTCCAAGGTGGGAACCTGCTTTCTACTTTTCCCCTTCTGCCCCCCGCCCCCGATGCAGCACCAGTAGGAGAGGGGGCAAGAGGAGAGCTGCAGCTTTGCCAAGTCTGTTACTCTTCCAGCCCCCTGTGCACAGCTTCCCCTCGGCCAGAGGCAGCACAGCTACCAGGCTGCTCCCGGGCGGGCCGGGGTCCGCAAGCAGAGGGGAACAGGCAGGGCAGAGAAGCAGAGCACGCTTGCAGCAGGGGCAGCTCCGCGCAGGGAAGGAGGGGGCTCCGGGTGCCCGGGAGCAGCGGCCGGGCCCCGGGGGTGGGGGCTGCTCCCGAGCCCTGACGTAAAAACTAAGCGGGGCTGCCCGCTCCGGCTTCTTAAGGAGCGCGGCGGCGGCAGCGGGCGTGGAGAGCTCTGCTCTGCTCTGCCCTGCCCGGGCCGCCCTGCTCGCCGGAGCGCAGAGGTAAGGGATGAGGGATGAAGGCTGCGGGCGGTGCCGCAGCCGGGCGGGACGGGACGGGAGCGGCGCTGGAGTGGCTGCCCTGCCCGGCTCCTGCGGGAGCGGCGCGGGGATCCCCGCGGGCGCTGCGCCGGGTGGGCATCCCCCCCGTGCGCCGGACCGGCTGCGGCAGCTCCAGGGTCGAGAAACTTAATAACTGAGAGCTACAAGTTAAATGGTGGTAACGAATGAACTGATTAACTTTTTAAATTATTGTTGTACGGCATTATTCATGACGGGGAGTGGAATGGGAGAGGAAACTGCGAGGAGAAGTGGGGATGAGGGGAAAAAAAGTCAGAGCCGGAAGATGTAAATTGCATGCACACACACACAAACTTCAATTTACGGACAGAAAGACCTAAAGATTGGGGGTGGGGGGCGGAATTGCATGGAAGCATTCACCACAGGCACAAGTAAGAGATTATTGAAATCTGGCATTTCCTGAGCATGCCCTCAGTGCTCAACTATTTAAAAAATAAAATCCTGAACCTTGTGGAAGGCTAACAGCACAGTGCTGTCTAAGTTTGATCAGACTATAAGGATTAGAGGCCTTAGCTACTGGCCCTGACTAATGGTATTCACATCACACCTTCGAGGGCACCCACCCTCATAGTAATGCCCTACGCAGGGCTGTCCCTTTGTTCTGACAAATCCAGAACCCTTGTCTTACTCAGTTTTGTAACTTAGAAAGTTTCTGATAGGTGCTGGGGAGCAGAAAATGTAAAGCAACCTGTTCAGTTGTTAACCTGTACAAACCAGATGGGCCCTGTCCAAGTCACAGAACCATCCTTTTAAGGATTATTATTATTTAGTATTATTTTATTATTATTTAGTATTATTAGCCCATTTTATTAGTACTCCTTTGTCTGAACTATTTGGTGTTGGGGCTCGCCCCGCCACTGCTGTCTTGTATCTGTCTCCCCACCCCCATGGTCATATCTGAGATTGCTAGGCTGCTTTGAAAACTAGAAGCTTGGGAAAAAAGTCAATTATGTCTCTTGAATGAGTCTCAGTAAACAGATAGGTATGTGCATACTGCATAGCATATATGTACAGGTGTCTGCTGCCCAGTGGAAGGGCTCTGATGCACAAACAAGAAGGAAATAGTGACTCACAGGATGTCCTTTGGTTTGCTTCCGAGAAAGCAATCAAAACCTGCCTGGTGCAGTAAGGTACAGAAGAATGATGCTACTGGAGATCTTAGAAGCAGCAAAAGGACAGCCCCATTACTGTCATAAGTGACATCCCACTAGGCAGAGCAGGATGGGAAGAGCAAGCTGGTCCTCTTTTATTCATTAAATGGAAGGTTCAGAGCCAAGGCTGTTAAACCAGTTCTCACAAAATCCCAACTCAGATTAAAGAGTGACTGTAAGCAGTTGGAGAGTAAAGTTTGAATACCTAAAAAATGTTCCCAGAACACGACCAGGTGGCCAGACAGGGGGCCAGGTAAGAATATCACTGCCAGGACTGAAGTCTCTGAAGAGTCTTTTAGCTCTACAATGAAATATGTTCCACAAAGCAGCCTACTCTTCTCTAGTCTTGCACACAGGCTTGTGTCTGAGCTACCTTTTATGTACAATCCCTCTGCACATCCATATCCTGCCTTTGGCATTCTCCTTCACACAGCAAAGGAACATTTCTTCTACTCTTCATGATCACTCATGGAAGAGACTTTCTACACCAAAAGCCAGCTGATTATCAAGTTAAGCTCATTAAGAGAGGTAGCTTACCCCCTGCCAACAATCAAACTGAAAATGTAAAAGCGTGAATACTCAGATGGTCAGCATCTATGTTAAACAGAATTGTTTGTCCTAAACACAGATCTCAGATGTTGCTGATTTCTACAAATGGGAATTTCTCCATATGCCATGAACAACATTAAAATCAATCCCCAAACTCGTTAGAATCTTTAAAATTCCAGAAGCATGTTTGAAAACTCAGCATAGAAGCACATACTAGAAATGAAAACTGACAGAGACAACTGGGCCTTTCTGTCCACAAAAAGTTATAATTCTCAGGATTTCTCTAACCATTATAGGTGCTACTTCTCAAATTTCACAGTTTTAACAGACAATTGTTAGTGATCCGCAACAAGCACCTGTACTTCATATATATGTATAGATAGATATATCAGCACAGGAATGACAAGGACCTGTTAGAGCAAGTCCTGAGAAGGGCTACAAAAATGATCAGAGGGCTGAAACTGCTCTCCTATGAGGAAAAGCTGAGAAAGTTGGGATTGTTCAGCCTGAAAAAGAACAGGCTCCAGGGAGACCTTATTGCAGCCTCCCAGTACTTAAAGGGGGCCTATATGAAAGCTGGGGACAGACTTTTTAGCAGGGCCTGTTGCAATAGGACAAGGGTTGGACTAGATGACATTTAAAGGTCCCTTGCAACCCAAACTGTTGTATATGATTCCACGTGCATGTATACATGTTGTACAATACAGCTGCCATGCCATGGCTTTGCTATACTCTCTTTTCAGAACTGTACTGCATTTTAGCAGGCAAAACACCACTGGTCAATGGATGAATTTGCAACTTTCATTAACTAGAACCATTAAAACATTTTCAACAAGTTTTCCACCTGCTGCTCCACTGATGCTTGTGATTCTGAAGACTATTTGAAAGGTCTCGTAAAATTTTGAGAAAACTAAGACTGCCTAAAGGCTTAAAATTTGTAAAAAGGAATGGATTTTTACTGAAAAAGTAGGGATCTGTAAATCAAGAAAGGTACAAAACTTTCAGTGTGAAGAAGTTCCAAATAAGAGAGTTCATCATACAGATTTGAAGATGATTAGCAAATTTTTTACACATGCTTCTGCTGCACACAGTATTGCAACTCCTCTAGTATCTATATTCACACATGTAAAAAAGCATACACACATCTTCAAGGAGCAGAGAAACAATTAACATTTGAGTGCCTTCTATATGATTCTGCATCTAAAAGCGAGAAAATTTTCAGCTTCTTTTGGTTTTCTTATATTTTAGTGACACAATGGACCTTGGGAGCAGAGGAAGAATCCACTGTAACATGAGACTCACCTGCTCTCTGCTAATCATGGCAGCATTCTGCATGACACCTTTCCTCTGCCATAGTCAAACTGATCCACTAGCTCTTGGGTGGGCAGATCCCCAGTGTTGGGAATCCTCCTCAGCTGTCTTACTGGAGATGAGGAAGCCTCGCATTTCTGACTCTGTCAGTGGCTTTTGGGACTTCATGATTTTTCTGAAATCATCAGAGAACCTGAAACATGGGGCTTTGTTCTGGGACCTGGCTCAGCTCTTCTGGGATATCTATGTGGACTGTGTGCTCTCCAGAACCCATGGCCTAGGGAGAAGGCAGCTAGCAGAAGCTGAGCAGAAGACTGCTACTCTACATTCTCAGTTCACAGGGAGAAACCAAGGTCACTGCTCCTTTAATACAAGTCTCATGGGCAATAACTAGAGTCTAGTGGAAAAGAAAAGAGATGCAGTCTTATTGTGTTGTGTGGTTAGAGTGCAGAAACAGAGGACAGTGCTGCACAAACTCCTCCTAATCAAGTACAGAGCTATATTTATGTTCAATGTGATCTCAGCAAAAGTTTGACCTCCAGACAACCTGAACTCTAACAACAGCTTTTAAGTTTCAGTTTGATGGAGAAGGAGGGGCTCAGAAAGTGAAACATAGGAGGATTAGAACAAAGAAGGCAGCTCAGCAACTGAAAATACAAATATATTCTTCCGCATCAGCGGTTTTACCACTATTGTGCTATGAATACAGGCTAGTTCCAAATTCCCCATTCTGAGAGGTGTGTCACCTCAGGAATGCAGGGCACTGATGCTGTTGGGGAGCATGGTAGTCTTTCAGCAGAAGAGGAAGGGTAGGTAGGTTTACTTGCCATCTAGCAGTCAACCACTAGTTATTTTCCATTCCCATACTGGCAACTTTACCCAACACACAGTGGAAACAGAACTAGGACTTAGATGCATGCAGGCTTTCAGGCACAGCTACAGCTTCAGGAAGACACCACTACATGTGACATTAAATGCTGCAATTCCTTATCTCCAGGTTCCCAGCCCCAGAGCAGAACCCCTAGGCTTAAAGTGTTTCCATATGCATGTCACTTACCCTCTCCATTACCAGAAGGGAGACACAGCATAGCTTTTCCTAAATCTCAGTCCCTTCCAAGGCTTCAGTTCTGATCCTACTGCCAACAGATGCATCCTTCCCTTGAGCATATCCACTTCCAGATAGGGGCAGGTGCTATAATTCAATGGAGAGGTAGAATGGCCGTTGCCATCACCAACAGCTATAGTGCATTAGGCCTACAGTGAGAAGGCAGAACCCTCTTTACACTTAAGCAGATTGAGACCTGTATCTCCACTTCCTAGATTGGTATCTGAGTTATTAAGGCATTTTGGGGGGAATGTCCGTGGAATAATGAAGAACCTCTCTTGACAATTACCTATTAGAGTATCTCCAAAAATGGACTTGAACTCAGGGTTCTTGCACCACAGGGACACTATACCACTGGACAGTCCAGCTCTGGCCCACAAGCCTCAACATTTTTTTTGAATATTGAAAGCTGGGATTTGAGATAGGAAGGATTAAGAGGTCCTTACCCCTGTTACCTAGAGACAGTGTCGTAGCCATTAAGCTAGGATATAGGAATTGTGTTTGAATCAATCCCCTCAGACTGAAGAGCACACACACAGGGTCAGTTTCTAAAATATGAGCCAAACAACCACTACCTGCATTTTAAAAGCAAGGAGTGTACCCTGTCCTGCTCCACAAAGAATCTGAGCTATCGCATTGCTCTGACTGGATCTTAACCATGTTGGAACTTCCAGTTTCCAATTGGTCTTAGACATCACAAAGGCAACAAATTTCTCAGTCCTTACCAGACTGATGCACTTTCAGGTGCAAAGAGAATGCAGCTTTAGACACATGAGGCAGTAGTATTGTTAAAAACTTAGATGCTCATCAGGCGAAAGCCCAGGATTAATGTTTGTTTTCAGGACTGCAGCTTTGAATATCCCTGTCTAAACTCCCACCTAGCTCTTCATATCTATATCACATTGTGATTTTCCTAAACAAAGAGCTTTTGTTCCTGGTCAAGATTAAGCATAACAGTCTGATGTACTTTGCAGAATCAAATTACAGGTTTTGTGATAAATACTGACTTTTGTTTACACTTACACAGAGATTTTAAGCACTACTAAGTATTCATACTTTAAGAAAAACAAGGACTCCTTCCTTTCCTTCTTTGTTTTGTGAATTGTAATCAGTTAATCTGATTTTTCTGTACAACTGATTAACATCAGGCTATAGCAGGCAGCTTATAGCAGTGACAGCCTAAATTTTATTTTTTGGAGCAGCTACCTAACTTCTCATCCAAGTCTCACAGTTTCTTAACAAAGCCAGTTGTTTTAATCTTTGTAACCCTTGATCCTACTGCCTTATTTCATCAGTGAAAGCAGAAATCAATTGGTAATAATTGCAGACAGAAATCACATCCTAGCAAGTGATGAGGAATGAGACAAGTAGGGAGAGTCTTCCACAGTTACCTGGCCAAGGTATCTTTAGTAACTCATCTTTCCCCTAACAAAATCCAAACACTATGAAAAAGCACATTTCATAAAGGCATTTCCAAAATATTACAACACTGTAGTTACACAATATTTGTAACAACTCTCCATGAACCAAAATAAGACTTTGGAACCACAAGGAAAACATAGCTTTTGTACTCACAGCAAATCTTCCTGAAGAGCAGCTAAAAAATCCTCCTCAAGAAGCCACACAGCACATCCCCACTACAAACACTTGAAGACTGCAGCCACAAACATCTCTCCACTCCTTTTCTCCTTGCTCAGCAGCCTCTCTGCCACTCAGTGGCCACAGCTGTGCACACCTCCCTCACAGGTACAGCTAATTAGGCTCAGAACAGCCCTTGCACCTGGCCCAAGACACGTAATTTGCTGTCCCAACGTTGTGGGGTGTCAGGGAGGGTAGTGGAGCAGATGCTACTATACATTTGAGGTCTGGTAAATAAGCAGTATTAGTCAGTTAATTTTTCAGAAGGCAAATATGTCTAAAAGAAAGAAAACCAATTTGCTGGCTTTTAGAGATCATTGTAAAGAAAATGTCCCATAGTTCCTCAAGCAAATAACAAATCTGCAACCAAACAGTGTGAGAGATCTCATGCACTGTGCAGGGAGGTTGATAACAAGCTGGTGAGTCAGTAAGATTATGAGCAGACTTAAGTGCTGCTAATTACAAGTAGAAGAGTTTTATAGGAAGATTGAAGGAAAAGGTCCATACTGGGGGAAAAGATCAAAGTGACCTGACATTGAAATACAACTCTTGCAAGTGGAGGGTTATGGATATCACCAAAGAGGTTTGGGGGCAATGCTGATAAAATGGGGACCAGCAACAGCTAAAAGCAGAAGAAACAGATGTGGGAAACTGAGTATTCAGCTGCTCTTTGCTGTTTGGAAATCATTTATTTATATGCATTTTCATGTCACTTTTCAGGGATATTTTCTCATATTCAGAGGTCGCCAATTCTGAAGAAGAGAGACTCATTTGAAGATTTAATAAGTATCCACATGCATAAGAGTAGACCTACATTACTTCGAAGAGTCATTGGAGAGCTAGGAAAAAAGAGGAAATCACACTTTTAGTTCAAGATCTTGATTTCTAGATTTTTTTTAATTACTTCTCTTTATTTTTTGCATTCTAATCCTCACTGATGTCAATTTACATGTAGAAAAAGGCCTGTAAGCATGGGCACCATATCTCTGATTAACTTGGACTTACGGGTTTTTTTAATTATCTATTAATTTCATCTCCTTAATAAACTGCATGATTTATAAGCAGTTGCCTACTTTAACCTGTGTGTATCTCAGTAATACATGTGACCCATTCACACGTGGCACGATTTTGGGTGCCAAAACAGGAAATAACTGATCCTTCAACAAAACACAGACAAGCAGAGAAGGAAATTATCAAAAACCCTCCACTGTTTCCAAGACTGGATTAGAGTCAAGATGGTGATTTTGATTGTATGTGTAGCTGTACACTTGCACAAAGCAATCACTGCTCAAAGACATCATCCTACTAAAAGAAAAATAGTACATATTTTTACATGAAAAATACCTTCCAAAAACATTGTAAGTTTTCCAGCAAAAGTAAAAGGGTTAAAAGATTTTACCAGCTCCTCTGCTTTCACATTATATTTTTATGATATTTTCCCTAAATGCTTAGTTATTAAAAATACTACTTAAAATGTTACACATTCTTATTTAAAGTGTTTAATACAAGAAACTCATGTATAACTTACAATTGCTTCTGTTTTCGTTTGCAAGCTCTTTGTAGAAAAATCAGTTTCCTCTGTTATTTATAACTCTAACAGGCAATTTGATATTAAACTAATGTAACATAACTTAGGGCAGGTAACATTTCATGCTTTTATGAGATAAAATATTTCCTTTGCCTGACTGGCTGAATGCAACTACAAATTTCAGCTTTCCAGGGCAATTATATTTTACTGCTCATTCAAAGTTTCTTTCCTTGAGCATGTAGCAATATTTCATTGCTCTTTTTTCTTTTTTTTTTTTCTCCAAATGCCCACAGAAAAACTGGTTTGCTGGTTGTTCACCAACTTGGAGAAATAGGTTCAAGTAACAAAATGTGTAAAGGAAATCTTAAAATGGTTACTGGGCCTGAACAAAGTAAAGGTTAAACACAGTCCCACTTGGTGAAATCATTATCTTAAGGAAGCAGACAAAGAACTGTAAGAGGACTATCAGCTTCAATGGCACTGGATTTGTGCTTCGAGTTACACATGCAACAAACTATTTAAGTGTTCAAGAGAAGAGGGAACACTAAAGCAGGATAAGCACAGGAACACAGTTTAGTGTACTCAGCAACACCCCCCCAACTGCAGCCACAGCCTATGAGTGTGCTCTGCTGCCGTGTGGGAGGGCGGCAAGACCATTGTTACAACAGGTCCTCTCTCTCCTGTTCCTATGTTGTTAATTAACTAAATTATATTAATATATCTAAAAGCCCCATTGTATGCAACTTTGTATCAACATAAGAGACATGTCTTCAACCACAGTCCCCACAGCTATTAAGTCCAGCAACTGACAAAGAGCGTGTTAAGGGCTGGATGCCTCAGCCAAGTACTACAGTACAACTGGTATTGTAGTAGACCATATGCACTTCAGCTCTAGAAAATATAAAATCAGACAGATTACCCGAACAGGTACTGTTTATCTTAGCTGCTTTTCCACAGGGCCCTTTGGGAAGAGGCTAGTGCTTCCACTTTAGATATATCCCAGCTGCAACAATAGGATCCCTTAGGAAATGGCTCATGGTAGCTTTCTTCTTCCCTTCAGATAGCAACAGAAATGGTGAAATACCACTATGGGCCAAGATGATATTTAGCTTAAACAAATTTTCAATACTTCTCTGCTTCAGCAAGCTTCTTAATTAATAGTCTGTAGCAAAATTTGGCCTTCGAGGAAAGGATGCACAGTTAAGATCGAGAAAACAGATGATTCTCTAATATAGGTCACACTATGGAGAACATTTGGTAATTGCTGATGTAAAGGACACAATCTGTGTAATTAATTGTGCTGAAATAAAAAAGGAGATGCAATTCATTACCTGTAAACCTGCATGTGATAAAGTGCAAATGACAAAAGGTTGTCTGTGTTGAGAAAAAGTAAGGACTGAGTATGAGGTGAAAGTAGATCTGCTCTACAGGAAAAATTCAAAATGTTACTGTGTTTACAGACAGGACATTGCCTCCTACTACTCTTCCTTATAAAGGTCATGGCAGATCTTTGAGTGAGTTAGGACTGTTTTTGTAGATACTGCACCTGGCTTACTGTTTCCCAGCCTGAGTCTGTCAGAAGGATGGGATGAACATGTCTGACAGAAGTTGATTCCTTGTCAGCTGAACTGACTAATAGCAAAAGAAAGACCTTATGATTTTGTCCCTTTCATCTTGTAGGTATTTGGGAGCTAAACAACTGCTTCTTAGCATGGGAAAACACTTCTTTCAGTCTTTACACACTGCCATGAAGTAAGAGTTCATGGTAGTTCGGGAATATCTATTTGTAAGAATTTGGGCTCCAGATATGTTCAGTGAAATTGCATCAGACCAAACTAGTATTTGTCAGTTGTCACTGTTTCCAACCATATTTAATTCAGATGCACACACTGGATGGAGATTTAAAGCCTCATCAGAAGCTGATGGATACCTTCCCATAATCAACAACTAGGTTCCTTGGATTGTTGTTTGTCTCTTGGCACTGGCATCTTGCAAAAGCTATTAAGCTTCTATCTCACACTGTATTGTTTATGTGCTAGTGTGGCTGCATCCACTTACTAGTGACCTCATCACTATTTGTTTTCTGGGGCCCTTCCTCAATAAGTTTCTTTCCACTATCTTTATACTTCCTTTACTAGAAGGAAGTATGGGGGGAACATCAGACTGGTGACCTGTCACTAGTGGGGTTCCACAGGGCTTCATCTTAGGCCCTCATCTTCATAAATGATTGGACACAGGACTGGAAGGGATACTAAGCAAGTCTGCAGGTGACACAAAACTGGGAGGAGCTGTTGACTCCCTCAGTGGCAGGGAGACCCTGCAGAGAGACCTTGACAAATTAGAAGGTTGGGCAATCACCAACCATCAACAAGGGGAAGTGCCAGGTTTTGCACCTGGGATGGGGCAACCCTGTATGTACAGACAGACTGGGGAATGAGAGGCTGGAAAGCAGTGGTGTGGAAAGGGACCTGGGGGTCCTGGTCCATGACAAGTTGAATATGGGCCAGCAGTGCCCTGGCAGCCAGGAGGGCCAACCATGTCCTGGGGGGCATCAGGCAAAGCATCACCAGCCGGTCAAAGGAGGGGACTGTCCTGCTCTGCTCTGCACTGGGGCTGCCTCACCTTGAATATTGTGGCAGTTTGGGGCACCACAATATAAGAAAGATATTAAACTGTTGGAGAGCGTCCAAAGGAGGGCAATGAAGATGGGGAAGGGCCTTGAGGGGAAGCCAATGAGGAGAGGCTGAGGTCACTTGATCTGTTAAGCCTGGAGCAGAGGAGACTGAGGGAAGACCTCATTGCAGTTACAACTTCCTCGTGAGGGGAAGAGGAGGGGCAGGCACTGATCTCTTCTCTGTGGTGACCAGTGACAGAACCCAAGGGAATGGCCTGAAATTGTGTCAGGGGAGGTTTAGGTTGGATATTAGAACAAGGTTCTTCCCCCAGAGGGTAGATGGACACTGGAACAGGCTCCCCAGGAAGTGGTCACAGCACCAAACCTGACAGAGTTCCAGAAGCGTTTGGATGATACTGTCAGGCACATGGTGTGACTCTTGTGAATGGTCCTTTGCAGGGCTAGGGGTTGGACTCTATTATCATTTTGGGTCCCTTCAACACAGAATATTCTGTGATTTATCTTGATGATTACAATTAATTCTGAAAAATACAAGACAAGGAAAATCTATGCGGAAAATGAAGAGTTCTGCTGAGCAGCTTTTTTTAGGCACTACACTTTTCATTAGTCTTTTCAATCACATCAGCCTAAACTCTGTTTGATTATACATGAAGCAAAGCTTCAGAATATATAATTTATCTCACTTTTCTCCCAAAGCTTTCAAAAATATTTTGCTTTTACCCAAGCCAAATTTATTTTCTCAGTAATCACAGAAAAAAATTCTGTAATAATTAGGAGAATTTCTCTCTTGAAAAGCTGGTATACTTTCAGTGACATCCTTAAAATCCTTAAAATCATGCATATTTTCTTGAACCATAACTGGTTTTGAACTCACATGAACGTACTTATTCACTATTTTTTTATGCACCTCCTGCAGAACTGTGATAATAAGTAACTAAGTCTATATTTTTTCTCTCTGAAGTGGTACTGCATAATTTTCATTTCTCAGATCTTTAAAATACTTCTGTACATTACAAAAAAAAAAGTTTTCCTTGTTGCTGGCACCAACAAGAAATACTTGAGTGACTTACAAAGAAGTAACTCGACTATGGGATATCAGCTAAAGAGAGAGAAATGGGCAATCATTTGTACTGCTGAGGAATCCACTGCACAGGAGCTGGAAACCACAAAAAAGGAATATTGTTCTCCAATATGTTCCTGGTGAAGTCATTAAATGCAGAAATCTGTTATGCTGTGTTATTACAATGCAACACCTGAGACTCTTTAAAGAGTTTGACATGGCATCAATTACCTTAAGTAGTTCAGTGAAGCTGTAAGGGGAATGGTGGTTTCCATCATTCATAAGCTGGTGAAATTACTTGGTTGATGAGGTCAGAAAAGGACCTGCAAACATGCTCAGCTGTAGAGAACAACTCCTGCTGCAAAGTAGTCTGTTGGGCTGAAAAGTAGAACAGATTTTAAGTCTTTCTAAGCTTTTGAATGCTGCCAGAGCCCTGGAAAACTTTATAAATCATTAAGTTAAGATAACTCTGTAGAAATGGTAGCTTTTTATGTCATATTCCTGATTACATCCTCATTATCAAAAGTGAGGCATCCTGATGTGTTGAACAAAGCCCTGCTGTGTAAGATCACTGATTACATAGGGATTTTGTACTGCTGGAAGTCTGCCTGCGACTGGAGTCATAGTTACAGTGTCACAGAAGTGGTAATAGCAAAGACCTCCAGTGCCCTCACCAGTTTAACTTTGCTCCTTAGTTAACTGCTGAGACTGATTTTCTCTTATGAGCTCTAACTCACCCAGTTTCAAATTAGTCAAACATTAAGGGTTATATTTGGAATATGCTCTACCTTACAGTACAGAGCTTGAATACTCCTACAATGGCTAAGGCAAGATTCTGAATTTCCTTGAAGAGTTAAATGATTATGAACAATATTATAGAGTAAACTGGATGAAGGTGAGAAGACAGAGTCGAGATTACTGGGAGAGCTTATACCTGGCTGGGTTTGGAGAGACAATCCATCCTTCAGTTTCATCACTAGCTGCTGCAGTTCCATTTCCTCTCTGACTTCCTTCTCATCAGGTAGTAGTTGCACTGAAGGGGGAGTAAGAACTGTATTCCTCATGACGCCACTGAGAGAGTTTTCTGTCAATTTAGGCAGATATGTTTGATTCTCATTTGCTTTTTTATACTGTCCCATAAAAGGTCTGTCACTCTGCAGGGACACTGACTCCAGTGGGTCATCTGAAAACATAAAGTCCACTGCAGTGGGAACCTCAGGTGTCTGTAAAAACTGCATTCTATTTGCAGGGTTGGGGGGACTCAAAGGTTTCCAGTCTGCACATGTTCTGGAAGTAGGCCTTATTTGGGCAGGATTTAATCCACCCTGCATTTTCCTTTCCAGCAGAACAGGGGGATTTCTTGGCACTGTATTCTGATACTGTGCAAAAGGATGTTCTGATGACTGTAACATTGTCTACAATAGAAAAAACACAGAAAATACATTGTGAAAATAACTGATATTTTGGCTTGCCAGTAATACTAAAGCAGCATTGCAGAAAATGCTACAAAATGCTGTAGGTGGCAAATATGTATACATTCTCTGTGAAATAAGGGCCTTTTTAGAATCTCACAAATAATTTTAATGACCAAGAATCAATACAATTGAAAAGAAATAAAATATTTTCTGTAAGATGTCTGTATTACCTTCCAGTAAAAGACGGTAATTAGGAATGACAAAAGAGTATTTTATTTATTCAATGCCAACACAGGACTCTTCTCTGAAGAAAAGACTGCAGTGGAATATCTAACACTTCTGTTGGAAACCATTTTCTCACTCTTATTGGAATATTCATTATTTTCATTGCAGTAGTATCTAAACATCCAGTATGGGTATCTGTGCTAGATGCTAAATATACACAGAATGACAAGAAAATCCCTGCTGCTTTCTATCTACTTTCTCTGAAGACAAGAATCTAAGATAACTGAAAATACTAGTGGAAGGTGCATGAAATAGTACCAAGAGTGCTGGTCTGCAGGAAGCAGTAGTTAGTGTTCAGTAATTGCTCATAGCTCTGATTCTTGGTATATTTGTCACTATACCTTTACTTCTTGCTCCATTTGCTGCAGTCTCATTTGTAGGTTTTTATGGCTTACTCTCAGTCTTTGGAGTTTCACCTCTATTTTGCAGCTTTTTTCTTCCTGGCAGTTGTGAAGAAATTGTATTTTGTCCTTCCATTTCTTGAAGTGCTTCTTCATGTACCTGCCAGAGACACAGGAGGGTGGGATTTTTGCTAGATCACACATACACAAATACATGCAGTCATGGAAAAGAGCTAGCACTTTAGCACAAACTTTATCCCCTTTATCAGTTTAGAAAATTTTTGTCAGCTTTGGGATTAGAGACCAATGTTTCAGGAGCTGGGCTGTATCCACAGAATTAGCAAGAACAGGAGTGTTCTAGATGAGGAAAGATGTGAGCTGAATGGAGCTACAGCCAGGACTGAACCTTGCATTTTACCTTTCCCACAAAGGTGGCTTCAACAGGGGAGACATTACAGCAGTCCCTCTGCCTAGAAGCAAACTATTTATGGCAACTTCCTGAACTGCAAAAGTTCCCACTACATGCCACAGGCAACAACAAAGTAAAAGCAGCCTCTACCCCTTTGATAGAGTTTTCTTCTTGCTCATGGTATTCTATGCAGTTTCTTTGATTATATGAATAGTTCCTGCACAGGCCACTTGTCCTTGAAAAGACATTGTGATTTTTGCAATAAGAAGTGCCACCCTCCCACACATACCAGAGATTTAGAAATTACCTACTCAGAGCCCAGTATGACAAAAATACCATAATTCTGTTCTAGTTGGGATTTCTCTAAGAAGTCAGGGTAGAAATAGTTTTGCCTTCCTCATGGCTGAGGTGGAGACAGTAAAGTTTGTTAACACTACTGTAATAAACCAACTGCTTCATATCACAGAGCTGAAATAGTTATCTGTCCTGCTTAGTTACATCCAGAAGTTCATCTGATTCACTTTCTTTTGGTTATACTTTGGCTTAGAGACAAGAGTCCCACCAGATTTCTCTAGAATTATGCAAGATCTGTCTGAATAGGACAAGTCATATAATTTAAAATTAAGATTAATATTACAGTGGTTCCTTATAACAGCGTTTAAGGGGTCTTTACCGTAAAATGCTGACTCCCTTCAACTAACTCAGGGCCACTTCTGTGAACAGGCACATGAATGCTGGAAGTCAGTCCACAAATAAGAATAAAGAGCTTCCCATGAGTAATGTGATTCATTCACCCCATTATATGATAAACTCTGGGTCAGAGGGTGATGCAGCATTTCAGGAGCAGGCTTCCCAGATATCCTCTCAACTATTGCTAATCTAAACAAAAGCTGAAGATCTTTGTCATATCTCTTTATTTGCCCAGGTGAGAACAGAGAGTGAGGTAAGGACACAGGCTTACAATGGAACCACAATTGTTTAGCTCTGATCTTGAAGTGGCCTTGTGTGAATTTGGAGCAGCAATTGTACTTAGAATGAAACAGAACAGGAACAGAGAGAACTGAACATACTGAAGGAAATAAAGAGTAGATTCAGGATAAAATACTACACTTCACTGTAATTCCATTGGTTTAAGGAGTCACAGCCATGGTTTTATCTAGAGCACATTCGTATATAACTACAAAAATTAAAGAGGGGAAGGCATAAATGCAAGAAAAAGGTTAGCATTATTGCCCATACAACAACTTCCCCTCCTGCCATGCAAACAAATAAACCTCTCAGGAAATTTGTAGTTTAGGAATTAATATTTTTTCCTGTCAAAGGTTTGAATATCAGAAGGAACTTCTCTGATAATATGTCATGGATTTTATACCAATAGTTATTGTATTAAGCCTATTAATCTCTATTTGATGTACAGCACATTTTCTAGAAAGACAATGTACTTTGATTTAAAAACTTCATGCAAATAATGAAATTTTTTTTGATTAAGCCTTATTCAGAGAAAAACTTGAAAAAGTATGCTATTCTGGTATTTGTATGTGAATGAACATCTTTTCCCTTAAAAATTACCTTTAGAAATATAAACTAGCAATTGCAGAAATGCTGATGAAAGCAAATGAAAATGTTTTGCTTTTCCAGACATTGTTTTTCCAGTGATCCCCATTTACAATTTTTGTTGCTGAGTTTTTATCATTCATCCTCATATAATAGGATCTTTATTTAATCTCAAAATCTCCAAGGTATAGAAAAATAACCTGTCTTCTAGCCCTTCACTGAGCCCTGCCCACCAGTCTTCTGTCAGTGTACCACTGCATTTACATACCTGCTGTCACTGTGAACGCTTTTGATAGATTCGTGCATTTTTAACACATCTGCTTCAAAAGAGGCTATTGCCTAGAACACAAAGAAGTATCTGGTCATAACCTTATCAGCAATAACATTCATTTTTATATGCAAATTTTACTATAAGAGGGCATGACAAATTTTGGATTTGGTCTGTTTCATAGATTTACTAGTTAGCTTTTTAAATTTAACTTATTACAATCAACTGATGCATTAAAGTATTTCTAATGGCTATTAGAGGAGACTGGAAAATTTATTCTATAGAGCAAGTTCTTTGTTCCATGACAAATTCTAAGTGTATGAGAATTTGTTTTAAATTAGAACAAAACACATATTCCCTAGAATTTCTGCAAAATGGAATATTCTGATTTGGGAACAGTCTCTCCCAAGTCCCACAACTGCTTTGGGACAAGGAGATGAAGAGAGAGACTGGATGTAGAAGAGAGAAGAAAAACTCCTGGTCTTTGCATGGAAGTAGCAGTCTCTGGGCCATGCAGGGAACAGTAACCCAGAAGTCAAGAACACAAATGCTTTCCATCTGCTTTTGGGGCATGATGTAAGTTGGGCTGGAATCAGGGCTGCCAGGAAATTATGAGACTAAGAGCTGGGTCCCCAGGACCTCCATACTCGTCAATTCTGTTAAAAGCAATCATTGGACTTACTGTCCACATCTTTTGAAGCAAAGTGGAAATAAGCACTATAAGATCTTGGAAATCAGTATAAAACTTCTCAAAAAGAATTCTCAGCCCAGATTCAAAATGAACAAATGAGCAATGCATGACAGAATCCCAGTACAAGGATGCAAGTCCTATCTTGCTGTCTCCTAAAATGACAAATGCCAGCCGTCAAAATTATATGTTTAAGCACTTTAAGTCTGCCCCACAACTTCTCCTGCAGATATATGCTGGCTGGCACTATACCTTGAGTGGGGCAGCAGAGTCCTAAATGACATCTCTTCCAAAGGGCAGCACAGGAGTAGCAGCCAAAGGAGTGACCTGACACACAGAGGCTAGTTTTCAGTTACTGCACCCCTTGGCTCCTGGGAAGAACAAGATGAGCGGATGACACAAACTGGTTTGAACACAACTCAGTGTTCCCTATATTCTGAGTATATGCAGAGCTGCCAATCTTTCAAATAAATATAGAAACAAAAAACTGCTATATACTTATTTTTAGCTACACTATCCTATCCACTCCTCTAGTATTGTTTCTATGCAGGGAAGCTGGAAATAGATTAGTGGAGACCTTTTGTACATTAGCTATTTTAGTTGGAGTGGACACCACTCTGGGTTTATCCTTCAGAGGGGATCATTCTGTCCTCTTGCTATTGCCATGGTAACAAAAATGGCCTGAACCTAAAAAGAATTAAGGCAGCAGTAGGAGGATATGACGGTATTTTTTACCTGTTGAAATAGAGAGAAGACTCCAGTCTTAGCTAGTCTTTAGTGTGCTACTCTAAGACAACTCAGCAAAACCCAAAGCAAATATTCTTACAGGTGCTTCTGAAGGTTATGGAAGTCAAGGAGACTAGTCACTAATCTTGGAAAGACATCAAATTCAAGCTTCACTGAGTTTTCATATTCCACATTTTTTTCCATAAGTGAGGAATTAAAAAAAAGCTGAAGATGTCCAATACATTTTCATTAGTAATTAGATAGTTAACTTGGTAGGTCTTCACAGCTGTAGCACTATTACTGCTTCATGTTTTGCTCACCTGAGCTATTGTCTTGCCTTGCTCTAGTGTCTTTCTGTTATTCTCACTCTTCTGCATCACAGTCCTGTTTTCAGCTATGAACTCGGGTGACTCTGGGACACAAATATCCCCTGGGAAAGACAGGTTTTCAGGGCCAGGGAGTGGTGAAGCACTGAGTTCTGCAGGAGGACTGTGTGCCAAGAGAGAAATAATGAGTAGGTAAAGGATCAAGACTCACATGGTTTTAGTATCGAGAAAGAACAAAATAAAACTAATGCACTGTGAGTAGACAGACAGTTATGCTATCGACTAAGCAAGAAGTATGGTTTAGCCATGCCTGCTGGCACATTTTGGCTGAAAGAAGGAAATTCCTAAAAACGAATTCCACTCTCCCAACAGAATCTCAACAACAGGTTCTTCTTTCCACTCATTTAGTTTCAGTGCAATTTGCTGCTTCTCTTCTATGCTTCCTTTCACCAAGAGCTAAATATATTGGGAAATTCAACTACAAAAATATAGCAAAGTATCCTGCTGCTCTGTCCATTCTATGCCTGGAAAAGGCCAGATATTTATCAGTCCCAGAGCGACACCTGTAACAGCAGCCCTAAATTATTCTTTGTCCCATTGCTACCCAAGCAGTAGGTAGAGCAAAACCCCACAGAATTATAGATAAATCTTGACTGCTCACAGAAAAATTAAATGACATTCAAAATGATGACATATTGTTTTGTTGCTAAATACAAGAGAGGAAATATTAGCAACGAAAAATGTTTTGCATTTCACCACATTCTAAAAAACAAACACTGAAATAATATTCTCTATGAGAATCACTGTAACTATCATCCATTGGTCTTATAGCACATAAAAAATTGTTTTCTAATTGCAAACCTACCAGAGTAGCAAAATCCAGTTTTATAAACAGATTTTTGTCCTCCTTTGCATGAGGAGGAAATTAATTCTTTTAGAGAGGACTGACCATTTTTCCCCTATTTCAGTCTCACTGAAGCCTCATTTGGAGAACATATGTGAGATGCAAGAGAGTTGCTAGGCCTTTATACAACTAGAAAGGAATCTCACCCTTTGCACATTTGTAGTTTGTATGCTTATCTCCTATAATCATTCCCTTCAGTTTCTACACCTAAATATCAACAAAAATCTCATAGCAAGGAAGGAGAAACTATTGGGAAAAATCACAACACAACCTCCAATGCTCATTATTAACCACCGTGATCAGTGGAAATACAGTAATGAATTTAAATATTAACCAAAGCACACCAAACAACTGGTCTGAAAGAACTGGAATGGTGAGATCAGCTCACTACTGTGAGTAATCCCACAGGCCTGCAATTCAGTGGGACTTGAGTAGAATGACTGTCACTGAATGCACTGTGGGTCACACGTGGAAAGTATTACAGTTAATTTCCAATGAATTTTTCACAGAGGAGTTGCTTAAAAACCCATGCAGTTGTGACAGGTACTAAATATTTGCAATGCCTGACCCTAGACTGAGCATAAGAAATGGCACAGAGCAAGAGAGACAACATAAGGAAGGAGGGAAGGAAGACACGAGCATGTTATATTTTATAAGACAACTAGTCATTAGGTCATCAGCATGGTAATTATGGTTAAGCTATAGAACAATGTGCAGCAACTTCCCAGTTATTTTTTCCCTTTTTAATAGAAAAATTATGACATGGCATCTGTCATAACAAAATCATTTATTCAAAGGGCATAATCAAGCAATATTCCACATCCTGACATTCAGAGATTCTAAACTCATCTGAAAATGAAACTCACAAAGTCTTTTTGTGAGTAGGGAAGTGCCTCTCCTCCACTGTCTCCAGAGTCCTTCTTCTCTGAGCCTCCTTTCTTCTGCAGCGCTCTTGAAACAGGTTGTTCCTGATGGTGCGGAGAAAGTGCTTTGCACTGGCCTTTGCTGACATCTGTCGGAATGAGCAATAACAAAGAAGGGAGTGAATTTTCAAGCAGGTGTTGCACAGAAGTGGACACAGTCCAAGGCAAAGGCAAGACATAAGAAAACAAAGGTCAACCTGCTCAACAATTAAGAAGCTTGTGGCTGCTATCTGAGTCCTAGAAGGGGAGCTGAGCTGGATGATGATGCAGGACCACAGGCAAGAGCAGTTCCAATTCTTTAAGTACACAAATCACTTTGCCTGGGCCAAATTGAGGCAGCCTGGAAATCCCTAATACAGGATTTTGGCAGTCACAACAATAATTCTGCCCAACTAGTATCTAAGTTCTCTCTTGATCAATGGGAAGAAGTACTTTTATATTTGTATGAAGCATTCACAGATGTAGTCTTCCACAACTCATGTCCTCCTCTCGTAGCATATAGTAAAATACACATCCATTTGTCACAACAGTGTCGGGCTCAGTCAGGTACAACAACTAAACTCAGTAGCTGTATTATAGGAGGACACAAACCAATTCTGCCCCAGGAAGTGACTGCTGCAAAACATGGGGTGAGCCCTGACAGACTGAAGGAAAACACAAAGAAAACACACCACATGCCTCCCAGTGTTTCTCAACGTGGTAGTAACATCACCACAAGGTGTCAGCACAGAAAGGAAAAACTGCCGTTATTTCAAATGCCCACGCAGAAGTTCACTCCCTGATAAAGACAAAATGAAAACTTACCCAGACAAGGCCAGCATCTGCTAAAAGTGGAAGGGATGGGGACAGCAGCTTACTACTGATTCTTTTAAGTCCCGCACAAAGGATATAAAAGTGGTACCTGTCATAGTGAGTAGCTTATCTTTTAATTTTGGTATAGACTTTGGCCTGTATTGTAATATTTGGCCTATAAAGTAATAATGACAGGGTTAATGTAGGATTAGGGCTTCATAAAGTAAACCCAAGTTCAGTGATCTAGTTGCAGTACTGCAGAAACAATGTTGGAAAGCTCAATGTCAGACAGTATAGGTGAGGAAAGGGTCTTCCAAACACAAATTCCCAGTGTTGTACTTCACCACTAGTATGATGAAAGCACAAGTTGCCCCTGTAATGGAGTCCAAGTAGGTGAGCTTGGTTGGGCACACGCTGCCTCTTTGTGCCACATCCCTAACTGACAGAGACAAATGAATCAGAAGGGTTTACAATAAAGTGGGAAAACTCTGGGAGAAAAAACATTTCATGCAGGAGTTTGTACAACTTTAGGACGAATTAATTTTTGCATGAGTCTGCATTGGGATTGGGATGAAGGAGCACTGGGATACACTGATGGGACTTTACACAGGTTTAAGGATTATCTGTAAACAGCAAACTTGCCATTAAAGTCCTTGAAAAGAGGACTTGCACTAGGATATTTCATCGCTTTATTCAGTTATTTCAGAACAAAACACTCATTCCAAAGTTAGAAGCCACCTTTTTTCCTTTTCCTGTCACACTGTGCCCAGATTAATAATGCTAATATGTCATGGTCATTATGGCTAATCCACATATAATTTTATAATGAATGTAGTTCAAGAATCTACTGCCTACTTGCCTACAGGAAGAACCTGAACAGGGAAATTAATCAGTACAATGGGACTCTACCTGCACACAGTGTTCCACAACAGGATGTGACCTCTTATGTGGTTTGCAGAGACGGCCAGTGAAAAAGCACGCTTGGCAAAGGTCAAAATTGAGGCACTTCAAACAGCGATACCTGTGAGGGAAAACAAAGGGATTCAGTAACTTCCCCACAAGTAAGGACTTGGTGTAAGTGAGCTTGACTACTGAAAATACAGATCCCTGGGCTCTGAAATGCAGAGAAACGGCTTTGTTAGAATATGACTTTCCTCAACATTCTCTGAATGCAAGTTATTTTGTCCAAATGATAATGGACTATTCTCCAAACCCACTAGTGATTTTAGTATTATTTACTCACTGCATTGAAATGCAGTTCATGAAAGAAACAGCTGTTTAGCATCATTTTTGAGAATGCAGTTTCAACTTCATATGCTTCTTATGCACCAGCTTACTGCTGCTCTCATGGAACTGTAATATTGAGTGACACATAACACATGATTGATGTAGGATTTGCAAGCAAAAAACTAAAAATGCAAGAAACTAAACTTGCAAGCTTACTACTAGTGAGAAAAGAGTAACAGTAAATTGGTTTTCTGAGCATTCTGGTCAGAGGTAATGGATAGCATTCTTTTTATACCACTATGCCATTTTACACCATTACTTAGATGAACAAGATGTTAAGATGGATAACCTAACTAGCCAGTTAATACAACTGGCTATGGGACAAAGAACTAAGAAATTAGAAACTCAGGTTTAATTGGCTTTACTTCTGAATTGCCAGTTTACCTTCAGCAAGTCTTCATAATCATGTCTGTGCTAGTGAGCTAAAGAGAAGCAGGATGCAGGCTTCAGCACTAGACTGCGATGGTTCTCTCCCTCTTTTACTGACTAAATTAGATTACATCAAAAGTTTGTTGCTTAATACATCAGGTATAGACTGTAAGGTATGCAAACAATAGTAAGAACTGATGCACCTGAGGCCAGTAATGGGGAAAACTTTGCAGACTCTACATCTAGCTTGGTGAAAAACCATTTCCGTGGCTGATAATCTGTAACATGTAGGGAGCCACAGGAGAACAGCAGGCTCCGATCTCAGCCAAGACAGGAATTTTTCTTCAACAATAGCTGAATTCAGAACCTAGAAAAAAGACATGTCTCAAGTTCATACATTCATTTGAAAAGAACGAGTGTTTTATCTACAATTCCTAATAAAATCTTTGACATTGGACCTTGCTAGCACAGATTTTCCATTCATATAAAATGTTACTGGGTTCTAAAGGTCTGGGAATAAATGCAAAAGTCTTCAGCAGTATCTTACTGAACATCTTTTCTATAGATGCAAATCCTCCTTTACTGTGAGACTGTTGGTCAGCCCTGCCCCTTAACAGCAGGTACTTGGGGATGTTATGTGGTGACACACTTGTAGTTTTAATCAATCAGCAACATTCAAAATAATTTCCCAGGACATCAGAATTTCACTCACCCCATGGAAACAGTCATGAGTCGCAATTTCCACACAAGACAGAGTGCAGCTTTCTCCCACAATGGCTGGGATCTGCATTAAGAAGAAAGGCTCAGAAATACCTCAATAAAAAACAGATGTTCCCATCATGCTCTGCTGCGATGGTGACAGCACACAGATGGTGACGAATCTATAGAAATGCCATTTTACATACTGATCTGAAGAAAACCTGTTCATATTCATATCATTAGTATGCAGTTTCATAGCTCAACATGCCTCACAATGATTTGCTTCCAACTCCCTTACTGATATGGATCAACATACTATGTTGCCACATTGTAATACCGAAGGACACTGGGTTTGAACCTCAGGAGTCATTTTCAGATCCCATTTTCAGCATCAGTTCAGCTGTAAATACCTGTATGCTAAGGTATCTTCCTGCAACTGCAAACTATTCTAGTGAGTACAGACATCTGAAGTTTGGAGTTGCCTTAGAAACAGTTGCATGCAGCTGTTCCCAGGATGTGTAAGCTCAGGTAACATGACTGCAGAGGCATTCACCCATCCAAGCAGTTACTCTGATGGAGAAAAGGGACAGAATTTGATTCTTTTACCTATTTTGCATGGTAGTTCCCCATGACCACAGAGTATCCTGTTGACTTCAGTCTCATAAGGTAATCAAACATAAAATGTATCAATCAGGTATTTTTTTTCTCTTACAAAATCCGTTGTGTAGCAGCATTGCAGTGGCATTACCTGGTTTAAGTCTGTTAGTAGGCTTCTCAGGGCACTACGGGTAATCAAGGCCACCTTCCCATCAGGAACAGCATAAAACTGGAAGAAAGCTGAAAACAAGAGGAAAGAAACTGGAATCCTGGCAGAGCCTGAAGTGTCTTCAAGGTATCTTCAAACTGCTATGGCAATTGCAGTCTATCAAACAAACTGCATAATAAAGTTCCACTTTATCATCCACCTAACAGGCTCACAGTGACTGCTGTGGCAATACTTTCTTCCTATGACAAGGGAAAGAGAAGGAAAGTAGGGAATTTATGGCAATTCCTTATTGCTGGCATTTAAGACAGGTAAGGAGGAAGGAAGCAATGAGCTCATTCTTGTGACATTAAGAAAAATATTTAAATATGTTTATACAGGAAGTGCCCTATTTAAATTGTGAATTGTTAATTGCGAATTGTAATCTGGACAGAAATATGCAGTAGGCAGTGGGAGAGTATGAGATGAATATTTCACTGGTGCTCCATTTGTTCTCCATTTTAGCCATTTAATTCAGGCAGAAATCTTTGTGCTGCACATTACACTGGGCCACCTTTATCTGTTATACTTAGTTCTTTAAGTATTTTTGTCTAATGTCTAAAAGCTTGCTGGATCAAATATAAAAAATGGCTTTCTAATCCAATGAAATTTAAAACTAGTTTTCTGTTCTTTTCTGTGAGGCAAATAGAACGTGGCCTTCATTTTTAAGTTCTACTTATTTTAAACGTTACTGTGATCTGTTCTGAGACTATGCAAAGATGGCTACAGACATTAATTGAAAAGTATTATTCTGCATCAGCCTTACTCTATAACTAAGCAGTCAACATAATTTACTTTTTGCATGGCAGAACTGTATTCTCTTCTAAAGTAAAAAGTCACAATGGAGATTTTTCTTGATGTTCAGTATTTCAGGCAGTGTATAAAAATCATATATTTCCCACCTCTGTATTTAGCCAGTAGAGTGTCTCCTGAAAGGGCAATTAGGGCAGCTGCAGCAGATCTAATTTTGACATACCCTGTTCCAGATCTAAGAAAATAAAATAAGTCACAATACATTCACCAAGAATGTAAAAACTGAAACTTCTAAAGAATAAAATATTGCTATGTTAGGAGACAACTTCAAAGCTCATGCTCTTTTATATGTATAAATATAACTGATGTAACATTTCAGTGATAATTTATGTCTAGAACCCTTTGTCACTGAACATAACATCAGAGTTAACTGTTCCAAGATGCCACGCAATCATAAAACAAAACCACAACATCTCCTTCAAAGACCTCACGTTCCAAGTAAAATATAATTTTACTTTTACAATACATGTCCTAAAAAAAAAATCTGCCCTTTATTTGTGGAAAGCCTTCCCAAATATGGAAGAGAATACAGGATACAACCTGGTTTTTGCATTATAACATCAGGTAGCTTCACTATGGCCCCAAATCTGCACTGAGCTTTTCTTGGGCTGATTCCATTTAATTTCACTGCAACTCAGTTTAAACAAAAGTATATAGGCAGGACCAGGACTTTCAGTTTTGACTGTTAGATAATAAATAGCCTATATTAATTTAGAACCCAAGTTTTTGACATAGGCACCTAATGAACAAAACAATTATTTTTTTGTGAAGACTAAGCAGACATGACTTGGAAAGCGCAAATCAGGAAATCCTAGAATTCTATATTTAAGATACCACTTTTGTAAAGCTGTATTGCACTTCAGAATATCATTACATAACATTTTTTCCAAGAGTCTTTAGATAAATCCACAGTGCATAAAGCTGCAACATACTCTTCAAAGTATGTGCTCCTCCTATGAAATACTTTCCAGTTTTACTACGGAGAATAGCACTCAGAGAAAACTTGATTAGAAGAAAATTATAAGAAGCTTTTTCTATCCTATATACATGTCAAGAAACTTGTGAAAATTTAAAAAAAAAGCAGCAAAAAGAAAATTACACAGTCTTAAAAAAACAGAATAAAAGACCAAGATAGTCCTGTTAAGGAGATTCTTCTAAATTATTTCCCTACAGTGCACACAAATTACAAAATACTCTTGATGTTTCTAGCTTTTTTTCTTAATACACCAGTTTATTCTTAGCCTTCATTGATTTTTCTAAGTAAATAAACATTAACAATATGGGACCTTAAGGAGTAGTGATCATATTATTAATGAACACTGACTCAAGAAAAAGTCTTGAGACCACTTACATCTCACTCACTTTCAGTAAAAAACTTTGCTCCAACATATAAGGGAATAAATTTCACTCATGGTAAATAAATTGTACAATGAACTTAGCCTTTTAAATCTGATACAATCACAAACCAATCCTGCCTTTAGTTAACTAATTCATTGTTCACAAACAATACATGAGAAAAATACACTCTGTGAACTGCCTCCTTATTACCTCCAGAAACTATTTGCTCTTTGCAGGAGCTGATCAGATTAGTTATGAGACATCAATTTTTTTTCATAATTATTTGATGAAGTTTTTAAGCTGGAGAAAAATGAATGAAGAAAAGTGACTGGAAAATTCTTGACCTCTGCATGGGTGCTGCCCCTCAGAGGCAAATAGGGATTCCTTTGCAGAAGTGTATCAAAATATCTTGGCAGTCAGAAGAAGAGCTACTCTGTAAAGCTGTTCAGAGAAAAAGCCAGCAGGGACTGGCAGAATACTGGACTTCCAGATAGTTTTGGAAACATTTGACCACTGTTTCTCTGATATAGCTTTTGCCTCTTATTCTGACAGCTGAACTACTCCTAGTTTGTATACCAAGAAAAAAAAATCAAAAGTGAGAGTTTTATACAGAAATGGTGCAAGAGTGGTAGAAACAATACTTGGGGTGGGAACTACATGGTCTTTAAGGTCTCTTCCAAAAAACATTCTATGATTCTATGATACTTCACGATGGATTTACATTTATTCTTCTTCTCACCTGTCATACATGGCAACGAGCAGACTCAACGTGAATTCAGTGGCTCTCAGATCTACCTGGCCTGGTTTTTCTAATCTTGCCCTTTGGAACAGTTCTGTCAACATTCTAGAGATTTGCTGCATATTCAGAGAAATCTGCTCTCCCCTCTGGCTCCGTTCACTTGATAGGATGTGCTGAATCAGAGAAACATCAATCAAATCCACTGTGGGAAAATTAAGGAAGAAATGAATGAGAATCCCTGCCTTTTCATGAATGGAAGAGCGACAATTTTGTATTAGAAAAGCCTAGCTAGGACAAGTTTGTAAAATGAAGTCTAAAACAGTATGCAACATAGAAGTAATCTGAGAAAGGTCTTGGTGGGTTTATGGATCTAGCAAAACTTGTGAGGCTACAAAGAAAGAACAGCTCAACTAAAATTCCCTGAATGGGATTTTGGGGTAGATAGGAAGGGGAGAAAACAGCATGATTAATTGCATCCAAATTACAGAGGAAAATAGTATGCTCAACTCCATCCAAATTACAGATGCAAGTTTTTTTCTATATATAGATAGTATAAAACGACACACCATTCAGTATTGCAGGAAAAAGCTCACCTGTGAAAACAATTCATGCTTTGATGTAAGCTTTCTTCTCATGCACAAATACAAAGAGAAGAGGGGTGCTATGGCCAAGAAAGGGGTAAGAAGGCTGTATTATAAATGTCCTATGGAATAACTAACATCCTGTAGGAAGAAAGCTATGGCTTCTTATAGGCCACATTCAGTACCACAGAGGCATGATCAATTGGCATTAACTTCAGCAGTGAAAAATTGTAGTAGACTGAAACTCTGTGGATTGCTGAAGCAGCAGAGAATCTAGAATATGTCACCAGTGGTCTTTCCAGCACAGATGGGAAAATTGCAGTGTGAGTGAAACTCAATCTGGAAACCCATGTGCACTTCTGGTCACCAGGGTTCAAGGAGGAGTAGAGCAACTGACTGCCTAGAGGAGACATGAAGGACTAGGTAACAGAGGTAATGAAAACCAGTACCTGTGGTTGTGCCCAAATGAAAAAAACTATGGCCAAGGCCAACAAACTAGTCATCTTTTCCGTGTTACCCTCAAGACCTCTCTTGCAACATTGTACCTTTTCAGGAACAGATTGTTTCAGATGGAAAATTCAAGGATTTCCATAAAATTTAGCTCAATATGGCATTTACATCCAGTAATTTCAAAGTGAGCTAGGTGAGCAGGACTTTGTTCCACAATTCGTTGCTTGCATAGAATTCTCTCTCACTTCAAAGACAGGGAGAATGAATTCTAGCCAGGGTTTTTCTGGTCTATTGTACTTTATTTTGCTCTCATTAATACTTATAGTATCAACAATAATGCCAGTCAATGCATTTTCAACGATCCATGATTATTTCCAACAAATCAGTTACTAAGAAAAATGAGAATTTGATTTTTCACAAGCATTATAATGCACAAAGATTAATAATTGCCAGGGATGTCTACATAGCAGTGTTGCAGACTGTAATAAAAATTTGATTCTCCCATAAGTTTAGAATTTTACTAATGTATTTCCACTGACATTCAAAAGGAAAAAAAAATCAATTGTGTATGAAGCATTATCTAGATCTTAAGTGTTCATAATGCATTCTGAGATTCCCATGTGGAAAATGAGAGAGCAAAGTAGCATAATAACTCATGGCGACAGCAATGCAAATTTTTTAGAGATTCTTCTCCCTGTAAAAGCAGAGGATTCTCTTTGGCTACTAACACTGGCACAGACTTTGTACTGAGCGTAGTTTTAAGGCTGTTCTGTAGACGGAGCTCTGAACATCATTGAAAGCCTCTGTGAAAGAAAACAACCACACATTACAATAGAGCAGTTCATTTAAAACTAACTAAAAATCAAAACAACAAAATTTGGAGTTTGGAGTTGGTCAAAACTCTGAAGGAAAATTTTGAAAAAAAAAATTCTTTTTTTTTTGCAAATAACAGTGGGAAAAATGATCTCGTAACCAGTGACACAGCTGTAAAAATAGAATTTACCATAGAGAGCACACCTGCATCTTTGGGCATTGAGTTTACTCATGGATCAGGAAAAGGGTTATGAACTGCCCATACTTTTAGTCAAAATCATAATGAAATAATATTTCTTCAATCAAACAGGTTTCTTGATCAGAAATGCTCTTCGACAAGGAACAGTTTGTCAGTTTGCACAGCAGGGTTATTGTTTTGGATGTATACTGTTTCAAGCATTAAACAAATCTTCTGTCAAGTATCTGTGACTCTTGCAGAAGAAGATAAGCAATTTACCAGAGCAACTGGCTTTTGACATTTCTGCTTAGCAATTCCACTCAAGCTGCTTGACTAAATCCCATACCCCTACATGATTTCAGCTCATTTCTTTCATAGGATGTTTTCCTGAGTGGAAAGTAAGGTCTGCTGAACATGACCTATACCTGATACTTTACATACATACCTAGAATTTCAAGACCAAAAAAAAAAAGGCTCGTTCACTAAACTTTAGAAACTAGAATGGGGTTTATCAGTTATCCTCCTGTCCTCAGAGACTCTTTTTTCCTGTACTTCAGAGAGAAAGAGTTATACACAGTTGATTAAGGTTAAAGATAAGCAACAAATATGCATAACTGAGTAGAAATAACTCACAAAACACTTTACCTGTTCAGTTTGGAAACAAGCCAATCTGTGTGCACCGCTTTCCCACAAATACACCAGATTAATATTAATAGTCAGCAAATTATGGGCTCTGCTGATTCCCAGATGCTGCCTAAGCTATAGAAAGAAGCCAATAACTGCTATACCATCTGTTTAGTCCTGCTCTTGTCATACTATGTTTTGTGATATTATTTGGAGATGTAGTGTAGCATGTCATACAATGTGAAAAATGAGTTTTGACTTCCACGCATCATCAGTTCCCTTTCTCCAGCAAACTGATCCAAAGCCCTTTTGAAAGTATCAGAAAGGCTCCCACAGTTTTCAGTAGGCTGTGGATTAAGTTCCAAATGCTTATTTTCAAATACAAATGCTAGAAACATACACATCATCCAATTCAAACACCTTCCATGTGCAAGATGACTTTCTAAGTGAAGGGAATCTGTTTTAGTAGCCATCTGCTACTCAATTCAAGTCCATCCTTACAGACAAAATGTGGCCTCAAAGTCAGGCATTCTGTGCCTGTCAAACACAGTTCCAGAATTAACTTGCGAGAGCACACAAGTAAAACAGCAAAGAAAAAAAGCTCAAGTAAAATATAAAGCATTTTAGGATTATTATTTATGAGAGGCTATTTAGGGGCATTAAACTCTTTAATATCTCATAGGAACGGGGTTTCCCCTTTGGACAGAAAATCAGCATGTAATCATTCTGCAGTGGGTCAAATTTCACCTCAAGAAGCATAAATGCCCTTAGCTGAGAAGCTGAGAAAGGAGCTCCTGCACATATCAAAGAGTGTGTTGTTCCCTGACATCTTCAGCTGGTTACCTGCTAGTTCTGCATTTTGTGCTACTTGCTCTGTAGCAGATGAAGCATTTGCTGAGATTTTGCACTCAGAGAGAGCATGTATGGCCATCCTTCATGCCTGTTTGAGAATGTGGGAAAAAACTTAGCATATATATTATAAATTAGGGAAGATGATCCCAGTGTGCCATGAGCCAATGTGATAATGGCAAGGAAGGTGCCAGGGCAGATCCAACAATAAAGGTATGACTTAACAGCTGTGTAATTTGTCATTCACGTGCTACAGGACAGAAATTCTAAAAGTGGCATGCCTTCATTACAATTCAGTAGTTTCTGATCAAAAAGACACAGAAATGCCTCTTGAGAAAAGTTGGGGAAAAAAAAAGAAAAATCCTCACCCTGCAAGTCTGGATCCATTTGAAATGAACAGATGGCATTAGGCATTCTATAACAAAACAAAAAAAGTGTAAAAGCACATATTCCAGACAGAGACATATCGAACCATTCAAATAAAACCCTTTAATCTGAACAATTTACTGGTTGCATTTCAGAAATTAAATTAAACAGAATACATAAGACAACATAGCAGTTCTGGTGCCACGTGCAGAGAAACGCCAGGAAATTGCACACTCTCTGCTCAGCATAAAGTACGAGTATCTCAAGTAATTGCAAAACTCTAGCAGGGCAAAACTGATCCTCAAAACAGTTTCAAGTACAGGAAACGGGACCTTTCACTGTAAGAGTCCAGTGTTTACATGCAGGATTACCACACAGTCCATAGTGTACAATTTCAGGTCACAGAGGGTATAACTGTAAATCAGCCTCTTCCCAAGATTCATTGATTGCAATTGCTCACAAGTATGTCCTAAAATTTTCAAACAGAACTTACGTTTTTGTCTGAGGTGACATTATTTCTTATTGAGCTGACTTGGAAGGGAAAAAGGAAGGATAACCATGAGCCTCCTTTTTTAAACAACTCTGAAAGCAAAAGTAATTATGTCCCTGATAATAATGGAAACTGAATGTCTCCCCTCAGGATTTATTTCATTAATGCTCTAAACTACATTATATTTTCAAACATAAAAATATGAATTAATTATAGTAACTATCAGTTAATATTACAGTTGCAAAACATTAGGTATAATAGATCTAAGTTTTACAAGATTCCAAGGGCCACATATACGGCTTATTGTGGAGAAAAAAGGGAAATTTTGCCAGAATAAATAAAAATTAAATACTTGGAAAATATTTAAAACTTAAATAATACCTTTGGTGTTAAACCCTAACTTAAACAAATGTTCACTTACTACATTTCTCCAGTGAGAATCATTGATCATTTGACATAAACATGACAGAATACCGGCCAATTATGAAGCATAAATATTCAATGATCTGTAATTGTTCAGTCTACCATAAATATGCTTCTCACCATTTTAGTTGGTGAAAGCTGCTACTTTGTGTTTCAGTCTCTAAGTAATCTATAAATACTTAAAATAATGGGATACAGATTTGCTTTCATAACTTTTCATTAAAGACTACAATGCCACAGTTTTTACTGAAGTCTTTCTTTGAAAGAAATACCACTATGTTTCTTTTCCACTGTTCTTCTATTTTCTTCCTTACTAAGATTTAGAACTTGGACTCCATACTGGGTTCTGCAAGACTACAGCTCTGCCCAACATTTACATAGGCATGTAACTTTGTACATATACATATGGATATGCAAATACATATGCAATATATATGCAAATATGATACAATTACTTCTAAAATATATGCAGTAGTAGGTGCCTCTGCATAGCCTGACAGAAAAGTCAATGTAGGCAAATCAATGAAATCAGAAGATTCTAAACAATGAATTAAAGGTAAGTGTTTATTGAAAGCTACATGTTTTGTAAGAAACCTAGAAGGTAAACTTACAAACACACAGCTTGCCTCATGTTTTCCTCCTGTTTTTCTTTGCACCAAGGGTACATAAAATAAAGAAAGAGGATAGAATGAATGTAAAAATATACAGAACTCATTAGAATTTGCTTACTCAAATAAGAACAGATCCTTACTGAATTATGCAGCATGCATAATCTATGAGCACTTGATACTGTAAAATGACAAGATCTCTATTCAGTACAGTGCAGTGTCCAACATTTAAATGACCCATGTGGAAAGACCCTATAGCCTTCTATTAGGGTATTTATGGTCTCGAAGCTAAGCATGTGTTTATGTGTTTTACCAAACTGCCCACCATTATACAACATCATACCTATGAATCCTCCCTCCAAAACCTTACAAAAGGCATTATTAATGTATGTACAATCTACATTTTTATATACAAAACTCTGTGGACAGTCCAGATCTTGACTGCAGTTAGAAATGCCTGGGTGAAATGAACAGAATCTACTTCAGTATTAGCACATCTACCTTATAACAAACATAATATGAAAGTAGAAGCAGTATCTGCCAGCCACCAAATCTGAACTAACTTTGCTCATTCATACACCATTTCAGTCAGTGTCTTATATTTCAGCTACTTGTGCCCTTTAACAATGAAAAAACCAGAAAACAAACAAACAAGAAAATTAAAATTATGTACAAATGTGCAGGAAATAAATTTTTACAATTATAAATCTTGGTCCCATTAATAAGAATACTCTGATGTGCAGAACAAGAGCAGCCCTTTTCTCGAAACCTATTGTAATGTGAAAGAAGAGCAATGTTTGACTACTTATATCTACTTTACTTGCCTTACAGGTTCTCAGAATATGTACTTCAGCAAATAAAATGCACTTTTAAACATGCTACATGATTAAGTTACAGTACAGAGAAAGACAAGCCACATGAAGTAAGGCAGAAATCTCCCAACAGATCAATTGACTTGATCACAGAGAATTTTTTTCTTTTGAAATCAGGCAACATATCATCAACATTTTAAATATGCATAAAATAACCTACAGCTACTTTTGTTTCCTGTGAAGGGTGAACACATTCTATGTTTTGTTCAAAGGTCAAAATTATTGTCTCCTCTTAAATACAGTAGCTGCTCTTACCTTTCTCTCATTACTTACTAAAGGCCCAAAAGTCAGACGACACTGCCAGAGGAGTCCGGTAGTTTTATAGCACTTAAAAGTTGATTTCAAGATGTAGTTCTAAAGGTTTTGCTTTTAAATTAATGCTGCTCACAACAAATGCCTGGCAAAGGCCCAGATCAAAGTATCAGGTAATTGTCTAAGCAGTCAAAACAGAGAACACTAATTAAATAGTAATAAATATCCTGAATTATTAAAGATAAAACTTCTTTGATCTTTGTTTCAAAGCATTTTTCTAAGGTTGGAGTGCAATATTTCTAAATTGAGGGACCTTTACTAAGCATCTCCCAGTTGCTGAGAAACATGTTGCTATAGAGACTTAAAATAAGGTGGAAGCTGGCACAGTAATGCAGAAAACACAGTGTGTTGAAACAAACAGTTGGTGCAGCTACACGAAGAAGAAAAATAGTAAGCCCTAGTGGTAATGTCCTAGAATAAGGATTGTTCAGACCAATCAGAAAGCTAACACACTCTTCACAACACCCAAACGTAAGGGTTTATGCAGAATATATATAACATTTGTAAGACCCACATATTTAGCTTAAAGCCCTTTTTCATAAATATTTCAACATCTACTCTAACATCCAGGTAGTAGGAATAATCAATGCTATGAATATCCTGCATATATAACATTACTTGGTAATTTGTGAGATAATGTGTACTGGCTTATTACTTATAGAAACCCCAAACTTAGTGATGACTGAGTCAATTGCTGTGTTACAACTGTAACCAACTTAGAATACGTTACTATATTTTAGCTTTCCTACTATTTTAATTTTTGTCTTTCTCTCCCAAGCAAAGCTAGGAAAAGAAACTTTTCCATTCTATTATGCTTCCACAAGGGAAGACATGAATTTCCCTGCAGGCCACTAGGTAAATCCAGTTTAGGATACAAGAGACATCCCAAACATTTTTTTTCTTTCACCTCCCAGCCTCTGAGAAAAAAAGCTTGTCAGCTGGTGACTAAGTCTGATAAGCCTGTTTATATATTGCAGAAACAGTTATACACCTTCTCATTAGCAGCTGTGCAGTGTTGGTGCTTGAACTGCAGTTTGTTTGAACTGCTATCTCCACAGGCAAATCATATTCCATATAGAAAAAAACCCAAATGTAAATACATATTAGAGAAGATAACTTTTCCTCTCTGTCTTGGAGAAGGAGCTATGGAACAAACCAGGTAGTTTATAATGACTACTGGTCGCACCCCACTATGCTCTCCTGAGACTTCTACCTCCAGATGCTCCCCAGAAACTCAGCCAATTTTCTGTGCATATACTAGAAACTAATTCTGTGGAGACCATTTCCTCATGAAATTACTGATTCCTATCCCCTTTCTTCAAGATTTTCTACTACACCTGCCTCTAAAATTTCCATGTGAACTCCTCCTATATATAACATATGCTCCTCTTGGTTTCCTCATATAAGAAGTCTACCCCTGTTCAGAACTTGAACCTCCACTTGAACAGAAACAATGAATTTATTCCAACTATATGTATCTGATTCAAAGAACAGGAAGCTTTCTATTTTGCTTTGAACATAACTGATAAAATCAGCAAGTACAGTAACATTTCATTAACACAGTTTCCATTTTTTAAGACCCCAAAGACAAACAAGTGAGAGTGGTTCCTCAATAATTCTGTTTACACAAGGACTTAATTAATTGCATGTTTGACTTAAAACATATGCGTATTCCCTTGAAACTCATGAGATAAATAAAAAAACCCCATGGGGACAAAAAATTACCTTGTCACTAAGGAGATGGACTTATATTTTCATGTGAAAAATCAATTTTGCCTAAGAAGATATATTATTACACAAGTCCTGTGTTTCAATACATTCAAAATAAGTATCTGGAGTTAGAAAATTGCTACTCCAGGTGTGACAATCCTACTCAATATTTTCATAATAGGAACACTAAACTATGTTTTTGCAACAGTTTATTGGTCTGAAGAAATAAGCTGTTGGATGCAAATGAAATCCTAGACTCATTAGAATCAGTTGGAATTCTATTTTGGTCTCCAGATTAAGAATGTTACATTCATTCTGATTTTGAAATATTTTTCTACCTAGAGATATCCTGTTTTTTTATGAAGAAGATACAGCAAAAGCTATGACAATGTTTAAACGTTTTTTGTAGTTTGCTCTCTGGAGCAATGAAAGTCTTATTTTAGTATGGGAATTTCCAGCATTTTTCCTCCAGACAACTCTGGCTAAAGTGACCCAGTAGGCAAGGTTTCCATTTCTGTAAAAAAAAAAAAAAGGCAAAAACACTACATATTTTTTGCCAGCCTTTTAAAATGCCTACACATTCAAAGAGATCAGCAGAGCACTCTGGGAACATTTGAACACCTGATATTGATGTCACAAGAGAAGACCACAACTAAGCAGATAGCTGCTAGCAGTGGGAAGGCCTCTGCTTAGTGTTTAACGCAGCCACAAGAGGAATAGGGCAGCTCTACAGAAGAGCAGTGCCATATACATAGGGAGCAGGCAGGGAAGGACACTGTTATCTAATTGAGAATCTCCTGTCTGGGTTAAACAAGGTCATGATTAGCCAAATAATTAAACTCTGTATTATCAAGAATATTTTATTGTGTCTGTAGTTCTTTCCCAAGAAAAAAGCATGGATAACCAAAAGGCTTATGTGCTCGCTACAGGCTCTGGGCATCAAGCTCCAAACAGTTTTCCCATTCTTCAGCCTGCCCTTAGTGGAGAAGAACAGCTCACAGTATGGTAAGTGATGATATAAAAGTGCTGGAAAGAATTTGAAGGAAGGGAGAAAGAAAACTAACTAGAAAAAAGGTCTGTATGACTTAAAAGTAGAAAGAAATTGCTATAACAATTTCTTGCAAGGATTTCAGAACCTGAGAATAGGGGAAAAGTGAAAAAAACAGAACTAAAACACACTTTTAAATACATTTGCTCTTATTTTGATGCATGAGGACAGACACTTGAAAATGAAATTACGTAGGAAAAGCAGCACAGAAAAACTTGGGAAAAGATGTGGGGGTTTTAGCCTTCTCCATAGGGATGTATTTCTTTTATTTCCTTTAGTGCAACGAGCTTTTCCTAAATGGGAAAAAAAAGGCAGTTTTAATATCATCCATTCTTTTAATCTGCTCTAACTTCTAGCACAAACTTAAAATATGCTAAAGAAAAATAATCCTTACATGTTACTAGTATGACTGAAGATTCCAAAACTGACTCAAGCTAGAATGTAGAGTTCTGAACCAATCTTTTAATATTTCAATACTAAAAATAAATTAGTTTTGCCTCACTAAGCGACAAAAAGTTCATGACGAAATTAGTGCTCATCGATTTTGTATTTTCTGGAAAATTCCGAATTCTAGTAATATCTGGCCTTCATTCATGCAGAGTTACAGCCACAAAAATGCCAAAAGATGTGTCTTCTAGCACAGAAATACTCTGAATACACATAAGCAAAATCAACATCAGTGGCATAGAATGCAGAAACATTAAATTGAACGTGCTATTTCTGTTTTGCACAAAGCCTGCAGAATTTTGGAGTGCAAATTCTCCATGTACATAGGTAAACTTATTTTACCATCTCCTTTTTGGGCAACAGAATTGTTAATTTCAATACACGAATACTACCTCACACTTATAAATACCCGATCTTTATCATGCCCAAGTGCACGTGGGCAGTGTGTACATCTAACATTGAGAGTAAAGGTCTCGGTGCTCAAGGCTGTACCACAAGGTGCCCATAGGTGGCAGAATGGGCACACGGGGGAGACAAGAAATCCTCACCTGAATTAGCTCGTGGGCTAAGCGTCCCAGAACTTCTTGTGTCGTTCCATCAATTTCTAATTCTTTTATGACTTCCCAGCTACCATTCTGGAAGCTCACTGGCATAGAGAAGATAATTCCTTCAGGAACGCAAAACTGACCTGAAGAAGAGGGAAAAAATGACCCAACACGTTATTTCTTTTTACAAAACACACTCTCACCAGTGTCAACATTAAATCCTATAGACTTGCAAAAGTCTGCAACTGCAAGATCTTGGTACAAGTGGAGACTGCACTTTTCAGTCTACAGTTCAAAAAAGAGTTCCCCTTTTACAGTAACCTTGTACTTTAGTTAGATGTACATGAATCACAGAACACAGACTAGTCTGGGTTGCAAGGGACCTTTAAAGGTCTCTACCCTCCTGCCATGGGCAGGGACATCTTCAAATATACCAGCTTCCTCTGAGTCCAACTTGACCTTGAATGTTTCCAGGGTTGGGGCATCTCCTCCCTCTCTGGGCAGCCTGTTTCAGTGTCTCACCACCCTCCTGGTAAATAACTTCTTTATATCTAATCTATATATCTCCTTCAGTTTAAAACCATTACCCCTTGTACAACTGTACAAATTTAAGATGTACAATTGTGCATCTTAAAAGGGAGAAAAATTATTTATTTCATATAAGGGCTGAATGGCTGTTGTGAAATATTACATGTATTGGTCCATATAACTACACAAAAAGAACATGTTTTTCTGTCTTAGGCACTAAGATCTATAAAGAGTTCTAGGGCAAAACACATATATCGGAAAAACATTAAAGCTAAAAGACTAAGAGAAAATCTGCAAAAAGACAATATTAACCTGAGAGATGCTTCTAGAAAGTGAGTATCAAATCACTAGCCCTGGAAAGCAAAATTACTTAGATTTGGATGTTCTTACGATGAAACAAACTCTCAGCCTCACGTGATTTGTTTTACAAGTTTTTGTTACATTAAAAATATTGATTAAAAAGTAACGTTAGAGATAGGGGAAAGCTATTATATGTAGTGCAAAGCTACAAGAGAACACGAGAAGCAAAAATAGGTTTACCTTCACTAAGTACTCCCACAGAAACAATCTCCCCAGGAGGAGAGCCGTGATACCAGTACTGCAGTACAGTGGCTACCGCGTGAGCAGGTAACATTCCTGTGCCACGACCAACCCGGGAACGCAGTGAACCCTGTGCAGACAGAAATTCTGAATGGATCCATTCCCTACCAACAAAAAGGGGTGAAAAAAGAGATTAAAAATCTAAGATGATTGCAGAAGTTTCATAGACAAAAAAAGAAATAAACCTGAGGAAAGAAAACAGTCAAAACTTACTCCAACTTCCCTGTTGGAGGCAAGGCATTTACAAAAAGTACCTCAAAAAGTAATGCCAAACACCATTTTACTATGAAAGTTAGGTTATTTACTCAAGTTATAACCTCTGTTATTACTGTAATTTATATGTATTACTGATTTATGTAAGAACCCAGCCATGAACCATAATCCCCCTATGTTAGGCTCAGTATAAGCACAGAACAAAAGAAATGTCTCCTCTTCAGTAAATGGTAGGTTTAGACCAGAGTGGGAACTCCATATAACTGGGCCATGGTGCATCTCACACCTGCTGCCCTCTCACTGCGCTTATCCTTTCTCTACTGCTGTTCTTTCCACAAGAAGCTATCTGACTGCCAGGTATCCTTTTCACATATGTTAACATTGTTTCTCTATTTTGAGACACTGACAACATTAGTGTGCTCAGGCCGAATGTTTCATGTAATTCAGGTACAAATATCTGTTTAGTACTATTTCAAAGTTTCTTCGTGCGTACTAGATATCTAAGTCACTGTCTGGACTTTCATTACTTCTTACAAACTGCCCATGATATGATAGAAGAGAAACCCACTTAAAATATAGGAAAATAGTTATAAACAAAGTTGGCAGGAGAGCCAGAACTATGTACAGTGCTAGGAACTACTCAACTTCTTTCACGGATGGAATACCTCAATTTGTGTTTCCCTTTAAAACAGTGCTAATCAGTAAAGACAAATCTTGGAAACAAAAACCTTTCTTGATGTTTTATCACCCAGTTCAGATAAATATGGATTAATTTAGTTATTTAGTTTTTACTTTACAGAAATAAATGTGTACTGTACCTATCATAAATCATATTCAACAAAGGACGTTGAAAATTAGCTGGGCCCCAAATAGCACCATCATATCCATAAAGTTTTGCATGTGACAAATCAATGTAGTTAGAGCCAGTAATATTGCCCCAAACAATCACGTCTTTAACTCCTGTAACAGAGGAAAATATATATATTAATGAAGGGACAAACACTTTCACAGTGTAGGCTGGACTAGATGACCTTCACAAATCTCTTTCAAGATTAATTATTCTTCAATTCAGTGCCCTGACTTGCTAGCAGAAATTATCTGATCTGAAAAATGCAACCAAGTTCTCCACAATATATGAAACCTCATTGCAAGTGGAAAAAGGAACTTTAACTTATATCATGCTATTTTAAATAATAGACAAACCCCAGAAAATACTTAGTGTTTAAAATCCAAACCAAATCATATTGCAAATATACAGCAATATTAATTTTAAAATCCTGTAAAAATAAATACAGAAACAATAAAAAAGTCATTAAAAAACACCTTCTTTGCTGGAAAAGAATTTTCTCAAATAACCTGCTGATAGGCCTCTCAGCCTAACTTACTTTTCTATTTTATTAGGCTCCAAAATATTTAGACTTGTCATCAATGACTAGTTCTGCCCCTACAACACTGAAAGAATCCTGATTGTGAGCAGGCTGTCAGAGCACACCTTTGCTATGCAGTGCAGAACTGTGCAAATATAACCAAGCTATAACAACTGACCTGAGAAAGAAAGCTAATTAACCCCAAAATAATAGTACAACACAGTTCTACATTACTCTCATTATCTGCACAGCAGTATGTTGCCATGTTTAATCACAGCTAGTTTGTGTGTCTCCAAAATAACAATGCACTACTGAGTGTAAATGCAACCTTGATATCCTAGTTCCTGATCTGCAACACAACTCAGACCTTCTTAGTATATTGCCAGCATGAAATACACACCAGAGTGGCAGGGCTGCATGCCAGAGCTAGTAAAAAACACCCTGGCATTCTGTGCACCCATGCAATTCAGTGGGTGCACTGCTGTGCTTGCATTTTGGCATGCATATCAACTGTGTTCTGCAATGAAATACACACTCCCAAAGGTGCACTGATTTCCCCAAATGTTACATAAACATTCACCTGCTGCGCTCACATTCAACTTCCTGACCAGCGTGGCTTTAGCTGCACTTTCCCAGGATGTCGCAACGGCAATGATATTCTCAGGCTTAATGGATGGGCCGTACGTCATAATCAGCGTCGCCTTAAGATTGGCAAAGGTTTTTCCTGATGAAATTACTCTGACCTCACTCTTGGCATTCTTCTCAATCAAGGGAGCATACACTTGACAGATCTCACTTACTTCTCTGATGTAGTTCTCAAGGGACTGGACTTCAAGGTTTAAGAGGACATCATCAAGAACAATAATAACATCAGCTTCAATAAAAGCCTCATCTATTTCAGTGTGCTCCAAAACACTGCGGAGAAGTGGGAACGCCATGTCTTCAGCTTCCATTACAATACTGCAAAGAACTTCCTTAAACTGGCAAGTGTCAAGCAAATGGATACTGATTTCTGTGGTCATCCCAAACACTTCTCCATTTGCCAACAGAGGGATCAGTTGATAACAGATTGGAGTTGATGCACTGATAAGAGGAGGATGTAGAAAAGTTAACAATGAACCACTGCTTGTTAGGAAGGTGTGTATTTTGTATTTGATCACATTTAAATAGACCATTAGCTTGGATCCTTTACGTCTCTTTATGTCATTTTAACAGGTTAAGAATGAAAACATTTGGGTCCTCCTTTAATTTGAAGGTTTTTCCATCCTATACATTTCAGCTGATGCTGTCACTTAAAAATTGGTGTCTTTATAGAATGACAATTTTTTAAGGTGCTCTGTTAGGACTGCTAAAATATAGAAATTTCTAAAGGTAGAACAGCAAGAGACTTTATCTACTTAAATATTTCCAACAATATTTAATGCAAGATAGTTACACTACAAAATTTCCAGCTTATATTGTAAATACTTGCTTTTCCCTAAACTGATCTGGGGTCTAAATGTTGCCTTTTCACAACCCTCACTTAAACTGGTGCAAAGTGTAACAAAAGTAGTTTGTTTGTCATAGTGAGGGGTACAGAACCCAATTCAAATCATCAAATTACAGGGATTTGTGCATAATTTCAGATGGTTACACCTGCTATATGTGATAGGAAAAAGTGCATTCTTTTGAAGCTGAGTGAAACTTCACAGATATTCTCTTTACGCTCACCTGGTGATCCAGATCTGCATGGGCTTGATAAGACTTTTAATCTCTTCATCCTCTTTTACAATTTCAAGATGAGCCTGTAGGTTCTCCTCAGCAACATCTAACATTTCTTTACTCAACATCATTGAAGTGATACCATAATATTGCTAAGAAGAAAAAGGACAACCTCTAATCAAATGGCAGCCCACACCCAGCAAGGTACCGTTACAAACAAGAGCCTTATTTTATATTTGAAGGAGGAATAAAGAACAACACTGTTATAAAGCATGGATTTATAGTATTAAAGGCAGCTCATTACCTGAGCATATTCCAGAAAATCATTAAGTCCTCCCAGAAGCTGACCTTTCCCTCCACGGTCCAACAGTTCTCTCCAAATGATAGGAGACTGTCTGTGTTCCCATCCATTCGTTTCACAAATGTCATGAAGCCACTGCTAATGTAAACATCCCCACCAGAAGGTTTTAACACTTAAATAACACTTAAATCTTACAACTACAAACATTCTTACTATTTCCTCTCAATACATAATTACAAGGTGCTCCACAACTTATGTACCAGCATGTGCAAAATGGGGAAACAGCACAAAGCAAGGCAGGGTGATACACGGTGATACCTCACCTAAAGGTCCTACTTCTGCTGTGATTTTGCTTAATTGTCTTAGTATACAGAAGATAGCAATGTTGTGAAGCAGTGAGTAACACGAGGATTACTTAGCTGCAGAAGATAAGTAAGGTGAAGAGGTTAATTGCTTTCCACTTAAGTGTTTGACTTACTTGGCTGAGGTGTCAAGCAAAATATAAGAGATAATAAACATCATGGTACTGTCTATCTCATGAAGTCAGACTGCATTTTTTTCAGATCCTTATAGGAACTACAGGGTAGACATGGCAACATGTCTACAGCACAAATATTCAGAAAGGCACATCCACATTGTAAACAAATATGTGATATTTAACTTCATACTTCCATAGCAATTCAAAGCCCTTGACTGCCAGAAATGCTCTTGACAAGTAACAACTCTGAAGGCATATGCAACCACAGTGACCAAAAGATTTACAGGCTGAGATGCCATGTATACATAAAACAAAAAACCTGACCAATCAAAAAAAACCTCCTTGAACTTTTTATTGACAAAACACACCTCTAGGCTGGCCCACACTTGGTACCCATCTTTTGTGGTAAGACTCACAGTGATGTCAGTTGCCCAAAACATTCAACCCTTTCCTCTGTCTGGCTCTCACAGACAAAGCTGCTTCTGCAGGACCTCTACCCACATATAATACCACTAATACAAGAGAATAAACATAGTACGTATAAGCACATTTGTTGGTTTGTAGAGCACTGGGGCACCTACCAGTGACTTGGCTTACAATCCCTTACCTCCCACTTGTCAGGGTGCTGAGTGATCTTGTGAACCCTGAAGTTGGGCAAGGCAGCCTGGAGACAGTCAGCCAAGTGTTCAGCTTTGGCATAGTAAGGGCAGTTTGCCTTACCTGTGAATACAACAACAGTAGCACAAAAGGATGATTTTGTGACACTGACTGATAAGGGCTAAAAAGACCATTGTTTAATGTGAGCCAGCAAAAGGTAGCTCTGGAGGTGAAAATCTCTTTAGACAGCGTTCAAGGGGCCGAGGAGGCCACCCCTGGGGGGACAGCAGCAGAGGATGAAACCTCACTGACGGGATAAGGGGAAAACGCTGACTCGGGCACGGCTGAGGCCGTGTGGGCACGGCGCCCGGAGAGCCTGAAGAGGGGACGGTGGGGAGCCCGCAATGAGGGGCGGCCGCTGCAAGCGTGGTGGGGCCGCCCCGCCCGGGTCTCGGTACAAGGTGCTGCTGCTGCTGCTGCTGCCGCCGGGGCCGCCCCGGGGTCCCCGGTGCCGGTCCGAGGCGGGGCCGCCCCGGGGTCCTCGGTGCCGGTCCGAGGCGGTGCCGCCCCGGGGTCCCCGGTGCCGGTCCGAGGCGCTGCCCCGCGCGGACCCCGGGCCCCCCCTCACCCGCCACCACGAACTTAGCCATGCGCGCGCCGCCCCCCAACGGTAGCTCCGGCGTTGCGCAGCAACGCGCCGCGCGCCGAGCTAGTTTGTCCCTCGCCGCGCGCCATCCCTCTCGCGAGGCCTGCCGGGAGCGCGCGGGGAGCGGGCGGTGTCATGGCGGCGGCGCCGCGTGCGAGGTAACGGCGGCCGCCGGTCGCCGGCAGCCCCGGCACGGCCCAGCCCGGCCCTCCGGTCCCGGCACGGCTCGGCTGGTGCGAGCGGCGCCAGGCACGGCCCGGCCCGGCCCGGCGCGATCCCAGCCGTTGCGTCCGGGAGCTCCGAGCTGGTGCGGAGCCGCCGAAAGACCTCTGTCCCCTTGTGCTGTCCTGTTCCGCTGGGCAGCGCTCCTGGTGCCTGGGGGAAGCAATCCCGAAACCCTACGGCTTCTCCCTGCCTGGTGTCCCCGGCCCGGGAGTGATCCCGCGGGTGAGCCGGGCAGGCGGCTTTCCCGGCGGATGGCGGCAGGGAGGTCGGGCCAGGCTCGCGGGCGGGATTCTCTTACCCGGGGCTAATGGGGACCCTCCAGAACCCTGTCGGGAGACGCGTCTGCCTGGGAAAACGTCACTTAGGAAAAGCCTGTGCCTCCCGGCAGGGCTTTTGATTAGAGCAGCAAAGAGGAGGAAACAGTTGACACCCGGGCTGAGTTTGCCTTGTGCCGAGATGTTTCGCTGAAATGTAGGAGACCGAATAAAAGCCCCTCATTTTCCGGGGATCTTTTCCCAAATCTTGTCCCCTCCTGTAAAAGTGCATAGATTTGGCAGTTGAAATTGTAGGAGTTCAAAGTCTGAGTACTTATGGGTAACTAACCCATAATTTTCAATTGTTTTTACAGATGAGTGATCTTATGCACTTCCTCCGGAACTGTTTCCACTTGTAGAATTTCATCGGATCCCTTATTTTGACTTGGTATTTCAAGTCTATTCATGAGGAATTAGCAAAAATGAATAAGAGAATAACTTATTTGTTAAATACTGTTAGATACCTGCATAGGTACAGTTCTGTGTTGACTCCCAGATCTTCAGGCACAACAAGAAAACACATTTTATGGATTAGCAGATACAGGGATCCCTTGGGAAATGTGAACTTCAGGGAGTTATTTTTAAATATTTTTCCTTCCCTGCATGGATCATCACTTCGATTTCTATCTCAAAAGACGGATGTGTTTAGCACAGGTGCAGAGGCTTTGGTGAGTGAGCAGGCTTCCCAGAGCTCCTTGGAAGCTGAAAAGCTGGATGATTCTGGGAGCTTCAAAGCGAAGCATGTAGTGGATCATGATGACCCGTTCTTTAATAGTCTCCGGAAATGCACCTGTCCTTGCGATGCGCTGGACTTGGCTTCCGAGTCTGCTGTCTCCATCAAGCATTACACAAACTGTTTAACCACTGCGTGGAGACTCTTCAAACACATGTCGGAGGAGCAGCAGCGCTACGAGAAGCAGCTGATCTTTGAGCACCCGGCCTTCGCCAAGCTGTGCCAGCAGCTGCTGCGGGACTCCCGCAGGATGACGCGCGGGGACCTGGTGTTCAGCCTGCACGCCGTGGTGAACCTCGGGGTGCCCCAGAACACACTCCTGGTCCAGACTTTGCTGAGAGTGTGCCAAGTGAGTGTGAAGATCCTTCTAAATCTGGGCTGAAACCTTGTGGGCAATTCTGGTAGTCTGTGCAGCATCAGAGAGAACTGGGTGACATCCCTGGCTTAGTCTGATGTTCCATGGAAACAGGGTTCCCGTAGTTCATTTGTATGTACTTCTTGTCTCCTTCATTTTTGAAACCACTGCCTGATTTCAGATTTAACAGAGAGGAGAAGTCTCAAAAATCATTACCCCTCTCAAATCAACTGAATTTGATGTGAGTCCTTGTGGGGGTCACTGCAGAATTAAAGCTTGTGAATTGACTTTTGAGGGGAAAAAAAAAAAGACAGGTACAGATTAAGAGTGGTCAGTTTTACTTTTCTGAAACTTCTGTTGGTTTGAAGTAATCTGACATTGTGGAAACTTTAACAGGAGAAGCTCAATCAACTCGATAACCGATGTGTCTCCGTTTTGGCAACTACTTTATCAGGGATGGATAAAGACAAGAATGTGAGCGCTCTTCAAGCTGGATTACAGTGAGAAAAACATATCTTTCACGTGTTCTTCCTATTTCAATGTTGTTTGAATACATGTCTGTTAGAAATCATCGAGGGAATGTCTGCGCATAGAATACATATTGTGCTTTTAGGATTTAAACGGTCACGTGAGATAAGAGCTGTCCTACACAGTGATTTTTGGTGTTCTTTGCAGTTTCGAGCAGGAGGGCTTCCAGTAGTATAGGGTGCTAGTCTGGTCCACAGGGGATTGTGTTCTGGCTGCAGCTCCACAAGTGTGGTTTTTTTGTGATTTTAAGTCCCTTCACATATCTATCCCTCTTTTATCTGTGTGTAAATGGGAGGTAGTGAGACTAGCTTACTTTTTGAAGTATTTTTGATTTTTCATTATTAAAAATGCTATTTAGCAGCCTGGGAATATTTTCTTTTAATTTAGTAAGTAAAAGTTGCATCCAGAAAGTCCTTCTCTGTAGTGCTTTATCAGAATAACTTGTTTGGCTGTAGTGAATTTTTTTTGGGCCAATGCGATTTATGTGACTAACCAAGCTGCTCAGTCCCATAAGATTGTTCTTACTGAGGCTGTCACAAAACTTGCCATGGATTAGTACTTTTGATCCTGGGTCAGGTTCTACTTTGAGAAGGTGGATGTGCTTTAAAAGTTGGTGCAAAACAGGAGAGCCATCTACAGCTCTCTCTCTGTTTTGATGTCTGGAGCTCTTGCCTATTTGCAGGGGTGAATTTCAGACCAGTGCACTGCCTTAGAAAGCGACACTTCATAATTTGTAGCCGTGCAGGTATATTTAAGGGTTGTTTGGACAGAACAATTACAATACTACCCTCTGAGACAGAAAAGTAGGTGCTAGGAATGCAGAATTCCTTCATCTTGTGCTTATGATCCCTCTGTGTTGCGATGTCCCCTTCTGTTCTTGCAGCCCACAGCACTGCTTGTTTGTTTTCTTTCCTCACTTGCAACAAATGGTTGTCAGTGTCCATTCCTGAGTTTCCTGGCAGTTTCAGAACTTGTCTGCACATAGATGATTCTGAGATAAAAATATACAATTTTTTTTCTGCGGGAGGATGTTAATTCTTTGACGCTTAACGGGACTCACATCTACACAGTCACATATGCAGTCTGGTCAGGTGCCCCTGCTGTTAATATATCAGCAACAACATTCATCTATCAGGATAATGTTAAGGAAGCATATAAAATTATTTCTATGCATAAAATATCTGTGCTGCAGCTACATCATGTAGAGTTATGCCAATATTACATAAAAAAGGAGGTGGGAGAGGAGCAGGGAGTTACAGCTTTAACTTAGGGGTACATCAGTGAGGAAGAATGGGGGTACCTGCTGTTTCTGCTGAAATGAGGAAAGTTCTTGTGTGTGTTTCTTCGTCAGGTTACTAGTGGAGCAGCGCATTTCAAGTATCAAAGACATCTTCATTCTGCAAAACCTGATGAAATGCATGGGAAAAGATGTTCCGGTTTTTCTGAAAAAGAAATTAGAGGTAAGTTTAGTTGGAGGCTCATTTTTACTTCCACAAAGCCCGTGCTCTTGCATTGGTTATAAATTGTGTATGGTTCTTTCTCAAAGAGAAAATATAATAGAAAGGTAACTGTATTTACAATTTGAATCATAGTCCAGATATATCTGCAGGAAGAACTTAAATTTGGAGGTTGGGAACAAAAGGAGTTGAGGCAGTAAAATAGCAGTGCCCTTGGCTCTTTGGTTTGGCCACATGGTGTTTCATAGAAGCACTTAAAGGCTTTTCCCTGATTCCCTTGCCCAGCTTGTGACTGGAAGACAAGGCGACAGAAAACTGGTCTATGGTGGGGCTGTGTCTAGTAATGGTAAGAGGATGGAGGACTGATGGGAGTGAGGTTGGGAGCAGGCATTAGGTTTTATGGCAGGGTGTACTGAGGTTTGTCACCTGATTTAAAAATCCTTTTTGAAACCACTTTTCAAACAGGGCCTGCTGTGTTTTCATCACATAACTGAAGGGTACTGAGGTCACACTTAGTAATGGCATTCATGAAATATCATAAAACTGAAAGGAAAATAACATTTACACTTGTTAGCTAAAGGGAACTCTTAATTTTCTGAGCCCACAGGGTGCTGGTTTTTTACAGTGTAATTTCTATTGTAGGTGCATTTTGTATTTAACCTTTGATATGCATGCAGTAAGAATATTGTATTTTAGTAACCAATAGATTTTGTAGTCTCATTTTTACTGTCATTTATATCAATCTAATTACTGCTTCAATAAATGAAATCTCTCTTGTGGCAACAGAGCTGACCACTTCTGCCTTGGTCCACATTTGTAGCTGGGTGTTTGTATTTAAAGATAGGCTGCTTGGTGTACTGTGGATCACTTTGGAGGTTTACAGCTTTCATGGGCATGCAGATCAGTCAACTGTGCCATTTTTGTTTCTGCTACTTTTTTAAGAGTTTGCAGAAGACACATACTCACAGTATTTGGAAATGACCTTTGCTGAGATTTCTTTCTTTTAAAAGAAGCGTATAAAGGCAAATTGCTGGGAACTTGCACAGTGACACATCTCTAGAGCGCTTGACCTGTTAAAATTGTATATTAAGAAATTGAGAGTGGTTACTTTATGCTTTTGCTATTTTTTGCTTTTTTTTCCTTTCATATAAATCTGAACTAAGGAATTTGGGAAAGTTTTGGTGAAAATGTCTTCACCAGAAAGCAGTGATAAAATACCAGAAGAATGAAGGATTTAATAAACTCTGATTCACTTTAGATGGCAGTTTTGAAAGAAATAGATCATCTGACTTTTCCGAATGCTCTGCGTGTCTTTTTGGCTCTTGTTGCAATGAATTATTGTTCGTATCCAATCCTGACTGCCTGCAGTAAAAAGATCCAGGGTAAGAAAAAAATATGCTTATTAAATTTCCCTTCCTTATACCAAATTCTTTCCAATTACTGTCTCATCTCCCTTTTCTGACTTCCTTTAAAACTCAGGAAACATCTTTGTTTTACAGGATATTATAGTTATGTGGAGCCATTTGACAAGAAGCAAGACAGAAAATTACTGATAAATAATGAAAACAAATAGCTCTTGTCATCTCTGCCCTTCTTAACATTTACCTGAATTACATGTTTTCATTTATGTTTCCCTGTACACAGGATTTAGGAAAAAGAATTTAATTCTATCAAGAAAAGACAGATTTCAAATAAAATTTTAAAACAAATCTGGATTGGAAATGGACAACTTACAGGATGGATTGGCAGCCTAGTGTGACTAGTTGGTAAACTAAATGAAAACAGTGTTTCCCTGAAGAACTGGATTTAATTATTGAGTAGTGCTTAATAACTGACCTTATGCTGTAACCCATAGAAACATTAAATGAAAGCTAATGCTTTCACGTCTCTCTATACCTTTACAATACATTGCTTAAGTATATGTGGTCAGTATGTATTGATTCATACTTAAAATAAAAATGCATTTTTGTCTCATAAAGCATTAAAATAGTAAAATAGCATTTTTAACATAAATAAACCAGAAGTGTTTAGGCTGCTTGTATAGCCTTTATTGTCCTTATACGTATTAGGACACAGTGTTTAATTACATATACTGGCTTCTCCCATAGGACTTCCACCACACTCGGGACACAGGCCAGGTGGCATACACAGAGTGAGCAGTGACTTTTTTCAGCATTTTTTAGTGCAGGCTGAAAGTCAAGAAACCTGGAAGATGTCCTGGGAACACAATCTTCTTGCTTATTTTGTAAATTTGTCCCCTTTTGCTGATTAATGTGTTCTAGCTTGATTCCAGCTCAGTTTGTTTTCTCCTGTCTCAGTTTCTTCCTGTGTTTTAGCTCAGGAAGTTGAGCTTTGCCTAGCTAGTCTCAGTCTGTTCCATAGTTTCATATCAGATTTTTTCCCTCTTCCATCCCTTAACCAAACTGTTTCCATGGTGTCTCCAACCTACAGCTCCCATTGCTTTGTATCATTTGTCCTTTTTTGATCTACTATTACAGAAAATGTCCATGATGTTCCATTTCGGCAGTTAATTCTCATTCTGGAAGCTTGTCATACTCTCCAGTACCGGAATGTAAAACTGTTTTCAGCATTAGCAGACTATGTTAATTCCACTGCCTGCCTTTGGGACAAAAGACAGGTGAGTTTGAGACCAAATAATTTATAGCAGTACTAGCAGAGTGTGGTGCTTTCCATCTTACCTTTCTTCATGTTTGTGCTTGATCTTTGGGGAACAGATTTTTAGGTATACCAGTCTGATGAAGTTGATAGTTAAATTTTTAAAATGCTCTTCTATTAATTGATAAGTAAAGAAACAAATAGAAGTGGTGTTATGATTTGAAAAATTTGCTTTCATTAAAAATGCCTTTTATGATATCAGCAGGTAGGATTTACTTCACTGACTTTCTTGACTTATAGAACTCTCTTTTCTTTTAGATTATCCTTTTTCTTTCTGCCTGTGAGGTACTTGGCTTTCAGCCTAGTGAGTTGATGGAGATTTTTGCTGAGAAGCTGACCGAAGACCCTGAATTCCTTAACTTGAAAAATCTTTTGATTGTTCTCCGGGTGTATTCACGGCTCAACTATGTTCCCAGAGTCCAAAAGCATCGGTAGGTTTTCATTTAGGATGCCTGATAATACGTTACGTAGTCATTATAGAGTAATGTATGGCAATTTGTATTTGATTTCAGTTGTGGAAGAGTTCATAATCCCGTTTCATTAATCTGTAAAGTAAATTTGCTGTGTCTTTTTACATTTTTTCTACATAGGATTTTTTTTTGTCTAGCTGAAGACTTTGGTTCTAGACTGACTAGGCTACTAAATCTGTTGATAGGTAGCTGTATCCTCAAAGCAAGAATCAAGTGCTAATGTTAAATAACACAAGTTAGCAAAGATTTCGAACTTGTGTTTTTGTTTGAAATGTGTGTTTTTATAGCCTTATTTGTGTATTTAGATACTTTTCTTCTGATTTTGGAAAAGGTTTTTTGAGACCCTTCAGAGCAGCTTGAATAAATACCTGCCTCAGATTTCCGACACAGAACTGCTGAAGGCAACGTATTCACTTTGCATCTTAGGTTATCTTCCCCATCAAGCACTGGACGAGCTGCTGCAAAAGGACAGCAAGGATGAACTTATACTGTCAGGTCAGACCTTACTTTGTCATCTTCTTGTTTTAAAAAGAATAGTCTGCCTGTGTACATAATTTGTTGTAATTGTGTTATTAGATTAGAAATTAAGATTAGAAATTAAAGAATCCCAACATGATTAATATTAAATTTGAAGTCCTCAAGACAGAGCTAATTTAGTAATGGTGGTCTGAGTGATCTGGCTTTGCACTAGGGCATCAACTTATTGTCTTGGGCCCCATGGTGGAAACAGTTTAATAGTAGGTATGCAGTTTAATGAACAGAGATGAAGATGGGATCTGTGGAAGTGGTAGAAATGTGCAAGAGCCAAGGGTTCTACAGTCAGTAGATGTTCAGGCATTTTTAAAAATATAGGAAGTCTTAGCCTTTATAAACTAACTTTAGTACCTGGAATCATGAGTAAAAGTGAGATTTGGACTGCTCTGAGTTATAATGAGGTACTTGTAATGGTTTGTAGAAGAATTTGGTTTCCACATTACAATTTTGTACAGGTAGTAGAATAGTCGAGCGGAGTAGAAATTTCGTGTAAACAGTGTGTCTTGCTGTTGAGCCTGCTGTGTCTCAACCTGAAAGCTGTAAAGCTGTAACTGCTTAGTGTTTGCACAGCTTAATGCTCTTCAAGCACAGTTTCAAAATTTTGGCTGAGTCTGATATCCCTTTTTGGTTTATAAGTAGCGTCCTGATTGTCTGTATTTTATGAATGGTTTTTATGCGTACTCTCCCATGATAACTGACAGCATGCACAGAGCTGTGTACAGCAGAGGGGGAAGACTGCATAAATGGGCAAGCTCACTGCCATAGACTTTAATATTGTAATTAGTGAATTGATGGTGTGTATTTAACAATACATTGAAGAGACTCAATAATATTCAGTGAAAATCAATTGGGTTTTGCTTCTTATATCGAAATTCATTTGTTGTGCTAGAACAGACTATAAAAGATAATAAAATTAAAAATCCTGTGGGATGATACATTGTATGTAGTATTTTTGTATCCTTTTTCAGATGATCTTTACAAAGAACAAAAGGAAATGATGCTTCACTGTGTGAAAACGTGTATGGAACTTGATAGCCCTTCCTTCACGAAGCCTGCATTTGTGGTGACTGAGGATTCGTCCTCACTGGTCTCTCTTAGTCTCAGAAAGGCTCAGGAGGCACTGATAGAGCTTCTGGGAGATGAGAACATGTTTCGGCGAAATGTTCAGCTGCCATATAAATATCACGTTGGTATGAAGCTAAATTATTGTAAAATTCTTTTTAATATAGATTTATAATCCCCAAAATAATAAGGTGGTAATAAATTTGCATAGGGTGCAAGTGATTAAAAGTGTAACACTTTTGATGACAGTCTTTTAACAAATGATGTCCTTGATTGGTGAATCTACTTTCTAGGATGCTTCTGTTAAAGTATTTAAACCCATTTCCTAAAAGTTAATGATTTCTCTTATTCACAAAACAGCTTTGGACTTTTTGTTAAGCATCAGCAAGCAGATGTTAATTGTACATAAATCCAGTATGGCCAACTGTTTGAGAGAGTTGATATGCTGATACTAAATTACGTTAGAAACAAAGCCAAACAGCAGCTGCCTTTTGTTCTCTGACTTGTTTCTTCTCTGAAGTTCTGGCTAAGGTTTGGGTTTCACCTTCTTTTATGAAATGTGATATGACCTTTTGACAGGTGATCATTTCAGAAGGTTTGGTTTCTTTTATATTTTGATCTTGCTTATTTTTTTTGTCAGCCATCCAGCTTAGCAGTTCTTCTGTACTCGTAATAATTTTCTTCCCAAAGATTTCCAGTGAGGAATTGGACTACAGGAAAATATGAGTAGGCACAACAGCCTGTGATCAAGAGTAGTTTCTTTAAACAATGATTTCACTCCCATAAAATTACATCTGCAGTTTCCAGAAACAAATTTATTTTTTCTGGAGATGTGCAAGCTATAGCTGTTTATATTGGTTGCAGGGAGGGAAAAGCTATCAGTAATAAGTCAATTATTAGAGAACAGCAATTAGACCAGCGATGGTGCCTATTAACTTTTTCAAATGAGCTGTTCATTTTAAAACAATTTGAACAATTAGTGTGTTCAAATGAGAACATTAATTGGAACCTCTTGCAGAGTTAAATTTTTGTTGGTTTTTTTTCAGATTTTGAAATCAGAATGGATTCAGAAGGAAAAAAAGTGCTCCCTATAACTGCAACAGATGATTATCCTGACCCAAGTGTTCAAAGGTGTCTCTTTTACTCCATATTTTTTCTAGCAGGCTAGTTTTATTTGTATGTATTCCATCCAGTTACTTCTTCAGTTCACTGATTCGCAGGAGCAAAGTAGCTAACTAAATTGTTATTTATGGTCACTGAAATACGCAAAAATTGCCGTGCCAGTTCAGAGAAACAATTCATCCAGCTCAATACCTGCTTCTGAGAGGGGGTAAAATTAACATTTCAGAGAAAGAGGCAGGAAACATCACAGTGATCTGATACTCTAGTAATGAATGCAGGTAGAATTTTAAAATTGCAAGTGTTTGTGTGTCCAATTAAACATTCAGTTATTCTCTTAAGTCTCAAAAATGTGCATCTTAATGATATGTTATGGCAGTTAATTCAGCTACTGAAATATACTTTGAATGAAAAAGATCATTATACGCACATTTTAGGTGATTAATTTAATCTTGTGTAGAAGACTGACCTCTCAGTAATTGAAGCAGGACATATATCATTTAAGTAATGCTTAAGTAGAATTGGGTGATACTTAACATTCATGTGCTGGATCACTGCACAATGTATTTTATACAGTTTGCTTTTTGGTAAAAAGAGAGCTAGTGAATTGTGTAACAGAAAGTCAGTGTTCCAAGCCATTCAGCTTTTCTCACCCTTCCAAGTAGGTTTTTATGGAAAGAAGTAACTGAATATCATTAGCAAAGGATCAAAGTAAATGCAGAATCTCTCATATTAATGGAGAATGCTGAATGATCTATTACCTTCTCATTGTGGGAGAAGTGGAGATCTAAGTACCTAATTCTGCTCTAGGTACTTGGGTAGATGGTGGAAGTTGTGTGAGCTCATGGAAGAAGAAAGGGTCTAAATTACTTAAGTCCGAAGTTCAAAATTTTTGTAGTCCTGATATTTTTGCCTACCAGAAAGAGAGCTGTATATTCTGCTGTGTTAAAAGACATCATTGAATCATTGTCTTAAAAATGCTTGTTCTGCATTTGTGCTCTTCTTGGTTGTAGATTGGCTCTTCTGTTTGTTCCTCTGTCTACTTTCTGCATGGGTACAACGCACCCCCAAGGGAAGCTGGCAATGAAGAAGCGGCATCTAAATAAACTGGGCTATCACGTGATTCTGGTAAGAAGAGTCAGGTTATTCTCTCTGTTTGGGTTCTCTTATCAGTGTAGTGATGAGCATATTTGGTAGAACAGGCATTGTTCTACCAAACATGAAAGCTCACCTGGGATGGTGGGCCTTCTCCAGAGTGGTAATTGCGTATCTTTGCTAGTTAAACCGGAGTGATGGTGGCACTAGCAAGAAAGGGCAGAGGAACTCTAAAATACAAGCCACCACTTACCATTATCAGTGAAATAAATATAATCATAGTTGAGGGGGGGAAAAAAAATCAAGCCACTGAATTCCTTTGTGCCTAAAAAACTTACATGTCTCTGGCTTGTTTCCCTGATTTTCATAGAGTGAATGATTCAAGCGAACTTGTTTTCAAAATACAGCAAATCCCTATGGCCTTCTCATCACTTGAGCACTTGGTTTGTAGGACAGGGTAGTTTGGATAATAGAAATAATGTACCCTTTCCTTTTACTTTCTTCTAGATCCAGAACAGGAAGTTTCAGGAAATGACAAATGAAGATGCAGTTGAGTTTTTGAAAGGAAAAATTTATTTAGAAAATACTTCCTCTTCTTCTGAAGCAACTGTGCAGGATAATAATTAAAATAAACTAAAAATTTTGGGTCTCCTGATGTCTCTTTTTCCTTTGTAAATTATGTACGGTTTTAACAGAAGAGATAAGTAATTTTATACACAACCGCCTGCTCCAAAGTATTACAGATTAAGAAAGTTTGTGAAATGAATGATGCCTGCTGATAGTGGGGGTTTTCTTTTGTGAAGTGGGAGTGGAATTTCTCTAGTAGAGGGAAATAATCCAAAAAGCATCCTGACATCTACTGCTGTTGAAATGTCTTAATTTAATCTGTATTATGCTTCCCCTCCTGCGTGCCCCAAGTCAAATTTCTCTCCTCTTGAGCTGGTTCAGGGAAAGGATGTGACTATTTCAAGTGCTATTGGAACCTGGCCTACAATTAGGCACTAGAAGGATTCCTACCCAACATCCCATACAGTTCTTTACGCAGAACTATATATGGTAAAGCAGTAAATAACTCGGCATAAGTGGTGTATTAAAAGATCTGGTTATGTGGAAAGTTTCTGAAGAAATCAATCCCCCTCAGTTTTCTGAAGTTCAGACCAGTAATGGTTCAGTAAACTGTATGCTTTTTCTTTTGAACCATTTGTTTCACTGCTACTGTAATAGATTTTGAGACATCTCACTACAAGAACACAGGTCTTCTATGTCTTTACAAAATGACTCCTGCTCTCTGTTTCTGATATTAGTGATATTAGTGATATTCTGATATTCTGATATTCAAAGAGGTGTTGCAATACTCAGATTTGTTCATTACATACTGTGATGCATCTCCACTGGCCTGTTGTGTAGTGGTGCAATTGATTAGGGTGGCAGAGTTCTAGAAGTGCAAACCAGCTTTGGGCCTTTTATCTGACGGAGCAGAGTGAACTGATGCATCTTTTCTGTTCTTGGTAACGTACTGATAAAATGCATTTTGTTCTGCTGGAGTTGCTAAAGTACTTAGAGCATTGAAGTGCTCAAAATACATTTGCAAACAACAGCTTGCTTCTTTCTGTGGAGTAATCAGATCTTCAGTCACAATTCTGCTGCACCACAGCCACAGTCCCATTGGCATAGAAGGAAACAGCAATACTTGCTACAGTGACTGTGTGCTACCTAACCGTGGTGCCCTTGCTTCATTTGCTGAGCTACAAGCACTGCGTTCTTTGTCTTTCTGAAGTAGCGTGGACACGTGGTTAAGGTACTACTACAATGATGAGGTAAAAAAGGTATTGCAGTCATAAGGTGAAAAGAAGCAAGTTAAGAAAAATTGCTCAACTTCTTGTGGAAGATGTAGATAGAATACAGTGCATGTTTGTGAAGGAAGCAGTGCAACCAAAGCAGCACTGTCATGGCTGTCTAGCATGAAAAGCAGAGAGAGCTGTTCAGTATTTCAGTCTCTGAAATGCAGCACATACAGGAAAACAGATTTGATGCAATTGTAAAACTTAACAACCAGAGCAAAGTCCATCTGCTTGACTTGGTGAGAAGTTTGTTATGCCCCCTTTTTGGATCTGCTACTTCAAGAAAGCATTGTCTGTACAATTTCAGCACACTAGTCAGTACCATTCTGTTGTTTGGAGCTGGCTGACTGACTCATGGTCCCAGCCTGTGCTGGAGGAAGTCTGAAATACTCTGTGCCGGGGTGTCAGGTAGTGCACAGAGCTATGTTTGGGAAAGCACCTGGTGCTGTGTAAAGTTGGAGCCCTGCAAACCAGTAATGCAGTGTCAGCTGTGGCTCTTGCTTTGGCTGGGGAACTGCTCCCTCTGTCTGCTTTGAGCTTTTCAGTCAGGTCTTCAGGAGTAGGTACGTAACTCCCATCCCTTCAGGGACAAAACACGGGCAGGGAAGTACACTGTCCTCTTGGATGCCACCAGCATGGACAGAATTAGCCACCAGTGGGCACAAAATGGCATAGCACATTATTAAACTGGCTGATCACCATGTGTTTTTTCTTTGTTAAACACCTTAATAGTAGGTAGAAATGAATACAAGCAGCATGGAAGTGTAGTAGTCTGCCATTATGATCACTGTGCTTACTAAAATGTCTTGCTTTATGCTCTCAATAATTTATGTTGGTCCAATTTCATCTATGCTGATAGATAGTTCTAAGCACCATGTAGCTACTGCCAGAGACTTCAGAGCTGTGGGTTTCCTGAATCTCCACATATGCTAAAAAGCTAGTCTGCTGAAAATAAAGCCAGGTTTTTCAGGTGTCCAATTCATGTAATAAGGAAGATCTAATCCCCTGTTCTGTGCATTACAATCTGTATTTAGAATACCATTCTCCTCTCCTGAGTCATTATTAAAATTAGCGGGAGACTCACAATGAAGATCAACAATAATTATTTTTCTCCCATACTTATGAGGTTTGTCACTGCATGGAGTGCTTGGTGTGAAAGGTGCAAAATCCTCTTTTTTAAGCAAAACAGATAAAAAATAGCTGACCTGCCAGTGAGGCTAACTGGAGATGCAAGCTGCATCTTTCTTTACCATTTTCATAGTCTGCCTGCAGACTCAGGAACTTGTGTTTCTAAGTTTTATTCATACTTGGAACTCTTTGTATGTGCAGTGGCTGGAAATCTTTTCTCAACGAGGAGTGAGGAACAAGGAAGCTGCAAATGGGTTTATTTCATACAGCCCATGGGTGTATCTTATCAATGGATGGAACCCAGACCCAATCTGTATCAGGGCCAAGGTTCCCAACTCCCTGTAAAGTGAAAATAGGAAATTTATTAAGTAAACTAAACTGCTGAAGCAGGGGAGGATTTTTCAGTGAATTGAAGGCTTGTGAAAGCAAGTATAGGGCTCAGAGTAGTTGTATACCTACGACTTAAAGATAGTGGACTCAGCTGCAGAAAGCAACCATATATTTGACCAGACTTGTATGAAGGCAGCATATTTTATACCTGGGCCACAAAGAAGTCTGAAAAGTAGAAGCATACAAATCTTTCCTTCATTCTGAGCTCTGAAATACTGGACTTCAGAATTTGTCCTGCTAATCTCAAAGAAACAGGTACTGCCTTTTATGATTCCTGGGTTTTACATGCTGCTTGCTGTTAGATAGTTTATGATTCATAAATCTTATTACAAAACAGTAAAATGCCATTATAAAGCTGGCTTATCTGGTAAATTTTTCTTTGAGAGTAATCCTGTGAAATCTTCAGGTCATCTGAAGGCTATCCACATACCACAGGGTGACAAGGTTAGATCATTGTCATATATCACACAATCAAAAAGAAAACATAGAAGGATTTACAAATATAAGGTGTATAGCAAACTTCACTGGCCGAAGGATTGTGTTTAAGCATTGAAGGATGTGTGAACTGATCTAAAATGAGAGCAAGAAACAGGAGGGCAGAAAATGTGGGCTGCAAGGGTCAGGAAGGTTCTTGCATGAACAGAAAGTAAACTAGTACCATCTGAGCGAAATCAAAACAAAGTTTGTGAGTAATGCAGAATGAGAATGAGTGACTGGAAAAGCAAATTGTCTCCATAAGCAGCTGGATTTACAGACCCTGGTGATCTGCAGTTCTGTCTTGCTTGGAATTCCTTACATCTAAAACTATTTTTGAGCCCTAACTCCAGCCTTCTCAGGGTATGAAATATTCCAGCCTCTCATTCACAAAAATATCCAGGAACTCTCTTTAAAACTTTCACTTTGCTCTCAAAATGTTGAAAAGATATTCTCAAAGATATTCAAAAGTGACTGGGAAAGAGGGACTAAAAGTACATTGCAAGACTTTGGTTTTTGTTAAGAAATAGAATCTAAATAAATTGGAGCTTGAATTAGAGAATTAAAGTCTGTTTCTCAAGTATTGCAACTGTTTCTGTATAGAAGATGATAGGTTGATTAAAACTGATGCAAATATAACAGAACTCTGAAGTGTGGTTAAAATCAGTCCTAGTTGTAACAAGTTTTCCCCCTTTTTTCATTATTTTTGGACAACAGCAGTATAAAGTGAAAGTATGAATGTGGTGGTGACTGTAAATAGCCACCCAGGAACAAGAAGAAGGAGAATCTGTATTTGTGTCTGCAGCAAAAGTCCTTGTGTCCACAGATAATCAGTGATCCTTTTGTTTCACCCTGTTCCCTCCCTCCAAAAATGCTCCTATGCATACTCCAGTAACATTGTTGCCATGGCACCTATTAAAACCCAGATAAGCTCTTGCTTTATGAAGCAACATGCAATTTTTTACAAACGGGAGAATTTATTTCAAAATAATTACCTATTTTGCTATAGGTAAGGGAGTCTACTCATGCCTCCAGACAGGGGCAATATTTATCAAACACTCTTCATTCCTGAGTATGTGCCATAGTTTGTTCTTATTAGTTCAATCCACAAAGGGCACTTGCTAAATTTTCTGTATTTGTCCATTTGATTTTCATGGTACAGATTCTGCTGCACATAAGATGTCACTTGTACTTGACCACCCTTTAGAAAGGTGGGGAACTCTGAGGTAACTGTGGGGAAAGGACACTACAGCAAACATACACTAGCTGAGGCAGTGGCTCTACAACTTCAAAGGAGAAAACTTGAACTATTATGTAAGTCCAGCATTCTCCTTCTGCAGTGGGGAACAGCTGGTGAGTTGGCCTCTGACTGCACAGAGGCTGGTGGCAATGGTGAGGATTGTCACTGAAGTCTTGATTTGTGCTGACACAGATGGGATGTGATTCACACAGTGATGTGTTGTGGAGGAGATTACATATTTGTATGTTTAGATGTTATTGCACACAATAGCTAGGGAGGGAGGAGAAACCAAGCATGGAGTTCACATTTGAAATGTCATTCACATAATAAAAGACTTACCTAATCTTTTAAAATATACATATTGAAGACCAATAGTGGGTTATCACTTGCCCTTTGTAATGGCTCAGCAGTTAGATATCAGCTTTATCAGAGCAACAGACAGTTCCTTGACACACAGAATTCTCTGGAAAATACAAAAGCAACCTACACCCCTTGCACACCACAGCGTACAGGGCAAGATGAGGGCAAAGGCTACTGATGCATTTGTGTCTGTTGGTTTAGAATATGCTCTATTTTGCAAATGAATGATTTGTTGCAGGGACAAACCATCTTCTAAATGAATCTTCAGTCTGGGTCACTTCTGTATAAATGTAAGGAAAATTATGGAGATCTGAAAAGTTAAGTAGACAAAATATGTGCATGCATGTGTGTTTGGAGATTTGCTCTGTATCAGTCTGTGTTCAAGGAACAGTACAAAATGGTGAATGCCTCACTGATGACAGCAAGAAGACTTTCTTCTCAGTAGGCAGTAATTCCCCCAAAAGATAGTACTGAGCAGGATGAAGGTTGGTTAGATTTGTGCTGGTGCAGAATAAAAACAGAACTTTCCAGACTTTCCACTGCTGGTGTAGGTTTGATATTCATTTGCTGAATCCAGTAACTCTGTATTTGAAGGGGAAAAAAGAGAACACCACTGAAGGTATCAAAGCCACGCTCTCTGAACAGAGATAAATTACGTGACACTAAGGTAGTAGTCAGAAACATGGGGGATCTTGAGTTCGGCTTCCTGCTTGCCATTGATTATCTGTCTGCCCACAGGAAAGTCACTCAGAAGGTCCCTGGGGCACACCCGGATTCCTGGTTCCACACCCATTTTGGTAGTGCATGACTCAAAGGAATGCCTTGTTTGGCAGTAGGGGCAGAGTTCCAGCACAGCCAGGTGTCTGTGTTCCCTGTCTATAAATGGGGACACCCCCATGTTGAGTTGCTTGGATTTGCAAGCTCTCCCAGGCAGAGCTGGCTGATGTTTCAGATCTGCTTCTCATACAAAGAGTAGGAACTGTTCAGACATTAGAGTGGAGGAAGCCTTGGCTGCCCTTGCTGCAGAACCCCACCTTGTGACCAATGCAAGCCATGTCAACAGCCTTACTGCAAACCTACCCAGCCCTATCACAACAAGCACTTCAAAGTGCCACTACCCAGTCCCTCCCTCAGATACTATTAGCAGCAATTATTTTTAATAAAATCAGGCACCAAAATACAAGCTGTTTCCACTGCATGTCACACCCATAGATATATATCACACTTCAAACCTGGCTTACAAGTTACATAGAATGGACTTGTTTGGCACAGACAAGAACTGCTTTGAGATCTTTTGTCAGGTACTATTGGTTTCATTAATACTCTCTGAATTCCTCAGGGCCATCATAAGCATTTTTAACAAATTCTCAGGGTGGTTGAGGGCTTTGTAGCATTACTCACCTTGCATGGACACACATAACTGCATGCATGCAAATAATGCTCGGTGCTGTCACTAAACAGAAAGCTCAGTGTGTGTGTCATGTTTGATAGAACAGAGGACAAAGGTAAATATGAACATATTTTATAGTTGTAAAAGCTAATTACTTTATATACAGTGTATATTGTTTGAGTTTAAGGAATTGCATGCAAGCATATTCGTACCTAATCACAAAGTATTCTGGTGCTTGTAATAGAACTCATTAAAAATAATGTTGGTTATTCTAGGATACAGTGCAGTAAGCTTGTTTCTTAACCATTAAGCAACAATAAAGATTTATGTGCTGTCCTTTACAGTTCTGCTAGTAGTAATAAAATAATACTAATTTATTTACATACAAAGGTATTTATTTTATTTAAAAATACAAACCAGGCTTTTAATGTTACATGACATCCTCTTTAAAAAGGCCTAATTAAAACAAACACTGCATTACTTTGACAGCTAAAGCTTTACAAGAAATTTTGTTTCTTCACAAAATCAAGGATTCTTGCCTAACTCTTGTCCACTCAGAACTTCAGTACAGGATCAAACACTTCTGAAAATCCTCTTCCCCCCAGAGCAATACCTCTGAAATCTCAAGTTTCAATCATGTCATCAGAAGGTATTCTTATAAAGGGAAGTTTTCAAGAACGGAGAAGGTGAGTGAGAAAAAAATAACTGATTTTTCTGATAGTGGATTCAGGCACATTAAAATCTATGAGCAAATTGAGTCTTTCTGATGATCAGATTACAAGGGCAATATTTTGCAGCTTGTATGTGTGGACTTTGGGTTCAGCAATTTACCATTGCACCTGAAATATACTACTAATAGTTTTTAAAGTTAAATTGCACAGTCCTTATGCAGACAAATTTCCCATAGGAACTGTGTTTACATAAGGAGTGTGGGGTTTTGTGCATAACTCCTTGTAAATGTGATTACCATTAACTCCTAGAACTGAACCAACAGTGTTTGTTACCTTTAATTACACGTGGTAAATATAATTTTGAATTCAGACTTTATGTTAAAGCTCAAGGTCCTTAGCAGTGATATTTTGCCATCTAAAGGATGAAGTAAAAGTAACTACTCAGGCCACCTGTTGTTTAGGAAAGATGATACAATAATAACGTTTTTCTTTCCTGGTTAAAGAAAATGATGACTGAGGAAGCTGCTCTGCCAGCCTAATTAAACCAATACAGATTTTGTCAGCTTGCTTCCGCCTGCTTCCATAAGGAACTGCTTGCTGGGTGGGTACTTGAAGCTCCTCTCTGATAACAAAGCCGTCTAAAAACTGCATTACAGGACTTGTGGAGAAAAGGCAGGCGTTATATCCTACACTGACACAACACACTTGTATTTACAGTTGTGCTCAAATATGTGAGAATGCATGTGTATAAATGCTGTAAAATCTATGGAAAAATCTTTGAAAGTATCTGTAAATGAAAACATCTTGAAATTACTAGATCATGTGCCAGTAGTTGAATTGGCTCCACTAAGCTGAAACTTATGTATCCTGTGTCACTTGATGATCTGCAGGACATCCAAGTTTGGCTTAATGGAACTAATTTTAAGGTTTGCTAGTAATGTCATTCTAATCTAGACTATGTTAGCTGGAATTCTTTCTGGTTCATGATTATTTTTAAGTCCCAAATGTAAGGTTAATGGGGTGTTCGCAGAGTAGTCTCAGAAAAAGAGAGAACAAGAAAATCTCAGCAAGATGACTCTAGAACAAAATTGTTGTAACTCATAGTTTCCAGTATATTCTCATTTATGCTAGGATTGTTGCTGGAGCTAATGAGGCTTGAGAACAGTTAGCACTGTCAAATCACAATGGAGTCCAGAGACTTTCAGTAAAACCTTTCTCTAACAGCTGTGAAAGCTGAAGACTTGTCATACTAAGAGGAACAATGATTCCACACAACATATTACTATATATATATGTATGCTATAGCACTACAACCACATATTAAATCTTCTAGAATGAATTGGAATATTTTGAACATTGCTCAGAAAAAAAAGAAATATTTTTTAGTACTCATAGAAAAGATAATACCTACAGAATATACTATCTATTCTGACAAGACAATGGGAAACAGAACTGTCAATTCATTGTGTGCTTCCTCCAAGTAAAGCTACAGTGATAACCAGAGGATATTTTAGTTAAACAGCTGAATCACCTATTGCTCTCTTCAGTGGAGCAGAAGACTAGGATTTAAGGCACACTAGTCTGCATGCTACTGTTTTGACCCTACTGAGTGATGATTCTGTTTCGGACACATACTGTGAGTTTTCTGCAGCAATGAGAGGAGATTTATCAGAAGATGATTTTCTCAGAATCAAAGTGATGATTTAAAAAAATGTTAATCATGTTGAATTCCATTTAGTTCATTTAGGTTTTTAGTTCAGATGGAGTCAGTGTGGAATTTAGTTGTTAACTCAGAAAGCTTAACACAATGAATGGATGTTTGTGGAGAAATACAAGTGTGTACATTTTTTTGGGTCTTTGTCCTTGAAAGTTACATGCAGCTCAGTAGGAAATCTGGGTGCAGCAGCTACCAGGATCAAACTCACCGCTGTATGATAGTTGTTCAAAACACGTGGTATGCTTCAGTATGGAATATTTAAACAAAACAGTTCTAGCTTGTGGCTGTTGCTACACAAACTGTATGCAGATAAGTCACAAATAGCTGAGCATATGTGTGGTGCAAGGTTAAAACAATAACAAGCAGGTCGAATCATTCAAACACTGGAAATCACTTGACTCCAGGCCAAAAGCTTAGCTTGAGATTATATCAGTATGGGATAGAAAGAGGATAAACTAACAGGCTTAGCAGCCAGCTTGTTGGAGTCAGCATATAGTATCTATACTTCCAGCAGGAGAGCAGATGGCCATATATTTAAGGAAGCACCAGACAGGGAGTCAGGAGATCTGAATTCTATTCCTGGCTCTGCAGCAGTGCTCCTATGTCACCTTGGGGAGCCACTTTTCCCCTGTTTTTCTTAATCTTTTAAGTAGTGGAAATAATATTTGCTTCTCTAAGAGGGCAGTTAAGAGGCTAAACTGATGCTGAATAAAACACTCTGAAGTTCTGAGAAGAATATATGGAAGCAGTGCAAAGTAAACTTTTTTGGAAGAAAGGACATCACATGATTTCGTATGGCATGTTTGTGCCACATGTTTATGACCTTTCCTCCCCCCAGAAAGTCGCATGCCTTTTTGTGCACAGTTTTCAAGGAGGGAATAAATGGATTAAGCTGCCTTCCACATTTGCTAGAAAGATAAGCAGCTGCCAGTAAGAACCTGACCAAAGAACAGACTTTACTACTGAGAGAGACGTTATTTATGCTCAAGAGGGCAATAGGCTTGTTGAAGTTAACTGCTCACCCCAAAATACTATTTTGCATTGGTGGTAGAATAATGTCTCTAATGGCCTTTATTCTGAATTCAGCAGTGCTGCTTGCAAGCTGAACATAAGTACAAAATTAAGTATTGTCTTTTATGAACAAATCTTCTGCTGAAATCCCAAAACAAGTCCATTTCTTAAATCAGAGAAATGTCCATGATTATTTGCACTGTACTTTCATTTAAAGGCTATTAAAATCAACTAGATTTCAAAGGAATCTGAATCAAAGACTTAGCAAGCAACTGTCATTTCTCCTGAGTTCTATTCCCATTAAGCAAAATGACCTTATCTATCTTCATTACTATTTGGCATCATAGGAGTAATATTTTCACTACAGAATAAACAGCTTCTGCTTTTGATGTTGAAGGTGTAAGCTTTGGTCTGGAGTTCAATTTTAGTTCTTATCATTATTTGCTCCATTTCTCTTTATGCCTCCATTTTTCTTGTTACTAGATTATGAGCACCTGTTAAGGAACTGAACCCCATTTCAAAGCCAGGTCTGTTAAAAGGGCACAGACAACACTGTGAAGTCTTAAAAACATTAGTCCACCTCACAGCAGTGGACAAAGGAAACAAAAACAAAGATTATCTGAGCAGGTGTCCTGAGTGTCAATATGATCTTCCAACATGAGTTTGTTTTTCTGATTCCTCACAAATGAAGCTGTCTCTAATCCCATAAACTGGACTTCTTTCAGCTTTTCTATTAGTCATTGTGGATTGGAAATCTACATGGAGGGAAATATTCAGCATTTTCAGGTTCAGGCTTTTGAGCAGGTTATAGTGTGTTGCAATAAAATGGGAAGGGTCTGGTGTGGTTTATGAAGAATATATTCTCTTGCCTGCAGCCTGGTTTTGTGAGAACACACTTTTGAGTGTGCCCCTCTTTTACACTGGGGCAGTTCTGCTGCCTGTTTCCTTGATAACAGCCTTATTAGAAATGTAAGAGGACTTCATTCTTTGATAAATCATATCCATTGCATGTGTACACAAACAAACAGACTTACTGGACTCTGTTCACCCAAAATCCATGTGGTTTTCTTCATTAAATCACCATGAGATAGCTTTAATCCAAGAGAGATGAGTGAAACAATTCCTTTCTGAAGAACTGGGTTGTATGTTTAACTGTAGTCTAAAAAAGTTTACTCTTGATATATGAACTTAACAAGAAATTAAATATTTCAGATAGTAACCAGCTCACTGTTTTAAGTATATAACACAGAGACACTCTTTATGACAGTGTAGAGTTGTTAGTCTCTGGCCAGAGACTGATCTGGTCCAAATGAAAGTGGTTTAGATGAGAGACTGATGTTCCCATCTTTCCCTTTTACAGGAGTGTTGGCTATTCTTTTATGTCCTCTTTTTAGTTAGGCAAGTGACAGAATTGCAGTTAAAAGGTCAAAGAATTGTTCCATAAAGACATAAACACAAGCAGAAAGAGAGTAAGGATGGAGCTTTTTTCACCACTGTTCTTTTGTTCTTGCCCATCCTCATGATTTTTATAAACTGATCTTCACTAGTTGACATGGACCTTGCACTACCGATTTTGTCACATAACATTTTCAAAGATGGAAAGCTGACATAAAGAAAAATCTTCTTACTTCTTAGAAAAAGTGATTCAGTGAGAATGTTGCTAATTATGTTATGTGATGTTATGGTATGGAAGAGAGCTTTAAGAATTGAAAAAAAGTAGAACTATTTACAAATGAAGTTAATGATTCAACAAGGGCAGATTTCTTCCTGGATAAGTCTAGTTATATATTATAATTGTACAAATCAAGTGTTCAGTTCAGATCTATCCTCCTCCTCTCTAGTCCTGCACTGTCGGTGCTTTGCACAAAGATGTGGCTTTCTCTTGGGATCGTCTTTTCTCTGGGGATGCTAATTCCTGGAAAACTCAGCTTGAAATTGCAGTATGACAGGTGAGTGTGAATGTGGTATCGTGAAGAATTGTGCATGCAGTGAAATTCCCAGGAACTGTGAAAGAATAATAACAATTATGAGCTGAAAACCTGGAGACAGGGTTACTAAGCTGTAAGCTTTGTAAGATTTGCGAACAAAACATAAAGACGAGAAATGAAGAATGAGTGAATCAAATCCAAGCCAATGAAGATACAGCTGCAGCAGTAGGAGCCACAGAATGGCCCTCAAATGCACCTCAGGATGCTCTGCTTCCATTAGCTGAAATTCATTTGGCTTAGCCTCTTTCATAATGAACTTTGAAATCAGATGTTCTAGGACTAAAATGTCTTTTCTGTGTATAAAGCAAAGGAGATGACTGAGCAAAATTATATCTATTAATAAAAGACAGCTTAGGTTACCTGAAAAAGATAGTGAAGCCCTGTTGGAAACCTGTAACAATTGCCAAAAAATGCTAAGGAAGTTGTTCCAGACAATCTTTCATCACTCAAAGAATGAGATTATCACGTTTTTTATTACTGATTAATGTTTCTGAAAAGCATGAAATCTCTAGTTTTGCTGTATTTTCCATTCTCAGTTCCCCTTCTTTGGAAAATGAGTGATGTAAAATCATGCTGTTTGCCTAAACTATTTTTGTTTCATTCATCTTCAGCTTCCAAGGAATGATAGGTCACTCTGCCATTGTGGCAGCTGGGATTTTCAGGAGGGACACGAGCACAGTGTGGAGACCACCATCCATGTATAAGTTTATACAGGGAATTTTCTAAAGTAAACAGAGAAAGTAGTCCAGTGCTGAATGCCTCTAGACTAATTATATCCCCAGAATATAGTCATAAAAAGGACAGAAAACCAAGCAATACCTCTGGCAAGTAAGTTAGTTCAACATATAACCATTCAACAGCTCTCCTGGAAAATCTTCTAGCACAACATAAAGAGTCAGTATTTAAAATGTGTTATTTCCCCTGGATAATATTTAGCTTTAGATTTGTATTAGGGATGCAGTCAGAGCCTGTTGATTTCAGTGAATAGAATTCAGCAGATCCTTGGTAATGCAGTGTTCATTTTTGTTCCTAATTACTGTCCAGGACTGAACCTGTTGAGTACTTGCATGGAATTTAAAAATAAATATCGTGTGGTCATTGTGACTTTGGATGGGCAGCACTTGCATAAAGATGAAATTATTAGTAAAGCTATTTTCACTGTTATTTGTTCTGTTCAACACCTTAAATGAAATATCTGACCTATGAGAATCCAAGGAAACACAGCTAGTCCTGAGAACAGCCCTTTAATTTGGTAAGAAAGTTTAAATAGCATTTTAAAAACTGTAGTTCCCATGTGGTCACATGGGCTGACTTTGCACTTCTCCACTGAGAAACTTAGTCCATAATCATAAACGAATGTGTGCTTTGTAATCTTAGTTTACTATTAAAAATGATTTGTCTCCACACTGGCTATTGTGAAAGGTTTATCAGTAAATAAGAGCTGGCCATCTGGCAGCAATCTGACTGTCTGGAATTTCTCTGATTTGGTGTAATTAAGACATAATGTCAATGAGGATAGAAAGATATTACAGGATATTGTTTCCCTTCCTGATAGACAAAGAGCAAAGCAAGCCCAGGCATTTAGAGAGAATAAACTCTGAACTGCAGCTGAGATGTTTATTCTGCTAGCAAAGATGTTTATCCTACATCTACAAGGTTTATTACAAAGATATCATGGCTGTTGTACCAATCACTAGCAATGGACATGTAATCATTTTGCCCCACAGACAAGGGATTAACAGCATCTCCCAAACCAGTAGTAAATGGCCCATTTTAACCACCAAGTTCTCTATCAGCAAAGGTTATATTTTCAGGAAAGATGTAAAAAATCAAAAATCCCCCTATTTCTCTGGGGATAAAGTGAATGAATAGTGAATTCTATTTGCATGCCTATTAAGCTGGTAATTGTACATTTCTGTATGGAAGCACAAATGATGGCAGTTGCAGTTCAGGTGATGAGAGCATATTGAGGACTGTAATGACCATGGCTTTTGCAACATGAACTTCTCTTGCAAAGTCTTTAAAATGTTCTTTTTTTTGGTACTTGTCCTGTAAAGGCCCCAAGGTCCATTAAAGCCATTACATGAGACTGTGAAGCAGTAGTTGTTGGTTGCTAACAAATAGGAAAATTTCTAGGATTCCCCATTCTATCACAACAGTAGTGAATAAGTGCTATCTCACCTTTGAGTAATGCAATGTAGTAATCAACATCCACTCCTCACTCTGAAACCCTTTCATTAGAGATGTCACACTTGCTATCAGCCAGGAAAGCCAATCTGAACAAACACTGAGAAAAAAGAATAGAAAAATAATTACTAGGACTTTTTAAATACAGCATACAGATTTCTTATTTTCTGCATTTCCAACCATTTTGATTTGTTCCTCATAAACTTCCAATATTTTTGTCAGATTAAGCCTGTGGTAAATGAAAGGTTCATGGGGCTTCATGAAAATAGGTACTAAGACACTGGATCTGTGTGTCTTTTCTAGAAATATAAAATGATGGATCCTGTACCAGAAATTTTTGTTTCCTGTGAATTGAGTAAGAATATGCAGTTCTGGAGACTACAGTATTCACTATTTGTGGAATAAGTTGGCTATTTTTGTGACAAGCAGTTTGTGGACATGTCAGGTTCTAAGCAATTTTCATTTATCTTGACTATCTTATGTTTTTGCATGCTGAAAGAGATCAGCCAAGCATCAAGTCAATCTGGCATGACTGAACAAATCCCAATGAGAGGAAATAGAGAAGTGACATCTAATCAAATAAATAGTTTATCATATATTACCAATGCTCTCATTTTGGCCCTGGTCCTGCAAAGGCAGAAACACGCACCAGGACTCATGTGAGCAGCTGGCTTGATGAATAAAGGATTGCCACCAGCAAGGAAGCAGAGTGGCTAATGCTCTAGCAACAGAAAACTCACATCACTTAGTCCTATTTGCAGCTAAAACACTCCAGGAATTCATCACTCAGACACATTTTTGTTGAAACAACACTCAGTTACATGCTCTATATTCCCTCTGAGTAACAAAATATCTCCTTTTGACTTATGAAAACATGGATGCTTCAACAGACATTAAAATTGATCTTGTTTCTTCGTTGAATTTCCAGGGATCAGGTTTTGCATATTGTGCCAGAAACATTTCAGCAAGTCCAGCATCTTCAGCTTCTTCACAGTACTTTACTGGTGAGTAAGAATAACCACATGTGCCTGAAAAGCAGAGTAGGGTCTTGGGCTGTAAAACAGGTGTGCATGTAGCTTTGGACATGAGTGAAGGTTACAGTAAACTTGAAAAAGCTTTACCTAACTTTTTTTTGGTCTTAGTGTAGGATAAAATTAGTCTTCTACTACATGAAGGAATTTATGTGAAGAAGTTAGTTTCCTGTGAAGGTGCTGCTCTCTATCAGTGGTGCCTGAGTCAACAGAAACACTAAGCCTGTGCTGCGTGCTCTATGAACAGATGACGGGAGAGTTACGAGGAGAAGGAAAACTTGTCATTTATTGATATGCAGCTACTCTATCTTAAATACATTTTCTTACTCTGAAAACAGAGCTTCACTTCTGCATTTCTTTCTTCTCTCTGCACAGCTGGATTTGTGGAAGCCCTTGATGCCTGAATATATCACGGCTGGAGAAGACCTGCACATAAGGGTCCCAGCCCCTCTGGTGCAGGAGGTGAAAGACAGCTTAGATCAGCATATGATCTCTTACAGGTACAGCCTCTAATATCCTGATGGGAAAGGTGGGCTCTAACAATCTTCCTTGCCATCACAAAAAGACCCAGCCTTTTCCAATAAACAGTCAGCAAGTACTGGCAATAGAACCCAAACTTTGTTCCAAATACCTGCAACTTACCTTGACCACCCAAATGCACTGATGCTATATAAACCTTCAAGTTTTAAAAGCACATTTCCCTATGCCCTATTTATTCACCTTCCAACTATCCTGGACTGTGAATTTGGAGCTGGGACCTGAGATGGCCCAATTTGTCTTGTTTCCTGCTGTTGCCTTCTCAGTGGCAGAGATGGCACTTAGATGTATGACTTAGTCTTTTAGTCTAAAGTCAGGAAGTCAAACTTGGTACAATGACTATTTATAGGAGCATGCTTTGCTCTTGAAAACATAGATATTTGAACGCTCTCCTATTTTGGAGACCCCAAAGATTTAATCAGTGTCACTGCAGAGAAGTTTCTAGCTCTCTCTTTTTCCCCTCCCTGTCTTTTGTTGCTCCTCTGGTTTGGAGAAGAGCCCTTTCAAAGTGAATAGTCATCCAGTTTCTTCAAGGCTGCAGTTTCCTACCCCTGTCCCCACCACTAGGCTGGTAAGAATTTCCTGGCACCATCCAGCCAGAGACATCCCATCCTGGGACAAAGATCCCAGTGGCAGATGCCCACTGTGCACACAACTGAGAGCCATGACCTGCAAATGGCCCGTGATGCTTTATCACACCTACCCAGCCATGTGTTGCTGTGCTTCTACTTCCAACCAGAAGACCTAATCCAGATACAAAGAGTGTTTATAAAGCCAAATGGGATTAAATAAGATCTATTCCTCACACAGTCCTGTTCCCATTTAGAACTGACTCTTTCAGGTAACCAGTAGCTAATTTAATTTAGCTATATTTAATATAAACAATCCTGAAGTCATTCAGGGCTGATGACAAATGGCCTATAGACATACACTGGCATTTACCAATCAAAGATAAGTTTGAGGATTGGTGCCACTTCAAAGCTGTTTTGAGTTAAAGCTGATCTTGACATCTTGCATCTTGCCTGATGAGTTCTTTTAGTAAGTGTGATGTCCTGACGATCAGAGATGAAGATATATGAGGTTGGAGCCAGTGCAAATGATCTAGCATCAGGTTTAGGTATTCAGGACAATATTCCAGAAGATATTTAACATGTTATTTTGTGTCAAGACTCTTCATTTTCTAATGTTTTCAACTGATTCTAGTCAAAAATTAAAGAGTAAACTGAAGTTAGCAGCTTAACTTTGTTTTCCCTTGGGTTGGGGCCAGAACTTTATCCACCTTACACAGGGCCCTAGAGAAAGAGATGAGATCAATAGTCAAGCTGAAATTGCAAAGGGGTTGAGATGAGTATGACAATGTTAAAGTTCCTATAATATATTCAAAGCAGGAACCACCTTTTAGAAGGCAGCTGACATGCCAAGAAGGTAACATGACAGTCAGGTATATAATGATAGAGACATAAATGGCAAATTATAATCAGGACATCAATATTCTGACTGTGTCAGACTCTGGGATTTCAATTCTCCAGAGCACTGATAAGGTATTTTGTGTGTGTGGGTTCAGTTCATGGGAATTTGCCCTTCCTGAATTTTAGTTTGAAGTTTAGATGTGAATAAACATCAAAGCTCAGAGTGAAAGTCAGCTGTAACTACTCTTAAAAATTTCTTACGTGCAGTTTACAGAAATGCCGATCACAGCTACTGTCAGCAGAAAAGCCCATTAGCACTTGCAGCATCTGAGATCAACAGTGTTTGAGCTACCTTTGCAATTGTCTTATCACAAGTATTTACAATGAGCACAGATTTACAGCAAGGGGCTGATTGCAGTGAGAAGGAACAGCCTGTGATCCAAAGTCCTCTGAAGCCAAGGAAATGATTTTATTGACTCCCTTGATCATGGAATCACACCTGTGTTATACTAATTACTGAGCAAATTTTGTAGCTAAAAAGCAAAAAGAGCTACTTGAAGGAAATAAGGGGTTTGTTCTGATTTTGGCCAATTGCAATGAACACATCTTGAAGTCTTTGCAAATTGAAAATGTCTTAATAAAATGCAATGAAACACTAATCTTAAATTTATCTTTCCCTTCTTTTTCCCAAAAGGTGGTATTTTCAGAGTTTTGCTCAGAAATAGAAGTGGTGAAAAAAACTATTGAACTTTTTACTTTTGGGGGGAGAAAATCAGCAAATTTTTAAAAAATCTTGTAAAAATTATTACATTATTGTTAAAACCCTGTGAAAAATCTCAATATTTTGAACTTTATCTTACGTGAAAGTTACCATAATGCTGATGGTGATGACTTTGCCAGGCAATCCACAACAGAACAGGCTAAATCCTTTCATTTGCTGATGTAATGTACAGTGTAGCCACCATGATAGTTCTGCAGTAACTGCTAGGGATTGTTTTCTGTCTTCCCCTTCCCCTCCCCTCAGGGTCCTAATACCTGATGTACAGGAACTTGTGGATCTGAGCATGCCAAGGGAGAGGAGCAGCCATAAACAGGTCCGAGAAGGTTACGTCTACACCCAGTATCATCCAATGGAAGAGGTAAAGAAGAACCCAAGTCTGCTTGTCTTCTTTGTTAAGTTTTGTAAATGCTACAGCAGGCAACTCTGGGCTTGCAGAAAGCTCAGCTGAAGTCAGTGGACCTCTTTCTGGCTTTCTTCTTTGCAGAATCAGTCCTTACTCTTTGACTAGCATCTTGGTGTGGTTGAATTGAGCATGGATTTGTCATTGATTGTGATTAAATCCTCAGTTCCCCACTGACCAAAACCCAAATGCTCTGCATGAAGCAGCCACACTGTTTTGCAGATGATATTCTGGGGTTCAGTTGATTGGTTTGCTACCTTTCTACCCTGTTATGCTTTATCATTGTCTCTAGCCTTTATTAATTTAAATCCCTGTTTGCTTGATGCTGAGCCAAATGTGAAGTGCAACAACTATTGTGGTGTCTGGAATCCCAGAGAGGAAGAAGAGGTGAACAATGGGAGACCTGTAGAAAGAAATAATTTAAAGGCAGGTTTTTGATAATTTGGGAGAGAATAATGTCATAAGAGTGGGCAGTGAAGATTTTTTGGTATTATGTTTCACAGGCAAGTCAGACAAAAGCAGAGCATAGTGGTATTCTTCCTCCTAGCTGCGTAATAAAAGTGAGAGGACAGAGTCAACCCTCTGGTATATTTTGTTTGAGCTGCCTGTTTGGGGTGCGTGCTGCTGAACTCAGATGTGGAAAATCAGTACTGACAGGGAAGAGACTGTAATACTGTTTTGAAAATTTGATGGTGTGGCTTCACATTTGGTGAACTCAACAGGAAGATACCCAATAGGATGGGCATGTTGAATGACATCCAGAGTGGAGTATCCATGCTGTATTGCAGTGAGGTTATCTTTTAACACCCCATGAGATATGACCATGCATGTGAAAGACCTTCCATGAGTATGAGTGACATTATAGATTGAAATAAGCTCTGAGGAAAACGTTGTCTAAACAAAAGCAAATGTTTTAATCTGGAAATGGAGGTGGGAAAGAGAAGGAAACTCCCACTTTGGACAAAGAATTCTCTGTGACTATTTCAGATTTATGAATGGATGACTCAGATCCAGGAGAACTACAGTGAGCTGGTCACCCAGAACTTCCTGGGGATGACATTTGAGAATCGACCAATGTATTATCTACAGGTAAAGGAGGAACTTTCTCTTAATTATAAAAGGAACCTTAACAAGAAAACAAATACACAGAAGACAGGATTTGGATATTTCCCAAGATAGCACTAGATGGTTTTACTCCTTCACAGTACAATAAGATTTGCCAACTTTGATATACCCTATCACCATAAGCTTGCTATTGCTATTATGTAGTGAAAACAACAAATTTAACTAAAATCTTGTTTAGAAATAAAAATCAAGCTGAAACTAGCTTGGCAACAGCTGTGTGAGGATAAAGACTTTTGGTTTGTTATTTTTGTTACTTTTTACAGTATATATCTTTTCTGCTAGGAGTATTCCATGACATTTTTTATTGGGCCCACTAGCAAAAACCATAGTCTTAATATTTGGGTTAGCTATTGTCTAATCTGTCCTTATCACTGCATAAAATTAGATTCCCTGTCTTTTTTTGCTTTCCCTTCGAAAAAAAAATATAATAAAAAAAGGATCTCCAACTAAGAACAACCATTCCTGTGAATGACTAATACAAACGAAAAAGGGGAAAAAAAGAGAAACTGTTCTATTAACTGTTCTATTGACGCTTCTGCTCAACAGACACTTTAAAGCTCATGCCTTGAGATACTACAGAGATGGGGTTATTAGGAAGGAAAGCTTGTCATAATGATGTCTGTAATAATAATAATCTCAGATGGCTCAATGGCATTTCAAGGCACATCCTTTACTTTCTCTATTACATTAAGCTATTTTATTGTAATGTAACAGTTTTTAAATTATTATTTTTACAATCTCTCAGATCAGTCAACCATCAAATAAACCCAAAAAGATAATTTGGATGGACTGTGGGATTCATGCCAGAGAATGGATCTCTCCAGCCTTCTGTCAGTGGTTTGTGAAAGAAGTGAGTTCTCACTTTTCCATTTAGATAATAAAAAAAAATATGAGTTTGGATTCTTCAGTTCTCTATCATGGTACCAAGAATTATGTTTTTCTGTTCAAACATGATTTTCAAAATTAATACATAGTACAGATATCTGTGGAGACCTAAGTCCAAATCACAGTTTGAGATATGGGGCAAAATTAATTAGTGCATCAATTCCTCCACCTGCACTGTTTCCAAATCCTTCCAAAAATCCTTCCCTCTTTTTTTCCCACAGTGGCTTTTGGATCAAGCCTTTCTGTATCACAAAGTGATAATCCTCCTGAAATAAACCCTAAGCTATGGTCTAGCAATGTTCCATGTGTACAGAAAGTATCTGGCACACAGGTACGCTATCATGCAGTTTTCATACCCACAAGACTGTACCTATATGAAGTACACTCTCACTGGATATCCTGTTACTTTGTTAGTGACAAAAGGTGTTTATCTCAACATACCGGGAGATGAAGTAGATGTTGGATACCATAACGATATCCAGGAGTGAGTGATTCCCTAATAATAGTTCTAAACTAGCTCTTTCCAGTGATCACCACTAAATTATCTGCTCAGTGCTCTGTACTTTTTCTTTTCAGATTCTTCAAAATTACAAATCTGACCCAAAGATTAGAAGATTTCTGCAGCATTTGGATCTCTATGTCTTGCCAGTCCTCAATATTGATGGCTACATCTATTCCTGGAAAATAGTAAGTAGTGAAAATCCAGGAACTAGAATGATAGTGCACAACATGTTTTGTTACTTCTAGATGCTTCAGTACTTTAAGTAATAGCAATTATATTTGAACAGAAAACAGTGACATTACCCACACAAATCCTTTCATGGCAGAGAGGTTTTGTTTCTTCTGGCAAATCAACAGCCACTTGAGATTGCAGAGCTAAAAATTCCTAGCAAATGTCATGAGCATTGGGAAGACAAAACCACAGGATCGATTGCTTTTGAGTTTCTGGGTATCACAGAATCACAGAATGTGTCGAGATGGAAGGGAATCACAAGGATCATTGAATCCAGGTCCTGGACCTGCACAGGGCCATCCCCAACAGTCACACCATGTGCCTGACAGTATCATCCAGACGCTTCTGGAACTCTGTCAGGTTTGGTGCTGTGACCACTTCCTGGGGAGCCTGTTCCAGTGTCCATCTACCCTCTGGGGGAAGAACCTTGTTCTAATATCCAACCTAAACCTTCCCTGACACAATTTCAGGCCATTCCCTTGGGTTCTGTCGCTGGTCATCACAGAGAAGAGATCAGTGCCTGCTCCTCCTCTTCCCCTCACAAGGAAGTTGTAACTGCAATGAGGTCTCCCCTCAATCTCCTCTTCTCCAGGCTGAACAGACCCAGTAACCTCAGCTGCTCCTCATATGGCTTCCCCTCAAGGCCCTTCCCCATCTTCACTGCCCCCCTTTGGACACTGTCTAACAACTTAATATCTTTCCTATATTGTGGTGCCCAAAACTGCCACAATATTCAAGGTGAGGCAGCCCCAGTGCAGAGCAGAGCGGGACAATCCCCTCCCTTGACCGGCTGGTGATGCTTTGCCTGATGCACCCCAGAACATGGTTGGCCCTCCTGGCTGCCAGGGCACTGCTGGCTTATATTCATATATGGATTTAACTTCCTTGATAACAGCTCAAGGCCTGGTTGATGGAGTTAAACATGCCTGGAAGAGTCATTCATTCTTCGCAAAAGATCTCAACTAGCAGATGGGTCTTAGCACCTTTGCATGGGACAGGAGGAGAATTGGTCAAATACTGAGCTATTTGGCTTTAAAATAGGTGTGCCCTGTGTCCTTTTCTGATATAGAGGATAATGCAAAATGTTGGTCTTCAGCCACTCACATCATGCTTCCAAGCTCTTGAGCCCAGTTGAAGCACCTTTTAATGCAGGACCTCAGCATGGCCCAATGTGGATCCTCAGCCTACCACCATGTGGATCCTGCTGTCTCCCAAGGTCTCCAGTAGGTTTGGGGCATATCACACACTGCACTTGGATGCACAGGTAATTCAGTTGGGAAGCTCATAAAGGCAGCGCAGTGAGCTCTGCACAGAACCGAGTATAGCAGAGAGTATAGTAGGGAAGCAAGGAGCAGTAGCAAGGTTAGCTGACAAAAAAGAATTAATCTTCATGAATCTGAAACAAACAGAAGTTCAGCTATTGTCTCTTATCCCTCACAATGCCAAGTCTTGCTTAGGACTGCAACACGGCGTGGAAGCAGTTGAGTATTACAGAAAGAGAATAATTAAAATAAAAAAAGCTCAGGAAGCTCATTTCAGGGTGCATGCAGGCTTGTGGCAGATGACAGCCTGGCTGTAGTATCACTAAGCTTTATCACCTTTGCACACAGAGTTGTACTTTTACAATGCAAGAGTTACTTAGAATGCAGAGGTCTAAAATAAAGGAGTCTTTACGCCCTATTATTACTGGGCCATGTGGATCATTAAGTTGTTATTATGTAACAGAAGTTACTTTTCTTTAGGATCGTTTGTGGAGGAAAAACCGTTCTCCATATATGAATGGCACCTGCTATGGGACAGATCTGAACCGAAACTTCAATTCATCCTGGGGCAGTAAGTTTTAAGTATTTCAGATCATGAACACAAATGTAAAGCAAGGGTAATAACTAGTTTTGGAAAAAAAAAAAAAAAGATGAAGTCCTATAAGAAAGGAACACTCATCTAGTTGTTATCAAGACATAGGTAAAAAAAAATTCTGTTTTGTAACAGTGGTAACTCATTGACTTTCAACTGCCATTTATTTTTGTAAGTAGAAAATTGCTGCTTAAGTAGCCATACCTCTAATTCACTGCAAGAGCAAGCATCAGCTCTAGATAGCAATGTTAGGAGTTAGTCACTTAACAGCCACTATTTATGTTTATCATGAATTGCAAGGAGGACCCAAAGCTTCCCTGGCAAGTGGTACACTGTGGTGGTGTCACAGTGTTTTCGTTGCAGCCATCCTGTAAATGTGCATCAAATATTTCAGTCTTGTAGGAAATTTTAGTTGGTACCAACAGAGTATAATGCTAAAGTCCCACTGAGCTGTCTAGTCTCCCTGCCCACATAAACACATGCTTTAACACTCCAAGGTAAATTTCCCAGTTCCCTCTGAACTGGTGTTTTATGTCTCTCCTTTGATTCAGTTTTTGTATTCCTCTCCAGGTGTTGGTGTTTCTTTTGACTGCAGCAGTAATATCTTCTGTGGCTCTGAACCAGAATCAGAACCTGAGACAAGAGCTGTGGCTGAGTTTATCAGGAGGAAGAAGAGTGACATTACATGCTTTTTAACAATCCACTCCTATGGACAGCTCATCCTCAGTCCATATGGTTCCACAACTAAACCTCCAAGTAACAATGAAGAACTGGTAGGGCAAAACATTCATCTTCTACACTAAGAGAGAGCAAGTAGAGGCAGTAGCATGTGGCAAAACCCTACTTGCCCTCTTGCCTTTCCTTCAGAAGAATGGGGCTTATTCAGGGCCTTGGCTCCCAGAGTTACTGATGCTCTGTGCAGTATCAGTAAAGTTTATTTGCCTCAGAAATTCCAATTTTTCAACTTAAATCAGGAAAATTGAATTATTACAGATAGGGCTAATGCAATGCAAGGCAAATGGAGAAGAGCAACATTTTTTGCTGCATGAAAGAATGAGTTTGCACTTTAGGATGCCAGCACATTATACACATACGGCTGTCATGATTGTGTCCAGGAAGGGTATTCCAAATGTGCTCTCAGGAGAATGGAAGTAAAGTAAGCACCTACTTCTTGGTTACTTCTCCCCTCGGTTTCTGAGTATTCTGATTTGAGTTCATTCACATGTGTATTTGTGAAGATTCCAGTAGCTGAAGCTCTAGTCAAGACCATGAGGGATTTGGCTTTGGACTTCATATGAGTCATTAGAGAAGTCATTTAGTTTGTCTATGGCTCAGTTTCTAAAGATGGTGGGATACAGAGCCTATGGCAATAAAACAAGAGTAAGAGGTCACTCACTGCTGTAGTCAGTGCCAGTGTGCTATACAGCATGGACTCTTAATTCTCCAAAGTACAGCCCTCTAGCCTCACAACAAAGCAAATAGAATCCCTATCTTGCAGCAGAGTAATTTAAAAAATTTTAACATAATTTGCATTACAAAAATCAAGGAGAATTTGTCCAAATGTTTAGAATGGGTTCCTTTAAAGACCTGAAATAATAATATTAAAACTTAAAGCTGATCATATGTAAATGTAAAGCTGAAAGAGACAAAAATTTTGGTCCACTCAAAATAATTGCCAAAGATACTGCCACCAATGACAATGCTGTCCCTGTTTTGAATTTTCAGATGCAAGTTGGAAAGAAAGCAGCTGCTGCACTGACAGGAAAGTATGGCACCAGCTATAAAGTAGGACCACCCTCTTTAATTTTATGTAAGTTTCTTTACCTTTCCCTTTGATTGCTCTATTTTTCAAAGAACAGAGTCATTCTTGTGTCACAGGCATCAGCAAGTACTGTTTTGCTGAGTTTCCTCTTGAATAATACTTAAAGGGCTGGTTTGGTGGAACATCTAAGCAGTAGTCATTTGAATACAAGGTAACTCTCTAAGTTATAAAGCTATCTGCAGGAAGGAAGGAAGCATTGATCAGAGAAGCAAGTTCCTACATGGATTCCTTACAGATACATCACAGGGGACAGAAGGAGATTGGCTATAGATCATCCTGACCCTGCTGAAGTCAGCAGCAAAACTCCTATTTGTCTTCACTGAAATCAAGCAAAAATTAAAAGCCCAGTCAGGGCTGTAGTTACTCCATCAGACATTATCACGTGGCAGCTGCTTGCAATTCTGTGTGAAATATATCAGTTTCAGCCTTGTTCCTAATAGACTGGATAGCCACATCACAAACACAACATCACAGCTGATACTAGTTGACAGCCTTTACAAAGAGGACTAGAGAGCCCTAGAGGCTGCCTGGTAAATTCAGTATTTTCTCAGCAAGCAAGAACAGTAAGTAGTTGGCTCCAGAATCCATATGGTTTGCATATTCCAGTGTCTGTCCCTCCCAGTCTTGGAGTGCCAGTCTCTGAGTCACCTACTGCATGAGCAATGCAGTGTAAAGTAACTTGCCCCTGCCTAGGGCTGTATTTTGTCAGGGTTTTTACTTATACTGAATAGGTAAGAAAAAAGATCCGTGAGTAAGATGAACAGTGATACAGGAAGCAGCCAGAAATTTTTCAGATTTGACCAATATCATTCTTAAAAACAACAATAAATAGAAAATCCAATCAGTATCAATGTAAGAAATGAAGTACCAGAACAGACAAATGGCCAATCCACCTTGTACCCCATACACAGCAAAATGCTAAAAACACAGAATCCCTGAAACTCATCTCCTGTTACTGAACAATACCATCTTATGAAGAACTGTGACTTAGGAAACTCCATGGAAGATTTTTAGTATAATTAAGAATTGCAGCACCTAGAAACTCTGTTTTCCATGTCACAGTGATATATGCTTACTGCTTAGTCCAGGAATTCTGATATAAACTTACATTAACCGTAGCAAGAAGTATTTTTTAAAGAACTGTGCTTAATACAAATATCTCCCCTCTTTTTTTTTTTAAATTCACAGACAATAACTCAGGCTCCTCACGGGACTGGGCCCACATGATTGGCATTCCTCTCTCCTACACATTTGAACTGCGAGACAATGGTACTTATGGATTTCTTCTCCCCGCTGACCAGATCCAGCCCACATGTGAGGAGACTATGTTGGCTGTGACAACTATCATAGACTATGTGTATCAGGAGTACTTGCCAGGTGGGGCTGTGGTTCTGACCTGCAGCAGCCTGGCCCTGAGCCTTTGCCTGAGTATTGTACTTACATGGACTGTTTCTTAAAAATGGCTTAGAGAGCCCAGCAAGAGACTCACATATACCCCAAAGTACAGTGTCCCTTTGAAAATACAAAATTACATGAGTGGAGGAACTAAATGTCAAGTATTTCAATAAAGGCTCATCCCACATAGTAAAAGCATCCACTTGTGGTTTTGATAGCTATGTTTTAAGGAAGGAGGAAAGGATGAAGAGCTGTGGCAATTTCCAAATCTTCACTTGCTGGCTCTGCTTATTCTTTAAGGGACTTTAAATCAGACATTCATGGTAAGTACCCATGGGGACAGAGCATTTTACTCCCTGGTTCTGAGGGATGTTTTCAGGGGCTTACCTGGACCTATGTAGCCCTTCTGTCAGTTATAGTCCTGCTCTGTCCCAATTTTCCCACTGCCTGAACCCACTATCTTCTGGGTCTTGCTGACCTTAGCAGGATGCCTGTGAGAATTTAATAGAAGCTGTCCAAATCCTTCAAAAATTCAAAAGGGAAAGGGAAAAGAAAGATAAGAATAGGGTTCTATTTCTACAGAGCAGATCAGAGAGTGGTTTGTTTGCATCAACTTCCAAAACTGTGACTGGTGGTGTCGATTATCCTCCTTAAGGGAGACTCCTAAGGGTTTTCATTACAGATTGTACATAAAGAAAGTCTATTTACAGAAGGGTTTCTTTCTTGTAAACCATTTTTGGGGCTGACTCTGCAGAAGGACTGGGGCCCACTTTTGTGGCTCTCCATCACTTGAGGGAGCCTGCCATCTGCAGGGCTCTGCCTGGGTTCCTCATATGAAGCTGAAAGCTCAATGGAGTGCCAGAGGAAAGGAAACGTTTCAGCCCATCAAGCAAGGACTCTCCATCTGAGCCTCTCAAAAGGGAGTGCCAAGGAAAGAGCTTCTGTGTTGTTACAGCTAACACCAGAGGGTTCAGGGCATTCACTGAAATAGAGAAGGCCTATTTTATCCTTTACTCTGCTTTTGAATCTAGGAGTCCCACATCCCAGAAATATGTCCACCAGGCTTAGCTATTACAGATAATAGATTACTTTTTTGTCATGATAGAAAATGAAGAATCCAGGGGGAAAAAAAAGTATGAAATGTCTGGTCTTCTTAGCAAATGTCAAGATTGTGCTTGAAAGTAGAAAGTGTTCTAACCAGAGATTTTTTAACAAAATATTTCCAACTTTGTGGAAAGAATGCTTCCCTCCCCACCCCTGACAGCATGAAGGCTAGTGATGGAAAATGTAGACCATGAGCTTCTGCCAGAAAACTCACAGATAACAGACACTGATAGAACTGAAACATTATGGTCCTCAAGTTATAAAGTACAGCAAGACTCAGTAATTTAACTAAGATCTCATAGAGGGTCTGTGGCAGACTCTGGAAAATTCTTGTGCCCAATTCTCTTCCAATGCTGCCAAGAGAAGGATGTGTATCACTTCACCATGGTATTGCTAAAAAAAAAAAAAAAAAGATAGAACCTTGCAGTCATTTTTCCAAAGCACATCCTATTTTTTCTCTGTACTATTAGTTGACAAGTCTTAGCTCATGTGTTCATTGTCCACAGATTATTTCCAATTGGTGCAGCTAAATCTGCCTAACTCCTGCAGGTTCCCCAGAGCATTGTCTTTCCAGACCAACCACTCATTTACAATAAGACCCGTCTGTTGCTGGGCTCTGGAGCAGGTGTCACTAATTAGCACCTCCCCCCACAGGAGCATCAGTCCCCAAACTTACGTTTAGTTTAGGATGTGACTTGTAAGTCTTTATATTTGTATTTGTGTATTCTGTCTTTGGAACTGCAAGAAACAAGACAAATCCATCTGGCCCATGACTGTGAGATATCTTGACGCAAGTGGGGTTTGACCACAAGTGTTTTGTAGCCATTTGCTGGCAAACAGCAGTGAAGCTCCCCGGTGCCACCAGCAGCAGATGGCAGAGCCCTCTGGGAACCAGTGCCCACACGCTCATCTTGCTAAAGCCAACCCAAGCTTGGGCTGCCACAAAGTGCTTTCCAAAACTAACCCATGACTACACTGGTTCAAAAATACTGCCAGTCAGGACTTCTTCACTGGATTCAGAGGTACTGCACAGCCTCTATGCCTAGAGCCAGAGAGGAAGGGAGCTGGTTTTCCTGATTGTGGGTATCTTTGGATAAAAATATTTACCGCTACAAGATACAACCAGGTGTGCCCTTAAGTTAATTGCAGGCTTCTGTGGAATGGCTCAGTTTCTCACTAGTTCTTCTTATTGTAATAACATCCATCAGGCATGGGAAGATACCCCTGCCCATGGCACAGAAGCAAGAGAATGAGGGGGGAATTTGCCTCCAGTGTTCCCAGTATTCAGGAGTCATAGAAGTGGAGAGGAAGCCTTTTACAGAAAAAAAGTAGATATTTGGCAATAATAATTATCTAGAAGAATGTCTGCTGCTGTCAGCACACTGATTATGCCTGGGCTCACAGCTCCTTGGACCTGTTAGCAATGGCTCACCCACTTTGCACAGTGAAGCCATAAACGAAGGTGTGTGAAAGCAGCACCTTGCCCCATTGCCACTGCAGAACAGACATCCTGCAATTAGTGCTTACAACCCGTTTCAGGAACTAACATTGCACAAGCAAGCCACAACCACTAAAAGGCCAAGGCTGCAACAAATTAATCTTTACAAACTTTACATGGGCTCTCTATTTCATACACCCTCCCAGTTTGCTGACTTCTCTCTGTATCTTTTGTGCTTGTAAAAGAGTGATATGTATGGCTGACAAAAATCACTGCAGAAAGGGTGTATATTACCAACCATGTTTTGCAAGGGAAAATTTCAAAGAAAAACACAGTAGGGATGTCTCTACTGAAACTCCCCTTACTTCATGAATCCTGGCTTTCCCTCTCCTGCATTTCTTTATTGCTTTCTCTGACCCTTGACAGGTTTTGCTTTATGATGAAGTGTGGAAAGAGCTGCATTCCGGTTTCTTACATGTTAGCAGAAGCACAGCATTATCCTACTGAGATTCCTATAGTGTGACTTATGATTCACTCATGCAAACACAAGCAAAACTAAAAGTTATGAAAAACTAGTAGAGTCTTCTATTCATAGTCATTTCTTCCCAATAATTTTACCAAGACCCATGATCTTTTCCTCTCTTTCTCACAGTTAAACACCCGTATTGTGGCTGCTGTATTATATAATCATTACTGAGAAGGTTTAATTACTTTTAGTCATTCAGGTTACTGAAAAAAAAAAGGACATCCCAATTCTGAGTAAGTGTTCTATATTATAATTGTTAACATTTTGTCTGTAATACAAAAATAAAGATCGACAAAAGGGCTGTCAGTGATTTCATTCCATGTCACACAAGAAGCTCCTCTGTTAATTTCTCCTCCATGCCATGTAATTTGATACAGTCCTCAGGCTCCTAACAAGTTAGCAACACTGCCCTCATTAAGGAAAGTGAAGATATCACAAGGGAACTACAGTATTAAATGAATGTGTGTAACCTCATTTTTTAGAGCATCATATGATAGAGGAGCAGAAACCTACAGTTTTGAGGGGACTGTGGAAAACACCTCTGTCAGACGACATTTTGGGGAAGTACTTGCAATGCAAGTTGTTACTTCTTGATAATCTGCTTATGCTCCAAACATTATTCTTTTGTGCAGATTCTATTCCAAGTGGAAAACTCTCAGACTTGAACATCTTATACTGTGTATGAAAATTTTAAGGAGTTTTAATCAGAACAAACCCATTCAGAAACACAGAAGGATGTTCTCAGTGTGTTCCAGACAATTTTTCAATTGTAGTCTGGGAACCTACTTCAGACAGAAAGGTCAGGCTCTGAATGAAATCAAAGTATCTTGATCACATTTTGGGTTCCCTTTAGCCAACAAGCTGTAGGTATGCATGGTCCTGATAAGCTGTATCTCATTCCTTGTGTCTTCTTTTGGCTTTATCTAGAGCTGGGTTTTCTTGACTAGACGGGATGTCCAGTTATATCATATACAAAACCCACAGTGGAACCCATGCTGTGCTAACAATTTCCTTCCACATGAATGGCTGGCCATGGCTACTTTGTTTTCATTATCACTCAGCTGAGGGAGGACAAATAATAAGAAAAAATTACCAGGGGTTATGACCAGGCATTAGGATTAGCAAGTTTGGGTATTCTTAATGAAGATCTTGTCTAAAATGTATTTTATATTTCATGTATCTCTCTTCCAAAAAATCTGGATGACCCTTATTGGTATAAAATATAAAGGAATCATTTGATGACAGCATGTCATCACTTGCTCCTGTCTGCCAAATCTCATGGAGTCTGTTTATGTGCATGTTAGGCATTCATAAAACCCGCTCCTTTTCTGCAAGCTGGCAAAAGATATGAGTGCACTATTCAGAAGGCAGCCAGTGGCGAGCAGAGAGAGCAAATGTAATGTCATCCTCACATCTTTTAATTCATCTCAGTACACTGACCCAAGGCGCATCCCATCACACCTGCACTCTGTTGTGTGGGAGTGCCTCAAATGAAAGCAGTGTAATTTAGAGAGCAAATTAGTTAGGATTGCATAGAACCAACTGCAATGGAAAATCCCTAGAGGAGGGAGAGAATTTGCAAAAATGTTGGAAATTTGTTGTGCTGACAAAGATGGCTTTAGCAGTGGCAAAGAGGAAATGGGTAGGTCATAGATGGACTAATAATGCCATTTTCCTAGCTTTAGCTTCTTCTGCATGAGTGTCTAAAGGAGACAGTCCTTGTTTTTATAATACAAACTTCCTGTTCTCAAACACCCATACAGCTTTACCTGGGAGAGTCCTGGGAAGAAAAAGGATTATTGATGAATGTTACTTAGCTCTGATTAGTGAGGCACAGGGCGGAAGAAGGATAATGAGGGAGATACTGAGCACAAGCCATAAGCAGGCATCAAGGAACACAGAGTAGGCAACACGCTCTGTAATAATTAGGTGTAAAGGTCTATTTCCCAGAGACACAGAAGAGAAGTTCCCATCCTGAGACTGCAGTCCAGGCCTTTATGTCATTCACTACTAGTGCCAGGGCAGGTCAATCAACCTGTTGTAGCAAGTATCCCCCATCCACTGCCATCATCTAACACACAAATAGTACATTTGTGTTTTATGTCTGTGTTCCTAGTTCCTAAACACAAAACATGAATCTATGAAAAAGGTCACTTTATCTCAAATTCTCTCTTCTCACTTCAGTCACTCTTTCTGCAAAATGTTTAGGTTTGCCTGTCGATAGTTTTTTCCCCCCAAATTTCCTAGTTAGAAACAAATGAAGATCTTTTTTATGGGGTCTTGGGGGGGGGTTATACTTTAGCTTCTACTTGGAAAATGAGTTTTTCTTGGGATTAACAATGTCCCTTGCGATCAACACTTGCAATACTGGAACTGTCTATGAATTTGTTGGAGTTTGCTTCACCACTTACTAGTGACATTGGTCTGAACCAATTATGGTATAATTGTGAAAACACTTAAAGGAATCACTATCTAGATGTAGAAATCTGGGAAAGCCAGCCCAGTGTCAAACAGTTGACAAGAAAATACTATAAATACTCAGGGATAACAAACCATCCCACACCAGGAGAATGCATTTTTATTGGGGAAATGATTGCACAAGTCTGCACAGTCAAAATGCATTATTTGGTATTGCTCCCATCTCAGGGGCAGATATTGAGCTACTTGTGCATGGAGAAATCTATCCAGGTGTATTTCATCTGCTACCCAGAAAGTCCCATTCATTTCAGAAACTTGTTAGTGTCTTAAATCCCTAAAAGACTATTCAAGGATATTCTTATCATCCAAGCAACTGGGAATCAATAACAGTCTTGGGAAGAGGCAAGAAGGGGAATAAGGGTTAATAGCAATTATTCATGGAAATGCAATCTAAACCATGGAAAGCAATCTAAACCATTTTTTCATATAATTTGGAGTGCCAGATTTAAAGGACTCCTGAATGCTGAGGCCATTTTCATCATTATGAGCCTATGTTTTATTGGGTAGGACCAGAGTATTACTCATTTTTTGTGACCCTGAGTTATCAAGGACATGCTGGGCAAACAGCCAAGGTAATACAAGCTCCTTAATAGTAATCTGTACTTAAAGCTAACATGATGGCTACTACATGATGGCTGTGCCAGTTGGAGGAAGATCTTCCAGCTCTGGTAACTGCTTGACTTAGCAGTTTTTTTAGTGCATGAGAAACATTATAAAATAAAGAATATATCTTACGAGTGGGAGAAAAGTCATGCAATGTAATCAGCAAAGAAATGGGAAGAAGTAGGAGAACGATAGGGTGGAGAAGCAGTGAATCCAAAAGAAGTTTTGACAAGTTTTTTAGGGAAAAGAGTCAGTAAAACCCCTGTGGTGCCATCTGCACATAGGACAGCCATTATGTGTGCCAGGAGAACAGATCAAGAGGTTGATAGGAGCCCTGTTCTATTTAAAGGACATGGAAATACGTGGAATCCAAGAAGTTAGAAATGGACAATGTAAGACTATCTATCTCCTTGGATTGATCTCTGGGGTACATTTCTGGGTATGGGTGCCTAGTTGAGTCATTGAAGTCTCAAGCTCTTCTCTTCTGTGTCCCCCTTCAAACCGTGGAGTTGTATGTTCATCTTCAGTTTTCAACCTTTTCCAGTATTTGTGACTCTGTTCAGCAGATGTATTTTTCATATATATACTTGTTTTGTCTTAATTACTTCTGTGGATCTCATGGACTTTCAAGGATCCAAAGACAGCCACTGGCTTCACCCATTGATTATCTTGTGACACACAGTATGCCAGGGATTAAAAAAGAGTAAATTCCAGAAATTGTCACTTCCTTAGCGAGTGTATGGATAAGATGGTCATGAAGCTTTTTTCATCTGTTATGTATGGGCTTTGTCCAGGTTATTAGGAATCTGATATTGTTTCTACTGTGTAGAATCACTCAAATTAGGCAGTGTGGTCAGTCCCACTGATCTAGCTATGCTATTCTTTAGTCCAGATGAAGGTCCTCTCGGAGGTTCTATGTTGATGCAAAAGTGACCAGAAAAGAACAGGTTATTTATTTTCTGAATAGGCTAATATGGCACTTTCCCATATTGTAACCTTTCAGGGATAGACACCATTTATTTCACTTTCCTGTACATCAGATACAACAACACCTACTGCAGAACAAGTTTTGAACTCTATTTGAACAGTAAAAATATTTTTTTATGTGACTACAGTACCTCCAGTGAGGTCAACACAGTGAAGCCCACATGGCTACTGAAAGTCTTACTCTTAGTAGGAAGCGAAACTACCCAACAAAGCACGTGAACTGAAGAGAAAGAGAACCAGCTTGCATAAGGGTACCTAGCAAGGTGGACTACAGAGCACAGAATGGGCCCTACTCACAATCCTGTAGCATTCAAACTGAGACACAGAGCTTTAAAATGAGAAATGGTTTCAAAGGAAAAGAAACTTTCTAACCACAGGGCTACTCTAAAAACACATAGCATCCTAGATCTAATAAATACTTTTTGCCTTTCACATTTTTCACACATAGTATTTTAGCAATGTAGTGCAAATTTCCCATTCTGCTTTTCCAAAGAAAAACCATGAAAAGCATTTGATAGTATGTTTAACAGGTATTCTAGTGAAAAACATCCTGCTTAAAGGTCACATTTTTTTGAGAGAGTCCTTAGATTTCTATATGAAGTGCAGCAGGTTTTACTTAGAGGACTAAACCCAAATGTTGACATGGTGCCATAGTACTCGGTGAAATTACTGGCTCCACCTCTTTCTCAGCTTCAAAACACAGAGATGCTTTTGAGAAACCCACCAGGAACCCATATGATGCTGTGTCAGGAGGAGGCTAAAGTGAGAGGGTGGCAAGTTCTAACCTCACAGAAATCCAGCATTTCAGAGGGCTCTTCACTAAAGAACAACAACATTTTCCAAACCCAAGAGTAGAAACAGAAGCTGCTTAAAGAGAAATCATCCTCTTTGTTGGGCAGCCCTTTTTTCTAGATGAAAAGAAAGAGAATTGGTAAAACCACAATGTACCTCCAAGATGTAAATATTGTAAATAAGTATTATCTAATATGTTTAAGGAGAAAAGACAGGTGACTATAATTTAAATGGCAGTGTTAAACTGGCTGTACAGACTATTCTAAATTTAAGCTTGAAATTAGTCCAGCACACCAGCAGTGTTTCAGAAATTTCTAAGGTTTCTGTCACCATGGTAGCTAAGTGGCAATGGGCTTAATCCTGCACCCATTGAGTCCATTATCAGACTTCTCCTGGCCTTAGCAATGCTGGATGTGACCCTGTAAATCCTAATATGCTTGAGACCACAGCTTGATTTCTGAAACCTTTTTACCCATTTTCCCACGGCAACTTGGGTTGGGAATTTTGTGGAAACCATTCACTTGAAAGATGTCTGGGGGAGATTTCTTTCATTCAGCAACAAATCCCTGACTGATTAAAAGAACTATGTTGACAGCCTGACAGGAAGCCATGCCATCCACTCCTTGGGCAGCAGGCACTTTTGGCAACATGTGCCAATTTACAAGACAGGGAACACTAAGGGAGGGGAATCAGGAGTCAGACAAAGTCCCTGGAAACTTCCAAGCTTTTTAAAAAAGAAGGGAATTGTTGCCTTGGTTAAATGCAATTCCCACTCTCACACAGCCAACTAGACAAATCAACTATTATACTAAAACATTTATATTGTCCTCAGTGGATGATGATAAAACGTAATGATTAGATAATATGCAGGAGTATACATAACAACTCCTCAACAAAATCACCAGCTCTATGGGATAAAGACGGCTCTAAAAACCCAGGTCCATAGACATAACCATTTGGGCTCTAATCACCTTCTGGTTTTATCCTCTTTTCCTGAAGAAATAAGGTCTGAGAGATCACACTGTCCATCTCTCAGCCTCTCCTTAATAACTCGTGAACCAGCTGGCTGTTTCGGCCAAACTGGCAATGTGAAAGAGGTCACAAAAGCAAGAAGTTCTGCAAGCTCCATAAGAAAAGGTGACTGTGTGAAGTACAGACCCCACCTTAGTGCCTTTAAGAGGGAAAGGGGTGTATGTTGAGGCCAGCAATTAGGACTTGTTTGAAAAGAGCAAGGGGGGGCCTCTCCAAGAGAAGAGCAGAGGAAATTGCAGGTGGTTTTTGGCACACTTATGATGGAAATTGTGCAGAAGTGGGTTACAGACTGTGTGTGGGCAGGGACACAATTTCAGAGGAAAATAGACTTCGTTAATTCTGCTGCTTGGTTGTATTATTGTTTTCTATAAAAATGATGAGGATTATTAGAAATAGCTGGTAATTGCATTACCAACATGAAAAGGCCTGAACAAAACCACAAGGGGATGATGAAAAAAGAAACTCTAATACTGAGAAGCCATGTAATAAGTAGTACACAAGAAGAGCTAAGATCAACATACAACTTACACTGCATGTTGATTAAAGTAATGTATGTGCTGAAAGGCCACAAAAATAGGAAAGAACCTGCAGGACATTTAGAGTAAGGGTGGCTCATTCAAAAATTGGTATGTGTTTTTGAACATACCTGAGTTCAGCCAAAGGTTGTTCTGAGAGTTCCTTGATCCTTTGGAAAGTTGGACAAACTGAAACACCTTATTACTGCACTGTGGCTTCCTGTGGAAGTGTTGACTCAGAGCTGACCACTGCACGCTCTAGAAACACAGTTGAACAATCTTCTGTTTTGTAGGAATAAAATGGCTTGGAGATAAAGCAAGTGTCAGCCCTAAGAAACCACATCCTTCAGAGAGAAGAGATCTGAGATGAGGCCTGTGTAGAGAAATGAGGAAACTACACGCTATGCAGGAGCTGCCCTTATGGAATTGACTGAAGAGTCAGATTCTGCTCCCATTTGTAGCTTGAAAAGTAAGAGCAAGCCTGTAGAAATGCCAGATTTTTTCCCATTTAGAGCCAATCTGGGAACAAAATCTGGTCTCTACGAATTTAGCTCCTGCTGAAAAGAGGGCTGTCTCGCTCTTCAATTGTTAAAATGCTGCTTTTTTAAAAGCAAGCAGGAGGCAAGGCAAGGAGAGATTTTTGCTCTAAAATTAGGAAGACCTGTTAAGCACATATCCCACATCTTCATCAGGTGACAGGATGATAAACTTGAACAATTTTTCTATTGAATAAGTGTCTCAAGGCTCAAGGGGACTGCTAATTCCCTTTTCTACAATGACTCAGGCAGGGATTTCCCTTAGCTTTGTTATTAGCCTAGTTGCTATTTTTCTTTCTACCATTTTGTTGCTTAGGAGACTGCTAGTCATGATAAGAACTCCACAAATAAACCAAAACAAAAAACAGAAAAAAAAAAACAAAACCAAACCAAAACAACAAACAAAAAACCTCAAGGCCAGTCTTGCCACTGTGATCCCAAGTTATGGAATGCTAAATGCTTTTGCCTCCTGGGATCTGCTCGCACAGAAGGAACATGCTTTGTTAGTATAAATAGTTGCCAAGGAAGTAATTTTCCAGGCACAGCCACAGTTTGCTCTCCGAAAGCCAGGTAGAATATATATATTTTTCATATTTTTGGAGCAGTAACAGAAATTTCTCCAGCAGAACAATGTAACTGGGCAATGATTTCTGGGGCAGAGGGCTGGTTATAAGACAGAGTCACAGAGCAGAGCAGCAATTTCCCTGTCAGTACATCAGGACTGTGCAGTCCTATAACAATTATACCTACATCTCTGTATAAATATAAGAGGAAGTTCTCCTTTTCCTGGGGAGGCTATCTGCACACATTCTAGTCCAGTATGATTGTGGCGTTCCACAATAACTGCTGACTCTTCTGTCTCGTTTTCTTCAGGAGATCTCAATCTGCTTCCTAAATCTAGTCATCATAATTTCCTCTCTTCCCCTTAGATTTTTACCCTCCCTCCCCACCTTTGATTTTATAGAAGGTGAAAATGCAGCCAAGAGATCTGATCAAATGTAAGAGGTGCTGAAAGTTCCTGGACCCTGGTCCAGTTCTCTAATGGATGGCTATAACTCTAAAAAGAAAACAGCGTAAAATGCAGTACACTTTACACATGGTAGAAAATGAGTCCTGCATTACAAACCCCATCTATTTTATTTTCTGGCTTTTCAAAAGGACCAAATACATAATTTCTTGAGAATGGGTTGAAGCTCATTAGATTTCATCCCTCTTGAAAAATCTGGTGCTTATTTTAGGATCCCAGCTACAGGTTTAAGAAATTAACGTCAAGCTCCCATTCTTGACATGCTGAAAGTGTGGGTTTCTGGCACATGCATTTAAAAAGGGATGTGTTATAAATTGGCTTCCTAGGGCCTGAGGACTTTGGGAAAAGACTTATTAAAAGATATGCAGCATTAAAAAGAAGAACACCTTCAAAAACTGCTGCTGTACAGGATGACTCATAGGGTTATGCCACTGATTTTGCTAGTAACACCAGAGAAAAATTATGTCCTAGATCAAAAACACTCAGATGATGTGAACTTGTTCCTGGGGAAGACATATGGCACATTTTACCAGGCTTATTTCCTTTGCTGAATAAAGTAACTGAGAAAGTAGATAATATCAGCATATTCAATGCAAGCAATAGGCAGTGAGGGGACAAGTTTTTATGTCTCGATCTCGCTCTTATTTGTAGATGCTGATACATCTCCCTTGGATTTTAGGAAAGTAGGACTGACACCAATATAGCTGTCCTTAATTTCCTGCTTTCTCTTCGAATGCATTCTTCCTATCTGTAGCTCCCTGTTGCTGGTCTTTTTAGATTCCCTCTCCAGGAAGCTTGTCCATGTCTTCTTATCTGTTTGCCTAAGCCATTGAAGCATAATATGTAGCTCTTTGCCTTTATGTAACATTTGCTTACTACCCAGTGGTATCTTTGGAAGAGCTGGCACTTTCAATGATCTATCTAAAGCATGCACAAAATGATAAGACTGTTAATGCCTTTCAAAATTACTGTCCTCCCACCAGCAGGGGCAAGGACATAGATGGGTTGTATGTGAACCAAAATATATGATCAAGAAAGAACAAAAAGACAGAAGCACTTGCCCACAAGGAGAAAGCAGGTGAGGTTACATTCAAAATATGTGTTCCATCATGGAGTGACAACTTACGGTGGAAGACCCCTAGGGAGTCTTCACATGCATTATGGGGTCACAACCAGCCCACCCTTCCTTTATTGTTAGGTTGGGAGAATTTATGTATTAATTTCTATTTCTGCAGCTCTTAAGATCAATACCAAGAGGTCAGGGCCATGCTGGGCGAAGTATAGTGACATTTAAAACAAAGCCAGTGCTCTTCCCCATAGATAGCACACACCTTGCAACCTGGACAGTATGGAGCACAAGGAGAGTGACACATTACAAATGGGAGACAAATGGGGGACAAAGCAAGAGCCAAGCCAGGAACACTAAAGAAGGCTTGCTGCTCAGTCACAGGCAAGGCAAACATCCTGATAGATGTCTGCTGCAAGATAACTGGGTCATGCTGGCTGAGGGTGTGAAGTAGATTTCATTTTCATTGCCATCCTGCTTTGCTACAGACAGCAGGAATAGCACAATTCAGTTTATGCGAGTTCAGAAGCCCACAGATAACTGCCTGGAGCCCCCAGTAAAATCCCCTTGCCTCCATCAAGGGGAAAGCATTTTTCATCAAGTACGGGTGCTTTAATTCCCTCCCTCATTTTCACATGAGCAAAAACAGCCGAGTCAGGTTGGAAAGTCAGGTCTTCTGGCTCCAACTCCTAGACTTTGAGCTCTCCTCTGTCTGACACCTCCCTCAGCTGGGAGCTGCTTGGCTCAGCTGGGAACACTTTGCATTCATTTTCTCCACTGATTTCCTTTGTAAACATGTTGTGCATCATCTCTTTAGATAATAAGTTCTTCAGTATCCTCACTGTAGTCTGTATGTACAGTGCTAAGCATGATATGGCATCAGATCCCTGCTTGGAGTGTCCATAATTTACTAAAATCCAAACAGAGCCATAGGAATGGCAGAACAAAGGGAAACAACTCCAAGAGGTTATGGGCAGCATAAGAAGGAACAAATTTATCAGTGTCCCTTTAGCTTCTGCCATAAGGAAAGAGGCAACAGCATCTGTAGTAACAGCTAGCAGAAATGTCCTCAGTGACAGAGGGGGAGATGGTAGTTGTGGTAAGTGGTAAACAACAGGGACCCATGTATCTCACAGAAACACTCCTGTCCTATTCACTTTAGCATCTCTTTTGACAGCTTCTAGCTTTTTTCCTTTTATTTTAGTCAAATAGAAGCAGCTGGAAACGGGGCCACTTCTGACTGCCCAATGCTTTGTTTTGGGAAGCTAGGAAAATACAGTGTCACCTCCATCTTGTCTGAAAGGGATAAAAGACATCACAGACCTTTCATAGGCTACTTCTTTCTTGTGGATTGTTATTGCAGGGTTAAGCCCTGTTTTAAAAATGGAGGAAAACTTGTATGAGAAGTGCCTGGGGGCATTTGAACTGCTTTATAAAAATAGCTGCCTGAAGAAGGAAAAGAAGAGAAAAAGTGAAAAACCAACTCAACATCAAATAGTTTCTAGTTTATCCGTCTATTGCAACCAGTGTGATATTAATAGAACACACAACAGCAGGGAGTGGGAAAATAAACATATTTTCACTCATATAAAGGGACTGCCTAAATGACTCATATATGCAAAAATAAATAAATGTCCCCCATGATAATCTGAAACTATATTTTATCCACATAAACAATTCAGCTTCTTAACTGTAACCTAACATGTTAAATTCACTCAGTTTTATTTGAGGGCATGGACAGATTGAATGATCAATCTCTATTACCCTGAGCTTTTTTTTTTTATCCCATCCTTACAGTGCCATTTTTCTTCTCACTAGACATTTTAGTTCATTTCCCTGAGCCTTCTTCAGCTTAATAGCTGCATTTCAGACTTACATTAAAAAAAAAAAGGCTATCAAACTTCCAGAGGGAAGTGAGTAAGTAAGTGAGTGTTGTGCATGGGACGGAGAAATACAGAAAAAAAATGGATAAAGAGGGCAATTGTTAGCATTGCATGTGCTGCACCTGGTGGATAACAGTTATGTATTCTAGTTTCATAACGGAGATGTTTAGGGTCAAACAGGTGCTGGCTTCATATGCTGTAAAATCAAGAGGCAGGGTTTTTTGTCTGGTAGAATTGGCAAACAGGTATTCCCCTAGAGAAATGGAATGAGGACATAGCAATTAACTCTCCCGTTCCTGCAATTCGAGTGCTAATCACATCCTTAGCAACTGCATGGTCACTATGGTACCGACAACATCTTTTGCTCAAATCCTTTCTGATTCATTCTCCTGGTAACTTTGGTGATGGTCAGAGCAGAGGTGATGTGCACTTGCTGACACTGTGCTGAATGGTTCCATCAATCTCCATTCTGCAATATTGGACTCTATTGCAAATGAAAATCAGCTCCCAGGATAGAAAGGAAGCCAGGAAGTGTCCAGAGTAACTGTGCTGTTTGCTTTTCAGAAACACTGTGCAAATGACAAACACAATGCTTCACTACAGCCTCTCTGCTCTAATAGTCTTAAATGTGAGGCTAATGAACTTTAGCTTTCAACAACACTGAACTCATTATACTGTAAATACCCTTTGTGTAACACCTTCTTGTGACTCAGATGCCAAAAACAATAATGAAGCTATCAGAAAAGAAGGAAAGGAAAAGGCTACAGTCTTAAATACAAGATAATCAGACTCATCTTTCCACAGCAAATATTTGTCCTGGGAGAAGCAGTGGCAAATTATAGAGGGTGTAATGGAAAAATGCTGGATATTGAGACATTTGTGAATGCTAATGGAATAATAAAATAGCATACGTGAATCAGACTAACAATTTGTCCTTGATGGAGTTGATTAGAGTGGTTGCTGAATCTCTCCTGTAAGAAGTTCTGTCCCATGCACTGCAGACACAAACAACGGGAACCAGCTTTCATTCACTGACTGTGTGGGGTTCACATCACTAATCTGTAGCTGCTTGGAGTGCTCCAGGGACATAGAAGAGCTGGAACTCCCGTCCTCACTGTGTGAGGAGGACTGCTGCCTCCCTTGCCTCACCAGCATAAAGTGGTGAAGGAGAACTTAAGCAAGACTCCAGCCTTTTATTTTCAAATCTCAGTGATTTGGTACACAGGAAGGCCAATCTTAGCATCGGACAAGCAAAGAGAAGGAAACAAGAGTTTGCAGGAAGAAGATGGATGTCATGTAATCAAAGTATATAAAGTCTGTATCAGGACACTATGCAGTTCATAGGAATAGGAGAAAACATTCCCTGGCAGCATATTTTCAATATCTCCCAAACTGCAGGATTATATCCTCTGATAAAGCTGGTACTGATTGTTTTTGGAGGCAGAAGTGGTGAATGCTGTGTGGACCTCGGGTGACAAACATCTATTTTCACATGTGGGAGATAATGTTAAAATAGAAGGTATGGATACTGGGAGGTGGTCAGCTGAAGTAGGAGTTTCAAGTGGTACTGACTAAGAATCAGATAAATGCATAACTTAAGAAAGATTCACAGGGTGGACATCTTCAGTGTCAGCATTTATTATATACTTCTAATTGGAAGACCTCAGTTCTCCATTTTCCTAGTTGATTCCTGCAGCAAAGACATACTGAGCACTGTATACCACTCACTGATTGCTGGAGGAACATTATTGGAGTGGCAATATTTGCTTTTTCCTAGAGCTGGTAATAATAAGTCTGGGAGTCTCCTGCTATGCAGGAAAGAAGACAGAAGAAAAGTGGATTGCAAAATCCGAATGCTATGGTCTTGGCTCCCTGACATAGGTCAAGAATATGTTGTTCAGAAGTTGGACACATATTTCAGATCTAGAGATCCACATCACAGAACCAGAAGTTTTGAAAGGACAGCTTTGTTACCCATTATTGTTTTGCTCACTTCAATGGTTTTCCTCCACCCTGCTCTATATAAACCTATATAGACCTCCTATATAAAAAAGTGTGCCTTTCAGTGGGTGTTTAAAGTAATGATTATTCTTACGCGAGTCAGTTGGTAAGGTGTCTAAATCCACTACACATCCTTTTTTATGTGTGCAGAAATTTGGGTTCATGAACAGGAACTCCAAACATCTGAGGTAGACAAAAAATCTATGGTAAGGATCTGAGAAGAAACTTTTGTTCTGTGCTAGAACTTACATTTCTGTGAAACATTACCAAGATTCTGCTGAATAGGAATTTGTCTTATCATTAAACTTACTATTTGGTAACTGCTGGTCAGTGTAAGTTATGTCTTTCTTCATGCATAGTCTGAAGAGAGCAAGAGCCTCTCACAGCTCCAGTTGCAGAGGGTAACTTCAAATATAAAAGCTCCTGCTTTTAGCTCTCCTTACATTCTTGGGACACTCCCCAAAGGATCAGCTATTTCAGTAACACCACAAAGCTCCTTGCTTCCTCATTTTTCACTTTTGATGAAATTTCCTGTTTCAGCTCAAAGAGCTGAGCTAATAGTCCAGATTTAATCAACAAAAGTATTTACATTTCAAAATAATGAGACCCACTCAGCTGGTAACTTGTTAATTAGTTCTCAAGCATTCTCCTTTTATCCTCCAGTGCTGCAGCAGCTGCAGCCGACAATCGCTCCAATAATAAGGCAGGTAACTTGAGCAAATGTTATCTCAGTCTTATCTTGTTCCAGGATCAACTTACACCAATCCGTTGATTGCAGGAGGACTACTCATGATTTACCTAAGGGTAAATGTCTTTATGTATCACAGTGTCTTACTCTTCCTAGCAAGCCTTTGCCTGCTATTTTTGCGTGCTGAATGTCTGCAAAGCAATTAGGTACCCGAATTTAAGCCTCTCTGCCCCTTCATTTTTTAACAATGTTATTCTTTCGTTCTGGAGCTCCTAAAACTTGAGGTCAGATTCACATTTACAGAAAAGTTATTTATACCACTGTATAATTCAGTGTCATTTTTTTGTTTATTCTCACATGAAGGCCTTTCTACTCAGCTATACAAAGGTACCAGAATGTAAATAAAAATCCGTTCATTAATTAGTATTTTTTTCACTCAGATACTTGCAAGTAAGGATGGATGTAACGAATGAGGAGGATCTGTTCCCAATTTCTGTCCCAGTACTAATATAATCAGAAATACAAGTGCTGGGTTTCATAGTCTTCTCCAGCAGGTCCCTTAACAACTGGAAAACTCCACTAATTAGCCCCAAGATCAGGATATGCTCCAGCTGACCTGCCAGTAATCAGTTGCTCCAGAGCCTAGATCGATTTTGTCCTGTGATTATCAATTCTCCAGTCAGACAGAACGGACAAGATTTTAAAGACAAGATGTTGTTTTAAGAAACAAAGTCAGGATGTGCTACTGAGCACACAGTTTCCTCCTATATCCCAATTTTGCAAGGCACATAAGTGTGTGCTTAACTTCAAGTACATGATTAATGACCTATTTAGGAACAGGAAGTTTTTCCAGAACTAAAGGCTATCTCTTCTCTTCTCTAGTCCTATGGTTGTGTGCCTTATTTTCTTCTTTTTTCTTTTCCTTTTTTTTTTTTTTTTTAATTTCCCCTTTTCTTTTTTCCCGGTCATATATAATGCAACTGTGCAAAGTTCTTTTCTTTCCTAAACATGGTGGGTGGGTGAGGACACAATTACTTAAATAATAAGATGTGGGAATAGGTTATAAAAATAGCAGCATATTCCCAACTTTTTAACAGGAATTTGTACTTCTGAACCATTTAAATTTCTCTGAAAGCCTGAGGGCTAAGTACACATAGGACTGAACCTGTCCTTTTAATCGATTGTTTATCTTCTATAAAGTAACTACATAACTATGCTTTTGAAAACCACAAATTAGCAGCAAGAAGCTGCACAAATAGCAAGTAAAACAAAACAAAATGAAAGAAAAAATAAAACTGACATGCAAAACTTAATCCTTCCCACATCTCCAGGACATGTTTTGAATACCTGTCTAATTCTAAGGGTTTGTGACCATGACAAAAGAATTTTCCTACATGTTGCAAATGTGGAAAAATGTTGCCAATCCTTTGAAAACATTTTAATAGAAAAGTTTCATCTTTTAATCATCATTATGAGCCTGCATGTGTTGCCTGTAAAGCCAATGCAATTATTCTGATTTTCACAGAAATGTGATCCAGCCCTAGGGCTGGCAGAAGTTGTGATTTTGGATCTGAGTTCCAGGGAACAAAATTCTAGAAATGTAATTCATTAACTGGAGGACCTCAGGTTGAGTGTATTTCACTTGCAGTACTTGAAAGGAATCTAATCACTTCCTTAAAGATAATCTCATGTTTTTATAAGGGTTGCTCATGAAGATTCATTTTATGACAAGGTTTCCAGCTTGTTAGTCCATAGGAGGAATAATCTTGAAGAGTATCACTTGATAGCCAAACTTGTGACAAGCAGTGAACTAATTGCCTGTATATGCAAAAACCACTCTGACGAAAACTCCCTGAGTAAATAGATGGTTTGCTAGAACAAAAAGAAGTAAGAACTTGGGAAGGGGGGTTAATTAATTAAATATTTTTTAAAGCTACTACTATTTCTTTTCTTCCTGACTCCTTTTCCTGTACTTTTAAAAAATGTTCATCCTCCTAGGATACTCCATCAATACCATAAGCATTCACAGATTAGCCCAGAGTGGGACCTGATCCACTTTCACTGTTAAGACAAAGCTTCCACTGATACCAATGAGTTTGACTCTGAAATGTGGATTTGTAGTTACTTGTTGGAGCTTGGCTTTGCTGTCCAGTTCATATGATGCACACCATGCACCTACTTACTTAGGACCCAGAACAAGAAGTTAGAGTTACAGAAAATCTGTTCTGAACTCTTTTAATTTAATTTTGATATTTGTGGGATTCAGTAGAGAGCCAGTAAGACTAACCTAATTATGAAATATTAGCCATTGTGCATCAGGCTCTGGCCACATCATTTTTCAAACACAATCTTTGTTGTGACTGTGAATATAGAGGGGTTTTAGGTTTGGGTTTTTGGGGTTTCTTCAAACTTTTGCATGGCTTTCTTCCCTACAAAGAACTCTGTGCATATGTTTGACCTTAACCTCTGTGGAGTATCCTCCTAGCCCTCATAACTTTAACTCCTTGATTTCAGCGTGTGCAAAATATGAGTTTAAGCAGCTCAAGGACGCTTTGAGACATTCTGGTTTATCATCTGCACAGTGGTGTGGGGGTCTTCTGCACATATCAACAGCAGCAAGAAAACAGCTGGATTGTTGTTATAATTGTTTTGTGGAAGATATGAAGGGGAATAGCAGAAAGAAGAATATCTTAGAAAATACTTCAGCATAAAGTAAGGGTGTGAAGTGAGAAGCTAGAGAAGCAGTCATTAGACAACCTAGACTTTAAAATCTACTGTATGTTGTTTGTGACCACTATAAGTTACTCAGAAAAAACCTCCTTGCTCAGCCTAACACTCTGAATATCTTTACTCACAGTTCTACAGCTTGTTCACTAGCTTCTCTGTTTCAGCTTGTATTTTTTATTTTTTATTAGAAAATTCTTCCTCCATTAATTGAATATTAGCAAGCTACTCTTAGGCATGCTTCTTACCTGGAGGAGGTTTCTCAGAGTTACACTGTGGTCCCTTTTATTTACTCCTAACTTACAATTGCTTTTATCAGCCACTAATAGATAAATATTTTACTATCTGGTTTTCTTCACCTACTGAATTCTTGTCTATATAGAATGGTCTTGCAGCTGCAGAGTCCTCTTCCTCCCCTTCACTCTGTAACCTAACCCACCCTTGCTCTAGAGATTATAGTACATATTACAATATCCCATTGAATTTGACCCTCCCTCATTCTTCAGGAATATCTATTGTGTCAAATTCTCCTTCCACAGTCATACACTCTGCTTTCACGTGTTATTATTTTTAAGCTTGTGGTATGCAGACATGGATATTTTTTATTTTAATATTTTTATTTGTTATATTTATTTTAGTAGGCCACCTACCTATTTTTAAACAACTCCTCTGCCTAGCTCCCTACTTCAGAATAGACCACTGTGATTTCAGTTTAATTATCCTCAAGGTCATCCATTATCTTTGTTCTCATGTTTTATAACTGGATACACAGTTAACATGCTGATGGGAGAAAAAGCAGGTATGTGGAAATGCAGACATACTCTTTTACCCAAAGACTTGACTACTCACATCCTGCCCAGTGCAGACAATCCACTGCCTGATCCTGCATGGTGTGATGAGGTCAGAGCTGTGTGGCTGCGAATTCCTTTCCATAATTAGATCAGGGCTGCATTTTCCCTTGAAAATGCTCCCTTTTTATCATCAAGACATTTCAAAGCCCAATTCTATTTTTTTGTCTTTTTTTTTGTTTTCTTTTTTTAAAGCAGTGGGACAGCTGATTTTTCCTAGCAGTTTTTTTCCTGTCAGGAGAATGATAATGAAAAACAATTTCTACTTAGAATTTTTTTCAGCTATTCCATTACTGAACCTTCCATTGGTTCACTGGAAACTGTGAGAGGGGGTTTGATTCTTTTCTGTGGAAAGAACATGGAAAACCTTATTAGGCTTTTTGTAGCAAAAGAACAATTTTTCTTTTATTGAGGATTTTGCTTCTATTTTGTATAACATTTCTTTGAAAATACGTGTCCCAGTCTCCTTTTAAATTTCTTTATTCTGCTCTGCTACTGAAAAGGCTGCAGATGGAAGGGGAGAACAAGGAACTCCCCATGTCAATCAGCTCTATTCATTCAATGGCTGTATTTCTTAGTTTGATTAAAAACATATTGAGCAGCCCTGGTTCCTCAGTTCTGCACGCCTACACAATCCCGACTGCCTTGCCATCCCCCTGTCAGTAAATGCTTTATCCTGAGGCCTTACGCAGATTGAGATTCCACATTAAACATGAATCCAAGAGGATATCACATGTTTTTAGGTCTTGGAATCTCTTAGATTCCACACAGCTTGACGAGTGCTGAGGGGGTTGGTGATGGTTAGATGAGGAGAAAAAAGTGCTTGAGGTGGACTGATAATTACACTTTTTTTAAAAAGAGAAATGGAAAGAAAAAGTTTGTGTAAAGCTTGGAAAATATCTCCATTGTTACTGCCATCACTGGCATGAATGTACATGTAACATCTGACCAGCATATTAGTCATAAACTCTGGTTTTGTAGGAAATACAGCACACTGAGCTGCCATCATACAAAGGAGCAGTTCTTGGAGAGGACTGTTAATTTACTACACTTTTAATGCTGAGGCATGTACTGGTCCCCTTCAGAAAATGTTCTGTTCTCTATATACCTCCTGTTCTTATTAAAATCAGAGGTATGTGGAAGAGCAGAACCATGAAGTCTGCTCCTTATGGGGCCAAAAGAATGGCTGCTAACAGAAGTGTTGTAACTAGATTGGCTGTCTTTTAGCACTTTTGTTGGTGTCTTTTTAAAAAAAATCTATTTTATTTTATGACAAAATTTTAAAAGTTTGGTATTAATAAAAAAATCTCCATGCTCCATACAGAGAATTAAAGTTGCAGTTTAAACTGTACTCAAGTTGAAAACCTGCCTAGTAGTTTTAATGGTCTTTAGCTCAGACACCAGACTAGGGTCAACTTCTCAGAAAAATAATTTCTTCCTGTATTCAGCCCTGAAGAGTGGTCCATAAAAATCTATCTGCTCAGACACGTTGGAACTTAACATCTTCCTCTCTTTGGAAATGATCACTCTTTCCAAAAACATCAGATTGAATAACTGCTACCTAAATACCCTAATTTCTCTTTGCCTTCCCCATATATTATACAGATCATGAACTTTAAGAACTGTGCCCTACAATTCTTCAAGAAAGGAAAAGACTGGATTATCCCCTTAAGCACTTCCAAGGATATATTGTGTACAACCTATTCCATACATATCTTCCTTTTTTTCTTAAGTAGCTTGTGGTGTACTAGCACATACTGTATTACAGAACCACGGTACTTTTTTGTCTTTTATGGCAATAGACTTTGAGGGATATGACAAAAAAAAAAAGTCTGCTTTCTATCAAACAAAAAATATTCTTAATATTACTTTTCCTTGCCCTCAAAATGTTTGATCTTTGCAGTCACCCTTCACAGAGAATTCTTAGCACTGCTTCCTTTCCAGATGAGAGAGCAGAGGTGCACTGGCATCACAAAATACATACCAGAATCACACTGCAAACATCAGCATGGCCTCAACCAAGACTGAAATACATATGCACCTTAAATTTACATGTCTTTGCGTGAAAAGAAATAAGTCCTACTGAGACAGAGAGCTCATCCAGTTCACAAGCACATGCTTGGTCCTTTCCAGATTACACACAGCCACTGTGTGATGCATCACACAAATCCAACAAAGAATACAATGGAGAGGACAATGCTGTACTTTCAGCTACCGTATTTGTAACTCACCTACATGGTGCTGCCACTGAAGCTATCACTTTGGCAGGCTGGCAGCCAACTAAGGAGAAGCTGGTGTTCAACAGGATATAACTTGACTGAAGATGATATAAACCAAGAAGGACATGGTGTTATAAACAGATTAGCAGACAGGTGAGACCAGGGAAATCAGTCTGGGGCCTCTGTGTCCTTGGAATCTGATAATTTCATTAATGCAGATACCCCTGTCTGGTAGTAGAATGCTATCATCCTTGATTTAGGAAGTTGTAGGGAGGCTAAAGACTCCCAATATCAATAAAGATATTTAGGTATTGAATTCTACTGTGAATTTGGGCCAAAGTGACAGGTTTACAGTGTTGCAGGAGTATCTGGCTTGGCAGACAAGATTTATTAACACCATACTAGTATTACACTCAGAAGAGCTTTGTTCCTCTCCTCTCTCACATTGCTTAAGTATAGGGGTGGGGGTAGGAGACCATTCTTAAGGATTGTGTTATGGTACCACCAGAAATGTAGGGAGGGAACATAAGAACTTGCATATCTCTAAATACATGTGTGTATACACACATATAAATATACATGCATGAATGTGTGTCCACACATAAAGCAGTAATGATGGTGATGGGGATTACCTGTTCACTCTGACAGTTGCCAACACACAAAATAGATATTTGTCTGATTCTTAATAGGTGTGTAATCACCCCCACAGCTGGAGATGCTCAACACAGCTAAGAGCAGCTAGAATGCCTTAAAGTGGTGTAGAAACTGTTTTAGTCCTCTGTTTCAAACAGTTCTTCTTGGTCAGTTGTGAGGCACATGGCATGTGAAGGAAGAATCATAGACATCCTTGATTTATCTAGTATTTTCACCAGCCATAATTTTTCACCAAACAAAGCAAAACAAAAAATATCATAAGCATAAAGTGATTTTGGCATCAGACTCTTCTTGTTTTCAGTCCCATCACACTGTAAGACAACTGGCACCATAATCAAACAAATAAAAACCATAGCACTGTTGGAGGGTCACATTCTTCTGCTGGAACTGTGGATTTTTCTGAAACTATTTACAAATTCTTTTAAGAAAAATCAACACGTGGAGTAATGAAATTACTCTCTACCTTACTGAGAAAAATTAGCTGATGCACTTATAACAAAGTATACTGTAACCAGTGGCTACAGTTACATGGATTTGGTTTTGATCAAGGAGAGATGTTGTTCCTGATTTGGTGTCAAAGTCAACTCAAGTCCCCTGCAGACTAGCTTGTAAATTCCTGGATTTAGCACAGAATCCAGTTATAACAAATGATAGTTCAAACCATCCTCCTTGAGCCTGGCTACTGTCCGTAAAAGCTCTCTCCCCACTGCTTATTCCTAATGTTTGAACTTCTGTTAAGTGGACCATCTCTACTCCCCCCATGGAAAGAGGAAACCAGCATTAGCCTTTCACAGCAGAATCGCCCAGACAAAATGTCTACACAGATATTAACACCTTGCTGTGTTTCTGCTAGAGCCACGGAGCAAGTGAATTCCATGGGCATGCTACACTTGTGCTATTTATATTTACCTAAAATGTGTGCGGTGGTATAGGAACAATCTGGCATTTCTACTTTCTGGTACAGTTCCTCACCATACAGCTTCTCATAACATCTTGCTCTATTTAAAATCAAACTTGACTTGAGATTTTCTTTGCATGTTTTGTCTTCAATGTCCTCTTCCTCCCTTTCTCTTCTGCAAATAAATCGAGAAGGCATTTAAATCTGAGTATGCATTTCTCTATTAAATTGAGACAAACATACATGCAATATCCTCAGTGATGTTGACTATGTTTAAGTAGCTTTCAAGCAAGTCCTTCCTGATGTTGAAATGGAGTTTCTGAAAAGTGAAGGATAAGTGGCCAAAATCCTTTTAACACCGTGACTCACTGACAGTGATTTCTGATTAATTAGGGGCACATTCTCCCCTTGATATGTATACAATGTAATTTCCACTAACATCAAAGAGAAAACTGCCCTCCTTAAGTTTGCCAGGCAGCAGCTACCCAGGGGCTGGTCTTTTGGGCTGAACAAAATTACTCAGCCTGTGGATGTTTTTTTCACCTGTCCACTGTAGCTGGGCAGATTCCTTCTGGAGCGTGCACTTACCTCTCACTGCCAGTAACACTGAGTGCAGGCAGCAGCAGGAGAAGGAGGAGGCCTGCCCAGCCTGGCAGCCATCCTAGCTCCTACTGACACAGCCGATATCTGGAAGCTTCTGCACCACGTTGGACAACTGTGGCACCAAGCCAAAGTGGCCCAGCTGTCAGGGGCCGTGTTCAGAAAGTAGCACAGCTACCTTCTCACAGCACAGATATTTTTGGTCAACACCTGATCACAGTGACACAGCTCCCGTGAGCCTATGGTGCTCCCCTCGCAGACAGCTGTGGTCATCGGGAGAGGCCAAGAGCAGCTGCTGGAGGGAATGGCACTGTGTGGGAGTGCTGGTGGTGCTTGTACAGACATGGAAACACACCTGGGGCCTCCTGAGGCTGCCTGGCTCAGCTCAATTTATGTCTCACACCAGTGAAACCTCTTACCCTTCCCCACACAATCTCCCAAAACATGTCTGTGCCTTTGGGCACCTGCCAACTGTGAGCCCTACACAGGCAGCACTGCAGGGGGTGTCCGATGGGGCCAATTTAGCAATATGGACAACTGGACCATGGACCTTGGTTGAGTTTACTAATGAAAATATGATCTGTGGATGCCTAGGTGGCTGGTTTAATCCACACTGTGGCTTGGGGGAGCAGGCACCCAGCACCAGGAATGCTCAGAGAAAAGAAGACAAGGGGTTAATAGCAATGGCCACCATGAAGAACCATGGCAATTTATAATTCTTTGGTTACCAGCACTGTGAAAACAAAAACCCTCATGGCTCTGCAGAAAGCCAGGACAGCTTTGCCATGGGGGGACCCCAAAACAATGAGGTATGGGGTGGGGGAAGAAGGGTGACAGAATCAATGTACAGGGAGAGGGTAACATGACTTCCACATACCAGGAAAAGGACCCATCCGATGGGAAGAGAACATGCCATCCTCAGCTTCCCTTCAACCTTAATTCTCCTGCTGCTGCTGGCACCATTTCCAAGCACTCAAGCACTGCTCAAGCACTGAATAGGGCTGGTGCTTGCAGTCGATGCCAAAAGGTGCCTGAAGGGCCAGGCCGGCTCCTGCTGGGAGACGTGAGGGGAGACAGGCGCCATTTTGAGGGGCCCCGTGCCCCTCCCCAGGGCCTCGGCCGTGTGGCGCCAGAGGGGCCCCTGCCGTGGTCCCTGCTCTTCACAGGGCAGGGAGCACATCCTGCTCCCTCTCATCCCAGCCCTGTCACCTTACTGGGCCTGTGCTGTGCACCAGCACAGCGCTGAAGGCATGACTTAGAAAGCAGGTCTCTGTGAGGGGAGCAGCAGGTGCCCCTTGAGTGTCGCACCACTGCCTCATCAGCATGTGGTCGAACTGCCTGACGCACTTTATCTCACTCCAACTCATCCTATGCAATGAAGAAAATTTATCAATTAATGGATAATAATTATAGATTTGAATAGCCATAGAATCATTAAATACCAATGAATCAGTTAAATGTAAAGGGGTGATCATGTTCTTGGGATAAGAAGGGAAACTGCCATCTGGCAGCATAAAAATATGGAAAAGGGGGGAGATGAGGAGTGGGCTGAGAGAATTTGGGGAAATGCTTGCAAGCATCAGAAGACAAAAGTGGAATGGAAACAGTTAAGGTTTATTAATCATTACTTGGGATTTCAGGGTAGTTTGAGGTGATGCCTTGGTGCTCCTCATGTGACTTTACATGGAGACAAAGATCTGTAGCTCAGTCCCTCCATTCTGTGCCAAAATTCATGAACCTCGTGAACTGGCAACTCTCGCTGTTCCCCAGAGCATTAGGTGTTACTCTTTGATTATGAGGGCTGTGCCCTCTTTCTTATTCCAAATTATCATCTTTGTAGCAGTTCTTCCTGCACCATCAGCTAGCTGCAGTATTTCAGGGTCACAGGAAAGAGATGGAAAGAAACTTCTATTTCAGGGACCAAAATATTTATGTCAGAAGGCCAAGGCCAATAGCTGAATTTTAGGTACTTATGTTTATTTTGCAGCTTTCTGTCAAAAGGGTAAGAAGCTTTTGTTGAAGGGCAGTGAAGTTCCCATTTCTCAAAAGATCCTTCCTGAATATTCCAAAATGGTTTTAAATGGTATCATTTGACCATACTTCTCTTTACTCATGGGATTAGTACTGGTCCTAAGCTTGATGACACCAGCTAGACTGAATCCTGGAGGGGACACTGCCTTCTGACTAACTCAGTAAATTAGAAATACTAGATAGGAGCCTCAAACTAGGAGGCAAATATTTGCCTGGAAGGGGATTCTGCTTTCTAGATCCCACACTCCATATTATTTGGGGATTTCAAGTTGAATTTGAAGTACACCTATCCTTTTCCACTTGTTTGCACTCCCAAAAAATCCAGCAGAAATTCAGCAAATAGAGGTAAATTTGACTGAGTTTGGAAGAGTCTCCAAAATCCTGAAGAATTTTAAACTCATGACTAACTAGATACAGCACATCTTTGTTTTGTTCAGTTTTATGGCCTCTCCATCAGTGAACATTAAACTGCCAAAACAGAAGCAGACAATGAATCTGGAACTGCATAGGGGTACCTAACGACGGGTCTCTGTAAACAGGCTATTATGGTTTCAGACAAAAGATCTCCAGAAAGCTGCAGTCCATGGACAAGCCACAGACACAGAAGGCCCCTAAATGCAATCATTTCAATAACCCTCATTATCTCTCAGCACCACAGAGGTACACGATGAGGTACACGAGCTTTCAGGCAAGAGATATGGCTTGTTACTGGCCCTTTGGAAAGACTTCCAGCCAGATGACCAGAAATTGTTAATGAAAAACTGTTTATTTCATATCAAAACTGACTTCTTAAAAAAAATAATTAAACCTGGAAGTATTACAAATATTTGTAAAAAGTAGTAAAATAACATAATTCTGGTGGCAAACCTTTGCTTTCATTCACTGTTAATGCTGTTCTCATTATTTACCCTTTTATTAGAAATAGGTGAGTAAAGCCAAAAATAAAAAAAAAATTAAAAAAAAAGAGGGAAAAAAATCTTCATTTTTAAGTTTCATAAGGAATATTTGTCTTTTTTTCTTTTTTTCAGCTCAAATTGCTTGGAAAAGAAGATATTTGAGGAAACTAAAACATCTAACAACCTCCTCTGTTGGAGTAAACTGCCCACCAGATCCATGCTGCAGAGTCATGGTTAGACAGAGCTGAGCTCGCTCAGCCTCCTATAGCCTGAGAAAGGCATAAGAACTCCTCAGACCTTCCCTCCTTCAGCATTCAAAGCAAAGGAACTACAGAGACAGGCTGAGAGAGCTGTGGTTGTACAGCATGGAGAAGAGAAGGCTTCGGGGAGACCTCATTGCAGCTTTTTAGTACCTTAAGGGGGCTTATGAAAACCATGGTGGGACTTTTCACATGGGGAGATAGTAACAGGCAAGGGGTAATGGTTTTAAATTAAAAAAGGGCAGGTTTAGATTAGATGTTAGGAAGAAATTCTTTACTCAGAGGGTGGTGAAGCACTGGAACAGGTTGCCCAGGGAGGTTTGGATGCCGCACCCCTGGAAATGTCCAAGAATAGGTTGGAGGGCATCCTGTGCAATCTGATCTAGTGGGTGACATCCCTGCCAATGGCAGGGGGGTTGGAATTAGATGAGTTTTAAGGTCCCTTTCAAGGCTAACTCTTCTACGACTCTAGGTCTGAAAAGTCATGCAAAGTTTGCACATGGTGAGTTTGCATCAGATGAGCTCAACAGGAGGGTCATATTAACGCCAGAAGTGAATAAATGTTTCTTTTCTCAGAGAACTTTGTACCCCAACAGTGAGAGTTGTCCAAGGTGTGTGACTGTGCATTACCTGAACAATTTCAGAGGGAATGAGTTCATTCACAGTGTCTCCTTTCCCTGGCCTCCAGCCTGGGGAAGTGTCTGACAGCTATTCCTTGAGACTAATAACCTACTTGCATCTAAGAGAAAGTGATAGCAAAGCATTGTATTTTCTGAAAGTTCCTGGAAAACAAACTGGTTATATGCCTACCTGTAATTGATAACCATACCTCTAATAGGGTTCCAGGCTGTGCTGCCCTAAAGTATCCTTCAAAAGGTTGTTCCAGAACTCTTTGGAAGTCCTTCTCACAGCTGGGGAGCAAAGAACTAATTTACTCTAGAAGTATATTTGTCTAGATGTATAGATATAACATATGTAACTGTCAAAAATACCAAGGCAGGTGAGATGCCAAAAGCTTCCAGAGGTCTTCAAGGAAGAGAGAAAGTGAAGGAACCTAGACCTTGTCTTTACAAGAAAGATGTTATAAAGTCAAAGTTCTATTTGCAGAACTAATTCTGTGTCGAACATAACTCCATTCATACCTACATCAGACAAATACTTCAATGTACAACAAAGACACTGGTTTCTTCAGCCTTGTATTTTCATGGTAGGATGCCAAAAGCTCTGTGACAACACACTGCCTCAATCACTCTCACTCTGCGACACCAAGGTATCACTGCCACACTGAAGTAGACAGAGCATGGTGCAGTTTTGACCATTTGGAACACAAGCACAAAATTTTGACCTATACTGAGCCCTTTTCCAGTGCTCAAGAGCTGTTTGTTAACATACACCCAAACACTACAAATTATGTCCATCATCAAACCTCTGGTACAGCCGGAGCAACCAGAACAGCCATGGGCATCAGCGGAACTTCTGTCTTCCAGCTTAACAATGTGGTTTTCCAGAAATGCTTGACACCACCCCAGTTCCTTTTCCATTTGACTCGTTGCTTGGAGTGAGTAACCTCTGGATGCATCTCTCTTCGTTAGCTACAGAGGGAGTATAAATGGCCAGGTTAGAATGGTCATCTGACTTCTAGACGCAGACATCAGGAAGAGAATCCTACCCCTTGTCTGTCTGACATAAACAGTCCTAACAGGTTTCCCAACAGGGCAAGTGAGGCATGTTGTCCCAGAAATAAAATCTAGCCAGCTGGCATCAGATAGAATAGTTCTGCTGCAATGCCCACTGAAGTTGCTGCAGTGAGCACAAGGCAGCAGAAACCTAAAGGGATACTGGCCTGACTTGAAAAAGTAATTTCATTTTATGCCATGACACTGCAAAGTAATTGTGCTCAAAATAACTGTTTTTACTGCCTAAATACATTTTTAGTACTTGAGTATCCAGGTGGATTCAATTGTGTTGCAATTTTGCAGACATTAAAGAGGGAGACTAAATGACTGAGGCAGGGGAAAGAGAACAACACTGCACTCTGGTGAGACCCAGACTAGAGCATAGCACTAGCTTTCAGGAGCCTTAAAGTCTAGTCCTGTTTTGACCACTGACTGACAAATGTTTAAAGCTGAGCATGGAAAATGAAATGCAAGTGTTCTCTGTATCTGTTACAAAAATATTACTGGCTGAAAGCTTCAACGAGTGTAAACTGTCAAATAAGAGAAATCACTGACTCCAAAAGAAGCAAATCCGGTCAGCTTTAAGAATAAGAACTTCCTTCTTGGGCATCTTTTGCAAAAGCAACATGTGACACGGCATGAAAACAAGCAACACTTGAATTGTTATAAAACACATTAAAATAAATTTTTTAAATCCAAAAATGTGATTCTGATAAGCGAAAGCATGCTAAGAAGTTATACTTTTTATGTCAGTAACTGTTTATAGAACCATAGCCTTAATTGATACTCAAAAGTCATTTCACTCTTCACAGAAGTTTTCACAAAGAAATAATATACAAGGCACACTAAACACTGTCAGGCCAAACACATTCTACTGTTTATTACACATATTACATTCTTAAATAAAAATGCGTCACATAACATTTTTGCATAGATATCTTACAATATACCAATTTAAAAAAGAATTATGAAACAGACCAGTAACAAAAATAAATTTTTTCTTCATTAATAATTTTGTAACATTAACATACCACCATCATATAATACAAATAATATTTTTAAATCTTAAGACTTTTTGTACAGCAAAAAAACTGACAAAGTAATATATATATATATATATATATATATAAAAAGCTTAAAAAAAATAAAATGTCAAAAAAAGGCAGAACTGAGGGCTACAAGATTGGGTACTTCTGTGATATATTAGAAATACCAGAGTAGGCCTGAGAGAACGTGACCGAGGGCATCTCCAAAATGCACTTGTCAGACACATCTGGTAAAAGAAAAATTATAGTGCAAAATGAAAGTCCTTCAAGCAATATTGTTTGTTTTTTTGTTTTTGTTTTTTTCTTTTTTTTTAATAGGGAGCATTCATACTTTTTTGTTGTTGTTGTTGCTAAAAAAAAATCCCCCAAACAAAAATCTAATGTGTAGTAGAGAGCAAGAAAAGTTTCAAAGAACAAGAAGGAAAACAGGCCACTTTGCAAAGCAAGAAAAAAAATCTCAGCCTGCATTATTATTTTTTCAACTAGATGTGCAGACATGCCAAACTGAGGCCTTGTTTCTAAGAGAAAAGCTGTCATAGTTTATATGCAGTGATTTCAAAATCAGGTACTTAAATTGGTGCAAGAACCTTCCTGTAGAGGTATGTTAATTAGTTGAAGCATTTCTTACACTTCAGCTTAACTGCATAGGATGCCAATGCAAATTCAATCCAGGCAATCAAGTAATAGGTGCAGCTACAAAGTGATTTTAACCAGACTGATATTTTAACGTAGGGCAGCTTCCCTGGTAGAGACACGGCCTTGGTAACAAAGTAGTGTTTAAACCAGTGTTTTGATCTACTTCTGGAATCTGACAGGTCTGGGGTTTAAAATAGGGTGATGGGTAAAATGTATGTTGCAAAATATAAAGACCAGCCCTTCAGCCAACAGGCCTTCCAGGGACTGCAGGTTAGTTTTTCCTTTCCCCGAGAGCCCAACAATAAAGGCTAAAATTGCCATGTTTCTTTCCATTCTAGTTCCCTTTTAGTGTGTACATGCTAAGCCCTCATCCCCCTCCCTTCCCACCTCCCCTCCCAGTCCCCAAATTTGCAGCCTACTCATTCACAGTACACAGCAACATGTATTTCCCAGCACTGCTGAAAACTTTCCTACAGAAGCTGACATGATTCCTAAAATGCAGTGGCAACAGCAAGTGCCCTCCCTAAATCAAAGCAATAGGCACGGTTGGCTACTACAAACTGTAAGTCAGTAGCTCAGTTTCCTCTTCTGTGTAGGTATATACAGTATACTGTTGTACATCCACACCCACACAGAGACAGGGTGGAGAACCTGTTTTCTGGCAGTATACAGAAGTTAGGACCAAAGCACTTAAAAAAATCATCAAAGCTTCCATTTTTAAAATCGCAGAATTCCAACTTCAATTATTACACCAAAAAATGCCATCAACAAGCATTAAGGAAAACTATAAAACCCTGTTTGAAAAATGACGCCTGCATTCGAAAGTTATCAGGTAGGGAAACTCATTTTTGAGGTGATAAAGGCAGTCTACTCCTGATCTCCACATTTTTATGTATATAATTTATATATACAACCATATCATTATATATGTAACTTATATAGCACAAGTAGCCTTAGATTTCTTCCTCTAAGGGAGGATGAAATTCTCAGCTTTATGAAACAGATCTTAGTACCTGGTAGGTCAGATCCAACAATCCTTACAATGCTAAATCTTGCAATTGAAGCCCATGCACGCTGTGGAGGAGAAACACTGCAGTAGTCATCCCTAAACTATTAATAAAAAGAGACATAGATGTGACAAAAGGAAGAATATCCAAGTTTGATCTGGAAATGACCATTCACGAAGGTGTAGTTTTAATGCTCAGGAAAGACTTTTCACTGAATAGTTGTAGTATCTTGAGAGAAAATTATTTCCATTTTTCATGACAGAGTTAAATAGAGTTATAGTTAAGCATTGTTTTTGTTCTTGGTATGTAGGGATCTTTACAAGTGCAATTCTATCTGAAATCAGCAAAATGTAATTTAAGAGTTTTAGGTTAGAGCATCATCCAAGATATGAAAGCTTAAAAACAGTCTTACTGGATGGAATGACAGAATGTGCCAAGTTCTGAATGAAATCAAGAATAAAAGCCCTTGATCCACCGGGTGCTGGCCTAGTAACATTGAATTATTTACAAAATTTTCCTCTTTTTTATTTTTTAAATGTAAAGATTTTGACATACATTAAGGGAAGAGGCAGAGAAAGAGAAACACTTGAAAAAGTTGGATTTCACCAGTTTTGTCAAAAGTACCAATTATGACCTTTTCGTACACAGAAAAATAAAGTATGTTAAATAGGAGGAGCAACCTTAATGTTAAAGACAGTTAAAAAACCCCAATTGTCTAGGGTCAGATAAAAATGAGGGAGAAAGCCTGGTTCTGTAGATATCAGAATGGTGACAGCTAAGATATACTCAATCACTGCAACAATCATATTGATCAACTCCATTTTAGTTACACATCCTAGTGATTAGTTATATTTTTATGCCTGAAGTTAAAACAGTTCAAAAGCAAGGACCTGGGAGCTCCTCTTGCATTCAGGTCCTCCTTCCGCATTGGTGTTTGGTCAGTTCTCGCCATGTATTAAGTGAAAATGTGCTAGCCTAAAAAACAAGTAAACCCAATTCCAAAATGTCTGAGGAAAATAAGAATAAATAAAAAACCAAACCCAATGTTCACCTTTGTAGAAATATGTTGGCTTAGATTTCAGGTCCTGGAAACCATTTTTGAGATATCACATGGGTTCTCCAGGCTAGCAAACTTGTTTCTGTATTATCTGGCTGGTCCCTGCAGCTGTGATGCATCTCAAAGTATGATATTCCTTCAAACTGGTTTGCTAAAGGTTTGATTTTTTTGAAGATTCCCTCCTCTCTAAGTCTCCCTCATGAAGAAACCTTACAAAGTTTAATAAGGGTGAAACTATCAGAATTTGAGAGAAAACCTACAGACCTGCACTACAGTCTGTTCCATCAGCACAAGACTGGGAACAACTAGAACCAGCACACATTTCATCAGAGAGAGTTCTGAAATGAATCACAGAAACACAGAAAAAGTAATATTATAAGGTACTTCTGGAGGTCACCTAATTTAACCCTCTGTTTAAAGAAAGATTAGTTAGATCAGACTGCTCAGGGCCTTGTGCAAGATATTGAAAGAATCTAGAATTTCAGTTTGTCCTTTCTCTTCCTTTGCCAGTTTAGCCAGGTAATGTAATTGTCTAGCCTGAGTAGCTACTGAAAAAGAACAGCTCTGGGATAATGAAGAATACTCTGGACTCTGGAATCTCCTTGGCTGTTAGACCAATCTTTATAAAATGCATGTGATATTTTATGTTGCTCTTTATCTCCTAAGGGGAAAACCAAACATAACGAAGATGCACTAAAGTGTTGTTTCAGTCTAAAAAGCTACTAAAATACAGCATCATGTGGCTTCATATTTGATACAGTATGAACAAAACAATAAATTTTTCAGTTCAAGGTAAACCAGCAACGATCACGTTGAAAAAACAGAATTTTGCTTGCCAGGCCTCAAGCTGGAAGTATAGAAAGCATATTTCTATAAGCATATTTTTATGCAGAGATTCAGCAAATCTGATTATAAAACTATTTATACTGTGGCTTCCTAAATGATTTTTTCATTAGTCAGTTTTCAAAATAGAATCTTGTCTTAAAATATAGGCTGTCTCAGTTAGATAATGGAAAAATCCAGAATAAATAAATTATATCACCACTGAAACATATGAAGATCTGGAATATTCAGTCTGGTTTTGGTGTCCCAATTACAAGAAAATGACTGACATATTGGAGCAAGTCTAGCAGAGAGCCACCATGGAGATCAGGTTCTGGAACATATCATGGATAAAGAGGGGCTGAGAGATATGGTTCAGCCTTAGGAAGAGAAGAGTAAGGGTAGATCTTATTGCTATCTCCAAATACCTAACCAAGATTGTAGAGAAGATGCCAGACTTTTCTTGGAGGTGCACAGTGGAAGGGGCAATGAAAACAGGTTGGAACGTGGAAAATTCCTACTTGACACATGGATTTTTGAATTTTTATTTTTTTTTAACCATAAAAGTGGTTAAATATTGGACCAGCTTGCACAGAGCGGTCACAGAATTTCCATTCTTGGGGATTGTTGACACTCAGCTGGATATGGCCCTGAGCAACCAGCTTTAGTTGGAGGTTGGCCAAGATGGCCTCTGGAGGACCCTTCTCATCTGCATGATCCTATGATTGACTGCTCTGCTCCAAAATGTTATTTAGGTAATCACAAAAACTCACATTTGTTTTAGTTGCTTCTTCTGTGTCCACTATCTTGGAGACTTTTTTCTCGATTTGTTCTCACCCTATAGTTCCATGGCCTTGGAAACCACAGTCTGACTTTCTTACAATGGCTTCTCTTTTGCAAGCAGACGTAAATCTAGCATTGAAGGAAACAAGGTTAAGCTTCTCCTTTCTAAAGCTGGATAACTCAATCTTCAACTGTCACCAAATCGTCTATTTATGGGTTTGCTTCCAAGAAGCCTTACACAGATCCTTTCCTCTACAGTCTGACTCTACTCACAGTTTACAAAGAGAGGACAATTGTACAAGTTTAGCAAGAAGACACAGGTCCAAAAAGGAACCAGCTACACAAGTTTGATGTGCACAGCTTAAAATATCTGCAAAGAAACAAAACTTATCATTGTAAAAAAAAGAAACCTGGAATGTGTCACATTGATTATGCCTTTCCAAAATGGAGACTCCTTCTAAAAAATGCCAGTTATTGTTCAAAATTTTAGTAATGACTAAGACACTTGCATATGAGCACCCAAAACCCCAATCGACAGATTGACTGAGTACACCATATATACAGGTGAAAAATATCTTCCTTTACAAACATAAGAGATGGTTCCAAAGCTCAAATTTTGGCTTTAGAGCTCAAGACCTGCTACAGAGAGAGCCTGAGAAATTTGAAATCTGCTTAGGTCTCTTATCCCCCTTTTTCTATGTTTTTTAGGTTATTTGGATCTGTGATGTAGATGTAGGCCTGCCTTTACAACAAAGTAAACAGATATTTCAGCTTTTTTTTTACCATGGGGCTCTTGTTCTGCCATATCTAAATAAGATGCCAACAAGACCATAAATGACAACTGGAAGTAAATAAACAGTCTTGATTGGCTTTTTCCAATTTAAATAGTGTGGTGCTTCAACTGTCATTTAAAAATTAAGGTTTGTAGACTACCAATAGTGTGTCTAAAGCCAGGTGTGTCCACAGGCCAAAGGAGGACATTTATGCAGGTTCACAGCCAATGAATATCATAGTGGTGGGTTTGAGAGCATACACTTTGGGACACTACAGTAATGAAATTCTAGGATTCTCTTACCCTTTTTTCAATTTAACGCATTGACTGGATGCTCTAGTTTCACAGACCTGAGGTTTCAGTTCCCATCAGACATCCTCCTGAGGGACAGCAGGGGGGCAGCACCAATCTCTGCTCTCTGGTGACCTGTGACAGGATCCGAGGGAATGGCATGGAGCTGTGTCAGGGGAGATTTACGCTAGATATTAGGAAAAGGTTCTTCCCCCAGAGGGTGGTTGGGCACTGGAACAGGCTCCCCAGGGAAGTGGTCACAGCCCCAAGCCTGCCAGAGTTCAAGGAGCATTTGGACAACACTCTCAGGCACATGGTGGGATTCTTGGGGTGTCCTGTGCAGGGCCAGGAGCTGGACTTGACGATCCCTGTGGGTCCCTTCCAACTCAGGATTTTTTGTGAGTCTGTGATCTGGCAGATCTGTATGTTCCATCACAAATTCGATCCTAGGGCCCTCGGTCCCAGTGGAACAGCTGAGTGAAACAGCCATAAAAAGTATGCAAATACAGAAGTAGAGAAATACGAGATTGTCAGCAAGCAGTGCTCTGCAATTTTTAAATGTATACATATATATATGTAAGCATATATATATACACATATAGAGTATAGTTAGTTTTAAATCTTTGGAATAAACTCAATTTTTGTTCTCTCTCTCTTTCTTTCTGACCTTCTTTTCTTTCACTCTCTCTCTCAAGCTCTTATCATGAATATTACATCATTGTCCCTAAAAGATGGTTAGATTTTGGTCCATATTTCATGCCATATGGGCCAGACATCGTATTTCCCCCCTGTCCCCAAAGTGTTCAGTTGACAGTCACAGTGTTTTGTGAAAACTGTGAGGAAAACCAGCATCTTTCGAGTAAACTCAATCTCTCACTGGAACCAGAGGTTGCAAAATGCTGAGAATTCAAGTGCCAAGGATCCTGGTGACAGCTCTTAAACATCTATTCAGTTTCTTGTTTGCTCTTTTTTCCCTTTAGAGTATAGTTTTACCTCCCAAAACATAAATTAAGGGAAATATATAACAGTCAATGAGTCAAAACAGTCAAAGGGCAGTTGGCTAATACAGTATAAAAGAGCAGCAACCATTTGTGGACCACGTGCTATTTTGATTCATTTCTAGACACCTTGTAGGGATGGTCCCAGAATATACAAAATATACAACTTAATGACCACCTGCCTGCTTGCATAGGCCGTTTTTATGGTCCTAAATGCAGTCTTTGGAGTCAGGGCCAGTGTCAAATAGTTTCAAATACAATTTATGGCAATACATTTTTTTGTGTTTTTTTTTTTCCTTTTGTAATGAAGACTTTAATCCACTTTGAGCCAACGAAATCAAATTATCAATAGGACGGAAGGGTGAGCATGAGACCTCCACTTCTCCTTGATGGTTCACACAGTAGGCCAAAATGGACCTCTAGGTTAGTAATACTTTAGACCAATCATTTGGAAAAGGCTCACTGCTGTATGTAAAATCCCTTCCTTCCTTCACCGTTCACATGGTTACACTTTTTCATATAGGAGTGGCCTACAGTATCAACTTGATGAATGGAGAAGGAGGACTTTGATAATTTCTTTAAAAGGCTAATGCTGAATGAAGCCATTGTACTTGGAAGAGGTTCTCGATTTCCCAGTCAAAGACTGGAGCAGGAGTTTTGGCTTGGGGTTTTTTTGTGTGTATAAGATGCTCAACAAACATTAGCTTTAAATTAAAACATTCTGCAGGTGCTCTTTACACAAAGAAAAGTCTAATGTTTTAAATTGGTTAGTAGAACAGCAAGAAAAAGCAACATAATTCACCACTAAATCACCGTGGGTTGTGGCTAACATGCTCATATGATGTGGAAGGAATCCCGTAGTCATGCCTGTGTGGCCAGACCCAGACTGATATCCAGGTGAAGACAAGGAGTTCTGAAGATCACTTGTTTGTGGAGAAAAGAGAAAAAATGTTTAAGCTTCCAAACAAGCTTTTAAAGTTTTTTGTTCAAAAAATAAACAAGAAGTCCTAGCTATGGCAATAAGGTGAGGCTTACAGAGATATTAGGTGCTGTTTTTTAGGGGTTTATCCCTTGGCTACTTAGCCATCATGGCAGCAGCTTCCAGAGTCCCTAGTGCATATGTTGTGCAATAGCCAAAACAAAAATTAAAATAAAAACAACCAACAAAAATATAATCCTCCATGAAGTCTACATAAACTCAGGCCAAGAAGAGGATATTTGTGTCACAAGTGTCACTCCACAGTCTACTGCCATTAAGGCCACTGGTATTGACTTAAAAGGATCTCAATAGCTCAGTTCTAGGAAGAAGAACCAAAACCAAGACAGATCAAAGTGTCTGTGAGAAGTCTGATGCACTGAACATTAGGAATTCTCAAAGAACAAAAAAACCAAGAGGTTCATTTTGGCTACCAAACTGGGATTTGGTTTTCTAGGTCATTGGTTTCCCCCCATCTATTTAAAAAGGAAGTTAGTGCTACAAATATGCAACTTCAAGACAACATATTCTTCTACTGAGTTGCACTGAGAAGCAAGTTAGATAAGCCCCTCCTACTGCCGTCCACTGCAGGGAAGCCTCCTGTGTTTTCTTTGATTTCCGTTGGCAAAAACAGGAAACAAATCCAAGAGGGATGAAGTACTGTAAGCAATTGTTCTTTTCCACTGACTTCACCACTACACCATTTCCTCGCCTGCATCTTCTCCCATCCAGCTGGGGCAAGGCATAAAAGAACCGATGTACGTATTGAAGTATCACTGGGTGCAAGACAGTGTGAGCATGTGGCCCCTGTACAGAGGATTACACGGGAGCAAGTTCTCTTCTCCTGTAAGGTAGCACGTTGTAACTTGAGTTCCACTTTCATCTCACAACACTTAGCCCAGATGACATCTATGCCAAGCTGACTGATATTTAGATGTGTCTCTTCATGTGGAGGGCAAGGTGATCCGACCTGGAAAAACACCTGCAACATAAAGCAATCAGGAAATGAAATAAATATAGGATTTCAGAAAACAGGGTTTCTGCTCCTTCCTTGTTAAGTACAAGAGAAAATATATATCCAAGTTTAGAGACATTCCTTGAGTTATCCATGGATCGCCACCAAACTGTGTGATTGACCTCTGTGACCACAGAGGGCCAACTACCTTGTCTCTTTGGCAGCTAAAGAGACTACTTTTCTCCATTCTCTGTTCCTACCCCTCCCTCTTCTTTCCTCGAGTCAAACATCAGGGAAGAGTGCTCATCTATGCACCTATATTATAAAATCAAGTATTTAGTGTGTGTGTTTGCATATAAAAAATTAAATAAACCAAATTAGTTTTATTCAAGTACTCAGTAACATCATTTTAAAAAACTCCAGTTTTCTCAAGTGCCCAGTACCTGCAACAAGCACCAAAGTATGATGCTAGTTTTGAAAGCTGAATTCTCATTTCTAACTACAAATGGGAAGGAAAGCTGGTTCAGAGTTTGGAGGTTGACAATCCATCAGGCTACTTATCTCTCTCTTTCTCTCTACTGGGAATCTGGGTGCTAATATGTGGATGCTGATGAAAGCTATCTCCCTGAAGGATGTTGACAGAAGATAAAGTATTATGCTTATTTCGTAAGAGTGACAATTGAGAGACAGAGAAGGCAAGGAAATTGTAAATCACACAAGAAGAGTGGTAAACCCAGAAAAAGAAGAAGCCAGGACTTGAGCTTTCAACTTCTATTCTTTATCCACAAAGTCATTTTTTATAATCTCATAAGAAAACATAATGTTTTGACATTCTGAACATGTAGTTGGATCCTGATGAGATGGACTTAGAGCAGCAACTCTAGAGAGCTAGTTGAGTTTTGGGGCTGGTCTAAACATGCAGTTAATGGAGAATAAGGTAAAGCATGAATTTGAAATGAAGCATCTCTATTAACTCCCTTGCTAAAGGCTTATGACTGCCTTCTTCTGAAGTTACTTAATCCACTTGTGAAGTGAGTTAAGAAACTCAGAGTAAAACACACTTACTCCAGGAAAAGAGCAACCCCACAAAGAGTTAATCAGGAATTCGTATTCTAGAACAGCTGCCTTTTTTTTAGTAGGCAAACTGCAGGGCACTCAAAGCAGCAGGAACAGTAGCCCAAATTCAGGCACTTCACAGCACCAAGACATCAGAGTGATCAGGGGAATAAGTTCTCAGGAGTTCAAAGGCTTTTCTTACTTGTCATTCAATATATGCCTTACTCTATCAAGACTGCCAGTAAGCAAAAGTTCTTTGTTGACTTTGTTCCCATTAGCTATGGGATTGAAAGCACCAACCCATTTCACACCCACCATCACAGTGTCATTTAAGATATGTATGGCATGAGAGAGCAAACCACGGGACAAGCAGGCAGTGGTTCTGGCTGTCTACCCCACAGCCCAAAAATGGAGCCTGTCTGTCACAGTGGCAGGACTCAAGACACTTTCAGAAATTAAACTTCTTCTAGGTAATTCAAGTTGAGCACTAAAAAACAGGAGCTTTCCAAGTTCCCTGCAAATCTTGGTTTGTCTCCTTTCCACCCTAAGCCACAAGACACTGCCTTATTTTTTTTAAAAAACATCTACTACAAATATCACATAAAACCCCTCATGCCTATGGCTTTTGAATAAACTGGTTTTGTAGGCTCCAAGGGCACCATGAAAAGCTACTTCCAGAACAGACTTGCCTGACATGTCTTTTCACTGCCCTGCAGATTTAGAGTATAAAACACCCACCAATAATGGACAGAATAATATCCAAATGGCTTATTGTGAGCATCAGGATAGCTCATAGTCAGGCACTGAGTTATTTAAAAAAAACCAGTAGCTGAGTATTTTGTATTTTTCAGGAAGAAGAAGGTAAAAAAACAAACTGAACTACCCAGGAAAAAAAGCCAATACCGAAAGATAAAAAAAGAACACTCAGTCTAAAGGCAAATACCCAGAGGATAAACACCCTAAGAAAGCCTGAGAAAGAGGAGAGCTATAAAAATGAAGATATTTCAAATAGTTAGGGGGTGTTTTCTGTTCTGCTGGAAGTATTCCCCTGCACATGTTACCTATCTGCTTCTACAAGCGGAGATGAGTGATCAAGAGGTGCATTTCTAAGACAAAGAAACATTTCAATAAGGCAACTTTCACAAGAAAAGTCATATACTCATTTTCTATGAATGACCATAGCTCTTCTCATGTCAGCTCTTCTCTACTTACAGCTTACAAGGGGGTTAATACCTTCAGAATGGCAAAAACTAAAGACTCCTAAAGAGGATGGAGGCTGCATTCCTCCAAGGTCCTACATGAACCTCAGCAAGACAGACGTGAATCTGACAATGGACTTTGGGCTTTCAACACAGCAGGCTCCATACAGCCAAAATGCACCCTTGGACCATCATCTCTCTCACCAGTCTAAACTGAGAAAGCAGCGTGCTCTGGCTACAAGGGCTGCCAAAACAAAACAACAGCTTGAGTGGCTGCCAAAAAGGCATGCACCAGCTGGCACTTCAGTCTAGGACTAGTCATAAGACCAGTACCCAAACAGCATGGCTTTTCCTCTCCAATTGCCTCTACTACAGATGCAACACCGGAAAGTGTACGCTGAGTCACACCCCAGCAAGAGCTGTTAAAAATACAGATTCAATACATTGTTTCACATCAGTAACCACCATATTAGCATCTAGTATATTTTTCAGTCCTATAATATTTTATAGCTAATAAAATGGTACCATAATTGCTAGTTTATAGCTAATAAAAGGTACAATACTAACTTTTCACGTTCTTCCACTGACTAATTTGGTTAGTTCTATCTCTTAGTAAGGCTGGTGGATGTGGACAATTATTTTCAACAGTAAAACAGTCCCTACAAAATTTTTGCAGCTAAATCATGCTGTCAAAAAGCCTATTGATTAGTGGGCACATTTTTTCTTTCCTTCTGGGACTAAAGGCAGCAGCAGAAGAGGTTCCACAGGATAAACTGTCAAGGGAAACTCTTCTCTTCAAAAATTAAGAAACAGGAGCTTGCTGGTCTGTAGTCCTGCCCATGAGACAAGACCTTGCTCTGTACCTCTGGCTCTACAACATTTTCAGTTCCAGACCAGCTCTGCACATCATATGTGGGGACATCGCAGTCTTTTCCATCATCCATTCCTGAGTCCAGCTCTTCCTGGAAAGGACAGCTTACGCTAGAATTAGACATCCTAATTATAAAATTCATACAGTGATGTGTGACACATAAATTCCCTGCACACAAACATGATTCCTTCCTTTCTCTTTCTGTTCTATCTCCTTAGCAACACAATACTGCTCAGCACTGAGGCCTCTGAAGGAGAAAGAGGAAAGGTAAGTACAATGAGAAGAGAATATATTGCTCAGCCATCTTTCTTACCAGCTGTGGATTTTCCACTGTGACACGTGTTCATTCGAGTTAAGTGTGCTCTTAGCTTGCTGTCAACAAGGAAACCACATGCGCATGTGCACGCACGAGCAGAGAGGAACATACACCCCAACAGTCTGGCACTAAGCTGCTATCTCCTAAACACATATTTATGCTGAACAACTGAGTGTCACTACCCTGTCAAACTCTTCCCCTTGAAGTGCTGAGGGCTTGCACTGTGTGAGGAACAATCCTAGCTTGTGTTTCTGAAGAGCAAAATTCTTGGGGAATGCTAATGACCAGCATAACCCTGGTGTTTGGAAGGCACTAAGGACTTGTACACTGCTTTCCATATCCCTTTAGTTGATTCTCCTTTATCCCCTGCTGCCACCAATCCACACAGCATTTGCAGCACATACGATGTTAGTCAAACCAGTGGTAGTTTGCCAGCTATAACTAACCATGTAATCTGTGGGTTGCATAGTGTTGTGTTAGGGCTGGAGCAGCAGAAGAGAATCACGTCTTATCTCTTTTGTTATAAAATTGACCTGTACACAGAGGACATTCATCCCCCTTTGACAACAGCCAGAAGGTCAGACAGACAAGCACATCTGAAAACAGCCTTGGAAGGGAACTACAGCCAGACTGTGTGAACAACATTCCCCTTTGCTATTTGAATCACCCCCTTCATGCTCTGATTGCCAAGATACAGCCTTCAAATCTGAACAACAGGCATAGGTTTTGTGCTACATCATTTTTGTTAAAAGAGCTCAAATAGGCTCCTTAAAATGTAACAAGCTGGCCACATCTACTGTCAATAATGGTGTGTGCAATAAAGGGTAGCAGTTCAAATACAGAGAAATTGTTCCCCAGCTGGAACCCTGGCTCAGGAAGAGGCACCTTTAACATTGAAAGTCTGCCTAAACAGCTAAGGACAGTTTTAGGCTCATGTTTCAGTGCTCGCCTGAGGTGACATCTGCAATAGGTGGTAGTAGAGAGATCTGGGAATGAGAAAAGAAGGAAAAATAGTAGTATGGCAGAATGGAGCAAAAGAAGAACAGGCACTGCCACTCTACAAACTTGCATCAACTAAATGGGAGAGTAAGGACAAATCTGTCTCCTATCACCACACACAGATGGTATGGGCATGTAGTTTAACAGTGCACAATCCTCAGTACTCTTAACTTTATTAATAGTACTTTTCCTTCATCTACAGATTCAGCAGAAGAGCAGAAAATGCATTAGATGATTACAGGAATATATCTCTTGACTGCAGTGACTGAGTTTGCTGCCAAAGAGGAAAGCTAGATAGGAAGGGATAATATGTGGAGGGAGAATAATGAACACTTAACAAAGGGCTGAAAGAGATCGAGGAGTTGAAAATACTGACTGTATTTCTTTAGCTTTCTGCTAAAACTATTGCTTGTCCTGACACAGAAACCCTGGGGCTTTGTGTGTACATGTGTGTGGGTATTTGTGGGGCCACGATGGTTTCTTCTTCGGAGGAATGAAAAGAGAAAGGCAATGCTTTGCATCTAAAACAGAACATAACTGTTTTTCACAGAGGTGCTTAAACAAAAGCAGAACTGCAGAGGTCCCTACTTGGTTTATCCTGTCCCTCATTCTGAGCAAACAAAAGATAATCCAGGGATAAAACAAAAGATAATCCAAGAGGAAGCCCTCCGTGGGGGAAGGGGAACGGGAAGAGGGGAGACAAGGGCAGAAGAGCACTTAAGGAGATGAAGCTCTTGGAAAGGCAGGATGTGAAAATGATCAAATTTCCTTCCCATAAAAGGATGGGGTCTCTTGTTTATGTCCCACACATCCTCTCTCCACGCATATTCTCTGTTGGTCTGGTGTACCCAGAGGCTTCCTAGAGCCTTTATTGTATTACAAAACATTTCCTTATCACAGCCGAGAACCTTAGTGCTGCATTAAAAAGATGGGTAATTTTCTTAAGCCTCTTTTAAAAATATATATAAATAGGATTAGCTGGATAACATGTTCAGATGCAAGCACATTATTTGATTACTCAATAGTGGATCTAGGTTTCACCCAGGGCACTGCCAATCTTCAGCTGGGGGGGTGCGAGGGGGAGCAGTGCTCATTGTTCGATCCTGTCAGTGCTGTCAAAAGTCATTACAGGGCTAATTGCCTTTGCTCCACCCTGATTTCTTATCATTTGGGATTGGGGATGTGGAGAAGGGTATCCTTTTGGTTTTGTTTCTAAATTCAAAGAACCCAGCTTTCAAAAGCACTCAGCACCAAGCAAGGATGACCAGATTTTTCAGACAAGCTCGGTGTTCATTGAAGTGGTAAAAAACTGTAAAAAGGAATTGGCACTGAGTGGCCCTAACCGAGGCTCTCACTGGGAGCTGCTGGGTGCTCAGCTCACACCTCATTTCTGAGTGCCCAGAGGAAGACTGTTGCATGTCAGGCTCTTCAGGAACCTTGGCTCTGGGCACCTGTCAGGATTTTAAATCTGGGCCCACACAGAATGAAGGTGCAGAGTATTTCCCACTTCAAACAGATGTCAAGGGTGAGATTTAAAACTGTAAGAAAAGATTCACTAATTAGCAGAAATGCACAGAGATCACTGATCTTACACAAAACAACCTTATGAACTTGAACTCTAAGATATGTCTAAATCACTCTTGTGCTTTTCAAAGTGGTGCCCTTTTGTCATCTGTTATTGACTCTCCCCTGCTACATTCTGAGGGTTGAAACAGGTTGGACTCTGTGGTAAGAGAAGACAATGATCATACAGAAATTAAGTGCTTTTTTCCTACAGGTTTCCTATAAATTTGGGGCACAAGAGCCACACACACTCCCCATCCCTCCTGCCATACACTCATGTTTTTGTGAGGCCCATCAGTTTTGCGAGGCCCACCCTGCCAAAATGTGGGCAGCCAGCAGTGGTGCTCAGGTTAGTTCTGGAAGCAGAGCAAATAGAGGGAGCTCTACCTTTGTGAGGGCACCAGGCTCACAGGACCAGGAGACAGAAAGCTTTGGAGATGCTTTGTAGAGAGGTCCATCACTGAAATAGTCTAAGGCCCTTTGGATGTCCTTTCTGCTTTAAAAGTATTAATAAGAGCTGCTCTATGGACTGAATCCTGTGCCCACAACAGACACCAGCAGGGTTCAATCAGACCTACACCTAGTTCCACCCACATTTTTCTCTGTGCTGTGGGATGGAAACAGTTTAGGCTGCTTAGGAAGTATTCCCCATCTGCCAGCCTGCCTGGCCACCGAGGCAGAGAAGACAGGGGAAAAGTGGAGGGCCTCTCCTTGGTTCAGGGATTGAGGCAGTGGGACAGGAGGACAGAAGGGGCCTCTCTCTGCTGGGAGACAGGTCTCTTGTCTTGGGGAGCTGGCAACTCCATACCAGTCACAAAACTCTCCGTTTCTTGAACACCATATTAGGAAGCTGCATTACCTGTCACAATGGTTGCATTTAAAGGGCTTTGCACCCGTGTGCTTTCTGTAATGCCTTGTGAGCTCATCACTCCGTGCAAAACGCCACTCGCACCCTTCCCACGAGCACTTGTAAGGCTTCTCACCTGCAGAGGGGAGGAGAGAACAGTCAGTGTGGCAGCAGGATTACTGAGTACTCAATTTGCAAGCCCTCTGTTATCCCACCTTGCCTCTGACCCATTAGAGCAGCTTAGCCCATCACACAATTCATGGCCAGTGTGGGATGGAAACAACTTAGGGCTGATGATGTATTGTACTGAGGATAGTTCCAGTCCAAATTTTATCACTGCTAAAATTCTTGCACAATCTTATTTTCCATTTCTAACAAAACCAGGCAATTACCCTTCAAAGAAACCCTAAGAATGTTCCCAAATGTCTATGCAGCTGTGTGGCTGAAGCTTGAGTCTCAAACAGCTTTTCAGTTTTCTCTATCCTTGCCAGATGAATTACTGTGGTACTTGAGTGACTGTATTAACATCTGAACATTCTGCAGATGTGCACCACTCCAGAGTGACAACCACTACTGCATCGCATGCTTTACCCTGAGTCTATTTACCCCTTGCATGTTCCCCCCAAGCATTCATGCCTGCTTCCCCCAAGGACTGCACCTTCTTTGGTCGCCTCTGACAACAAAAACTGTTCCTTGGTTCAAGAAATCATGTGTCAGGCAGCAACTGCGAGAGGATACGTTTTTTCCTCTTTAAATCAGCTGGTCCTCCAGGTTTTTTGCACAACACCTTTATCAGATGTTTCTGCCTCAAAATATTAATGGTGCCACTGAAGGAAGTGGAACAGTGCAGTTGTAAGACAGGAGAGATTCTAGTCTGCTGGTAGGATTTGGACTCAATGATCCTTGTGGATCCCTACCAACTCAGGAACTCTATGATTCTGTGTTCACATCTACCTATCGTCTAATGCAAATCAGTCTCCATGAATCAAAGTCTGCCATGGTGTAACATCTGCGGAGTCTTAACACCTTCTGATGAAGAATTCCAAGGTCTCATGACTCCCTTTTTCTTATTCAGTGCACATGCATTGGTGTGCATTCAAATTTAATATCTTCCCCCCCAGGACAAATGCTCCAGTGCATCTCCTCCTATATAAACTCCACATCACTCTTCCCTATGCAATCAGGACCGTATGGATGCATTAGGAGAGAGCTGAGATAAAATGCAAACAAGAAATCACTTTCACTACCAAGCTTCTAAGATAGGAATTATAAACAGAGAAGGGATTATTACGTAATTTCTTAAAATTGCTAAGAAAGCGATCTTAAAAAACCCACCATGGACCACACTGAGGCTGCAGTCTGTATGACCCCCTAGGCCAGTCACACGAAACAATCACTTGACCACAGCAGACAGTGCAGAGACACAGATGTCTATATTTAGTGTGTCTATTCAGCAAGAAAAGGAGTGAGATCTGATTATGGGAGACCAATGTGTTTCGTGGTGACAAACTGGAGAGGCCAAAAAAGCAAGAAAAGTGATAAGGGCAAGAGAAGTGTATCAAAGTACATGAAAAAATGCCATTCTCACTCATGAGTGAGTTTCTGTGGACTTCTTTTGCACAGGCAGCTCTGCTGCCCAGTGGTCATCCCCCCCAGAGAGAACAGCAGAGTGGGTTGAGACCTTAATTGCAATTGAGTCATTTTACTGGCCTCTGAGAAGCTTCTTTGGCTCAGTAGTTCAACTGGGGTGAAGCACTGAAGAGGGGGTAGCAGCTGGCAAGACTACACCAAAATATCCATTTGTCCCACAGTCCCTGAATGCAGAAAGGCCAGCCTGGATGTCTCTGTTGTGTGTCACAGTCCCCCATGGGAAAATGTCCAACAGGACAACGGACTGAGCCAACAATAACACTACCCCACTTAGAATTGCCTGCCTGGTCATCTCTGCAGACTTGCTTCTTGTTCTTTTACTCCTTGAATAGGATTTCTTCAGGAAAATAAAAAGCAAGAAACTTCTTGTCAGTGAGCCAAGTGCTAGTGTCTTATTTCTGGGCTGGCTACTCAACTGTAACTGAAACACCGTCACCAGTGTTGGCCCCAAATGCTAGAACTGCAGTTGCAGCACTGTCCCCATTAGCCCTTGACACCCTACCTGGCATCCTGCATCTGCTCTCCTCAGAGAAGAGGGATTTCCCCAGCCCAGGTTCTTTGCCTGTGATGGTGCACCGGTTTTGTCTGAACAGTTCATGCATTATTTTTAAAAGCTGTCAGTAAATAAGCCTCAATGATAACTCAGCTTCCTTGGTTCTCTGACGCTCTCTAGTGCCTACATTAGAGTGGAGACAGCAAGGCAGACAAAGTGCCTTGCAGCACATTTGCTGCACATGCTGCAAAGCAAACGCAGAAGATGACTGCTCAGCCAAATCTGGCAGGTACAACGAGTCTGAAGGATACAGTCACCTACAGAGCAGAAGGGTGAAGGAAAAACATCTCGGGCTTTCTGTGAAATTATTACGCTATTGGGACTGAGGTGGAGTTTGGCTTGTTAACATTTGTCAGGAGCTTTGAAAATGTACAGTGCTATACATAGGTTACGAGAGACAGAAATGCCAGGCACGACTACTGGTAAACCCACAGGATGCCACACATCTCTGTTACTTGCTGCAGGGACTCCTCTCTCAAATGTTCTAGCTCTGGCCTTGCACAGCCCTGAGCTGAGTTTTGTTTTCAGATGCTTTTCCTCTGTAACCCAAGCCCTGTTCCACAAAATGTCAGGCAGTACTTCTTTGTGCTCCCTACAGCCTGCTGGCATACTGTGCTCCAAGTGGCACAAGATAAATGCAAAGGAGCACAGTGACCTTTAAAGACACGTCAGACAGCTCCTTGACCCAGAGACCTCAAAGAGGTTAGATTACCTGCCCTCCTGCAGCTACTCAAAAGCACATAAGGGAAGGGAGAGACCTGCCTATCTCTGCACGTGAAGACTAAGAAAAAACCGCTCCTTTAATGGCTGCTTTCACCTTACGTGATGATGAAACAGAAGTGTATCTTGCCAAAGTGAACATATGTAGATGAGAGTGAAGAAGGAGGGTCCTCCTGCCTCACTACTGGCAATAGCAGGGAGAAAAAATGGGAAGGATCCTTTCCATGTGCTAGGCTGTTGTCGCAGAGCATTAGTGAGAATAAAAGAATAGATGATGAATTCCCTTCTGCTGAAGGCAATGGCAAAACTCCCACTCAATTCTACAGGACCAGGATCTCACCCTTTTTAAGAAATTAATTATGAACTTCAAAATCCACTGAAAAATAGCAATATCAGAAAGCTGTGCCACACTGACTTTTTTCTAATTCCTCAAATTAATAACCACACTTAAAACCCATGCCTGCAAGCCACTCCCAGGAAGGAGGCTCTACTCCTTAGGTCACCTTTATTCAACACAAAGATCTGTGCAGTCCTTAAACAACTACATAAATCCGCATTTATATAAATGCATTCAATGGAGGAGGCAATGGTCATCCAAAAAGAAGCTGATACCTGGGTAGGCAGCTGTTAAATACTCAGCTCTTTCAGTTCAGAACATGCTCCACACCATGGGGCCGGTTCAGATTTCACACATCCACAAATGCACCTGGGAAGGGCAGGCAGCCAGCAATGCAGACATATGTTCAAGAAGTGAATTATGCAATTTTCCGAGATGAGCACTAGTGTTAAAACAATGAGCCATTTTCTTATGGAAAATCTAGGACTGACCCATAACAGTGGCTATCAGCTTTCTCTAAGCTTTTCTCCTGGGAGGTGGAGATGCTACCTAGTGATTTCAAGCTTCCTGACCACATTCTAGTTTAATGTGCATCAGAGAGCAGCACAGCGCAGTGAAGGTGAGCTGCAGAGTGAAACAGTGGGTCTGCAGGACCCAACACCCGCACCATGTGCGTTTGAAAGGTGTTATTCCTGTCTAGCCACAGCCTGGTCCTGCGGCCTGTCCACAGACGAAGCGTACCACGTGTGCATTTGCAGAGCACCTCCTGGGATATGCCATCCAAAACCACATCTATGCTTTGGCCACGTTGAACCAAAGCAATGAATGGGGGCAACCAAAGACTCATCTCAAAAGAGGTCACTTGATCATCAGGGAACACACACATAAGACACATCCTGAGCTGCCTGATGAGGATCCCCAAGGAGCAGCCTGTGCACGCCTGCCACAGCAGAGAGCAGTGTGCTGAAACCTACTGGTCTAGAAGGACCATATCACCAAAAAAGCGAGTGGTACAGAAACACTATTAGCCCTTCAGATATACTGTAGTGTCTCAGTCCATCGTGACGGCATACTTCTGCAAAACAGACTCTCTTCATTGTGGCTGTGTCCTGTGGTCCATAGCATATTTAATCTTTTCATGTTCCTGGAGTACATTTTATGCCCTGAGACTGGGATGCTCCTGGAGTAGGCTCTCTATTCCACTTCTGTTTATGGCACCTCCCACAACCTAGTTCTTCTTCTAAAAGTACCCCTAAAGCACACTTCAGTACAGTCAGGCACTCCATCCAGGTAAAGACCTTTGAAAATTTATGGAAAACATGCAATAGTGAAGCTGGAATTATGAGTCATAACAGAAAATTCATCAGACTTTGGCATCCCTGAAATCAGGTCACTATTTCTTTTGTGACTAAGATAAATGCAAGACTAAATATTAGGCATCTAGTTACAAAAATATACAAATGATTGGTACGGCTTTTTCTTGAAAGCCAAAAATTTATCATTGTTAAGTATGAAAAAGCCAAGCACACAATCCCATTTACACTACTGTGGTAAACACATGCTAGGTTTTCAGCAAAATATGACTGATAGAGCTGGGCTGGTTCTGTGAACACCACACTTGTCCTTGGGACTTCTCCCTCCATTTTCCAGCCTCAGGCAGTCTTGGTAAGCTTCATCTCATACAACTTTATATATTGAAATTGCCATCTATGGTTCTTTTTCAAGTTAATGGAGAGGCAAAGGCATGTGTGGACTCTGACATATCAGTCATACTGGGATGGGAGGTGAATTTCTCTCCTTTGATGGTGCAGAGGGCTAGGAAAGCAGCTCAGCTGCAGGCACCTGTTATCTCTGCTCTCCAGGCATAAACCAGCAAACATCAGGTTTTCTCTCCGACATATACTTAGCTTGTAAACCCCGTACAAGCCTTTGCAATAAATATTTCCTCACAAAACACAGCAATGGGGATGTTGTCTCTTCTCAACATCCAGAGACCCCCTGTCCTTGCCACCTACATCCCGCAGGTACCCTCTAGGTCCCGGGGACATTTCTTTTGTATAAGGAGCACAGCAGCATTTGCTACAGACATCTCACAGAGGCTGTTTCAACAGAGGCATTAGTTGAAACATAGGTTACAGGATGAAGAGTAGGTACATAATCAAGATCAGCTGAGGACATGATCACAAAACTACAGCATACAATGAGAATATTATAATTCTTATTATTTATTGCCAGCCCCAAGGGTTAAAAAGTCACGAGTCTACTCTTCCATAGAAATAATGAGATTTTAAAGAAGAAAACAATACTATTTAGAGATCATTTGCCTTCTGCTTTCTAGATAACCTAGGGCCATGATTTTAAACTTCTCTTTGCAGCCTTGCAGGCTAGAAGATTTATTATGAAACACAGAGGAAGAAGTTTGTTCTCTATTCCCTGAATTTCAACAGCAGGGATTTTAAGAAGAAAACTCTCCAGATTTTGGGACGTGAATGATAAGATCACAGAGTTCCAATGCTGTAGGGTGAAATCCTGGCTCCATCCAAGTCATTGGAAAAACATCCATTAAGGCTCGAGTTTCACCCTATATCTTTACAGAATTAAAAGTAAACAAAGATATTATGATTATACATCCATATCTATTTCTTTATGCCTCCCCTGCACCCCACTTTGAATACCACACCACAAACATATGTTGATAACAGGCACTTAGTAAAACCATCAGGTAGCTTAAGCCTGGAGTCCTGCAGTGAACTTCAGAGGAGAATCACAGTCAAAATCCTTGCTGATACTTCTCCATGCTAAAATTTGGTAGTGTCATGGGACTCCTTGTGTCAGTATGATGAATTTAGCAAAAGATGCTTAAAGAAACTGAGGGGAAAACCCCACATTCTGTCTGTATGCACATTTTGAAGGCCATTCAAATAAGACATTTGTTGCACTATGTTTGAAGAGCTCCTTAATATGATGTTACGTAGCTACACAAAGCTGGCATGCAAAAGTGTGTTTAAGAAAACAACAGAAAAAAATCAGCATATGTTCTAATTGACTGCGAATTGTTTACATATAGTTTCAGGATCCAAAAAAAAGTCATCTGAAAGAAACACAAATATTTCCTTCCTTTTTAAAATCTGTGATTTAAAGGCTATTTAAAATGAAACTAATTCTAAAAGTCTCAGTGTCTAAAAATATATATTGAAAGACAGCTTCAGCTACACCTGTTTTAAGACTGGCGTTCCTGAAGAACCAGACAAACTGCAAAATTATAACTGAAAAAAGAATTAAATGCAAGATTTCTTGCCTGGGTTTTTCCTATAAGGAAGCTCTAGGGCCTGAGCTGCGCGAAGAAATGTGTGAAGAATCAAGTAGTGCCACGGGCTTTGTTAACAGAGCGTTTTGATAACTTTCCTTGCTACCCTTCCTGAGAAATCCTTTTGGGACCTGCTGTTCCTGGGCTGGTGAGTGGGACCATGCCACTGCAGCAAGCATCGATGTCACTGCAAGCTGACCCAAGGCACCCTTCAGAGGCCCGTGCCCATGGCGATGTTGCCAGTGCAGACACAAGTCACTCAGAAATGCCAGAAGCTGGTGTGCTTTCAGGAGAAGCAGCCCCCCAGATTGCCTCACAGAGAAATGCCAGGCAGGCATTCCTATTTGCCTTGCAGTTTATTATGAAAGTCTGCCTCAGCACAACGGGACGCCTAATGTGGAACATCACATTAACAATATTTTATATTTATGTAGCACTCTTCATCTCCAAGGGTCCCTGAGAGCTTTACAAGCTACATACATGGCATACCAATGAAGCCAAGCCATAATTCTTCTAATTAGCTGAACTTCAGCACACAGCACATGGCACAACAGAAAATGTTACTGGTCACTCCTCTCTTCCTGTGTAAAGAGCTACATGTTATTTAATAGAAACATGTTGCAGAAGGACTCCTGAAAAATGAAATATAACCAGATAGGTCTCCTTAACACCAGTGCCTGTCCTCCCTCATTACAGACATACTCTTTGTCAAATATGAGACACAGAAGAGGAGTTGCCCCAGACCTGCTGCTTGTTAAATATCTCAACTTCCACACCAGATTCAGCATGTTGCCATCACACGGCTCAGGCAGCTGCTCTGAGAAAAGCCAGTGAGCAGCTGCAGTTCAGCGCACAACAACATCACTCTCTTTTTAAGATTAATAAGTTCATTTCTTTAGCAAAAAGGAAGAGCAGGCTATTTAATACATACATCCTCTGGAGATCAATGCTACATCTAAGCGTATGTGCGTGCAACCCATCAACCAGTAAAACTAATTACAAAAATCAATTTCAGATACTTTTCTGAGCCTTTCATTCCTCAATATACTCCTAATTGATTTTTGTTGGAGAATAGGAAGCCTAATTATTATTTTTATTATAAAAAGGAATGCCGGGGGGGGGTGGGGGTGCAATGGTCAGTGCTTAACTGGCTCACCAATGTTTTCTACTTGAAAAAAAGAGAAAAAATAAAAATAATTTTAAAAAGGCATTTTATTCACAGTTTTGCCACCTGCTGGAAAGATGGAAAAGCCTTTGAAAGGGTGACAAAGCACAAGAGAAAAGCTGGCAGAAGACAGTATGGGGCAGAAGAGGAATGTGACTGGATTGTGAAACACACAATGTGAGAAGGTTGTACCTATTTTTAGATGGGCAGAGATGATCAAGTGTAAAAGCAGTACATTTCCATGAATGATGTACAGCTCCTTTGATCCTAAAAGGTCAGCAGTGCCCTTACAGAGAGATGGTTCTGATCATATCTATATTAGAGATGGGGGAAAAGAGGTTAAGAAGCAAATCCAATGTCCAATCAGTCTTTCTACAAACTTCAAAGCTTCGGATTAGTCCCTAAGGGCCTTGCCAAAGCTTGTCTACTGAGCCAGCAGCAGTCTTTAGCATGTAGCCATTCAGGACACAAAAAGAAACGAGTTTTTGCAGCATTATGTCTTACACACACATAAGCACCTAGCACACATCCACAAAGCCCACTTGTCTAGTTGAAAAGCAGAGAAAAGCAAAGCATGTAGTAACATCCAAAGAAATGGAAATATTCCATTTTCTTCTCAACTTAAGAGGATTCATTTAACAAGTGCCCACTGACATCCATGCTGAGCCCTAAAGGTGGGGAGGAATGTCATGCTTTATCTCCCTGGGTCTATGCAAGACTCCCATCGTCAGTGATAAAGCCTTCGAAATTTGATCTCCGTTCAAACCCCTTCTCTGCAGCTCTTCTCTGGAGGAAGCTCCTGGATGGTGGGGAGCAGGGCTGGGGGACAGATGCCGGCGCCAGCCCAAGCATACAACCCACACTTCTACCCCATTAATTGCCTGCACATCATCCCCCAGTCGGGCCCTAGGGACAGCAGCAGAGCGACAGGCCCAGGCGGGCACCCGGCAGCAACACCAGCAGCAAAACTATCCAATTAAGGCTCCAGAATGAGTGGGGGGTCGGGGGAGGAAAATGAGAAAAGAAAAACCAAAAAAAAAATAAAAGGAAAAAGAAAAGAAAAAAAAGAAAAGCGAAAAAGAAAAGAAAAAATAAGGATGGAGTTGCTTGGCAACAGGAGGGCAGAAGCAGCTGTGCAGCAGGTCGGGCTGGTACCCAGGCAGGCTGGCCCATTAGCGCCCCGCATCTCATGCATTTTGTGCCGGGGTCTCCTAGTAACAGCCTGCGCACGCCAGGCTGTTGCGCGCCTCCCCTCCTCTCCTCCTGTTTCTCCCCATCATGCGAGGCATCACTGTTTGCCCTAATTACACGTTCTCTGCTGCTTCAAGCTGCCATTACTTCGGTCCCCAGAGAAGCAGCAAGAACTTTAAAAAAAATGTCCTCTAATAAGGGCTTCCAGTTTCAGATTCTGTGGAGCTCTGTGAGCTCAAAGATGCAAGGTAGCAGCAGCAGAAGGAACACATGAAAAAGGAAAAAGATTCAGCAGTTCAGTGGGTCAGATTTTTCCAGGACCCTGAGACATGTTTTTCCCCTTTGTTTTTTGTAAGGTATCTCAGAGGGTGGACAATGAGACAGCCCTTTAAGGAACATGGCACAAATTTACATCATCTGGAGCAGTGTATCGAAGACATCCGCATTTTAGGTCAATAGTTTCTGAGAAATTCCAGACTATATATAAAGGCAAATAGGCCAGGAAAAATATGAGACATATAGGGCCTAGAACTGATGAAAAAAATAAAGAGGAACAGACTCCCCCTTTACAGATACTAACACTTTAAATGATTTTGCTCCATATTTTTGCTAAAGAATGTGAGGTTTGCTTATTCAAACTAACTATTGCAGTGTTGATGTTTTTAAGCATTTATCATCTTCTCCCTTTTGCCACTAAAAAATCAGAGAAAGATGACCAAAAAACAATGCAGACTGGCAGAGACAGCACAGGAATAAAACACAAGAGGAAAAGAATATAAATTCCTTTCTCTTTCCCAGTTTTGTCAACAACAAAAGTGGAAAAAGAACCAAGATTTCAATCATTCAGATACTGGATTTGATTTGGGGGTGGATGCAAAAGGGAAATAATGTGCTTGGGCTTGAAGAATACACTAACAAGTTCTCCGTGTGAAGGCTGCCCTGGTGTCAAGGCAGAGCTACCTACATGGTGGTAGGCATGTGATGTCTAAAGGAAATCTTATCCTTCCTGGTGCTTTCTCCCTGTTCTTGGGCCGAGGTGGCAGGCTGTACTCGGCAGCGCAGGAGCTCCTTGCTGCTTTACACTGAGCAGGGCTCAGTAAAAAAGTCTTGGCAACACTGCTGGGCAACCCTTGGTGAACGAAGCACACTAGTCTCAAGAGCACAAGGCACTCAGTAAAGATAATTAATTTTACCAGTTAGGAAGGCACAAATGATTATTTATCCTTAGCTCTAAGGTTGGAACCTGCCCAGGTCATTCATGCTGCCAGGTGAATGTAACTGAAGGAGAACACAAATGTATTATGACATTCCATTGCTGGGTGACTCTGCATCGTCAGGGAGAAAATTTAAAAAATAAATAGGTTTTCTGTATGAAACATATTTGCTAACTCACATTCATAGCCAAACAAAGCCCAGGAAAAGAATCACCTTTGGGATTCATGGGTTTTGCAAAGCATTAATGATAAAATTTTATCACATATCACTCATACGGGAGTTTACATGAGATTATAGCTTAATCCACTCAAGTTAATTTTTACCCAGATATTCACAGATAGAAATCTTCTACTCAAAGACTGTTTTCCACTATATAGGCCAAGTTTTCAGCTAAGCTTGTTACACTGCAGATAGCTCTTTTCTCCCTGCCTCTCCCCAACACACATACCACATTCTCCTACAAAACAAATATTTTTCCTCCAATATCTAAAATAACAAACAACCACCACACTGGAAAAACACCAAATGTGGAAAATTTCACTCTGAGGAAGGAAAGGTTTTGCAAAGATACAGGTGGCCAACAAGACTATGTACAAATTAAAGTTTATAATAACTAATCTATTAGGATCTCTCTGTGTGTGGTAAGAGTCCAGAGGTACAGAAGGAAGGAATAAATCCCCGCTAAGTCTCTGAACGTGCACTGCCATACAGTGAGTACACCTTTTATTTCAGAATTCAGCTGGCCATCAGCTTTTATCTTGAAGCTCACACTTGTCATGATTAGCTTAGCCAGTATACCTGCAAATGTTTTTTCAGCATTCAGTTTTTGTAGCCCCAGTTTTCAGTCCTGAGTTTTGAAGGCCAGACACATCTGGACACCTATCTGCAAATGGGGACTGCCAGGATTGCAAACTGGCCTGCAGTGTTTTAAAGGTTTTGATTCTTACCAAGCCTTCTTCTCATGTATAGAGCTAACCAATGGGAAGATTTTGGTTCTGCAGTTGTTGTCCTGAAACAGGTTCTTTCAGCCCGTGTGCAAGAAGTTGATCCACACACAGAGCTGAGGTGTTTATTTACAGTTCTATGCAGAAAGGGGTGCTGGGTGACAAATCCACAAAGCTAGGTGTAGATTACCTACTGCTTTAGTGAGAATCTGAATCACCACACATATTAGGAAGGGAGTAAGCCCCTTTGAAATTTTATATGGCAGACAGTATCCAATTGATATAGTGTTGATGAAAGGTGATCAAATGTGAAAGGTAATGGTATGTTAAGAAATTATCTGTTATCTCTCTCAGGTCAGTTTGTCCAAGCCTCTGCTCAGGTACGGTTAAGATTTTTGTCAAAATGCTTGAATTTCTGGATTTCCTCTTAACATGTGTTGCCACTTTGCCCTCAAGAGAATTTTGCACAGAAATGTGTCATGGCTGCCCAGCTGGGACACAGCACTGAATGCAGTTGGGACGGAGTCCAGGCACAGCTCCCAGCGCAAATCATGTGGGACAGTCTCGCTTTGCTGCTGGGCTCGGTGTCTGCCCGCAGGCACAGCAGTGGGAGTAGCAGGTTTCAAAATCCACCTGCCCACGTCGTCCCAGCTCAGCTTCACTCTTCATCGCCTGCCGGCCAGGCAGAAAACACCTTTGTGACACCACAGGGCCTTGTGTGACAGCGGCACATGATGTCACAGTGGCAATAGTGCAAACACATACAAGCAGGTCCTCCCAGCTCTGCCTCAGCCTTCACTGCCTGCCAGATGAGCGGAAAATGCCTTTGTGACACCACAGAGCCTTGTGTGACAGCAGCCCACGACGTCACATCGCCAACATGTGCAAGCACCTATGGACTGGGAAACCACTCAGTTCACGTGGTCACTGCCTGAACTCTGATCAAGGTGACAGGCCAAGGCAGCTGCATGTCAAGATTTTATCCTTGGGAGAGACCACGATGAGGCTCATCCTGGTGGTCTTCCTGACCATGGTGCTCTACAGGCTGTCTCTGTCACCCACTGTCGTCAAGTGCATGGTTGAAGAATGGATCAGTAGCATCGACCCTTGCAATCCCCAGGACTGGGTTAGGGTCAGGATGGACACCGTTCCCAAGGGCCCAAAGAAACCACCTATTGTCACCAAGACCATGTCTGCTGAATGCTCCAGCACCATTGCCCTTTGTAATCCCCAGGATTGGGTCAGGGTCAGGACAGATATCGCTCCTGAGGGACTGAAGCAATCACCCGTTGTCCCAGAGAGTGCAGCCTCTGACCTGCTCTACCCTCTGTGCCAGATTTGGGACTACCTTGCCAGCTGACATGGCCAGGATGCTCTGTACAGCCCAGCAATCTGTGGGGCTGCTCAGCATGGCTTGTATTGCCTTCTGCATCTGGAGAAATGTGAAGAAACCTCAGGGACAGGGAAGGGAATGGATGTCCTCATCTTCAGTAGGGACTGAAGATGCTGGGAAAAGAGCACCTCCAGGTGATCCAAACTGTTCTACAGGATGGAGGCCGAAACCGGCCTGCTCCTCAGGGCCATGAGGCTTTTCTACCACCTTCACCTCAAAGAGCTCTGCTGAACCTACAGACGAAGGACACTTGACAAAACAAACAAGATAAGGCCAGATTATGAGGAAAAAACAATCCCAACTCATCAAACTAGGGAAAGTGTAATTCCAGCAGAGAGAGATCACGACCACCAACTCACAGCACATCGATTCAAGAAACCCATCAATTCAAAAAAGACTGAGCATGCAGACTAATTAGCAAAAGAAGCAAATAATTTAACCAACGGAATATTAATTAATGAACTATAACTTGTAGCCAAGGAATATTAATGCCTTTGTTTCTGTTGAATGTTGTGTGGGAGTGGCTAGACCGATGGAGAAAGACCAGTTGGCAGTGCAGAGGTAACCCCATTTGGGTTGCTTAATTGTGGCAAGACATCGCTGCCTGGGCAGAGAAGTTGACTGTGAAAGTTCATCACGTACATGCACATGTACCCAAGAGTCAGGCTACTGAAAAACATTGCAACAACGGACAGGTGGATCGGGCTGCCAAGATTAAAGTGTCTCAACTGGATCTGGACTGGCCAAATAAGGGTGAATTATTTCTGGCTTAGTAGGCCCAAGACACCTAAGGTTATCAGGGAAGAGATAAATATTGATGGGCTCGTGATCAAGGGGTGGACTTATCCACGGACACTATCTCCCCAGTTATCCATAACTGTGAAACGTGCTGCGATCAAGCAGGCCAAGTGGATAAAGCCCCTGTGGTATGGGGGTTGGTGGTTGAAATATAAATATGGGGAGGCCTAGCAGACTGAATACATCACTCTCCTGCAAACCTGCCAAGGCAAGCACTACATGCTGACAATGGTGGAAACAGCCACTGGATGGCTGGAGATATATCCTGTACCTCACGCCACTGCCCGGAACACCATCTTGGCCCTTGAAAAGCAGGTGCTGTGGCAACATGGCACCGCGGAAAGAAATGAAGTAGGACAATGGGACTCATTTCAAAAACAGCCTCATAGACACCTGGGCCAGAGAGCACAGTATCATATTCCCTATCATGCATCAGTAGCTGCTGGGAAAATTGAACAGTACAATGGACTGTTAAAAACCACATTGAAAGGCTTTATCAATTGAGCGGGCCCTGCCCAGTTAAAGCCTGCACGCACTACAGATGGGGATAAAGTCCCCATGGTGCATATGAGGAATAAATTATTCGGGAAGACAATTTGGCTTAGTCCTGCCTCAAGCAAACCTACCTGTGGGATTGTTTTTGCTCAAGGACCTGGGTGCACTTGGTGGGTAATGCAGAGGGAGGGGGAAACGCAATGTGTACCTTGAGGGGATTTGATTTTTGGATGATAACAGTCTGTAATGTTTAACTGTACGATATTGGTTGCTGAATGCCACTGCCACTGTATGCCATAACTATCATGGACAATGAGTATGGACTGATCCAGATACACCAGCTGTGAGCTCCCAACACAGCTTGCAACCACCCAACTACACACCAGCCCTCTGTGCACAGAAGTGGAAATAAATCAAATACCTCAACTTTGTCAATGTACTGGCCTCTTGCACACCAGGTGAAAGAAACTGTTTCAAGACAACACAGGGACACAAAGATTTTGGTCACTCTCAGAGACCTGTGGATAAAGCAGGTCCCATGCAGTAGTTTGTTACCCGCTTTCTGAAATGGCTGCATTATTCTTTGAAACTGCCCTCATTTGACATCCTTGTCTCTCCTTCATTTTGATCTAGTGCTGCACATTACCATTCACTGCTTGCCATGTGGTATTCAATTGACTTTTGAGAATGGTGTAGGACAGAAGTTTTCTGAAGACACAAATACACACACTTTCTCCAAAACTGCAGCAAAAGAGAGACAGAAATTTTTATTCATGAAATCCACTCTGCATTCTTTGCATCAGAAATTTCCCTTTGGCTATCTTTAAGTACACTTTTTCAGCCATGCTAATGCAGGCCTGGCTGGTCTCCCTACTTGCAGTTGGTCTGTGCTATACGCTGGGCACCACCTATGCCATGGTACCCATGGTTTTATTTGGGACCCCACCACCCTTGGCAAAAGTGTGGGCGCCTTAGCTATATTTAAGTTAGCTTCCATGAAGCCTTGTAGTTCATCTGCTCCTGCTTGCAAGTTGCTGCTGCTGGTATGTAGGTATGTGGACTGTGTCCACATGGGGTGTGAAAGACAGGCTCTGGATTAGGAGACGTCCATCGAGGCTGCTGGCTGCTTGCCCAGATGTGACTGAGACTCAAAAGCTCACACTGTGCTTAGGCTAAACCTGATTTTGAGACAAGAGGTAATGTGCTTGGCTTTTCCTGCCTAGAGCACTTCAGCTCTCCCAGTCTGCTTAGGCCCTGCTCATCCAGCATGCCCACCTTAGCCTAAAACAGCATTTCTGAGCACACATCTCCAATTCATGCCTGGTGTGACCTCAAATACTTCAGAAGTGATGGTGCTTTGGACAAACGGACAAGAAAATCATAGCTTCTCATTGTTAATTTGCCAATCATATCCAGTGTGGGACAGCAGCAACACAAAGGGAAATTGGCAAAAGACAAATTGGTGGTTTTTTCTTTGAATATTTCTCTGTGAAGTCTATCATTCATCCACTGGATGGGTGCTTCACGAGGGCTCAGGAGTGGATGGATGAGCATAGAGAAAACACTAAATTACAAGCTAGAGAAGGCTCCTCTCCACTTTACCAAGGCAGACTGCCATAACACTTGGTGCACCTGCACTTTCTCTCCTGTAGCTGCTGAACAGATAGCAAACATCCCTTTCTAGGTCTATCCTGAGCCAGAAATCTTCTCACGTGGTAAGCAAAAAAAACAAATAATACCTATTTACAGTTTCAAATGAAAACAATAAGACTGTATTGTGCTATTGGTTTGGCAAATGATGGAGCAGAAACACGGGAGGTCAGAAACCTGAGCAGAACTCAGGTACTGACAATCAAGCAGTGGATGGACATCACTGGTGTCTTAAATGGCAAGGGCTGCTTTTGGCAGGGGCCATCCTCCTACCGCCTGAGAGGTTCTCAAAGATTGTTTCCTAAGCCTAAGCTCTTGCTGCATTGAAATGAGGCTCTGACCTTCCACAGTGAAATCACAACAGTCCCTTCCAAACTTGCCAAACAGCTAAAAGGCTTCAAAACCAGAAAGTTTTAATGAGCTCATAATCAGGTTGACCTCATTTTAACCAGCTTTGATGAACACTTCTTATGTTTTTACACAAAAAAACTTTAAAAAATCCAACACCACAACAAAATACATCTTTCCATTCGGGAAAAGCAACTGTACCCCCCAAAAAAATCCAGCCCTGAAAGGTCTCCTCATACACCCTTCCTCCCTCAATTCCCTTGCTTTCATTTCCAGTGGCAAATTCACCTGTTGCTTCAGGTGCTGTCATGGGAGCTTGAGCATCCTCCACGTCCGTCCACATCCCCTTGGCAGACTTTAGCCCTGCACACAGGTGTGGACTCGCCACAAAGCTATAGGTCTCTGTACAACAAAAAATCTTGGGCTTTGAATTTAATTTCTCCTATGCTACCTATACTGTTCTCCCAAATGCTTTTCCCTAAGTCATTATTCAAAGTCTTGCATCCTGCAGAACTGATGCTGTACTTCGCTATTTGTTTTTTCTTTCTCCTCACTGGCTCTCTGCTCATGGGTGCTACCACATAACACAGTGCAGCAATGCAGCTTCCCATTTATGTGGTATCACTGACACAGAGAGTCTTTATTTTTCCTATTATTCCTTTATTTTATATAAATCTTCTTTATCTATCATCCAGCCTAGTCTCCTCTATTTTGTCTCTTCCAATAAGTTCTAAATTCTGGATATTTCCTCTTCTATCTCCAACACTTGGAGAAAGTTCTTCCCTATTGTTTTAAACCCCATCTCAAAAACCTTCTTGTTGGTTAATGCTCTTTCTAATCTCTTGCTTCTCTCATCTTTTTCTTTGCAAAACAAATAGTAATTTGTTTTCCTGCAGGGTGGATTTGTTTGTTTCAGTTACTCTCACCCAGCACTTTGGATCAAAGAACTATATAATTTAAAATAAGATGTCCTGACAATGTGAAACAAACCACACTTGAATAAGTGCTATCTAAGATTGCACATAGGCTCGTAGCATCCATTTAGGTGGGTATTTCCCACCAGTTTAGGTCTTAGAAACCTAAATATAGATGTGAGGTGCCCAAATGCTATTTCTCAGACTTGAGCTTAGGTTGTATCAAAGCCTGATTTTAGATGGATAAATAATAAAAAAAAAAAAAAACCTGAACCTTCTGATACTCATAAAATGCAAACCCTAGCAGAACCCCGTAAGGGTAATATTTTTATCATTGTCCCAATCTTAAGGATTTCCTGGTCAGTTTATATGTGATGCTTTATCTCTGGCCAGAAAGCATCTGCGCCATCTTACACCTTCCCCTGGCCATTACTTCAAGGAAGGTCGATGGGAATGATTTTGTTAGGAGATAGAAATCTCCTCCAACAGTCTTTGATGTGGGAGACACAGCCACATCCCATGACTAATCTTTCCATAGGTCACAGGCCAGCTCACCCTCAGACTTATTTGCATTCAGACACTCTCCAGCAATATCCTGTTTTCTAATTTAGGAAGTACTGATGATTATACACGGGGTTTGGCTCATTCGAATTCCTTCCCTCTCCACTCTCCATTACATTGACAATTCATCTCCATGCATGTGTGAAGGCAGGATGAAAATTTCTGTCTCTCAAAAGAGACAAAATGCCATTGTTTGCTCTGATGTCTGCTCCCTGCAAGAGAATGTGCTAGGGTTGCATTACCATGACAGTCCTTCTTTAGATGTTTTTACCTCATCCTCACACTGGCAGTGTGGTTTATCCAAACCTACAGCTCACCTTTTCCTCCTGTTTGCAGGCCCAGTTGCTATTTCTTCCCTGACGGAATTCTTTGTTGCAATCTGACAGTCAGTCCCACTGCTGCTCTTAGCTCCTTTACACACCCTTAACTTTAGATGCCTCAGCTTGCTTTGAGTTCAGTCAAATATTTTCATTTCCCTTTCCATACAGACAATGTTTTTCCCTTTCCCTTCCAGATTAAATTCTCTCCCACACAGATGATTGTTTATCCCTCTCCAAAGGTCATCCAGAAGGTGGTTTCATAACCAGTTCGACCATTGATGGGTCTTACAGTGCTGTCCTGATTCTCTTGCAGGTGAGATGTGGGAGAGTAATGTGGGAGATGCACCATGTGTCACGTGTGGGTCTGACTGGGCTTGCCAGCAAAGTAAAACCCTAAGCAAAGATTGTTCCCAATCTAGCAAGCTGCTATCAGTCTATTGCCTGCAGCCCAGCCTGGCTCATCACGCAGCAGTGAGGAACAGCAGCCAGCGCCTGTCTGGTCAGCCTTACATATGAACGAAAGGAATGCAACCTCCTTCCGCTGCCTTCCCACCCCCCCGCTCCTCAGCCCATGGTTTTCTTATTTTCATGTACTGCAGTAAATCCCTTTGATTCAGCAAGTGGACTTTGCACGTGCAAGTTGGGTGATGAGCCCCAATCTGCCTCATTGCCTGTTGAACCCCACACTGAGAGCTCTTTTTCTGCCAGGGCACTCGCACCCTTTTGCACAGAGCCCACACTGGCAGATTGCTCTCGCATGACACACTAACAAACCAAAGGAAAATATCTCGCAATCATTTCAGCCACTGGCTCAGCCACTGACTAAGCCAAGTGGCTACTAGCCATTGGCAGTGCTGGGTTGCATTCGCAACCCATACCACAAAACTCAGCTCAGGCATGAAAAAAACAAAGTACTGATGGAAAAAAGGGCTCCTTGTCCCTAGCCCTGAAGGTTGCAGGGGAAAGGAGGCAGCCTTGCCATTTATAATTCAGTCCCAAATTTCCCCACCTATTCCTCTCTCTGACCCTTTCTTTGCAGGGGCAGGAGCTCCCTGTGGGGAGCCTAAAGAGGTTAGTGTGAACAGATTTAATGTCTGGACTGTACCAGGTCTGAATTAAGGCATCCAATGGTCAGTGTTTTTTAAGGGAACAGAGCACCTAAGCAGTACGAAGGGGTCTGAATGACTTTGTGCTTTGGACTCAAATAAGCTGGTTAGATAAGCCCATCACCTCCCTCCCCCCAGTTCACTCCAGTTATGCCCCAGATGTAAATGTTCAAAGATATTTAGACAACCTGCTTTCCACAGACAAAAATGAGAGACAGGTTCCTACCTGCTCCCAGGTTCTCCATCGAAGATGTGTTTTAACAACAAGGCTGCATTCAGCCCTCATCAAAAAGGGAAACCATGCTTTCTAGACAGCTGTGCACAGCTAGGATATGGGCAGGGGCAAGGTGGTTATACGGCTCCTAAGACAGGAGAGCTCCTCATTCAGGTTTGTATTCCCTCTTATCTTTTGCCTTCCTGCTTTCCACTTTCCTGACAACCTATGCCATCTGCTTAGGACACAGTAAATGGAAACAGAAGCACTCCCATGAAGTACTAAATGGTTTAGGGGCTGGTTAAACCACTGATGGTTTAACTGGCAAAATGAGAAAGGTAGCTGAATCCTCTAGGTAAGGTGCTGGGAGTGGGAGCTGTGGGCACCACACCTGGGCAGCTGCAATCCCATCATCTGATAAACATCTTCCCCATCTGCCAGCAAAGGTGGACTTGCCTTTCTCACCATGTTGAGTGCTGCTGTGGATGGGCAGACTCAACACATCATGGTCTAAGGCTACTCAACAGAAGCATCACAGGGCCAGTGAGAAATGTTTCTCATGGCTGAATTGTAAAACATGAGATTTCACGTGCTGATGTTAGAGGGGAAAAGGTTTTGACCTCAGATACTAAATTCAAGCAGACCTAAAGCTGGGTTCAAAAGCATGCAAAATCTTACAAGGTTTTGACACCAAAGGGTAAAGGTGTCAAAAGATTAATAGTTTTTGCAAGTGCCCTCCAGGAATCCATTACCCATATCCCCACCTACTGGGTGACAAAAACAGAAAAACTCCACAAGTTCACCCTTTCCGGGCTATTGTGTCACATCCCTGACTAACTTCAGGAAAAGCTATGTAAGACTCATCACTTTCAGCTCAAGGGGGAACATGGGGGTTACATCTGAAGGAACAAGACCACTGGGTTAACTGCTCTCATACTCTTCATTTGTGCCTTCATGGAAGCTATGTTGTCTGCTGGAAGGCTTTGGCTGGGACATCCCACCAGACAACTCCGTAGGGGTCCAGCCTCACAGCAGCACTGGTGCTACAAGGAACCAACCTTCTGACCATGTTGATGCAGATTTTAAAATGATTGCATTACTTTCACTGGCTTTCAAATCACTGGATCAGAGGTGAGGTCACTCCTGGCAAGGTGGCTATCACCAGTAAAAGCACTAGAAAGTCCATATAAAAGATCAAAACCAATGCCTTTTATGTCTTAGTATGATTTATACTTCAGACCATGTAACTTTTACAGGGCTGCCTAGTATTTGATGAATGCAGCTCTCTTAACAACCCACATATTTGTCTGATTTACTGCATTGGCCCAACGCGTTATTTTCTACCTTGCAAGAACAACCTTGCTTCTAGGAATCTGCCTGCATGATAAGATTGTGAATTAAATGTGCAGTTATCGTAAAAGACCACACATTTTACAGTAAAATTGAGAAAACTGATTACAGCAATCCCTCTGGAAACAAGAATAATCACATGATAAGACAGTGCTAATGGGAATTTATCATCTCTCATCACGTGTGAAGCTTAGAACAAAGCAGCAACATGTGTGAACTGCATAGCTGTTAATGCCTATGAACACCAGCCGAAAAGCTACCGGAGAGTATGAAGAAACGAGAGGAGAGTGGGGAATTTGAACTATCAAACCTAAGCCAATTCAGTGTGCTTCAACCAGCTTACACAGTAAAGTTCATATACAACATTTGTAAATGCTATCCAAAATAACAGCCTCACATCTATCCATACATCCTATTCCCTCTCTACCTACACTATTTCATTCAAACTCCATGTCACTCTTTTACTTGTTCTCACTATATTTTAGCACCAGAGAAGTCCAAGATCATGAGTATCTGAAGGGTATGTGCATCTGCGTGCCTACATGTCTGCATCTACACACACGCTGTCTCATGCACATTATTCCTAAACCAAGATCCGAAACACATTTTTCTCTTTCCCCCATACAAAAGGCAACTAGAACCTACCCACGCTATTTTCTATTTGAAGCAAGTAACACTTGACTAAAATTAACATTTTTAAAGTTGTCTTGGAGAAGTGAGTGCCAAAAACCCAAAGTGGAATGCACACTGTTTTAACGTGAATGATATATCTACATCCCTTAGGTAGCCTAAAATTACTCTGCATCAAGCCCCAAAAGACATATGAAACCCCAACAGGTTAATGGTAGGTGGTGAACTCCTCTGTTCTATTGAATAATGGGTACATTTGCTGGCCTCCCATATTTTTCCACTGCCCTGTTTCGTAGACAGGAACCTGGACATTCATTAGATTTTTTTTCTTTTTTAAATGAGAATAAAAGGAGATGGTTACGGTTACGTGGCAGGAGGACAAGATGAGAGAAGCATCCTACATAAGTACCTGTATGAGTCCTCTGGTGAGCCTTTAAGTGGGAGCTCTTTGTATAAACTTTCCGGCACCCATTAAACTGACAGCGATGAACCCTCTTCTTGTTTTCTGGAGATGCTTCTGTCCCCATAACTCCTTGTTCACTGTCACTTTGCCCGCTTTTTATCGTCCCCGCAGTCGCTGTTGCTACACCCACTTTTACAGAGCTGAGTGAAGTTTTCTTGGCCACCAATTTCAATGTCACTGTGCCATCCACCGCTGAGAGAGTCTGTGAGGTTTTTACAAGGTGGCGGCTGAGCTCTGGCGAGGAAGGAGGAGTTAATGAGGTTACTGCATTGAGTTGGGCCTGGTTGACGGCTGTGTAGCCTTCTGTGGAAGAGCTGGTGGACTGCGAGCTGAGGCACGTCTCAGACAGCAGTTTGTCACGTGAGAGGATAATGTCCATGTTGGCGCTTTTGTCACATGTACTCGTCTCCACTGGTAAAAGGATGGGGTCCAGCTGTTGGATATTGTCCTCTGCATCTGGGGCTGAGGAGGCATGAAGGAAGCAGTCCAAATCCTCACCAAAGGTCTCAGAGATCTTGCGCGGTTCGGTCTGAAGGTATCGCTCTAACTCCAGGCATGTCTGCAGAAGGGAGAGAAACCACTGTTAGACAGAGATTACAGCATAGCTCTCACCTAGGGCAGGAGAACAACAAGGCCCAGTGCCATTCAAAGACATCTCTCATGCACACCAACTCCTTCTCGTGAGATGGTTACACGCTGGGAGACATGAAGATTTGGCACTTGTTTGATGCTGCTGCAAGATGAGTCTGGCAATACCCATGTATGGTAGCAGGTATTATAACAAAAGTGAAGATATGACAACCAGAAAGCACCCACTTTTCATTGAAGTCTATACATTGTTCATGGGTACCAGGGCTTTCCCAATTTTAAGTGTAATCTGTTCAACAGTCACTTCCATATGAAACAATCCTAATGGACCCATTGCCTGGCCACATGCAAACAAAAAGTCACTTCTCCAAATAACTGCTTTCTCTTCCTTCACAAACATTAACTTTCACTCCAAATTTAACTCAGCGTAGCTGGCTGGGGCCCAATCTGTTCCTAAAACAGGACAATTCTGAAGTGTAGCATTTTAAGATAGAAGACAGAGAAAAACTTCCAGTGACACCACAGTTTGTTTAAAGGGCCGAGAGAAGGAAAGGAGACAGAAAAAAATGGGCTACTGTCAGTTTTAGAGGGATTTTTGGCACATTTGGTCAAATGGGGCTTCCTGTGTACAGGACACCGGACTTGCACACAAACACACACGCATACCTTATTAAAAAGTAAGTGAAGTTGCAATCAAAGAAGCTGCCACATAAAACGTGTTTCTGCATCTCCACAGCAGTGATCACCAGTACAAGCATGGGGGGAGCCTTCTACGTGAATGTGCCCTATTATGAGGTGCCCTGAGCTTGCCCAAATAAAGCCTCCAGGCACCATCACACTGTCCAATGTTCTTCATAGCCAACAGTATAAACTTTTATTGTTTATAGAAAACCATCTGCTCTAGTTTCATGAGCTTTTAATGGAGTTTATTAGCACTGTTTTTCATTTCTCACTGCCTGAAAGAATAGCTGGTTAATACCACCACTGTGATTTCACAGGACTTGTATCTAACTAATACTTTTTAGAAACCTCTGAAAACTACTCCTCAGAGAACACTTCTAGAGATATTAAGAAAGGGATTTTTGGCAAAAATTTTGAGTCTATGCGAGCTGGTGACCCAACTATATCTCAATCTGGAGAGTCCATCATCTGATCAAGAAATAAAAGCTTTGTATGACTAGAAGAGACAGAGACTTCTGCCTTCTGCGTACAAAGGTCCCATCAACAGGAGTGTAAAGAGGCCCCACTCAGCTCTCTAGGAGCTACCAGGTAATTCAGGTTTATTACTTTCAAAGCTCCTATGAAGCAGCACTGCTGGTTGCAGATACAGTGTGGTGGGATGACTTTCAGAGTTCTCAGTGAAATCTGCCACGCTATTTTTATCTGTTGTTTCCTCTTAAAACAATAGTTGATTATAGATCTGAGCTGTAGAGATGGACTTGGACAAAAAGCAACAGAACAGCAATATATGCAAGCGAGATGCCATACTTCATCACGTAGGTTATTTTCAGAGGTATGAGACTGCACAGTCCTGGGGGTGGGACATTTATCAATTGTACTTGCCTTTAGCAAACTTTCCATTTTCTTTATAAGGTGTATTTCTGGGACCATAAGAAACAACTTCAGCTAGAAATCTGGTCTCTCCCCAGATAAGTCCTAATGGGTTTTGGGAGAAGCTTTCCAACACGCCCCACAGTCTTTCAGGAATAAACCCCATCACCAGAAGAGGCAATGCTTTTCAGTTCACCACATCATGTAATTTGGGCTTTCTGGTCCACTTAGCCTTCATCTAGTGGGGCAGAAACAGGTTTAGGGCCTAATAAATAAAAGGCTTCCAGAGGAAAGAGCAAGCATAATCACAAATTAGGGGTGGAAAGGGGGGCAGCAGGGGGGATGAGAGAGAAGGACTCAAGGCCATTAAATCTGATGACAGTGACATGAAATTTCAATTGCTGTGGGATCAGAAAGCTGCATGCCAGCTCTGGGCTGCCCGTGGAGGGGAGGCAAGCAGGAGGTGCTGCTCCTTTAAGGCATCACTACCCCATGACAACAATAGTGGGTCTGACAGTTTTTTCCAGCTTCACCATTAATTTTCCATAAAGAGCAGTTTCTCGATGAGCCCTTTTCAGGCAAAGCCTGATGCTTCAGAAACCTGTAATTATTCCTGGCTCCCCCCTCCCGCAGCCACTGCACCTGTGCCATTTCAAGACACCAGCTGGTCATGTCTTGCCTTCTGCCTCTGAAATCCAAAACCAGTGGATCAAGCCCATCTCCCCATAGAGGGGGGAGAAAAACAACTCCAAGAAACAATATAATGAGGTCCCTCCCTCCCAGCCCCCTCAGCCTCTTCACCAAGTCAATAGCGGGGAAGAGCCTAGCAACACTGAGCCAGAAAAGCCCTGCACCTAATCTGCATGGCAGACAAAGCCTGGCGAGGGGCTACAGCCACAGCCCTTCCTTTACCTCCTGCCAGGGCCCTACCTGCTGCTGCATTTGCCGGAGCAGGCTATTGCCCACAGAAACAAAGCATCTTTCCCCATATGCACTTCCCAGCTTCTGCCAAGTACCTTATGCGACCTTCTCTCCTTGCGGTCCAAATCACCCAGGGAGTGGTGGGGAAGGGTTTAGAAACCAGCCTGCTTTCTTCATTCCTGCCCTGGTATGACAGTTTTTAGGTCAACTAAGCCCACCCCTTGCCTTGAGCTCTGAACTGGAGAAACCAGTCAGGCTGAGACCACCAAGGTTCCCCACTCCAGCCTGGTGGACCATCACAAGAGGCAGGAGAGCTCTCCATTTCCACAAAGCCATTTGCCAGTAAGTGCATCAGAAACTATCAATATTTTTTTTGTGGAGGCAGCAGGATATTGACCACTACCCACAGAGATATGAACCCAAACAGTTGAATTCAAATGATGGTGAACCCCTGTAGATCTCCTACTTCCACTACAAGTCTGGTAGGAAAATGGTTCAAGAATATCAAAGATAGCAGTGAGATGCTCTTGTCATAGTGCTGCTTGGATGTCCAGCTTCTCCTTAACCATTCATGCAAGAGAGAGGGAGCTTTGTGTAACACACATGACATTAAGCCTGATGATCCTTTGGTTGCTACGTTGCAGGCAACTTGGTGGGTATTAAAATTTCTTACCCAGTGCCTGTAGGATTTACAGCAGTAAAGACTTTAAGAATTGCAATGGGAAAAAGAAGATGGTTCCCTTCAGGAACACAAAAAGAAGATCAGTAAGACTGCTGTTTGCTGTCAAGCCAGTTTCACAGGCTCGGGATAAAAAGTGACCCACTACTTCAACCCATCTGCCCTGATTAATGAGGGTCATTCTCCTTGCACCTTGCTCCTCAATTTAACCAGTTAAAAGAAATGATGATTCATGGCTGACAAATCATAGGATGTGACTTTGCGAGACCCCACACACTTGCAGAAAGCCAGACAGAAAAGGATGGCAGTCTGGCAGTGGACAATGTTGTCAAGGCCTCAGTCTGATTTTTCAATTTTGGATACAATTGAAAAAAGGCTCATTTCCCCAGCAAAGGAACATTTCCATCACCTGTGTTTTCTATGTGTAGCTCTGAACAGCTCTTCTCTCCCCATATCATAATATCATCCCAGTTCTCTGGGGCACATATAGCAGCAGAATACATGTAAGCTGCACACCATGACACTTCCATGTGCAGTACCAGATCCTTCAGACAGTACAAGACAGCTACAGCTACAGTAGTGCTGTCCTATGCCTGGTAAGGACCTACTTCTTGCTAGTCCTTTCAGAGTTTGTAGTAGCACTGATCCAGGAAAACTCAGTGTCCACTAAGGTATGACCTCAATTCAGACTCAATTCAGAAAGGTATGACCTCTAATCTAGCTTCATTCTTACCCCTAGAGCCCATCTAAAGTTCATATACTGAAAGTAAAGATTATTTACCAAATACACCTGCCACTAGGAAATACAACACAAGAGAAACCCCGCCCGTGTGTACCTCTGATAGCAGAGATGTGATACGCATGTACCATTTTCAGCACAGCTTAGCAGCTACCTAATTCTGAAGCCAGCAGAAATCAAGTTTCACTACTAACTGCAACAATAACATGACAAATCCCAGACTTAGCAATTCCTCCCAGACTTGAAAATACTCAGTTTGGCTCAGAGAGCCTAAGTTTTAGGGAGTCTGTCAGCTGTCCAGGTTAAAGCACAACCCAGAACATTCAAAACCGAGATATGAAGGAGCTGGAGTCACCACTCATGATGTTCATGTTTGACTCTCCCCCAGAGCAGAGTCAGGAGGAAGGATCTAGCTGGGACAACCACCATCATCAATGTGCCAAACCTCAAGGCATTATAAGGTACCCAATGCCTCTGTCTCCCCTTTGGAGAGCGATGGGGTAAAGACATGGCTGTAGGCCAGGAGCCTTTGCAGGGACACAAGTCTGGCATTTGGGTTCAGGTCCAGACAGCTCTGGAAAACCTAATTCCAACTGATGACCCAAGATAAACTCACAGTTCCCAGGGTATAAATCTAAACTTGCTCCAATGAACTCCAAAGAACTAGCCTTGGTTGACAGCCATGTTGTGCATTGGACTTTGACCCATACATATAGGTTTTTGAAAAATCACAGGTCACTTCAGAAGCACCTGCCTATGCTGTGAAGTCTTTAACTCAAACTCCTGGGCATTTTGCACAGTTAAGACAGGACAATATGGCAACAGTAAAGTTCTGCCAAGGGTAAAAGAAAGCACAAACATTTATAATAATTTGAGGACAGAAAGTCAGGAAAGACACCTTATTAGCAGGTTCACTGAGTTCCTCTGTTTTATTGATGCTCAAGTATTTTATAACATCTTGATTCTGAATTTTTCTAGTAGATCATGAGAAGTTCTTATCTGGAAGTGCTAGTTCCTTCTAAGTGCCATTTTACTGCAGATATAATTGGACATCAAGCACTGGACTTGGAAGTTATCCAACACCTAATTAAGAGGTTGGATACTTAGATCAGGTTGTGACAGAGAATGAAAATGTCTAATGTGGTTGACAAGCAGGTCTGATCTACCAGCTCTGTTTACAGTACTTGGAAGGATTCTCTTTGTAATTTACACAAGCAAAGCAGAATTATACATGCAATAGTGAAGGTCAAATTTCAACCTCCATCACGACCCCATTGCTTTCCACTGGCAGGTAAAAAAGGGGCTTCATATCTAACTTTAAATAACTGTGAAAGTCTCAAGACTGAAAAGTAAGAGAAAGCATCCTCAACCTGAGGACAATTCAAAACAATAATACTAAGGGTAGTGCTACCATAGTTCACTCAAGCTCAGAGCAAACAGGTCCAGTGCTCGGTGTCAGTGTTTCTTTCTGCAGAAAAACAGCAAAAGCTTTGAGCTACAGTGGCACTTGTGTTGCTGACACCAGAGGCAGAAACTGAACTGGATGTTGTGGGGCAGCCCTGAAGTTAAGAGGCATAATAGATTCGGAAATTACCTGCCTTCCCTGAAATGCCATACTATTTTTTTCCTTGACCCTAAAACAAGATTTGAAAGATGCATCTTCTTCCCACTGCCAAAAACCTTCATTACTTCCCGAACAACAACGACAAAACCCAATACTCTTGCCCATCTATTCCAAGACTGTCATCTGTTCCCACCCAGCTGCCAAAACCTCCAGCTTTTCCTCTTGGCAACCTCTACTGGGCAGTTGCTAGTCACGAAAAAGCTGCAGCACATCAGAAGCTTAACATTTGGGACAGCATAAAATAAACAAAATTTTAGTATTAAAATAAGTAGTTTTACAAAATACACTTGGGAAAAATGGAAAACCACAGCCTGAAATGAATAAATAGTAAGAAAAAGCTTCAGTCAATAGCAAATAATCTCTATTGCAAAGGTTTTAAAACAAAACTAGTCATGTGCCAGCACATCTTGCCTACATGTTTTATAGTTCACTGGAAAAAAAAAAGAAAGACAGAGCTAAAACCATTTTTCAGGTATAGTAATAAGACACTTAGTGACAGCTACCTTGTTGTAAATGTTTGCATGCGTGTTTCTAATTCCTTGTATATATGAAGCAAATCAAGTTAACTGGATGGTCAACTAACAGGCTTTGCCAAAAGTAAAAAGCAGGCACAGGCATCATCAGCAAAGACCATATGATATGCAAAGATTTGTCTTCCTGTGGTAACTTCATCATATGCCTGAGCTATCAGGCCAGTCCTCTTTAACACCGGCTCAATGGTCACACCGGCCACCAGAGTCTGCAATGGACAAGACTATTAATTCTTGACTATGCTACCCAGGACTCAAGTCTCTGTTTGCTAATTTCTTCAATACAATAATGGCCTGTACCCATTTTCCCTCTTGGTCTCAGCCCAAAGAATGAACTGTTAAGGAAATGTATTTAGCCAAACCAGTCCATTCACTGTTATTCATGCACAACAGCACTCTTAATAAACTCTCCTACCATGACCCAGATGGTTTTCTCCCTGGATGTTTTCCACTTCTCTTATACTTCTCCAGAGCATAAGAAATTGTGAAATCAGAAGCCTCAACTGCATTCAGCAAAGACAGATTTTAAAGTAAAAAGTTCTGTGGATTTAAAGGACAGAATCACTACCTTCACATGAACACAATTCATTTTTCTGTTGCTCTGAGCATGATGTAAACAGAATTATCAAAGACTTTGATCACACTCTAAAGCTCAAAGCGTCAAAATCCCTTTTACCATAAATTAGCAATTTTCATCAGCAGAAATGGGTGGTAAAACAAATGTCTCAAACAGAAAAAAAGTCTGAACCCATAATTCTAACCAAGGAGTCAAACTCAAGATTTGTTACAAACTTAGTGATAATAAAATATATCTTTATCTAACCAATATTCTTCTAAATGAACAAACTGAATTTGTTCACTAAAAATCTGTGGTATTTGGGCCCTAAGCATACAGACCTTCAGTGCACTGGTTATGAGATACTGAACAAAGGACTGCAGCTAAGCGTGGCTGAATTTGATAGGCATCTAGATAAAAAAAGAAAAAAAAGGATGAAAGAAATCTGCAAACACTGAACCAGGGCTTTGGAGGGCTTTTGTTATTTTTTTGACTGTTTAATAAAGATAGGAAAAATATCTGCAACCAGTCACAACAACAAAAAATAGCATCAATGTCAGCAAAGGATTAAGGATAGCCAAATCATGAATTCAAAAGTGCAGGCAGTTCATTGTGCTAGTATCAAAATATGATAAAAGCCATGTGTGCGAGTACACCATCACATGCCCTGCATGCTGCCATGCTGCCATGCTACAACAAGTAGCCATACAATGATCACTTGAAAAATTATATATAAAGTAAGAGTGTTTCAAAATGTTTCTGAAGAGAGCATTTATTTATATAACTACCTTGGGTGGCTTTGAGTGAGCTGGCTAGTGGCCCTCACTACAAACTTTTCTCCAAACTTCATCAAGCATGTATTTAACCTGTTGTTGTCCAGTTCGGAGGCAGCTTTAATTTAGCATTATAAACAGTAAAAAGGCACAATTAGCTCCTTGAATTGTCAGCCCTAGCTCCCACTGAAATCAAAGGATCAGGTTCAAAGCATGCCCCAGAGTGTGGTAAACTTCTCACAGGAAATGGATATGCAAGAGCAAATGCTGACGGCTGTGGAATGTACAAAGTAGAGCAATATTTTAGGTCTCAATCCTCAATTAAGATTCATCCTTAGAAAGTATTGCAGTGGGGTTACACAGCAGAATTGGATTCCTTGTAATTACTCTGGTTAGGTTCATGAATGAAAAAATGTACTCTTTAGAGATGTTTTAACAACCAGAGATAGCTTAACATTTCCTACTCAACAGCTGACACAAATGTATACACCAATTGTGTTTGTGCACTCTCAGGCAACAGCATATTCATAAGCACAATTCATCACAATTAGCTTATGAAATCAAACCTGGAGATGTGATCGATACACTCAATATACGGTATGTTTCGCAAGAGTCCTGGCTTGTGAGTCATCTCGTCTGCTCTGACCTAAAAATATATTAAACAAGAGGATGCATAACACTGAATTCCTAACCCAACAATGTGCAATTCCTCAAATTGACTTTGTGTGATCAACATTTTTGTGCTGGGACTACTGTATTTACCCTGTACATGACGCCCATTCATTATCACATGTCAGGGCTCAAAAAACCTTTTGTATGTTCCCTTTTGTATTATTTTTGGCTGTGGGGAGGAAGAGGTGGGGACCTGTCTGGGAAACAGGAAGCAGGAGGAAGGAGGGGAATGCGTTGTAGAAAAAGGGCAGAACAAAAAAGAATAAAAGAGCATTTATACAATTTCTAAATGATAATAAACATATAGGACCAAAGCCTGCCTCCAGCCATGTGGGGAGCAGCAGGCTGTTTGGATGAAGTTTAAACTTTAATGGGAGCACAGCAACTGTCCAAGCATGTTTACAAAAAGCCATTTGCTGCTTTTTTCTTTGATTTTTTTTTTTTTATTCATTTGGGCAATTTGTTATCTTGCAAGAGCAAGAAGATGCATGTGCTACTGTGATAAATACGCCAATCTGGGCAAGGAAAAGAGAAGACAACAGACTTGAGTTTCACCGTTGCACAGAGAAAAAAAACTCAGACTAGAAACAAAGCAATGGGAAGCACAACCGGATTCTCAGTTGGGGTAAATCAGCACAGAGCAGCCCTTATTTCATGGTTCCTGTTTACATCAGCTGAGGACCTTGCCAACACTCAAACTCCAAGAAATTCTGCTCTTGATTAGCCCCCTCTAACTCTGTGGCTTACACTAAGCAGAATTCTACATGTTTTTTGATGGCTGGAGATGGTTATTTTATATTACAAATATTGTCTGCTTTATTAGGAACAGTGTGACCCAAATGGAAAAATAGGAAGAATTTAAAAACAACACCAACTTCAGACATCCTAATACTTGGATTTGTTTCTTTTCTCTCCCTTTTTTTTTTCTTTAAGTTTTGAGTAGTCTGTATGGGGTATTCACAAACTCGTTTCTGCCACTTCTAGGCCAGAGTTTTCATCATCTGTGCATAGAAACAACAGCCTTCATGCTTGAATGTCCCACTGCAGGTAAATGTATGTCTCACTTTAAAGCCAGGTACCATCCAAAGGATGCTCTCTTACAGTCAAGGGTGTTTTTAACTGTTTTTCTTTTCTACACTGCTCTGTCAAGGCTCTTGTTCCAGAACTCTAGCCACCAGAGATTTTGATCAGCCTCAAAATCTCACAGGCAGTGCACTCAGGCTCTTACACACCCTGATAAAAGCAGCATGGTCCTCTTTAACAGCAATTTGTGAGAGCACGTTGGTAAAAAGCCTGCCCGTACTGGCCTAACCATTTAGAAGCAACCCAGGCAGCTGCCCAGAGGCATCTGAGGAGACCTATATCCCCCAAATGCGTTAGATTTAAAAAAAAAAAAAAAAAAAAAGGAGATCTGGCACAGCCTTTTGTGGATATCATTAGCAACTTAAGGTGCACTCTCAGAAGTGGACGAGGCACTGCTCGCCCCTCATGAAAGGATCATGAGATCAGCCTCATGTCAGTGCAGCTTCCATGTACAGTGCAGTCTGTACAGCTACTGGTTGCAGCATGGCACGTGAAGCCAGGACATCCCATGAAAAGCCCTGCCACTCATTGACTTGAGAAAACTCAGCAGGTCAGATCCCAGCTGCTCAGATTCAGCACACCTCTGTGAGCCAATTTACACAACCATGGCTCTCACACTGGCTCACTCTCTTCAGTCTGTTGGCTGTGGACACCCACCCAGTTGTTATGATTTTAATATGCTGCAATATGAAAGTGCTATTTCAGGACAAAGTTATTAATAGCAATGAAGCCAGAAAACAGCCTAGAAGGAATGCAGTGTCTTGGCATTCCTGGAAGATATGACGACTTCCCAGCATCCGAGAAACCACCATGGTTAATTCAAGATGTTTCTGTGCACAAGCCTGTCTTTTGTTAATATATGATAAGCCACCATGACATGCCTTCATACGAATGCCTGTATGGGTACCAGCAGACTCCCAAGTCCACAGAGACTACAATGAAGAAAGGCCCAAAGGGTGGTACTTTGTTACTCTAAGTAGGCAGGTGAAAAGCAGAGGTTGGGAGCTGTGATGAAGCATCACCAGAAAGAGGTCAGAAGAAGCTCTACACTTCCTGAAGGAGGTGAAGGATGGAAAAGGACCTGTGTAAGCCTTTCTCAGAAACCTGTCTGACTCTAGGACCTCAGAGAGGCTCTAATTTTCAGCCTTCCTTCCCCTACAAGCACTCCTTCCTTCCCTTGTTTCTTCACACTGCATCTTCTCAGCAACACTCTTTACTTGGGCAGGAGCCTCACAGTCAAGGCAAGTCACTGTCCCTTTTCATGCTCTCTCTTAAACCTTCTGTTTCTCCTGGCAAAATATTCTTGGAAATGTATTGGAGGATACTGTGGAAAACACCAGACCCTGCCACAAGTTTATGCTGGCACTTTTCCCCTAAATCTAATGGGGAGGTTCCCAAATTAATTCCAGGTACATCACTGAGCACAACACTCACCACCACCTTGCCGAGGTGATACCCTATGAAGGCATCTCTCCCTGGCAAGGCTCTTGGCATCCCTTCTGCCGGCACCCACACTGCTGACAGGTTTTCCATGCTTTCCAGCCCCATCCCTAAGTATCCTCCTTGAGCAAACCGAATGAAACTCAACATAGTGTCTTTCCCTGAGAGGAAATGGTCCAAATGATGCCAGGAACTGGAAGATGTCATGTTCACAGCACTACAGCCTTATCCATTAAACGACCATAGAGAGATCCAGCTCACTACCGAACATGCACTGCAGGGAACTTGGTCCCTCACCACTCTCCAGAAAGGAAACAAACAAAACCCACTTACCAACAAGCAAAAGAGGAAATATATTGTAGTCATTATAAGCCCAGCAGTGGACATGTTATCTGGCATATTTCCAACTCAGACATTTAAAAAATGTAGTTAGTTTACTTTAAGTATCCTATTTCCCCCGATTTCCCTCTTCCACTCTACTTAAGCCCATAGAGCATCTCCCAAGATAAGCCTGCCTTTGTGGTTTGGCTTTATACCACTCCTTCCCTCTATTGTCTTTCTGAGATGTGATTGAAGTCTCCAATGTCACGGCTTGAAAGATTGTGGCCAGGTTCTCTTGCCATGGTTTGTGGGAAGGGGATGAGTGGAACTGAGGAAGGACAGCCTCTCCCATTGCAGGGGTGGCGGGGGTCCTGTCTCTCATGGTGTAACCAATCATTCCCAGCATTTTGCTTATCATCAATACTGTTTAACTAAAGCCGTTTTTAGTAGCCCGCAAAAGTGGAGTCTGTAGCCAGCTACTGTCATTCCAAATGCTTCAGGCCTCTGTCACCATGCTCTGGTACAATCTCTGCAATAGCAAACACAAACACTGTGTTTCCCTAAGTACAAATTACAGCTTTGGGAAGCTGCAATTTTATTTTGGTTATAAACATACAAAGGTAGGCTTTCTATAAACATACAAAAGTAGAGAGGAGGAGCCGCACCAGAGACCACAGGCTGAGCCTCTGTTTCACAGGGAACATTCCCGGGAGCACTCTGCTGCTTCACCTCTAGTCAGCTCTGCTTCCCAAGTGGTTAGCTTCCCAAGGAGCTGTGCTTCCCAAGTGGTTGCATGATATCAGAGCTCAAGTGAGAGCCAAAATGCTTTGTGGCCAGGGCTGCTGGAGAGATCTGCTTCAGATGCCTCAGTCCAGGAACTGAGACTCAGAAAAAGAAACACACACAAACTGTGCTTCTTTAGCTATAGGCAGAACTACTGGCACTCTATGCATTCAGGACAATTTTCCAGGCATGACTTGTGACTTGGTTGTCACTCTGAGTCCCTGCAGAACACATCACAGCACTTCTGAACACGTGAGCTCTGCTCAGAGCACCTTGGAGGTGCTCCTACCGTCACCAGAGCAAGCTTCCGGGGGTTTCCTCCACTTCAAGTGTCCCTAACCCTTCCCTGCTCTGCAGATGTCCCATCACTACCCAGCTCCAAGCTTCTGACACCTGCCAAAGAAGCATGATACCAAATTGCCCCTTCAAGCCCCTGAGTGCCCCCAGGCACTTCAGTTCTCCTGTCAAGCCTGTTAATGTGTCCCTTCCCTGCCACAAGTAATGATGCACTCCTGGAAGCAAAAACTGCAATGAAAGTCTTCTCTACATGTGAGCTAAGAGCTTTCTTTGCCTCATACCATTTTTACTCATAAATATAATATCAAGGTGATCGTGTTCTCCTCAGACTACTCAGAGTGTTCTGTAAGTAAAACCTAAAAGTGGCAATTTATCAGATGAAAAAATAAAAACCACATTCAGTTTCTCCCTACACTTAAAAATGACCACGTGCAGTCTCTGAAGCAGACTGATCTTTGTAACAAGGTCATGAATATCAGCTGAGGGGGCGGGGGGAGAAATAAAACCACCCTGCACATGTTTTTCCTTCTGTGCTGCTTTCTAACTGATGTTTTGCTCACTTTCTAAGCAAAGAGGAAGCCTCTCCTGTTCCCGTTACCCTGTGTTTATCCACATTCCAGCAGCCAGTGGCTGCTCCTCCAGGCGCTCTCCAAGGGCAAACAACTGGATCTCGCCACAATGCAATTTTGAACTTGAGCCACATCCAGCTCTGAGTGGGAGTGAGGTGGGAGCCCTGTGAGAAGAAGCGATAGGGGGAGCGGATGGTGAGGCACCATGAAATCTTTTGAAAGCGTCGCTCCTGCAGGCTTAGACAAAAAGCACAGCACACCCTTTGCCTACTGAAAGGCCCGGAAAATGCACTTTAGGAGGCACAGCCTTAGGAGTCAGAATAAATCCTCCCAGATGTCCCTAGTGACAAAGCAGCCCAATTTGATCAATACAGCAGCATTATTAACACTGTGCTGCCTGACATGAGGATAGTCATATGTTCTTGCCTCTGCTAAGCGTGGGGGAAGGGATGCTAACTCCTACAGCAATTCACAGGGGAAAAGTCTCTCTCAGAATCATTAAGACTGCACAAAGAATCTCTTACCCATTTTCATGGAAGCTGCTTTTTTTGGGAGAGCTCTGCTTCATTAGTATTGATCAAGCTCAGGTGGAATCCCAGAAATAGTATGTGCTTTATGGTTTTCTCAAAAAGAAATTTTGTTTTTAACTACTTTAGAATCTCTATCTTCAGGCTTTTTTTCTCTGCAGGCCCAAGTAACCTTCCTTTTGGGGGCTGGGTACAGACACATAAATGTAAGTGGTTAAAAACAAAAGGCAGGACTTCATGATTAGCAAATTTTGAACAATGATTACGAGAATTAGGGATTGAGTTAAATGCATTTGGATTCAAGCAGAAATAATGGTAGCAAAAAGGGGTGTGTATGCGTGTGTGTGTATATATATATATATATACACACACACACACACATATATATATATCACTGCCCCTCCTGAGCCCCATCCAGAGCCATGGCCTTTCTGTGTTTTTACAGACAATCCTGGTGAGTAATTCAGAAATTGGCAAAAGAACAGAAGGGGAAGAAAAACAGTCCTAGCTAATCACCTGCTTTAACCACAGCCAGCAAATTTGAGGATTTTGTAAAAACTAGACCCTGTGTGTGTCTCGTGACAAGTTTGCAGAAGGCTACAGAAGTACTACCCCTATGCCAGGTGACTTGGCGTGGGAGAAAACATAGAAAGACATTCTTACCCACAAAGAGAGGCGTCATCCATTGTTGGAAAACAAAAACCCACCACAGAAATGCTGCATCAGCACCACCATCTTTCTCCAGCACTCATCTGGGACAACACATTGTCAAAACCAGGGAAAACAACAGACTCACTCTCCCCACCAGGAAGAAATCCTACCATTCATTCCCTCTGCCACTTCTTCACCAAAACCCACCAAGACTATCAAATCCAAATCTGTGCCAGGGAGGTGAAAAATGCTGAGTTTGAGCACATCCAGGCCACTTCCACGCTGTGTCTGTTTCTCACCAGAGAAGTGTGGTGCTTCAGAGCTGCTGGCACAAAATCCTCCCAGAAAGGGATGCTGCAGAAGTGTCTAGACAAACTAAAATTAAAAAGAACAAATTATATGACACTGCCCACTGTCTGCACACCAGGGCCAGATTCTCAGAGGGAGGTGTAAGTAGCTAGCGCCATAGCTAGTGGAGTCATCTTAATTTACACTGAGCAAGGATCTGGCCCAGAAAAATATTCCTGTCAAGTCTGCAGCCAAAAATTCCTCTGCTAGACCACATTCCACCAGTTAAACTGCCAGAGAAGACAACTGCAGAAATAATTTAATTAAAATGGAGATCAGGAAGCTGCTATCCTTTTCAAGCTCTGCTCGACTTCCTTTCTCCAACAACTGAGCACTTGGGTGTCCCAGTTTCCCAGCCTGTAAAATGGGCACACTACAGCTTCCCCGCTTTCTGAGAGCAATGGTTGTGAAGCATCTCATCTGTTCAAAGCCCAACCATCAAATCAAACAGATATGTGAATGCTCTAAACCTCTGGGTCTTGGATGAAAGGGTATGTATTTTTCTCTGCTGAAACAGCTCTGTCATTGCTTCTGGAAAATTTGAGCTTCAAAAAGGCAACCTGCAAGTTCTGCTTCCAAGACTGTAGGTGTCAGGTTCTGTGACTTATCGGGGTACCGCTGAGCATTTTTGCTGCTCCAGACTGCTCAAATTTGCCAGCACAGACCCTTGTACACAAGTGAGAGTTAGGCAGAGAGGGTACTGCTTTCCCACAGTTTTCTCAATTCATATTTTATTTCTGAACTTGAACTTTTGTTCTGATTAGCATCTGGATGGACAGTGAATTTTCTGCATATTCAACTCTTCCAGGAAGTCATTAGGTGGAAAAATACTCCCAGGATGTAGACCAGTGCAATCACATGATCGAGTTATAAGAATGGTGCCACGTGGTGCCTCATTGTAGCAGGTCCTTTCTTTGTTTTCACTCCTTAATTTCTATTAAAACATTTCGCTTTTTACATGCTGGTCTGTAGAATCATTAGCAACAACACATGGTTTAGGACCTGTTTCTTTACAGTCCTCATGTTCCACGCGAAATCCCTCACAGATAACCACAGCTTAAGAGCTTGCTGAATAAAGGGGAGAAAGATGACAGTTTCTGTGAGAAGTCTTCACAGAGGCAGAACCAAGGAAGAACCAGCAGAGCCCCGCTGCCTGCAGCCAGCTCTGTGCCTCATTGCTATCTGATGAGGCCCCACTGTTTTGTTATAACTCCAGCAGACCTGTACGGGGCAAGCAGCTTTCCTCCTGCACCCATCTTCTGAAACAACAGGAAAATACTTCTTTGCCATGCAAGCAGCCCAAGCTGACTCAAAGGAGCAGAGATGGTAAAAGCAGCACAGTGGACAAACACAGAAGGAAGATCCAGAGCCTGGGGTGTCCCGACAAGTGAACTGGAGAGCGCCTCACAGTCCAGGGCAGCTAACGTGTCCAGTGTCCCCCCTCCATCTGTTCTCTGGCTCAGGCAGGCTCCTCTGCCTTACACTCGTGGATTTGGCAAATCCTTCTTTAATGCAGCAGTGCCAGGGTGCAGGGAGCCACATTGCTCAAGGCCATCACAGCCACCCACCCCAGTGGGTGGTGGCAAAGGGGGGGACCCTCTAGAGGGACAGCAGTGGGACCCCACCACAGACCATGCAGCGTTTTGGGCAGATCTGCTCCCTGCCCACACTGGAGCAGCTCCCTTTGCTGAAGAGCTGTGCAGCCCTTCAGCAGGACCTCAACAGGGTGGAGAGATGGGCAGAGAAGAACTGTCTGAAGTTCAACAAAGGCAAATGCAGGGTCCTGCACCTGGGGAGGAATAACCCCAGGCACCAGCACAGGCTGAGTTGCTTTCCAGCAGCTCTCCAGAGAAGGACCTGGGGGTCCTGGTGGACAAGCTGTCCATGACCCAGCAGTGTGTCCTTGTGGCCAAGAAGGACAATGGTATCCTGGGATGCATTAGGAAGAGCATTGCCAGCAGGTCAAGCAAGGTGATCCTGCCCCTCTACTCAGCCCTAGTGAGGCCACATCTGGGGTGCTGTGTCCAGTTCTGGCTCCTCAGTACAAAAGGGACACGGAGTTTCCGGAGCGGGTCCAGCAGAGGGCAACTAAGATGACTGAGGGACTGGAGCATCTCTCTTACAAGGAAAGGCTGAAGGAGCTCAAGGTTGTGGAGTCTCTCTCACTGGAGATACACAAGAACCATCTGGACACAATCCTGTGCCATGTGCTCTGGGATGACCCTGCCTGAGCAGGGGGGTTGGACCATATGACCCACTATGGTCCCATCCAACTTCACCCATTCTGTGATTCTATGAAGAGAAGGGCAGAGGTGTGCTGGATGGGCACTGAAGTTCAAGGGGTTTTTACCCTCTAACTGTGATCCAGTGTAAACACCCACCTCACATCCATTAACCACAAAACCAGTGGTCTTTAACTAACTAACCAGCATATAGATACTTTCTCGCAAACAAAGGTCAACAACGCACAGCAACCCTAACAGCTTTTCCCAATACTAATACCACCCCACGGTTATATTTGTGCTTTTAGGCTCTTTAAAATGCTGAGATCTTTCATGACTCACTGTCAAAAGCCAGCACTTAGAACCAGCTACCATCAAGTCAAGTCATCAGCACCAATTTGACTTCATCCCATTTTAAGTCTGTTTCATTAAACAAACAAACACAAATTTGGCACCAATTTTTTTGTTTCCCTTTACTGTGATGGATCACAGCCCTTGCTATAAAAACATGCTTAATAAAAACAAATTGGAAAACTAAGGAAACTGATAAAAAGCTTTGATTGTGAAGAAAAGCAGGGAAAAAGGCTTAGGGAGGAAATGCTACACTTTTCTGTGATGCCAGCAGAAAGAGGCAGTTTTTCAAGAAAACCACACAGCAGCAAGAAATAAATCCTTCAGATTGAATTTGGAAAAACACAAATTAAAGCATTCATGGAAGAAACAGCAACACAACATGCACACCTAACACAAAGCAGAGATCCAGTAAGGCTGAAAAAAGACCTAGAACAGATAAGACACAGAAACCAATATAGCTTCGAGGACACATTCTTAGCATCTGATATACAGGAAAACTGGAAGGAACACAGAGATGGAAAGTATGACAAAACTGAAAGGGACATGCACCTTTATTATTATTTATCAATCTGTTCTGCAGTCAGTTGTAATCTCTAGTCAATGAGCAGGGGTCTCATTTCACATTTAGATAAAAAATTCTTGAAAGAGTTAATACAGATGAAGATGGGGGAAAGCTCTGTGCAGCTATAAGCAGGGTGAATCCAAACAAAGCAACAGACTCATAGAGAAGAGAGAGAATATGGGAGGGGGAGGAATCAGACTCAGGTAGCAAAGAGAACACCCCGCTAGATATCCCTCCCCTAAATTGGGTTTTAGCGCAGGCTTCCAAGGAAAGCAGGGCCTCATGCTAGGAGGATTTCAAATGAGACTGGAAAGCACCACTGAGGCATACATTAAGAAATGGCATCTGGGCAGAAGTACTTTATGATCTAACAGTGCCAATCTCCAGGCTGTTTTTTTTTTTCTGGACCAGATCTGCTTATATGCTGTTTATTGCTGCTGGATGAAGGTAGTGATCAAAAATGCTTTTTATCATGTGCACCCTGTTCTTGAACCTAATTTGCCTTCAGAATTAGCGGGTAAACCCCCTGCTGAACACAAGGTCTTCCCTGACCCTTCTCTAACCTCAGAGGACAATCTGCAGTCAGAATGTGCCCCCCATGACATGACATGACATGGACTTGCTTTTGGTTCCAGTCAGAGCAGGAGGAAGCCCCACGTCCATGAACCTGGTCTCTCCTCTGACACACATTTCCAACAGGACACACAGTACACATGTGAGGGACTCTCGAAACGAAACATGCCTGGCCATCCATATGTGCACACGCGGGAACCCTTCTTGACTCACATTTACACTACAGCTTTTTGACATCATTAAAACAGAGCAAAAAGGTATCAAAGAAGATTTACACAAGTGGATTTTAATGTCAAAAAAGGCTATTCTGATAATTTAAGTCTCACCGCTGGATGACACAGCCCACTGAAGTGCACAAAGGACTCCTTTAGACACTCATTTATAACCACTTTCAGGTTGGTTTTCACTCTTGGATATGAAAGTCGGAGGGTAAATAACAATGGGATTCTTCCTTCTATCCATGCACTGAGACTTTTAAGAGACCTCTCTCATCTGTCTTCATTTCCCAGATGGGTATGACCGTCCTGGGGGAAGCAAAGCCCACACCAGACAGCATTTGGGAGGCTACATTTAGCTCTTAGAAACATCTTCGCATCCTCTCCCACAGCCACATTTTCTTCATTTGGAAAACCAATGAAAACAAATCATGCTACATCCTCTGCTTTATAGAGGACAGCTCAGGACCTCCCACTCCTTCTTGGAAAGAAAATTTCTTTCCGGTACAGTTTCCATTGTTTATTAACTGAAGGTGGGGGGACAAATGGTATTTATAGGATGCCTAAGGCCATGCTCACTATAAAACAGGAATAAGTCAATACAGCTAGAGCACAACTTAGTGGCCTATGGTGTAACATTTTAAAAGCTGTACTTTCTCATTACGGCACTTGAGAGTATCTCCTCTCGCCAACACGAGTGGAAATACATTTGTAAGAGCCATAGAGCAGCAATATTGTTTTAATCAAATCATTAACATGGGTGTGCTGTTTTCTGCCCACATCCTGATATTTATTCCATATCCTCACAAGACCTGGGATTTGTACAGACTACTCTCCTGCAAGGTGTCAAGTAACTTCATGGAAACTGGGCCAGTGCAAATTCATGTATCACCAGTGGCAGATCTGCACTCACTGACTGATCTGAAATCCCCAATGTGATGGGGGTACTATTCTTCCCATTTACAAAGAGAAACAGCATTCAGAACTGAATGCCAAAGGTCTCCTTGACCTTTTCCATTTAAAGAAATGGACTCAAGACAGAAATTCCCATCTTGTACCACAGCGCAACACCACCTGCCCAGAGATGCAGTTTGCTCAAACAAAACACTGACCAAATGGCATATGGTATAGCTCTCACTGCATGAAGATAATCCATACAAGACAGTCCCAGTGAGGAGGAGCCTTTAACCTAGAGCATTCACTCCGTGTCCAGTTCAAAAGGCACTCAAGACTTGGAGTCATATGCACTGAAGCTATTTGGGAGTAAGAACCCACCCACCCCCTTGCTTCCCTTGCTCTCCCTCACATATGTTCTTCAAAGAAATTAATTTCTCATGTTAGAAAAAGAATTCCCAGTGCAGCCTTTGTAGGGCTCTGTGCACCTACTGTCATTATTCTTGGCACTCAGAAACAACGCTGGGAAGTCACCTGTTTACCAAGTCCTTTACACCACAAAGTAACTCTGCATTGGCATTCTTCTGTTCTTCCTCAAACAACTGGGGTTTATTCATGTTTTAAACAAACCACCAGAGTTCAAAAAGCCCAACACAAGCTAGGCACACTCAGTAAAGAGTATTTAAACTGTGTACCCTGAAACTTATTTGCCAGCATCCAAGAAAGATTAATAAAGGAGTCACTTCGGAAAACACAAAACTATCTTGAGTTAACAGAAAATCAGGGCTGCCTGAAGAGCATGAGCTTTGCAGCCAGCTCTGAAGTACAGCATGGTGCAATGGGACCAGGCTGTCCTGGAGGAATGCAAACCAAGCAGAGCAAGGCCCTCATGATACCTTCTTAAACCCCAAAATCTGCCCAGATCCTGAAGCACTGATCCAAGCAAACATCTTCATCCAGGAGGCACTGGAGACAGGTATTTCAGCCTGTGTCTGGAAGGTTTCAACCTGTAATCAATGCAAGAAACAGGAAAGCTCCCCCTGATCTTAACTGTACAATTAAACACCAAAGACTCATTCCCTCTAAAAAAAACCCCTCAGGTTAAACCAGGATCTTCCATTTTCAAACACTGCATACAACAATCTTTCTTTGCACTTCAAAAAACACAGGATAGCTAGAAAACTACTCCAAGTGACGTCATTTACCCTAAAATTCTCAAACCTGCAAGAGAAGCACCTGACAAGCTCTCTCACTGGGTCATGTCAGCACTTAGAGCAGTCTGCCTCTTCTTCCAAGATACTTCCAAATGCTTCCTTCCTCTAGTCTGATCAGACAGAAACTTGCCTTACTCTCCCTACTTCACTGCAACACCCACTGCTCTTTCATAGGTTTCTTAAAACCCCAACTCTCACAGGGTTCTGTTTACATCAGAACCAGTTTTCTCAGCACCAAAACCAAGCTCCTGGTTTCCTCGATTATGCAGGAAAGCCTACTAATGTGATTTTACACTATCCTGAAAGATCAAAACCCCAAAACAAATAGAAGAAACACATATCTTGGTAAGAACCTGATGTACAGCAACCTTCAGATGTTCACAACCACTCTGAGGTGCTGGTACAGCTTATGAACAGCTGGGGGAGGATTGTGACACCACCAGAATGAACTGGGACAACAGCATCAGGTGGAGACAGAAAAGAGCTATTTTAGCCTAACTTGCTGTATTCCCAAATCAGTCAGTTCAGTGTTCTTTGCTTCTCCCTTAATATCTTAAAATGCAGACACATTTAAAAACAAAATCAAGAGACACTGAACTTCATCCCCATCTGATCTAGACACTAATGAGGGAGGGGTTTTTTTCACTGGCACCGATTTTCCATTGTGCAGCAAATGCAGCCTCTCCACTGTCCACGTGTCAGAAACAAAGCCACTTCTGGCCTGATGCTTTCCATATGAAACACTAGATCCCATCTTTCTTCTCCCCTCTCCCTTCCTCCTTTCCATACTTAATTACTCACACAGCAGCTGTAGTAGGATGCAGATGAGTGGAATGTTTTCTTCGGAGCAGAATAAATTTTCCAGGCTGACAGGAGAGGCCAAAAGAAAGAAAAGAAAAAAACAAACCCCAAACGAGAATTATTTAGTACTTTTCACCAGCTCGAAGCAGGCAGCAAGCTCTGCAGGGTTGGTACCCTTCAAACCACCGTGTAGACACAGGAAAAGAACAAAGCCCCTGAGCCACTCAGCCCACCCTGTGCCCCGGGATATGGGGCACCTCAGATCCAGTAATAAACCAGATGTGCCAAGGGAGGGCGGGCACAGCACCTCACTGGTGACCAGCAGTTGCAAGGAGATGAGGAAAACGTGTGACTGCACTGCTCTTATGCATCTTGTGTATCAACATGCCTTGCCAGGCTCTTTCCAGAGCAAGGGAGAGCAGGCACCCAGGTTAGAGATCAGAAGTACCCAGACACTGCTCACAGTATCACGTAGTGTTGTGTCTGCAGTTCTCAAAAGATGCAACAGAGTCACAGGATGCAGAGAGTCTGGATGCCTTTTACTAGCCAGATTGCTAATAGCTGGGAAATATGAATCAATGTTAAGGGCACAAGACTTAAAATGAAAAGCTAATATTGACAACAGAGCGGAAGATGTCAGCCAAACCAAGTCTCTCACACCAAAAACAGTGCCAGGCCCTTGGGAAATTCTAGAAAGTACAACTGGTTGAAAGACTTCTACCAAACGTTCTCAGAAAAGAATACCTCTTTGTCCAATCTGAAGTGTTTTATTGGAATATATATTCATTTTGGAGTAAAAACATTATCCACTGAAATTTCACACACCCAATATGTAATCTGAAAGGGCAGACATGAGTCAAGCAAAGCAGTCACTCAAATCTGGGTCTCACACCTAAGTGCTCTGATGTGGTCGGTGTCCCTTTTGGGTGTAAAAAGCAAGCAGACAGGAGCATCTCTCACCCCTCCTACTCTTCCACCCACTGAACATTTTTCACTATGGCCTTTGATCGCTGGAACCTTTGTTTTCCATGCAGCCCTGGTGGAAAATAAAGGCAGGCAATTAAAGGCAGTCCCCTACTTCACCCCCACCAGCACAAAGCAATTCAGCACAATGCCGATTCCCCTCCTGGGCTATAGTGAAGACAGTCAGCAGAATTTGCAAATGTTTACAAACTCAAGAACTTTCCTTATGTTTGCAAGTGAACTTTGCCCACTCCAGAGTCAGGATTAAAACCAAATACCTAACACCATAGTAGCCCACTAGCAGTTAAAGCATTTTTTAAGTTTAATTTACTTGTCCTGCCATATGCATTTTTCCTCACCACACAATCTAAACAAACACTCGTTTTCACTGTGATTTTCAATCACTTCAGTTGCACCATAAGAATGCTGCAGTGCCAGAGCTGCAAAGGCAGCAGGTGGGCAAGATGACCCTGTCCAAAAGACAGAAACCCTGCTTCCAGGACTTTTTGAATTATAAAGATGGAGATACTTCCACTGATTGCACCTTCTGTCAGAACATGCTGGTTTACAAAGGTCCATCATGGTCAAACATCAACCCTATGTCAGCATGGCTTTAAAACTGACCTTGTGAGGCTACAGGTTTAAGGGCAGGATTTGTACAACAAGACACTAATTGGAATGTCTCAGAAGAGCCTCTCACAAACCAGTGTCCTTCTCCTTCGCATCCTTCCCCATCAATCACACTGTCTCCCAAGCTTGCCCATGTCACTGTCTACTTCTCTAGCCCATGCAGAGTAGGAGCCGTTGACCCCCACATATGATTTAAACTCCAGCTTTGCACTCAGGCCCACAATGCTGGGAAATAACATAAGGATTAGGACACACAAGACATGGCCTGTAAGCATGATGTTCAAAGCTATTATGACACTTAAATGTATGGCTGCTGGACCTTCAGCAAGCACTAACAGGCAGTCTGTGCATAAATGACTCAGACTCACTAGTGTATGTTGTACAGTACACCACATGCATCTTAGCAGTTCTCCAAAAGTAACACATGTAATGAATAAACAGTTGCACTGAGTGGAAATTCTCTGAATTGGAAAGGATCCTTCACATGCAAGAACAGGGAGTGGATGAGTACCTGCTTTAAAAGGATTAAGAGTATCAGAGCAGCTTAATATGAGAGTTCATATACTGAACCTTTTAAAGAAAAAAAATTCCATGCCCTTCTGCCTGACGTTCCTACACTCAACTCCAACACCTTCTAAAAAACTCAAGAAGAGGTCAAATCAGTGCTATGCACAGGTTGTCTCAAAGACACCACAGACCTCTGGGAAGGGGGATTTAGCTTACCTTTCAGAACCTCATTTTGATTTTTTCACAGAGGCAATGCCGCACCCCACGGAGGGTTGCCTGCAGAGGAGCTGTCCTGCACTTTCAGCACGTGCCAGCTCGTGTGGCAGGATCTGGGCCCGCAGCTCCTGAGGGGCTGGCTCCCATCTCCCCATGGCCCAGCACAGCCGCCTCCTGCCCCAGCCGCTGTGCCCGAGCACCACAAACCCGTAACACGAACCCCCACAGCAACCCTACGGGAACAGAGGAGCTGTCAACTCATCTTGTAACCGAAGAACTGAGAAGCAAAGGTTTGGAGTCCTGATTAAACCCAAGATGCCTAACAATCTTTGAGTATAAAGACTGAAGTACTTTCTTCTAAGGAGGGAAATGGGATGCCTGCTCTCACAGGCAGCCTAACAGCCAAGCAGTCTTCCTCACCAGCTGCTGCCAGAGCAGGGGTGACAAATACAGCCTGGTGAACACAGCAATATGCGAGCTTTTTCTGATGTACACACCTATCCCTATAAATGCCCCAATAATGGCATTTTCTTAATGCTGCTGGAATCAAGTAAGAGTTGGAAATCCCATTACTTTTATTTTCGAGAATAAGAGACAACTAAACAAATCTTCAGTGGCTCAGATATAAGGAAAGTATAAAGAACATCAAATTAAAAAATAAAAGGTCTGTGACTTTAAAGACAAGCTCAGTGTCTTGGGGACCAGGAACATGATTTTTTTAACTCAAAGTGGCAATGCTGGGGGGAAGCTCTTTCCCTAGCAGATTTGTTTTAATTTTTTGCTACAGAATCAGCTGAACTCTGCAGTTCAACTAAATCCAGACTAATTTTGACCAAGACAGAAGCACCCATACTACAAAAAGGACCTACGGGGAGAAGAAATTCAGCAGTTCAGGTGGGTGATTCCTGCCACTTGAGTCTGAAAGATATCACAAAAATGGCGCTCCCAACTCCTGAGTGCTGCTGGGAGTTTGGAAGTGGTGGACACATTGTAGATGGATAGATACAAAAGGGAATGGGCAGGAGGCACTTGAGAGTCCAAGGAAACAGAAAGTAAGAGGGACTCAACACCATTCTCGAAAACACCTTTATTAACTATCAAAATTCAGGTTTAGCATCAAAAAAGAAAACTGTCACCAATTACAATACCTGCAGGTAACTTTTAATGAGGTTTTGAGCATGGTGATCAAAAGCCTACAGTTTTTCTTCCCCTCTGCAAAATTAGAGGAACTTGATAGGGGATGAGGTGTACTACTACCCAATTGCTTAATGCCCTGAACACCAATGTTGCTCAGTCAGTGAGCAAAACCCCTTTGTTTCGTAAGGACAATTGCAATCAAGGTTGTTCATATGCATCTACACTCAAACAGAAGCAGCTTCCTTCTCACTTCCCACGTTTCCCACAGCAGAATGGAGAAACAACACACTGGATGTTTCTCAGTGGAGTCATTTGACAAAGCCTCAAAAAAACCCCAACAATATCCAAAACATACCATTTTTGCCTCAACCCTCAAGATCTTAAGTATGAAATTACTGCCTGAAACTGAAAACCTTCTGCCATTTCCACAAGGAAGTATTGCATTGCAGACTAGCTATATACCATGATTTTTATGTAGCCTACTCTAATCTATCCATTGCCTATTCAATAGGAGGTACAGAAATGTGTGGGCTTGAAGAAGCTTAGATTTCAGCATCCCAAACAAGTAAGGGAAAATATTTTCCAGTTGAGTACCCACATTATGACTGTGCATTGCTTAAAGGTATATACCCCATTTCAAAATCACTTGACGTAGGTCATACATATAATCAGCTATTTTAAGACCTGTAACCTGGATTGCAGAGTTCTATGCTTTCATAATGCCAAGAGATAGTCACTTATAACAGATTCTATAATTAAGAAATCATGTAACAATAGACACTGCAGTTTCAAGTTTGTCTTTCCTCTCTCTGTCCATCTCTTTCTCTAAGGTGACAGGAGCATGCTTTCAACACATGGAGCAAGCAGAGAGCCTGCAGGTATAAATGGACCAGCATTTGGAGTCTGAAATACACTGCATTACACAGGTGGCTGTTCTTGGAAGTCAACCATTTCTGAAAGTTATTCTCAAGAGGTATGATGTACTATAAGCACTTAAGAAATGTGTTACACTGTGACTGGAACCAAGATGAAATAGCAATATTAAAAGAGATGGTTTAGTTTATGTAGTAGCCAACTATGCCATTAAACTAGAACAATGGAGACGATGTGGAGGCAGGAATGTTCTCCAGTGTGATTTATTCCTTTCCAGTAGGAGTGGAAATTTTTGCTATAGGCCTGAAAATGACCCTGTCCGCCAAGCAAAAGTCAGCATTAAGATGTAAGAGTTCTGCTAGATTAGTCACCTCAAGATACTCTGCTCTCACACAGCACAGGAATCTCAAAGCCCTTTGCCAGAATGGGTCAAAACTCAGCCTCGTAAGCTCCACAAAGACCATTAGACCTTAGCATTGCTGTCGTCAGTCACTTCAGAGAGAAACTGAGGCTTGAAGAATTGATTAAAAATAGGCAAAGACGACTCTATGAGAGGCTCAAAAGCAAAACAAAGGCTTACTCGATCCTATGCTTTACAGGAAATGTGCATCTTTCTTGAAAGGATCATTGTTTGCTGCAGCTGAGAGCAGCTGGGTCAGCCAAGGCGAGAGGAAATGTTATCGGGCAATGGTTATCAGGCAAACAATATAATGCCATTTCCACCTCTGCCAGCCAATTAGTCCCGTGCTGCCTGCTGACCCATGTGGGAAGGGCTGGCTCCTTTAGAATAAGGATTTGACACCTAAGCCCTGCCAGTTTTTTACAGCTGCATCAGCTACACACATAGTGACTCTGTGCATCTACCTGCTCTTTGTGCTCCCGTATTCTGACATTATGGTAACTGCCATGCTAGAGGTCATGCTATGGCCCCCACAGAATATGAAGAGAGCCCCAAAATCTCTCCTGATCAGAACCCTTCTCCACAGTAGGTTGGTGGGTCCAGAGTCCACCAAGGGGCCTACAGAGAAGGATAACAGGAATTCTCTTCTCTAGGAAGAGGCATATCTGATTAAAAAAAGATGCTTTCTGCACCCTGATCTTTCAATGACCCCCCAAATGACATTGTGAAGGCCCAGCAGGAAGAACAGACTGAAGCCCCATGTCCACCCTTTCTGAATTCTCAGCCCTGCTCTCCCTCTCTTTGAAGCCTGGCACACAGTGGGACCACGTGCAGCTGCACAGGCTACGCTCCTCAGAGTCGTCTCTCTCAAAAACAGCCTCCTACCCACTTCCTTCCTCTGCAGAGTAACGAGACGCTCTTCGGCCTCATGCTGTCTCTCCCAGCAGTCTGGTTCCAATCTCGGGGATGCCACATCAGACAGCTACCCCTAAAAAACAGCCAGAGGCCCTCCCGCTGCACCACAGCAGCCATACAGGTGCTGAAATCTCCCCCCCCGCCCTGGTCCTGAACTGCAGAGTCAGCTCACAGGGACAGGGAGCAACTAGGACAGTTCAATTAGAGCCAGGATGAAGCACCAGGCAGAAACACACAGATGCTGAGATATCAGCCAGCTGACATACAGCGAATGCCTGATTTTCCAATGCACAGAGGCCACCTCTTCCTTTAATCCCTCCTCAGTGCCATAGAGGCTCAACACCTCTGGAAAAGCTAAACAAACTTCTTTGTCCTGATGAAGCTGTGCTATGAATTACTCGTTAGATCCTGACCTCCCCACTACAAGAAAAAATCCTCCTACCTCAAGAGTGTTTTGCCTGAAGGAGTATACTCAAAGCCAATATAGCAAAGCTAAGCTTTTGCTGCCTAAAAGCCAAGCCCTCCTTTCCCAATATGTGTCTTAAAATAACGTCAAAGGCATCATGGTGTCAGTTCCAGCTTCCACTTCAGGTATTTCCACTTGCGCAATCCAGGGTGGATTATGGGGTTTTTGATTTGTATTTTTTCCTTCCAAAAAAGAAACCTACACAAAAGGGAACAATCTTTCCATACACAAAATCTTTTTGTTTTGTACATATTGCTGAATTGCTTTCATTCAACTCCAACGCTAATTGTAAAAAGCACAGATACCAAACTTGCTCACATTCCTCTTGCAGTGGGAAGGAAAAATGGGAGAGATCAGCTGACTTTGTGCATTTAGCAACCTGCCTGTGCTGTCAGTGCCCAGTGAGTGATGGGTGTTTCACAATCGGAAATATGAGCAACTGGCCCAGCTGTATAGTCCTCAGCCAGCAGCTACAAGACGGTGGTCCAGGGTCAGGAGAAAAGGAAGACAAGACTGTGTCAACGCTTTCACCCTAAGGCTTGCTCTGATTTTCATTGGGGCAAGTGCATCTTTTACAGTATCACAGTAAGCATCATTTCTCAAAGCAGGACCTGGCACAGAGTAACCTCTGCACATCAAGCACTAGTAGCTGCTAATCACAAAACTGGAGCTCACAACAGCTGATAAGGAAGCTTCCTCTTAAACCCACACAACTACTTCCTCCCCCCTTCCACCCCCTCACCTTTCTAAGACACTGAAGTAATCTCCTGGGGCACTGCTTTGCTGCTGGGAGAAGCTCTGCTCTGGAGCCTCTGTGAAGCTCAGGTATGGCACCAGAGCACTTATTAGGAGCAGAGGCAGGACCTGTTCAAGTGTCTTCTCTCAAAATTAAAGCTGCGTTTTCGCAATTCTGACACTTCCCACATGGATCAGTCACTGCCCTGTCAGCTCTCTTCCCTAAGGTCTCAATGGTAGCCTGACAGGATACCTTTAATAAAACACACATGCCTTGTCCCAAAGTGGCTATGGTTTGCCTTAAATAAATAAATCCCCAAGACCTGATTCCATTTGTAAGTGATTCAGAAGAATTAAATTGGGGTCTCTGTGTCAGTGGGTCTGCCAAGCTTGCGTGCCAGCATGGTCTCTGCACAGCCAGTTTCAGCTGCTCCCACCACTGACACATCAGTTTTGCTGCCCGTTGTTTGCAAGGAGAGTACACGCAGCAACAGGGGAACAAACCATAAATACAGGATACATTATGAAACATCGGGTGCTGGTTGCAGGATTTGAGAGGAAAGAAGGGAAAATGTAGCAAATTATTTTCAGCTTGTCTTTTTAAGCATACATGGAGAATCAGTGGGGTTTAACCAGGAGTGTAACTTTAAATTCTGCAATAGTAACAGAGGGATTGGTATATTGTACTATATAAAACAAACAGCTGCTCTTCCACGCATAAAAGAAGGCAGAAGGAGACAGAGTATCACTCGCAGTACTGCCTAAAGCATGCTGGCTATGTCAACAGACTATCTTGCTTTGGACTGTTTGGACTGTTATTAATATGCAACTGAATATGCAACCGATCCAACACCAACGATGACATGAATTTTTTTTTAAATTAAATTATATTAATCTCTTCAGTTTAACTATCATGTTAAAAATATAAAAGGAAAGCAGATGTGACCGTCATGGATGTGCACGCTGAATATTAATAACAGAAAGCATCCCCTCCCCCTTGGAGGATAAGGCGAAGTTGGATCGGTCATTTTGCAAATTAAATCCTGAATGTGTTCACGCTGTAGCTGTCAATAAACCTCTGGTTTGTGTGCATATACCCACAAAGATGAAGCCAAAACAATTTTACTAGGGTAAACCTTCAAAGATCCAGCCACGATCCAGCTGGATGACAATGCTACAGCCCGAGTACTCCCCTGAAGCTCTGCCGTCCACATTTTTCCCCACACACATTTCTAAGGAAAAATTAAGTGAATATCCCACAACTGTCAGTTACTGGACCCCTAACACAGGCTACCCTTATGCTAGCCAGGTGAATGCTGGCAAGATGAAATCCAGTAGCTCGTTGTTCTCACACTGACAGTGCCACTGGTCCGTGCGCTGCAATCGCACCACATGTCATCCCAACCACACTCCACTATTTCTACCCACCAGCAGATGTGTTTTTTTTTTCTTTTAAAGAGACACTAGTTTCCAGAATTTCACCTGGCATATTACCTCTGCCAGAAAATCGCATCAAGAAGCAGGACTATCTTACAATGTTCTGACATAAATAAGAATCCTGTCTTTCCTTTTCCCTCAATATCCCAGCTGATAACTATATTTATCAAGTGGGCTCATAGAGCATTTTACACAGTTCTTCTCTATAACCTACTCTTCTCCTTGGTCTTACTTATTCACGCTACCAGTCATCATTTTAATGCATTTGTAATACTTGATTTCAATTTTTATCCTAATTCTGCCTGCACATTAACCCTACAGTGCCTCAGAACACATTGGTTTACTGGAACCAGCCTAAGGCATCATTGTTCTAAGATAGCAAGAAGTGTGTATTTCTCCCTGTCTTCTAAGGAAAAAACAAAAGAACAAAAAATAAGTCGCATTCCTAGTTACAGAATTCAGCCTAAAAGCTTTTGCTAGTGCTTCCACACACCTGCCCACTCCCACCTCTGACTCAAGCTACAAATTTTATTGACATATACTAATTACCTGAAAATAAGAATGATCTATTCCATTGCCACCAGCTGCCAGTTGCCAGCACTGGTTGGAAGTGATCAGGCTTGTTTAAGAGAATAGAACAAAAAATCTAAGCTCAAAAATAAAATTAAAAAATAATAGTCATCATAAAAAGAAAACCCTAAAGAATGCCACCGGTTCTCAGGTACTGCCGGGTGTGCTCGGAAAGGGCTGAAGGCAGACAGATTTGAATGGATGCTCAGTTTGTCACGGTAAAAAATACAGAGATTTAAAGGTCTACCCACGCAGAAAAAAAAAAAAACCAACAATAAAAAGAACCACCAAAAAACCCCAACCCTGAATTAAAGAACAAAAATAAAATAAAAGTCAGAAATGCAGCCTCAGTGCATCGACTGTCTGCGCTTAAGAGATTTACAGGAGTAATTTAAATGATTCACCTGCTGCCAGTTTTCCTCCAAGGATGGCAAAGCTGAGAAGTAGCCGGTGTCGTGGACAAGCTGGAGTTCCTGGAATATACTATAACTAGCCAAGACATCCATGCTGCTGCTGAGCAAGACCCTTTCTTTCTGCTTTTGTGTATGTTTGTTTGCTCGGGTGGGGGGTTGTTTTTTGATCATAAAAAAAAAAAGGAGGAGGAAAATCAACCAATGATAAATCCAGCGTCCCTTTGGCTTTGTTTTGTTTCAGTCACACTTTAAAAAAAAGAGAGAGAGAGAGAGAAAGCGGATGAGCGTGGACGGACGGCACGGTCCGGGGGCCGGGCCGAGCAGGACGAGCGGCGCCGGCGCGCACCGAGCACCCCGCGGCCGCCGCACCGGGGCACGTCCCCGCCGCGCTCCGCGCAGCCCCGCGCCGCGGCCATGCGCGCTCGCGACCGCCCTCCCTCTTCGCCGCCCCCTCCCCTCTTTATTTTCGGGACACCACATCCCACATCCCTCCCCCCCCCCAATCCCGCTTCCCTCTCACCCTCCCCCGGCAAACCCGGCGCGGCCCCCCCTCGCGCGCAGCCGCGCGGCCCCGCTCCGGCAGCGCGTGGCCATGTAGGGTAAACGGCGGGGCGGGAGGGGCGGGCCCGCCGCGTGCCCGGAGCCACCGCCGCCCAATGGGGGCGCCGCTCGGGGCGCGGGGGGCGGGGTCCGGACGCCGGCGCGGGCGGCGATTGGCCGGCAGGGTGGCGCCCGCCCCCTCCCCGCGTCCCGCGAGGCGGCGCGCGGCGAGCTATTTTTAGGGCGCTATATAACGGGGCGGCGGCGCGCGCGGCGGTGGCAGAGCGCGGAGCGGTGAGGGGCGGGCGGGGGCTCTGCGCGCCGGCCGCGGCACCCGGGGCGGCAGCGGGAGAACCGCGGCCCTGAGGGGAGCGGGGAACAGGCCGCGGCCGCGCAGGGGACGCCTGCCAAGCCGGCTGCCCTGCCCGCACTGTGTGTGCAGCCTCTCCCCAGCCTCTAGTTCCCAAGGCTCAGGGGTGGCCAGACCGAGAAAAGCACTTTTCTTTCCCTTAGTCGCTGATGTCCGGGGAAAGATGCACAGCTGATTGGGGTGTTGGAAGGACTAAGCGTGGGAATACACCCCGAGCAGGAGCCGCCGGCGTGAGGAGCACGTGCTGTGTGCCCGTGTGGGGAGACCACAGCAGCACAGCTTCCGAGCGCTGTTCAGCTATCCCCAGAAATGCTCCTGCGCTTATTAAGGCATCTATCATGACATTTAATCAGGCTTAGCTGTGAGCCGAGCCCTCTCCGAATGCTAGTTTGGGTTGGCTAATGAGCTGTTTGACCTTAAATGGTTAGTGTGGTGCAGAGCTTCCCCAAAATCGCTCTGGCGCTGAGCACGGTTGCATTTCTGCTTTTGAAAGGATTGCAGAACTGCTCATTTGAAGATGGTGGGGGTGGGGAGGGGTTTCCAGTAATAGAAGAAACATGTTCTCTTTGTTGCTCTCAAATGCAAAGGGCCGTGTGGTCCCATGGGTTGTATTGCCAGGGCTGTATCCAGCCACCAGACTGCTGGACGAACGTCCCCCTGGTGCCCTTTAGTGGTGGGTTGTCGGCAGTGTAGGTTGGACTGGGTATCAGGGCAAGCCAGGGGTTGCTAAAGTATCTACTTGTAGAGCAGTTGCATCATACTTTCCTTGCTGTAAGTGACTAAGATGTCTCTGTTCGCTGTTGTCTTCCTTCTGCACCCAGGTGAGCATACCTGGGCCAGGCCTCGGCTGGTGTAAATAGATGCAATGCCACTTGTACACACACACGTCTTCCCAGGTGTCCCTCTCAGAATGACATGGAGGTATGAGGCAGCAGAACTCATCAGTGCTGATTAGTTCGTGGTATGTTTTCTTTCTTGGCAATGAAGACAGATTTACCTTTTCCAAGACTGGGTCCATGTTAACAACTTTGAAAGCCATGTTTGAAGAAGGCTTGGATAATGGCTGCATTCAATCCCAAATTCTCGTAGGTGCTGTCAAGAAGAATAAAGCAGAGTAGGCACCCCACTTTAGTTTAAGGAGTCAAAATATAGAGGAAAAAGGGGAAATGAAGATGTTGCTGAAGAACTGCAGTAATAGGGAGAGAGCTGGATATAGGCAGTTTTCTCAAATAAACAATCTCACCACTACAAAAACATTCTCTGCGTGATTGCACTGCAGAAGCAGCGGGATGGCTCGTGGGAGCTCTTGCTCAGGCGTTGACCCTGAGGCTGCAGGTCTGCACAGTCCAGGGGCATCTCCCTTGAAGATGGCTGTCTCCTGGGAACTGCTTATGAAAACGATGCCATTCCCAGCCTTCATCTGGGGAGCCATAGATTGTCTCAAACAGGACTATCCTCAGGACCTTTAGCTTAGCAGAGAAGCTGCGGGGTTGGATGTGAATAATAAACTACTCTTTCTCATAAATATACCCATAAATGTGTAAATGTATGTGTTAGTGGGAAGATGAGAGGGAAGGTTAGTGCAGCAAGCACTGCTGAAGAGGTCTTGCAGACTGTCGTTATCAATTCCAAGCATGCCTCAATGTGGCAAAGCGACACCTTTCCTGGGCACCTTGGGAAGGGAAAACTTTTAAAGACAGGAAAGGAGAGAGCTTGATAAAGGTGGTCAGATGTGGAAAGAAGCAGCACTTGAGTATCATAACACAGCTCCTGTACTGAGAGGGTTACACAAGAAATACCTGTTTCAGGAAAAGCCTTTGATAAGCATTTATCCTTAACAGCTTGTCAGAACAAGGCCAAATGCATATGCAGAGACTTTTCTGACCTAGGCAAGGAAATAGAGGACAAAAGCAATGAAGGTTTCTGCTGCGAGCTACTTAAACATCCATTTTTGTCTTCAAAGGCTGTAATTCCTGTGGCTGAAAAATATTTTTGTGCTTTACTTCTGGCCTTGTTCAGCATAACTCCCATTTTAATATGTAGAAAGTTTAGTGGTGTGATGTCCAAGCTCTCCTCTAACAGTGGCATGAGAGGAGGCCTGGCCTGTGCTAGCAGTGGGTTGCTCATGCTTTGGTATATTGCAAAGCTTGGCGTAAACAGGCAGCCCAGGATTCCCTCTGCTGTGATAGTCACCTCTTTGCTACTGAGTAGTTCTCCTTTGAAACAATTAAAATCTTTCTACTTGTCCATCTTATCCTGAACTTTCTGCTGAAGGCATGTCCTGTAGAAACTGCCAGTTTTCCACCCTCGGGGTGAAGGTTGTCCTCAGTTTTGGATCTCAGCTGCTTTACACCAGTAAAGAGCCCAGACTGTGCCCAGGTTGCACTGTAACTGGTGGCCACATCTGATGAGCAGATGCTGGTCTGCTTCCCTGGCTGGCTTCAGGAGGAATTGTGTCTGAGGACAGGATTTTGGCTGCAAGCCTTGAGGTGAAGAGCTGGGCTCCAGATCTGGCTGCTTGCCTGGGTGGTTTCCAGGCAGACATTGCATTTTTATTGTCTTGGATATTCTTCTCTGGAGGTCAGTCGAGAAAGCAGAATGGGATTGTCACTTGGCAGAAGTAGAAAAGCCTAGACAAAAACTGAATGTAGTGGTACGCTGGGTATAATGCTGTTAGTCCAGCACCTGAGGCAGCATCTATCTGTACTACCCCAAAGGTAGTGAAAGGCGATTTCTGCCAAGCTCCCTTGTTTCCCAGGCTGTACTGACCTTACTCTTGGCAAATAGCCACATTCCCTGCTCCAGCCCAACCACACCACCCATCACGGAGAGCAATGCAATCAGATGTGGAGGAGGAGCAATACCTCCCTACTGCTACACAGCTGGGCTCAAGGGCACAGAGGACTACACAAAAATTCAGGCAAAGAGTGCAGGCTGGACCTGCAGGGAGTAAGGAGGGGCATTTCAGACATAGCTGATTTGTCCCATAATGGGTAAACTGAATGGCCTGGATGGGAAGAAGGCTTTTAGGCCAGCCCCAAACTTCACCGTTTCTATAACTTGCTGAAATGTCCGGAAGATGCAAGGAAGTGGTATGGCTGGTTGTGCAATAATGCCAATGGGCTTTGGCACATGGGAAAAGGCAAGTGGTTATATTTTTGGTGTTAAGGAGTAATGAAAGTGGTTAGTTCTAGTGAGAGGAAAGAAAGAAAATATTTCCTTGCTCATTCTGCTCTTCAAGAGAAAGAGGAAAGATGACTTCACTGTTTTCTGAGAGAAGCTTGAATTTAAAGCCTTCCACAGGACCTCTGGCAACAACCTCTTCTACCTTCTTCAAGTCAGGAGCTCAGAATCACCCCCTGCACTTGACTGGGTCCCTACAAGCCACTGGTGTGCATAGAATCACAATTTTGGTTGCTCTGATTGCTTTTTCTTGTGATATTTGCATCCCCACTGCCCCCAGAAGTAATTGTAAGAGATGGTTAGTGAGGACCCAACAGGGAAGGCTGATTTGTGGGGGACTTTGAGATGTTTGCTTTGTTTGGTTTGGCCAGTGACAAGATGCCATAAAGCCATTGGGGAGTATATCAATTCACAATTTAAACACTTCACTGAATACACCTGCTTTGGTACCAATGATGTTTCAACAGATACACTGAGGTCCCTCGTTCGTGATGCAGTTTTAAACCCCATGGTCTTCTGCATAGTCAACAAAAGTGCTAAAGCACCTTCTCCCTCAGGGACGCATTGGTCCAGGTGTCCAGGCTACCAGTTTCTTCTATCATCACATTTGCATGTTAGGCTGCCAGCTGTATTTCTTCCTCTCCTCCAGCTCCGAATTGAGAGCTAATGTAGCTTTTCTGTGCTTAGAGCCTGTGACAGTGTTGTTTACAGATGTTGGGTTTTCAGTCTTGTAGTGGGTTGACCCTGGCTGGGTACCGGGTACCCACTAAAGCCTCTCTCTCACTCCCCTCTGCAACTGGACAGAGGAGAGAAAATATAACAAAGGGTTCGTGAGTTGAGACAAGGACTGGAAGAGATCACTTACCGATCACCATCATGGGGAAAACAGACTCAAAGTGGGGATATTAATTAAATTTATTACTAACAGAATCAGAGCAGGAGAATGAGAAATAAAATAAATCTTAAAAATACCTTCCCCCACCCCTCCCTTCCTTCCCAAGTTCTACCTCCTCTCCCTCAGTGGTGCCAGGAGACTCACAGAAGCCACCCCTTTAGCCCCCCAACTATGAAAACCTGGCCACAGAAACCAAATAGAAATCTGTGTTTCTCCTGGAGAGGAAGAGGCTGTACCTGCAGCTTGGTAGGGTTGAAGCTGTCACTGGTTGTAAAGCCTTGCAAAGAGGGGAGAAGTACTTAGAAACCTACTGGAGTATGCTTGGATTTGCAGTTGCATCCTCTCCAGGAGTGGATGCAGAAGGCATCTACTGGGGGAGTGGAGGATTTGTGGTGATGGTTTATGGCCAGGTGGCTGCAGAGGTGCAGCAGAAGACCTCAAAGGCAACCCTGCTGTTCAGAGTTGCCAGTTCCTGATACCTCAATGTGTCTGTGCTTCTATATCCACGTCCACATCTGATAAGAAACAGAATCCTAACAAACATCAAGTAGCAAAAAGGGACACAACTTCTTTTCCTAGAGTGAAGCATTTTTCTGTAGGCCCCAGACATCCCCTGTTCCCCCTCCAGCTCGATACCTCACACCTTCCCAACCTCCCAAGTCTCCTCCTCAGACTTCATTTTCCTAGAGAAAGGTCAGGGATTGGAATGGGCTGCCCAGGGAAGTGGTGGATTCTCCGTCCCTGGAGGTTTTTAAGATGAGACTGGATGTGGCACTTAGTGCCATGGTCTAGTAACCACGGTGGTGTTGGATCAAGGGTTGGACTTGATGATCTCAGAGGTCCCTTCCAACTCGGCTGATTCTATGATTCTATACTGTGGCCCCATGTCTTCTTTCCATGCCTGCACAACAGCATTTCAGCCTGGAGAGCAGGTCAGTATTTCATGCTACCTTGTGGCAGGTGCAGCCCAAAAGCAGCATCCCAAGGGCACAGAGAGTGGATGGAGGTGGTTTCCTTTCCCATCCCCATCCTGGGGAGCAGAACAGCTGTAGCTTGCAGCCATCACCCTCAGCAGCGCTTGGCTCTGTCTGGATGGGACACACTGTGAAGCAGGGTAGTGTCATCTCTGTGCTGGGCCTGAGTGGGTGGAGGTGCTTCCTGGCTTCCAGTGAGTCACAGGCTGTTGCCTAGATCTTCAGCAACAAAAGGGGACATCAGAGCGTGGCACAGCAGGTTCCTGTGCCTTGCCTCCAGCCTGAAAACAGGCCCCGTTTGGCTCCCTTTCTCTTTCAAATCAGTGCTCTGTGGACATTGCAATTGGTTTAATTGCAGGGCAGCTAACGAGCACTCTCCAGGATTAGAGATGGAATGGGTTTAACCCATAATCATGGCTTAGGGCATCCAAAAGTCTCAGTGGACTTTGCAAGTTGATCACTGTCCAGGTGCAGATGATGTTTGATGGGAAAGCATGACATGCCATCCTGAAGCAGAAATATTATCCAGCTGAGTTCTCTGGGCTGAGACAAAAGAACCAAAGCCTGATGCTTCAAAGGATGGTTAGAAGTCATAGCTGTATGGGCCTGATCCAGATCTGGCCTGGAGGCTTTTGACCCCCTGTCCTGAAAAGGCAGCAAGCATGCTTAGCATGTAATGCTCATGAGTTTCCACTATGGGAAAGGGGGCTTCATCTGCTGTGGTTTGTTCATGTGTTCTACAGTTTTTGTATTTCTTGTAATAATTTTTGCTGAATGGCTGTGGCTGTTCACATTAGAATTGGTCTCTGTCTCCCAGTTTTCAAAGCCAGAACGCAAAGCTCTGCTACCCAGGAGAGCACTGCAGTTGTGCTCAGAGCAGAACAGTGATGCGTCAAAGCTTCCAGAGGCAGAGAGATACAAACCCTGTGGTACCAGGGGGAAATGCAATTTCCTTTGGGTCCCACCGAGAGCTTGGAACCCATCTGGATCTAACCACTCCCCCTACTGTCTTTGAAGTTCTCCCTTCTGCCCAAAGTGATCTGTATGTTTCTGAATCTCTTGGCAAGGGCAGTTATCACTGCTATTCTGTTGGTGTTCAGCATCTGACATAAACAGTCTCTGATCATATTAGTAGGCTCTCAGGTACTCCTACAGTACAAATAATAAATAATAATGAGCTGCAAGGAAGCCCTCTGAGTCTCAAGCTCAGGCTGGACTCTTATGGCTTCTACACAAGATGTCCACTCTGTAAACCTTTCTGTGCTGCTGTTGCTAGCAGTGCAGCGATGCTGCTGGAGAGTGGCCTGGGAAGGGGGTCCCTGCAGCCTGGGGAGAGGCTGTGCAGCTGTCAACAGACATGAGAAATGCACACTTGTGTGCTGCATCTCTGGGTTGGTGGCCTTTTAATGACTGAATCAGGTTGCACTCAGGTAATTTTTAGGAAACTTTACAATAAAATAGGAGAACATTGGCATAGTTCAGCAGATGGTAACCAGGAACTGGCTTGTGTTATTACACACATTACTCTGGACAAAATGTTGGTTTTTCTTGGCTTTAGCCATCAAGAACCCTGTTAAGAAGAGCTGACATCACAGCACAGGTAGCACATGCAGCAAGAGGGGCCTACTGTGTCCAGCTCTTCTGCAGCACTGCAGCAAACACCGCAGCACATGGTGCCTGTGGGGAGAAGAGGGCTCTCAGGAAAGCAGGGGTTAGAGCAGCATCACTGGGGTTTTCTCCCTGGGTTTTTTGCAGAGGAAGGAAATGCAATGCATTGAGAGCAAAGCCTGTCTTTGGCAAGATTCTTGCTGTTCTGTTTTCACATCCTCTTGGGGTTTCCCTTTAGTCCTGTTCCTTACGAGAAGCTGCTGAAGATGGGGCTCTCATAGTCAAGTGCGGATGTGTGAATTAATAAGGAAATGATGGCATGCAGGGAAGCAAGCCTGTGCTGCTCACCTACTGGCCAGCTTTTCATGTTCCCCAACAGAGGTGCATGAAGAGTAAAATACCTTGTTTGACACAGGCACACACACATATACCCACAGCAGTGGCCAGGCTTCATACAAAGAGACTGCAGTCAAATGCAACCCCAGGCCAGAGTCCTCTTCTGAATTGGGCTTTGCTGGCTCTGCTGGCATGACATTGGCGCATCACCTGGGTATCGCAGCATTTCCCCCTCTAAAGAGCATCTTGTTGAAGACTCCTGTTATGAAAAAAGATGGAAATGTCTTTTCACTTGAGCAGCCTCTTCCCAACGGCATCCCAATGGCAGCTTGAAGCTCCAGGGCTTCTTCCTCTCTGCACTCTTACCCTGCTTGAAGAGGGGCCTTAGAACAAGACCTTGCAACAGGTAGTCTGTAAAAAAAAAATTCCTCACAAGTGAACTCTCCAAGGGGCTCAGCCCTTGTCTGCTGGGCAGCTGTGGACTGCTGAAAGGAAAATGGATGTTACTCAAGTGTCAGACTTTGGGCCTCTCTTGCACCACAATCTTTGTTCCTTGGCTTTGATTTCCCTTGAGGATCTACATGGCTCTGACTGTGGCATGAGCACCACTTGGCAGAGCATCTCATACTCATTCAGCCTATGTGGCATACTGCATCACTCAGTCCGACGGATACCTGTCTGCTGGAAGAGAGGCAGTAGCTTCAAGAGCACTCAATTAACCCTGAGGTGTTGGTTGCACAGTGCAAGAGCTCATGGGTTAAAAGTGAGAGAGACAAACCTTAGCCCAAAGTAACAAAACAAATCAGAACCCAGAATAAAACTCATATCCTCTCAAATTGAAGATTAATGCACAGGGATTGGCCTGTGGTTCTTGTACCTGCTCCCCCTGAGCTCTCTGTGGCTGGAGAAGACTCCTGGCTGCCTAGTTTGATTTGAGGGTTGAGCGAGCTCTCGTGACCTTCTTTTCTTCTGGGACAGTGCTCAGCAGGGGAGCCAGTGGTTTGGCACCCCTGTCCTTTGTACTCTTAGCAATTCCTGCCAACAGTGAGTAACTATTATTATTAAAGCCAGGGGGAATGTTATGAGATTATTTTATAAGGAACGGGGGAAATAATTTTATAAAGTGGAGGTTGCCTGGAGAAGATGAGCTGGAAAGCTGTTCTTTCTGAGGAAAGAAATTAAGAGGTCATATGGGTGATAAGTGGTAGCCAAGAAGATCTGAGTCTTGTTCTGCGACACCCTGCCTTGAGAGCTGTTTTGTGGATGGCCGAGCATAGGGGTGCTGGGTCTCATCATGCTTGCCAGAGCTTTGCTAAGCAGAAAGCAGGTGCCTGGCATGACAGGCATGAGCCTTGGAGGAGCAAAGGATGAGGGAAACATGTCTCTCCAGAAACTCTTACAGATTCTTGGAAGCAGGCAAGCAGGCTCAGCAGCTGCCTCAGCCTCTGACATCACCTTTTTCCGTCGTAAGGCACAAAGACATCACTGGGGTTTTGATGGGGATTCTCAAGGGCTTTCATGGCCTGGATGGGTGATGTACAGTGCTGCCATGCCCTTGCTGTCTGTACAGCTCTACTGGGGAATGACCCCTCTCCTGTTTGGATAAGAAGGAAAAGCACTGGCTACAAACTTCCCACCCTTTGGCTCCTCCACCCTGGGTAAACCCCAGTTCACAAGAGGCCACCCAGGGAGACCAACTTTGGGGGCTGAACCTCTGCCCTCTTGCATTTTTCAGGCGTGTAGTCCTACTGCAGAGAGCACCCTGAGAAACCACGACAAATCCCTTTCTGGGCAGTCATGCAGCATGTGTATTTTTTAATCATTTTCATTAAACTATATGCTGAATTCTGCACAAGTTGAGGAGTGTTTTTCACTAGGTTGCCATGATGAAAGTTAGCAGAATATTCCTGCAAAAACTTTCACCCAGCACTTGTGGTGTTAAGTGTGACTGTGACTTTATAAGCCAGCAGGATTGCTCATACCTTGCCAAAACTGGGGATGCAGAGTCCTTCTCCTTAAGAAGGGCAACTGCTGCAGGAGCTCGCTCTGGGTCCCTTTGAAGTCAATGGCAAATTTCCCATTGGCTTAAGTAGGAACATGTGTTTCAAGAAATGAATAATATGAAACTTGAAAAGCAAGGAGTGATGTGATCAGGACATGACCTGGTTTGACCTGGAGACTTAACTTGTGTTTTACTGCTACATCTGCCTCCATCTCTCAGCTGTACATTCAGCAGTACAATACATACTATTATTAGTAACCTATATTATTAGCATTAATTGGATTAGAACTGATAAACTATGGAGGTTTCTTTGTTTTGTACCAGTAATTTCTACTTTAAATTGGACTTGGACAGAGTATATGTCAGGGTGCATGTCCCCTGTATTTGTCATGCATGTTTTATTCTTTCTTTTGACAAGCTGGTAGAAAAGTCTTGGAATACAAATTAAAGAGGTCTTTGGAAAGAAAACCCTAAATACAGGCTTGTTGAAGCAGCTGGTCTTTTCTTGTACAGAGCAAAGTAGACAGTTAATAAAATGACATTGGCGTTGCTGCAAGGAATTGATCCTTATGGCTGACACAGTGCTTGTCCCCTGGCACAGCGCTCACTGGTTGCAGGAAAGTGGGTGAAGATCCCCCAAATCCCCAAATGAACAGCTACCATGGGAGGGTTTCAATGCAACACGATCCTGCACGTAGCCCACGTGGTCGCCCCATGCGCCTGTGCAGGACCCAGGCAGACCTTGTCTGCTGCAGCACTGGGAGGCAGTGCAGGGGGCTCTAGCCAGGTCTGAGTTGTCTGTTTGCTTTAGTAAAAGCCACTGGCCATAATGGCAAGGATTTATAAAACAGCACAGAGGCAGTCTGTGGTGCAGGGCTGTGGCTCTGTGAAGTAGCTCAGCGGTGCTTTGCAGAGCATGTTGGTGGAGGCATCTCCGTGCAGGACTACAGAAGCAGCATGCCCTTGGCCACAGCCAGCAGCTACAGCTGCCCAGTCTCAGAAGGGCACCAGCCACCACGGGTCCAGCTGCATGGGGAAGCTCTGCAAGGTGAGACCCTGCCTGTGTGAGCACCAGCACAGTCCTCACCATCAGAGCATCCTAACAAGGCCAGGGGCTCCCATCCCCTTGGGACTTGCCGCCCAAGGGCCATGTCCTCCCCGCTAGACAGGCATGGAGTCTGGACAGGCATTGCCATGTGTCTTGCCATTCACTGCAGGACAAATGCTTATTGAAAGAATTGCCTCTTACAGCTTGGGAGAAGCCATTAGGGTCTGCCTGGGCAGTGATCTACAGATAATGACTCCCTCCGAGATTTTCTCACCTCTTCTGCAATCCTCATACCAGGTGCATTAAAGCTGACCTGCAAAGAAAAATGTTTCCCTCTCTCTCTTTCTCTCTCTCTCCTTTGTTTTTATTATTTTTTAAATTTCCTCGTAGGGTTTTGTGAAATACCTCTGTTATTGATGCATTGCTCGTTGCTTCTTAGTGGTAGCACCAAAAGGTGAGCCTTGCTTTTTGTGAAATAGGGGACAAACTTGCTTATATTTTACCTTAGAAACAGGGAGACTGTTGAGCCTCCACTGAGCAGAGGGACTGTGTGGGTCTCAGGCAGGGGATCTGAATCCTTAACTGGAGGGATCAGAGGTACCTGCTGTCCCAAGCCCTTCAGCAGGTGTGGCTGTGAAGGTCTCCAGCAGAAGTAAATTTTCATCTGAAGAACATGCAGCTTTTTTTTGAAATTGAAGCATTTTGTGAGAATGTGCCAATCTGGACATAATTTTCAACAGGAAAGTCTAAGTGAATTATTTGGGCTTTTCTGTTTTGTTTTGATAATGGTGAAATGTCTTGTTTTGACAGAGACAGAGTTGTCATTTCCATGCTGCAAACATTTTTTACTTCCACCTTCTTATTTTACTACATTTTCTGCTAGCTATAAATACACAGTTCATAACAGTTAGTAATTTATCATTATCTTTTTCTAGATGCTATTTAATACTGTATCTAAATTTTTATATGTACTGTTGGGTTTTGACATCTAAGCCAAGTGTCTTTTTATTTTAGTCAGATGAAACAAAATGAAATTAAGATGCCAAGGCAAAACAATTCAATGTTAATTGAAATTAAATATTTTCTTAGTTTTATTTTCTTGAATTGACTTTTATGTTTTTGGGGTTTTTTTTTAGTTTTCCACTTCCTGATGGGGAATGCAACTGTATTGTAGGTGCGAGGCTGTGGAAATCACCAGTTTCCGGTCAGTATGCTCTTGGGCACTCAAGTTAAATCAGTGCTAGCAAGTAAAAAGCAAGCAAGCAGGTTAAGACAGTATGAGAAAAAATAATTTTCCTTTTCAGTTAATGAGGTTTTGCATGGAAGAAAGAAGAGAGGATGAAAGGCCCTAGTGTGACCTGTTGTGTAGCAGTGGTAGTGCCTAGGAAATTACTGTAGGATGTCCATGCTTGCAGTCACCTTCTCATCAGCTCTTGGGCTGGAGTTCGTGAAGTTGTACCCAGAAGCAGTGGGGAAGCTGGTAGAGTGCAGTACCTCTGCCTTGCACAGACATCTGCATCTGGGTGCTGAGGTTTCTGTTATCAGTGTTGCTAACTTGTTGTATGATGCTTTCACTTTGGGCTGTGATAATGGCACGTATACATCACACTTTGAAGATGCTTTTTATTGACTTAATGTGAATATTATTGTCATAGTTTATTACATGGAAGTATCTTATAGTAATTGAAATACAATATGGTGCCATTAATCACTCTGAGTACGAAATGCTAACTTTAAACTGTTCATAGTATATTAAATGCTCCTCTAACCATAAAACAATTTGACTTGCAGTCAAACAGTTTACAAATGGCCAATGTTGAGGATTCATGGTGATTGACATTTACATGGCAGTGTTCATGTGCTCATGTTCTTGAACAGTGTATTTTCTTTGGGGTTTCTGTGAAGGTGTTGAGACTTGCAGCTTTGCGGTTCCCTGATGCAGAGGTGTAAAGGGATGCAAACTGCAGGTACGACCACTGTCAGCTTAACAGCATCTCCATTGCAAACCCGAGGTGTGCGTGGCAGTCTGGAGTGCCCAGTGGGCTGTGTACAGTAAGCTGTCCTCCTGACACATCACTGGCCTTCTTTCCTCAGGACACCTGGTGAAGGAAAGCAGTAAAAAAGGGACAGAAGCTCTAATAGTGTGGTTTTAGGTGGGGACTGTTGAAATAAAGCCCATTTGCTTTCATGGGATGCTTTTCTAAATTTTCTCTCCTGTATTACTTAAAAAGGAAAGAGGTTCCTGCTTTTAAAAATCATTTTCAATTAAAAATTAATCCACCTACCAAAAAGGAAAGAATAATTTAATCTGATACTGTAGTAAAACGATAACAGTGCTATCCACAGTGCTTTGGTCAGCTGTGATAAATCTCCTCTAGGTCTGCTCAGCTTCTGACCTCCCCTTGCTGCCCACACTCTGAGACATGAGCAAAGCCCTCAGGAGCAGCTCCAGCCCCGCTCCCAGCTCCTAGGGATAGTAAAGTCCTCCACACTCAGTGCCCCAAAATTTCAGTGGGAAGCATCAGGAGTTGGTGCCAGGCCATATCCATCCCTACCACCTATGGTAAAAGCCCCATGTGTGCCCAGTGCCACAGCAGCACCTGCAAGGGTGGGGCAGGAACCATGTGCTGTGCAGCTTGTGCACCGACCATGCATGCACAGCATGGCACAGCATGGCACAGCTTGGCCAGGAGTGGGGCAGGCTGGGCAAAATGCAGCATTTTAGAAAGCTCAGACATTTACTGCTGCAGCAGCAGTGAGAAGCACTGCTATTAAACTGCTTACAGGAGCCTCACTTTTTACTGCCTGGTTTAAAAGCATACTTCAATGGCATTCGCAGGAGGGAAGAAGATGTGTAAGGTCATTTCACAGGGCACATGTTTAAAGATTTTCCAAGAAGAGCAGAGCAAGGTCTTTCTTCTGGGGAGGGAGGGGCTTTTTTTTTTTTTTAGCCAGATCTTTTATTGTCAATATGTTTTTTTAATAAAAAGGAAGTGATAGAAGTGGTAGCAGGTGACAGAGCCCACTGCTGTTCAGCTGCTGACATTTATAAAACAATGCCAACATCTCTTCAAAACAGACGCTTGCTTTCCACTACTGTATTGATGTACACATTTATTTTATAACCAACAGCAGCAAGATGAAAATGATAATGCATGAAGAAATCCCAGAGGCACAGCCCAGCGGTTTTGCAATGCAGCCTCTTCACCTTTGGCATTGTGTGGATGCTAACGGTCCTGGATGAGTCAGTATGAAACAGCACGGGCTGCTCTCATATGCAGAGTGCTCCCTCTTTTTTCCTGTTTCTGGTGACACCAGCTGGGTATATCTTAATCATCCTGGTGTGCTTACATTTATTTCTCAACTGTGTACAAACAAACCTGGGCATTTAGATGGCAGGTGATGGCTAGGGATTGCTGGTCCACTGTGAGGTTGTGTAACATGGTGGGCACCAGAGAGGTGAAAGGAGCTATACTACAGGCTATAAAAGAGGAGAGATAACCTTGCAAACAGCATGTAGAAGGAAAATAAACTTGGGACACAGGATCAATATAGACTGGGGGACACATGAGTGGCCAGTGCTGATCTGTGGGCTCAGCCCGCATGTCACCAGCCCAGACCGCAGGTTTTTGCTGGGGGAGCACTTTGGCGCCCTGGGACTCACACTGAAAGCCCTGTGTGTAAGGGCTTCCCTTATTTGGCACTGAGGTGCCTCCTGGGTTGAGGAGGAGGAGGAAGACTGGTCACACTAGGTTGGAGCCCAGCCCTGCAAATCAGCTTTTGATCAAGCATTTTTGGTCATGTAAGAATAGTCCCAATGGCAGCAGGCTGACCTTCACTCGGGGAGGAAAGCTTATCGCATCTCGTAGGATGCTCCTTACCGCAAGGAAATCAATACAGCAATATTATGATAATGTTACGCACAAGCTTTTATTTCTGGACGAAAAATTAAAATAATGAATACACCATATCTATTGGTTCTTTGAATATACATATTTGGATATATATGTTTGATGTCTGCCTTCTGTGTGCAGCTGTTTGCCAAACGTGACAGGATTTGTTTTTTAAACCTGGGGGTGAGTTCTGCCCTGTGCATTTAAAATAAGATTTCTCTAAATTATTGAATATGTCAATAAATAAAGCAGAGGAAATGGGCAGGGAAAAACCCAGAGGTCCTTGGTGAAAGGAAGTTGTAGATGCTGGTAATAGGCTTTAACAGCAGTAAAAGAGAAATAAAAAGGCCAACTTAAAAAAAATGGAAGGGACAAAGATTGGAATTTGGTATCTCTGCTCTGATTTTCTCTGTGTTTGATGGTAATTACTGGCTTGACCCTGGACTGCATTTTTTGTTTTTCTGTGAGTTTAATTCTGCCTCGTAGTGGAGGGTGAAGGGTAAGAGAAGCATTTAAATAAATGCTGCAGCAAAGGGAGGGGAGACGTCTGCGATGTGTGGGTGTCACAGATGTCCACGGGATGACGGAGACAGGTCCCAGGGGGCAGCCCCAGAGGAGCTGGCAGTGCCCAGGCACAAGAAGGAACAGTGCTGCGGAAACACAAGGGACAGAGAAGGAGGAAGGGAGCATGTACATGGCCAGTGGCAGGGCTGGGTGCTGCCTTCAAGTGTCTCAGCCCTGCCCCCACTGCCCCAACAGCTCCTGGGGGAGCTGATGAATAAAACATCACATTTTACAGATCATGTGTCGTCCCAGCCCCAAAATTATAAAGTCCCTTACTCTCCTCTCAAGAGATGTTGCATGAGCAACCATTTAAATGAGTGTTACATTATTTACAAGTTTCACTATTATTAAATTAATGTTACATTCATCAGGGCTTTTGTTTTGTTTTGTTTTCAAGGCAGAGCTGTAATTTGAGCAACATATTCATCAAGTCTGAAATGGTGGCTCCAATTATTTTAACATTCATTTGCCCATTCAGCTTCCTTTGCATCTGCTGGTTTCCTCCCCATGACAGTATGTCGAAGCCGGGGACACATTTGTGCCGCTCAGCTGCGAAACCACCACGAGGGATGTGATGGAACATGTTTGATCCCAACACAGCCAAGGCCAGCGGGGCTCTGCTGCGGGGGCAATAAGATGCTGGTTGCAAAGGCAGCGTGTCCCCAGGTGCGGATTTCCTTTCTCCACTGGCAAACCCCTTCTGGTGTCAGACATGTGAGGATGGAGCTAGCAACTTCTTAAGGGTAACAAAAAAAGGCTCCATCGATTTGCTGGCACAGGAGCCTCAGTACAGCAGTGGTGTTGCGTGTGTTGTAGCAATGCTCGTCAAGGTGAGTGTGGGCTAATTGGTCCAGATCTGAAAGGATGCTCTTGAGTGCTGGGTAAGCAAACATAACAAAACATCAGCCATTCAGCAAGTGCTGAAAATAAGCCAGAATAGCTAAAAAAAAAATGTTTCATTATTTATTTTAGTGCTGGAAGTGTAAGCTTTCCTGACATGATCGTAAAATCTGATCATTTATTAATTCTCCTCGCTTTGAGACTTCATCCCGTACCATCCCCAGCCTTCTGCTATTCCTGGCATCTTCAGCCTGGTCCCACAGCTGTGCCCTGCGAGGTGTCTACCCACACTGCTGCCCATCCCACAGCAGGTGCCAGAGCCCCCCTCTGCCCAGCCACAGGCTCTCGCAAGGCAGTGGTGGGGAAAGGGTGGGCTTTTAGAAATAAAAATCAATAACTGTGGTTTGTTTTCCCTTTGTCTGCTTTCTCAGCCTGTGAGATTCACTTGAGCTTTTCCCTGCAACCACAAGAGCTAATGACATGCATTAGTTTTTCTATTTTACTTTTTTTCTTTCCCAGATGAGACAGGAGGATCTCATCTGATTATTTACCCACAAAAGCTAGGGACTCTGGGATAGACACAACCCAAACATCACAAGTCTCCTCATAACATTGTGCAAGGAGGTGGCTCTGATGTGTGAGCACCCTTGTAGGGCCACACTGAGGTCCATGGGATGAGCCCTGGGAGCTGTCACAGACCCTGATTTTGTGCCTCCACGGTGCTCCCCCTGGGATTTCTCCACTTCTATGGCAGTGCAGAAGCTGTGGGGCCACATCTCTCCGGGACCAGCCGGAGCATCAGTAGGGTGCATGGCTGGGGGGGCAATGCAGGAGACAGGACAGCAGTGTTCGGAAAGATAATGAAATACGGCCCCGGAAGGACCCTCAGCGACAGCTCCTCGGATGTGCCTGTGCTCTGTTCATTAATCTGTGATAATTAGACTTATTTGCAGAGGTTAACAGCAGTGGCACATGGTAATTAACCACTCGTTCCCTGCCGAACGACTCATAAAGCTTCTCAGATGCCACAGGTCCGGCTGTGGGTAGTTTTGGTGCTGCTGGGGCCCAGTGCTGGGAGGTCAGGGACACCCTCTCAGGGGAAATGTCCCTAAAACCCCCTGTCTGTCCCAGAGCTGCTGCAGGGACAGGCTGCAAGAGGGGAGAGAAGGAAAACAAACTGATACACCTCTGTCCTTTGCCCTTCTCCTCTCCCACCCTGCCTTGATGGCCAGCCAGGGGCTGTAATTTCCCCACAGCAGGGGCAATACTGCCTCGGTGCCTGCAGGGCTGCTGCTGCAGGCAGGTATTTTGGCAGGGTGAATGGGAAGGGACCAATATGCCCCTCCAGTTTTGCAGGGCACAGGATATATGGTATTAGAGCCATTAAGCACCTCTGTGGGTCCTGATGTCCAGTACCAGCAAAGCTGTGCTCAGCTTGACCAGTTAGAGAAGATGGAGCAGATGGGTGTATTTTGGACAAGGCTTCCCCTCCCTTTTCATCCCTTCTCCATCTCTCTACCCCCCCCCCCCGCCAGCGAAACCGAGCTAATTAGTCAAATAGATGAGGATAGGCCAGGCAGGGAGAAGCCCCGTTGCGTGTCCTATATTAGTAACTCACGTGGGAGTAGCCAGATTGGAATGAGATTGAAAGGGAAAATTGTAGGTGTACATCGGAAGATAAGTGGGCTAAGCCTTTCCCCCAGCCCCGCGTGCCTGGCTCCTAACACAAGAATGATGTCATCCTTCTCGGTGGCCAGGCTGCCACCCCACATCAGCCCCCCGCAGCGTGGTGGCCAGCAGGGTGCTGCTGGGGGGGCTTCAGCCCCGTGAATTAATGATGAGCCGCTGATGGGAGGGAGGCAGGGCAGGCGCTTTGGCCAGCATCAAAGCGATTAGCCAGGAGCGAGGAGGGGCCGGCACTGATTTAACCCACAAAAGTTGCACGGGCAGCTGCAACGGGGGAGCTGCAGGCATGGGGGGGCAGCCTGAGACAGGGGGTTCAATAGGCACTGACTGTATCCATGTTTCTTGGACTGCCTGCCCCAGCCACTGCCACTCCCACCTCAGGCATAAGGGCCCTTCTTGCCAAAACATGACCGTTGTTTCTGTGTTGAGTTGCTTTGGAGATCATAGGCCTGAAGCTTCTCTCCCTTATGTGGCATTTATCACAGGTAGCTTCTGTTCTCAGAAAGTTGCTGTGTGTCAACACTAGCCTGTCTCGGCAATTAGAAATTCTCCCCACTGCCCTGAATCACACAGTCTAGTCCCATCCCAAAGCCCAGTTTGGAGTGGGCATCACAGAAACACACGTAGTGACTGCAGCATGTCCATTAGAAAGCATGTTAAACAAAGGAAGCACACCTTCTGCAGCAGCAGGCAGCAGTCAGAAAGGGTGACTTTTTGACTCACTGATGGGGCAAATTTGAGTATTGAGGGCCCCATGCAGTGATTTCTCTTCTCCTATCAGTGACCAGTGGCAGACCCTTCCCTTGAAGAGTGTCACACCGGCTGGTAGGTGCTGTTCTGCCTATCCGAGGGAGGCAGTGCGTATTTGCAATTAGTGCCTTTGGCCCGGGCTTGGGAGGCACTTTGCTTCAGTTATCAATCAAGCAAGTGCAGCTGGTGGCTGGGGAACCTGCAAGACCCAAATAATTCCCACAGAGATCCAGCCTTTGCTGGAGGCAGGTGCAGTAGTGGGGCTGCATGCAGTGCCATGGCTTTGGGAGGGCAGGGGCTGCCCACTCTACCTGGTATCCTGGCAGCTGCCTGTTCCACTCACTGGCTGGCACTCACTGGCAGTTCTCAGTTCCCATGCCAATGGCAAGTGAGGTGACAGGTCCGGTCCTTGGCTCTGTCAAACCTACTTTCCTGACCTACTTTTCTTTCACTCCGCAGTGGTGGAGCAATGCCCAGTGTGTGCCTTGTGCCGGTGGCACCACTGCGTGCAGGATGGCTCTGTTCCTGCTGACTGGGAGGGCACCTCAGCAGCAAAAGCTTCCAGGAAAAATAAATAGGAAGGAGAAAACCAAGGGGAGCAAAGAGCATCTCCTGCTGACACCCTGCAGCCAGCAGTGCCTGTCTCACCCTTTAAGACCCACTGGCCCTGCTGTTACAGCCAAAACACAGCTATCTGTGGGCCATGGTGAGGGGACTGAAGAATGGCAGGCTGAAGAATGGTGGACTGTTATGGTTGTTCCTATCTGCATTCATTGCTGTTGCCTTCAGCTTCAGAGTAAAAGCCAGGCAAAGATGCTGCCACCATTTCCAGGTTTTTTTTTCCTTCCAGTTTTTTTTCCTTCTGGGTCAAAAGTCTTTAGCTGGGTGGTTCATTGAAGCCATAGTTCACTGAAGTCAGTCACTCTATGTATGGCTGCCTCTCCTTGGTGGTGGTGGGAAGCAGAAAAGGCAGTGCCCAGCAGGCTCTGGGCCTTGGAAAAAGAAAACGATGGCAAGGGGAAGCACTTCTGCTGCCAACCTCTACCTTCACAAAGAAACATTTCCTTGTGCCTGGGAAAAATCGCTTGGGGAAAAATGACTCCATGTTCATGACTCCATGGTTAGTTTTGCTGGTGTGTGGTTCCACACTTCTTCCTGTCTTCTGTCTTCTTCAGCCCCCTTTGCCAGCTTGCTCTCATGCTTACCCACAGCCTTTCCTCACAGCTTTCCTGTCTGCCCCTCTCCTTTTGCCCCAGGACATCTTTCTAGTGACAGCCCAGCACTTTGCTGCACCAGCTCCCAATGAACTTCTCGAGCAGTGTAGGTGTTCATGCTGCCTCATGTGTCTGTGCTTTGCATATTCTACTTGTTGTTTCACCTCTTTGGGTTATCAAATGAGTTCATCGACTTCTTCATCCCGAGTGACAGGACACAGGAACCTCCATGGATCTAACACATGGTACACAGGCTTTCCAGTTCACAGGATGTGCTGCTGTATACAGAAATCAAAAGCAAAAAATCTTTCTGAATTAGACACACACTTAAAAACTAGCTAGACTTTCCCAAACTGGAAGGATGTCGTAAGTGAGTTGGGGAAGCTCTCAAACCCTAGCTCTGGGCAGACCCACCAGGAGCACAGGCATGTCGTTGTGAATTTTTGTGGTTTTTTTGGTTCAGTGACAGTTCATTGAACAGGAGATTAAAGATTTCAGGCTGGCATTTGTCAGTGAATTTCTAACTAGCTGCAAAAATGAGTGCTTGCATTTAAAGGAAAAAGATAGATAGACACATCTGTAGTAAGGGGAATACGCATTTGGTCAGGAGGACAGTTCTCTCCCAGCTTGCTGGCAATGCCTGTGGTTTCTGTGGTCCAGGATTTCCTCTTACCACCTGTCTCAGCAAAAAAGACGATGCAGATCCCAGCGCATGCAGCCAAAGTGCTGTGCTGGTGCTGGCTCGCCAGAAAGGGGCATGTGCTGACGTCTTATCTGCATCCCTCCAGCTTGGGGGTCTCCATTCAGATGCTGGCCCACTATGGCAGGGCTCCATCCATAGGCTCTCATGGGCTGTGTTGGGTACCACGGCTCTGTTGCTGCTGCTGGGAAGCTCTGCTGCCGTGTAGCAGCTGGCACTGCTCTATTTTAAAGGTTGTTTGCACGAGGGCAACTTTACAAGGCAGTGACACTATGAGACAACCTAACACCTTATAGCAGCCAGGAAGTTTGCAGAAGGACTCTGGAAATTGTGCCAAATGATAAAAACACAGTCTGAGGGTTAACTGAAGACCTTCCTTTAAGCCACACTTCACCCCCTTCCTGAAGCCTATCTATGCATTCGTCTGGGTGTGCTCGGCATGCACAGAGGGCAGTCTTGTTTCTCAAAATGCTACTGGTGGCCTCAATTTTCTGAAGTCTGAACACAGCAGAACATTTACATTTTTTCTTCCATCTCTTTTTCCCTTTTGGTTGTTTTTTTCAGAGGCAAGGGGGCCATGAGAGCAATAGTAACTACACCAGCAAAGGAAACATTTAGAGGTGTGAGTATGTCTTCTGAGCCACAGTTCTAAAGAATGATTTTCTATAAAAAGATAGAAATAATACCAAACAAAACCTGCTCCTTAATAAGGCCCATGGAATGAAAATTAGTCCAGTGTTTCCATTTTTATTTCATTAGGAAGGTTTCCCCATTTTCCAACCAGCTATTGCAAAAGGATTTTCCATTAGTAACAGAAGAAGCTTCACATCTGGTTGGGGTTTCACTGTCAGACAAAGGGAAGGACTTTGGTGAGGCATTAAATGTAGATAATGGATTATCAACAGGGAGAACAGACCTTGGGAGGGTGGGTGTGGGGAGGGACAAGGGGGCGATGAAGCATCATGAGGCACAAAGGCGGCGAAGTAAGACATCTGGGAGGCCTGTGAATAGCTCTAGGGGGGCTGCTGCTCCCTCCTTGAGCGGCTGTGGCTGATCCCCTGATGCCTCCCAGACACAGCAGTCAAGAGGGAAAATCAAATATTAACTGGTTCCTGCTCCCAACCTGCATGAGGGAGAAGACGAGTAAAGCAGGAGGGAGACTGGTGGAGCCAGGAGAACAGTAGGAAGCCATGCAGAAGCCAAACACTAAATTATTAGTGAGCATGAGTAGCAAAGCTTTCAAAGGCGGCTTTGACAGAGACACTAACAAAGTCCCCAGGGTAAGGAAGAGCCTTTGTTAAAATTAGTGTAAGACCGAAGTAGCAGCTTTGGTGGATTCAGAGAGCAGCCCTGGGATGGAAGAAGGTGAGCGGGAAGGAGCCAGGAGACAACGAAGTGCCCGGAAGCAGCAGCAGGGAGACCTAGCGGAGCTGAACAAATTCAGGGAGGAGGAAGATTAGCGGTTAATTACACTGCCATTCTGCCCGGCAGCCTCCAGCCTGGAGCACTCTGGGCACATGGCAGGCCCAGAGCCAAAGCCAGCAGCCTGGGCAGCAGGTGCTGGGGAGCTGTGCCCAGAGGAGCACCACCATTGGCAAACACCAGTTCATACGAGTGCCTAGAGCAGCAAGATCGGAGCATCAGCAAAGGCTCTGCCTGTCCAGGGCATGGAGACAAGACTCTATCCATCTGTCCTGGATGAATCCTGACTCTGGACAGGTGTTCCAGGGAGCCCCTGCTTTCCTCTTCCTTTAGGCCTTGCAGGTCAGGGCCCTTCCTGGACACCCACTGCCCCTCTGGCAGCTTGAGAAATGGGCTGGTGGCTTGGCAGCCCCAGGAGCCTCAGAGTGTGGGAGAGCCCAGAGAGGCATAGTATAAACCGAAAACAGGAGAGCAAGTGCCAGAGCAGGAGCCCTGGGGCATGAGAAGGGCAAGCTGGGGAGGAGACATCATAAGCAATGGATTGCTTACTGTCCACAGACCTTCACCTTGTCTTTGACACTGTAGTAAGGACCCAGAGTGGGAGGGAGACATTTAGATATCCAACAGGAAGGGGAGGCCACCTGGAACAGCCTGAACTGCTGGTTATTTGGCATTTGCAGAATTGCCTTAGAGACATCTTTGGGATTATGGGGTCTTGCAATTTGTCTCTGCCAAGCAGAGCTGGTCCTGTAGCTGCTCAGTCCCCTTCAGTCCTCAGCTGTCAGAAGAGCTTGATGGCAGTAACCTTGTCCCCTCAGGAAACATGGAGGGATGACGGGCGATGCTTGAGGAACTGGGCAGAGGAAGCCCCATCTTCCTAAGAAACAGCTGGGACTCTCCAGGCAGGGAGTGTGCCAGGTCTGCTGCCCACATCAAAAGCCCTGGGGTTTTGGGGGCAAGGTGTTGGACAGGGCCAGCCAGCTAAAGTGAATGGATTTGGTCAAGCTCCGCTCCTGGAGGACCCTGCCATGGCTGCTGTGGGCCTGTGCCCTGCTCTGTCCTCTCTGCTGCCGGCAGAAGCAGCACAATTTAAAAGCAGCTTTGGCCTTACCTCCTCTGGAAGATGGGCCCCAGTCCAAAACCTACTGACGTCAAGAGGAGCCTGGCCCTGGCAGAGCCTGTTCGAGATGGTTTTGGTCTGATGAGAGCTCATCAGTCACACCAGAGCTCCAGAAACACCAAACAAAGAGTGGCTCAGCCCTAAGTGTTTGTATGGCCACGTTGCTATAGTGTCTGGGAACCTTGAGCTTTAAACACAGCCACTGTCACAGCAGCCTAGTGAGGGAAGGATGCTTGTCTTGGTCCCAGGCAGGGAATTGGAGGCACAGAGCCATAAATCACTTGCCTGCAGCTGAAGGAAAGGAGAGCTCATGGGCTGTGAGCCTTCTGGGGCGCAGGGCAGGTCAGTCCCTCCCAGCCTTTGCCTCCCCCATGCTTACAAGTGTGGACAAAAGGCCATCATCCAAATCACCCATGTTGCTGAAGGCCTCTTTGGCGTCTGTCTGTCCTTTCATGGACATAGTGATGCCCACGGCTAAGCAGTACCATGGGATGGACCAAAGTGGTGGGAGCAATCACTGTGCTGGAGGACAGGAGCATGGAAGGGGGAATAGCAGTTTGTGAATAAGCTATGACAGCAGCTGACCAAGTCTGTAGGCTTTTTTTGGAGAAGGCCCAAGCATGTTGCTTTGAACATCAGGCACGCAGCACACACCAGAGGGAGGCTGCCTGACCCAGGCGGGACGGATGACTGGAGGACACAGGGAAGGGAGCCATGGGCTGTAATAGGAGCTACTGCAAGGATCAGGCTGTCTTATTTTGCAGAGATTGGGCTTGCAATGCTAATACTCTTGGTATCTTTCCAGTGGGGATATGCAGGAGTGTCTGGTGGGTGTGACTCAGCACAGGCAGAGCTGCAGCAGCGTCCCCAGCAGCGTCCCCAGCCCTGCACCACTGCCCTCATCCTGCCTGCCAGCGCACCTGGCATGCTCCACTCACGGGCAAGCACTCAGGGGCTGGCAACAGACTTGACCCAGCAGCAAGGTCTGGAAAAGTTGGGGACACCATAAGGAAAACCTCAAAGCATCTAAGAGTGGTGTCAGCCCCATGGGAACTGGATTTCTGTGAGGAATTAAATTCCCTAAGTGTTTTTACTGTCAACTGTATAGGCACACAAACGGTGTCAGAAGTTACCCCAACTCTTAACAGTGGCTCTAGATATAAGAGAAAAGTGAGAGGAGAGGAGTAGGGGTGTCCATGAAGGAGTGACAGGAATAGAGCTCCCAAGGACACACACAGATTGAGACAAAAGCCTGCATGAAGTTGTACAGGCTTCATACCAGTGGTCTCCGATGGGAAGACAACCACAAATCCTGCCCCAAAATGGGGTGCAGGGGGTGGCTGTGCTGTGTTCATGGGAGGACAGCACTCTCCTTCTCCTGCAGCTCATGGAAGAGCAAAGAGCCCCACACAGCCAGGGCAGCCCTGGGAACCCCTGGGGCCTGCAACTGAGTTTTTCTTATTGGGGTTGCTGTCTTGTAGGTATCTTCACTGCATGACTAAAGTCCTGCAGGGGAAAAGCTATTAAAGATTTTTCCCGTTTGCTGTTTTAGCTGACAGAAGTGATAGTCAATACGTTTTGCTGAAACAAATGGAGGATGAACCCACGGAAAATGTACCATAGAAGGGGGAAGGATGCTGAGGCTTCAGCAAAGGCTTTTTATCCAAAATGTCAGCTGGTCATTGAAATGAAGTGATGCTAATAACAAAACAAACAGAAACACCGGACAGCAAACAGCCTGCTCCAGTCACCTCGCAGCAGGTCAGCTCACGTCTTTATCATTTCTGTAACCACACCATATGCGAGTCCTTTTGCCTCCCCAGGGTCTTGAGGTAAAGCAAGGATCCACATGTCTAATGCCAAAAAGCAGCTACTTCCAGGTCTTTTTATTCAGCATAGGGAAGCAAACACTGGGCATGGGCCCAAATTGTACTTTCCTTTGTGGGTCACCTTTAAGAATTGAACAAATGGAGGATCTCAACAATAAAATAGAATATGACTGGAAACTTCATCAGGGACTGAACTCCCCTTGGCATGCCTCCCACCCTCCCTGCCGGCTCTGCTCCCTGGGACACAGAAAACCTGGAGATTCACAGAGCAATATTGCCCAGGAATCTGCACTGGCTGCTGGGAGAGGGGTCCAGGCATCCGCTCACCCTGCCGGATGTGCTGCACTGTGGAGATACGCCCTGACCTTTACAGTGATGGGCCTTTGAGGGTTAGGAAATCCTGGCTTGGCTGAGGGAAAATCCTTGTGCAGAAACAAGCTTTGCAAAGCCCCGCCCCTCACTGAAGGGCTCCTGCACCGGCCAGTGCTTCCATGGTGGATATAGTCACTGGGGGAAAGCAAGGATGGGGAGAGGGTTCTGGGGAAGAGGTGTGTGGTGAGAGAGCAGCCTTTCAACCCCACTTACCCTTTTTACTATCAGGGATGAGGTAAAGTCTGCTGGTGACCTCTAGGGCTGTTGTATACCTGTTGGGTGCCTGTGCCTGCCAGCAGTTCAGAGGAGAGCAGGGATCAGGCAGCTCCCTCCATGTGCTGCCCTCTCTCTGATAACTGAAAATCTGCTGAAACAGTCCATGATGGTGTCTCTTCAGGCACTGAAGGGTGAGCTCAGACTGAGCAGCTGCTTGGAGAGAAAGGGAAACTCAAACCACCCTCCTGGGGCTGAAAGGGCTACCTGGTTATCTTCTGGCTGGTGCCAGCAGATGTGGTCCCTTCCTAGTGCCACGTCTTCTCCTTTCATGTCAAGGACGTCTTTTTTCCTACAAAATTTCAAGCCACACCATTGCACACCAGGATGGAAGGGCTGTTTCCTGCAGCAAGAGTTGAAAAGAGAGGTCTTTTCTCTTCCAGCTAACAGTGGTGGAAAACTGTTCATAGGCAATGGCCCTTCAGGCACCTGTGGGAAGGGCCTTGGCGGCCCGAGCCCCCCTCTCAGCTTTTACTGTCTTCTTCATCTCTGCTGCAATAGCAACCAGGAGCCCTCAGCTTAAATCCCAGCATGTAGGACTATAGCACCCTGAAGTTGGAGGAAGCTGAGAAATGAGAGTGGGGAGACCTGCCTGGTGTCCCAACTCACTGTCACCCCCCACACCATGCACCCCCAAGTTCCATTGCAGACTGTGCAAGGGGGCCTTTCCTTGATTTCCTCACTACCTGTACACCCAACACTAGTCCCCTCTTCTACTTGACCTCCTCTTCTCTTACTACCCTCTTTGACTGTCATCCCAGAGCTGGACAAACCACACGCCCCTCACTTGCAGCTGCAGCTTCAGTGTACTTATGTCCTGAGAGCATGGTAGATAAATCCTGGACGTATCCAGATTTGTAACTTAATTGTCTGGTTTTAAAAAATTATTTCTCTTTTCAGCCCTTGTGCAATAGGCTCGCCCATCCTCTGCTCGTTTATTTGTTACTGTGAATATTTGATGGCTGACTGTAATGAGAAGTTTAAATAACAAAATTCATTCCCAGGTACAGGTGCACTGGCTGCCCTGCTGTTGCCAGGGATCTGCCTGGCGGCCTGGGACTCGGGAGGGCTGGAGGGGCTGTGCAGGGTTATGGGGGGGCCAGGGAGACCTCACATGCCAGCATGGGCTGTGGGGTGAGACCCTGCAAAGGGCGAGTCAGGCACTGGGCTTTAGGAAGGCTTGGTAATGACAGGAGGTGGAACTACTCCCACAGTCACCTCTGCTGCTGCCCTCACTCCTTGGTGACCCTTTCCTTCCTCAGCTCCCCTGTCCTCACTGTGCCTGCAGGGAGCACACTTCTTCCCTATCACCCTGAGGAGGGACAAGGGGCTTCAATCCTGTATGACAGGTCAGCTGATAGAAGGAAAACACATCCTCGCTGTGTCTGTACAGAGGATATTAGTCTGTGGGAGAAAGGGAAGAGCTGCCTTATTTCTCACTCGGGCTGGCTGCCAGCTCTGCAGATAGATGGTCAGGGCTTTGGTCTTGCATTGGGGCTGGCTGGCTCTGAAACCCACTGTGAGCCACAAAAAAAAAAAGACCCACGGTCCCTGTTCCTCGCTGGCTTGGCAACTTCTGGGCCCTGCTTTGCATGAATGTTTTCTCCCGGAAGGTCCAGCCCACTCAGGCGCGGCCTGGGTAACATCTCTCAGCAGTGCCACTACTTTTTTTCTTCCCCTCACCAGCGGGCACATGCTGAGCCTAGACAGCTCCTGCAGAGCAACATGAACCCAGTCCCAAGTCCACCACCTCGCGTTACATGCATTGCACATGGAAGCAGGTTTTGATGAGATCTAAGAGCATCCAGCTGACTCCGTCCAGATTCATTATCAGCACCTAAGAAAAAAATACCACATCAAATTGGTGGGAATTCAGCTTGTTTTTTCTCCTGCTCCTGGGTCCCTCCCAGGGGAGCGAAGCGAAGCTAGCCTGGCCTGGCCTGCCCTCACAAACCTGCCCTCACTCTTGCACTAGTTCACAAAGACTTAGCGGAGGGCACCAGAAGTACAGTGGCACTTACTACCACCCATCACACCATTTTTGGGAAAACAGAGCTCATGCCCAAAACAATGGGAGCAAAATGCCCTCTGGAGCAGCACATCCTGCACACCTTGTACCACCCTGTGTCACTATAATTTGTCAGGGGTCAGGAGGACCTGCAGTAGCCCTGCCTGTCCCTGTGCAGGGGGACTTGCAGCTCACATCGCTGCTGCCTGCCCTGAGCATGGCGTAGAGGCTTCCAGGGCATAAATAATTCAAAAGCAGCGAAGAGGATTTCTCCCCCCCTTCCTCCCTTCCCTGGCTTATAACAAATGTTAATTTAATCAATCGGCAGTAAATCTGGCTGGTTGCTGACTCACGGCAGATGGTGCCCCTGCGGGCTGTAGCAGCAGCTTCCCTCCCTCCTTTGGAGATGAACAATGCAGGAGTCCGTTTCCTTGCTTTTCACCTTTTCCCTCTTTTCCTTCAATTGGTACCAAACGGACACAACTGCAAAATACATCTCAGGCTGAGGTGCTGAGCTGGCAACAGGAAGCCCTGGTTGCCGGAGCCTGGCTCGTACATGGCCCTGGCTGGACATTATTTGGGGCTAATGAGGCCACGAGATACACGGGGTTCGAAGGTGCGGTGCTGGCACTGCCGCTGGTATTTGCCAGCACCAAGGGGCTGTGGCAATATTCCAAAGCCCAGCAGAAGATGTTATCCAGGTGCACAGAGGGGCTCACCACGCTGGTGACCCTGTGTTTCTGAGATGGCAGGAGCAGGACCCTGCTGGGGGTCTGCACCCCCAACGCCCCCAGCCCCACTCTTCATCTCCCACACCCCCAGCTGGGAAGTGAGAGCAGGGCAAGGCTTCCAAGAGCACCAAGGCTTTTGGGAGTGTGGGACAGGCAGCGTTTCAACAAGGGGATTGAGTTTAACTGAGAAATTAAGTACTTTCTAGTCATCACGTGTGATGGTGCTGATGCTGGTTCCTTCTCACCTGAATATGGGTCATACACCATGTCTGCTCAAGGAATTTGTTTAGAAATGGGAAGAGGAGAGGGAAAAATCTCTCCATTATGGGTCTGGCATCAAGATGTGGCTACCTGGGCATGTTAGTCTCTTGGGCTGATAGAAAAAGAGGAAAGCAGCTAGACAAAACTGTCAAGAAACAAATATAAAAGTACCAATTATTAAAACAAGCTCACATTTTTGCGCTTTTATCAATCTCCTGTAACATTTTGACCTGTGTAACAGTGGGACAAGGAGGATGTGACGAGACCAAATTGGAAATTGTATGTCAAAATGTTCGCTAAATGAAAATTGGCTTACAATGGAATGGATTTTTTTTTTGCTTGAACATGTCCATTTTTGCTTACAAAAAAATCAATGACAGCTTAAAAAAATTAAAACATTTCTTCAAAAGTTCAATGGGGGAGAAAAAAAAAGAAAAGCTTTTCCCTGATGAATGTACCATTTTCATCAGATAAAACCTATTAATATGAGCTAGAAAGCTTTTACTTAGTGGGTTAAAAAAAAAATTACTCCAGTGGCCTTTTTTTGCTGAGATCAAGAGCAGTATGTTTAATATCTGTTACAGCCTCTGTCAGGAGACTACCTGCTGCCTTGGCAGGGGATGCAGTCAATTATCTAATAGGTCCTTCCCGCGGCGAAGTGTCAGGCTGCCTCGGTGCTGCCAGGGCTGGGAGGGATGAAAACAAGGATTCTGGTGGTGTGTCCCTGTGTGTGATGCAAAGTAGGGACTGTGTCAGGGGTCCTGCACGGTGCTGCTCCCCCCAGAACTGCCTGATTCCCCTCAAGGATGACCAAGACCTAGTTTTGAAATATTCATTGGGAACCAGATGCAGATGGGAGCCCCTGATATTGGGTTTTCTGAAAAACAAGTGACGAATGCCCAGGTCTCAGCAAGGGTTTTGGCTTTGGCTGGTTTTAGATTAAGATTCCTCATATAGCTTTTGGTTAGAGGAAAAGACCTTTATTCTTCATCTATTGGTCTGTGTTTCCTCTCCCCCTTGTGCCAAACACCTACTCACCATTTTTTGCAGACATTTTTTGCATTCACCACTTCAGCCTACCTTGGGTGTCTTGCACAGATTGCACAGCAGAAACCTCCTCTCCTGGCCTTAGTCTTCCCTCTGTGCTTTGGTCCTCATCTCCCTGGGGAAGGCATGGTGTCTTTTACATTCCAAGTGCTATCCAGATCAGGACCAGCAGATAATTAGTAGTGGAAAACAACACCGTGACCATTCTTTGGATGTCACTTACCCTGAAATGGGAAGCAGATGAGGGCTCTGAATCAGCAGCACTTGCTGTGGAGAGTGCTCTTTCAATACATTGATTTCATGTTGCGCAGCTCCCTAAACAGTGTGTGGGGTTTGGTCACAAAGCTTTGATTTGGCTAATCAGCAGGATTATCTGCTGCGGCATGTCTTGGGGCTCTTGGAAATGAAAGGAATTATAAAAGTGTATTAATATAATATAACATATATTTGCCAGAGGCTCCTGCCCAGCACGAGCCCTGGCACCCACCACAAGGGATGCTGGCAGTAGTCCCAGCACCTCCAGCATCTCCCTCCTCTCCTGAAGGGTCCATGTCCACACTGTGCTGGGGTGAGATTGCTGCTGCAATACCATTTATTACCACACTAAGTGCTACCTGAAGTGTTTCTCTCTATAGAAAAAATGAACATCCCTTCCTTAAAGAACCCAGTGTCAATGCCACCAAACAAAAGAATAACCTATGTAATGGGAAGGAATATCCCAACTTCTAGTTCTCCTTTTAGTTTGATGTGACTTGAACTTCTGTATCACCTCCATAGAACAACACCATTCCAGTTTTCATGACACCCACACGGATGGGTTTTCCTTCTCGCTGTCCAGCTGATAATCATTATCAGCCAGTGGTTTGTTTTAAGGAGGCTCAAATCTGGGCTCCAGAGTGTGTTTTAATGCATTTTAAGTTGCGTGATGTTTGCGGCTGCTGTCCCTGCCCTGCAGAAGGAAGGTTTCCAGGGCACATGTCACCCATTGAAGCAGCATCTCTTTTCTACCCAAGTGTGTGGCCCTGGTGTTGTGGAGTAATTAATCCCTTCCCAAGGATGCTAAATGGCTTTTGAGGCAAAACACACATGACATGGTTTCTGTATGATTTTAAAAATACGTTTTTAAACCTGCTTGTAGAAACCTTGAATTTCTGCTAGACCACGATGCTCTGAAGGGGAGTTGCATGACGTTGTTCTGTTTCAATTAGTCGTCCTCTTAATTGCCAAGTCTTCAAGGTTTTTAAACTAGCCTGTCATGAAAGGCTGCAGCAACGTGTGGAGATAGATTGTATTCACATATCATCTCACGCCAGCAGCCATCAGAACAGCTACTGCACTGCAACCACATCGGGCTATCACAGCTTGCTTCTTTATTTCTTTTGTCACTGTTGTTCATTACCAAAGAGCTCGGCTGCTGTTCAACAAAGCACTTAAGGCTTTGCTTCATTTGCACTGAAGTCAATTCTCTTTTGTGGTGCTGCAGCATGTCTACATTAAGAGTTCGTGTGGAAAGCACACCAGATCACCGCTTCTGTCACTCCCCTCAGCTTCAGCAGGCTGGAAATGATGCTTTACCTCCCAAAGCACTGCAGAGAGCAGGGCTGCTTAGAAAAAAGTGTGCGTATTTCAGATTCTCCAAAATATACCTATTCAATTGAATTTTCTTCTATTCAAAATTAGGATGAGGGCTTCCATACAGATTCTTATGTTCATGTGATTGGTTGAAGAACAGTACAGTACTGTCCTCTCAAAACTTCATTTAACTGTTGTCCTTCGTTTTTCAGGGCATTCCCACTTTAAAAGGAAAGAGGTGCTGCATTTCCATGCCTGTGCATCCTCAGCATGTCATCTGCTGCTCCTTTATTGCAGGGTCCTGCCTGGAGAGAGCCAGGTGGTGTGGATTCCCCAGCCTTTGGCATCACCAGAGGATAGCTCTCCGACAGACGGCAGCCCCGGGGGAAACGCTGTTTGGTGCAGGACTGAACAGGAGGGCAAAGGGGAGAGGAGCCGTGCATAAATGACAACAAGGTGCAGCAATGACACGGGATGTGCATCACTGCTGGTCCTGCTGTGGCTCCCAGCCTCAAGGCCACCCGGGCACATGTCTCAGGGGCACATGGAGAAGCTCCTCCCGGTCAGGTCTGATCCCAGTGGTTGCAGAGCCCTTTGATGGCCAGAGCCTGGTGCAGGCAGCGTAGCAAGGACTTTGCTGTTGTCTTTCATTTCAGTGGTGTCTGTCAGCATCAATTCCCTACCAAGGGAAGTTTTGTGATACCTGTTTATTAACTCCAGCCAACCTCCCCCCAGCTCCATGTTGGGACAGATCTGCCTCCTGCCCACCCAGTTGATCAGTGTCAGAGCAGTGCTCTCCAGGGCAGGCCTGGGGGACCACTGATTGATGGTCCCCATGGCCAGCCTGTCTGGGAGGGTTTTGGTGCCCTGTGGGGTGCAGTCCTCACCCCCCACCCACAGCAGTCCCGGGGCATGGGGCATCTTCCTGGGGGCATTCAGAACCTGCATGTTGAAGCTTTTTTGGCACCAGGGGAGATGGTTTTTACCCCTGCTAGCTATTCACCAGCTTCCATGTCCCTCTCATGGCTTTTTACTGTGGTGGTGGTTGTACCACCATGTCAAACGCCTCTATGGAAAACAGATAACCAGAGATTTCTTCATCTCGATTGTGAAAGGCGGTGGAGGAAAGTACCCTCCTCTGGTGCTATTGGTGGTGCTTCTCTGCCACTACCCCTCAGTGCACCATTTGCATCTCTGGGAGATGTGCTCTGGGGTGAAAAAGAGCTGGACTGGTCTGGGTGACTGGAGGAAAATTATTTCCATGTGTGTAGAGGTTACTGCCTGCCTGGGAAGGGGATCAGAAAGGAATCAGAGCAGAGATCCTTAAAGCTTACGGCACGTAGAGAAAAACAGTGTGGGAGGAAGAGGAAGGAAGTTTGCATAGATGAATTTGGGGAGGCTGATTTAAATAAATCCCACAGAAGGGTTTTCTCACAGGAAATATATTTATTGGATCAAGAAGGCAATAAACCAAGCAGATGATCCTTATCGAGGCTTCTGTGCTCAGGGGGAGCAGGGTCAAAGGCAGCCATGATGATAACACAGATGACCTCAGTGGTGATTTGCATTGAGTGACGCGCTGAAGTTTTACATGCTTCTCAGAAGCCCTGTCATTCAGCCAGTCTCCTTGCTATAAAAAAGGTTAATTGATGCAAACCACATTTTTTCCACCAGCATGTGCCAAAGCAGCCAGTGTATTGTACACACACAAAACAACAACCAGGCTTTTGCATGGCTTGAATTAGATGGATGACAAGAGCTACCAGGGGGAGTCAATTAAGCTGCAACCTTGGAGTCAAACTTGCAGATTTTATAACAGTGCCTAGTAAATAATGGGTACTTGCACATCTCCTTTCACTAAGAGGCACTAGCATATGTCTTTGAATATGTTCTCCTGGTAATTGCACAGGGAGCATACACATTTGGTCCTGTTGTCTACCATGAATAATGCATAGTGAGGAGGAGGGAGCCGAAAGTGCCAAGCTGCTTGTTTTTAGATGGACTTTTTTATCATTGTTATTTAGATGTCACAGCCATTCTCCTAAAGAATTGTTCCTCTGCTTTTTTACTGCAAAAGTGGGCTTATTTAGGGGGGAAACAAAAAAATGAACCATGGACTAAAGCTAATCTGAGATTATCCATGCAAATTGGCAGCTGAGATTCAGATGTGAAAATCTACCCCCGATAAAAATGACTAAGAGGATTTCTGCTGAATTTCATTTTTCTCCTGACTCACTAATCCATGCTGGGGGAAAATCCTCCTGTCCAGTCCTGTTTAGTTTAAGTAACATTAATAATGTTAAGCTGAGGATGGCAGGTATCGGGATCCATTTTAAGCGCGTGCTGCTGCTGACTGCTCTTGCACTGCTCACAAAGCGGAGGCTTTGCTTCTCCCCTCAGTATTTTCCACATTTGCCTTAAATCAAAATGGTTAGTCAGCACAGCCGGCTCCTTTGCTTTCGACCTGCTGGGTTTTTTTTCTTAAACTCCCACTCAAAAGGCAGAGTCAATTCAAAACCCAGGAAGCCTAAGGGCTAAGCAAGCTGCCCGGGGAAAATACAAAGAGGATGTGTTTGCAGGCTGAGGGTTGAATATCTTGTAGGAGCCAGAGCTCCAGCTGTGTCTGGATTGTACCTTTGCAGTACTAGCACACAACGGGAGCATCTTTTGGAGACGTCGCCATGCCGGCTCTGCCCAGCGCCAGCAACCATGACTGTGAGGAAGCAGTGATGCCTCCCAGCCACACAGGCAGTTGCCATTTCCAAAGAACATTTGTTTAAAATCCAGCTTGCTAGTTAGGTATTTACTGTGCAACAGTTTTCACTGTTCGTAATACAATATGAGAGTTACCTCCAGCAACGGTGGTTAAACTTGTGCAAATGCATTTACAGCAGCTGATATTACACATGCAGATGCTACTGTGTGCAGTATGCAATTGTTTGTCCCTTGTAACCACCTTTAACTGCTTTGTTACAGCTTGTGCCACACAAAGTGCTTGCTTCGGTTCAGTTAAGCTAGAGTAGACTGTTACTTATTAATGCAAAGAGCTTTTTTTTTCCTGCAACAAACCTGCTTGAAGCCCTTTGGGGATCCTGAACAGCACGTGCTGAGGTGCAGCTCCCAGTGGGGATTCACTCAGGGCTTAGGATAAATACGCACTGCCAACTATAGCTCCGGAGAGGTTGCTTAAACCAGCTCAGTGTGCAGGGGTGCTGGACCATCCCTTGGAACAGAACTGAGGATGCCATGCAGCTCTTGGTGTAAGCAGAGGATGGTCATGCAAATAGTCCTTATCATGGGACCTGGTGGCAGACCATGGAGGGAAGGGAAGATGCTCACACAAAACACCATCCAATCACCCAAGAAGAGTGGCCATATGGTACCATGGGTCTGGGACAGCTGCGCTGGTGTGGGGCTAGGAGCAAGGGCCAGGTCAGCCTCCCCACATCACCACCAAACCCCCTTGGACATCCATCCTAAACATGTGGCACGGGGGCTGGAGAGGAAGGAAACAGCAATTTGTGGAGGATTTGTTGTATTTTTCAAGGGAATTCAAGTCCGCTTGCTTTTAATTTCATTAAAATCCCAGATATTTGGACACGTTCCATGGCTGACTGAAAAATGAGGGGGCTGGAAAGGATTATGTGAAAAAGTTGTCAACATATTCCTCTTCCCACACTCTACACTTCCCTAAAGTGCCCCGAAAACTCCAAAAATGTCAATCAATAATAATTAGCCCACCAGACAAAAGTGAGAAAATTCAGGCCCGTGAGCCACCACGTCCCCCCCTCCCCGTGAACGCCACCGCACCACGCAGCCGGCGGGTACCGCTGCCAGCCTCGGAGCCTCGCCGGGGGCGTGGGAGGACTTGGACGCGGCAGCAGCCTTGGTGCCAGCTCTGAGCACCAGCAGCCTTGGCAATGACAGCCATTTCTTCGCATGCCTGTGGCCCGCAGGGATGCGGAGGCTTCAGGGCGCACAGACTTGCCCCCGGGGACCTGGACTCGCAAGGGGGGACCCACAGGGGTGGCCCTGTGGCCCGGCAGCTGGAGGAGGACTAAAGGCCCCCTCACTGCAGCTTGCTCCCCTGCATGCCTGAGGGATTCAGGGGATTTGGCCTGGCAGCCAGCATTAGCATCCAGGCAAAGATATAGTCAGGAGCTGTCTTGCTTGGATAGCCTGGAAATGTCAGGGCTGCATCTCACCTGCTCCCGTAAGAACAGCTGTTGATGCAGCAGCATTTTTTAATCCCACAAGAGAGCTAGATTTCAGGAAAAGCTTAGAAAGAGCTGCCAAGGCTTGTGTCAAAGACATTTGGAAGAGAAAGAGGATTTCTAACTCCCCCCCACTGATGAGTGCAGACCCCACCACTTGATATTAATCACACGTTGGTGGCGCCTGGCTCCAGTACTGGGGTTTTTCCTCTGAAGAAATTCCTCTGTATTAATGAATGCCATTTAGCTAGGGCGTGTCAGAGGCCTGAACAAACCCAGGAAATCATCCCTGAGCAGAGGTGGTCCCTCTCTGGGTTCAAAGTCTGCTTGATGTATTTTAACTTTTAGATGCCTGGAAAAAGTCTGTTTTCTGTAACCATCATTTTATTGTCGTCGCTCAATTTATGAACACATAAAAAAGACCCAGTTTACAAGTTAAGCTCTTAGAACAGTCTCCTTTTACCTGGCAGTAAACAGGTAAAATGCCTTTAGTTTTCCTCTGTCATGGTGGGATTTCACTGGACTTTGCACTCTCACTCTGCTCAGGTCTAGTGGGTGCTTTGCTCAGCTGCAAGGGGACCCAGGGCTTCCAGTTTCTGGTGGATGTAAGTAGCTGAAACTACTTCCAAACAAAAGCCATTGTGCACACATATGAGCACATCCCCACATGCAGACACGCTGCAAATGACGCAACCAGTGCTGGAAATGCATCAGGGCCCCGGAGGGAGCCACTGGCGACTGGTGCTTCTGGAGACTGTCATCTCCTGCTCTCCACAGCGACAGAACACCATAGTCAGATCACCGTGTTTGGGGGGCATTGCAAAATCAGGACAAGCAGCGTAGCTAATGGAGAGGCTGATATATTTTACTTTGAGGACTCAGAGAGAGGTTTTATGAGATTTTAATTATCCCATGTTTTAATTATTGATTGATCAGTCCCCCAGTGAAGCAGGATTGCCAAAAAGGGGGTTTCAGGATGGAGTAAAGCCCATCTGTGTCTCTCTGGGTGTTAGTTGCTCGAGGCAAATTCAGTAGGACTGTTCCCCATGTACTAAAATACAGACAGCATGGAAAGGAGCCTGGTTCATTACTAAATACATGGCAGGCATCAGTCCATCAGGAGGGATGCCTGTAGCCTTCAGCTGATTTTCCATCTCCTCAGACCACCAGTCATCAATATTCAGAGGCAAAGGCAGCTGCCTCTGCCCCATAGCCAGCAGTGATCCCCCCCTTCACAGAGCTCAAGCTACCTGACCCCAGCACTGGCACACAGCCTTCCTCACCTCTCTCCCTTTCTTCTCCCACCTCCCACCCTCTCCTCCCATCTCCTTCCTCTGGCCCAAGGACCCTTTGCTGCCCCTCTTTGCCACCCTGGAGCCCCATCCCCCAGCGGGGCCAATAGGCTGGCAGCTGCTGTGGCCATGCAGAGGCTTTGGTTTTGCAGGGGATCAGCCCCGCTTGCCCACACCTATGCACTGAGGAAGAGGCAAAAATCCCATTGCCTGCAGAAGTGCCATTGGAACCTGCCCTAAGGGGGCGTCGAGGCCATCTCTGCCCTGTCCCTGGGGCGCTACCAGGGCTGTGCCGGGCGCTGCTGGAGGGGTTGGGCACCACATGCAGCTACATGCCTGCACCCACGATGCAGCACAGAGCAGAGAGGAGCACTGCACACCTGTGCCCAGCATACCGTGCTCAGGACAGACAGATGGACAGATGGATGCTCAGGTACAGCGTCCCAAAACCTTTTTGTCCTGCAGGCTGTAAAAGCAGAGGAAGGGCTTGTGCTCTGGCAAGGGCAGAATGGCAAAATTGTCCTGTAACAGCCCACTTTGGCCATCATGTTGAATGGTGGGAGGCACTGGTTCACTTGTTCCCAATCCCCTCAAATACCCCCAGCCTCCCCTCCTCTGGGGCCAGCGCTGCCCAGCAGGGTCTGCACCTCCAGGTCCCACCCTGTGCCTGGGGGTGCTGGGCTACCCCCTGGCCTGACCCCCCTGCAAACAAGGAGGCATGTGCTTCAGTTTAGCAGCACGAGGAGTCCCACTGGGGCTAATTATAACTCCTAGGATTTTATCAACAATTAGCTCAGCACGGATGGTCACATATCTGCACAGTGACAGCTGTTATTATCAGCTGGGCTGGTAGTAATGCTGGCTTCTAATTTTCCCAAGCATTTCCCATCATAAAGCCTTGCTTTTGGTCACTGACAGTGTTGCCAAACTTTTAACTGTGTACACAGACATTCTCCATCCTAAGAATCTGCCTTCAAGGAGGTTTTATTTATGTTTGGAAAGATCTGATTCAGTCTAAGAGAAAGAAATGGCTTTAGTAATGGGAAGTGCTCTCTGGTTTTAGGCAGCTCTGGGCTTTCCCTACTTTGGCAACTGGATACTTTGTAAATGTGGTTTTTAGAGTGCGTAGCCCATGTAACTCACTGCTGAGCAATCTCATGGCTCAGAGGAACTTTGATTTGTTCCCTGACAGAGCACGAGGTGGTCACAGTGTCAGGTCACCATGACTTCTGGCTTGTTGCTTCTCTCTGGAGCCACCAGCACATGAGGTTTGCAGCCATTAACTGCTGTAATGCCTGGCTGCTTTTTTCCAGAACAGACTATACTGAGACAAACCCACCCCTGCAGTTCAGCGTTCTTATCTCGGGGGTCTGTACACATGCTAACGCAGGAGGAAATGCTGGCAAGGATTCTTCCTCTGTAAGAGCAGTGAGGCACAGGAGCACCTCAAGAGGTGTGCTGCAAAGCCCAGTGGCGCTAAGGCAGAGCAGTTCTGACTGGGGGGTCCACAGTAATCCCTGGGTGATGGGACTGGACAGACCGTGAGGATGAGAGGAGCTTGGGCAGGGATGGTGGGTTGAGTTTCTGCAGGGGAATTTCCTCCCCCGAAAGGTGTCAGGGAGAATGTGGAGTATTTGGGCTGAGCAGAGATGAAGAGCAGCTCAGTTCTTGGCACCACATCACTGCAAGCACCTCCTTGGAGCAAAGGGGTGAAGATACAGTGAAAATTGGGAAAGAAAAGGGAAGAATCGATGGGGGAGAGCTAGCAAGGAATGAAAGGACAGGGTGGAGACATAGGGCTGGCAGGATGATTAGCACCAGATGGCAGGTATCAATTATTTACCATTTATGTACAGTAAAAAAATACAATTTAACGATGGGAAGAGCACGAAACAAGCTCAGTAGCGGTTTAAAAGCATATGGAAATAAAATGCAGCAAATTAAGGGGTTGTAATAAATGTGCATCGTTGGTTGTAATGCCCCTGCAAGAATTACAAATGTGAAGCCTTTGTGAATTACACTTAAAAATAAATGTAACATAAAAAAGGAATTAGGTACACAAATAACTTTACATTCAGGCATTTATAAAATAAAATCTGTTTGCAGCAGCTAATTAGAAAAAGGGCTCTAATGAGCCTCACTCTTCTTTACCTTAGAGAAAAGGCTGAGATGTTAAAAGTGGATATATGTATGGTGGGTGCCATTAAAAACTCAACTTCCCTAACTTTCCAATCATTTCAGAGATGAGATATCTCTTTTCCAAAGGCAGGAGCTGAAACTGTGGTGCCATTAAATCTCTGCTGTGTCTGGAGAGGCCATCTGTACCTCCCTGCAGATGCCTCGGTGCTGGCACCGCCTTCCTTTAGTATTACCACTATTACTCAATCATTGTATCAATAAATTAATATTGACTGGTGGCAAAAGACATGACCATGTGTTGCTGTAAGTGGTATTTTTTGGTTTACCATAGGATGGGTACTGTTGAAGTTGGCTGAGTGATCTTAGCACAGTAAGCAGGGCCAGGGCCACACAAGCCACAAGCTTTGTGTAAAACAATATGTCAGAAACAAAACAAGGTCAAAACAGTTTACTCATTTCTAGTGGATTAGAAATTCTACTTCAAAATATCATTAAACTGATCACTTCCTACAGAGCATTTGCTTGTCACTAAACAGCACTTTCCAACAGCTGTAAGATGAAGGCAAATCAACCCTGCTTTTTGGTTTGCTCCCCCCCCCACCCGCAAACTATTGGCAACCACTTCAAAGTTCTCCAAAAATAATGTTTTCAGGGTAGAGGCCTGGGGAAGGTTTGTTCATCACTTAACTTGCATTTTCCACCCTTCTTTCCTAAGGAGTGCTGGTATCAAAGCAAGCAATTACCAAAAGGGGCCAGCTTCATGCCCTGGAGTTTGTCTGGTAGAAAATCATTTGGAGAGCAGGGAGATGTCCCAGAGAGGCTGTGGGCAGCAGTGCTGATAGGCAGGATGATGGGCACAGTGATGGGCAGGGTGGCTGCTCCCAGCCTGGAGAAGTCTCGCCAGGTGAGATGGCAGCAGCCAGGCTGCAGGACAGCAGTGTGGGCCACAACTTGACCCTGTGGATGGATCAGAGAGACATCACTTACCCTAAAGTTCTTGCATTCGCCTTGCACACCAGCATCACTTCCATATTTTTAAATATTTAATCTTTTCAGTCTGGTTGCCATGGGAACCTTCATGTAGAAATCTGGACTTTGGGTTAATCAGAAGGATCCTTTCCACAGCTGGGAAGCCGGGTTTCCCCCCAGTGAGGTGCCAGCATGGCGCTGTCCCTTGCCAAAGGGATTGGCTCTGCCCCGCTCAAGGGTATTTTAGTATCAGCCTTTAATACACTGTCACTGAAGCCTTGGAAAATTCTCTCCCTAACACACAAATAATTCCTACTGGAAGTCATGGGCTGACTCAGAGGACTTATTTTGGAAAAAGTTGTTTTCCACAAGCAGTCTAGGAAACATCTGTGGCAACTGGTCAGACACCATGGAATGGCTCTGGTTCCCCCTGCACATGCTGCTGGGCAAGAGAGCAGAGACCAGAGCAGCCTTTCACCTGCCAGAAGAAAAGGGCTCTGAATTCTCATGATGGGCTGAAGGCAATCATTCACTTGCTCATTTCAACACCTCTGTGAGCAGCAGGGGCTTGGGCTGAGAACACATAATAAAGCATGCAGGTTATCAGCAGGGCTCGGCCTCTCCAATTTGGCCAACACACACTGGCGTGTGTGAGAAGACAAGTCCAATTAGGAATTTTGTAATCCTTTCACAGATCACCTTTTTTGCCTTTCTTTGTTTTCTGGTTTGTGGTGGAAAGTGCTCAGCGTGCTGCAGAGCACAAGCAACTGCACCTCCTGCACTCTGGCAGTGAAATGCTTCCCTCTATTTGAGCCCCCTCCAGCAGACTGCTGTTCCCACACGACTTCCCACTGAGCTACTGGGAACTGCAGTGTGACCAAAGTACAGACTTCTCATCCCATACAGCTGTCCCAGATACCCCCCCAAACGGTCCATGAGCCACAGGAGGTGTCCAAGACTGGAAGATGCTGGTGGAAGCACAGCATTGGCCATGGCCACAGTGCCCACGGCACAGGGTTTGATGGAGCAGAAACAAGCATTACACAGTGTTTTACTGCTCATAATGACCAGTCCTTATGACCTCATCCCAAGCTTTTCATTTGGCATGGAGGATTTTACACTACTGGGAGACAATTGGTGGCTCTTGCTCTGTTTTCCCGGCCACTTTACCCTTGTGTAACCCAGGGAAGGCAAGATGTGTCCGGTCACCCCTGTGCCCGACCTCTGACAGTGGTGGAGAGGAGGAGAGGGTTCCCTCTGCACTGCCGGCACTGCTCTTCCTGCCCTTCTATTTTTAGACATCTCCTCCCCCTCTTGTTTAAATATATTACCTAGATCCATAATATTTGCCAGCTGGGGGTAGTAACGCTGGCTCCCAAGATGCCTGCAGCATTTACACAAAATTAGGCAATGGAAGAAAACTGTCTCAGCAATTACCTGACAGATGATGGTGAGCCAAAAAGAAAAATGTGTGCAAAAGGTGTGCTCTCCTGCCAACAAATTAGTACTAAATTACAGAGTCCGTGAGTCTTCAAATAAGTTAAACATTGTATTACAAATTTAGTTTAAATTAACAGATTCAATTAGGAAAACAAGCTTATTGCCTAGCAGCTATGGCAGGAGGCAAACAGTGATGACCTCCTCTCCTGTCACCAAATTACACAGTTAAAAAGAAAAACCAAATTAAAACTATTTCCTCAGTGGTCTCACTTTTCAGCCCTCCTCTGTTCCAAGTTGGCCCAGGTGCTGGGGCCAGCCAGGGGTGGGTGAAAGCCATGCAAGCCTCTTCCCAGCTCCTCTGCAGCCCTGCCTGAGCCTTGGCACATACTGGTTATTCAATGACCTCCATGCCTCCTGACCAGGGCCAAGACCCAGCCTGCTCAGCTCCACCATGGCCACTTTCAAGCATGGTGGCTGCAGGGAGCGAGGCCAGAGCCCAGAGCATCCCCCAGGTTGGGTGCTGTGACCAGCGGGAACAGGTCCGCCCCGCTGTGTCCCCTCTGACAGTGTTTCAGCAAACAACTCGCTGCTGACTGCCCTTTTTTATTACTTTACAGCACAGTTTTTCCTCAAATTTTATGGCATTTCATTAGAGCCGCCAGAAGGTGATACTGCCCCCTTTCCAGAAGTGAAATAAATTCAAGTTTTATCGCTTCTGGAAATGCTGGAACAGCTGTCAGGACATTTGATAGATTTTCTCAATTACAGGACTTGTGGAGCATTTTATACTTACATCCACACCCAAGACTAATATACTGTACGAGATGTTTGTTTCCCCCCCCTTATCTCTTTGCATCTCCCTTCCTAATAATGGTCAACTTGTTATTTTTCTCCTAATTCCTTTCTTTACTGTAACCCTTTTCCCTCCCCAGTAATCATGTAGTATTTTCCTTTTTATTTCCCGATAACACTTAACTTCTCTATACAAGCAGGCAGTGACCCCAGAGCTGGCAAATGCCCCTGTGGCAGCTTAACCAAGAGAGCACCCCCTCCCAGTCCTGTCAGCTTTTGGGTTGGATGTCATGGGGACAGAGGCTGAGTGAGGAGGACTGACTCTCTGGGCTGCTCTGTGCCTTCTAGTCACAATTTCCTTGGAAATAAATCCCCTATCTACCTCATTGATTTTGGAGCTTCCCGGTGCAGGCAACACTCCATGGGCAGAGACCCGTCCCTGTCTGCAGGTCTTCCCTGTCTGGGCCAGGGAATGCAGAATGCAGCCCGTGGCTGTCTCCACCTCCTAAATACATCCCTGGCAGATGAATGTTCATTTCCCAGCACTCTCAAGGGACCCCTTCTCATCTGGGCTGCTCCGGGGACTGTTTTCCAAGTGGTCTACAAGAAGTAATTTCTCAGGCTCTTCTCCACCCTGTCGTGTATCTGACAGGCTGTATCAGCTCACGCGCCATCACAAACACATCCTGTATTGATGGGGGCATTATCTCCTTGCTACATCTTTCGACAAGGATGCCCCACCAAGGCCCAGGGATTGATGGAGATACATATTTTGCCAGGGTAAAATTATCTAGGCTCACCAATGAAATGCACATGGATGCCAAAAAACACCTTTCCCTTCCTTCTGTCCATAACCCGAAGTGGAGCAGCGACTCAATGTCTGCAGCTCCCTGAGGCAGTGAGCAGCACAGGGGTTTGGACAGGAAGATCCCCTTAAGTCCTGCCCCCAAAGTGAGGAGAGGGTTGGGGGCAGCAGAGCCAAGCACTGTTGAAAAAGGCTACTACTGCTTTGTGTCATTTAAAATAAGTATTTTAAATCCGTGCCTTCCTCTGAGGAACAGGGAGAGGAAATCCTGCAGAAGCAAGTGCCCCAGCACTACTTGTACTGCTAGAAAAAGTTTCAATGGTCAAAAAAAGCACATGTGTGTTTTGAGATTGACCTCATTTAACCCCAAACCTCGTCTCTTTGAGATGATGGGGGCAGCCAGGGTGAAAGAGGTGTCCACTCACTGTAGGAGCAGGAGCGAAATAGAGTTGAGATGAGGATGTAACCCATCCTAGAGGAAGTCCAGCATTCATACTCTCTCGTTGCAGAGATCAGGCACCACCTGGGTTTTCCACTTCCCCCATCCCCTGCCATCCCATCCATGAGAACTGACAGAAATCTGAAAGAGTGACTCCTTTAGAACACCACGGATCCACAGCAAATTTCCACAAGCCAAGGTGTGATCCCAGATTTATTCAAATTAGAACAATAAAGGCAATTAAAGGCAAAGAAGTGCTTGGGGAAGAGGGGAATCTACTACCAAACAGAATTGCTATTACAGTCTATCAAACTGACACAAAAAGATTAAAAAGCTGATTTACATTTAAAAAAAAAAAAAAGAAGAAGAAGAATAAAAAGACTAGTGTTCCCTAAAATAGATAACACATCCTGCTGAGAAAATCACTCCACACATACAAGAGAAGCAAAGGTGATTATATATAACAAAACTAATCTTCTCTATTGCTTTAATCACCTCAGACCATTTCACCTGCTTATTTGGAAACTGTTAAACCAAGGAAAAAATTATCGTGAGAACGTCCTCATTTCCAGCGCTGTGCTCGAATAGGCTTGTTTTCCTAGATATCCACCCCTGGAGTCTTTAACAACAGCCATTGCTCTGCAAGATAAATGTTTGTTTAAGACTATTCTGTAGTTAATACATATATTCATGACTCCAGTGAAATGCAGCAAGGAAAGAGGGTACTGGGAAGCCATGAGTGACCCACCAGGGTCCTGGCAGGAATCTGTCCTGCTGCTGCCAACAGCCAGCAGTAAATTTTGCCCAAATTTTACAGGTGCATAGTCTGGGGGCCTGGGGGCTGGCCTGGGCAGAGAGTGCACAAAGGCAGCCCTGCATGTTTTCTTTCCAAAATCCTGGCTGACAAGGTCAGGATGGAGCTTACCCAGGGCTGTTCACAGAGCTAGAGATATGAGTGGAATGAACAAGAATGAGCTCTGGAATGAGCAAGATGAGGGGTCATTATCCCTCTTTTCATGGGACGCCTTCCACCCAGCAGCTCTGGGAGCTCCTTGCGTGCCAAAACCACCGTCCCTGGGACCCGCAGCTGGTCAGCAGCTCATGCCCACACCCTATCACAGGTCAGCACCAGAGAGGGTGAGTATTGCATGTGGTGAACAGTAAGAGAGCCCTTAGGTTGGCAGAGCAGATTTACCCCCACAGTGCTGTCAGCCGAGGTCAGTTCAGAGCAGCAGTGTTTGCGCGCACTCGTGTGCACACGTGTAGATGTGTGTAACCCACAGCAGTGCCCAGGGGAGTGCAGAGCCCCTGTGTGCCCATGGCTGACCTCCTGCCCTGCACACCAGGCCAACACACAGCCTGCAAGCAGCTGTGGCACAGCTGATGTTGACCTGGCAGCCAGGAGCTGGGGACTCACTGCCGCATTCCAGGGGGTGAGAAATTGCAGTGACCAGCACAGGCAAAGGGTAAGATGTGATGTTAGAGCAAATGAATTTCATATGTTGATGCTCTGGGGTGAGCTGGGAAGAGCCCCAGCTTTCAGGTCCACACAGTTTATCGAGGCTGCCACCTCTGCACTGGCAGCAGGAGCTGTAGCACCTCACCAGGCTATGGGAACCTCAACACACTGTGTCCACAAAGATGAACGTGTTGACCCTCTACCACATGTGCACGGTTATCTTGATATTAATCATTTTTTATACTGGGATGCAACACCTCTTTTGCTAAATCAGACGTAGCACATTAAGTGACGGCTCTTTCTTTGCCCAAGTAGCAGCTTGGGAGATTTTACAGACAGTTTATTGTTATATGTCACATCTTCAGTCCCACTGAAGCCCACTGAAGCCCATGGAAACTCACCGACACAGCAGGTTTTGTGTCAGAGCTACAGTGAATAAATAAACATGTGGAGAGGAGGCTTCCAAGCAGCAGCAGCCTGGGCTGACACGAGGTGCTGCCACCGTCACTGGCAGCTCTGTGTTGCGGCGGTAAATTCTTGCAGGTCTCCATAACTCATCCCAAATGCCTCACTCGTTTTTCTTACAAATGCAGTTCCACCATGATCTCCAAATTCAGGGCTGGCATGAGTGATACGTGTTATCCTGGGATGTCAGCAAGGACAGGTAAAAAAATTCCCTCTTCCAGTTACTGCTTTACAAATCAGTTCAGGCAGGAAATATGTGCACTGCCCTTTCAGAAACTCATTACCTCCAAAACCTGGGATATTCAGAAGAGGAGAAGACATCCAGCCCGGGTGCACAGAGGGAATGGGAGAACAGCGAGCATCCTCCTCCCAGCCGTAAATCACAGAAATCGAATTAGATCATCTCAAATTGAGGGACAAAAAGCCAGTTATAGATCCATTTTGCAACGCCAGCCGACATGGCTTCCATTTGTGACTCGCTGAGTGACATTACTTATCCTGAGTGCTCCTCCGACAATATAAGCTCTTAATGTGAACACATGTGTAAAATTACAGCAAAATGAATGAAACCCAGGAAATTATGTAAAGTTTACGGGGTTGCTATTTTTTTTCCTTTTTTTTTTTCCTTTTTTGAGGCATCCTCTCAATTTCTGCATTCTAAATGAGGGTCTGGGCAATGCATCAGTTGACAGTGCCTGCCTAGAGCAATGGGCTTTTCTACTTTTGATGCATCTGAGCAACTTGAAACTAATACCAGCGTGCACTGTACAGCAAATAGACCTTCATGTTGACGAGTCAAGTCCTGCAGCACTTAAAAGCAATCTATGCTGAAGTGTCCTATGTATCTCCATCTTCAAAGTGCAGCACACTTATGGAAATTGCAGCTGCTGTGGTGCTATTTGTCTGGAAGGAGACATTACAGGTGACATATGAACCTGATTTCTCAAACAGATGAGGTCTGTGAGAGGATTAAGGAAACATCAATAAATTAAGATGCAGAATAAAGTTCCTGCTGTCTTCCTTGGCCTCTTTCTCGTTGGCTTGAGAGTCAAGTGCTCACGACTGCGTACTTGGCAGAGCACCAGCCATCCCTCTCTTACCTACTGCTATAATACAGGCAGATCTTATGATTCCCCTTCAGTAGAGCAGGCAAACCCCAGTCCCCAGGGCTCTCGGCAGTGACCCCTCCCCAGCCACCTGCCGCCAGCCCCTGTGACCATGGCATCCAGCATGCAAAATGCAGATTTATCTTGAAGGTTTTTTCTGTTTTAGCTGTGCACTGCAAACTCACATGCTGCCTGTTCCTGAAATCCATCAGAAATAGCATGGAGATGTCAGTCTGTCCAGGAGCACAGGCATGCAGGCAGCTCCTGGGTCTTGGGGTACAGCCTGTGTCCCCACACCAAATGGGGGATCCCTAGGGAAGACAGTCACCTCAGTTCAAGACCCACACCTAGATTTCTGTGTTTCTACAGTGTTCTTTGTGCATGAAACAGGGTTAAATGCAAGATGAGAAAAGTTTCTTTCTCTGCAGTGACCCCAGGAGTGATGTAATTAAACCTGTATCACAGCCCCATTTGCAGCAGCCCCTCTCACAGCTGCACTTCCCAAAGAAACAAAATATGGGAAGGGAAACCAAATTCCTGCTGCCATCTTCAGCTCTGCCCTGATAATGCATGTGCAGCAGGGTTGTGCAGGGACATGCTGGGTAACTCACAGCCCCCAAAACTCCTGCAGGCAGACCGCCATCCTGGGAGCCCACAGGAGGAGCACCTCACACTGTGTCTGGAGTGGGTGTGGGCTGCCAAACCAGGGACCTGCACCAGACAGACACCACTCCAAAATCAGTACCCAAGAAAAAAATTGTTTAAATGAATCTCATGAAGCTTTGCAGTGACAGAGCAAGGCATCAAAATATCTCAATTTTCTTCAAAACAGATTTTTTGGTAGTTGGATTGGATATAAATGGAATTTTTTTAGAAAGGGTGAAAAAACTCCAAGCCATGAGGATCTGTACCAGCCAAACAATCTGGACTGATCTGAACTACTTTTTCCTGACTTGGTCAGAAAATGCACTGTCGTGTGACTCCACAGACTGCAAGGGAAAAAACACACAGTAAGAAATTACTGGGTTTTTTTATGAGCACAAATCCAGGTGGAGAAGGTCAAGGGTAGGAAGGCAAATAAAGGGGACCTGGTCTGACCAAGGTTACAGCAGATGCTATCACCAGTACCCATGTTTGGTTGAAGCAGTTGGCCAGTGCTATCACCTCAGGACAGGACAATAGACACCAGGAGTTAGGAAGGAGCAGGAGGTGAAGGAGCAAGAGGTAAAGGAGCTTGCCTCTGCCTTTAGGCCTTCACCTTTCCTGACTGCAGTAGAAGCAGGACAGCAGTGCCTAGGCCCCAGAGAGCAGCCTGGAAGTGTGCAGGCTGTGCTAGCAGCGTGAATCCCACACCAGAGCCGGCTGCAAGTCATTTTCCTTTTTGTCAGCGCAGTCTGCTTCACGGGAACAAGGGAAATCTCCAAACCTGGAACACAACAAAGGCATCAAGCAAAGACACAAAAGTATTTCCATTTATTTCATTGCAGATAATGGGTAGCAGCTACCACTCTGAGATCAAGTCTTGCTCTGCTGAAGACCTCCAGCTGACACATCACCAGTCATTTTGCAGCCTGCCATTGAACATATACGGTCATTATACCTCTTTTCTCTGCTATTTGCAGCCTTAGGACTTTTTGCTTAGGCTGCACATAAGTTCTTGTTTGGAAGATTTAAAAGGAGAAAAAAAATAACAATCTTGATCTCCCAGAAACTGCCTCAGTGCCGGGGAGAGAGACTGTGCTGGTGCCCCAGCAGGGTGCACACTTAAAGAGAATTATCAGTGTAACTCAAGGTCACGCATAGTACACATGGTAATGTTCCAAACCCCAGATACCTATCTCACCCTACATACTTCCAGGCATGGTACTCCATTATTTCTGTTGCATCTTACATTAAGCCCATCTTAAGCAGGACTCAAAGAGTTTGATTTTACTTGCAGGTAGTCCTAGGAAAATCTAGTGATTAACCAAACCTTTTTCCATAGTAGTTTTTCTTACCTGTAGCAATAATACCTGTGTTTCTGTAGCTATGAAATATGTAATCCCAGAGGCACTACCAACCTTTACTGATGGGCTCAGCTTTGGCTAGAGGCAGGTCTGTCTTGGAGCTAACTGGCATTGGCTCCATCAGACATCGAGGAAGCCTCTGGCAGCTTCTCACAAAAGCCACCCTTGTAGCCCCCTATTACCAAGACCTTGCCATGCAAACTCTCTCTTCACTCCAAAAGGCAAGACCAGATCTGCAGGGAAAGGTGACCCCTGCTGTGGTAAAGAAGAGTTTTGGGACTGCTGGTGTTCCACAGACCACTCGGCAGCCACCTCTGCCCCACACTGCACAGCAGCATGGAGGAGAGCTTGGCCCAAAGTCTGCTTTTTTCCAATTGTATCCTTTGTTCAGATCAGAAACATCACCTCTCCCTACAAACTTTTCACCACTTGAGACACCTCCCCACAGACATGTCATGAGAGAAATGATGGGGAAAGGAATGATCAAAGAACACTACTACCAGGATTTTTAGCAGCTGAGCTATCATTCCAAATGGCAGACACTGCTCTGAAGCACTGATGGGCTCATGGCAGCGTAGCAGCCCATGCTGGGTGAGATGTCCTTAGCAAGTAGGGATCCTGCACAAAGAAACCAGTGCTGGAAAAAAAAAATTCCCCCCCAAATGTGTCTGACCTGGGGTAGTTCATGTGAGCCAGCCTAACAGAGCAGACATCATTGCCCAAATTTTTAACTTGGTTAAGTAACTGGCATCTAGACCACTACCCTCCGCAGATGAAGCTAACCCCAGGTTATCTGGCTTCACAGCTGTTTAACCTGAGGTTATTCCTCTTGGACTGAGGTTTGCATGCTCTAATAGAGTTCTGGCTGTACTTACAGAAACAGCATGTTTTTGTTAACTAGGTGTTAGTGCTGTAGCATAGTGCTTTCTCTTGCATTTTCAGGTTTCTGTGGCTCCCACTCTTCTGCCTTGCTGCGATTTTTGTGTCAGCCAACTCATGAAAATCTGGCACTAAAATGGTACCGTGTTGCATTGTTTTCTCACTCTATAGTTCATGATCCCTCCTATCCCTCTCAAATCACCATTACCATAGGGGCTGCCAAGCCTCAAAGACAAAAGCAGCTTTGGGATATTTATCCCGCCTTCTTGTTTGACATATAGTTGATATTGTAGCCATGACAGAAGTAGCAGTGAATGAGAGAAGGATGCAATTAATTGCTTAGGAACACAAAAACTTCTGTAACTCGGGGCAGGTCTCATGTCCACCATGAGAACCTGTGGTGGGAGACATCAGGAGCAAGGTCAGACCAGGCTATGACTTTGCAAAGGACAAAGTTCCTACTGCATCTCCATTTGCAGAAATCAAGATTGATCCAGATGCAGTTCACCAGAAACTCTGTATTGCAGCAAGAAACTTGGATAGGCAGTGCCCAATTTGTTCCTTCTCTGCTAAAAGCATCCACGAACGAAATCAAATTGGATCTTTTCATTGGTTTTAATTGTTTGCTTATGCTCCCAAAATAGCTAAATATATTTGGCAGAATGAGACAGGTGTGGTGGGCACAGGGCTAGAGATCACCTATGCTCCAGAGCTAAATAAACATGAGGAAATATTATCCACTAAGCACCCTCAGGTGCCCCCATGCTGCATCCAAATGCAGCAGCATTCTTGCTGCTGTTCTACTTAATCTCTTCCTACAGATAGAAATGGGCAGGAGAGTTCCTCTCCTGGAATAACTTACTCTCCAGTCAGAGCAGACTCTTTCCAAGGTGACGCTATTCAAATTAAACCACAAATCTTCTCTTCTAGGGATAACACTGCTGCCTTCCCAAACCTGTTCTCATTTTCTTTTGACATTTTGACACCATTAGCCTTCCACAAGCACTAGCACACATAGAGAGATAATTCTGTTAATTTTATCGTTCTTGGAAAGGCACAGAACAGCCTAAACTCAGCCAAATGCTTGGCTTTGCTTTTTCCCCATCACATAATATCCTTTTGTATATAGCTCTGCATGGTAAGTCATTTATATCAAATCTTACCAGTTAAGGAAGAGGGTAAAGGGGGGCAATCAATAGTTATCTTGCCAAGGAGATCTGCAGTCAGTAGCCTCCAGGTTTGCTGCGTGCAGGGCCAGCTCACAGCTCTGCCTGCTGCCTGGCCAGGGCACTGCTGAGGAGCCCAGGGCTCTGCACCCACCATTGGGCAGCAGGGACGGCCCACATGGACAGACAGACACCTGTGGAGCACCTCACAGCCAGCTTGGCTCTCTGGGCACCACCAGCATCACGGGGCTGCTGGTGGTGGGTGGGTGTTTGGATACACAAAACCTTCGTACCCTTGGGATTAGGGGGACTGCAGAATGGGAGGGAAGTGTGCATTTCCACAGCTGCATGAACAGGGGCTTTCAAAAAAAAAAAGGATGCTTTGTATTTAAGCTGAAGTGAGGAGCTGCTCTTCAGACACTAATTTCTTGTGCATATTTTCAGGCACAGTCCCAGGGCCATTTCCCCAGCCCTCAGCAGCAGCTCACTGGGGCTGGCTGGGAGCAGCCGACAAGGCAGGTAAACATCACAGCATCAGGAGCCCCTGGGCAGTGCTGAAAATGCTGTTGAGCATGTTCCCAGCAGTGGCATGTGAGGGTCTCTTCAGTGGGACTGGGGGTCATCATCCCAGGTCAGATAGGGACCTTGGGGCCAGCTGGAGGCCACTTCCCACATCAACCCTCACCTACCCCCTGAGGATCACCCCCAGGGAGAGAGACAGAGGGACAATTACCCCAATTAACTGCCTAAGATTTTTTAAACTAGCAGATCCCTTCTCTACACACAGTTTTTCCTTCAAGTACGGTGTAGAAAAAAATCGATTTGTTTTTCTCAGTCCAATTCCCTTCTGTCTAATAGGTCTGTTGTAAACGCCAATTTTACTGTCATTTACACTGTGCCCATCTGAGCTATTTTATCAATAGTTAAATAAGAATACTTTAAAGTAATGTGATTTTTTATTTGAATTCCAATTTATGTTCAGATGGTTTGACACAAATCTAGTGAGGAAGGCTCACTATTTTCATAGAACAAATTAAATTATATGTTATATAGCCACACAAGTAAATATGTTACATCATTGGATAAATAAATACTTGTGATCAGATAGAGTATCTCATTCTTACCTAACACATAATAGCAAGGCTATTGGAAATATTGTACAAATCACTATGCTTTAATAGTTAGCAGTCCATGAAAATCAACCTGAAAGACAATAGGCAAGAAAAAGCACACACACACAAAAAGCTAAACCTAGTTGTCTGGACCAAGACTTCCTGCTTGCTGGTTTATCTCTGATTCAAAGCAGCTTAGACTCATTTTCACTTAAGCCAGTGCCTGTGGGCAGAGAGGTCAAAGCATAATTAGTTGAGCAGAAGATGTCAGAGGTGGATAAAATGTGATGATGGACCCTGCTGGTGGAATGGATGATGGGGATGGGGATGGACAATGGCAGTGTGCCACCAGAAACTGGGCACAGTTAAAGCTGCAAAGCCCAAATTAGTACCTGGACAATCAAATGGCCAAAATCACCCATTTGCAGGGAGTTTGGGAGAGAGCATTGATCTCAGTTCAAGTTGTCAGATAACGCTTTCCTCCTGACTGTGGAAGAGAAAATCAGTTCTTTTTAAGCTGATAAACACAGCCCAGCTGGGACCCAATTTGTTGTTTGGATATTACAGGCTGAGAGACAGACTGGAGTCCTGGCATGTTTTAAAGAAATTGTGGCTTCCTCATGCAGCTAAATTAGTAATAGATAGCACACGCCTGTGATGGAAACCGAAGAGGGCTAATGGTAATCCTTCTTCTCTTCCACCCACTGTCTTTTTTTCCCCTCATTTTGCTTCTGATCAATCTGCATTACTTTTTAAATGTTTTCACTCTTTTTTTTTGTTTTCTGAACAACCTCTTCCCCCTTCCCATAATTCTTGCAACATGAGTTTATAGTAAGCTTCTGAATGTACCTGGACATTTGTTAAACCAAGACTGTGAGATAGTGATCCTGAAACCAAGCACCACACACAGGCTCTCCTCTTTCTGCCACCACCAAAATTATTCACCAAATTAGTGTTTGCTAGCCTCTTGATGTGTAAGACTTATTTTTTCAAAGGTGCAAGTCAGCCTAAATAATATTTTCTATATGATAGGAACTGACTCAAATCCAGCAGGCTGTGCTGATAGAAATGGGCTATTTACCAGCAGAATAATGTAAAATATACCCCCCTCAACAGCCATCTTTAAGCTAAAATGTAGGCACGCAGCACCAAAGTTGAGGGTATTTTCAGGAGTTATTCTATAACAATTTCCCCTTCTCCTCCCTTTTCACTCTGATACCCTTTACTGTATTTGGTTTTGTTTTTCATTTCAGCTTTGATTTCTACTGTGCCTCATCCAACAGCTTTTTTCTCCATGTGCAGCAGATGAAATCCCGTTCCATTTTGAAAGGAAAAGATCTCCAACTGGCGGGTTACTGGCAAGCCCCAACTCCTCCTGCCTTATTCAGGGCCAATGTGGCCTCATGACAGCAATTGCTTCATGGCATGCAGGGTCCCAGGTATATCACAGCACTAGGTCATATTATATTTGCCATGTCTGGTACTTTACTGAATGCTAATAATACCAGTCATCATTTTTTTCTAGCTCTTGAAGCAATAGAAAGTTTTTGAGTGTAGCTGGGCCCACAAACCAGGAAGTACGTGATAAAAGGGCTTAATAGACATGAAAACAGTCACCACTGTTTGGGGCATTACCAGGTATTTACAGCATGTCTAAGCTCCTCTCTGGTCACCAATTCATTTCAGTTCTCCCTTCTGTGTGACAGTCTGTCACATGAAAACACAAGATGCTCTTCAAAGCTTATGTGACCTTTAGAGGTTCAGCCCAAAGCAGTTTTGCTGACATCTGGCACATGAGGGACTTTCCATGAGGTGGGATAACAATAACAACCATGCTTCTGCAGGGCCAGCATCTGTGGATCCTAAGGCAGGGAAACTGCACAGAGGAGGGAGGTAGACAGGCATACCTGAGCTGGCACTGCAGACCTGAAGCTAAGTCACACCTTTGCCAAGTCACAGAGAGGACAAACATAGGGGCAAAGGAGGCAGCCTGATGGGAAGGAGGTTTAGCGAGAACACAATTCTTCATTTATCTTTGGATAAGGAGTGGGGGCCTCCAGAAGCCTGGGACTACGTGAGCCAGGGTGTCACAATGAGAAGACACTGTGTGAATAATTTGCTCTAAATTCTCAGAACAAAGTAACCAAAATGAGAAACGGTTAAGCAGGGCTCGAGCACAGTGAGAAGGAATTCAGCTTAATGAGACAGGCAAAGAAAAGTGAAGCTAAATGGCAAGAAAACAATTACTTCCAGGAGGCACCTCTCAAGGATAAAAAGGAAAGCCTAGACTTTTCCCTGGTCTGCATGGAGTTGTTCAGGCAGCGGGCTAGGCTGAGCTTGCGGCAGTGTGCTCAAGGAGCCAGAAGATTTATTTTACTGGCTATCCTCAGAAAACACAGCACATTGTCAAAGTGTCAAAAAGCTGCTTGTGCTCATCTGTTCCTACGCTCCTGTCCTTGAAACATCTCCTCTGCTTCTGGGAGGGATGATATTTGATAACTCAGAAATGGGCTGTTACTTAGCACGGAATGTAACCAAAAGCCTTTGGAGCTCAGAAATTAATTGCTACACTGGCCAGAGCAGGCAAGCCCTGCTGCAGCAACCTGCAAGATGGGGAAGCTCCTCTGCTCCACACAAGGAGAGGTATGGTGGGGAACGACTGAGTCCCTGGCTCTGGACAGAGGATTTCCCCTCCCCAGCTGCTCTGTCAGTGGAAGAAACGTGATGCTGCTCCAGCAGGATGGTGCAGCAGCGGGGCTCCATATTTCAAACAGCAGGAGTTGAGCAAAGCGACCAATTTCCTTGGGCTAATTGAGCATGCAATCTGCCTGCTTGTAAAGCCTGTATTTGGCCAGGAAGATTTATTACTTTTAGCAATGATGAATGTCCAAGAGCAGTGAGGGCAGACCTGAGCTGCAGATCATTAGTGTTAAGTGGGATGATGTTGAAAAACCATTTCTATTTTCAGTTACTTTGTTCTGAGTTACCTGGGAATTTAGACCTACTCCTGTAATAAAGTGCTCAGGGAGTCCAGTGAATCTTGTTTTCTGTGGCAGATACTAAACCTGTAGGGTTCTGTCCATATCCTGATGAGTAAGCAGTTGTAGCTAGTCCTGAGAGGCTATGAAATGATAGAAGACTGCTCTGCATGGGAGTTTGAAGTTAAGTCTCCATCTATCTCAGAAGCAGAGACCGAAATGGAGGAATGACATGCCTTTGTCATTGGGTTTCAGAATAATACCTCTTTATTATCTTCATTGTCCTCAGAAAGTCATCACCGGTTCAGAGCTTTGTCTGTGCTACTGAATAGCCACATCCATCACGGGAGTATGGAAGCACCCCCTGCCTTCTCCTACATCTGCTTTAAAATCAGTTGCTCAATTTGTATAGGATGGAAATTGCAATGGAATACTCTGTACACTGAAAAGTGTTGGAAGCTTTATTGTCTAATGTAACATCTGTCTCCCTCCACTTTCATTTTTTGAAAATACTCTCCCTTTCCTTGGGAGAATATCCATTAGTGAATGCAGCTGCAAAACTGATGCTGAAAGATTATTTTGTTATAAATCATTCCCAAAGATGGCCATGGCCTGTAAAAACTACTTTTGTGTTGCTATCTTTACAGCTCTATGTAGACTGAAAATGCATGTGTGTCTGTGTTTTCACAACAAATACTATCTTGCATGCTACCAGTGCCAGCAGCACTGACTGCTCCAGACTAACTCATGTACATTGTGGCTCTGCCACACCGCACGGCCAAGCGCAAACCTGCCTTGATCTGCATGTCACTCGTGAGCCTCTACAAACCCTGGGCCACGGGCAATAAACTGCAATGCTGTATGCACACCCACTACCCAGGGTAACCAACCTGGAGGATGCAAAATTAATGAATTTGTCTCTGAGGTTTAATCGTAAGAAAAGTGATTAATCTTGCTGGGTTTCACTCATCATCAAGCAAACTTGCACTGAAAAATGAGAGAACTGCTGAGCATTCCAATTCACTCCCCAAGTCAGCCTCTTCCTGTTGGGCTTTGTGGGTAATTAGCACACTGTTACTTTCCCATTTTCTAGATTCCCCAAGACACAACACAAAAGGAAGGTGTCGATGTCAGGGAAGGGGGTTTTGCAGCTTAGGCTTTCACTCCCACTCCCAAAGAAGTTCCAGATTTGCTTAGTGCCCTAGTTTTGCTCAGAAGGGAAGAAGGAATATGCAAAACAGCTGTCAGAAGGTTTCACAGCAGTTGTCTATGAGATGTTCACCCAGCCCTCCCGCTGAGCAAGTATGAGTCAAGCAAGGATGAATCCAGTTTCCATCCATCTATGGTCTAAGCCTCAGTGATGGCACAAGAGGTGGAGATACCAAAGACACAACATTGGGTGTAATCTCAAATCCCTTCAGACATCTGGCCTATCTGAGGCATCTGTTTTAGTCTGAGATAAATTGCTTTCTTGAGTAACTGTCTGCTATGAGGGGAGCCTACACTGGCTGGCAGAGAAGTTGCCACCGCTCAAGATGCCCTTTGCAAATTCAACAGTGGGCTGACAGACTTTCAGAGAAGTGCTGAGGGGTCGGCCAGGGAGCTGTGAGTGCAAGAAGAGCAGGCAAGAGTCAGCAGGGCACCAGGGTATCAGCCCTAAACAGGCAGCAGGATCAGAGCTGCACAAGGAGCTGTGTAGGTACATAAAGGCAGTCCTGGTTGGTCTGGGGGACCACCAACGCCACTCTCATCACTCAGGCCAAGAGTGTTGCCCAGGTTTCTGATGGAAGCCATTCACTGAAACCTAGTTAGTGCACTTTGGTCCTTTTGAGGACCAGAGTTTATTCCCTTAAAGATTTGCTGTGATTCTTGCACAAGGGCAAGCAATCCAGTTCTGGGAAACATGCATGGGTGGAGAATAAACGTGATTTTGCTCATTTATGGGAGCAAAAAAAAGCTGATGCATTATCACGAAGAGCGAGGAGAAGGATGGGAAAACAAACAAAGAAAACCATGAGTCAAGCAAGACACTCGGCTACATTTGTTCTGCTCATTATAAATATTTTCTTGCAGAAAGTACTTTGCTCCTCCTAAAAGGAGCACAAAGGCTGAATGATTACACTTTGGTCTCAGAATCACTCCTCGAAACACAGAAGTTTTAGCAAAATGTCCTAATTTAGATTAATTAGAACATATTTTTAATTACCTAGTTCATTTACATGTGTACACAGTAACAAAATGTATAGAAGATACTTTATTAAACATACATTACAATATTAAAATCCTGTGCAATGTGGCTGGAGTTCAAATGTCAAAACACTATCGAAAACAAACCTCTACCTCAGTATCTAGTGAAATGACAAGGACATGATGGTGACAGAAACCTTTTGCATCTCTACTGATGATTTGAAGTGAGAAGCTTTTCCATTCACCGTCAATGAATAGACCAAGTTAGGAACACTGATTTTAGATTTCTCTCCTGTCTCAAAGGTTTAAATGGTAGAAACATTCTGCTCCCAATAGCAGTTGTGAAAGACTTATTTAGTGGATGGAGATTTTCATATCCTAGCAGAGTCTAAAAGGGAAATTAATTTCCAAAAATTATACCAGCTGTACACTGCAGACAGGATTTGGTCTGAGCCAAAGGCGTGGCACAGGTCCACAACACCCGGGAGGAGAAGCGGATGGCAGCCAAGACTACACCGTGCTGCAACCTTGGAGCTCCTATCTGCAGGAAGGGCCGAGAGAAACAGTACAGCTGAAGCAGAAAATGAGCTGTGGCCCAAGCCATAGCATGTGTTGTCAATGAAACAATGTTTTAGCTGTTTCATCTGCGCTACCTTTTTTTTTAATTATGAAAAGTGGATTCTTTTCAATTTATTTTAGAATAACTGTAATCAACAAAATCAAAGACAAAGTAAAGCTGTAATTGCTCTCTGTGCCATCTCTTGTAATTTTTGGTGGAGATAGTTGACACTCAGCATAAGTGAAGTAAGTTCAATGTTCTTGAGAAAACAAGACTTGACATGAACTGAACTAAACAGCACACCAGTGCCATGCAACGCAGTGCACCTGGCACCGGTGCAGTGCCAGGCCAGCTGCAAAAATGAACCGGATTTAGAGCTTCAAATCTTGTTATGTAGTGCCATCTTGAGGTCTTGGGAAATGAAAAGCAGCTTCTTTGGATATGGGTAGTTTTTATCTGATTGTAGTTAGGGCAGTCCATTCTTCAGGGTGTATGATCAAGTGCATTCAACTGTGTTTGTGAACTGGAGAAGACTGGGATGGACTCACCCAGCTGGAGCACCACTGGTTCTTTCCCTGCTCCCTGGTGGCCTCAACTATTCAAAAAACCTTTCCTAGAAACAGTTCACCTACCGAATGTTTAAAACCCCCACAACAGATATCACGCTGGCATTGCAGATGAGACTGAGGACCACAGCTCCTTTTCTCTGACAAGACACAAACCCATACCATGTCCCTCGCCCCGTGGTGACAACCTCTGTCTCTCCTAAGAGGTGACAAAGCAGGGGGCCGGTGCCAAGCGTGCAAACTGCCACCTCAGTCACAGAGAAGGGATGGGGTGGTTGGGTCTTGGGATGACACTGGGGGCCAAGGAAAGGGGTCTTCTCCAGCAGTGGGGCACCACAAGAGGGGATCCCCTTGGGCCTCAGGCAGAGGGTCTCCCATGTTGCCAGTGTGTGTGTGCAGGGACATGCCAGGTCCTTTAACACCATTTCCCACAGCATACTCCTGGAAAAGCTGGCAGCCCACAGCTTGGACTGGTGCACTCTTTGCTGGGTTAAGAGCTGGATGGATGGCTGGGTCCAGAGAGTGGTGGTGAATGATACTGCAACCAGCTGGCGGCCAGTCATTAGGGATGTCCCCCAGGATCAGTGTTGGGTCCAGTCCTATTCAATGTCTTTATTGTTGATGTGGATGAGGGGATTGAGTGTGCCATTAGCAAGTCACAACAACACCAAGTTAGGTGGGAGTGTCAATCTGCTGGAGGATAGCAAGGCTGTGCAGAGGGATCTGAACAGGCTGGATTAGTGGGCCGAGACCAAAGGCATAAAGTTCAACGAGACTGAGTGCTGGGTCCTGCGCTTGGGTCACAGTAATCCAGGTGGTGCTACAGGCTGGGGGCAGAGTGGCTGGAAAACTGCTTGGAAGAAAAGGACCATGAGGTTTTGGTTGATAGCAGCTGAATGTGAGCCAGCAGTGTGTCCAGGTGGCCAAGAAGGCCAGTGGCATCCTGGCCTGTATCAGGAATAGTGTGGCCAGCAGAATCAGGGCAGATATTGTCACTCTGCTCTCGGCACTGGTGAGGCCACACCTTGAGTACTGTGTCCGGTTCTGGGCCCCTCAATTCTGGAAGGATATTGAGGTGCTGGAGCAGGTCCAGAGAAGGGCAGTGGAACTGGTGAAGGGTCTGGAGCACAAGTCCTCTGAGGAACGGCTGAGGGAGCTGGAGTTGTTTAGCCTGGAGAAGACGAGGCTCGGGGGGGGGCCTTATCACCCCCTACAACTACCTGAAATGTTGTAGCCAGGTGGGGGGTGGCCTCTTCTCCCAGGTAACAAGTGACAGGACAAGAGGACACAGTCTTAAGCTGCACCAGGGGAGGTTTAGGTTGGACATTAGGAAGAATTTCTTCACAGAAAGGGTGATTAGACATTGGAACAGACTATCCAGGAGGGTGGTGGAGTCACCAGCCCTGAAGTGTTTGAAGGAAGACCGGATGTGGCACTCAGTGCCACGATCTGGTTGACAGGGTCGTGTTCGGCCGTGGGTTGGACTCGATGATCTCAGAGATCTCTTCCAGCCTAACCGATCCTGTGATTCCGGGGTGAACAGGGGCGGCGGGGCCGCGTCCCCGGAGGTCCGAGGGGAGCCGGGCGCGCGCTCGAGACGCGCCCCCGCAGAGCCCCGCTCAGCGCTTCCCGCGCGGGGCCGCCCCGGGGCGGAAGCGCCGCTCGCGCCTTCCCGCCGCCCGCTCGGCTCTTTCCGCCTCCCCCTCCGGGGCGCTTCGTTCGTTTCCGCGGCCGCTCGGCTGTTTCCGCGGGGGCCGGCGTCGCGCTCGGCCGTTCCCGCCGCCTGCCGGGCGCTCGGTGCTTTCCGTGAGCGCTCGGCGGTTTCCGTGCGGGGCCGGGCGCGCTCGGCGCTTGCTCCCTGGCTGGCGCTCCTCAGTCGGCCGCTGCCTGCCTGTCGCCGGGCTGGGAGCGCCTGTGTGTGTGAGTGACGCGGCGGAGGTGTAGTTTGACGCGGTGTGTTACGTGGGGGAGAGAATAAAACTGCGGCGAGATCCCAGGCGCGAACGAAAGCAGTGACGGAGCAGCCTGGTAACCGGTAAGAGGAGGACGGCGCCCAGCAAACAGGGGCGGGGGGGAGGGAAGGAAATGGAGCCCGACGGGGACCAGGGGAGCCGCCGGGCGGCAGGACGCGGGGGCCCGGCCGCGCACCGCCCGCGGGAGGGGCGCCCGCCTTAAAGATGGAGCCGAGCCCTGCAACATCCCCGCCGCCGCCGCGCCGCGAACAAAGGATAATGGCGGATGGGAGCCGGCCCGGCGGTGGCCGCCACGGCCGGGCGGCGGCTCTGCCGGCAGCCAGCGGCGGCGCTCAGCGCGGCGGGGAAGGGGCGCCGCGCCCCCCGGCCCCCGGAGGAGGCGGCGGAGGACGACGACGAGGGGGAGCGGCGGCGGGGGGCGGCCGCGCTCCCGCCCGCGCCCCCTCCCCGCCCCGCCGGCTGCGCTCCGGCTCCCGCTCCCCCGCGGCCGCCCCCCGGCCCCGCCGGGCTCCGGGGACCCTCCCGCGGGGCCGCCGCGGGCCCCCCGCGCCCGCCGGAGCTCCGCTCGCCCCGCGCCCCGAGCGCGCCGCACGGATAAACAAACAGACTCCCGCCGCGATGGACACGAGGGCGCGGGGCGCTCCCCGGCGCTGTGACGAGAAGCCTTTAATAAAATCTGTGCTCGGAAGCTGGGGCAGCGCTTGGTCTGGTGGTTCGCTGTTACTCCGTCTCCGGGAGGCCGCGCCGGGCAGCGGGGCTCGGTCACCCAACACCGCGTTCCGGGCAGGACCCACGGGCACAGCCCGAGCCCGGCGCGCAGGTCACGTATCAGGGATACGGTTCCCTCCGGCCACCCCGCTTCTCCCCTGTCAGTATTTTTAACCCAAAGTGAACTTGAGCCTGGCCGCGGCTGGTAAATCTCGGTTTGGGATTTGCTTTTGCCAGTTTTCCACAGACTCGGGTGCTGCACAGCGAGCAGGATTTGACCTCTATCCCAGCTTTAGTAGCAAATGTCAGCTCAGCTGCCTTTTTCCACCTTACACCAGGCTTGCCTTGCTGCAACTGTGGGGCTTTTTTTTCCCATTTTCTTGCCTAGAGTAGAAGACAGTGTTTTGACTTTATTTCTACTTTCAAATCCTGGATATCTGCATTTTTGTGTACTGTAGTAAGTAAAGACGACATGGCAGTCTTAAAAAACTTTTTAAGCAAAAGTTATTACACCTCTTAAACGTATACAAGGATAACGAATTTTTATTGGTAATATGACTTTTCTTCTTGAAACATTTTTTAAATTTTTGTTTCTCCCTCTTAAATATTGAAATGCCTGCACATAATCTGCTTCTGGAATAACACCTGTCTTTTTTTTTTTTTTTCCTGGGGTTAGAAATGAGTTCCCTAGTTCTTAAATAAAGGATCAGAGACTTATTTAGGAATATCACATATCTCTCTTTAGTCACATTGTGACCACTAAGCACTGTTTCAGAATACAGGAATTTTGAGACTCTACTTGCATCCTTTCCCTGGATCAACAAATGTGGATTTATACAGTAAAATACAAAGTCACTGAAATAGGATTTTATTCAAAATTAATATTTGTGATTCACATGTGTAGATAGGTCCATTTTCTTTGTATGTGAAATTCTGTTTTCTTTCACTGCTTCTTTTGAAGTGAAGGCCAAAAGTGCTCTACATCACTCTGAATAATACCAACATGAGAAGAGGGTTTCTAAAGTTGTAATTGATTAATAGACATCTAATGACTTTAGTAAGTAATATAGCTGTTTATAATGATTAAAGAGAGTATAAGCATTGATGTATTTCATTCATTCTTGGTTTGATGGATGCACTACATTTTAAATACAAAAATGGGACAGAAAATCCTTGGGTTTTTGTATTTTTAGAAACACAACATTTTATTTTATTTTATTTCATAATTGAGAGGAAGACTCAGATCCCTATTTTCTGACACAGATCTCTGCATTTCCTCACCAGCTTTGTAACCTCACAGGTCAGAGAGAAAAGAGAACAGAGACTTGGTTGTGTATGTGCTAAGTATCACTTACAGGTGACCTAAAATGAAATAGCTGCATGTAGGAAAGAAGAATGTAATGATTTTTAATGCTTTCATTTAATTGATATAGCACCAGTATTCAGATTAGCACTCTCAGCATGGTGTCTGGATCTGTAATAAATGGTCTGCATCTGATTTTTTTTTTCCTCCCATACTTCTGGTCATTAAAAAAGAAAGAAAGAAACTAGCAAAAACAACAACAAAAAAAACCCCAAACCCAAAGGTCTGAAAGGGGAGAGGAGTTTGCTGATATAGAAAATTTAGAAACATCTCATTTAGACTGTCAAGTCATCGAACTGTCTGTTTCTTGGAAACCTGCACCAGTGTAGCTATTGCTGGTACTGATGTCAAATATAAAATATTCTGTAGATCTTATTCTGCAAAGTAACTGTTCTGCTGCAGTAAGAAGCAAACAGCTCTTCATGCCTAAGTGCAGCTACAGCTCTGTAGGTGCAGATTTTGATAGCAGACAAGGCCCTCACTAGGAATTTCTGTTGGCACTCTTTTGAAACAAATGGGGTATTCACACTTCACCTCTATTTTCGGATCTCTGGAAGCAAGTGGAGATCAGTTACTCATGCCACACTTCTCAAGGCTTTTGTGCTGTGAGAAGGCTGTGCTAGCTTTCTGCCACTAATCTAACTAAAGTTAGTTTCACAGGACGTGACAGCAATCCTCATCTACAGAAACAACCCTACTGAATTTGATTTGAGCCCCCAGGTACCCTGCCTACATACAGTTAAGGTTTCATGACTAGGCTGTGATTTTATTTTTTTTCCTCTGAATCAAAAATTGTGTTGATTCATCTTCAGTCTGTGAGGTCATATTTCATGGTGATTATGAAACCTGAGCAGCCTGCCATTAATGATCTATGTACATCTCCCAGCATTAAGACATTGATACCTATTTTGTTCTTTAGAACTTTTAAATCACTTGATTGTGCTGCAGTTAAAAAGGTGAGTGAGAACAAATACAGCACTTTCCATTTTTCCACGTTTCTAAAACAACCATATCAGCTGTGCAGGAGGTGAAGATGTGCCAGGCTCTAGTTGGTAAAACAAGCACTTAAAAACAGCCAAGGATTTTCTCTTTTTTTTTCCTGCTGGATTTAGAGTATTATGTGTGAAGTGGAAAGAATAGAAAACTGGGTGGTGTAAGAGCCACTTAAAGGTGAGAGGGTAAAGAATTTGGAGGAAGCATGTTCCTGTTTGGATGCATATATATGGTTTATGTAACATATAAACATATACATACATACAGGTTTAAAGCAACACAGATGCTTGTTGGGTACTCGCAGAGATTGTCTTAAGATAATAAGCATTCCTATTTTTCTCCTGAGAATATTGTGAGATTTTATATTTGTCGTAAATTAAGGCCGTTAAGTGAAAGATGGAAAAATAGTTCCAAAGATGGGAAAGTGCTGCCAATTGCTGTTCTAGATTTTGTTACTTTTCAGTTGTTCTCTGACAGAGACTACACTAGCTACTTTAGACACAGTTGCAGGAAGCTTTATTTATAATGAACTACTTTGAAGCTACATTCATGCAGGAAGCTGAAACAAAAATGTCTACCCTTGATGTTTTCACACTTTTTGGAGGGGAGAGTTCAAATGATATGTAAAAATCATCTTTAAGTGTTGTTCTGTTGGCCTGTTTGGTCAATGAGATTATTGGGAAACCTTTTTTCCCCTGCATTTGGAAGGACTAAAGCTGGGTTGTAACTCCCTCTTTTGACAGAAACTTTTTCAGATAGATTTCTAAACTTAGAAAAGAGCAGGTAGCCTGAGAAATCCAGGAATTTTTGATGCTTATCTACTACCTGATGAACTGAAACCATAGTTCCACGTAGGATTTTTTGGCAGTAATATTGGCCAAAGGCATCATCCGTGTCTTTTCCATTGGACTGGCACAAATGCTTGGACTACTGCAAGGGGAAATGATCCAGCCGGGTGAGGGATACAGAGCCTGGTTCTTTTTCACTTGGATCATTCCCTCCTGTCATGCTGCATAGGTGTACAGTAGCTGTACCAGCATAAGCAGGGAAAGGGATGGGGCTGGAATCAGCAGGGAGATCAGGGCAGCTCAAACGGCTGTGCTGCTAAATAAGAAAATGCGGCCTACATCAAAATTTTTGAATTATTGCTGTGTAAATAACTAAGCTGGATGGCAGCAGATCCTGCTGTGGTGGTTCTTGCTGCAGAGCTGGATCATTCAGCTAAGTTTAGGATTTTACATGTGCTATCCATGAGCAACAGCTTCTCCCAAACTTTAATATCATGTATTCATACTGTTCATTGTGCTACTTATTTACTTGGCTTAAACACCAAACCTGTGGGTTTTTTTTTAGCAACTGCTATGTGAACTTCCTTTTTTTTATTCTTCACAATTTTTTTATTCTTCTCCAGCTGCTGTTCTCTGCAGCTCTTTGCAGAAACTCTACAACCTCCTATGACATTTTGACTCCAATATTTCATGCACTATTCTGGTAGATGCTACCCTAAATCTCTCAGTCTCTACTGCTATTCTAATATCAATTCCATTTTGCTTTCCTTTGCATCTTTCCTAGGGCTTGAGTGTAAAATCTCTTCTCATCAGGCTTGTCTTTTATGCCTCATGGAATAATGGATGGGAAGCATTATTTTCTTGCCTTTTTTCTAATGACACTTTGTCTGGCTCTGTGTAGCTGGCCTGGCCTCAAACTCCACTGGGCCCTGTCCATTTCTCTAAGTGACATGCAATATGAGCAGGATTTGTAAATTTATGCCTTTGTAGATTTTAGAGATATTTCTCTTGGAAAAAAAGCCTAGGGCATTACTGTAGATGGAGTACCCCTGCCCGCTTTGTGAAACTCAGCCAAATTTTTCTCTTGTGCTGATAGGAAAATTCTGGGGGATGCAAAGGGATGGAAGACGTGAAAAGGGGCACTGTGTACTTTGCCACGGCATAATATCAACGAAGGTAGTCTGTTGCTGTGGTTTCATCTGAGCTGATAAAACCGTACATAGGTCTCCAGAGAGAGACATCTTGGTCCTTCCTTCTCTTCTGCTCCTAGTTGTGTGGTATTCGACCATCCCTCATGTTGGCTGTAGTGTTGGTTGTATGTAAGATCTAGTGAGCCGGTTCAAATCACTAACCCAGGAGAGAACTGCTTTTTTGTTAGGTTAGTTTTCTTCTGCATGAGTGAACTGAATTGGTTGGTGATTGAGTTGCTGTTAGCACCAACACTAGTGCAAATTCACAGAGGGACTGTGGAAAAAGGAAAGATGGGGACACAACTTTCTCCCTTCGGCAGCAGAGAGCCAAGTCAGGAGACCCATCTTGGGGAACTGCAGCACCTTCATGATTTGGAATGAAAGAAGAAAGAGTTGGGCTCTGTCCATGGTGATCAGGGCCACATCAGTTTGTCTTTGCAGCTAGTAAGCCTAGAACACAGTAAGTGTTTTAGTTGAAGAAAAAAGAACAAAAGAACACCCAAGTGAAAGGAAAATTTCCTTTTTTAAAAGCCTGGTAACGTCTGTGTGGTTGCACTATCTGCTCCTTATCAGAGGCAGGTTTCAGTCTTGTGAAGAGGTTGGATCAGTGTACCTGTACTTTTCATTATGAGGAGCCCAGTCAACTGGGGAGAATTATGTAATATATATCTTAAACCAAGCCCAATTTAAATAAGAAGCTCCAGAAGGGGTCCAAGTCCAACGCTTTGGTGTAAATCCTGTCAGTCTGCCCAAGGTCCCTAGGCAGTGAGCTCACTCTAGTTTCAGTGTTACTACAAACTGATAAATACCTTGGCCTGTGTTCTGGATTTTAAAATAATAGTGGTGGCTGAAACTACAAGCAGGAAGGTTGTAGCGTAAGGTTAATGTGGTGTGTTTAACCAGTGCACATTATTCTGGGCTGGGTGGAGGAAGAAATGTGTTACTTGCTGCAAACAGCTGCTTTGTCAGCATCATGGCTATCTGAAAAATGCATCTCTCTGCCCAATCCTCAGAAAGCTAATGTTGACTACATAAAAAATAATCATCTTAATTCCAGCCTCCCACTCTAAAGTGGAGTCATTGATACAACAACAATAATCAAATTACATAATATAGGTGTTTTCTTCAGCATCTCTGTTGGCTTCCCGCAGCCTTGTGACACGGATACCCATGATTTGATCTACTTTGCTTTCATTGTCAGGCCTGGCTGCAGCAGGGTAGACTCTGCCCACCTTCCCCGTTCCTGCTCCTTTGCCAGTAGCACCAGTACAGCTGTCTGTGAGTTGGATTGGAGAGCTGGTCCAGGCTAGAAATTTGTTGTGTTTCCTTGTCTGTAGTGCACATTGGTTGCCCAGTCCCATTTACTAGGCAGCCTCACAGACAGCTGTAAAGGTGTAAATAGGAAAGAGTTTAGAGGGAAGCAGAGCCTAAATTGGCAGTGCTGCCAGCAGAAATGCTTGCAAGACTGTAGTTGCAAGAAAGCAAAATGGAGATTTTCTTTTGTGTGCAACACAATGATGTAAAACATGGGTTCTGTTTCTTTCTCTGGCCCTTTCTGGTGCATCAGTGGCTCCTGTTACTCAGGGTCATTGCTAACCTTCAGCATTACCAGCAAATCACATCCCTGTTCTGTGGAGACAGATGTGCTGCCCACAGGTAAAACAGGTCTTTAACTCCAGTTAAGTATTTGAGAAACAAGTTATTCTGTGTTTGGAGCTGATGCTTTTTCAGAGTAGGTCTGCCTACCAGGCATATGAGAGATTTTTCTCCTTTAATTGGCTCTCCTGCACCATCCAGGCAAATAAAAAAATACGTGAAAAATAAACCAAAATCCACTCAGTTCATAAAATTAGTCAAAATTATTTTACTACAAAATTCGATCACTTTTGTTTCAGGTTTTTAGGGAGCACGTGGGTCATAGATTTAATTGTGGTGCATTGAGCAAGATAATGTCTGCTGTTGCTTCAAGACCGGTGCTAATTGACCAAGCAACGATGTTTTCGATATAACTAGTAAAGCCAGAGCAATTTTAGGGTTTAAAAGTATTTCCAAGTCTGAGCCGTGGTTTAAGACCCAAATCTTTTGGTTTTAATGTTGCAATCAATTTTGTGAATAGGATGCATTCAGAAATTGGACAAGGGCAAGGTTTGTAAGGAGGTGCTGTTTTTCTTGTGCATACCTGGGCATACTCTACTCTAGCACTCCAGCTGCAGAAAGAATTCAAAGGTCTTTACTTCCTTGAGAGCACTGAAGCAAAAAGTAGTCTATCCTGCCTGTTCAAAAAGAAACAAAGCTATTAAATCATAACAAAACATGTATTGCTTGTACAGATACAGGTTATTTTGAATTTTTTCCAGACATTTGACTTGATATCTGGTAATTTCCAGCTTTGTATAAATAATTCTGTCTATCTTACTTTCAGGTGACTATTTCTAAAGATACTCTATTAATAAAGCAGTGAAAGCATTGGTCTGAAACACTTATTTTATTGTGTTTTCTTTCTGAACTTGTTAAAGTGTTCTGCTTTTTTAAACAAGACTTTCCAATATTTACCAAGTTACATAACTTCATGGTCTTATGCTATGGGTTTAACTCTAGAGGTACCACATATGTTCCAAGCATCAAACAGAATTGAGTAGTGTGTGTTTAAATAGTTTATGCCTATAAAGCTTGCAGGGTAAATATGTGAAGTGACATTTTTTATGAATTAGTACTTTAGCATTGATGCTTCTGACATTCAGAACTGGGTTAGAAACAGCAATGGCACTGTCTCTTCTCACCAACAGACAAAATCTCAACACAGACAGACAAAATTCTACCAAAAATTCTCTTGTCAAGTTTAACTGTGGAGCTGATAAACAAACTAAAACTCCATGCTTGCCCTGAATTCTTTAACTGATTTGATAGTTCTCTGAAACAGAAGAATGATGTGAAAACAAGTGTGATCTGTGTCACTTTGGGATTCTAGGATCTGACCCTTTTCAGTGTGAAGTATTTTGCTGAGGTGACCTACAGTATTTAAACCTCAGACTACTTCTTTTATTATTTTTACATGAACAAAACAAATGGATGATGAAATTCAGCTATCTAATTTAACATTTTAGACCATACAAAGAACTTCAGGTATTGACAGTTGCTCTCCCTCATTTTAGGGTGGAAAAGGAAACATTTACTTTAGTCATGGGAAAGTCCCCTGAATATCTGGGACTTCCCAGAAGATTGAGTTTCAGAATATAAATTTACATTCATATGACTTTAGAATGTCATCTTTAATCAGTGTAATCTCTAAGAACCTTCAGTACAGTCTTAACAGTACCCTATTCTGACAAATTACTTTGGAATAGAAAGATTTCAGGTAATAATAAACATGTTTATGTGGTTGTCTGTCTTTATCACCTTCTTGCATATGCTTCCATTAAATCATACCTGGTATCTAACTTAAATTATACAATTAGGGAAACACCTGTATGGAGGTGATGGTTCCTTTCTCTGTATTTTTGGGGGGGTTACCTTTATTTAATACAAATGTGTAGACACTCTCCCTGCAGCTGCAGGCTGCCCCAGGTTTGGGATTGCAGCAGTTCCTCCTGCTGATGCCTCAGACCTGGGATGTTCAAAAGTTGCTTGGCAAGTGGACAAAGATTTTTACAACATGTCAAAAGGTTGTCAAATATTTGGGTGGTCCATATTCTGCCAGAATGAATGATGGGGCAGTAAAGGACCGTAAAACATAGACATGCATATGAACAAATATGATATGATCCATCGGAATGACTCAGGCAGGTCAAGCTCTGACAGCTCTAACCAGTGGAAAAAGGTAACACATGCACCTTCTTAGATAGATCTTAACCTTGCTAACTTGGTATCATTTTCTACTTCAAATACTCCTTTAATTGTAGTGACACAGTCCTCTTTTATCCCTGTCAGTGCGGAAGGAGGAGGTCTCTGACTGCTTGTGGAGTTCTCTCTCCTTTCTGTCACTCTGGGCTGTCTTAGCTCTTCTGCTGCAACACCTTCACAGGGCAATGTGTGCTGTGAAAGGAAGTGGCTCAAAATGTTCTGCTCGTTGACCAGCACAGCAGGATAAATTATTTATTTATTTGGCATATCTGGATAGCTGGATGGTACCAGAGAACTGTTCCTCGCTGTGCCAGGTACAACCTACCTCCTTACACAGCTGCTCTGGTGTGGTGCTGAGCCCGAGCTAACAACCCGTACTAAGAGGGAGGGTGTACCAGCTCGGGCACAGGGCCTCATTAGCAGAAAAGATGCTAGTTTATTGTACCCATCACTGTACTCGTGTTACCTGGGTTCAGCCTGCATTACTGGGCTTTTAGATGGGTGCTGGTTCACACCCAGAAGCTTTCACCATGGGCTGAGCAGGACCCCCTCTCTTGTTGTAGTACAGGTGTAATCATGTCATCCTTCATGAAATAAAAACTGCCATCAAAGTGGAGTGAGGCCACAGTTTAGCACCCAAGTTAAAAGGGCAGATATGTGAGAAGTGGGTGACTTCAGGTCACTGCTGTCAGTTGGGCTGAGGTCAGCTTCAGATCCCTGGAGTGGAGTCACAGATTCCTCACTTTACCCACTACTGTTCCAGTCAAAGGTAAAAGAATTTGACTGGGGCAGAAATTAAAGCTCGTCATGAGCGGCTGTGCTGATTATTGACTTGCTAGGCCTGTACCAGTTGCAGAGAGCTTGTTCCTGGAGTGTGCAGTACATTCAGCAGGAGCATTAGCTCCCAAGTGGCATCATAAAAGATCATTTGGTGCCCATATTTTATGTTGTGTTAAAGGAGTCTGCCTACAGATGATGCTGTTCAGATACACTGTTGTGATGGGGTTTATTAAGTAACCGGCAGCTACACATGGTGAGGTGAGCCACGGTACTTTTCAGCAGACAGGCAGAGAAAAAAAGGCATGTATTTGAACAATTTCATATGGTTTCATTTTTGTGAAAGGAAAGCTTCCACAGTTAGTAGGAATTGCAAGAAATCAGCATAGGTTGAAAATTAGGCACTTGTTATGTTCCAAAAGTAATGTCAGAGAACAGATGGTAAGTAGTAAAGGGCGGTCAGTTTATATGTAATTGGACTGCATAAATATGATCTTGGCTTCAAACATGTTAAGAACTACAAAATGGGCTGAATTCTCTGAAGTCTTTCTAAATATATTGAATATATTGCCTTGGACATCCTTAAAAATCTCTTGTTTCTCTAAAATTCAGTTTGCAGATAAATTTGGTGGGATTTGGTTTGTTTGGTTTATTACTACACATAAAGATGGTCATGAGTAATTTTCACAATTCTGTTCTGCATGCTAAGGATCACAGACTTCAATCATGTGAATTAGTCTTTTAATACCCTAAGTGCCTTTAATAGGAGCACAGAGCATTTATAAAAAGAACATACTTATAGATTATGTTTTTAGTAATCATAATAGTTACCTAATGACTTTGTAACCTTTCTAGGATTTATTTTGACATTTTGTTAGGTGTAAGTGAAGTCTGATAGTATTTTGGAGGCATTTCTGAATGGGAAGGGGATAAGACAGTGGAAAGGCATTTGTTTGCTTTTTGTTGTTAATGCCTTAGGGTGCATTAACAAATGCTTGTTCTGGTCTCTGCCCTTAGGCAGAACTCTTGTATTCACGTAAGATCTATCCCAGCTATTAGATAAGGTTAGGAAAAAATGTTTGGGGTTTTTTTCAATATATACATTATCAGTAGAATTAAAATATGTAGTTTGGGGGGTTTTAAGCTGTGCAGGAGGGTTCACCCCTATTTTTAGTGCCCAATTCACGGTCTAAAAGGGAAAGGTTGCAATTCAGTTAGGTCCCTTGATTCCATATTGAATCAGAAAAGGCAGTATAGATTAATTAAATTATGTGTATGTACCAACTGCTTGCTGGATGCTCTTGTATTTATTCATGTAATCTGTGATACAAGAAACTAATTGCAGTTAATTGCTGTCAAAGTCTCTTTTCCTTTTAAAAAGCTTCAAGGCAGAAACACACAATGCCAAAAGTGTGGAGTCAAATCAGGAAGATCTAGCAGCGAAGAGTGTTCAAGCAACTTTCACTCACACACCTTACCTGTGCCTACTGATTCACCATCTGCCTGGTAAATGTCAGCTTGCTTGGGTTATGCTAACAGAACAATCTAGAGGAGACTGCTGATTTGGGTGCTCACTGCTGTAGCTGTGAGATTACATTTTTGGTCTGCTGCCCTTGTTTTAAAATCTGCCACTGCTTTTTCTTTAATGAAAGGGAGGTTGAGCATGCAACACCGATAATTTCCAATACTTCTGCTATTCACACATCTAAATCTGTTAAGTTTGAAATTTTCACCAACTTTGTAAGTGCACAAGTTTTGTTGAAAAAGTCATGAGTCAGAAACATTTGTTACGTTTAATCAAGACTTCTGGTTGCATTTCTTCTGTGATCTCTATGAAAATGCTACCTTGTTCACCTCTCTTGCAGTGGCTGTTACAGCATGTATTCAGTCAGCAAAGAGTTTTCAGACACTGCTCCAAGTGTCATATTAATGGAGACAGGAGTGGGGCTACAGATATTACATTCAGCTGATGGAATGATTCTGCTTTGTGCAAGATATTTTTACAGTAAGACTAAATTTTTCTTGTACGTTCAAGATCAAACACTTTAATAACTTCAGTGACAAGAATTTTTCCAGCTTTTTATTCTTCAGTTTGTCAGATTGCCTGTCAGATTGCTCTGGGTGAACACAATCTGAAGACTCTTCTCCATTTTTGGCATTTTTAGTGGAGTTGGTTGTTGAGGCCATTCTCTTACCTGCACTTCCACAACCCGGCCTTTGGGTTGCCCTGACCCAGAAGTGATCTTCAAATGGCTTTGTGGTTCAGTGAAGTGGTGAAAGGTAGATTTAAAGATGAAGCAGCAAATGTAGGTTGTGTTCTCAGTATGACGCACAATCTTGTCACCGGAGGGAGAGGACAGGAGGAGCAAATGCCCAGGAGCAGTGGCAGGGACAGTGCCAGCTTGGGATGACAAAGAAGCCATGGTGTAAATTACAATTCCTGAGCCAACCCTCTGTAGTCATTAGTGACAGAGGGAGATAATTATGGGCCTGCCTTGTCCTGTTAAGCATTTATTACTGGTTATTTGAAGTCCCATGTGTATGCTGTAAATAAAATTATTTTTCTCTGAACATTTTCAGTCTGGCAGCCACTGAATGGAGTTCATAAAGTGGCTGTTGAGCTGTGGCTGAAAGGGCTGCCACGCTGCAAGGTGACAGTAGAAATGTTTACAGATTGCATGTGAATGTTCTCAGTACCTTATGATGGAAAAGTAAAAACAATAGTGTACCAGAGTGGTGTTTGATGACCTTCTCAGTGCTTTCATGGTGGATCTGTGGCTTTATAAAGCCACATGCAGTTAATACGGAATGAATCAAATTCCTGGAACAATACAGGGCTTGAGAAACAGGCATTGCCTCAATTTCCCTTTCAGCTACCCTGATCCTTTGCTGTCATGAGCATCTGGGTGACTGGATATTGAACTGGATCAGGAACTTAATGTGGCAGTAAAGGTGGCCCCTGCAGATATTGGCTGAGCGAATGTGTTACTGAATGTGGTATAAGTAAGGCTGAAAATGGACATGGGTTTGTTGGGTCTCTGCTCTGCACTGGTTTTGGAGGATGTCATGGTTTTTTTTCAAAATCTGGGTGTACTTCATTAAAATAAATCCAAAAGTCAGAGGAGGAGACTTTAAACATGTAACTTGGTAAAGCTGTGCTTGCTTGTGAGCAGGTGTGATAATAGTATGTCTGAGGCATAGAGTGAACCGTACTGCCTCAAGGTGTAGTTATATTGTATGGCCAGTAACTGTCAGTGTAAGCATTAACTTCTGACAGTGAATTGTCACCATAGTGTTACTAAAGACAGAGAAGTAAGGCTTGCAGGGAGAGGTGGTGTGTTTTACTGTGGCAGCTGTACAACTGCAAAACATAGAAAGCTTTAGGGCATTCAGGACCTTCACGTATGAAAGTGGATGGGAAGTTTTATCTGCTGTAACAGCCACAGCGTGGTATTTTGGTTCTGGGATTTAATGGTGTTTGGGAAAGGATCTCCATCTTTTTTAGTTGCTCCAGTCTGCCTTGGGAGACAAAAAGCAGCCTGTCTGCAGAGCAGGAAAGCTCCACAGCTTGTGTGAGCAAGAAGAAACCAAGGAGCAGAGTCTAACCTTTAGGAGACATGCTGGGATTCATGGGGGTAATTTGGGCAGGAGAGAGAAAAAGAAGTAAGAAAGTGAGATAGAGCGGGGAGACCACAGACATATCAATGAGTGGATACTAAAGAGTGAAGAAGATGAGATGAAAGCTGTGGGAAGACAGAATTATATTTTATCCTGGCTCTGTAAGCATGTGGGAGGGGAGGTAACTAGCTGCTCATGCTCTGACTATACAGCATTGATGCTCACTTTAATTAACAGGGAGTGCAGTACTTAGCATTACCTGTAGCACCTTGTTCAGCATCCTGTCTTTAAGATAATGAAGATCAGTAGGTACCTCAAAAGACTACTGGAACTTGCAAAAATTACAAAAATGTGACATGATCATGCGTGACTCTTCATGAAAATCTTTGAGTTTTTAAAGATCAGAGATCAAATTTAAATCCTGACTCATGAGGTTTTGATCTTTCAGCTCTGCACTTTTTTTTGTACTAAATAACTGCACTAATTCAGGATATTCTTGGATATTCTTGTTATCCAAGTGCATGTCTAACCCCCATTTGAATCCTAATAAATTTCTTATCATGAGTAGCATGATTGCTCTATTTATGTAGTACATTAAATATCAATTTTCATAATTTTAATAGATATTTTTAATTTTTCATTTTTATACTTCTAAATTTGATATGTTTAAGCTTAGCTGTTTTTATAGTCAGTGCATGTTTCTAGTTTACTTATTCTGTTAATAATTTAATATTTTCTAGTGTTTGAAGCATTTCTCTCCTTTCTGGGGTAAATAATAAAAATCTATCTAGTCTCTTCATTGCATTCTGCAACTGCTTGTGTTTATTCTGTCTTCTGCTGTCACAGTGTAAATTCAGCTGGTACAGTTAGTTATCTTCTGCTGAACTCTTTTTCTTCTAGTCCTGGTTTAGCCAAAATAAATTACCATGTTTCTCTATTTGGCTCTTCACCTCCAGAGTTTCAGATCATTAGTAATTATGTTATTAATAAAAAGTAGTAGTAAGTATAATACTGCCTCTTTTGAACTAATAGGGAAAATTGTGTATTACATAAGTCATGAGTTAAACTGTCTCTAACCAGGTAGTGTCACCAGCTTTCTTCGCTGGTCTTCAGCATTCATAGCCAGGATGTTTTAGGCAAGCAGTCTCTGGTTTTCCAGCTCTGGTTGCTAAGACCTAACTGTTTTTTCAGTTAGTTTCATTTAGAATACTTGGTTCAACTAGAGCAATTACTGATCTTTTCTCGAAGTGTGTGGGGGGAAGGTGTCCTCTCCTGACAAGATGGAAAGTAGTGGGGAAGCAAGGAGAAATGAAAAGCGTGCTCCCTTTGCTCCCATGTGCTGTCCATGCCCTGGACACTTGTTCCCCACCAGGACACTTTCAGATCACCGTCTCCAATTCATAACTCCTGGTGTGGTGGCTGCCAGGGAAATCAGTGCCAGGGTGGGACACTGCAGATGGGGCAGGAGGAGTAATGAAATGCAACATGGGGAAGGCTTGGTGCTGTAGGAAAGAATGGGATTATTGTATTTGCATGGACACAAGCTATTCTTGAAATTCTTAGAAAAATTATAATATCTAGACTAATATGCAGTGAATTTACGATTAATTTCTTTCATAACCATTTTACAAATATATATGTATAGGTAGAGTATTATTTATCTCTGAGCATTTGTCAGACTGATACTTGGTTTATGTGGCACAGAAATCATGGCAACAGAAAGAGGCATAACAAAATTCCAGTGCTTAGAAAATTTAATTTCCTTTTCAAAAATATTTGTATGTTTTCTTTCATTGTTTTTAAGGAAAATCAGGTTTAATTCCTCTCCTTTTCGTTTCTCAAGAGTTTCTAAACTGATGTCGGACTAAATACTTGATACTTAAACATTTCAGTGTTCATACACACACACACCAAAGCTCACTTGAACAGTCACTTTGAATACTAAATATACAGATTTTGATTTGTATACATTGACTGACTTTCTTTTGATGTAGGATGCTGCTACTACTTTGAAACACTGTTTTAGCTTTGTTGATTAGCAATCATTTACTGTAAGACAGACATTTCATATTATGCTCAGAGTTGAGGTGTGACTGTACTGCGTTAGGCAGTACAAAGGGTGTTCTCTTACCTGTAATACTGAAGCATTGCATGGAAATGGCAGTACCCCTGACTTCATGTTTGAAATGAAATGTCTTGAGTGCAGACATGATGCCACCACCTGTGTTGACACTTTTAAGTCTTTTCCTCGGTGGGGCCAGTAAAGCTGAGAGGGGCATTTCCGCTTCTTTCCATCTTTCTTCTGATCTGAGCATCCTCTGCCTCCAGGCCCTTTCCCAAAGCAGAAATGTTCTACCAATTGTTTTACACCAGCTCCGAAGAGAGGTGTGCTGCCTTAAGGTAGGCAGAGGCCTGAGTAGGTTGGCGGCACAGGGTGGTACACAGAATTAGTGTTGTGGCTATGGAGGTAATACTCATTCTTAATATTTGGTATTTGGAGTTCTGTATATTACAGTGGTATTATTAAATCACCATTGGGAACATTTCCTTGTATTTTGAAGGGGTTTTTTTTATATCAAATACTTCCATATAAGTAGTTAAAGAGGAACTGAAAAGTGATGTTCACAGATCAGTGCAGAATTTTAACAGTCATTGCACTCTGCCTACATGCATGGATTTCAAAGTTATGCAACCTCTTTTTATAGAGTTTTGTGTTCTGGTGATCTAGGTTTGCTAAGTTACTGCTTAGAAATATAAGCATATTAGGAGCTATAAATGATACAGAACTTAGGTCATAGCAAACTACTGTGTACCTCTAAAGATAAAAACATTTGCAGTAAGATTCAAGTAGAAGTGGCTTCCATCTGTGTGTATACTGACTTTAAAACTACTGGGTAGAAAAGGCTGAGTTGCTGTGATGTAGAGCCATACGCACTCTGGTGTGTATGGCATGGAGATGTTGCATATTTAGTTCAGACAGAAGGAACACTGAAAACTGAGTGCCCAACACAGCAGCAATTGCCATTGGTTACCTGCAGACTGCAGCTGGGGGGAGAGGGAGGGCTGTAGCAGGGCATTATCGTCACCTTGGCACTGAGGGCGTGCCCTTCCTGACACACTGCCGGTCGTTATTCCAAATTGCAGAGGTGCTAGGTCATCACAGTGTCATTGCTCAAGCAGGTTTTTTAGGATGAGCAAAATGCATATTTTCTGATCTCATGGTTGGAGGAGACTGGGCCTGTTTTTCAGAAACATTACACACAGAAAAATCAACCTGAGGCAGACACCTGGCATGAAAAATATTTGCCTCAATGCTAACAGTTTGGCAAGATTTAATAAGCAAATTAAAACAGCATGTAGTGATGGGAATTCAGCTGCAGTGATTGCTACCAGATCCACCAAGAATAATGGACTTGCATACCAACCCAGACTTACAACAAATATTGTGATTGTAGGTAACTAAATGACCATGGAATCTGGAGCAGAGAACCAGCAGAGTGGAGATGCAGCCGGTACAGAGGCAGAAACCCAACAGATGACAGTACAGGCACAACCACAGATTGCAACGTTAGCCCAGGTATAAAAATCATATGGTGTAATAGTTTTACCTAATGGATAATATTTTTAAGAGGGATAATGTCTGCACACGGGCCTGAGAGAAGATTCCTTTGATACCATTCTGAAACAGGTGCGATTTATGGTTCCTTTAATATTTGTCTTCATATTTTTAAAGCAGTAGAGATTTTTAACTTCCCATCACACTAGGCTGTGTTAGTTCTGAAGAACTGTGTGTATGTAAATTGTGTAATGTTAACACAATAACGAATGAAAATATTTCTAGCATTCTTTACCACAACCACTCCACTGAAAGGTATATTTTTCAGTTCATGTAATTTATGTCTTTTTTATAGTGACTGGATTGTCTTGCTGTTATGTTTTCTGTTAAAAGCTTGGCTATAGTAGTGAGTTTAATTCTGAAGAAAACAAACTGAAAATATAGATAAGTAATGTAACAAGTACAACATCTTATCAGATAGGATAAGCATTATAATAAAGTGGAATAACCTGGCATTTGACAGCTCATGTTATCCTGTTGTCTCCAGAATTTTACAGAACTGTTGGCTATTTAGAGGTACAGAAGTAGATCATTTGTTATCCCCACCTTATTTTGGAGAGACAATAAATGCAATCCCAGCTACATCTCTGATTCTGAAACCTAGTTTCATTTGTGGATACACTGATGGTTGGCAGAAGCAACTCCATTGTATGAGTACAAAATCTACTTGGCTCTTTTCTGTAACCATTTAATTTTAAAACTATTTATAGTCTGCAGAGAACAAACAGGTATTTTAGATCTCATAGTTTGCAGAACTGAGTGTCTTTTAAGTGTCATAAATGTTAAATCACTTATCATTTTATAAATTATTAGTGTCTTTTTAAAGTTATTACACCTTTTGGTAATCCAGAGATCGTACACTTCCATTCAAATGATAGTGTAGGGATTGGAGCTGTTAAAATGCACAGGGTGATTTTGTTGGGTGAAGCTGTAGTGTGAATTTACAAGCCACCAGCTGCCCTCCACCAGCTTGCCTCTTTGGGCAGTTTTCTCACTGTCTAACTTAGGCACAGGATGTAGGTGGTGTGAATAACACTTCAGTGTGAACTGAGTGGAAGTAGTTTATTTCTCATGCAAAACCAGTAAACTGCTTCACACTTGATATGCTTTGAGTCCAAAGAAGTAAGAATCTTTTAAATTTGTATGCTAACATACTAACCTCCAGGGAGCTGAACTTACAAGTATGTACTGGCTTGAATGCACTTTACTTGGAAAAAATTACCCCAGTACTTGAATGAGAATTTTTTCCAAGTAAGAAAAAGCTATACAAGTATGGTTAAAATCCATGTGAACCACTATGTTGTCATTCACTGTACTATTTGCACCTCAGTGTCTCCCCAGTTGTTTGTGGAGGTGATACAACAGTCTAAACATAATTCCTTTTGTTGTTCACATCAGTGTTACATTATTATATTTTTAATATATGAAATGGAAGTGTTTGGCCTTAGGGAGTGCCCTCAGAGGCTTAGCCAAATCTAAATAACTAATTATGTCAATTTAATTCCTTCATTATCTCTTGTAAGGTCACCCCTCTTGCAAGCTTAGTTTAATTGCTGCATTTTTAGTGAGTTCAGGGTAGTTTCAGAGTCAAAAGGAAACTCGTCCCAGTTCCACAAGGTATGAATCAGAGACATCTGCGGAAGTTACACTCTGCTGTGGGCTTAATCCAACCACATTGGCCTCCAGTTGATCAGCTTTGCCAAGGACTGTTTAGTCAGACAAGAATTATTAAAAAGGTCGCTTGGTAAAGGAATATAATTTGCCAGAGGAAAGTGCTCGTGTTAATCCCAGCCCTAGTTTCTCTCAGATGTGAGTTAAGTACCACCATGTAATGCTGCAGCTGTTCTCCTGAAAAAGGAAGGTAAAAGCAAACAAAAATTGGTGGATTAGGGAGACATCTGTGGAGGAGAGAGGTCTACATGTAATTCCCTTTAATTTTGTTGTTAAACAAGATTTCATTGTAAGTGGTGAATGTTTATGGAAATTCAGATATCAGCTGTTGCAGCTTTTTGAGAACCACGTGTTCACGGGGACAGCAGAGGATTTCCTTCTGCATCTGGTACATAGCAGCTATCCCTTTGAGATTAGGTAGGACAGCAGTGCAGCTCCTTCTCACTCTGGAGCTACAGGGATTGAATGTTTTTAAAATGCTGTTGAACCCTGGAGGATTGTTAAATTTTCCAAACTTGGGTGTCTAGAAGAAGGCTGGCAAGTCAGTGACCTGTGACGTGGCTGGGGCCTGCCAGAGCAGCTCCCACTTGCCTGCAGTCCTTCCCTGAGGGCTGTGATGTGTGAGGGTACGGCAGCCCTGGCACCCTCCTGTCCTTCAGGAGCCCCCAGCCCTGAACACGTGCATCATGGCACCAGACAGTTGCTCAGTACTGGATGTGCACCAGGGCAGTGGTCCAGCCATGCAGCAGCCTTGGTGCATGGCACTCCAGCTGCCCATGATAGTAATTATGACCTGCCAGAGTGAGACATGAACAGCTTTGTGTGGGTACTGCTGTGCTCAGAGCCCAAGCCCCTGCGCAGGACATGCTCACCTACCATGCTGAAGTCATTGGTGTATCCCTGTTGGCAGAGCTGCTATGGCTGCGGGTCCGTGCTGGAGAAACACAATTGTGTTCAAGAACTGAGAGTTTAAAACATGGGCAATTCTTCATCAAACTCTTAAGACTAGAATTTGTATTGATCTGTTGCACCGAATCACAATAACTGCCTACAAAATACTTCTTTCCACTGCAAACTCACTGGCTTTCTGTCTGAACACATGGTCGCTTTTCTTCATTTAAATGGACTTTACCAGCTAATCAATGCAGTTCAGTCTGTTGAAAGTCTGAAATGTACGATTCCCTAAAAAATTTAACTTCTGGCATCTGGCAGACACTTCTCATTTTCTTGAGGGAGAACTTAAAATACCTCCACTCCCATATGTTTCTGCCTTTGACTCAGCAGTGTCTGTAGGAGTACACCCAAGTCCTAGCAGAATCCAACTGAAGTAAATGAAAGATAATAATGTGTTTGTTTCAGGTTACCTGAAGATAGAAGCAGTTGTCAGTGATTTTACAAATGATGTTTTAAGCCTGCAGAAATTCTGCATTAGATTAATTTGTAAAGTAGGTCAGGTGTTGGGCTTAGGCAGTTCAGGGGGTTTTATATTATGCTGAAACATTTGGGTCATCTAACTGGGGTCTAGAAGAGAGTTTTTCACCAGAACATGTACTGAAATAAGGAGATTTTGCAATAACCTAATTTATGCTCAATGTCTCCTCTTTGCAGGTATCTATGCCAGCAGCTCACGCAACGTCTTCTGCGCCCACAGTGACCTTAGTTCAGCTGCCCAATGGGCAGACGGTTCAAGTGCATGGAGTAATTCAGGCTGCCCAGCCATCAGTTATTCAGTCTCCACAGGTCCAGACAGTTCAGGTACTGACTGAAGAAATTCCTAGTACGTGAATAGGGCCTTTGGAATAATCCTGTCATTGCTCTGGTTTCTAATGTGTTTGTGTCCTGGATTGTGTTTTTGCTTATATAAAATTTAAGAGCATGTTGAAGGCAAAATCTGTACAGTTTTTGCTGCTCTGTGACTTTTTTCCTGTTCTGGTTTAAGCACTTTTACTGTCAAACATTGCTGAGTTTCATTTATCTCTAGAATTTGTTTGGTGAGTTTAACAGCTTCATGGTTTATTTTACAGTATTACTCTACTTTTTCTCTCTATCATATTTTCATACAACTTTACTGAGTAAGAGTTCGTACTATTCTGAAGTGAACAACAGCGTGGAAATTTTTTTTTCATAATATAATCTTTAATATTAATGAGGCTGGTATTCTGGGATGAGAGTCTTTGCTACACAGAAAATATTTGCATTGGTCTACAAAACAGATGTCTATATGTTAATGGTGCTTAAAATACACCTATCAGTCCTTACATAGAAATGGTTTTAAAATGTGCCTCTTAAGCGTTTTGTGCTTTGTAAAGTCTTTCCCCTCTGGAAAGCAAGGCAGGTGATGCAATATGATGAAGTAACTTGAAGACATAAGAGACAAGTAGTCTGAAATCTTTAAAATCTCTAACTTTCTTTTTAACCGCTTGAAGCTCGGTGTTACTGAATGCAGAAATTGTTTGGTATATAGCAGCTACACAGGGCAAGGACTGTACACTATTCATTTGCTATTAGTACACTGAGCTCAAAAAATGATTAATTTTAAAGAGCAGACATTGTGACTTTTTGATACAGGTATTCAGCTGGGTATTATTTGAAAAAATAAGGCATGCATAATTTAAAGCCTAGGCCATTCTGATAATAATCTTTGTTTTTCCTTATCACCTTCAGTGCTGAGTTTGTGGCAGGCTCTACCCTCCTCAGCCATTGCAGTCAAAAGTTTAGAGTTCTAATCTATCAGAGGTGAGCAGTTTTTAGATAAATGCAAATGTTACTAGCCCAGAGGTGGAAGATAAGAGACTGACAATGAAACAATGCTTGGAACTCACCTGGTTCAATGCAAATCTAGCATGTTTTGATACTCAGAGCCCAGTAGTTCACAGTCAGCCTTGGACCTGTTCAGGCCTTCTATCTGATAACTGAGATGTGGGTGCCAGCAAGATTTTTGAGCCTCTAGGAATCTTCTCTACAGTGCATAAAATGTCAGGCTGCGAGCTCTGTTTCTCACACAGGCATCGCTAGCTTTGTCATGTGACTGTGGTCTTTTGGAAAACAGTATCTCTTTTTAGGTATTGGAGGTGGTTTTATACTTCTGGCACACTTTGAACTTAAAATTATTTAAATATGATTGATATAAACATTTTAGCTTTCTTACATTAACATGTCTCCTTTTTTTAGCACAGATGTTCAGAATTGCAGCACTACATTATTTTTTAGCATCAAGTATGACATTTTCCTGACAATTTCCCCCCCAAAAGGCAGTCTTTCTCTAAGATATCTACCCCATTATTTATAATTTATATTTCTCAACTTCAGTATTTGTTTCCAAACATTTTTGCTCTCTTAATTTGATTTTAGTTATTATCTCCCTAAATTTTACTAAAAAATCTATCTTTCTGTACTTACAATGGATGGAAACAAAGAATCATGGAAGGCAAAAATGTATGGTATTACTGTTTCTATTTTCTTATTGGAGTATTTAAATTATAAAGGACATTCTCATGGGTAGATGACTGACTGTGGTCATCCTTTACTGGATCTGTTACTAAGCCATGTGTTCTTTATGTTCATTGCCTAGATAGAAGCACTGTAGGATTACTTGCATTGTAGTGTTTTTCACAGGATGTCAACATTTCCTTGATATAAAGACATTGGAAGTGTCTTATTAAATTTGATTGCTGTTCTTATTTACAGATCTCCACTATAGCAGAAAGTGAAGATTCACAGGAATCAGTAGACAGTGTCACAGACTCACAGAAACGAAGAGAAATTCTTTCCAGACGACCCTCCTACAGGTACAGAGGTTAAAGCAGAAGTGTTTTGCTTGATGGGTGTGTTCACATGGGGAGACAAACAGTGTGATTGTATGAATATTTTTAGGTTGACCATTTAACTGAAATCTTCTAAATATCTCCTGCAATGTCTTGGAATTGGAGTATGGAATATGTCCATGGAATAGGATGTAAAGAGATCAGCAGATAGAAGGAGGAGGAAGAAACCTCAGGTGTCACACTTAGTTAAGACAGAAGTGAGCTGAGAATATGCTAATTGCCACATTTGGGGAACATTGAAGTATCATTGTGCTAGGTGCCTTAGAGATAGCTTTAATGAGTACTTAATACATGAAATACACCAAAGCTTTGCAAGAAGTGGCTTCTGTATAATCTCTAGTCTGCAGAAAATCAACTTATTGTTGAAGTGCTAGCAGCAGTCAAACTTAGTTCCTTTCTCCCATGAGACTTTCAATGAACATGTCATGTTCTGTGTCTCAGAAAATTTCTACTTGAGCAAAATTGTTCGTGTTTAAAGTTTAAGAAGTCAGGGTATGAGTTGAATGTAGTGATAGGCATCTAGTGTCTTTAGTTATCATGGCAAATACCTCTGCAGCAAAACGAACTGAGGTGCTCCTTCACATGGTGTTAGTCATATGTTACTTGATTAATTAAGTCTTTGTACAGCTTTTTGGGCCTGTACTAAATCCCATTTTCATTATTAAAATATGCTAAATAGCATGAAGGAACAGCTCTGGAGTTCAGTAGGTTTTAAATGACCTGTGGATTCTTGCTGCTTCAGAAAACTCAGATGCTCCTTTTTTCTTTCTGAGCATAGCCTTAGAAAGTACAAGCTAGGCTCTAGGCCTGAGCATATCTCAACCATGATATTTTTTTAGCACTTGGAGATTATTTTCTATCTTCTCCTGCTGCCTTCAAGGCTGTTCTGCTGAAGGTAGTGAAAATAATTGCTGAAGATCCCTAACCATGATGGATCTGGGAAAATATTTTTATTTGTGAGGACCAGTGTTGCTAACTTCAAGGCTGCCATAGACTCCTGGCAGTCTGTTTCTTCAGGGAGACACTTGTTTTTACTATATATGGAAGAATGGCTGTATATGGTGAGACAACAGAGCTAAGTAAACAAGCAGCAAAACTGAGAAGAGGGTACTTGTGCCTGGTGATTTCTCATTGAAACGGACTCCTTTGCATGCACTGATACCACAGCACAGCCTTTGTCTTCCAACCAGATCCTGGTGATCAGCAAAACTTTGTAACTGTAATATTTGTATAGACAGCTCAGACTCTGGCCTGGTGTAGGTCAAGTCAGAAAGGCTGATCCAGATCACTGCTGTGTTCAGTGACTTCCCAGCTGGCATTATTCAAGCTGCTTGCCCAGAGACAACATAGGTGCAGATATTCTCACAGAATTGAAAGCTGTATATACCTTTTCCTCAGAAACTTCACTGTGATTTTACTACTAAAGCACATCATGTACTCCCCATGTCAGTTCATAGCTGCTATGTTTGTAAAGCAGCCACCTTACCATTTGTCTAAATCCATCTTTATGATGGCAAAGGTAGGTTTTAACCACCAGGTCACACTGACATGAGCTTAAAAAGTGATTTTTTTATCTTTTTGAGGTTTGTTCTGCCTCATCCCTGGTTTCTCCATATTTTTTCCTCTGTTTCATTCCCTAGATTTTCTGGTCTAACACCTAGATTGCAAACTCTTCTGGGTGGGAATTTTTTATTTGTCCAAGTGGTGCTTGGCACAGTGGAGTCTTTGTGCAGTGCTGGGGTTCTTGCATGTACTTGCCACTTTTGCAGTGGCAAAGCTCTGTTTGTCAAGCTGCTTAGCAGAATGACTGCTCTCCCCAGATAGCTCCATACACATGTTCTGGCTCCCACAGCTTTAGAAGCCATATATAAGAAATTAGTGTTGTCTTGGAACTTGAGCTCTGCAGCTGTGTTTGCTTCATCCCACAGTGAGTTCTAGTGACAATCCACTGGAAAACATATGAGGAGCCCTTTACCTAAGCAGCATTTTGGCAGTGACATAATAGAAAATGCCAGCAGTGAAGAGGCTTGACAGTCCTCTGAGGAGGGCCAGTGTCTGATCTCAGTGATGCAAATTGCAGTAACTGCTATGGTCAGTATACAGTCACGTTCAGTAGGGCCTGCAGCAGTGATGTTCTAGCAGTTTTGGCTTTGGATGATGAACTCATGGAACTAATTAAACAACATTTTCTTTTCTTTACCCATGCTAATCTCAGAACTTTCTCAGACAGGACACCTGTGAACATAACTGCATAACTGTGTGACTGGGTATTGTCTCCCAGGCAGGTGTTATTATGAACTGGTTGCTCTCTATAAGCATTTTGCTACCTTCCTTTGTACTCAACTCTCTGGCTGAGGCATTTACAGTCTCTAAAATGGAGCAGTTCCCCTAATGTAAGTGAGGAGACAGGGTTGTATGTCTTTTTGCTTTCTTTAGATCTTTATGTAGCTAAAATCAGGAAACAAGTAAAAATGGATCAGAGAAACATATTTTTAAGAAAAAGGTAAGGTTGTGATAGCTGTATCTTGGGTTTTGAGAAGCACAGCTGTTCTGTGCTGCCCATCTGTGTTTGGCACTTTGAAAAATCCTCTCCAATAAGAATTTGAAGGTAGTGTGTGTTTTTCATTGTGCACCCATGTTTTCCTTGCTGGCTTACTGCACTTTACAGTTTTCTCCAGCATTGTGTATCAATTAGAATATTTTTTCTCCCGATTTTTATTAAAATCTCAACAACACACTGTCTTTGCCAGAAAAATTTTGAATGACTTGTCCTCAGACGCCCCAGGAGTGCCAAGGATTGAAGAAGAAAAGTCTGAAGAGGAAACAGCAGCACCTGCCATCGCCACTGTTACGGTGCCAACTCCCATTTACCAAACCAGCAGTGGGCAGTACAGTATGTAGTCTGAATTTCTCAGTGGTGCTAGTAAGTGGGGATGAGAAGATGAAGAACTATTATTTCTATAACTGTTTGGACTAGGAAAAAGCAGGAGGTGAAAAAAAGATGGCTTTACTTTGACTGATAACCATGCCTTTTAAACACATTCCTATTGTAAGTATTCGAAAGGTTCAGTTAACATTCTGGGACTGTTTGCCACTTGGTGCAGCTAATGCATCCTGAAGCAAAATAGGAACTAACCATAATGCTATTATAAACTTCTTCACTTCAGGAACTAGATGAGCTTATTCAGAAATTTCTTTTTTTTCTTTGCAGTTTGTTAATACTTGTTCACAAAACTATAACCGCATTAATAGAAATGTCATTACAGTCTGTAATTACATTTTTAGAAAGTCCTGAAAAAATAAGAACTTTGACAACTTTATTTGAAATATGTAATGAACATACATTCTATGTTTTCTTTATTCACTGGATTTAATAAAGATAGTGCTTTGACTTAAAGGATTGAGGATACATCAGTAAAGATAGAAGTGACATGCTGTCTCACACAAACACCTACGGTGTTAAATACACAACAAGGAGGAAGAACTACTTGTTTCCATCTTTCTCTTAAAATGTCTTTAAATTTTTCTGTCTCTGTTTACTGCTTCACCACTTTGCCTAGTGCCCTGCTTTATTTTATTGAAATGGATTTGGTTAATTCTGGATCCTATAACTGTAATACTTACAGTTAATTGTGCAGACACTGGAGATTTTGGGGGGTGTGTGTATATAGGAATACAGTGAAATTCTGTGGAATCACGAATGAGGGTTGATGTCCCAGTATACCTGCATAACAGAATTAGGGAAAAGAAAAAAAACCAGCAAAGTAAGACTGCTTGAAGGAAACTGGACCTTTAGGAATGAAAAAACTGATAAGGAGGGCCTGAGGAGCTTGTAGAGAAGGGGGGATACAATCGGAAGAAAAAAAATGACAAAGCAAGAAGAAAGTGAAACACAAGATGGGTTAGCAATATCAGCAGGGGAGACAGAAGGGCATAAAGCATGGAAGAGGAGAGGAATTTCAGATGAGAATAAAAAAGTAAGAAGTGAGAAAAAGACCTAAACCAACCAAGAAGAAAATCTTAACTAACAAATTAAAAAGTATTCCCTGGGGGAGGGTTGTAGGCTCACAAAAAATTGGAAACTTACTTTCAAAGCGTGATTTTTTTAATTAAAGCCATGTGTGTGATTTCAGGGTGTATAAGTGTTCAAGGGATTTAACTCAGATCAGTATTCTTCCATATCTAGGTTTAATACTGTAAGTTAATGAGTAAATTAGTGTCTTAAATGCTGTGTTGATTTTTTGTCTGCAGTTGCTATTACCCAAGGAGGAGCAATACAGTTGTCTAACAATGGCACAGATGGAGTACAAGGTCTCCAGACATTGACAATGACCAATGCAGCTGCAACCCAACCTGGCACCACCATTTTACAATATGCACAGACCACAGACGGACAACAGATACTTGTACCCAGCAACCAGGTTGTTGTACAAGGTGAGAAACTTCACAGCCAGTCATTCTGTATAACATTTTCTCCATGCAGATACAAGTTGCCAACTTAACTTCAAATGTGTCAGGAAGCAGATTTAACAGCTTTGACACGATAAGTCTCCAAAATTATTAAAGGAAATTCTGGACAAAGCTATTTGTCACATTTTCTTGGAGCCTTTCCCATTAGATTGATAAAATTGTAGATATTTTGGGTTTACTTCTTATAACAGTGTATTTATTTTGGAGTTTCCATGCTGTATTTCCTGTATTTTTTTATGTTCTGCAAAAACTGATAGAGCTCTGAGTTCTCCCATGTCTGCAGCAATAGGAAATTTAAAGCAAAGCATTAAAGATAGGAAGGAAGGTTGTTTGATTCTAAACTTAAATTTATTAGTAATTTTTTCCCCTTTTCAATTACAAGTCATACTTTCTTCCTATTGTGACTTTTGTAACTAGTCACCAAGTAGTTAATCAGTGAGTCTTGGAATCATATAACAATTCAGAAAAGTGCCTTGAGTGATCATTTGGTCTAGCCCTTCATTTGTCAGGGCTACTTTAACTTAGATTAAGTTGTGGGGTTTTACTGTATTAAACTATATGGTTTGGTTTATTAAAAATGGGAGAGTTATTAAAATTTTTTAATTGAAAATAACAGAGAAAGTGTACCCCTGCTTTTATGATAGTAAAGCAGTTGATTTGAAAGTTATCCAGTGAAGAGTTTTCCAGGCATCAGTGAAAAGAGCAGAGAGAAATACTATTGTTGTATTGATCTTCTGGGTTTTGTGTTTTTAAGGACATGTGATTTCTTTAGGTGTTACTGTAGTTTTTTACGAGCTCAGGCAAAATTAACACATTCCTAGATTACAATAAAGAAAAAAAAGAGAAGCCCAAGACCTTATTCAGTCTAGAGAAGTAGTGAAATTGAGTGCATTCAACTCTGTTGGGAGTAAATGCTACATTCCCCACCCATTTTTCTGTGCCAAATACTTACACATGCAGTTTCTCCTTTTGCAGATAGGCATTTATAGCATAGCTAGAAATAGTGTTTGCACCATTCTTCACTGGAACTGCCCGAAAACCAGAGAAGTAAAAGGGAGAAAGGGAGAAAGAAGCACAGCTATACAGCCAGACAAAGCAAGTTATCAAGCACAAGTAAGGACTTCTTCAGCCGGAATGCCCAAAACCTTGCCTTTGTTAATAAGCTAAGACTGAGGCAGCAGTGATCACCCAGATGGTGGCCACCCCTCCTGTGCTGTGGCCCAGAGTGCTCAGTTGGATTGATGACGAGGTGCTGTTCGCACCACATGTGACAGTGCTGTCACCAAACTGACATCATGTTTCCCTGTGTCTCTCCAGCTGCCTCAGGAGACGTGCAGACCTACCAGATCCGCACCGCCCCTACCAGCACCATCGCACCCGGCGTGGTCATGGCGTCCTCCCCAGCGCTCCCCACGCAGCCGGCAGAGGAGGCCGCGCGGAAGAGAGAAGTGCGCCTAATGAAGAACAGGCATGTACATTTAGATCACTTCCTTTTTTCCAGTCAGCTCTGCACAGAACTAGTGTCAAGCTCTAAGAGTCCCGATCTTTCTTAGTCAAATCATTTCTGAAGAATTTGCGTTTATTTTAAGATGCAAAGCAAAGAAACACTCATCAGCTAATGCTGTGTGTTGTGACTATGAAACCTTGACTAAAGGTGTCAGACTCATTCTGTGAGGTGTGTGAACTTTTTGTTGCCAGAGGAAAAAAGTAATTAGTGAGAGACCTGTACAACTGCAGATATGTTCTTACAAATGCCAAGGTGAGTTGATTTTTTTTAATTAATACATTAATGTAGTTTCCTTTCCTGGATTCTTTCCCTTAGCCTTCTGCATGCATTCTCCTTGCTGCCGGCCCACCTGTGCTCTTTGTGAGTGTTTTCTTGATGGTCTCACTTGTTTTAGCTCTTGCTCTTTAGGTTTTCTCCTCCAAGGCCAGAAAGGCTCAAGAAAAGGCTAAACGAGCAGCTACTTGCTTCTCCTTTTGAGTGAATTCTTGTGGAGCCAGTAGTGCAGCAGAGGAGCTGAGAGACAGAGACTTGCTTCTTGTAGGATTTAATGTATTAGGAGGAACAGCTAAGCTTATAGAGCTGAGAGCTGGTGGAAGTAGCAAAGGAAGGGAGCAGTAGAGAGAAGTTGGGCATGATGCTCCTTAGGCCTGCTGTTATGGGACAGGGAAGGGATGGGCCTGAGCTTGAACAGTTCACAGCAAGCTTGAACTCTTATCCACAGAGCACAGATTTGAGCCTGTATGTTACACTGTGACACTGGGAATAGAGTGCTTCCCTCCCTTCTGAGGAGGGGAAGCCCCATTCAAGCCTTGTAAACTTCATCTGTCAGGCTGAAAAAACCCTATGGTGTTGTACAGGTTCGTTTATCTTCTGTAGATTGCTGTGCTCTGAACACAATAGAAACTTGCATGAGCAGTCCCAGTGCTTATATGTGGGGCTTTAATGAAGTAAATAATGCTGAACAGCAGAGCTCACTTTTTTAAAAGGTTTTTGTACAGATACTGATACCAGTGAATAGTAGATATCACCCTTTCAGGCTCTGCATTTGAGAAAAATTTAATTAGAATCACAGAATATCCTCATTTAGTCAGCAGTCTAATTCCATTAAAAGAAAGCTTTTGTGTTCGTGAAAGCCAAAAAAAACAATGGGGAATTACCCCACTTGAGTTAAATTGACAGCTTTTGCAACAGTATCACGTTTCATGTGGTGCTTTTAGCCTGCCTGCGTAGTAGATCCTTGCAAATCTAGGCTCCATAGCAAAGGAGGGAAAAGAGATAGAGAGGCAGATGGTGAGGTGGCACTTATTGAAGGATTATAGTGTAAATATTCATAGATATTATTGTGCAAATTTTCGGTATAAATTTTACATTTTTAAAGCTCTCTTGTAATTCATTATAACTCTGGCTGTTCATAATGAACCACACAGCCTTGAGGTGGCTTAATACACAGACTAAGCTGGCACAAAAATCACAAAAAGAAAGAAAATGTTGTCACCCAAGGAGGCATGTTAATAGTTTGCACTGTAAGGCAATTCCTGATACAGTAGTACTTAATCTTTTGGTAACAGCACAACATTACTTAAATTCTAAATATTACACATGACCCACTGAAGCACTGCAAGCATGTGAAATTGTATTTGTAGGAGTGACAAATGGATACCTGAATACTTTCAAGGCTTACAAACTGTGTTTTCTTCATCCTGTCTCATTTGTGGAGCTGAATTTCAAAAATTGCTTTAGAGGTTTCTTACCAGTTAGGTCCTGGAACACATTCTTTTTACCTACTAGTACCTAGTACTACAGCTACTGTTTATCTCATAAGGGGAAGAACTAGGTTCAGTTTTGTCCTCTCATTTCCCAGAACACTGACTGTGTCACCAGTCTGTGTAGTGTTTGCAATGAAGGGACACACTGACTGGTGTTGAAGCTGTTCTGCTTTGCAGCTAAAGGTTCAGGGCAAACAAGTGTGTACATTTCCATGTGTCTGCAGTGGGCTGCTTGAACAAGTAGCACTGCAGGAGGAGAGCCTTCTGTCTGGGCTCCCATCTGCCTGTGGCATTTAGCCTTGTGCCTGCTTTGCACGTTGGTTTACTGTTGCTGTGCAGGATAGCTTCTGCCTTGGTGTTCCTGCCTTCAGGATGCTCAGCCGCGCATTAATACCTTTCAGCTCTTTTCCACTGGTGTTCTTAGTATGTTATCAAGTTACCTACAGGCAACTCAGTCTTTACAAGCAAGGCTTAAAAGTTTGACTTGAGATCTTGAGATCTGCTTTAGCACATTACCACTGCCATGTTCTTGGAACAGCCAACAAGGACTAAAGAATTATATGATTCCTAGTGACTGGTTATTTTGTGATATTTTTATTTGAGTCTTTTATAATGCCATTGCAGAGATGCAGACATTATGATTAAAATGAAATCATTGCTCGAGAGCAACTACATGAATATTCTAAATACAGTGCTTTTTTACACCAGTTGAACATCCCGTTGGACTACAGCAAAGGGAAGAGTTAAAGACTGTAAAAAGAATAATAGATGATAATAAAATCAATTAAATTATTGCAGCAGCAATTTGACTAGCCTAAAGGCTCTAATGTAAATCCTGCAAGCAGAATTTTGTCATTGAGTAGGATCCTTTTCTCACAGAAACAGAATTTTATTGGTGCTGTCTCACTGGGATCTGCATGATGGAATGATATGTGAAGCTTGATTATACATGATTTGTGAGGAGCAATTGTTATGAGTTCAGTGTTTTTTCCTCACTTGCATTTCTTAACAGTACCTCCATATTCTGAAAATGGCACTACTAGATAAAGGTTTGACCTGAAAACAGTTAAGTAGCTCATGTCTGCAAGTGATTGTTCTGGATTTGAATGGCCTGTTTTGCTTTGCAGAGAGGCAGCACGTGAATGTCGCAGGAAGAAAAAGGAGTATGTGAAATGTCTAGAAAATCGAGTGGCTGTGCTTGAAAACCAAAACAAGACACTGATTGAGGAGTTGAAAGCACTTAAGGACCTTTACTGCCACAAATCAGATTAATTTTGGATTCTCATTTTCACTTGTCCAGAATGGGATAGAGACTGGTTCTGGCTATACCCAGAAAGACAAAGTAAACTTTTTATTTTCTAAACATTTCTTTTTTTTCTATGCGCAAAACTGCCTGAAGCAACTACAGAATATACTTCATCTGTGCTTTGCATCAAACTGTGAATGTTCAAGTACTTGCCTCCACTTCTCCCCTTACAAGATGAATTTCATCATCAATCTCAGCGTGAAGAAGAACAGGCGTCTTTCTCGTCTCCCCATCCTCTTCAAGGAGTAACAGTGGTCCCTTGGGAAGTTACTGTGGGGAGGGTCCTTTTGCAGTGATGTCAAGAATTTGTGCTGAGCTCTTTCCATTGCCTTAGAGACAGAACCACCCCAGCCTCCTGGTCCAGCACTCATGGTGCAATGAATAAGCAATGGTTGCCAAATTGGTTTCACACACTCATTATGAACTACACAAATACACAGCTAAGCAGCATGCCAAATGAAAGGCTTCACTGGCACATACTTAGTGTGGAGATAACACCTTTTTCAAACTAGCCCAGGAGGGGCTTTGATTTGTAATCTGTTAAGCCCTCCTGGACTAGTAAAACCTTCTCCATACCTCGGAAACAAATGCATTGAAATGAGCTTCACTGGTCGGTTGTTGCTTCTCATAGCTTATGTGTGCAAGTGTGTTCAGCATTCTGAATGCACAAAAAGCAGAAACCAACTTCATAGGATATAGGTTGGAAGATGATATTTGAATGGGAAAGGAATTCAGAATAAAAAAGATACAATAGTGACGTTCTGAAAACAGTAAGCAAGTGTAGCACATGGAAGCACTACCTATTTGTATGCAGAACAACTAAGAATTTGAAGCCAACTCTACATAAATACTCCCTGATGACAGTGTGGTCTGTGTCCCAAGTCCTCTCAAGCAATGAGGTTGTTTCTATCTCCCTAGCACTGTCTTATGTAATGGAAGTTATTGTACTTGATGGAAACATCGACCTGGTTTCCTAAATTCTTTTTCAAACTTGGAGGCTGCCTTCCATATGTAAATTAAATTGTGGTTATGACAACTACTGAGAAAACCTCAAATACTGAAGAGGACTTTAAACACAAATACTCCTGCTTCACTGATTCTTCTAGCCTGGCCAGGTTAGCTAAATTCTTAATTCATTCGGGGTATTTTTTCATGTAAAGGGTCCGATTTACTGAGTAATTTATTCCTGCAACTAAAATTACTCATGTGCCTCAGATGTTTGCAAGATCAGGTTTTTTGTGTGCACTGAGGAACTGTGATCTTTCCCAGATTTATGTTGTTAAAAAAGGTAGTTCACGTTTAAAAACAACTGTGTACTGAGCATTAGGACTTCAAAAGAATCATGCTCATAAAGAACCAAAAAAGAACGTCAAGAAGTTGTCAAAAAGAATGTGTAAAACAGAATCATGTGCAGTTGTTTACTGGGCCTTTGAAGCCAGTCTCTTGATATGTTAACTTGGGTCATTTGATGGAGTAAGTTTACTTTGCGCTTCTGGTCAAACTGTTATGTATAGAAACATATGAATAAGGCTCTGGTCTGTACTAATGCCTTGCCTAACAGAGTATTAGTTAATATTTTTACCCATTCACTCTGTTTTTAAGTTAAATTTCACACACAAGCTTCTTAAAGGTTATACAATCAGTGTAATGTTATAAGAAAAATATTTGGAAGGCTCTGGGCAGTTGAGTCTCAAACACCTAAGCAGTATTAAAAGTTGATGATTTCTCATTTGAGAGCATTCCGTTTCAAAGAGACTTAATTTAAAAGGAGCAAGGTTAAACTTACAGCATTATTGTTAACTTCAGAGTTATCAAGAGTTTCAAATTAAATTTGTATTTCAAGAAGAGAACATAAGTATCAGAAATATGAAAGAATTCATTTTCATAGGTTTTGAGAGGTTTATAAATGGTCTATTTTTATCTGCCATAGAGAGTTGATTTTCATGTTTTTATTTAATGGGAGATAAATTTATTAGTTTAGCAATGCAAATTTAAGGAAGACCCCAAATTCTCAGTAATGCTTGTATAAAAATGATCTGATTCCTAAAGTGATCGAATAGAAATATATGCAACGGTTACATTTTCCGGAAATAGTGCTGAAGTAGAAATGTTGATAATGCAGGAGTCTTTCTTCTAAAACATGAAGGTCATGGTGGCCTCATTTACAATTACGTGGAATGATTCCTCCAGCTTTAAGAAACATGGAAAAGGCTGTACATGTCAACATTAAGGCTGGTTTTTTTTGCAGAACATCTGTTTGCAAAAACATGAGGTTTTGCTGTGAAAGGGGAATGAGGCAAACTGTGATCTGAGAGCTGTGTCTGGTGGGTAATGGACACTGTCTAGTGCTTGCTGATAGTCACTGGGAGCTGAATGGACATGAGAGCCTAAAACGGTACCCAGATGGAGTTCTCCTAATACAGGGTTGGTGCAAATTTGTTCAGCAGTGAGAGGAGAACTGTGTTACCTGTTCGTCTGTGTGTGTTCTGCCAGTGGCCTGTAGAGTCTAGACCTCATTAGCAAATAATGTTTCACTAAGAAAAAGATGTTATTTTAAAGTACATAGGGATCTGCTGGAATCGTTATTTTTATTTATGCTGCACTGAGGATTTAGGGATGTAAATTTATTTAAAGGAAATCTTAAGTGGCAATAATAAAAAATTTATTAGACCAAGTACAGGGCTGGCTAGGCTACCCCATACATGCTTTACTGTTTATATTGACCCAAAAAGGGAAAGAATATGACACAGGAATCCATTCCTCTGTTATTTACCAAGTAGTGAGGTTGGGGTAATAAGCTTCTATAAACTAAGGCCATTTGGAAGTTTTGGAAGACGGAAATTATGCTGGCAGGGGGGAAGGGTTAGTTTTATATCTCACGATTGTGAGTTTTCAAGAACTGATAGCCTGTTTTACCTGAAGAGAGGGTTAGAAAGGGCTAGATCCATTATGTTCATAATAAACAAGAATTGGTTTGAAATAGAGTTTTTGTAATGTCATTATTTTGCAAAACAACAGCACCAATCAGGCAGTTAAGATATTGTCAAAGGTGCTCTTTTAATTTAGATATTCTTGGAAAATACATATGTATAATATATGTACATATATATATATATATACACAGTATATAATCTACAGCTCTGAGAGCTTTTAAGTCAGGAATGCTGAGTATTATAGTATATGGAGGTCAGAAAAAAATTTTTACTTTTCTGTGTGTGTCTGGGTGTGTGTGGATGTGTGCGCGTGTGTGAAAGCCTCCCCCCACCCCAGGAGCTCTGGGCTGCGTTATTCTAGCGCTTATTACTGATTTGTTTTGTTCTGTTTCTCAGTTACCCACTATCAAGAATTTTATTTCATCTTTCATGGCTTTTGTGAGGTTTGTTTTTTTTTATTGATGGAGATTTTTGAAATTACGTAAACAGTTGTTTCACAAGCACCACCCCCCCCAGAATAATTTGCTTTTGTGCTTTTTCTCTTTGGCAGCTATATATCAAAGGCAAAACATTTGGAGAGGTTATTAAGGTGTTATTTTCTAAAGGAACCACTGGTAAGACTTCTGTTTTCCTCCCGAGGGTAGTGGCGATGCATTTTTATTTAAGCAGCAATTTCACCAGCATCGGTAGTTGCCGGCACCGTGGCTTGTACCCAAAAGCACAATTTTAGCCTGTCATGCTCGTCAGGGCTGTACAGACACACCTGTAGGTTCTGGCTGTCCTGTAGTTGGCGTTTGCATTGTAGACCACTCTCTACTCTGGTACTTGTAAGTTGGTCAGAAAATTGGAGGGGTGTTTGGAACCATTAAGAGGCTCAGGAAAAAAAAAAAAAAAGATTTACTAAGGAAAAACAGCCCTGATAATTTCTGACCTAAACTTGTACCACAGGTTTGTTTTTTCTAAATCTGGGCTTCCAGTAAACTGCAGCTGCAAGTAGTCATCTGTTAGCTAAAACTGGCCCATTTTTTTATTTTGTTTAGGGTTTTTTTAATTTACAACAGATAGACAGTGCTTTTTGTAGGTTAAAAGACAAGTCTCCCCATCAAAGCAAGTTCAGTATCAGTGGTTGCAAGTCTGTGACAATTCGTAGAGGATTTCATTGGTTTTCTTAGACCTTGTTTTTATTATTTTTTCACCTGAAGCTGGTTAGTGATGTAACATTTGCCAATGATCCAACCAAAAGGTCATGTATTTATTTTTGTTACACTATGTTCTTTGTAAATGTTTAATTAAAATGTGCACTTTTAAAAAACAAAACAAAACAAACCACAGAGAACAACAGAAAAAAATTTGAGATCAATTGGGTTTGCTTGAGAAGCTTCCTGGCATAATCGTGCTGCCTGCACACAATTCACTCCCCTCCCCACAGCAGTCGACTCCTTGGCTAATTTAACTTGCGGATCAGCACCTGGTGCCCAGCAGGCATTGCTTCAGAATGGCAGCAGACCCGAAGGGGCAGCACTGAAGGCTGGAAAGAATCAAGTGTGTGGTGTCTCAGAGCAGTATGCACAGGATGGATGTGAAATTCTTTTCAGAGTAGAACTAGTTCAGTGATCTTATGTGGGAAAGGGAGGTTAATTTGGAAGAAAAGCTGAACTGTTTTTCAGCAACTTTATTCCCCTTTTCTTAATTTGAGATTTGTCTGCAGATTTCACAAGCTGCATTCCAAGAAAATAAATTGAAAGGCTTTCCAGTTCTGTGACACCAGGAAGTAAAGGTACATTGACAAAGTGTCACTCTGCTTTAAAAGAAAAGCAAAGCACACGCACCTTTCTTTTGCAGGAATGATGATAATTTAGCTGTAACCCTGAAATCTGTCACTGTGAACAGGCTTTAAAAAGCATACAGTACATTGATGGTTCTCTGTAGTCTGCCTGGAAACTCTTTTTCCTGAGCTGTGTAATTTGCTAGCTGTAAAAGACACTGATTTTGCAAAAGCCTGAATGTATCATGAAGCTCAGTTGGTCTGGAAGGAGCCAGACTAATGAAGAGAGGGTGCTGAAATCTACCTGCTGTGTGCTTGTGACAGATTCAGGTCTGTGGATGGATACAGCTTAAGTCTGTACATCTCTGGGGAAAAGGGACCAGATCCATTTGGTAAAGAGGGCTTGCATTTCAAGTGTTTTGCCTTGGAATGTGTTTTTTAAATATATTTAAGCTGTGGCCTGCAAAGAGATGTGCTTGGACTAGTTTGCGTGGCACATATTGAAGACAGTGACCTGTTTGCTCTCTGGCACTGCAGGTGCAGGTTTGTGACTTGCTGTGTGGTGAGTTCAGGGTTTGCTTTCCCCAGGGAAGGGCAGGAGCTGTCCTGGCATCTGTGTGCTGGCAGGGCAGGGGACAGGGACAGGCTGTAATGACCCACAGTTGGTGCACTCCATAAGCTGAGCATTTACTGTGCTCACGACTTGGAAGCAGTTGGTTCGCTCAGCCTCGGCTGTGTATTTCTCTAAATTAGGGGATAGCTGAGTGAGAGCACGGGGAAGGAAGGTCTTGAGACAGTTATCTGAAAATGGCTGCTCTTAAGAACTAAGGATGTTGAGATGCTCTCCACAAGTTGTGTTTTAGCCAGGTGCCACTCCATTTTTTTTTGTGTGTGTAATTACATTTATTTATATTAAAACATTAATTTTAAAAAGTTCTAGAACTTCAAGTTTGAATGAGATTTGAAACTGTGCTGCTTATATGGACTTCTTGGGATGGGGAACAGGGCAAGAAGAGGTGCTTGTTGGCAGCCAGCCCCTCCATAGACTTGTTCCCAGATTGGTTTTTCACTTCAAAAACGAGTTTTTTCTACTCTGGATTTATAATTTGAAATTGTTTTGGAACAGTGTTTTTCAGGGAAGCTTCCAGAGCGAGGGTTATTATTCTCCCTTTGTAATGTAAGCTGGAAAGAGTAAGTTCACCTCATCTGCATTTCTGATTCTTTACCCAAACCATGTCAGCACAGAACAGGGTATTTGAGCTTGACTCCCACATACTTGTGGAAGTTAAAAGACTAAATGAAAATCCATTATTGGGGGAAGACAAATTCTTTTTTACATCTCCCCAGAAACCTAGAAACATCCCTGTTGTGTTCTGTTTTTGTTTTTTTTTTTTTACTTATTTTTTTGTGCTTTATCTGTGTTTAAAAAAGTTGTACTGGGTTATAATGCATTTTATTAACACTATGTACATATTAGCTGCTTTGTGTTTCAGAATGGTAGTAATTGCTTTGTATATTAAAGTGATTCTTGTGAATTTGTGAATTATTGTCATAAAGAAGTGCTTTTTCTTACTGTAACCTTTGTGGTATAAACTGTCATAACTCCCTTTTTACACAAACATTTATGTGCAGTCACATAAACATGCTTTAAAAAAACTCTACAAAGTCTCTTTTTTGAGCAGGGTGTTCTATTCACACTAACTTAGTAGCAAGTGGTAGCTAGATAGGGATGTGGTGTCCTTTCATGATCTGTGGTCTGTTCTAAGTATTCGTGAGGTATTCTCCCCAGGGAGAAGGCTTTTTTAATCTTGATTGAATTAGATGAGTGAGAGGTTAAGTCCTAAAAAACAAAGTTTCTCTTCCACTTCTGATATTTTTAAACCTGCTTTTAGGCATCCATTCTGGTGGCAGTTAGTTCTGTTGTTCAGTAATGTCTGAAAGACTTATGCCTTTCACAGTTAAAATATGCTGCATTTCTCACTTTTAAGCGTTCCTGTAAACCATGTACTGCTGATGTTAAGAACAGAACAGAAACAGAAGGCAGCAAAGATTGCAAGGATCACAACCCACTTATGTAATCTGCAAGGCTGGATCCAAACACTGGGATGAAAGCCAGGAGAACAAATTCAGCACTGAGGTAAACACACCTCCAGTGAAATCAAGGGGAAAGCGTTAAGGTCAGCTCATTACAGCTGGGATTTTGTGGTTTTCACAACTGAGCGTTTTCATAATGCCATTCACGTACTTGCTCAGAAAAATCTACACCTCAGTAATGAGGGAGAATCCCATACAGGGGTTAGTCCATGAGATAAAAATGCAGATTAGCTTGAATTTTGCACTGAAAACTGGGTAACACAGATCCCTGCACAGTCAGTAGTAGGTCAGCTGCTAAACCTGAGCCTTCTGACACTGCTGCAGCTCAGAGGTCTTGGTCAGTAAGATACAGAGCTGAATCTCATACCTGTCTGATACCTTAAGATTTGTATCTTAATCAAACATTATTTTAATTGCAATGAAATTTTAGAAAAATTTGTTCCTTGCAAAATGGCATGTTTCAGGGATGGTTTCTCAGTCTCACAGTGTGTTCATGTCTTACCTGGTCACTCTCCTGTGGCTTGAATCCACTCCCTAGAGTGAGTAAATTTCTCAAGAGACTTACTTGTGTGTCACCCAGGGACCAATGCCCAAACACATCCTCCCTATAGATGAGCTCACATCATCTGCTACCAAACAGGACCAATGCAATGGAACCACCCAAAGGAGAGTGTGATTCTCGAGCACTGGGGTGAACAGGGTGACAGAAAGTGCTTGGGCAGCGGGTTGGCGTAATTGCCAAACAGCCACTCGAGCATTACCATGCATCATCTGATATTAGAGCAGGAGCTCACCTGGTACCAGTGGGTTGGGACACCAGAGTTTGCAGGTGTCACTGCAGAGGGCTGCTCTCTGTACTCACTCCCCAGCTGTTATGGTTCTGCTACTTCTGCACCTCTGGCATGATTCAATCCTGGCCTGACTGATACCTGACGTCTCCCTGAAGCTGAGTGTGATGGGAAATCAAAACACCTGTGAAGTGCAACCTGGAACAACAGAAGGCACTGCTGGGTGCCTGGTACAGGTGAGTGTTAGCACTGCCCAGCCAGAATGGACATCAGGTTTCAGATGAGTTATGTTCTCACGGTTGGTGCCTCCCCCTAAACACTAGCTTTAAAAGCAGCCTCAACTGATATGCACGTGGTGGTGGCCTAAATGCAGTATTCCTGGATCTGGTCTCCTAAATTTAATGGAGCACCTGCACCCCAGTAGCAGAGGAGGTGTCCCCTTGAAGAGGGTGCCACTTGCTGGGCTGGGAAGGGGCCACTGAGAGCTCAGCTCTGCAGGTCAGGGGCAAGGCACTCACCTGCCAGTGTCATCTCATGCTTTTCTCCCCAAGTGTTCATTTATGGGCAGCAGCATTGCTTCAGCCTTCAAACATACTCCCTTGGGTTTGCATACAGCTGCTGTGTAACAGCAGCACAGCAAAAGAAGCCAAACCTGGTCTCTACATGCCTGCTCTGGCAAGAAGGCTGTGGGTAAGAGGAGCCACGGAAGCAACAGGAAATCTGACACTGAAAGCTTAACTGAACAATCAGAAAGAGATGGAATTAAACTGATTTGTTTTAAAAGTACAAAACTAATCCTATTGTCAAAGAAAGGCCTAGGCCAAAGCCCCCTTCTTAAAAGCGTGTAGGTTGCTGCACTAGGCTTTATTCTGTGCTATTTAATCAGTCTTTTTAGCATGTCCCTACTATGGCAACAGGACAAGCTGTTACAGCTGTCACTACTGTAAGCTGCAACCTCTTGTGAGGGCCAACCACTGCCACGTTCCCCACAGACCATGTCCTGGGCACTCACAAGCCCAAGCACCAGCACACTGCTTTCTGGCAGCTCCAGCCCAGGGGGAGCCCACTGTACAGACAAGCCTAATGCCTAATCAGAGACGAGCTTGGAGACAAGGAAACACCAGTGGGGAGGAAAAGGAAGAGGAGTGGCAAGAATTTAGAGCCACACTCCAAAAACTAGAGCCAGAGAGAGTGGGGAGAGCTCATTAATTCTTTTCAACCATTGCTCACCCAGCTCATAGGACAAAAAAAGCCACACCTGGCACATTAAAGCTCATATCATGTTCTGTTTTCAGACAAGGGTGCTGTCTCCCTTCCCTCAGACTTCAACTCTAGTTTCAGGCTGCAAATTCCCAGCCAGCTGTGTAAGTACTGTTTTAGTGACACCATGTGGCTTCTGAGGATACTGTTGTGTTTCAGAGCAGCAACTCTGAGGCCAAGTCCAGAGCCAAGCAAGGAACTTCGCTGAAAACATGCCAGAGATGTGCCAGGGATGAGCCACAAACCTTCGGGCCTCGTTCATCACAGTGGTGATGATAGATGTGTCATTTACAGATTACAGACAGCACCTCTGGACCACCGACCCTCTGCATCTTTTGCAGTTAGGAAGTATGATGGAAGCAGAAGTGATAGAAAGCTCCAAAATGTCCATAGCCCAAAGCAGTTGCTGGTGTTTGCTTTTGCCAGTGCCAAAGACAAGCATATGCTTAAAGCCTGAACCTGACCTGAGGCTTTGTGAGTTTAAGTTTAAAGCAAAAGTTCCACATGCACCAGAAAAAAAAAAAAGTAGTAAAGCAATTCCTGCATTTAGAAGTGTAGCTGTCTTCTGGTTAGCTCATTGTTTTCATCAGTTTCATTCTTCTGCCACTAGAAAGAGAAGGAAGTCTGCTGCTGGTGCAAGCAGGATTACAGGCTGCAGCATTTTCGCATAGAATCTTATGGCATAAACACACAAACATGTTTTACAAGCTCAAGGTATGAAATCAGTTACTTAGAACAGCGTCTAACAACCACTATGCACTGAAAGCACACTGAAATCTAGACACTGCCCCAAGGTCCTGAGTAATACAAGAATAACTATTTCCCCTGCTACAAAGACTTTACAGCAGCACCCTCCTCTCCTAAATAACAACTCTCAGACACAGAGGGGGCATAAACGAATGTACAAAGTAGAGGATTATTTAGCAGTACTTTGAGAGTCAAGGACTGATTTGATATTTAATGAACAGTTTGAATCTGCATGTTTCACTTTCATGTGCATGTGTATCTCCTCCAAGGAGCCTTTATCTGTGTGGGGGAGACTTGCTAAGGACAACCCGTGAACCACAACCGCTTTGGTACTGCAGGCGTAGCCCCCACGTCTGCAAGTCAGGTAAAAATACCACTGATTTCTAAGTTGGCTTACTTGGCAATCTTGACTCCCAGCCCCCTGATCCAGATCTTGTTCTTTGTTTCCCTATTCTTCAATTCAGCAGTGACAGTAATAGGACAACTTTATAGCAGTTGCCTTTGTTTCTTTTTGCCCCTTAAGTGGCTTCTTTTACCACCGCTTTTAAGATGCAAAGGCCTGAAGAGTTAAAGCATTTAGAGCTGGAGGATTAGCTTCTATTTCATCCACTTTTCAGAGTTAAAGAAGTGATAAGAGGAAAAAACCCCACTGTAACACACATTTCCCACAGGAACTAAGTGTGGTTTGATTTTAAACAACAGATAATAATAATTTGATAATAATTTTGGTGCCTGGAGATTTCTGCAGCTTAAATCGGTTTCAAAAATTACATTTGATAAAAAGTCAGTGGAAGACTCTACACAACTGTATTCCAAAATGAAGCAGAGGTTCAATATGCAGAACAGAAGTGCAGCCCTTGCTGTGTCAGACCAAGTTATCAGACAAGACCATCAGAACAAGAAGCCAGTGAAATAACACAACTGCAACTTTATGCTTAGGAATGAGTGTATTGAGTAGAAACAAAGGGGAGAACTGAACAGCAGCAGTGGTTTATTAACAAGGCGTAGAGTCAAAAGTCATCCTTGTGACTACTCCTCTGTGCTTTGTAGATATGAACATCCTTACTGGAATCATAGTGGACCTCATATACGGAGAAACGGTCTCTCAGCATCTTCAAGAACTTGTGATCCCGTTCATAGCGGATGCGACAGGCAAGAAGAATCACAGTTTGCTCTGAGCACAGGTGCTCCAGCGTCTGAAGCAGCTCTGCAAAAGTTTCCTCCAGATAAACGATGTCTGCACCCAGGACGAACTCAAATGCTCCTGGAGGGAAGTTATCCAGGTCTTTTCCCCAAGTCAGCTCCTTCACCACAGCTCTCGGACGTAGTTCAGAGGGTAAATTAGCCTGTACGTTTGACTCCAGGAATTCCAGTGCTGCCTCCCTGTCTGTCATAGTAACACGAGCACCTAAGTAGTACAGGAGTACATGGCTCAAACAGTCAGAGTCCATAAATACAGCATGCAGAATACAATGCTTTAAGTCGAGCAGGCTCCTTGTTAAACATTAACAATTTCCCTGAACTGCCTGATTAAAAACAAACAAACAAAAGAACAAAACACGCAAAACCCCCACTATCTACCTACATCCTACCCTTCATCAGTCACTTAAGAATATACAGTGCAAATTAAGTTGGGTACGGAACAGAAAGTGTTTTCTAGTGCTTTTTCTTAGTGCATGAAAGTCACGGAGTTACCTTCTGTCTTTCCATAGGCAACAAAAGAATGAATTAGAGGGGTTGTTACCATTAACCTGCTTCAATCCCGTATTTTTCAGTAGGAGACAGGCAGCTAGAGAGCCTCTTTCACAGGTCAGACAAAGTTATGCCTGTGTGATTTTGCATGGCATGACTGTATTTTGTCAAAAGCTCTGTTTCAATTATTTCAGTAGGCACCTCACACAGCCACTAGAGTTTTGAATTACAAAGTTAACCTGGGACAGGTAGCACAAATTTAACATAATACCCAGTCCCTGCTTCAGCCGCAGACAGATCACCGGCAAATCACTTCATTTCTCCAGACCTTGCCTTGCCTGTCTGCAAGCCAGGCTAACACAGCTTACGCAAGCTCAAAGCCGTTTCTGTCTGTAGCTTTATCTGCATACGAGGACATGTGGAAGACGGGAAGCTCAGCGCTTGTTCCCCGGGGGAGAATAGCTGCAGAGCTGACTGCTGCTGAGCTTCCTGCCATGGTAACAGGCGTCAGCCTTAACAGGGTCCCGCCATAAAGTAAACTGCAGTGGCACCATCACTACAACAAATATCGCAGCAGGCTCTCAAGTCTAACGAGAAAGGAAGATGACTCAGAGAGGAACCATCACAGTTCACATATGCAGCTTTGGTGCTCACACTATACCAGATGTAAAAGCACTAGTTTTACTACAGTTGTAAAGTGTTTTAAATGAGCAAACAAAAAAGCCCTTACCTAATAAGGTGGCCACTATTCCCAACAATCCAGTCCCAGCTCCCAGCTCAATCACAGACCGATCCCTGAGATCAATGCCTTCCATCTCCAGATAAGCACACAGGACAACAGCCTAAGCCAAGAGACAGACAATTTAGCACAGGGCTCATTTCAGTCATACCAAACACAGGGTTTCTGGCTTAACCCAAGAGAAGGTTATGGGAAGAGTCAGGCACTTTAGGTCTGCAGCAAGATTTCCTTCAACCCTTCTCTGCCTCCTGTGTGCACATGTGGTCTTTTTATGAGTTTTATGGAAGGCTCTTGCTGGCAGAAAGAAAAAAGAACCATAGAGGCTACAACTCAGATGTGGTAATTGCTTCATGAATCCCCAAACATAACAGGAGGTAGAAGGAGTTGCATTTGGAAAGGAAAAGCTGAAGTGGTGTCAAACACTAGTGAATGAACACAGTATTGCAAAAGACAAGAATAAGGCTTCATAATCTCTTACATAGTATTTCAAAAGGTTTCTCCACAACGCTGGCATGCCATCAGGAAGGACAATAGGGAATGTAAAGAAATAACTCTTCTATCTGGTTGTATCTAATGTGTTGTATTTTATATCACTCTTGACAAGGAGCTCTCTCCAGAGCAAGTTCTGTCAAAGCTGATGTCCGGAAAGACCAACAGCCCTGTACACCAATTCATTTGAGGAGTTTGCTAAAACTTGTTCTTTTAAACTAGAGGTAAAAGAGCAATTTGTGTGTGGACCTGAGACCTGGCTGACGGGAAGCCCTTGGATTTCTACAGTGGTGCTGTGAGCGACTGCCCTGCAGCTTTGGGCCTGCCACAAACCCCTCTGTTTTGACTGTTCCTATCCCCAAGATAAAGTCTATCAGCAGTCCTTCTGGAGGCTACAAGCAGCGATCCATGCTGTGCTCTGAAGGGTGCCAAGCAAACATCACCAGCCATTGTTAAGAAATGGGTGAGAGTTCTGTGAGTTATCCGGGATATTTCCTGTATTTGGCAGTGGCCGTGCAAGATTTAGGTGGCCCATTTCCCTTGAAGTCCTTCAGGATCTCTTATGAGGGAAGGAAAAAAAAAAAAGGTAAAGCAGAGTTTAATATTTTCTTTCCGGAGGAAGGAAAAAAAAAAGAAAAGAAAAGAGAAAAGAAAAAGGAAAAAAGCCTTCCCTTTACATTTTAACGTTAAGTAATTTTATAAGGTGATCCTGAAAGCTCGGCAGGAAAGCTCCGCTCGGCGTGAACACCTACCGCGTCCCAGACCACGGCCGCCACCCCCAGCCGCCGCCAGTCCTGCTGCAGGCGGATGGTGCGGCTGGCGAAGTGGAAGGTGGCCGAAGGGCTGTGCAGCTGCCGCGCTCCCCAGCCGGCTCCCTCCTCGTAGGGCACCAGGGCCATCCCGCCGCCGGCGATTGCAGGCCCCGGCTGGCCGCGGCCTCGGCCCTGCCCGAGCCCCGCGCTCCCCGAGCCGCGGGCAGGGGGTGGCCCGGGGCCGCCACCGGCAGAGCCCCGGCCCCTCGCCTGGGCCCGGCCCGCTCCTCCCGCGCCGCAGCCCCGGCGCTGCCGCAGAGCGCCCGGCCCGGCCCCCAGCGCCGCAGCCCGCGGCGGGCGCGGCCTCCTCGCACCGCCCGGACGGGAACGGCGGCGCCGAGCGGCCGGGCCGGGGGGCGATCACAGCCCGGGCACAGCGGGCCGCGCTGGGCTGGGCAGGAGGGTCTCCGGAGCGCTCCTGCCCCTCAGCCGCGACGGGAGCGGGCCGGGGGACAGGACGGAAGGCGACCCGGGCTGGTGCGGGGCTGTGCCCGTGGCCGGCGCTGGGGAGAAGCCGCGCGGTGCCTCCTGCGGGAGGCTGGGCCCGGAGGGGCTCCCGCGGACCTACTGCCACGCCACAAGGTACGGGGGGAAAAGGTCCCACGCCCTGTGGGACACTGCCAATGTCCCCGCAGCCTCCCTGCGGTGCCAGCCTCTGGCTTTTGTTTCGGGAGTCTTTGGAAGGCAGTGCAAAGGAAGGCGTTTGTCCAGCCCACCGGCCTCGTCCTCCACTGCTGGCACGGAGAGCATTATCTGTGCGAGTGCTCATCACCAGCCTGGAAGCGGTCCCTGGGACTGGGTAACCATGGCAAAAACAGAGCAGTTCTTCTGCATCTCAGTGGAGCACTGACCAAGGCAGCACAGGCAAAGCTGCTCTGGGCTGGCGGTGAGGTGGTAATGCTCCTGTGGCGCTGTTTGTGCATGGGCTTCTCTTCACCTTTGGCTCCATTTAATCTCTTGTTTGGCAAAACAACACAGTGCTCCTCTCCTTTGTTACTTGAACTAGCTCCAAAGACTGCTAAAGGCCATGGGAGAGCCAGGGAAGTGTCCTGGCAGCCCTTGCGCTCTGGCTGCCCGGAGGCCGTGCTGCAGGTACTCCACAGAAAGGCTCGGTGCCTCTAGCTGTGCTCCTCAGCCCCTGGGAGCAGGGCAGGGGGCAGCACACCTTCTCTGCACCCATCTCCAGAGGCTCTGTGGCACCGTGGTATATCCCAGTGACACCACCGATGGGGCAAGGCCAGCCCTTCGAAGCTGGGGAGCCTAACAAGCTCCAGAAAACATCCCCACTCTTTCCCACGGGGAGCAGCAAATCTGACTGGCAGACAAAAGCAAATGTGGTTGCATCTAAATACTGGCAATTTCAACAGAGTGGGACAGGATTCATGAAAATCTTTTTCGAGAATCATTACAGGCTGCACAGGGGTAACAGGAAATAAAGCTTGTCTTTAGGGTTCTGCTACTGTAGGAGAATGGGAACCAAAATTTCACTTGCCCCAAACCAGTTCATACTTGAATTATGGCAACTCAGACTTCTCCTCATAAACATGCCAGAACGAGTGTGATGATTCAGCTTACTGTGGTTTTATGTCCTAAAGTACTGGTCCCTTGCCACTACTGCTTTTGAGTTTGAAATTGCTTGTGCTATTATCTCGATTATTTTTTTAATTATTTATATAGGCAGTGTGGGAAAAGCAATGAGAGTGATTACACTTGAAATGAGAACTCTGTTTGAATGAGCTTTTGAGTCACACTGTGCCTAAACTACACCATCAGGCAAATAGAGGAAAACTCCCAAATGGCACAAAGCTTTGGCCTCTACCTCCAGAACCACGTCAGCCCTGGGATCTCCAACCAAAATGTGGAGGAGTGTGGCAGGGCTCCAGTGCTCCCAACTGCCTCCTTTCTGCTTCAGAAGATTCGTTTTCTTCCCCTGCAGTCATAGGACCAAGGGTCTGGCTGAAGAGCAACTGGAGTGAAAAAAATGCTGTATGTGAAAATTTATACATTTGTTCTCAAAGATGACAATGCAGCAAGTGCTTTTATCCCAATAATCTGGGTTTGTTAGGATGCCCTGAATGTCTTTGGAGCCCAGCAGATTCTCTACTGATCCTGCCCTGCTTCCAGAAGTATTACCCTTCTTCCCTGATAAAGTTGCTTTGGCACTGACTTCCACGAACCTTAGACCGGAGATCAGAAATTACTTTCCAGATCATAACTGGATAGTGAAGCTTTAAAAGAGAACCAAGTCCACTAGAATTTCAGTCTGGGCCCTGATTCCCCATATTCATTCTAAGCCTACATCTACCTGCTCTTCCCTTTTCCTATATCCATTTTCTAAGAAGATGCAGCAGCTGGGTATTACAGTGGCAGAGAAAGACACTTGGTTTCTTCTACCTTTCCTGACAATAGAAGGATAAGAAAAACTCAACAACACAGAATTATGGCTAAAACAGATGCCCAGAACTGAAATGCTTTTTCTCCCAGCAGGGCTAAAGCTCAGCACAACAGTAAAATTGCGAGAGCATAGCCTGGTTCAGCTTTTAAGCACTGCAGAGGGCTATAAGGATACCTAAGCTGCACATAATCTTGCCAAGTAGGAAACAGCTGACTTTAAGGTAAGCAAGAATGAGTTAAAGTTTAAAGAAACACTGATTCAAGTCCATTCTTACCTAATTCAACTACTTGATAGAGCAGGCATAACATAGCCAACTGTAAGTAAATCCTGCCACCTCGGATTCGAGTAAGCTGCCCAGGGTAATTAAGACAAAGTGTTTAAGAGCGATGGTCCTTGTAATACTTAGAAGATCAAAGAATCAAGTAGATAAGATAGAAATGAGTACAAATTATTTTGAATCTTTACTAATATAACTCCCTTTCTGAAATCTTCTCTTTGCTGCTTGATATGTAAAATCCTCTCTTAGAAATGAACGTGACAGTTCTTGTGATAGTTCTGCAGACGCTGGATGTAGCGCATGGCTGCGCATGGATTTTGGAGACATCCATGGTGGGAAAATACTGCATCTCTCATGCAGTCTCCGGTTACCAAGGCAAACGCAGGTATAAATAGAAACAATCTGGGGTTTTTTTTTAAACTCTATCTAGAAACCTGTGTTGTTGATAACCCTCTAACAGCAACGCCTTATTCCAAATGGTTCTGTTCCATATTTGTGTGGAAACTTCTGGTCATACACATTTAATCCTTTCCTCCCTAAATAAATGGCAGCTGCTTCTGGTTGTCATTCCACTCAGATATAAAAATTTTCTTTGAAGTAAAGTTTGTACAAATATCTGTTTTGCTAAAAGCTTTCATCAACCAAATGAACAAGAGCTAACACAAAGCTTGGAGGAAAACCCAGAAAAGAAAGAGGTCTTTCTCCCTAAGTATCACCATTAAGTGGCCGTTCAAATGACTAGCACTGAAATGATTTAACAGTTTTTACATTTTCATCTTCACCAGTAGCTTCCAGATTCTCCACACCCATGAGATAGATGGGGTGGTGAATAACTTGCTGTTAAATACAAGGGGAATGAGCAGAGATTAATTTGGCTGATGACAGCTTGCAGTTGCAGAATAAAGACAGCTTTATTTTTATTTATCCAAATCCAACTGATTTGGATCATCTTTGAAACGAATGGGGTGAATTAAAAATAAAAATTTAAGTTTCTGCAGAAACTGATGGGTTATCAGTAGACCTTACAACTTGCTGCTTCATCAAGATCCTTGCAATAAATGTTAAATATTGAAATAAATGTATGATTTGTGTCATCTCTGTTACACACAGAGTTACATTAAACAATGGAAGTAATGATCAAAAGTATAAAGATGTATAATTTCATAAGTGCTTGAGCTGAAATACAGGAAGTTTCTGCAACCTCTGAAGAGGGAATTATTCCCATCAGTAACATTACATTCACTCCTTCAACCTTGCATAAAGTGTCGTATATAATCATCACGTTTATTAAAATGTCTTCTTACAGAAAGATCACTTAGCTTTTAGTGGAATTATGTGACTGAGCTCTCAAAGGCCTTGCAGGTCTGAAAACTGACATTATTCTGTATTTTTAGTTAAGGCACAAAAAGCAAAATGAGTAAGTTGTTCTTCACAAGCAACCACTGCATTCTCAGCTGCACTTCATTTGCTAGAAACCTCCTCCACTTATCACTGCGCTTTCAGATGTCCACAGACCTACAGCCTTACCGACATCTCCAGCTGCTGGACTTCCAGGCCTTGGGATGCCATATGTTGGGTCTTGTGACAGAAGAGTTCATAATCCACTGGAGCAAGGCTGACCCGTGAGCAGACATGGGTGCACACAGGGAAGGGCTGCTCCAGCAGACATGGGTGCACACAGGGAAGGGCTGCTCCAGCAGACATGGATGCACACCTGGAAGGGCTGCTCCAGCAGTGCTCCCGTGAGCACAGGGCTGTGGTAGGGAAGCAGCTAGGCGGGGCTGTGATTGCCCTTCTTTCCCAGCTGCTTCTGTACCCATCTCAGCTGGCTGATGGTTTTAGGCCAGAGTAACATGCGTCTGGTGTGTGGGATACTGGAAAAATGCTGCAACACCTCCCTTTTATGGGGTCTGCATATGCATCTAGAGGCTTAACATTAGGTGGCCAAATTTATGATGTGTTGTACAGGTGCAGTGTTAGGTAACTGGAGAGGAAATTACAGTGCAAGTAATGCACTGTATTAATTTAGGACTAGTTAACAGCAACTAATTTAAAACAATTATAAGGACAAGCAGACATCAGCTATAGCATTTATATAGATGCAAAGACATCTGCCTCAGTGCAGAGGTTACCCTTTTAAAAGCAGGAAGAATCCAAGTTTATGAAAGACGGGGTGGGGAGTGTTAGCGTTATTTGTAATGGTATTGTCAGTGTTTCTTGTCTCAAGTTCTTAGAAAGAAAATCCTTCAGACAATGGAGAAGATGGAAGAGTCAACTCTAAGCAATTCCAGGTACCTTAAAGCTAACAGGAAGGGCCCCTCAGCGCTGCTTTCCAGCCTTTGGTGGCCCAGGGTTGGATTTAAACGTGCAGAAGTTTACCCTAAACAAACTTGCTGCAGGGCTTACACATGCACAGTTAGACTTTTCTGAATAAAGTCACCATTCATGTTAATGTTTGTGTTAAAATACTGACAAGCATTTTCCTTTTCCTCGAAGGAAATTTGAATCCATGACCTGCAGTAACAGGTATTTCTAATGCTTGATACATCAAAATGGTTCTGCCAGCCCTCTGCCTAACAGTGCACAAAGTACAGCTTTGCAGGCCTCCGTCCTTCTTGGTCCCAGCACATTTCAGATTCTCTTCCCAGGCACTAAGTCTCCATGAACTCTACTTTAGTCTTTGATAACTTTATTTTACCTTAAGACAAAACGAAGGCAGGAGCAGAAAAGAAAAGCTAAAGTAGAGAAACGTTAACTCCCACATGCTGGTGCTGTTGGTATCCCTGCAGCGATCCAGATGCTGTCATGCCAGCCAAGCAGCCTCTGCATTGCCTGCAATGACATCTTAGATTGCTGCAGAGGCAAAAGGACGGATTTAATCAATGACAGCAGCACTGCAGTCTGTCCTTACACTATGAAACACAGGCTCCCAGCCCTGGTTTGCATGTATTCACTGCCAGCCAGGAGATTTAAAAGTGTGAAAATTTAGGGCTACTAAAAATCCACCTTGTGTGTTCTGAACAACCTCCCTGGTTACTGTTTTTCCCCCAAACACTGGAATATTCTATTTCCCTAACTACAGTTTTGCTCCAGGCTTTTTCATTTAAATGGCTGTAGTCTTATGTTACTTGTCAGCTTCAGGAGACAATCACACGTGCAAAATTTTTGTCCTGTCAGCTGGTAGTGGTTTTCAAAACAGGATGCCTATTTTTCCCCCCATTATTTGCAACAGTGAGACACAGAAGTCTGAGCTTTTGTTTTCAGTTGGTTATGCAGGTTCAACCTGGTGAATCATTCTTCCTGCAGCTACATTTCCAGGAAAAGACAAAGGCCTGGCTCTTCTCCAAGATATCCAAGTCAGATCAGAAAGCACTCCTTCTCCCACAGCTGGGACACTTTCTAAGAAGGGAGAAATTGATAAAACACATCCCAGAGCTGGTGTCATCACCCTGCAGACAGGCAAGGAGGTGCATGGCCTTGGAAAGGCATGTGCAGTACTAAGTCAGGGTGAAGATAATAGCAGAGTTTACTGGATTTAAGATTCTTGGCCCTGTGAAGCACAAGCATGTGCAAGGAGCCATTCACCATTTCTGGGACTGATGGTTACTGTGAAGCTGGATGGTTTCCGGAAAATCCTACAATTTCATTTCAAGCACTTTAGACTCTCATCTTGTTGCAGTTGGTGTGGACAAGAACATAGCCTTGGAGTTGGGAATTTTTCAAGAGCTGTTATTCAGATAGAAGCTGGTAACTATGGTTTCAGACGTCTCCTCTCAGGGATACTGCTGCTCGCAGATGAAGGGAGGCCTGGTTTTTCATGATGAGGCAAAGGGCTATGGGCTTGTGTGGTTGTGAATGCAAGCACTGAGCTTTCAGAGAGGGAGTTAAATAAAAACATGCACAAATCTGCCTACACGTAACCATTGCAGGAAATGTGAAGACTTGTCTGAGAAGTGGAGTTCCTTTGAATGCATGCAGACACTGGCTCACATGTACTGGGCAAATGGGCCACGTGAAGAGACAGAATTACCTTACCTTTAAGCCCACAAGCCAAAACACAGCTGGTAGCACTAATATTAGTCCTGTCAAGCCTGGCAGTCTTCATTTGTTATGCATCCTGCAAATAATTATACATATAGTTAAGCTTACAGCTCAGAAGCTGCATTCAGTAGTTGGCAGGGCATGTTCCTCGCTAGTATTGCTCCTCTGACTTCATTAGACATGAGGAATGAATCTTTTTAATCTCTGCATATTGGGAATATAGGTTGCTACTCCTTTGGTCATCACTGAAATTTGAGTTAGGGTTTGTTCCAGGATCCTGCCTGGCCTTAAAGGCTGTGTAGATTTCTCCTGGAGATTACAGCAACTTCCCCAGAGGGCTTGAATTAGAATTTGCTTCCCACATTTTGGAAAGTTGCTTTCCCTTTTGTGAAAATTAAAGCACCTGTGAGCGAGGGGGGGTTGCTGCCCACTGGCTGCCCTACTCAGAGAGAAGGGGTGGTAACTGAGGGTCCCATGGCACAGACCTTTCTTCCTTGAGCAGAATGAAAAGGGCTTGCATCCCAACAGTCCGTAGTAAGCTATTTTCAGCTCATGCATTCATTATTGCCAAGATCCACCACCCAAAATGCCTACTTAAGTAAAATGTGGAACTAGGTACGTGCTGCCCATTGTACATCAAAGTAATTGATTTTTTTAATAATGGAAACTGTCCGATGATTCACTGGGGTAAATCAAGCAAACCAGTAGAAAGATGAGACAGAAAATAGGAAGAGAACCAGGACCAGTAATAAATCATGATAGATGGTATTCAGTATATTGCTGTAGCAGTAAGTCAATAGAATGCCAAGCTGCATAAATAAAAGAGAATGTGTTTCATCTCTGCAGGGTGTTGCTTAGGCTACACCTATTAACAGGATCACCTGGTTCTGCAGACAGTACACACAGCAACAGGTTTTGCCATATTATCCTGATAAATCAGATCTGTATTAAGATGTAAAGAGTCACTTTGCCAAAATGAAGGGGGAAATGAATATTCCTCATTAAGGCAGCTAAAGAAAAACATGCACAGATATGAAAAATTACTCTTTAATGGTGTACTGAGGTATGTGGAAGCGTAAGCTTAACTTCTTCTGGAATGACGTGGAGGTGGAAGAGTTTGCTGTTTCTGTGATTTCCAGGGATTAAAGTCATCTTCCTCTTGCTTAAGACCTACAAGAATAAGGCTACACAGGGAAACAGACTACTGATTTCTTTCCTCCCTCTGCTTGTTTTTATAAATCCTGATACTCCACAACAGTGCTAGCGCAGGGCAAGAGCGACCTTCATCTCTTCCCCCTTGCAGCATTACACAACAAGAACAAGTATGAGACCCATGGGAAACTTCAGCCTCTGGGAGGCAGAGGAACCGCAACCTTCACACTCAAACAGCAGTGAGACACGTCACAAACTCCAGCCCCTCCAAGTTCCCAGCACTTTTTATCTATCGGCACAAGTATGTGGGTTTTGGCTGTTGCCCTCGATGGCTGGGCCCTGGTGCTTATCTGCCTGGTGAGCCACTCTTGCTCTCTTCTTCACCCTTCAACAAGGATTTTCCACTGCCTAAAACCGCAGCTTAGGCAAAGGACTCCCTTGAGGCTGCTGCAAAGCCGAGAGTTAGCAGAGGTCCCAGCTTGCTGCTGGGATCCCACCGGGCACTTGCTGTGGCTGAACCTCCCTCCACTGAATCTGGGCAGCCCCACTGCACTTGCTACATGGCTGCAAGGAACAGGACAGATGTGGTTTTAGGCATGGGCACTCAGCATGGCAGCTGTCTGGCTGAGGTGTGCAGGTTTGCTTGTGACTCCCACCACTGCTCTGGATGGAGCAGCTCGCCTCTGCTGGCACTGAGTCACTGGAAGGGGCCCAGCAGTGCAGCAGGAGTGCAGCTTTCTCAGCCACTGCTGCTCTTTAAAATAGTCAGCCAGGTGCAAACAAGGGAGGGTATTGCTCTTCTGGTGTAAGAGTAAATTACGCCAGTTTTCATAGTACATAGTGCAGATGTAAGCCAGTTCTTATTCTTGCTTGGGAATTAACTTCACTAAACCACACCAACCCTGTAGCTTCTTCTCTTTCCCTACCATCCTCACCAAAAATCAGTGGGTGCAATGCCAGAGGGAAGAAAACACCTACTTGTGAATGGCTATTTTGTGTGAAGCCTCTTTTTCCCTCCCTGACTCAGGTCAGTCTCCTGCTCCACCCAATGGTTAGCCCCTGGCCCTTCCCAGAACTGGGAGCAGGACAGGACTCACCATCCTACAGTTTTCCAAGCAGAGTGCAGAGGCTGTAGAAGGATATTGGGCTGAAGTGGTTCATAAAGTGCTGAAAGCAAATATTTTCCAAGGCCCTCCTGTAATCCACAGTGAGGTCAGATTTCTCTGAAGTAACAGGGCTTTGCAAACTGCCAGTAGCGTGTAGAGAGGCTTAGCTAACACAGTTCAGAGAACTTGCTGGCAAGTGAAAAGGTGTAATTCATCAGTTTGAGGGAATAATCCTCATATAAGACTATAAATCATTTGGTTCATCCCTTTATTGTGCCTGGGATTAAGTGGCACAGCATCTATGACTTCCTCTCTTCAAAGAAACTAGGCATGGTTTGCCTGAAAATTCTGCATCTGTGATCACATGGGAGAGCCAACATTAGGATTTGTCCTACAAAATGGAGTAAAACCCTGAGCCTGCCTATCTCTGGAATACCTGCCAGTGTGATAGCAGTGTTTTGTAATACTTTTGTGTGTTCTTAAGTCTTCTGCAGAGCCACTCTTCTTATCAGGGGCCAGAGTTAAATTTTTGTAGTGATAGTGAGGTGATGCATTGCAGAACGATGCACGTTTTGTGTTTATCAGGGCCTCTGACTGCTGTGGGTATCTCGCCCTCTAATCCATCTTCCCTGGAGTGTATTTGAACATTCCAGTCCTCTGAGAGGCTCTCAGGTAGCTGAGAGTCACTGGGCGAAAACGCGGCTTCTGAGGACTCTGCATACAGCCTCTGGGAATCTCGGCAGCCATGTGGAATGCCTCCTTCCCAGGTGCCCGGAGGTAACGCGCACAGCAGCACATGGTGAGCCCTGAGCACCGCTTGTGCTGCGCTCCGAGGGACAGAACCGCTCAAGCCCTCGAAGAGGGGCGGCGCGGAGCCCGCACAGCGCGGGGAAGACTCGCAGGGGCAGCGCCGACGCTGCCCGCGGCCCCCCCACTGCTGCGCGGGGGCAGCGCGAAGTAGCCGCCGGCACAGCACTCCTGTTATCACTCCTGTTGCTGCAGTCCGCAGTGGCTCCCCGTGCTGTCCCGGCGCTGTCCCGGCCCCGTCGGTGTGTCACTGTCACTGTCCTGTCCCACCACTCCCGCAGCACGTGCCCGTGCGGGCAGCGCGAGCCCCCCCGCGGGGGGAGGAGCCAAGCGGGTGGTGACGGCAGGGGGCGGGGCCGTGGGCGGGGCCGCGGCCGGCGCTGCGTGTGCGGGTGCGCGTGGGGCAGGCGGGGGAGGCAGGGCCTGGGGGGCGCGGCGGCGGCGGCGGCGGCGGGCGCGTGACGATCCCCACGCCCATTGGCGGAGCGGCCGTCACGCGGCGCCGCGGCGGGCGGTGATTGGGCGGGCGCGGCCTCCCCCCCGCCCCCCTGGCGGCCGCTCGCGCGAGGCCCGCCGGTGTCCGCGCGCAGGAGGCGGCGCGGGGGTCGCGCGGCCGTCGGGGCGGGCGGGGCCGCGCGCGGCCGGGGCGGGGGCGGCGGCGCTGAGCCCGCCCCGCGCTCCGACCCGCCCTCGCCCGGCTCCCCTCCCCCGGCCCAGCCCGGACCGCGCAGCCGGGGCCCGGCGGGGGAGCGCCGAGCTCCATGGGCAACACCGTCACCTGCTGCGTATCCCCGGACGCCAGCCCCAAGCTCAGCCGGGCTCGCGGCGGCGGCGGCGGGGCAGCGCCGGGGCCCGATCGCTGGGCGGACGCGTACCAGGCGGCGGGGGCGGCGGCGGGCGGCGGCGGCGGCGGCGGCGGCTCGGGGTCGGCGGAGGCCGAGTCGGGGGACTCGGATCCCGGCGGCGGCGGCCCCCACCTCCAGCACATCAGCGACCGGGAGTTCCCGGATGGTGAGCGGCGGGGCCCGGCGGGCGGGCGGGAGCGCCGGGCCCCGCATCGCTGTCCCCGCGGTGCCCCCGCTCCGCCGGGGGGGTGCCGGGGGGCACGGGCGGCCCGGGGCGCGGCCCCTTTGTCCCGGCGGCGGGGGCAGCGCGGCCCCGCGGGCTCGGCCCGCGCCGCGCCCCAGGCAAAGTTCCCGCGGCTGTCACGGCGCTGGCACAGCCCCGGCGGGTACGGGACCTCCGCCCGACGGACGAGCCCGTGGCCTCTCGGCGGGTCCTCCCGGGGCGAGGAGCGCCTACCCTGCCATGGGAGCGCTGCCCTGCCATGGGAGCGCTGCCCTGCCATGGGAGCGCTGCCCTGCCGGGTCCCCGGGGAGCGGGTCCGCGAGTCCGGAGGGAACGTGGCGGAGCCCCCGGGCGCTCCCGGCTAAGGGGAAGAAGTCTGGCTGCTCCTTTCTGTTTAACTAGGGAGTCGTGACTCAGTCGCAGTGTTCGGGCAGATCGCAAAAGCTGCTGCATTTCCAGTCTCTGTTGAACAGAGGAAGGAAGAGGGTGTGTGGGGAGCAAGGGAATTAGGAATTACAGAGATTGTGCATATGACATCACCGTGGCTGGACGTGGGTAATTTATACTCTGGCTGTGCAGGGCGCTCGGTTATAGCTGCGGACTCATTACACCGCTGTTCCCTGTCGCGTAGCTCTCGGTGTGCCCGATTCGCTTTCCTTGGGCTCATGGGAAAGTGCGTGTTTGCTGCTCAGATTGCTCCCAGTTACACCTGGGGCACTGGTGCCACACAGACTCGCTCTGTAATGCATCTCCTCCCCAGACGTGCCTCGAGAGAGCTGGCAGGGCTGTGCTGTGCTGTGGGGAGCTACCAGACGTGTAACAGGTTAGGGGTGCTCCTGTCTGGCCTTGTGTTCACGTGGTGCTGTACCCGTACAGGGTAACAGCTTATGATATTCAAAACTTAGTTTAATTAACAAGCGTCTTGCCGTTCTGCTTCGTAATTATAACCACACCTATATGATGTCTGTTTAGTTGAAAAAAGGTAGCCCGTCTGACATCTTTTGTGTACGATGCATACAATAACAGTAATCACTGTCATCCATACCTGAACTGAAGAAAAAAATTTTTGCAGTCAAACTGGCAGCAGCAGAGTGTGAGGAAACCTTTGGAAATGGAATTATTAAACTTGCCTTTTTCTGCACAGCACCATATGGTGCAGCTGTTCCAGAAATGAGATGGAACAGTCAGCCCCTTGGATCTCTTCTGAGACAGCTGTGCAGTGCAGCAGTAGGAGAAATTATGTTTGCCATCTAGGAGAAATAAACCTTTATTTCTGCAAGAAGATATTACAGAAATCTCTAAACTCGTTAGGGGAGGAGGAGCTAAACTCTGTAAAAGATTCTAGTAAGCCAAGCAAAAATGTCTAAGCTTACCAAATCTGCTCAGGAATAAGGGTTGTATTTGTTTGAATCTTTAGTATGTGATCATGTCAGCAGTGCTAAGTAACTAGACTTAATTGTGAATTCATCCAGGTGTCAGAACTGACCTTGAAGTAGGGAGGTATTTAATTTTTTTGAATTTGCAAACCCGAATAAGAGTGTATAGTCCAAGAATAAGATAGCAGCTGTCTATCACAAATTTTACTTTTTTGGCTATGGAATCTTTAGTCTTGAGGCAGGAGGTTATCCTAAAATTAGAACTGCATAAGTAGTACGTGTTTTGGGTGATTTTAAAGATTACTTTAACAGTGGTGTGTGGTTCACTATTGTCCTCGCAAGTAGATCTGCTACAAGTGACAGATGCTGTTCGGGTTTCTCTGATTGATACTTTTTGCACCCCTAAAGAGTTACATCGAAGTTTGATGTCTTTATTAAAATACAGTTATGGACGGCCAATATTAGAAGTAAAGCTTCTTGTGTTCATTTTTGAATGTTATAAAGCGCTGCCTGGATAGGATTGAAGCAGTTAACTTCAGAATGTGAAGCATTATTTGGGAAGTCTGAAATCAAGTGATACGGAACAGGCCTTATAAAGAAGTTTTAAGTGATACTGCTGTTTAATTTAATACCTTCTATGAAATAATAGATCTGTAGTATACCGGATAGCTATGCCTATCCCTCAAACTCTAGGATGTAAAAAGTGTCAGCATACCCTAACCATGCAAGCAGCCTACATGTTTCTTTGCTGTTGACTACTACAAAGCATTAGTTTATTGCTACAGTGGTAATAATCCAGTGGTTTCATTTGGGGGGTAAAATTTACTTCCATAATTGATTAATGTGTAATTTCACAAGCTAGCTAAGATGTGAATTTAGGCTATAATGGAAGGCTGGGAACCTACTGACTGCCCTTTTCTTGAATGCTTTTGGCAGGGAGAAAAGAGAAAGCTGCAAGGAAAAAAAGTCAAGATAATTTTGGCTATTTTTGTTCCATGCTACTCAGTTCTAGAAGTTTCTAAGAAAACAGCTAAATATATCAGAAAGCTAGCATCCAAATGTGATGGAGATGTTTCATTCCTTAAATTTCTACCTCTGAGTTGTTTGTTGTTCTTGAGTCTGTCATAGTACTTTTGCACTCGTTTTGCTAAAATGTAATGTTTTGGTTGTATCAGGAATGCAGAAGTTACCAACTGAGCTTGAACTTTTTGTTTTGTGTTGTTTTGTAGCTTTTTCATAGCAAGTGGAATGTGGTCCTTGCAGGTCTGTGCTCTTAAATGAGAATTATTCTGTAGCTTCTCCAGCACAGTACTTAGCAGGCACTGCTTTCCAGTCAGCATGCTGTCTGTATCAGATCAGAATTAAACAAGAAAAATCTCACTTTCTCAAAATGGGCAGATTATCAAGTGGTATTTATGTAAGACAGAAAAGGAGTGGTAAGTGAAATGGAGATAAAACACACAGTGAAACTGAAAGTTTAAAGTTTCAACAAAAGTTCATTCAAATGGGAAAGGTTTGTCAGATCCACTACTACCAGAAAATATGAAGGATGACTTCTATGATTTTATGGTTATCAAGATCTTGAGCCATAACCTGTTCTGTGCACATTTTTTCAGAATGAGAAATAAGCCTGTATTTGTGGTTCAATATGCTAAGCCAAGTTGTGTTAAGTAAACACAGCATCTGCTAATCTTTATTTTGAGCTTTTTTTTTTTTATGTGAGTTTTTTGTGGTTATTTGGGGGAGATCTTCTTATGGCTGACACTTTCTTGCCAGATCCCTATGTTTAAACATAGATCTATTTTTTCATAAATTCTTTGATCCTTGGATAAAACTAGAACAAGACTTTGCTTGGCAGACGTGTCTCACTTATATTTGAAAACATTATCACCCTCCAGCGTTGCTGTTTACAGAGTCCATCAGTTTTGAGCAGAGGTTTGCCTGATTCCCTTGAACTAAGGGGAAGAATGTTGACCTACTGAAGTGATGGGACAAAGTGACCTGGTTCCCTCATCTGAATAAAGGGGATGGAGAATGACAAGGGAAAAGACAGTCAGGGATGAGGGGGAACAAAAAATGGGATCAGGAGTGGAGATGAGTGGGATGTGGTCCTCACAGAGGTTAGATGGGAAAGCAAATGGAAGGGAACTTTGAAGAAGAGAGATAAAGTAAGTGAGATTTACTTGACCAGGCTCAGACTAGTGCCTAGAGTAACTCTTGAGGCAACTGTGAGCCAGTGTTTCCTTTTTCAACGGCCCCCTTGCTCCCTAGAGGCTGAACAGGGAAAGCTTCAGGCTTCCTGCATGCTGCAGTTACTAAACAGTCTTGAAGATGAACAGATATTTGGGTATATTGATTGTCTGTGATCTGGTTTCACTAACAGCTTGTCTGTAAACCTCCTTGCAGAAGGTCTAAATACTGTTCATTTGTTCCTCTTATATAATTTCAGCTTCAAGCATGTGGGTGGAGGGTTTTTTCCTGCGTGTTTTTTTTTTTTAGTTTGGGGGTTTTTGTTGTTTGGATTTCCTTTTTTTTTTTTAAGTCCTAGTTAAAATGTTAGTAAGTTAAAACACTTCAGTGCAAGGAATCAGCTTTTTGATGCCAGCAGTTTTCACCACAGGAAAGGCTTAACCATCTTGTGTTGGTTTTTGTGCCTCTGTATTTGAAGGTCTGTAGCTGCATAGGCTGACAAGTACCATTGTCTAGTATGAAGCTGGGGGTGAAAACCAGATGATGCTCTGGTACCTTTTCTGGTGTTCCCTCTCTTTCCCTTGTAGTCACCGAGTTTTTCACCTAACCTACACTCACTCTTCTTTCCCCATAACTGTCAATATCTCTTTTCTAAAACTGACTAGACTTTAATTACAAAGGTATTTGTAGCAGTTACAGATAGTCTGTGATCTTGACAAATGTGAAATAATTGACTTCTGTAAGCCTGAAACACCTTTCATGTTGTTGTCTTAAGCCACCTGATACCATGGCCTTTAGAAATGATCTGTGAAGTACCTGTAGTGGAAATGACTGAATCACTAAGTCATCCAGAAACAGCAAGGAAATTGATCTACAAATTTGGGAATTGGAAATAAAATAATTCATTGCTGTACTATAGTATTTGTGTTTCTGTTCTTAAGCTTGGATACCGCTGGCAACTAAGGAGTCCTGTATCCTTTTCTCTCTTCACTAAATCTTGGAGGCTTCTGCAGCAAGTAAATTTCTGTAAGTGTTAGGTTTTTAAGATTACTTGATGTGGAACATACATACATGAAGCTCATATGGAGGGAGACTGATCTGTTTTTTTAGTGTGTTTCTTCAGGCTTCCAGCATAACAGCTGTTATAACTGAGAGATTTTCATAAAATGGGAAATATTGAAAGGACATATATGGCTAACCTGAGGGGTTTGATGAAACTTATAGAACTAAGGAAACCGAATTAATTTTCATCTTGACTTTTTTTTTTTTTTAACTGTTTCCATGTAACTTATCTCTAGGATCCTTTTCCTCTTCTGGCTTTCTTTAGGAGATTTGCTGTTTTCCCTCCTACCTGTCAGGGTAGATGTTGTAGAACAATAGAAGTTCTGTGGCTAGATGTATCTGTTCTCTCAAGTGTGATCACTGGTGAGGTCATACCAAAAAGCTGACTAACAGGGGAATGAACTCTTGCTCAGCCAACAAAACACAAAAACCTGCTCCTCCCAGATTCGCATTACACATTAAATTAACATTTCTAGCAGTGTTTCTTCCACATACAAGGAGAAGGAAGAAGTTACTGTGGGTGGCAGAAGGAAAATTCTACCAAACATTAAGAACCCAGACCTTGCATCTGTAGATCCTTGCCAGCAAGCTCATGTTGAGATTTATAGATCTATTTCTTTTTAATTAATTACAGCTAGAGTTTGAATGTGCACTTTTATTTCACTCACTACAAGAATAATACTTTCAGAAGAAAGCTCTGAATGTTTTGATTTCAAAAGACAAAGGAGGATGCTACTGACTTAAAAGAAACTCAGTGCTATTTATTTAAATGTGTAGTAAAGCCAGATGAATAAAACTGAAGATCATACTTGCAGGTGATGCAAATACCAGGATTACCTTAACAGCTTACACAACCCCCCCCCAGTCAGCCAGGTAGCATTCTGCAGTGTTTGATGAGCTGTGTGTGCATAGCACAGCTTTGATTCTGTTTGGAGTTCTGAAAGGGTCTTGAGTCATTGCAGTAATCAAACACAGTTGATTTTTTTTCCAGTGTGAAAACTAACACTGTCTTGCCATCAAATGTGTCAATCAGGCTCAGATTATAAACTGTTGAATGTGGATGGCTTTTGAAGACCAAAAAAGCTTTTCTGAAAAACTCTTGGACATGTTTTGTTATGCAGATAGTTATTTTTCTTTTATAGAAAAAACTGCAGGTAAGCTGAGAGTCCACAAAGCTGCTGTAAAGAGTGACTGTGTTTGAGCTTGTGCCTAAAATGGCACAAAACTTGATGACACTGCTAACTTTCATAAAACCCCAAACTTTACTTGAAGTTTGCAAATGTGAGCAATTGGAAGAGGAGAATAAACTTAACGTGTCAGTCCATCCAGTGGCATATGACACCGGGCACACAGTACAGGGCATCATATTTTGGTTATCTGCAGATACCAAGTGAGACTGGAGTTTCTGGTACTCACCTATTTTTCTTTCTGAACCAGATCTTGTAAGTAAGGCAGAGGACGTGAGGAATTGTTATGGGAAGGCTTTCCTTACACTTGCTGTTGTCAGCATGGATCTAGGATTCTAAAATTTGGTTGCCCCTTGATGTGTACAGTTGGAAATCTTTGTTTTGGCTTATCAGTTAGAAAATTAGAGCTGTGGAGTTCTGCTTTAGCTTCTGATGGTAGTGAATTGTGTTATGTGTGAAAGTCAGTGTGGAGAATAGAAGGTGGAACCAGTTGTTTCTCCTTGTCCTTTAAATGGCCCTACATTAAATGGAGTACAGGAACTTGTCTCTAACAAAGTGTTAGTTGCTTCCAAGACCAAGCTTGTGAGCTACTGTTTTCCATCTAGTTCCAAGATAAAATCCTAGGGTCATCTCGTTTACCACCGTTTTAATTTGTCCTGCTTTCGATGCGGAATTTGGGGCACTCCTGACACCCTGCCTTGCTACAATCTGTGGAAGTGCTTATAACTCCGGCAGATACATCACAAAACACATGGAAGCCTCCGTGACTCCGGTCCCAGCAAGGCTGGGTGTTGTGTTGAGTGGAACAAATCTCTTGGCCATGTTTTCCCAGCAGGGACTAGGGACAGGGTGCAATAGGATCATGCTGGAATGTCCTCTGGAGGCCGAATATAGTGGTGTGGATCCTCCTGCACTTTAAGAAATGAAAGATCACATGTTAATACTGTATTGACTTTTTTCTTAAACCACAGAAATTAATAGATAACTTAACCCATGGGTAGTTCACAGTATTTAATAGATTGCAGTTTTGTTTTCTAAATTCTTCTGATTTTAGTAGCAAATTTGAAATGTTTGCTGTGGCAGTTTCCTGTTGAACTAGTCCAACTCTGGAGTGTGATGTAAAGGAGAAAATAATTCCTTTTTATTTAAGAGAGCTTGCTGTATATTGAAGTAATTTCTGTATCCTTTTAAAACGTCAGAGTGCACTTAGATATGTGCTGGGTATTGGTAACAATATTACTGTTCCTGTAGTAGTGCCATAAAGATCAACTGACAGATTTTAAATAGCTTTAAAACATCCTTCTCAGTGTATTGTGTAAACTCATGATATTTAGAAATAGTCTTTTAGCAATGAGAGTGGTCACACATTGGCACAGGTTGCCCTGCGAGGTGGTGAAGTCTCAGTGGAGATATTCAGAAGCTGGCTGACACATCCCAGACACTCTGCTCTGGCTGACCCTGCTTGAGCTGAGGCTTAGACTTTAGCTGATCTCAAGAGGTCCCATCCAACCTCAGCACTTCTGTGTTTCTGTGAACAATGGCCAACTGTGTGTGTTATTTCTGTTTGCTTTCCTTTTTAAATAGTTGATTTCCTCTGGGAAGTTAGGAGTGTTTTTAAGGGACCTACGCATATGCAAGTGTTGGTTTCTCCTAGATTCTCTCTCACAATAGAGCTCCTCTCTGAAAACTCGTTGAGTTTGAAAGTACTTTGTTATACAACTTATCCAGTCCTTTATGTTTTCAAATTTGCTCTTATTAGTTATGAAAACAAGTTTTGTGTCTTTGGAGTCCATTTCAGCATGGAAGAGAGATGTGTTCTGTTGAAGATGAGTTATCAGGAGATCAAAGTGCTTTCATTCAGTCCAGATCTGGGGAAGAAACCATCCATGGAGGGTTAAAATTAGACTAATCTGTGTGTAACTGAGGACATAACAGGAGAAGGCCAATGGAAAACAACGTATGTGAGCTGGTTTCTGTGGTATAAACAAATCAGGTTGAATTTAGAAACCAGAGATGTATCTTTTCTGAAAGTTTTTAGGAATAGAATTAGAATAGCATAATTTGAAGGACAAATAATTTTAATGAAGTTATTGTTGGGAATAACAGACTTTCTGAAATGGATTGGCAAATTTGCTAGTCTGATATAATTTTTACATCTTTATTGGGAGTGTTAAGCGACCTGCATATTTCACACTGTAAGGTAATGAGATACAAACTCAAGCATCAGTCAAAGCTAGTAACCCACTGAACGAGTGAAGAAACTCAGTTTACAGCAAAGAGATGATTTTATCATTTAATGCTCTAAATATGTGCTGTAGCAAAATGTTACTGCTCTCTGGTAAAGCAGAGGATGGAGCTAAAACTATTAAAGGAAACGCAATAGTTTATTGTTCTAAAGTAGTGAAATTGTCAAAGGGCTGCTGTTTAGTGACATATTTGACTGTCTCTTTATTCGTGGGATAATATACGTATCACAATGCACTGTGTAAAATGTGTTTGTAATAGTTAGAAGTCACCTGTGGTGGTGTGTAAACCAGTAGATAAGTAGCTGACATCATAAATTCCTAAACCCCACACAACTTCTTATATGGCACAGATGAGTAAAAGTAAAGTCTTATGTGGATTTTCTTGAGGAAAGGACATAAGATCTTGAGCTGGGGGCAGAGGATTACTTTTAAAAGTAATGTGATCTGCCCCGTGGGGGACTGTGCACTCTCAGCACATGGTGCACACGGCAGCAGCGGAGGTGGCCGAGATTGTCAGAAGGGCAAGCAAGCTGCAAGGCATTCCTCAAAGGGAGAATGGTGGCAGAGGGAAGCAAGTTCATTCAGGCTTCTCTCTGCTCCATTTAGAGACAGGGTTGATCTGACAAGCTTGGTGGTACACGTGAGTAAATGGCACTGAGAGATGCAGGTTTTAATATGTTATTCTCAGAGAGAGATGGACGGCCCTTTTGTGGTAACGTCACTGTGCCGCTCCCATGGACTTAATTCCTGGTGGGCATCTTCCCTTCTCACCTCTTTATCGCTAAATACGAAGGTCAGGTAGAAAGTGTGTTTTGACTTGTATTGAGTTGATAGTCTGTAGAACAAAAACGTGCCAGAGATGTTTTCATGGTTTTTTTTTAAATCCTGTTGCTTCTCTCATTCTTGTTTCTGCATGTTTTAATGATTATTTCTGATTATCCTGTGGCATAAATGCTTCTTCCTTTTTCTGTTAACTTTCTGTGAAGCTTGAGCTTTCTGTAATACACATTGTGATGTAGCTCCTAATCAAGATTTACCCTTATTTTCAGGACTGGATATTTTAGTTTTGGACTTGTAAGGGCTACCATGATGAAGTATTGGGAGTTATGCTTAGTTGTGAGTCAAATTGTTTGCAGACAGATTTATCTCTTCTTCTGGCTTTTCTTTTGCTGTTTCTCATTACATTTTACCCCTGCTCATATTCTTATCTGCCTCTTGCCTTGTGCTTCCTTCATCAGCTGTATTGCTGTTGCTTTTTGGTATTTCACGAGTAGCACTGGCAGTTTAGGATGAGCAAATCACATGACAAATCTTCCCATTGCTTAGAAAAAAGCATTGGCCAGAGATATCAGCATGGACAGGGTGATTAAAATGTCTGCTTAGAAGGGGAAAGCTACAAGGAGTGGTCCACTAAATGCATCTTTCTTTCTTTCTTTCCTTCTTTGCAGTCTCTTGCAAGACAAAACAGTTGCACTGTTTCTGCTAATACTGTGTTATTCTGGCATAAGAGGCCCAGCTACAGTTGGTCTTGATCACTTCTGGTGGGGTTTTGTACCAGGGGCTGTGCAGTGTGTCTTGGACTTTATTAGTACCTTAACTCTGTTGTATTACCTATGTTGTGGATTTAACGTGCTGTGGGTGCTGACACAGCTGACTTTGTCCAGCAGAAAGCACCTTATGTCTGGCAGCACCACCATGGAACTGGAGTCAGTAGAGTCTATTATCCTTTCAGTGCTGTTCCTCTCCTTAGATGTGTGGTGGGTCTGCTTGGCTCGGGGGGCACATTTGACCTGTGTCACTCAGTGCATGCTGCAGTGCTGTGGATCTTCTTGTCTGGAATGACAAGAAGACATTCCAGACACTTCTTGTCTGGAATAAAAGTTACTAATATTCGTTCTTATATTCAGACCTTATATTCTTGTATTGAGACCTGATTTCTAACATATAAGAAGCATGGATATAGGGACTGGCAGAACACAAGAACAGGCAAAAACAGTGTAAGAAGTGAGCCTTTACAAGTCATATGGTTTCAAAGTAAATCAAAACCTAAGGGAAGACAAGATACTAGTGTTTTGGGGTTTTTTTATGAGGTGAGGGAGGACAAGTGTTATCCTGTACCGTCTTTCCCTGGAAAAAAAAGCATCTGTGCTGTTTAACGTTTATCAGTGACCTGGAGGAAGCAATGAAGTTCACCCAAATTGCAGATGACAGCCAGTCAATATGCTGGAGGCTGCTCATTCCCAGGGACCTGGACAGGCTGGAGGATTGGGCCAACACCAACCCTCTGAAATTCATCAAGGAGAAATAGGGATTTCTGTTAGGAGGTACTGAATTCTCTAGCCCTTTTCCTTCTGTTGTCCTATGCTTATTCCTTCACAGTCTTCCTTTCTGCCTTCTCCTAAATATGACACAAATCTTGTACAGTCCTACATGCTCTTTCCTACCATTCCATAGTGAGTCTCACAGCCCTGTAGGCATTAGTCCCTCTGGCTGGTAAAGGTGGTCTAGGCTCTGTGGATCCTCATTGGTGGTTTTCAAGGCTCAACTCGGTAAAACCTTGACCAGCCTCATGTTCTACCTAAAGCTGATTCTGTTTTCACAAGAGGTTGAGCTGGAGACCTCTGAGGTCCTTTCTAACCTGACTTAACCAGTTATTCTAAAAGTTGTTGCTGAACTGTAAGTTAAATAAATTCTGAGTTGTTTACATCATAACTTGCTGATAATAGCCTGTATTTTAAGTCTGCATATTGCATATCTTGTTCTGTCTGTTGATGATAGTTCAGTTATTTGGTAGACTAGCAGAATACTTCCATTTCTGGAACACTGTCGGGGTTTTGTTTGTTTTTGTTAATGCGGCGCCAGCATTACAAACTATGTACTATCTTTTAAAAGTGAGTTTGCTAAGTCACTGTTAGGAACGTGTCAAACTTGTAACATTTTAAGTAAGTTACTGTTTTGTTAAGATGTTACAAATGGTACTTAAAATGTGCCGGTATGGCTTGCTGTTGTGTGCTGGATCTTTTTTTTTCAGATAATCAAATGTGTATTTAGTAGTACTTGAGGTATGAGCTGTAGGGCAAATTCCGTTCTAGGGCTTCTAAGCCAGGACTTCTTACATTTTAACTGCATGATTAAATTCAGGTATCTGTTCACTCTGTGCTGTGAATGAGCATGGTAAGGTGAGAATAGAAATACTGATTTTGTAAATTAGCTTTTAAAGACTTCACAAGATGGGTCTGCTTTCATGGCTGACTCTGGCCTTTTTTGAGAGGAGGGGGAAATTCCTGACTGAACAGTCTTTGTGTTCCTAAACACATGTTGGCTGCCTTAGTTATACCACAGAGATTCAGAATTAGAGTGGTCTGCATCCTGGACCAGTGTCAGAGCAATACTGTTGGAAATAAGGTCAGTAATGTAAGCCAAGGACTTGGAAAACATGGAGATCTGGGTACCAATGCTGTGCCCCAGTTGGAATCTGGAATCAGAAGTCTTGGGAATGTGTACTTTTCCAATTCCATTCACTCGCTGACCCAGGAGGGCTATGGCTGTGCTGAAGGGTAGGTGAACATTCTTAGTTGAGACTTTCAGCACACAGACAGTTTGTTCCTACTTTGGCTACTGTTTAACCAGAGTTCTGTTGGTTGGTTGCATAAAAGATTGAGAGATGGAGTTTTTTTTTTAGTTGAAAGTTGATGGTAATTCTTAGATGACTGTTTTTTAGGGGTGTGGCAGCTGTGTTGGCATTCCACCTTGGACACTGACGTGCAAGTGTGTGAGCACTGCATGGTTGGGATGGCATAAGTAGCACACAGGAAGATCAGAATGACAAATGTCAGTGGATGCAAAATTGCTCTTTCCAGGACTTACAGGATCACAGTACTAGATTGTTGTGTTCATGTGTTCCCATAACTCAGTGTGTCTGTAGCATGACTTCCTCAGAACAGCTGTTTCTTCTGTCAAAGCTAACGCAGCTCAAAATTTCATCATGATGTTCACAGTGTCATCAACAAACTTCTGTGATCACTTCCATCTTAATCTAAGGCAGTAATATATCCTCTTCTAATGCCATCACTGGCTTGTTGTGGCAAAGGATTAAAGTAATTTTGTTCTTCAGTAAATGTATATTAGCTGTACATGGTTTAACTTGAAATTCCAAAAGAACAGAATAGCGTAAGTTCCGTGTTTTGATATTTATCAGCACTGTAAATGTTACTTATTATGTTCTTTTGTAAGGCCACGGAGATTGTTTCCTGCTGTATTTGGTGCATAAAGCATAGAGTGATCAGCAGTGTTATTTTTTTTGCTGTTTTGGTGGGGCATTTTTAATTATTGTCTTGATAAAGTCAAGAAACATTTTGTGCCTGCTACTGAACACAAGCCCCACACCCAACTACTCAAACACGCAGGGGCACAGATTGACTTTTGAAGATACATGTTTTTTGAGATTTCCCTTTCCAGATTTTGTTTTCATGGAAGCCATAAGCTAATTCACAGTTCATGGCAGTAGGAATAAGTCCACAGGCTTTTTTTCAGAGGGAAAAATACCAAGTTTTTATTTGTCTTGGCAAAAGTAAGGTTTTGATCTTGTCTCCATCATTTATTCTTGAGCATTTTAAGTCTGGGTGGGAATTGTTGCAATCATCATCATCTTTTGTTAAAGATATCTCCTTTTTTTGGTCCTTTCTCTTTCAGATTTAGCCTTGGAATCTAATCCATCCGATCATCCCAGAGCAAGCACAATTTTCCTGAGCAAGTCACAAACAGATGGTAAGCTAAGTTTTTTCCAATTTAACAAAAGGCAGGAGAAAAACTGGAAAAATGATGGCCTATTTTAATTATACAGCTTGAGAACACTGTGCTTGCATTCTTTCGAGCATAGGGATTAGTAATTTGCGTATTTACACAGAAATATGTTTGTAGGCCATTTTACTTAACCCTGACAATGAGTTGTTCTTCAAAATGCTTAAATATCAGATTTTTGCAGTGCAGATCCCAGTAGTCTGAAGGAGCACAGCTTTCTTCACTAGTGTAATTCAAGATTCCAGCAGTGGTGGGTTTTTTTATGACTAAGGGCTGTTTTAAAAGTTGTTTTAAATTATAAAAAAAAAAAGGACAGTGTTCTGTGAGAAATAATAAGCCTAAGCCATCAATCTATATCAGTTGCTTTTTTGTTGTTTTAAACTGTTTGAATAGTTTCAGAGGATAATTATTCTTGAATCCTGGTTTTAATAATAAGTATGTATTGGGATTTTCAGTTTCTTTGCAGAGCCCATGTTTACTTAATAAAAGTCAATTTCGAAAAATTACTATAATTTGTGCATTCCAAAATGCTGTTAAAGAGTGGAGTTGCACAAATAAAAACAACTTCTGACAACAGCACATTTTGAAGTTGCAACTAATAAAAAGTTCAAGATAGTCTTATTAAAATGCTTCTGTTTCTGTTATAGCTGGTTCTTGTTTGAAGCACTGTTTTTCTGAGAAAGTGTTGTACTTGAGGTTGGATGTGCTGATGGAAAGCTGCAGTGTGTCTTTTACCTTGGCATAGCTTTGCCACAGAGAAGTAGAATTATTTTGACAGGTCTGTCAGTTGCTGTCCTGCTATTCAGAGTCTTATGACAAGTGGTAAAATTGTCAGTTTTATCAAGTTTGCAGTGCTCACATAGTCTGGGAGCAGTGGGAACAAGCACTGCATGTGTCATGGTTTGAGATAGCCCCAAAATCCAATTCCCTAGCTCCATCCCCCCTCCCACATCTCAACCTAATGTGAGATGGGTTTTTCCAGACAAAACACACACCAGATTCAAAGTGGGGGAAAGGGAATATATTACAATGACTATACAAATAAATACCACATCACATTATACACACGATCACAACTATCTCTACCACGACATATAGTATTTACAGTGGATCAGATCTCTTCTCCCCTCCAAATAAAAGTCCAGGAGGGAAAGAAGGGCAGATCCCTTTCAGTCTTTGAACAGCAGCATCTTCTGAGGCAGCAGTCTGTCTTCTCCACATGCAGCAGCTGATAGCTGGATTTCTGCCAGCATCCACGAGGGAGGTATTCAAGCCTCTCTCGGCCCCATCGCCTCCAACCGAGGGGTCTTCCGTGGGCTTCGTAACCCCAGACAAGGTCGTATCACCACGTCATATCACGAAGACACAGGGGGGTCTTCGTGACGGTCTGGTATCTCCAGGAGACTCAGCTCCTTGCAGGGCCTCTGTGCCCTGCCTTCAGGCTGCCACCGTGGCAGCAGTGCAAGGGGGGGAGAACCAAGGTCAACTCCCCCCGCATTCCTCTGGCCGTCCCGGTCCAGCTCCGGGACATCCTTTGAGCTTCTCAGCTCCTCTCTCTCTCCGGTGCTGCATGTCTAAAACTCTTCTCCTTAATAGGAGTCCATCTCCCTCTTCTCCAAGAGGGTCTCAAAGGAGTTTTGGGGGGCTGGTACAGTCTTACCCCAAACTCTGTCTCTCAGCTGCTGGCTCTCTTTCTCCTGACTCTCCTTCCAGGAGTCCTTTCTCTGGTGCTGCATGTTGTTTCTGCTGCTCCTTCAATTCAGGTGTTATCTGCTCTGGCTCTCTGCCACCGTTTCTCTGGTCAGAGCTGGCTGCTGCTCTGCGCCCATGGAGAAAACATCTCCCGGCATAACTACAGGCACCTAGCCCAGCTTTATGCTGTTCCAGGTCCCTGCAGCCCCCCCCAGCCAAGGGCTGGGAGGCCCCAGAGGGCCCAAGGGGCTCAGAGCCCCTTCCTCGTGGCTCTACAACATGGCCACCTCTCCTGCAACAACAAAAAACAACTCTTCTTTTCCGGTGAGCTTGTGGGATGTTGACATTTTTGCAGGAGCGCCCATTGGACAGAACTCCAAAACTTCCAGGGGTTTCCACCCCTTGGGGTCTACCACTTTTCTAGCCTCTGGGGGAAAACAAGATTCAAACCATGACAGCATGGTTCTCCAGAGGGGATGATACCAAGGAAATATAGAAACTTCTTTCCTTGGGGCCTCTAAGGTCAGTCTTCATCCAACCAGAGGCTCTGACCTGCACGCTTCAAACACCTCTTAGATGAGTGATGCTGAAGTTGCAACTCACAAGTTGACACAGTTCTTGAACACTGTTGTGCAGTTTTTCTGTGCAGCCTTTCAGCCTGGCTGCACGTGTTCAAACTACGTGAACGTGCTTGTTGGGGGTAGTATTGCTTTTAAATGTGATTTGGTTTTCTTCAAATATCACATATTGAATTGTGTAGGCTTGTGTCCATGTAGAAAAATGGTCTGGTAGGTGAGATAGTAACTATTAAACTATGATCTGAAGTTTGTATTAGTTAGATGAACTGATTTTTATGGAGAAGTTCACCAGAGGAATTTATTTTCTAAATTCCTGGTTCCTCTTTGCTTAACCTTCCACAGAATTAGTAGAATTAATATCCGTGAGTTCTTTCTCATTGAGATGTTATCAGGATTATGAGTTTAATTTATGCTAAAGGACAAAAAAAATTGTGGCTACCCTTTTCCAATTGTCAGTTTTTCTAAATATGTAAGAGAATGTGTCCTGCTAAAGAGTGGTAATGATCTGAGGTTAAAATTTTGGAGAAGTCAGCTATCCAGGCTGGTCACATTTGTATACTTGGTGCATGTGTGCAACTCTCAGCTCTCCTCTAAGAGCACTGTTGTGCTGCTGCTGTCACAACTGGAAGTTAAACCGTGCAATCTTTTTTGAAAGACGGACATAGTTTAAAATTATCAAATAACATGGTTGCAGTTATATCATAAATAGGTGCGTAGCTTGTGTCAGCATCTTCTGTGTAGTGAAATACCTTCTGCTGTCTAATAGGAGAAGAGAGAACATGTAAATAATGCTGGGCACCTCACTTGCTCCTTGTGTCTTCGGCAGGTTCAGTGTGTCCTGGTTTTGCTTCTGGTTGTTGTTGGATATTGGACATTGTCTATTTGAACTGTCTGAAATCATTCCATTTTTCATGATACATAGCATCTTTTCAAAGCTGAGACATTTTTCCCCTTAGTGTGATGGAAAGAAGTAGTTTCTAAATGTATAAGTGGGTAGTTTGAAGTAGTATATAGCTTACTAGCTTGATAAAACTTGACATTTTTTCCTCAAACTTTTTTTTCCTCAAAATTTTTTCCAGATGCTTAAAGTAAAATTTTGAAATTTTAATACGTACTTTAGAAAACCAGGTTAATAGAATGACTTTTTTGAATGTAAATTGGGATTGTTTTTTAGAAACCTTTCAATTCACATTCTTTCTCCCTCTTTCTAGTGCGAGAGAAGAGGAAGAGTAACCATATCAATCATGTAAGTGAACCAGATTCTATATAGATAATATTAGCATGCTGGGACAAAAACTATTTTAAGGAAACAACTGTAGTAGTTCTAGGTATATAGTCCTACAGGTATATAGTCCTACACATGTTCCAAATCCTCCTTAGCAAGATAAAACTGAATTATTTTTGCCTTTGTCTAAAAAATAAAAGGCACAGTATCACAGAGCATAGAATGGCTGATGTCAAAAGAATAAGAATTCATCTTTTTATTGTATCAGTCTTAAGCATTTCAGAACAGTAAAAAAGAAAATACAAGTCAAACTGTCTATGGTTTTTTTTAACAGAAATAAAACTACATTAATTTCTCATTGAGTTTTGAATGACTCTCTGTTTGAGTATTACTACAGGACTTATTGTAAGAAGTGTATCCAGTATGAAAACAGAATGATGAACAAACATCAGTAGCATGATAAACAAGTCATAATCCATTAGTTTTAATATCTGAAAATATACTCTGAGCTTTTTCTGCAAATATTAGGTGGACACTTGACTTACCAAAAAGAAACCAAAACAAAACAAGATGCAATGTCATTAATAACTGGATAAAAAATTATTGATTAGTAAAGCTAAGAATAGAAGTTAGTAACGCAAAGTTTAAAAAATATGGTGTATCAAAAGTGTAAATGAGAAGGTATTGGTAAGATAATGGTATTTCAAGTCTGTTGTATTTAGTGTGATTATGCAGGGAGTGGGAGTAATTCTTTTTTTTTCTTTCTTTTTTTGTCACAGTTCCAGCTTTAGTCTGCCAGCACCAAGGTGAAGTGTGATTGGATTGGTTTTGCTGGCAAACTTCAGCTGGAATGGGAGATATTCACAGGCAAGCATTGAGTTGTGAAGGGTGCCAGCATATTCATATGGAGAACTTCCAAGTTTTAGACAAGGCATTTAAAAACATTTTGGCAAAAACTAATGAATCTTGAACTGTTTGATTAAAATTCCTCCCTCAGTTTTGATGTCCTATCTCTAGTGCAGGGCATTCTCTAAAAGTACTCAGGGAAGCCTGGCTGTGGGTTATATATGTGTGTACAGGGTTAGGATGGATGATAGAGCATACTGCTAGGTCAAAATAATAATAGTAAAAGTCAGGGCAATAGCAGTACTCTATTTCCAGATTCCAGATGCTAACCAAGATGTGTGTGAAGTGAGCAATGTCAGGAAGAGGTTTCTTTTTCTTCTAAACTAATAACAAAAACCCCAAGTGCAAAATTGTCTTTACAGGAAGCAATACTGGATAACCACAACTGTAAAAGTATAGGATATGAAAGAAGGGAGATGATGATTAATAAAGTACATCACAGAGAGGAAAGACTGAATCACAAACTGACAAGAATGGAATGCAAGAGAACTGAGAAAATCAGAGGACTCGCTGCTTTAGCTGCAGCTATTTCTAATGAAAATTATTTATCTAAAAACACCATGTTGTATATTACAACGGATGATTCATAAACCTGTCTTACACAAGGGAACTAGGTGGATACAGGGTAGGTTACATTGCAGCAGCAGTCATCTACAAAGACCCCCTGTGCAGTAAGCACTTGAGGTGTAAAGCCAGTATTCAGTGTGGTAAACCAAAGCTTACAGAATCCCTCTTCTTGAATGTATTTCAGTTCTTTTGTTCCTTTCTTTTCTCCCCCAAGGTTTCTCCTGGACAGCTTACGAAAAAATACAGTTCATGCTCAACAATATTTATAGATGACAGCACCGTCAGTCAGCCTAACCTTAGAAGCACAATAAAGTGGTAAGAACTGTTTGTCATCAGCGAGGGGCTGAGTGGCACTGTAAGGTTTATTTGGGATTTTTGGGTGTCCTGTCTGTTCCAAAACCAGTTGTGCACTTGACTGAGAGAAGGACAGCGCTGCTTCTTCAGGTCGGTCATGGAAGGGGTGTAGAGGTCTGGTAATTATGACTGCTGGAGTGAGCTTTTGTTTTAGTACTGTCGTATTTCAAAGAAGTTCTCATCGTGCACTTGAGGTAGTGCAGAAGTGTGTCAGCACTTGTGTGCTGGGGGGAGGGGGGGAGTTCAATTCACATTGAAAGCCAAATCCAGAAATTCTTCATCTGGGAAAACTTAAAATGGGTTTTGTATGGAGTTGCAGGAAAAGTTGCAGGGCTGTGTTTGCTACTTGCCAGTGGAGTTAGTCTGCCCTCTAGTTGTGAAAAACAACGTGTTGCTGACTTGGGTTTTAGTTCTAGCCTTTCTCCTTTTTCTTGAGGTATTTGTTATTGTAGTAGGTGATAACTGTGTAGCTGCCTCGATTCTCCAGTGTAAATGGCTGTTTGACCTGTTTTTTCGTGTTCCAGAAAGACAGTTGTTAGCACTTAGACCATACCAGCTGAGAGTTGAGAAAAGTTTACCATGCTTGAGGGGAAAGGAGGGCTGACCAGATTGAGTCCCAGAAGGCTTCACTCTTTTAACAGCATAGTAGAGTTTGGAAATGTATAAGTTGATTCGTCACTTTCAAACAAAGTGTGTCACTTCTTTTCTAGAGAAGCAAAAACCTAAAAAATTATGCTTGTGCCATTTTGAAGTGGTGTACAGTTGCCAACAGATCAGAGCTTTCTTGTGATAGGTTCCTGTGATGGCAGTGTTGTTGTTGTAAAAAACCTGAAATTTAGCCACAGTAGATGAGCATTAATATGTGAAATCTATTGCCTCACTTAGCAGAGACTGAAATCTGATCTTGTCCACTTCTTGGATTATGCTGGCATAGTATCATCTTTATTATTCTCTTTTTCAGACAGTTCCCAAATTACACAACCGGGCATACAGAGTTAAAACATCAGGAGAATCTCTACAACAGTATATGTAACATCAAATAGAACTTATATTTTAGTTGGGAATACCCCACATTTCCACTTATATTACCTAATCAGGAAATGAAAGTATATATTTAAAATGTTGCTTAACATTTCTTTTGTTGCATAAATATCTGTACAATGAATGTAAAAGTAGTTTAGCTAGCAAATTTGATTTAGCCAGTTTCTTTCCAGACGGTTAAACATCAGAAATGAGACACAGAGTACTTGAGAATGTGAAAGGAAGCCTGTACAAAATAGATTTGTAATATTTTGCCCTGAATGACAGCTTTTGCAGTGGAATAGTGTGCATGGAATATGTTTTGTTAAATCTTCTTTTTCTTTCTTTCTCTTTTTTAGTGTAACATTAGCAATATTCTACCATATAAAGAACAGGTGAGTGAACTCTTCCTTTGGTGAAATATAACTTTCTTTTTGAGCCAGGGATACAGAATTGTGGAATCATTACGGCTGGAAAAAACCTCCTAGATCATTGAGTCAAATATGATCTGGTGAAACTTAAAGGAGCTGAAAAAACTGGCACTTTATGCTATATCTGCTTCCTCTTTGTCCCCTGTCCTGAGCTGCTGTGGAAGGGTCAGTAATACACCCATCCAAACATCAAAACAGGGAGTGAAAAAAACACACTTAACTCATAACAAATCAGCCTTTGGCCTTTGTTTAGCTTTTCCTGCATACAGAGGTACAGATTAGTTTTGATGGGTGAAGGAAGTCTGTTCCATGTACATATAACCCTTGCCATTATAGCTAGTTACAGCATATGCTTCAGAATTACAGCTGACTTTTTGAAGTAAATGCTATTAGCGAGACAGTTCCACATTTTAAGGGAGAACTGTACTAAGCATAATACAAGAACATGGATAGCTGTTCTTTGTTTAGCATCTTAAATATTCAGTTGTAAGGTCTCATCATTAAAGGCTTTGCAAAAATATCTCATTTTAGGAAAAGCTGAACTATAAAATATGTCCCTTTATCCTCTTTGAAGAACAATAATTTTTAGTAGGGCATACCAGTACCAGTTAACTCTTGTTGCTAAACCAGAGATTTTTGTTTTGTAGAGATTCTGACAGATCATTGGATATTTTTGATGAAAAATCTCATCCTCTCACAGTAAGTGTAACTTTCTGATCCTTTGAATGTGTATCAATATACACCTTGATTTGTATTGTATAAGTCAGAAAAATGTATTAGCACCAGGTCACAATCAAATTGATCTTAAATTTTACCTTTATATATAATATACAGAGCAAATAATGACTTTTGATATCAGCTAAATCACAAACTGAACCCAGTCTTTTTAAATGCTGCAAAGTAAGTTTGGTTTTCTATGCTTTGACTGTAAAGAGAAAGCAGCATGTGCCCAGTTCTTCCATATTCCATATCTGAAGTTTCTTGTCTCTCTCTTTTCTTCCCTTCTTTAATACTACTTTAATTACCAGTCTCTCCTATTTATTTAGGAAGACATGGTTAGTAGGTATGTGCCTACCTTTTAATGACTGCAAACAGGGGAACATAATATTTGAAGCATCACTTGAAGTAGGTGACAGCGACTTTGGTCTTTAAAAAACCTGAAGGGCAACATTTTAAAGCAAATACGCCTAAGGCTGCTCGCAGTAACAGCTAGGAGCAATTCAGCAATAAACAATTTTAATGTGACTGATCCTGGTACACCTTTTTAGACAATCTGTAAGATGCGAAACCTCAGAGTACAGGCAAGTTCAAGACTGGAGCGTGTGCTTTTCACATCCAGTTTGAGCACTCCTAGCTTAAAGCCTGTCCTACAGAACCACTTCCCTTGTTTTTCACTTGAAATTAACTTAGCAAAGCTCTAGTGGCTTTAACAATTCAATTTGCTCTGGGACTTACCTGAGTGAACGCAGTTCAACCTATCTCACAGATTTGGCTTGTTAATAAACACTTTCTAATGAACAATTTAGTATTTTAAAAAAACCCAAACAACTTCAGGACAAGAGCTGTATTGAAGATTTCTTGTATGGACTGTAGCACTTCAAAAGGAAAAGTGTGGTCCAGAACTATTTTAAATGCCCAAATCTGTTGTTTTCCATTGAAAATTATTTATGTAAGATGAACTCCATCAGACAATTTCTTTATTTAACAACCTGACATCCTTTGATCTTTTCATATAGCCTAGCTCCTATTTAATGAGAGGAAAATCATTGTGTCCTTTAGGGAACACTTAAAGGTCTTTTTTATCTTGGTGCAGCATACAGACAGAAATAGAGTTATGGCTGATTGTCATACTTCTGAGGGGAAAGGCACAGATGGCTTGTTAGTTTCGATAGCAATGGCGTTTTGCCTGGGTACCTACTGTTCCTTTAAAAAGGTTAATTAGCTGGAAGAAATCTCTGAACACCTTGTCTTCCAAAGATGCAGTCACAAGCAGTTCAAACCCAGGCTCTGTTGACCCTAATGTGACCCAGTTACCAGTATCATGGGGTTTAGTCACAAATACCAGTCTCAGTGCCTTCCTCCTCAGTTCCAGTCAGCAGAACTGTACTTCCAGATGTGCTTTTGTACTGCTGGTAGCACAGGAGGGGTCCTACTCATGTTATTCCTAATGTTGCATGCCCACCCTGCAGAGGTAGCTGCCACTGGTTAGTGGTGTATTTGAAAGCTGTGTGGAGAGTACAAAGTTAACTTACCTCTGCATTTTACTTGACACTGCTACCTGGCTTTTTTAAACTACAAAACACAGGAAAATGCTTGCTGCTTTGCTTACCTTACAGCTACTTGTTTAATGTCAGGCAGGTATGATGTTCTCAGCTACTGTCTTTACCATACTATAGGTCTACCTTGGACTGTAGATAGAAATCAGGTATCAGTCTTGCAGAACCAGTGTGCAAAGTTGGAGCTCTTGAAGTTTCATCCCTCCAGGAAGAGTGCTGAATATCACAGTGTCTCTCAAACACTCATATAAGAATTGCTTTTACAGACTGTTTATTTCTGAGCTTTTCTTCTCCCCTGTATTTAGAAACAGTTTAGCACTGTGTCAGTTAAATCTACCTGTTCATTAGTTTTGTTGTCTTTCTGGAGTCTCTCAAGGATGAGTCCTATGAAGACAGTGTAAATTACCTTCCAGTTCTACCTGTGACAGAATTATTGCCATGTGTTCTTCAGCTCTTCCTCAGCTGGAAGAGGAATCTTGTGAAGTCTCTTAATTGCCTTTTGAAGAGCCAGTGTTTCCCTGATGTGTATATACATGTGATTTTCTTGCAGGAGGAAGACTCCTTTTTTTTTTTTTTACATCTCTTTCAGTCTGTAAAATGTTCTATGGACAATAGTAAGCACCTGCAATAATGATGGTAGTTCATACTCTTTCCCATTAGCCTTACAGATCAAAAAAATGTTCAAAACAAAGATACCAGCTACAGCTATTGTGTTTTGTTTGGAATTTTTGTGATATTGCAGGGTGGCTTCTTTCAGTATAATTTTGTTCTGTCTCTGTGACAGAAAAGGGTTGTATACACTTTGGTGAGAAGAAATAACCATGTGTGGCTGTTCTCTAGGGTCAGTATTAAATAAGACAGATTTTCAGTAATTCAGAGAACTTTCTTTCAGCGGGAAGAAGTTCCAGATGACTACTACAAGCATGACCCTGATCACAAGCACATATACCGGTTTGTCCGGACACTTTTCAGTGCTGCACAGCTGACAGCTGAATGTGCAATAGTGACACTGGTAAGAGATGCCTCATTTCTGAAATTTGAGCTTTTGGAACACTTTCCCTCCCTCCTCAATAAGTGAACTGGGCTGACTTTTAAATAGTTACAGTATCTCATGAAACCCTGTTAATGAAGACACAGAACAAGTGAGTTCATTAGAGATTTCTAAGTAGTCACAGAATTGATTAACTAAAAAGGAACTTACCTTTTCTGTATATGTATATGTAATGCTTAATTACTTGTCCAGTCAAAAACTGCTTGTTCCATAATATATATTCGCTGAAGGAGCTTGAGAAGAGCAGAACAGCAGGGCACTGTAAACAGTGGGATGTAATAAGATCAGACTCAAAGATATCTTTTATTTCAGTTGTGTGGAGGGGAAAGTGTGAGTTCTGAGATCATATTAACCATAACAGTGCAAGTAATACTGCCTTAAGGGGATTAATCCTATAGGAACTCTAGGAGATGAACTTTCTCATTATATCCCTCAATCATTGCCACCTTTCTATTAAACTTTTTTTTTTAAATTAAACTGAAGAGGCTACAACTTTTTTTCCCCAGGTGACACGGAGATACTTAGAACCTAAGGACAAGATAATAATCTCATTACAGTTTGTTGTTTGATTTCAGAAAGCATGATGGATATAAAAAAATTGTCAACAGTATTGATTTTATATATATATACATATATATGTGTGTGTATATGAAGGGAAATAAAAACCCCACAACTTATATAATTGCTACATTAGACAGTCTCTTAAACTGCGCTTTGTTGCACACTAGATTTCAGTCTTCATTGTGTCTTCTTTCTGAAAAACAGTGTGAAAGGAGAACAGAACTGTCACCAAAAGACAATGTAGCAATTAAGCAAACTTAGCTTGAAGGACTGTCTTCAATATGGAAATGAGTAATTAAAAAGGCTGGATAGTTAGAGCTATTGAAACTCAAGGTTTTTGCTTTTCCAAAGACAGGCAAGCAATTTTGACAGAACAAGATGACAGCTAACCCTAGGCAAACTAGCTGAAGTATTTACAAAATACGGAGTTAGTTTTTAAAGTTTTTTTACCACTAGATGGCCCTGTTATTATAGGAACACCTTTAGGCCATTTGAGGGCTACAAGCAAAGGATGGGAAGAAAGTGTGAGGAGATCTCAGTGACAAAGATTAAGCCTGCCCTTAGACCTTAGTAGGTGCAGCTTCCTGTACCCACTTGTTAATCTGAGGTTTCATTAGAACCGTGGATTTAGGTGAGGGAATAGAACATTAAAAACGATCTGTATTCAACTTTGAAAATGAAAATTACTTGTTACGTGGATCATTATAGGACTGTGAAATAGTAAAAAACTTTAAAGGAAGGGACAGATTTGACATCCTGGAGTTGGTTTGAGATTTCATGGGAGGAATGAGTAAAAGACCAAGACACATCTTTGGACTTGTGTATCTTTCTAAGGAGTTGTTGATGTAGATGAAGGGACCAAAGACTTCTTTACAGGGTAAAATAGAAATAGCACTAGAACACCTTTTGTTGTGGAAAGATAGCGATTAACACATCTTTGTCCCATCACTAGAGATCACAGCACAGGTTTTTAGCACTTCCTGTTCAGCTACAAGTGCTGAACCTTAACCATGATGAAAGGCTAAAGTGATGTTGAGTGATTTGCTGTCCCACATAGGCCCTAATGAGAACCTGTGTGGGATGTGTGACACACTGACAGAACAAGCTGTAGCAGTGTTACCCTGAAACAGCAATTGCTGATAGAAATGAACAGGACTGATACTTCACTATCTTTATTGTATACCCTGGTGGTCCAGTTCTTGTGTTATAATAAAAAAGGAACCTGTAACTCCTGAAAATTTGGATTCTTAAGTGTAAGTAGGAATCATGAATACTTATTTTGACACACTTAATGGTAATAAATAGTCATATTGGACTGGCATGTTTGCTTCTCAGAACTCAGCTCCAGGTCTTAATTACACACATTGAAAAAAAAATGCAGTTGTTGGAGTTTTGTTGTTTGGTTTTTTAACTTCTTTCTATAGGTTTATTTGGAAAGGCTTTTAACCTATGCAGAGATTGACATATGTCCTAGTAACTGGAAGAGGATAGTCCTTGGAGCTATTCTGCTGGCTTCTAAAGTCTGGGATGATCAGGCTGTGTGGAATGTGGATTATTGCCAAATACTGAAGGACATTACTGTTGAGGACATGTAAGTTGCAAGGTTTGGCTAATTTACAGTGGTGGGGTTTTTTGGGGGGTGGGGGGTGTTCGTGGTGGTTTTTTGTTTGTACGTGGGCTTTTTTAATGGTACTTGGTGTGATCATACTGAAAAATGTCTGTCTCTGTTGCTATGATATATGTTCATGGTGTATATCTGGTGTCTGGCCTAGTTCCCTTTTTTAACTCAAGAAACTTTGGATGATTACCCTACTTTGAGACAAGTCTGTGCTAATAATTCTAATGACTTGGGTGAGCAACTTTGAAGTTAGTTTTCTTTACCTTCTTTCTCACAGTGATGAGCCATGGAACTAAAGTGCCCAATTTATAGTCTTATCAAAAGATTTGTTTTGGAAGGAAAAAAGTGAACTAAATTTGTTCCCGGCCTTTTCTGTTTTAGAACTTGAAAAATGGCAAGGTAAACTCTAACTTGTGCCTTATGTGTGTGCTCGTGTATCCAGCTAAGGCCTAGATATCTGAAGGTGTGAATTCCTAGCTGCTGCTGCTGCTGACAGGTGTTGTTTGTGTGGGTATCTGTGGTTGCATGTGTTAAACACAGCTACTGCTACAGCTTATCCTCTTTGGCAGAGTTCTTAGACATGCCTACAATGCTGAGAACAAAATCCTCAGTCTTACAACTGCTTGTTTATGTAAGGCTGTTCCTTGGATATATTTTTGTCTTGGATGTAGATTTCAGTTTTTCAGAAATTTTGAATCTGCTGTCTTTTCTTGGTGCACTCAGATTTAATCCCTACAGATTTCGCAGTACTGGAAGATGTTCATCCTTGTGGCTCCAGGCTCGTGCCATGGGCTGGAGGTGTGTTTATGTGGAGTATATTTGGCCCATTAGGTGTTCTGTTAAATTCCTTCTCATAAAGCTCTATCTAAGAGCTTTGAAATGTCAACATTATTGTTTTAATTCTATTTGGCAGCTTGTTCCCCTATTATTGCTTGTTCCAGTATTATTATCACAGTGGTAGAAATGCTACAAGGCCAGCTTAAAACACTAGGCTTTCTGGCTGTAGTAAATCTGGCTGTAGTGTGTGTTTGAGTTTTATCACACTGCTGTGCCCTGAGCATGTGTCCTGGCCTGTGTAGTAAGAGCCAGTCCTAGCACAGGAGCAGACTGAGGTGGTGGAGTTTTGCACACAGCAGTGAGAGGCTCCCTGTGTGATGGGAGAGTCTGCTCTTGCCCCAAGCTCTTTTCCCTGGATTCAACCCAAAGCTAATGTTTAAAATACAGTAATTATTCATTTGGGAGGAATACCTAGTTTTCTTCCTTTTAGGTTGGGGGTGGCATTTCTAAAATTGAGGGACTTTTCTCCACCAAAACAATTTTTATTATTCAAGTTATTTCACATGTCAAACAACAACAGTGAATGCAGTTATTTGTTTTATACATACCCCTTGCCTGGGAGTTCTTTGTCTCAAAATGCAGGACTGTGCCAGCCCTGCTTTCAGGAAAGCATAATTAGTGATTTTATACAATGTACATCTTCACTCAATCTGGCCTGGAGTGCTCATCTATCTGAGGAACATACTTGAAGCATTGCTGCAAATAACTCTGAGATGGCTGAAGTGGGGTCAGCGAAGAAAGGAGTGCTGGAGTATACATCTTGCTCTTTTTGATGTCTCCTCTTCTAGCCCTATTTGGAACAAATCAAATTGATAGCACTGGAAATATCTGTAACAAGCAGGATGTTTATTCTCTATTGCTGATGCTGGGTCTCCTGAAATTGTCAGTACTTCCATTTTCAAAGCAGTGATGATGGTAAGGAAAATAGATGGAATTTAGGTATGTTCTTTCCTCCCAATTTGAAGATGGGATTTTTGTAATCCCATCTCATTTGAAGTGACTTAGACCTTTGGATTTAGGTACAGGCAGGAACTGTTCAACCACTTCCTCGACAGTGGTCGAGGGTGCTCATCCCAGGCTCTGCACTGCTGCAGCTTGGCAGACTTCACTGCTCCTTGGTTGGATAACATCACCATAATAGGGACCTTGGAAAACTGCCTAAAATAGTCAGGAAAATTATTTTAAGTTTAGAAGTTTACTTTCAGTTAATAGTTGGTGCTATAGTTAATTGTCAGATTTAGTAGTTCCAGTACTTTTTTAAACCAGTAATTTGATAGTAAGTATTAGCTATTTGAAATACAAGTGTTAGTGAGAGAAAATCAGCAAAGGATTTCAGGCACAACTGCATTCTAATGTTGATGATGGCTGGTGATGCTGCCAAAAAATTCACCTAAAATCCCAGCAGCTCCCCAGCTAAAGATCGCTTGGCAGTACTCTACCAAGGTCGCTCCCTGGGTGGGCCATTCTTGTGCAGTAAAGGCCTATCTGCAAGAACTGGTGGCAAGTTTTGTTTGTGTACTTTCTGTGAATTTTCCTCTTGGCTGTGTGGATCTAGAATGACCTCACTAACCTGCTAGACACCCTTGTTGAGCCACTGCAAGCCGAGCAAGGGAGCTACACTGCTCTGGAACTGGCAAAATGTCGTATGTCTGATTCAGTGCACCCAATTTGCAAATCTCGAGAGTGTGTGTGTGTGTGTGTGTGTGTGTGTAGAAGCCAGGCACCTCTTCTGAAGGCAGTGTAGGTGCATCTCCTCCCCAGCAAATACTCCTTACTGCTCGGGACACGTGCTGGCAGCCCCACCCCACAGCTCCATTGGCAGCGGGAGCTGGGTGGCTCTTCCAGAAACTGCCAGCAGGTCACAGGTTGTGAAGGGATACATGGTGCAGGCCTGGCAACTGGCAGATGTGCTCATTTGTCTTAGCCTCTTCCTACTCAAAGCGAGTAAAGTGTTCATCTTATTTTTTCTATCACAAGCCCTTTTTTATGTGACCAAAACACAGGTGGTGGTTATTTTTAGTGAAAAGAGTTTTTCTTTGGGGTTTTGGGAGGTTGGGTTTTTTTGTTTTGTTTTACTTATTTCTAATGGTGGAAAAAAAATCAAAGGAAATTAAATTGATATTTGGAAGTCATCCTTTGTCAGAACTTGCTTGCTTTGATGAGAGCAAATCCATAATCACTGAAAAATTAACTGTGCAGCTGCTAATCTTGCCATGATTGTTTGTAAGGGGACACATGCTGTTCACTCTTTAGGCTACATATATTTGTAAATAAGGCACAGAAAACACATGGGCATTATCCTTACCCAGGTTTTAAACCACTGTTAATAGACTTGTTAATCCAATGAAGAATTGTATTTTTACAGAATTAAAATGTATTAGCCTAGTGAGTTCAAAAGGGGAAGTGAAGAGCATTTATTCAACAGGGTAAATCAAGCTCTGATCAGCTGATCATCAAAACATTATCTGATTTACATTTCTATAGGCTTATGACCATATGAACAGGAAATTAATTTTGGCACTAGGTTCAATGATACTCAAGTCCACTATGCCAGAAACAAGCACAAAGCTGCTATTCATATTGAGACCCGCCATCCAGTACAGGACAACCTGGATGATTCCTTGATTTATTTGCCCCCCTTTGATAGGTAGAGCGTCCATTTTGAAAGCTCCCAAAAAGCAGTAACAACCTTGGCACTGACTTTGTGCAGCTTACCTTATGGTGTTATCACAGTTGGCCTACACAGCTGCTAAATTCTCTTGAGACGGGTCTGCTACCAGTAGGAACAATTGTTGAGTTAGTGTTGAACTGAATTGCTTGTTTTGGGTACCACCAGTTTCTTTTTAGGTTAATTTGTAAAACGTTGTTTTTTCTCTATAGAACATCTCTGCTTCAGCTGACCACAGTACAGTAGCTGAAGCAGCCTTTTTCATGTCATGGCACTCTCCCCGCTTTCCTCCAAGTATTTTGCCCAGTGAAAACAGACAAGAGAGTAAAAACTGGACAGTACCCTTTGACACAGTACTTTGTTATCCTTCCTAATGCTATTGAGGAAAAAATTCCTTCTCCCACCTAATGCTGCTTATTTATTTATTTATTGGAGATGAATCCATGTTGCTTCAAGAGGCTTTTTTCTGTGAGATAATAGCAGCAGCTCTTCATAGATCCATTTGTTGCCGTGGTGATCTGCCTACTCCTTTTGTTAGTCCGCCTCTACTTCAATAAACCCCCTTCCTGTTATCAGCCTGGTGAAAATGTCTGCAAGTTCTTCAGAGCTAATAAACAGCATACATCATTCCTTTCATCTGATCACTATAGTGTGGGGCCGTATGAGAGTGAGAATGGCGCATGAATTGTACAGCTGCACTAATGGAACTCCGAAGAATGAACCTCCCCCGTCAGCCGAGTGAGTGCATGACAGGGCACTACCTTCCTCTCCGAGCCGGAGGTGCCAGGACTCAAAAGCTGCACCTTGTTTTGAGCACCAGGGAATGACCTGTCTCTCAAAACTAATAATGCAGAGCTCTCGATGACTATTTCAGAGTTGCTGGTTTTAAAACAAGCTTGAGATCTCTTCAGTGTTTTCAGCCAGCTAAAACTATCTTTTTTTCCCCTTTGTGTTCTGTCCCTTATGCCTCCTAGGAACGAGATGGAAAGACACTTCTTGGAGCTACTGCAGTTTAATATCAATGTTCCTGCCAGTGTTTACGCCAAATACTACTTTGATCTTCGCTCTCTAGCAGATGACAATAACCTGAGCTTTCTGCTGGAGCCTCTCAGTAAAGAGAGAGCACAGAAGCTGGAGGTAATGCTCTGAGAGTGGCTGAGCAGGGGACTCTGTCTGTATGTGTAGTAAGAGCATCTGTTGCTAATCATGTTAAGTGGTGGTTAGAAAAAGTAAAAAGCTTTTAGATTAGTGTATTACAGGGTAATTTAACCCCTTTATAACTACAGTTAGCATGTCTAAAACCATGCCTGGGCTAAGCTAGTATTCTGAGGAAAGGAAGGGTTTCAGAAGAGATTACAGAAGTCCCGCAGATCGCAAAATAAAATGGATATTATTTTGGGAACCATAGCTCAGCTAGGCTACTTACGATTGAAAGGATTAGTGTCATATGTAATGGATTGTCTGTCCTTCCCTAGTCACAGTCTGTATTCCAAGCACCTAGAGACAGTCACACTCAGCCCTTTCTAAATACTACCAGCTGAAGGTTTCCCACTGCATCCCACTGCACAGCTGCTTTTAGAGGGAGCACTCTTACTGCTCTCATGGTTTAATAAACCATTTGTCTCGGGACAGCTGCAGAAAAAATATGCTTCTTTTCCTAACTTGTAGAACCTCACCTTTCCAAAGAAATGTTGCTTTAAGATAAACTTTTGGAATAGCCTCTTCTTGGGAATCCTTCAGAATGCCCAGAGGAATGTAAATGCAGATAACTGGCCCTTTCTGCTCGATGGGGAAGGCTGCCCTTCTGTGAGTCCCTGCTGCCTTCTTGGTGTGAAGGCGCATTTTAAAAAACTTGAACTTTTGCAGAGTCAGTCTTCCTAGCTGATGGAGATGTCTAAGACATTTTGAAAATTACCTGGGTTCCCAGGGAAATTTTCTTGTTGGATCAATGCAACCTTTCATCTGTCCAGGTTTAATTGATGACTCTGCATGTTATTTTGTTGACCTTTCAACAAAGGCATTACCACAGGCCCTGTGTACACTGATACCATAGCCCCTTTCAAGAGGGTTGTGCTACGGTATTCTTGGCTTATATTGTTCTGTTGTCCACCCCCAATAATTCTGCCAAGTCCTAGGGTTTTTTATTTTGTCCCAGAAGTGGCTGAACTTTGGAAATAAGTGTGATCCCTCCTGGTCTTTTGGAATGATAGGTATGATATGCCTATGAATTCCTCTATTTAAAGTTAAGCAGTGCAACTCTTCTGCTTTGTCTCACCCTTGTTACTTGCACTTTAAGCTAACACTGTCACTAATTGTAAATGTGGTTGTAGGGCAGTTCATAGTCCACAGGAAATTGTTTACTGAACTGCTCAGTGCCCAGGCATAAGTGGATGATTTACAGATTGTGAGCCTGTTTTGTTTCTTCTTTCTTAGCATTTGGGGGCTTGGTATTTAAAATCACAGTAATTTTCAGTACAGTATGTGATTTGCCCTAATGTACTTACTTATGCATCTCTATAGGACATTTTGGGATTTGATTCTAAAATGTGATAAATATTTAAACCATTTGCTAAAATTTTTAATTCCACCTTTTGGTTTGAAGCACATGAGCAGTTGATAGAGCCTGTATAAAGTGGTGAATTAGTGAATTCCAGGGACTGAAAACTGATTTACACCATATGGGCAGCTGGGGCTAAATATGTCAACACAGGTTGCTTTATGATTGATGTGCCAGCATTAAAGCAGGATGGAGAGTCTGTCTGGTCTTGCAGCAGGAGCTCATGCCGCCAGTATCTCAAAGAATGCCACTCTTGAGCCAAATGCATGCCTCCAGAAGGTCGGCAGGAATAAATGTAAATAATTATTTTAAAACACACTTAGAACTTTATTCATGCTCAGAGTGCTTTTCACCTTTTGAACTTCCAGAACATAGGGCTGTGCTGAATGGGTGCTGCCTTAAAGGGAAGGTGTAGGCTTGTAGCTGATTGCAGGACTCTGAGAGTTCATCTGGTGATAGGTAGTAAATTATTAATGGAAGTAAATGTTCAGGACTGACATTCAGTTCAGCCTTTTAATACAGGTATCCTTATTAATTTGCATTGATAATGCCTGAAGGCTCCAATCAGAAATAGGCCTTGCAGGGGAGGACACCCTGTTTTTCGGACAATTGTGTTATTAGGATTTTAAATAAAAATTTGTTACTAGAATAGCTGCATCAGAATAAAGGCCTCTTGACTAGCTAGATGAACATGACAGAGGCAAGCCAATAAATGGATGAAAAAGCAGTTTAGCAGTTAAACACTAGGATGTCCGCATGTGCTAGTATTTAATTGCTGTAATAAAGTGCCATGGCTGCCCTCCCTTCTCAGACCTCTTCCAGGACATGATCGTGTGGGTGATCCTGGGAAGACCATATTGGGGTAAGGGTGTAGAGAAGGTAAAGGCAAAACAGACATCGTAGTAGAACTTCATTTCCTAGGCTCACTTTTACTGAGTGGCCAAAGGCAAGATGCCTGAGGGAGTGCAAAGACCTTTTTAAGTTGAACCTTTTTCTCATAGAAATGCCTGTGCACATACCTGTGCACTGTTAAAATAGAGGGGTTTGTGCTGCTGTGTACACCAGACCCAGCTACCAGGTGCAGTTTTCAACACAACTACCTCAAACTTTTAAGTCTGAAATGGATCCAAGTTTTCCATTAGATAGTGAGACTAGTAAAAGAAAGGAGATAGTTATGGAAACCACTCTCCTTCTTTAGGTCTTACTTTCTGATGGCTGGGGTTCATGTTAGCTGGGGACAGACCCCTTTAATATTTTCCCTCCAGAGTAGTTCTTCGCAGCATCACTGCTGCAGAGCACCTGTGCTGTTGGTATTACAGTTGTAAAACCTCCCTTGAAATGTTTGAACTTTTCTAATGTGTACTTTTCATTTTGTCTCTAAACGTGGTATTCAGGCTATCTCCCGGCTGTGTGAAGACAAATACAAAGACTTGTCAAAAGCTGCTATGAGACGATCTTTCAGTGCTGATAACTTAGTTGGTATCCGCCGTTCTAATGCCATCCTCTCCTGAGGAGAGAGAAAAGTGCAGCACCATGAACCAGCATCCATATGAATCGGAGGAATACCACCACTCCATGCACACAAGCCAGCAGTGATGGTGTCTTCCAGCAAGAGGAGGAGAGGAAGGTAAATTAGCCAAGAGAGCCCAGAGCTTGAGGAGCATACTTGGTGCAAAAATCAAGATCTTTGTCAAACCAACTCTCTCCTCCTTCTAATGTATCCAGAGGTGCAAAAACAAACTTATCTCCTTCTCTCTCCCACAGATGTTTGCTTACTATGTAGGCCTATAGCTGTGAACTCCTGAGGTTTTTAATAATAAGTAGTTTTAAATTTTAGAATTTAAACACTAACCACATGACTATAGTTACAATGTTCTTCCCTCCTCTCCCCTGTAATCCAGAGTCCACTGCATTTGTATTTCAGGTCAATGCAGTGTTAACAAAAACAACACAAAACATGGGACTCTTAAAGTATAAAGCCACTCTGGAGCTGAAAACAGTAGCATAGACACGTGTTGATGGTTTTTCCCTGGTTTGGCTACTAAAAGCTGCTATTATTGGTGATGTGTTCATGCCAAGAAGCTGCCCAGCAGGAAGGAATTCCAACTCTGCACCCACAACTTCACTCCAGTAGAGATTGTCAAAAGACTTTGAATGTTTTGACTGGGGGCAGAGATATGGTTTTATGTATTGTTAAAATGTATAGGGTCCATGCTGCATTTCTTGTGAATTATGGTGCTTCTCTCATTTTCTAATACTTATATTGCTCTGGAAGAGATGTAATCTGTGTATTTTTCTGAGGCATTGAATGAAAAAGTTGGTCTGGAAACATCATCACCATCCCAAACAGTGTAGCAATCCAGTGGTGAATGGCGTGTGTGCAGCACTGCTTCTCTGAGTTCTACTGCAGATCTCTTGTGCTATATACAGTGGAGTTCCTAAAGCTGATATTGTGCATCCATCTGGCTCTCCTCGGGTTTCAGTTTCCTAGGAGGGATTTACATTCATAATGAGACAATAATGAGTTTGAGAATCTTGGACTACCTAAGAAGGTAGATGAAAAAAATATTGTGTTCAATTGAGAATTATCAAAAAGCTTTCTACAAAACCTATTTTTTTTTCCCAAAATGAATTTTATCTTGTGCAACTGCTCTAGAGGCTTGGGGTTTGCTCTTTCTGAGACTTTGGAACAGCGCTTACTTTCAGGCTCTGAAACTGAACTCTAAACAGGATAAGTATTATTAGACTCTTCCTGTTACAAGTCTTTGTAGTATCTTCCCTTCTTGGATCCAAATAGGTTCTAGGCAGTGTGTCCTAGGAGCAGATTTCCCTCCAAATGGCATGGGTTTTGTGCACTTCCTCATACAGCCAAGGCCCAGAAACCTTCACTGAGTAACAAGTCCATGTGCCTTTGGGAGTGGGGCTGTCTGAGTGCCATCCTCAGTTTGGCTGCACTCAGCTGATAAAATGATGCATACAGCCTTTTGCAGTATGCAAATATGCCAGGCCCTGGCTCCCAAATCCATGGAACTTGGCACTTCAGGTATTGATCACTAGTTCAATTTTGAAAATAACACTACATCTTCAGGTGGTTTTCCTTTCTCATGTTTGTATTAAAAGAAAAGCTAATAAACTCTATTTTAATTAAAGTTAAATGTGAACGGTGTGTTCTGTACAGGTGTTGAATTCCATTGCTCCTCATGAGTATTTGGTGCTGTGCAGCTTCTCTCAAGTAGGAAGAAAAAGAAAAACCCCAGTGGTGTGTGTTAAGGCCCCTCCATTCCCCATATCAGCCCCTCACCTTCCTTTTATCCCAGTGAGTCGGGAATGTCTGGGAGCAGGCAGCAGGGGTCATGTGGCAGCTGTGAGTGGCGCTGGGCAGCCGGAGGCCTGGTGGGTGCAGTCCTGCGTGGCTGCCCAGCTGTTCCCACATGGCGTTTGGGCTGCTCAAATAACCACTCACTAACAGTTTCTTTGCACTTAAATGGCCTTTAAGGAGAGCCAGTCTCTCTGGAGGCGACCTGATGTTTTTTAAGTCCTCCCTTGAAGAGCAGTAAATTGGAAGCTACAAGTGACCACCTCCTGGATTGACTTGTGACCTAATTGCTAAGGAGCTTTGCTTCCCTCAGCACTGCCAGGTGCCTTCAATTGTGTGAGATCGGTCTGGTGCACTTGGCTGTGGGCTGGTGTGCTCACTGTGAGGGGCTCAGCAGAGACTGGGGGCACTCACTTCCCTTTTTTTGCCAAATGATCTTCCTGCTGATCTGGATGTCAGGTGAATGACAACCCAAGCTGATGGCTGCTTCTGCAATATATCCTGCAGGAGACTGCTGCTCCAAATTTAATTTTGCTTTGAATCTTACCTGGCTTTAGTTTTACTGTAGCCCAGAGCACATTCTCAATGGCATTTTGATCTGTTCAGCAGACACTAAACAGGCCTGAACTACAACTCGACTTCTTAAGAGAGAAAACGTCACAATTCCATTTAACGTTCTGGTCCCCCTGAAAGAGTTAGATTCTGGAAAACACAACTAGTGTATTTCTTGGCTAAACAATAAAAAATAAACCATACAACTCCCTTTTGAAGGAATGAGCAGAGATAGTGTTTCAGAAGGAATTATATTTAGGTGGTTCTGCAGGACAATGAACTGTGGGAGGGGGTACCCTCCAACTTGCACTATTCTTAATATATTGTCAGCACTTCTCTCAAAGAGGCAAAAGAAAAATTACCTTTGTGGTTAGAAAACTGGAATTACAGAGACTGTTACCTACCTCTGCTGCCAGGGAAGGGCAACCACCTAAAGAATCAGTGTACCTTGTTTTTCTTAACCCCACAGCGGAATAATATTTAATTTACATTGGGGTGACCGCTGCCTGCTTTCAGTTCCCCGTCTGGCACTAAATGCTGTTTGTAGAGACAATAGCTGTGCTGTGGTCCAGCAAGAGAAATGTGAGCACTAACAAGAATAACAGGAGCAGCACATTGGTGGTCAGCAGGGGCAGGAAGCCATGGAGGTGTTTGTGGGCCGCATGATGCCCTTGGGCTTCAGCAGCCCTTCCCCTTTGTGTACAGGGACTGTGTATTTTGTTTCCAAGGGAATTTTATGAGAACTACTTCACCATGGGTTTGGCAATTAAGAGGACAGGCACTTGAGGGAGGGAATAAATGTCAAGACCATTGCTTCTGGATAAGAGTAGAGGCATCAAGCATAACCTGAGTAAGCAGAAGAGGACAGAAGAGCAATTGAGGCAAAAGCTTGCACAAGGGGTTGGCAGGCATGCCCGGGGCAAGGTGAACTACTGAGTTCAGAGCTCAGCACTGGGCAGGCTGCAGCCCCTGTCCTGTGCTCGAATTTCCCACAGCACAGTAGTGCAAGAGCATTACACAGGACTGGCATTCCATATTGTTATCTGGGAAAACTACACTTGCGCCAAATAAGTTGTTTGACAACATAAAGTGAATTACAGGGTGCTGCCGAAGTGACTGTAGTGCACTCACTCACACCTACCCCCTCTCAACTGACTAGCTACCAAAAGAGCACTTACCTGGCTGAGCATGGTCCTGTTTGTTTTAGAATTAGAGAAGTCAGGCTGCCTTCATGGACAAGGCATTTTCTAGGTGAAATAACTTCTTGGGCTTCTGCTTTATAATATTAAAACCTATTTGAAAAGCCAGGTGGTCCCCATGCCATCCCAGCCTGAAACTGTGCTACGTTTGCACTGCTGAACCTCGAGGCTGGCCTAAGTTGACCAAGTGGAACATGGAAAGCACAGGAGAGACACGGCAGCACAAACATTAGGCTGGGCTGTGTGTGATCACGCAGGTGCTCACAGGAACAGTCCTGCAGGTGAGTCACACGGCTCCCTACAGGAAAGGCCCTTCCCTTGCTGGGAAACCGTGGCTTTAGGTAGGCGGTGCATGGCAGCGCTGCCAAACTCCTGTTTACTGAGGAGCTGAGGACACAACAGCTTCCTGGGAGGCAGCAATGACAAGGCTACCAGCAAGGTAATGGAAGCAGGCAGCAAGTGTCCACAACATGTTGGGAAGAATCTGATGCTGAAATGGTGCATGTCTCCTCTACACCCCAAAACTGTTGCCCTTCAAGTGATAGGATTAGCCTCAACAGTGTGTTTTGCCTGCACTTGAGCACGGGGGGAGGGGGGGGGGGGTGCAGATCCCTGAGGAATCAGGTGAGTCAAGCTGTGGGGCTGCTTCCAATAAGAGATCCTATCTAGTGGGACCTGGTGTGTGCCTACACACCTAACTAGATAGCAGAGTCCTGCACCATTAGTCACTGTGGAGCCAGCCTTAACCCCTTGCTCTCACTCCTAAAGTGCTCCTCCCAACAGGAGGGATTGCACAGCAGATGGCAACAAGAACACCCAAATTGGCACACAGCATCCTGCTTGGCTAAGAACTGTCATCTGCTTGGCCTGAAGAGTATCAAAGGGCACCTATTCAGGGCCTGATCTCAGCACAGGGCGAGGGACTGATACTGTGCAAACTGCAGAACGCCAATAAAAGTTGATAGTTAACCCTCTTTTACCAGCGAGGTGTGACCTTGGCCTGTCAGGGAAAGGTGCTGTCGGCGAGGTCATGGGCACAGCCAACAGCACAGCCAGCACAGCCCCGCTGGGGATGAACCCAGTGCAGATCCAGGCTGGGACCTCAGTGCCGTGGTGGGCCACAGCATGCCAGTGCTGAGGGCACGGGTGTGTGACATCCTCTGTGCCAAGGGCAGCCGTGCGTGGGGTTTGTGCACATGGAACATGCTATTCCTGTGCCACGCAAGTGTAGTTGCCTCACCAGTTCCCCATGATCCCCAGTAATAAGAACCCTGCACAGCCCCTGCACCACATGCCTCCCAGTCCCCCCCACAGCTCAGTTTTTAAGGTCATTAATATTCTAACAGAAGCAAAAGAAAAGAAAACAACACACACTGATTTTTTTTGTCCTCATAAATAACTAATCTTGATACTTCTCTTTGAATAAAATTTCTTCAGCTTTTCACAAAATATAGTACAGTAATTTAGACACTGAAAAGCATCAGTAACAAAAGAGGCAAAACCCGACATGTAAATTGGCTACAGCAGACAGGGCACACAGCAACAGCTCCTTCCCCACTCCTGCCACTTGTTGCTGAGAAGCCAGCAACTCAGACACGAGTTTGTATTACCCTACCAAAGGATCAAACTGAAATGCTCTCGCATTTTTCAACAGGCAACAGTTTGTAGTTAATCTTGGATCTCTTTACACAGTCAGTTGCACTTTGGAAAAAACAAAAACAACAAAATACCACCTTTGACATGGTTTTGTTCATTGTATTGCATGATGTGTGTTTAGCTGTATCTACAAAAGGCACTATAGAAAGAGAGGAGTCCAGCAAGGTGGACTGGAGCAGGTTGGAATCATTTAATGCCCTGGATTACAACACGAGACTATCCACAGCGTCTCTGTACCTGACCTGCCTCACTGCTGAGAACACACCTGTCCCTAACCCGTATCAAAGGTCACTACAGCTCCTATATGTACAAGCTGGGCTATAATACAAAAATTTACAGTCTGTATCACAACATGGTGCAATTCTGTCCACAATAAAGTACTGCAACACACTGGAGGGAGCGAGCCCTGTCACAAGAGTGCAGATATGTGCGGCTGAACAGTCCCTGCTGTGCCTTCAGTCCCTGCACTGTTGGCTCCTCTGGCCTGGAAGCCACAGAGACACTCATGTGGTACCTTGGCAGTACCTTTATCAAGAGATGTGCCACTTGAGTGTCTCCTCACTTCTCAGGCTTTGGTTTTAAAGTGAGGTGGAAACCTTTTTGACTGAAATGGTCCAAGGGTGTTCAGAACAGCCTCAGATCCTTGCAGTCCCGTGGGAGCAAAGCCAGCAGTTGTTCTCCAGTGCTTGAGCAGCCGGGTCACAGTGCCACGCTTGAAGGAGGGCAAAAAGGATTTGAGTAATGGCTGGACGGTTACACACTACTTAGGGCAGGGAAAAAAGAAATAAATTAAAAACTGGGTGCTTTCCCAAGTGGTCTGAAGCCAGAAGCAGCCACTTCTTGCCAGCTGTGCCTCACCCCATGCCACAGCTGGAGCCCCTTGCCCTTGCTCTGTTCGGTGACATTGACAACAGGGCCCCCCGCCATTATTCTACTTATCGACACCCAGCTGTCACCACTGCTTCATGCCAGGCACTGGTTCTGTCAGTGCTCAGCTGCTGCCTGATCTGGGGAAGGGAAGAAGGCTTGGGAAGTTGGAAGTAAAGAAGCACAAGCGTTTAGCTAAATTTTCCCAAATTAACTGCACACTCTCAAACCTGGCACTGTTTCCGGCAGACGCACAGCTTTGAAAAAAGGAGCAAGAAGTATTGAAGCCGACTGGCTGGAAAACCCAGCTGCTGCTCAGGAGACACAGCCTGGCTCAGAAACACGCCCCGTGCAGACACTACTCTCTGCAGGGATGCAACCCCCCTTTTAGGGTTGGTTGTGCCACGCTCAGCTGCTGTGCCACATGCCACAGCCGGCAAGCTGGTAGGCAGGGCACCAGGCTTGCTCACCTTGCCCCAGGTAACCCACACAGCACGAGGGAGACATGAGAAACTCATCCCACTGCAGAGGCAAGAGGCGCAGAGCAGCATCAGCCCCTTCCCAGAGCACACGGCAGCTCAGGAGAATGCTGCTCTTGGAGCCAGAGCTGGTGCTGCCCAGGGCTCCTTGTGAGCCCTGTGCTGGGACAGCAACCTCATCACCCACGGCTCTCCAGGGCTGCTCCATGGGCAGTGGAGCTGCCCATCACAAGGGATGAGCAGGGAGTCGCTTCCGCGGAGCTGAGCCCCACCAGCACCAGCTCCTGCCCGGCCCTGAGCCCCTTGCATGGAGGGGAGCTTGTACATGCTTGCCCAGGGCAGAAGGGACCATGGGGGTCCCCTGGTCCCCGCCTGCACTGCAGACAGTTGGGACCCTGTCCCTGCCTGCCTTGAGGGCTGCGTGACAGATCCTCTCCACGGCCCCTTCCTCCTGCACCGCCACCACCTGCGAAGCCCCCGGCCCGTGCAGCTCCTTCCCTCCCGCTCAGCCTGAGCTGCTGCCTGGGCGGGCCAGCGGCTGCCTCAGCCAGGGGCCCTCAGCCCTCTCCTCTGCAGTACACAGCTGTGCCTGGGGGCTCCGGGGGTCCCGGGGGCACCACTCTGGGGGCCCAGGGAGGCAGCCCCCTTGCCGGTTCTCCCCAGCCCCCTCACACCCTCCAGGCTCTGGTGAGCAGCTCAGTGCCAGTGCCAGCACCACCTGGGGTCGGGGGCCACCATCCACCCCGCCTGCTGCAGCTCTGCCCCTCAGCCTGGCACCAGCAAGACCTGCTCAGAGGCTTGTCGTGAGATACAAATTAATGCTCGAGGGATACCTGCCACCAGACTGGCCCACAGGCAGCAGCACCCCAGGACCCTAGCCAGGGTGTTGGACTCCCAAATGGCGTGTACATGGCGGTACCAGGCTCCAGGCGTCCCTGTCCCTCTGCCCCCACATCGCTGGCAGCACCTCTCCCTGCCCTGCCTGGGGCCGCAGCTGCTCCGTGACCCGTGGGCGCACACACTTGGTCCCAGGCAGCACTGCCACAGTGGAGCTGAGGGTGCCAGGGCTGGCCCAGCTCTCACTCCCTCTCCTGTGGCCTTTGCAACCCTCTCCTCCCTGTGGCTGGGGTCACTGAGGCTCCCTCTGGTCACACGTGGGACAGTGGGACCTGCTTGTGGTAGGAGGCCATGCTGGGCAGCACCGTCCTGCCCGCCAGCGCCGGGCTGGCCTCACCATACACAGAGGCGCCCACAGGCTTTCTAGCCCGGCAGCACCGGGCAGTGAAGCGCCTCCAGGACTCGAGTGTCTTCCCAGACCAGATCCAAACACCAGAGGTGATGCCCACCACAAGGCACATGAAGTACTTGAGCATGAAGACGGCATAGTCAGGCTTGGGGCGGTGAGGGTCCCCCGGGCAGGAGCAGTTCTGTGCCTGCTCCCACGCCTCCCGGTTGTGCTGCTCGTAGATGTAACAGGCGATGACGATGGTGGCGGGCACAGTGTAGAGCACGGTGAAGATGCCGATGCGGATCATCAGCTTCTCCAGCTTGTCAGTTTTGGTGCCGCCCTGCTTGATCACACTGCGGATGCGGAAGAGTGAGACAAAACCAGCCAGCAGGAAGAGGCTGCCAGTGAAGAGATAAACCACTAGTGGTGCCAACACAAAGCCCCGCAGGTTCTCCAGGCTCTGGTTGCCCACATAGCAAACCCCAGCCACCGGGTCACCATCCACGGAGCTGAGTGCCAGTACAGCAATGGATTTGGCGCTGGGGATGAGCCAGGCAGCCAGGTGGAAGTACTGTGAGTAGCCAGCAATGGCCTCATTGCCCCACTTCATGCCAGCTGCCAGGAACCAGGTGAGGGACAGGATGACCCACCAGATGGAGCTGGCCATGCCGAAAAAGTAGAGGAGAAGGAAAACCACGGTGCAGAGAGCAGGGCCCGTGGTCTCATAATGGATGTGGTGGTGCTCCGGGTTGCAAGCCACGTTGGCATGCCCTGCCACCAGACGCACGATGTAGCCCACAGAGACGAAGAGGTAGCAAGCAGAGAGAAAGATGATGGGGCGCTCAGGGTACTTGAAGCGCTCCATGTCAATAAGGAAGGTGGCCACAGTGGTAGAGGTGGAGAGGAAGCAGAGGATGGACCAGAGGCCGATCCAGAAGGTGGCGAAGGTCTTCTCATCCTGGGTAAAGTAGGGTTGGTAGCAGGGGATGGCACAGTTCAGTACCTTCCCAGTCCTGATGCGGTTGTACAGCGGATGGGACTCCTTGGAGATGGGGATCAGGGGCGCTTTGCACTTGCAAGTCTGACCACAGTCCAGCCCCGAGGGCCGCTGCCCATCGAGCGGTGTCAGGTTTTTGGCCACATCCTTGGCAGGGCGCGTGGGCTTCCCGAAGAAAGGTGGCAGGGTGGTGGCTTCCGTGTGGTTGTATCCCATGCAGAGCACCTCGGAGTCCCCCAGAACAGGCAGGCTGTCGCAGCTCATCCTCTCGGGCCAGGCGAAGCCGTACTGCTGCATGATGGGCGAGCAGCCGGCCTTGGCCCGCTCGCAGACGGAGCGGCAGGGAGGCAGCGGCTTGGTGTAGTCGGACAGGCAGATGGGGGTGTACATGCTGCAGAGGAAGAAGCGCAGGTCCGGGGAGCACTGGATCTCCACCAGCGGCCAGAACTGGTGCACCTCCAGCCCGGCCTCGTCCTGCGTGTCGTGGTTGAACTGGTTGGGCATGTAGGTGAGGTTGTAGCCGATGCCCTTGCACATTGGCACCGTGATCTCCTGGCACACCAGCGCCTTGGAGGCGGCGCGCCCCGCCGCCGGCAGCCCCAGCAGCAGCGGCAGCCCCAGCAGCAGCGGCACCGGCAGCCGCCGGCCGCCCATCGCCGCCGCGCGTCCTACCGCCGCCGCATGTCCGGGCACCTGCCGCCGCCGCGCCGGGAGCGGGGCCCCGCCGGGAGCGGGACCGGCACCGCCGCCGCCACCGCCGCCACCTGCGCTCTGGGGCGGGCGGGCGCCCCCGCGCCGCGCCGCGCCCGCGCCCCGCCCCCGGGAACGCCCCGGGAACGCCCCCCCCCCGCTGGCCCCGCCCCGCCGGGGCTCCCCGGGGCCGCCCCCGCCCGGGGCACCGAGTGCGGGGGCGGCGGGACGGGGCGTCCCGCCGGGACACTGCTCTGCCCCGGCCCCCCCGCCCCGCCTGCTGCCGCGTCCCGCCGTCACCCCCCGCCGGCGCTCGGAGTCTCCCGGCGGCCCGGGAGCGGGCGGCGAAGTGAGAAGGTGGCGGTGCTGCCAAACCGCGACCGCCCCGCCCCCGGCTCCGAGTCTGTGCAGGGATGCCAAACTGCTTCCCCTCCTGTCCGCCGGGCCCCTCCCGTGGCCTGGGACCCCCTGCCCGCCCCAGCGGCTTCTCTGGGCTCGAAGAGCCCAGCGGGCCGCGGCGGGAGGAGGAGGGCAGGCGGTGCCTGCGGTGCCGCTGCCTCTTCGCCCCCTCCTCCTCGGGCCCTTCAGCCCCTCTCCGCGGGAGGGGGCCGGGGCCTCGCCCCTCCACAAGGGGATTGGGACGAACGGGGGCAAAGTCTGGGCGGCGGAAGGGAAGGGTGCAGAGGTCCTGCCTGCGTTTGCTTTGCTCCGGCAATGGTACATCAAGCCGGGTACAAGTGGGGCACGGCAGCATCTACCGCCGATGTCTCCCGCCGCTGCCCGCTCCCAGCTGCCCGGCGGGGCAGCGCTCCCGGCTCCCGGAAAGCTGAGCCTCGGCGGGAAAAGAAACTGTCCCTGCCCGGCTGCAGCAGCTGTGCTGCCACATTCCTGGCCGGGACTCCGGTCGCCCGCCGCTCAGCCTCAGAGCCGCGTTCCCAGCCCCTTCCTTCCCTCTCAGGCGGCAGCAGGCGCTGGGGCGCAGCGCGACCGAACGACGAGACCGTGCCAAGGCAGAGGTCCCTGCCCGGCGCCCTGGGGACCGCGGACTCCTGCCAGGACCACCGCGGTGGTCACGCTCAGCTGCCTGACTGTAAGGAATTCCAATCCTCCAATCCACGCATTCGCAAACACCTAAATGACCACCCTGGTTTTCAGCGGCTTCCCCTGAAAGCCCTGAAGCCCACGGCATGTTCAGGGCACACAGGAGAACAGACCTATTTCAGAAGCCAGACTAGGGGGTCACAGGCTGCAGCTGCTGTGGCAGAGCCCGTTTTCTAGCCAAGGCAGAAGGCTGCTCCCAAGCCCTTGCACAGGAGCTCCTCACTCCTCCTCAGTGGATGTGGATGGAAGGGCAATGTGGACCAAAAGTACTTCACATCCAGCACTTGATGTGCTAGTCAAGACATACCCACAGTACATCACAGACAGCTCACATTTGAATGCTGAGGAACACCAACACCCAATATCTCACACATCCAAAATACCCCTAACTGCATCCAGAGCCCACAAAGCAAAGATTCAAAACATGACTTAGCTCCTGCCTTCCTCCCAGAGGTAAATCTGGCTTGCCTGTTGCTCTGCAGCCAGTGGGTGATGTACATATGGACAGAGCACTGACAGTATGGTATGCTGCTACCATACACCAGTCCTCAGGGATTTTAAGGCCATCCCTGAAATCTTTTGTGTCCACACATCCACCCATCCTAGGCATGCATATGATTTGGCACGGTTAACCTTGATGCTTAAAAACGTAAAAAAAAAAAAATCTCAAATTTAGAGCTTTACACTCTAAGCTTTACATGTAATAAAGCTATACATAAGAGAATTACAAGCCACATGTTCCTTTGGAAGACAGTGGCATATCCATGTAGCAGGAGTCATAACTTTTAATCCTCCCCAACAATGAGTTTCTGCAAACTAGCAGCCCAGCAGAAAGCAATCACAGACAGTTTCATTATGGCTTTCAGTTGATTATCCAAATTATAGCTGAGAGCAAAGGGCAGCCTTTTTATTATCATCATTGCTGTACAATTAGAAAATGCTGATGAAGCTCCACAAGAGCAGAAATTCACTTTTTTGATGGCATTTTTCATTTTTATAAGCGTTCCCTTGGGCAATATCTTGGTTTGATTTGACACACAATGGGGAGTAGGTACATAGGTGGGAAGGGAGAAGATGAGAAGAGGAAAATGGGGCAGCTCTTCATTTCAGTTAATCTATCAGCTCCTGAAGCCTGGTTCAGGTTTTGCCACTCCTCCAGATGTATCTAATTCTTAGAGCCTGGCTGTAAATAATGCTGTATTTGCTACACTGGGGACACATAAAATCCAATTAAGAGCCAGGTAGACATCTGTTGGCTTGCTCTGTGCTTCTGTTTCCTTTTTGTTTTTTATGAATACGTAGCAGAGCAACCAGAACAGGATTAAATACGGTGTAAGCGCAAGTACAGTTGATAGGCTTGTTACTCATCTCTTCAGTACAGTATGAGAATACAGTGCATTCAGCACTATTAGTGACAGAAGCTGTGTCTGCACAAAATTTAATGTGCCAAACCCTGGACAGAAGAAAAAAAAAGTGTTTCCTGCCCCTAAGAAAATGCTTTTGTTGTTAAAAAACTCTTAAATTATTAGAAATCACTTTACCTTTAATCCGTGTGCAGAAGTGTCCATGAAGCTCCACCATACTAGACAGGTCTGCTTGGGAGTTCAGCTAATCCCTGATCCTGGCTCCAGCCCAGAGGATACGGGCAAGGGCTGACAATAGGTGTGTCCTTGCAGATATACCTTCCACCTGTTGAGGTATTTTCAGCTGGGATGCAGTGGTTCCTGGTAGAAGCAGAAAGTAAAAAGGTGATAAATATTTCTGTATTTGGTTCTTTCACTGCTGATTGTCAGCATATACTGTTTACCTGGACAAAATGCCTTTGTGAAGGATACCATGACTTTTAAAAGACTTTAGAAAAGGACTGAGTTTCCTTTGTAAAGACTGGCTGTTGCCCTTGCCCTTGTTAGAGGACTCAGCAGACTTTTGCAAAGAGCTTTTCACCTCAGGCTCTGGGCAAGACAAAGCCAGAGAGCATTGATCTCACTCTTGGCTTTGCCAGTACCAAAGCAGGGCAGAAACCTCCTGCCCCTCTTGTTATAGGACCAGCACACTACCCTAGCCCTCGACCCTTTCTGCTTGAAGCAGCAAATCCCAGTTCTGTCTGCACCGCTGATAAGTCTCCAGCTCCCAGGAAGGGAGCGGTGGGGGCCCAGCACAGGTAACTCTGATCTCCTGATGCTGGTGGGCAGCCTGCCAGTCACCCCAGCTGGAGGCTGTGCTACCTCAGGCACTGCTCAAATTAGTAGTGACCCCTGATAACAAACTGCTTGAGTGAAGGGGTGCTGGGGACCACAAGGTGGTTTGCAGCAGCACAAGACTGTGCCTTACTACCTGTCACGAGTGCAGGGACAGACAGCCATCACGTTTGGCATCATGAAGCAGCCCCCAGCCAGCTCCAGCACAGCAGACCCACTGTGTACTGGTACAAAAGGAGATCAATGTTTCCCCCACACGGAGGACAGAGCTGCACCAAGACAGTGTGCTTCTGCTTCCACCCATGGCAAGTGTTTGCACCTGAGAGTTGCAAGGCTGCAGGCTGCCCGTGCTGCAAACCCCAGCACCAACACTGACCTCATGAAACAGGACCTGGAAGGGAGGGGTCCTAAATAAGAGACCAAGGTTCTTACTGACACACAGGAAGGAGGGACCCAGCAGGTAGGGAGACAGAGGGGCTCTTAGCTCTTTGTGAGCAGGCAGGACAAAGTGAGAATCACTGCAGGTATTTGCAGAGAGACCCTGGCACCCAAATCCTGCCGAAGTGCAACAGCAGCAGGGGCAAACATTTTCTCATGTGCCCAGATGATTTAAAGGCTGGAGACAGGAATTCAGATTTAAATCACTTGAATGCTTTTCACCATGTTGAAATTCCCTTGAAAATCCTAGCTTACATCAATACAATTTGGTTTTATATTTACCTGTACAATTACACACCTTAACATACTGCAGGAAAACAAAGCCATGCCAAACTCTAGTCATATCCAAATTGCTACATGGAACTAGACAACTTCTGAGTGAATTAATCCAAAACAGTGACACAGACTTTAGCAACACCTGACACAAGTGCTGCAGTTTGTAAAGTGCTACCAGAAGTTCAGGTAAGACCAAAGTAAAATCAGGAAGAGTGTCTACATTTAAAACTAATCTTGCCAGACTCATCAGTTATTACTTAATGATATTTGACATATAAGTGTACATAAAATGTACATAATTAGTTTTCTTTGGTGTCCCCAGGCACTGGGACCCCTTTCCATGAGGTACGATTGATATACCGAAAGGATGTTCCTGTCCCGAGGTGCCACTACCACAGCACGCAAAGGCAGGATCAGGGCCCTGGCCCAAAGGTGCAGGAGGGTTGTGGGGAGATGAGGACAGGTTTCTGCCATGCCACAGCCATGGCTGATCTTCAAATCTCCTTGCTGTGATTCACACAATGCTGAGATAATGAGAAGGCAGTGAAATTCCTCACATTTTATTTTCTGGGGGGGTATAGCACAGCCTGAAATGTCTGAAACATTTCAGATGTGTAGTTTTTTAAACACATCACATTATGCTTTTTCTTTGCTTTTTCTTTTCTTTTTTTTTTTTTTTCTCCACAGGCTCTTGAAAAGAAAACAGTCCCCATAGTGAAGTTGACATGATAAATTAGTATGGCCCTGGCAAAGCCCTCACTCTTCATTGGGCAAATACTTATTTATGGACTTTCAAATTGTGGCTTATGTAACAACAGGGTGAGTGACTTTCAAAAAACCTCTGCCATGTATTGACCTGATAGAGCCTAATGGGTCCTTCAGAGCAATTAGGATTTATTGTGTTAGCGTCTATTGTGTATAGAGACCATTTTAAAAACATGCGTTATTTACCCAGAAAGCAGTAATGACTGTTTAAATACAGTTTAGATTGTTTCTGAAGCTCTTGCTGCTCTATACATTGCAAAGAAGTTACTCCAAGCATTGTTCAGAGCTAAATACTTTGCTCCACTGGGATTTCCAAGCAGGGTAACTGTATCGCACATATATTTGTATGCTTGTAGCTGTAAGTGAAACGAGTTCTCTGTAAAGCTACAAAATGAGTAGCCTCAAAGCATGGAATCTGAGATTTTTTTCTTGCCACTCTAGTGGTCTGAGCAGCTCAGGCCTTTTCCTAGCTGAGAGAGCAGGGCATTTCCCATGAATCCCACAAGTTTTGCCCTTTCTGATCTGAAACTCCAGCAAACCTGAACAGCTGTGGTTTGCCCCACAGCACATCTAACCCTCTATGTGCACTGAAGTGGGACCATCACCACATCTCTGTAACCTCCTGGGGGCCAGCATGCAAAACCACAAGTGTTGGCTTCTGAAGACTGGTGCAGACTTGAGAAGCCTAACCCCTGGCCAGGCTCCTGACTTCACCAGCTCTGACTGACCTCATGACTAAAACAAAACTCCAACTCATACATGTGAGCTATCAAGTGCCTCTATGAAATAATAATAATATAGACTAGTTACTCCTTGATTTATCTTCAGACCAATGCTGTGTTGATCTACACTATCTCTCAATAGGTATTTCCTTTTTCTGCCCCTTTTCCTGCACTCTCCTTTGCTGTGAGAGACCTTCAGGGTGAAACTGCTGAAAGCAGTTCAGCTTTGGCAAAATGCTTTCCCCGCCCTGCTTCAGGTCACAACCTCTCAAAGCTTGTTTGTATTTGCTTGTTTTACATCAAAATATTATCTGTTACAGTTGCATTACTTTATTGCCAGAGACAGAAGTACTAGGCAGGTTTCCATTCCAGCAAAAAGACGGACAGTTTAGAGGAACCTCTGGCTGAAAAGGCTGTGGCAAATATATCGAAGTTAGGATGCAAGTTTGTAATGGCCAACGTGCAAAATCCTCTGGAGAACAGAGTCAAGCTGCCTGGATTGAAACTGGCTGAAACTTGCAATTTCTGTTTTATGGAAAATCTGAACATTAAAAACCAAAAATTAAAAAAACATATAATCAAAACAGGTTTCAAACACATAAGCCCGTTTGACTGCATTTCTTTGCCAGCCTCTCAAGATGCTGTGATCAAGATTTTTCAGATGCAGTGACTCTGGACTCTCTTGAAGCAACCTTAAGGGATCTTTATTTCCAGAAACTGGACTCCTTTACAACATGCCACATTGCTCACTCAAGATAGAAGCAATTAAAAACCACACATTTGAAACTTTATCCTGTATGTGTACTTATCTACAGTACCCTAGAAGGAAAACGCTCATATACAATACACACAACCTGTGTTTTCATGTTTCCATGAACCAGAAAGTATCAAAGCCATAGACCTCCTGAAACAATGTCCTCTCCCTGACCTTTTAGGCATTCTTGCTAACATCAGGCACTTCAGATTTTCCCTATCTGCTTTTGACATCCTTGAAGTGCTTGACACAGGGCTGGAGGAATACTTGGAGCTAAGATTTAGCGAGTCATGTCATTCACATGAAATGAACCAAATTATGTTGAAATACATATTTAAATCCCTGCATAATCAACATTTATTGGATACAAATAAAAAGAGCCAGAAACAGATGAAAAGGCAATTAGCACTAGTTGGAACTACACACATTTTGATTACTTCCTTCTGCAAGTCATTAATGGGATAATGTAATACACAGGTCAAAGTGATTTTGGAAAGGATGTTGTTAGCAACATTCACATTCAGGTATTAGTTAGATGTGAAGAATTAACACATGCAAGTGACCCTTATGTGCTCTAGTGGAACAGAAACAGGGAGCAGTGTCTGCAGCAGGGGCCAGAATGGTCTTTTTCCAGCTCAAGACTGAGGAGTTGATTTCCCAGCTCTCCGTGACCATAAGGGCAGGGAGTAGTGTCACAGAATTGGAGTGCATCAAGAGATTTGCTGGGCAAAAAAAGGAACCCATCCTCTAAATCCTGTACTGCACTGCCATGTGCAGCAACCTCAAGGACACAATGACATTACTCTGCTTGAGATATGTCCCGGTGTTGCAAGAAAGTGCTTCAAAATATTCCACAAGTGAGTTGCCAAAAATATTTGATGACCAGGTTGTGAAGTCCTCTTACAGGCCCTTTTAACCAAACTCATACAATCAAACTGATCTTTGTATAAGCAACAAGCTGACAAAAAAGTGGTGCAACTGCTGCAAAGATGGGGTTCACACAGGCCAGCATCTTCATTATGGCACGAAAACAGTGGAGTAGCTTGGTTCAGCTTTTTGCTCAGAGAAGCCTGTCCAGCTGCAGGAGAATTCATGCTGCATGTACTTCCCTTATGCTGGTGAATTTAACTGTTCCACTGTTTGGGACAAAGGAGCAGCTGAGCCCTTCTCCAGGCCTCCCACAGACTGGCACTGCTAGACCCCCAGCCATTACAAGGCAGACAGGCACAAGGCAGACAGGATTCCACTGCGTGCACTGAGAGAAACTACTGTGCAAGCTTCCACCTGTGCCAGGTGCTGAATGTACCTGCAGTACAAACTGCTTTTGGGCTGAGCAGCCAAGGAACACAAAAAGCAGGAGAAAGGATAGGTAATTCTCCTTGCTTTTGCAGACAGAAAAGTTCTGTGATTTGCCCTTATGGCCACAGAGAGATGGGAAGTCAACCACTCAGTCCTGAGCTGGAAAAAGACCATTCTGTCTCTGGCTGCAGACACTGCTCCCTGTTTCTGTTCCCCTAGAGCACGAGACTGACAGTCTCTGGTACTATACTACAGGGATGCAAGGCTGCAGGCACCTTCAATCAGGGCCAAACTGATTGTCTTGGCAACAAAACTTCCTTCTGATAGACAGGCAGTTTGGAGGGGAACAAGGCAAATTCCTTAACTGGGCTAGCCAGGCTGCATCCGGACAGGACTAAACATCCCTCTATGGAGGAGGAAGGGAGAATGCAAGGTGAGAAGACAGAGTAATTCTTTCAGCTGAGACTCTGCCAGGGGTGTTGCTAATTAGCAGAGAGAGGATGTGTTGTGGTTGGTGAGAGACAGACACGTTCTGTGTTGCGAGACAGTGCCTTCAACCAGCTCTGTCTGTGAGACACATACACTGAGAGCTCCCTGATTGTGTTTGTATTGCAGGAGCCATCCCAGCAACACCAGCTGAGTCCTTGATGCCCGCTGTGCTGCCCACAGCCTCATGTGAAACCCGTGATGGGATTCTGGACAGACAAAAAGTCTTGGTTGTGAATCTTATTTTCACTGTTCTAATACAAGCAAACTTATTTTGTATAGACATACAGAGTGACTGTCATGGAAAAAGACTAGTACTGCAGCAGCATCTGCATTTCCTAAGCTTGCTCAGGTATCTAAATGATAGGAGACTGTTGTAGCTAACAAAGGAAACAAGGAGGTATTTTCAGTCTCTACCAGAAGCGAGGTCGTGGTCCAGAACTCAATGTGTGCGTGTGTATGTATCTCATGTGCTGCAATTTGGAAACATTTCCAGCTGAGACTACTAAATTTGGCCAGTTGGTGTCTGCTCTAATTTATATTGAGCTGAATCTGCAAGAGCCTAGTTTAAATTTCTGGGATTCTGTGTGGTTTGCTCGAGATGAGCATCTGTTCCAACATCCCTGTATTCAAGGATAGCTGAAAAGCACATCCATTATCTGAGAAGAACCAACAAACTAAAGATCAGACCCTGCAGCTTTCTTCCACAGATTTTATTTAGATTCCCTGACAACATAAAAGGAATGATTCTTAATTTTGTGTCTCTGTGTACTTTCCATTTGGGCTAAGATGCCCTGAATTTCTCCTCAATATTAAAGGATGTTTATGTGAGGTCAAACCTGATTTATGGCTCTTATAACTTTGTATATTCCCAAGACATGTCTGACTCTGTTGGGCACATAGGCTCCTGACTAAACGTAGTATGGGCAGTTCAGGAGATGATCTGAGATTGATAATAACAAGTTGATCTCTACAGAAGCAGAGATTGAACATATTCAGCTGCACACTAATGCAGCTACCCAAGACAATCCCAAGGTGTGCTGGGCCAAAATGGGCTTTAAGAACTTCTGTATATATCAGTGAAGGCCTTAGCCTGACTGAGAGCTGGCATAGATATAAGGGGAGAGAGGTGGAAGCAAGTGTTGTTTGCACTGTGCAGACTTTTGCGGAGAAGGGTGGGCAAGGTTTGGTCTTCAGTCTGAGCAGATTCCTCACCATTACTAACCTGACAGTTGCAGGTGATTATTTCATGAGCAAAGAGGGAAACAGAAGCAAAAGAGAACAACAGCAGTGACCTCCAAGTCTCTCCTGGGGGAAGAGGGACAAACCACAGACAAACAGAGCCCAGCCTCAAGGTATGTCGTGCCAGGCTGCAAAAAGGGACAGGGCTGCTTTAAAGGTCCTTGACATGGGCGCGGTGCTGACTCCAAAACCATACCCCTGCCCTGGCTGCAAAGTACCTCCTGTAATTGGCTACGAGCTTTAGAGAATGAAGTCCAATTTACCTGCCACAAAGAAAAGCTAGATGAGGCCTCCCCAGAGCCGGTGGGTAAAGGAGGGCTGCCAATTCCCACTGCCGAGCTGCTCCCCTCCCAGCCAGACCGGAGGGAAGGGGGAAGGGGCAGCAATGGCAGTAAGTGCAGGAACAATTCACTGGAGAGCCACGGTGCTCTTTGCAGTTTGCCCACTAATTACTATTAAGCCCTGGTTCCTCTTTGTGTTCCAAGGGGCGGCTTCAATGTGGCACTGCTTCTTGGGCCTTTCATGCGGCTGGGCTAACCCCTGAATAGCAGGCTCACCCCCCTCGCTGCCTCTCTCTCCCTCTTTATTTCCCCCTTTTGCTTTTCTGATAGTATTTTCTGTCCATGTTGTGTAAGGCCCTAAATGAATCTTGACTGCCCCTACAGCCGACTGGAGACACACAAAAGCGGCCCATTCCAGTGGCCACAGCGCCATTGTGTGCCCTAACAATGCACTAATTGGCAGTGACAATTGTGCGGCTGGGGAAGAAGAGGGGGCCGGGGGGCGAAGGGGGGGGGCTGGAGGTGGAACACGGGACATGGGTCCTTTCCAATCACTGAGGCGGGTCAATAAAAAAAAGAAGCGTGAGGAGCGAGAAACACGCTCTGCTCCGCGTTTCTCCTGCCTGCACGTCCCTGCCAGTCCCAAGCAGTTTGGTCCAAGGATCCCGGAAATTCCTACACAGAAGGGTAAAGCGAATAATTTTAAATCCGTGGGTCTGCAGAGAAAGAGATGTGAAAACTAGAAGGGTCATCTCAATCGCCCAGGCTTTCTCACCATCGCAGAGGCTGAAGAGCTCATGTGATGAGGACACCACTGAGATATTCATGGGAAAAGATCACACAAAAAGCCAAGAAGATGCTGGTGCTGCAGCATTCTGCTCTGGGTACACGTGGGAGAGGAGAGAGCGCTCACCTCTTACTGAATGGAGCTCAGCATCCCCTTGTTTTGCACGAGGACAGTGGGATGCAAGGACAGGGTGTCTTGCAGCACCCTGGAGGGGTAGGTGGTGGCCCTGTGGAGTAGGAGCCTGTGGTGCTGTTGGGAGCAGGGGAATTAACTTGGCCCACATCTCCAGCAATAGTGAATCTGAGGAACTGGAGGAATGAAAGGAACAACAGGTGCCACGGGACTGAGATGTTTATTGCCACTGTGACACCTCCCAGTAGGGACCAACCCAGTCTCACACTGAAATTCGGCAGGAGTGAGCTCACAGACTCTGAGAGCTGCCCCAGTATTAAGTTAACCCTGGTGTTTTGAGTCTGATGTATCTGACAAGTGAGGGACAGATTTCAACTTTATTCATTAGCTTTTAAGATAAAATCTGGGACAGAAAATGGCATGGACAATGCTTTTGAGAAAGAAGCATGGAAGGCTCATCCAGCTGCCTAGGCTCTAAATTAATTCAGACAGTTAACAGACATGGGGTCAGATGCTGAAGTGCTCAACACCTACCATGCGTTTTCCAAATAGCTCGTGTCAGCTCCCTCAGAGAGCAGTGTGTTCAGCAGGTGTGGAGCACTCTGGTTCCTGACAGGGAAAGCAAGGCAACCCAGACTAGCAGCAACAGACAGGTTTATGAAGGGCTTTGAAATGTCCCTTCTCACAGAGACACTTCTCTTATTTGAAGATGACTGATTTTTGAGATGCATTGTCAAGAGCAGGGTCAGGAAGCAGGAATTCTACCCCTTGCAGGACAGATGTGGGACTGCTATGATGGGGAACACTTTTGCTAAATGCCTTGATGAAAAAGAATTACCTCCTGCGTTTGGAAAGAAGTGGGAAAACACTTTTCCATACAGTGGCATCTAACCAGGGAACAACTACATAGGAACCACCTCTATTGGAAGACCAATACTTTTCCACAAGACTAACAAGTCCCATATATTGGCATGGCTTGCAGAAGAAATCTTGCCCTAACCTCATGAAAAGCAGAGATAAAGAGCAGGGAGGACAAACCGGAGACCCAGGGACAGGCAGGCACCGTGCCTGGATCTAAACTCCCTGTTGCTCTGACTGAGAATGGCATTTCAGTTTGGTCCAGTACATATAAACACTGAGCTCAGCTGAGAAGTCTGGTCCTGCAGCCAGAATGTGGAGGGGAAGCCTACTGTGAGCCCAGTATGAGAAGCAGACCTGCAGCAGCCTAGACCTGGCAGTCTGCAGAGTCCAGGGTACACTGTGTAGAAACTGGACTCTTGCCCTTTTCACCTCATGGCCACCCTAAGCACAGTATTTTTCTTAATGTAATCTCTCAGATTTTATGGGTCCTTGTCAGCATTTCTGTGGAACAGCAGAGGACATCCCTGCTGCTGGGAAGAGCCCCCACCTCTCTCCACTCATTGCAAGGTGGACTTATCAGGTGTGTTAGGCTCCTGTAATGTGGTGGTGGCGATATCCTCCCTGAACAAAATCACTAGTTACCTGCTTTCAACATAGTAAATGTGCTTCTGCTTGCCCTCCCCTAGCAGGCCTCCACACAACTCCTGCCGACAGCTATGGAAACATTCCCATGGATTACCACGGATGTTGGAGGAGGGCCTTATATAGTGAGACTTCTCCACCTCCCCTTTGCCCTAAGCCCTTCACAGAAGTACTTTATTGTTTTATGACAGCGCAGTAACACTTGACATAAATCTCTAAGCACAGCTAACAATGTCAATATTGTGTAAATACCTACAGTAGAGACCTGTATTTTATTATGTTTTCGCCCTCTTTTACCTGTTATCACCCAGGGTTAACTCTGTGCTAGATGCACGTGTATTTCACAAGGAATCTGCCAGTTTTATAGACCGCCACAGCTTATGTCTGAACACTGAGATCCCAGCTCTGCTTCTTTCACAAACTGCAGCTTTCATTGGACTCAACAGAGCTTGGATCTGCTTAAAGGATTGATCGCATTGTCTGTTAAATCAGAGCCAAGTGCTCCTCAGAAGTGCAGAGTCCAACCCAGAGCAGGACATTTTGCAATATGTACACAACAAACAATATTCACCAGTGTCACAGGCAACTGTGTGCCAATGTCTGATGACAGAATGGGGCTGTTTTCCATCCTATCCTTACTCCCATGAGAGTCTGTACCCCCTGCTCTTAGAAATCAATGGGATCACTTACAGGTGAAGGTACAAGTCAGTGGAGAGACATTCCTCATGTTTCATAACTTAGTTGCTGCACTTCAGGTATTTGCCTGCAGTGTCAGTCAGAAATGAGATTAATTCATAATTTTTACTGCTAGGAAAGCACTTTGGACTGAAATGCTCCATGCACACTGATTACATCTATTACTTTCTTACACAGATTCAGTAATTTGCACTTTATTTTTAAGCAGTACCTAACTTTACTAACAGTTCCTTCTTAAGTCACTCACTTCTAAATACATAATATTGTACCTGCATGCTAAATACCTCTGAACTTTCAAGTCAATGAAAGTTCAGCCCTTAACACAAGCTCTTATCTGACTTCTCTTGCTTTTCAGATGAGCCTTACAACTTCTTTTTTATTATCTAAATGAATGCTAATGCTTCAAACTCAATTACAGAAAATCCAAAGTCACTTACTATAAACAAGGGACTGACTTTTTAGCATGTTTACAGCCTTGATGCCAAGTTTTATACATATCTACACTTAAAATGGATGGAATTTACTCCTGCTTACCCTGGAGACTTTGTCTGGTTTTAATTGTGACACTTGATTATCTGAGATGCTTTTCACCACCTTCTCATACTGGTAATACTCAGGCCTCTAGATGGGACCACTGTTTTGGAGAGTGTTTAGTTAAACAAGAACTCTTTTAACAAGGCAGTCCAGAGCTATGTACACACACTCCCAGAATATCTTCACTTGCCCTCAGCGTGCTGTCACTGAAAAAGTATGGTAAGCCTCAGACCTGGAAGGTCCCTCTCAGTCCCTAAACAAAGAAGAAGGATGCTAGCTCCTTGACTTGGGTAATTCTATTACTGTACTGTAATCAGGATTTTATCACACCTGGATACAGGCATGATGTTATGGAAAAGGTTAAAAAAAAAAGATTTGTTTACTTAAGCCTAGAGCAAAGTTCTGGTCAAGGAGCTGGTACTATTTCATTTATTTTAGACAGTGTCCTCAGGACTTCATAAACCTGCAGACACTGTCACTTATTCCTAAAAGAAGAGCTGCATTCCAGTTCCACCACCTTTTAGAAAACCAGTCAACTTCATGTATTAAACCAAATACTATTAATTTTGGTCTAAGAGCTTGAAGGGTAGCTTTTAAAAAATGAACTGCCCTGACCTTTCAGAGAAGAGCTGGAGCTGCAATTGGCATGCTCTTCCCAGGGCTCCCTAGTCCCCATGGTCTCTGCTCTGTATGGATGCTTTTTCCCACCACCTCTTACAGGGTGAAGTGAGGAGGGAAGGTGGCAGTGAAAGGGGAAGGAGATGTCATAATAGAATTTGCTCACCTTGTAAAGCAAATAAGGAGGAAGAGAAGGCCTTGCACATGGTTTTCTTGTGCAGCTTGTGTGATCTTCGTCAAACATTAACTCCCTGCTTGTAGCTGATTTCATCACAGGGATGAAGTCCAAAGGTTCCTGCAGGAGAGAGGATTGACATTCCTGATGGACCCCTGGTCTTTCTGACGAGGGGCAGGAGGACAGTGAGGGAGGGGATATACCCTCCTCTTTGAAAGCTGCTGGAGCATAGGGCTGGGTGTGGATTTCTCTGGGGGCTCTCAGGCAGGGGGTTTAGGCCTGTGAGCTCCACCATGGCTCGGTGCTGCAATCCTTAGTCACCAAATTCATGGCTTCAGGGAGCTGAAGCAATTGAGAACATCAGGAATCATGGCTGCTCCTACATTCACTGGGGGGAGAACCCTTACGATACGGGCAAAATCCTGCCCTTACAGGCCCCTAGTGGTCCCTTCAGTCCAGCTGGGAGATGCCTCCCTTACTTAGGATTTAAGTAAGGATTGGACCCTTCTGGCAGAGGTCCATGTGACAGCCATGCAGTGGGGATCTGCCACCTGCATACCTCCCAGGAGCTCTGTATCCAAAGGTGCCTGAAAGCCACAGCTCCCAGTAAGCTCCCCTGGGAGCTTTTGCGGGGGTCAGCACCATTAAAAATCCAGGAATTTGTGCCTTTCCAAAAACACTTAACAAATTTAACTGGGATCCAAACCCACAGAGTCCAATACAGACATCAACAGTAATTCTAGAGACCTGGCTGAGACCCAGGAACAGTGAGTATCATAATTGTCTTAGATTTGGAAGACTTTCACGGGCAGGTACAGCACCCACCAGAAGGCAAATTAAAAAGGACGAGTAACTTTTTTTTAGTGTTTATTGAGAGTTGCCTTTATACACGAGGGACTGGTGCTCTGATGCTGTCACAAGTGAACCCAAATAAACCCTGCTCAAGTGTCAACAAGCAATTCAACTCAGTGAATTTATAACATTATTACACATCAATAATAAATTAAGACTATTGCCTAAAAGTTGCAGATAATTTAAAAAAATCTTTGTCAAAAGTAAAAAACCCCAAAACAACAATGCAAACACAAGAACAAGGGAACACACAATAACAATGTTGCAAATAAATTAACAGAGTAGCACACACACATAATGGTTTTCAAAAATCTCAGAGTGCACTGCCAGCAATGCTAACACTCACTAAAAATGTTGCAGGTGAGCTGGTGCTCTGGCAGGAAGGAAAGCCCAGACTGCCAGGGACTGCATCAGCCACTGCGCTCTGCTGCTCATGCCTGGCTTTCCCTGGCTTTTAACTGCCTCGACTGAACTAAAGTTGATTTGGAAGCTGCCTTTATCACTTAATACCCATCAAACACACATTTTGCTCATGACTTACTTTTGCTTAGCTCAAGTATAGCAGGAACTGGTATAAGCTAAGTTGGTATCACAGGTATTGATGCCATTAAAAATCAGCCTGAAAGCACACTTTAGTTTAAGCAAAATCGACTTGGTAAACAAGTGCATAAGCAAAACTAAACCAAATCCTTTTTCCACCAAAACAATGCTATGTATTTAAGGATTTACACTGGTTTAACATGTCAATTAGACAGGAATAAATAAATAATTGAGCCACAGACACTTGTGCACACAGACAAAATCTACTACACTTTGGTCCTAGACAGCTGATAGCTCTCCAGGCCTGGATACCTCTGATGCTGACCACAAGTGGTACCTTGCAATTTCAATTAATGACCACTCTAACTAGCACTTTAAGATATGAATCAGGTCAGCATGGGCACACCACGGTTTTCAAGTAAAGAAGGACTTTGCACATTATCATCCAGGCTGTCTCCTCACTGTACTGCTAAAATGCAGCGACAACACTGCCGTTGTCAAATGGGATTCGGGCTATTGGCATCAAATGTGGACTTGTAAGATCACAGTCAGCATGGACATGTGCCCCAGGCTGACACATGCTACATACTTTAGCAAATAATGCTAAAATTTAAACAGATTAACCCTCTCTCTAAGGTAAGGCTGATCAAACCCTGACTGGGTTAGCCTTCAGGGAACCAGGGTGCATTAAAATCGAGTTTTGAGGAAATGCCTTCACTCCCACAGCCCTAGATCCAGCTGTGCATGTGAGTAGGGAGTGCCATATGGGAGTCCTTCGCCATGTGGTGTGGACTAGCACGTGACCTGACCCTATTTTAATTCCCAGTACTTGCCACTATTACATATGCGCCTCTTCCGAAGGTCTCGCATAAGCACAACTGCATTTCTGGCTGAGAAGCCCAGGCAGTCTCAAAAATATAGATAATAAAAACCAACACCATCTCCATGCTATCCTCTCTCACACTGCCCTCTCAAAGCATAGATAGTAAACAAATTTTATGGTTACCATTCCTAGCAAGATGGAAACTGTCACGAGCAAGGGTTTCAAGCTCCAATGCCAAACACACTGCATCATGGCAGAGCATTTCTAACAAAATTATTCACTTTTGAAAATTTAAGGCACCAAAAATGAGCAAACGTGAGGAGTTCCCATGCAGCTTGGTGTCTTCAGAGCTGGTGTATGCAGCCTGTAGAGCTCATTTCATGAGGGCAGAACAACCAAACTGAATTACTCAGCTGCTCCTGCAAAAGAGCAGGCAAAGCCATGGGAGAGATTCAGTTTAAGCCTACAAGTTAATTGAACAGCAGATGCAATCAGGAAATCCAAAACAGGAAGATAGAGGCTAATATACAGTACTGTAAGGCACTCCTACTGGGAAGGGAAAATTGAAAGGAAAATTACGAAGGAGAGAATGATTGGACTCAACTGGTTCAAAAACAACACGATGAGCTATGAAGCTCCAAGTCTGGCTGTAAACTCAGCACTGGGAGTAGAGACAGGGACAGAGACAGTAAGAGAGGAGAGACTGGCTTGCAGCTGAGCAGCAGAAAAAAAAAAAGTGAGAAGATTATGATGATTATTTAATTTCTTTTATACAGATCCACAGTAAGCTGCAATCCAGGCAGTGACTTTGGGAAGCCTGCTAAACTTGGTTGCTACAGGGAAAAAGCAAAATTCAACTGTGCAGCTTCCCCATTTCATTGTAAACAGATATCCTCTGCTTTTTTAAAAAAATCATTCAGGGCATTATCATCAATCCCTTATAATACATCATACATACCATCCTGATTACTAGAGAAGCCTTGACAAGAGGAGCTCTAGAAGTGCCCTGATGATTCGCTCCTAACAGGGCCATCAGAGCCTGTGGAGTGCTGTGAAAAACTTGAGTTCCTCACCAAAAAGTACCTTTCCTCACAACTGCCAATTCCTATTATCCCAGCAGTGAGCCCTATTCGTATGTGCCAGCCAGGATATTTTGTCACATCACAAACCCATCACTTTCCACAACCTAAGAAAAAAAAAGGCAAGAGAAAGATTTCTACACAAGAAATACAAGTTTCTCTTTTTATAGGTTGATAATATAAAAAAGCTGGAGTTTACATACCCTTCTTCCCATTAAAGAAAAGGTAGATGGTCAGGGTAAAGAGGAAAAGAAACTTGAATAAGGATCTCTATAGTGTCCTAGATTAAAATAATCTTAGACTAACAAATATAAGTACCTGTAGAGTGTGAAGCTGTAGTCCACTGCAGTGAAGCATCCTATTTCTACACTGATTACAAGTTTTATACAAAGCAAAAGCAGTAACTGGATTGCAGATCAATTCCTCCTCGGTCAGCTATGAAAGCATCTTCTCTTTGAAGGAGACAAACGGCACATTTTATTCTTGACTCACAATGAAATGGCATTGTTCAAATTTATTTCATGCATGGGTAGGACAATACTAGAAGTACCAATACATAATTTAACTGGGGGGGGTGGGGGGGCAAGAGAGTAGTGCAATCTACAAAGACCCCAAGAACTTTTCCAGCTGATGCTCATCCAGAAGTCTGCAGAGCAGAGCCACGTGCAGGCTGTGGGCTGCAGGGTGGGTAGAGTAGCAGTGGGGACCAGCACGCAGCACTGTTAGTACAGCAGAGACAGCCATGCACAGGTACAGCATCGTCTGAAACCCAAACCATCTACAGAACCCCAGGCTGAGTGTCCTGCTTGCAGATGGCTCTTCCAAGAAAACGTCCCTTTTAAAGCCGGGTCTTGAGAGTTAATAATGTGAGCAGTAATTTCAATTTATTCTTTTGCCTTGCAGTCCTGAAAAATTAATAGGGCTTCTTCCTACTGCATTGGCACCTTCTGAGGGCAGGATGAAGCCTTCCATTATGCTTACAAAAAGCAGGGACAAAAGACTTTGTCTTGTCCATTTATATAGAATAACATTTTTTGGATAGGAGCTGGGCATCCCTGAGAGGACAGCATCTTCCATATTATGGTCTGCTCCTATAGCTACCATGAAGCCATATTATTTTTCCAAAGTAGAAATGAATGTGTATTCATTTTAGGAACCAGCTGGTTTACAACAACATTGGATTTTAAAGCAATTAATCTGAGCTGTACTGTACAGTATCCTTTTACACAGTGCTCTGGGCACTGACAGCATATTGTAACAACATGCTTTTGCTCTTTATCATTAGTAATGGCAGTGGTTTCAGGTTCATGACTAATTCTAGCAGTTTTGCCAACATCAAACTTTTTTTTTTATTCTCTGTAACTCTCTGTTAGCAAAGAAACTGTTCTGTAATACCTGTACAAACCCAGAGCAACACCAATGCCATCTATGTTTTTATTCCAGAATTCAGTTCCAATATCTAACCATGCACACAACTGGTACTTTGGGGATCAGGACATCTGTCAAAGTAACTAATAGTTTGCAATGTCTGAACCTTGATTCCTTGACTCGATATGGTTTTTGACAGTGCACACAAGCAGCCTTCTCTAAACTGAGCTGGACATGAACCAGCAATGTAAGGTATCTTAAATACCAGAGCACGATGATGATATGAAAAACATTTTCATTTTTTCTTTAACCACCTAACATTATGTCCACAGATAATTCAAAAGAGTACCTGCCAGCTTCTGACAGTTTCAGAGCTACTGGCTTTGCCACAGGACTAGTTGTAGTGACACATGCTGAGAAACATGGGAGCGTACTGTTTATTCAGCCAGTACCAGTGCAGTTCCTGTTTGCATGACTAATTCCACAATACTTCCCCAGTGTTTGCATTTCTGAACACACAGGGAATTCTTCAAGTGGGAATGGATTTGCAAGGAACATTACACCTTTAAAGGTGATAGCCAAAAGCAACTCATTTCACATAAGGAACAGTGAGCCCAGACAAGATACCACTGTGTACGGGAAGTATTAATTTTAGTGACAAAGGTGCATGATTCACCAGGTTTATTAAACATGGGAATCCTTACAGTACTTTGCCAAAACACAGAAAACCCCTCACTTCCTTCCAAAGAATCCCACTGAGAGAAGGACTTCTGGAAAAGAAAGGCACTGGTTGTCTAATGTATACAAGATATAAACATGCTTCTATATATATAGTAGTTGCACTCAATCTGAGAAAGCTCAGATTCAGCTACTTTTTCTTTGACTGGAGGCTGGAAAAGGTAACCACTTACAGTCCAGTACAAGGCAACTCACTGTAGCATTTTACTTTTTAACGTAAGCACAATGTACCCTGTTCTTTTATTTAAAATACTTCAGCGATTAGTGAGATGCTTCGATGATCAAGACTGCTTTCTGCCTTGAATACAACAGTCTGAAGATTATAAAGGAAGCAAAGATCAGTATTTCACACTTTCACAAACCTGTGTGAGAGGAGAGGAAAAATACATGCAACTGGCTTTTTTCATCTGAAACTGTATTTGCTTTCTGTATATAGATGTGTGTGTGTATATATATATATGACTGCTTTCATATGTATAATACACACATCACTGCAGGGTGTGGAAAAAGAGTTAAGAACGTGGACTGGAGGGAGGACAATCTCTAACTGCTCACTGGAGGTGAACTCACAATGAATTTAACATATTGCCAGTGATATGACACACATCTCCCCAGTTAAATCCATCATGTACTTCCCTTTCACAATAGAATTCACTGTGGTTAATACTTCCTGTGTTCCAGGTGTGTGGAGTAGAATCATACCTCAAGGAACTTCGCTCTCCACCACTGAAGTCATTACAGAAGCATAAAATGCCTTGAAGCTCAAAGAGAATGCAGGACATAAGTTGCATATGAAAACAGCAAAGTAGTGTTTCACAACTTTGGAGGAATTTTCTAACTACGATGGGCAAGACGACTTTCCTGACTATCAGTTTATCAGGTTCAGGTTAGAAAAACATTTAAAATAAACTTCATGAAATAAAAAGAAAACCAATGTGGGCACTTAAAATGCCTTAAGTGTGAAACTAGAAGAAGGTCAGAGCCAACATCATGTTACTGGAGATGAGGACATGGCCTTCCACAGATTAAGAATAACAAGTGTAAAACTGCACAGACTTCAGTGACTGAGCTTAACCAATATAGCCAGCCTGAACAAAAGCGTAGGAAGTCCCCTGCTTATTTGAATATGAAATAGTTCACTGGGGTGGTTATGAATATATAAACATAAATTAAGGAATTCTGCGTCTTATGTTTGTAAGCACCTCCAATAAGGTTTGATGGGAGATCCTTTTCTTTCCTTGGCAAGCAGATCCTTTAAAATGTAAATGCACTGGCCTTTCAAAATAGTTCTCTGAAAACATGAGGAAATGGAACCACATGTCTGTATCAGGAGGAGACAGTGGATTTAAAGTAATTCCTGCTCTACTGGGTTCTGTGAAACATCCCATCAGACCCTCTGCCAAGGTTACTAATAAATAAATAATACACATAAATAAGTTGATGATTCAGCAATTCTAAATGAAAAACATAAAAAATAATGTGGTCATGGCGGCAAATATTTTCTGCCTTGAGAAAAACTCTTCTCCAGAGGTGGAAAAGAAAGTCAGGTGCTTAATTACCTAGACCTAAAGCATTTCAGGTAAACCACATTTTGTATGAGAGCTAGTGGCTGGACTTCAATGCAGTTTAGCCATTGGTATTTCAAAGCCGACAAGGCTTTATAGCCAATTTGGCAGCTGTTATTCACAGATGAAGAAGGTCAGATAATACTTTTCGAAAAAATTTCTGCCTGGCTAAGCTGAGAATTTGCTTAAGCTGGCAGCTGGGAAAGGGATTCTCTTCAGGTTGGTCCCAGCCTTAAGGAACTCATGTGTTCTGGTATGACAATTCAAACATGTTGCAAGACTCTTCAAAGTTCTCGTCCATATTCAGTTGCCTCCAGAAGGATTTCTGCTTCTTCTGCAATTCTTTACGCACACACCTGGGGCACGGTACAGCCTTCACTTTGCACTCAGAATGGAAGACAGCACCACAGCTTTCACACCTGCAAACACAAATTAGTGTCAAAATTGAATCACAAAATAGGACCACAGCATGCAATGGGCTTCATGTGGACTATAGGCAGCAGACATTCCTTGAAACCATTCTGGTAGCTCGAAGAGCATTATGTTTCAAAAGAGTGGCTTTGTAAAAGACAGTTTGTATGCCCACACCTCTGCTGGTGTAAAGCTACTCAGGACCACTAAAATAAGTTGACTTGAATCCATCTGCAGTTGCTGAGAATCTGTTCCAGCACTTCTGCTTCACGGATAGAAATTTTTAGAAGGATTAATACTTTTCTTCTTAGTAAAAGATGTATCACAGAATAGACATCAACTTTGTTTTATGCAAAACAAGCTTGTTGCTTTGGTTTGTAAATGAAGAGTTACAATATTATTTTCCAATAAGATATATTTCAGCATTCGCAGAAACAGATTCTGTGATTTGCAACAGCCACAATATGACATTTTCCTCATTGAAGTTCCAGTGGTCAGCTGTCCTGGAAAGAGTGAAAAACAGTCCACTTCAACAGCAGGAGAAGTTGTCATTTCACAAAGTAAAATTTGAAACAGAGGTAGGTGATATTGTCTGTTCTGTGTCCTGTGGAAGATTGGACTACATCAACACAATTATAGCTTCTGGCATTCAAAGATTCTGCTCTCAAATGTGACATTGAGACTTCAAACAAATCAGCTGCTCAAACAAGATGACTGGATTACTTTTGGGGCACTGTGAGGCAACGGACATTATGTCACAGCAGATCAAGCCCCGGTTCCAGATGGCTGTGGAGCAATGAAACATCTGGTGATCATGAACGGGTACAACTAAAGAGTTGGACATTCTCAGCCTTTAAATGCAAGTAACTATCTGTAGTAAGTTAAGTCGCTGCAGCTTTGTAGTCGAAATAAAAACTAAAAGGATGACAGCGTCAGAGGTAAAAAGTCAAAGATTCCAGTTGGATAATCAAATAATAAAAGCAACAAAACATCAAACTTTAGAGCAATCCTGAAATACAAATGAGGGGGGGTCATCCTGGTGATTCTGTGGGACATCTTGCAATGCCCTGCACTTTTCCTTCTCACAGCTATTGTAGTCAAATTACTATATGAGAATCCAAATGTCCATTGTTATAACCTTAGTGGGGTTTTTGGTTTGCTTGCTTTAAACTTATTTCTCACAGAAATAAGGTTCTTGTCTTCAAGATTGTGAAGAAAAATTGAAAACGTGAAGAAAAATTGAAAACGTGAAGAAAAATTGAAAACATGAAGAAAAATTGAAAACATGAAGAAACAAACCCCAAATACTGAGAAGCCATGAGGCAAACTGCAGTACTTGGCATGTGGTCCGGCAATACTGAGATAAGTCCGTGAGCTAACACAACCCCTTAGCTGTATTGGCTGTGTTTGCATCTCACCTGGAACTTTCTAAAACTGTTCCTGATCTGGCTGCACTTGAAGTTTTATGCATAAGTCCAAACATGGCCTAAATTTTAGTAACTGCAGAGCTTTGAGAAGGCTATGCAGAGATTTAGAGAGGTACATTTCTAGCTAGCATAAACTGATAAAACTCAAATAACAAGCAAGAAAAGGAAGGTGAAAGAGGCTAATGCATCTATTAGCTTCCATGCTCTTGTGCAGTAAAACTTGACTGTCACATTTCTAAGTACAGTTATGGAGCCTAAATCTGGTTTTGAATCAAGAAACTAGTTTACACAGAGATATTTACAATTTTTGTGCTCAGAGAGTGTGTGTTATGGCCCTGATCCACTGAAGCACATAAACACATGCATAGGACTCATATCCCAGTGATTTCCTTGGGATTACTGATCTGCCTCCAACAAAGCATTTGCCTATGTGCTTTGCTGGTTTGGGATCCACAGGAACATAAATGGATGAGGAAGAGACAGAGGACAGCAGTGTCTTTAAAACTTTACACCACTCCGACCTGACACTAATGGTGATTTTATCAAGCTAATTCTCCCTTGTTAGTCAGCAATTTACAGTGCCCTGGAAGTTGCTAGAGGGTAATGATTGATGAGGAGTGTAATTTTGTGCTCTTGCATTGCCACTCCCCGTGCTAGCCCAATATTTCTCCACAGCACACATGGAAGTGACAAAACCTATCAGAAATTGCTGCTGAAATGGATGGAGCAGAATGAGAGGAGCCAGCATACCTGCCCTCTCAAGTCAAAGGCCATCAACAGAGCAAACAAAGACCGATGGTGTTTAAATTAATATGAATTCGTTTTTCAGAAATGAGCTCAGTGGAAAAATTAACAAACTTCTTTCACATCCCTCAGAATCAAAAGAGAGAAAAAAAATGTATGAACTGTTATTTATCAGAGCTGGTGCAATAGCTGAGGCTCTGACCAGGACCCCACATGGCCAGGCACTCAGTAGAGGCAGCACAAACAGCCAGCCCTGGATCTCACAGTACTGGCAGCCACTGTTGCCATCATCACTCCATTCTGGTGCCCCCACCCCGACTGCTGCTCTGAAGAACTATTTTCTGCCTTCTCTGGTGAAGGTTGATGTACTCCCAGCCCCAACCAAGGTGTGCAGATAACAACAAAGCAGCAGACTGGAGGAAAGGTGCTCTGAGTTGGAAAACAAAGTTGTCTCTCGCTCTCCATAGGGACACATAGAGAGCATACCTGCATCAGCACACCTGTATCCCCCCTTCACTGCCAAAGGAAGTGAGTCTCCAGGGGAGGGGGGTAATGCTGACCTTGCTCTGCCTTTGTGCAAATGGCAAGCTACTCCCTTTAGGTGATGGAGCTATACTACCCCAAGCCATCTACAGCTTTGCTTTTCATCGTATCAAATACAGTCAGTCTTAATGGCCCTGGAATGTCAACTGGCTGACCATTTCTAATCTCACTGCAGGAAATTCTCCAGTGATATCAAAACCCCTATCAACTTTATATTCCTTCTTAGAATATTACAAACAGAGTGCTTCTTAGTCTCCACATTGAGATTCACAGGGTTTTTTACTGTTGTTTTCAAGCCTCAGTATTCCAAAATTATTTTATTTCTCTGGAGAAATAAAATATATTTTGTAGCCTATAAAAGGCTCACTTAATAGTTCACTACACTTACTTATCTTTCCCTTAACCTTTGTTGTTGTCATAGGTAATTCACAGTTCAGGTATTATTTCTGACTCCTGACTTCTTCTTTGTCTAGAGGCCAGAAAGTCCCTACATCTTTTGTGAGAATTCTATACACCTCTGATAATAAGCTGATGAGCCCGTAGCCATTCAGGCCTTTCATGTTTCCTTCTTTAATGAATGATATTGTGATACTGCACATTAATAGCATCTTCCTATTTTTCAAACAGTATTTGAAGAATTAGTGAACATTGCACGTTGTTTTCATACAGACTTGAGTCTTCTAAGAAGGCAGCTGAAACAGATTCCTCTCTATTTTGGTGTTTTCTTTTTTTTTTTTTTTCTCTTTCCTGACCTAACTCAATTTCTGTTGAGACTTATGTTTTAAGGATGTTCTACTTGTTTGAACACCAGAGTAACAAAAATGCAGAGAATTATTCAATCCTCTAAATAATTTCTATTACACTGGAAAGCGTAAGAGAAAGGGCAAAGCTGTCCACAGCCAGCCAGGCATTATAATGCTCTTATTATTATCATTACTAGTTACAAAAGAAAAGCCTTTCTCCATTAAAAGCATATAATCATTCCTTGTATGCTGAGGAAGTGCCGATGTTAGTATCTTCCATCAAGTCTGGGCATTTGAAATATATACATAACAATATTTTGTAAACTGAATTCTGGCATGTTCTTTTCATGCCTTCCATGTATGTTTCACAGGATTATGGCTCAAGTAATTCTAGATGCTGCACAACCAATTGATCATACTCATATTTCTCCTCTGTACTGTACCACCATGTAAGTGCCCATGGGCAGGATCAGGTGCCCAAAGAGAGGGGTGCAACACAAAGAAGCTTCAAAGACCTTTCACCTTTCACCAAAGCAGAGATGATCAACAGATGGCCCAGGATGTCATCTGAAAGACAGGATTTTTGTCTTCTAGGAACGTTACCTGTTGACAGACTGACCAGTGTGACTGTGTTTGGATGAAGCTACTGAGACTAACAAGGTTTATTAGGACACCTTCGGTACCATGCACATGGGCTGTACCTGTCTGGCTTCCAAACACCAATTAGGGAATCAAAGCAGCTCATAGTTATGCTGCTCATTCCTGAAATGAACAAACAGTGAATGGCAAATACAGCACCATTCCTACCTCACAAATGAGAAGCAAGAGGTGAACTGGCTTGCTCAAGGTCAGGCACAAGCTCTTAGCAGAGCTGAGAAGGGCAAAGAGCTCCCCTGTCTCACTGCAGCGCCATATTCACCCACCACCCTTTCTCTTGTAATTTTATATATTAACTTTCATTTTTTCATTTAAAAAACCCACTTGCTTTGTGCCAGACTTTGCACACATTTGGTCAAGCAAGTAATCCCTTGAAATTAATTTCAGTAATCAAATCCCTTCACTGACTAGAACTCTCTAGTGTTTTCTTTCCTTCCATGCAGAGTAAAAGCAAGATAAAATGGTGTTGTTCATTCATTTTCCTTAGAGGATGCTAAACGTTCATCAGGCATCCAAAATACTGAAATACCTCTAACTTGGCTATTAAAAAAACCCCAAAAGAGCAAGCCACAGTAGCTGAAGTAAGCCTTGCCTAGGGATTCCAGCGTGATCACCATCCCACACTATGCACGTGTCCCTGTCTGCAAGTATTTCTGAATTGCTCAGCTGTGAATATCACAGACGTGCCCTTCAAAACTCTGAGACTTTAGCAGAGCACAAAGAAAAGGAAAATGGACTATCCTGTGTTCACTTACAACACAAAAAAAAGCCCCAAAGGCAATCAATGCCTGACACACACGTGCACAGTATTATTCCAGTTGCCTAGGAACCAATGCAAGGAGCCTGCCTGGGGAGGGACGCCCACGTAGTAAATGAATGGAAGCAAGTTGGCACTAATATGACATTGATTTGTCCCTATAAGGAGCTTGTTAAGATAATGCCTTGTATGACACATGGTCTTTACCAGACACGGTTGTGGGGGTTTTTTAATATAGTATACTTAAAAACTGTTAATACTTCAGACTTGCTTTTGAAAACTTTGCCTCTGAAGAATAAACAAAAAAGGGCCCACTACCCAGTCCCTCAAATTATTATATATCTGAAATTCCCTCTAAATTCAGTGTTCAAGGAACCAGCAGTGACTCAAAGCACAATCACAGTTTTCCTTTCCATACACCTGTTCATCAGAAGGGGTTACCCTTGATAAGCCAGCAGAGCCTGAAGACACTCCTCATTTATAATGGCACGGCTGGGTCCTGGGCTGGTCCCTGAGGATGCAGAAACAATGGAAAGAGCTGTAATTGTGAAGCATTGGCACAACTCATGTGCTGGGGGAACCAACGCAGAGGGGTGAGCTGGTTATAGACGGCAGCCAGCAAGGGGTGTACAGTGACCTCCAGCCTGCACTGATGGGGCTCCCCAGCTACAGCAGCCATGGCTTGCACTCTAGAACAGCTGCAGGGGCCAGCCTAAACACAGCCTGACACGACATCTATTAACACCACCACTGCTGCTGCTTTAATAATGCCACCCCAGGGTGGCTGAACAACACACTACCCAGTGTCCCTGCATGAAAACTGCTGGACCAGGGTCTGCTCCTTTTTACCCAGCACAGGTTAGACTGAGGTGCTGGAGAAGCACTCCAGGCAGTAGGGAGGATGAGCGAATAAGCCCCTATCTTGGCTCATCCGTCTGTGCTGTCTCTTGCCCCTCATCCTGTCATGCCAGCACCCACTGCTAAGGTCAATTGCATCCAGGGGATGTGCAAAGCAGACAGAGATTTATTAAAGCCTCACAAGTGAGGAGAAAAGCAGGCAGCTCACTGGAGGGGAGGGAAAACCACCAGTGCTGCACCAGTGGAGGGGACCTTCAATGTCAACTTCTCCATTGCTACCTCCAGAGAAATCCCAGAGCAGGCCTTCATTTTGGGTGCTCAAAGAACAATTTGCTACAGGCCACGGCTGAACAAGAACAGCTTGAATTAACCACGTGCTCTTCTCCTGTGTGTAGTGGGTTTGTGTAGCTAAATAACTACACAGTTGTGTACACAGGTACTGCACTGCAGCATGGCAGCAGGGTCAAGCAGGAACAACGGGAACTGCAGCTCCCAGACCCCTCTTTGCAGAGTTGTGTCACTCCTGATCAAGGAAGGAAGCGTGTCCCCAGCTTCTCCTCAGCTGTGGCTTCCAGGATTTATGCCATACTTATCTACATATATTTCCATATTTTTATCCAAGCAGGAGAACTAAGGACTGACTGTTGACCTCAGCACTGTGCTTTGCTAGTTGTTTAAGCTCAGAGATCCCAAGCCAAGTAATGCGGCCTGTAAACAGCAGTTCCCAAGAAATCAATAAACGGACATAAAAATCAGTATTAAAACTCTTAAGCTGAAAGTCACGTGATTACACTTCAGTCAGTGAAGCTAACTTACTTTGGAAAGGGGAAAAGCCCTACATATGATAGATTCATTACCTGTAAACCACTGGAGAGGCTGAAAAACCACAGAGATTCACGTTTACATTACTCAGGCATATATTCTCTGCCTCTGCTAGCTGCCACATCAAGAACTGGACTTTGCCCCTCTACCTCTCCTGTTATTAATGAATTCACATTCACAAAGTGGTGGTTGAAGATCTAAAAGCAATACTATTAACAGTAATATTAACATACTGCCCTTAACTATTATAATTTGTTTGCATGATTCTATTATTTTGCATTTTTCTGTCAGCCTCAAGTCTAAAAATCCCACGACTAAGCCAGGATTTTGCTTTCAATAAAAGAGAAAGGCAAAGGCAGCCAGACTTCATAACTCTGCATTAATGCTGAAGACATGTCTACCTGGACCCAAGATGGAAAAAAGAAACTTAACATATAAAGAAATAAATACATAAACAACAAATTCCCAAGGTAATCTTAGAATTTCTGAGCACTTAAGAATTGACAGTGTTTGCTTTCATGAGCTAAAAAGCAATTGAAAAGCTGTCACCTGGTCTACAAGGAACCATGTTTGGGAGATGGAGAAGTCTATCTTAAAAGGGGAATTTGCATGAGAAAGGAGGAGAAAGAATTAAAAGGTCTTGACTGGCAAGATGGAAATATCTAGAGTGAGGAAGAAGGCACAGCAGGGAAGCTGCAAAATAGAAACTGTAAACAAGATGGTTGCCATGCCCAGCCAGGGGAGAAGAGCATAAGGAAGCACTGCAGAGACCTTCGTACTTGAAATAAGTATCTGCCTTTAGACTGAATGTTCTACTTAAAATACACTCTGACGTGAGGCAGGAAAAACCAACCTCTAGAGCTAATTCAGTCGCCAAACACAATGCTTGATGAAAAAGCCAGTATATTTTATCACTTTCTTTTTACATATTCCAGATAACATTACTGTGCTACGCTGCACAAATAAAAATAAGATTATGTGGGCCAGAAAATTTTGACCCGTTTTGACATATTCGGCTGAAATTAAATTACCAAGAGAACATCTACTTAGACGCCTATGGTTCTTTAAAGAAAGTGCTGAGCAGATCACTTCAGGGTGCTTTGAACCAACTACCAACATTCGATTAGCTAAAAAATTAGGTACTAAACCACCAGCACAACTCAGGTGAATTGGGCTTGGGGAAAGGCTTTCTAGCATAAGACAAACTAATCAAAGCAAGAGGGAAAATGACATACTTTGAGTGATGCCTTTGGCCTGTGCCAAGGTACTTCCTGGAAATGCTCTATTTCAGTCTCTCCACCTAATATTTATCTTTAACGTTCTCCCAATTGCTCAAAGCTGCTTCTGTCCAGTGACAAAGCATTCATAACACAGAGAGCTGTAACCTTGCAAAGACTTGGGCATGCACAGCCTCAGAGCCTTTAGTAAGACTTGTCACTATGTGCAAAGTTAAGTACATTCATAGGTCTTATCAGGATGGTGGCCAAAGATTATAGAGGCATCCAAGCTGGTTGATACAGTCAAGCCTGTTCTGTGGCACGTCTATTTTAAACTTGGGCCTTCTGGTTTGTATCTTAAAAGGTCTACACGTCTTAACTGATCTGCAGAACAAATTAACTTAGCAAAGTGAAAACAGTTTAGCCTTGATAAATGAATACGAACACAAAAGAGCGACTCTCCATGGTTCACGTACATCGACAGTCAGCACATAAAAGGCAAGGAATGGACTAAATTGTTCTTAACCAAGCAAGTAGCTTTACCAGTAAAACAAAACAAATTGCCTGTCAAAGTAGTCACTAGGATGACAACACTCAGACAAGACCAAAACTTTATTAACTGGGTAACACATAATAATCTTAATCAGAACTATAATTGCTTAATTATCTAATGGGACAGAAAATGCTTCTTAATGAGCTTTTATTCTCATTCCAAAGATAATTTTCTCAGTATTCTTTAAGATTTAAAACTTGTTAAAAATTGTTCTAAGTTGTAAAACAAAACCAGCCATATATTATAGACAACAGTGCCACTACACAGACCTTGTCTTTTTACTTCTGTTGTTTTGGTTTTTTGTTTTAATTTTAGGATGAAGAAACAAAAACTTTTCACCACATTAATGAAGAATAAGCAATATGAGAACAACTTGAGGGCAAGTGCCTGGTTGCTAACTAATGGGCAAGGATAGTTCTAACAAGCCCATTTAGAGCCAAGGATATTTAAAGTCATTTCACAACATTGTAAATATAAAATAAGTGATATAATAGAACAATTTTATATGTTTATTCGCTAAATTTAAGCCCAGGGCAAATTTAGTCCCAGAAATAAATAGAAGGTAGATGCTCGTAGATGTTCGTTTAAGTTGCCAGGGCTGCAGCAAAAGCAGAGCTGTGGGAGTTTACATTAGTTGGCAATTTGCTCCGTGAAATGTGCAATTAACTCAGGAGGCTTTAAATATAGTTCTCATGATTTAAAGGCCTTCCAACAGATGGTGAAATTGTGAAATTTAGAAAGAACCCTGATTAAGATTTATATAAATACGGGTAAGACAGAAAAGAGGGAAATGGAGGACCAAAGAATCAACCTGACTGGAAGAGACATCAAAAACATGGGACAATTTTTAAGAAACTGTTTAACTGCCGAGTCATAGCTTTCATAAGATCTCTGCAGAATGGCCACCTCCCAAGAAAAGCCACAGAAAGGAAATATCATTAGAAAGCTTATGACTTTGTGAGCCCACCCTTACATTCAAGGCAGCAAACTGTTGCGCTGTATTGTTGAGCAGGATGTAAAGAGCCTGCCAAGCACAGCCCACAGACCCGCTAATTAAATGAACTGATTGTGTTTGTTTTGGAACCGTTTGCCAACAAAGGAATGTGTCACACTGATTAGTGAGAGAAGGGTATGTAATATATGTGTATTCAAGCCCTGAGGAGTGCATAACCCAGGTATTCACTCTGTTTGCCCAAGGACTGACAAAAATGACTCAAGCAAATAACCAGACCAAAGAGAAACTCCAGCCCTCAAGAGGGGCCCTCTTTTTCTCTCAGCTGCATCTATCTAAAGAAGACCCATCCTTCATAAATTCCTACTGAAGACTGATCCAGAAACTCCTGAGAATATTTTGGAGAGAAACAGTCTCTTCACCTCAAAGCTGACCTAAGAGATTATGAAGATGAAAAGTTAACAGCCAGCTGAGAACCACCTTGGAATTGCACTGACCACTCTGACAGCTGTCACTCTTCTCTCTAAAGAGCAGGAAAGGTCAGGGAGGTAGCCAGAAAAACAAATGCCACCTCAACACAGACATACACACACACACTCTCCATACAAGCAGGCTTCACTTTTCAAATATTCAGCAAAGAGCTGAAGTCTGCAAAATCTGTCACGCACCCACTTTTGAATATTTCTAACCCTACAGTCCAGTTTGCTGGTTGAGTTAATAGCATGCTCAAAAGTGAACAAGCATCATTTAAAAGCAAGGAAAAACTGTCTTCAGAGCTCAACTGCTCTTCCCTCCTTAACTCAGCAGCTTCAGCCGGGGTACTTCGGCAGTCTAGTATCGAGCCCAAAATGTGAATACTGTGCTGTAGACAGCAATTCCAGAAAACCAGAATGGAGAAAGGGAGTTGTAGTCAATTCTCACTGTACATTCAGGACTCGGAGTAGTACAACTAAATCACAAATCTGAGCTGTTTACTCAGAGCTCTGTACGACACTTAATTGGCAAGGAAAGCTGAACACGTCACCAGAATTTTCAGGTATAATTGCAAGTCTTCACATGAACCTTTTGCAGCTTGCCATTCCATCTGCCACAGGTTACTCTGTACCTTACCTGTTTCTAATTAGCCTCCTCACCCTACACCTGTCTTAGGTCAGCACACCTACCTCAGAAACCTCCCTCATCTTCAAGAGACAGAAGCAAATACAAAACCCCTCTACCGGGCATTCTCCCTCACTGCTTTGCAGCTGATGCAGCTGCACAGTAAAACATACAAACTCCTCTGTTGGCATAACTTGTCTCCAGAGCAAAAATATGGAACAGAAATAATCTGCTTAATTTCACATAGTACACATGCACACACAAGTAGTAATGAGATAAGAAAACTAACGAGGAAGACAAATGGAAAATGCTGGGGAAAAAAACAAGGTCTAGTGATAAGGAGTACAAAAGGAGTAAGCAGGATGATCTCCAACAAAATCAGAAAGAGAAATATTGGAAAACCTGTCATGCTGATTGTGTTTTAATTAAAATCATTAACAAAGGCTGCTGTCTTTGGCATGACATGAACCACAACTTCACATTTGTGAAACATGAACAAAAGTCCTTTCTGGCTTCTAATTCACATAAAAGCAGGAACTAGAGCAACTTCTGTTGGTTTGAACTGCTGACAAATACTATTTGATTCCAGAAGGTTTTAAACTCTGTAATTGCAAGGTATGTCTGATCTCAGCTGAAGGGCGGGACCCAATAATTTTTTTGGGAACAAAAATCCCCCAGACAAATCAAATTCTAAAGTAAATCTGTCTTCCCAAATGTTCTTACACATTCTCATCAATCTTTTGGGAATATTTTCAATCGCCTTTTATACAGTCTCAACAGACATCTTATGTTTTATGCTATCTTAGTCTCTTTCTTTTTAACTCAGCCGATCTTGCCATGCACCCTAGATACATTCTTTCTTAAAATTGTTTATAGAGCTCAGATGCACACCTTGTCTAGCTTATGTCCACTGCTTTGTCAGTGCATTCTTTAGAATAAGACTCTGGAAATAAAATGGGCAAACAGTCTTTGAAACTCAGATTAGACTGAAAAATCCTTGAAGAGTAGTTCTTGGTTACTTGTAATTTAACATCTTTGCACACACAGGGGAATCAGATTCTTAATAAGCCCTTTTAACAGGTTGGTCTTGATTGTTTCCAATTTTCAATTGGAAAAAATGTTTTCAATTTTTTTTTCCTTCAAATGAACTCTTTGGAGAAAACGACTGTATTTGAAACAGCCAAAAAGTACTTATCTGTGGAGGAATGCTGTGCTGTCAGATACACTGTCTTTCTGTTAAGGGTGAAAAACTCCATCTCTTTTATTCAAAATCCAAGACACTACTGGAAAAGAGTAGTAACATTGCTGTTTCCAAGTCTATTCTGGTTTCCTGCATCTTGCTTTTAGGTTTTTCATGTGACTCCTGTCCCTGACCTGGCATCCAGCACTCTACATAATGTGAAATAAAGGTTCTTCTGTATAGTTTAGGACTGGCATACAGTTATACTTACTTTGTAGCCACCTGAGAATAGCAATGTCATTAAAAAAAAATTAAATCTTGCATACACAGGCAGAGAGGAGTAAGCACACAGAGAGAGTAGAGCATTAGCCATAACATTTCATGGGGGAAACACTTCAGAACAGATGGTGATCATTTTATAATGGACAATCCCAGTACATTATGGGCCCAGTGATACCAGAGACCAGAAAGATGTCTGTGATCACTCCAGAGAAGCCATTTGGCTTTTCAGGACACTCTGCAAACTCAGAAGACTTTTGGATAAATCATGCTGTGTGATGCTACTGGGGACTCTTCCCTTTTTGAAGAGCTGTTCTGAGACCTACAGGGCTTTGGGAAGCAGCTCTTCTCATTTATTTCCAGGTCTGCTCAAGGTGGTCTCCCTGGACCAGTGATCTGCTGCACCTGCTCAGGAATGTGCACCAGTGGAATCCAGCCCCTAGTTATCTACGTATGAGGTCAGGAGGCCAGGAATCCGCAAGGGTGTGATGCGTAAAGTGAATCAAGTGTATGACTGACACCACTGCAGTAGAGTACCTGCTTGTAGAAATGTCCTCAAAGGGGTAAAGGATTTCTCCATTGTTGCAAATCTCACAGATGAAACCCTTTTGGCTACAAAGGCTGCAGCTGTACACATGAGAGGTGGCAAACTTGATCACCTTCCCCAAGAAAGGAGCCAGCTTTCCTTCAATAACCTGGAATGAGAAGACAGTATTGAATGAACCCCCCAAAAATTACTAGAATGCCCTGAAGGACTGAGACAATATTTATTATTATGGAAATTATAGGTGATGCTGGCAAAAACAATAGGAAAGTTACTTCCCAACAATTATAGCTCCATGAAATCACAAGTGATAATAGTAGCCAATGAACCAGCAATGATCTGAACATGGAAACTAATTTACAATCTCTTTTGAAGTCTCTACATGGCAATAACATAAAATATTATGTTATTACATAAATACTCATTTTAAGTACAACAACAGATTCATATAATAAGGCACAAAGAAGTAAATAGGAAAAGAGTTTAAGGCTTCCCCATTATCTCTAACTGACAGATATGAGAATACTGCCTTACATTTACCATTTGCACTTCTTTTATTTTTTATGCACAGATGGCAGTTTTGTCTTTGTTTCTTTTCCTCTAAAGCACAAGTTTTTTGCATATATTTTGTGAACGGAACCCTGGCTTTCCTCCTTTAGCAGGACTGTGTTTCCCTTTGAAAATCATTCAAATACAATATTCTGTTCCTTGCCAAAAGGAATAAATTCTCAGTTAAAGCCTTGAAGAGGAAGTGGGTTTTTCTCCCTTCAGTGTCCAGCTCTCAAATCGAGAAGTCCTTCACTGCCAGACAATCCTGGCTAGACCATTAGAAGTGATTAGCACTCCCCGTGTTGGTGTGAAAAAAACCAGCCAAGCCATATAGATTAAACTGCTAGCCACAACACTCATCTAAATTTGTGACTTGGTGACAATGCCTCAATAAGGGGTGCTATTCAGGCAAAATACTTTCCATTCAGATCAAACTTCTAGAGACTTTAAGGAATTCTGCAGCTATAGGGAATAATGAACATGGAATAAGGCCCTAAGTGTATATTCTTCTCTCCTGGGTTTCCTGTGGTCTGAATGGCAGCTTGCCAGATTAGTGATAGAAATGTGTCACTAGATTTGACAGCAAACTCCTGTAAAAAGGAAAAAGAATGCACTAATTGCTGACTGAAGACTTGCACAAGGCTGTGCCTTGAAACCTAAGAGAGGGGAGATTTACACTTAAATATGTGCCAGATTCAGTGCAGGCACCCCTTCCCTAAATATGGTCACACACCACGTGTAATTTGGATTTAGTGTAAACAAATCTAGAGAAAGCATAGAGGTCAAGGCAGAGAAGAACAACAGAGTTTGGGAGCAAATGTACGATAGAAAGGAAATAAATTTGTGTTCCAGGAAAACTCCCTGCCCGCTACATAAGATAGTCACTGCTAAAGAGTACACCTGGAAAAGGAGGTGCACAGGTAGCACTGGTGTTGATGGCATTGAATGGCACTGGCTGAAATGTGCCCCCTCTTTGCCTTCAGCTCCAGCCTGCTAACAACACCTGCAACAACAGGAAGCAGCAATGTTATTGCTAGTACTGCAGATAGGACATCTGCTCATGTCAGAGGAAAAATGACGTTCCTATTGCATCCTGGTATAGGAAGATCCCCTTCGACCACAATATAAACAATACAGAGAAGCTGCTGCATGAAATATGAAAGTGAAGCCATAGTTCAAGGCAGTGGTATTACTAACCTTCTAACAGATGGCCAGAAGCTAATTTAGCTCCTCTATGCTGGGTTTTGTTTTTCATTTTGAAGGAAGAAATTTTTTGCTTGCAGACTCCTGAATTAGAGAGGGTCTGAAAGCCAAACAAGTTGGGAGCAGGGGAAAGACACAAAAGCTGCCAGTATTCAATAAACAGGAAGAAAGAAACAGTGAAGCCACACAGGTAATGACACTGCTATAGTCACCCTCCAAAAATCCATTTAGCACTAACAGATGAAATACTCATACAAAGATAAATAAATCACAATACATGCATATTTTCCAAAGAATTTTCATGCTACAGCAGCCACCTCAGGCCACAAGTGCTCAGCTTAAAATGCCAGACTGAAGACACAGCTGCAAACAAACTCTCTAAGTCTGTACTAATGTCACTGTCAGCAAAGATTTAAAAGTCACTGAACTGAAATAACATTTTATATAACGTAATAAACAAAATTAACATGATCTATTCCTTCCTAAGCACCGTGGGTGACTTTAAGACTGTGTGAGGCACAAAAGTTTTCCTATACTGAAGAGTTCACAACCTAAGCAAGATATATTGAGTGGACAGCTGCCCTTGAAGAGCTGGTGTTATTTGCCCCTGGTTATTTATTTGTATGGTTTGTCATAGCACTCTAGTGGGTGGGCTTGTAACTCTGGCCACTGCAGACATACAATGAAGATGATACCTTCAAAGAGCCATGCATGCCAATTTTGCAATGTGAATTACAGGCTATTTTACTGTATTACAGAAGGAAGACAATGTAGCATCAAACCAATGTTATCACTGTTTTTAGCATCTGTAAATTTTGTGCTATTTTGTTTCATCAGAGACCTCAAGGTTGTGCACAGGATATGACTTTTCCTTGCAGCCTTCTTTCATTCGTGTTTGCAGCTAATAAGGATAAAATCCTCATCTCCATTGACCCTGGGAAAGCAGAAAGGAATCTACTTGCTGTCCCCAGTAGGAGTTTCATGGTAACAGTTCCACAGTGAGTGTTCTCTGGCTTGGGAAAAGGAGCATAGGACATGTAATTAAAGCTGTCAAAACTTCTCCTGTGACAGCCAGGGGCCCAGGGTCAGTCAGTTTAGACATCCCAGAATCACAATGGAAGACCCTCAGGATGTTCTCCCAGCCGATGCTAGATTCTGATTTTAAGTTTCAAGGAAACACAAGCAATTAAAAGAACAGAAGAGTGTTAATCAAAGGTAATGCATTATCCAGATATCATGGAAATTATCAGAGGGAAAAAAAAGACCTCAAGAGGCCATCTTGGCAGAGCTAGTAATATTTATGTCATTCTTTACAGCTGTACCTGTTACTAAGGCCTTTCAGTGACCGAGATTTCACAGCCCCCATGCAGTCTAATCCAGCATACGTCTGTTCTCACTGCTGGAGTCACTCCTAAGCTTTGACCTGAACCTTTCCTAAGGACATTTCAGTTTACAAAATAAACTTACAAAATAAGTTTACACAATAGAGAAACTGTGAAATCACACACTATGAGCTGCAGAAGAATACATCACATTTCAGAAGAAATGTGGTAATTTAGGACAAAACTAAGTTAAGAGTATGCCAGAGGAAAAGAAACCAAAAATTTCACCATTGACTTATCCCAGTAATATAATACAGCCTCAGCATGCATCTAACAAAGGCTTAAAAATATATTCCTGTCTCTCAAAAAAAGGCATGAAGCTTAAAACAAATTAAAATTTTGCTGAGTTCAAATTCTCTTCTACTACAGCACACATGAAGAGCAAGGTCTGTTTTCTAATCCAAAGTCTTTGTAGTGCAAGCAATTGTTTTGTTGTCAAAAATTAAGGATGAGGGGTGATTAATGATGGCATCCTAGTCATCAATTGATGAAGGGTACAACGCAGCTTTCTCTTCCTAAACTGATCAAGGAACACATCCCAACATAATTTTGGACACAGAGCCATGTTCCTACAGTTAGCTTATCACTGCTGCACCTGGAATATATTGGGGTGCACTACTTGGTGACAACAAAAGAAAAACAGTTGTGTCCAGAGGTCCAAAGCAAGCTGTGTCTCTTAATAGTCCCAGTGTTCAGATCAGAATCATTGTCCATCTCTCTGTATCTGGAAAAACACTTCTCTGAGCTACCACAGGACAGAAAGCCATGGCTTTGCACACTGCAGCTCCTAACTGCGTGTCTCATGTTAAGAACTGTATAAAAATACACACCCACATGTACATACATAAAAGCCAGGCCCTGCCCTCAAAGCACTTACAATTTAAACCATAAAACAAACACTGCTTTTTACAGTAACTGCCACATATCCCCCACCTTAAATGGGACAAACTGTGTTTTGGAGGAGCCTCCCACACCGGCTCCCTGCCCACACTGCAGAGAGCATCTATGTCCTGGGCTGCCGGGGAAGGGAGGGGAGAAACTAGGAAATCCAGCAGCAGCAGCCACCTGCCCCACTGCCCAGCCTCCTGCACCCGGCTTGGGAAAGCTGAAGTTGTATTGAAGAGCAAGAGAGGAAGGTAGACTTGTCTGCAGCACTGGGAGAAACTAAAGGAGTATTTGAAGTAAAGTATCTGAACACATGCCAAAGGGGTGTTGGGACAATTATTTTACATGCTTTCTAGAACAGAGGCTTTTCATACAAGTCAAAGTTATAAATAAAGGTAAATCAAACTTTCTTCTCAGTATATCTTTGTGCTACTGTTGAGTTGGGGAGTGGTATAATTCCAAAGAAACAATTATGCTCTGAATGAGCGAGGTGTGGGGGAGGAAATACAGGAACTGCTGAACACCAGAGGACAAGCCAATGTTAGCAAAGGCTGCAAGAGGCTTGTGCAGTGGGAAGACAGGACACACATGCACTAGGTTATGTTTTTCCTGATCCAGCAGGAAGACAGAGAAGCTAAAAGGAAGGAGCAGGGGCTAGGGTACAAGTTGAAATCCCTTTGATACATGATATTAATATGATTATGAGGGCAATGTGTGATCAGTCAAAGTTTAACTACTTGTCAGGAGGGCTGCTGTCCTCCAGAAGTTTTGTGATCCTTCTATTTAAAGTTACTCATAGTTCCCTTGCTCTATCAAGGAGATGTTTTCAGAAACAAGTGGGCAGCCATCTGACTCCAGAGAATAAGAACTGGAAAGGCCATAGACCTCCAAGCCAGAGAAATCCTCCTCAGTGGCCCACTATGCACAAAACACTATGCACAAAACAGGGCCATTATTCACAGACGAATTCCAGAAGCAGCAGGTGTTGCCCAGGGGACTCTCACTAGTATCCCTGTGTCCTACCTTCACAACACATTTCTGAGCCCATGACACTGCCCAGCACTGGAGGAGAGGCAGTCCCCTCATCTCCAACACATACTGAGGTACAGCTCTGTCCTGACTCCATCTCTCATCCCAGCTCTCCAGGCCAAGCACAATGCTGATCGAAGTCCACCTCTGAAGGCCTCCACTTCCCAGCCCTTGCCTTGCCACTGTGCAGCACAAACCCCAGCCCATTACACACAGCAGAGAAGTCAAGTCACTTTGTCTTTTCTTTACAGTCAACAAGGACTCCTTGTGTGAGAACCTACTTACCAGCACAAAGGAGGGTTGCACAAACCAGTCCCACGGGAGAGCAATATAGTGAACATGGTGTTGCAACATATGTTTTCATATTAAAAACCAAACTAGAAAAGTGGCCAAGGGAACAGTGGCAGAACTTCTCAAGTCTGTTGAGAGTTTTAACCCAGAAAGATGGTAACCTAAAGGCTTGTAATAGCTTTCTGTTTGGAAAACAGAGCAAGATCAAAAACCAGGCATGAAAAAACCTTATTACAGAATTAGTTAGAGTTTGTTCCAGTCCCTGACAGTTGTTCAAATTAGAAAGACATTAATAGAAGCCTCTGACTGTGTCTAACTGAAAAGCAATCAAATATTGATTAGACAAGGTAAGCACAGAAGTCCCCTGCAAACTCACACTGTGTCATTTCCAAAGAGATAATATCACAACTTTAGGGGGAACTAGAGGAGAGATGTGTAGAAAAAGAAGGACAAATTAGTTAGCTGTAACCCACTCTTACTTCGATTAACACCTCCAGAGCCTTCTGCCCACCTATTAGATCAGGTCCACAGAAATACCCAACCTCTGCATCATGGCCACATAAATCAATACTGAAATCTATCAGATGTGATGAACTTTCTGGACAGGAGAGAAAAAACAGTACAGTTTTCAGACATTTCTCAGGGCAGTGAGTGTTTGTTTTGAGGGCAGGGCTCCTGCCAGCAATGCTAGCTAAGATGCAAAAGGTAATGAATAAGATCTCCATCCCTGCAGGAGTCTATGTCGTGAATTTGAGTGAGAATCATCAAATCTCTTACCCTGTCTGTGCATTTTTACCAACTTCTAAAAGTGCAGCAGATGTTTACGTAGCATGGAGATCATAAATACCTTTGATCACCTACATCAGGACTGTCAAGACAGACAGTAAAAGGAATATGGCTTATTGAGCTTTCGGATACACTGTTCTGCTCAATGTGAGGAACTGCCAAGGTTAAGAAGTCTAAATTCTGAACAGTGTCACAGTATGTTAAAACCACATAAATGGTTTCTCAATTAAAATAACTTTTGGATTAAATTTGCTAGTCTGACTAATTTGTACCATATAATGAATGTACAATCTGACACAGTTTTAAAAAAAATCCTTATATTAAGATCCAAGAATCAACAGATGAAGGATATTTTAACAGAAGCTATACAGAATCCAAGAAAAGGAAGATAAATCTACACACATCTGTGGGTAGATATTCTGCCAGCTACGGCACAAGGGCCAGTCAACAACCATAGGCATCATGTAACAGTGTGTCTAGGAACACTGTCATTTCACTGTGGCTACATGATCAGGGAATAAACACTGAGAGGGGAACTAGAAATGTCCCTGACGCTTCTGAATCCTTAGACTGGGACCTGTACTTTCCTCATGTATCAGAAGCACTGTAGGAAACCCCAGTTATTATCCTCATAAAGGAGCACCTGCTCCTACTGCTCTGCTTAAGAGCCTGGCCACCAGCGTTAAGTATTCCAGGTAAAGTGGTGAAAATACTGTAAAACTCAGGTTTTGTATCACTGCCACTGTGAGACAAGCTAAATTTGCCAAATGGCTTTGTGACCCCACCCTTGTAAATCAGCTTGTTAATCATTATCGTCATAGAGGCGATAAAGTTGTTTTATGAGCCAACACTGAAGCAGTAACATTAACTACTTATGCAGGGGCTGGTGTATTACTCTGCAGATAACATTTATTAGAAGGCACTCTCTTTAAAGACACAGGTTTGCCTTATAACCTTCTTTTGAAGCACTAAGCAATCTGTTCCTCTTATTCCTCCAGTCTGATTTACATGTCAGACACAAGTGACGCCTGGAGGGGATGGGTTAAGTGATATGAAATCCCTAAAACACCTTGAACTACAGGTTCAAATCTCAACTAGATTGGCCCGGCCTCTCCTCCTGACAGAACAAAATTTATGATTATTTCTCAAGGCCAGACGCACACTTGGCTCTATCTGAGAGGCAGACACAGACAGGATTTGCCAGGAGGCACTGACGCAATGCTGAAGAGACATGAAAAGGCCAAGAGGCACTGAGAAAATAGAAGGGGTGGTAGACATGAAACTCATTCACCATCCCCAATTATGTACATTGAAGAGATAGAAAGTACTTTAATTATCAGGAATAATGTCACAAGCACGTCTGGCAGAAGGAAGCTATCTGAAGAAGCAGTGAACAATCATGCACAGCTTTCCATCATCCTCTAAAGACAAGGCTTCTGCCTCCTCTCAGTTGTTTTCTTTCTACCTGTCCAGAAACAGCTAGTCTGAATCAGACCTTTTGCTAACAAGTTCAGAAGTAAGCTCCAGGTTTGCCTAGATTTCAGAGCACCACAGAAAATATGCTTCCTGGATTGAATGAAATGGCAAATAAAATATCCTGAACAGACCGTCTTGGATTCACTACTTGGATGCTCACTACCCTCCAAATTCCACCAGTGGAAGCTTTGTGGAGGAGGACTAAATGTTTCATAATCTTTCTTCACCTCCAAGACAGATGAGAAATATGTTTTTGAAGGAACTACCAATGACCTAAGAAAACAGGGCTAGAAAAAACACCTTTAGAAACCTCCAGTTTGTTCCTCACCCTGCAGTACAACCAACTGAGAAACGATTGTCTGACTTGCTTTAAAACCTCTCACCACAGAGATCCTACAACAGTCCAGTGCTCAGAACAACTGGAAAGTTGTTCCTAATGCCTACCTTAGATCTCTTTTGCTGCAGTCAGCTATCTTTGTTTTACACTCAACTTCCTATCCTTACATTGCATCACCTGTTTCAGAAACCATTTTCTGACAAATTCTCTTCTCTGTCACAGGTGATCTGTGTCACAAGCCAGAAAGAGCAAAAGCAGCTTGGGGTGCAGGAAACATACGATTGCCTTTACCTATCTGTTCACTGGAGAACAAGCAGGTATTTTTTGCATTCATTAAATGTGGAAATTGGGCACTGATGTGCAAAGGGTAAATGGAGTCTCTGCCCCATGACAGATTTCAGCGGGGTCAGGATTTCTGTGATGAAAACAGACTTGGAGGTGAGCATGCTACAATATGCTTAGCTAAGGATAATGCAAGTTGCAGAGAAAATAAAGGGAAAACATTCCCTGGCTGGGAAGTTCCTAGTCATTTATATCTAGGGAACAGACAATGCCTGTGGACTGCTAATTTCCTTGAGGATTTTTTCTCTTCCGTTGGCCAGATTCTTAACACCATGAATACTTGTTATGATTTCAATGCACAATTAATCTTTAGTTCAGAGGAAAGGGAAATGGAAGAAGGAAGGATGATCATGAGGTAAAAGTCCCAGGGAGGCAGATATCAGATCTCAGGTCTGCCCCATCTTTTGAGCAGTATACTGGTCTGCTCAGCTTTCCTTGCACCATTTTGACTCCCAGTCATCCCTTTCAGATTGCCTGTCTTGTTTGTTTAAATTGCAAGTGACTTAAGGGAAGAATGTTCTCTTATTACTTGTGTGCACACACACTAGAATCAGTCACTGCACATTGCTGCTGTAAAAGAAATTAAAAAAGAACAAAGCAGTTAACTTCTTAAGAGCTCCACCTTTTGTTGTGATAGGAATGCTATGGGCCACAATCCCAGCTCCCAACATCAAGGGTGATACCACCCCACCCTCTCCCTCCTCTTCCCTTTACACCCTTTGCAGGTCCCTGGCTGTCCCAAAGCCTGTTCAGCCTGTGCTACAGTGACAGCGGGGTGGGCAGGAGCAGGCGAGGCCAGGGACTCCCCTCACCCTCTGCTGACACCAGCACAGGGTGCTGGCTCTGACACCACTTGGCCATCACTGCCCTTGGCACAGACAAAGCAACAGCAGGCAGCCTCACATTGTGCTGTGCTAACTCATCACCCACACAGGGCAGAGAACAACCCGAACGGAAACCCTGCGGATAAACACTGCAAAGAACGAAAAAACACCCACAAAACCAACCACCAAATAAATCAAACTAAAGCAGAAACGAGTGAGAGTTTGAATAAACAGAAATCAGAAGCTCCCTTTGGCTTGTTTGCACCAGGCAGTCTGCACTGACGGCAGAGCCATTTGATGTTCATGGTCCTTCCAAACTAAACCCTTCAATAAGCTGCACTTTAATTTAGTATTAAACAGATATTCCACAAATTAGCCACTAACTACAATAGGTACTGGGAAGAGGAGGAAAAATAAGGTCAAGAGCAAATGCTGCTAATCTGTGACAAGCACACATTGACGGGGGCAAGGTGAAAATGGAGTTTTACATTGGCTGGGGGAGAGGAAAAACAAAGTGGTGACAGTTCAAGTGAATTTATAGCAGGAGACAGAGAGGATGACAAGGTCCCTCCAAGCCCTCCCCCACTCTTTTCACTGAAATGAAGAAATGCCAGAAATTTCAGCAGGTCTCTGGATGCAAGCTGCCACAAGTGAGAAAGAGATGGAATTGTCTCAGTATAAACAACACACCTGGAAATCACCTGTGCCAGCTCCACAGCCAGCTCTGCAACAAGACTCACACTCACTGTGTTTCAGTCATCTTTCCTCTTTCTCCTTCCCCCAAGGTTTCCAGGCAGCTACATGTCAATTTTGTCACACCCCAAGTTCTCCTAATCTTGTCGCAGGGATGAATTATAGGTTGTTTTAAGAAAAAGGTATTCAAGCAAAGGTTAAAGGCTGTTTTAATCAAACAAGGTTGAAAGAGTACCAGGAATTTGGCTGGTAGAGAACAGAAAGCACTTTACTTAGCTCAAGAACATACGTGACTCTAAATACACAAGCACGCAAGCAAATATGCATTCAGGCAGAGAGTATATATATATATACACTCTTTTTTTTAAAGATTAGGCAGGCAATTGCATGCAGAGATATTAACTGACTCTACATGCCCACTGAGCAAGATGTTATTTCATGAGAGATACCACAAAATTAGAAACTTTCCTGCCTTGCATAGGACTGGATCAGAGCACTTTGAGGAGTCCTCTGAAGGATTTTAGAACGAGAAAGTAACATACCAAGAAAATGGCTACAGTTACTCTGAAAAAAACCTCTGTGAGTACTAAGTATATTTTAAAAAATTCTAAAAAAAATTTTCTTCTCTCATCCAAGCAGGTAGCCCTGAGACAGTATTTTGGTTCTTGGGAAATTTGATTCCTTGGGATGTTATCCCTTAATATATATTCAGCTGCCTCTCCTGAATCATCATTTTATGTGAAGTATAGCAACAAGTTCAGAACCCAATCTTTCACACTGCTAACCTTCACCTCCAGTACTGGACCTTTCATTCTGCACAGCAAAAATAATAACAAAAGAAACCTGTTTAGCACAAAGCACTAGAAAAGTGCTAAGTTCTATTGCTACTGCTTCTTCTAGGGGCTGAAAAAATTAAAACATCTCTGGAGATCTCAACTCAAAAGCTCCTACGAACCACTGGCACCACTACTGGGTTGTTTTAAACAGAGTTTCATTCTAAAAAAGCACACTTACCTCAAGTGGTCCAGATTACATATGCACATGGAAAAGCACCACATGTATTTAATTTGAAAATTTTGGTTTCAAGAAGTGCAAAACCCAATCTTGCTATTAAAAATACCTACTAACAATCTTGCTAGATTTCTAGACTTTGCCTGCAATACTTAAACACACACCTAACTCAGATGAACTTGTCTTCCTGGCTGTCACTTGCCAAAATACCCACGACCATCTCTTCACCCCTGGCTGGCTCTGCATGCTCTCTGCCTGACCATGAGCCATTCTGAATGACAGCAACTCCCTTGCCCAGCAGAGCTGAGGTAAAAAGGAAACACCAGTAAGATCATTGCCATTGCCACTAATTGTAACCAGAGCCATCAGCACTTTGGGGAATTACACACACATGGAATATCAGCGAACCTGAAGTTTCCTGTTCTGTTGAAAGGTAGCTCAGAGTTAGCAAACTCCAGGAAGTGACAGAAATAATTGAAGTGTAATGTGCTCTGGGATGACCCTGTTTGACAGGGAGGGTGGACCACATGACCTTCTGTGGCCTCTTCCAACCTCACCCATTCTATGGTTAAGGAGCCATAGCCACAGGAGAGTAGACAAGCTGTTTAACTGCTGCTTTGCTATCAGATCTTTTTAATATTTATGAAGATATATATTGGGGGTTTTCCTATCCTGGAACTATTTTCATATTCTTCTGCTAATATAGTTACTACTGATAATCAGGCACAGGTGATAAAGCTGGGACATAAGAATGGCTTTCAGCATTATGTCATGGTCCAAGATGCATCTTTATATAGCTCCTGTACAGAATTATCTTGTATTATTATTATTGTAGTAACACCCCGCAGGACTTGCATCTCTGTCACACACGCTGTGTCAACGCTTGCTTGGCAGGCTGGGGATGTAAATCAATGTTCTTACAACAGTGCTGAACTCTGAACTGTGGAAGCTATGGCACAGATGTGTCTGGCATTTTGCTGCCCTTGTTGAGCACAGTGAATTCCCACAGAGAACTGCGACAGACAAATCTTCAGTCATCTCAGCACAGTCAGGCCTGCCAAGAACCTAATTCTTCTTCTCATTTGTCACCTCCTGCCCCTCAAGCAAAAAAAAGGGCTTGCCTAAAATTAAAAGGATCTACTGGTACAGCTACATGGGTAAACCTCTACGGTAAATACAAGTTTAAGCTGGTACAGCTTATATCGGATCACCAAATGAAACAAATGACAGCATCAGACTTTCCCATTGATATAACTGAATTTACACTAATGCTTTTACAGGCACAGCTACATCCACTAAGAGCAGGGGCGTGTTTGTCATGTACCTAACCCAGTAACACTTCTAAAGCTAGAGCAAGCCCAGAGTATGTTAGCCAAACCCCATTTTTTTCAATCAGTACAGCCACATGCACTCTACTGGCTTTCACCAGCACAAGCATGTGGGTTGGATGCTACATCCCATCCTTTCCATGAATGAATAAAAAGGAACTGCTGGGCAAGGCAACCACCACTGATGGGCTCAGAATTCATGAGGATGTATATTATAAATCTAAACTGAGTATTTCTCAGTAATTGTATAAGGACTGAGTTACCAGAAGTTTTACTTCTGAAAAAAACCCAGTAAGCAAAAAGCAAAAAAAGCCCACATCTCCTTGCATTCTTTGCTATTATTGGAACAGATAAACAACTCGTCTAAATCAACCTTAAGTTTTGCATACACAGAAATACTAGAAACAGCATTTCCAATCTCCTCCTTCATCTCAATCGAGGAGGTGCAATGAAAGTACAGCATGGGTTAAAAGCCTGGAAAAGTGAAGGAGAACTAACAATTTCTTTGTTCTTGTAAGGCATTCTGATCTACAATATACTAGGCTCAAATTAGGCAGAACTTTTGTTTCATTGAAGTTCATTTTTATTCTCCACATCTTTGTTAGGGAGCCTTACATGTGCAAGAACTTGAACAGAAACATTGAGATTCTCCTATGAGGAACACTTCTGCTAGACCGACAGTCCACTAGCCCAAAATGCTATCAGATGCTGTAATCAGTGCTACAGACATCAGAGGAAGATGAAATCATTGATCCGTCTGTCAACAGGGGAGAGATCTTCCTAATCCCCTCAGTATAATATGTCTATTCTGAAATCTTATAATCTCTTTATTTTATGTGGTGTAACTGTGGACATTCTTATTATGGATACTTAATCCTCTCAAAGATTATAAACTTCTGGCCTCAGTGACATTACTGCGGCATTAAGTTCCTCAAGCTCACTGTGTTCTGCAAAGAAGCATTTCCATTAAGGTTTTTTATGTGTATCTCATATTCACTAAATATGACCTGTGCCACATTATTGTGAGAACAGGGCTCTCCTGTTCATCCTTTCTCTGTGCTGTTCTTCACATTATTTGTAGGCTGATCTGCAGGAAGATAGTCAGGAAAGCTGATCTGAAGTAAATAAAAGTTTTAGCTAAATTTTAATAGATTAGTGTATCTACAATGTTAAAATGGATAAATTATACTACAGGAAATCCCTGTACAGGATTCACATTCAGAATGACAATGATCTTAATACAATTTGCCTCACTTTGCTTCCAAAGTAAATGGAGATAAACCAAATGAAAGCCACTTATATTTTGAATAACAGTATTTACACAGTGATTCAATGTAATTCAACTCAGCCTTTTAAATTCCCATATTTTGTCACTTCATTATTTTTCCCTGCGTGTTCGTATGTAAACAAGTGTTCAAATCATTGCCTTTTTAAATCTCCTATCTTGCTCACAATTTCCATCCTTAACATCCACTCCTTTTTGCCCTTACGTGGATCCTTTTTATTTTACTGTATCTTTTGGAGTCAGTATAACCAGGATGAAATAATTGCCATGATTAAGAGTGTTTCTACATTGAAGACCATCACAGAATCACAGAATGGGTGAGGCTGGAAGGGACCACAGTGGGTCATCTGGTCCAAACTCCCTGCTCATGCAGGACTGTCCACGAGTACATTGCACAGGATTAAGTCCAGACAGTTCTGGAATATCTCCAATGAGGGAGACTCCACAACCTCTCTGGGCAATCTGTTCCAGTGCATGGTCACTGCACAGTAAAGAAGGTTCTTCCTCATGTTCAGCTGGAACTTTCTGGTCATCACTGCAATAATTTTTGTACACTCATATATCCTGCTATTTAACATAAAAATCAGGCAAGACATTAATTAACTCTGTGTGGATGAAACACCTGAATTTTGAAATTGTCACAATAGCCACTTCAAGTCTTTCAATTCAAAAGCTCCCATTAATATGTTACCTGGTGTAAGTAGCAAGAATTACTTTTCCTAAGAAATGGAAGAGTCTTGTCTGAGTCAACTTATGTCCAAACAAATTGTCAGTCTCAACAAAAGCAGCCCCATAGTCACATCTGTTGAATCTGAATGGATAGCTTTTAACTTCAACTTGCGTGAACCGTGTCCACATGTGCACAAAACCAGTGACATGTCCACTAGGAATGTCAGCAGAGAAGAGAGTTCACACCTCCAGCAGGTTTAGGATGAAACTACCCTGGACTGTGACAGCACCATGAGGGTCTATAGTGCACATAAGAGTAATCCATTTTTCCATTGTACTGTCTGCTAAAACCAGCAAATTCAGGAGTGAATACTTCCTTCCTAACAAACTGCTTAAAAGAGCAGTGGTGTTCTGGGGGATGCACAGCAGATGACTCACTGGGCAGATGACACCAGAGTGTGTTGGAAAGAAAAGCAAGTGTAGCCAGCAAGGCAGAAGAGGCAAGTTGTCCCAGTGTTTCTGCCTGTTAAATCTGAATGCAACTAATTAGTTATCTCCTCTGCTAACACCTCCAACAGCACCAGGATTCTAAGAACATGTACCCCACAGAAATGCCCATAGACAGACTTGCAAACTTTGTTGTAGTCTCTAGAGCCCTGGTCTGCAGTGAAACCTGGGGTACATATAGGCATCTGTGTGCACATACAAATAAAGACCATCACTTGCTGCCTCTGGTTAAAGGTCAGGCCTACTCACATCTGCATTACAAGCATTTGTTAATGACCCAAGTACTAGCAACCACTACCTCACCAGGATTTGGTAGGTTTCCAAAATTAAGGCCATTTTGTTGCAATTCTTAATTTACTCTTCTTTCAGCCTCACAGTTGAAGTCTTCCCTACCAGAGCCCAAAAGGATCCAAGTGACAACCATTCCCAGACCAGCCATTAGCCCAAGTATATACTCTGCTGCATTCACAATATCTAGGTTCTGTTAAGCTTGGAAAGAGATTTAAATTGGATTTAATTTCAGAATAGTATTATAAGATGCTTCATCTACTGGCAAACAGGCATTTCAATCTTTTTGCCCCTAAGAACAGATACACCACATTTTTGAAACTCGGCTGCTTGGTAGGAAACAACCCATGTTTTCTAGAACCTTTAAAGGGAACTTGGCTAGGAAACAAATCAGAATTCAGCTAGGACTAACCAGGGTAAGGGTTGCTTATATCTGCAGATTACCCCTCTCTGCTTTTCTAATTCACTCACTATGCCTTATCTTTCCATTAATCTTTAATAAACCTTTTAGCTAATTCCCCAAACACACACAATCTACATGACAGCAGGATACAGTGCAAAAGCAGTCCATGGATATGAGGAAATAGGCAGCAGAGGAATCAAAACTCTGCTGAATTTTGATCAAAACAAAAGAAGTGAAACTTTTAGGATTAAAAATACCCAAACTGCAGGTCAGTGGAAAGTGATGAGCAATCAGGAGAAAGAGGCAGTAAGGGGAAAAGCAGGGAGGAGGAAGGGGGCTGTTTAGAGTACTAGTATTTATCTGGTTGTTGGATTCATTTCCTCAATGGGGTCCTCCTCTCTTTTCCACTCTGGTTCCTCTTTGACAAAAACAGGCAATCTGATTTCAAACCTGGGGCCTCTGAAATGTGGAAAACCCTCTCCATGCTGACAACACGATATAGCTAGATTAAAAGGTAAATGTAATTTAACCCACCCCAGCAGAAATGGTAATCAAATTATATTGCCTCTAAATATGATAAGTTTGGGACTGGGGCCCTCAGGGGAAGAGAAGGTGTCTTGCAAACACAAACACAAAGAAACATGTCAAAGGGAACTGCTAAATCAATGCATGAGTTGTGACTTCAACACTCCCTCCCTCCCCCAGGGTGCTTGATAAGCTGCTGATTGCTTCTGAAATATCTACTACCAATGTTAGGAACTGATTAAGCAGCTTACAAAGCACTGGGGGCTAATAGACAGGCCCACCAGGGAGACTGCAGCACTGGAGTTAAGTAGGTTGCTTTTTCATGGCTTGATTATTAAGGATGAGATAGCAGAACATGCTGAAAAGCTGTGGAAACAGTTTTAGACCTCAGGCGACTGGCCTTTTTATTTTATATATGGCATCATTTCTACTCTGTGACTTCACCAGCCAACAAAAGCCATGTTTCCTGTTGTTCTGTAGTCTCCATCTCCAAGGGGCATGTGAACTACTTCGAATTACTGTGTCAGCTGAACGTCCAGAACTATGCTACCCTTATTCTGCAGAAAAGGCACCACTAGAGAAGGGAAACATAGGTGAAAGAAGCTTAAAATACTGTGTTTTACATGTCACTGGCAATAGCTTTAGAGCGTGAACACAGATGTCCCCATGTCAGCCAGCACATCTCACCTCATTGCTTCCTCCATTATCATTTGAGCACTGCGGCACATTCACCTGAGATTCCCTATCCTCTGTTTTCAGCTCTTTATTCCAAATCCTCCTTGTTTAATCTGTTACATAATAAAATTCTGCCATTCAGATGTGCTGAAAGGTCCTTGCTTAGTTCAATCCATATCAATGCAAAGACACATTTTGCTGTCACATTACCTCTCCCATGGTCACATCTGTCATGGTAACACTGCATAGCTTAACTCTGTGTAGCAGGCTTGCTGAGGTTTTTGAGGTTCTTGGGGGGGAAGTTGTTTCCCCCCCCCCCTCTTGTGGCAACGCCAAGCACACTTTGTAAATAATCATGTTGCACTTGGGACTGTACAAATTCATAAATTCCTGAATAAGTACTCTTTCAAGCAAAGAGATAAATACTACTTGTCACCTGCAGGCTGAGACTTAGATGAGAATTCATTGATCAGATGAAAATTTCTCAGAGCAAAGCTCTCTTTGCAGACTACAGTTTTCTTTCAGTCTCTCTTACCAGCCCCATTTGAACACTGATGCTCTAGGCTTTCTCTCTTTCATCCCTAACCAATGTCCCTGTTAACCCATTTTTATACTACACTATAAACGACAGGGATGACTTGGAAGTACAGCTACTTATGCCACGATTAGCTAGAAGAGGAATGTACAATTAGCACTGAAGGTGAGAACAGGCTTGATGTGTAACAGGTAGAATTAATTGAGGACACTTACCTGCTGAAGGTCTGCAAGAGAGTAAAGATGGATTTGCTGGAGAAGATACTCTCTGGGAAAGATCCTGGAAAAGAGAAAAATGGATGTGTGTCACATCTTTTTGACTGGGAAACTTAGAATTTTCCTCTCCCCACCAAATAGCTGCAGAACAATGGTGCTGGACAGAGAGCTTGTCAGAAACTGGAATTATGTCACCCTTTAAGCATCAGCTACTATTACAGCATTCCACATGGGCACAACAGTTCCACAATAAGAATAAATGCTGTACCAGTGTCATTCTCCAATTGTCAGGTCATGTACAGTGACGTTTAGAGCTGCTGAAAGCTCTTCCTCAGCACAGATGGTGTTTCTTTAAACAATTAATCCAGTAATAAAAACAAATAACTCATTTAAAGTATTGAAAGTATTAATTAAAACTATTTCTTATGCATTTTAGTACAAGATTCCTGGTCTGCTACAAAGATGTAACAGTTAGTTTCAGACATGATTTATGGCTTTGTAACTGAAATAACTATATTGGGAAAAAGGTCATGCAGAGACTGTTCTTGCAACATGAAGTTGATTGATATCAATTACCTTTTGTATACAGAAATATATGTATTGGTGTAGTCTTTGTAATGACTTATTTGAGAAAGCACTATTTACCTTAAAATAAGCAAAGGTTTCAGGCAAGACCATTGCTTATGCACTGACAGATCTATTCAGAAAAGCTAAATTACAGAAACCTGAACAGGGAAGAGATGTCCTAATGAGAGTGACTGGCAGTAAAATGAAAAACTGGGTTAAAGTAACATCACAGAGAAAAAAAAAGGACATTGTAAAGGCAAGTGGATATCAGCTAAAAAAGTTTATGAAAACCTATGTATCTGCCATAAAGATGTCAGGAAGAGAAAAAGTACATCTAATTAAAACATCTATCTTTGTATGCACACACAGAGAAACAACCACCTGACCAGCTTTTATTTTTCCATTCACACAGAACAAATACACCACACTAAGGTATTTTGGGGAGTGGAGAGTCACATCACTTCTGCAAATAAAGCAACCAAGTATCTCAAGAGGTGAAACTATTTCACACTACATGTGTGCTCTCTTAGAGCAGAAATTGTGAACTCTGTTCCTACATAACAATCAGGTAGTTTTAAGGCAATACAGAAATTAAATTCTCGATATTATTAAATGCACGAATGAAGCTCTGGACTGGTTTGTAATGGTAGAACTGAATGGCAGAGAACAGAGAGACCACTGGATATGTTCAAAAAAACCCCAAAGATACTGAAAGGCCAATACGAACTTACATGATCACGATGTGAGACTAATAAGAAAGCACATAGCAAACTCACTGAAAATATTTTAGAAGTTGCAACAACATAATCAGCTGAAACACTGATCAACAGGGCTAAGACTACCAACTGCAATGTTTCCACAGAACACTGAAAATCTAAGAAATAATGAAAACACCTCAGTTCCTTGTATTCCACTAGTTGTCTTAAGCGACCACCTTAAACTGATGCTTTCAATGCTGTCTTGAAGGGCCTAGGACTTCTCACTGCTGTTGAGTGGTACAAAGTCTCATAAGTCCTTTTGTACTTTTGAAAAAAATTTAAGCTTTATTGGGGTGGAAGGAGAAAAGTTCTGCAAGCAAGGCACTGACAACAGAGCACTGCCCATCTTAGGCACTCTTCTGGAGCTGGACTGTGCCCTTGCGCCTTTTCACCCACCAAGCATATTCACTCTGCCCACCCAATTCTCAGCTGCAGTCTCCCTAGGATACTGCCATTTTCCCCTTTCAGCTCTGTTGGTGATATCCACTGCTCCTTTTAGAGGTGAATGTGTTTCAGTGGTTCTGCTGCATCATGCCTTCATAATACATTTGGCACAATGTCAAAGATCACTCGAAAACAGTCAAAATCCAGATATCAGACAACATATGACACTGGGATTCCTCATTTGCATATAGCAGATTTATTAAAACTGATTGCTAATGAGTCAACTCTGAACAGTATTTTGAAGCATTAGTATTTTTTCAGCTCAGATAGAATTTCTTTCATTAAAATTTCCCCTGATCACACAGACAGGCACTAAGCAGTGGTGCAGCTTTGCTAGGAACTGCATTATTTGCTGATGCTCTTACAGCACTGCTAAGGAAAACAATTAGCTAATGAAAGATTTCCTTTTTCAGGATATTGCCTGAATAGCCCATAAAGCAGAAACTGTCAACGACTTAGTATGGATGACTAACATCACACTCCCCTGCCTTCAAGGACAGCATTTTATTTCCTGCAAGTTCTAGCTCCTAATAAAAAGTGTGCAGGTGAAAAGCAAACTCATGAATTCCTTTGTGAGTCTCAGCCAGTACAGGCCCTAATGACAAACATCCTATCCCTGTACCTGTCCCCTTCCCTAAGACATGTTAGTTTGCAGCAACAGCTCTGCAGAGCAGGCATCCAACACACCTCCTCCTTTCCAAATCTATTTCCGGGAAAAGAAATAGATACTGCCCTCCCAGTCTTATGTAAGACATATATATACACACACATACTTGGCACTCAAGTGAGAGGAGTGATTATTTCCATTGCTATGGAAACTGAGGCATAAAAAACCCCTCAGTAAGTAAGACACGTCCCAGTTTTGGATTTGCAGTTCTTCTATTGGCTCGAAAAATTAAAATTGGCCACAGAGAAACAGTTGAGCAGCTAAAGCTCACAAATACAACAGCATTTACAAAACTTCTTATGAAGCAACCAGATCAGTTCCTGTATGATTTCCAATACATGCAGAGGTGCAAACCACGCCTTCAACACTTGTCCACAACACCAGAGGTGGAAAGCATACAGCCCCACGACTGTGAAATTCTGAAACTGCCTAAAAGGAGGATGCTCAGCCCCCAGTCATATAAATTGTCTTCACTACACCTGTGGTGAGCTGAGCAACTGCATCAAAAACACATCTTGCTGCGCTGCATGTCTGCAATTAAGATCTCATCCAGAAAATTTCTATTAGTCCCATTTGGAAGGAAAAACCAAAACTCAAGAGCTACCTGAAAGTAACTGGCGAAGCCACCTCCCAAAACCTCATCTGCTCATTGCCAGTTTTTGTGAGCCTCTAGTGGGTGGGTAACAAGAATATAACAGACACCAAAATATCCAACTTAAACACATTTTCAAAAAAAATTCATCATAAAATGCAAGCAAATCAGTTGGGGCAGGACATCCACACAGTCCAAGTAGTCCAGTGAGCAAGAAAATGACTGATGGCTCATTTCCGACGTCTTGCTTGCCTGCACAGGTTCTCTGAGCCTAGTGAGGTCATGGCTTATATAAAGTCTTTTTCAGTAGTAGGCACACAGGACTAATTCAGAGTCTCTTGCTTCTCAACCCGCACACCTCCTCTCATGTAACTAGTAGGAAAGTAGAGTCTGTGCCCTCTCCAACCCTCTGTCATCTGCAACTGAAATTGGCCAGAGGAAACCAAAGTCAGTAGAGAACAGCAGGTGAGATGAGGCTCACACAAACGCCATGCCATTGCATTAGTGTCCAGACAAAGTATTTCAAGGCATCCAGATCAAATTAAAATCACATTAATTTCAAAAATCTCACCCAGACTACACAACAGGTTAAGATAACTACACTTAGAAACGCTTCACTAGAAAATACTTATTTACTTTCTGCATGAGGTTTGCATCAGGAGCTTTGAGCGTGCTTGGGTTAATACAAGACCTTGATCCAAAAAGACCAAAACATGTGCCTGCCTTTTATTTTTCCCTTGATATAAACGTCCTTTATAAACACCAAATGGGAAATCTCTGATTAGTTATTTGAAAGCAAAATAATAGATGTCAGTTTTGTAAATCTCTTGATCGATGTGCTACAACTAACTAGATTTTTTTATAAAGTTGGTCAATTAAAAGCATTCAATAAACAGTGTCCTTTCAGTCAAACCTTAACACAGAAAAAAACTGGAGTGAGCTAAACAGAGGTCAACCGCAAGATGTTAAGACTTATCACAATAAAAACTCAAACCTCTGCTGCTTCAGGGTGTGACCTGTGACCCTGGAGAGGCAAATGGTATCAAGAGCACATCACGCTAAAAGCACCTTCTAAGCCTTCACAGTTTGGAAACTCCTGGACCAGTTTCACCACTGATGAGTCACAGGATTGAAGTCCTGTAAGCCCTGGCTCCTAGTCAGGGTTTAGGTGAAGTGAACAAACCAAGTTCAATGTTAAACAGCCCTCTAGCTTTGCCAGTTCCCGGGAACAATGAAATCCAAAGTCCTACTGGTTAAAGGTCTCTAAATCGCTTTATTGTTATGTCCTAGATATAAACGCAATCAATGCAAGCAGGAAAGAAACCCACCATCAGAGACTTTTGGTCCAAATAAAAGAGAGAATTGAGCATTCTTAGTTTGTGATTATTACTCTTTTTTTGTTTGATACTTTGTAATCTGAAATATAACTTTCAGTCAAGACAGAACCAGAAATTTCATCTGTTCCCTTTTGGATGATCTTATCAGGTAAGTATTTGCACAAACAAAGGTTATCGTTTAGTGTCCTCTTGCAAACAGAACCACTGATAAGACTTTGCTTTTTGCATTTGGACAAAGTGTGTAGTCATGGTGCTTTGTTAGCACTAAGTAATTGCTCTGCATTTAAAGCCTGTTTATCATCAGCTTAGGTAATTTTTCTTCAACGGGTTAAATACCCTGACAGCTCTGCTAAAGCTACAACCTATTAATCTGTCCATGCCTGACACTATAACCAAAGTACAATCGTGATAAGCAGGAGGAACTCTTCTTTTTACAATGCAATCGAAAGCAATCAAGTTTGCTGGCAGGTGGGCACAACCACATCTCCTTTGTACTAAAAGGCCTGTTGAAACCTAGGATGGGAGGGGAAGCTGGCACCACGATTTCATGTGCCAGCCAGGAGCGTCTTGTTTGACCAGGTTGGGAACTGTATGACTGAGCTCTGACTCACGGGGGACGCAGATGCACCAGTCTAGCACACTGCCACCTCTCCACCCCTCTGCAGGAAGCTGCTACACCCACAGCTGGCAGAGCACCATGGGTACCAAGTCCATTTCCTCAAACAGCACGGCTCATTCCCTGGCACTGCAACTTACACCACCAACAGCTCACTTTGGAGCTACTGCACCACGCTGCAAACCAAAGCAGGTGACAGGCCAGCACATACTGATTACTGCTGTTCCTGTATATTTTGCCCCTAGACAAGGGGTGAGATGCTCTCTGAGGTCTCTCCCCGTGTACCTCCACCAGCTGTGGCCGCATGTGGAGCAGACGGGTAGGACCTGCATGTGCCCGGATCTCACTGACAGCTCCAACTTCTCAGGGTTACGTTTGGTTTTAAAAGCACAGAGGGGTATCAGTGAATTGCCAGTTATCCCAAATACACGTGGCAGGGTAAATAATATCTCTTGCAATACATTTGATATGGGTGCTGTTAATTTAAGTAGAGAACGGAATCAGAAGTGAGGGAAAAAGGTAAGATTTTTTGGCAGTGTTTCTAATTCCCATCGTTATGCTCAGGCTTTTGATTTTGTATTTCCTTGGAAATCTTAGCTCTTGGAAGTTTGTTGGGAGAGGAGATGCCAAACTTTCCAACTAACAAAAGTTACTCAGGAAAGCAGGAACCTGGGAAACTCTGTGATTTTTTAAAGTCAAAAGATATTAATAAATGGATGAATCTAAAGCAAAACATCCCACTACTTATTTATTTAATTCTCATGGTATTATAACAGATTAATACTTTTTTCTAATTCTATGGATTTGTCTAAAAATGTGTTTGTGAATTGTTTCACATTCAAGAGGTATGAACACTCTTCTGGTTATGCTCTGGGAACAGTCATTCCTACATATCTTCAGCCCACACTAAGTGCTAGATTTATTAGCAAGTATGTCCAGGTAAGGTGTTATTTCATCCTGTCAGGAAATTCCCCGTGAGCATCCCAATATTAAAACAGTTATTCTCATCATCCATCAGCAATCCCGAACCAGTATACAAACTTTCAACTAAAATGCAGTACCTCAACCCTCCTTCCTCTGTGGTTCCTGGAGCAAGGTTATGGGAACATTGTGAAAGACAGGAATTAATACAAATCAAACTTAGGAATCAAGTAACACTGTTACTAAAAGCAGAATGCAGAGAATTAGACACACGCAGTTTCATTTTGAAATCAAAATACCTTACATACTCCAATTAACTTGAATTTAAGAATAAGAAAATGCTCTTTGATTTTGTCAGGCACTTTTGAACCCTTGCAGTTTGCTGCTGGAAGTTCTGATATAAAAACATAGGGATAAAAATGGCACAAGTCATACTTAACAGTGTCCACACCTAACAGGAACTTATTTTTAAATCATTACCTTTTTTTTAAAGCAAACCTAGTCTCAAAAAGTGAATGGAAACTACCCTTGTGAAAGGGATGTAATATTACTCATCTCTTTGACAAGGAGATGCAGGTGTGCCCCTAGACTGGAAAATGCTACTGTGAACTGAAAGACCTACCTGTCCTCTCGAAGACTTATCAAGGAAAACTCTAGCATGCTCCTCAGCTGTATGCTTATCATGGCAGAGCACTGGCTTGTGCTTTTAGCCCTCCCTTGATGTGAACAGACAGCAGTACTGCCTCCACCCTGGCTGCTCTGGCACACATCTCATTGCTCCAACTCTGTTTGTTACCTCCAGTTGAAATGAAAGCTCAAATTCCACCTTAACACCATCCCCTCAGTTTTAGCCAAGGACTTTTTAAGATGTTGATTTGCAAGACCTCTGGATACATAGTTACTTCATCCAAAAGGGAGAAGAGTTGAAACAAAGAGATGGAGGTGGTCTGTTTGTAGGAATTCCATCAACTGGCATGCTTTATTTCAGCCACTGCAACAACTACACGCATGCAGGATCTATACAAAACAAATGGTTTGTGCATACTTCTCTGCATTTATTTTCTCACCTTTCCTCACTTTCACAGAATACTCTAAGTTGGAAGGGACCCACAAGTATCATCAAGTCCAACTCTCAAGTGAACAGACTTTAGGATGTTGTTTTGTCTTAACACTGGCTCGTCTCAGGACAACCAGATATCCTCTTTGAATTGAATTTCCCTCTTGCCCTCTTTCCAATCACCCATGCAATAATGGCAAGACCGACAGAAGAAGAAAATTTATCTCAGAGTCCCAAGTGCTATGAAACCATATCCTTCTGTTCCTTTCCTGCTCAAACTTTCTTTTTGCAGTTTACTGCTTTCACAAATTGTGTCTTTGTTCTCCTGCTTTGGAATTTTCCACTCTCCAAATGGCCTAACCATTGCAAAGAAAATGGAGAAAACAGTCTCCTTTGACAGTCTGGACATGACTTAGTGACCTTCTATTGTCCTTGGTCTGAAAGATGACATAGCCCCAGCTTCACACACGTGAGGTATTTGGTGGTATAGTGATTGCATAAGATCAGTCAGGATTCCTGCAATGTGTTTAGACAGGTTCCCCAATTGCCACACAAATATTTTGAAAGTAATCTACTCCTGTGTCAGAAGCAATATGTCTAAGGCCTCACTGTAGGAAGTGACAGGACTCTATTGTTCAGCATTACTGAATTTGGGCTTGTTTCACTTCGTGCTGACAGACCAGCAGGCTCAGCCAAGACCACAGGTCTGCAGCACTGGAGGTGTACCTTTAACCTCCTGCAGCAACAGCAAGCTCTAATTTGGTCTTCCTGTAAGATGCTAAGTAATGTATCCAGCACTGAAGTTTTGCTAAGGTAAAACTGATGTATTGCTTTTCTGGAGCTGACAGACAAATGGTATCAGGCAGAGATGAGTAACAAGTGGGAAATGCTTTTCCATTTAGTTTCTCATCACCATTCAGATTCACTTACAGAACTAGGGCACTGCAACAAACACTAATGCATAGAGGAATGTGCTACAGAACATTTACCTTGTGTCACTGTCATTGGCCTAAAGTATCTGGGCAAGTAGCACCTGAACTGCAAGTTTAGATAGCTGAGAGATAGCTGAGAGAGCAGAGAGCCCAGAGGGCTCCCCAGAGCCAAAGTTGACCTGGGTTACCCTACAGGAAACATGGAGGTACCTGGAGACATCCAAAAAAATCATTGTGACAGTTCCTTGACCTGAAGGACTTTCAATCACAACAGGAGCAAAGCAAACCTAGAAGAGAACTTGCATCATTCAGCACAGTTTCACAGAATACCCTCATTATTTAATGGACTTGGAGATTCTCACTGTTTCCTGGCCACCAATTTTATTCAATCCCTCATGTTTGTGCCATTCATTTACCATCTCACAATCTGCAGGTGGTGGTGGGATCTGTACAGTTCCACTTGTACTAATTCTGTGTTGGCTCTAGGTTTCAGTCTTGTATGTTTTTGCCTGAACAGCATCCACACAAGCAAAGCTACCAAAACAAGCGAGAACTTGTTGAGTAAAGATGTTTGAGGCAAATAATGTGTGTTGCAATACGGAGGTGACAGTTACAGCAAGGTAGGCATAACAACATCCCTTGTAAAACGGAGCTCAGCAACAGGGCCAGAGTCTCATCTGGCTAATATTAGAGGAACACTGCACATACACACTGGTGAAGGGCCTTATTTCACCTCCCAGCCAAGTCCAGGTTCCTTATTTTTTCACCTTGCAAATATAAAAAGAGTTTAGAATATAGTGGAGCAATAGGTGAGAATAAATCACTATAACTGATGAGACCATTTTTATTGCAAACCTTCTAGCTACTTTTAGGATTTCTTCTGTGTCTTTTCTTTTCTTCTTTCCTTCTTTTCTACTTGCTTCTTGAAAGTTCACAATGTGGTATTAGCCCTGAGTTCTCTGCTAGATGCCAAGTTTCAAAGTTCTTAAAGTACCTATGTACCCCAAACAATATAAATAACGTGTCCACATTTAAACCAACTGGATCCTGAGCTAACCTGGTTTATAGCCATCTGGAAGTCTTCAGAAAAAGTGACTGTAAGCACTGTAAACAGTTTTGTCTTCACAGAGGACACCAAGAGTTTCCAACTTCATTGCCGTCTTCATTTTGTGATCTGGGCTGAAGAGCGGGGTGTAGATTTAAAGTAGATGATAATGCAAATAGTATTAATAAAAGAAACCTCAGAGTGATCTGCTTTTCCCTAATAAGGCAGGCTCTATCAGTGTCCCAGAGGCAGCAAGGTGCCAATACAATTAATCAGTCTGTTTTTAGTTCTCTGTAGACAGCAATATTAACAGTTTGTTTCAATCTGTTTATATGGGTCTGACAGGTCTTCAAGATGCTGTGTTCACTTTCTTGTGATTAATAGTTATTCACATACTAAGGTGAAGACCAAGGAGAAAAAGAATGTTTTTAGAGCAGGACAGATAACTGGATTCTCTCTCCCAGGTTTTAATTTCTAATTAGGAAAGAGTACTAAGTTTAGGAATGCTCTCTCACCATACTGTTTAAACTCCTCCTTGTCTTGCAACTTGTCCATGTGATGAACCAAAGGAAAATTTAAATCACATATTTTCTTTGTTTACTTTTCAGCTCTGCTCTATAAAATCATCACATTGATAGTGAATGTCTGCACAATGGGATACTAGATGAAGAATGCAAAACCACTGGGAGCACTTTGAGCAAGGAATAACTCCTTCTGGGTAAAGAAGTTTTCTTTCTTTTCATATCTTCAAACCTCTTAAGAGAGATCTGAGGGAGCAGTTGATCACCAAATCCACTTCACAGACCAAGAAGGGGCTGGACTCTAAGGTCTGTTTTGTACATTCCTTCAGTGCCTTTTACACTTTTAACAAGTCCTGGAGATGCTTCCCTAGTACAAAACCAAACCCCTCCTGGGCTGGGGGTCCTTCCCTCCACCACAGAGAGCTTTAATTGGAGACAGTGCAAAGGAAACCTTAGATAAGAAACATTTGAAGTATTTTTTCCCAGTTTCCCCATCTGCCATTCTGGGTGTTTAATTTTGATACAGGGACATTTTCTCTCTCTTCCCTGTTCCAAGAAAAGACCATGCTCACATTTCTGTGATAATTTTTGTCCATTCTCTCTTCTGTCCATTTCCTCAGTATTTGTCATCTCTCCTTTTTGGAGGTAGGTTTTGGGGTTCCCCCTTTGTCCTGGTTTCTTCATTAATTCTTAATTTTCTGAGATCCCTTCCCTCTTTGAATCTCCTTCTCCTGGGTTTCTCTTTCCCCCCCCTTTTTTTTTTGTCTAGTTTATTGATTTCTCTGCTTAGGTCTCATTTGAACTCTCTTCTTTTACTCTCTTAACCAAGTCCGTTCAGTTTCCTGCCTCCTTCTCTATTTTAACCAGAGAATTATTTTCTTCAACATTAATCAGAAAGCATCACCTCCTTTTTGCCACTTCATCTGAACAGCAGCCTTCACAAATCTTATTTTCCTTTTAGGTTTATCACTGTTGAAGGGGATGGCATAGAAAAGTTATTATAGCTGAACAGGAAAACAGCTTTGCAAGATAATTCCATCCTCTAGAATAAAAGAAGAACCATCCTAAATTTTAAAATGCTGTAAGCTGCCCTAACAAATAATAGAAATTGAGTAGTAAAACACAAGCACATATTAAGTGGGTCTGACATAAGAACTCTCCAGAAATCTATTGCTGTATCCTTCTCTTAGTTGTTCTAGGTAGTTCACCAAAGCAATGACATGGGTTATGTACCAAATGGCAGACCAGCTCTCCTTACCTGGGATAAAGGCACTAGTGCAGCCTCCTCCCCCTTCCAGAGAATTCAGGTCCCTAAAACACCATGCTCAAAATACAGTCACCTGATGTCACCTGCTTTCTTGCCCTTCAGCAGCTCACAGTTTCAGAGCAGTGGCTTTCCTACTTGCAAGTCTTGTCTTAAAAACTGGGGTATACAAATGCTTACAGATGCATCAGGTCAGCTGTATGTGCCCAGAGCTACTCACCTCACAGTGCAGCATGACAGACACATCTCCCCATCTCTTTTGGAGATCCACAACAAAAGTTATTTGGCTTTTTTAAGGTCACAACTGTGGTTTGATGGTTTCAAAAAGATTGATAATTTTTAGCTTGTTAGAAAAATACAGAAGTAGCTGAATGGACTAAGATACAGCACTTCTAAAACAAAGTTCACTTATTATAGAACTACCATTTTCATCACAGCAAACGCAATATGAAACACTTTTTGCTGTGCTATGACCGTGTGTTTTCCAATAAACAAAACATTCAGCACAGCCATGTCATGGATACTGCCTGAGAAAGAGCCCAACTGCTCTGGTGTCACATAAATCACATGCTGGGTCATGTGCTGGGGGACTACATCTGGCCTCTGCCTCTGGGTGAGGTCATCTCACAGAAGAAGTCAGAAGCAGTGGACAGGTGGTTGACTCTGGCCCCTCTCATGCTTTGCCACAGTGTGAGGTGTTTCAAAGGACCCAGCAGTGGCTACTACACTGTGATGCCACAGCAAGGAGCATGAGATATCTCACCTGACTGAAAATAATCACACACAGCCAGGAAGCCCGAGGAGGAGTAAAAGATTCACCACAGTGTGTGACCCCCTGTACTGATAGCTGTCAAGAACAACTTTGGATATTCAGACCCTATAAAATCATTTTCTTTGCCATAGGATAACCCAGCTGCTCAGGGAAGTCAGATACAAACACACCACCTTTCTAAATGACTAACACCTTCAGAACTAGACTGTGAGAAAAAACAAAAAGTGTGTGGGGGAAGCAACATGACAAGGAAACTACATCCTTGTGCTGTATCCTGTCTATGGTTCTTACCTTCTACGCAGATCTTCAGCCACTGCAGCTCTGCAGCTGAACAAGTAGGCTCGGAGAGATTTTAGCTGCTGTCTCAGCCGGACAACAGTTGCCAGAGGTTCAACATGCTTGTACAGCATGGGATTTTCCTGCTGGATATCAATCAATGGCTCCTCATAAACATATTCCAGGAACTCTTTGGCTTGCTTTGATACCTGAAAAATAAAGTCGTTTAGTTAGGCTTTCCTCCCAGCTCTTTTTAAGCAGATCTTCCCCTCTGTGATCTGAGTTACTCTATGCACCTGAAAACTTACTATGTTATCAGTTACAAATGAAGACAGAGCTGAGAGAGATCCAACTCTCTCTGCTTATAGCCAAGTCAAACTTGATCAAATGCCTCAAAATTGAGTGTATGAGATAAGTGCTTACTTACCCAATGTAGAGCGATATCTGCAGCCACACACGCTTTTGCTGCAGAGTAACACAGCTTACTAGATGTTTTTCAAGTCTAAAATCCGATTACCAAGTTTCTTCCCTGCCAGTATTTTTCTGTTTGTTTGTTGATTTCTCTTTGGCAAGAAGCAAGTTGTTGTGTTTTTTAAAATGCAGATAAATAAAACTGAATTTTGTTGGTATTACTCATTCCCAATGTTTCATCTGCAAGAAGTTTTTCTTATGCCTTTTTCATTATAGTGCCCTGTTCTATCTCCACCTGCAAAGAGCTACTGTAATCTTGATAAATTCATGGGATTTCTGTTCCACTAGAAAAAATACTCCTGTTTCTGAGGTGAGAAGACCAAATTCCCTCTCGTTCCTTATTTCTGCATTTTGTCACAGGGATTACCTTAAATGAGCTGCAAATCACTTGAAACCGTGCTACAGAAATACTATTGGTTCCACAATTCAATTAGTCCTCCTGGGCCTTTAAATCAGTGTTTACATTGAGTCCAGGAAGGGATGAATTAAGCTAACAAAAGTAGAAAGGGCACAGCACTACTAAACCACAGCCTCTTGAGATTTAGGAAGTTATTTCCCTTCTGGGGCAGTAAGGTAAGAAGTAAGTAAAAAAGCAATACACACTCTTATAAACAGCACCATTTCCAAAACCCAGCACTAGTTACTAGCTACTGACAGGGAAAGCCAGCCCCAAATGTAACCTTTTCACAATGCATAATAAATATGTAAGAAATAATGCCAAGGCCTGCCTTCCCACCAATAACTACAGAGATAACACAATGTGTTAATTTAAATACAGCAGACCATAACTCCACAGGTTTCCCAGGCCCTGAAGCTGTATTAAATATCTCACCTATTTATATTAAACATCTCACTAATTTCTTCTTTTTTTCTTTTTTTATTTTTCAGGTATCATGCACGTATAAGGAACTGTGCTGAGTGGAATCAGAAGTAACATGGAGCAACACAAGCAACTTGGACTTTGTAGAAAAAACTCTACAAACTCCAAATATATCAAGTTTTCTAACACTAGCAATGTTGATACTTTATTATGTTTACTGAAGAGCATAAAAGAGACTGCATTAAACAACCTGCTTTTACAATTATTAAACCATTTGACTGCAATATCTCAGCAATCCCTTGACAACTGCTGTATCTATGGCGAATATTAGTCCTCTTCCACCAACTAGCAAATTAAGCTATGTATTCAGTGATTCCCTAGGAGGCATGTGAACACTTGGTACAATGACTAGCACCTCAGACCAGGAGAACCTCGTGCTCAGTGATGTCTTTGTCTATCTTCTCACTTTAAACCTCTGCTGAAGTGATGGACTCCTCATCCACCTGCCCTGCTATCTTGGGAACTGAAGAGCAGTTACTGTCCAAGTACTACACCCTCACCTGTGCACACCTGTACCCTGTGTGGGGTGTCCCTCCTGAGGCATTAAGAGTATAGAAACAAAAAGATGCCACAATTGAGGTCCCCTGAGTGACTCTGCCATACATGTGCACTATGATGACAAAGCATTACTGTGCAGCTCTGGTGCTGCATGGTCTGAATTCAGCCTTAGAGGAGAGAGAAGCAAAGCAAGGTTTTCTCTCTCCTTGCCAATACAATGTACCCCTGGAATTCTGATTGCAGGAAAAGTAGCTTTGCCCAGCATCACTGGCTGACAGATAGGTGTCAGTTCACTCTGCACACCTGACATAGGCACACGTCTTGCAAAACATTAACTCACATTGCCAACCATAGCAAAGTTATAAGAAGCCAAAATGCAGTCTTAAAATGGGAAGGGTCAGGCAGTTGTAGTAATTCAGCTTGATACCAGCCAATATTCTAGCATATGTCCTAAGCATACTCACAGTCCCCCAGTTTTACTGGGCAGACAAGACAATCCTATTAAATCAGCCAGAAGGATTGAGAAGATGCAAAGGGCAACAGGGTTTTAGCTTTAAATGTCATACAAGGATGGATGCTAACATTTTCCAGACCTTTCCTTTCTAGAGCCTGCAAACTTACAGTTCAGAATTCAATTACCAGAAGTCAGCCTCCCTTGAAGCCTTCTGGCACAGGGAGTTCATTTCCTGCTGTGTTTGTCTGGCATTTTGCACAGGCTGAAAACCACCTGAACCAAACTGCAATACTTAGTGAGTTTTGTGTGCAAACAGGGAAAACAGTTGGCCTAAGTAAAAGGAAGAAAGGATGTTCACAAGATCACCTCTTTTCTCTTCCCTTCTACCAAACACACGAAAAACACAAATATGAAGACAGTAGGGAGACAGTGGGAAAAAAAGCAAACCTGGGGACTGAGCTGCTGCTTTGGTTATGACAGAAGAAACATGCCTAACTGCCAAGTCCTTCTGAAGAGCTTCTCTTGCAGCCAAGAGGATTTTTCTTTTCCTATACACGTGCTTCCAGGTGTTAACTGTATTTGTTGTTTTTCAAATCCTGGGTTATGGGAAGAGACAACTCTACAGATTTTTATTGCTTCTGTTCTTTCATGACGCATCTTGCCAAAAGCAGACAAGAACCTCTCAATTTCAAAACTTATTTAATTGATGTAACAGTTTACAGCTGCTGCTCAGATGTCGAGTCCATGAAATTTGAAAGAGAAACGTGCCCAATTACACTGTAAAAGCTCATGTCCTACAGTACCTACTGGTGTTTGCTTTGCCAGATAGGACAGACACCAGAAACCCCTATGGAGGCAGGGAAAAGGTGGCAGTGGGAAGGAGTGCAGGTTTACAAACTCTTCATTCAACTTTGCTTCCATTTGGTGGATTGACTGGCACCTTTCAGACTGTGTAAAACAGAAGCTTTTGAAGACTGAAGCCCTGTTTCAGTTCTGACCATCAAATGTGGTATGTATTTATTTCCTGCAGGACCTCTTCGGGATGTGCCACAAGTGTGGCCAGGGGCAAGTCCCTCACTGCAGAAACTCTACTTTCAGGCATTGTTGTGCTACCTGCAAGGAGCAGGGTTATGTGTATAGGAGAAGCTCTGTTGTTTATCTTCATTTGGGATGTTGCTGCATGCTGGCCAATTATGGGAGGTGAAATGCTGACAAATTAAGTGTCTTTTAAAAATAAGCCAAAAGAAAATTATTACTATTAAGATCATCTCAAGGAAGTGAGACAAGATATCTATCTTTGCCAAATCATAGAATCATAGAAGGGGGGGGTTGGAAGGGACCTTAAGGATTATCTAGTTCCAACCCCACTGCCATGGGCAAGGGCACCTTCCACCACAACAGATTACTCAGAGCCCCATCCAGCCTGGTCTTGAACATCTCCAGGGATATGGAGTACATCCCCTCTGGGCAACCTGTGCCAGTGCCTCATCACCCTCACAGTAAGAGTTTCTTCCTAATATCTAATCTAAATCTACCTTCCTTCATCTTAAGGCCAATCTCCCTTATCCTGTCACCCCTGGCCCTTTGTGAAAAGTCCTTCCCCAACTCTCTTGTAGGCTTTTTTATGTACTAGAAGGTCTCCCTAAAGCCTTCCTTTCTCCAGGCTGAACAATCCCAACTCTCTCAGTCTGTCTTCACAGGAGAGGTGCCCCAGCCCTCAGATTATCTTTTTGGCCTCCCTGGCCCTGCTCCAATAGGTTCACACCTTTCTTGTGTTGGGGGCCAGCTCTGGAGCCGGACAACAACTGGGAGCTGGACACAGTACTCCCTCCAGGTGGGGTCTCATGATAGTAAGTTCTTCTCTAGTCTTGATCCATTCTCTGCCCAGCTTCTACTTGTGCCTGGAATTGCACATTTGATCAATACACTACTAAGGAATTATGTAGTTTCATTACAACTGTTAAGTACAGCAGCCAGAACTAAGTTGAAATAAACACCAAACCTTATCTCTGAATGGAGAGAGGAGATGCAGATGTGAAAGTGCAGGCAAATATATACTCTATCTCAGAAAAGCAACACTTAATTCCCAGGGAGGTATAGTATGGATGGAAATAAAAGCACATGTATGTAGAACTGAAGAGAATGGGGAAAACCCTAAGAGAAACTACTTGTTATTTAAATGCTCTATGTGGATGGGATGGAGTTGAGGAGATCCAACCAGCAATCTCAACTTAGTTGTCACACTGCCACCACAGCAGATTATATCCTCTTAACTTTCCCACCCTGTCTTAATTTCTGTTCTAATAGTTGGGGATGCTGTAGCATTTTGCCACAAAGACTGGTAAAGTATCTGCACAGAATTTGTTTGTCTTCCCAAGCTACCTCGGATCTGTTCTGTCTGTCTACAAAAAGTATTATAGTGAGATGACAGTAGATTAAGTTTTTAATGAATGTTTAATCTTGAAAGTCCCATTTTCTTTTGTGCTTCAGCTGCCTATATAAAGACCACAGGAAACAGAGCACAGAGCACAGTTTTTACCCTGCAGGTTTAGAAAAAAACCAGTTAATTTTCTTGGCAGTATTAATGACAGTTTGACGTGAGGTCTGCGCCTTACCATCTACTAGCCCCTTATCAGGGCTACCTATACTACCATGGGCTAGCAAGTTTAGTCCTTGGTAAAAGCATCCAAAGAAAGAACTTTTAAATATTTATTCCTAACTTCTAGGCATGGGAGGGCTTTTTGTCTCCACACATAGCAGCTTTGTAACTGAAGAATCTTACATTTCACAGCGCAAAACTGTCATTTTCCTGATGGCAGGCTCTGGCTACCTTTTAATAATCTCCCTGTCTGACAAATTTTCTTCAAGAGAGACCTGCTTTTCCTCTAATAGGGCATTTACTGGTTATTTTTTCCTTTTCAAATAGCACATAATAATAATATTTGCAGACACAAAACATCAAACAACCTCTCCTAACAGTGGCTGCTAGGTCTGCAGCTCTAGCATGGTCTGGATTCCTTATGAATTTGTTATTCTTTCAGCATATACTGCCTAAGATGGCAAAACAACACTGCTACTGTGTTTGCTGGCATAGTGCTTTGAGGTATGTAATCAGTTGCCCCTATCTAGCAATCAGCCACTGAGGCAGCAGCAAATAGCATATTACAAAAGTTTTAGAAAAGCTCTTGTGTGGCAAGTGAACAACTGTAGAATTTTCTCCTTATGTTACTTTTGTCTGTCTGGTCCAACCGAGTGCTACAGCAATGTCCTCCTAGTGTCCTCGAAATGTTCCTGCCAGGAGACAGGGCATACTGCACCCCCCAAACACTGTGTGTGGGCATTTCCACAATTTAGCATCCACCACTAAGCGGTGCCAATCCTTAGCCCCTGGTGCTCATGGAACAGGTACTCCTCAAGGGCCCCAATAACTGCAAAGATTAGGACTAAAAGAGAGGCTGCAGTGTGCTACCTCTCCCTGTCTCTTGAACAACTAGGTAAGCAATGATGAAAAAGATGCCACCAAGAAAGAGGAGCATGGCTACTCCTGTGGAGGAACACCTTAGGCCTGGCTAAGGAAACTGTGATTAAAACATCTGTCTTGCTGAGAGAGTGTGGCTCATTCTGACAAGAGGGACAAAGAAGACAGTATTAGCAGTCAATGCCTGTAACCTCCAGGCTGCTGAAATGTCTATGTTTCTATCTAAAGAGCAATTCAGTTCACTTGCTAGCAAACCAACCTGCAGGGAGATTACCTTGTACTTGGAAGTGTCCCAGTTATGAACCAGCCGTGCAGGGATGAGGAAGCTGTCATCCACGTGGCAGGTGCTGCAGTAGTACCATCCACTGTAGCTGCACACCTTGGCTTTTCCATTGGACAAACCTATGGAGCGCTGACAGCCTAGAGAAGAGAGAAGGAGAAAAGTCTGGGTTTGTACATCATGCCAGAGGTACACACTCGGGATGGAGTCAGAAAAGTAATTATTCCTTCATCTGAGACCCTTTTAAAATTTCATTTATTTTACCAATGAGATATTTCTCATTCCCTAAAAAATAAAGGAATTCTTAAACTAGTGCTGAAAAAGCACACACTAACTAACTTGGGCATCTTGACAAAGAGTTCAGACGGCAGTCAAAGGATACTTATCAATTCTTAAGAAACAAAGGCACAAGACTTACTTTGAGACACTAGGCATTTAAAAGCCATAGCCATCTGAAAGTCATGCCCTGAAGCGTAGATAGAAAACAGCAGACCACAGAAGTATTATGAGCTTGCTCCAGAGAGCTCCCATTTTCCCCACAACAGAATGGGCCGGCACTGCCTGCCTGGAGGAGTGCAAGCCAGCTCCTGCTGACAGCCAGGGGGGATGCTGACTTGGCAGGTAGGATTCAGCCACACAATTAGCACAGCCAAGGCAAACCACAGTCAAACCATGAATAATAACTGTGAGCAGCAGTCACATTGAGAATGAGTAGTTCTTGACTAGCAGCAGTGACACAGCTCAGTTTCCAGCAGGGTTTTTTTTTCCGTACGATTGGATTACCCTGTGTCTTACAAGGTCTGAGGTCTGCCTGTACTTTTTTCACAGCTGGATCCCTTGCCTCTTCCCATGCCCTCTTGTGTGGAGTCCCTGGGGTAAAACAATGTATTCAAAAGCTGCTGCTTTAGTTGGAAAGAACTAATGCAGAGTTCTCCTTCACCTGACCACCTGTTTTCACAAAACACATAAAAACTGAATGTGCTTGACACCTCTGTCTTTCAATAGTGACTAAAACGAGCCAACAGGTTCAATTAATATTAGAGTGGATGGTTAAAGACAGACACATTAAACAATCTGCTCAGGAAGTGAGGCTAAAACTGTTTGAGTAAGATAAAAGATGTCTGTGGTTGTTAACAACACCTCTTTGATACACCACATGTAACGGTATTTTTGCTTTTCCTTCAAATGCCAGTGTTCCCATATTACATTTACAGCTACAGCCACAGCTCTAGAGCTCTGCTGCAGCAAGTGCTGTATGCTCAGATGGTCTCTGCTGCAGCTGGTTAGAAATGATGATTAGCAGAATCCTTGTACATCACTTTTATAGAAAAAGTATTAGTTAAACAGAATTTTTCAGGTAGAAGTCAACTGACAACTGCTTTTGTCAATATAACTGATTTAGTGTAATTATGTAACTTGTCCCATTGAAGGCATCTTTTCTCCCCAGTAGAAGTTACCCTGATTTGAGGAAAGATTGCAGCTCAGATACTCGAGACAAACATCCAACTCCTCCTTCCTCACATCAACCGATGTTACCATGCCCCCTCTGCTCTAATCAAAATAATCAAAATAATCTGACCAATACAATTAGCTCACTTCCTCCTCTTCCACACTCCAGAGCCATTTGGCCACTGATTCTCTGCAATATGCACTATCAAGTGAATCAGTGTGGGACATGTCCTGTGCTCATCTCTCTCTTCCCCTCACCCTTTTTTTTTTTTTGAAGTGAAGATATGCAGTTTCTTGAAAAAGGCAAATATATAAACAGGTCAGTTGATGAAAGAGATAATTATGTTAAATGTCTCCTCCTTTACCCTTCATAAGACCAGAGCATAAGTATAAACATGTATCTTAAGTGGCATAACTCAACACACATAATGCAAACATGTGATCTCAGCTAATAATCAAACAGAAAACACAAACATTATATTAAAGTAAACTATTATCATTGTAGAAATGCTTTTTTGTATGGTGATTAGCAGCACTTTTTGCAAAGCACTATTTTAGGGCAGAAAGAATGCAAGTATCACTTTTATAAGGGTAAAGTAAATTCAAGTAATTCAGGAGCGTGTTACTAAAAAAAAGATGACCTCTGACTGTGGCTTGGGATCAGAACTTAGAAGCCGACAACTTCATATTTTCCTCAGTGCAAAACATGCGATTTCCTATTTTTTCTGTCACATTCTTTTCTTTTTTTAAAAAAAAAAAGTAGTTTCCTCAGTGGTCAGTTAAGAGTTTCCACGCAGTCCTGCTCCACTATGCTGTTATGAAGTCAGCTGGCACACCTGTTAGTAAGCCCAGTATCAATACTATGTAGTACATATAGAACTATTTTTTTTCATGTTTTTAAATGCATTTATACATAGAGGTGAAGGTTTTGAACAGTTGATGAGACATGAAATACCAGTTCTGTTTGTCTGACTCCAGACTCATCTGACTAGTAGCCCTGGAAGATGCTTGCAGAAGATATTCAAACTGTTGCTAAGGAGCCCATGTTTTTTAAAGCACAACAGAGGTAAATCTTGCCCCTCTGTAAAGGAAACATTCCCCTTTCCCAAACTAAACGGGAACAAGTCCTCAGAGAGGGTGTTTGTGTTAGCAATATCTCAGTACAGCGTGTTCTTCTGCATCAGCCTTGCTAAAAGAAGTGAAGGGTTTGAATCTTTCTCCTTACTAGCTGCCTCTGAATTCCCTATCACCAAAAAACACTGAAGCATCTGCCTGTATATATCAAATAGCTCCAACCTGAGCTTTCCTTACATACAGCCATTACCTCACCTTGGATGAAACAGAGACTACTAAATGACATGAATTTTCTAGCTCAGTGTGTTTGGACCAGCTAGGAAGTACTAGTGGTAAAGCTGTGTCTGAATGCAAATGAAGTCTCCCACCTCAATGTCATTGAAACCTTTATACACATTCCCCACTAGCCAACACTTATTTGTCTGGGTATGAGGATGGATTTTACCTATCACTGTGCACCCTCTGAGACTCCACAAGCTGACAGCTTGTCTCAATGCCCTAACTCCTATGTGTTGGACTGAAGGCAAGAATAAACCAAAGTTCAATTTGAATTGCCAACATCCTAAACTAAAACAATTGCAGTTGAGAAGTCACCATTTTAAGGCCTAATTTCTTGCAGTCTCTTAGAGCCAGCAACTCATTCCAGTCCATGGAGAGAGTTTTCTCAGGAGAGGAATGACAAAGCAGAGAAGTGCTGGGGGCGAGGAGGGCTTTCTCTCCTCCTCCCTATGTCCAGCCCATAAGAACTGAAAGAAGGTCTCTGGGGTAGGAGGGTCTCAACCAGCAATCTGGGACGCCCTTCATCTTCAGGAAGGGTAGTTCTATGAAGAGGACAAAGTGGAAGAAATTCTTACCTAAGCAGCACACATTGCTTTCTCCCTCGTTACAGCCCTTTCCTGAGCCCACATTTGTTTCCTCGCTCCTCAGAAACACAATTTTTACACAGAGTGTTTCTCATTCCTCTTCATACCCTCAAGAAATCTTATTCTGCAAAGCTACATACAGTTGTATGATTGGGGTTTTTTTAGATGAGAATGTGGCACTGGCACTCATCTTACATTTTCCCCTACCTTACAAGCTTTGCTATTTGAAAATCACCATCTTTTCCATTCCTATCTGCTGTGATTCATAATGATGGCTATTTCTACAACCCTTTCAAATCAAGTTATCAAAGCACTGATTTTCTTTGAAGTTATGCAGTTCAAAGTGATGTAGTGTGACAAACATATTTCTGTGGCATAGACCACTTACAGTACTTTGTTTTTTTAAGATGGAAAAAACCAGAGCAAGAATGAGAGAAAAGGAAGAGGAAGAAGGAATATCTATTGCCCTTGGGAATCCTGCATCTGGACAGTCAGGTACATAAACTGACATCATGTTTACCAGAAGCAAAGCTAGTACTGATTCCTGGCTTTAAACTCTTGAGCAGCTCTCCCAACAGGATAATCAGAAGTAGCTGATCATCTCAGAGATCAGTAACACAATACAACAAATAGTTTAGGGTTTGAGAAGGGACCATGTTTACAGAGGAAACACTTATTTGCCTATATAACTAAAGAAAGCACCTTCCACAGGATGGGGGGGGGAAAGCAGCACAGCTTTCACCAAGCATCTCTCACCTATTCCTAATGCTCACACAGAATATTATCTACATAACACCTGTACAAAGGTCTGGCAAACCCTGAGTCTAATGCAAAGAGAATACCACAATATTTACTGGTACCCAAAATCATCCCTACATAAAGGATGTTATAGAGCAAGCTATAGAGGGAAGAAGTGTAGTTTTTGGTATATTGTTAGCAAAGTGAGGGAAAGAGTAATTCCAAACCTTTTATCACAGAAAATATAACAAAACAGCCTTGGAATCAAGGAAAGAAAATAGGGGTTAGGAAAAATAACAGCAAGAAAGTGCTGTTGGACACAGATGAACCTCTTTCAACAACACGTCTGTGAGCAGAGCAGGAGTATTAATATCAAGAGGCTCATGTCCAAGTGAGAAGACTTCAGGAAGAAAGTAGTACAGAAGATGAGGTTAAAAAATTATAACAAGACTCTCTCCTTGACTTAAGGTGGTGGTCTATTATGGAGGAGGAATCCAAGACACTTGAATATAATTCCTCTTCTGTGAAGCGCAGGAAACAACTTCTGCCACTTTCAGGGTGTTGCATATTCTTGTGGTCAGAAGACAGAAATACAACCACTCTTTTTATCCAGATACCTTTTTCTTAAATCTTTTAGTAAGTAAAGACTGCAGTAGCTCCACAATGAAACAGAGAAACTGGAAGATCAAATTAGAATCAAGTACACAACTGTTTTCCTTATTCAATAAAGTTCCTTGCTCGGTATCAGGAAAAAGCAAGTCCCTTGTGATTGTGTGCTATAATTAAATCTGTGACAGATTAGCTTAGAAGCTAATTCATTTAGAAACAACATACAATATGAAGAAAAGAAAATGACCCACAGACTTCAAAAGGCTTTCAGCTTGATAAAGGCATAAAGCAAACTAAGCAGAAGGAGCACAGCAACAAATTTTCAGTGTTAGATCAGACATACAACATTGCTCTATCTGCTCAGCACAAACAGAAGGTGAGAATTATTTCTGTTGCTTGCCTTGTGTTTCTGTGCTTCTATTCCAATTCACTCCACCATGGGAAAACTCAGATTCCCAAGGAAGACACACTAACAATCCAGCTTAGTTCTCCCTCATGTCTACCCATGTTTGAATTTTCATTACCCTTTGTCCTTTTTCAAACCATTACTTTCTTTCTAAAGCAATTTTATTTCTAAAGAAATAACTAAAAACTTATAAACCTCCAAGCAATGTCTGACACTTTACTCCACTTGCCTATATTGTTTTTGTGAGCTTCTTACAAACTTTAAAAGACAACAAAGCCTGAACGGATAAAAGTTGGAAATTTTTCTGTGTTGAAACCATGTGGGTTTGACCCTATCAAGTTATAATTACATAAACAACATATAAACCCCATATTATTAGGAATGTACAAATCCCACTTTAATTGTAAACCAGATCAGCTTCTCCAGAAATAAGGAAGGGTTCACTAGTCTGCAACTCCCAGACTCATTTTTTTTTAAAAAATTGACTCCAAAGGATGGACCAACCATTCCAAGTCAGTGAAACTTTGACTGCTAGCTGTAGCTCGGAACTAAGTGCTAAAATAACAGACCTCCCGACTTCATTAGTGCCATTTGAAGATACAATGCATAGCCCTGTCTTTCCTGTCTTCCACATTCCAGCTCAGCTGACTTCGCATACCCAGCGTAGGCTTGGTGGCTACGGGCTCCAGTCTTCACTGGGGAGACTGGCCACTCCAGAGTGACCCATCCCACCCTGCTAGAGGTGTCTCACAGGCACACTGCCTCAGAGCACCTCGCCAAGGCAGATGAGATTAATTGTTCCCCAGGCACCCAGGCTTTCTTCCAATCAGCAAAGATTGGATTAGTGCAGACATCCAATATTTAGACGGCTGGGGGCAGGTGAAGTAAACAACACCCTTTACATCAGTCACGCTGAACACACAGAGCTGTGACTTTTGCTAAGAAGATGAACAATCAAGAAAAAAAATCACTGTTGGAAACAAGGTGATAGCACATATGTGTGCATACACAACATTCTGCATGTCTGTATTTTCCTTTCTAGAAGACAGCATACAAGCATGCTGTAGGTTACACAGCTAAATTCTGCCTTCCCAATAAAACTAATAGAAGTTAAGCCTGCAAATGTAACACCAAAAAAAACCCCTAAAAGTCAAAGTGTAGGCTTGCACTTCACGTATATAAGTCAAGAACATTTCATCAATAAATGAGGACTAAAAATCCTAGCTGTGTGTCACATGGCAGCAACAAAATTATACATTTGGACACTAGCTTCCTATTTGGTTGGATTTCTCCAATTGAATTTCACCAGGATTTTACTTTTACCGTTAGTGTCAAATTCTGAGAAGGGCCAAAACTACATTCTTCTCAGAGAACTTGCTCTGAGAAAATTACAAACAGCTATGAAGACATGCTTCACACATAGTTAAAGTTTGTGACTCTTTTAACACATGACCAGTTTACATTCTCCTGCTGCAGGCTTCCAAATCCTTTTTCTGCATTCCTAGGACAACAGCAGAGGAAGAATACTATACACCTCAAGCTAATTTGGTATGCTTTCCCCCATGCCCTTATAGGATCATTCTCTGCAGTGTCTGGTGCCTTGCTGAGATTCTGAAGTGCTGCCTGACAGAAGTTAATGGGAGCTACCATGGAATGACTTATTGGCAGGATTCAGTAATTCACCAGCTCTTTAGTCAGAAATGGGAACTGAACACACTCTCTGGGCCAGCTCTTGAAGTCTGCTTGCCAGATAGGAGTAAGGAGCTAATGTGACCATAATTAATAATGGTATTCCCATTCCTACAGTTGATTACACTCATGCTTGATTCTATATACTGAGAAGGTAGACCAGGGAACAGAGCAAAGTGCAGGCCAGTCTTTCGTGTGATCAGATCCTCAGCTGTGGCCAGGTCATTTAGCAAAAAGAGTCTCTACCTAACGCAGTATTCATTTCTGCTCCACAGTTAGTTTGAAGGCCACTTACCCCTGCACCACTCACTCGTTTACTTATACTGAAAGCTACTCGGTTTGCCAAGTTTCATTTATTTGATACAGCACTCACATACCTAGAAACAGCAGCTCTGTTTCTGTTTGAACACACAACTGGTTTTGTATCTCCTTGTAACACAAGGAACAACTGCACAGGAAGTATGGTTATGCATTTTTGCCGATGCTATTTTGGCTGAATTTCTTCTTGGTCGCTTGTCACTACCACAGCACTACCTTGGGCATGTGAACTATTCAGATTTACACAGCAAACGTATGTGTCAGAGACTACAGACATTGGAGAAGGCCAGACAGAGAACCTAAACCCTTCCCACCAGTTACACTCTGGTTGGTTCTGCAATTTCTTCTACATTGCCCCTGATTCGATCCACAGGTAATAGTTTTGCCAATAATACACTGCTTTGGCACCTGACAGAAGGGGGGGAGCCCTGCCAACACACAAACAAATGTCCTAGTTCTACAGCAGTGGACCCTCAAGCAGACATTTTCTTCCTTCTGTACGTGTCCCTCAAGGCTGCACATCTGTATGGATGCTCTGATGCCAAGCAAATGCACAGTGCACATTCCAGGTTTTTTCCCAGAGCAGTATGTTTTTTTCTGCTCAGTTGGTTCTGGCTACCAAAGAATGAGTTTAGAAATACCACTGTTAGCAGTGGAAGTTATACTTTTGAATGAATTGAAACAGGGCCTGAAAGTCACATACAAGACTGGAAGACTGTGGTCTTAAGTGAAGATACTTCACTTTAGACAATAAAACTTTTACAGTGTGAAACACATTCTTAAGGGATTTTACAGAGTCTCAAATACAGGGAAGGCAAAAAGCTGCTGAAGCCTTGGAACAAAGAGATCAATTGAAATGAAACCAAGCACAAAACAAATATAGCACTTAGAAAAGGCACCATCCTAAAAGCCCTGGACAGGTGAGAACAACTGTTATTTGGGACTGAAAATGTGACAACAGTGCTGACAGCCTTCCAAAGGACCTTATGGTATTTTATTATTGTGATACATTTTCTAAGATTTGTCCTCTAGTATTTTTATTTCAGTGACGTGTAACAAATAAGTGGGTGTGATGACAGTTCACAAAGTATTTCCTAAATTCAAGGATGTTTCTCAACTATCTGTATTTGAGAAGTTTCAACTATATGGCTTTTTGAGAAGTTGAACAAAGTCAATGTTGCACCTGGCTATTTTGGCTATTTTTTTTTTTGAAATCACACTTGCTGGCTTTGCAAGCTACTAGGAAAATACTTTCTTTTCATTGAAAGGAAAAAAAAAATTACTTTTACTGCAGTGGGGGCTGATTTCAAAATAATGGCATGAGCTAGAGTAGAGGCTGCATGAGCTGAGCATGTTGCACTGGACTGTCCCCCAACCACACACATTATCACAGCACTAGATGCAGAATGACTGCTTGAAAGACAACAGCTTTACACCTGCTGCTCCATTTGACAGGGCTGCAAGCTCAGGAAGTAGCCCATTTACTAACCTTGGCTTCTCTGCACCTAGTGTTCAGCTCAGCCAGGCAAGTCAGTGGAGCTCTAATAGCAGTATTTATCCTTTTGGCAACTGCAGAGACATGGAGAAAGCAGGGAGGAAAAGACAGAAGGCACCCCAGAAGAAGAGCAAGGAAAGCCACACAGACAAATAAAAGGGTGCAGAGCACATTTTGAAGAAGGTAGAAATTCCCATATCCATTAGGACTTGCTGTCTAAGTAAAAAGAGTTCATGGAAGACACAACCAACTTCTCTGCAAAAAGTGTTTGTTTTAATAAAGGACAGGGAGAAAAAAAAAAGGTGAAACAAGAGAGACATCTAAAGAACAAGAGCTATGCAAAAACAGCAGGCAAAGGGCAGAGGCCATTTGTCTTCCCCATCTATGGAAAAGTGAAGGCACATGACAAAGAAATAGAGACCTCCAGGAGAGTTCCTCCAGGAGAAATGCCTACCTTTTCCCAGAAGCCCATAGATGGCCTAACAGGGAGACAGGATAGCCACTGAAGTACTCACAAGCAGCTACTGCTCTTTACAAGATGCTGCATGTGCCGAAGACATGCTTTCATGGAAGCTTCCTGATCCCAAATTCAGGATAACAGTTCAGGGATTTCTCTTAATCCAGGTGAAATAAAGATATCAAAAATAATAAATTCCCCCCCAACAAATCATCCTAACATGATGTATGTCTCTCATTTCCTACACAACAAAGAACAAATCATAAAACCTGATATTTATGAGTTTGGACTTGCAAGCAACTTTCACTTCATATCCCTTTGAAGATGAGGGGTAGGTCCTTTCAAAGTCTCACCTGAGTAGATCAATGCTCTCAGCTGCTACTCTTGCTCAGAGCCCCAGACACTTCCCACAGGAACGCTGCTGTATTCCAGCGTCAGGGCAAGATCAAGCCCGCAGTTATATGAACATGCAAAGGACAAAGGACACTGCCATTGAAGTGCCAAAAGTTAACTGCATATTCCAAAATGTATTGCTGTGCCAAACCAAAAATATAAGTAATGGCTGCAAATGTAAAAGCATTTATAAACAACCGGTCTCTCCACTGTTAATCAGTGGCCTATTCGTTCATTTTTTGAGAAATAATGCCCTGCTGATCAAGCAAAAGAACACTTTTTTCAAGCTGCCCTTCTGACTCCAGTGTATCAACAGTTTGTCCCCCCTGCCCCACGACTACATCTGACACCACCGCCCCGGCTTATATCACAAGTTGAAAAGTGCTAGTCAGACTCCAAGATAAACTTGTCAATAGCGAGGCACAGACATTCACATTCTTCCCTACCTGCTTGTCAGCTGTTTGTCTGGGAGCAATTCCTTGAAAAGCTTTTACTGAGGGAGAAAAGGAAAGGGAGATGCAGAGAGCATTTCAAACAGAAAAAAAAAAACAGGGAGGGGAACCCCACAAAGACTGCAAAGAAAAAATAAATTAAAAAAAGCCTGTCCCCATCAGGTCCTTCTAGCAACCTTCTTTATCAGAGGTTCATTGTCAATCAATTAGCCAAGGCAGCAGGGGTCTGTAGGAAGGGGGGTAGCTCGAGAGACAATGGTCTGCCCTGTTGTATTACTATTTAATCACTTTTCCTAAATAAATAAAGCAGCCCAGAGGTGCTGTCATGTCAAGGGAATGTATAACAAAAAACCCCTTCATTTTTCATTGGTCATTACTTTTCCTTCCCTCCCACCCCTGCAGGACTAGAGAGGGTTATTACTGTAGCCTTAAGTTCCATCTTTGTGTTGCTTGCCTTTGATTCCCACTCGGACCTTGCCACTTTCTGGCACTAATTTGTCAGGCTGAACAAAGGAGGGATTTGTACCTCCTGTAAGGTCTCAATTAGGAAAGGCTTCTGCTGTATTATGTGCCATTGGGACAGGACACAAAGACGGTAATTACAGGAATTTGCACTAAATGGCTGAAGAATTCACAGCAAAACTTTTCTTCCTCCCCCCTCCTCATCTTTATCCAAGCTTACCCCTCCCAGCAGCCCTGGGGAAAACTGGTCTCGGTGCCTGCAAGCTGTAATTACCACCAGCAGGCCCCTTGGGTTAAACAGCAGCCCAAGCCGGGAACGGTGCAAAAATGTTCACTTGAAACTCTCCTGGACCTCTGTCAGAGAATGAAGCAAAATTTAAAAAATTTTCCTCTACTGAGCTTTGAATTAAAAGAAATTAAGAGAAAGGAATATACTGTTTACTGTCACCTGGGACACTACCTTAAAATGAGGCAGTTAATTCTGCTGTCTTCTTGAGTTTCACAAAGCTGTCTCTTGGGTAACACACTGGGCTGGACCTATCTTGGGGATACTTATTCGAGTCATTCCCAGAGTCTCCCTGCAGTTTTCACTCTCACAACTATCCTTAAAGTTAAGACATGACCATTGCCCAGTAGTGTTCAGGTAATCAAGAGTTAGCACAGGACCCAGGCACCTTCAGTTTCAGCAGGAGTTTGGCACATGAATACTCCTAGAAAAAACTGACATAAAGTCATGCAAATGTGGCCAAGAACAGACTTGAATTCAGGCAGAAGCCCAACTACTGTGACCAAATCAATAACTGCAATGAGGTTGAGGTCAACCTTCAGGATGCTCTGGCTGCCAGGTGGGTGCCATGCACTGTAGAGAGATGAGCAGGAACGTGACCTGCTGGGGACTACCAGAGGGATGAACCCAGCTGCACCCACAGCCAGTTCTGAGGGCAGTCGAGTATGTTTGGAGCTCAGCCAGCAGGTCCTGGGCTCACCCAGACATCCCCAGAGTCACGTGTGGTTCCAGAGCAACAGGAGACCCCCAGCCCAGAGCAGAGTGGGGAGGAGGCAGGACCCTCACAGCTCCCATATCACAAGAGAAAAACCCTCCAAAAGACCTGTTTCTAATAGAGTGGACAATTTTGAAGGGAGTGTAACTAAAGCGAGTCAAAGACTATAGTTTAGGCATAAGGTGCCCAAATTTGCTCCACACAGGTGCTCTTGCTAAAGTAAAATGACAATGAGTTGCAATCACACAGGTCCTCTCTATTTTCGCTTCATTCCCAAACTGCATAAAATCATGATCTTGCCTAGGACTAGAGTCAGATGACAAATTTACAGTGACTCTGGACCACCTTTACAGTGTCCTGAATCAAGAAAACAGCTCAGCCACCCTGCAAGGCAGCCCTGGCCCATGTAGTGCTTTATGCGCAGCATCTAACTTTTCACTATTAGTCATCAAAAGCAGATGAACCTCTAAATATCCCATAGGTTTTGATCCACATTTTACAGAGAGCAAAGAAAGGCTAACTATGGCCACAGTGAGAGGCAGGGAACAGCTGTGTGCTGCTAGAACATATAAATGCTCTTTCAAGTGATTTTCTTTTCCTGCAGAAGGGGAGTAGGTGCAGATGCTGCAGCCTGGTTGCTTACCTGCACACTTGAAGCTCTGAACAGTGAGCCCTCTCTCTAGAGACAGCGTGGTCAGGATGCTGAGGAAGCTGGTGGTCACAGACTGGCGCTTGCTCTTTCTAAGGTCACTTCCCAAGGGCCGATCTCCAGGTTTGTTCCTAAGTGTGACCTGTGGGTTCTGAGTCAAACTTCTAGTAGCATTGGCTGCTGCTTTCAATGCCTCCATCCACTCCTGGGCCCTCTGACGAGTCTCTGCACGCAGGCGCAGGACATCCTGAGGGAAAATGACCTGAAAGCAAGAGTCACAGTCATCCTGAGTATCCGTCTGCACCGACAGGCACACATCGACATTGTAGCTCAGCAGAGGATCTTCATCAAGCCTACCGGGTTGGAATGCCATGAGATAAGACCTGTTCAAGACAAAAGTAAATGCCTTCCAGTTATTCTGGACAGTTAACCTGTAAAGAGTCCCTGATTTGAGAATATTTTGATACTCTTTAGTGTTTTCAGTCAAATTCATGGACAGGAAGAGCTCCATAGGCTTCTCTAATAATCCATTGGTTTGAGAAAGGTCACTGTTATTTTCAGGCTTTGGCATATTCTCCAGTTTCTCCTGCTGTCTGGTGAAAGCAGGCACGGAAGTATGCACTGCTTCCCAGAGTTTCTGTCCCCAGTCCAGTGTCTCCCACGAGGACTCTGCCTTCAGCTGTAGCTGTGAGCTGTCTGACAGGACAGTGTCCACCACCTTGGTTTCAATGCCACCAGTAACAGTGACCCTTTGAAAACGCATGAGTGGATACACGGTGGGAAGAGTCTGGTTGCCACTGCTGTCCAAGCAATACAGGTACAGTTTGTATGGGGAGAGCTCAGCGTAACAGGTTTGCCAGTAGCTGTCATTGTCTCTTCTAACTTCTAAGTATCCCTTCTTCAGGAGATTTGGGAACACTGGCTTGTGTTCTGGAAGAAACAAAATGAGAACATTACCATTAATTATTTTTTTAATTGTCTCAAATTGATACATCATCCTGGCTTATACACCTCTCCTACCTATACAAGGCACATCTGAGGATAGGATCACAGATTCAGCCTTCATCTAATAGGTTATAATTATCAAACACAAGCACTAACTCTACATTTGAGCCAAAGATAATACAGCACTTTTTTACCCAGAGGTACCAAAACACTCTACAAAAAGGGAACAGAGAAACATAAGGAAAGAGAAGCAAAGCCATTTTCCTGAGATTATCCAGGAGAATAGTAACAGAGCAACAAAACACTGCAAGTCTCCCAGAGCCTAGTCCAGAAGTGGACAATACTATCAAGTAATCTATTGCCAGATAAAATAGATTTCGACAGTGAGAAACACATACAAATTACAACACCTTACCCTCTCTTTCTGCTACTTCCCAGCCTCAACTTCATGTTTTCACACATACCTCCTCTGCCTCCCCACCTGTTCCAGCCAGCACAGGGGGGAGGGGAATAGCAGTATCTGGCCAGCACCTCTCTGCTGCTGCCTCCTTCTCACATCTTTCCCCTGCTCCAGCATGGGTCCTCTCCAGGAGCTGTGGTAGCTGCAGTCCTTCATATTAAACCTGCTCCTGCACAAGTTCTCCATGGCCACAGCTCCTTCAGGAAATCTCCACATTCTCCAGCATGGGGTCCCACATGGGGCTGCAGGGAGATCCTACTCCACAATGATCTCCCCAGGGGCTGCAGCACCTTCTCTTCCTCTGACCCTCAGCTACTCCTCACTTCACTGTGCAGTCCTCTGCCCTTTCTGAGATGCACACAGCCAGAATGACCCCACCTGTGGCTGATGGGCACAGCTGTGTGGTGGGGCTGCTGGAACCACCTGGAACAACCCCATTGCCAGCACCTGGGTACAACTCCTGGCACCCAGATTGACCCAGGTCACAGGGAATGGAGAACTGTGTCCAACATAGCAGTTTGTTACCACATTTCAGCACGACCTGGGACCAGAACATTTCGCACAGCTCTGTTTACTTCTGGGGAGCTTTGCTGATTTATGAGAATCAGGCTCAGGAGCAGCAGAAAGGACCAAAAATGAAAAGTGAGAGGGTGCCCAGACAGACTAAAACACATACACCTGAGCATCTCAACATTTCAGGTGTTTTGGAGCAGACTCTTTCACAAACCCCAGTCCAAGGCAAAGTCAAGGGGAATTTTCTTCATCACCAGAAAACCAGCCATACCCAAAGTCACTCCAGGCACTAAAGTGATACAAATTTAAAGGACTTATCTAAAGCATTTCTGAGTTTTAAAAAAAGGTTTCCATGTAAAATTTGTTCCAATCTGATTTGCACCATCAGCCACCATAGATGCAAAGATCATATTAACCTTGGGCTGGACATGGCCCTATGCAATTTTTTATAGTCCCTGTATAAATTCAGTGGCATTCATTGTTATGTCATACGAACTATAGCACTTGGCACCCCAAAACAACCTAGGCTTGAGGAAAAAATTCTTGCTCCTATCTGAGTTCTACTTCACCTTTCCAGTAAGTGTGATGGGTCTTGACTTACAAACAGTGGCAGAATTAGCAGACACAGATAGAGGTTTCTGCCTCCTGTTGTCCATCTCCCTTGGAGACTGCTATTCCAGACACAAGAGAAAGGTAGCAACCTGGAAACAGCTCCTCACCCACTTCCCAGCATAATTACATCACAACAAAATCAGCATCAATTGACCTTAACACACAGCATTACAAACTGCAAGATACAGGAGCTCTTTCCCTCGAGGTTTTTGCCTTGGGGCTGACAGCTTTTGCAAGAGGGATAGGGCAGACAGCTGGAGGCATAAAACATTTTCAGCATCTCAGCTTAACCAGTTACACTAATGTTAACAGGCTACGCTTTAACCAGCTTTAGACATGATAACCTCAGAGTACACCAAGGATGTCCTCAACACACAGCTATGAGAACAGAAGCATCTAGACCTGATGAAGCTTGGAAACAAAGAGCCAAAAACAAGACTACATAGAAACTACCGCACCCCCATCTGTACTGGACTTCCCAGGTATTATGGCCAAGATTGCTGGCCAAGCTGCTCTCACCACTGCTGGCTAATGGGTGTGTCTGTTTACTCTCCAGGGCACAAGCAGAGTCAGGGAGTATGAGTATTTGAGGGACCTAGTTACTGTCCAGGGGTTTCTGATACCAACTGGTGAGAAAGCAGAACTTATACTAAGGAGATACTCCCACCCGTGGTTGAATGCAATGCTACAGCTGATTGTGTGTTTTGTCCATGGGCAGAAGGAGGATTCAGAACAGCAACAGTGTAAAAGCTTCTTGTAGCTCTTCAATGGAAACCAACTTTAAGCATTTATAAGGATTAAGTACACAAGTTTCAGTTAAATTTATTGAACATATATGAAAATTAATTGTTTGATATACTTGATGTGAGTATGCAAACCTCATGTGGGTTAAAAAAAGGAAGAAGGATGCTACTTCCCACCCACACAAACTAAAAGGATGCACTTAGGTTTTGCCTTGCCAGCTCAGCCTCAGCTTCCCCACTCACCCATACACTCAGAATGGAGCCTGCTTTTAACACCATGCTCAAAGCACTCCATCTACAAAGATTTCCTGCAGATGTGGCTAAAACCACAACAACAATTTAAAAAATTGCTACTTTGGCACTAGGTCTAAAAAGGTGAGTATAACTATACCTTGCAAACCAATAAACTACGTGAGAGTATTTCAGCTAAATATGAAAACTGAAAGCCTAATCTATAACTCAAAATGGCAGTGAAAAAGCACACTTTGATAGCCCAAATGGATAGATACACATGCACATGCACAAACTAAAAGAGAACCAATTTTGTTCACTGTACATCTCTGGCCCTGACATTCATTAGTATTTCTGCGCTAACTCAAAAGCCATTAATTTCTCTGAAACCCACACTAATCCCTTTGTAGTGCAGATAATGGGCAGCCATTCTAGAGTCATCTTCCCTTTCTATTAATCCAATCAGAGAGGCAGCGCTTCTGCAGCTCCAACTGCAATCTCTCTCGCTTCCATCAAGTACAGATGACAGTTCAAGCTTCTCCATAATAAGACAACTCGTAACCTTCCCCCAGCCACCCCTCCTTCATCTGCACACAGGTTTGCTTGTCTTTTGTTGAGTTAGAGAAAGGCTATCTCTCCCTGCCTTTCACAGAAGCACCCCCCCCCTCCCTCCTTCACCCCACTCCTTCCCTTCAAGCTCCCATGAATTGGCTCCAATGGCTCTTGCTCTAACTGGGACAGAACCAGCAGCCAACTTGATTAACATTCAAATGCCTCACATTGTTTAGGTCAGGGCAATAGATGCTGGCAGAGACACGTTGAATCCATCTGCCACACATATACACACACCTTTATCTCCCTGACTTGCCTTTATCTCCCAGTGTGCCAGATAATACCTTTCCATTCAGAGAGCAAATGGTACCATTTCTCCATCCACCTTCCAAACAGAAACTACATCTCTTTTCCTCCTTACAGACAAGGAGAGTAAATTGAGGAAGAGTGAAAAAAGGCAAATAATCACAGAAAATGGCCATGCCTGAGCCATTTGGAGTTATAATTTCAAGGGAAGAGGGGGAAGAAGGCAGAGGAAAACAAAGAGAGACTTGGCAGCTGGGGACAGGCCAGTAATTTCCTCAGCATCTCTCTTCCCCCCAGGAACTGCCCACTACTCCTGGCTAGGAACCCCACACCTAGCACACAACTACCCCTCTTCACACTCGGGGCAGCTGGTGCAACCAGCAGCACTGGAGAGGGAGCCCAAATGTTGTCTCAGCAAGTCCAGAAGATATGTGCTCCTGAACAACTGACTGCACTTGCATCTCTGTTGGCATGGCAGGAAAACTTGTCCTGTTTCCCACCACCAAAGCATTTCTGATGACAGATGAAGTAACTTGGAAAAGAGCAGAAGCTCCCTAGTCTCTGGGGAGTTTGTCTCTTGAGGTGGCACTCCTCTCTGAATTCTCTAATGCTAAGTGAGTGATGGGCATAACTTACAGAGTTTTTGTCAATAGTCCCCCCCCCCCTCTGATTTTCACAAAACTTAGCAGAATGCTCTCAGATTGGGTTGGGCTAGTCCCCTGTTTGCTGGGGTTTGCTAGATCAGGAACAAACTGTGCCTCAGCCAGTATGACTCAGATCCGCAATGTCCACTATTTTCCTACTTAAAAAACAGTCTTTTCTTCCCACCTATTTTCCCACCTGGCTCTGCAGATATGTATCTTTCAGGCAGGTTTATATGATTCTACTTGGTCCTGAAATAATGGCATTGACATTTAGCCACAGATTTCCGGCAGATGGCTGTTCTGGAACCAAATCTGGCATCTTCTCTCAATGACACCTCTTTTCAGGGGACTACTACAGAAGTGGGACTTATAACTAGGTAGTGGTTTGCATTAATCTATATAAAGTAACAGCATCACTCCCCACCAGAAGGCCATTCACTCTTTTTCATCTTCCCTAGGCTTAAAGAAAGCAAAACCTGCTTTGAAAATGTTGATCTTGCAAAAACTCTTCATTTTATATTTATGTATTGTCAGAGAGGTTGGTTTAGCTGTTCACCAAAAATAAGCTTCTCACTGAATAAATTCCTTAAACAGGTGGATAAAGAACCCAAACAAAATACTCTTTACGTCTTGCCCTTCAGGTGTGGCATTGTATGACAAGCATAAGAGAAACTCTGATGAAGTCTACAGGATCCCTGCTGCCCCACCACTCCATCCAACTGCTTTTGCTCCTCAGCAGTAAGCTGAACACTTGTATAGTGCTTGCTGAGGAGACCACCAGCACCCTGTGCATACTGACACAGTGCCTGCACCAGCGGGGCAGTGGAGAAGGAGGCTGGATTCAGTCAAAGTGCAAGACCAATGCAGAAAGGACTCAACTCTAGCAGAGATAGAAGTATAATGAGTTGAAAGAGATGGTTACCTACTATCAGCTAGAAGATACATGAAACAGCAGCACTTGCAAAAGAAGTGAGAACATAAAATGAAGATGGGTTTGCTGATTTTTTTATAAATCACTCAATTCAGCTTTAAAAGGAGGATAGGATAAAGTGACTGTCAAAGCTACGAAAACAGGGTCAGTTCACATTAGGAAAGTCAGCTGACACCACTAAGGGAATTATAGCAACTAACCTGAAAATTCAGTTATGAAAGTCATCACATCATCACTGGAAGCAATCAGCACTGCCCCAGGAGATGAAAACTCTGTTCATTAGCTTTATGGAGTGTTGTAACTCCCGAGCAAAAATCTCCAAGAAGAATAAACCTTCCAACCAGAACAGCTTCACCACCTAACTCATCAGTGCTGTTTACTGTAATCCTCCTGCACTATGAATTTATCCACTGTATGGGAACCTCTCCCATTGCCTCCCACCACACTCCCCTCTCCATCACTGCACACTCCTACAGCCTCCCAGGCAAGGGAGTGGAGTAGGTCACATTTCCCTCCACTCAAGGCAGCTGCCCAGCCCAGCTGCTGCTGCTGCTCTGTCAGCCCCCATGGCCCTTCCAGCTCAGAGGGTGCTCAAGTCCAAGGAGTAATCAGCAGTGAGCCTGCAGTTAAGCTCTTTGAGAGCGTCCAAAGGAGAGCAACAAGGGCCTTGAGGGGAAGCCGGATGAGGAGAGGCTGAGGGCACTTGGTCTGCTCAACCTGGAGAAGAGGAGATGGAGGGGAGACCTCACTGCAGTTACAACTTCCTTGTGAGGGGAAGAGGAGAGGCAGGCACTGATCTCTTCTCTGTGGTGACCAGAAACAGGACCCGAGGGAATGGTCTGAAGTTGTGTCAGAGGAGGCTTAGATCCGATATTAGAAAAAGGTTCTTCACCCAGAGGGTGGTTGGGCACTGGAACAGGCTCTCCAGGAAGTTGTCACAGCACCAAACCTGACAGAGTTCAAGAAGCATTTGGACAGTGCTCTCAGGCTCATGGTGTGATTCTTGGGGACAGTCCTGTACAGAGCTAAGAGCTGGACTTGATGATCCTTGTGGGTCCCTTCCAACTCAGCATATTCTGTGATTCTGTGAAGTGATGCCCACCTCAATTTATCCAGGGATGTTAGTGGGGAAGTACCATCCAGCAGATGAGCTGAAGTCAGGTGATCTAAATTACACTCCCATTTGATCTTGGGCGAAGCACTCACCTATCTTTGTCCCTGCTCACACTCCTTATCCTTACTGTGTGGTGTATTTAAGCTGTAATCTCCTGGGAGAAGGGACTGTCTCTTGCTGGATGCACAGAACTTATGGCACTTATGGACCCCTGCAGTGAAGGGCATCCAACTCGCATTCTATTTTAAACAACATTTTTGCCTCTTTAAGTCTTGAAAGGTCCCAAATCTCTGCAGTACAGCTACCCTTTCTTGACTACCTTTTAATGCTGAAAATAAATTGGCCACGGGGGGGGGAAACACCAGTTCTCCAACAGGCTTGATACCTCTGGGATTATTTCCAAGTGGTTTGAGGCTTACTGCTCTCCAGAGGGGAAGGTGCAGAAGTGTTATTTCTGCACATCTGCCTCTCAGATGGCAGCACCATTATCTTCTGCACAACACCACAGTCCTATAATGTTCTGCCATCCCAGTGACAATTAATGGCCTATTTTTCTGCCCTGGCTATGTAGCTTCTTACCTACCGCAGACAAAGGACAGTGCTACAGGGGTGTTTTGCAAACTCACGAAAAAAATTAGGCTTCAGAAACTTCCCTGGCAGATGGGTTAGGAGCTAGGCTTTACCCAGCCATCATGGGAAGGGAAGCATTAAGGTTGTATGTCACACCTCTGGTATTTCACATCACTCAGGATCTCTGGCTGTCTCCATCTGTGCAGCAGCTCCTGTACCTGCCACATCTCCCCTTTCCAGTCAGCTGTCTTTGCAGCTCCTCCCTGAGCGGGACAACAACAGTGGCTGCTGCTCTGTGACCCAGCACCACAAACCTGCTCATCACACTCATATCTGTCACTAAATACTGTGTGAGTTGATGTCACAGGCACAGAGCGAGTACCAGTCACCACTTCTGCTTGAAGGTGAGGATATCTGGCAAACAAACAAAGCTTCATAAAGTCTTGTGTGGTTGCCAGAGTTGCAGCGCTGTAAAATGACCCCTCAGAACTCAAGGATCACCCCCAGTCCCCAACCTGTGAATCAGTGATGCACTGCTCATGAATGCAGATTTAGATGTCTTACCTCTACACAAACACACTAGAAAAGTATGTAATACGTAAAAGAGCTGTATGAAGAGGGGCCCAAGCCTCTCATAATATCCCCTGCACAAACTCTGAGTACAAGATCATACCTCGGACTCGATGATCTTAGAGGTCTCTTCCACTCTAAATTACTCTATGATTCTACAAAAAAGCAAGCAGCAGGAACAGATAAGCTCATAATAACAGATATACTATGAAGATAAGGAAAAAAAAGTGAAAAGTTAATCTATGCAGCAACTGGGACAGCCTTGGAGGACTGGGAGACCTCTGCAGGTTCCAGAGGGAAGTCCTTTACTGCAGTGGGGACTGACAGGACTGGCTGAAGCCGCTCTCAGTATCTCATAGCATTCATTTAATTTGGATTAAAGCCCTGGAAAGGGATGTCTCCACAGGCTGCAGTGACTATGACCCCTTCAACCACCACAGCAGGTTTTAGCCAACTTCAAAATACAGTTTTTGGTCTATTCTGGAGAACAATTACTAGTCACATATATACATATCTGCAAAACCTACTTTCTTGCTTTTGTGTTTCTCTTTTCAGCTCAGCTCACAGTAGCAAAAACTTTATGGCAGCCTCTCTTGTAAATACAGAGGGAAGAAATAGCATGGCTACCTTGTAAAACCTGCACAGGAGCTGAACAGGTAAAGAAAACAGGTTAAAAGACTGCATCTTCAGAGCACAGAAGCTCTCCTACGTGTTTGTGTACTTAGGTACACTTATATATGCACACATCTCCCCAAACACAAACATTTAGGTACTTGCTTTTCATGCTTCAAAATAGCTGATTTGTCTGGAAAACCTAACACAAAAAGCTTGTTTTAACCCTAAACAGATCACCTATTCATAACTGGAGTCATTCCACCATATGCGTACATGCACAATTTCAAAACCCCACAGAGTTTTAAATTCCTTTGCTAAGCCCTGCCTTTATTTAGATTATAAAAATCTTTGTGGCACTAGCTGCTTTTCTTCTCCACAAGTGCCTAGTCCACTTCTGGCATCTACAAAATAAATCGTGGAGATGGAAACACTGGGTGAGCATTTCCGAAGCTCTGAGCACACCCTCTTTCAGTGCAGTGCTTGAGAGGAAAAGGAAAAAATATCACTTGCTGAAACACGGCTTCACACAACCCACTGGAGACCTGCCTCAACCTGATAACAACCCTTCCCTACCCCACACAAAGCTAGCAGGGATGCCTTAATATTGACAACAACAAATCGTGTGCTTGAGTTGCTGTTAATTGTTTATGGACTGAACAATCATCATTTCCTAAAGAAAGAGAGTAGAGATTTCAAGCCTCACAGTAAAGCTCTGTGAGGCCACTCTTTATGAAAACTGCTCTTGTTTGGATTTGCCATTCTCCCAATAGCTTTAGCATTCAAAATTATTTTTAGTTTGGGAAGACCAGGTAAGAAAATTATCAGAAATACATAACAATAAATCATTTTCCTCAGTCAAACTGAACAAAATAGAAGAAAAAAGTAAAACAAGCTTAGTTTTTCATACCATGAGAGGATCAGAAGTCAAGATTAGTTTAAAAACTGATTCTTAGGCAGGCAAAAAGACAGAGCCACATCAAAGACAAAAGAGCCATACTGATTTCTTTCCTTCTGAGAGTTACCTAAAAGTTGCTTCTTGGGTATTTTGTTTGTGTTTTTTAAGATGGAGGTCCTCTTTCAAGACAAATCTTAAAAACAAATAGGAAATTGCTCATATCAGCAGAAACAATAAAGCACTGGCACAAACCTGTGTTTCCTTGGATGTCCTCTCCCTTGGTTAACGCCAGGTAAGAGAGCAGAGTGCAGTTATTGTCCTGACCGGGTGCAGGCGGCTGCTGCAGGGACGTGCCTGTGAAGACCACTCCCCACTTCACATGGCTGATATCGGAGCGTGACCTGTTGTGTCCTGGTTTGAACCTGGAGGCTTCCTCGTTCTGTACCAGGATGTCATTCACTGAGCGAGGCCTGTCCCTCCTCCGCTGGCAGATCCTGAAGATGTTAAAAGCTGTGGTCTCCCCTTCCCCTGCCCAAGCAAGGTTGTCAGCAGTTGTTCCCCTCTGCACCACGTGTTGGTCTTTGGCAGGAAATGCTGTCTGAGCTTTGGTTTCCAAGAGGCCATTTTTGCAGTGATCCCAGATGAGGCTACTTTTGGCTAAGGAGGCGACATTCCTCAGATTCCTGCTCTCTGTTATATGATCAAATACCTCGTGCCCAACCAGCTCAGGGACCTCCTGCACACCATACACCTCAGAGGGCTGCACAATCTTTTCAAGCTTAGTATCAAAACCGTTGAAAAAGTCTTCAGTCACTTCCAAGGCAGGGCTGATGTCATCAACTTCGAGAGCCTCCATATCCTGTGCTGCCGGTGGGCCCGAGGCGCTGTGATGCGTTAAAAGGATACCACATCAATATCGAGAGAAAGAGCTGCTTCACATCTGTCCTTGGCACTGCATTAACTTGGAGGTGGTGGGGCAAATACAATCACCAACCACAGTCCGTGGTGGTAGGAAGTAACCAAATCAACCTGTCTTCAGATGAAAGACCAACATCCACTAATCAAATGGGCTACGGCCTCTCTATGAATTAAACTCATAGCGATGAAGAGTACCTGTAAAACAAAGCAAAACATCACATCAGTAAGGGACTTTTCTCAGATAAATATGTTTAATCACATCACTCCCTTGACAGTCACAGTCCCCTTCATTTAACTTCCTCTTACAACTGGCACCAACCTTATTGTGTACAAAGAAACCCTTTGTGGTTTCTGTTGTTCACTGTGTGTGAATTCTGTGTATAATCGCTTCTGGAACTGGAACCTGCAGAGAGCAGGATGGGGCACCAGATGACAGGAGACCAAAGTGATACTATTTATTAGCCAAGCTTTACAAAGCTGCATTGAGAGGCAGTACTGAATAAAATCACAAATGCAGCCACCTAGGGAATGCTTCACACAGTTTCCCTTGGGGTTCTAGAAAAAGTTAGGAAATTAAGTGCTACTAAAATAGGCCAACTAGCCTCAAATAGTTTGCCTTTTGTCCTAGATTGCTTGCACTACCAATTTTAGGAGACCAAGATGAGTTTTACAGCAGCTACTTTCCCTACCTGTCTGCATTTCCCTACCTGTCTGTGATATTTGCCAAAAAATCAATTCTATGAGGATGCTGCAGAGCACTGCACATAGTTTTTCTTAGAACATCACTGGGAAGCTAAGTGAAACTATGTGGCAACCTAAGTCTCAAAAAGACTAACAGCAAAACAAAATATACCATATCCTGCACTATTGCAAATCCACAGATCTTTACTTTCAAGCTGTTGACTCACTGGGCAAAACCTAAGAACAGCAAGGAGCTTTAAGACTAGAACTATTGCACAGCTGCACTGACCCACCTGAGCTCACACCTGTGAGGAGGAAGGATGGGGGGGGTCCATTTCCTGTTGTGCAATAAGGGGGTGTCTCATTGCTGACTTCTTGTCACACCAAGCCTGCTGCCTTCTAACCTCTCCCTCTCGAAGCTCCATCCACAGTGCTGTGGGAAGTGCATTGTAGGGATGTTTAAACTGAGGTAACCTGTCAAATATCTGCAAGTCCTTCAGACCTGGAGACTGGGCATTTGTGCTAAAAGGAAAACAGCCCTCACATCTGCCAGGACAAACCACAGTACCCAGAGCCTGCACATGTAGCCTAAAGTCAGAGTTTTGACCACATCAGCTCAACTCCTAGAAGCAGCAAAGCTACATTAACTTAGAGCTCTGCCTACATTAATACACTCTTAACAGAACTAATTAGCCAGGCTGGGCTGATAATTAGCAGCTCATTAGCTTGTGAACGCTGCTGAAGTGCTACCAGGACCCATGAAGATTTACACCCAGCAGGAAAAAACATCTATTAAAGAGCATCAAACACAGATAATACTTCTATTTAAGGTTGTGGGTTTTTTTTAATCCAGAATAGTCTATTAGCCCAAACTCTATAAGGAAACCTGTTTAAATAGGCACCCTATCCTGTAGCAAGCCAGAGGAAGGAGGCCAGCAGCCCCCCAAGAAGGGGGCACAGAATCCTGTAGCAGAAACCAACCCCCCATCCCAAATCTCCTCCTGGCTTCCTCCCATCCCTGCTTCTGTTGTGGCCAGCCATGACACAGCTGTGCTCAAAAGCAGCAGCTCACCCTCTCTCCTAACAGATCTGCAGTTCAGACTACGATCTCCAGAAAGACACTCCAAGTAAAGAACTTTCAAAAGCAACTACTAATCACATACACAACTCTGGAAATGTCAAGCCTTTACACTGAGATCTTTCTCCCCTTAGCTCTTTGCAAGGATTCACTTAGGCTCATAGTGAACCAGGACTAGGATCAGCTTCAACAAGTAAAAGTAGAGTAAGACTCTGAAGGTAGAGCCAAAACCACAACCATAGGGCTGAGCAATACAGATCTGGATTTATTTCAAATGAGAACACTATGGGAACAGACTTTTTGCAAAGCTGTGCAACTGTGCCAGTTGACAGCAGCAGGAAATAAAGTCATCCTGGGCACATCTGCACCATCAGCTTAATGCAGTATGGAGCTCACTCTTGAAGCTCATTCCTGCCAGCAGCCTCAGAACAGTGTTCTGCTCCCTGGTACAACAGAGCTCCAGGAACAGGCTAAGTTCAGTGTCACATGAGACCTTCTGGAGCAGCAATCACTCCAGAAGGGCTTGTGACATGCCATAGAAGCATTCCAGTGGTAGTAGATACCATGTTGCTCTGTTCTTTATTTTAAATCATTAGGAAAGGTGGAAAGCAAGGGTGAAAAATGACACTTACATTTAACAGGTTCATTTATAAATGCTGGAAGCTTCAAGTGGCTGCATGTTTCTCTGGATCCTGTGAGACTGAAGCTATCCAGCAGCCAAGTATGGTGATGCCAAACTAAACTGACCTCATATCCAGTAGGATGCTGAATCACAAGGTCATGAGAAGATGACAAGCCCCTGCATCACACGGTTCACAAACTGCAGCATTCGTACCTTCCAAAGTAGTCTGTTTGCCCTGCTCCACAAAGATGTGAAAGGTGACCTCAATGGTGGCAGGCTCATCCTTCCTTATGCCACCAGAAGAGTTGTGCCAGTAATTCCCACTAGGAATTGCTGGGATTCTGCAATTACATATCCTCCATAAACACAGTTTGGTGTTTTCTGACAGAGGCATTCAATAAAAATTTAATTCAGATGTCTGTATGGATTTGGTGCCAAGTGAAAGCAAACTTTGACATGGCAGGGTCCATCAGAATCCCCTCCAGGAGGGAAAGCAGTGAAAACCACTTCCTTCATGTAAAGGGGGAAAAAAGGCAAACATTGGGATAAGTTAAACTCCTTTTAAGTTACTATAAAATGTATTGCCTTATGTACTGTTTCTTGAAACACCTGAGATTACCCAAAGACATTCAGTCTAAGGCAGTGAATATGAGAGGAAGAGAGAAGCTATTGAAGACCACCAAAGCTATAGGGAACTATAAGGACAGATTTGTGCTCATCCAGCCCCTGGGAACTTGTCTTACCGAAAAAAGGGTGAAGGAACATGCCACATTATACTCAGAAAAAATTGCTGGACACAGGGACTGCAGCAGCTGAAAAACAGCTTTTCTTTATGTTTGCCTAGGACTGATACAGTTTTCATCCATGAACATGCAGCAGTCAGATAATTAATGTGCATTTACGAGATGAGTAAAGTCATTACTATCACAAGAGGTAAACAGCAAGGATTACTGGTCATGGCACATGAGGCACTGAAGTTCAGTTTAGTCAAGATTACCTTCCTTAGAGAAGCCACACGGACCTAACCTAGGTGACAGCACAATGTGACACAAAGAAAAATCAGGGATGACAAATGCCAAGGAACATACACTGGAAGAGATCATTTAACCTCCTCATGTGTTTTTCTGGATCCTCATGGGCCAAGGAAAACATCCATGCATTGTATGGCAAAATTTAAAAAGCACAGAAAATGCCAGGGTAGAGAGTAATCTTGTAGGTGATATGTACCACCACAACAGGCACCTGCTGTGCACCCCCAGCTTATGCATCATGTACAGGACTGTTCATTCAAGCTCAGGCAGGAGGGAAAGCTGGAACCAGCGTGTGCTTAGGAACCAGTGACTGAAGAGATCCATTTAGCTCACCAATCCATCCAAAAAGTAAATTTAAAAGAAACACCTTTCAGTTTGGTTTTCTAAGGAAACAGTTTGTGCAACCACCCTGCAATCAGCCAGTTATTCTCCTTCTCTCTCTTTCTTTTGAACTGCACAATAACTTCAACTAGATGTGACAAAGCAGTAGTGTCCTTAAAGATGCAGTTCTTAAACCGCTGTTCAACACTGGACAGGAAACAAGTCCAAAGTTACCCTGCTGCTAACGGAGAAGCAGGCAAAACTCAGTCCCTCTCCTTTCTAGGAGCCCAGTTCCACCACATGGGTCTCTAAATTAGCCATGGCACAAGTGACTAATGAGAGATGGATCTGAAAACACTGGGAAGCAAAGGGGGAAAGCAGGAAGAAAGAACAGGAGGTATCACCCAACTTGATAAGTGATCTTGTTGGTTTTGGTACTCAGAGGACTTCCTCTTCAGTACACAGGTAAGAGAGATGTACAACACAACAGATAAATAGGGACTTCCCCTTTTCTCTTGTATTTGGAAAGAAAATTAGAAAGCAACAATCAATGATGTTCACAAGCAAAGTGTTCTGGAGGAAATGCATAAATGATAGGAGCTCTCAGCAAGCAAAAGATAGCAAAAGACAGGTTATATTAAAAGTTCCCCAAGTCTCATTGGTTCTTAATGACTCTTGGGCTCAAATTCCTGGCAAAGATTCGGGTTTCTGAGAATTTTATCTCAAGAGCTCAAGAGGAGTTTTACAAGTTACCTGTAATCAAACAGAGAGCAGGGGTGCCTCAGCCACCACAGAGCTTGCCCTGTTCCCTTCTCAACATCCTGGAACCCGCTGTGGGAACCAGCTCTGCTTATCTCATGCTGCATTACAACTGTGGCTTGAAATGGGCTCCAATGCCAATAAGGAAAACAGAGGGAGAAATTCAGTTGGGTAACAACTGGATAGCAGAGCAAATTCAAGCAGCTTCAGGGACATTTATTTCTGTTACGTCGCAGGTCTGGCCCACTACAGTCCAGTTTATGGTCTGAAGAACAGGTCATCTGAAGAAAAGATGGATGCACAGATGTATTTGAATACAACCCACTGGGGCTGGAGCAGATAGTACCTAATGAGCTTTTCTGCCTGTCAGTCTCAGCAACCTCATACAGTGATCTGAATGTCTTCCAGTGGCACCTTGAAAAATTACAGCTTATTAGTTGTGCCACTACAAGGATTTCTGACTTGCTCTGTAAGTCACATCAGCCAAGTACTGCCCAGAATCTAAAGAGCACACACTTAGGTCAATGACAGTCCTTAAAAACCAGGCTCCACTGTGGGGAATCCCTGAAAAAAAAAACCTATGAAGCTGAAGACTTAGATGCTACCTCCTAGTTAGGAAGTTGAGCTGTATTTGTCACACGGGCACACCTGAGTGGGCAGAGGAGAGAACGAGGATGCACAGATGGCTGACTGTCACACACACAGGCTTTCCCATTGCCTGTGCAGTTCTATGCATTGCTGGCACAGACCGCTTGCACAAAGAGCTGAAGAGCTGTCAGGGGCAGGTACCGCTGAGTGCCCGCTTTTCAGCACCCCCCTGCTGTAACTGGATGACAGATGATGCTTTCTCTATTTACAGTATAGCAAAGCCTACCCTGCAAACACCCAGATGTAATCAAAGAACAGTCCTGTTCACTTACACACTAAGTACTTATAAACCCCAGGCAATACAGTGGCCAGTTCTCTGAGCAGCAACTGAAAACTGCACTCCTGCTTTCCTCTCATACTCACCTTGGAGCTATCACATTCTCTTGTATCCTGGCTGTATTTTTTTCCCTCAGCACAAGGCAAGCCTTCTTCCCGAGTGATTCCAAAACCTCAGGTGACCCACTGCTGTGTACATCAGGTGAGCAACAGAGCACACAAGCTTGCTGGATTCATCATTAAATGGCTGGATTAAATCTACAGTGCATTGCAAGAAACTTTTCATACAGAGGAGATGACAGTTTCAAAGAGGTTGCCATATAGTTGTCACTGGTTGGTTCAACATGACCTAGATAATTGTCTTGAGATCACACATTTAAAGCCCCTCTTCAAATGCCTCTTCCCCCAACAGACAAACCAAAATTATTTGCTTAAAATTTTCAGAATATCCCAGCTTTAAAGTGTCTCACAAAAATATCTTTTGACTCACATTCTTGCACAAGCCCACCAACAATATTCAGGAAAGGCTCACAAAAACTGGAGTAGGAGACTTTCTGGTCAGGAATGCTTGACTATAGGGCCAGGCTCTAGACAGGTTAACTGTGAACTTAAGCATAACCATTTCTGTGTTGCAAACCCCCCCTGTTTGCCACAGTCTTGTTGCCCTTAAGGATGAAATCGACTGCCAACTTTTATCAGTGAAGAAGAGCTCCCATATCCTGTCTGCTAGACCCAGGGAGAGGCAAAGAGCAGGAAGAGCTGCAATTAACTTGGTGCCTAATTACAGTCAAGCTAAAAGACAGCAGTGATCTCTTTTCTACACTACAGAAAACAAAACAAAAATAAACAACTGAGAAACGACGAATTGAAGAAAGAGGTGAAAGCAGGAAGGAAGAAGAATGCCATATTCTGTGAGGGGAAGCAGACCCTTAGTGAGGATACATGAGTCTCACTCTGTGAAGCACAGATTTTCCCCAGCTGCTGATCTGACCCAGTGCCTTTAACAAGGAAGCATCCTCCTCACATGGGTAACTAACACATCACAGCCACAGAACAGCTCATCCAGTGATGAGTACACAGCAATGAATAATAAAAAGTATTTAGAATATACATTAATTTTAACTGCACTTTGGAAGCAGTGATTAAAACACAAGAAACACTAGGCTGAAAAGCACACAAGAACAAGGTGAGTCTGAAGGATGAGAAGGCCACAGTTGTGGAGGAAGATGGACCACAGGAAGCTTTTCTTTTCCAGAAACTGAGGGCTGTACAGCTCTCCAGAGATCTTTATCACTGACTCCTTTGCCTTGAAGCCATCTGACACACATCCTTCCTGGCTGGGGAGCAGCCCCAAGTAATGAAGGGCTGTATCACTTCCTGTGGCTGAGTAACCATCTGAAATCTCAGCAGATGGATTCTGGAAAGGAAGAAGGACCCTTAGCAAGGAAAGGAACAGAAAGCCAAGCAGACTGACCAGAGGGGCATTAGCTGATGGTGACACACAGCCCAGCCTCAGGCCAGCCAAACCCATCAGCATGTGGGCACCTTCTTAGGTTACATCAGCCTGAAATCCAGCCTACCCCTGTGTGTGCGGCCTGCTGGCTGGCTGACCTCACAGGGAGGGGTGCCTGGTGTAGGCAAGGAGAGGCTCTCCTGAGCCCTGGCACTGTCCCTGTAGATTGTCTGGATGCAAACACCTCAAACCCACACTTAGGCACAAAATCCACATGGACAAACAGAACAAAGCAGGGTAGTGATCTGGCCTGAGACATGGATGTGTGGTCTTAAACACACTTGTAGTCTCAAGTAACAACTCAAGGGACAGTGAATGATTTCTATGATTATACTCATTTGCTTTGTGTGTACAGGTTTGTCTAAAGTACAACTTCTATTTTACATGCTGCCCTTTACTGCAAGAACAGTGCCTGTTCTCCAGACACACAGACACCACAAAACAGTCTGTTACCTCCTGAATTCAGCACAGAGTACAGAAATTGTCAGGGAACAGGGTATCCCAGAGGGGCCATACAAACCTCCTCCACTACAAGAGGAAACATGTTGAACTAGACACTCAAGAAACAACAAACAACATGACTAATTTCTAATTGTATCTGCCACTCTATGTACCAGCTTGGCTCCTGCTACGATGTGGGGCAACTTTGTATATGTCAGTTGAAACAAAAATTTTTTTTGTTAAAAACCCAAACATTTCTACTTAATGCCAACTGAAATTTTACAAGTATTTTCTCACTGCCCATTTTCTAGGACTATGTTGAAGGGAAAAGACAGACATTAAATGCTTGAATTGTTTTCTTTTTTTAAAGATCAGAAATTAAGACATTTTCAGTTTGTCCTTGCTGAGCTATGAACAGAAATAAAAGGTGCTGGGAACAACAGCTTCCATTGCCCCAGAGACCAAAAGGAAGGGTAAGAAACACAGTATCTCCCAAAAGAACACAGGAGACATTTCTTCCCTGAGGTCATGGCACAGCTATAAGAAAACACACCTGACATCCAAATCTGTCCAGCACACAACTTTCTGAGTAGCCCTGACCTGCAGCTATAGCTAACTCCTCCCTCCAACTGTGGAACCCAAAGAACTCGGCTGGGACAGTCCAAGCCCTTATACAGTGAGATCTGGATCTCCTGGAACTATTAGGGGTTGCACATTGACATTAACGGAAATGCAGTGCTTAATATCAAACTCATTTCAAGCTTCAGACTAAGCCCTTCTCTTGCCTTTCAAACAGGCATGACCATAGTGGGTTTTCACATTAATGGCCAGGAAAAGAGGGGCAGGAGAAGGAAAAGAAGCAATGATCGAAATAATGCTGAGGTTCAGCAACCTACCACAGCAACCCAAACACTCAGGAACTGGCAGCACTGCCACAACAGCTGACTCTGTGGGCTGGTTGTAACCACAGGTACCAATACAGGGTTGTATGACAACTCAGCACACAAATGCTTACTGTTTTCTAAGCTGAACTCCATCTCCATTAGAGAAAATCTTAGCACAAGCCCAGTAGAAACCTCAAGACATCTGATGACATTGAAATGTTAACACACGATGTGACTTCAGTCTGATAAGGTTCTGCAGGAATAATGTATCTGGTTCCTGTAGACTGATAAGAACTTTCATTCCACTATATAGTGCCCTGTTTCGCATTTTAGATTTCTGATTTTTTTTTAATCCCAAATTTAATGCACTAACTTTGGATAAACAAGCCTTAAAAGCATCAAGATGAAAACTACTGCTGCTTAAAGTATATGGGCATTGGTCCCACTAAGATGCTTTCTTATTCTTACATACTGTGGCTTTTGGTAGTCACTTAGTGGGGTTATGCAGTGACAAAAATTAGATTTGTCTGTACGGCCCTGTGGGATCAGGGCCAAATGTGCATATCTGCAGAACAGATCAGGAGCAAGTCATGGTTCCTTACACAAATGTAAACTGGAGCTTCTTCCCTTCCCTCACTTCGCAAGGCAGTGAGCCCAGCACTTCTGTGGATACTCCAGGTAGCACAAGTTCATTACCATGTAACAGAGACTCTCCTGTTAGGCCTATTTGATTCCAGAAGGCATAACTCTACTGGCTGTGTCTGAGTGCTTGCTCAATAAAAGCAGCAATTTTACTGCAATGTAAGAAGATCACGGCATTATGTCACACTTTGGGCTATTTCCATAGAGAGGGATGTCAGCACCCTGTGCCTACACATCCTGAAGTTTGACTCTACCGACTGGGAGCACCCAAATTCCCGCTGACACCGGGAGCCAGGTGGGGAAAACGAAAGCACAGGGCAGAGGGGAACGTGTATTTCCAGACGGGCACATGACTGCAGGCGTGTTTGTGCTGTAAATGCCAGTGCGGCCGCGCCCGGGCCCTCGCACACAGCCCCGCACAGCTGCGGGAAGCCCGGCCCGGCCCGGCCCGGCCGCCCCGGAGGGGCTGGGGAGCCTGGCAGCCCCCCGCGGCCCCGCCCCGCCCGCGGCCCCCGGCAGTGTCCGCATTTACCTGCCTGCCCGCTCCGGGAGGGCCCCGCCGGCGCCCAGCGCGCCCCTCCTGCCGCCGCGTCCCGCCGCAAAGCCGTCCCGGCCGCCGCGGGAAACGGCTCCGCCGCAACAAGGTTCCTGCCGCCGCCGGGAGCCCCGGGAGCGCCGGCGGAGCGCGGCCTCGAGCCCGCCCTGGGAACGGCGGGGCAGCGGCTCGGCCGCCGCCGCCTGGCCCTGCAACCCGCCGGAGGCTTACTTCCCCTAAAAATATAGTAATAGAGACACCCGCTCGTTTTTCTGTATAAGCACTAGGGGTATAATTGCGCCTTTCCAAGTTTAAAGCAGCCGAGATTCTCGGGGAGCTGACACTTGACTTCAGGAGGGATGGGAAACGCCAAATACTGGCCGGATTTTAACAGTCCCTGGTGCAAGCACGCTTACCTAGGCGCGAAGGCTGCGGGGAGCAGCACGGCGGCGTGTGGATCCACATCGCCACAGGGCAGCAAAAGGATCACTGGCAGAACCTGTTACCCAAGGAAAACAAAGAATTACAAGACAATTACAAATGGCTTATTTCATCAGTCTGTAGCACGGCACCCCACCCGGCAATACAGGTCCTGTAAAAATAACCTCATAGCAAGAAACAGCCATGTGTGGATGAGAGGTGCACCTCAATTTTGACGTTTGGTACGTGCAGAGCAGCCCTGGGTAGCACCGTGCACGCGTTTAAACCCACGGGCGCAGTGGTGTTTCACTGGCTGCATCCCAGGGGAGTCGGCGGTGCTGTGCTGAGCAGCAGAGATGAGGTTAGTGCTGAAATGTAACTGCATGAAGATGTGGTGCTGAACTGAATCCATGAAGAGGATTCACATTCCACAGCAAAAGGCAGGTGTTAGGTCAGCTTGCATCAGTAGTTTTTCTTCTCATCCTAGCACACCAACCACTTAGTGTCTCCTGCTAAATCCAACTGGCACAATTAACAAAGTTGCATTTGTATGGGTTATCTCATTTCAGTGACAGCAAGGATGAATGAGAGCCTTTGGAACAAAAAAATACCAGTTCATCCGATTGAAAATTAATTCATCTTGGCCTTTACAAATAATATATTAGTAGACCACTACACATTTCAAGTCCTGCTCCTAAAGATGAATGGCTTCTTCACTGGGTAAAAGATAAGGATTGATCTTTTTATTCCAATTCAACTGTATGCACTGAGATCCCACAAAGGACGAGGCAGTATCATTACCTGCCATGTTACTTATCACCATCCGGCCTTCTCCCAAATGCTACTGAGACATTTATCTCGGGGGCTCCTCAGAAGGAAGGAGACTCTCTAGGCCTCTTGGGTCTGATGATGTTTGAGAACTTTGTCTCTCTGCCAGATACGAACTAAAAGTTTCCATTCCAGTCTAACAAAATCGTGCAGAGGGTGCGCTGGTCCATCACCTGTGGGGACACAAATGTCAGAGGAGGAGAGCAGGCAGGAAGTGTGTGCTGTATAGAAATCCATCCTTCCCTTGGTTCTGATTTCACTGTCGTGTTGGAGAGAAAGTGCCTCTGTTTAACATTACACTCAGAGAGTTTTCTGGGAAGCGGCCCATATATCATTTTTCACCTGTAGTGAAAAAGTAATTTCATGCTACAGAAAAGCATAGATGTCATTGGTTTTTAGGGGAGGACAGCAGAGAAGCCTTCTTCAAGATCACTCTCTTTTCTGCTCAAAAACAGACTCCCAGAGTCACTTGACAGCCATAAATCTGGAAGGACAGCAACCATGTATGCCGGACCCAGAACAATCCCAGTTGTCTTGGTAGCCAAGTCAAGCACCAGACTTTCAGTGCAGTCAGGCACTATTCCTGACCCCTTTCTTTCCTACAGCCCTAGTATCTCCCACTGGGTTCCTTGGGACCCCATTTGCCAAACACATCCAGGCATTATCCAGGCATTGTCCACTGTGCAACTCCCCCTGCCCCACAATTCTCAGGTCTGTAGGGAACACTGTGTTTCCCCAAGAAAGGAGGGGAACACACAGAGAAAATGGTTGATACTAGTCTTTCAATTTTGTCCTTCTCAGCCCCCTAAAGAGCACTTTTGCCAGCTCTAGATATTCCTATTTCTGTTCTTAAGTGCTGGAAACCCTTTGCAAAGGTATTGGGATGGGTAACATTTTCCATTTCCTAGGCAAAATGCAATTAGCATGCACCTTTCTTACAACGGCTGCTGGAGAACACTTTGGGTTCAAGTCCTTAATTTTCCATTCTGTCTGAGAAGCGCTTTATAAACAACTGCCACCATTTTATTGACAAGAGGAAGAGAATCCATCCCCTTTCTAAATCATATTTATATATCTGTGATCCACCATATGTCCCTCTACCACAGCCTAAAACAACCAAATCTGAGAACAGGTAACTACATTTCCTCCTTCTAATCTGGTACAGATTTCTCTTCCTGCAGTCTGTGTGCCAATTAAAAAAAAAACAATGACCAACATTATCCTTCAAAGTTAGATAACATTCTCTAACTCTGAAGAAATTTCACTTTGATTTTTTTTGTTGTTATTTATATCTATATATCTATAAATATATATAGACATCTTCAAGAATGCAAGTTCCAGATTTTGCAATTTTCATTGCTTAGGTATATCTCTGTCCTACAGAAATCATGAGCTGTTTCCAGCAAGATATATTGGCTAAAGACATGGTGGTGGCTATCTACCAGAATCTTCCATACAGCTTGACTTCCAGCTTTGTCCTCCTTGTTCACAAACCATCAGCACCTGACCCCACACTGAACAGAGTGCACGGAGCCAGTTGTACAAGTGAACAAACTGTGCCCTATTTGTCCATATGATGAAGATGTAAAGGAACTCATCTTCCTGCTACTTGGAATGTCTCAAGTGTCAGCTTTTCACTAGTTTTTAGATCATGGTTCTGCAAGTCTAGACAGTTAACACCGAAAGAGGGAGAAAATTACTCTCTGCTTACACTAGAAACTTATCTGCTTTCCTTGTGGGAGAGTTTGCAGGACCAAGAGCTCTTCAGATCTGAACATCTTCCATAACTACTGCAGAAGTATCTTCTGAAGACCAGATCATTGTTCCACGTACTTCTGAGCTTGTTAATAAGAACTCAACCAATCTTTCTCAAACTGGGAAACACTTAAGAACCTCTGGGCACATCCTTTGCTGGCATAATGTGAAAGGAGCAATGCCCATTTATTGTGGCCAAACTTGCCAGCTCATACCAGCTGAGCATTAAACCCACTGTCTTCGCTGCCTCTGAAGAAGTGGCCTTTTTTCACACGTTTTAATTACTGACTTCCTACATAGAAGCTATTACCTCACAGAAAGGCCATTAACTGGCACATTCAGCACAAGATGAAGCCTTTCTAATAATTGTTCCTTGAGTTCACACTTGTGAAAATAAATATCATCAGATGATTAAATTAAACACTGCAGCCAGCCCAGCTATACACTATTTTCACTTATGATGCAGAAGGGGAGATCAAAGAGAAAGGCCCAGGTAGAGTTATCTCAACTCCTCCAAGTTTGGTTGATAGCTAGCTATTGAACATGCTAATTAGATTCCTGCTTGGGGTGTGCAGCAGAAAATTAACCCTTCCAAAATTGGGTGGTATGGCCATTTTCATGCTCTGTAGTCATCTGGATGCAGAGGGATAACTGTAACTCATCTCCTCTGTATAATAAAGCAGCACACAGTCTGATTCCGATTATGAAGACTCTCGGGCCTCCGTCTCCTTCGGTATCTTGTGTGGGCGCGAGGAGAGCTGTGCCTGGGGAACATGAGGAAAGGCTGGAGGCATTCCAGTCCTGCGGGGTTTCTGCCTCCAGCGCTTCCCTTCCCTTTTGGTGAGCAGACATGCCCGTCTCTGCGGTCCTGCAGCGAGGAGCAACACGGCTCTCTTAAGCACCCTGGCACGGGCACTGTTTAAATAGGCAGATTGTTTCCGAGATGCAGTTTCGCCCAGCACTTCCCCGCTTTGCTTCCTTGGGCCGTGGAGGGCAGGAGAGGCAAGCGAAGCAGTGGGCAGCGTAGTCTGTTCCCACTGCGAGCCCGCTGTCCTCCCGTGAGCGCACACACCCACACAACCAGAAAGCTCTGCTATTCTTCTGCTAATGGGATTGGCACCGCTTAAAGCAGTCTGCGAGGGTATTGTCTGCAACCACAGCAAGAGAAACATTATTCAAAGGCTATTCAGGCCCCAAAAGAAGCGGCAGAGCAGAGTAATTATCGGAGACTCTCCATTAACGAGGGCATCTTTGCTCTTTGTCTGTGTTGGTTTAATAAGGGCCACTAATGGGGCCGGGGGAGGGGCGCACTAATGCTTCTAAACAAACCTCCTTCCCTTCCCCACCCCCGCACTGTGAGGAGAGCTGCCTTTATGGGCACTGACAGCCGGGCTGGGAGTTACCATATTGCAGAGTGACCTTCGGGAAAACTTAGTGTGAACCCAGCCGCTTTCAGCCCCATCCCCACCGAGCCGCTGGGAGCATCGTTTGGGTAGCTGTTCTCTTTATAGCCTTTCCATATTTCCCGGTGCTTGCCAGACCGTTTTGTACACCCCCCGCCCGACCTCTCTCATGTCATCTTGTGACCCTTCATGGCTGGACACGACGGCACTGAGTGGCAGTAATGAGGGACGACAGTGCAGATTAAGTTCTCGCAGAAAAACCTGGGGCTGCTGTCCATTATCCAGCAGCTGTGACTGGGAGATGCTGCTGGGAAGGCAAGACTGGAGCCACCTCCCCTTCCCACACTCCTGGAGAAGGCAGGCTGGCACGTCTCCTACCTTCTGGCTGTGGGCACTTTTCTGGTGATGAAGAGATGGACTGAGGCAAAAGTGAGCATGAACCCCTATCCCGAGATTCCTCAGAGCCACTTTCAGGAGAATGCAGCTAAAATTCTTCTGGGGACTCCTAGACTGTCCCCATCTTCAACCACCAGTTGTAAGGGGCCAGTTTTTGAGTTTGCAATATTACAGGGTCAGATGCATGCTGGTCACTTAAACAGGGAAATGGGGACAAGAGGTCTCAGGAGGTCTCTGCAAAAGGCAGCATTCAAACAATGACCTGTAATGGTACACACAGATTTGAATAAAGAACCATATAGCCTTTTCCACGGTGTTGTGGATACAAGATTGAGAACTGCTAGACTCACTTTTAGCCAATGAGGAACCTAAGGAACAATAAAAGGAAATTATTCCCCCAAATTTAGGCAGGTCTTTTACTGAAGCCAAGCCCTGGGTACTGTGCTATTCTACAAATGATGCACTCCTAATAGATATTTGTACCATACAACCAGTCCATGTACTGCAGAGCAAAGCAGTGCCTGTGTACCTGGATGTGTGCAGGGCAGCAGTCTCAGGAACCTCACTGATGAGCCTCTTTTGATTTTATTCCACTGAGGTATGGAATGACAAAACTCCCTGTACAGGCACCCACGCAGTCCTCTCCACTTAGGCAAATGTCCTGGTGCTAAAGGTTTATCACAAGCAGAGGAAGAAAGACATGTGGAAACTCCTCACTGCTTAAACCACAAGACTCTGGTTTGAAGAAACAGACTCCACACAGGACTTCACCCTTGTTTCCTCACGGCTTGGTAGTTCTGAAATTTTCACGATTTTGGCCTTTTCCTTTCAACATTTCACCAGTAACTGCATCTCTTGTAACAAAAGCAACTTTTCATATGTGCTCCTCTGACTCATCTCTATAGGATCAAAACATCTCAGAACAATCTTGCAGGTCAAACAAAGAGCAATCACCCTTTACACACAGAGAGCTGTCACGGTGAAATTAAATAATACCTGAGGTCATTCTTGCCATGGCAGAACTAGGAAGTGAATACAGTTCTATCTCCAGAGTCTTACTGTAGTGTACCAAGATCAGTGGTATTTCTTCTCCCTCTTTTGAAATGTCTGGAGGATTACACTCCTGAAACAGAAAATCCATCCTATTTTCAGTATTTCATTCTTAATGTTAATCAGTTTTTGTTCATTTTCTTTTTTTCTTTTTAGATGAATAATCATTAAACATACATAAAGCAAAGGATTACTAGGAGCACACGACCTGGCCTCTGATTGGTGTGGGTTTTGCTTTATAAGTGTTTTTAAAAGTCCTCCTTCTTTGCCACCAGCAGATAATACTGTCAGCTTTGTTGCAGATGAATACAATATTTGAACAAAAATAAAATAGCAACTCAGAAGGGAGAACTGAGGTCTCACTAATACCCAAATCAAGGGCAAATGAATGGAAGGATGAAAAAAAAGTTGGCTTCTAACTTAGAAGAAATGGGTGCCACAGAAAAAGTAGTTGCAGCACGTAAAGGAGGGACGGCCATGGCAGACAGAGATTTGTCATGAGAAAGGGCAGTTTTGAGACCCGGCATGAAGGAAAGCTCAGTGAGCAGCTTGTGTATGGCAGGCTGAAATGAGATGGGCCTGTAGAAGGGAGGAGACCTTGCAGTCTCCTGTCTCCCTGTGACAGAGATAGGATGGGCAATGAGAGGGTGGTGGATCTATTTCTTGGAACTTCAGCCAGAACAGTACAGCTGAAGATGAGGCATCAAGTACGAAAGAGATGGAAAGAGAGCAAGTAAGGTCTTGGAAGCAAAGCTTCAGTCTAAGAGCCATCACCTTGCCCATAAGTCTTTGTCCGATCTATTCTCCTCCAGGTATAGTTCCTGCAGTGAGCAGGGAATGACTACACTGGACCTCATCAAGCCAGTTCTATTTAGATTTGCTTTTTAACACCTATAGTTTAATACAAGGATATTTCTTCCCTAGTTTTCTTTTTTTTTTTTATTATTATTAATGCTGCTAGCATTTGAGGCCAACAGACAATGACTGTAAGTGGATTCCTTCCAGGTTGCTCTACTTCACTCTACTGCCATTAACCTGTCACACTTTAAATAACTGTCTAACTGGGATCTGATCTGAATCCCACTAAAACAATGAAAAGGCCTGCATTGGCTGTGCAGTTTTTGGATTGTGCCCTGAATTGTGTTTGAACTCATTTAATGTAGATTTGAGCCATTTATTCAATTGCACCTGTACCTTGAAACCCAGGGGAAATTGAACAGAAAGAGGAGTAAAATATGCATTTCCAGAAAATCTTTTATGTGTGTTTGCAAGCAGAAGACATATTGAAATATGGGACAGGAAGCAGCTATTAATCTCTGCAACTACATCCCGGTTTAGTTCAATGCAACTTCCCTGCTTTGTCTTCGTATCCTTTGAGCTTTTCTTTCTCTACAAAGCAGGCCTTGCTTTGCCAGCTCAGCAAAAGCTGTCCCTCTAATGCCCTCAACTGGTTCTTCCTGCTCCTGCCCTCTCCTTTTCGTTCCTGCAGGCCATCGTCCTGGCCAGCAGGAGTACAGAGAGGTACTCGCTCACTTAGCAGCAGGCAGAGCAAGGCCCCCCAAGAACAGGGGGGACAGTAGCGATTATGTCATATTTTTGCCTGTCCAAGCAGCTGCATTTGGAAGGGTTTAAAGGCAGGAATGCCAGATTAGGATGGTGACTTTCTGCCTTTACTCCTCAGGTATGCCATGGGTTTCCTGTGTGAGTTTAAGCAAGCTGCTTTTGTCTCTACATCTCCACTTCCCTTTTCAGAAAGGGGAATGTTGCTGTAAGGGTACATTTAAGAACACAAACTTTACACTGATAGGGACTGAGAAATTAAGCTGTTCATGAACTCATGTCCTGACCAGTCTGATGTGGCTTCTGTATCCAAACAATCAAAGGACTGCAATCACCACTGTTCAGCCTCCCCATCTTATGGGTGTATAGGCAGCCTTAAGGGATGCAGTTGAATGTTCAGTACTGTCGTTTCCTGACATGTCTTTTGCGCTGCTCCACCTGCCTACAAACTCTCCCTGCCTGCCTTTGCTCCAGGCCCATCTTTCTCCTTGTCCCAGCCCCACACAGTTTCTTGGCCTTTTGTGGCTTGTTTTGGTGCACTCCACGGTTTCTCCAGCTTCCCAGTCATAGGCACTGACCTTGTTCTGGTGTCAGGACACTGCTCACTCTCTTTGTGAAGTCTTTAATACAGCCGACGAGAGGAATATCTATGACTAGGAGAGGTAGCTCAGTGCAGAGATTCCCCTATCCAGCATCAATCCTGCCAGCTTTGGGACTGGGAGTAATAGTGACACCTTAGTGCTGAACAACACTGCACTCACCTGCCTGTGGCACCATGCCAGCAGCCATCCTGCACCCACAGCCAAGAACAGTCCCTCTGCAGAGCAGCACAACTATGTGGAGCCTCCAGCCAATTCAAGGGTCTCTCACACGACACTGCTTGCCTGCAATGTGGATACAGCCTATGCGAGCTCCTTGCTGGGCAGAAAACGCTGTGGGAACAAAATACTGAAGCTGGAGTGAGATCAGTGAACAGATGTTATACAGCATTAACTTCCACTCCAATTCCCCTGGAAAGGTTTAGACAGAGAGTCCTGACACTGATCATGCCTAGAAGTAGTCTGAGATGCTAAAGCTTTCACAAATGTAATTTGCTGATTCTACAATAAAAAAAAGTCTGTAACCACTGACCATTTATAGTTGTTGCTGATAGAAACTTAACTCATTTTCTCCTCAGAAGTTACAGCCAGACTTTCAGTGTCTGCCTTTGCTACAGTGACTCTTCATCTTAATCCTAATTTAATTAGCAAGTAGCAGAGGGGGGAAAGAAGTAAGATTTCATTGCTGCTGCATTCCTGAGATCTCTGGCTGATGTTTTAGCCTTTCAGTTAGATATTTAGCTGCAGTTAGATATAAGTTAAAGCAGCCTCAGGGTTCTTTTTCTCTCTGGTATGAGGAACAAGAGCATAAACGCGACCATGAATGTGTGTATACTTTCCCCATAGCTTGCAACTCCTCTACTGTCCTGAGAGCTAAAGTCCTCTTTACTTCATGTATCTATCACTGTACTCATGTTCCAAGTACATCCAAGAACATGGTCAACCTGAATAGTATGTGTTATAATAGCCTCAGCCGTTTTCACTTTAACTTCTAAAGCTAGGGCATAAATGAAAAAAAGGGAAAACCACTGACAGAATTAACAGGGAATCCAGCTAAATAAAAATGATGCATTCGTGTTAATGGGAATGAACCTCTTATGTGATTAAGGAACTTAAGTTTGTCTAAACGGCCAGACGAGTCTCTATAGTGTCACCTATAAGGGAATAAGTAACAGCTTTTTTGGTACTTGTTGCATCTTGTAAAAGCAAAACCCAGGCAATCTAGCTTTATGCAACTGTTACAAGATACCAAGAGAAAAACTTCACCCTCTGTACCCAAGTATACCTTGAAGAGGGCTGCAGTATCTTCTACTGCACAAATTGGGCTGAGCTGCAAATCAACACTTAATGTTGGGAAAACTGTAGTACTTAAGCATAGGAAACTGTGAAGTCAATGCCATTGTAATGCCTTCCCATCTTTGGCCCTTTGCAAGAGCCCCCTTGTATGGCTTCCTGAACAGCATCTATTCCAGCAGGACAGCATGTTTCTGGCAGTAATATTCCACTGAAATACTGTGACTTGCATTTGAGTGATTATTTTGTGTCATATGTGACATCCACCTCTCTATATGGTCCTTCCTATCTGACATACAGACAGGGTTGCTACAATATTGTACTTTCCCTACCGTGGCTATTCTGGTGAAGAATAGGCTAAAGGCTTTACTTTGATGCTGGCCTGACAGCACCCAAAAGCCCCTTGGAAGGACGCTGGTCCCTCCTTGCTCACGTGGAAGTAAAGAGAAAAATCATGACACTGGACGCTTCTCACCCCTGAACTGGAGAGGGTCAAAAAAGCCTCACACTTCCATCCAGTAGTGTTGCACTTGTTCATCTTGCATTAAACACTTCGCATTTACAATAAACTAAGTTAGAAGCAGAACAGTTCAGTGTGTGCAGCTAGCAGTTAGAAGCCTGCGTTGGTTCCAGCCCCAGCTCCCCTTGCCGGAGAGTGTGGCCGGGAATCACTGCCCTCTCCCGGGCAGAGCTGCCCCCACACAAACACCGAGCCCCGTCTGCCAAAACTCTGCGCAGCAAGCAAGTTTGCTTTGCCTCGGGCACCGGAGGAGTACGACTGTCCACTTACTGTTGCCCCGACAATTGAAATAACCTTACTGAGCATCACAGTGACAGCTGAGCTACCTCTGAAGGAATAAGGATTTGTTGAAATATAATTAAACGGGATATAGGTAGTACTCACTAGGATTTGTAATCCACACATCAAGAACTCTGAGTGATGAAATGGCTGTAATGTAAATTAAAATTTGCTCTGATTATGCAAAGTTATCTTAACTAATATATTTAAGCTAGCTCATTTCAAATGTACCTGCATTTCAGCCTCCAAAGACCCCAGCTTCTGGCTAATGTGCTTTCATCTGCCCTGTTACAGTGACAGATCCCCAGTGGAGAAAAACAAGGAGATGGCAAAAGAGTCAGCCAACGTGTTTCATGATGTTTCCTCGTGCTTTCAAGTCACCTCCTGGCTGCTTTGGAAAATTTCCCTTAGAATACTACTTTGTACATACATACATACATACACACACACACACACACATATATGTATACACACACATCCACAAGGGCTCCCAGTGTTACAGCTCCCATGTATTCACAGCAATACGAGAGCTTATTTCCTCCAAGGAAGTCAGGAAAAAAATCCAGCCATGACAGAGGTGCTCAGATATAGAAGAAATTACAGCTACAGCATTTCATTATCTGAGTGTCTCTGAAAGCCATGTGTAATTTCCTAAGACGATACATTCAGCCCTCCTAATATTGCCAGTGATGGAAAAAGGTGCACTATAGTCATCAATGGTACTTTGCTTCCCCATCTGTGTTTCCTCAAGAATTGTCCAAGATACCATGATTCACTCTGGCTGCTTAAGCCATGAGCTCCCTCTAGTATCAAAAAGGATTAATGCAGTTGGTACCTTTGTCATCCTAAAGGAACAGAGAGCAAATGTAAGGAAGTATCAGTAAGATGAAGGAAGTCTGACCCTTTTCTTCATTTTTGACAACAAACCTCAAATCAAAACAAAAAACCCTTGAAGTTATTTCTGTGCACATAACTAAACACTGTCACCTTAAGAACAATGAGGCAAACACACCTACAGGGCAGGAAAAGGCATATTTTACATCCTCATCCAGCAAACATGGCTAGAGATTGTAGAAGTGCACTCTGGTCATCACCTTTCACAGGAGAGCAGTATAAACTGGCAAGATGATGACTCTGGCTTTAGAGATGTGCTCATTGCTTAAAAGAGCATTGTCACCAAAAAGGAAATGATAGAACAGAAAAGAATGAACTTGGATAATAGGTAGCTCAGGCCACAATATTCAGGTTGGGTTTTTAGAGATTCTCTAGTAATTACTTCCATTTTATAGCATTTGGGAGCAAAGCAGAGGATTATTTTAGTGGTGTTAAGAGCTCCCCTTCCCCAAGAGTACCAAAATGCTGTCCCTTGAATAAATCATGTGAGTGAGAAAGGGCTCCCCTGCTATGGTTTAGATCTTTCATCTAGAGTGTGTTGGCAAGTCTTCTTTCCCAGACAGAGGAGAAGAAGAAGAGATGTAGCCAACATCTTTTTTGCTGGCATTTGGGAGTAGTTTTAGAGGTGGTAAGCACAAACATGTGCTAAAGCCTGTATGTCCCTGCTCCAATGGCTACAGTATTTGTGCTGTGCTAGGGGCCCAGGAAGCCTCTCCCTGTGGCACAGTAATTCTCTCAAAACACAGAGGGAGCAAAGAATGACCAACAGAATAAGGCAAAACTCCTGACAGAAGTGAGACACCAAATGGATCTGCTGCTACACATAATTACTGGACAAAATTGCAAGACAAAATAACGTGTAGAAGCAACACCAGCTAGTGCTCAGCAGTTAAGAGAGAGCCTTCTTCCATTTTCAGGAGAAAGCCACAACTCTGTAGCCCAGGCAGGCACTTTAAATTTCAGTTGTTTGTGACATTCCTGATGACTCCTCTGCGCTAGTGTCTGCTGCCCTGTCTTTGACATCAAAGACTTGTCCTTGACATATATCCCAGGTCCACCAGTGAAAGAGGATTCCTTCATGCTACCAGTATTCCTGAGAAAGATCTCCTCTCATAATCTGTTGGCTTAAGTAGCTATCACCCCTCCCAAAGATAAGAACTAGAGAATAGATAGCCTGACATAGAACATACTCCTTCCAAACAGCCTGAAGGAGGACTGGGAAAGCATCTTCCCACTTCAAATGCTACAGAAATAGCTGGATCACTTAGTGGAGTTCAACCAGCTGCCATCAGAAAGCTCCCAAGCACTTTCTCTGCAGTGCTGCTTATTCGTTGTCCTAGAAATCTTTTGATCTGATATGGGAACAACCAGAAAAAAACAGGACTCATGTCCATTCTCTATTTTGTTCCTTTTTCTCTCATCTGCTGGGTATAGGGATGATGGCTGTGTCCCCTGCCAACACTCAATAACTCTGTAGCTATTGTTTTCCAAACAGCAGCACCCTCAGGCTATCTTTTTTGCTTGACCCTGTAGACGACAAAAAATTTTCATCAGGGCACAGACTTTCCAAGGAAAGAGTGGGGTCTTAAAGATCATATAATTATTATTGTCAGTTATCTACTGCCACTCAAAGCCAACAAAAATTTGATAATAGCCAGCAGAAATGGTTTTGGATGCCTCACTCTGTGCCAATTCTCTAATCCTGTCTGACACTGCTTGTCCCTGTATAAGTAATAATGTCATAATGTGGGTTAGAACTTCAAGCTGTAAATTAGCAATGAGAATCCACAATCGAAAAATCAAAAAATTACCTGCTTTTTTTCATGCAATATTTTAAAACATCAAGTTATAAGTATAAAGACAAAAAATTAAAAAATAAATTAAAACCCCCAAAAGAATGGTACTTTTCACCCAGTGGTTTAAGTCAATATGAGTACTCCTTTCTGGCACAAATTAATCAGACTATTACCTATTAGAGTAAGTAGCAATAGTCAAGCAAATATTATTTCCCCTCAGTCTCCCTTCTAATGGAAAATAGGAACTACTAATTTGAAGACATATTTATTTTTTTAATTTATATTTTTAAAAAATGGAGTGCCAGTTTTTGCCTGCATCATTTGTTTCAGACTGCTTTCTCAAGCAACCCATTTAAACTAGGATGTGGTAAAATGACACTAAAAAATTACCTTTAACTCAGTATGTGGCCTACCTAGAGACTCCTTTCCTGGCTAGGAGTGAACAGGAACAAATTTGTGTGTGCTGCTGAGAGGATTTTGGAGGTTTGTGATAGCGTGTGCTCAGGTCCACAATACCAGCTTAGTCCATGCTCCAGATCACGTTCTATGGGTTTTTCAAAAGCAGGAGTTAGTTTTGGTGCACATTTTCTTTGTGATACAGACTTTGTTAGGTCTTTCTTCAATATTTTCCACCGCTTCTCTTTTAGAAATTTCTGACACAGCTCATTATCACCTAGAAGACAGCTAAAATATTTGGTTGTGACACTGCACTGCACTTCTCATGTAGCCAAAGGTTAACCATTAATTCTAAAACAGCAAGCAGGAATCTGAGTAAGTGCTGGTCAAGTAGCAAATAACCTCGTTCAGTTCTTACTCTGTGGGCAAAGATGGTAAACTCTTGATGACCCATGCAAAGGAAGTACTGCTTCAGGCATCAGCCTTGGTGAATGCCAAGATTCAATAATGGTAACAGCAAAAAACTGTTCTCCTCTAATTCCTCAAAATGTCAGTACTCAACACATTATGTCAATGTTGTCTTCCCAGCAGCCTTAAATAATTCCATCTCTGGAATACTAGTTTTTATGTAGACAGCCAACTCTACTAACCTTTCTGTCAATCACCTAAGCAATGGAAAAGAATTTTTTTTCTAAGTTAGTAAACAAGACTACTTCACATACCAGAGACAGCACACCACTGGAATGTATGGACAAAAATTCCCTGAAGAAATTAAGTGACAGCAATTGGAAATCTGAAAAAAGCACCCAAATGGCGGTATTATCTATCTGTAATATTGTTACTACTATATCCTGGATCCTAGAACACTCTCCAAATAAGCTTAATATATTATCTTTTGTTACCAGACAATGTTACAGAGAAAAAAAAAAACAGTTTTTTTAATCCTCAAGTATCTCAAGACACTTACCCATGTACAAATTTAAAATATGGCAGGTGTTGCCTCTGTTTCTGGACTTAAAACATTTATTGTGCACTCTCTTCTTTTTATCATCTCACTGGTATGTCAGCAACAAGACACTAAATAATGAACACAAAGTATTTTTAGGCATCTCATAAAAAAGCAGAAAGCATTGCTGCCTCACAGCATACTATATTTGTCTTTGATGCCAGTCAAACCTCTCTGGAAGCCTTGTTGATCTTTATAATGTTATGCCCAAAAGGTAATGTTTCTCTGAGTGCAGAGGTGGCTTCAGTGCCTACTCTCTTCAGAAATTCTGGCCACTCAAAATCAAATATGATTTCAGTTTCCTTATCTGAAGCCATTTTTGCTGCAGTTTGGAACCTGCAGTTCATTTCAAAATAGTCACTTCATTGCTAACAACTGCTAACAACTCTTAAAGAAATCAATTCCAAAAGTAAAACACAGATAAAAGAGTGAATACAGAATGTGACGTTTCTCTCAAACGTCTTCTGATAATTATCAATAATATTCAAACACTTCTACTATTTCCATTAGAAAATACATGAAATATTGTATATCTTGCCATGAAGAACTTGTGTATTATGCTCTGTGTGTTAACTATTAACTTATTTTAACTTACTCTATATAAGAGATCAGATAAATCAGACCCCACATTGAGTACACAAAGGAGCTGAACACCAAGTAAAAGCTTGACAAAGCCAACAGAAACCAAACCCACCACAGACTGGTGTTTTACAAAGTGCTTTATTTCCCAGTTCTTTCTGCAATAGCTCATAATCTTTATTTTTGTTTGTAAGGTCAGCATAAACATCAGCATAGCACCAAAAGTATTAGCCTGTGGCTAATCTCTGAAAGATCTTACCTTACTAATGTTAATTATGCTGGCTGACTATTTTTTGTTACCACCTGTCCACAGTGAAACTTTTCCATTTTTGCAGTTATTAGCTAATCTCTCATTTTGCAAAGGAGCTCAGAAGTCTGAAATAAAAGGAATGGAGACACTTTTTTTTTTTCACAGATTGAACTGGCTGAACAAAACTATGTTTCACTATGAAAACATTGATCTTTTTTAAATCGCAACCAATAAACCCTAAGCCACAGCTCCTGAAGATGCTAAATTTGGTTCTAGTGTAGTCTGTTTCTTCAAAGATGTCAAACTCACTTTGCCTGATCCAAGTTCACAAATTTATGGAGTACTTCAGTGCAGAAGATTTTTTGGTAGCTATGGAACACAGATAACCATGGACTCCTCCAGAGCAGACAGTGGCTAAGCAAGCAGGGATGTCCTCAAGAGCTGCACAATGAGGAATTCCTTTCCTTTCCATAAAACTTCAAGAGAAAAGAGAAGTGCCACATGTATTACTTCCATGGCCTTGACACAGCCAAAAAAGCCTAATGAATAGATGATACAGTAAATAAACTGTAAGACAATAATCAACAGTGTGTGATATCACTGGAAGACATCACTTGATGAAGTTATAATGACAGTGCAATTCTTTCTGAAGCTCATCTAATTTATTATCAAAGAAGTCTTCTTTATCCACCACAAATAGCTTTGTATCCTCCAGACAGACAACTAACAATTCACCATCTTCCTTTTAACAGAGAATCTTCCTTTCATAGTGAGATGTGAAAAGAGGGGAAAAAATAGATTAACTGAGCTAATATTAGGAAGCTATCCGTAAATTTTGTATTCCAAACAGTGCCCCCAATAGAAACCATTAAGTGTGTCATGTCAGCTAGTACCCTGTCTTGATACCCTTGGTGTCCAGTGCCAGGTATTTTTCACAGGTGGAGTTAAGAACACACATATAAAACCTACCCTCTAAACGAAGTTCCCGTCTCATTCAGGAAAATAATCTCTGAAAAGCACGACAATAGAAATCTCAATCCCAAGCTTTGTTTATTTCTTTTCCCAAAGTTAACAGCACTTTCACCAAGGATGCTGTTCACTGCAAACTTTGCTCCATTCTGAAGCACAGACAAACATAATGCTGTAAAGATGCCACATCCTTAACATCTGTAAGAACAGCACTACCAAAGTTACCATAAAGTAGAATCCATGATGCAGCATCCTCTCCTCAGAATGATTCTTCCATGCTCAAACCTGTAAAAATATGGCTGGTATTCTTTTCCAGCTGAAATGTAATGGATTGGACCTGTTCCTGAGTTAATTCTCCATCTGAGCTTTACTCTAGTGAAGAGGTGAACCAGCAGAACTTGAAAGGCCTAACCAGAATACATCCAGAAATACAACTTCTGATTCAAACAAGTTACACTCCTTTCTACACACAGAATGAATCCTTCAAATCCTTAAGAATTGTATTAAAAAATTAAAAGCAAAAGTGACTTGCAGTGATCAAACAGAAATCAGTAAGCATTTTCCACTGAGTCCAGATGTAAATTTCAATATCTGATTCAATGTGAGAAAAAATAATTTATTGCCAATTAAAATAGATTAAATCAGTGAGAAACAAATGCAAATTAAATCAGCACCTTCCCTTCATGCTCCCCTCTTTCCTCAGACTCAACTTCACACTTTCAACCCCCAACTTCTCTGCCTCCCTCTGTCCAAAGCAGCACAGGGCAAAGTGGAATGGAGAAGTTGCAGTCAGTCTGTAACAGCTCCTTTCTATCACTCCATCCTCTCACTTTTCCCTTGCTCCATCATGGGTCCTCTCCACAGGCTGCAGTTGTTCAGCATAAGCCTGCTTCCATGCAGGCTCTCCACAGGCTGGAGTCCTTCGGCATAAGCCTGCTCTGGCATGGCTCCTCTCCATGGGCTGCAGTTCCTTCAGAAAAATCTCCACCTGCTCTGGTATGTGATCCTCCACGGTCTGCAAGGAAATGCACACTCCAGCACCTGAAGGAATTCCTCCTCTCCTTCTCTGACCTTGGTGTTCAGAGGACTGTTTTTCTCACCTTCTTCCTCATTCCTCTCTGCCATGCAGCATTTTGCCCTGTGTTAAATACACTTCCACAGAGGTGCCAGCAGCTTCACCAACGTGCTCAGCTGTGCCCCGTGATGGGTCCATTGCAGAGCTGTCTGGAACCAGCTGTGTCCTGCACAGGGTCACCCACACCTGGGCACCTGTACCCAGTACAGAAGCACAAACTACAAGCTGGAGATAAGGAACTTCCTCACCCTCTCCTCTGCTCTCTTTCAAGCTGTGCTCAAAGAGTCATTTGTGGGGGCCCAGTGGGCCAGACTCTCAGACAGATCTGGATTCGAAACAACGGAAGGGGGAGACGGACAGTTCTTTGTACTGATAACGTGCTGGTGCACACAGTGCACAACAGTGCTCTCATCAGCACAGCTCTGCAGCTGTGCTGGCCTCTGTGAAGATGCAGCAGAACCTGTGGCAGGTTCTCACAGTTCCTGTGAGAACTTCTGGAGTGAAGGGGACAGCAGAATTCACCCCAGTATCTCTCCCTCCTTAAGCAAAACATAATGGCATCTTACATTTTAGTCACGTAAGGAATCAATCTCCAGCACAGTAAGGCAGAGAGGAAATTTATCCCCAAACGTGGGAAACCGAGGATAGCGCATTTTTTTAAAACGAGAAATTTGTTTCTATACTGCTCTAGAGAGGAGAAAGAAGCAATAGGAGAAAGGTAGAAAAGTGAAAGATGAGAACATCTAAAACACTTCCCCCACTCCCAAAAAGCACCAAGTATGAGTACAGTGACAGGACACAAAAAACCCCAATATGGGTAGGCCAGCAAGAGGTAATTTTATGGCTTGTATTACGTACAAAGTTAGACATGCACCAGCACCTGACATGAAAAACCTGTACACCCACCAAATTATTGTGAAGATATTGATTTAAAACTGGTAAAGCCCTCTCTCCACAGATCATCTGTTCTCAGTATAAGTAAGAAGGTTAAGAAAGTTCCCACTTTCTCCATCTCCTTCCATGTACAAAACACCTCAGATGTGGTAACTTTTAGCTTTGTCAACAGTCAAGAACATTGAGTTGTCAGACCAGCTTGCATTCAGAAGATAACTACTGCACTGAAGATAAAAGCAAACATACATGATTACCCTTCTAGCTTTTATTAGATGTGATCTTAGAGAATAAATAATAACAAAATCAATGACTAAGAAGTTGTATATTAAAAAAAAACATTTACCATCTACAGTGAGCCATTTCAGCCAGAAGAAAATGCAATCTTCAGCTGTAACTTTGAGAGCTTTCTATCTCCTGTAAGCAGCTTGTTGCAAACTTCCCTTCCTCTTCTGTTCTGTGCTCTGGTCTCTTGACAGTTATCTGGAGTACTCTCAGAGGTAAATGATCCTGAGAAAACATCCAAAACATAGTGAACCAAGAGAGAAAAGTGGAAGCCAAGGAAGAAACACCTGCACACTTCAGAAAACTGAAAAGTGTCACCTGTAATAAACATAAATAATTAATTTCCAATTCTCTCTCCCATTTAATTTTAGCTTTAAGAGAATAGCTGTGAGAAAAAGTTAAATTTACGTAATTTAACAGCAACCTGACAAAGCAAAACTGAATTAGATCTAGGAGAGATTTTGAGGTCAAACTTGTGATTAATTTCCAAAAGCATTGTTAAACTCAAAGTTGGGGGTGGGGAGAAATTGAGATTAGTTTTCCTCCCACTGCTGGCCAGTATTTCTCAAGATGTTCAAGGAAACATATTGTGTAAGGGCGGTACTATATAAAGAGCAAGAATGCCTACTTTTACCATTATATTCTTCAGTTGCTTATTCCTCCTATCAGCTCCCATTCCTAAATTATAGCATGCTTGAGGGTGACTGTCACAGGTGCTCTCAACTCTCTGTGTACATTGTCCATCAAGTTTTCATATACAGAGACCTTTAGCTTCCCTTAAGCTGGAAAGCAGAATTCCATGAGCCATCCTTCAAAAGATTAATATGAGCAGCTTTGCATCAGGCAGAAAGACAAGTGCAGCTGTTCCTGGGAGCCAGAAGGTTTGTCTTCTGCTCAACAAGCACTGCAGAACACAGGGGCATAGCCTCAGAATTTGTCCATAGCTCAGACTAAGATCAAATTCACAGCCAAAGGCTCTCAGTTCACAAGATCTGACCATTTTTGACACCCATCGGTTTCACTGAACCAATGCAAATTCCATGCACAAAGAAAATTTGCCACAGCTAGAACTGATGTGACATGGATGTTAATAAACAAATTGTAGTATGCAGATATTGTTACTGACATACTGCCAAGTAACCAGATACATTATGCAAACAAAAAAGTGCCCTCATGTGATGGGAGAAGTCATAAATGTGGATCCTGGTGTCATGCCTGTTTCCCACTCCACCCCTTCTGTTGTGCAAGTTTCATTCTGCAGCTGCTGATCTTTTTTTGTTGAAGACACTGAACAGAGTGATAATTATAGCACAGATGGAAGATCACCTACACAGGAAGAAAAGTGCCAAACCTTTCAGGCTCGGTTTTGAGGTGCAGCTTGGAATGTTTCATGTTCTGGATAAAAAGAAAAAAAAAACGATTAAAAAGGTTTAGGTTATTTTAGGTTATTTCAGGGCTAGAAGTATATAACATTATTCATTTAAAGCTTACTCTGTAAAAAACGTATCTCTGAAAGGACTTCAGACAAAAGCTCTACACTGCTTCTTTATTAAACAAGCTTTCATTTACTTTAAGAAAATGTACACAGACAATAAAAAGATTAGGAGGTGCCACTGGCCTACAGTTTCACTATGACTTGCAAAGATGGCAATGCATGGATGAGTATTCATTAGTACTTTGGTACATACTCATAAAAACATAAACATTGAGATCTGTCCAAATGCTGGGCATCTTGTCAAGCAGATCAGAGACACAGTAATACTAATACTTCTTAAAAGGAAGATTTACTTTTATTTTCTATTGAAAAATCCTCTTCCTCCCACCAAAGAATGTGGGTTAAATAGAAGTTATGACATCAAACTTTAATCTCCTCTGTTCCATTCATGCTGGTCCTCTCATAAAATCTTACACACCTTCTTCATGCTCTCCATGTCCCTTGCAGGCTTGTAGAACCTCTTGAGTGGGCAAGAACAGCTATGTCAGCACACAAAGACAAATCATTGTTTCTGAAGGGTGCATTCAGGACTAGCACAGAGAGTGTTAGTCTGGCATGAGGACACTGGAACCAAACTTCTCTCTCTCTCCTACTGATCTGCCAACACGCACCTCTGTTCCTGGCTCTCCTGCTGCCATGTGACTGCCACAGCTAATTACATTTTAAATAGTATCTAGAGACAAAGACTGTCCTGCAAAATGCAGAAGCAAGTCTGTGATCCTTCCTGAAGCCACTATCAACATTTCAACAAACGACAGAGCTAAAATTTTAACAGTATTTTAGGGGTAATTTATGCTGTAGTGACACTGTCCTGCTATAGCAATCCAAGTACATTAGAAAAATGTCCAAATGGCAGACAAATAGCTCTCTAGCTCCTTCACAGTGAGGACCCAGAAATCAACTCTTATGAAAGCACTATACGACAAACAGATTTCCATCCTCTGATGAGCCTTATCAATCCCTATTAGAAAAAAGATCAGGAAGAGAGACAAATTTAATTTGCTTAGAACAGCATGGTCTTGTTTAAACAGACAGAATGTCATTAACAGAAGCCAGTACATGCCAAATGACCAACTGAGCTGCGCTGCAGAGAGCTAAGGATGGTTGTAGTAAAAACATGAATTCCAATTACCCACATCTGATTACACGTGCCCAAAAATATCTGCATCATTTAACCACAGCTAGGTGTAATTAAAGCTGTACTAAAGAACTACATGCAAACAATTATAGTTCTGTCTGCATTTTATTTTTTTTTAAGATACATACAATCCTCTGTGCATATATAATTCAAAACTATTAAGTATCCAAAGGTAACTTCCATAAAGAGGCTATCATATGCACGCTTTTTGCAAAGTTCTTCTATCTAGCAGAGGCTAACAGACTACTGATGAGAATAACTCCTACAGCTCCTATTCTTCTGTCCAGGGAAGACTCCTTAGGACAAGGACACTCAGTATTCATACTCAGAAAGCTTTCCATGCTTTTAAACCCCCTTTTGTACAGGATGGGGTCCTAGATGACAAACACACACTGATACTTTGTATGATACAGCAGTACTATTTATGATCACTCTTTTGAAGTCTCTCCAGAAAACACATCAAATCCCTCCAGAATATAAACATGTCATTTGTCATGTGCATTAGAAATGGAATGAGATATTAGATGTAAGAGCTTACATTGGAAAAAACCCAAATGCACACACATACACTCCTGTTAGGTGGTGAGATTTTTGCTTTCCCCTCCTTCTCCCCTCAAATCATACCTTAGTTGCTGCTGTTGGATAGACCACCTGGATAGCTTCTGACCTAAAAAATCAACACAGCCTGTTTTACATAATGCTTGTTTCATTCATTAATGAGGTGCACTGTTGCTGGGAGGAGATAATTTTTACTGATGACACAGGCTCTGAAGTCTATTCCTAAGAAAGCTTTGTTCAGAAGGGCAGGGCAGATCAAAGACAATTTTCTCATCAGAGATCCGTGAAGAGCAGTAACTTTTCACAGCACCATCCTCAGCTATATCACTCTTTCTATCCCTAATGGAACAGACTTTTCCTGCCTAGACATCTGAGAACATATCTGCTTGGATAGGCTTAAGGGAGAAAATTGTAAGTTTGCCAACAGACAGACAAGCTAACAGGCAGCTACTATCCACAGCCAGAATCAAGAATTCAAGTGGTATGAAAGAGCCCAGCCCTAACAGCTGGCAGAAACCATCCTTTCCCTCCTTGTTTTATGAAATCTTTCAGTTGCTATGAATGTAATGATGTCCTGTGAAATGTGGCTCCCTGATATTCATCCAGGTAATGATGATGATGACCCCCAGAGCAAGCAAGGAAAAAAATTAATGGAATTAAAAGGAACATATGGATGTAGGATTCTGAGGAAACAGGAAGAAAAACTGACAGGGGCAAATCTCACCACTATTTAATTGTGCAGGGAACTCAGCAGCTGCTTCAACAGTCCAGCAGCGAAACATTGAGACTGGAGGACCCGATGGATGGGATTTCTCTGGAAGCCTTAGTAAGTGTGAAGAAAGAGACATTTGGCTGGATGCTGAGTATGCTTGAGGTAGACAGAGTTGCAGTCAGATGGATGAGGAGAGCAGCAAGTTAATTCAGTTGGGAAGAAAAGCTTTGTTTTCCTTGGTATCATGTAAAGAAAAAGAGTCCTGGGTCAAAGCTCCAAGAGGAGTTTCTTCTTCATATTATAAGCTAAGAATGGGCATCTCAGACTATGGGAAGTCATTTATCTGCCTCTGATACTCACCAGAAGTCAAGCAGCTTTGTTGGTTTTGAGGGCAGGACATGCTTCCCTTTTCTTCCATACCTTTAAGTTCCTACCATGAACTCAGACTATGCACTACTGGCATAGACAGGACTGTGGACAGACTCAGGAGCTGCACTGAACCTTTGTGATGGGTTCTCAACCCCAGAGCCCACCCTCACCACTGGGGCCCCATCAGCCCTCCCTGTAGGACCCTTGCTTTTCACACACCTTCATCCTACTTGTGCTCCATCATACCCAAAACTCACTGCCCTAAAATAGCTCTTGCATTTCTCCCCATGAGCCCCCATAATGACAACATAGACTGTACTTTAAAAGAAAAATTAGTTTACATTGGAATAGGAATATTATACATTAAGTTACTATATAAAATATATATATATACACACACATACATATACAGACATCTGTGTCTCTAAATTTTGTACAAACTGCAACAACCTTTATACAACAAAAAGGACTCATTAACACTACTGGTTCCATCCAAAAGGCTGTCAGCCTTGAGTGAGAGCTCTGGTTGTGTGCTTTTTTTAAGCCTTCTCTACATTTTATCAAAAAGTTATTTTTGCATACACATACAGAAGCACAGCCCTTCTTGTAAAGCAACCGATCGCTATTATGGGCAACCAACAACGAGAATAAACGGAGGATAATTTGTTCAGTTACAGTACTGTTGAAGCTCAGGGTCTCTAAGTTTGCAAAACAAATGCTTGAACATAACCACAAGAAAACAAAGTCAACATCAGAAAAGCATCCACAATTCCAACACAAAGTAATAACCAACTACTTTGCACGAAGCTACACAGCTTTCTCTGAAAAATCAGCCTTGTGTATACTATTCAAACAAATTCAACTGCACTGAAAGTGGTAATGTTTACTTCTGATCTTTTTCATATACATAACAATCTTCTCTGTAAAATTTAGGTGGACATTAGTGAAAAAAGGTATTGAGTATAGAGACTGGATATGGGTGATGAGTTCATGTTGTTCCACTAACAACACGCGCAAAACAAATGTAAACATATTCTTTGAAAAAGAAAGGTTAAATTAAATTAAAAAGCAACACAGTAATAAACTGAAACATGTATTTGAAAGACAAAGAATTGAAATTCTGTGAAAATGAAGAAAACGGAAAACAAAAATGTGAATATTGGCTGAAGACGCATTTCAAATAAATTTTTCGATGAACAGAATTAAAAGTCTAATCCCCAGCTTTTAAAACCAACTAATTCCTTACTGCTTCTTTAAATTTCCTCCAACTTTTTCTTCTATTGTTTTCAGAATGCCATGCAAATCAGGGTAGAATTAATTTTGCAGCCTGCAATTCAAGATGGACTAAAAGAGTATTTCCTCCAGCTGTGAGCACTAAGTTAAAAATAGAAGTACTGTCAGAAATATTGTTCAGCACAGGATGAAGCTGTAGCTTATGGTGGAAAGAACAGTGACTGTTAAAGAACAGAAATGTTAATGAGGGAACTAAGCAAGAACTGATGGAAATGTAACTTCTCTTCCCTTGAGCTTTCACTCCAACCATAAACATATTGTTTGCTTTGAAGAGAACTAAAACTGAAATAACATCTTGCTGGTAATCTTTGGCTGTAGTTTATTCTTTTGAGAATAAGTATTCTAAAAAATGAGGAAAAATTCTCGAAAAAAAAATGAGCAATATAACATATGAGAAAGATAAGATAGTCTGGAATGCACTAGTTTAAACTCTAAGAAAAACCAAAGGTGATGGAATCATTGAATACAGCAACACAGAAGGAGGTACCTGTTCTGGTATGCAGTTATTGAGTTGGAAAAGAAAAGGTGACTGCTACCTGAGTGCTCCAGAACTATGACTGCAGCAGAAAACATCCATTTTGGACAAATGTTCACAATTAACAACAACAGCAACCAAACCAACCAAACCCAACCAAACAAAAAGTCCAAAAAAACCCCAGGTGCACCTTGTGGAATTGTCTTTAGCCAGAAACAAGTAGGATATACCACAAAACAATTCAGTGTAGAAACTAAATATGAGAGGCTCAAAAAAAAAAAAGAGATTTTTTTATGCACTTGCATGATAAAATACTGGCTCTTATTTAATAAGAGCATGATCCTGTAGGAAAGTTCTAATGGGAGCTAACCCATAAACATTAGCTTTAAACAAAGAGCATTCACAATGCTAGTTAACCTCACAGGAGTTAATGTATGTTAAGACTAAGATATAGCACCTACCTAACAAATGCTGCACATAAAGGCATTTGGAACACAAGTTCAGTGTAAGATTTTTGAAATGCTCAAATTTTGAAATGCTCAAAAGAAAATGAAAAAATAATTTTAAATGTCCACTATTTAGATGATGTTTGTGAACGCTTGAATGTAAGTTAGTAAATGTAACGATTTAAAAATGTAAATATTTTGGTTCCCATAATATTTGCAATACTTTCTACTCTACATAAACAAACTAATCATTTTCCTGGGTTTTTTTTGTTTGTTTGTTTTCAAGTCATAGAAACAGAAAAGTTCCCAGACAGCATTCTTCCACAGCATACAGAAAAAAACCTCGTAATTTTATGATCAAGCTCTCGACCACTAAGTAGGAACTGATAACAGAACTGCTCCTATTGCTGTATACGAAGTATTCTGAATATTGCTCTCGGAATTCATCATCTGAAGCAAACAATGTAATTGTTTACCTTGATATCTATGTTGGTATCAGTTTAATTTCATTTAGGGCTTTAAATTGACATGTCTGCCCAAAGAAACATAAAGAAACACGTCTGTCACAGATTACACAACTCAGTGCTTGTCATTTATTATGGCTTTGACTTAAATATTGCTAAAAGATAATTTTTTTATCACATTCAATTTCTAAAGATTCCTGCTAATTATTTTAATGACATGGACCATTTTAGTCTTAGAAGATGTCACTGTTGAAAAAGATGAGTTTGTTTTCTGAATGTTATAGTGACAGTACATTTGGACATATTGCTTGGATTTATATCACTTTGTTTTCTTGGGCTTGTTAGGAATGCCTACATTACAAGCCCTACATCATGAACAGCAGCAGGTTAAATCACATTTATCTGAGCTGGTAGCTTTAAGTGCATAAAGCAAACGACAGGTAAGCTGAAATGGTAGCATCCATCATTCTCCATGAGACAAGACTCCTGCATTTAGTTGTTACGACCGACTGCTAACACAGTACCACTGCAAAGGAAGGCTGCATGCAGCAATGAACCTCACCATAAAGCCAGAACACAAGCTCAAAGATGTCAAAGTTGAAAACATTCACCGTTACAATTCACACTCTTTTCTTCATCACACAACCTTACATTCACCTGGCAGCCTCACCTTTCTCCTCTCCTTGATCTTCACACCATTAACATTATGACCAGGTCGAAGTTGCATTTTCTTAAGCATCCATGTTCTTTATCACTTTGCAGTTTAGCATCCTGACCTTCATTTTGTCACAAAACCATTGCCATACTGATCAACTTTGCCATTGGATTCTGTGATCTTGGAGCTGACAGATTCTATGGTCTCTGTAGTGCAACAACAGTCGAGGGTCTCAAGGAGAAAAAGCAAACCCAGCATTGTGATCCACACTTTAAAGCTAAGGAATTAAACTGTGGAAGACCTTCAGAAACATTAACCAAAATGGGCCATTTGGATAGCAATCAAATTACTCAAAGCTTGAAACAGAAGAGAGAGGTGGTGTTCCACAGGGCAACTGAATGACCTGGAATTGGCAGTGAGCCACATCAGTCAAATCAAAACAGCTTTCTGTCAGAACAACTCTAAAGTATGCTTAGTCTAAATGTCACAGTACAATTAAAAAAGAATGGTAGGACTTTGAGAGCACCTGCCTTTCCTTCCAAGACATTAGAGTTCTCCAATTTGAAAAATCCTTCCAGGCTTCAGAGGTGTAGGTGAAGAACTATGGTGAGGAACTGTGGCAGTCTCTGATTTTATCTGGTTCCATAGACAACGCTTTTTCTCTTGGCTCTTGTTTAACTTGGCTCACACAGGTAATACCCTTCGTATTTTCTTCAGCTTAAAAACAAAACAGAAATCAAACATTGAAGTTCAAACTCCACTGACAATGCTTCAGCCCCAATAACTGTATGCATTTAAAAGAAAAACATTTCAGGAACTCAAGCTAATAGGTAAGGCATACATGAAGTTAACTGCTGTTTAGCTCGACAGCCAGTTACATCACCTACTGTGCTCTAAGACATTGCAAGTCGACATGAATTTACTACAGTAAGGCCCCCCTTGAGTAACAACAGTTAAAACATCTTCTTAAAAAATGTTTGGAGATATAAAATCACTTTCACACAAAATGTCTTTTCTCTTTCCCATGGAAAAAAACAAAGCTACCATCTTAATTTTTGGGGTTTGCTGTGAGGTTCTTTTCCGCAGAGAAATGGAGGTGCTATTGCTGAAAAAATTAACTCTAAAGTATGTTGATTTAGAGAATGACCTACACTTCAGGCACAACTGGCCATTTCTCAATGGCTGCACACTCATTTTAGCAGGAAATAGCCTACTCTTAAGCTAGCACTTAGAAATGAGAAAATCCAGAACACAGAGGATAATTTTAACCAAGTCCACGTGTGCATAAGTGTGTGCACACGTGGAGGAGAGAAAAAAAATCTTGAAATATACATTGACTGAAATGCTAAGTTCAAGTTTATGGTGTTTCCTCCAAATAAGGTCAGCAGCATTATTCCCCCTTCAGTCTAGACTCGTTTTTGACCTGCTCACCAAAGAATTTGTCTCTGGGGGAAAAAAAACCCAAACAAAAAACCCCCAAAAATTTCATAGGCAATTCCTCCACTGACTTAGGAAAGGCACCAATATTCTTGCAACTTTTAGATTCAAGTTGGTGAGGACAGTTTGAGACCTTAAGCAGAGAGAAAAGGAAAGTCCAAAAGAACAGTGAGTTTAATTCTTGCAGTTATATGATTTTATATTTGACTACATTTCTTTATGAGCAAAATAGTGTTTCTTTTAAAAATTAACTTACAACACTTGTCACATACAAAAATTTTTGAGATGCATCAACATCTAGACTGAGGAAATGGGCTAAACATTTGAGAACCTCTCTGAAATTCTTTTACCCTGAAAAAAAAAGAATTTCTCAGGAGACAAGTCCAATTTTAAAAGGGAAAACAACCAGTTACACAAGCCTTTGAGTACAACAGGCAGAAAATCCCTTAAATTTATCTTTGACAATACTGCCACAGTAAAATAGCCCATTATCACTTTAATACATATGAATTTCAGTATATTTCCTCGTGTACCCTTAATTTATATTAAACTCTATAATATTCTGAAAATGAAAACATAAGAATACATGAAGAACTAAAAAGGAAATAAAGTTTTGCTGACCCGCAGAAGTCATTGGTATGTACGGAGATAATTGTTGGTACGTCATTATGAAGGTTAGCTATGATCTAGCACATCTTTAGCTAGATGTTCCTGCAGAACTACTCGAGTCATCTTTCTAAAAGTCACAGATGACAAGAAAAGATAATATAGAAATAATAAAGCATTGCACAGCTAATGTTTCAGACTCTCCGGGTAGTCAAAAGACCACGTTGTGCTGATCTGTGTATGGTTCACATCTAATAGGTTTTCTTCACCCAAAATTAAAAATCAATCCATGAGAATGCAAGCTTCCATTCTCAATCAGGTTCCATGGCAGAGAATTCAAAGGCTACTGATATTTGTTAGCAGTGGTTTTAAGGAGCCTTCAATTTTGATAGAAAGTCATTTACAGCATTTATTGCGTATTTTTTAAAACTGTTTTCAAAGAGTAGTTTGAAATTCCAAGCAATTACGTACAACTCCATCTGACCATTTCTAAAGCACATTGATGATCACAGAATTTTAGTAAAACATTATTAAAAATTTTCAGAAATCTGCTGGGATGGTGTAAACAAAGAAGTCATCAAAATCCCCATATTTCCTTCCAAAGAGTTCCAACTAGATTCAGTATTGGTTATTTCCTATTTTTATTTTTCCCCCAAAAAATATTTTGAAGATCATAATTATAGCTAAATATTAGGATTTTTGGCAAAAACATTGTGTTTAACAAATAAGTTGGTATTTGGTCAAAGAAACTGACAAGTGTCTTTTTGCAGCAAAAGATAAGTTTGGGGCTGCTTTTTTTGTGGTTTTTGTTTGTTTCTTTCTTTTTAATATAGTAAAAACTAATTAGAATCAGCTGAAAGAAGTCTATGCTGGAGTTCCCCATTATCAACACATTTCTCTCCTTTCAAGCCACACAGAACAAAATCCACTTTATTTTCTATACTTGCATTTTACAGAGAAAACTGCAACTTACTAAGTGCTGGCTGGTTGTCCACAATCTGAACTGGAATAGTCTGTACATCTCCCAAGAGAATCTGATGAACTCCTTGCAGGCTTCTGGAGTCATTTACACCTCCAGCTGGTACCAACTGGCCCATGGCAGCCAGACTTTGATCAGAGCCAGGTGGAGTCCCAAAAGCAGAGGCAGCAGCACCGTGCTGTGTTAGGCCAGCACCTGCTTGCAGGTTATGTCCCTGATTAAGTGTTAGAGAATGGCTGGTTATTGCACTCCCTGGGGAATCCAGGAGACTTGCAGGGCTGGGAGGGGAATGGTTATTTACAGCTATCAGGGCTGCTGATCCATTTGTGGAGGTAAATGCTGACTGCAGCTGTAATCCCTGTGAAAGAGAAGGCAGAAGTACTAACATATATTTTTATTTATAGCAGAAGGAGTTTGCATTTAACAGCACATATTTTGCAGTGCTGGAAGTGGATAGCTTCCAACTTCCTACACACAATCTCTTTTGAATAGTCAATCCCAGCAACCCTAGGCTCAAAATGTATTTGAAAACAATTGGGATAATGGTATCTAACAGCATCTAGAAGACTGCTTATGACCACAAAGCTCTAATTTTGGATTGATACTCAGTTTTGAACCATTCCCCAATACTGCCCATTCCAACAGGACGTGGATAATCTATGCTAAGCATACTGCTTTAAAAAAAAACAGTGTGAGGTGGAGCCAGGCTGTCTTCAGAAAGAGAGGGAAACACCAAGTAGAACAGCATCTTAGTGCAGACTGTATTTCTAGGGAAAATATTGTGCATTTCATTGGGGCTCAGGAAGTATGAAAGTAGCTTTTCAAAGCAGTTAGGGAAGAAAGCTAAGAGAGCCAGCTTGGAAGGGAAATGAGCTTCAGAAGAAGCTCTTTTAGCATGACATTCTTATCTCTACCCTTTAGCCTTTCAACCTGGAAGTTTACAGATCTGAGCTAGGAGCAGTTTTAGGACTTCAATATATTTCCTTAAGAGGCTGAAGGAGGATTTAAATGGAATAAATAAGACTGACCTATCTCCCCTCAGTTTTGCAGCATTTTCATTATGAAATGACTGGACCATATGGAATATGAATAGGCACTGGGTTTGAAGCAGAAACCCACTACCTTCATCTTCTTGGTTTTGCCTTCACAAGAGACCCTAACTTCAAAGTGTTGGCAGCTGGTAGTGGGATCCCCTGCACCACAGCTACACGTGACATGCCCGAGTTCACAGCCCTGAGTTACCTAGACAGTGTTTGGGATTAGCTGAGAGGGAACCTGCTGTTCTCAGCCTACCCTCAGCACTTCCAGCACAGCGTTCTGTAAACAACTTGACTGTACCTGAAGTTGTGCAAATATCTTGGGCTGAAGTGAAGAGAGTGAAGACAACAGCTGGGCTGTTTCTGGTGGCAAGGACTCCCCACTCTGGTTAGATTCTGCTTTGGTGATGACTGACTCCCCTCCTGAGCTCCCTACAGTGCCAGAGAGGAAGCAGACAGTTAGGCCAAATTTCTTCTTCCCATTTAATAAAAGCTTCCCTTGCAAACCAAACAAACCCCTTCAATCTCAATATAGATACACAGAAGGCATATATATATACATAAATGCTGTTTTCTTTGCAGAACCTGGATGCTAAAGAAAAAAGATTGTGTATGAGAAAAAACCCCAATACTGTAGGAAGATTGTATGTATCTACACAGAGCAAAAACCAGAAGCACCAATAAATCTGTTCTTGAGAGCAAAGTAATTGCACCCTACACTGTGCTTTGAATTTGTAGTTATAGAACAAAGGCTGAAACATTTCTAGCAAAGCAGCAAACAAATAATTTGACAACATCTACACCTCAGTAAGGGCTCAGTAACAGACAGGTATCAAAAAAAAAGGGTTGTCTTCAAAAAAAAAAAAACTACACAGGAAATTTTCTGTCTCACCACTCCCTTCCAATCTTGTTGTTCCAATCTTAGCATAACTTCTATGTAATATCATCAAAAGTCCATTTATCTGGAGGCCTTTCAGCCTACAGATTACATCATATCCTCAAAATTCTCATTCAGTGTAAGAATGATGGACTTCATTTCCTGAAGGCTTGTAAAAACTGAGATTCATTTGTAGCAATCTCTGCAAGAAAACTTCTCATGGGATCATTTCATTTCCTATTTGAGCCACCCAGAACATTTTGGTTAAGATTTATGCAGACACAAGTAGACATTGCTCAGCCTTTTATTTAGGAGTTTCACTGTTATAACAGCAAAAGAAGAGCTTGCCCTGTGAATGCAGACTAGTCTGGTGAATGGCAAAAACTGAGAATGGTCAACTGCAAAATGCTTTCTTATCAGAAAATCATAGAAAAAGTTTCAGCAATCTGAGGGGAGATTCATTTTTCAACATACATACCGATCTGCAAACTCTTAACTCTTTATCACAACTGACCACAAGATACTCTCTATAAATCTCCTTGAACACAACTACTTCAAATACTTAGGCTCTTTTTAATATCCATATGCAAATGTGAATGTTCATATGCAGGAAGAGATGGCAGTTCTTTCCTTAGGTTGTATTTTACAGCAACATGCCGAGGAACAAAGCTAATAGTTCAACTCCTGATATCCCTGCTACAGAGGAAGCTGTATCCCATGGAGATATGGAGTTCTGCACAAGAAGTTCCGTTATTGCCTGATTTCTTAAATGTAAAGTTGTCCCCATTTGGCACAAGTTGAAATTAAAAAAAAACCCGTATACAAAGAGTAGTCATAAAAGTCAATGTTGTTTTCCCTTGCTACCACTTCACAAACATTAATAAGAGCTCATTTTTGGAAAGCCAGGCTTCTTTTTTTCCTTAGACTTGTAATACAATTATAAACACGTGTTTGAAATATATACAAACACATACCCACACATATAAAGGAAGACAAGACATGCTGCAATTAGAGTATCTGCTTATTTTCACTGAGTTGGTGCACATGTGCATAAAACTAAACAAAACCAATTCTCTGGCCTCCTGTAAAATTCAGTATGTCACTGGATGGATGTTTACACATTTGATAGGCTACTTTGTCTTAGAGAATTATCTGTGTAAAACAAAGAAGCCAAGAATTGGTCTCTTCCTGAACCTTCTCCAGCACTCAGTTCATACCAAAAGGCATCCTGCTGAGCTCTATCACAGCTGTTGAGGGCACAACTATTCTGTGTTTCTCCATAAAAGCCCAGTAATAGCAATATTAACACAGGCATGCAAGCTTAACTGCAGTAAGTCTGCTCACACTGCAAATTTCTTTTTTCCTAAAAAACAAGACTTTCTTAAAAAAGAGGGACACTGTTCAAGCTGAGTCTAATTTAATTCTCTTGACAGGTGTTATTAGCATCTTCATCCAAGATAAAATGTTCTTTTCACACAACCATCCCACTAAAATTTTTTATTGCTTGAGGCTGCTAAATAAAAGCCCAATTCATTATTCTAGTACTTCTTCCAACAACATCATGACTACATATTTTTCCACACATGCAGTCAAATAGTTAAAAAAAGCAAATGAAAATAGTTATGACAAAATAATCCTTCTTAAGTTCAGCTGAGTGACAGAACATGGCAGCAACCTCTCTGGAATAAAACTGAACTTCTGTGACATAGCTAATAAAACACATTTGAAGACAGCTACGTTATCCAAACAGTCCTACCATCTGAAGGTGGTGAGGCAAATGTAACAGTCACTGTTTCTGTGAGGACATTCCCACTGTCTGTGGTCCATTGCAGCTGAAAGGAAAAAGATCTCAGTTCTCAGAAAGGGTACAAGCTTGTCTACTGCAGGAACACAGGCTCAATACAGGACCTGTAGGAAAACAATGTCTAAAACTACACTTCCTTATTTTCTTATAACTATGCATTTTGGGAGCTCTTGATTTGCCAAAAAAAAAAAATATTGTGAACATTACACTATATCAGGAAGGCTGAAGTCTGCTCATGACAGTTTAAAGACTTTAAAATAGAAAACAGTCAAACCATTTGGCTAACTAACAAGAACACTCACTCACCTGGGCCACAACAGTATAGGAAGAAGGAAAAGACTGATGACACAGCATGATTTAACAGAAGAGTTTGTCAAAGCTCAGTTTGTCAAATCAACAGTTTCTTAGTAGTCACTCTCATAACTGGGAAAACTAGGATCACTGTGTATCCTTTATGAGTCAATATGCGAAAGAAAATTAAGAAACATCTGAGAGTTACTGAGCATTCAGAAGTATTGACTTCAAGCTTACTTCACTTGCTATAAAGTGCATTTACTAATGTTTACACATTCAAAATGTCATGTAAGCCCTAATTTTGACTGCACCTCAGACACACCTCACCCCCATTTTTTCAGATACGGAAAAGTAGTAGTAACTTCTTCAAAACAGATGATGACAAAGACATGAATAAAATTTTCTGCCACATGCCAATTTTTCTACACCACATGGCTTCCAGTTCATGGGCATTAAGAAGTGCTAGTATTGTATAATCTGTCAATCAAATAACAGCAATCTAATGCTGATGAGATAAATACTGAAGAAGGTCAGAAGGTTTTATTCACATTTAATCCAACCGTGCTCAGCCAGAGATTCCAGTGAAAATATTGCTGTTGGAAATATAAAGTCATAGAGAATTTTTAAAGAAATACAGCAAAATGGTACAAATTAAAAACAACACTTCTAGTATAACTCCAAAAATCAAAAAGATAACACAAAGGCTAACATACCATTGCTGGGATACTTTCTGAATTATACACCATCTCTCCATTCCTTAGGGACTTCTGTACTTCATGAATGTGGTTCTTGATGTCATTCACAGTGGGGAAGAAGGACAGATTATGTCTTTCTGGCACTTCATCAGGCGTGAATAACTCTCTTTCCACATACTTTCTGTCACATGTTAAAGGACATTCAAATATGCACATTTAAATACATTGTGCTATTTCCCTCTGTTAGAGACACCACTACCTTCTCCCTCCCCTTGTTGCAATGACAAGACAAAAGCAAGCTAGATGATCTTCTGCCAGTTCCTTGTGCATCTGCTACAGAGTTTGGAATTTAAAATCTCCATTTATTTAAGTATATTTAAAGAGTACAGCAGCTTTTGGTGGCTACCAACAACAATATAGAAAGAGAAGATAAAAGCTGGGAAAAACAGTCTCATGACATCTGGGAAATACACCCAGTGGTGCATCAGCATTTGCAACCATTTAGTTGCAAACCAAATGAATCAGATGCAAGAGTAGATACAGCACTACAGACAGAGCATTCCAGACAGTTCTGTACCTTAGTTGCTTCCTCACTGCATAGACCTGCTCTATTCCCTGAGACACCAGTTCTCGGATCTTGTCTGCCACTTGAGGATGAAGTCGAGAAGGCAGAGCACAGTTCTCATCTCTAACAACCTCCTCCTCCTCCTCAGGAGAAGACACAGGAAAATGGGAGGGTGAAGGAGGGAGGCAGGACGTTTCCATTTCATGGTATTGGTGGGCTTGCTGAGTGGGTAACTGTACATACCACCTAGCAAGAAGGAAAGATTTTAAACACACAATTCTCAAGCAAAGGCAAAAAATTTGGTGTCTTAGGGGAACAGTCTGACAACCACAAACAACCTAGTTAGAGCAATGTAAGTTTTGACACTTTCAGAACTCAGGGCCCTAATGTCTTTCGCAACTCAGGGTCCTCTCACACCTTTCAATGCAAAATAAACTAGCTCAAACCCTCCAGTACTACAACTATTTCTATCTGCATGAAAACACCTGCTGAAGTTCCACCACTTGGTGCTTAACGCATTTACCAAATGAATACTTCAGAGCCACAGGAGTCTTACTGACATTGTGGGATTTTTTTTACTGTTGATATTAATCAAAAGCCTTAATAAGTGACTCAGTAAAAAATAAAGCAAACCTAGCAAAACATTGCTCTTTTTTGCTTCATTTGTGAAAATAAAGAAAGAAGTGGAAGTTTCACCTGAGGATACCGCCAGCATCTATCAAGTTCTTCTTCAGAATGTTGAATGCTTTCTCCTGCTCCATTCTTATGATTTTCTTGTCAATTTTAGGATCAGTAGGAACCCTGTATTCTGGAAACTTCTGAACCTTTTTAATATAGATTCTGCCAAGGGGGAAGGCAGGGGGAATAAAAAAAAATTCTCCATCAGTATACTTTGTCCTTGGGAGGGGAAAGGCAAAATCCCCATCTTCATATCAGACACTAGAATAGACGTTTGAGCACAGTGATGCAGGGAGGAAGGAGCCTCTAAAATAACTGTAGAATTCTTAAAGACACTTCAGTAGAGATGGATGCATACAGACACACTTCTGTTCTGGTCTGGCAGCTGCTCAGTCAGAGTGATTTTGCTCCTCAGAAAAACCCCTCTGTCCCTCAGCATAGCAAAAGCACACACCATTTGTGAACAGACTGCAGTTCACCCAGCTGTGCAAAATTGAGCACATGCTTACTTAGCTACAAGTGTTGAAGTAAACACACTCTTAAATCAGTAAAAACTGAACGAGCATCCAGGAGGGTGCTCAAGGATGAGGAAAAAAACCATTAGTGCTGGATAAGGAGAAACTCCTCAGTGAACAGGAAGAACTGTAACGTCTTCAGCACACAGGACTTGTGCTAAACTAGGCTGATTGACTGATATCAATGCAATTAAAAGCCTGAAGAAAAAACAATAAATAATATGACAAAGTTTTATGACCCGAAATGGTCACTAAAGAACATCACAGTAACTCACTAATGCTCAGGTAGATAATGATTCTGAAGATATGAAATGATGATATGATTCTAAGATATGAAATACTTCTATTTCATATAGTGATGTGTTGCTACTTTGCATCCAGGCAATCTATCAGATCTCAGCCTTATTGAGTCAAACAGGACAACATTTCCTCCTTACCTCTAAATGAGTATCAACCTCAAGTTCCCAAGGAGATGAAACAAGAGCTACAGCAGCTACCACCCCAAAAGAGTGCTCTGTCCCAACTCACGGAAAGAACACTTTCTTAGGATGCTGAGTCACTCTTACAGCTTTATAGATAATTCATACCTGGCTGGACAAGTGGCTTTGTACAGATGGCCAGAGGTGCTTTCCTGCTCACCAGCTTTTTTGGGCTGGAAACCTTTCCTCCTTGGCCCATATTGACACTCCATTACAATGGCTCTGCTTCCTGGAAACAGAAAGCAATTCACTCTATATTTATTCAAGCAATAACTGAATTTTTAACAGTAAAACAGTAACTACAGAAGAGATGAGAGTTCTGAAACAGAACGTTTCTGTTTGCCATCGGACTGTTCAGAAGACAGAACGCTTAGGTGTAGCAAGCAAATACAGTGCAAATGCTTCTCTCACAGCATGCAAGAACACAGAGCATTTACTAGGCATTTCTCAAACCTGTTACACCTCATAAGACTCCTGCAACATATGTGAAGGCAAAATATGAGATTCTGCCCTGGTGAACACCAGTACTTTATAAGATGAGAAATTACCAAAGGAGCACAATGCTGGTGATAAACACAAAAGAAGCAGAATCCCCAAAATAACAGAGAAAATTCACAGCTGAAATCAAACATGTGCTGGTTTTGGCTGGGACTGAGTTTTAATTTTCTTCACAGTAGCCAGTATGAGGCTGTGTTTTGGATTTGTGCTGAAAACAGTGCTGATAACACGGGGATGTTTAGTTACTGCTGAGCAGGGCTTACACTGAGTCAAGGTCTTTGCTGCCTCTCACTGCACCCCACAGGCAAGGAGGCTGAGGGGCACAAGAAACTGGGAGGGGACACAGCCAGGACAGCTGTCTCAAACTGACCAAAGTCATGGAATATGATATGGAATATACCATATGGCCTCATGTTCAGCGTACAGAGCTGGGGGAAGAAGGAGGAAGAGGCGGGCATTCAAAGGTATAGTATTTGTCTTTCCAAGTCAGCATTAGAGGTGACAGAGCCCCGCTTTCCTAGGGATGGCTGAACACACGCCTGATGATGGGAAGTTGTGAGTGAATTCCTTACTTTGCTTTGCTTGTGTGCCCAGCTTTTCCTTAACCTTCTAAACTGCCTTCATCTCAACCCACGAGTTTTCTCACTTCTACCCTTCCGATCCTCTCCCCCATCCCACCAGGAGGAAAGAACGAGTGGCTCTGTGGTTGTTTCCAGCTGGGGTTAAACCACGACGGCAGGTCAGCAGCCATTTCCAGCCCCCTGGCTTAAATCAACACTTCAGACCAGTCTGTCCCATAAATTCTTAACTGCAAGTCAGAGCTATCTTAACTGCCAAATAACAGAGTTTCAGAGCAGCATACCCACACAAAACCAGACAGGCCTAAACAAACACTGCTTTGCTCTAAACCTGAAGTAAGTGACTTCTTCCAATCAGACCTCTAAAAAAAGAGGTGACAAGCAAAACATTAATGCTGTCAAGAAGGGAACGTTTTCCAAATTTCTTCCACGTCATGTTTAGTTATCTTTTATTTGTCAGGCAAGCAGCTGCCTATACCACAAGTGACATAACCAAAACCTTTTTAAGTATTACAACAGGAACATAATCTGCTTCCATAAGATATCAAATGATTTATTGCTTCAGGGCAATAAATGACATTAAAAAAATAATGAAAAAAAAATCTAATTATGTATAACAAATATATCTTGTCTCGTTTTTAACAAACAAACATTAACAAACATTTTAACATACAAACTTAAAATGTAAATTTCAGGATTGAAAAGACTGTAACAGCTTTAAACTAGTCTTTGTTAAACTGAATCTCAAAACCAGTTTGATAGGGACCTTGTTTAACAAAAGCTTCAACCATTCAATATTCTCACTAAAAATAACAATCAAGATTTTGATGACTTTGTTTTCTTTTACCTCACAGTTTATGGTTGAAGCTTTAAAACTGGTGCTAATACTTCACTTTTTCAGTAACTTTCAGGGAAAAAAAGAAAAAGAAAAGAAAAAACCCAAGCACATAACCTACATTCCTGCCAATCATTTTCTCTATGTAACAATTAAACCCCATTCATTTAATATCCAAATTAACTCTTAGTAACACATAACATTCATGAGCTAAATATGTAATTACCAACCTATGAAGTATTCATGTTCATTTAAAAAAAAACCAAACAAAGATCTGTCTGCTGAGGTATGTTGATGCTTATCTTGTGTGGTTGCTTTTTAAAATTTATTTATTTTTTTTAAAGGTTGCAACTTAAATAGTTTCTTGACTCCTGAGGAACAAACTCTTCAAAAGATCTTCAAGTTAGGCAAGAATAAGCGAACAAGCTCTTATCCTTATGAGCACTTTCATGTCCTAATAGAGCAGATGGAACCTCCCCCTTAAAGATTTCATCACATGAACCCCCATCAAACAGTACTTAACTAATTCCTAAAGGACAAAAGGAAATAATCACAGCAAAACATAAAAAAACCCAAAAAACATGTTTCCTCTTGTTTCAGAAAACAAGCTCCTTCAGACTGTGTCACAGAAATGCCCAAGCTGCTCCTTTTTTATGTTTATGCCTTGACTTTACCAACACTAAGGAACAACATAAAGACTCCTCTTTATGGCCAGTTGGAAACTAATGTTAAAATTTTGAAAGTAGTTATTAAAATAAAAGTTAGTTACCTGCATTGACAAAGGGGATCCCATCATATGGGACATACTGAGATTTCCACATCAACCGTGTGGCGGGTTTGGCTGGGCTTGGAGACTGGCGTGTCCCCCACACACTTTGTGTTTGCTGCTTGTGTAGCGTTAGAACACTCTCTAATTCTGTCTCACTCACACAATAGCCGCGGTACGAGTCCCCAATTTTCTGCATGGAAAGGAGGTGAAATAATAGGATTATTCACCCAGCTGACTGCTGAACATTACACAAGAAAACAAAAGCAGTCAGGGACTCTGGCAGGTGAGAACATAGGTCCAGATTTTTGGCGTTTCATGTTTTCTGTCCCCACATTAGTACCTCACAGAGATTTAATGTAGGATCTAACGCCAGAGCGGTCTCCACTGAGGTCAGGAGCTTGTCAGCCACTCAAGACCCTAAGAACACCAAGAACCCCTGACACAGTTACAGTTACTGCCAACTCTGATTTCCATAGGACAACTTCACTCCTGTGGTTTCCCCCCAGTACACACTTTGGGTACAGTCACCACCTACACAAATTTGCCTTAGATGAAGTTTTTCACTTGACTGCCACAGAGAATCTCTGAACCACTAATAATTGTCTATGCATGTACTGCAACACACACATGTTCCACTGCACTGGAGCAGAATACACCCACTTATACCACCAGTAACTGTCTCACCCACTTAGTGCACTACCTTTGAATGGAATGTCCCACATAATATCTCTCCCAGCCTTCAACGCACTCTTGATTCTCAACATTACACAGAAACATACTATACCAGATCTGCCATGTGCAAACTGATGATGGTTGCAATGAACTCTGCTACAATCTTGGCAACTCCACAAAAACTGCATCTAACTAGGCTCCAAGTAGTTATCCAGCTACTCAGTGCCATCACAGCTGGTTCAGTGCTGGTCTACCAGGGTCAGCCAGCCATCAGCAAAACTACTGGGACAGAGAACTTTCCACCCAAATTCAGAATGCCATGCTTCCTTCTGGTCATATGCAGCTCAGGGACAGGTTGGGCAACCGGCTGTAAGTAACACCCAGAGTAGTTTGCCAGCTCAGTCTGTGGGACAAACACACTCTGAATGAGTACCAAAGTATGATGGAACTCTTTTGCCACCTTCAGTGACAGAGCAGACAGATGTTTAAGTAATACTGACAAAAAAAGCAGCAATAGTGTCTCTTCAAAATTGTTATCGCACAGATACTTTAGTGACACCTGCCTAAAATCTGCCTCATAGTCATCTAAGAAAACCAAAATGTCTGTGCAAAACCTAAATCAACCAAGAACCAACAAAGATCTTGTGAATGAACTGGGCCAGCACAGTGTTGCTGTGAGTGCAAGGCCAGACACTGAGGGCTGTGTGTCCACTGCATGGGAGTCACTCTGAGCCACGAGGTGCTGACACTTCAGCACCCCCTGCTCTGCCAGCACACTGCTCCAGCAGTTAAAGTCTGCACAGGCTGCACCCACACAGCTGTGCAGAGCTAGAGAGGTTGGCAATCGTTTACTAAGAAGTTATAAATAACATTTCTGTCCAAAACTTGGTCTGAAAAATCCAGGAGAAGCAAAGCAGTCTGAGAAGTACCAGAACTACCTTCCTTATAGAAACCTGGGATGCTGCCTTTCACAGTAGGGATTACAGCACCACTCCACACAATAAAGACTGCACAATCAGGTTTTTTTTAATGTTATCTTACACTTGTCACTATAAATAGGACATTGACCTTATTCTAAGGAGATGAGAAGACTAATAAAACTGTTGTGCCAGAAAAGTAGCAATAACAGTTAAGGTACTGTCTCCTATTCTGGCTTTACTTTTGCACAAGTTAGATCATTTCCTTAAACTGGTGACGGGGAGGAGGAGGACAAGAAGAAAATCATAAGCACATAAGATCCCTGCTCTCTATGAGCTTTGCAAGTAGGGAAAAAAATCGACAAATGAGACCATCTGCTTCAGATAAATAAATTAGCTTTGTAGAGTTAATTAATGCAGTTTATAATTACACTTTATTTCAGTATGCTGATACATGCTGGAAATGCATTCTGATCACACCATTGAAAACTAAGTAGGTTATTGAAAAGAGCTGGTTTTAAATTCACTTTTTATTAACAAAGTAATTACCTGGAAGTAATCAGATACTCTTCAACCCTTTCACTCTGAGGTTCAAGCCAAAAAAAGGAGCAATTCCTTTTCTCTCCTCTGGCCTCATCTCAGCAAAGGTACATAAAAGCTTACACTAAAGTACATAGACCAAAACTGCAGTTTCCTTGGGTGAACTAACAGCAGCAGGGTACCAGAGGCATTATGCTGTCTAGACACAGCTGAACATTTCAAGGCAGTCAGGAAATCAACATCAAACACAAAGCTTAGTGTTAATTTGGATAACTGTAGCTTTTACTCTCTGTGTTTACCTGCAGTACTAACTACCAAAGGAGTCACTGCCCTTTAGGGTGCAGTGGCTTCACCTGCTGACATCTTCTGTGAAATCACACAGACCTCAGCACTGTTTGTCTCAATTCTGGCAAGCAACTGCAAGAGTGGAACTGTGAGTTGACAGATTTACCAGCACCCCTCCAAGTTCCAGTAGGACCCTGCAATTCTGTCACTAGTAACAGGATAATATGTAAGACAGTCACACCTGAAAGATAAATGACACCCCAAAATCCCATTGTCTCTAGTCTGTGCCCATGAAAAGGTACATACATCCTAGCAGTCTCCAGTGGATCAGGGAGGATTAGTGCATACAGGTAACAGTTCTGCTGAACAGCAGAAGCAGACGTTTATGTCCTCAGAACACTTCAAACAGATAATATTTCTATTTCCTGTTCTATAAAAATAAGATCTCTCCTATAAATGCTGCTGTGAATTTTAAATAGAGCAGGTGAAATTTCTTGTAATAGATAGACAAAGTAGATCATAATACAAGTCCTACTATAAAATGAAAACAATAATAAATTATTCAGATAAGCCATATGATTGTTAAGATAAGAAAGTATGTGCCACATAGTGCTAAAAACACAGTTTAGTGAACTTTACCAACTAACTGGCCAACTGAATTAAGAGACTGATTCTATGAAAATAGTGTCTCCACCATGGAAGAATTCCTGCTAATAAGTTTCTGACCTCTTAACATTTAAGTGGATATAAGAGTGGACAGTACCACTTGTATGAAATACATGGCATATAAAAAGAGGAAGAGATTAATATATTTAAAAATTATTTCTAAGTGGATACTTAGAAAGAAATTCAATTTCTAAGTCCCTGCAATGGTAATTTCCAGTTATCAGTGGCCAAGTTGATAGGAAAAAACTCAAGTGGTAGAGATATCTAAAGAGATGAAGAACTTAGAGAGTATAAGATTTCCTATTAAAAAGTATTAAGGGAAAATGAAATAAACATCTATCAGGAAGAGTCTGGTAGCAGGAGGAAGGGGTAGTTGAACTCTCAAGACTCTTCCCTTCTCTCCTCCCTTCCTTTTAAGTGACTTAGGATACATTCTAGCTGTTGATAGGATCCAGTCATCAGGACAGTTCTGCAGACACCTAACAATATGCAAATAAAGGAAAAGTTCTGTTTAGGTCAAAAGCCATCACAGGGAATAAAGATAGAGCACTTTTTAACAAAAGAGAAAATAAGCACAGGTAACCTAACCTGCTGGGACAAAAAAGAAAAAAAAAGACACAGAATATATAAAACAGAAATCCTTAATAAAATATTGACATTAAGGTGCTTTAAGTCTCAGACTTGACACTGGCCAGTCACATGGATTTTCATTTCTGTGTGGTAACACAAACTAGCATGAATAATTGCAGAGGTCAGCAAAGTTTGCCCTGTAGTTCAAAAGCAAGTCCTTACATGGTGCACAATGATTCTTCCCAGCACTGTAAGGCATCAGGTTTTCAGCAGCACATTTTTTGCTTCAGAAGCTGCTGCTGGTCAGTTATTCTAACATTCTTAAAATAGAAAAGGATTCCACAGCATTTTATGTGTTTAACTGTGTTAGCAGTACCACTACTATATACCAGGAAGCTTGAACACAACTTCTACAACTATGAATTATTCCTTTCATGGAATAGGATCACTGTCTTAGATTTAGATAATAAAACACCAAGTCAGAATTCTTTGTGGCCCACCTCACAGTTCCTGAGACAGCGTGCCCATGCAGGGGTATTTAGTGGCAAAGGCTGGTGGGGGATATGAAAAGGATCTTCCACTACCCTGAAAAAGCAAAAAAAAATATAATTGAAGTCTTTACAGACATTCAGGAAAGCAACAATTTAGTCTGAACTACAGGTAACATCAAATCAGTGTACTATGTATAACCCTAGAGCACATGATCCAACCATGGATATTGTATCAACATGCCTTAAAAACCTGGGCTTCCTTTTCTTCATATTCTATTTCATTGTTAAAATAATTTACAATAAATGTAAGTATTTAAAAAAAACACTGTTTTCTACATTCAAGACCTCCAAACTGTTTCTCTTCATTTTACATGTTTCTTGAACACATATAATTTGTGTTGGAGTGAGATGACTCTGATCTTTTCCACATCTCAATTTCTGAAGAGCATAAACCAGTGCAAAGCCAGCCTACAGTCCACAGAGCAAACACCTTCTTTGGGAGTTTTTCTGTTGTCATAATTGTTTGTTTGTTTTGTTTATTTGTTTGTATTTGTTTTTCTTGGTTTTTATGTTTGTTTTTGGTTTGGTTTGGGGGTTTTTTTGGGTTTTTTTTGGTTTTTTGTTTTTTTGCTGCTGTTGCTCTATTTGGTTGGTTTGAGGTTTTGAGGGTTTTTTGAGGGTTTTTTAAAGCAAAAAAGAATTCCAGAGTATTCAGGAATTAAAATAGTAGGCAACATTTAGCATGGGGAGAGAATCAGGTGGATATCAAGTTAAAAAAAACTAACAACTAATTAACTTCAGAAGCTTTGTTAATCAATGTGCCTGTCTAAGTGTTTCACCAAAATACACTGTTACCAGCTACTTTCTCATATTTTACCAAAGGAAACCAAAGAAGTTATCCAGAGAACAAACACCGGGCTTTCAACAGTTAATGCCAACTACTGAAACCTCTATCTAAAAAATTAATCTCTACAATCAACTGTTCCTGAGGGAGGATGGTTTATACAGGTTTTAGTACGCTCCTACAAGAAACTTTGCTCCCTCAAATGTCAACTTTCCCTGCAGTTCCCTCACTGGATCACATTCAACTCTTGCTTGGCAGTAACAGTGTTTATTGAAAGTAATTTCAGTAATTTGCACTGTGTTACTTTAAATGCCCACCAGCACTCCAGTCAGAACATATCCAATTATGTCTGGAATACAGGGAATAGAATACAGGTACTTTAATTGCTTTTTCCACTGCTCTGGCACATCCAAAAGCTGCCTGAAAACCCAGTTAGTTATACATCATTCACTAACACTAAGGGTTCGTAACCTCCACTCCATGGTAATTTTGTGATAACCATTGCAAAATCAAAACTGCAAGAAAAAAAAACAGTGCTAACAGTGAATCGAAGTGATTGTTCATCCTTTTCACTCCCAACCTACCTGGTGGTTGTTTTTTTCGATACAGTGAGAGATGCCTGTGGATGTAGAATGTAACTGCTTGCACTGTCTGCTATAGCAGCCACCACCACAGTCTGCAGGTTCCCATCACCACAGTTCTCTTCCGAAGCATCTTTACAAAAATAAAACAGTCTTCTGGTTAATAACTGAACAAAGAATGGGGAAACAAGCAGCTACGACTAAACCTCATGTTTGGAAAAGCAAGCCTTTTGACATATGAAAGAAGTTTTATAGATGACAAAGTAGTTGAATAGTTGTGAATCAGTACTCTAACTCCAGGCACACATATGCAGATACACTTGATAAGGTTGCTTCTATTCAAGGACTTTGGTAATCACACTACTGCTAATTAATCCTTCCACAGCAAAGCAAATAATCAGAACAACTTGTAAATTACTCTGCTTTACATTTCCACAAATCCATACAGGATTGCACTATTTTGCTCAGCTGCAAATCACACACTGGTTGCTTTTAAAATAAGAAAAAATGAGGCAATGATACTGCTTTGTACTTAGTAAAGAACACTTAAACAAGAAAAACAGGCCTCTTATAATTGAATCTGACGTGCTGTTAGAGCAAATGTTTTAGCCTTTCTTGGTAATAAGGAGGAATCCATAAGCCAAAAATTACTGTTAGACTGAAGCCTGTGTGTACAGTTAAACAAAAACATAATGGAAAACTGCAAAAGTAGACAGTCGATATTTTGGTCTCAACAAAAAAACACACAGTCTCTTTAGATGAAGGATTTTTGCCCTTCAGTTATGAAAGCCTCTTTCCCCCATCCTGAGAGACAGTGATAAGCTATTGACAGAGTACAGAAATCACTCCACTAGAAAGCTCTATGAGAAGATTTGTACGTGTGCACTCAGATTACCACCACTCTGGTTCAAAGCACTGGTTCCTCCTCCACAGACATCCCCTCAAGACACTACAGCTACACTGAACCCTGCGCCATTTCCTGCATTACCACCATGTGCAGACAAGAGAAACTCAAGGGCTGACAGGCCATTCTCCTTGCCCTTTAATCTTCATAGTAAACCACTGACAAGTCTTCCTAACTGTCTGCTAAAGATCAAATAACTACAAAGTCTTTTATACAGTAAGTCTCTAGGAAAAACAAAACAAAACAAAAACATCCCACCAAAAACCCCTCTACCACTATTGTAGAACACGTATTCACACACTGTGACACAGAGTCCCATGTAGGATGAACAATGGCAACACAAAGATACTATTCAGCATTGCAACATAGTGCTTACAAACAGTAGCAACAATTGTTTCAGCACTAAAGGCTCACAGTCAGCTTTATAAGTAATATAAGACTGCTGTAACCAAACAGTGGTCTTATCCCTGCAGGAGCAGGAAAGGGAGGGAAGGTTGAGCATTAGGACAGGAACAAGCCTTTCAATGCAAGGTCATGGAACTACACTCCAACTGTAAGTGAAAAGGGCTGGATCATGACTTGAATCCCAAATCTTCTATCCACCCAGCATCAGGACTCTAGTCCTACCTTTGAGCTATCATTCCACAGGAGCACTTAACTACTGCTCGGATTTTGAGAATTTCATGGAGAGAAAGAAAAAAGTTTAAAAAAACCTTTGAGAGTTTAACAAAATGTGACCACCTAGTTCTCAGTCTTTGCATTCTCATCTCTGTGAATGCAAACTAGTACACAGCATTTTGCCATCCATCAAGGCTTGCAGATAATCAATACTTTCAGATCTTAGTATGTCCATTTTCTAGAGAAAACCTTAAAATTTGCACTTCCAGTTGTACATCTCCCCTCATACTTAAAATGTGACAATTATCATATTGCAACAAAGTGAAAGTTACATCTCATTTTCCTTCACTGGGAACTGAATTTCTACCAGGCAATTCACTCCCGGCTTCACAAAAGATGCATCATCACCAGTGATTTCTGGAACAGAAGAATTAATGTCATCCTGGTCTTTCTGCACTACACAAATTAACTACTTCACTCAAAATGAAGTAAACGGACAGTGAGAATTTGAAGCTGATAGTACAGCTGTCTGACAGCATAAACATCCTTATCAATGCTAAATAAGGCAAGAAACAACTCTGCTTGATATCTCAATCTACCCATCATATATCCTTCAGAAAGGGGACATAATAGCTCTTCTTTCGTAAGGTTTTTGCCCAATAGAAAATGTGGCGTGTGGCGTGCCAGATTCATAATCAGAAAGCAGATTCAGGATGTATTTTGTCTCACAGCTGACTAAGGAAAGGAAACACACACAAAGAAGGTGCTCAAAAAGAGATCAGGCAGGATGCACTCAGGAATTCACACCCTCAAGTCCCACAGGTTACACTCACCCTGTGTGCTGGTCACATCCAGAAGCCGACCTTGAGGAATAATCACTTGGGTCACTCCTGGCTGAGCAGAAGGAATGACATGCAGCACCTGTCCATCTTCTGACTGGCTGGCAACAATCATCTGTAAGGCAATCACACAAAAGCAGGAATGGCACTTGTTTGTATGGAGATCATGCAGCATGACTGGGTTTGGTTATCACCAGTACAAGAAACATTTTGGTTGGAATTAGGGCCTATAAATTAACTCCGTTTCACATGATAAGAAAACTGCCTATTTACTGTCAATTTCTTAAAATTACTTTCCCCTTTTTAAAATAACTCTTTAACTGAATTAAGGAAAGGAAAAAACCCAGCACCTTACATGATTCTACAATGAATTACACATTTATTTGAAATTTATAATACTATGAAAAACCTGAAAGGCATTCATAGTTGGATTCACTGTAAGCCCTTTCACAGACTAGCAAAATTAATCATAATATGTAAAAATTTTGACCTTTACTTCTGAGAAACTGACCTCTCTGGGCAGTATTTCATGCAAAAGCAGATAGAAGAAAAGTTCCAGGACTTGCAAAAATGCAAATTAAATTACCTAGAATTTTGAAAAATGTAACTCCTTATGATGTTAATTATAAAGGATTTGTTCCCAACAATGTTACAAAACCTAGAGTAACATAAAAGATCATCTTGTTTCTGATTAATTACACTTTAAATGGGTGAAGTGTCTTTAGTGACAGCACAATACATGCCAACCAAGGCCTCTAGGTAAGAGTTACCTTTTTACAAAACAGCTGTTAAAATTACAAAGCAATGTTTTAAGCAAATTAATTGCGGGGTGAGGGTGAATGTGAAATATAATGGGTTAGCTTATTGCTAATGTTCCAATCCCTCCAGAAAAAACATAGACTTATCCAGGGAATATAGAGAATGCAGCAGCAGTAGAAGCATGAGATCTCATACACAACAGCATCCAGGCTTGATAATGGCAAAAGACATTAAGTTGTTGTTTATTATTAGTAACGGCTGAAGACCATGAAGGATTTGCCTACCTGAGGGGGGGAAACTGAAGCATGAACTGAACCACTGAAAAGTTTCACCTTGTTGCTAAAGTCTGAATCAGCTGTTGCTACAACAAACAAGCAGCATGTAAGAGAGTTCTTCAAAGGGCTCCCTCGTCTGTGAACACACCACCAGCCCCGTTTTCAGACACACTCACCATGGGTGCACTGGGCCCTCCTGGGGGCTGCAGCTCACAGAGAGGCTGCCTGGTTTGGTCTGCCAGCTGGAACTCCTCTGCAGAGGGAGCCCGTGGCTGGGGTGGCCGTGCCGGCACAGCCGAGGCTGCAGAACTGCCTAAGAGGTGGACTGTGATGGGCAAGGCAGCAGGAGAGTCACTCTGGCCAAACAGTGGATCCCTGGAATCCATGCACGTTAGATGCTTTCACAGAGGAAAAACAGTAAAATGTACTTTGAGTAGCAACTTCTATTAGGAAACAAAAAAAAAAAAAAAGAAAGGGAAAAGAACATTTAAAACCAGTGTGCTGTGTTGTATACTTGGAGGGAGTTTTTGTCCTTCTGATCAAGAGGCTAATACTAGCAGTTCTACTTCTGATTTCCATTTCCAAGCTGAAAAAGTATTCATATTCCTGCTTCCCAGAACAAACCCTCTCTGCTAAGGGCAGAATAAACCCCTTCTGCTTGAAATCTGCTCCCCAAAACCACTTATCACTTTAAAATACCTCAAGTCTACCCAGAAACTGAGAGAACTTGCACCAAAAATGAAACTGTAAAACATTCACCAACTTGATTTAACTCGAAAAGAAATCCTAGATACTATTCTACTTTGGCCTTTAGATACATGCATTTAGCTATGAAGACAAAAATCTCTATACATTTTTGTAATTCTTTACCACAGAAGAAGCACAATCAATACAATCTCCAGTTCAAATCCAAGAGTTGTACAGCACAAGGCCAAGAATCAGATTTTCAAATTCTCAAAAAAATAAAGATTATTCTTATCGAGTTTGCAGAATGAAAGTCTTACAATATGTCCCATTTTTTTAAAATTTAAGTGCATGGGCTCAGATATCTGCCTTGTTGAAGCTCTAACAACATAAACATTAAGTATATAAAAATAATGGAAAACAGGCAGCCCTTATGTACCACAACACGTCAGGTTGTCATTTGGCCAAAGCAAGAAGGGCTGCAATTTGTTATATCTCTTGCAGTAATTGCACAAAGAACTCTGACGTTCCCACTACAAATATTTACACACTACAAATCAAAGAACGGAGAAAAATGTTTCTAAATTTTATATAAAAGTCACATTTGCGCTAAATAATCCTGTCAAAAAATCTGCAGGTATAAATCTCCTGTGCTGAAACTGTAAAATACACCAGAAAAGCAGCAACAAATACATGACACTACTTGCATTAAAGACATTGTGCAGAGATCATAAGCACACTACTAAATCACTACCTGAAGGATATTTTATGTTAAAAGAATATTCTGCAGAAGAACATTCACGCACAGAAAACTCCTTGAACAGGAATATTTGGCAATATTTGATAATACATAGCTAAATAAAAGATTCCCCTTCTCCAGTACCTACACAGATGTCCTGTGTCCCTGGACTCTTATTTGACACATCTGGTCACTAAGCAACTTGACCGGATTTTCAAGTGTTCTGAACCTCTCCTACTCCAAGACATGTCATCAAGTATTCTTTTTTTGAAGGATTTTGTTAACACAACAAACACATCTTTCTTCAGCACTTTAACAGGATCTATTAATACAATTACTGATGGTTGCCATTACATGCAACATCTGGATATTCATCAGTTCAAAACTGAATGGCACAAGAATCAAAGGGAAGGAACTTTTTTACTTTTTTAAAAGACACAATGTGTTACCATAAAGGCATAAAAAGCCCAGTGCACTGATGAAATAGAACACTTTAAGTTCATCAGAGAGGATGTAACGGAAGCATCTACAAGGACAAAGCATTCGTACCTCACCTGGAAAACCTGATCATTTGTCTCAGACTCTCCTGCACCATCGCAGTTGCCTACGAACAAATCGTTAGGTCCCTCCATAGCAATGTCATGGCCAGCTCCGTTTTCTTTCATTACAAGGTGACCTGAAAAAGCCCAGAAGTTTAGTTCAGCCTCCTGCCAAGACATTGCTGCAGGTGTTTTCTTTGCCATTGCAATCTAACAGCAAAGTCCTCAAGAAATCCTTGCCCCTTTATTACTCGCTGCAGAAAAACTTCAGTGTGTTGCTCCAGGAGTATAGTTTAGCCTTTCATATGAGACAATTTGCTTGACTTGTCATTGCACACACAGACACAAAACACATATACACCCTCCCATCATTTTCATCTAAATATTTCCATAAGCACTGAACTAACAACGGTACACATCCAGAGAACACTTGATATTTAAACACATGCCAGCACTGCACACAAATACATAATTCACCTACTTCCATAATCAAAAGACAGAATTTGCATGATACAACTCTATCATGCACAACATCTTGAAGTAAACTGCATTTGTTTTAAAGGGTTATAAAACAACATATAAATGAAATAAAAGTACTATTATTAGTCTACAGCAGTATGCTTTGGGCAGGAAAACACCTAAATTGAAGCAAAATTTGGCATTAATCCAGTGATGAAAGACAAGACAGAGCTACCAGTACTTCAGAGATGTACCTCCTATCCCAAAGAAAGCTTTAAGGAACTCAGTTGCCCACTACAAACCTTCAAGCAAACAGAGAATATTGGACAGTGAATTGCCACATCCACAGGATGATGCTCTCAGGCACACAATACACCCTTTAAAGCAGTGACCAATCCCAAATATTCACAAGCAATGAGACAAAATGACAATTAACTTGGCTCCTACGTTAGAAGTGTACTAATATATTAGACTACACACATAATATGCCCAACTGAATAGAAGAAAACTTAATTCCTGCAGTTTGGGATGAAGGAGAGGGAAAAGTGTTTAGGATTCTTCCCTTCAGTACTTACTTTAAAGACAAGCTGTGTTATATTAGCACATGATTCCTACCAGCTTCTTCTTCACCACACCACGCAAGTAAATTCCTCAAAATCAACCTTCTTGGCTCTGGTATTTCAACCATTTACAGCTTTAGTAAGGAGAATGTTAAAGGCAAGAGAGTAACTTGAAAGGAACCGTACAACTCTGAAAATACAAATTTATGCTGCTTTGCAAAGGCATAAAGGACACAGGCAAAGTAAATCTTCATCTCCTTGGCTTTTGAAGCTGAATACAAACAACATCCTGCTGATACAAACAACATTGAGAAGTTAAGCTGCTCATATGCTCAATATATTAATACTTTAATCTAAAGCAGATTTATTTTTCCATTCAATTTTCAAGTGATGACACTCCAAACCAAGTTGCAAGCGAAGTTACCTCATGCTTACCAAATATTTTGGAGCTTTGGATCTGCGAAAAATTATGAGGTGTTTCAGTTACGATGCCTGAAGCATGTTAGCAGCAAATGAAAAAAAACAGAAAACTAGATTTCATCATCATTCAACCATTTCCTCTCAGTTTGAAGATGTAAAGAAGACATGGCAGTTTTGCTAAAGCAGCACATTTAGTTCTTTGAGATAAACTGAGTTTGTTCCAGAGATACCGATGGCACATACTTTGAGCATGCTGGAACCCAGCAACAGAATGCAAGGACAGCTGTCTTGGGACATATCCTCTATCTATTATGGTTAATAACAAAGCTCGGGGGAAAAAATACAGCAGTAGGGTAAATACATAGTGATATTTATCCAGTTTCTTTTTATAAGCAGCCCAGAAGTGCCTAAAGTTTTATAAAATCAACCAGGCTCTCTGAAAAAGTTCCCCCTAAGGGCATCTGCCACTCTCCAACCACGGCACAAATTCACGGGGGGCACGAATTACATATCAGGGAGGAAATTAGGGCATAGTTGATACTCTTAAGTACAGGAGTTACAATTAGCTTTATATTAACTCGTACCAGGTTTGAGATCTAGCTTATCTCTGTCATGGAAGGGCAGGCAGATGCTGTTAAGGAGAACTGGGGGCTTCCACTTAAGAGGTTTCTCAAGAGATGTTTGTGTAGATAACACCGGTAACTGTAAGATGCACCCTTATCACTTATGCTGACCACGTTAAGATCTTTGAAGTATAGTTAAGAAATAGAGGAGATTCCAGAGTCTCACAAAACAAGAACCAACACCTGCCCACTTCAACAAGTGGAGTCCCCACAACCCGAGTCACCACCGGGGAAAGCCCAGCTGTTCACCAGAGGCCACGAACGACTGTCAAAAAGGTGGGAAAAAATGTACGCGTAACCCGAGCACACCGCAGGTCCTCACACAAGCAGCCTTCTCCCAAAACACAAACTCACTTACAGCTCCTTTCAAAGCCCACCGCGCCTTGGGTTTGCTACTTTCAGCAGGCACTTTACGGTGGGTGTGTCGCTCGACATGCCCAGAAACACAACCCGAGTTGCTCCAAGCAGAGACCGCCACTCCGGCGCCCCTCAGCGCCACACGAGGGGCTGCCCCCGCCGCCCGCCCGGGGCACAGCGCCGAGAGCGCCGCTGAGGGGCGGCCACGGGAGCCCTTCCAGCGCCTGCCAGCGACCCCCGGACGCGCCCCCCGCGCCCCAGCCCTGAGGGGCGCAGAGGGCGCCTCCCCCCTCGGCCCGCGCCCGTCACACCGCTCCGCCGCGCGGCCCCGGGCGGGGTTAGCGGGACAGCCCGGCCCGGTGCCGCCGCGCCGGGGGCAGGTGCCGGGGGCGCGTCCCCCCACCTGGGCTCGGCTCCGCCGCAGCTCTGCCATGCGCGCCGCCGCTCCGCGCACGCGCGCCCGCCCTCGGCACGGAGCGGGGCGGGGGCGCGCGGGGGGCGCCGGGAAGGCGGCGGCGCGCGCGGCGTCTCGGGAGCGCGGCAGGCGCGTGGCCGCGTGGGGCTGAGAGGGGGCTCGTCACGACACGTGGTCGGTGTCGGCGACAGCGGCGACAGCAGCGGCGATGGCGCAGCTCACGGCGCGGTTCCGCACCGAAAACCGCAGGTGAGGGGCCGCCCCTCGCGGGCCGGGGGTGGGTTCGGGGCGCGAGTAACGCGGAGGCGGTAACGGCGCGCTGTGCCCGCAGGTTCGCCGTGGAGGATGTGCCCTTCTCGGTGCCCGCGGCCTCCGAGACCACCGACCTCAGCCAGCTCATCAACAAGCTGCTGGCGGCAGCGCACGGTGGGTACCGCGGCGGGGGCGGCCCCTCGGAGCCCCCCGGTGTCCCCGTGTCCGGCCGGGCCGGGCCGGGCAGCGCCGGTGCCGCCGCAGGACCTCGGGCTGTCACAGTCGGGGCACCCGGGGACCCTCGGCGGGGACGGCGGCAGCTGAGCCCGCCCGGTCCGGCTGTCTGGGCCTGGCTGCCCACAGTTAGGCTCTCCTGGAACTCCGTCTGAAACCCCGCAGGTACCGGGGCTGGGCGGCAGTCCCGGCAGAGATGCTCCAGAGGCTGGGATAGTGTGTGCCCAGCGCCACAGGCTAGGCTGCCACAGCAGATGGGAGTGGAAGCGCTGCCCAAAGCCTGGCACGAGAACTGATGAAACCAAATGTTTGGGTTTTATGAAAGCCTTTGAGAAAAGCTCAGCCCCTCTGTCAGTGCCAGCTGAAATGGGCCTGACTGACTCGAAAGATTTTCTGGGGAAAGACACCTGTGCCATGCTGTTGAAAAATCCCGTGATCTATAAGAAACTGGACCAATGGTATCTTCTTGAGTCTTCTGCAAGTTGCTTTTAACCCATGAACTCGCAAACAACCTTGAATAGAAAGCTAGTGCACAGTGCAGTGCTTCTGCCAAAATGTGGGGCCTGTGTCAACTATGCCATTACAGAGGGAGAAGTGTGAACCAAAAGTTCCTAGGATTTTCATTTTGCTGCCACAAATACAGGGCTCTAGCTGATGGTAACAAAGATGTGGACTAGCAGTGGCAAGACCCATACAGAACAGTATGGAAGCACCACTGGGGTTTGATTACACATAGCTACAGAAAAATTACAATAAGAGGTGAACTTAACTCTTTGAACCCCAACAGCAAATTTTTCATCCTCTGAAATAATCCACTGGGATTCATGGGCTACTCACTTAAAACTGGGAGAAGAAACTAACTGATTTGGTTGGGGTTTTTTTTTTCTGTCATTTTTGGTTGGTTTGGGGGTTTTTGTTTAGTTTTGTTTTGGTCTTTTTTTAACCTCTTCCTGTCTCCTTCTCCTGTACTAGCCACAAAATGATGCTGTTCTTGATGGTATCAAATAAATAGTGACACCTGAACATGGATTTTTCCTAATTTGTTTTAGAGGATCACAAATATGTGGAATTTGATTTCCTTATCAATGGCCAGTTCTTGCGAGTGCCACTGGTCACACACATGGAAATGGAAAATATCTCCACGGTAAGTTATACTCAGTTTCTCCCCTTCTTGGGCAGCAGAACAGACGTAGCCAGTTTACTTCAATCTGCTTTAGGTATTACACTATCATCCTGACTAGGTAGATTTCCTTGCTCGGTTTTACTTCTTTTATGACTTTCCCAGGAGAATTCCATGTATTTTTAAATCCATTCCGAACTGCAAAGTGATTAGAGACTATGGGATTGAGCAGTGCAAGGAACATCGTTACCCATTCTTTTGTCTGTGTACAGTCCAGAGGGAAAATTCTTGTTTTATTCAGTTCATCATTAATATGATTTTGTCTCTTACTTTGGGGGATAATGGGGAAGGTTAATATTACCTCCAGAAAAACGTTGTGAAGTGCTGTAGACACCAGTTTTGTATGGTAAATACAGAAGAGAATTCAAGAAGAGCAAAATTACTTGCTTTTGCTTTCAGCTTGCTATTAATAGTAACTTGATAAAAATATGGAAAGCAATATAATTCCCACTTTTTTTCTAAAGACTTTAGTTCCACTATTGTGGCAAAGGACTTAGATACCGAGATCTTTGCTTTTGTGTATTTGTACCATGCTACAGTTAAATTTTATTGTTATTGATTAAAAAACCCAAAACCTCACTAAATAAGTATTTCTTCTGTGAGCTCAGGAAGAAGTGGTGGAAATAGAGTATGTGGAGAAATATATGGCCCCTCAGCCAGAAGAATGCATCTTCCACGATGACTGGATCAGTTCTGTTCAAGGCACTGAAGAATGGTACCACACTAAGCCAATTCTAAGTTTTGTCTTGCTTATTCCTGTTCCTCCGCAGTGTTAAATGGGTGGAGTTTTTTCCCCTCTTTGCTCTGTTTCTATTTTTTTTAACCTGGCAAGTCAATCAGCTACTTGCTTTTGTAAGCAGTTCACTGACAATAACTATAACACAAGTAGAAAAAAGCCAGTCACTGAACATGAGGTATTGCTAATATAAACAAACAAAACAAATGCTGTTTACTATCCTTTCTCTTAAAGGACAGTGATATTTCCTCATCTCTTTTGCTTAAACCCTTGACTTCCAGTGTGACGCTCATTAGCAACAAATAGAAAGAATAGTGTAACTTTATGCAGAGTTTCTCTTTAAAAAAAGCCAAACAGCCATAATTGTCTTTTTCTACTGTGTTTTCACATTCATTTCCCAGTCAACCAGATGATGTTCATATATTAAGCAATGGTTTGAAAATGCTTTGAGAACCTATAGTAATATACTAGAAACGACAAATTAAATTTTAAATTATGTAAATTATATAAGTGATTTTTCACTTACCAGAATATGCAGTACTCTCACTGCTTTTCTTTTTGGCCTGTACTCCTAGCCCCTCGCTTGTAGGCTCTAATGAAGCTTTGCTCTGTAACAAAAAGATTTTTTTTACTTTTCCAAGCTATTTCTTTTTAAACCAGTTATTGTGCTAATATTTTTCCAAGTTTCTGGTTGAGGCTTTTTTTTCATAAAAACACTGTTGGTCCTAAAGACAATGATGTTTCAAATTCTGTACCCTGTAGGATATTAACTGGCTGCTACGATCAGACTGCTCGAGTCTGGTCTTTGGAAGGAAAATCCATCATGACAATAGCTGGGCATACAGAAGTAGTGAAGGATGTGGCCTGGGTGAAACAAGGTCAGTATATATGTTAGGGGAGTCGTAATACTTTGAGTTACTGGGGGAGAAATGTCAGCATTCCTCAGCCACGAATATTTAATTATCTAAATGCTGTAATTATTTCGGTCTCTGTCAGTAGTGTTAGAAATGAAGTCATGGTGTGGGTAAAATAGTTTTTTAACAGTAATGAATATAATTACTTTAACATGTACCTTGTCTATCCACCTTGCAGTCTTCATTAGTAAATAGTGGTAAATATATTAATTGTACTTGCAGGGTAACGTGATGTAAACTGAAATACATACAAGTTTCTATCCATCTGCTATTTCTTCTCTGATTATAGACTATAAAGACTTTGGAAGGCTGAGTTGGGTGTGAGCATAACTTTTTTCTTCCTCAGACAGTTTATCGTGCCTGTTACTCAGTGCTTCTATGGACCAAACTGTCCTGCTGTGGGAGTGGAACGTGGAGAAAAACAAAGTGAAAGCCCTTCACTGCTGCAGGGGACATGCTGGGAGTGTAGACTCCATAGCTGTGGATTGTACGAAAACCAAAGTGAGTGACTCCGGGAAAGAAACCTTTGTATTTGGGGATGTTAGCAGCCCATATCCCAAAAATCTTCTTTTTGTCCCTGAATAGGTACTTGTCATAATGTTTTTCGGACTGACACACTGATAAGTTTCCAGCCTTGTTATAAAGGTGGTTATTGAGAATTAGGAGTGCTATATCAATGCTAAGCCATAGAATCATAGAATCATTTAGGTTGGAAAACAAGTTAAATGTTTGTTTTAAAGTATATTTTACTTTAAATGCATGTGAATTTTGTGTTATGGTGAGCTATTTTCAAATTTGACCTAAATTTTCACAGTGGTTTTGGTGGGGGAAAAAAACTTCCAGAGTGGTACTCAGAAAAAGTAAGTGGTAAAGAGGTTCTTCCCCTTCATGCAGGAATTCAACACTTGCATCAAAGGTGGAGTTATTGCTCCCAGCTTGACTCAATATCAGACAAGTTAAAGTAAAACCTTTTGGTGCTGAAGGAAATAGATATTTAGTAGATATTTTCCCTACAAAGGAAGGAAAAAGAATAATTTTATCTATGCCAAACACTTGTTTTAGGATCCCAGCACAATTCTTCATGTGTTATAACCATTAGGTAATTTTTCAAGTAGTTCTGTCTTGCAGGGTCTGTCTGGATCAACTTTTAACCAAATATTTTTGTTCATACAGTTCTGCAGTGGATCCTGGGATAAGATGTTAAAGATCTGGTCTGCAGGTAAGATGTAAGCTTGTAAGGCTATATTAAGTTACTGGTTTGGTTAATTACACAATTTCAGGTATGGTTATCCACCTGCATGATATTTGTAGGCACTGTAAATACAGGGTTTTGTTTAATTACTTGCATGGAGATGGAATTCAAAAACTTCTGGCTCATGTCTGCCTGTCTTCTGTCACAGTACCTACAGATGAAGAGGATGAAATGGAAGAAGCAGCAAACAGACCACGGAAGAAGCAGAAAACTGAACAGTTGGGACTAACGAGGGTAAGATGAGCTCCAGGTTTGTCCAGGATTTTTCTTTAGAAGTGTGGCCACACAAAATTTCCCATTGTTAAAAATGGCTGTATGAAAACTTCTGATGCGTTCAATCAGACACATTTTTATTTATTGAAATAATTGATTTTTTGATGATATTCAATCCAATCTGTCACCATTAAATTCTAGACTCCCCTGGCAACCCTCTCTGGCCACACAGAAGCTGTCTCCTCTGTGCTGTGGTCAGATGCTGAAGAAATTTGCAGTGCATCATGGGACCACACCATTAAAATCTGGGATGCTGAGACTGGAGATCTCAAATCTACTTTGGTGAGATCATTATCCTCTGTCTGTAGGTTCAGCTCAAGTCCAGCTCAGAGAAAAAGAAGTTGCACAAAATAGTAGCTCCTCTCTTAGAATTACTGTTTGCTTTTCTGACAGACAGGAAACAAAGTGTTTAATTCTCTCTCCTTCTCACCACTGTGTCGACGTCTGGCATCAGGCAGCACTGACAGACATATTAGGCTATGGGATCCTCGCAGCAAAGGTGAGCTAAAAACATGCATGGTCTCAGAGTTGTTTTTCAAAATCAGAACTTTTTCCTCTTGGGAGACATCTCAAACTGATTTCTGGTCCCTCTGCTTGAAACCAGCCACTTAGGGGCTTTTATTAAATACAAAGATTACATCTGTTTTCTGTAATCTGGTGTAAGACTTCTTTTGTTTCCTTACATAGTAATTTAGAAATCTAACTGAGCTTAGGTTTTGCTTGGTTTTTCTCTTAAACTTACTAATGTTCAACTGTGCAGTTGCAGAACTGAACCTTTTTATTTTGTTTTGTAAGGTTAATACTTAGGTTGGTCAGATCACCATTAAAGTGAAATAGTAGTAACTTAGACATGGTACTCTATATCATAAACAGCTCAGAGAAAAAGAAGTTGCACAAGGAAGTTGCTGACTGCTTTTCTCACTGGATTTTGTATGCAGCTGGCATCTGCTGATGTCTGGGTTTTTTTCCTCCTTTTCTGTTTAGATGGCTCCTTGGTTCTGCTGTCTCTGACTTCTCACACAGGCTGGGTGACATGTGTGAAGTGGTCACCTACCCATGAGCATCAGCTGATCTCTGGTTCTCTGGACAACATTGTGAAGCTTTGGGACACGAGGAGGTAACATAAACCTGCATTTTGTTGTTGTTCAATAACAAAAGCAGTCAGAGACATTGATTAGAATCTCCTGTGGCATCTGTGAGAATCCTCTAGGTTTTGGGAGTCAGGCATATAATAAAAGAGAGAAAAATACTTTTAGACTACTAGGGGGCCTGTGGCTTAATATCTGAGGGGGCTGCATGGTGCTCCAATGGGACTTACCTGGCAGTAACAGCAGCATTTGGTGACATGCAAAAAGCAGCAACCGAGATTAGGAACAGCAAGTGGTCTGCTGACCACTATTCTATTTTAAGGAACAAAATAATTCTCTTTCTAAGAAAAGAACCTAACAGTGTGAAGTTTCACTTGATACGCTTTTCAGATCCTTCATTACAGGTTTCCAAGCAGTGAAATGCTTTGCATTCAGAAGACAGAAATGGCTTTTCTGGAAAATGCACACAGTTGAGCAGCATCCACACATGGAAGAAAGAAACTAAATAATAAACTGTTCCTAAACACTGGTTAAATTTCAGTATTAAGGTAGTTTGCAACTAGATGAAGGACGTTGCTGCTTTGCTCTTTGGGGATGTAGGGGAGGATAATACTAATGTGATCAGCTCTGGGGAAAGCAGTGGAAACATCACAGATGGTAGATATAACTACTTTAAGAAAGTACAGATAATTGCTTGATCACATCTGTTTGATAGCTTTGTGATATTATTTCTTCCAGGGACCAATTCTATTTTCTGTGATTGCTCACGTAATTTCAAACATGTGACTGTAAATACCTGTTTTTTACTAGTTGCAAAGCTCCTCTGTATGACTTGGCTGCTCATGAAGACAAAGTTTTATGTGTGGACTGGACAGAAGCAGGGGTAAGAATCTGAAGAGCAAGTTACTGAATTTATGAGTGGTGGTTAGGATGAGGGCTAAAAGCAGTCATGGAGTGTTATGGTTAAAGAGAGAACAGGAAGTTTGAGTTGTGCTGTGGTTGATAAGCGGGTGTTACTGTCACACGCACTGCAGCACATCCCCACACTCCTGTGCAAAGGAGTGGGGTGGGAGCTGGAGCTCTGTAGCATTAACTCAGTGTTACACTGATATTCCAAACAAGGAGAGCCACGAGAACAGCACTGCACCTCACGGAGAAAATACACGTTCCAGGGCACCATTTTCTGCCACTGAGACTAAAGTGGCAGCATGAAGTGGAAGCTTGTGCATGCCAGTACACGTAGAAGGGGGAAACTATATAATCCTCTATAGGAAACTTACCTGCTACTGTAGTGGTACACGTTTTTAAAATGACCAAAAAACCCCCATTTTGTTGACATCCCAAGATTCTCATTGTGGCTCCTGTTGTCAGTAAAAGTCAGGAAGAACTTTAGCAAAGTTCCTACGAAAACTTTACTTGTAATTTTAAGAGGAGGGTAAGAAACAAAGTTGGTTCTGCACAATGATTCTGGGTTTTAGTCATGCATTAACAGTTCATTATTCATTACTTCTTTTTATGTCTTCAAAGGAAAGAAAAATTGAGTCCTCGACTTGTGTACTTGTTGTGCTTAGTTCTGATATTAATCACAGTTTTCTTCTCTCATCAGTTGTTACTGAGTGGCGGTGCAGACAACAAACTGTATTGCTACAGATACCCAGCTACAGCCACTGATGTTGGGGCATGAAGGTCAACAGCCAGAAGACTTTTTTTTACAAAAAAGGAATTTTTCAGCAGTTGCTCTCTGTTAACATCCCTACACAATCAACATCTGAAGAAATGACGAGTTTGTTGCTCAGAGAGCTGTTCCCGGTTTTATATTGGTAACCTATATCCATATTTGTCACAGAAAAATAGCAAAAAACAAATAGGATTCATGTGAAGCAAAGCAAAGGGAACTTCCTCCCTTTCTGATGGCTTTGAATTAACATCTTCTAAATGACTATTTGTATAGCCCTTTTAATAAGAAGTAAATTGTTGCCGATACTTACAGAAAAACTACTCACTGACTAAATTATTTTTTGAGTTTACCTGTTTTCCCCTGAAAAAAAAATAAAGATCTTATCAACAGTTCATTGGTTTAGTGCATCATTTCAGAAGAAAATCAGATTTCAGCTCTCCTCTCAACAGGGCTGTTGGCAGTTCTTACAAAAGTCCTTAATTGATAAACGCAGGCTTTTTTCTAGGATGAAGATTTGGTATGTTTGCACTGCAAGGGGCTTGATATAAAGGAACTTGACAGATTTACTGGCAGATGAAATATTCCAATTTGTTGGAGCTCATAAATTAGGGCTGTAGATGTCTCTGTAAATGTGCGTGCCTTGTGCCACAGTACATGTTGTGTTGCAGTACAACTAATGCAGTATATCTTGCTTCTAGAAAGCAACAGATGTATTGAAACAAGTGGAGAATCACACAGAGAAGGCAGAAGACTAAGTGATTTGTTCCTAGAAAGAGTGGATACAAGAAGCTGCAATAGCTTTTAGGGTGATAGAGAATAAGTACTATCCAAACATGCTCAGTTTCTCTGCTGGTGGTTTTGCTTTTGGTTCAGCATTAAAATGAAAAAGCTATTCCTGCAGCTTGTTAGATGCCATGTGTGTGATGTTAAACCAGCATATAGTTCAGCAGTGTGGAAAACAAACTTGAATAGCCTCACTAATGTCTTGCCTTTCAATAAATGTAAGACCTGTACAGAACAACTAAGTCAAATGTTTTAATTGCAAGACAATTTTCTTTGAAGAGTGACAGCTCTGACCTTCAGGTTTATAAGATAGACAAGTTCTGAGTAAGGAGTTTTAAGAAATACCAGAACAGCAAAACTGTAGTGAAAATGGCAAGGGTACAGGGGAAGATCTCTGATCCCTTTGGTCTGCAAGTGAAGTACTGCAATTAACAGAATATTAACAAATGCTGCTTACAAGGAATCGGTGTCTTGTCCTCATTATCCATGTGCATGTTCTTAGTACGTGTTTGTCCATTCTAAAGCAATATATGCCATTCATACATTAATATAGCAGCTAATTTTTTTCTTCTTTAACCTTGATTCGTTTAAAACATTGCCTTCTATTTACCCCACAGACTGGAACTTGTAAATAAAGTCTGAATAGCTATTTTGTTTTGTAAACTTACCAAAAATACAAAGCATCTTTTGAGCAGGAACATGCAGCACTCCCTTGTCCTCACTATTAGAGATGTGTATAATTTCACACTACACTTGTGGATATGCCAGCCTATTGTAGCAATCATTGGTCTACTGTTCATAAAAGTTTAAAAATATCTCTAATAATTTTTTAGTATTAAAACAAAAAAGAGTAAAATCCTCCCTCAGTAATCCTTAATACAGTATACCTGACTTTTGGAGGTCTTAACCAAGTAAAGTTTGCAGATGTTTTTAGTGGAAAGCAAGGCAGTGAAGACAGTTAGGAAACTGTTAAATTTCTCTTCAAGATTCCCAGTGACAATTCCATGTAAAGTCTTGAGCTATTTTGTGTATTATGTTTATTACACTCTTTTCAGTTTTTCTTTCAGATAAATTACACCTGAGCATGACTTCTGGAATTACTGTAGTATTTTGCAATCAGAGAGCTGTGGAGCACCTCCAGCCAATTAAGCAGCTGATAAAAATAAATGGATTCCTCTTATATGCATATGTCTAAAGACTCATAAATGTCATAAGGTGACCTTAATATGGTTTCTTGCCTTCCCCAAAAGATTTACAAAATACTTTTTAAAAAGGTCATGTCACTTGAAGTGTTGGCTTAGCTTAGAAAGATTAATATTAATTTAGACTTTAGAAACCCCAGCTGGCATTAGTTGTTTCACTTTCAAACATCAAATCCATTAGATTTACTACACTTATCACCTGTAATAGATACACAGAACGTACCTAGAAAGGTAGGTTTTGATGGACCACAGTTAGAAGCAGGAGCATTTTTACACCTTCCTCTTGTTTGGAAAAGGACTGTGGCAGACAAAGAAACAATAACAAACCATATTAACATGAAGTGATACCAGTGTAAGTACAACATAATTTTTGAATGCATCTGTATTAACTCTGTCCATAAATCATCCTAAAACCTACAAAAATACTTTTTAGACTTAATACTTTTTGACTGGCAGTCCTTTGGATAATCTGTAATCTTATAAAATGTTTTATAAGACTCTTCCCTTCCACGCAGTTCTTTCATTTAAAATAATGATGTGAAATTACAATGGCCAGCCTGAGTTGATTTTAAAACTGCAAAAGAATTGAGTCAAAAACAAACCTGGCAATCCAGAATCAAGGCACTGATGGTGATTCTACTCACAAAAATATTTTTTTTCCTCCCCTAAAAACCATTTCTGCATATTCATAATGCCCTGGTAGGACAATATGAAACAGTAAAGAACTTCTATGTACTCTTAATTTCTTTGAACATACTACAAGTGAGGGGAATAAAGACAATGGTCAATTACTGCAACTGACCTATTTTTTTTAATTGATGGGAAGTAGGGGGTAGGCTCATTTTTGAGAGGCTGTGCAATACACATTGTTCTATTGCAATTTTTTCATTCTGCACTGACCTTCTGGTATAAACTGTTCACTTGACTAGCACACGTAAGCTGCCTCTGCAGTTTCCAAACCCCACCATGCACTGACACGCACATTAAAAGCATTAAGACAAGGGTTCACCACTTGGTCCTTGGTTTAATGTCACACTTGTATTTTCTGTTCATGTGTTTTCTTTTTCCCAGCTGGTTCTTTCAGCTTTCTTCTTGATTTGAGACTTTCATCTTTGCTTCTGGACGGTTGCCACCCCTTTCCTACAGTCCTGGCAGAGCAGGACTGTTTTTTCTCTCTTGTTGGCATTTGGTTTATTTTTTTAATCTCAGTCTTCTCTCAACCAAGAGATTGAATTAAAAACAAGGGGAGAGGAAACCAAATGTTCCAGTGACCTAAACCAGCGTGTGTGGATAATGCCATCCACTGTGGCACCACCCACAAGATCAGCACCATGATCATGAGAATCCCCACCAGGGAAGGGCACATCAGCTCACCCACAGTACAGATCTTCAGCTGGTGCAGCTCTGCCTGTTCCTTTCGACACACAGCCCATAACCCAGTGGTGAGGGTTTTCATTCAGGAAAAAAAAACTTACTGAATTTAAATTAATTTTGTATAAGCTGATAAATTTCCAGTATAAACTTAACATACTCCCCTAGATTTTATCACACATACCTTAGGAAATAGATCTAACCACATATGCTTAAAGCAACTTCTACAATTTAAACAAAAACATTTCAGAGAGATTGGAAGGAAAAACATGTAGAGAAAGTTTGATGAGGACTCCTGAGTTATGAGGTTTTCTCCTGCATTTTCTGACATTTCTGCAGCAGAAAGCACTAGATAGGCACATGCACAGATTCCCCAAAGGAGAAATACATGCTTTAGTTACACTCTCAAGTTGATTTAAGTCTCATTAATCATCAGCTTGTTACTTAAATGTGTAATGGTGGCAGGTTGTGCCCTCTGCACCTCTATATGACAACTAAATGGCTGAGGAACATGGTTTTTCAGAGAGTAAGGCTGAAGATCATGCTCTGACAGGCAGAACTACAACCTACTCTTGATTTCTCACCCAACATCTAAGCAAACAGAATGGCTGTTTCTCTGGTTTAGCACCAACACCAGCACTGCAGTTTCCTGCAGTTGCATCTCTCCTGTGAGCTCAGGTGACAGAAGCTCAGGTGAGAGAAGCACAAGGCTACAGTGAGTTGCACAGACTACTGTCGGCTAACAACAAGTAGTAGTAGTAGTTGCAATTCATACACTAAAAAAAGCCCAATCAAGTTTGAATCACCAATTTTGTTTGATGTAAGCACATTGGCAGAGATCTCAAACTACAGGCAAAACTTGGGTTGAAATTAATTGTTGCAAAAAACAATTTAAATTGTCCTGTAAATTGCGTGAAATGAGTGGCTTTTCAGCTGCCAGTGAGAAGCTGGCTGAGTCTGGTCTAGGAAAGACAGCTGCTCCATCTGGATGAGTCTATCGAGCCATCCAAATCAAGACATGTACAGTATGGAATGCTGAAAATGTAACTCAAACCACAAAAATGTAGATTTCTGTATCAGTTACAATATTCATATTCAAAACTTCAAAATGTCAATTTGCATGTCTGTGCAATTTATTCCATTGGAAAACTAGTAGCCTGTGACCAACAGGGGGTCTCAGCATGAGTTTAAGATACTGTAAAACTAAATAAACATTGCAATAAATGCTCTGTGATTGCTACTGAGAATTTCAGCCTATAATGTATAATTTAAGCAAAGAAATTTCTTCAAATGTTTGAAACCATCTCTGAATGCAAACCAGAACTCACAAAAAATGTATGGAGAAACATGATATGCCAATTATAGCAAAACATCCCAATAATCTAGATTACTTATCCAAAAGAGTCCCTCTCATAACACTTCCTATTGTATATGGTCTATAAATTTAGAATAGAAAAGTTCTGATCTTCAGTCAGACCACAGCTGCTCTAAACTGCATGTGAAAGACAGCTGAAATCACTTGCAAGAGCCTTCAGGAAATGCTCACTGAATTAATTCCTCTCCTTCAACTCTCCCTCTATCCCAATTCTTGAAAAACATTCCCACATGCACGCACAGAGCTATCTCATGGATTTCTGCATACCAGATAGGTCAAAAAATGAGCAGAGGCAAAATACAGAAGAAATATTGGAAATTCAAACAAATTCACCAAAGAATGAAGATGAATATGCAGCAATATCTGATGCAGGGCTGGGTGCCAAATTCAAGATAAACCTAAGGATTTTAAGCAGTCAGTATGAATTGATATGTAAAATATGAATAGATGAAAAAGGCATCATTTTCCTTGCCACTAAAAAGTACTAGTTACTTTCAACAGGGCAGTCTCAATCACTTGTATCATTTGAGGAGTCCAAAATCGAGTATTAGAATTACATTATTGCTTTCTGAAGCTGTTCAACACCAGAGAGGAGGACTTTCTTAAATTCTTCTCCGCTCTAAGTGGTGTCACTACCATATCTGTTCACACATCCCTGCACACACCATTTGGCGGAAACCTCAGCAATTTTGAGTTTACTGCAGTAACCAAAGTGTTACCACAGACTCTGCCAGCCAGGCTGAGAATTCTTTGTCATATAGGACTTGTTTGGGGATTGGGAGGATAACAACACCACACTCTCCTTTTTTAAAGTACGTGCAGCATTGAAGGCTACTGGGTGACATAAATTCCTCATTTGTGTGATGAGCAGGCACACTGCTGATCAAAGAGTGGATGTGGATACACAGAGCCATCTGCTCAAAACATGGACTTCGAACCAAAGTCTGAAAGGCGTGGCATGGGTGTGCATTAGTGGGAAGCGTTGTTCATAATACAGTGGTTGGGATTCACCACAAATGTCTGTTTTCTAATGTCCCCTGTTAACGACAAGACAGTAATTTGTTTTCTAATTCAAAGAGCACAAACTGCCATATCTCTCCCATTCTTTTCCTCTCAGGTTTTGCATCAACTTTAGCCCAGATCTCGGTAAAGTCATGCACACTTGAAAGACCTTTTTCATCTTTAAAAAAAAAAATTAAAAAAAAAAATCAAATTGTCAAAATCTGACAGAATTTCATTGAGTTCCATCAGAGACCTGAATTTGTGTGCTTTTAAGACCACAGTCATCTTTGACTCTTGCATTATTAATTTCAGGGGGGAGATCTTACCTTTCAGCAGGTCTTGGATTGGTAGTTTGATATTTTGGTTACTCAGCATAGGATGAGGTGTTAGAATTCACTGTCAGTAGCTTTTCTATACTTTGAACAGGGATCAAGTATAGTTGGTGTTACACAAAAGACCTTGTTTCCATCTTGTATCAACATGCAAATGGTCCTCTTGATATATCCATAGCATTTAAAAGAACCATAGATTTAACAGTCATAATGTTTTGCCTTTAGGTTTAAGAGTATACAGAGACCCTCAGTAGATATTCTCTGTTGCTTGTCAGAACACAGTACTTCTCTCCTGCAGTTACAACACTAAACAAAATGTTTCCTAGATCTAAACAACACAGGTTTAAACAGGTCCTGGTTTCAGTCACACTGCTGTAATTCCAGAGCATGCCAGTTAAGACAGTGAAGCCTATCAGAATCAATGGACTTGATACAGATTTACAGAGGAGCCTACATGCAGCCTATCTGAACATAATGTACAATGATTAGATCTTATATCTTGATGTAGCTGAAAATTGAGTCAGAATCAGTTTCCAAAAAATCAAATACTCCATGTCAGTGAAGCCTTTTCTAAAAGGAAATAAGATTTGTCTTCATAGTAAGTAAGCTTTGGACAGAATGGTAAGGGGGAGGAGATGATGGTTTTTCTCCCCTTCTAATCCAATCTATTTAAACAGAAGAATCAAAACAACAGATGTTTAATATGATACTGGCGCCACAGAATCCGGCATGAACTCACCAAAGATGAGAAGATGAAGTCCCTACGGTTTCTGTGTTTCAGTTTTACCAGCCTCTACCCTGCTGCAATTTAAATGGGGAAGTCCAGACTGCCATGTTAAAAAGAAGCCATCACTTTTGCAAGGACATATATTCAGACATTCTATTAAAATTACTTTCTAATCTTCCATAAGTCTCAAGAAAAATAACAGAAAAAAATTCCCTTTATAAAATTCCTGGAAACATTACATCACTAGGAATAACTGAACTCCGGGGTTTAAGAAGGCAAAGACATTTAAGCAGAAAACCAGGAAAACCTACCAGATTCAATCACATGGTAAAATATTCACATTCCTCTTCCCTTGTAATATGCCTATATATTCCTTAGCCATTTTTTCTTCCCATTCATTTTTCTCCCCTATCATTTCACCATTGTTCCACATGAATTCTGATATGGACATTAGTGACTCATTTTTAAATAACTGTTCCTCCAACTCCAGGTACACCACATCTAACTGCACACATTGTCAAAACCTGAAGGTCTTTCATGTACCTTATCAGCTTGACCAATATGCTGGTTCTGCCACCCCCAGAGGACTCATGACAAAAAACAGTCAATACATCGGAATCACCACACATTTAATTTTTCAATTACTTCTTTTTCATAGCCATAGCTGAGGAAGAAAATAAGCTAGGGCTCTTACTAATGTTCCAGGCAGATCAGAATGCAAGTGAAGCTGGAAAAATGACAGATGTCAGGGGAAAGGTTCTTAATTTCTTTTTTTTCTTAGTCCCCGTTCACTCCACTGAATGCACTGCTGTCAATTCAGCTGAAGGTACAATTGCAAGCACATGGTGCAGAGGTATTCAGAGGGACATTGTCAAAAGCAAAAGCCGTTTCATACTTCAAGAGAAAACCACTTTGCTAAACTCTGGTGCACATAAAGTACAGGCCAGCAGGTGTTGAAGATCTGGGGATAAATGGGAGCTCTACACCTCTCTTCCCTGCCATTCAATCAGTTCAAGCTGTGTGCCTGCTCTGTGTCTTTCCCACACATCCCTCTGCTGTTCAGACTGGGCTACACGACCACCTCAGATTTCTAATATAAGCCCATTCAGAGATACATTAAATCCAAAACTTCAGCCTGATAGGCTAACACTTGGCAAAGCCCTGTGCAGTTCTGTAGGGGGAATCTTACTGCTCAAGTGCCTGAGCAACAACAAGCAACAGCACTCCAGCTGCTATTGGACATTTTCAGTCAACATATTGAAGGTGAGTTCAGTGCAACTGTTGGGCAGATAGATACCTTGTTATCAAAACCAGATCCTTCACCCACTTGTGTGCTGGCAAGAGCAGAGGAGTCATTATTACTGTATGACACTTTAATTCTATTTATATTGAGAATGCTGGGAATTCCAATTTAAAAAAAAAAAAAAAGGGCATTGCCTAAGTTGGGCATTTGCAGTGTTCTAATGCACCGTTGCCCATGAGCATGACAACAGGTTCCTGTTATTGCTGTAAATACAGGGTTGCATTTATGGAACATGCACCTCTGGTACTTCTACATTGTGGGACATAAAATGGCAGAAAATCAACTTTATGTACTGTCTTTTAGCTCAGCATTTGTTACTGTTCTCGCCCTGTCATAAGAAGGCAATGAGGGGCAGCCTGTGTGTGAATGCTGAAAAACATGAAGGCTAAAGTTTAAATTCTGACTATGCTGTAGTTACAATCAGTCCACTTATCCCATGTTTCCCCAGAACATTCTGCTCACTTGGGCTTATATATTTTTACTATTTATACTTGTTTTACCTTCACACTGGCCTTTTTTTCCACCTTTAGCAGGAGCTACCAACATTCAGCCATAAAAACTACAGTATTTGATGTCCTCTGAAGCAAGTCTGCACAGAATACAGAGAAGCAATGCTGTAGATGAAAGATGAATCCCACAAGCTGTATCCTGACAACTGCAAACAAAATGGGGAATTCCAAAAAGTAAACATTCACTCATCCATACAAGTACTGTCTACTCCAGGGGAAGTACTGACTGCCAGCAAGTTCACCAGGACTTAAGTGGATGCAAAGACATGTCATCAGTAGCTAAAAAACATACTAAGATATCTATTGTATCTCATGAGTGAGCTCAGAAAACAAAATCAAAAGAATCCCCTCCACACCTGGAGAAGAAAACCCTATTGTTCTCCATATTTGTTATTAAAACAGAAGAATGTGCTTAGCACCACGAACCAGTCACCATAAGAGGAACCTTGCAACAATGTCTACTCATGTAGACACTTGCCTTTCAGAAGTCTCTCTTCCATTTTCTGTCTCTCCAGCAGTTGCTCTTTTAAGAGCTTTCTCTGAGCAAACAAAGGGTGAAGAAGAACTTAGCTCTGTTTTCTGCCTGAACCACTCTCCTCCGGGATGACAGTGTAGTTATGTGCTAAGTGCGCAGTTAAAACTCTAAAATAAAACGAATCAAAGTCACAATTGCACATCTACTGCCAGGTTACTGTACATTACCTGCATTCTTCAGTTGGTTTCACTCCCCAAAGTGAGGAGGTTACATTTACCATTCAGTATTTCTACACTTTTCTCCAACAGATGGTCAGTTGCTCTGGAATAAACGTGATCATATCATACAGGCACAAAAAAACCTCACAACAATAGAAATCTGTAGGACTGGGACATATTCTAAGTTATTTTAAATTTATAGATTCTCTAATCAGAAACTGCTGCAGGTATAATAAGAGTCAGATTGATCTCCTTTTGCATCTTCCAATTTTCATAGGTTTAGACCCAGATGAAAGTAAGGGTTACCAAGTCAGAGTCTGAGAAGCTGAAGGAGCACCTATCAGAAGGTGAACCTGCTTGAAGGCAGCCCCCGTACCTGTTGTCACATTCCCTGTCAGTCTGTCAGGTATCTGCCATTTCCAGATCCCTCCTGCTCATCTGCCTTCCCCCAGTCCCCCACAACTGAGCACGCAGCTTGCCATGGTAGGTCAGCACCTGATGCCTTTGTCTGCCTGCTGGAATGACCACTCCTGAACAGCAGTCTTGCACAGTTTACTCGCTTTTTTCAATGAGAGAGAACAAAGTTACAAAGTAACTTAGAGTTTTTAAAATTTCAACGTAAAAAATAAAATCTGAAGAACTCTGCAAAGACTTCTGGGAAGCAACATAAATCCTAATTCCTTGTCTTTCTACAAGCAAGAGATTCTGTGCTCATTTGTCCTTGAATATTCCAATTATCCTTGTATCAAAAAATCACATGCACAAGAATCTGGACATGAGAAGTGCATGCTCAGTGGTGAGTTTTCCAATTTTAGAATATGCAAAGCTTTATGAAGAAATGACTAGGAGTAGATTGTGTTTTCCAAGCCTGAGATATCTCATATTTTTTTTTATTGAGGTTAATCAAAGAGGAAGCCAATTGTTTGAGATCCACATACTGTAAAACCAGTTAAACAACAATGCAAATAGCAGCCAGCTTTAAATTTGTTAAATGAATTCTTTGTCTCCCTTAGTAACCTTTCTGTGATTCTGCAAAATAGCTCAGCTCATATCCAAAGTCCCTGAACAGCCTGTGGACTTCTATCCACATCATTCTGTTGCAAGGAGGTAAATTTCTTTCATGCTAAGACAGTGGCTTTCCTACAGATGCAAAGTTTAAGAAAAGGAAAATGGTCATTTAAACTAAACAGCTGAAATGCATTCAGCATATTCAAGGTCATTTGCCAATCTATACTGAAGTACGAAACATTTATTCTCCTTCTCCCTCACTTTTTCCTCTTTTAAATCTCTTTGGCCATATTGTATACTAAAATTCCATCTATAAAACTATTTTTATAGAATTAGGAAAAGAAACCTGATGAAATCAGGACATGGCTACAGAGCATTGTAACTTATAAATGGAATCTTCTTGTTAAGTGTGACCAAAATTTTGGCATATTCTCATCTTCCTGGGGAAATATAAACAGTCCCAGTGCAATGAAGTATAACCAGAATTTCGGTAACAGTTTCTAAACACATTATTGAAACTATTTTTACAAGTAGATACTTGAGAGAACACTATCATTACACATCTTGCACTGGAAGAATCAATAAATTGTAGAGATGGAACAATAGGTCAATGTGTTCCTTCTTTCTTGAGAAAGATTTTTTCCTAGACATTACAGAAGTCTCCCTTAAGCAACCCCACTGAAGAATGTGGAGAGAAGAAAGATGACATTTCCAGAAATACTAGTAAGCAACAAGCACAAAAAAATAAACTGCAATCCAGAAGAATCATAAACATTCTGTACATGTTTTATTAGAAAGAAAATAGCTGCTTCCCAAAATTCTTGAAAAAAACCCCCACAACTAAAAAAAGACTAATTTCAAATCTTCTCCTTCAGCTTGCAGTCTTTAGTTTAATTTTTTGTTCACCTTTTTTATAAGAGTATAAGTATCTTATTTCACATTACAACAGTTTTAAATTTCAGTGTTCCTGGTACTATTACGTCATGTGTGTAAATGATGGCATGTTCATTACTTAATATCTACTGAACTAAAAAAAACAGTTACATAGCTTCCTAGTAGTTATTCTTCCTTGATATCAGCACAGCTATTTCCACTAAAGCAGTTGGTGTTGGCCAAAAACAAAACCAGCATGGAAGAGATACAGGTTCTTCTCTGTACAGCAGGTAGATCACCAAGACTTCAACATAACCTGCATCACAAGCACACTCCAATCTATTTGTTCTTACTCTGTTCAGGTGAACCTCATTAAATAAAATTTTGTCACAACAGACACTGGAGTAGGTAGGACACACAAGTGCACAGCATTTGACATAAAATCTCAGCAGTTAACACACTTGCCTTAGCAGACAAAGCCATACCAGAAGCACACTGAGCAGTCCATTTGTCCGTTTACACACATCACTAGCTACCTGAGCCTTCTTGGTTCCCTTGTGCCCGGACCCATCCCATCCCATAGGTGGGTGGGAAGGAAGGAACTTGCTTTCAAGAGTGAATTTCATCCTCATACAGTACAGCAGATTAGCAGAGAAAGAAATGTTGCCACATGTGATCAGATACATGTCACATGACACAGGTCAGCATGGCAACTTTCTGATGCAGAGAGTTCCCTCATGGAGCAAGTTGTTTTCACACCAATGAGACAGAGAAGAGAGACCAGCAGCATCAGGCCCTCTATTCTACAAACATCTTCAAGGCCTCAGCAGGCCAAGCTACTGAAGCAGGCAGAGGACAGAGAAGCTACAGTCAAGTGAGATCTTTGCAAAATGTGTGCCCAGACTGTTGTATCTATTAAAATGCAGACCAAATGGATTGAAATACCCATTTAGACAAAGGAGAAGCAGCTTTATTATCATATACTTTCTTTAACTTTTTTAGAAAACACATATTTTACAGGGTGTCTAATCTTTTACCTGGCTAACTGAACTCCAAGGAGCAAGAAAGTCAAAACCAAAGTTACTAAACACTTGAGAAGCACCTAAGATAGTTTTTCTAGAGAGTTGAATACTACATTTTAAGGTCCAGGTCCAGTGACATGCTAAAGAATGATTGCAGTGTATCTTGGGCCACCTCACCCAAAATGCCCTCTATACACAGAACTGCAAGCCCATGACTTATTGCTCGTCCTCTCTCCAAGTGCAACTCCAACCCTCGGTTTTTGTCCTTTCAGGGGACAGCTGCATCTCAGAGGTGACCACCCCAACACCAGCGATGGAGCAGTGGGTTAGAGCTGGCACACACAAGAAATTGGCTCTGTTTTGGATCCCCATTTGGGAGGAAGGCAAAGAAAACAGTTTTGTTTTTATTCAGATTTCAATAGCAGCTGTCGGAAAGCTGCTCAGCAGTTTGGAATGTCAGAAGTAGTCCCTTTGGAGCTGGATTACAGGGAGATGGAGACAGCCAAGAGCACTAAGCAGATAGCTGTGTAACCATGGAGTAAAACTTACTGCATATTCACAGATACAAAGAACCTTACTCTCTCTGTCACATATAGCTCACTCTCAAATCTTGCAAGCAAGGCCTAAACTAAACCTTTTCTTTAGGCTTGTCTAATCTGCTTTCACTAAATAACTGTATAAAACATGTATTGGTACAACAACTCTAAAAATAAATCTGCCAGTCTTACTGGAGGGGAAGCTACAATGTCTGCAAGCCAACAAAAATAACAATTTTTCATTCTACTCAAAGTTCAGGAAAAATATTCTTGTTTGCCAAATAAAAAAACCGACAAAACTGATGGGAACGGAAAATATTTTCATGCTGAAAGAGGATATTACAAACAATGGAGACTCAAAGTCAAATCTCTGGTTATCCTTTTTAAAGGAACTTTCTGAAATAAAACACCCAATTTTTGCAAGAATGATGTAACCTTTAAACAATACTACTCCAAATACTTTGTCATCTAACTTTTATGTAATTATTTCTTTAACAAATAATGATGGAGCTGACCCACCCGATGCATACACATTTCTTTGGGGATTTCTTCTGGCCTCCTGGCTTTAATTTTCAGCCCTTCTGGCAGTACTGAAAAAACTGAAAGAGAGCTGAAAAATCTCAGGCCTACTTTTATTTCAGGAGTTATTCCAGACGTTCAGAAGACAGAAATTCCATGAATTTCCAATGTGTGGATAAGCACATCTGATGATTCTCAGACTTAAGCCCAGAAAATGATTTTAAAAAATTATTAAAAAAAATAAAATTGCCTATAATACCTGTACTCAAAATTACTTTTTGACATATCTATTATTCTTCAAAAGAGATGGTAGGTAGAGCAGCTCTTCCATGAGCTCAGTTTAAATATATACCTTAGGGCTAATGAAGACAGCAACTAGAAGTACCTGAGAAGGATCATTATTTTGAGGTAATTTTGCTTGTTCAGCCTGAAGAAGAGGAGGCTGAGGGGAGACCTCATTGCAGTTACAATTTCCTTGTGAAGGGAAGAGGAGGGGCAGGCACTGATCTCTTCTCTGTGATGACCAGCGACAGCAACCAAGGAAATGGCATAAAGATAAGCCAGGGGAGGTTTAGGTTGGGTATTAAGAAAAGGTTCTTCACCCAGAGGGTGGCTGGGCACTGGAACAGGCTCCCCAGGGAAGTGGTCACAGCACCAAGCCTGACAGAGTTCAAGAAGCACTTGGACAGTGCTCTCAGACACATGGTGTGACTCTGGGGGATGATCCTGTGCAGGGCCAGGAGTTGGACTTCAGTAAACCTTGTGTGTCCCTTCCAACTCAGGATATTCTAAGATTCTATATAAACAACTATTCCCCCCCTCTAGCTGAGATGGTTTGAAAAACCCAACCATTCTGTACTGAAACATGTTAACATCATTAACATTTTCCACCCACAGCTCTGCAAGAGGAAGAGGAGGGGGGAGTGTTTCAACCTGCAAGACCGAGTCACCCAACCTAAGATGTCAGCATACATATTCAAATGCTTTCCAGTCACAGGCACATGCACAATAATCTTCTGCAAAAGAGAGGAAAAGCTGGCTAATTAAGGCATCAGCCACACCCAATGTCAGGATGAGTCAAGTCAACTATGGCTTTAGAAGTTCCAATACAGCTACAGAGAGGAAAAACTTTGCTCTGCCCTCTGTATAGCGGCCAACAAGCTTCTTCTATGCCACTTGCAGAATCAGTTACTCCAAAGTATGAAAAAATTTCCAAAGTCCCTGGACTTTCAAATGGGAACATGCACTCGTTTAAGAAATGTCAATTGAAATCAAGCAGCAACCAAATGAAAACTTCATTACTTATAGAAATTAATTTTTCTTCTTGAAAGTAGGTTATGAAACAGTTATCTGAATAAGTTTACACATAAAGACATTGCATCCCACTGTCCTACTTTACACACATTGCTCAGTTTTGCAGGAGTAAAGACAATTAGAAAACCAAAGGAAGAGAAGCAAAATTCTGTTGTATTGGCAACTAGAAAATTGAAAGAATACAAGTAGTCAATTCTCTATATTTCCTAATAATAGTCCAGAAATCTGGATCCCTTGTGAAGTCCTGATTCTTTCAGCATTGAAGAGATCAGTGAAAATACATTTTTAAGTGTATTACAAATACAGAACCAGTGTTCCTTAAATCTGTATCACTACTTCAGCCAAAAGCACAAAAAAGAAACACCATCTCTAAGTCTTACAATAATCGTAAGTCTTGTAGAACATGTTTTGAAATGTGAAATATGTAATGTTCAGCACTATACTAAAATCAGAAAAGGATAATAGCTGATGCAGTTAATAATATCTACTGGGACATTATTTCCTTAAGTTGCTCAAAGGAAAGACAAAATCCAAACAACTGGAAAAAGCAGTTTATGATAATTTAGCCACCACAGTGTAGCCTTTGTCTTTTACTGAATCAAATAGCTCATATTTTACAGTATCCTAAGTTAGTAGTTGACATCCAATTAATTACTTCCCAAAAAGTTATCCGCAAAAGTAATAACAACATCTGAGTTTCCAAGGGAAAAATAAATCAACATGTGACCTCTAGTCCTATTGTCCTTTTAAGTTCCCACTATATATGAGAAGCTACCACAAATTAATTTTTCTCTCTTTCAGAGGTCAACCATGTTTTGCATTTCCAAGGGAAAGCACTACACTGCAGTGTGAGACAGCAGCACTACACTGCTGGCACGGGGGGAGAATTTTTTCTGTACTTCGCACACTCTTAAGTTCCACCACTGCCAGAAAACGTGCCAGTAAGAGAAGGGAAAAAAGTAACACAAACACTCTTATCACACAGTATTTGACACTGGTTGTACTTAGTCTCACGTAGCGAACTCGTGATGAGGGATAGAGAAAAGGTTTAAGCAGATTGTGTACTAAACTGAATTATGAAATATTTTTTGGTACGAAACACCGAGAGTTTCTACTTCATTAAGTCCCTAATTCTAGCGGATCTGTAACGTACTTTCATTTGCATTCAACTTGTGAAGCAACTCAATCTCCCACTTCATTGCATGCACCGATCCATTCAAGTTAGGCCAGCATTTCCAGTCTTTTTGAGACAAGAAAATACTTCAGTTACTATTTGTTTGCCTACAGAAATATCCTGAGGTCAATTTAAATATTTTATTATTTAAAAAGGTCTTACTGGATTTAACAAAAAACATTTTTTTCTAGCTGTTTAGAATATGAACAAAACTGTATCACCACGGGTCAGGTCTTTTGCAGATCTGGATCTCCTTTCAAATCGAGACGCCACTGGATATTCAGCAGATGAACTGTTTGATCTTTAGATAGTTATACTATGGGCAAACATTTAGAGTGGTCTTTAAAAAAAGACTAATTTCATTTTACCATTATAAAGAGAGTTTACCTTCCTGCTAAAAATATATACACCATCATCTGGCATAATGGACAAGGAGAACACCGTTAAAGGATCCTACTATGAGTTTTGAGAGAAAAATCAGTCTCTAACACCTTGGGTTTGGGACATTTTGGAGCTGTTTGAAAGCCTATTAAGCTGGTATGGTTCAATGCAGATAGGATTTGATTTCTGATGCATCAGAGAGGGGAAAAAAAAGGCGGGGACGGAAACTAGATCTATCTAATTATTTCTTATCCCATGGTCTTCTAAAAATAAAATCCCTGGGGTTATCAGGCAAATACTAGTTCCAGGAAAATACTCCAGGGCATACAAAGGATTCTTTTTAATTGTTTTATCTTCAAGGAAATCACATACTTACGACTCACACCTCTGAGACAGCACAACTGTATTTGGGACATAAAAGTGGATATGAGGATGATATAATTTCCCAATCCTGAAGAAGCCATGACTTTTCATTTTTCATAGAATCATGGAATGGCTTGGGTTGGAAGGGATCTTAAAGATCACCTGGTTCCAACCCCCTGCCATGGGCAAGGACACCTTTCACTAGACCAGGCTGCCCAAACTGGCCTTGAACACCTCCTGGGATGGGACATAAAACAAATTCTCTGGACACTTTGAAAGCTTTAGAATTGTTCTGCTGGCTATCTGCAATTTCACAGGACCTTTTTTGGCAATAAAGGTGAGACTGAGCACAGGTTCTGTGCTGTTTCTATTGCTGTTAGAAATACAGATCCGGTATGCCAAAAATGAGGGCGCTTGGGACTCTCACAGTTGAAATCTTGATATTGCCAAAGAAACACACAAAACACCTGCCCAGATTAGGCCAGGAGGCAGCCCTTTCATGAATTTGCTCATGAGATGAGATTGATCAATCTCTGCCTTAACTTGCAAATAACTTCTTGCAGCACCAAAACCAGTATCAACCCTCTCTGGGTTCCAGTAAGCCCTGGACCATGGAGAATTACACTGCAGGACACAGTTAGAACATTTTTTTTTGTTTATGCAGACTTTAGCAGTTCTTGCATTTCTGACTGCACAGCAATGGGTTTCTGAAGTTATTTTGACAGGGGTTGTGGCTCTAAAAAGAGATTCCTGGCACGACAGAGGGTAGTACAAAAGAAAAGGACAGACAGGTAGGCAATAGAGCTTTAAACAAGCAATGCAACTGAAGACACATTTGTGAAACTATAGTTTTTGAATAGCAGCATTTGATGCTGTCCAGAGATTGCAGCTTAAGACCAAAATCAACTCATATTGTGACTTCTGATCTAAGTGCCCTGTCACTTTGCATGTATTTGGCTTACCATGTGGATGGATATTGGTGATTTGGGATGGCAGCTGCTACACAAGGACAGCCCCTTGCAGTTTTAATTTAAGAAATTTGTTGGAACTTAGTAAACAGATCCCAGAAACCTGAAGGTCAACTTTATGGGCCAAAGACATGGCTTACAACTTGAATCACGTGTCATTACAAAAAGATAATTTTCTGTGTGAGGAAAGGGAATTGTTCCATACAAACTTCTTAATGGAGGATTAAATATCTACAATTCACAAAAGGATGAGAATGTTAGAAACAAACAAACAAACAAAAACCCAAAACCACTACCCTAGAACAACCCTCTCTATTTAAACAGAAAACGGAAACAAAAACTTCATCTCAAGAGAGAAGTAACTCATAATTACCTGACTGCTCAGCTTAGTTTGTGGTTTCCCAGCTCATGTTAAATGTTTTCTGATGTTAACTGCAGCAAATACAGGTAATTTTGCAAAACTGTAAATGTAAACCAAATTCTATCGTAGCCCTTCATATACACTGCACAGTACTTGAATATATCTTGCAGCTGAACAGTGCTTCTATGAATTCTGTCAACAGAAGAATATTTTAAAGACATGATTAAAATCTTGCAAAAGCCACACAAAAAATATTTGGGCTAGGCCAAAGGATGTAGCCTCTTTGTTAATTTGGCCAGTACAAGAGTTGTAGGTCAAGTTCTGCCCTAACTTATAATTAACTTCAGAGATTTGGAAAGATGAAGTGCAAACAGAACAGATTCTCACCTCCTGCCTGCCTGACACACACAGCCAGATGAATTCTGGCAGTGCTCACTGTTCACAAACTTGCAGTGGACACTCACTGCCACAAAACAGAGAAACCTCCCTAACAGCCATTTCCATCACCAGCGAAATTGGAGTTTACAGTGAAACAGGGTTTACAATGGGCACCTACACATCTGTAGTTGGAAAAGGCATCCACAACAAACTGTGCAGTTTCTTAATCAACAGCTTAATCACAGCAGTTACACACTCATGCTTATAAGTACAGGAATTAATGAACAGTGTTCTACTTTACTTGCAGTAATTAGGTTTTAATCTACTACTGATTTTTTCTTTACTATAAGCAATGTCACCACAATGTGAAATTTCTATTCATCACAGACATGTTCCTACACGAATACAAGCATCAGTCACAGGGCCATGGCCTGGGTTATGCAAAACAGTTCTGTAAACAGACAGTGCAGGAGGAGGCAAACAAGGCTTGTTTGGCAGGAATAAGACTTGAAAAAAGGGTACATGCAATGGTGATGAATCCAGTCTATTTTAAGTGTGGGAGAACTTCACCTGAATTTTCTCCTCCATCATATTTTAACTTAAGTCTGCACTATACAGCACTTAACCAATACATGTCTGGCAGCTGAACAGTGCTTCTGTAAATGCAGTATACAGAAGAAATAATTTTAAAAAGTAGCATCTGAAAAGTCTCAAAGTCTGGGAGATGACCATCTTATACAATTTCCAAATGCTGGCTGGAGAGCCAAGAGGACAACAAGGGAATATGATAAGAAGCCTTAGCTGACAACTTCTATACTAATTTGCTACACAGTCAGACCTAACTGTAAGAAATAAAACTGAGATACCTGAGAAATCCTCCTAGCCAGTCTCCTGCCTGGCTACCTCTCTCAGAATCTGAAGAAACAAAATGAGCCGCTGTTTATGAGCAGTTATGTTCCTCAGTTCATGAAAACAATGAATCAAGAATCAGAAAACTGTCATTGCTCACCCCAGAGTTACTCTTTCAGTTCTCTTTGTCTTCAGAAATTATCCTCATTGGCTTCCTAATGTGTCTCGCAGTTTATCTGTATGTAATACAAGGTGTAAAGATATTTTAAACACCAGACATATTTACAGTAAAACCACCCTCCCATAAACAAAACCATAAACACTAGATTTGTAGTCAGTGGTGAAGAAATAGTTTAATGGAGAATGTGATCAGAGCCTATTTAATAAAGAAACAGGTCCTGTTCACCTGGAGGGAGATAGGCAAACATACACAGTCAACTGAACAGGTGAAAAAGAATAAAATGTGAGAAAGCATCAAATACAGAAAAGACCCTTGTATTCTGCTCCACTCAACAGCTGTGGACTGCCCTTTTACGTTTCAATCAAGTGGTTTCTGAGTTAGGCATAAATTGACCCAGAGACTCTGGTTGTGAAATGACACTACTGGGAGCTTGATACTGATGTCACATTTATGGGCTCAAGCTTTTCCACTGATGGAAAAGCACAAGACATTCTTGCTTTCAGGGGTACACACTAGTAATCCATCAATTCCTCAGGATGCCTCTTGAGGAATCTTTTCCAAGGCAAATCTTCCACTCCATTCTGGAATAAAATATAGCTGATTTTCCAGAAGAGGAATTGCTCCAACCTTTAAGACAAATTAGACTTAAATTTAATATAAGACCTAGCAAGTAACCATAATTTATCTAGTTCACTACTTCTAGTTTAAAGGAGTTCTGGCTCCAAATTCTGCTCATGAAGATGCTTGTTTTGAGTGCACAGAAACATGTAGAACATGAGACTATTTCAATAATCCCAGGGAGGTTTCAGCAGTTGCATTCTACTGAACAGCAGTATGAACCTACCAGCAGGAATCCAGGGTTTTTTCCTCAGTCCTGTTCTCATACCTTCACTCCCAGAACACCTGCTGAATCCTTCTGTTCCCAAAGCCTAGGACTTGTGGCATCTTCCCCTAATAGTGGAATTGTAGAGTGCTCAGGAACTGACCAAACGTTCTGCAGATGAAGACAGGGAAAGGAGCTTTCAGGGTTGTTCTGAGGATGCTCTGGAGGAATAAGGGTATGAGTTGAACAAAGATTTCACCCCGATGAATTTCCTCCAAAAGGGTTAAAAGTGCTTATTTTATTTGAAGTAAATGCCTACTACCCTCAGGGTAAATGCTCAGGCAAATCTTCAGGCTGTCAGAACACAAAAACCGCTCGCTACTAAAAATAAATCCAAGATTAGCCCACAGCTCGAAGTGACAACTTTTTATTTTAGGCAAAAAAAAATAAATGCCAAAAACATTCCGCTATTGCAGTTTGTAAAATTTTCACTGTTTTCAGTAGAAACAGTTCACAAGTCAGAACGCAATATTCAAATAACATTGTGCAAAATTGTACTGGCATAACTACACATAGCAAAAAGACTAGTGTAAATCAAGAATTCCATTGAAATTAGTTGAGCTGCTCCAGTTTTACAACAGTGTACATCACCTCAGAATAGGCCCTTTTTTTGCAGAACATCCCTGGAATTCCTCTTGCTTACAAAAATTGCTTTACATGCAACAAGTAACAACATATGCAAGAACATCTCCACAAGTTATCACAGTGTAACAGAGGAAAACATATCAGCCAATTTCATACAAAGGCAAATCTAATGGCAGTTTTGAACATCCCTTGACTGCTACCCTCAAAAATTGCACATTTCAGTAAATGAAATAATTTAGAATGAAGCCAAGCTATGTTCTTACCTATCAGTACATTGACAATTAGGACGGACCATGTGTTCAGAAGGGGTTTGTTTTCTTTTTTTTTAACTTATTAGATTTTCCAAAGAGATTTGTTTCACAAGAAGTTAACTTGCAGTGTTATCAGGCCAAGTCCTCTTCTGCTATTCAGATAGACCTGTCAACACTACAGAAGTCTCTGTAGTCAAATACAAATCCCAATGAAGAACTATGAAACAAAGACCACACCTTCAGTATTTGGTGATGACATGCAACAAAATAAAGCAAGCAGTAACAGGACTCCATTAACACTCGGAGCATTCAGAAAGAGACTGTTGTGGTTCAGTTGGAGTACAGGACCAGAATTTCACAAAACACTTGTGAACAGTTAACATCCTCTCCCCACTTGACTTGACGCACACAGTAACAGTTTCAAAACAATGCACCCTAGGTCATTCTTTGTATAAACAAAACTCTAAGAGCAGAACTGAGTTTCAGAGTTCTGAATGCTCACAATGCCACATCAAGAAAATACACAGGTACATCTTGCAATGAGTGGTCATTTTGTTTTCCTGTATACCCATATTTAGAAAAATAATTCCATAAGAACCCTTTGATTACAATAAAACCAGTTGTTCCCCAGTGTTTTTCACCTCCCTAGGTTAGGAAGGACACACCTTCTATTGCCTTTTCTAAGAGCCAATATTTTTGTTTTAATACATACCAAGCTGGTTTGAGTCTAAACCACAATGACATCTTTTAACTATGACATTTTATGAAGGGCATACACTTAAACTATGGAATTATATGAAGAAGCACAGTCCTGATATTCTCAAGTGTTTGGTGCTTTTATGTCTTCTTTGCAGGCTATATTAACCTCACGAGAGCAAGAAATAAAAATGCACAACCTCTGCTTTGGAGATACGTGTAAGGGTGCATCAGTTCTACAAGAGAACAGGTCTGCAAGTCTGTACATAGGAAAAAAATAATAAAAGGTTCTCATAAATACCAGCCCTGCCTCAAACCATACAGACAAAAGCAGCAGACCTATGCAGACTGTATGTGTGTGTGCACACAGTGAGTCAAATGGAAATCCAGACACCCCAGAAGCCACCCTGCAGAAATGATCTCTGTAACTGAAAGTTTCTGGTGACTTCCTATGCATCCTCCTTTGCCCCCTCGCTTCATGGAGAAGTTGTCAGGTACTCAGCAAGAAAACATTCAGCAAAGAAATATGGACATCTCTGGCACCCAGTTACTGGGAAGACATTGGGCAGCATTTCAGAGATGGCAGGGAGAGAACAGATAGAACTCCAGCAAGGAATTATTGCTGTAACACTGAATTCTATCAAACTCAATAAGCAACAATAAGTTAGGCCCGAGGCAGAAGAAAGGTTAATGGATATGACTTTGTTTTCTTCTTCCCAAAAGGCTCAGCTTCAGTGTTTTCCAAAAGTCTCAGACTCTGAATTCCAGGAAATTGTATTTTAGAACAAATCAAAAAATAGCCCTGAGACTAAACACACTTTTAAAGAGTTGCTATTGCTTCATGTAAGTCAAACACAGCAAGCATTTACTTCCACAGTATGCAATATTTAATTTTCACTCCCTTTTTTCCTCACTTGGGATATGTACCCGAAACCAAGAATTTCTTTCCAAGATGTATGTACTCAAGCATTATCTGTTACTTTTCCAAGAACTTAAATGCTACAGGATTATGGCACCAAGCAAGTAAAGAATAGCTGATGCAGGTCAAACTTCAACAAAGAAGTCCTCTTCCCTCGTGCCTTGAGTTTTTGAAAAAAGGATTCCAATAATCATAGCTGTCACCACGGACTTCGTTACAATGAACTCCTTCCTTGTGACTTAAGTAGAATTTATAACTGGAGTATCATCATCTAGTATATCTCAAAATCAACTGTCACTCTTACTGAACACTGCTACCAGCCTTTAAGTGTGACTAGAAGTGTAAAATACCAAGAAAACAAGAATATCAAGTGTGTCAAGTTGTGCATAAAAATAGACCTTGACTTTTTCTTAAGCTAAAAACTAGGCAATCAAGGAACTGACTAGGTCTATGCATAGTTAGGATTTTAAGTATGCCAAAAGAATTTAGACTCTTTCAGTAAAACTCTGCTTGAGCAATGCAAGGTCAGCTCCTCCAAAAAATGGATATCCCACTCTATACATAAAAGAATTTTTAAAAAGCTCCATGCGCTCTCAAAGCTATTTGAAATAGATTTAAATACTTTATCTAACAGCTATGCTATGGCACAAGACAGCACATAAAAAGTTTAAGGCTAATTTTTTGTCTGCACACATGTCAAAGATGGTCTCAGAACAAAGCTGTCATATTTTCTTAATTCTGAGTCTTTAGTGTGGATTCATAATAAAGTCCAGCTGCCAAGCAATAGTAGAGTTGTCCCGCATATAAAAAAGACTGAATGTTGTCCTGAATGCAGTTGCTTTTTTTGTGGTTTTTTTTTCTTTACAAAAAGCAAAAACTTGACACATTTGCATTTGGTTTTTATCAGAGCAGCTCACTAATTTATACAGTACATTGTCCAATAACATACAAGGTAAACTACCAAAGAGATACTTGAAGTACTACAACAACAGGTGCAAAAGGAAGTCCTACGGTATGAAAGCCCACCGCTATTGGGAGAGTCACTCTGTGATGAAAACAAACATCAGAATGCAGTTTTGGTGAAGTCAGTTAAGTGTCAAGGCTGTAATAAAGGCTATTTGTTAACTTTAGCCCTTTGGTTCTTAACCATTCAGTTAAGATCTCCTAATAAAGCACTAGGCAGTTTGGCAATGATGGAAAAGTTCTTTACACGCTACTGTTACAGAAATAGAAAACAGACTCAGAAGCACTTCCTTCACCTGAATATGATCTGAATTCAGTCACATCAGGTTTAAAAAAAACCTACCTAAAGCAGTAAATTTTAGACTTCAAATTGCACTGTAGTGTTTCAGAAGAAACTAATTAATATCCACAAAGCCTAGAAAAGAATTATCAACTGGCAAAATTACATAAATTTGATGCACAAAGCCACTTATTTTAAAACTGTTCCTGAACAACTTCAGTTAACTGACAGTGTCAGTGCAAAGCAGAACTGTTACTTCAAAACAATCCTGTTTTCAAGGGGAAGATAGAAAGTAAGCCAAATTCTGTTTGTTTGCTAATTTAACAGGTGTAATATTTTAATGCTTCCTGGTACATTTTTCATTTACTATTTTTTTGCATAATGTTGTAAGAATGGGTTCATTATGCTATAAACACAGGACTTTCAGATTCTAGTACGATTTACACTTGCTGAGTAAAGTACACTGCTATAATAGTTACTTACAGAGGATTTAACGTAACAGCAAACGTTCATAGAGACGATGATTATTATCTGCACACATATGCAGGGTTTTTTGCTCCCAAGCAAAGTGTTTGCAAGCAAATTGATCATATTAAGCACTGAACAAAACTGTTATATTTGCAGTATCATCTTTAAATAGTTGCCATTATGAGGAGACCTGAGTATGCAAGGGATTTGTGAAAGGTATGCCTATGGAAGCCAGTGAGAACTGCTCATGTGTAACAGACCAATACTGAGAGAAAGAGACTGCCCAGGATGACGCTTTGAAATTACCAAATTTAACTCTGTAAAAGAGGTGCAAGGTCGACTTTGTAAGTTGATCTGACACTGGTATTCAGGTCGTTGCAGGTTTTTGCATATCTATATTGTATTTACTCAAACCCAAGTAATGAACTCCAGGAACACATGAGGAACCTCACTGAAGTTCCTGAACAGTTTCTGTTTGCAACTGCCTTTCCCCCCCATTTTCCTCTTTTATTGTAATTTCAAAGGAACTGTTAACTGCTGGACAGACCAAGTATCAAAAAAAAACCCCCTCTGTTTTACATGCCAACCTAAGTTGCTAGTCAAAAAGGGAGAATGTATCTGCTGCTGTAAACTTCTGCATAACAGATATCATGCCTGACAAACCATCACCTTCCACGGACACACTAACACCACTATGACAACAGGGAGGAAACCATGCACAGGTATTTCAGTACTATGTGGCCAGGGTCTATAATACAGTGATGAGTCACGTCAGAGCAAATTTGTACCAAGAGTGATTAATGATTCAGGCTGACTAACTTCGTAAGTAGTCAAGCAAGCCTGTAAGAGCCAAGTATTTTCTGGAAGAAAGAATACCAAGTAAGAGGACAATATCTTTTTTCCCTACCTCTGCACAAAAATTCTATGAACAAATAGAGCAATACTGGGGCAAGTGCTTTAAAATGCAATTTTCCAGTCAATAAGCCAACAGTAGTAGGAATTCTGTGAAGGAAGGTGTTTTAAGAATGTGACTTACCAGAAGCACAAATTTTCAATATCAAAAAAATGTACACTATATACTAACACCTTTTTTTTTTGCATACTCTTCTGTTTTAAAAGTTTCAAACGTATTAACTTGTCTCGTTTTGTTTAGAGCTGAGGCTGTTCAGCAAGGTCACATAATTTGAGACTGCAGAAGTAATTCAGCAATCCTTTGGTCCCATCAGCTGTAAACCAGCCAAGTATAAAAGAACCTTCCCTACAAAAGAAAAACAAAAAAGAGGGGGAGGGGATCATCCTCAGGAAACACCATCTGCTACGAACCAGAAAAGGCAAATTTTTGTTACAAAATACACATTTTCATACAAAAGACATCTTGCAAAACCATCTGATTGCCCCTCCCTCTGCAGATTACAATGGTAAATGGGATCAGCTGGTTGGTCTTGGGATTTTTGTTTTAATGAGAAAAAAAGTCAAAGGACACACAGTATCACAACAACTGGTCCTTTGAATGGCAAAGGATTATGAGTGTCTTTGTTTTCACCAGTGTTTAAAAAAGCAGGAGAGAAACAGAACCATAGTCTTTATAAGCAGAAAGTGCAACAGCGCATCAGCTGCTGCATCCTCCTGAACTCCTCAATGTGCTACCAAACTGTCAATTATACAAACAGTTTGATTATGGCAGTGCCATAAATTGTTAAAACAATGCAAATAGTGTGATTAGAAAGGTCCAGTCAACTGGTTCCATTTTTTTTTCCCCAGTAGTTGCCCAGAAAAGTGTCAAGACAATCTAAACCTATTCTTCAGCTTCCTCAATACATCCGGACGGCTGGAGCAGAGAGGACTGTGGTATTACTGTGCTTGTTCCACGAGAGATCCTGTCTTGATCTGTGTTTGTAGTCAAGGTGGCCATGGAAATGGGCTGTAACAAACCAGGTGTCATGCTGGAGGAGACAGTCAGGCTGTGTGTAGTGCCCTTAAGTGTGAGATCCTGTGTGGGAAGAAGTGGCTTGAGGATGCTGACAAGACAGAAAGCAGAGCCACTTTTCGGAATGAAATTCACTTTGTTCTTGTCAGGGCAATAGAAGGCTGGAATTTCATGCAATGGCTTTGGCCTAGAAATAAAATACACACAATAGTTTTATGAACAATCAAATTCTGCCAGTGGCAGGGATGTATTGCTGAACACATCATCAGAAACAAATTGAGGTTTCAACTTGGAGTATTTCAGCTATTTAATAATGCCTTAATGACACTCACACCACACAGCAAGTGACAAGATAGTTTAAACTGCTTGTTTACATGTACTATGAGGTAAACAGCATGTTCTTAGGGCAGGCTGTCTCCAAACCTAAGGAAGACACCAACTTCATGTTGCAGATCACAAACCTTGTTCATGCTGCAGATCACATACCCTGTTCATGTATTGGCACATCCAACACATGAGAAAGTATTCTCTATCGCGTTCTCCAGAAACTTTCACAACCCAACCAGTTCTGCCCCCCATACAGACACTGTTTATACAACAAGCCTTGTGAAAGAAAGCTGGCATAGCAATGTTTCTAATATTGCATATCTCAAAGCAGTTCATGACCATAGGAAGATCCCCTTCTCTAGACTTTTGAGTCCTTTGCATGTTCACGTGAGTGTGGCCTGACTCTCTGTAAAAGATAACCCCATCTTACTTAAAAACTCAATGCAGAGAGTAAAATACAGTATTCCCAAAGTGGCATTCATGATCAAGTACCTATAATCTGGGAAGGAAGTGTGGAACAAGCATTTAGATCCTGACTTGCAGTTTTGCCATCTCAGCATAGAACTCAACCAAATCAAAGACATGCTTTATGAAAAACAGAGCTGGAAGGGAAATTGTGGATAGCACAGGAATGCCTACTGTGTTCATTTCTAACCCTGCAATGTAAATCTACCTCGGCTAGCCAAATTCTACTTTAAGATAGAACTACGGGAATCTGCTTAAAAGCCTCTCTTTACTGCTGGAAAATAGCCATCAGAAATTTATACTAATATTTTCTTGTTGCCAGTATTGTCCTTTAGCCTATAACCTACCCCTCCCTTCTACGTGTTTGTAAGACAGCATTATGCACTTCTGTCTTTGTTATACTAGGCCAAACCAACCTCCAGTATGCTCTTGTAAGAGACAATTACATTTCAGAGTAGAGTCTGTTCATGAAATAGGGTACATTTCCATGTTAGCCAATTCTCCCAAGTGTCCAGAAAATTCAACCCCACTCATATTTTTTTCCCAAATGAAAATCCTCTATAGGATTTTCAAGCAGAAATTATGTTAAACAAAGGTTGAGCTTTAAATAGTTACACTCACGTATTCCAGGTACACATGGAATACAATAACAGCTGTGAAAAGATTTTTTCATCAGACTGCAGTGTCTAAGAACTGCGACAGCCAGGTAAAAGCTGCTGTAGAAGCTGTATAAACCCGTTTCCCTCTACAGTAGAACAGTCCTACAGCTACACAGCAAGGACTTTTGGAAAGAAATGCTAATGCAAGTTAAACCACAATAGATTATGTTCCTGAAACAAGTGAATGGTATCTAATCTGTTGGCAACAAAGCTCACACACTCTAAAATAGAGACAGGTAACTTAAGTTACCGTAACCCTTCCCACGTTGCTATGGGAGAGGCCGTAGAAACCTCTCAAAATCCATTTGCAGAGATCAGGCAAGTTCGAGGGTTTTTTTACATTAACACATATTAGATGGCATTCTTGAGATAACATAGGCATAAGAGAATTATAGAGAATCTATACGTGTGTGACAAAATGAAATTTTTAACTATAGCTTAAGATTCTCGCATGCAAGTGACATGAGAGTACAAAAACTCCTCTGAAAACAATAAAACATAACTCCCAGAATACTCCCAAATGACAAAAGTTGGTTTTTTTCAGAATAACCTAAGCATTAAATATTCAAGGTAAAATTCATTCCTGTTACCAAAACTTTCACAACTACACTGATTTAGATGAAAAGAATATGGTCTTCAGAGTCAGGATTACTGGATGTGCTTGTCAAGCTGTGACATATATTAGCTGATGTACCTGCATTACAGCTTATTAGTACGTTTCTCTCTAGTAGATTATTGGAGTTCCTCTCCCCCTGTCTGCCAGGTAAGAGACAGTCCTCTCGAGTTACAGTTTTTAAAAAGAGTTTCTCAAGATTTTAACACAAAATTCCAGCAGTAAAATACATACCTATATATGCCAGTATATAGTCACACAGAACAGAGATCAGGCTGTTATCGTGGTTTTAGCAACTGGATTAATAACTTTGATCTGACACAAAATCAATAATGCAATAATTAACTCTGATTGTTAGATGTTATTTCTCATGTAGCAAAGATCAACTTACAAGTTTTCCTCAAAGACTTTCACCTTTTCACAGCCCTCGGGAGGTTCACGCTTGAACATGTAGCTGTTGTTGGGTTTTGGTGAGGTAGCGTATTTTGGCAAAGGAGAATTATTCCCATTCTCTGCAGGAACAGAGTTTCTAATTACTTAAATGTGTCACACTATAAAAAACCCACAAGAGTTGTCTTTAAATGCTCCCCAAATTTAAAGCCACTTCATTACCAATGTTACAAAACTAAGAAACATTTTCATTTGCCTTCAAGTCTTCATTTGCAAATAAGATTTCTTATCTCAATCCCTTTCCTCCTTTCTATTTCTCCATATAACATTTTCAGGCTCCTCTGCAATCTCTGATCATTCCTGGATATTTTCAATTTGTAACTGCAAAGCCAAATCTATGGTTCTGTGCCATTACCATCCACCCCAAGAGAAATGGGTAAAAGTCATATTCCTTTGAAAAACAGAAGAGGTTTACGTTGAATTATAAAATTTTCCTACAATATCTCAGAAGATATAAAGAATAATTTACAAAGTCTAAACAGTTAAACTTTTATACGTGCATGTATGAAATGCTGGAAGATTGCCCACTTTGTCTAAGATCATAAAAAGAAATACCTGACAAGCAAATACCTGACAGGTGCTGTTCCACCTGTTACTGTACGCTCTTGCTTCTTTAACTTGCTTAAAATACTTGAAGAACCTATTATTTAAAAAACAAAAACTTGTTTGGGAAGCACATTCCCCAGTCACATCTATGCAGCTCCAATTAATATGTGTGCACACAGTATTTGGAGCAATTTGGAAAAAACACATCACTTACAAAGAAAAACACATTCTATCATTTCTCTCCACGGACATAGGGAACAAATCCCCTCTTTTACAGTTTAACAAACTGCAGTTCAGCATTGTTGAACTTTTAAAGTTACACAGTACCTTTATCTCTGGAGTCACCAAGAAGATCATCTGTAGAACAGGGACTTTCTTCACTGCTTTCATTACAGATGGTAAGGAAGGAGGTTGGAGACACTGACTGGGAGCGGCTGCTGTTGTTACTGCCCTTGTCTGCTCCCCCGGGCGTTTGGGTATCGATGCTCCGAGTGCTGCTGCTGCGCTGAACCACCGGGGGTGGTGCACGGTGCCCATCTGGGATATCTTGAGGCTGTTAAAAGTGAAAGCTATCAGATGGTTGCTCTTATCTGGTTAGCAATTCTTTAAATTCAGCAACAGTGAGGGTTTTTTTTCTGGTTTCGTAAAACCATTTGTGGAAAAAAAAATTCATTACACACAACTCCAACAGAAAATAAACTGTTGTCCTTAGTTTCTGAACCTGACTTAACGTTTCACATCATCACAGAACTGCTGAGGCTGGAAGGGACCTCTTGAGATTATCTAGTTCAACATCTCTGCTCAAGCAGAGTTAGCCAGAACAGTTTGTCCAGGACTCTGTCCTGTCAAGTATTGAGTATCTCCACTGACAGCAATTCCACAAGTTCTCTGGGCAACCTACTTCAGTTTTGCACACCCACACACATTAAAAAAAAAAATCAAAAATCTAATGTTTTTTAATTTATGCCCACTGCCCCTTGCCCTGTCACTGGGCTCTACTGAGAAGAGACCAGCTCCCTCTCTTCATTCCTGCACATCAGATATTTATACATGTTGATAAGATCCCCCTGAGCTTTCCCATTTCAAGGTTGAACTTCCAGCTCTCTCAGCCTCTCCTCATACGAAAAATGTTTCAGCCCCCTCATCATCTTCATGGTCTGTATTTCTGATACTTTATTACTAAATTTACCTCTAAAAATCATTAAAATAAAATTAACATTAAAAATGGGCAAGTTATGCTTCAACTGAGATGGGAACAGTTCAGCATGGGCAAAAAAGAGTTACTACAAAAACTCTTGAAACAGACTTTTTGTCTTTCTCCCTGTTTAACTGAGATCACTTATTAAGAGGAAAAGGTTCAGAATTCAAGCTTTAACACTTTGCTTCCTTTTGCTTTCCAAGAGACTTTTCAACTAAACTTAATAAAAAAAGAATATATATAAATAAAATTAATTCCAGACAAATTTAATTCGAGAACTGTGCAAAATAAAGCTTATGACTTATAAACCTCAAAGCAAAACCAAAATAATTATACAGAGTAATGGTAGATACATACAATGAGCTGTTCCTCCTTGTCTCCCGTCTCCTTAATTATTATCTCAATCTCCTGATTCAGTCCTTCTACACTGTTTCGGAATCGTGATCCTGTTGATTTGGTAATAGGTATCACAGGAACGAGAGCACTCTTTGGAATGGGAGCCTGAAGAACCAGAGACAATGAGAATGTTTTGCAAATAAATCTACATTTATTTCTACTCAAAAGTGACCCTTGGAATAGAACACATCTACACCTTGGTATCAGATGTACTTGAAACTATAGCGACTGTGTTAAAATGGATGCCTTAAATGAAGACAGACATCCTGAATTTTGTTTAAAATCTGATTTATAGCAGGAAAAGCTATATAACCTAGTCTCAAAATTCCCCTCAGTATGGTCTGTCTCCAGCTTGACATTACTGTTAAATTTTCACTTGTAAAGCAAACATTTAAATGTAAGTAATTTTGAAGTCTTTACAATACTTTTACATTTCTCCTGAAGTGAGCTATACCATGAAGTCACATCGTTCACTATTAGATTTACCATTTGTACCTTCATTGAAATTATATTTTAATGGAAGTCTGTGGCCACACACACTGATAGGACACATGAAAATTATTGCACAAATGCAAGATGCCACTATGCTAGAAATTAAGTCTAACATATTAACTATATTAAGCCAGAATAAAGGTTGACAAAACAACTTCAGAAGACTTCCACAGAGAGAATAAAATCCCAAACCCAAGTGTTGATACCTTGTTGCATCAGAATGAAGATCACCACTTTAAAAATCCAGTGTTTCAAAGCATGCATGAAAACTCCATTCTCAGCAAACATGATACTGAAGTTTCCCAAAACCCCCTTTGGTACACCACAACCTCTCAATATTTTCCAGTCTCTCCATTAGCATCCTCCCTCCTGTTAAAAAAATCACGCTACCTGAATATGAGAATATTCTGCCCTCCTTAAGCAGGGCTGTACTACAGATAATGGAATGCTTCCTGCAAACATTTAGTTCAACTCAAAAGACTTGCACAAGCAAGCACAAAAGTTTCTATTCAGGAAATGCTTGTCACTCTGTTTGTCAACAAAAACTGACATAATAGCTGAACTTGTAAAGACTTTCAAAAGTCTTGCCTGAAGAAGAAACAGAGAAAACCAAAACCACAGGAAAAGAGCACAAAAAAGTCTGAGAAAACAACCCTGCTAATTCCAAGCAAGGCCTAGGATCAACAATCCAGTAAACACAGGTCAATATACAGTTATAATACAGGTATATCAGCATAAGCTTAGGCACTAAAAACTGTTTATGCACCCAGTTATTCAATATACACATTCTTAAGACAAACTGAATTGTGAAAAAGTAGAAGGCAAGTACGCTTTAAGATTTCAACCACCATTAGCAAAACGTGCGAGTTCTCCATCTTTTAAATATGATTGCCCACCACAAAAATTCTTTGAGCTCTTCAAATAGTAGCATGATTCTAAGCAGAAAAGCACAAGTTCCTCCATTAGAGTTCAATAAAGTTCAATACAGCATGTTTCACTTCCAAGAAAAATAATACTCTGTACACGAGCAAGGATGATTTGCTAGCCCAGAGTGCCAGAGGGCGGGAAGGGAAGGAGGTGTTGTGACATGGGTGGAACAATCAGCCTCAAAACAAGAAACTTGTTATTAGAAATATTGCCCTCACAGAGGACTGCATGGAGCTGGGCCCTGACATGCAGGAATTGACTACCAACCTTGGGCTACTCACCTGCACATTTGTGAATGCACACAATGAGGCAAGGTGCAAACACAGGGTAATAATTACAGCATTCACATAATAACATACTGTCAGGGAGTTTTGCTGCAGGACAGTTAAGAGTCCTTACAGGTATGGCATAAACTCATGAGATATGAAATAGGGGTGATGACCAATCTAAATTGTTCACAGGCATTTCAGGAAAAATGCTCCAAGATCTTCCAGTTTTTCAACAAGCAACAAAACTTGAAACAGAATGCAAAGATGCCTTTAGGTGTTAACATCAAACCTTCTCAAGGCTGAATGGATCATGGTAATTCCACTCTAAAAAAGAAATGCTCTACCTCTGTAAGGTGACACCAAAAAAAAGCAAACCCCAAACACTGCAAACTGCATGCAGTTGGTCTTGATGTTAGTGGTTGCTTAGGGTCAATCAATTGGTAAGACATTAAGGACACATGCTTCTCAGCAAACTGAAAGGAAGAGGGGGCTTGATGGTTCATAGTGTCAAGTAGCAATGTAACATCAGTCAAGTGCACTGAGGAAAAAAAGATTATTTTGGAAAAACTAACCCATTTATTCTTTCATCTAGCTTCAGCTCTGGCCTCAATTCTACTTTCTCCACTACACCAACATTGAGAATAAAGAAAAATCATGGTGGTTTGACTCCTGTTTACAGATTTAGTACCACACAATTAATTCTAAGCGTTCTCAGAAGCAACTTGAGATCACCTGAGGAGGCTATGACCTTTCTGCAAGCCCCTCTTCCTGCTAAGAGAGGCAGAATGGAACATTTCAGGCATAATGTAAAAAACACACAAAAAAAACCCCATTCAATTACTCTACAAATAAATGTAGTCAGCAGATCAGACTTGATCAAGGTCCTCACCAACTATTTCCTAATTCTGAGTAGATGGACAGGAACAGCTAACTAGCTTATTCTATAGGGATTGTGTGGATTTTTTTCTCACACAAAAATCGTATTAGAAAGAAGCACAACTAAACAGAGGCTTAGTTGGCAAGACCCAGTAAAAATTTTTGTTAAATTCAAGAATTCTGACTAAGTTTAAGTAGGGAAGTAGGGAAGAAAAGAGGATATAAATTCACTAAAATTTCTTATTTTAATTTTAATAGAAGAGTACACCGTTTTCCAAATGTTAAACAGTGTTTACTTAGTCTCTGTGAAGGAACTACTGAGGCAATTTCCTAACACTTTTTTTCACCTTGTCAGGAATCCAACTCTTTGAGTTCAAAAATCTTTGTATGACTCTTTAGAGTCAACAAACACAAGTTTCCTTCAAGCTAGGAATGTAAAAAAAAAATAAATTCTAAGTATTCTCATCACTAAATGCTAGTTTCCACATAGTCCTTCCCACAAATCCTGAAGGAACTGAGCTGCTGCCAGAAATTCTAGTTTAGTGGTTCCCAAAAGAGGAATGAGAAAATCTAAGAACTTTGCCCTTGATGCCTACAGTTACAGATTCTCACTCTGACTTAGAAAACAGCCATTGAATGCCATTAATCTAAACCCTTCACTTACTCTTTTTGAGTCCTTCTGTAACTTGCCCCCCTTGCAAGTAGCTCAACACAGCAGGCACGAAATTTACCAAGAAAAACAACGTTTTGTTTTCTATCACAATCCTGGAAAAGCTGCTTTGCCTCAGTTTATATTTTATAGTTTGTTTCACAAGACCAAAAACTAATTATCCATTGTGTAATATTTTTTTCACATACTCTAAAATTTGGCAGAATGCAAATGCATCCACACAAGAAGCAAAATAATAAAATAATTATGACCAAAAAAATGTTAGGTACATAATTTGCACGTAGGTTATTTTTCAGAGTAACAGCATCACTGTTCATTTTGAAAATTAAAACCCACTAAGATTATCAATGCTAAAGTGACAATAGCTTAGCATTCAGAAACCCACAGGTTTGCAGAATGCCAAGAAAACCTGACAGACTGCATGAGATTCTCCAGGTACTAAAGAACCTATACCAAAATTTCCACAGGGTACCTTTTGGTTAAAATGCCTCAAATGTCCTCAAGTTCTACAAATTTGGATAAAACACCTGCATCAAGTATGTTGATCTGACTTTTTTTTTTCTTTTTTGAACCAACAGTTTGAGACACGTTTTGTGTGTTGATTTTCATAAACTTTTTCAAAAACCCCTAGAAAGGGATTGGGTCATTTATTTGTCTTCCTTTATTCATCATTTCAGACTGTTCTGACTTTAGCTACAGCAGTCACCATGATCAGCAGCACACTACACTGCACCCACACTGCAGTAAAGCAGACCAAGATGTAGGGATCTGTACAACACAGCCTGTTTCAAATCCAATCTGTTCTTCTACTACACAAAAGAGGAGGAAATAGTTTCTGTCTCAAGATTTAAGGAGTTTGAAGAAGTAATTCGTAAATTGTTATGTCAAAAAACGTAATTCTAAAAAAATCCTAAATACTTCTAATAGGACAGAATTCAAACTGATTTCAAAAGGCACTTAAATCCTGAAAATTTGTGACTCCTAATTAAGTGACCTACAGCAGGGCTAAGAAGTTAGGGTCTGAGACAAAAGATGCTAATGATTTTTTATACAAAGTAGGAGTTAAGAAGAACAGAGCAGAAGAAATTAAAAAAGCTGTTCCATTTTATTTCCAGTCTTGAAAGACAAATAGATTCACTCAGACACCTGACTTTTATCTGGGAAAGAACTTGGCTGCTTAGGACTGAATGCATGGTTCTCCCTTCTATTTCTTATTTCATCCTTTATCAGAGTGGATAAGTATCTGGACACATGCTGATGCCACAACTTCCCTCTGTGGCCTAAATTAATTCCAGAAGGATGGAACGACAGAGACAACACAGTTTTTATTAACTGGTGTCAAATTACGATATTTATTAGAACAATGCTAACAGCATATCAGGAGCAATTGGGAATATGATTAGATTTTCAGAGAAGCTTCAGAGATGAAGTACTTTCTCAATTCACAACACTGACAGTTTCATAGTTTCTTTCAACTACATTGCCTTGCAAGGCTATTGTTCTTTTCATAACTGTTAAAAAATTGTGTGTATCAAATATACATTCACAAGATCAGTAGGGAGAGGAAAAAAGTTTTCTTCTGAAAAAATGTCCAAACTTTCCTATTGGTTTTCTTAAAGTTACTCAAGCAAAACACACTTGAAAAAGGATCTGTGTGTCTAAAAGTCTGTATTTAAAAGCCTGTTATCAATTGAGCTAAAAATATTACATCTCTGTCAACCTGACCTTATTAAAAGTCTTGAGATAAAACTGAAACTGCACACAGAACATGTGCTGGCCTAACCACTGCAATTTTTGAAGTGATTACTATTTCCAAGTCTCAAGGCACAATAAATGACAGGAAAAAGAAATAAAATCTTACAAAGCCTGAATGAAACCATGAAGTGTATAAACAAATAAATAATCCCATTGAATAGCCTTTTGTCAGGTAAGCTCTCTAAATATCGCAGTATTAGACAAGTGTTTGTCAAGACACAAAATGTGCTCAAAAAAGCCACATTTTATTTGAGTATACAGTTTTACCAGCAGTTTGCTCCATGCCATATTCTACATGCAAAGCTGTAATTGTTACAGCAATGCGTAATGAAAAAGATGATCTGTGGTTTTTGCTTAAACTTATCTGTCATCCTTTGTGGAGCCTGCAGAATGCATTTTAAAAATCTTGCTTTAAGGAAGGATTTAACTACCTGAAATTATTTGAAAGTGCGAGTTCAAAGCCAGTTCATCCAAGTAACAAAAAATCTGCAACTCCATTCACTCAAGGAAGTCAAAAGAAAGAGACCCATTTCATAGAATTCACCTATAGCTACAACACATTTAGCAGTCCATGGTATTTCTAAGTTCCCTTAGAGGCAAATCACAACCTTGAAAGGAGTTAAAATTAGTATTAGCTACCCAATATGGCCAAAAAGCACCCAGCCTTACCTGACTGTGGTTAATGGCAGCATGGTTGCCATGAAATGGAGACTGTCTCTCCTTATCACGGTGGTGCCGACTGCTGTGTTTGCTCCTCTGCAGTTGTTGACGCAATTTTGCAATCTAACGAAGGAAAAATTAGATTTCAATGAGTGTATTGTATAGTGTCATGAATCTGTTCCATCACTGACTTAAAATTCTTTACTACCACAATATTCCTAATTACTGCCAGCACTAAATCAGAGTCAAGATCTTGCACACCTAATATGTTAGTAACCAACACAACTGAAGCCCAGAAGGCACCTCTGGAGATTTAACGAAAGAACTTGAAATACATGAAGTTTGAAAGTCGTTTGGTCACTGCCATATTTTCTCCTTTGATGAAGAATGTCACCTGCATTGAACACTTTCTTTCCCAACTTCAGATTAAAATTTTTAATAGACCTGCATTACTGTATTAAATACTGCCTTCCTGAAAAATCACAGTATCAGTGCATACCACTAAAAAATTTAATCCAAAGTTATCTCAAGTAATGGCATTTCTGACCTCCTTGAGCTGTTCATTGCTGCCCCATGATGATGAACGTTTGTGTGAGCTTCTCTTCTTTTCTAAATATTCTTCAGCCCAGGCACTTTCTGTCTGTAGCAAGAAGATTACAGGATTAATTAAAAAAGAAAATTGCTGCTTTCTGTCAGAATATTTTGAGACAAATTAGAAAAGAGAACATTTAGGATTTGCTAGATTCAGAACTGAAAGTGAACAGCAGTCACCAACTAGAAACTTTTCTCACAGGTGAATTATGAAAAAGTAGAGTGAAACTATAGAAATAAAGACCCCAACAACTTTCAGACTTATTCTAATACAGGAATGTGCTAGTTTTCCTTCCAAATTATTGAGCATAAGGCAGTATTCACAGCCAGATGTACCACAAGCTGCTATACAGTTCTGAAGAACCCGTATGACAGTTCTGAACTGGTGAAGAGATGGTATATTTTATTTTTGACACACTAGCAAGGGTAGCTTGGTGTAAATGTTGTGAAAGCCTGCACCAGCACAGCTTCAAAATCATGTTCTTGCTCACAAGAATGAGAAAAAGGAAGACAAGGCATATGAGCACCACTAGGACTTCTGCAAAGCAGGAAATCAGTTTATTAATGTCTCAAAGGGTTCCAGGTTCATAGTTGTCTCAGGCCATGCAGAAAGCAACACAGATAATACTAAACTGGTATAGCTATCAGTGTTTAATAAAAAAAACTTGCAAACATACTGTGGTGAAAGACTTCTAAGAAATTCAAAGTATCATTAAGACAAGCTGCATTTAAGGTAAGAAATGCACAGGCATAATATGTGATAATACTGCATGCTTTATGGACAGTTTGTATTTCCACCTAACCACACCCAGAAATGTCTTCAAAAGCAGTGAACTGTGAAGGCTCTAAGATGGATAGTAAAATCTCTCAGGAACCTCTGTGCAGTCACAAGAAATATACCTAATGAAGCAAGGGGAAGGATATCTGGAAGAAGCTTACACACTCAAAGAGACAGCAAATTCCTTGAAATGCATTGTTGCCACAACTGTTGCAGTTCTTAGCATACAGTGGTGATCTAGCTAACCTCATTTTTAGGAGTCACTGATATCTCACTTTCTCATATGGAGAGGAACTTTGATTGCCTTAAATTCTTCACAGTGTGCAGTAGTTGTTCTTACATGTGAGACTAACAGCCTGCAGAAGCCACAAGTTGACCTTACTTACCCCATCTGCACTCAGATCACAGAAACTCACAAGTCCTCTATGGTATCAATCCCAATTTTGCAGGGGATATGGAGCTGTAACTCCAAATACATAGGTTGCAATCCCACCAGCTTCAGTTACAGATATAAGTTTCATATAAATGAAACCTCCACTATCAGTAGTTTTTAATCTTCATCATTCCAAATCAAAAACTAACTAGGACAAATCTGAATAATAAAGTTAGTAGGGTTGCTTTGAAATTCCTATTTCATAGCAAAATCAGAATCCATTACAACCTGTTTTTCCAGAAAAGCCCTCACTGATCTTCATCATAAAATAGAATAATTGATAACCCCCATTCCCAACCAAAGTACCAACCTTTGTCTAGTCAATTCTCAAATCAATCAGGAGTCTCACCCTATCCTCTAGCTCCTGGAACAGTAAGCTTTAACCACTAATTCTAGCTTTCCAACTTAGCACAACCATTACACTTTCCTATGGGAGTCTAATTAACACTCTAATCAGTCTTTGCCTTTAATTTATATTCCAGACTTTGACTCAAGATTCAAGACTTATTTAATAAATTAATATCTGATTCATTTTACAGCATTAGAAGTTGCTTTGATGCTCATCCTCAAAACAAATAGTTGGAAATCTTTTCAGAGTGGGTGTAGGTATAAGACACTAAATTACAGGAAACCTGTACATCAAGACAGAAATGTGGTACTATTTTAGCAAGTCTCCTCCTACTTATTCTCCATATTTTGTTTATAATACTATTATCAAGAAACACAGATGAGATGACCAGTAGGCAAAGTGGGATTTATATTTCTCTAGGTTCTTAATGTACCACTATTTGTTTATTAGTTGGTACCATTCACAACATCCTTCCCCCATTCTAGAATTACAAAGAGAAATTAGTTTAAGGCTCAATTTATTACAGATAGTAGAACACTTAAGAAAAAAAGTCTTAAGAGGCAAAAACTTTGCAAAGTGAATTATTTTTTAATAATTTAAAAAAAAAACACTAAGTAACTGTCTCCTTTTAACTTGTAAGCCAAACAGGTTTAATTCAAATGAAAAAAGACACAGGATTACCAACATCTGTTTTAGGAGCACTTAAAAGAATATGGACCGGTACAAATTCTAGCCATGTGTCATCCAACAAACATTCTTCATGTACATAATTCAGTCTAGTTTTATAGACAGGTTTCATAAAATGAAGGAGGAGTCTGATACCCAGTCTCTGCGTGACCTGGGATCTCTTACACAGTTCTCAGCCATGACCTAAGGGCATCTCCAGAAAGGCCTGCAAGCTGAAGTGTGCCACTAATTGCCATCTCTTCCCACTCTGCTTCCTGAATGACTCCACTCCCTATGCCATAACTCCACAGGATCAAGATGCCCTATTTACTCGACTTGAAAATCTTTTGTATCTTCATAGATCCAATTCATGTTCTCTAAACTCTTGAAATCCGAACACAAGCATTTCATGTCAGATTTTGTGAAATCTGAAATTACACACTGGAACCAGAAGATCTTACAAGTGAAACTTCACCCAAACATGACATCTTCAGAAAAGCTGAACAGTATAAATGGAGAGCCTATATTATCTCCAGAAACTATTGTTAATCACATTTTAAACTTGTCCTTAGCTCGAGTGGTTGCTCTCAGGCAAGAAGATTAAAAGCAATAGCATCTCATCACTGTCATATCAACAAAAGCTTTGGGCTTACAGATATATGTCTATATCCCTAAATTTTCTACTGGTTGGAGAAATTTTAAATTAGTAAGTACAAACAGATCATTCTACTTGTCTCAGAAATACACTACCATAAATCACCACTAAATGCACTCATTCTGCAGAAACACCTAGTGCCCTTTTAGTCATCCCATTAACCTTTTCAAATATATTTCCCCTTATATATCAAAGTCCCACTGCCACAGCAGTTAGATGGGTCAAAATGGGAAGGAAATGACAAAAGAAAAATGCAAACCAAAAATGACGATATATGGTAAATACAGAGATTATAAAAGCCCAGCCATGACACAGATTATATTGAAACTAAGATGAAGGAGATCTCTTGAACACAGCAAACACTTTGGCAGCAGTATAGAAATATAATTATTTTTAAAAAAGTATTATCCTAAGAAATCAAATATGAAAATATATTTCTAAGACACCCACACAGGTTTAGTTCTGCCCTTTAATGATGCCTTTTAATAGCTAAGCATGAACAGCCATTCCCTGTATATCACACACCTTCCTTCATCCTCCTCCTCTTACTTCAGTTTGCTTACCTCTTTCACCCCATCTTCTAACCATTTTTCCAATTCATTTTCCTGCACAGAAAACTTGTTCCTAGGCTGTCCTTTCTTCATCAGTTCCTATGTCCACCTTATCCACACAGGCATATTCCCCTACAAAGCACTTTTGTTCTCCACCAGGCTGCTCTTTGAAAGGTGGTCCTTTTCACAAAAGGCTCTGGACCTGGAGAAGGCCACACAGTAACACCACAGACTTCCTCTGCTCTACACCCTACATGTGTTGTTACACAGAACACCGAAACCTATGAGGCCACATTTTTGTTACTGTTACCAGAACTAGCAGGGCTTCAAACACAAGGATGTCCCACATGCTGTCAGGTCCTCTTCCAACTGCATTTTGCTTATGTTCTTTGGAATTAGTGGAGACCTGTTGTTGAAACCACATTCTAGCAACAGGGATTTAGAATCTGATATGTTTGCCTCTTTCTTTCACTCTAAAAGTTAGAGAAACCTACAGCCAGACTGCATCCACAGAAGGAGAAGTTAAATAAGTCACATACACAGTAGCAAAGGATTCCTGCAATTTGAAAGCGAATAAGAACTTGTGAGCAAGAAAAGTAAAGTGAATGTTTTCAAGGGAAAACATTTTTCTTACATTTAAATCCCATCTTCACATTTAAATTCTCCAAAGACAAAAATCTGTCCTACCTGTGTGGCTTTGTCTCTCATACATGGAGCAGCTTGTCCATGATTATCACGAGGCCACTGTCCAGCAAGGTATGGAGCAGCCAGTGTGTCCAGTGAGGAAGTCCGGCGAACAATACTGGAAGGGCTTGATGAAGGTGGTCTTGATTTGTCTGCTAGAACAAGGACACTTGATTACAAAGAAAGCAAGACAGAGCTTACTCATTTTAATAGTCTACAAGAAATCACATCAAATTGGAACCAGGATGTTATTAAGTATACAATAAGATACTTTTAATATGGAAATATAGTTTGCTTTGCCAGGCTCTATTCAGTTTAAAAAGGCTATGAAATCTGTTTGTACAGTTTCCTTAAAAACATCCTAATGCCACAAATGTTGCCTTAGTACTCACACACAACCATTCACTCCCCTAAAGGTAAAACTGTCATTGGATTCTTAAATAATGAAGGCCTAGAAGAAATAAAAATACCTAAGTTTCCTCATACATAAAGGTTAATGAAAAAAACTGTCGAACATTCTCAATTTAATGTCGAGGTTAGAATTCATCCCACTAGCCCTTTACCCTTTGCCTACTTTACTTCAAGGAACACTGTAAACTGGCATGTTTTATTAATCACTCAGTACATGATATATGGCACATGATACATGGTTCAACCCTTAGATCCAGAAGTCAACTTCGATAAGGTAATGATTTACTTTTTACAAGCTAATCGAGTCATCTTCTCCCTTTACATGCTATTTGGTAACTACATTCAGATTTGCCTGATGCTATATCTTCAGCAACACCTCATTCTTAGTGTTTACATTGGTATCCCTTTTCAGAACAAATTAGATGCTAATAAGAATCCTTACTAAAAAAGGTTAAATATAACAAACACAGAAATTAGCATGAGAAGGAAGAATACAAATAAAAATTTGTATCTATCCCATCTGTCAGTGATATCTTAAGTAAAGTGGTAGTAAAAGACTACACTGCAAGCTATTAAGAATAAAGACTGAAGAAAGGTTCCTCAAAACAGTAATTGAGGTTGTTAAATTTAAGAGACTGAGCAGCGGGAAAGACCCAGGGTTTAGAGATACATAAATGCTCTCATATTTGGAAATGTAAAATGCAAATAATGAGATCACAATGATCTAAGCTTACTATCAACTCATCTGCTCCCCACAGAATTATACTTGAAAGAACTGTGCATTAATCTTACCTATAATGAATACAGAGGCCTAAAATACATGGTTAGAACACAGCAAGCATGATTCAGAGACCAGATGGAAGCTTTAAAAGGGCACTGGAAAAACTCAGTCATATGTCCTCCCTGACTGTGCCTTAGGATGAATTCTGCACTAAAAGTATCAATAACATAGCAATTTGTATCATGCAGAAACTCATTTATGGGCAAAAGAAATTGTTCCTGATTAGTGTCTGACTGCTAGTCAGAAAATAAAATCACTGACATCAGAAGTCCAGAATTCAAATTATAAACTGTTGCAAACTACTAAAAATACATATGATAAATATTATTAAAACCTGGTAGGTATAGATTCTGGTGCTGTGGACAGCATCTATGTCTAGTGACATTCTACAATAAATATCTTCATGCAAATTTCACATTAGAAATGCACACATTAAAAATGTGGGAAATATGTCAATTCAACTACAAGGAAAAAATTATTAGCACTATAATCAGCCACATTCACACAAAGGAGTCAGGAAACCTCATCTGGTTTATTATTTCTACTAGTACCAACAATGATAAAACCTTACTACTGAGCTCACAGCAGATTTGCTCTCAGGGTACAGCAGCAAATCTGCTTTGGAGTTTGCACTTAAGACCCCTGTATCAAAGAATTTCCCTGACTACCACTACCACCACACTCACACTGAAGGGTCTGTTTGTAGCAGAAGATTTCAAACCAATTCCTTTTGTCTGTACTATGGGACAGTGTGGCATGCTAATGCAACGTGTCATTCCTTAAAAATTACACTCACTTCCAAAGTTATATCAAACATGTTATTTGTCTTAGAATTAGCTGCTGTACTCTCCCTGTTTTTCTTCTGAGTTATTCTTCCTCTTCAAGAAGCTTCTCTCTTTTTACTAAGAGGAAACAAAGGATGTGAAAAAAAATTATAAATCAGGAAGTGTATGTAGTCAGTCACATCATCTGCAAAGCTACTGCAGCAGACAGCTTCAGAACTGGAGAAGCAGAATCTATTGCCCTCTCCACCACAAAAAGAGAAAAAGCAGAAAGATTATTTTGCAGAACAAACAGAGAGAATGAAAACTGAGGAGCCTGTTTACTATTTAAGTCCAAGGGACTTGTTTCAAGGCACAAAGCCTATAAGTACTCTCTTTTCCTCTGAAATAAAAATTCTTTCGAGGAACTGTGTTTTTCAGATTACTTATATTTAGATGGGGAAGGATGTTTGGATATGTTTTTACTTACTTTTTCACCTTCATAACCTGTTTTAATACAAATTGGCAAAGTCTACTACACATTTCTTCTTGCTGTTTCAAAACGTTTCAATGGGAACATATACAATGTTTTCATTGCACTTTCCCCTGCAATACTTGAAGCAAGTGTTCAGCTGCTATTTTCCCTTGATGTGACCTACATAACAAGAGATCTGCCTCCATAGAGATAACAGTTACAACAGCTGTGGCTGATGAAAAACAATGGAGCTGTTTCATCAAATAGACGCTTCTTAAATATTAGATCTGTTTTAATTGGCCTGATTATCTCTTTAAACCAGTATTTGTGATAAATATCAACCCTCCTATCCATCAACCACTAGTATAAATCTATTTAGAAACAAAAGTATTTTTGCAATTTGGTCTCAAACAAAGCAAAGTAACAGAACAAAACATAAGCAGAACACACACAATACAGACCAATGAAGTGCATAATGCAGGCAGACAACAAGCAAGTTATCATGTCTTCACCAGTCATTATGTACCCCTGACCAACTGCAGCTGCTACAGGTGAACTGGTATGACACCTATCCCAGTGGGAAGTCAGGCAACTCAGAAGGCAATGTCAGCTAAGGCAGTCTAACAGCGTGACTAAAGAGCAAAATTAACCAATACAGATGCCCACCAACAACTAATTGAAAGGTAGGAAAGAGTGCACTGATTTTGGCAAGGTGTCAGCATACAAGTCCAGTTACAATTGATAAAGGAAATTACAGTGTAAGATCACAGACCTTTAAACCAGTTATTTCAGAGAGGAAAATTACTATATATAAAAGAAAGGAAGGGAAAAAAGAGAAAGGCCTTAAACATAACTAAGTCCGAAGAGATAAAACGCTCTGAAAATTCACCTTTCAGTTTTCCAGGAAAAGTTCAGAACTGTTGTCAGAATGACAAAATAATGATTACTGCTGAAGTGTAACTTCAAGATTGATCTTACCATCCTGTTGACCTCTTTCTACGCATTTGAAATTAAATTTTTGAGAAAGGAAAATAAAAACTCCCAAGAAACATCGTCTAACAGATATTGTGAGAAAACAAGCAGCAGAAAAGGGACACTGGAAAAGCATAAGACAGCACTGAACTCACAAAATTCCCTGACAAAGTTCCACTTGAAGTTTTTTTTATACAAGTGGGCTATCCAAAGAAATGAGGAGGAGTGAGACTCATCTAGCTTCTCTGGCATCACAGCATACAGCTGACCTTTTTGTTCTCTTTTGGTCAGGGTTTTCCCTGGAAAGGACATTCATGGGATCTCTCTCAGGCACAGCTGGCAGAGCTGTCTCTTCCAAAAAGACAACTGATCTCTGGGGCTTCACCTACTTTTCACATTTCATTAAAACAACTTAACAGACTCAGAGCATTAAAACCAGATACACAGCCCAACTGTGTATACTCCTTTTGGAAGACAATCCTGGCTATTATCCTCACATAAATGTAAGAGAACTATTCACTAGTAACTCAAAATTGTCCCACTGTAGAAGAATGGCTGAATTAATGGTGTTTTACAAAATCAAACCTCAGAAAGCCCAAGATGTTCAAGTTACTTAATTCTAGTGAATGAAAACACATTTAATCTCAATAAAGTCACCTGAAGTGTTGGCCACAAGAAACCTACAAGTATGATGCTGCAAAAATGAATTCACTTTCTTTACACCTACCATTTGTAAAACAGCTTAAGTAAGCAAAGCAGGCATGTAATGGTACACAAAGCCTTCTATACTCTTATCCTACAGAACTTTCAGAACTGCTGCAAAACCTTGGTAATTAAGGTTGACAGGTATGCAGCTACTAATGTGTCACTCAAATTATTAAAATAAATCTATTCTACGGTGAAATTTAAGAGTTTAATGGAGTTCCTTTTCTTCCTCTCTACCAAGGAGTTCACATCTGACCTGTTTCAGACTTTATATACTATTATAACTATTTTCATAATTTCCTTTCACACAAGAACGCTTTAACATCGTGCTTTGACAGACTACTCTAAACAATCAGAGGTCGATTTAGTTCCAGATAAAACTAACCAATTTTTCTCCTTAATTTTAGAATGAGTTTAAATGTCCAATACAGTCCACTGGAATATACCAGAAAGTTCAGCATCCAGTAGAGAAATCTCTCACTACTTCAAGGCATTTAAAAGTAAACAATTGCTATGGCTCCAGTCTTGACCTTCTTGTTTACACAGCCTGGTACATTAAACCATTTTCTGAGTTGAGCAGTTGAACTCCTCTGAGATGATGTGCTTTATATAAGAACACAAATAATAAGATGCCATTAGATCTTCATTCAGTAAATAAACCAAGACAAACCCAACAATAAATAGGGAGCATACACATTTCACTATCTCACTTTGCAACAGTGTACTAGTAGGTCACAACAACAACCTCTAACAGCATGGTTTGCAGACAGGTAAAGAGGCATATGTGAAAACTGAACCAAAACTGGAGATTGCAGGACAGACATCACAGTGTAGAAATGAGGCCACACCAGTGATGGGAAGGACAGAGCACATTAACGTGCAATTAAAAGCTGAAGTCCTTGAACTAAGTACCAGAGACTGCAGAAAGTGAAAGTAAAAGACAAAAATGGGGTAGTAGCAAGATCTACGCTCCTGGTGATATTTGTGAGGAAGGAAAGTGGCAAGAAAAGCATGGAAAATTAGAAATTGTACAACAGAATCTTCTACTTGTAATTATCCCATAATCAACAGAAAATTCAGTTAAGCATTTCCGAATTAAGTTGCAATTCAGGTCAGAAAACTAGGACAAAAAAACCCAAACCAATAAAACCCACACCCAAAACCACAAAAGAAGCAAAAGAAGTAACATTTGCAAATTCACAAGTTGGGGTCCTCAAGTGTTCACAAAAACTACATTCAAAACTATTCAACTGCTTCCCAGAAAAGAAAATCTGTAAAACATGAAGTCTAAAGTACACAACTTGTATTTAGATACAACCAGTATCTAAGTTCAGAAGAAGCTATCATTTGTCTAACCTCAAGGTTCATTTTAATCTAAAAAAACATGGCTGCAGCTGAAGGAATCGACAAAAGCCACCATCAACAGAAAGCAAGAAACAGAAAAACCCAGGTTATTCTGCAGCAGATTCTGACTGATTCCCTCAAGTGGCCCATTTGGCTGCACAACCATTGCCTCCTTAGCAAAAAAAGTTCCACTTCCATGTTCTCAGCTACAGCTAAGTTTTCCAATTCACGCGAAGAAGAAATTTAAGTTAACTCGGTCTCTATCAAGCACTGGACTACACAAGACAAATGTTGAGCAATATTAAACAGTTTTAATTTGCATTTGGGGCTCATACAAGTACTGCTCAGAAATTTAAACACGTGGAAGCAATTAAATGGACACCACACTCCTGTTTTCACAAGTCTTGTAACAAGCTAGTGGAGTTATCTTAACATGGTAGATTGATCAAATTACTTGTTTCCTTCTATGTGCTAATTAATTTGCAGTAAAGAAGCCAACATGGTTTCAGCAGGCTTCTACAAAATGGCCAAAAGTGAAACTTTTCCACTATAAGTGGTCTGATGCATGCCTTTATTAAGAGTATTTGAACCTGGATCTCAAGGCTAGCCATCCTGTTCCTCGTTCTCCAGGTCAGGAGATTGCACCTAAGGCAAGAGTTCTATAAAGTTCACAGGATGAAGACAGGATTTTGTGATGTGTATAAAGTCTTTCAGATTACTGATTAACAAGAATCTCAAATGAAGAATACGCACATTTCTTGATCCAAAGCCTCAGAATATAATCTTAATAAAACCCTCGTTACTCTTATCTGGAAAACGGAAAACCTAATTCAGGACCTTATTAGGGCTCTCTTACACTACAGACAAGCAGGCACATAGTCATCTTGTACCAGCTGGTTAGGACTTCTAATTGGGCAGCATCATTGCCCAAGAGCCAGGATAGGAGAAAAGAAAAAACCCAACACGGTAGTCTGGTTACAATTAGTATTTTAGAAAAGGGGAGGAATATTAGGAGAAGTAGGATTGTTAGGAGGGTTGGTCCTAAATTTCTGCGTATACTACATATTACTAAACTTGTGTAGATTAGCACAGGCAATTTAATGATGAAAGAGTAGCTGTGAGCTTTAGTACCTCAAAAGTAACAGGTCTTTTCGAGATTTGAAGGCATGAACACAAAGCTTCACTCATGCATTCTTGAGTAAACTGTTATCCCAAGAAGAAAACGGGCTTACATATGTCAGCCTCTGTTAGCCTCAACTAGCTGCCACATATTGCTTGAATTCCAGCATTTCCAGTAAGAATTATTTAATTATTCAAAACCATTAAAAAGCAGTTTGCTACAAAATGTATGCCATCCCCACGGTATTTTCTATCTTCGCTATAGCACAAGCTTGTCATCACTCTCAAGCTCACACATCCTTCTGCAGGGTTCATGCTGAAAGTAACTACTAAGAGAGATACTGGATACTTTTTTCCTACGTCTCTGCCATGCCTACAGCACCAGTTAGTTCTCTAATCGCAAGCTGGCGAACACTGTTTGGATCAAAACCACCCACACCATCTGGCACGAGGTGCACAGAGAGGGGAGACGCGAAAGCTTCACAACAGCTACCAAAAACCAAATGCACCTTAAGCTTGTGCCCAAGTATCTGAAGCACATCCACACCATCGAACCCCTCTCATCTGCAAACCTGCGGCAGCACTCGCGGTACTCAGAGGAGCGGCCACAACCCCCCACATGGCACGCTTGGCTCTCTGTCCCTCTTCTGAGAGCCAGGACGGAACAGAGCGGCAACAAAAGCAACGAGCCCTTCCACGCACACACGGCCCCAAGCGCTGCCGCCGGCCAGGGAAGGGGCAGGACGGGCACCAGCCCGGGCACAGCCCCGTCCCTGCCTGTGCCCCGGGGCACGGCGCGCCCGGAGCCACCGCCGGCCTCAGCCCCGCTCCCCGCACCCGGCCCGGCCGCCCGGGACGTGCCTCGCCGCCGCCCCGGAGACCCCGGCGCTCACCTTTGCAAACGGGGGAGCTGGGGCTCTTCCTCTCGGGGGAGCTCCTGCCCGGCTCCGGCGACTGCCGCCGGTGGTGCCGGACCCTGCCCTCCGGCAGCGGGGGCACGGGCGATGAGCACGGCGAGGGCCCGCAGCCCGGCGGCGGCGGCGGGGGCGGCGGCGGCAGGTGGTGGTGCCGCGGGGGGCTGCCCCGCGCCCCGCCATGGCCACGCGTGGGGCTGCCCCGCGAGGAGGCGGCGGCGGCGGCGCTGCCCCCCGCTCCCCCCGGCGGGGCCGTGGCAGGGCCGCCGCGCCCGCCACTGCCGGGGGGCGCCGCGCGTGGGAGCCCCGCGCCCGGGCCGCCGCCGCTCCTCGTGGGGCTGCCATGTTGTTGCTGCTGCTGCTGCTGCTGCTTGAGCTGGAAGGGCACCGTGGCCCGCATGGGCTGGAGGCGGCTGCTCGCTCCCGCTCCGCCGCCGCCCGCCGCCGCCGCGCCGCCCGCCCCCGCCAGGGTGGTGGCGGGGGTCGGGGAGCCGCCGCACCTCACGCGCTGGTGGGACATTGTCCGTCGGGAGCCGTGGCTCGCGGAAGGCGGCCTGAGGTGGGGAAGGGGGGGAACGGAAGGGTGCGAGGCGTGGGCCGCTCCTCGCGGGGATCCAACGCCTCAGGCGGCGGCGGCGGCGGCGGCAGCGACGGCCACAGCCCCGTCCCAATCCCGCTGCGGGTCCCGTCCCCTCCGCGCCGCTGCGCCCGCAGCCTCCGTGCGCCTCATCAACAATAGTGCCCCGGCCGCGCGCCCCGCCCACCGAGCCCTCCCATTGGGCGCGGCGCCGCTCGGCTCGCGCAGCTACGGCGCGCCCATTGGCTGCGGGGCGCGCGCCTGAGTGGCCGGGCCCGCGCGGGGGGGCGGCGCGGGGGGGCCGCGCGCACTGAGTCGCACGCGGGCGGCGGCGGGGCCGCGCGCTGCCCCCGGCACGTGCCGCGGGGGGACCCCGGGAACAGCCTGGGAACAGCCCGGGAACACCCCGGGATCACCCCGGGAACAGCCCGGGACCCCTCGGGAACAGCCTGGGCAGGGCCCGCCCCGACCCCACCGCCCCCGCGCCAGGCTAGACCCCCATCCCGCCCCCGGGGTGCAAGGACGAGCCCGAGGGTCCCCGCGACCGCCGCTCGGCTCCCCGCGTCCCGCCGGGGTGCCCGCGGACACGTGGAATGCTGGACGCCGGCAGGGGTGGTGGCTGCGGCTCACCCGTGCCTCGGTCCCGTTCCAAGGGACCATTATTCCTATTCTGCTCCATTATCCCTAGCCCTAGGTGCACTCCAGGAGAGGACGGGGCTCCGCAGCGGTTTATCCAATCGCTTTGCCACCCGCTCGCCGTTACCAAGGATGGCACCAGGGACATGGGCAATATCCAGGCAGACTTGACCCCCTTTCCCCTTAATTGCTGTGTTTACTCTTTTCCCATTAGGTTAGATTAGTTGCATCTTCACTGCAATCTTTTAAAAATACTTGTGAACTGCTGGCATCCTCTTAACCCGATTTATACATCAGGACAGTGAATACATGCATGGAACAAGCCCTAGGTCATGTGTTTGGGGTATTTAAATGCAAGGTAAACACACGTTAGCACCCTTGAGAAAGAATCAATAAATCTTTTTTCTGTCTTTATTGCAATGCGAGTTCTGAGCTACCAGAACTTACCCAAATTCTTTTCAATATTGCTCTACAAGTTGCATGTTGCAATTGAATACCATTGCTATGATACAAATGGTGTGACAACAAATTACATATTGTTCTCTGTTCTTCAGCTTGGTTGAGCTTGGGTTTGGCTTTTTTTTCCCCTTTCCTTTCTCCTTCGCTGTTTCTGACTGAAGCCTACTTCACCTAAAAAGCCCCACTTCCCCCTTGAGGAGCTCCATCCATGTGCTGACAAGTTCAACAAACCTGAAAAGCAAGCCTATGATGTGCACAGGCCCTTCTCAAGGATGCCTGGACATTGGCCTACCTAAAGCCTCGAAGGTTAAAGCTCTTGTCAGAGCTGAGAGCTTTTTATGAGAGATCAGATTGGTGAAAGAGAACAGGACAGATGTGTTTCTACTGATGAGGTTGTTGAGAATTAAGCTCTTACATTCTGAATTAATCAATTTATTTTTAAATGCATTATTTACAGGTACTGTAAATACTAGTAATATGGCCTGAAGGAGAGCTGGATGGGTCAATCAGAACTGGCTACAAGAGGCTGTGCAGCAGCCAGTAGATTTGTGCAGCAGACTTTCATCCCTTGGACAATTTATCCTCCCCAGAAATATTGGGAAGCAGTATTTCCAAGTACTTGGAAGCAGTGTGCCATAAAGATACTTCCAAGGCATAAAATATTCTGGATGCATTCTTATTCCTGTTACTGTTTTGAAGAGGCCAAAAATGACAGGTATTGATTCGTATTTATTTTCATGATGCATGTTACGGAGTCAAGTCACGACTTTGAACGCAGAAGATACCTGTGACAATTATAGTGCTTCCCACATTATTGTCACACTGCAAAGATGACACTGCTCCACGCAGCTGCTGTGAGAATATAAAGCACAGCATTTATGTGTAGTGCTCATCAGCAGTTGTATCGCTCTACATGCAGCAGATGTGAGAGCTCAACATGTAAAGTCATGTACTCAGACCTAGTCAAACACCGTGTACTTAGTACGTTCATTTGTTTAAACTGTAACAAATGTGTTACAACAGGATTTTACTCCTACACCTTATGGAAATAATGGAAAGAGCTAAAGCAGGATTATGAACTTGAAAATAGTTTTGAAACTTCTTTTCAATTACAAAAAAATTCCTCAAACCAAAACCCCAGCCTCAAATAACTTGGATCCAGATTCCCCAGACTCTCCTTGTAGTTCACACCTCTCAAGCTCTGGGTTTTTTTCAGCCATCACCTTCCTTTCTGCCTGCAGACTTTGCCAAATGCTGTCCAGGCCAACTCTGAGCAATGCATTTCATACCGTTTCATGTGGAACCTTTTGGGCTGGGCTTCTTCAAATCCATGACACACTTACTCCGGCTTGGAGGCTCCCAGCACCCATCCAGAGTCCAACCAAAACGTGCTGCTTTCTAGTCAGTGTTGGGGGATTAAATCTAGGTATGGCAAACATCCCCCCTTACGTGCAAGGTGTTGGCTCTTTCTTAAAATATGGTGTGTGGTAGGTGCTGTAGATACAAACAATCAATCCAAAGGCTGGAAGTATATCAAGTGCCCTCAAGGGCAGATTGATCCAACACACAGAGCTGAGGAAACAAATCTGCAACCTGCTGAAAGTAGAGGTGTAAACAAGTCTGGGAACTGGTCAACTGAAAACTGGTCAACTGGTAACCTCAAATGAAAAGCAGAGTAACAAGAGTCAAAGGGGTTTAACCAAATTGATAGGACCAAATCCCTGTACTAACTGTACAGTTAGTAAAAAATCCAAGATTTAGGGAGTTTCCTTATACTAATGACTGAAAATGTCTAAGTAGTACTGCTCACTGATCATAACAATATATATGAAAAATGCTCTGTTAAAAAAATAGTAATAATAGTAAACCTTATAGAAAATTACTGTGCTTCAAGCAGCTTCAAATATGTTATTGTCTTATTCCAAAATTAAATAAAATGTAAAGCAGTACATGTAGAGGAGCAATCTACTGACTGAAATTGTTTTTTTAACTACGGTTGTTACAAGCAATATTGAAGGTTGAAAGACTAAAGATTCTGGGAGCCTAATCTAAACACTAGATTATGCCCCAGGATATTTCACTGTATTTCTCATCTCTCCCCTGCAGAGTGAGTTTGTTTTGCTTGTTTCTGTGGGTGTTCAACATCAAGTGGAGAAAAAGACATTTAAAAAAATAGGACAAATATAATAGAATTTGCTTTACACAGAACCTGTAAGAGCCTAGTTAATATTCTGGAATATCTGAGGGGATTTGAGAAGGCAAACAGATTGAAATAAGGTATTAAGGTTAAAAAAAATAAAAAACAACAGATGGGACTTTGGGCATAAATCAAACTCCATGCAATAAGCAAAATGCACTCCTGACACATTTTATGAAGTACAATCTTTAAGAAAAGTTGTCATAGAAATAACATCCAGAGGCTCCAGTGCCTCACTGGCATTAAGGTAACACATTTTTGACAAAGAAATCCAGTTCCTCAATGCAACACTTACCTGCAGCTTCAGGGACATTCCCACTGCACATTCCTGGCACACGTAATTACCTGGGAGAAGTACAAGGTTAATTTCTTTAGAAGCCAGTGTTAAGTTCACCTACAAGTGACATGTTTTTCCACACATACAGATCAGTTTTCCGAGCACGTGTTAAATGTCAGCAGCAACACTAAGCAAAAACCTTGTGGTGAGTGTCCAGCTGCTGAAGGAGAGGGGCAACTGGAATCCTGCTTGGTTCAGCGATGGGAACTCTTGCCAGCTGAGAGTGACTGGAACTCTTCCGGGACTGAGACGAGGGAAGAGAATGAGCAGCAGAAAAGGCCTGTTGTCCACCTCATTTGGGAATCTTTTTTCGGTAACGGTGAGAGAAGTGGCCTAGTTCATTTAAACAAGAGACAGTATAATCTCCCCTAGGTATCCTACAAGATGCTGAATGATAATTTGCACATGATTGCTCCCATTCCAACAATAAAACTTTGCTTCCTAAAAGGAACAGTCTCAGTTCATGGCTTGTGTAGGTAGATGGGAACTTCTGCTTGCCTGTGCCTTAAAAGCACATCTCACAATCACAGGGTGAAGTTCAAACACATGATTTAGTTGAATTCTGGCTTTCCAGAGGCAAACAATAAATAAAGTTAGCTGGCTTAATGGTGATTTTAAGCTAGCTGTTTCTGAGGCCTGATTCAAAATTGTTAACAGTCCTGTAAGAAAATTTTTGGCACGGCAACAGAAATACAGGTTCCCAATAAATTCTTTCCACCTCAGCAGAGATCCATCAAGGCCTCCCTCCTGCAGGAGATTCTCTGGTCACCCATACACACCTTAGCTGCACCAGTACAAGTGATGTGTGCAGCAGCAATGCCTGTCTCATGGGCTAGAGTCAGACCTACATCTTGCTACAATGATTTGTGTCAGATCTCATTTTTTAACTAACCCAGAGACCTGGAGGTGCTAGAAGTTACTCCTTACAACAGGGCTCAATTATTACCTTTCCTATAAGAGGGAAGGGGAAGGAGGAGGGGGAGAAAGAGGAAGAAAGGGAGAGAGATTGAGAAAACAGGTATAATTTCAGTATTACAGCAGACTGGCAAAACAGCAGTCACCGCAAAGCACACAGACCAACCGTCAGGAAGGGAACCAGGAACAGAGCACGAGCTCAACCTCGCTTCCCTTGCACCATAAAAGTACATTATGAAAACTGTATTTCTGGTCATTCTGATTAAGAAATCTGATATCTTGTGGCATGAACTTCTCCCAAACAAAGGTTGTAGCAAGCGAAAGAGGAAAGCACAAAAGGCTGTGCCATTCCTAGGAACTGCTTGCAGGCCTGTTACAAGCAGTGGCACCAGTAAAACGAGCTGTACAACCTCTGTACTCTCTTTATCACAATGCCCTACGCTATCCTTTCCTGTTAGCACTTGGCAGGAACAACAAAGAAATTGGGCCAAAGAAAAATGCTGAGTTCTACTGTGTTATGGAAACCTGAAACAAGTATCTCTACCCCCCTCCATGCTTTCTCCTTCCTCAAATCTACCTCATGCACTTGAGACTCTGCCCACTGCCTTTGGCCCATTATCTGCCCAAACCATGCCTGCTCTCTGCTGACTCTATGTCCTCATTCTCAAAAGGTGCTTGGACTGTGATAGAGAGTGCTGGGAAGCTCCTGTCCTTCCTACTGGGAATTGAAATGCACCTGGATCAGGTGTTTCCAACCTTTCTCAATATTTGCATCCTTAACATTTTTCCATTGCCCATGCGAGAAATGCCATTTGCTCAGACACTGCATAGTAAATACAGACTTGCTTTCCTTAATCACCTCCCACAGACCAGCTGTCCTCAGCCAGCCTTATTTGTTGTCTTTTACAAAGAGGCATGAGTGATCCCCAAAGCATGACTTCGGCTCAGATCACATTTGTGGATTTCTCACAGACTTCCCCTGTGGTACTGAGAGCTGAAAGAAGATCCCCTGACATAAAAGCAGAATACCAAAGTGTGCCATTTAAATTCCAGGAATCAAAACGTTTCAACTCCTCATTGGATGGAGAATGACAACCTTTCAGGCTAACATGAAAAGCTGAATTTATACAGACACTAACATTTTGCTATAGGTTAGTTTTCCTGCCTGTGGAAAATTAACCTTCTTATCCAAGAGAATGTGCTTTGGGTCATGGTAGCGAGCAGATGTCTATAATCTCCTGCACGTGGAGAATTTCCATAACATCAGAATTAGCAAGAAGCAAATGGGGGAAAAAAACCCTGAATGGAAACAAATGGAAGACTGACGTGGCTGTGTTCCACAAAGTACGTTCTGCAGCTGCATCACTGCTCTGGAACAAAGGGCAATATAATTATTGTTGTTTTACTTTCATTTCCCATTAGCAAAGCAAAAGCCAAATAAAAGTGGTTGTTATTTCTGCAGGAGAGAGCTGGCAGAGGTGAGCGTATGAGGTCACACAGGGAACACTATGAGGAGGCTACTTCTTAGCCCTGAGTAGCTCATGCACCCAGTGAAAAATATCAGCAAAATTCACCAGTTTGTTACTGCAGGGCTGAGTCAAGGCTTCTCAGGTGCCCCGAGGACAAGGCTCAGCCACACCTGCTGGGGTAGGGCAGGACTTGGCTGCTCTTACTGTCAGCAAAGAACGATAATTGCTTTTGGGGACATGTCTGCTCCTTTTGTTATGCTGGCCCCCACTCTCAGTGTGCCTCCTGCTTGCAGGGGAAGCAGGGTTTGCCATAGCCCCTTCCTGCAGCCAGGGGTTTCTAGGTTCACTGTGTTGCTGATGCCTGAAACAAATATCATCCACCATACTTGTGGGGCTGAGGTGATTTGCCATACAGGCAGATACTTAAACACACACTACTTGCCTCAGTTTGTTTCTTCCTCCTTATTTATGACAGCAAGAAATGAAGCTCCTTACTCTGTCTCCCTTCTTTCCTTGCATTTTGGAGTTAGTTCCTTGGCCACAGAAGTGTAAGACTTGTATCACTTTCCTTTTTTGCCTGCAAAAATCACCACTGTGGATAGAGAAAAATAAATTAATAAGAATTAAGTGAGGAGGAGAGACAAAGCCAACAAAGCAACTAAGCTGCAGGATGGATCCCACCAATCTGTGTATAGTGGAAAGTGCCAGTTGGTGGAAATTTGCAGCATCCTTCTACTATCTTAATCCATCTCTTTTAGTTCTGCTGGATAGGAAGGCAGCTCTGGGCTGAAAAAGCTCCTGCTTGTAAGAATGCCAGGACATTGTCTCTTCATGGGGAGGAGAAAGTGCAATAGCTCACGTGGGAAGGATAAGGGGTTTCTCTTTTAATTCCTGTCCCACCTGCAGAGGTTGATCCTTGCTGTGTTCCTCCCACAAGCCTGGCTGCCATCAATCCTGTGCTCTCCCCAAGTGCCACTCAACCAAAACTGAAGGAGAAAACTATTCTCAGTTTAATGCCTCTTTCTCCTGTTTTTTCTGAGGGTTTTTGGGTTTCGTTTTTTTTTTTTTTTTTTGCATTTAAACACTTAGCAGGCAGATGAAGTGTGACAGGAGGTCATGCAAGGCCTGCTGCTTTGAAACACCTATAAAACTGTATCCAGTTCCAATACAAACACCTGAGCTCACTGATCAGTGAGAAAGGGTAGAGAAGTGAGCAGAGGCACTGCATTACTGCAACCCTCTCATTCCTGGGAGCGTATCTTATTACTCGTGGCCAATAATAAAGTGAAAAATGCACAAAAGACAGTGCTTTTTGTCATTAATATGATCTTTAATAAATGGAATAATGCACCATTTTACAGCAAGCCTTTTCTTTGAGGCCTAAAGAATAGCCTTTTAAATGTTCTTATCCAATGTCTCTGTATCAATACAATCTCTTTATTTAGGTTTATATATAACAAAACAATTCTTACAAGTATTCATAGAAAACTCTGTAGTGGCTTTAACAATGTCAGCTTTCATAGTGGCATCCACAGATGATTAAAAAACAAAAATTAGCTTTTTATTTCATACTCACACTGTTCCATGAAACACAACTTATACAGCATAGCAAGGGTATTGGGCAGCTTATACAAAAGAAATAACTGAAAGCAATTATTTATAAATTCATACATGATATTTCCTCAGTGTTTGAGAGGAAAACCAAAAATACCCGTTAACAAAAGGGTTCTGATGAGACTCCATAGTCAAGGATTTCTCCCCCTCTTCCCCCAGAAAAGCTCGCTCAGAAAGTAATGCTCTCTTTACAGTCTTTCATAAGGAAAATGGCAGTTTCACATCTCCATATTTCAGCTTCTACAGAAGACCAAACCCTAGGAATCGGTCCTTGCCATGTTCATTTTCCTCTTATACTGCATTTAGGGGGGAAAATAATCAACAGCAATGGTAAAATATGATTCCAGCTTATATAGATGTGAATAGAGCACGCTTTCCTCTAGAGACAAAAAGCAGACAAGAAACACTACATACAAACCGTTTTAAATACATTTCAACAGCGTGAAAGAGAGAGTAGAGTCACCAATCAGGAAATTCAAAAGTGACAAATGAGTCAGCTATAACTTGGACTTGCCTGTTTGTTCCTGTGACTTCTTACAAACTACAGAATCACGAACTATTTTCTTTTCTTTCTGAATAAACAAGACTGAAGTGTGATACTTCATGATACAGTTCTGAAGCACAAAAAAAAAAAAAAAACAGAATCAAGTGCTCTAGAAATAAACCTCACACATTTTTGCTGTCTTAAAAAACAAGCGAGTGGGCTATAAAAATTGACTTTAGGGAGACCTTGCAACTAGGAAGTTATAAAGGCTAATTATTTCTGCTTTAAAATAGTTACCAGGCGAGATGCTGTGCCCTGGGTGGGTGCACGCTCCTGTGATACATCTGCAGAAGTCTGCGAAGACTGGGAATAAATCCTTCCTTCGTGTGGCAGTTACTGCACTGTTGAGCATGGTGTGTGCATTGAAGGTAACCAACTGAATGACTTGCAAATTTAAACAGTTGCTGATCGATAGGCTTTTAAAAATATCTGATAATTACATTATTAATTAACATAACTCCAACTAGTTCCTGATTATTATGCACATGTGTATATTAAACCACAGTGAAATAAATAGAGATGGCCATAAGAAGTAATTGGTGTTAGTAATGCACCACTAAAAGAGACCTGTGTGGAGCCCAGATACACATTAAAGGAATTGGCGTAAATGAGAACTTATCTTGAAACCTTCCATTCCCACTGCCCCGATGCAGTTTCACTCCTGGACCATAACCACAGCTGCACTGTGCCGACCCCGCCCCACAGCCTGGACACCCCACCAGCAAACACCCAGCAAGGCATCCGGAGCCAGGGCTCCACATTCCACATCAGCTTTCCCAGGGCTAATCCTCCCAAGGAGTGTTTAACACCACAGCCAGCAGGACACACCCCTCCTTTGCCCATATCAACAGCAGACTCCTCTTTGATTCCAAGGGCACCTGGCTCAACCGTGAGCCAGTCAGGTGCCGATTCCCTCGGATACAACTGTGCCAATAATGATACTCATCTGGATTTGCAGGAGCACCTACATCTGTTATCTGCAGAAATGAAAGTTCTCCTACCAATTTTACTCAGTGCAGAAGAAACCTCAAAATGAGAAATCTGATTTGTCACTATTTCACATCAAAACTGAACCCACTTGGGAGGTGGGTGAGATCAAAAAGGGATGTATTTCTACAGCTACAGTTTTATATGACAATATAGAAGCTTAAAATGTAATTGGATTTAATGGACTAAAACACTATGTTTAAATAGCAACCACACACATAACTATAGCTACTACATAAAAAAGCCTTGTAAAAATTATGTGTTAAGTGTTCTGGGTTATTTTTTGATCTTTAAGAGAGGTACCTTAAATTACTCAGCTTCACATAAAACTTGTCATGTGCATTCCCAGGTTTCTCTCCCTCTCATAAATCCATTCCACCTAAACAATTAGTGACAAGTCTGTCATGGGAGATCTTGAACTACTGGACTGTATGTCACAGTCTGATCCTGACTTTACTGTGATGCACTAAAGACAATTTTAAAATGGTATATGAAAAAAAAATATATTTGCTACCAGTGCTACCATCTGATGCTGTAACTCATGCACAACATACATATATGCATCTAAATACATAAGGAGTTTACATAAAAATATATATATCTGGCTTCACTGCAATATGTATAGTTTTCATTGATGAAAGGCTTAAAGTTAACAAAAAATAATGAGCACATTTTAAAAAGGAGGTTAACATATTTACCTGTTAAAATGGGTACTGGCAGACCAGACAGAAAAGTTCAAATAATCCAAATTCATGCAAAATACCAAACTGCCCAGCCTATAATCAGACTTTCATAGACGAATCAATCCAATTTCAATTTACTTTGATGAGCTGCTACAAATTTTCCAGTTAGGCATCAGGTCATGTATATGCTACTGTGCTTGGCAATTACTATTGAAACCAGCCTTTTTCAGCAATGCAAACTGCCATCATTTTTATACAAGTAAAAATTACAGCATAATTAATGTCTCCTGCACTGATTAAATATGTGAACTTTAAAATTCTCTCTAATTAGGCTGGAAACGTCCATAGTAACATTTTAACAGCAGAATGACTATGAACTTCTGAATATTTTTCATGAAAGAAAATGATAATCTGCACATAGATGTAGTAATGTTAAGTAGAGGTTTTTTAATGTTTAAAAAAGGAATATCATTACAGAAAAATGCACTGAACCTACAGCATATATAATGTATACATATATATTTTTTTAAAGTAAGAATTCATTGTTACTGAATTTGGGCCAATAATCTATTCCATACAATTAAAGAACTTCCTTATTCTCCTGAGGCAGATAGGATTACAGATTTCTTCTAGAGAAAGTTTACAGGTGGGAGGATACGTACTTTCTAAACATTATTTACGAGGTGAGGTTTTTTTGTTGCTTGTTTCCTGAAACTTGCCAGGATCTATCTTGCATTGTTTTGTGCCCAGTGCACTGAAAAAATCAAAATGTGTTGCCTTTGAAAATTGGGTAGTTTTCTATAGGAAAACAGGACACAAATGGGCAGCACTAAAAAAGCAAAACACAAATGGAAATGTTGTTTGTTTCTGAGAATATTCTAATTATGACACTATCAGATGGTTTTAAGTTAGGAATCCCTTTGTTTTAGCTGTGCAGTTTAAGTGCATCTTGGAGCTTCACGAAAGGCCTTGTTAATACCAGCTGTTTAGCACATGAAGCTATTAAGCATTATAAGCAAATTTAGGGAAAGTGTTGCAAATAACATGACTGGTAAATATCAATTTAGTAGGAAATAGATCTGTCTGTGAGGCATGTCTGGTCAAATGATTAGAGTTCACACTCTAAAAACCATGTTATGTTGGTGACTATCTTTACTGTAGGAAACAGAACAAGAGGCAATGCATTAACCTAAGCAACTCTTCTGGCTTCGTTTTCTGTAACCAGTAAGATTTTGGATTTTGTCTTATATATACAAACATCACAAATGTTTGCTCTATCATTTTACTTGAATTATGTGTTTTAAATTACCATAACAAATATTCTACTGTTGCCTATTTGACACAATTCATAGGTATTTACACTATCATTCTATTTTTGTTTGCTATATTTATCTTGTCTGCAATATGCATGAGAAACTAATAGAAAATTATCAGCTTTTATCATTATCCTTTTTTTGTCTTAAAACACAAACAAATAAAAACAAAATCAAAAAGTACAAGGAAATAAATCACATTTGTCTCCCTTGTTTATAGTACATTTAATCAACCGTCCCTGTGTTTGGTCTGTAGAATTCTCTCTCTTACATGTATTTTATTTGCTTAAGGATGATTCCCTGTAGTATGAGACACAATCCATTATCATTTAATTTACAGAGAAAGTACTCTGTGGAGATTGGATTATGTGCTGTGAGCAAAAAAAAAAAAAAGGGCATTACTAAATTAAGCATTAAAACCAAACTGCTAATCTGGTCTCATCTAGCTGTGCAGAATTACAATATTTTGGTACCTGCTTAAGAGTTTGTTTTGACTGACATTTAAAAATAAATAGTTTTTCCTCTATTTAATCGATAGGGTATTCTGTGATAAAGTACATTTTTCTATCACACTGCAAATTATATTTATCCATGGTAGATTGCAAAGCCGATACTTGCTAATAATTCATCCCAGAGGCATACAAATAGTAGGAATAGATAAAAGGGGGGAAAAAAAGCATTGTTTGCTTTAAGAATGTTCAAGGAAAACTGCAGAACACTTTCATCTGGTATTAAAATGATTTTGATTGCATTGATCACAAAAAAGTTGGATTTCTTACAAAGGCTTGGCCTGCAAAGAAAGGCTAGAGAAGACGGGTGCAAATCTGTCTTAGCAAAAAGAAGCAGCAGTCAGAGAAGTAACTTTTCTCTCCCCAGAGTGTTTTGAGTTAGACAAGAGAGTCCTAAATACTCTTTTCAGCCCATATTCTGAAATGCTGATGGATGATACATGCAAAGCAAAGCAAAAGTCGCTGGGAAAGGAGTGAAGAATCTTCAATACACGTTACAGCGCTCACCACTAAACACAGAACACTTCAAATGGAGACTCAAAGGAGGCCAGAAGAGAAGAAAACCACAGTGAGTATTATGAAGAGAATGCTAGAAATTCTGATTCAGGTCTTGAAACCCAGCTGAGCAACTGGCAGGTTTTCAACATCTGGGATGTGAGACTGCAGCAGATGGGAAGCTGGAGAGTGAATTAGAAGTCAAACCAGAGGAAGGCTGTATTTTTGAAGAGGGGAGATATAGCTGTGTATTTATACAGGGGGATAACATAATTACGCCTCAGAGATGAGAGGTACTATTTGAACTGGAGCTTAAAGAACATCAGGAGCCTGAAACGTGCCTCTTGGCTTGTATTTCTACAACTACACTTAATCAAAGTCTGGATTTATAGAGCTATCTCTTGGAGATATCTAGGAGAATCTAAGAAATGTTAAGAAGCGTTACAAGAGAAAATCATAGCAATCAAGCACAAACAAGGGATTTTGGGGAACAGCAAGAATCAGATGCAGCAAGGCATGTATTAGGCTACTTGTATCATCAGATATAGAAGAACAAGGTTGGCAAAGTTTACCTCAGGGGGAAAAAGTAATAAAACAGCAAGGAAACAAATGAGCTTAAAAGCAGAGAGCATCTGTTTCAGTCATCTGAAAGGAGACAGGGTAAGGGAGGCAATTGTTTGCTGCCAGCATCCTGCCACAGGAATCTGGCAGGCTGACTGAATTGATTTTCTTTCTTTGAACATCACCAGTTTTCAGATAAAGTGATAAAACTTTACTTGGTACCAAAGACTCATGTCTTTTTCATCTAAATAGTTTTTACTGAAGTGTTTTCAATCAGAAAGAATATTTCTCAGGTGGAAGGAGGTCCAGACTAATAAGGAAATTAATTTTCTTTCAGTAGACAGTAAAACCAATCATTCCAAAAAAGAGGTAAGGTTTACTTGAGATGGTGAAAAAAGCAATTTATCTCAATAGATAATACATTCACTGACAGCTAAAATCAATGTGCATACAAACTGAAAGAAGGGACTACGCAGAGGGAAAAAAAATCCCCAACCCTCCCCTGCAAACACCCATGAATTTTAAAAGCATGCAATAAATTTTAACACGATGAATGAGGGGCTCTCTAAAAACTCTGAAGGGAGGACGAGTTTCAACTCAACTTGGCAACAAGAGTCAATTAGGATGCACCCACCTGCATAGGCAGTTAGGTTGATTTTACCTCAGACTGTAGGTAGGTTAATCAGGCAGGATTTCTGACTCATCACACAACTGCTTTGTGCCAAGTAAGATTCATGATTTTTTTCTCTGTGTAAACAAAGTACGTTCACAACCTATCTTCACTCGAGCTTTTAAGTACGACAGTTATTAATATTTCTGAATAAAATGTATTTTCCAATGTACATCATTAGTGATCTAAATAAGGGTTTACATAAATACAGGGGGTAAAACTGCACACAAAATAAAATGGAAAAAATGGCTGACATTGTTTCCTTACATTTGTTCACCATTTTGTTATTCAGAACTTCACAGGCTGACATCTACTACTATATAAAGGAAACACATTTTGATTTGGAAGGATCAAAGAAAAGGTACAGAGCTCAGATTTTTTTTTTGTTCCTTTTTAAAAGCCCTTTCAAGTTGGGGAAAATTCATGCATTGTGACCTCTCAGCACAATGTGATATAGGCAGCTGCTTCAAGCTGGCTACAATGTGCAAAGTTCACTGTCATGACCGGCTGACTGCTCAACTGTCAGGGAAAAATTAACAGATACAAAAATGGGAACATGTGGCAGTTTTAGAAACACACTTTTCAATAAAGCAAACCATGAACTATAGACTATTGCACATTTCAACATGACACAAGAAAAATAAGGGGTTCAAAAGAGAATACACTTTGTAACATAGAAATATACAGACTAGCTTGTGCACAGAAATCAAAACATGGTTACAAGACACCACTGCAGTCAAACCTGTCTTATAGTCTGCTTATGATCTTAGTGACCTTAAGAAACTGGTCCAAACTGATTATCAGCAATACTTTTTTTTGTTACTTTTTTTTTAAAAAAATATTTTGAGACCACATTTTTGATACACATATATATATTCCGTGGTCAAAACAGACAGACTTAACTTTAGCGATACTAAATAAAAGTGCAAAAACGTTCAAAAAATAAAACAAAATAAAAAAATATGGAAGCATAAGCTAAAAATTTTCTGCATAGCTGAAATCTATTTAAAGCGAGTCCTTGGTAGGGGGTGCTGACAGGAGGAGAAAGCAGTTTTTTTAGAATGTCTTCTGCATGTTTGTTTCAAATAATGCAAAAAAAAGGTCATTTGTCGGCTTTTAAAGTATCTCACAGGCAGTTCACTCCTGCGTCCTTAGATACCATTGTGGTGGCAGTGCCTCCCTCTGCAAGGTAAACGGCAGTGCTGGATTTGGGGGGGGCTGCCTGGTCGCTGCCGTTGTTGTTGACCTCGCAGTGCAGAGGCTCGGTGGAGATGACCCACGTCGAAGGACGCCACCGCTTCAGGGAGTAGGGAGTTTTCACGCGTTTCTTGATCTTTTCTCCTGAGCCCGATCTGCCATCCTGTGAGGAGTCACCTACTGAAGGAAAAGAGAAAAAAAAAAAAACAAAAACAAAAAAACCAGAGTAGAAAACAGTTTTATGAGGAAGGTGAGATTAGATTGGAGTCCAAGGTTGTCACTTATGTGAAACAGGACAAAATCTTATCACACAGAAGCAACTGTGTGGCAGAGGCATGACAGGTATATCAACTGCAACAGCTGCCATTAAAACAGGGGTCAGGTTCTGTTCTCTGTCAGAAATTACTTCAGTGAAGTAATTTGTGTTACCTGGAACGCACATTGGCATCAAACAGGAGAATCAGCATTTGACATTTGAGGGGCTTTTGCAATCATAGTATCTTATATTACCTGTAATGGGAGGTACAAAAGAATGTTGCTACCAAAGGACAGCAAAGGCTAGAATTCTAATAGCGTAATTAAACTTTAGATCCCCTAATCCTACTTCACTTGGCAAAACATTTCACCTGAATACAAAATGGTCCATTCTCTGCTAAGATCCTAAGTCAGGATTTGGAATGTTGGGTTGCAAACCCAACTTTAATCGTGATAAAACTTCCCAGTAAAAATCTGATTGTTAAAAAAAACCTTTATACAACCCTTTCTTTTAACTTAACCATCAATTAAAGAAATTTACTGCAATAATCTTTTTTCTTTACCTCAATAAGATTTCAAATCATGTCAATGTGTTAAGGCAAAAATAAGGTTTCCTACTTAAAAGGAAGGCTTAAACATTCCACTGCTGAATATTCAACTACATTTCTTGAAAGATATGTGATATGTTCTGGTTTGGTTTTAAATCTTTTATTTCCAAAGGTGCTGGCACCTCAGTTTATTTCGCTAGTATCACAGCATCTGTCTAAACATAGTCAAGAGATTTGCAAGCACCTTTCAAAGACTGATGTGCCTTCTGGAAATATATATTCTCTTTAAAATGTAGAGCAGGAGGCCTTTCCAACAGCTCATACAAGCTCAAAGTCAAACACAAAGGAGGGACCTAACTTAACTGTAACTATATGATTACATTCTTATCATAAAAAGGAGAGTCCCATTGTAACCTCTTAGATATTTGGCCATAAAAATCTTAAGGTAGTTATTCTGAAACGGTCTATTAAAATTCATTCCTTCTCTAACTACTTTGATTAATTTTTAATATGTACATGGTAAACTGATGAAGAATTGCTATAATTTTTGGAGCTCAAATAACAAAAAAGACAACACCCGACCCTTCATCAAGGGCTCATCTGGGCTAATACAGTAAAATCAATTGCTTTGAAAGTAATGAAGTATATAAGTAGTTATTATTAATACATTATTTTAATCAATGCATCTTAGAGATGACTACTCCTAGGAGAATGGGGGAAAATAAGGGAAAAAAAGTATAATGTGCCCCTGCAGAAAGGAATAGGAAGCTTTTTCAATACAATTTGCAGCTGCCAAGGTAGGGGCCTTGCAAGGAATTACAAAAGTTAACCTAGAGTCAAGAGCAGATGGATTAGAAAGGGACACATTCATTCTTTATATGTGGAAGGAAGATAGTGATCTAATGTGCTGGAAATGATGGAGACAGGACTTTATCAAAACGACTGAAATTGTGCTGACCCCAGAGATTAAATTTATATAGGATTTAGTAAGTATGCTTTGAGGAGGGACAGGAGAGATGGAAGGAATTTCTATTCAAGCAGATATATATAGTTACTAAGCAAAAAAGTGTCAGAGAAACTGTTCAAGTCCTGTAGGCACTTACACTGCATACTACTGCTATCCAAACTATTTGTAGCTGACAGATCCAGCGAATTAGGCCTCTGTGCTCTTCTAGTCTGGGTCTGCCCAGGATTTCTCACTACATTCTGGACACTGGCCGTTGCTGTGTCTGGACACGGATTACTGTTGTTGTTATTGGCATTTGTTCGGCCGTTATCCAGTGGTCGCTCCCTCCTGTCTACGAGGCGGTCCAGAACACCTTCATCGTGGCCAACCTGCTGCTCCCGCCTCAACAAGGGTTCGTGCTCATCAGGGCTTGAATTAATATTCAGCCGACTATCCTCTCCACTGAACTGGTTCTGAAGCATTTCCTGGGCCCTCTGTGCTACTGAGCTGGTTGTCTGGCCAGACGGCACCGTGCCATTGGCATACTGGGTGGTGCCAGCATGAGAGTTTATGCCGTGGCCTCTCCCAGCCACTCCATTCATGGTGACTGTCACGACGTGAGGCTCTGCAGCATTGATAGTGTTCATCTTGGCAACGCCTGTTTCCACTTGCTTCAAGTTTGATTTGTGCTTGCCACCAAATTTTAAGCGTGGCTCCTTTGTTGAATTTTTGGTGTTTAGGGGGAGGCTAGTAGGCCTCTTCGGAAGGTTCTGTTGCTTGGGTAGAGGATAGACCTGAGCAGATGGGACATCCGGAATCAAACATGCTTGACCATTGGCAGCTTGTGTGAAGTCCTGTTGTCCTGTCACCTCTACTGCAAGCTTTATCAGTGGATAAAGTAAGCTGGAACTAGTGCTGCTGAGTGGATCTGGCCCACTAAACTGCTTAAGTGAATGTTCCATCAGATTCTCATCAGAGCTTTCTTTCAGGTTCTTATCCACTTCTTTTGGATCCAATTTATTTGTCTCCAAGTCCTCCTCTGTTAGCTGCAGGCAAACAGGGGTGGGCCCACCTGGCTGCATGACATTTGTAGTATGTAAGTTTGTTTCATCTGAGTAAGGCATTTCGGATATGGTGGTCATGCCAGTGCTAGGAGTGAGGCCAGTTGTATTGGTGGTGGTAGTATTGGTGGACAGACTGGTGACACTTGTCTCAGGACTAGGAATGCGAGCTTGTGCCTGTTGCCGCTCGTAGTTAATGGAATTTCTATTCTTTTCGCCTGAAGTCAACGGCGTAGTGGACATTGAATGTTCAGAAGAAATGTTCTTCACTATGCTGTCAGTGTGGTGGATTGAATCTTCAATGTAGGAAGAGGAAGAGTAATCTGGGTATGGCCTTATCTTTGATACACGTCGATGATGTGACAGATTCCTTTAAGAAAAAATAAGGGATGTTAAGATCATATATGTAAAAATCACCTCACGTTATAAAGCCTCTCATTTAAGAGAGATGATATTTCAGTAACTTCCTTGAAAAATCCTGGGTAGCAGAAAATTGGTTTTACTAGGGCAAAATTTCATCATGGATGTTATTTACTAAGAGAACGGTTATTTTCTTCTATTTGTCCAATATGTCGTTTGTCTAGTTGACTGCTAAGGTACCACTCTAGATGTAGAGACATGACACTAGAGGAGTCAACAAGAACTCAACAGACAAGACCAAGAAAGCAATGCTGGGAAGAAGTCAAAAGGTCCTACGCCATGAAAACTCTACTATTTTAACCATTTAGATACTCTACGATTTGAACATAATTTTTTTCCGTGACAATAAACACTGCAATATACAGCAACATTACTCTTCTCTCAAATCCAGATTTCTAGCACGTACTATTAAGCACTAATGTCAGTTCTGCAAATTCTTGCTCCCTGTGGATCATATATAAGCAGAGAACGTACAGCACTTTTCTCCCTGGGGTCAGAATAACGATGCCTTAAACAATGGCCCTGTGGTTCTTTAATTGAAAAACTGCAGGTTTGAGACTCTGTAATTTCCTGAACTCAAACTGACTGCGAATTCAGTTTTTAGTACAACACTTTAAACAGAAGTTTTATGCATCATTTAGCAAGTGTCCTTAAAGACAATTCCCTTCATCACTCCATATCGTTGCAAGCCTGCTGAGACAGTTTGCCTAAGCTCGGTTTAAAAGGCCCCGCAGTGAGAAGTACAGTTGTTGGGATAAAAGGTGCCTGAATTCCAGGGACACATACAGAGATCTTAAGAACACAAGCAATCAGGACCATGTCACACAATACCCACATGTAGACTAGCTCACGTAACACACCCCCACGTCCCAAGTCCAGAGATGTTAAGCCAGCAGCAAGCTGCAGCTTCCCTCCTGGAGCAAGCTGAGCACTGCATTGGGCATTTGCTGCTGACTAAACCAAAGTGTATTCTCTTCTTACCGCTCATTTTGCATGGCAGTTGACATAGGGTTGACTGTTGGACTAACTGATTTATTCCTCTCCCAGATCATCATGAGTTCTGCCATTCTTTCCTCAGCACACTGTGCTGTTAGTCGAGCCTCAGCATCTTGATCCCAGCAGTCTTCAATCGTTTCTTTAAGTGACCTCACAGCCTGCCAGAAGACAAAAATCCTTTATCTTAAATTATTTCCCCTTTATATTGTGCTTCTAATTTACTGTTTTATGGCAGCACTCTGCATGCATGAAAACAGTCGCAAGCTGGTAGGAAAGAGAAACAGAAGACACACGATTTCATTCAAAGCTAGTTTAACCTAATAACTGCAATATGCATGACTAGTATTATCATACCTCACACACACACCAACTGGAAGACAATTATTTAGGAAAAGCTCCATTCACCAGTGTCCATACAACCTCCAGCCAGCCCTCTGAGGTATGCATGCTCAGCTTATTCTCCTTGCCTTATGAGAGCTGTGTACTAAGGATTTCTGATATTCTGGAAATGCTGTCATTGTTTCCCTCACAGTTCTGCTAATGGTCACTGTCTCGCTCCTCTGCACTATATGCAAACAACACAGCCGTGCCCATTTCATTGTGCTTTTCTTCCTCAGTTCACCACTGTAGCATCCAAATGCCTCATAAGTATCAGTGAATTTGTCTGCGCCATGGGAGGAGATTATTGCTGCACTTGTTTTACAGATGGAGAAACAGAAACACACACACATTCCTGGCATCACACTGCGGGATGAACTGTACAGTCAGGATTAGAGCTCAAGACCTCCAAAACATGCTGCCATATGCTCAGAGAACTGGAGAGGAAACAACTGAAATTATGAGCACTGAACAATTCTGCTTCCACTGCATCTGGAGTACAAAAGCCAGGCAGACATTAATGGGCCCCTGCTGCCAATCTATGGCCCATGAAGAGGATCTGGTTTGCCAGAACATCTCATGTCTACAGCCAAGCTTTAACCTCTCCAGTGCCAAGGACTGTGCATAATCCCAGCTGGGCACTATGGCATTCAGTGGGTCCTGCTGGCTGCCTCTGTGCCAGAACTGCCTTGTGCCCTTCTGGCAGTGAAAGCCTGGACTGGCTCTGCATGTGAGCCAAGAGCTCCTCACCCACCGAGCGGGCTCCTGGCACCGCCTGCATCTGGCAAGTCACTGCTGCTTAGCAATGCAGCCATGGCTGCACTGCTGGGGATGAGCTCCCCCACAAGCAAACCTTTTATCTCCCTTCCCACAGCAGACCACAGAGGAGCTAAGCAACCACCCTCCCCTTAGCTGAGGGACATGAGTCTAAAAGCACCTGCAGGCACAAGGACCTGGATCTGTTTTCTCTCCCACAATAAAATGCCTTCAATTCAGCTTTTAGGACTTGATTTCGTCACAGTTTAGACTAAATATTTAAGTCAGTGGACACTCTAATCTCCTGCCTTGTCTCCTTGCAAGACTCTCCCCTACTACCAGTAGTAAATTCAACCAGTGCTTAATTTCAAATTGTATCTCCTCTGGTAGACCCTTTTCTTTTGATGTTGTAAGGATCATGAAAAGAACATAATAATGACTGTAGAGATAGCTAACAAAACTGAACTTCTAGAGCTTCACATTTACCACAATGTGTTTTCTATTAATTTCAGGTTCAAAGACCACTATACCAAAATGCACTATTTAGAAGTTCTAGCATTCATCAAAAAAAATAGAAGGGACCAGAAATCTGCATTATTCTATTATTCTCTTAATATCCTTCAGCGCTGACCTTTGAAGTCAAGCTCAGATCCCACTTTGGCAAGTGAGACAAGAATGCTGTAATGTCTCAACACAGTTTATAGCCCTTGAATTATTTTACACAAACCATCTGCTCAGATTGTTGATTTACACTGTGAAAAACAATACTGCTAATCAAGGTCCGTAACATAACACATATAGTGCAAGAAGTAGACTGAGACTGCATATATAACCACAAATACAGCATTCCACATCTTTTGAGTGCCTTAATTATGTGACCTAAAAAATAAAACATTGCTTTTTATTTTTATTTCTCAAATGAAAAGGACAAACACATTTCTTTAATATATGAATTTGCATGAAAGTGTTATAACCCAACATGTCAGCACTGCTTTAAACAACAGAAAAAAGTCTTTCCCCCCATGCATTAAATACAGGAGGTTAGGACCTGGGTCCAGGGTGAGGTTATCCGGAGCTTAGTTTTCTACATTACCTCCTCTAGAGTGCTCATTCAGATATTATTCTAGACTGGCACAGGGTGGAAGAAATTGTTTGATACACGAGAGAACTACAAATTATTTATTCTTCTTTTCTCTTAAAGCAATGATGTAGATCAATCCTTAGAGCTGGAGTTATAATCATCATAATTTTGATTTTTTGCAACAAAAAAAAAATAGTAGCAACACAAAGTGTGTCAGGCAGTTTAAATATGGGGATCATCTAATAATGCTGGAGTCTAACAGCTTGTAAGAACGTAACTAACATTTAAAATGGTAGTCTGCAAAACAGAAACCTTGAACTGTTTTAATTTTAACTGTCTTCAGAAACAGCTGTCAAGCTTGGTCCTTCCAACATTGCATTTGCCAACGTGGCTATAGTTAAAACAGTTGTTGTTTGATTTCCTATATCCTTTGGGCGTGGATTCCATTTTTTTCTCTTTGCTCCCCTGCCCCTGAGACTGGCTGGCCAAAACTGTGTTATTAAAGAACCCCTCTCGGAAGCTCCCGACGCATTCCAACATGTTTTACTGCAGTGCACCACTGGAGGCTACGCTCCTCTCTGAAAACGGTTCTGTACATATTTACAAGTACCAGCACAGGTGAGCCCTCAGGCTCCTCGCTGTCTGCACAGCAGCTACACACTTATCAACTAGCAAAGCCTCTGAAGATTGCAGGGCATGATTTCACTAAGGGAATAAATGGAAGTATCTCTTTAAGAAAGAGTCAAATATGTAATTTCCATACTCTCAATCAAGCTGAATTAGCTTAAACAAGTTACCACGGATCAGGTGAAACCCCCTAAGTCCATTTCACTTCCCTTGTAATAAAAGACAAACAGCCCCCTCTAAGCTAAGGGCATTAGCATTACCTCACCTTTGCTGCAGACGAAAGCAAGCACACAGACTCACCAGAGTTCAGCTGACTTGCTGTAACTTGCTGGCCTGCAGCAGCAAGCAAGGCTCTAAGCCATAGCTACACTAATTCAAAACAACAAACAACATTACTACTTTATGGTCTTGAAAACAAAAATTGCAGATCAAATGAAGCCATATAAAATTTTTAATGTAGTTCTAATGAAATGATTGCTGGGAGCTATAGCCTCTGCAAATTCTGAGGACTATACAAGTTCAGAAGAAGTTTATTACAATGTTTACAGATTTTAGTTTTGGAACAGTATATTGCCAACTATTTTATGGTTTTATTAGTTTATAAGATGTCAAAAGGCAAAAAATGCCTTCATGTTTCTCATCCAGCATCCAGACAACACATGGGCACTTCACACACAGTATTACAGATAGTGTCTAACAATATATATAAGAAGTTATCTGCTGGGTATCACACTGCAGCATCCAATAATAGTAATAATAATAATAGTATTTTTCCCGAAAAGAAATCTAGTTTTCATGTCAATGGCTTTTTAAAAACTGAATTCCATATTTAAGAAGTCCAGACAGAAACAGCTCCCAATCCTTAAACACCAGCAAACATTAAAAAAGAAATAAAAAATTGCTTTTAAGAAATGAGTACACCCTAAAGCTGATTAAATCACTGTTTCTTTGCAAATACTCTATCTCACCAGGCTGTTCTCCTTCCATGCTTCTGGGAATTTTGGTCTTTGCTTCTCTCTAGACACCAAGACTTGCATATCTTCAAAAGTGGGATGGTTTCCGACTTCAGTCTGGAAAGCCATCTGGTACTCTGGCACAGATTCCCCTGTTAGCAAAAGAAAGAAAGGGGGGGAAAAATCAATCAGATTAAAAGGCAAAGCAAAGGCTTTCAGGTGATGAAAGGTATCATCAGAATTGCTGTCTATCGAGATGTTCCCCTCTTTCTCCACAAAAAAATCTGAATTAACTGCAGATGAATTACGTGCTGTTCAGCAACCTTTCCAAGGATAACATCCTCAAACTTTGTTGGCTGAGTGGTACATTCAGAATGTCTTGGAGCCTGAGGATGACACCTACTTTCCATGAAACACCACTAACTGATTATATTCATGTACTTATTTTTGAGGAAGTCCAGCAAGATCACAAGCCTCTGCACATAAAGTGCATCTGTTTGACTACAGAAAGAATGCTGCATTTTAGATTCATTCTACATGGTCTTGCTTGGAAAGAAGATGGTGGGTGTGGCACAACCTCGTGTTAAATTTTAAAAGTCTACTTCCTTTTGTTTTGTGTTACAGGTTTGGAAGATTTCCCTGCATTTTCAATGTCACTATCACAAATAAAAGTACAACTGACTAAAGGCTACATTAAACCACACTGTTTTTCCATACATTCTTTCATGGGAAAAGTCTGAAAAACACTTTTATCGGTTCTAACAACCGGAAGTACTGCCTTTCCCACCAGATTAACTCCAAATGTATTTAAGCTCTGGACAGTAACAATAATGCTCAAATTGCCCTTACCATGAGGCCTGCAAACTGCTTAGACAGGTAATTCCAAGTCTCCCAGCAGGAACCGTGCCTCACCCTCAAACACACCGCGCTGACAACCACCACTGCGAACACTAGATGGCACCGACTTAATGGCAGAAGCAACCGAGAAAACTAATTCCCCTCTTCCACTTTCAAAAGCTCTGGCTAAGGAGTAGCTTTGGTTGCTGGTACTGCTTTCTACCTATTAGGCTTTTCCCAGTTCTTTTAGTTACCTGGGAAGAGGTCTGTACATCTCATGAAGATCTCCCAGTAGATAAGGCCTAGTGCGTACATATCCACTTGTTTCAAAGCAGATTCACAGTCCCTCAAGTTCACTGCTCCTTCAAGCACTTCTGGGGCCATGTAGCGGATCGTACCGACCTGTGAAAACATAAAATCAAAGCTTCACATCAGGAAGTCATTTCCAAATTCAATTTATTGTGGAGATTTATTTTTTTAATACCCTATTTTGTTTGGTGTTTTCTATAGTTATGGAAAATGCAGTTCTTTTCTAATCAATGTCCTCAGCTTCTAGACTCTTACCAGCAGCCTAGTCATAACAAAACCCTTGCCCTACTTTGTCACTTTTTTGTATGTACCAGAACAAAATAACTTTGTCCTTTATTTAATGTTCTCAGAAATGTTTTTTCCCCCCTGGAATTACTCTGTTAAACATCAAGGTATGTATCATAATGGAAGAGGGTGCTACTGAAGAGGAAACTTGTTCTTTTTTTCCTGAACTGTCAACCAAGGCTCTACCCTACATCTTCCATAGTCAAAGGTTATTAACAGCCTTGAGAGATTCTATTAATTTTCACTAGGACATATGTTAGATAGATTAGAGCACTCACTCATCAGTACTATCCAAGACTGTTTTGTCACAGGACTGCTCCCTACAGCTCCATTTTAACAGCACTTTCCCTGTTTCTTTGTTCAGTAAGGGGAGATTTAAAAAGAGCACGTGTGAACTAAGTACTATCAATTTAGCACCTGCTTTCTAAGGGAAGGTGATTAGCACTGCAAAACATACTCTTTGAATGAAATGTAAAGGTTTTCTGTAAAAGCACAGACAAATTTACTGAACCAATAGAGACTTTCATTGCGTTTAAAATAGCCTCACTGTATTTCCATAGCCTGTATTGGATGTCAAGTATATTTATATTATACAAAAAGAAAACAACAACAAAAAACTCCCCCACTCTCTGAGTCACAGCATCATAAAAAGGAAAGCTTAAGAAATCAGTTTCTTCTTTCTGCCTAGAATCCATTATAACCCACTCCTAACAGATGTTTTCCCAATCTGTTCCTTAAATTCATAAAATGATGCAAATTCTATACAGCCTTCCTTAGCAGTCCATTCCAGACCCTGGCTGCCTTCCACAAATTAGAAAGGTTTCTTGGTAACTAACCTGAATTTTCCCTCCTGTAATATAATCCCATTATCTCTTGTCCTGAATGCAAACAGTTTATTCCTTTCCCTTTGTAGCAGCTGTTTACATACTTGAAGACCCGTCTCTGTCTTCCCTAAACAACCTTCATTCTTTTATTTTTTCCCCATAAGGTACTCTTTCAAGCACCCCCTGGTTTTTCTGACCCTGTTCTTTTCAATTGGTCCATGTCTTTCTACATGTGCTCACTCTAACACAGATGTATCCATTTAAAGTCCAGAAAATTGCAGATGACACCCAGAGAAATCGTTGCAGGATGTAGAATGTGGTATGTCACCATTTTGCAAAAATTAACACCAAAACCACCAAAGGATGTTTGGTCTTCAGTTAACCCTTGCAGTACAAGACTGAAGGGACCTGTACTGCAAAGAACATGGCAACCAAACCTACCTTATGTCTTCTTGTATCTCACACAGAAACTTCAGTCTCCAGGGCTGCCTTTCAAAATGCTACGTTTGTCTGAGTGTTTTGAGAATAAAACCAGTTTCTTCCTATGGAGGTTTCAGCTACTTCTCACCTACACTGCAGCAGCTCCCTCTTACAGAAACTGTACCACCTGAACATTCACCTTGTAGCAACAGAAATAACTCTTTCTCAGTGTTACTTCCATACCAATTTGCTCTTTTATGCACCGGTTTATCTTCATTTATACTTACCTCACTAATGGCTGCATTATCTTCCTCACCTGGTCGTACTAATCTGTTTCCAGTTAACTTCATTGAGAGTCCAAAATCACTAATTACACACGTTCCATCATTCTTTACCAGGACATTGCGGCTGTTCAAGTCACGATGGGATATCGCAGGTTTGTAATGGTCTATTTGGACAAATGAAAGTGCTCATTACTATTTGAGCAATTCTACTGCTTGGCAAAATGAGAGAACCAGATTATGTCTGCTCACCTATTATAAACTGAGAATCAACCTATCTTTTAGAAAGCTAACATTTTGGCTTCTTTACAATGAGCTCCGGAGCATGCGATCCCTAGAAAACCAACTGGCATTCAGAGTGTCACCATACCTACGTAATGTATTAGGCTACTGTTAGATACAGTTCTACTGTTAGCCAATGATTTTCTTTCCAAGGGATATTTCAGCATTATTTTGGCAGTGGAGACATTGTGTACTTAAGCACAGACCTGCTGCCACAGCCCTAAAAGCCATTTCAAATACTCTCTCTCATATCCACACTCCTGTGTCAAACAGGGCACCAGCTATTTACATTATGATGGGAATTGGCACTGGCACCTATTCAGAAGACATGTAGACAAAATTATTTCTGAACAGAGTCTGAACATGTTCACCTTGCATGGGATCTGATCTTTTCAAAAGAATAATCTCAGTTGTTCCTAGTTTATATGCAGTTTATTTTGTTAGTACAGCAGCTAGCACTACAGAACTCATTTTACTGTGGAATTCATTCTACTCCATGAATTCCTCCCTAGCATTCACAGACTATGGCTGTCTCTTCTTTCTGATGGAAGGCTTACGCATTTTTTGGTTGCTAATGGACACACGTGTCTGCACGTTTTGAAATGATGAATTTAAGATGATAGCTGCAGTTTCAATGTCACATAGGAATACTGATTTAGGTATTTTCAGGCTTGCACTTCTAGCAGCATCTTCAGTTGTCATTCTTTGCTAGAGCTGATGCTTAACATTTGAGATATATAGTTTGGAATTTTAATCAAACCAACAGCACCTTAATGTAGATTCAATGAAACTATCCTTTTATTTACTGCCAAAAAGCTTCATTGCCAGGCCATATTCTGCAGCCTGATAGATCACAGATCTCAGAATCTCTGCTTTATAATCATGACACTTCAGCTGCTGAAATGTTGGCTGAAGCATGCAAGCAGATACAAAGATACAAATCAATACACTGTCACATCCAGTACTCTAATAAAACACCAGAAGTCCAGCATATCGTTTGTACAAAGCAAAGGCTAGGGCCAAACCCTTAGACAGTAATCAAGACATGATAAATAAAACTTCAGTGGAGTTAGAAGATAAAATTATTTCTCCTTGTGTATACAGTTCACATACAAACTAAAAATTGCTTTGGCGATCTGTGTCTGAACTGCAAAAACAAATGCAACACCCCATCTGTTTGCCCTCTGCTAGACAGCCAGCCAGTGCTTCAGGTCTTCAGTAATCTGTTGCCATGATACAGCAGCACTGCACAGCTCTGCCTCCTCCTCCTGCCTCTCTCTGGGGTTCTCCTAGCTCTCTCACTCCTGTTTTCATAGGAGCATCACAGACAGAGCCCACGACGTGGGGTTGTTCAGAAGGAAAGAACATACCAGAAGTTCTGAGCAGTCCCTACTGGCATTCATCATTTCCTACTCTCTGTACTGTCACAGAGAAAAAAAGAAAGGCAGGAATCTACTACCCAACAGAAATAAGAGTACCTTGAAGATCTTGGAATCCCTTCCTGGCCTTACCTCCTCGAGGCAGCTCGGTGTGCAGGTATGCCAGGCCCCTAGTTATGGAGTGTGCCAAGCGACAAGAGCTCACCCAGTCACTCGTGTGGAGACTCAGATATTTGCACAGAGAACCCTAAAAAAAACCAACCAAAACCAAAACAATAAACATGGATTAAGATCATTGTCCAGTTGAATAACTTAAAATCTTTAGGAAAGTCAGTTTTATCCATTGCTCCTGAATGGTATAAACCTGCAACTGCTTCTGTGTTTACTCACATATCCTAAAACCCGTGACTGGACCAAAGTTGCACTAATTTCTAGTGCTGCCATTTGGTTTATCTAAAGTGGAATAGAAATTTTATCACAAAATAACAGGGATTGCCTTAGAAATAATTAATTATAAAAATCTTGTTGCAGAACAGAAGAAAGGTAAGTGAAGACATAACAGCCTGGGTTATGTGGGCTTTAGACCCCACATACATATTTGGGCCCTTACAGAATACTCAACATATCTCACTGGCCCAGCTATAATCTATTTATGTATCGAAACAAAAAAACCCGTAAGGTAACTCAGAATAGGAGTGACTTCACATGCACTGAAGAAACATGAAAAAAAGAATGTCATGTTCCCCTCTTCTTGAAAGAGAAGTTACATGTGCAAAATGGGGGATTTTCTAGTAGTTTGTTGTGAAATCTCCAAGAAAACCAGAAGGAAGGGTGTGAATTAGAATACTGAGATATTCTAGAAACTGAGACCACAATACAAAACAAGAGCCAGACCCTGCAAACTACAACTTTGAGCAGTTCTTATGCACAGTCCCCAGTGACAATATACTCAGTTTAAATAAACTAAATCCTTATTCATGAAGAACAAGTCATCCAGTTATCTCTGCATATTTATTAAGATATTTTTATAACTACAAACTACCCTGATTTTGCCTATTTAAATCTGTAATCTCAAAGATGCATCAATGTGTCACATCAGAGCTGCAACTAAATACATGTTATTGCAAAATTAGTTCTTTAATATTTGGTTTATAAAAATTTGGTATGTGGCATATCAATCTGTTTGGAGTCGACATTCAGGGAGGTAATGCATGCACAGTTCAGATGGAGACACACAGACACCAGGATTTAAAGTAACCAAAATATTAGACATTTTTTTAATCCAGTGCTAAAGTAAAACCAAATTGTTGACACTCCTTAATAGAATCACAAGAGTCTTACACCTTTTCAGACTTAGTGTGTGCAGAACAAGGAAGCCTTAAATCGACGACCTCCCCGGTGACAACACAGACCAAATGTCTCTCCTGCCGGTTTACACAAGTATGGTTGTTTTTTTTTTAATATATGAAATTCAAATAGATTCTGTAACACATAAAACCCCTATGAATCCACCTAGAAATGAGTTAAAAGAACTTCTCATTTTTTCTTACTGTTTAAAGCTTTTTAAGAAATACAAGCACTCTGATTAGCCTCCGACTGTCAGCAACTTGGGTGCAGTAACAGACTCTCTTGGCTCAGCAGGTTGAGGTTCCAGCCCATTCTAAGAGAGGCCGCAGGATTGTTGTCATGGTGTGACTGAGAAATACTCACTACATAAAGATCTCAAACCAGCTTCAAGATCTTTCTTCTGCAGAGCCTGTTAGCCACCAGATAATTTTTAAGCTAGCTGAGGGCTGTGATTTTACGCTTTTAGTTCAGTTCAATATAAATGACAATCAGGAAAATTTTAGTCAAGATTTATAGAGAGATATATTTGTAATTGTCAGTCATGAGTTACATGTTAAAATGGGGACATTTGTTCTGATTCTAACTATTGATAATATCGATGCTTTTAACACTCAAAAGATTCTATTTGTGTTTTACAACAATTTTTCCGTTGTTCTAAAAGGACATCAGTGTCTGACTACTGGGGCAATAATTCTGTGGCTATTACCTATCTCCTACTATGTCATCCCTCTCAGCTTTCTTATTCACCTACCACACGTCAGAGTACCACCAGAACAGCCTGTTGATTGATAAATACACCTATGTTTCCTTACTTGCTTGCCTGCTTCCTTTGGTCTGAAGGTATGTTTGGATAATGATGCAATCTGAGTCAAACCTATCTGTCTTGCCTTCACCAAGGCACCATCAAGAACAATTTTCTGTGTGAAAATGTTCTGGTTTGTGTGTTCTTATTTCCAAGAAGGGAAGTATTTTGATGGGGAATGATGTTTTGGGTGGGGAATATTTCACCTGCACATCTTGTATTGGTTAGTCCTTTTTGAAATCAGATTTATGGTTCCAGTTTGAATGCTGCAATTCCCTTTTAGTAAGGCTGCCACAGCAGGCTTCCTTCTCTGCTGTTAACTCCACATACAGCACAACATCTGCTCCTGAATTAAGGATCACACTGTGCATTAATTACACCTGCTGTGCACTTTTTCCAATGACTTCCAAACAACCAGTGGATTGATTTTAGACTAATCTTGCTGTTCTTAATACCATAATGAGAAAAAATCTGATAACATGATGTTGTAAGCCTCATCTGTGCATTTAATCAGATCCTGTTCATATAAGCAATGAGACATTATTTTCAACCAAAGTACATTTCACCTAAAAAATCCTTTCATTCAAGAAACAGCAAAACCAGATCACCTGTGAAGACAGTTATGCTATACCCTTGCAGGAGCAGAATATTCACTTGATTTCACTAAACTCAATTACTTGAAAATTAGCCTGTTCTGCCAGAGCTGATGTGCTTTGCCACCGTCCATCTGGTATGGGCAAAACTGACCTTTCTTATGGTCATTTCTAGTCTCTGCAATCTCCTTAGATGCCTGTCTCTTACAAGCTGACATGATCAAGTGTGTTCTCACTTAAAAGTTTCAGTTAAGATACTCTTTATATGTTTGTGCTCTGCTGCCTTAAATTTGTATATAATATATATATATGTGTGTGTGTGTAAATACATACCCATATTTAGGTATGTATTTAAATGTGTGCATTTAACGTCCAACAGAACTATAGGCAGAGCCTAAAAAACCCTAAGACAGGCCATCATTACTGGTACTTATCACTGTTCTGCTCCTTCTTGCTACTCAAGTAGGCAGCTTTTGTCCTACTGTTGCCATAACAGAGCAGGCTTCAGCCATCACCTTTACACCCTGGAGGAAATACAATAGGACTTGGCTTACTTGAGAGCAAAAAGCTCATTAAAAAATGGTTTACTGAATAACTACAGTTCTTTCCCATACAAAGGCAAAAAAACCCAAGATAAATTGCAAAATGTAATTTTTTGCATTTTCATATACATAACCCCCATATACATTACATTTGATGATTTATACTGTTATGTTTTCAAAATATTTTTGTTTCTCTGTGTACACACACACACAGAGCATTAGGAACTCAATGAATTCAAGGGATGTAAGCATTCAGTTAGCTAAGGAGATTTGAAGATATGGTTCTGGAAAGTAAGGCTGCCTTCTTAGGACTTGTCCTACCTCATCAGTATATGGTACAGAAAAATAAATACAGTATGTCACAGAAAGCTGTACAGCAGATAACAGAATAAAAAGGCAACACGATTTATGGTACCACAAACTAGTTTGACAAAAATACTGGATCTATTACATTTCACTGTAAAAAAATCCACTATTTGCAGCTAACCATAACTACCATAAGAGAGATAAAATGTCTTAATACTAAAAAGTTTTAAATTTATGAAATTATTTTTAAGTAAAAACAACTCTCCAAGTTCTGTTCTTGAGTAAGGACGGAACTGACTAAAAATACCTGCACCATAACCAAGACCAAATACTACAGCTAAGAATTTGTAAGACTACGTTTGGTAGCACTAACTGAGAAATCTTAAAGACTATTACAGTAAGCCACATTAAGGTTCATTAAAATTGTAATTTATATGGATTATTTTTACATTACTGAGCAAGAAAGAGCAATGAAAAGCACTGACAAAAACTTAAGTACATCCTTTTTATGTGGCTACTCTTAGGATCCTAAACCAAGCCAATTGATTCCTTTGAAGCACTTACATTGGGGTAATATTCCATCACCAATAAATATTCCATCCGGCCGTCGGCAGTGAACCTCTCATCCCCCACAATGAAGCGGGCAATGTTATCGTGTTCCATCAGTGGAATCCTGTAAATGTTCCTCTCATTGACAAAATTCTGACGATTAGCAAAAGAAAATACTTTCACAGCAACTGGACGTTCATCTAGGGAACCTTTATACACTGCTCCATATCGTCCCCGGCCAATCAACTGCAAAAAAAATGTCAATCATCAGTTCACTAAATAATAGATGAAGACAAAACCCAAGTTTTCACTCCACAAAAACTGTATGCCAACTTTTATACTGACTTGCACTATAAAAGTAGTGAAGATAGTAAATACTTTGTAGTGAAAACCAGAATTAGAATGCTGTCATAAAAGCTAGTTTGGAGCTGGAAAATTCAGCACAGGCCAGTGTGGGTCTTACTAAATTGATCTATAGTCTGAGTAGCCAGTAAATATATAATAAATAATCTATTCAGCAATTTTATATACAGAATCAATAAAATACATGTCTATTGTGATGTTAATTCTTTTATTAAACTTTTGCCTACTAAACATTTATAGCTTTTATGCGATCAATTTTATTTCACTCCAAAGATCACAGACATCAAGGTAAACATTTTAGGTTTAGGACAGTTTATAAGCTGTGCTTTTTAGGTTAGTAATAACAAAATACACACCAAAAGAGGTAAACAGGTTTTAACAGAAGGGAACAATTAATTCCTGGCTACCTGTGAATCTTTGTTCTAGCCCCCACTATGCTAGACAGTCTTCACAGAATGGCCTTTCCCATCTCCATGGCAACTGAAGAAGAAAGATGCAATCTCTGCCCTAAACCAAAATGCAGCACCACCTTCAGGAAAAGTCCTAATTTCTAAAGCTCAAAAGATTTTAACTACTTAAGAATTTAAGCACCTATTGAATTAAAATATTTTTCAGGAATACCTATACAAGGAACTGTAAGGATTTCATGAACCATCTTTCTACTTTCTAAATTTAAATACTTTTTGAATACTTCTTACAAATGAAGCAGGAATGGAAAACAGAACGGATAACAAAAGTAATGTTTCTAAAAATGATAAAACTGTCTGATAGGAAAGTTTTCAACATGAAAGTATTATTTAAGGGAGAGACTTTTCGTTTCTCAGTCCTTTCATGTCAGTGGATTGCAAAGCAGCAGCAAGTCACTTCCAGGTACAAACCTGGAACATGTTCTACCCACAGAGAGTCAAAAGGCAAGCACAGATGAAGATATTTGTCCTGCAACACCCTATGACTGGGGGTGAGGAGTCAGCTCCAGATACAAGAAACAGGACAGAAGGCCCCACAGCAGATCTCTCTACCAATGCAGTCACTGCTTTCTCCAAGAGATTGCATATCAGTACAAGTACTCTCATGTGGGGCTTTGCACACTTCTACAAACACACATTGTTAAACTCTTGTAAACTCTGCCTCAAATACTTTGTTGTTGGCAGAAGGCACTGAAGCTTCTTTGCTGATTAGTCTGTTGTCACCATTAGCACAGCCCACACTGCATGTCTGCAGTCTGCATCTCTAGGTGTGGTTTCTACCGGGAAAAAGAAGAAAGTACCACTCTCTGCATCTCAGCCATTCTACTCATTTATTTCTGGCTAAGAGTTTTTTAAAATTCCATATGTTCTATCAAGCATTCCAACTGGAAGCACAGCATTTTGCAGTTTTGTGATGATACATCTAACACCAAGCTGAGTAGAGAGTTCTGGTTGGCCTCTAGTTGCCATGGAGATAGATCAAACCCCACAGTGAAGAATGACTATACATAAATGCACCACTACTGAAATATACTGCCCTATCTACAGTACATTTGATATTCCAATAATGTTACTAAAGAATTCCAAATGACTACAGTATGATACTGTACTCAGAGCAAGTGGTGTCAAGCAAAAAGATGGATCTTTTGATGCAAGGCTGAAATACAGCACATTCCAATTACCTCCCAGTGTTTCTCTTTTGTTCTTGAGGCAGAACATGTTCTAGCTAATTCCAACAATATTACTAACAAAATCAGACAAAATAATATAACTGCAGGAACCCTTTTTTTCTTTTTATTTCTTCTTTAAACTGTGAAGAAAACATTACAGGAGCACTGATACATTCATTTCTGTAACTATACCTGAAAGATGATATGACCACAAGTGTTATATTGAAAAAAAATTAAGATTAAAAACTGAGTTGAACATTTACCTCCAACAACTTTAGATTATCCAGATCCAATGAGGGCTCTGATGCTGCTGCCTCCATCATGTTCATACTGTGCAAACCTTGTTTACGATCTCCTGGGTGAGAAGCAAATCAGATAGTTTCCTTTTTGACATGCTCCAAATGAAAATAATACAACTTACCTGGGACTTGGCAGAAATACATATTGTAGGCAAGGACATAACAAGTACTACATATACTACAGATATCTGCTAAAACTCAAAGTCACTGGCAATAACTATAAAGCATGTTCACCACCTCACTTAAGCTGTGTTGAGCAGATGATTTGTGGAAGAAAAATGAGTCCCAAAATGCCAGCTTGGACAAATCATAAATTCCTCTGAACTGTTATGAAAAGGATATCACCATAAAGTGTCAGAGAGGAGAAAGGGGAGCATTATGTACAAGCATATAATAGGGACTTGAGGAGAACAGAAGACAAGTATAACTTTGAGAAATAGCCAAAAGAACAACTGAAAAACACAAAATCAAAAAGACTGTCAATCCCTACCTGCAAGCATCCTGTATCCAAAGAACAGAGCAACAATCAAAACAGCCAGTACAGACACAGATGCCAGGGCAATAACAATAGTCTCATCTCGATGAAAAGAATGAGAAGAATCTGAAAGCAAACAAGATGAGGACTCTTTAATTGTAAATTCGAAAGAATCAACACTATAAACATGTAATTGTTATTACAACAGTGAGGGGGAAAAATGTACACTGTAAGACAATGCACTAAACTGTTTTTCCTCTCAAAATCTAGGGATGGCAAAAGAGCTGAGAAAACACAGCTGAGCACATTCATCAACAGCTTTTCCCAGTCTTCCCTCGCCCTGTACAGAGAGGCACCGACAGCAGAAAGTGAATTTTGATCTGGCAAAGTTCAGCCCAGCCATACAAGGTCAAGTTGATGCAGTCCTGCTCTGCTATCTGTGCCTTAATCCAGTTTCCTGTATGAATCAAGTTTGTAACCTTTACAAGGCTTTTTAATTGTTTTTCCCAGGATGAAAATCTTAAAAGAGTTTGCTAATTGTGCTGCAAATGTGATGAATGCTGAATGTTTTGCATTCAAATATATACAACATACATAAGTCCACTTATGCAAATATTTCAAAATACATTGGGGTTTTGATTTATGTCAGTGCTCAGCTAATTTTTGGCATAATTCTCACTCCTCAATTCACAAAAAGACAGAGGTATCTCCACTGACTATAGCAGAGTATTAGAAAACCCGAAAAAATAAAACACTCAACAAAATTAAATAATTAGTTTTATTGAGCCTTTTTTGAAATAGCATTTGATTTGTTGTCAAAATGTATCTTGCTTTTTCAGGTTTGGGGTTTTTTGGGTTTGTGGGTTTTTTCCCCTCAGTGGGGAAAAAAGATTTCATAAAAAGATTTGTTAGCATCTTGAACAGTGAGCTTAAAGCTTCCCCGTGTCAGACCCCAGTCCGGCTTTTTGCAGACACACAAAAATCTAGCCCTTTTAATATAACAATTTATTAGTGCAGATACTCTTCTGATGTTAGAATCACTGGAATGTGGCCCTACAAGACCTCATTTACTTTGGCTTCAAAGCCAAGTTTGGGAACTATGTTTAAACTTGTCTTATATATTGCAAAAAGTACTCCTTAAAAGACTGTAATGAGACCTAACTATGCTAAAACCACAAAATACAAAATGCACTCAAGACTTAAACACTGGATAAATTTTTAGGTGAGACTGAAATACAATTTATCCCAGTCTACACTAGCTGAATAAACTGATAACTTCCCTTTTCTTGTATTGCATTTAAAAGAAATTAAACATGATTCACTTATTCAAACGCCCAGTGTTGACAGACACAAGAGAACTAGATAAGAAGAGAAAGCAAATTTAAAAGAAAACAACTTCCATTCTTACATAACCATAATGCCAAGGGAAAATAATAAAAAGCTGGTAAAACAGAATACCAGAGAGATTTTCAGCTGTGACAGAAGTATGTGAAAAATCACCTATCAAAACCAACATGCAGCTCATATCTGATACACCATTTAAATAAAAGGAGCTTGTGATAATCACAACACCATCAAATTTAAATTTGTTCTGTCAAAAGAAATACCATCACTACTGGTTTTGGTTCACTAAGAGAGTAAGTTATCGCCACAGTGCACTGTAATGTGGAATAAGAGCTCTGACTTCCACTGCGAGGAGATGAAAAGATTCACATTACAACTGTCACCTAAATTATGAATTCAAAGCATACACATACATATATATTAAAAAACACAACATCATAAAGGAAACTTGCACCATACAAAGCTTTATGAAACATTACACAAATATAAGAAGCTGAGTAACTGCTAGCAGGGAAATGGTAATTCTGACTTTCCTATTTTTATGAATGGAATTTACATGTTATTGGGTTATCTTTTAAAATATATATTAAATGTGGCAGGTTTTGCATCAGTTCAAGACAGTGCCTAGCGTGTACTAAGAAGATGCAGGTTGTGAGAGACTGACCTTTTTGCTATAATCTCAGCTGTATTTCCTTTGACCACACAACCAGAGCACAGCCATTTGCAACCTTCCCATTGCCAAGTAACCAGTAATCATTTCCACCACTGTTTGCCAAATGGTATCTGATGCCTGAGTTTGCTTGCTCTGCTTTAGTTTGTTGTACAATCAAAGGGTTAACAACATGCCTCCATCAGGAGGGCCCTCCTCTATCCTGGAGTGGGATTTTGCTGCTCCTCCAGTCCTACCATAGCCCAGGGCAAGGGCATCCCGAGCAACAGGTTCTTCAGCAGCTCTGGCTGCCTTGGTACACCTCCCATAGAAGCCTGTGAATGGTGGCATTATGCAGGTTGAAGAGATACTAGAAAATCTCTAGATAAAAATGTTTTGTGCCCATCAGCAGTAGAAAAACATACAAAGAAAAACGATCTTGCTTTCTCCTTCCTTGCTGTACTATCCTCTCTAGGGGATTTTTCTCTTTAGTGGGTAGCTGTGCAGTCATCAGGTAACCTCAAAGAATCTCCCTGGCCTTCAAGAGAAAAGAATATTTTTTTTTAAGCAGAATTGTTTCTTAATGAATCTTAGATTGGCTAATCTTGCACTAATTTTCAATTCTTATAAATATTTTAAAATAACATTGTCAACATTCCAACAGCCAAGTCAGTCCTACAGTGCGAGTTACTACTGTCAGGTTGTTGAACAACATTTATAAATTTAAGAATAACTACAAATTTCTTAGTAAGTGTAAATGAACATCTCAATGGAATGGTAAGATGCAGCTCAAAACAGTATGAGTGAGTAAAACACTGCATGTGACAGCCAGTCATTTCCCAGCAAGGACAGTTTTACTATCTTTTGCTTGTAAATCTACATAAAGAGAAAAGCAGAAAAAAAACCATAATGACAAAAAGCCCAGACAGCTCCCAAACCCCCACAAATGTGTTATTTCTATCCACCCTTATCTGCTTTGTACAACAATAACTTTTGTAATGTTGTCAGATTATCAATCTTTCTTAAATAGAACAAAAAGGCTATGTCACTTATCTGCTCAGCTTTAAAACCTTCCAAAGCTTAAAAAAACTCTTATTAACTCAATAATTTTATCAATCCATCTTTTTTCTTTGGTTATATGTCATCTTTACTCTTTTACACCATACTTACTTTTAAACACCTAGATAAGAAGCCAAACCCAGATAGGACCTCTCAAGGCATTTGCAGGGTTTACATTTCCTCTTTTATCTACTTCTAAGTAATTAATACATATTTTATATATACATATGCACAAAAGTCATATTTCTCTTGGTATTATTTGGAGATGCATTTTAACTAAGTCACCAAAAGACACATCAGTGTGGGTCAATAAAAGTAATCACTGACCTTTAAGCAAGGCACTGCTGAAACAAGGATATAAAATCTATAGAAGTTTCCTTTCATGCTTTCTTCCATGAATTTATAGCCCTGGCTGAAACAACCACGATTTCTTACAATTAGAACATTCAATATGAAAGTTTATTTGATATTACATCTCCTATCAACAGTTCCAGATGCATTACAGTGCAGAAACAAATTTTTCTGAAGTAAGACTTTCTTGGTCTGAAACAGTGGACTCTGTTTTTATTATTTACAATGCCTGGACACCTGCCATACAGCTTCTGTATTTTTTCACCATGTCACTGTATAAACTCACTTTAAACATTCATAACAACCACTCAAGAATCTCATTTTAGTTTTCGGAATCATCATCAATATTTGGGCTTTTCTTTAGTGACAAATACGAAATTAATTAAAAACAAATTGTCCAACACTGGCTTCAAATCTCAGACTGGAAGTGCTGGTATCTCAGTATTATTCCTAAACTAATGTCTAACATAAAAAAACTAATGGCATAATGAGCAGAATTAGCTGCAGACTCTAGAAAATCCAACGATTAAGGAGTTGACTGTGGAGCAAATTCTACCAACACTTGTACACAGAAGATATGGGCAGAGCTTCCTCAGGTTACATTACTGTAACTGGAAGCAAGGTTAGTGCAGTGCTTGTTTCACTGCTAAGTACAGGTGAGGTTTTTATTTCCAGCTTCAATTTAGGCTCCCTGATCTGCCACAACAAAAAATTAAAACCAAGAGAAACCACTGGAAGGCCCAAAACACCCTAACAGTCAATATCTTGTCCCAGCTGGATGGGAAAGGAGAGCACCGTTCCCAGGGCTACCGACTCCACAAGCAACAGTACGAAGAAGCCATTTAGAAGACAACCCAGCACATACACTCTTCTACCTTGAAACATTTTGCCAGTAATTCTGATAGCAGTCAGTATTTTACTGAAGTCCACCAATCCCATCACAAACAAATATGACAGCAAACAGCATAAGTATTTTTTCCTTTTCTTTTTTAAATCAGAAAAAGAAACAAAGCATGACTCTTTAACAGAGACAACCTCCTCCTGGCTGGGGAGCAGCTGGTAACCAACAAGCCACCATTCCCAGAAGCATCCTGACCTCATCATCAAGCAAGAGCTTATTTTTGGGCTCCAAAAACCCAAGTATAACACCCCTTGTGTATGGAGAGAATTTTGTCCAAGGTACACACAAATAACTGGGAATGTATTTCAGAGCACGCCGTGAAGGGGAATGCTTCTAGCACTCGGTTAGATGTGAGTCATCTGGCTGAACCCAGCCCTGCATGTGGGATACTCCCTGCAGGCACTTCTACACATTAGGCATTTCTCTCTCTTTTCTCAGGCATCACTGCCATAATAGTTTCCAAGCACTTATACAGTATCTTTGATAAACTAAGTTTTTAAAATTAAGCTTCTATATTGCTGCACATGGAGATTGTTCAACTGCTGCCTTCCTAGCCTTCTCCAGGAATGACACAGAATGAAGAATATTAACAGTGCTAATGGCATCAGGAAGAACAGTGTTTTTCCTTCAAATTAACTCGTCCACCCTAAACGCAAGCTTGTAATATTAATTAATGCAAAAGTATTCCAATCTGTGCCTATGCTTGAAAAAGCTTCTTTTATTTCTTTGTAATTTAACTTTCAAAAATTAAAGCCTCTTTTTTATGCTTCCTGTTTCCATACTTTAAAATTAGCATTTATCCTATGATGAAAGAACATTCTGAGAAAACAGACAAAACCAGGTAACAGCAGCCAATGGCAAAAGAGTCTGTAAATATATGGAACTCCTTTCTGGGACCCAGAGAGGGGATGTGTGACTCTTCTAGCTTCCTTTCCCATCAGCAAATACTGTGAAACCTGCAGACAACCATCCCCTCAGTTCCCCCACACCCCCCATATATCTTCCCTCCGTCGCCAGTCTGGGTAGAGCATCAACTAACTCACCACCACCACCATTACTGTGTCAGTTCAAGCACTGATGTCCATGCTGTGAAGGTAAAATATTCCAGCCTGGCTGACAAACTGTGAGGAGCCCATGAACAGTTTCTGTATTTCCTACTTCACTGTTCAGCACATTGTTGCTCTGATCCTAGCACTGAATTCAGAATGTATGAAGAGAATGGAAAATGAGGAGAAGGAAGGGTAGCCTCCTCCTCATAACAGCTGCAAGCTGCCCAGAAAAGTTCTCTCTGCTACTACACCAAAGGTTTTACATCGCGATGGCCAAAGAGCTCCCTGGGACACTACACAGATCACTGTTAGGATGATACATCTTAAGACAGCCACGAGAAAAGGCAGCAAGTGTTAACCAAGTTGAAAAACTAGGAATCCCAAGGGGAAAAATTTGACTGTGTAATTAAAGGCTGTATCCCAACATAAACACACAAAAGGATATGGCCTTGAAACTGTGTAAGCAATGACATTGTTTCCTTTCAATATTTAAACATTTGAATATGAAACCTTAGGCTTTAGAATGTTGTTTCAAAGCTATATATTTACATGGTGGTGATCATATAATAAAGGACATTTGCACATAAATTTCCACCAGATCTCTATATTGCTATTAAAGCTTTTTATTCCATTTTCAGAAATCTGCCTACTCTTCATGTAAATGACTCACAGCTGTGTATCTGTCACACAGTAGTAAATAATTCTAGAAAATATATGTGTGTATTTAAGTTTAGAGAAGTATTGTATAAAAACATTTTAGAGAAACATACAATTATTCTATATAATTAAAATCAGTTTTGAAAATAACTACCTATGTTCCAACAGAATTTGTGGTAGCTGTGTATCAGAAACCAAGTGGTCTTACAGCTGATATGTACCAAAATACTAATGTTTATTTAATTTGCCAAATCACAAGTAAGTAGCAGTGTTAGTCTCGAACAAGCAAGGAAAACACCATCCTTTAACCTTCACAGCACAACAGTAACATCTGATTTTTCAAAACAACTGCAGCTGTATGGACTCTGATCAAAGCCAGCAAGATTACACAGAGACTCAAAGATCTGCCCATACAGATCTGCCCATACAGATCACTTTAAAAAGAAGCAGAGTCTTCACGCCATTCTACAACTATTTCTTTGATGTGATAGATTCAATATGTTCATTGCCAATCTGTTGCAGAAGTTGCTCTTCCATTAAGGAATCTTAATGATACTGAGGATGAGATCAGAGGGATGAGGAGAAGCTTATGGTTCAGTCACCAACGCAGCATGAGATGGAAGGCTGCAGTGTGGGGGCAATATGGCCTTCAGCTGCAGATGACTGCAAATATGCTCTGCAGATCAGAAAAGAGACCTTTCAAGTGTATTTAATTCATTTTGAAGTCACATTGCTTTTCACAGTGGCATGACTTTCATGACAGTGGTAAGATCATGGTCCTTTGAAAAAACATACATTTAGCAATCTTTTCCAAAGGCCCACAGATCTCAATCACAATCTGTTTATCTGTTTCGTCTACACAAAGCTTATATTAAACATGTTCTAGGAATCCTCTACAACATGTAGAATATGCATCCCTAACTGCATTCTGGCAGCACATTCCAACCAAACCAAAACACTTCATCAGGTCTTTTTCTCTCTTCTTTTCTGGACAGTAATCAACGTTTCTTTCCAAACAACTGACTACTGCCTCATTTCTGAACCTCTGTCCTGCAGCAAGAGAGTTCAGTCTTCATCACATCAGACCAACTGACAAGAAAGCCTCCAATATAAACACTATACCAAAATGACTCCGACTATTTTATGTAAATCCTGAATTTATTCAACACAGGGAAGAAAATGTGAAAGAAAAAAAATAAGCTGATAACTTGTTACAAAAAACTATGTTGGTAGGCTAACAGTATCTGAAAAGATACCAAAAGATATCTAAAAAGATAGTATCTACAAAAATATCATGGGCATAGATCAGACTATCATATAATTCAAGAATCCCATCACATGGCCTTCTACACCAATTTAACTAAATGCATTTAAATCTGCATTTTAGTTAAGCTGGAACTACAAGGTTGGAATACCTTAAAAGTTGTGTTCTACAGGCCTTTACAATGAAATCCAGCAGGAGCTATTGCCAGTTTTCCATTAAACCTCTGCATAGCTAAGAATGATGAAAAGAATAAAGATAGCATTTCCTAAACATCTTTATTCCTTAAACATCTTTATCTAACTTTTGACATGTGCATGTTTTAAAACAGCTATTATCCTAATTCTGATTTATGAGCCTGTGCATGAGAAATAAGGCTGCATCCTTCTGTAAGTACTTGACAAATAATTAATAAAATTAAAATCCATGCCCAAATTTTGTAACAGAATTATAAAATGTAAGTATCTGATGCCTATCAACGTGACCACCTTCAGTACTTTAACCAAAGTTAAGGTAATGAACACTATTTCACATGGAATTCTTGAAGGCACTTGAAGGCACAATGAAGTCAGCAAGATAACTTCTATGGAAGAGCACTTGGTGCTCATGTAGATGAAAAACACAACGGGAACTGCGTATTTTGTGGGAGATGGTGCAACATTCTTTAACAGAATAATCCTGCCAACCAGTAACTCTAAGGCAATTTTCATTCATAATTGAAAATGGATGTTTTCCCCAGACTTAAGAGAAATCTCTGGTTTTAGTCTACTGGCTTGGATGAAACAGAAAATCTGCACTTGCTTCCAATCATTCCAACATTTGAAGAAAAGATTTAAACGGTCACCAATATGCTTCCACTTTGCACTTAGCATCATCATATTTTATACTTTTTATATAAAATCCTATATACTTATTGTCATGGGGTGTCCTTTGTGACACATCTTTTCATGTTTTTCAGGAGAGCTAAAATTTTAATCCATTTTTCACATAATTGCATCACTGTGTGGAACCTGGACTGTAAGAAAGCACCAGTCTCTCGTGAGACTTGCAGTAACATCACAACCTGGCAACCATGCACCACAGATCCCATCTGCCTCCTCACTGAATGCCTGAAAACATCATGCAGCTTGGGCTGTAAAATCTATTTCCCATAACATGCTCCAGAGAAATCCTGCTACAGTTAGAAGTCAGTCACTCGTGATGGCAGCGTTTCAGTGGGCAGATCTCTTTCAAAAATCTGCTGCTGGAAAATGCAATTTGTACTTGAGCTTTGTGTTGAAGAGGAGGGCTCCCTCGCTGTCCCTGAGTCAAGGCAGTCCAAGAGGTGTAATCCCTTCCAGCATCTCTGTCCTCCTCTGGTGAACTGGCTGCCCCCAAGCACCCAGTCTGGAGCCAGGCTATGGGGATTAGATTGGCCTTGTTTGTTCATTTTGAATACTGAAGGTTGTACTGATACATGAAACTTAAAAATGAAGTATGAGTGGTAATTTCTTGGCAGGGAAGTGGGTTATGCAATCCCTACCTGCTCTTTCTTTGATAACTAGATACAAAGAGGTGAATTAGAAGCTTGTCACATTTGTACAGAAGGAATTCACAAGTTCGTAAAAACCCAACAAAACTTCCTGTTCTGCCTTTTCTTCTGTGAGTTCAGGGATCTTCAGTGTTATTTCTAACACTATTGAATAGACCCTCATAATCATGATGTATGTAGAATAAATAGCAATTCAATCACAAAAATAAATTTAGATTATTTTCTCTGAAATTCCCTATATATCAATAAATATTTGATTACTAGAGAGATAAGAGAAATACCTCGCTTCCATAGGCAAACTACTTTTGAGTGCACCTCAACCTTGCCTTCAAGTGTAACTGAGAGCTTATTTGAGCACTTAACCACATACTGGGGACATCTTCCATACTGAAATAAAACAGTCAGAGAAATGTTTTTAATAAAAAGGCTGAGAACAATCTTTCCATTATTCCCTTATATTAATCTTGGACCGACAGGACTTACTGCTTATCAAACCGAACAGCAACACCAGCTTTACCATAATGGCACACTTCCAGCTTCTGTAAAACACTGGATCAAAAAATACATATGCTGCAATGGAAAAAAATGAGCACTTCGGAGAGCCTCTTTAAAGACATTTGAAGTTCTTTTAAATTCAACAGGCTCAATGGCTGCATATTTCATGTTTGTAACGTTCCCAGGCGCTAAAAACAGAGCCCAAAAAATTACATCAAAACACTGAAACGCCTATTTTTGTATGGGTAAGCAAGCAACCAACCCCCCTCATCTTTCAGAAAAGGCAGCTCTGATCCCATGCGCCCGCAAATTCCAAGTCTTCGAGAATGCTGAAGCCCCGGAACGCTGTTCACCAGTCGGCCGTGCTCCCCTCGCTCCTACAAAGCCAGGTCCCCCCCTTGCCAGCCATTTGCTCAGTGGGAAGGCTGAGCCAAGCCCAGGCAGTGTGGGATGTCCGGGCCTGTCCCAGCAGGTTCTTGCTGGGTGCACCCTGGAGGAACGGCGGGTGCCTGTTTACGGGCAGTGAGGCCGATGCCGCTCCTGCCCACTGCCAGCTCTGCGCTCCCCTCCGCTGTGGGCAGGGACAAGGAGCACTCATGTCCTCTCAATAACGCTGCACACCTCTGAGGTGCAGGAATACTCTTCTCCTGTCAACCTTGGCAACAGGCAATGAAGAATGAACTGATCTAATGGACATGACTGCACAGAGTGTTGATTTCAAAATCATTTCCCTAAGCATGCAGTGAAATCTGAATTATAGCAAAACTTTAGTCAGCCAACCTGTTTCAAGTGTAAACCCAAGATCAATACAAACAGGGTGAGAACAAGTTCTGACAAAACCTTTCATTGCACTTTTGGTTTATGTCCTAGTACTTCAGATCTCATGCCCTAAATCAGCTTAATATTGTAATCCTCAACTGTAATCCTCAAGCGTAGCAAGTATTTTAGTACTAAACCTTAACTTTTCCTACTTGCTTTAATTCAAGAACATTTTTTATACTTCCAGTACAACTCAGCATAGTGTAAATTCTCATATGCAAAAGGGCTTGCAATTTTAAATTTGAAAGTCTGTGTTACAGATCTGTGAGTTAAATCTGTCTGATATATTAGAAACATTCACAATTATTAAAGACTGTGTTTGTCTGGCTAATGCCAATTCAAATAATGCCTGTGGTACTCCAAAAGGTATGCATCTGCTCCAGCTCTTTCTATCATGGTTTAGGAGAGGGTCTAACATGACAGTACATGTCCCATTTTCCCATTAATCCTCCCTCATTCTCTTTTATTTTCCCCAGTCATCATCTGTACATGGACATATAATTTCTAACTTTTACCAGATTCTTTTTCTAGGACTTCAAAAATATTTTAAAAGTCTTCTGTAACTATAAGATAACAATAATCCTTACATTTCTCTACCATGTGTCCATGCCGGGAGCGGAGGAGGGCAGCGGAGCAGCTGAACCTCTCTTGCCTCCTGCTGAAAGCCACCTCTCCTCCACAGCTGAGAGGCCTTAGCAATGGCTCCTTCCCTCTGTCCTGTCCTTGCCTAAATAGAGATTCAGCTGCATTCCAGGCAGGAAGAACCTCTTCCTCAAAGATACTTCACAGGTACGAGATGCAGCGATTTGGAGACATCCTCGAGCAGAGCGAAATAAAGGACAGAAAAGGCTGTGGAAACCTGACAAGGCCAACAGAGACGAGAGGAGGCAGCAGGGCCAGCGCTGGGCAGGGCAGAAGCTGAAACAGTGAGAATGGCCCAGAGAGGAGAAAGGCTTTAACCTCAGGAGGACCCCAGCAAAATCAATAGGCTCCACTGACACACAGCTTCTGTTTCCAAGGCACCAGCTGGAGCAACCTTCTTCAAACAGAAAACTGCATCCTGTATGAGGGTACACAAGTGCACGTCATATATGCGTAAATGACCTTTCTTTTTTCCTAAAGGAAAGAAAAAATTTCCAGAACTTGAATTATAAAACAAAAAGAAACTCAGATGGTGTTTCTGGCTCTGCTACTGAATAGCCTGATCTTAGGTAAGTTACTTTGCCTCTTTGTGCTTCATGTTAGCTAGTTATATAATGGGAAAAACAGTACCTTCCCTAACTTCAAAGGTTATTCTGATTACTTTATAATAACACGAAGATGAAAAAGGCAATAATGATAAATAGTAATCCTTAGTTTGCACTTATGCAAAATCCTTCTACAGCTCTAAGTACTTGATTTCAGATGAAATACAGACATCGTTTGATGTTCGTTCCTCGCAGCACAAGTGCCAGCTCAGGCATCCCTTGCCTCCTACTCCCAGGTGCCTGTTCCAGCCCAGCAGTGCCCCGACAGCTGTGCTGTACAACCACGGTTATGCCGAGCAGGGAGCTGGGGACGGAAGCCAACGGGGAGACCATGGGAAGGGAGGAAGGACCATATCTAAGGCAACATCCCTGCCAAAATAAATATACATCAATCAAGTACAAAGGCTGGTATCAAAGCTATCAATTCGTGTTACAGCTGACTTCACTTGTATAACACGTTCTGTCTGCCCTACAGTAACAAACTTGTTTCAAACCAGGAATAAATATTTCAACACAAATCTGAATAGGTCAGAGGAGACATTTCATAATCCTATGAAAGTGACTTGCTAATGATGTTGGAATCTGCATGATTGCTAGATTAATTTCACAGATTGAATAAAACTTTTACATAGTGAGTGATACGGCTTCTGTAACTTTTCTACTTTATACATACGTTCCACATAATGAAAAATTTTCTGAAATCAATCCCTGAACCTGTCACAGCCCTGAGCATTGTTTTCAGCTGTTTTAATGACACTGTACAATTAAACCATAAGTCTGAGACTGATATGCTCATAAGACACTTATTTACACAGATACTGTAGAAATTAGAATGGAAAAAGCAACCTTTTAAAAAATTGAATACAAAGAAGTCTTCTGTCAATCCGATTTACTCAAATCCTGACTGTACCATGAAATCCTGTTAAATGAAAGGCAAAAACCTCAAGTCTCATTAAACAAGTAGAAACCTTTTTTTTGCAAAATAAAAAAATTAAGTTAAACTTGAAACTGACTTCTTCCTGACAGGTGTTCCTGCTTTAACCCATCACAAAATACATGCAGCCATAGCCGAGGTTTTCAAGTGATTCTGCTGTTTTCCAACTGGACACCATCAAAGCATTTCTACACTTCAGTGAAGACACTTAATATACACTTGTTTGGTTGCTCAAAATTTAAGACATCCTCAATCACTATAAGCTCCATCAAAGTGAAAATGCATAACCAGGACAAAAATGAGAATTTATGACTGACGATTAACTTTTTGCTTTCAGCCTGAACTATGGTTTGGTGGTTGGTTGTTTTCTGGGGGTTTTTTGCTTGTTTTCCTTGCTTACTCCTTCTAACAATTGACAGGTAATCACACCAGTTATGCCTCTGAGGAGGTACTGTCCTATTACTGTTTTAGACAGGAGTTCTGTTTCCCAATCTATCCTTTCAAAAAGGAAATCCGAGTGTTCTCTGAGTTCCATGATGCTTACAAAATACACTTTCTATTTTTCTTCCTTAACTTCCCTTTGCTTAAAGGTTTCAAATCCAGGAGAGGTCTGTCAGGAGCCCAGTTCACTGAAATAATATAGCAAGTTGTCAAGTACTTGAGCACATTTCTACCAAACAATCAAAACACAGTTACATTACAGCTGGAAGATGACAGCATTTGCAAGAACATATTTGCTTCTCAGAGGAAAAAGCCTTGCTGTTAACAGCACCTACCTGGTAACTGTTTCATTTTATAACCACCTAGAAGCCTGCTTTCTAATCTCATTTCAAGGGCTCCATCATACCACAAGCCAGCATTGTGCCAACAGCACTTTTGGGAATAAGACACTGCTACTGACATAACCCATTACAATGATTACAAATACATTAAGGCAGTGAAGAAATTCATGTCATACTTCTGTCATCACTGTGGCCCTGGGTGTGCTAAGCTACTCATCAGGTTGTGCTTAAGCAGAAATTCTAAATTCCTAAAAAGTGGTAATTTTAATTCTTATACAGGCTGCTAGAAGAAACTCCGAATTTACCAGTTTATGTTCAAATATCAACTTAAAAATTCACATGTAAAGTGTGCAGGCATAAAATGCACATATCTTTGATGAACATTTAGGTGACATACGACCTCAGCTAATTAAATACTTAGTGCTGTGCTCCCTCATATTATAGGAAACTTCTGTTCCACAGCAAGCACAGCATGGTGACAGACAGACTCTTCCTAAATGTAGGACTGTGCTCACCTCCACTCCCTGCTCTGAGTAGTCTCCTACAGATTACACACTAGTTCAGTGTAGGATCAAGGTCAGCAGAGTTGGGAGAACCTGTTCAGACTGATATCTTTAGTACCTTATTTCACTTGGTTTATTCTGGAATATCTAGTGAAATTAAGGATTCACAATTTATGAGTCTTCCCCCATTAGCAATATTTAATTATTATTGTTTTCATAGCAGGTATCTAACACTCCAAGACTATTACGAAAATTTTCTCCCCACAGCAGAGCTTGATGTTTTCAGTTTTAATTAAAATAACATAAAAAAAATCCTCTATGAAAAAAAAATCCAACTCGAAACAAAAACCCCCCAAAATTCCCAAAAACATTTAACTGTATAAAACAAGGAAAACTAATGTTAGCATACCTGGGCTATACACTGAAATCTTAAATTAGTTTAAAACCTTTTCCTTTATGCATCCTCTCCCAGTGTTATTACTCACTAACTATCCTCTTAGTGCTGGACAGAAGTTGTCTCCTATCTAACCCTCCAAAGCTGAGCAGGGTCAGCCCACACCTCCCTTGGCTCTCCCACTGTGCCTGTAGGAGCTCTGCTGGCAGGAGCTCTGAGGCCTGGGAACAGCATCCCTCCCGGAGTGCCTGGCACAGCACTGGGAGATGTGTAATGCTTTTGGTTTACAGCCTGTGTTTATTCCACCCCCGCACATTTTTAGTTTGCTCCGAAGATGCTGTGAATGGCTCCACAGCTGGGAGTGTCTAAGGCAGGTGTGGGCAGGGCTCTGCTCCCCCAAACCCACGTGTGGTGGGGGGCACGGCCCACCTTCCCCTGCACAGGTAACAAGTGCACCATCCATCTGCTAACAGTGCTGATAAAGGCAGAGGGACTCAGATTACTCTTCAGAGTCATTAAAAAAACTTTCCAAACAACAGCTTGAGTATCTTCTGTATGTTCATCTATTACTGATTCCTGTGGCTTTACATGCTTTATTTTGCAGTAAGTTTTCACCAAGTGTTCTCTGCTTTCCCACAGCATTGTGGAGCAGCAGTGTCCGGACCTGCATTCAAAGGAAGAACATGGCTCTGTGTAATTCACTGTGGCTCAGACAGCATCATCCATTTTGCCTTACTCACTGCAATTTTATCCTCAGAGAATAGAAATGGAGGAAAACAGAACAGCAGTTAGAATATAACCAATTTGTATTTGCTGCAGTTTGGATGCCTACCTGTCACGAGTTCATGCTGGTGTGAATGTGGGTACTTTCTCCGTGCCTGTGGGTTATTTTGTCTGTTTTTTCTGCTGGAGGATGGTTTTGGGTTTTGCTTCTTTCTGAAGTTTTTGTGTGTGCGTTGTTTCAGTTTTAGTTTTTTAAACACTAAAACCTCCCAGGTCAAAAGAATACACATATAAAAATTGTGTTTGTGTTTTACAACATTTGTACTAATTCATTGGGGTTTAAAATTCTATTTGTGCATCCCACATCGCTACTTTTAGAGTGAGTTAATGCTTTAATAGGAGAAACAGAACTATGACCAAGCAACAGTGATCTCAGTGGTTCCATAGAGATGGTCCAGCTGTCTAGAACACATATCAGCTGGGTATTCCTTCAGACAAACACATCCAGATTGACAGACAGGGCTCTGAACCATCACTCAAAGATAAATAGAAATATTTTTATTCGGCATAGAAAAAAAAAATCACTTTCACTTCACAGCTCCAACACACCTATTTCCCAACACACAGCATTACAAAAGTGAGAAGTGTTTTTATACAGGAGGCAAGGATACCTTACACTCCTGCTCAAAGTATATATAGTTTTGAAGTCAATATGAATGTCTGAAAAGGGAATTTTTTGCTAGTCTCAGACTAGCAGTTTCTAAATGAGCCTCATGCCACCAGTCTAAAGGAAGGCAAAAATCCAGGCCAAAGTCAAATCTGTCTAATATCACTCATAGAGATTTCACAAACTTTTAGGAGATAATTGGCCTAATGCCAAGAAACATATATGCAGTATTTTGTAGGCTCAACCTTTAAAACAAATGCACAAAACTGTAGTGCTTAAACACTGAATCCACCTCACTGAAACCTTCAAAGGAATTTAAAAGAGCTGGATCACAATCTCCTATCTCTCTGCAACTTGGTATTGATGTCTTAGAAAAAGTCCTTCCTCAGACTTCTCAGAAAATATCAGATCTACCTTTCTACTCTAAAATAAGAGAAAAAATGCTAAAGTTCCATTAAAAAAAAAAAAAAAAGAAAAGCTAAGGCAATAGAAAGTCTTCACGCTTCTCTCAGTATCTTTCCTTGCCCTTAGAGATTGAATTCTTAACTTCTCCCCTCTAGACATATCTATACAGCTAATGTTTAGAAGTGTACTACACAAATAAACTGAAATAAGGTAAAACTCAGTAAGTCAGATTTTAAGACTAATTAATATATTGATTTCTTTCAAATTAATAAATGTGTTACAGAATAAACATCTTAGTATCCCAAAAATAAAACACTGATAAACAAACCAGACTTCTGAGAAAGAAATGTATGGACTATCTACATGAATCTGATGATGTTTGGTTTTTAGAAAGATCAACATCTATTCTGATATTGAAAACACGGAAGCTAAAAAACAACAACAAAAAACCCGCAGATTTCTAACAGTTGACATGAAAAATCAGACTTCCTATCACAAAATTCAGTCCTAATGAGAACTGCAACAGGGAAAGTCTCTGTCACACAAAAACAGACACAACACTCGGTCTCCCAACTCCTATGCTTACGTATTAGTGTCCATAGCAACACTGCACCATTCATTTTATTTATTAAATACAAAACAGCAAAAATAATAATGGTGAATGGTATACATCAATAGCTATTTCAATACATAAGGAAGGAACATTCCCAAACCTACCACGGAAAAAGAACAAAACTGCAATGTGACTGGGAAGAGTAACACCACAAAATATCCAGATAAAATGAAAAGACACAAAGAAATACTATACAGAAGTAGTTGTGGATTGAGGAACTCTTTATACTTCATATAAGTCTCCTTATAACTTTTTCACAAATTCCCCTCACCCTAATCTGCCCTACTAGCAACAGTAAGCTTTCTTGGTTACACAACCAACACAAATGTAAATAGGTTTTTGGTATCGACTTGAATCCCTACTTTGCAAAGAAGTACAATTACATTCATGGGAATCTTCACCAAGATTTTAGTGAATATACTTTCATCATGTCTCCCATTTGGACAGCAACAATAGCAGTTATTCCATCCTGGAAGTGATAGCTTTGAAAACACCTGCAGCTGGTGCATAATCAGGGGGTCTGACCAGGAGCACACTGACTTGATGCTTTCCTGTCTGTGTGGGTTCCCCTGGATCCTCTACGAACTCCTTGTTTTTCAAGCACACGGGTTCTGTTACCCAGAAAGCCAAAAGGTCACCTCAGGTGACTCCAAAACAGCCCTGACAGCTCAATTCTTCAGAAATAATGAGATGTGTATAGCCGGGATGACACAGACCCCAGTTACGAAACTTCACATTCAGCATTCAAGAGTTAGTCACAAGTTTACAATCCAAACAACTGAGGCACTTACCTGCATCTGCCATTCACTTGATTAATACAAAGAACATTAGCCTTCCTTTGTAAGGGAAACTAATTCAAAACCCTCATCCCCAGTATCCATCCACAAGCAGATATTTTGTCTAATACAACGGAGGGAATGGACAAACTATAGCTTCTATCCAGTACAGCTCCTAACCCTTTTTACACTCCCAACAGAAGATGCTCCAACAGCACAGTTGTGAAAGAAATCAAATCACATAAAGAACAGTCACTTAGTGCATACAGACAAAGATAAGCACAGACAGTCCCGAGCTCAGGCTTTGACTACAGTGCCTGAAAGCCAGATCCAACCAGGCACGGTGCTGCCCTGCAGCTTTTGCTCCCTGGTTTGGGGGGAACGTGGCTCTCTCTGCTCACTGCCTGCTCTGCCCCAACCTCTGCAGGAGCCACCTGACAGCTAACCTACATAATTCTCGCTCTTTAAATGCTTTGTTTAAAAGTAATTCCTCAAGTGTCCTTAGAAACAACTTACCACACTGTTAAAAAACAAATGTTTTATTTACTTACAGCTCCTAGGATTGTGCCAGATTGAAGTATCATTAGCATTTTACCTCCAGAGAGCATCCTCTCTGAGGATGCACCATATGCTACATCATAAAGAAAGCAGCCACAAATCAATGTTAAGTATCGCACTGGATTTTCTGGATCACAATGTTTTTCAGATAAATAAAAAAAAAATTTATCAAAAATGTTCAATAAGGAACTGTGATTAATGACCAACTGTAAAGAGCCAAGATATTTTAATAGTCTGTCTGGACTTTCAGTCTCCTCTGAGGAGGCTGGGTCCCATTGTGCTGAGCTACAGATGCAACTCAGGTATCACTGCAAAGCAGTCGGGCTAATGGGCTGTTTTAAGGGTATGTCAAGTGCCAAAAACCTAAAGCTTTCTTTATAAATTGTATCTGTTCTAAAATCAAGGGGGTAAAATGCATTCAACAAAACCATGATACAGGATTAGATTTTTGTCAGCAAACTTAGCACACAGGACAGAAACAAGAGAGGCTTATGGAAAAAGTCTAATTAAGAAGCAAGAAAAATACATGAAAGGTTTTCCATGATCTAAACACTGTTCTGCACAGATGAGCCTAATAGCACTGAACAGCAAATAACAGACCTGATAGTTATAAGTGATCTTGTATTTTACACTTAACAGCTCCAGTCCCACATCTGCCTCTTACTATGTCAGTAGTCTGTGGACAAAGACTGCTACTGTACTGGCCATGAGGTGGGGATTTATTTATTAGTAGTAGCTGGCAACACCTACCAGTGCCTTATAACCAAACATCGCAGAGCTCTCGTTCCTTTTAACTCCATTCATTTCAGAATTGCTAAGGAAATACAGAGTAGAGCCATGCTAAAAATCAAATACAAGGAATGCTCCTTGGGTAACATCACAGGACAAAGGGGGTTATGAGAAACAGTGTTCTCAGCAAGCCCAGCAGCTCCAGCCTGCCCAGGGAGATACAACTGCAGCATTTTGAAGCTAATGCCCTCTGTCAGGAGCTGCAGCCGGGGAGCAGCCTGTGCACAGCCATTTCTGCCACTCTGGCTCACCACAAGGAGCCTTGAGCATGACAAGACAGGGAAAGCAGGATGTCAACGAAGCTGGTGAGGAAATAAACGTTGTTTGGAAAAGCACAGGGACATAGACAAGTATAACATCCACAAAACATAAACAGCGTTTTAATTTTGCTTGTCAATGACTTGAGTGTAAAGTATCTTGGTTAACTCACTCAGTATACTGTGCTGAGTTACCTAAACAAATTCATAAGTCTTTAAAGTGGTGTAGCTTCCACAGTGCTGTAGTTTTAACTCTCTCTGAAGTGTTAAAAGCTACAGCACCCAGTCTTGAAATTTTTGGGGAATAGATATTAGAAGCCTATTACTACTACTGCACCATCAGAAAGCCTGTTGATCTATAGTTGTTGATAATGTCACCCCAATGTGCACTGATATGTCAATCTGCCTTCCAGAGAGCTCCTATCTACTTCTCAAATTATTTGTGTTGTTAAATAGCACTGTAGAGTTTGTTCAGAATAATGTTGATATTGTATACATGTATTACATTGCACATTGCAGCATCTGAATAAAGACATAAAAAGTACAGCATCCTTGTCCGTTCTCCATTTTGCCTTGAGATGGAGCAAAACAATTCCTTTCCGCTCCCTTTTTCATTTACAGTCCAGTTTTCCACCAATGCACTGTTTGATGCAAAGAGTATTGTTGTTAGGAGTCTCACCTACTTTTACCTTGGGTGTACAAGGCATTCACAATAAAGCCTCAATGTACACTGTCACAAAAGATATCTACTAACTATGACATTGAATTTATTATACCACAACATAAAAAAGTCTGACAATACTCAACATTCCCCGTAAATGGAAAAAATATATTTACTATATTTGTATTACCCAAAGATATTTGCAGTTCTTTAAACCGTGCATAAAACATAAGCAACTAATTTCCAGTCAAGATGCAAATTAGCACCTCAGGAACTGCACATGATAAAAGAACTGCGAATCATCTATTTACAGACATCAGTTAGCTTAAAATGTACATTTTCACTATTACTGAAGGTGTCAAAAAACAGCGATTGCATTTCAAAAAATTTGTTTCCCTTCTTCATTTTAGACCTTAACTGTGAATAAAATAGTTGCTGTGTAGTACTAGAAATACGCAGGACACTTCGAAGATGACAGAGATGAAGATCAGACAGTTATATCAAATGAATAAGCCAGAAGTTATTCTCACATCTACTTCAAGAATAGAGACCTCTGAAAGAAAGTACAAATATAGCTCTGGCACTTCACAAACATACTATATTGCAACGTCGAGATAAAGACAAAAATGCCACCTTGCATTCAAAAAGCTTTTTTTTTAGATGTCAGCAGATTTTAAAAAGAACTTTGCAAATTCCTTGTTCTCAGACCTATGGGTCATAACACAGTACTAATTCCTGCTGGCACAGCCCTGTGGTGACCTGGTACAGCTCTCCTAGTTTGACAAAGCAATAGGGAACATACTCATAAAAGGAAAAAAAAAAGAAGAAAAAAAAAGGGGGGGTTGGAGCTTTTTTTTTTGTAAAAATAATATTTGAAATGTTTCTCCTTTTTCAAATAAACATGTTTGCTCTTCTAACACAGCTTTCAGCATTTTATGGGTTTGGTGCATAACAGAAATTTAAAAACATTTTCAAAATATTTCAATGCCAGAGCAAGTAAAACACTCCAATTTCATCTTCCTGATTAAATGCTTCTGTAAGAGAAAAAATTTACACGTACAGTTTTCTAAGGAGGCTTTGCCTTCACAGCTAATATTTCATATTCAGACTCCAATTTCACATCAAAGTTTTACTTTTAAATTCAGTAAAGATGCAAGTTTAATCTCGGGAGACTATGATGTCTCAGAAGTTAAAACAGTAAGTGCTGCTACCGACAATCTTTAAGAGATTCAGCTTTGATAGATTCATTTCTAACAGGAAACTGAAGTTACTCAACAAGCATTACCAGTTATCTTGGGAGATTTTTGGAACATTCCACTAATTCTATGGAAATTAAAGTTTTCACTTGAATTTCTAAAAAAATTGCTTTGATACTTTGCTTCCTGCAACAACTTTCACTTCTACTTTTTCTGCCCTCCGCTAATCCACAATACTATCACCTTTCCCTCAGCTGCAACCACACAAGGCATAGCCTTAATTAGAATACATTTCCAAAATGTTATCACTATGCACTTATAGCAATGTGCACCCTGTGTCACAGCCCTCTCCACAGTTAACTAATTTCCTGTAACCAAATAAACAGCAAAAAACAAACACTAAGCACCAAATTTCAGATGGAAAGGCAACTGAAGGTTCAAAACTTTGTCAACAGCTGGCTAAAATCCAAATATTTCATAATTATTCAGTATATTAAAAATTATTTTTTAAAAAAACCCTACTTTTTGTTTTCCCCCTCTCTTAGTTGCTCCACATACAATCTCTTTTAACAGCAACACATTGAAATCTCCACACACATTCACATGTAATCTCCTTTAGCAGTGCAGTATCTTCATTTTCTACAGTGCCGTAAAGTAACTTCCTTGAAGGCACAGTATCATTCTCTTGCATCAAATACTTAAATGTCTCAAAGTACACTTTTTTAAAGAGATATTAATTACTCTTAATTACTGTCTTAATTACTGTCTTAATATTTCTTCCCCACCTTATAACATAGTGAAGGTACATTAACGACATAAAATGCCTTATCTCTTCACTGACTTGACCAACTCTCTATCATTTCAAGGGTACAAGTTTTAAGCCTCGTGTAGATCAGTCCCCCAGCTCCATCTTTTAATGCCCAATATCTACCACCTTGCAAAGGTTTTTAATTTCCCCTTTACTGTGTATCCAAATCACCTGAAAAAAAAAATTAGCGGACGCGAGGGAAAATGTGTTACAGAGTGTTTTCTTAGATTAAGCAGATCAGAAATGAAAGAGCAGCTTAAACACCAGCTACAAAATTAGCTGATCAGATACTGCGACCCAGTTGAAGTAAAGGCATTTCAATCATAAACTAATATCGGATGCTGCTCTCCGGAAAAAGCAGTTCAAGATAACAACTGAGAGTGAGCAGGGTTACAACTTTCCAAAATTAGCCTGACATGATCTAATTCAGCTTCAGAGGGAGTTAGATTGGGCCACGTGCCCACAGCAACATGAGTCCAACTGCTGCCTCACAAAAACAATAGTTAAATGAAAACTCTCTTATTACCACCATAATTAACCTGACCCAGTCACATATATTAGTAATTACTTTTTTTTTAATGGTAGCTTTCGTCCAAGTTTCCCCACAACTCTGTGTGCACTTAAAGATAGACTTCTACATACATATTTTATATACCTAGCAAGAAGGCTGGCAAGGAAAGGCAAGGATGTTCCACTGGAAAGATAAACCCATCTTTCAGTGTTCCAGAATAAAGAAATAACTTCCTTTGCTATGTGAGGCAGTCTCTTTATATCCATATCTCCCTGTTTTTATTGAATAAAAGTTTCCTAAAGCCTCTAAAAATTGCAGCCACCATTTGCTGTTGGTGAGAAGAATGCCCTACATAATTTTCAACAGTAAGTACCAGTAATGCTCAACTGTTGCTGCCAGGGATTTTTTCCATATATCATACAAAAATACATTCTTAACACTCAGTTGCTCTAACATTAATTTATTTGCAGAGTCAGGAATGCAGCCTTGAGGGAAAAAAAATAATTAAAAATTGTTTTGTTGCTTTCATCTTGATGTTATTTTAACGTGACTGTTTCATTACAGCAATATATCTATGACCAACGAGGGACATCATTAAGTCTTTAGCTACTTAAGTTCTATTTAACTGGCCATTATGAATGATTGAGGAACTAATGAATTTGTCTTCAAAACAGCCTCAGAATTCAGAAAGCATTTTGTAGACATAGGAGGCAGATATTTGGCAAGTCTCAAACTAAATATTTGACAAAGCCAAAGTAAACACATGTCTCAAAACACTGACCCAGGAAGCCATAGTTGGCCCTCTTTAGGTAGGGTTAAGGGGTATATGAATATACTGGTTGAAGTTAAGATGGAAAATTTTTTGTCAATTTTTTGTGATTTAGCTAGGCAGAAGAAAGCATATTTTTCCCCAGAAGTGCAAGCTTAGATTGAGGATAAGTGGTTGTTTCTGAACTTCTGCATTTCAATAGCTTCAAACTCCACAACCAAATCTTGAGATTCAAAGTAACCACCCTGCTCCAACCACTGCTCCTCCCGGCATCAGGAAACAGCTATCTCAGTCTTTGCATTTTTAATACCTCCACACTGTGGGTTCTAGACTAGAACCCATCCTACAGCATTTGCAAAATTCTAGCTGGAGGGATTAGCAACCAACAACTACTCAAATCTGCCTGGATTATCTTGAAGATAGAAGGGAAGAATATTATGACTACTCAGATGTATGATAGTTTTAAATTACCAGCTGCACATTAAGAAGCAGTAAAGATTAAATTTAAGGCTTCCAGAACCTGTTTGTCCTTAATCTTATTTTTCATTTCTACTAAAACTTGTTACAAAACAGAATGGATAGCCTATATTTATTCCCTGATCAAATATGAACCAAAAAAAACCCAAAAAACAAAAAACACACGAAAACCCAAAAAAACGATTCTACCAGATATGGTTGTGTGATAAATACATTTTGACATCCTAAAACCAACACTGACATTATCTTAAATATTACACTTAATTTCTATAACTGCTATATTTTATGACAGTGATTTGTTATATCTAACATGTATTAAGATCTTAACTTACTTTCATCTCCTTGAATCATTTATAGTCTAGCTACATCTTTCAACACACCACTGTTAATTGTCAGACAAAAACTGCATCCAAAAGGCTGTATAAAGTAATTGTTTTATTCCTTCATTATTGTTCTGGATGGATTTAGCTCAATAACCTAACTATTCTGCTGTTTCCACAGATCCTTCATACAGCCTTCAAGGAATCATTTTAAAAAGAACAGCTACAATTTTCCTTAATAATTAAACTTTAAATTGACTAAGGTCATCAGTAGTGTTTACAGGTTCCATTAGTTTTTAAACTATAGCTGAATTTACACTTGTTATTCCAAGAACTTTTTATGCTGTGTGATTTTACTGAAAATCAGAAGAAAAACATTTGCAAATACTTAGGCTTCACACAATTAACTGTACACCAGTCATCTCTGTTTCGAAATTTCCAGGATCACAAGAACAGTTCTAGGAGGCCACATACATTACTTTCTGTCATTCAAGAACTATTCAATGTGCACCACTTCTAATGCTTTATCAAAAATACAGATGAAATAGTGTTCTTACAGTTCACAGGCAATAGTGAAATAACCTGCAGAAGATTTCCTATATGACTGTGACCGGTTCAATTTTATTATCTGAAAGGTGTGGTAACACAGATTGCCACAGCCTGTGCAGCTAAGTTTACTAATGCCCTTGGAGCACTCACCTTCAGTAGAAAGGCTGGAAGAGGGCCCAAGTAAGCTATCTAGTAGTTAACACAAAGCTTCCCAAAAATTCCATTAAAACTGAATTTTGCCAAAGAAAGAGTGCTGTTCTCCATGTTCAGATGGCAAAACTGAATCGCACAGCACCAAAACGGGTTCTGGAAGGAGTTGAGAGGGCTGAAAAAGGGACCATGGAGGCTCCAGCACTTGGAATGGAGGTCAGTAATGTTGTAGGGGTCTGTGTGCCATAGCCTACCCATTCTTTCACCCTTCCAGCTTCCTAGAGTATCCTCTGCCCCCACAGTGCTACGAGTGTGTGGGATATAAACGGTCAGGAGCAGCCCCATCTCTGTGTGGCAAATGAGGCCATGTGCTACTGGAATGGCCCATCTCCATCTCTTTACAAATAAAACACCAGAGTGGCAAATGAGGCCATCTGTGCTACTGGAATGGCCCATCTCCATTTCTTAACCTTGTCAAAGCAGACAGACAACTGTGCTCGGCAGCAATCTACTTTGCTTATGCCTAAAGCCAGATTTGCCTATTATGAAAATGGAAGGTGACACAATAATACAAAACAGTTTGAGTCAGTAGAAATGTATGCTGCAGCACTCAATTACAGCTGGGTGAATTAAGGACTGTGTTAAATTTAATCCCTCCCCCTCACTTTCAAATCAACATAAGATCTTTCACTACTAAAAATTCCATATAAAAATTATTTGAAGATCTTATCACTCAATAACTGAATTAATTCAGCTTGTAATTTCTACCCTTGAAGAAGCACAAGTCATTTTGTAGGAACCTGGTTTTCCTATTTTGGGGGGACAGAAAGAGACAGGGAATTATCTTTACACTTTTCGTTCCTCCTGTCTAATTTCCCTCCACAACACTAACTCCAGTCACATTTGGGGAGCACAATCCAATGACTACTACAAGAGTCAAGTAAGAGTCTGTTCTGCATTGTGCACTGATTCTAAATGGTGACTATTTACTGGTTCTACAAATAGCCTTATCAACCAAAAGGCACCATGTCTTATCAACTTTCTTTACCCACTTATATTGTATGCACTTTCCCAGTAAAGGCTGTTTATTTTTTAGTATGCCAAGCCCTCATTTTGATCACACTTGTTTACAAATACTCCACCCTACAGCTATTTTTGAAAGCATCAGTAATTAAAGCATCGGGATCTTCACGTTAAAGTTAATTCAAATACTATCATTCCTAAACACAAACTATTCCTTTTGCATTCTACAGCTCTAAATGCTACCCAATTAAAGACATCTTCATTTACAAAACACTTTCCATTGATAAAGAACTCTCAGCACACAGAACAGTTGTGTATCCCTTTACATACCTAACTGTATTTAATTTTTCTTTCACAATTCTTATTTAGAAAAGGCTATCCAAATGTTTATGTTAGGCCACTAACTCAGCCTCTTTACAGGTTCTTAACTCTTAGAACACAGCACAACAGTGTGCCTGCTGGTTATCATCCTGCTTCTGTCACAGGAGGTTAAGCATTTGATCCCTTGATTAAGATCCATGTGTTATGTTGATTTTATAACAGAAAATTACATTGCTCAAACCAGTATTTTTGAATATTATATCAAAGTTAACGCCTACCAGAGATATGCAAAAGAAAGAAGTCAGATTTCAAAGCACTGTAAGACTGTTGGAGAGAATCTCTACAGTCTGATATGAGACTGGTTCTACCACTCCAAGCTACCTGTGCATCATGACTGAACAGACAGGCCAGACTATCCAAGGGTGAATGAACCTACTGGCCTGTTTTTAACAGAAGTCATGAATCCTGAATATCCCCACAGGCTTATGAGCTTGGGCATCCAAATATCAAAACACCCAAGATCACAGACTATTTTGGAAAATGTAATCTGCATTCAGCAGTCGCCTATAGAAACAATCCTGCTGTAAATATTTAGCTCAGTCTTTGTGGAGCACTGTGGAATATATGTGTGATAAACTCTGTAAGTGAAAGCTCTGTTCTGTTTGCCGTCTCCGTGGCATATAAATAGAAAAGTCACAGGTTTCACATTTAACAGTACCATGAAAGAAGCATCTTTCTCTAAAACATTTAAACCGCAAAATAGCATAGAGGGAAACATTTGACTTACTGTAAGGTGTTGTATCAGTAGGATCAGGAGGTGGAAAATTTTCTGTGAAGTTGACATTACACAAGTCCGTACTACAGCAGCAGAAGCGGTATGTTCCATTCTGAATCAAGGAAGGGGTGGTTGTAACTATACACTCCTCAAAGTGACACTCCTGTGGGTCTCCTATATGAGACCAGCAACCTGTAAAAAGAGGCAAATTAAAGAACCTTTTTTAAAGGAAGCGTAAAATTAGTTCTATCAAATAGATAAACACACCTATAGAAATCCATACATTACCTAATTAAACATTATGAAGTGGGGTGAAAACAGTTATCATAATCTGCTTATCTGACTTTACTACTACCTTTTAAATCAAAACCTGAAGAATTTCTTTTAGAACTTCCCACAGTCAAGGAGAGGAAACATGGGCAGCAATGAAGGCCAACATCAGAGGTGTCCAGCTGTCACCTTAATATGACAAAACTTGAATTCCTAAGCCTTCAAAGCACAAGCATGCCATTCCCCATTTCTCTGGTACCACAGACCATATCACCACCCTTTGGTCTAGAGTCTAAATGAATTGTGACCTAGTCCCCTCCCTAGGCCACAAGACTGCATCTATGTAGTTTGGTGCTTCTTGCACAATTTTCAAAATTCTCTCCTTCCTCACTGTCAACATCACTGGGCTTTTCTACAGTTATTTCTTGGTTAATACCAGGCCCTTTCTCCCTGCAGCAACTGTTCCTTCCCAAGTATGGTCAATGGCAGTTAAATGTCATTTATGTACAGATGTCTGGAAGGCAGAGAGGCAGCAGGGGGGCAGAGGTGAGCAGTCCGTCTGCCTCCTTCAGCAGACTGCCAAATCAAACATGAAACAACATGGAGTACAACTGCACAGCTGTTTGTAAATACCAGCTTTCATTCAGCTTTATACTAAATTAACTTGCATCCAAGTAACAAAGAGCAGAGAGCCTGAGAATGGTAATCAAAACGTCTCCAGCAACTGCAAGGCTCTTCAACCCTCCTACCATCACTGCCCCCACAGAACAGCAGTGAATTGCACTACTGATCTGTGACAGTTTTGTGGCACAGCTGGAGTTTCCTTTGTAAACAAACATCCAACCAATATGAATACACATTTTTTTACTTAATGAGACATTTACTGTTAAATTTATCATTACATCAATACGTATACTGAAATTCAAGAAAGCCATCTTGACATCACAAGCCTCTGGACATCCTAAGTAACAAGAAATTTGAGTGCTTTTTCCTTCAACTGTGCCTTGATGTCTTTGGTTTCTTTTAGAAGCCGTTTATTTCAAAAGAACTTTCTGTTCATATTTAAAATTGCTAAATGGGAAATTTATAATTATGCATTTGTACAATGTGCAAGAAGCCTAGTTTTGCAGCTGTGCATCTTTGTATCTGCTGGCTAGATCACAAAACGTGAAATAAGTAGCAAAACTACTGCTCTTAAACTGAACTGTTCCATACCTTGTTTTACAAGATGTATGTCTCCTTCTCGTGTTTTTTCCCAAAGTCCATAGCAGGTACTGCCTTTCATGCACAAAATTGTGCCATTCTCCTGGGAGATTCGGCTCTCACTGATTCCATGGTCCTGCTGATACGGGTCCTTAAATGCACACAGCCGCTCCTCACTCTGGGTGGCTTGAGACAAAGAAAGAAAAATAAGTTTCGTCAGTGATTCTATGCATAAAATATTAAGGACGATTAAGGTCTTCTGGAAAGACACATTGAAAATCATCCTGAATTATATGTATCCATTCTTTAAACTCTACTCCCACAGACAGAAATAAAAATGAGGTCTATCCCAAAGTTACTGTCATACAGATGACAAAAAAACCCTCGACAGATGTCACAAGATGAATGTGCAAATGTTTGAAGTTCATAGGTGCAGAATGAAAACTTCATTGCACAGTTTGCCATCATCTGCATCGCTTGTCCTCAAGCATAAACTACAGAGTTATTTGCTGGTTTCTCCAACAACTGCAGGTGTTACCTAATTGTTTACAGATCCTAAACCAAGATGATCTTTTTCAGACTGCACCCAGCCCAGTGCCTACTGAATTCACAGGTTTTTTTCCACTCTCTGGCTATTGACCTAGCTCTTCTTTTCCACATGACCCAGCCACTGCACTGACATTTACTGCTTTTCCTCAGGAGCTGATCAGTTTGGGCTCTTTCATACAACTTCATTAATGACCAACAACCAAACTAGCAGAGTAAAGCCCCTACAACTGACCAGTAGGTCTGGGAAACACTGCCTGTAAACAGGAGCAACACTGCATGTGAAGTCTCCCTGTGGAATGTCCAGCAGCAACATCATAAAACATACAAAGAGAGCACAAAAATAAATAACCCCCTAATACCTGAAAAAAAATGTTTTTTTTTTTTCATTAAAACAAAACTAAAATCACCCAGAAAAAGTATCCTGATTTTTATTTCATCAATAAATTTCAAAAATGTAGTATCTTAACAACTCATATGTTTGAACTGCCTCTGCAATCTTTTCTTTAGGAAGAATAAACACATTTAAACAATAAATTCTTCAAAAAGGCAAGAAGTTCAAGATAAATAAATCCTACATTTGTAGTGAGTATATTTAGAATATTTTCATTCTTCCCTTAGTCATTTTATAAAATGCATGGAAAGCCAGGTGTGTAAATACAAGGCAATTAAGTATTATTCAGAAGTACAGCTCAGCAAACAGCCAATCACAGTAAGAATTTGCACTAGGTTATTTCAACAACTAGATTTCATCCAGTTCTTTAACTCCCATGGAAGCATTGGTAGCAAAAAGATGCAAGGTGAAGTAGATTGGTCTTTTGGGAAAACAGATTTTGAACTTAAAATAAAATTACACTATATGTGATTGTAAGTTATGAAAGGTACTGTATAAAATAGTTCCTCACAGAGGATTTATTTATTTTATTATTCTGCAGCACTGGCCCCAAAGAAGCCATTTTGCAGCAAGGCAGACTTCCTGCAGAAACACTTCCAGTGCATCCCCAGTGCGGATGACTGGGTAATAAAAAGAAAAGTCAAGAGACTCAGATACATGTGTCTCACTTCCAAGGCCTTTGCTATTCATTAAGGAGTCAAAATTCATAATTCTTTTATGCTGAGGTAACCATAAAATGCTGCACCACCAAGAAGAGCATTCAGTCAGTGTCTCCCAGTTTATTCTGTGGCTGCAGTAACTAAAATAGCACAACTTAGCTTATTTTTCTAGTGGTCTGGCAGGGTGTGTATGAGCAGTTGAGTTGTCGGCTCAGTGGCAGTAAAACTCTCAGCTGAAGAGACAGGAACTTCTTCAGCCAGTGTAATTCAATCACTTGCAGCTCCACGTACCCCAAGAACCTGGTTGGCAGTCTGTGCTACTCACCCACCTCTGCACATGGGTCAGTGCACTGTTAACAGTTTACATTTAGAACTAGAGTTTTGCAGTGATAAATACATTTACTGTGAAGCAGGACTTGATAGTCAGAAACTCGGGTGCCTAAATTTCGTATCCAATTTTTTTTAAAATCTAAAGGGGTAGAGCTAGTCAAGTTACTGAGTACAAAAAGGTCACACATTAACAGCCAGCATATGCTGCCTCCAGCAGTACTTGCCAGTTGCACGTAGTAGTTTTATTCTCAGGAACAGCTGAGTATGCCAGGCGTGAAGCATCTGTCCTGCATTCTCTGCTCCATGACATGGGACTGGCCAAGAAACAACATATGAAAGGACAGTACTCCACTGCCGTAAGGGAACTGGAGCTGACTAACTTTTTGAAAATCAAAAGAAGAAAAAACTATCAGAATTAAAATTTTCAAGACTAAAAATGGGATAGAATTACACAGCCTTGTGAAATAGGGCCCATCTGCTCCAAGGGACACTACGAAGGTTTTAAAATCCATTGTGAATGATGGCTGAGTGGGGCTAAGGTCATCCAAGATGCTGGTTGTTTACAAAATCCTCAAATTGCTGCAACATAAGCCCTTTCATAATTTGACTTTACTGTGAAAAACAAACTTAACAGAATTTATGAAACAGACACACGAATCTGGTTTCCTTATTAAAAAAAAAAGTAATTCCAGGAAAGTCCACTTTCATAATACCTACCTCAATAGGTTTAAAAAAAAATATTTTAACCTCTCGATTAATGGAAGGGGAAAAAAAACCCAAAACATTTAGGTTTTGCTTTATACTCAAAAATACAGTTGCATGTGTCATGTCTGTTTTCCAGAGTCTGAGACAGCTTTAATTGCTAACTATTCTGGTCTCTTCATCTTTCTATAAATCTCTTAGCATCAAGGTTATGCAGAAGATACTTGAAAAAAGAGAAGTTGTTAACTGTCATGCTAGATGCTGTCCAACTACACACTACAGAAAATATGAGTTGCTATCAAAGTCTTTTCTGATTTAAAAGATTTACATTGCCCTACAAGAATACCTGCAGAGGGGAGGAAGGGGCAAGCATGGCAAAATACAATTCACACCGCTAGCAACCTGTCTATCAGTTTTCCAGCAAAGTAATAAAAATACAAGTTAACTCGACACATTTTACTGTCAGATGATCTCAGTGGGAAACTTTTCCAACAAAAAATAAAGGTTACTCATCCAACAACTAGAGTTTTCATGCTGATCACTGCACATTCCTGCTTCGATTATAACTTAGAGTAGAACAGCCCCTGTGGGAGCAGTACCCACTGCAATACTCTGCTGACCCCTGCCCCTTCCCTGATGGCATGGAACATCTGGAGAACAGGGGACACGGAACAAAAGCTACTTTATTTTTCTCTATGGCCTCTGTAGGTTCATTGTTGAAGTTGTAATGCCGAAGAAAATCGGGTAGGGTGTTCAGATATACAGAAACCATCTTGAAGAACAACAGAATAGATGAGCTGCTTCAGTTTCTTTGCGTGATTTTGGAACATTCCTGCTCTGGGAATCTGGCAGTAAGGTTTTCTTCTTCCAGGCAGTGGAACCTAGTCAGGTCTAAAAAAATTTTAGTATTGGAATGTTTCTAGGTCAGGTCTTGAAAGCCACCTCTAGTCTAGAGGAGTACGCCTTAAACTTTGCCCAAAAGAAGTAATACAAAATACTACTACAAAAACAACACAAAAGTGCTGGAGTGCCTGCTTCAAAGTTTACCAAGTCTAACAGAAATCTTACTCTTCCAGGTAAAATATTGTGGCTTATTTGGATTTATCTGCCCAGACATGAAATGTCCCAGCACACAAACAAAACCAAGACCTAGCACCAAAATAAGTGGTGGCACAGGTTTCACAGGACATCTGCTGCATGGCTGAAGTAATCTTTCAGAGCCTTGAATTTACCTTTATAAGGCAGATTTCATAGTAAACTATATTTATTCATCACACAGAACTCATTATACAGTCAGGTCTTTTCTAATTCACCTTTAATGAAAGGCCATGAGAGAGATGTTGAAACAAACGGCAACTGAATCCCTACATGACATACGCCACTGGAAAATTTGCTGCTACAGACAACTTCTAGCTTCTAGCTCTACAACAGCTTCTAGCTCTGTTGCTAGAAGCAACAGAGAGGCTGACACTGAAAAGGACAAAAGTAAAATCCAAACAACAAATCATGAAGGATTTATGATGAAATGCCAATTTGCCATTCCTCTTGAACCTGGGTACCAGACGAACTATGTCAAAATAATTCATTAAAAATTGTAAAATGAACTCAAGCTTCTGTTCTCTCATCCAGCAGAGGCTTCCAACAAAGACAAAAAGGGAAGGCACCATTCCCAGAAGTTGTACCAAGGGAAAAACCAGTGACAGCATAGCAAGTTCATCAATTCCCTATCATAAACCAGAGGGAAAAAAAAAAAAAAAAAGAGTTCTGTTGCTCTCCAGCCCATTTTACACCTCTGTTTATATAAAACCACACTCTTCTATCCAGTTTCAAAACCATTCTTAAAACATGAGTGGCATCAGAATTGAATATAGGTGCTTCTTCAAGCAGTCATCTAAGGAACAGTAAATGTTCTCAGCTTTCCTGCTTGGCTGCCATTACTGGCGAGTCTGATCTCTGCACACTTAACTTGAAGAAGATTGTGAACATTTATTGTCTTATTCCAAAAGGAGAATGGGGAAATGACTCCATTCAATTACTTTCCTGAAATTATAAAGGAACTGGGAATTCTCTGTAGTTTCTCAAGTCCATTCTGGGGCTCAGTCTTACTGCCACAACACTCTGGGGGCATGGAGCTCATCCCCATGTGACTATCCAGTCTCAAGGAAAAGGACCAGGGCTTCAGGAGTTTCCTTCTTGGCATATGGCTCAGGTTTTTATACGATTTACAATCTTAGCATTAACCAGTTCTACCATCAACAATAACAAAAAAAATCTGAACCTTATCACAGGAGAAATACTATATAGATGTTTTCAGTATTTTCTCCCTGTAACCACATTGCTGTTTCCAACTGCTCAGAAACAGAGAACTGATTCACACCGATATGTGAATTCTGAATGTTCACTACAAAAACACCCTGTGTTTACTATTTGAATATTTGCCTTTTTCCCCCCGCTAAAGATATTTCTGAACAGCAAAGATCAAAAGAAAATTACAAGTGCAACTACTCTCTGTGTCAGAAATCTTTTGAGAGATAAATATACAATTCATCCATACTAGGATGAGTTTAAACAAACGAATATGCTGTTCTTGCTTTTAATACATTAATTCTTTCGCGATCACTTTGTGTTCTAGGAAAACATAATTACTGAAAACAATGAAACAGAAATACCAAAAGTTACAGGAATCCAACTGCAAATCCTTAGAACATGAGTCATGCTTTCATTAATAGCATCGGAAGTCAGTTCCATTAGTACTTAGTTGACGCCTCCTGACCTCGCATCTATTCAATGCAGCACACAGAATTCGCATCAAGTGCAAAGGGAGGGGGAAAGGAAGGAAAAAAAGACTCAAATGTTACTCAAATGCTACTCCACGGTCTACTTGTTTGGATTAAAGATAGATAAATAAATAAAACATTTGCCACTTTATGATTAATGCCAGGCAAAACATTTTGTGATGCAACAGTCACAAACAAAAGTCTGAGATAACAGTCAGAAGACGAACTCGCACGCAAGCTACAAGAACAGGCTTGTGAGCATCACAGACCACACACACAGTATCGTGGTGTAATTACATCCAACTGCCTTCATGACCATATAGGTGAGGACTTGAAAAAAAAAAAAAGACAGAAAAAGAAAAAGGTTTCCAAGCATTTGTTTGCCTGCAATGGGATTTCTTTAAATATAGGCCACCATACATTCAACCGGGAACCTCAGTAGGCTGCAACAGATTTGTTTATAAAGACTGAGGTTTTTTCTGTAACTTGTCCTTTCAATTAGTCAGATTTTCATCAGAACAGCCATAGACACAAAACCTGTTTTATTTTGGCCCTGTCAGCTTTCTATGGAGTTCTTTTATTTACACAATACGGGGAAACATCGTTGCCCTCGAGGCAGGGTTATGAGATAGCATGTGTCTTCATAATGCAAACTATTAAAGGGAAGGTGATTAAAGTATTGTACATCAGGAGGCTCCTTTGAGTATTTCTTTTCAACTACTGATAGCTAAATTCTGGTGTGATGTACAGAGAAACAGAATCTTGAAGAAATCATCACTTAGCAAGCACTCTACTGCTGCTTTTTTCATCTTTTTCTCCTTAGAGGTTTTAATAACAAATATTTCTAAAAGTGTATCCACTTACATTAAGATGTATCACAAGTGGATGTCTTTTGAAGGAAGCCATGCTTCACCAGACAGACCACCCCTAATACTAACTTAGAGTGGGAGGAAAAACGCTAAACTACTGGTAATCTGCTGAGTATTTACACTTCCAGTACTCTGCTTTGTAGCATGTCCGACCAACTGCACAGCAGGGATCTGTGCTGACTGGTCAGGAAACGACATACATTGTCTGCCTAAGGATTAGGCACAAGGGCATGAAGGCCTAAACCAACCCAAAATGGCCTGCAGACTTTCTGAGTAAGAGGTCAGGAGCAGCACAGTGCAACCCATAGCCAGGGAATGTCTGGTTGGGCACAGCCTATTGCTTTACAGCAAACTGCCATGTCAAAAGTCCTCCAGGTGGGCTCCGAAAAGCAACCACTAGATTAATATTTTAAAGACATGAAGATGAAATAATGGAAGTTTGCACAAAAGAATACAGCAGAACTTCCAGGAGGAAGGCAGGAAAGTAAAGAAAAATGATTCAGAAATTTGCATCTCTGGTCATACTTTCGTCTCCTCCTAAGAAAAGGAGAGCAAATAAAAAACATCACAATCATTATTTTACAGGACATATTATGTACCTCAAGATTTACTGCAAAATATATTTTGACAATGAAGCCCTTACAGTTTATACTCAGTGTTAAAATCTGGAATGATCTGTTCACAGTACTGCATGTCCTTAGCCTTCGTTGATGACAATTATTTTGGTTTTGTCTGCTTTTGCTGTGTAACATCACAGTTTCAAATGCTGGCAAATTACACAAAGCCAAGGGTTTGATTGAGAACTGGTGCCAAAACTAAAATAAATGCTAGTACTGATACCCATTTTGAAGTGATTGACTGCACATGCAGATGACAAAATCACTTATGTTCATTACAAGGTCCTTTGCCCTCAAAACAGCATAAGACTAGAAAATTTAAGTGTCTTTTTTCTGTACATGGATATACTTTCATCTTTCCTTCTCCTCAGTCTAGCCTTCAAGGAAGCAAGTCTGAAATGTTTTCTTTCCTTGCTCCCTTTCTAACACTGTGTTGTCTGCTGATAAATGCTACAAGCAGCAGTGGAGACGCCAGCCTTTTCCTGTTGCATATTCTTCAACAGGGCTTGGGTACATTGGTGTTCCAGCCTCCTTCTGAAGAACCAGTGGTCTATTAGCACTAAATTAACACAACAGAACCAGACCATGTGGCAGCTGTGTTGTGTCTCTCACGCTGCGCACCAAGTTTGCACTTTGCTTCCCACCCAGGCACTGCTGTCTTGCACCACCGTGGTACATAGTCCATGGCCTCCTCTTAGCCCCATCTGGGACCAGCTGACCCTTCTGGCACAGACCCACTGCCCCCTGGCCACCAACACGTGCCCCCCTTGCAGCCCATTAGTATTATATGCCTTTGCCCAGATGCACTCACCATACCAGGAATTTGTGAAGAGAGAGGTATGGAGAGGCCAAAAAGTAAATCGCCAACTCAAACTCTTTACTGAAGGCCTTGTTCTCCTTTTCTCCAAATCTACTCTCAAAGGAAGTGTTACCTTAGAAGAACTGAGCTTAAGCAAGAGGAGTCACACAGGAGAGAACCAGGATGGCAGAGATTTATTGCTAGCAGCTGAGAAATTACGTAGTTCCCAAATGCTGCCAGATGTTATGAAAAAATACCTGAGCTTACTGTCCACAAACTGTCACTGCTTTATTTCTACAACCTTCTAAGTGTTTCTGAGGACCGCTCGACCACCTCGCTGTGCAAACCTCACCCAAACCAGACATTACCACAGATTCAAAATTCCATCCATTTAGCAAAAGCTCAAGGCATACTGGCAAGAAAGATAGCAACACCTGTGGTTTGGGTCAAAACTCAAGAATTTCAAGCAAATTTGAACAAACCAAGTTAATACTGTTACTGTATCAGTATCAAGAGGCTGAGACATTCTTCAGCTAATATGGGAAGAGATTTGAGCTGAATCTATAATGAGGATATACCTCATTGGCTCAACCAGGGTCAGAGAAGGACAAACTGCAGAATTAAAACCAAGTGTCCTGAAGTCTCTACTACAGCTGTAACAAGGTGACCTTTGACTACCTTTACTTAGGTCACTAATCAGAGCTTCCCCCACCTTACAAGATCTCCCCCACAATGTATATACATCTAAACAAGAATCTGCCTCAATGATTCAGCATTTTCCTTTTACAGTTGTGTTCAGCTGGTATGCAGGACATTTGTTTTTATTGTGTAAGTCTGCCTAGTCCAGCAGGCTTCTTCCTTCCACCTTTATCCCCTCTAATAAATTCCCATTGATTTTTAACTAGACAGAATTAAAACAAAATGTACGAAACAAACAGGTAGTGGAAAAGGTTATCAATCTGTCCAATATGAAATTCCTAAATATATCACCTGCTAGCTGTGAAAAAAACTCTTTTGGTATGTTACAAAACAGTAACAGTACCTTAGTTCAGGGATCACACAGGACTGACAGCATCTTACCACACAACTTTTCTATTAAGAAACAGCTAAAGGCTTTACAGCAAAAGACTACAGCAGGTTTTTTAATGTAAAAATAGTAAAATGTCACGGTATTTTAGCATTCACTTTCTTAAGCTCTGAAATACTCATCTTTCTTACCAGACTTCAACTTACAGCCAATCCCAAAACCTTTACATTTCATATTACAGCAAAATCCAGTCAGTGTGTCCAATGTGGAAATGCAATGGTCCAAGCACATTACAAAAGTCTTCTGAAAAAGCTGTCAAGCTCAAATACTGGAAAGTAGAAGCAAATTAGCAAAAAACCACGATTTAACCATTAAATACCATGCAAGTGTCAAATCATGGAATATGTTCAACACTCACTTAAGGGAGAATCTAATCTAAACACGTTAGTGGAGTACAAAGTACAAAAACATTTACTCTCAACTCTGAATGCTTTTTTTTTTGGAAATAATCTAAGAGCTTCCACAAAATTAATGAAGTAGAAGAAGAAGATTTTCTGTGAGGCGTCACATGGCAGAAAGCACCTCGTGGCTTCCAATCCCACTGACTGGTTTGCACTGTCTTCTTGTCTCAAGATGAAACGATTCCTTATTTTACCCCATGAGCAAACAGGAATTCCAGTCTTTACACATAATTGAATCAGCTCAGAGAAGCTACTCTCAGACTCATGATGTAGAGCAAAAGAAAATTTTTCAACAAAAAGTATTTTGTAAGCCAGCTCTAATGTATGCCTGACACTTTATTTAAGTATTAGTCCAAATCACGCTAAAGGTTATTAAGGCCCAGATTTCTGGGAAAGCACAGGGAAGGATGTAGTTGGCTTTCACTGGCTCAATGGGATTTTGGACATCCAACTTCTCTAGGTCTCCTGGAAAAATCCCAGTCTACATTTAATCTGAAAACACGAATAAGTATATTACAGGATTTAAACAAGCCTAGCATCTTTCAAAGTATTTTTTTATATATCTTTCAATTCCTAAATTACTCCATTCAGAGGAAAAAATAAGTAAGTTCATGTTACTGTTTAGCAATTATGTCAGAACAGAAATCACCACAGCCTTAGTCACACATAATCTTTTCCAGTGGCCAGTGCCTATTCACGGAACTGAAAAAGCCTGAATTCTTTATCTTTGCCCTAGACTGGAGTTCAGGGATTTTTTTTTTCTGGGTATGAGCGTCTGGCTTTTGTTTATCTGGGCTGTCAAAGTGAAGTATCTGCATGGAATAACACAGGAAACTCTGCAGCAAAAGCAACAGTAAGGCAGACTAATGATGTGGCATTTATCCTCCAAACTCAGATGTAACAAATTTCCCACAGCAAAATCAGTTATTTCAGAGTCTACTTTAGACTCTGAAAAGTCTAAAGGCCTTAAAAAAGGCCTGCTGCTGGATAATCCAACACATGTAATGTACTCACTCTTCTAGCTAGCAAGAATGCCATTGCTACTGCAGGTATACTGAAACATTTTCCAGAGAACTCTTCAGTAGCTTAAGTTTGGAGAAAGATAGTACCCATACTGCCTGTCTCTTACAGTATATTACAAAAATTCTTCCTATAAAGGCTTTTAGGAAGCTTACACTACTGGCAATATACTGAAACATTTGAACGCTGGCAGACATTCTATGACCTGAAGCTACAAGGAAATTAAGCTCTATAATCATATTTTGCCCTCAGAAATATACATTATATTATCTTCTGACAGACTACAGAAGCTTAATCTATTTGGCTTTGGAATCTTGAACTCTGAAGAAAATGACAAGAGGAGCAAGAGGCAGAAACTACCTTCCATCCTGACATACTTTATGAAGGCATCAAGCCTCTCACCTTTTCAGAATTCCTTCAAGGCCTTTAGTACTATGCCACTGAATATCCCACAAACCATTGTTAATCTTGAGTCAAGAGCAGGAGTAACATGACAGCTCCCTGTGCACCTTAACACAGCCAGTGAAAGGTGAAAGCCAACTCATGCAGAGGACAGACTATTATCAAGGACCAGTAAGAGATCGTGGGCTGCTACAGGAACTTGGGACCTACTTCAAACACTCCTACTTTGTGTTCCTTAGCTGAGAGAAGGTATGGAAAGAATTGTCAGCTAAAGGTATTTATGGTGTTTGTTGAACTGGGCAAAACCAGAAAATATTGACTTTTGCTTCTGTTAGACTTCAAGGTTATCAGCCCACTGAACAGAGGTCACCATTCATATATTTCTTGATGCTACAGTGCTTACATTGTTAGAAACTTATGGGCACAGCACCGAACTATTTAAAATTAACTCATACGTTTTCTTCATGCATTTCTTCTTTTCCATTTAAATCTCTGTTGTAGGCAACAACAACCTCACTGGCTAAGAAGGTGATGAAAGCAAACTTTTGCAAGCTTCCTACAGTCAGAAGAATCAGTGTCTAGTCAAGACAAGCTCTTCATTAACTTCTGGTTTCTAAACTCAGGTAGTTAAGAAGGGTATGGTTGGTACATGCACACCAGCCCAGGTTACTGAACACACTTGTTTCAAGGCCTGGCTTCCACGTACTGAAGTACAGTACGTCACACCAAGGAAACAAACTTCTGGGGACAAGGAAACAAAATAAATATTTTAAACAGCAGAGGACTGTTTTTAATTATCTTTGTTGATGCTAATGACAGGAAGCATGGAAAAGGGCACTCCCAAAATACAGACACTCAAAGAAAAGACTGTAATCAACTTGCTTAACATTCTACATTGCACACCTGAGGATGATGGCTACTGTTGTGCTCAGAAGACCATCTTAACTCCTCACCCCATATATATGTGTACACACACACACACACACACCCCCAGCTAGCACAGGTTAAAACTCCCAAGACACAGCAATAGTGTGAGCAGAAAACATCAGGTTCTCCAGGTCACTGGTGAGCCTCATTCACCAACCAGCTGTTCCAGGGGCGAGCACAGAGCCAGACTGTGCTGGGGCTCCCCCACACGCACCGTGGCTCTCTACCACAGACACAGACAAGATAAGCCTTTCAGTCCAGGACTTTTAGAGTTCACACTTTTTCTGAATCAGACCTGCTTTAAGGACAGGAAATAAGCACAAACAGCATCTTAGCATTTGGGACTACTAAGGAAGGAACCACACCAAATCTCATATAAAACCAACCAAAAACAGTGTAGAGGCTTCACAATAGCAGAATTTAGCAGCAAAGAGGTTGTTTCCTCTACATTTTCACTTTTTTTGAGAGACTTTAGTCTTTTGACAGCACAAAGTGCTATATACATTTATTACAGGGACACTGAACAAATATTAACTGGTTGATTTAGGTGTTTTTAGAAGCAAAGCTATGATCAAACAGTACGTCAGCCACTACTGAGAATGTTTTAATTTCTGACTGGGATCACATGGTTTAGTGGTGAACACGGTGGTTCTGGGTTAATAGTTAGACTCGATAATCTTAGAGGTCTTTTCCAACCTTAACAATTCTATGAGTCTATGAACTGATGAATTTTTCTCTTTAACTTGAACTAGAAACCTTAGAAAGCAATATAACTTGCAGCAAATATTTAAATAGCAGCTTTAAATAAGTACATGAGTTAATAAAACTGATCTGAATTTATTTCCTAGCAAACTGGCTCTAGTTTATGAAAATTGAAGTATAACAGTGAAAAACACTCATGTTTGCACATGCATTATTTAAGTTACATTTCTTTATAAAAAAATACAGTGTTGTACAGAATACTGCATATTTTAAATAAGCCATACACCATTATGAAATAGCTTTGGTATTCTTTTTAACAGAATTGTATAATGGAAAACTTACTTGCAATCTCTCTGTAAATAAGAGATCCTGATCCAAACCTGAATTACTTGACATGGTGATAAGCCAGATAAGGACAATTTCTGGTGATTAAAATACAAATCCTTCCAATGTTGAATGAATTTAAGTTCAATTTTTTTGCTAAACAGTTTTAAGACAGACATGCCTTTTTTTTTCTTTTAACATAGATATGAGAAAAGGGAAAAACCCAGAAAACACTCAACTCATAATCTGAATATGTGTTTTAGAGTCTTAGGCAAGATATAATTTATTCTACAATATACACTAAACACATTTACAGGATCAGACAGGTTTTCAAAATCTCTGAGACAAACTAATACTGCAATCAAAGGATTAGCAAACCAGCTGCCTATATGCCATTACAGCTGATTATCATAGACTGTAGACAGCTAGCTTACTTGGAAAGTGCTTTCAGGAATACTGCACTGCTGCCAGAGAGAAGGGTATAGTAGGATAAATAATAACTCATTATTTTATTTAATATACATAAAACTGGACGCTTGTGCAATATAAATTGCATGATGTTTTAGAAAACCTTGTTATAAACTACATTTACAATAAAACCTGGCAAAATGGAGAAGTGAAGACACTTACAAGACATTGCCATTCAGAGCTAAGGATGCCATGCAGTGAAGGTTTGACTTTTCAGTCTTCTCCCCAACTCTTACTAAAAACTAAATGGATTCTATAATTCATCTCATCATGAATCCTTATACATGCCAGGATAAAATCACGGAAAGAGAAAAACTGAACAACTTGGAAATTAAAAGTTTTATCTTCAAAATGTTTTCAAATAGCTCTTGAGTTCACATGTAGAAAAAATTGCAAAATATAAACTTCCAATATCCCTCAATAAAAAAATTGTTATTAAATAGTCTTCAAATAGTTTGTTATGTCCAAACAATTTTCCCTCCTTAAGGCTATGAGAAAGAATTATTGTTCTTACTGAAGACTGAGCTCTTTCCAAACAGGAAAGCAGCAGAACTCAGCATATTTAACAAGATACTGAAGTGTTTACAGCACTGCTTACAAAAAAAAAGGGAAACGTCTTTAGTTTTTTACTAACACTTCAGCATCATGTTCTTTCAACATCTTTATGAGTTGCACTACTGGTAATGAGACAATGTTTGCATCACTCCAACTTGATACAACTATAAAGGAAATACATAATTTATTATCTATGAAGAAAATTCAGATGTGGATGGAAATTATAGTAGTGATTTGTTCATCTAGTAAAACCCCTCCTTTCGGATGACACTGATGCAAACCCAAAACTAGTAACCAACTGAGTTCATCTCTCAGGTAGTTGGTAAAAGAAATAATGTTAGCAGAGTAGAGCTGTATCTCTCTATCAGAAGTATGGACATGGCACTTTTTTGGCTGCATATGGTTTACTTAGACTAACACTGGCTTTAGTCTATGTAATTTGAAATTATATATTGAATTCTGAGATTCCTGTACAGGGAGAAAAACAGGATCATCTTGATCACAGTTTCTAGCTATTGATATGGCCTCTGTATCCCAGAAGAGGAAGCCAAAGTCAGAATTTCACAGCCAGTCAAGAGAGGACAGACTGCCTAGGGGTAACTACAGAAGTATAAATATGCACCAGTTATTCAAAGTATGGTTTTCCAGAAAGCTTTTAGATTAAATAGATTATTCCTCCCCTACTTGCTTCTTCTCTAGTTTGTCTTCTTTCCCTCACCTTCTGGGGATTTAAAGGTCTTTGAACATCCTGTGTAGGAGATGAAACAGCCATTCACAGTTTTTAAATGCTCTATCTGAATGAGCAGAGTAGTTAAAGAAAAGAAGCTTACCATAGTTTTAATCTCAGCTTCTGTGTTTACAATATGGTTACTCTCCAAATCTTGCTTGCTGTCTCTATCCCATAATATTGAAAGGTCAACCTCTCAGGTTGGTAAGCTTTTTTCACTCTTATATAAAATCTCCTGAAATCTTCCTCCCTATCCATCCACCCAAGTAAAGATTCCTAAGAGAGTCTACACACAAATACATCCACACCACCTTTGTCTTCTTTATTTTTAAAAGCTGTATTTTCCATTACACCTCAATTTTTTCTAAATCACAGTTGCACGTCACTGAGGACAATGAGGATGAGAAAACAGGAAATACTTTGAGTGATGTGGGGTTTAATGTTACCAAGTTTAATGTTACCAAGGGACCAGAAAACACTAACAGAAATTAAAGTGAAGAAGATCCCAACAATAGAATCAGTTGGATTTCACAGAGGGAAAAAAAAAAGGAGCTCATGCTCAGCTTCATTAATCCTTTCCCCCTCGTCCCCTCCTCCAATTAGTATGCCTAAGGGCTCTCCGAGAACACTGCACCATAAGGATGTACAACACAGGTATTAATGCAAAACTGGAAGTAAAATAATGAAAACGTTCTTGTCTGTAAAGAGAAGAACAGAGCACAAACCAAGAAAACAAAAATCTTGGACAGGTTATCATTTCAGAGTAATAGCAAAGGAAAATGAAGGAAGCTCAACAAAGGAAATGTGCAACTGTTACCATCTGACAATAAGCCAGTGACCACCAGTTACAGAGGAAAAGGAGACACGACAGTTCTCAGGCTTTGCAAAAATACTAACTTGTAACTGAAAAACACAGTCAAGATAAGTACAAGGAAATTTAACAATCTCTGAATATACTAAGTAGTTTACTCATAAAATACCATCATCATAACAGGAGTATTTGGAATTTAAAAGCTACTGAAGCAGTGAGTGCAGAATCTGTTCCACAACATTTAAGGTTCCAGGTAGGTTTACCCCAGCACAGAGTTCATTATTAGGTTCCCTTCCATGTCCCCATTGCACCCCTTAAGCAGTAAGGTTCTCTCTTACCCTTAATGCTTAACCTTGTTGAACTTCCACCTTACCTTTCAAAGTCCTACCACATTCAGTACCCCAAGTGATTTTTTTTCAATCTGCTTATCATTTCCTTGCCTGCTCTTCCCCAATGTATTTGATAGCAGATGCACATTTCTCCCATAAGCACCACTACACCTTTTTTAGGTCACTCTGTATGTGCAGCACAGTTCCTGTGAGCAGCTGCCAAGTCACAGTCACTCTCTTCATTTCATCCAAGCTTGTGCTGAAATTAATTTCTACCAGAATGTAAGTCCATGATGAAGAAATTAGTTCCCCCTTTTTAAACCACTAAAAAGGCATCAACAAAACTCCCATGCTAGCAGATGCATAAAGCTGATGCACTGTGTGGCTCCGTTGTGCCTGTGTGGCATTCTTCAGCCTGTGACTTGGCCTCCACACTTTGGTATTTTTTGCCCTGAGTCATTGTACTGTTTTTATAATACTGTATTTATAATTCTGATTATAAATAAACTGAGACGGCATCCAACTCCTGCTTTCATCCAAGTACCTATCAAAAATATTAAAATAAGAAAGATCAAATCTGTCCTGGTTATGGTCATGTTGACTTCTATTGCAAAGTGCTTATCAAAGTCCCTAGTCAGGAGAAGCAATTCATTCTCTCATTTCATGGGATAATACACGTAACTCCAGGATCTGAGGGAAGGAAGGCAAGCACATTCTAGAGACCTGTCAAGGCTACAGTAATGCCACTGGCACGAGCACCCACTGTGGAAGACCCTGTTGGTGATCCCGGGTGAGCCTGCCAGCCAAACCCACCAACTGAACTGTCGGGGCTCAGACTGATAGGCATTCCCACATGGATGGCCACAGCATCGCAGTCAGAATGGCAGCAGTGGAGATTTCTCCCGCATTGGTTTGGTTTTACCCACGGAGAAATATTTGGCAGTCCCCTCCTTAACCCTATGTCTGCTCTACAATCCAGAGACACCAAACGCTAAAGAGAGCAAAAGTTCTTTTTTTAGGCTCTATCCTCCTCTCCTGCCCATCATAAAACACTGCTTACTTGTTATTTTCAATCAAATTTGACAGAAAAGTGAAGACCCTCATGGATACTCGTTTCTCAAGAGTTCAATGAAAGCACGCTGGGTAGAGGCAAGTGGCACCAGAACCACTTCAGTGGAAAGAAAAGGTGCTTGTTAGGCATAAGGGATTTTACAGCTTAAGGAAAGATTACTTAAAAGTGCCTCCTACTTAATCCCAGCACGGCAGCTCTCAGAGGACCTCTGGCAAACAGGACATTCCCAATTTGGCCAGAGCTTGTCTCATCACCACGTTTCTAATCCACATTTCTCACTTCTGTAACTTTTTAGCATACACATGTAGCTGTTTACACTTTACTTATATTGTACTGAGGTTGTTAAATTCCAGTCAGGTGCCAAATGGCAGCATTAGAGTCAGATACGGTGTCAGTATGTGAAGCTGAGAATCACTGTGGAGGTCTCTCTGCTCCTCCTCAGCACAGCTTCCCAACCGAGCCCAGCTGCAATGGAACAGGAAAGGAAATGGAAGAAGTGCCACCTGCAGTGTCTTGCTGTGTTTTAATCTGAAATCAGCCATACGCTCCTCACAGCAGTGTCTGTTTATCAGGCATTACAAACAACTGAATCCTAAGGGATCTATGCATGCACACCCCCATCACCTTCTGCTGAAGCACACACTAACACTAATCCCACGCTGGCATAAGCGGCACCTTAAAAGAGTCAAGAATTTTGTCCATTAAAAAACAAAACTTACACTTGGCAGTAGGATGAACCAAACAGACATTCTTTTCATTTTATACAGTTTTCTTGAGATGCATAAACTGATTTAAAAGATTCCACTCCGGACACCATTTAAAGCTAAATGAGTCTGAGGCTGTCAATTTTTATTTTCTTAAGCTTTACTTTTTATATGTGTTCAAAGAAAATAAGTACTGAAAAACATCACTGCAAGCATCACTATAGCAACTGCAGCTCTTGAAACTTCTTGATGCAACACACTCAGATTCCAGATGGAGCAAAATGCCATGTCTATCTTGCTTTTCTAAGGAGCCTCTCTTTCCTACAAAGCCTCCAAAGACTAGCAGGGACATCTGCCACAGAAGTTGCTCTTGCAAAGACCACACAGACGAGTAAATTCACCTATTTTCACAGTTCTGAAAACAAATAAAACAATCAACATCATGACATCTGCACCCAAATGCCTGCATGAAATGTCACTAGAACAAGAAAAGAGTTATGCAAGGTATTTATTTGAGTCCCTTTACAACCCAAGGGTTGACCTCATTAAAGTCAGAGGCAGTTTTGCCACATATTTCAGCAGAGCCAGAATTCAACCCTTCATGGGAGGTTTCCCTGGTAGCTCAGCTCTTTGACTCACCACACGGCATCCAGAGTATTTTGTAGCATTTCACTACACCTGCTGCCCATCAATTCTGTCTTACTACCTGGATGCAATTTGTAGAAAAGGCTGTGTATCCTTGAATCAAAATCTTAGAAAATAATAACAGCAAACGTACTAAGGAGATTGTAAACAAATCCAGGGTCATTTTATTTCTAGGAAGAGACAGAAGACTGGAGTAAAGGCATCATTGGCTTCTATTTTTTATGCAGCCATCCAGGGAGGAATAACAGATAATTGTGTATTTTGTTTGTTGGTTCCAGCGTTCTGCATGTGTTATGGAAGCAAGAACAACCAAAAGATCATTTCAGGTGCCACTACAAACTGCAACTGCCATCATAATATCCAAGTGAAAATTAAAACACCATCAAAATGCATCAGTTCTCCAAAGTATTCCCATCGCCAAAAACACATGGGAAAAATGCCAACAATGAAAACTCCTTATAGATTCTCTGGTTTGGCCCATCTTCTGAAAAATAATTAACAAGGCATTCATCTGGCTCTTGTCTAATCCCTTTTTGAGTTTGCATAAGTTCCAAGGTGAACCTGTGATATTTATTGCACCTTCTGGGCCTGAATGAAGCGGCAGGACTACGGTGCAAGGAAAGATGAGTAATCCACCACCGCTAACGGCAGGCACAGATGCCAGCATTTACAGGCTTCTTGCAAGCCACAATTTTCAAACAGCAATATGGTCACGTACCAGAAACATCGTTATGCCCTGGAGATTCAGCCCTTTGTCCTCCAGTTGACATAAACGAAAACAAGTGTCAGTACATCAAAGAATGCTGTCTGCGTTTCTTATTGCAACTTTCTGCTATAGCTGACAGATGGCTCAGTTCTTATGGGTGGAAGAAAAAAACATTTCCTAGCAGACCCCAAATATTTGTGCTTGCTTGGCACACCTCTCAAACAATTCAAGAAGAGGAAAATGGGGTCAGTATGAATTCTCTTTCTGAAAGGAAAATAAATAATGGAGGGAAATATACAGGTCATGAAACTAATTAATATTGTGCAGGCCATATTTGAAAAATACTAGATAGAACACACATCTAGTATTTCCCTTCTAGAGCCTTGGGCCATAACACCCAAAATAACTTCAGCTGCCAATTATCTGGAGTCCATCTATCGCAGTGAGAAATCTGACAGTCACTAGTGGGGAAACTGCAATGAAAAGATTTAAGTTACCACTGCCATTTGGCAAATGTGTAAGTAGTAACTTAGATTATTTTCCTTGAATAATAGTTTTTTATTTTTAAAATCGTGAGGGAATGTCTGCAATTCCTCATGGATATCCCATGTATGATATGAAGTTCAGGTCTGAGAAAAAGTTCAAGCAGTGTCAATAGCTAATCTGCAAGCAATGATGAGAAACTACCATCAACAGCGATAACAACTGGAAACATTTCTTAAAAGCTTGTCTAAATTCTCACATCAAATCTCTAAACAACAATTATTTTCTAAGTTTATACATGGAGCTTCATGTACTAAATACAAACCCAGCCATGCAAATTTGATTACACATTTCTGGCATGCTATCAAGGCACAGAAAAATGCCACATGTACTTGTCTACTCAACTTTAACTAGAGATAATTCCACTCATAATTATTCAGAAGATTTAAAACTCTTTTTTTTTGGTTCATCTAAACAAGTTCAAGGAAATCACCTCTCATCTGTGCATATTTTACGGGGAAAAAAGCAAAACTTTAACAAAATTACTTCCTTCTATCTCAGCCACTTCTAGATACAAAGATGGCATGTAGGATCTACGGCTGTAGAGTTCCCACATCACAAAATACGACTCAAAGAACCTGCAGCATGATTTAGATTGTGTCAAGGAAAGCTGCAACCTCCTACACTATTGAACAGATATTTTGAGGTAAATGTGAAATATATATGTCATTGTCGAGCTTAGGGGGGAAAAAGCCAACAACAAATGCTTCTATGACAAATTGTTAAGTTTGTACTTCACCCATTCTAGCATTACTAAACAAATAAGCTGCAGTGGTCAGTTATACTTTTCCTACATCCTATTATCAACAGCTGTTGAACATCTGTACTATTAACACACTAAATATTCAAATCAACTTATCTTTTCCAACGGAAGGGAAAAATCTCAGGTTTCCAGTCTGGTCAGCAATTTTTCCAATTTTTTTAGCTTCTGATGATGTTTTAAATACTTGTAGAACTACCATTTCTTGGAAAGGAAACTTACAGAATGTAATAGCCATCAGTATGTGCTCCTCTCTCTGGGGCTAGAAGCCCCTAAAAATTAAACCAACATTCCACAAGAAATTATAATCAACTCCCTCTAGGCTCAGGTATCAACTATTTGTCAATACTTGTTTAACAGCTCAGTGTTCATCTCTCCCTGCTCTTCCCCAGACTCCTAAGATTTCCTACCAAAAGACAGCACCACTACACTGACTGAACATCAGTTTGTGCAATTCTTACAGTAATTCTAAACTCCTTTGAGAAAGCAAACAAGAAGCACATTTTCTTTCAGACAACTTATCTGCATCGTAAAACAAATGCTGGTTTAAAAGCTAATTGTAACCACTCAGCAGTAGTGCTGCTTGCATTGCCCTGCTCCCAGAAAATGATTAACACCACCGCATGGGACAGGCTGCTTCCCTCCTCCATAATCAACCCTGCTAACTAAGTTTTCAGACAATATAGGACTATTCAGATCCCTATGCTGGCCTGCTTCTTTGTGTCTCTATTAACTGATGTGCAGCTGTACAAACAGCAGTGTTTCACCAGCATACAGTCTCCTTTAATACAATTTATCTTATTCAATAGCACTTCCATAAGCTTAAATGAGCCCAGCATTTGAAAAACAGTAACAAATACCTTCAAGACATACTCCCCCGTCTACAAAAAGATACCTACACCTCTCAAATAGTAAACTGCACGACAGTCTGTCTGCTGCATCTCCACAAAGGGGTTTTGCTGAAATCACAAGTCCTGGGGAGTGTGAGGGGCCATGTGTTAGTTTTATGAATATTCTGACTCATTATCAGGTTCCGTTCTCAAAACAGAAAACAGCACTGTATAAGCTTTGCCAGTACAACCATCTACAAAAGCCACCATTTATTTCTTCAGGTAGAAGAGGTCTCCCCAGCTGTGCTAAGAATGCCATCATCTTCCTAAATAAACTATTACACTGATGAGGAGACTCTAATTTCTAAAGAAAAGTCTGGAAAGAGTTGTTTTTGCAAATTTGCAAAACAAGTCAGCTAACGCGAGCAAACAGTCCCCCCCTCACAGCTGACAGCCCTGGCTGGCAGCAGGTTGTAACTCATTTTCATGCTTCCCCCTGCTCCCTCTGCAATCTTTTTGGGCACTTCTGGGTAAAAATACAAGAGAAATACAGAAGAGACATCCAGACACATCCATGTAACTCACACACCCAATCCACTGCTAAAAGCAATTCACATTACAATGGCTCAGCTATGCTAAATTATTCTGGATTGTCTTTGCACAGATAGGGCATAGTTTTGCATCTTAGTTGTTCAAAACATTCAACAGGGGAGCACTTAAATGAAAAGTTTTTTATATTGGTGCTGCTCAGAGCTACTGTGTTTTTTAGAAAGCCTTAAATCTTATTCAGATCATAATCAGAGATCCGATACAGAAAGGAAAATGTGGCATCACAGTTGAAAATCCTTTTGCCAGGCAGAATTCAATTTCAGAAAGTGTTCTTTCTTGATCTCCTAAAACACAGGTGCCTCAGCTACTGAATATTTCAGAAAAGTTACAAATAATCTGAAATTTTCCCCAAAACTGATATAGAGAGTACACTTTTAATATTAGCAAAAAAAAAAAACTTTATACCTTGTAAGAATTATTTCAAATGGATTTAAATACCCTTTTTTTAAATAATTTACAGATTGCAAAGAATGGGACATGTGAAAACTAGATCATATTTTTCTAAGTTGGCAATGTTTACATCTGTAACACATGTTATTTCTCGTTTGATTTAGAGTATAGCACAAGAGTAGTCGATTCTATTAAGAGTCTGGGAAGACCTTTGAACATCCTGTTACAGTTACTGTGTCTCACTAACGCAAAGGAAAAGGGCGAGGGACAGGAGGGAACACATTCAATTTTACAACAGCAGGAGTTACGGCCTGAAGTTTATTTCCAAGAACTCAGCTAACCCCTCGAGCACAATCAAACACAGCAGCTGATGGGTGAAGCAGTCCTTTCTTTCCTCCCCTCCCTATTTAAACTGCTTCTCTTCGCTGGGAGAGACAAGGCCGAGGCTCCCCTGCCCTGAATGCCTGGCTCTGGTCCAAGCTGCCCTTAATGAGGTCCTGGCAACTCCCTGGCACTGCAGACGCCTCTCAGCGCCGCAAACAGCCTTCATCAAACAGACCAGAACCGCGGGCAGGGCTGCGCCTGACAGCAGGGCTTTGACTTCCAAAATAAAGAGACAAACAGACATTCTAGAATATCGTATACCCCAGACTTTATCTGAGCTAATCCGATCTCACTTCAACTCTTCTCCAAGAAAAGCGAGCGCTAATACCTTATAACAATTAACAAAGTTTACATATTGTGCTATTCAGGCCGGCCAACATTTGATGCAAAAGAAACCCTTAACTCTTCTCATTTCAATTGTTAGAAATCCAGTTATATATTCAATATTTGGGGAGGGGAAAAAAATCAGCAGTAGTCAAGTTCTGATTTTCTTTTCTAAGCACCACTGATAGGACAAATCACTACAACAGGAACCAAGCTCTAAAAAGCAGAAGGAGATTCATTCTTTAAACAAGTATCAACTAAAGAAACACCACAATAACACATTAGTGACACTACTCACTATAATTTGCTAGAGAATGTAATGCCCACTCATACTTCCACATTTTTTAAATTACAATAATTGTCATGCTTCGTGTCCATGTTTTAGATTATCTCCTTTTCTGACTGACTACAAGCTTGGTTTTAAAAAAAAGAAAAAGATTACAGTACAACCTAACTATACCACAGAGAGCAGTTGCTCTGCTTCCAAGCTGATCCACACTTAGTTTCAAGTAAAAAAAAAAAAAAAACAAAAAAAAAACAAAAGTAGCCAGAACTGTGCACAGAAAGTGCTGCTGTCTCTTATCCAGTTATGGAGTAGGATTTTCTTGTTTGGGTTAGGGGTTTATTTATTTTGAAAGTAATGTCACTTTCCTCTACAGTTATTTGCAAACTTTATTAAAATTATAATTGAATTGAGTTTGACTTACTATCATATTACAGGATATAACCCAAATCCTTGCTAACAAGGCCCAAAACATTTCCTTTCAAGAAGATCACTTGTGCACAGGAGGCACCCTGCAAGAAACCACACATTCAGGTCCTACTGGCAGCCAAGTTCCAGCTGAAAAGGGTAACTTCTGTAAATTAACAGCAGTGAACAAAGAACGAATCCCATCTCTTCAGGCTCAGTGTCAACTGTCCAACCTCAAAATGAACACGCAGGAAGTTTACTCCCTTCACCACTGATACTGTCCTTTACCATCTTGTGTTGAAAGCAGCTCTCAGAACAAGTCTTTTGTTTTACACACGTAAATTACATATAGTAAAACCACCATATTTAGCAAAGGCATTTACTCTTCAAACATTAAATTAAAAGACATTCTGTTTGTAATATCCAGTGAACACACCAAGTAAATCCTTGGGTAGGACCAGCACTTGCTCTCTCCACCCATCCAACAAGCCTTGTTGGAATGGAGCAATCTTTTCCCAAAGGTGAGGGAGAAGGTTCCTGCTTGATCAGGTATGACTGAACTGGGAATTGGGTACAGCAAGAGACTGTACCTAATAAAATATGTGGATGAGCTTTAATGAGCACCAAGTGAAGTTGTAATAAATGCTCCAGATAAACCTAATGTCTCCACACTGCTGAGGGGCACAAGGGGGTGCAGGTCTCTCCAGATGACACTTGGCAAGAAGACATTGCTTCCTGTGAAAGGCATTTCATAGCATGTTGCTCAACTAAGCACTGCATTTGGATTATTTTGCAAAGGCAAACCATTTAATTAAATACAGTAGTAACAGCATAAACAGGGTGTGGGAAATCTGAACAGCAATGGAGCATGGACAAGAGTACAGATAGGGAGGGTGAAGGGTACAAGAGAAAATATGCCAGAAGACAGCAAATAGTAAGTCCGGGTGTCCCAGAGTCGTAAAGCACTGTCTAGGTTACCATTGCTGTGACAATCCATCTTATATTAATCACAAATTATGTATCAATTGGTGCATAACACCGCTATCTGCTGAAATATAATACTTAAATTATTTAGTGTATTAGATATCACTAATTTTAAAGTGAATTAGCAATCCACCTTATGGCATTGAAGAAAAGGGTTGCACTAACATCATCCTCTCACTCTGTTAATTTGAGACTGAAACACATACAAATGAATGCCTGTGAAATGCAAAAATAAGGATTTATATGTAAAGATATTTGAGAAGAGACACTGATTCTGCATAATTAACAGTACTGAAGAGATGGAAATGTTTGCTCTTCTTAACAGTATCCAGCAACCTGTAATTTAGCAAGCTGCTATCATGAAAAACCTGTTATTCCATTTATCATTTTCTCACCAAATTTGACTAAAATTTCCGTCTGGATTCCATTTAAATCTGTCTTTGTAACGGTGCAGCTGAACATAGTTCCATAATCACACCACTGAATATTTGCTAAGCAGGCTGTATTTCGAGAAAGAAGGAGGTGAAAGACCTTTTCCTTTAGATACACTAAAGTAGCCTTTGAATCAGAGTGAGGGACTGAGAGTGAAAAGGCATCAACAATGCCCACATCAGGGTAATGAAGCAGAAAAGCAGCAGGATCAGCAGCAGCAGAGGGAAGGAGCTGGGAGGAAACTGGACCTCCCCCACTGCAGGCAGGATGGCACCAGTGCCTACGTGACAACACGGGGGAAAACCACACCAAACCACCCCGTAAGGGTGAGGCTGCAGATCCAGGCCATTCACCTTCCATGTGCCCCTTCTTCACAGGGAAACTGTGTGCTTTCAAAAACTACACTTTTATTTATTTGTACCACCACTGGTTTGCAGCACAAATCTCTTGAGTAATGCTTAACACAAAGCAGACAAGGAAAATGCACAGCACTGGCCTGTCGGCGATCCCAGTGTACGGGCAAAATGATCAGAACCTTTATTTTCAGTATGAGACAAAAGGTTTTTCCCAATGACCCAATGCACATCATTCACAAGGATTATCCTGCTGGTTAAAAGGCATTTCAGCAAGCTCACTGCTCAGGGTATGAAAAGGTCTTAGGCAGTTACATTAGTTTCCCTCCAGCTATTCACTTGGTGCCAGTAACAGAGTACAGTATTTTTGAAATTCTACACTTACGTTGCGTATGTTTTCTGGATGATTTCCAATACTGACCAGTTTCAGATGTTAGACACACAAACATATAATATTTTCCAGTACAAGTTTCTGGTTTCTAAGCAGGATTACCTTAGGACTCTCTAAATCAGAGATTACGGTATTTTGTGTAAAAAAAAAAGCTCTAGAAATTTTTCTTCCACAGATACATAATGAGCACTTCTCCTTTTCATCATCCTATTCTATCCTGCACAGTCTTTAGAAAGAAACCTATTGTATGAAATCACAACTTTCATAGAACGGTAACAATGGGCCTTCCCAGACTAAAATGCAAATATGGATGTCAAGAAATTCAAAATTTTAAATGCAATTTAATGTCATTAATCAATATTCCTTTCAGGAATGTAATGGCATGAAACAGTTTGCATTAAAAACAACAACAAAACATTTTGTTAGCAATGACCTCCTTCAATCTTGGTAAGATTGACATCTTTCTCCAGAGGTGGAACAGACAATTATACCCTCAGCACATGTAAGCTCCCATTTAAAATGTCCATAATTGATTACCAAAACCATTTGTTTACCAAGTCACATAAAAAAATGAATTATCCAACTGTATAAAAGTCCATTATATAGCACTACTTTATCCAAAAGCAATTAAGTGCCAAGAAAAATCTGATTTTATGCAAATCCAAGCCATTTATTATGAACACGAGATAAATGTCTTGGTTTGGCTCCACACTGAACACCAGTATTCAGCAGAACATAAACATATCCTTAACTTTGTGCTTAACATTAAGGAATTGTTTCGTTTCCATTGTACGTGTTCCAATGATTTGGAACCTGATATTTAGCAAGTTTGCAATAGAAGATAAATACAGTGATAAAATCAATAGCCTTTATGTCCTTCAGTTTTTTCCATCCTATGCTAATATCTCTAATAATCATAGAGCTGTCTAGCACCAAGTAAGTTTGTATCAGTCCCTTATTTTCTTCATAAATGCACGACTTTCTTCAAATCTCAAGTTTTTAATATATTACTTGCACACTCTTCTGTATATAATGCTTACAGCTTATCCAAACATGATGCAGAACCACATAGTAACAGCTTGTGTCCATAAGGCAGCTATCACTTTATCGAGTAATCCAAAAAGGAGCAACAGATGAAATGGGAGAGGGGAAAAAAAAAAAAGCAGTCACAATCAATTCTTCAAAAAGCAGTCACAATCAATTCTTCAGTAGGAAATAAGTTATAAATAGGTTAAATATAAGCTTATATAAAATTGTACCAACCGTTTGATTTAAACAAGTAGCTTTTTAGAACAGCAACAGTATTATTTTAAAAGACATCAAATAGGATTCAGTAGTAGAGTTAGAAACAGTTCTGTCAGAGCTCTGGAAGTTTTTTGTTTCAGTGCCTTCTACTGTCTCTTAGTATCTCTTCCACTTTACAAGTCTTTCAAAAGCAATCGATATCTGCAGTATACCTCTTAGCAAATAATTACGCACATCGTTTATAGATCTTAATTATTTACATTTTCTTATTATTTCAAGTAACCAAAGGCTCGCAAAACCAAAAAGTTTAAAAAGCCTTTACCCTCCTGCTGCCAGGGATTAGCATATTTAAGCATTCTAGGGAGGCCCACATGAAACAAAAGAGACGGGCTGGGAAGTACCACAAAGCAATGCTTCTCAAGCAGAAATGAGTGCTTGAAAACAAAACAAAAGTGGGGAGGAAGAAAAAATAGAAAAAAACAACACTTACGTATTCACACCACTTGCTATTAACCCAGTGACAGAAACAGAGGTTAAAAAAAAAATCACTGCAGAAATTCAAAAGATGGTAACAAAAGTCGGTGTATCACACACAACCAGCTCAAAGCTATTCAGCTCCTTTTTCCTTGCAGCAAAGGTCTGCCTCAAAGCTCACTAAGAAGCACAATATAGTCAAGCCCTAAAACAAGCCTCCTTCTCCTATAAATCAAGTAAAGTACCAAAGGGAACACTAGATGAAAAAAAGAAATCTCTCTCTCTTCAGGCAAGAAGTTCCCAAAACATCAACACTTAAGCGAAGATTTTCATTGAGACAATGCAGTTTTAAATTGTTTCATGTAGTTTTTACACATCAGTTGTGAACTCCGGGGTGTTTCGTGCTCCACAGACCAATTGCGGTGAGAGATTTTTCTCCTAATCAGCCGCTCAATAACTCTGACAACCCTGTTATTCAGTAATCCACGAATAATTCTCTCTTTCTCTCCCGGGGCCATTACACTGCCTCTTAACCCAAACTGAAGTAGGATTAGCACCATTTTGCCTTTTCCCCTCCCCTACTTACTGCTGTTTCTCTTGAGCCAGAGCTGACACTCACGGAACTGCACAGTGAACCAACTGGGAGAGACGATCTGGGAAAAAACCAAACTGGGGGAGCATGGGGAGGTTAGTCTGGCAAAGTCAGCTCTCCAAAGAGCAACACTGAGGCACTGGTGCTGGCAGGCAAGAGAAGGCAAGGCCAACAGGCTAGCAGTGCATCCCAGAGGCAGGTGAAAGTCAAGAAAGGTGGTCCCTGGCATGTCAAGGTTTAGAGGTTTAGGCCAACTTCAATTCATCACTTCCTTCAAAAGCAAATCAAACATGTAACAATTCCACAAATGCAAAGAAACCAATATTTTTGAGCCAACGGTTGTATCACTGAAATAGAAGTTTGTACTCATCTAATACTGACTGGAGGAGTGTTAGAAAACTGAGTGTATTGTCACTGTTACTTGATTGATTCAGTGTTCCACTGTGTGATTCCATCCACACATCCACAAATTAAAACCAAGAACTTGAAGAAATTATTCTTAAAATAATTGACTTGTCACAGTGCTTTTATGGGAATTTTATAAAGGTTTAAGCTGTAACCTTGTCCTGCATTAAGTAATTAACAGTACAGAATTGTAAAAAGAACAGCAAAATACTAAACATTTGCAGAGTAAATGCCACAGCCCCTCATTCTTTGACCTCTGTGGAGCTCAAAGGTAACACAATGTATTTCACAGCAACCTATTACCAAGTACATCTACTGAAGAAATTCCAAGTTTCTTTGTAAAGAAATTAGAAAGGGAAAGAATCTGCTGTGTTAGTGATAACACTTCAGGACACAAAATCTTCACTTGGTTCAATTCTTTTGAAGTGCTTTAATACATTTTTGATAGCTCAGTGAATGGATTTATGGGTAGTCCATTTGCATATATTTTGATAGAATATGCAAAGAGGTTCTCTGAAGATCCCTTTAAATAAACTACAGAGAAAACATTATTTCAGTAACTGTGAATGATAGATTTCTCTGTCCCAGAGAAATTAGACACCCATACATTCTCTGCATTAAAATTTAATTGGATTATTTACTAGCAGTGTGATTTCCTTCCTGAAAACCATTTTATACTCATCTCTGACAAGTATCTAGAAAGTCCTAGAAGTCAAGCAAAAAGTTGAGAAATTCACCATAATTATGTGTTTGAAAACAAAAATTTATGGGGAAAATCAAAAGAAACCAAGCCACACTGGAACGCCCAAAATCAGGTGCGGATTGTTGGACAAACATCACTCAGGTTGAAGAGAAAACTCAGTGATGGGCCTGCTAGTCACAGGTGCCTGGATTCTCCCCAAATCTTACAACTGACCAGTTTTGGCCTTTTCGGACTTCCTATTCCCATAGAGCTTCCTGTGAGTAATTACTTCACCCAGACACTTCCCAGCCGTTCCTCTGCAGTAAATCTGTTACTTCCTTCTTTGTGCTGACCCCGAGTAACTTCACTCCTAATGACCTGGACAAATACCAGTGGACTTTGGAATTTCAAGTGTTGCCAATAATCAGACTTGGCTTTCCTCACACATAAGTATCCATGAAATTCAAGACTACTTCTCCAATGCAAACATCTCAGGTCTTCCTCTTAGATAAGGTAAAGGCACTGTGAAGAGGGAGCCTTTCAAACAGAGCTAATGCATAAAGACAGATTACCAAGCAAGACAACTGCACTGTGTCACAACAAAAATGACCTTAGATTAGTTTTATGAGAATGAACTTCGACAATAATGAAATACAAAAAAAGTGTTTGATCACTCAGAACATCTTTTCAATCTTCTTAACGTAAATGACTACTAAAACAGGAAAAGATAAGCAGGCAAATATTGGAGTTTGGAAGGCAGGTGAATCTGTCTATAGGTGAAAGAAATTCAGATTTGAAGATCTGCTGTTACAAGAAAAATATATAGTCACTGATGCACTTCTTTCCTTCAAGTCTTAAAAATTTGTATCTTATGAACTTAACTAGTTAATCACCCGGATCTTGCATTACTAAGCATTTCTTTTATCTGCTTACACTTTGCAAGCCATTTTGTACAGCATATAAATATTATATTATTCTAAAAAATTCTACAGTAAATTTCACATTTGAAGTGTCTTAGAACACTATTTTATGTTGTACAAGCATTCATCTCCTATGCAGAAGAATCACTGCCAACAGACATAAATTATGTCTATCAGCCTGATGCATGTTTTAAGGGTGAGCTGAGATAGCCAGCTACGAAACTTTGCTCCAAGAACATAAAAGAAGAAATACAGACCATTCTGCAGCAGAGGGAGGTGTCACAAGCTCTTCAAATTTACAGTAGGATATAGATGTGTGTTATTAAGGCCACTCTCAGAATCTAAGTACATACACAGATACTGTTTCACCATCTAACAGCCTGAATAAATTCCCGAATAAATACAGTGAGCAGGCAGAGCTAAATTTCCTTCTCAGAATAATTGCCAGAAACATTGAAAATTTCAAAGCAGGATACAAAAGCACTGCACACTCACGCTATTTAACAAGTGTTGGAGCTGACCCACAGCAGGAGCCCCACGAGCTGCTGTAACTCACCAGTCTGGCAGAAAACTAGGTCAGTAGCCCTACAAAAACACTACTTAAATTTCTGCCAGTTAGAGACTTAAAGCTGCTTAATGAGGGGTTCCAGATGAGTACAAGGGAGAGGAAGGAATACGTAGCTAGGAGTGGGAGAGAAGCTGGAAGAGAGAGATTCCCTAATGGATTGCTGCTGGAGAAGGATGACTAAATTGTCAGCTCCAGGATCTGAAGTCTCCTGAGTAGTTCCTGAAGACCCTTGCCAGAATGAGAAAAATGGGAGAAGTCAAGCAAAGAACTCTTAAGTACCCCTTTGCCTCTCCCTACCTCAGAGGGTACCCGCTGACCCAATCTCAATAACTGTTAATTGCAGACACTTGCTAAAAAGCAGCACTGTGCAAAAACCAAATTCTGTATTCACAGTTACATTTTTATATGGCATCTTTAAAAACAGTAAATATCATCTCCACAGAGAAATTACTTCTGTTTGTTCAAAAAAAAAAAAATAGAGAGGGGGCAGCAGGGAGTAAGAAGGTACAGAGAGAAATGTATTTTGGGATAAACCTATATACATAAAAGAAGTGCAGTTAGAATTTTATATTAAACCTTTGAGAATACAATAACTTACTATCTCATGGGTTACTTATTTTCAAGGTAACAATGACCATATTCTACCAACACAACTGCTCACTAAAACAAAAACTGAATGAATGGTGACAATGTAACACCATTTTCCAATCACGATGCTAAAACTGACCCTGGCAAGCACCATTCTGCCTCAAATTAATGACAAGTGGAAATCACCCTTTGCTTCCAGCTGCCTACCTTACATACTAGTCCTGAAGTTTTCACTTTGCCCTACCTGCTCCAAGACCATCAGTAACAGAGATCACATCTCTCAACCACTGAAATGCAGAGTCCATCCCACCATATGACTACCTGCAGCTGAAAGGATGTGAAGTATTTTCTAGCTATGATGCACAACTTCTGTCTGTGTTCAATGAACACTGCTCAGCTGCAGCTGTTAAAAACAACAGATATTCATTCATGAAAGGGTGAGTTACACAGAATTGTTCAACAATTGGCTATCTGGCCTTACCTCAAACGTAATCCATGGCAATTCAGAAAAAAATAGTATTGTTTCTTACAGTGGTATATATCTGCTCTAAAACCATTCCCTGTGGGATAAGGGCTTGCTTCTAATGAAATCATAAATCACAGGAAATTTAAGAATTAGAAAAACAAGACAAGGTATTTATTACTATTTATGAACAATATTTAGAGAGGTCCAGACAGTGTGTCTGCATGCTTCAGTAGCGTGTGTGTAAGGGGAATCTACCTTCAAAACTCACTGACCCACTTTTGAAAATGTATCACACCTGTAATCACTGTAAACTCTGTAAAAATAGGCAAGTAAGTTACAGTAATAAATATTGCAATACTGTTAAATATTTGATCTTGGAGTTAACTTCAAATACACACCTAAAAACTCTCACAGACTGTTTTTAAAGATGTACTGACATAATCTAAAGCCTGTAAGGACAGTACTAGATAAAAAATTCAAGTTCATGGTAACAATATTTGAAAGCAGCAAGAATACATGAGATACTGAAACGTAAGGTCTTCTGAAATTTCCCTTAAAATATTGCTATTACTTTCTGCTGGATTCCTCCCTTATACCCACCCAAGACAGTCAGCTACCTCTGTCCCATGTTCTGTTCAGATGAGGATATGGATTGAAGAGGGACGTGGGAAGCTCATGTAATCCATGAAGGAGAGTCACAGTAGAACTTCACCATCTGCTAACAAGTCTCTTCTCAGTCAGGTTTTTGCCTGGGACGTGGAAGATGGGAGTAGGTTTGGAGGTAGAGAGGGACAAGTGTAGTTTTGTTGCTGCTGTTTTAAATATACTGTTTCATACTATACCATACCAAGAGTGGTAGGCATACTTTTCTAAACAAGCTTGACTGAACTGAAGTGACCTTGTCTCCTCTGCCTTGTTAATAATGCTTGAGAAGAGGATCTGTGAATCCCTTACAAGGTCTTGATAAGCATAGCCATAGTAGCTTCTTAGAAGATACTATGACAATCACACATTTCAGTCACCTTACAGACAAAACCAGAAAGCTCTACAAACTTCCAGGGCTGCAGTATCAGATAAAGGAGACAAACCCAGCCAGTACTTCAGAAAACCCGATCTGGCCTTCTGGCTGGCTGCCACAAAATCTTCACTTCATTTAAATTCTGCTCCAATTCTAGTCTCTATTGTTTCATTGCTTTAGGGAGCTTTCACTTCACAATGAGGGCACCTCTGCCAATCCAGCCCTGCCTCTGTAAATAATTTACTGGTTACAAGATTTCATCATAAGCAGTGACTGGAACTGCAGCACTGGGGAATTTAAAACATGAATGTCAAAACGTGCACTTACCAGAATCCCCCCAACAGCCAGAGCCCTATCAGTGGCTCTCAGGCAATGCCCAACAGACCTGGAGCAGGTCTCTCCTTGCTGCAGGAACCACCAAATACGTTTCATCAAGATGGGGATGAAAAGAAGGGTAACTTCTTCAACACAGCCACTGTAAGCTTCAAATGGAGTACACAAACAGAGGGGGTACTCTACACTGATTTCCCCCCTGCACCTTTCAGCCAGTCAGTCTCTCATAATCCTTTCAAGATTCATCTTGTCTCATGCCCAGGGAAAACCATCTCAAGGCAATTAAGAAACATCAAACCTCTTGCTGGCTCCATTAGAAAACTACATTGCTCCATGCAGGCCCTCAAAACCATGGGAGGTGTAATAAGGTCCCTCATGCATGCCAGCCAGCTGCTCATAGTCACCTGCACAAGCTGTTAAAGTGTTGTCTTCACAAGAGGAACCACCACAAACATCCACTTCTCCTCTAAAGGCCTTCAGAACAATCTTTCTTATATAAAACTAGTTTTCAGATACACAATTTATTGCACTGAGATTGTCCCAGAGAGAGAACACAAAAATTTCTCTCCATTGGGATTCAAGGTTTTGTTATTTGAAAGCCTGATTGTAAAAAATCAGAGCATATGCAGCTCTGAAGAGGTGTTTGCTCGTGAATGGACCCATTAAAACCACTCACCTGAATACAAGTCCTCCTGCTTACAGAGCAGAAAACAAGCTGGAGCAGTCACTAGAATACTGTCCTCCACAGATGGTAACTTGTTTGAGAAGCACCAGGCGTGGGGACAAGCTGCAGAATAGCAGTGATGTGAATTCTTCTTCGTTAGATAATGGACTGCTTGCCTATCTTCAAAAAAATTTGCTAGGAGTTACAGATTTCTCCATGAAAACTCCATGAAATTACTGAGTACTGCATTGATTTCTTAAAATTTGCCAATAATGTTACAAGAACAAATTCAAGTAGAAAGAAAGTTTTCATCAGAATTGCAAAACAGTGGAAGACATGATTGTAATTCAGGTCAAATAGGTTATAAATATTTGCATTAATACACCAGGTCTGGTTTGTCATTGGCTTTTTATCACGACTCAGTTTTGTTAAACTGACCACCACAACAAGTATTCCTGTTCTAGTTTATCTTCACACTATTTCAGCTCAGCATGTTCATATACATAACCTGAAATTCAAGTTTTAGGATCTCTTCTAAACTAATTGCACTGTTAGCCACCTTTTCAATGTTAGTCAATTAAGGACAGCATTGAGGGACAGTTTGGTTGACATTATTTATATTTACTTACTTTAAATTGAGAGAGGAGGGAATAATTACATTTATTATAACCAAGCCTGGAACTCTGCCTGTAATTAAGGATCTGACACAACTTAGAAGAACTCCATTTTCAGTTGCTTAAGACATTTGCCAAACTATCAGTCAGGTCACAGATTTCACAGAGCAAGCCTTTTTCTACCATTTTACTTACAAGTGAAAAACAGATTCTGTTAAAACGATGTTGTCATGCCTGAGAATAAGACGAGAAAAAATAGGCTGTGAAGTCCATACTAAAATACTTTTTTAAAGTATTCTGTTGACGAATTCTAAACGTGGAAGAAGCTGAATTTAAGCTGTGGCAGACGGGCTGCCTCATACCAAGGGTGTGGCTCCTGGTTGGTTTGCGGCGAGCTCTTTTTTTCTTGTGGGGAAGTGGAAGGGGAACAGAGAGAGGATTGCTCATTTTCTTGACAAAGTACCAAAATTATAAGCCTCTGAAAAACTTCAGAAGAGGTTGTTAGTTTGGAAACTCAATTTTTGACAGACCAGCAGCAGTGAACATGCTCTACAGTCTCTCTAGGACATGGGATTGTTGTGCATGCTGCTTCCATGGGCAGATAAAAATCTGCTGCTTTATGAATGAGCTGAGGTGAACTTAGCTTCAGCTCCTCCTCCAGCAGCTAAGCACCTATTCTGGTAAAGCTGGAACTAAAACACAGTTCTCTCCTAATCTCAAGCACAAAAAATAGTAAAACCCCCAAAATATTAAGAACTCTGGTATGGGAAAGGCAGTGGAAAGACAAAACACGGGCCAGTGGAGAAAGCAGCAGTGAAGTGGACAAAAGCAAAGGAGGTCAAAACCAAATGAAAAGACCAAAAGCCAGAGAGAAGATGCAACTGAAACAGAGAAAAGAAAGTCTGGAAATGTTTGTGGCCTCCAATAAAGAGCAACTCTGCTTTGTAGAAGCAGCTTTTTATTTTTCCCCTTCCCCTGCTCACCCTCCAGATCCCTGGCATTTATTTTATGATTCTGGTCACAATGTTGTGCCTAGGAAAAAAATGTTATTGTGGCAAGAAACTAGGAAATAAACTGCTAGGTTCAAAGCAAGAGATCTTTTTAATAACATCTTGTTTTCGATATATAAAGTTTTAGGTTTGTGGTTGTTTGTTTGTTGGGTTTTTTTTAATTAATTTTTTCCTATCTTATTGCAGGAAGCTCTCACCAGGGTATCTGGTGCTAGATTGCATATTTGTATTCAGTAGTATTTAGAGAATTACATCAACAAATAAAAATGGTAAGATACCTTGTATTTTAATTAATTAGTTCACTGCAGATTCCTCTGTGTTTGGTGCCAAACAAGGCTACATACAAGGGAAACAGACCTAAAAGAAGGAACATGTTCATACTATGGCAGAGACAGATAATTACACACAGTGTGCACCTGTCAGGCTATCATCAAAAATCTACTCCTTAGATTTACTAAGAAATCTACAAAGACTTAAAGCAAAGAACAATTTCTTTCTGTCCAACCTTTTCCAGTACCTAACTCAAATGAATGTTTTTTCCATGTGCTTAAAGAGATCTTTATTCCTTGGCCCTTGTGAGGAGGATTCATTCTTCACACTTGCCTAGTGCTTCAGCCATTCAGTCACGGAGGAAAATTAGGAAGGAAAAAAGTTAATCTCCAATCATATTATAAGCATTCTTGCACCTCACTAAATTTTCTTGTGCTTAAAAGTACTAAAATATTGAAATAAACTTTTCTGTTACAGATCTCTTATCTTTTTCATTAATATAGTTTGAAATCTGCATCAAGTTAGCATGTTTCTCCCACAGCAAAGAAACTATAGCTCAGTGTCCATGGTTCTTTCATAATGGTTTTAATATGGCTTGGTAACTAGAGTATTCTAATTCAGGAATCTAATAACACTACATCCTCCTTTTTGGAACTTGGAACTGCTGGAACTCGGATGCTCAAAAGTTCCAACTGTCCAAAGATGACTCAAAATATTGTCTCCTAATTTCAAAGTCACTAATTTTAAGATCATAATCATCCTAAGCCCTCTCTCACATATATAAAAAACCTTAAGAAAAATTACAAAGCTCACTACTAGCAAAAGCAATGGCTGTTACAAATATGGAGGGAATGGAAATCAGTTGATTACAGGAAAAAAACCCAGCCACAACTATGTTAAAGTTTCATCATATATGTATATATTAAAATTCACCAAACAGCACTGAGAAATTGGCAATATCTGAGTAAATCCATATAATCTGTTTTTATTGATTCTCAGATGGTAGCCCACTGGATTCCCTCACACTAAACTCATTACTTGAGATGTGAAAAAATAATTGCTTCAGAAAAGGTTAACAGAAAACACTCTCAGGATTTCATATGTTCATTTAAAAGTCTTCTGAGCCTAGAAGTTTCTTAATATCTACAGGGAAGGCAGAGCTCAGAATAATTCTACATGTACTAAGGTTCATATTACCTCTTCTCTCTTCTACGGAGGCAGAACAGGCACTTGGAGAATACTGGACAGAAAAAAAGAAAAAAGTGAAAAATACAAAAGAAATACATAAATATGGGAAAAAAGGAAATGGAAGTAATTCCAACACTTTGCTGTTTTTTGCAATAAAAACCCCCAAGTATACTCACTGCCAAAAGAAAAGGGGAAAAAAAAGTCACATAGGGAACATTCGAGTTTACTGCAGCTTCTAAGAAAAGCAGTGAAAAGCATGTCAGAGTACAGACACTTGGAATTGCTAATTTAGATGCAGCTTAAGATTAGAAATTCACTTTCATCTAAAATAAGGAACACCCACCATGTGCCTACCAAATAAACACTTTTTTTGCTGCATTGTTAAAATACATTCAAGTAGTTGAGCAATTGTACATATTACCAAAAAACCCTATTTAATCATCTGTCCAGCTTTCTGAGCTGTTTATTAAACATCTCAGGGATAGCTCAATCAAGCAGACAAAGACCATGAGTAGATGATACAAAACAACAGATATTTGGAATCTGTGGCCTGCTTGGGATAACAAGTTGATGAAATTGAGTGCTCAGGAATGATGATAAAAATTCAGTTTAACTAAGCAGAATTCAAACGGCAGTAAAGATGAAAGGTAAAACACTCCCAAATATATTTCAAATGACAATGTTTTCTCTTTTGAACTGTATGTATTGAAGTGAAATAGAGCAGTTAACAGTGTTGAGAAATTAATAAACACATTTCTAAACCTTTTGGAAACAAAATTTTCTTTTAAAAGTGGTGTCTCTAATAGTTGCATGCTTTGCCACTTTTCACAACTTCTCTCTGTAGAGTAGCTTTAATTAGTACAACTGCTTCCACAACCAGCTTTCTACTATGAGATATCTCAAAACAGCATCAGTTTTGGATTGTAATGAAAGGATGGTGAAGTGGATGACAACGCACTGGGAGCCAGCAAACCAAATATCCGTTCCTCTTTGATGGTCACATGTTAAGCAGCAGCAAGACACTTCATCTCACTGTGGCCCTCCTTCTATCCATTGTCTATATAGGTTTTAACTTTCTGATGTTTTTGCACAGAGGCACTTGAGGCCCCAATGCCTTTTTTTTTTCTTTTAAACATCTGTACTGCAGTAATCAGTGGCGTGTGCAGAGCAAGTTCTCAAAACACAACTGGTGTTTCAGAACAGAACACCCAGGGAATGAGACTTGCCTCCACATCCCAAGAAAAAACAACATTTATAGCAACTCAGACAATTGTTTAGAGGTGGAAAGCAGCTATTTTTAACTATTCTGCTTAGTGGTTGCACTTAAGGGAGGCTCCCATTTCCTTTCTTCATCTTACGCAGCAGCCGTAACTACTATTTCCTTTTCCCTCAGCTGCTTTTACAAAACATCTGGGTTTGCAGCTTGCATGGATGCACTGTCTTCAATATCATCACAGGTTCAGAGCAAAAGCCAAATATTGCTTCCAAACCAAATTCTGCCCTGAAGGGCAGTAGGCAACTTTACCTTTGGATGCATCTATTTCTGTTCCAACACAGAAATAGCAAGCCTGAATTAGGCAGAGCCCTGAACATGAACCAGCAGGCCAGCCAGGGGATCCAGATTTAAGGTGCTGGTGTACAAGTAAGTGCAAAAGGGGACGCAGCCATCACACCAACAGATTTTGATTGTGCTGTTTAAGCACTGCTACTTGGTGTGATCACCTGCACTTGGGACACTTTAACTCAAGCACAGGAATCTGCAGAGACAGACAGCACCGTGTGAATTGTCAGCTCCTGACAGCCAAAAGCAAATATTTGGTGGATCACTGAAGAGGAATTTAGGAGCTTGACTCTAGGAGTATCATTGCTGAAACCCTAGTTAACTCTGACTCGCATTTAATCCTGTTTATTTTAAAGCTATGAGAGGTTTATTATCATATGCTAAAACAAGTCTTCTTCAGTCCTTAACAGAAATGGATAAATGCTACCATATGCCAGGTATGGGACATGAGAAAGGAACTTTGTCTTTTTCCTTACATGGAAACGCTTGAGATGAAGACAGTATTTGTATTCACATTTGTATACATTTGGTGAATAAAAACCGGAAGGATAGGAAGGGCAGAGCAAGCAAAGGCTACAGCAGTTCTAAGCTAACTTCCAAAGCTTGATCTCATCAGCCTTGCACAATACAATTCCAAACACGAAGATGAGAATTCAAAATAAATCTAGGAGAACTCCGAGGAAAGGTATCTGCTATCACACTAATGACTAGATACAGATCTCCAAGAGAGCATGATGATTTTCTTTTTGAACTGTCACACCCACCTGCCCCTGCCACACAGTAGTTGACAATGCTGAGAATAATTTTGGTTTTCTTCTACACACAGTGAAAAAATATATTACCAGCTTGTCTTTCAAAGGTCCTGGAACTCTTTAATAAAATTCACTATAGGAAAAATAGTTTGGAAATCTGTGGGACAGAACTCATGTATTCCTCAAGGACTGGAATAGGTCTGCACACAATTTTACCTTAACTGCCCTCTCCCCAAACCTTAACCAAAGCATATGATTCTTCTGAAAGCATTATTTAAATATATATCTCAAATCACTTCCTTAATTACTCACTCAAGCTCATGCATGTTTAAAAGTTCAGTGGATGAGCCACCTCTCCTGGGCTATACTGAGCTAAGTGTAGGTAGGCAATGACTGTCCTACACCGCCTCTAATCTCACCCCACTTCATTTCCCCCAAAACAAATTACACATTCACAGAGGATCTGTCCATCAAGATTCTCAGAGTTTGTGTTCTGCAAGACAATGAAAGTAGAAAGCTAAAGGATCCCCACTTTTTGAAAGCATACCAAAAGAGTTGGGAGAAGTTAAGCACTCCTTTAGGGAAGAATAAACTTCAGTCTTTTGCACTTCCTTTATGAATCCCAGTTGATCTGAGCACTTATCAAAGATCTCTTTTTAGTTACATGATACAGCTCATTTCTTTTCATTGAAGAGAAGAAATGCATAAAACAGCAATGTTCAAGTGGAAATAAAAACGTCTTGCTACAATAACTGAAATAAGGGCAATAAGTGAAAATTAAGAAGAGAGAATATTGAGAAAGAAGCATACATGAAGAACTACCTCTGAACTGGGGAATATAACATCCAAGGGGAAGAGAGAAGCAGGAAGGTCTGCAACTGCAAAAGTCTATTCTCTGCAAGAACTTAAAATTACCTCTTTTTTCACCATATGAGGCAGATACCCTGCAGAGAAAAATACTTTAAAGAACTGTCACAGTTAGGTACAAGGCAGCTGAATTAAGGTCAGACAGAGAGTTGCTATCATGACATTCTGGGTGTTTATAGGACTGATTTTATGTTTATTTTTAATGCTCTGCCTTTAGGTAATTCTGGTTTTGCTAGTGAAAACAAAACTGTAGAATTGTGCTCATTCTCTGCTAGATACATTTGCATCTTCCCTTCTTTAAATGCTCCATTTGCATCTTAATCTGCAGGATTATCATCTCCTGCTCAAGCAGAACAATTGACAAGGGAGAAGGAGTGATGTCCACAAAGCCAGATAACATAAAAAATTGAAATGACAGCGATAATTTATTTAACTTATGCTGCAGCAACTCTGCATGTGCACACTCGCAACGTCTTTCCCAAGAGCCATCTTAACACTTACTGCAGGTTAGGAGCATGCACATGGGCAATCAAAGCAAAGCAGTTAGCAAACTGGTTTCCATCTGAACTCATCCTGTTCCTTTACATCTCTTCGTTCAAGAGTTCTTAACATTGATCCTCAAGCTGCCACTGCTTGTGCCTCCTGTGCTATCAGGGGCATCTGCTATTCAACTCTTTGTCCTCACATCACCACGAAAACTTGAAAATACCTTTCCATGCTGTCCTCGGTAGCTCCCACATTTTTCCCCTCAGAAGTCCTCCCCAGGTAATTCTGGTAGTGTCTGCATAGAGATAGGGCTAACAAATCCAGCAGAACCATTTAAACTGGGCTCAGATTGGGCTACATCACACTCTACCTCTGAAATTTTGCTATGCCATCCCCTTTAATAAAATAAAATGCAATAAAAAATCCCTTTCCCTTTAAAAGTTGTTTGGAAAAGTCAAAGCTCACTGCATTACTGTTCAATTAAAGGGAGGTGAGGCTCTAGTCGTGTTTCCTAATACTTATTGCTATAAAAGTGCACTTCAAACTTCCTCCCACCTCAACTAGATAATGAGCTTTTCCTTCAATCAAATATAATTAACTGCACAGCAATTCATTAAACCGTTTCTTTCAAAAACCACCCCCCCTATGAAATGAGAAAGAAGCAACACTCTGCAATTCAAGCCGCAGCCTTTCAAGTGAAGACCCTTAACTCTAGGACGTGTATTGCCGGAGATAGCACTGAGCGCTCTGCTCGCCTTCCCGAGTACCCACCACAGCACATTCTTTAGCTGCAAGGTCACTTTTAAGAAGGTGATTAGCTTTCCTTGTTTGCTACAGGGTGAATGATGCTCTCGTGCCTGTCTAGACTGAGACTTGATGGAATGCAGTTACCTCTGCACCTCGTACCCCCACACCTCGCGGAAGTGAAGCAACCCCAGTGTTATCAATTAAGCACTGAAACGAGCTGCTTTCTGTAATTGCCACAAAGGAATTTACTATCAGATTCCATCGCATACGTCAGCCTCATGTGCTATTAAATATTTCAGCTAAATGTAATAACTGTTTGTATGTGGTATTCCCAGATTTTAAACTATTTAGTTGCAGTTATATGTTGAAAGCACATGTCGGTGACATAAAGGTAAACTCATTACATGCTTATCTTAAGCATCCTAAAAAGAATAACAAAGCTAAGGGTGGAGAAGGGTGGGCAAATCTAGGAAAGAATCAAGACACAAATACCTTGTTCTGTAATAACACTGGTAAACATCCAGCCAGGATGTCTAGTTTTATCTGGAGAAGAAAGGATATTGCAATAGGCTTACTTCTCAGTGTTTCCTGGTAGTCTCACTAAAATGCCTGATCTCCAAAATCTGTGTCAAGTTCAAAGAACTAACTGTAAATTTGAACAGAAGAATAAAGCATTCAGAACACTGGAATATTAAAAAGGCTGGTGGGATTACAACAGCACCTTGTATAATAAGAATCTGAAAACAAAATATAACTGTACTGAACTTCACTGTCCCAAAGCGGTTCAGGGTTTAAGCTTATAGCATGAACACAAAACTATGTGAAAAAAGCAATGCTGAGAGGCTCATTACTAGCATCACATCAGCACAGAAGGGGAAAAATTACTTATTTAAATTTCCATTCAAGTACAGAACATTCACATAAATTTTCGTTTTCCCCCTCAGTAATCAGATACGGAAGACAAGCTAGTTGATACAGTAAGAAAGTTCGGTATTTTAGAATTATCTTGATTTATCTTTAATTAGAAGCCTGTCGATATCTTTGGGGGTTTATTTTGCATTATATGCATGAACATATTGCAGGAAGTCTGGAAGTGATATATAACAGCATCGTTAAATGTATGTTGAATCATGATGTCTGAAAACTACGGGTTTAACTACATTTGAAGATTTGAACTTGGCAGAAAAGATACCATATGCACAACAAATACATGAAACCTGCCACCAAAGAGGAGCCTTATCTCTTCTTGCTAGCAGTAAAGCAACATTAAAACATAGGTACTTATTTGTAAAGCCCCATAGCCATTCAATCACTTATATTAAGCCCTAGTTTTCACAAATATTTAACAAAAATCTTATGGAAGGTAAACCCTAACCAAATAAAAGGAGGCAAAATCATAAAAAGGACTGAGATTCTAAGCAAATTCTTGTTTCAGTTAGTACAGCTGTGGATTACTCAAACTCCCTGCAAAAACATGCTCGGTAAAGTTTTGCATTATTTGCCACATAAACCCATTTTTTAGAAGTCAAAATTTTGGTTTTCATCTGTTTCTTTACACTCCCAGCAGTTCAAACAAAAACCTGTTGCTGCTCTGTTGTTGAGCACTGGCCACACACAGTGCAGTTCAGACAGAATTCTGAGGGACATATTCTAGATTTACTGACAATTTCAGATGCCTTCTTAGCTACTGCAAGCTTCTTTCTGAAACGGGATATACAGAAGGAGAAGGGTGCAATGCACATTGCCCTGTGTGCTACACACAATTCACTATTCTTCACAATCACTCCCTCGGTTTTTAATGAGAACCTTAATTAACTGTAGAGCTTTTTTACTTTTCCACCTATCTTCCCTCGTTATTGGATCACAACTCTGTTCCCAGTTTTGTTGCCACATCAAAAGCCCATTTTTTTTATTTTTCTGCATGCCCTATTATGTTCTCAGTTCAGCTCTTTTGTTACTGACCCTTCTCCCACTCTTCCAAAACCGGTCAAGAAAATCAAGTTGTTGGCCAAGATATCACTTTGACAATATCTGCCTCCTTTTGCAGACCTTCACTTCTTCAAGCTGAAAGACTGTTTTGATGACTGCTTCAAAGCACATAACATTTCAATAGTTGTTTTCACATTTAACTCTTCCACTCCTCAAGAGGGCCCAATTCAACATCCCTTTTAGCGTATCCCCTCTTAAACACCTCTAGATTTCCTCAGTGAAGTGACTCCTGCTCAGAATATTCTTACCAGTCTCATATATTACGGCACCACTTATTATTCAAGTGTCTTAGGACCTCACTAATTTTTTTTCCCTGCACACTAAAAAGTGAGAGAAAAAATATTCTTACATTCCTAAAGTGAAACCACAAAGTTGTTTGAGTTGTATCATTATTGTATCACTAGTCTTCCTTCTTCACACCTTCTCTCCATTTTTAAAATTCATTTACTATGTCATGTCCTATATGGACTGTGTATTCCTGTGCCCAAAGGCCACATTTTCAAATTTTAAGTAGTGTTATATAGTCTGCATACAGATTAGTAAAATAATAATTGGGGGTTATTTGTTTTGGACACAATTCTATTCCGCTATTTCTTAAAATAAGGGAAGCTGAATTTGCTGACAGCTTCATTATTTCTCTGACAGGAAACAATACAAGCAAAGAAAGTCTCTCTATTTGCCACTTTCAATATTTCTAAGTCTATATGGAATAGTTCAGGAAAAATATTTACTAGATTTAAAATTCTTAGCTAAAACAATGTGAAACAACTGTGACCAAATAATTGTGTTCTGCTGCAAAAGCATTAACTACTACAGATTAAATTTAACTAAAATTTAATTAGGCCAGATTCATCTTAGCATAACTAAAAGAGAAATTATTTAACAGGTCCTGATAGAATCTGAATGTAATTAATAAGTGTAAAGTTTACCCATCATACAAAATAAGTCATTTTTAAGGAGTTTTTGGAAACTAAGAACACCATGCAAACACAAATTTGCCAGTATTAAAATATTAGAGTTCAGCAGTGGAAGCATATTGGTATGCTTGAATTTTGGTAACATAGTGAGTATATAAGGATATGTACACATACAGACACACACATACATACATATATGTATGTATTACAATTTACAAGTCATCTTCACTGTATCTGTGCAATACACACTAGAATTGGGTATCTGCATGTGTTCCATATAAAAAAAGTTTACAGAGATCCAAATACTGCTACAGTGGGCACGAGGAATGATTTATCCTACTGCTTCCACATCTTCTTTCACTCATTTAGATTCACTGAGTCATTCATCCCTGCCTGCAAAGCCGAATAAGAATAGCACAGAACGCTGGAACGAGTTCTTCCACTTCTCAGGGAGTCCTATTCCAACAGCAGGAGGAAGCCCAGCGAGACAGGAGTGTGCACCCTGCTCTCCTGTCCCCGGCAGAGCCCAGGACTGGCTATTTCAATCCTGGCAGCTGCTCAGGCTACAGCTCCCTGGCCTGGGCCATTACAGAGGGAAATGCAGGAAAAGAACTTCAAACATGCAAACAGAAGAAACCGGCACCACAGTGGCATCCAGACGAGCTTCATTACAAGGTTCCTTTTAGCCTTCTCTGATTGCAATGAAATTATTTTAATACAGAAGGCTCGTTCTTGGGCTAAGTGCCTGCTTTGCATATACATGGCAGTGCCACTGTCTAGCTAAAAAGATAGGTGCTACAATTTTCCTACTACAAGCTTAGTTTTCTTCAGCTTAGTATACTGGCTCCACACGCCATGCATATCTCAGACAGCTAAATATAATAAAAATTTATATTTAAGAACTGGTAATCATTTAAAAAACCTCTAATTTTCAGCTAAGGTCTTTATCTGCAAATAAATATGGAAAAACAATTTCTAGTGTTTAGGTTTTAAACAGAAAAGGACTGACAAAAGTTCACAGCATACAGCACATTATCTATGTCCACACCGAGACTTTTGCAGCTTAGAAGGTACAGGGACACAAAGTCTCTCAACGAAATCAGCTTTACTGACTTTTCTGTGAAGGACAGCACCAGAAGGAAGGACCAATTTTCAAGTAGGTTCAGCAACAAACTAACTACAACAGAACCACTCCATCACTAACAAAAGCAAGCAATTTTTACAATGGACAACTAAACATACTGCTGTAAGATCATTTATTTATACAATCATTACTGTAGAAAACAGCTTTAATAGTAACAAAACCCACTATTTTCCCTGGTGACATGTTTGTCAAGTGTAACAAAAATTCAGAATAGCAAAGGATTGTGGATTAGTTTAAGTTATTGGAAAAATCTAATAAAGGTTCTCTAACATGGATGGTAGAGAGTAGGAGTATCTGCTGCTTTGGTTGCAGAAATAAAATGTTTTATTTCCAACAGAAACCAAACCATTCTGAGGAAGCCTCATAAGGCAAAAGCAAGAGCAGCAGAGCACGTTCAGTCAGTCATTCCTGTCACTGAACTACGGTAAAGCTTCTCACATCAGGTAAAGCTGACCTTTGTGACTTATGCAGAGGGAAGTGCTCTTCACGTCAAGAATTATGAGCTTGAGAGATGACACTGCCCACGCCCAGCACTTGGATATTAATTAAGTGCTGCATTCTCTAATGCATAAACTAAGGAGCCCAATTAACATACATGACCTTCGATCATACTTACAGGCATCTCACTACAAAAAAAAAAAAAAGCCTCTTACATATATTCTCTTACACTCCTCCTGCTCACAACTAAAAGAGAAAAACTATTATAGTAGAACAAGGAGCATAAATGTAGTATCAGCTTTTGGCTAAGCATAATAGCAAGAGCTGCTGTGCACCACTGTTAGCATTACCTTGCCCACTTGCTGTTGGCAGTCAGCACAGAAGATCAGAGGTTCCCTGTGCCACTGCCTGTGTCATTGTCTGCCATTTACTCCAGCCCAGAAGGTGACAGTACGTGCCTTTCCACTAGTCCTGCTTAAACAAATAATAAAACTATTCTTCATGCACTTCACAGATTGAAGCAAGTATAATACATAGCAAAAACATTAAAAGGGACCACAGGAAAAGTCTAAGTTACAGCACTGTTGAAAAGAAGATCATAAGAAAGCTTAATGTGTTGGATATCTGAACTACAGTGTATAGTAAAATCCAGTCTGAAAGTGTGAAAAAGAATGCATACCACGCAAGTTACTCATACACACCATGAAGTTCATAAGTGGATGATAGCCATTCAGTAAGGTCATCTGGGCATTGTTTTGCAAGCTCAGTCAAAAAAATTGGCTACTACATTGTCTCAGAAACACCAGTTGTTCCACAAGCAGTGAACTAATAGCCTAAAATTTGACCCTTGTCTCACACTTCTTAGTCAACTCCCATGCTTCCTACAAACGGGATCCCCCATTTTCCCCCAGGTCTCCTATGGCATGTCAAGTGAACAGAGGACAAAATATACTGTGCTTAGTCCAGAACAGTGTATGTACCAACACACTTGCCAGCACCTCTGCACTGACTGGGCAGCCAGGTAATCTCAGAGGATTACCTGAGCTGAGTTCTGCTCCTCTTTCCCCTTGGGAAACCTCTATCTTGGGATTGTCTCCTCTATTAACTGAATAACTTTCACAAAAACAGTAGCAAATTAATCTTTCAAGACTTTAAGCATCTTTCACATCTGACTGAAATCAGCCAGCAGACTCAGAAGTGAGACATGGAGATGGAAGGGTTCACAGTAGTCAGTGACAGTCTTCTGTGTCCATAGTGCCTATTTTTACTTCCTTTTCTCATAGGAAAAATAAACCAAAGAGAAAATACAGAGTACTGAGAGATGCAGAAGGTAGACACATTTAGAGTTCAAAACAAAAAATGTGATTTGATGCAAACTCAAGAAGGTAATTCACAAAACTGACACATCCCAGTGACTTGGAACAAAATGTCATCACCACCCAAAAGCCTGCAGTTTCCAAACTTACAAAACTGAGAGGAGGTAAAGGTAAAGGCAGCATCTAAATGACTGGGTCTCTCATTCATTCTCACAAAAGGGAACAGAAATCTTCAAAACTGCTACCTACAACTATACTTTCTTTCTCTCTCCGCTGCAAAAGCTTCATTCCATTCATTCTCCAAACAAGTCTGACAGAAGTTTAGACGCTATCTCTGTCTGGCTGTCTAGTACTCCTTGGTTCTCATCCCACAGCAAACCAGATTGAATCCTTCATCCTTTCAAATCTCTCCTGTCTCAGCCTTTCTTCCTCCTCATCACACCCCCAGACTGACCTCTCCTATCAGATCCACTTCTGCTGCTCAGCCAAGCTTCCAGCTCTGCAATTAGCAGATTAACAGACCCCTTGAGTCAGGAAAGCATCATCAGAAACTGAAATTTAGGAATAGCACAAGTTTTCAAAAACAGTTTTTGGAAATTGCAATAATTGCATTTTAAAACACTAATGGTCAACTCGAGGCTTCCATCAAAAATTCCTGTAGCCAAGCTCAAGACACTGGGCTTCAACACAGGAATATTGAGACTGATATTCCCTGGCAATTGTCTGTGTGTGTACTCCACACTACATGTTCAGGTGGATTGCCACATATTAATTAAGGCATATCTTAAACAATCTTGCATTAGAAAAGAAGGGAAAAAAAAAACTACTACTGTTGTATTATGAAAAACATGATGATAATTAAGCACTGTAACAGGACAGACTACCTAGATAGCCTGTGAAATCCCTCTTCACCGGAGATTTTAGAGGTGTTAGACAGACATTATTATCTGTGCTTACAAAACCAGACCATGGAGGAAACAGAGAAGTCACTTCCAGCCTTATATTTCTATGAACGTATGTTTCAGAGAAAAAAAAAGAAAAAGGAAAAAAAACCCACCCCCAAACAAATAAAAAAAGCAAGCAAACAAACAACAACAACAAAACAATAAAAACCACCCCACAGAAATCAGTTTGCATACTGAAATGTCAGTCTTTTGGAAAACAGTTCTTGTATTTCACTTATTTTTAAAATTCAAATTCAAGCAGTGAGTAGCTCCACTAAGTCTACAAGCTTAATAAAATTAATACTTGCTGCCTGTAAGCTATGCACAGATTCCAGTCCTACCCAACACAAAGCATCACCCAGCCCGTTTTATTCAGGGCATAAACATTTTGTTCCAAATGAAACTTTACACTCAACTCACAGCCCTGGTATAAAGTTAGGGTCTGCCCAGAAAATGACAGCACATTTTCATGGCACAGCCAGACTGAGTCCAAACACAATACAGCTCCAGTGCCATGCACTCTGCTGTTAGGAATAAAACATTTCTGAAGAACCCAACACAGCAACTTTCACGTCTTTTCGGTGAGAAAGGCAGAGGAGAGTGGTATCTGCCAAGGAAACAATGCCACTGACTACACAGACTACTGAGAAATACTTAAAGGAGTATAAAAAGGAGGGGGGACAACAATGTAAAAGTCAACAAATTATTTTTTAGAGAAATAAGTGCTAGAGAGGTGCTATCAAAACAACCACCTCAACAAACTTCACCATAGGAATATTTATAAGAGACACAGTTATGCTTCCCTCTCTGTCCAGAGTGAAGTGAGGTTTGCCTGCCTTCACCAGAGAAGGGCAGGCAGACAATTCAGCCAGCCTTTTAAATGTGGTTCCTTTGAGGGCAGAACCATTCACACTGAAGTGAGGCATCTGTGCAGTGTCTCAGGGCTTGAAATTTGGGTTCAACAAATGAGCACAGCTTCCATTTCCTCACAGGCTGTGCCCACACTGCATGGAGCAGTACCCAAGCACTGAAGTTTGCTTGGGAACTGGAAGCAGCTTAGCTGGAATATCAGAGAGGTTCACACAGGCTGATACACCTAATGGAAAATGGGCTCCTCTCAGCGAGGTGAATGGTTCTGTGCAGGATCCTGGGCTTTCTTTACACAAGTAGGCAGCTAATGAAGCCTGAGTCTGGCACACAGGCTGTGCTTCTATGTGAGGTTATCCACCAGGCATGCCAGTGTGCTCCCCAAGAAAACAGCTTTGTTTCCATCTCCTAGGTTAGTATTTCTGAGACAGCTCCCAAGACAAACCGAAAAATAAATTTAATTTTTAGATTTCATCTGAATAAGCCATAAACAGTGGGCATAGCTTTAGTAAATAAGTAGAAATTGGGGTGCAGACAGGTTTAAAAAAACCACTTTTATACACAAGATGCATAGAGTCAGTAATTCAAAACACTGAATTAGAAGAACTGAGTTGGATGGCTAAAGGAGGTTTTTCCTCATGTCACACAATTCATATTTCAAAAAAATTATGTTGAGATACTAAAGTAACTTTAACTGGCAAGACAGAATTAGATAAAGATGCTTCTGCTCACTCATTTTGATTAATAATTAAAATGATCATTAAAAAAAAATATTTCAATCTCTATCCAATCCCTTACACACTTTAATTTTTACAGCCCTGATGAACCACACAGACATAGATTTATGGAAATATTCCCAAAGATAAAACCATATTCTGTTTGCTTTAATTTTCACGTTATACTTCCCACAAATAATTCACACATTAGACAATGGAATGCTGTCTACCCTGGACATGTATAAAGAAGGAAAAGTGGTTCAGTATTGCATATCACAGAACGCAAGCAAGTGAAATGAGGAACGATTATATCTTTAATATCTGGTCCGTATGAACACCCAAACAAAATTCTTTGGCAATACTGGGGAAGAGCTCAACCACCACACCACCTCTTCAGGCACAAACCCCCATGATTAACACATCAGAATACTCTACAATTTATAGGCACATAAATAGTTCTCACAGTTCTAAGAAAAAGACTTAGAAGTAGGTATTTCAAATAATTTGAGAAATAAAGAACAAAGTGGCACAAACCATTTTTGTCCAATACTACTTTTTAAACCTCTGCCTAAGACTATTATCAGTAAAATGTCCTCACTGTAGCATTTCTCTTTACAAGGACTATTACATGAGTTAAACACAGACCTACCAGATAACTGTTAAGATCTGTATTTTATGAAGGAAGTCAGTATTATTTTCCTCCTAATAATCAGCAAATATTAATGAATCTAGAGCTAGTTTTTTATTTTATCTTCAATTACAAAAGTGAAGGAAGAACCACCTTCTTTCTTCATTCATATTCTAGATTATGAGTGGAACTATCATCTCCAGCCCCACTGTAAGATTTTTTTTTCTGGTCATCCCATTTATGCATCTTTTCATCTTCCCTTTCCTGTCCATACTAAGCCCAGGTCCTTGTGGAGCTCTCTACAAAGAGGTCCAGATATTATCCTCCAGACAGAAACTTAAAAACCTGTTATGAAAATACTTTCCCTCTGATGTCATGATTTTGCATTTATAAACACTCAATTCTATACACTGTTGAGATATAGTATCCATTCACTAATCAGAAGTAAGAATTAATAGGGGGTTTCAAAGCTACAAAGGCAGCATTTTCACTCTGATGGGAGCATACAGTTCATACTTTGGGGGAGGGGAAGAGAAGAAAGAGTGTTGGCTCTTTCATGAACATAAAAGGGCAGAATTACACATTAGTGTAGCTTCCCCATGTATAGACATTTTTTTCTGAAATGCAGTGTAAACTTAAAATCCACCATTAAAATCTTTAACTACAGTTCAAATCATCCATGTAATTACTCTTACAGACGATTATGACCAAGGTTTTTTAAAACTAGAATTGTTAAAACTGCACAATTAAGAAATAAATCACAATGGGAAAATAGGATCCTATTCACAAAACAACCAACCAAGCTGGCATCGTTAATACCCTTTCAGAAAGGTAAAAACCAGACCCGAAATACTGGGAACGCTGTTGCCAGGTCAGAATTGAGGTGAATTGGCAAAACCGCGCAGATGGGCTCCTACCGCACCTGCCCAGCCCTTGGCCTGGTACAAATGCGTACTCGCTCCTTCAGTAACCCTTCTCCTTCATCAGGGCATTGAAGTTTTCACAAAGGGGAAAAAAAGCCCACACTTTTTAAAAAATACATCTGAAAGAAAAGTGGAGATGCTGGGCATTCTTGATTCACGTGTGCTTTAAAAACCAAGATTTTTGACCTTCAGAAGTCCCTTCCCCCAGCTAAAGAAAAAGAAAAGGGAAAAAAAAATAAAAACACTCCTCAGAAACTACCACAGAGAGACGCTGCAGACATCAATCTAAAATAATGGCAGTCAAAGGTCAGGATGATATAGGCAACATCAAGCTTTTCATTTAAATATCTTCCTGAAAGAGACCTCTTAATAAGCAGAAGCAAGAAAATCAGGGACTATCCAGTCAGTGATGAAAAAAAGTCTTTTACAGGATTTTCCTAATAATGACACCAAGTATCTTCAACTTTGACAAATAAATTTCAAGACCTCACTGAAATATAATATGCAAACTACCATCAGCTTGTTGGGTTATCTTAGCAAGATTCAGCAATTTTTTAAACGAAGATTCACTTATGAACTATACACAGCAGATTACAAAATAACACTAAAAAAAGCAAGCACTGCAAATTGGATCTCGATCGGTAAAACGACACAAAAGTCGTAGTAATCTTCCAAAACTGCTGGAAAACAAACGCATACTGCAAGAACAATTGGTATTACTGCCTAACAAAGCTGGGTAACACTCAGAAGGCTCCAACATGCTAATCTGTCACCGTGACAGAAAAGCAAAAGATGCCAGACCAATACACATCCCTCTTCCAGTACCCTACATATCTAACACTGAGCTTCCGAACCCAATAAAAAATAGGACTAGAGTGTCCAAAAATATGAGCAAGGATGCTCTTAGCATATCTGCTCCCAACTTCTTGTTATTAAAAAAAGAGTACTCTTCAAGATTTGTCAGCATTCCTCAACAGCGTTTTGTATTATTGTTCTACAATCACAGCTACATTTTTGCTTCAGATCTCTCCTCCAAGAAAAAAAAAATTACACATTACAGTAAGTCTGTTATAAAAGTGAAGCACATGTTTAAGGCCCATAGAAGCACCGATGCTGATAAAATTAAAAATGGCTGTGCCCGAAGATCCCACAGCAAAAACAGGCACAGCTCCGCTGCAGATTAAAATATATATTAAAAATTCCCGCATTACCTTACAAAGGGCGAGGTATGCAAAACAAAAAGATTATATATATTTCCAAAACTGAAGTAAGTTATTAGACAAGAGATGCAGATCTAGGCAAAGCATACTTCTTCAGTGCAGGTCGAGCTCATTTACACAATAAAGCAGCATTTTATTCCCCGAGACACTGAACGTATCGGGATTTCAAAACTTTTATCAGGCTTCGCCGCTGAAATAGATGCACACCGCTCTGTAAGGAGAGGAGACACGGATGTGCCCAAATACCAGCGGACCCCACCCCCTTCCCGCTGCCAAAATGGCCAGTTCGTTCCACCCGGTGGCTACTCACCAGCCGCAGTGCCGAGCAGCAGGGTGGCACTGGAGAGCAGGAGCACCAGCACAAGGTGCTGCAGTGAGGCAGGCATACCTGGGCAAGCCACGGTTCGAACCAGGAGGAGGAGAAAAAAAAAAGGGGGGGAGGAGGGGTAAAAACCCCAAAAACCCGACGAGAGGAAATTCCTCCTGCTTTCACACAGCCTTCCTCAACTCTCTCGGTTTACAATCCCGCCTGGAAGGGCAAATGGCAGATGAGGGGAGCCGTCTTCGCTCTTACTCCATTACAGCCGCCTGCCTTCATGCCTGGGGCGCCGGCAGCGCTCGGCGGACACGGGGGAAGCGCCTGGCTCTGCCTCCCAGCCCCGAGGCATCTCCCCCGCCGGGGAGGACGGCGGCACGCTCCCGACCCCGCTGGGAACCGGGCTATTTCCCACGCAGCTTCACGACATCGAAGAAAGAGCCCGGTTGGGAAGGGAACATATCCAGACGCGCCCACAGCGGTGTCAGTCAGCGCGGCCCCCGCGGGCTGGCCCGGGCACGGAGAGCGAGCTACGGGCTCACGGCGGCGCCGCGTCCCATCCCGGCAAAGGTCTCTGTCCTCTGGCCGCCCCTCCTCGCTGCCTCACGCTCCGGGGAAGGCGGCGGCGAGACCCCCCGCTCTCACGGCGAGGGCTGCGGCTGCATCCCGGCCCATCTGCCTCCCGCGCCGGGCGGGCTCCTCCGCGCTGCCCCGGCCCCCGCCGCAGCACCGACGCCACCCCCGGCCACCCCGACAAAGGTGGGGCCCGGGGCGGCGAGGCCCCTCCTCGGCGTCTCCAGCTGCGAGCGCACCCGGCTGCTCTCCGCGGGCGAAGGCCCTTCCCCTCCGCCGCCGCCCGCCCCGAGTTTCCACAGCGCCGGGCAGCCCGGCCCGGCCTCCTCCCTCCGGTCTCGGCTCAGCCTCTCCGCGCTGCCAGCGCCTTCCTCCCCCCGCGCCGGGCTCGCCGGCGAGGGGCCGCTCCGCCTCCTTCCCCTGCCCGCCGCCGGCTGCGGGTGGGAGCCGAGCGAGGGCCGGAGCTCCGCCGCCGCCCGCGCCCCCTCTCGCCCGCCCGCCCCAACAGCACGGGCAGCTCCAGACACAAAGGGGAGTCGCTGCCGCCGCCGGCCCGGGCGCCCGTCCCGCCGCGCCGCCCCCGCCGCCCGGCCCCGCCCCGCACCATAGAGGTGGCTCCAGGTAGGCAGAGCGGGGCCGCCCGGGCGGAGCTCCGCCGGGCTGCGGGAGGGGGCGCGGGGCTCCGGGCGCCGCCGGGGCCGAGGGCACCGCCTCGGGAAGGGGAGTTGGGACCCAGCGGCGGCTCCGTGAGAGGGGAAAGGCCTCGGCGGACCTTCCCGGGAAGGCCGCGGGAAGGCGGCGAACGGCCCCCCCAGGCAGCCTGTCTGTCAGAGAGGCTGTCAGCAGGGAGGCGTGAGCTCGGGAATCACAAAAACCGCCTGTAACAAGAAAAAAGTGTTTAGCAGACTCTGAGATTGCATCAGCTTTGAACTCCGTGGCCTGCCTGTCAGACACCCCGGAGCTTCTGTCTCGACCTCTAGTTCAAGCCCCCGTTATCTTTGTGAGCTCCGCTACAAGCACTGGCCATACCACCTACTGCTCTCCCTCTGGGAACCCTGGCAAGTCACAGAATAAATGGGGTTGGAAAGGCCTCTGGGATCATCGAGTCCAACCTGGGACCGAATATCACCATGTCAATTAGACCATGGCACTAAAGTGCCATGTCCAGTCTTGCCTTAAACACCTCCAGGGACAGTGATTCCACCACCTCCCTGAGCAGCCCATCCCAATATCTAATCACCCTGTCTGTGAAGAATTTCTTACTAATGTCCAACATACATAAAGTCCACTCAGATCATACAGCTTCAGCCACCTGACTCTCCCAAGCAAAAGCGTTATCTGCTTCTTAAATTAAAGAGATTTTATGATTTCAAAACAAAGATAAACTCAGCCCACTGTGCTGTTTGTATGCTTTAACCTTTGCTATATTGCACAGGACTAAAGAGATAAATTGAGCCAGCAGCTGATGGGAGAGCTGTGACTGGAACGTGCTGTCTGATGTTCTGGCCTAGCGAGGCTCTTTCAAACAAGTTTTACCGGCTGTAGCATAGAAGAAAGTTCTAAAGAACACCCTGCACACAGAAAGCACCTTCATATATGGGCTTCACCAAAGGTTTGATTATGGGAAGTGCTTCTCTGTGCCAAAATTCCTACACCAGTTCCAAGAATGGCATACAAGGAATAGAAATTCAAAAATCCAATTCCACACCTCAAAATATTAAATGCTACTACATAAAATTTTGTAGTTGCAAGTAAGAGTTACAATTTTAGTGATAATAAAAGGTTTTGGCATAACTATTCCTCCTCACAAGCCATAAGAGGTGAAATAGATGTAATCTGATTCTTTCATCATCAAGAAAATTAGTAAATAAATTCTAATAGCATTTTTGTCATTGTGATGCTTAGGCCAGAGAGCACGTTCTTTGACATTCCTAGGGTCAAGGTGAATTTATATGGGTGATAGTTATAAAAATGTTTTTGAAAGTTTTCTACAATATCTTCACTTCCAATCTATGCAGATCTAACATGGATATTGGTGAGAGACAATAAAATATAGAATCCCAGATTGTAATTTGTATTGCCACTTTCCAGAATTGCAACCACATGTTAACCACAGTATCCTTCCTGTTATTTGTGGAATGTGAACTGTCAAGAAATAACCTTTAAAAGCAAAAAAAAAAAAAAAAAAAAAAAAAAACCAAACCAAAACCAACAACCAGAACAATTTTACCTCCAAGAGAGGAAAAAAAACCCCACACATTAAGTATTTTTTGCAGGCCCAAAATCCAGAGTTCTTTTCTGGTTCAGAAAAGACACCAAACTATGCAACACACCTTCTGCCCAGCTGAACCTGCCAATAAAAGAAGCGAGATCTACTTTGTTCAGAGAAAACAAGAACCTAACTATGTGTGGGTTGTACAGCGCTTTCCCTGTTTAGATGGTAAAAGAAAATTACTGTAATTGTTTATGACATGTATGAAAACCTGCTCACCCTGAAATAAATGACAGAAGTCTCACTTGTTTTAATGGTTCTAGTTTTGGCTTATCAATTAATACCAGGAATTGTTGTCCACAAGAAATTGTACAAAAACATATATTCTGCCTTAAAATATCTTTCTTTTTTTCTCGCCACAAAATGGATTGGATTTTTGTTCCGTGTTTTTCCTGAAAAGAAGGAACAAGACATGCCATTTTTACTACAATTATTTCCTCTTAGTTTCACAAAAACCCCAAGCCTGACCAAGAAAACACCCTCGTGAAGGCCGCGGGGGCTGTGAATCTGCTTCGCCTGAGCTTATATCAAGTCCTTGGACTAATCTCACAGACTTGCAATCCCAGCAGTTTGCAAGAATTTCCCCTCCTTCCCTAACCTATTCTGAATTTTGCAAAAGAACTTCTCTGCAAGGGCCAGGTCCCTCCCAGCCCGGTGTGGCTGTGAATGCCGCCAAGAGCCGCTGGCCACGCACTGATGCCAGGCTGCAGAGCCACTGCACCCCTGTTTCTCTGGGGCTGGCAGGGCCGAGGAGGGGCTGACCCCTCCTTCACCACATGGATGTAGAAAGCGATGGCTACTGTCTAAGCACAGAAGCAGCTTCCTTTTCCCACGGTGGTGAGAGGAAATCAGAGATCTAAACTGTCACACTCAGGCTCACCCATTGTTATGTGCTTGGACAAGAACATATTTATAATCCTTTCTGTGGTATTGTTTTATCTCTAAACTAGGATTTCACTAGCCTAATATCCAGCAACATCCAGTAAGACCTACAGAAAAGTACTCAGGATAATGAAAACTTGCAGAGCTGCAGCACAGTAAATCTGGTGCAGGTAAAAGTAGGAGAGAGACAAGAGAAAACATGTAAAATTTACCAAGATTTAAAAAACCCCCAACTTTCTGACTGAAGCACTGCATTTCCACCAAGAACAATGAAACAATACTATTGAACTTAACAGAGACAAGACTGTTAAAAAGTAATAGGAGGAGGAAAGACCTTAGAAAGTAGATGGTCTTTTGCAGCTGTTCCCAAGGCAGGCAGAGGCAAGGAGGACAGGAGGAGCACATGGGGCAGAGACAAGGAGGACAGTGGCAGAGGAGCCAGGGTATGGTGGCTGCGAGCTCCCAGAGATGTGAGTCAGATACAGAGCAGGGGACTTGTATGTTGCCCTCAGGCGAGGGAGCTCTGAGCAGAACAGCCTCATGCAGCACGCTGGGGCTGCCCTTTGCTTCAGAGAGACACTGAGAGCAGAATTACTGCTGATATGAAGCTCAGAAGTTTCCCCGCTGTCGGTCACACTGATGCAGACACAAACATATTGATATCACTTGCAAATTCAACACTGCACATAAGTGAAATTAAACATGTCCTTATTAGGAGCGTCTCCTTTAAACAACACACATCTTTATTTTTAACGAACTGGAATATGGGAAACTATTTTCATGCTACCAACAGAGTGTACCAGTCAGTGGTAATTAACAAAGAATGAAGAAAACCAAGGTGTACTACCAAACAGTAGCTTTAGTTCTATTTCTTTTCAGAAAACCCAGTGTTCAGGCACTTTAAAAAGATTTCTCAGGATAGGTTCACTGTTATCCAAGAGTTTTTCAGCGCTGACGCAACACAACTGTTATCATCGTTACGACTCAGGGGACTGTTCTTTTTGACAGGGCCTTTCAAGAAGTCAACAAATCAGTTTAAAACAAGCCATAAATTATATTTGGCTGCCCATCAGCTTGGCCGGAGTGTTCTCTCAGTGTTGGCGTAAGTGTTGGGGAAAGAATAGAACAACACAGTATAATATTTAGCTTTTAGGGGATATTTTGTTCCTAATTTAAAACCAAAGCGTCCCCCTAGCATTGACTCTGATGCATAAACATATGTTAGAACAGCAATCAAGATGTCCACAGACTTTCTTACAAATAAATACACCCGTTCTGGATCCTAAGTAATAGCTTAATAATTAATGGATTTGGTACAGGTCTCCACCGCAAATGCTGCCACTCATTGCTAAATTAGGGAATTGTCAGCAAGATCATCTCCCCAGTCTTGCCTCCTGTAACTGTATGTGGAGAGAGACATGATTCCTGATAGATAGGATCCAAGCCTTCTATAGCTCTCCAGATTATTATTAACATCCTGAATTGCAGCCAGAATGCGCCGAAAAGACAATACTGTCTACTTACAGTCTGCTGAGTTAGCAGCACAGCTTCAGCCAGTGCAGCCAAACAAGTAATCACACGCAGACGTCACTACCCTTGGAAGTATTCAGTTCCTTGTTTTATATAGTTTTTCCCATCAGTGTCCAATCTGAGGTGTTGCACAGAGGCATTAAGGCACCCCCATAAGTACCCTTGGAGTTAGAGGTCAGGGTGCCTGTGGGAAGACCATCGGTACAGGGAAGTGGGCACATGATATGCAGAAAGAAAAACAATGAAACCTCTGGTGACTTTCTCCATCATGGACATGTGTCCTTGGGAATAGGGAAAGACTCCCTGCCCTTTAGAGCCTCCCTGCAACCTACCAGCAGCACTTGCATTTTTGTCTGAATTATTGTTGGTTTCTGCTCCTTTTCCAGGGCTTGGTTTTGTCTTGGGAAAAAAGATTTCACAAAAGAGGGACTGAGGGACACCCAGCCATGATTGAAATCTCAGAAAAGTCCTTTGTGGGATAAAGTCAGTTTCCTTCTGTTTTTCCTGACAGGCAGGAAAAACACTATCCATGATGGTCAGTCTTCCCTGTCAAGATGCGAGAATGGCAAAACCTCATCACGTACCAGAGCAGGCTCTCATGCTCCCACTCCTACCATCAGCCTTAAGGAAATGGTAAATCAAATTCCCTTCCTCAGAGGGAATTAATTTCCCCCTTAGTCCCATTAAATAATCTGTGCCAGACATTACTTTTTGTCTTTAGACTCATAAAAGTCTATCTGAAGGCTGTTACGACTTCATTTTTCTTTGTCTCTGAAGCATAGAAAAGAGCACCAACTGTCAAGCTTTTGGGAAAAAACCCCACATTTGTGAGTATGAACTAGTGTTTTCAGTCCTGGGTTTTTCTAATTCTACCATGTTGTTGTCTATTCTACTGCAAGGTGAATCACACTGCAATGAAGTGACGACAGTCTTTGACATCACCATCCTATAACAGAAGTTTTGTGGCAGCTTTGTTTATCTTCTCATGGCAAACTTTTAATAAATTTAATGCAAAAATTAATCACACCACTTTTGTGGCGGTTCCCAGAAAGATCTATTTTGATATTTAACTTCTTTTGTTTCATGCTGGTCTCACATTTGCTGATTTTGGTATAGTGACTGGTTTCCTATGGGAAGCCCATAATTGCATGATCAAAGGTGTGAGGATCAAGCCTGGAAACAGAAGCAAGTGGGTGTGGGACAGGTAAGTCTTCGGTATACAGGGAGAAGGAGGAGGAAGGTGCACACTGTGGGATAAGCAAAGGGAATATTTTGTATCTAAAAGGATTACAATGAAATAGTTAATAGACATTTTTACATTTCACAATACAAGATATTTCTCTGTGATAATGAACTACCAACAGTGTTGGTAGGTAGCAGTTGCTGCCTTGTTTTACAGATAACACTGCTTAGTCTGTGGAAATCTTATCCCATTTTGGGGGTGGAGGTGAGAGAAACTTTCAAGATAGCTCTGAGAAGCACCTCCTACTTTGAATTAAGTCTGAAATCATATGTTAAAGGCCCTTTACAGGCTTCCTGAAATCTATTGGCTTATTCATCACAACATAAAATGGGAAATTTGCTGCAGGGTGTTTATCAGTTCAAAACATCACTTATTCATTAAATCCAACAATGGGCTTAGTCAGAAATAGAAATATAATGAGCTGTGTCGGAATCATCTCCTGGTCCGTAGCAGAGGGGTATGTCATCGCCACAGACCTGCAGGGTTTCATTCCTGAGAGCTACCTGAGCCTTCTCATACTCACGACAGGCGGCTGGGAACGGAGCTCACGGAATCTCCAACATACTCTCCTGCTGCTGTTACCTTTCTTTTTTCTTCTGGTTTCGGGTTTTTGGGTTTTTTTCCTTTTCTGTTGTTAGCTGGCATTTTTTAATCACTCACTACATGAGCTAGTTAGCAGTGCAAGCCAGGCTGGTTTTCAAAAGCCACTTTTTCTTTTTTGTTCTTTAATTTCTTACAGACAATTAGGATTAGACCTAAAAATATTTCTCCAATCGGCTCCATACTTCTAGCAGGAAGCTAATAAAAATGCCCTTTGAGAACAAAACGAAAGCCTGTGGTAAAGTAGGCCTGCACTCAGTTTGCCAAGGTGGAGGGCCAGAGGAAGTAGCCTCTGTATATGCTCATTGTTGGCCATCCTCGAACTCCACACCAGTTTAACAAGTGTCAGGCCTTCATCTAAAGGACAGAAGCAGCGTCTACAACATGAACTTTTTGCTTGTTATTTTAAATGACAGTGTGGAGGGAAAATCTTTTGCTCAAGCTTCTTACAACAGTTCCCCTTGGCAATGAGAAAGGAGGCATCAAATATGAACCCAACAGCACAGCTTATCAGGTTTTGTCTTCTCTTCCAAAGGCAAAAAGAAAGTGAAAACGCAGTTAGAATTGAAGCACCTTTTAACTCAGTGTTTGCTGCCACTGCAAGCATGGTGGCAGAGGGCCAACCACTCTCAGAGCCATTGCTCCCATTGCTGCTCTGAGTACACCTGTCCAGTGTTCCTCTCCTGCACTCAGCCAGTTCCAGGAACATCACCTGGAAGGTGATCACAAAGGAAGATACAAGTAAATTATTACCTTTTACTATACCAAACATGAAATTTATATCCCTTATGCTTCTGCCTGTAACACGACATCTGTTGCCTGAGGATTTTGAAAAATTTTTATCTGTGAAGAATTTTCCTTCACATCAAGAAATGAGTCAGTATCTCTGTATGGCCTGCTTGCCTCTCACAAATCAATCGGGAAACATAAGCCCAACTAAGTGCTTCCCCAAAGCATTCATCAGGAATCCTCTCCCTGAAGAGATACAGGCCAGACCACCGACTCCAGTCGGCACCAGTCCTGAGTTACTCAAGCACACAGCGACTGTTGATGGCACAGTTGCTCCCTGCACTGGCTACAGACATTTGAAATTGCAGAGGCCTAAAAGGCTTTAATTCACTAATGAGAACCAGGCTTTGAGAGGCCATTTCCAGAGCACAGTATGGGCTATGCAAGCCTTGGGTAGGTGGCTTAGGGGGCACAGACAGCCCTCAGACTCTGTGAAACCTCTACCTCTGCTTGCAATTTCAGATTAAAAGGCAGAGACATAAATGAGGATGGAGGGACAAGTGGGCAGAGACTTCTACAGGAAAAATTGCCCTTTGTCTCTATAGTAAAGAGTTTGTCGGTTTTGTATAGACAAAAGCTCATCAAAAGCAGAAAGTACCATCTCCCAGAAATGCCACAGGAGGTGCTTTATGTTTCGTAAGTTTAAAGGAATTTTTCCTTCTTTTTTTCCCCCCACATTTGCCACAAAATAATTGTAATGTTTTGCATATTGCTTTTTCCCCCTCCCTTCCTTTTCTCTGCCCCTCACTGAGTTCAGTAAAATCAACATCTGAGCAGGGTTTCCTCTCTAGCATTTTTACCAGTTCACTTTTGTATTCATTTACTTTTAACCATCCCCTCAACTTTGGAGAGGTTGCATTTAGCAAAAGGAAAATCCACCACCCCTGTACCTTGTACCTTTACCTTGTAACTGCTGAAGCTCTCACACTCTCAGGAGCAGGAGAAGGGGCGGAAGGGATGTGAAGTGAGGGCAGACAGTAGCGCAGACCCTGAACTAAATGTCGAACAAGAAAGAGAAGGGAAGTTGTAGGCAGGAAAGGGGAGCCGGGAAGGGAAAGAAGGAGTGAAAAAGTTACAGGAGAGGGTTACATTCAAATTTGCATTTTACTGATTTAACAAAAAGGGGGGTGCTAAACTGAGATCTCTAATATCTGTGACCAAACCTCCCTGTGCAGTTGTCATTTTACTGCGAGGCAGCTATTTGTACTGTCCCCATCAGTGCTCCCATCACTGGTATAATCAAACAGGAGTAGAGCAATAGGAGGAATCCCATGGGGTGTGGAGATGGGGTCAAAATGCCACGGTTTTGCCTTAGGGACAAGAAGGTTCTGGTGTGCCTGCCCAGGAGTCCACCCCCAGGGGGGCTCTGTCTGAGCCTGCAAAGGGAAGCACATTAACCCAGAGTAACAATGGTGAGCACCTTAGATCTTTCAGACGTCCTGGAATGTGAGGCCATCACTGCAGCCATCTGCCTGGAAGGGCTGGAGATCAGCACATGTAAAGGGGTGTAGGATGAAGAAAGCTCCCAGCAGGGGAGCTCCCCAGGTCTCCATCTCACATCACAGACATGTGACCTGCTGGCTGTTTGGTTGCACCCCTGACCGGGCACCACGCTGGGCCAGAGCTCCCTGCCTGCCCCATGGGACAGGGACAGAGCCAAGCAAAGGGCTGCCAAACACAAAGCCCTGCTTCAAATGTCCCCAAATTCGGATAACCAGATTGCACCCACAACTGCTGCAGAGCCAGAGCTGGGCTTCATTCCTCCTCTCCATCCCATGACTGCCCTGCTCCTTTGAGCTGGCCCCAACAGATTCAGACACAGTGATGGGATGGGGTGGCGGGGGACGTCAGCCACCTTTTGCAGGGGACAGAAGATTCCCCACTCAGAAGGAAACAGCAATTCCCAAGTTTCTCTTGGCTTAACCAAAAGCTGTAAAATATATTCCTCCTGCCCTCCACTAGCATTCAAACCTCCTTGTGTATTTTGTTGATGAAATCTCTCACCCCAATTGAAGAGATAGCAGTGTTTGCTAAACATGCCCTGCCTTGCTACCAGAAGAGCTTCTGACCTTGTTCTGTCTTCTTCTTGGCGTTTGGCAAATACTTATCAGTGCTTGCAGTGACCTCCAGCCAGCTGGACAAAAAGCTTTGGAGCCAAACATGTGCACAAATAATTCCAGGGGCAGCTGTTACTACTGGATTATCTCTTCCTGTGGCTTCTACTGATACAAATAGTTAATACATGCTGCAGTTCACAGCCCCTTTCTCTTTAGCAGACCAAGGCCCATCTTCCTTCAACTTGGGGCCATTAAACCCACCTCAACAACAGGGGCCTTCAATCTGGCACTACCCTGCGTTGCCAAATGTATCTTACCAGATGAAACAGCCAAAGTCACGGATCACAGCCCTGCCATCTTTAGCCAAGAAGGTCACCATTTAATCACTCTTTCCAAGTTATGTGTAACAGAGGCCATTCTGTGCGTATCCAAACATAGCACCCCCTCTCTCCAACCCCTCTGGCCTCCCACAGCCCAGACATGAGGTGTTTTTTCACCCCGATGCGTTGAGGTCCACGCTTGATCAGAGTTCATTCAACCTGAAGAACAGCAATGACTCGCTTCCAGAAAATGAGACTATTATTGCTAGAGACCATTATGAAAGCCTGCATGAAGCTGAGACCACATGTGTGCTCAGATCACTCCAAATGTTGCTTAGAGCAAAGCCCTGGATTGTTTTAGATTTGTTTTATAAACAAAACAAAACAAAGGATTGACAGAATCTCATCTGTAACAAGAAAGATTTTCTGATGTTTTCCTGCACTGCTCTTACAGATGCATGGCTGGACTTGGATCTCACACCTACCAACAGTGAGCACAGCAGCTCTCAGAAAGTGGATGAAGACTTGGAAGGAGTCCTTACATGATAGGATGGAAGTGATGGGGATGCTGACCTATTTAAGTTCAGCTCCAAGAATCAGCTTGTGGTCACTGGGACTATGTTAGTTTTTCAGTAGGATGCTCTGTACCATCCACTGGAAATGAGAGTGATCGCATGGCTATGATCACTTTTTTGCCTTTACAGCAAACCTTTCATCAGAGGAACTCAAAGCAACTTGCCAGCAAGTACGAGCACAACCTCACACTGTGCCTGTGAGATAAGCGAAGGATGGAATAGATTAACTGCTTAAAAGCACACAGCAGCTCTGTGGGATGAAGAAAAAATAAGAAAAAAAATATATATGCACACACGTTTGAAACTGTACAGGGTTTTATGGAGAGGCAGCCTGGAAGGTTGCCAGGATGCTGAAATTGCCACCCCTACACAACCACGAATACCATGGAAACCAGTGGGGCACCAGCAGACAGGAAAGGAAATCAGCTGAAAAATGGCTTTCCATGAAATGCAGCCAGGCTGGGACACTGCTCCCCTCCTGACTGAGGGAGGACTACGTGCCTAACCACCAGTGCTGCTGCTGGTGGGAGCTGGGCTCCAGGAAGGAGTAATTCCCAGTAATTTCCCAGCCTAGGGTAACATTGCTTTCCTGGCGGCAGCCAGTGGATGACAGCAAAAAGAGGGATGGCTGAAAACTGCTACATCATGTCAGCTGTGGTATGGAGGCAATGGAAACCCTGAGTGCCAGGTAAAGCTTCAACATGTGTTGGGAGGTGTAGGAAGATCAAAGTCAGTTGACATCTGAATGAGGACAGGGAAGGAACATGTATGCGCAAGCTCCTGCCTGCCCTGTCTGGTGAGGCACGATAAAAAGGCACGAAACACTCATCAGTAAGTGCATTTTTCCCTCAAAATACTAAGAAAGCTCAAAAAAAGATTCCTTCAAGCTGAGCAAAAGTAAGGAGAGAGGCCCGGAAAACAAAACTAAAAATAACAAATGAAACTGAATACAACAGGAATAACAGAAATAAACAAACTCAGACAAGCAGTGGGGGAGGAAGGAACACACTGTTAATTTGTCAAGTACACCGTGCCCACATCAAACTAGAGAGTAAGCTCAGAGAAATATCCACCCTCCCAGCTGAGCAAGGGCACCTGCTTGTTACCAAACAGCACACATCCCTAAAAAAGTCATACTGCTGCTAAGCCAAGTGAGGAGGAATCCAAGCATAGAACAGCTGTACTCATTCAAAATGTTGCTAAGAGGAACAGCAGCATCTTATGAGTAAGCTGGATATGGTGCAATCATCACCAGACTTGAACAAAAATAGCCCAGTGGAGATGAGAGGCAGGTAGAGAGACCAGCACACAGCTGTCCCTCCGGCTCTCAGCAGCTGAGGGGTGCACAGGTGGTCTCCTACAGATCCTAGGTGGAACAGAGGTTGGGGGAGGTTTATTACAGAAAAGCAAAGAGGACTGGAAAACCAGAGAAGCAGTAGGGTGGCATTTCTGCCACACTAAAGTGCACAAGGCAAACGGGCCTTCCAGTAACCACAGGGGAGGGCTGGAAGGGGATGGAGCATTGCCATGGCTGGCCCTGATAAGGCTCTATCTAGGAACAGGCGAGGGCTGCGCTCATGGCCCGGCCGAGAAACGGGTCTGGAGGAGTGCGAGAACAACAGGATAACATCAGGCACTTCTCACACAGCTGAAGGACCCGCCACCGGTCATCAGGAGGCAAGTGTAGATGGGAGACTTTAAAGCGGTGCCAGAAAAAACAAGCTACAGCCAGGGTCGAGGAACATGGGATCCAACTCCTAGTTGTCAGCAGTTGTGGTGTATACATTGCTGAAAACAGACGTAGTGCCAGGAAAATCCAACTCCCAGCATGAAAAGAATAACTTAGGAATGATAATGGGAGAAGTCAAAGCAACTGTGGCTGTGAATTAGTGATTATATAAAAGTTTTTATCTTAAAGTTATGTTAGGCCAAATTCTGAAGTAATTTTTTCAGCCAGAATGCTCCCTTGAGAACCTGTGATTTGGCCACAAATTGCTACATCTTAAAAAAAAAGAAGGAAAAAAAACAAAGACAACAAAACAAAGTTCTTCTTTTTAAGTTGGCTGGCAATACACAGCAGGAAACGGCCTTGACTTTGCAACACACACTTCTGCAGCAGGTAGCTGAAGCTCTCTGCTTTATGCCACCATCCAGTGTCACTGTGAGGCACATGCCACTCTTGAGGATTTGCTCCCTTTTGTGGCTGGGGAACATCAGTCTGTATGCTATGAAGGGAAGCACATGTTATTCAAGCTCCCTGAAACAAGTGAGTTACGATCCGTATCGCAGTTCCTTCCCCTTGGACCTATCAAAGCTACTTCTGAAAATCTGGATGTACAGTAGCTTGGGTACTGCCATAAAGAAACAGCAATTGTCACTGCCCACCATGTGCTGAACAGCAATAAAAATGTTTTTTCAAAATAACTGATCTGGGTTAAAAACTACCAACGTCTCAGTGGTAGGTTCAAGAACAGTGAAAGGATCCTCTCCATCCCATTTCCCAAGCAGTACGAAGTCTAGCAGCAGCTCCAGGCTTTACACCTGGAGGCCTTTGTGTAGTTTCAAATGGAGCATTTGCAAATCCCAGACCCCAATGAGTCCCAGAGAGATGCAGCCACACCGAGACACTGCTCGCTTCCCAGAAACTCCCCCCATTCCGGTTTGAGACTTATTGCACACATGAAACTTCCCTGCTCATTCTTTGGACTTGGCTTAACATAGGTAATATGCTGCCAACCTGCAATTTCTAGAGGTATCAAAAATAACATAAGAAAGCAAGGAATATTTTGAGCAGGAGACACACCCTTCCCATGACAGATGACCTGCTGTAATAGCCCTTACAAAAGCAAGAGAATGCGCTGTCGTAAAATCTGAAGCTCAAATGCTGCCCAGCCAAAAATGCTGGAAATGGTTCTTTCAAGTCATATAAAGACTTGGGAGATTCTGAGAGAAGAAATAGCTGGAAATAGTTTCAGATAAAAGAAACTTTCATGCCAGCTGGCAGAAGACAAACAGATGGATCAGATAGATGGACAGACAGGGCTTAAAGCCACTTTTGTCTTAGCAGTGGGCTGGGCTTGTATATGCAATGTCTGAAGGCAGCATATCACATCATCTGACCCTTAAATGTTAGCTTTATGAAATCATATCAGATGAAGCTGCAGCCTTCAAAAGCATCTCTCAGCCTAGCAGGATTTTCACTCTCCCCTCAGAAGCACCTTCAGCAGGCCTTGGGACAGCTTGGCACTCATGCAGACCACTCAGGTTCTCCCCTGCTCCGTGCATCAATCCAGCCTCTGTCAAAGCTCAAGAAGGTTTGTTATGGTGCAGGGAGTTCCACAAATATTTAGTCAAGACACTTCTGTTCCCACAGTGCAAGAGCAGTGGGGTAACCACAGAGGGCAAGAAATGAAGGATGCTGTGAAGGCTGAAGGGAAATCCCCCCAAACCATGTTTGATATGCTTTAACAGAAACTCAGGGAAGGCAGGATGCGATGCAAACAAAACAAACCAGGGTAAGCACGCTGTATTTTTGGTAGTCTGTGCAGCTTGAGAAAGGTGATGTTTAGTTTCAGCTGCACTTTTGATGCCTGAATTGAAAGATGCCAAACTGAGCCACCTCAGGATGAGAATTACACCTTGACTGGTGGTGATGGGCCTGGGCCACAGGTTTGCATGAACCCACTGAGGTCTGGTTCTAGCCAGACACCCACTCCTCACCACCTACTTGCTTTTTATATAAGATGATTATGGTGGGGGATTAGGCTGTCCCCAGTACTGGCAGCAAATTTCATGTGATGTTTGTCACAAATTGCAGGGACCATGGTCCCCACAGGCTCCCTCCAGTGGCTCTTCCCATGGGACTTCAGTGGGTCACTGCCAGGGTGACATCCCAGTTCTGCTGGATCACCAGCCAAAGCAAACCCAGGGTCTCTGCAGCAGCTCAACTAGTGCAAAGAGATTACAGAAATTTGGAAAGCTTAAAATAAGTACAATGACCAGGAACAGTTTAACTTTCTCTGAGAAATGTGGGGGTTTTGCTGTATTTGAACTATGTGTCCCTGAAGATCTCATGTCAAAATGGAATTGTGTAATGAATATTTATCAAGAAATTCACAGTTGAAAGATCAAAAAAGAAAATCACCTCTGCACTGCTTCTATTCTCATTTTTTTATAACATGTAAATTCATCCAGAAGAATTTTAATACTCACCTTTATAGATGTTTCTGTTTTTCACATCAGACATCTTGTTCGAGAGGACTCTGAGTTACCAAAGACATGGCAGGATTACACCATCAAAGTTGCAACACTGAAGCCCTGGTGTGACTAATCCCCACATAAATGGGAAAGACCAAAGATAGGCAGTCTGTGCAGTGGGTAGGTGCAGAGCCAGACCGTCTCTTCCAGCCCACGGGTGCATGGGAAGCGTGTCCCATCCACACAGGAACAGCCTTGGACAGGCAAGAGTCTCTGGCACCCTCTTCCTTGGGTCTCTTCATAGGGACAGTGGCACAAGTGGCCCTGTGGCACAGCAGGGTTGGTCTTGTGGTGGTCCCCCTTATGTCAGGGCAGCATGGCTTAGGGTAAGGGAGTTGCTCCCAGGAAGAATACTGCATTCCTGGTTTGCTTTCATAAGCATGTTCATGGGAAAAATCCTCCTTTGGGTAAGGCATAAGATCCCTTTTTACCTGTGGCCTGTGAAAGACAAGCAAAACTGTCTTCCCTATATGAACTGCACCTTAGAGAGCACACAAACTTCTTGGTCCATCCAAGAAGTAGCTGTCAGAAGAAGACATCACCAAGTGCACTTCTCTTTCCTGTGGGCATCATTTGGCCATGACTCACACAGCTCAGCTGAAGGGCACTGATGATGTGTCTGTGTGATGCAATGGCCTGTGTCAGGTCCAACACCCCAGCACTAGTTTTCAGAGTAAGTATGCTCATTTTTGCTTTGCAGAACCAGTCTAGCCAAAACCTTGTATGAAGTTGGTCTAAACCCTTCTTCAGCACAGAGCAGGGGTGGCTGATCCAGGCTCACCCAGGGGTCAGTGTGGGCCCCTTTCTCTTTCCACCTGAATTCATTAAGAGAAAAATGAGAGGGGTGACTTGCTGTTTGGAGGGACTTACCCTGCAGGGCAGCACTTCTGTGGTTTCTGCCACTGAGCTAACAGCACAGGGACCAGAAACACGAGATGTGAATTGAAAATCAAAAAGAAGCAAGACCTGCATCTTTCACTGGCATGAAACTCAACTATGAATAGGCAAAACAGATCATCACAGCGATTTCTGAAGGTCAGGACTTCATGAGGGGATGGCAATCAGCAGCTGACAACCAAAGGGAACCCAGATGTTTAAGTTGCATATTGTGCAAATTTGATTGAGAAATCAGAGAAACCTAAACAGCACAATTCTGTTATTCTACATTCAGAATTTTTTGTAGGTTAAAAATGCACTTGAAGTTCTTTTTTGCAGCTTTGACCTCAGCAAATGGCAGTTGTTCTACTGTCAGTAGCAGAGTTGTGAGCTCCAGTGATTTATTGCAAGTTTCATGCTAGCTGATATTTCTGACAGCTCATAGACTCACGTGAATAAATCAGCATTTCAGCTTTTATCAGCACAAGTTTCTATGCTTTCTGCTAAAATAATGGAAAATAAACCTTACAAACATGCATACCAGGAGTCAGCCAAATGCCAGAAGCTGCTACCTGTAAAACCAGTCATTTTTTTTTAGTTGATCATATAGAGTGGGACATAACACTCAATCTTTCTTAATGCCTGGAGTTACTTTTAGATTGTACCCTAGATTGTACTTTCAAATTGCACAGGTACATTTGGACTGTGCTATTATTTTGTCACAGGCTCTGGTGCCCGTAGTACCTGCACTTGTGACTCACTACAACACCACGAGGCGTTGGAGGATCATCCACCTCCACTGGCATCCAGTGAAACCTTGTGCAAAACCTTCACTAGGATTTGCAGGAGACATGCCTGCTCTCACTGCCTGTTATTGGAAATCACCAGCAGTCTCCAGGAAATGCCAGTCAGAAAGGGCTGGAGGCAGCAAAGTAAAAATAAATCCCAACCTAGCATATGAGAAGATATTTAGTGTAAAGGAATACAGTCCTAAAGCTCTGTGCTTTAGGCACAGCGTTTGACAAAAGTGGTCTTACCAGCCTTTTTCATTGCTAAAAGGATGCATGTCAGTTGGACTGCAGAAGCAAAAGGCAGTCTGATAAAACAGATGGCTGGTTCCTGAACAAGGCTCTAACCCTCACTACAGAACAAGTCACGCTGAGCATTTGCCTGTAACACCAAGGCCATTTACAAGTGCCTTTCAAAGCAAACAGAAAGGTCACCACTGACCACAGTAAGAGTTGGAACCAGATGAAATGCTGCACTCAATAACCCACTTTCCTACCAATTTTTCGAGAGATATGAAGTTTTAGAGAACAAAGACTTTCACTTGCAGCTCCACTGAATTCACCATCGTGCCCCAGCACTATAAACAAAGCAAATACCTTGAGACTTGCATATACTGCCCTGGCCAAGACAGCACATGGCTTTCCTCTTTTTGCATAAAATGAAATAATTCCTGGTTTGCAAGGTGTGGTCAGGCAAAAGGAACAGCTCGTTTTCTTTAATTAATCTTGGTGCTCTTTGTATCTGCACTGTCTGCAATAGTTTCAGGTGCTATTACTTATCAGGAATATCTGCTTCAAGGTATAAGCAGTCAAAGTTCTCAATCTGTCATCACCCATGGGGTTTTAAAGCCTCCTCTCCCAAAATAGGTGTGAGGCCTTTTCCCACAGATGCTCCAGAGCAGATCTATTTTGATCACCAAAATACTAAACCCATAAAGTCAGGGGGAAAAAAAAGACAGAAAGCCTTTCAAATCAAGTGAATAAGCCAAGAGTGAAAAAATAGTCTCAGTCATCTCTCCTACCCATTTAATGAACAGCATTCCACTCCAGAAACAACATACACAGGGCAAACCACTCCAAGTGCCTGTTTACAGCCCAGCTCCTGCAGCTGCCCCTCTCCTGCCCTCCCTGCTGGGACATGGCTGTGCCCATGGCCCTGCCAGTGGAGTGCTGGTGGGCAGGGCTGCGTGCAGAGCAGCTCCACTCCCCAACAGAGGCCGGGCTCCAGCCAAGTGTTTGAGCAGACAGACACCGGAGTGAAAGGAGCAGGACTGGTTGTATTTCAAGATAAGACTGGCTGCCAGGGCTTTGTTGGAGGCAGCCTTGCAGATGCAGGAAGGAAAACAAGCTGTAAAGATGGTAGAAGGAGAAAAGACACCCCAAGGGAAGCAGCACTGGCAGGAGACAAAGAGCTCCTCATCAGTGAAGGGCACAGTAACAAACGTGCACAGCACAAGTCATGTCCTGCCCTAAGAAGCCCCCTTGCCACACTCACTTGTGTGTTCTGCACCTCCCTGGGCAGCCAGTGCTGGGACAGGGTGCCAGGGACCTTGGCAGCAGCTGGGACAGCCCACCCACACCCCACCTTGCCGGCACACAGTCCTATGCTAGCAGCTGGGATGCTGGCTGCGAGGCCACCTGCAGCAGGGGCTGCTTTGCTCTCCATGACAAAACCTACCTGGGAAACAAGCTGGGGTGGCTACTGACCCAGCTGGGATTTCACAGAGGCAGCAGGAGGAGAAGCACCTGATGGCACAGTTTGGAGGAGGATGATCAAATGCTGCTCCTGCAGGAGAAGTGGAAGGTGAAGGACAAGAACAGCAGCATCAGCCCAGCAGCCCCTGCTGCTAACAAACTGAGCACAGCATGGACACACCTGCACTCACGTCCTGTTCACTTGTTTTGGTTGCTTGGTTGTTTCTCCAGATTTAGCCTCTTATTGCATCCCTGGGTCAGGCCCTGCATTCAGTCTGTCCCATGCCTGTAGAAAGAGAACAAGGACCTTCACAGAGGGTCCATGGAGGTCCACTGCTTCTTTATAGATCAAAGTTTTTCTGCTTGAACATCTTGTTTCAAGCAAGGATTCAGGGGGAAAGCGTAGTTCCAGTTTAGCCTAAGGTAGTCCTATGCAGCCCAGCCTTGTGCATCCACCTGTCCTAAAGGTATTTTATGCAGCATAATTTCCTGGTTTGCACATCTCCAATTGCTTATAGTCCTTTCTCCATTGCCCCATGCCACTACAATGGGAGAATGGAGTTTCCAGCTGGACAGTGGATGGTGTGAGGGAGGGGAGCCCAGGGACAATGGAGTTTTCCACATGGAGGTGGGAGACAGCAAAGCACAATGTGTTGTTTTGGTTCTTAGTGGTTTGGAAGCTAAAACCAGCACATGCAGCCCCACAGGAGCTAAGAGTAAAGGGAGGAGCTGTGGAGTTGGGATCGGAACAGTCCTGTTTGTATTTAACAAGTGATAAACTTAATGAGCCAGACGAGACCTGAGACAAGATAATCCACACAGCTTCCTGCTGCACTTCTTTTGCCTGCTGCATCTTCAAGTTAAACCAGCACCTTGCCCTCATGTGGCTGAGCTGCAGTTCCTGGCATGCACCGGACCTCGGGCACAGGGAGCAGCAGGACCCGGCCAGAGGGTCCCCAGCTGTGCCAGAGCACATGTGTGCAGTTGCACAGCCCCAGGGACATGGGGAAGGCAGGGTACTTACAGCGAAAGCCATGGCTGCTACTTTGTGCCCTGAGGCTCAAGGTCTTTTTTTATCAGAACAAGGAAGAGAGACTTGTGCTAAATACCTGAGTTTGTTTAATCCACTGCACAGAAACAAAATCCTGAGAGGTTCAAAGCTCCAGTGTTTATTCTATCAGTCTTATTTCTGGTCTAAATAAACCATCAAAATTTAAGTCTCAGCTGAAAACATCTAAACACAGTAGTTGAAGCTGATGAATAGTTAGTGTTTGGCAAAGACAAAGCATGAATCCATAATTATTGTAAGATGAGTCACCTGGAGAAACCAGAGCAGTAGCCATCAAAATGCCTCTTTGAATAACTCAATGAGAATGAAGATGCCTAGAAATGCACACATCAGCAACACCACATCCTCAGCCCTGCCAAGGCCAGAGAGGGGCAGGCAGCACCACTCCAGCTCTGCAGAGGATGTTTCAGACCCCATTTGTCACCTCTGACCAAGGACCCCATGCCTGTCTCACCAGAAGCCCATCCCTGGATACAAGGGCGGTCTGACACCCATATTCCCTCCATGACTCATAGGATTGGACAAGTCAGTCTTTTGCAAACAAAAAAGATAAAAATCATATTGCTTGGGTGTATGCCAAGCTATTATTTCACCCAGTTAGAGTCTTGAACCGCTGAAAGTTAAAAGGATTTCCTCTGGAAAGAGAACATTCCCCAGCCAGAAAGTCTCCAGAAAGGTACAGGCGCAATAACTCCTGGCATTTGGTGTTAGGAAACAAGTGTCTAGACAAAGCCGCCTTCTTTTGATTTGTTTTGGATGACATTTTTAAAACATGCTACAGTACAGATCCTAGAACTTGAATTTCTATTTTTACACTCTTGATACCTGTGACAGGTTCACACGTCCAGGACATGTTGGGGATGATTTCTGCATCTTTGGTTATTTTTATTTAACCACCACAGTCTAAAGGTTCTATACCCCCTGGGGTTTGAAGGGATGGATATCTCTATTTGCATATCGCTATTTGCATGGATGTGCTGTCACGCAGGAACAAGAAACAAGAGTTGGCCACACTGATCCCTGCAGCTGGAACTGCCCCCTGGGGACACCACGTGTAGTTTTGGCCCCATGTCAGTCCTGTGTGAGAAACCTCAGTTGGATTTGAGGGGCATAAGGGGCTCCTGCACAGGGGTCTCACAAGAAAGCGCCCGAAACCTGGTGCAAAGGTTCAAACACCCCCTCATGAGCTGCATGTGGCACAGCTGGGTCTGGGCACAGGAGCTCTGTTGGCACCTCCTCTCCCACACATGCTTGCTGTCAACCAAGCAAAAACATGGCAAATTGCACTGAGGAAGTACAGTTTTTACCTTGTCCTGCTGTTCCCAGGCGGTCAAAGGCAGGCTGGCCAGGGGGAGGAAGCACCATCCCCTGCCACAGCACTGCCCATTGTTGCTTCAGCATGTTGCAATACACTGACTGAGCAACTGGCAATTATATATTGCATTTATCTGCAGTGTTATGGTGTTATGTTCACAGCTGTCTAAACAGCAGCTTGTCTCCTATCCACAGTAGCTTCCATTTTGCGTGGCCTTGCTGATCCTGTGGCAGAGAACAGCAGTAAAGCCTGAGCTCAGCTCAGGTTTCAGTGCTGCCCTGCACCCAACCAGTGGCACACCAGTTTTTAAAAGGTCATTTTTAAACATGCTTCTACATCCCTACAAAAGCAAACCCCCCTCTTCTTGCCACCCTGCAAAGGGAAATGTTTTGTGTTTTGGCACAGCTGATTTTAATTCCTGTTCAAGAGGAGGGAATTTAGTGTGGCTGCTCTGAGACTGGCTGCAGTTTTATCGAGAGAGATTTCATTGTGGACTTAGACAACCTCACTCATAGCCATTGTGCTGTCAAACAGGTTTCCTTCCTCTTCTTCACAACACTTCTACATCACATCCTATTTAGAGCTCTTATAGTGCTTCATAAATAATGCGATAATGAGAGCCCTGTACACTTGTGGGATTTGGGAGGCATTATCTCAGTTTTTAAGAGGTGGAATGTAAAGATCAGAGATTAAAGGTGGCAAATCCAACAGGCTGTGATCCAAATAACAGGAGTTTTTCCTAACTCGTTCCCTTTAAATTTTGAGCCCCTTCTGGCTTACCAACAGTCAGCCCAGTTTTCCCACTCCTTCATCCCAGCACTTCAGTCCTGCCTCATTCTTTCTCTCCAGAGTAGCTTAGAAATTTTGCACAAGCACTTCACCATTTGCCCCTCACTGCATTTTCCTTGAGCTCTGTTGAGAAAATGTTGCTGTTTCCATCAGCCAGTAACTGGGATGAGAAATTAAACATCAGAAAATCTTTCTACTGTAGATTAATACTATTGAAAACCTGGAGTCACTGAACATAGAGATGCTCACTGCTGTAAGAGGAATAACCTTTTGCTTAAGAAACATGACCGAGTGCAAAGGACACAAAAAGAAAATGAAAACTCAGAGCTAGGACACATCATGGGGGACAGGCCCTCACTGCAGAAGCTCCTGGATTTCCAGCAGGGGTTAATTAAGCATAAGCAAATGCAAGTGTGGACAGAGCATTTGGCAGCACTCCCTGCTAGCCAGAGGCAGCCTGCGGCTCAGGGCACCACCAGCTCCCTGAGGGCAAGGCTGATTGATGTTGAGGGCTGCACATCACACCCCATGGCTGGAGAGGCACAGGATCTGAACTTGGCGACTAAGAAAACAAGATTTCTATCCAAAATTTTATGCTACTTCAAAAGACGACATGCTGCGGTGCTTCTCCCTGAGGAAGACACAAAGCTACTGCTGAGCTGTCTGTCACTTATAATAAAATTATTATTTTTCCAGCAAAAGTGAAGTCTCGCTGCAGGATGTGGCACAGACAGCAGGAAGTTGACTTGTGGGATTTCTCATGTGCAGAAACAGCTTGAGAGGGATGGGCAAGTTGAAGGCTTTACCTGAAAAACAGCAGCAGTTCTGTCTCTTCACAGCAGGCAGGATTCATGACCCCTGAGCAGTTACCTCTGTGTCTCCAACCTCAGTCTCAGCAGGCACGTCTCACTGCAGGGACACGAAATCCCAGGATAGCTCTGGAGAGCTCCTCCAGTCCAGATCAGAAAGGCCAGTGCCTGGGGTGGTACAGGGTGCCTGCCCATCTCATTCTCTGTGGCAGGAAAAAACAAGGTCCTTGTGCTTGGCTTCTGATGCCCAACAAGAGCTGCTGCATAGGCATGGACACATGGAAGACATGCAGAGGGTGTGTGTCTGTGGGTGGAACAATTGCAGGATGGCTGGAGCAAGCAGGATGCCTGCAGGCAGCAGGAGATACCTGAAAGGAAGCCCATATCCATGGCCTGTAGGCAGTGGGGTGAGGGACTGCTGTGGGACAGGGCTGCAGCAGTGTGTCCCCCCCACACCCTCCAGCAATGTTCCCATGCAAACAAATCCTCACGAACAGGGAATGCTACCAGGCAAATTGTCAAGCTACAAACAAACCCCCAAACATCTGTTTTCCGAAAGACAATAGTATTAGCCTGAAGAAAACACTCATTTTCCTGACAAGGGTTTTCATGGTGCAAAGTAGCAACTCAAAAAGCTGGATGGCATCTCTCTGGTGAGAGTGTCCCAGAAAAAGCAGATAGTGAGCAGCCCCTCTGCTCACCAATGCCTGTTCCGCAGAGCACTGCTTGATTCCAAAGGGGAAAAAACCAGCAGAAAACTCCATCACTTTAACCTTGCCAGGCACTTTGCCACTTGGATTCTGCAGCTGAAAGTCAGCATGGCTTTCCTTTGGAGTCAGTGTGAATAAGGAGAAGCAGGTAGGAGACCCAAAGGACCTCAACCCAGAAGCAGTCAGGCCCAGTACTTCACAGAACTGGTCCTCTCAGAGGGAACACAAAAGATTGTCACCAGCCCAGAAAGAAAGTCTTCACTGTCCCTAGATGAGCACCTGGCAGCTCCCAGAAGGCTGGGCTGGTGGTTGTCTCCCTGGCCAGAGTGAAGGCTGTGTGGAACCCCTTCCCCAGCAGGATCTGTAACTGCACAGTCAAGGGGACTGATGGCTACTAATTAAGACTTACTGTGGGCTGTGAAGGAAGGCTGCCCGCCCCTCAAGCTCTCAGTCAACATGAGAATAGATTTTCAAAAGCTGAGTGAGCATAGGCCATATTACATCGCTTTCAAACTGCCAACCACCCCTTTGAAACACCCTCACTCACTTCATTCTAGGCTTAGCCCTAGTTCATCAGCCATTTTCCACTGCTAGCTTTGGTTTACAATAACCCCTATTGGTAAAATGCTCCAAGGATCATATTATCATTTTAGCCTCTTCTGTTGCACAGATCTCACTGTTCTGCTTTAAGTGCCATTGTCAGTCTGGCTAGCTCTTCTTTCTGCATTCAAACAACTCAAACCCTCTATCCCTACTCTAATGTTTGTTTGGGGATTTTGGTTTTGCTGTATCAATAGATGAAATAAAAGATCCATTTTTGGACGAATCCCCTCCTCTACAAAAACTAGTGACCCATAATACAGGCTCTACATAAATACCTTTGTTGCACACTTATTTCTTACAGGGGAGGCTGTACAAGCCTTAAAACTACCATAAAAAGATTAAAAGGTTTGCATGCCAATTAAAGGCCTGTCACATTTCTTAAGTAAGAGTCACCACTTCTCTGTGCAAAGAGGTTATAGTATTTCCCAGCTATACCTGTAGGTTTTATTATTATTTTAAGGTGCAAGACTGTACACAAATGCCCAGACCTTCATTTGTGGAAAACCATTCGTGAGCAAATCATCTTATCTGCTTGAACTGATAACCAACTTGAAATGCAGTTACCCTGTCTTACAGTGACTGCAGTCTATCACCACTGTTTATTTTCACTGATCATATTTAGCACTTGAGCTGAATACACTTATCAATGTTTCTGCATATCTCAAAGGGCCGCTGCTGCTTATTGTTTTGAAGATGAGGAGTTTAACAGTTCAAACTACAACTCAGAGTACTGATTTCATTACCTGCTTAAAAGAGGGGCAGGCAGATAAATGTATGGTCTATCCAGCACTGAAAAGTTTTAACACTTGCTTCCTCTTCTCCACCCAGTATTTCTGGGTCACATGCATCTTGAAAGAGAATAAAGTAGAAGCTCTAGCTGAGTTAATATTAAAATCAACACTCCCAACACCAGAGCAGGAAAGGCAAAGACATGCTGCTTCATGACTGAGCTCCAGTGGGCTGCCTTGTGAGATGTAAGCTGCCCTGCACTGGACATTGGCTTGCAATGACAAACCACTAAAATGTGCTACATAAGGAAATAGGTGAATCTGATTCCCTTGTTATCAAAGCAATATACAAAAGGAAGGAAAAAGTGGTCGTGCAAAAATAACTTCTCTCCATTTCAATCCTGATTAGACTTACTAAGCAACTGATGATCATACAAATTTTCTGATTAGGGTAAATTATATAGGACAGTTTCTGAACAGCACATACATAATTTATCTGATACTTTTGAGGAAGCAACTACATTAACAGTTCAGAGGAAACTGAACTCTCATATCTGGTAAGGATTTCTGCTTGAAAATGCATTTACAACAAAAACCTGAAGGCACTAATAGCCCAGTCTCCCATGTCATTACGAATACTTTTTAATACCTTTGCTGCCCATTTAAACATTTCAGCTTAAATTCATCTTACTTGTCTAGCAAAAAGCAGATGAACTGGAATGGTCTCACTATTCCCAGGCAGTCTCAATTAGAGCAGTTAAACTCACTGCAACCTTCCTGAGGGAAAAAAAAAAAAGGCAGTTCATATTCTTGATACAGGTACTGCATTAATAAAATGTTACCAATCTTGCTAGGGATTTGGTATATCCACTTGCACTAAGAGGTCATGAGCCATGGGCAGTTCCATACCAAGAGCTGGTCAGTAATCTGTATTCCACAGAAAAGCACCAGTAACACTGGCTGCAGAGTTATCAAAGGTTACCCAGATGAAGAAACTGATTTTTTGTTTAGGTGATAGCCTACCACTACACCTAGAAAAAAAAAATCATGTTAATAAACTGAGTGATAAGCACAGTTAAATAAAAATTGTTTCCTTTACCACCAAATAAGCTTCAAGAGCTTTAGAGTCTTGATCATATGATGCTACTTCAGTGCATCTGTATCCCCACAGAGAATGGCAGAATTGGCAAATGGCTGATTTCTGCTATTAATAAAACACTTGTCTTTTCTGCTTCTTTATCAGATAGCTTAAGAAGTAGTTTTGCTTTAGTTTTTTGGGATTTGTTTTTTTAAATCAAGTGAAGACAGTTGCCACGATCACCAAAGCAATTTGAAAGGCACCTAACATTAGTTCAAAACATGAATTTCGTCAGTCAATGCAGCAAAACCAAAATGTCTGGAAGATGATTAAAAAAGGCTTTATCAGGGGAACAACAGTGCAGACTCAATAACACACCTCAGCTGTTCCACATATCTTTGACATGCATAGATATTTGTAACCATTTTATGGAGAATTTAAAAATATTACAACCTTTGAATTCTTTAGAGAATAAACTGCAACAGAACATTTACACATTTAGAGTTTTTGCTGATCATTCATTTAAAATAATAAATCTCAGTCCTGATAATGGCTAGAAAACTAGCAAACAAGTTTAAAGACAGAGGCATGAGATCTCCATAAAAACGGTTTTATTCCTTATCAGTGGAGATGGCTTGTGAAAAGCCTGCTGTAAGCTTTTAAACAAAAGAAACTGCAAAAAACCAGCAATCCTCCTAATGAGCAGAGACACCAGGGTATCCTGTTCCAGGGCAGAAGACAGCTATCAAATCCATCTCCTTGCCCTCTTACAACACAAGGAAGTTAGTTTTCAGCAAGAGGGTAAACAAATTTTGTTGGGAAATGCTACTCCAAAGCAGCTGTCCAAGGGCCAATGTTTTCCCCTGCTCCAGATCAGTCTTCATCCTCCTCTTTCACTTTCTTCTTTTTCTTCTTCTTTTTCTCTGCATTCTGCAAACAAACAAGTGTTGTCATGAACAGCATAATGGAAAAGCAAAGCAACACAGGTAGCCAAGGCAACAGAGCTCGCACCCGAAGCATCCCCTCAGCTGCCAGCTCAGGAAAGCACAACCCAAGAGATGTCCCCTCCTCAATCACTAAATGCACTGGCTGTTCACAGCCCGGTGGGGGCAGTGGGCAAGGGAAGCTGTGTGCTGGCAGCTCAGCACTGTGGGCAGGCAGTGCAGCTGCGATACACAAAGGGCAGAAAATTAAACCCCACGTCAAGAACAGGATTTCAGAACTGAGCAAAAAGTTTGGCCTGGTCCCATCTGCTCTACTGTTGCTGCAAGGCATCAAATGATGTTTCATCAAATCAGCAGGTACAGCCTCTGTTCCCTACAAGTCCTAAACTCTAGACTGATGACTGTGGATCAGCAACAAGGGACACTCTTCTCACTAGAAAAGATGCAAAAAGAGAGAAGACTAGAGGAAAAGCAGGGGAAACACAGAGGCATTACAGTCACAAACTTCCTAGACAGTATTCTGTAATGCAAATCTTCTTGGACATTACAGTGATGGATATCACAGAATAGAGTTACTAGAGCAAGACCCTTTTTGCATACCATACAGGAATTTCCCCCCCTGTCACTCCACACTCTGTATGTTTTGGAGAAAACACGTTCCCAAAAAGGAATGCAATTCAGCCTCACCTCAACTGTGGGGCTGGTGGGGAGTTCCTCATTTAGTACCTCCTCTTCTTCAGCTTGCTTTTCCTTATTCTTTTTCTTTTTCTTCTTTTTGACGGGTTCATCATCTTCTACAGCTGTGCCTTCTGTACCACAGAAAGGACAAAAATGAAAAGCAGGTTGTGAGTTATTAAGAGTGCAAAAGGAAAAGCTACGAGATGTGAGAAGATGCAATCACGACAGTAAGAATGCAAAATACTGAATACCACACTGCCCCTTCTTTAAATCTCTCTACATCTATTTACCATCTGCTTTGCCCTACCTGCATGACTACTCTGTTATAATCAAAATGTACAACTGCCTAATTCACAAGTGACAGTGTTCAGACAGCACTCTGCACATCTGGTACAAACACCGCTTCTACATGCTGCTCCCAAAGTTTAAAAGAAGTTTTCGTGTTTTCATTTGTTTGCCAAATTATCTTCTAGCACTCCATCTGAAAAGAGACTGTCCACAGTTTGGCAAATATTTTCAGCAGCAGCAAAGGAGCAGCAAAAGGACTCTAAACTCCACATGAGAAATGTGTTCAGTCAGCAGTAGCTTGTTCACAACTGATTTCCCAACCTTGATGTTGGAAATTTGCTAAGAAGCAGACCAGTTTTCTTCACTGTTTAGACTGACAAACACAAAGATGTCTTAATGCTGAGCTAACATAAAGCATTTAATGCAGAAACTTTCCTGCTCTGGAAGACAGGAATTATTTATATAAGCTGAGAGGAATGTCAACCCAGGAAAAGATTTACTAATGACCTTACAGTTACTTTTTAGAACTATTCATCAACAGTTGCCCTATCTAATCACAATGGTAACGGAACTATGATTTACCACTCATTTAGAGAATTCTAGAATACATACCACAGTCTTAGCAATCTCTAGGTAAAGAAACCAAGCAGGAATCTTACCAAGCTGACAGCCTATGCAGCAGCCAGGCTGTTACTGGAGCATACCCAAGTCAAGTTTATTTGCACAGCTGAGTCAGTGCTGGATACCAAGTCTCTCCATACATAGTACTCATGACTAAGTTCATGACGTAGCAACCACTGTCCTTCAGTAGCTACAAAAATGATGTTGAAATCAGTGGTGTTTGTGGTATGGACAGTTGCTACTGGGGGTGTGACTCTAGACATAATTTTCTCACCATATGCCCCCCAAAGGAAAGAATCAGTTTCATTTTGAAGAACTCACCACTTACAAAAAGAACCGTACAATTACAAAAAACTGTCAAACTACACAACCTCGTAACATCTTGACTGTACTTAGTCACAAGTTTAGTTCCTCAAGAAGTCAAAAATACACTTCAAACTTTGCCTCTAACATTAGCTTCAGACAAAGAAAAATTGGCCTTAGGGTAAAAAAATTCTAGACATGTCTACATGAGAATACAGTCAGTTAACATGTACAGTTTGCTGACATTAAAAAACATACCAGAAGCAAAACAGTAAAGAATTCCAGATAAAAGAATTCCAGTAAATATAATTTTAAGTGGATTCTGCCATACACATAATTCACAGTGAACAGTCTGTGAGCCTAAGGCATTCAAAATGTATAAAGCTAAATATCCTCACCTCTCTCTGTATAACACAGGGAAATACAAAGTAGTTAAAAAGCATAAATTACACTAAAGTCCAGTACAACAGGAGCATACACATGGTATTTTGCTATGCAACACATTTTCACTCAGCTGGATTGGCAAGCTATGCATTTTCAAGCAAAATGTTGGGTGGTAACCTTGAGAAAATAACTTCTTGCTATTACCCTACGTGGCATCAAGTCTGACACATGAGGCAGTGAACCTGTCACAATTTACAGCTGCAGATGATGCACGGGGCACTCACAGACACTGTCACTCTCACAGCCAGCAGTAGACCCCTCCCTGAAGATTTCAGATGCTGCTTTCCAGGAAAGCTTATCACAAGACTTCACATATTTGTACCTAGGCAGAATGAGGACAAAGGCTCCAGGGGTGCTGGCCTTTTCCCTCAAGGTGCAGTACTTCTAAGTCACTCAAGGCCAGCAGGGTTTCTTTGTGGTACACAGCAGTTGACAAGGAAACCAACAGCTCTTGCCATCAGGCACTGAGGCACAGAAAGCAGCACCCAGAAGAGCAGTTTGATTGATGGCCCTGTGAGTGCTGGAGATCAGCAGTAGCAGTTCCACTCACCCGTTTTTCACCATTTTTTTCTAGGCTTTTATACACCAGCCTGATGTGCCCTCTCTCCTCTACATGATGCACCACTTCACAGAGTTAAGTCACAATGCCTATCAACAGAGACATCCTGTCACGATGTTGCTGTCATTTAAGGCTTTGTATCTTGCAGGGTTCACTCCATTAATTTAAGATATTTCTCTTTCCAAGCGAGACCTTCCCAAATGACTGACTGCTACTACATCCCGATGCTAAACGCAAGCGGGAGGCTTCACTGCGGGCACTGGCCAGCTCTGTTGGTGGTATGCATTCTGTCTGGCCACATCCAACTTCAGACTGTAGTCACAAAAATACCTGCCCTATTTCCCTTTCCCCAGCACTAAGACAGGTTTTAACAGACAAATCCTCCAGCGAACTGTAACTTGTTTCAGGCACTAAAAAAGAAGAAATCGCTTGGTTTCTTTCTAGGTATAAAAGGTAAAAGTGGTTTGAAGTTATAGCTCGCTCCCAGCCCCCCTGCCAGTTCCCACCCAAAGTACTGCCAGCCATGCACCCCAAAGAGGGAGAGATAAAACACCACACATCTCATCTTGCAGTAACATTTACATTTTGGGGTAGCATAATGCAAAATATTGGCCCCCTTTACAACAGATATTAAAAGCAATAGTTTGACAAATCAATCAGTGGCATCATCCCAGATTCTTCCTGTCCTTTATGTTCTTCTTGTAATACAAACTGGATAAAAATGTATCTGGCTGAAAAATGCCTTTCTTTCCAGAACTACTTTTCCACCACCCCCCCTTTATCCTGCAGCTGCACAAACAGCATGGGGAAGGAAGGGGCAGAGGTTTCTTTCACAATGCACTGTCTGGATGCATAATCTCTGACCAGGCAAAAGCTTAACAGAGCACTGCATCAAAAGAGAATGGAGCCAAGAACAGCTGACATTAAAGGCTCATGCGTACTCAAGTGGGCATGCAACATAAATCTTAATGCTGGGACCTCCTCTGCACTCTTCTGTGCATTACTGGACTTGCTGAACTACTCTAACTTCTGGGACCACCACCAGCAACCCCCCTCTAGCACACTGTGCAGCCACAGAAATTATACTGGGAAATAGCAAGGCCATGGTCTGTCTAGCAGGTGTCAGGGAAATCCATGCACTTTGCTGGGTGCTCGAATACAAGACTTTGCAAACACAGGGGCAGTGCTATTTTATAGGGTGCAAGAGGACAGGTTGAAGGGATTAGTTCTGCATACAGGTGATACAAGATAAATAAGCTCTCTGAAAACATTTATTCCATAGTCTGAACCAACTGGCATAGTTAGTACTAATGCTCAGGTATCCAAATAAAATGATCCAGTTGATAGGAAGAACTGGGAAAAAGCGGGAGCTATGAACCACACATTTGAAGAATGCCTCATTTTTTCCGGAAGCAAAGCAACACATCTGAATCCAGTACTTCAGGTTTTGGGAAATTTAAAAAACAACCAAACAACACAGATTTCAGTAGTCCACAAGTATTCTGGACACTGTCTCCAGCTCAAGGATATCTGCTAAGCTCCACCCAACCCCTACACCAGGAAATACCAATGCTCAGTACAGCAAATTAAGCAAACACAAACAAGTGTGTGTATAAAAGCACGAACCACTGAATAATATAATTATGAACAGAAATATCCTCCTCAAACTGCAAGAGACCAGGCTGGAAATCAATGTAATATTTCACCTGCGAGGAGCTCATGCCTGTGAGATGTCAACACTTGCTTTGATAATGCAAAGGAAGCCCAAGGGAACCATTCTGGCTATAGCAAAGGAAGTTAGTTCAAAAGATAATCAAAAGCAGTAACTGTGAGAACATCCACATTCTCCAAAAGAAAATGGGCAAAGTTCAAGCCTCCAAAGTACTCATGTGTCCTTGTCTCACGATAACAGAACAAGCTAGGCAACAGATCTCAGGCTTACAGCACAAAGGATTCTCCCTCCAGTGTAACCTTAATTCTCAGCTAATTTTAGGTTCCTTCAAGTTGCTCCACCCATGTAAACAGACACCATGGACCAACCAGCATCTGGGATGATCACACCTCAGCATCAGCTGAGCAAGAAGAGGTACTGAACCAGCACAACTACACTCTGGGTACTTAGAACACAGCAGCAGAGAAGGTAGAAAGGGAAGGTTCTGACAGCCCTCACCTGCTGCAGGCACAGATAGGTGACAAAACTTGTGAGTAGTTCATACCCAGATCTGGCTCTTGATGTCACAGAAGTGATTTAAAGTCATCTTTTCCCCTTTTTCCCCCTTCCCAAGTTACACACTGGGTACTCCACTATCACAGCAAGCACAGGCCAGCCTTCTAGAGGTGCTGAAGTGCACACTGGAGAGAAGAGAATGTTTCTTAAAATGAACCTTAAAACAAAACTATATTATTCTCAAGTCAGTTCAAAATCTTTCTTCGCACAGAAACACAGTAGAAGGAAAAAAAATTGTGGCCACAGTTCAATTTTAGCTCCCCAGAAAATAACAATTGTTCATGTATTATGTAAATTCAGATGGAAATTTCTGAGTGTCATTTCACCTCAAATTCTGACCTGTTTGTATGTTGAAACGTGCCAGAAAACATTTCTAGTCAGAATAAAAAAGTATTCTTGAAAGAAAATTGGGCAAGTTTCTGGTTTTACAGAGAACAGCTTTTCTGTCTTCAAGATACTGAGGATCACTAAATATGAGCCTGTCGTGCAAGAAATTCTGCAAGAAGAATACAAATAGAGCGTCTTTCTTAGATGTTCTTATATGCTTACAACTGTTTAAAAGCAGATGTTTAAAGCAAATTAACTGCAGTCTGGTGTCAGTCCATAAAGGATCATTACTGTTGTTAAATACAATGTCATACCCAAGGAGAATAACCAGGTATTGTGGCTGGCTGTAAATGTTAAGCCCACTGCATGATGCAAACAGCAATACGTCAGCAGCACAGATACAGCAACTAACCTGTCATCTCTGCTTTGAACTTCTTTGCTTTCACTGGAACCTCAGTGTCTTGTTCTTCCACCTCCTGAATTTTGCGCTTCTTGGAAACGACAGGAAGCGTTGAGTCACCGGAGGGGTCAAACACCTTCACTTCGCTGCAAATGTGAAGAAAAGTCAGTTTAAGCGGTAAGAAGAGCAGGCCCCCAGGTAAGATCCTGCACTTGAACAGAAACTTTCCAACACAACCTCCCAAGAATATTTGCAAATAAATCTTACTCAGCTAACAAAGCACCTACAGGTAGTGAGGCCCTTTCTCCAATATAGAGGTGGTTTATCACTAATCATGACTACAGAAGAGATACCCCACAAAGTACAACTGTCTGATCTGAACAGAAGGTATCAGTTAAGTAAGAGTTTGATTCTGGTTTATATCTGTTCAAGGTTCTATAGAGCACTTTAATTACCCATTAGATTGATCTCTCTTGCTGAAAGCCTTTTCAGCACAGCCTTATGGTCACAAGCACACAGCTCCACACCATTTGGTATATTATTATATTGTACTTGGCATATTATGCTATCATTGTACCCTCAGGAGTGTATATGTACACAGAGTATTAAAAGTAGCTTTACTTTTGCCTTTTCTACCCTGCCTCTCCACTATTACATTGAGAGGGGACAACTCACAAGGCAGGGTAATACTATGGTTTACCCCTGTATCACTGACTTTTTGGGACATTCAAATATCTCATCCGTGTCTGAAACTTCCTCTTCTCAATTATTGCACACTCCTTTGTTCAGACCCAAACTCTTCTACAGGTTGTAGAGAACCAGCCACCCTGAAATCCAGTGCCCTTCAGTTGGAACTTGTAAGGGGCAATTGAATCATTAAATAGCAAGAATTCAGAACAGAATTCCTACTGAAAGGAGTTTTAAATCAGTAAGCCTAAAATATTTTCCCCCAGCCACATCCTGAGCACCTGAACTTTTCTAAAAGAGGAATCTGAAGTAGCTACCTTGCACATGTTATAAAAGCAACCGAGGCTAGTGACTGGACTGGGAAGCATGTGGCAATGCCAGCAGACAGTACCATCATTTCATCCTCTAAGCATCAGAAATTATCCTTATGGGTATTAACACTGCATATTGCTTTACACAAATTGATTACGTAGCCTTTTGCAAACAGTGGACTCTGCTTCAGTTAAACCCAACTGAGAGCTCACTGGTTTCCTTGAGATTGTCAAAATATTCCTGCTACTTAAAAAAAAACAAACAACCAAACAAACCTCAAACCAAACGAAAACCACAAATATGACGAAGATAAGTAATGCACTCTTGCATCTTTTTTGGAAAGCATACTGAAGTGTTTCACTTGATCATCTCTAAAAACTACCTCACATTTAACTTCTGATACATTACTTTGATTTAGCTAATTCATACAAAATCCATACTTCTATACAGGACTAAGATTCTCACCAATCTCCTTAAAACACCAGTTTAGCCCTTCAAACATCCCCATACAATATTGCCATTCTTGTACTATACAGACAATTTGATAGGTACTGAGTTAGTTTCCCTTTTAGGCAGCCAGACTGTGCCAAACAGCCAGGAATTATCTTCAGATTCTCCCCCAAGCCTAGACATGTTTGCAAAGTATGTCTAACAGCAGAAACATGTCCTGGCAGGAATTCATGACTCCTCATTTCAAGAGGTCAAAAGCCAGCATCTATGTTGTCTCCTCAACACCCTCCTCCCTAAGCTACTGCTTCCTGACAGGCCCTGATGCTTCATTTCCTGACTGACACTGTCTTTGCAAAAGCTGCTCCAGCAATCACAGCCGTCACTACACTTGGAAATGCCTGGCATATGGAAATGAAAGTTACAGCTAGGCTCCAGAAAGATGTTTGGGGACTGCAGATGGGTGTAACAGTGCTATTTTTTCCTCACAGAACGAGCACTCAGCCCTGTTTTTGCTGAGCTCTCGCCCTCTGTACACCAAAAGCTCAGCAAAATAAGCAGGCCACGCTAAGCAAGAAGCCTGCAACCAAATTAAGCGATAAACCCAGATGTCACAGCTCAGACTAATAATACCCTGTTCAAATCCTCAGATGTTCAGCTGTCCCAGTTGCAATTTACAGTGTCACTTTGGGCACCAGAAACTGTTCTAATAGTGTCCAGAGTACATACAGACCTCATCTATTGCTTAAGACATGTACAAGACTAAAACAAGGAGGTGAAGCTTTGCTCAAAACGAGTGGTGCCTGGTTTTTTTTATTTTCTAAGAATAAGATGATAAGCAGGTCTCTAGGACAGCTTCCATGTGAAAGAAATTAATTCAAACTGTAATTTTCAAATTTATTTCATTCAGACTTGTATTAAGTAAAGCTGCTATATATTAACACCCAGCTTTCTGAGTTGATGCTGATAGCACCTAAAAGTACTTGTTATCTGATGATGCCAGTAATTTACTATTAGAAAATCTGGGAAAACAGAAATCCTTACTAGCAACAGAACTTATCATCACTGTTTAAAAGCACAGAAAATGTTTTCTAGATCTTAAGTCAACTCAGCCTACAAACAAAAAGCTTTTCAGAAATAAAAACATGGAGAGTTTTTGTTTTTTATACTCGGCCAAGTAGAAAGCCTGAAAGGAAAAACTATTCACCTCTTGTTTTGATACTTGTCTGTCTTGGCCAAGGCTTTTCCAGTGCCACTTATTCTTCTTATCTACGAGAAAAATTTCGATATGAAACCCAAATTACTCATAATGAAAACAATTCACAACTCAAGTTTTACAGCTCTTGAAAGGAATTAAAAATAGAAAACCAGACATATATTATGGGTCAGATTCCTGTGTACCTGCACAAGTCTTACACCCGGGTGTAGTGACAGGGAGTGTAACTGAGGTGAGAAAGGCCTTTCTAATGTTGCCCTTCAGAAGTGCAATTCAAGTAAAGGGTATCTAGTACTGGATCAGATATACCACAAACACATCACATCATTCCTCTAAATTCCCCAAATCTGCTCTAATCTGTACACACTTTTTTTCCTTGGCAAGAGTACGTCAGGGCATGTATCACCCTATGGCTGGCATAAGGCCAACCTTAAAACCACAACAGAGGTCCCAAACTGGATTTGAATTAAATATGTACTTGTCAAGTGGTCAGTTTGTATTTTGGTGTTAACATGTCTCCTTGCCTTTGATCCAATAAGAAGTATCACCTCCCATGAAACACTTGAGAATGGGCAGGTTTTTCTGGATTTTTCTTTTCTGATCTAGTGATGCCAGTACTACAGCACTAGTATCAGATCTTCTAGTTTGGAAGGCTGTACCTAGTATCATTCACAAGATCACATACAGCAGGCATGTCACCTAAAAGAGGAAAGTGACCTTATGTTCTCCCAGCATGCTGTGCCAAGGGCAACATGGAACAGCAGGTGTGGAGAGGTAGGATATGCATTAGGTGGTGGGAGGGCAATGCATAAGTTTGCAGAATAACATCTTGCTTTAGGTACAGAGAAAGCTTTTTAAGACTAAGCATCACCAGTGTTCAGATTCTGAGGAACTACAGTGGAAAATATAAGGCGTGGACAAAACCCAAATACTCCTTTCTAAGGTAAAGAGAAAGCAGCTATGAAGTAATAAGCATATCTTTGCAATTCATAGAGATGCAGTGAATGTAAAGGTATGATCTTACTCATTCAGTATCAAGATTTTTCAGGATAATGTAAAGGAAAACAGCTATGTAAACAACAAAAGCTGACATAAAAATGCCAGCAGCCAGCTTACACACCCAACTGCTCCAGCCAAAGCTGGGAGAAGCTACAGAGTAAGAGTGACACACTACTGAGTGACAGGAAGAGAGTCAAAAGCAGTGCATCAGAAATTCATACCCTCAACAAGAATGTCAGCTTCATGCAGCCTCTGCTAGACTTACCCCTCTCTCTTCCAAAAGCCTCAGTCTCGTCTCTACTTTTAGTCTGTTCTCAGCTCCCATTTCAGCACTGGTGTTCTCTCCAAGGGCATCATAACGAATAGTCAAGGCAGTCTTAGCTGCCAGCATTCGAGAAATCTGGAAAAGCCAGAAATAATATTAAATGCTAAGACTCAGCATAAGGCAATGATTCACTCTGATCTGAAAACCATACCCACATACAAAAGAACAAAGTAACCATTTACTAGCAGTGTTTAATCCAAAAAATAATTAGTACATCATTCTTTCACCACTGAAATACTGTTAATGTAACACTTTATTTCCTTGATAAATAGATGGAAATGTCTGAGATAGCAAGTTAGTTCCACATATCCTACTCTATCCCAACCTTTAGATCAGGTGTAATTTCCAAATGGACAGCTTTCTCCGCAATTCAAACACATATTCATCCACCCACATAATAAAAGCCTAAGCTACTCAAGGTGAAGCAGAAAATTATTTACTTTAGTACAAGAGACCCATTTTCAAGCAAGACTAAAGCCTATCAGTAGAAGAAAGTAGCAACATACCCCTTGAGAAAGCCAGTGTTACATCATAACTCAGCAGGAATGCATCTGTTATTGCTCAGAGGTCTTAAATGGACAATCCCATTCAGTTTTTGTACAGGAATGAGTAACATTCAAAGATTTGTAGACAGTGGTATTTTACATGTTAACACAAAGCAATACAGTAAAACAAGCCACGGAAAGAGCCTCACTGTGAAGCTCAAGATACTCATGCTCTGGAAAAAGCTGAGCTGGTAAGCAATTCTGCAACTTACCTTGCCTTTATTTTTGGCATTGGTTTGTCCTACTAGGGAAGCATGATAGATAAGGCCAAATTTAGGTGTGTCCCTTTTAGTCTTCAGTGCTCTGAAGAGTGCCTTCTCAGCACCCAGTAACTGAACTGTTGAAGCCGGATGTTTTGCCAAATTCAAGAGGGAACCTAGGAGGAGGTGACACAGCAATAGTGATTTGTCAGAGGAGCAGCTAGGCTGGATTCCTGCTTTTGAACAGTGTAAGAAGCTCAGAGCCATCTATTTCTGAGACCTGCTTCACATTCGTTTCCTGAAGGACAGGTAAACCGCTTCAGTCTTTCATGCTTCAACTAACTCTCTTGGTTTCATTTCAGCATGAGGAAAGAAGACTGACTCAATAAAACATATTCCACTGGAGTAATGCCTACTCCTGACAGTCTGGCAGCAAGAACATGTTGTTACAGAACTGCAGCAGAGGTAACTGAAATAAGGCTGCTACCTTGAGCCAGTCTGACTACAAAAGTGTAATGTCAGTTTGTCAGCATTTTACCTCAGAAGTGACTAAACTATCAGCAGGAGGCTCAGTAAGTGTCTCAGAAGAGGTAGTGACTGAAGTTGCCCTCATATTCTGAAAAGAATTCAGGCCAACTGAGAACTTTGTCATCACAGACAACTACCAAGCTCATGCTGGTATTCTCAGACTGCTGAAGTGCTGCCTTTGCCCCCTTTACCATGAGATGTTCATCAGGGCCTTACATAATGCTTTTAGCTGACCAGCCCTGAGGAGAAAGCCTCTGATGAGGTCACCTAAGAGTTATTTACATCGATCACTGAACCCACCTGCATGAGCAATGAGCCTTGCTCCGACCAGTTCTCCCACCATGACAGTGAGATTAGGAGCAATGGCCATCATTCTGTTCTTCAGGTAGTCGTACAGCTGTGTCCGATACTCAGAGATTTCAATCACCTGCCACAGACAGTGTGTGGTTACAGGAGTCAGCATCAGATGACCAAAAAATATCAAGAGATAAATATACTGAAATAAGGAAGTGCTGAGAATTCCAATGAAGGAGACTAACAAATTGCAAAATGCAAACAGCCAAGAGCCAGAGTTACAGGAAGCTTTATATAGGGCATATTCCCAGAGTAGAGCTCCATCCTCCAAGTATATTGGATCTGTGTTGCTTATTCCCCTATGTGACTCACTTTCTCAGCAAAGCTCCCAATAAAAGAGCTGATAGCATGCCAAAGACAGCGAAGCAGAACAAAAATACTTAGTAAGGGCATTTTCTGTAGGACAAAACCCTGGAACATTCAGTTTTCACGTAAATCTTTGCCACTATTCTCTTGAAATGGGATAAATGCTCTTTACTTGTTCCATACAAACACACACAATTAGAACGCACACAAAAAAGCAGCCTGGTCTAGACCAAGAACAGGAACTCCTAATCCTGCCACTCCCTGGCAAAGTCACAGAGGGATCCAACTGGCACAACTGAAGTCACAGGGTGTTCACATACAATCCACATGAGAGCAGAATAGGGCTCCTAATTCTTCTGGGGCCTCAGTGCTCCACTTTTAACCCACGGTTTATCACCTAGCTTCCAAAGTGACAGATTAGAAAGAGACTATACAATGCCATTATTTTAAAGACTCGAAAGCACAAGGATAGCAAAATTCCTCCCTAAAGTAACACTGCCACTTTCAGAAGGCTTTGTGCAGTTATCAGTGGTTTGAGATGGCTCAGATGAGGTAGTGACTGTGCACCCTCATGTCTGAACATCGGGAAAGCAACAATATAGGAATCATCACTGCCATCCCAAGCGTGTCAGCACCGCCTTTGGAAAACCTCTCCTTGGTAGAAGAGGCTCTGCAATGGCTACAGTGGAGTTCCTACTGCTATCCATCTGTGTGTACATACCTGATCACAGAGATGGATTATGTTGTTTATGTCTTCTTCTGATACTTCTGTCCCCATGGAAATCTCAGCAGCAGCCTTCACATCCTCCTCAATCTCCTCTGGTAGGATGTCAGAAACATCAGAGGAAGCAAAATTGCTTCTGTCTCCTGTAGGGGACAGATGAAAGCTTGTTTGTGCTGGGGGCAAGATGAACTAGTTAAAAAAAAAAAAAAAGCACAGAAACACATAAAAATAAAAGGCCAAAAGAAAAACAGAGAGTCAAGTCTGCCATCACCCTACTCCAAATTCCCAACATATTATGTCAGTGTTCTGACTTTACATTTATACTAGCTAGGAATGGCTGGAAATACTAAATTTGAAACTATTAAAAAAAAAAAAAAACATGCCCATATTCTGTAACACTGCATACTTCACCTTTTCTGTAGCTGGTTGCTGCAAAATTTTCAGTCACAGTATTAAAAACAAAGAATTCTAGGAAGCAAGCAGTCATTTACCAGTAACCACATCTACTTAATTCTTCCCACAACTGGGGAAAAAAAGCTCCCTTCAAACTACAAGTCTCCCTCTGGACTGCAAACTTCATTATTAAAAAAAAAAAAAAAAAAAATCAAAAAAACTCAAAAAAAACCCCCAAAACAACAAACCAACACCACAAAAAAAAAAAACCAAGAAAGACAACCAACTAAAAAAAAATCATCAATACAAAGCTTCATCCAAGAGGTGAGGCAAGTGTCCAAAATATTATAGCAGTCATTCTTTTTGCTCTTGTGAATAAAAAAATCCAGCAGTTGCTGTCTCCAAGAACATCCAGAAACAGGTGACATTTCTCTTTACATCAGTTCTTTTGGTAGCTAATTTCTAAACTCGTCTGCTGAATAACTGGGATTTTAAGAAGATATGCAGGTGGCCCCTGAAGGACTGCCTGGTGATGTGGTATTAACTTTCTCTTAAGCTTCCAAAGCTTGCAGCAACACACAGATGCAAACATACACTGCTTTTCTACTGGCCCTGTTTACACTGCTGCTGAAGGCAGGACTGCACAGTGTCATGACTAACTGGATGAGAGAGTGAGTTGGTCTGCAAGCCAGTGCCACTGGTGCACTGCATACTGCCATGCAACAAACTGCAGGCTCACAATTCCTTACTACTCACCAACTTTCCGCACACATTTACAATAGGTTAGGTTATCTGTGATGATTTTGCCCAGCTCAGGGAAGTGCCAACCGTACCATTCCCTACAGCGCATGATGTAGTTGTTCAGTTCCTTGTCCAAGTCATCAAGAAGTGCTAAGAGAAAGAAGAATGGATTACTTTTATCTAAAAAGGTAATCTAAAAACGGAAAACTCTCAAATCAACAAATTTAAATGGTGTAAAGGGAGATTAACTGAGGTGTTTTATCCTATGAAGACTAGAATAAAACAAACTGCAGTACACTAGAAGTCTTTGCTTTTCAGAGAAATGCATAATCCCAGGCACAATATTATAGAACTGTCAGCATTCCCACAAGCGTGGCCTGAAAATTTCATCACTGGAATTGTCTTGGACGGATTCCTTTAACAGCTGCAAAGAACATTCTCCTGGAAGGGGAACAGCAACCAATTCTTCCCCCCAGTCAGCCAACGTGCTACACACAAGGTTGATGTAAAATGTAGCCATCCGATTAACTTTAAGGAAAAAACGTTTTAATGGTTACAAACTGATTTTTTTTATTCAATTACTTGATTTAAAAGATTGTATTAAGCCCTTTAGTTGCCTTTATTATATAAATATACTCAATACAAAACCAACAGGCTCACCATTTACCAGATATGACCAAAAATCAGATTTAGAATTTAAGAGCGTAGCAGGCACAGTATATATTGCTAGAGAGCCCTGGGGCTAAAATATTTCCTGCTAATGCAATACCAACATTCCCATCTGTTGTCTCAGTGGTAGTGACGAAGGAACTGAATCAAATCATTAATTTCAGTTTAACTATATGTTTCATCATTGACAACAGTCTGGGAATAATATTCCAAACAGGATTCCTCACCACTGCTTCACAGCAAGCGTGCCAATTATGATGTGGCTGTCTTCAAGGAAAAACGAGGAACAATTTCAGTCTGTGAAATGCAGCATTACACACTGCAGCATGTTTTACATGCCTAACACAAGAGTCTACTTCTACAATACCCTCTAAGCAAGGTACCACCAAAATAATGGGTCACAAAATGCCCTCCTGTGGGGCCCATTCTCCCAGCACCACTCAGAAGGGAAGCATGTTGGGAAGGGAAGCCCTTAGAGGACTGTCTGTATTTCAGCTGATTTCTATGCTAAGAGAAAGTGGCAGTCTACTGCATCATCCTGCAAATGTTCCTGCTTGTGGAAAACCCTATTAAGAAAACACACCTTATGCCTTGCTGAACATCAGTGCCCAATTTACCAAGACATACTCAGAGGAAATGGACAGCAATACTTTTCTGTAACCAGTGTAAAGAAGTCAGCTATCCTAAGTCAAATCCATTAATAATTTAAGCTCTAAATATACTTACAAATTGCCTGGATAATCATGGTATCTACTTTGTCTGGGCTGAATTTCAACTTGTATCGGGAAAGGCTGAGGAGACAGAAATACAGTTTCATCAGCATCCTGAGCTCCTGTTGCAGAGTATGCCCCACCTGGTCCTATTTTACATGAATACATTCATTCAACACAGCTCAGTTTTATGCCACTGACTGCTCTCAGCTGTGGCCAGAAGCCACACTGACACAAGTTTCACAACAGCTCTGACATGTGTACACACACATACCCTGTGACCAGGGTGAAAGGGAAAGTTACGGCTATTTGTACCACATGCAGCAGACTGAACATGAGTGCTGTGGCAGGAAATTGGCTGCTGGTTTCTTTCTGCATGGTTCCCCACAAAAAGTATTTGTCAACAGCACTTCCAGTTCTGCAGCAGCTGAAGGCAATCCACAAAACTGCACCTACCCAGCAGCCAATATCAGCAATGCTAATGTGAAGCAACAAGACACTTCCTAGAACAGATTCTCACTGTCTGACAAAGCCCATTACCATCTGGCTTTAATGTATGTTTACAAAGACACTTGATATCAATGAAGATTTGCATCTCTAAAGTCCTCCTTCAATATTAATGCCCATTTTCTAAACAAACACACATCTATTTTCAAGAAATTAGCTACAGCAAAGCATTTCTCTAACTTGCCAATGGCTCATACAGGACAAACTCATATCAGAACATGAATTAAAAAGTTACTCATGAATGGATGTTTGATCTCATGTTGATCCTTAACTACTACTCCACTAAACCTAAAAGGCAGCGATAGCAAGGTGGAAAGACAACTCTGCCTTTAACATTTTTACATAATTATCTATTATCTGGGTATTTATTCTGGCATAAATCAGCAAATCATGATCTTCACCTTGTCTCCTAGTGGCAATGGAGTTTTAAATTACCCACTTGACTCCTACAGAGACATTCCAAACAAAATCCTGAAGTACATTAAATGCAAAGGAAAGCTTTCAACTTCAGGTGCAGATGAAGCCTTTCTCTAAAGGGTGGGTGCAAACTGGAAAGCCCTTTCTTTATAAAACAAGATTTCCAATATGAATGTGTCTTGATGAGACCATGTGACATACTCAGAGACACTTCAAGCAGCACAGCATAGCCAAGGACACAGGAGTGGGGCAGACATGGGATGACACAGAGCTGTTCTAGGAACTCACCTGTGTGCCAGCCCCAGACACATGGCTGCCATCTCCCGAGAAGGGAGGCCTGTTATAAGCCCTTCAATCTGGGAGCGAATTCCTCTCATCAACTCTGTAACCATTGGGCTGTGTATACAACTCAAATTCAGCTTGTCCTGCAGGTTGGAAAGCAATGACCCAAAGTCAGGCAACACATGACATTCCTCTAAAGCCCTTCTTCCAGCAGCCTTATATCATTTATGACTGGTTTTCCCACTGCCATCTCATGATCACACAACAGTTTCATTGCCTTTGATGCTAAACGTAGTGACACCACCAGTTCCACACATTGAAACAATCCATTATGAAGAGATTTATAATATGTATCTGCTATGTAGAAGATTCAACTTAAGAGTCAAGATTTTGTAGTTTACTAGAAACAGTTCAGCCACAGACAGAAAATTCAGAGGTAGAGGGTTGGGGGCCTTGGGTAATTTTCAGAGAACAAAACCGAATAATTAGTTCAAGGTCCTTGGTATTATTCACTTTACCACTTAAACCCTGTGTACTCAAGACAACACCTCCCTGTATGCATGCAGTATAAACATTAGGATTAGATATTGTCCGTGCTGCAAGCACAGTACTGGCAGCACAATCCATCGCTAGTAACAGCAAAATCTCTGGAATCTGACAATAATGTTTCAGCAGCATGAGGCAAAAGGAAGAATGGCAAAATCAGCTATCACCTTTATGACACCTCCAAGTTTGGCATCTGCTACGGCCAACTGCTCATGGGCATCTTTTGCCACAATCTTCTTGAGAATTTTCTTCAAGTTCTTGCTGAGCTTGCCTTCTACAAGAGCTGTGGATGCTGTATAAAACAAAAAGACCAAAGATGCAGTTTCTTTCCTCTCCTAAAACCTGTCAAAATAGTACTCCTAGCTTTGTACATTTATTTTAACTGCCCACAGTAGCTCTAGTCTGAGCTGCAATGCTACTTTGCCATGCAATAGCTAAAATCAAAATAGAAGAAAATTATATACTTGTTCCTTTGGAGGCCTAAATCAAAAACTTTTCTCTCAGTTGCCTCTCCTTTCTCCATATGGTTTCAGTTCTATTTTTGCCAATTTTTTTTAAAGATCTCCACAAACAGTATGCCATATGCTTTAGATGCATGTTTAACATTTCCAAAGGCAGGGTTATATGGGAACATTTTGTGTATCATTTAATTAACCAACCATTTTCCAGGTCCCTTAGGCAGCAACCATGATATCCTAAATTGAGTAATGGCTTATTTGCATCCTCTGGTGATGATAATGTAACATCTAAAGCCCAAAAAGGAATGATGCCAAACACACTGACTGGGCAGTCAGGCACAGACCCTTTTAATATAGCATGCAGATAGAAGAATTTTAAAAGGACATTCTTCATTCTCAAATATGAATAGATTTGTAAAAGCTTTACAATCCCACACAATATATTTTAAGCAGGCACTTATACAATCTGTCTGATGGTCAGCTCTGTACTCCACTGAACTTCTGTGACTGATGCAACATCTTCTTTACACCAAATAGAGCAGAGGCCAGTGATTTTTGGTTTCCAGAACCTTAATGACATGTAAGAGTAAAATCTAACTGCTTTGCTGAGTTTCCTCTCAACCTTTCTAAAATGGAGATAATTTTCCACCTTTTTTTTTGCTTTTTTAAAATCAGCCTAACTATTCATGATCTGAATCCAAATCTATGCAAAAGCAACATAATCCAAAAAATATGCCATGGAGAGGAGCTTTAATTTCAGTTCTTTTACTTGCACCTCATGTACAATGGCAGCATCTCAGTTTTTGTTTCCTTAGCTTCCTTTATAGGCTAGCCCTACCATATCAGAATATAAAGAACCATTCTTTAGTTGTAAATGCAACCTGGAACATCCATCCGTTGCTGTCATACAGCATATTCAGCAGTAATTGTCACGCTATGTCTGAATTATTACCCAGAACTTCTATCACTTTTGTTCAAACTAGTCCACAGCATCAAGTCTTTAAGTGTAAAATCTGTAAAAATTACTGAATATAAGGCCTTCCATTTTGTTTAAACTCCTGAACTCAGGTACAAGACAGGCTTTTTTTAGGCTGAAAAACACAGGTATCATAATATGTGTGCATAAACCATGGGTGACTGCAATAATGAACGTTCTCCAATACCCATCTGTTGTCTCAGTGGTAGTGACGAAATGTTGACTCACATCAGTTGTACTCAGCTTCAACAAGAATCCATCATTGACAACAGGCTACAGGTATCAGGCAAAACTTACATGGTGCCCCCACTTATGAGCTGCTTGGGAAATACACACAGTAGGAAAAATCTAGACTTTATTACATCTCAACTGCACTAGAGACCAAAGGGGTGACCTCATAAGCCATCAAAAACAGTTTACTTTGAAAAACCTGTAATTTAAAAACTTAGCAAAGAAACACAGCAGGGACAGAGGTAAGTAATGAGTGAACTAGTGCATGATAGGGATTTGGGTTTTTTGTAAGAATGGGGTTAACTCACTTACCAGCAAGTGCTTCTGTGGTGTCCTGAAATTTTTCAAAGTGCTTCAGCTTTACACTACAGAAGAAAAATAAAAGTGTGTAAACAAATGTACATAAAACAGATGCTAAAACAATTTTACCTTTTTTTCCGCCTTCACTCTTCTAGTTCCCCTCTTTTCCCTAAGGCTGCAAGAGAGCAGAGATTGATACCCAGATCATCAAAAAGTGAGAGCACTAAACCTCCCAATTAAGTTTGGGTTTGGTGTGACTTTTCAGCTGGGTCCCACAATACTTACATAAAGAAAAAAGGAACTTTGATTTGGTATTTCTTGGACCAACAGAAAACCTAAGCCTCTTTTTTGTTTGTAGTTCATATTTAAAGACAGACATCATCCATTTAAATTTCAACACTGCACCCTGACTGACTGATGATAGCATCTTCCCACTCATGTTCAAAAGGAAACCTTCTGCCTCTGTGGAATGCAGAGCCTGCACAGCTCAGATTTAACACACTTTCCAACCAAATGCATCTTCAAAGATTTTAAACTGAACTGATTCATCACCCATGAATCCTCAAGTCCTCCCTTGTAATTAGATGTTAGAATACAAGTTCTGAGCTGAGCTTAAAACAAACAACAAAAAATTCTTTCATGCTCTAACTGCTGACCAGAGCCAAAACCCATATGGACAGTGTTTAACCACACTGTGTCAGATCCTCAGGCACAGCTTCCCTCTGCCCTTCACAGAATCTGTGGTGTTGATATATAGAGTTACAGTTAGGAAGCTATCTCAATCCACTAAATTCCTTGTCAGGGACAGGTATTTGACTAATCCAGCTCCGATTAACCAATGCTGTTTGTGAGTCAAGTACCTGCAAAGGAAGCAAGGTCACAGATAAAGCTAAATGCTGGAGTTAAGCATTTGCAGATCCCAACAGAAGCTTCAGGTTTACATTGATGCCTTTTCAGAAAGGCAAGACAGGAATTACTTTGATCAGAGTAGAAATCCATTAAGAGCCACATCCTGTAGAGCAAGTGGCCAAGATGATGTTTCCAAGACAAGATTAACAGCACTACAAGCAGGCAAATGTGGGATATTCCAGCCTCTCCTCTAAGTACTATTGCAGAGCCGGATAAATACAAATCACAAGGCATAGCTTGTTCAGATGCATCTGTTATAATCAAAGAAATCTTCCAATAAAAACACACCAGACAGACTTGGAAGGAATCCACCACTGTCCCCCACTTTGGGGCAATTTGCTAGGAAGGCCAGCTTGATCAGTGGGCACTGCTCCCTGTGCAGCTACGCAGTGGTGCCAACACTCACTCACTGATGGCACAGGCAACAACACTAACTCTCAATTCACAGTGATTTACATAGTTTCATCTGGATTAAACTTTTGGTTTTCAAAAATCATTTCTTGTGAGCACAAAACATGTCATTTCACACAGTTTCAGCCTTACAAGCTCGGATGTTCTTGTCAAGGCTTCCAGATTGCCTTAAAATATTGTTCAATATTTTGCTTCAGTGACACATAGTAATGACTTCTGCTGCTTAATTACACTGCAAGGAAAAACGGTATTTCTTTCACTTTGATACTCCACTTCAAGTTTCTCAGCATATCTAACTTCACATCATTTTTCACAGCTTTTACAATACTGAAAAAACCAAACTCAATACTTCTTTCTGAAGCAGATGTGCATAACTACAGGTAGTCATGTTCTTCCAAAAACCACACTGCCATCCCCACATAAAGCTGCTTACATTTTGTTTGCTTTTTCAGGAGTTTCAAATTCTTTCCACAGACTGTCAACTTCTTGGAGCTTTTTCTCATTCAGAACCTGCAGGAAAAAAAAAAAACAACACACAACTGTATTTAGATCACCTTTGAACAATCTTCAGCCTTCATTCAGTAGAGAAGACCTGAAACAGATTTAGAGCGTATCCAATCCCTCTGCAGCGCTTAACACTGATCCTGTCACTTAATTCAATCTCAGTGACCTACAGTTTCATCAATCTCTCTCAGCAGCTTTACCCTACCAACAGACAGACAATAGCAGAGGGTGTTTACTTTCATCTGAATTAAAGAAGTTCCTCAATAATGGCTGGGTCTTCCTGAACCTGCAAAATCGTCTTCTTGTTTATCAAAACTGGGCTTGCTCCACCTCCTCTACCAGACTCTTTCAGAACCCAGTGACCCAAAACCAAACCTGCCACCACTTTGGAAAAATAAAACATGTCTGGGACCCCTAACAGGAAGGACTCATCCCCCTAGTTATTTTCATTAATTCATTAATTACCACAGCTTGGTAATCAACTGGGCAGGCAGCAATGGCTTAATCCCATCTCTGAACACAGGAGATCCTCCTCAGCTTTTAAACAGCACAAGATTTACAATTACAGCCCTAGAGCCTATATACATTTCACAAAATGTGGAGTGCACTGCAAATTCCTAGAAAACTGCTCAGGGGATCGGTCAAGATCTTTACACCTACTATAAAATCTTGTAGTTTTGTCCCCAAATTGCAAGTGCAACACAATTGCAATTTAACTCAGTGCAGAAATCATTTTCCTGGTATTATGAATTTTGCTCCCTTGTGGATTTTTAAACTCTGGTTGAAGGAGCTTGTCTTTTTTTAAATTCAATTAGTAGCTGAGCAAATAAACATAGTAATTATTTTCCCCCATAACTCTCAGGCACAAAAAAACCTCAGAGCAACTCTTACTTTCCTCAGCTTGCTGATTCTTTCCTCCAGTTCAGGCCTACGGAATTTGCAGCCTCTATAAAGAGACATGGGTGCATAGAGAAAAATAAAGAATAAAGCTGCTAAATCAAGACTGTCAGCAGAAAATAGAATATGGATATTTTGTGTCATTCAAGATAGTAAGACTCCTTGGAGAAAGTCCTCCAAGATCTAGAACATGGCTATATCCCATTTGCCCTTACTATGTGCTCCTCTGACGGGAGAAACACCTACAAGGGAGTACCCGAGAGCTACACACAGCTTGCAGAAGACAGTGATTCTTCATCACCAAGGCATAAAGGCAGAGCACAGTTATGCTGGCAACAAACATTTGCGGTCCTTGCTGAAAAGGGAAGTGGGTGACCGTGACCTGTCCCCAAAGTTCAGAAAAACAAATTCTCTCTAACCCTCAAGTAACGAAAAAACAGACAAAAAACCACCCCAAACCCCCAGCAGTGACGAACTTCAGAAACTCTGGGAAGCTAAACTCTGCAGAGAACATTTTAATACCAAAGCTTGCCTCAAAACATATACTATAATAAAATACCACTTCTACTCATTGCCAGCAGACAGCTTTCACCTCTCCCCCAGCCGCTCTGTGCATCCATCCCAGTCAGACGCCCCCAGCTGCTCACACCTGCAGCACAACACTGCAGCACAGACCTCTTGGCACTTCTCTTTAAGTCCCTCCTCCTCCCTTTCCTTTATGCCTACTCTGCCGTCAAAAATTGAAATACTGGTTATTTTCAGGCCCTCCTGGCTCCTGTGAAAGGTTAAAAGGCCTTGGCTCACTGCACAAGAAGTCTGAGCCTACTCAAGGACTAATTTTTTTATTTTTAGTAACTCTGAAGGTGCAGGATACTACTCTGTGTGAACATCCAGTTGAGCAAAACCTTCAGGGAGACTGCTGCACGTGTGTCAGTTCCCCAGGTGTAAGTGCTGGGAAGGGGGACAGACCAGAAGCTATCTGCGTTTAGAAGTATTTCTGGCTTCCTCCTAAGGCTTATGTGTTAAAATGCTCCTTGCTTGAGTTGCACAGCTCGTCTGCAACGAGGAGGAAAGGTTTCAGGGCAGATGAAGTAAACACAGTGCTCTATAGAGCACCACAAAGGGTGTAGTTCTGCCGCAGGCTAGAGCGAAAGAAACCAGAGCTTTGCTCTCTTTGCGCCCTCACTTGTGTTCACACAAGCTAAACCCAGAAAAGGACCGAGCTGGCGGTGAAAAAGTACAAATGTGATGATCCAGCTGTGGAGCCGCAGACCCGCCAGGGCACGCTGCCCGTCTCCAACGCGCCCCCTCCCGCATCCACGAGGTTCTGCTGGAACATGAGCCACGAGGGCACAGCCAGTGAGAAAGTGGTCAACACGCCCACCCCGGGGCGCCACCAGAGACGCTGAAAGGGGCACGGCCAGGGGGGCACACATCCCTCCCGCACCCACCCCGGCGGGGGCACACGGGCGCCGCGGGTGCGCTCGGCAGGGCCACCGAGGAGCCCCCCTTCCTCTCGCCATCCCGCGCCCCCCGCCCGCAGACCCGCCCGTCGCGGGGGCTCCCTGTCCCTCCCTCCCTCCCCTGGCCCGTGTCTCCCCGTAATTCCCGGCGCAGGCCCGGCGCGCTGCCCTCCGCCCTCCTTCCCTCCCTCCCGCTTCTCCGCAGGACGGCGGGCGCTCCCCGCGCTGGGACGCGCCAGGCGGGCCGGTGGGCAGACGCCGCGCTCCCGCTCCCGGCGCTCACCTTGAAGATGGCGTATCCCGCCGCCGTCTCGAACAGCACGAGCATCGCGGCGGCCGCGCGGGAGCCCCCGGTCAAGCACGCGCGCGCCGCGGAGGGGAAGCGGAAGCGGCGGCGGCGGAACGGGAAATGAGCGCGCGCGGGGAGGGGCAGCGGCGGGGCCGCCCTTTCGCTGGCGGGACACGTGGCGAGCGGCGAGACTGCGCATGCGCCGCCGCCCCCGCGCCCCGCCCGCCCGCCGCCAGCCCCCCCCCGCGCAGGTTGGAGCCCCCTGACGGACAGACAGGGAACTGCAGCCGCCCGGGGCCGTGCCCCGTGTCCCTCTGCACGCCCCTGCGGCCACAGCCGAGCACCAGCCGGCGCCTCCCAGGGGCGCCTCGATGCCGCTGTGCCAGCAAACAGTGCCCTGGGACCCGGGGGCCCGCTTCCCGAGTGGGTCCCGGAGCAGGTGTGAGCTGATAGCCCCGCGGTGCCCCCGAGCTGTGCTGGGGCGCCGCAGCCACACCGCCTGTGGTGTCGGGGTTCAGCCACTTCAGTCCAGGGCGCTCCCGGCCCCCCATACGCAGCGGGGAGCGCCTCCCAATGCCCGCTCCCAAGGCTTGGTCTGCAGATCCTCACGCAGATCCAGTTCATAAAACATTTGTTGTGACCAAGCGCGACCACGTGCGTATAAAACCTTTGCATCTCCGACAGAGAAGTACCACATTATATGCATATAAAACACGCACTTTAAACGCTGCTTGTTTCCCCACGCTACTGCGGCGTCCCCGGGACGGGGGCAGAGCCCGGGGGAAGCTGGAGCGGCCCTTTGAGCCCCCTCCGGTCCCTGGCTCGGCGGTCTGTGCTCTGCGGTCCCTGAGTGACCTACTTGTGCCCGGGCCCCGCTGAGGGACAGCAGCTGCGAGCTGGCGGGAGGCGGGCGGGAAGCGCCGCTCCTCGCCCTTAGAAATTCCCGCTTACTGCACATGGAGGGTTATCTGTCCTGAAAACAAAGGCAGAGATTTTTCCTGCCCGCAGGAAAAGAGGCTCCGAGCAACGCCGGGGCTTGATTTATATCAGACATTCATTGCTGGATTTTATGCAACCATCCGTATGAGTCAGCACGCCTTTGTTTCCTCCGTGTGTAAGGAGTGTGCTGAAAAGCCAATAGTCAGAAATCTGGGGACTCGCATAATTCTGAAGATTATTTTATTTTTTAAAGGAAAACCTTTGGTGCTTTACATAATGTAATCAATTTTTTAAAAATCCCTAAACCAGTAATAGTGCCAAAGAAATTAGGTTCAACTAGACAAAGAATTTCCAGGTTCCACTGAGTTTTAAAGTACTGTTTCTGGTGCTGCTGGCTCAGGGCAATACTACTATTATGTAAGAGTAAATGTTATGTAGCTGTCTGCCTTAGAACACTGCATTGATCCTGTTTGCTAGCACAGGCAAACAAGTTGGCTTTATGAAATTGGAGATCATTCTCAGGTTAAAGTCTGATTTTATAAGAATCTGGTTTTGATGGACTGAAGAAGCTTTGCACAGACCATATGAGTGGGCCAATAGTTTTTAGAAAACCACTAATAGCTCCTGGCCCCTAAACTATATACACAGCTTTGGAGAAATTAGCAGCAATTTGAAGGAACACAGGTGAACTTCATTGACTTCAGGTGACTGACGTTATGTGCACATGGTGAAATAAGAGACAAAATAAAACACCTGAGAATGGAGTGAGGTTATTAGGGCAAGTGGCCTTGCTGGTTCATGCAAATGCGAGGCTGACTCTGGGGTTTTGTGGAGAGAAGCTTGTGTGAGCATATTTTATATTTTTAAAACAGCAATTTTTTGTTTGTGTTTTCAGTTTAAGTATGTTCTGTGGTGAGTTTGGGCTGTTGAAGAAAAGTGTGAGTTTTGCTGATGTACATCCATAGTCCTTATGGGCTGAACAGAGACTAAATTTGCAGATCCTGTACAGATCTATGTTGTAGCCTGAAGAGGTAATGCATCCCCAACTGAGTAAAAGGGAGTCAAGAGAGATGGTGTTAGTCAGTGTGTGTGCAGATAAGCATATTTTAAGATTATGCTTTTATGGCTGTCTATAGGGATAGATAACTGCACTCTGACTTATGTCAGTGTTAGCTTTTATTGTGGGATTACATGGAAAAATTGGGTTTGTGCCAGTGTCTGAGACTTTGGCCTTATCACTGTAAGGCTATTCTCCCTGTTTAAAGCTGCTATAATTTCTGAAAAGCAGTGATGTTCAGGACAGAGTAAGTATTTGCTATTTTCTATTCTGTTAGTATCGTGTGTTCCTGTGAAGCCTTTGAATGGCTTATTTTGGTGCTTTGTTTAGAGTTATCAAGCTCATAATGAGCTCTTACTGTGAGCTTGGCACAGTGTGAACATATTTGGATTCCCTGCCTGCTAGGTCTTGCCTAAGAAAGATCATCTTCATTCTGTAGCTCTGTAGAGCATGTGTTTTGGTTCTCTTTATTTATTTTTTTGCCTCCCCTGTTAATTCTGAATTGTTTTAACAGTTGTGATTAAAACTAACGTCCATGAGTCTAGATACTGAGCGTTTCACTGGTGAGTAAAAGTGCATCCCTTGGTGTAGCTGTGTTTGGAACTCTGCATTCAGTTAGTGAAATGCAGCAATGCAGGCACAGAGTGCAGCTGCTTTGGTGTTTGGTGTTTTTACAAAAGAACATGGCACACAGAGCATTGAAATGCTTGTGCTGATGAATGTGCTCTGCCCAGAGCATTTTCTTACCCTTTCCCAAAGGTAGCTGGTAAAGTTAAAACCCCATTTAGTAGCATCGCGATAATAATCTCCTGTTTCAGTGGAGCTAACTTCTCTTGATCCATTTATTTTAGATTCATGTTATTTTCACAGTTCTCACGTGTGGCTTTTTTTCTAGCTGGCCATTAGATCTAAGCATGTGCCTATTCCAGCAGCAATGCCATGAAGGCGTTGCATTAGTTGTTGTGAAGGGGACATTACTACTACGTGCTATAGTCCAAGCAGCTTGCAGTCTACATGTAATCTGTTTAGGTGCAGTTGTTGCTTCTTGTGCAGACCTCTAAACAGCTGTGCTGTGCTCATGTAAAGCAGGACACCTGTTCTGTGCCAGTGGGGTTTATCACTGTAAGTTTGTACAAATGCAACTTCCTGGGTGCAGATTTGCTTAATACGTGCAGATCCTATTGCTTGCATGGTTGTGATGATTAAAAAAAAAAAAAAAGCAACCTGTGCCTAAATAGATAAATGAGTCTTGCTGTGAAATATTCTCTCTCGGTAAAAACCTTAGCAAGGTATTAGAGGTAGGTGTAACGACAGGGACTTTTTCTCCAAGATCTGCTGTTATGGGAAGGGTTATGTGACTTCACAGAATCACAGCATCACAAACTGTTAGGGTTCGAAGGGTCCTTTGGAGATTTAGTCCAATCCCCATGCCAAGGCAGGGTCACCTGGAGCAGCTGGCACAAGAATGCATCCACATGTGTTTGGAACATCTCTGGAGAGGGAGAGTCCACAACCTCTATAGGCAGCCTGTTCCAGTTCTCTGCCACCCTCAGCGCAAAGAAGTTCTTCCTCATGTTGAGGCAAAACTTCTTGTGTGTTAGTTTAAGTTTATGTCCATTGCTCCTTGACTTGTCACTGGGCACCATCCTCTTGGCACCCGCCTTTGAGGTATTTATATTATGAATATAAATATATTAATGAATCCCCTTTCCGTCTTCTTCAGACTAAAGAGGTCCAGTTCCTGCAGTCTCCCCTCGTAAGAGAGATGCTCCAGACCCCTCATCATCTTTGCGGCCTGCCCTGGCCCAGCAGCCCCAACCGCCAGGCTGCCCCGGCGCGCGGCCTTTGGAACAACGGCGGCTCCTTCTCTCTGCGGGTCCCTTGGGAGAGCCGGGGTGCAGCGGCAACTCCGCACCGAGGGCAACGGAGGCCAGGCTCGGTCCCGGTCCTGGTCCCGGGCGGAGCCCGAGCGGGAAGTGAGCTCAGGCGCACAGGAAATCCCGCCCCGCCGCGGCCCTGTGTTTGCGCTGCGGGCAGAGAAAGGAGCGGAGCGCCTGCAGCGGCCCAGCCGAGCCTGCCGCACGACACGGGGCCGAGCCATGTCTGACCAGGTACGGGCGGCTGCCCCTGCCACAGGGGGACCGCACGGCGGGCGACGGCGGCCCCGCAGCTCCGGGGGCGCGGGAGGAGCTGCCCGCGGCCCCCACCCTCTCTGCGGCCGCGGGGCAGCCCCTGTTCGGGGCAAACGGGGCCGCGGCCGCCCGGGGGCCGCCGGGGGGAGCGTTCCCCTGGAGAGAGTGTGTGTGCGCGTGGATGCCGATCTCCGACCTCGGGCAAACTCAGCCTCCCCTTCCCCTTGATTTTAATCCCGCTTTCCCCTTCCCTCGGGCTGTTTCGCGAGCAGCACGGGGCGGGCTCCAGGCGGGGACACTCGGGGGCCGGGGCGGTGTCCGGCCGGAGCGGGATCGCCGCCGGGGCAGCCCCGGCCCGGGGAACCCGGGAGTACACCGAGGGGTGAGCCGTGTTGCACAACAGTTGTTTCCTTTCGTTTCCCATTTCCCGGGTTGTGGTAGGATGCCCTCCCCCCGGAGCGGGCTTTGTGCGGGTTAGGCTAAGCTTGTCAGGTCCTCTGTTCGCCCTAGGAATGCGGGGGGGGGGGGGGGGGAAACCAGGCATTCTTAGCTGAGCGCTGCTTGCCTGTATTAAGTACTCCGTCCTTCACCAAGGCTCTGTCCTGCCTTCTCTCCATGTACATCGTTCTGTCCCTGTCGATTCCGTCTTCCCAGTCGTGGACTTAAATAGTTACCTGTACCGCAAGTTCCTGGCTTGCTCGGCCTGGCTTACAACTATTGCTTTAGGCTATATGACCTGCTGGTGGAAAGTTAAAACAGCGTTCCGGTTTTAATTTGTATTCTGTTTTGCCTTATTTTTTGTATTGCCGTCATAGGGCAGTGTTTTCTAACTTTGTTATAATGCTAAGGCTTTGGAAAAATCCATGTCAGTACTCACAAATGTTTCTTGTAGTGCTGTGAAGTCAAGAATAATAATAGAGCCAGCCAGGAAATCAAAAGTACCCAGAGAGAAGGCTAAGCTTAGTGTGTACTGTGTCTGCTTTGAGGAACAGCCTCGGTACGTTTTGACCGGTGAATACAAACCAGAGCTGTATGTGCTGATGGTCTTCCTCCCCGCCCCCGGCTTGGAAGCACAATGCAGCTGAGGATGGTGCTGCTGTCTGTGGCTGTGCCTGGGAGAGGGCAGCTGGGAGCACAGCGATGGCTGGCTCCCAGTAGGACACGTTTCTGCTGTAGTAAAATACACGAAAGTGACTGCATGTAAAAACATGCAAAAACAAACGAACAAAAAAAACAAAACAAAAAACCCCCAAACCAGGCAAATTCTGAACTACGTTTTTTAGACAGATGTTCACGTGACCTGCTCTGTAGCTGTCTGCATGTGTGAACCAAGGCATGTTTTAACACATAGCAGCTCTCACTAGGTAATTCCTTCTCCTGGCAAATTCTGCTAAAACACATACATATTTTTCTCTGAGACTGCTTGAAGTATGTAAAATTCCACGTGTGTCATAAGTTTTGTGGATACATGTTTTAAAGGTCCGTGAATAAGGGCCCTGCTGTTTGTTTTTCATAGATAAGCAAAACATGGTTAGGTGTTGTGTCATTCACCTCTGGGGGGACTGTGCAACAAGAGCTAAACAGATCCTTAAGTAATAGTATGATGTACGGTTATGAGCACTGTAAATCTCATTCCTCTGTTTATCAATCCTACAGGAATAACTGGATTACCCAAAATTGTGGCTTCCTTACAGTGTCTTTCTTTTTGGCCCTGGAACTAAGTTTAGAGGGCACCATTTGTCACCACTTATGATAGTTTTGGCTTGTGTTTATACTAAAAGAAGTATACTTGACTTAGTTACTTTATTTCCAATGGGAAATTGACTTTTATGATAAGTAAAAATGCTTGCAAAAAGGACAGACTTGGAAAAAAAAAACCCCCAGCATATGGCTGCTTAGTGGGATCTAAGCAAAACAAAAAAAAATTGTTTTTTCCTCTCCCTTCAAGAGTCTTAACCTGGTTTTAGTTTCATTGAATCTAAATCCTGTCATTTTTATCTGTTCGTGTACTATTAATAAAGAATGCTATAGTTTGATTGTGTTTTTCCACTCCTATAAAAAAAAGTAAGAGTTTACTTGCTCAGTTAGGAAGTATGTTGTAGTCTATTCCTCCAGTCATTTTGTTTTTGTTAATTTTTCTTTAAAATGCTGAGCATAGGGGGGTTTTTTTCAGGCTTGAAATTTGAGCACTTTTGAAAATTGGAGGAGGAAGCTTGAAATATATTAACTTACAGTGTTTGTTTTGTGGTTTTGTTAGTTGCAATAGCAATACCAGGGTTTCATCCCAGAAACTTTGTGTGCTCTTTGGGGTCATGAATTAGTGTTGGTATACATATATATGTGAGGCAGTACTGGAATCCTTATTTTGTGCTGTTAAGGAAAATTGTGGAATGAACCCTTTAAAACTTCAAGCATCTAATGAAAGTTGAAGTTGGAGCACTGTGGCATTTCTGGTCCATTTGTATGGTGGTCTTTTCTCATGTACTGTTTCATGAGGTGTCCTAAGCACCAGTTCCTTTCACAGGGCAAGTAGAAGTCTGGAGGCTTGTTTGCAAATTGCTGAATCAGGATTTTAACGACTTCTTGGAGTTTAGCAACTTTGCAATCTCCTTGCTTTCTTTGTTCTTTAGTGTTTTTGTGTTACCTTTACTGTTGAATGGCAGTGTAGTTCACTGACAAACTGCAGAGAGCTGTTTCAGACTTGCTGGGTCTTGTGTTCTGATTTAAAATATTTTTCTCCTATTTTAAGCTTGAGTTATTGGCACTGTCAGCATTGATTTGATATTATTTCTCTTTTCCTAAAGTTACAGCTCTCTTTGCACTTATTTGGTGAGCGAGAGGTTGCTGGGGCTTTAAATGAGCATCTTTATGGCTTGAAAACTCCAATTCCCTCTGTTTGCTGCTTCCCCTGTTTGTTTTTAGTACTACAACCCTCTTTCCTTGAGGGTAGGAATCAAACATGAATCAAAGTTTCCCACTCCTATTGGCCAGAGGCACTGTCACAGTAGCGATGATAATTAGTAATACCTTGTGCAGGGTGATTTGGTTTGGAAATCTAAGTAGGTAGATCTGTTACAATGCACAGAATTATATAACCATTACAAATACCTCTACTGCTGGGGTAATGCAATTTGTAAGGTAAACTTAGACAGTGAATGACCTGAGACATGTCAGGAATGTGAAAGGAACAGTGTGTTCTTACAAATTCTGTCAGTGATAGTGAAACAGGAGCTAGTTTCGAAGTTACAGATTTCAGATCTGTAGAGATTTGAATCTCATTCTGATTCCTAGAGGTTAGTAATCCTCTAATTAAAAATGCTGTTTGTGTAAATTATCAGAAAAAGTTGCAGGTTCTTGTTTTTGTTTCTTTCTAGTCAGGAATGGAAACCATTGTATTTCTATTCCTGCAAATAGTCTCATGAGCTTAGAGTCCAGGTATGTTAGAAAGGCAAAACTTCGGTGGGGAACACGGTTGATGTGACTGTGTTACCCATGAAGACTCCTTTCATGCTTCAGAAGTGACTTGCTTGAAGACTAGTGTCTAGTTTCTTGGCAGCTCAGGTTCAGATTCTGGGTTTGAGATTGAAGGATGATAAATCAGTCCCAGCAGTTCGGGTTGTGCCCAGGTAGGTATTTAAAAAAAGAAAAGTTGTTCAAACCAGGCGGAGTCTCTGGCTCATACTTTTTGTCCTTGCAGAAATCGCATTGATCTGGGTTGAGACATTGAGTCAAAATGATACAAAGAGCACTTCCTGTTGTTCTTTACCCCAGACTGAGACTGGTACAGATGGGAAAGGTGTTTGCAGAATTGCCCTGTGGTCATCCCCGAACTCTTAACATTCAAAGAAGTTGTGCATGTTTAACCTCTTTAAGGAGAAAAAAAACCCCAAACCTTAAAAAGGCTTGTCTGCCATTTTAATCTGGAGATAGAGATCTATCTGGATGGACTTAATAGAGGATGTTAGTATCTGTTTGTGGCACTTGATTGTAAAGTTCAAGTCTAACCATACAAGAGATATTTCTGTTTACTTGGCCAAAAGTCCCTTTAGGGCTGGGAAAAAGCCTGTGGTAGGCACATGTACGTATTTTGGTTATTTTAACTACTATGTTAAGCGATAAAGTATGAAAGGAAGATTTGAAACACAATTAGCAGGGTATCCACACTTCTGACTACTTGGGAACAATTTTTCATTGAGCACCATCTAGACCTGAGGCAGTGTCTGTGTAAAATCCTTTTATGCTGCAGTGAGACATAACTAAAGGCCTGACCCAGAATACGTAGTGACAGGCAAGGAATGGGGTTAATAGTACCTGATCTCTCACTTGTTTTATCTATCAACTGCTAACATGAAAACTTTGATGTCTTTATCTCATGTCTTAGAGTGCATAACGCTTCCCTTTTGATGAGACTTAATGCTCAAGTTGTTGAATCAAACTTGTCTGTACAGTTAATTCTTATCCTGCAAAGATATCAAAACACTATAGTTCTTGGAACTGCAACTTCTAAAACTTTTAAGAATTGTGGTCTTAAAACAAACATGCTAGAAGGAAGCTGTTGCTTGATGATGTTTTGTTGTCATAGAAAAGAAGGTGGCTGACCATCCTTTTGAAATAGATAATAAATAGTGCAATAGATTTTGATGCAGTAGATTGAAAAATGCATACATGGGTCACTCTTAAGTGGATAGGGTGTCACAAGTGCTTTCTGTTTACTCTCTTCACAGTGTTCTTTTTTCTGTCAAATATCTGAGCCTCTTAGTACACTTCCTGTGTTTCTTTTCTGGTTTGTTTGTTGTCCAAGACTTTGTGATATAGAATAATACATAATAATAACAATAAATAAAATAATACATTTTTGTGCGTCATTTATTTCCAAATGATTCTTTTCTCTTGCCATCTTTACAGTGTTTCTCATCTGTCATTAATTAAGCTTTTCACAGGCAGACAGACAACCTTTCATAATATTGAAAGGTTACTGTTATCTTCATACACACAGAGAAAGAAATAAAATACCTTGAGTAGTCTGATGTCATACAATAAAAAGGATGACAGCTGCCATACTGTCCATTGAAAATAATAAAGTGTTGAACTGATCGTGGTTTTTTATGTTGCAGGAAGCAAAACCTTCAGCTGAGGACTTAGGAGATAAGAAAGAAGGGGAGTACATCAAACTCAAAGTCATTGGGCAGGTGAGTTTTTACATAATTGCTTGTTGACACTTGGGGAGGTGTGAGTTTTTGTAGGGTAGAAGTGACCAAATGAAAGTTTATACTCTCAGTTCTCAGTTTATACTCTCAGTGTGGATCCTCCCCTGCCATAAACTACTTCGACAGCCAGTGATGTGTATTAGTATGCTCTGGTGTGGGGTTTTCTGATGCATTGAGGGATTATGTTATCTGAGGATAGGAATGAAATAAGTGGCAAAACTGATAAATTCAGGTCTCCAGAGTTGATGAAGTACACTAGGCATGAAGTCAGCTTTCTTGGAGGGAGATAGGAAAAGGATTCTGTTGACTGGTGTGTTGATAGATGTGAATGGTGGATTATAAGTCTGTATTCAAGCTGTGTTGGAATGTGACTGTTGAGATTTTTCTTGAACAGAAGTCCTTCTGTGCAAAGAACCCCTCTCTCAGATGACTTAACTAGGATTGTTTGTTGGAGTAGTATTGTTTGCTGCTGTTGGGTGGAGACGGATGACTTAAAGTAGGACTAACAGAAACTACCCTACCTCTTGCTGGCTTAATCAGCAATGATGAGAACACATTCAAAAGCTCAAAGTTACCCACATGAACCTCTTGCAGTCTGTTTTACCTCTGTAGCCATTTTGACAGTTGTAGCTACTCGTATCTTATGGCTGGTAGGAAGGACTACAGAATAATGAGTCCTAAGATTTCTCCTCAGGTTAGTGTTGTGTTGCCAAGTCTTCCTGTATCCTGACTTCTAGATAATTACTCTAATTGAACAATGTTTTGAAGTGCAAGCTTTAACTTGCCTCTTTAGGAATCTCAGAGCAGAAGTCCCCTGCATATGTATGTTTGTATTTCATAAGTGCATCAGCTGGGTAAAGATGGAAGCACAGACTGAACCATGTATGGGTTTTAGTACTTTTAAATCCAAAACCTCTATATTGAGCCTAAGGCTATACTATGCCATCTGTTCTTTAAAAAAGAGCTTCCTGTGGAAGTACATGATGAATTTAGTGACTGATACATCATCCTGGAGGTTCATGTTATGATGCACCAAGGTATGCATGGTGATAGTTAAACTGCATTCCATGTTAGTTTTATGTAAATTTTCCTTAATGAAAGACTTAAAAATAACAAAGTTTGCATTTACTACAAGGAGAGTTAATTTTTTCCTTTTCTGCTCTTAGGACAGCAGTGAAATTCACTTCAAGGTGAAAATGACAACACACCTCAAGAAACTCAAAGAATCATACTGTCAAAGACAGGTTTGTGAAATGACCCTGCCTTTAAAAAAATAAAAACCCAAAGCACTTCTCTCACTGTTCTTTCAAATAAAGACTTTCGAGGTATCTGGCAGTACTAATATAATGGATCTCCTAAATTTCTTTTGACAAGTAAAGGTATTCCTATGTAAGACCCTTGTGAAGTTTGAAGTAAGTTAAAATTACTGTTTGAAAATATGTAGTGGCTGCTCGGAAGACATAGAATTAGTTTTAAAATGTTTTTAAAATGCTTAAAATGCATTTATAGTTGCTGTAAGATCTTTTGTTTGTAAGTAAAATTCCCTTAAAGCTGTAGAATGCTGCAGTTTAGGATGAGAGCAGTCTTAGGCATTGTTACAGCTGTTAATATGGTAATCAAGTAACACCAGTTATTGTGCCCTAAGTTAAAGCTAAATCTGCAATATTAATTGTGGGTGTAGGTAAATAGTAATAACTGTGACAGAGCAAAAATATATCTTCACTTGCAGGTTCTGTGGCAGATATTGTGGATTCACAGCTGCTATTTTCAGAAGCCTTGGCCTAGTTTGCCCTCAGCTTTGGGGATAGATGCCTTATGTGGCCTTTTCTTCGATAAGTGTGTTGGAGTTCATTTCAGGAGATATAAGTAATAATACTTTGGGTTTTTTTTTCTTAATACTTAAAGATGAGTTGAACTTGTCATTGAAGAGTTCTTTTGTCGAATGTGTTCTTTTTTGCTACTTTCTGGAGTAGGAGGAAAGAAAAGATCAAACACCAGATATGTTTATAGCCAAATCCAAGTGATTAAAATTGTGATTCATTTGGAAAACCTGAAATTTTAAAATAAATTTAAAATGAAATAATTCATGCAGCAGTCTTGTTGACTAATGAAAATGCATGTGTAGAATTTGTTTTTAAGAAAAAAATAATTGTTTGAATGAACACAGCTATATCTCCTGGGCTGAATTCTGGAGGGTCTGTGATTGCCTCCATCAGCAGTCAGTGCAGTTTTTGATGTCAAGTACCCTTTCTCTAGTTGAGGGACCATGAACACTTCTTCCAAGTTGGCCAGAGGGATTGTTTAAACAATGTGAAGATCTGTCCTTTCCTGTGAAATTTGTCTGCCTAGTTATTTGCAAGCAATGTTTGAGATCTGATTGATGCACAAATTGTGTCGTATTTCACTTGCATTTGTTTTGCTCGTACCTTGTAAGACAAGGAAAAGATGAGGTGTTTGCCTTACCTATTGAGGTGAAGTATGATGTTCTGCTGGAACATGGGCACACTGTGCAGCAGACATACTGCAACTTTATGTACCTTTGGGATGCTCCTTTCTCATTGTTTGAAAGCTGTTCCTTTTTCTCCCCCCTCAGCTCTTTTTCTTGTCCCCAGTGCAGAGCTTTTGCAAAATGTGGTAGTGGTAAATGTTGCTGTCCCTTCCTGTAGCCATAGAAGATTGGGAATGCAAGGGTAGGAGTTTGTGAAGTAAACATCATGTTCCTCCTGCTGTTTTAGGATCTTTATTAAGACTGATACACAGATCAGAAAAAGACAAGACTTCCATGTGTAATGTCTTGGGAGGGAGGGTATAGTCAATACGTTATAAATAAAGACAAGGGAAAAAAGCTAAGGAAACTTCCCAGTCATTGAGCTAGAACTCCAGTGAGACTCTGGAATAAACATGCATTTTAGCACTCTCATGCTTTTTGAGTCACTTCTTTGTCGTCTACACGAGTGCAACAGAATAGCTGAGCTCCCTGTGTAACAGGAACTAACACTTTATTTTTTGACTTCAATGTGGGGTTTTTTCAATTTAAAATGCTTTTCTTGTAAACACATACAAGTTTCAGTAAGTTGGCTTTTTTTCTTGTACATCTGTTTTGTTTTGTTTTTTTTAGGGTGTTCCAATGAATTCACTCAGGTTCCTCTTCGAGGGTCAGAGAATTACTGATAATCATACCCCCAAGGAGGTGAGTTTCTTTAGTGTGATATAATTCACTGGACAAACTAAATACTGACTTGGCTAGTTTCTCTGTTCTGCTAGACTGTTAACCAGAATGAAGATTTTTCTTTACATACAGCCAACTTATCGGACTGTATTTAGTCAAATAGAGTCTGACTGTATTTCGCTAATTAGGATCTTTAGTAAGGCCCACAGGCAGTTCAGAAAGAGACTTCATGTTAATGCCTCAGAAGGGAGGGAATAGTCACTGCCTGCTGGTGGAGGGGAAAAAAAACCTGAAGGGAGCTTGACAGTTGTTAAGCTTGAACTTCAGTGTGACTTTGTAATAAATATGTATTTAGTTCACATTTACTAGATCAAAGTGTAAATAAACAGAAAACAACTACTTCTGTTCAGTGACTTCCACCAATTGTTGTGACAAAGCAGGAAGAAACCCTCATAATAATGGCCTGAAAAATCAAACCAACTTGTTGACTGTGAAATGGAGCAAGTTGCTCTCTGAGAGAAGAGCTGTAAACAGGCTTTGAGTTCCAAGCTGTAGGTGTTGACTGTATTGTAAGCGAGTGGTGTGCTATGTATAATGCACGTGGCTGTACAGCTGGTGCATTTAGTAAGATGTTCCCCCTAAACAAGGGGTTTAGAGAAAGGTAAAGCTAGTGACTTCCAGCCTGGTGTATGCTGCTCCACAACTGGGCTTAGACTTCACTATAAGGCTTTTGCTTTGACTCAGATATCTAAGTCCTTATCTGAGGAAAAGGACTAAAAATCATGAATGTTGTCTAGTGCGATGGTGACTTTTTGCCCCTTTGAATTATGATGGGACAGAGGAGCAAAACACTGTATGAATTGTCTAGGACCTGCTCTGATTTCATCACACCAAATTTATAACAATTGTTTGCTGTTTTTCTCTGTTCTCACAGCTGGGGATGGAGGAGGAAGATGTGATTGAAGTTTATCAGGAACAGACGGGGGGTCACTCAACAGTTTAGATCCTTCTGTTTTTCTTCCCTCTTAATCCTTTTTTATTTTTAAATAATAGTTCTTTTGTAATGTGGTGTTCAACACTGAAACTGGCACCCCATCTCTGGGAGTTTACTTTCAAGCGTCTGGTATTTTGAATTCTCGTGCTCATTATACACTATTGTTTCTGTTTTCATTGTGCTGAACTTCTGTGATCCAGCTGCAACCTTGCTCTCCCTCTTCCCTTCTGCCCTCCCCTTTAGGAATACATGTACACACATGCATTTGTATGTTCACTAGGCTCGTGCATTTCAGGCACGAAGGCTGTAAGATCTGCCAGGTGGGCGAGTGTTCTTAATGACTTCCATATCTGCCCTGAAGTTTTGATGTGTGACTGTTTCACTCTTGGACTATAACTTTCAGTGCGAGATGAAGTTTTTCAGAGAACTAAACTGTGGAGAAATTGTGTATCCATAACTCAGAGCTATTTTGCTTAAATTGTGCTGATGGCCCAACAAAGAAGATTACCGAGTTGGAAATGGAAAACCGAGAACTGTTGTCATCTGTTCCTTGCTCCAGAGATGGCTTTGCTGAAGACATAAAATTGAAAACCCTAATGATTTTTAAATCTTACCAGAAGAGCCCAGAAGCATTTTAACTTCATATAGGAATTAGTACACGCAGGTATTCATGCAAGAATGTTCACAGCAGCCAACTGGTGTTACTTTGACACTCTTGTTTGTACCTTTTGGCCTGGGACGTGGGTTTTGAATGGACATTGTCTGTACCAGCTTCATTTAAAATAAACCAGAAAAACAATTTTATAAACAACTTGCATTTTCTTTTCAAATGTTTGGAAATGAGCAAAACCATAAAAAGTTATAATTAGAGCATGCTTTTCCAGTGACTGTAAGTTGAAGCCAGAAAAAAAAAATGTGCTCTGTAAATATACCTCATGAAAAAAATTTCTACTTGCCCTAGTAAAATACTTGATCTGCTTGTTTTGCAGGTGACTGCTAGTAGCTGTTTCTTTTCTTGGTAGAGAATATTCACATGCAGTTACATAGATCTGCACTTCATGCACAGAATTTAAACTGAAAATGAAACTTGGAAGGAAATAAAAGATGGTTTTAAATGTCTATATTTCGTATAATGTGGATGACATGGAACTGTCGTGATGGTTCATTGGGCATCGTTACGAGGGGCTACATGTTCTGGCGACTTGCAGGTTATAAATGGTCAGTTTGAGAACTTGTTACTGGATATGAAAGCTGAGATGGCAGGTTATGGGCAGAGTAGTGTGGAGAGAAGATTTCTGTACTCTCCCTGCTTCAGCTTTTTTGCAGATGAATAGGACTTGTTCAGTTTGGTAAATAAAGTTCACTGTGAATGCCAGCTTTAGTCAAAGACACATTTTAGTGCTGGCATACTTGGAAGAAATTGCAGATCTTGAATACTTTTATTATGGCATTTGCTGTAAAGCTAGAAATGGCATTTTCTTTCTTGCTTGTGGTTTGTGCCCTGTTTCTGATTTAGTAATACTTTTGTATACATAGTTACATTAAGCAATTTTTTTAAAGATTAAAATTTTTGTTTACAAAATATCAGAATATGGGGTTTTCTTAAAGTATTTTATGTAATTCAATTCTTAAGGGAAGAAGGATTGCTACTGTGATGTTGACCGTGGCTTCTTTGCACTCACCTCCAATTGCTTTTTTAGAATACCAAATATGTCTGCCTCAGAAAACCAGAAATAAAACAACCTTGTGATTATTACCAGATCATCTTTAATTTAAACTTGTATAATGCTCTTGTTTTTAGACAAGTTCCTATTATCCCTCTTCTGCAAACTAGGAATTGAGGTGCAGGGTGTGGTAGTTTACTGGGGTCTCTCTGGAAGCTGAAGGTGGAGCTGAGAACTGAATCCAGATCCCCGGGGTTTGATGCTGGTATTCTAGTTGCTGCCCTGACTATCTTTGCTTCTAGCTGTTCATTTTCCTCTTCCAAATCTGGTTTTATATGCTCATTTATATCAGCTTTCTACCTGAAGCACTGCATTTAGTTCTCTTGAGACTGTGGAGGAGGGTTTTCTGCAAAATGTGGCTTCAGTAGGATGAAGCTCAAGGCAAAGATTGCTTTTAGTTCTGTAACCTTGTCCTAAAATACATCTCTTTGTCACTGGTACCATATCCACTCTATAAACTGATTTGACCTCTTTCTCAGACTTGTTGTGAAGCCTCAAAGAGCCTCAACAGAGCTGCTGGTCTAAAGCCAAGTCTTTGCTGTTAGAACTTGACAGAAGAGTAATAATGGGAAAACTGTACTCTGCCTCAAAGATTAGTATTGAGAACTCAGTGTAAAATGAGAAGACACGAGCGCTACACAGAGGCACTGGTACCCTTTTTAAAGAACTAATTCTTGGAAATTATACATTGAAATAAACCCTGAATTTTGAAGTCAAGGAGTTAGACTTGAATTTTCTTGATTTCTCTGGAGGAACTAATCCTTTTCAATGAACTTCTTTCTGAAAAGCTGATCTGGAGTGGAAGGTTTAAAACAGTTGCAGCTTTGGAGGATATGACTCAAAGTAAGGTTGGTTTTCATATGCTGGAGCAAAAAAGGAAAGTCTTTTTTCCTCCTGCAATTTTTTTTTGCTTACCCGTGTATTAGAAGAAGGTTGGTTTTAAGGGCTTTAAAGAATGTGTTGGGGAAATAAAACCATCTTCACTGAGTCAGTTATGCAATAGAAGCTGAGAGCTAATACTTGCTTTATTTTGAATTGTGAGAATATATTTAGTATTCACTATGTTGATGTATAAAAGCTTTATTGATAAGCACATCACAAAACTATCAGTTTTAGCAGATTTTCTTAAAGCTGCTGTGTTTAAAGGATTTGTGTGTTCTCTTAAGTATGTGTCTACATGATCATCAATTTGACAATATAAGGTTTTTTTGAAGCCAAATGCATAAATGTTGGCAGGATTTGGACTTCAGTTAATGTGTCAGATAATGCTAAAACTTGAATTCTGCCACAAATTTTGACTAGCCATGTATTGTTTTAGAAACACTACAGTTGTTTACTAGTTTTTAGCTTTTCCTAATTTAAATGGAAATTATATTTAAGGATACAGTATTAAACTATCTGTGTTGACCTGTGCTGTACATCTTCTGTATGCACATTTAAATTCTTGCTGTTCAGGTAAATTTTCTTAAATGAGAAGATCAACTTTTGAGGCACTATACAGAGACCTGTAGGAATTGGGCAAGCTGGAAGTGGTATAAATGGGTTTTGTTTTGCCCTTAGAACTAGTAGTTAGTGCATACCTGATGAAGTTCAGCTTCAATTTAGAGACTGCAAAAATTGATTACTCTTTTCCCCAGGAAGAGTTAACTACAGGAACTGCAATATAAATTGAATCTATACATGTAACACTTTGTTAGATAATATTGGAGAACCAAAAAATGATGATAACCTAATTTTTAAGGAAGAAAAGTTCTTACCTTGCTACAGTTTCTCTGTAGTAATTTTATTGCTGAAACCACAATTAGCCTTTTCTTACAGTTGTACATTTGTTGCAATTTATTGTTTTGGAGGATTCCCCCAGAAGTCAGCACTGAGGTCTTCCTACCTTTTTGTAACCTGGTTATTTCATTGTTTCATCTCTTAACACAAAATAGACCAAAGAATCTGTGTTCTGGCACTTCAGGAGGTCTGTCTGGATTAATTTCTACTGGCTGATCAAACACGAGTCCTTTTACTTCCTATCAATGGGATGTATACATAGACTAGTGCTGCAGTCTAGGAAAATAAATTTGTGATTGAGTAGCTCTTGTGCCAAAAAGGAACATTGTTCCTCTCTTGAGCCAGGTTGGATCGTTAGATTTGACTGCAACTGAAAGAGCTCAGTGCAATGGCCCATTCCTAGCACCAGGCATTTATTTACTCTTTTATACTGTTTTCAGGTCTACCTTTTTTAGGCAGGTGAACATGAGCAAACACCTGTGGATGAGGAAGAAGTCTGATAGCTTCCATTAACCATGCTTCTTAGAACTGCAGAGGTGGTTGCAGATTTGTTCTTTGCCTGCAAACAGTGTTAATAAAGAGAATTGTGGACACAGGACAGAATTCCTCCTGCTGTTAGCAAGCTGGTGTATTGGTTTGATGACACCTACACAGCTCATTGCTGTGCCCTGGCAGTTTCTTTGGCTTTGCCACAGTGCATACGGTGCCTTCTGAGCCTTGGCAGGAGCCTGGGCTTCCCCTAGGAGTTGGCTTTGAGCAAGGGGAAGAAAATGTTGGCTTATGTAAATACCTTCTTGTGGGCCAGTATGTCCTTCTGTCACAACAGCACGAGCAGAGCAAGCAGGAGGTAGTAATTGCTTCTCAGCTGTAGTTATTACTTGGCCTTTTATCCCTGGTAGCACTCTGTGGCTCACAAATTGATTTAGGTTTCCATTAAGAAGGCCTGTTACGCTATTTCCAATGTTTTAATATGTGCTGTGCAGCCTCCCAGTTCCTGTGTTCCTAGGTGCTGGTAGGAATGAGCTCTGGAAGCATACTGTGGAGTCTGCACCCGTGGATCATGTGAAGGTAATCATAATTACAGGTGGGCAGGAAATCTTGTTGGGCTTCTTTCTGTAATGGAAATGGATGCTGTGAACTCTAAAATAGTTAAAGAATACAGATGTATGTGAATTGCTGATGGAATTCGGGGAAATATTGAAAAACTGGTTAAATAGCAGAAGAGCTGCATTGTGTCTTGGAGCTGGAACTGAAGGCAGCTTAACTAACTCCTGAGGGACTGATGCTGCTCTGCAATGGTAACTACATGGATAGAACTCCTGACTGCACAAGTATTTTTGTACAGGCTGCCACGAGGTGTAAAGATGTGTTATTAGTAAATTACTGAGGAAAGAAAGTTAGCTTTTATTATTAGCTACATACCTGATTAAAAGCTGTGCTTGTGTTTTGACTTCCTCTAGAGCTGGTCTAGCATCTTCCTCTTCATTTTCTCCTCAGCCTTATGTCTTGTCTTTTCTCAGTTTTTTCTTCATATTCCAGGTGTTCTATTGCCATGTCTCTCAGGTGCTGGCATTCCTCCTCTAACTACATTGCTCCTTCTTTCTGCATTTTTGTGCCTCTTAGAAACACCACAAGCAACTCTTAGCTGCTTACATACTCTCTATTTTTTCATCAGTTTCAGATAAAAATAAAATACTGTTATAGTATTGACATTTCAAGTATTTACTATTGTTTCACATGACTTTTTCTTAAATTGTAATTGGATTTTTTTAAGATCTGCTTGGCACCTAGGTTATCAAGAAGTTTCAAGTTTCTCTGCAACTATTTGTTGGAAATAGAATATCTTTTTTTAACTGTGTGGATACTGGGAGTTGGGTTTTCGGAGGAGAAAGCATCACGAAATGAAGAGATGTAGCACAAACATTGTTATTGCTAGCATCTTCATGGTTGCATCATAGCTAGGCTGTGGAATTTCTCTTTTTTTCAGGCTGCAGGGACTGTGGCAGAGAGGACTATTGTTACCATACCTGTTTAACTGAGGAGCAGCTGAGGTACTGTAAGTGTGGGACTTAGTGTCACGTGACTCTCAAGGCAGACACACGCAGGCTGTCTATGTCTTTACCAGAAATCATCCATTCTGAAGAATTATCTGCAACTAAAGTAAGCATTAGCCTTTCTACAGACCATCTGCTGCTCCATGTTCCTCTAACTGTTGCTTCTTCTGGAACTGCAGAAGCTTCCTGTGATAATCCTGCTGCTGCCAAATACGTTCTTGTGCTGTTTTCTCTAATTATGACTTCTTTGCTGCCACCTCCTCCTCATGGCACCTCCACTCTTCTTCTAGTTTCTGTTTCTGTAAACTAAAACGTAAATGATTATTAATTGCTATAGCAACGTTGGGTTTGCTGAGCATTCTTGCCAGAAGAGCAGATGCTGACCCAAGGAGCTAAGCAGATTGCCAAAGTGAAGGGGAGAGAACTGAGAATCAAGAGAGAATGGGTGCTGCTTAGTGATATTTAGCATATGTCTGGTTGGTTCTGCAAATAAATATTAAAGAAAAATATTGTCTACTTTCATGCTATCTGTAAGGGGGCTAAAGCCTGAATTATATCTTTCACATATATGCCTTTGAGAAGGACATAAGAAATACGGATACAGGTACCTGGCTTACATGAAACAGAGATGTGGAGGCAAGGGATAGAGGAGAGCAGTGGAACAGATAGGAAAGTTCAGAGAGTAGGAGCTGGAAGAAAAAATTGGAATGCATATTTGTGTAACAAGAACTCAAACCCCGAATGAGAAGCCAGGCTATACAACAAACAAGGAGGTAGTGGAATGCCTTGGCTGAGATTTGGGTGTAAACAGAATGGCAGTAAAATGGGCTATTTTTGCAAGAGGGTTCCACTGAGAGTAAAGAGAGTAAAAGAAAAGGAGGTTCATGAAGCAAAGGAATATTCTCCCTATTTTGTGAATAGGAAGTTAAGAAAAAAAATCAAAAAAAAAAGGTCATCTGCTTCGCTGAATGATGTTCAGGATGTTTTCCAAGCATCTTGGTGTTCTCAGTCCAGCAGTTGGACTTAAATACCTATTTGCTTTTCCTGAAAGAAAGTTAAGCAGGGCATGGCATTAATTTCGAAAAATGTTTTATAAGTCATATTTGTCATGTCTTTTCAACCATCTCTTAAAACATGCTACTTCTACTAATCAGGTTCCTAGGGATGCCTGTTTTCCTGGGTGTGTTCCAGCGTGTTCAGCCATTTTTAGGTAGGCTGCAGCTCCTCGAGACCACCCGAGGAGGTCGCTGTTCTCCCCGGGAAATGCCGCTCCAATGAAAAATTATCACATGGAAGCGAAGCAATGAGATGGTGTCAAATTATTGTTTTGTGTAAGCAGAGCATTTCAAAGGATGAATAGAAATGTGATAATTATATTGCACCAGAGCTTTATGGTTTCTGGTGCAATATACTTACAGGTTTCCCGGAGCTTTGCCTCAAGTATTTGGTGGGAGGGTTTTTTGTGGGGTTTGTTTTGGGTTTTTTTTCCCCCTAAAGCTATATCAGCAGTAGTAAAGAGCAAAAGTGCTATTAATGCCTTTTTTTTTTTTTTTTGTATTATCAAATGCTTGTACAGTTAACGGATAATCTCCATTGTTATGAGATCTTTATAACCATGTAGTTATAACCATGCTGAGGTTTTTGTCAGGGGAGATGCTCAGTAAGGGATTTAGTGCTTTATGAAAAGTGGGGAATATCATCTTCGTGAACTCACTGTAAGCTAGGTACAATTGGTTGAAAACCTGAATTTGTTTAATGACTTTGAATCACTGTTGATACTGATTTTTTTCATATTGAGAGACACTTGGAAAAATCAGAATTTAGATGAAAGTATTAGAAAAAATGAAGTTAAGTTAGTAGACATACACACAATACTAAACTTAGGAAAAATCTAGTATGCTGCTATGCACCTATTTCAGATTAAAAGATCTGTGATGTTATACTTTAGTTTAGAATTTGCCTGGCAGTGCTGGATCAGTTTGCTGGCTCCTTCACACGCTGTCTTGTTAGTCTTCTGTTATATTAGAAGATGTTTTGTTGTTATCTATGTTTCTTCATGCTGGAACATTGATAGGTTTGGATGCATGTGCATGGCCTGCAAAAGAAAAGCAAAGACTACAATAGTTCTGTCATGATTCCATTCAAATATTTCCTTCTCAAATGAGAACATTATCTTCACTAACCACATCTCTTCCATCTCCTCTGTTGTTCCTTTTCCAGATCTGCCTTCACTTTTTCCATTTGTTCCTACTTCTCTTTCCTTTTCCGTTTCTGCTCTTGTTCTTCTTCCTCCTCTTCACTTCTAATGTCACCTTTCTGCCTTTTCTGTTCTCTTTCCTGTGCAGATTTCTCATTTTGGCATTTTTCAGGAGGAATCAGAATGGGAATATAATTAATAATGAACTTAAATTTGACATTCAGTGAATGATTATTATTAACTGAGATTTAACATTTTTGAAACATGTATGCTTTACGTACTTAATAAATTTTGTGGGGCTTTTCCTCTTGCTGTAGCCAACGGTGCCTGTTTTTTCTATATAACATGTTTTACTATTTTTTCTTCCACTAGATACTTGCCTTTGTGATACTTGATTACTCTTACATTGATTTCCTAGTATTTAGTGTCCAAATATGTTGCTTCTTAAGCTGTATTCTTGAACCTCTGCCAAGTTTGTGTTTTTCCCTGTATTCTTTCTAAATGTTTTTAAAGCTGTAACAGGTGAGTGGGCAGACACAGGGGTTTCAGTCACAGAAAACAGGATGCTGAGGAAACAGGTATGGTCTAAAAAATCATAAAACTCTGGTAGCTGAACGGTCAGCTACAGAATAGTCACGGAGGTGAAACGGGAAGGCTTCGGACAGACCGTATTTCTCCAGTTGTAAGCCAGGACTGAGGGAAATGCCATATCTGCCTGCGTGGATGATACGCAGATAAATAAAAAAACAATACAAAGCCTGTTGCTAATGAGGGTGAATGAGTGTGGGGGTGACTTGAGATTGGCTGCACCTGTGCCTGGGGTGAAAAGCTACACCTGTGCTTGGGGTGAAAAAGCAGCTGGGGCTGCTGGAGAGCTCAGTGTGGCGTGGGGCAGCCCTGGGGCAGGTCCTGTGCGGAGTAGTGCCGCCCTGGGAGGCTGTGGGGTCAGCCCCGGCCCGGGAGAGAGCCCCTCTGAGGGGGAGCCTCGGGACAGGGTGTGCTGTGAGGGAGCTGAGGGCTGGGGAGGTACCTGCGAAGCGAAGGAGCCCGGCTCTCCCTCCGTGCTGGGCAAGGCGCCCTGAGGGGGCACCAGCCGTGCTGTGGCGGTGGAGGCCGGCGGTGGAGCTGCCCTGCTGCGGTGGCCGTAGCCAGAAAGGACACACTGGGTAAGTCCTTGCTGTCTTTTATATCCTCACTGCATGGGAGTTTCTTCAGCATATGCCCCTGCCCACACCGGCAAGCCGCGTTCCTCCTGTCCAGGCTCCCTGCTCCCGCCCGCTGCCGTGTGGGACGTGCTGGCTGCGGTGGCTGTGGGCGGCAATTGGCCTGAGCCGGGGAGGGCTGGAATGCCATGGATACTGTGGCGATTGTTCCTTCAGAGTACAAATGTTTCTGTCTAGAGGTAAATCTGGTCTTTCTGTCAATGTGTTTATGTTTATGTTATATTTTGGTGGTGCGGGAAAGTGTCAGAACAAACTATAAATAGAATCGAAGTGCTGTGTTTCATGTAAATCTCACTCTAGGTACAGAAATTTTCTCTATGGTGTAACTTAAAATCAAAACTCATATTCTTGGTCTTTCTGCCCCTCTTCTGTTTCCCGCTCCCCTTAAATTAATCGAAGATACCAAGAATCTTACTTTGAATCTTCATTTGTTATGGTCAGAAAAGGTGCATCAAATGTGTCGTCAGGACTGTAGTGAACTTCAGACAGAAAAACTGGGGGGGAAATATTAAGACTTTGGTGCAGGCAACTGTTAACATATTGCAGATGATCTTGTCCTAATCAACAGTGCTGCTGCCTTGACCACTCTCCTGAAGGCTGATGCTCTTGGCTGGCTGGATTAAATGCTCACAATTAACTTGACCTCTGTGTGGATGAACGGTGGAAGGCCATGATATCCAGCAGAGAGAAGATGTGATGTGATACAGGTGAGTTATGAGCTTCCTGCTGCCTCTGACCTGCTGGTTAACTTTGTGCAAACTTTCTCTGTCTCTGACAGTCTGCTGCCTGCAGTGCAAGGCCCAACAAAATCCAGCTTTCGGTTTCCAGGTATGACCCTAATGCAAGCAGACATGCCTAAGTAACCTCAAACCACATTTATTGTAAGTGCATGCTCTAGTACACATACTTGGGATTTTCCACTTAACAGGTGAGGTCTAGAAAGGGAAAAAAAAAATCTAGCTGCTGTGTCTGCTTGTTAATACAATTTGTAATCCTTGGCTTTTGATACAAAATAAAAGGAAAAAAAAACCCTTTCACTTACTGTAAATGTAGTTAAAATAATTTTGACTGTTAGTGATGCTTGATCTATCTTGTTTTAGGCTTAATAATAAAGAAATTAGTTTTAATAACAGATATTACCACTCAAAAAAGTTACAAAATAATTGCTAAATACAAGAATTTTCCATGGTCTTCTACCTTGAAAGCAACTACCAAGAAAAAGCACAGAAATCAAGTTGGCTGGACTCTCCCCTTCAATCTCTTTTGAAGAAATTGTCTATGACATATTAATCCTTCATCTCCTTGTTATCTCTGCCACTGAGATAACTAAAGGTGCATACAGTAATCTTCAGCAAGATACAGAGATCTGTTTCTTGTTAGTTAACCTTACTGTAAGTACTTATGATATATGGTCATAGGGGGGTATCGATCCATCTCCTTGCAAGCAGCAAATGCCAAAATGTTGTGCTGATTTGTTAGTTACATCACAAGACTTTTTGATATGAAATATTCATGTCTCTTCAGGATTTGCACACTAGGACTTTACCACAACTGCTGCAGTCCACTGTTGTACAAGCACTCCAAATGAAATGTATTCCTATGCTAGTGGATCTAAAATTTCTGCATGAAAATTTACCTGAGACATTAAGAGAACTTAAAGATGCTCTGTGTTCTCTCTGGTGGTGAATTACTGAGGAAAAGATAAAAAAACCTATTTTCTTCTATAAATCACAGTTTAGGATTTATGCTACAGGCTAAACCCACGTCTACTAATTTGTGTAAAGAACTGCTGTTTGCTCTTTGCGGGTTGTTGGGTTTTGTTTTGGCTGTTATTTATAAAACTACTTCTGCAGTTCTTTCTAATACCAGGGGGCACTGTGCACTGAGACCCTCCTGTTTCACTTCACCCTAAAACAAGTTGTTGGACCAGTGAGGGAGAATAGATGGCATTTCAGAACATACTTTGAGACAGAGCTTGTCCTCTGCTACTCCAGCTGTACTTTTTCAGTGCTGCTGGTCCTAGGGAGAGGTTATAAGGAGGAATGGTGTTCTACCATTAATCAGTAGTGTCTGGTCTTACATGTAGACATACATTACTTAACAGGTGACTGTATACAATTTCTGCAAATGAGTGATTGTTTTGCTACCTTAACTTTATCCTGATGGTACAAAGCAGATGGAATCTGTACCACAAGCCAGACAGCACTTAGTTTGTTGCAATCAGTGTCTGAACCGTGACTGAAAGCAGTCTGTAACAGAAATATTTAGTCAGACATTACAGCGAAAGGAAGCAGGAAATTTTGCTGCCATAGAACTTAGAAGATCAGAGCTGCTGCCAGCTGGGGTTTTTTTCCCTGCTCTTTGTTTGTTGGGAAGTCTCTTAGCTTGCATACTGCTTTCAGAGTTACTTGTTTTTATGCACATTTCTCCTGCATATTAACAAGCAAAATTTAGACTTGATTCCACTTAAAAAAAAAAAAAGCTTCAGAAGGTGCAGAAAAACTTGAGGTTTGGTTTCACTCCTGCCTTAAACCTCTCAACCTGTTTTGCACAACTGTAAGCCCTGAAGCTCTTCAGAATAATTTGTCAGTACCACGTAATTAACAACTGTGTAATTGTAATGACTCTAGCAGGTGGCTGCTACTCTCTTTTTGAACATCACTTTTCTCCTCATTACTGAGGAAAGCAAATCCCATTCTCTCTTTTGATGCAAAGAAGATCTAAAGACTTATTTGCAGGTGTTTTGCATATTTAAAAATGGTGAATATTTTAATAATTAGCTTCATTTATGTAATACATATCCAAAGATCTTGAAATATTTTAGAAACTCATAGTGTGATTTTATTTTTAGTTTAGGAGTGATGTGAATACATCACTTCCAGTGACTTCAGCAGCAGCAAAAGCTCAGTTCTTCTGAAGATTGGGCTACAAATACTGACATTTCACATTTTAATTAATAAGTTCTGTATTAATCTTCTATGATGTCCTGTTTGGTTTGTATTTCCTGAATATGGCTGTAAGAGACATATTCGTAAATCAATAGCATAATTAAAAGAAAAGTGAAAGGCTTTATTTTGCTTAACCAGAGATGGCTCTGGGGAGACCTTACAGCAGCCTGCCAGTACCTAAAGGGGCCTACAAGAGAGCTGGAAAGGGACTTTTTACAGGGCATGTAGGGACAGGGTAAGGGGGAATGGCTTTAAACTGAAAGAGGGTATGTTTAGGTTTGATATTGGGAAGAAATTCTTTGCTGTGAGGGTGGAGAGGTACTAAACCAGATTGCCGGAGAAGTTATGGATGCCTCATCCCTGGAAGTGTTCAGGGTCAGGCTGGAGACTCTGAGTAACCTGATCTCATGCAAGGGGTACCTGTCAATGGGGGGTTGGAACTAGATGATCTTTAAGGTCCCTTCCAAACCAAGCCATTCCAAGATTCTCGTCTTAGGATAAATTGGTTTAGAGCAGGCAGTTGATTCTGAGAGGTGTGCGCTGAATGTAGGGATTTTATATGAAGAGTCAGCATTCTCCTGGTGTGTAGATGTGGTGCTTACAGACACGGTTTAGTGGTGGACTTGCTAGTGTTAGGTTAATGGGTGCATTCAATGATCTTAAGGGTCTTTTCCAACCTAAAAAAATTCAATTTTTCTATAGTGCATTGCTCTTTTTGCCACAATACTGGACTGGGGGGAAAAAGAAGGCATATGCTTATTCTGAGCATGGAATGTCATACTTTTGGCTTAACACAAGTTCTGTACAAAACAGTTTACTGGAGTACAAAAAAAAAATTCTTAATCCTAATTGAATCTTACAGATTCTGCTTTGAGGTCATTTGGTATAAATTCCACTGAAGGCCTACTCCTTGGGCATCTACTATAAGTAAATGCTGAGGGGTTTGTCCAGGGCTATGGAGTTGTAGAGAATAATCTGTTAAGTGTGTGTCTTCTCCCTGTGTTTCCCCAGTCCCTGGTACTTATCATCAGGTCATCACTGTGCAGAAAAGTCACAAGCCTGACTTAACTGGCTGCTTAGGACTAATTAATGGTTGTCCTGTGTCATCCAAGTAGCACAAAGCCTGCCTATCCCATGAAGTTTTCAACGGTGTCACCACTTAGCTTTTTCCTGGTGTACATTTTATGTATAGCTCATTAGTTTTCCTCCAGAGTCTGTCTAGACTGGAGTGTGTGGTTATGTGTTTAACTTGCAAGAATTGATTTACACCTGACTGAGCAGTAACTTCTTGTAGCCTTTTATTTTTTTCCTCAGTCGTAGTTTGAGGAGATCTCATCACAGCGCCCCATAAAGCGATTAGATACCGTAGCAGTCAAATGTTTGAATTTGAGGGTTCTGACAGGGAATCCATCTCTGACTTTATAAATAGGAGGCAATGACTGTCCCTTCTCACTATGAATATATGCCTAGGGGCATTGATTGCTGAGAATTTCCACTCAGATGCTACACTGTGATAAACAGTAATGTGTCTAAGATGCCTGACTAAAATAGAAACAAAGGAAGTAAAAACAAGTCTGAGTCTTGTTTTCAGAAATGAACTTTACATACAAACAGCAGGTTTTTATATAGTAAACTTGTATCTTTTTAGTGAAATCTGCTGTATGGTCAAAGAAGGTTTCCAGTTGTGTAATACTGAACTCAGCTTTTCCATCCATTTGCTTCTTGTCTGGATGTATAAAAATGAAGATCAACTCTTGGTCAGGTTAGGCCACGGCTACACTGTAGCTCTGGTTCAGTGTCATTGGTCATAGTAAATAAGTAGTCAAACCATAGGATGAGAGAATAGCTCTAGTTCTGAATTTGGTGTTGGAAAAAGCCCCCAGAATTTGTGATTATGTTTAATTCTCCCACCCCACGAGAGATTTGGACCTTGGTATTGCAGTATCTTTTGGCTTCAGTTATGGATTTTTGATAGTCCCATCAAATGTAATTTTTCTCAATGTATAGTGTGGTGAAAAGAATGATTTACTATGTCTCCATAAGGGTTAAATAAGAAGAACTAGGGTTTATGTGCTCAAATTAGTTGGGCATGGAGGGGCAAAGCAAAAAAAAAAATCAAAAAATTTTCCAAAATTAGGTTTAAGGTTAAAGACTTACTAAAGGCAAAAGTGACAATAGCCAGGGTGGTGGTGGGATTTACCCCCCTTTTTGGTGTTTTAAGGTAATATTTTAGAATTGAAGATTTGAGGTTCAGGTATATTTCCAAATCTCTGAACCAGTATTGAGCCTTTAAATGATATGATAGGTAAAAGGTCTCCTGAAATATTATATCAGGCAGCAGTAGTAAAGGGGTTTGTTTTTTATTTAAAATCCAAGTTTGCAGGTGGCCTATGAGCCAGACTAAAGCTGCTGAATCAACATTGGTGATGTCAATTATCAGAACTCAACTATTGGGTAAATTAAGATTGAAAAGGCAAAGGGGTCTATAAACAGCAATCTGCCTCTTCCTGTCAAAGCCCCAGGAGCCAGTTTTCCTGCCAACATCAGCTGAAAGTGTGAGAGATTAAACTGTAGAAGCAAGCGATTCTTTAGCAGTAGAAGATTGTCTTCTCAATCTATATTTAAGGACAGCACTTGGGAAACACCTACTGAAAGAATGAACATGAATTCTGGAGAGGAAGGAGCAGGGTTTTCCCTGAAAGAAGTAAGCCATTCTGCTAGGGGGATTCAGTGCTTTTCCCTGCAGAGCTGGGCTGTGGCACAGGATGTCGAGGCACCAGCAGAGAGAGCCGTTGTTTCAAGGATGTGTGGAAAGCTGTACAGACGGTACAACTTGCTGGCAGGGCATGAACTTGAAGTGTGTTACTGTAAAAGCTCACACAGATTTTTAAAGAGATAAAAGAACTCTTGTAGAGAAGGATCTTTCTAAAGACCCTCCCTCCTCTCCCCACAGTGTCTGGACAAAGTTGCACAAGGATCACTTAGCAGTTAAAGGCTTAAATGCATGCCTCTGCTCTTTTATACTACCTGCAATGTATAGGCTTTAATGGCTTACCTGTGATATGTGCAGAGCTTGTCTCAAATGAACTTATGCAGTGGGGGGCAATCTCGTGGGATGTTGATCAGGAGAGGGAAGAGAAAGATATGAATTGCAATTAAATATGTAGTTATGAGTATCAGAACTGATGTTACATTTAATTTGATCCCCACGACATTTGACAACATGAAGTGTTCTTCCCTCAGTTGTCAGTTGCTGTTGAGACTTACATAATTTGCAACAGTGCTAACAATGTTGTGTCCTTAGCATGAGGGAGTTGCTCTCATCCAGCTCTGAGCTTCCTTCTGAGGGTGTGCACCACTCCTGTTTTGGCATAAGACTGATACTGCAAGCCCAAGGAAGAACACAGCATTCCCAGCTGTTCTGTTACCTGTGACCATTTGCAAAGCTGAAATGGGTCTATTTACTTTTGTTGAGGTGTGTGTAGTTGCTTGGCAGCTTCTTGGCCCATGAGCAAAACCCTGTAAAATTCGGAGCTTGAACAAATCTCAGTGGAAGGCTTGACTGAAGCTGCAACTTCTCACCTTGCTGCATGCTGGAAGCTTCCTGAATTCCTGATGTTGTGTTCTTAGTTGGCAGAGGATCTCTTACCTTGCCAAGCCTTTCTAGTGTGGGGGTGATGAAATCTGAAACCGGGCAAGTTTAGCGTGGTTCTGAATTTCATCACAAATCACATCTCACACTTCTCATTTCTTGCCTGGGGGAGAAAAACTCCAGTATCTTTCTGTCTCCAGAGTGGAGGCAACGCCTGCATAATTCCTCCATGCTGGCTGATTGTATTGACTTAATGGTAATTGAGGAAAGAATCAGATATCAGCTTGTGTGTGATACTGGCATGTAGAGCCCTGTGCAACCAAAGGCTGGCCCTGATGAGACAGCAAGAAGGAAGCAGTGATGGCAGCATGAAAAACAGAGTTTTGCTGACATATCTTACAATTGTCACTAAAGGCTGAAGTGCAGGTGGAAGAGCAAGGAAACTACCTGTTGCTAAACAGAGTTCCTTCTTTAAGTCTGGCATACTGACTTCAGGAGAACAACTTCAGAAGCTCTGAAGCCTTGCATGAATTGTCACTAATATTTTAGCAGGCTTATTTCTTATTATTTTATATTATCATAAGTGACTTTGCTGCAGAGCTGACCAGCTGCAGAAAGCATCAGAAACAATCAGGATTTTTTTACATTTGCGTGTATACTTGCAGCTCTTTCTGGTCTTAGGGGCCGTGTTATTTCTGCTGCCTTGCTGTCCCCATCTCCCTTGCTAGAAAAACGCAGTTCAAGTCTTTTTACAGCATTTACCAGCCCACACTGCTGCTTCTGTGGTCTCATATGGTCGTCCACTGTGCCTTCACATGGTGCAGAGTAAACTGTGGTACTGGTAGGCATGACTCCAACACAGACTGTAAATCTGCTGTAAGGTACTGGGGGTATGTACCTTAACTAACATCTTGCTTTTTCTTCTCCCTGGCAGCTGCACTGATTTCAAGAGAACTAGTACTGTGAAAATTTCTGTTCTCAGCTGGCAAATGTGTAGTTGGGAGGGGAAAGTCTTCAGTTGTCTTACACCGTTTCTGCAACAGTGAATAGTGGGAAACAGTCATGGAATTACAATGAGAGACTTCTCTTAAGTTATCTCAGATCAGTGGATTTCTGAAGGATCCCACAAAACCAGGATAGCCTATAATGAAAACTGTTTATTTACATTACTGAGATCCTGCAATATTTTTGGTATGTTGGGGGTGCCCCTTATCTTTCTCACCTCTTTTTCCATCCTTTAAATGCTTTTCACCTTTGTATGACCTTAATGATTTGAGATTTCAAATCTTCAGCAACTTCAGGTCCTTACCACAGTATCTGCACTGCAGGAAGTAATACTTTGCCTTGAAAGATTTAGGGACTTTTTTGGAAGGTTGTTGTAAGGAGAAGAAAAGGAAAAAAAACTAATGTAAAAATGAGTTCTGTGGAAACAGCTCTAGAGGGAGTTTTCAGGGCTGGGCTGTACAGTCGTTATGGGCTTACTAACAAGAAATTCTGTATGTGTGGAGTTCAGAAAAGAGAAATCAACTATGAGATGAAACCCATGCTGTGTGAAAAGGTGTGCTTTAGGAACTTCCCTGGTGTGAGCAATGGGTAGCCAGGAGAGTTAAGAGCTTTAGCTAACAAATGCTGGAGAATAACAGATAAGAGAATGAAACTCCCTCACTAATGCACTGGACTGTTTTCTTTAGTGTTCAAAACAGCAGGAGAGAACTGGTATTGCTCGGTGTTAGCAGTTCTGCCCTGATACACACATGAAGGTTTTGTACATGTAAAGTACAAAAGGGAAGGTGTGACTCTCTTCCATCAGTTTCCTTTGGTGAACTTCTCTCTAATCTGTTCCTTCTCTCTTCTCTTGCACTTCCATGTGCCTGAAGCTGGGCCTGAGTTACCAAATGCTGCATCAGTGCCAGCGTGGCTTTCTGTACATGATCTGATGGGGGGAAGAGACTGAGCCTGCAGTGACCAAGCATCAGCAACTGAAAGCAAGATGTTTGTTTTACCCCACATCTTCACTTAAAGCAGTTGTACGGCAAGGCTGAGGGGAACCTCAGTGTCACATGAAGGTCACTGTTGCATAACTTTAAGCATCTGAGCAGCGTTTCCTCGTCATCTGTATGCTGTTGAGCTTCTGATAAGTCCTTTGCTTGGGATAGTAATCACAGCAGTAAAAGCTGCTGAAGAGAAAATCGATCTGGCAACAAAAGCTCTGAAAAACAGGTAATTGATCCTCTGCAGAAAGACACTTGGTAACAACAAAGGCACGTGAACTCGATTAAGATTCTGGTCTGAGCACCAAAATTAGTTGGGCACAGGAGAGTAGCTAAAGAGTTGATTAAGCTTTTCTTGTAATGTAGTTCTTACGAAGAAGTGGCTTTCATTGATATTATTGCATGACAGACCCTTCATACTCAGTTATTGGTGGTATCTGTGTGTTGATCTATTTAAGCAATGGGGAATTAATTTCTGTGTGATATTTAAACATGGCAACAAAGCTGTTGTAAGACCCTAGTCCTTGAAAACATGCAAAGTATGATAATATGGTGACTAGCTTTATAGACTGTTTTATAAGAGCTGGAGGACGAAACTTGCTTTGGGGTGACTGGTCTGTTCACAAAAGTCAAGGTACAACTAGCCCTTTATAAAAAAAAAATCTGAATTTCAGCTTTTGAGCTGCATCTGTAAAAATGGTAGTGTGCCTTTTCCTCAGAAATTGCTGAACTGATAAAATCATGGGAAAAGAAAAGGGAGGGGTAAACTTGCTTTGAATCAAGTCTTGAGGAATTAAATTGAGCATTAAAATAGATTTGTACCATCAGTCTCCTTAGACATGAACATTGCTAGGCTTAATGAGAAAGTACTGAAGCAGAATGACAGTTTCTTATTAACTCAACAAGGCTTGTCTAGCTATTTCCATGGTGCTTTCGCTTGCTCATTAATGACCCTCTGCACTATAAAAAGAACAACCCAAACACTCTAAGCCCCTGGGAAGACCTTTTTATATGGTCTATCAGATGTTAAATGGCCTGCTAGCAGTGAAGAAACAACCCTGTGAAATGCTGATCAGTGATTTTTGTCTTGTTCTGGAGCCTAGACAAAAACCTATAATTGATTAAATTGTCTACTGGAAGATAACAAATGCAGGTGACACACTAAGCCAGAGTCACTGATGTCTGCACTTCATCCAACCAAATCCAAGTTGACTTCAAAGTAGTGGAGTCACAGCTGTAAGTAGCTGAGGAAAGATAAAGCTGTCAAGCTTACCATGAACACCACTATAAATGAGTGAACCGCCTAGAAGGAAAATATTTGTCATTGACCCATCATTCTAAAAAAGCAGAAAGTGTGGCAAGAAGGAAGCTAAAATAGCATTGTTGTAGGTGATTGTTTCCTTCACCTGCTGGCTGGGTACCTCAAGGAGTTCATGTGTCAGAATCTGAGCAGCTTCTTGCATTTAGAGCTAGCAAGCAAATGCTGGCCAGGTCTGCTTTGTTAGCCTAAACCTCACCTCTGCAGTCACTTGCCTGCAGCTCCACAGAATTCCAAATAATTCCTTGGAGTGCCCAGCTGTGGGTAGCCAGGTTCCCTGAAACAGGACCGCTTGCTGTGGTGGAGAAGTTGCTAAAGCAGGTTGTGAGCTCTTGGCAGTGAGTTAACTCCATGTCTAGCAGTGTTTCACTGAGCACAGGGGGCTCTACTCAGGCTCCTCTGTCAGTGGGGGAGATTGCTGTGGTTGGGGGGAGTGGCTCAAAGCAACTTGGGGCTCAGAGCTATGTGAGCTCAGTGCTGTGGAGCCTTCAAACACACACCATTTGCTGCTCTTGAGGGTTCACTAAGCTCTTAAAGCTTGGGAAACGGTTCTAGTTGTGTTAATGGTCTTCAAATATGGTCCTTGACTTTGTCTCAAACGAATCTGAGTCTAAACCAGTTTTTAATCTAAGTCTGAAACAGGTTCTAAAAGGAGGTTAACTTTGAAGTTTTGTGTTGGTTTGGTTCAGTTTTGAGTTTATCTGAATTGGAAACTGGTGAATATGAAGGGAGTTACTTCAGTATGCATCAGTGCAAGTCTGTTGAATCAAGCAGTATCTAGGTACCTATATAAAATCGAAATAAATGCCTGCACAATCCCCTTTGGACTGAGATTAGTGATTTGGCTTGATACGAAATCCCTATCCTCCAACCTGGAAAGCTTGCAGCTAGCTGTAAAAGAAATAGTATTTAATAATAGACCAAGACTTGATTTCAATGGAAGCATTGTCTGAGTAGGGACATCAGAGCTTGGTTCCAGAGCACCAGTAAAAAAAAAATAAAATAGCCTTTTTATTTATTGGGCACTCAGACTTGAAGACTCCCAGGTGCCTATTAGTCTAAGGGCTTGTCTGTACAGGAAAGTTAGTGTGCAATATGTTGGAATATGAATTTACAGTGCACCAGCTCCTCTGTACTCCCCCTGTGTTTGGATATTTTTAGCACAGAGTAATGGTGCCTTTCTCTGTGGCAGTTCATTCAGCTTTGAAAGTAAAATAAATCACATTCTGCTTAGAGCCTGTGTGGGGAGTGAATGTCAAATAGCCAATGCCCTCTAAACTTGTACCCAAACTTCCTCCTCTCAGCTAGTGCTAAGGGTGATGTTCAGTAGGATTCTGCCTTTGGCCATGAAGACAAGTGTGATTCTGCTTACTTTTTCAGAAGGGAGGAAAATAGCATGTTTTCAAAAGTCCTTGTATTTCAGTTCTCAATACACTCTTGAGTATGTAGCAGTTTAGATCAGAGGGTTCCAGTATAACTCTTTGAGAGTTATTTTCATTAATATTTTGCAGCTGACACTTATTAAAATACTTCAGTGTGGCTGAAAGGTTTGTATGGCTTTTTAGTGAGCTGAATTGAATTTTACTTGAGGTTTACTTTACTTTTTTTACTTGGTTAGTCTTAAGCTCAAATGCACTCAAACAAATGCTTTTGCTGGCATATATTGAAGAGGCAACATCAAATTGAGAACATGGAAAAGGAATAAGGGAGGGAGAGTGGGCATACAGGTACTACTCTGTGATTTTTGTTTGGTTTTTTGGTCGCAGTGATGATGTTTGCCATGAACTGAAGGTATAAGGCACCTGGACAGCCTTCAGTTTGCTCATAATTCTTGTAATGAGAATTTGGACAAAGAAACCTGACTGTTGTTTAAGCTTTGAAAGATTGGATGTTGTTTGGTTTTTTTCTTAACCTGTAAAGAAAAGTGCAGCAATAACTCTCAAGATGATATCTGTTTGCATGTGGGGGTTGGAATAGGGGCAAAAGTCTTGTTAATTCAGTCTAATCCATACTTGATCTATTCACCTTACAAAGTAAATTCCTTCACCCTTATTGCTCTGAAAATGTACCAGCTTGCATATAAACATTAGGAATTGATTGTGAATCTTGCACCTTTCACAGAATTGATGTTACCTTGTTGCTCTGCCTCAGGTATCCATGGTATGTCAGAGGAATGCAGCAGAGAACCAAAGTCCGACTTAATCTGTTTATCCTGCATTAATCTGAAGCTCCCAGAGGGACACAATCCTGACTTTGAGTCTCTCTGAATTCAGCAACAGTGCTCCTGTTCCCTAGAGGAAAACCAAAGGAGAAATAAGCTATGGGTCCGTGCATTTAACAAAAAGTGCCATATAATTAGACTAAATTTCACACAGCTTACTTTTAACCAGCTCACTTCCTGAGAAGGATCTACTTTGTCAGGTTCTGCTCTTTTGTGTGGTAAAAAGAAACACAAACACAATGCTTAAGTGAATTATTGTATTTTTCTCAACTCCGTTGTTAAGCAAGTGAAATTTATCCAATTGGAGAACTAAAACAAGCTGAAAGAAGCGTTGCTGCTTTGTTTGCTAAATCTTCTCTGCATACACAGGTATGACAACCTGATGGGAAGGCTGGGATCCTCCCTGGGGAGCTGCACCTGGAGTCCACCCATGCTGTTCACTGCAGAGCCCCTTTCTGTGGGAGTTCCTCCTTACTCCCAGTGCTGTGAGACTGAAGGAGAAGAAATGTGACTTGGATGTCAAACCACAGTGAGTTGTCTTCATGGGGTGACTGTGGTGAACCAGTCAGCACCAGTTATTGCTGGGGACTGGTTTGTGTGATGTTTGCAAACACACGAGTTTGCAGCTAGAGCAGATCAGAAAAAAAAACATGTTCTTTATTTCAGTCATGCTGGGAGAAGGCTCTCATCCAAGTCAAACTTTTCCTTGACCAGCTGATGTAGTGTACACAGCATTTCCCTGCCTGTGGTGTTTTATAGCTGTGCTATGCATTGACGTGATCACAAAATACTTGAGTTTATGATCTCCTGCATTGTGACTGTGGTGAGGATAAGCCTAAAGGAAGTTTCTGCTCCTCATGCAAGGACAGTGTAGCTACAAGTTGGAGCATCAATGTTAGTGGGGTAACCCCTTCTTCAGTCCAAAGGAATTGACCTTCTACTGAACTTTTGGCTGTGGGAAGGAAAAAGCATTTGACCTTAAATGACTTGCACAAAGACCAAGGGGGAGACTGTCAGGCTAGGTCTTGCAAGCAGTCTGGCTCCTGATCCTCTGCTTAAGTTGCTAGACCATATGTCTCTCCCCATTCATGCTGAATGAATTCTCAGACTGTGCTACATTTCCTCTCTTGAATAATAATCATTAATGAAAAGGAAAATGAGAAAACAAGGTAATGACAGATAGCACAGAGAAAACATTGGAAAGTGAAGAAAGAAATGTCTGGGAGTAATAGAAATGCTGATATTCCCATGTTAATGATTCAAGAGCTCTCTGACTGCCATAGAAGCAAAAATGATAGCTGCTGCAGTCTATAGAGATTTGAGCAATGCAGGGAAAATTTCAGAATTGAACAGTAATGACCCCCATGTTTGTTCTCAGAAGATACCTCTGGCTCCCTCCTGCAAGGTGTGAGGTGGTCTCTGAGATGCAAAATGCCCCTTTGCAGGTTTAAGCCTGTAGTTAATTAATCTGAAATCTTTCCTATCTGGACTGACTGGTTAAGAGAACTTAATAAATTACTGAGACACTGATCTCAAAGAAAATAGGGAAAACTCCCAATTATATCATCAGGTTTATCTGTGCCAGGATTGCATGAACCTGCCCTTAGTATCTACATTAGCTCCACATCTGCTGTTCTTTTCACCCAAGCACAAATCCTGGTGATTGTAGTAGCTCTTAAATCACTTTTTTCTTCAGAATGTGTGATTTGTTGTAACTACATTCACCTCCCCTGCTCCCTCCTCTGTTTCGAGGTCAGTTGCCTGTGACAGATACTGTGTTCTATTTGGTATGTGCAGCTAACCACTTCTTCTTTTAGGGAACATGGTTTTAATTAGTTCTCTTCCTTTCCTCTGGTTGCTGAACAGAGCTGGCCTCAGGTGGAATTTTTTAATTGTGCTATTGCTGTCTGTCACACAAGCTGGTGTTCTGTTTCATAGAATAAATCTGAGACAAAAATGAGACTTTTTGTGGCAGAATTCACAGGACTGGTTAAAAGTTTTTAAAGTCATGTGAGCAGTTTTTTCAAGTGTGTACAGTAACGAACACAGAAGTTCTGGGAGATACTGTCTTTCCTCTCGAGGTTTATCTGATTTCACTGCTTTTAAAAATTATTTACCAAGTTATTTGCTGCCATATTTGCACGTGTCTGTGCAGTGGTGCTGCTGGAGTTGTCTATTTCTGCTACCTCTCTAGGAAGTGGTTTCCTGAGACATTTATGGGGAGCCCTAAGCTTTACCTTCTCCCTTTTCTCACTAGCATCAGTTCTCACATTTGACTGACCTTTGATGAAGTGATCCAGTTGGCTGCTTTGCTGAAAGATTGCTGGAAGATTTTTATTATTATTACTATTATTACTTAATTATTTTAACCTTTTTTTCCTGGGCTAGTTTGCAGCTGCCACGAGGCAGCATTTACTGGGAGACCTGAGTGCCGATTTCCTTTGGTGTGAAAGGCTGGGGAAAACACCAGCCTCTCAACCAGGGCAGGACAGAGCAATTCTCTACAACTTCATGGGCATTTTCCTGAGTATATCACATTGCTGAGAGGTTTTTTTGTTTGTTTGTTTTTACCTAAGACCTTGCTCGAAGCTATTTATAGACACTCTGGAAAAAGCTATCTGTAGTTTGAATACACCGATCTCTTATCTATACAGCCTCCAGAATTTCCTATCTCCAAGGCCGGGGTTTCTGAGATTTGGGTGGGTTCCTGTGAAGATAAATCACATCAGAGGCATGACCTTTATCCTTGGTTCTATTTAAATAGCTTAAATATCTGTTGACTTCATGCCTTGTGATTTCAGTTGCTGAAAAGTGAACACTAAAAAAAGGAAGAGTTGATCTACAGTGTATCAGATGAATGATACCTTTATTTATAGAGTTCTGCAAATACAGATGTTATTTTTCCAAAATATTCTCCCCCTAGCACTACTGTATTGTGGCTGGTTGCTTTTGAGAAGGAATCTGTGCATCCACATGAAACCTAGCAAAAGAAGATACTCATTTCTATTGTAAATGGTAAAGCTGTTAACGGAAAGATGAAGATAAAAACAAAACAACTGGGAGTTTACTGTCTGCAAATAAATATTCCCTAGTGGTTCTTAAGAAAAATCTTTAAATCACTTGCCTAGGTAATTCTGCATCTTTGTGGGGATTTTCTGTTGGAAGAGAGAGTGAAGATGAAGAAATGTACTGGCATTTGCACCTTAAAGGGCAGTAGATCCAATTTATTACAGAAAACCCCAGTGAAGTGTCTCTGTATCTCCTCACTACAGCTGAAAGACTCCATGTCTTCTGTATTTACAGAATTGATTCACTTCCATGAAACTCTGCTCTGGAAGAATCTAATAATAAAAAAAGCTCTGTTTTTATATTTTAAAGAGTGGGGGAAAAATATTTAATGTAAGCCAGAGTGATGCAATGACTACTTGAGTTTGGAGACAGTGTGAAACTATAAACAAAGAACTGATTAACTCATTCACCAGCACTGATGTGTTAACTCTGGCCGATTTACCAGCCTGTTCACAGATCAGAAACACCAAGAACAGCCCTCAACTGTGGGTCAATGCAAGGAATTTTAAAGATGTATTAATTTCTTTGGACTTTGTTTCCCCACAGGAATATTAACCATGTGTTTAGACTACATAAACTGGGTTTTGTGTTGTTCTTTGCATTGTGATATTGTTGTGGTGGCAGATGTAACTCTGCAGCTCCATGGCAGTGTTATGTGACTGTGGCAAGATCCATTGTGCAGGAAGAGAACTTAAGTCTTCTTTTTCGTTCCTCTCGTTCATATAACTGGTGCAGTCAAAACCCAAGTATACTCTGCCTTTATTTCTGGGGTGCTGAGGTTCTCTTTTCTTCTGACTATCTGTCTCCAAAGACTGGAGAGTTTTCTGTGAAGATGACCAAAAGAATTTCAGAGCCATGATGTGCAATGAATTGCACTTAATATCTGAATTAATAGAAGTAGTTCTCATAAATGCAAATATTAAAAATTAACTCCTGAATGTGGCCTCACAGCCTGTTCTTTTCCTGCCTTCAGATGGTGGTGTAATGTCACCATGAACCATTAGCTGCAATTCTGTGGGACAAAGGCAGCTGCATTTTGCTAGTGAGGTGATCCCATCTATAATTTGTTTTTATAGCCCAGGGTTTGCTTTTGTTAATGTTTATAAAGTGCTTTGAATTAAATGGCACAGAAATTTCTATTATTCGAACATCTGTTCCTCCCTGAGAGCTTGTGTAACCTGGAGGAGCTGTGCAACTCAACACCAACTCCACAGCCTGTGTCCTTGTGAAAGAGCAAAGAACTAGAAGAAGGTTGGTTCTGTTTCTGTGGTTGCACATTACTGTATGTGTCAGGGCTTCATTTCTACATCAGCAGGGAAGGGCTCCACAAATTCTGTCAGTCTCTGGAAGCAGCAGGTTTTGGACAATGTTGAAAGCTCTGGCAGGTGACCATGGGGATATACTTGCAGGTGAAAGAAAGCATTCAGCTGGCACCCTGAGCCTCTGTCATGCTGACAAGGATGTGAAAAAAGTTTCAGGCTCTCTGCCATATCTTACCCTAAGCACAGACTGTCCTTTTGATATTTATCCATGGTACTGCTTCTTGATCTGCTTTACTGTATGAAACTTTTCCAAGATGTTTTTGCTTACCACAGTTATTTCTATAAAATCCCTTTCCAAAGTTGTTATCTTGGGACACAGTAAACTCTCCCAGCTTGAGAAGAAAATGGCTCTATTTTGTATCTTAAAAAGCACTGTGTACATTTGTGGTACTATAAAATAATCAGCATGACTAAAAGGGAAGCTCGTTTGGGATATAGATTTGAAGTGTTATGTTCAGATTGTGTTGGGGTGGGAAGAAGCTTGCAGATTGCAGAGAAGTACCTGTCTGCTGTTGCTTACCTGTAACAATCCTCACTGTTGATCATGATGGTTTGAAGGAAGCCTTATTGTCCATCACTGCCACTTTGGATGTCTGGCTTGTTCAGATCGACTGGCAGCCTACGTGTAAAACAGGCCCAGGGCTGGAACAGCATTGCAGATCAGGACTGAGCTGGATTGGCACTGAGGTGTGGGAAGCTCACTTAATGCAAGTTGTAGCTGGTGGTATCAGTGCTTCACTTTCATGAGCCTAGAGTTTAACTTTGCTGCCAGCCTGGCAACTTCCCACTGGGATAATGTAATGCAGCTGCAAGATTGTTTTGGCTCTGTGCTAACTCCTTCCCATGCCTTTTTTTAATAGTCTGTCTCCTGCCTTTCCCCATTCAGTCATAAAACTTTTCCTAACATTTGTTCTGCTTTTAAGAGCTAGCAAGGGCATGGCAGTTGATAACAGAACCAACACCCCTCCATAAAAATGCACTTTTCAGCAGTGAAATATGCTGCCTTTTGGGGAATTTCAAGAGTTGATTCTGGATTATTTGAGTTTTGTTTTGTTTTGTTCTTTCTCTGTTAGCTATCCTTCCTATCAAAAGGTTGGCTAAGGTGCAGGGTGTGTATTTTTGTGACTATTTAAAAACTGGTCTTTTGGAATGGAATAATAATATAGCTTGCTTGAGTCTTGATCTATTTAAAGAGTTCTGAAAAGGTCTGAGACTCACTCTTGGGAGACAAGGCTTTTTTCAGCTTCTTGGTCCTTCTTCAAGAATCAGGGCCCAGTTTGGCTCTTTGGAGACCTAGATGTGTGGTCACGGGTGCTTGGTTTGGCTTGATTGTCACAATTATTTTGTCATAAAAGTAATTATTGGTGATGTAATTCGTGTATCAGTTATGGTTGAATGAGACCTGTAATTTTAATCATAACTAAAAGAGGTTGAATTTCTATTTATTGCCCAGCTTTCCAGTTCTTACCTATCAGTAATGCAAAGAATTTATCATTATAGTAAGCTTCCTCCTTCTTTCATAGAGTGAAAGCCAGCTTTTAAAATCAGAATAAAGCCTTCTTTCAAGGAAATGAGGAAGCCATCAAAATTAGGGTAAGGCAAAGGTAGCTAACTACACTCTGCCTTTGACTACAACCTTCTTGTTCAGAACCTACAACAAAAATTTCCCAACCCATGCTTCCTGGTGCGATTATTTTCTTCTGGAATTTGACCTCTAAATGAAAATTGCTGTTTTGATTTCTTGTGGGGCAACCACAAGTGTGGAGGAGTGTAAACTATAGCAAATGTTAGTGTCTGCAGGAGCTGAAACAATAGACCAGGGTGAAAACTGCCCTTTCCTCCTGCTTAGTTAATTCCTTACGTTTCAATGGCACATAGTGGGCTCAGGTAAAAATTTCTAAGGACCCAAACTGACCTCAGAGGGAAAGGAAACGGCTTTTGTGTGTCTGCCCTTTTTCTTAGAGAGTCCGTGATGATTTCAGCTTCAGTTAGTAAGAGCCATTCCCCTTTACAGCCAGCGTGGTAAATTGTTCCCATTTCTCTTCTAATGTCTTTTCTCTGACAAACCACTCTTATCATAGAATCATGGAATCAGCCGGGTTGGAAGGGACCTCTGAGATCATCAAGTCCAACCCTTGATCCAACCCCGCTGCGGTTACTAGGCCATGGCACTAAGTACCACCTCCAGTCTCTTTTTAAAAACCTCCGGGGACAGAGAATCCACTACTTCCCTGGGCAGCCCATTCCAATGTCTGACCACCCTCTCTGTAAAGGGAGATGTCTTTCTGTCACTTTTGTCCGTGCTATTGTGTTACAGGTTGTTTGGGGTGCCTGTTCAAGGCCTGCGATTAGGACTTGCAAAAGATCTGTGAGAATTTCTTTGTCTAGTCTTTTTCCTAACTCATCCGAGGGGATCACAGCCAGGCCCTGCCTTCCTGCTCTAGCCAGTGTGAGGGTCGGAAGGAGACAGGAGTCAGATGCGGAGGCCCGGGGTAAGAGTTAAAATAAACCCTTGGGAGACAGAAATTACATTTCTAAATAATTGTTTTTCTGTTTTTCAAACAATACTGTGTGGCCCGCTGCTAGGAGCAAGCTCAGTGACTCGGTGTCCTTAGGACTGACTGAATATTGGGAAATCCAGCTTTTAGTTTGTATTTTTTGAAAAGGGTTTGCTTCTGCTATCTTGACAGCATGGAGTAGGAAAGCAGCAAGAGGTTATCAAAAAATGTGTATTGGAATTAACTGGTCAGCGTCTGGAGGGTGCCAGGGTGCGGTCACCAGCATGTAAAGGCAGACATCTGTGGGATGCTTTGGGTTCCAGAGATATTTTTATGAATGAAAGGTGCTTATGACAGGAATGCATACTGGAATAGGCAGTGCTAATGGAGAGTCTCTACAATCTCCTTATCTTCACAGTAAATCTGCCCCTGAAGATAAATGTTTAATAACGTTCCAATTTGGTTGTACTTGGTAAAAGTGATTGAACTAATGACCCATAATCCAACGGATCCATTTGTAGTGAATAGCACTAAGGGTTCAATCCCGTGCTGCTGATTTAGCAAGATGTCTGCTTTATTTACCACGTTTCACTGTTACAGGGCTTGCTCAGGGATCAAACGAAATTTGATTTACCTGGCAATGAGTGTAGTCTGCCTTTCAGCTGCAAATGGGCAACGATTTCTTTGTATGTCTAAAAATTAACAAAACTCTCACATGCTCTCGTAAATCAGTAAATCTGGGTGTGAGGGACAGAAATTTGAGATTTTTTTTATAGTTTAGTCAGATAACGTATGTGTGGTGGTAGCTGTGCACAAAAACTTCTGGTGCAAATACTTGTAAATATGGGTCTGAAATTTGCTTTGGTCAGTAAATACTTGTGCATTCAAATAACTTTTTCCCGCAAACATTAAAGAAAGGTGGAACTATGGCCAAAGTAAATTTGTATCACACTTCAAACAAATACCTGCGGAATTCTTTCTGTTTGGCAAATGAAGCGCTCCTAATCACTTCAGTGGGAATCTGTCTGGTCTGAGGAATGCAGTATCTTGACCTCAGACCCCTGCTAACACTTACGTAATGAGACCCACTGAACCATGTGGGACTACTTATGCACATGAGTAATTTTATGGACGACTCTGTGCAATATGCAGGTCCAGGACAGCGATTAGGACTGCAGTCACCGATTGTTGATTGCCAAGTAACAGACTTGTGTATTAGGTTAGAGTGCCAGTGACCCCAGTCATGTTTTCCTGCTGCTGCACTGTGGATGGTCTCCTCTTTCTTCTAACCTAACTCTTGTAGAGGACAGTTGCTTTCATAAATCCTGAAAAATCTTACAGTAGCTATTTACTCACGAGTTTTTTTGGTAGATTGTAATGATTGGCCTGCATTCTAGGAACTTCCTGTAATAAAAAATAAATGCATAAATAAATAAACCCCCCCCTTCTGCCGTCACTCAAGTATTTGTTTCTTGGTTCGAAAGTTCTGCAGTTCAGAGTAATGATAATTGAAGCTCAGAGTAATGATAACTGGGTGGAACTGCGTGGGGAAACTATTTTTTTCAGTACTTTTCTGAAAACCGTTTTCTTTTTCAAGCATTGCTCCTAAGTTTGAGGTGTTTTATTGCCAAGTCTTTACACAAGGAATGTGTTGAGACAACTGGATCCTGATATCTCAGCTCATACTCTCAGGTTTCGCAGCCTTGCCAGTAGCAGCTTATTAAGGACCTAGACTGAACAGTGACTGATAGGAATAATCTTCCCACTATTGCTAAATAGTGTAGTAATTTCAGAGACTAAGGGAGGCTGCAGGGACAGGCACAGCAAAACAATGAAAGCAAAAAGATTTTCTTCACAACCTGAGAATTCTGTCCTACACTTCTGATGATAATGGGTGATGCATCAGAAGGTTTGCAGCAAAACTGAGGCATATGCTTGATTTCAAAAGCTTCATTATATATATATTTTTTTCTTTTAATTGCAGGTGTGTAAAGCAGGCTCAAGGCAAGGAAGGGAAGTAGCCCAAACAGACAGTGTTGATGTTCTGTCCCCTTTTTTATTCTCCATAGTAAATTAGACTAGTTTCCATCTTCTAACCCTTGTGTAAGATCATGCACACCTTCCAATGTAAGCATTCCTGTTTAAACATCTACCATAACATCTGTTTTTCTGCCCACTATCCTTCATTTCTCTCTCTGTTTAATCTGGCTAGTTGCTGGCACACTAATTTTATTAGGAAAAACCTGGTTCAGTGGATGAGAGTCAGTGGTCATTGTATCCCATGTCTTCAGGACTGCCTACTATTGCAAGTCCACTGAAAATTTCATTTTCTCCTCAATGTGATAGGGTAGGGCTTAATCTGGATGATCTGCACAAACTTTAAAGGGGTATCTGGGGGGGAAATGATCAGCACATTCTAGAAAAAAATAAGTCCCACTTTCTACAAGGGAAGATCTGTAGGGAAAAGCAGGTTCTCTTGTTACACTGACCAATATAACTCGGAAGAGAGAGAATAGATAAACTTTTAGGCATGCAAACCCTTTTCCAGGTCTGCTAATTACCTACCCATTTAATGCAGTCTGTGCTTGTGTTTTCCTATAAATGTTTCATACAAATGTTTCATACTGGATTTTGTAAGAAGATATGGTTTGTACCTTATTACTCATTTCTTCAGTTAAAGAGATTTCATGTGAACATCTGTGAAGGTTGGCTCCAGTTTCAAAAGGTAATTCAAAGCCTGCTGTAATGAAATTGAGAACATCTTGATCAGGGTCTATACAGTTTTCTCTATATCTCTGCTTATAGAGTGAGTTTTAATAGCATTATTGTTTTAAAACAAAACAAAATCACAAATAGAACAAGCAAGCAAGCTAGACTGGCTAGACTAACAACCCCAAAAACAGAAATTCATTTGGTTTCTCCCTTCTAGTAGGTGGACAGCATAAACAGTGCCAGGTCCAGGTACACAAACACACTCACATGCAAATAATATCCAAAGACAGACCAGGCCCCACATAGGTCTCACACTCTTTAATGAAGCAGTGGCAGAGACAATTGTGTGGTGGGTGTGTGGTGGACCAAGGCTGAGGCTGGCCAGGGTCCAGCTAACTTCAGACCATTTTTATGTGGCAGTCCATGGATGAGAGCTTGCCCTTACCCCTTTTGTCTAAGTCTTCTTCACTTCTCAAGTTCTTGCATAAACTCATTTGCTACATCTTGTGTGATAATCTTCAAGTGCTGCTGTGAAAGTCAGGAATAACTTGTGAACTCTGTGTGTGGTTTCACCTACTTAATAGTGAATAGCTCTCCATAGCTGCCCAGACTTTCAAGGAGGAAGTAGTGTAGCTTTTTAGTTCCAAATAGAATGATGTAGGTTTTTTCTTTATAATACAGAATTAAAATAACATCAATTATAATTTTTCATCTTTTCAAGTATCTATACCTTTTCTGCGATCTGCTAACATGAATAAGAAATGCAAAATGATCATTTAAGAAGTCTGTTCTAATTATAAGCATTTTTTTATCCATGTAAAGTACTGTTCCAGTCACCTTGAAATTTCCCTCAAGAGAATGGCTGCTAAAAATTTCATGTGCTTTTGCTCTAAAATACTGGAGGGCTCTGTAGCTGATTATCCTGTAACAATAAATATAAAGACTTTGCCTTATATGTGATACAATGAGGAAATTCTTTATATTCTTGTAGACCAGTAGCATTAACATTTTTGCAGTAAGAGGGCAGCTTGGTATCTGTGACCTGATGACTCTTACTTGTTTTTAAAAAAACCTTCATAAATCCCTTGTGAATCTCTTGGTTAGAATGGAAAAAAAAAACCCTCCGCTGTTCTTTAGTAGAGTCTGTTTCTGAATACTTAAAAACTGTAAATAGAATTGGAAAAGCTCTCTTATTCCTACTTGGAAGAAAATCTATGTTCAGACCATGACTAACCTGCAAACCAGTCATTTTAAGCTGTTGCCTCTAGCTTAGTCTGTTATTCTGTGACAAATCTGTTATGATTTTTTTCCCCCTCAATTGAAATATTGACATGAATATTAATAGCTGACATCACTGGTTTTGATGCAATTTGATAAAGTCAGATTCCTTTCTACCTTGTCATCTCTATAACTACTAGACCATAAGGACATGATTACAAACATAAAATCATTATCTTGGGGATGAGCATCCTTCTGTTGAGTTGACAGATGTAGTGTCTGAAGGCAGAAAGTACTATTTGTGAGCTCTCCTTAACTTGTAAGGTGTGGCATTCAAGATACTTTGGTGTTGGGGCCATTGCAGGGAGGCTTTAATTTTTAAGGAGCTTTTCACTAATGGGTATGTTCTTTCTTTTTCAGGTGTCTTTGAATCCTGCAGGAACTGAGTGGCTTCTTGCAGCAAAATAAGAGTATGGAAAGCCTTGAACAACTGACCATGGTGCAATGTGGCCGAGATCCCTGGACAAACACACAGGAAGGCAAACGGTGAAGACAGCAATGTCTCACCTCAGGGGGCTGGGAAAAGTATGGTGATATCTGGGCACAGAGAACCCCCATGAGTTGGACTCTCCTCTGAAGCACGGGTGAAAGAAGAGACCACATAAGCGTTGTTTGCAGGGAAATCTGCTCTGATGAACGAAGAGCTCTGAATGGCAAGTGTGTGTCCCAGATGTGCAGTGTCCTCCTGTGGGGTTTGGGTGCTAGACTCTAATGAGGCCATCAGTGTCTGAAGGGAGTAATGCAAAGGGATTGTTAACAAATGGGTAGCTAAGACGACTAATTCGCCAGAGACGTTAAATCATTTCAGTCCCACAAAGAGATGAATGGGCTGGGGCAAATGTTGCTAAAGAAAAGTGCATTTCAAAGAGCAGCTGGTGAGGAGGCTTCAAAAGGTCTGCCGAGGACCACTTGAGAGAACTCCTCACCTTGCTGCACTAGTGGCAGTTTTACCATTCAGTTCACTGGGACCAGGATTTTGCCCTGGGAGTTAAGATTAGAGAACTCTGTGCTCTGGTGAACTATCTCAAAGCAGAGCTTGGAGGTTTTTCTATGGTCTTTAGTTGCAGTGCCTATGGTAACTTGAAATGAAAGACATGTGTTGAGTTAGTGATAACTGATGGAAGGAAAACCATTTCCAGCCTTTACTTGCTCTCCAAAAATAATCATCATCACTTAGATTTAAGAAATAAATAGTCTGGTGAGAAAATAAGTATGTAAATGCTACCTTATGTACTTTAGCTGTTCCTGTGCTTGGAATGTTTAACTTCTGGTGAAAATATTAGTGAGGTTTTTATATTTGTGCTCAAAAGGATTGAATGAGTAAGACAATTTGACCAGCATGCTAAATTTGGAGCCTGGGAACAAACATTTCTGGAAAGAAAAAATATAATCAATGTCAATTGTTGATTGTAGAGTTCAAGGGTACCCACACCGGAGACTGTCCATTTTTCAATAATTACTGGATTTTAAGATATGGCTTAATTGAAAAATAGTATAATAAGCATTAGTTTTGTCTCTCAGAACAAAGACTTTTTTGGGGAAAAATCTGATAATGAAGAAAATATGTGCACTGTACACAACTCTTAGAGTATTCCAGTCAGTTACTTGCATATTATCACATTTACCGAATTAGATATTCATCTTAAAGTTCTTGATTTTAAATTATTATGGGAATGCTGATTTCCATATTTGTTATTTATTGATATACCTAATATAGTTTGATGGAAAGATCAGAAATCTAACTTAACATTTTCAAACATAAGTTAACAAATTAAAAACATTCCAAAATTATGTAAATTATTTTCTTATTTAAATTCTGGGTTCTTGAAAGCTTCATATAGCTGGAGGGTTGTTTTGGCTCTGATAGAACTTATAGGAATAATGCTTGTAACTGAAAATTAGTGGAACCTCGGGTTTTGTGGCTTGTGATTTTTGCAACATCTAAAACCTGTTCTGTTGTCTCCAACAGTAAACACAGAGAAAAATTTAGGATACTTTCTTGTGAAGCTGAAATGCATTCCTGCTGTGGAGCAGATAACTGATGTCTTTTGATGAATAAGGGGCAATATTTTTATTATTAGTTTACCTCATGCTGTACCTGTGAAAAAATCCTCAAATTTAATCAACTTAAAAGCCTTTAAGAAATGTCTGTGTACATAGTTGGGTGACGTTTTTAAATGAGATCTGGAAAAAATCCATTAATATTGCTTTCCTCTCTCTTTGGTCTTTGTTTTTGCCAGGTTTGCTTCTCCTGGAAGGATGCTTTACCAGCCACACTGTCACTACTCATGGGCACATAAGACTTGAAAATGCGTAAGTTACAGTTGAATGCAATTTTTAAAGGTGTTTGTTAACAAGTGATGATTTAAAATCTTTTGCTTTTTATTCTTGCCTTTCAGAACATTAAGGTTCTAACCCAGTTCCCACTGTACTCTAGAGCAGTTGTCTAGTTGGGATTACATCCCAGTAGTTTAACAAGGTACACCCTGTTATTGTTTATTGCTGTGGTTTAAAAATATTTGAGTGGTTGTAGGATCTGGACTTCTGTTTCCAGACACCTGACAAAGATCTCTCTCTTTTTTTGATAGTCTCAATCAACATCCTGCAACACTAATGCTGTCTGCAAAGTAACATTCATGCTTAATAATTTACTGAAGGTCAGACATCTTCAGCTTTAATAGTGGCTCAAAATGGTTTAAATGCTGGCAGAGGTATTACTTTGGCAAATAACTACCCTTGAAGCCTTATTTTTAGAAGAAATGGCTAATGCAGTTTGCATTCATGTGTTTTTAAAGTGCCATCCATGTGATGTTTCTTACCAAAGGGGACACTTTTAGCACTGTGCTAGAATTTTTTTCCTGTTCACTTAAGAGAGTTGTTTGAAACCTTACATAGCCTCTTCCTAAAATAGATGTTTTTCGCAGGTGTTCCATTCAATAAATATTGCTGGGAGCTTTCTAGGGTTTTTTTCTTGCTGTTTTTAAGCTACGTTAGTAAAACTTGGTCTTTTTTGTAATACAGTTTTAACTCGTAACATAACATTTAGCAACAAAAACGTACATATTTTGATCTGAACGAGTTCCTTCCCCCAAATACAATTGCAGCGTATGTTCTCATCCTGTGCAGCCTAGAGGAGGCTGCTCCTGTGCTGACAGATTTGGTCAAGGAGGTTGTCAGTGTTTCCTTTCATGCACCTGGCTACTTCTATGCAACAGAAATGAACTGAGGGGCCTTCTCATGCTTAGAGTGAGAAGAGCATCTCTGCTCTCACTTTGAATTCCTTCAAAGGCTTTAAAGGATGCTTCATTGTATTCAGAAACGTGCCCTGCAATGAACTGGTTTGTAGCTCACAGAAGGCCCTCCTGTTGAATATTGAAGATGTACAGTTGTTCTTTGCTCCTGAAACCCACCGTGAGAGGCTGTAGGAGAGTAATTACTTGTGAGGATGTAGCTGTTTGCAGATGAAGGTTAAATTGTCTTGGGCAGAACCCAAGGAAACCAATATTCACTCACTTTGACCCCGATTCTTCTCTGTGTGGAGTCAGACCTCTAGAGCAAGATTACCTGAGAGGCAGAAAGCTCAAGTTCAGGATGCAGGGGCAGAAGTGTTTCCTTTATGTATAAAATAAGAAAAAATAAGCAAAACTGATTGTTCACATGCATCTATACTGAGGTAACATAGAGGAATGTCCAGAAATCACATATGAGTTTTGAAAACCTTGACTATCACTGAGTGTAGAATTTTGTTTGTCACAGCAAATTGGTAAAAGGTCTTGTAAAAAACCTAGTTAAAATAGCCTTTCTGGCTTCCAGCCTTGCACATTGCCCAAGAAAATAACAAAGAACAGCTTGTTACACTGCACCATTTCCCCTATCCCCACTGAGTTTTTCCCTGTATCATTTGTGGGTGGAATACGAACTGTGTTTGTATCTGGAGGCATAATTTGACCTTTGAGACCTTTGCCACTGCAAATGATGCAAGAAAAATGGAAGTCACAGTTGATGTTCATGTACCAGATCAAGTACCTGATCGAGTTTGAAAAAAGTACAGTTAGAGAAAATGTTTCTTTGCTGGCTACTGGCTTCACCATGTGAACTGCCCTGGCTTGTCTCTTAAAACTCAGAGCAAATCCTTTTACCAATAAAAAGAGGCAACACAGAGTATATGTCAGTGCAGTGACAGAATAGTGCAAAATATCAGGAAAGGAAAAAAATGGAGAGAGTATTTTTTACCTTTTTTTCTATTGTTGTCTTATAGATTGACTAGGAATTGATTGTTATCCTGTAAGGCAGGGCTGCTTCACCTCTGCCTACTTGTCTGCAGCTTCTGAGGGTAGAGCTGAAGTGCAGCAGCAGTTTGAACATGCCCTGGCTTTTGCAAAGGGTATTGAGAGACTGAGGAGGGATTGAAGGGCTGGGGAGTTTCTGACTTGTGCCATCCCTGTGTCCTGAGTGGGTCCAGAATGCTCCGTGCAGGCCAGACTGCAGTTTATGTGGCTGTCATAGCCAGAGTGGGCTTTGATGAGCTCATCTGACCCACATGTCTAATGATGCAGATACATGCTTCTGCTGTAATCTTCCCCTTAGAGCTTCCCAAAACCAAACTGCATTGACTGCATTACTGCACCAGTGATCACTGGCTGTGCTGCATGTCATTGAATCCTAACATGCTTCCCACTTATTCCTAACAGCAAAATTTCTTGGAGGCACAAGGTATATCTGTTGTTCTTGTTTGCATTTCTCACTCTTGACCATTGTTTTGTGTGTGTGATGACTCTTACCAGAAACAAGACCTCCTCCTTTCCCATAAAGTAGCCTGCAACTTAGTTTTTTGGAGATTGCTGTACTTGTCTGTCAGAAGATGATTCACATTGGCTGGCTGAGGTGCATAGCAGAAATGCCTGAGCAGATTACAAACTAGCTGCCTCTTCCTTTGAGACTCTCTGCAAGGGAAAGGAGCACAGGGTTTACAATTGGCAAATTGTGAGGCAGCTTTGCTGCTCATTAACATCCAGTATGGACAACCCCTCCACGGCAGTGATCTTTCCTGTTGTTTGGGACAGAGGAGCTTGCTGTGCAGACCTTAGCAGGAGTGTCTGAGTGAGCAGAAGGGATTCAGTCTCAGTGAGGAGAATGTTGACTGAATCCTGCTCTGCAGTTTTGCAAGACTGTCTGAAACTGGAATGCTACCTATGTAAAAACAGAAGCAGTCTTTGGATTGTTTTGTGTTTATGTTCGTCTGGATTGAAGCTGAATAGAACAGGAACATCTGAATTATGGCCTCTGATAATGACAAACTTCTTTGTCATCAGAAACCAGGATGAAGCTGCCTAGTGAAGTGCTTTTATAAACTCTCGAAAACATAAACCCAAGCAGTGTTAGCAATCTGAATCATCAAAGCAGAAGCGTTTCTTAGAGAGAGGATTCTCACATTCTTACAGGCACTTAAAATAATTGTTTACATTGTGATCTGGTAATTCAGAGAATGATGAGGCTGAAAAGGGGATTCATGACCTGTAGCATAAAAGTAAATCTAGTTTGATAGGAATTTTCAAATGTAGTGGTTGTTTAACTTTGGATTTTGGTGTCGTTCAGTGTTCAGCAAGGACCACCAAAATGCAGCTCTGCATCACAATTTGCCCAGTTCCAAAGCTCACATACAGAATATTTTCTGTGATGCACAGAAGTGCAACTCCAGAAAAATAAATAAATATATGTATGTATATACACGCAAATGAAAAACGGTCTACAAAATAGAATATTTTATTTGGATTTTCCATGTGCTTCTGCCACTTCTCTAAACTTCCTGAGAGGAGGTGTATTTCTTTATTCTCTCTGGTACATGAGCAGCTTCTGAGGTGGGTACTGACCCCACCTCTTGGGAATGAACCTTGCCTGGAATTGACAAGAGTATGTATTTTATAGTGCCTGCTGCACTATGATGGCTTTGCTGCCTAGAATTTTCTTATGGGAAAATCTTTGGAGTTTAGTTCTACCACTAATTTCCCCCCCCCCCCATTGTTCTTCCCAGTGAGTTAGTCACTTTATTTCCAAGATTTGCCAAACCCTGCACATTGAGTATTAGATGTGCAATTGACTGTGCTGGAGTTTTACACAGTTTGCAGTGTGTGTGGCAGGTTTCACCAGTCCTGCTTTCATCCATTACATGGACAAAAGCCCTGCTCTCTTCCAGACTTGCTGCTTCTCAAGCAGTGCTCTTACTTCCACCCCAAAAGTGCCAGGTATTTTACCTGGTATGTGACAGCCTGTAGCAATGGCTCAGTGTGTGCAGGATACAGGTTGATCTGTCCATCAGGCAGGTCTGGGCTTTTGGAACACTGAGATGAAACTGAGGGCTGGGATACTCTGGTTTTGTGCACTGGAAAGAGGGAAAAGCCCAAATCCATGGCTAGATGTCCTACTACTGTGTTCATAAGAATACTGGAATATAAAAAGATGTATATATATAAAGGAGTTATAATCCTCTTGATTTTTTTCCTGCCTTTCCATTGGCATCTGGCCCACGAGAATTTACAGAAATAAATCCCCCCCCGTTTTCCTCTGCACACAAGTAAAAAACAAAAACAGTTCCTAAAGTTCCCAGGACTCCTATTAAAAATATCACACAAGTCTTAATAGCTTAAGCAAAAGGAGTAATTAGGAGTAATTATAGATTCCTTTCATAGGGCAAACACACTGCAGCGACTTTACTTTTTGTTCTTCCAGGAGGGCACCCTGTGCAATCCCTTCAGGGATAGCCTTGGGAGTACTGTCTGGAAGGACATCTCTGGTGCTGGGGGCTCTAACACTGGCCCTGCTCTCCTGGTGTGCTGGATCTTTCTTTAGAGCTACAGGTGGCAGGAGACCTAAGGCTGGAGTGTTGTTTTGGGTATATAGCTCATCATCTTCAGCAGAAAGGGCATAGCAGGGAAAATAATGAAATTCTGCATAAAACGGGTATGCTTCCAAACAGGAAAAACAAAAATCAATAATCCAAAGAAAGCCTTTAGAAATTAATAAATACATAAGGTAACTTGGGATTTCCACACAGGTGTTCTCTATCCATAGCCATCTGATCAATCTTCATTTTTACAGGCATTTGCAGGCAGTGGTTTTTCTTTTACAATTAACAATCTGAAAACATGAGCAGCTGTAGTAACTTAAAGGAATTCTAATAGTGTTTTTTAAACAAAAGTAAAAATTGTGGTGTTACTGCAAAATTTAAGTCACGGATCTGCTACTGGATTTATAGGGGAAGGTAAAAAGGAATTTTTATAGTGTCCTTTAGAAAAAAATTTATAATAGACACCATGTTTTTTCTTTGCTCTCAGAAATAACTGTTCTGTCTTATATTCCACTGGCTAACGTGTGCTGTAGAGTACTGAATTTTTAATGCTGGTCACTAGCTTATAGGAAACAATTTCTGCCTTACTGACCTTAATACTTGGAAAGTATTAGGTACACAACCACACTTTCTGTTCCTATATGGATATTCTGAGTTAGGGCTTCATTTCCAGAAATGACTTATTTGCTGTAGAAAAAGGTTTTATTGAGAAAGTATTAATTAACAGTGTTCTTCCCTTAACTTGAAAACCTTTTTCTAGAAAATCTGTGTGCTTTTCAGTCACATAAATAGCTGCATAGCAGCACAAACACACTTGAAATAGCCTTACACGAGTTAATTTAAACTTGAATGCTGTAAATCGTTTTGCTTGTGATTTATCTTTCCTAAAAGCTCTAAACTGTATAATCATGATGCTGAGGGATGCTGTGCCATTCAATAGGGCACATACAGAGCCCTAGGAAAGGGAGCACTTGCTCTTCTGGCTTAGTTCTTGATCAGTTTGTGCATTCTTTCTGCTGAAACTTCCCCTGAACCCTTTGGTACAGTACAGTGTTAAAAGCATGTGCAATGCCTTCCACATCTCATCAGAAATGGCCAGTTTAACAAATATTTGAGAGCATTGTATTTACATAAATCTTATTTTTTAAATGTTTTCAAATGTCTTGAGCCTTCTAAAGTGTCAGTATCAACTAATGCTGCTGCAGAGATAGTAAACAAACTTTGCTGTCATCTGAACAGTGCAAAATGTAGATGCAAAGCGCAGTTCAGACATATTAAATTGAAAGTTTGGACTAGCTGATGTGCTTGTAGTCAGGTGCCATTTGCTGAGGGATGAGATTTGGTGGTGGGTAGCTCCAAACTCATTAGATTTGTAGATGAAAATAAATCTGTATGACTAACATTAGGTACAGGCAGTGGTTTTTGTTGTAAGCTGACTGGCCTTTCTTGCAGTGATCCTTCATGCCAGAATTCATCCTTTCTTCTGCTTTTCTCTCCTCCAAAGCAAACCCTAGATTGCCTGTTGGGGATGGGGTGAAGCTACCTGGATATGTACCTGGATAGCCTCCAATGGCCATCTGGTGCTGCTTAGCTGTACCTTCTGACCCAGAAAGGAAATCATGCAGGGAAGGGGCCACCACATGGCATCTGGTAAATGAAATGGAGATACTAGTCAGTGTTTTTGTGATTCACTCCCTTAACCAGTTTCTTGGAAAAAATAGTTTTCAAATGGCTGCGTTGCTGATATCCTTTTGTACTTTTTTTTTTCCGAGGAAAGCCTACTTCTGAGGCAAAGTCAGAATGCACAGTAGCTCTGAGCGGCATCTTTAAATCTTTTTTGATATCAGGGATCTGACCAACACAATTTAATTCCTCACCCTTGTGCAATGTTGAACTGGCAGTTGCCAACTAGAATAACTCACCAGGCTGGAGTCAAATTAGGAGCACATGCTAATATTTGTTTTATCATTTCTAATCTTAGAAGGGGGGGGAATGTTGAGTAGGTGACTCACAGTGTGACTCTTCCTATTTCATTGCATGGTGAGCTTCTCCACATGCTTTTCCTCTTCTCCCTCGGCTACTTTGATTATTAAGTAGTAATGGATATTTTAGTCAAATCAACGTCTATTAATGGCACTGAAGTTTCTTTCATGCTAGTCAATGAATGCAACTCATATGGATTTGATCAGGAATTGTGTGTATGTGGAAGCCAGCCCTAAATTAATAAGGATAGTGCCTCTATTTTTTGTTCCCAGATGTATATCTGCAGTTATTGTGAGGGGATGAACACCTGCTTAATGCGGTTCTTCTGCTGGATTTCTAGGGGACATTGTAAATCCATTGACTGTGCTGAAGACTGTAATAACCTCTGTCACAGTTGGATATTTTTATTTTGTTTTCTGGACTTTCTTTTTCTTCTAATATGTCAAAATATTTTAAAAAGCAGCTATGGATTTTCTTTTTCTTGGTCTTGCACTTTTTCTGGGAGCAGATGCCATTAGCCAAATGAAAATTATTCCTCTCAAGTGAGAAGTCTGCTTGAGCAGACAGGCAGATGAGGATGATAGTCATGACACAGGGAAGGAAAAGCAGAAGCAAAGACTGAAATATTATGGCCTATGTTACAGCTAGAGGCAGACCAACCGGCCCCTAAGGGTCCCCTCGAGTTCTAAAACTGGGAAAGCACAGGTAGGGAGGAGTGGGCTAACTGAGGAGGCCAGGAGACGAGCTAAAGGGAAAAGCAGGACTGTAACATACATGGAAAAACTCTCTTGCTCTGTTTCCAGTTTGCAAACTCCTGATTTTGGGGGGTTTTTTTGTATGACATCTGTGGTTCAAGTGTTACATTAATGCCAGGTATATCGGGAACAGTCATTGTCTTTTCAAGTAAGTGACAAGAGGAATAGTTGCCAAATTTTGCATTTTAAAGGGAAAAAACATTTAAGCATTAAACAGTGATTGCAGAGAAAAAGCTTCAAACCAAGTTTTCCCTAGGTGTTTCTATTTTCTTATTCAAAAAACAAGCAAAAAGCCCCATGACACCTCAAGTACTGTATCCAAAAACTGTCAAGCTATCCAGGTAAAACTCAGCTTAAACCTAAAGAGACTTGTTTTAAAAAAAGCTAAAAAACACCTCCACCAAACTCCAGACATAATACTGCCAGATGCTGAACTCAAGTGATGGGCCTATTTACCTGGAGAAGAAGGAGTTGAGATGCAACTATGGAATCACAGAATTGCTTAGGTTGGAAAAGACCTTTGAGATCATCGAGCACAACCGTTACCCCAGCACTGCAAAGTCCACCACTAAACCAGGTCCCTAAGTTGCCACACTTTTAAATAACTCCGGGGATGGTGACTCCACCACTTCCCTGGGCAGCCTCTTTTGATGCTTGACAACCCTTTCAGTGAAGAAATTTTTCATAATATCCAATCTTAATCTCTCCTGGTAGAACTTGAGACCGTTTCCTCTTATCCCTTATGACTCAGAGGACTGGCTCCCTGTCTCCCGTGTTCTGAACTGATGATGATAAACTATTCTGTTGTGAAAGGAGGAGACAACCAGGCTGCTTTAAAACTTGTTCTGGTTTTTTGAGGGAGCAAAGGTATTTTCCTACTCTCCCTCTTTCGTGCTGTGTCAGTGTTGATGGCAATGAAAGACATGGCTATTGCTTGGTTAACATGTGTGTGGAAAAACGGACAAGTGTGCAGTGTACCTGCTAGAGGTCCTGCTTATCTCAGGTGTTTCCTTTCTCTGCTTTGCCAAAGCTGAGAAACCTGTCTTTGTAACATTTTCTTTGTAGCCTTGGCAGCCCAGATTCCAAATCTGATCTTTCTTCTGGCAGTGTATGATGTTGGAAACTAACTGTGGGAGGGCCACATGCAATCTTCAGAGTTCTGTGATGTGCCCTGTGGCCCTCTGTCTTTTTATAAAGAGATAGGGCCCTCAGAGACTACGGGTCCCAGCAAGCAGTGCTTCATTTTAATCTGATAAGCAAATGCTCAAATCTGATGTGCATTACATGTCAGGGCGTGCTGGTTCCATGAGCCACACCTCAGCATCTGAGATAAAGGTGGCTGCAGACTGCTCCAACCATCACAAAGGACGTGCAGCTTTGGCCAGAAGCTGATTTTTTTTTTTTTCTTTTTCTCTGCCCCTCAGTTTGAGGAATTGTATTTTTGTCTCTTATCCAGCATTGCAATGGGATTCTGGTATATGGCATGATCACCCATCATGTTGAATATGCTTTTGGTTTCTAGGTTCTCCCAGGTGCTTCCTTTACCTCCTCTATTATGGCTGCCCTCATATGCTGTTCAAGAGTGAACAAAACTTTTGGAAGGGGCTGATTGCTTCAAGAAAGGGTGTTGTTGCAAGACATCTAAACCCAGTTTTTACTTGCCAAGGAGGCCTGGCTCATTCAGACAAGCTTTGGATAAGCACTCTGAAATTTGGGGTGGTTTATCTGTTATGATTTCTTTAAAGTTTGTCCAATATGGGAAGAGATTCTACCTTACTTTGACATGGACAGCTGAGGAAGGAGCTTTGACACACCTTTAGATGTGCAATTTAAGGCACCTGTTCTGAAATGCCTTCAGATTAAGAGTTCAAAAGCTGACTCTGCTTGGACGCAGTTCAGGACTGGAGCAATCCCTTTCTCCCAGTCTTAGACTAGATCCTTTACAAGATGTTTGCATGTAGCTTACTTCTCTACAACAGTACTTCTCTGAGTCCTGTTCTTCAGCTGGGTCTGCATCTGAACAAGCAAAGGCATGATCAGAAGCTCCTCTGGAGTTTCACTGTATCTCAGATGTTTCTTAGGGAGTGTGTAAACCCTGGGTAACTCTTCTGAGGTTGTAGGTAACTTCAGTTTCTGGTATCTGTTGTAAAATACAAAGCCAAGGTGTCAAGTGCCCTGTACTATCTGTCATCTTTATTTCTTGCTTTGTAGTCTTGTTCAAAGAAAGTTCAGTTGAGTGAAGAGCTTTTTTTCATATTCTTTTAAAATCCAAATAAATATTGCTTACCACCACAAGAGTGGCAGTATCAGGTTGACCGAGAGACCTGTTTGTCCCAGAATTCCATCTCAGACCTTGGTCAATAATGGACTTAAAGGAAAAGAACAAAAATGACATTATATGTGAGAAAAGAGCCTCACATTGGAGTGCTTTCTTGCTTAGGAGCTTGAATTTCCTAAGTTACCAGTTGCTTCTGGATCATGTTACACAGGAGTTCCTGCCAACATATTCTCTGTCATCCTACATCCTATATTTGCACTTTTGCATATTAAACATAAAAAGAAAGCATTCCCACTTGGATTTAGTTCTTTTTGCAGCTGTATAGTATGGGTAGTACATGAAAAGCTGCGTGAAGACAAATCAGATGCTGTTACTCCTTCCTGCTTGACGTTTTTTATATTTTGGAACTTGGAGATAATTCTCAAGGCTGCAGTTACACACATAAAGAGAAACAGCAAATGAGTGAGTACTCGGTCAACAGAGATGACAGTGGATAAAGATATGTCAAACTCTTAGCACCAGAAAAGTAAAACATGTTTGACCCAATCCAACATCTGAAGAATTTCAATTGGTTCCTAAGGGTTGCCTTCTTAGCCTACATGATATGAATTCTTCTCTGTATCCTTTTTCTCTTTTTTTCTCCCTTTTTTCCTCCCTTTTTCCTTTTTAAGCATAATTATGTTATTTGCTTGAATTCCCTTCTGTAGCACTGTTTTCTGTGGAAACAGCTTTATAAAGAGGAGTGGCACCATAGTATACTGGGAACAGCCTATGGGGTAAAGGTAAGGTAATAAAGATTGACCCAGGCTTTTAAGGGAATAGCCAGCTACTGAAACCTGTGTTTTTCCAGAGAACTACTGCAGTAAGGAAAGTCAAGAAGTCTCTGATGCAGACTTTGAGAAGTCTCACCCGTCCTCTCTTGTTATGCTAGGGCATACTTCTTTTGCTGCCACTGAAAGGCATATGGTTTGGTTGATTTTTGACCAGAGCAAGTTTTAATGAACTTATACCCGTAAGTAAACCTATCAAACTGCTGCACTGACAAATGTACCATGGGATTTCTATCCAAGCCCCCTTTTATTCTGACTCACTGGCAGACATGAGTCTGTTCCCTTAGGGCACTTCAACTGCGCTGTCTTTTCTACTTCTGAGTATCCTCTTGCTCTCTCTGACTCCACCTCAAATATGTCTGCATCATAGGACCTGCTTTTCCTACAGTTGTCCCCTGGTGCAATTACAGCATGATTGAAATATGCAGTATGGCTGGGACCTTGATCATGTTCTAACAGGAATACAGCCTTAGACATATAGCCCAGTTGCAGCCTTGTAACGATGTCCCAGAACAGCCCTGCTTGTCTTGTAGCATGGGGTGGGGCTTTATGTGCTTTTCCTTGGCATATTTGTAGTCACACCACTGCACTTCATTGCTGCATTTCAAATGTCATTATCCCAGGTGCCTAGATCAGCCCCAGGGATGAACCTACAATTACCCCTACACAGCTTTTCCAGTGCTTTGCTGCTGTCTGCAACTCTAAAGGAGGAGTAGTATGCACTTTTTTGTTTCCTCTTATTTTCAAAACCTTAAGTACTTGCAGAGTTAAAATTGATTCCAAAAAAAGTGCATACAGTTATTTGTTATGTATTTTAATCGAGACCCCCAAGCTCAAGGCCAATCTCTAACTATTGTTTTTCAAGAAGAACCTTTTCCTTAAAAACAGACAATTCACTACCCAAACACTCATAATTTCTTAATTGGTTCACTTTTGGCCCCTTCCTGGGAAGTGTCCAATAGTATCCACTGTCAGAGACAAGATCTTGGACCAGATGGATCACTGGTTTGTCTCAGTTGTACACCTTTTATGTGTCATGCTTAAGTTATGACCCCCGAGACTGTTTTATAAGCTATTCCAACTACAGAAGCATTAAAACCCCGAAATATCCCCTGACCTTTCTATGTTGTTCCATTACCACTTTTCTTCCAAGTCTGTGGCAGATGGGATAAGAGGAAAAAAGCTATTTGCATTAAGTCCTTTAACATCCTGGCTCTTTGCATATCCTTGTTTAGCTATGAAAGAATGGGAGATGGCCCAGAGAAGAGTGGCAGATAAAACAGATCAGTGCCTCCAACTGGGAGACTCGTGGAAAAAGGTCCCTGCCCTCCAGATGCCCCTGTGGGGGAGGACTAGTTCTTCATAAAGCTTCCAAATGTGTTGCATTGCAGCAGTGCTTCCTTCCTACGGAGCACTGCCACACACAGCCACAGCCCTTTGGTCCTGTGTGCTCACACCCCCCCTGTGCCCTGTACTCACAGCTGACAGTGGGAGCACTGAGTCTCAAATCAAGGCTTCCTTGTGTGCTCCATGTTTATAAGCCTTGTCATTCTTCAGGAATCTATCAAGTTCAGGACAACGCCTGTTATGTGGCATGCAAAAAAAATATGTGGATTTCTTATAATTGTAGGACTTCTTTCTTTCAGGGAAATAGCTTCCATAGAAAGTGGAATGGGATTTCTTACTCAGAAGATGACAGATGTTGATAGTGATGTTCTTAACAAACAGTGGGTTTGTTTAGAGTTTCAAGTGCCTTGGATTTTCTCTATAGTTCTGCTCGTTCCTGTGCCTGTGCTCTGCCATAGCAGCCTTTGTGACCTGGAGACCTTTCAGCCGTGTGCTCCAGGAAACAAAAGAAGGAAATCTTTCATGAGAGCACTGATCAGAACAGTGTGTTATTCCATCCCTTCTGGAGCTGATTTCCATGTTTTCTTTGAATTTCTGTTTTTTAACTTGAAGACAGTCATCATTTTTGACAAATCTGAAATATTCTGCACAAAGCAGACACTCTCAAGAAGTTGTGCTTAGTCCAAAATCCGGTTTTCATTGAAAATGATCTTTCATAGAAAGATTTTTTTTTTTCCAGTCTGAGTTCTATTCACATGTTTGTTTCTTGGCTGGGATGTTTTTTAGCTGGTTTAGTGAGCTGAATCAGCTCTTCCAGGAATGAAATGAATACTACAGCAGGCACAAAGGGAGTAAGAGTGTATGGCTGGAGTTGGAAAGAGAGGAAATAAGCTGTAAGTTTTTCTATTCTTTTTTTTCTGGTTAGAATGCCTAAATAGATATCCTTTCTTTTTCTTTTATTTTATTTTTTTTTTACACATTTTGTTTCCACTTTATTTACCATTTAGCCAAGGAATTGTCTCAAGAGGGCTTTGACTTTTGCTGACTTCAACGTAATAGATTCTCTGAAAGGTGACACTTTAATAGGTGTATTTATGCATGATATTTTTCTTCTATGAGGTGTCTACAACTGTTTTCAGTCTATTGTATGTAACCAGGTACATTATTCAAGTCTTAGTCAATAGTACAGATACAACACTACTTGGCAAAATAATCTTAGTTTTGAGAAACATTTTAAGACAAGAGCATCATAAACTTCACTTATGTTCTCTGCATCATCTCAGCACAGTCAGACAGCCCCATGCAGATTGTTTTCTTCTTAAGACTTTGGATGTTTGTAGTCTCTAAGCACCTTCCAGTGTATGCTGAGCAATGTGACAGACATCTGTTTTGTGCTGAAGCCAGAGTATGCACCTGCACAATTTTTGCTGTAATACAAAATCCATCCTGCCCATTTAGTACCAGACCTGGGGGTGTCTGAGGGGACTCAGAGCCTTGGGACAGGAACTGGCTGAGAGACAGCAAAGTGGAGCAGTGAACAATGAGTACCTGTGGGATTCCTGAGCAAAAGGAAGTTTGGCTCCAGGTAGTGTCCTTTGCAGCCCCAGTCTCCATTCTCTTGATAATGGCCAAATAGGTGATTGGGGTCTACTCTTGCAAGGTATTTCTTGGCTTCCATAGTTTTCTATAAGCTTTTCTCTGTCCTCAGGCCCCTTTAGAAACAAATAACAACATTCTGTCCTGCAAGAAGGAAGTCTAGGAGGTCCAAAGCAGGAGTGCAGCATCTGTGGGATATCAGCGCAAGTCTGGTTTTTTGGATTGAAATATTGTGGGTTTACATCCCTGTCCAACACTGAGAACTAAGATGCCTTGTTAGATAGTAGGTTGTGGGTTTGGCTGCAAGAATCTCTGTCCATCCTGATGCATACAGTGACAAGTGAATGCTGGTTTATGAAATCAGTTGATGTGGCTGATTCAGCAGCCTGTGCTCAAGGACAGCAGTTGAGATTTGACTCTTGTGCAGTGCATGGAAAGCTCCCTGCTTACCCCTTAATGTGCATGGGCAGGTTAAGTTATAACCTAATTGAGAATTCATACAGTATTCCAGGAAGTGACGATTTGCTTCAGCAATTTTGTTTTTCTTTAAGGTGGTGACCAGCACTTTGGAATTTCAAACTGTGTGTCCTGAAGAAAGTATAGAAACATAATTTGAATGCAAACTGTATTAAGTGCTCACATCCTGTATCCTAGCAGGAATTTCACCAAACAGGGAAGGTATTCATTGAACTAGGAGCAAAGCAAAGTCAAGTTGAGAAGGAAATTACTATGGAAATGAGTTTTCAAAGCCTGAGGCAGATGTAGGGAAAGGCACATTGTAGCAGGAATTTTCCTCATGCTCCCTCACTTATATGGCCTTTCCATTACTTCAACTGCAACATATGAGAAATCTTTGGCTTGGGAGACGGTCTCTGAATTTCAGCAGTTCTGTGCTATTGCTGCAGGCTGCCTTCCCTGTTAAGAGAGTTAAAGCCAGGCTCAGCTAGGATTGGGGCATCTGTCTGTCTAGGAACAGCTTTGCTTGGGGCACACCAGAGGTCCTTTCAGTCCAGCACTTTGTGTCTCTGTGGTCAGTAATGGAAGCTTAGGAGAGAAAGAGAAATATGTTAACTACTTTCCTACTATACACTTCAAGTGCTTGGAAAGGAGCAGCTGAGTGGGTCTGTAGGTTTAGTAGTCCCTGATTTCCTTTTTTTCCCCATAGATCTGTTAGGTTTGTTTTTTAATTGTGGATTTCAAGGATCCATAACTTGTGCCAATGAGTTCCAAGCTAACCTGCACGGTGTTAAGAAACCTCTTGCATCTGCTTACTGATAATGTATAAAGCCCCCACCATTTCCACGTTTTAGAGAAATGCCAAGTAAATGGCCTATTAATTTCCTTCATGATGTTTATGATCAGATCATAAATTATGACTTAGATCATATTTTCAATTTAAAGAGTTCTGAGCAATACGTAAGTGGATTTGATGGCTTAGTGCATTGCAGAGAGATGGTGCATGAAAAAGGTGATATTTTTCAGAAACAGGAGACAGGTCCTGTAATGTCTTCTCCTAAATTCTGGAATATTCCTGAGGCAGTAGTGAATTCCTGATACATGCTGGAATGGATTGATTGCAGGTAAAGAGATATACAGCTTAGGGGAGGAGAGCAGAAAATGTTACCCATATTGGTAATAATCGATGAGAAATGATTGTGTGGGAGAGGAAAACATGTTTACAGATTGTTTGGGAACTAATGGAACTTTAAAGAGCTCAGTCCATTCCAATCTCTTAGACATTAAAAGGGAATAAACTGTTTTATTTTGTCATAAAAAATATGAAGGAAACAAAAAAAAATCCAAGAAACTGAAAAACACGATTTTGTTAAACAATATGAAAAAGTGTTTAACACACAACACTTTGTTTAAAAATATTTCAAACAGTTTTTTCTTTAATATACTTGTTTTCATTCAAAACTTTGTTAAAACTATTCTGATCACTCCCAGTAATGCCAGAAATGTTAGTATCTGTTGCAGATTTGCTCATGCTCAGCTTTGTCATTGGAGAAGAAATGACATTAATGTGTACAGGTCGACAAGCTTAACAAAAACTTGTTTAGACACTGAACTGGGGAAGATAGTTCCAGTTGGAGGCTATCTCCAAAAAAAGTACTGTCTGAATAGTCTGGAAGTTTATCACTTGGTTATTTACCCAAGCTTTGCTTTAAGAGACAAAATTTATATGCCACATCTTGGGAACACAGATTTGTTCAGAATACAAATTCTTCTGTATCAATATGGAACTGAGAGCTTATGAATTGGAAAGTCACAAATTTGTGTCCTTTTCCTGTATAATGTGCAGTAAAATTATTAACTTATCAGGCTCAATTATGCAGTGCTATCACTTTGTACATTGATATTGGGAATATCTGATTACAGGTCTGATTACACTCCTGTCTGCTGGTATCTGTTCACTGATTTGAATGGAAGTTGGTCTGGACTCCAAATCCTATGAATCCCTGCTACCTGAGAAGAATGTTTACTCTATTTTCTTTCTACTCAGTCAGGAGGGAATGTGTGCATGAATATTCATTTTCCTCTTTTAATTCCCTCTATGTAATGCAATAGAGGTTTTTTTCACCCCCCTCCCCAATATCTTTAGAAATATCTGCATTATTCTTAAGCAGGAAAATGTCTTATGGAAGGTCATTGTAATTACCTTTTAACTTAAGTGCCACTGACCTGTAAAGTTGAGCCTATCTATTATACCAGGATCAAGAGAGTATGAAGAGGTACCTCCTGGAGAAATATCCTTGGCAAATCTGTTGGCCTATCTGGTTATCAGGTTTGTTTAGGATTTGGAAGTGGGTGCCACAGTGTTCCTCTGTGATCCTTCTGCAGCAATAACATACGTGGGAGGACTTTAGTGTCAGCTTCTGTCTCTTGTAACTGATGGGTTACCAGGCTCTAATCAATAACTCAGACGGTGCTTATGAAGCTGCCTCCAGGTAAGCAGCTAAGCCAGTAAGAACTTGAGAACTATGCCTGAGGTCAGTCACCTCTTCAGTCTGTTCTGATTTTAGCCATCTCCTCTGGCTTTGGCCCTCACCCCAGGCCCTGTCTCTGTGCAGTGTGTTGCCAATGATCTGAACCATTCACAGTGCTGTGCAGTGTAGGAACTGAAAATGAGTTAATGAGGTCTTGGTTCCTTATCTCAAGTACTCTGCAAGGTATCATAGTTGTTCCCTGATTAGGGTGAATGTCTGCCCTGTCCCTCCTGTGGCTCATGAAGGACTAACCTGGGAAGACCTGTTACTCTTCATGGGCTGGGAAGTTCTGAGTTCCCTACATCCCAGTGAGCGGGTGTGTAAAGAACAGAAAGGACATAAATGGAAAATCAAATGCTCTCTTAGAAGATAAATGAACAGTAGGAATAACAGCTCTAAAGAGTACTCATCTGCATAAACTGCAAATTCTGTAAAAGTAGAATCCTGTTTGCCAGCTAGTCATCTCCTACTGTGTGTAGATGCATGGAATGTATTTATTGGTAGTTCTCAAAACAGTCCACCCTGTACTTGCCCAAGTGTTTCACAGTATAGGAAGCATGTTGAAGCCTGTCCTTGTTCCTTTGCACTATAGCCAATTACTGCATTTAATAATTCTTTGCCTATGTCTCTGTATATATTTCTCTTCAGCATTTAAACATTTTTTTTTCTAGTGAGTGTCTTTGTAAACAACAGGTTGATACCATGCAACAGAAAACTTGCACTAACATCAATGGTGTTCCTTGCTTTTGAGCCTGCCCAGCCCTGAGAGCCCTCTTAAAATGTGCAAGACTTTAAGGTACTGGGTGCTCTCAGCTCTAGCTAGGTCAGGTGGCAGGTCAGGCCTTTGCCAGTGAATGTGCCTGCATATGAGAGTTTTGGGAAGCTTTAAATGTACATTAAAAAAGATAAAACTTCCAAAGACAGATCAAAACTCCTTCCTCTGCAAGCTCCTGTCTTGCACAGGTCCACAGCCAGCGACAGCCACTGAGGCATTGCAGGAGGGGCCTACACTGACCCAGGTTGTAAAGAGGCTGTGGCAGAGATGTCTGGATGGGGGTACCAGGGCCTGTGGCATCCAGGTAAAGGCAAGAGCCAGTGCAAGGACTCAGTAGACCATGGGGCTGTGCCAGCCAGCAGGGCCAATCCTTCTGGGGTTTTGTTGAAAATCCAGTTCTATATCCTTTTAAATGTCAGGTGAAAAAGTTCCCATTTCAGTCTTCCGGCTGTCTCAGGGAGTCTTGCAGCAGGTTTGAGAATAAAGGACTAAGTTCAGCTGGCCCATTTTAAAATAAAAAGTAGTAAAAAGGAGGAGCTTTCCCACAATTTTTGTGTTTCTATGGACATAATATTCCAAATTGGTTGGCTTTGTGTTTTTTTCTTTGTTTGTTTTTGTGAGCCCAATATTATTCAAACCTAGGAATTTTATTCTACAGTTTGTACAATTTTTTACACGCTTTTGTGCTCAGAGGGCTTTCCATTCTTCTTTACCTACCCAGAATCAGCAAATGGCATGTCCAAGCTGTCTTCCTATAGTAAACAGATTTCTACATAAGGACGAGATAGGTCTTAACTGATGGAGCCTATCGGTGTTCCACAAAGATGTGTTGGGATTGGCACTAGACATGAGGCCAGGAGCAGCTGCCTTCCTTGGAGACCCCATCTTGGGGGTCTTGAGAACAGCCTTTGAGCTGTCCCCTTTGCTGCCAAATGAGAACTGTAATGCAGATCTCTGTCCTTGCTCAAAGAACAGACTGACAGTCTGATTTCCTCCTGTCTGTAACTTTAAGTTTCCGTGTATAACACACTAGTCTTCACATCCTGACTCTGGTGAGATTTTAGTAAAATGAGGGTTTTTTCATTACAAGAAAGCTTGCAGCTTCTTCCCCATAACAGCCCATTGTTATGGCTGGGGACAGCGGGATGGGTTAATCGTGGCCCCATTTCCTGAGGTCTCCTGCAGTCATGATTTGTGAATGCCTGAGAATACCCCTGCTGAATTCTAATTGTTTGTGGCAGTCGGCACATGATTTCAAGTGTTTGGTCACAGCAGTGTTCGTTTTCTGCTCTTTTAATCTTTGATGGATGTCGTGCCTGGCTTCACTGATGTGGTTCACGACACAGTAGGCAGTGATTTCCTATAAGATGTTTTGTCTCAACTACAGAGGTGTGGAGTCCCTATATGATGGCCAATATTTATTAATGACATCCCAAGGTTTCTAAAGAGGAAGCTCTGCCATAGACCATTAGAACCTAATCTATTCCAAAATGTCAGATGCAGTTAAGCAAGAGCTAACTCGATTGCACTGAGACTTTCCTCATTAGTTGAGACTGTGATTAGAAGACTGATTAAAGGCATTCTCTTTGTAAAGGTTCACTCTTTATCTCTGCAGATATCATTACTATGTAAGATGTGATAGAGCTAGCTTAAGGTTCACACAAATGTTAGAATATGTGTGTGTGTGCACAGTTATTCATGCCCATATAGTGCACACACATGTTTTTTAAAATGCCCTTAATTAGTAACATGAAAAATGTTTGTTTCTGAATATGAATAGGGTTGAATTTTGTTGCACCTTTCAAACTATTCATCTGGTGTTATTAGTATAAAAGGTCAAGTTTTCACATCATATGTAAAGCTATAGGATTAAGATTTTAACAGCAATTTGGGGGTTGCTGGGATACAAAGTATTTTGTTCAGAATACTTGGTATCTGACATCATTATGACTGGCCAAATTGCTTCCTGTGATTTACACATTGCTCTTGCTGTTCAGTCTAAGCTACATGATTGCAATAGTGCTGAAATATTCTAGGCTCCTCCTAATGTTTTTCCTAAAAATAGTATTAAGCTTTGGCACATGCCTTTAAATTTCTCATGGTATTCATGGTATATAAGCTCTTAGAAAAAAGGATTGCTGATTCATTATGTGTGTATAGTGCTTACCACAATAGAGATGAGGTCTTTGGATATTTCTGGAGCCTAGATAATAAGCTGGTATTATCAAGAAATAAAAACATCCAGAAGGCAACTGTCAAAGCTTCCAAATGATTTTTCAAGATGTAGATCCTAAAAAAGTGGGGGGTTCAACTCTTTAGTATTTTGTAGTTTGCTGCCTTGAATCATTTTACAAACACCTTATAGGCCAACGAGAAATAAACCAGAGTATAAAGTCAGCTTTAAGAAATTGTATGGAGGTCAGTGTTCCTGTATGAGGGATTTGATTGTTGTTTTCAGTCTTGTCAGATCAGTAATAACTAAATATTGCTGCTGGTTGATAAATATGCATTGTTAGTATGTGAAAGAGAACATAATATTAAGTGGTCGTGTTGGTCCAGTTACCACTGAACAGATAGCTTGTTTAATTATTGTCAAACTTAGCAGGGTGGCCATGCTCTGAGGGGTGATAAGCATTAACATCCTGTCTCTAAAGTTACCTTGTGGACCTTGGGGGACTTTTGACCCTTTATGTGCCAAAACCAATCTCAATCTTGTTCAACAATTAAAAAAAAATAAATCTAGAGGTAGGATGTATCTTGTCTTACAGCTGACAGGCTGGAAGTCTTAATTTTGCTTTTCACGAGTGTCCCTTGCACAAGTAACTGAAGTTACTCTTTGGACTCATGGATTTACTGAATTCTGGAAAAGTTTTTTGGTCAATCTTTTTTGATGTAGGGTTACAAGGACTGACAAAGATGGTAGCAGGGCTTCTTCTAGTGAGGTGTCACAGTAACAGAATGTCATAGAATTAAGACAAAACCAGATCTCTGTACTGCAGAGTTGTCTGCTCACTAACTTATAATTTGCTTTGCCAGATTTATCACAGACTTGCTGTTTGTTCTCACATTGCTTGTACAAGTGATGCCATTTGCCAGGATCTCCTGTTACTCTATATTACAGTGATGGTGACCATTTAGTTAAACCCAAGTTTTCTGAATCCCACCTTAGTGTTTTTTATGTCTTGCTCTGTGTGATTTTCCATAAATCAGGTAACTTGAGCCAACATATAAAAGAGGAAGAAAATATCTCAGTTCTCCACCAATACAGCCCTATACACACATACCACACACACATATAGAGGCAGGCACACAGTTTGCTAATTTTCCAGAATTTTGAGATTGTGTTTATTCGTCTTGAATGAAACAGAATAAATAACAGCATGGATAGATAGCTGAGCAAGGAAAGGAAAGTCTTAAGGGCTGTGACCACAATTTATTAAGATGCCACAGACTTGAGGGGAAATAGTTTGGTTGCAATTTACTTCCCAATTAAAAGTTGAATTGCTCCCTCCAATGCTATTTTTCAGGAAACATCTACTCTGTGCAGCCAGAGTTTTTTCAGAACACCTGCAGCTGTTGATGACTAGCTGGGCTTGAGAGTGTTTCTGGACATCAGGTCTGGCAGTCTCAGTCTAGTGGTAGGTGTGTCAGCTGGGTCCTGCAGAGCTTCTGCTAGTGGCAGTCTCTGCAAGGCAGTATCTCTGCTTTCTCCTTGGTGCCCTCCCAGACCCTCAGGGTGCACTTCCAAAATGTCTTTGGCAAGCATCAACCCACACCTCATTTAAAGCTTCAGACCAACCTACTGCAATATTATCTCCAGAAAGTATCTCCAGAGAGACTCTAACAAACAAGGAAATGTTGACTCTCTCAAATCACTGTGAAACAGATCCTTGGCTCTGCTCTGCTGCTTTACTCTAATGCAGGAATAAGAAAATACAGGTCTAGTTCTATTTGTCCCTTTATCTGGTGTCCAAGGTTGGTTGATTGCTAAGGGATACTTTCACTGTTTGGAAATCCCTTAGCAAAGTGCTATAAAGTCAAGATGGAAGCTCCCTAGTCTCTTCCCCAAAGAATAAAAGATTTAATTGTAGATATTAAGGCATTACCAAAAAGGTGCCCCAGCTCTTTAGAACTAGACTGCCAGGCAGCAGCAAATAAGTTGTGCTGTGGATGGTTAAATCACTTAATTCTGGGATCAAGGAGCTACAAAGTCATTTGTGCATGACCCTTTCTATGACATGAGAAACTGGCCACAGCTCACCCTCAGGCCTGCTGCAGCACTTGTAGGCTGTATAACCTCTGTCAGCCCATGTCAGTGCCCTCATGCTGGTCTGCAGCTGGATCATGAAGTAGAAAATATATTGTCTTTGTTATCTCCACAGGCACTGTTGGTACAACACTGCATGATGTCAAATCTTCATGTCCCCGAATGTTTAGCATGGAAACAGAGTCTTAGCAATGCAAAATGAACAACTAGTAGGAAATGTCTGGAAGAAAAAGCCAACCCGTGTTTGGTTTTTAAACTGTTTGGTCAGCTCTGACTTGTCTTTCAATGTAGAAGTGAGCAGTACTTAAGCATATGTAAGAGTATGAAAGTACTGGATGTGAATCCTTGTTACCTGATATTCATCTTAACTTAATATCCTGTGTCATCAAGAAAGTTTCACAGCAATGACTTGCTTAATTTTAGAATTTACTGTTGTAGACATCTGTGACTGTATCACTAGGTGTGTATATATAGCACAGATCAAGATGTAGGATGTAGGAAAAAAATCTTGCCTCAAATTTGGGATGAACCCATTACAACACTGATGGTGGAGCCAAGAATGAGTTAAGCAAAATCTTCCCAGACAAATGTCAGTAGCAGCTCTCCAATATCTCGCACAGTCAGAGATTGATGGATAAGTCTCCTCCTCTCAAAAAGCCTCATTGTGTTTTTACCTTTTTTTTTTTTAAGCAGAGTTGCTGCATTGCAGAAAAAAAATCATGTCATTGGCAAGGGTGTAGCTTATTAGTTTAAATAGCAATGAGTTATGCAGAATACAAAATGCTATTATGTAATAGCTTTGGTGATTATACCATGACTTGAGAAATATGGGAGCCAGCGTGGTGATGAGTATCATGTAGGATGGCTGACACTGTCCTTTCCAATCCACAGGAAAAAAAAACCCAAACCCCTCTCTAGCTGGCAGGAAAACTTCTTCCACTCAAATTGAAGTAGAGAAGATTTTTTTCCTTGTCAGGGTTCATAGACATGAAATCCACCCATGAACTGGCTGCATTGATGCTGATGGCAAAATTCCAGTAGACTTTATGAGAACCAAAATCCGGCTCTATGTGGACTTCAAAGAAAGAAACTCTCCATATGGCAAGGTGTTGGAGAAATAAGTCAGCCTCTGTGAAGGCACAGGGACCATGCTGGTACCATCTGAAACCTCAGAACAGGTACAAATTTAATCATGACAAATTGTCTATAGCTGGTAACTTTCAAACAAAAGAAAGGAAGATGATGCTCAAGAATATGTTTGAATATCAGGTTTATTTTATCAGAAGCTTGTTAACATCAGTGAACAGCAGTAGTTTTTGAGGTTTCATGGAGTCACTGTGTAGTTAACATCTAAAGGAACAGGAGCCAGAAATCTCATGCAATCTGTGGCTTCTTACCTGCTCTCCTCTGTATGCCAAGGTGGTTCTTGTCAAATCTTGGAGGGTGTGTAACTCCAGCTGTAGTTTTCTTCTGTGCCTGTGGCCCTGCAGGCCCTGTCTCCTACCTCCCTTTTTCCAGGAAAGTTCAGCTAGATTCTCAGAGTACAGAACCAGTGCACCCATTCTTGTACTGTCATCTTCTGAAAGGGACATACCCAAGCAGTCCTTCATGATGTGCTTTGCATTTGAAGTCTTGCTAAAATGAGAGTAACTTTCTTGAGAATTCCAGTTGAAATAATCCTGAGACAGAGAAGGAAAAAAGTAGCGTAGACATAGGAGAGGAAAAAGCAAAACAAAACCTTTCATCAATTTGGAGTTTGTCAATTTGTGGCTTACCAACTACACAGGAAATGATTCTTTCCTTATATGCCTTCACCATTGTGGCTTTATCTGCTGTCATCAGCAAATCTATCAAATGAAATTCTTGTCAGTGCCCAAGAATTACTGTACAGCTCAGACCTGAGATGCTGTTTTCCACAGACCACCTACAGTAGGAAGTATTGAAAAGTGAGAGTTCGGGCGGTGCCCACTTTTATTCTGGCAACAAGACATTACTTCAGTGGAGACTTTCATTGGCTTCTTCTCAACTGCAAGAGGGTTTTATGGATTAGGTCCAGAGAAGTCCTGCCCTAGGCAAAGATATGGTGAGCATTTACTTAGGGCAGCAGATGCACTGGGCAGTGACTGTAAGCATGCAGCATGCTTTGCCTAAAACTAGAGTCATATAAAGCCAGGCTGCTGCTGCTGCCACCAGGTTGAAGTCTCATCTGACAGGGGCAGTTGTGACTTTTATCCCTCCTTTTATCCTTGTGACAGCAGGAGCAGCAAGATTACATCTGCCTAGTTTTCTCTTCCTTCTCTTCCCAGCTCTGCCCAATGCATCTCCTTCACCTGAAGCCGCAGCAGCCCTTCAGCACTGGGAGCGATCTGTTCAGTGCCAAGGAACTGTGGAACAGTTCTGGGCCCAGTCTTCTGGATTTACAGATTACAAAGGATGCCTAATTCAAAGTGTCTCAGGGATACTTCACAGTTTTTACCTGGGGTCCAGTGTGTCTGAGGAGCTATGGAATACACAAATTGAAAGAAATGTGCTTTTAAAACACTGCTGACTGCATCCGAGGAGAGCCTGAACTGTGGCAAGTACTGCAAGGGCAGTACTGCTCACGTAAAATAATTGTAGCTTGTTATTTCTTTCAGTTTAAAATGTTTTTGCCTTACCTTTTCTCTGTGTAATTGCTCTCTTTAGAAAGTGGGGTGTACTGTGAACAGAAACATGGCTCCAGCCTCAGGTGGGACAAGTAGTTGCTACACTATAGAGATAAGAACTGTGTCATTGTAGCATTTGAATCAGTCCAAAACTCTTTTATTTTTTATCCTCTGTGAATGCATAAATCTGGCCCCTCCTGACTCAAGAAATGTATCTCTTCCTCACACGAGCACTTAAGCCATCATCAGCAGGGAGGAGTTAATTACATGATGGAGAGGGAGTTGCTGTATAATGGTCTCAATATGGAGACTAAAAAAACCAGGGGGTTCTCTCAGAAACTCTAGCAAGCTTTGTTTTAGGAAAGACAACAACAGCCAACACCTCAAACAGATTATGCTATCTTAGCTGTGAGAGTCCATCTCAGCCTGAGATGCATCCCCATGCACTCAGAGGTTAGAGGGATGGATGGCTGCCCTAGGGAGGGTAGAGATAAAATAGAGGCTTTGAGACTCTTGTCTGTTGGTGTTGCCTTGAATGAGGTGGATAAGAAGAGCTCTGGTAGATAAGTTGTCCCGCTGGGACAACTGGGAGAAAACTGTAATACAAGCACACAACATTTCTCTGGAGAAACTCTCTGGTTTCTTGAATGCAGTGAATAAGACAAGGGTTTCCAAATTATTCTCGTAATTGGAGTATTCACATGCTTTCTTTGATGTAAAATTAGTGTGTCATATTCTGGCTCCCAATGACCAGAAGTTACATTTTAGAGTAACTGTTCTGATAGCAATGCTTAACAGGGTGAACAGTCATGATTCCTGTGAGAGGTAGAGCAGAGATTCACAATCCACCTCAAGGCAGGATGAAAAATACACAGAGCTGATGCTCTCTTCCTAGTCCCTCTGGCTCTAGTACAACTGCAGTGCTGAAGCTGGGAGGGAGGTTTGGGATAAATTTTGATCTGCATCCTACAGGCTTTTTCAGTTTTTCTGAGTAACTGGATAAAAATATGATTCTTTCAGAAATAACTCTGAAGATCCACTGAGTCAGGTTAGGGTTGCTGCAGAGTGCTTTCAGTGTGAACTCACAGGAAAAACTCTGTCTTTGGCTGTGGCTCTAATGTATCCAGTTTTTACGGCAGTACTGAACTGCGTCATATAAATAAGTCTGGTTTTTTAGCTGCTGTGAAACTCAGATGGAATGTGCTATTCAAACAAAGTATTATTTTAAATCACTGTAACAGATGTAGATTCAAAAATGTACACGGATCCTAGGACTAGCAGGTTTACCCATTCATCTGACATTTAACAACAGAGACAATGATTTTCCCTTTGGAAATCTATTGTGTGTGTCTGTTGGCTTCCCAAACAATAATTTTGTTAATATGCTACAGTTCTAGCTACAGCAGGACATATATATCTCTTATTATATTATGCCATTGGTTATCACATTTTGATTTTCCTGACAAAGAAGACACTGTAAAATATTACATTATTTCAGCATTAGTCAACATTCTGCAATTGAAAATATTTAATCCCTAGGAGCTAATGTTTAGATTTTTCTAGCAGCAACTCATCTCTGGTTCCTACTGCACTTTCAGTTACTCCTGGTCTTTTTTCACAACCTGCCCAATGCCACATCTTAACAGAGAGAGTTTAGGCATTGAGCCTCAGGAAGATCTGTAAGTTCACATCTTGCCCCTAAAACTGCAAACTTACTATCAGAGTGCTCAGCCAGATTCTTTGTTCAGAACTGCACTAATTCATAATTCTGTCCCTTGCTAACACACAACTCCAAATAGTGGAAAAGCCAGACTAGCACTTCTTGTTCTCTCTATTCTGGTTGCTTTTAAACATCTTGGGATCTGTGAGCCACCACCATCACCCTCTTCATTGTGATCAACCGTTTGTTCTCCATCGCTGTGATGGTAAACAGAAAATAGAATCCTTATATGAGCTAGGGAGAGCACAAGTAAGCACAGAAATACTCCAAAGGCCACAGTCAGATATAGAAGAAGGAATGCCCTGCAGTAAATACCCCAAGGTGACTGAATAACATCATTCTTCCCAGGCTGCTTTATTGTATTTTCTTTATGACACCCTCCAAATTCCATTATCAGCTGAGAATGGAGAAAACCAGTATTATTAGAGCTGGAAGAGACCAATTTTAGGGATTGTTTTGTTGAACACTCATCCTCTATGGGTTTGTGTAGGTCTGTACTTGACCTGAATGACTTCCTCTCTGATTCTGAACTGTTTTCTTGGAGAAACTCAGTATTGGAACATTTCAACCTTCCTAGGTAACTGCAGAGGAGTAAGAGTCTCACTCTCAGTTGTGTTCCTGACTCCTGTGAAGGACCTCCTGTTCTTTATCCCCTGCACTGGCACTGGGATGGCAGAACCAATTCAGTTATCCACTTCCTCAGTGCTCAGGTGTGCAATTCTTTGCCCTTCTCATCCTTCATCAAAGGACCATGCTTCTGTTTCTTTAATTTTCTCACTGAGCTACTCATCTTGCTTTGAGCATTTTTCAGTAGGAACAAGAAGGCTGGGCGCTGTTGCTCGGTGCAAACATGCTCTGCTCTCAGAAGTGGGATGTGAACACACCGAGCAGCACTTCTGCCTGGCCTTGAAACCAGGCAAGTCTGTCAACAGCACTTCAGCATCGTCTTGTGGAAGTGCCCCCTGCTGCCACGTACAAAGACTTACAGCATATTACAACACTGCAACTTTTAACTTTATTCCATACAGTGTCTTTCATTCTATGTGTGCTCAAAGGGCTTTACAATATACAAACAGCAATAGAAAATGTACAAAACAAATGTGTCTTCAAACAGAGGAGCTGCTTTCTTCAGATGGCAAAAATGACACCTTCCACAACAGAAAAGCAATAGAAATGAGCCTGTACTGGCAGAGGCATTCTAAATTCGCCCTGGCTTAAGATAATTTACTTCCAAGCATGATTGTTTTTCCTGACTTTATAATGAGTTGAACCAAACATAAATTAAGAAAATAGAGATTTAGGTGAGAATATCAATCTAAATTTACTCCTGAAGCCTGTTGTTGATTCTCTGCTTTCCATTTCTTTACCAGTTTTTCTCCAGCACTGTGTCACATAATTTTTAAGCAGTGCTTAATTACATTTTGTTAACGTGGGAAGGGGATGTATTGGCAATTGCCTTTTATGATTGTCAGTTGTACTGGTGAGTAGTTAGTTTATATCTTAGAAAGAGATATATTTTATAACTAAAAATTCAGCGCTCTTGAGTCCTACATCGAATCTGTTTTAAATGTGTTTAAATAAGTGTGTGTAAATTCAGAATAATGTATTATTGAAATAAGCTGTCCAAGTCTCGTAGCTATGAAAAACATGCATTTTCAGTATCAGAATATATCTCATTGAGACAGTGACTGTAGTGAGAGGTTTGCTTGGGAAAAAATGAGTTTACGCGAAGTAGGACCAGATGCTGATCTGAATGTAGGTGGGCTTGAGAGCAAAGGAGGAAACTATGTGAACGAGGGAAACAGGAGTAGGATCTGAGGAAGGAAATGGAAAATCTATTGCCAATGCCAAGAAAAGGATGAGGACATTGGTAGCTCTGAGAATGCTGGGCATGGAGGAAGGGAAAAGGAAGGACTGAGGGATGAGTGGGTAGCAGGGGAGAGTGAAGGTGGACTTGTTGCAGAGGGTGGTCAGAGGGCTGGGCAGGGGGCTCTGGACTGACTACAGAGCCTCAGAATTGAACACAGGGTTTCTATGCCATGTTTGGATCCTATTGTTCTGGACAGCATTCAGCTCCCTCAGTCCAGGAAGCTCTTGTGTCTTTCCCACTGTATTGGGAAAGAAACTGTATGTGCTCTGCTTGGTGCTGCAAAGGATGTATCAGAGTCCTGCAGGCCACTGTCACTTTTGTCCTGGAGCAGGTTTGGATCCTCAGTGTGGGGAGAACACGAAGTTATGTCAACTGAGTCATAATATATTGATGCATATGGGAAGGAGAAAAATACATTTTGGAAATTCTGTAATAACATCTTGCACTTCATATTTTTGAAGGCTCCAGTGTGTAAATGCAATTAAGTTTCTCTAACAGAGCTGCATGAGTGTGTGCCTGTGAGCATAAGTGCACGGAATACATATGTTTTGGGGTGATTATCTTTGGTAAGGAGAGGAACAGCAATAGCCAGTGTTAAATATCACTCTCCAGCATGGTAACTTCAGTACATCTGCACCTCTTTGTAGTACAGAGGTTGGATTATTAGCCTCTGTAACAATGCCGTCTTGCACTGCAGTTCTGTTTGCTCTTGCAAACTGAGCAGGATCACATCTGCATGGGATCTTTGGCAGGGGCTCTGCAGAGGTCACTGACATGCCACGGAACCATGTTTGTTCAGGAAGTGACTCTTTCATCTTGATGCCCCACTAAGCCAGCCCACCAGAATGGCTTCCTTTGCCACCGTGAAGCATCTCACTGTGTGTGTGTGTGTGTTTTAGGCTCAAAATACAAAGTGCAGACATGGACTGGTTTTGAGTGCTCGAGGTTTTATATGGATCTGGTTAGAAAACTGGGCTGTTAGCCCTTATACTTTGCCAAAGTTGTGTTTAGGTAACTCTGCTCTGCTGTAGGAATCTCTTCCAGTTTGTCACTTATTCACTGCTAACCCAGGCTGAGCTGCAGTGTTGTTTTTCCCTGTTTTATGAGTGTTAAGCAAGAACTTTTGTAAAGAGGCGGTTGTGTCCTGCCTGAGACAGGGGCTCTGCAGTGGGAAGGATTGCACTGAGCCTGGCGTGAGTATCTGCAGATTAAACCCAGAAGTTAATTTGTAAGCAAGCAGGCAGCCCCTCTTCACAGCAACACAGTAACCAATGCAAGGTCTCAGGGCCAAGCCCACAGCAGAGTGGACCCTCAAGTAAACCACAGCAGAATCCAGGGAAACAAAAGTACTCTGTATGAGCATGTGGCGTATTTTTCAGCATTGTAGTTTGCTGTATGTGTTGTCCCACTCCTCAGCTATGCAATATAGCCATGCCAAAGCTGTTTACTGGGACTCCAAGGGGCTCTATGGGGATGAATAGTGTCATCTTGACAGTGTGATGCTCTGCCTGTTTGGATGGCCAGTAGACACATGGGAGCCTGACTAAGCTGGGCTGGAATTGGCACGGGAGCCATGTGAAGATATTAAATCAGCTTTGCACTTTACCCACTCTTGCCAATGCCCTAGAATAAATTTGAGGGGCCCAAGTTTATTATCCCTTATGTTCAGACTGTTAGGACTCACACTGGGACTTTATGGCCACTTAAGCATTGTAGTGGTATTGCTATGTCCTTTCCCCCCAGGCCTCCTACACTGTGGGAGAGGCATAAAAAAGCTGTAGTACACTGGACCCCAACTCAGAGCTCACTAGATAGCTGGTATTACCACAGGACATAAATAGGCTGAAACAGAGACTGGCTGGCTGTTCAGTATAATGCTGCCAGCAACATGTTACTTGCTCAACACAGTTACCAGCTCTGTGGGATCAAAGCCATTACACAGCCAGCACTGGCTATGGGGAGATGGAGTGGCTTTCACTCAGGCTACAGAGTGGGGAATTGCTTTTCGTGTTTAGGAACCTGTGCTGGATTCAAACTGGAAGCCTGAAGATGAAAATATTTGGGGCCAGTTCTTGTCCTGTAAGAACCACCCAGGCTTCCACATGTTCTGCTTCAAAAGAGTGCAGGCAGGCTCTTGTGTTCAAAAAAAGTTTTGGTTCCAGCCCCTTGTTAGTTTAATTTTAGTTCTTATGAATTGACATATGGCAGGCATGATTTTTAATTAGAGCTTTCACTGCGTTTTACTGGTAGGGTTGCAGAGCACTGTGGAATTTACACTAGGAAAAACATGCTCTGTCGGTAGAGTACAAGGCTGTTTAGTAATCAGAGTGGAAAGTTAACTTTGAAACAAATTGGCAACTGATCAGATAAAATTCAAATCGGTAACATTTGTGTTGGAAACCAGCTCAGATCTGGGAAAAATGGAATCTGAGCTATTCTGTTCCTCTTGCGGAGGAACTGACCAGTGAATACACTGTGTGCACACCAAACTTCATGTGTAACACCCCATGCAAAAACAAAATTAATACTTTTGTAGGGTTATCTGAGCACTTATCTGATTCCTTTTCACATTAGTGTAAAACTAAGGGTTACTTTGAAGAGAAGTTTCCTTACATACTTTACAAAACAAACAAACTTTCTTTGCCAGTCAAAAACTAAAGGTCAAAAGTTTCCCCCCTTTGTTTTTCTTCTGAATCAACAAGGTGTTATAGAGAGATATCAGAAGATGTTTTTCTCCTCTACACTTGTAATAGATTCCCATCTTCCCAGTTCATTGTGTGAACTCTTTCAAGTACTGAAAGAGTTAATGGTGTATTCAGGCCTCAACCAGCAAATGCATTTAAAGCTCAGTCCAGTACTCACATGGTTTGTATTCTTGCGCTGCTGGAGTGGTGTGTTCATGGCATCTGGTTCCCTGGCAACAGCTTTCATTGGCTCAATCAAAGCCTTTTCTTCTTAAGAAAGCTCCCACTGTGACACCCTACCATCACCACTAATCACCATCTTAACCGAGTGTTTAAGATGCAGCTGGTATGAAAAATAGTGCTTGTGCATGTGAGAAGATTAAGAGGCTACCTTGCATAGTACACCTGCCCTGGAGAGTGCTCCCATTCCTTGGGGTTGGGCGTACTTGAGGCATCTGCCTTCCTACTGGAAGAGATGAGGCACCGGTACACTGAGTGTCCGCTGAGAAATGATCTTTTGTTAGGCAGAAATCCATAAACCTTTGTGTCTTGTGAATAGTCATTTCCTCTTTGCAGCTGAGATGGCGATTGGGCCTCTGTGCTATTGACAAGGGGAAGAAGTGGGATGTAGGGGGTGTACAATAAAATCCATATTGTTGAAGCTGTCTTCCCTGACAAGGAGGAAGCAGGAAGAAGTCTCCCAACATGTGAACTGGAGGACAATGGGAGCAAAGAATTCACATTGAGCTCGCTCAAGGGATTTCTGCTAATTCAGAGTTTGCATGAAAGTTGAGAAAGTCCCTAGCAGTCCCACAGAATTTGGGGTACAGAGTGATCAGGAAGCTCAGGCATTGTCACACCCTGAATCACACTTCCACTGTTAGAAATGTTGCCCTCATAACAAAATTACTTTTAGAAATGAAGCCTCTGTTGACTTGGCAGCCGATAGAAATTCTCTTCTTTCCCTAGCCTTGGAGATTGCCTTGAAGGATGCTCTGTAACCATCAGAGGCCATTACACTCCACAGGAATGATGCAGCTGGAGCAGAGATGTAGGTGAGGGTAAGCACAAGGAGAGACAGTGTGTGCATTGTAATCCATGTGCTACAGTGGTTACTTGTTTACCAGACAGAGCACACAGCCCAGACAACCCTCTCCTTTGCTTATCTCCGTGCGATTGGGCAGGAGAGTGAGCAAGGATTTAAGAATGTGGGCTGGAGAACATGCAACATCTTCAGCAGCGTGGCTTTAGTCATGAAATACCCTGCCAGAGAACACTACACTGAATCTGTGCCTGCTTTGGTTAGGTTCTAAGATAAACTGCAGTTTCCTGATAGAGCTCTTCACTGAGCTCATCCCTTGTTTTAAAACAGTGAGTGAACTTTTGAAGCTGAGAAGAGGGAGAAGGAAGCTTTGACTTTTGAGATGCTGTGCCGTATTTGGCATAGAGAGACTGAGGCAATATGTGCCTGAGAAAGAAGATAGGGAGGACAGACTTGTGGTCAAGCTACTATATTGAGACTTGGAATTTGGGTGTAGCCTCTACCTCTGTGTAGCCTTGGGAGAGTCTGGGCTTAGGCAAAACAGACATTTACCAAGAGCAGCCAAACCAGAAATGAAGCTGTGGTGGCTCCTTCGGCTGTGGCAGAGCCCAGGGAACCGCCTTGGTAGCTTCTGCTGCCAAGGCAAAGCAGAAACGAAGAATATTGCCTGGCTGCCATTGCCCTTTCATCTTTTCAAGGGCAACTGGAGCAGCAAGTGCAGCTGGGCAAGGCTGAGTCCCCAGCTCTCATTCCCATCTCTGCCCTAGCCTTTCCCTGTGGCTGAAATGCTCTGGCAACATAACAGTGTAAGAGCAGAGCTACAGGGATTTGGATCAGAGTAGGGGGGACAAGTAAGTCTGTAGTCACTCTCTATCACTTGTTAGTTGAAGAGCAATAATAGCAAGGCAAATCTAAAATGAGCATTGTCCAAAATTCACTCTGCAACTCAAGCAATTGGTTTCTGAGCCAGCACTGGGCCTTTGTATGAATAGATTTTCTGAGATTGTTTTATGTGATTGTTTCTAGGTGCTTTGCAAGCCCAGCACTAGGCTGGCACTAGCCCTTATACTAGGACAGCAAAACTCACACAGAGAAGAAGCCCAGAGCTTGTTCTGTTTTGACCTCCAAGTGTCCAACTCACTCTTTCAGTCCAACTGCAGAGTCTTTGCTTGGGGTACCTTTGCTCCCTTTGTCAACTCTGCTGCAGGCCCAAGCATCCTGACTCCCCCAGATACCATGGTAGTACAGGCAGGGGACTGGAATGCAGTAACATCATATAGGCCCAACTATGGGGCCAACAGGGCACAATAGCTGCACAATTTGCGAAGTGGGAATAATTCTCCTTTATTCAGAAGGCTCTAAGAAATGTAAATCCTAATATACATGAGAGATACTTACTAGCTATATGGATAAAAGCTTCTCTGAAAACCTATGCATATTTTTAAACATCAAATATATTTTACAGAAAGAAATTCAAAAGCCGAAATTAGAAATCACAGCAGCAAAGAATAACATTCTGAATATGTTATGTCTGTTCTCTTAAGTCACTTCTAACTGTTTATTTAGGCCCATTAACCTGCATTCAGTAAAAAAGGAGAACATGGCAGGTACTAGAACTGTAAAAGCAACCTGTTTTGAACATGATGTGTCTCATTTGGTAAATGTGTTTAGAGGCTGTGGGGGGGTGTTGTTGTTTCCTCCTTCCCCGAGTGTTTCCAAAGACCAGGGAAGTGTGTGTGCATGTGCATGCATGTGCGTGAGGAGCTACACTTTTTCTGCTGCACTGACAATCTTGACCTTTTGACTAATTTATGGGCCTCAAAGCAGGTAATGAAAATGTGACTTCAGCAGGGTAGATGTCTCTGCTCCAGTGAAACTTAAATTTGCTTTGGTTTAGCTATGATTTCAGAAAAAAATATTTATTAGTACTGGTTTACCATGAACTCTGTAACAAAGGAGTTCTGGGGATCACCTTTGGATATTAAAGGACAGGGAACTTCCACTGCTTTGGGGTTTTCACAAGTTTCTACTGGTCACACAGATGGACAGCTGAAAATATGTAAACTTGGCAAAGGGCAGAAGGAATGAGACCAGTATGCAGTCCTCTCCTTCACATAAACTGAGCAGGTGCTTCTGTGAAGAAATTTGAGGCCCTTCCTTTCACAGAGCAAGATACATGTTTAAGTAAGTTAAAAGATTCTTGATTTGCACGTTGAAGGTATTCAAGTGTACAGAACCCATTCGTGCTATAAAGATGATGATTGAAAGGTGGAGATTATTTTGTTCCCTAATTCATTGGTAAAATTATTTTTAATGTGGAGTTTGTGTTGTTTTTTCATTTCCTACTTTTTAGATTGTCGGAGTGCTCTCAAGAATCCAGCCACCTTTACTCTTTCCCTTCTAATCACAGTCTGCACACATGTGATAAGACTGATTATGTTATCACAGTGTCTAGCGGATAAACAGCACAACTTTTTTTGTTTCAAATAAAGATCAGAGGGTAGGCGTGAGGAACACACACAACTACAAACCTCTGAGAAGGGATATAAATGCTGGCCCTCTGCACAGGACTGAATTTCACCCTAAGTAAACCTAGAACAGGGTCATGTAATATATTGGTCTGGAGTCACAGTAGTGGATTTATGTTATGCCAGTGAATGGGGCTGTGTCTCTGACACTGCTGCCTAACCTCTAGCAGAAGCTGTGTGGTGTGAATAAAGGCCAGAGGCCTGTTGTAAAGATGATGATTTAGGTGGTTGATTGGGACTCTAGAGATCTAGTTACTTTTCCTGCCTCTTTTCTATTTTTCTTCAGAAAGCAACTCAATCTTATTCTCTAAATTAGAGATAATATTTCCTCACCTCACAGGGACGTTTTGGGAATAAATGTGTTAACTAGTGCAAAGCATTTGGGGCTCTGGGGCTGAACAGCAGAGAAAAAACAGCACAGAATGGAAAAGTATCATTGTTCATGCAGTGTTGCGACAGTTTGTAGTAGATGAAGCCAGAGCCCCACTCTGAAGAGCAGAGATTAAAAAGAATATTGAAGAGCTGCTTTGTATGCAGAGCATTGCAGGTCCTGTGCCTGGAGTGAAGCAGGGCTCCTGCCAAAAGAATGAATGTGGGGGCAGTACCTGGTCAGAGACTGAAGCAGTATATTATAGCACACAACCCGGAGGCAGACAAGGTTACATTAGGCAACTTTGCTTCCCTGTTTCGTGATACTTGAGCCCTTCACTTTTCAGCCTTTGACTGTTCAGTTTTAAACAACGTAGTTTTTAGCATGGAACTGATGATATAGATCTTACAGTGCACCTGGAGCTTTACAGGAGAGGGTGCAGATAAGGTCTCAGCCCCTTAAATCTTACAGACTGGGGCCTTTTTCTTCTCTCATGGACCTCATTAGATTAAGTAATCTAAGGAATTCTAGTTTTAGAGCAGTGAGCCATAATTCAGCGTCAGTTTAGGCATAAATCTGCAATATGCCTTCATGGAGTTTCAAACTGCAGAAATGCCCTACTTTTTGGTGGTTGTTTCTTTGCATACCTTCATCCTGTACCACCCTATACCCAGCAAGAATTATACAGCCTTTTAAGGGACTGGCACCCAACAAATTAACAATGAACAGAAACAGGAATCACCAGTCCTAGTTTTAAAACTGCTAGCATGTGTCTTTGTAATCTCAGGGACATCTCTACACTGTATCCTAGTAGTGAAACAAGAGCAATTTTCTCCTCTATACTTGGACAAAGGTTGGTGAACTAAATGTAGGGTCAGAAAAGAAAAAAATATTTTTCTTTAAGATTTTTTAAAGATTATCTAAAGCCTCTTCACTTCTAGTCACTCTTTGGGTGTCTGCTTTTTATTTTTAAAACATTTCCTTTCCAGAATATCCAGCTTGCTAGAAAGAAAACATATTTCAGTCCCATTAATATTATTTATAAGCACATATCAGCTTCACATAGGAATACTTAATAAACCCACTAGCACTTCAGAATGGCTAAGCCCTGCCTCGCTGCTCAGCAGTGTACAGACAAGCCAGGAGGAGCGAGAGGGCTGTAGTGGACTAGATCAGAAATGGGAGGCTGCACTGGGGAATGATTTGGTGGCCTGTGGAACTGGACCTCATGCTGGAACGTTTCCATCCAGCATTTTAGAAAACAGCAGGAATCGATGCTTTCACACTAGGAATCAATTAAAGAAACCCAAATTATTACCATTTGAATAAACAATTATTCTTTTTTCATCCTCACAGAAGCTTATTATGATGAAGTAAAAGCCAAAATTAATTAAATGCTCTGATCACACAATTCATATCAGAAGTGTTTCATCTGGTTTAATTAATTCTTGCCAGAAATCACTGCTACTCTTAGCATATGCTAAGTTTTTTTATTAATTTTTTTAACAGTTTCCATTTATATCTGTTTCCAGTACTGTTGGGATTCTCTCTCTGCAGATAAAGTGGGAGTGTTTACAGAAGTGCTTACTGCCAGGGAGATTATTAACCCTAGAGACAGACAGTATATGGCAAATACCTTGTAGGTCAGGAAAAGGGACATTTAAACCTGAATCTAAAAGGACTTTTTTTAGCTGCAGAATGAGACAAATAACATATATGCTCTTCAGTCTACCTTCATGGTTAACTCTTAAATTGCTGGTGCCAAATGCTCTGATGAAAATGCAGTGGTTATCACTAGGAAGAGGACAAGGCAACTCCAGGACTCAACACTGTGCAGTCTTCACTAGCCTTTTTCCCTCTGCTCATGAAATGTGGACAGGTTATGTTGGTCACTGCTAGCCAGCTCTACCACAGGGCATTGCTTTGCCAGGCAGAACGGGCCTTAGCCTCATTTCCTGAACCTGGGTGCATATGTTTGCACCCAGGGCTCGTGATCAAGGCTTGAGAGTGTTTGAGTGTAAGCACAGGGTCTGCAGCCCTGCAAACCCACCCCTGAGTCAGGGGTGTGTTTCTGAGGAACATGAACATGCTTTTATCAGCTTGCTGTAGGACAGTTGATGCATTTTGGGTCTTGGTAGGTGATAACAGAAAGTCTCTTCCTTATGAGATACTTCGTAAAAAAACCAAACTGTAGGAATGTGCCTGTATTTAGAGACTAGAGGAGGTTTGGAGTCAAGACTGTTTTGTGATCCTCCTCTTGATCTCACACTAGTGTACTCTATAGTACATACTGATGTCCACACGAGGGTGGGAACAGCCCTAAACACAATGTTGATCTTTGTAGCCTTTGATTTCTGTATTTATTTCTGAATTGATAATGCACTCAGCCAAAACTCCAAACCAAGGGGTTGTAAGTGGTCACAGAACAAGCCCTCACACCTGCAGGTGTGCTGTAATTGTAGTACTGGGAATTGCCCTTCAGTTGTAGTTGCTGGACAGTACCATGCAAACTGGCTACAGAAATTCTTACCAACACGAGGACAGAGGCTTACTCTAGGGACTGCTGCTTTGGATGAAAAGACCAGAAAAATATGAGAATAGTATTATTTTCCATCTGACTTTCATGAGGACGAGCGACAGGCTTTAAAGTTTAAAATAGCACTATTAAAGCAGTATAAAAATGTACATATTCAAGACATGTCAGTAAGATGGGACATTGTCGCAGAATAATGGGTGCTAGCTACTCACATTCAAAGTGGGAAAAAAAGAGGGAGAGGCTAATGTGATTCTCAGTTTCCTAGGGAGCAGAAAATGAGAAATAAATAGAAAAGAGGGATACAACACATCTGTGTATAGCCCTGCCATGATAAGGAGTGTTTGAACAGGGTTCCCTGTGGCCATGCATTTCAGAGCAGTGTTTGTGCCACAGCACGGATGAAACTCTCTTCCATCTTACCCCCTGCCAAAAAAAACCCTTAACTGAGACAGGAGCAAAGCTGGCTGTTAGCCTCTTATGCCTCTCCATCTCAGCAAAAGTGGTGAGCCACAGGCCTTTTGAAAAGCAGCGCCTGAGAAACCTTCCCCATGCCCTGGCTGGGGTTGGCTGTGTTTGGCTGCACTGCCAGGGATCGTGCAGGTCAGCTGTGAGAGCTGCCCTGCTCCAGCTGGCAGAGCTGGAGCACTTGGCTGCTTTGTGGCTCTGACACAAGGACACTGCTGAGCTTTGACATGAGAAAGGCCTTGTCCCTCTGGGAGGTGGCTTGCCTCTTTCCCTGCCTCCTCTGTTTTATGTGTGTGGTTCACTACAGTGTCCCCTTTAGGTGGTGACTTTGTAAATTGTGGTAACAACAGTGCCTGGAGCTCTTCCTTCCCAGGGGAATTACCAGAAGTGCACAAAGGTGCCAGTGGGATGGTCTGTGGCTCAGAGCTAAAGGGTTCAGTGAGTACTCCTGTGGCAGTCTGTGAGGACAAGGGTTGTAGAGTACATGCTAGTCCTGAGGAAGAGACCAGCTGTCCCTTGTGTAAGGTTGGTGTTGGCACTCCCCCTGTCCCTAGTCCCTGCAGCTTCCCTACAGACCAGTTTTCCCATAAAAAAAAGAAAGCTTCAGGCTCTGCGCTGTGGTCATGTGCAGTATTCCCCAAATGTTTGCACTCTGCCTTTGAGATAGCACAGGCTCTGTGTGTTATGGCCATATTGGGGCATTGCTCCAACAGCACAGTTAAGGTTGTGTTTGCTCATACCTTAACTCTTTATTTACTGGTTTCCAAGAGAATAGCTGGGACCAGCATTCTAGAAAGGCACTACATGCTCCTTCATTAATTTCTTTCCTAGAAAACTTCATACTTTTGAAAATTTATGGGAGAAATGTCATTTGTTGAGCATTCGTGTTGATTGCAGCATTTTACGAGTCAGCAACTAGACGGTCCCTGAAGATGCTACTGGAGCTGTGTATGACTAAGTGGTCCTTCACAGCCCGGGCACTTCACCACACTTAGCGGGTGACAGAGGCGGTGCTTTGTTATGAATGTTCTGTTAAAAAGGCACTGGGAGGAATTCCAGAGCAACACCGGCCTGGATGGGGCAGGCAGTCACATCCTCTCCTTGCATGGACTTTGGGATGGGTGTCTACCAGCCAGCTCAGTCCACAAGCCAGCCCCTTGCATTAGCCAGCAGGCAGGGCTAGTTAGCATGAGCATTGGGCTGAGCAGGCCCAGAAGTGTGGCTTCACACCAGGGTTGTTTTCTCTCTGGTTAGCCCAAAACACAAGAAAAGCAAATGTACATGTACTTGTAGCTGTATTCATATGCCTCTTGTGTCTCAGTCTCAGCTCTTTTTATTGCTCTCCTCTTTCTCTGCTCTCCACAAACACTTTCCCCTATATGCCATTTCTAATCTCAGTTAGAAAAATGTTCCACTTGCTGCCTTGTGTCCCTTATTACCAAGTCTACATGGTGCAGGTTTTCACCGAGTTAGACTTTTTCAGTGATGTGGGAGAACCTGTAGGTAAAACCAACTCCTGTGTCTCTCAAACTCCCTGTTGTTCCAAAGCCAAGCTACCTGCCTTCACCTGTCTGTTTTAGCCTTGGTTCATCCCTTAGTCTGCCCCTGAATTCCAGCCGAACCTTATAAGGTTGCATAATGTTTTTCATTCTTTTTGGGTACATTTCAAATTCAAATTTGGAGTTGCTTCATTCAAGAAGCATTTAAACAAAATATTCAGACATTTCCCCCTTTGTTTTCCTCTTCAGTTGAAGCAGTCCAGAGTTAACTGGAAAATTGTTTTGCTTAATTCAAATCCATATTTTGGAGGTGCATGGAAGTAGTGCGCTTCCTGCTTGCTCTGCTGCTGAATTATTTAATCACTTCACTAGTGATATTTTAATGAAATACCCAGGCAGTTATTTTGTTTTGGTTTTGGGTTTGTTTTTTTTTTTTTTCATTGAAGATAAATATTTTCCTTTTATGAACAAGATAGTTTCCTCAGTGTCTGGTTTTCATTTCTAGGGAATAGTCAGCCAGCTAACAATCTGACTGGCCAGCACTGATTCTGCTCAGCTGGAGATGTTTTGCAGTATGTGCTATCACACAGACCCCACATGGCAACACTTTGTACAACAGCCAAAAAAAGACAGGCAGAAGAGGGCATGTGACAGTAAATCCCATCATCTGAAGAGTCCCCAGAGACTCTTCAGAGAAGGGAACATTCCTTATGCATGTTACACAAAAGCCCAAAAGGTGATGAGTGACACTTCCCACTTTCATTTCTTTGGGAAGATTCAGTGTCATCACACATGTCTCTCCTTTGCCACTAGTGTTTGACTATTTCCCCACAGAAAGTAAAGTGCCAGCTCGCTCTTTACCATTCTCTATCTCTTAATGATCAATTATTTTTAATTGGAACCTCTTGCATTGTGCTGAATCTTAAGAGGCCGCCATCAAGATCAGGGCTCCAACAAGATGGGAACAGTACCAACACATATGTGGGGACAATAGAGACTTTTTTTTTTTGTCCCAAAGAGCATGATCATATTTAGAGAAAGGCAGAAAAAGAAATGGAGGTAAGGATGATTGGAAGAATTTTCAGACATGGGCAAGTTTAGGAAACCTATGACTGTCTCCTGACTTCTAGTCTGGTGCCCTGTCTGCTGGCACACACTGCTTCTCATTTACTAATAAAACTGTCATTGTCTGTGCAGAATTACATGTAAGGTTAAATAAGATAGGCTGGTATTGCTACAAAGAACTTTATCAGCTAAATAAGATGCAGCCAGGGAGATGAAGCTGAAAGATTGGAGCTTGTGAAAATAGTGATTTTCATGACACAGTCCTTCACAGGCTTATCTTTATGCATATAACTCACAAATTCATAAATCTCAAAGACAGAAAATGAGATCACTGGGGGCAATGATGCAAAGTTCTGTCCTTCATAACAATACAAAACTATCCACCTATTAATTAATCTTTGCAGGTAAGGGGTTTCTTACCAGAAAACAGCCCCAGTTTGTGGCTCAAAGTAACTGTAAAGCATGGTCTTTTAAATTTTACAGCATGCAGATGCAGGACTTTGGTTTAGCCTGCCATAAAGGCAGAAAGTTGATGTGAGTTTTGGTCTGAGCTCTGGAAACCCAGCCCACCTCCTGCCCCTTCTTGGAAGAGGAATATGGTTCAGGCCCAGGCGCTGTTTACCCCCTTTGCACATGGGTGTGGTTTGGTCTCTTCCCGCGGTCGCTGTGAGCTGCTTTAGAGAGGCCAGATCTTTGCCTTCAGCTGCTTTGGGCCTGAATTCTTTAGCTGTCATGAGAGTTGTTTCTGCAAATCCAATAGCTGATTTATCATCTTCAGAGAGCAGAATGTGTAAAGAAAAACAGCATGAGTAGATCCTCTCTCTAGAAGGGTTTTCTCTCCACTCACATAATCCCGCTTGGTTCCAGCCTGGTATGCAGAGCTGTGTAAGGGTGTCAAATGACATCCCTTTTACTGGCTGTTGGCCCTAATGGAATGCTGCTTTGCACATCTCGTAAAGTAAGGACAGGAAATGCTGCCTGAGACTTTTACATCTTGCCTGTAATTAAAATATAAAATTAAAAAATTGAGAGGCAAGAGCATTCCAAATAAGAAACGCTCTTTTCATCATGAAATAAATAAAAAAGATTCCATCTTTACATTTAGTTTTTTACCCTTTCTGAAGACTTACTTGCTTTAGATAATCAAAGCTGGCTTTGAACTAGCACACAGAAAAAAATCTTTTTTTTTTCCTTTAAAAATAGCCCTATAGATATATATACATATCACAGCCTTTCGTTCCTTTTATAGACAGTTTAATTTTCTGTGAGAATGTGAAAGTTCTGAGCAATCCAGAGCTCAGGCAGGCAACACAACAAACACAGGGAACAAGGATTAGCCACACTATTGCAATTAACACCAGTGTTTAATTAGCAGACAGCTGCATTGGGCAAGGGCCTTTTGATTTTCTCTCTTCACTGGGCTTTTGATGAGAGATTTACCTACAGTTGTAACTTCCAGTCGTTGCACTTACGTGCACGCACACAGATACACGCACCCCACATGGAAAATTTGTGGAAGGAAGGCATGTCAGGCAACTGATCTGATTTGTGCTTTAGATAAATATTTTTGAAAGTATCTCCCTTCGACTGTCTTCCATAAAAACTCTTAAAGTTATGTTTTTGTTTGTTGGGGAGAGGGAATTATAAATTATAGTATGCCTTGGTGCATTTAGGAATCCTTTTTTTGATTTGTTGGTTTACTTTACGAACACCTGATGTGTGATGAAGGTGGGTGGGTGCAGAAGCCTGCCAAGGGCAAGGCTGGCATCAAGGCAACACAAAATATTTATCCCAGTCAGCTTAGATGCCTCTGTATTTCATTGGTGAAAGAAGTATAGTAGTCTCATGCTGTTCCCTGTTGTTGAGGCAGGAAGATGTCCAAACAGCCAACTAATCCTTCTACTTGGCCATCTTTAGTAAAGACAAAAATGTTGTTGGAGGTCATGGTATCAGAAAGAAACTGTTGAGGAACTAAGAGATGAAGTGAAAACGTGGCAGGGAAGGTGAGTTCTTACTGCCAAGGGCTTGGATGAAACCTTGGCTTTAGGTCTCCTGCTGTGATTTAGATCCCACTTGCAGCAAGCTGAAGTGAATGGCACTGATTGAAAGAGGGACAGCAGAGTTGTCATGGAGCCTGTTGATAATAAATTTGTTTATGGTATATAGAAAACAAGAGCTTGAGAAGTACTGAAAGAGTTAAGCACGCTATAGTACCAGCACAGATGGGCCCAAACACTAATCTCTGCTTTGCCTAAGCACCAGTATAACACAAGTCCATTTTGTTTGAGTGTAGTCAACAGCTGTTGATTTTCATGCATGCCCAGGTCAGTGTAGTTTTCTATGTACCTAGCTTGCCTCTTTATACCCTCTCACACCTTATATTTGAACCCTGGCTAGAGTGATACTCCTGTGAAAGCATGTGCTCAGCCTGACTAGTTTTAGAGAAGAATATTGGAAACACACAAATAATTTATTCTAGCATTAATCTGGCATTCTCTAAAACACAATCTACTCGTATAACATGAGACTGTGGGACAAAGACCTAATAGTTATTTATACAAACCCTATTATAATTGTATTTAATTTCTTCTGATTTTGAGAGTATTAATTTTCACGAGGTCCCTATAATATATGGAAGTGTCCCTGTTCCAATTTTACAGACAAGGAATTAGAGCCAGAGACAAGATTTTCTAGTCAATTACCAAGTTATGCACCTGGGAATTTAAATGCTTGTGAAAAGTGCTTTCGATGTAACCTGCCTCCATCTTTAGCTGCCTGAATGCTGCTGAAAGTCTTGCTGTATGGGATCTGTCCACCATCTGTGTCAGTGAAGGTAACCAAGCACTTGTCTTCCAAATCCTAGATTAGTGCCTACTTGCTAGAAGACTCTTTTGTGTCCATCTGGGCCAGATAATATATTTTTTCTTCTACTACAACTCTTGGCAGAATTCTCTGTTCACCACAAACTTTTTCAAGTCCCTCAGTGTGTGAGCCTGAGGGAAAGGACAGTATGGTGAGAATAACCTTTTTCCTTGCCTGCCCTGAGAATGACATTGGCTTCCTGCAGATTGGTTTGAGAACAGTGTTAGAATTGCCAATACTTCAGTAAAGCTGGAGGTAGGGGAGAACTGGGCCTCTTCATTTTCTTCTTTCTTTCTAGTTCTCATCCTGGTCTTTGGGATCCTAGTGTTAATAGTAAGGTTATGGCTACCCTGCTGGCCACACAATGACGTTCATTTCCAAGACCTGTGCAGCCCAAGCCTACTCATATAGACTTCTCTAGGCAGCAGACACTGATTTTCCAGCTGTATTTGTAAGAGCAACATGCTTAAGCGAAGGATTGCCTATTACCAACCCAAGTTGTGATGCAGCTGGAGCAGCCAAAATGAACAAGTTGTTGCTAGCAGGATTTCTTGACTAATATGGATTAGCGATCTCCCCCAATTCACAATTGTTATTTAAAAATGTGCTCTAGGCCCTGCTTATTCCTGCTTTTTATCCATATTCTCATTTATCCCAGCCCCGTAGTCTCCTGGTTAGACTGGCTGTACAGAGAGGAGCAAGTGAGTATGTGCTCATGACCCTGTTTGGGCCTCTTTGTTCTCACTGGACATCATTCAGTCAAATCCTATTTGGCTGCAGCTGTGGTAACACTGTGTTTGGGCCCAGTCTTTACCTGAATTAGGAGAAAGTGCTGTCAGTGCCTTACTTCCCCTGATCTGGTTTTGAGACAAGCAATGCCCATCCACCCACACCAGACAGCCTTGAACCCTAAGCAGCAAAACCCTCTCCATCCCCCTCTGACTGCAGCACGAAACTCTGCTGTACATGTTTTAGTTTTACAGTTTGAGCATCATTTTAGTCAAAGTGTGTCAGTTCTAAGTGGGGCATTTGGGAACATGCCATGACTGTATTTATTCCCTCAATCCTATATTATCCTGTGCAGTGTCGTAGCTGCCAAACCCACACACTCCTGTTGGCATGAAACAATTATCCTGGTTTATATAGAGCAGGCTTGGCAATAGTCTATCTCGATGAACAGTTGTAGTGCTGAAGATTCAGAGTCATCTTTTCCTCTCGCTCGAAGCAACAGACCAAATTTCTTTCAGCTGGATTCAGGGCTTTAAAAAATAAAATGAGTACAAGGCCAGTATGAAGAGCAGGGTGTATATGAACTACCTGTAAGGTCTGAAAGGAAATAAGAATGAGATGGAGAAAAAAAAAAAGACTATTTAAGATACAAGCTAGTAATTTTGTTTCTAAGCCCATGTAAAATTATAAGTAATGTTTACTGTTGCCAGTTGGTGAACACAGAGATGTGTGGTTTTTACTTGCATGCAAAGCTATTGGTTGTGGGTGAAATACTAAGACAAAAACATTAAATCTCTGGTGTGGGTATTCCACCAAAAATAAACCCAAACAAACACTGACTTATTATAAAAGCACTTTTTTTCTGGAAACAAACATTCAGTTGCTGCTGCTGTTTGTGAACTCTAGAACTGTTCAAACCTCCTGTTTAACTTGCCCGAAACAATAATACTTTATTTTAGAATGTTATGCAAATGTCTCTGAAACTTAAGAATAGGTGTTTATATAGTTTTCATAAAAACAGTGTAAACTTGCAGGGATATTGATCAATGATAACTACTGCTTGCTAAGGTCTTGTGAACCGAAAATGCTGCATAGACAACAGTCAAAGGTAAAGAGTAGGAAACCTTTCTTAATCTTAAAAAAATGTAACTGAAAGTGGACTTAAATTTTAGTTGAAGAAAAAATGTTTTGCAGTGATTATCAAAGGTTAGTAAAGGCTTATTTTTCCTCCTTTTCTCCAGGCAGCTTCACTAAGAGATTTTTTTGATTTGTGCTCTATTATGAAAGTAACCATTGCTTTGTTATCAGAGGGGCGATACAGATTTTTGTTCTAGAGGGCCAGACACTATCACTACTTGAAATTCTCCAAATTGTTTCCACTGTGAGCAAATTCAGTCTCGATGTGAGTCACATCTGCTTAAAAGTGAATATCATTTGCTTCTACTTTACACCAGCATCAGACTTCACCTACAATTTCAAATTTTAAAAATCATCCTAAATCACAGGGTTTGGATAGTTTTGCAAAAGTGACTTTAAAACCAGAAGCACCTAATAGGAAATACTGAAATAAAAGCATTCAGCTTTAGCCATTTCTGGTGGAAACAGAGACGTTTGCTTTCAGATATGAATGCCTCTAGAACTAAAACAAGTCTATATGAGTGAGGTTTTCCACGTATGGACAAAGAAGTAGGGCTCACATGTAGCTGCAGTTTCTCCCCCCGCGAGCAGGGCTGGGTGGTGAGTGGCGAGCAGGGGGCTGGGCCGCCTGCCTGAGGCGCGGGCTGAGCTGCCCGCGATGTCCTAAGGATGGCCTAAGGGTTACTTGCGTGTTTAGCGCCGCAGCTGGGGCTGCACAGCACAGGGGTGTCAGCCACTCCACTGCCGCCGCCGACTCCCAGCCCTTCAGAGCGCAAGCTGTTCCAGCCGTTCCATCGCTCTGGCCGGCACTGATGGATTAATGGGAGGAAATGTTTATAGAATGGTTCAGGTTTCCTAAGAGAGTGGAATGAAATCCCCCTCAGCAATGATCAGCAAGCTCAGGTCATGCAGCAGTTTGAAGAAGCCTGACTGGCAGGAATGCAAAGGTTTTTTCAAAAAGGAAACTTGACAAGTGAGTGATTCTGGGGAGCAGGGAGAGGTGTTTTCAAATAAAAGATGTGGCTTTTCTAGAGAGGTAGCATGAATGGGGCTAGCTCTTAAAAGAACTTTTAAATCAGTAGTTCGTACTCTGTAAATGTAAAAGGTTAAGTTTGAGGGCACAGTGTCTAAATAAAATAGTGCCCTCAAAGTGCACCTCTTACATACTATGCTTAGTAAATGAAACCATATTGCTGTGCTATCACAGCTACTATGATGGCCTCTAGCTAAGGTCTCTCTTCTGTAACTTAAATTTTAGTATAGGCATAGTTTAAGTTACAGGAAGGGTGATGAACCAGATGAGGAGGCTGAAATCATTGTGTGAAATGAAAAATCATCATTTCACAGGTGTACTTTTCTGTTTGTTGGGGCACTTTCCATGATTCTAGCAACACAGCTTAAGATCTAAACATTCATTTCAGTTTAAAAAATTTTGTAAAATAGACCATTCCATTGAAGCTATCAGCTTTCAGATGACTGTGATAAGAAAGAATGTAGGCTTCAGGCTAGCTATTAAGATTAAAGTAAAATTCACCTGAACAAAACTGCAGCTAGAGAAGGTGCTGTGGGGGAAGAAAAAAAAAAAACAAAAAACAAACCAGTTCAAGACACTGCTCTTTGAAAGCCACTGAAAAGGACCTAGTCCTTAGTGATTCCCTAGGACACTCCTCCAGTCAAAGTGAGGATTTAATTTACAGCACTTGTAGCACCCTCCAGTTCTCAATCCCCAAGTTCCTTTGGAATGGGAAGAGAGCATTATCCTTAATTTCTAGATAAGGAACTGGTTTATCAGCTTGCCCTCAGCAAGAGGCAGAGCCTGGAAGAAAACTTGGCTAAGATGCAAGCACCTCAAGTGAGGGCAGACATTTGAAACCAGCTATCTCAAAATGTGCTCTTCTATTGTGAGGGGCTGGTAATCAGAACAGCCAGTTTCAAGTCACAGCTGAGTTTCTGGTCAATGCATTCACCAGAAAGTCTCTTGCATCTCCCATAACAAAGTGAGGGTGAAAACACTACTCGCAGAGCTTCCCCCCATTCTAAAACCTGCCAAGTGTTCAAAGACTGAAAGAACTTCATTAGAGTCTTTGTATTAAAAATTATTTATTTAGTGATCTGTACATGGGGTGAAGCAGGGCCTCATACAGACCTTCAAAAAAAATCAAGTAAAAACATAAATACATATTTTCTTACAAAAATGAGATTTACAAAATATACATACTGCACTTGTCTTACACACTTTTTTTTTTCTTCTTCCACGTGCACGTTATAAGAGACAAAACCCCAAGCCCTGCAAGTCTGAAATCAGATCTACTGAAGGATTTGGCTGATGAGCCCATTCCTGATGCCCAGACTGCTGGTACACCCTCAGACAGCAGCAGTCTGTTCCCCCTCACCCTGAACAGTTTTTTTTCTTTTTTAAGTTTCGTTCCAGACACTTTTCCCCAAAAAACGTGAAGAGCAGCTATAGGTTGGAGACTTGCTAAAAATCCAGAATTTCCTATTTTGTCCTTAGACAAGAATATACACACACACATATATACTGATAAAAACAACCCTTCAGTGAATATAAAGGTAAAGTAGTATGTAAAAAATAAAATATGAACAAAACTTAAAAATTTTCAGAATAGAAAAATCTGTCACATTTCTAAAAGAAAACAATGTAGTTGTTGATTAATTTTTGAAAGTTCTTCCTTCCAAGGCGTGATCACTGGAAACTTAACCAGCTGTATTTTAGCCGAAATGAGAAGGGTCCTCACTTGCAGTAACTGCTTGCTTTTAAACCCCAACCCCAGCCCCCTCCTGCACCACGAGTCATTGCCATGCAGCTCAGGGAACCTGAGGAGCAGGCAAAGGGTCCATCGTGAGCCAAAAGGATTCCTCCTGTCCCCAGAATCCGGCTGTGTATTGACTTTGTCTGCAGTGACCTCACTGCAAAGCAGGAGAGAAAGCAGGTTTATGGGAAGGAAAGAAAAAAACCCATCTTTACATTACATATTTCAATGGCTCTTGTTTTGGCAGGTGCTCTCGGTTAAGCTCTTCTTGCCCTCTAAATCTTGCGTTTCCTTCAGCTTAGAAAAGCGACCCATATTGAACGGTAGGAAAACATCCTGCCTCCTCCTTTTTTCATAAAAGGAATGTTTATTTCTGCGAGCTCCACATCCCAGGGTGAACCTTTTTGTCAGTTTGCCCGTAAAAACCGATCCCATGCTTATGCCTTTCTACATAGAAAACACTTTTGTTTCCCCCTTTGTCTCCTAGAACAAAGGCAAGGGGGAAAAGCCTTCTGCTGAAAAGCAACAAGTCATTTCTTTTCAGGGTGTGGAATAGCAACCCCCTCCTTCCCCACAGCAGCAAGAACAACAGACTGAGGGCCAAGTTTTTACTTTGAAACAATTACAACAGGTATCACTGAGGTAAAAAGGAACTTGTGAGCTGACAGAACAGAGGCATCTCCCCAGCACACGATCGGGCTGTAGCCGGCTGTGCAGTACTCACGTGATGGCTCCGCCGAGCTGGAAGGAGCAGGCAGCGAGTCAGGCTCAGGAGTTACCCTGCCCGCGCTGCAGTTCGGCCCCGGCAATTCAGGGATTATTGGGCTACTTCTCGGCAGCGGTAGCTCAACAGATCTGGCTTCCCCTCCCTCTTGTCCAAAGCAAGGCAGGATGATTTTAGTTGGGTTGGAGTTTTTTTTTCCTGGACAGGGGTAGCAAGGGGTAGAGAGAAGTAGAGGGACTCCTGGGGTGAAGGACTCTCCTATCCCACCAGTGGCCTCTTTTTTCAGTCCTCTTCCACTTAGCTGGGCCTAAGCACCACTGAACACAGTTTGACTGATCCTTTATGCGATAATTATTATTATTTTTTTTTTCAAACCTTCTGTGAGGAAGAAAAAGTTTGGAAAAGCCTCCCTTCCTCCCTCTTCAGGGAGCCATTGCCCTGCCCTTCTGCCGAGTATGTGTCTCCTCTGCATGTGTGCATGCGTGAGTGTGTGTGTGCCAGAGGGGACAGGGGGGTCTCATACTGCTGTCTCGCCTTTGCTGCCGGTGCTGAGTCTGTGGTAGAAGCGTCGCCAGGACTGAAGGGTTTTGCCAGACCAGATCCAGAAGCCAGTCGTGATCCCAACAATCATGGTCATGAGGTACTTGATCATGAAGACAGTGAAGTCTGGGCTCATAGGAGCAAAGTGGCTGGGACAGGGCACGGCATATGTTTTGCAAGTCTGGAGGAGCCACGTCTTCTCCCAGGTGCCACGGAAGGCCTGCTCATAGAAGTAACATGCCAGGACAATGGTGGCAGGCACCGTGTAGAGGACACTGAAGACACCAATGCGCACCATCAGCTTCTCCAGCTTCTCCGTCTTGGTGCCATCGTGCTTCATGATGGTGCGGATGCGAAACAAGGACACAAAGCCAGCCAGCAGGAAGGAAGTGCCAATGAAGAGATACACAAACAAGGGTGCCAGCACAAAGCCCCTCAGTGAGTCCACACTGTAGATACCTACATAACACACCCCACTGAGTACATCCCCATCCACCTGCCCCATGGCCAAGATGGTGATGGTTTTGACAGCGGGCACAGCCCAGGCAGCCAGGTGGAAATACTGGGAGTTGGCCTCTATGGCCTCGTGGCCCCACTTCATGCCTGCAGCCAGGAACCAGGTGAGGGACAGAATGACCCACCAGATGGAACTGGCCATGCCGAAGAAGTAGAGGATCATGAAGAGGATGGTGCAGCCTTCTTTCTTGGTGCCTTGGGCCACAGTGCGGTAGCCATCCTCAGAGAAGCGCTCCAGACACACCACCCGCTCCTCCAGCAGGAAGCCTGCGGCGTAGGCCACTGCCACCATGAAGTAGCAGCCCGAGAGGAAGATGATGGGCCGCTCCGGGTAGCTGAAACGGCGCATGTCTACCAGGTAGGTGAGCACGGTGAAGAGGGTGGAGGCGCAGCAGAGCACGGACCACACACCCACCCACAGCCGGGCAAATCGCACCTCCGCCTCCTTGAAGTACATGAGCCCGTTGGGCCGGGCTGGCTCACAGGGGGCCCCGCAGTCCCGCTCCCCCAGGAACCGGTAGCCCAAGTAAGAGGGCACTTTGAGCTGCCGCGGGCAGGAGAAGGAGAAACCAGAGGGCGGCTGTGGTGGGGTGAGAAAGTCAGGGAGGTAGCCAGCCGTGGGGTGGGCAGTGGCCCCCCGGCCCGCCGCACCGCCAGGCCCTGGTGGGGCATCTGACGTGTTCTGCCCCACGCAGATCTCACCCGCACCGTGGACGGGGAAGTTCTCGCAGCGGAGCCGCTCTGGCCACTGGAAGCCGAACTTGTTCATGAGCGCCTCGCAGCCCTGGCGGGCCCGCTCGCAGAGGGAGCGGCAGGGCGGGATGGCCTGCTCCAGCACGGTGCACACCGGCGCGTACATGGAGCAGAGGAAGAACTTGAGCTCGGGCGAGCACTGCACCTTGACCAGCGGGTAGAACTGGTGCACCTCCAGCCCCGCGTCCTCCTGGTTGGTGTGGCCCAGCAGGTTGGGCAGGATGGTCTGGTTGTAGGCGATATCCGTGCAGAGCGGGATGGAGATGGGCTGGCAGAAACCGTGGTCCGGCACAGAGATGCCCTTCTCGCCGTGGTACTGCTGCGATGCCGCGTCCGCGGGGGTCCCGAGCAGGGCGGCCAGGAGGGCGGCCAGCCCCAGCCAGGGGCGGCTGGCGGCAGCCGCTCCGCCGCATCCTCCTCCAGCCCGCATTGCCGGGGCGGCCGGGGGTGCGGAGAGCCTCGGGGAGTCCTTCAGAGCCGGCCGGCACGACGCCCCAGGGGCATCAGCGCCCGGAGGGCGGCGGCGGGGCTCCTCCGGTGGGGCAGGGGGAACGGGCGCCCGGAGGGCGGCGGCAGGGGGAACGCGGCTCCGCGCCGAAGCTCCGCGACTTTCTTCCTCGGCTCCGGCGCGGCGGCGCTGGCAGCGCGGCGGCGGCGGCGCTTCCCTCGGCGAAAGTTTCCGGAGCTGCTCTCCCCGGAGAAGGCGGCGGCGAGGCAGGAGACGCGCGCGGAGCCCGGCGGCGGCTCCGGCCAAGCTCCCCACAGTGTCCAGCGGCGGCGGCGAGGCGGAGGCGCTGCTCCCTGCCCGGCTGCGCGGCCCCGGCGCCGGGGATTTAGGTTACGGCTAAACGGATTATTACCGCGCCCGGCTGAGCCGTGTATTTTACTCCGGGGCTTAAATAACTTTTAAAATCCAATTACTGCGCGATCCTCCCCGCGGCTCGGCTGGGCTCCGCTCCCGACGGACGCGGCTGTGGGCTGTGCGTGCGGGGCAGAGCCGTGCGCCTCCCGCCTCGCTCCGCTCCCGCTCCGCCGCTCCCGGCTCACAAAAAGGCCCCGGCGCGGCGGCCCCGCCCCCGCCGCCGGCCCCATTCACAAACCGCGCCGGGGGCGGGGCCGCGCCCGCCCGCCCGCCAATCGCCGCGTAGGGGGCGGGGCCAGGCGGGGGGAAGGGAGGGGGAGGAGCGCGCGCCAGGGGGAAAAAAAAGTTGGGAACAACTTTTTCCCATCCCCGCCGGGCCGGGCCGGGAGGAGCCGCCTGCGGCCCCCACCCCCCGCGCTGCAGGGCACAGCCGGGAAGGCGGAGGGGGGGGGCCCAGGCTGCTCGCTCAGGGTGGCCCGATGAAACTAAAATTAACTGGCTGCTTTCTGAGCAGGCTTTGAAAATGCGAACAGCTGCCTGTGCCCAGAGTTATTAAAAAAGAAGAAAAAGAAAAAAAAGGGGGAACTAAAAACCACAGCGTCCGGGTACATTTGTAGAATGAGCTTCTTGCGTAGTTGGGATGTTCGTGTTTGTGCGCCATCGCCTCCCCCAGCGTGGGGGGGTTTGATTTGTTATCGCAGCATGACCGTTGCTTTTTGCTGGCAGAATAAACGCTTTATTCATGCAGATCTAAGCCCTAGCTGGGGGAAGGCAGCTTTTTTTGAAACGTCCAGTGTTACCTAAGCAGAGAGGAGAAATTTTAAATCCCCATCTGCAGTGCTGCAACTCCTTAAGAGACTCGAAAAAGCTGTATAAAAGGAGGAGTTCCTCTGTGAAAGCACCCAGCCTGCCCACAAGAGAGAAAATGGCATAGGTCGGGAGAGGACTGTTACTGCCCTGCCAGGTGATGCTGAGCAGATCTAGAGCTGAGCGGATCCAGAGCTAGACTGCCATACGTTGGCTGAGGACAGAAATGTGGGGTTTGCAGCACAGCTGTGTTTTGAGGTGCACCGCAGAAACAGGGGGAGCAGGGACCATCCAGCCAACGTGCAGGCAGAGCATGTCCCCCGCAGCACAGAATGGGGGTGCCTGACAAAAGCTCTGCAACAAGGCCTGCTTTTCCTTCACACTGGTCTGTGGGAGCCTGTGCTCAAAGAAAGACTCCAGCCAAGTGTTGTTCAACTTACCCCATCCCTCCCTTGAGGATAGAGGTCCCCCTGAACTGTATTACTCAAATTCTTACTTTTACTCCTTTGCTCAGGACTGTGCTCCTGTTAGTAACTAAGCAAATACACCAATCTGTACCTTCCTCTAGGGCAGTTCAAGAGAGCAGGGTTTGGCTCAGAGAACTACAACAGGAATTGTTGGACAAATGTTTCTCCGTATCCTCTCCTGCTCATAAACAATGTGTCCTCATGACACTAAGACCACAGAGCTGCAGCTTTTGCTACATTTGTTAAAAGAAGTTGACAGTTAGAAACATGCTTACTAAAATAAATTTACTCCTCTTTAAGAGGACATTTTTAAAATATAATACTGTGCATATAAAAAAATGTGGGAAAGGCTAGCTAGTTATGGCTGCAAAGGTTGTTTCTGGAAAAGAAATAAGTATTTTCTTCATTCTCAGTTATAGCTGTTTGGGAGTGCCTTGGAGGAACTTCAGTTTTTCAATTTGTTAAGGCTTGTTATCTGAAATTCCTTACTTTTCTACACCCCTAGTGACTAAGCAGGTTTTCGTGATACTCTTAACCTAAATAACCACCCATGGTACAAACTTACATGAACTTGTCTACCCTATTGTTTGTTCTTTGGCTGCTAGTAACTTTCAAAAATATTATTCTTTCCAGTTGTTTTTTGTTGTTCTTGGTTGGTTGGTTAGTTGGGGTTTTTTTTGGGGGGGGGGGGTGGTTATTGGTTTTTTTCTCCCCTGTCTTTCTGTAACGCTCCATGAGCTGTTGAGTCACCTATCTGTAATAATCAACTTAAAGCCTCTATTTTTCGCTTTGGCTTATGTAGCTGACTTCATCTGCAAAGCATTTTTTGATATTCACTATGAAAAACACTGGATGAAAGGAGATGTTTCACTGGCAGGCAATGACAATGCAGACAAAGTAAAGCAAACAGAAACTTTCTGCCTCATGCATTGCTCGTTCTGACTTCTGTATGTAAAGAAACTAGTTCAGAGCTAGTAAAATTGTATTGCAAGAAACTATCTTCCAGCAACAGGGAGGCAGTGACAGAAACTATTCAGGGTAAGGAATGTCAAATCAAGTGGCAAGACTTTACAAGGCAGATGGCATCAGTGGCTACCCCTGTTTTCTACTGGTCTCATTTTTTGCCATTCATCCGAACTGTGGCATGAACAAAAAAGTGACTGGGATCTCTGATACAGGCTATAAATGCTGAGTGGCTCCTTTACACTTATGGACATAATGTAGAATCTGAGTGAAGCCAAAGGGAAAAAAAATGGAAGGGTAGGCAGAAAGGAAGAAGGATTATGTCCTAGATTATTTCTTAGGGAGATAAGAAGAGAGTAAACATATCCCATGGAATGATGCTGCTAGGCCATCCCAGATGGCAGGAATGTGCAACAGGATTTACTAAGATGGATGAAGAAAGTCCCTTGGGCATGTTACCAAATTCCAAGATTTTTTTTAAATTTAGACCCACTGGGAGACGGGAAACAATCACTGAGAGAGGCAATGGCAGCCTCAAAATGGCATACTATAGTGTGAGAAAATGCCAGGCTTTTAGGTCAGTCTAAGACATTCTGACAGCTTTCAGGGGACATTAAAGAAAGAAAGAAAGAAAAAAAAAAAAAAACACAAAGGAAAAGGAAAAGAAAGCAGCATCAAAATTCCAAGATTGTGGAATGCGAGGTTACTCCAAAGCACCCAGAACCTCTGTAAGCAGCATCAGCCACATTTCAAACAGCAGCCTGCAAAATTACTTAAATTTCCTCACAACAGGAGGGATTCTCATCAGCACATAAGCACAGCAGCCACCCTTAGCCAGGTTGTCAGTCACCCAGAAAAAACGTGCTGCACAAGACTTTGCAGCATCTGAGAAGTCCTCTATTGCAACCACATCGCAGTTCAGAAGGATTTCTCTAAAAATCTCCTTACTGCTATTGTTCTGAGAATGCCACATGGCCTACCAGCAATGAACCTTCACAAGCAAAGTCTTGGCAAGTCCAAGATTCCAGAATAAATTTACAGTTTCTGGTGTTGATACCAACTCTGGAGGTGTCTAAGGAGACTACTGTACATAGGGAGGAATTGTTAGGAACAATTATCTGTCCTTTTACTCATTTAAAAATAAATCCAGTTCAGCTTCCAAGTCAAAGTGAGGAGTGGCATCCCTACATGATGTCTTTTTCTGCAGTTTTAAAACCTCCTTAAATGGTGCCAATATAATTTTCCTTGTTTCCTATCCCATCTGATAGAAAACTCTTCCCATGGGGGGAGGGAAATCAAAACAAAACACCCCCTCCCTGTCCCACCACTTATTTTGAGTGCCTGAGGGAGAACATTTTCAGACTACCTGTTGCAAGGCTTCCAACCCTCCTTACCCTCAGAAGAACAAAGGCCATTGCTTCCCCCTTCTCCTTCCACCTGCAGACACTCGCTGGCCCTCACCTCACTGGCTGTCCTGCTAACCACCTCTGCCAAAGTCCCATGTGATCCCCTGAATTGTGAGATTCGTCCCAGTTAATTATAGTAAACAACTTCTATCACACTTTTAACCTCGACATTTTGAAACTTACTTACATACAGTCTTACATGATCAGACAGGCTATTGAGCTAAGAACATCAAAATTTGCACTCCCTAAAGCTTAGTGGAGAAATGCCAGGAGCCTGGGGGGAAATTATGCATTTGCCTGTTTTACATAATGATTTGCATAATTAAAAATAAGTTCACATTATTATATCTGCTTGCATTTCTATCAGTCTGATAGATTACTCTCAATTGCATCTTGTTTGAGCTCACCAAAGACATCTAGTCTTTCTGTAAAGAGGCAGGAGAGCCTGGTATTTCACAGGCAGGGAGTGGGGAAGGCAAGCCCCTGCCCCCCCCCACGGAACAATTTGAAATTAGATTGAAGATATGAGAAACCGATTGAAAAGAGCATATGGGAGGGCACGGGTGACAAAAGGAAGGGGATACTGCTGGAGGGGATGTGGTTTCCCGTAGTGAGAAAGGTAAAAGCTGGTTGCATCTTGGATTTGTAAGATAATTATTAGTTTATGAAGTAGTATCCCAAAGGATATAGGGAAGCAGCACTGCCCACCACATTTATGATCAAATTGGGGAAACTTCAGGAAACATTCACAAGGATCAGCTATCAGGCCGATCATTGCCTTTATCTTGCAGATCCATGAATAAGAAAACAGTTGAAGTTGATCTGCTCATCCCCACTCAGCGATTAAGTGAGGACATCAGTTACCTTTTAACCCTTGCATGACACTTTGAATTCCCCTCTTTCTTTAAAGTAGATTTAATCTGCTTTCTCACAGTTTTAGGGTTGCAGAGGCCCTTTGGTACAACATGCAGAGAATCCCTCCTTATTTCAATTCCTTAGGCTAGGTGCTTTTTTAACAAGACAAATTCTCTGCTGGCAGCAGTATTATCAGCCGGGTCCTGTCATCATTCTGTCAGGGTGCAGTATATTGCAAAATGAAAAAGGGAAGATTCCAGAAACAGTGGGAAGAGATGACACTTGTGTCTGCTGTCCTCTTTCTGTCAGGGAGTAATATCCTACTCTGAGAATCGGGATTTAGCACAGGCACGTACAAACTTACTATCTGATCCTTAAAATCTTAAAAGGTGCTTCTGACCTGGTATGGTGGGTGGACACTTCCCAGACTGCTTTAGCTGATTTTGGCCGATTCTATATACACTGGGATGTGTGATATATCAGCCTGGGCAGCATCAGAAGAACTGCTTGAGATGGACCTGCCTAAGGCTCCCTGGGCCAGCCACCTTCAGGAGTCACAGTCTCATGAGGGCTCCAGCTTATCCTGAACTTCTCCCAATGTCTGTGAAAATGAGTCACAGATCTGCAAAAGTCTCAAGCAGAGTCACTCCTTGCTTTATGACTCTAAAATTATTACAGATCCAAATATACCCTTCCCTACCCTGTTCTCATAACAATGCAGTGTTTTTTATGAAGCTGGCTAGTGTCTTTGTGGTTGAAGCTCCCCTTCTCAGAATTATATTCCCTCAGACCTCTCCATCACATCATGGATCCTTGACCTACTTTGGACTCTCTGTCAGATATCCCTATTCCTCCAAAACCCAGTGATTTTGTTCCTTCTGTGTTATTCCTCTTTTGTAAACCCCCCTTTAGTTTTCAAGGCCAAAGACAAGTGCTAGCATCTGATCTCTGGGTACTTCCTGAAGCAGCAGCACAATTACAAAGCCTGCAGAAAAGCTAGAGAAAACTGGTTCTCCTCCCTTGTGCCAGCCAATGCCATACAGCTATCATACAGCTGAGTTTCTCAAGTTTGTGCATAAATTTCCCAGTCACCGCAGACGATGCCACGATAGTTGTGAACACTGAATTATGCCTTGCTTCCAGCCCCAGGGTTGGTGTGGACATAGTGACTGGTTGCTCTGATCACCCTGCTGTTTATACCATTTGATTGTGAGGGAATGCTGCAATGGTCAAATGCACTGTGATATGTCTTTTGTCATTTATGCCCACCTTATTTTACTTTTGTCTTTCTATAGACTCATTCATTTGAGACTGCATCTTAAATCTTCTTTAATGCACAGACTGAAGGCTTGCACTTTTCCTGTTTGAGTTGATGGGAAGTTTTCACTTGTTTCAGTGGAAACAGAAGAGCAGGATGCTCATCAAAGCCCCAAACTTTGTTTATGTAGGAAGAAAAACCAGACTTAGCCCAAAATAAGAGATGGGAAAGACCCATTATATTGCTTAGCCCCTGCTATTACATGTGCTAGTGGTATAATTGGTCTAATTTTAAATGCCTTGAATAATGGGACTATTGCCATCTCTCTTGGGACGTGGTTCTGCCATCTAACAATCACATTGGCAGGAAGCCACTGCCTGATGTTCAAACAAACGGTTTATCTTTGCTTGATTAAGTCTCACTAAAGATGAGTGCAGCCTCCAGGAATATGTTGTTTCCAAAGCTTAGAAAACAAGGGAAGAAGAGCTGTTATTCAATACAAAATCTGCCAGATGTCTAAAGAGGCTGAGGAATTCCTAAGCCTCTGTTTACAAAATCCTGTCTCCTCCTCCTGTGAATGCTTAAATTACCAATCGCTGCTACCATCCCATGTTTAGCGTAAAATTTCCTTAACCAACTCCACTTTCAAAATTGCACTGGAAAGAGAAACAAACATTTTAATTACTTTTCTTTTCCCTCTTCTTGACAGGCTTGCATAAATTAACCCTTGTGCTCCACAATTCTAGTTAAACCCTTGAACAGAGTTGTTTCTGCCTTTGGTCCCAATCACACCTTGCTGAGATGATTCCCTGCTTTGAGGTCTCATGAATGTTTGCTGTGTGAAGTTACTGCTTGCTGTATCCCTGCAAGCCCTGGAGATGGGTGATTCTGCTGTATGGAGAATTTCCCTTTCCACAAGAGCCAACCTGCATTTCTAAGTTGCAGTGCTGCTAAGGGAGGGGGCAGAGGGCTGACACCAATGCCTGCAGACAGCTCTCATCCTGAGGTTTGTGGACCAACATCACATGCTCTCCTTTAGCTTTTTTTAATCAGTCCTTTCTAAACTCTGATTTCCGTCTTGGTGTCAGTCTGCATCGACTGCACTCCCTCGGAGCTGGGACCAATGGTACTCTGAATGGTGCTGGAGATATTCAGCTGATTTCCTTCCTTGGAGGGAGGGGAACCCGAAAGCAGCACTTCAAATAAGCTCCCTCCTCATGGAGTCTCTGCAGGGAATGAGGGCCCATTTTCTTAATTACATGTTCATTAGTATGTTTAGTGCTCTCCTCCCTCTCTTCCCCCAGCCCCGCCACCTGGGAGTTCCTACTATGTTACTGGAAAGCCACAGAGGTTTATTTAAATACCACACAGTCAGATTGGAATGAAAAGCTATGAAGCTTCCCTTCTTTAATACTTTTTGAAATTATTTATGGGCTATGCTTCTTGCCTACGTAGAAGGTGCCTTTTGAGATTCTTGCAAGTCAATGCAGAAATAGCTGTTTGAATTGAGCAATAATTAGAAGCAGATGGAGCAAAGCAAAGCATCAGAGAAATCCCATTCTGCTAAAGAAACACTGCTGTCTGAAATAGATTTCCACTGCATGTAACATTTTCTCATATAGGCTAAAAAGAAATAACGTATCTTATGTCTGGTTTGCACCTACCAAAGCTGGGAAATTCAGAGTAAGACTGGTCTGCAATTCCACTCTGAATTTAGTCTCAGTCCACACAGTGTTTGCAGTCCCTATATTGCTGTACCATAGTTACAATTTCTTTTCTTGGCTAGATCTCAGAACAATGGAGATTAAGCTACTTTATGTGACTGTGTGTATGTTTGTATAGAGTTTTTTTCTCAATCTTTAGTGGGTTTTGGTGGTTGTTTTGGTTTTTTTTTTTGGGGGGGGGGGTTGTTTGGTTGGTTTTTGGGGTTTTTTCTCGGTTTGTTTGGTTTTAAATGATTAAAAATGTTCGTGACTTAAGATACATCATGATCTTTTGTAATCCACAGACTCAGTCTGGGGAAGGTACTCAGAGCTCTCAAATCCTAATTTGCTGCTAAATTCTTATGTGCTTGATGTGGTAGATTGTTTCACTCCTGAGTTCTAAAAATAACAGGTCCTGCTCTCATTGCTCCCACAGATCATCCCTTTGAGTTTAGAGAGAACTGGAAACTCTCAGCCTCTCAAGGGGAGCTGTACAGCACCCAAGCTCAAATTGTAACTCTATTTCTCATTTGCTTTGCTTACACGAGTACAACGGGATCCAGTTTGCTGTTGGGCTTTTGTTGAACCATGTTGTTGGGGTGAGCTGATTTTATTTTGATGATTATAATTTATTGCCCTGATAGTGAGCCAAAAAGCCATACTTTGGTCGGCTGCTACATATGTACAATAAAGCCGTCATTTTAACAATGGACTCACTCATATTTATGTTGCATTTTTCAATAGGCAGAAATCCATACTACCATGTCATGGAGACTTCACTAGCCATTTTAGAAAGCAGCAGTGTTTTAAAATTTCAAAGATACAAAATATCTCTGAAAATGTAAATATTGTAGCACTCTGAAGCGTCCTAAGCTTGTGCTACTCGAGTGTGTCTACAAATAAACTTGAGGGTTTCTTCTGAAGCAGAAGTTACTCCTAGAGTAATAATAAAAAAATTATTTTGAAGGAAATCATAAAGGTTGGCAGGTTGCTTGTTTTTTTCTGATGTGAGTGATCCGGGGAGGCCGCGGTGAGCGCCTGCCCCGCGGTGCTGCTTCCGACCTCCTTCGGGGGAGTTGTGCGGGCCGGGCGGGAGCAGGTCCCGCCGGTGGGGCGATAACCGAGCATCGCGGCAAGACCTGAGGGGTAGGAAGTGATGCTGGGAACGCAGCTGATGGCATCCCTCTGTTTGACCCTGACTCCCGGCCCCGGGCTGCTGTGGGTGCAGGGTTTTGCCTGGGGTGTGAAAACCGAAATTCCAGCTGCTGAGAGCTATTAAAGTGCAATTGCAGAAGCAGAAATGTTAATGCTGGTGTCTTTGCCAAACTCCTACTAGTTTTAATTTCATAAAGGTTGTTGCTGATGGTGATACTGCAGGAAAACGAGATCTAATATTAAAGCAATGATTTTATGGGCAGAGCAAACAAGTCCTCCAGTCGCATCCTAGAAGCTGCCCCACATGGTGTGTTGGTGATGGTTTCAGTGCTAATCCTGGCAACTCTGTATGGACATTGATAGCATTTTTTTAAGGTTGTTGATCTGTGGGCGTTTGTGAAGTGCTTTAAGCTGTTTTAGCATGAATTTGAGTGCGGCAGCATCATGCCAGTGGCTCCTGGTTAGGGAGGCAGTAGGCTTCTAAAATGCATCATTGCTATAATCCAAGTGCAGTGCAATCCTTGATGCTTTTCTAGGTACAACAGTAAAGACATTTTCTGCCCAGTGAGCTCTTATTCATGCAAGTTCTCATTGTGGTAGAGAAGGGTGGTGACTCATGAAACAGCTTGTGGAAAGTGGGACGGATGAAGTGGTGACTGTCCCCAGACGTCCCTCTGCCCTGTGCCAGGGATCACTTCCTCCAGGGCAAGGACATCTGTGCTCAGCTCAGAGCCATTCTAGGGCTGCCCTTGGGTAGCTCACTGTGTTAGAGCAGTTCAGATTTGGCACTGGCTTAATTCCCTTCTTTGGGCTGGGTGATCACTGAGGTGATTCCTGGAGCCACATTACTTTTGGCCCAGAGATCACTGTGTGAGGGGCAGCTGCTTGCGGGAGAGCAGCAGGGCAGGGCAGGGTGGTGGGAGCTGCTGCAGCCATCTGATTTTCTTCTGTGTCTGTGACTCAACACTCTCCCTGACCACAAGGGTCAGCTGTTTGTGAGTAAAGTCTACAGGCGTAGGTCCCTAGATATTATGCAGATACAGTGAGTTTGGGCTCTCTGAAGCAACCTGAGGAGCTCAATAATAGCTATTCACCAGACTCCAAATTTACTCAACAGTTTTTCAGAGAAAGGTTCCATTTTCCAAGTGTTTCTAAGGTAGCTGTGCTTAAAACATCAAAGATCTAAAAATTAGATTTGCTTCAAATGCATGTATCTTAAAACTGGATGGTTTTTGTTGTTGTTTGGGCTTTTTTAAGCTAGATTGACTCTCCCATTATGATGTTCTCAGATTCTGCGTGCCCACCACCGGGACTGTGGGTGGGGAGGAGACACAGGCCACTTCTGAGCTTCTTCAGAGGCATTTATCCACCCCAGGAAAGCTACAACTGAAGCCAGACAGATGAGAGCCAACACAAATAGTATTTTGCTAGACTAATTCCCTAGAGTCTGAGGCCTTATTTCCTAATGAGGCCAACTAAAAAATCCAAGAACTGGCACGGGTGTTGTATAAACAGTCATTATTGCTTCTGTCCATCTTTAAAAGTATTGATTTGAAGGTACATATTTTTCACCATATTTTTATCAAAATAACTTTTGAAAATAATTCCTTGTTGAAAACCTTCCCAAGAAAATTAAATTTACAGTCAGTATTCGAAGTCATCTCTTTTTCAAACATGATGAAAAAATGGCAATTGAGATAGGAACTCACGTGGAAACATCATGGGGGAAAACGCAAATGTTTCTGAAAAATACTTGAAAAGGGTTTGTATGTGATAGTCTTCTCCTGTTCACAAGCATACAGTTAAAAGAAAAATCTGGTTCATTTTTAATGTAAAAATGCCAAGTGTTTACCTCTATAAACAGAAGCAAACCCAAAAGCTGGGTAAACCCAAATTATATAACTACTGAGCCCAAGCACCCTCCTGACTGGAGGAGGAATTAGTGCCTTGCATAATCAAGCCTGGGGAGCTCATTTTGTCATGCTCAAAGGGCCACAGTGGTGCAACAGTAGGGGTGGAGGGATCAGCAAGCACCAACAATGAATTCCCTTCATTTTTCCAATTTAAGGCCTGAGCAGAGGAAATGCAAAGCTCTTCTTTTTTTTGCTCTCTCCTTCCCCCCCTCTTTTTTTCTTTCTTTTTTTTTTTTTTTTTAAGGGCAGATGAAAAGAACGAAGCAGTAAAGAAGCCAGATTGACACCTGTATCTGTGACAGCTCAGGCAAGGCAAAGAGTGGGAAAGCATCCGCTGGCAGCAATTTGAAACTGTCCCCTTCCTGACTTGGAGGCTTTGACTGATGGTGCAGCTTTGTGCAGCCATATGGTCGAACATCTTGAAGGGCCGGCAAAGAGCTGCTGCTGCCAGCACTGGGAAGGGGAACCAAGTCATTATTGGAAACCAGATCTCCGGGAGAGAGGAGCCATTAGCGCAAAATTTTGCTTCATGCTTGACTGTCCTCTCTGGGCAGGGGACCCAGTGTGGCCCTGCAGGAGGGCGAGGCCCAGCCTGGCCGCTGGGCACAGCTCTGCCAAGCCAGGGTTAAAAGGAAAAGCTTCTTCCTCAGCACTTAGTGCACAGCTGTGGTCTCTTCATAGTGCAGCATTTCCCTCTTTACACATGCTCTCAAACACTCCCTCTTTTTGTTCACCCAAACCCAAATTTGGCTTTGTTATGAACTGCCATATTGGTTCTCCCTTAATTGCAGCACCAGGAGGACAGGGCTTGTTCTTCCCAGGCTGCAACTGAGACCCAAGAAGAGCAGAGCTCCCTGGCCAGGGCCCCTGGCAGCACTGGCGCCCATGTAAAGCAGCACCAGGGCCGGCAAGATAAGAGTTGTAATGACCACCATGGGTTCCTGCTTTTCCCTTTTATTACTTGGTACATTACATTTGTTTCCAGCAGAGAAGAGTTTATGTGTGCGTGGCTGCACTGGTTGTGTTGGACCGAGCTCCCTACGTGGTTATGTGGATGGACTCCAGGGACAGAAATGCACTTCCCCTTAATAAGCTCCTCGCACTGCATTAAAGATAAAAGGGGAAGGGAAATATTTATATTCTGACAAAGCAGCTCTTCCCTTCAGGCTCTTGTTTTATTTATTAGCTTGCTCTGTCCCTCTCTTGCAGTTTTTTCTCTCTATTTCATTGCCTGTGCTCTTTTTCTCCTTTCTTCACTAATTTTGTCCCTGGGAGACAGTGACAGCAAAACTTAAGAATCACTGCCCAAGACATCAGATTCATATTGTGTAATTCCCAGTTGACAACTACAGCTCCCCCCCATCTTTGTTTTTTAACACAAAGTAATGATTTATGGTGCTTAAACAGTTGAATACATTACATCTGGTTTGCTCCAATTGCTTTAGATGAAACTGTAGAAATAGGCGGAGTTGGGTTTTTGATGGTTGTTGTTGTTTGTTTGTTTGTTTTTTATACATTGCAACCCAGATGCTGAATATCCTCCCTTGTTTGTGTACACAGTGGAAACCACTATCATTCTTGTCTGGAGAAGCCCTTACTGAGGCATGACACAGCTAGACCGAGACCTTTCTAACCTCATTCATCAAATACTTCCTTTCCTCTGAGGCCTTATCCTGGGGGACCATTCATTTCCTTCAACTAATATGCCACACGAAAGGAATCTTGGGTAGATTCCGGTGTCTGGGTCTTGCTCTGGATTTGTATAAAGGTTCAGGAAGAAATGCAATATGTGGTATTCTTGTCCATTCTGCTTCTTTTGCTCCTCCTCATACATTGCAGAAAACCCCGTGCTGATTTACAATGTCAGGGGCCATCAGTGTCCACGTTATAATTATTTTTAGAGCTATATGTTTCTTGCCATAATCATAATCTCTGCTAAGAGTGAGGCAGCAAAATTAGAGACTTGGTGCCCATAAGCTTCACCTCATTCACATCCTTATGTTTCTGCCTGTTGTCATAGAACTGCAAAATATCTGCAAAACACAGTCTTTAGACCACCACATTGAGTGGTGTAAACTGCAAAGTGCTGAATGAATGTATTGTAACTGGCTGGGGAACAGACTGTTTTTTATCATTCACAATCCCACCCCCCAAAAAGCACCACAGCTCTGTTTCCAGACTGATCAGGAAGGTAAAGGAATTTGTTAATTGATTTTTCTCCCTCCCGTATCAATTAATGAAGCCAGTCTAGGGAGATGTGAGCTTTTCTTTCTTAGCTAATTAATCCTTTTCCTTTATCTTCACAAATAATGGCAATAAAGCAATTAGCAAAGGATTTACAGGGTGTGGAGCAGTGAGAGATTCCTCTGGCCCCTCTGCAGCTCAAGCTGTTCAGCTCTGCTGCAATTCAGGCTCTCTCTAAAGGGATTTGTGTCCCCCACCCTCTGCGGTGTTGCTGCTGAAAGCCCAGCCTCTTCAAGATGTGAAATCCCAGCTCGATTTCCCCTAAGGGAAGTTAACAGCTTCGGTGCCAGTCCTTGGCAAAGGCCTCCTCTGGAACAGTGGCACCAGCCTTCAAAAGTGGCAGGCGCTGGCTGTCGGTGGCACTACTGTCACCATAGCCCTGAGCCTGTGGCTCCCAGGGACGGTGCAGTGGGGCAGGGTGTGCTGAGCAATCCCACCACCTCAATCCTGCCGGAACAGCAGCCCTTCTCCCTCCATCTGCTCTCCTGGTCTTGTCCCCCCATCCCAGCCCATACACAGGCTCTGTCTCCCCAGAAGCCCTCAGCGAGCGGCTCAGCTCTCTCAGTCAGTAGAAGAGGGACGTACCTAAGCTGTAAACCCTGCCGGAGAGGAACTACAGAGGAAGGAGCTACCCTCTCCGCCCTATGACAGCGAGGTGTTGGATGAGTCTTGCTGTTCTCCCCAGAGATTAGGGCTCACCTGAACATCTGTCTCCGAGCTCCCTGACACAGCTGCCGCGATGGTGCCTGCCTTTTGTGGAAAGGACAGCAGCTGCACGGTGGGGGTGCACCGCTGAAGAGAGCACATCTCCGTATGGGCTATTCGCACCCTGACAAGGCATCTGCCCCTGTGCTCAACTGCTCGAGTTGGCCTCTGTCAGCAACTGTCCAAGGTTGTTTCCATCCCTTGGAGTGTGCAGGTGACTTTTGTCCCTGGAAGCCATGTTGGGGTGGTTAAGCTAAGGCAAGGCTCAAGGATTTCTAGTATTTTTTATGCAGACTTGGGAACCCAGTGTTTCATCGTTTCTCCATGTGTAAGGGTGGTGTGACCTGCTTCTGCCCACTTACCCTCGCACCCCTGCGCAGAACTTGGCATGGAGACTGTGAAAGTTGGCCCCACAACTGGCAGCACAGCACCCTTGACTGGTTTTGCTAATTTAATTTAGTGGTTCCATCTTGTCATTTCTCATTGTTTGTCTGTAAATAGAATCATAGGATTCTTTAGGTTGGAAAAGACCATTAAGATCATCAGGTCCAACCATTACCCCAGCACTGCCAAGTCCACCACTAAACCATGTCTTCAATTGCCACATGTACATGTCTTTTAAATACCTCCAGGGATAGTGACTCCACTGGGCAGCTTTTTCCAATGCTTGATAACCCTTTTGGTGAAGAAATTTTTCCTACTATCCAATCTAAACCTCTCCTGGTGCAACTGATGTTATTATCAAAGAGTGAGTTTGCTGATAATGTCACATTTAAGAGAAGCTTTACACAGTATTATCTCTTCCTGCTGCTTAAGTACATTACCAGCATGTAAGAGTAAGCAGCAGGTCCTGAAGCACTACAGCAAGAACCATCCATGTGTTCAACCTCCTCCTTTCTACCCACAGCTCCCCCTCTGCCTTCTCATTAACAGCAGTGGTGTGTTGCTGGAAGGCCCATCTCCACCCTCCTTCTGGAGGCACAAAGAGTTGGAGATGAAAATCTCCCTTGTCTGTGCTCCTAGCTATGAAAAGTAGGAGCCCTTCTGGTTCCCTGAATGACACAGTGGCCTCAGAAGGGCAAGCAGACCCCAACAGCCCTGTGTATGGTGGTCAGTGAAGCAGTCCCTCCTGCTCCAGAGTCCTGAGGGAATGAGCGCTTGACTCGAAGCGCTGCCACCCCTTGTTGGCCCTCAGGCTTTCAAAGAGAGAAAGGGTCCTACCCTAACGTGTGCATTATCAACAGTGGCTCTGCAGCCACACTGTCAGCTGGTGTCCCCTGGGCTTAGATTAGAGGCTGAAAAATGAAGCAACTGACTGCAAGAACCTAAAGAAATTGTCTCTGTGTGTAGGAATGTGTTCAGGTGTCCAGCCATTCTTCAGCCAAGGTGTTTTACCTCGGTGAAAAGGTGTGGCAGGGGTGGCACAAGTTTAGTTGCCCCTCAGCCTCCTGTGACCATCCCAGCTGGCCTGGTTACTGTGTGCTGCTGTTGTGTGTCCCGCAGGTTTTGTGAACTGCCCCAAATCCACGAAGGGAAGGAGCTGCTGAGCTCTAGCAAATATATTCTGCTCTGGGCTGCTTTATCAGACCAAATTCCTACCTCCCAACTCAGATTCCCCAACAATTACCTTTTGATGCAATGTACATGTTTTTAAATACACAGCCACCAAATATATCTGGCTTGGGTCAATCCTTCTGTCACTGTGGGGAAGTGTCTTGGTTTTTTTCTATCATGTTGCTCCCTGACTTGCTCACCGCTGCCGTGCCTATCTCTATTTTCCAATGTAAACTTAGTGTGCCACTATCGAGTGACAGTGAAGAGATGTGGATGTTCTGTGTGACAGTGTGTATATAGCAGATGCATATTTGTCCTTAAGGCGAGATGCAATGTTTCATCCCAAGGGAAAGAAAAATAACCTTTAGTCTGTCTGGATATTTTACAATGTGTCTTTCCTTTTCTGTTTCCTGTGAGGTTAAAGACCTGCTGGTGATGATTAAAAGTACTGCAGTTTCTTCTTTCTCTAAATATTTTTTTGAGTTATTTCAGAAACAAGAAGGAGACTAGAAAGGTTTGGTTGCATCTTCCTTTTCACCCTGTTGCCCACCGAAAATCAGATTCTGACGCATTTTACTTTCTAACAGAAGTAAAACTTAGTAACCTTTTCTTTCTGTTCATATCCAGCAGCTGAACATGCCTTACCCCTCCCAAACAGATTCCCAGAAGGATATTTTTTGCAACCTTCATACCAACAGCTAGCTTGCATGGTGCCAGCGTGGGATCTCTAGACTGGAACTCCTGGCACTTCTGGGTCAACATATATTAGCACTGTAGCTGTTAAGAGCCAAGTTTAGAAATGTATCCCTAGTTATAGCAGAAATGGTGGCCAGGGTTCATATCAGATCTTTTTCCTTAGGCTCTCTTTCTAGTCCAGAGCTGCTGTGTGTCTTTCTGCAGAATGCTGGCAAAGTTAGTCAAGTTAAAACATAACGAGGTAGTGCCAGAAGATCATCTGTGCATTGCACAGATGGCCTGCATGTGTGCCACAAACCCAGTGCTTTGGGAAACGTTGAATTTGCTCTGCCCTGGCTTTGCAGCTGATTCCAACGTGCACCACAAGCCCCTCTGACACTTCCGGGAAGTGTTGGACTTGCTGGCAGAGTCTGTGCAGCTGATCTGTGCAGATGCTGGGGAGACATCTGGGGTTTTTGGACACTGAGTAACCTGGCGTTGGTGCCACATAGTAGTTCCAGCTGGGCCATTGGGCTTGCAGAAATCCCACATAAATGTAAAGACAATCCTCAGATTCTCCCTTCCTTCCAGACAAAATCTGTGGGCAGAAGAGGGCATGTCCAATTAAACCCAGACATGTTAGGCTTGCTCTCATCTGTCTGCTGGATGTCTGCAAGATGCAGAGAGATCAGTCAGAAGATGAATGTTGTGGTGGTCTAAAACCACACTTTGCTGTGAGTAATGTTAGCATATTGATGCAGCCTTTCATTCTCAGTGTTTGTCAAAAGCAATTAGTGTAAAATTCTCTGCAGGATCAACATTTGAAATACTTTTTCCACTCCACATTCTCTTTTTTCCCAGTTTATAGTCTCCTCTTAAGTCACTGTGTTTGCTCAGTGGCAAATCTGTGTGTAGCAGTTCCATTTATTTGCAGTCATTCTGGCTCCACCATATCTGGGACTCTGAATTCTCTTACTGAATACGGTGTGTTCCAAGTAGCCAGGAAATAGGATCACTTTCCCAAATGAGAAGTGTGTAAAAAAAAAAATCTGTCGCCTGTCCTGGGCTCCAGAGTAAAGTTTTTGACTACTCAGTCAGAAGGCACTGAAGGAGATCTGATTGCACTGTGAAGTGGCTGCTGAAATTGCAAAGTGAACAACAACAACAACAACTCAACATTTCCAGTTGAATCCCCTTCTGCAGACAGCCTGTGGCCCTGCACAGAGCTTTGGGCATTCCTATAGGCTGCCCAAAGTCCTAGCTGCTACCTAGGAGGGATGAATACCTTTCCAGGACTGGAATGCCCTGCTCTTAGTTCATGTCCCCTCAGATAAGTGGTGACATACAACCCACCCACATTAAAAAAAAAAAAAACAAACAGGAAATATGCCAAAGAAGAATGTCCTTTTTTAAATGCCTCTGGAAGTCACTACTCTCCTACACTAGAAATACAGATTGCAAGCTGGGGCTTTCAATAAATGCAGTAACTTGAATGAATACTTATGGATCTACCAACCAGAAAGGGAGGGCCTGGCTTTGTGGCTGCTGCCCAGAGGTGGGTGTGGAGAGCTGGGGTGCCCTAGCTCATCCTTCCTACCAGAGTGCTGCCAAAGGGGCCTCTGACCTGGCTCCCAACAATGGCTGTGAGGAATGGGGCACCTTAGGTCTCTCTGAGACAAAGTAATATTTCAAGACTTAGATTAGCTATTGACCTTTGGCTGGCAAAGGATTCTGTCTTCATTCTGTTCCTTCTTCTCTCTGCGCAGCTCTGTTCAGATCCAAACATTGCTTGGTAGGAGGAGCAGGGTGCCAATGACACCACGGGCACGGGTTTGATCCCCGTGTGGGCCATTCACTTAAGAGTTGGACTTGATGATCTGTGATTTTGTGATTCTGGTGAAGTTTTGGCTGGCCTCATTCTGTACCTACCTCATTCACTCACCCACTGTCTTTCCTCTCTGCAGATGGCTCCTCTCAGGTCATGAGCTTGTTGCTTTAAGGAAATGGAAATAGGGCTTTTTGTTTTTCAGCTTTTCCTCTCTGTAAGCAGGGTGGAGGTATCAGGTCAGGAAGAGATGAAGGAGCAAGCAGTTCACTGGAGATCACCTTCCAATTAGAAAATCAAAGTGTTTAGCTGGATGCCCATCCTTTTGTAGAAGCATGTGGAATTAGGACAAGGCAAGGTCTGAATTCCTCTCTCATCTTTGTGTAACATTGATATAAGTTTACCTGCCTCAAATACATTATATGGGGACAGCAGTGTTAAAGTTGTGTTGTGTTCTCCAGAAGCCCATTTTTTTGGACTTTTTTGGACATAGTTTTGCTGGTCACTGGCTGAGTCCATGACATGCAAAGCCCTTGTTGTGCTTGTTGAAATTGGCTGGACATACAGTTTTTCTGCACCAAAGAGAGGGAGGTTTTTTACTATCAAGATATACAGTCTCATGTAAGTTAAGTAACTGTATGTAGCTTAATAAGATCATGTCCCTAGCTCCCTGAGACTGAAAGAAAAAGAAGTATATTTTTTTTTATCCTTCAAATAACATGCTTTTAACAGGTTTCTTACCTGGCTACCATTCTATTGCCCTCTGTCACTGAAATTAAGCAGCTGAAATCTATAATATAAACCTGTATATACCTGCTATAGTATACAATGTCCCAGCCTCCTAAGAGTAATGTACTACAGAAGATAGAGTATAAAAATGCAGTAAATATAGGTCATCTTCAGTAGAATGTAGCTTTTAGCAACTGCAACAGTCCTATACACAAAAAAGGAAAGAAAATTCCCAGTGTGGGCATCAGCTCTGTTCACATGATATGAACACACATGCTAGAACTGTATAAACACACAAAATAGTGAATCTATGATGAAAAGCTACAAGATGAAAAGCTGAAGAAATATTTGCAGTATTTTGTATTGAATTGATAACTGAAGCTAACTGAATTTTCCAGGATGTCTTTATTATCCCATATATGTAATAATAGTTGGAAGAAAATCCTTTGTCTTCTAGAAGAACAGGTCTGTCTCTGGTGCAGAGTGTTTTACTTTTTACCTGTAAAGCCTGACATTGACAAGTGATTTTTTTCTAAGTTAAGAGAGAGGAAAAACAACCATTTTGTTTGAGCGTGGACTTGAATGAACTTATCAGGTGCCTGAATTACCTCAGGTGCCCAAGGACCAGAAACCATCAAAGACCTCTCCAAGCTGACTTTGAAATCAGCTTTTAAAAACACTTTGAGTTTCACTTTTTCCTTCTTATTCTGTGGCAAGATGATAATGTTCTGCTATCAATCAAACAGAAAATACACAGTGAAACTGTAACTTTAATAACATTGTTCAGGACTGGCTGAACATGAAGAGTCAGTAAGAAAGCACTAGCTGTTGTCATAATAGGACCAGAACTTTGTTGATTTGTTTAAGTGAAAAACTTTTGTATCACATCAGTTCTTTGTTCCTTCTATAGCTTGGAAATGTCTAATCTGCTGCACCTTTCCTTATGACTTGGCATAAACACTGATTTATTTATTAGACTTTGGCTATAATAATTTGCTTTGAGCTGAAATCACAGCTCTGCTGCTCCTCATTAGGGAATAGTTAACACTTAGCATCTTTCGAGTCAGTGAGGCTGTGGCCAAAGTTATTTCCTATGACTTGGGTGGATCAGTACATTGAAGCTGCTTGGTGCTGAAACCCCTGCATCTGACCTGTTGGTAGTCTGGGAGTTTTTCTTTGGACGAAGCACTGGTGCTTTGAACCAAATATTCCCACCAAGGATGTGTTGTGAAGCCCTCCAAAGAACCACGCATTGACTCAGATTCTCAGGTCTCCATTATGAACTAGAGCACATTAGGTTGCATCCCAACCAGTTCTGGCTTAGCATTCTCCAGGAGCAGTCGAGCTGATGCACACCAAAACTACTCTGCAAAGCAAAACAATTCCAACTAGCTGGGGACACTCAGGGAATTTGCATTCGCTTCAAGACTTTACTGATGCTTTGGGCCACCATATTGACATAGACTGTGGAACATAAATAAAATTAGGAAAAAGATTTTATCTGTTACCCAAAAGCTGTTTTTTGGTTGGCTGGTTTTTGGTGTTTGTTTGTTTTTTGTTTATTTGGTGTGGGTTTGATGTGTCATTGCAAGTTTTTTATTTCTGAAAACAGTTCCTTAGTGACAGGATTTTCCAGTCAGTGTTGAAAATGAAAATTTGTACACTCTCATGGTCAGAATCATAAAAAAAAGCTTGAGGGTTAGTTTTTAAGGAGTCATTTCTAGCTAGATCCAGATATCCAACCATTCATATTTTACTTGGTCGTGCATCTAAGGCAGCCCCTTTGGTCCACTGCACTGAGCTCTTTCACCTCACTGCAGCTCACACTACATACTTGAGTATGGCTTCACAAGGATCTTGTCTGGCCACAAATCCCAGTAAAAAGTAAATATACTTTTTGTATGTGTGTGTATTTATATTGTTAATAACAGTTCAGTCTGTTTTGATGCTGGCCAGTAGGAGATTTTTTCCACCACAACAGGCTTTGAATCAGATTCATGTGCCTGCCTGATTTGCCAGCTTGTTTAGGTCAGCCTTGTTTGGGTTAACCTAATCTCTCTTTCCTGTCTAGAGGCTGGACCACCATCTGTCAGGATGGGTTCGGTATCCTGCTCAAGCTGTGTTGTCTATGAGCACATATAAAGTCCTAAACAATGGTCTATTATCTCTTTGTCTCGTCTTTTGAGTTTCTACAGTTCTTTGTTGGTGCCAAGTCTTGCAGAACACCACAGCTTTTTTCACCTGGAAGGAGTCTTCCATGGCAGCACCCTCTTTCCCAGGAAGAGTTGTGTACTTGGAGGCAGCTTGAGCACATGACAGACAGCAGCATTCCTGGGAATTTGTTTCAAGTTTCCAAGGTTTCTGTTCTGAACAAGCACAAGGATTGAACATTTCTCCTGAGACTTCTTTCATGCATGGTCACCAAAATCACCATCTTTTCCCTTCAGAGGGAGTTTTCCTTTGTGCCCGAGAAGGATGTGGTGGGAAATAAAAGCTGCAGCTCTCGTTCACACAACTCTGGTAAAATTCATTCTCCGCAGCCCCACATCACTCTCATTTTTAGCAGTGCCTGATTCTTCAAGCTCAGCTCATATATTTGATTTTATCAGGTGTTCTCCTAATTGTGTCATTCTCAGAAACATTAATACAAGTTGTGATTTCTTCCCAGAATAATTTGTGTTGGGCTGAAGTTGTCAGGGAAAGATCTTTTACTTCCCCAGGAAAAGGGGAGAAATTCTATTACCTTTTTGTTTAATAATGAGCCAGATACTTGATAGGCCTAAAAAAAGTTTGTGGCAGATGCCAATACACAGACACTACTGAGCAGTTTCTTTTGTTCATGCAAGCAGCTGGCTCACTATTGCACCTGAAGAGGTAATTAGAAAGATAAGTTGGAACATTAATTTGCAATATTCAGGCCTTCCCTGGGAAGGTATTGCCAGGACAAAAGGAAATAAAGGAACACACAATCAAGAACAGGGGCACTATCCACCATTTTTCACTCTCACTGGCAGCTCTAGGTAACCTTTAACCTCTTCCCACCAGCCTCCTCAAAGAAGCTACAAGATGCAGGAGAGTAAAGGAAAAGGGTCCAGTCTCCTCACACAAAATGCCCTGTGCATTTATACTTAGAACAAATGTCTTTTATTCTCATCCCCTTGTGCTCTATTGCTCTCAGGTACTCCAACAGCTAAAAAGGAAAAGAAAAAAAATGTAAAGTTGCCACATATGCCTAGAGCAGGGTGCTTTATAAGGACATTAATGAACACATTTGAAATCAGTTTTATAGATTACTAGCAGTTAAGAATATTTCGTTTGGTTAGTTTATTATCATGGATAGCATAGTGCTTGGCTCTGAATCCATTTTACACAGATTAATTAATTTAGTTTTGTGGTGCTGCATGGTGAACTTTGCAACACTGTGTGTGAGTGCAATCAGGGCTTGCAGGGAGAGCTTCAGCTTAGCAATGCCCCCCAAATACAGCCGTGACCAGTTGTGCACACAACTTCAGGGGCTGCTGCTGGAATCTCCTCCTGCTAAGAAGTGGGACTCTCCTGCCAATCATCTGATTTCTGGGATCAAAGCAAGCCTGGCTTGTGCACTCTGAGACCCCATACTGCTCACACCGGAGCCGATCCCTTCATTGAGAAGACAACTGGACCTTGGAAAAGGAAGATCTCTCAATAACCTGGAATCCACCAGTATAAAATTTCTCCTTATCTGAAACTCTATTTTTGGGAGAAATATTATCAGCAGTTGTGTGTTAATTGGCAGGAAATTGCTTGCCCTGGGCTCCTCTGGCAGAGGCCTCCCCCTTCCCTCTGCTCTCCCTGAACTCCGCTTTCTCATGGTGCACCGCACTCGACGTTTGACGGCGCTGAAGGGAGAGATGAATTCCGTGAACAGTAAAAAAACAACTTTCCGCTCCATCGCAAGGAGCCAGATGACGGATACTATTTTCAAAGACTTCTTTGTCCATAAGATGGCGTTTGAATTAGGAACTTGTTTAGCCAGATTCTCTTGTTACAATTTACTGATTCATTGGGTGGAGAATGGGAGGGCAGGATGACAGAGCCAGACAGCTTCAATTAATGATTTTTTTAAAAGATCTCATTCGAACACAAATGCATCTTAAAATGTATCCAGAATTAGACAGCAGAAGAATTATCAGTTTTAACCTACTCGTGCCTTTTAAGTCATCTGCTGAGTGGAAATAAGCTGTTTTAACACTACTTTTCAGAGAAAAATTGTAAAGTTTTAACAGATGAAATCTGTGGTGTTTTTCTTAAGAACAGGAGGTTGTGGAGAAAGGATTTTTGAGGAAACAAATATCTCCAAATCTTTCTATATGTCTCAATAAGACCATAACAACCGTTAAGCATTATTATGATTAGTAATATGGAAATTAATTTCTGTTTCAGCAATAGAATAAGCAAAGAGATGGATCAAATTCAGGTCTTCCACCTGTTCTGACAGTTGTCATTCTTTTGACAGTTATCTCTGTATCACAGCAGAATGGATAAATCTGGAATTAGATCCAAGGAGATACTTAAGACTTATCCCTCCATCTCCAGTGTTCCCCAGCCTCACCCAAGCCCCTTTGTCCTGCCTGCACTGGAGGAGTGCTCAGGATCTGACAGCACCAACACTGTGCCTCTTCTTTCTCTGTGCTCCTTCTGCCAGGCCTGAGCCATTCATACCCTCCCCTTAAGAACCCCTTGGGTCATTCTCCCAGCTGCTGAGCACTGGCCATTTTCACAGCTTCTACTTCAGTTTGTAAAGTTTCCCGGGAATCGCCCAGGGGGGCTGATCTTACTGTTAGGGGAAGGGGAAAGGTCTGGACTGGTCTTGTGTGACCTCAGCCATTTAATTTGTCTGTCATTACTTCATGGGTATAGGTTACCAAGAATGCAATTCTCAACTTTCTTACAAAAATAGGGCAATTGTCTAAGCTTTCTTTTATTTATTTGGTTGACAAAAGAAAAATTGCTGTCTGTGGTAGAATCATTCTTATTCTTTTCAGGACTCTCTCCCTCTGAAAACACACGTTTGTGTGCATGTCTCATTAGAAACATCGTGCACGCACCAGCTCAACTTTTTACAGAATTTAAGGAGCAAGAAATATTGAACCCAGAAGACTATGCTGGTGATATAAATAATATATACTTTCTATGAAGTCCATTTTCACATCACAGGTTTCTTCAGATAAATTTTTCAACTTTCAAGTTCCATTCTTTTTTCCCCCCATTTGCCCCTCTCAAGGCAGCATTCAGAATAAGTGTTTGAGTGTGGGGAATGGAGACTTCTGAATGAACTTTAGCCAATTTAATAAAACTATAACAAATCAATAAGCCACCCAGGCATCTAATGCTGTCAGTATTCCCACTGATGGTTCCACAACATCAAACAGTCCGGAAAACATTTTCAAGGTAAGTCCTCTGTATTTTGAAACAGGTCCCTAAAGGCAGAGGGATGGAGGATTTCTTGGCCTACCTGTTTAAAATGGGTCATGCTCTGCATTCACAATCAGCTTGAAGTCAGGTGCAGTTCTTCAAAGCGAGAGCTCCAGTGAAGCACTCCTGCTTGGGCTGAGAACGTGCTGCAGCCACGGTCAGGGAGGCAGTGTGAGGGGCACAGCACCCTCCTTCCCCCAGCCATGGTCAGAAAGTTCCTTTCTTCTTCGCCTTGGCTGGCACGGTGATAATATCTCCTCTTACCTGTTATCAAATTCCCATCTCCATACGATGCCTACTCATGCATCATACCATCCTTAAACCGAACCCTAACCTTGCTTCTCTGGTTTTAGTGACAAGCTCTGGACCTGATTATCTGCTTTATCTGCTCTACTAGAGAAGTTTTGCTACCTGAGCAGTGGAAATGAAACTTCTCGTGGCAGTAGATGCTCTTTGCCAATGTGAAATGTTTCAGCTCCCAGAGAACAGATGCTATACAAGCAAAACTACTGCTGTTGGTACAGCTACCTCATGGCTTTATTTTTGCAAAAGTGCAAACCCAACATGTTTCCACTGGCAAAAGTTTCTGGCTGTATCCTGAAGAAATAGAAAGACATTGCACTGGTGCAGGGCCTTGGGGTAAGGACAGATGCTGCAGAGGAAACTGGTCATTTCTCTCTTCTCTTTTTCCTTCCCCCATCCCTCCCCCAGGTGAAATTGGCTGTACCGATCCATTTAACTGCACTTAGTTTAAGGACATCTGTCTAAATAGTGAGGTTGATCTGGGATCACCCCCAGGCTGACCCCAGACCCTGCCAGCAGCTGGTGGCAGAACTAACCTGGCTCTCAGAGTGTGGCCCTTTTTGCCCTTTTTGGGAGATGAGCCCCTACACAGGCCACATGCTTTGTCATTTTGATCCACCAACACTCTTTTGCTCTGTGGAGGTAAGAAGAAAAGGTGACAGTCAGGGTGATGATACTCTCTTGTTATCCAGATGTGGCTGTAGTTGTGTGCTGCTGTAATCTGTTCATGATCAGCTTGTATCAACATTTCCAAGTGTATGAGCTCACAGGGCTCATTTTGTCTGCAAGGTCCCAGCAGTCCCCATGTGTGCTGCTCTGGTGTTCAGTCAGTCAGTGTGGGTGTGTCAGCTGAAGGATGGTTGTGCCAGGGCAGTTTGTTGCACTCAGTGCGTGAGAAGGAGTCAAATGGTAATTCTCTTGGATGCCCCCTCAGCTACTTTGCTCCTACCTTGCTATTATAGGGTCATGAGCATAGATATAAATTTGTTGTGGAGGAGGTCTGTCAGCTCCTCTGCAAATCCACTCCTGATGTCAGAACTGGAGGTGTACCACAGCCCTTACAATCTCTTATCTCTAAGGAGTTATTAAATAATAGCTGACTTTGCCAAATGAGCTGGTTTATTTTCCCAGGGACTGAACAGAAATGAAGAAGTCCTTGCTTATCCTCACAGAAGAGGCTAAAGAGGCTTTAAACCCTTCTCTACACTTTTCAGCAATCACTCTTGGTTCTGGGATCCCTAAACCCAGATTCTGATGGCGCTGACAGAAAGACTGAGGAAGTCAAGGGAGGGACCACACTCTGTGCTTTGGCGCTGAGAGGAACAGTGCCCACAACTCAGAGGCACCACAAATCTGCACCTGCATTTGTAAAGTTTGCTTCATTTGTGCTTTTTTCTTATGCCAGCTTTAGATGGGTATGAGAATCAGGGATTTCAGCTGGGTTACCCCAGAAATTTTCTGGTACAATTGCAAGGGAACCAGTGCTGCTCTTCCTCGTGCCTCAGTGAATAGAAGGAACATTTCCCACTACAGAATGACTGGCGGTGACTTTAAAAATCAACTAAACAGGGAAACACATTCAGTTGGGTTACTGGTGGAGGGGATTTATAGCATGTTGTGAACTCTCCACTTAGTCCCAGAATTTAAGTGAGGGGCAGAGGTGGGGGTTGAGAGATCAGGAAAACACAGTTCCCTTGTTAAAACGAAAGAATGAGTTTAATATATACAGGCAGAAAGAAGAGGCAAGTCCTTTCCCTGTTAAATATTTACCATCTGAGCTCTGCTTAGACTCCTGATTTTCTGTATCTCTAAAGGTGGTGGTACTTGTGACAGTAGGATATGTTCCTTAATGTATTCCTCCCTCTCAACCCACCTTGCATGGGAAACTACTGCGGTAACAAAAAGCAGACTGTTCCCTTCTCATGAATATTAATCAGTAAACTCCCCCTGCTATTTTAAATCGAAGGCTGGTGCTAAAACCCTTTTTTCCCCCACTCAAGCATCCCCCAAGGAAAACCCTGAAAGTCCTGGGAAAACCATGCACAGAGGCTGCCGTGACTAGAGGCCTTCTAGGCAGTGACATATAAAACTCTGAGGTCAGGGGGCACAGCAAGAGGAGGATTCAGCTTTGTTTCCACTATGTGTTGCTGAAAGCTAAACCTTTATGGAACTTTTCTAGCTGCATTTTTGGCTATTTAGCTTTGAAAACAAAAGATTTATTTATTTTTTCCTATTCACCACAGTTTTTGTCCAAAGCTGACAGCAGTGACATAAGAAGGAGCCTCCCTGTTCTGAGTTGGAGCTCTGTGTGCTCCTTTGGTCATCTCTGCTTTAGTACAAATATTATATGACCTTTAAGCAAAGGGAGAAAAACAAACAACAACAAAAAAAGATTGCCAATGTAGACACCCACTACAACAATTCATTCTTCTGAATAAGAAAATTAAAACTCTTCTTGACAAGTAAAATATATTGATCAGGGCATGTATAGTACTAGATGATGTCCAGAAACCCAGCTGTGTGTCTTCATGATCCACTCAGCTTCAGATCAAACCAGAGCAATATTCCCAAGGACACAGGGTGATACAGCCGGAGGTTGGCTTGCCTCCTAGATAACCCTGAGCAGTGCTGAACAATTCTTTGAACTCAAAGCAATTTGCGCTTGTGTTCAGAAATAACACACAGACTTGCCAAAATCCAGGAGTGTATCAGCAACCAACGTGTATTTTTCCAGTGCCTGTAATGATAAGCCAGTGCAGTTTGTTGTTTTCTCTTTGGGGCAGTGTTAGCACTTGTGGTGTGTTAGAGAATTTCCCATGCCAAGGATGCAATTCACGTCCTGAAGAGTGTGCAGACAAGAATAATGTTTTAAAAGCTTTGTCCTTTATCAAAGGATCTGGATAGATTTCAAAGAACATTATTATCCGTATCTTGCAGCTGGCAAAACTCAGGCAAGAAGGGGCGACATGGTTTCCCCAAGGTAATCTCCTGAGCTGGTGTCAGATGGGGAGTAAGATACTGTAGTTCCTGCCTGCTGTGGGTGCTGAACCTCCTCATGCTGTGAAGGTCAGTGCCAGGTGCTGTACACAGCAGATCTGATGTACTGGTTGAAGACTTTGAGTGAGAGGTGTGACACACTATTAATGGATGGAGAATTGAGGCATGGGATGGGGATCAGCCCCAACAGACCTGTGTTTGATGGTTGCTTGTGGCAATAGCTAATGGCACAAAGCCTGTGGTAGAATGGCAGCAAAGCTTCCAGCACAGGCTGTGGGAGAGCCCATCTCAGTCTTTGGAAACAATGTCTTGGAACATTGCTAGGGCAGAGGGTTGGAGTATGGTGGGGTTTGCTGCTGATGATTTGCACGCTCCATAGGTAAGAGTACATATTTGATCCAAATAAGTCATGCCACCCAACTGAACTGGTGATGTATTTTTCCCTGATTTACTCTGGAGAGATGATATCTGGTTCATGTAAAGGCAGAGTGGCGTGAATCAGAAGTATCTGTTCCAGCATAAAGCTTGCTCACACAAAGATAAACCTTCACAATTCTTTGAACAATTTAGGCTTGCAGATCAAATTCATGTTACATCAGCATCTTAGGCTAGATGGCTGCAGTGGTTTTGGTCCAGAGCCGTAAAACCACATGTACTTCCCTATTCTGGGAGTAATTCTTAGATATGCATCCGGCTGCACTCAGACAAAGAGGTCTTCGGGTAGAACCTGAACTTTGTACTTGCAAGATGTGGATGGAGTGAATGACTGATGCCAGTACACAGAGATGTGTGTGTTCTGCAGCAAGGTCCCAGACAAAACTCTTAGTAGATAACAGACTGTTTAAGAGGGTTTATCAAGCTGCAATTCTCCTGCTCAGGGCTTCTCCGAGGTGATGGCAGCAGTACAGTTCTTCCAGGACACAAGAATGAGAAGCAGCTATAACTAGTAGCTGCAGGTATAAACATGTATCACTAATTAGAGGTAGTTAATAATTTCCTGCCTCCATTAAGTACTTGCAACTGATACTCTTTCTTTTCACCCTTCTTTGGAGGAACTGAGCTACAGCTGCCTAATCCAGTTGGTGGTGAACAAGATTGCAGTAGTGTCAGCCAGTTTTCATGGAGTGCCATAGATGTGTGGAGTGTGAGAATGCAAGTATTTGCTAATAATCAGGTTGCTTATTGCAATTAAAGCGTTGGGCTATGAATATGTTTTGAAGACTAAGCTGCATGATGGCAAAAAAACACACAGACCAACCAACCAAAAAGAATTACTCTAAGTTTGAAAAGGTTTATTCTAACTGTGTTTGAAAAGAATGCAATAACTGTCTATTCAGAAAACTACCCTCACAACAGTGTTTTATAAATGTATAAAATCAAGCAGTTAAACATTTAATGAGAGATTCAAGTGCAAACTGAGAAATGGACTTGACCCTGACAGAAGTTGTCAGAGAGATCAGAAGCACATCTTGGGAACTGGTTATTTCATCTCAGCTGAATATTTCTCAGGAATCCTTCTACCTTCAGGCCAAGAGGCCTTATTTATTCTACTAACAGAAGCAGATATTCACCACTATATTGCCTGTGCTATACTGATGTTAATGGGGAATTTCCAAAGGGCAGGTATGACACCCTGAAGAACATGTAATGTTGACTCTTGATCTCAAACTTTCAGTTTTTCTGAACGTGTTATCTGGCCCACCTAAGCCAAATGTGCTTTTGCTGAGGCACTCAGCCTCTCAGTCCTTCAGAAGAGGATAGGAGAGATGTTGAGGCATCAGCAGTCAATACTGTACGCTTTTCCCTGGCATCATTCAGCTGTGCTGTAGATACTAGAGCCAAGGCTGGCCATATTTTGGAGAGAAGGGTTGTCTCTGGGCTACTGCACCCAGAGGCTGTACTGGCACTTGAACTCTTTGTGGGTGAGTAGTTCCTTGCAGTGCATGTAGGAGCAGAATCCTTAATTCTACTTTTCCTTTGTTAGTCTCCCAGTCTGCCCTGTGGGCTTCTGCACTCTGTGAACTTATCAGAGGACTTTTCTTTCTCTGTGGCATTCTCTTTATACTTATCTAGAGCTTTGAATACCTCCCAGTTAGTGATTTCTGGCAGAACAATGTACACCATACACAGTACAGTCTGTAGCCTTCTTGCCTTTAGCTTTCCTGTTTGACCTTTTTAACTTCACTGTGCTACAAATATTCAGTCTTGAAATTTTACACACTGAAGGTACCTAAAAGCAAATTCTCCACCGGTAAAGTTGTCTAAACAAACTATCCAAACCTTGAAAGGATGTGATTTCCTCTGAAAGTATATCCTCACAGATAATTGACCAGATGGTTTCCTCTTGGATGCTTACACAGAATAAAGTATGAGGAGCAAAGTAGCCCTTACTAGCCCTTACACCCTCAGAATAGATCCTGCCATTGCTTCTTAGACTAAAATCCACGTTCCAGAAGGGTATAAGCTAATAAAAAGAACTCTTGCATTTCACCTGATGATAATGAGCTTCACTGGAAAAGTTATTTCTATATATTAGCTGGTTCTTTCTCTGATATTTATGATTGTATGATATTAAGTATGTATATATGTGTACATATCTATTAGGCAATTAATATAGCGCTGCATAAGACATAAAGATATATTTAAATTTATACTTACATTTATCCCAATCTTCATAAATATTTGCAAAGGGTAAAATCTGTAATGTTTTCCACAAAACAAAGCAACTTTTGGTGTGGAATTATGATGATATTTATATGATAGTGTTATAATCAGGTCTAATAGCTGAGGTTGGGTTAGTCCAGCCTTCCCTTTGGGACCATTGCTCAGGTTGTAATAGTAAAAGAGTACTTTTGTGACTCTTCTGTGTTGCACATAGAAAGAAACATGGCACCAGCCTCTTCTTCCTCCCTTGTGAAGGAGCTGTAAGCACTGAGCTGTTCACAGACACAGGGAAGACTTGTCCTTTACTCCTGTGATGTGTACTACGCTCTGCCCAAGCAGCAGTTCCCCTCTCCTCCTCTGGAAAGGTAGCTGAACAGAAGGAACTACTTTGGAGGGCAGATGATCCACAGAGTGGATAGTGCTGATTAGAGTAGAGGTGGAGAAAGAAAGCATTGGTTTAAGAGAGCAGGGGGATTTCAGGGAGGCAGAGAGGAATCACAGATGCTGGTATGAAACTCTTAACAGGGCATTTTGACAGTTCTTAAAATAAACAAACAAACCAACCAAAAACCCCAACAAAAACCACTTCCTGAGGTTATCTGTGTATTGTCAAGGGAAAACACCACAAACTGAATCAATAGCAACCCAGCTGGGAAGTGCCTCAGAAATTACTTCCTTCTGCTTTAGCGTATTCAGCCACAGGACTGTTCTCTTCTGAACTGATGAGAACAGAGGATCATGAGAGGAAAAATACTAAATTAGAGGAGCGGTATACCTAAGGACCATACTAGATTCCCCTATTCTTCACGATGATTCTGTATTTTTAATTCTTTTTTAACTTTTACTACTCTTATTGCTACTAAGGCACTGCCTCATCAGAGCTAATAAGTTGGACAAGTGATTCATAATACTCATCAGTATGTGTGGCCCGAGTTATCTGATTCCTGGAGCCATTATCCTTCCCATCTCCGCTTTTTGTTCTACACTTGTCTAGTGTTGCATCCAATCTGGAAGCAGGAAGGGTAAGGACGTTGCCAGGTCACGTGTTTGCAGTGTTTGTGCAAAATCCTAACTTTTTAGCCTTTGGGGAACAGCATCAGTCAAAGAGGTTGTAACCCAGAGACTGCTCCTGGAGCATGAGAAGGGTTTGTCCTTTGATAGAGAGTGCTGTGAGCAGGATAGCGATGGCTCTTGCATGGCATTGTATTTGTAGAGTGGGTGGGCTCTTCCCAGGGAGCCTGGGTATGCTGGTGTTTCCCTCTCCTGATTCCCAGCCAGATGCTTTCCCCAAGTACCAACTGCACTGGCAGAGCTCAGGCTGGGAGAGCACATGGGTGTGCCTTTGGAAAGGTCCAGTTGCCCCTTCATGTGCCCTTCTGGGCTTCGGGCTAGCCAGGTTTCAGGAAGGGCAGAGAGGAGAAGGTCAGAAGATGAAAGGATCTTTGGAATAAAAACCTTTTGCTGAGCTGCAGGGCAGAATGACTTTGTCACTCAATTAGACTGGACTTTCAAAGCTCAGAATGAAGTGTCGGATGCGGCAATGCAGCCCTTGTCAGCGGAGTGTGTGGGAGGCAGCCCGGCAAAGGGAAGGGAAGGGAAGAGGGTTTGCTCAGCAGCTGGCACAGCAGCTGGGCCCTGCCAGCTCACATTTGAGTTGCTTCATGCCTATCAGTGACCAGCTTCTTCTCTGGCTGTGACACTTGGCACTCTGCTAAGTCTGCTCTTCTTAGTTCTCCTTCCCTGGCATGAAGCTCAGCAACAGACATGTGCCCTGAGAAAGCAAGGAGCCCAGGACCAGCACAATGGTTTTAGGCAAAGGATTTTAAGGCCTGCCCATGTTGAGAGATTAACAAACAAGAGTTAGTGGTGCCTACGCTACTAATAGTGGCAAAACTGCTTTGAGAAGCAAACTAGCTTTAAATTGTATTATTAAATCCCTATTAACTACTCTGACCTTACTGAATGCCTTGGCTTGAAGGCTGATCTATCTCATGCCCTATCCTGCCCAAATCAGTGAACACCGGGTGAGCAGTCATGGGGAACTGTGAGACAGCCTTGTGAGAGGAAAGAGCTCCCATATGAAATTCAAAGTCCTTTGTAACTGTGCAGAATGGACGTAAAGAGGTGTGAGGGTCTTCTTCAGAGGCCTTTCTAAACCAAACTGCCCAATCCTCCTAGCTAAAACATTAAATATCATTTGTATATGTAACTAAGTTGTCTGTATAATTCATGCTTTTTAGTGCTGTATGAACATTGCAATGGTGGTTGAGATTTTTCCAAACTCATAGGAATTAAGACATCTGTAATAGAGCTGGTGCTTAAACCCCTGAGTCTCTGTGAACAGGTAGTCACAAAAGTTGTTGTGACAATGGCAATGAGAATGCCCCGGGGAAGGACCTCATCATTTTCCTGGTTGGAAACTGAGAGATTTCACAGGCAGGGCTTCTGTTTGTACCATTCTGCTGAATCCTAGTGTCATTTAACAGTCTCAGGATGACTCTATAAACCACTCCTTATCACAGCTAGCTCCAAAAACCTGTTCTGTGAAGCCAGGAATGGTTGGATTTTGCAGAGATAATTCAGGTGGTTTCTTCTACCCCACATATCCTCAGCCCCACAGCGCTTCTTGCCAGTGTCAAACACTGTATCAGAGCTACTGCTGCTGTGCATCATCTTAAAGATTTCCCTTCTAGGAGTGGAGTTCTGGCTGCATTTCCACCTCTATGTGCCACAGAAGAACTGGAGTGTGGTTGAGCATCCGGCCCTGTGCTTCTGCAGCTCAAGCAAAGAGCATTGCTCTTACCTCTCTGTGACCTGGATGACTCAGTGCATCCATAACATCCAGCCTCTCATCCAGCCCCATACAGTCACATTGCATACACACTAGTTTGAACCCAGACTCAGGTACCAGATGTTTCTCTTGGCTGGGAAATTAAACAGTGTAGGGCTTGGAAGCTCTGCACCATTCAGACAGCCTTTCTTACTTACCAGGACCACTCCATGACGTGTATAACAAAGGCAGGATAGTTTAAGTGTGCTGGAAAGGATGCTCCAAACCAACTGTTTTGGGTTGGATAGTTCTCTGATACCACCCATCTCATCTTTAGTACCCTCAATAAGTGCCGTAGCGTGACAGAGGGAATTGTACCCACTATATCTTCCTGAAAGCTGAGCACCAGGTAAGCTGCTGGAAATCCTGAGTTTCAGCAACTCACTAGTGAGTAATCAGTGTGGAAAGCAAGGTTTTCCTATTTTATCTCTCGTTAGGTTTTTCTACAGACCAGTTGCCATCGGAACACTGCTACCGGCCCAACATCCATCAGAAAGTGAGAACCTGTGTTGTTAGAAGGGAAAAAGAACATCAGTTGCTTTCAGGAAGGGGGAACTGGTGCCAATTTATGGTTTACTTTCAAAGGGCCTGACACGCATCTTACTGAAACTTATGGAACAGCTGGCATTGATTATATTGAGTTTAGCTCCAACATGAAACTCTGAGAGCACTTTGCAGCATCTAATGATGGCTTCCTACATAACCACCTTGGAAACCTGATCTGCTTTCCTTCCAACCTCATTCCAGTCCAGGTTGGCTTGTGTTTCTTTGTTCACTAAAGCTCTTGTTGGCTAAATTTTCTGGGACAAACATGTAACTAGTGTTTAAATCCCCAGACAAAAGAAAGCACAGATGCCTTTTCTGCTTTGAAATATCCAAGGTCTTTCTCTGCATAGCAAGAATCCATGCCCTGAATGGACTCAGGGGGGGCAGAAAGGGACTTGGTGCCTGTGAGGCTTGGTTAATATGCCTCTGACTGGCTGGCTTTGTGCCTTCTCTTTAGCTCCTTGTGAATGAGAATAGCCTGCTGGCAGGTAGCCTAAGGGTTAGTTATGGGTAGTTGTGAAAGGATGAGCTGGGCAACAGGAACAGGAATAAAAGTGGGGAGTAGCAGATGAGAAGAGGGGAAAACCCATTCTAACTGATGAGCATTTTACCACTGAGACTACATCTGTATAGCCTTCTCTCTTGCTGTCTGCAGCAGATCTCTACAGCACCCACCACCCATCTAACTGATTCTTTCCTTCTTGAAAGTTGCTCAGAGGGATGTTTGGGAGCCAGCCTTGCCTTGATAATTATTTTCTCAGCTCCTTCAGTACCCCCGGGCTGAACCACAGGTACTGTATCTGAAGGCAAAGTATTTAAGATGCCATGTGACAGGAGCATTGGCAGGACCCCAGTCCTTCATACATGTATTTTCTAGTTTTCAAAGTTCTCAATTGCTTCATTTGCATTACACTGTAGGAAGACTTTTCTGCTCTTTCTGCCCAGCTAGGCTTGGGTTTCTCAGGTATGAGACATTTTGGATGAAATTTGTTGCAGTGTCAAAGGTAAATGTTATAAATCAGATATAATGCCCTCAAAGGGAACATACTCTGCTTCAGCACAGTCAATCTGTTTCCAGCTTCCGGAATTTACTTCATAAGCTTAGTCACTACTGCTAATTCTTTTTATTTCTTTGCATATTTTTAATGTGAAGAAAGTCTACCCACTTACAGTCAAACACTCAGACTGGTTTGTAAAATAGGTACTCATTTTTTCTGGGTAGCTTCTAAATCCATATTTAGAAACTTCTCTGAAGCCATTAAGCATGTGGAGTATGTTCAGCAGCTGACAAATGTACTGAGATTTGGAAATAATAAGAGTAGAAGAAATCATCCACCAAAATGACATAGGTCATGTCAAGGTAGTGTGGAGAAACACCTAATGATGTTAAGTATGAAGTCCAGCATGGGTTCAGGCTGACTTAAAAAAAAAATTTTAAAAAAAAGAGAAAAGAAAAAAAAAACCAAAAAATTAAAGAATGAAAGCAATAAAACCAGAGGAAACAGGAACTAGATACCATCGAGGAACTCGTGCACTGTGAGGGGAAACAAAGTGAGCTGTGCCTGTGCTGGGCTGTCAGAGCCAGGGGCAGTGGGAAGCAGTGGGCTAAGCCTGTTGTTGGTGTTGATTTATCTGATTCATGGAAAATCGGTGCAGCCCTTGCAGCATGTGTGGGAACTGTTGAGGTAGTACATTTGCCTCAGCAAAATCAAAGCAGTCTTGGTCTCTTGGTAGCTCACAAGAGGCTTGTTCTCCTCTGCTTGGGGCACAGAGCACTGCAAAGGGTTTCTGTGGCAGGCACTCAGTGCTCTTCTTCCAAATCCCATGTCTGTAGGAGAAGGGCTGTGTGAAGAGGTTGGGAAAGAGTAATTGGAAAGTCTTTGGTCCTTCTTGTCTATTGCTGTCATGTTTTTTTAGACTGAGGGAAGGTCCCAGGCATTTCATTTAAAAGAACTATTTCAGTGAGGATTTTCTGCGCTAATTGCCATGCTGTTTACTGCCAGAGAGATGCAGGCTTTAGTGCTTCATGCGCTTTAAAACTGGCAGAGGGTGACAGGGTTTATGATTTAATCTCTAGCAAGTGTCTCTTTCTTTGGGGGTAGGTGAAATGTTACTATCATCTGTTCAAAGGTGGAGTGACAGCTTTTTACTAGCACCCAACCAACTGCATCTCAGAAAAATGCTGATACAATCACACATGAGAACTGGATGAGATGAGACACTTTTCTCCCTGTTTCTGTGGCACACAGTGGAAGCTGCTGATATTTGATGAACAGTAACAAGATGCCCTACTGTGACATCCCACCAATGCCAATTGTTTATGCCAAGTATGATGAGCCACCAACGTGCTGAAGAGGCAGAGTCATGTTTAGCACAATAAGATCCAGGAACTTGAATATGTTGCAGTGTTAATTCCTGATATTGTTGTTGCTGATGAGAATTTATCTACAGTTTCAGAGAGGCAGAAAAACTCACTCCAATAAGGAGAAGAGTTAGAACACAGTTGTTTCTGCATGAGCTGCCCCATCATTCTCCACGTGCCCCAGCTGCGCAGAACCAGGATGCTGGGTTAGCCTTACCTTGGTGTTACAAATGACACTCAAATCTCATTTATCCCTAGTAGCTTTATCGATAACTTCTTCCAGAGAGAGTCTTCAAGGTGTATTACCTTAATTCATGGTTTGCCTTGCCTTCCTTAGCCTTTCTCTCCTGTGTGCTCTGAAAGCCTCCCTGCTCTCTGTGGAGCTCCAGCCTTGCCCAGTCGCTGTGCTGTCCCTTTATCCTCCCTGCACCCCAGCACCTCTCTGCCTGGTCCTTGTCATGGGGGCCCTGGAGGGTCAATTCTGGGGTCAGGGGCTTTGTTGTGGCACAGCTTCATACTTGGGCACTGCTTGCTTCCTGCATGGATTGGTTGTACCTGCACAGAGTCACAGCACAGGGATTGCAGAAGTCTGCAGATGATTCACAAGAATATGATCAGGGTGTTTGTCTGCTGTTGTGTGGGAAGTCATTACAAAGCTCCTAATGTTTTCCTGTTTGGTAATTTAAGAGCATGTGTTTCTCACACTATGCTGAAAAGCCCTCCCAAAGCTCTGTCTTGGGCCCTGTTGCCCCTGTAACCATTGCAAAAACATTATACAGCTCTATATTCCTCCAGCAGATCAGGGGCTCGTCACTGTGTGCCTTGGAAGAACAGACTGACAAATACCTGAGCTGCAAAAGGACTGCCCCTGCAAGGAGTCTGGTTACAGTGTTAGAGGAGAGGGAAATTCAGAGTCATTAAATAGGAAAGGATCAACTCATCACATGCCCTGGACTTTTTAAGCAAACACAGCAGGAGAATAGAGTAACTGTGGCTTCCCTTCCCCCACACAAATAACTGGAGTCCTTACTTCAGCGAGTGTCGCACAGCACACAGCTACGTGACTCATTTTCATTTTACAAGGCTTCCTGGCTTTTACTGTGGCAAAATTCAGTGCCTGTAAAACTCTTAAATTTTTGTTATCACCTTCAGGAAACAGCACTCCTATTCATTTTCCTATCAGTGGCCTCAGGCTTTTCTGCTCAAGAACTTTCTTTCCTAGGACATGCTGTAGGATTTTAGGGATGGTCAAACAATCTCCAGATTGGCCACTCTGTGCAGACCATGAACTTTGACAGTGCAGACACGATGAATACATTTTACTGTGTCAGCTTTTTGTGTTCTGAACACTGCTAGAAAGGCAAAGAGAGCTTGTTCTAATGCTGTTCTACATGGTTCTACAAACCAGCCCTGTCCTCAACAAACCCTCTTGCCTTAGGCTTCCTCAAGGGGGTATGGAGCCCTCTTCCTCTGCTTCTGTTTGGTCCTCATCTGACCAACAGTTCTGTCCTTCAGCTCTGACATGGCTTTACCTTTCATGGCTTTACCTTTCCCTAACTGCTGGAGACCTTGTTTTAGTGTTCATACTCTGGGGAATTGGGGTTTATTCACCACATCTCAAGTCCATGCTCTTCCTCACACTCTGAGACTGTTTAGGGAAGAGCAGCTCTGCCCTGCCCATGCAGCTACTGTGTACCTGGCATTTTCTGATGGCCTACCTGTCCCTCTTACTCTTTAGGCACAAGAAACAGTTTCAAATAAATCTGTGGAACTTCTTTTAAGTTTGGTAATGTGGCAAGCTAACAGTAGTGTAGGGAAACTGTATTATCCCAAAGGAGAAAGCCACTTTCATCTTCTAGTACACATTTCATTGTGGAAAAATAACTGAAGGGGATTTAAAAAAAGGTTATTTTTTCCCCCGGATCGTTCTATGCTCAATTTGCATCATAGCCTATGAACTCTTCTATTCTGGCATAACTGAGGAGGCAGGGAACTGCAACATGGCTTGGGAAGAAACAGCAAGAAGGGCAGGGATTTCTTAGTCCACATATATTATATGAGTACCTCCTAAATTCTCTATTTTGATGGCCTCTTGTCATGTGTCTGATCACTCTGTGTGTCAGCAGAAAGCAGCAGATAATTGTTTTAGGTGCTTTTAAACAAGCAAGAGTTGCAGAGGGCGTTACTGAACTGTAGATTTAAATCATTAGTCCCCAGGAACATGAAGATCATTAGCTTTGGGGGTTTCACCATAGTATCACTGCAGAAGATTTATTCTGTCAAACACCAGAAATACATGCAGATGAAGAAAACACAGTTCTTGCCGTCAGGAGCAACCAGTGAGCTAAAGTCAGGCTAGCCAGGTATGGGACAGAGGTGCTACTGTAACAAAGTGTTGATACTGGCCTTGCTTTAACTTTAATAGGGGGGAATCCTTTTCTGTGACAAACAGTTAAAAAGTTAAAAACCTCGTGGAAACCCAAAGAGCTGAGGCTCATTTTCAGTGCTGTTGTCTGCTCAAGTGCAACAGAATAACCAGCTCTTGCTTCTGCCTGGCATTTTAGAGTAAAACCCTCTGGAAATTGAAGAGCAAAGACTGTATATACACACACACACACATACATATAAGGCAGAGCAGAGAAGCCCCTAGCAAGGAAAGAAGGCTTTTACCCCAGAAGTTCCTGCCCTATGGTGTGTGACACAGGAGCCCATGGAGAAGTTGCCCAGGATCAGCACTGTCAGTGCTGTTGCTCCCTGCAGCAGGGCCCCCCACCTCAGGCACAGTCCCTGGGTCTCTGTCCGTGTGGCAAACTCAGTGCCAGGGAGAGGGTGCTGGTGAGGAGGTGTTTATGTGCTAGAGTGGCTGTAATTTTGCTTTCTTCTCCTTTGGAAAAAAAAAAAAAAATCATACTGCTAACTTCAGCACGAGCACCAGAAACATCCACCAGCTTTTTCTCCCCTCTCCACCAGCTTTTTCTCCCCTCTCCCTCCCCTGCCTCCCTTCTTTCACTATTTTGCTTTCAGAGTCTGTATCCCCCCCATTAACAAGGGAATAAAAATTCATCACTGCAGCTGTCTCACTGCTGCTCTGCTGCTCTATGCTTAATATTCAAGCTGGAAAGCTGGTGATCTTAACTTAGAAACAGGAGAAGAATGACTTACACTGCAGATTTGGTAAAGCTTCTCTCTGCCTGTGCTCTTCCGTTCCTGTGCATGAAAACTGTCTCAGATTTCACAGTGGTAATTTCTGCTCCTAATATCAAATCCTGAAGGGCTCAGCTGCTGAAGTTGTTGCCAACTCATCAAACACCCATGAGAGATATTGGCTGAGATTTGGTCCAGTGTGTGGAAGGGAGAGAGGGGAGAGTGAGTATGGAAGTAAATAAGACCCTGAGTGCAAGAAGTGAGGGAATTTTAATTTGCTTCTCATCAGATCATGCTTACCTTGCCTACAGAGGCTGTCTCTGGCACTGTCTTGTTTTACTGAGGTTTTTGGTACCCAATTGCATTAAAACTGGGAATGTCGGGCAGAAAATTTGCATCAAATTCTCACCATCACACCTTGGTTCAGCCACATAAATACCATTACACTTATGTGGTGTTTTCTCTGCAGCAGTCATGTGTCTCAAGCTGTATCAGTGGTCAGGAAGATGGTATTGCAGCTGTGCCCACCGTGGGGTCTGGATTGGATTCCTAGGTCAGCCACAACTTACCTTCAAACAGGGATTACATTCTTCTGTGTCACAGGGCATCGAACATAAGTTTCTGTAATGATTTTTTTGTTGCTAATGTAACAATTTTTGCCTAGAAGCTCCAAGGAGGAGAAGCATTTAAGAAGGAAGCATATTGCTATATGTGCAAGGAGTCCTTTAGACTGGGTAGAGGAACCCAAGGTAGGATGTTGTGCTGGCATGGTGGTGTGGAGACTGTTGTGTTTGTTCTGCAGGGCAAAAGGAACACGTAAGACACAGCACAGGACACAGGTATTCCACTCTGGTGTCACTTGGTCTGGAGCAAATGAAGCAAGGGCAGTGGGGGTTGTGTCTTTTAAAATAATGTGAAATCTAGGGGGAGAGTGATCAGTGAAGACCTACATTAGTCTCTCCCACTGGTGCCCTGCAGTTTTTAATTAATCAGGTCCAATTATGCAGCCTATATCCATTTGAATACTGAGATAACACTGGAAGGAATTCACTTTCAATGGGATTTATGGCCCCCTTCCCTTGAGTCATTTCAGATAAGAGATTAAAAATGTTATGCAGTCTGCACAGGTCAGTGTGATCCAAGCAGTTAATGCTGTGATGTATTTATTCAGGGAACAAATTGGAAATCAGGAGAGCAAACAGTCTTTTAATTTGCAGGAAAACAATAATTTATAATTATTTTGACTTTAAGTCAGAGAACAAACACAGCTGTTGTTTGAGGCTTCTAATCTGATTATTGAAGCGCTGGCCTTTCAGTGCAGATCGAGCCAAGGGGACAGGCACTGCCCTCGGGCAACAGAGAGCAGTTCTCTTTTGCTAAAGTGACTCAGGTGAGGAAAGGACTGGACTTGCTTCCAGGATGTGATTTAGACCCGTGTGTTTCAGTTTGTTTCAAACTTGTTACTTTCCACCTTCTATTTAATGTATTCCCTGCATGGTTCACACACCCAAGATGAACTGGGAACCAATCAGCTGGGGGTTTGTGCTGCTGGAGGATTATTTGCGATGTGTTGAGAAAGTTCCTGAAGTCTTTCCTCACCTTGCTTCCATCTCCTGCCTCCTCTGTCAACTGCTAAAACATCAGGCTTGCCAGAGACAGCAAAGGAATTGAGGTGGTGTCCCATCTTACACAGCTGACAGCAGTGTCTGGGGGCTCCAGGCAGGTTCAGGATGCTGTTGTGTGAAGGGCAGTAAGAACCTGCCCTGCTCATGGGGAACCTTACACAGTTCGGAGACAAGGGACTCTGGGAGGGAGTAAACATTGCTGTCCCACCTTGCCCCAAATCTCCTCTTCCATCCTGTCCTCCTTGCAAGAATGAGTGAAGGAACACCTGCACAGGAACTGGGGCAGCACTTTCTGGTTCTTAGAAACACAAGAGTTACTAAAGAATCATTTAAAAACTGTACCTGCCTTTCTGACACAGGGTGGTAATAAATTCCCTTTTATTCTCCTAATGGAAACATTAGTGGCTGATTAGTTCAAATGAATTTCAGTGCATCATCTGTTAATGTAGTTATATCCCATGGCAGCTGTCAGTTTGGAGAGGATGAAAATACCCTGGCTTCCATTCCTCTGCCCAGTTCACTGGGATTCAGATATTTTTTACTATCCCTCCCTCTGTAGAAGACAAAGTGGAACAAATGTCCTTGAATGCTGGTGATACTTGCAAGGAACAGAGGTGATGAGCAGAAAACAGTGTGATGAAAAGAGACTATAGGGGATGAATAACAGCATATGTCCTATTTTGCTGCAGGGGCCTTCTGTTTATAGCAAACTCTAGGGTTTGGATGTAGTATTGTTCTGCCTAAGCAACTGGTTTTTTTTTTCCTCTGTGCTTAGTCTTCACCAGCAGTGATCTCTCAGGTTTCAGAGTGTCTCTGTAATTAGAAAGAACAGCTTAAATCCTGACTTCAAACGAGGAGCCACCAATCTGCTGTGTAAACAGAGAGCTTGAGTGAACTCCCAGGAGGGTTTTTAAAGTATGTTCTCCAAAACCCCTGGGGGCAGGAGCCAGATCGTGGAGGGGATGGAGCCCCTCATTGCTACCAAGCAATCACACACACTGGGGACATCAGGGAGCATGGGGAAGAACCTGCCCAGTGCAGCTGCACAGCATGCAGGTGCTTAGTTTAAGAGCATGGCTGTACCTTCTTTAGCGCCTGCCGAGGCTGCACGACTTTCGTCTGCACCAGGAGGGAGCCCAAATGATTTTCTGCCTAGGTAGTTGAATTGCACAGCTCATGGCATGGCCTCTGTTAGCTGCAGAGAAAGAGGAGGCTTGGAAAATACTGTAATACCTGATCCAGCAGCAACTCTGCAAGGGCAAATTTCCCTCTTTATCACTTTTTTGAGTAAATTTGAGCTGGCAAGTGACAGCTCGGATGTTTCAGATATATAGTGCTTCACACTGAGCTGGTACTGGGCTCCCTCCAGCTGGGCCTGCCTTTCTGCAGAGCCATGGTCCAAGTGGGTGTCTGGATCCTGAAACAGCTTCACCTTCATGGCACAGACTGCAGGGGTTTTCCCCCAGCTGCTGCAAACAGCAGCAACACTGTGTGCTGCCTTTGTATGGATGTTGAGAACAGACTGAAGAGGTAGGCTGAGGTGTGAAAGTCTACCTGACCTTTTGAACAGGATAAAGGAAATCTATGGAGGAAATCTATTGTCCCACACTACCTGTCTTATCTGTGCTAATTGTTATTCAGGGGATTTTAATGTTGCTATAAGCAGGAATCTCTGGAATTCCCTGGTAAGACTTGCTCTGGAAATTACCTGTATAGCAAGTACAGCTAAGGTGATGCTTACTTTACAAGAACTGATGGGGACTTTGGCAGGCCAAGAATGAATGTGATCAATTCCTGATGGAGCTCCTGAGAACAGGATGGAGTGTTTCTTTGATGCAGAGGGGAAAGCACATCTTTGGCTACTGTATGGGCTGGGAAGCATTCTCTTTTTGCTTCTCAGGGCCAGCATGGTAAGAAGGTGCCTAGATATTTAACCTCTCTGTCTTCCCCCCAGCTCTCCATCTTGTTATTGTATTGTGTGGCTAGGAAATTCTACCAAACTTTTGCCTGCATGCCAGTCCTCCAAAGAGCAAGCAAAAGACCCTCACAACAACATCCATCCTTTGTGGGATTAATGACAACAAAGAGGCAATCAACAGCACAGTGAGACAAGTCTCCCACTTCCCTGAAGCCTCCCACTCCTGGTTAGGACATGTAGGCTTAGATCATCTTGTTATCTTCGTGTAAATCCTGACAACTCTTGTGCAATATTTTGGGCATCTGGCAAAAAGGCATGTGCACTGCAGGAGCTAGTTTTGGAAGGGCTTTGTAGGAGCCAGCCCTGTTGTATGGGCTGGATGAAATCTGAAACCCAGAAAGCTTGTGACGCAGGCGGCCCCGGGCTGTGAAGCGGCTCTCACAGACCTTGCTGTGACACTCCTGGGATCTGCCTGCATGCTGGCATGGCCACCACTGAAACCAGAAGCAGAGAAGTGGAAAATCAGGCACAGCTTTGTTTGAACTACACATTTCCAGTCATTCAGGAAAGCAATTCTCATACCTGTACCATCGAATAGCAGTATACCAAATAGAGACCGTGCATACACAGATGGAAAGGAAATGCAATATTCTACAGGAGAAAGTACGTAAAGGTGCCTGGTATTCAGTCATTTCATGGGCTCTGTGGGTGAAAATGCATAAGTGATACCAGAGTAGAGAACAACTGTTCTCTTGGAGAAAAATCCCCCCAAAACTGCAACGATTAGCAATAGGAGCAAGCAGTAATGTGAGATTTGACCTGGAACGAAGAAGGTGGTTATCCTCAAGAAGACTTATGCCAAACAAAAGGCTAAATCCTTAACTGGTGCAAATCATCATACTTCCTTTAGGTCAGCTGACCCATAGTGATTTAGTGGAAGAGGGCCTTGAGAAGCTGTTATGCTAAAAGAGATGGGAGTGTGATAGTAGACAGCAAATTGGATCATGTGTGACTACAATGTGCTATGGTAGGGGAAAAAAAGTGACTAATGAGATTCTTATCTATGTAGGGAAAGGCATAAAATCACAGCTGGGGGAGGCACTGGCTCCTCTCAATGCCTGATGAGATCCCAAACAAAATATACTGCTTTCAGTTCTGGGCTGTATCACAGTAGGAAGGTATAGATAAATCCACAAGGATACAGGGAGAGGCACCGAGATGAATTACTGTAGGACTGGAGAGGCTGGTTGGTGAGGAAAATGAAAAACAAAAGGCAATGAAGATAACAAGAAGCCTGAAAAAATGAGATTACCTATGTCCATGTGCTTGCCAGGTATGAGTTCCACAAGGGAAGGGAATAGTTTAAGTGGATATAACAGACTATAACCAGGAATAACGTGATAAAATTGTAAAACGTAATTGACTCTAATATTACGTCATTCCTCCCCAGAGTACCCCATCAACAAATCTCCTCTGGGAAAAAGGGAAGTGCTTTTGCATGGCATACCCACCTGGAGAAAACATCCTTAGCCCTGATATCTTCCATGGTAATGGGTCCAAGTAGCTGCTGCAGTAAGGGTTTGGGTTTTCCTGCTGTTTTTTACCTCTCTGTTATGACAAATATTGATAGCCTTGCCCAGTGCACTTCCCTTCTTCTTGCTCCACATGGATCCTTAATGTGCAAGTTTGGGCTGTGCTGGGAAGGGTCTTGCTTCAGCTGATCTCTCTCCCTCTGTTGAGAAGCAGTGGTACTGGGAAAGGGTAGCATTGGAGGGGAATGTGGGTAGGTAACTGCCATTAGCAGTCTACTGGGAGAAAGTTGCCAGCAGTAGGGAAATAATGGTGTGTTGTGCATGTGATCCTTTGCCCTTTTGGCTGATGAAGGAGCCTCAATCAGTCCTGCCTCTCTGGGTAGGGGATAGGAGTGCACACTGGGCCCTCTGTTAATAGCTGGGAAGAAATTCAAGCAGTCAGCACCACCTCCAACACAGGCAGCCCCTCAGTCAGTGGAATAAGGCGTGAGTTTCTCGACTGTAATGAGCTTGTTTTTCCAGGAGATTGCTGTAATAAGCTGTAATGAACAAAGAGCTGCAGGATACAGAGTGAGTGGGTGATAGGGTGGCAGATGGAATTCCATGTGGATATACATAGCAGTAATGTGGGGAAAAACAATGATAAGTGGATGTGTTCGAACATTAGCTATTACCACCCAGAAGGGAGTTCTGGAGCCATCCTGGGGAGGAAAACTGTGCAGCATCAGTCAAACTGGAGGTGGGGGGAGGGAATGGTTGGGAAAGGAACTGGCAGCAAAACAGAAAACATCATTATACTGCTGTATAAATCCATGGTGCATATGTGTCTTGAATGCTGCCTGCAGTCAGTCCTCCAGAGAGGACGTAGTGGAATGAGAAAAAGTGTGGCCGTGCTGGCATGAGTCCTGGGGGATGACAGGGGGCTCTGGCTGGGAGTGGGAGGCAGGGACAGAGCTGGGAGCAGCCACAGGGTAAAATTTTGAAGGGCTGTAGGTCAGGAGGGACAAACTTTGAGGCAACAGGTATAAAATGTCTCCCTTATGAAGGGACAGTGACCAGGCTCTTGAGCTAGAAAAAGTGACAGCTGAGGGGGCTGTGCTAGAGATAGGTCAGGTCATGGTGTGCACAGAGATGTGAGTGAGGAACGATCATTGGTTATTTATCACAGCATGGGAGCTGGGGACAAGAAGCAAAATGATCGGAAAAAGGTTTTAAAGGAAAACAAAAAGAACTGCTTTTTCATCAGTGCATGGCCAAACCTGGAACTCGTTATCACAGGACACAAGTCAGTGACATGATTATAAGTGAGTTCAAAGGTTTTGGAAAAGTTATGAAAGTAGTTTAAACAGGAATACTAAACTCAGCTGCAGACACAACCTCCAGCTCAAGGAGTTTCTTTGCTCTAGGTTGCAAGAAATTGAGAGGATCTCCATCCTGCTCCTCTCTCGTGTTTTGCTCTAAGCCTCCACATTGGCTACTGCCAGACAGAATGCAGAAGATGGACTTTAAGTCCAAGGCAGATATGGCAGAGGCTGTGTTATGGGTCTAGATCGGTGCAGACTCCACGTCCTCCAGGAAGCAAAGGCACACTTAGCAATTAATGTACTTGTTCTTGTGACTGACGCTCTTTCATTACAGGCCTACTCCAGGGAAGGGTTAGCTGTTCAGGAGCATATGAGATTAATTCCTAACAAAGAATTGTCCAACCATTTCCTTTAGGGAAACAGCCACAAGAAGGTAGACCTTTGTTCTGCATCACTGACTGCTTGAGGTCATCCCCAGAGACGGATTTAAAGCAAAACCTCTTGAACCCTCTTGAACTTTAAGGAAACTCATTCCTGGATCTTCCATCTGGCTCAAAAGCTCCACAAGGGGCTGAGATTCAAACACCTCTGAACTGAGGGGAAGTCTGGAGCCAGATCCACAGCTGTAGCTCGAGGCCATCCTGAGCTTTTTATGTCAGCTGTCTTTGAGAGTACCGGCTCTGTTCCGCACAGTGCAGATGGGCCACAGGCCATGCAGCAGATAGAGCGAGAGGAATTCCTCTCACACACTACTCACACAGAATATTTACCTTCAGGTAAACTACTTCAAGAGGGCTTCATTACATTGGACAGCTGTTTACTCTGCTGCAAAGTTTGAAGAGTCCTTCTTTTCTGCTTTTCCAGGACTTTCATCTCCCCTCTCTTTCAGGAAGAGTAGGTGTAATAAGATTTAAAGTTCTGCCATGTAATTGTCATGAAGTTTATATCCCATGATTCCTGTTTGTGAGCAGAAATAAATTAAGCACCTGGATAAGCCTTCTTTCTCTCCCCTCTCCTGAGCACCCGATGTGATGAGAAAACTGCTGAGAAACAACCACAATTAACGATGGGGTCACATTTAGTTCAGCACCATCGGCTGGTTAATTGGCTGATTCGATTACAGTTCCCCTTATCTGTGTGCCAATACAGTTTCTAACAAGCTGCTTGCTGGGTAATTAATACTGTCCATGGTTTAGATCCTGAAGCTGGGACTGCTTTAAGGGACTGTGCCATTACTAGCCCTCTGCTAGCAGGGCTGCTTCACTCAGAGCTTCTCTTTGCAGAGCCCAATGGTGGGTCCAAGTGGCAGAGGGGACATGTGGAGACATTGCTTTTCTCTGGAGAAAAGCCAGCCCTTGATTTTGTGAAAAGAATCCAGCAACTCTATTCAGTTTCCTCCTTGTGCTTGATGCTGCTTGCCAGATCATCAGTGAGGCAATGCCTTGAGAAGCTGATTGGCCCTCCTGCAAATGCAGGGAATTTTAATGAACAAATCCATAACAGGATATAATCTCAGTTAAACAATGGAAATAATAAGTTTAGAAAGTAACCAGACAATGACCTGATTGACAGAAAGAAAGAACGAGTAATAGGAAAATGCAGATTGGAAAATGAAGATGGAGCTGGACATTGGCTTGGTAGGAAGATTCGTGCTTCAGGGTGTGTGCACAGGGGAGAGCAGACAGACACTATCAGAGTCAGCAAACAAGCAGCTGTCAAGGGAGGTCTGTCACCTCTGTCATTGCTGTGCCTTCTGCCATGGGCCACCCAGGTGGGCTTTTGGGTATGAGACATAACATAACCTTGTTTTTATGGGCGAATGGACTCGACAGAAGTGCAGATCTCATGTCCTCTGACATAAAAAAGTCCTTTCAGGTCTCTCAGGTAAGCTCTAAGTGAAGGAGCATTCCCCCCTCTGTGATGTGCCAGGGTGTGTGCCAGACAACCAACAGGAGATATGCACAAGGTGATTAAGGCAAGAAAATTAAAACATGGTGGAGGTGAATGATCAGAAATATTCATTTGTGTAGCCTCAATCCTCTGGTTTCTCATGTAAATACTTCAAAAAATGAGTACATGAAAAGTAGGTCACTTTGGAACAACATTCTTGGAAGCAGGGACATTGGAGATGCACAAGGAGAAGGTATAAAGCCAGGATTAGCAGGGATACAGGCAATTGGACACTTTGAGCTTTTTTTTGAGTATTTTTACCACTTGTTCTTAGTCTGCTCTCATTTTTAGGGGCAGATTGGTTACCTCCAGTTTTTCTCACTGGAATCTTTCCTGTATCAGCTGCCCTCAGTCCTTGCTTTAGCTTGCATCAGTCAGATGTTAAAGTAGTTCAGCAGTTGTTAGCAAAGTCACACCGTTTTTTACTTCTGGAAGTTGAAAAAGAAAGGAGACAGTTTCAGAGACAGCAAGATCTAAATCAAATAGGACTTAATGAGATTAATCTTGACGCACTCCTCAGAGCCCATTGCAGCTTGGCCAGGGCAGGAGCACTGTGCTCCTCATGAGTTCAGGGACCTCTGTGTGAGTTCTCCCAGATAAACTGGGTTTTGGTTCAGCCAACAGCCTGTGGACTCGGAGTGCAGGGCAAATTCCCCGTCTGAAGCAAACTTCAGAGTAGAAAGAAATGACATCTACTCCTAACACCTCCTCACCAAACTGGACATGAAAGGCTTTGTAAGCCTTTGTTAGCCTTTGTTACCTGGGCCACCAGGAGACAGTGGGGACCTGACACAATTTCATAATTGTGAAGGTCTGTTGTAATGTACATCCATGCACAAAAATCCTCATTATCAATCATTTCATAAATCAAATTTGGATGTTGGTCTGCAAACTTGTCTGCACCTATCAATCCAGGCAGGTGAACTGAGGTGTGTGATAAAGGAAAGATACTGGTGATGAGAAGGGATTGCTTTAAAGAGTGGTGCCCCTGGAGGAGCTGGGGAAGGCTTTTTGGCACTGTGCTGAGGAGGGGAGATCAGCATGATAAAGACAGAATTGCTGAAAGGACACAAAGGGAGCTAGGGAGCAGGAAGGGGAAGGCACTGAACGGGGCTGGCATGGGGTCAGCAGTTGAAGTCTTGAAGAGCAAGGACAGATGGAGGGGAGAGAGGGAAGACATAACTTGTAATCAAGCAGAAGAAGGCATCTGTGAGGCTTGGGTGAACTAGAAAGTGGGGAGAGAGGAGATTACATCACTAGAGTGAAAGGAAGAGGTGGACATGCCTGTTCAGTTCATTCTGCTCACAGTCAGTAGCTGAGAAATCTATTCCTTAACAGCATAAGCAACCTTTGATTAAAAGAACACAGTTATGAAGGAAAGAGGATGCCTTCAGACACTTGCAACCAAGAGAAGTAATGCCTACTGCTCTGTCTCCTTTCTTCCTGTGGGGCTGCTGGGAGTCAGGACAGTTGATCTGAGTTGGATCATTTTTTTCTCTGTGATCACTGGTGTCAGAAAGGAAAGGTATTAGGAATTTGACAGTGTAGGTTATCATTTTGTTTCTGGTCCCTGTCTAATAAGTGGGAATGCTGGAACGTGATGCATGTTTGACAAGTCTGCTTTTGGCCTGGAGAACTGCTCCTCTATTTTCCTGTCCTGCTGTAGTTTAGCTAATGAGCTGTTGGCATGCTTGCTCCTCTTGGGAACAGGGAACTTTGGATACCCACACCTCTGTGATGCTGCCCAACTCCTTAGCATGGAGCTTCCAACCCCACAGCAAGGAGGAGCTGTTCCAGAAGAACTTTGCCAGGTTGCCAGTACTTTCATTTTTGCTGACTAACACTGCCTGCATGCTGATTTTCACCAGCATTAGTGCATTGGGGGGATTCTTGCATTTCTGACTGAACTGCTATGCCTCAGTTATGCCTGCATTGTGATTATTCCCATTTCATACAACTCTGGAGCTCAGAATTTATCAGGACTGAACACTTCTGAAGAAAATTATCTGAGGAAGACAAGAGGCACTCGGATATGTCAAAGAACAGACTGCGACTATTGATGTATTTGGTGCCATGTTTTCAAACTGCTGCCTGCTGGGAGCCACATCCATCTGTCTTTAGTTTTTTCTTCCTCCAGAAATATGTACTAAGTGCCATCTGATTTACTTAGAATGAATGAAACAACCACTGTTGAAGGAAAAATCTAATGTAATTCAGGTCATCCTAACTTCAGTGGGTAAGACACCTGAAGGCTTTGATACTATTACTGAGGATATTAGAACTGAAGTTTTAAATACAGCATTTAGAATAAACTTATGAAGTTGTTTAGCCTGAGTGGAAAATAGGATTGATGCAGGAAAATCCTGATAGTATCAAGACAGAAGTTCGAAGTTTGATGATGATGATTATTCTTCCTATAATCTTATAATATTCTTATTACCAGGCTGCCTTTATGAAGGTACCAATGAGAAATCATATTGGTTTTCCTGTACAACTGCAGTTCCTGAAAAACCGCATTGCTCAGAAGCATCTTGAACATCCAGTGCAATCTGCCAAAATCTATAGTCCTGATGTTCTACCAGAAGGGAATATATGTATATCCTATTTTTTTTTCTTCTTCCTTAGGAGCCCAGTGTTAGCCAATGCAATTTGCCTTGAGAGGCAAGAATTTCAAAGGGCCACACCCACATATTTCTGACGCCATCCATGGAAATTAGCATTTCTGACAGACCAGTGCAAATCTATTATTTTTATCTGTGAATGCATTGTGGTTTCTGTTTGGTTGTTAGGGGGTTTTCTTTGCCTGTTTTCTAGTGAACTTAGCCAACATGCAGTTTCTCTTGCTCTGCTTTTGCTGTAGAAGGTCCAAATTCTGTGGTGTTACTTGTACTTTGTAAATAATGTGCACACATTTTACCCAGATATTGTACAGCCTTGTGAGAGTCAGCGAAGTCCCTGACTATCTCAGATGGGATCATTTGCACTCTATAGAGTGCAGCACATGAGTCCTGTCAGCAGGAAGATGCATTAGACTCATTCTGCTTGCCCTTTTCCATAGGTTTGCTCTGTGCATCCCTTCCAAGACAGTCTAAGTATGCTGTTTATGGATGTGACTTTTTGCTACCAAAATAATAATGCTATTACTAATCCTACTCAGATGTGCTGACACTAATAAGTCTCATATTGGTAAAAGCATATCTACTTCCAATAAGGAAGGTTTTGTCAAATAAGGGTGGTTTTTAGCAGTTTTCACACAGGGAAGAGAAAGGGATGGAAGAGGGGAGAGATATGTTGCCTTAGGTACACTGGTTTAGTTAAAGTAGCACCATTTTTGTGTGTAGACAAGAGCTTAGGAAATGTACAGGTCTTAGTCTGGGGGACAGGACTTTAAAGCATTCATTGAAGTCTAGTGTCAGTTTTCAAGGCTGAAGAATATTATTTTATTTAGGCTTCCAGACCAGCCTTGCTCCAGGAATGCACTTAGGTTGTTTTTAAAGCAAACATGAAATCAATAGCCTGGTGTTCTGCTCTGCTATTTCTTGCCAGAGCTTAAGGACCACACATGGGTTTTCCCTCCTCTTCGTCACACTGCCAGGCGTGCTCCCGGATAACGGCAGGCAGTTCTTGGGGATGAATGCAGAGAGGTTCCAAATGCCCAAACACGCACTGGACATCTGGGCAGTTTTTGCTGCAAAGTATTTTCCATCAGGCTTCCCTCCAGATCTTGCCATGAAAGGACCAACTCACACCACCCTGTCACATATTTTATCCAGCTTCTTACTTTAGTGGGAGTTCATCTGAGCGAAGCTCAAACAGGAGCCTGTCAGCTTACCTCACCATTTATAATGCTCCAGGTGGAACCGAGGGCTGCGATTTTCAGTTTGACCTGGCAAACACCAGCCCAGAGAGCAATGGAGCACTGTGCCCTCCATCCCATCACTCCAGTGGTGGGCCTCAGCTCACGCTTGTCTGGATGCTTACTCGGTGCAGGAAAATAACTTACTTGTCTCCATCCTGTGCAGGGAACAGGGGCTTCACCTGGAGTAGCGATTCTGAATGCTTGTCCGTGTAGGATTGACTTGCATATGGCTACCCACTCCTGACTCCAAGCAGCCATCATGAGGTAAATAACAACCTCTGTCCAGCTATTGACCTCTCTTGATGCTGATCTCACTTGAGAGTGGAATACTCCTTCTATTTTCCACAGCTCCCCCGAGCCAGGCTCGCTCCTCTCCTGCAGGGTTTGAAGCTGAACCGTATGGTACCAAGGCAGGTCCCCAGTTAGAAACGAAAACACACATTAGCAAGGAGGAGAGAAACAGGCTAAAATTGGAAGTGACCATTTCGTGTTTGATGTTATTCAGAGGAGCCTGTTCTTCATTTAGGACATTAATAGTTGTAACAGAAGCTGTAATATTTCAACAACAGTGGTGATTAGGAGCAAAGAGGCAGCTAATCTCCATCTAAAAAGAGCTAACTAGCCCGTCCTTTAGCCCCCACCGCACTGTCACATTTAAATACCATGAATATTCACTGCTTGGCACCCAGCTGGCATCTGAGCTGTTTTGACACAAAAACCTTCAAACTCAAAGAGTTTTTAATCAGTCTGCAAGAGAGAGAAGAAGAAAGTGAGAGAAAGAAATAGGAACAGAGAAAATGAATCAATGAGTTCAGCAGAGAGGGGACTACCCGAATCCAGTTAACCCCTTCCTTTCTCTGCAGACACAAATGCTGTCTCTGCAGCTCTGCAGCCCTCTGCCTGGCTGCAGAGGATGGAGAAGGGTCACCCCATCCCCTCTGGGAACCCCCATTCCTCCCGAGTGCTCCATCCTGCCCTGAAGCCCCATATTCCCAGGTATCTCGCCCTAGCTGAGTGCCCATTCCCCCTGGCTGCCCCATTTCCTCCAGCTGCCCCATCCCACCCCCTGCCCCTTGCTCCAGGTACCACATCCCCCTCACCTTCCATACTTAAAATGCATCGCCTCTTGCTGCCTGTGCTCGTTTCCTGGTGCAGGGCTTATTTACTCTCACCCTTGCCTGTGTTTGTGGCTGGTTACCAATGTGTTTCTGATACAGGCAGCACAGTTTCACTCACAATATGTGATGCAGCCAGTCTTTTTCCCTGCAAAGAGTTTTCCTCTCAGAAAGAGGTTTGGCAGCGCTAACAGCTGCCATCTTCGGTGTCCTTATCGGAGCCTCAAAGTTGCCTAGAGCCCACACCAACCCTTTTTGCATCAGTTTTTGCAGCAGGATTAGCTATGCAGCTGCAAACAAAATTTTTTCCTTGTTCTGCAAGAAAGAACCCCACAATATCTGAGGCTCTAGTTTTACCTGCACTGTGGATCTGGGCACTGACGGATCACCCAGCAGCCCCTGTTTAACCTGGATCAGTCTTGTACACACAACTGCATTTCTGTCAAACTAGTCTGATCACATAACACAGAGTGTATGCAACTTTATGCTGTTATGTCAGCTTCGGGCTACTTGTGGTAGACAGTATATACCTGATTTGGCGGGACAGTAGGGTGGTGTAGGACCCGGTCTACTACAACACCTTGCCATGAAAAACTGACTTGTCTAAATTTTCCAAATATGTTTAGCTTGGTGGAGTGCTAGATACATGTTTCACGTCATATGTCTGTGGCATTTTCGGTCTAATACTGGGAACCACAGCCAGATTTATTTTATAACCAAACTGCAGCCCAAGTCTCAAAACTGTGGCCCAGACTGCAGACCTCAAGTCACATGTGGGGAATCTGTACTTGCACCTCAGCTGGCTGCATGTTCAGAGCACAGTGGGGAATTTTCTAACCTACTGTGTCTTCAGAGAGTCTGTTGTGGACTTAAATTACACATAGGTTGTCTCATCTGCCTTCAGGGTCTTTAAAACTGAGATGCACTTCAAAAACCAGTGTCCTGATTCTCTTAAGGAATACCTAAGGAAAAGTGAAGAATAGAAGCCTGGGACTAATTTAGGCAGATTATTATGGTCACTGTAAAGGATACTGGTATCCAGGAGGAGTGTAAATGAGGTGGTATCCTGCAGACCTTCAGAGGCAGGCCTGTGCTGAGGGGAGGCACTGCAGATGGGAACAAGGAGACAATTGCTGGAAATGCAAGGCCATTGAGGAAAACAAGCAACTAGCACCAGAGGAGCAAAGTGGATAGCTCCATCCCGTTGGCAGCGGAACAGAAGGTTTCTTGGGAGAACAAAAAAGAGCAGGGTTAGTGAGGAGCCTGAAAGCCCTGCTGTGTGGTGTGATGGAAAGGGTGCCACAGTGAAGAGACTGAGAGGGAGAAATGTGGTGGCAATGCTGTGTCAGATCTGCACTACTCTGATCTGTCTTGAGTGAAGGTGGGGCATTATGAGTGTCAGGGAAGGACCACAAAGAGAAATTAATGTAACCAAGATGGGAGATGAGAGTTTGGGAGCAGGTTTTTCCTGTGTGGGTTCCCTAAATCTGAAGCTAGTGTAAGATTTATAAGGAGTTACTGAAGCTGTGGTGACTTTTACTGAATACAGTCTGGGTCTCCTTTGGGAGGAGGAAGTAGAAAGATTTGGGTTCCACATTTCCTTAGTGCTCTCAAGATCCTCTGATGCTCTCCAGACTCAGAGATCTCACCCAGCACTTTAAAATTTACAAGCCTGCACACAATAGCCAAATGTGCTTTGTAATCTCTTCCCAGGCAGCAGACAAAGTGGGTTTGCATAGATTGGTACTTACTCTATTCAAGTTGATAATTATTTTGAATGGAATACTCCCCATGAAGCATGCTTGGAACAGCATCAAACCCTATGGGCTGTGGGAGGCACATCCATCAGCTGTACTCCAGGGTGTATTCTGCAAAAGCTCACAGCTGGATAGGAGGATCCATTTTCCTATATACTTAAATGAGAAAATAGCATGAGCTTTTCTTAAGTCTCTTCTTGCCAATATCTGGCCACTACTTACAATGAATTTGCTCAGTTGCTCTGAACTGTATCTGGGCATGCTTCCTTCGCCTATGGAAAAATGTGGGAATCTAATCATCCAGCACAAAAACAAGGTGTTCCAGCTAATAAGTGTCTCAAAGACCCTGAGGACATGGATTTGGAGTGTTGTTGAAGAGGTGGATCAAAAGTATTTTATTTGACATTCACCTACAGTTTTCTGTTGCCCCACTCCATCATATTTGCATACAGTCAATGTGTTCTGTATCAGGTAAGGAACATCCAGGCTGAGGAACAGGCAGCAGAGGTGTAGAACTTGCAGCACTCACTCACCTGAGTCCACCCTCTCCCCATCCTGTCCCAAGGGGAGTGCAGTGCTGCTGTGGTGGTACTTTGGGGGCAGGGGGGCTCAGATTAGACATAGAACAGAAGCTGTGGCCATCTGTGGTCATTAAAATTCCATGACACCTTTTGGTACTGAAGCAGTTGGTGCTAAAACTATCCCACTTGGAATACAAGGCAGACAAACCTTGTGCAGCCTGGCAAGAGGGTGGTGCCTCACGAGGCTTGCCGGGTGTTTTTCTGCCTGCTGTAGAGAATAGGGCAGACCCTCATGCTGACTGCCCAAAAGTCACTAATCCCAGAGCTGGGAGCAGAGCTGCTGCATCTCTGTGACCAGAAAACCACCTGAAAAGGAAAGAGCAAAGTATGGAGTGTGCAGCGTGCTAATAACAGACCTCTGTGGTTTCTGTGACTGGATTTACACAGTCTGTGCTGGATGGTGGCACACAGATGGACAAGTCTATTTGCAGGTGGTATAACCATAGAATAGATTGGATTGGAAAGGACCTTTGAAGGTCATATAGTAAAAATCCCCCAAAAAATTTTATAAGTTTTTGGGACCCTGAGAGTGCTTGCAGCAAGCCACACAGTGAGATGTAGCCTGACACTCCGAGGCTGTTATGTGAAATAAGAAGGCACTCAAACTCTTGTAGGTTGAATTACATCTCTGCATAGAAATCTAAACTTGGGATGAAAGTAAAGGTCCTACAGAAAATGAAGTCTAATCCACTACACAGAGGGGTAGAAAGGGTGGGTGATGGAGGGGACCTTCAGTGACTGACAGCTTACAGACACTTGCTCTCATCCCCGAGTCTCCCTGCTGTGCAGTGACCCAGAGCAGGAACCAACCCAGCTGAAAAATAAACCTTTTTTTCCTGGAGTTGTTTTTTATCTGGATCAGTTCTCTGGTCTCATTCACCATGTGCTACACAGACATCATGCTGGCATATCTGGTGGTACAGAGCATGGGCAAGGAAGCAAGGGATTCCTTAAACTGACGTAAGCAGCCCTGTTGTCAAAAATGCAACCACAGAGCCTGTGCAGAGTGCTCTCCTTGGCATCAGAGCTGACCTGCAGTCTGCACAGAAGGAGCAAGGGGGACAAATGCCTCTCTCAAAAAACCTGCAGAAATTGTCAAGTAATTAGTCCAAATCATCCCTGCTGCTCCTGGGACTCTGCAGTTGATGCATAAGGATGCTGGAACCTTGTGTGTAGCATTCTGATACTGGAAAAGCTACAGCAGTACTTTTTGTCTTGGTTCCTTCCTGTCTCTTCTAACTCTCTTGTAGAATCATTTCTTCTCTGTCCTTCTCTGGGAGAGGAAAAAATCTGGCATTTCTCTTTGCTCCTTCCTTGGCACCTACTGTGTGCCTGGGAGCTTGCTCAACATTCCTGGTGTTGCCTTCAGTTTGGAAGGTGTTGTGTCTGCACCCCTGAGAAAGACCTGCTTGGTCTGGCATCGTTGGAATCCCCACAGCACCATTCTGCGCCAGCTGCTGCCCGGGGAGCAAGCACAGGAACCCTGGATGCTGTGAGCCCTTTCTGGCTGCTGTATTTCATCTCTCTGTGCTGCTGCTTCCCAGGCAGCATGTGATCCTCTGTGGTATGCTCTGGCTTCTATGGGGAATGGGTTAATGCTATAAAATGGTCTTTTTATGGAACCTCTTGGCAACGCAGAAAACTTTCCCATTGCCGGGGTGTTCTTTTTATTCAACAATTTGTTCCCAGAAAGCAGCCCGTTTAAACAAGTTTTCTCTATTAAGAGTCTTCAGCTGCATTTGTTGTTTTTTGAGCTTATTCAGTGTGCTGTGAACTACAAAACAGTATCCTACAATAGATTTGTCTGAGGGAACTGAAGTGTGTACTCCTGTGATTCTGCCTACTGTGGGAGCTCCTTGAAAGCCAGATGTCACATTAAAAGAGTAATCTGTGTTTACAAACACATGGCCACACATACTCAACATTTTCAGCAACCGCCACACTGAAATTCAAATCCTGCAATTTTGCTTCTCTACCCACCTGCCCTGCACCCAGTCAGAGCAAGAGAAGAAAGTTTCCAGGACTTGGACGGAATCATCTCTTTTATTTAGATGAGTATAAAACACATAGCTGTCTGCAGAGGGCTGAATTTAGCTTCCCAGCTGGGGCCTCTCATCTGTAAGTTCTTGCAGACAGAAAAACACCAACTGCTAGCAAGATAATCCAATTTCCCCTCTCTTGCACTCCGAGGAAGGCTGCCTACTCCCCCACGCCATGCTGGGTTTCAGTCTGGCAGAACTTCTCCCGACCACTATACCCTCTGCAAGATCCATATCAAAGCTTCAGCCCCCCAGGGATCATTAGAAGGCATTTATTTCTGCATATTCCAGGCGGGGGGCGGAGGGGATAGGGGTGGAGGAGGCAGATAACTTTATTCACAATGCAAATAGGCTGCCCTTACTTTCAACCTTTCCTTCAAACCCGGAGATATTAAAAAAACATGAGCTCTTCTAAAATAATAAATACACTGATTCTGCTGGATGTTATATTGCTAGTGCCTCCAGAAAAGTGCTCCAGCACCACTTGACGGGAAAAGCCAGTGAAATCTCTTAACTCTGCTCTTGTCCTTGCTCCCTGAATTGCTGTTAACGTTCAGTCGAGTGGGCTGAACCCATATTAGAGCACTGGGCTCATTGGAGAAGGATCGTTAGCAGGTAGTTTTGCACAACAGGACTGAGATGCTTCAAGGACTGAGGGAAAGTCAACCCAATTCTCTCTGCAAATTTGAAGCTCCAGTCTGTGATTTACTAATAGGGAGCAGTGAGTTATTAAGCTCATCACAACGCAGCATCCTGCTCCCCTAGTCCAGAGGGAGCCAGCTATTTAATAAATCAGAACCCAGTGCTAAACTACAGGGATAAAAGGATCTACATTAATGTGAAAATATTAATATCTAGAAGAGCAGATTATAATCTAAATGGGTTAGAATGAGATAGCACCATTGTTTAGAAGAAACAGCTTGCTCCAAATCTCATTAGAGCTGTAATCATGCGAGCAGTGGAAGATATCTTCGGACCCCTGAAAGCACTTTGGAGGGCTGGTAAATGTGGTGATCATACTGGGGAATCCAAACAGCTGCCCAAGGCTTGCCTTTCCTCTCAGTGTCACCTGGAGGATGTGCCTGAAGGAAGCAGAGACTCCAGGTACAACTGAAGGGGATGAAATGGCTATTCCTTCTGAAGGACGTGCAGCTCGCAGAAGCACTTGCACCCCTTGCAAAAATCATAATTGCCCAGAGACAGCTGTGACTGGGGATGAGTTTCTCTGCTCCACTTCCCTTCAAAACTTTATCTGGAGCCACAGGAGAGGTGGGGTAGAAACCTGTAAGATGAGGTTATGTTTTCCCCCCTCGGCATAGCGGTACCTGCTGTGAAGTGACAGAACAAGACCGGGTCAAATTCAGGGGCTGCTTCCTCCCGGGCCAGGGCCCCAGGGCAGCCCCTTCAGGAACATCTCCTCCACAGTTGCCTCAGGCGCTGTCTGCCTGAAGTGTCCAGTCCTCACTGCTTCCCTCCAGGCCTGGCCATTTTTTCCTCACTTATACTAAGCTGAGCAGAATCTGCACTGGCAGGGGCTGTGGTGCAGCTCCCTGAAAGCTGGTGACAGCTAGCCACGTGTTTGCCTTCATTCATCGTGCCCAGATGATAAAGGTTCCTTCTCTGCCCACTGGGCAGCTGCTTTCCTGGGTTTTCTCTCTGCCACCTTCAAAGAGATTCGCAGGTTGCCTCCTCACTCAGCCCCCAAGGCAGCCTCATCATTCTGCTTGCAGGAGCTTCAAACATGGTCCCAAGCTTGGGGCTCACAGCTATCTCCAAGCTTGTCTCTCAGCTCTTATTGCCCAGGATCTGCAATGGGTGGTCAGCATCCCTGCTCCCAGGTCTCTTGCAGACAGTCGTCTTTCAGCTTTGTTAAATCTCTCAGGTCTGTGTCCAACTGAATGGCTTCTGACATCTAATCAAGTGAGAAGCCTTCAGCATTCACCCATCAAAGCCTGGTGTGGTTTATCTTGGAGCTTCTCACCAACTGCAGGGTGCAGGTCCCTGCAGCTTAGCCCACAGCTCACCAGCATCAGCGTGGTGACCTGTGCAACAGCATCGTGTTCAGCTCACAGGAATTGTTCCCAGGCATCAACATGGGGATAGTTGGCCTTGGCAGTACTGTCACATGGTGGTAAACCCAAGAGCCCTGTTCAGAGGCATAAAATTTTTTCAGCTTCTTTGTTTTAATCCAGTCAAAATGTCAAATGGCCTGATATTTCATTAGCAGAGGAGGTTCTGCAAAGCAAACGCAACAACCATTACTGACGAGAAGGCTGAAGCCACAGTGAGACTGTGTTGCTAAGAGCTGTTATTTTCACTCTGGCACCTGTGGCACTTCCAGCCTTAGTCACCATAGTAAATTTTCCAGCACATCCTTCAGGGAAGTGCCCAGTTAGGCCATCAGTGCAGCTCATGCTTGCTTCATTACAGACATCCATCATAAATAGAGACATTACAAACAGGTAAACCATGGCCCAGCTCCCTGGGGGAGGCTGGCAAGTGGAGTTTACTCCACTCGAGATATGAAGGACCTTTCATAACACATAGTTTTGATTTTCACAAATATTGAGACTACTCTTTGCATTAATGATAAAGTGGATTAAACATACCCCTTTTTCCTAGATAATGCCCCTCTGGAGTTTCACCAGGACCAAAGTGGATCTGGCATTTAAACTAAAGAAATCCCTGTTTAGCATGTGGGAGTCTCTGGAGAGGCTTCAGATCTGCATTGCAGCTGTGAAATATGGCATCTCCTCTGTTGCTTATCAGAGATCTGTGTTTCTCCTGGGAAAATCTTGCCCAAAGGATTCAGCCCTTGCCAAATTTTTGACTGGATTTTGTTTGTTTATTTTAAATTTCTTTTTAAACATCTGAAACCAACAAACTTAAAAACTGCTCTAAATCTATCAACTTGAGTTAATCCCTTAAAATAAAATAATAAAAATATTAATTTCTCCAGGCTGCTAACTTCTAAGACTTAATCTAAAATGGATTTAAATGACTGAAATTCTAAACCCTGAAAAAAATGAGTTTAATTGGAAAGAATTACGGTTTTTCTTTTCTCCCGTGCTATTCACCTGTTCTTGGCATCTGATTCTCCTGAATTTTAAAATGGTTCATATCAAACATACATGTCTGTGTGAATTATGCTCTTCTGATTTTAGTGCCCACTTTGCAGCCACAGAGAACACAGGCACCCAAGGAATGAGTCACCCAGAGGCAGCTCTGCCTAATCTCCTTCCCAGTCAGTCCTCTCAGAGAGCTTTCCCCATGTCTATGCTCTCCTCCTTCTTCATGTCTATATTCATTTGCCATGCAAAAAATACCAGGGCAGGGATGGAGCCATACATTTTAGGTCCAGTACAACAGCTTATGTTTTCCATGGCTTCTACTATGCTGAAAGGCAGAATTTTGTCATGGTGCTATGTGGACCCTGGGGATGATGTTTGGCTATGAATGTAGCTCAGCTTCAGGGGTGCTCCAGAGGCTGGGCTCTATAAATAGTGCATACTAATCCATACTCCACTTTATAGGGAGGGATGGTAGAAAACACACAGCTACAATCTATTCAGGGAATTTTTTTAATAATAGATCCTCAGGGAGTAACTCTGCTTTACTTCACAGACATATGTTTGTTGGAAATATGAGTTTGATAAACAATTTCCTCAGCCTCAGTATCTCAGCAGTACAGACATTACAGATGAGGATGATGTTATGGTCCTTTTCAGTCCTGGTGCAGGGTCATTCTCTCCAGTACAGAGATGTAGGTTCTCAGTTCTTTCTCCCAGCTGCACCAGACATAGACACACCTGCAGCACATGAAACACTCGGGCATCAGCAATCATAATCAAGCCCCCAAAGGGAAACTTCCAAAAGAAATACTCACCGAAGACCCACAGTCCTCTGTGTAAGACTCATTTTGAACTCCAGAGATCTTCCAGTGTATCTCAGCATTAAATATGTTGTCCTGGAAATATCTTCAACTGCATATTTTGAATGAAATCTCTTTGCTTTGGAGAGAGCTAATGGTCAAATATCTGTAGGTACTTTTCCCACGTCATCATCTGGGATCCTGATGAATCATGGTAACATACAGAGCTGTCCGATGTAACGTATGGCCAGGAATGAAGAATCTCAAATTTCTGCCTGTTTCTGGTGGCTATTCAGGGAATATGGTATTCACTGAGGAGGGCAGTCAGGGGGAGTAATCCTCTGACAGAAAGTTAATTCTGGTGTCTCTCTGTATTCTGTATCCAAGCTTGCAGAGTATACAATGACTATGGTCTTTCAGAAGTTTTGCTACCTGTCTCATTACCCTGGAAAAGATTTTGGGATATTAAATAGAGAACAGTCAATCCCACTGTCACCAAATAATCCTCTAAGAAATAAATGCAGTAAAAAAGTCACACTTGTCTTAGCAGATTTGATATAATTTGATATAATTTTAATTTCATGGGTTAGAGCATTTAAAAAACTTTTCTGGAACTATTCAGAGCACATGCCTGTAATGGGGTAAATGGGAGGAATATGATTTAGCTTTAAAAAATCAGACTCGGTAACAGTACATATCTCTAAAAAATATATTCCATTTTATGACCAGCTGGTTGAATGTCTTGCTGTGATATAGCAGCATCATGGTACTGTATATTTTGAAGGCAATGCTAAATTCAGACCCTGGCTCCGGCTGAAAGACTCAGATGTCCTGACTTGCTGTTTGGGGCGCTTGCTGTAGAGGAAAATAAAATTCAGGGCCGGATCCAGACCCAGAGTCCCCATTCTCCTGCTGCTGGGAGCACCAGTTTTGCCCTACTTGTTTGACTAGGAGTGAATGGGACTGGTTTGGTTTTCTTCCAGACCGGTTATACCTCGCCTCATTATAAACTTCACCGTGTACTGTCCTTTCCCCTGTCTTATCTCCCCGTCTCCTTCAAGGGCAATGGTGGAATGCAAGAGGGGTGCTTTTGCTGGGGGCTGTTCTGAGCTGAGAGGAGAGGCAAAAATGACCTTTTATCCTGCTCGGTGTTTCAAACAGCTTCCGCCTGCGGGGAGGGGATGTGCTGAGAACGTGTGAGAGAAAACACCGAAAAGGGGAAAAAGGCTCAAAAAGGGAGGGGAAAAAAAGTACAGCAAGGAAGCTAGAGACAAACTTCAAGTTGTGGATTATTTCTCACCCAGGCTCTAATTAGGAAGCCTCTTATGGGACTGTGAAGCTGTCAGGCTGCCAAATGTCAGCGTGTTTATCGGAGATCAGGCGAGTCTCCTGTCTGCAGCAGCTACAGTTTGGTGCCATGAGCCTCCTGGGTCCTTCCAGCCTGTGTGACTCACACTCAGCAGTAGCACATCCGGGGGCTTCGAGGCAGTGGAGGGCTCTTTCTTCTCCCTTAAAAATCCAAAAATAAGCCCTTTCCTGAGATTTGGCCTCTTCGTTCTGGCTCTGCACGGGGAGGGTTAACCACAGGGTGCAGAGCAGCTTCAGCATATGTGACTCAGATTCCCAGGGAAATCCCCACCTTATCTGATGGAGCCTGTTAGTCTGCTAATTGAATAAGCTCCTATTAAAAGTGCAATGTTTTTTAATGACTGCTAACAACGGGCCAGATTCTGATCTGATCTTTTCTCTTGGGATCATTTTCGCTGCTGGTGCGGCCCAGCCCTGATTGCAGCCGGGCAGCCTCCCCCAGCCCCACCGGCTGCCGCGGAGCCCGGGCCGGGAGCTGACCCCAACACACCAGCTCTAGGGCTTCTGGGGTGCTGGGGAGCTACAGACTGGGCATTAAAACTTCAGTTTTAATGAGCCAGGACTTCATGAAGCGTAACAGGCAGGAAGCTTTTAATGGGAATCTTTAGGAAGAGACAGAAGGCTGCAGTGCAGCCAGCAAAGGAAAGCGTTTGTTGGGAGACTACCAAGGGCTCCATGTAACGTAATTGCTGCAAATATCTACTGCGTGATTCGAGCAGTGCTCTGAGTAATTAACTTTGCCAGTGTTGAAATCAGGTTGATTTGTTGATTCTGCATATATGACGTTGTCTATGTCTGCCTAGGAAAAATGTTGTGTGTGCCTCTGCATATGCACATTCAAACCCTAATTTTAATTAAAATTATGTGTATTACACCTGTATCTTCTTTTTCTCTATGGGAATTGACTTCGAGAAGGTATTTGCCTAACAGGAAAATAAAAAAACGTGGTTAGCATTTAAAGTTAACTTAGTAGGGTTCCGGGGTACTTCCGAAGGAGAGTTTAACAGCTCTGATTTCAGCCAGGCCCTGGCTGCCCCAGGGTGGGGCTGAGCTCTCTTGCACGACCCTGTGACCACATTTGCCTTCCTTTTCTCACCTGAAACTCCCAGTGGGTTACCCAAGCCTATGTGACATCAGAACCATACAAAGTTTTCTAATAAGAAGACTGTTTTGTTTCTTTTCGCAAGCCAGGAATGAGATCTGGCCACCTTCACCCCCACGCATCTCCACACCTACTCAGTTCCTTTGTGTGTCCCTTTTGCTTTTCTCCAAGGAAAGTTTCTATTAAAATGCAGGAGCTTCTTTTAGCAGGTCCCATACATCCACACTGACACTGAGCTGCTGCTTTAAAAGTTTCATAAGCAACCCGTAAGTGGTGGGTTTTTTCCACACAATACCAATAACGAAGTGTCAAAAATCTCAAGCTCCTGTTATCAGAGGCAGAGTCTAACCCCCGTTTCTCAGGCTGTTTTCTATTCCCCACTCCTGAGTTGTCAGATGCTGTGACATGGCTCCATCACACCACGACTAGCAGTCCCAACAAACAGAAAATGATTTCCAACTGGCAAACATGCTGTTTACTTTCCAGAAAAATTGCACTTTCCCATCTGACAGCTGATCAAGGGATCTCCTGCTGCTGTCAGCATGAAGAAGTGTTTAAACACAGGGATGGAAGTTTAAACATTTTCTCATTATCACAGAATAAAAAAAAAATTAAAAAATAATAAAAAAATAAAGGCATTGAGTCTCTCCGACCACCTGCTGTGCCAGTAATGAAGCAGTGTCACATGACCAGCCGGCGAGGACTTTTATCTCTGCCCCAATATCATTACTGAAGTGACACCTGTCACATGACCCGCATCAGAGCTTTCATCTGGGCTCCCCAAATGCAGTTCTGGCTTGTGAGGGGGATTTTCCTGGCATTTCCCTCCCCCACACACACTTTAAAGAGCATTGCCCACTCGCGCCATTACAGACAGAGGTTTGCAAGTTTCAAAGCCCTTGGATCTTTCCTTGGGCACATGTAATTTGGCCAACAAACTTGCTCCGGGCTGAAGGAAAACAGAATCCTGGCCTGGGAAAGAAGTTATTTCGTTTACTTCAAGATGTTTTTAAAGCAAATATTTAAGTCTGCTGTTAAACTCTCTTTAGAAGAGGATGTTAAAGGATTTCTCAAAAATCTCCAGTTTGTTTTTAATTTTTTATTAGATGGTGAGAAGAAACAGTTCGGTGACCCTTGAGCAAAATTATCTCCGTTTACATGCACTTTATAAACTCTCACCTGCTTTATTAACGCATCCTACCCCTGCCAAGAGAAAGCATTTTCTGGGGAAAAAAAAGGAAAGATCATTCCTGCACCTCTCTGCAAACGTCTGGGATTTTTTGTGAGGTGTTCAACAGCAAAAACCTAGAATTGAGATGGGCCCACATAAATGGTAGCAGTTCTGAGCACTTACTCACCAGAACCCACTCAGTTATTATCTCAAAACAAAACAACATCAAACATTCAGATGTGACAGGGGATGATCATCCTGCAGGAACTAGATGTGGGCACACTGGAGATAAGAGAATATGAACTTTATGGCTTTTTCCAGCTCCTCCTTTCCCACCCCACACTCATCCCTGAATGAAGTCTAGTACTTCTCTCCCTTCATAATCTAATTCAGCTCACTAAAATAATGAAAAACTAACTCAGCAAAACAGCTCATAATTTCCCACCTGTTTAGTGAACTAAATCAGTTCTTCAAGGTCTTAGAAAAGTGCTGGAGAGCAAAAAAGAGAAAGACTGTGAAGCTTGAAGCAGGGAGGGAAATGGTGGAAGCAGAACCACCTTTTTGGGTGGCACTAACTTGGTACATGAATTCAGATGTGCTTCTTGTTACCTACTGTTTCTGACTCGTTATAGCACTACAGCCATTTTCCCTGAAAGCTGCTGCCCCTGCAACTGTGCAGGCCAGGGGATGGAAAATCTACTGAGATCAGTACTTCTAGTGTAAATAGTACTCCCTTTAGATTGGGACAGGAGTCGTTCTGAGGCAATTTCTCTTTCTGATCTGGCATGTTTAAGGCCTCCAATATTGACTTAAGGAACAGAAGACTGCTGGGTTGCAGCACATCCTTTGGACAGGGCCTTCCTGGCTTTCTATCCATCTAGATACAGAATTAGAAGGTATCATTTGACCCTTTGGCAATTTAGCATATAGATAAATTTAGCAATGTCAAGGCCATTATGGGGGAGCAGCTATGTAAAACAGCAAAGCCATTCTGTCTGCTGCTGCAGGGCAGAAGAAATTTACAGCTGATGCTCTGGATAGACCATGAGGAAAAGTGACTCAGTTCTCATCATTAGATCCCTCACTGCCCATGCATAACAAATCCTTTCATTTAACATATCTTGAGCATTTAGTGGCTTCCAATTAGGAGCAGACCATGACCAACCCATTGCAGGCATTAGAGATCCTGCTTCTACACTGCTCTTAGTTCAGACATCTCCAAGAATGCAAAAGGAATGCAGAACACCCATATCCCAACTTGGGCATCATTTATAGCTGCTCTGCTCAGTATTGCAATGGAAGGTCAAATCTTAATCACCCTAAGAGTAGCTGATTGGAAGATCTGGGTCCATGCAATCTAGAGGTAGAAAGACTTTTGGGACATAATTTGCCTTTTCATCGAGACAGAGAACTTTAAGGAATGTAACATAACGAATATCTTGTCCTCTTAACTGAGCAGTGCCTGCAGATAGTCTGTGTACCCTTTTATATAGTTAATCTATACATTCCTGCAATTATGTCTATAGCAAGGGCAAAGGGGAACATAAACACTTGTGCTGCTTCCTGCCCAGATCTGCAGTGTGTGGTTGGTAAATGATGGACTGGGGTGGGGCCGGACCTGCAGCTCCCTTACACTAAAAGCTCACCTTTCAGCTCTTTCTGTGGCTGCCACCCGTAGCTCCTTGACTGGTTTTGTTCCAGTGTCTCAATGTTCTGCATAATTCTTGCTCAGAGAAGTTCTCCCAGTCATGCCAGTGACACTACTTAGATGAATAAGAAGTATTCAAGAAAGTTTGCATGCCTGCACCTTAATGATTTATCTCTGTCTTCCTTTTCTTCCCAGATCTGCTGTGGGCTTATATCATGGCTACTGGTTTATGATGTCCCAGAGCTAAGAAAAGGATAGCCGAAACCAAGCAGACTAGTACTTGAACACAGTAAGTTACTTGCTTTCCCAATTCTCCCAGGAAGAATACTATGAGAAATTTCACAGTAACTGTAGTTGGGAAAGAGCTCTCTGATTTCCCTATGTGTCCTGATCAGCACTTACCTCAGATTAGCTTTCCTTCTCATAGTCTGTCAGCAGCCCTGAACTCAAGGAGATTAAAACACTCTGGTAACTCATTAATGAGCCAAGACTCTCAGCAACAGCTGGGGCAAGAATGGACTGTGTTTGGCTACATCTTAATTCTCTGCCATCTCCCCTCTGCTCATCAACACCTGCACACATTTGGGATCCTGTATAAGAAGACCCCTGAATTCAGCTCTAAGCAACCAGTCTGCAATGCACATGTCTAATGCTCTGCTGGTGTGGAACCAGTATGCTGGTAATCCTGTTAGTAATGGCAGAAGCTCCCTCTAGGAAATTATAACAAATAGTCTTAAACAATTCCTTTTGTTGACAACTTTATCCAAGAAACCATCTTCCCTGGAGACTTCACTCAACTTTTGACTAATCCCCTCCTTCCCTCAGGAGCTCTTTTGTTGAAGGAGATTGTGGGCAAACCCAGGAATGACAGGTCTCGATAAGCCTTGGATCAGCCTCTACATTCTTTCAATTGTCAGTCCCCATCTGTCCTGTTTGTACATCGATCTTCTGGTCCAGGGATCTCTCTATTAAGTGACACATGGCCGAGTATATTCTGCAAGTCCAGTGTCCAGACTGTGCTGTTACATCTTCGTTGCCAAGTCAATCTTTCTGACATTGGTTTCTGAAAAACAAAAGGCAGGACATCTGTGCAATTTCATTCTCTTCTACTGAAAGGTGATTTTTAAAAATACACACCCCGCCCCTCAAACTCTGTCCTTGTTTTATAATCTCAAAAATTTTGCTTCATTTTGTCAATATCAAGAGTTGCTTCAAAGGTCTTTGGTGTAATAGAGGGTACAATCTACCTCTGTTGCAAAGGAATTCTGTTAGGATAAAAATGAATGGCCTAAGTCCTGAATAACAAAAAAAAAATAGATCCTAATTACAAATATTCTGCAGAGATATTGCCTTCAGTCATGTCTTCTTGATAACAGCTGGTTTAAAACAAGCTCTAATCTTCCTGTAGATTCAACTACGCTTAGCTGGTACAGTAGCACACACATGTAAGAGGCACAGCATTATTTATCTGAATTTTGAGAGGTGGAATGAGAACAGTAGCAGATTCCAATGATCCATCTGTTCCTCCTCAGCAGGTAGAGGGAAAGAGGTGTGTGGTATAGGGTAGAAAATAAATGGAGTGTTGGCATGGAGTTTATGTCACCCTGGGATATCAGGGATACTGTCAGTACCTTTTCCTTTCTTGAAACCAGAAGGAGAACAAGGAGGAGTCTGTGATGATGTTTTGTCCCTTGCTGTGTTGCTTGGGGCCCATGGATTCAAGATGGAGCCTGGTATGTTTAGGGTTTTTTTGTTTTGTCTACTTTTATAACTTAACTCAGGTTGGCAAGTGAAGGAAGGCTGGCCAGTTTTATTATGTTCCCAGGAAATTCTATTCTCTCATGTGCCAGCGTGAGGCTGTTGTGCTTTAGATGCCTATCTACCTCTCATTAGATTTGAAAAAGCATACAGAACCCCCTGCTTTCCATCAGTAGCCTATTAAAATGACAAAAAAATTACTCTTTCATTTTTAACCTTGCTTGCATGTCTGAATCCAGATGCTTTTTTAAAAAAGATAATTAATAATATGAACACCATCACTTACAGAATGTTTTCCTGTAATGAAGTGGAGAAGAAAACTTGAGCTGACATTTAAGCTCGCTCAGTGTACTTTGTAAGTAGCCTTAAAAAAGTGACACAAACACTTTGAGGCCAGGTTAATATAAAAAAAATGTTTAAGACTATCTCCTACTGTTTTCAAGTTTTCACCATCTTATACAATGTGTTTGAGAACTGCTAGGTCAGTTAAAATGGGCCAAATACAAGTTCATTGAACACTGAAGCATGAGTGCCGTCCCCAAGGGAGTAGTCCCAGAAGCCTCAGTGGAACTGCCAGCCAGCTTTTTTGGCAGGATTAGGGAACAGTCATCCTGTCTGCACTCAGCTGAGCAGGTGAGCAGGGAATGCATTCAGGCTGCTTCCAAAACCCAATCTGGTCACAGGGCTGGCATTGTCAGGTCCTTCTTGAAAGGACTCGAGGCTTCCTGTCTGCCTGCTGTTGTCCACAGGATGAGGGCAGAAGGGGTACAGAGAGGCTGTGAGACCAGGCACTGAGTGCTGGGACCTGATCCTATAGCAGGTACCTGCCATCTCCATGCATTTGGGAGCACAGATGGCTAGCTGAGGTGTACCTTGCTATCACAGCTAGGCTGCCTCTTAGCTTGGCAGACAGTAAGACAGTCAAACTAATTTGGCCTCAAGACCAGTTTCCAGCTCTGCCCTTCAAGCACAGACCCAGCACTGACACTGACAGGACACATGGTGATAACAAATGCACAAAGTAAACAAAGAGACAGGATATAATAAAAGGGTGTATTCTGGTAACTTCTTCCAGTAACAGTGATTTCAAGTGATCTTTTGGTCTTCTGTTACAAAAGGGAGATGAAAAATATTGATGCTGAAGCATCGTTCTGAGGTGCGTCATATTAAAATAGAGATTAATTAAAACCAAGGATGTTACAAGCTAAGGAGATTTTGCCTAGCTCTGCTCAGGTTCCAGTGTGTGTGAAATCAAAACAAGTAAGCTATAAAATGTGAACTCAATAGGCAAGGACAAAAGAGAACAAAGCAATTTGGTCAGTTTAAGCAGTGGGGAGATGAAGCAATATTTTGACTGCGGAGGCATCAGAGGAAAGGGCACTGGTCTGAGGCTTGGGAATATGACAAAACAAATCCAAACTTCCCATAATACTACTGAGTGTTGTTCATTCAGGGCCATTGGCTTGCTGATCTCTTCTCTCTGAATGTGAGGTTTCCCACTTTGTCCTCATGCTGGGATGTGATCATCCAGCCCCGGGTATCAGTTCTGTTTTCCCATCTTAAATACACAAAGGAATTCATGTGCTAAAGATGATGGCAGCAGCTTTGACAGTGGCAACTATGTGCTTACCCAAGAATCTGTTAGTCATCCCTACTTTCTACCAGAACTTGCTCAACCCTCCTGAGAGCTGGCCTTTTCGGTAAGAAGCAAACAGGTCACAGATTTCAGGTTGCAGTCTCACTCCTGGAACTGTGAGCACTGATTGTCCTGTGGAAAAATCAGGTTAAAGAGAAAGCTGCAAAATGGTCCTTTTCCTTCATTGTGCTACTTTCCTAATGCTCTCTTGTGACATTAGCCACAATATAAAATAATTCAGGATCCTATTTCACACAGCTGCATTCCTTCTGATTTTTTTTTGGAAAATTATTTCTTTAATCTAGACACCCTTTTCTAGAAATCTCATCTGCAGTTTTTTTTCTTTTTTCTTTTTCTTTTTCTTGGAGCAACCAGCAAAATACTATTTGGTAGAACAGTGATAGGAATGCAACCCACTAATCAAAAGGATTCAAATGGATCTGCGCACTGCCAAGCTCTCTCCTTCCCACCCAGCAGAGGGGAAAAAAAAGAGAAAGAAAAAAGAGATAGAGCGAAGGCACAGGGCTTCTCTCCTTCAGCAATCTCACAAATGCAAAACCTTCCACTTCAGTGACTCCTCATTAACTTACCAAATCTGACAGTCTAATTATCGTAGCTGCTTCACGCTTAGAATAAATAAATACTAAAGTGGGTGTTTAAAGAAATTGAGCAGTGAAATCCAGTCATCTAGACAGTCAATAGAGAGTTTATTTTAAATTTTTATATTCTTATGTATTTATATCATTTTAGGAAAGATAATGAGATAGTTGTCTTTCAGGCTAATTGAGTTCCTATGCTCATGGTTGCTTGCTGTCACAATCTCAAACTTAGCTTTAACTTTTGTGCCTTAGAAACCTGATCACTACATCCCCGTTTACTCTTTTCTGATAATAACTGGGTGAAGTCAGAAGTGCACCTGAGGATGGGAAACGACTACACCAGACTACCAGTCTGGATGTCTTTCACAGCAAACAAGCCAACTAAATCTTTTCAGATTTGCATTTAAGAGTGCTAAAGGGGAAATGGAAGTTAAAGAAACATCAGATATAACTTGCAATTAGACAAAATGCAGAAAAACATCTGCTAACCTCTGATGCAATAGTGTCTGCCTCCATGAACAGTATTAACAGTGCTCTCCCCCAAGAGCAGTTCGTCTCTCTGAACAATAAGACCTTTATAGAGATTCTCTGGCCTGAGATCAATGGGAGTCAGAGCATTTGATCCATGTCTGTAGGACTTTGTTTCCACAAGTCATGTGGGCCAAACTTTGCACCAGTTGTGCTTTTGCAAGAGCAGGAGCTGGGGAGTGAGCAAAGGAAACTTTCCTTTTTTTCCCATCTTCCCCTTCACCCTGTGCTCCTGAACAGTGCCCAGCACTTGCCAGCACAGTATCTGCTCCAGGACAGCACGCGGGGAAGAGCTGAAACAGGGCAACATGTCCAGAGTCCTGTGCCCTTGGCAAACATCTGCTGTGATGTTGCAATAGCTCTTTCCTAGGGTGATGGCTTAATGACAGAATACAAAACTTTAATGTCCTGTCAGTATGTAAGCAAGGAGACCTTCCACCACTGTGGAGATCAGAGCGGGTGAAGTGAGAGGTGGCTTTCCTGAGTTAAGTGAAGATTTGCTTTATCGTCTCACATATAAGAATGCTTCTGGCTTAGGAAGCTGATTTCCTGCTCAACACCAGCTTTGGTTTATACCTGTACTAAGACACATTATAAACCAGATGCATACACCTGATAGGAACTTCACTTTCTAGGTGTCTGTATCTGATTTGCAGTGATGGATATCTATTTGCTGTATACAGAGGTGGCACAGCACAGTGGTAAAAAAATATTAGGTGACTATATAAAGCTTTTAGCTATGTAGAAGAATCTAGGGCAACCAGTCAACCCGAACAAGGTGTCCTGAAAGCCAGCTCTTCTTTATATGTCCCCTGTGATAACATCTACCAGCACTGGCTAATCCCAACAGTAATGGGATTTTTGCTAGGCAATGGCTTACAGCCTTAACCTCCTCACTGCCCACACTGCCTTAGCTTCGATGCAACAGGCATTAAAATGACAGTGGTCTGTCAACATCAAGCCTCCCCTCTCTTCCTTGTCAGCAGGCTGTTTTGGACAAACAGTACAGTGTCATCACCACCTGGCACCCTGGTTTTGAGTGGCTGGGAGAGGTAACAATGAGAGACCAACCGTACCCAAAAAGAGCAAGTACCTCCTAGTCAGAGCCAGGATCATATCCATGCAACACACAGAGCATAAATTGGACTTGACTAACTGCAGCACCTGCACTGTGAGAAAGGTCTCTGCTTGGTCCAGTGGGGATAGGATCTGAGCTGCCAGCTCAGGCCTCCCTGGCCCGTGTGCCTGGGTTGTTCAGCCAGAGCTCTTCTTGCAGTATGTTTTCTTGGGAGCATACTGTTGATGACCCCAAATCCCACTGCTCACCCTCCCTGCTTGCAAGCCTGCTCTAAAGCATTGGAGGGCAAAAGAGAGGGACAATAAACCAAATCTATAGCTAAGAATAATAAGCTGCAATTGTTACCGTGTCTGACCTGTCTGACAACAGAGTGAGATACCTTCCCAGAAGACCCTTTGCACTTCAGGACTGACACTGAGTTGAGAGCACAACTCACGCTTTCTTGATTCAAGGATCTCATCTTTCTTCCAGGAGGGATTAATTGGACAGAAAAAAGTCTGCTTGAGCAGATGGCAAAGGGTTAGACTGAAGTTTTATCAGAGCTGCTGCAGTGCAGGGCTGCACTGCACAAAGATAATTATCTCAGAATTGGCTTAAGCCAAAAAAAGGACAGCAAATGCTCCAGTTTTACAAAAGGTCATCACTGCCACCCCTTAGGCTACCAGCCACACCGAAAGGAAGCTGGAGAATCCCCTGCACCTCTCTTCTCTTGCTATATTCAGTGGTGCTGTTGGCACATGTAGAATTAAGGCCAACAAGAGGATGAGTGGGGTTTGAACCTGGGCCTTAGCATTCCCTTCTAGCCCTAGAGGCACAGGAGTGAGCAGCCTAGAAGCCCATCTGTGGGCCAGTCCCACTCAGAGGACAGAGTCTTCTTCCTCCTTAGAACGTGGGTTACTCTTTTTTTCTAGCACTTTTCATTCAGATGAGCAGAGCAACAGTAACCTGTTCCCCTCTGTAGGAGCTGACCACTAGGAAGCAAAGAGCCCTGTGCCCCCTCTCCCCCTTCCCAGGGGCAGCAGCCAGCCTCTAGCCATTACCATTCCCCTCAGTAATCACAAACCTGCTATTTGGAGAGGTACTTATTTGTGAAATACTGATTCCTCCAATAATTTTTTCCCATTAACTGACCTTTGAAAAACATCCTCTAGCTTCCAGCTTATCACAACGACTTATAGAAAGGACAGTTATGGGTACAATTATTTCATTAAAATAGAGAATAATTTCTTACGGGAAGCTTTAATTTTTTCAAATGTTGTTTCCCTCTTACTCTCACATACCTTGGGATCAACCATCTCTTCCTTTCACCTTTCATCTCCAGCTCATTCTTTACTTTTCTGCAATAACTTTCCCCTTCAGAGGATGGCAATTGATAGCCAAATCCTCCAGAACAAAGTGGGAACAGAAGATATTTAAAATCTGTACTGTTAACATAGCAACAAGAATTTGAAAATGATACAGTTAAATTCTAAAATAGTGTTATGCCAACGTGACACAAGAGAACAAACGTCTTACACAATTGTGGCAATAGGAATGGCTACATGGGAAATTATTGAAAATTGCCTAATTTCTACAGGCTTAATGAGTCACTCCTGAATATGGTCTTGCGTGATCATACTGCACTTGTTTCAGCCCTGGGCACTTTGATTCTGCTCCCAACACATTGGTTGCTATGATAACACCATGTAGTTTCCTGTCCACAAGGTACTTCTTGCTGCAATATGGGGGATAATAAATATGGGATGGTGCTTAAACCGAGGTGAAATGACTCTGTCCCCTCGCTGGCAGCATATCCGAGAGATTGATACATTATGCCAATCTGTTTTCTCGTTCCTTCTATTTCTCCTCACTCTCTCCCTTTCTCTCACACTGTCTGTCTCTGTACCTGTTTTTTTCCACACACTCTCTCTCTCTTGGCACTGACACTTTCATCTTCTCCCTTGGGGATTGGAGATGTCACTGCGGGAAGTGCTTGTCCGCCTCTCTGGCAGCAGCAGAGCCCTGTGGCTTTGACAAACCTCATTTAATTGGGAGGAAGCCAGGAGGGTTTGAAAGAACTGAAACATCCACGAAACTCCTTTTATCAGGCATAATTTAAACTCTGCATGGAAAAAACCCTATATGTATAAAGAAAAGTCAACTTCCCTCCTGCTGTGCGTGCTCCCCTCCTCCCCCCCCAGCACAGGCAGGCTCCTGCGAGATTCCATCTTTTCATTTTTCTAAAAGTGTCAAAGTAGATTTGTGCTCTGTGGCTGGGTGAACAGAAAAGGAATGCAGATGTCTCTCACTCATGCACATACACACACAGAGCACCTTCTGAAGGGCAGCAGTTTGGGGATTTGGGAGAAATGCTGGCTGGCTGCTCCTTCACTTGGGATGTGTCGCAGGAGCCAGAAATTTGGTTTTCCAATAGCTTGACAACACAGTCCATGAAGGCTTTTTCTTAATTGCTCCTGTCTTAAAAAACACCACCGAACTAACTAGTGTAGAGAGGTTGCCCAGGAGGCAACAGGGAATGCAAGGTTCCTCTGGCCTGTTGCCCAACAGGAGGGAGCTTTGCCTAGTGAGGAACAGAATCTGTAGCTTGAGAGACCCTGTATTTATTGTCAGCTCAGGGCAGGAGGGACAGAGCTGTGTGTGCAGCTGTGTGCTCGAAAGAAGAGAGCAAGGGAAGAAGAAAATAAAGCAGGTAAAACTGAGGGAGAACTGGTGTGACAGGGTACAAGGAACAGCTGTCTCAACATCAAAAGGGAGCAGGAGGAGTGGTCCAAGGGAATTGGGGCTAGCACATCATGCTGAGCAGCTGGGAATTCAGGACATCAGGATGGATCAGCATGTGAGTTACACTGAATACACAGTGTGAGCCAGCCTGAGGGAAAGCTCCAGGCCCCTGGGGTTACAGAATGGGGGAGAAAGGACCTGTGGAAGCATATGCACCTCTGCTTTGCAAATGGACCGTGGTAGCAGCCCATCAAGGTCCCCTTCTAGTATTAACACCGTGGTCAAGTGGAAGAAAATAGAAAAGCAAGCTGTTAAATTTGCAATGGGGTGTAAACTTTGCAGCATGCGGAAGTGGGGAGGGAGTGCAGACAGAAAAGAGGGACATCCAGGTGAATGGCAGAGACTATCAAAGTAGAGAAGAAACTCAAATAGCATGTGCAGTAGCTCTTTCTTGGTGAGATGAAATCGAGACTTAACTTACCAGCAGGAATCTCACAGAGTTGAGGAGGCAGAGGGCTGAAGAAGCCATGTAGAAGCGCGTCTTGTGCAGAGATTCGGCCCCGAGGGAAGGCTGTAAGCATCCTGGAGGCCAAATTCTCTGCTGCTGGCACCCTGCTCAGCCTAGGAAAACAGAAATATAAATAGCATAGGAGATGAGGACAAGCCAGAAAGCTGGAACCAGAACATGACCCAGCCCGTCCCAGAGCTTGGGGCAGAGATAGGGGAGGGACACAGGGGAGCTGGACAAACCCACTCCAGATATATAGCTTTTTAAGGACATTCACTTTTCCATCTGAGTTTGATTATGTTGGAGTATATATATCTATACACAGAATTTCAGCTCAAACTCATGTTTACAGAGGAATTCGAAAATAAATTTCTATTTTGTAAAAAGAAGGCTGTAAGTGAAAGGGGAAATGATATTGGAGAGACTATATTTTGCATGTTGTAACTGGCATATCAGAGGTTGGTGTTACCAGTTTACAGTGACAATGCAAGTGCAGAAAATAATCTGACTGGCCCACTGAGAAGACCAGAGGTCAAACTTAAAAAAACTAAAGAAAATACCATTTCCTCTTTTCCTACCCTAGTACCAGTACAGCAGCTGGTTGTAAAATGTGTTGGGGATTCACAGAGAAGTATCTGTTTCTCAGGATGAGTGCTTAAAATAGATGTAATACACATATGCTCCATGTTCAGCAAATACCAATGCCAAGTGGCTGCTCTCTAGAGGAGCACACAGCTGGGGGGACGAGGAAGTAGAGGAGAGAAAACAAACCGACAAGGAAACAAATAAAAATAGTAATTTAGTTTTACAGCTTTTACTTTGTTTGTTTGTTCTGATCACATTTCAGCTTCAGGAGGCCCATCAGAGCATGGCCTGTTGTGCTTCCTCCCTTGGCCCCCCCCTGTCGGTTCTTCCCCTCCAAGTGACATCAGGGGCCGGGATCCCCCTGCCCCTGCACTCCCCCTCCCTATACGGGACATCTGACATGCTTACATTTTTGTTTTAAGGAGATAAAATGTAAAATAAAAAAGAAAAATAAAAAACACAAAGAGAGAAATAGAGAGAGACACCCTGAGAAACAAATTTATAAAAGGTATCTGGCCTCACTGTGGTAAATAACTTCTGAATTTTCACCTCCAGCAAAACGATTCAAGCCTCTGCTTCCCTGGGGAGCAGGGACAGGACAGGGAGACAAAGCATCCAGTCTGAGCCTGCTTGCTAGACTGCACACCAGGCTGCCCCTGCCATGGCAGGGTCTTACTGGAGACCTTCTGCCCCCTCAGTCCCCATTTCTGCAGGCTCCCACACTGGGCAGCAACACAGTTCAGTGCTTCCCACCACAGCTCAGGCTTCCTGGTGTTGGCCGAGCTCTGCAGAGCTCCCCTCTGATTTCTTAATTGGCCATGGAGAGTCATGGCTGAGCAGTCTGTGTGAAGCAGCTCTTTCCTTCTCCGGAGCTGAGCACGCCAAGGCAGTTTTTTGGCCCTACCAGCACGAGGACTCTGTAACACAGAGCTGGAGCTGGCCCATGAGCAGCCCAGAGCCCTGCCACAGAGGTGCTGGGTCAGCCCGCTGGTATGGGGCTGTAATGGGGCCTGTCAAGGGATTATGGCCATAAAGCAGAAGTACAATACAGCAGAGTTGCAAGGAATATACTTAATTCTTTGTTCAGGCTGAGAGAGGATTTGTTCTGTTCCAGGACCTCCGCTATCAGGGTTCGGGACATGTTGAGCTTTGTGTGTTTCTGAAGTTGTGTGTGAGAATGGCTGACATTTCAGCAACCTGTGCTTTGCAGAAAACTTCAGCATGTTTGTTCAGAACAGCATATGGAAAACCCCTCCGAGCAGGGTTGTTCAGCAGTCAGCTGAATAGATAATAAACAGCAGCGATGAAAAATGTGGTTGTGTCCTCAAAGGATATTTCATTCTTGACCTCTGCCTGAACACAATCCTGAGGACAAATCCTGCCCCATCTTTTCCTACCTATGTATAAAACCTGTTGTGTGCCTCAAAATCAGTATTGTGGGGATTTGATTTTAATGACTCTTGGAGCTTGGTTACAGTACTTTGCCTAATTATAAATTTCTTTCACTGATACATACATGCATTTTGTATATGTGTGTGTGTGTACATATGTGTGCTTGAAAAAATACTCCCTTCTCTCAGCACACTAGGGAGTGATTCAGCGGTGCTGGTGTGTCTGGTCAAACTGAGTATGTAACCATGGCCTTAGTCTCATAGCTTTTGGCCACTAAGAATGTGATTTTCCCTCTCCTAACTAATCACAAGATTATTTCATTGTCTTATGAAAATGCTGTCCTAGCATGTCTTCCTTACTGCTGTTGAGCAACATTCCTACAGTTTGTTTTCAGAAATGAAAATTGGGACAGTGCAAAGTCTGTCTTCAGTCTGGGCAAGAGGGCCTGGGAAAGTCTGACCTTCTGAATCGAACTGTGCCCCACAAAAAGCTGCACATAATGTCATTGAATCACTGCTTATCTCAGAATAATCACTACTCCTCTGAGAATAATAAACCCACTATGTGCCTACCTTTACTGCGATCTCTGAAAATCAGTTGCTTAACTGACGTTAGATCTGCTTGTTACTACAGAGCCACCCTGCACTTCCTGGGCTTGCCAAAGGAGCTCATTTCAAGCTAAATGATTGCATGAAGAAACAAATAAACCCAGAGGCGATTTTGACACTGCCATTATTGGTAGCTTACCTGTTACAGATGACTCGGAGTCTCTGAGGTCTCCTGGAAGCAACCAGTTCTAGGAAGTGTAATATGCAATCATGAGATTAAATGAAAATCAAGCCAAATACAATTCTTTGAGCCCTTACGAAAAATATGTGCTCAGAATTTCAAACAGCCCTATAGAATCTGTCATCTTAGTATGTATAAATATACATTATTCCTATAGGACTTGAGCACCAGCCTTGATTTTAATAAGGCTGTTCCAGTTCTGTAACCCTTTCCTTTCATATATCTGTGAGTATAGGCTTTGGGCCTCCTTCTGTTACAGTGCAAGTCTTAGCTTTGACTTCAGTAAAAGCAGTACCAGTCCCTAAAGCCTTTGCACAAAGGAAGCAGACGGAGGTTTGCAGATCTGAATCCCCAGCAATTGTCTTGGCTTTCCAAGGGGCTGCTGAGCTTCACATATTGCCCTGTGGGTACATGGGGCTTTTCTGCACCGATGTGGCAGAAAGATGGGACCAGAGAAAAGGTGCTGGGGTCCCACTCTTCTTGCCCAGTGCTCTCACTGCCAGACCCTCACTAAGTTTGTTGTTTATCCAGTTAACCATTCTCATGCAGGCTTAGTACTTAATAATTACGTGATCTCTACCAGACTGGAACTTAACAGAGTTCACAGTTTTGTGAAGGCTGCGTTCTTGTTGATGTTTTTCAAGGACATATTTCTAAACATTGTGGAAAATGTAGAGCAATACATTCCTCAAATGTTTTATTGTAAAGCACGAATTTTCTCAGGCTTAGATATGAATGAATGGCTTAAGCCTGGAAAATTTTCCCTTAGAGCCGATCAACAGAGACATTTTCTTGCATCAGAGAGGCTGTAATTTCTACCCACCTACATTTTCCTGAGCACCGTTGCTGGCAGCAGGGAATGAACGGTGGTACTCTAGTCATGGAAAGGAGAGCAGGAAGGGTGGTGTTGACCTCTCTCACAGCCCAGCCTGGACAAGAATTCCCTACAGCAGTGAGACCACCGGGAGGCAAGTGTCAGTGGTTTGTTGCCAGCAGACTCTGAGCTCGGTTGGGGTTTGTGCTGCACCTTCCAAGAGCATCTTCCCTCACTTCCCGCCTGGAAGCACCAGGCACATCATTCAGGGCCAGGACCTGCCTGCTGCAGGCAAAGTGGGAGTCCCCTCTGCCTTTGCCTGCATAAGGCCATTTCCAGAGTGCCAGGCCCACAGACTCAGTCAGTCAGTGTCTGACCCAATGCACAGACAATTTGAAAAAGTGTAAATTACTGAACTTCCCACCCTTGACCTTTCCAGCAGCAATCTTTCACCATTAAACCAGGCCAGCAGATTGTCAAACCTGCCTATCACAGGGTAAGTAACAGTTCACAACTGAAATGTTCTCCTACACCCCAAATACTTAGGTAACTTCTAGAGCAGTAAATGACAATATAACTTGGGATGGGATTCATGTTTAGGTGCCAGAGCACTGGAATTATTGCCAATATATAGAAGTTATATGTTAGCATCTTGAATATTCCCTTCCCAAATCAGTCACCAAGACTAACTGGCACAACATTCCCCTTGGATCTCTAATAACATTTTCACTGGATCATCTTTCCTTCTTTTTGCTCCCTTGACTGTAATAAATGTGTAGAAATACATTATCCATATTGAGTAAAGATGTAAAATTTCCAGGTAGAATAGAAGAAAAACAATTTAAAAAATGGTTTCGAAATGCATAAGGTTTTTCTGTATGAAATAGAAATTTTTGCCTCTTCACAGAGGTGGCCAAAATCTTTCAGATGTTATATCTTTCTGCCAGAAAAATTTCATTTGGGAGATGGAAATATTCCATGATAATATATCAATTTCATTTAATATTTAGTAAAAATGTCAAGAAGACTGAAATATTGTATTTCCTCTACTGAAATCTTTTAACATTAATATTCTTTAATGAGTTTAACATAAAATTTAAAAAAATGCATGTTCAGTTGGTTACAGCAGAGTAAAATGTTTCAATAATATCCAAGTGAAATGTCACTTTGTTTTTATGGAGTGAGTTTTCAGGATTAATATTCCAAAGAGGAAATAGGATTTTCTTTACATTACCAATAGAAATATCAGCTTGCTTACTGGGAACTGGGAGGAATACCCGAGTTATAGTGTTTGCTGTCTTGAGCAAACCTCTTGACTTAAATTTATCATTTATATAACATGGATATTAATAATTATCTGCAAGGGATAGTGTAAGAGCCACTGAGCCAACTACGGCTGTCCCTGACCAAACACGTCTCTCTGTGGAGAATTCTGCTGGAGTGAGGACTGCCAAACTTGCCACTTTGAGTGTGCAGAACTTTGATTATAAATGGAAGATATGGGTAAGAAAACAGTGCATCTCTGCTCGAGGATTTAGTGCAGTTAACTAATCCACTTTAAATCAGTTCAGATTAATCTCCTGACTGACCCCACATAGACAAACCCTTAGAGAATGCCAAGGAACCATTGTGTTGAGCAGGGTGAAAACAGAGCAGTAAATATTTTCCCTGCTGTAAGATTAAGACCAATCTAAAATTGTAAGACAATGTAAACAGCTACTCCCTAAAGGTAAGAGATAAAGAATATTTGGATATCATTCCAAAAAGTGGATGAACTACTGATTTAATCGTCTCACGATGATGATCTAGACATAAAAATGATGGGATTGTGTAGGGCTGATTGGCTTTCTTAACAATATGAGTAGATCTGAAGAGGTAGCTTAGGTTTGGTTTTCTCTGTCCGTATGCAAGGCAGTTTGTGCTAATGAGGAAATACCTTCCTATTGAAAACCCAGGTGGAAGTGGCTAATGAACTGATAATGAGGCAAGCAAGCTAGAGGACAAAAGTTAAACTTTCCTAATTGATGAAGAGAGAGAAAGAGGATGCCAAGTGCTGCTGGACGAAGGCGCTGTGCTTGCAGGCTCACAGGGAAAATTTCTCTCATTAGTGAAATCTCTGTGGCTGCAGGACAGAAGCAGAGCTCTGTGTGTGTGGCAGGCTGGAAACTGTAGGCTGTGCCCAGTGCCACACAGATAGGAAGTTTCCCTACACCCTGCCCAGCATATACTGCATGTTAGTTACAGTGCTGCTCTTCCCTTTGAAATCAAAGCCACATGCAGTTTGTTATGACAACAAAAATTTTATCGTTTTAGAATTCAGTTTTCAACCATCCCATTCACTAAATGAAACGTCAGCATAAAAAGTGAGACTTATTAAAAAAAAAAAAAAAGGAAAAGCACTCAGAGTGCAGCCTTCATCTGCATTCTCACAGATGTCATGGGAAGTTTGCGTTTCAGGGCCTGCTGCTTGTTGCCTCCATCTGCTGGTGATAATTTGGAAACTCAACAGACACTGAAATTCTGTACCTGGGAGCACAAGCTGCCCCTGGAAAGCTTCTAATCTCATTCTTCATATCAAAGCCTGCAGATGTGTAAAAAACTAGGCTTAATTTGAAAGTCTGGTGCATCTGAAAGGGTGCTGTGTAAAACCTGTGTCTGGCACATAAGGTGATACTACCTGGCATAGGAGACTTCATCAGTCAGCCTGTGTGATAAATCAAGGAGTAAAGCTCACTCATAGCAAGTTCATCATGTTCTAGATAGATAAGCACTGTTCTTCACTCTTTGGAATCCAAATGTAAGAAAAAGGAAACAAAAACTAACTTGGTACATTGGACACTCCAGTATTCCCAGTTTGGCAAAAGCACCAGCCTAATGTCATGGGCTGTGAATCCTAATCCTTTCCTGCCCTTGACCCCCGCTGTCTAGATTCAAACTTGTAACCATTAATGGGGCTGGATCAAAACAGTGGCCTTCTGGTGTCACCAATGGTGTTTAGAGGGGATTTAAACTCACTGCTTTTCAGCGCAGTGAAATGAACACAGCAGTAGATTAATGCAAGGATTTGAGCTCACACAGCATGAGAGCTTTCAAAAATAGTGTTAACAGAGCTACAACTGCCTCTTTCAGGGGAAGCAAAATGAGGAGAACAGAACAAATGAACAAACACAGGGCAAAGCCTTGTCACTACAGGCAGGGCTGCTAAGCCCAGGGAGCCAGGGAGAGGGCCAGCGAGTGTGCTGAGATGTGGGGCAGGAGTTCTCCCAACCCTTCATGCTCTCCAGGAAATGGTTCTCAAGCCGGGAAGGGAGGAACAACATGCTTTCAGGTCCCATAACTGCATGTAATTCCCTACCCTAGGTATCTCCTCTTCTGCAGAGGGGAGGTGAGATCACAGTCATCAGGGTTGGCCATGGACGAGTTGCTCACCCATCCTTCCTGTTCGCCTGTGGCCAGGCACAGTTTGAGATTTTGGCAAACTAGGCAATGGACATGAGGCTGTTTCTGAGCTACTTTGTGCAAGAAGACACAGGTGGTCAAATACTCCTTTGTGCATTTCATCCCTTGCCAGTTGCTCATAGAGGAGGCAGTGGAGTTGCTTTTTCTCCAGCTGCCCTGTGTGTGCCTGGCTCACAGACCCCACAGCCCATGCTGTATCTTCTGTTCAGACTGCAGCAGGATGTGCTCAAGCCCACAGTAGTGACAGGAAAACATCTAAAGGTTTCCAGCTTTCATTTCAAAGATTCCTACTAACCCACCTGGCTCAGGAACCCTTCCAGTAACAACCTCAGTCTGGGGCTGAGCCTACACTGCTGAATCCAGGGGGAGTTTTGCCATCAACTTCAATGAGAATAGGATCACACCTCAGTGCTTTGTTTTGCCCGTGTTTGTTCCTTGCCTCGGGCAGGAACCTGTTTGTTTGTTTGCTGCCTGTGCTCAGTTCGAACATCAATAGGACTAGCTAAAAGAATTCAAACCATCAGATTTGGGGAAGAGCTCCAAAGTTTGTTTGCTTATCTGAACCAACCCAGGCACCCAGATTCACACAAATGGTCTGGGAATAACCTCAGGAGAGAAGGTTTTCTCAGCCAGACTCCACAGATTCCACAGGGGCTGAGCAAGTCCTGGGGTATGAACAGCTTTTGTGCTTCAGGGAAGAGAGGGGAAGCACCCAGAAGCATGTAAATGGCAAATAGCTTTAAACAAGGAGACTAATTTGCCTCCTTACCAGCAGTCTCATCAAAAAGCGACTTGATTTAGTTCCTCAGTAGGGTAAATAGTTCAACCTTATATGACTAACCTTCTTCTGTTTAGAATGGTTTGTATAACCCAGGTGCAAGCTAAGTGCTTCGTTCCAGTATGTGGCTGGAACAGCTCACAGCCCCTTAGGCAGGTTCTGAGGAGGGGAAAGGGATATTGCCTCTCAAGCTGGCACAGCTATTGCCCCAAATACTGATGTAACTCCCCTCTCCCATGTGTTTGCTAGCATGCTGGGATGCTCCCACAGAAAGGTATCTTCTGATTCCTGTATTTCTGCCTGGTCCAGCCACAAAAGGTGCCAGCATCCCAGGATCACAGCACAGGTCAATTCTGGCCCTCTGGAGTCCATCCATTAAGGGGACTTTTTTATCAAGTCTGAAAGCAAGTCAGGCTTGAAAACTGCTTATGATGACTAGACTTGACTTTACTGGAGCTATTGCCATGCTGCCTGCATGCCTGTCCTCTCCCTCATGGCCCTGCAAAAGGCACCCTCTGCAGAGCAGAGGACAGCACTGCTCCTCAGACCAAACACCACTAAGAGGGAGTCACTGCTCAGGGCACTTCTGGGCACTCACATTCTCCATTGTCTGAACAAGTTTCTTTGCCAGTGTAGCCTTCATGCTTGCACTTTTAGGTTGTCCCTCTATATAGCATCAGGATACCTAATCATCATCACTGAGAGTTTTTGGCCTTGTGTGAGCAGATGACTGGCATAAAAAAATTCTTTGTGATTAGTATGTCCCACAAATGAGCATTTCTTTCCTCCCAGACTACTCTTCTCAATGTGTAGACTACCCAGCCAAGCCTTCTACAACTTAGAGAAGAAAATGCTTCCTCCAGCTGTCTGCTCTGTGCTTGCTTGCTATCCAAATTAAACTTGCTGTGGACAGCGACACATTCCCATTTCACGCTGGTTTGATTAATGTGTCTCAGCTAATTGTGTGAAGGATTCCAGTCTTTTCGACTGTGAGGCCAGGTTATTGTTCAGCCAATCTCGGCTACCATGTGAAAATGGGGGCTGTTTAGTGTTCATGCAACATAATCAAAGGAGGGGCTTCTTGGACTGGGTCACAGAGCAACACCCACTTCTTTGAAAAGATGTTACTATGCTCTACTAAACCTGCAAACCTCTTGCTCAAAGCACGTCTTCTCCCTCCTCCTCTCCCCCTGCTCTTTTTTTCTCCTTCCAGATAGACAGGCTCCCCCCACCACTCTCCTAGGGTACAAGTGAGAGAGAATGGCTAGATTGTAGATGGGTGAATTTCACATTCCAGGGTTTTTAATATTTCACTTTTATATTTCTTTTACAGAACGATCCTGCTGAGAGGCTGAGAATCAGTGCTCATCATTTCCCCCTCACTGACACTTGAATATATTTTCCCAGGAGAAAACATTAAACAAAAAGAGAAAGAGAGAAAGGGAGAGAGAGAGGGAGAGGGAGAGTGACTGAGCTAGCTTTTCAAAGCCTACTTCTCAACCTGCCCACATCAAAATAAGAGACAACTGGCCCTTTGAAGTCCAGGACACAGACTCCTCTACCAGCCCATGTGGAAATAAAAGAATCCAGCTTTATAAATCACACAGATTTCTCACCTTGCCCACATCAAAATCAGGGACAGTGACCTTTAAAGCTGAGGTTTAAAGGTCCCCAAACCAATCTCCATAAAAATAAAGAGAGTTCAGATAAACTGTGTCTCCAGGTGCCTGTCAGCTTTTCCAGTCTAAACCAGGAGACATTGGTCCTTTGCATTGAGAAGTAGAGAATGTGAGCACTTGCAGCAATGAAATCTCCCTTTATACTTACGTATATCCAGCACTCACTGAGGCAACTTTGCCATGCATGTACCCTTGATTGCATACTAGGCCAATCCCACTGTTGTTGTAGGTCCTACAACACCGCTGTCATTAAGTAGCTCAAGGGATTCAGTAACACTGAAGCACAGGATTTTTCATAATGAGAATTACTGACCCAAAAATCGAGTGGCTAGTGGCTCAGAGAAAAAGTTGGCCTTCTTGTGAGTTAAATCCTACCTGGGTTATAGTTGGGGAGCTTGGAAAGTCCTGGCCAGGTGTCCTCAGTTGGGACCCCCAACACCTATGCAAAAGAAGAAAGAGTGAGAAGAGCAATTATCTCTTTCTGCCAGTACTTTCCCTTGGTGTGGAGTTGGAGAAAGCAGTCTCAACAGAGAGTGACTGGCCTTTCCTGTAAATCAGCATGGAATTCACACTGCCCTGTCTGGGTCTGGATCTACCACTGTGCATAAAGGACACTGACATTTTAGCACTTGGATTTTGTAGCAGAAAGGATCCTGCTGAGACTGAATGCTGTTGCTGCTGGGAACATCAGTGAAGGCATATGCAGCTTCACTGCCAGGTGCCACTTCTGCCTGTGTTTGCCAGCCCGGGGGGCTGTTGAGCCCCTTTCAGTGCTGAAGGTGTCCTCCTGAGCCAGAGCTGCACTGGGGACTTACTCTGCCCACTTGCACTGGCAGCAGCTGATACACTCAGCAGCAGCACAGGCTGTGAGCTGTGACAGAAACCCCTACCTTCTGAGGGGAAAAAGAAAAGCTGGCAGACAGGTCCAGTGGCAGGTGCTAGAAAGCAATCCAGTGCCTCATCCTGAAGGATGCAGAGCTTCAGCAGTGTCTTTGGCCTTTATTGGGAGCTGTGGGCTTCAGAAGTAACTGCTTGTTGAGCAAAGTCTGGGCCAGTAAAGCCTCCTCCAACCTCATTTTAGTTGCTGAAATGTGTGAGATCAAGCACATCTGGATTTCTGCAGTTGCAGATGTTCAGTGTTATTATTATTACTTAATGCATGCAAAAGCTCTGTGCCTATTGATATGTATGATTCATGCTAAAGAGGTAAAGCCACATATTTAAGAAGACCTCACAGAATGTGAAAGGGTAGTATAAATCAGTACTGCTAGCTCCAAGCACTCAAAGCTTATCATCCAGACAACCCACAGAATTATCAGATGTCCTTAAAAACCAGTGAAATTTTAACATGAAAAATTTCAGGGTTTTTATTCACTTTCTCTTCTCCAACATTAGATTTGTCTCACAAAAGTTACACCTTGCATAGGATAGACAATCCCCATTCCTCAAAATGTAAGCTGAGATATGTGATATGGGGAACTCAGCCTCACAAAAACTTGTGGTAAGATTGCAAGAAAACAGACATTAGTAAAAAAAAATACATTGAAGAAGGAAGAAATATAAAGCCTGGTTGTTGTAGTTGTTAAGCATCTGGTAGCTGATTGCTTTTCTCACTCACAGCTGGGAAACAGCTGTGAGGACAATTACAGCTACCTGGAGAAGACAGCCACGAGCAGGGACTGCATCTCACAACTGGTACACATTTGCATGGTGGGCTCCGGAGGGATGTGGCTTACTGTGGCCCCTGCTTCCAAACTGCTTATGGACTTAGCCTGCCACAGCAAAGAAAAAGGGATAGGACCCTTGTCTCTGCTCACCTGTAAAATCAGTCTTGGGAGTTTTCAAACTCCCCAAAGAGAAGGTGTCTTGCAGTGTTCAGCCATGTGAGGATGTTGGAAGTTGATTTGCACCAAGGGATGAGGACGCATTCATGACTGGTGTGTATATCATGTAGGTAGGGCAGGTCAGCCCAAAGCAAACTCTATATGCACAGGAAAGTGTTGGAATCTGAATTTGAATCCAGAATTTGCTCTCTTTTGCTATCTGGTTAGATTTATAGGAAGCATTAATGTGGGCCCTCATTCTTCAAGGTTTCTTGTGAGCCATTGGACATCAGTTCTAAAGGCATCAGAGGAAGCTGGGGAAGTTCAGGATACAGTAAAATCATACTCACCAGGGTCAGCTCAGCACTCTGCTTCTTTTGGTGAAGAATTTAAAAAAATAGTTATTTGTGCATGCATGTACTTTGCTACATAAGGTTTTCAGCAAATACTTTAATTTTGTTTTGTTGAGGTGTAAAAGCACTCATTGAATTACATATGAATTTGTATTTTCTGAGCCTTTTCTTTATAAAATATGCTTTTCCAACCCATGCACTTGGATCTACTTTTGTTCTCCAATGTAACAGGGCAAGTGATCTCCTCTCCCTCGTCCTCTTCCCCCCTGGACCTTTAGTGAGATTCCTTGCCAAATCAGACAATGCATTACATTTATTTAACTGAAATTAATTATACTCTGACAATTGTTTTACCTGTTGTATATCCACCCTATCAAATCTAGCTGTTAACTCCCTGGTCCATGCCACCAGACTAAGCAAAGGAGCTTTTCTATACTTTATTCTATAGTGAAAGGTCTTGGTGCAGCTCAGTTCAGTCCACTTGGGAAGAGGCACAGTTTCAGCCAGAAATGTTTTTACAATGCCTGTTTTTCAGCAAGTGGTTTCAGTTGGTGTAAATCATTGTCCTCTCTCTCTCTCTGCCCTCTGACTGCTTGCTTCTCCTGTGACAACTTAGCTGAACGAATCAACCTAGCTGATCTGGCTTACTTTTGTTGGGAAGTTTTATTCTATGTTTTATGTCAAGAAGCCTTGTAGTCATTCATTTGGCATTTGTTGCGTGTTCAGCTCAGCCCCAGAAGCACAGTGGTGGCATTCTGCAGCCTAATCCAGCCCACATGAAGTCCTTCTCAGCACTACGTTAATCAATAAGATGGAATTTTTCATGCAAAACCTATGCCTGATCTCTGAAAATCTGAATGATGGACCTTAAGTTTGTCAGGTTTGCTCACTCTCCATGTCATGAGTGAACTGGAGATGCTGCAGTTCACATTCATTCATGCCATACTTCCATAACTAGCACTGCCAGCCTTCCCTTCCCATTTGGCCCTGCTCCTGTGCCATGCCTTGAGTACTACTGGTCATTAATGCTGCTGTTTGTGCAGCCAGAAGATGAGCTGAGTAAAAGAGCTGTTCTCATTTAGAGTAAGCCAGGGAGAAAACAAAGTCACAGGTTCCCCAGTTCACGTAGCCCCACATGTGAGAGGTGATACAGGAGCAGCAATGAGCAGCCAGGGATAGAGATGAGGATTGGAGACAGCTTAAGGGGGCCCTTACCTCTAGGAGAATTGTTGGTGAAATGACAGTCAGTCCTGATGATTCAACAGGACAAGCACATTTCACAGAATGGGGATTTTCCAGCCAAATATCTATATGGTGTCTGAACCATCAGTCCTACACGGAGATAAGCATGCTGGCTGATACAGACTCATGCACACAAATGCAGATGGTCTCTAAAACAGTGCAGGGGGCCTCTATATTATTAGTACATGAAAAGAACTGACTATTAGAAAACAGTAGGAGTCCCTGTTCTGAACCTCACACTCGGCAAAATATCTCAAGCTAGACATCGAAAGCCGCTAAGGAGCTTTGAAATCTTGGCCTAACACGGAGCCTCATTCCAGGCTGTATAATAACATAAAACCTTCTGTGAAAAGCACTAATTATTTCATAGCTCTTAAGGCTTCCTCATGATTTTTAAATAAGGGGTTTTTTTGCCTTCTATAGCACAAATCCTATTAATCACGGTATTAGTTATAATGCCAGAGAAATTACGATAGTGCTATAACCCTCTAATGCAAACCCACAGGAAATGTATCCAGAGATTGCAGAGACATAACTGTAAGGATACCCTTCATTCACACTCTGAGAAACTGGGCCCTGCCCTGGCTTTGAACCCTGTTAATTGGCCAAGTATGGATTTTTTTTTCTCAGTAATTCTTTTTTTCTCCCACTCTCTATGAAAGAGAAAGTCAGCATTTGTTTAAATGGACTGAACTCAAGTCTTAAGAACTGGATGCACTTGTCTGACATCACAGTCTAGCTACAAACAGAGAGGAAAACCCTACCAAGCAGAAGTGTTTCTGGATAAAGGGATTAAGGAGGAAAAATCTGACTTACACAGTCTTGAGGCTATAAAGTAATTTCTCATGACTTTCCAAATTTCATTTTTTCTGTACTTTTTCCTTTGAAAACCCATGCCTGGGAAACACTCTATGCAGAAGAGTCCCTGGGAGCAGATGTGAAAGGGCAGACACCTACAACAAAAGCCAGTATGAGTCCATAGGCTGACCTTCCTGTTGAGTCAGCAAGAGTGGTCAGGAACATACAGAATCCATCAGTGCTGCCAACTGCCTCAGTTCTACCCAGCTGCACTAAGGACATGGCCCCACGTTTCTGTTTCCCCAGCAGAAAAAAACAGCTTAAGAGGCTCCTGAATATGTCTGCTCTCACTCACTGCTGCCTTTATAAAGTAATTTCACACTTTCCATTATGCCAAAGCAGTCTCTAGAGCTGCACTATAAACTGGATGATACAAAATGTTCCAAGGTAAAATGAAGAAGGATCTCTGACAAACCTCAGGGCCTTGCCATTTTCAAGGTAGTTTAAGAGCAGTATTAGAGCTCCTTTGTGAGAATATGGTGTGCTGTATCCTAGAGTAAGTAAAGGATTTAACAAGAAGCAACAGAATTTGCAGTACCTGCATACCTTTTATGCCTCTTTCAATTTGATGTCACTTTAATTGGCTTTAAATTTTTGATAAGATGACAAACATCAAAGGGAAATCGTTTGATTTACACTTGTGTCTGTAAGAAAGTTGCCAAATATAAAATGGGTTACAAAGTCTGCTATAACTTGGTACATTAAACCAAATTATTTCTGCTATTCACAGGACCTATGCTTAGGACTTCAAAATTAAGTAGGCTGGAACAACAGATTCTTTGTCTCTCCCATTTCAGGGTATATTTTACTCACCGTCCAGATCTTCTCCAGCTGTTCACGAGTACCAGAAGTTCCTGCAAATATTGGCTGACCGTGGATCATTTCAACAAATATACAGCCTGCACTCCTGCAAGAAATCCAAGGTATTAACTCATTCACATACATGACATACGTAATGTGATTGTTGGGATGGGCAGGGACAAAAGTAGAGACATAATTGTGGGACTGGAAATTTAGAAATTCTGATTTGTACATGCAGAAATCCTGATATAAGCTGTAAATTCTATATATATATTGCAGCTGAAGTCTGAAAAGTACCAGTCTGATGTGTCAGTATTGTATATCCACCTCATGACATCTAGAGAGAGTGTGTGTGAAGCAAGAGGGGATGTGGGGTGTCTGTATATATGTATATAAGTAGAGGCTTCAGCGTAGACTAATATATCTCTGTAGTATGGTGGTGGGCAGGATCTAGCACTATAAAAATGCCTACTGATTGTGGAAAGTCAGGAAGGTTTCCTTTGGGAAGGGCCATCTTGAACATCCCCGATCTTGCACCACGTTCTAGGCACTTGCAACTGGCTGTTGTTGCAAGTTGTATGTAGTATCATTAACCTCATCCTAGTCCAACAGATTGAATCACTTGAATTGAAAAGCTCACAAGTCAAAAAGGACCAGAGCATTCACATCCTTCCAGGATTTTAGAAAAAAACAAAGCAGTCAAAGTTCCGTACAAGTCTGTTCCTATCTCCTTTTTCTTATCAACACCACCCACAAAAAAAACCCAATTCACCTTTCACCAGCACGACAATACAGGTGATATCCTTGGAAAAGAAACCCGCTAAGCACCATCTTTTTTTCCATTACAGAACAACTTGTTTCAAGTCTCTGTCAATTAATCCTGTTACAAATCATCTTAAAAAATGGGCGTGGCAGAAGCCTGTGGAATATGAGGTTGCTTCCCATGAAAAAAGGGTGCAACATCCGAGTGCTAACAGTTGGAAAGATAAACAGGGAACTACTACACACTACATTGGCTTGAAGGATATAATAGATGCAGAAAGAACCCAGAGGCACTAACTACTAGATTGATTTTTCCTTCAGAAGCAATTAGCTCTTCCTTGGAAAACTGAAAGCAAGATATCATAGCATAAAGAACCTTGCGATAACACCAACTTAAGTGTTCTTATTTTTACGTCATCCCCTGCACTGCACTTGTGCCAAAGCAAACCAGTCACCTTAAAAAACACCCAACACCTGCAAAAATGCTTAATTTTACTAAGGTGCATTAGTCCTCACAGCAGTAATGATGAGATAGTTGTAGACAGTCAGGTAGACTGACCTGTTTGCAGCTATTCCCATCTCTTATTGTATGAGGTATAAAACTCCCCTCATTTACTTTTTAGTCATTTTCCTCAAAACGTTTTCTAGATTTTCTGTCTTTTCACTAAGCCCCATCACAGCTTTTCAGGTTTCAGTGTCAGTCTTTGGTTATAGCATATTTGAGTCCTTTAAGTTCAAGTGTTGAAACCCTTGATTTGTCTTACAAGCTCTGAGAGTAATATTTTCACTTGCTGAGCAATAACTGGTAATCTCTTCTGGTCATCTGTACTCATGTGTTACTCCTTCCCCCTTGTTTTTGCAATACTGTAGTTGCTTTTCCCACCTGGCTGTGGTCAGTTGAAACCCTGACATGTAACTCATCTGTGGTATTCATTTTGGTCATACTTGCACACCAAGTGATGCCAAGCCTGTTTGCAGATCCATATCTAATGCTATTTCTACAAACATCTCTGCTGCACTTTCCCTTAGCTTCCTGTATCCTAACCTTGGCAAGCGTTGTGAGATGAGCTCCTTGCTTTTCTAATATGCTCTTACAGACTCCAGGCATCATGAAACTTAACCCACAGCTGTTGCAACATAGATTTCTTTTGTGTTTCATTGCACTACCACATCACTAGACATTATTTTGGAGCCCACAGATGAATTCTACTGAGACCAGTGTCATACCAACCCTCTGTTTTCACAGCTGACGTACATGCCCAAATGGCTCACCCTATTTTGCAACCACAGGGGCTACTGTAATCTGCTGATTGCATTGCACAAGTTTATCTGTGTATGGTCAAAACAATTCAGGTACACTTGATTTGGAGGGAGAAGAGAATCAGCTCTATGTGGTTTTGAAGCAAGTGATCCTGATGTTCACCCACAGTTTGCATTCTGATATCCCAGCTAGAAAGGGCCATTAGACTGGCAAAAGCAGGAACTTTTTTTCCTAGGTGCAGCCAGCATTTGCTAAGAATTGTTCATGAGTAAAGAGTTCACTAATAGGCAAGCTGTCAGTTTGAGGAGAGAACAACTTGTGGGTTGCTACAAATGTAGCTTCTGGCAGAGCTCTCTTTTGTATTCCTGGTTTATTCCCATTGGCTCTGGAAGACTGTAAATCTCAGTGTCTCTAATAAAGACAAAACTATCAGAGCAACCACAACTGCTGGAAAGGAGTTCTTTGTTTCCTGTAGCGAGATTCAGTTGACCATCTGCCTTTAATACCTGCTTGATATTGATTCAGCAGTGACAAGTATGGCTTTCTACCTCTGTTTCCAGATTAAATATGTTTTTCTTTACAAAAAAAGGCCAGAAGTAGTTAGAACAACTAACTTATGGGTACCTCCCTCTTCTCCTAGGTGTTTTTGTCTACCTGATAAAGCAGGACTTTGGTAACTAGTACTAGTCATCATATTAGAGTTGCAATAGAGGCCTTGACTTTCCTTACTGCTCTAACAGCATTATGAGGACCCTTTTGTTAATGACAATGATTCAAATGCATTTACTTTTAAATATTTCTAAATATTTAAACTTGGCGTTGCTTCATTTTCCCCCTTTTCCTCCTTACCCCTCTGATATTAATTTCTAGGGTCCCCTTAGCCCTTCCAGTCTATAAGTTTCTTAGAGGGTCTCAGTCCCATAAAGCTGCCTTGGGAAGAGATAGGGCAGAGAGAAGGATCTTTTGGGAAGAGGTCTAGACATGATGTTTTAACATGTGCTAGATATGCACATGAATCAAAACAGTGACAGCTAAAGTAACAGGAGAGGTTATAGGGATATTCAGGAAGTAAAAGCAGATCTGGTTCATATAGCACCGTTGTATCTGTCTGCAATTCCTGGGGTAGGAGTGAACACTGCACTTAGACCTCAGCCTGCAGTGGTGCATCACACAGTGGTGAGACATTTTCATAAGGATGAAGATCTAGGATATCTCTGAGGCATCCCAGAGTTCCCTCTCCATGTTTGGTTTGGTTTGTTCTTGGGGTTTTTTTTGGCATTAGGAGATGGCAATTTTGTATTTAACCAGAAATATATCCATTCTCTTGTTCCTCACCAAGCATGGTCTGTATAGTGGAGCCCTTAGCCTATGTCTCCCAGTTTGGCATAGAAGGGCAATGTGAACCAGTCTGAGGAGAAGGCTGTAGTGGGCCCGGCAGATCCACGTTAAATGACTGCATGTCAGCTCCTATTCTGCATGAATCTACCTGGGAAGATCCCTGTGATTTTTTTTTCTTTTTTTTTTTTTTAATGGAATATTAGACAAGGAAAGCCTGAACGAAAAGAAGACATGTCTCAAGGCACTCGTGATGTTAGCAGCCACTAGTGTGGCACATGCCTAAAGCACTTGGTGTTTTCTAAAAAAAGAAAAAGAAAGTCCTTCTGATATACAGTGTAATCTCCCTGAAATCCCTTAATTGAATCTTCTAAAGTCCTGAAGATATAGTGAGGGAGAAAGAGAGAGAAAAAAAGATACAGAGAGATTAAAGCAGCTTTTCTGGTTAGTCCAAGAGTGACTGAGTCTCCTTCTATATCTCTCTCTTCATCTATTCAAGGCCTCATTCACTTCCCATGTGCCTCCCACTGACAGTATTGCTGCTCAAGCACACTATGCATGAATTGCCATAATGTTTTATTTTGTTATAATTGGTTTCTTTAAACCAGGGCTTTGACACCCACAGTCTCATGCCATTACCAAGGGCATTCTGACCTGCCTTCATGTAAATTGCAGCATCCAAAAGACATAGGGTTTTTTTTCCTTTCTCCTCAACAGACAAGTAACATCTGTGTGAATTCACATTATTTCCTAATAGACAAAAATTGAACTTAAATGCAGTGTACATCAAGATAATAAATGACTCTTGTTAGAGGAAGTTCCTGAATAGAGCTCTATTCTCTCAGCGTGACATCTTTCTTTAGGGCAAATACTCTGAATGTTGTTATTATAAGGAGGCATTATAACAAAGGTGCCCATAGTGTGAATGTAGTTCAGTGGGACAGAGAGCACTGTGCTGTTAAGGCTGGTCAGAGAGCTGGATGGGAACTTGTATACCACTCCCTTGTTGCTGTTCATTACACTAGAGTGGAGTTATGCAGTGGGGATGTTGGTTTTGCACAGGCAGAAATGACACACTTTCTGTGCATAGCCAGCTTTGGACAGTGGTCAGCTTTCAGGGAAAAAAACCAACAGGCTTATGTCTGATACAAAGCCTTCAATCTGCTAGGCAGGCATCTTCCTCAAACTCTGCAGACATTTCTGGGACACTGTCTGGAGGGAAAGATAACAGGTAGTGGGGGAGAAAAGACAGGACTCTTTAGACTGGCTTGGCAGCTGGAAGCCATTAGAATTTAGCAGGGTTTTCCTCCTCGGAGATATCTTTAAGCAATTAAATTAGCAGCAGGCCTAGGGAAGTAAACAACCTAAAAAGTCCCATTTCCCTGGACTACTCTCCAGACTTAGGCCATTGGAGTGTCTGATAAGCTCAGAGCTCTGGAAGGAGATACAGCCTGGGAAGAGCTGGGGCTTTGCTGTTTGTAAACTTAGCCAGCTCTCTTCTTGCACATTCTTCAGCCTGCTGCACTCCCACCCTTTCCCAGCTTTTGACTTTGCACAGCAGTTAAGAAAAGTCCTGGTGGGACAGATACAGACAGAAGATTATTTGGTCTGAAGAAAGGGTGAAGCAGCAACACAATCTACAGATGTAAAATTGCCTGGAATAAGGAAGGTCTCCTGCAACTTCATGAGCTGCATGCTGTCCATGAGTAAGTCAGGACTGTGTTTCTGGAAGTGGGCTTGGGCTGGTGCAGAAGTGAGCCAGAAGGCAGATGAACCCTAGAGCCCAGCTACACATGCAGACCAGCCCAAAAGGCCCAGTGGGGCCTCTGTGAAGCCCTCATGTTCTCTTGCTTTCTGCCTGCTCTCAGAGATTCCTCTCCCTTCAGCTCTGCTATCGTGCAACTTGTTTCCTGTGATTCCCAACCACAGTAAGATTTTGGGGTAGAGTTCATAAGGTAACAGACACAGTCCTGCTCCCATGTGAAATGCAGACTGCATCTGAGACATTTTCTTTGAGAAGAAGGACAATGTATCACAGAAATAATGAAAATCTCAGACACCTTTCTATCTCCAGATGCATCGAGAAACCCTTTAATGCCACATTTTGCTACCAAGGCCAAAGTAATTGATGGTGCAGTTGTGGGTCCATTTTTTCTTCACAAAGCTATTGCTGTAGAGAGCTATTACTAACTCAACTGGCTGCATTAAGCAAAGGTGTTCTGTTGCAAGACCTGAAAATGCTTCATACATGTTACCGAACGAGATGTACATCTCTCATGAATATTATCAGATGAGGTTTATATCAATCCATAGCTGAGATGTAGTGACATCATTCCCAAAAATTTCTGTAAATCCAGCAGTACAAAACTCCCCACTGCTCACACATTTTCTGCTCACAGGTGTTAATTCCTCTACTTACAACTGTACCTACTGTAACTTTGGTTGACTTAATTCAGATAAAGATGATTTTTCCCAGGGGCCCCAGATGCTTGGAAATTGGTCAGTACCAAATATCTATATCAGAAGAATAATCTGTAGCTCCAAGCAACACATCAGGAGGACGGTACCAGAGTGTCACCACTTCAGAGGAGTATGTCTGTCTGGGGATGGACTGGGCACGAGCAAGGCCTGCAAAAAAACCCAAACAAAAAACTGCTGTGTTAGGACAGTTCTTCTACCTGTACAGTGCATAGATGACAATAATTGGAAACAGGACATTATCTTGGGTCTTTAAACACAAATAATCCCAAGCAATTGACAAAGAAAGTGTGTCTGGAATATACCTCTGGGGCAGATCAGATCAAGCAATATGCTGGTTTTTTCAGGGCTTTATAATTTGTGACTGCAGCAGCCATCACAAAACAATGCCAAGAAAGCCTTTTGGTTCAGCCTGTTGCTGTGGACTCTACACATTACATTGTTTTCTGAACAGAGAGGGCTTGGTTCTCTTGAACCAGTTTTACGTGGTTTTGCTCTGACTTAAATGAGGTTAATCCCTGCACCTCTCAGTATAAATACAAGAAAGGCTGGACTGACCACAGAAATAGTTTCCTAAAGTTCAGTTGAAGGTTATGCTTCTATGCCTTAATTGGCTGTGGATACAGATCTATATGCATGCTAACGCTTTGGTCTGAGCAGATACATTAGCAGTATCCAAACTGTGACTCACCAAAGTCGGCTAATTTAAGCTCACCCAGGCAACTGATGAGCAAGTTCTGGGGTTTCAGATCCCGGTGAAGAATGTGTTGTTGGTGGATGTAAGCCAGGCCGCGCAAAAGCTGGAACATGAAGAGCTGGAAAAAGCCAACAAAGAACTGAAATGATTTGGTGTGACTTTGCATTGATATATTAACTCTGAACTTTAGGAGAACCCTGGAACAAAGCAGAGACAAAGCAAGTAAGAAACCAGTAAAAATCTCCAAAAGGAGTAGAGCTGGCTGAGGAGGAGAAAACTGTGGTGGGTTATGACAGCCCTACAGCTTTCTGAGGTTTTCAGGGTGGAATATTTGGCCGGGAGGGCAGTTTTACAGTCCCTAAATGCACATTTTGGATATTTAACTTCTTTTTAGAAATGGACTATTGATTGCAAGAGCAAGGTCTGCTTGTCAAAACACAGACCCAGCTTTCAGAACAGCAGCTGTGCTTATTTCAGGGTTCAAGACAAAGACACACACCCAAACAAGACTAAGGCTTAAGGAGCTGAAGCTCTGTCCCTTTGAGTGAGATGGCACCAGCTGAGGGAGCTCTGTGGCTGCTGTACGTGCTGCCAGTGGAGCAGGGGACTGACTGACCTGTCAATGGGAACAGTTGGCTCCAAGCTGGCAGAAAGCATCAGGACCTGCTTTAGACAGATACAGCAAATAAGACATGATGACTGAATGAATCAAGCAAGAAAGCAGAAAAATCAGCAAGAAATTAAGGCAGGAAATAAATATCTAACTCCCACCATCATGGCAATGTAAATAAGCCTGGGGTAAAGCAAGTTGGTCTGAAGCAAGGTGTGAAGTTGGACAGTGGATAGAAGCAAAACACAGCAAAAGTAATTAGACTTCACCAGAGAAAAAATATTTTTTCACCAGAAGTTTAATCTGAAGAGGAGGAAAAACAGTGACACCCATAGGTCATTTTTGTACCAGAAAGGTGTCCCTGTAACATTCTGCACACTTGCATCATATTCCATAGGAATCACTCAGAATGAAAACAAACAATGTTTGCCAGCAAAAATGAAGCAAGCTAGATGACCCTCCTGAAGGAGCAGTAAATAGTTCTGCAGTTGGGTTCCTGCTGACAATGAGGATTCCGGACAGGAAAGCAGAGCAGCTGGCCAGTGTTTGCTCACAGAAATGCCAGTGAGTGCATATTACAGCCATGTGCTCCATGTGCTTTACGAGCCTGTCTGGTAGCAGAACCCTCGAGATCTGTGCCAAAACTCCAACACTGCATCTTTGACGTATCTGAGCTTTAAGGATGTTTAAAATCTGAGGCCTCAAGAAATTTTATTAAAATTGGTGTTGCTTAACAACTATCTGGAAAAAGATGTGAACAAGGTGGCAACATTTGAAGATGACAGAAGTATTTAGATTAGTTGTGATAAGAAGTGACAGTGAGGAACTTCAGAGAGATCTGACAAAGCCAGATGAATAGGCAGTTTGATAAGACACAAAGTTATTGTTGACAGCTGTAAGATAAATTAACTGAAGCCGCTCAGGAAAAGGACCCAGGCATTCAGTGAGGACATCTGCCTGAAACCTTAAGCCAATGTGCAGGAACAATCCTGAAAGTTAATTAAATGTGAAGATGCATAGAAAGGAGAGTAGGAGACTATTATAACATCAATCTATAAAGTAATGGTACATCTTTGGCTGTGTTCAAATCCAGTCAACTAATCCCAAAAGCTATAGTAGAAACAAAAGGGATTTAAAAGACTGCAAATATGAAAATAGTTCCAGATGAGAAGAGAGTGAGATTTGAGAGTTTTTAATTAGAGAGATGAATAACGTGTTGTAACGATAACAGGATACAAATTTGTACGGAGGCAGATTTCCTTGCCACAAGATGTCATTGTGCACAAAAGCTGAATGTTTGCTTGCAGGCTCAGAAAATGGGAAGATGGGCTAACTGAATAAAGGCTTGGAAGCTGAGAGGGAGGTTGTTACATCTTTATCAAAGTCATCTTTTCTCCAAAGTTTTTGTCATATATGTAAAAATATATATAATAGTAAGCAATTTACAGGGAACATACATAGTGGAAAATAACACTTCCTCACGCTTCAAGGAATACTAGTCTTCTAAGGAACTTACCATAACATTGCATGAATGGAGTCCTCCAGGATGCTGGCCCATGTACTGTGCTAGATCTGTGTGCTAAATAAAGGAGGAGAACTTAAGGCAAAGCTACTGGTGTAAAATGCTTCTACCAACAACGCCTCTTCTGTAAATGGAAAAAATTGCAACCACTACAGAGGTGTTTCTTTCACCTTGGTGAGCATGTGATCTGGTGCAGCACACAAGGATGTGCTTAAGTGCTGGGTCAAATGAGGGACCTGGCTGATCTGTTATCTCACCCCAGCAGTTTAGGACCTGAAGCTGCTAGTTAACAGAAGTCATACTTGTCCTAGAATTAATCATAAAACTGCAGTAAGAAGACATAGCTTCTGTATTTTCTTTATAATTTGGTTGATAGCTATCAGCAAAAGCAACAGAAGTAGCAAGACTCATGTGGAGAATTTTATTGGCATCCTGCTCTCCTCACGAGAGCAACCCACAGCTTGGTCATAGTGACCACTGGGGTCAGTGCCAAGTCTGACCCCAGCTGGGATGTGAGCTCATATCATTATTTCCTATCCTTGCTGTGGCTCAAGAACAGTACTTTTATTGTGTTGGCAAGGCAGAAACGAAGGTAAATAGTGTCTGCCACCCCAGTGAGCACAACACGTGGAATCATTTTTGCATACAGCTGTCGTACATACAGAAAGAAAAGAGTAAGTCTGTGTGGCTTGAAGGCAGGACATCAAGAAGGAAAATCAATCATTGCACTAAAGGATTACAACTGGTTTCTTTGTAGATGTCTCATAATGCAGTAAATTCATTATGCAGCCGCTTCCCAATACTTCCCAGTACGAGCTCCACAGGAAGCGAGAAAAACATCAACTCACCATGTACTCAAGGACAAATGTTAGTGTCTCCTTGGTCTGGATAATGTCATGAAGCAGTACAATGTTGGCATGTTTCAAACCCTTGAGAAGAGAAGCTGGGAAAACACAAAAGGACGATCAACTTAACCACTGCTGCTGGAAGTGGAAGGACATAGTGCAGAGAACAAGGCAGTGAAAGTAGAAAACTGGGGAGTAATAGTCCAGACTCAGAAGTTCTGTAAGAAGTGGCAGATACTGAGTCTGAAGGAGGATGGAACAGGTCCTTAGAGAAGCAAGCATCAGTGCTCCAGGCTTGGCAGGAACCCATCCTTCTCTCAGAGGTGGGATCTTGCCTCTGTTAGAAATAGCAGTTCACAGTTCCCAGCTGTCATAAGCTGAGGAGAAGTAATTTCTTCAAGGTAAATGCTGAGAGGCAGGAGCTGGAAGCTCCCAGAGCCAGAATGCAGCAGCCCCCAGCCTGTCACTGAGCTTCTCCCATCCACCTCCTGGCATGTGCCCCCAGCAGGGCCCTTAGGAGAGAATTTGGGGAGAAGCTGGGTTTCTACCAGTTTCCAGCTTCACAATAACAGGGTGTAAAAATCTGCCAAAAGAAATCACTGTATATGTAAGCTGAATTCTGAGTTTTAGTTCTGTGCATATTGGTTACTGTTTCTGATTTAAAACTCTAAGAACAGAGATTATGAAATTTCTGAGTGAATAGTAACTTGTTTGTATTTATACAATTTGGCACAGTTTTTTCTTTCAGTTTAATTGTCTAAAGGCATTATTGCAACTGTATGTCCCTGGTCTTGAGGTCCTGACATGCCTCTGCCAAGTCTCAGCACATCTAGGGTGTGGTGATGGAGGGGGCAGCACATGGAAGAGTCTCTGCCTCTGTATTGTTCACAGAGCACTGACTTGTGCTAAGACAAAAGCTACAGTCTTCTGAGCCTTTCAGACATGCCTTAGGTTTGTCATGGTAGAGCAGGCTCCAGCCAGCACACTCATGAAAGCAGCTCAGCAAAGTCTCAAAGATAGTCTTTATGGGGGGAAGAGCATGCACAGCTTCATCATTTGCTACCTTAGGTGTGGGACAATAGTTCCAGTAGCTCTGTACAGAAGAGGGATGTGGAGAAGAAGTGGAGCTGGGTTTGCTTTTCCTGTAGATTCCTGGCACTATTGAAGAACCCCACCCAGCTGTGCACAGACAGTAAACACAAACTGTACAGACAGAAGCCCCAAAGCTCAACAAAAACAAGTGCCCCTGACTCCAGATTTTAATTCAACTTCTGACATGGCAGAATAGCCTCAGAGCTGTCCCAGACTCACCTTTTCCTGCTGATTAAAACCAAATTAGTTTACTGTCAGACCACACAGTCCTACAAATTTCATTCAGATAAGGCCTGGGCTTACAATCTTGTTTCTGCTGAATTAGCTGAAGCACACAATACAGAGCTTGGGCCCGACGTGGGAGACAGAATGAGTTTTGCTCACAAAAAGCCGCTTTTTTGTTTTTCAAATGATCTGAAAAAGATATTTGAATATTTTCATGCTGGCAAAGCAAATTTATACTGGATTAGCACTTTGCCTTTTGTGACCATAACAATTTCACCTGGTTCTAAAAGCCCTACTGCCAGAGATAAACTGTATGACAGCTGTGGCCCAAGCCTTGTGTCAGTACTGAGACTACTGAGCAATCAAGGATAGCTAATTCAGCACAACTACTGGAAAGAGCACAGATTGCAAATTAAGTCTCACACAGGGCTTAGTGCTGCTGCAGCTAAACTGCCCCTACTACTCATGCTAGTCCATTTAGCTGCCCCCAGTACATGCACCTAATTGCCTATTAACCTAGTAAAGATACTATGGACAGGGCCCATCAGCTGCAGAAAGGGTCTGCTAACGTGGCTCTGTGATACCTCAAAAATCTCATATGACCAGAACTATTGCTCCAGAGGAGCAGTACAGAGGGTCCACAGTAACAGAGAATTCAGGCCTCTGGGAACTGCTCTTCACTTGGTTGCTTCTACAACCCCCTGCTGGGGTGTCAGGTGCTACTGCCTGAACTGAGCTTCAAGCATTTTGTCTCTGTGGGGCTTCCCGGGGTGAAGTGTCTCTTTGTCAGGGGAGCGCATTCCTCCGGGGGAGCAGAGAATGCGCCGCGTCAATAAATCTTGTGCTTTGTTTTTGCTGCTGACTTACATTGTAAATTTGAGGTGTCAGATGCTGCGAAGCTCAGCAGTACACAAAAGACCTATTTAAAGTGGACCCTTCGTAGGATCACCCTTGTTTTCTCCCATAATGAATGAAGTTGAGACTCTCAGCCTGTCCAGTAGAGCATGTTAAAGGGCTGCTGATCTTTAGTGCATCATTAGTTCAATGCAGATAAAGCTTTCAGGGCTTATTTTACTGGTGGGCTACAAGTGTAAACTCAAGCAAAAGCACCACAGCAAATGACTGTACAGGAAACTGTAACACAAGCCATTCTGTAAATAGGCATATTTAGATATCTCTCTGCTCTCACCCAGAGTTGGACTAAGCATTTTGTAAACCTTCTTGTCTCAATTACACTGTTATAAACCTGGAGTGGATTCAGTGACCTCTCGTTATTCTGAGTTGACTTGTATGAGAGCCCTGTGCTAGGGCTGCTCTGTGAAAGCTGGCACATCTGGTCCCTCACTTTCCATCCCCGTGGTGACAACATCAACCCTAGTTTTGAACTGCAGTAAGAAAAAAACCCCAAAATATGTGTGGCCTCTTACATTGATAGCTTTCACTAATAGCAGACAACAGGCCAGCACAAAGGTTGCATATTTCTGTGTAAGGAAGAATCTAGATTATGATCCTCTTGGGATTGCACAGCAGATGAAAATAGAAGCCTTTGTGAACTTGGTCTGCAGGGACATGTAAATACATTCAGCCAAAATCAAGCACTTAAGCAAAAGCACTTCTTTCTCAAAGAAATTGAGCAAGTTGCAGACATTTTGCCCAGTGCTCTACAAAGTCAACTGATAAAAAGAATTTCTCACTGGGCTGAAATGATAGATATTATTAAATACCAGTTTTATTGAAAGTATTTCTCTTCAGGCTGGAATCTGTGGTGCTCTAGGTATCAGCCAGGAAAGTGGCACAGCTGTGATAACAGCAAGCAGAGATTCTGATGCAAAGGGCACTGCCAGTCCACAACTGCCCAACGTAAAAGCAGCAAAACCTTTGTAGTTTCTAGTGGAAGTGAGAAAGCAACTACAAAGCAGGTGGCAGGCAGGGTAAGAGGGCCCTTACACTGCTAGGAAGGACATGATCTGGCTGCAGCTGGCACTTTCCTTATCACAAGCATGGATGCATCTGTCACAAGGGCATATACCAGAGGTTCCTCCTCTGTCCATCACATGCCTACCCTGCCCAGCACGAAGACCTCCTCCATGAAAAGGAAAACCAAGAGGTTTGGGAGAAGGACAGCTGGCACACCCAGTAGGCAAGAAAGGACCGAGAAAGGCATCACGCGGAGCCTTTTCAGGTTAAAACAAATGCTCTTCAAGGATGATGTTCCTTAATGTCTTACCTTCTCGAATGGCTGTAAAGGGCACTCCCTCCTCTGTCTCCAGCCTGATCACTTTCAATGCCACCAACTGGCCGTTGATCCTGTCAGGTCACAGTGGAAGGTCACTCGAAGCACCTCAGTGCTTGGCATGACAGCATTAACAGTCTCCTGGGGTGCTCCACACTTACCCTAGCAAAACTTCCAGGGCTCAGGCACCCACCCAGACCAAGCTCAGAAAGGAATTACAAACCTCCTCTGTCTTGTCTCCATGAGCAGCAAGCTGGGAGCCAGCCCACCTGGCTAGAGTAGTGACTGGGTATTGCTAGACCATGGCTTTGAGCAGTGTTCCCACACTGCCCTCTCACAGCTTTCCTGTCCTGTGTGATGGCAGCATGGCCTCACCCCCAATTTTTCCATCATGCAGAGATCCCTCACATCAAGGAAAACCTTCGCTCCCTCCCTGGTTCAGCCAGACAATTTCATGACACCCTGCTGTGGACCAAAGTGTCTTCATGGAGCCTCCATGGTTGTAGTAGAGGAGTTCCTCGAAAAATTGGGGTGGGGCTTTGCAAATATCCTGGTTAAAGGCAAAGCTGGACCTTTGATTTGCCTTTATCTTATATAAGAGCTGTTTTCACCAGGCAGTGAGAAGGCAAAAATGCTCACCTGCTGATCCCCTTGTACACAGTTGCACAGGATCCTTCACATAGCTTCTCTAGATGTACATAGGATGTGGCAGCTCCAAATGGGATGCCTTGTCTCTGCTTCATGAAGAAATTGTTTTAGATTGCTGGGTAGAACAAGAAGCTACTAGCATGTCATTCAGCAATTAAATACTGATTCATGGCTGGAATAATCATAGGATGAAATATCTCCTGTCTGGCTCTGTGGATGCTGCATACTCACCCATTTGAACCTCTCCACAGCATCCTGCTCCTGGGAAGGGTCAGTGTAACTCCAAGGCCTCTGTGTCCTGCACCTCCAACTCTGGAGGGTGTGGAGCTGCGGGGACTGCAGTGAGGATAGAAAAAGGGATTCTCTGGTTACATCTGACAGCTGGCATAAGAAAAGATGACAAACTAGGTCATTGGCAAACCACCATTTTACACGTGATTCTTTTTTTTCTCCTTGACTGCACTGGCTTTGAGCATTTCACATAATTTTCATCTCTGTCTCCACCAGTCATAGATCTCCAGTACTGTTTATCAGCTCCATCTGTAAGAGGAGCAACTGTCTGTGTACTCCTGTGTTGGTAAATTGAAGCACTCACTCAGAACACACAAATTTAACTGCAGAGGGGGCTTCTACTGGTATAATTCTAAATGTGTGTTATTCCCCCTTACCCTTGATTTATTAATCTCTAGATAACAAGCTGTTAGGGCAGGAACTAAAAACCAAGTGCAGGAGTGAAATTTCAGGAAGTTTACATTTAGGCATTCTTCTCCTCCTTAACCCCCTTGCCCCCTTCCTCACCATTGTATAATTTACAGAGCCTGTTAATTTGGCCCACACAGCATAGCAGTGCCATACCCTACACAACTATAAAAAAGGTAGTAATGAATGGCAGGCAGGCTGCAAGCTCCTCCTGAGCAGCTACACTGAATGGGTGTCTGCATTAAAATTTGACTCATATACAACACAGGATTTGTAATCTATGGCATGCTGCCTCCTCTAGAACTGTAGGTTGTTGGCTCCCTCCCTGTTTTACAATCCCTCATTGGCACAGAGCTCACTGGAGTGCAATCTGCTTTCCCTGTTCACCACATCAAAGGCATTTATTGTCATCTGAGGTATGGATTCTTTCAGTAGCTTCACAAGCCTGAAGCTGCAAAATTTGATGCTATCTGGTTAGAAGCAAATGTGACTATTCTGCACTCCCACAAGTGGAAGAACCCAGGCTTAACCTATCTCAAGGCAGAAGTATCATGGTGTGATGTTAAATACCTCTGCTCTAGTCGCTGCTTCCGTGTGCTGAAGGCCTTGGATGTGTTGGGAGCCCCTTCTTTCTGAACAGCAGCTGCAGCATCCTGGTCTGACAGCACTTACACACAGTGTGTCTCCCATGTTGTCCTGTTTCAATTAAAATGTATCTCTTTTTTCTCCTTTGCTCCTCCTCATCCCTCTGTGTCTGTAATAACAGTTCATGTGACCCGCATGAGGTCTCTGCCTCAAGTAGTCTTGTGATTTCTGCAGTTTTCCTTTGAAAGTCCAAATTCACCACTGGAGTAACTCCATTGATTTCAGCCTTCCAAAAACAGCCAACGTTTTTTCATACATGAAGCTGAAGAATTAAGCAGTAAAAACAAACTTTCTGCTTGTACATATTTCTTTCAGTTAAGCAGCTCTCAGTGTAATATGTTGGACAATGAAGTGATAGGTCTCATACAGGAATAGACCTTGACTTCCCTCCAGGCCTATAGCAGTTCTATAGCAGCCTGTTCTAGGCTTCAGGGCTTAGCCCCTGGGCTCTAAGTTGAGCTCTCTGAGAAGTGTGGCTGAGCTGTGCTTTCTGCAGGAGCTGCACAGTGACTGTCCTTGCTTTGGCATTTACGTCAGCATGGGGACCTGTCTGCCCCCATTGTCTAGGGGGTGCCATGAGCTGACAGAAAATAGTCTTGTCCACATGTCAAAATAGCCAGAGTAAACTGATTAATCCAGCCCAAAATAGGTTTCATCAATTATGTACTGAGCAAGGAACACAGAGTGGACTTACCCTGGATGTGGACAGACAAAAGTCCCTTTCTTTCAGTCCCCCATGAATAGGACTCACTGAGCAGCTTCCTAGGACTAGCACCCAACCCACACAGAGAAAATGCTGACAAGGGTGAGGAAGTAGGTGTTATAATGTGGTATTCTTATGGTGATCCCTTAGATCCTTCAGTTTTCGTTAGAATGCATCATGTGAAATCTTCCCTTTGCTTCACTGTTTTGATGTCTAAGAATAACACTCTTTCCCTGGACAAAAGGATTTTTTAAAGCAAAAATGTCCTGGGAAGGCAGGAGCAATTTCTGTGTCTCGTTGCAGCCAAATCGTCAGCCTTTGCATGGCTAGAAGAACATACCTGGAAGGCTTGGTCGCTTTCATATAATGTTCTTTTACCCTCCCCAGTTAACCATAATTTGCTAAATAGCTATCATCATGGACTTTGGTCTTCTCTTTATTTTCCACATATTCTTTGAGCCATCAGAATACAGCAGAATTTGGATGTGCTGTCCAGGCATGAGAAAGATTGTCTAGATGCAACATAATCAGTAACAAACGGGTTGTGCAAGCATTGTTTGTACATCTGCACAAAGGCTCTTATTCTGAAAACCATTTTTTTTGTTAGGACCAAATAATACTTGCATTTTAATAGAATGGAGAGATAAATCCACAAAAACCAGACAATATAAAATATTCATATTAACTAATATGAAGATTATAAATTTTAATCTTGGGTAGATTTTGTGCTAGGGAAGAGAGGGGAAATACTCTGTTATGAAGTCATCCAACTTTTGCCAGTTAGCAAGAGCTGATAAATGAAGAAAGCACGGTAATAGCTGGTGTCTGTGGTTATTGAAAAAAATATGAAGTAATCATTCCAGTTAGTGGACAAAACACTCTAACAGAAATGTTTAATAGCTATACCTGTCTTCGGAATCATGATTTTTACATGAAGTCTTCAGGCAACGTAAGAAATAGTCTACTGAGAGCTGATATGACATTTAAAGTACGTTTTACAAAACTTGTTTGAGTAGAAACACGTGTGTACTGTGCATGTACCCATATAGGTGTGTGTATATATATATATATATATATATATATATATATAGTGTGTATACCCATACAGGTGTCTGTATATATAGTGTATGAATATACCCATATATATATATACACACATACATAGTGTGTATATACCCATATAGGTGTATATATAGTGTTTTATATATCCACACAGGTGTATATATTTATATAGTGTGTATATACGCATATAGGTGTGTTTACCTCTATGTATGTTAACCGTATTCTATGAAATTTATGCAAGTAGAAAAACATCCATAGCTGTGTTTGCAATTTGTACAAACCGATGTGCTGACACACCTATTCAGATCGGGTTTGTCCCGAGGGGAGGCTGCAGATCGGCCCCTCGGGAAGCTGCGGTGCCCTCGGTTACAGCAGTAGCTGAGCGGGGGGGGGTTTGCGGAGCCGTTCCCGCTCCTGACCCGCCACCCGCGGGGGCCGTTCCGAGCTCTCCGTTTGCGCCTCGAGCTCCCCGGGACACGCACCCACGTGTCGCTCCCGTCTCTGCCTCTTTTGTCCCGGGCGGGGACCCGTCGGCGCGCGTGCCGGCTCTGGCTCCGCCCCCCGCGCGCCCCGCGCCCCCGCGTGAGTCAGCTGAGCGCGAGGGGCGGCGCGAGAGCGGGGCTGGGACGGCATCTGTGAGGGGGCACCGCGGGGACAGCCGGGCCGGGAGGGGCGGCACAGGTGAGGGGATACCGAGGGGACAGCCGGGCCGGGAGGGGCGGCATCTGTGAGGGGTACCGCGGGGACAGCCGGGCCGGGAGGGGCGGCACAGGTGAGGGGACACTGCGGGACAGCCGGGCCGGGAGGGGCGGCACAGGTGAGGGGATACCGAGGGGACAGCCGGGCCGGGAGGGGCGGCACAAGTGAGGGGATACTGCGGGACAGCCGGGCCGGGAGGGGCGGCACAGGTGAGCGGGGACTGCGGAGCCGGGAGGGGCGGCACGGGTGAGGGGGGACCGCGGGCACAGCGGGAGAGCCGAGCCGGGGGCCGGGCTGTCCACAGCGCCCTGCGCTGCCCGCGCCTCCCCCGGCGGAGCGGCGGGACGGGAGCGGTGTGTGCGGGGCGGGGGGCGAGAGACGGGCCCAGCGGGGTCAGACTGGGCTGTCCGGCTGCCACCGCGCTCTGGGGCTGGGACAGCACGCTGAGATGTGGGATCTGAAAGGTCTCCTCCCTCTTGCTGCGAAGAGACCTCTTAAGTGTAAATAGCGTGCTCTTCATCGCTGTTTCGTTTAAAACTCCTCTCCCTTTGCGTGGCGTGGTCGCTCAGGAGTAAACGCAGTTTCAGCTTTTGGAGTGTATTGAGGGACAGTCCCAGTGTGGCTGCAGTATCGTGTACAGGTGGCGTAGCTCGCTGTCACTATCACAGACCTCCTCTCCCAGAACCAAGATGTTGGTGAGGCACTGGGGAGCAGCTGGACTGGTCGTAGATGATCGGTGATTAATCACTGCTGCTGTAGGGCAGCAGTTTACAAAAACTACCTATACCTGGAATCTTCCAGTTTCTGCAGAGTGAACTGTCTTCAGAAGGGGAAGCATCTGACAATGTGCTAAATTAGGGTGTAATTTCAAAAGGAAAAGTGGCAGAAGGACGTTCAGAAATTTTTTAGTCTCTTATGAGTTTGGTAAATTTTAAATTACTAATTGCATGCTGTAGCAGATAACTTTCAGCTGTGTACTTTTAGCTGATACCAGGCCCTTTCTTTGTTGTCCTTGATTTTTTTTTTATCTTTTTTTACTGCTTCCTTTACTGTTGTATTTTGTTTGCTGCCATCCTGCACTCACTGGAACTGGCATTAAAAGCTTTGAGCCCTCATCTGAAGGGATCGCTACTGTCTTTCAGTAGCAAGTTGTTTTGTTTTGTTCTGAGCAGATCTTAATCACACAATGTTAAAAGCAGCGGTTGTACCTGGTTAGTGCTGACCAAAACACAAGGGCTTCTTGAACTGGTAACTCATTGTAAGTTAGCAACAATAAATTATGTGTGTAGGCCAGACTAGTGTTGACAATTCTGGTTTGAATGAAGAAGCTTGGAGTAGGTAATTCTGTATAAAAAAAATGCAGTCTTGGTCCCATAGGTTATTGCTACATATGATGCAACAACTTGATTAAAAACATATTTGGCAGTATGTAAGTAAACACGTCTGAAAGCTGTAGAAGTATTTGCAATGTTTATTAACAACAGCAAGTAAATAAGTACATAAAGCTTGTGGGAGTTCTGGTATTTCTGAAAGTCAGGGCCGTAGCAGTTGTTGGTGTTTAGCATTCAGTGTAAGGTTACCTTCATATGTCTGATGCTTATGTAGAAATGGTCAGTGAAGAGCTCTGTCCCGTAGTAATGATGGTAATGTTTGCCTCACGTCATTCCTGACCGTAGCAGTTGTTATGGTGTGGCAGTGTTTGATTTCTGGAGAATTTGCATTAGCCTTCTACTCCGTGAGGGGAAAGTATGACATCAGTGTCATGCCAGTGACCATCTGTCTGTAGCACAAATACATTTCATAATTGGCACTCTTTGGCACTCCTTGCTGTTTTCCTCTTGCACTCTTGAAGCAAAAATTTAGAAAGTAAAATTATGGGCAGAGCAGTGAAGGTGCTGGTTCCACACTGACCTTCCACACCACCAGGGTGCTGTGTTGTGGCTGACTCTTCTCTTCTGCACTTCTATTTCTAATAACAATTCAGGTGATTGTAGTGGAAAAGAAACAATGCATCTGTAATGTTATAATGTGCTATTATATGAATGTGAAAATCAGCAAGGAAAATTACGTGTTTCTACTGGGACTAATAAACTTGCTATTTACAGTTACTTCACTTAGTTTGTAGCTGTGGTGACCTGTATTTTGCATTAGCTGTAAAATGGAAATAATGTTGTGCTGTCCTAGGATTGAATGAAAACTTGCACTGAACTTGCAAGTGATTTTAAAATGCCTTAAAGAAAAAAACCCAGTTGGACTATCATTTTCCCTTATATGCACAAATACTTAGTAATGCAACCTTGAGTGTGTGATCTTTTGTAAATAAAAGAAAATCTATCACCGTCATCATATCACTCTCTTAATTTCTGGTTCACCACTGTTGCAGGTTTCTTACTTAATAATTAGATAAATTGTTTTTCAATTTAACTTTGAAGGGAGATGTTGCAAAACAACTGATCCAGATGCCTGGCTTTAACTTTATTTTGTTACTGTCAGAAGATTTTGTGACAATTACAGTAAATTTTTTTTGCAGTTGAAGCTCAAGAAAAAGAAAACAATTCTTTGAGCCCTTAAAAAAAGTCCATAAATTATAGAAGTCAAGAATTTTAAGCCTCAGTTCCTAGATCTTAAATAACTATGTGCAGTGTAAATCACATAATTGTTGGTACTTTGATGACTCTATCAAAGCTTCCACCTCAGATTCACAGATCCATTGGATATTTTTATGTGAAGCTAAGAGTTCTTCACAGAGGAGAATGCCAGCATTTTCAAGAGAATGAACTGTGGGTTGGGTGGTTTTGAGTAGGCTGAAGAAAACCACAAATGTACTTACTCTGAGCAAGAACACATCACAAAGTTCAGGTTCCAAAAAAGCGCTTCCATTTTCCTTTGATGTTTCATCAACACCTCTGTTACTGAAGCATTGCATGACAGTTTCCTTATATTTGTGAGGCTTCCTCTGTTAATATTTTAAAAGTTAACTTTTACAATTGTAGGTGTTTTTTTTTCTTTTGTAGTTGAGGCAGGAGAGACAGGCACATCTTGAAAGCAGTATCTTTCTGGTGACAAGTGTTTCTGTTCCTAGAAAGTATGTTCTGTGGTTTGTTTTTTTTTGTTTTTTGTTGTTTTTTTTTTTTAAAGCAAGATGCGTATGACTTATCTCAATACTGTTCTATGACATTAATTTGATTTCATATTTTCATGGTTCTTTATCTTCTTGTGGTGTGTTCTGTGCTAACCCCAAAACCCAAATCACTATTTTTAGTGACCTCTGTTTGAAAAACTGTGAGTGTTTGGTGTGCTATGTTGTTCTTTCTGTCTGTAAAAGTCTGCTTGGTAATTCATTATTCAGAGCATTCTAGTGGGAGTATTGGAGGGGTTTTAGTTATTTTAATTATTTATTGACTTAATGATTACTGTTTCCAAGTGTGCATGAGAGTTACAGGTTTGCATATATTGTCTCTTGTAATCCAGACTGGCCATATTCTATTTCTATTTACCGTATGCAAGAGCTTCAGGCTACTCATTCTGTGTCTTTATGGAAGATATATAATCTTAAAAGACTGTCATATTAACAAAATTATTTTCTGATTTTGTCACAGTGGGTATCAGACAGCGACTATAAAAAAACAAAAGGTCTAAAACTTTTATGAAACTTATTAAATATGATTACACACATGCATTAATGTTACTAAAATTTTTAATACTTCATCAGGTAAGGCAGTAGATCCAGGGAAATTACAATTCTTTCAATATTAAAAAAGCCAAACAGCTTGTAAGAAACAAAGATTGTAGCTTTGTTTTATTCCAAGAAAAGTAATACAAAGGCATCTTCATGGAGGTGGAAAGGTTGTGAGGGTGAACTTGCAAAATTCAAAATCTGAAAGAATAAAATCATAACTAGAGCAGTCACTTTTTTCTCTCTGTCTTCTGTAGTCATATCATACCTTCATAGGTACTCTGCTGCCAGTTTGCATGAAGAAATGTTTTAAAGTCTTTCTTGGCTTTCTGCACTGCTCCCTAGACTTTGACAAAACTGCACCTTTAAATGATGATGTGTGCTTTGGTTCAGGAATGAAATCATGAATTCAACTCCTAATCATTTTCTGCTCATGCAAATCTGTTTACCTTAAATTTAGCCAAGCATAGATTTCTGTTTTATTTAGACTGCAAATGGGTCAATTTGATGTTTCTTGAGCGGTATAGTGAGAATTATATAGAGTTTGATGTAAATTTCTGCCATTAAACTAGGTTTTGTTCATTCTGTCCTTACTGTAGACCTGTTGTGAGATGAGTAGGTAGGACAAGTCTGGCTGCTTAGCTTTTGTCTACCAACTCAGTGTGAGTGAACTAAATATAAATACTTCAACCATCCTAGTGTTGTGTAAGTGCTTATTTATTTAACACAAGACTTGAAGCTTTGTGCCGTTGTTGTTGTTGTTGGTTACCGTTATTTGCACTAAATAGCTGGGTTTTATGTTTTCCAGTTTGTGAAAATTATATTGTTACTTTTGAAAGAGGAAGGATTTGGTGGTGATGGAGTGCTGCCACTGACAGATGGACTCACAGGAAAGAAGGTGAGAAGGAGCAGCTCCGTGAAACTCAGAGGCTTCCTGAAAAATGCCAGCTCGGGATCATCCCCGAAAATTAAGTGATATCGGCATACTCTGTATGTAATTTACACTAAAGGGAAGAAGATTAATTTAGCTACAGTTTCAGTTGTGTCTGGAACACTAAACTTATTACAACAGCAACTTAGTTGATTGTTGGAACTTGTGAAGGCGTAGCCATAGGCTAAAACCTTGAAAGTAACGTTTTCAGGTGAACAGTAACTCATATCTGTTACCTGCACCTAGGAATTTTGGTCCTGGGTCAGTAGCCCTGCAGCAGACTGTTCTTTTGTTCCTTGTTTGTTCCACTAAGATACCTGGCAGAGGTCAGCTGTTTTTGTAATAAATCCTGTTGTGTGAATGTCCAAATCTGACTTACGCTGTTTTCTGAAGACTTATTAAATGGATAAAAGCCCAAACAGCAGGACTGCCTTTAATGCACAGTGTATTGATGAAAACTCTCTATATTACTCTGTTATGTTCCTTGGTGTGCTTTGCCCATCTGAGTAAAATCTGTATTTTTATTTTAGGTTAAATGTCCTAATATTGATATTGGATTTTTTAGCTTTTTTTTTCCCCTGGCCTATATATTACTTGATTGGTTCCTCTTTAATTTACTTCTACTCTAAAAACAAGTCCTTTGTATTTAAAATGCAAGATGGACTCTGCATTTTAATTCTGTGTTTGTTTTTTGGATTAAATAATTGACCTGAATTTTAGAAGAGTTCTTGACTGTCACTTTTTTTGATTTTTTTTCCTTCTTTTTTTTTCTTTCTGTTTTGTAGAAAAAAGTAAAAATGTTGGGGATGGGCTCAGGAGCTAAGAGAGATAATTTAATCTCTTAGTTATTTTCATCTCGAATGTTTCAGATGCACATTGTGTAAAGATATTGTTCATCCTATGCACCAAAGCTAGCAAAATTTGTAGTTTAAAAAAATGTAAATCTACGTGAATAGAGCTGCTTGTATAAGTTGTCCCCAGGGTAGCCTATCAGACCAACTTTTTCTGGGTTTGATTCAGGTTTGGAGTACATTTTATTTCTTTTGCCTTTTTTTTCTAGACAGAGATTGCCATTCCATCAAAGCTTTTCTTGCCTGTCTTATATGTATATAAACTTCACAAGTTCGTGCCAAGCTGCAAGAACTTATTTATGCAGGGAGTAAATGACTTGACTTTTGGCAAATAAGGAGCTAAACCTACTTTACCCTACAGGGAATATAACAATCTATTCTTTATAAAGTTTTAAATAAATTTAAAGATGACTCTTAAATTAACTGGAAATGCTGTGAGTCTATATCGATGTTTAAAATGACTTTTTGTGTTTAAATCAAGACATTCCACAAATTGTTAAGATTGTGGGTTTGTTGTCAACGTTTTGAGGAATTTCTTTGTGCCGAGCTGGAGGAGTTGCTGACTGAACATTCAAACCAGAGTGTGTTGAAGTGTTAAACCAGCTGTGGATAGTTCCAGTCACTCCTGCAAGCCCAGATACTTGCACTGTGTTTCAGGGGTTTTTTTTTGTGCTTCAATTGATTTGAATGACTGACTCATTTGAATCTGAGAAACTCATTAAGAATTAAAAAAGGAAAAAACCCCAAACAATCAAACCCTCATTTTTGTCTCTAAGGGTAGAAATGAAAGTATATAAAGGATGAGCTTTTACAGGTGTAATGTTTTGAATGGGAACAATTGGTACATGGTAAAGTATAAATGAAAAAGAAAACTAATGGTTTCAAACAGAAGATACGAATTTTTTACATTTAAATAGCATTTAATTTACAATTTGATAATTATTAATATTAATTTAAATATATTGTCTTCCTGAAAGTGAAACAAATGCCTGAACTACGAAGCCTTTCCTACACATGTGAGAAGCAAACTATGCATTACTAAACTACAGAAAACTTCATGCTTATTGTGTTCCAATTTCCTCCAATCTTTGTAGCTCAGAAGAGGCAGAAGGAGCCAAAGAGAGAGGCCTGGTCTATGTCTGGAAGGCTGGTTCCTGCTCTGTAACTCCAGAAAGGCTTCTAGGACTCAGTGGCAAGACTGTATTACAGGCAGCCCTTGGAATACATCATGGATTACTTCTAACAGAAGGTAATAAACATCTTAATTGTAAATATCTGATGCAATAACAAGCTTCAGTTATTGTCAAGTTTTCTTTCACGTGTTCTTTTCATTTTGTCCGTGTCTCATACACAACTTTTAAATTGCTGGATTTTTAACTTTGCCTTTATTTCATTCTTAGTTATAAATTATTTCTATTTCAACACAGTTTTATATGCATAGATTCTTCTTTCATATTGGTTTTTTTTTTTTTTTTCTTAACAATGGCTCTGGATTTAAAAGATGTTAATTAATGTAATCTGAACCATGTTAACTCAAAATGACATTTCTTTTGAAGTCTTTCATTCAAAAAAGTACAACAAGAGGTTTCTCTTGATGCATAATAGCTTTGTCTTCTCTGCTTCTGGAAAAGTCTGTAGTTCGTTGTAGTGGTTTGTGAGCAGTTTGAGTCTGTGAATTGAGGTATTTCTAAAAGCCAGTTCCTTAAGTGTTTGTGTACCTTGGTCCATCCTTGTACTATTCAGTGGACATACAGTAAAGATGCAACTGGAAGTTGCTTCTTTGATTTTTCTTTGACCTTCTTGAAGGAAAGTTTCCAGGTTATTGGTGAACCTGCTATAAATACCTCTCCTCTACTGGAGTTGTTATGGACATCCAGTGTTTTTTTTAAAGAATGTGTTTCTTTCATAATTTAAAGGGACTTTTTGCATGTGTGTTCTTACCCCATGAGGGATGTTGTTTGTGGATGTGATTTACCATTTTTCTATCACTGTGAAAACAACTGTTAATTTTAAAAATTAACACACCTTCTCTCCCTGATAGGGCAATCCTGTTTTAGTGCAGGGTGCAAACAGTACAGTTTGGTGATAGCAGGTCTCTGTTTGGGAAGATGAGCTCTGTACTGTGTTGTGCATTTGTATGTCCTTAATATGTTGCATGTTCTTAGAATAGAAAGGACCAATAAATACACTTAACTTGACTACAATAGAATTTTTAGTGGAAAAGCATTGCTTATTTCCACAGTGCATGCGTGCACAGGGTGACATTAACGTGAGGTATAGAACTTAACAGCAGCAACAGAGAGCAACCAGCAGTCTTCATATATCAATAGCCATAGTTCTGCTGAGCCTACAGTAAGCTGGGAATTGATATCTGTTGATCTGAAGACACTTCAGATAAAGACAGTTTGTGTTGATTTAAAAATGGCTTTTACACTCATGCTAGGATTTTTTTCCCCCCCCTTCCAGGTGGAGAGGTCTACAGTTTTGGAAAGCTGCCCTGGAGATCAGGACTGGAAGAGTCATGTGTTAATAGTCCTATCTTAGAAAATACTTTGCTTGGACATCGTGTTATCACGGTGGCAGCTGGCAGCTTCCATAACGGAGCCGTGACAGAAAGTGGTGTGGTGTACATGTGGGGCAACAATTCTGCTGGCCAGTGTGCAGTTGCTAATCAGCCGTGTGTGCCAGAGCCACAGCTCGTCAGTATTTGTGATTCTGAAACAAGTCCTCTGATATCAGTAAGGATTTTGCAGCTGGCATGTGGAGAGGAGCACACACTGGCACTATCTCTAAGCAGAGAGATATGGGCTTGGGGGAGTGGCTGCCAGCTCGGGCTCATAACAACAACTTTCCCAGTGACAAAGCCACAGAAGGTGGAGCACCTGGCAGGACGTGTTGTGCTCCAGATTGCTTGTGGAGCCCACCACAGCCTGGCCCTAGTGCAATGTCTCCCTGTGCAGGAAATGAAGCCTATCCCAGAAAGATGCAATCATTGCAGTCAGCCTCTTATTACCATGACGGACAAGGAAGACCATGTAATCATTTCAGATAGTCACTGCTGCCCACTGGGTGTAGCACTGTCTGATAACCCACCAGAAAACCATGGCTTGTGTCCCTCATCGGAGACCCTCGAAGGAAAAAGTGTAACAGGTGGCCCAAGTGACGACAGTCAGAGACCACCTGTGGAAGAACAGAGGCTTGTTGGTTTAGAATCTGATGGGCCAAGTGTGCTTTCCAGCAACGATGGACAGGAAGGTAGTGGAATTTCTAGTCCTGGAAATATTCTGTTCCCAGACAAAAAAGAGGTGAAAGAGTACTTAATTGGTTTGTCAGATCACTCATTAAATGAGAGCCTGGATAAAAACCTCTGTACAGAACCTGAACAGGTTGGTACCTAATAACTAGCTCATAATTTGCTATAACTCCTCTTGCAAATGTGACAATGTTAGTCTTTTCACAAATGAAAAAATGTAATGAAGCTATGGTGTTTTTGTAGTTTCCAAGTGTTTTTCACTGTGATGGCTCTCAACTTTTAAGTGGAAGATTTTTTTTTTTTGTCATCCATCCATGTTCAGTTGTGTGGGAGCAGCCTTGACAGTGCTGTAGTCTCTCCTGTTCATTGTCTGCAGTACCAGAACCAAGTAAGCCAATTTCCATGCTCTGTTTGTTCCATGATGCATGGGCTTCCATTTATGTTGGGCAGTTGTCTGATTTACCTTTAAGGTCAAGCTTTATTTTCTGTGCATGGAACTAATCCCTCACAAATCTGTCTAATTTCTCCATCAGGTAAAAATTCTAGATTGCAAGTAAAGATTTCTAAACATGTTGACCAAAAGGTTTTTAATGTTAATGATGTAGGGGTGGCATAAACTTATAATCAGGGATGGGAAACGTGAGTTTTTGTGGTGTGGAAAATGGTTCAACAACACTGTTTTGATGCTATAGCAGAACAGTCAAGTACCCCTATCTTGGTAAGCATCAGAAAATGCTCAACATGAAGGCTCAAGAGCTGTTTGCAGCTTACTGACAAAATACCATGTTTTCTGTTTTTTGGGGGAAAAAAAAAGACATAAAGACATGTAATTAGGAGTAAAGGGAAGAAGATAAAACCCTAAATCCACTAGACAGAAAACTAATCCAAAATCTTGCAGTGCAGTCTGGCACTCCCTACCTAACTGCTGTCCTGTGAGGAAACCTGCCACTCTGTGACCAAATATGCAAAATTTACAGTGAAATTGTGAGAATTTCTTTTGTCATTTCAGGTGTTGTGTAGACATCTATTTCTTCTTTTTTTTAATAGTTACAGTAAGAAATTTGTCACAGTGGTTCTGAGAGATAAAATTCACAGTACCTAGTAAATAATTGATTTCTGTTATCACCTCTGATTGCAACAAAAAAAAGTAGTTTTAAAACCTGTCCAGTAACTTGGTGATTCAGCAAGTTTTGTTTTATTACTCTGAGGAAAGTTTATTTCCGAGAAATGAAGATTGTGTGAACACAGTTATTCTTTCTTTTGCTTTTTGCTAATACAAAGACATTCTAGCAGTTTTGGGCTCCTCAGAATCTTGCAAGAACTCCCAGCATTGGATGATGATTGAAACGTGTAGTTTCACGCTCTCTTTCTCAACTCCTCATTCCTGGAATATTTCCAGAGTACTGTTTTCCTTGCACAGTTCCAGGAATCAACAAGCCTGCAATCGGTTCACTGCATCTTACACAACTGAGCATACGTATGAAGAACAGAGATGAGGTCTAATGTAATGTTTCAGCATTAGTAAAATCCTTCATTTCTCTTTGCTTTCCTACACAAATCAGTTTTCTTTCCTATATTGCTAGGTATGCCTTTTATAATTAGAATGAAGTGAGTAGGAGCAATCCCAGTCCTTTAGCTTAGGCTTTCACAAAAATAAAGAGATCAGAAGATTGTTTTTATTTTGGTAGAATAAAATGAGCTATAATATTTGTAATAATACTATTTTCCACTATGTATTAGGTGGGAAAATGGGAGTTTGCTGTCTTTGCTTTAATATTCAAGCCGTTTGGCAAATATCATCTTGTGCATTATTTTTTATTTGGTGGGTCAGCTGGCTGCTATTGTAGGTAATGGTGTGCTGGTCTTAAGAATTGCCTTCAGTCAGTTTGTCCCTAGTGTGACTTGATTAACTAAGCTTTATATGGATACAACAGTGACATAAGGGGACACAGCCGAGACTGGTTTTAAGAGAGACTTTGTGAAATGGATCCATGAGTCACTATTTTCCTTTTAACATACTGAAGAGAAAACTTGTCTCTCTGTAAATACAGCATACTCACTGATGCACTTTAATTGGTGGCAAAGAAGTTGGTAATAAGCCTAAAATTATATCCCTTTTTATATTTGTTGGCAAAGATCCTTTATTGTTTTGGTATTAAAAACCCTCAGACCTACAGTCTCTTACGGATGAGCTGCAAGACAAGTGCAAGAGACAAAGCCCAGTCCATGTAGAAATGGTGCTTGGTCCTGAAAAAAAAAGATTCAGAGCAATAGATGCACACCTATTTACATTCTATACAGTTAAAACCCATGTATAATTTACAATAAACCTTTATAGTAAACATGTCTTGTTCAGTATAGCCCCCTGTTTGAATAGTGAATGTGTAATCATCATCCTTCTGCCAAGTGCTGTCCGGTGTGATAGTTTTCAATTTTCCTTTGGTTTTAGCCTTCTCAAGAAGACCAACTCAGTGCTTGTATCCCTGGCCCTCCAGGTCCCAGCACATCCACCCTGAACAGCCTGGTGGCCTCTTGTGCCTCAGCAGTGGGTGTGAGAGTAGCTGCCACGTACGAGGCTGGAGCTCTGTCTCTGAAGAAAGTCATGAACTTCTATGGCACATCCTCAAGTGAACCGGGATCTCAGTCGGGCAGCAGGTCCCCAGGGCCTGAGGCTCTGAAAGACACTCGAGAAGAGCAGGTCAGACTGGAATCCATGCAGGGGAAGAAGAGTTCCAGTTTAGTAGATATTAGAGAAGAGGAATCTGAAGGAGGCAGTCGCAGGCTTTCCCTGCCTGGCTTGTTGTCACAAGGTAAAAAAGCACATTGGGGAAATAACACTGGAAATATTATATTAATGTGGAGATTTATAAGTGGGGAAAACCCCCAAACACTTACTGAACACAAATTTAATGACCTATCAAAGGTCTTTATGAATTCTAGGCTCTATTTTAGGACTTGAAAGCAGTGGAGGGATTAAAGACTAGCAAATACTGCATGCTGAGAAAACCAAAAGCATAGTGGGTTTACAGATGCTCTTTAATGGTAAGGTGGGGTAAAATGCACATTGGGGTAGTTTGGGCATCGTGCTGCCAGGTGATGCTAAAGTATCTTTCATGTCAATTGGGTAGGAGATAATCTGTGTGACCTGTAATCCCTACTGCACTGAGCTGGATTTGAACCAGGGACCTATAAATATTGCAGTTCCACTGCTGGACTTTAAAGTTAATGACCTTCTTCTCTCGCAGGTTTTAGTGTTGTTAGTTGCTCTGATGGTTTAGTTCTATATTGGTCTTGGATCTGAGGGGAGTTTTTAGGAAGTATTGAAATCTTTTATTTGCTGCAAGGATATATTTTCTTTCAAAACACTTTTTTTAATGTACAGTTTGTTTTGGGTCATTTGATTCATTATAGCTGCATAGTTCTCATATGCCTATTATCCTTTAGCAGCTGCTAAAAACTCTTTGGGATCTGCCTATTTTAGCACCTATGTTACTTCAGTGTATCTGCAACCTATTGTCTTACATGTCAGTCTTTTTTCTCAATCTTAAATTAAGACTACTTTAAGAAGTTTTGACCAGTTATCTCAAGTAACTGGCTAACACAGTCTGAGCGATCTATTTACCAAAAATGCATAGCAATTTCTCTAATTATTGGCTTTGTTCAGTTTCTCCAAGGCTCTTACGGAAGGTGGGACGGGCAAAAATGAGGACTGTGGCTCTCACTCCAACCTACAGTGGTGAGGCTGATGCTCTTTTGCCCTCTCTGAGGACAGAGGTGTGGAGCTGGGGAAAGGGGAAGGAAGGACAACTGGGGCATGGTGATGTTCTGCCAAGGTGAGATTTCTTTGATAAATGAGGTTTTTTTATTCAAAATTTGGAGTATTGAACTGTTTTAAATTCTCAAATTTAAACATCTGCTTTGAATTGTGTGCTTGTTCTTTGAAGTGTTGTGACCTAAGTTTCTCCAAGTAACATTTTTTAGGCTGCCTTGCTAGTGAGCATCAATCAGTTATGACTTTTCCCCATGTAATCACTAGGAGTTTTGGTGATATTTTGACTTTGTCCATGTTGAGGTGAGGTTTATCAACTTTTGCCCTTCCTGACCATTTTGACTAAACTGGTTTGTTGCCAAAAGACTTCATGTGTGGTTTTTCTAAATTGCTTTGGGACAAAAATAAAACTTGGAATGTGTTTTCTGTATTAAGAGTACCTCTGATAATATTTTTTTTCTCCTTCTACTCCTCCTCCCCTGCCTTATGGGTTCTGGGGATTGACAGGCTTCAGCCACTGTGTGTGAAAAGCCTTGATGGTAAAGAAGTGATTCACCTCTCTGCTGGTGGCCATCATTCCTTAGCACTCACTGCCAAATCCCAGGTACAAGTTATTGTTACCATGTATTGTTTTTCTATAGCATCATTGTCGTGTTTGGTCTTTTCTAGGTTTTTGTTTCTTTTGCTTCTAAACTTCTGTTCCTGTTTATGGGAGGCAGCATCAAAGTAGTGTGGAATCTTAACTCTGTTTCTGCCCAAGTGCTGCCTGTACTATCAACGTTATGTTTAAAGATTGGTGTGACTTGGTCTGGTACATTCCATTTCTGATATGAGAAGACAATTCACAAATATAGGAAGACAGTGGAAATTAGGGAATTGCTTCTTGGTACATGAGTCTTCTATCCTTGACTTGTGTGTGCTTGCACACTTGATGTGTTGTACTACGACACTCAGTATGTGTCCATGTATATAAATTTACATTCTCATGTTTAGCAATGCTTCTTACAGGTGTATTCATGGGGCAGTAATGTCTCTGGCCAGCTTGGTCACTTGAACTCCCCAACAACAGTCCCTCGTCTTGCAAAGGTACTTTTGTTCCTGTGTTTTTCTTTTTTTGGTTTAGGGTCACTTCTTATACCAGTGAGTGCAATGTAATTTCTAAGAACGATCTGTTTATGGATCTGTGGGCTATATAGTAATAGAGCCCTTGATTTCTTTGGCTTATACTTGTGAAAATCTACCCAAGAAATCCTTTACACAGACTTCCACTGGTTTTTGACCACAGTGAAGTTCTAAAACTGAGAAATGTGACTGGTTGTATCTTCTTATCAAATTTCACTTTTACCTTATTTTGGTACAGTGCTGTAACTTTTAAATACTTTGGAACTGTTTATATAGATTTCACCGTTAAATGTAGAGGGGAGAATAGTGTCCCAACCTAGTTCAAGCTCACTCATTTAAAAATAAAACTGATTTATAATTGAAAGGCAAAAAAATCACCCATTAGAAAGGAAACTGAAAAAAAGATAATTTTCAGAATGCGTGCAAGGAGTTTATTTGTTAAGAGACACTGAAGTTGAAAAATGACCAGTTATTGCAATACTTTTCTTGGCAGGTGTATTATATACATGTGTGACCAGAAGAGTTAAGTACTCTTCTCTCTTTCCAGCCTTGGGTGATGATTCCTAATGTCTTCCTTCCTCCTGAATTTCAGGTGTGCGGTGATGGTGTTTGGAGTACAGCAGCGGGACTAGATTATTCCCTCTTCTTAGCAGATGAGAAAGACTTCCAACCTGGATTATATTACAGTGGCCAGGAGACAATAGAAAATAATTTGAATGAAAATAGCTGTACTAAGAGTCCAGTTTTATTACTAGCCTGTAGTAAGGTGAGTGTTATTTCCATGAAGTTAGTACAAATCCTACTGATGCTCTTTGGAAGTAGCACAATGCTGGTGGTTCAACTAGCTTTAAGGCTGTCAAGTCACATACCTGGTTCATAGCAATCAAATCAGGAGCATAGTGTATGCAGGGCAGAGAGGAGACCTAATTAGTATGTTCTCTTCTCTCCCTGTTTCTTGGTATTCCCTTCTGTTTGAGGGACAAGGAGGTGTTTCCAGTGTGTTTAATCCATTTCCTTCCATGTCCATGCCCGTGCACACAGACATACACACTTGTATTCGTTCTGTAAGACTGTTGTTAGCCATTCTCTTCTCTTTTAGGGTGACTAGTAGACTCTGGTGTGTCAGAATTGGCCTGTGAGTTGCTTGTTGAACAACTTTGGCTCAGTGTTTCCAAGGAATCTTCTATATGGCAACCAAGGAAATAGAAGTGGAGCTCAAACTCTGAATTACTCTGTGATATTGCATGTGAACCAAAATTAGTGAGGAGCCACAGTCAGCATTAGTGCTGACCTTATGGAAGAATTTTGCTTTGAACTACTGTGGAAAGCAAATACCTACTGCTAGTAATATTGCAGTATCAATAAACTGGACTCTTATCAATAAATTGACATATTCCAGGTCCAGAAAGGACTACAGTTCAGAGCACAGTCATAACTAATAAAGCCTTCTTATTCTCTCTTTGTATTTAATGGGAGAAACAGTTGATACAATGATGCTATTTAATATCAACATTGTTGATATAAGCATACTGCGGTTCTGAAAGTGACTGAACTTAAGGTCACTACCTCTTAAACATGGAAAGGTTGCATGAGTCACCTTAAAAGATCGTCTATTTATTGTCTTTTAGGCTCTGTCAGAGTCAGGAAAATGAACAGCAATGACTATAAATGTTTCTTCAACTTTTGTCATTCTTGTATTAAGCCAGTTTTGAATGGGTTGTTTGTCACTGAAGGTAATTAATACTTACTATCACTTAGTGCTCCTAAAAATATGCTTTATTTTGCTTCATTTTAATATTACTCTATTTTTAAATTGGAGTGTGAAAAGAAAAATATTAAAGTGGCTGGTTTTTCTTTTCTCCTTTTCGCCTTTCAGATAGGGTACATAAGCAATGTGATAGCTGGTGGTGACAACTGTTTGGTCTTAGTAGACAAGAATGTAATGGGATATATTGCCAGTTTGCACGAGTTGGCTTCTACTGAGAGAAGGTTTTATTTCAAACTGAGTGAGATCAAATCTCAGGTTCTTAGACCTCTTTTAGGTTTAGGTAAGACCTTCCTTTTTAATATTTTCTTTGATATTGTTTACCCTATGTTCCACAACAAATTTATTTTATGCAAAATTTAAAAGTAATGACATATTTTTATATATTTATATTTTAATAGAAATTATATATTTATAAATTATATATTTTTAATATAATGCTGAGGTCTTGCTCTTCTCCCCTGTTTGGATGAACGGGTGAAATACAGCTGCATTTTGACATGAGCATTCTGTTGTTAGTTTTTGCCCTTTCCTGAAATTTCACCTGAAATAACTTAATTATTGTACCTGTATTTAGTCTAAAATCATTGCATTTCTGATTCTGGATAATGTAGCCATGAGGTGAAAGTGCTGATAAAGCATCTAAACAGCACCCCGTGGTAACTCTCTCTGTGAATGGGTGCTGCTCTTTGGTAAGGTAAGCTAAATTGCTTTCTGGTCTGTTACAGATAACTTGGGCAGTGCAAATACAATCCAGTTGTTGCAGGAAATGGCAAGCAGGTTCAGCAAGCTGTGCTATCTCATTGGTCAACATGGAGCTTCTTTAAGTAGCTTTCTTCATGGTGTGAAAGAAGCCAGGAGCTTGGCCATCCTGAAGCATTCCAGTCTCTTTTTGGATAGTTACACTGAGCAAGTATCCAATTCCTTCTCATCTTGAGTCTCTGCAGTCTTAATCTACTGACCACAACAAGCCCTGAGTTAAGGGAAAGTAGGTCATAAGGAAAGCTACACAAGTAACTGTTGTGCAGATTGTATTGTTGCAATTTAAAATGTGTAGAGAGTTCCACAGAGGAATTGATTTGTAGTGAGATGTGTATTTCAAAGTCTTCCCCAGTGGAGCACACAGGACAGCATCAGTTTCCCTCGTGTACAACTCTGCATACAAACTCTTCTTTGGTTGCTGCCTGGAAGCCTAAATGTTGATTACTTCCAAAGGATATTGTAATATCATGTGCTAGAGCTGCCATGGCTAGGCTGCTAAGTAAAGCTACCTTTGGGGGTTTACTGTGGTTACTAAAGGCTTTTTCAATAGTCATTAACTAAAAATTGTCTTCCAGAAGAACAATTCTTCTGTCCTCATACTTGCTAAATAGCACTGCACCTTTCACCCAAAAGCTGGAGCTGCTTTAGTGCTCAGAACTAAGTCTGAATTATCCTGGTTATTGTTTTCATTGTCTTAATGCTTTTGGGAGAGGAGGTCTATGCAGTCACACTGTTTCCTGTCTTTCCCCTCGGTAACCTCTGTAGTTCCTGGATAATTTCATCTAAATGTAGCAGGAGTTTTATCGTACATAATAACTACGGGCTTTTGTGAGAAATATTGCTTGACAGTTTAAATATGTCCTATCTGAATGTAGTCTTGGTTACCAGACATTCTGAAAATTTCTAAGGAAACAAAGTTTCAAGATCATCAACTTCAGTTGTTACACAGTAGCATTTTGAATAGGCAACTAGTTGCACTTTTTTCCCAACACAAGCACAACAAATAACACTTTACTGGGTTTGTGATGAACTTATGCTGTATGACCCTAAAAGAAACTTTCTTCTGTGTTTATCACAGGGGTTGTTCATAACTGTAAATGTATTTTCTCCTTTTTTTACTTTGTCTTTGATTTGAATTTTTCTTGTAACCTGGATTTCCAAAATTGGTTTCCATTACTCAGAATAGAAGGGTTTAATTCCTTCTTCCTCAGTGTCAAAGACTGAAATACCTAATTTCTGTTCTCATTATTACTGCTTGTCTTCTGCTCTCCCCCTTTACTTCCTGTTGCTTGCACGTTTTTCTGTGCATGCCATCAGAACCTCACCATAGTGCCATGAGCATCTTTCACAGATCAGTTAGGCTACATAAGCATTATCTGTTAAATGGGCTAAGCAGAGACCTCTTTCCTTGGAGAAAGGTGTTTTTTAAAAATGGTGCAGGGAAGAAGTCATAAGTGGAATGTTGAGTACCAGAAAAAGAGAAAATTCCCATCTTGAAATTTCCATCTTGGCTGTAATTAGAAGCTAGCAGTATTAAATTGTTGAAACAGATGGTCTATCCTATAGATGTCCAAATCTGGGAGAAACAAAAATAAAATTAAAGCAAGCCCTCTGCATGGTGCTAATGGCAGCAGAAGTGTGGAACAGTGATGTGTGTTCTGTGTTCCATGTTGAAGGTGAATGCCAAGTGTTCGGCAACATTGAGTGTTTCTCAAGTACTAGATAACTTACGTAGTTACATAAAGATATACATGTATACATAAAAGATATTACAGATCTCATTATAAACTGTTGGAAATTACAACAGCTGCTACTTTCAGGGATGTTTTGATTTTTGTAACTGAAAAGCTTTTTCTTTCCTATATTAGGTATTGTACTTCAGTAACAAACTTCCTCGTAATGGGAGGATTTATGCTCCTTGCAAAGCCAGCAATGTAAGCAAACCTTTACCACTTTCTGGAGTTTTTGGTCAACTAGCAAAGAACTGTAAACAATGGAGTGTGTATGTGTGTAGTAATGAGCATGAAGAACTCAGTGTGCTTGAGTACACTAATTCCTTTCCCATCAGATGAAGAGAAAGTTACCTCCACTGTGATAAAAATTTAGGTTAAAATGCTGCTGACTGCGTTCAGTTACTTTATCTTGAAGATGGAGAAAGGAGAAAAAAAGCATAAGTGACTGCAAATTCCGTCAAAGAAATGTAAATGGAGTTCAGATAATGATTTTTTGAAAGCTTAGTTTTGAGGTTAAATGTTCATCATTACTTAGTGTTTGCTAGTGTTTATTTCAATGTTCCTGTCAAAAAAATAGAGAACAGGAATTAGCTAGAGTAGGTAATGTGAATTCACTTTCATTTGAATTCTTTATGTTTATGGAAGTGCTTTAAAATTATGGAAAAATAACATTTCTGCATGTGTGTCTTCTCTGCCTCTCAAGACTGCCATACTCTATTTCATGCATTAATGCTTGTAAATGTGAGGAAGGAATTGTACTTTAAGGCCTGAGATAGTATATTTGAGGTTTCTATATCATATCTATATCAAAAGTAAAGCTTTTTTCTCATTTAAATAGCATTTTTGTCTAGGAAACAAAGTAATGACACTGGATCTTTCACTTTAGTGCTGTGAATAAAGTGTTGCACTGAGGATAGTTTTTAACTAGTCTGTGGAACTGCTACCTTTCCTTCCTAAATTCTGTAATCTGGGAGTAATTGTTAGTGTTTATGAGACACTTTGAATGCAGAGTAAATGATGGTATTGAAAGTTCTTAGAAACACAGGTACCTCATAAAAAGAACCTTCTGCACCTGAGGACCAGTGCCAAAGTCTAAATACTAAATCCCACTGCAGAGAGGCACTGAGAGTCTTCTTGCATCCGTCAAGATTTTTAGGTTGACTTAAAGGAAATCTTAATTTAAGTATAAACTTGTTTATAGTTCATATTGAAACCACTCATAGTGAATTCATCACATCAGTCGTCACTCTCAGGTGTCACAGCTTCTCCTGCTGCAACCAGAGTCTCATTAGGAGAATAACACTTCAGGGAGATGTCTTACAAGTTTTGTCCTGTTCCTTGCAAAGGCAAGTCAAGGATGTCTTTGATAATGATAAATTTCCCCCCACTCCCTTCCTGAGGGTTGACTGTCTTAAGTCAATGGTAATGGTGTCAGCCTGTCTTTCGTGGATGTTCTGCAATATGTAGTCCCAACTTTAAAAGTGCCAGCTTCAATGGGAAGTCTCCAGAGCTGACAGGTTTTTCAGCATGTCCTCTGAAAGAGTAGACAAGCTGTACTCAATTTTATGAATCTGTTATTATTTGATGCTTTTCTACGGAGAAACCTCCATGGGAGATCTCAAAGCACTTTAAAAAAGGCAAGCCAGACTCGGGGTGAAATTAAAATTAGGAAATACGGTCTTCTCTCAAGAAGACTTTATTCCTAAGGCTTGTTCAACAGTGGAGTTCTTAAATATCATTAGCAGACCTAACAAGGTACATTATTTTGATGTGTGAAATGGCATCTCGTGAATCACATAGCGTTCTTAGGAGCCTTGCTGTGCACATCTGATCTGTTTTGCTGTCTCTGGGGGCCTGCTCTCTCAGCCTCACCTGATTCTTGCAGCTTGTGGTTTAAATGCTTCACAGCTGGATGTGTTTTAATACACCTGTCATATGTGCCAGCGCCTGTGTGCACACAGATATGGTGAAGGAGAGGGAAAAGTAGGTTTGTTTTCCTTTTAATGAAGAAACCCTGGTTTTGTGAGCTAATGCATTGTCTTCAGAATCATTTCCCTCTTCTTCTCTGAACTAGATTAGTTCTCCCTCTTGGAAATCAGACTGAGGATTGAACAGATTTCCTGCCTTTCTTTGAGGTAGGATGTAATTTTTGTAGTTAGGGGAAGAATTGGTCAGTGGCCTTGACAGCAGGGGTGGGGAAGAAGTTACTTCAATATATTTAGAGAAGTGCACTAGAGCAAAGTTAAGATTCTTTCAGGCCTTCTTGTGCGAATCAAGTGTTAGAAACTTTCTGCTCTAACAGTAATGGGGAAGCCATGCCCCTGTTTGCTCTTTACTAAGCAAGTGTTAAAGGGGAGAAAGGCAATTGGGTACAGCCCAAGTTGGGCAACGTAGTCAACTTTCTTCAACCAGTTTAATGACTGAGCATATGAAATTAAGAAACAAGTCTCTTGTTGCAGTTATTAACTTCATGTCTTTACTGCTGTACTTCCTCAGACTGCATTGTGAATAGATTAGTAAGCAGCATGGATTTACCTCTATAATTTTGATTGGTTTATGATAATCCAAAAAGGGGCATTCTGAGCTCATTCATATTTACATGAAGCATCACTAATGTCTCGCTGTCTTCTTTCTTCTCTCCTCCGTTTCCCAATGATCCCATCACTTAGAGACTTCTTGAGTAAAAACCACGAGCTATTACAGAAACTTTCTGAAAAAAATGAGGAAAGCCTCCAACTGCTGGAAGTTTTGAATGCTCTGTTTTTCATGCCATTTGGACGACTTCATAATTATGCCAGAACTTTGCTAAAGCTTGCCACATGTTTTGAAGTGGTAAGATTGCTTTGTTATCTACAGTTCAATAAATACACAAGTGAAACTCATGGCTTGGAAGTAACTGTGTGAAGCAAATGCCAGGTAATTAGAAATAGCTTAGTCCTCAGAGGAGCTACCTCAGACTTGTATTTGCTGCAGGGAAGATCTTGTACATTTGTTTGCACAGTCTTGCACCACACCTGCACAGATCACATGAGGGGTAGAAACTTGTTACCCTGCCAGAGCTTGTTTGTGTGCCTGAATATTTAATTGCAAATATATTGTTTTGATGTTTGCCCGGTGCTTTTCAGTTTCATCTGGCAGCATTGCTGTATTACATGGTTGTAATACTCTACTACAAATACTACATATATATTAGGTAGACTATTACCACCCATTTAGTATGTAATTGCTTTGTTTGGAAATAAAAGATGACTAAACAGGAGCGGTAACTACTTGTACGTTTAGCCCAATGTAGTAATTTAAAATATTCTCCTGCAATTATTAGAACTATTAATGCTACAGCTTGTTAAGCTGCAAGAAGGTAGATCATGTAATTGTGTATTAACCATTCTATTTGTAACATTCATGGAACTTCTTGTGATTTTTAAAAACTTATAGCACACCAACAGAACACGTGCCACAAAATAATTCAGTCTCCTCTGTTTATTAACCAGACCAACTGTGATGTATTTAGTGCTGATTTAATAAAATGAGCTGTTGTATTGCAGCTTGGTCAGTATTGTTGGTACAGCTGTTCAGAAACACTCTCAGGTTTGTCTTACCTTGTGCCCTACAGGCATCTCCAGAATACCAGAAGCTGCAGGATTGTAGTTCGTGTTACGAGAGCCTTGCTGTCCAACTTAGTAGAAAAATAAAAGAAGCAGAATACACACTTGGCTTCTGGAAGACCTTTCCTGGGAAAATGACGGTATAATGACAATTGTCAGTCCATTAGCATCTTGAATTTCTATTACTGATGCTGCCATCCCAGTTGCACTTCTCAGTTTTCTAATTGGTGTTGCTGTAGTACTCTTTAGAAATGAAGAGTTGGGCCTTTACTCTGAAAGACAAACAGCACTGACCTTAAGTCACAGTCAGTGAGAAGTAAGATTCTGTAATTTTGTTTTTCACTCTTCCTGTAGGATTCCTTGCGGAAGCCGGAGCGTCGTTTAATCTGTGAAAGCAGCAACCGGGGTTTGTCTCTGCAGCACGCTGGAAGATTCTCTGTAAACTGGTTTATCCTCTTTAATGATGCTTTGGTACATGCTCAGGTAAGATAGCTTGTATCCAAGGAACAAAACCTTTTCTCTGCTTCAAACAACATGATACATTTTTCATATAGTGAAGTTTTTGCACTGTAAAAATAAATCTGAAATTATGTACTTTTTTAACATTTGATTGCCATTGCTGTGGCTGGCATGGTTTCTGCTTGCTATTTCTTGGACCCAGGGGATAGAAAGAGCCAGTAATGCTTAGCTTTTCCTACTCCTCAAGGAAAGGAAAAAAAACATTCAGAACAAGTGTGGGGCAGGGCTAATGCATCAATACCTAATGAAATGTCCCTTCTCTTTTCCTGCAGTTCTCAACCCACCATATTTTTCCCTTGTCCACACTGTGGGTAGAAGCTCTTTCCGAAGAAACTGGTAATGTGTGAGTATTCTCATTTGTGATGCTGAAGTAGTCATATATTCTTGGGAGAGAAGATGAGCATTTTATAACCAATTATTGTGAACTAGGACTGGAATACTGTGATTGCAGTCATCTCTACCCTTTTTTCTTGTTTCAGAAAATGTATTTCTATGTCTTAAAAAAAAGTTGTATAAACATCAGAAAGAAGAAGGGAGTTGAGAGGGAAGAGAGTATTCTTTCCTGCTGCTTCTTTTTTCTGCTGACTTAAAGGGAGTGCTAGCTGGGGAAGGGGAGAGAAGATACAGTACTGATACTCTAAAAAACCTTGCTTTTTCAGGATGGAATTTCACAGATTAAAATACTTTCCCCCCATGTAGGAACGGATTGAAGATTACAACACCAGAAGAACAGTTTGTTCTTGTTTCTTCAACACCACAGGAGAAGGTGGGCATATCTACAAATTTGACACAGCTTCAGTGATATGAATGACGTTTTCTCCCCTACTGTGAAACCAAACTGGGAGAAGGATTGCCTAAGTATTCCCCACGAATGAAGTCTTCCTGCAGCTTGGTGTGCACAGTGCCTGGCTGTAGCAGTGCTCCCGTGCTCAGCACTGCATTGAACTGGGCAAGGAGATGATGGTGTTTGCTGTAAGGGTGAGATTCACTGCAAAGACAGGCATTAGCTAAATTCTGTGATGAACCACTTTCTGTTTCAGACCAAGTGGCTGAGGGCAATAAGCCAAGCAGTGGATCAGGCCCTCAGAGGAACTTCTGACATAATTCTATATGGAGCTGGTGGGAATGTGCCAAGACAAGAACCTCCTATTTCTCGCAGTGCCAAATACACCTTCTATAAGGACCCTCGATTTAAGGATGCTGTTTATGATGGAAGGTGGCTTTCGGGAAAACCCCATGGCAGGTAAAAGCATGAATGTTAACAGTTGAAAACAAAATGAGCAGGTTGCTATATCAATAAGTAGGCTCACTCACAGAAGTTACTTGGGAAGTGACCTGATTATCTTATACGCTTGCCTGGCTTTGTATTTTTTTCCAGAGGGATCATAAAGTGGGCAGATGGGAGAATGTACTCTGGGACTTTCCGGACCGGGCTGGAGGATGGGTAAGATCCTCTCACTACTTGTGGAGCCAGAGGGCAAAAAATATTTTTTGTTGTAATTAAAGGTTTTGCAGTGAATCTTACTGACTCAGGGTTATGTACATTAATGTTGATATACAGATAATCTCTCATTTTTCCGGAGGTATGCTAGTTGTCTTCACAAAAGACTGCAGTTGCCAATGATTAAAAACTTGCTCTTTCATAAAAACTGAAACTAATTGGGGTAATCAGCTGTAGGGTGGAGGAAGGAGAGTGTAAAGCAGCTGAGAAAGAATGGGGGGGTGGGTGTCCTCTTGTAGGCAGAGGAAGCCAGTTGAAAAGTCTGCAGTCAGCTTTCTTCTGCGTAGGTAACTATTAATGTCTTGTGTTGCAATGCTCTTGCACAATTCTGGTATTGTTTATTTTATCCTTTCAGAAAATTCAATGCCTTTCATACAACGTAGCATTGCATCTTCTCTCATGTTTTCTTTGCTGTATTTCTGGTAGAGTAAGGGCTTAATAATTCAACAAAGAACCAAATCTCGATTTCAGGGTTTGGGTAATGAAAATAAAACTAATGAGAGTATGTGATCCTGATGATGAAGATAACTAGTACAGAGGAGACTGAAAATAGGATGAACGGAAGTTCTAGCCATTATCATGTTATGTGGTTAAACAAATAAGACCACTTGAAAGTAACTTAGTTTATTACACAGCTTTGAATTGATCTGTGGATTTCATTGCTGAAAATCTGCTTAGAGCACTGGTGAGGCTGAGAGGTTAACTTACTTCCAAAGGCATTTTTATATGCATCTTGTGAGCAGACATGTCTGTACTGGGCAGGATAAAAATGTCAGGAGTCCTGTTGGCTTCCAGATGAATTTTTGAAGTATTGAGTTGGAGGAGAAAATGAGATGTGGTCTGACTGCAGACAGCTTTTTAAAATTCCTCTTTGCTACTGATATAATGTCAAACTATAAAACCAATTTAGAGCTTTGGTCATTTGTAACTAAGTGTAAGTAATCCTGCTGATTTTAGGGTTGTTGGAGATGGAAATATTGCAAACAAATCCTGACCGGAAATGCATGTATTGGTATTTAGCTGTAATTGCTGAAATTATCAAATGCATATACTTGTATTTCAGTGTGCACGTTATAGTCTCAACACTTAACAGTAATGTGTTATTGGGGTAGACATGCTCTCAGGAGAACCTTCCTAACTTCATTTAATCTCCTCAGGAGATTAAAAGCAATAAATGTGTCTCATTTTTTGGGGGGCATATTGAAATTCTGAATAATTCCTTGCCACTCACCACTCAGCATAATTGGAAGCTAGCATCCTTTTAAAAAATATTTTCTGTAGCAATATATGTTCTCATCTCTCCCTGGAATAAGGGTGTGCTTGAATTATCAAGACCCAAAGAAAACAATAAAGGTAGAAGCAGGCTTAGGACCAGAGAAGACTGAGAAAAATGCTGCAGTGTGGTGGAGAGGGGTATATTTACAACATGCCATAATCAAACAGGAGAAAAGCAGTGTGGACTAAATTGACCTAGTGATGCTGGAACACTCACTTTCTCTTAGAAAAATAATCTGTAACTGCTGTAGTTGGAGATGCACTAAGAATGAAGTAGAGCATTGTGATTTTAGAATGGGTCTGTGATATGTATCTGCTCTGTTTTTCATGAGGTTTTATTGGCATTACAGCTGCTTGTGTTCCATTTCTGTGCACTGGCAGGTATGGTGAATACAGAGTGCCAAACAAAGCACTGAATAAGGATGACCATTACGTGGGGTACTGGAAGGAAGGCAAAATGTGTGGGCATGGAGTCTACAGGTAACATGTGGCACTTGTTGCTGTCATTGCAGAAGGGAGAGCAGAGCTAATGCTGCTTACCAAGCCTCTGTGCAGCTTTGTGACATTTCAGACTTGTGGATGTGGTTAGCTTGGCTTATTTTCTGCTTTGCTTTTGGTAGATTGCTCACGCTGCAGACTGGTGCAGTGGTCTGTTATTAATGTCTGTTCTAATGTTGCTGCCACCTGCCAGTAATACAGAATTCTTTCTTCTGAGAGAGAAATATATCAGCTAATGGCCCTGCTCGTTGTGGAGAGAGGGGGTTTAAAACAACAAAGCATCAAAAGACTTGTATTAAAGGATTGCTTTTATTCCAAACATATTTTAACTCTAGTTCCTGCTTGGTATGGTTGTAATGCAATTCCTAGAAGGAAAATGAGAGGATTGATCTGTTCTGGGGAAAGGTGGAGGAGGGGGGAAGTACCCAATAAAAAAACCAATCCAAAGCCCCCAAACCAGCCCCCCAGCAGAACCTTAGATTCTTTTGCTGTTGTTGTTACAGCTATGCTACGGGTGAGGTGTATGAAGGGTGTTTTCAGGATAACATGCGTCATGGGCATGGGCTGCTACGCAGTGGGAAGCTGACCTCTTCCTCTCCCAGTATGTTCATTGGCCAGTGGATAATGGACAAGAAGAGTGGTTATGGAGTATTTGATGATATCACAAGGTAATGCTTCCAGAAATCCTTAAAACTCCAGTATGACATGCAATTGCGAAGAGTAGGAAAGGACTTGATTTGTCAGTACCAGTAATAGTGCAAGTCTCTTTCTTCTTTATTGCTAGGCTTTGTGGGTTGATGATCTGAAAAACTCAGTCTAGAGACTGTTTTTTTGGTGTTGTTTCTGGAATAAATGTGTTGGGGTTTGCTTTGGGTTTTTTTCTGTCTTCCTTTTCTATCATACTCCTGCCTGAAAACAAGCTCTGAATGGGATGTCTTATTGAGGTATCATGTTGTGTGTGTGCTGAAAGTTTTATGAATGTCATGTGAGGAGTATTCTTTCATCTCAGGCCTCTGAGACTGGGTTTTCAGTGGTGGATATACAGGACTCAGTAAATTTCAGCTCATGCTCAGGTTTTCCATTTACTTACTCTGTCAGTGCAATGGAGGGAAGATGCTTTCTCTCAGGGCAGAGCACTAAAATTACCATCTCAGAAAGAGAATTGCACTACACATGTACATTAAATGAACACTGAGCACAGATATATATGGTCTGCTTTTCAGTGACCAGTTCTTTTTTTTTTTTTTTTCTGAAAAGAGCTTTTGATGAGAGCCCAAGGAACTGTTTTTGGTTCAACTGAACTGAAAGCCCCATTCAAAAGCAGAGTAGACAAAATCTGTAGAGTGAAAGGGGGTTGTTTTTGTGAAACAGAGCTATTGTAATATGTCTAGGTATTTCCTGATGGCAGTTTTGCATCTAGTCTTGCTCAGTGCTGGTGGTTGTTCTTATACTGTAGTGTCACGATGCCTCTACATACTTTCTTTAGTCATTTATTTACCTAGGACAAACTAAAGAGAGTCCAGCTTTTCTTGCAGATCCTCTCACCTCCAGAATCTGTAAATGCAGTGGCAGTTCATGATGAAGGAGTGTGGCATTTGCTTTCTGCTCCAGAATTACTCAAATATGAATGAGCTGCCCCCATGTAGTTTTCTTTCTGGTCTCAAGGAAGGATGTGTGCATATGTTTGTGGCCTAAGGATTAATTTTCTGCAGTTATTCTTCAACCCAGACAACTAAGAAATAGCTGCAGACACTTTATTACCTGTTGTTATTGTTGCAAACCAATTATTTGAGCAAGTGGGGCTTCCAGTTTCCATCCTGGTAACTGAGCGTGCAGCATCTCTCTCTTCAAGGAGCCTTCACCCAACTGAGGCCCCTGTAGTTGGTGTGAGGAATTGGAACAGCATCCTGCTCCTTATGGTTCCAACTGGGAGAGACCTCTGAATTTAGTTTAATGGCTGGGCTTACTCTCTTTACTATAAACACAGTTTTTCCTGTGTACTAGAATGAAAATGCTTGGTAATAAGCAGGGTTGTATTAAGTCAGTCAGTAGTTTCCTTCTAAAAGCAAACAAAGAAGGCCTTGACAAGTTAATTTTTTGTTGCTTGGTGAAAACATCATGTTCTCTTTCAGAACAACTGTAAAAATAGATTTTTTTCAAAATATTTGGAACTTGCACTGATTTTCAAAGACTCTAACCTGACTTCTGTGGACTTACATGCACAAAAAAGTCTGGAAGAGGCTGGTGTTTATTTGTGAGCAATCTTTAATTGTCTAATCAATTTTTTTGATATCATGACCTATGTTAGGCTGTTATACAGAAACTTGCTACAACATGATCTGTTTCCTTACAATTTCTGCACTCTAATATTTCAAAAATGTCATGTATGACTTTCTAGGTCTTCCTCTTATTCCCCAAGTAGAACAACTCGGTTTCTTTTCTTTATTTTCCTCTCAATGAGAGTCATCTGACTTCAGGTAAAAGAAATAAAAAACTTTAGCAAAACGAAAGTCTAAAATGAACTTCATGCATCTTTTCTAAATAACTGTAAAATACATCAGATAGATGCATGATGAAGCTTAAGATCACCTTTCCCATGCAACTGAAATCTTAGGTAAAGCTGATCAAAGCAGCTAAAAATTTTCCCTGTTTTAGATGTGTTGGAGCTCCTGCTCAGGTTCCTTGGGGTATGAATTTGGCTTAACAGGGCTTCAGTATTGTTTCAGGTCATCAGGAACACCTTGCATGGATATGGCCAGTTTGAAATGTGAACTTGGAAAGGAAGTTCACTGTAATTATTTCTATCAAAAAACATCTGTATTTCCATGGAGCTGGTAAAACTAGATTGACAGACCCAAAGCAAGTGCTGTATGACTCTCTCCTAATGGTTTCTGTAATGGTCAACTATGGCAGTAAAGCCAAAGAGAGAATATAAATGTACTCTTAGACTGTATTCTTTGTACTTCATTTTTCTTCAGAGGAGAAAAGTACATGGGAATGTGGCAAGATGATGTTTGCCAAGGCAATGGTGTTGTGGTTACTCAGTTTGGACTGTATTATGAGGGAGCCTTCAGCACCAACAAAATGATGGTGAGTTGGACACCAGACCCTGGGCTATAGTGACTTGTCCCCCAAGTGTGGCAGCTTTATGGGACAGATGAGAGTGTGTTAGGTTGTGTAAACTTTCTGTTCTTCTAACCTTCTGTTGTCCAGGCTTTTAAAACTGTCTTTAAAACCATCCCTGTTTTACATAGGACTACATCAGAAACTGCTTAAAAGATTATTATTTGCTAAGAATTAGTAAGAGGTTTTTCAGTGTATCTTTAGATCTGCAGTCTGGCCTTCTGTTATAATTACTCCTTTGTGTTCTTTATGATTCTTTTTGTAGGGGACTGGAATTCTGCTTTCTGAGGACGATACAGTCTATGAGGGGGAATTTTCAGATAACTGGACTCTGAGTGGAAAGGTTGGTATTTGAGTTGTCACTTGTAAACTGTTACTGTCTAAAAAAAAAAAAAATTGCTTTCCTTGTAATTTCTTTCCCAGTGGATTTTAGTTAAATTTTTATCGTCTTCTCTCAAGGGAACACTGACTTTGCCAAATGGAGATTATATTGAAGGTCTCTTCAGTGGAGAGTGGGGATCTGGGATAAAAATCACAGGAACCTACTTCAAACCTACTTTGTATGAGAATGAGAAGGACAAACCTAAAGCACTGTGAGTGTTGAACAAGAAATAATTTCTCATGTTGGTTCAGTAATACTTAGGAACAGAACTATTGTCTCCTTTCAAAGGCTAGTTAAAAATATTTCTTCCAAAGAAACAAGTTTTGAAAACAGTGCATAAGAAAATAGTAGAAAATTGCTCAGTTGCAGAAGAGCCTTGGCAAAGATCACTTTGAAAAGTATCCATAGAACACTCTGTGTAGCAGATGCGTGAGGTCAATTTGCTTAATTATTTCTGGGGAAATAATTAATATAATTGGGTAGAAGAAATCTAATTTAAAGAGTTGTTGGTGAGATGTCAGTATTTGGTAGCACTATATACTGGTTTATTAATTGCTGTATGGGATTCAGTATCTTTGAAGCACACTCTCAAATTTCAGATTAAAATGGGAAACACAGCTCTAATGTTTTCACGTCGATTACTTCTCAGGGTGCTTCCTGAAGCTTTCACTGGTAATTTCTTTTGACAGTGCTGACACCTACAACAGCATGTGAGTTAAGCAGGCCTCCCTGCTGAACTGAACACTTGCAACTTTAGCAGCTGTCTGCTTTTTACCCCAGTAGGGAGTCTATGAATAAATGTATGTACATATTTGTGAGGATTGCTTGTGAAATAAGGGTTTCATCTACCCTTTTCAGACTCTCTTGAAGCTGAAAATCTTCTGGTATAATTGTGAAAAGGCTTTGAGCCTACTTTTTCTGCTTTGTGAAACTGGAAGCATGGGGAAATCCAGTGTTGCTAGTTCTCACCTCAAATGTGGTAGAGGAAATCTTAATGAAAGGTCTGACAATTTCTGACACTTGATTTAAATCAAGATAGAACTGTTAACCCTGACAGCATTTGTTTGTTTACAAAAGCTTTTCAAAGTCCTAAATTTCATCATATGTCTGAGATATCTTTGTATATATGGGGAGAACAGCTCTTGGTTTTCTTATAGCTATATAGAGATCCTTGAGCATTGTCTGTCAGTGAAAAGGTGCCTGAGCTGGTTTTACTCCCTACCAGCATGTCCCTAAGGAGTCATGTAACATGGTGTGTAGATGCTGCTTTAGGGTTAGAAACTGTGTATCCATCCTTGGTATTTCTTTGGGTAGCTCTGCTACTTGTGCATTCCAGGATAGTGAGATATTTGGCACATATTTGTACCATCTCCTTGCTACGTGAATGTGTCCCGAAGTTTCTGAATGAATACCAGTGGTGAAGATAAGCACCACTGCTTTCTTGTGTCTAACCAAACTGTTTCCTGGAAGGCCACAAGAAATAATAAAACTAATAAGGTTATGTCATAGTTTGAGACCTCCAAAATCCAGTTTCCGAGTCCAAGTCCCCCTCCCACATCTATGAACCACAGGTTCATAATTTTCTCACATGTAGGTATTTAAAACATTTTAATTTTGTAGCATTATAATATATTACATGGATGAATATATGTCGGTTAGCAAGGAAAAAAAATAAAGGATATATAAGGTTTGTAAGGGCTTATTATTTTTAAAGGTGTTAATGAAACAGTAGGCTCTAGGTTTATTCTTAATGATAAACTTGATTCACAGTAGAGTCTGTGAAGTACAGCAACTTTTGGTAATATAGTGTGAGATATTAGACTGACATTAGCCATGGGTGGTTGTAATAGCTGAATGTGTTTTCATTGCTATTTGATTTTAACAGACAAACTGGTCATTTTATTAGGCGAAAACTTGGGATCCTGGCAGTGTCTCCTGATGAGAAATGGAAGGCAGTATTTGAAGAATGCTGGAACCAGCTTGGTTGTGAGAGCCCTGGCCAGGGGGACAGGTGGAAGGCTTGGGACAACATTGCAGTGGCTCTGACCACTAACAGACGGCAGCACAAAGACAGGTTGGTCCCAGGAGAATGTAGTGAGCAAGACAAAACAGGGATGGAGAAAGAAACTGGAATCACACTCTAGTCTAGACTAGACACTCTGACTGTAAAGCTTTAGTTTAAACAACAACAGCAAATCCTAATGAAAATCATAACTCGTACTACTCTGCACTACAAACCCTTTCAGGGACATACTGGTGTTTAGAACTAGTTCAGTTATTAATGTTAGGGTTTTTTGCTGCTGTATGTCTCAGTCTGTGCAATGTCTTTGTCTTTTTAAACTGCAGCCCAGAATTATTGAGCCGCTCGCATACTCAGACACTGGAAAGTTTGGAGTTCATTCCACAACACATTGGTGCCTTCACCCTGGAAAAATATGAAAATATAAAAAAATATTTGATAAAGGTATGTGACTCAAATGCTCCCATAGTAAGACATGGTAAGACATGACATCAAGCTTACTTTATAGTAGCTTTCTTTAATTCCTTCCATATTTGCACTCCTGTAATCCATATATTTGTTCATGTTTGCCCATAATTTTTTGAAGTCCACAACTAAGACTAAAATCATTGAATAACTTATGGATGCTCTCCTAAAGTCAGTTTCTGTTCAGTTACTGTTTTCATTCTTACACATTGGATCCCAGCAAAGCATCTTGAAATACTTGCTAAGTACTGCATGTTAGTTTTAAGTGTATTGGACAGATGACTAGTCCAATAGCACAAGTTCTTGTACTGTCTTGACTCCTATGAGCTGTGTTCAGCTGCCATATTTTATAATGCAAATGGCAATTTGTTAAATATAGCTAATTTTTGAGATATTTTGTAATTTTTTTTCTTAAACTTGTCTACCATTGACCTATCTGACTGGCCAGTTAATATCCTTTATCTCAGGCTTGTGATACTCCTCTCCATCCATTGGGCAAGCTGGTGGAAACACTGGTAGCTGTGTACAGAATGACCTATGTTGGAGTAGGAGCCAATCGCCGATTGCTGCAGGAGGCTGTGAGAGAGATCAAGTCCTACCTCAAACGCATCTTCCAGCTCGTTAGGTAACGAGCCTCTAATTTTCAAGTCAGGCTACTGCTGAATTAACTAAAGATGTCTAGTGTACATGCACTCCCAAGTGTGCCAGCATTGTTACTTGGGTTTGGAGTTTGCTTCTTTTTCCTGAACCTTTTTAAGGAATCTTAAAAAAAAAATTTAAAATCTTCACCCCAGTGAAGATCCTACCTTGTCCTTCAAAATGTGCCTGTAAGAAGTTCATCTTGGTTATGGATTTGCAGTTCAGTGTCTGGATATTGATGCTGTGCAAAGACAGTGTTCAGAGGGTATAGAAGACTAGTGAGGATGGAGACTCCCACTGTATTCCATTAAGTTCTTATCAACATGGATCATTCAACATGGATGAATAATCTTCCTGTGAAGGACTTGCTTAGATTCTTGAGAACAATTACAGCTTTAATTGGGTCCTGCCAATCTGAAAGCAGAAATACTCTAAATTAGTATTAGAAGCCTTGTGATGTCAATGTAGGAAAGGTAACCTTGGCATTGGAAGAGTTTCTTCCAGGGAGATGGTACTGTCTGTTAGCTATGCTGTCTTAGCCCACCCTATATTATTTCTGCTGACTTTCTTCTCTCCAGTCTTGCTTTCTAATGCTGTGATATGTGGAATCTTCTTGAAATGAACTCAAAAATTGTTAAATGTCTTGCCTTTTAGGTTCTTGTTTCCTGATCTGCCAGAAGAGGGCAGCACCATTCCATTTGTGGAACTGCAGACAAAAGGAAGGCGATCATTTTGCAGTGGGAAATCCGATTCCAGATCAGAATCTCCTGAGCCAGGGTACATAAAGCAAAAAAAAAAAAAAAAATGAACAAAACAAACAAAAGCTAATAAAGGCTTTATTTTATTTCTGTTCCATTTTTTTTCTTGAGTGAGGGGAGAAAGATAAACACGTGATGGATATAAGCAGTGATTATTTTCCCTTTGGTTCTGATGACAGATTCTGATAAGCAGACTTCCATGTGATGTTTGTTATAAGCCTTTCATCCTTGTTCCATGCACTGGTTCTTTACTTAAACCTAAATTTGTTTTTATCTGTTAGGGGTAAGCAAGTTTTATTTAGGATAAGAGCACTGGGGGTAATTTGTAATCTCTTCTTAGCAGAGATACTATTTAATGGATTTGTATTTATTTTCTTACTCTTATTCCCCATAGAATAGGCTCATACTACATGAAAGATTTCTTCCAATGATTATCATTCCATTTTTATATATAATTAGGTTTTTACAATGTCTTCCTCTACAAACTACCTCTCTCTTTTTTTTTTCTTTCTGTTTTGTTATAGCTATGTGGTAACCAGTTTTGGCTTGCTGCTCCCTGTGCTACTGCCACGACTCTACCCTCCCCTGTTCATGTTGTATGCCTTAGACAACGAGCGTGAGGAAGATGTTTACTGGGAATGTGTTTTACGTTTAAACAAGCAAACTGATTTGGCTCTTCTCAGTTTTCTTGGGGTGCAAGCGTGAGTATGCTTCAAAAATGAAACACAACTAGAAAAGGATTATGGCATGTAATTAGATAAAGCAACTGAAACAGACCCCCTATTGTCTAAAGTATTTTCTTTGATTAAAATGCATCTAAACCTGTCTTCAAGCTAATTAGTGTAGCTGAGAAAGTGAATCAAAGCTTCCCTCTTCCAAAAAGGAGAGGTGGGAGGGATGAGAAGGGGGTAAAAAACTGGCATTGCTATTGCTACAGAACCAGAGACATTTTAGATTAGACTGTTTTCTGGCTACTTGTGCTAGATGTAGTTAATCCTGTAGGGAGGGCTGTTGTGTCTCAGAGAAGAACATGATGACTTCATTTTCATAAGCTGAAAAATGCTGTAAGACTGTGCTCTCTCAGTAGACTGTGTTGGGTTTCTTGCAGGAAGTTTTGGCCAGGAACTGTATCCATCCTTGGAGAGAGTAGAAAGGTATGTTCATTGGGCCTTGACTTTCAGTATGTTTTGCTTTTTTCAAGAAGCAGTCAAAGAATTTTTGACCAGGCTTTTTGCTTAAGAGATGCTGTCTTATCTTGTTTCCTTAATGTGTGTCTGCTCCTTAAATGCTACACTGGTGATTTAGCAGGGGTATTGGACTAGATGATGTCCAGGGGACCCTTCCAACCCCAACCATTCTGTGATTTCTTACAATAGCCATCAGTCTGGCTTTGTCACTTACTGCCTGATTTGGTAGTGAATTCTAATTCAGGAAGACATTGGCTTGATCTCCAATTATGAAAGTGTGAGAATAAAAGTGTAGCAAGAAAATTTTCAAGCTGCTTGATTAAGAAAGTTGTATAGTTACTCCTGCCTTCAATACACCTTTTCCCTCTTTATAACATTGGCTTGTGCAAAGTCTGTAGCATGGCTTTCATCAGAATAGTTGCTGCACATGGACAAGCTGATATTCCTTGGTAGAGATTATTACAAGTTTGGAATAATAACCAAAGCTGCTGCTGGACCCCACCCCTGAGAATATGGGTTCCCATCAAGAAAAGTCTCTTTTTTCCCAAATCATGAAGATTCACCTGAGAAAATAGGATGCAGACCTCCACTCAAACTTTAAAAGTTACAAAATCCAGCAATAACATGTTTCTTGAGTTACTTCAGATCTTCTGTATTTTCAGGTACTAGGCAAAATTCTTATCTGAACCCCACACACTTCTGACTGGCTTTTTTTGGGTTATAGAGTAGAGCCCCTCCACTGTGAAGTACTATGTGGCATGTGTCTTCTCTGAATGATGCAGTACATGCCCTCTGCAGCTGTGTTCCTTATTTGCTGGGTCATTCCTTCAGTTAAGCAGGATGTTTTCAGCCAGCACATCATGTTCTTCTCTATTTTGCCCTGTCCAGTTTCTGCACTTCTGTGGATTTCTCAAAGCCTTTTTGCATCCATTGCCTACCTGCTCCATTCAGAAGGACTTAAGCCAGTTGCATATTAAGAGCTAACATTTATATTTGTTCTTTTCTGTTTACTCCAAACCTGAGTCTTTGGTTATTGACTGCTATGATTTTTTCCAGGTTTCAGTCATTCTAGTCTTAGAGTTCCCTCTTGATTGTTAACCATTACAATTAGTGATTCTCAGTCTTGCTTGACCTGGAAAGTATTCAAAACCTGATTCTTGTAACATACCAAGGAATTCAGTACAGGCTTTTCTCTAGTTTTAATGAAACTCATACAAAATATAGGTAGGGATGACTGTAGCATCCAGGCACATTCCCCTTTCCTTGCACTGGAAAACTGACAAAAAAGTCCTTTATGCCAGTGTTACATGATAGTCTGCTTTTCTCATGCTGCTGAATAGGGGGGTTTCCAAACCTGCCTGATAAATCTTATGATTACACAGGTATCATCAAATACAAAAGATGCCTGCTTTGCCTCTGCAGTTGAATGTTTACAGCAAATCAGGTAATTCTCTGAAATTTGTCTTTTAGTGTTTTACTGTTCCTGCTATAGTGGTGTCTAGTTTATTTGACTGTGATCATTTACCTGTCACCTTTTTTTGTTCACCTTCATAAGAGAAGTCATGGAGAAGTTTTCCAGTTCCCACTAAAAATGCTAGGGAAGTGTTGCCTCAGAAATGTGACTGAAGGGTGTGTCCATGGGGCACCATTTAGAATCAAAGGCATAAGGATGTCTATCAAATACACGTGGGAATTTCTAAACAGCTGTGGTGAAATGACCTGTGCATGGGAAGCTTTTCTGTGCCTGTTAGCTATCCTGTTGTAAGAATTTAAGCAGAAATTAAAAAGACTTTAGAAAGGAATTTTCCCCCTTTTACCACTTTATTAAAACATCTTAAAACTGTGAAGACAGTCTCACTTGGAGTAGTGTGCCTTGGCGTGGTAATTATAGCCTGGGGTACTAAACAGCCTTGGCAGCCAGGGCTGTTGTGGTGTGAATGGTCTGACTTCTCTTCTTGGGTGGGGTAGGGCTGTGCTGGCTGGCAAACTGTCTTCCTAAAGTCAGATACAGATCTCTAACTTCTTATTGTTATCCTGTTTTGCTTCTGCTCTCCAAATAGTACCACATTTACCCCAGCTGACAAGTTGAAGGTGATCCAGCAGACTTTTGAAGAGATCTCCCAGAGTGTACTTGAGACCCTTCAGGAAGATTTTCTGTGGTCCATGGATGACTTATTTCCTGTTTTTCTCTACGTGGTGCTACGAGCCAGGTAGGCACTAAGGTTGGCATCAGTCATAAGCTGAGCATAAGCAGTATGAGTACTTTTACCTGTATTAAACACTCCTGCTGCTCGTCATAGGACTAGTTGCTAGCTTCTTAAAACTGGAAGTTTTCCAGTTTGACTGTTTGCTTTGGCCTGAAAAAATCTTGAACAGTTTACTGTGAGATGTCTGTGACTGAGGTTAGGGACGAGCATGGGTTTTTGCACAACAACATGTACAAGAAGTAAAAAAATTATAATGGTGTCTTTTGTTCAACTGTTCACTTTCCTACTCTCACATATGACAGGATAAGGAATTTGGGGTCTGAGGTGCACTTAATTGAAGACCTGATGGATCCCTATCTGCAGCATGGGGAGCAAGGCATCATGTTCACTACCTTGAAGGTATGAAAATTGTTCAGAGTTATTAAAGGCTTTCTTTGGAAATAATCAGCTTTTAGCACTGAAGATCATCTTAGGGCAATGGTATGAACATTAGGTTGTAACTTCTCAGACTTTTTAATTTAAATTTTTAGCTAGGATGAGCAAGGAAACTTAAGGTAGAGCTCTGGATAACAACAATTGCAAGTACTGCTAATAAAATGGTGCAATGTGCAAATGTACATTATTCAAATGTAATGTTGGTTGCTATTGACTGTTCTAACTCACCTGGAGCTTGTCATTCCCCTGCAACTTAACATGCCTTATTTCCTTTATAAAAATTGAAGTTCTTCTTTGGAGATTAGCCTTCCAGTAAAGTTTAAGCCTAACATTACATCAAGACTCTACAGGAATTCAATTTGAGGAAAAAAAAATTTAAAAATTTAGTATCACTCCACATTTTATTAAGTACCCTTATCTTTTTAAGTATGGGAAAAGGAAGAGAATCTGTTTGGGAGAATATCCTATTGTACACTAAGACCTTCATAATGGAAATACGTTGTTTTGGTACCTCAAAACTGTTCAAACAAGTGCTTTTCAGTCTGAGTGCTTTTGAAATTCTTCACCCCTGCATCCTTGTCCTGTAAGAAGATATTTTCTTCTTTTGAGTCCTTCTATCAGAGGGCAAAGAAGGACTTATGAGCAAAAATATACTTCATCTTGACAAAGCTGGGAACTGTGAAAGTATTTTGAGCCTCAATTAATGCTATCTTGCTTGATTAGGAGTTGGATGTCATTTGTAACTTAGTCTCCTGTTCTTTTTGCTAGCTTACATATGAGAAGATTCACAGGTGTTGAGTGTCACTGTAGCATCACTGCTTGTAGAGAGCCTAGTCTTCTGTTTTCTTGGATAGAAAAAACATCAGCCTTTGCACGTGTGCTGCTTTATCAGGTTGCTGTGAACTGGTATGTACACTAATCTGAACTTTGTTTTAATTCAGGCATGTTACTACCAGATTCAACATGAAAAGCTTACCTAGACCATCATGTACGACCTGGCCCTGTGGGATAATCTACTCAGTGGAACTTCACTAATAACCACTTCTTCTCTGAAATGGCCCTTAGAAAATACTTGGTTACAGTTCTGCTACAGAAGAAAATATTCAGTTGTTTCTTCTGAACTTTCAGTTCTAAGATTCAAAAACTGCAACCAGAGCCTAACTATGAAGTGGTGATGAAGTTAGAGACTTAGTTTGTCAAGTACCTGCCAAGAAGAAATACTTTCCTATTCTAACAGAAAGATTATTTACTCCTTTTAAATGAACCATGCTGCAAAAAGGCATGGCACCTACATAGAACACATGTGAAAGTCTGGACTGCATGGCTTCCAAAGCAGGGGGTTTGTTTTTATTATTCCTGGTTTGTGAACAGAGACATTTAAAGAGAATGAATTGCACCACAGAAGGCATTTGGTCTTCCTGAATTAAGTTGTTATGTCTGTTTATTTAATAAAATAGAAGTATGTTAGTATTTATAATGGGTAACCTGTACTGTGTTTGGCTGTAAAGGTTTTGAGGCATCTGTGTTGAACAGCATTGCTGAATGCAGTATTCATGTGCTGTTGTGGAAATAATCACACTGTTACGGACTTCCCTGTTTACTAGAATTGTAAATATACAGGCAATCACCCTTCTTTCTGTTTATGAAATAAATAAAAGGCACTGACCATTTCAGATTTTGGCACTGAATGAAATGCTCTGCAGTGTTCAGTTTGATTACCCTGAGGTCAGAGGACAAATGCTTTCTCTGGAAGCCCATGTGACAGGAGGTAAGAAGGGTGCTCTTAAACAGGTGTGGTGGGTTGGCCTTGGCTGGACACCAGATGCCCACCAAGCTTTTCTATTGCTCCCCTCCTCAGCAGCAAGCAATGTCTGGCCACTTCCCGGGAAGCAGGGCTTCAGCATGCAGAGCAGCTGCTCCAGAGGCAAACTCTTGGCACTGGTTTCAAGGCCTTTCCACTGTAGGAAAGCTCCCGAGCAGTTCACTCACAGGCTGTGTTGAGCTGGCTGTGACAGCGGGTTTGGAGCTGCCACCATCACCCCTGGTCCCGCCTGCACCGAGGCACAGCCACCCCTAAGGCACAGCTTCAAGGCTCCAGTGCTTCCTGTTCGGCTGGGGGGCCCTGGGGTGTCTGTGTTGGCACTAATTACATGGTCTTGCTGCTTTAGGAAAGCTCCCTGTGGTCCCTCAGCACGATCCGTGGCTCCTGAGCACTGCTGGAGCAGTCACCTCAGAGACTGTAGAGAACAAGTAATTTCCCTGGGGAATTTCTGTGGATGTGTGTGTTCTGCTGTGCTTTATGGTTAACTTTATTCCAATGCCACTAGTGGATAACTAGAGTATTTTAGGTGCTGTTCTTTACAGGACTGACTCAAAAAAAAAAAAAAAAGGAGAGGAAAAAATAGATTACAGAATGGTTTAAGTTATGTCAGGCTACCATAGATAATGCTACCCATACTTTGAAGTAGTAATCATGGCTGGTGTATTGGCACCTAAATGGAAAGAAACCATATGGCAAAACAGTGTTTGGAGCAGTGACCGTAATGTAGCGATTTTCATAATAAAGTAAAAATGATTGGTCTTCTTGAAATTATTTTTAGTTTTATTAGAGGAGGGGAAAGTAAGACTGGAATGCTGATGTTTAAAACTGTTGTTAAACTTGCAACAGACTTGCAATAGTGATAAGGGAATATAGGGAGAGTGGACTTCATGTTGGCAAAGAATTTAATGTTAGTTTAATCTTATTTTTTAAATTATACTGAATAATTCGAGGAGAGTTAAGCAATAATATAAAGAAAAGGGAAGCTTTAGAAAGTTAACTTGAGAAGGGGGGAGAAGACACATAACTAGGGGTGTAGAGCGTAATGAAGTATAAGGCAGGAATTTGAACACTTCATCTTTTGTGCCCGATGCAGCCTTTCTATGCAATCATCTCTTAGAACTCAATGTAAAAAAAAAAAAAAGTTAGCTGAAACCTGTAGGAACAGAACTGCCCTTTGAAAAGGAGCTGAACTGCTGAGTAAATCAATGGCAATAATTTTCATCTGCAAAAGATGTGAATTCAGGATTTATTTTGCCTTTTGTAGGAGTGTTATCATGAAAAACAGATTTGGGTTGGTTTTTTTCCCCTGTAACTGTTTTTGATTAGTGTTTGTTGTCTTTGGATGTTTCAGAAGAAAGGATTTTAATATTCAGCTTTGACATGTGAAAAACTTTGTTTCATATGACCTTACTCCTACGTGGATTCTGTGCCTTAAACTGAAAGTGTAACTAGAGATGGGAAGTTTTTCCATAATCTTTCTGCCTTTCAAGAACAAGGTATAACCACAAATATGTAGCAACTTTAAATGTGTAACTTCATTTACTGTGAATGATGCAAAGTTGAGAACTAAAAAAACTAAAGAATACATTTGCCTTTACAGATATAGATAGATATAGATATATCTCTATACAAGGTATGTACATATACACACAACCTCTTAGAAAAAGTAGTGGTATCACAGATGAATTCAGCTTGCTGATTAAGGGAAGCAGACAGTCTGGGCTGGATTATTTTTGGTCTTTCTGATGTATAGCTCAGTTATTAGCTGAAGAGAATCCTCGGATTAAATGTGCTTCTGACACAGATTCCACTTTACAGCCCATGTGGGCTGTGATGCATTAGGAAATCAGTACAAACCAGCTTTGATTTGTGTATTGCTGTAGCTAACAAAGAAATGAGTTAACCTGTAGGACCTTTCCAGCTGGATTGCTTCATGGTAATTACTTTTCTCTCTCTTCCTTTTTCGTCCTTAAATTGAAAGCCGGATATCTCTTGTGCTACAGCAGAAATCCCAGCAACAGATCAGTGCTACGGTATTAGAGATTCTCACAGCAGTCACAGGCACGGTAGCTGAAGACAGACCCCAAGAGATGAGTGCCCTACTGCCTGGAAAAGTTGCTGAGAATAAGAAACTGCTGAAGTGAGAGGCAATGTAAAGTAGGGTTTTTATGCAAGAAAAGGGTTAAGGGGATTTGTTCTCTTCTCCCTGGTAATGAGTAGTTCTAAGGTTAGGTTTCTGCGGATTAGAAAGGAGAGGATGTCCATAGATTAGCTAGGGCAGTGAGGTTACTTGCTCTATGAACATCCAGCAAATACTCTTTCCTTCTGGAAATTCTGCATGAGCTGAACATGGCGTATTCTGTGGTGTCTGCAGGTAAGCAAATATGCACTGAAACCATTGTACTGCAAGGATGCATTTCCCCCACGCAACTTCTCATAGCTATAGCAAAGCTAATTAAACTTGTGATATCTGTTCAATTCCCATTAGCTAAATAGTAGAGGAATGTATGAAAGGGGAGTAAGAGCTTAAAAGAGAATTTTTTCTTCACACCTAATCTTCACAAAGTATTCTGACTCGAATGCCAGGTGCTATACATTACTGATATATTTTGCCAAAAGTAGGTTCACTTCTTAATTGTACTTGTTTTTAGAAACAGGTTAGGAAACTACCTGTTCTGGTATGCTGGGAGATAATGTAGATGAAAGATATGTGACGGATACGGGACTGTAAGACAAATCCTTTCTTTGAACTACCTAGGTACGTACATCTAAGCTGATTTAGTGTCAATGTGGTGGTGGTTTTTTTTTAGGGGGGTTTTGGTTTCTTTTCAGAAAGCCCAAGCTGTTGGCAGTGAACAGCTGGAAGCAGAGCTGGCTGCCCCTCCTGCACTGCACCCAAGTGTTCTCTGGGTGCTCTTTAGGAAGCGATGTTTTAGTGGTGTTACCCCATGTAAACAAGGGGCTCTCACCACCACTGCAGCTGGGAGATTTTGCTTCAGAGGGAGGCAGCAGGAATCACTACTGAATGGATCTCATTACAAAGAGTAATAGCATGAATTGTTCCATTAGCAACCTTACATATGCAGGTGTGAGTCTGTGAAATCTCACAGGATGCCTTACATCAGAACATTTTTTTTAGTCTTCTTTTTCAAACTCTACCACCTCTGACTTGTGTTAAGTGGTTCTTGGGTCGAGATGATAACAATATACAGTTTCAAAGTACAGGTCTTTATCTTTGCTTAAAATGTGTCAACGTATTCCACTAGTATTTAGGGTTGCTGTTGTAGCTAAAACACTTTCAAGTCTCAAAAAGTATACAAAAAGCAAGATGGTTCTTTACACTGACTAGAAAAGGAAGCTGACAGACTTCAGTGATGAGACTGGCCTAATTATGTTTAATTAATGCAGAACAAGAAAGTCCTGAATAGAGCATGTCATTTGAGGTGCTGAATGTCTCTTATTACCATTTTTTGCTTACTCAGTTTGCTGATTTATAGTGGCTTATTTGGAAAAAATGGTTTCTCAGTGTTCCTTGCCCTCAAGCTTATTTGCAGTCTTCAATATGCAGTCTTCAAAATCATTAAGTTCATTATTATCCCTGGCAGCTCTCCGATAGCTGTACCTGAGGGTTTCACCCAACAAGGCAAGCAGTCACCATTCTGTAGCTTTCCCAGTTTTTCTGGGAAATCTGAGGTCAGCTTTCAAGACAAACTGTGTCTAAAACTTCTAAAGACACTCAAGTTTACCAGAAGCTGTAATGCTCTATGGGGAAAAAAATTAATTCCTTGAGTTTTTAAAGGGGAAACGATACTGTTGGTATTTTAGCAGAATCTGAAGTATTTTAGCATCCCCAGAAATGTTGTTGTTTGTCTCTGATTGCCGTGTCTCCAATTAAGAAACAGGTTTTCATGACTAGATTTATATGGCCTGCTTTGTTAAATCCATCATTAGGCAGATCAACTAAGCTTAACAAAGGGGAAGGCAAACTCTTAAAGGAAAAGAACTCAGACCATTGAAAAATATTAAATCATTGCAGCTCAAACCTCAGTTGTATTGGGGGAGGATCAAACAGTATTTTTGTGAGTCTTTGAAAGAAGTAATCGTGATTTTAAGAGGAGTCTTTGGATTAGAATTTCAATAAGATATATCACTGACTATCCTGTAGCAGTATCTTGAAATGAATTGCCCAGACTCAGCAATAAAATGTTTGACTTCTGATTTTTTCCTCCCTTAATTTCCACTGCCTTTTGAAAACAGTTTTATGATTAAACAGGAGAGAGAGGAAGCATGTTCTAAAAATAAGTATTGCGTGCAGTAAAAGTGACAGTAATGCCTTCTGCTTTTGTAAGCAGATCAAGATAATACTTTTCCTGCTTGTACCTTTGCTGTTTTCTGTCCACAGAGCAACCTAGAGGAAAATGGCTGCCTTTTTACTGTACTAGTCCAGGAGATAAACTCCTGTATATTTAACAGAATTTGATAAAGCTTTCACTGTGTCACACTGTGGTTCACTATTGGCTGAAGTGCTCAGGTGTCTCATGTTACAGTTGTTTTAACTTGTAGTCTGAGTCATCTCTTGAGTGGCCAGTTGAAACATTTAACTCTTTTAAGAGTAATCTTACAATACTGGTAATCATGACAATAAATTTGTCTCAAGTGTGATTTGAAGTTAGGTCAGCTAGGATGTAATGAAGATTCTGGATGCTCTGAGGTATAAATGCACCGTGTGCTGTTCCCTGGGGAATTTCCATACTTGTTTCAGAAGAAGAGTTCAGAGAATTTTCCGTAGCCATCCTGGACTGCATTGTTTCCTATGAACAGCAGATTGCAGAACTTCTTCCATTTTTAGTCTAAGGGAACATTAAAGGTTAGTGATAATTTGTCACAGAATTTTAAGGGAGGGAAGGAATTTGGAAGAAAATTTTAGGAGGCTTATATTTTATGTGTGAAAAGGTCATGCAACATGGATACAGATTAATTACTAAGTGTTGGCTTCCTGCATTACTTAAAAATGCCAATTTTTGAAATTTAAAGAAAAAAAAGGTAGTTACATGCTGTGTTTTATAATGAAAGAAAACAGTGACGCTTTTTTTAGATCAGCAAATAAAATCTTTGATTTCATCTCTCAAAGTAGCAACTGATTGTAAATTGCCTGAGAGAGATGTTGATACCAGTAAGGGTAAGGAGTGTGATTTTTTTAAATTTGGTTTTGCACTTTCGAGTTTGAATTCACTGTGAGAAAATAGAGAAAAATAATGAAATCTTTGTGGAACAAATCCTTCAAAGACCTTAAACTCCAACAATGATAGAGGCAGGGATCCCTTTTTTCAAAATCATATCTTTGCTCAATGAAAATTCAGTAGAATCTCCATATTCTTTCAATTTTAATATAATGTCAATAACAAGAGGAATTAAATGTAATATGTTCTTCAATATGATTATTTTCTAAGCTATATTGATATAAAACGAGATTTAAGTATTTGGAAAAATTGAAACTTTCCATGGTAGTGCACTTAAAAAGCTAGAGAACAGCAGATGTACCAAAAAGCTTGCTACTTAGGTGACTTAATGAAGCAAGCAAATGACAATTCCATAAAGGAAAGAAAATGCTATAGAGCAGCCGAGGTTTGTCTGTCTGCATTGTGAACGCTGCTGGACTTACAGGTGGGACTCATGTATTTAATTTATTCTTGCAACCTGTTGTGCACTTTAAATATCAATGATTGCCTCCCCTTGTTTGAAATTCTGCTTTCTTGTCAATCTGAAATACCTGACAGCATTCTGGATTGTGTGCTCTTTTCCCTAGATCAGCATCTCTCTTTGTGAAACCCACGTGGCGTGAATGCCATATTCAAAGAGGGTGGAATCTCCTTGAGTAAAGGAGAAGATGGAGGTGCCAACAGTCTGCAGTAAAGATAATGGTACTCATAACTTTTGCATCTCTTTACCAGTCTTCTTTCTCTTTGAAAAAAGTTTTATTCCTTGGTCTCTGTAACTCTTCTTCCATCAAGTCGTGAGAGAGATAGATGAATGTGACTGAAGCATTACTACTTAATAATTGGAATGATTCTTGGTGTTTAATGGTGGTATGCAGTTAACTTAAGAGAACATCAGAATAGAATATCCGGCATTTGTTTGTGGCTTATAAAGTCAAGAGTTTTTTGTTGTTTTACCTCGTCTCAGTAGGAGGTACAAGCTTGAACCCAGACTGATACATGTGAGATTCCCTGTGTTTTTCACACAGGTCAGTTGTAACTTGTTAGTATTGACCTAACCCTGCTGGTTAATAACACAGTAAAATGATTCTTATGCAACAGAGTTGATTGCAGGGAAAAAGCAAAGCAGACAGAAAATGTTTGTGCATTTTGGAAGTATAAATTAAGGAAAGGTGCTTTTTGAAGGCCTGGGTCACTGTTTGGCTTTGGTTGGTCTTCTCTTTGTACTGAAGTGTCTTGCGCTTTTCTGTTTCTTGGACTCAGGTGTATCTCATGTTCTGACTCTAGTGCTGCAAGAACTCAGTTTGCTCTGTAAGAGAGATGTCAATGGTGTTGGCATGTTGTATGACCTGCTCAGATCTCGCTGGCTGCAAGCACTTTTAAAGGTAAAGTAATATGGAGCTGTGAAAGCAAAGGTTACCTAGAGAGCAAGCCTTAGGGAATAGCTACTTTATTTTGCCCTATCAGGACAATAAATGCTTATTTACACTAAGTGTTGATAGTCCCAAAGTCAGTCCCAACATCAGCAGTCAAAGTGGCCAAACCCTTTCTGCTCTAAAAGAAATGTCTTGGACATTTAAACTCTTCTACTTTACATGTCTGTACTAAGGCCAAGGGACAGAGACATAGGCTGAACACAGTGTTGATCAGCTGTCTTTTCTATTCTTAAATCTCTGTATGGCTATGAATCCCACTTTTTGGCTTGTGAAATTATGTTTCTTTTATTTTGCATCTCACTGATCTGATATGCAGTTGAAGATTTTATGTTGTGAGAGAACAGAGTTTTGACTGATGTTTCTATCCTGAGCAGAACTGTATCTCTGAAACAAATTCTGTACCAATTCTACTTTTCGTCTAACAAGGGTTTTTAAAAATCTTTAAATTTTAATCAAGAAAAACTTGTAGTGGATAAGAATGCCCATAAAGGCATTTTAAATACAGCAATTTGTTTTAAGTTAAATTTACTTTGTTAATTATGCCTGCAACTAGAGGAAGGAAACACTATGAAACAGAGAATTGACACTATCAGGCTATTGATGTGTGTGATCAGCTTTTCTTATTGGAAAATTCAAAATTCAAAACTGGCTGGCTAGCTGATAATATGGAAAGACAGAGAATTCTAGACTCAATTTCAGATGCATTAGACATTAAGGATTTAGATTGCAAGCTCTTTGGCTCTAGTTGGACTGAGAAATTTCTAGAAATACAATGTTGTCCATTGTGTGTTGTGTATGTATCTGTATAATCATGTGCACAGATCAATGTTGTCATTGCATTGTCTTGTCTGTCATGGCCTGCAACAGATTTATGAATGCCTCCAGCACTATCTTGGGAAAAGACCAGTTCCTGTCACGCTGCAGGCACGTGCATTGAATCGTGAGGTGAGACTGTGTATACAGAGCTTATTGCTTTACTTGCTCATACCAAATTAATCCACTTAGCTGCAGGTAAGTGTTCTGGTATTTATTTTGTGTCTCAGATGATATCTCACTATATAAAGTTAAAAGATTCTCTCCTTGCACATCTTTAAAATTACTCGACAACCCTTACTGTGTTAAGAGAGGGGGCATGAGGAATGGGTACAGCCGTGCTCACTGGACTACACGAGTCCTGGCCAGTGTAATGAACCCACAGTATTTGTTTTAACCACTGACCAGGTATTTTTCTTTCCATGTAACTGTGTGGTTCAGTATTAGGGCTACAATCAAGCAGTCTGACATGAGGCCTTTGAAAAGCTTTTTAGATTTTTCTAATCATAATAGCTGGTAGGTTCTTAATCTTTTAATTAGTGGGAGAGTTGACTCTCCTATTAAGTAGAGAAATTGAGACTAGTGATGGAATTGGTTGAGGGATGGGAGCAAAAACTAATTTAGAGCACGTGGCACTGTGCCTGAACTAAATTAAGCCTGGCTGAATGTTGCACAGCTGTGGTCATATTGTCCAGTTCTAGACCAAGCCATATGGACATCCTCTGAGTCCTAGAATGTGGGGGGCTTAACACTGTCTCCATATCATACTCCTCTAATTTCAGTGTAGAGCTTTCTAAGCTAATTGTCCTCCAGAATCCACCCCCGGACTTTCTCTCTTACGTTTATCAGGTGGTGGAGTTACTGCGCGAAGCCCCTCAGTCTGGAGAGGTCAAAGAGCTGAGACGACTCCTGCGAGCTCCACACTTCAAGGCAAGTCCTGCATAAGGAAAGGAAGTTTGCTCACAGACCTGTCTGCATTTGGAATGGAAATGCATGGGCAACTGTTCACAAGAACTGGCAAAGGAGCCAGAAGAGACATAGTTAATAAATCACAAACTAATCTGGTTGTGAAATCAAATGTGGACTGTGTATCTGAAGTACTTGCAGTGGGCTGTGTTTTATTTAAGGGCTATGTTTGAAAGATGTTCCTTGCAAAGTTTTAAATTATGGGCAGTTGATGCAAACAAATATAACCAGATTTTCCTTGAAATTGCAAAACCTGCATTCTTTACCCTAGAGTTCCAAACAGAAATGTTTTGTCTTTTTTAAGTTTTCCAGAAGAAGCATGGAGAGCAACTTTTCTTAAAACTTTGTTTCATGGTTTAATTTTTCAAGTGGAAACAAGAAAATATCAATGTGTGCAAGGGATCTGTGTTCACATAGGAACTTATTCACTGATTTTTGTTTTCTGACCAGTCACTGTTTAAAGCTCTGCTGTTGTATGATCTTTGTTGTGGGTTGGTTGATTTGCTAGGTTTTGTTTGTAACAGGCTTTGCTGTCTGCTCATGATACTGTGGCCCAGAAAGATTTTGAACCAACCCTTCCACCACTGCCAGACAACATACCTGAAAATGAAGAAGCTATGAGGATTGTCTGCTTAGTGAAGAACAACCAGCCTCTGGTGAGGGAACTTTCTGGTATCTGCCAAATTATTTTAACTTAGACAAGCAGTGATAATGCATCAGATGCATATTGGTTTCTTTCCAGGAATGTCACAGGGATTGTGAGCATTCTTGTCCAATTTTTACAGAATCACGAGGATTGTTGAGGTTGGAAAGGGCCTTAGGAGCCCATCTAGTCCTGCACAGTGCAGGTACAACTGGAGATGTCCAGTGCCTTGTCTGTTTGGGGTTTGAACATTTGGCAGATGCATTTTCATTACATGAAATAAAACCAAACTGAATTTAAAGCTATTCCCTTGGACAAAATAGAAATGAAGGGAGGAGAGACTCTGAAAGTTCTTTAGAAATCATTTGTGCTCATAAGCAGCAAACACTGTATAACTTAGTTGATCTGTTTTAGGAAAAGATAGCTCTAGTATTGAGATTGTCTGTAAGAATCTTGTCTATCAATGTGGTTATTTTAGTGTGATGGAAGTTGAGGACTTAGTACTAATACATTATCACTATGTCCATGTTGTGGTTAAAAAGCTGTATCTTTCAGTGCCTTTTTGTCACTGTGAAGATCAGACCTGTGATATGGAAGGAAACTTACTGGGGTCCTTCAGTGATCAGTGTGCTTTTTCTTTGTTCCTTTTTCCAGGGTGCCACCATCAAACGCCATGAGATAACAGGGGACATCACGGTTGCCCGTGTGATCCATGGTGGCCTGGCAGACAGAAGTGGTACGTGGAATTCGAAATAAAGTGATACATAAAACTGAACTTGAAAAATAAGATATTTGAAGTAAGATAACAGCTTAGCTTCTACAATTACTGTTCCATTATAGAGCAAGAAGGTGTGTACATGGGACAGCTCTGTAAACAGTGATACGCTGCAGTGACTTCGATTCTGGCTTCATTAATTTTCAGATGAATGTGCTTGTTTGAGACTGACTTGAGATACAAATCCAGTTTTCAATAATTTTTCTTGGCACCAATACCTGGGTATCCCAAACTGCAATGTAGTATGAATACCAGCAGCTCGTTCCCTAATGGACAAATGGAAAACATCAGTCATTTGTGATTCTATAAGATAATGGGCTTTAAGGAATATGTAGTAATACTTTTTGGCACTAGTCCACTAAACACTTTGGCAGCATTAGTTGCTAAGCAATCTTCCAAGGAGTTTCCTTGGAAATGTTACTATTTTGTCATCCTAGAATTGAATGTGTTCCATGTCCCTTACGAAATGTAATGTAACTAAAATGTAAGACATCTGAAGTAAAATTCAACTGTAATTGTTATAAAATCGTTCCTTTTTAGTATTTTCTGGACTTTGTATAGAGAAGAAAACCCAGCTTGTTTAAAATAGCTGATTAAGTTCCAAGTTTGACTAATGTGTTAGCTGAGTTAAAGGAAAACAGAAAAGAAAACAATATTGTGAAGATTTTAATGTAAAGGACAAAGAGGAGTCCCAAGATCTCCCACTGCACCTGGAGTTTTTGAGGGTCTGGTTCCAAGTCTCATGGTCTAGTAATATAATGGGTTAAGCTAGAATAGGTTCAGAGGTTACTTTGGGAAATGGAACTATATTAAAATGTTTATGCTACTTTTAAGGCAAATTATGAATAGAATGTAAAGATGTTGTATGGGGGAGGTGAGAGGAAATAAGAAAACTGAAGCATACACAAGCTTTTTGTGACCCACAGAAGCCTGCAGTCCCCTCCAGGGGCAGTGCAGCCTAAATCCAAAATGCCTTCCTGCATACCTGCTCTATGGAAACTTTTGATGCTGACTTTCAAAGCTGTGGTATATCTGTGTGCCCCTGCCTTGCCTACCCAAGATAATCCATCCTGTGATTAAACTGCTGCTGTTTTCATGTTTGCTCTCACTGTAGGGTTGCTGTACGCTGGAGACAAACTGGTGGAAGTAAATGGAGTTCCTGTTGAGGGACTTGAGCCTGAGCAAGTTATTAATATTCTGGTATTTAATATTTTTAAAATATTTTTTTCTACTTTGTACCTTAAGATTATCTGTATGTTCTCTCTTTTGCACACTCTCTTACAGGAGAAAGTCTGAAATCTCTAACAGAAAATTTAGATTGTTTCCTTACTGTGGATGAAGTTCACAACTGTTAATGAAATCAGAATATATGAAACCAGAATTAAATCTAACTCCTGTTCTGGACAGAAATTAACTTAATTGTGACTGTTCCACCTGCAGCTTCTGGGAAAAATACTAATTTGTTCAGACTTTACTGATTCATAATTTTTTCTGGAAGTGCCACTCAGTTAATATTCCACAAGAAAGTAGTGGAAAGGTGCTGCTCTAATAAGAGTCCATGTTACAAAATGCACTAAAGCAGAGCAAATGAGCTTGTAAGCTCATACCTTACTTTGCAAAAAAAGGGCAGTGTAATTACTGGTGTCAAAATTCTCATGAAGAAATCTGTTAGATGTCCCTGTTATTTGTCATTTTACCCACAATTTTTCAGGGTTCTTCATTGCATAGTATGAAGTGCCAGTCAGTGAGGTATTTCTATATGTCATCATATCAAGTCTATGTATTATTACCCTGGTTGTACTATTTCTAGGTATAAGAAATACAAACTCTGTTGGAATGATTAATTATTAAATATTTTTCCTCCCCCCTTTACATTACTTGTCTAACCAGACCCTGCTGCTAATTTAAATAAGATTTCAGTAGAAAGATTTGGTTTGAGTTAATGCTGAGATTATATATGCTTATAATTAAACATTTAATTAAAAAGATTTAGCAAAACTTTGAGGTTTTATTCTTGAGTTTCCTTTTGGAAAAAATATAGTATTGACACATTGACTCTACCTAAATTCTATTTGTAATACAGACATTATAGTAACCTCAAAGCCATGTTGTGTTCAACTTGTGCTGCCAGTGTTTAATTATTTATGTTGAATACCTACCATATTTTAATCCTTTTCTAATCACTTAGGCCCTGTCTCAGGGGACTATTATGTTCAAATTAATTCCAGTTTCTGATCGGCCTGTCAGCAACCAAACAACAGTAAGAAACATTCTTTTTCTTTCCAGATTGTTACTGCAAACAGTTACTGCAATAATGCCTAATTGTGTGATACAAAGAAATGATGTTGCCTAGAAGTTTATTGCAATCCTTAGGGTGTTACCTTGCTTTATGGCCACCTCTCAGCTGACATCACTATGTTGTTGCTGAAGCAGTAAAGACAGTAAGTGGAAATGTAGTTGTGTAATGAGGGCATTTTCAGAGTGATCTACAGGTTGAGGGTCAATTCTTTTCATAATGTATGAGATGAATTGTTTTTTCCTCCCTTAATTAACAGATAGAGTTTGGGGCTTGATCTGGTTTTTAAAACTTTGCTTCATCATTAATTGACTTTAAGTTGCAGCAAAATCTGACTCTGTGATTGTAAAGCTCGTGTTGCATCTGTTCTAAACCTGTCTTCCACTTACCCTTGTATATTTTGTTTACCAGCTTTATGTGCGAGCAATGGCAGATTACTGGCCCTTGCAAGATCCTGCCATACCATGTGCTGATGCAGGTTTGCCTTTTAAGAAGGGTGAAATACTCCAGATTGTGGATCAGAATGATGCTCTCTGGTGGCAGGCCAGGAAAGTTTCAGATCTCAGTGCCTGTGCTGGACTCATACCCTCAAATCATCTTCTGAAAAGGTAAAAAAATTCAGTTTTCCTGATTTCTAGTTAAAAAATTAGCCAGTTATTCAGACTTTGTAATTTAAAATTTTCCCATGTTTTATAGCAGTGTGGTTCAGAGAGACATCTGACAAACATCTTTCCTCTTTCTGTTCTCCAGCTTCTTGCTCTCCTTCCCTTAAGAGCACCTATGTGAGAACAAGCTTTTGAAAGCACCTGCATCATCTTAAATTCCCACCTAAGAAGTTGGCAGTACTTGTCTAGTCTCTGTGCTAGTTGCTAAGTCATCTAGCAGAGTGTAGCAGCTGAAAGATTTGTGGAAATGGGGGCACTATTAAGGACCATCATCTATGATTAAAAAAAAAAGGCAGAGGGAAGAGTGGAATATTAAAAGTATAGTATTTTTTTAAAGATTTCCTGTGAGACATGAGTGACCTCTTCAGCCTTAGTCACAACCAAGTAGACCAGATTAAAAGAAAGGATAGAGGAAAAAAACCCAAAATGCTCAAGGAAGAACAAGGATCTCTTGCCTGTTAATTTGTGCATAAATAGTCCATTAGTTTTACTCTACACACTTTCAGAGTAAGAGTTCCTAAACTGCTGTAGCACACTTCTCAATTTGATGCTGTAACCACATGTCCTGGCTGTGTCACCCCCAGGATAACATAAGGCTATGCAATTGTAGATGAGAAGCTCCACTTTGTACTATAATAAACCTACCCGTGGTCTGTGTAGAGAAAGTTGAAATCAAACTGGGTTTGATTCAGGCTGCAAGCAGGAGGCTCTGTGTAGTAACAGAGGCAGTACTACTGCCTCTAGCAGTAGCACATTCTTCTACTTCCAGGTGTGTGTGTACCACAGTATGGCTTATATTCCTGTCCTTTCATATAAACTCTAAATACTTCTGGGCTGCTGATTTGGGAATCACCTTTCAATAGTTCTGATAGCATGTTGCTTTCTTTCAGGACTCTGCATTGGTAATGTTTCAGTCTTGTTGTCCTCTCTCAGTTCAATACTGATTGATCTTATGTGTAAGCAGTGAATCTGGCTAGAGCATAATGTGCTTGTGGTCTGTTTTGTTTCTTTAACTGTGATCAATTTATTTTTATGTAGGAAGCAGCGAGAATTCTGGTGGTCTCAGCCCTTCCAACCCCATCTCTGTCTCAAATCATCAATGTGTGAGTGAAAAGTTACTTGAATGGTACAGTAGGAAAGAAAGATCTTGTCTTTGTTTCAGGGATACTGAAATAGAAGCTCGTACAATTCAGTTTGATCCAAAGACATTGTTTCTGGAGCCATATTGTAACCCCAGAAGTGTGTTAACTATCTCCAGAAAATCAAATACCTGATGATAATTGTACCTGGAATACTGGCAGTGGAGGGGGTTGTCTCCAGTGTACTTGGGATCTGACTGCGAGAGAAGCTGTGAACTCAACTTCATGTCATGTCTGTAGGATTTAGGAGCTCCCCAGGAGAGCCAGTTCTCTCTAGGATAATCGGGTGTAAATAAGTCTTGAGGTGACAATTGTAGCATCCTGGCTTTCCAGTTCTGCACTGAAAAGTGCCATGCAATGTTTAGAATGTTTCTTTGTCATCAAAGCTATTGAGAGAAAGCTGAAACTTCTTTTCTTGAGGTCTAAGATAAGCTATGCTAAGTTTATTCACAGTGACAATCCAGAAATATCTGCCAACTATAACTTTCTGTAAACATGTAATTATTCCCAGACAAAAAAATGTTCTTCCTGTTTTCTCTTTCCCCATTTTCTTCTATGGTTCTTTATGGAAGTATAAAATTTTTCTCCTGTGATAAATCCCAGAGGGATGTTTCATTCCCTAGAATTCTTCTTGCACTGATTGCTTTGTTTGTTAGAGCTGAGGCTCTCTTTCACCTTGATATTATTGCATTTTAACTGCTTCAATGGATGTGCTGTGAGCAGTAAGCACTGTGGAAGAAGGTAGGAGATCTTATCTGGACAGCATTGTATTTCTGTACCTGGAACCAATATAGCACATGGCTTTAAAGGCTTTTAAAAATGTTGTCAGAAATGAGGCATTTTGATAAATACATGCAAAAGAAACCCAAGTTCTTATCGTGTTATGTGCTTAACATAATGGAAATTCAGCCTTTTTTCACCTGGAAAGGTAGATGCCTACATTGTCTTAAAGTGGAAACTTTAGCTCTGCATTATCTGTTAGGGAACTGACAGTTTGGATGGGTGCTTTGGGAAAAGAAAGGCAACATTTCCTCTTTCTCTTTTCCTCTCCCTCTTTCTCTCCAGAGCAGCTCTGAGAGACCATTTCTTTAAAGGATACTTATGGGCAGAATGGGGTTGACAATTGCCCTGTAACTGCAAAACAGCTCCCACGGGGCCTGTCTGGAGGGGCACAGGGACAGAACACACAAACAGTGCAGCATCTGAGCCCATGAGTTTGCCCAAGCTCGTGTGATCACATTTCAGGGACATGGATGGATGTGGGCTGGGGATTGAGAGGGAGCTGAATCCATCTTTTCCTTTTCTTCCTTGTAAAACTAATAATAAAATCAACCAAACACAATATTTTCCTTGAGTGTAGCATATTGGGAAGATAGACTTCTAAAAGCTATAGGATAAAAAAATCTATTCCCTCATGGTAATACTTAATAAATAGATATCTACTGGACAAACAGACTGACAGTCATGTTAAACCTTTCATTATTTCAAGAGGAGAATTCAGATTAGACATGTTTGCCTCTCTGCCCCCTGTCCTTCAGAGCACTCGTTTAAGAAGAGCCTTATGTTCACTGAAGACAAGGAACATCAGTAAATTGGAGTTAACAGTTAAAGTCCTTAAAGATGTCTAAATCTAAGATGATCTGAGCTTCACGTATTTTCTTTCTGATGTCTGAGTTCAGTCTTTTAAGATCTGTAAGGTTGTTTTTCCTCCCCAGTGTTTTTCTCATTCAGATGAGTTTTTTTCCTTGTGTTGATCTGTAGAGGACGACATGCAGATTGACGAGAAGTGTGTGGAAACAGGTAACTGAATTCACTTAAGATTATTTTATTTGCTTCAAGGAAGTAGCTAGTTAAAAGCCTTATTTTATTTCCCAGATAAAACCCCTTATTCTCCTAGTGAACTTAATGATAGAAAATAATGCTTGTCATACCTTGGAACCCTCGCCCAGTATTAGTGCATTAAAATGAGCTATTTGCAGTTCTGGTGTACGGTGCTTATAGTCAAGTATTGTGCTGAAAAGAGGAGCAGGGCAAAAATACCTGCTTGAATGAGATCCAGCCTCTGATGCAGGTTTTGGACTGTGGCTGTTAGGTTACCATAGCTTTTTGCCTACTGTATATTTAATGCCACAGATTATTGTAGTCTTGGAGAACCCACACAATTCATTGTCAAGAAACTGATCTCAGGAGAATAGGGTTTTAGCCACTGGACAAGAATAGGTTTTCATATGTGAATACTATGTGTGAAGACTAAAAGTAGCACAGCTTATTCTTCCTTCTCCCAAGGTAATTGAGAAAGCTCTCCTGGAGGGATATGTTCCTGTAGGACTGGGTGGAAAGAGATGAGGCAGTTAATTCAGGTATGGTAAGCTGTATTTTGCCACCTCAGAGTAGATGGATCTGGGGAAAGTATATGTGAGACAGACAGATAGGAGCTGGAAAACTGATCTCTGATTCTGAAATTCTTTAGAAGGAAAAGAATTAAATTTTTAATTTATTTTAATACCTTTGCTATCTGGATTACTAAACAAGATGAAGAAACATTTGAGTCAGGTGAGTTCCTCTGACCTAACTCTAAATCCTTTGATATTGTTCTGCTGAGAGAAGGGTGTCCAGAGACAAACAACTGTCTCAAAAACAAGCAGGTGACAAAAACCAAGATGTCATTTTAGCTTCAGAAGCTGTTCTGGCTTGAAAAGCCATTGTGTGAAATCCTGTTTCCTTAAGCCTTCCTCTAGTTTTCTGGTTCCCCTAGTAGTAAGGTTTTTGTCCTGTTATGCCACAAGCGTGAGTGTCTCTTCTCGTGCATCAGCACCAGGTCTGTTTATCAAATCCTACTCAGTTATACCCGTGCAAGCTGTGTGCACTGATGTCAGTGCATAATTGGATTACTTTAGGGTAATATGAAGGCCTGAATCCCCAGTGCCATTAAGAGCTGACGTGGTAAAGAAGAAAGCTGTTCTGGATTCCTGATTGTGTGCATGGATGGCACACAGGAAAGAGAAATGCTTAAAAAATTAATTATTTATGTTTAAAACATAGAATCAAGCCAATATGGGATTTTAAATTTTTTTTCTAATTTCAGAAAGAGCTACTTAGTTACAGCACGTTCAGAGTTCTGCAAAACTTACGTCTTCTACAGTAAATCATTTTTTCACTAGAAGAACTCTGCTGCTAAACTTCTCATTTGAAAGATTTGGTAATCTTGTGGAGAAAATGTCATTTGACCTTACACTTGCTCTTCTCCACAAGGTCCCTACTTGCCAGTTGCATCTCCTTCTCTTATCACAGGTGGTTTGTTCTCTTCCACCTCTCAAGCAATGCCCAAAACTTTTAGGGCAGAACCAGCAGGTCTCCAGGGCAGTCTTTTGTTTCCAGGCTAGGATGTTTCTGATAGTTGCACTTGGGGATTACTGTAGCAAATCCTATTCACTGCTCAGTGCTGAGTCAGCTCTCTGTTACATCCACACGGAGGAATAAAGGTGCAAATATTTGCTATTCTACATTTTAACCAGTAGTTGTTGATGTATTTTGCAGTACAATACTGACATAGATGCTGCAGTTGAGTCTCTCATACTTTGAGAATTAAGAATTCATGCTCAAAGAGGCATATTTTAGATTTAAAGTCTGCAGTACCTGTTTTCTACATTCCCTAAATGCATTGGACGATGCTGGTTGGATTTTTTAAAAAATCATACTATAGACTGTCTTCTCAAAACTAATTGTTTCATGTCTGTCTCTATCTGAATGTGCAGAGGAGCTTAAAGAAGGTAACATAACTTTTTTCTCCCTGTCTCCTGTAAACAGTAATCTGATAGAATTTATCTGTATTTATTGCTTTACCAGGAACTCCCACTCTTCTTGCAATAGCCAGTAGCTGAATTGCTTGTTCCCTGTAGGATTCCACACTGCACTCCAATACCATAGAACAGAGTGTAGATAAAGCAGAAATACATAAAAATATTTGAATGATGGCTCAAGAGACCTGAAGATAGAAATGATATGGGCATATGTCAGCTGAACAGTGCTCTGAACATTGCCCTGAATGAGCAGTTTTGTGCCAAGTAATTTTTTTCTACAGTCATAAACAAGTTTTTAGTCCATATAGAAATATAGGAGTAAAACTGTAGAGGTACAAGTAGTGAAGAGTGCATAGATGTGAAAGAGTAACTAATATGCATCTAATTTTGTTTCCATACTTGCATGCTTATGAGAACTGTAAATCAAAGAATCTAGTGCTAAAAGCATTTCACAGTTTGCAAAAGAAAATGTTCCTTTCTTGAAATACTTACTGCTTTTAAAGACATGCCTATGTCTTCTGTATCTCAGTCTTGCTTTAGTAAGGCCTCAATAAAGGGAATCCACAGTTTGGGTATCTACATGCAGGATTAGGAGGAAATTAGGAGTCCTTTTTGAAGAGAAAGCTGAACACTGACACCATTTTTTTCTTCTTGGTTATATGTTTTCAAATCACCTTTCTAAAATAGTTTCTAAACTTTTAGAGTATTGATCTATTGGGAAATTGGTATTTTTGAGCCTTACGGAATAAGGCAGATTTAATAGATTTAATTTTTAAAAAAATGCATGCAGAATTTTAGAAGTCTCACCTGAATAGTAAAGCCTTCGTGAGGAACAGCGTGAGGATGGGGACAAAAAGACTCAGAGGAAACAGGTTAGGCTGACATGTTGGAGCAGAGATGCAAGCTGCATTTTCCAAACATGCTATTGGGCAGAAAGTTAGCGATAAATTTTTTGTTTCTGATTTTGAGGTACTGACTTGCTGGTTATTGTTTTAACTAAAGAATTCTTGTAAGCTATGTTTCACCTGAAGAGCATAAATTAGGTGGAGGTTTTTTCACTAATTGCAATTGCAAAACATTGTCTGGCATCTAGTTATCTTAGGAATTAAACAAATAAAATGGTGAGTTTCAAATATAATTTAGAAAGTACCAAGATTTTCGAAGTTTTTTTTTTCTCTTACAGAAACATTGACCCTTTGAATTGGTCATTGGTCATGTGAAATATTTTAATATTTCATACTATGGAATATTGTGCTTTTAAAAAATTATATTAGGCATAGTATTTCCATATGTTTACTGAAACTCTCTTTCCTTTGAAATCAGCAATAATTGTTAGCCATCTAATTTATAAGATTTTACTGTTCCTTTTTATTTCATGAGTATTTGTTCTTTGTATTCTAGAAGAGGAAGAATTTGGTGAATTTGGTCAACGAGTCTTTATTGGTATGCAGTGACTAAAGATAAGTAAGATAACTGAGACTTAATCTAGATTAAGTGCTTGTCTGAGGTTAAATAAAATGCTTTGTTCTTTATATCACCTAAAGACTTACTAAATGGAATTTTGCTTACTCTGTTTTCCAAACTTCAAGAAGTCTCTTTCCTCCTAATAATGCTAATTCTCTCCATTTAAATCTGTCATCCTGTTAGGTTTCTACCAAGACTTGGCCACTGCTATTTAAATTTGACTTCATGATTAATCTTGCATAGTGTTGTCTGTCATCCGTTGAGAATAATCATGAGGGCTCTCATTAGAAAAACAGACCTCTGTGTGAAGTTTTCAGAGTTGGATGGTAAAGTGGGGACACAAAACTATCTCTGATACTAAACCTTAGTGACCTTTAAAATACACATTCTGGAGGCTGGAGCAAATGTTCCCGATTTGCTTCATGAGAGCGAACCAGACACACTATCAAAAAAGTTGACCTGTTCCCTAGGGATGCTACATGTAGTCAGAAACTTCTCCTTCAGCTTGTTTGGGGGATCTTTTGGTGGTCTTTAATTCTGGTCTAATTTTCAGGTGACTTTTGCCTACTCTTTAGCTGTCATTTAATGCTCAGAGGTTCTCTCAACCTGTCAGATCAAGCGCAGCAATGAAATCCGCTACCATTCACCTTGCAAAAAGCTCACAAGGAGTACTATGTTTGTGGCTTAGGAAAAGACCCTCCAGGCTACAGAACTAGTTGCCTGCATCTCGGGTGTGTTTTCCAGTCCTGATGTCTTTGCCCTCACAGCTGGTTTCCGCAGGAGTATGCGCCTGTGTCGCAGGAAATCCCGGATCAACCAGCAGTCGTGTTACAGTCGCTGCCCCAGCAGCTGCTGCAGCTCCCTTGCAGCTCCCTATGAAGAGGTGGTCAGGTACCAGCGGCACCCAACAGACCGGAACAGGCTCATTATACTCGTGGGTAAGGGGTTCATTACCTTCTCAGGCCAAGTTCACAGCCTTGTGCCAGAGGGGAGGAAACAGTCAGTTGTGGTCTGACCCACTGAGGTTTCCTGCAGCTGATTGCAGGTTGCTGACTGTGCAGGTAGCTCTGAGAGCAACATCTCAAGAATCATTGTAATTTGACCCCATTATTGATTTTAAAGTTTAATGTAAGTATCATCTTCTTCGGTTGAGATAATGAATGTTTAAAAACAATAATAATAAAGTCCTTAGAAGAAGCTGTACAGTTATGAATGCTGGTTAATAATGCAGTTTAATAGGGAAGTGGTTCAGTTTTATATTCAGTTGGGACTGAAAAAGATGAGAAACTATTTGTAACTTATTAGAAAACATCTTTATGTGGAAGCATTTCTACAACCAGTGTTAAGTGCATACATATGACAACAGTAAGAAGAATGTTTGAAATTTAACTCCAGACTAGAACAATCTCAGTCATGGACCGTATGGAAAGTTAAAGATGCCTTTAATAATGCTTGGTATAGGAAATACTGTATTAAGTGGGCTGCAGGCTCCCAAGTAGACTTTGATGTCTCTCTAGTAGACTAGATAGTGGCTGAAGGGAAGCTGCTGTTCCATAGTGTACCAGGGTCCTCATAAAGCTAACAGGGTAAAGGCAAATCCAGTGTCCTTTCTAAGTCTGAAATTATCTGATAATTTTTTTTCTTTTAAAATACTGTTGCTGAGTTGCCTCCTGGGTACAACTGTATTGCTGGGAAGTGATTTGTACCCTGTTAGTAATATTAGTTGCTTTTCCAACTCTCCAGGTCCCGCAGGAGTTGGTGTGAATGAACTAAGGCGAAGGCTCATCACAAGTAACCCACGAGAGTTTCGAAGTGCCATACCTCGTATGTCATGTTTGTCCTCTTTCCCCCACCACCTCCTTCAAACATGATTAGGAAATGCCAAGTACCTCCCTCTTGCCTTTGTGTATTCATACACTCATTGCTTTATGGCTGTTTCTTCTCCACTGAAAGCCAGTTTTGTTTGCTTTCATAAGGATTAGTTTAAAATATGATTTATCTCATTTTGGCAAATCAAACAAAGGTATTTTCAAGTCCCAGCTCCTAAAACCCTTGAAAGTTTTGCGTAGGTAAAAGTTATCTGCGTGATTTTGTTTAATCTTGATGTTTACTTGTCCTAGATTTAAAAAAAAAAAAAAAAAAAAATTAGTTTCTGGGGGATACTGTAAGTTCATAGTGTTTAAGTGATCAGATATGAGAATGAAGGCAACAGAAGCTGGTGCTTAATAGGCTTTGCAGCTTTCCTTATTAGCCTTCTAGTCTCAAATGAGACTTATGTAGCTTAATTTCTGACGTAACAACTGGAATTGTTTCTACCTGTGCTTAGTTGGTTCTTGAGAATTAGATAACAAAGCAGGAAATTATGAATCTGAAGCTAATTGAAAATTCAGGACTTCTTTTGTGCTTAAGATCCTAGATACGGGGAAGGTGCAAGTGTGGGAAAGCTTGTGGGATTTTTCTGAATGACCTTTAATTAATTTTACCTCAGAGGAGTAAATAAAAAAAAGTGCAACCAGTTCCAAAGCAGTTGGTTTGAGTCAGCTATTTGGTTTAAACTACTCTCCTTCCATTCCAAGAAATAGAGTTACTTTGATAACTTTCAAGGACTTGCCACTGGGAAGCCATTAGAGTAGACAGGGCTTTTGCTCTGGATTAACAAATGGAAATAACTCGTGTTATTATTTAGGAAAATACTGATTTATAGTACTTTATGTTCATTTTCATTCATAAAATTAGCATAATTTAGTTGCAGCTGATTTTTTTTTTTTTGGTGTGTATCTCCTTTCAGACACTACTCGTGTTCAGAAAAGTTATGAAATGAATGGTCGTGAATATCACTACGTATCCAAGGAAACTTTTGAAAACATGGTGTATAGCCACAGGTGAGAAGGAGAGATGAATTACATTTCTCTTACTTAACATGATCCAAGAAAACACAGTTTTGTATTTAGGTCCCAAGTCTGGGCTGCTCCACTCTTACTGTGTAAGTTTGGTGTAAATTTGGGTCAAACTACTTGAGACAGTTGCTTCAAAGACTGTGTTTGTGCAGTTGCAAATGGTTCCTCCACACTTAATCTCAGAATCCTTCTAAAAGAAAGTGGGATCTCTACTCTTCAGCACATTAGATGTGTAAGTTATGAGTTCACAACTCTCCTGGAAACCAAACTGCTTTTGAAAATTGAGCAGTGAGTCAAACCTGTTCCTGACCTACAACTCTGTTGCAGGTTCTCTGCAGTGATGACATGTAAGCAGCTGAACTGTAAGGGCTAAACATTAAAAAGTTATCTGCTCCTTTCTATACATCAATAATCTCTCCAAGACAGACCAGCTCAGCACCAGAAGCTACACTCATTGAGCTGTGCCAAGTGCTTTGAGATCTTTGGATTTATGAAGTTATTTGTAGTATACAGTTGAAAAGCATCATTAAAATCACAACCTCTAAACACAAAATTTGTAACAACACGATGAGTAAAAAATGCATGTTTTGGAGATGTTGAATTGTAATGGGTTTGATTTTGTGTCCAGTGTAGCAGGGAAGAGCAAAGGTGAAGGTTATTCATCAGTGTTCACTATGTTTTATGATCATTCAGTCCTGATCACTGGATTACATTTGAAGATTTCACCTTTAAGTGGAACCTTTTTGAGTCTCAAATGCTCTTTCATTGTCCTTCTTTCTCCCCCCTGTTGCAGAATGCTGGAATATGGGGAGTACAAAGGGTACCTGTATGGTACCAGTATTGATGCAGTGCGAGCAGTCCTCGATGAAGGGAAGATCTGTGTAATAGATTTAGAACCACAGGTGAGTGGTAGAGGGGAAGGGAATCTTCTGGAAGGAAAAATAATTTTCTCTACATTCTTGAGCTATTGGAATGCTGTCAGTTGCTTTGTCTCGTTTTTCACTTTACCTCATGGTGCTTTGACCCAAGATTATTCTTTGCATGGGTGGTGGTGGTGGTGGTGGTACTACAGTGACAAGTATGTCGAGACAGTTCATTTATTTTCAGGTCAGCAGCTGCATGACCAGTTTGGATGGTACAGAAATGAGTTTTCATGCTTGCTTAAAGTAAGGATTATTCTTTCATGGGGAGACTCTTGCATGGGATTTTCTCCTCCTCTGAGAATTCTGTCCTTCTGTCACCAATCTCTGAATACCTTCTGGTAAAAGCAGCAACTATTAAAGTAATCAAGCAGAAGAAGGACATTATAGTGTACCTCTTTTTCTCTTCAGAAGTAACAGCTAAGAGTAAGCTGCTCCTTCACTTAGACGCTATTCACATTTTTTTCCCTTCTATCTTTGCACTGAATGTGCTGATGAAGATAAGGGTAATAAAAGCCTGGGCTTGCACATATCTAAGGTACTTAGAGCTGTGTCTGGCAAAATCTCACCAACCTTCTCTGGACTACTTGTGTTATTCAGTACTTAGGAGCTGTTTGGGCTATGGTGTTGCAACATCTTTTCTAACCAAACAGAAAGAGAGACACCATATCTCAGTAAACCTTGGATATTTCCCTCTAATTACACAGAGTCAGTGCGTTGGAGCCTTAGGTTAGCAGTGGTTTGTGCTGCTTAAAATAGATGTTAAGTTACATGACCTGTGGGGGTACTACTCAAAAACTCAAACTGCTGTAAGAGGCAGATCAGGTCACACCTTAGTCTTCAGATCTAAAAATCTCCTTGGGTTTCTTCTGTTACATTTTTAAGCAAAGGGGAGGAAGAGAGGTGTTGGATGGTGGGGTGTGTAATCTTGCCACTTGAACAGATGTGCCATTATCAGTTTTTTAGGGTTTGAGTTTAAAGGACAAGTTTTGGGAAGGGTATCAAGTAACAGCAGTGAGACAGGAGAATTACTGCTGAGTTGCATACTTGATTTTAAATCTTGTGGCTTGACCAGCTTTACATGCTATGATTTCTTTTTCTTTTTTTTTTTTTATAGTTCTCTCCATTGCTCTGTAGAAATTTGAAAATGCTTATTAGCATAAGGGAATGTTACATAGAACAATAATTTCTGAAAGCAGGATACTTACTTTCAATATAGAACAATAAAGGTGTACTTGTTCTAAAGGTAGCTCCCCAACAGTTAAAAAAGCACAGGTTTCAAATGCATCTTTAATGTGTTGATTGTAGAGATCTGTTAATGACTCTGTTCTGACATTCACTAATGTTGAAAGCATCTCCTAATAAGGTTACCAAGCAGAGTTAAATGATCCTTGTATGGTACAGTTGGTTAACAGTATCTGGTCCAGGGATTATTAGTGAGACCATTTTCAAGTAGGTGTTCCTGACAAAGATGCCTCCTAGGTCTGGAGATAACAGCATGTTGTAAACTGCTGGCTTTTTTATGGGAGTAAAAGTGGGATGAATACACTTGAAATACTTAAACTTCATTTTGCTCTTCATTTGCAGGGCATACAGTTAGCCCGGACTCATGAGTTAAAGCCCTACATTATATTCATCAAGCCACCCAGCATAAGCTGCATGAGGCAGACCCGTAAAAATGCCAGGATCATTACGGACTATTACGTGAACATGAAGTTCAAGGTGAGATTTGGGAATAAAAGAGAATTGAGTTTATTAATCTGAGATTCCGTGTTTGGAACATAATACACACTACTGTCTTACAGTGATAACTCTTAAAAAAAGATTATTGTGGCTTTAAGATGAAATCTAATTATTCTTGTCTCATTTGGTTGGGATCTGTTTCCCCCTCCAGATTTGCTCTGAAGCATAAGGGTTGTAATTTGTATCTAGGGGACTGAGGCATTTTTCTTCAAAATGTCTTTAAAGGAGAAGCTATTTTGCATATTTTTGTTTTAATTTACTGCCTTGTGTCAACATTTGAGTCAACATATATATTTACTGTTTGCATTGAAATACCTGGAATGCACTTCATTCAGTAATTTAATAAACTATTTTTTCACATATTTATAAGAATGTATTATTAGTTCACATATGCTTAATAGCAGTATCAGTATCAATTCTATACTTAGTTCTATAGATAAAAAACCAATCTGGCTTGTAGGAAGTGCATATCTTATATTTAGAATGTATGTAGTGCTTTGTCACAATTGTTTCCATGCAAATCATAGTCAAGTTTAGCATCTTAATGTTTTGAAGACCACAATCCATAACTGTATGGAAATGAATCATAATGGCTACAACAGAAAGAAACATAATCACAGGAGAAATAAAATAAAATCTGGATCAGAACACAAGCATTAGTGGATTTGCCTTCCAGTCCCTAACATTCTCTGCCAGCACTCATCATTAGAATAACCTTTGTGGGGCAAATGGAGCATACCATACACAAGGCACTTCCTTGGGAAGGGTGTGGCAGCCAGCCCTGTTTTGGAGGCTTGGAACTGACTGTAGCAGAGGTGCTTTACTATAGCAAACTGTAAATGAAATCAAGTAGACTGGCACTGTCTATTCACCTCTTGTTTCTGTGGGCCAAGGTGCTCTGGAGATGCTGTGCAGGTACGGCTCTCTACACAAATTTTTTAAGTTTTATAGACTTACTCTGTCTCACAGGAAGAAGATTTACAGGAGATGGAAGAATCAGCTAAGAAAATGGAAGTTCAGTTTGGTCAGTTCTTTGATCAAGTGATTGTGAATGACAATTTACAAGAAGCATCTGCACAGCTGCTGTCTGCAGTGCATCGTGCACAGGACGAGCCTCAGTGGGTCCCTGCAATATGGATATGCTCAGACACTCAGCCCTAATTCTGAGCAGCAGGCAGCTTCAGAAAGATTACAGCTTATGTTTTACTTCAAGAATAATCCTAATGTCAGGATTGCAAGAATTTATCTTTGTATGTAAGGGATTTGGAAGAGGATTAGGAAAGAAGCTGCTACAGGAGATATAATCATACTACATTCTGTGTAGCTCTTGAGCTTTTTATGTTACAGTTGCATCCACTTTTGTACAAAAAAAAAAAAAGGAAATATCGTGAGCACTCAATTACAAGAATAAAGAAAAATCTATTTTGTTGGATGTGTCTGTGTAATTTGCTTATACATAGGTTCAGAAAAGTCCTTTCCTTTCTTTTTATCATGGTCATTCTGGTACTGTTATACCTGTACATTTTGGAAGCCTTACTCTCACAGAAATATTCAGTCAATATTCAGTCCAGAGTGTGCTCTTTTGGCTCACCATCTGTGAGCAGAGAGTGTTATTTATGATGATATTAGTTTGCTGCTAGTCCTTTTTACCTTTTAAGATAGGAGTGTCATTGGCACAATATTAATTCCTCCAGAAACCACAGTTACCTTCATAATACATGTGATATGTCTTTTGTTTCATCAACTCAAGTAAGTACAAACTGACAGAATATGGACTTAGCAAAGAGGGGAATAGTGAGAAATCCTTTCTCTTACTGATTTGCTCTATGGTAGCAGACTCTCCTCATCAGAGGGTGTGGTGCTTGTGGCAAGTACGTTCCTCACTCTTTTCATGTCCCATGGCAGCTGTCTTGCCCTCTGAGGAACACAGATTACTATTCTGTTGGCCTACCTCACCTTGGAGGAAAATCAACAAATGTAAGTAAAACAGTCTAGAAAGTGGTTATTTAAAGTCAAATATTACAGCTACCAGCATGCCTGCTTGTCCTAGGGCCAGGGGTTGTATTCCTTGTTTAGAGATAAAATGGGAGAAATGAGACTGAAGTCCCAATATGTCACTTATGTGGGATAAGTAGAGTGGAGGGTGAGATAAGAGCCAGCTCTGTGCTTCTGTGCCATGCTGGTCCCCACTTCTGCCTAGTCCAGCATTTGTCGATTCTTTGTCTTTTTCCCATGTGTTATTTTCTACTTTTGTGGTTTTTTTCCCCCTCCGCTTACAGTGCAGAACTTCATTTAGCAGTTTGTGACCCTGGCTACAAGCTGAAAAGTAGGCCAGAAACCTGTTTCCACTTTCGAGCGTTTGATTTTGCTCGCCCGCAGCCCTAAAGACGAAGACCCCGGCCAAATCCGCGGGGCTGCACTGGCCCCGCACTGCGAGCGGCGGGCGAAGCCGGGCGGGAGCGGGGCCGGGCGGGAGCGGGGCCGGGCGGGAGCGGGGCCGGGCCCTCCCGCCGCTGGGGGGGCGCAGCCGCGGCGCGGGGCGGAAGGAGCGGCGGCTCCTCCCCGTGGAGCCGGATCCGATCCGGGCGGGCGCGGCCCATGGCGGCGCGGCGGGCGGGCCCCGGCGGGGTGAGGGCGCGGCGGGGCCGGGGCGGGAGGCGGCGAACGGGCCCGCGGAGCCCGGGACGCCCGGCTGCGGAGCCCGGGAGGCGGGAGCTTGTCCCGCCGGGCGCTGTGGCTGAAGGGGTGTCGCGGAGCCCTCGGTGGCAGCAGCTGCTGCCGGGAGGCGGAGAGGAAGCGGGACGCGAGAGCGGAGCGCCACGGTAGCGCGGTCCTGCATCCCCGCTCCGCTGGGGAGGCGGAGGGGGGATGTCGCCGGATGCAGCGTGGCACGTTTCTGCCACCTCTGCTGGGGTGGCAAGCAAGCGTTTCCTCCTTGTTTTCGTATTTTCGTATAAATCTCTCAGAAGATAATCTGCAGAGCTTTAAATCTGTAAAGGCTGGTTAAGTGTTTTTAAACACTGAGGGCTTTTAAACCATTTCTGCTCTGCACCCTGGAATGGACACCAGCGGGATTGGGTAGCTCGGTTTTCCCGCCCTGAGTTTCCAGGTGTGCCCCAGCGTGTTGTGGCCTGGCTCACGTGTGCAAACACAGGGTTTGACTGAGGCAGCGGCTGCTGGTTTGAGAGAATCTGTTGCCTTCAGGGGCGCTATGGCTACCTTAGAGCATTCAGCAGCTCTTTGGCAGTAACAAAATGTCTCTGTCCCCAAACTCACGCTTGGAGTGGGTTACTTCAGACTCCGCGAACCGGCAAATAGACCAAAGCTGCCATCTGTATGGCAGAGTTGTCTGTCATACAGATCAGTATTCACCACTACCTGCTTGTTTGTGGTTCCCTTTGTTGCAAGGAATAAATGAGAACAAATCAATTCACTTTTCAGTTGTTTTATAGAAAGTAATAAAGACATACTACTGCACGTGTGGTGAATGCTGTATAGAAGGTTTGTGGGTTTGGTTGGTTGATTTGTTTTTATGGATTTTTTAGCTCTTAGTTTTTTAAAATGTCAAGTATCGTAACCATTCAGTATTTCGTGCTACAGGAATGTTGGAAACAGTAAAAGTAATGAGCTCTGACCTTTACCAATATTTTTCTCATACAGCTGTATGGTGTGACCAGTACTGGGGGCCGCTTAGGGAGTGCAGTTCCCTACCTGTATAAATGGCACTTGCTGTCAGTCTTCAGCATGGCCAAAATCCAAGTGAGAGATTTGAGGCCTAATCCCACAAACCCTTCCTTGCATGAGGCGTCTCATTTGCTTTGGGTAAACAAACCAAAGTCAAACTTGTTTACAGGAACCTGGAGCAGCAAGTGGAGTTAACGAGTTTTTTAGTGCAAATAACATTTGGTGCCACAGAACAAACTGCCCTTGTTTCAAACGGGAGTAGTGCTGGGTCCTAACCCAGGGCCAGGAGGGTTCATGTTCAGCTAATCCTGGCTGCCTGAAGTTTATTTTTAGTTCAGAATTAGCTGAGGTTCAATGTGAGCAGCGTTAGGGAGCATAGACCAGTTCACAGTGCCTCTTTCAGGGAGCAGCTTCAAATGATATGGGAAAGAAACAAGTGGTAAGTTTGAGTCTTACCAGTCTTACAGCCCTTTTTATTTCTGATATCAACTGAATTTTTTTGAGCAAGGGAAATACTTATTTGTGTATACTCTTTCAATATAATTGTGTAATACAAAACCTGAAAGTTAACTGCCTTTTTCTAGATGAGAGAAAGGTACAAGCTCAATTTCGGATTATTATCAGGAGATCTTTTTAGATTTTAGTTGTGTTTGACCTGCTGGTAAATATGAAAATTAATAAAAATGAAAAATAGTATTTTATAATATTTAAAGGTATTTTCATAACTGAGCTTATTTCCTCTTATTGGCTTTACTATTGTTTTGAATTTGCGCCTTCATTAATAGAAAACACTATCAGCTCACGCTGTATACTATACAAGTATATTGAATGCATACATTATTGCAGTATTCTGGTATTTAAACAGATTGACTGACAAGCTTTCTAATTAAAGCAGTACCTTACATGAAAAGTGAAAATTATCCAAATGAAGTTGAAATGCAAGCTGTGCCTCACACACAGATGTTAGGTACATGTCCCTACTGCAGTGCCCATCAGAACTCTGGTAAAGACATATTATTCCAGCATCTTTTAGGTATTGCTTTTCTATGACATCTCCATCAGGAATGTCTAGCCATTTAGGGGGCATATGAAGCAAAACATACCTCGTGTGTTCTGACCACACCTGGAAACAGCTGTTTTCTGAGAGGTGGTTTTATGCTGATAGAAGTTGACTTTTGTCTCTCTCTTGTCTTTCAGTGCCCGCCTCGTGCCCTTCCTCCAGTGCCAAGGTAAAATCAGTGCATTCCGTGGAACTGATTGTGGTGCTGTACTGCAGTGATTTTAAAAGTAATGGCATTAAGAGAAATAAGTTTATTAAACATATGAGCAGTCATAACAGTTTTTAAAATAATTGCTTCTCTTTCTAATTTTTGTCCCAGAACACTTTACAAGGAATGCAGAGCATTTTGAAGCTGAGACATTTTAGTCTATTACTTCAGTTTTAATACTGAGAGATAAATCCTTTAAAAAGTTTCAGATAGATATTACAGTTTTAATGTCTACTATAGTGGAACAGATGTATTTTTCAATCTCTTCTCACTTCCCTTTTTGTTTTGTTACATGTTCTTTTGTTTATTTGAATCAGAGATCCTTCAGAACAGGAATTTCTGACATTGGACTAGATATTCTTGAATAGGGATATAGGTGTCTACTAATTCGATGTAGCATAGGTAAAAAATTGGGCTTTTTTTTCAATGTGGAAGTAGAGTTGTTATGACACAGTACTTTAGAATTCTTTCAAAGTACCTGAAAGTAAATGTGATGTTTATGATTGATGACATACAGTGTCTTTTTAGTAATGTGTGGGCTCAAATGTTTTATAACTTTTGTTGGTTTGTTACATATCAGGCAGTAAGACAAGTTTTAATTAGCCAGGTGATTAAAGCTTTTAATCTGATCCCTAGCCAGCCAATCAAGAAACTGTGCCTAGTCACCAACAAAGTGTTGAGTCTTGATGATTGCTTCCTACCCTTAACCCTGTTGTAACAACTGCTCAGAAAGAGGAGTGGGGATAAGGGAAGGAATCACAGAAGCAACACCGTGAATTTCACTGCTGTGAATTGTAATTCATTCAAAATTAACTTTCTTCTCATCTTTGTTCCTTTTACACTGCATGTCAACACCTTTTCTCCTTAAATGTGAAGTGGAAGCCAAGGTGAGTTATTAAGGAGAATTATAAATATTGATAGTTCCTTTTGGTATCACACATTCTCTCTCTAAAGATAGAGCCTTATACTTTTCCTAGATCCAGGCTGATTGTTTAAACTGCATGGATACCTGTGCTGCCATTGCTAGAGCCGTAGTTTTCTTTGTTCTCTTTATTGTTTGCTGTTTCCATCAAGGTAACTGAAATGCTGCCACTGTGCTTTAAACAATAAGTTTCTTTTTCAGGGCATTATTGAGAGTATTTGACTTTTTCTCCTAATACAGGTGCATGTGTGTGTTTAGTCTCTGCCACACATAAGACAGTTTTCCTTATCCTGTTTTCCTACCATCTTCTCTACTCCTCCTCCTTGTGTGAACTGGTGAATTATCATCTTACCTGTAAAATGTGAAGGATGTCATAATTTGTAAAAAAGAACCTATTTCTTAACTTGCAATAAAATGGCTGTTAAAAAAAGAAAATGGAGTTTTCTCCTTGCTGTGCACCCATACTTCTGTTTTATGTTATGCAGATGAAATTCCACTCAGTCGTCCCAAAAAAAGAAAACCCAAAGGAAAGACTCCATTAGGTAAGGTCCTACCAAGACTGAAAACTGTTCTTTTATTCCCCCTATTTTTTTCCTTTGTAAATTTTTTGCATGCTTCATTAAATAGTAATTTCCAGCTGTAAGATGCTTATGTTTAATGTGTTAAGAGCTTGAATTTTTGAATGAACTAAGATAAAACTCGTTTAACAATTTGGCTCAATTTGAGTCCTTGGCCAAATAAAGTCAAAAGTTAATCATTACATTATCATTGAAGAGTTAGTTAAGAGTGTAAAAGATGACTAGCATCAGAGCTTTGTATTTTTGCAAGAAGAAAATCTGCAGAACAAACATATTGTTTTAAGCAAGATTATGAGTGATCTGTTTTGATAAAGATGTTAACAGAACTAGTGGATTTCTGTAACCAGTTGACTTGGGTCCATATAAAAGTTTGATGAGGAAACTGCTTTTATTTGCTTAAAAGTGTACAATGAGACCTCACTGAAGGACCTTTAAATGCAACAAGTAGAGGTGTTGCTATCAGGATTTTCCAAGGACTAAGTTTTGTTTACTGTTGTTTTCAGTGAGCTGAATGATGATGCAAAGTACACCTTGACTTTTGCTGTTACTTTGCTGGTTAATTTTGCTTTTTAGCACAGTAAAACTTTATAAAAGGTGGGTAAACCTGTGCTTGAAGTAGAAACAGATGGATTCAGTTATTATCATAAAAATGGCAGTCTTTGGAAGAGCTATAAAAAACCAGATGTGATGTAAAATGGAACAGTACCTTTCTGCTTCTGGTCATGTCTTTCTTCTTCTGATCGTGCAAATTGATGCTACTGGTGCTAGAATATTTGATGAATTCATATTAACCTCTCATGGAAATGTAGTTCCTCCAAAGTATAATAGCTCCTCTCTCACACTGGAGTAAACATCCTTTAATGTTGCTTTTCTGCTCCTCCCTTTATTCTTGTGGAGTATGTTTAGCATTAAAATTTTCCTTTGATTTGATGCTATTTTGCCTTAGCACATATCTGTGTGGATCACTTTGTAACAAACTGTTAATTTTTACTTGTCCCTTGCATTATAATCTTTGCACATAGAAAGGAGAAATATAGAGGTATAGTTCTTTCCTGTGGTGGATTTCTTTCAGTCAGGCCTCTGCTGTTAGGGTGAAAGGAGGGTTGTTAGCCATCACCCTTGTATGTTCCTTCTTATGGCATTTGATTCCCAACTGTTTTCCTAGCCAGTGCATTTGCATCTCAGCTGTTGCTCAGCTGGGCAAATACAGGATTTGCCCAGCGTAGTAAAGGGAAGCTTTTTCTTGCCTGTTTCCCGCTGGCTCTGAGTTAAGGTTGCTGGATCTTTCCCTGTGGTTTCCAGATGGCATCGTGCACGCCGCGGTGCGGCGGCAGTCCGAGAGCAGCGAGCCCCTCACCCCCGAACACCAGGACGTCCCTCCGCAGAGGAAACGCAAGAAGAAGAAAGTCCCTACTGGTACGTGAAACCGGTGGAGGTTGGAAAGAGCACCGGATAAAACGTGGTAACACAGAAATGGGGTTGGCCAACCTGTATTTTGGCTTAAAACATTTCATGTGCTTTTGTACTTGAAACACCCGAAAGTAATCTCTGAGTGAATGGCAGCTTAGAGTTTTAGTTTCTGATGTCAGAGTCCATAGGGTACAAACCTCCATGAAAACAACTGTAGTACAGTTTTGGAAGTGATAAAATAGATACTTTACATCATTCAAAGCTCAGAAGATCATAATCTTTTTGCGACTCTGTTTATATAATAACAACTATCTATGTATTTGAGTGAATGTATTTCCATTTTTATGAAAGCTCTGAAACTTTCTTGTCGTGGTGTTTGTTTTTTTTTAAATCTTCAGATTCCGAGACCTCTTTTACCCAGCCAAATGTTGCATCCCTGTTTCAGAATGGAAATGGCATGGATGTCCCTGAAGCTGAAGAACCAGTGGTCCGCAAACAGAGAAAAAGAACAAAGTGAGACAATCCTAGTATAGCTCATCATTTGGAACACCTGTGACAGTGACTGTGGCTGAGTAGTATTTTATATTGTCACATTAGAAAAACATAAGATCTCGAAGCTCATCAAGCCTGATACCATTCAGCCTGTGTGCAGTTCTTTCCAGGGTTAAGATCTAACTTTCTTCACCTGTTTGTTCTGTGCAGACCTGGATGCATTACAGTTCTGAATACATTTTCATGAGCCTAATAGTTCAGTCACATATGTGACAAAATTAGAATGTGTAACCACTTTCTTTCATTCTTACTATCTTTTTCTTAATGTTATGAGACTTAGCATGTTTTTTCCCCAATTGTTCCCACATGTTCTAATTGTTAATCTTTTCACATGGGATTAGCTTTATGTTTTTAGTTAATTAACTCCATGAGAACTTTAGTCCTTAAAATTGTAAATGGGATAATATTATACAGGTCAGTAGCCTGGGCAGTTCTTATCAGTCAAGTTAGACAGATAAAATGTTTATAGGAGCCTTTAGGTTTTCCATGTTATTTCCTGTTCTTTCTTTGACCCATTGCATGTTCTGTGCTGACAGGAAACCTCGGCCAGCTGAAATGCAGAGTCCCAATGAGCTGGAAGTGGAGGAGGAAGACATCATTGAAGATGAGCACAGAAAGAGCCCAGATCAGCAGCCTGTGTTTGCTGCTCCCACTGGAATTAGCCAGCCTGTTAGCAAAGTGTTTGTTGAGAAAAATCGTAAGTTCAGCTTGTGATTTCAGTAACTTCAGGACATTCTTGCAATGAGAGGAAGCACTATTGTATTTAAGATCCAAATACTGTAGTATTGGGAAGAATTTTTTTTAAAAAGTTGTCCCAAACAAAAATTATATGGAAATAAATATACGTGATAATTTTTCAACATTGAATGCTAGCGTTGCTATGCTGGCATATTTGGTTGAATGTTTGAATTCCATGGTCTGTGTGAAAAAGACTGTTTCAAAGTACCCAACTGAGCTTATTTAACTTAATACTGTCACAGTACCTTGAGAAGAAATTATTATTTATAAAAAGTCTTTCCAGTGGGGGTTTTATGATGGTTGTTTGGGTTTTTCTGTTGGTTTTGGGTTTGGGTTTTTTTTTTGTACCAGGGGTTATTTTGTACACTGAGTAGTTTCCCAAAGTGCTTTGCACATTCTTTGCACATTTAGGTCTCAGCCTGACCACCAGGATGCATCACTCCAGGGCAGGAGAGATTTTCTGATGGAACTTCTGAGGCTTACAGCTTTTTAATGCAGAAATGATGACGAAAGGTAACAGTACTCTCTGAAACCAATTTTCTCATCCTTTCAGGGCGTTTTCAGGCAGCTGACCGTGCAGAATTGATTAAGACCACTGAAAATATTAATGTACTTCTGGATGTCAAGGCTTCGTGGACTACCAGAGACGTTGCCCTCTCAGTGCACCGAAGTTTCAGGTGAAAGATAAATGTTCTCATGTAAATAAGAAGAAATCAGTGTTGGAGTTTTGTGTTGGTTTTTTTTCCCTTGAAAATTAGTGCCTTTTATCTACCATTCAGATGTAGCTTTATTTCTTTTGGATATTCCTAATAAATGGTGGTTCAGGATGCAAAAGATAGAAAGTTTATCACTCTTCTAGGTTTTGGTATTTATTGTCAAGAATATGTATTTCTAGTTTAGACATCACACGCAAAATATGGTTATAAAAAGAATAACCAAGAAAGTCATATTGCAAAGATTCAGACAAAATCTGAATAGAAAGAGACTGATCTGATAACCAAAATATTAGAGACCTACCAAAAAAAATTAGAAAATAAGACTGACCCATCAGTTGTATCACCAGAATAAAAATACTTGAATTCAGATAGTTCTCAAAGAAAAATCCTGGTTGGTGAAAAATAGGGAGGAGTGAAATTGGACTAGGGGAATAAGTTTGCACACAATAGCAAAAAAGTAATGTATTTTTTTTAATATGTGGTTGTGTTGAGATACAGGATGGGAAGATGACAACCATTTTATTCTCTTGTGTATATTATCTGTGAGCCTGTGCTTCCTTTTCAAGGCTTTCCTTAGCAAGGAAGATAAAGAAAATACTGCCTTGGGGACAAGTTTAAGACCATTGTGTAAGTGTAAAGGGCAGTGCTTTTGGAAAGCTACAGGCAGTGAGTGAAAGTATTTGATCCCTGAAGCAGTAATGAAGCAAAGGCAAAACATCTTTGTTTTCTTTAAGTGCTCAGGTTCTGGTGCAGTCTGTTAAGGGAGGATGCAGAAGTCTTGTTGCCTAGAATTTTTAAAACTAGATCAGGAAAAGCATTTAGAAACAATTTCTGAAAGGCTCTGAAAAGCAGGGTCGAACAGATGGATTCATAATCCTTTTCTATCGATCTAAAGGTCTTTGCTAATTCAAGATATTTAAAGTGATCTAATGTTCTTTCCTCCTTTCAGGGTGATGGGACTCTTTACCCATGGCTTCCTTGCTGGGTATGCTGTATGGAACATCGTTGTTATCTACATTTTGGCAGGACATGAGCTTTCCACAGTTTCTAACCTGCTTGAACAGTATAAGCCAATAGCATACCCAGCTCAAAGTTTGTTCTATTTGTTGCTGTCTATCAGTACAGTCTCAGCCTTTGACAGGTAAAATATATTTGTATTTGAAAGGTGTGTGTAATTTGGGTACACTATGTTCCTTTCTGTAGCATATTTTGATCTGCTGTTGATGATTTAATGTGATATACTTAAAGAATGATTATGGCTGGCTATACAGAGAAAGGGTGTACTTGTGCATCCAGACCTTTCTTACTCATTTCTGTCCATTGCTTGGACCCTGCTTCAACAAACTGGTACTGTTTGTTTCAGTCTTTCTTGGATTTGGCATAATGAGGGCCATTGCCATGTGTGTGGGATATAGTTGTGTATTAAGGCACTGTAACAGAGGCAGAAAAAATACCTTGCATAAGGTAAAAGAATACTGCTAGAAGAACAATATCATTGTCTTACTGGCCTGTGTTAATGACTCTTGGTTTTGTTATCAGGACTGATTTGGCAAAAGCCTCAGTTGCAGTGAGGGGCTTTCTTACCCTAGACCCAGCAGCAGTAGCCTCTTTCTGTAAGTATTTTGAAGTGGATAGGAAGTTGTCCAGAAAATATGGTAAATGGAAAACTCCTATGTACTGTTTTTAGTGAAATCGCCCTTCCTGGTTATTTTCTACTTTAGAAGAAGTGACTTTGTAGTTGAAAATAGCAAGGGCCGTGAACACTTTGTTATATATTTTTTTTTAAGCATTTGCAGTAGTAGCATTAATGGGGCTGTTAAGTGAGATAGTTCTTTCCCACTTCTGAATACAGAACACAAATCTACCAAAAAACCGGAATAACAAGATGCCGCGTTTGATGTAGCTGATGAATTGCAAAAGTGCAGAAACCAGACTTTGATGGGTCAGAAATGTTGAAGAAGAGAGAATGAATTTAGGGAGACAGTGGAGTGAAAGGAAAGAAAATGTAGTGATTAGTACCATGTTGTGATGAGACAGCATTTTGGGAGTTTATATCTGACACTACTAATTCCATTTCTTCCAGTGTACTTTGCTGCTCTTATCTTATCCTTAAGCCAGCAGATGACATGTGACAGAATCAACCTCTACACACCACCTTCGGAAAATGGCAGTATCTGGTAGGAAACCTAAAAAACCACTTCTGTGAATTATGACGTAACTCCCTTAAGAACCTCAGTCAAACTAGTGGATGGAAGAGGTCATACAATATGTATAAGAAAGTATTGATGAACTATTTCATTACTAAACCTGTCTTTGTTTGAGCTTGTCCTGAACCTTTGATAATTTCACTGAAAAATAAAAACTTAAGGATGGGTTTGGTCATTTTAGTTGCAAATCCATTATACCTCCAACAAGAACCTGTTGGAATGATGTCATCTGGCAGGAACCCTAAGAACCTCTTTAGCTTGAAAATGGGACCCTACTGAGGTGACCCTTTTGGGTTCAAGGGCTTGACATTCTGTAGAGGGTCAACACTGGTTTTGAAGGAGATGGTCTGTCACAGGATGCATCAGCTCAGCAGACACAGGTGACACTTAAACCTAAAGCATTGTTTCCTGTCAGGCAATCCCATCCAAAGCTGTTACTTTCTGAAGTAGATATTAATGGACTTGAATTCTAGTAGCACGGGTTTTTAAACTAGACCAGAAGCAGAACAGAGAAGTAGAACAGAAGCATTTATGTGAAAATTTGCTGGTTTGGGCAGTTAGTTTTGGGGTTTTCTTTTAGGGCTTCTATAAATGTTTGTTGAGTTGTTTATTAAAAAGCCTAGATTCTAGTAACAAAAGCACAACCTGCTACTGTTATGACAGTAAGAAAAGTGTCAGTTAACCATCTAAGCTGAATCATACAGTCTTAAAGCCCCGTCTCATCCACCCCACAGCATCTCTATACAGGTCCTTGACTGGCTTCCCAACAGACTTTAGTAACTTGCTGCTCACTTGCCTTGCTGACTCATGAGGAAGTGCTTAAAAGTAAGATGGACTGATGATATTTTTGGTACCTTTCACCACAGTAAAATTTGACCGTGCATTTTGATTTTTATTTTCTGTCTCTTGGCCAAGAAAAGGAATTTGCTGTTGAACTCTACAAGTGGACATTCTCTGTGAGATATTGGGGTTTCTTAGCTGAGTCACTGTCTTTGGTAATCATTCTCTTTGCCAGGCCTTTGCAATGCAAGACCATCATGACGGTACAAGTAGTTCTGTTTTCACATCTGGCTTAGCAAGCTTGTTTTGATGATACTCTGTTGAAATTCTTACTGTAACCTCTGTGTACCAGTGAACTGACTAATGGGTTGGTGTGTTTTTCCCAGGACTGCAGGTACAGAGGAAGAAATTGTTCATTCATGGGTTGTGGTGAATCTGGTAGTGTCTGTTCTAGTTGGGACAAGTTGGATCTTCTTGTCTTACCGACCAGAGCTAGACCACAGTGAAGGTAGGAAACATTAATAGACAAAATTGTTTATAATAAAGCTTGTTTTATAATAAAACTTGTTTATTCAAGCTTTTATCTGCTGAACCAAGTGCTCTGCATTTGGTGTTCAAGACTAGTCCTGACAAATTTTGTGACTGAATGAAAACAAGTACCCCCTAGCAACCTGCCACAGCAAATGCTTCTTAGGATGCTGGTGTCCGTGTTTGGTTTTATAAAGGATAAGCATTCATTTAAAAAGGAAAGAAAAGCCTTATTTGTCATGTCTGAAGCAACATGAATTTTGAAACATGAGAGCACATCTCTTTTTCATTGAAGGGAAAAATAAGTTTAACAGTATTTTAAATATTTGAAATGTATTTATTCTACTTGTGTTTTAGAAAATTCCCTAATGTTATTAATGTTCCTTTTGCAAATGCTTAATGCGTTTCAAGCTCAGTATTATTTCCAGTAGAACACTGCAGTAGTTTTGGGAACTCCCAAGCTTTGAAAAGTCAGATTCGTGCTTGCAGAACAGGACTTCAAAAGAGGACTACTTGTGCAGGAAGGGGCAAGCAAGTTCTTTTCACAGAAGAAGCTTTGCTAGAGACTAGGCCTTCTTCCTTTTGTGTTCCTACTGGGATCCAAAAGGTGTATCATAACTTAGCTTTCCTGTCAAGTGCATGCAGCCTGTGACTTGAAGGTATGCTGTTCATAAAAATCCCAAGTTTTGACTTAAAAGTGATAAGGTATCCCAAGAACCATGAATTAAAACACAGATTTGTTTTTGGGAAACTGAAGACTGAACATGCTTCCTGAAATTGCTTTAGAATTTTAATGTACAGGTGTCTGTATTTCACCTGTCCCCAGTTACTGTGCTTATTTCTAATAACTCAATGAGTTAAAAAAACATGAATAACTAAGTGGCAGCCCTTACAGTCCTTGATGGTAAAATTTATAATAGATGTTTAAATTGTATTTTAAACCCATTTTTAAAATAATACTTATTCAAACAGTCCAGTGGCAGAATTTTACTCAAGTTTTGATGAACTTTTCTGATGTTTACATGTGCCAAGTAAGATTGAAAAAGTGCTTCAGAAATTTCTAGAGAGAAATTCATTAGGACTTACCCCAAACAGTAGAGAAAGTTTAGTTTGCTAAGGATGGGGTAGCAAAAACATGTGAATCTCAAACTTGAGGGGATAAACGACATTGTTGGATGTACAGGCCGTGTAACTTTACCATGTTGGCAGATGTTGGCAAACACAGCCTGGTCTATACAAAGAATGTGCAGGTAGCAAGGCAAAGCACACGTGTGGAGTACAGAGATATAAGAGAACCCTCAGCAGCACAGAGCCCCACAGGGGCTGCTTCATCAGCTGCTTAGTGTGCCCAGCCAGTTTCTGCACCAGGAGCTCTTCACTGCTGGCCTTGGGCTGTTTGCCATGGCTGAGCTGCCGTGGTGACAGCTGTGAGCAGTGTCACTCATACAGGATGCTTTCTAAGCCAGGTTCTGCTGGTGCTGACCTAACACTGAAACACAGAGCAGATACATCTATCAGTGAACGAGTCTCTAAACAGAAATCTTCCTTCCTAAGTCTGACACTCTCAAAACAATCCCTCAGTGTACTTCAGAGTTCTGTTTCAGTGTCCAGGTTGAATGCAGGGTGGTACTACATATGATCACCTGCTAACATTGTCACCAGTTCTGTTAATTTTGGGGGGCAGCAGTAGTTTTTTAAGGACAGTGGTGGCCCTTGCCATTGCTGAGTCGCTAATGATATGATTGAGACAAAAAACAGGAGGCTTGGGGGAATGCCAGGGTGCTTTTCAAGAGTAATGGAATTGTATTCAGGTGAAAGTTTCCAAAGCAAACGAATTTTTTTTTTCTCCTTTAGAATTGATGTTTCATGCTGAAATTGAGGAATTTCCCCAGGGAGATGTCATACCCAGAGTCCAGCCATAAGTGTGGAACAGGAACCTGCAACTATTGTAGCTGTGACTGATGGCACAACATGTTGTGTATTATAGCTATGTATTATAATTTTCATAAAGAAAAAAATGTATTTTTGTATTGTATATATTTAATGTTGATCTTTTTATGCATGTTACAGTTTCCAAATGTGATGGAAAACTTTTATACTTTTGCTTTTCATTTTACAAAGCAGATTATTCCTAGTGCAAAGTCAAGGTTTATTTTGTAAATATTGCTGCCCACATAGCCAAAGACACTAGAGGGTGGCAGAAGATCAGGTGTTCAGTGCGTTTTTGACGGTAGTAACACTCTTCAACAACCTGCTTTTATTACTAATGCTGACAGCAGTTAGCTTATCTGACTTGGTTAAATATCCTCTAGAGATAAAAACAAATCTTAGGACAAAAGTAGTCTAAAGGAAGAGAAGATGATAACAAAACAGAGTTAGGAAACATAAAATCCACCAAGTTGGTAAGCATAAAATAATCTGCATTTGGGTGTCATAAAAAGTATTTACTGGAATAAAGGATTGAATTTACAGGGATTTTGTTTAATAATCCATAAAAGAGGACACTTTTTTTTATCTTTGTTTAGTTCTCTTAACAAAGATCCTGATGATAACAAGTTCTTTCAGGTTGATTAGAGACAAAAAAAAGAAGCTTTAATGTCACAACAGTTTGGTCAGTTAATGAAAACACCTAAATACATCTTGTAATCAAACGGTTGTTTTGTGTTGCCAACAGGATACATCCATGGCCTCTAATTTCTCAGCAGTCAGGATGCATAACTATTACAAAGCCATTCACAAGAAGAGTGTTCTGATTTTTCCTTATCTTGTATGGCAAGAACAATAGTTTATTCACTGCTCTTGCTAAAGAAACTTGAATTTCACAGATGTTGAAAATGTTGGTACTTCTGCCTATTTTGATGGAGATTGATTTCCCCCCAAATTGTTGTTTTGTGTTAGGATGGAATGGGAAACTTTTTCTTAAAATTACAGGAAAATGATTATTAAAGCAAACTAAAAACTCTGCAGCAACCCACCTTCTGTGCAGTGATGTAGTAGTAATAGTAGCAGTTGGTGGGTTTTGATGATGATAACCAACATTCTTTTTCTTTTATATTAAAATGGCTAAATGAAAGCATTGCAGATATGAATAAATATATATTGAAGGATGAAACAGTCTCCTTAGTAGACACAGAAAACAGCTAGTTTGAAAACCATTTATCAAGAAAGTATCACCTAAAGCCCCAAACCTTTTTGTATGTTATTTAATGCATACTGATTCTGCATTATTTGATTTAATATATGTCTATGGGTGGTTATAAAGGGGGTGCAGTTGTCAAAGTTCTCTGGAGAATTACTGAACTTTTTATAGTAGTGAAGTTAAGAGTAGCCAGATGAAAGACTTGAAAGGAAATGTCAAAGAGCTTTCTGTGCTTTCAGTGCTAACTCTCTTTAATGTTACCTGAGTTGCTTCAAAACAAACATGGTAACATGAATAACTAGGGCTGTTGCTGCCCTTTTGAGGGCTTGAATTCTCTTATGTCCCTCCAGCAAATTTAAGTTAAGAGTTCAGTGTTCATGACATCATTTAAATGCTGTGGTAATCCTGGCAGTGAGGGAAAAGAGTTCTGCAAGAATTAAAAGATGTTCCACAGCTGTTGGCTGTGTTGTGGGGCACTCAGTTTGTTATGGGAAGGAGCCCTTAACGCTTTTGTAAATTGTTATGGCTCCTATGTATGTATTTTTGCAAAACTGTAGAGCGAAATTATGGCTGGCACTGCATTGTACGTTAAGATGGAGAGATTCAGGGTGTGCTCTCCTTCAGTCGTGCACTGGATGTTCTTGTCATGATTTGGCTGTAGGAGATGGAGGATGAGGCACAAAGTGTTCTCATGTAGGTTGCCACCACACTTCCTCCTGATGTGGTGTGTTTGAGTTACAGAATCACTGACCTCCTGAAGATGGGATTAATAATGGCTTCTCTTTGCTGCATGACACTTCTGTCATCTCGGTATGGTAAGAAATATAATTTTGCCCATAAAATATGGGCAAAATCAGGCAAAAGGGTGCTAAGGCATCACGTCAGTACAGGAAAAACTTGGATAACATCATTGCTTGATTTCTGACATTAATATTAGGAATTGGCCTTCCAAGTATCCCTTGGACTGAGCGATGCTAGCCAAGAGCCAGATTCATTGTCATTGTGAAATACAGTAGTTTGTTTAGATGGTTGAGCATGGATTGAATTAATGAATTCAATGTGATCAATATTTCAATCCAGTCTTGCCTTTCCAGTGTGTCTTTTGAGGAGGATCTGAATATATCCATATTTAAATTAATGAGGTTTGAGGTTGCCATATAAAAAGCACAATAAACAGTTTGATGACTAATTATCTATAGTACAGGATATTCTTCATTCTATTAAGCCTCACAGTGGAATATGAGTCCAACTGAGCTTTTTTGTTTAGTTTCTTGGAAAGTTTTAGAATGAGTTTACGAAATAGATGTTTAATTATAGAACATGCAATATCTGTAGAAGCCTTAACTGAAATGCCTTTGTGCATTTCCATACCATTGTTTTTAATGCATTTGTGTTAATGAAAAAATTACAGATATGTTGGTGCCAATTTCTTGTTTTTACATATATGAAACAATTAAACAATTGCTCTAAACTAGTTAGAAATTACTGTACTTTGTCCTGTTTCAAGTTGTTTAATCTGTTTAAAATAAATCAGTCTAATTTTTCCCCAGTGCTAATATTTTGTATAAATGCAGGGTCTGAACAGGTGTTTATGGGAAAACTTTTTTCCCCTTATTTATGGCAGTGTTGTAAAAACAGCTTTGCTTTCCCTCCCATCAGATTCCTGCTGCTGTAACGTCTTGCACAATCAGAAATGGTACTGTAAACTCCTGAAAAGTAGCAGGTAAAGTGTATTTAATCAGCTACTAATGTATGTTTAGCCCTAAAAGAATATTAAGTGGGAAATCTTGGTTGCTGTCTTTAACCACCTAATGGATGATTACAAATAAGACAGACAGACACTTCTTAAAGCTGCACAGTGAAAAGATGAGTGGAAGTGGTCACAGGCAGCGTGAGGGAAATGTACCACGAGCTGCCATGGGAGTTTGGACTGAGGGCTTGAGATGGGGACAGAGGGGCTGTGGGAGCTCCATCCCTGGGGCTGCCCCGGACTCGGGTGGACAAAGCCCTGGGCAGCCTCACCAGGGGCTGGACCCAGCGGGCCTCCAGGGGCCCTCCAAAGCCAAAGTGTTCTAATTTTGCTCCTTAAAAGACAGTTACTTAAAATGTGGTTCGTTTCAACTTGGTTTAAATGTCACTCTCTCAACACAGCTTTCTCGATACGCAGCCAGGTGTCATTAATTTGCGAAGTGTCTTTTTAAGGTAATTTTGGTATTGCTGAGGTAAACTTTAGGGGGTATATGGTTAGGTCAGAATTATTCGCTTGCTTATTTGCAGCAGAATTGAAATGACTGAAGGCTTTGGGAGAGGAGAGAAAACCATCAGGTAGGTACCTCACTGTAGCTAAGCCTAAGCCACACTTGCCTCTTACTTTTTCCTCAGCAGTGTGAAAGGTGCTCTTGCATTCCGCCGTGCGGCAGTGCATGAAATCGGTCCGTAAGTGCCCAGACACTTGCAGAAAGTCTGTATTTCCCTGGGTGCTGTGAATGTTCGGTGCCCCCGGTGCCCCCGCTCCGCCTCAGCCCTCAGCAGCGTTCCCGCCCTCCCCGCGCGCCGCCGGCTCGGACTCGGCCTGAGGGGAGCGGCCCCTTCCAGGGGGGCACAGAGGGCATATCGGGCACAGAGGGCATATCGGGCACAGAGAACGAGCTCCTCTGTGTCCCCACGCTCGAGCAAAACTGCTTGCTTTAATAATTCCGTACTTTTCGTAATCTTTTCTTCAAACTTCGGAAGTTGCAGGGTCCTCCCTCGCTCAGGCAATTCCCTGTAGCTTTCCTGTGCTGTGTAAAGTGGAAGGGAGCACGGCTTTTCAGATGGATACAGACAGCTCTCAAACGGTGGTGCAGTCTGTGATGGCTCCATCAGCTACTGCAGACCAACAGCTACCTCAAACTGTTAAAGCATTCAAAGAAAACTCATCTATAGCTGACTTCCTAGATTTTACATGGGCTAATGGAATCTGCCTGTAAGGATATTTTTGACTGCATGAAACGTGAGAACTAGAAGGATAATTGATACCAGAATATAGAATAAAAAAACTTTTAAAATAAACTGTAGTAGATAAACTCAGCATTGACACTCTTGACCCATATGTCATATAAATTTTGACAAAACAGAGGAAAGCACATACATCCTGCCAGCAATCCATTCTCCTCTATTGCAGATGGATTTCATGAAGGGGCAAATGAATTCCGTGAATCTGGATTTGTGGGTAAATCCAGTAGTAATGGTGTGTTCTGTAATCATATGTAAAAATAAAACCACCACTCCATTTTTCAGGAACTTCATGGGACTTTTGGATAAGAAATATATGATTTATAGAGTCGAATTAGTTGTTTTCATTTGAGAATGATGGAGGTTTTTACGAGAACCTGTTTAAACCTAATATTCTTTCCTTCATCCTGTCTCAAGTTTCTGGATAGGTTTAATTATGTTAAATACCAAATGTTATCCAGCTAGCAGGTTTTTAGTAGACCACCTCAATTTTTCAGTGCTTTCTTTTTAAATCTTTAAGTCTTTTCTTGTCTATTACATCAAATGGGGTTCTTACTCATAGTCCTTTGAGGTCTTTCTTGCTTGATGTGTACTATTTCTGCATTTTAGTAGTTTTTCCTCATTCATACAGGATAGGGATGGCCATCATCAGGACAGGTCATTACAGCCAGCTTAATTGCTTTAGAGGTTTATTAGACAGCCTGATATACTTTAGGAAAGCTACTTACTAGCATTAAAGGCAGGGTATGTTTAGGTATCTGCCTCTTGTCAGAGATATTCAGAACAATGGTTTGAAAATGCTTTCCCATGATTTTACCCATCCTCTAGGTTAAAACCAGCTTTGATAGCACTTGAAGAAAAGAGGGGGGAAGGGAAAAGAGAGAGACAGAAAGTAAAACTTGGTAACTTAAAAAAAAAACACTTATTTCTGTTCATCAAGTGGAAGAAATTGCTCTCTCTGCAGTGGGTATTTATTGCATTGAGACTTTTTAAAGTGAGTAGGTTGTGTAGCAGATCAGGTTGATTTGGAGTAAGTCACATTTTTTTTCAGTGTTAATTCATTCAGTCAGAAATTCACAAACTGCTGTGGTATCAGACTAAGACAGTGAGAATATATGCTCAACACCACTGAGCATATATTCATGACAATGTTAATTAAGTTTTCTATTATTACAGGTATTTCGATATTTTACGTAGTGTTAAATGCTAGCATAAAGAAAAGTGGCAGCAAAAAAACCCCACTTGTGTTGTTTTCACAAGTATTTCAAAATACTTGTGTTTCATTGCCCATGAGATTTTGCAAATGTGTTAGTTTTATAAGCCCCTTTGAAAATATGTTACATTGAGCCTAAATGTGAGATACTTAACAATTTCAAGTCCAAGTATAGTTCTAGTTCATACGCTCATAACACATCATTGGTGTGAGAGTAAACAAGTGCTCTAATAAATAAATAAATTAATTAATAATTGTGCTTAAACTATGTGAGCTTGGAGTGGAAAGTCTCTGCAACTTGGCTCTTAGCAATACAGATCATGAATCTCAGATTTTGAAAACACCAACTGTATGCAAAACCTTCAGATTTCTCAGTAAAACTGTTTCCAAGATACTCTTTTCAGTGGTAGGTAGTTGAAACCTTCTTAACAATATGATTACACATTTTTTTTAATGCTAGTATTTATTTTGCATTATTCCTTAACAGAAAGTATCACAGTTAACAAGAAAAATCATATCAAACCTTTCAGCAAACACAACCCATGGACTAATTTCTACCGTTTCTGGTTATTTTAAGAGCTATTAGAAGTCACAGTGCCTCTTAATTGCCTTTGTTTGAAAATACTGTAGTTGTTGACAAGCTGTAGTTCCAAGAGTAAAGCCTTGTGAGCTTTTTAACTTAAAAAAAAATTGTACTTCATTTTTTTCTTTAAAAGTTATGTCAGTACAGAATTGGAACAGCATTCAGAAATAAGTTTTTCATTTTCTTTCATAGAAAGAGACAGCAGTAAAGTAACTCCACTGGAACACATGGTTGTTTAAATCACTTTGTGCTGACATTGTTATTAGTACCCAAGTTCATTTTTATAGAGTTGGGAGCACTGTTGTTTCAGAGAAGCTTACAAATACTAGCCAGTTAAACTGCCTGAAGTCTTTTAAAGGTTTGGGGTTTTTTTAAGAGTATTAATATTTATTCAGAGGTCTATAATTAAAGTATGTACAACTTTATGTGTGTTCTCAATTTTTTGACTTGGTTTTTACATGTACTGTTAGTCAAAAGTTACTTGTAGATGCTATCTAATGTATTTGACTTGCAAACAGTCCAAATTTGTCATGGTTAAGAATTAAGAACATAGCGTTTATATGAAAATAATATCTTCTCCAAGAGTACACAATTAAGTTATTCATATTTTTATGATGAGAGTAATTTTCTAGTTTAGACAACCATTATTTTACCTAATGATTGAAATAAATGTGAAATTTCTTTCCTGCAGTAACGAGAGGCTGTTTGTATGACTGGACTGTGGTGAAAATGGAAGTACAATAATTACAGAAATAAATGGAGGCAGATAAGGTAAGTTTATTGACAGGTTTTTAATCTTAAGTTTCACATGTTAGTTTTAGAAATATAGAGCTCTCTTCACAGCATAATGAATAGACTCAAGTTCTTTGTTAATACTTTTATGTAGTCAATTAGAATGTTATGTCTCTCTCAGTTTTGCATATTGGTCATTTCACCTTCAAGGCCTTGAGGCAAAGCTGCTGGCAAACAGTGGTATAGACCAACTCAGCTATGGAAGACTTGGAGACTTAATGTGGAATGTTGTTTATGTTGAAAATTTAAAATATATCCATTTGATATCTATTTATGCTTTTTTTACTACAGTCATAACTTCCATCAATAAAATACTAGTGGCTTTGGGACACAACTTTTGCTAGAACATGATGAGAATATGCAGCTTTTTTTAAAAAAAGAAAGCTGCTTTTGTTCAGTTTGAGTTGCCTGGTACAGTGTGAGAGATGAGAACTTACTGAATTGTAGGGAGAAAAAAGACAGCTTTTCATCTGACTTAGAACAGATAAATTCACTAGGATCCTTGGGGGTATTAGGTGCTTATTATGGCTGAATCTATCCAAGGGAATTTAACTGTGCCTTGCAGAAGAGGCTTGTTTGCCAGCAGCAGTGCCAGTGAAGCTTAATGCATATTGCCTGTTCTTTTAAAACAACAGTATTAAGTTCTGGTAAATTCTGGTGGTGAACAGGAATACAGTATAAATAAAAATATGTACAGTAACTTTAGATTATTTGATTCTTCAAAATTAACCCGTACCTGCTATAACTTGAGACTTACTTTGCATAGTAAGAAGTCCTCAGATTAACTGCTAGAATGACACGACAATAAATGGAGATGCAAAAGCACAAATTTGTAGTATGAATATAGACAAATGCAAGAACATGAGTCACACTTTTAAGCAGCTTAACTTCTTTGGGAAACATGCAGTATTAAAACTGCATGAAAAATGATGCATAGCTAACTTTTGGCAAATATGACAGCATGTCAAGTGAGAAAAAATGTCTTTTAGGAGACAAACATTTATTCACATAATCAACTAATTTGTGCAGTCTCAAATTTCAACTTGGAAGAGGAGGATTTCTCCTCACTAAAATGATTTGAGTCATAATGAAAAGACAAACAGATTGTTTAAGTAAGATCACAGACAATACCCGAGTCTGGATTCAGAAAGGCAAGTGTACCACAGCAATATGAGCTGAAAATACAGTACAGAGTAAGATTACAGCAGGAACTCTCTTGTTAAGAAGTACTTTGAAAGAGAGAGGTAAGCATTCAGCCATTCTCTATATACAGTTTTCCTTTCGGTCAGAGAGTGAGGCACACTGCACTTCGTGATGCCAGCAGAGGAAGTTAATGAAATATGGCCACTTCAGGGCATGTTCAAGTATACCTTGTCTATTTTAACCATACAAACTAAAGCAGCAAGTACAAATCACATTTTCCTTCTCTGAAGCACAGGAGAGGTATGCTTGTTTGGTATTTATTTAGAATTCCCAGTCTGTATCATCTTGATTTGCAGTAATATGTCCAAGTCCAGTCCCAACTGTTGTTGAGGGCAGTGCCAAGAACTCTGATCTGTTATTTTGAATAGGAGGTGGCAATAGAGATAGTAGTGAATTCTGTGTTTGTTCTTTTATCTAGAAAGAAAAAAAGTTAAAACAGGGCTGCATATAAAAGTCTCCATAACCTTGCAGCTGACTTCATTAGAAGCACGTGAAATCAGAGCCATGTTTTTGCATGTTACAATACTGAACAAAACAGGATGAGAGATTTCACTTTCCTCACTCTAGAGTAAGTTGAATTAGTCTTTCAAGACTAATTAAATTAGCTTTGCAGTTCTGATTTAAATTATTAACCATTATTCTTATTAGTTAGGCTGATGTTAGTTAAACCAACTTTATCAAAGGGGAAATGGATTATTCTTATGCCTCCTATATCAATACCATTTTGTTAAAAAAAAGAAGTCTGAAACAGGTATGCTTTTTGGCTCCAGGTAACTTAACTATTTTTGAAATCCAACTCTTTTTGTGGCTTATTTAGGTTATAGCTGTGTCATTTTACAAAATGTAGTAAACTCACCTGTTTGAAGAACGTATGCGAAAGCAAACTGCTTGCTGAAGGCCTGAATCATAAAATGAACAATATAATTATGTTTTGGAAAGTAAAATACTGCTTTTGGGAAATGGGCCAGACTGACAAGTCAATTTAAGCCCTGTGGTTTTTCATCCACGGGACAAATGTGAAGAATGAGAAAAGAACCACACAAATCCTACATTCTATGCCTCAATTTGTAGTAAAAGCACTACTGAAGAAATCTATTTTTAAAGGCTTTTTCACATTTCTGTTTAACAAGGAATTTAATGCCTCATTCAAAAGAGACATAGGATTGAAAATGGGTATTTCAGATTTCTGCTTTTTTCTTAGACAAAGTGCATGTTTGAAAATTAATTTTACATTTTACGAAGCACATTCATATTACAAGAAATTCAGGGGTCAAATGACTTTAAAGCATGGTTCCTTTATCAGACAAGATAATTCTTAAATTACAAAACCAAACATAAGTGAATTGTTTTACATACTACATCTGGTCTGAAATTCTGACTTTAACAGCATTCAAGCAATTACTGTATCCTAAACTGTGGGCCATCCTTGCTCTTAGGTTGAGGTGACAAAAAATTAGTTTTCACCAGAAGGTTACCTTTTCTCAGGGTCCTGTTGCAAGCAGAGTTCTACCAAGTTGTGGAAAGCAGGTGAAAATGTTTTGGAAAAGGGAATCTGTAGTCTTTCGCTGGTCATTGTGCGTGTCATGCTCTCACCAATTCCAGAATCGACCCCCGATCGGGAATTCTTCATCCTGGATTCCCCCCGGGGAAAGGTATTTATATCCCAAGGATAGTATGTGGGACCTTTCAGCTTTTGCAGCAGCATCTAGTAGAAAGGAATAACAGTATATGAGAGTTCAACAAGGGCTATTCAGGCTAAGCTGTGAAACTCCAGGAATGGAAGGATTATTTGTTCTAGAAAGAAGCATGCATATTTGAAGTAAAAAAAGCAGCCACATTACTTCAACAGTAATGGCATTGGTTTCTCTGAGTAAAACCAAAAAAAATGCTCAGCATGTTTTGAAGTAGAAATAAGAGTTTAGAATCATACCTGAGTGCGGGGCATATCCTGAAATGGAACATGTCCATTGGCTAATTCACACGCTGTAATTCCCACGCTGTAAATGTCAGACTTCATGTTATACCCAGACAAATCCTGGGACAGCAAGAAAACACTACTGATCACTGATGCCACTGAGCATCAGTGCCAACAGAAATACAAGTGTCTGTTTCAAGACAAGATTCTAATACCCTGTAATCTACAGGGTATTGAAACAACCAAATTGGGAAACCTCAGGTTTTGTTAGGAGTCTGATGGTTGTAGTTTCCAGGAGGGTCAAGTAAAGAGACTTAGTACAGCATCACCTTACTAACAGCTTGAAAACTGGTTCTCTTTAGGAGAATTAAAAATTCAGTACATATTTCAGTTCAACATCTTCCATTGCACTTCTACAAGCAGACTTAAGTTAGAAGTTGAGTACTGCCACTAATGTTGAGGAGGAAAAATTAAGTGTTATACCAACCTGTCTCAGTAGTTCAGGACTCAGCCAAGGAAGCACGGATGTACTAAACTGGGGGAAATCATATACCACCTTAGACTTTTGTCCATTGTTAACTAAACTGTAGAGGTTGTTTAGACCAGAGAGAGAAACCAGCCCATCCTCTGAAATCAAAATGTGGCTAGCTTTAATATTCCTGTAACATAAATAAGAATTACTCAAAGCACTATTAGAGCACAAAGGCTTTCATATTTCATTAACTTATAGTGAGATGTTACCAAGCAGTTCTATTTAGCAGATTATTTTCATGGAAGTCCTTCACTCAGTATGAGTTGTCTTTTTAATACAGTCCCAAGAGAGAGGAGAGATGATCAGAAAAAAAAGCGCCAGAAACTGGAGAAGGGCCCTTCTTCCCTGCAAAGGGTGTAAGCTAAGGAAGCCCGTTCTACAACCCTGGTTCTCTTCCACTTCAAAGAGGCAAAGCCAGGCAGATGTATTATCCCTGTAACAACTGGCTTGAAATAATGTATGAATACAGCTCCTGTTAAGCTTTTACAAACTTGGTTCTGCTGTATTGAAATAAAAAATACTTCCGCGCTGTCTGACACAAGGAGATATATAGAAAAAGGAAGGAGACAATACTTAAGCTGAGACGCTGTAATCTGATTCTTACCTATTGTCATTCTCCTACCTGTGAATATATCCATTCTGGTGCATGTAATTTAATCCTCTGATTGCACCAAGCAGAATGTTCCCTATCAAAGCTTCACTCATTCCTTCAGGAAAGTAAGTCTTCAGCAGGCGTCTAGCTGAACCTGAAAGTGAAAAAAATCTAGCTAAGCCTAAGAAGTCTTGTTAAATTACTTGTCTGTGCTTGCTTCATTATATACATTCATCAAGAGTGGCATTCCTATCTTTATGTTGACTACGGTACATCAAGAACAGTTATTACATGGATGCAACTGATGCATCTATCAGGCAAAGATCACACTCACATCGTGCTTCTGTTAACTGAAAGTCTATGCCCAACCTCTATTCATTATAGATAGGTTTTCTGTTGGCAAAAATCAGTTGTATAAAGTCAAATACATCTCCCAGTTATCATTCCTCATACGGTGGGTGCTAGGACTAAGTGGAATTTAATGAAGTTTCAATACTAGTCTTCACTGGGGAGGAAGATTATGTACAGCAGTCTTCTCTAAACAAGTGGTTTGGGAAGGTTTGTTTTTTCTACAAGACAGGAGATGCTTAAAGAAAAAGCTCTCCTGGACCATGTGGTCCAACTTGTATTAGCCCTTTTTCCTATTCCAAAATTGCCGTTAACAGTTCTTACCATAGGCCATGAATGGGGAGATGACCCAAAGCCAGCTACCAGCTGTAAAAACTGTCCAAAACGTCATTATGTTGGGATGCTGGAAAAAGTGGGATAAAACCACCTCATTCTATGGAATTAAATGAAAGTAGATGTGTTAATCACAAGACAGCAGTCTTATGAAGAGCATTAACTACATCAGTAGAAAGAAGAGTTTCCTGTGTGCATTTATACAAGATTGCAGGTGATGTGCATAGCCTGGACCAGAAATGTGAATAACCTGCCCATAATTGCATTTGTCTGAAGTAAATCTAGTTTGTTCATAGTCCAGACTTTCGGTGTTAACTATAGACTACAGAACATGTTCCAAATAAGAAGTTGTACAATTACAGAAGTATTTCTAAAACACTTGTGTTTTCTTCAGAAAGCACCTCTCAAATTTACACATGCCTTGTGTTTATTATATTCTATTTCTTTGGGGGAAAATCTTGACTGAAATGACCCAGTACAAACAAAGGCTACCTCTGTTCAGTAACCTCATATGTATTCATCACTGTCTCCATCAGAATTGTGCAGAAATGCTGTTGCTTTACCTGTAAGGCTTTCAAATGCTCTTCAGAGCAATTTTCTAGGTCTGTGATCCTTACAGCAACTTGCATGTCTGTAGGTGTATGCCGTGCAAGGTAGACTGAAGTTAAATTGTTGAACCTCCTTCCTGAAACCAGAAGTGGCTACCTTAACATTGGAAAATATAATGATCCATCACATAATTTCCTTCACGTTTAGAGATAATTTTCTACTTCTAAAAATACAATTGATAGCAACACGACCTTTTCTTTAAGAATGTCAAGAACTAGTTGCAAAATTAGTTGCAGCAAATTGAAGCATAGCTCTGCTATTTTGAGAACAACTAAAAGTTTTTGAACATTTGTCAGTATCACTTATACATCTAAATGACCAACACATGCATATTCACAGAAACGTGCATGTGCAGTAGGATTCAAGGCAGTTTTCCTTAGAACAATCACCTTGGGTAGCCAAGTCACAAGACATGATGTACTTAATGCTGTATTTATTGTCACGTACCACAGATTTAGAAAACTGACATGCACATGCACAAACATCAAGAGAAAATTTCAGGTAATTGTTGATTTGTCTTATATCTTGAAATAAGTGATTACTGAAACGTGAGCAATGCTCTGGGCACTTTTCTCAACTAAGGAGACACAAGAGTAGTTCTACATTTTCCAAATCTAATATTTACTGCACTGAGCAATAAATTATTGCTAACAGGAAGAAGAAATATTTTAAGGTACACTTATGTTACCTATTTCCAGCTGGAGTTCATAGTGAGAGACATTAGAAGAGCAAAATACCATTTCATTCCTTCCTGTAGATGGGGGAATCCAGGCTAGATCAGAATCAGCCTAGCAGTGCGAAAAAACAGTTCTCAAAATGACTATGCAATTTTGAATAATTTATGTTTAATGCAGAAATATCATTAATGCTAAGTATTAAATCAGAACATTCAATTCGATGCTTTTACCATTACTGAGACTTAGTTGTATGAGTTACTGGTTTTTTGTGTCTGTGTTTGTTTTTAAACTGGCACAAGATTAACACTTAGCTACCTACAGCCTTCTTTCAAAGTGGAAGCCCTGAAATACTTTGGTTATTTTTGCTGTTAACAGTTTAAGAAATACTCCCCAATGAGGTTATTTTTAATATGTACCAGCTTTGTATTTAACCTTGGCAGTTGAATTTTCTGTTTTCTTCTTACCAGGCATTCATGGATGCTGCTCTGAGATAGCTCTTCTGGTCTGATTGATTCAACTGGCGTACGTAGAATACAGGAACAGTCCTTGAGAACAGAAACAAGTGAGTGTCTGTGAAGTTGCTGCAATTTATTAAACATGGCAGTGGGAAAACATTAAAAAGTAGCCCCTATAAGCAGGAGCTCAGAAAGTCTGCTACAAATCAGTCAAGCAAGGGGTTATGAAACAGCATAAAACACATACATGGCAGAAGAGGAGATACTAAACAGTTTCCTTCACCAAAATTGATACAACAAAGTTTAAACGTCTCAGAGCTGTGGAAATCCCTTCAACCAAGATATTTCACCAGAACTTTTCATATTAAGCTATAACTGGGTAACAAGGTACAACAGCCCAAATTTTTAAAGAGAAGCTTACCAAACAAGACATGGAACCGCTTTAGGTCAGGGGAAAAGTCATATACATCCATTTATCCTAGAAAGAATAAGGTAGCAATGTAAGATAATACATAAACCAGTGATAAACATAAATTTCCTTAACTTAGAGGCATTCCTCTAAGTTAACACCCACACAAACCCCCAGAACTCCAGCTCTTGGAAAGCCTGCTTCCATTGGGCCTTTAAACAGCATATCAATTCCAAACTCCACACTGAGGACTACACATGTCAGCTCAAGCTTTCCCTTTCAATTTATGGGTTTAGAAATCTTATTGCCACTTTTGAACAAACAATTGAATTGCAAGTTAACTGCACAAGTGCAGAAAGTAAAAAGAATGGATTCATTAATCCCTGGCAGTTTGTAGGAAAAGGAATCAGTCTTGTTTCAAAGGCGCACAGCTGTGCTAGTCAGATCTCAGCTGTGTGCAGCTGAACTAGCTCACAAAAAAAGCAAGGCAGAAGCTATTGCACTTTACATTTCACAAGCAAGAGAGGAAATATTATTGTAAGGGATTTCAGTTAAAAAAAAAAAAGGAGGGGAAGCAACTCCAATAATTTTCACTTTACTTAGGCAAACTCCCTCACAGATTTCAGTAGCCACTCTGAAAGTCCGCCAGCTGACTTATTTTATGTCTGATACTTTGAAAGCTTAGGCAGTGAGAGAGATGTCTAAGAAGTGTATCAAAGCTAATTTACTTTAGCTATAAGCAAGTCTTCAACAGTAAAATCACTGAAGTTGGAAAAGACCTCAAAGATCACAGAGTCCAACCAGTAACCCAGTAACGCCAGGCCCACCACTAAACCATGTCCCCAAGTACCCCATCTACATGTTTTTTGAACACTACTAGGGACAATGACTCTACCACTTCCCTGGGCAGCTTGTTCCAATGCTTGACAATCCTTTCAGTGAAGAAAATTTTCCCAAGATCCAATCTAAACCTCCTTTGGTGCAACTTGAGGCCGTTTCCTGTCATCCTATCGCTTGTTATCTGGGAGAAGAGGCCAACTCCCACCTCACTACAACCTCCTCAGGTAGTTTTAAGAGAGTGAGAAGGTCCCCCCCAGCTTCCTCTTCTCCAGGCTAAACAACTCCAACTCCTTCAGCCACTCTTTATAATACTTGTGCTGTAGACCCTTCACCAGCTCTGTTTCCCTTCTCTGGACACCCTCCAGTGCCTCAATGTCTTTTTTCTTGTTGGGGCTCAAAACTGAACACAGTACTTGAGGTGTGGCCTCACCTCACCAGTGCCAAGTACAGAGGGACAGTCATTTCCCTGGTCCTGCTCCCAGACTATTGCTGATACAAGCCAGGTACCACTGGCCTTGGCCATCTGGTCACACTGCTGGCTCACCTTCAGCCAGCTGTCAAACAGCACCCCCAAGTCCTTTTCTGATGGGCAGCTTTCCAGCCCCCATTAGGAATCCTACTTGGTGGCTGATAAAAAGTCAGCTATAGGATGTAGTTCCATGTTAACATGCAATTTTTGCATGACAGTTAACTTTAAAAAGGTGAAGTACTATATCAGAAACTGATAATTTTGTTTATTAAGGAGCTAAGCTTGAGTATAGCCTGCACTTAAATTATGCATGCTACTTAATCAAGGCAACACTCTTGAAAAGCTAACAAGCCCCCACCACTCCATTCACTGCCAAATATCCAAGCCACTCATAATCCTTAATATTTTTGCCCCCAAAATTTGCTTGAAGAAATTCTTTATTAAATATTCCAAATGGAGACGAAAGGAGATCCTTAGTAGGTACTAGGTATCTTCAGATGATCAGGGTTTAACTTGCCTAACTGAGGAAGTCTGTAGCAGAGTGAAAAAAAAAGAACGCAGGTGCTTCAAGTGGCCAGCACTGTAATGGCCACAGCATCTTTGTCCTATCTGGAAAGAAGATGCCTCTTTCTGTTATACAAGACAATTTATTCTGCTGCTTGCAACGTGAAACCACAGACACTAAGCTGAAGAATCAAGTCTTAATAACTACGACATACTAAAGTCAAATTATTGTAGACTTAGTTCAAAGGCATATAGCCAGCCAACAGAATCGTTCACGATGCACATTTATTCAAATAACATTACAATTTCAAGATTTTTATTTTTTGTTTTTCTTATGTAGTTTAACATTGCTTCCATTTTTCAATACGGTTTTAGATTATGACCCCACATGAACCTTTTCCCTGTCTCCACGTTTTTCCTTCTGTATCGCAGACTTTTTTTTTTTTTTTTTGTACTGCGGAGAGGGACAATGTTGCACAGGTAAAATGACACATTCATCCCAGCCTGGCCAAAGCTTCAAATGCAGACAGCAGTGCAGGGCAGGAAGAAGCATAGAAGCCCGTGCCCGTGACCCGGGGGAGTGTGGAGGCTCCGGAGCCCGAAGCCCCTGTACCGCGAACTCGCGTTCCCGGGCTCTGCTGACGCTGATCTGCAGCTCGTACTGCAGCGTCTGGAGCGGCTGAGGCAGCTCCCGGTCGTGTGAAATGATCCGCAGGCTCCCCCGCGGCTCCTCACTCGCTCCGCTAAGCTCGTACCTTGCCTTCCTCGTGGGGCCCCCGCCTCCCTCCGGCCTCCCGCGGCGGCCGGGACGGGGCTGCGCTCCCGCCAGCGCGGCGACCCCGCGCCGCTCCCCGCAGCCGCCTCCCGAGCCCAGCGTGCGCCGCTCCCTCTCCCCGGCCCGCCCGGGTCCCCCCGCAGCGCGGCTGAGGGCGCGGCCGGAGCCTTGCAGGGCAGCAGCGCCTGCTCCTGCCGCCGCCGCCTGAGGTCAGGGCCTGGGGCCGGCGCGACGGCTGCACCGCCCGCCCGGAGCCCCGCCCCGCTCCCGGCCCCCGGCCCGCCCAGGGGCGGGCACTGCCCGCACCACGCGGCCCGGCGCATTGTGGGCTCGTCACTGGCGGCGGCTGCCGGGGGCTGTAGTTCTGGGCGGGAGCCGAGCGGAAGCCATCGGGGCCCTTCCTCAGCCGCCGCTCGGTGGCACGCGGGGCTGCAGCGGGACGGAGCGGCGCCGGAGGGAGCGCAGCGCGGGCGGTGAGTGAGCGCTCGGCCCGGCCCGGCGCGGCTGTGCCGCCTGAGGGCGAGCGGCGCGCTCTGTGCCCCGCGCGGTGACCCCTGCAGGTCAGCCCTCCCTCCTCTGCCCCGGGGCCGCTCCCCGCCGAGCCGCGCCTCCCCTGGGCTGTGAGGTGCGGCGGGCATGCGGCGGCTTCCCTGCGGCTGCTCGCGGTCGGGGCGCGGTGCCCGAGCGTGAGGCGGTGTCCGGGGCCGGCCCCGCGGTCCCGGGCGGACAAGGAGTTCCGGTGCCTTTCTGTGTTGGCAGCTGACAGGAGCCTTTTGGCGGCGGTGATGCTTTATTGTAACGCAGCGCTGCGTTTGCTCCGTCCGGGCGGTGTGGGCGGCCGGGCCGGGGGGTCGCGGTGCCCGCCGGCGGTGCCCGGTGTGACCTTCAGCGGCCCGGGTGCCGCCACCGCGGGTCGTGTCACCGCGCCTCGGAGGCAGCGCTCGGCGGCATCTCCGTTGTTGCCCTGCTTACGTGTCGAGGGCAAGGAAATTTTAGCTTTTATCGACTTTAGTTAATCACATTGTTACGTTCTGATCAGCTGGTTAAACTGGAGTAAGAATATACTGGAGTAAGAAAATGTCATTTATTCTGTCGACCACCCTAGTGGAGAAGTGCCATGTGTAGTAGTGGCATGCTCATGTTTTTGTTTTTTTTTAATGCATTCTTCAACTGTTGCATAGGTGCCTATATCTTGATTATGCTTCAGTTATTGTTGACTGATCGTGAGTCTGATGCAAATACTTAGTATACTAATAAATAACTTCATGCAACATTGCAAGGCTGCAGTTGCTTTTACGGTTGTTTTCAGATACTTGTTATCTTTTAAAAGATGTAGTTCTGAGTAAAAATAGGCAGACTTCTTTTTAATTACACTTCTAACAGTGAAACTAAATTGAAAAAAATATTTTCCAATACCTGAATTTTTTCAACTCTGTAATGACAGTGCCACCTATTAGAATTGTATCAATTTATCAAATTTCTGCGTATCTGAAAATGTCATTTGAAGAGTGTTGGAAAATCAGAGACTTTTCTGATTGTGGTTTGCCTCTAAAAGTGGGCTTCCAGTATTGTACAGTAGAAGTGCTGTCTTTCAGGATTTGTTTTCCAAGAAGACACGAACATAGCGTTTTCACTGAGATGGCTACAAAAGAGAAGACATCCTTTTTGTCTGATTTGATTGATAGCAATACTCTGGTGACTGAGTCATATAGATCACTCTGGTTTATTCTAATAAATAAAGGATTATAACTTAAAATGCTGAGCCCTGCTTGGGGTATATATTAAGGAACTTACACAACTTCCTTGGGCGAACTCAGCCGTGCATCAACTGAAAGCATTAGTGATTTCAATTAAATGCTATTCAAGTTCCCATCAAGTTCCCATCAAGTATGGTCTATAGAGAACAAGCTTCAGTTTTAAAAGAAGCTGATTACAACCTTTAAGAACACTTTCCTCAAGAGCATTTTTTCACATTTTATACTCTAACCAACAAATACACTATTCATGATAGTTCTTGGTTCCTCTGTGATCCTAACATCACTATGTGTGTACATAATTTCTTCTGTAAAAAGAAAACCTGCAAGAAAAAATGTATACAGATAGTAATGTCTTGATTGTGCATTTACAGAAAAGAATTAGAAATTATTAAAACTTTATATGGGTCTTTAAGGTAGGTAGCATTTATAGTTTCATATTAAGTTAGACTTCAATTAAGCATTTGCTATTTTTACATTGTGTGCTAAGAGTGGTATAGACAAACTCCAAACATGTAGGACTTGAAAAAAAGTAAATTTTAGCTGTGGTATTCAACGGTGTGCATGTACACATAAAGCATATATACATGTAGTTAACAGGTAGTTTTGCTTCTTTGGAGAATATGGACTAATAAAAATGACTGACAAGGAGAATAAGTGAGCCTGGCCTGGTGTAACTCTGGATAATATAGGTTGAGGGAACATTGTGGCCAGCTTCATGTTCCCCTTGCTATTCATCACTCTCTCAGAGGTGTTCTCCAGCTTCCCCTCTGAAGCCGTACCCCACCCCGAATTACAAACAGTCCAGGAGCTGTGGAGGAGGTGTTGTTTTTGCTTTGTTTTCTTGCTGTTCCTTTCTTATACCTTACTATTTATGGTTGAAGGTCTGTTGCAGGTTTGTTTATGATTATGACACTTGTTACTAGGATTGTGCTGGCATACGCTTTTAAATAATTTTTTTCCTTACATGAGAGAAACATAAGCACTAAGTAGGTTTCTGTAGGGACAGTATTGACTGAAAATAACAGGTGTTAGGCAACAGCAAGTGTTAATTGTGATAGGCAAAGTTTGTGTTCACTTAGATTTGGTTTTTAGTAGATAGTCCTTTGTCCTTCATCTCATGCTGGATGGTGTTAAGGATTTGGCCTCTGCTCCTGAGCACTAGTCCCAGGAATGTTTTGGCAGCAATTTGGTGTGGTCATGTTTGCTGTAATAATAGAACTGTTCCATTAACCTTGAAATGCAGAATATGTTGATTGTTATTAGCTGGCTTGACAACATTCCAATTTTAGTAATGGAAAAAGTACTATGTTAATGACTTGATACAGTTTTTTTTAATTGCATACTTACATAGCAGTAAAAGCTGGCATCTCAGAATAATACACTCATTCAGTTGGCTCCCTTTTGGAAAATGGATGTTGTCTTCTCTCTTAATCAAGTTAGAGTCTTCTTTGTTGTCAAAATTTTGTTTGTGTTACTTGTGGCCTAATGTCTTGCATCCTGGAATTGTGCAGAGCAGATCTAGTTTAGTCTTTGCAAGTGCTTGTGAGGAGCCAGCTGCTCTCAACAAATAGAAAACAGGAATAATAGCATATTTATTTTTAAGTTTGGATGTTGTCAGTATAGATGCCAGTATTTTGGGTATGTTTTTAACTTTCTATGCACACAGAAATTAACACGTTTTTCTATGGTTTCCAGTTGTAAAGTGACTGTCTAGCCTTTCTTATAATTCAAATTTGAATTAGAGTTCTGTAGTGGTAGAATGTCTTCAGAATTACATTCTGAATTGAGATGGCATAGCTGTTTTTCTGCATCCATCTTGAATTGCTCAAAGCAATTCAAGTAGTTACAAAAGACAAGAACAATTTTTACTACTTTATAGCTGTTTTTACTTTCTCTAAGGCTTTGCTTAGTATTACTTTTGCAAGTTATTCTTGGCTAAGGTCTTCTGACTCACTGAAGGAAAAATTAACAAAAATTCCTGTCATGTGGTCAGGAGAATTCATTTTTATCTCTTTGTTACTAAGATCAAACCATGTGTTGAAATCTCATTGGTTTAATGGCATATGTGCCTATTATTTTACTTCTTCTTTTTTTTAACCTATGCATAATGATGTCTCACTGTTGAGTAGACCATTGATGTATTTCTTGTAATGTTTTTAACATGTTTTTCCAGCCCTTATTTTTTTTGTTGTTTGTGCTTTACTTTTTGTACAATTTTTACTGGGATTTTGTCAGGTCTTGTTATAACATTGGTGAACAGCAAGACTGTTGCTTGGATCATAAGTGGTAGCCCTCCATGCTTTTTAAAAAACTTTTTGGTATGAATGGGATTGCCTTTTTTTTTATGTTTCTTTTCCATTTTCCATGCACAGATGAGCTAGCAAGCCTCAGAGCAACTTGAATTCTATGGGGCAGATAGAAAAGGCATAGGGCTGGTTGTCCCCTCTACAAGAAGCATGCTGTACATGCTCCTGATTTGAGCTTACTACTTGAAGTTAAGTGGGAGTTGAAATGTAAAGCACACATTGTGGAGTAAAATTTAATTTAGAGAGTACAGAAATCCACAGATTGAGATAGATAGGTATGTATGTAGATATGTACATAAAATGTTGTCTGATATTTTCATCTCTCTTGAGCCTTCCTTGAAGAAAGCCTCCTGAGAGCAGCACTCCTGCACATGGGCTGTTTTCCAAAGTTTGAATTCCCCTTGGTTTTTCCATCTTCAATTTAATTAGTAGAAGACTCAAACATTAGTGGGAAATTGGCATATGAGGAGGTGGGGGGACAAAACTAATAAGGTAGGTCAGTGTAGAATGAGTATGGTAAATTGACAGTGGAAATAATCTTTATTTATAAAGATTTACAAATAAGACCTGATAAAGTTTTCTGTTTTCTCTTTTGGACATGCCTCTTTGAACGATTTTACAATTTTAATTTCTAGTCCATCTTTTTATAGCATCGTCATATATTTTAAAGCCATGTTGTAAATTTTATGGGGGTTTAGTAAAATGTATTTAATTATAGTTGTAACTTGCAGAAGGAATCTGCAGTCAGGGAATAATTTTACAGCTGCAGCATAAAAGAGTCATGGAGTCACTGTCAGGGTGGCACTGCACAGTGCATTAGCTGGTTGAATTTCTACAGAAGTTGCCCCATGGTACAGAAAACTAGAGCTGTGAGAAGCATTGACAATGCAAGCATTAACTTTTATGGTGGTTATCTATGCTTATCTATCTATGCTTATCTAGTAAACTTCTCAAAGATTTTGCAAGTGAGTTTGTCCTTTCAATTCAATAGCTTGATGTTGGCCTATTGCTCTAGAAAACTTTAAGCCAAATGACTTTTTTCTTTTTTTTCTTTCCCTCCTTTGGCTGAACTGAGATTGACCTGCAACAAGTAGTGCTTTTGCTTTGCACTTTGAAGAGAGATTGAATCCAATCTTGAGAAGTAGCAGCGGTCATTTTTACAATTTTACATTTTAAAATCTCAAAGGAAAAAGATTCAAAGTTGTGGAGAAACTGTCCAATGGCGCTGAACTTTATCTAGCGCTACAGTGACTCTTTATATCACAAAATAAATTCATCTTGCATCTGTGTATCTACAGCAGTTTTCTTACATGTCTTTTTTTATACTGTATTGAGTTGTTTTAGAGAAGGATGTGTGTGTAGTTCATGCTTTTCAACAATCCAATTAAAAAACAGCCTCTAGAAAAAAAATCATAAACAAGTGCTGGGAGCAGCTATACATTCAGATAGAAAATGTTTCTGAAATCTCAGTCTTTCTGTTTTTAAGTATTATTAAGTGTCTAATATGGATAATAATTACAGCTTGTAAACAGAGTACATATATAAAGAAATAAATGACAAAACAAGAAGACATTGCTCACAAGTAGGAGCTGACCTTAATGGAAGAAAGTTCTTTTTTGGTCTCCTGCCAAAGTCTACAAGCAGATGAACTAGCAGGCTCCAGGCTTGCTTTAAAAAGCTCCTGTGCTGTCCATTTTGATCTTGTCAAATGAGAGGTTGCTACAGACAGCCAGACAAACCTCTGATTGTTGTGCTTGATGATCAGAGATCTTGGGGAAATGTTAAGAGCAAAGTTTAAATTCATGTAAACTTTCAAGAGAATTTTATGTTTACTGAATGTAGGAGGAGGGAAAAACGAGATGTTTTTTCTCTTTAATTTTGTATTTTTCTGTCATCTGGAACTACTCTTGTATTTTATATGGAAGGTGATTAATTACTCTCGTCAAGGGAACAGCAGAATTTTCATTTTAGTAAACTGTTCTGATAGGTTAACTGAATTACTCATAGTTGCATTTTCTGGTTTACATGTCTCCGTGCTGTAGAGAAAACAGTAATTGTGTCATGATCCACAAGGTAAATTTCTGATAGGTCCAAATTTTAATTAACAGACTCCTAAAGGGGAAGAGCTTAAATCAAACAGTTCTATGAAACTTTTTTTTTTTAATAATCAAAGTACTCAGAATGGTGGTTTGGAAATCCTACCTTTAGAATCCTTTGTTTATATAAATGTAGCAGCCTGAAGAAAAGTACTGTTTAGTTGGAGCTGCTGTCCTTTAGCATAAAAGGGAAATGCCTCATTTCAGTGAATGACCTGAACACACTAAATACTATATGAGAGAGGAGGAATGGTGTAGACAAATAGGTAACTGGCAAAGTCAGTGCTTAAGGTGAGATGTTATGTCTGCAGGGAGAAGACATATTTTAATGCTGCATTTTGCATGTACTGTGTAAACTGAGGATTAAAATGTTTGTTTACGTTTTATAAAAAAATGTTAATTATAGTACAGAGGGGAAATTCAGACTGAAAGAGAGGAAGTCACATTAGTTTACTCTTTTGAAAGAATGAAATCTATTAAACTTTGGCATTCTCTTTGTTTTATGTTTAGATGATGGCTGAGCCAAGGAGCTGGTGAAGCTCACATGAAATATCCTGTAGCAACTTCTACTGATCAGTATAGCCCAGGTGAAATAACCATGTCCTAAGATGGCAGTAAATCTGGAGTATGAACCAGCCTACAGAAGTGAGTTGATGCCAGATTTGTGAGTGTCTCTGTGGCTTGATGGCTCTCACTCTGTCTCTAAACCAAAGCAATCTTTTTATCAAAGCAATAAAGGAATGGTGCACAATGTGACTACAGAATGCTCTTTCCAAGGAAGTGAACTGTGAAGGAAGGACTCATGAGTTTTGCTCACAGGGGCTTGGACAGCATCCCTGGTAAGTTGAAGAAATACTGTAACAAATCCTGAATGTGTTAATGTGTTATAAAGCACCAACGTGAAGACAACTTTATGCTTCACATTCTTTGTGCTGCTTATTGCGAAGGAACAAAAGTGGTGAGTCCATTTAACTTGCTTCTAAAGTCAGCGTGCACTGCGAAATACTGTTTGTGAAATTCTCAGTGTCAATAATCAACATTGGCATTTTTTCCACTGAAAGATACTGAAGATAGTCTTCATCTTTAGTGGAAATGTTGCAAAGGTAATCATCATACACCTTTGATAAGCAGTATGTTAGCAACTTAGAACTAATGGTTCTTTCTTGTTGCAATAATTGTGAAGAGATTAAGGGGCACACACACAACACAGCACAGAAAGAGTTAAACTTAGTTTCCAGCATTTTGAGTATCGTATTTCTTAGAGTGTGATGATAATGGATGATAAGGATGATAATGGAATTTTATATTTGTTCCCCGATTTCAAAGCAGTATTTAGTTGATTTTTGTAGTTACTTCAAGATTGTTTAAGGTTGTTTATGTCTATGTTCATTATCAAACAAATGCATAGAACAGAAGAAAATGAAAAATAGGAGTTTTCTTCAGAAAAGGGAAATGTAACAACCAGGATAAAGTCAATGAAAGTTTAGAAAATCAATAGCTGGTAAAATGTAGGTCTGTGTTTCAGTTCAATGGAGAGGAAAAGATAGAAACTGAAGCTCCTTACATACATCATATTCAGGAAGCTGGAGGGACACATGACTAGACCAGCCTTCCAGGAAATTGTGGGGTCAATTCGGGATGAGTAACTTGCAAATATTACAATGTAAATCAAATATTGATTCAATAAGTATTTTGGATTTTTTTCTGATACTGAATTATTATTTTCAAATATTCTGAAAACTTATAAAGTATTTTATGGTACATAAAATGTGTAATACTGTAGCAATAGTATTAAATATCACATGTATTTAATAATGTACTATTACTGCCATTTACTCACTTTCAGATGTCTGCTCCAATGAGGACCTTCCTGAGGTAGAGCTGGTGAGCATGCTGGAGGAACAGTTGCCAGATTACAAGTTACGAGTAGACTCTCTGTATCTGTATGAAAATAAAGACTGGATTCAGTCCAGTCCTTGCCATGGCCGCCTTCCAGAAATCACTTCTCCGGCTCGTGATGAGGAGTCCTTCCGTTACATGAGTGAGTATAACTGGGCCTAAGATATTAGTTTCCAAATATTGAAGATAAAAATGTGGATGTAAAGGTAATACTAATCTTAGGAAGTGTTCACATCCGGAAAACTTTGGACAGGTGGAAGAGAAGGCTGAGTTCAGGGGAAGTGCTTATAGTTCAGGACTGCGATTCTAAGGGCTGACTTTGCAAGTCCCATGGCTACCTGATCATTACATTTCACTCCAATATAAGAGTGGGAACATGTGATAGTAAAAAAGAGGCAGGAGCCCAGGACTGCGCTAGAATAGATGTAATACAAGAGGTATGGAGTATGCAGCAGCTCTGTTTTCGGGAAGGTGTTTCTTTTGATGATGTTTGCTCTGATGTTGTGTGTGAAATGCTGTTAATGGTTTCTTCTGGAGATAGAAAAGGACACATGCCAGGTAGTTGGGTACTAGATCAGTGTTGATCACTGCCTTCCCGTTCTGAAAATTGTAACTTGTTCCTAAACCTCTCAAATGATAAAGAAGAAAATGGACAGCTTCAATCACATGAAGAAACCTTTAAAACATTGAAAATCAAATGTATAGAAGGCTACCAAAAGAACCAAACATTTACTTGCCTGTAGTTTCAAGTGTTTTTATGTGAGGAGAATGCATTGTAATCACTTCAGAGAAATGGGGAAGTCCTGTTTCCTCCATACGTTGGAACTATTGGAACAAACCACGTAGAAGAGTGAACTTGATATTTATATAAAATCTGTAATGATTATCTCTTCCTTGTACATGTCACCCCTCTGAAAGGTTTTTCTGAAATGGTGGTGGTTCTTGTTGTCGTTGTTGTTGTTTGTACTTCAAGCTTCCATCCAGGGTGCATAGCAAAGGAGAAAGACTGAAATATTACCTCCTAAGAGTGCAGTACTCGACAGTTCAAAGCAACCTCGTTATGAGTTGGACTTGCAGGCTTGGAACTCTTAACTGTGGAAAGTAATTGGAAAGCTGCTTAATGTCTATTGCTCAGTCTGTTTCTGATAATAATATTGCAAGCATAAATGATTTTATAGTCGAGTGAATGATTTTGTAGTTTACTGGGAGCAGTTGTGTAATCAGTGGGGTGTGTACTTACCTCTAAGTTTGAATTATAAAGAGGTGGGATCAGAGTCTATCAGATGGAACTTGACATCAAATGCAGCTCTGCTGAAGCTCCCTGGTCAGCACCTGTGTGATGGAACACAGGGCTCTGAGAGAAGGACCTTCAGTCAGCATGAGCTTGCATTTTCAAACTACAGTGAGAGGGAGGGGTTTTCTCAGCAATGTTTTCATGAAGCCAGTCTTGTACTGTTTGGCGGTCAAGGTACTGCAGAAAGCGATGTCTTCCTGCTTCACCCAGAGAGAGTGATGCCAGACAAATACAAATATAAATCAAGATCTAGTTATAATCATTGTTGGATAACTTGTTAGGTGAAATTTGTATCTTTCTTTCTGTTACCTGGCTTTGGGAATAAATGTGAAAGTCATACTCTTGAAGCATAACCTGGGGTTTTATGTGCGTATCTTTCTACCCCTATATATGTTTGGAAATGTTTTTACAACTTTTTCCTAGAGAGAATGCTAAAATTATGGTTCAAGTGAATTTTTAGTTGAGGAATAAAAATAAAATAGCAAAAGAGTTTATTGCACTTGAGCTCCTCCTCTTTTTATGGCTGCTGCTGCTATATTAGGTTGATCCCATGACCAGTTGAGTGCCCAGTGGCAGTGTTTTCAGTGAGGTGGAAGAATATTTTCTGCTTCAACTGTGGTAGCATAAAAAGCCCTGAATTACAAAAGCTCTGTCTTTAGAATTATTTTGTGTGTATGAATAAAGGGACATGGCAAAACATAGCAAGAATTTTAACCAAAATGAAGAGTTGCTTGCAACTTTCGCCTGGCAAGGTGAGTGATCGCATGTGGGTGTGTGTTCAGAAGAGAGAACTATAACAAACTGTGTATGATTTTGATCCTGTACTGTGAGAAAATAACAAAAGTTATGTAGAGCTAAGTGTCAAAGCTGTTAGTTCTGCGATTTTATTTATCAGAGTGAAGATATTTGCTTTTGATTTTAGGAACCTAGTCACCTGAATAACCTTGTATGGAATTACAGTAAATCTTTATTAAGGGGACTGGATAGGAGCTTGTAACTTGAAATCACTGGGTAGGAACAGTTGCCACAGGAGAGCTGGCTATAATATTCTGCCTGTAATAGCTGTAAATTATTTACGTATGTGCAGTGAATTTTCAGATTACTAGTAAACCAGATAAGTTTGGAGTCCCCTCTCAGCAACCACTACAGTAAAACTGACCTCCCAAATGCATGTTATACTACTGATAGATATGTATTTAAAATTTTGTGGAGAGTTTCTGTTTTTTTCCTGCTTAGAAGTACAGTTAGTACATGGCAATGCTGTAAAAAAAAAACAAACTCCTAAATACTCGGGACAGCATGTTGGGGTTTTTTGCCTACTAATCTACTGGATAAAAAAGTATTTGGTTTGCTACATTGATTTACTTTTCTGTTAAGCTCTTAGAGAAACAGAAAAGTAAACCTTTTCCTTCTGTATTGTTCTTTCTGTCCTGCTGGCTTTCAAGATGGCAAGAAAGTTTCTTTCTATACTAAAATGCAACTTGGTTTTGTTCTTAGCATAACCATAGTGTTATACTTTAAAAGGTTAATTGTGGACATTATGTATGTAAAGTACAAAGTCTGCTTATATAAGACAAGTAAATAAAGTTAGTGTACACTTTAGCTTGGCACTTCACTGTCTCATAATTAAGTGTTCAGTCCTCAGCAAGGACAAACAAAAGAACTGAGAATACCACTGTGTATTCAGAGTGAAATGAGTGAGATTTAAACAAGGTAAAAGAGTGAAGGAAATACTTAGACCAAATCCGTAGTAATCTTATTTTGCAGTTCAGTGATGATGGAATTAGTTTCAAAACATGTTAACTTAGACCTTCAGTTGAAGGAGATGCTGCTGCCTTCTTCACTTTCATGATCCTCATGCTGTAAAGCAAAAATAGCAAATTTCTGTTGTACTTGGACAAGTACCAACATCCATCACTTGCAAGGGAAATTTATAATTCTGCTCCTGAAGGAAATCATATTTAAATGGTTCCCTAAAAGGCCTAAGAAAGTTTTGATAGTGTAAAAAGTATGTTTGCCCCAGCTTTTACTTTTAGCTGTGGAAAATGCATGCCAAAAACCCCCACCTATTTCCTTACATTTTAATTCTTTCTCCTCTTTGTTCTCTTTCCCCCCCATATCTTTCATTTGCTGTCACTCTAGCTCTTATTGAACTTCCTTCCTCCTCCTTGGATGGATCTCACAAGTTTGCACAAGGTAATTAAGGTGTCTTTGTTACTACCATCTTCTCTTTCTCAGGACATGAACTAGAGCAGACCAGTGCTTTGCATTTTGGCACTGTGTTTTGTTCAAAGTTGTTGCAAATTCTTCATGCTTTGTTTGTTCTTCACTCAATCCTGTTTTTCAAATCCTGCTTGCTCTCAGTTTTCTAATAGTTTTCCAAATTCTTCAAATGTTGAAGTCACTCAACTAGTAAGATAGGATTTACTACTACATCTGAAATGCAGATGTACATCATCTCATCTCTTTTTAATTGTTTTCAAGATGGTGAAGCCCTTAATAAATGCATTTTCATGACTAATCCCTGGGGTCTCCATACTTCCTGTGTATAGCTCTCACACACACAAGTGGGAATTTTGTTTCAGGGCTAAACTATGTGTTCAACTATATTTAGATATGCTCCGATATATTGTTCCCCTTTCCCCAGCAGGCTGGATGATTTAATTGCTTAACTATATGCAAAAACTTGATCTTTAGATTTTTCTCCTTTTCCTAAATTTGAAGGATGTATGAGCACCTCAAGTCTTAGTTAATATTGCTGAAAGCTGTAGATGTTCAACACCTCATTTATCACTTTCCCAAATGAGTATTTTTTGTATTTCTGAAGCAGAAGTTAAGATGCATTTTCAAAGCCTCCGCTAGTTTCATCAACCTAGTACTGTATTTGTATATAAAAAATGTCCTCTGAGTTTAGCTCTCCCCCTTCCCACAGTCTTCTTGTATTTCAGCTACTTCAGTAAGCATGTTTGTCTCTTCAGTTCTTGGCACAGGTAATGCAGAACAGAAGACCTGCAGTGACGCTGACATGGTCAAACGTCTGTTAGCTGAGGTAAGCTTGTCTCTCTAGTGCTGTGTTGGTGTATTTGAGGGCAGGTATTTGATGAAGGGTTTTGTTCAGCTACTGGAAATTTTGGTTCAGTTATCTACAAGAGCCGCTTTTCAAACACATGGGTGATGACAAGCTGCCCATTTGCTTGCACCATCTCAGAAACAAAATTTAACAAAACTGTGGGTACCCATGGAGCCAATGAGTATAAGAAAGAAGCAGCTTTCTTCTGGTTTCCTGTTGCTCTTCTGCTTTTACCCTCTCACCACTATTCAAGGTGAGCTGTCTGTTCTGGAGAAAGTGTCACTTGAAAGACAAAAGTAATTGTGGCTTCTTCATATGATTCAGCAGAGCCCACATAACCTTTCCAGTACTCAGCACAAAACCCAAAACTGTCCCCAGGTTTGGTGCTGTCCCCTCTTCCTCTTGCTGCAAATGTCTGTGGAAGAGAATATGCTGTATCAAAAACCACAGTTATGGATGTGTTCTGGACTCAAATGGTGAAGCATTAATCATTGTTCTAACAGTGTTGATCCATTTGAGAGTGAAGGGGGATCTCAGAGTGGTGATGCGCTGAGCAATAGCTAGGAAAATCTAAAGCTACTCTGAATTTAAACCTCATATGATCAAAAGGAGACATTTGTTCTCATTTTGTGAGCAGAAAGATCGAGACCTGGAACTGGCAGCTCGGATTGGACAAGCCCTCCTTAAGCGAAACCATCTGTTGATGGAACAGAATGAAGCCCTAGAAGAACAGTTAGGACAAACTCTAGACAGAGTAAGTGATTGCTTTTCCTTATTTTTTTTCCTTTATTTAGGATTTTTCCCCTTTTTTTACTCTCTCCCTTTTTTTCTATTTATGATGGTGGCAAGAGGATTAATAGAAATGGATTACTTAATTGTGAAAGCAGGTGATTGGTGCTCTCAGACTGCAGAAGTATGCTTGGATGTCATTTTTCTAATCATCATTGCTCAATCACCTTTCTCAGTCCAGGAACTGACTATGAAGACTGCATATTGTAATTACTGAGAAATTATGAGAATGTTAGATATCATTAGGGTATATCAGACCATCAGTCTGACTTCCCACCGTTAAACTAAGAATCTATAATAGAAGTCAGAATAAGAGGTTGTATCTGACATGACCTGCTACATAACAACTTCACAAGTGAGGAAACAGCCAGAAAATAAAATGGCTTAATGGGGTGTTTACACTGAGAGTAAACAAATTAATAAATAAAATGTAATGAAAAGTGAATTTTTATCAAGATCTTTATCCATCTTTTCCTATAAGCACAATTTCTCGATCTAATACTTTTTTGGTTTTATTTCTTAAAAAAAAGAATTAAATAGTTTACAAATAATCCTTGGTCAACAGATGTAGTCTAATGTAGTGAAATGGATTTAGCTATTTGTATAAAACAGTATGCTGGTAACAAAAATGTACTCATAATCAACTGTAGGACAGCATAAACTTATGCATTCATATAAAAATTTAGATATGCAAAATGGAATTTAGCTAAATGAGGTCTGTCTTTTTGGTTTTGTTTTTGGTTGTCCTATGGTTCATTTAATGTGGAGACTGGAGGGTACTGGTCTATACATGTAAATAGTTGTTTCTCAGTCCTTCTCTTCAGGAATTCGACAGTTCAGAATAATGGTCATAATCAAAATGATAGTTAGAATGTTAAAATGAAGACATGTATCAAAGCAACTGGAAAATAATTTTGAACTATTTAAAAACTAGGTTCTGTTGTTCATTTCTGCGGTATCTTGAATTTTCAGTCTCCCTTGCAGTGGTAAAATGATGGTTTTGTGAAATTCCTGTAAAATAAATAGAGATGTGAGCTAGTCTTTAATCTCATTTTAGACTGGAGCAGTGATGTTCAAGAGGGCTGCATAAATAATACCCAGTAATATTGTATATCTAAAGTGTATTTCACGAGGTGGTGATCTCCATCTGTCACAGGTTAACCAGCTGCAGCACGAGCTGTCAAAGAAGGACGACCTGCTGCGCATTGTTTCAATTGCTTCTGAGGAGAGCGAGACGGATTCCAGCTGTTCCACACCGCTCCGTTTCAATGAGTCGTTCGCGGTACCACACGACCCGTTGCAGCTGGATGTCCTGCAGGATAAACTCCGAGAGCTGGAAGAGGAGAACCTTGCTCTTCGGTCGAAGGTACATCCCACTTACAGTGTATGCCATGTGGGAAACCAATCAAGGTGGTTAAAATCCACCATCAGAGTTACTCTTGAAGTGGAGGGTGACTGTTTTGTATACAAATCATACCCTCCACACCCACATCCCTCTGTTTCCTTCGTTCCTCAGTACCTCCAGAGTTCTCCAGTAGTCCGTTCTCAGTTCATTTGTGAAACGTGAAAGAATATGGGAACATATATATGGGAACATAGATAAGCACCCAGCAAAAGTATTTGGACCCATCAGGTCCTCAGGCTCGTGTGACTTGTTTTGATATAAATCTGACTACAATTAGCAGGAGTATTTTGGGAATTCCATTCTGTTGCCATTATGTTTTCATCAGATGACATTTAATTTTAAGGGTTAATAAGCTTCTAATTAAATTATTTTAAAGACACACTTAGTTTTGACTGTGTGATTAATTTCTGTATTTTAACTGATTTCTCTTGTGTATAAAACATGAATACAGGTGCTGTGCCATTAAAAGGATAAAGACTAAATGGCCAGACAAAGTAATAGCTATAAAAGTCTTGGAGCCTACAACAAAGGTTCCAAGAATTGGAATCTACAGATGCAGTGTCTTTTCTTTGGTAGTGAAGAGTGCAACTTGTAAAATGGTACATTGGTTAAAAGTGGGTCCTTTTGGTGCTTTTAAGGAAAGGAGGTGTTGTTTGTAAGAAGGGTGGGATTTGGGGTTTTTTTGTGTATGGTGGTTTGGGTTTTCTTTTTATTTGAGCCTTTCCCAGTGTAAGCTTGATTCAGCAGTACATCCCTTTAATGTCAACAAAATATACTTTTCCCCTTGTTTTATCTCCAAAATACTCAGCACGAGATGCACATTCTTCCTAAAACTCCCTGAGACAAGATGGATAGTTTAGTAGTGCTGTAGGATAAGAAAGAGAAAATCAGATTGCATTTATTGTGCTCCTGACCCTGCACAAGACCAGGCACAGATTAATTTAGTCTACTTTAGTGTGAAAAAATTGAGTGAAAAGAGCATGCTATCATTCTGTGATACAATACAACCTTTGTTGATTTGAAATAGCCTCAATCATAGTGAGCCTATATTTGCTTTTTTAACTTATTTTTGTATGACAGCTTTATGTAAAGATGTGTGTTTGCCTGCACTGGTGTGGCTGTGCTGCTATTCGCTCACATAATCTTTAAAACCATTTACTGAGTTTTGTGGTGTGAGTCACTTACTGGCAGAGTCCTGAATATGGAAGACTTGTCTGTGCTGAGTTTAATATTATCATCCTCACAGTCAAAACGGAAGTGGCAATCTGGTGTGCTTGATATTGTTTAGATATGTTGTGATATTTGGTCTCTGGCCCAGAAAACTTACATTCCAAACAGCCTAGCTGGGGAATACGGAGAAAAGCTGTTCTACCAAGAGCTTTTCAGTGCCATAAAAGATTTGGCTAACATCATGCAGTTTTCAAGATATTTTTACTCTGTGAAGTTTTGAAGTGAATTTAATTGCTTATTTCTGATTACTGTCTTGGTTTACTTTCCCTACCAAATTACATCTTTTTGCAACAATTTTTTATTAGAGCCAAGAGATCAGGTTTTGTTCATGTGTCTGTGTGTCTGTCACTCAAAAGACCTATAAAATTCAGGGAAACAGGTTGTGGTGGAAAAAACAATTTGGAAGTGTGAGCAGATGCTAGAGGGGAGATTCTTCCATTGCAAGAATTTTAGAAATAAAAATTTATAACATTATAGATAAACTGAAATTGTTATTGATAAAGCAATAATTTTCTTGAAGGCTTGCCATCTGAAGACAGAAACCATCACGTATGAAGAGAAGGAACAGCAGCTGGTCAATGACTGTGTCAAAGAACTCCGTGAGTATCCAGGTTGCATCTTGCAGTGACAAAATGGCATTTGAAATACCTAGTGCCTATACCTTCTTAGTTAACCATGAATCAAAAAATGAGCTTCAGTAGTTTATGCCAGTCATTCAAGACTTGCTCTTTACCCAAACGTAAAATTGTTTCTGTATTTCATCAAGTTTTACTCTGTCATTTAAATGTAGGTATGTATGTTGTGTTTATAGAGAGCAAATGAATGCCAAGTCTAATGTTCATGAACTTCCTAAACTGAAGCCTACAGACACTAGAAAATTGACAAAATATTCATCTTGTATAGAGTATTCAGCACACTTGACACTGAAATGTATCAGTGCATAGACTCTTAAATCTACAAACTCTGTTATTTTTAAAATATATATTATGAACCAAAGCATTTAAATTAGCAAGTGTTTTTATTTGTGTAGAACAGTTGTTTGTATTTGCTTTGGTGATTGCTTATTTGCAAAGAATTGCAGCTACTCTTATAGAAGTGCATGTTAAGTTGTTGGGGTTTTTTTGTGGTGGTTGTGTAAACTGGTGGTACATTTTTTTTATCTGTAGTCATTTGATGTGTACTACTTCCTTTGTGCATAATAACCTTAAGCTTATATTTTAAGATTATTTTTTTCTATTCAACCACCATAAAGAAGACTGGGTTGCTGCTTGATTTTTCTTGTTCCAGATGACCCCAAAATACTATGAATTGATACTTAGTTGGTTAATTTACTCTGATCCCTCTGGGAAAATATATATCTTTTGCAAATAGAAGGTCTCCTATTTTCCTTCAGTGAGAATGTCTGTGAGTTCACTTTTTTATTCAATTCTAGAGCACGTGTAGGCACACTAGGTAAATTAGACTTGCAGAAAGAATCTTATCCTAAAGGGCGTGTTGTCTACAGCTGTAAGATTCACATTTTCACAAAAATGGTGTCTGACTGAGCTTAAGTGCCCATGGGCCTATAAAGCATGACCTTGTTCTGCAGTAAATCTATGAGGTACAACAAGGACTAAATTTGTAGTGTCACCTTTATGCAAGATTGATCAGACTTTGTTATGACTTTGCAATGCTTTGGGGCAAGTATACAAGCGAGACTAACTGTGTAAAAATATGTCAGCTTTTCGAGTTGTTCTGTCATCTCACTTGATGAAGTGATTGCTCAAAGAAAAAAGAAACAGGAAATTGTATTCAGTGGCTCTTTGGGGAGGAGACAGTGACCAGAATCAGGAGTGTATGCTATGCTTGACAAGGTCTGACAAAATGCCTTTGCTTACAAAGAATGGTAGTTAATAACAAGATTAATTCAGAACCCAACTTCTTCAGCATATTCCAAGTCTGCCCTTGGTCATGAGGGGTTGGGTCATTTGAAATTGTTTATAACAGCTTACCTTGGATTTTATTGCAGTCATTTCACATACCTGTGATGTGTATTTCAGATTCTGCATACTTAGCTCTTAATATGTTACACCTGCATTTGAAGTTAACTCCTTCTCTGCCTCCTCCTTAATCTTTTCTTTATGGATGCTCTAAGGCACCTACTCTTATGCATTATGAATTGATTTCCTAAGAGTATTGGTTGTTTTTGCAGATTATTCTTGACTTTCACTCGTCCTTTCTGGATTTTGGGTTTAGTTTGGGGGTTTATTTCATTTGCTGGGAGAAGGTCTCTACTAAGTTTCTTTTTATGTTTGTAGGGCAAACAAATGCTCACATTTCCAGGATAACAGAGGAGTTGTCAGAGAAGAGTGAGGAGGTGGTTCGCTACCAGGAAGAGATCTCATCCCTCTTGTCTCAGATTGTAGATCTTCAGCATAAACTCAAAGAAGTAAGGGAATGCTGATAAAGAGTGTCCATGTGTGTGTCTGTGTATGTATCTGTGCAGCGTGTGCTCACCAGTGCTTACAGCAGGTAAAAATTTACCTGCAAGCCTGGAGCTTACATTGCAAGAGAGTGTCGGTTTCAGGAAAGTATGGCAGAGGATCAACCTCTCAGGGACATCAGCTGAGAAAATGATGAGCACCTTTTTGTGCTTTCAGAATGTGATTGAGAAGGAGGAGCTGAAACTTCACTTACAAGCCTCCAAAGATGCTCAGAGACAACTGACAGCAGAGGTACTTAAGGTTTCTACATATATACATTTAGATAAATATTTGGAATAGAATACAAGAGAAAGAAAACGCAGAGAGAATGGGAACTGCTACTTTTTAATTATGTAGGACTTCTAATCTTTCATTGTGGTTGGAGTCATGATTAGAGGAAAAGAATAATTACTTTAATCTACACAAAAAATTTTCTAGTTCACGGGGGTATGAAGGGCAAGGAAGGTGTTTCAAGTAGGGAGGTCTTAGTATTCTTAGTGGTTACAAGAAAAAATGTTTTAGTGTGAATATTACTGATTATATCAACAATACTGTAGCTTGTTAGGTTTTAAGGCAGTTCTCTTTTTTTGCTTCTTTTGCATCAGTAGTTACTGTATTTGCAGAGTTTTTCAATGTATTTTTCTTTGGATTTCATCATACTTTTTCCTCTTTTGGATCTTAATATGGACTTCATGCTTTATCAGTAAAATCCTATGGTTGCTCTGCTGACTCTTGTCCATTCCAGATGTTGGCTTGCGCCATGCAGTTGGAAGAATATTAGTGTTGAATCAGTCAGTGTAGGTTCCTGTAGGAGTTCATTCACTTTCATTCTTCTTCTCTTTGAAGAGATCACGCAATGGCCTCTTTTCTCTTCCAGCTCCATGAGTTGCAGGATCGGAATGCAGAGTGTCTGGGGATGTTGCACGAGTCCCAAGAAGAAGCGAAGTTGCTGCGCAGCAGAGTCAGCTCTGCTGCCTGTCTCTGCCACCGCCAGTCGTGTGGAGCATTCCCTGTGGTAAGGAACGCTGCTAGCACGGCACACACCGGCCGGCACACACAGCCCGTGGTAGCACACAGCTCTAGGGGTACACTGGCCATTACAGGACCTGCAGCACAGGATGTTTTGTAGCAGGCAAAGGAGCTGATCTAATAGTTTTTCAGTTTTTCAGTGTGTACACTTATGAGAACTTTATGTGTTTGGAAACTAACCATTCCCTTGACACATTGTGATACTACAATTATTTTTCCTTTTTTATATGCCATTTCTGCTAATGAGGGATTTAGCACGTTCTGCAGCTTGGGCTCGGTTGTGCTAGTGTATTGTTCTATGTTGATGTGAATTTTATAACTTGCCAGTGTTTCTTAAAGAAACAAAGCATCTTTTCAAGAATTCAGAGTAATTTTATGTCCTTGTGAGATTAAATTTGAAGCATCATTAGTAATGCACAACCTAACTGAGTGCTAGAGATGACTAAACTAGTGGAAAAGGGTTAAAGGCTTTGCTTTTCCCCTTCATATTAGTGTCAGGTGTGTTCTGAATACTGTATTCAAAATATCTAGGCTGTGCTGGGAATTCATCAGGTTTTGATTGGTTGTTCTCTGTACAGAATCACTCATTCTTTTCCTTTTAAGAGTGCTTTTACAATTGTAACTTAACTAAAGAAACCAACATAAAGAGTACATGAAGAAAAAGCAGATGTTGCTAATGAAAACTGAACCCAGACTGGTTACACATAAGTGTGGTTATGGTGGAAAACTGCCCCCTGTGCTCTTCCTTCAGAGTCCGAAGGATTTATCCAAAGCGTTGTCCACGTTTTTCTGGGGAAACATGGAGATTTTTAGAAGTAATTTTTACAGATGTTTTCTGCTAAAATTGTTAGAAGGAAGACTCGAATCTAATTTGTCAACTCTTGTGGTTTTCATATTTCTCTAGGATTCCCTTGCAGCAGAAATTGAAGGGACAATGCGGAAGGAGTTGAGTCAGGCTGATGAATCTGTTCTCTCCAAACAAAAGTATGTTTTCAGATCCTTATGAGCTATTTTGATATTTTTCTATAGACTTGTACGCAGTAAGGTGAAACTGATTTCTAGGAGTCTATAAATGTGTATATTCCCTCTATAGTAAGTTCTCTATGTAACTTAATAAAAAAATGTTAGTGGCATTTGGTAATGTTTTTAATTTTGAAACCTACTGTTCATACTGGATTCTGTGAAGAAGTTGGAAATTTGTTAAAAGGATGTCATTTCATTCTTTAATTAATGAGATTTTTTGATCCAGACTCTCTGATGCACAGGACTAGCTTTATCCCTTTTAATGCTTGTAGAAAAATTCCCAGACAAATGACGTTATACCTGAAAGATTGATAACAGTTTTCAAAACCCTGAAGACGTGTTCCTGGATCTTATACTTCTGAGCAAGAATTAATAAATAAAATACATGCTTTTGAATATTCTAAAATAGTTATCAGTAGAGGTTCAGGTCTTTCAGGTTAAAGTAAGTGGTGATTCTGATACTTAGTAGAGTAGTTCTCCTGAAAACATGAGTGCCTTAGGCAATCCTGTTTTTCTGGACATCTTTTTAGTGAGGTCTCTACATACTTTTGAAAATCTGTTTTTCAGAGCTTTTTTTTTTATGGTATCTTTTTTGCTTCTGAAAACCACATTTGTTTGCTTGTCTTTTCTGTAGGGATCAACAGAAACGAGTATTTGACACTGTCAAGACTGCTAATGTCATTCGTGGCCGCTCCTCTCCCTTTCCTGCTCCATTGCCAATCCCTGGATCTAATCGGTCAAGTGCTGTTATGACAGCAAAACCCTTCCAGTCTGGTGTGCACCAGTTGGAGAGCCACACACGGATGGCCGTGGGGAACAGCTCTGAGAAGAATTTGAAGTAGGAAACACAGCCTGTTACCTTCTTCTGAAACTAACTGATTCAAAACTAAATCCAGATTGGACCTCTGCTGTGTAATGGAGACATAGTTAGTTTAGTAGTCTTAATATATATTATTATTTGATGTTTCTCACAGAGACACTCACATTCCTGGCCACCCGGGAAGCCCTGGAGACAATGACTTGGTCACAGCTCTGCACAGGCTCTCCCTCCGTCGTCAGAACTACCTGAGTGAGAAGCAGTTCTTTGAGGAGGAGTGGGACCGAAAACTGAATTTGTTGGCTGAGCAGAAAGAGGAGGCCAGTGGCTTCAGTACACCGACAGAAAGCTCTTTTTCCTCGGGTACAAACTCAGAATTCACTGATCTCTCTGCCAGCTGTAGTAATCTCCGTGTCCTCCTACCAGAAAAATTGCAAATTGTCAAACCCATTGAAGGTAAGAGGATGATCTTCTCATCAGCAGAAAAGGATTTTAGATTCACCAGCTGAATCATTGTTGGTGTGTGTATAGCTAGGTATGATGTGCAGTAACAGGAAGCAGTAGTATTTGGTAGGCTCCATGCCAACCAGCTCATCAGCATCACTTTCTACTTGGCTTTCTTACATGGGGCTAAGTGTTTCGCTGTTTCCTTGCACTGCCATCCGGGGCATTGTGTGGATCACAGTGTTGGCACCAGCTGGCTGCAGTTATTTTGATGAGGAATTCTTGTAACTCAATACAATAGTAGGTAACATCTCTCTATTCTCTTTAACCACCCCAGGATCTCAGACCCTTTTCCATTGGCAGCAACTTGCTCGACCCAACCTAGGCACCATTCTTGACCCAAGACCAGGTGTTGTTACAAAAGGCTTTACCCCTCTGTCTGATGACACTGTGCACCACATATCTGACCTGGAGGAGGATGATGAGGAAGAAAGTGAAGGAGGCATAACATTTCAAGCACAACAGTCCTTCCCAGAGGAAAAGAAATGTACACTGGCAAAGCCAGTGTCAGGGATTTTCCTGCCACCTATTACTTCAGCAGCAGTACCGCTCACCGGTAAGAGGCATTGCTAGTGTTTCTTCCTGGTTTTATTTTCCAGTGTCCTTTTCTCTATGGAATGTGTTTGACTGTTAGACAATGCTGTCTTTGTTCTTTACTTTAAAAAAATACCTAAAAAGATTAACAGTGATAATAACACTGTCTTAAACTTTTATTAGTTCTTATGTGCTTTTATTTGTACCCTCAATGGATGTAAATTCTTCACATTTCAGCCTCAAATCCAGGGAAGTGTCTGTCTTCAACAAATTCCACATTTACCTTTACTACCTGTAGGATTCTTCACCCATCTGATGTCACTCAAGTTACTCCCAGGTATGAGGACTGCTAACATCCTAAATGTTGCTGCATAGGATTAAACAGTTACTTTCTGGCTTCTGATACATGGACCAGTTTTAAAAAATACCAAGGCAGCTAGGCAACACGTAAGATATTACTAATACACATAGTTGTGATTACAAAGGGAAACTTAGTATTCTCTAGAGTGAGAGTTAAAACAGGTTAAGGTAACTTAAAGCAAGTAAATTTTAACTCTTAAGTAGCAAGTGCCTTATATCATATAGGTGGTGTTAAAAAAAAAGATTCTATGTTAATTTATTTTCCAATTCTGTCATACATTTTTTAAACTAATTGGACAATGATGTTGATATTCTATCTAATACAGTATAAGTGATCACAGAAGGTAGATTCATTGGTACTTTGCAGAACAATAATTCTGAGTCTACTAAAGGTGGAACTGTCACAGCTACTAGCAGTGGTGTTCTGTATACTAAGGCAAATACAGAGCAGGGCAGATATAAAGATCTGTAATGCGTGCATATTCTCTGTTTTGTTTTTATTTTATTTCAGCTCCATGAGTGCTCCATTTTCACTGGGAAATTCCAGCAGTACTGGAAACTCAGTAGTGAGTACTCCAGCCATTCCTTACAGACTTAGTATCGGAGAATTTCTCACCAACAGAAGAGACTCAACTACTACTTTCAGCAGCACAAGCAGTCTGGCCAAACTTTTGCAAGAACGAGGCATCTCTGCCAAGGTTTACGACAGCCCCATATTGGAAAAACTGCCTTTGCTACAACCCCCTCGAACTCTTCCCATTCCTTCTACTCCACCAAATTCTCCATCGCGTTCACCTTGTCCTTCCCCTCCACTGTTTGAGCCTCGAGTGCATCACTCTGAAAATTTCCTGGCTTCTCGACCAGCAGAAACATTCTTGCAGGAAATGTATGGCCTCAAGCCCTCCCGTAACACTCCAGACATAGGCCAGCTGAAGATGAACCTGGTGGACAGACTGAAGAGGCTGGGCATTGCCAGGGTAATCAAGCCCCCTGAAACACAGGACCATGCGAAAAATCAAGGGCCAGAGGTTGGCTTGCAGAGGCAGGACTCAGCTGGGCTTTTAAATGCAGGTAGCAACTTAATGGTAGGACTGAGAAGAAACCAGAGTCTTCCAGCCATGATTGGAGCACTGGGAGCTCCAGCTTGCACACAGTCATCGAAAATGGGTATCCTAAAAGAAGACTAACTGGCTTGAAAAATGTTTGACTTAGAGCATAGTAAAAAATATGAGGGATGAACATCCAGTGCAGGCATCACTAGATGTGTTACAGAAGAGTTGGAGAAGGCACGTGCATGTTAGAGATGTGGGAGGGACAAGTGCTGGGATCAAGGAGCGAAAGAACATTGCTTGGGTTTGAGGAAGAAGGCTTTTGTGGGAGAAAAGAAAGAGGAAACCAAAGCTTAATTCTGAGACCCCCTTCAGCATCTGTCTTAACTTAAGCAAAAGTAAGACTATTGTAGACATTCTCAGTGCTTTAACCCTTTAAACCGTGTGTGTAGGACTGTCTTGCAGGTGTCCTACTTTTTTCCAGCATATGACCATAGTATTTTACTAGTTGTTAGCAGTCAGGCTATATCATTTAAATATATTATTAAAATAACAGTCAATCTGACCAGTATTACTGATCCAAATTCTTCTCTGTAGCAAACAAATTCAAAAACTTTTTTTATTCTTGTATTTTCCATTTCAGAAACTGTGCTCTTTTGAACTCCTCCCCATTTTGAGAAGCAGGGGAGAGAATATGTAGCTCTGTGTTAGAAAACAATACTTCAGTTTACAAACACAGAAACTGGTGGTCAGGATTTATATTTTGAAAGAGTACAATTGTGCTAGTGAGGTATTAACAGAAGTTAATTTTTTCCCACAGTTTCGGAACGAAGCACACAGAGGAATGTGCAATGAATAAGAATTAAGAAGCAGGAAAGTATGTATTGGGGAAAACTTCAAGCTAAGAAATCTTTTCAAAGTGTAGTGTGCATCTGTTTAAATGAGGATATTTTTGCACACACACACACAGATATCTCAGGCACATTTCAGTGTTGCAAAAGGAAATAAACCCTTGGTGCTTGATTCAGAGTTTCTTTTTATTTGATATATGTGAAGAGCATTTACTTCAAGAAAAGTGTTGGAAGTTCAGTAGCCTGCCTCTTCTCTTGACAAGTAGACATTCTGTACATTTGGGAGTTCTGCAGTAAACTTTATGCCTTTCATTCACTTATTTCTGATTTTAGGCAGGATTTATTTCAAAGATTTCGTTAAGAGCAGAATTTGCCAGTCTGTATTTAGAAACAGGAAGAAAAAATCTGGTGTTCTTTGAGGCATTTTAATGAACATTTTAATCCAGTGTTTTGATTGATGGAGTGTGGTTCTGAACATAACTGAGGCAGACTTTCCAACTCAAAAGAGAACTCCATTTTAGAAATCTGGTTTCTGAGTGGTAATCATCAAAATACTACTGCCCATGCTGCTTTTTTGTTTCCTTCCTGTCAAAGGTTCTAGTCATAACTGAACAATCTATAGTAGATTTATTGTGTAACTTAAAGAAGAAGAAGTTTGCCCAAAACCGCTTGGAGGAATGGGTCTTTGCTAGTGACCTGAAGGGAGACAGGTTCTTAGTCTCCATGTAAATTTTCACTGTACCTGTCAACATTATAAAATTATTTTAGTTTCCATACAGTTAGATAAAACAGTTAAGTTTACTTTGCCTGTATGCAGATGTGGGACATTGCTGGTAGCTGTTGGGGTGTGTGGTGTGAAGAATCAGTGCAATTACACTGATTGGCGTTTGCTGTAAGGCACATCCACCCTAATCAGCACCCTTGTTGCTGCAGGGTTGAGTGGAGTAGGGCAGGAAAAGAAAGCTTCTTAACTTTGTTCATAGGAAATTTATAATGTGGCCTTTCTGCTTTTACAGTTCCGTAGATCTTGTGATGACTCTTTGATAAAAGTTTTTGGGTTTTTTTTTGTAAAAGGAAAAGGAGTAACCACTTCAAACTTGCACAGGGATTCTGAGCAGAAACTCGTCTGTCAGCAGCGCACAGAAATATTCAGGAACTCCTGGAGTTGCCTTTTGCTCTTTAAGCAAAATCTTACACTTATAAAAGGTGAATTTTATTTAAAAGACTGTATACGGGTTCATTTTGTTTTTTAAATGAAAAATATTTAATTTTTTCCTGTAAGTATTTATGTTTGTCCGTACTTAGCCACGTCTTGCCTCGCTACGTAAGGTGAGAGTGAAAGAAGGGGGTGCTATTTTGGTCTCCAGTGATCTGAGACAGGTTCTGCTATGTATCTGGAACTTGCAGGGAAATGATGAGTTGATGAAAGATTAGGCAGTTTGGTATCAACAGAGAAGTGTGTAGCCTGTCGAAGTACGTCCATTTTGTGTGTTTAGTGTGGGAATACATGTAAGTTACAGAAGGTATTAACGCTGTGTTTCTAACTGGCTTCATTAGCTAACTCCAGCCATTGGATCATTCTGTGTGTTAGCAGAGTGGCTAATCAGCTAAAGCAGAATTCCTCTAATCTAAAAGCATATAAATTAAATGCATGTTTCTCTTTGGGATGCTTCCATATTCCATAGCCCAACAATATAAAGTGGTTCAGTCCAAACAATGCTGTGGATGTCGAGAGGTTGGTTGGCTTGTTTTCTGTAGAATGAGATTTATCATCAGATACTTTTACATAAGGCAAAAAGAAAATGGAAGAGCCTGTATTCCACTGTGTTTGTGTGTTTATCCAGTTGGTCAATGCTGTGGTGCATTTGTTGAAATTCTGTCATGCATTTATACCTTTGGATGGTCATGGATTACATTTTGTAATACATCCCTAACTTGCAGCAACAGAGAAAATTCATACTTCTTCTAAGTTTACCATTTTGTGCCAAAACCTAGAAGATAAACTTTTTTCTAATAACATGTGTTTCTGAAAACATTTTAGAAGTTGCCATCATTCTAGGACCTGATTTGGCTTCTTTTGTCTCTTGTAAGAGAGGTGAAAAACTTGCATGACTAAAATAGCTAAGATCCTGCACCAGACCTTTTGTTTGAGTGGGGGGTAAACCTAGAAGGAATGGAGAATTGCATTTCAGCAAGGTTCTGTTATCTTGCAGGTTTGAGTCAAAAACAGATGCTAGAAAGGACTTACCTATGCTTGTGAAAGTCACAAGAGACAGAAGGAAATTCTTGTTGTATTTACCTGTATTCCAACTGTCTTAAACAAAGCACAAACTTAAAGCTTTCTAGTTTCACTGTTTGTTTTTGATAAACTCAGCGATACCTGCATGCTCAAAATGCCTCTGGTCAAAGTTAAATGTCTGCTGCAGTCAAACAGCAGCAGAGAAGGAAGGAGAATAATTGGGTTTGGGCTTCATTTGGCTGTTACATGAGGGGATTATACACAATGTTTAACAGTCTGGGATTTTCATGGTATTTTTTTCATCTGCTTTTTGCACTTACTGTTGTTTCATAGTGGAATGTAAATTTGATAATAAACATGTATAACATGCCATTTTCCAGTATTTTGGTCATCTTCTGTGGTTTGTTCCAGACGTCATCTTGTTATAGAACACTGTAGTATACAAACCTAAAATTGGGCTTTTTTTGGCTAAAATTGAGTGATTATTATATACAAGCTTAGTGATCTGGTATCTGCAGAAGTGGTGGCTTTAGAAGCCAGGAAATCGATTTAAAAACTGGGATCAGGCTATGCTGGGCTGTTGTGTTTATACCTAAGCAGGTACAGGTGACAGATGTGCAGTACAAGTTGTGGTCTGACTTTGCATAGTAAATATGTGAACAGAGAACTTTCTGCTGCACTTCAGAAAGCCTTTTACTTGAGAAAAACTTCACAAATGAAGAATAGCTTATCAGCCTCCAAACAATATTTGAATGTTGAGCCTCATTTTAAATGAATCCATTTGTTTTCTGGTATTTTGGGATTTTTTTTGTGGGGGTGGGGGTGTGGTGCTTTGGGTTTTTTCCCTCCCTTATTTTACAGCAGCTCTGTTCCTCTAGCATTATAGTGTTGTGTTGTCTAACACTAGACATTTCAGTAGCTGATGTTATGTCAGCCCTATATATTTGTGATAAAATGGGGGTAGAGATTGAAACTGTTCTCTGTGCATGCTTACCACAGGAGGCAATATAAAATGTTTCAAGGAGCCAGGTACTTACCAAGTGACTTTTTCTGTGCTTAGAACTAAGACTCAAAGATCAGTAAGTGAACACAGGATAACTGGACATTCTCAAATGTGAAGCTGGACATTCTGCAGTTCAAATGTGTAATTGTGGTGTTTACTTCTTATAACTTTCTTGAACAGTCTCTCTATTCTTTATTGTCAGGCAGCTGCTATATGGAATTGCAGAGGACTTGACTCCAGAAGATGTCAAAAGTGTGAAGTTCTTGCTCTAAAAAAAAATTACCTAAGAACAAGCTCCAGGATAATGCACTATGAAAAATGATCTTGAGAAGTTTTTTTGCAAGGTTAGTTCAGAGTGTGCTAGTTCTTGAAGGAAGGGAGGAAAGAGCAAGCAGTCTGCTCTCATGAAAATCTGTTGTTGAAAGAATTTTGATGTCAGCGAAGGATTCAAGAGTTAAGAGCTGGGAGAGGTCACTTACTGATCACCATTATGGGCAAAAGACTCAAAAGAGTGAGAAGTAAAATAATCTTAAAAACACCTTCCCCCTACCCCTCCTTCCTTCCAGTTTCTACCTCCTCCCCCCCAGCGGTGCAGGGAAGTGCAGTTACAGTCAGTTGTTGTTTCTGCCACTGCTCAGGGAGAGGAGTCCTCCCCCTGCTCCCGTGGGGTCCCTCCCACAGGACACAGTCCTTGATGGACCTCTGCAGTGTCAGTCCATCCCTTGGGCAGCAGCTCTTCCCAAACTGCTGTCCTGTGGGTCACTCCTCCATGGGGTGCAGTCCTTCACCAATGAGCTGTATTGACGTGGGTCCCCCACAGGGGCCACAAGTCCTGCTTGGGAAAAACCTGCTCCAGCGTGGGCTTCCCTCTCCATGGGCTGCAGGTCCCCAGCAGGACTATGCTCCATCATGGGCCTCCCACAGGGTCACAGCCTCCTTCATGCATCCACCTGCTCCAGCATGGGCTCCTCCATGGGCTGCAGGTGGGTCTCTGCACCCCGATGGTCCTCCATGGGCTGCAGGGGCACAGCTGTCCCACCATGGGCTGCCCCACGGGCTGCAGGGCCTTAGCTCTGGTGCCTGGAGCACCTCCTGCCCCTCCTTCTGCACTGACCTTGGTGTCTGCATTGTTGTTCCCATTTTCTCACTCCGCTCTTCCCTGGCAGGAATTTTCACTGCTCAATAACTTTCCATTCTTAAATATGTTATCACAGAGGCATTACTATCACTCCTAATTGGCTTGGCCTTGGCCAGCAGCAGAAGGCCAGTCCTGGAGCCGGCTGGCATTGGCTCCACCAGACAGGGGAAGCTTCTGGCAGCTTCTAAGAGAAGCCACCCCTGTAGCCCTCCTGCTACCAAAACCCGGCCACAGAAACCCAATACACAGACACATCCTGCTGAGGATGCTGGAGGACAAATGCTTGACTTCATCCTGAGGTGTACTAAGCCACTAAGAAGGAATGATTTTAAGTGATGGGGAGAAGTAACAAAACACATTCATATGAGCTGATTATTTCCTATAAAATTTGCGGCACTCCCTCCTTTATTTTGCAAAAGTTAGTTAGGCATAAAATATACAAGGTTTCATAACAGGTGTCTTTTAAAATCTGCCTATTGGAGACCACATCAGAGATGCTCTCCAGTATAAAGTGTCACATGTACTGATAGAAATTTCTTAAGGCTTTTTCTCCTCAGCTGTATTTTCAGTAATAGTACCTGCTGTTGTAGTAAGAGCAGACACACTGAAAGTCTGTTTTACCAAATTCTTAGCTGATACAGCTGATTCCAGAATGCTGCAGCTCCCTCTGACATGTAGTTCTCTGCCATTTAATTAACAGGAAAGATGAGCTTTTTCTTTAATGTGAAAATTGGCTGTGGCATTTGCTTCTCTGCATTCCGCTCACCAGTTTTTCTGCTCACTTCTCGATTCACTGCTGTCAGGATGCTGACAACATTTTCTCCTCTGCAAAGACACAAGTACATTTTGTATTAGGGAGGCAGTTAACAGGAAAAATACCACATTCTCATCTGTCTCACTCTATACCAGTGCTAATGGCTCCTGTTTCAAATAGGCTCCAGTTAGCTAAGCTGCTTTGAACAGCCTGCATGGTTTTGCTCTGTCCTACATTACTGTTTTCACTCTGAGTGATCACTCCCATTGCATATCATCTATCTCTGCATCCAAAAAAAATCCCTGTCATTTAGAAGGAAAATATGGGTGTTGCCAAAAATAAGCTTATGGAAACATAGGTACCGAGGACAGCGGGACTCCAAGTGCTGGCACAACGCCTGTATGTACCAGGTCCCCTCCCTTGGACTTCTGTAGGAAACGTAATCTTGCAAGGTAGCCATGCCCAAGAGGAAGTCTGCCTCTGCAGGGATGCAGTCGAGCTGAAATCTCACATCTCTTTCCACAGAAGCATCTTCCTCTGCAGAATCTGCTTCAATGGTCACGCCTTTATGGAAAGCATTACCTTGGCAGGCCTGAATAAAAAAGACTTTTGGTTTTCCAGCAAGTGAGCGGCAGTTCTGTACAGTGAAAGAAGTGGTCAGTTCCCGGATAGGTACTTCCTGCCCATCAACACCATATATAATGCCTTTTTTCCCATGAGACAGGATACAGCAAACAAAACAGTCTTTGTCCTCGTGGTCTTCACACCGGAAGATGTTCACAGTCTTACGGATTTCGTCTGCAGTGAGGTCTCTGTATTCTTCTATTCTAAAATGAAGCTTGCTAAAGACATTTCTCAGAGCCGCTGGAAGGTAAACAGAAGGGAAATTGGAGACATTTCATTATATGAAAGTTGGACTATGCAATAGCAAATTGTATTTCTAGAGGTAATTGATTTATTTTTTTTCAGATCCTGCTACATGACTACATCAAAGTAGTTACATTGCTGGTCTGAAAATAATCGAGTAGTCTAATCACTAATCATCTCTCTACTGAGTTCCCTTAATTGTCATTAGAAGGCATCCTTGCAATCTTGCCTCCATCTGGAAAGCATACGGAGCTATTAAGAACGCTGTATCTCTTTCCCCCACCCACTTTACAGCTAGTCCTTTTGGCTCTCAAAACGTGTTGGACAGTGCAGTTGCTTCAGCTGCTTTACCCAAGAAGAAAGCACTACCCATCTGGGAGGTACCCCCATCACAGGAAGAAAAACCTTGGCTCTGACTCTTGAATTAAGTTGGATTCAGTTCAGTGGGGGGAGGCCCATTGATGGATTTTATCTCTTGGCATAGACAGTGCAAATACACTGATCTGACAGATCCTAGGACCTGCCATGAGCTCTGCTGCTGCAGGACAGCCTGCTAAAATCAGGGCCTCTGAATACCAACATCCTCCCTCCTTTTTTTTTTTTTTTAAAGTTGGATCTTAAATAATTAACGCCCAAGTCTCATTCAGCAGCAGATCTGTTTCCAATTCTGCGTATTGTAATAGTAGTGTGCACAAAGCTGATGCAAAGACAGCCTAGCTTGTAAAGTCCAGGCTCAGGTTGCTGTTTAAGGTTGCAGTAAACTCAGGAAAAGTGCAAAATACTGGCAAATTGTTCTGTGTCAGCCAGTAAAAGCTTGAGTTGATTAGGGCTTGTAAGCACAGTAAACAGAACTACTGAGCCACTACAACAGAAGTATCCCAGAAAGGGAACACTGGAATTCAGATCTTTAGTATAGAAAAAGAAACAAGGTATCTGGTTTTGAAGATTCGCAAACTCCTCTTTAACATTCACTGTACCTGCATCCACGTCTGTCCCGTTCCGGTCCCTCAGGTATTTGTGTTCCAGCACAGCTTCCCTAGCTTTTGCAAAATTGTGATTATTCAGGATGAGGCACACTCCACAGGGTCGGCTAGTCATTTTGTAAGCCTCAAGCTGTTGAAAAGAAAGACTGCTGGTGAAACTACTGTGCTTTCCTCCAGGGCGCAGCAGGCTACAGAGCCAGGTGCTTTCCTCTCCAGGCAGCCCTCTCTATACAGCTTTGCTCCCAGGACCTGGCAGTGCAGTGTCCCACTGCCTTTGGGAGTCTGTGCATGACACACCCCTGACCACCATTGTCATGCTCAGCCCAGAGCGGGTGCTGCCTTCACCCACAGCTCCATGCCAAGCCACCTGCCAACTGCGTATTCCCTGGTATAATAAACTCGGCCTGCCTTGCTCCCCTTGCAGATGATTGTGAAGCTGTAACACTGCAGCAGCTGTGCCTGTGACAGAGCCACAGAATAATGGATGTAGAGTGGTGCATTCTTCTTTCTAGACCATACTTTTAACAGTTGGTCTATAATAACTGTTCACTCCATGGAGGGGTGATCTCTTCAATGACAAAATGATGATGTTTCTAAGAAAATGACATACCTGGGAAGAGATATTACAACTGCCAGGAAATTCAGGTGCCACAGGTAATGCCAGATATCCTTCAGGGCCTCCCATGCTTCCCCTCTCTTCCTCTGTGATAAGCATCTCTTCTTGACCTGAAAAGCATTTATTATTAGTCCTGTATGATACCTATGGGTTACTTCAAGAATAACTAAGGGGGAGAGGCTATTTTGTTTTACCAAATAGGTTTAATCCATCTTCAATTCTGTTCCACAGGCTGATGTTAATTTTTTCACAGAGACTCTTCAGCACGCTTAGGTTGTCTTTTCCCAGAAGCCCCTTCTTCTCCATCTCAATGAAAATGTCAAGCATTGTCTGGGTAATCAGAAAGGCAGTTTGCTCTTAGGGCACATCCATGCTGCCATGGGGAGTAAAGTTAGAGCATGTGCACCTAAGCTTTAATGTACTGACAGTACATGCAAGCCACAGAGTCACTTCAGCTGACTGGTAGCTCAGTTGAGACCTCAGCTGAGCCAATTAAACCTAGTTCAGCAAAACCTACCAGTACTGTTAAGTAGAAACATAACCTCAAAACATATTCATTTCCCTTCTCCAGCTCAGAGTTGCCAAGATCTGATACGATCTAACCCAGATCTAATGGTGGTCATACAGGAATATATAATACCATTTTGAATGCTTTCATTCATTTGACTTCCAGTGGCTATCTTCTGCAGTTAGGTGAAACACAAGAATCACTGTACTGACCATCTTAAGCAATGGCAAAAGGAGTATAACCACACAAGTATGGTGTAGAGATTGCTGTGAAGCAAAAGGGGACTGAAGGGACAGAAGCTCTTGTCAAACAGTGAGTGGCAGAACACAGTGGTCACCCCAAGGATTTACTAGAACAGCTATCACTAGATGATCATAGTCTATCCTCAAAGTGCTCATTAGACAGAACAAAGTACCCAGCAGGGTGGGACACCATAAGAGCACTGGATCTCCTCCAAGGCTATTTGTAAACTCCAAGCTCCCTGGCCTTAGCCTTCTTAAGGATCTGCTGCTTAGATCTGTATTTTCTGCACTTGGAAATGAAAAAAAACAAAATCGTAAAATAATATCCACAGCAGGTGGTTTTCTGTATTTGATAATGGCTTAGAAAGCAGCAAAAAACCCCCCAGTTAGGCAAGAGGAGTGAATGTGCTCATCAGTCTTTCATTGATTAAAGCCACTGAGTGCCCTGAGCCTCGTGTGGTGCTTGGATGTGACACCCTCAGTGCCTGGCACACTGGCTGTGACATGGCTGCAAAGGCTGTACCCAACACCAGCACAGACAAGTCCCATGTGCCCCAGGGCCACCCTTTTTCTTGTGGTGTTTTCACCTTAAGAGTGACGCCATAAAGAAGAGATCCATTCCCCCACGGGCAAACCTATTTCCTCTATGGATTATAATAATCATTTAAAAAAGTATTAAATAAATTCTTACAGTCTCAGGGGTTAGCTTGCTTTTTGGTAATTCTCCATCCAAAAGTAACTTGAAAGACATCAGCTCATCTTTGGTGATGTCTTCTGAGAGCTGAAAGAGCAAGTATCTAGAAAGAGAAGTGGAGGGAACTGTTTCATTGCGTTCGCAAGCATGTCCCTGAGCACAATTTAACACTACTGCACTGCCCCTTTCGCCCAGTCCGCCCCCCGCACAACCCGGTGTCCTCCCTTCTGCCGGGCTGAAATGCCACCTTCCCGTACAGCCTGTTCCTGCTTTCTCCTGGGAGCCGCTCGGGTGCAGCCGGAGCTCAGCGCGGCGTTCAGGGCAGGAGAAGGCTCTGCCCGGCCCGCCCGGGCGGGCGGCGCTCCCGGGCCCGGCCCGCACTCACCTGTAGGGCGGCACCCGCGCCCCGCCCGGGCGGGCAACCTGCAGCTCCCGCTCCACCTGCTCCCGGCTGGAGCCCAGGTGGGCAGCCAGGAGGTCGATCCTCCCGATGCGGTAGAGCAGCTCCCTGAGGAAGGCCAAGTTCCCCGCCTCCAGCGCGCCCCTCTCCTGCAGCGCTTCGAACAAGTCGTGCGCGCTCCGGGCGGCTTCCAGCCTCCTCCTGGGGACGTGCTCCCGGCTCAGGAACTTCAGCGCCGCCAGCTCGGCCTCGTCCAGCTCCTCGCTGACCGCCAGCAGCTCCCACCGGGGCAGCTCCATGGCCCGCCCTCCGCCGCGGCCGGACTGGGCGCTTCCTGCCTCCGCCGGGCCGGGCCGGGCCCCGGGGCGGGGCGGGGCGGGGAGGAGGCGGGGCCGAACCCCGGGGCGGGGCTTCCCTCTGGATTTGAACATCCGGAGCGAGACAACATTATTTCCACCTCGGAAGCTAACAGTCCTTCCTAACTCTTCTAACTGTTTTCCTTTTCCAATAGGATCCCTCTGATCTTGCCTGCTTTCAGCTTAAGCCTGCAGGATTTCAAATCACCAACTTCTCTTTCCTACCAGCCTTCTGGCTCCACTTTCTATGGTAGTGCTTCGGCTGCCTAAAAACAAAACACAAAAATAAGTGCCAGGATTATTTGGTGACAACATTTGGCCTCCCAGACATGAGTTGGGAGGAAAGAAAAGGAAGGACAGGCAAAGTAAAAAACAAAGCTGAGGGCCTTTAGAGGGGAAAGGAAATTGTCTCTCACCATTCTGTAAACTGTGCTACAGAGGAAAACCAGAGTTAGGAAATTGCAGAACCAACTTTCTTCTTACCACTCAGTGCAAGAGCCATCCTGCTGCAGGTGTGTGTGAGCATACTTTGCTCAGAACCATAAAACTCAAAATGTGTTTTCTCCTTCCCCAGTAGCTGCATGAGCCACATATAAGTTCACAGTATGGCTGTTTTCTGCAGTCCTTTAGGGCACTTTGACAAGTTTTCTCTTTCTTTTTCATCAGCAAGAGATAATAGTAACTATAAAAGTGGCCTGATTTTAACAGGTATAATAAAACACCAAGCCAATTTAATGACAGGGTGTGACTGACCAGCGCCCCCCCCCCACACACACACAGTGGAGACAGCTCAGAGGGCAAAAAGGCAAAGGGCAAAAACCATATGATCTCAGGGAAGACAGATCATAAAGAAAGTTCCATTTACCTCAACATCAGGGAGATGGGAGGGTAACCTTACTTTTAGAGAAGACATCTACACCTGGGAATCACCAGGTACCCTGAGACAATTAATGAGGAATAATGTCTTCCTGAGCTAGCAAAATGAGCACGGGGGGTGTGAATGTGTGGTTCTACCCAACCCAACATAAAAGTATAAGACCTGGAAAACTGATAAAAATACTTAAACTTTGAAAAGAGCAATGGGCTTGAGCTGGCTTCAACCCACAGGTTCCACCACGACTGGGGATGTCGAATGTCATGATGGTGAGCATACCTATGTATCTCTCTCACCCTACTAAATGAAAATCCTGTGTAGCACCAAATACACCAAAAAAGTAAATTTAATATCCAACTCCTCCTCATATAAAAGAGCTGAAAGAACTTGGTCTGAGTGTATTGAACTCTGATAGAGAGAAATATGAGAAATAAAATCACAACTTCACTTCTGGAACAGCTACCACCGTTCAGCAAGTTTCTCCCAGAGGGAAGTTATTTAATTTAATCTATTTCCTTTTCATAAAGCAACATCCACTAATCTAATCTAACTTCATATCAGGGTCTCACTGATGAAAACATTATAAAAAATGTAAATAAATTGTTGCCACATTTCCTAAATGGTTAACCAAGTATCAGCCACAGAACCGCACCATAACTGGTAACAGCTTCTCGTAACTTTTGCTGCAGTATCATTTACATAGTGCTTGTAATGTCTATTTATTATTTATGAAACCAATGTGAACAGAGCTGTAATTCTAAGAACAGGCAATCTCTCTTTTACTTGGAAGGTGAAAAAGCAAAAGGGGAGCAGAAAGCAACTACTAACACATTGCGTGGAATCAGGAAAAAATATTCGCTTCCAGAAGGATTGAATAAAGGGCCCTCCTTTATGGCTAGACATGGATTTCCAAAAAATCCAAACTGAAAAAAGCAGAAGTTACCACGTGTCTCAAATTCATCCTTTATCTTTTTATAAACTCAAAAGGGATGTAGCTGTTAGAATCCCATAGAGCTCCCACATAATACCTACACATTACTGAAGATGCAAGATAAGAATGGCCTCACTGGCATTAGCTGCCATTATCATGACAGTCCTGAACTTATTCTTTCCTACCATCTCTCCAGCTGCTGTTGAAGAGATATCAATCTGCTACCCCTTGGGATGGCTCCCATGAGACACTCCAACAAGAGCAAAATTACTTCTGCTGAGGTAAAAGTGTTTGTCATGTTGACTGTCCCTTAGACAGTCCATCCAACAAAGGAACACACCACAGACCAAGGTGATGTAAAAAACAAGACAATTTATTACAACAGAAACAAGAGTACAAAGAACTTCCTTCCAGTGTTCAGCCATTCATGACACACTGGCCCCTGGAAGTGCTGAGAAAAAATCCAATTAGAACCTTTACTGTTAAAAAGCTTACACCAAAATGCTGCTTAGCCAAGTAAATTAATAACATAAAACAAACTAAATATCTGGAGGAAAAGAACCATTGTATTATCATAATCATGGTTTTTTTGGTCCTTCTGGATCAGGATGTTATTTTCCATGAAAAATTATAGCTTCCAAAGATAGAACTCTGGGTAAGGCAGTTACAACCCTACACATGCTTCCTCACCAGAAACCCAGACCGAATATACTCCACTGCCGCTGCAGGACAAAAAGCCAGATCCGTACTCTTCCACAGCCTTACCCAACTGCCACAGATCCAGGTGGCAGAAGACTGATTAAATATAGAAATTTTAAAATTTAGGTCCTATGGGTCCTTCAAGGACTGGGGCTAATTGCACAGATCTAGATAATTTCTCATATAAAAACTCTTCCCTGTGGAAGCCTAAACTGATTGCATTCTTATTTTTCTACTTTTTACTTGACTGTCCTTGTGGAATTTCGAAGATCAGTTGCTTCCGTAGTGTTGTTATTATCTGTGGCATCTGCTTCTCTAATTTTCCTCCTGGCATCTGATTCCATACTTTAAATTCTTTTCCTCCCACTTCCTTGTTCACTGTTGTCAGGATGGTTAGGAGATCGATGCGGCTTGAACAAAAATGAAGAAAAGTCCCATTGAAATACGTGGTACTTGCAGGTCAGCCAATAAGGTGATCTATGTTTGCTCCAGTAAAGTGGTATCTCTGGGGTGACTGGAATCCTGCCCCACCCTACCTGTCACTGAAATTGCACACTCCATTGTATAACAGCAGGATTCAGTATGTTTGAGGGAATAAAAGCAACCTCCGTGTAGCATTGCTTTACCAGCAAACACAGTCTCCTGCTTTAGTTATAGTCAGAAGAGAACACCAAGATGAAACAGGGCCAAACCTATACATTCTGCATGTCTTCTTCTGGACATCATGAGAGAGCGATGTCTGAAGGGAAATTCTATGTTCTAAATCAAATTTATGAGAGGATGGGAGGAAGGCAACAATGAAAATTATGACTAAAGAACACTGACTATTTTGTCTGTGCAATCACTCAACAAATTCACTTTTATCAAGTGTCACTGGAAAAAAAATCATTTATCAGTCAAAAAATGTTAAAAAACACACATACACATACACACACTTGTTTTTGTGTAATGCTTCAGCATTACAACCCTGGTTTTGTCACAAGGAAGCCATTTATACTTTGGCTCATCTGTAGAAGAATAAAAATGCCCAATTCCAAAATAATTACTATTCTCCACTGTCCTGCAGGTGAAAAACGTTATATAGCAAAAATGCAAAACACTGATGTTTCAGCACAGCATGCTTCAGTATGTATGTCTGCAATACCCCAAATGTACAAGAATTAAAAACAGTACTTACAGTGGGCAAAGCAACTCCATCTTGTCACAGAGGCATTGAATGTAAACACTGCCAGTCTCACTATTCCGGAAGGACAAATAGTCTTCCACTGTAGACATGCCAACCAGAATATCAGCCAGATCAGGAATGGAAGTCAGAGGAGTAGCATCCGTCCCAAGATGTCCAGAAAAGTCTGATTCTACTGGAACAGCTGGATGACCAACAGAGCCTTGGCAAGCCTGGATGAAAAACACCTTGGGTTTGCCAGCAAGAGAGGGACAATTAGATCCACTGAAGCAGGAGACTAAATCTCTAATATTTACTAGCTCATCATCAATGCCTTTTATTTTGTGTTTTTCACCATGGGAAAAAATGAAGCAAACAAAACAGTCCATGTTTCTATGATCTCTTTTGCTGTATTCTTTAACTTTCTCATATATTTCTTTTGCTTCCAGATCCATGTGCTCAATTGTCTCAAACTGAAGCCACTTAAAGACCCTCTTCACAGCCTCTGGGAAAAAAAGTCAGAAGGAACTTGTTAAACATAAACAGTGACAAGAAAGATGCAGAAACATCAGTGTCTGTGTGGCAGATCAGATATTAGCAGAAGTGTTCAGATACCACCCATAAACTCACCTGGACTGACTCTTAGCCTGCCAAATCCTATTAGAAAAATCCATGCCTAATTTGCCTCATTTTATCTTTTTACACACAGCTGGGTTAAGTATCATGCTATCTAAAATAAAACCAGGTTTCAGATTATTATGATGTATAGGTACGAGTTAGTGAAGTTCACTGTGTTAAAGCAAGTTTTAACTGTGTGTTGCATAACAACCTCAGATGCCTAAGAACAACACTTGGCGAGTTGAAGAAGTACCACCTCTTTAGAATGACAAAATCGGCCACCCTCAAACTAAATAGGTCTCTCATTCTGCGAAAATTATCAACGCAGCAAGAAGGAAGGCAGAGTAACCTGCTCACAAATGCTCTGAAGACTTCTCAGCAAATGGTGACTTAATTGTTGTGTGAGCTGTGAGAAAGAAACTGGGAAGGAAGAAGCCTGTACATGGGCTGGATGGAGTTAAAATATCCTTGATGTGTCCTTTCATGAAACAGATTTTACTTTTTTAAGATAAACTCTTATCTTAAAAGTGACTTGCAGGAAGACAGGCTTTAAGGAAAATTACAGAGCATTTCTTTGATCTTTGAAAATAATTTAAGGACTTAAAAATATTTTTCTATGATAGCTAAGAATTAAAAACAATCAAAAAGTGAAAAGGTGGAACAGTAATCCCTCCTTCTCTACTTGGTAGATATAACCAAATGCTTTTTACCTACAACAAAAAGCAGATCCTTCTTTAAGCCATCGGCTAAACTGTTGGAAGTGGCATATTTCCAATTTCTACAGTGACTGCCCCTGCAGTTACTCTGAAGGCCAAGGAGTACAGTGGACATGATTCTTCCTCACAGGAAAGATTAGATAATTGTCTTGGAGAATTATTAGAGAAAAAAGCAAATCAGTAATTGGATTAAAAAGTACTTACCTCCATCTTTCACTGTTCCTTTTCTGTTGCAATGCGGATTGTTAAAAATGTGGTTGTTAAGAATCACACAGTAACCACGGGGGTTATTTTTCATCTTATATGTTTCCACAGGCTGTGGAAACAAAAAAATCAGGTAAGAAAGCAATGCCAAGCATTCAAAAGGGAAATACACTATACACAGATTATTGGTCCTTCATTACCCAAGGACAAAAATTGCAAGGGCTGAGAAACAAGAAAGGAAAAGCCTAAGAATATAATCTAGCTACAGAGGAGAGGAATTTGCATTGTCTCCCTGAATCCCTCCTCCACTCTCTCTGTGGTGAGGATACGATTTTGATATGGGAGCAAGTGAGTATTCAGAAATACAAGTTTGCATGTGCAGAGGAAAAATTCCTGCACCCTACCCTCTAGTGGTCCTTGTGGGATTCTAGTGAGGTAGCAAGTTCTGCTGTTCTCTTCCCATCTGTCCAGGAATGTCCCATCCAGGACTTTAATGTCACTGTCTCCATTATCATTAAGACAGGTTTTCTTCACACAACAGCTTCATTTATTACTTAAAATGTTGCTGACAGTCCTGTCCCCAGAAAGGAAGAGGTCTTGGTCTTGTTTGGAAAATAGGAATTGTTCCAAGGCCTACATATAAAGCCAGAACCCCTCCCTCTCAGCTGTTCTACCTGCTTAGTCTTAAGAATTTATGCTCCCTCTCCCAGAAGTTTGGATAAATAATTTAAAGGTAATCTTCAAGTATTTCTCACCAGGTGTGTTGTCTTCCCCTCTGCTCCTTGTTCCCCTGGATGCAGAGAAACAGACACAGGATAGTGGAGTTCTTCTTTAGAATAATTTTCTTAGAAGGAAAAGATAAACAGAATGTTTTAGGATTTACTGTTTGGGTGATGCAAAATGCCAGCATAATGGAAGATCTCCTCAAAGCAACAAAACACTTATTTGAATACAACTTTCTGAAAAAATTTTAAGAAATCATCAAATCCATGACTCTACCCAAGAAGCTAAATCACAGTGCCCCTTTAACAAGTTACACAGATATGTTTAAATGAAATTTAATTGTCAAGGCAACAAGATCCACACGACATACTCTTTTTCTACTTATCAAGGGGGACAAAATAGTAACAACACTACTAAAAAGCCATTCCCTGACACAGGACTTAATTACTCTAACCGTCCTTGGCAATTTTCTTCTGCTCTTTTAGAGACAACAGTAGAGGTCAGCAGCACAAAGACATGCAGGGGAAACTACTCTGCAGCTCTGCAGGGAACTGTACGGGCTGTATAAATGTGTCTAAGAAGACTCATGTCCTGAATCATTCAAAAGGAAGTTATGAGGAAAATAGGTCTCAGTTGCTACTGAGTGAGACATCCTGTTTTCCAAAGAGTAAGGCCCGGCTGTGGTTTCAGAAGGCACCACCTCAGCTGCAACAGTCCAGATATACTGAAGTCCTTGAAATTTCCCATGTGGTTACAGAAAGCTACACTTTAGCCAAGTACTGGGTCTTCAGGGACTTTGACTAAGAACAAACATCCTGGCTAACAGAGGGTAATGCTGACAATCTCCCAGTACAAGTTTCCCTAAGTCAACTGTCACTGCCAGTCTCTTTCAGTGACTGAAAAGCTATGCTGGTCCAAAACCAGCACTGCACTTTTTCCTGAACAGATAAATTGCATTTAAGGCAAAGAAGAGGGAGAAGAAGACCATTTACAAGGCACAGAACATGTTTCAAGGACAGATACAAGAAGGTATGATGGGATAATGAAGTAGCAGAAAACTTCAGAAACCAGAGGTTTCTAGAGGCGCTCTGCCTGTCCCAGGATACTGTAAGGTCTCCCTCTCATCTTTAGACTTCTAAGCTGTCAATGATGGAGCCAAAAAACCCATAAAAGACCCCAGCTCTATTATTAAACAGTAGATTAAATAAATTTACCTTTCTTTTTTTCTTCATAGATATCAATTTTTTTCTTTATGTCAGCTCTAAATGGCTTTAATATATCTTTCAGCGTTGTCAGGTCATCTTCTTTAATTATCCTATTTCTTTCCATTTCCAGAAAAACCTGCAACATTGACTGGTAGAACAAGAACACATAACCCAAACTCAGTAACTGCAGGCACCTCTGGACAGAGCACAAGACAACATCCTCACTCACAGAGACTGACCAGTTAAAGAACAACTACTTTTTCCTCCAAACCTCATTAAAAGAAGGATCATGATGCAACTGAATAAATGCATCACTGAGGTGAGGACAGGGTGAATTGAAATTGCCAATGGCTGGGTTATCCTGCTTTGTTTCAGCAGCACAAAGCACCAGCTGTGGGTAACAACATGGCATCCTGTTGTGCCTTTGTGTTCTGATGAAGGGCTGTTAAGTCCTTTAACTATGCCATTTTACATTTTCTGTTACAGAAAAGGTGTTCAGGGCTAATTTTGTTTATTAAAGCTCAACAGTCCACAAAGTTGGAAGTAAATCTGCTAATATTCCTCTAGGTGCCACAATACACAAATAGGTTTTGTAAGAAAGCTCCTTAATAATACCAAGCATTTTTATAACACTGTTCATTATTTACAAGTGTTAAACTAGCTCATTAAAACTCTTAATACCTTTGAGGAGAAGTTAACAAAATGCCATTACTCCAAATTACAATAAAGAAGAAAATTTACTCAATGACAAAAATTTGTGGTCGAACTCACACTAGAGCTCAATTTTCTGTCTCCAAAACATTGTTTTTCCTTTAGCAAACATCACTCTTCTTAGATACTGTAAATGCCTTATAAATGTCTTATAAATATCAAGCAAAGATTAAAGGAAGAGCTTGATGGATTTTGCAAGAAGAAAAGATTAGGGAGACAGGTGGTAGAGAGAAAATAAGACCAGGACAGCAAAAAAGGGCAGAGAAAAGATACCATGAAGAAAATCAGGGTCCATTCTTTCACAGCACATCACAATTCTTTCAACAACAGATTTTCATGAGAGCAGACTGCTTGCTCTTTCCTCCCTTCCTACAAGAACTAGCACGCTCTGAACTAGCCTTGCAAAACTTCTCAAGATCACTTTTCATACAGCATTATCCTGGAGCTTGTTCTTAGGTAATTTTTTTTGGAGCAGGAACTTCACATTTTTGACATCTTCTGGAGTCAAGTCCTCTGCAATTCCATATAGCAGTTGCCTGACAATAAAGAATAGAGAGACTGTTCAAGAAAGTTATAAGAAGTAAACACCACAATTACACGTTTGAATCGCAAAATGTAAAACTTGCTATGGGAGGAATTCATGCTGTAATAAATACAATTATGCTGGGATATTCATAAGACAACAGTGCAGACAGAAAACAAGACACTACACAACTGAACTGTTGTACATTTTGTGTGCAACATTTTGTGTTACTGTTTCTCTGCTTACCTGTAAGCTGACACCTTTGCCCTGCCTTGGACCTGCAGCTCTCTCTCCATCTGCTCCCGGCTGGAATCCAGGTGGGTAGACAGGAGGTCCATCCGACCGATCCAGTAGAGCAGCTCCCTGAGAAAGGCCAGGTTCCCTGACTCAATCATGTCTTTCTCCTGCAGCACTTCGAAGAAGGCCTTGGGCTCCTGGATGGCTTCCAGCTTCCTCATGGGAATGTGATCCAGGCTGAGGAACTTCAGTGCCACCAGTTCATCTGTGACCAAAGCCTCGGAAACTTCAAAAAGGAGTTTGTGGAAGTCTGTACTCATTTCACATCAGGATTTGGATCTAAATACAAACAGCAGTTGATTTCATTTGTCAGTGACAGTAGTGCAATAACATTGATTTATATAAAAGGTATCACACCATGTAGAATAGCCCAAAATAATGCAATCAGAAGTACTTCAGTAGAGAGAGGCTGCCTTTGCTATTATAGCTTTGATGCTTTGCTCTTTTGGACTTAACAAGGAGTATTAAAACCTCTGTACTAAGTGACAGTAACAGAGAAAGTCATGGATTGTTCTTGCTTCCTATGGTGTGTCTAGGCAGTAGGAAGTACCAATGTACAGGATGTACAATCCTGGCAGGCTGCTGCTGATTTTGTTTGGGCTTTGGGGGTTTTTGATATTTGATCACATTTGGGAGCAACAGCCACTTGCCAATCTGAAATATAGACTATGTAATAAATGAGACTGCCAAGTTTTACACCATAACAAAGGTTTTACATGGTAACAAAGCTAAAGAGTCCACAGGAGTATAACTGCTCTAAGCTATCTGGCTTCTCCTTTCTTTTTACACTGCTTCTGATGATGGTCAGCATACCCAAAACATCTCTTCCTGTTTTGGTTTATCCACATCAAAATAAAACTCAGTTCCCAGCTCTCAATCAATTTGTAGTATTAAATACAGATCATGTCAACCCTTTTAAAAAGGCCATAAGAATTCTTATAAAATTACCTCTGTTTCACTGAGCATGAAATACCACCTCCCTTCCCCTCCACTTCCTCTATCAGCTTTAGAAATATTAAACTTGGCTTATGGATTCAACTTTTAGCACAAGAGAAAGTTAGAAAATACCAACTGCAAGCCTTGCAACTATCTCACCCTGACACTTAAAGGACCTGCCTCTGCTGATGTCACAACCCAGTGGTAGGGGTGTGATGTTTGTTATAAATTCTTGTCAGGCTGAACAAAGATACCAGAGACGTGTCAGGAACTCACTGTTTTACTGTACCATCGTCTTAGCTGCGGCAACCACCACTCAAAGGTGCTGGCTCACAAACCACAAAGGTACTGGCTCACAAGGAACAAACACCTCCCCCTTCCCACAACAAACTTCAAAATTGAGTATGGGGTAGAATGTGATAGAATAGAAAACAAAGAATATCACCAGTCCTTAGATCCTGCATTGGTGCTGCCACGTGGATGGTGTGGAGCTGGGGAAAGAGAGCCAGAGAAAAGAGAGGAAAAAAGAGAAAGGGGGGGCTCAATCCACACCCTGTTATAGTTAACCTGGTGCATGCCTCTTATCTAAATTGGACTTTTTGAGCATTTTGTGCCTGTGTGCACAGCCAGCCCTTCCCCAGGAAGTGAGCTGGGGTGGGTGACTGGACACGAGTCTCAGGGTGGAGCAGGGAGTTGGCCCAGAACAGCGCTGTGCCACCTCCACAGCCCTTCTTCTCCAATCACACCTCTCCTGAAGCAATACTCAGAAAGGCTGAGAGAAACCTGGTTCTCTACAGCTAATACTTAAAGGACCTGCCTCCACTTCCCTCTAGTAAGAGAACCATGTACCACTTTATTCTCTCTGCCTTAGATATGAGACACCTGGGAATCTCTGAAGAGAAACTCAATAGAAATGCCTTCAGAAGAGGTCTCTTGTCCCATTGAGAAACACTGTCACTGGGAGACAGAAAAGCTGACAAGGGCAAATGAAAATTTTCTACTCCTACACTACTGGAATACTATGCAATCCATTTAATCCTATTGCTACTGCAAATGTTTCCATACCAGGGCTGGTAACTCGAAGGTAGCCCAGCTGACTAACTGGTAATAATAATTAGAAGACAATTGTATTTCTCTCTCCTCCAAGGACCACTATACAGCAAAACAGCTTTTTGTGGCATGCTCTTGGTCAGCATTCTGTTGGTTAGCAAGAATGAATGTACAACTGAATCTTAAACCTTTGTCTTCCAAAAAAATGATAAAACAGCAAAATGTGTTGTAACAGCACATATGATTCACTCTCTGCCCCCAAATACCGTTTTCTTTAAATCCAGTCAAACTGAACTCTTAAACAGACTAGAATCCACACCATTCAGCCCATATCACCACAAAAACCACTAGTGTCTGAATCGTGCTACTCACAATTTGATGATTGCAGATCTGACTTTATATTTCTGTATTCACACAGGAAAGAGAAGTGTACTTTCTTGGTAGCTAGTTAGGCAATTATCTTCTTTCTCACATAAATCATGCTTTTTGTTTAAGATATAAGGTATATGCTTACAAAAGAAAATCTTTCTTGTAAAGGGAATTTCCATTTTTATTTCTCAAAGGCTGTAAGTTTCAAACCCATCCAATTATTGCAGTTAGAACACATGTGCCACCTATATACTACGTTTAAGCTTGTCTGTAATTACAGGGAGGACAACTAAAACAGTGTTTAACTGCCACTTTCTTTTTCTCCCACTTTACTAAATTGAAGACACAACTGATACAACATGCAAACTGAATAATAATAGTAATTTTACATCACTTACATGGGAGGACAGGCTGGAGGAGTGCTGGAACAACTCTGAAAAAAGTGAGACAGGTACAGTCTCTAAAGTTCCAGGAAAAGTACTGTTGTACGATATCTATATTGTCACATGACTTACAAGAAGTATGTTAAATAAACTGGTCATAAAGCAGCAGATCCCTACTCCACCTATCACAATTCTAGTTTCAGAAAATTGATTATTGCAGAACTTGTGAGAAAAAAATTGTAAGTAAGCCACAACAGTAATCAGGTTTTGCTTTTGTTTTAAGGGGGACACACTAAGCAGCATACTTAGTGCTTTCTAGCATACAGCACAGCTCAGTACTTTCGCTCTCTTATAAAAACCCTGATTAAGAGACAGTGAGGGACAGGTGAATCAATTATATCTTTTAATTTTAAAAGTCTCAGACCCACTGTCCTGCTGTGTCACCAGATCTGCCATGAGTTACCTCCTTTCTCTGAAATCCCTCTCCAATTCACCCTAGACTATTTTCAACTGGAAAATCATTTCCCAAATAAAAAAGAGTCAACTTTTATCACCAAATTCAGTAGCAGTACTCAGTAAATACAGGGGACTCAACAACTAAACATTCTTTTGAAATTATTTATGTAATATACTTCCCCATTTACAGGAGAATTTAAGCAAGAATTAACTTCTGACATTTTCACCCTCTGAAGTGGAAAGGTTCCCAACATGCTAATCACCAGTCTCTTCCATGCAGCAGGAAATAGGTGAACAGTGGTAAGTAGGGCTACCAGGTCCCAGAAAATTGTGAAGTCAGCATTATGAAGATGGACAGTTAGGAGAGCCAGAATTTGTTAAAATTTTGCAATGAAGACAGTCATTCATTGATTTCAACCTATCTACCTCTACAAACTGAAAATGATAACATACCTTTTGATAGAATGAGGCATACAAATTCCTTCCAAAAGGCTTAGGGTAGTAACAGATCAGAAAACCCGTCCGACTTGTTTCACTGGCACGAGTTGTGCCTTTACCCAAAGGGCCACCACAAGTATGATTTCATCTTCAGGTCCAAAATATGTCTATCTCCATGTCATCTCAAGTCTCAGCAACTCCTTCCCTGGATTAGTTCTTCTGTGTCTTACCTGAATCAAGAGTTCAGTTGCCGTGATCTGCACTGTGCGACAAATACTTGATTGTGGCCTCGCCCTTCATACAGCAGTTTAAGGGACCACCCCTTCCGGTAACATTGTGTCTAAGTTTTACTTTTGATTTCTTCCTTTCTTACCCTTCATGGAAATATTCTTGTCCTTTCGTTAAGTTACAGTCTCTCTAATTTCCCTCAGCTTCCTTGCACCCTGGTTTTGTCCCTCTGGCTTTCTCTAGAACTGTCTCAGTGACCCAATCTTTTCCTTGTACGGCCTGCCAAAAATTCACCTCGCTTAGAAAGGGTGGTCTAGAGGAAATGAAACTGCTGAGGCTACTGACTGCTCAGCAACTGTAGTGACTGTGGCCTCCACTGGCACACGGCAGGATACACAGCTTCTGCACAAAAACCAACAGGAAGGACGGGGTACCAGAAACTTGCGGATGTTACAAATCCCACTTTAAGATTCTGGTCTTTCCAAGACTTCCCAACTTCCCCAACAGACTCTTTTTACACTAGTTTCACTTAAATCTGTCTAAACAGGGGCTGCACAAGACACAACCCTTCCTTAATTCTGTAGGCGGAGAGCACGTGCATATGTTTCTGTGTGCCATCAGTGAGCCTCAACAGCAACCAACCACGTTTGTTTGCTTGTGGGGAGTTGCAAAACTCCCCACCTAAAAATAGTGCAAGCTAGAAATTGCATCCAACAGCACTAAGCAGTACTCTTTCAAATCTTCACCCTAATGTAGGGCTAGTAACCATATACAGTGAGTGCTTTGCTGAAATTAATTAAGCTTCACTTCAGCTTAAACCCTGAAGCAGTTAAAACCCCACTGATTCATGCAGCCTAACAAAGTGCAGGGGCTAGTCAGAAATAAGGAAAAGCCTTACCCCAATACATAATTTTTATCTCACCCAGCTCTTAGAACTAAGAATTTAATGCAGTAATAAACAGGAAGGACACAGGCATACATAGTAAATGCTCATAACAAAACAACATGGCATTATTTCAGTTAACTCACAAAATTCCCTGTTAGAAGCTTAATCAATAAGGAGCCTTGTTTCTCATATGGCTGCATTTTAGATCTTAAACCAAGAAACAATAATGAAAAAATTTAATGCTTAACAAAGTTAATCAATCTGGTATACCTATAGAGATACACTGCTGAATGGTGTATTTCATAGCATGCCAATCTTCTACCTTAAATTTTCTTCTCAGAAGTGATGGGGAAGTAACAGTTCACAAGGTTTCACAGAGGGAATAATGGCTTTATTCAGTCTTGGAAAAATCTCATTGCACATTAAGTTTATGTTAGGCATTTGACAGTATCAGTGTGCACTGTGGGACAAATTCCTGATTTCAGTTGGTAACTGGTCCTCTATTAAGTTAAATGTCATTTACATCAGAGATGGAAGAAATCTTTTTTCACTTACTACCTACGCTTTTGCCTCTTCATTCCCACTTTTCTCTCATTATTTTCCAGTTAGAGTTTTGACTATTAAGAGTTCCATATATAAGAGATAAATAGAATTAACAGAACAAAGTAAGAAGTATGCACTGAGTTGCCTCATTATGGAATTTTGCATTATATTATACAGAATGATGATTTAGTTTAGTTTTAGGTCTTTATTACAGCTAAAGGCTAAGTAAAAAGAAATTCTTAAAATTGTTCAGGAATGATTCAACTGAAAAACTCAGTGGTTATTCATCCTTTTACCCTTCCTCCCCTAGGAGACACAAATGACATAATTTAACACATATCAAACACTTTACTCTTTTAGAATTTGTTCCAGTGCTTCACCACCCTCTGAGTAAGAATTTCTTCCTAACATTTAATCTAACCTGTCCTCTCTCAGTTTAAAACCATTGCCCCTTGTCCTGTCATTATCTGCCATTATAATGAAAGGGGCTGTTAACACTGTTAAAAGGGGCTGTTAAATATTGTTGCTTAGCTTGCCTGAGAAACTTGCCTGAGAATCTTTAGATAAGACACATAGTTTTGTAAGTAGATAGGATGCATACATCTTTTATGTATGGCTTAAAAGGAGTAACCAATCAGACCCCAGCCTTCAAGGCTGTGAAGCTGGCCATCCAAGACGACAAGAACACAACACCAGCAGGAACCAGCCTGGAGGTTTGGAAACGAGACAACGGACCTTGAGCATGTGCCAACATGTGAGGAAGACTATGAAACAACCAGCGGGGTAGGTAATATGACCACCACAGGGACTGTGTTTGTTGCAAAAGGACAGAAGATGGCAGCAAAACACCATAAATTGTAATAAGCAAAACAAATACGGGATAGGTGTTCATGCAAAATATTTCCGAGAAATGGAAAATATAAGCAATCTGTAATTAACTAAACATCAGTAGTACCTAAGGAAGGAAAATCCTCTGTGCAGCCCCAGTGCTGCTAATAAAGAATCCTTGCTTAGCAATGATCAAGCCACGTTCTCTTTTTTCGGTAAAAGGAAGCTTGAAGAGCAGTGCTAGTGGGAGAGGGCTGCACTGCCATTTGTGTGCAGGTCTGTGCATCACTCCTCCCTGCAGGAAGGAGTGGAGGAAGGTGAGCAGCCTCTGCTCAAAGCAGGCTCCCCGGGGCCTTCAGCAGTGTCTATCCCCCCATACCCTCGAGTCAGTGGAGACAGGATGGGAAGCGTCTCCTTGCTCATGCTGTTTAACACACCAACAACAGCCGAGCTACCTGTTGAAACTTTAAGGCTCGGTGTCCTTTGTTCAGTCAGCTCATTTTAACAGAGCTGGAGAACTCCACAGCCGAATCTAACAAGCTGTAGAGGTCTACAAGATAAATCAACCAAGAATTTTGGAATTACTCTGTGTTCTAAAGAGAGATAGAGACAGTCAGTCTGACTGCATCCAAAAATTTTATTCAGAAAATCAGCTTGAAATCCACCATTTGGATTGACGTGCAGTGTCTTCTTGATTCTAATACAGAAGCTGAAAAATAGACATTCTTCAAAACAGCCACAGAAAAGCTGTTAAATAATTCAGTACAGGAGATTTATTTTAAATGGACCATAGTTAGAACATCCATATAGATAGCAGCCTCTTCTCAGCAATATCATCTGGCATGTCAGAAACTTAAAACTCCAGACAGCAGAAAAGAATTCACAAAAGCTCTCAAAAGGCTTCTCTGTAAGGTATCTGTATCTCAAAAGGTATCTGTAACAGAAGTCACCCCTTATGCAGAGTTGAAAGGGAACATCAGACATACAACATGCTCCATCTACAACTGCTTTCGTGTCCTAGCACCATAACTTCCTCTTGAACTTAACTTCTTTTTTGGATAATGAGCTGGCAAACATCTTAATACACAAGTATGTAACAGTGCAAAGTAAACTCCATTTATGGCTCAGCCATGTCAACGCAAGTGGCTGAGAAAAATCATAGACATTAAGTCTGGTACAACACACCACAGAAACTCCTGCCTCATGAGTACACCTTCTGAGCCATCAAAAGGCATCATTTATATTCTGTCAATTCTCCTTCCCCTCTTCCACATATATAGCACATACAGAACTACAAGAAATTTCTATCCCAGTTACCAGAAACCAAAACTGAAATTAAGTACCATGGAGCAGTGAATCTGACAGCCATATTCCAAGCAATGACAATGCAGGAGCAGAGTGACTTGTTTTACCTTGTCAAACAGCAGTTTCTGAAAACTAGACATTTTGGCAATCCAAGACCATGAAACTTCACCAGCATGTCACTTTTTATGTTCCTGTACTAGCACCCTGAACTCATGATGGCTCCAGAATTCATTCTCTTCCCCTTTTGGCTACTGAATCATTTAACCTGAAATCATTTAATTACTCTGTCTGCAATACAGGTACAACTTGATGCAGCCTACACCCTGCATCCATTTCTAGACTCAAATTTTGGTGCACAGTATGGCAAAAACAGACAGGTGTGGAGGGTTATGAGGAGCAGCTGAGGTCACCTGGTCTGCTCAGCCTGGAAAAGTGGAGACTGAGGGAAGACCTCATTGCAGTTGCAACTTTCTTGTGAGGGGAAAAAGAGGGACAGGCACTGATCTCTTCTCTGTGGTGACCAGTGACAGGACTCAAGGAAACAGCATGAAGCTGAATCATAGGAGGTTTAGGTTAGGCATTGGGAAAAGGTTTTTCACCCAGAAAGTGGTTGAGCACTGGAACAGGCTTCTCCCCAGGGAAGTGGTCACAGCCCCAGGCCTGACAGTTCAGGAATCACATGGCATGATTCTTTGGGCTATCCTGTGCAGGGCCAGGAGTTGGACTCAATGATCCTGATAGGTCCCTTCTATGATTCTATAAGCTATGGGAGAAGTGCCACACAACTGGCATCACAAAATTCCTGCATAAATACTGACTTTGGTTCTACTTTTCACTATGCACTAGGTATAGGGAATCAGCCTACCCATATATCACTCCTGAAAGAGGTGTAAAGGCGTTAAATATTGCTTAAATGAATGATTACAGATTGAGTACTGCTATGGTTAAAGAACCTACTGAGGGACAAAACATCAGTGTAGAAAATCAGTATCTGATATCCACAAATGCTGTGCAATACATAGCTGTCCCCACAACTCTTCAGGGGGTTGTAATCACTTGCAATCCGAGCAGCCAGACACAAAAAGACTCCCTTCTTTGTCCACTGTAAGGGTTAATTACAGGACCCTCTAGTTTTCATTTCTTCACAAAGGGGGCATGGACTTACTGTGTCATGCAGTAAGGCAAAGAATATGTACACTTCTTGACCCTCAAACCAAACTTACATTGTCACAAAAGTGGAAGAACATTTTCTGAAGAATATATTCTATTGCTAATATTTTAAATAAATAGTTGTATTTAGCATCACTCAAAAAACCCCAAAACAACCAACCCACAAAACATCAACCAACCCACCACATCATCAGAGCCTGTAAGGATAGCCACTATTATTCTTACTTCCTTTTTCCTGTTTTCTTCTCCTACGAATACTGACACTGTATTTCTCCTACAAATCATCTTTTCCCTACCTGTTCTTCTCTTGATGCTCCCTACCATTCCCCTTCTTGTTCCTGCTTACATTTTCCATATTTGTTTTCCTCATCTGCCTCCTCTTGGTTCCATTCTCCCTGCTTTTGGTTAGGTAGCAGAAGTGCTCATCACACGCAAAAGCTAGTGAGGGAAATCGGAAAGTGAAGTTTGTGAAAGAGGTCACTCTTGTTAACATCACTTAGATATATATGACTTGAAATGACATCTTATTTCTACAACCACAGAAAACATTTGTTTCACCATTTGCTTCATTTACTAGCCCTCATAGGAAGTAACTTTAAGATTCCAAATCTGTCATTTTAATCCTTCTCTTTCCCCATTAAAAAACTACACCAGAAACCAAGCAAGGCATGCCAAGGCTTTGATTTTGTTCCCTGGATAGCAGACTCTATTAGGAATATCAAAAGTTTGCAAGTGGCCTACTTTAGGAGGGACAACCCATCCAGGTTTTACTGTTATACAACAAGCAGATTACTGAACTTTTCATGTTAGGCACTTACTCCACCGGAGAAAAGTTTTCATATTTATGGAAAAAACTTGGGAAAAAAATCCATTAATAAAGGCATATTCTTTTTCATAAGCAAAACCAGTGAGGATGGGGTGTTTAATTTAATCCAAAGAGCCCATGGCTTAAGAACCGTGCTACATGCTATGCTTAGGTTCAAATATTTTTAATTGTCCTTTTACAACTATGGTTGTAATGAGTGTGAATCAAGTTTCAGCTTCCACAAAATATCTGCAAAAATCCCCCATTTTTTTAACTGTGTGGTAGATTACTGTAATGTCCTGCCACATGTAGACTCATTTTTGCATCAGTGGAAAACTTAGCCAAAACATGGCAGACTGTCTCATTTAATAACATAGAGCCCTTGTGTGCTGTGGACAGTACTGATGACACAATCTCTAAGGCAGCAAGCAGATGGAATCCAGATTATTAGAAAGACCATCTCTCTCCCCCTCCTGTTTTGGTAGTCTGTGGAGGCATGCAAACCACAACTTGTTAATGAAGAACTAGCATTACTATGTAGGAATTCTTTCCTGACACATTTGCCGTGCAGGGGAAAGTACCCAGAGCATTTCGGTGGTTTGGTCCAGCTTGTATTTGTTTAAGCATTAACTGCTAACAGGTATGCTAAAAAATCACCAATAAAACAATGAAGCCACTTTAGTTTTGTTGGAAAACCCAACAGCTATACAGTTTATAGCTCTTCTCCCTCTGTTTACCTGTTGTATTTAGTTGCAAGATCTGCTGCAGTGCTATACAATAGCTACCATTCTCACCCAAGCTTTCAGAGACTTCTGCACTAAAATATAAAATCTAGTGTCTTAATGCACCAAAATGCTTCCAAATTCTTGGGTTTGGAAGCAACAGGCACTTTAGATATACATGAAATAAAATGCATAAAGTAAAAGTATGTGTGAAACTGTTCGGATCATATTAAATACTTCTTGTTAGAAACTTCAGACATATCCTTTCCAAGAGCAGTTAAGTAGGAAAAAGAAAAAGTTCCTTCGTCAGTGTGTGCTGGAGCAGAAGTGAGTATTGTTGGCATGGGTCAGCGGTCTCATTCCATTTATAAACTCTTCCGTTCAGTTCCGTATGGATATCTGATATAGGGAGTTTCCTGCAGCAACAAAAGTAAAAACATTCCATTAGAGAATGAAGCAAGACACCATCTAAGAATCCACAAGAGAGAAGACAACTTTAGACTCAGCAAGGAGAAAGTTCCAAATTTCAGTCTTTACTGCAGAGGCTAGACCTCTAAAACACAAGGCTGAAGATGCATTTTGAGACAAACTTATAACCCAAATCGCTGTTGTGATGTTAATTATGCTGATATGATGATCTGTGATTTCAAGACAAGGTTTTGGCATTTGTAAAAAGGTACTAAATGTTAATGCTGCAACTACCTTGAAAAACAGCTGTTAGTTCCCTGGTAGATCATTTGTATAGACAAAATCTTTGTTGTTGTTATATATCCAAATATATATATGTGACTTTTGCTCAGATTCCTTTTGATCTCTTTAAACAGAGAAAAGTTTTCTGACAGTTTAAATTCAAGAATACTGGCAATCTAGTGGCTGAGTGAAGGATAAATTAAATCTACAAAAAGCAGAAAATCCTTCCCTCTCTACAGCCTTTTTCCTGAACTTAGGCACTGATTTTCTTATATTTGCAAGCAGAGCTCTCCTTAATGGTACATGGTAATCCTCAATTTAACAGAAGCCTGGAATGTGCCTTTTTATCTTGGAGAAGGAAGATTTTGCATCCTCTCTAAAGTGCTGAAATACATTATCCAGGACTCCCTTCTTACTCTGCAAACCCCAGTGCCATAACACACTTTAATTTTACTCTTCACAACCAGAAACTTCATTCCTACCTCAGGCTACTTGTCTTTTAGCTTATGACGCTGCATGAAGTCACTTTACAGGACCAGATGGGATGGAACTTAAGGTTTCTCTTTCTCAATGACAACAGGCTGTCATAGGAAATGGGTTATTTTTTTCCTCTTTTTCTAATTTACCTTATGTAAGGATCACGGAGTAGCTCAGCCAGACAACGCAGATAATATGAGCATGAAGTTGAGGATTTTTCTAGTGTAGATACATCCACCTTACAATGACTCCAAAAGATGTCTGCTCCTCGGGGGATAATGACTTTAGTAATGATATTTTTATCATTCCCATCTACTTCCAACAGACTAGTACATTCTTGCTCATTTTCTGGCACAATGTAGCTCTGAATAAAAAAAAGCTTTGGTTTTCCTAGGAGTCCAGGACATGAGTCTGGTGTGAAGTAATTTTTTATTTGTTCCAAAGGGAATCCAGAACAGGTAATGTCTGTACAGAAGATGCCCTGATGACTTCCACGGCTGACCAATATGCAAATGAAGCTGTCATAATTTCTGTGCTGCTGCAAACTTGCAACATCAAGCAATGTTTGCTTCATGGTGGCAATATTTAAATATCTGTGACAATGAACGTCATAGCCCAAGCCTCTGAAGGTCTCTTCCAACACATCTGAAAGAAGCAACAGGTAATTAAATCACAGTACATTGGGGCTCAATCTCAACTATCCTGAATTACCATATTTACAGTGTTTTGCTATTGGAACTAAGTACTTTATCACAACAATTAAAAAATCAGGAGTACGCAGTGTTGATCACAGTACATTACATACTTATAGTGCTATATGCATGTTGTCTTTAACGTGAGTTATCTACTTCATGATAACAAAAGACAGTATTATTTGGCAAGTGATCTGTTCCAAATTCCACAGACTCTTGCATACTTCATTTAGAGTGAGTATCCCAAGTTCCTGTGACGCAAGAAGAAACATTAGAAAATGTTTCACATACTTGAAATGGTAAGGAATTACGTGAATAGCATGGGAAGCCTGTTTCCCCTTTTAACTGGTCAAAATTACTCTGAATGGTTATTATAGATATACAGAACTGCATAAAAAACATAGAGGCTCCCTTAATTCAGTCAAAAATGAACCTTCTGCAGTAATTTATGTTTCCTATTATATAAAACAGACTTTAAGTGACAAGTCTCAGGTGAAGAATGTACACTGGAGTCTTAATGGTGACAGAATGGCATTTTCAGGGAAAAAAGAAAGCTGAGCAAAGAACCCTTTCAAATGAGTTAAAAATTAAAACTGTAGATAGCCAAATCCTGAGGTTTAACTATATTGTATTTGTGTTAACCTGTGCTGCAGGAAAATGTGCTAAGTTCTAAATAACTACTTTGGATGATTATTAATGGCAGCAGAGCCATTTGTAGGTGTATCTGACCTGCCGGGTGCTAAACATGTCACTCATTATTGTTCCTTTCCAGTCAGCAGACTCCCATTGTCACATTTACACTTTCTGTTCTTGTACAAGTACTTGAATGACCATATGAGCTCATGAAGAGCACATATAATGATTTGTTTTACTTTTGTGCCAACCTTTGTATCTAGTAGCAATTCCTGTGACAAAGATGTCTGCACAGTATATTGCCTGTGCAAAAGATCCATGCCTTCTAAGGAAGAGTAGATCTAAATTTATGTATCTGACATAGCAGTTCTTTCTCTCTTTCCTGTTTTCTCCAGCATACATGCCTTATCTGCTTTTATACTTATGTGTTTCATTTAAAGAACTCGATCCTGGCATAGTAAAACACAGGTCAATAAAACACAGTTCAGTAAATTGGGTCTGAACATGCTGAGATGCCATTGGAGACAATGAAATTTAAAGATTTATTTTTTCTTAAACAAGGCTATTTTCACACTTCATGTTCTCTTTAGCTCTACACACTGAAGAAACATAGCTCCAAGTAGCAATTATTTTGGTACTGGAGGAGACTATCAAGCTACCTTCCAGATTAAGGCTGCATAGTAAGTTTCTTGCATCCAAAGGGTAATTTGCTTTCTCAAAGAAAGAGAAGAACAGGAAAGCAAAAAAGCAGGCAGCAGGACAGAGCGGAATGTTTGATTCCAAGAGCCACCAGCCCCAGTCCTTCAGTCCTTGGAAGATAGTCTGTTTTCCCCTTGAGACAAATTCAGGGGTTTTTTTTTGTTTTGTTTTTTTGAGAGTAGAAGTGAGGAAGTGCTTTAGTACTTTACAATGAACAATATAATTTCTATATGTAGCAACTGCATCCTTGTTCTTCTAGTCTTTTTGGGGGGGATTTTGTCTGGTTGGTTTTGGTTTTTTTTTTCTTCTCCAGAGATCAGTACAGGCCAAAATCTCAAAGATGCTTCCCAGTTGCATGTAACTGAGTTAAGTGCCTTCCTTTTCCCTCTTATCCATGCATGGCAGGATTGTGAATCAGTTTTAGTTCCTGTTATCCTAATGGCAAAATGTCTTGGTTTCTATAATTTATCCAACATATTATTGTCAAGCAAACACAAAAATTTTACTTTCCACATCCACTGCTCTTTAACAACTACATGAATAATTCTAAGTTGGTCCATCTGCTGGACCATTACATATGATAAAAACAAAAGATATGTCCACAAACCCTCTCCTTCCCCTGTCTCCTGCCTACTACAGAACTGACTGCAATTACTCTCTTCACTTTTATTTTTAGCCTCAAGTGCTACAGTGGTTAGAGACTGAGGGATTTTTCTGCTTCTGCAAAAATCTAATTCTTGGATTAGATCGGGCCATCAGAAAACCCCCACATTTTAACCATGGCAGTGACTACAGAGACAGCATGGTGAGAGTTTCAGTTAAACTGTGCAAGGTATGACAGAAGCCTGCATTATTAATAAAGGAACACATAACTACTTAAAATCTATCGTGCCCTATATGACTGCACTTCAAATCCAATGGTTTTGGTTGTCTTAACTGGTGGGAAACACTATCTTTACCATCTCTGCCAATAACCTGCTGTATGACTGTAGCAGGTAGGTCTCTGAACATCCTTTTTCTCCCTCCCAAAATTCAGTCTATCCTCTTCAAGTTCTTTCATTCAGAGATTCTGCACCAAAAAACCAAACTAACACTGCTTGCAATAGTTGGGGGGACAGTTAGTTTTAACCTCAGGTTGGGCCTTCCAACTCCCTGCTTTAGAAGACTTACTAGAATTGGTAGACTAGCTGACTAGGACAACATTACCCTAGTCTGGCTGGTAAATGTACAATATACTCTTTATATTATATTGTTCTAATTATTAACAAGTTAAGGAACTTCAAATTCCAGAGACTTACCTGCATCGTTGCCAATACAGTCTATGATCAGGCATATTCCTAAAGGTTGACTTTGCATTCTGTAAGGTTCATCAGTCCCCTGAGGAACATGAGAGGACAATTAGAAAGTTAACATCACTCTCTCAACTTACAGACCTTACTGTTTTCTCAGATTTTAGCACCTCAGATCTATTAAATTACATTTAGTTGTTTTCCATAGAGTAGCTAGCAGAAATCTATCTACTGGGATGTAGCATATCTTATTTACACAACAAAAAAATCAGGAGAAATGGACTAATGATTCTTTTCCCCTATTTCTAGTACAGGCTTAATTTTTGTTTCCTTGCATTATGCAATCCTTCTACTATAAAGATCCTCAGAGACTAAGACTATATCAAAAATGATAGAAGCAAGTCTGAAATGAACCTTACCTCTAAACAGATCTTCAAGTCTGTCAGGTTTTGGGGTTTTTTGCCGTGTGGGGTGAAGGGGCTTTTTAAAGCCCTGCACTATGAAAGCAATGGTCTTCCTATAGTACTTCCAAATTAAGTATTTATTGAAGTAAAAAATAAATACTTATATAAGTATTATAATACTGTCTCTGCTATTGAGATGTTGGGAGCTACAAGCTTCATAGTGCCAACACAATAGAGAACTTTTGTGTTCTTCAGGTGTGCAAGCAAGCACTGCTCATCAGAACATTTGTTCCCTTATTTAGTGGAACAACTGCGTTGCTCCTAAATAATCTGTAATGACTATCACAATCTCTCTCCCCTCTAAAGAGATTAAAATTCAATTGGTACAGGTAACTCTGTTGTTCCTGTCCTACAGGAGAACTAGTGAAAATAGCAGTAGTCCATTCTTATCATTAATACCTAAAGCATGTCTGTCTCCTGCCTGGAGCAGCAAGGGGTGAGGAGGGAAGCATAAACAAAGTTTGTTGTATGCAAGGAAGCCCTGTGACTTCTAATGAAGATGGCAAGAGAGGTCTGACCTCCAACAGGTGGTTTTAACTTGGCCTCCACTAATAAATGTACAAGTTCCGTGTACACACCACACATACATGGATTTTGCACACTGTTGCTTCCAGAGTAGCAGCAAATTTTTAAATTTAAAAATATATTCTGTGAAAGCAATTCACAGAACCTGTTTATGGCTGAGGGTGCACACATTACTCTGTCTGCACACAATTAAAGGAAATCCCCAAATGAAACACCCAGAAAACCAAGGTAAGTTCTCACAGAGGTTATTATATTCACATGCATACATATGGACAAGCACATACCTTATGTGACGCTGATCCCGACTCCTGAATGGACATGGGAACTGGTTCTGCTGCAGTTAAAACATACAGAAGCAATCTCAGTACATAAGTACCAGTGAGCTTTCTTTGACACCAGACCAGTTATAAAGAGGAACATATCTCACTCATCTGGACCTCTTAGATTCTATGTATGCCACTGAAGTTTAAAAAGCCTTAAACTCTTCTCCTCTAAATTGTCATTTTCGATTGCATTTTACATTGCTTGTGACTAGAATAAAAAAGGAATCTCTCCTACACTGAGGGAATTCAGCCAACTACTCTTAAAAATCACCATATTTGAGCAGTATTTCCAGAGAAAACACAATATACATAGAAAGAACCTGGTACTCAGGATAGTCAATCTTATCCATGGTTTTATTAATAAAGTGTTTATTCTGTTAAAAACCTGTGACAGTGGAAACCCACAACAATTTTGAATAAAGTTTTAAAATGTGGCAGCACAAGCAAAGCAACTAAAGACCAAATAATGAGGCCAGGCTCAGTTTTCAGACGTACCAAATACTCTCTGCTCCTGGTGTTATCAGCTGGATTAACCATAAACACAACCATCAAACAACAGTCCTTTTGATACAAAGAAATTAATCATTTGGCTCTTTTAGATTACCAAAACTCAGATAAAAATGCTCTTACCCAGGGTATGATTTAGTCCATTTTGTAATTTTTCTTTGTTCCCATTCTGAATCTAAAATGAAGAAAAAGGGCATAATTTTCCCTTTCTATTTCAAGAATAATCATGTGTTCCAAAATAAAACACAACAGTATTTCTTTCTCAATAAAAGGATTATATGTTTTAGATTCATATATATCACCTAATTAGGACTACCAAATAACTAATGAAAAAAACCACCAAAAGCCCAAACAAACAAAAAACTCCAAAATTATTGTTCCTCAGAAAAAAAATTACCAGCTTGTCATGATCAGCAAAGAAAAGTTTATTCCCTAATCTAGTAAAACAAAAAAAAAAAAACCTCCACAGATGTGAATTTTGTTTCCCGTAGAGCAGCAGGGAACATTTACTGAACACATGACAGAATTAATCTCATCCAATTTAGCAAGACTAAAGACCTTAAGAAAGGTCATACTAATACAATATCAGACCTAACCCAAATATAAAGAATACTGCATCCAATAGGATTTGATGACTTTTCACATACTGACATATTTTCTTAACATGAGATTAAAACGAACCACAAAAAAAAAATCTGAAAAATTCTTCTTAAAAAGCTCTAATCTCCAGATTCAAAAATTAAAAGCTACTTTCCCTGCAAGGTCCAATGGTACAAAGAAGAATAATATGTTTTGTAAAGACCATTCAAAGCAAAACTCCACTAGAGTGTAGTAGAAAAAACCTTTCAAGATAGAGATTTTATATGTTCAACTAATAGGAAAAAATTCACAGGACTTCTTTAAAGAGGACCTTTCTCACTCAGAAGATTTAACTCAGACCCTAAACCCGGCAAATAGTGGGAATAACAGAAATAAACCAAGTAGTATTTTAGTCACTAGCAATCTCTCATTCCTCAGGCTCTGAAAGATGAATCTCCTTTTAACATCTGGCAATATTCAGAAATAAAGGATTTGTCTGATTTCTTGTATACTTACCCCTGAATTGTAAGGAGGATCAATCAGATTGAGATTAGTGAGAGATGCTGGGCGTGCATTTACATACACTGGCTGAGAATGAATGGAGGACATTAAAGCTGCAAATTTAACAGAAACACACAAATACACCATGATATATCAACTGTTTTAAAAACCTAAATCTGTGAAGCAGGTAAATACTCTGATTTGTAACTCATAGTTTTATTTTCAGTAAAAGCACATCTCATTCTTGCTATCAAGAGTAACCACTGCAAAAATAGCATCTTACCTTTGTGTTTGTAGTTCTGAATCTTCCTAATCAAATCTATCCTGTGAATACTTCGAAAACAGTTTTCTATCAGATCCAGTTGATTAGGAGCCACCAAATTTAGTTTCTCCAGGTCAATTACAAGAGCTAGAAAACTCTAGAACAGCAAACGAAAACCAAACATTATCAGTAATTTGTTCTCTATCAGAAGTAACAAAACAACCCAGAAAATACTGTGGGGAGGTCATAAAGGCTGTATAAGCAATGTAGGGATGTTACCTTTTGACACACTAAGAAAATATTCTGAAAGGTATAAGAATTCTTGGTATTATCACAGAAGTAATAGAAAGTGATATTCTTAAAAATTAATTTTAAGTTTTTGAGGAAACAGTTTTGCATTTCATTTTTGCTACAAAGCCAGTCACTGGGAATGTCATCTCACATGCCACTAAGCAAGAGGCAAAAAAGTTTTGTGAAATTTGTAGGGCCTCTCCTTCCTTGATTAAAGAAAATGTTTTGAAGAAGACAGAAATCTTCAGTCTTCTACGCACAGTGGTCAAGTTTTCTGAATCCTCTCTACTGACTTTCTGCTTTCTCAGAGGACTTAAATATTCAGAATAAAAAGGTACAGAGAAAGGCATAATTAAAATAAATCTGTTCCTTTGTAAGTGAAGCAGAGCACAAACATAAAAAGTGACTTTGCAATTCAAGATACATTTCAAATGATTATTGGTTTCAGATCCTTCTTATATGAGCTTTCAGGTCAGTATTACTGAAGACTTTTTAAAAATGCCTTCTGCCTGTGAGGTTCATTCTAACACTATGCATTTAGATACAGCAAGCACTGTTCCCTGTTTTTCATGCCTCCTTCCTTGAATTAAAAAACAACAAAATGAAATAGAAGCCACTACTCTGTGTCCACTTTCTGATGTCTTTCTACTCCTGCCTCTCTACCCCTTGCAGCACTGTCTCCTCTCCTTTGATCTCTAGCTACTTGCCTTTTTACTTTGATCTCTCACTGCTCCAGGGGAGAATACCAGAAAAACATACCTTATCTTTTGCCATTTTCATCCGAGGTGTATAGTCTCTAAGTAGAAAAAGAAGAGAACCCACTTCCTCTTTTTCCAGATTCTCATTTATTTCTACCATTAGCACCCTGAAAAAAAGTTGAGATATTTCTAAATGATTAGCTTGAAGCAAGATCCCTCCCTTGCCCAACTACTGAGCTTCTCCCATGTTCCAGTCTTAATGTATCATTTCCAATTAATAAACAGGCAAAAAACCTACCATGCTACAAGATCCTGCTCTTTCTAATTAGCACCTGCCTTACTCACACTGTAATAGCCACTGTTAGGAAAACAAAAGTCTTCTTCATGTTTCAATAGAGAATGAGACAACAGAACACATCTTTAACTTTTTTACCTATTAGGTACAGGGTTTTTATTTTAGTGAGAAGTTAACATAGGAAAATCTTCCTTGTGAGTATATGTATTTCTTTCTGAAGTCTCTCAAAGAAAATAACTGGAACTTCTTAATTTTAGCCTCTCGAAACTAATAGAGTAAAAAAGTAGTATGAGAGGTCCCTTGAGAAAAGCTATACCACATGGCTATGTGCCCAAAGCAAACTAGAAAATACCTCTAACTAATGATGTCCCTTTACAGTGCCATTTTTATCTGCTAATCTACAATTAACAAACATCATTGGTTTTATTGACTAACATACAAACTCCTGAAATATAGATGCTTCTAATGTCACGACTTGTGAGAAGCTACTAAGGTTTAATTTAGGGACTAAACTTGACATATTCTTTTCACTGTAATTCTAGATATAATGCTCTTTTCTGCTTTTCTTTTACCTTTAATAACTTTTTAAAAAATAAATAAAAAACCAACCCTCCCATCCCTCTCCAAAACTAAGAAAAACCCCCCATTTACTTTGAACAAGATAGCATAGCTTTGAAATCTGAAATAGATATATTACCTGTAATCAGGGATAAGTCTTAGACTCCTGGTCAGGTGAGCTTCCACTGTTGCTTTCTCAGTGTTCAAGATCCTCCTCAGTAAGTCAAACCTTTTAACTCTGTACAGCAGCTCAGACAAGCCAACAGGAGACAGTTTCTCCCTCTCATTCAAAGCTGCCAAGATCTCTCTAAGATCAGCAGTGGCCAAGTCAGGAGCAAGGTCTCTGCACAGGAAAACCATCATCTCTTCTTCTTCTTTATCCAGTTCTTCTTGAATCTGGTGAATAAGGGCAGCTGGCACTTGGCACGCAGTCATCACTCTGTTGCTGTGCCTACTGGTTATAAACAGGAAACCAACGTGACATGAAGCCCATGTCTATGGCAGCACTTCTCTGGTGTTCATTCTTAACTAGGTGCATTTTTACAAAAGCAGTTCTGTGGGAGAGAATTAGAAGTCAGTAAATCAGGGATCTGCTGCACAAGTTCACAGTTAACTCTCCTAACTGAAGTATTTTGCTTTCGACTAAAACTCCAACTTACTTTTCACAGACCTCCTGTGTTCGAGGGACTCTCCCAGCTATTCATTATAGAACTAAAGGTACTTGGTAGATCATACTAATCAGAAAGACATGTGAGTTCTTTTTAAAGTGAATTACATTGACACTAATCTGTAAATTCCATAGGAAGTGAAACAAAAGTCATCAGCTTCCTGATGAATGGGTACTTCAAGTATTTCTGAAAGCTCTGACTCCTTCCCAGCAACCCTCCACCCCTCTGCTCACCACCACCTTTTCTCCCCTCAAAGTCTCAAGGTATTTTTCAGGAAGCTAAAAGGTAGTGCAATCATATATAGTAGATGAAAGAACGAAAAAAACCCACACACATATAAAAACACTGCTATCAGGTATGCACTTGGTCTTGAATAAAGTAAAAATTAAGGAAATATTAACAAGATAACATGTAATATTTTAAAATGCTAATTAGCTGTAAATACAGGAGCATGTGGATTTTCTTACTTATTGGCATAATTTAAAGTGATTCCAATCTGAATGAATTATTCGGGTTTTAAGGATTCTCCATACACACCCTTCATGCTCAAAAAGGTTGAAGAACTGCTCAAAGAAAAAATTCCAACCTTCAGTATGCAAATTGGTTAACTCTGAAAGTATAGATAAGCCACAGACTGCCTTTTTCTTCATGTAACATTCACGTGTCACCATACTGAAAACTGAAATAAAAACTCCACCTTAGAAAAACCCCCAGCCTTGTGATTAACAAAATCAATAGGGTGCTATGTTCAATTTCCACTGCCACCAACTCTGGAAATTCTATCTAGTCTCCTCTGATCTCCATTACATACATGGAGAAAGGTGAGATGAGCAATCTGAAGACAAATCTTAGTCCTTAAAAGGAGTTTGATGACTAAACTGCATAGTTTTTTTTACACTGTACCGGAAAGCAAAAGCTAACACAACTTCAAAGCCTAACACACTGAAGATTCTAGCACCTGAGGAAGATTTTTTTAAAGCATTTTCAGCCTTTTGTTACACCTTCTGGAAGTTACAAGCAACAATGTCATACACTGTGTTCATAAATGAAGCAGACGAGATAAACTCATGTACAAGCCTTCCCCGCCCCCCAAGTGCTGTTTAAATGAAAAATAACTCTACAGATCTACTTGACTTTCCTAAGAAAGGAAGTAAGAAACAGATTTGGTTAAACCCATGGACTGGGTGTCACTGCCCACTAAAGGAGTGTATCAGAGGATAAGCAGAGGAACTCCTCTTACACTCTAATGTGTTTTGGAGAATGTTCTATCAGAGAAAAAGCATATTAATTGCTAACTTATTTTCAATCTAGCATCAAACATTGATGAGAATTCTACAGAAAGACACAGACTGTTTTCATGCCATAATGCAGTCAAGAAAGGGGAGACAGAAAACACTTTCATATGAAAGTATCTCCCAGATACATAGAGCTGGGACTTTCAAAAGGACTTGAGGAAATTTTATTTATGACTCACTCTAAAGCAAACAGGAATTTAACAACTTTTGGCCATTTTCAGAAATCTCAAAAAAACTTTTTAACTATTCCAGTTGATTTTTATCTAGTCTTTTAAAACTAGTTAAAAAAAGAGGGAGAGAGTGTGAGTGTGTGTGCGTTAGGGAGTAATTTCCTACAGAGTTGAGATTTCAGACATGCAAAATTACCAACTATATGTTACTTTAAAAATAATCTGCCTTTAAGGTACACATATAAATAACTTACTTTTGTGAACTTCCTTTATATAAGCTAAATCACATGCTCATTATAAAAAATGCTGATCATACTTCTAGTGCTGAAACTGTCTTACCTGTACGCAAGTCTGTCCACAAAAACATTGGAAGAGTGGTGTTTGACCATTGCCAAATCACTGATCCAGATCCAGCACACATTGGTTTCTACCCACTATTTTCCACTGATGGTCCATATACAGTTTATTACATCAACTCTGTTGGACAAGTATCAAGACCAAAAATTATTGTGGGGGGCCTACTTCCTAATTTTATGGAAGGGGGGGAAACAAAAGAAAAATGACGTGGGATCATGTGTTCTTCTGTATGATTCCACTGGACCAGGAATGATGCTCTAAATAAAAGAAAAAACAACTGTGCACACTCAGTGATCGCCAATAACATTCACTGGATACTGTGTGCCGAATGAGTAAGCGCAACATGAAGTAAGTTTTTAGTATAAACTAAACCAGTTTATAACTTTGCAACCAAGCACCACGTGCCCATATTTTGACAGCAGATATGTCACAAGACTGGGGCAAGCCCAATGCATTCCATGTGCTTTTATCTAAGCCAGATCCACTTCACTCGAGGAGATGAAGGGGCCATCTGGTGAATTTTTCAAACATCACAGATACAGTTATCATAGCTGCAATAATTAACGAAAAAGTGAAAAGCAATGGCAACATAAAACCGAGCAGGCTGGCTTTTTATTTAGATTACCCGGGCCCTGCAACAGGACCTACATCGAATGTAGATTCTCTACAAAGAGGAGAAAAAAACCAATTTATCTTCTAAGACAAAATAAAAAAGTTCATACTCAGAGATAAAACTGCCCAAATAATTTGTGTGTTCACGTGCATGTGCAATCAAGGATTTTTTTTTCCCCCTTGCAAGGAGCAGGAAATAACATCGTACTAAAACCTCACACACAAAGACGCACAAGGGTCCAGTTAACTCCCCGCTGGCCATTTTGTATCTCGAACGTTTCACAGTCATCTTCCCGCCAACAAAACCAGGATATAACCCCAGTGGGTGCGGCTGATGCGGAAAACGATCCTTGTTTCCCAAGATGAGTTCATGTGGAATACCCCACGCTGGCAGGATAGTAGGAGGTGAGCTGGCGGCGAACGGCGCCGGGGGCGCTTTGTGCCTCCTCCGCTCTGCTCTGTTTGAACAGGCGGGGCGGCGGCAGAAGGGCAGCGCTCCGAGCCGCTGCCATCCGGCATTTTTCAAAGTTGCAGAGCGTGCTCCGCAGCTTTCCCACTTCCCTATTTCCTCATCGCCCTGTGCCCTCTAACAGAAGGACTTGTGCGAGGTACTCGGGAAAAACAGGGAATTCCCTCGGGAACTTTCGCATTCCTTATTGTTCTATTAGGCTTAAACAGTTTTCTCACAGCGTAAACTAGTAGTGCCCGCACTAAGTTTTTTAGATACGCGCTACTTTTAACGCCCCAGTCCTCCTAACAACACCCGCCACCCCAGCAACACACACAGAAAACAACAACTAGACGTGGTTTATGCAGTTTTCCACTCAAATTTCTAACTACGTCATTTTAGACCGCATTCGGTTTCGGTTTTCCCCGTGAGCCAAGGCCAGGCTCAGGCCTCCCTTGCGCCGGACGCTCCGGCCACAGCCCGGCCACAGCCCGCCGCTCGCCCGGACACAGGGGAGAGGACCCGACCCCGGAGCACGGTGTGTCAGCCGCCTACACTGAGAGCGCAGCGTGAGAGGGGGAGTGCGAGGAAAGGAGGGGGGAAAGGTAGAACGCACCCAGACACGCCGGGGAGGTCCCATCGACGGCACTCGCGTCCGCCACTGGGAGCAGGGAGCAGGCGGGGGCGGTGCCGGCCCGGCCGGGCGAGGCGAGGCGGGCTGAGGAGCGGTGTTTCCGTGCCGGTCCTGCGCCGGGACACGGTGTGCGGAGCAGCGCCCCAATGCGCCCGCCCGGCTCCCGCACGGTGGAGGCGGGGCAGGGCCGTGTGGCACCGCCCGGCGCCTTCCTCGGACATTCCCTGAGCGGCTGCAGAGGGGAGGCAGCCCTGGGAGGGGATGGAATAGCGGGAACGCGGTCCTGGGTTCGGTGTGTGCACGGGAGTTTTTGTACCGCTGCTGGTAAGGGGACAGACAGGACGGCTCTGTACTGCCCTGGGAGCTATTAAGTAGTAGAGCATTTTTTAATGAGCAGCTGCAGACCTGAGTTCAGTGGGAGTACGTGTTTTGGCTGGGGTTTAGGCAGAGGTAAGCCCCTGCTTGGTTCATGTCTTGCTCTATATGAATTCGTTCGTTCATAGTGAGGATAATGTAGAGGTGTGTTAAAGTTGTATGCTTCCTGTTGTATAATCTTAATTAAATACTAAGTAATGCCTTGTTCCTGAAGACTGGGTGTTGCGATTCCCAGCAACTTCCATGAAGCCATTTACCGAGCTGGTAGTGGTGCAACTGGAGTTGCTCTCCAAAAGGCCTAAAATCTAAAATTCTGAGCTATTTTGTCTGCTAGACAAAAGCCACCTCCATATGTGGTGAAATTAGATACATGCAACTCCCAGCTCAATGGATTTCAAAGCATTTACAGCGAGTCATTTTTTTTGTGCTGCTAAAAATAGAGCAGTGGAAGCACAGTACTCTGGGATAGCACACACATATTCATACTGTCTTTGGAACTGCAAGGGAAAAGGAGGCAGAAAGTAATTACCCACAGTAGAATTTGGCCAGGTACCAAGTGACAGCTCTTTGTTCTGAAAAAATACCTGTGTTCTTACTGAAACTGTGTGGCCAGGCTCTTCCTGTAATATCAGTCATTCAAGGATATCCCAGTATCCTGGCTATTAAGGTGCGGCATTGGACTGGCACTGATTCAGAAAGAAACCATCTACCTGCTGTGAATCAATATGTACACTTTCTCCTTGGAGCTGTTCCATGCAAACACATAAAAGATTTGTACAGGCTAATAAAAGAGGTTTAAGGAGATGGTATGGGTGGAGACTTACAAAAGGAGAATTATTTTTTTCTTTTATGTAAGAAGAATGAGTGATTTACCCATTTAACACAGCCATTACTGGAGCTACCAATATACTCTTCTGTTTACGTGCTCTGCTTTTTCCTTAATGTACCTAATTTTTATTAGTTTTCATATTTTTATAGGCAGCATTTGGAAGTTGTATGCAAGGTTCTTCATTCTTCTCGTTTCTGTGTTGAAACACTACATTGTCTTCCATAGCTACTCATGTAAACTAGAACTGTAAATTAGTATAAACTTACAACATGGAGCATAGCAGTAAGATTAGATGTGATGGAGAAGTAAGATTAGATGTTTCATAGCAGTAAGATTAGATGTTTCAATGCAAAGGGCTCTGGATATAAATCTCTGGCTTGGACATATTTCTTTTGATATGCTTTCATAACAGGTGATATGCTTTAATAACAGGTTTGGTCTATTTAATTTTGTATATTCTCCTAGTTATGTAAATAAAAAACTCTTAAGAATTTATGTCTCCTAAAATACTATGCACTTGTCTTTTATGCTATAATTTCATAATTAGATCAGGATTACCGTGTATCTGTATATACAAATGGTATCACTAGTTTAATTTGTTATGTGTTGGTTTCATTATTATTATTTAAAAAAGGCTCAATCACTAAGGGAAGTGACTAATTTTCAAGGAGTTTTCCATTGGAATAATGGTGAAAGGATTAGATTATCTGACCTTCAGATTTCTCTTTGGCCTACAATTGAGGACAGAGAATGTATAAAACATCTGTAAAATCAGTTCCTTATCATACATGTAAAAGAGTTTAGATGAATCCCTGAATGTTTTGATACCCACAATGAAATCAGTAAATTTAATTGGAAGACAAGCATGGGTCCTGAGTGTATTCCTGTCAAAGCCCTTGAAGCAAATACTCCTAACTTCAATTAGCCCCACACAGAAAAAATACACTTGCATTGATGTATAAAGTCTAGCTAATAAAAGCTGATCTGGCAAAGATCTAATTGCAGGATAGAAGCTCGTAGTTTGAGAGCACAACGGAATTTTCTGTATGAAGGTTTTCAGGAGTGATTCAAGGCAGTGTTATAATGCACAGTGACAGTCTGGTGTCTAAACTGCAAGTGCCTTACGTAATGAGAACAGTTATTCTATTATGCTCTGAAACAGGAGTTTCAGAGAGAGACAATTTATACTGCAATGTAGTCACTACTGGAATAATTTAGCTGATTTTCTGTAACATACAAATTTGGAAGATTATGCTAACGATGTAAATATCAATGGTAGAATAAGCAAAAACAATAGATAAATCACAAGTATCTTTCCAAGAGAGCAAAAATAGCTCTTTTGACTGCTGATGGAGATGGGATTTCCACCTGCATTTCAGAAAATGGAGCATCAGATACAAAAAGAGCTTCCTGACTGTGGTATTACAATCATGTATGTTCCTTACCTGCAGGTGCCATTGCAGTTTATGACCCTGTTTTTTGCACTGTAAAATATCTATGCTGGGAGACAGGCATTGTAAGGACAACCATTGCTATGGTTACAGTGAAGACAGATTTGGTACTATTATTTTCATACACAGGAAATACTCCATCCCCAGGCAGCATTTGTATTATTATACATGTGAAAGAAAAATCTTTATGAGTATTGTATGTCTTATAATGATGAGACGTTTTTATATTCCACAATATTGGCAAAATATATTCATCAGAAATTAAAGGCAGTTGTTTAGGGCAATGACTGCCATCTGGCTTATTAAACCATTGAATGATAGCACTTTAATTCATAAATGCATGACTTTCACCTAAACTAGTCTAGTCTAACAGTGAATATGCTTGATATATTTGCTCTATCAGTGAAGAGGGAGGCTTATAACATTTAAAAAGACTGATTCTACTGCATGTAATGCTAGCTCTGGTAATCGTTTTTCTGAACAGCTATCTAAAATTCAGTGCTCTTAGGAAGTTTATTCTTGGACCCAGATAGAAAACAAGCAGTGAATACCACCCTTTGAAAATGTGTATTCTGGATGGTACTGCCTGAGGGACAATAGAAATATTTTGTGCAACAGACCTTACACAGTAGGTTCTTGATTTGTTTTTTGGGGAATGACGCAACTGGATACGAATGTTTGAGGAAACAATTAGGCAAAAAAAGTTTAGTAAAATCAATATTGGCACTATGAACAGTGCCTTGAGCAATGTCATACAAAGATGACAAACTCCGCTGAATAGTACAGCTGCACTCACACAGTAACAGATGTTGCTTATTGGCTCTAAGAATGAAGCTCTGTTATTATCTCACTTAAAAGGGTTGTGTGTGGATATATATATTTTAAAAAAAATTAGCTATGTTTTGCTAGGACTTTTCAACTTCTTTGTAAACCTGCAATTTTTGACAGGGTTACATAAAATTTTTGGTTTCTTCACCATGGAAGTACAATATATAATTTTGTAGGGACATTTACAGTTTCTCACTTTTTTGTCTAATTTTGCTTTTCCGTTTAGTGACACAGATATCCTGTTGTTTGGGTTGAAAAATGATATAACATATCCTCCTTACTTTGTTACTAATGGCTTAACAAAATTTACAGTAGGATATTCAGTCAATTCAAATTCCTAGCACTGCAGAGGACATATACTGCCCACAAGCCCATTTCTTCTGTAGTCTTAATTCCAGGCATCCTTAAAGCACTCCAGAAGCTGTTAGATCATTTAGGGAAAACCAGGACATTTAAAACAAAGTATTAAAATACTCTAGGTGTAAAAATAAATATGTACTTAATACACCAGAACAAAGAAAAAAAAGAATTTTTCTTTCTCTTTTTCACAGTACAGTCAAGTATATTGGAAGTCATATTAAGATAAGGTACAGTTAGTGCTGAGTTGATTTTATTCCACTTTACTAAGCAAATGTGGCAGCAATGTAATTTTTAACGTCTGGGTATTACACAGCAGATTATTTTGGTGCATAGTGCCTGCGAAGTTCATTATCTGTTCAATAAGACTAAGTATAAGCCTTGGTCTTTTCACATATACTTTGAGGCAATTTGGGGTAGTTTTTAAAGCTCTAAGGTAGTATTTTTATTTAGAGACATAAGAGCGAATAGTAACATATACATCTAAGAAATGACAGATCATTCATTACCACTTACTGGCAAATAATAGCTATTAAACCCGTAACAAATACAGTACAAATTTTCTCTTAAAAGCAACACCGTTCTCAATTTCATTTAACAGAATGTTGGCAGGGCTTGAAAGAGCTGATCTGATAGTTTCCCTTGTTCTTTAAAGGGTGGTACAGCAAACCCAAGAGCAGTCTTGCGTTGTTTTTCCCCCAGATCAAGGGCAGTTAAATTGCTCTGGCTGTGTCTTTTGATCCTTCCACAAAAGTATAATAAAATCAAACAAACGCGGGTTTGCCTGTGACAGACTTTAATATGCATATTTTAAGTACAGAGTGAGCAGCAGGCTTATGTGTGTTTCAGCTTACAATTAGTAAGTATTAAGTTGTCATATTTGATCTTCAATGATGGCCTCCACTTTTCTTTGGAGGAAACAGTGTATATTCAATGCCAAGAGCTATGACAAAAGCTGCAAATCCCCACTTGAGTCCTCTAGTAAAGACTTCTGTTATGGTGACAGGTTTTGCATAGCCACCCATAAATCTCCAGGCTTCATTACTAGAAGAAAAATGAAACCAAAATTAAAACCAAGATCAGTGGAGCCACTATGATAAACATGAGCAGGAATATCTTTGTTTGTAAAGAATGCTTGCTGAAGGTATTTCAATTAGAGATACTTTGAACCTCTATAGAATGTTCTGTCATTTAAGTACCAGGAATTACCACAAGTCAAGTTCACTATATTAACTCTTAAATCTTTACGGGTATAATTTGAGATACAAGTAACTCCAGGAAACATCATAGTTACAGGAAAAGAACCACCTCCCCAAATTTTTGTAACTGTTGTCATCTGGTTTGACTGTGAAAAAAAATCAGAACCCACTAGCCCTTGCATGGAATGGACTAACTACAAAGGCTCCTCATCGTGCTAGACAGTATCTAGCATAGTTAAATCTTACAAGGAAAGTTTTTCCAGACATAAAAAACTCATCCTAGTGTGGAGGCACTTTCTGTTTTACATATTAGGTTCAGATGATTAAAAAAAAAAAAAAAGACTGAAGAGATTGTATTTAGCTTTAGCTACGGAATATTTACAAACTTCACACTGTTTTGCCTTACTGTTGTCAACATACATTCTTAGTGAAACCTTAGTCACTAGCTGACTACCAACATTTATGTGTAGTAGGACCACTGTTACCTGTAGAGATAGATGGGTGCAGTTTATCTCTTCTAAGGACTCAGAAGTCCTTAAGAAAAGGAAAAAGAACCGAGCACTAAAATCAGAACTGTCCTTCCAGGAGAAGATAAAGAGTTTTAAAACAAGGGGGTCAGGTATCTATGTTCACAGATAATTCCCTTGTGCAGATGGATTTTGTGACTCCAGATGAAAACATTTGGGCATGGAAGTGTATTGTCTAGATGCCAGTATAGGGTCTAATTGATACAGGCTTAAAGTTTCCAAATATGACATCTTTCACAAAGCTTATTCTGTATTGAATATGTACATTAATGTGCATTTGCCATAAAGGTGGAAAGCCACAGAAATAGAGGCAAGATAAATGTGATACTGTCCTGGAAAATTCATTAAGGACTGATATTTCAAAAGATTTGTGTCATCATTAAAAGTGTGTTTTACTTTATGTTCACAGCTTTAAACTATTTCAAAGGAAGGAAAAATGTCCTGTCAATCCCAAACGCCTCCAGAGGTTGTAGCATGAAACAACTTTTTAACAGATTACCTATTTGCTCTTCCATTTTTCTTGTAGTGATTTGAAGTAAAGCCTTTTCTATGAAGGCTCCTGGAATAGTTTGCTCATGCAACTTTTCCCTTACAGAAGAAACAGACGACACAGCACAAGACATTTAGCATTTTTATTCCCCAAGATGAAAAGGTGGTTGAGCAAAGTATTGCATAATTCACTAGGTGGGAGAAATACATTAAGCCCTGTTTTAACAGCTTCCTAAATGATCTGGAATTGCTCTATCTAAAAGGGAGGAGATACTCACTGTAGAGTGGGACAACTTAAGAGGAAAAAGCTGATCCTCTATTATGTCATTCACTTTTAGCCAAATGAAGTGCACAGTTGAATGCAATTCCACCCTGTATACAAGTACACTTCTTTTCAAATAAAGGCCTCCTGTTGTGTATGAGGAATGCTGCTCCTACTCAGAATGTCAATTCCATTGCCTTCTCATCAGGATTTGAGCACAGAGTCTCTTTGCAGAGAAGGACAGGCTTACTTACATGTGCAGACCCAGTATTACTGAGGGGGGTGAGGTATTGGTCACTGTGCCTGAGCTGTATCATCACAGAACATCACCAAAAGGCAAGGCTGCCTTGCAGTGTGTGCAGACTGGTCAAGGGGATGGAAGGTGTGACCTCTACACAAAAAGTACACAAAGACTTAACTGAAATTCTAACCATCTTTCACTGTTTTTACCAAAGGAAGAATGATCTTCAATGACAAGGTCCAGTTGATGCTACAAGACAACACATCAAGGTTATTTTTGAGGCTGCTGCACTTACCGAGCCCACGGATCCCTGAGACCCCGCTTAGCCAGCCTTCTCTGGACCTCCTCCAGTGGGGTGCCCTCTATCTTCCACTGCCTGTAGTCAGGGAGTTCCATTTTGCTGTGGCCATGGCCATGGCCGTGTTCGTTTCCGTGTCCCATACCTACAGCAAAAGGAAAGTCTGTTACTTCACAGAGAGCGTCGTCTTGTTTTCACACACTTGCAAAGAACAATCCCCTGTAAAGGTAAAATGGGGAGGTAACACAAAGGAACAGAGAACAAAGAGCTTTGTTCTGTAAAACAAAGAGCTGAGAGACTTTACGCTGCATTTCAGAAGTGGGTGATTACACCCAGTAAAGCAAACCATGCAGAGTTCAGTGTTGCTGTGTTGTAAGTCACCACCACCACAACACCCCTGGAGCAGCTGTGTCAATCTCCTGTGCCAGAGAAGAGTGTAAGCAAACCAATGGCTTCCAATGTCTGTAAATGCCCTTTCAGCATCACCAGGGCCCATTATCTTACAGGCTTTCCACAATATGTCAAAAAGACTTAAGAACGAAAGCTTCTACTCTAGGTATGGCAGAGCTGTGAGCGCCAAGCTCTGAAGAAAAACCTGAGAGGAACAAAGGCTCGGCTGCTCAGCTCCTTTTCACCTGCCTCTAGTTCAGTGAAATGTAACTTTGGTGATCCACAGGTCCAGGAGAGATGAGAGGGCAAGGAGATGCACCTTACCAGTCATTTGATGAGGCTGAAAAACACACACTCTATTTACATACACCTTAGAAAACTATGAAAATATGAAGTTTCTGTAAAAACAGCGATCAAGGCCAATGGGAAGGTGGACATTTTCAGGGAGATCCTGAAAGACTGGAAGAAAATAATGACAGCTTTGAAGTCTCCATTTTCACAAAGCACTTGAGACTTCTTCAAGCCAAGATTTCCCATTTTAACACATATCAGGTAGTAAAGAACATATTTAACGTCCTGAACTTTTAGGAACACTGACTGGAATACAGAGGTGCCTGTAACTCTTGAAGAAGACTCCAAGCCCTGTAAGCAAGCGAAAAGGGTCTTCTTGCAGAGGGAAACTCGGAGAGCAGCATTAATGCTGTCACTACTCGAAAATACCCCCCCCCCGAATTAAACCCCAGCCTACAACCTTGCCAGAAAAAAACAAGACCTCTCTGCTATCAATGTCCACCACTCTACAAGGAGGTCATGCCCTGGCACGGCCAGGGGGCTGCACTGCGGCACCAGCCGGGCGACCCCGCCCGCAGGGCCAGCACAGGCCGTGCCCGAGGGGCGGCCCGCGCGGGGCATGGAGGGCACAGCCCAGAGAGACAGCCGCCCCTGCCTGCGCTGCCCTGCCCAGCTAGCACACGGGTCCTTCCGGCGGGCAGGGCCCGTTCCCGTTCCCAGTCCCGTCCCGGTACCTGCCCGCTCCGCGACCCTGCTCAGGACGCAGCGCCACCCGGAAGCGGAAGCAGAGAGGGGACCAGCCGCTACAGGAAGCGCAGCCAGCCACGCGGGTTCCGGGAAGCTTTCGTTCCGATCCTTCCTCCCGGCCTGGCGCGGGTGCGAAGGCTGCGGGGCCACCGCCCACCCCGCTGCCACCGGCAGCCCTCCTGCCCCGGCTCGACGAGGCAGGAGCCGCGCAGGGACCACCGGCGCCGGCTCGTGCCGAGGGGCTGAGGGGAAGGAGACGCTAACGGGAGAGCGGCCAATCGGTGCGGCGCTTGTTGCGGGAGGCGTGGCCCAATGGGCGGGCGCGTTGCTGAGGTGCGGGTCTGGCGGCGGCGGAGCGGAGCGGGGTGAGGGGGCGGCGGTGCCGGGCGGGGGGCGAACGGGCTGGGTTCGCACCGGCACCGCGGGGCCCGTGCCCTTCGCTGGCTGCCCGCCGGAGTCGGTCGCTGCTGGGGTGCAGACACGGACGGAAGCCCCGCAGGGTCTGTGCGTGCGGGGGCGCGAACTCTTCCCGGTGCTCCCGCCAGCGCCGCTCCCGCTGCCGTTCCTGCTCCCTCTCCCGTCCTCTTTCCCGTCCCCGCTCCGTCTCCCGTTCCCCGCTCCCTGTCCTCCCCGCTCTCTGCCCTCGGCCGGCGCCCCCTGCCCGTGCTGTGTGAGAGCCGTTCCCCCGCCCTGCCCTGGGAGCGGCGGCGGGGCCCGGGCAGTGTCCGCTCTGTGCCCGCCCTCGGGGCGTGCCCCGGCAGCGGGAGAAGCCGTGCGGGAAAGCGGAGGTGCTCGCAAGCCCGGCTGGTGCCAGGAGCTGGCTTTTGGTTTGCAGTGGGTATGTCTTAAAGGAGCGCTGGTGTTTGTTTCCGTAGGAGAAGCGGGGAGGCATCCCGAAATCCTGGAAGTGCACTGAAAGGTAAGTGGAAGTTAAGAATTCTCTTGACAGCTGCTTCTTGAGTGGGATGGTTACTTGGTTTCGCCGAGCACTTGTCTCCGGGGGCTCGGCGTTTTGCATGCTGCGGCTGTGTGATTGAGAAGTGTCAATTGCCTTCGTATCTGATTAATTAAAATTATGTTTTGCGTTCATCAAGCTTGAGTGCATAGTCCCCTTCGTCTGAAAAGAGACTGGTGAAAGATAACTACACAGTCAGTGACTTATAAAGACTTAAATTATTCCTGAATACAGTAATGCTGGTTTTTGTTAGCAGAATACAAACTCCATTTTGTTAATTTCTAATACTCTTTTAAGAATGAGAACGAACACTGATTATTGCATGATGCTGGCAGAATTTTGGGACAGGCTGTAGTACCTTTTTTTAAAATATATTTTGATGTAAAACTACTTATGTGTTTCAGATTTTTTTTAATAGGGATATTGGAAGTCCACGAGAAGAGTTTCAGGAGGAATGGCATTATCATGTTATTAACAGTGAAACTGTTTTAAATAGAGTGCCCTCTGTTTAATCCAGACTGCCTCAGTCTGGTTTTAGTATTGAATGTTTTTCACTATGAGATAAAGTCTGGAAGATTCAGAGCAGTCTCTTCTCAGGGTGAGCAGAGACACATTTGTTTTTCTGTAATGTTAGAGGGGTGGAATTGTAGGAGGGCTCTTTATTTGTGAGGTGCCTGAATCCTTTTCTTACAGAGAATGAAGTTCTGTCAGATACCTGAAAAGTATTTATTTTTTCCTGTTGTGGCTGAAAGTTAATGTGTACATGTTCAAAGTCCAGCAGTGCTGAGGAACGCTGATATTTTTCTCAGAAATTTTTTTCAGTGACCTATAGGCACGTCTGATACCAGATAGCTTGGTTTTGTTTTTCAAGGGAAAAGTACAAAGTCCTGCTTTTGTTTATGTTTGGTGCTTTTTGTTTGTTTGTTTTGGGGATTTATTTTGTGGTGCTTGGAAGCATAACTGGATTATTTATCCATAAAAGAATGCTGGTATTGCTGAGTCTGTCAACATGGACGTTCAGTTCTGATCTCAGAGCATTGGCTTTGTGTGATGTGTTGCAGATGAACAGAACTGTAGCAGGGGACTGCAGTTGGCACAATTTGTCTTCAAGTACCATCTCTTTCAAGGTTTAACAAGGTTTTGGGTAGCTGTTCCTACCTCTCTCCCCCCACCCCTCCAAGTACATAAAGACTCTTGATAAGTAAAGCTCTGTGCAATTGAGAGATCTGCTCTGCCATGTTTTGCTTCCTAAATTTCCTTTCACCATGGACCATAGTCTTTTAAAAATAAGATTGCATATATGAGGGATGTGATGTTTTGGGAACCAATGTGATGTTTTGAAGCTGTATCTTCACCAAGTGAGTCTGCATAATTTAAAAGGGCCTACAGTCTTGCTACAACCTGTTTTGAGAAGGAAGCTTCACCATAATTACAGTGCTAGTCTGAAGAAATCAGTAGTATGCACAAGGAAATAACATAAAGAAAAGAAATTTTCATTTTGTGTAAGAAAACAAAACAAAAAACCAAACAAAACCAAAACCCTGAATGTCCTTTAGGGTGGGAAGGTCATCGGGATTCCATGTAGTAATCAGTACTTTTTGTGGTTTATTCAATTGGTTTTGGTTTTGGTTTTTTTTTTTTTTATTTATTATGCATGGTGGTGATGCTTACTAAAAAGATTAAGTATTCTAGGATAAAGTTATGGTAGCTTGTATCCAGCCATGGATATGATTGTTGGGATTCCTGCTCGTGTTGCTGGGTTAGAGGAAGGTGGCAGGGTTTTCTTGACTAGCTTTCAAAAGTCCATGTTTCTGAGCAATTGTGTGGCTGTGCATTGTGTATTAGCAGACTGTGAGATACATTAAAGGTACTGCTGTTCTCTGCCTGTGCCTTTAATGTTCTCTCTAGCACTGAATAGTGTTTTGTGGTGTGCTCTTCATAACTGTGTTCTGGAGTACGGAGCTGTGTGACTGACAGTGACTTGAAGTATTTTGAGTTTTCAGATGACAAAAAAGGGTTATGGCATTGTTGTTCTGTTTTTTTTCCCCCCTCAATATCTTAATATATATTTGAACTATTTAAATACCGCATCTTTTTTTCCCTGAGTGTTACTTTCCCCAGCTTTGTCTAAGTTGTCATTTACAAGTCACTAGAAGCCTTTTGTCATTTGAATAAAATGGTCAACCTGCTTTAATTACAGTGATGATGGAAAAGATCTTTCTGTAGTCCATTTTTGTTTCTTTGGATGCCTTTTAAAAAGGCTGTGAAAGGTGGGGAAGGAAATTATCTTCTCAGGCATGATTAGAGGGCTAAATATTTTATGGATAGTATCACAGTCTCAAACCATTGTTTCATCTTTCTCTTGGAGAAGGGATTGTCTGGAGCAGTAGTTGTAGTTTCTTTCTGTTTGTGGTGTGTGCTTGGGGTTTTTTGGAGGGGGCAACCCAAAGACCGTTCTTCACAGGAACAGCCATTTGAGTTTAATCTGCTATTTTCTCTTGAAGTCTAAAGCTGTGAGATCCTGGTGTATGATAGGACCATTGTTTCAAGCCCTGCTTGTCTGCCACAGCTGACAGTATTTGACAGCAGGTGCTTTATTCTTACACTCTTTCCTGGGCAGGCATATAGGGCTACTCCTTAGGTCAGTTCTCCCAGTCTTTCAGTGGGGATGATGTTTGGTACGGATTTCAGTTTAATGTATATACTTAATTTATAAAAAATTCCGAGCCCATGTATGGTTTTTACAGCTCCCATGTTTTCTGTCAATAAGCACTACACTTCATGTCTTGTGTGAATAAGTCATTCCTCTGTTCTCTTTGCAACCTGTTACCTGAGAACTTCATGTGATACTCCTCGTTTTCTTTATCAGGAGGGGCAGAACTGTTCACCTCTTTCCCAGGCAGTGTGATCCGAGTTGAGAACCTTTAAAGATCAGGGTAATGTGTTTGCTCAAAGACTTGTCTGGGCAGGAAAATAATTTTAGATTCCATTACTTTTCTTTATGCTTGTTCTCTTATATTAAGATACGAACTAACATGAGGAATTGAGGCTGGAGACTTCCCCATCTCACTGTTGGTGAAGGACATCTGTGCCATAGTAATGATCACTTAAGTCCTGTGGCTATTTTCAGGGAAAATTGATCTGAGCAGAGACAGTCACAAATAGTACAGTTTGATTTGCTCATTCAGTCAGTTATTTTCATTTCCAAGTAGAATAATTGTGAGAAGTAATTCTTGACTTATTTAATGCTGTTTTCTACAGGTTTTTTTGAGAGTAAGAAAGTATTTTGAGGTTATGTTTGCTGTTTTATCTACGGCTGGTTATACATGCCGGTTGAATTTTTCTCTCTCACCACCTTTGCTTGGATAATTCATGCTTCTAATAACAAGACAAGTATTTTTCAACTTTAGTCTCAGGGCAGATGTATGGAATGACTCAATGTGTCTCCATTTTTATTTAAAATTCTGACTTTAGTTTCTAAGCTTTAAATGTAAGGTCAAGAGTTAGAGGGGTACTTCTGATGAAATAAAAATAGTTATCTAGTAAAACCCCACTGTAAAACAGAAATCTGTATTGCCAGTAGTGCCACAAGAAGAGAACATATAAACCACAATCAGGGACTGGCTGAAATAGTGTGTGGTTTGCAAACTGTTTCAATATGTACTGCAGGTTATTAATAATAGCAGAAGGTTTGTATTGTAAGGAAAATTCCTGTGTGGCCATTAGTCATTCTTCTATTAGAGTTACATTTTTCTATCAATATTATGCATTTGGGTGCAGGATTTTTATATTCTGCCCTCCTTAGAGCCAAAGAAGATAGAAATGGTGTGCTACAGATGTTTGTGTGACATTTATGTTCATGTGTATATTTTAAGAATAATAAATTATATGGGCAGGGAACACATTTGCCTAACAAACCATGTAGCTACTTTTAAACTAATCTGCATCTTTAATTTAATGCCACTGTAAAATAATTTGTATCTCATGTACCCTGGTGAAAGGTTAGGCTGAACTCCATAACAGTGTTACTCTGTCACTTGCAGAAACCTTTTTTCTCTGAAATCCTTTGTTTCTCATGTTATGGATTCTATTTGAAAATGTTCTTAGGAATAAAAATCACTTATGGTTATCTACTTCAGTAGATGTTTTATTATTAATCTATTCAGATGATTTGTAAAAGACAGAACTATCATTGGCAAGTCACTTTTTTTGGCTTTCTGTTCTGCACAGTCCAGCTTGCCTCTGCTGCCCACTGCCTACGTCAGACCTGCTGCCTTGACCTCTTGGTGTGATTCTGTAGAGGAATTTAGATTTTATGGATCAAATTTATTAACTTTGCCTGAAAACAGACAGCCAGAGACATCTGTAAGGAGATCCCGCTACGGTAGTGAAATAAAATGTCAGGTTATAACTACTGAAAAGTGGTAAACTATGTATTTATTTATCTCTTGGTACTGAATATCCCTGCTTGGAAAATGCCAAATCCCTGGCTGTGTAATACTGTTCAACACAGGACCTGATGGAGATGGTTGCTGCAGTTCAAACCTATTGAAACACTCTTCCAGGAATTCCCTCTTTCTGCATATTCTGTGTGGGCTTTTTCTATAGGACAAAGTCTCTAATGACATGTCATTGCATGTTGTATTGTTTGACTAACGCTGAATTTTGCAGTCCAAAAACGCAAAGTCTGTGTTCTTGTGTGTAATCTTACTATGTTTTTATTTTACTGACTGTGATCTTCAGCAAGCTAGACTGGTTAGATGTCCTTTAGTGGTGTCTGCATTGTGTGTGGTTCACGAGTTCTTTAAATAGTTACACATTGCTGTTCCTCTGAATTCTATTTAAGTGAAATGTATGACATGGACATTTGTGCAGGCTGCATGACTGTACTTTGCTGATTCATACAGGGCACTAGTGATACTTCTGGAATCTTTTTCTGTTTCTGTTCCCTATATTTAGTAGTTTATGATCTTTAAATTGTAATTCTGTTTAGGGTCTTCCTCCTCATTTCTGCCCTGCCTTGACCCATCTGTGGACTGGGGGAATTTTTCTACATCTATCTGGAAAGACAGTGAGAAAGCTTAAAAGAATAATCTTATTTTTCATGACCATTCAGCTGAGAAGATATTGGATTGAAAGGTAATGAGGTGAAATATGTATAAAATTTGCTTAGGTTTTTTTTCCTTCCTGTCTTGATTTATTTTATTTTTATTCAGACAGGTTGCTTATTTCTAAGAGTTCTGGTGTCTGTTTCTTCTTTACATCTCTTCTTATTTTCTTTTTTCTCTTTTCTGTCTCCATTAGGTTTGAAGATATCTTGAGCTTTAGCAGAGGCTGGAGAGCAGCCTCTAATCATGCCTGCCTCTGTTCTGATTTGGATTAGGGCCACAAGGTAGAAAACTTGATTTAGAAAAGAAGTTCATAGTAGTTACTCAAGTAACTTTTCTAAATATCCTAAGCACAAGATCTTGGAGACACATGGGTGTAAGTGTACTAGGTTTTGTTTTAGATATAGCTCAAGTTAGCTTCTCTCTGTAAATTTGAATATTATATTTCCTTCATGTGAAAACAAATTAACTAGAATTTTATTTTTTTTTCAAAACATGATCTTTGTGAAGATCTGGTATCTTATGACCAGTGTGCCCCATGTGTAAACTACACTGGCAATTCTACCATCCACTGTGTGGTAGCAATATTGTGATGGCTGAACATAGGAAGCAGCAATGAGGCATGTTTATGAAACTGGGAGCCTTTTACATAAACTTAGTTATAGAGAGGGTGGAGTGAGCAATTTATCAAGCATTCTGGTAAATGCCATCAGAGTAGGGCAAAGAACAAAAATCTAAATGTTCAACTTTGAGTTTTGATATCTCTTTATTACACTAGGTTAGAGATATGCTTTTTTGATAAAAATACTTGATGCTTCTGTATATCACTGTTGTCCCTCACGCTTTATGGTTGGGAATATGCATGCAGTTAAAAGTGGTCATTGAAAAAAAGCTCTCTACTTAGAGTGGTTGTTGTACTGGTCTTTAGTATCTGCATGTAACAACAGATGATGGCAGAGATCACTCGATAAGTTGGATACCTGCTATCAAAATTTTGCAGATGAAAACTTTTCATGCTTTTGGCACAGTTGAAGTAAGTGCTAAGATTTAGATTTATTTCTGCCAAATTAAGGTTAGAGTTTGAATTTCCAGACTTCTGTTGTAACCACGTTGGTTTGTTAGAATATGTGAAACAAAACTTTAGTAGACAAGACAAGTGTGTGTTTGTAGTTAGAACCCAGTCTTGATAGTACAGGTCTTTCTTTGTGCAATGGTGACAGTGTAAAAGGGAGTGTTAATGTATTTTCAAACTCTTCATATTACTAATACAGCAGTGGGACAGACAGATGATGGGTTAAAGTCCATTTACTGTAGTGAACTTACAGAAGAAGTGATTGAGGAGTTGAAATTATAGTAATGTGCCCTTTTACACAGAAATGTAAGGCATGCTGAGGAAGGATTTATCCCAGCAAAAGCTCATATTTCTTTATGTGTAACAGTGGAGAACTTTCCATTGCCTTTTTTCTTTTAAAGATGTTTGGTTGAGCCGAAACAACATAGAGATGTGAGCTAAATATGGACACAGTGGAGGGTGAGCGGGGTTTAGATGTGGAATGGAAAAATGACTAGAACCTTGTGCACGTAGATTTTTTTTTTTTTTAAGCTGCTTGTGTCTTGTTCTAAGCATAGAAGAGGCCTTAGACAAAACTGCTGAGCTTCCAAAGCTGCTTCTAGATTGTTAATTATGTATATTCATTCTGTTTGATAATTATGTAATTGACAAACCGCAATACCCAACGGTCTCCAGTGTTGCATCTGTGCAGTAGTTTCAAGTAGTAACATCCTTAAGTTTCTGGATGTTATATAAACCATATTTGTGGCAATTTTTTGGGAAGAGAGATGCTGATCTTGTCACACTTCATGGGAGCCGTTCTGATAGCTTTCTTCATTTGAGTGAACTGCAGGAGCTTGCAGTGCAAATCTTGCCATGTCAGAGGGGAAAGAGTTACATGAAAATCTCTGAAATGGTTAAGTGGTACCTATGGAAATACAAATAGAGGTGGGAATCCTGGGCTGGAGGCTCAGTTGAATGAAAGTAGAGAAGAAATACTTAAAATACTGAATGAATTTAAGCTAAGCACTCATAAACTGTATTTCTGTGCTGTTTATTTTCATACACATCCTGTGACAGCAACCCTTCCTTTAAATCATAGATGTCACATGCATTTCATGATGGCTAGTAGCAGGCTACTGCCTTTTCTGTTTTCTTAGATATGTGCATCTGCCAAGACTCGTTTCACATGCTGTAACTCTTCAACTTTGCCTTCCCCCGTGTGTCTGTAAACACCACAAGTTTGGGAAGCCTCTGTGTATCTGTGGAATAAGAATTTCCTTTTTGTTTGTTTGGGGGTAACGGAGAGAACAAGATTTTCTTTCTTCTCACTGTAATTAGTGTTAGAACTTGAGACAATAAATAAAAATTTTAAAACAGCTTAGGCATGGCTTATTGTCCATGAGTCTGCAAAGGACCAATTGCAGAAGTAACCGAGGTGCCCTTTTGGTTGTGCAGGTGTTGAGTGGACTTGGACTGTGCATTGTAGTCCTTTAAGATGTATAGTAGTGCTAGTGGTGATAACTGCTGCCTGCACAGAACGTGTACTGTTTCTGCATTAGTGATGAAAATACTTATGGAAATGAAACTTCATTGGAGAGTTCAGCTTCATTGAGTCTCCTCAGCTACAGAAAAATGGTTTTGATGTATCTGGGTGTTTAAATCATTCAAATGGCAGCTGTGTTCTAGGAATCATGGTGTTAACTCTTTGAGAGAATACAAGCTTTGCATTTTTCCTCTCTATAGGTGAAATCCTTTCGGTTGGCTACAGGCCTACTACGGTTTTTTGCAGTAAATGTATAAAGTTTGCATGGCACAACTAAAAATGCTGCACTGATTTCCCATTTTTAATTTAAATTAAAATGTTTGCATTTTAGTTTTTAACTTGCCAAGTTAGCCCAAGATTAAACTCTGGAATTTTTAGGAAAATGGTTGAAGATGCTCTGCTAAATGCCCTAATAATGTTTATACATTAACTTTGTTGGTAATTTTTTTTCTAGCTACTTGAATGTTTAAATTGAGTAAAACTCATGATACTAGGGCAGAAAAATAACTGTGCAACAGTGGGATTTCACATTTGTTGTGCACAAAGTCCTAATCAAGTTAAGGGCTGTGGATGGATTCCAGACTGACTTAGGGGTCAGTGGCCAATACTAATTGGTGTTAATGCTGCTGAAATTGTGTAATCAAGTATTGTGCTCATTGTCACAGGGTGCTTTGTGCCCCACCACCCCCCCTCCCTGTTTGGCAACTTATAATTAACTAAATGTTCAAAGGTGGGTTTTTTTATTTCCTTTGTGGCCTTTTTCTCAGACTTGCAGATTCTGGTTTGTGCTAAAGACAGAAAATTAGGCTCGATGTAGAAAGTAGAGGGAAGTTCAAGGAAATTTAAGTGCAGTGTCTCTGGATGTTAATTGCATCCAATAAATGCAGAAAGCTTAAAAAAGATCTGTTGGTCAGTGGGGGAGTGGAAATATTATGGCTTTGCTTTTTTTTCTTTTCTTTCTAACTGCTAGGAAAGCGCTGCTTCAGCACTGCTCCTCATTAATTTACTGAAACATTTTGTGGGAACGTTATCACATATGGCTGGTGGAGATGTGTGTGGGTGTGATGGTCCATTGCTCTTCTCTGCTGATGATACTCCCATGATTGTAACTTACTGTATTTGATGGCTTATTTTGACAATAAATTTTTGGTCTTGTGAGCGAGAGGAGGGAACAAATCTTAAATGGACATTATCATGCTAATTAGGAAACCTTAATCACCATGTAAAGAGTTGTCAGCTCTATCAAGTTTTGATGTATTTCAAATTAATATTCCAGTGGGTAGCTTTTGATAGACAAAATATCTTTGCTGCACGTACTGGCTTTATGCAGAATTCTCACAGTAGTTATTTTATTGCTATTTCTGTGAACTGCCGGGGCATTCTGCTTTAGTAATGTGTGTAGGCTTGGAATAGATTGTGCTGATTATCTCTTTGTCTCTGTGAATGCAGACTTTAGAGCTTCTAAAGTGTGTAATGTTGCTATAAGTAAATTCTGCATGTTTATGCATATGCGTCTCATCTGTGGGAAATGGAAAGGGTTTTTATTAGGATTTCCTTTTTTATTGCAGGGGAATGTTTGAAGTTACCATCATCTTGGTTTTAATCATTCAAATGTAACAGATAGAACTGATTAGGGAACAAAATTGTTAAAATACGGTTATGAAAGTCTTTTCGAAGTGCCAGTTGGATGGTTGGCAGAGAAGGCAAAAAGCGTGAGGATTTCCCCCCCTAGTATGAAACTCTCAGTGCTCACTGATAAGAAAGAACTATGGTGTAATCATCTTAACTTGCAAATCTGCACATAATTGCAATCACAAGGGTGTTAGGTCTGGGTTTGTATTTTGTTCAGAACAGTTTTTTCATGTGCTGAAGAAGTCATGTGGACTGCGTGCCTCGGTGTTGGTTTGTTATTTTTTTGTTGTTGTTTTGTTTTCCAGGTGGTGTGGGGTTTTGTTTGGTTTTTGTTTTGGTTTATGCCTGATCAGCCCTGCTTTTTGTCCAGGTCCACTGGTCAGGTTCTCTCTGCAGGTCCACTGTGCATGCCAGTAACCTCAGTATTTCTAAACCTTCTGTCTAAGTTGCCTTTGAAAGACTGTGTGTGTTTTGAGGGGCATGCTGTATGAAGGCTGTTAGATGAGTATATTACTTACACCAAAAACATATAATCTAGCAATTTCAGATGACTGGTGCTTGAACTTTGGTAAATGCTGCTGATCCCTATCAGCACAATTGTATAGGGAAACAGAACAGGCTGTTTAATTAAACTCAGGCTTTGATTAAAATTTTTTGATAATGTGTTGGAAGAGAATGGACTGAATTTGCTTTATACCAGTGCAACTAATTAAAAAAGGTAAGATTATAAATGTTACATAGATGGGCAGTGCAACTTACCTGTAAAAGAATAAGGAAACTTTTTAGTATAGTTCTTGTGGATGTATTTCTATTTCAAGTAGATATAATACTCAGGATTTGCTGAAGAAAATTAATGTTGCAAAAAGCATAGTATAACTCTTTGACATATTTGCTTATAAGGCCATCTCTGGTCCTTTTCCAAGGATAAATTTACTCAGGAGACTTGAAGAAAGGAGAAACACTGTTCTACCAACTGCTTTCAAAGTTGTTTTTTTTTTTTTTAGCAGGAAAACTATTCAGTATCAGAAAGAAAACCCCAGAGTGTCTCTGTCCATGGATGAGGTTATGTAAAAATGGCTGAAGATTAGAACATTGAGTCCTCAGCGAGGGTTTTTCTGAGTGCAAGAAAATACATTTTAAAACTTAGATCATGGTAAAATTGACCATCAATAAATAAATTCCATTCCTCTCTCCACACCAAACAAACTTAAGGAAGCATAGCCATGAAGCTGCATGGATTTTCAGTGATGCCTGTTACATCCATAAGTTTTCATGATCTTGAAAGACTCACATTTTCTACATATACATTAGGGCAGTATTTGACAAAAAACTTTAAATTTTTAAAATATTATTTTTAAAATATATGAAAAATTAATGATTTCACACTAAAATATTAATTAGTCCTTCCTTACTACTGATCAGTCTGTATTCTGTTCTAATATTGGTTTAATAGGAGATGAGTAACAATTGTGTAAACAATATACTTTGTGTTTAACTATTCAGCAGTGAAGATTAATTATTAAACTCACACATAGACAAAGGAGGTAACTGGTGTAGTTGTTGCACTAATTTACATTTACTAATGTTTTACTTCTCATGCAGTTATTTCACAGAGGTGTAGCATATGCTTCCAGGTAATGGGCCACAGAATGCCCATTATGGTAAGCTGAGTTTCAGAGTTTCATGAGAGCTTCTAGTAAGGTGATAAAAAAGGGCTTTATTTTCTTTAGAGGCACTGTTTCTTTGACTTTTTTCTGTGCAGGAGAGTCCAACAAAGGCCATGTAATTTCTTGCTCTGGAGGAATTCTAGTGAAGTTAGTAGGGTTGGTCATAAGCATCAATATTTATAGCACAATTACTTTAATCAGTTGGGTCAACTATGTGGATTGTTGATGTTCACATAGCTCTTAATGGATTGTGTTATGCAGAATTAAGATAGTCAGGACCATGCTTTATTTCTTATGTCTAGAAATTCTCACTTGTACAGTCTGTCTAATCCCGATAAAAAATTAACAGTGTTTTTCCTCTCATTTTGTGAGGTTGGTCTTTGCAGTTCTTAAAAGCCCTTTCTAACTTCCAGAAAACTAGTGTGAGACTGAAAATGACTGACACAGAAACAGTGCTGTGATGCATGACACGGAAGAAGACAAATGGTTTCCTGTGAGGTGACAGCTGGAGGTAGTAAAGGCAGCTACTGGTCTGAGCAGTTCTAACTGCCAAAGCTGAAGCAGATCTCAGATTTCAGGATTCTTGATGCTACTCTGCTTTACCTGTAATAGCAAACAGGCTCTATGTGGCTTAACTCTGTCTTGTATGTGTGTAGGGTTCAACTTCCTCATATATTCTGTTAGGTCAAGCGGAAGAGATCTGTGCTGTTCTGGAATTGTTCATCTTGATGAGCAGTGGTGTGATCTGTGATGTTTCATGTCACTATATTTGTTGTTCAGTTTGCTTTTTAAAGTCTGGGAACTTGTATTGGAAAAGTAAGACCAGAATATCAGTCAGAATTAATTTTATCCTTGCAAACCATGCATCTTAAATGTGACTGATGCATCTGAGTCACACATGAAATTGATGGCATCATGTAATAAAACAATATATCTTAATATTTACAGACCTCTATTTTAACTCTGACATTTCAAAAGTTTATTTTGGAACTTAGTATTCTTACTGTATAATTTAAAAAGAAGTCAGCAAGATGATATAGTTTTAGCTATAATTGAAGTAAATTCAGTTAAATTTGAAGATTCCACCTATTTAAGAATTTGTGAATGTGTAAATAAGTGTATGGATGGGGGGAAAATTTGTCACCTCCACTTCATCTATTTACACTCTACTTCTGGAGCTGGAGACTTTATCATCTGGAAATTGGAAAGATTAGAATAAGGGTTTTCATTACTTTCAGAAGAGGATCCTTTAGGTTAGATCTCTTTGAGAATATTTAGAGTAGGAGAAAGGAGGTTAGGTAGATTAATTAATGAATATGTAACCTAAATTCCATTTTGTGTGAACTATAGTTGGTACCGGATACTGCAGCGAGAAATATATACTGATATTGGAATCTATATATTGGTCTGGAATTGATAGAGGACTTCAATTCTGTTATGGCTATTTTCATAATATAACAGGCATTTATTTTTGTCAAGTGACGGTTTTACAATTCAGAAATGGGAAGCTGCTTAGAATCTGCAGTTCAGAGTTTCTGCATTACTTTTTTTCCTTTCCAGGCAACACAGTGATCTTGGTGTAATGTCTGCAGCCCTATTCCAAAGCTTGTGTTGAGGGGTTATTGTGGTGTGTTTTTTTGTTGATTTTTTTTGTTTGGTTTTGAATTTTGTTTTTGTTTTTTTCCCCCAGAAATTCTGTTTCAAGGTTTCTCTTTATCCTGTGCCTATTCATTTCTAGAACTTAGCACTGAGTGTCCCTGAAATGTGGCTTTGCAAGTGTTAGTTTGCAGTTAGGTTTGTTTGGGTTTTTTTAGGCTCCTTTTTTTTCCTACGCATTTCATAGCTTTACTTAAGTCTTTCTAGATTTAATTTACTTCTTGGACCAAAAGGGTGAACCAAGAAGGTGTTTAGGAGAGGTAGGGTTACATGGAAAGAAATTTGCATGGAAATGTTTTTGTAAGTAAAGTTCATACAGACAAACTAGCGTAAGAAGAGTAATTGTGTATGAACTGATGCAAAGGGAGGACAAGCCTGTATTGTTTAGTGTAGGATGGGTTATCACCAAGATCCTGACAAGAGAATGTTTTAGGTTTAGTGTAGGATGACTACGTGAAGTTGTTTCTAAGGAAACTGGCGCTGAGAGAATAAGGTAACATTTCTGTGGCTAACCTACATGTGTGTGTATATATATTTTTAACTGCATCAGGTCTTTATAATAGAATAATTAATGTGTTTTGCACTATTTAAGGCAGCAGGATAATGTCTTTATTGCTTCCCAAATCCTGTAAGTGATGTAGAGGAGTATTTTCTTCATATACAGAAGATGAGTTTCTCCTTCTACACTCTTGATCGTCTTAACTCTTCTCTTTTCTGCTTTATTCGTTGTATGAACTCCTAGGAGAAGGATTTAGCTACAAGTGTACAATTGTGTTTTATTCAGGCTCTGTTTATTTGCCTCTGTGAGGCAAATGGGACTTAAATTTTTCTCTATAGAGTCACTTGACTTCCATAGCTTTCTACAACTACTCTGCAATAGGATGAAAACACCAGCTTTAAAAGAGTTTTAAAAACTGTTACACAATGTCTATTTTCAGTGTTGTATTTTCATTCACTGCCCTGTTTGTTTGTCTTCAGCAATTGTGTATCTGTAAAGCACAGTTTCCCTGTAGTAATGGTAGAAAGATAGAAGGTTGGCAGCTGAGCTTTCTGATGCTTGAAAAGGAACAGCAGATCATTTAGACCTTGAAATTACTCAGAGGCGGCTGTTTGGAACAGATGGGCTGTACCTTTTCTTTACCATGTGTTTGGCAGCAGCTGAAATTCTTGTGACCTTTTTGATAAGAAAAGGATCTTATTGTGCAAGTATGGTACCATGAAAGTTTGCAGGACTATTGCCAATCATCTTTGACTTCATTGTGGTAAGGCTTTTTCCCATTGTTTTCATGTAACTAACTTTGTTGCTGGTACCAAAAAAGAAGGTTTTTTAGCCTGGTTGTTCCTCATGAGTCAGAGTGGGCATGGAAGAAATGTCTTATCCAAGTTGTTTTGCACGACTTGAATGACTAAGGCTTGTCTAATAAGGCTGGCAACCTAAATCCCATATACACAGTATGTCAGCATTGGTATTTTAAAGTTGGAATGCTTTAAAGTCTGTCTGCTTAAGCTTACAATTACATTACCAATGGAGTTGGAAGAGGGCTCTCTTTCTATTAAAAAAAAGGCTTGAGGTGATGATTTAAATTTGTATCTGTCCAGAGAATGTTTTGTTCCTTTCAGCTTTGTATCTGGTAGAAGTTTCTGTTTCTCTGCACTTTGGAGCTGTATGGCCAAGAGAGTTCTAGTAGAATGCTTGTACCTGTTTCCAATGCCAAGTTGCAGTTGTAGCTCTGATTTGTTAAGGACAACAGTTTTTTAATTTATTGTTTTATGTCCTCACCAAAATGACAGCTTATATAATTCTCTGTTAAATAGGATTGTGGTAGAATAGTATATTTAGGTAAATGGGTAGATGAAAATCACAATGGTATTTGGAATATGTTTATTATAAGAAATGTATATATGATACATGTACTCTTAAATAAGCACAAGAAGTAATCTACCAAAATTGAACATTCCCAAGGCTGCTTTTATTTTCTCTTGGGATCAGATTAGTCTAAGAGTCCGTGTGTCAGTGATTTTCCAGTGTGGAAATCAAACCATACCATGTCTGTTTAATATAGCCTGGCACATAAGTTGGGAGTAGCTGGCTGAAGCTGTACACACCTGGATACTGGGTGGTAAGGAAGGAGCTGCTCTGAAGAGGTTTTTGTAAAGCATATCAATGAAGTGCTGGCTTACACCATGAAGTTTTCTTTATTCTTCTTGTTCTACACAAGTAGTAAGTAAGTAAAACAGATGTTACAGTGTTACCGCCCTCATATTTTATGATAACTAGTCTTACAGTGTGAGATGCAGAACACTGTTAACAGTAACATATCTACCTTATTCCATTTTAATGTTTTATTTTGTATTACTGTTACCAAAAAATCCTTTCTACCTTCTCAACTACCTAATTCCATGTGCTTCTAACACAAGGAGTTCTTTTTTTTCTAAATTTTAAAAGTTATTCCCATATCCAGGTTAGAAGTTATTTTTCCTGATCTTTGGCATCAGCTACCTTTTAACCATTTTTCTGCCTTATACATGCTTCTTTTGAATTTGTTTCCATCAAATGTAGGCCAGTATTTCAAATCAGAGCATATTACCAATTTTGTACAGTCCACTTTCATGTTTTCAGATTTACTTTAAATCACTTCAGTGTGATCAAATGTCTTGATTTATTTTCTGACTGCTGATACATTCCTGAATAGGTGTTTTTGTTATGTCATCAAATGTATTACCTGGTCTTTTTCCATTTGGTCTTTTAAACCTCTGCATTCAGGAATAACTCATCATGAAAGGTTCAAATTGTTCTTTTGTTACCTGCACTTATCAGCACGTTTGCCCGGTTTTTCTTTTCCAGAGTTCACCAGTCTTATTAAGGTGGGTGTGTGGCAGGGAAACATGTTTCCTGTGTAGTTCTGACCACCTTATGTTGTGTTTTGTCTATTCTGCTTCCCAATGTGTTAATTATATTTAATGGAGGTGCTCTTGTTGCAGAGCTGTGAACTTTCTGGATCAAAGAAATTGGATGTGTGTTTAGTTCAGAGTAAGAGGATGCATTCTTGATGCTTTCCATGCTATTTTTTTACAGAAGTGCCATGGAAAAATCTTTTTCCAAATACACTTCATTCGATGTTCAGTAATGAATTATATATATGAGAGGAGCTTATCTGTAGCTTGGAAGAACAAGCCATATTGATAATTGGGTTTTCTGTTCTTTTAGACCTCCTGTCAGCCCGTAATGTTCTTTTGCACAAGTGGCACTAAGACGAGATCATGTAGCATGAAGCTTTGTTCTTTTTGCTGACACAGTTCAGGTTTTAATTGCAAAATATTCTTCTCATGGCCTTTGAGGTAAAAATAATGTAATATTTTTATTCATCGTGCAGCTGGGTCTAAAATCATTACATACATCATTCCATCTGGTATATAATGGCCAAAAAAATGGACTCATTCTTGAAGTGCATGTCCTGTTTATGTAATCTCTCTCATATCTTTTTAAACCAGTATAAAATCCTGGCTTCTTTAAAGCAAACAAACAAGCAAAAACCCTGAATAAAATACAAACCAACAAAAAAACCCCAAACCCCTCTGCATACTTGAAAAGTCATATCTTCTTAAATGTCATCAATTATTAATACCTAATTGGTAACACTTTTTTACTTTTTAATTTTCACTGTAATAGTTGATTGCACAGCAACTGCTACTGGCTCAAATTATTTGGGTAATCATTCTGCAGTTGCAGATTGATCTTTGTTAGTGGTTTAAATGCAGACTGGTAAATAATAATGTATTCAGTCAGTATGTCTTTATTCTAAATGTAAGTGAAAGTTTACCTCGCTGACAAGAGCAGTTGATTAAACCCTTTCTTATGTCTTTTACAGTAGTCAAAAGTTCTTGGGCAGTTAGCTGACTTTTAAATGTCATTGTTTTGATAATATATTGCTGGAATAAGTTTTATTTCAGACTTTCATGTTTTCAAAGACAAAATATATAGACAAATATGTAGAGAACAGTGAATTCACCTCTGTGCACAGATTTAAAAGACGTGTAGATGTGATACTCAAGAACATGGTTTATTGGTGGAGCCCCTTTAAGCCTTAACATTGAATGACTGCATTCCTAACTATAACTTTTCTGTTCCATGCTTTATTGTGAATTCCAACTTGCATGTTTGCTGAGTATTTAAGAAATCTTAATCAGGCCATATGTAAAAAAATTTAGTATATTTAATTATTACTGTTATTAATAGCTATTATGGTTCCTACATGTTATAAGAACCTTTGAACCACAGTAGAAAAATAAACATGAGAAATCTCTTATTCCCTGTATTTTGTTTGCTTTGGGAGGGATGTGAGCACTCTGGAAATGAAATTCAATGCTCTTAGTTCAGGCCACTTCAACTTTGGATAAGTATGCACAGGACTTAATGTAGTTGAACCAGTTTATTTGAGAGACACCCCCACACAGCATTTGATATATTTACTCCCCCCCCAAAGGTGCAGCAAACCAGGGAGCAAATGTAAGCCCGAGGTGTGCTTTCCAGATGTGAAGATCCTGGAGTGCAGTCTGGGGGTCAGGCTGGGACGGTCCCACGAGCTGTTGTGCCTCCCCAGATGTGTGGGGAGTGCGTGTGGTGCCGCCCGGCCGGCGCGGTGCCGGATGGGGCAGCGCTCCCCACCCTGGTGCTGAGGTGCTCACTGCTTTGGCACAGTGTTCATGTAAGGACAGTGTAGAGTTAGTGCACTGGGAGTTCATTAACTGACTACCTTGCCTGTCTGTACAAGTCCTTAAAAATGTTTTTAATATCCAGGCAGGTAATTGGAAAGGGAGAGATGATTTGTCCTAAAACTGAACTAGCACAGTGACCGTGGCCAAAATAGATGTGGACTACTTCTGTATTCATATAGCAGTTGTGGTTCTGAAGCTGACTTAACACTGGAAGAAATTCCCAAACAGGGCTTGCTTGAAGATTAATGCAGGGTAAAAACACTGGGAGAGAAGTATGTGTGACACTGGAGGGGAAGGTTGACTTCTTTTCCTTGGTAGCTACCCACTAGATGGATTTAACTGTAACTGCATCCAGCTTTTGACACCAGCACAGGTTCGGTTTTTGACTTTGCAGAAGCTGACTTGTTTGACAAACAGCTGACTTTCTCTAAGGCTCAATAGACTCCTATAGGAAGAGTTAATTTCTTAGGTAGGTTAGGTGTTATGCTAACATTTTGACTCAACATAGTAGGCACAGTGGGATCTCTACAGTGTTTTCAGTAAGGCATTTGAGTTAGTCTTCCCACTCTCAGTGGTTTTGTAATTTCTTTAGATATGCTAGGCTAAATCCTGACTCAGGAGAATTGCTGTCTTCAATAAATTTATTTCACTTATTTGTAGCATTCTTCTCTTATTCCAAGCTACTGTGTTTTTACTGGCATGATGCATGTGGGTTTTGATAGCCTTAGGCATTCCCTTGTTTCTGCTACAGTTAGCTTAGTCCTTGCAGTCTTGCTCTGGATTTTAGTGCTATAGGACAAAGAACATTTGTTGTTACTTAAAATACACAGTAGTATGTGGTGCTCAGTGTAGCTTTATCAGATACATGTTTTGTTTTCCTGTTGGAACTGTGCTATGGTTTCGTGCTTACACTCCAGTGAACTTACTGCTGTGAAGCATGATTTGTGCTTTGACAAGGGTTTTTGTTGTTGCTATATTTGGGTTTTTTCTTAGTTTGCTTTTAAGCATTATCTTAATTCCCCCTTGCAAGAGATCTCCAAGGAAATAGTCAACTACATACAGAGTCAGCGTAGTCTCTCAAGCTGATACAGTGCTGGAGGAGTGAAGCTATTTGCCTCCAGATTCTAATAGGATCTTCCAAGCTGAAGTAATCATTTGGGAGAGAGGGGAGTTTTTGGCCATGAGTTACAGCTGATGTTTGCCTCTGATTTAAGGACAGTTATTTTACTGTTTTCTATGTGTAAGACAATTTAAATCTCTACACCCCATTTGTGTTGTTATGTACAGAATTATTTTTTAATTATCTTCTACTTAAATTACTTCTAGAAAACCTGCAGGTTTGATCTGTAAGCAAACTGACAAGTGGATGAAAAATTTTGAACTGTTGCAGCCTGAATCTCCAACCAGGTCTGTGCACATCTGCTTGTGCTCAGTCCTTTTTTGGGAGTGAAAACTGTAGAGAAATAGGAATTACCTTGTCTGATTTGCTGGTATATAACAGTAATTCTTGCTTTAGGGCTAAAATAACAAAAGTTCCTGTCCAGGAAAGAAACTATGTCTAACTTAATGCAGCTCTGGAAAGGCTTGTATGGTGAACAGAATTTGTATGGGGTTTTGACAGTAGGGATAGAAGGGTAGGTACCAGTGGCACTGCTTGAGCAGGGAGGTTGGATCAGAAGCCCCCACTGTGGTCCCTTCCAACCTGACACTTTCTGCAATTCTGTGAAGTGAATTAGCAAGTGTAATAATTCAGAGCTAGTTGGGAGCCCGTGACATTTCTAGAGAGCAGTGTGTATCAGATACTGTTTCTAGTGTGTTGTAAAACTTGGGAAGCTTCCAGAAGTCCTGAATCAACTCTTACAGACCTGATATTCTGTCTTGAAGATGTGTGCCTGATAATTACAATAACATATACTTATCTTTCAGGTCTCCTGTGCATGTTTAAAAATCTGTATGTAATCAGCTACAGTGTGCCTGTAGGGTAGAAATTTGTTAGTTTTTTTCAACATTCACAGCCTAACCACAAAAGGATGGTGCCTCCTGCTAGCCTGTTTCTAAATAGCAGTGGTGGGTGGTGGTGGAAGAGGACATTTTAGTAACTGAGTGTTTTGGAAAGTAATTAATTGAATAAGCAGTATGGAATGGAATACACTCCTTGTTTGTATACTTCAGTTTGCTATTAGAGGTCTCCAGACACTGAAGTTCCCTGATTTACTAGAGTTGGCTCATGTGCATTGTTTACCTCACGCTCAGTAGGAAGGGATCCTACAGTAAAAGGTGAACTTCAGTGTAATATGTAATTTTTACAATTACATTGAAATTTTAGTTCTGTAAGAAATATGTACTAAGGAAATTACAGTAGGGAAGACTTTTTAATATATTCTGTTTAGGTGATATATGTTCTCCAAAATCATGGTATTGATTCAGTTCACATTTTATACAATTACTACTCTTTTATTTCATCTTACATTTTTCTTACACTGTTCTTTGTAAGAAATAGTGCTTCAGTTTTCCTTTCAAGTGTGCTTGTGGTACTCTGCACTAATACAGAAGGGTTTTCCACATAGGTGACAAAGCCTTCTTTTTGGATTAAGGCAATTCCTGCCTTCCTCCTGCTAAAACACTGAACCTTTATTGTTATTTTTTAATGGCAAAGTGCTTTGTTACAGAAGGATTCATGTATACTTTAGAGGATTTGATAAACTTCCATTTGTAAGGTCCAAAAATACTAACATTACTGTTTGCTTCCCTTTACTATATTTTTCCTTATTTTGTGATCATTCTGGTTTCTTTTCGTCTTCCAGAAAACGGGGCAGTACTTGAAGGCTTGACAAATGCATCCCAAGTTGAAAAACTTCTGCATTCCTTCTCCTCTTCCTCCTTTAGAAAATTGACTTCATTAAAGAGGTAAAGTTGAATATTGTTTTTTTTTTTTCTCTAGGTAAAGTGAACTAGAACTCAACTACCGTAGCATGCCCCACGATGTTTTACATTAACTTGTATCCAAGCCTCATTCTGTTTCCCTGTATCAGAATAGATGTCTTCGGAAACTTTGTTTGCAGAAATCTATTTAGTTGTGTTTGTTATTTTATAGAATTGTCAGTGCTTCTGCTGAAATAATTCACCCAAGTGTTACTTGATATTAAATGAATGTAGTTTCTGAATTTGTTGTATTTTGGGATATTTAAACATGCCTTAGAAATCTGAAGCAGTTCCACAGGAGTTTGTATTAATGACTTGCTGCCAAGGGCCATTGAAAAATGCTACAGGAACTTAAAAATTGTGTTGGGAAGCTTTATATCTTATTTCGCTTCATTTTCCATTTAACAAATACTGATCTGTTCTTAAATACAAGTCTTTTTTCAGAAACCAAAACAAGTACATTGTGAGAACAGGTGATTCCAGTCATGTAGTCTGGCTGTTAAAAGGTCATTTCTCATAGGACTTCCATGATGTCACTTATATGTCAAACTTGTCTTTCAGATGTGTTTTGAAAATTATTTAGGTTCAAACAAAAATTACTAGTGTAAAATGTAAATAATTCACTTCATGTTTACCTGCCTTTTTCTTATAAATTCTACAACAAATTCTGCAAATAGTAGCCTTTAATATATTCTTGACATTACTTGTATAGAGTTTAAAATGGAAAAAAAAAAAAAAGGGCTTTGAAGCTGATGGGTATTTGTAGGTTTAGAAAAAATGTGGTAAAATTTTATGACTGCGTGACAGCTTTGTTGTTGTTTAAAATTCTTGTATAGCAATTATCAATTTCTTTTTTGAAAAAAAAAAAGTGACCAAAGTATCTTTTAAAAATACAGTGTCCCTTCACAGATTTTCTGTTTCTTGTTTCTTTTCAGCCAACTGTTAAACCTGCATGTCCTGTCAAAAATAAACTTTGGATGAAACTTTAATTAAGAATCACTGTCTTCATATGTCTAATATGGCTTTCGTATTTTACTGTCTCCTCAATTTATCACTTTTCAGGTCACTATTCTTAGGTTTTAGTCTCTAATATTAGGTTACAGCTTCATTCACTTCTTCCGATTAAAATTTTTTGGGACCTTAATGACTTCCAGGTATTGCCAACCTGTACTGAGATCACACACTGTTTAAACCTGTTTGAACATCAAGCAAAGGTGTCTAATAACGCTTTGTGTTTTAGATAATTCCTGCTGTTGCTTTGAGAGTTAAATTTATGTGAATTCAGTAGTTGTTAGAATATGAGTGTTGTGTATAAAATGGAAAATAAATAACAGTTGTCCTTGCAAATTTTCTTTTTTGTTTGTCTCTGAGAATGCCAACATACTTTTACAAGAGCTAAATCTTGCCATTTGAATGAGAAGCCTCAAAATTCTTTAAGAACAAGGTTTAAGGAGTAAAGTTCTGCTCTAAGAATTTTTTATAACTGGTTTGTTTTATGAAACTGCTTAACTTCAAGCTGTATCTAAAACTGTCATTACCAGTCTCACATGATTTGTTCCATGATGCTCTTTATTTTGTTTCACTTGTCTTTTCTTTGTACAGTATTTGGTAAGGGAGCAAGAATGGGATGATATATGTCTTAAATAATGTACATTTTGGCCTGAAGCACCAAATCCTCCTTTTTTATCTCCTTGCCGATTTATGCACAATACTTTTGACTAAAAGAAGAAAATAGTTTAATCATTGGTAGATAATGGGACTGATTGTCCAAAATGCAACTTTTCCTATTGTCTCATATTATATAATTCTACTGGAAAGATCTTAACAGCTTTTCATTGGGGTAGGACTTTACAAAACTAAATTTTCCTGCCAGAACTCTGATTTAGCTTCTTTTTTTCCCTTTTTCTTCTAAAGGTAAGAGAGAAGCAAAAGAAGTAAGAAAATGCTGGGAACAGAACGAGGTGTCGTGGAAGAATGGCTGTCAGAATTCAAGGTGAACTGAGAAGATGAATGATAGCTCAACCATTGGCTTAATGCCAGAGAATGTAGTTGTGAGGGTTTTTTTAATATTCAGAATCAACATTTTAAATAACTATTACTTGATCTTTCAACTTCTTATAATGCATAAAGCACAAAAAGGTCTGTGTAATTGAGTCAGCTGGTACATAACCTACAGTGCATATTTCTAATAGTAGTTTATTTTTGTTGCTGTTGTTTATTGTAGAGCAGAACACTGCTGTAGCAATAGGGTTTCTTAAAGCATGTATTTTTGTGTAGCTCAAGCTGATAGAATTTAACTAACAGCTGGATAGCACTGCCCAAATTTGTAATTGAAGAACTTTCTTATTTGAAAAAAAAAATCAGTATAAATATTTGGACTTTAAAAAAAAAAAACAAAGAAAAATATTTTATTTTTTTCCCCCTGTGGTCTGTGTAAAATTAATTGTTTTGTCTTGAAGAACCTGAACTATTTTTAAGCTATTAAACTATTTTGCATGTTGATAATTATGCTGAGTGAAATATAGCATAATGCATAAACAAGAAAACAGGATTTCATGACTGATATGAAATTAATCTGTTAATTAAATTATGAATTAGTAATTCCTCACATCACTGATGATAGTAAGTCATTACATGCTGTTGCTGGAAATTTGTGTAAGATCCAAGGATGCAAAATCCAAAGACATGTTTGCTTGGGGAAGAGTTGAGGCTGTCCATACTCATTTTGTATTATCCACACCTCGTAAAAAATAAGTTGAGTTGATTCCATAAGGTCTTTGAAAAGTACCTGTTAAATACAGAGTGTCAAGAAAGAGAGTCCAAATATCAAATGAGAGCAAATGATTTTATGGAAGATGAATCTGAAACTACTTTGGGATTTAACCCTCAGAGTGGTTCTGTGCTCCCAAATGTTATTTGTATGGAGAAGAACTTGTACTGAACAACTAGGTGGCAAGCCTGAAAATTTACTGAACTTCAGGATTTTTTTTTTTATGTTGGGATGAGACTTAATCCTTTTGTGGAGATCTTATATACTTGAAAAAAATTTATTTGTCAGGGTAACCTTTTTTTTTTTCTTTAGGCATTACCTGAATCACAAATTTCCAGCTATGCAGCTACATTGCACCGAAAAAAACCACTGGTACCAGCTCTTTATAAGGTCATTCAAGACCCAAATAATGAGGTAGGAGATTTTAAAAAAGATTTTTGTTCTTATTCTTATATCTTTCACCTCTTCAACTAAAATGAGAGTAATGGAGATGAAGCTTGTTTGATTCTTGTTTCTACTGCAATATAGTGTGCGTCAGCCCTCTTTTTATTCTCTTGGTTTTTTGAGTTATTTTAATGCATTTCTAGTAAGATGCAATCTCATCTGCTTCCAAAAATACAGTTTTCACTGTCTGCTAGATATTCCTTGCCACAGCTGACTATTGTACTTTATTTGGCATGAGTTGTTCTTTGTGAGTTTTTTTTTGGGGGGGGGGTGGTGGAGATATGTTTGGGGTTTTACTTTGTGTTTTTTGGGGGGTTTTGAGGTTTCTTTTACTCATTGTTTTAGTTCTTCCCAGAAGCTACCTTTCAGTCATAACTGAGACAAAGTAGGCCATGCAGTGAAACTCAACAAGACTTATGTGCTTTTCACCTGTTGGCTTATTACAGTGGAAGATGGAATCAATTTTTTAAATATTACTAAGATAACAAGATCTTCTTTGCTTACACTAGTATCACTTTTGTGTTTACACTGCTGTAAACAAGAGCAGAGGCAGGGCCCCAAAATATAAATAGACACGATGAAAACTTACTTTACCCTTGTACATAATTCATCTTGGAAATGACATTAAACAGCTTTCCAACCCATTGGCTTCTGCTAGGAGCATTTCTGGGCAAGTGTATGAAATACAACTTTTAAATAAATTGTGCAAGCATGCCATTCTCTGATGTGTAAACTACTTTAGATAAAATGCTTCAAAATGTTTGATATATCATCCATGATCTTTTGTATAGTTATAAATAAAATGGGTAGTGTACACAGCAAGGAAGTTCTTTGTTTTCCTAAGCCCAGCTCAGCTGCTTTTGGAAGCTGAATGGTTGATTGAGCTTCAAGGAGGTTGCATAATGCTCATGCAATTCAAAAAAAAAAAAAAAAAAAAAAAAAGGCTTCATAGCTGTCAGCTCCATTTCAGTATTATAAATAACCTGCATAGTGACCTTTTTCTTTGTACTGAAGCTACTGTTATTCTCTCTCCAACCCGAAGCCACCATTGCTGCTATGTATTTGTGTGTGTGTACTCCTGAAAAATGTAAAAGCTTTCCTTTGCTTTGAGAATAAGCATTTATTTTTTTTAATATGCAAAGAACCAGACCTGCAAAAAGAGTATTTTCTTAGGGGTGTGACAGTAATTTTAAGTTATTGCTCACTGATGTTTGTCAAATATTACTCTTTGGAACAGCTGTTGCTGTTTGGGCCTGATTCTGATATCAGGTATAACATAAGCAATCCCAGACCCAAAGATGTCTGACTTCAGGTTCTACTTGTTAAGGCAGTATCTATTTCCTGGTTGCACTTCTTCCAGGCTTATTTGTGTGTAAGGAATGTAACTATAGTAAATTCATTACTTTGCATAATTCTGTAGTAACATTGGCTCTAAGCAAGAGGTTTTTTAAATATGCTTTACAGGGCATTATTTGTTAGAAGGATAATTGATTGCTTATGGAGATTAAACTTATGTAGTAGACTATTATAAAAATGTATTTGCTGGATTCTTAAACTTGATGGACAAGTAATTTTTTTAGTACAACTTAATCATGAAGTTGACCTATTTTTAAAACTTCCTGAAAGTGGCAAACTGTTTAGGGCAAACTTGAATTTTTGTAGAATCACAATTCTATCTTGATAAGACCAGGTTTATTAATGTAACATGGAACCAGCCTGTTTAGGAACCAAAAAACTGAGGTGTTTCTCTTTTTGGACAACTGTCTACCAATTTGAGAGCTATCAAATGAAGGCAAGCATATTGTCAAGTTAAATACAGTTGTTACTGTTTGCCTTTTACGAGATGCCCTGACTTTTTTAAATATGGTGAAGATAATGACTGGAACAGAAACTTATAAAAAAATTAGAGGGTGATCTCTCTCACAAACAGCTTATTTAACTGAATAATGTATTGGGTTTTGCATGATATTTGAACTTAAAAGTGAAGTAGTTTTGAAGTACTGTTTTTTAGATAATTCAGTAATTTTTGGAGTTGGTTAGTGGCTGTAGACATACTCTGTAGATGTCAAGTTAATGCTCTTCTGCAATTTAAACATCGAATATTCATGTGAGGCTAATTAGGTTTAACTTGAGAGGGCAGCCATGAAACAGAATAACATCACCTTTGCAATGCCAAGCACTCCCAGACCCAGTACTCTTCAAATAATAAATGTTTTCACTCATTATATGATAGTTCAGCCTAAAATGAGCACATTATTTTCTACCACAGTTGAATTCTTCAAAAGCGTAAGCATCTCTGGTATTTGTCATGCATTTTATAATACAGTGTATTTAACTTCAAGATATGACTCTTAAGATTTGGCCAACTTATAAAGAAGCCAAACTAAAAGTATTCATCAGTTTACTTAAAATATGACTGGTTTGCATCTCTGTGAGGTGTAAATTAGATCATTCTCTTCTGCTGCCTATTTAAGCCAGTAAAAGTTCATTTCTTTTTGTTATGCTGATTGCTGTTTATGCTAATAGGAAAGATCTTTTAATTATAAGTCTTTAGTTTGTCAAGAAAGAGATAGGAGTATAAGAGATTTTGTACTCTGGATTTTTGTGCTGACTGCTGTGCTACTCAGTTTGCTTTGACTTTGGACTGAAAGATCTTTGGGATTAAATTGTGTGCCAGTTCATGTATACACCCACTACTGATGACAAAAGCTCAATTTCCTCTATTTACCCCGTGCCTTCTCAGTATTTATATTCAGAGAATTAATTGGAAGAGGCTGGCTCTTTGAAAAGCCAGATAACTATGAGGCAAGGAAAACATCTGTTCTTTCTTACTTGTGTCAAGTTTTACATTTCCAGGTGGGAGACCATCCTACTGTACTTGAATAGGAAAATCTTGGGTGTTCATGCTTTTGAAAATATTTGTGTTGTAGCATCTTTGTGATGGCAGACTAATTTTATAAAATTTTCATTTGAAAGTAGTTAGAATAAACTCAATAACTGCTCTGGTCGAGTCTCATCTGACTTAAGCTAAAATAAATTTTTCTTTTCTATGTTTTTAATGGGACTTGGATTAGACTGGCTAATTTCAAATAGAAAAGAGCTTTGGGCTGCTGTCATCTCTAATCTAATAAAAGTACTATTTATAGCATTGCCTCTGTATATATCTGGTTTCAGATAATAGTTTTTAGCTTTTCTTGCACTTGTCATCTCCCTGCAGATGTGCTTGTATGTATTGTTTTCAGGGATTTCTTTTTCTTCTTTACACTAGCTTCCTGATCATATTGTTTTTTAAAGAAAATCTAGAAATTCATTCTAGTAATGTCTGAATTATTTGTTAACCACTTCTTAAATTTGAACATCTGAAATGTGCTAGACCTTTCATAAAACATGGATACAGCTCTGTCTCTGAGGATTTGAACATTTACTGTAACAATTATTTTGTCACTTTTAGATAGGAGTTTCTACTAAGTAAATATTAGTTAAGAAAGGATATACTTCTGCCTCTTTTAAACATAAAGTCCTATGTATGTATGAATACTGGAATAAATATACTAACTAAAATAATATATGCTCAACTTGATAGAGAAAGCTGTATCACTTTTTTCCTTAAAATGACTGCAACAGAAGCTTTACAGACATCTAATTTCATTTAGATCCCAAAACAAAAATTGTTGAGTTATTTTATATATATATGACTTGTAAAAATCTATGTGTTCCAGATGACTGGACTTGTCTCACTCTGTGTCAACATTGTCACTGGCAGCTTTCTTCCCTCCCTCTCTTGTAGAGTCTCTCTTTGCTTCTGTTGTAAAAGCTTAGAGTAGCAAGTCTGTCAGTCAGAAGCCTTGTTACACAAGGTACTTATACCAGAGTATTGTTTAAGAGATTTCTCTGACAGCTAAGTTTTATTTGACGTCAGTGTCCTGTCGTGGCTTATGTAATCAGTGGTTTAAGATGGTAAGCTTCACTGACCACAGTGATGTGTGTTAGAAATGAAACTGCTGTGGTCACTGCTTCCTGGGTGATACTCTCTTAAGGCAGCTGTCTCCATAGACTGTTCTGTCAGATGTATGTTTTGTGTTTGTGATATACCAGCGTCCAATATCCAGGTCTAAATATGTGTATGTGAAATTGTACATTCATACAGATTTACGGCATCGCACATTTATCAAATGTTCAAACTACTCACTTGCAGAAATGTCTGTCCCTCTGCTGTTAGCCAGGGACTTCCAAGTTTTTTAAGACAATGGATGATTCACAACAAACCCCAGAAGTACATCTTTTTACAGCATAGCAAGAGAGTGACAGTCAATTCCACAGGAAATTCTGGGTACTAAAATTGTGATGAATAGGCAAATTAATGAAAAAAGAATGCATCAAAGTCCATGAAATATGCTGCTCTGAAAGTCCTAAGGTGCATATCCCTGGGAGTGAAAGAGGAGTCATTTGTGCCTTATCTGATTTACTCTGCACTGGGTATTTCCTATTTATGCCTTTTTTTCTCACCAGTACACCTGCTACTGTGTTGGTCAAATGTAAGGTTTTTATTGCTCTAAAAGCATGTATAATTTGATGTTTTATATCTTATGTGTGTATGTATAAGCAAGCTGCATAAAGCATGTACTGTTAGAAAGAAGGCTTGTTAGAGATTCTGGCCTCTGTTTTCTGACTCTGTAACTCTTCTATATATGAATATAGATGCTTTAGCTTACATGTATGCTTTTGTCTTTTTCGACACTGAATCCCATAAGTATTTTCCTTAGGTCATTCTATTTAATAGAATGCAATGTTAGATAATGGTCACAAACCTTACAAAAATTTATCTTGGGAATTTTTAAATTTTGGGAGGGATTCCCTCCCCCCCCCCCCCCAGTTTTTGGTTTTAGTATTAAAACTTGATTAGGTGTGGGAAAAGATGAGACCGTTTGACATTCATTAACAATACCATGGATGCATCTTGACTATTGGTTTGGCATTGTAGACTCTTAAAGTGACAGGTTTATCTTGTGCTTATATCCCACTGACTTGACAGGGGCTTTTTTTTTGATTCTTGTACTAAACCTGAAGTGCAGCTCAAGATGGAAAGATCAGTTTTGCATTGTAATAAACATATGCACACTTGTTGGGTTTGAGACTAAAAAGCTGTAGGTAAGAAATCAATTTGTATTTCTGTCAATGGACTTATCATTAGCAACTAATCTTTAACCTTTATACTTTTATAGACCTTACAACTGCACTATTAAAGTTTTATGGTGCACATAATTGAAACCACGTGTCTGTCACACGCCATAGATTAGTACCTGTATAGAAAATAAATCTCATACTGACAGCCCTAGAGAATAATCTTCTCAAAGCACACATGGTAGTGGCTGCAGTAAAGCCACATTTCCCAGTACTGCATACCAGTTCCCCTGAGCCCTGTCGTTATGGATCTCCTTAAAAGGAATGCAGATACCATTTTGATTCACTCACATCAAGGAATGTAATTTTTACTAGCTGTGGTGGCTATATGGTGTAGCTCCTACATTTGCTGTTTCACTCTCCCTTATTAGAGAAGCCTACAAGTAAGTCATTAGCTTTTTTGCCTTTCCACAGCTCCTGGAGCCTGTTTGCCACCAGCTCTTTGAACTTTATCGTAGCTCTGAAGTTCGGCTCAAGAGATTCACACTGCAGTTTTTGCCAGAGCTAATCTGGGTATATCTGCGTCTCACTGCCAGCAGGGACAGGCAGAGTAATGGTTGCATTGAAGCATTGCTGCTTGGCATTTACAACTTGGTAAGTGAGATGAGTGGGAATGGGTGAGGAAGGCTTTAAGTTTTGCATCACTGACCACAGGGAATAAAGTAAATTATTGTAACAACATCTTTAAAATTAAAATACACTTAAATGAAAGCATATTTAACATAGAGAAAAGGATAATGTAATGAAGGTTTAGTAAGGATGTGTTTGCAAAAATATTTTTTATATTTTATAGTTATCTTTTATGGGAAAAACATTTTTGCTGAAAAGGATCAACTCGTAGGCTTTCTCAAACTGTTATACACTTGTGTTTGTAAGGAAATAGATGGCCCTCCTTAATGTTCCGAAATACAGCTTTCTATGATTGTCAGGCTGATATGTTTGATAAGTATTCATGTGTCACTTCCCACACTCTCCCACTTACTCTGAATGTGTCTTTAAGGGTAATTTGAAGGTGAAACCACTCTGCATGCACTTAGATACATACATGTGTACATTTGAGTCAGAGTCTTGAGGGGAACTGTGGTTTTAAGAATAAGTAAAAATAACAATAAATTATTAAATTTGACTGTTGGATGTAAAAATAGGGTTTTATATTCTTATCTTAACCTGGAAATGTTTACTTTTGTAGTGTTATAAGGCTGTTTGATAAATTCAGCAATACTGCCACAATAGGCATTCTCTAATGGGAATTTCTGTGTTACAGCACCTTAAAACATACTCTACTGAAAAATAGTCCTTCCCTGTGCTATCATTGTAAACTCCTCCTTTAAATTGTGTATTATATTTCTACACATGATAAGACAGAGAACAGCCAAACTGTGATTCTTAAAAATAAAATATATTATAGTTAGGCATTTGTAGATCAGCTCTAACAACTGGAAGATCTAAATATTTTAGATTTATTCTGATAGAAAAAAAGCACTGGAAACTGCTGATTTTTAGTACTGTTTATTGGATTGAAGTAGCATGTTTATCTTTTTGCCCGTTTTCTCATGAAGGTTCCTCTGCAGTTCCTTTGCAAGTCATGTCAGTGATTCATATTTTTTAAGGACAGTAATTTTTCCATTCTCTCCAGTTTCGGGAAGAGACCTCAAAATGGACAATGGCTCCCACTACTTTTTATCTTTAATGAAGTTGATATTTTTGTGCATATATACTGAGACCAAGGGAGTGAAGTTATTTTCTCAATACTTGGAAAATGAAAGATAGGGATAGATCTTTTGCATTCTGCTAAATTCTGTCAGCTGCCCTTCTGTTGTAATCCTTAAAGCCTGCTGCAAGTACAGAGTTACCTCGGGCTAAATTTTCGCATAAGCTGGAATGACTGGAGCTTATTGTTTGAAAATTTGCTGTACAGAGTGCACAGGCACGATTTTAGACTCCTTTTTGGGGTAGTCTTATGTAATTGCTCTTAGTATATTTTCTTTAAAAACTGCTGGGTTTGCTTATGTAGTAGCCTAGCAACTATAAAATATGGCCAGTCTGAAAGCCTTTTGAGAGAACACTCTGTGTATTTCCTACTGATGGGATGCCTGAGGAAACTTTGCCAGTCCCCTTGATTTCACCTTTTCTCTGCGGTGCATTTATTATGAAATGCTGTCAGCAAGTGACTCATCAGCCCTCGTGTGTCAGTATCTTTTGGGCTTGAAGTTTAGCCTTGCTCCTCTATGCAATTCTGTTATAAATAAATGTTATAATGGAAAGGTGGGCTAGGAAAGCTTTTTTGTTCCTGTTTGTGTGTTTGAAGTCACACCAATCAAGGAGCCAGGGCTGGTTTTCTAAAGTGTTGCAGGCTGATTCCACAGAGGAGTTTGTGATAGAGGTCTTTCCCACTTCTTAAATGTATATGTAAATTTGCTGATATTCTGCAAATGCACAGAGTCCTTGAGGTGCTAATAGATCAGGACATGTTTTTGAAATACCTTCTAAGAGTTGAAAGTTACTCCAAGTCCTATATCCTTAGTTCTGTTTGGGTTTTGGTCTTGTTTTTAATGCAGGAAATTGCTGACAAAGATGGAAACAACAAAGTTTTGTCTTTCACCATCCCTTCGTTATCTAAACCCTCAATATATCATGAGGTAAGGAGAGCTGCTGTGGTAAATTAGAATTGGATCTATTAGAGGAATGAAAACTGGATCCATTTGATGCCGCAGGCTATTTTAGATACATCTTGTTGCAGTAAGTTTTCAGTGTCAGTATTTTACAATTAGTGTAATCAAATTCAATAGCATTAGTAGAAGAAAAGGAATGTAAATGTTGAAAAATCTTTGCTGACAGTGCCCATTTTAAACAAAGATTAGTGGTGTTGTAGTTGCGGCTGTAGTTAGTATATATGCTGGTATAAAAGAAGTGTTCCTTCTAGCTCCTTAATACAGTTAGAACTTGGAATTGTGTTTTTCTTTCTCTACTGTTTTTGGACAAAAGTCTATGTGATTAGGACAACATTACTATAAATGGATATGTAAGAAGCAAAGTGGAAAATTGCTCTCACCTCTCTATTGCTTGTAAGTGTGGATGCTGTTTATAATAACAAAATTAGATAATGTTTTTAGATTTACTGTATTCTGGAATAATCTTCGTTTTTACAGATAACAATATAAATGTGTCTTTTGCCTTGAGTGGTCAGGAGTTTTTTGGGGACCTTTTACTTATGCTTTGCTTTCCCCCCTCCTCCTACCACCTACTTCTAGCCCTCTACTATTGGATCCATGGCTTTAACTGAAGGAGCACTAAGTCAGCATGATCTAATCAGAGTAGTTTACAGTGATCTTCATCCTCAAAGAGAAACCTTCACAGCGCAGAACCGGTAGGTGATGTGCTCTAACATTCAATGTGCTTCACTAGGGAGGCAAGTCCTTAAACATTAAGACCAAATACATGTGATCAGTCCTTTCTCAGCATTAAGTGCTTGGAAACAAATCTAGAGAGCAGTCTTGGTAATCTTGAGGTATAATGTTTTGTTTTTTTCCTTTGTTTCGAATTTTTATGTTCTTCTACTAGTTAATTTAGAAAAGTAACTTCTCTGTCACTTCCATGTAGGTAAGGAATATCTTTGGGTTTATGGCTGGCTATTCAGTTTTTCCTTGAGGTATAACAAAATTCAGCTTTGTATCTGAGGCTGTAACTTTTTTTCCACAGGAAGAGGGGGAATGGAGCTAAGTGGATAGATGGAACTAGGGGTGAAAGAAATTGCCCTGGTGTTTAGTGACTGCCAGCTTTACCTGTGTCTAAAGACAGCTCTGGGAAAACTGATAAAATACTTTTGAATGTATTGCAGACATTTCCAGTTCTATAATTTTGTCCAAATATTATACCATATCCCATTTCCTTAGTAGTTTTCCTGTGTATGCTAATGGCTTTCAGTAATAATAATTTTAACTGTTTATAGTGACCTTTTGATAGCCTGTTTCAAGTTAATGAACAATGAAAGAGGGTTTAAGGATTTCTATATTTACTTCTGATGCTTTTTCCTATGGGGTATTTTTTGAGACTGAATTGTAGACTTTTTGGGTTAAATTTTTATGAAATATTAAGAATTTAATCTATGCAAGGTTTTGCTCTTATCTCTTTCTAGGTTTGAGGTGCTGAGCTTTCTTATGCTATGCTACAATTCTGCTATTGTCTATATGCCTGCTTCTTCTTACCAATCACTTTGTACGATGGGTTCCAGGTGAGACACTTGCCTTTGAAATAGTCTTTCAGGGTGCATCTAGGCTTCTAAATATTCATCCAGTAAAAAAAAGATGCTTTTTGATGGGAATGGATTAGTTCTTGGTATGCTTCCATCATTTTCACTCGAGTTATAGCTATGGTAAATGTGCCAAACACGTTGAATTTTCCTGCATCTGAAAATTAGATCTGTTCGTTGAGTAGAGAGGAGAGAGAACATTTTGTATGCAAGGGATTTCTGTTTTGGAAACAGTGCAGCAGTTACTATGTATTAGTGGCCATGCATTGCTTCCATGATGAAGACTCAAATAGTAAACCGAAAGAATAAATTATTCTGGTTTTTATGGAGGCGGTATATGGGAAGGCAGGCCCTGTTTTCAAGGGGCAGAAGTACTTTTTAGAAGGCAGCTAAGAACAATTCTCAAGAATATAGTATCAGTGTTATCTAACTTTAGGTAAAGGGTGATTGCATGCTGTCATCATACATTAGATGAGAGATGACATATTTCTCTTCTGTACCACTCAAATGTTTCCTTTAAAGAAAATTGGTTTCAGTTACTGAATTTTGGGGAGGGTCTTCTGCCTGGTGGCTGGCAGTAGAAAGCATCTTGCCACCCTCATTCCTTAGAAGCTGATTGAAGAAAATGTTTTGAAGAAAACAAGTGGGGTTGATGGCTACGTGGAAAATAACACTGAATTATCAGCAAGCCACATCTCAGGGCACTGTTACAAAACTGCTGTAATGGTTAGGAAGGGAACATAAGAACCTTCTGTGTTGTGTATTTATATTTTGAAAAATAAATCTGAAAATTAACTAAAATCTCTGTTATATAAAGACATTTTAGTCTTTGTGGAATTAACACTTTCTTGTAATGTTGGTTTTTTTCAGGCTGTGTGTGAGTGGATTTCCACGGCAGCATGAGAAACGCTGGAAAGAACCCTGTGGTAGAGTGGTGTTAGACCCTGACTTCATGGTACAGCTGCTCACAGGTGTCTATTATGCCATGTAAGTGGATGGGGCTTTTTTCCCTAAAGAGAAAGGTCTGATTTTACATGAATCAAAATAGAAGTGCCAGTTGTTTTATAATTGAAAAAAATAGTTAAACTCATAACATGAGTTTATAACTCGATGAGTGTATTTCCCATCACTTGCTTATTCAGTGAACCGGTGATTTCAAAATATTTTTGTGAGTGCTGAATTAGGTGACGAAGGGTGAGCAGTAGCTGCTAAAGAGAGTTAGGCTTCTGGTTTCATCTTTTCCCAAGTTCCCACTACCACTGGGTACCTTCTGTTCACAAGCATAATGAGCTTGGATGCCAAGATAAACTGATGAAATGCAGACCTCTAGGATGTCAGTAGGATCTGAGGCAGCAAAAATCCATTTCTGGTGGAAATTCAGTTCTGCTAAGTAGCATTAACCTTTACATACTGACCCCATTTTTTTAATTTTATTTTTAAGTTTGTCCTGAATATGGCATCAATTTTGTCATGCTTGGTGGTGACAGGGAACAGCTTTCTTGTTATACCAACAAGATTAATAAAAAAATGTTTTGTCTGCACTTTTAAAAGAAGTGACAGGGTTGGGGTGTACAAACAGTTGATGAATTTTCTATGTAAGCAAAGAAGTTAAGGTCAGGATTTGGGCAGAAAAAGGACAAGTTTGTCTTCATAAGATGTGAAAGATATTTATCTTTACTTTTAGATATAATGGTCAGTGGGAACTTGGCCAAGAGGTATTGGAGGACATAATTTACAGAGCACAGCTTGAACTCTACTCACAGCCTCTGCTGGTAAGAAACAATCCATTGCAATTTATGGGCTTGGTTCAGAGGAGTATGGATGTGTTTCCATACTGGTAATGAGAGCTTTTGTGGCCATTCACTGCAGTATCAAATGTGAGTGGTTGTTCAGCATAGCTGTTTATACCGTACTTCTTCTGCTTGAGTGGTGTTGGGATCTCCTGTTGGGATCTCTAGCTGAAAGCTAGAATTTTCTAATGTGTTACAGTTGGCTCAAAATGTTTATGTTGTTTTGGCATAAGCTACTGATGAGTGGTTCAAAGAAGCTTAACTGAATAATTATATGTCATAGGACAGTGGTTGCAAAAAAGGTGTTTTGTTTACTTCTAGACCTTCCTCATGGCTGAGAATAAGCTGTGTGGTTTAACTAATAACTCAGTAAAAAAACCCAACAACAGGATAGAGCTGCACCTGAAAAGGAGCTTCATCTCCAGAGTCAATACCAGATTTTGTTTGATCAAAGTCACACAGATCTTAAACTTTACCTTCTTTAGAGAAGCAGCGATAAAATGGATTAGTTCTTATTGCTTGGATTTGGGGTGGGTTTTTTTTTCAGTTTTCACTATACTTGCTGTTTTAATCATAAAAAGAGGGAAAATAAATGAGGAAAGTGGTGAAACTGTGCTGGGTGCAGGTGGATGGGATTGGGAAGGATGAGAAGGTTGACAGAAAGGAGGAATTTGTGTCACGTAGGAATGAAAAGTAAAAGAACAGAGAAAATTAGGGGAATAAAGTAAAATAGACTGCTGTTTCGGTTTCTGCATCAGAATTGTGGCTAGAAGCCTTTAGTTCTCCTCTGAACTAACAGTCATAAAATTTCATTGCTTTTTACATAACTGAAAAAGTGAATTGGTAAAAATCTATTTATGTGGCAATCTGAGATCACTCTTTTCTGAAATAAATTACAGGAAATTATTCTCTTGATAAATTAATATTGACTGTAAAATTTATCTGCGGGCTTTCTGACACTGCTGCATTTAAAATGCCTGGTATCCATTGAATTATTGTAATAATTGGTTCCTTTTGGAAATGACGCATCACTCCAGCAGATTGAAAGTTTTAAATTAAATATTGAACCTGCTGAATAGGGCTAACCTATCAAGGATTTAAAAGATGTGTAGGAGGATCTGGAACTGGACGATATGACAATTTTCAGTCTTCATTGTTCATTTTTAATCAATTTGTCCTTAGAGACAATTGTAAGAATCTTCTAATTGTAAGAATCTTCTAGAATGTCTTTGGTTTTTTTCCAGAGCTCTTATTGCTTTTCAGTCCAATTGTCTGGTGTTGATGGCATCACGACATCATCAATTTTTACCCCTTCCCAGTTGTCAGGTTTTTCCTGTATATGCACGCAGGTCTATCTGAGGAATTTTTCTTCTTGGTACTCTGATCATTGCCTGCTTCCTCTTTTATTTTACTAAAATTTCTAAAAAGCAGCTTTACAAAATTGTCACTTCTACAAAATAATTGCCCTCATGCTATATACTCAAGCAATTTGACTTTTTCAAAGATTGGAGCTCTTTCATCTCCTTTCGTTGTTTAGGAGAGGTGTATAATTTAGCAGCATTATAAAATTCTATATTTTAAACTTAAAACTACTAGCACTAAATAAAATATCGTCTGGGATGCTGCACAGGCAAAAGTTTCAAGTTCAGCTTCTGCCTAGGATTTCCTAATAGCAGCAAATTCTTTGAACTCCTTTTAATATTTGCCCATATTACGGTTATTTTTAGATATCTCTACTGAAGGTATTTGTGTAATTATGGGAATACCAGTGGTAATCATTACAATGAGAAACATAGTGGTCCCTGTGTTTGAGTATGTCTCTTGGAGAAATATTTTTGACAGTATAGTAGATCCATGCTCTTACTTACATAGACTTTTATTGTCTGGAGGAAAAAAAAGTAAAACCCAACCAACCAACGAATAACAACAAAGAATGCCACCTGGAACAGCTGCATCAGAAAGTTTGAAATACCTGTAATGTAGAAGTGGTCTTCTGCCACTGCTACCCAGAGACTGTACTGGAAAGGGCAGGAAGTAACACAGGGGAAAGACCTTTTCTGGGTAAACAAAAGTACCTCTGTTAACAAAACCCTGAGTATTGGTTTCATAGTCAGGAAACTGGGAGTTTCTGCAGAGGCAAACTAATCACGAAGAGTCAGAATTACTACCAGCCTGTACCTGAGGAGTAGGCCAGTGCCAGTCAGTCTTTTCCTCTGAACTGAGGATTCTGCACTCTTTTCAGACAGAAATCCCTGTCTTCACAGCAGAGACACAAGAGGTTTCCTAGTTCAATACACAAGAATCATGGATCAGCAAATCCCTATTGTGACAGCACCTTTATCTGGTGTGTTTTGTTGATGCACTTAGCTGCTCTTGTTGAATGTTCTTTTGTTAGAGCTCCTTTCTGGTAGACAAGAGTGGATGTCTGGCCTGGAACCAACCCTCCTTTGTCATTGATGCAGACTTGGCTTGCCAAATCTGAATTGTGCTGTGTGTTTATTTTCCTGCCTTTCAGTGCTGGATCAGGCATTGTGAACAAGTGTTTTTGCATCCTGCAAGATCATAGTTTTGACGGTTTTTTTGGTCTGATAAGGACTGTGACTCATTCAGACTGGTTGTTTAGATAGTTTCAAAGATTTACTGTTGCACTGATTTTTATCTCCATATGGTTTTCTCAGACCCCAGAAGTACAATTTGTGCTGTTAGAAAAGGCCAGCTGTTAAGAGGTTTAACGAGCAGAAATGCTCTGTCACTTTTCTGGTTCTGTTACAGAAGCCTTTTGCTACCAGTTTTTAGATTGATCATCCCTCTGCCCTCCCATACTGATAAGGGTACCTATTCCAAACAGGAAGCAACTCCAGTGAGTAGAAGATGAGAAGGCAAACAGTTGTATAATGCTGAACTTGATCTGTTTTGGTTCAGTCAGCAGAAATGAATTTCTCAAGCCTGTAGTGTGATAGGGTGACTGCAGTCTGTACCATTTCAGGAAATGGCATGGAAAAGGGCCTAGGTGTGAATAGGAGAGCACTTCACAAACAAGTGTTGAGGCTGAGAACTGGTTAGCAAAGGGAAAACCAATGTTGGACAAGTGGAAGGCAGAATGACAAGGAGTATTTCTGTGGTGGTGCTAATAATCTTTCATGCTGGTTAGAAGTCAGACAGGCAGGCAGTGGAAATGATGTTTAATATAGAGTTACAGGATCACAGTGGCTGCAGGAGATCAGGATCAGCTATATGGCTGCCATTCCAGTCCCCTAGGACTGGTATTTTTATTAATGGTTAGTTGTATAATGTCAGTAAGATTTTAGAAAAATCAAAGTGTGTCCATTTTGTGGGTTGCACTTTTGGTTTGGTTTTTTTTTTTTTTTTTTTTTTTAAAGCTTTAAGTAATATTTCATGTGCATCAACTTTGTTATTGTAAAATACTGTACATGCCATAGAGACCCAGAGCTTTCCAAGTGCTGTTACACAAGTCGACTTCTTTTGAACAATTGACTTGTAAACTAGGAAACATTTCTGAAAGTTGCTTTTTTCTTTTTTAAAGTAAACCTCTAATCCCACAAAGGCATTTTATGGGAAATGTAAAGAAGCAATTAAAACATCAAAGCCAAAAGAGGTCACTTGTTCTTCTCAGAGCTGCAAAACAAAACTTCTGACTTTGTACTAGGTTATTACAATAAAAAAATAGGTCTAACAAAGACGAATAGTAATTTGATGCTTACTGCTTAGGTTGCAATTTTTAAAAAAATAAATGTTGCAAGTACCTGAATTCTAATCCCCTTGGTTAGGTTTTGTTGGGGTTTTTTGTTTGGTTTTTTTTTTGGGGGGGGGAGCAGTATGGGGTAGGGTGTGGTGGAAACTGGCCCTGTCCCTCTGTGCACCAGGCTACAGGCTGTTTGCATTGGCTAGGCCTGTGACTTAGTTTTATGACACTCTTGTCATAAAGCATAAATGGTATTTTCCTTGTCATTTTGCAGTCTCTTTTGGATGGAGACCTTCCTGTATAGGTTATCTCTGTCACTACAGGTGGCAAACATGGAACAAAATAAATTACCTCAAAAAATGTGAGAAAATTCAACTCCAGTTTTGAGAGTGGGTTTGTGATGAGCTTTTCAATGTAGTTATCAACTGTGAATCCTGGGGATGGCACCATCCATCTTAAGGAGATCTGGCATGATTAACAATTCTTGGTTGTTCTCCTTTCTGTATCCAGCAAGAGATCTAATATTGCCATTAGTGCAATCAAGGATAGTAGTAGTACAGCATTTTACTTTTATCTTAGGTTGCAAACGCCATGAAGAACTCGCTGCCCTTTGATGCTCCTGATGCATCACAAGAAGGCCAGAAGGTACTGAAAGTAGAAGTTACTCCAACAGTGCCGAGGATTTCTCGGAGTGCGATTACAACGGCTTCTATCCGTCGTCATCGCTGGAGGAGAGAAGGTGAGCTTCCTCTGACAGGGGCAAGTATTACAGTGTACTGTAGTCATCATCATCACTGTAATCTGGCTTCTGTTTGAATGTTTGCAGAACAGTTGGGGGAGTTTTTTGTTTGTTTGTTTTTGAAAAGTGGTACTCCATAATAATGTATAATATTTTACATCTTCAGAGCACTGCATGAACATGAACATTTGGGGTGTTTGTTTTGGTTATGATTTGGAAATAAACCACGAGGTAGGTGAGAAAATGGAGAAGGTGGGAAATGTTTAATAAGACTTCTTTTTTTCTCCGTGTAACACAGCACGAAATTGTAGGGCTAAAGTGTGGCTTAGAATTTGAGTTCTTTGTTTAATCCACACTAAAACTCATCTGCCTCCCATCATAAATAGCTCAGAGAATGAATGGTAATATACAGACCTCAATAGGATTCCAGCTGCCTAAAGCTAATGATGGCAGCGGGAGAGGGAAAAACTGAACACCATGCTCCCATCACATGGCCCAGTTTATTGGGGGACCATAAAATAGGTTTGGATAGTTTAGAATTAATCTTTATTTTTCCTCAATGAGTACTTACATCATATGGAAGTGTGCTTGACTGTATGAAGAAAAAAAAAAATTCATAGTGATCTTTACCTTGGTGTGATGACATCTTCAGTGTAGGTGTAGCAAAAAGCTTGCTTTGAAATCACTTTGTCATATTTGTAAAGCTTTGTTGCTCCGTGTATTAAACCGTGGTTTAAAAAAGCTGCATAAAATGACGAAGCTAAAAAGCAGAATAACCTAAAAATAAACTGAGGATAAAAGAATCTGAAAACAGGGATTGCATATTTTCCTGTAGTACTTTTCCCCCTTGCCCTTTTATTTTCTTTTATTCTTCTCTGTCATGTGCAAAAGGATTTGATGACCTAGTCTTCAGCTGAATGTCCAGGACAACAAGTCTTCTGTTTCCAGGACTCTGGGTCATGTTTTCTTCACTGTACTTGCCATTATATTCATTTCTGGTCTACAGTGCAGCCCACCTGTCCCTTTCTGTGGATGTTCTGACAACGTTTAACTAAGCATGGGTAGTGTTTTGTGTTTGTTCCGTGTCCGCATAAATCTTCTATTTTCCCTGCCTGGGTTGGAATGCCAAGAAAGAAACAGAAAAGCACTAAAATGTTATATGTTGAATCCCAGATGGCTTTGACTTCTCAAACGAGGCTGACTCAAGCATTCCTGGCTCACCGATCCAACACGGCTCCACAGACCTAGGGATCAAACGTGAGCAAGAGGGGGAGGTGCTGATGCGCAGGACCCCTGAGCATGGCTTCCCGGAGCCCACCTTGGCAGCAGCCACCACAGAGGGTAGGACAGAGATGAGGAGGCAGAAGTCAGTGAGGCAGTTGCTGGAGGAGGATCCTGGCTCCCTATCCCCAAGCAGAACTTCTTTCCATTCTAGTGTGTGTTTCCGCTATCCCAGGGTGTATTAGCTTCTCTTTGCAATACACGCACCCCCTATATACCTAACACCAGGTCAGGTACTACCTTTTGTTATCACGTGGGCTGGCCTGGGGCTTGCATCTGTGTGGTGAAAGACTGCTTGGCATGGCAAAAAAAAAGAAAGACAGGGGTAATAGCCAAGAGCTTTGGGATTGCTTGGAAACCTTCCATTACTGAGCATGTTTAATCTAATATTAAGAAGGAACAAAATGCACCAGATGAGCATGATTCTAATCCTGAAAAGTAGACCGTGTAGGCTATGAATGGATTTGGCTACAACTTAGTTGCAATGGTGTCTTGTTAGTCTGCAGTTTTTAAATTTTCAAGAATGAAAAAAGTCAAGCCTATCTAAGATGAATACAACTGCTGATGTTTTATTTGTCAGTCATCCTTTAACTGAAAACTCATACATGACAACTCATTTAGAACTGGCTTCTCTAAAGACAAGTAGCAAAAAAGCGCTTGTGTTTTCAAGAAGAAAACAGATTGTCATGTTTCTAAAACTTTAGAAACAACTACTGCTTTCTTATCAGTCGTGCTGTCCACAAAAATGCTGTAGGGATTCATATGTCTGCTTTGCAGCCAAGAATAGAGTAGGTGGTAGAAATTTATTTTGCTTAAGTTCATCTATTAATTTTTGAGTAAAGATGATTTACTCAATGAAAGGTGTTTTTGAGTACTGAACTTGATTCGTTTCTTCTCAGAGATGAGAATTAATTTCTTGTAGATTTAGCCAAATATATTTTCAGGTGTTCTATCTTAAGTCTTCTTCTCTATCTGAACATTCCTTTGATGTTTCCAACCTCTATAAGGACTTCAGTTGATCATAAATGAGATTTATTTACACATTCAGATATGAGCTACATAGGTTTCAGATTTGTTCTTCAGGAAACAATAATCTGGATAATCTGAAGATTTAATGTAGTGTTATCACAGAATCCTTACCCTTAATCAGAGTTACTATCAATAATTAAGATGTCATGCTTCTGTAGAAGATCGTGGCATAAACATATTTAGTGCAGTTTATAATCTGCTTGGTGCATTGTGAATTTGAGCATGCTCAGTAAATGATCCTGTCTTCTCTTAAATTCACTTTTCAGTTGGTCTTACTCCATTTTACTAATCTTTGCATGTGCATGACCTGAAGGATATAGAGAAGTCCTGAGCTGCAGAGAACTTTCTGTAAGAGACAGGAAGTGGGAAAAAAGTCGATAGAGATACTGCATTTTAGTCTTAACTTGTTCTAAGACATTGTTTCAACTTGGCATATTGGATAAGGCATCATTCCACATGCTTTACTTCAGTAGAAATGGCTTGAATACCATTTACTTCTGTAACATTAGCAATGTATAATTACATGCTTGAGCAAACTGAATTCTCCAGTTGATAGCATCTGGGAGAAGGCCAAGGAATGGAGTTTGACTTGATTATTAGTGTATAATTGTGTGTGCATTTATAGGAGTCTGTTATTTTACTGATGCTGATTTCACAGAAAATTTCAGCTAGAAAATTCCCTCTCCTTAATATCGTTTTGATGTCAAACAATACAATAAAAGACTGATCACTTCTAGTGAGTTTTCAACCTCCAGGTATAGGAAGGATAAACAGACTAAAAGTAATTTTCAAAAGGTGTATAAAACCCCTTCTTCAGATCAGTGTTTTGACCCAATAAGTAGAAAAAGAGAAGATTTCAAGAATGACTCAGTAATGCCATACAAGGTATTCTGCTTGCAGGTGGTTGCAGCTGTGGTTACGTGCACTATTTTGGGTCAGTGGAGGACATTGTGTCTGAAGCTACAGCATTAATTGTGGATCCGCACAAACAGCAAATTATTTGAGGACAGATTTATTCTGATAAGGAACAGCGAGAACCTAGAGTACACACTGTGGTGCAATTGATATGATTTCTGTTGGGTTGCACTGTGTCTTTCTCTTTTGGCCTTACAGTAGAAGAGTACTTGGAAGGGAGTGGATCTTTAATTTTTATTTCTTTTTAAAATTTTCTTATTGGTCTGTTGGAACAAAAAAAAAAAAAGAAAACTTCATTACATCATCCTGTTTTTCCTCCCAGAGTATGTAAGGACTCAAAATATTTTTTTATTGTTTCTGAGGGCAGTTTGTAGAGGAAAAATACCATGTATTAGGGAAAGAATGTGTTTGCTGAATTACTTTAATCCCATTGAGAACTTCTGTAAGCATGTGGATCTGACTAGACAGAAATTCTCTTGCATGTTGTCTTCTCTATCTTCTTCATTTTTTAGCACTGCTGAGCAGCCTGGGCACCTGTATGGTTGCAGCATCCAAAAGCTTGCAACAACCCCTCTCAGTCCTGTCTTTAAATTCTGTGGGTAAAATGCCACTTTTTCAGTGTGACTGTTCTGCTTCACTGTCCCTGAATAGGAATGTCCCATTACACAGCAGTGTTTTAACGTAAACTTTGAAAATTACTAATGTTCTTGTAATAATAAAAACCTTAGCTGTGTTATCTGGAGATATCTTCTTGCAAGTTACATATCTTTCTTTTGAATAAGAAGGGCTTGAGAGGGGAATTCAGCTGCTACTCTTGCTGCTTGTAACCAAACACACTTTCATCCAGCTTTGCATGATGATATAAAGAAATGTAAATGTTGGTTAATTGAAAAAGTGGTCTTGCTTTTGGTATGTTCCAGTTATGTCTTATTTTTTTAGCATCTTTGATTATGTGTGGGAAGGTTGGAGGAGGGAATGGAAATGTTGTGGATTGTGAATTAAATATATCAGTGTTTAGTGTAAGAAAACACACTTATGTCTCAAGAAGAACATGAAGGCTAGTTCAGCTAGGCAGGGTGGGCAGGAGAGGGGGAAAGTATATGTATTTTAAATACGGATACAGAAGTTGAAGCAAGTAATGCACCCTAGACTTTAATAATAACCCTTGAAACCGAAGCTTATTTTTCTAAGGCTAAAGGCTTTACCAAGGAAGGAAGACTGCAGTAACATGAACCATATTAGCTTTCTGTTTCTGGGAGGCTAATGAATCAAATAGAACTACATAAAACTATAGAATAATCTCTCATTGCATTGTTCTGAGAATGGTCTATTTGTGTATCTTTTGTAAGCTGATACACAGTAATGTTAATTCCAAGGCAAAATTTCCTGAAAAGAAGTACTAAATTTAAAGCAGAGTAATAAAACCTCCCTGTAAAGTTTTACATTACACTTCAGAAATGTGAAATTGGATCAGGCTATATTCCTGCTACACAGAGGCAGCAACCACACTGAGAGCGCTCTGTCTGTTCTGCTTGCTGTAATGTAAAATGTTCCTTATCTAACAGTCAGCATGAAAGGATGAGCTTCCACTCAAATGTTAGAATCTCCTAAATACTTGCCACCACATTTTTCCCATTCCACAAAAAAGATTTAAATGTGTTTGCTTGGCAGCAAGCTGGGTTGGACAGTAGGAGCAGTACAGTGGCTTTAGCTGGGATGGATCCATAGGTTTTGCAGATTTCTTGCACATAATCAGGCTCTACAGCTTTTATAAAGAAAAGCAAAATTCTTATAACCTGAATACCTCCTTTTTTGCTAACACAGTTAAAATTTATGCCTTTTTCTCACTGAAACAAGATATATGGAACAAAAACTCTAGCTCCATTTTCAGTTTTGAAATTTGAATGCTGCTCAGTTTTCTACTGAAACAATAACTTCCTTTGAGTACTTGGAGCTTAGAAAAAGTATTTGAATAAGATTTATTAAAAAAAAGTGTGTGCAGCCCTAATCATATAATAGGCCTGAAAACAAGGATTTAAGAAATAAGATTGTCAGGTTTTTATTTTCTCTTTCATACTTCAGTCAAAAGCACAGTGCCTGTTCTACAACAGGAAGTGTTTCAGAGATTAAATTTCTCTTAATACAAGGGTTGTTTGGTTTCAGGTTTTTTTCTCTGAAAAATCTAGATGCTGAGATAAAAGTAATATGGTGGAAACACCCAGATGGGATTGCTGGAAATGCAGGGAGGATTGAGTTTTGGATGAGAGAGAACTAGGAATTGGGTTAAGCTTCAATAGAAAGTGTAGTCACGTTGTTTGAAGTGCCAGCTACCTCTGTTGGAACATTGTGAACGTTGCTGGCCTAGGAAGTAGCCTAATTCTGAAGCTTACTGAGCACTCACCAGAACTTACTCTGCCTGGAAGAGATCCTGAACACGCTTAGATCTTGCCACAAAATAGGATAGAAATCTGAAGGGGTGGTAGCTTTGTTTTGTCTCCTTTTTTAACCACATGTAGGAGGAGAATGGGTAACAGTATGTACAGACAGAAAACAAATCAGCCAAATGGGACCTAATTCTACTTGTTTTATAGGCAAAGTTTGGGACCGATACTCTGACTGATAAAAGTGATGTAGATGAAAGGCAAATCAGGCTCAGAGAGAACTTATTGTTAGACTGTTATTCTGCTAAACACGGCAGGAAAATTATTGGCTGAGAATCAAAAAAAATGTAAGCAAGTGGAATCCAGGTGGATTAGCAAATGAGGTTTGTTTTGGCATTCTGTGCACACCTTTGTCTTCATGTAACTTAAATGCATACTGTGTGTTCTGATTGGTTTGGGGGTTTTTTGGTTCCTTCTTTTTTTCCTAATAGATGCTGAAGGTGTAAATGGAAGAGAGGAGTCTGTGAACCTTAATGATGCTGATGAAGGATTTTCATCAGGAGCTTCCCTCAGCAGCCAGCCCGCTGGGACCAAACCTGTATCCTCTGTATCGCAGAAGGGCAGCTTAAGGAAAACAGCAAGTGGGCGTTCTTCTAAGGATAAAGAAACCTCTTCTGCAGCAAAATCCAATGAGAGCCCCCGAGATTCAGTAGCTCGAAAGCAGTACACGCACCAATCCACTGACCTGGCTGGAGACACAATCGAGATGACACCTACTAAGAAACACCTCAGCCTGCCTGCTGGGCAGGTGGTGCCAAAAGCCAACAGCTTGAGCCTGATCAGGACCGCCAGTGCTTCCTCCAGTAAATCATTTGACTATGTGAATGGCAGTCAGGCAGGCTCCAGTGTTGGAGCTGGTACAGAGGGTTTTTCCAGTCTGGCAGCTGGCAACACCAATCGGTTTTCAACTATCAGCCTACAGGAGGACCGACTAGGCCAAGCTGGGGAAGGTAAAGATCTCCTTTCCCCAGGAACTCCCCTAACCAAGCAGTCTCGATCTCCAAGTTTCAATATGCAGCTGATATCCCAGGTGTAACTTTGACTCCCTTCCTTAGTACTCCTTCTTTCCCATTAATCCCCTGCAAGTTCATCCTTAGGCAAAACATGAACCATCATCCCACAGTGTTAAAATACTGACTGTCGTGATCTTGTTTGATTTGGTTTAGCTATCATACTGTATTACTGAAACAGCAATAATTCTTCCCTCACCTTCATCCTCCTTCCCCCTTGTAAACATGGTTGTGAAGCAGTATATAATGTACTGTATGCCTTTTTCCATGCCTTCCTTTCTCCTTGGGTGATGTGCAATCCATCGTAGGCTGATCAGTCCCATTTCAACACTGTGAGACTGGAGACACCGGCGGAAATGGTGAATGTGATCCCTATGAGATGATGCTTTGGCTTTGTTAAGAAATAGAAACGGGTTTGTTTTCTCGGTCTACAGTACTGCAAAGACTACTGGATCATGACTTTTCTTTCTCAGAACCAGGAGTGCCTCAGAGATTCTAGTGTGACTTTGGACCTCTCTGAGTCTGTGCAATCAATTCTGGGGAGGGGATTGTCATTGCTGCTCCTGGCTGCCTACAGCACTTTTTTCATTAAAATTAGGGTAGTTTTTTCCTGACTGCCCCCAGTCTGTCATCCCAGAAGCTTTTGATGTTCATCAACTGAGACATGCGTATTAACAAGCTGTTTTCCCTCGGAGAGAGGATTCTAAGCTGATAATGTAGGTTACAATGCACTTCTAATGGCGTTGTAGCCATTTGTAATGTTACATGTCTTCCCCTCCAGGACACAGGGTCATTCTGCATTTAGACTAAAATTTACACAACACCATGCTGTTAAAGCAATTTGGTTTGGAAGTGGGAGGGAAACACTACTTTCCCACAAAATAATGGCTATCTCTGCTCCATTTTTGTTGTTTTTGTTGTGAGGTGCTGATCACTGAATTGAAAGGTGTATTCGGGTAAAGAGTATTTCTCAGGCTGCTTTCTTTGGTATCATGGCTGTTGGGACACCCCCACCTCTTTCAGCTGCTTTCTCAATGTCCCTGAATTCAATCATGGTGTCATTTGAGGAATCCTGCAGTCCAGACAGACCATACTCTCAAGGTGCTGTCTCAGGGATAGAGACAATAGTTTGCTAGAAACACTGAAGCTTCAATGTGAAATGCTTTTCTAGCAATGCTGTTTGTGCAAAGGGGTACTGACAGTCCTTTTCTCCCCAGAAGGATCACACTTCATTGCCTTGGTATATATAATCTGTTGAGGTTTTTTAACTCTTATTTTAGTGGATTGGCCCTACTCTAGAAAATTCAGAACTCGTGCCATTGAGCCAAGCCTTGAATGTATATGACTGGTGTATGGGCACTGGCTGGTACTGATGTTAGAGAACACTGCTTAGAAGCACATTTCTGGTTACATGGGAGAATATTTGTCATTCTCTCTCCATCTCTCTGTATCTCTCTTTGGATTGATAGAGAGAAAAGGGGAAAGCTCATTCTCTATGCTTGAGTCATGTATCATATCCTGGAAGTTTACAAACTGTAAACCTGCAGGAAAGTTTATGTTTTTTATGTGGGCACTTTGGTTTCACTGTCACTGTGAAGGATAAACATAAGCAGTTAAAAACAGCAGGCTGTCTTTGAATGTCTTTTGGGGTTTGGGGGTTTTTTGGAGTTGTTGTTTGTTTGTTTGTTTGTTTTGTTTTTTTTTGTGGGGGTTTTTTGTGGGTTTGTTTTTTTTTCTTTTGAATCTTTGTTTCAAATAGAACTTTTTTTTCAAATTTGCATTTTCATTTAAATATTCGAAGATTTTTTTATGGTTTGATGAGTCACTTTGTAAGCCTGGTCTTCATATAATACATTTATAAAGTGAATTAAATGGCATCTGGACTGAATCAGAAATTCAGTTAAAGAGTAAATAGACTCATCAGAAAGAAAGAAAATCTTACAGCTTCTAAATGGAAGTTAATCTTTAAGGACACTAGTCACACACAGATGGAACTAAGGCAAAGTGAGATTAAACTGCAAGGCTTATGTTTCTGTAAAAATGTCAAAAGCTGTATATGGTTAAACTCTTCTTTATAAAATAAAGTTTTGATAGTGGGGACAATTTGTAAGTCGTGGCTGAAAGTACAAAGTTTATACTTCGTGGAGACCACCAAAAAGGAAATTTGCTTAAATCTTTTGGAAAGAAAAGGTCAATAGCATCAGCTAATTTTCTAAGAGTTACTTAATTTTAGTATTTTGAAAAGTAGAGCTGTTCATTAGGAAGGTTTCTCTGCTGTCTACTGTTTGCATTGTAAGCATTCCTCCAGAAGTTTTAGGACGCTTAAATTGGCATCAGATCAAATTTTACAATCTTTTTTTAAAAAATATTCTTTTGTGTGGGGTCCCACACTATAAAACTATTTCAGGAAAGTGAGACAGCTTTAGTGACTTTAGATTGGGAAGTCAGTTTGAATTGGCTAAAACTTACGTCAGACTATCTTTCAAGATATTTTTACAGTTCTCATTTTGATGTGCCTTTTGTTACGGTTTCATTCATTCTATTTTGGTTTGTTCTTGTGTATATATACCTATTCCATATCAATCTTTTTAAAATGAGTTCAAGTTTATCCCTGGAAAAAAAATAATTTTTGCTATGGGCTGATGTGGTACATCTATAACTTCTCAGAATTACCCTTTTAGTGCAGTTGTTGGAGCTTGTTTTGTTGTTTTTCAGCCAAGTACTGTTTAATATTTATCTTACAAATTGAGTCATCACTAATATCCACAAACCAGCTGTAGTAACAGGCTTTGCAGTGCTGTGTATCACATTTATCATTAATGCTTCTAAATGTGGCTCAAACTATGCTAAGGTGTGTCAAGACTGTAGAAAAAATTCACTCACTTAAGTTCAGTACACTTCAAAGTACTGTTGCAGAAATAAAATTAGAAGTGTCTGGTATATGGGTGGAGGGAATAATCTGCTGGCTTTCTGATTACATATGTTAAATACTAAACAACGTGCAAAACATACTTAAATTTTCTGACACCTGTGACAAATGTTTAGACTTAAATCAAACTTCATCCTAAATTCACTCTTCTGTGTCTTCTTTTAGAACATTTGGTACTTGACATGAGGCACTAGGTTTAGATTTTTGCAATATTTCAGTGCAACTGCAGCATTATAAAAGAAGGACAAGAAGCAGAACACTGATTTTTAAAAATTTCCCCCCCCTCTATATGTGTGCATGCATGCACATACATATAATTCTTAGGTGAGGAAGTGTGGATACTGTTTTCTGATGTGTATATATACACTTAAGTAGGAAAAAATTAAATATTCTTTGATACACATCACAATATACTGCCATTTTGCAACTCATTTTTGTTGGCTTTAGTAATTTTAAGAAAATACAGAATATTGGTATTGTGAACTCCAGCTTGATTATCCTTTTCAGGTGTTATTGTGAGCAGCTTTTTGTTTGAAAGATGAACCGTTCTTTTATCCTGCAGACAGCAAAGTGATGAAGTAAAAATACCTATTAAAATGAACGTTGCAAGATGACAGTTTAAATTGCTTTCAATTGCTAAATAGTTTTCAATTGGAAACTTCAATATCACTCTCCATTTTAAATGCAGATTTCTTTGAACACTCTTTCTGATGTGAATTTGGAGAAGCTTTTTGACAGCATACTTCATTCTGAAATGCTGAACATCATGTTGCATCCACTAGGCATTAGATCTAGTATTTGTAGTTCACAATACAACTATTTGTGTTGGTCTTAAATACAGCATTTCCAGCATACTCCTGCTAGCTTTAACATATCTACAGTCATCAAAATAGTGAGAAAAAAATGTTTTCTGACGAAGTATTTATTTGCACTATTTATGAATACTGGAGTTTACTGGGACAGGGTTTTTTCTCACCATGTGAGGTTTACTTGTGTGTGAGTAGGTACATACATTTGTCACGTGTTGACAATCAATTGCCTCAACTGTGTGTATACTGTATGTAAATAGGAACATATTTTTCAAGATTAAGGGGGAAACCTGCATCTTAGTGGTGGTAAAGCTACTCTGTAGTAGGGTGACCCCAACTCTAACCGCTTTTTGTCTTCAGATACTATGTGGTTTGTTTTACTTCTTGAATGAAGATTATTAGTGTTCTGGGAAAATTTTAGCTCCAGGGAAATTTTCCTCAATATTTAATGTACAACATGTTCAGAGAATTATATTTTGAAAAATTAATTTTGGAATAGATAATCCTATGCTATGGCTGTATTTTAACCTAAGAGTTTGAACTTGTCCTATTTTATCATGAACCAATGACTATCTTTCTTAAGTGTTGAGCATTTTAACTTCAGTCACAAACCAGAAATTGTTGTTTATCTTGGCTTACAAATTTAAATTAATTTGAAGACTAAGAGAGAATCAAGAATAACTTTTTGAAGAAAATCATAGAAACCAAGCTGTACAGTGTAGGTGCTGTGCTCATAATCCTGGAGGAGGTATGGAAAATATAATGGAATATGTTTGAATTAAATGTATGTACTACACACAAAAACAATACTTCTAATATTAGTAGATCTAATAATATCATCCTTAAATTCTAAAATTCTCTCATTGCCAAAGATAATGCTACCTTGGCATGTTTAATATAGCATTAAAGCCACTAGCTAGGTCTCATTTATGACAACCACTTTTGATGTCCATCAGAAGAGTACACATGACCCTTTTATTTCAATTTCTTGTTTAGGATAATTGCAGGGCTAAAATTGCAAAGTACCACTCCTTTTCAAGCATGGTAAGCAAAGAAGCCAGATCCTCTATACTTGCATTGCATTCTTGATTTATATAAATTTTTTCAATATTTTATATTCTTTTCAGTATTTTGAATGCGTTTTGTTTCTAGCATATGGGCCTTAATCTCTCTTGATTATTTTTTAGAGTTTTTTCCCCCCTGGCACTTGGATAAACTGGCTGTGGAAAGCTTTTCTGTAGGTGATTCAGGGTAACAGATCATGACATGGGTGTTGTGTTAGTGAATAAATGTATCAGTCTGTCAAAATTCGCAGGTCTTCAACAATTGAAGAGCCAAAGTACTTGCTCCTTCCACAGTGATAGAAGATGATGGTGAGCTGTGAGCAACATGGCTTGTTCCTGAAAACAGCAGTAAGTGGATTTTGCAAGACTGATACGTATGAGGTTTTCCACATAGTCATTATGAAATTATATGTAAAATAAATCTCGGAACCAGATTTTTTAAAATGTAACAGCCATTTCAGATAAACCTGCCTAGTAAGTTTGTCAGGTATCAAGGCCTGTGACATTAGAAGTTTAGAAGCAAGCTGAAGAAGTCTGAGTACCTTACAACTTCAAGAAAAGGATTTAGTAAAAATCTGTCCCATGTTATTTTTCTGTATTCAAGATTTAATGAAAAAAACAATTGTTTCCATTCTTTTATTTATTTTTCTCTAGGCTACACCTCTCCCTGATTTTTTTTAAACTGTGTTCATCAGATTTTACCAAAGGTAGTATCTGAGGAACCAAATGAATTTAAAATGGGTCCATAAATTATCCCTTCTATCATAAAGGATTAGTAAGCTATTCCTGCAAGGAGCTACTGATGGGAACAGATGTATATTAAAACCTTGTACAGTAAAACGTTGCCCTACATTTTAGCTTGTGCATGATGAGCAAAGTGGTGAGATCAGGTTTTATTGACCACTTACTTGGTTGTGAGCTCCTAGTGTTTTACAGTTGGTGAGATGTAAGCAGTTTTAGAGAAAACTGTCTTTGCATTCTGATACAACTTTTTTAAGCATTTTAAATTTTGACTCTTGAACAGATGATTGTTAAAATGTGGTTTAGAATTCACACAGGTTTTGATTTTAGTGGGTAAAATGGTCAGGGAAGATTTCTGTTTATGAGTATCTCCTGGTAAAGTGTCTCTATGGTGCTTTGTCATGGAAACTTCCTTACAAATCAGTAGTGAATCCTGTGTGTTTGAGTCATCATCCTCCCCAGAACTGATCACAAACAGAAAAAAACTGTGTGTGTGAAGCAACCTTTTACCTTTTGTTCTGAAACAAGTACTTGGGAGTGACAGAAATACTGGCTATTGACACTGTTCTTTCTGTTCAGGCAGTTATTGTTGTTGTGCTAGACTTTCATGTTATTAGTTTATGAAAAATGCAAGTAGTAAAAACTTTGTGGCTTCAAGTATACAGTAGATGTGAGTTAACAATCGCTCAGGATAAACCAACATGTCAAAGTATTAATAGATTCCTAGTACTGGGGTGTGTCTGTGTGTGTCAGTGTGTCAGTGTTCAATGATTACTTTGAAAAAAGACAGTTTGATTGCGTTAATAATAATAACAATGATTACTTTGTTACTGTTTTCTTGCAGATAGCGCATACTTTAGGGATGGATATTACTAGCTGGTTATTTATGGACAAATACCATATAATTAAATAAAACTGAGTCATTTAACATTTTTTTCATATCGAAGATTCCAGGAAAAAGCTAATAAAGATTTTTAATAATTAAATCAGCTACTCTTAATACATTTTAGATTTACTATGGTAGCTTTTATTTGCTATTAAAAAACCCCAACAACTTAATTGAGGTACCCCATGCTGCATTTTTTAAATTTGTAATTCCTGTACTTGACAATGAATCTTTTGATCTGTTTTTGCCCTTGTAAGAATACAGAATTTGCTGTCAGTTTTACTAGCAAAAAGAAACATTCTGCAAGGGTTAAAAGATTATTTTCATACTTTTTTCTGTCATACTAGGTTTGTTTCTCTGAACTAGGGTTTCTGAGGATTTTTACTACCTTAGCGTTCTGTAATCTCATAGAAGGAGCATAAGCAGCACGTAGCCCACTTCTTGTGGACAGACAGGCAAGGCAAAGGACACGGATTGGTAGTGTGAGCCCCTCTTCACCAGGATATCCCTGCGTGCTGGTATGAACCCCAGACATTCAAGATTCGGTACTGGTGAAAGACTAAACCAAACAGGTTTTTAATAACCGTGACCTCTGCTGTATGATGTCCTTTAACCTGGGACCAAGGAAAATCTTCATTCTTAGTCCTGAAGAAGGCACGTATTGAAGATCATGTTATTGGTGCATGTAAGCCATTATCTTAACTGTCTTACTGAGCTGGTTCATGCTGTTGACTTGTTGAAATGTGAAATGTAGTTACTATTGACTTTGTAAATACCTGCCAGAGAAGAAATATAATTATTTTAAATCATTGTAAATAGAGATGTATAAAACTTGACACACTCTGCAATGCAGAAAAAAATTATATATATATATATATATAAAAATATATAAAGATGTTAAATAAATATTGTGCTGTTTCTGAACAGAAATGATTACGCTGCGAATTGCTGTTTTTTTTTAAAAATGTGGTTTGCAGTAGTGGGGGTGGTACGGGCCGTGAGCGGAGCTGTCCCAGGAGACGCGGAGGTTGGAAGGGAGCTGTGCCCGGGGCCGCGGGCAGCGCTGTGCCCGGGGCCGCGGGCAGCGCTGTGCCCGGGGCCGCGGGCAGCGCTGTGCCCGGGGCCGCGGGCAGCGCTGTGCCCGGGGCCGCGGGCAGCGCTGTGCCCGGGGCCGCGGGCAGCGCTGTGCCCGGGGCCGCGGGCAGCGCTGTGCCCGGGGCCGCGGGCAGCGCTGTGCCCGGGGCCGCGGGCAGCGCTGTGCCCGGGGCTGTCCCTCGCCCCGGCACCCCGGGCATGCGCCCCGGGGCCGCGCCTCCCTGGCGGCGGAAGTCCCGCCCTGGGCCGGGAGCGGGCCGCGGGTTGGCCTCGGGACGGGTCCCGCACGGCGCGGCCGCCGCTCTCGGGGCGGGCGGGGCGGAGCGCTGGCTCCACGCGAGCGCGGATCCGCCTCCTGCTGCCGCTGCCGGCGGCGCGGGGAGCGGTCGGGACCCCGGTTCTGGCCCCGGTCCCGCCGGAGCGGCGCCGTGAGGGGTGGGGTGAGGTGAGGCGAGGCGGGGCCGCCATGAGCCGCAGCGAGGGGTCGGGCGGCGGCCGCCGCCGCGTCCTGCAGGTGAAGTTCGTGCCCGACGAGGAGGTCCTGAAGCACATCGCCGACGACACAGGTACAGCCGGCCCCGGGCAGCGGCCAGCCCGGCACCGCTCCCAGGGCGCGGGGAGGGGGCTCTGAGCAGCCGCCGCGGCCCCCGGGAAAGGGGCTCTACAGCACCCAGGTCGGGCCGCAGCAGGACGAGGCCTCCGGGGTCGAACGACCGCCCCCTCCGCGGTTGGTCCCTGTCCAGCCCGGCACAGGACGGGCTGCGGGCGGGGCGGAGCGAGGCTCCGCGTGGTGGGTGCTGTAGGGGAGTTTCGCTGCAGTTTTGACTACTTTTAAGGTTTGGAACCTTTGTGGAGATGCTTCAAACTTGCCAGTACAAGGCACAGAGCATCCGAATCAGACACTGCCGGCCCTACTTTGAGCAGAAGGTCAGACACACGGTCTCCAGAGGGGTCGCAGCCTAAATTCTCCCACGCGTGTTCTGACAGCCTACAGGCAAGGTATTGTCCACTTGCTCCCTTCCACCATGAAGGACAGGGCATGGCAAGTACCGTCCCCTTTGCATGCAGTGCTGTAATGTGCGAGTCACTGTCATTTTGCCCAAATGATGGAAGCTGGTGTGTGCTGAAATGAGTGTCTTGTCCTTAGGAACTGCAGCATTTGTGGAGAACGAGGGACTAATGGTTGTAGGGTCAGCTGCTGACCAGGTCTTCTTTTAGCAGGACATCTTAGCGTTGTATTTGTTATAACAGCAACTTGGTCTCTGAGTTGGGTGGCTGCATACTACTGCAGTAGAAATCATGAAATAGCAGAGGTTAAAGCTTTTATTGCAATCCTAGGTATCAAAGTACGGAAGGACAAGCCTCAGCCGAGTATCAGTTTGAAGAGATTTGTGAAGAAACTTGAGAATATTTCAGATGATGAAGCTCAGGAGATCCTAGAAGAGAAGAACTATGTTGCTACTCTTGGAATATGTACCCAAGGTATTAGCAGGAGAAAATGTAACACATCTGTGACTTAAGGAGATTCTTGCAGTGTCAGGGTTGTACAATGCCAGTGAAATTGCTTTTGAGGGCTGAACCAGCTCTGGCTGTGGTTGTGGTAACAGGCAGAGGAGAGGATTATTATTCTAGGATTTTATTATGATATTTATTTTATAACACCTGCAGTATAAAGAGAACCAAATAGCGAAATATTGCATTCCATATTTCTTGGGTTGGGAATATATCAGTGCTTTTAAAATAGCTGCAGGTAACATTTCTTTTCGCAGATCCAATGGGAAATGGCACAAGTGTAAGTGGTGGTGAAGTTTACTCATTTCAGACTCCCAAACGCTCCAGTAAAATGGCAGAGCTGGGTATGTTTTGCTCTTTTTTCTTTCATTCTTGCTCCGTCTATGGTCTTTTTTTGAGTATTCTTATTTAAGTGATTTGTCACTTCTTTTTATGCAAAAGATATAATTGCATATAATTGCAGTATTTCAGTACCTTTTATCGGTCTTTGAATCAGTCTTCATCAGAAACAAAAGCACAGGGCTAGGACAAAGCAACGACATGATGGGGGTAAGAAATACAGATGATAAACACATAAGAAAATGTAGAAGTTTCTTAATGCTGGGAAAAAGTCTGCATGTAAGTGCCAAAGGATGGTAGGGTTTTTATTTGTGTAATTTAGAAGGATGTGAGAATATCCTCACTACGTAGCAGAGAATCAAACAAAGGCTACATTAGCTTTGTGTGTCAGAGGATTTCTACTCAAAGTGTCTGAGTGTGCTTGCTGGGCTAACTGGACTCTAAGTTCACAGTCCTGCAGAAAGTTGCAGTTCTGGAGAGGGTGGACTCTTTTGGTTCAAATAAGATGCTTGAGGCCTGTTGTCACCATTTCTTCTCACTTGAGTATGTCCAACACTGTCTGAATTTCATTAGCATTTAGCTGTCACAGCTACTGATACATCTTACAAAGGATAATCCGAAGGAGAGGGTTTTGGTGCCTCTTAGCTTCTACTGTGTCTTGGGAAGTTGTGTCTTTCTTATCTTACACCTCCTTCTGCAGCAGAGTAGGTTTCACTGGTGCTCTCTCCTGGAGCCAAGTCAGTTTGAAAACGGGAAGTCATACAATGCTGGGCTGTTAGTCACAGTGTTGTTCCATACAATAGGCTGTTGGTCCTGCAATGGTAGGGACTGTTTGCAGGTTATGGGGACCTTTCATATTCAGATCAGTCCTTTGGCTTCAGCTTGTGCTGATAAGTAGTACAAAGAGGTAAATAGTTCCTCCTGGGCAACTGATGTGTTTGTTATACCTGATGCTTTACTATGTCCAACTGAGCAGTTTTAAAGGGCTAAGTGAGCCTGGCCAAACATCTCTCTGATTCAGACGTGATCTCCCAGGCAGCAAAATGAGCTCTGCCATTGCCTCAGCCATACTTGTAAAATTAATTAACTGACGAGTTCAGTCTTTGAAAATCTTTGCCGAGGATTACATTCACCATTAGGGTTAGAAAAAAAATGGAAGTATCTGGTGCACTTCCTGCAATAGCTAAGGAATTAATACTTAGAGAGCATTTCCAGTATATGGCTCCATGCCTGACTACTCAGATCTGGAAGTTTTGTACCTGACATGTGAAACTTCTTCCTTTTCCCCTCTTTCCTACAGCCTCTGAATTAGCCCACACACCAGAACAGAGTGTGGCACCTGATCACTCCAAGGGCCCTGGGAAGACAGCAAAGACACCTCAAAGTAGCAGTAAGTCCTATGATGGCTTCAGCAACTGAAGCTGAGTGAATGGCAGTTATGTTTCTATTGGGTTGGTGGAATGAATGCTTGAGTGCCAGTTTCTGTCATGCCTGAGTGTTCTAGTCAGCTTAACACCATAGGCTGAACTGTTTGGTATGCATGGCCTCTGCTTCACCTGAGTGTCAGATTTCTTCTGCCCTGCTGCTCTAGAGGAAACAGGAGCTTCTTTCTCATCTACTGCTGTGACATTTAAGGACTTCCTCTGCATTTAACAGAAATACTTGCACTTGAGAGAGTTATGAGTTGGGTTTATGCGTTAAGCAGCAACTAGGTAGGAGTGTGGGGGTGTTCATGTGTAAATTCACACTTTATTATATAATATTTAAGCACCCAGTGCTGCAGGGAGAAATACAGGTGGGAGAAATCAGTGCAGGTCAGCACTGGCAAGAGCATGTGCCTTTGTGCTCAGAAGTGGAGTCTGATGTGCTCAGGGAGAAAACATTACCTCATTTTTCTGCCTCTTCCCTCCTCCCAATGGCCTCCCAAAGCTGTGACCAGAATTAAAAGCTGCCTTCTGTGGTAATAACATTGACTGTTGTGTGAGTCGACACAGGCAGGCAGCTGGAACAACCACAGACTCTTGGCTGGAATGCAAAGAGTAAATTTACTTCCATTACCTCACTAACCACAGGTTCCCTGAGGCAACACCTGGGCAGAGGCGCACAAGTGGAGGTGGTGTAGGCACCAAGTGGAGATTCAGGCACTGTTTAGTCCAGTGCTAGAGAATCACCTGAAAACCTGCTGTTCAAACTGGTTTATCAGTGGCTTCTCACATGTGTATAGTTTACCACCGTGCTGTGATTTTCACTGTGTTTTGATCCTCTCTGTACCAAGACAGGGAGCTTGAGCCTCCTCATTCACTCTCCCATTAGGGTGTCTCCAGGTCTAGCAAGCACCTGTGTTATCTAGACACAGATGCTCTACTTCTCAAAGCATACAGAGAGCCAACAGCAATATACATGGTATATGTGTTTTTCTACATTGCTACTTGAGTCTTTGCTATCCCCAGCTGCAGGGTCACTTGAGCATATTTGTAAATCTCTGCCAGTCTTCTACTTTTAACCCATTCCTCCCAACAATTGTCTTTGTTCTCTCCTTGCCTACCTGTGAGGAGGTAGCGTCAGGGAGCTGATATTCTGGTGCAGCATACTTTTGAATAGTGAATGCCTGGTTTTCTGCTGGATCACCTTGCGCCGCTGTTGAAAATATGCAGTACTCTGTACAATGCTGTTTCTTGTTTTTCAGAACATTCAAGTTCAAACAAAGAGCAGCTGAGGGTGAGTGATGACTTCAGCTTGGTTGGATTTTGGTTGGATTTTTTTTTCCCCCTACTTTTAAAACTTGAGGTGGCCAGTCGTACAGTTCTGGAAAGGAAAGACCTTGAAAAGCCTAATCCAGCCACACAGGAGTAACTGAAATGAGAACCAGAGCTGCCATTAATGACGACTATGGGGTTTGGAGTCAGTGGGCAAATAGTGGGTTTGACAGCTTAATTACCATGGGTGGAAACTATTTCCTTGCATCACACAAGTGAGGATGCTCGACTATCCCTTAATACACAGTTAAACTCATAGCTTTCCAGTTTCTCACTAAAGGAAGAAAAAACCTTAATTGTAAGGAGTGCTGTTAGAACAGGAGTTCAAGAACTGTGGTGCTGTTCAGTTTCTTACTTTAGCATTGGTTTATAAATTGGGATAACGGGGGGATGTAAGTTGATGTTGTGTTTTGTGATGTTACAGAGAGATACTGTCCAGAACTGCCAGTTGTGGTTATAGAGTGGAACAGTTGGCTTTCTAAAATGGTATAGCATCATACACAACTTTTCTGGAATAAGGTTCCAGGATGAGATATGCCTGAAAAAGAGATGCTGTTTTGGGATGCCGTATTCACTCCCTGATGATTTCACATCCACTTTGTCAGGATCAACAAAAGTGTTTCCTAAGTGTTGCAGACTTGATCCAGTGTCCAAGTCAGGCATGCGCTTTACACATATGTAAGGAAAATGTACCACTACAATGTGATGAGCGCAGGCAGCTTGGGTTCCTTGTGCTGTACTTCTGGGTTTAGTATGCTGAGTGGTCTTCTGTCATTAGGGTAGTTGTTTTCATAGAGGGACTTCCAAAGGACTTTCAGTAGACAGCATGGTGTGGAAGATGACTGCTGTGGGGACCAAAGCATTTTCAGTTTGTCATTGCTTCAATTTGACTCTTCCTGAGGGACCAAGATTGGCATCTTGGTTGGAGATTTCACAATTTTGTACCCTCCATCTCAAGACATGAGTTGAAAGAACTAAGCCCCTTTTGGAACCTGATCCTGCCTCCCTCGGAATGGCAAAACAAGAACTCTCCATACTTACTGCCTCTGCTTTCCTAGTTTCATGTGGGCTGAAATACTTTGGAAATGTAACCTGATTCTACTCTTTGCTTGGCAGAGGGCTGTTTAGAGGAGAGCTATGCTTCTTCTTCTAATGTATGTTTTTTCTTTGCTGTTGCAGAGTAAAAAGAAAGAATTTGTGTCAACCACACCTTACAGGCTCAGAAAGAGGCTAGCAGGTAAGGATCAGCCTTTGCAGTTAGCTCCCACAGTCAGTGAGGCTGTGCTCAGGAGAGAGTGTTTTTCCTGGTGAGCTTCTGCCTGTAGTAGCAGTGTGACTGAAGTAATCTGCTTCATCCTGCAGAGAGTGTAGAAATGTCCTTATGTTGACCTTTTCCCTACAACTGATAGTTACTAAGGTAAGGGATGGAAAGGTTAGAAGCACCAAGTTGCCAAACTTCAGTAACATGATCAAAAGAGACAAAACTTCCAGTTATCTAACCTGTGCTGGCACTTAAATGTGGCATAATTGCTTGAACCAGGTCATAAAACTTTTTGATGATGGCTGGGACATCCATGGTAAAGTATTCCAATAGTTATTCCAACAACTGGTTGGCTATACATGCTCAGAATGAATGCATAGGAGAGTTTAGTACACGGTGTTTCATCTTCTGTTTCTTTTGTGTTGAGAGACCAAGACTGAGCCAGATTTGTCTGCGCTCTTCAATCAACACTGCTAACAGAGATATTGTACAAAACCTTTTTGCAGTGTGACTTAAAAGATACTCAGCTTGCATGATTGGCATTTGGGAAAACTTATGCAGAGATTCTAAGAGAAATAGGGAATTCCACTGTCCATTTTTATGGTAGGATTATGTTTCTTAGTTGGTGTCAAGGAGCAAGCTTTACTTAACAATACTTTGTGATGCTAGAACTGGGAAAGAAATGACCATGTGTGTTTGCAGTTCTGTTAAGCATTGATTTTACCTTTCTGTAAAAAATATTGAGGATTCATATGCTTGAAAAACTTCTCGAGAATGTGTGTGAGATGGTGCAAAATGGATTACATATAAGAAGTCGTTCCTAGCTTTTAATCGTAAATTTATGCTTTAGCTCCAGATTCCTGTTTGGAAAGTGAGAGTGAATATTCTGCTTCCTGCTCAGAGGAGGAGGATGAAGAAGATCAGCAAGAAGTCAGCACTGTTTTATCAGGTCAAAAGACCCCAGCAAAAACTAAGGCTGCACCTACACCTCCTCCCAGAAACAGCCTAGCCAAAAAAAATAAGGAGGAAAAGATGGTGAGTGTGCAAAAATTCCAAGCTAGCAAACGCGAAGGGATGTGTAGTGACAGTAAGCTGTCAGTGACCACACCTGACTGTGGAGAAGGACTGCTGGACTCATTTCAAATCAAACCAGCTGGGTTGGCTTTTGCAGTACTTCTGAGCAATCCCTGTTGGACAGGCATCATGGGAGCCTGTGGGCTAATCCAGTCTGTATCCTTAGCAGCTTCAGAAGGAGAGGTTCTAAGATGTCCATGAAGCATGAGACCTTGTATTGATAAAGGATGAAGGAATTGATTCCTGTAGCACCAAAAGAAGCACACATTACTGTTCTGGCTTGGTGTTCAGCCTAATTATCTTATTTCCTTCCAGCATCAGGGATCCTCATACTGCCTTAGAATTAAGTGTTGTGTTCTCTCTCTCAGAATCTCTTTTCAGTCTCTATCTTCAGGAAGGAATCATCTGACTAGGTTGGCTTTGGCAGAATGCTACTATAAAAGCCATTTTTGCTAATATTTTCTGTCTTTCTCTTCATCCTTGTGCTATGTCTCATATCGGCCATCTTAGGGAGAGGCAGGAGGAGTGTGGCTGATCTTGCTGTCCTTTTTACAGAGCAACCTGATGGAAGAATACTTTGAAGCTCACAGTAGTTCCAAAGTGCTCACTTCAGACCGAACGCTGCAGAAGTTGCGGAAAAGAAGGTTGAATCAGGTACGTTCACAGTGAATAACACAACTCTTGGAGCTTTTGATTTCTTTGATAAAGATTTCCCTCTTCAAAATTTCCTGATGTTGCTATTTTCACTTTATTTCTGCTTGTTACATGCTCGGTGGTAACACTGGTTTAGATAGCATTTTAAGCAGTATGTTCCCTTCTGCTGCTCTGAGCAGGGACAGTGCCCAGTTGTTTGAATATGAGACAGTAGGGAAAATGCAGGGAGGAGAGGTTACCAGAAGAGGTTAAAATTTGCTTTTGAGGGAGGAAAAGAGGGAGAAGCACAATTGTAGAGACCTGTTTTAAAAATTATCACCAAAAGAGTGCTTTGTCAATGAAATAATATGGGGAATTACAAGCCGTCTTGACTATTTATGTGTAGAGGAAATAGAGAGCTCTTTTAATCTGAACACTACTAGGTCAAGCTACTTGCAGGACTGGGACAGCTCAAAATGTTGTCACCTAGTTTGTTAGATTTAGTTTGTTCCTTTCCAGTTTCTAGTAGACAGGAATCATCTAATTGTGATGACTGAATTACTTTATTTTTCTTACTTCCGTGAGACAGTTCAAAGCAAGGAGTGGTACCCTACATAGACAGGTACCCAAGGACAGGTGCCAGGGAAGTGTGTAGAATATTTGGAGTTCTTGTGTCCATGACTGCTTTTTGTGCCCATTTATGTTGTAAAAGATGGCATATATGCAGACTGCCTGATGCCTGCTGTTGTCTGGAATTGCTGCCCAGAGGAACAGCTGCCCAGAGAACTTGTATTCTTAACAAGTTCTTTTGTAACAGCTCTGGAAGGAAATCAAGGCTTTCAGTGTTAAATCTACTGCTTACTTCAAAATAATCGAAGGCTTAGGAGTTCTGTCTCTCAGTGCTTTGTTTGTCTGATACATTGCAGCTGCCTTTCCAGCCTAAACTGTCTTCTGTTGCCAGGGAGTGGAAAGCAAAGCTGTTAAAATGGAAGAGAAAGGGAGGTCAGGGTAGATTTGATGCTACTTATGCTGCCATGCTGATTAAACATGAGCATCACAGCATACCTTTAAAGCTGAATTATTCCTTTGGTTCTTGGTGCTTTTGAAATAATACTTTTTCTACATTTAGCTATCAGCTGCAAATTACTTTCTTCCTGCTTTATTTCTTTTTTAAGATGATGGGTTTTTTTGAGCATTCTCTTGTAGTGACAAACATCTGAACCTTTGCTGAGCATGTTGCTAAGCCTTTGCTCCCGTGAGCAGGGATGTGATATTGGCACCTTCCTGGTGCAGTGCTTGGGGCTGTGTAAGCTCTGAGTGTGCCTGTTATTCCTGTAGTGGTTTTCCCGTACTTGGCAGAAAGACAAAAAACACAGTGTGATATCTACTCTAGTCCTACTCTGGCTGTCATTTCACATAATAAGTTTACTTAATCTCTGTTTTGTGTCTCCAGTAGCAAAATTGTGCTTAGGGGGTCTTCATGGAAAAAAGAAACAACCACAAATTGAGTGCACTGACAATGAAAACTATTCTCCCTTGCTAGAAAGCATACTAGAGGGTGTTTTTAAGGACTCCAGATATGCCTTGTTTCTTCTCTGCTTTGAATGACTGTCATCTCTTTCTCAACGTAGGAAACACTGCGTGATCTTCTGACAAAAGCTCCCCTTGCCTATGCTGCTGAAATTAAAGAACTTAACCAGCAACATGAATCCTTGTTTTCCAAGTGGATGCTGCAATTACAGTAAGTATCCAATGAGAATCACTAAATAAGCCTAGTAAAAAGGCACTGCCAGTAAACTTACCCTTAGTCAACAATATCCTGTGGGTGAATTAAGGAGCGACTTCTTTTCTTATGATTGATTGCTTAAATTTAAAGGTAGGTGACATTAATGTAGTTCAGTGCTTCCTGCAGACCAAATCATATCTGACTAACTCCTTCAACTGAATGCCTGAAGTGCAATGACGTTGCATTCTACCTGGCTAGTTTGCCTGTGCCTCTCTAAACCAATCTAGAGGGCATTCACAAACAGGGAACATGAATAATGAGAAAACAGGGAAAGTGAATGATGAAAAAAGTGTCCTTTGTAAGGAATTGGTTTTGCTTACAGCAGCGAGCTGGTAGTGAGTAGCCCACCACCAATTTCTTCAGTCTGTGGCCATCTCCAGTGGTGTAGCAGTTAACTTTGAATGCCTGTAGTACCTAATTATCTGGGCACAAAGAAACCTTAATGCTTTTGGAAACATGGGAACTATAAATTTTATTTGGGTTTTTGTGTGTCTTCATGGTGAGGAGAAAAGAGTGAACATTCAGGAAAGCAAATGGAACTATAGAGAGCTGTGAGATTCTGAAGTGCCTTAGAGAAGGCAGACCACCAGCTCTGAAGTTAAGTGCTGAGGCTGGAGCCAGTACTGGTGAGGAGAAAGCCCCTTGGAAGCTTTGCAAGGGAGTGGAGTATAATGAAATCTGTGATCCATGGGGAGTGACAAAGTGTATGAAAAAGACATAAGCTGTGAAAATTGGAGAGTTGCAAGAGGAGGGGTTCTCCATGACTCAGCGATCTGGGCAGATGGTTAGAGGTGAATGTGGCAGGGCAGAAGGAACAAATCCTTAGATGGCACTGCAGGCAGTGACAGCTGTTGAACACCTTACCTTTGCCCAGTGCTTTTTGAGTAACCTGATAAACTTCTTTCTGGTCAAGATGATACTTTTCGTGCTTCTCAAAACTAAACAAAGCTTTGTGATTCCTGTGATGACCTACCCTTAAGAGTAAGGAAGCTCTTAAGATTCAAAAATACTCATTGGTCAAAAGGAACAACAAAAATCAAAGCATCCACAAACAATCAGAGAGTTTTATTAGTACATTACTCACATGGCATGAAAATTGGTATGTTAGTCCCTGACTTACTATACAGGCATATGGCAGTGAGTTCTGGATAAAGGAGTAGGGTAGAAGGGAAAAGAGAAATTAAAGAGGTTGATTAGAAAGGGAGATTAAAGAATTAAAGAAAAAAAGAGAGGAAAAGAAAAAGGAAAAGAGAGAGAAAAAGGGATCATCAACCTTTGCTCCAGGATCCATGTGGCTGATGGGATGCTGATCCTGGTCTCAGCCCCAACCCAGCTGAGGGGATGCCGATCCTGGTTTCAGCATTGATCCACCTGGTAAGCAACGATCCAGCTGCGTCGGTCCGGCTGATGACATGTCCGGGGTTTGAGGGCACTGCCTGGGCTTGGGGGGTACCTTTTCATGGGCAGGTTTGTCCCTTTCTATGCTAATTAGTTATGCACAGTCCGTTCTTTTAGGCCTTTCTGGAAGTGGGTCAAAGGGCTTCGGGGGTCTTTTGTAGTTCCAATCCCACCTTATAGTCCACATCCACTTCCTGCCAGCCATTCCTGCACTTGCACTGTACTGTGTTGTGGTTCAGAAAAGTGCTGCCCTGTCTCCACCTAGCCCCTTTTTTCCAGCCAAAACTTGTTCTTCCTCACGGTGTGTTAATACCAGTAATACTTGGTTATTATCAACAATTCTTGTCTGTTACTATTAACAGTCCTTGGTTGGCTTCACAGCCATCTGGTTATCAATGTTTGAGACATACACATTAGCCAGTTACCTTCTGGGAACTGAGACCTCAAAATGATTTCATTTCAGACCACTGCTTATAGGGTGGCAAGAGAGTGGGCTTCAGTCATATTAATTTTTTCATCCTGGCCGCAATTTGAGTCGGTAACCTTCTCTGAAGGTTCAGCAACTGAAATATTATTCCACTGGGGTTGTTATTCAGGCAAGAAAAATAAGTTTCCAAGGCTGCTTGTTAAAAAACCTGTGCTCATTAGACATCACTAGTTCCTGGGAACAGACAGGGTTTCTGATAAGTTAGAGAGGGGCTTAGTCCAGGTGCAATTTGCAAAGACCAAGGCCTAATGAGCATTTCTCAGATCATGCTCAGATCCTGAGAGAGGAGTGGATGTGACTAAAGCCAGTTTCTCTGGGATTCTGCAATTCCCTACCATATTCTCTTTGCGCTTTCCTGCCTCTTTTTCTGTGGAACAATTAGGATAAGAAATATGTATGAGAATAGAGTAATTTTGCTTTGAAATTGCACCTGTGGATCAGAGTGGAAAATCAGCATGAAGGCTTGCTTTTTTCCTTGTCGTTGCTGTGACCCCTGGTAAACATTTATTATAACCACTGGTGAGGAGATACATGTGAGTGCTGGTTACATTTGTAACCTGAAGTTTTAGATGTACTATCACGTTCTTAGTCAATACCATTTTCTTACATAGATGTTTTGCTGAATTTGTGAGCCTCTAGGCTGTTAAAAGGCTTCTTTTAGTAGAATGGCACATACCACATTTCAGATTCCTTGCAGCTCATCTTATTTATCAGCTGTCAGCTGAAGGTAAGCCTGGAGTTGACAAAATGTGAAAGTTTTTAGAGGCAAGATTGCAGTGGATCATTTTGCTTAATAAATGTATGAACCTAAAACCAGACTTGTACTTTTTTGATTCAGTGTATTTTGCTCACTTTTCTGCAGCTTGGGTTTCAATATCGTGCTGTATGGACTGGGCTCAAAGCGTGATTTGTTGGAGAAGTTTCGTACGTCTCTGCTCCAGGATTCTGTTCACCTTGTAGTTAATGGATACTTCCCCAGCATCACTGTGAGATCTGTAAGTGTGGGAAAAGCTTATGGCTTATGTAATCATCCTGTTTTACAGATACCTCTTAAGTCTCTCAGTGTAAAATATTAAGGAAGCCTGCTGCATCCTATAGCAGCAGGCTCTTGAATGAAGAGCAGTTCCTCTCTCTCTTAAAGAAATTATCCTGTGCATTTTCCAAGGAACTGCAGTAATTACTAGATACTTATCACTCTGAAGCCTTATTTTATGTCACTATTTTGAAAAGGGGTAGAATTTTTTTGTTAATGTTGACTATTTTGGGGATTTGATGGTAAAAATTGGATTACCTCCCACACGAGAGTCAAGGGCAGTTTCAGATTTTCTACACTTCAGTGCCAGATCCCTTCATAAGGGACACCTGTTTTCTTTTTCAGATTCTCAACTCCATCACAGAGGAGGTATTGGATCATATAGGAACCTTCCGCAGCCCCCTTGACCAACTTGAATTCATTACTAAAAGGTTTAAAGAAGGTAAAATGACTAATCTATACATTAAAATATTAGAGTTTACTTGCTGTTAGGAGGGCATTTCTTTCCTCATAGTTTTCATATGTGCAATCACAGTTTCTTAGTGTATTGTAACTGGTATACTTCCTTGCTTGTAATTTATGCAACATATATGAAAACATATGCACCAGAAATACGTGTGCACGATCCCAAGCTGTTACCTCAGTCAGTGTTTTACAGCAGGACAGCAGTGTCAAACAAGCAGGTTAGAATTGGTTTCAAAAGGAAAATTAAACAGGTATTCCCACATGGAATGCTTGCTTGAAATACTTTTGAACATCTCTTTTACTGCTTTTATATACATATTATATACATTGCCATGGAATCTTATTTGTGCACGGCATTGGTTTTTCAGTGTTTATATTTTGTTTTGCATCATTACCCATCATGTCTGGTGGGACTAAGTGAAAAGACTGGTGAACAGCAGTATGCACCTTGATGTACATAAATCAAGTACACTACAGCTGATCTGACTGGAAATCTGAGGAACCTTTGGTTTTCATTGGCAGACAAGTATGTATTCATTTGCACAAAAACTGGTTGTAGTTCCAGAATTGTTTCTGGACAGAGGAAACAGCTGTTCCTAGGGATAAATACAGCAGCAAGAAACTATCCAGAAATTTTAGCATCTGCCATTTGCATTATCCAAGCTAGGTCTTTGTAACTTTCTTTCAGGACTCAGTGGGAAAAATTTCCAATGAAGTTAATGTGTTTTGGAGCCAACCCTTTATAGGAAATGCATTTTCATTATGTGAGGAGGAGCTTAAAGATCTTAGTCACGTAACTCAAAAGCAGCTGAACAAACTGTGCTTAGGCTTCCATTCTAAAATATATTTTAATGATCTTGAGTTGCAAAGAAATGCATAGCTAAAAGGGCAATTCACAGTAAACCTGTGACCAAGTGGAAAGTGGATTATAACAGAAAAGCTTAAACTGAAAAAAACAACTGTAGCTGTGATGACAACTGTGATACAGTGAATTGAGAAAAATCCTTTTAGGTGCTCAGAAAAACCAAGTATGGGATCAAAGTAAGCCGTAAAAGGAAAGTGATTTGATATTGGAGTGATGTATATGGAGCCTGATGGAGTAGACTTGTCCTGTGCTGCACTGGGAATGGGAAGCCAGCTTGTGTGCAGTTTCTTTGATTGGTTCTCTGCTGTTTTTTCTGACTTTGCAGATTCATCTTTAGAGCTCTATGTCCTCATCCATAACCTGGACAGCCAGATGTTAAGAGGAGAAAGAAGTCAGCAGATCCTTGCACAGCTGTCATCTCTGCCCAGTGTTTACCTCATTGCCTCTATTGATCACATCAATGCTCCTCTCAGTGAGTTCCCTGATCTAGCAAAGAGAAGAATCTGCATTCTGCTTTGGGGCTGCTGTTTCATAACCTCGTGTATTACTGTTGATTTGTAGAACAGTTCTTTTGATGTGTGTATAATCCCCATGGGGACTATGGTGGTACTGAACCAAAACTGTATAAAGATACTGACAAGTAATACTGATCATAATATACAAATAGATCCCTAGCTTCTGGCACCCTTTGATTTTAGGGACTTACTGAATTAGAAATTGGATGTTATGTCTGTCATTGCAACTTAACAATTTTGTTTATCAGGCAGTGTTGGGGGCAGAACAGAAGCTTCAGACAAAGTTGATTAGAGAAGCCCTCCCACTGAGCCATGAGGTGTAGATGGACCCCCCCTGCTTTCTAAACTCGTCCTCAGAGAGGAGTCTAGTTGTGGCTGGACCCAATCTTAGTGCCAGACTTAGTAGATAGTTTATGTCTAAAGGATTATATTAGGTGTAATTGAACTTTGTCTCACAGGATTAAGGATGGCAAACCAAATACATAAATAAATGTGGTTTTTTTAAATTAAGATGATGACTAGACTAAAAGATCTTAATCAGAATTATTTAGTACAGAGTATAGGTGGCTATACTAGTACAGTGCACTATTTTTGAAGGAATATTGAAGCACTTATATTAAAGCTAGCAAAAACAATTATTAAGTAGAGATTGATGTTACTTACCCATACCAACAACTGTGGGCAAATCTCTTTAGTTCAGCCTTGAGAAGTAACTTCGAGGAGCATCCCCACTCAAGGAAGGAATCTCCACACACTCTGAGAAGGGTATTGTTCAAGCTGGTTTACCCGCACTCTGGGCAGAGCATCCAGCTGCAGCTGGTTGCACACTGTTGACTCTGGAAGGATTTACAGTCTATCTATGAAACTGGTATGGAAAAGGGATGCATGCAAATGTTTTGTTGAAGAGAAATTGTCTTGCTGGAACAGCAAGTATCTGGGTCTCTGTACTGTGAATTTCACAAGCATGCATAGTTTCCTCAGTCCTACAGTAGAACTATGTACATTTTAATATTGCTTATTTAACACCTTAGAAAAGATAAATCTCCCAATTTTGTCTGCTTGCTCTTTTCTCTCTGTCTAGTGTGGGATCAGGCAAAGCTGAGTCTCTATAACTGGCTTTGGTATGAAACAACCACATTTAGTCCTTACGTGGAAGAAACATCTTATGAGAATTCGCTTTTAGTACAGCAGTCTGGATCTTTGGCTTTGAGCTCCCTCACGCATGTCCTGCGCAGTCTCACTCCCAATGCCAGGTAAGACACTCTTACACTTCGTAGTAGCACTTGCTGAGGACACAGTCCTTACAATCCATTTCTCTGACAACAGTGTTGAAGATGAAGATAGCAGGACCTGGGTTCCAGTTGAGTGGTTACTTTAAATAAAGAGCATTTGGATAGCAAACCTTGTCCAGTGATAGGATTCACAACTAGGTCTTTGTGCAAAAGGGCACAAAGGTGGGGGTTTTGGGTTGTTTCTCAATTACTATTTTTATTTTGATTTTCTCCTTTCCTCCTTTCAATTAGGGGGATATTCAGATTGCTTGCTCAGTACCAGCTGGAGAAAAAGGACAACCCATCTTACCCAGGTAAGTACCCACCTTTGCTCATCTGTTTGGGGTGTTGCCATTCACAGCAGCCCTGGCTTTTGGTATGCAGGTTACATCTCCAGCAACAGAAGTGCTACAGCGGTCGGCTCAGTGTCTTTCTAAGTGGCACTGTGTCTGACTGACAGGAAATCAATAGACTGGCTGGTTCTGATGGATCTGCTCTCACTGTTGTCTGCTTTGATTCTTAGACATGACTGAGACCATTCATGGGGGGCTGTGGAGTTAAAAAAAATTAAAATGAAGTCTATGAATTTGCATAACTTGCACCTAAAGGACCAGGGAAAGATAGATGATTTTTTTCCCATGCTGCTCCTGTCTAGGTGGCTTCTGATGTATCCCTGCTATACATGTGGAATATTCTGTCACCATCTGTAATAGGTGCTGCAGTGGATATGAATAACTTTTTAATGGTAAAGAAAGTAAGATAGAGTTGGAAATTAGAGAGATTAACCATGTTGGAAAGTGCATTTAAAGTGCTATTAAAATTCCTTTAGGCAACAGTGTGACTGGAATGTTAATTCAGTGGTTTTCCATTAATTACTAAAATATTAGCTTGGATGTGTACTTGAAAGAGGTGATGTTACTGTAGGCACTGTGGTCTGAGCCAAAGCAAGGCTTTCAGGCAGAGAAAGTATGTGGCATTAGACCTGGAATATTCTGACAATCTTACCACTTTCCATTTCTTGTTCTTGACTTTTTCTGTCTCCAGGGCTGTCTTTCCAAGACTTTTACCAGCAGTGTCGGGAGGCTTTCCTTGTGAACAGTGACCTGACACTCAGGGCACAGCTGACAGAATTCAGGGACCACAAGCTCATCCGGACCAAGCGGGTGAGTTGAGGGAAGAATATAATTCTGGATTTTACTTTAAATCACTTTAATATAATAATAATAAAAAAATAATAAAACCACTTTAAATAAAAAAGATGCTTAATTGCTACTAAGTGAGGCTGTATTATTTTAAACACCTAGGAACTAGCAAGGGGCTGAAATTCTGTAATTGCAGCTCTTTCCATGCCTCCAATTTGTCAACACCCTTTACATGCTGTAAAAATGCAGCGTGCTTTGGTTACTCAGCAACCTACATGTCTCTTCTTCCTGAAGACTGTGAGAAATAATGGACTGTGGAGCCTGCCAGTCTGCTGCCAATAGTTAGCTCTATTTTCACAAGAAAAGAATGCAGACTCATCCTAATAATGAGGCAATATAGCAGTACTAGATATGGTGAGCTGTGTAGTGTCAGACTAGCACAACACACAAGAAGATTTATCCTATACTGACTTTTCTCAGTATTTGTGCATTTCCAGCATTGCTCTAGTGAAATATTTCTGGTTTTTAGTAAAGTAGTCCTTCAGAATGCTGGCCAGCTCTCGTCCAGACTGCAGATAAATGCTAGCATTGCAGTGCTGTCTGGTGGCTTGCCTTGTCCTTTACACTGCTGTTAACAAAACGTGTATGTCTGTCTGTTCTCAGGGAGCTGATGGTGTGGAATACTTATTAATTCCTGTGGATGACAGTACCTTGACCGACTTCTTAGAGAATCAGGATGAAGATGCGTAATGTCTCTGTGTTCTCAAAAGCATCTATGGCAAATGCTCTCAAGGGCTGCTGGAGAGGGGCCTATACTCAGATCTCTCTTCTTCCAACCCCACGGCTGCTGGACTGAAAAGTGTTAATTCTAATGAGCCATGCTCATTGTTCAGGTGGTTTGGAATGATGACTTCTGTAAGCACAGCATCTCTTGTGCTGTAGTTGGATTTGTCTGCTTTGTCTCTTAGCTCAGATAACGCCACCTTCATATCTGTGCAGCCACTCTTACAGCCAGAAAAGCAAACTCAGTAAGACTGTGCCTTCTGCTCTCTACCTCACCAGACATGAGGGTTTGATTGGAGCAATGTACTTGGGAAGCGCAAGTCACAAGATGGTCACGGCTTTAGTTTGTACTCGTGGTGCAACTTTTGTCAACTGAGTGCTTTCCAGTACTCCTTTACCATTTAGACAAAGCTAGCTTCCAGTGTATGAAGAAGCCAAGATTTAAAATGCTAGGAGACCTACCTTGATTGCATGAGGAAAGGAGAATACTAGTGGGTTTGGGATGCTGTGGGTAACTTAGTAAATTCTGGCAATAAAACTGAAGGACTTGCCCCAGACCTACATCCTTTTATAAGAAGATTTAGATGATCTAAATTGTGATAGACTCAAGTCATTACCTGCTATTTTGCAAGGTGCAATCCAGAAATATGAAAAGGCTGTGAAGCTTTTTTGTTTATTTTTTTAAAGCTTGATTGTATATTTGTATTTTTTACATCAGGAGTGTCCGTTGATCCTGAAGGAGGCCTTAAATGCCACTTATAAGCTCTCCCTTTTTTTAAGCCCTTAGGAGGTTGGGAGACCACTGAAGTTGGACATCTTCACTTTTTTTTTCTCAGTTATGTGAGAGGAAGCTCTATACTTCCATCAACTGTATTCTGCCAGCCAGACACTTCAGGGATTCTGTATGTTTAACATTTGGTAGCCCTGTTACAGCTCAGTGTTGTAATAGTTTAGACTATCAAATAAAGTACCTTATTAATTTTCATTAGCTTGTCTTGTCTTCCACAATCTTTTTATGATATAGGAAGATAGAGATCCTTGTGGCAATTGTGCAAAAGCCTCATCTTCATTACTATGTCAAATATCTGAGCAAATCCTCATACAGCGGGCAGAAGATTTCAAACTACTTAGTAAAAATACTTTACATTGTTTCTTATAAGGTATCAAAATTAAGAATGGTTTCCCTGCCTTTTAATACCACTATATAGCTTTTGAAGAGAACCAGAACATCCCATGGAGTAATAGTTACCTCATCTGCCCCTCACTTACAGGAGCAACAGAGAGGTACAGCCAGACTTTTGTTTGTATTAGAAAAATCAGGGCATCTGCTTATCCCACTACCAACTTGATTCTTCAAACCAATCCTAGAGTATCATGGTTATCAAATATATCTAATAAGAGCAAGAAGTAACAGTAGATTTATTCAAGTGCAGCCCAGTAAGTGAGTAAACAAAACAAGTATTTATTTTTCTGACATGACAAATTATACCCCAAACTTTGAGGGACTGTACAATACAATCATTCTGTACTGAACCAATTGAAAACACCTCCATTAAGTTTGCAGTTGGACAGGTCTGTGCAAGATACCATGATTGAATGAATTCTCTCTCTCCTATGGTTTTTCCCCTATGCCACCTGGAGAGGATCTCTGTCTTTCTCAGACACAATGATGCTGATTTTGTTCTGTAGGTGGGTCGCTAGCACATCACGCAGCTCTGACAAGAAGCCTCGCTCAGTGTTACTGTGCTCACACAGAATAACACTTATCCCATTGGCAACTGCATCCAGAACGTCATGGTGGGACATCTCTCCTGCCATTTTGAGAAAGAAATGTTATGTAGATCACTAATAACACAGTTGAGGTAACCAGGTCTTTGCAGATTTTGCAGACTACATTATATTCCATTTTCTATAAGGGAATTCTGTAGGAAATGGAGGGAGTATCTTGTGTCTTACCAAAGGAGAAACACACTGAAAGCTGCAACACATTGTCATCAACACTGATTCTGTGTTGAAATAATGCATGTATAACAATGTTTTAATTCAAATAACTTCCACTGTGCCACACAGCCTCTGATCCACGTTATCTCTGCTTAAAAGTATTCTTCTATCATTCCAATAACTAACCGATTGTTTCTCAATTATAAATAACAGGTAACTCTTTCTGGCCAAATCTTTTAACAATCAGTTAACTCTTTTATTTTTTTTCCTGGCTTGTTGTTTGTTTGTTTGTTTGTTTCTAGTGACTGTTTTTGTAAAGATAATGAAACAGCAACATAATCTTTTACCTGTGAGGTAGATGTCAGCTTCTGTTCCCTTCAGGACACTGCTCCCAGAACCAGCACACAGAGCAGCTTTCTTCACTGGCGATTCTGCAGGACACAAGGTGCCACAGTTAAACTTTGTTCAGCCCTAATGTCTGTACTGATTGTTTCACTATAAGTACCTTGATTTTATAGTCAATGTAAGTTTGTTGCAGTTGGAGACACATCTGTCAGTTTGAAGTGTCATGGGCCTGTAACATCTCATATAATACAGCACAATCCTCTGTGATAGGTAGATTTTTTTTTTCTTCAAGGGGTAGGAAAGTTTTCAGAACACTACAGCACAGAGGCTGGCTGATGGCTGGTTTTCTCCTAGTGAGGTGTTATTTAGTTAGGTTTCTGAACCGTTTAATAGGCTGCTACTCCTTCCAGGACTTCCATGTTCCACCATCGTTAGATTCCCAATTAATGATGCCATTAAGGCAGCATTTTCCCTCTGAGATATACTAGTTGCTAATTAAAACTTAGTAATTATACTAAGTATAAATTATGAAACAGAATGTCTTGTATTTGATTTGGGCTGTTCCTTCTTCACTGTGTCAACCAGCATAAAACAGAACTTCCCACTAAAAGTACAGATGAGATTCTTTCTTGTGATTGTACTGTGTAAATTCTAAGATGCTGTTTCCGAGCATTGCTTCATAGTACTTGGAAGTAAACCTGTTTAAGACAGAGCAGTATTTCCCACTCTCACACACACACTTATGCTCCTTATCTTCCTGGAATACCAGTTCCAAGGGACAGCCTTACTTGCAGGCCTGTTTACCTAGTGTCCTGCCCATTCCCACGGCTATGCGGATGTGAGGCAATTTTAGGTGGCTTTTGATACGCTCGATTATGTCTGACAAGGAGACTGGCTCACTCAGTGTGCACAGACGTCCCATTCCAGTGTGGGGAAGAAGAGGCTGAAAAGAAATTAAAATTACTGTGAGAAAGCTGACTCCAGAAGCTTGCATTGCTTTCCATCCTGTACAAAGGTGAGTATATCGGGCATTCAGGAATGTCTCTGAACTTTACAAAAATATGTGTGATGACCTCAAATGTAACATTCCAATCACAACAGCTATTGGAACTGATTTAAGAATTAGCACAGGCCACAAATATTTTCATTGCTTTGGAAACCATGTGTGGCTTCAAATCCCCACAAGCCAGTATTTCGGTGCACTGATGGGGTAGCACTGGCAACCTGTGATGCTACTGACTGCTGCATTATTGTGTTTAGGGCACTCAGCTCACACAAGTAATACATTCAAAGGAAGTAATTCATGATTTTGTTACCTTTTGTAGCAAGAGAATCTCCGTCTTGTGATAAAGAAGGCTGTTCTGGGACAATAATGCCACCACCTCCAACAGTGCTTTCTGAGAGCAGTTCAAAGTGACTCGTGTTTGCTCCTCACCTTCAACCCTGAGGAAAGATATGCTTGGTGCTTGCTAAGAACTAGATCAAATTTCAGCATTGTAATTATAAAACAAAGCTATTCTGCCTCAGTGGCTGTTTTACCACTGAGAAAGGAAAAAAGAAGGTATTGGAATAGCCTAGCCTAGTTCACTCTCTTGGAAAAAACAGATATGGGAATTTAACTCATCTGACCTCATCAAATTTCCTGTTAATACTCCTCTTTACCACCTCTAATCTATGTAATGCCAGATTTGAGTAGCAGTTACCATTTAGCATGATATAGATTGATCAGAAAGGGACAATTATTCCTTAAGTTTCTAGGTCTCTGCTGAAAAATACAGCAGCAGTGCACAGAGGAACAAAGTGGTTATAATAGTAAAGTACAATTACAGCGACTTATTGTTTCAAACAGAAAGAGTACAACACTAGAGAGCAGAGGAGATACCTGGCTGGGAAAGTAGTGAGACAAGAGATCTCTTGGATGTCTTTGATTTTGGACAGCACTACATCCAGATGCTCAGTGTCTGTGCAGAATTCTACCCGGTGAGTGCCCTCAGCTGGACAGCTTGGTGCAGTTGATGGATGCAGAGGGACTGAAGTACAGGCACCTGAGAAAACAGTACAAGACTGCTGTTTTATAAAGCTGGATAAGTATCCTAATACTGATTTAGCACATATCCTAAAGAGATACAACAAAAAGATGCAAATTTTGCACTCAAATCCATTTTCCCTGACCAGAAGTGAGGACTTTTTGTCCTGTTGTTTCCATTAGGCAGAGTTTACTTTAAGTCCAAAAAAGTTGATAGATATGTATTATGTCATTTTTAGCGCTATCAATTTTATCCTAAGAGTTGTACAAAACTAAAAATAGTTTCTGGTTTGTATGACAGACTGGAAAAGACCCAGCTGTTGTAACCAGGTAGCTTAAGTCCTTTGCAAACAATGAGATCTTGTACTTTATAAATTAAAGATGGTGATTTAAAGTCGGTAGTCTAAGCTTTGCAACCACAACGGACAATAAATACGCTCCACCAGTTCCGGCTACATCCAATAGCAGTCATCCAACATAGTCATGCATCTGGAAATGTCCTCTAGTGTTTGTATCTGGTATACATCACCAAGATAAATTTCCTAAAATATGTTTAAGGTTCTTAGTACTAGAAAAATATCGTGGGGGAAAAAAAGAAAGAACGATGAAGTCCTGTAAAAGCTGGAAGAAAGGAAAATGAGGAAAGGTCACCACGTAAAACAGCATATACCAGTGAATAATTTTAACCTTTCTTGGTTTGTTTTTAACAGCATCTCACCGAGTCCCTTTGTCAGCCAGTTATTAACTCCGTGAGGTATGGCATCGTACGCTGTATGTGGAGAGTAAATCCCGATTCTGTGCTCCAGGGCTCGGACCACCAGCCGTTCCTTCCAGGTCTTCCACGTTACTCGCTTGAGCGGCGTGAATACAGGAGGGTGGTAAGAAAGAATGAGGTCTGCCTTCTTTTGCACCGCCTCTTCCATCACCTCCTCAGTGAGATCGTTAGTAAGGAAAAGGGTGTTCACAGTATGGGGAGGACTTGGTTCCACCAGCAACCCCACATTGTCCCAGCTTTCCGCCAGAGAGAGGGGTGCGAAGTCATTCAGGGCAGAAACGAGCTCCCTGAGGTCCATGAGGGCGCGGGCGGGCAGGCGGCCCAAAGCACGGATGCGGTGGAGAGGCCGGCGAAGCAGCGCCGTGCCAGGCAGCAGCATGCGACGACCTGAACGAGGTGGGGGGGGAAAAAGGCCGGAACGAGCCTGGGTAACCCACTGGCCGGAACAGCAGCGGAGAGCGCTCGGGCTGCGGATGCTGCCCCGCGGCCGCGTCAGCGCGGCCCTGCACCCAACGCGCGGGGCTGGAGGGTCATCCCCCTCCCCGCGGACACCGACCCGCACAGCCCGGCCGCGGAGCCGTCCCTGCCTCGGCGGAGGGCAGCGGGTGACACCGCAACCACCTCACGCAGGGAAGGGCCGGCGCTGCGGGGCGGGACCTGCGCTGGCCCCGCCGCTTCCGCCGCGCTCCGGGCGCTGGGGCGGCCCCTCCGCAGCGCCGGGCCGGGTGAGCGCCGGGCCGAGGCGGGAGGCGAGCCGCTGCTTCCAGACGATCCGTCTGGATCCAGCCCCGGCAGGTTCAAGCATGCTCGCCCGTGGGCGGGGAGGGCCGGTGGAGGAGCTGGGTGGCGGCACCTCGGGTGGGCAGGGAAGGAGCCACAGCTCCGGGCTGTCGTGGGTGAGGGGGAGCCGAGGGCCGGGGGGTCGCGGTGGGGACGCCGGAGCCGGCTGGTGGCGGCTTCCCCGGGCTCCGCGGGGTTCACCGGGGAGGGCGGGGGTAGAGGAGAAATCGGCGCGTAAATCTCCTGATTACTACACAGATGCGATTCTATTACCGCCATTCTAAACGCTTTATTTTAAAATATTGCTAAGATTAAAAAAGTCTGGTCCTGTGCTTGGATGCAGGTACCTGGCCGTTGCAGGTGCTTACAGCTGTCAGGAGCTGGCTCCAAATCACATTTCCACTAGGTACTGGCATGGGGCTTTTATCTGGTAATTTCTGCCATTTACTATTCTGCCAACTGTCATAATATTCATAATATCTGGAAAAACTGATTGCTTAGTATAAACTTTCATCCTAGGAAAGGGTGTTTTGCACCTTCACCCCTTTTCTCTAAGCTATCTTTTTGTACTGATTTCTGCTTCTTTATATGGTGTGTAGTTGCTTAATGCAAGTAAAACTTATCCACAGTCACTTGAATGGCACTGTAGAACTGTGTGATGTAAAAGCATATAACCACGCAAATATTTACAAATCAAAAAGAAATGGGGGTTGGCGGGAAAAAAAACAACTGATTTCCTATGTTTTCTTTGCAGGAAATTGCTGTATAGAAAGCTGCCTCAGCTTTTTGATAAGCAGACATGGTGAGAACAAAACCACTTTTTATATATTTTCATTCTTTCTGAAATGGTCACCTCATGGAAAGTGAATAGCTGCTCTGCATCTCAAAGGATTACACATATTACTCTGATGCTGTGAAGAATTTGTAATGAAAAGTTTAGGTTTTCATTTCAGACTTATAAGAATATATTGTGAAAAGGAAAACAGGTCCATTTACATCAGTCTAAAATATGATTAAACTTTTACTTCAAAGATCCTAAAATTTAATCCTACTTTGGTATATATTTGATAATCTAGTTTGGTTTCTTTTACCACAGAAGCATTATTTGAGTTGCAAGCCCTGCTTTGGTGTATGTAAACTTATATACTTGCAGACTTTTAAAAGTTTAGCAAATCAGGAAATAGAGATGAGTGTACATATCTTAAACTGTACATACACCTTTTATAGCACCTTCATGGACACTGTGGCAGCTGTCTCCTCTCCTTTACCTGTATCCTTTTGGAGTAGTATGCCAGTATCAACATGATGCTGATTTTGGTTATTTTGACTTGCACTTATCCCCAGTGTAATTGTGTTAGCATAGTTTAGCACTTTTCATGGGAGCACTATGATATATTTGGCCTACAAAGATATATGTGCTTAGGTGACTGGGTAACTGCAGTTTTAAATTTTATAAAGCTAATTTGTAAATTCTTAAGAAAAGTATGTTATTTTGTACATTTGCTTGTTTGTGAAGGTAGATTATATACGCTGCCATTTCAAACTAGCTTTATTACCCAGAAGGCTGCAGGCAAGTAACACACATCAGTTGCTCCTCTGGTTAAAAACGAGTGAGGTATGTGCACCACGCTCTCACCCAGATAGATATAACCTTGGTTCTTCACCTTTACAATTGCAAATGAATAATGTATTTCTGCAGTGTAACACCACAAAACAGCTTCTGCATTACCATGGCAAACTTGATTTGTCCTGAACCTGAACGAAACTGAGAGCTTTCTGGTGATTTTACTGGAAATGTGGAAGGTTTGTGACAGTAGCCTTGCTTATGGCCAAATATTGAAACAGTGGTTATATGCAGTGGGAACTTGCTTATGTTCTTTGTGGGACTGAGAAATAAAACTGAGTCTGTTAGTAGTTCATTGCTGATTTAATTATTTTCTGCTTTTTGCTCAGGCTGTCACGCTGCATACTGATGTAGGAGATATTAAAATTGAACTATTCTGTGAGCGTACTCCAAAGACTTGTGAAGTAAGTCAAATAACAGGAGCAGGATTGCCTAGTGTTGAAACAAAGCAGTAGAAACAGTGAAGATTGTAGAGGGGGTAGAGTGGCTTTTGCAATTCATCTTTTCACATAATGGAATACTAACATTTTAAGCTGGTACAGTGTCTGTTCCACTCATGGAACTTGTGCACTGTGTCATGCTCCCTAGAGTTTTGATGGCTGTTTCTCACTTGGTAAGGGTTAGCTAAGGAACTCTTCCCTCGAAGTTCCAGCATCTTCCAAAGTGTCCTCTGCCCCCAAGGGGAAATGTGGCACATAGCATGGGATTCCCAAATTTCCATGGGTTTGCTCACACTCTCACAGGCTTGATTTTAGTTTAAAAGAGTGAGACTCTCAGTTTGTCAGAGGCCCCAGGTTCTCCTTTCTGCAATAAACTGAAATTGAATTAATTTATTTTTTAATGAAAAAGCTGAGGCATAAAGTTATTGATTACAGAATTACACGTACAAAATAAAAATGTTGAATGGCAGTGATACTTTAGAGCATATCTCAGGCTTTTTGTTTGTTCCTCAAGTCAGACAACCTTACACTGTAACCTTTAAAATGGTTTGTACGTATGACAGTGTCAAAGGAGTTTATTAACTATGATTTGTTTGTAACTGTTCTGTGGCAATGCTCTGTGGAATTCACATGGTCACAATGCAAAGCAGGGGTAAAAGCATTGGTCTTGCCAATTCTGTCATTTTAGTAAGACAATACTATTTTTTCAGTTGTTTGTTAATATGGTTTGTTTGATTTCCATAGAATTTCCTGGCTCTTTGTGCTAGTAACTACTACAATGGATGCGTATTTCACCGAAATATAAAGGGCTTCATGGTTCAGACAGGGGATCCATTAGGTAAATTCTTCTGTCTGGGTCTCTCTATAGAAAAATGTACATAAAAATAAAATGTCAAGATATAAAATTCTAAGTATTAATATTAAACCCAAAATGTAAATAAATAAAAATAAAATATAAGAATTATTGCCTTGGTGATGGAGGTTTTAATGCTGAGATTAGTTCTCTTTGGTGGTCTTACAGAAGTGCAGTCATTACCCTGGTTTTAAATAATGACGCATTCTACAAACTTGAGTTTTTCCAGCTGTTTCCACTAAATAGGATGGATCTATTGACTTACCAGCTGTTGAATAGGGAGCAGTTGCTACTGTGCTTTATCTGGTTTCTGCTTGAAAGGCTACACCGCCTATAAAGCATTTGGGGAAAATGTCCCAGACAGTGTTAGCTGCTGGGGAGAAAATCTGATTCAGCTCTACGCCTGTCTGTACTCACACTGAATTTAGTTTGAGGATATGTCAGTGGATAGGTGTTCTTTATATAATGTTAAATCTCTGTGCAGTGTCAAGAAACAAGAACTTGATCCCTGCCTCAAACTAATTACAGCCTATCTAGGGTCTTTGTATTAAAATGTCATAACAGAACATAATTTCTGGATTTTTCAGTCTGAAAATCTGGTAATCTCTACTGTGGTGCTTCTTTGTCAGGCACTGGGAAAGGAGGTAACAGCATCTGGGGCAAGAAGTTTGAAGATGAATTCAGTGAATACCTAAAGGTATTTCTGTGCTCTCAATATGCAGTTATGTTTTCATATGAATTTTCTTTACAAGCTAGAGAACAATCAGCATTGTGTTGTACTGTATGAAACACCTCTTTTGTAATTGTAAAACAAATAAAGGATGGAAAGCTTAGTATTATTAAAATAGGAACAGGCATTTCTGTTCTTGGCAAGTTAGGTTTGAGGGTTTTCATCACTGAAAACAAAATTACAAAGAATTTGTTACAGTGTTTTCATGCACTAAAGGGAAAGTAATTTTTCATTCTAAGAGCAGTTTTAAAGAGCTAATTATGAATTGGGATAGAATATATTAGCAACCAAGATTTGTTCTTAATAATGGTATTGAGGCAGAGTTCTAGGTCACAGAGCACTTTGTAGAGGTTAGTCCTGCTCTCAGAGATGTGTATTCACGTTGAGGTTTCTCCCCTTGTTCAGCACAGTGTCCGTGGGGTAGTTTCAATGGCAAACAATGGGCCGAACACCAATGGATCGCAGTTCTTCATCACTTACGGCAAACAGCCGCACCTGGACATGAAGTACACTGTGTTTGGAAAGTAAGGATCCAACTGCTCGCCTCTTTATCAGTGTGTGGGAAGGATCTGAGTATTTCAGGGCACATGCAGTGCAAATTCAGAAGCTTCTGGTTATAGGGATGTGTGTATGTAAATGTATGCTCTTGCACTGTCACCAGAATTAGTTGCTCCAAAATGCTGTTACCTTTTTCTTAGTATTAGGGAATTCAGTGGAAATAGGCATATTAAAAATTACCTCAAGAATGTAGATTTTCTTTCTTTCTTTCCCTCCCCCACTAGTTATTCCAGCTTGGCTTTTCATCCTTTCCCAAATGGATGCAGCCTGATTTTAAGCCAACTCCAGAACATCTGGATATACAGTTGTAGGGTTTACTGAGAACCAAGAATCTGATTTGGGACTGGATCTGGGTATGAGTGTGGTACTGACTTGGTCATGCTTCTGTTTAGGTGGGACTTCTTGTTGGTCAGATAAAACTCATGGAACTTACAGTTAATAAAATCAACTGAGGTTGTTGCATCATTATTTTAAAATATACTTATGTTAATAAACATTACTGATAAATTATCATATTCTAAGCAAATATCTAAAATGTTTGAGTCTTTCAGATTGGCTTTTTCTATTTCAGAATCATGGTAATGTCTTTTGTTTATTGTTAAAGTTTCTAGCATACAAGTGAATCTGCTGAGAAAATGCAACCTTATTAAGTGCAGTTAAATATTCAAAAGAAACTGTGGAATGTGAAAATACTTATTTTCTACCATTTGTATTGTTTGTAGGCATCTAACTATAGGTGCTCCTTTCATTTCTGAGTTTGTTTAGAAGTGTGATTGACAGTAGGGGTTTTTAGATGTTTTTTTTAGAAAAGTAGAGACTGTACTACTGCCTCAGCTGCAGAACCATCAGCATATACAGTCAGTCCCTGCAGGCCCACAATCCACTGCAACGTGAATTCGAAGAGCTCATGAAAGTGACTGAGTGGAACAGCACAATGTGTTTTCTTCTAAGTCTGTTTCTGGGGAATAAACTGCCAAGATTTACCAGAACTAGTTGCTTAAACAAAAAACGTATGAGGTTTTGGCAGAAAAATCTCTCTTGCCGGTTCTTCAGCCTGAGCAGGAAATCCATGCCATTAGATTTACAACAGTTGTTAATGATTCTGTCCAATCTTGTCTTTGAGTCAGAAGGTTGGTAATTATAATCTCAGATTTGAATATTGATTTTCCAGACGTAAGATTTCAATAATTCTGACTGAAGTTTGCTAGGGCCAGTGTCTTGCTGCTACCTAAGCCTGTACTGTGTTGGTCAGTCCTGCCTGTCAGGAAGTGCAGCCAGGAACTTCATACAGATGTGGTTGGTATAAAATATGATACTGTCAGGTCAGCAGGAATTATTAGTACTTTTTTTCAGAATCTATCAGGTATGCTTCATATTTCCTTTCAAAGTACATTATTTGCCACATACAATGTTTTGGCTGTCTTGTATCATTTGCTTGCAAAGTCCTTGCCCTATGATACTTAACTGTAAAGTGTTTTGAGATATCTCAATTGTGAAATTTAAATTATTATTAGGAGATTTCTAGCACTTCTGTTTTTCTTGCAGAGTTATTGATGGCTTGGAGACCCTGGATGAGCTGGAGAAGCTGCCTGTTAATGAGAAAACCTACCGACCTCTTAATGATGTTCGTATTAAAGATATTACAATCCATGCCAACCCTTTTGCTCTGTAGCCACAGAGGCCTCAACACATTCTTTAGAGACTGGTCAGACCAACTCCCAGATCATGGGGTTTAAGGAGCCATTAAAAAGGGTTACTTGAGCTGGATCAAGTAAGTTTGCTCACTGAATGCATAATTTTCAGGAGCTGTGACATTGTTTTGGAGTTGTCACAGAGAAATCTTGTGCTTCAGAAGCAGGGTTTTCCAGAGTATCAGCCAGGATTTTGATTTTTAAACGTTGCTTTTTATACTTGTAAAATAATAAAAAAAAAACTTTTAAAGTATTTTTGCAAATCTTTGAGTTTTGCCTTATCTTTCTTAGTGATTCTATATTAAAACAATGTTTTTTGCTATAATTTCATGCTACCAGTTTTCTGAAACTTTCCCACATAAATTCTAACCTTCATTACTCAGTTTTCTCAAAAGAGTAAAGTAAGATATGCAATTTTCTAGGTGAGAGCAGTGTCATAAATCGATGAAGTCTTTCTCTCCCAGAGGATTAAAGAACATACTTAGAGGAGTGCTTGCTCTTATACTGCTGTGTTGAAATGGCAACCTCTTCAACCTCCCAAAAAGGTAGATGGAAGACAATTTCTTCTGCTTCTGGCACAGTGCTATAGGTATGAAAGGTATTTCTGTTAATATGTATGAGAGAGCAAGTATTTTCTTTACATAGCCATTAATTGAAACAAGGCAAGATGGATTTAGTGTAACTGTTTTTCATCACTTTTTGTAGTGCACAAGCAGTCAGGGTGTGGTGGGTTGACTGTGGCTGGATGCCAGGTGCCCACCCAGCCGCTCTGTGACTTCCCTTCCCAGCTGGACAGAGCAGAGAGTAAAATGGAAAACAACTCGTGGGTTGGGATAAGGCAGTTTATTAAGGCAAAAGCAAAGCAGAAGCCTGCGTGCACAAAAGTGAAGCAAAAAATAACAAGGTTTATTCTCTACTTCCCATGAGCAGCGATGTCCAGCTGCTTCCAAGAAGCAGGGCAGGCAGCCACTGGAGACAATTAATACCCCCCCTCCCTTTTCCCTCCCAGGAAAAGGAAACAAACCCACTACATCCTTGCCTTAGCTTTTATATCTGAACTGATGTCATATGGTATGGAATATCCCTTTGGTCAGTTTGGGTCAGCTGGTCTACTTATGTTCTCTCCCAGAATCTCGCTCTCAACTGGTGAAGGAATGTTACAGTGCTGATGCTGTGCTCAGTGGTAGCCAAAACACCAGGGGTGTGTTATCAACACCCTTCTAGCTCCTAATGCAAAGCACAGCACTGTGAGGGCTGCTGTGGGGAAATGAACTCCAGCTCAGGCAGACCCAATACAAGGGGGTAAACAGCAAAGAGCAGTGTCAAAAAGGCTGTGGTCAGATGAGGTTGAGCAAGGAAGAGATAGCTGTTGTTTGGTCTTAGCTGAGAGCAATTGTTATTGGACTCAAATAAGAAAATCTGCAAGAAGGTACAGACGTTTCTAGATATTGACTGGTCAAGAGGAAAACTAGTACATGCATGTGTATGAGTGTGTATTTACGTATATTGCTGATCCTATGCTCAAAACAAAATAACTTGACTTAAGCAGGAAAAGAGCAATTTGTATACATCAAAAAAGATTTCACCTTGGGCATACTGGGAAAAGCAAAATGTTTTGCTCTTCTTTGTTGTAGCTATAAAATTAAATTTTAGCATCAATTTAATTTCATAAAGCTGAAAAAAATCAACTTTGCACAGAGGTACACTTTCAGATTCTGTAGAGGTGAGAGGGTTTATTTCTAGTTCTAACTGTGCATAAGAGACCTGGATAGGAAAGAGTACTCGCAGTTCCTGCATCCTACTCCTACCATTTTGGACTTCTTCCCCCAGTTCTCTTTAGGCTCAGTTAACATCACTTAGCAAAGCTCAGTCTCATATATATGCTTTGTAATCCTTGAGAGGCCCAGGCCAGCTCACTTGCAGTCTGCTTCAGACCACTATTTCTCATTTTGAGACTTTGCCTCTTAAAATAACGAGGAAAACTTACTTGCAAGAGAAAGGCAAAGGTGCAGGTTACTGAGGCGTTAATGAGCAGAGTTAATCAGTGCCCTCTCTCTGGGACAAAGTTTCTATATTCTTTATGGAGTGTTGCTTAAGCTCCCAGCCCTTGCTCCAGACTGTATATACTGTATATATATATACATATATATATGTATATGTACTGTGTATATACTGTAATACTTCAGTCAGTCAGGTAAAGGATTTAATTTTAGCTCCATGCTCTATCTCTTCTGTATAAACCTGTGGCAATAGCAAGTAGACAGAACCATGCAAGTCCATGTTTGACTGACACTTACTGCCATGCAGAAGGAAGGACATGTTGAGAAACTTCCTACATTGCAAAGGAGCCAATAATTTAAAATGCTGCCATCTAGCACCAAACTGGAAAAAAAATTTTTTTAGAGTTTTTAGATTTTATTTTTTTTAATCTAATGCTGTGTATTGAAAGAAGAGTGATCCTTTTGGGACAGAATTACATCCAAACTTTTCAGAATTGTATTGTGTCTGTTTTCCTATTTGTGGCTCTGAACCTCTCCCAGGTTTCCCAGGTTCTCCCTGAGAACTTGGAATTCAATGTGAAAAATAAGGGTGGGGTTGGTCTCAGCCACCTGTTGAAGAAAAGGCAAGACAGAGCAGGAAATAGCCCGGTGGTGGCAGTGTGTGGTTCTGTGGGTTGCTGGGTACAGCGTATGTGCAGTTCAGTTCTTGCACACAGTCCACTGATGTGTCCCCAGCTGTTCGACTTTTGTGACAGGTATAATCCTTTAGATAGCAGAAATGTTGCAGACAGTACTATTCTTACTGTGGGCTACTTGTGCTTTATAAACTCTGCTTCCTTCAGTCTGGTCCTTTATCACAAGCACTACAGCCACAAGATGAGTTCTGCTGAAATGTCTACTCATTTAAAGAAAATATAACTGTGATGGAGGGTCTCATCATGTATATTCTAGATTATCTCTGACCTTTGGTGCCATTAGAAAAGCAATAGGTAAAGTTGGTGCTAGTAGTAGGTCATGCTGGGAGCAGGACTCAGTCTAAGCTGGAGAGCAGTGAACAAGAAGAAAATAATGGTGCATTATTTTTGAACAGTGACAAATTTACATGTGTAATGTATGTATTTTAAGTTGATCACAGGGGCAGTTGGAGAAGTAAATGAACCTCCTTGCTCTTTGTATTTTTTTTTTTTAATTTACCGGATGTGGAAGTATTTCAGAAGGTTTAGTCCTTCTCAGAATAAAAAAAAAAAATAAATAAATTGGGTTTTAGGGAAGTGATGTGTATAGGCTGTTGTAGTGTTTCAGGACTGTTTTATCTGTAGGTGCTCTGTTTCCCCATAAATTAGATTACACTTGAGCTTATTATGGGTTTTTCAACGCCAAATTTCAGGCGCAGTGCTTGGTTCGCTCCGCTGAGGTGCCCGATCGATGGCTGAGGGGCTGAGAGCGCTGGGACTGCGCTGCCCTGTGTGCAGTGACAGCAGCAGGGGAAGCCAGGGCTAGTCTGATGTTCCCCTCCAAACTGGAAAACATGATTCAGAGCCAGTATGATACCACATGGCATAAGAAGGAAAAAAAAAAAAAAAAAAGGAGGATTCAACTCTTCGGGTAAGTTTTTTCTTATGCCAGTGATCTTTGTTAGTCATATGTGATCTGTTAAACCCCTGCTGATTTAAAGCTGACTGGGTACATGCATATGCTTTGACAACCACTAACAATGTGTAAAAAAAGTTAAGAGACGATTAACAGCTTTATCACCACGGGTGAAAAATGACTATTTCGCAACTCCGAGTCTCCCCCTCACGCGCCGGCCGCCATGTTCTCTCTGCGCTTTCTCCGGGCGGGGAGAAAATGGCCTCGGCCGCTCTGGCGGGGGGAGGCTGGAGCCCTTCCCCGTGCCCCGGCTCGGCCCGACCGCGGAGCCCCTGGAGCGGGGGTTCGGGGTCCGACCCCGCGCAGTCCCCCTGGCCGGCAACGGGAGCGGGAGCGGCCCCGCTCCGCCCTCCAGCCCTGCGGCGCCGCGGCGGAGCCCGGCGGGGGCGGCCTGAGGCGCGGCCCGAGGCGTGGCCTGGGCGCGGGAATCAGTTGACTCTTGGAAAGGGAAATAAAAGACGGATAGCGAATGAGTTCGCTTTTCCTCCGGGAGCTAAGTAGCTGGGAGATAACCGGGGGTTTATTGTCATTCTGACTTAGCATCAGGAGTTCTTCGAGAATCTATAGAAGCAGTTCCTATAAGTCTTCAAAAACCCAGCGGGCAGTAACTGTGTGCCCGTATTAAGTCCACAGAAGCCTTTCTTTCTCTTAGGGTGTGCAGCATTGGGAGCCTGAGCAGCTTTGCAGAAATCTTGAGTGTCTGAGCCACGATGCGTCTTTTAAAAAGTCTTTTTTTAAGGAGTAGGTTACTGGTTTATGTTCCCATCTCAGAAACAGTTAATTTGAAAAAGCTCTTGAATAAAAAACTAATGTAGAGGGAAGAGCAGAGGAAAAAAACACGGAAATTGGGGATTGAGGAAAAATGCAATCTTCATTGTACTGTAAATTTGATGATCAATGGCATTGAAAGTGGATCGTTTGTCTATGGGATGTAATTCAAAGAGTAAAATATCTTTGTTACAGCTGGGGGATTGCAGGCGAACTAATTGGCCTGACCAGGATAAAAGAAAAAGCCCACTTTGGAGAAGCTGCTATAATGCTGAGAAGGAAAAGGCCCACCGTTCAGAAGTGGACAGGAGAAAAAGTGCTGCAAACTTGATCTTTCTGAAACTCTGGACAGGTAAATAACTTTTGAACTTTTGATATTGGCAGACGTGTTTCAAGATTTTATTATTCTCATCAGGTGATCTGATAATGGATTAATTTCTGAGTTGGAGGTATTTCAGCTTAAAACAAAAAGCTGTCTTCATAGGGGCACTGGAATGATTTTAATTACGTTTACTGGATCATTTTTTTTGTAGTAGTAATTCAGAAACCAAATCTGTAAATGAGAGAGGCTGTCATCTAAAACACAATTTTGAAGGATGCAGTCACGAGTTCAAGCAAGGATGTGATGCTGGACATCAGAGTAGCCAGAGATCTGGTCTTAATGTGACATTTGGTAGCAAAAGGAAACACAAGACGTTATATTAGTTGTCATCCTCATCCTCCGCAGGTGATATGACCAATTTTAATTTAGCTTGTTGTTTTTTTGGGTTTTTTTGGGTTTTTTTACTTTTAAGAAGATAGGTTCTCATCTGGGCAGTAGTAATTGAGTGTGGGAGGTTGGAAAATTCTGTTGGTAATAGTTTATTCCTTTAGATCATATTAGTAGCTTATTCTTTTTTGCCAGGATTGTATTTCCTTCAGTGAAAATGTATAGTTTGTACATATGCTTGTGATATCACTGAACGTGGTCTTGCTATTTGTTCACTGACTATATTTGAGCAGATTAATGAAGAATAACCATCAATTGGAGTACTTGAAATACAGGCATCACTTTCGTGACTTCAAATCTTTTATTATGACAAGCATTTATTTAAGCCCTACTTGAAAATCCAAGGACAAGTTTCTAAACTTGATTTTGACTAAGTATCACTGAAATAGAGAGGTTGTAATGTCAGATTTACTTTTCTGAGTATCAGTGAGAAATGTGTAGAATTGGATATGAATGGTGTCCATCCACTAGGAGAGTGGTTTTTCTGATCTTTGTTTTATATTTAACTGTTAAAGCTGAAGATTGGAATTATAAGTTAAGATCTTCAGCCAAGACAGCACAAAGTAAATGTATATGGTATTTATGATTAAAAAAATAACTTCTTGCAAATACTCGTACAAGTGATTTAATCTTGATTGCTTAAGATGGGTATTTTAATTTGGCCACAAGGCTATTTTATATACATATATATATGTTTGTGTAAAAGATAATTATTAAATCTGTTTGGTTTAAGAAAAAAATAGGGGCCCTGAAATAATGAAGTAAAATTCAGTGAACCAGTCTTTTAAAACAACTGTAATTTTTTGTTGCCTTGCTACTCTGAGTTTCATCTGAAAATCTGTTCCTTGCCATGTTTTTCTCCTGTAACATTAGCTATGTGCCCTGTGAATTTCTGGGGACTGAATTTGAAATTGTTCCTGTCATCTGTTTGTGGCCTGGTGTGTATCTGAATGCCTGAGTATTTCCCTGCTGAATGAATTGTGTATTCCAACCTGAATTCACTCGGGTGGGCTGCATGGTTGTGGTGCCCTTTGGAAAGATCCAGGAGTGCAGAACATAATGCAGAGTCACCCGATCTGTCAGAGAGGAGCCTACTAAGTGCAAGTAGTGGTGGGTTGACCCTGTCTGGGTGCAGGTGGCCACCAAAGCCTTTCCATCAGTCCCCTCTGCAACCAGACTGGGGAGAGAAAATGTAACAAAAGGTTCTCGAATTGAGGGAGGACAGGGAGAGATCCCTCACCAGTTACCATCACTGGTGAAACAGACTCGACTTTGGGTTATCAACTGAATTTATTACCAGTCAAAATCAGAGCATGATAATGAGAAGTAAAATCTTAACAGCAACTTTCCCCCACCCCTTCCTCCTCCCTGGGCTCTGCCTCCTGCCAGGACCCTGCTCCAGCACAGGCTTCCCATGGAATCACAGCCTGATTTCAGGCATCTGTCCACTCTGGTGTGCATCTCCTCCATGGGCTGCAGGTGGAATCTCTGCACCCTTGTGGTCCTTCATGGGCTGCAGGGGCACAGCTGCCTCCCCACGGGCTCCGTCAGACATGGGGGAAGCTTCTGGCAGCTTCTCACAGAATCCACCCCTGTAGTCCCCCCAGCTACTAAAACCTGGCCACAGAAACCCAATGCAAAAAATTCTTTTAGCATAAGATGTGAGGAGCTTTGGAAGTCTTTTCTTTCCGTCCTTTTTTTTTGTTTAGGAGTGGGGATTGTTACTCTTTTTCTGTAAAACTTGAGTACATTACTTATTTTTTCCTTTTTGCCCCTTAAATATGCTTTGATGACAGTTGTCCAATAACAGCAACAATAACAATTGTAAACTGGGTAATTACAATTTAAAGAAGCACAGTCTAGAACAGCTTCAGTGGTAGTACTTAAATCTGGTTTTGTTTGATTCGTTTTTTTAATAGCTGAATAACTTCACAGGTTATGACTGAGAGTTCTTTCCTTTATAGATGAGATTGTTGCTGTTTTGGGTGAAGGTACTTCTGGAGTAGTGGAGTGCATCAATCACAAAGCGTAAGTCTTTCATTAAATACATGTAATTTTTCTTATCGATGCTGTCACAGTGGGGTTCATAAAGTGCTTGCTGATTGCATCAGGTTTTATCTTTACATCTTTGTAGGCTGTTAAGTGTTTCTTTATGGTTGCCACAGTTCCCGAACACTAATTATGTTACTACAACATACTGAAAGCAGCACTTAGACAGGAGAGTTGTGCAGGACTGGTGGCTGAGGCCTGTTAAGAGGATGAGGGCTGATGGAGGTAGGTGATCAGGACGCTGTGGGGTGAAGCTGCAGTCCCCCACACTGGGCAATCCTGGGCCCTGGACCACCCCAGGCCTGTGTAATGAGGAAGCTGGCTGGCACCATGTAGCTAACTTAAAGCTTAGCCTGTGGTGATGCAATGCTGGTTGGGTTCTGTCAGTGAGCCTGTTGCGAATCAGGAATGTATTTTGTGTTTTATGGCAGTTTTACTATGTGCAAGGTAGTAGGCAACAAGATTGTCTTTCTAGCCACTGTAGAAGGCACTTGAAACCTCAGTTAACATTTTTACTACTTAAAGACTGAAGAAGGCTGGTCGTTTTTGACTGACAGTTGTGTAAGGCTGTGAGATGTGGAAGTTCCTCTAGTATTAGCCCAGCGTACATCAATACAGTGGGGAAGTAGGTGGGACTTCTAACCTCTAAGAACAATACTGATATATATGGGATCAAGTATGTTTTCAGAATTTAAATATGAAATTTTAGTTGTATTTATGCATAGATGAACTTTGGTTATATTGTCAGCATGTAGTAAAAAAAAAACCTCAAACTTTTCTGGTAAGGTTGCCATTGTTATAAACAATGTATATCTGAATATTCTTAGTCACTGTTATAATCACTGTTATAATCACTGTTATAATCACTGTCCCTTCAGAAGAGGCAAACATGTATCTGTGAAAAGTCAAAAAGATGGTAGCTGCTCCGATGCAGCTTAGGAAGTCCTAGTACTGGAATATTTACAGGGGCTGGGTCCCAGCAGTACACTATGATTATACAAAGCCACCTTTTACTTTGTTTCAGCTTTGCGATTTCTGTGACCTCACTTTCTGTAACATGGGAAATACTTCTCAGTGCTAATACAACTGTTGCAAATCATGTGTTGTTCCTGCCTTTGTAGTCACTGTGCCCAGATGTTGGAATGGTTTGAGCACCACGGACACCATATGCATTGTTTCTGAGCTCATGGGACTCAGCACCTTTGACTTGCATTGAAGAGAATGCTCTCTGCCTTTTAAGCTGGATCACATTAGACAGATGGCATATCGGACCTGCAGATCTGTGAACTGTAAGGATGCTTCCTTTTTGCTTTATTTGTTATGTGAATAAAAATGTCTCTTGATTTCCTTTCAGAGATGAGACGTGTGGCAAAAAAAACCCTGGCAATGATGAAGCAAATGCTGCAGCCGTTGCTGTATCACATGATGAAAGAAAAGCTGGATTGCTACAGTTTAAATATTTTCAGATTAGGTTTAAGAGCAAACTTTTTAAAAAAAAGTTTAATAATCATGGAGTCATCCTTTTGCTGTATTTAACAAGCTGGCCACTCTTGTGGAATATTCCCAGATCAATTCCCAGGTTATGAGCAAACAACTGGTAAACTTCTACTGAAGGGACAACACAGAATTTTGAATAACAGACTATGTTCTGTTTGTCTAGGGAAACACAGGTGTTTCTGTGCTGGCCAGCTGGCTTGGGATGAACAGAGTCCTGCAGGCATATATATATCAACACTACTTATTACTTGGTTATTTTGTAAATACTTTATGTTATAAATGCTTTACTTAGTAGTATGACTTTTGGATACTTAAGTTCAATCCAGCTGCTGACATCGAACTTATTTAGTATATTGATGAACCTGGTTATGTTTTCTCATTAAATCGAACTTGTGGAACACTGGCACTTTTAACATATGGAAAAGAGCACCCTAACACAAGGAAGTATTATTTTAATTATGTTTTATTCAATGGTCCTTGAAATAGCAGAAGACCTGCTTTTTACCCTTTAGTGTCACTGTTGCTTTCTTTTTGGATAAGGAGCAGAGATATCCCTTGACATTAAGTGTAAGGATGGCCTTTATTTGCTTTAAAAAAAAAGTTACAAAGTAAGGAAGATCACTGTAGTATTGAACAGATTGCATTGTGATGACCAATTTTTTCATTATTTTATTAGGTGTACTCTGGTTACCAGTATTTCAGTTAATGCTCACTTAGCTTACAACAGTATAGACTTCACTCTTTGACCCAAGCTTTCTGAATTGAACTGTCCTGAGAATTTCCATTAGGAAGTAAAGTTTCAGGGAGCAGATAAGCAGTTTGATTTAGCATGTCAACTGCCAGCATAAAAGAATCTTGAAACTTCGAGGGGTGGAGTTTTGGCTGTCTTAGCTTCCAGCAGCCATGCATGTACACAGCAGCACAAAGAAGCTGCCCCCCTCCCCCCAGCCAGCAGCATAGCCCAGCTCGAGAAAGCTGTATATGGGACAGCACTGCTTGTACTTCCATGAGGGAAGGGGAAAGGCGCCCCCAGAACTGATGCTCAGCTGCAGGGGCGCCTGACAGCCCCTCAGGAACACAGGCCACCAGCTGTGACAGCCAGCAGGCTCAGAGGTGCCACTCTTCATGTCCTACAAAGTTAGCAGTCACTGCCACCACAACAGCTTCTCTCCAATAGCTTGCAGGAGTGGGGCACCCACCTCACCCTGCAGTTGGAATAGAGGATTGCTTTATGCTGGAAGTCTAGTAAAGGGATGACAAAGTACTTGGGGACATGGACAGCCACTGATGAAAGGGGCTATTTGGAGTAAGTGTTACAGACTGCAGTGCCACACAAGCCATGGTTGATTCACTTGGAGACTTCTTACAGTTTAATCTGCAAGCAGAACTGCCCCGTCTCATTCACCATATCACATCTACTCCAATACAGATAGAAATTCCAAGGGGTAAGGTGGATTTCACTGTGGAAGGCTTTAAATGACAGTATTACAGTAGAAAATACAGGAGGTAGAAGGTAACTGAAAGGACAGATGCAGGTTAGAGTCAAATCTATAACAGCTCCAGTAAGCTACTTGAACATGGTTTTAAAAACTAAATCCAGTATTTCAATAACTATAGAAAACAGTTAAAATAAATTGCCATGAGAGCCCTTATATCATGCTTGATACAGGGAGGTAGGATGTAAGAATCAGAAGGACACATGAGACATGACACTTATCTACAGCTCCTGTTTGCTTTACTGAGGACAGAGTTTCTCAGGTCAGTCACCTTCTTCAGCTTCAGACTCCGACTCTGCAACAGAGACACCTTGTCAGCAGCCTGCCCACAGGTCAGCCCCAGCCCCGAGCTCACTGCTGCCCTGCATCCTGCAGAAAAGCTGCTGTTGGATCCACATGGATTTCACAGGCAAGCTTTTCTAGCCAGTACGAGGGTAGGGGACACTCTTGTCTTAGAGAGGCAATTTAACATCCCCACCCTTGGCCACACAGTGTTATTGCACCAGGGTTCCCAAAATGAACAAGCTCCACTTGTGGGCTAAGCTGCTGCTCACCTTCTTCAGCATTCTTGAGCCATTCAACAAACTTTTTCATCTGCTCCAGAAAAACACTCTTTCCTTTAGCAAGATGTGCATCTTTGTACCACTTCAAGATGGGTTCTTCACTCAGAACTTCAGCTGTAAGATGTGCAAGAGCAGTGAGAACCCCCGACTGGCAGCCTTTGCTTCCCTCCCTAGAAGCATCACATGCTCCTTCTGTGGGTACAGCTGGACAGACCTGCTCTAGGAGAGGCTCCTCTTTTAAAATTCTTAGAGCTGTGCATTTTGGATTGGCTGCTGGGATTTTCCTGAGTACTGCATCTAGGAGCTGCACTTTTGCTCCCACTAACAGTCTGAGGTATTTCAGAGTTATTTGAGATGGCACACACTCTAAGGATTTCAGTTAAAAGCTAAGAACAGATACAAATTCTTTAAAGTCAAAAGCACACCACAGGAAGTGTTTAGCTGTTTTTAAAATGGTACGATATAATCTTCAGTTTAAAAAGTCTCCACAGCTGCACAGCATGTTTTTTAGTAACACCTTTTATCAGACATTAAAAAGAGAGCCTACAACACCCCAGAACATGGTGGTGGTCTCCATCTATGGCTGTTCACAATCAATCTTCCCTAAAGGACTTACTAGGACTGAAGCATTCTGCTTCAGAAGTTCCAAAACACCCAATCAACCAAAACAACCCCTCAAAACCCCCCCAAAACTCCAAAACTACAACCCCGCAGAAGTTACCTTTATAGAAGAGCACCACTATTTTCTGGAAGGCCTTCATGAAGTGAATGTTGTCATAACAATACTCCTGAATCTTCAACAGAAGAGTCAGCTCTGACTGACCTTGGGTGGTGAAGGCAGCAAGTAGAGGGCTGTATTGCTGTAACAAGAACAACAAATTGGCACACGCAGAACACTCCACGTGTACCGCCTGACTAGGCTGGTTTCACAGTCTCCATCAGCCACTGCTTATGAAATTTGCAACCACTGCCCCACCCCAGAGTGCTCCTGCAGCAGCCATGCTGGCTCTGCCCCAGGAACCTGGCCTGTAATACTCTGCACTACAAGAGAAAGAATTCCCCATCTAATGCTGTCTCTGCATTAGCAGGGTTGTTACAAGGCTTTAACACTTGAAAGGGAGCTCGAGACAGAAGGAAGCACAAGCCCTACCCAAGGGGTGCAGAAGTCCATAGTGAAGTTACAATACCTTCAAATGCTTAATGGCTTGCTCTGCTACCAGCTCCTCCTTTTTGTTCCATTCCACCGTGCTCATTACGCTTGACCAGATTATGGCTACCACAGTCTGTTCTGAGATGTTGTTTTTCTTCATCTCCTCCTTCACATACAAGATGATCTGCCAGTTAAGTAAGAGTCAGCACAAAGACCACATATGGCACTAAGCTAAATTAAAACTTCTGTTCTGAAGGTAACCCAGGTTTCAGAACCACACACAACCTCCTTCATCATACAGCAGAATTCAGGACATTAAAGAAAGGGTACAAAGCTAATGCCAAAATCCCCTGGTCCTAATTTTAATTCCTGGCGAGAGCTAAGTTCAGTATGAGAGACAGACACACACACAGAAAGCACCTCCACCTCATCTCCAGACAAATACTTACATCCTTGAAGGGATCTCCCCGCGACATCTGCTCCTGCAGTTCTTTCTGCAGCTCCTTCCGAGCTCCTATGGATTGCTGGTTCCGAACATACTCAGAAAGTTCTTTTAGTCCTGCTTCAGTGAAGTACTTAGAGAAGTGTTCAACACTTTGTTTGTTGGCTGGGAAGAGTTCCTGAAAACAAAGTTTATGACTTTTTTGTGAAAGAAATGTGTGTTGAGTACCTTGCTGGCAAATTCTATTTTACTAAACTGGCTTAAGCAGTAGGAGAGTAATTTCAGTGGTACTCACCATCAGTCTATTATCCATGTTTACTTTGCGAAGACTGACAGCCACTGCATTAATATCTTTCTCATTTATCCATGATTTGAACAGCTTGACTGCAAAAGCTGCAGAAACACCTGTGCAATAAGAATAGTACTGTTTTTAGTGACAGTACTAAAAACAAAAACCAAAGGGAATCATAAGGCCCGAGTTCAGGGCACCTGGTCTGTCAGACCCCTGCTCAGAGCAGCAGCAGCTGTGCTCCCAACAACCCTAGCACTGTCTGCAGAACCCCTCCCTGCCTGAGGATACTGCAGCCTCCAGCACACTGGACTTCTCTTACCATTCAGGGACATGAAGTGTTCCTATACTAAACTTGACTCTCCTTGCTACAATTTAGGAAGAAACCTAAAGATATGACACACCTTTTGCATGCTGAAAGGTCCCTCTCCAAAATACAATACTGCTTCGCTGGGTAACACTAGTGACGGCAGCCCCCAGTGTCATGCAGGCAAGTCCTACACACAAGCTTTCTGAAAAAACTCATTTTCTGAAGTCTTAGCAAGACCTTCCAGGTTGTGGGGCAGCACATTTACCTTTGCTAATCCTGTAGTTAATCTATCACCAGATGAAGCTAGAGAGCTGCAAGGAGTATTGCCTTTGTAATACCCACCTACTTGTCATGGTTCTGTCCCCCACCATCTTCCCCTGAAGGAGGAGTTGGGCAACACTTACCTTCTTTAACCAAGTTCTCATTGTAAAGACTGTTGAGAATCGATGCATTCAGTGTCCCATTGGCCAGCAGAATACCCGTCAGCATGGCCAGTTTGTTCCGCTCAGATTCTGAGAACCCTTTCAGGAACAGCAGCAACTGCAAGAGAAAGTAAGAAGAAGAGTTGCCCTAAAACTATCATCTCTCACTAAACTTTGGACACTCTGTGTTAAACATTTTTGTTTCAGTCAAACTGTTCAATTAGCAGAAACACTGGCAGTCTTCTCCACTAGTGACAGCAGTTTGCTGTTCTTTTATTAGAAACTTAGAAGTGTTGTATTTTAATAATCCACTTTATGCTGTAACTCTTCTACAGTGATTAACTAGCAAAATTTGAAGGTTTATTTGTCTGCTGATAAACACTGTGATGGTTTCACTCTAGGCCTTCTTGGAGACATGGAGTCCAATTCCCTTGGACTAGGGAATTGGATTTTAGGGCTCTCAAACCATGACAAACACCCACTCCGTACCTTTTTGACTTCATCCTCAAAGCCTTTCTCCAGGTACTTGTAACGCCTGATGAGCTTGTTAAAAACCTAAAAAGACAGATCATATTATTTTTTGCTCTAAACTATCATTCAATTACAATTTTAAAAAACCAAGTTCAGTAAAGTGGGTCTGAACTCTACAGAAAACTTTTAGAACACTGCTACTCTTACCACTTCTAGTATGCTTCTTAAAGCCACATATTATTCTTACCCAAACCTTCAACTACCCAAACACTTCATTTTTGACCACTAAACAGTTTTAAGTTAAATTGTACTCATTTCAGAACTAACCTGAGCAAATGCTTGCATGGTTTCTAGGTCTTCCTGTGCTGCAAATACACAGACGTTTGTGCGTGTCATGTCGTCTGCCAAGGTACCACCTGGGGCTGGAGGAGGATTTCAGCATTAGTAGTGTTACTGCCCAGGGAGAGTACTGAGTAGTCTCCACAGTAAGAACTCCAATTCCCAAAACATGCAACACATTGTCCTTTTGTGATGCTGAATGACCTGGCCACTGAAGATATCCCTACATTTCCATCTGTTCCACTGCTGCAGTGGAACTTTAAAATCAGTACCTCAGATCTGAATATTTAAATATTCTGGACCCCTACTGCTAAGTGGATTGGCAAAACATCTTGTTTACACGTGACTAAGTTAACATGGCCATGTGTCTCTTCTCTTAAAGGGAACCACTGAAACTGCTTAATCATAGCAAGTGTCTCTAGTGTCTGCAGCAATAGTGCTTTGTAAGTGCCTTTTACATGACACAGTAAGTCACAATAGGAGATTGAAACATGTAGAGATGCACGTTCAAAATTCAGTGCCCCAGAGATGAGTTTGAAACTTGGGGTTTTTTTAGGCTGCTTCACTAATGAAAGTGCATTCAGGTCACCAGCTTCACTGCCAGAACACCTCATCATGGATTTCTATGCCATCTTACATACAATGGAGATCCTTATGTTATTAGCCAGATACATGGCTTTAAAAACAGAGATGAGTATTAACAGTAATATTAAAAGGTGGTCAGGCAACAGGATGTCAGTTTTTATTCTGGCCTCATCTGACTGAAGATCAAAGTCAGTCTACTTAGCTATGTGTTACAGAGAGGGACTTGAGTAAAGGACCCCATATTACCAGTAACGCAGCAATGCCTTCTTCCCTTCCCTCTCAGCCTTATTCCTAGAAGAAACACTTCCTCATACAATATGTACTGGTTAAGACTCTTAAATGTAAACCCACATATCATAACAATTACAACCTGTTAGGTGAGCAGCTGTTCCTCTTTGCTCTTTACACACGTGTACATGAGTTTATAAGACTTTTCATCATCACATTTCACTTCCTCAGTTCCCTGTATTTTCTGCTGACTCAACCACCCTCTCATTTCTCACTCCCTGATGTCTGCTAGAGCTCATAACCCACTGTCAACAACAAATTATTTGTAATAGCATTTCTAAGAGCACTTCAGATTCTTCTGTAAACAAGTTTCCTTTCCAAAATAAGAGGGCAGGATGCACAAAGCACAGGATAATGTCAGAATCATTCAGGGCAACTCCACTGGTCTTGTGACCACAGAGCACACACCTGAAACAAGCATTCATCCACCTCACACCATCAGAAATGACCTACACCTGGTAAAAAAAAACCAAAAAACAAACCAACAAAAAACAACCAAACACACAATCAACCAACAAAAAATGCCAAACAATCCAATATCTTTTTTTAAGCCAAATTTGTACAATCTACACTTTGAAGAACGCAAACAGACTCAAGTAAAACTGCAGGAAGGTATACAGAGCATTTCTACAGTAATTGCTTAGTCACCAAGACGGTCATATAGTTTACCACAGATAACTTAAACCCTGTTCCACACACTGAATGGGCTCTTTAGCAGAGTTTTTACACTGAAAGAAAATTGAGCTTTTGCAGAGTCACGTGAATAAAGCTGACAGCAGCCAAATCAAAAGGACTTACCCAGCATTCCACCAGCCACCAGGATGTCAAAAAGTGTTTCTGCATAGCGGCGATAGTCAAGTTTTGCACCAGAAGCATCAAGAAACTTTGCTACTGCCTCCAAGTCAGTGCCAGTTTCACTTAAACCTTGAATAATACAGTCCTGGAACTGAGTAGGGTCAAACCTCTCTTTTTCATCTGTAAAGAGAAAGTGTTGAAATAAAATTTCTGTACACTGTTTTTTGGTTTTTGTTATTTCAGTCTTATTAAAAAAAACAAACAAACTAAACCAAATTTGCACTGACAAACTAGACAGCTGTATTAAGTAGCACAAATAGTGACTTAATAGCATAGCCTGAAATGAATTTCAGTGGCCAATACAGCAGTGAGGAGTCTTGCTGCTTTCACTCCCCTGTTCAGTCAAGGCTGGGAGAGAGGGTACCAAAAGCTAGAACATTGCTTAGTTACTTCTAATTGAATTCTTACCATATTTTCAGAACAGTTGTTCACAATGATCATTACTTGACTCTAATAAAGCTTACCTGACTTCTCAGTTTGATTCTTATACCCCCATTGACATGTTAGATCACTCTTTCCTCCAAAACAGGTGAGTTAGCTCATGCTGGAAGGCAATTCTTAATACATGTCCCTATTGTTTTGTACATTTGACTCCATTACTATGTTTCATTTCAGCTCTTTGGGCCTCTCACTGTTTTGGAAGAAATACTCTGACTGACAAGCTGAAGTTAGAGTCATTTGACAGTGTTCACTTTTCAGCTATGAAGACCATCCCCTCCTTTTAATATGGAATTAAATAAGTCTGAAGTAATTGCTGTTTCTCAAGTGCCTGGGGGAAATGTAGACATATGAGCTAACTTAATGGGCTATAACTGCATATCTATTTAGCATCCTTTGTTGTTGTTAAAGCAGAACACCTACTTCTTCATATCTGAGATACATCCACTGATCATTGCCTTGTTTTCACTACAGGTAGGGCGTAGTCAAAATGCAACAAATCCATCCATGTAACTAACAGAAAACCTTAAACAGAAGTAGTCTTTAATTTTGCTCATCTCTATTTGTCCTTAGATTATGCAAACCATGCGATGAGAAGCTTCCAAAGATACAGAACTCAGCTGTATATCTTATTTTGAGTGCTGTCTACAACAGCTTAGCCACTTCTGGTGGGTTAGCAACCTAGCTGGCATACTGGTGTCCTGGTGTCCATGTAAGTACCCACACACTGGTAACAGCTGGGTGGAAGTCTGGAAATACTGGATCAGTTATCTTCCAGGACAAATCCACAAAGCCCATTGTTCCAGCAGTTGCTTGAAAACAAACTGTGGTTAAATGTTTAAAAAGAGACTAAAAGCCAGGCCACTAGCATTTCCTCTGCTGGACAGACTAGATTGAACTCAAGAATTTCTCAAGGGGCTTTGACATTAAAACAGGTTCTGTAAATCAAAGCATACTTCTATACGTGCAGAATCCTTAAAGCTGCCTGTCTGAGCTGGAACACTGCTAGTAAAACAGTATTGAACAGGAACTCTAAGAGCTGCACCCACTTCCTCTATGGGTTTAAAAAAACCCCCACCAAAATACTAAGTTATTCATCGCACCTCTTCAGTCATTAACTCTTCATATGGAAGTAACTGTGCTCCTACAGAGACAGGCATTTGCACATCCCACACCTTGGGCTTTTTTTGGATGTTCGCTGGGGAGTGGGTCTGTTTGTGTGATTTTGTCGTGGGTTTTTTCTGTCAGTTTTTTTAAATTAGGTATTCTTATAACATTAAGGGGACAATGTAACTTTTATCCAGTGGCTAGGACTGAAATCCTTATTATGTTAGATGCTCCTTCGATGCATGTATCAACCTGCAAAAGCCTGTGCTGGAGCTCCCCTGTAATTCCGGGTTATCAGATACTTCTGCTTTCAGGCTAAACACACTTCACACGGTTCCAGAATGACCGTCTCCTAAGCCAAGCTTATCACAGTAAATTCGGCGACAACTCTTACTGCCAAATATGTTTGATTAGTGCAGAGAACGCTGCAGCACCCAGAGTCGGCCTCCAGACTCTGCATTTGGCATGCTCTCACTTAAGGGAGTTTTGAGAAGAGCATAAAGGCACTGGTTTGTTTGCGGACACAAACTGATGTTTTACCGACCGCACGGCGCCGGCAGCCGGTCCTGGCAGCGGGCACGGGGCAAGAACTCACCTCTCTTTCTGGTTTTAAAACGCTGGCCCGATAGTGTCGGCTTCTGCGGCTTTTGATTATTCATAAAAGACACCCTGCAAGGAAACAGAGACACCCCTCAGGGCACTGGCGAAGGGGCCGTGCCGCTCCTGGCCGCCGGCCCCGCGGCGCTGGGCGGTGCGGGCGGCGCCGGCTCCCGGCACGCACCGGGCTCCGGGCGGGGGCGGCGCGGGGCGGAGCCGGGCCCGCCGCGGGGCCTCTGCCCCCCGCCCCCGCCGCACGGAGCCCGCCGGGAGGGTCCCTGTCGCCGCCGCGCTCCCGGTGCCCGTGCGGGGGCGGACGGAGAGGGACCGATCCCCCCCCGCCTCCACCCGAGCGCAGCGCAGCGCGGCCCTCCCGGCCCGGGCTGCCCCAGCCGGCCCCGCCGGCCGCCCCCCGCCCGCGGCCGTGTGCTCACCGACTTTAAGGCAGAGAGAAAACGCCCGAGCGGCCCGGAGCGCAGACGGGCGAGAGCGGCGGCGAGGAGCGGCGGCAGCGGAGAGAGAGCTGTGCGAACGGAACCGACGCCAGAGGAAGAGGGAAGGGCCGCGCTCCGCCCCGCCCCGCCGGAGAGCATGGAGGGAAAAAGGGCGGGGATCGGTCCCGGCTCCCGCCCTGCCCTGGCCGTCCTCCGGCCGCAAGGGGGGACCCGCGGGGCTTGCGGGTCCGAGCCTGGTCCGGAGGGAGCGCCTCCTAGGAGAGTGTGGGCACACAAGGAGCGCCAGGGGAACACCGAGTCCTGCGGGGCACTGGGCATTAATGCCGGGTCTGCTGTGCTATTTTATCCTGGATTTGCTGTTACAGTTTTAATAATCGCCTCGTTCCTCCCATCCTGATGATAACATCGTCATATGAACACTTGACATATAGTAGTCTGTGCAGACAGGATTACCAGTTAAAAGCTGCTCACATCTGACACACAACAAAGTCCTTGAGTTCCAGAAGCACAGGCCTTCTCTACTGCCGTTAACACAGGGTCTTCCACTAGCAATCATGATAACAGGTCTCATTCTACCTTCAGGCTGTGGGGCAGTCTGTGTCCATTAGCAAACAGCATAAACAAACCCAGTGTGTTAGTAAAGGGCCTGTAAGTACTTTCTAAAAAACATGCTGCCAAACTTGCCGACCAACTGGAGACAAAACCAGCATACTGTCCGTGCTGGTGTAGGACAGGAGATGCAACTCAGTTCTTTGCTCCCCAAAAGGCCAAACCACTAAACTAACGTAGAGATCACAAGCTTCCTTCTAGACCTCACACAGCAGCAAATCTCCACCAGAAGTAAAGGATAATATTCCTGTGACTAAAGCTCTTGCAATGACCAGTTACCAGGAGTGGAAAGTGGGGTCATTCTTATTGTCAGTAGGAGCCAGATTTCACCTCATACCGTTTTTGTTACTACTGCTTTCTTGAAACGGTATTGGTTATAGATCCCAGTGTCATGAAATAGCAGGACAGCCTTACAAGTTTGCTTTTATTCAAGAAACATTTTTACAGGTTCCAGTTAACAGCCCGATGAAATCCCCAAAATACTACATTCAAAAATACCCTAAGGGAGTTTCAGAGGAAGGATTTTCACCTTAATATTTGCAAATATTTGTCCATTCATTTTAAACCCAAGACCCTGATTACTTTGGTACTCATTCTAAACTGAGAGGATTTGTCTGAATCACAATTAAGTAAAAAGCAAAGAAGATAAATCAGAAATTATTAAAATTGCATTTTACGGAAAGGAACAAAAAGACATAATAGTTCCTTGCTGTCAGCTTCCCGAAGTCTTTGATATTACAGAACTGCAAAGTCTATTACCAGTTGAGCTTTTCCCATTAGCTGTAGTTTCTCACCATTTACCAAGAGAAATGATCAGGAAAACTTCACCCACATAAGCTAGAAATTTCCTTATTACTTGCAATATTAATTTACATGTAAAGGAATAAAATCTTGTTGTATCTCTACAGATTTAAATTAAACATGACTTATTTGAGGGTGTGTGCAGGTTGCACTCTCTTCTATACTGGGTTAATTTAAGCCTCACCCTTAAAATAAATGAAAATAGTCTAAATTTCTGTCTATTTAATGAGGATCTGAACTAATGAAATACCCGTTAAGCATCTCCAGAGTTATTTCTTATGCTAGTGTTTTGGGTACACAATGACGTTGTTAAATGTGTTCTTACTGTAAATTTTATTGCTTTGAACTATTAAATATCAAAGTCGAATATTGAGAAGAGGAACAAGTGATGACGAGGCAGTGAGTGAATAGCAGTGATTATATTCCAGCTCTAGGAGAGGTCAAAGTTGATAGTGGTTCAAAGAGATCTGGTGGTAAGGAGCAGGCTTGAGGTAGGCTGCCAGGAAGCAAAGAAGCTTTACTGGTGTATTACTGTGGTTACTGTAGTGGTAATAATATATCAGTGTCTAGAAATATTTGGTAGTATGTACTTTCAGAATATCTCTTTTACTGAAATATTGATACATTGCCCATCACTAATTTGTACATTGTCTAATTCTGATCTTTGGGATTTTCATATGTTAGAAAAACAGAAAAAATAGATAACAACAGCTGTGACTCTCAAACTGGATGTAGAAGTGACAAAATGGTACTATTTGTGATCTGCTCTTCACTGCAGATATTTTCAGTCTCATGCAAATGCTTTGAAGTTCTTGAGTTAACTCCCCAACTACTCCAGTGTAGCATGAAACACATTAATGAGAGGTCTTTTACTTAGAGACTTACAATAGAACTGGTGCTTATATCTTGTTCTGCAAAGATGGTGTGATATATATATGTATGCATGTGTGCATGTAAGTGTTACAGTTCTTTCTTGCATGAATGCTTTTGATCAGTAAGTGGCTGAAGGAATCACCTGGTTGGTTGATTCTTAGGAAAGCAGTACTAAGCTATATCGATGGCCCATGGCTTATAGGTTCCAGATTTGTCTTTTGGAATCTGAAATAAAATATAAAGAAAACAACATCATTTTGCTAAGGGGAAAAAAGAACTTACTGTAATTCACAAATGCATGTTCCTTATCAGCCATGTAAATGTCCCTGCATGCACAAAACTCCATTCTCCCGTGTTATAAAAGGTTGTGAAATCAACCAACTTACTTCTAGTTAACAGTGGCATTCTGGTAATTGAACAGGTAATTAAGCTCATATTTCCATAGCAGAGGTGAGCTCACAGCCTGAAAGGCTCAGATTAGAGGAACTGACATACGAGGTTCCATTATGCAATATGGTTTAATGATACTGCTTGAATCATGGAGGCCATGGTGTTTGCAAAGAAATCCTACATTTCTGAGGGCATTCCTGGAGACAGAACATCACCTCTTGATGACTGGATAACAACTTCACCATTATTTAAATTCTGAGTTTTTCCCAAGTGTTTGCACAGCACTTAGCCCACAAAGGTTCTTAATCCTGGTTATAACTTCTATGAATAGGAGAAGTTCTATCACTGTGAAACACTTTGCTGGATATCCTGCACAGGAGGAAGCAGAAGTGGATGGATGTGGAATTCACAGCCCCAGCCTCCAGGGAGGTTGAGGTCAGGGAGTCTCTAGCTGGCTGCCACTGGAAGAGTGGGGCCTGCAGGTCTGCCTGACCCAAACTGTGTCTCTCTTCATAGAGAAATTTTCAGTCTAGGGTACAATAGAGTTGTTCAAATTCGGCTACGTGAGGCTTTTTAAGTTTAAAGCTTTAATTAATGGACCTTGTCACAGTTTGATCGGATGTTTCCTATTTTCCAGGCTCCTGAAGCGTTTGTTTAGTTTGCTTTCTGACTGGATATGCACTGAAGGGAAAATGACTGGTAAACCCGTGCTGTTTATCTATTTCGTAATTGCTCCTGTGCTTTACTACTTTGATTTTTTATTCCCCTTTTTGATTTTTCTCTTCAACTTATAAATAAACAGAAATTTGGGTAAGTGACAATGTATTAAGCAATTTCAGATATCTGCTTTTACAGTGCCAAAAGGATGAGTGCATTGGAAAACCTGTGAAGTGGCTAAAGCTTTCATCAGAAAACAATGTCATATTTCTCATCTTGCCCACCTTTCTGAAGAAACTCTTGTGTGATCACTGTTGGCTAGGGCAGATATGGGGAGGGAAGTTGGCTCCTGCCTCAGAGTCCTACAAAAATAAGTACTGTCCAGCAGTCTACTGCTCTGTCCTACTGCCAACCCCTTGTGAGGGAAGTGCAAGATATAGGAAGATCAGATTGAGACATTACTGTGGAAAGAAAGACACAGAGAACTGCAAGGGTGAGGGTGCATTTTCTTGCCATCCTCATTTTGAAGAAAGCAGAGGCAAAGCACACGGGTGGCTATAAAAATAACTTCAGTGACTGTGGGGGAAATTTCAGTAAAAGGGCATAGTGCACCAGTTGTGCATTACCTGTTCCATCTGTGAGAGGGAAGATCTTAGAAGACAATAGAATGTCAAAAACAGCCAGAGCTGGTACTGTATCGCACTTCAAGAGTGGGGAACTGTACCATTCTCAAACCTACACATTATACCTACAAAGTAATTACAGTGTCTGAGATAGGCAGAAAAGAGACATGTTGCATGTTTGTCAAAAAAAAGAAGGTTGGGGTATCTAAAATCCATTGTCCTTCTTAGCCTGATCATTTCAGTGGCTGCTGAGTATCTCTCTTCATTCTAGAAAACAAAGACGATATAGCACGGCCTGAAGGTCTATGTGGAGGGCTGTCATGAAGCCAGCCTTGGACATGGGTTGTATTATGGGAAGGATCATTGCTGGCCTCTGCTTTTTTTATAAAAATCAAGGGTGTGTTCACTCAAGCAGTTCTAGGAATACTTCTCATATCACGACACAGAAAATGAGCTTATATGAAGTAACGGGGACCCAGATAGTTTAGCCCATTACAGTGAATATCTTAAATTTGCACCCCTAGATTCTGTGGATGCCTCTGTCAGTGGTGATGCTCACATGTAAACATAAATCAAAAATGTTTTATTTGGGAGTGCTCCTGTTTACCCAGCCTGTGTTTTCACTCCATGTTGTGACAAGACTTGGATGCACATCAGCCCATATTTCCATCTACCTTGTTTTCCAGGAAGAAAAAAAGGAAACTGGGTTACATGGTTCAAAGTGGAATCAGTCTAGACCAGGAGCAAAGGGCAAGTGATGGAGCATGTCTAGCACTCTGTGTTTAGACATAGTCATAGTTTCTAATGCAAATAAAGTGACGCTAAGACAAAGTCAAACTATAATCTGAAAAGGACTTTCAAGGCTTTTAGTTTAAAGGAGATAAATAAATTGAAACATTACCACTGAGGAAACAGTACAGGTTCCTCCAGTTCTGGACTGTCAGTTCATGTTACTCTGTCAACATGGCTGAACAAGGTGCCACTGATAAAATAAAGTGCAAAGCTCTGCTAAATGTTGAAGAAAAGAGATATGGCTCACTGATTCATCTAGGTGCACAGCCCATTCAGGTGAAGGAGAATTAAGGAGTTGGCCAGCTCAGGAAAGGAATGAAAATAACCTTACCATCTCAGTAAAGACATCACCACAGGCCATGCGAATCCGCTCAACAGTCAAGGGGCTGTTCAGTGTGAAGTCCAGGGACAATCCTCTTTCTTTCCGTGTAGCAGCCACTGCATCTCGTATTGCAAAGAACACGGAGCTGCCCAAGAATAATCCAGCCTCGCCCATGCCCTGGTAGAGGAGAGAGGCAGCTGGAGAGACTGGCTTTAGAAACTGCCAGCAGAGAGTTAAATCAGCACATTTCTGCTGTATTTATCTGAAATATACTGAATCACAGCAGGTCAGTATTTGATCATGTCCAGCATATTTGGATTCAACAATTTTCCTTGGATCTCTGAGAACTTTTAAATCAGAAAACCATCAAGGATCAGAATTTGGCTGGTGGAGATAATTTTAAAATTCACAATAAAGCTACAGTATCAAAAAACCTTCCTGCTGGGACTTCAGTGCTGATGTTAAAAAGCTATGAAATAACTCATGACTTCTCACAAAGACTAGCTTTTCTATGTCCAAGTGGAATTAATTCTTCATGATGAAACAGAGGAAGAAAGACTGCTCCCCCCCACTGTCCTCTTAGCCCCTCTTGCATGGATAAAGTTCGTGCTGTCTAATTTTGACAAGAATTATGCCCTTAGTCTCTGTCTGTTTTCTTCATGGGGAAGAGTTTTTTTACTCATTTATGCCATGTAAGGCCATAAGAATATGAAGCAGACTTACTTCTGGAAATTTCAGTTCCTTGGTGTACTGGTTTTGGCTGGGGTAGAGTTAACTTTCCTCACAGTAGCCAGTATGAGGCTGTGTTTTGGATTTGTGCTGAAAACAGTGCTGATAACACAGGGATGTTTAGTTACTGCTGAGCAGGGCTTACACTGAGTCAAGGTCTTTGCTGCCTCTTACCCCACCCCACAGGCAAGGATGCTAAGGGGCACAAGAAACTGGGAGGGGACACAGCCAGGACAGCTGTCTCAAACTGACCAGAGTCATGGAATATGGTATGGAATATACCATATGGCCTCATGTTCAGCGTACATGAGGGAAGAAGAAGGGGGGGAGACATTCAAAGTTCTAGTGTTTGTCTTCCCAAGTCACCATTACAGGTGATGAAGCCCAGCTTTCGTGGTGATTAATGTCTTCCTGCTGATGGAAACAGTGAATGAATTCCATTCCTTATCTCACTTTGCTTGTGTGTGCAGCTTTTGCTTTATCTTTTAAACTATCTTTATCTCAAGCCGTGAGTTTTCTCACTTTTACCCTTCTGATTCTCTCCCCCATCCCATGGGGGGCAAGTGAGTGAACAGCTCTGTGGGGCTTAGCTCCCTGCTGGGGTTAAATCATGGCACTTTCTTATACCTGCTCTAGATTCATGGCTGGACTTATGGGCATTCCTATCTTTTAGTATCCCGAGGTCTACACCTACCTTTAGTTCTCCTTTTATTCTGAGGTGCCTTTTTTTTTGCTTTTATTTTGAGTCTATGAACAGTGCTCAGTCCTAGTACTGTGTACCTCCTGAGAGGTTGAGGTACCCTTAGGACAGAAAGAATGGTGCTCTGCCATGGCTGATAGAAAAACTGGGCTCTGTTCCCATACCTATCACAGGTTTCCTGTGAGATTCTAGAAAGTTACTTAATCTCTTATCTCATCACTTCTCTGCCTTTAAAAATTATAACAATATTTCCTTTTTTCCGTCCGTACTCCTCTTTAGGCAATTAAAGCTCTTCAAGATGGACTTTTCACTTTTGATTTATAGCACAACAGTTTTGTGTTCTTTTACATAAAAGTTTCAATTTTGATTAGGGTTTCTAAGTGCTACTGTAATACTAATAAATCATAGGAAGAAAATTAGTCCAAAAATTGAGAACACTAGTGTTTACCATTTAAGTCCAATTTGCTCCATAGCTGAAACTGCCCCCCCCCCCCCAAAAAAAATAAATGCAAAGCATACCATACACTACAGTCATGGTTTTGCAGCAGAATCTCCTGCTGTGCTTGCAAACAGTAAGTTTGGCATGTTTACCTTGGAAGAATAGATGGCAATTGAGTTGCGTGAATTGGGCAGTAAATAGACACGGAACTGCTCAGGAACGTCACAGACAGCAGGGATCTTATATGTATCTGGGCCAAGAGTGAGCTGCTCTCCTTTTGGAGAAAAGTGGATTTCTTCTAATGTATAAAGACCAACCCCCTGAATAAAGGCCCCTTCAATCTGAAGAAAGAAAAAAAGGTAAACTTTTACATTTCATTCAATTATTTTAAAAGATAAAACCAGATATACAATCAGACTTAATTAGTAAGATTACACATGAACTGGCTTTCTTTCTATTAGTCAACAAAGACCCAAACAGGACAAGGCTGTCCTCATCTGACTTTGACAAATATTTTCATTGGCTCAAGTTCTATTCTTCCTTATTCCTGGCTAATCTCACTGTAACTAGTACAGTTGCCTTTGATTTGCTTTTGCAAAATTGCCAAATAGAATTGAGTCAAATCCACAGCAACCGCAGTGAGGAGATATTTGTCTAGGGACTATGACATATATAGTCTGCTCAATCTAATATTTGCTTTAAAAGATTTGCAGATAGCCAATAAAATTTCTTTGAGATAAGTATATCAGACATAAACAGGTGATAGTTTGGATATGAAGAGAAAATAACAGACCAACATCATGTAGGAAGGAATAACTGCTGAGTAGACACTTGGACTGTGTCAGTAGTTGATGTAAACACTGGTGCAAGATGAGCATAGAATAAAAATGCTAAAAAAGAACTTAATATGACAGATTTGGCAGGCCATGAATGTGCAAAATGAACACAAGATTTTAGGTGAAGGGCAAATCTATGAGGATGAGTGTGGAATAGGATAAATAGCAGGATAAGAAAGGCTTTAAATGTAGGTCACATTTTTAGGAGCATTTCCTCTGACTCTGCAAAGAAACAACAAATATTGTTTACAGTCTGAGTTCACCACTACTTTCTCATTTACAAACTACTAGTGAGTGACACCACTTTTGTCACTATTCAGTGTTTTTGTAGATACATGTACTTGGATCCATAATGCACAGCAATGGATACAATAGGCCTTTAAAGAAAGGTCTGATCCATCTCAACAGCCTTTTCCACTGCATCACAGCTGAAGTCAACACTGCTCTGCAGCTGGTTAAGATTTAGCCCTCAGTCAGTAATTCTGGGGTGGAGTAAATTGTTCAGGAAGAAAGTCATAAGGAGATTCAGGGTGCTAATCCTGTAGGACATTTCCCAAGTCTGTTGGACCTGTTTTTCTCATCACTTCTCAGAGGATGAATAAGAAGTAAAAAAAGGTAACTTAGTATTATTTATAGCTATGAATAAAAACAAATCCATCTGTCAATCTAACATCCTTGAATGTTAATGGGCAGTGTCTCATAGGCTTTGGTAGTTATTAAATTGACCAATAACAAGAATCATGTAGGCACAAATAGAAATTTCAGTAACATTTGATATAAAGCAAAACTATGGAAATTCATACCTGTCCTATATCTATAGCTGGATTTATGCTGAAACAGGCATCCATGACAATGTCAGTTCTGATATTCTGTTAAATAAATAAAAGGTGTTACACAGTTATAGTTAAAATACACAACAAAGGGATCCTAAATAATCTACAGTCTCATCCATGAAAGATGTGTTATCAGAAATATTACAAATTTATTCTGAAACATGAAAGCTGCTTGAGACAGGCTGTACAGATGGAGATTTCATTTAGAAAACAATTTTTGGTGGTTGTCTGACACTTGGAATGTGATGCACACATCACACATCCTGTAGGTAACAGGATGATCGTGAACTCAAGAATGGCTTTGTTGCTTGTTTTCCTATAGAAACTGCATTGCTTGAAGTGATGTCCAGTCATCTCCTGTGCTTTGCTGTGAGTGTGGAAGCACAGTCACTTGAACAGAAGCTCCTTATGTAGAGAAGGGGACAGGGAAGAATGTCTCATGGGCTGTTATTATACGATGTCCAGTGGCTTCTCTTAAGTCCCAGTATGGTGTACAGTTTGAGGAGGTTCACAAACTCCAGTGATTTTGGAGTCTAGCTCCACATGGGCTACTGGATATCTGGCAGCCTCTGCAGCCAAATATGCTTCTGCATGAACCAGAAGACATTGAATGGGTCTCCATATAGGGCTGCTGAGAGCTCTCCCTGCACTAACTCCCCTTTGCAACAGGTCATGTTATGTGACTGTGGCTTCGCCTGTTTTAAATGTAACTGTTAAAAGGAGACTGTAACTAATGATATGGTCCAACCTGCAGGGAGATGTTCAGAAGGTCTAACTGAATTTTAAAGTCATCACATATGGTACAAACATTAGACCTTTTTTATTTTCCACTGTTATCATAGTGTTTCTTATTTTTCTGGTTAACATCAGGCTTCTATTGCAAGAAAAGGATGACCAAATGACATTGTAAAGGGCACTATAGCCATTTATTGTTCTGCTGGCTATGCCTCTATTCTTATTTAAAAAAATGCAAGAGAAAAAAATGTCATAGGAATGTAATGACAGTGGAAAGTTCACCCAACTCTACTTCAAATTCACTGTGTTTTTTGACATTACCTTGTGGGCTCCTGTCAAACAGTCAATTTCTACTTCAGAACATGCAACTCCAAAGAGAAAATACGGGAATGCATGGCCTTTCTGTGTGTCCCAGTTCATGTTTGTATGATAACCTCTGGAGGAAGTAAGAACATTATATGAATTCGATCAAGATACCTCCCACTCCCTATCCTTGTCCCCACTGCTGAGATCACTAAAAGAATCATATATCATGATATATGAGTTAATAGCTTTACACTGAAGGAGAGTAGGTTTAGGCTAAATATTAGAAAGAAATTCTCTGCTGTGAGGGTGGTGAGGCACTGGAGCAGCTTGCCCAGAGACTCTGTGGACTCCGCATCCCTGGAAGTGATCAAAGCCAAGTTGGATGGAGCTCAGAGCAACCTGGACTAGTGGAAAGTGTCCCTGCCCATGGCAGGAGGTTGGAACTAGATGATTAGGTTCCTTCCAACCTAAACCATTCTGTGGTTCTCTGGTAACATAAACTCTTTAAGATAACTATTTTCATAGGATCCCTGTAGTCAAAGATAATCTGGAGTGTAGCACCACTGATACGTTGTGTGGAATAATTTGGGCACATAGGAGGGTTGCAAATCATGATGGCCATGGAACATAATTCCTTGTGGGCTTCCTGTGTCTTACTGTAATTGACCTTGGAGAAGACTTTGAGCATTGTCAAACTAGCTAACCAAGGATATAAAGTGCTTCCAAAATCTCTATGGGTTGAAGAGCAGAATTCCTTGTTAAACGCTGCAGTCTCTGGTCAAGGCAACTTGTTAATGGTTTGTGTGCTGCATCTGATATGGCCTTAAGAAAGGTGAATGGGGCCAGTTTTATCCTTCCTACAACCTACTGACAAAGTAGCACCTCCAATGATGAGAAATTAAAAAAGATTAATGTCTTTCCTTACTTGAAATAGCCAGTAGCTGAAAGATTGATGCTTTGCTTGTGAGCTTCACTGATCTGCAAAAAGTATACTCAATATTAAAGAGAGAAAATTAAAAATTCTTTTCCTCACATTTAAAGAAAAAGTGAAACTTGAAAAAAATTAAAGAAAAAAAGAGCCCTGAGTAAAAGCTTTATATTCCCTTGTGCCCTGGACATGTCTTTAGGAAGCAGGGGGCATTGCAAAACCACTAAAGTTGGCCAAATTCACCAGAACATTGTGTTGTACCACTTGCTTTTACACCATTTTACACCTATTTACTCTTTCTCACTTCCAGTTTAGTTTATGCAGGGAGACACTTTTCTCCCTCCAGAACAATGTCAGCTTTCACTCTACACTTCAGGGTTTATCATAATTTAACACTACAAAACAGAGAGAGATATTTACCCAGTCTTCCCATTTGCCATCAGGATTGTCTCTTCGAATAGGCTCCAGGCGCTTCCAAAGGATTTGACAGGCATTCTAGGCAGAAAGAAGGCTGGATACCAGTGACTAACCCACTACCCCAAATCTGTCTGCTGATTTCAAAGCAATACAGGCTCTTTCTTGGTGAAATTAGTTTGTCAAATTCACTCTGAGGGCTGTAATTCTGCTCATTTACGTACAGTTTCTTTACTCTGCTATCTGCCAGCTAGAAGGCAGCACTTTGTGAAGACTGGCATTAGCAACTGCTATAACGTAAGTGAAGTATTCGTGTATCAGGCTATTGCTGAATCCATCAACAAAAGGAAGATAAAGGACTTGACTCTCTTCCTATTTTGATACACTAGATGGAAAAACCAGTGGCTGGAACAATTCATTTTATAAAATAAATGAAAGTGGAATTGGTCCCAAAGCATTTAATTGCTGACTATTAAAAACAGTACCTGAAATATAACTTATGCTAAATTTTCCTTTAAATTGTGTTTAAATACAAAATAAAGTGAAGATCCATAAATTCATCTAGCAGCAATCTAAAAAAGAACAGCACCCACATTTGTAAATCTGATACAGTAGAGCAGAGAAAAGTGACCCTTTTTAACAGTGTTCTGTAATTTGCCTCGCTGTAAACTATGCATATAAAGTAAATTAGCAAGTGGAATTGCGAGATAAAGAACTGCAAGCTGCACAAAACCAAACCAAAAAAATAAATTTGAATCCCCAGAGGGACATTTACTATTCAACAGAATCACTAATTATATGAAAAAATGGTAACAAGTCTAACCTGCACTGCTCTTGCATTGATTTCAGTTCCGACCGATCCTGCTGTGTATTTGCCATTAGGCACAGTTGTTGTGCTTGTTTCACAGAAGTGGATATATGACAGTGGTATCTTCAGTTCACGACTGGCAATCTGTAGTAAGAGTAAACAAAAAGCCACCCAGTCTCAATCGAGATGCAGCCAAGAATTCATCGTGCTGTTCATCTCCCTATATATTTGCACATACAGAAAAATTACCTAATTCAGGGACAAATGCTTGTTTTCCTTAACGATTATTCTGTAAAGCAAATATTTTATATATAAGTTCTATATAAATAATAGAATATAAAACAATACAATGTAGTACTATATGTTTTTTCTCTAATTTTTCTCTCTAATAAGGTTTTTGTTACAAATGGAAAACTTAATCAAATTTAAAAAACAATGAATCATTCTCCCTTATCTGTATATCTTATTTTCTATCTCATTTGAAATGGCTTTGTTTGTGTTCCCACCTTATCATTTTTCACCATGTTCTAATATTCCAGTGTTCATGCAGCCCATTTTGAAGAAGTGGCTTTATTTTAGCTCTAAAATGACATAGTTTTGTTTATCACTATTTACACCCGAAATGCATAAAAACTACGTGATGTTATCATTGATGTTGGATACACAACAAAGTTACATTTTCAGCATTTTTAACTCTCTCTGCTACAAAACATTGGGGTCATTTTTGCATGTGCCTTCTGTGCCCTAGCTATCCTGATAACAGTGACGTTACCACAAAGATGCTTTTTCCTTTCTAGGTCTTGAAAGGTCACTTTGATTATTGCTTGTGGGTTTTTTCTGAAGCTTTGTCTTCGTCAATAACTCAAAAGCAACAACTCAATATTAAACTCATCTTTCTTATGTCTATAGATTTTACTTATTACAGTTCTTACTGCCATTCATCCTTTTTGCTCAGTTATCCTCCTTACATTTTTTTTACCCTCAGGTACTAACTAACTCACCTGTAACATCTTAGTGTGAATTCCTTGTCCCAGTTCAATTCCACCATGAGTGATTAGCACAGACCCATCTATATAGATGTGGACAAGAGCTCCAGCCTAAAGAAGAGCCACAGAAACTTGGTGATTTTCTTACTTCACTGAACAAAGGTGTATAAAAAAAACTAACAAGGCAAAGACAGATTTAATTTACAAGATCAGTATATTATTCACCTGGAGTGGAAATTCTCCAGCAGTCTGACAATAACAAATTTCACTGTTCTAAGACATGACAGACTTTAAATGAGCTAGTACTTATTCAAAGGAGTTCTGCAGGGATCACAGTAATTAGTTCAAATAACGGAAAACCACATTTTTCTTCTTGTGAAACTGGGTAAAGCAAGAACATGCTGGCTCTAGTTATAATGTGTATGTGTCCCCAGCTATTATTCCCTCTTCATCTGGGATGAAAAAGGAGGACAGAGCAGAATTTGAACCTGGAATCAAAGGCATTTTCAACAGAGGGTAAGGTATTTCCTACTATGAACAGCTATAGAACTTTTCTTTTAGAACAAACAGTAGTTGACTTGTACTTTTGGTTTTTTGAAACAGAGGGATTTGCATGTGTCTAGAGGGGGATGATAATAAACTGATGTTCCTAGTATCTAATTTTGATGGAGCAATGACACAACTGCTCTTCCCTTCTCTTTGCTAGGCTATCAAGAGAAAGGCTTAGAACTTGACTCACTCCTTGTATCTTGGTGCAGCCTTCTCCCAATAAGTAGCTATCTTAAACAGGAGAAATGCAAGATGCAGGTTGGAATGGAATTAATGAACTTTAATTAGTGGTAAAATTGGAAATAAATAACTTTCCAAGGAATGGTGATGAAAGAAATCGATCCCACAGAAGACATCCACTCCTATAAAGGAATAAGTGGACATGAAAGAGAACTAGAAATTCTGTAAAGAGATGCTTCAATGTGGCATTTAACAAGCTACCAACACTCAGAGCAAACGGTAGAGCCTGAGAGGTGTTGTGAAATACAGTGCCTTGGGGACACCTTTTAATTTGTTACCAATTCTACATTGACAAATAATGGTCATGTGATCTCTTTGGTGTCAGCTTGTGGTGTTTGCAAACACATGACATTTTGCTGCTGTCAGTTAGAGTCTTAGCTGACAGGAGCAAGATTAAACAATAAATCTCTAAGATTTAAATCCAGATATTTGGAAATTCAGTGCAATGCCTGAGCTTTATTTTGAAGGTTTTGGGGAAATATAACTATTATTTATGCTTTTTTTAACCTTTTGTTTATGTTCCCCAGATTCAATGTTTCTTTACCATGAGAACATTGTTGGATGAAATATACTGATCTCTCCCTGAGCTCTTCATCTACAAACTTGTGCAGAAACAATCAAGGGATGGAATAAACTACTGACTTATAGGCTATGTGGATTTCCTTTTTTATGCACTCATAAACAAAGAACAATGTTTGTTTATTTAGTCTGAGACTCATTTGAGAGAATTTTTTATTCAAGACCTGCATTAAAAAGAAAAAAATAGTCAGAACTGAAAAGTTTCCCCAGAAATACTACTATCTTGACCCATAAAAATTTCCAGTAGCAGAGCTTAACCTATAAAATAAATGGTACTATCAGAACTATAGGAGTGATAATTTTTCTTACTATGGACTAGGTTATGGAAGATTCCAGGTACCACAATTTTATAGTGAGTTACTTAACTTTATGCTGGATAAAGATGTCACATTGGGAATCAGAAATTCACATTTCTGTGAGGTGAATATTCATAGAATCATAGAATTGTTTGGGTTAGAAGGGACCTTCAACCCAAGGGAAGATCATCTAGTTCAGCCAAGGGAAGATCATTTAGCCCAACCCCCTCTAACATGGTCAGGGACATACTTCACTAGAGCAGGTCTCTCAAAGCCCCATCTCATTTATAAAGCATTTATAAAGACATTGGCCAGATAGAGCAATACTCTTCCTGAAAGTATATCTTAAGGGAATAATATTTTATGCTAGTCCAGCATACTGGAATTCTTTTCCCTTTCCTTTCTGCCTGTAGAGATTATACTTCCTCTGTTTTTGGAGAGAAAAGTAGAGATCTTAGATCACAAAAGCACTGTGTTGAAAGGGTTACCTGATGAAAATAAGTTGCATTAAATCCAACAGAAAACTTCATTGGAATTATGGCAATTCCTTTCTTTTTCCAATAATTTTTAGTGTTAAATTCTTCCACCATTGCTTTTCGACTGTAGTAGTCAGATTTGTCCAAACATTCTTCCCAACACTTCCACAGATTCTCTGCATCAAACTTTTCTTTGAAGGATGTTAGGTTAACTCCTTTGTACATGTTTATTTCCCTAACCTAAACACCAAGCAAATTCAGTGCTGAAAGTAAACGTTGCTTTATAATACATTGGCATATTATATACAATATAATGACATGGCACATAATGATACAATAATATAATTAATACTTATCTATATTAAACATAATGTCCTATCCATCACTGCACAAATGGCCTGATTTTTTTGCTCACATCAAATGCCTGTGAATTTAAGTTGTGTCAGTGGGATTATTTACAAGGACTACTCAATGCAAAGAAGGTTGGTAAACTCAAATTTTAAATAAGATCAGTGAAAGCAGAAGTTAAAGCTAAAAAACCTGTTTGTCCCTTGGAGATGTGTCTGAAAGCTTTCCTGAAATGTGGTAAAGGACAGCAAGTAAATGGGAGAGGGAGAAGATTCAAAGAAATAGCGAAAAGACATGATGGTTGTCATCCTAGGAAAGTAAAATGATTTATAAACCATAGTTTGAAAATACAAGAGGTTGGCACATATAAAAGAGAAAAAGCTCACACTGGGTTAAGCAGTATGTAAGGAAAGGATAGCTCTTGAAGACTGGAGAGGAAATGGCAACAATAAAAACTGTTGAGACACTCTCTCTGAAGGCTGGGGAGACAGGGATGACAGAGCCACCTAGTTAAACTGCTGACAGATAGATAGATAGATAGATAGATAGATAGATAGATAGATAGATAGATAGATAGATAGAAAAGTTGGTAATTCCAGTTCTAAGAGGTTGAGAAAAGGGGACAGCTGAACATACACCAGGTGATCTAAAACCGGTCACACAGTACAAGAGATAATACTATTTTGACTGAAGCTGGTAATACTAACAGCAGTCACCAAATATTTGGGAGCAGATCCTGGGCCAGTTTTCTCCACTCTTATCTGTATTATATCAAGTATTATTCCATGGAAGCATAGGAGCTGAATGAAGTACCATTCAGTCCAACTAAAGTTGTACATCTCTTTCTACAAAAAGTGGCTTAAGCATGAGGAGCTTAAGTCTAAGTCTTAGAATTGTCTGTTAACTCATGTTTTATTTGGCAGTCTCAGCTCTTTTACCTTCTCATGTGGTAGGCCAGTTTGGGTCGCCACAGCCACCATACAGGTCTCCATAAGCAGACCTGCTTGGGGAAACCCAAATCCTCGGAAGGCAGTATTAGAAGGCAGGTGAGTCTTGCAGGCATGTCCCCTGACTCGGAGGTTGGGGATATTGTATGCATTGTCCACTTTCAACACAATGTACTCAATCACCTGAAATAAGAGATGACAGTTATTCAAATGGTTCCATTTCCTTTATAGAGACAGTGAAACTTGTGAAAGACACTCAAGAGACCAATAATATGTAATTGTTTTAACTTTACTCAGGAGGCTTGTTGTTCTGCTGGTTTTTATACCAATGGAAGTAAAGAAACCACATCTAAATCAGAGAAACTGCATTTAACTCATAGGAATTTCAAGAGCATAAAGAAGCATTACTAAGGGAAAAATCAGACCTTCAGTTTTGGGGAATTGAAGGAATGAGTTTATGACAGTAGGCTAGCTAATAAAACTTAGTGTCTCTTTGCTTCACAGAACTTTTAATTCTGAATTTTCTATGTCCAGAATGACCTGACAGGAAATATTTTACCTCCTTAAAGATACTCTGTAATTGACATCTGGGCCACAGGTGCATTTTTGCTTTAGGTAGATGAGAGTTTTACTTAACAAGAACAGGAATATTCTTAGGAGAAATAAACTGTAACAAAGGGCTGTTATTTTCATTTTGTGACCAGTTCAGTCAGTGTGATTGGTATCAGCAAAGAAGGACTTACCAACTCAGATTCATCTTTTGTACAGCCACCATTTATATAGCACTGAAAATCTGCAGCTATTATTCTACCATCATTCATGAATCCAACCTGTAATATAGAAACTGATGCATTAGTGGTCTTTTCTCTCATGTATTTCAAACTTCCCTTTATAAATAAGCTAACCAGTTAAGAAATATCACACCTGAGGTTCACACTACAGAACTCAATGGGACTGTTTCCACTGAATTGGAAAAATTACCTGCATAGATTTCTGTCTATAGGATGGTATTGGTTTGGATCTGAATATACAAACCAAAGAGCAAAATACATACAAACCCCACAAATCATCAGAGTACCTCAGCTGCCCACAAAGCTGTTCTCCCACACAGACATTGACTATACCCACACAGAATCTGAAAAGCTTGTTCACTGCTGTGTTGAGTATGAACAGAGACCAGAAATAGGATGACAAAAACATTAAAGAAAATATTCGCTATGATTATACTAATTCTACTTTCTGAAGTATTTATTTTGTAATAATGCTTTCACTATCTAGGCAATATAGCAATATGAACCAGTGATGCATATATTTTGCAGATTACACGTTCAGAAATATCCACTAAATTTGATTTGATTCTGGTTCTGGTTCCTTCCTCTTCAACTCTTTTTTTTAAAGGTAATACATGGTTTTATATTTTAATGCATTATATAATAATATTTAAAGGGGTACAATCACAGAAAACTGCAAAGTAAGCAGAGACCAACTTGTTAAGTTATATAAACTGATGCAGCTCTACCACAATTAAGGATAAGAAAACTATAGATAATGAACATTATTGCTGGCTAAATCCTGCATAGCTGCACAGATGGGATAAGAGATGGGACTGATGGGGAGAGTGTTTTTTACTTAATGTAGTTAAGCAATTAATACAGGTTTTTCTGTTATTGTATTTAATTAAAGGAAAGGTTAGTGTTGAGGTCAGATTTAGGATTTGAGAGATCAAGAACAACATTCCTTCTCCTTCAAAATTGTAGCTGTTATCCAAATTTTAGGGAAAAAAAGGGAAGTTGTAAGTACATCAAAACAGAATATGAATCATCCATCTATGGGGGCTTTTTCTGGATATTGCATGGCCTGTAGGAGTAGGACAATAGCTGTATTTTTGATTCATGGCATATGTTAGGGTACTTTTAGGACTGGGGAAAGTTGGTGCTGGATTAGGATTTCAGAAGAGGAGGAGTTTGGTTTCTTGCTGTGTCTTGTTAGCCAATGAAATTATGCTGATTTGTTTCAGAAGAAACTAAGTAACTAAGCAAAATATCTTTTTTCACTCACTTTATATTTTCCAAAGAAAGGGTGCCGTCCACCAGTGATTAACATATCCATATTTCTTTCCAGGACAAAACGGACTGGATGCCCGGTCCTAAAAGGAACATTAAAAAAATCCACTTTTATTACAGCCTATTGATGCAGATTGCAAATGACATTACATGTACATGGCCAGACTCCTAGTGGTGGGTGGCAATAAATCAGTCCATTCAATATTTTAGTTTCTTATTAACCTACTGTGCCTGAGTTTAGGCTGATTCAGCTTTTTTTTTTTTTTTTTTTTTTTTTTTTTTTTTTCAACAGAAACAAAGTAGAGGAAGTGAGCTTTTCTGTGGTTTTCCCTTCAGCTTCTCAACAGGGGGATGCAATTTCCATTGAGCATGCACAGGACATGGAAAGGCAAGGAACTCAAAAGACAGCTGTGGCACAAAGGGCTGATGTGACCATACCTGTGTATTAGGATAAAATACACTTGCACTGAATATCTAGAGTGAAATTCATATCACCATGTCTCACAGAGGCCCAAATGGTTGGGATTTGCACAGATCATCCCAGAGGGAAACTGCCTCCATGCCTTTGTTTTAGCTTTCAGATACTAAGTGAATACCATTGTCAAAAGCCCAGAGAATTTTCAAGCTGCTAAAGATTTACTTTACTTTCAAGATTTACTGCTAAAGAGATAAAAATTACGATGTCATCAGGATAACCCTCCAAGCAGGGTTCAGGACTGAAGTTTCTTTTTAATTCAGTCTTGTCATTTTTAATTTATTTTAGTTAAATCACTCCTTTGATTTAGTGAAATCAACTTACTTGTTTGCTGCCACAGCTGCAATTACAGCAAAGAGGGAAGGTTTAGTAACCTTCCCACCAAATGCTCCACCAACACGTTTCACATGGCACATAACTTTACTGGACTGGAGGTTTAAAGCTGAAGCCACTAATTCCTGCAAAAGTGAGCATCCAGAATTTTACCTGCCAAAGTACATTAAAAAATGCCTATTTTCTATGACTAATCATGTATTAAAAGCTATCAGGTTTAAGACTCCTGGGCAGAAAAATAGAGTTGCTATAGGTACAAATAAACAAAAAAATTCAAACAAGTAAACATGCTAATGAAAGCACAGTGTAGTCTGTAAAGAGCAGTAGAAATGCAAAAAACAGCTCTGAAAACTAGTTTGATTATCTGATGCCAGATATTATAATCCCTATATAGAACTGCACATTCACCTGCAGCTGGAGATAAAGCATCTACTAGAATAGCAAGCTAAATGGAACAGAGTGATTGTTTAGTGCACACTAGAAAATGTAACTAAAATCCTGACATTGCATTTTGAAAATACCTCCTCTGACAGTGTTTCGAAAGATGTAAGTAGAGATTTAATTTGTGGGGCTCACAGGGAAAGCTTGAAAAATGCAAGCCAGTGATGAACTGCAAAAGCTAATACTAAGCATGTAGAAATTAACATTACAATTTTTTAAACTGTTGTTTTCTACAGGCCTACAATCCAACTCTGATGTCAACTAGAACCTGTTAACTTTTTTCACATAATTTCACATAGTTCATATGTCATTATTGTTTCCATATTAATTTATCATTATTTACATGTGATTATGACCCCCATCATCATCAGTGTAACTACTCATATGAGCAATGCAACTTGTTTGAAATACACTTTCTGAAGAAGACACTCATTGATGCAAAAAAAGTGATTGTCCAGGATTGTACTGGTTCTCACTGATTTTAGGAGGATTTGGCCAATATATCTAAGACAGAATTAGTCTTTTCTTAATATGATTGCAGTCATATTATCTATCCAAGATACTCTTTGTTCATCCCATAGTAATACTGCTCATTTGTGTCTGTACTGCCTTGTATAATACAAATAGCACAATACTGTTCCATTCAGCTTTATGATTAGTAGTCAGGCCACTTACTTTCATAAAAGGATTCAGATCAATTAATCTGAATTGGGAACACCATCGGGGAGTTTCAAGAGAAGCAGAGAAGACTGAAAGCAACTCCTGTCATGTAATTCAGCTTTAAGGTTATTTAGGAAGGTAAGAAACAAGTCTCATTAATACTTTGTTTTACCTGTACATCTGTTGCATGCTGAGTTGACACATACACGTCCATTTCTTTATCCTCCACTCTTGGAATAACAAGTACACTGTTTGTTTCCATGTAAAAATGTTCCTGTCCTCCCATGTGCAATTCGCCTGTTACATATATAATTATCGGAAAATAAACTGAGCCTCAAATGAACTGCAAGGAAATTTATATTTGACTATGTATATGTATATAAGGCAGAGAAAAAGAGTTTTGCCACAGAAGAAAAATAGATTCATTTATTTTTTTTATTTTTTGTATCTCAGGTTTGCACCTCTTTTATTTATAGACTTTTGTTTATTAAGAGAAAATTATTCAGTCGGTATCAACTCAATATGTCATGCTTTTTCATTTTCAGGTAGTTATATCTCTTCTGCTATAACAGGATTATAATGTCTTCTTGTGAATCACTCTATGAGGGAAAATATAGCTTTCCTCTTCCTTTTTTATTCTCTTTCCACTTTTTCTACCCATTTCTATCCAACACTTCACCTTTGTACCATTTTCTTTAAAGAGAGGGAAATCTGTCAGCACACCATAGAAGCTAATTCTGCAAATTCTCTGTGTAACCTTAACTTTATGCCATCCTTGAGTGTGACGTTATTTCTCTAGCGGTTATTCCTGAGACACGTTTCCTAAAACACATGTTCATGCAGAAGCAGTAGGAATCAGAACTGAAGCCACTAAGGGGTGACATGACATTTATTTGGGAACAGCTGGAAAAAGTCAAAAGCAGAGCAGAAAAAAGATCATCACAGGCCATGAACCTACATGGAGAAGACTGTAAGAATTGAGTGGGCCCAGCCCAAAGAATGAACCTTCAAATGGAAGGCAGCTGCAAAGAGGAACAGTCTGTGCTACATACTCACAGTTGAGAGAACAAGAAGCATAGTAGTACTTAAATTACAACAAATTGCTTTGATGATAGGAAGGGTGAAGCACTGGAACAAATTACCTGGAGAGACTGCAGAGTCATAATGATTGGAGGTCTCCAAGAACAACTTAGATAAATCAGTTCATGGTAGAGATAGAATTGAGGTTGGAAAAATGAAAAGGAGCTGATTGTCTGCTATGTTCCCTTCTTTGATAAAACAGGCTGTAATTCATATGCTCTTAGTATTCAGTGAAGAGAAAAACTTGGTTGCAGAAATTTAGGGAATGATAACAGCTGAAGGTAGGTTTGATAATATATCTCATGAGAGGACAATCAGAAAAGCACGTGAGCAGGACACAAGTTGTCTAAGCATATATAAAGTGGTCACTAATAAATTTCAGAGCTGCATTCAGGGGTGAGAAACACAGATTTAGGGGAAGTGTTAAAACTGGCCAAGCCATTGTTCAGAGAAGGATATCTTGGTATCATACACCTTAATTTTATTGTCTTTTTACACTGATTACTCTTATAAGCAAATTGAGAAGCACAATCCACATTAAATCAGGGATACTACTGGTTGAAAACTGAACTCGGAAAGTTCTAGCTGTCAGTCTGCAAAGCTCATGCATGTAGAATCATAGAAGAGTCTTTTCTGGGTCTAATGCTACCTCATGGTTGCTTTAATAATTAATGATTAAACTATAAGTAGTATCAAACTGGAAAGGGTTGCAAGCCCTTTAAAGGACAGGTTTGTATTTCAAAGTGATTGTTCTACATTGGTGGAAGAGCCTAAAGTCAACGGCATGAAGTTCAGAATGGGCAAGTGCCAGTACTTTAGACAGCACTATTGAACCAGATCCAAGCAGGGATTACAGAGGAGCACAGCTTAGCTGTATATCCACAATTGATACCACTACAACTACCTAATCTGGCTCTGTGATACTAATGTTACATAGAATTTCTGAGAGACTCCACTTGGCATTGGTGAAACCTAATCTGAAATATTACCATAGTGGAGTTGGATGTAGTAAAATTAGAGATGATAGAGAAGTGAACAGTGGCAATGTTAAAGGTTAGCAGACATGATTTACAGATCAAAGACTCTGTTTAAGAGGGTGAACGTTTAAAGTTTGCAGGAAAGCACATTTAGATTAAGTATTGAGAAAAAAAGCCTTCTAATTATAAGGACTTTTAAACACCCAGAGCTAACTCCAGAGCTTGTGAAATATTCTTCATTGATACTTCTTAAACATAGGTCTGATACTTATGAACAGAGTATGCTCTGGAACCACTGGATTGTGTCTATGATTTGAAGACAGTGAATTTGGTGACTGCAGGAGTGGTATTCCAGACCAATTTACTCTGATTCCCTTGTTTCTGGGATTAGCTCTAAATCAAGCAGTCAGCTTAAAATGGGATAAGGTAAGTTAGCTAACATCAATAAACAAAGCCTTATTTAACTGTAATGTTTGTCCTAGGGCACTTATTTTAGTGAGACAAGGAAATGGTAGAGTTTAGTTAACATGAGCTAGCAGGTGCTAGCTAAGCTTTATTTAAAACATGACACATTTCAGCTCCATTCCCAGTGAAGGGGAAAAAAACCAACAAGAGCAAGGTTTTTTGAGAAGAAAGGAGAAATTTAAATTCATCCACCGGCTGGAAATAGATTCTGAACTAGCCTAACTCTCCTCCCTTGCCTGATGCACTTAATGTTTTAACTACCTTCGATTATTTCATCAGCAGACTTGAATCCTTTCACAGTATCTCCTTTTTCTATTTTCCTTTCTTCAGTAATGTATGAATTATGTTTTATTGCATCCTGCAGCAAGAAATAAAACAAACATATTAATTGTAAGACAGAAAGTTAGATGACTTTTATCATTCATATGATCCTTTTTCAGATGGACAGATGGCTGTAGCTAAGTATTAGAAGGAGCAGGATAGTTTTTCCACTATTAGAGAGGGTTTTTCTTTTTTTTTTTCATAGTTCATGTAATTCTCTTCTTCCCCCAAATTAGAAAGATTAAATGTCTGTTAATGACATTCAGAACTGCTGAAAATATTTCAGAATCAGATTGTTTGCTACTGAAAACCTGCTAGGCTTGAAAATTTTCAGAACATGGATGTAGGATGTGTGATACCAGCACTTCTGCAACCATAAGTTCTCAAATTTAGTTTTATACTGATGTACTACTGCTGGGAATTGCTTACTTAGAACTTTCTGAATATTCTTTAGTAATTTCTACCTAGATCTACAAAGACCACTCTCCAATATACTGGATGAATATGTACCTAGTAAGACTTTATGTGTTTCTAGAACCAAAATTTTGGAAGCCATTTATAAACTTTTTACACTTCATATTCAGAACCAATAAAGTCATATCTCATACCAAAAACAGAAAAAGCCAAAGCCTGGCAGAGCTCTGCACAAGGCAGAAAATAGTCAGTGAGGTGACAGAGAGCTCTGTCAGACAAGGAAGAGGAGACAGATTGTTACCTCAATAGTCAGAATTGGGTCCAGATCTTTGTAGACTATCTTCACCTTTCCAGCCCCACACTTTGCCTGAGTCAGTGACTCTGCAACCACAGCACAGATTATCTGACCAACACAAATCACCTGCAACACATCAATGTATTACCCAAGGAAAAAATATAGTAGTGGTTAAGTTTCTGTGCAGGAAGTGTTTTGAGGAAATAGATTCTGCTCAAATGCCACTTTTATATTCTGTTTCTCTAAGAATACTATCCCAGTGCAGACTTATCTTCATTAGATGAGAAGTCTATTAGAATCTTTCATTTGCTGCAACATTTCTGGCATTAGAAATGCTGCTGACATCAGTAGTTATGAACATTTCCCCTGTATTGATCCTGAGGTGGCCAGATACTGGGCCAAGTAAAATCCCATCTGCACAGACTGCTTTCCTTGTTTGTATGCAGAAATGAAGGAAACTCAGAGGAACAATAATAGAGAGGTAAGAGCAACACATTAGGAATTATTCTTGCCCTATTGCAAATACCATGGAATAGCATCACTTGTGATGGACATAGCCTGAGGCCTGGGACATTCTGTACAGTCATGCTGGATGCATGGATCCTATAAATTTCTTAGCTCTGTCGATATTTGTCAAAAAGAAAAGTGCTGTCTCCCTTTGCCATATTCTAGTGTATAATCTAGCAATTAATTTTATATTGGTTCCAACTAGGCAATTCTCATTTTATTTGTCTCATCTTTTAAACCTTCAGATATCATGGCTGTTTCATACTTTCTCAGAATCCGTGACAATCACTCATTTATCAGCCCTTAAGGAATCATGGCTCATTCACTTAAACCCTAAGTTATTTAAGAGAGTTTTTCCTTTCTCTCTTACTGGGCAATGGTAATTCTGCTCAGCCCAGTTTGCCTGGTTCTGCATTAATTGATTTTGCACTTACTTTCACTTCATTGCAATAAGATGATACTTGCAAACTCACTTTCCTATTTTATAAATAACTGTACCAAAATGTTCAGAGACTCCTCCAGAAGCAAGAAATACCTTATCTTCTGCATATGCTTGCTCATCTTTGCCATTTTTCCCTGGAACATCTCTTGCTGTCACTACATCAACCACTCCTGGCACCTGAAGGGCTTCTGATGCATCAATTGATCTGGAAAGAAGAACACGCACATAAATGAGTACAGTATGTGGTACAAATAACTCTAGTACAAGTAATGCCATGAACTTTGGGACAGAAAGATAATCTACTTAGTATTCTCATGACAGATCTCTACATAGAGAAGGGGAATGTGTTGATTAGCATATTGAGAAAAAAACTAAATGGAAGGCACGAGCATCTGTGTGTGCATGTCATAGAACAGCTCTTTTAATGCTAGTTCCACTACTTACAAAATGTAAGAATATATTTTTTACACTTTTTTTTTGTACTACAATGGGTGAATGCAATAATGTGGACTCTTCTTTCCATATCTGACACTTTTTAAAGCACACAGCAAAGAAATTCTTACCTCATTTGTAATGCATACCTTGTAATATGGCCAAATCAGATAATAAAAATAGAAAATACTTGTTAGCATACTTATGTGCTTGTAGTTTTTTCGTACTTACATGATCTTTGCATGGGCTTTAATGCTGGTGACCACAGCTAGTGAGAGTTCTCCATCCACGGGACGAATGTCATCAATGAAAACTGCCTCACCAGTGGTGTGCTTAATTCCAGACTGGTGCCTGATGGGACGGCCCACGGGATCTTGTGGAGACTGTCCTGGGTCAACATCCTGCAACACATGTTGTCCTCAAGACAGACCAGTAATTATAGGAGCCTTTACTTAAAAACACTTTCTGAGGATATTTGGTGATCGAAAAAACTATGTGGAACTATCTAAATTTTATGATGATACTTGTGGGATGCATGCATCATAAAGGACTAATTAAACTTTTAGATCATGCTGTCTTGGCACCAAGGTGGCCCTGGCAGATGTCTGAGAAATATACTGTATTAGATACCATTCATGTCTATAGTACATGGCAGTCTCTTCTGTGGAAAGATTGCACTAAATAAACAGAGGTGGAAAAAATCAAGAAAAAGATAGGTAAAAGAGACAAAATGACTAGTTTACACAGTGGAACCACAGCAGATAAAGGAGAGCTAAAGTGATCTGGATCTTATAGCTGGCCTGTCTGCTGGGTCCACGCTGCTTCTGGTAGCATCTTGTGCAAGCCACACTCTTACACACTTCACCATCACCACTGCTTCAAACAATCATATTTCATACTGTTTACTTCAGACAAAATATATCTTAAATCAGGACTATATTCAGGAATCATTGTAATTCCTTCTTGTCCATCTTCCTAAAGAGATAGGTAAATTAATATTCTAGATAGTGTTGACTAGACTAAAAAATGGTTTAATTCATTTTTTTGCTATTTAAATTCCCTATTCTTCTATTACTTCAAAGACAGCCTGTAATTGAAAGCATTTCAGACATACTTAATTAAAATATATCTTTGGTGCTCTCTGTTGTTGAATTGCTAGTTCACATTAGCTTGAAACAGACTATTACTGGGGACCACGAAAATCTTCCAACATTTATGTTTTGTTTGGACTTTTACCAAATAAAGAGTTGTCTGTAAAACATTTCTTAGTCTCTCAAAGACAAACACCAAATTCTTGGTTGATGCTGAAAGTTTTTGGTAGAAAACTGATAAGAAGCAGCAAAAGTTTGATTTTAAAAATTTTTAAATTTTGCAACAAAACAAAAAAAAGGGGGAGAAATCTTGATGAAATTAAAAATTTTTAAAATTGAGATCTTCTACTGAACAAACTTTTTCATATGCCAACCACTTCTCCTTTCTATACTGTAGCTTTGCAAAGAAGTCTTTCAGGCTTGAACAATCACAGAGATGCTGCAGTAGATTATTTCATTTATTTGTACTGAGGCCCACCAGGCAGTTAAACTAAATTCTGCTGAGCTCTTTCATTGCTGAAAGCTGTGTCAGGACAGCCTGATCTGCACAACACCTTGAAGACCAGGAGTGCATCTGTACCCTGAAAGACCAGGAAATCTACAAAAATGTAAAAGATTTCCCACAGCGACAAACATTTCAGCAGCTTCACATTACAATTAGTAGAGGCTTAATAATGGAAGGTTAGAAGGGCAAAACACTCATTAAAAAAGAGGGTCTATGGCAGTCCTAGCTACAAACACACATCACCTGATAGATCTGGACACCCTGGGGAACACCACTTTGCAGCATTCCCAAAGCACTCATCTTCTCCTGTGAAAGCTCAGCATACCTGAAGGGATACTGAAAAGAAGGGATAGTGTCAAAGCAGTGTTCTCAGACCCTTATTTCTAAAAGAAAAGTTTTCCCTTCACATGTGTTGAAAGGCCTAGCACCTTTACCCTTCCCTTTCACATCCCTTTATCTTTAATAAAGCAGAGTTTTCCTGCAGTCTATATGCTGATGGGGGTATGCAATTCTTCTCCAGTGCTTACCATCTGATGTAAACCATGTAACACTTCCAGGTAAAATCTGAAAAGAAAGCTGACAAGCAGAGTTCTCCTATATTCTACTTTTCCACCTGAAGCTGATGGAGGGAGAACAATTTCCTCTAGCACTAGTTTGCAAGCTTCATTCAGCATCTGATCATTCCATTGCCTGGTAAAAAAAGCAGACTAATATGAACACACATCTCTTTATAAGTAACAGGTGGCTAAAAATATTGTGAAGTTTTTGTGAAGTAATAAGTGAATCAGCATAAGTTATATCAAGAAATAATCTATTGTTAGAAAGGACAGGTCAAATACAGTGTGAGAGGCTGATGGTGGGATCTCCACTGGTGCCATCAAGCAAACCCCACGCTTCACACTATGACTCCTTCCTTTTGGTTAAATACATTAAGATATCCAGTACCTTCCTATAAGCTTCTCACAGGACTTTCTTGCACTGAGTGTGGTTGAGCCAATGCCTCCAAATAAAATACTCAGATCTACAATGGTGTCTGTGCCTGGACGGAAGAGCACTTGCATTCCAGAATTCACTATGGACAAAGCATTTTTCTGTCTTTCAGCCTGCCTGAAGGCTGAAACAAAGTCATCCTAATGGGGAAAAAAAAGGAAGGAAAAATTCCATCAATGTTAGAAATGACTGAAATCTATTTTTCCTGTATTTTAGGTGTTACCATTGGCCAAAGTTTTGGTTAAACTTTTTATTTTTCTTGAAGTACTAAGCTAATCCTAGTCTGTTGTACTAAGAGGGGACATTATTTGAGGTTATCTACATGTAAGAAAACATGGCCAAAATTTTAATGACTTTATCAGTGATTTAATGATTTCAGAGTGCTGGAGAAGAACCCTTGTCCTGATATAAGCCACTTCATATATATGGCCTGTATGTTCTTTAATTCCAGCTTAGAAATTTAGTGGTTTCTTCTCCAGGACATGGAGGTCCCACCATGTTAAGGACTCTGATTTTGTGAAGATTTTACACTCAGAGATTTCACATTTTATGCTATAGTAATGGCATTTACAGATGAAGCATTAGAAACAGCTGGGCTTTCTAGTGTCAGAAATATTTTGTTCTGGGGACAAAGCCACATATTTTAAAAGAAAACATAATAGCATTATCTTTCATGATCAGGCATAGATGAGTCCACTGAAGAAACTGTATGAAGTGCTATTTCTGTAGCCCCAGAAAGAAACTTCAGAATCAGACAGCCACAGAACTTTTAAAGTGAGGGTTAGCAGGTTAGATCTTCACTATGAGTATGTGATACTCTCATGACAAATGTGAAATTCAGGATTACATGTTGAACACTGAGTCTTGTCAGAGATGGAAAATCCTCTCAACAGGATTTACATTGCTTTACTGAAGCAATGTTCATATCAAACTACCCAAACCCAAAAGCCAGCAGCCGACAGGAACAACAGGGAAAACTGATGGCCAAGTTTCCCTCTACACATTCTGTTGACAAGTCTTGCAAAAAACCTTTGTGTGTGCCTTTTCATTGTGTTAGCAGAGTTAATCAAAAAGGCGATTCAGCATGAAAGTGAGTGGCAGAAGCAGCCTCCCCAGAAAGTGGTGTTAATTTCCCATGGTGAGACTTCTTAATCTCATATTATTCATGTGACAGCTGATAATTTTCCTGCTCTTCAGAGCAACCTTCTGAGTTTGCCAGCAGTGCTACTGTCTTTTGTTCATTTTGTTGTCCTCACCTCTGCTGTTCCTAGGTGTGACTGTCTCTCTCTGAAAGGCTCTGAAATACTCTTTGTGATAGATTTGGCTTTGTGGCACAACTTGTCATTGGACAAAGCAGGTTGGGATTTCTTTTTTGTTTTACTTTGTGGAATGAAATAACTCATTTCTCCTTAATTTTCTCTTCCAGGCTGTTTGTTTCTCAAATCGCTACTAAGGTTCATAGTTTCTAGGCAGCAGAAGCACTGTTACTGCTGCCAATGCAGCAGTAACTATGCTTTTGCAGGCTTTGAGCTCATGGGAATCCTTTTGTTTTTCGTGGGAAACCTGCCATGGCCAGCCAACTTTTCCTGGGCAGAAGCCTCATCCAGCATGAAGCCACATATGTTTAATAGGTTGCATTGCAGTGGGCAGCTACTCTGGGGACTGACCCTTTGATGTCAAGGTTGGCAGAGACTCCTGTGGTCTGTCGCTCAGTGACTTCAGTCAAAACACACCAGCTTGCAGTCAGGTCTTCCCCTACTCGCCCCGTACTTTTCCTCACATCCACTAGAGGGATATCTAAGAACACAGTAACCAGGACACCATTTCCTCTGCCCCCAACCCCTAATGCCACACGCTGCCACCTTCGGTCGCAATACTCAGGACTTTATTTTTTGAGTAGTTGCACGGACAACGCAGGATTATTCATTGTAAATTGCTGATGAGTGAGAAGAGGTCAGAAATTACCTTTATCGCTGAAGGCTATGTGACAATATGGCACTTTCCCTGCAAATATCCAGGCAGCCTAAATTTCTGTGTCTGGAAGGGGCAGAAGTACACATTTAAGACTGGGGAAAAAGCAGTAAGAGACCCAAAAGAAGCAGAAGATGATGGCCAGCTGGAAGAAGTGGGAGACGGGAAGAGAAGGATGCCAGAACTTTCTTAGCTACTTCCAAAGCAGTAGTAGCCTGCATGTTGCAATGCCTACTGGAAATAGTGGATATAATGCTAATAACTACCCTGGAACCTGAATGAAACTTTTGAAATATTGGGGTCTTACCTTCATAGAGTATGGAATGAGAACAGAAACAATGACCTCCTTGGCATTTATGTCTGCATGCTCACAGCCAGCAAGGAAACAATCATTTAAAAGAATCTGTCTTTCACCATCTGTTGGAGAAAACTCTAGTCTGTTACTGAATGTGAAGCAAGAAGGAAACATTTCTGCATTGCAGATTCAAATTTGTTGAATCTGTGCAAAAGAATATATTAAGGCCAATATGGCCTTAGAACTGTCTGCACCACTCAGGATCTAGCCTTTGAGTGAAAGGCTAATCTAAGTTACATATTAGGTGCAATATATTTCCCTATATGAATGCTATAGTTCTCCATCACAGATAAAATACTAAGTATTTTATACTTTCTGGAAAATACATGTCTTTCAAATGATAATAATATTCAGAAAAGCAGTTATTTAGGTTTAAATATAGCTATTCTGTTTCTAACTCAAAAGCTCTTTAGACCATTAAATCATTAAATCACAGTAACTTTTAAGAAACTATTCAAGCACTGCAATGAGATGGGGAATCAGCCCTGTACATCAAAGACAGTAGAAATGTTGCCAAGATTTTCCAAAGCTTTAGCTTGATTACTGGTAGCAATTTAAACACAGTGTACATGTATACACACACATACATATGCACAAAAGTACGGATGACCTCAGGAGAAATTTCTAGGCCCTAAAAGTTTTTCTTAAAATGAAACAGGCATAAGCAATAAAAGCAAACAGTGTTGGAGTTACAAGACAGAGCTAAACTGTCTGATAAATGCAGCAATATAACCAAAGGCAGTGTAGAAAGGAGGCCTTTCTACCCATCAGGTGTGCTGACCTTACATTCATGAGATGGCTAGATGCTGCTTCCTTTTGTCTTGTGAAACAGAAAGACAGTGTTTTCTACTGGCAAATACTTTTTGCAAGTTAAAATGACAAGCAAATACCAGGATAATGTTCTCCATTCTCCTGAATATACCATTCTAATTCATTTAGGAGATGCACAGTAGTATTTAATTTGAAAACTGTTACCTGTAGACATATTCTTTGTTGCAGTGTTCTGCCTATCCAACAAAGGTATCTGGCAGGGGGCTCAAAGCTTACCTTCTGATGCCAAGTTGAGGACAGATTTGCCAACTGATAAGATTGGATTCAAGTCCCAGGATGATCCTCTGCTTACAATGTGTCCTCCTAAAGACTTTAACAAACAATGAGGTTATTTTTAGGCTTGCCCTTCCTACATGTAACAGGGATCTGTATCATAACACCATTTTATTCCATTAAAAGACCTGATGGAAGAACTTATATTTGTTTTGTTCAATTTTAAACAAAGTTCTACTTTTGTACATTTTAATGTGATTTAATCTATTGCTCCCTTCAAAAGCCCTTTCTCATATTGTCTCTGTTGACGGAGACCAGGTTTACTTTTTTGCCGCCCAAAGGCATGGCCATTCCCTTGAATTTTCTTCCTCAAAGGAAGAAATACAGGGTATTGCAGTAAGAGGATTTTAAAGGAAAATTAGGGACAAGATCAGAGATGCCTAATACATGATGGGTAAAAAGCTATGTGTTGATAGTCAACTTAAAGCGTGATTGGCTGCACTGTACAGCACCTTACCAGAGAATGTCCCTTTTCTTCTTTTCCCAATCTCCTCCAGTTCTCTGCTCATCCACTGAGCAGGAATAGCAGAGTTTCTCTTGTCATAGTTCTCTGGGTATTTGCCCTCACTAACTAGCCTAGGACTCCTAGTTATTTCACACAACATTTGTGATAGTAGTAATGTTTTAGCCTTATAAAGCACGATCCCAGCCTCATAATTGACATTCACACAGATATGTCTGTGGTGATGCCTTATTTACTGTCACTGTTGGATACATACCGCCATGCTCCTGATCTGTTCTCCAGCTAGAGTTCTCAGATGCTGCAAGAGAGCTCGGTATGTTTTTGTTTTCTCTGCTGGAAGTTCTGTGACTGCCTTCATTAGGATGTCCCTGAGCTGGGCCAAGCAGCAGGCAGCTCCTATTACTAGCCCTGAAATCAAATGAGTTTAAACAGTGAAATCATCGTGCCACAGAATAAATGCAATATATAGCTGATATGGTCTCTAAAGAATTGCTTCTGTATACAGCTTTTGGCAGCAGGATGACAAAGAGAAATGATAGGAAGGTGAATTTTGTATTACATGCAATAAGAAATACAAGTACTACTTGCTTATTCAGCAATAGTTCCCACTATAAAGACATGCCTGAAAAATGTACACTGAATATTTTCACACAGTAGTGCACATCCCTTTTTTGTGCTGTGTATCCCCAAGGACACGAATAACAGTTGATTCAGGAGGAAGGGTTGCCAAATTGTCGGAGTCTTCCCAGACTGAGCTGCAAACACTCTATCACACTCCCAGTAGTATCAGAGAAGCCACCACCATGGACTTCAGCGAACACTGAAGTAGCCCAGCCACTCCAAAGAAAATCCTATAGTATTTCAGATTGGAAATTTATGTTTGAATATTTTGTGTTGAAAATCAAGCCCTAGCCTAATCAATACTCTGTGGACTTTGTTAGATATATGGTTGTGATAGAAAGGCTCTTGACCAGTTGAAAACAAAAATAAGGCTGACTTAGGGCCTTCCCCTATGCTTGCTGTCTGCAGAAATTTGAGATTTGAACAAATATATATCCACAGAACAGTTTAATAAATTATCTATCAGAATCAATCCATCATTTCAAGACCATAGGTGAGCTGCCATATTGGTTCAAAAGGCTCAGTGAAATGAGACAAAAAACTCAAAAGAAAGCTCCACACCAATGAGAGTCGATGGTTCTTGCTGCTTCAGGTGCAAGACCCAAGTTAATTTAGTTGCCATCGATGGTTTGTAACACAGGAGAGATAACTTGGAAACTTACCATCACTTGTGCTACTCACAGCATGCATTTCTGAAATCCTAACAGGATGGAGAATGATTGGATGATAGGCACCACTGTGATTTCTTTTGAGTCCTGAAAGCCGAAGTATGATAGCATGATTAGAGATGTGTTTAAAGAATTAACCATATTCCTGAACATGGAGACTGAAAAGTTCAAAACCACTGTAACTAAGTAGTTTCAGTGTCTTATAGGTTTTGTTATGCAGTATCTTGAGTATCACATTTTACTGCTTTTACCAGGCCCATCTGAAGTTCAAAGTCTAATATTGTCTTTTCTGGCTCCTGTTCCTTGCTCCTCTGAACTGGTTTCTGGTCCTTTCCCATATCAAACTCAGATTTCACCTCTCACCTGAAAGCTATACACAATTCCACACATGCTTCATCATGTTTCTAGCTATTCACTCCACCTTTTTATGTGAGCTATATAATTTTTTTGCTTCCCTTGTTCTCTTCTTGTGCAATGTCTTTCTGATGAAAAATAAAGAGCTTTCCTTTGATGTAAAGAGACTTGAAGTTTTTAATTTAAGAGATTTGCCATTTTGCCAAGTACTGCATCATGGGAGTATATTACTAAACAAATGCCATGCCCATTGCCATACTAGGCAATGTACAGATATATAAAAGATCTAAAGGATTCTCTTTAGATCTGGGCCTTTGTTGTCTCAACAGTGAAGGAAATATTCTTACCAAATTCATCCTGATGAATACCCCCTCAAAAAAAGTATACTAACAATTTCTAAAAACAAAACCCTGCCATCCATAATATGCAGAATTTAGCCAATGCCTGGATATCATGCCCTTTTCTGGGCATTATTTATTTTGTGATGCTTGATGTTAAATGGGATGTGAAATGTTTGCCTCTCATCAGCACGAGTCCTTCACAAATTGTGTCTCTGAGACCAAGGTTACTGAGGGAAGTTAGGCAGCACAGATTCTGGACTTGGGTGACAGCTGGTACTAGTCCTAATTTAGTTATTGATTTGCTGCAAAAAAGTAATGGGAAATTACATTGGCCTAAATATTGAAGCACAATCCTTGTGGTGACAAAATGCATTTAGGATCCCTGGAAGAGAAAATGCAGGATTATGTGCCTACTGCACAATGTAGTCCCTGTGTCAGAAGATCTTTTGTCCTTCCATACCCACACTAGTGTTCCCCACAACCAAAGGTGCCTTTGGATACTTGGCTTTCAGCTTCAGAAGCTTCTTCAGGCTAGGAGGAGAAATCCATGTTGTTCTTTTGCCATGAAAAATCAGAGTTGTTCTTTGCTGCTCTTGAGCCATTCTCTGTGGTAGAAATGACAAAGACTTGGTAAATTTGACTAGTGCCAATAAAAATATAAATGACCATATTGCTCAGTAGGACACTGTGTTATGATAGACAGTGAGACACTAATGAGGTTTTTCATCTGAGGTTCCTGTTGTGCTGAACAGTGCTGAACTTTTATTGTAACTACATTATTGCTCAAGAAACTGAGATGAGAATGAACTAAATGACTTGGTAAGAGACACACTAAATGAATAGTAGGAGATTAGTTTCATGTTTCTTTCTCCTGCTCTGATGATTCTGAAAGACTCCCATTGTATATGATGTAAATAATAAAGCAATGTGACTGGACTTCGTGGGAAATCGAAATGCCAAAATCTCACTGCATATGTGACAGAAACAAGATGTATTCTCTTAGTCAGGGAGGATCACTACATCCCCATTTGCTGAGAGTCATGTATCTATTATAATAAATCCAAACTAGTTTCTATAATAGGTAAAATGCTTTTAAAAATAAAAATACCTACTTTCCCATTTGTCTGCAAGGACTAGTCTTTTCAGAGATATTGTCTCCTTGGGATGGTTGATCAGAATTTATATTTTTGTTAAATAAAGTGGTTTTCCAGCACCTCCTGTCTTACAAAACTATATAAATTTTTTTTCCACCCTGACAATATCATACATGTTCTTTTCATATTTGACAAGTGCCATGTGGAATCATAATTTCAAAATATGCAAAAGCAATCCCTGCGAAACACCTGTCTTTGCAGACAATGCAGTGAACAAACAGACCAGTGGACTAGCCAGAAAACAGTTCCAGCTATGGACAGGCCTTCTAGGTAAAAGACATATCTGAAACACAAAAAAGGAGCTATGTGTCTGTGGAAGCAATCATAATCCTACTGGCATGGGCACCTCATGTAGCCTGGAGAAGCAGTTCCGTCCTCCTGGCAGCTCAGTCTGAACACGTAGAGCAGATGATGGCACCTCCTTTCTGGCTGACCAGCTTTTTCAGCCAGCAGCACTTTAGCCAAGATCTTTAATCCAAGTATAAAATTTGCAAAATATTCACTTAATATTTGCACTTTTAAAGCATGAGTCTCTCCAAGACAGGTCAATAGGAGAAAAGCAAATTTACTTTCCACTTCATGGTTTCATAAAGGAGCTTATGGCTTACTGAGCATGTTCTGCACTGAGAGACAATCATTAAATAATAAAGATGCACTCTATGACAAATGTTTACAAAGCCAACTACCACGCAGTGAACAGCATTCTGTAGTACAGTGACAAACCAGAGAACTGTGCCATGCATTTTCAGAACTCAAATAAACTTTTGTGCCTCTAGGGTGGTTGTGTAATATCAGCAAGAACTGCCCACGAATTGCAAAAGGAGTGCACACAAGGAATTTCATAAGAAGCTGCTGAAACAGGAGTGAGGATTAAAAAACCGCCTGGAGCTGCCTGCTTGGATTCTGCTCAGTTTGATTTGGGTAAACCCTGCCCTACTATTTTCACAGATCTCTTCTCTTGCCTCTGTCTGCAGATTATGGGCACTTTCCTCCTCCTCCTCTTTTTAAGTTTCCATCTGTCCTTCTGTGAGTTTCCAATAACTACTGCAATAAACCCTTTTCTTTCCTCTTCAAGTCATTTGCCTTTCCTGTGGACCTGCCTGTAAGTCCAGTCTCAGGTTGCTAGGGTCTGTTTACCAGCTGGAAGCAAACAATGACTTGAATCCAACAGAGAATACAAAACAGAAATAATGGAAAGTTCATTTGGGATCTTTCAAAGTAAATACTATGTTCCACAAAAAAGCCAACTGGTCCAAAATAACAGTCATGAGTAAGGAGCTCTTTTGGGAAATGTTGGTTCTGCAGAGGTAAACAATTTACTTTTTAAATATGATCTATTTGTAATAATGACAACATGCGGATTGTCCACATTAAAATGCCTAAATTTGTGACTAAAACTAGTATTTTCTATTTATCTGAGGATAGATGTTTCAGTTTCACAAAAACATAAGGTTTTCAACTTCTGTAGGAACTCAGTCATGCTTGCAAGATAACAGAAGTCAGTAAGGCCTACCATTAGTTCAGGAGGAAATATAAATTCCTGTGTTGGATCCATGGGCAGGAATTGTTCTGGATTGCAAAGACCTGAAAGGATCTGCAAAGAAATTGGGGGGGGAGGGGAAGAGAGAGAGAGCAGAATGCACATATTCAGACTAAGTTGCAAGTCTTTGTCAACAGATGAGATTATTTCCTAGTGTGAGACAGTTTTGACACTTTATAGGTTGTGTTCAAAAATTCAAGATTCCCTAATTAATTTCTAATCTTTAGTTTATTCACACACTACTCAAAAGATGGACTACTCAAGAGACAGACTATCATACCAATCCCTCTCAAGCCTTTGCTTGAAATACATCAAGCTTCAAGAAAAATCTTGCAGTATTTCCTGAAACTGGTCATAGCAAATGTATTGCACCACACTGGGTGTAATGTGTACTGTGGGAAAGTGCAGGGCTGGATGGTATAGTTATGTTCTGTTCATAACTGTGTCTCTTAAGGAGCTTTCTGACAGAGCTTGACATGACAACAAATAATGTCCATCTGATCAGAAAGAATTGTTTTCTGCTTTAGGAGAGCCTTATGCAAAGCTCCTCTCCAGCCTTGCATAAGCACTTCAAGAACCGAATGTTAACAGTGCTCTACTTGTTCACAGCTGTCTTTTTTCTGCAGAGGCCTCTGGTGAGGCTATCCATCTTCTGAGTTTTCAGAAGCTTACATAAAAGAAGACTGAATGTGCTGTGCTAGCAGAACTGGTTTGTATTTTCTACCTCACTGATTTATTTGTGGAATCAAAAATCCTGTCAAACCAGAGAGCAACAGGTCTCAAGTATATTGAATGGGGGAAAAAATTGATATATCCTAGTATGAAGTCGCTTATTCCTTCCCCAATCAGTCATTACCTCTGAACAGATTGTGGCCTTGGTAACTATAAGATCTGGCTCTGGATGACTTAGTCTACTGATTGACACCATTGATGAAATGGCAAAAAAAAATTCTATGTCTGCTATGATCCTCACGATAGTTAGGGACTAGATATTTGCCTTGGATGAAAGCAACTAGGAGGAATGCAAATCATGGAAAGCCAAATAAGAGGGCATCCAAAGGAACTGCTGTTTTGTAATTGGCAACTACTCCATTGCTAGACTTGTGCTTCAAACAACCTCGGCAGCAGCTCATCAACAATTTTCAGTTCTTAGAGGGGCAGAGGCAACACACAGGTGCACAAATGTCTGCACATCCAGTCACACTCCTTGGAGCTCTACAGTTTTTCACTGTCAAAACAAGTTTTCTTCCAATCACCCAAGACATTTTGCTTTATAGATTTCTCAGAGATTTTCAGTCAGAGAAAATTCATCTAAGGAATTAAAATCCTCGTTCTGATGCAAGATCAGTGCACTATGGCCTCTTCTTACAGGTGGATGAAGAGAAGACAACAAGTTCTTAGATGCACACAGGGAATGGAGGACCTTTTTGAAGCAGGATCCTCCTTATGTATACTGGAGCTCCCATATGTACCCTTAAACATAATAATTGTGGAACCTTTGCCAGGACAAACACAAATGAGGTGACTTGTGATTTTACAATGTGCATATGTAAAGTGAGAATAAAACAATGTGTATTTTGAAGCAATACCAATATATCGGTTGCAATACAGCACAGGAGAATGAGACACTTCCCTCAAGATCTTGGAGCCACTAGCAACACAGTAATGCTTATGAAAGGCTTTACAAGTATACACTGACACTAAACAGCAATAGTTTTGTTTCATCTTCAGGAATTCAGATTTGGTGTCTCAAGCACACAGAAACAAGTCATGCTGATGGCTGCAAAACTTCTGTTATGGGAGTTCAACTTCACATCAAGGCCTGCTTTTTTAAGAAAGCTGTCTCTGACCAACGGTTTTCTTCTTCACACACAAAAAAGCAGATATAAATGTTTAATATTGAGATCCACACTCTCACTGGAAAATGTCACTAAATAAGTAAGCCGCATGAGGAGCGGCTGAGGTCACTTGGTTTGTTCAGCCTGAGGGGACAACTGCGGTTACAACTTCCTCGTGAGAGCAAGAGGAGGGGCAGGCACTGATTTCTCTGTGGTGACCAGTGACAAGACCCCAGGGAATGGCCTGAACTTGTGTCAGGGGAGGTTTAGGTTGGATATTAGAAGAAGGTTCTTCACCTGGAGGGTGGTTGGGCACTGGAACAGGCTGTCCAGGAAGTGGTCACAGCACCAAGCCTGACAGTTCAAGAAGCATTTGGACAGTGCTCTCAGGCTCATGGTGTGACTCTTGGGGAGGGTCCTGTGCAGGGCTAAGCACTGGACTCGATGATCCTTGTGGGTCCCTTCCAACTAGGCATATTCTGTAATTCTGTGATTCTGTGATTCTAATAACACAGATAATAACAATGCAGATATGCTTGTGCTACCTTTCTGCAGCAACAAGAGCAGAGAGCCTGGAGTTCAGTCTGGTCTAAATGTCCAAAGCTAGAAAAGTAGCTGCTGCCATAGTTAAAGATCACCCCTTCCTACAAATCTGACAATGCAAACAGGAGTTAACAAGAAAAAAAATCTATTGTAACTTACCTGACCCCCTGTAGAAGATGAACAGACACATTCCTCCTGATCCAAGCAACATTGTCCAGTTCCTCTGAGTTGGCAACACGTTGGCTCCTAAAGAAATCATATTCTATTATATAAAAGCAATGAGGCAGCTTAGTGATTTATTTGTAAATTAACTTTTTGATGCTTCCTGTTCCAAATTAGATTTGTTCAGCCATTTGAAGTTGCTCCAGGAGACCCCTTAAACCATAGGACCCCTAGGAGTGAGTTCCCTTTGGGTACCCAGGTATCCATGAAGTAAATGGAAAAAATCAAAATTACTTCAGTGGTGTTTAGATCAAGTCCTTGTAACTGATGCAGAGGATTTTCCACTGCATTGCAAGGGTACATGTAAACCGAAAGTCAGTGGTCGCTGTAAGCTCTTGGCACATCTGGAAACTAAAAGAGCCAGATTTTCCAAAGGTTCAACCAAAAAAAGATTTTCCAAATGATGCAAGACTCCAGATAGGTAATTCAAAGAGGCTCAGCCTTTTCAGATACCAAAAACTATCCCAAAATAAGAAATACATTTGAAAATACTGACCTACCCTAGCAAAAGATGTGTAGCTGTCTATAATTGGCCTGTATCCTGTGCAACGGCACAAATTACCTGAAATAAACCATATGATAATCAATCATAGGAAACCAGAACAATGTTCGGAAGCACCAGCACAACTGGAAATGATCAAATGATCTGGCATCAAACCTGCAGATACAAAATGCTGAAATTTATGTCCCTATGCTCAAATGGGCAAAATCACATATGTAAAAATAAGAAATATTACTCCAATAGTGATTATATTATTAAAATTTATTATTTTTAAGGTCATTTCTAAAAATAATATTAATTACTTTATGTGAATGTATGTAAAAAAATCAAATTATGAAAACCATCCAAAAGTAAATTCTACAATTACTAGTACCACTACAGTGTTTGGGTTTTACAATCAAATCCAAAATCTACTGCCATCCATCACTATGATGGTTTTCATATATAATTAGAAGAAGTAATAAAATCTCTACCGCAATTTCTGGCATTTCACTCATGAAATCAAAATCTTCTGGTGGGAGGGGTTAATTACTTTGGGAGCTATAGGAGTGCTAGCAAACTTGGCTCTTGAAAGTGAGTTGAAGTTGCTTTGCCTATTATAGTAAATATTGCTTGAAGAGCAAGACTGTTGTATTACTCAGTGAATACTTATACTCTTTCAGTATATTATACCTACTCTTTCAGCATATTCTTTGTAAAACTGTACTCCTACTGCACCATATTGAGGCTGTTGGTGCAGGAGGGCTATAAAAACAGGCTGTTCTAAAGGTAGGGATTTTCAGAAATATTTATGCAGTGCTAAATGCCACTGTGTATCCCTTTAGAAGCCTTCAGTGTGAACCATCTTTTGATGATTTTGAGATGTCCTTAAGCCACTATGGCTATATCAGAGTACCATCTACTGCCATCATCTACTTCTCTTTGAGTTAAATCATACTTATGACCTTGGCAATCAAACATGTATCCTTTTATTACACTTTTTACAATTTACTGCCTGTAACTTACCATCCAGAGCAGAAATAATCTGCTCCATGGAAGGTTCTGCATGGTTTCTCAGTAAAGCATACATGGACATCACCATTCCAGGGGTGCAGAAGCCACACTGGGAGCCATTGCATTTGGCCAGCCTTTCCTGGAACAAAACAGAACAACAGTCCAGGATGTGGCTTCACTGACTTTCTGAATAGCCATCTGAATATGTCATCTACCAGCTGTAGGATGGCAGCAGCATTTTCACTATCCCAAATTCTCAGAGCAATCACCTAGTTAAAGGATAATACTTGCTCCAGTTTAGACCCTCATGATCCTAATTAAGAGAATAGAATAAGGCCCGAGACTTTCCGTTTATACATCAATCATACATTAGGTATTTCTAACCAAGAAGGATAGAACACAGACTATCTCCTCAACCAGAGCTTCAGCACAGACCAGTCACAGAGTTGTGACTCTTGGAAAATAATATTGAGACAGAAAGAGAATGTTCAGAAAACATTCTTAAATCTGTGTGGTCAGACTGTGATTTTCAGGGACAAGCCAGAGTGGAGGAAGTAAAGAGCTGACCTAATCCAAGGGAAATCTCTGACACACAGATCAAATAAGCCTAATTTAATACCTGCCAGTCTGGTTGCCAGTTGGAATCATTCATTCCATACTCCACATATGAACAGACCGTTGTCCTCAGTGAGATGGCCAGAGGCCATGCTGGTGACTAAATGAAACTCACTGATGCTCTTTGTCCTTTCCCATCCCCTTCTGAAAGCTGGCATCCTACCTGCCATATGCTTGGATAGTCCTGTGATGTGGAGATTGTGATGTGCTCCCTGCATGGTAGTACATTAGGAGGAACTCCTTCCATGCTCCATACAGGGCCAATCACAACCCAGCAACTGTTGTATTAATTCCCTCAAACACTTGTTCATCTAAAAAGCTCAGACACCATTCAGTTTTTAGAACCCCTTCAGAGACTTTGCATTGCACAGACTCACAGCACCTTCTCACAGATCCCAGTTTTGTTACAGACATAGGACAGGACACTCTCATAATCTTGCAGCCTTACACAGTCCAGCTTACTCTCACCTGAATTGGATGAATCCAGGTTTTTATGCTTCCAACTCCTTCCACAGTAATGACAGCAGCACCATGCAGTGAACATAATGGGAGAAGGCAAGAGTTGGCAGGACGATGACTTTGATATGTGAAGGAGAACTGTGGCTTTAAATAGCTTTGTTGTATGAGTCCATGGAGGATGAAACAAAGGATATACACTCCAGCTAATCTAGAAATGCTCTGACTTCTGACGTTAGAAAGACATGGGGAGAAGGATATGCAAGCGTAAAAAATCCTGCACTTGGACCATGACAGTATGCATCCTGCTCCTAGAGCTGGGACTTAGGCATTAAGTAATAGGCTCTTCTAATTAAAGAAGTGCAATGTGTAGTTAAAAGAAAAAAAAATCCTACATATTTTCTTAAAACCCAAAGTCTAGGACCAGCTGTGATGGAAGTCAGGCACAGCACTTCTAATGGAACAAAGTTTCAAGAGCCAGGGAGAGACAACCCAGAACTACTAACTCTGCTGTGGGAGAAACTGTACAACCACAATGTAATAAGCCTATTGCAAAAGTCCTTGGAGATTTTATCAGTGATTATGTGAAACACGTAATGAGAATTTATTAAAAGTGGCATATCCTCAAATAAGCACAAAGGACTTAGGAGAGGCAGATGACAAAAGGGCTGTTGAAATCTCAAATCATAAAGAACTCAATCTAAAACATCATTTTCCCAGAAGGCTTGGGGGTTTGGTGTTGAGTTTTTGTTTTGGTTTGTTTTTTTTTTTTAAAGTATTGGAAAGGATCTAAATCTCTATTACTGTGTGATCATGAGTTCAGCTCTGTAATTTCCCAGTGAATGTCAGTTTTCCCAAAACACTAAATTACTGCTTTCAAATATCAGCACCAGGATACTGTATCAGTTTGGCAACAGGATCATATGTGGATATCATCACAGTGCAGGCACCACAGCCTCCTACTCCACAGCCATATTTTGTACCTGAAAGACGGACTGCAAAGGAGACTGTTAAAGAAAAAAATTACCATATTCAAAAGATATTTTTTCTTTATGTTCTTCTGAGTCTCCCTTGTTTTATCTGCATGTGCAGAACTGGAGGGTGCTCCCCTGTAAAAGGGATTGTTTGAGCAAATACAGCAATAGGTCTTCTTATTAGCCTTACTCACAGTACTTTCCTAATCATTGCACATAATTATCTGTATCTTGTGTTTGCAAAACAGTATCAACAGATCTCAGTATGTTTCCAGTGCTGCTTCCAGAACATCCTAGGAAAACAGTGATTTTAATGGAGCACAATATCCAAGTGCACACACCTAAACCCTGTATGGAAGGACTCCCTCCATTATGTGCCTCAGCACAAAGGCTCCACACTCAAACCACAATCTCCTTCTGCAGTGCCCTGCAGTCCAATGGAATCTACCACTTCCTTTCATCATTTCCCTTCACTTGCTTAACTTTAGAAGCTACATGGCAGCTTCTTAGCTGGGATAACTGCCACTGAAGTCAACAGAGCCCTGACAGCAGTTAGCAACCTGAAGAGCCTCAAATAAGAAAATAAAATAAGCTTATATAAAACTCTCTGAAGGACTGGGGCCTAAATAAATTGTTTACTGCAGAAGTAGTTCAAAATTTACAATGTTATACCCATATAACTAACACACACAATGCACATGCAGCACTGGATTGCTCTCCTGAGAACAAATGCAAGGCAAATTTTGTTATTTCTACTTATTGTTCTGTTTACGCTGGTTCCCAAAGAAAAGTGAAACAATCTTAATCCCCATTGCATTAATTTACAGACTTATAGAACTCAAAGGCAAAGCTCAAAAAAAGGATATGCTTCTTTCTTAGATAATACAGCACCAATTCTTCAGGATCTGCCTGCCTCTCTATTACCTATGTTATGAAATAAAAGAAAAAAAGGGATTATAGGTCAGAGAGGAATCTAATATAACCATCTCACAAGGATTAATTATGATGTTTAAATGTAGTGATTGTGGATTACTGTGGAGCATTTGTTTAGCAACAGGATGCTGTCACTTGATCATAATCTGCAGAATAAATGAGTGGGTCAGGCAATGTTGGAGAACTGAAAGGGAAGAGAGGTTAAGTAAGCACTTGGAGAGACAAGACTAGAAGGAAAAGTGCCTTTGGCCTAGATCCTTTGTTGATTCCTAACAGCATGAATCAGAAATCCCTTCATTTTAAAGCCATGAACTTGTGTGTGTGAAAATTCTGCATAATTTTATTTCCTTGAAGTTGATATTAACCCCTTCATTTGCAGAGACCCATTAGCATAACAGCAGAGGAAAATCTTAGTGTAAGAAGAGCAAGAGGGATACATATCTAAGTATATTTTCATTCTAATTAAGTTTAATGTGTATGAGTGGGCTTATGCAGACCTTGCTTTAGCCTTGTCTCAAGAATGTCGTTGTACCATCAGTGTGCTTGAAATTGTTGGATACAAGAAAACACAAACAACTTTGAAAAAAAATGTTAGGACCCACTGCTGCAGAATGACCAGAGAATGAACCTCAGGTTTCTCTCAACAATTCTGCCATATCAGCAGCATGCTCCAATTTACCATGTATAAGACAACATGGACTAGTTCAGGAATTTATACAGAAATGCAGAGTGAAATAAGGTTTCAGAGTATGTCTTGACATGTAATGACAGATAAAACATAACAGACAGAAAGAAGTTGAACTACTTTTCCTTAATTCACCTGGTCAAATTAAAGCCATTACCATCTCTCTAGAGTATAAAAGTGTTGACCAAAAAACTGAAAAATATCTCTAGAAAAGCAAGGTTGGTTAGCTGGTTTGGTTTTTTTAACAAATAAATATATTTCCTTCCTTTTACTTTGTATTGTATTTTGGGTGACATTTTTGCTAGTAGAACTTCTCATTCACTTGACCTGCTAAGTAAGAAAATGCAACAAAATGTCTTAGAAAATGGAATGTGAGCATTTGGCATCAAGAACAGAAAAAATTAGCTACCTCTTTTCTTTTAGTGAAATACTGAAACTATATTAGTAATCTGCATATTCTTTTACTAGAGAGGCACTTCAACTACATCAACTTTAGGAGTACATTAATAAAAGATTTTAGTAAACAGATAACTATTTTTAATTCTAAAAATCTGATTATGAGAGGTGATACAAAGTCACTCACATTCTGTAAAAACCATGGGATAAAGTAGGAAAATCAAAGACAAGAGACAATTATCCATGAATAAACTGTTGCTCCAGAATAACAGTTTCCAAATGTGAACAGAAAATATTAAAGCCATGCTGCTCAAAAAAGAAAAAGCATTTAAAAACTTACCTTCCTACCATTCACAAAAAAGACAAGCTCATCTGATTGTTGAGGGCAAGCCATGCTGTTGCATCAAAGTCTGAAAAATAAAGCTTTACGCATCAAGAGAAATTAATGAAATGCTATATGGTCCTAAAGGTCGACTGAGTTTGCTCTGTCCTGCAGAGTTTAATTTGATGCTCAGTCTGCAAATAAGCAGGTGGGGAGGAGCCAGTGCAATGTATATTGTTTCTCAGCAATTAAAGCATGGTCGGATGCCAACGCACCACCTCCTACTCCCTACCCCAGCTCTTCCCTGGTGACTTGAAATAATCTGGGAAGAATATGAGCCCCTGTAACCTAAGAGACAACTGTGGAGGGTACTTTTGGTTTGAGCTACAGGTGCCAGGCCTATTTATTTTATATTATGCAGTGAATTTAGAATACATAGGCATGTCTGATGCAAGAACCAAGGACAAGCAACATTACGCATTTCTGTGGGGTGTCAAATGCAAAGCTGTGGATCTCTGGTTCTCATTTACCTTGACCTGAACTATCCATGATTTTCTGTCTTCAGAGCAACCAAGTTTTAACAAAATCAACATTACTAATCTACACACATTTAAAATTTCCTTCTGGCTATCTCTATGCCATGCCAGCTCTATGTCCTTACTGCTATGGGTACCATTATAAGATGACCATACTCAAGACATGCCATGTCCTTAAAGAGAGAAATCCCAAATACTGATTTGGAGTTCTAGATTCGCATCCATTTCTCTTATATGCCTTATTACAGCTGGTCTTCTTTTTCTTTTTAAAGGGGAATTATGTATATGTATTTCAAAAGTCTCCATTTATGTATGTACATGTCTTCTGCTTCATTTACCATTTTCACATTTTCCAGCTAAGGTGTCTGCATTTCATTTAGAGTCAGTGTAGGCTTGCAGGACAAAGTAGTCAGTCCCTGATCTTCTAACACTCCCCACCAGAAGGCAAAAAAATTATTCTCAGCAGATATATGCTGCTGCTTTTGTGATTTAGCCCCTAATTTACGCCTGAGAGCTGCAACAACACAAACACTGAAGCCATGTCAGTCACCAGGTCCCTGTAGGCAAAAGCCCTAATGTGTCCTGCCAACTGTAGCATCAGTGTAGTATTCCAGGTGTTGTAGGTATGACAGTGCAGTTCAAAGGCCTGAAAACAGAAGGAACCAGACCAAATACCTGATTTTGGCAGAACAATATCTATTTAGAGACTACTAGCCCTCCAAACCAGAACCTAGTATTTACATTAGGTGTTTAAGCTTACACCACACAGAATGGGACTGTGGAGGGTGAATAATTGTAAGAAACACTTCTCTTAGGAAGAAAATTAGTAGAAAGAGTTCTTCTCAACCATCTCCAGTTTGGGTATAATTGTGCAGTTACAGTGCACATTAATGTGTAGCCATCCGGTATGTCAGTGCCTTTGGAGCCCCAGCATTTCTGTTTGTTTATCTCCCTGTACAGTCCAAGAAAATTCCTTTCATAATATCCCATGGTAGCTATAGTATCATCTGCCAGGATGGTTAACTGCTGATATTTCTAGCTTCCATGCAGTTTTTCAAACACCTAAAAGCCAAGCAAACAGCTTAATATGTTTGGACCCAAAATAAACAACAACTCATATTTGCTACATGTATAGAATTTACTGAGACAACTAGACAACAGTGCCACTTGTAAAGAGGCAGGGAGGAATCTTTGTCAATAATGACTGAGAAATACAGACAAGCAGACAAGATTTGCACTGCAGACAACAAAGTGTGGGTCTAGAACACGATGAGTCCTCGGAGTGCAAACACCTCAGCACTGCAGATGGGGAGATGGCATTGCCTGTGAGGCAATGATTTTGGAAGATTTGACTTGTCTGGAACTAACTAGCACCTGTGCTGATGCATAGGTACATAGGATAACAACAGAAAATGTAGCTTCCCCCCAGTTCAGCAGACCTATAGGCTCCCTGCTTCAGCATATCCCAGAATTTACACGTATTTTTTGGCTGTTATAGATATGTGGGGTTGTGAGCTGTCATTGACAAACCCACGCAGTGAAACTAAGAAGCTGTTTCAAATCAGAAGAACGAATTGTGGCAGAAGCATTCACATTTAATTTGATTTATTGATCTTCTAACAATAAATAAAAGCCAAAGTAATACAAAGAAAGTGAAGAAAAAGAAGTAAAAACCAATAAGGCTTCAGCTGCCTAAATCACACTTTCAGTGCCACTTCAGATGATTTGCTATTACCTGCTTGACCTCCAGTTGCTATATCATATCTTCCAGTCCTGTGCTCTCCTATGCCTTTGTTGTCTTATGATATCTAAGATGGTCTGGACAGCTATGTTTAAGCAGCTGCATTTCACCTACTCATAGTGGTTACAGAGAGACAAACTGAGGCAATAAAGATTTCATATCTTAACAGCCAATACAAAAGCTGTTTTAAGCTACTGACCTGATTTCTGTCACAGATACAGCATCAACTTGTAAAAGGGACAGAGGGCAAGAAGAGAAAATTGTGGAAAACTGAGAGGCCCTACAGGCTGACATGTCAAACAAATTAAAGCCATTTACTTCCAGTAGGAATGGCAGTTGTCATAGTGCTGGAGCAATGTGACCTGTGAGTAAGTGGAAGACCAATCTCCATGCTTAGCAAGGAATAACTGATGCAGAGGTTCACTGAAGTCACACAGTGAACATCTAAACTACTGATTTTCTCACTTCTGCTTTATTATTGAAGAACTTGCTGCAATTTTTCTGGTGCTACTTAAGGTAAGTTTTGTAGACTCACTAAAAAAGTGAAGTGTTTTCTCTATGCTAGGATGCATCCCAGATCAAAGCCTCAAGCACAAATGCCATGGAGATTTGTGTATTTGTGTGTGTGCACATTCAGAACTGAAATCTTGTCTTCACACTTGAAGAGCAGGAAGGGTTGATGTTGTTAATGAGTTCAGTATTGTGGATTCCGATGCTGAAATCTAAATATTGTGACTGGAGCTTTCATAACTTGAAAGTTATTTCTTGGTCTCACCAAAGGTTACAAATATATACATGCTTCAAGTGTATTAACATCAGAATTTTTGTTACCATTTAATATAGTGTTGCTTTATATTTTCCTGTTTTCTCCAGGTGCTACTGCTTGGGTGTGGTCTAATCCCATTTTATGCTAGCACCATTAGATGTTTGATCTTTGCAGAACATCTTTTGATCTCATTATGGTTTTTTTTTTATTATTTGCTTTATTTCAGGAGTGGCCAAGAGTAGGAGAAAGCTGTTAATTGCACTTTCATGGCTTAATATACTCCTGAGTACAGGATTAAGCACTGGTTAAGAATCCTTTCCAGGGACAGGTTCATCCAGTCTCCCATTCAAAGCACACTGAACTCCATGTCAGTTTTTACATTAAGTTCAGAGGCTTTTGGCTTGCCCCATGAGAAAAAGAAAGCTTCTGGTGGAAATTACAACTAAGTGACTCTGCCAACTTTCAGAATAAAATTCATGTTCTGTATATGTAGGTCAACTTGCCTGGCATAGTGAAAGAGAATCGTAACTCTTGTTTCTTGTGTGTTTTTGACACAAAGACGTCTGTGCCAAAAGAATCTAAAGAAGCTTTACTACAAGTCAGAGCATCACTTCTGATCAAAAAGGGACTGAATCCAATAAATTCTGAGTCCTTGACAAAGATCTCTGCCCTCAAACTCCACTGCAAGATTCAGATCCAAATTAGAAAATTAGCTGAAGCCATTACAAAATCGTTTATCATATGAAGTTGCTGGGTGTAATAAGTGGCAGTAAGTTATCTAGCATACCTTTATACTTCATCCTAATTTTCCTTTCCTACAGCATTTGAGCTGTGCTGTTCAGCAGACCTTTCTTGTTGAATACATATACTTCAAATGCAGAAGATGTATTTCTAGCAACTCAATGCAGTCATTTAAGTGAAATACTGTAATGAATATACTGGAGAAAGAATGAAGATAAGGATAGAAGATGTAAAGTGCATATTTTTGGTAGATAATTCTATTCTGAAAATAAGAAAATGAGAAAATATATGTAGCTGTGTGTTGGTTAGTGTCTTGGAGCAGTAAATCAGTTTTCCATTCCGGTCTTTGTCATTCACACAGATGTGGCCTGAAGAGCGGAGGAAGCAGCTTCATTGTTTGCAATCTAAGAGACAAGCAAGAAATGAAAAGAGTTACTTTACTTGACTGGCAAACTCCCAACATTGCCCTTATCAGGTGCTTCCAAGTCACTCAGCAGGGTATTATATAGGACACACCTACAGAGGGTGGCTGGAAGGAACGTCAGTAATAACTGAGGTCAGGGCTAAACAGAGATTGAGAAGGTGCCTGCACTGGTGGACCTCACCTCCTGCAAGTTCCTGCAAAGAGAGTAAGCCCACAAACCTACTGAGGCAGGGGCCAGTGGTGCCTCACCACAATCACAGAAATACCATGGGAGTAACCTGTGACTGAGAGCTCAAGAGCTTCCATAGCAGAGCCTCAGAGTTTCAGGGCACAGCATGAATTTATATGCTGACAAGGACCTCGCCTCACTAAATAAAAAACTGCACAGAAAAAGAATTGTAATAGCAGTGGGAACATGACTATAGTGAACAGTTGCAGAAACCCTAAAGGACCAGCATTATGAGAACTGTGTTGCCTCATTTTTCTTCTTCTGTATCTTCTTGTTAGCTCTGAGTTAATTATTTTTCTCCCAAAGAGTACTGGGCATAGCAAGGAGTACCAGAATGAGGTGACAGTGCCAGAGTGTAGCACCTGGAAGGAGACTGAAGATGCCTGGAGGCTGATCCACTGCATGTCAATAAGATGAGCTACTGAGTCCTCTATGGGATTTGACATACAGAAGAAAGGAGTAGGCTTCAGGGAAAGAGGGAATTGTAAAAATTATGTAAATTTCAAAGGAAAAAGATGATACCAGGCATTTCAGTTACAAGGAGCTGTATACAAAGCATGACCAATTGGAGACATCATGAGGGTGCACTTGTGTACACTTGTACCCAGCAACAGTTAAATAGACCCTACCCCCAACCTTCTATTACCAGCTCAGTAAAGTCGTCAGCGCAGCTTGCCCGTATTTGTTCAGCAGTCAGAGGGCTGTTCAGTGCAAAGGGCTTCTTCAGTCCTCTTTCATTCCTCACCCTAGTTACTGCATCTCTCAAAGCGAAGAACACAGAGCATCCCAAGAAAAGTCCTGCCTCACCTATTCCCTGAAAAGGAAAAAAAGTCATATGGGTGTAGGTTTTGAGCAAATGGGAGGAGTACAAGCCAGATGAAAATCAACTAAAAAGTTAAAAACCAGTCATTCAAGAACTGTTTAATCCTTCAGTAAGGAAGTTTATTTTAGATTTAGAGGAGGCAAGGTTAGATCACACCAAGTCCTCTGAAGGTAGCTGCTTCCAGTGTGCTAAAAAGGTTGATTTGAAGTGTCAGTCATTGTTTTAGAATCCTTTTGGCTCATTGTTAAACTTAAATTTAGAATAACTAGCAGATGAAATTAAAACCATCCAAACCCAGGTACAGCTAAAACTAAGGAACAAAGCTTGAACTCTTGGTAATTCCCTGCAGACAAATACCACTGACCTCAGTGGGCTTGACATCCTCTTACCAGTTCTGCCAGAAGATTCACATTTGTTTCTTACCTCAAAGATAGGTCAAATCCACCCTTATTCCATAGTCCTCTCAATGCTGTGGTATCAAATATTTTAATCTGAACTGCATTGGGATATTGCAATTGAATCTTACATATCTTTTGGTTGAAATCAGAGAACCAAGTATTTTCCCCAAATATGCTGCATGAACACAGAATTACCCCTTCCTACAGGGAATTTTAAGGGTAATTATTGGAGATAAGTTCACAGAAAAGGATAAAAGTTCTGTTTGAAGAAGGATATTAGTGTCAGCTCTCTAGATCTCCTCCCAGTCAACTATGTTACTCCTTCACCTAGATGATTTTTTTTCAAACTCAGACAGCTTTAAATAATTTTGAAGGATCTTTAATAATATTCTTTAATAATCTTTTTGTTCTTTATTAACTCTTGCTGTAAAATACACTTTTTCCTTCTATTGTGCTGTTTCATTTTACTGTGTTCTAAAAGCAAACCTAATACTTGGAACAGATGGAAATTTTCACAATTCCCTTCATACCGATTTACCATTACTATTTATATCAAACTGACCAGAATATTTGCTGGTGTAAATTGAAACAATGATTACACCAAGCGAAGACTTGAGTCAGTCTCTCATATACACACGTGCAGTCCTATTTTGTGTTGCACAGCACACACAAGTAAGCTGCACAACTCTCATTGGCATTATGATTTCTCCATCCACTGCTTTAGTATTTTTATTCTAACCCTTCAGTTTATCACCATATTTTAGAAGTACGGTTTTAAATTTAGCTTGTAGCTTCTGTGTATGGTCTGTTAACAAAACCCTAAAATCACTACTTGCCAATGAAAGTGATGCAACAATATCTCACATTATGTCTTTTCTTATTAGCTTTCCTGATGTCATAAATAAAACAATTTACTGGACACTTGTTTGAAATGTTAAAGAAGAAGAACTGAAAACTTATACATGTTTTATACCAGAGTAATTTCTCTGTTTGTTCTGGGATTTAAAATTAGGCTCTGTGATGTTTTGCTTACCTTGGACGCATAGATGGCATAAGGATTTTGGGAAGATGACAGCAGGGAAACACTAAACTGTTCTGGAATATCACAAACAGCAGGGATCTTATACTGATCTGGACCCCGAGTACAGAGGACTCCTTCTGGAGAGTACTTTAATTCCTCCATTGTGTACAGTCCAACGCCTTGAACAAAAGCACCTTCAATCTTTAAATAAGAAAAGAAATAGTATTATGTTTGGTTCAGTGAGTAAAACTTTGTCAAGAACTGATTTGTTTCATCGTCTGTTAAAAAGCCTTTTTCTTTTCTCTTTGACTAATGCGATTCTTCAACATTTTGGGGCAGCTGTGACAATAAAAGCTTTCACACTCCTCTCTCATACCTGAGAGGACAAATGCTTTCATGATGAAGTGATGAGATCTGTGGACCAGCCTGCAATGAATAAAGGTATTTCCCTGCTATCAGGTGGGCAGGGCAGGTCAAACAACTTGGAGACTGCAGATCACAAACAGAATTTAAATCCAGTAGACAATACATATATATAGATATTACACATTGCCCTCATGGGTAAAATTCAAGCTTCATTGACATCTACAAAGCTCTGACACTAACTCAAATGGGGCAAGTCTATAAGCAAAAGACCTTCAAATATGATCTATGATTTTTATAATCTAGTAAGAAATGAATGTTTTCTGAACTAATGAGGTAATTCTCACTTCAGATAAGGATATCAATGTAACAGAAATAAGACAGCAGAAAATTCTTTGCACATACCTGTCCTATATCCACAGCTGGATTTATGCTGCATCCAACGTCCATAACAATGTCTGTTCTGAGATTCTGTTAATTAAATTCAAATTTATATTATTGAGAGAGATGCATGGAGTGGAGGCATCAGAAGACAATGTGAGTTAGAGTTGGTATTCAGTGAAATACCATAGACTAAGATAGAGGCCCCTCTGTGAACACAATTTCAAAATAATTTCCAGTATTCCATTACAAGCAAAATGGGCTTGTCTCAACTTTAACAGAAGTTTAGCCAGAGACAGCCCTGCCAGATTTTTCCCATTGCACAAGGAAATCTCCATATAAATACACACGTAGTATAGATAGAGGGCATATGATCAGCAAGTCTATGAGATTTATCTATCCAAATGGTCAAAAGCTTGGAAATTGAATATTGCTGTAAGTTGTTTGCTGACAAACAAGGAGAGAACAGGCAAAGAACATGTTAGGTGTCAGCCATAACCCAAAAAGTGAACACATATGACAATAGTACAGATGTGCCAGAAGCTGGTAAACACTGCACAGCTTTCACTGTGCTCCACTGTAATTCGCATTTACACTGTTGATATATTTACTGTCATGTGAAGACAGGTCACTTAGGAATGCAAAGCCTGAATCGTTGTTGGAGCAAGCCTCATTTACAAAACTTTCATGACATTCAGTTATTACCTTGTGATCTCCTGTTAGACAGTTAATTTCAACCTCTGAACAAGCAGCTCCATAAAGAAAATATGTGAATGGCTGTCCTTCCCCTTTCTCCCAATCCATGTATTCATCGTAACCTCTGATGGAAGAAACAAAGACCATAAGAAGAAAACTGATGACAGTTTGCATTATAACAAAGCAGAGGAGCACTTAGAAGTTTGAAATTACTTGTGAAATCTTAAGTAGTAAGATCTTATGCATAAAATCTTCAGAGAAATCTTAAATAAAAGGTCAGAACTCCAAAGTTCCATGAAATCCTACAGAGCACTAGTAGCTTAGGTTTGATGCATCTGGTATTTACATAAAATTTAGCAGACAAGCAAGCTATTTCAGTTTAGGAGAGTCTATAACTACCATAATAATAGACATATACTAATAAAAGCCTAGTAATCAAATACAGAGTAAAAATTTAAGGTAATGGTTACTGAGGTAACAGCACACAAGGGAATTTAGAAATGGGAGCAAAACTTGCCAGGACCTATGAAAGAATAATTTACAAGAGATAAATGAAAGAGTTAATTACAGAAACAGCCTACAGAATGAGTGAGAGGGTTAAAACAGGACTATTGAAATAAAGGTGTAATTACTTAGAAGAGAGTGGGACTAACTGAGGAGACCAGAGTAGTCAGGATTGACAGGGTAAATCCAAGGTACACAAAAGGACAGGGAAATGTAGTATCTCCCAACTGTGTGAGCTGTGGGACTAAGGCATATTTTCTGGCCACATATGACTGAAATGTCTTTGCTTTATGCAGTATAATTTTAAATATGCTCAACAATTATAGAATAGAACCATGCATGGAAAAAGGGATACACAAAATCCACATATTCAACTTCTCATAGCCCATCTGCCTCTGCTGCCTTGGAGATTCTTGGATGTAGAGAATATGACTGGATAAGAACAAGATCAATACAGGACCTGAGGCTCAGGGATCTGCAGATATTTTTGGACACCATTAAATGTCAATAGCAAAGCATGACTGTTGTTCATTACTTTGGTGATATCTACATTCCTAAAGGGCTTCATAAGCAGAAAACATATTTGAACAGACTTAACAGCAAGAAGGGACATTTTATTTGGGCATTTCTGGGTGTTTTAAACATGTCTGGGTTTGTGAAGTGCCTCTTCAACTTACTCCAGACTGCCTGAAGATCTGAAAAGTTGTTATTGATAAGTAGGAAATACTCATGGATGGAGAGCAGATATAAGGCACAGCAGGCTAAGAGAAAAGTTTTGCTTTGAATCCCACCTGAATTATAGCACAGCAATTTTTCCTTTCTGGTTCTTTATAAACACAGTGAAAGAATTCAAAGAAAAGGAATGATGAGACTGCTCTGAGAGAGAGCAGTGGGAACTGTGTTTAAGGTTATTGTGTCCTCCAATAGCATGCTGTTGTGAATAAATTCATATCTAAGAGTATATATGGTGGGAATTCTGTGAGGCTCCAGAAGCAGAGAAGTCAAAACAGTGACTCCAAAAACTAGGGTCAATTAGCAACCTCACTTCTAATGTGAGCCCTAAGTCCCCAGCTTTCAGTTAGTGCTGAATCATGGCATCTGATACCTGAGTTAGTTTAAAAACAAAAATTACCATAAGCTTTTCTGCTAAACTCCACCAGACATTTTTAACTCTCCTTCCTCTAAAGAGAAATAACCTTAGGGCTCACATCTGGAATCAAATGGACATATTTTTTTCACAGGTGCACCTGGTTGCTAGTTACAGGTGTGTCCTGGATAAATATTTTAATGTTGCCACTGTTCTTCTTGTCATGCAACTTGGTGTGATCCAGTTGTGGATAAAATTGTAAATAATTGGTAGTACAATGGTATTTATAGCTTATAGCAATACAGTCTCCAGTAAACAAACGATATCCCCCTTTGCACACCTACTGTTACAGGCAGCAGTACTTTTTTGATGCTTTCTGGTTTGCTAATGGCCAAATCATGGAGCAAAGATGGCACAAATTATTCTTTTAATACTTTCTAGAGAGTCCACATAGGGCTAGTCATAAATTAACACCTAAACTTTAGTCTTTCAACCCCCAATATATCAATTAATTACATAAAACATAAGATGAACCATTAGAAAGAACTATTGGACAGGAGCTTCTATTTACATCCTTGATTATCTTCAGAAATCAGTCCTGGTCTAACCTATGCATTTTTAAGGAACAAAAATATATTACCTAAAGTAGCCAGTAGCTGATAGACTCACACTCTGTTCAAAAGCTTCTTTAATCTGTAAAATATAGCAGTGCTTGTGGTAAACCAAGGAAGGAGTCACGAAGGAACATGTGTACATGTATTTACTTTATTTACATATATATACTGACTGACATATGTTTACTTAAAATCCAAACTGTAAAAATTGTAAGGAAAGGAAGGTTAGCTGAGTTGAACATGTTTAGCTGCACATGGTGCCTAAATACTGTAGAACTAAACCCACTTTCAATGAGCAATCTAAATTCTTTTGGCAATACATTAAGGAATAGACCTGTCAACAGTGGTGTTCTTGCAGAATCTTTATTACTGGTAATGCCAAAGTCAGAAAGGGCCCTGCTCAATTTTTCTGCTCAAATTCAATAGAAATGGGTCTCTGTCAGCTGAACAGATCTAGTTGATAAGTCACTGATTATATTGGGTCATATGACCACGTGCACACATGCAACCTTTTGCTTTTTCTTTAGTAAACTGCCTTTATCTAAGCCCACTGAGTTGTGGGGGGTTTCCATCTTATTTTCTTCCCCTGTCTTCCTGATAAAGGGAGTGATAGGGCAGTTTGTTGGGCACCTGGAGTCCAGCCAAGGTCAAACGACCACGTGGCATGAAAGAACTGCATGACCTATTTGCACAAAAATAACAGTTTTCAAGATAAATGCTCTTTGAAATTCTGCCCATGGTAAAAGTGACAGTATGAGGTCCCAAATTCATTCCCTTTCAGTGATTCTCATGTTAGATTTACTCAGTTTACAAGTCAAGAAGTTTTTGTGGGGTTTTTGATTGGTTTTACTGACTTTGTAAGATGTAAGATTATTTCTCTGGATATATATAAACATTCTTTCTTAGGTCAGCCACTCCTGATAATACTTTTGGTGTGTCTGAATCATCCAAATTAATTTTGTACTTATTAGAGGAGATTATCTTTGCATACATAGCTGTCAGCAAGCTAGCACACACATGCCAACATTTCTTGTTACTCTTAGGAATTACTGCTGCAAAGAAAGTGTTTATATTTTCACAGTTATTATAGTATTTAATTACTTGAGAAGAAGACACCCTAGTATATACTGGATCTGTAAATGTCTATTTCACTAGGTTGTAGATAATGACCAATACTGGATAAACAGGGGTTTTTTAACATAATACATAGCACTAGATTCTCAGCCATGTCTTCATATTATAGCAGAAAGCTTTTAATTAACAAAATTCAGTTTCTAGCTCTAAAATTCTATTCCAGTTTCAAGTGGTATCAGATAGGGGTCACTTCTACAAATAACTTTAGCACCATTTCTATATTAATCTACTGTAAATGTAACTAATACTATAACCAAATACATATTAGAGCAATTGGAGCAAGAATTCCTGCTCCCTTTTGTGCAATTCTGTAATATACTGCATATGGGAGAGAGATAGAAGGAAGAAGTTGAGAAGGCTTCTCTTTATTGATTTGGTAAAATAAAGAATAGCTGCATAGGAAAACTGACACTGTACACATATACCCTAACAATCTTTTGCAACAACTTGTCTGAGGGTAAGATGGGGTGGGTCATGTTATTGCACAAGCTGATATTTTTTGTACATAAAAAAATTCTGTGACTCCAAATGTGACTTCAAAGATAGCTTCCTCTCCTTTCCAACCAGGCATGATGTGGGGATTTTTTCCCAGATATCTAAACCAAGCACCTGTGACAGTAACAAAAGATAGCCAGGTCTTCATGTGCATCCTCTCCACCTCTCACCCCTTCATCCGTTCTGCAGTCTCTGATGGGCAATGTGGTTTGTCCTAACATAAGATCACCAGTGGGAATTGCTGGAGGAACTGTTTGGATGCTCTCATAATTATTGCATTACAGAGATAGGAGAGCTGAGATGTTGGTGATTGACTTTGGTGCATATGGGTTTGTGTGAGGGTATAAAATCTGGCTGGAGACTGGATCTCCTGAGGCTGCAGGCAGTGTCTGGGTGGATCCCCGGCTACAGCGCTCCATCTTGTTGTGGAATAACCTCTTTCTAGAGTTTTTAACTTCAGGATTATTAGGCTGAGCAGATTTATAGACTACAATACATACATCACAGTTTCTGCAAGCATTCAAACACGTTCAGTAGGATTCACATGTCTTACCCAATCATTCCAGGTCCCTTTTGGGTTCTCGTTGATGATCGGCTGCAGGCGTTTCAGAAGAGTCTGGCAAGCATCCTGGTTGAGAGTTCAGGAGAATATAACACAAAATTAACACAGATACATTTGGTACTGTTCAAGATATGTTTTAGTTACTACTTCATTAGTATGTGCTTTACTGTCATCTTAGTTTGAAAAAGTATGGTAGAAGGTGTCATTTTAACTGCATAAACATAAAACACAAAGGGTGAAGTTACAAGGGCTGGAATCTGCATAAATCAATCAGTAGACTTCAAACAGGAACAGGGTACAAGATTTGCATGTATAAGTTAGTTTAGTTAAGTTTTTCAGATGAAACAAGGATTTTGTCAAGTATAAGTCTTTTTGGGAAAGCGCAGATTGTATTCTGAAAACTCATAAGCACCATTACTGAGAAACTGTCAAGTCATGTTTCCTCTTGGCCATCTCCAGCAGTATTTTGGTAATCACAAACTTATTTCTATGGGATCACTAGTGACCAAAGTTTGGCAAGCATTAAATACCTCGAGGCATAGGGTGTTTTTTAAACTAAATAATATTCTTTACCTTCACAGCCATGCCATTGACATCTGTCCCTGCAGATCCTACCGAGGGACACGCATTGGGAACAGTTGTTGTGCTTGTTTCACAGAAGTGAATACATGACATGGGGATGTTCAATTCCCGACTAGCAACCTGTTTCAGGAAGAACAACATAGTCTTCTCTGTTTTAAAACTAATCTAAATACTCCAACAATTCCCCAGTACTTGCTAGAAGACAGTGATATCATGAAAGATAAAGTCGCACAAGTTCTCTTCCAGTCTCCAGCTGAAATCATTCTGTCCAACTCGTCAGTACAAAGAAGCAGAAAAGAAGGGCAATGTTTTAGCTCTGTTCAAACACTGGATTGAGACTGAAGTCCAGCATTCGTTATTGCTTTTGCTGCTTACACCTGTATTACTTACGGCAATTATGCAAGCCCGGATCCCAAGCTTTCCTTGACTTAATAAATATCTTTACAAGTTTGTCTCCCAATTATCCATTAGCACATATTATCACCTTGACCGTATACTAATCTGAATACTGACTGCCTTTTTCAGCATGGGTTTTATGAGATCAGCCCCCAAAATCTTATTTCTAATAAGCCTCTTCACATGCTATTAGAAGAATAAAAAACAATCAGTCTGGATTTCTTTTCTTATTGTCTCTATGACTCTTAACAAAGGTACTTTTGCTTTCTAATTATCAATGCAAAGAATCAGTGGTTCTACTGATAAAGAAATTGTCCTACCGGTACACTAACTAACCAAAAAGAAAACTTTTACACTATTTATCTGCATGACACACAAAGCATGAGGTAATATTTGTTTGAATCATTTGTTACCTGGATCATTTTTGTATGAATACCCTGCCCCATTTCAATTCCACCATGTGTCAGAAGCACAGACCCATCAGTATAAATATGAACCAGTGCAGCAGCCTAAAAAAGAAAAACAAAATCAAGATCAGATTAGTGATCATGTTCTATATGATGAATTGATGAATAAAAAAAAAGACAAAGTTTTTAAAATGTATTTCAGTTTATCTGTTTAATGCTTTCGAATAGATGGCAAAATTTGGAATGCTAGTTGCTGCTCTTCCTCTACAATGAGCTTCAAAAGAAAAAGATACAAATCCTTGGAGGTCTGTTTTTTCTGTTGCTAGGTCCTGAAATAAACCTACACCTGGCAACAGTATCTCAATCATTTCAAAATAGGCTGAAGGACCTCCCTCACTAATGGCTGTACATGCAAATTGCTGCAAGTCCCCTTTTCTCTCTCACTGGTGTTTGAGAGCCTTTGACACAGGTTTTTCAACTGCATAGGTTGGGCAGGCTGTCAGCATTAGACACAACAATAAGATTCTGAATGAGATTTTCCTCCTGGACTCAGCCAGAAGTAGCATTGTAGACTACAAAGATCCTGTGACTTTAATCTTGAACAGACACAGCCAGTTTGATATGACATAAGCCAGTCAGATAATTTGCAATTGATAGAATGTTGTCTGTTTCAAAAGAACTGGACCCTCACCTTAAAAAAAAATACAAAGACCAAAAATACAAATGTCCTTTTTTTTCCTTTAACTTAATCTTTGATGACATCAAAGGGTTAAGTCTTTAAAAACAGCATCCCATAGTACACTCACAGTCAGAAAGAGTAAGCTCAGAGCTATTTCTACAGTGGATAATTGATTCAATGAACATTTTGCCATCAGTCTTCAAAAACGTTTCGTAGAAGTGTTCAACTCATCTATTCCAACGCTGTATCACAACAGATGGCACTGGCCTCTAAGCAGGCAGGGTTCAAGCTGCCCAAGTCCTGAAAATCAATCACCTTTGATCCCAGCTTGAAGAGAGCTAAAATCTAGTGTAGCCTCTTCAGGGAACAGTCATTAGGAGGATGATTGTTTTCCAGAAGTTGAAAGATAACACATTTGTTCTATATCCTAAGACAAAGTAACTGTAATCTTCTATGGATAAAATGTTTAGCTCACTTATTCTTCAAGGAAATTCACCTGAGTAAGGTGACGTGCGCCCATTCCAAATGGATATTTCATTGGTACAATGGCAATCCCTCTTTTCTTCCAGTAATTTTGTTTGTTAAATTCACTGACAGCTATTTTCCTACTGTAGTATGCAGATTTCTCCATACATTCATTCCAACACCGTATTAAGTTCTGTGGATCAAGCTTCTGTTTGAAGTGTGTCTGCTCGTTCTTCTTATACATATTTATTTCCCTAATCTGAAAAAATGAAATCAACAGCTATCACACAATCCTGTTAGAAGCAAACTGACCATTTGGGGGGACTAGGAGACATCAAGAATATCACTGTATGCTTTTTGAACAATTACCAGTTTGGTTCAGTTTCTAAGAGCATATTATTCACTCAACAACCAGACATTGATTTAAAAACATATGAATTTTAGCACAAATTATCTGTAACTTAGAAAAGACTTGTTCAAACACTTAAGCTAATTTAAAGGGGTTTAACTTTCCAACCACATAGACTTCATTTCAGAAGAGAAGATGCCTTCATTTCGTCACCTTTTCTGGTGGTAAACCAGTTTTATCTGCAACTTCTGTTATCCAAGTTTCTGTCACCAGTCCTGACTGGGGAAAGCCAAACCCTCGGAATGCTGTGTTTGATGGCAAGTTTGTTTTGCAGACGTAAGCCCAGCATCTCAAGTTGGGAATCTTGTATACATTGTCCATTCTTAATAAGGCTACTTCTGCTACCTGAGGTAGGGGACAAACAGGTCTAGTTTAATGTCAGAACAGTGCTTCTTTCAAACTCACATTTAAATCTTCCTCATCTCATGTAAAGACCTTACTTGAGACAATTAATTTTAAAATTGGATTTCTGGCATTCAATGGCAGTAAGAGTACTCATGCACACATACAGAATTTATTCTTACATTTCTCATGCAGCAGATTAGTTTTCAGTTCTTTCTTTGATACTCACAGAACACAACTGATGTTATTAGTAGCTGAGTGCCATCAGTAGTTCGATATCAAAAGCCACACAAAGTTAAAAATAGGTAGATTAGATTTAAAGCCATAGTGGCTATGAAAGGAACTGATGAAAGCATTCTGAATTATCACATCCTATGGAAATTCACACTTAAGCTTTAGTTCCACCAGAAGGCATGCGTACTACAGTCTACAGTTTCTCCTGGTTCTTAAAATTTTCTTGTAGAGATTTTACTTTACAAACACAAAACCACATCAAGAGGAAAAATCTCATATTAGAAACCTCAAACTAGGCTCTAGGAGTCACTATCAAAATAACAAATAAGCTAAAAAAATAGTTTGATGCCTCATGAAGAGATCACTGACTCTTGTCAATGGTAAGTAGAACGGCAAATTTAATCCTTTATTCCAACTGTTTCCACTGAGCTTTAAACAATAAACTTTAAAACATTTCTGCATAGAAACAACTGAAAATAATTTTGCTGCAATAACTGTGCATATGAATAATGCCATATAACTTTTCACTGAGGAAATATAAGTTGAAATGTCATTTGCAGAATATAAAAAAAAAGGGTTTTTTTTATAATGATCACAGCTTTTATGGACTTCAGAGAAGGTATGTGTATGAATATACATATCTGATCAGTCTTTAGAGAGTTATTGATAAATCACAGTGAAGACGACATTGTTATAGTACAACTCTTAGCTAAACAAATGTTTCTTCTCAGAAATGTCTGTTCTAATCTTGGTGCAATCATAGAGTGTTAAAACATTATTAACTGTTACTGAACAATAACCAAGTTAAGCATAGATTACTGTTATTCAACTCCCATGCTGTAAAACCAGGTTATTATGATGAGCATCAAGCATCTTGGCTCACTCTGGGGCTGGGTCCCATAAAATAAGGTTGTTATCCTATGTGTTATGCCAGCTACAGCTGGGTTGGGTGGAAAGGTTACTCATTGGGTTACCCCTGCTAGGTCCCACCAGCTTCATTGTATCCTTGTAGAACTTCATCTAAAGATGGTTCTGACATGATCTGCATTAATGTACATGCTCCTCATCATTGTGGCTACCAAAATCTGCCTGTAGAAACCCAATACAGTAAGGAAAGATTAAACTACTTGGTGTAGATTCTTCCAATAACCCAGAGTCCCTACATCAAAAGTCTATATGATTGATAATACATATGCAAGGGAATTTGGCCTTCGTAATTTTCCAGCTAATGAATCCTCCATATTGTAAGATTTGTCAGTGTAGAATCCTTACCAAAACAGATTCTTCAGGAGTACATCCTCCATTAAGGTAATATTTGGCATCCACAGCTCTGATCCTACCATCGTTCATGAAGCCAACCTAGAAGGATCAACAGTAACCTATTTAGATTTCGGCATTCGTTTCTTAAGTGCTTGTATATTTTGAAAATGAATACAACTCATGCAGCTAGAATCAGACTGCACTATTAATTTCTGGACAGCTTTCACTGAAACTATAAAAAGGCAAGAGAGAAAGAAAGTATGTTCCTAAGACATTGGCTTTCCCACCTGGCATCTGTGATCTGCAGAGGTACAGCATATAATAAGCTTCATCAGCCCACTGGAAAAGGAAGAAGCAGGGATGCCCAATGGCTCCTTGTGTATTGCTTGAGATAGCTGGTGAGTGTGTCACCTAGGAATGTTCACTGTAGATACAGTCAAATCCCACTCTAATTGGTAAGAATAGTGTCTGGCAGATGGAGTATGACATCTGTTTTTATTAACAAAGAAATGTTATCTTTATTTCACATCCCTCTTTTCACCTGTTGCCACTAATAGCTCCTGAATTCTCAACACAAGCTATGGCTCATTTTCAACTTCAGGGAAGGATCTTATAAAACCTCTTTTACTTTACCTATGTAGTGTGTCACACAATTTGGTAAAGTACTTATAAAGAACTTGTTCAGCATAACTTGTTTAGCATTAGCAGCTAAATTTTCTGAAGCCTTAGGCTGCAAGCTGTGAATTTTTACCTAGATATGTTGAACTTTTACGTAGTTAAATAAGAGAAGGCCTCAGAGCCAGTTAAAGCTGAAAGATAAGGAAGCTATAATCTCTAGCAGGGGCTGCAACCTTAGATATAAGAAAAGTGGCCTAGTTAGAGAAAATGAAAGAACTCAATAAAGATTGCAAAGACTCCAGACTCTCGATATTAGTTCTGGTCTGAACTGTCACACTAGGGGTGGGGAATTTAGATTGTAAGGGTATAATTGTCCAGGAATTTTGTTCTTTAGGGTCCCTCTTTGGAGGCACTGAGCTCGAGCTGTAGTGCTATTAACAGAGGTACTTTTACAGAGGAATCTATCTTTCAGTTTATCAATTTAGCAGAAACTTGGACTCAAAACCTGTTATGATGGCTGGCATGTGTAATTTCCATGACAAGTAGAGATGGAAAAGAAGGCAGAAATTATCCTAATAAATAATTATGACTGATGACAGAGCATGAGCAGGGAAGAGATTAATTTCCTCCATAGGATGAGTTTTCCTGCATGACACTTCTTCTGTGAAAAATTAGCTTTTTCTTTATGTGAATCTAACCATATGGACAGTTTAAAATAAACCACTGCAGAAGGAGTCTGAGTTAGGTTAGCTTGCTGCTCCCAGAAAGACAGAAAGAGCTATAAAAGGAAAAAAACATGGAACTAGGAAAAAAACCAAAACAAAACCCTGAAGAGACAGAAGAAGCAGCAGAGAAAGGGCTGTACAGCAACTTTATCTCTTGATTCCCTGGCTAGCAGTTTTGTTTTAAAATTGAATTCGTTATACTAATTTTCAATAATAGAACCATAACCAGTAACACTGAAATCCTTATTCACAGAGTATAGGTGGGTATTTTTTCACTTAGTTCTTGTGGCACTCACTTTATATTTAGCAATAAAAGGATGTCGGCTACCAGTGATTAACATATCATCCCCTCGGCTCAGAATAAGACGGACTGCCCTGCTGGTTCTAAATCAAAAAAAAAGAAAAGTCACATTTCAGTTAAAATAAGGGATGTTATTAATAAGATGGCTATGGTTATTCATCATGTATCCAGATCTAGCCATGCATATAAACATGCATTTAGATTAAATTTAACTTTAATAAGCTGAAGTACATGGTTAAAGCTATGTACAGAGTTCATATTTTTCACATTTACAATCATGTCAGAATTTTCATTTCAACTCTTGAAAGCCAATAAGATAACTCAGTGCAAACTACTCTTGAAGAAATTATTTCAGTGTTAAGTGTTAGTCACCTCTTAGCTATTCAGAGTCATACTGAAACAGAGCCTTGGAACAAAACCAAAACATGAATGATAATAAAAATATGAAAATTAGTCTAGAAGTGCATATACAATTTAAACTAGATACTTTAGAAAAAACGGACATAATCAAAAGCTGTTTTTCTAACAATGACAAATGAAGCAACATAAATTTATTGAGCTAACCACTCAGATTACAAGATCATCTTGGCTGACAGGGTGTAGTCTGATGTGCATTCTGCAGCAAATCAGCTATGTTTATATAAGAGTTACTATGCCCTGACAGCTAATTGACAACGTCGTCCCTCCAAATATGGAAGGTGGGGGATGGAGCTTTATGTGTTAATGTTCTTAGATTGATTCAAGTAGTATTAGAAAAAACTTAATACCTCATATATTGAAGCTAATTTTGACTGAAAGATGTTGAGGACTGAACTAGAAATACTTCTTAAAAGCAATTCCATTCATGAACTCTTCCTTCTGCATCTTGCTGTGTCAGTGACATTCTGGATGGTTAATGTCATGTTTTAATGTATGCACAAAGCCCCAGTAAAGAACTGGTCCTTTTGAATATGTCTAGCTTATCCTAATACCAACTTCTTCAAGCCCACTAATTCAGTTGAGGCTAGAGCTGCTTAACATAAGTAGTCTAACAAAACAAAACAAAGAAATGCACTGAACAGTCTTACAAAACATGAAGTCAGGACTGTATGACTTTTTGACAAGCACCTTTGGGAAAGGAGAAAGTATTTTGGCCAAAATGCAAAACTTGTTCACCCCATTTTCATTTCATATCCAAATATGCACGTACTGCACTTACTTGTTTGCTGCCACTGCAGCAACTGATGCCAGTAAGCCAGTTCTCACAAGTTTCCCACCAAATGCTCCACCAACTCGTTTAACATGGCACATGATCCTGTTGGCTGGAACACCTAAACTTGCAGCTACCATCTCCTGTAAAACCAGTTTTAATATTTTATGCCAACTCGAACCAAGGTTCTGAAATGGAAATCTTTTCTAGAAAAAGGTTCCATAGATGTTTCTATTTTTTATCAGATGAGCATAATTTTTCCTTTACCCTAGATTAGAAAACAAAGAAAGAATAACAATGCTCAGCGGTGTTCACATTTAAAATCTTTACCGTGAAGACTGTGAAAGGGCCATGGACAGAAGCGAAGAATAATACTCTTGGATTTCATTAAACAAACAGTAAGAAGTGTCAGGGATAATAAAAATTTATTAGTATACAGTTTTTATTATTTTTATTACTAAGATAAATTTTATTTTTATTTAAAATAAAACTATTTGGTTTTTAAAAATCTCAAGTCTTGCTAGTGTTAAGGATGTTCTTGTTTCAAATAATTTTCTTGAACACAAAGTTCTTCATGGTACTTATTGGCAATATAATAACAATGGAAATGATAAAAGGAGCTGAAGTGGGCTTTGAACACAAAATGCCAGTGTTGAGTCTGAAATACCATCAGTTCCATGCACTACAGTTGTTGTTATGTAGACACCTCTCCTGTGAGGAAAGACTAAGAGACTTGGAGTTGTTCAGCCAGGAACAGATGGCTTCAGGGAAACACTACTGTGGCCTTTCAATATATATAGGGAGTTTACAAGAAACAGAAAAAGACACTTTGTACCAATCCTTGCATTGACAGGACAAGGGACCACGGTTTTAAAAGAGGGCAGGTTTACACTGGATATGAGAAAAATTTTTTACAATGAGGGTAGTGAGGCTCTGGAACAGGTTGCCCACAGTTGTGGATACCCCATTACTGGCAGTGTTCAAGGTCAGGTTGGATGGGGCTTTGAAAAACTATTCAGTGAAAGATAACCCTGTCCATGGCAGCGGGTTTGGATTAAATGATCTTTAAAGGTTTCTTTAAACCCAAACCAATCTATGATTATGCTCCATGCAGCAGTCTCACCTACAGCAATTAGAGTTGATCAAACCTTCAGCACGTTCTGACTCTGCAGGGAACTGATTGCTCCTCACCCCACTGGAAAGTTAATGGGAATGGAGGAACCTGAGCACTCCACAGTTTTTCATGCCTACAATAGTGGGGCACAACGTACTTTGTTCAAAGGGAAATAAGAGACTTATCCTGAAAGTGTAGTGCTCAGTGTTTATCAGAATACAGCAGTATTACAAAGCAGCTGTTATTGGACAATCCAAATGTACAATTTCACATTTCTCCAGCTTCTAAACGGTTAACAAAGATTTGTAAACGGAATTTAAAAAGCTCTGTTGTCACAAGACTAACTACTCTCTCTGAGAATGCTCTGTATTACCTGAATAATTGCTGGATGCTGTGTTGACACATACATATCCATTTCTTTATCCTCTCCTTTTGGAACAGCCAGCACACTCTGAGTCTCCATGTAAAAGTGTTTCTGTCCCCCAATGCAAATCTCCCCTGATCAAAAGAGAAAACCATGAGTGTTACTGAGGGAATAGGACAGAAGAAATGAACCAGAGAAGAACTAACAGCTCATCATCATGTAAATTATGGTAATTAGTGTCAAATCCTCTGACACTTCTTGTGTGAAGGAGCATTATCTAAAATAAAAACACAAATTAAATTCCTTGTAGGATTAAATTGGTCTTGTTCCACTAGCACCAACAGAACTGGATTAAGAGCAGAATAATATTGCTTACAAGTGGTCACAACAACAAACAAAACATAGATAAATTAAACAGAACGTGGACATACTGGACCAGGTAAAGAAGAAAGCCCCCAAGATGATCATGGGGCTGAACCACAGGATGTAGAAGGAGAGACCAAGAGAACTGGATTTATTCATCCATAAGAAGAGAAGAGTTAAGAAGGTATCTTATTGCTGTCTACAACTGCCTAATGGGAGGTGTAGACAAGAGCAAGCCAGACTGTTCTCAGAGATGCACAGTGGAAGGATAAGAGGCAATAAACACAAGAAATTCCAGCCAGACACAAGAAAAAAAAAATCAGCATGAGAGTGGTGAAACAGTGGTGGAACAAATGCCTACAGAGGTTGTGTTAACTCAATCTTTGGAGGTATTCCAAACCTGACTGAACACGGCCCTTAATAACCTGCTCTAACCAGACCTGGTTTAAGCAGGAGGTTGGACTAGATGACCCCCTTCTAACTTAACAATTCTGTGACTTTTTTCAAGGACAGAGGATGCAAAAACTTGAATGTAGCAGCAGGACAACAAGACCACTAGGTTTAATCACACTGTCTTCTAAGTGATTGAGAGCTTTCTCAGGCCTAGTGACTATATGGAAAAAAGGTAGGACTGGGACTCAAAGAGCAGACAGACAACACAAATACTGACAATCAAAAACTTCTCAGCAAGTGTATTCTGCAGTTTACCTTCAATTATATCATCAACGGTTTCAAACGCCTGATCAACATTTCCTTCCTCTAACTTTCTTTTTGGCTCAAAGAATGAGTTGTGCTTTATAGCTTCCTGCAATGGAGAAAAGGAGAAATATGGTTTTTTAAGTATTTCTAGGGTTCTCAACTTACTGCAGCATTTTAGTCTCAGGACAAACATCATTCTCTTCAGAGATTTGAGCTACTAGCCAACAAAGTTAATGAGCAACTGTATTTCATCACTTTGATGATGTTGATGATGTCATTGTTGATGAGTTTGTGTATTCAGTTCCAGCAATTCTTTCCTGGTGTGTCTCATGTAACTGGTGACAGCAGTTTCTGAAGGAAATGCATTCAGTTTATTCAGCCTGCTCTTCCCTGTCATATATGTAGCTAGTGACCAAGACAGCACAGAATAAGAACACAATTGCATCATCCAAAGATACCATTAAGAGAGGAAGAAATCACAAGGAATAAGTAAAAGTGGAATCTATTCATAAAGTACAATTTGTTTTATTTGAAGTAAGACTTCATTGGAGTTTCACTTCTAATGAAATATTAATAAAATTTGCCAGTCTTTGAAAAGAGACTACTTCTATTTTTTTCTATCAGAAGACTGTTCCATTACACCACACACACATTATGGAAACAAGCTGTAAAATGACTACCAGAACTAATGCTGGTTCCCTGCAAATGTGTCTTTCGTTCCTTACCTCTAGTCATCTTTTTAATCCAGCATAAATCCATTTCCCCTATGACTGCCACGTTACATTTCTAAAATGTTCTACATTCCTAACATCTTTCCCTTCACATTTCCCCAATAATTTCTATGTCTCCAGCCTAGCTTGTAAGCTAGACAACAGATTAAACTGCTACAGATAATCGGGAGCTAACTGACAATACACATATGTTGGCTGACCAGCTGGTAGCTACCAAAAAAATTTGAAACAATCAGCATATTCATTGTCTTTTCCTCACTGGGAACAGTGAAAGAGTTTTTGTTTTTGTTTTTTGTTTTTTGTTTTTTTGCATTCTAATGCGTATTATTGTGAAACTTGTGGAACCTTAATACTTTTGAGACTGTTGCCTGTCTATCATAGTGGTCAAAATTAGACAAAAGGCTGAGAATTTATTTATAGGGAGACACTCAGACTGGTTAATTGGATGTTCTTATTCACCTTGTTTCCTTAAAAAAATACACTTAAAAATAACTGAAGAATGTGAACTGCTGCTTCTGTTAATTAAACAGATCAAACAATAAAAAAGCAAGAGAACAGAAATTATTAGTACCTCAATTGTTAAAATTACTGGTTCCAGCATTTCATACTCTATCTTCACTTTTGCAGCTGCTTGTTTGGCATGAACATCTGAGTCTGCAACCACTGCACAGACAATCTGACCCACACAAATCACCTGTAAAATACACATCATGTAATAGAACAGTAAGTTCAAACAATTCCCATATGTGCTGCTGATATTCTTCTTTCATGTGACCACTATTTATGTTTCCTTTTTAGAAGTTTTCTTTGATTTAGGACTTCTGTATTTTTAGATCATCCATGCAGCTAACCAGCTATTAAAAATACCAGTATAACTTGAGAATCAAGGAAAATACAGTATTCAGAGATGGATAACAAGAGGATAAAAGGCTGAAGAAAAACAGTTAAAATGAAGAACATCAGTTACAAAAAGATTGTAGTTATACCTTGTTTCTTGCAAATATAGTCTCTGGTTCATCAGAATAGTAAAACTCATTTGCAGCTGGTACATCATGAGCTGTTATGATATCAAACACACCTGGTCCTTTCAGAGCCTCTGAGGTATCTATAGATCTGATTGGGAAGAGAGAAGTGTAATTCTTCAGTTTCACAAACTCTTGCACAGAGGAAGGAACACAAGACACAGGAGTATTTCTTGTACTACTGGGATCTGCTCATAAGTTCAGACATATCTTTTCTTTCTGTCTCTGGCATGTGAAGAAGTGCAGGTAAAAGATAACTTAAAATTCTATGAACCTGCTTCACTTCTAGGAAATACTTCAGATGCAACAGGGAAATCATTAGCCCATTGGACTGACTGAAGTGCATTGATTTAGGAAAAATCACTGACAATTGTGATGCTACAATTGCAACTTTCTAAGATCTCACAGCCTTCATGGATATCAAAAGATACAAATAAGCATCTACAAATTGAGGACTTGTGAAGAGAGTTATAAAATAAATAGCAAGATCAGTATAAATGCAGAATGAATGGGAATGCATGGGTGTAGAAGGATCAGAAAGAACAGCATAAGGTCTACAAGAATGGCATGTTTTAGTAGCACCTACTTTAGCAGGTCATCAGATCCCAGCAAAAATACAGGCACCTTCTCTGGAAACCCAGATCAGAAAACAAAGGAGACTAAATAAATCCTACTAACTCACAGAGATGGAGGTGATGTCAGCTCCTTGATGATACCAGAAAGAGCACATCCAAACCCAGCATACTATCCCTAGCCTAAGAATAAGCCAGGAAATATGACAAGGACTCTGTAGCTAACAGCCCCAGTCCTCTCAGTTGTGATAATTAATCCTTACTAGACAACCTGAATATATGTTTTGGTGCCTGAACATTGAACAAATTGCTAGAATAGGTGTATCTTGGCAGCCTAAAAACATAAGTGAAAATAGTTTTCTTACAAAATAAAATCTTCTTCCCCGTCTTCCTCTACTTTAAGGGTCATATGAGCTTTGCTGCCTTGCTGCTGTAATGTTGCAACACTATTGCCTACATTTTGAACAATTTTCTTCTTTCATGATAGAGCTGAGATTTCGAAGCCATGTTGGCAGAACTGAATTTCGGTGTCTGTTTGCACTGCACAGCTCAGCACTTCGTGGAGGTAGCTAGGCTGCCTCTGGCTCGTGAATCAGAAAGAGTTCAACCTTACCAGTGCAGTAAAATGGGCTGAGACACTTAAATCCAAACAGAACCTTCCACTAGTGTAACAATATTGCTTCCAGGATGCAAGGCAGTGTGGCTATCAGGCCTGCTGTTCCGTACACACATAACTCATAGTCTGCTCTAAAAATCTCAGACAGCAATTCATAATAACACTTCCTTCAGATACACAGGGAACACTTACACAATCTTGGCATGAGCTCTGGAACTAGTGACAACAGCCAGGAAAAGCTCCCCATCCACAGGAGGAAGGTCATCAACGTAAACTGCTTCACCAGTGGTGTGCTTGATCCCGGACTGGTGCATAATGGGCCGTCCTACAGGATCCTGGGGAGACTGACTGGGCTCTACATCCTGTACAGTCAAAAAGACATCCCCCCACCCCCAAACAATTAAACAAGGAATAGTCGTGTTATTCTTACAGTAATCAGAAAATCAGATGAGCAAACACCTGTTCATATTAGCACCTTCTGGTTCAACATTGGAAACAGATGTGGCTGCAGGACCTGACTGCTGCTCCTGGGCATTTCTCCAGTTTCATCCATTTCTTCTCTTAAGGAGCCTTTTGAGAGCACTGCACAGGTTTGTCAACTTGGATTTTTTTTTTCCTTAATTATTTATATCAAAGTGATAAACCCAGCACTTTTACAGTTTCCTCTCTTACCGAATGGTGTCATGAAGCTTCAAGAATTTTCTCAGCTATTCTCACAAGATTCTGCTCTGAATTTTTTCAGTGTCTGGTAGTGTATTTTGAGCTATTTGCAGCAATTTCTAGAATTTTTCTTCCTCACTGAAAGATTGTAACTGATCAATGTAAATCAGTGAGAAAATGTTATTTAAATATTTTCTTCCCACTTTTATTTCCTTGTACCTGTGTATGAATTTAGTGCCTTATTAATCTTATTTTGCTAAGTTTTTCTTGAAAGTTAATTCAGTGTTGCCAGTTAATTGTGCCACATCAACTAATTTTTGTCAACTTCCAGAACACTTTTCCCATTTTTTAGTCAGTATTCGCCCCAACTTTTTCCTTTTCTGTATCTAGAATGACTTAATTGCTTACAACTTTATATGTTTTTTCTTCTAAAGCTTCCAGCACACAAGTGTTCTGGCTACACATTTCTATCTCCTGCACTTTCTGGCACACTGTCTGCTATCAGCTCAAGGCCAAGAACAAACACTTTTCTCCTGACTGCCCAAAGTTCCTCAAACGGATGTCTCAGCTAAAGCACCTCAACTTTTCCACAACAGAATGACCAGGTATTTAGATCTCAGCATGTGCATTCTTTTTTTCCTCTTAATTTTAAAAGCTTAATAATGTTCAGTTAAAAGAGTCCAGACAAAAGACAGGACCTTGCAAAAGCTAGATATAAATTTTAAAGTGGAAAAAACCAGATTTCATGGGTTTATAAATTTTGTTAGTGCCAATTGATTGAATAAAAAAAAAATTTCAATTTCTATTGTTTCAGCACTTTGTTACAGCTGGGGAATAAATTGTTAAAAGCCATAAAGAACTAGTTCCTTTATCTTGGCCTCTTTTATGGTCTGTAGTGTCTTTTTTTTTTTAGTAATGACTCTGAAGGAAGCTGCAGATAACAACTGGAACAAACTTAAAGTATTTAAAGCTATTCTAGGGAATATCCAAAAACAAACAAACAAACAAATAAATGTGTAACTAGATTTAATTTGAATTTTTCTTTAGGTTTTCAAAAACTGGAAATTTTTTTTTGCCTATTGAGGGTACTAAAATATCAAAAATCCTTGTGGGCATTTTCACCATGATCTAGTTGAAAGGGTGAGCTCGGAAAATACAATTTGTGTTCTTTGCTGCTCTCTAGTGCTGATTTAGGATACTCGTGTTAATTTGACCAGACAGCCATCACATTTCATCTTAATTCCTAAATCTACAGTAAGACCCAAGAGCCCCCCTTGAGATCATAAAAAAAGTATATCTTGAGAGAATAATACTATAGTGATACTATAGTACATATATACAATACTTGGGCTTTTCAGTCTTTTTTGGTTTTTCCTAATTTCTTTCTAATTGGTTTGCACACTGCAATATACAGATTTAAGCAGTCTGACAATGGAGTTTGCTCAGCATATTTGTCTTTGGAGAACTGTTTAGAAGAAGTGAGTATACCCATATGAGTCTATTTTTACAAACATGGATTTTCCAGTTGAGATACAGTTAAAATCAAGCACTAAAAGCCTGTTCCCTCCAATCCCTTGGAAAATCTGTACCTAAGCTTCACACCAAGGGTCATGCTTGAACCTTGACTTTTTACCAAGTCTTGTAAGGCACAAAACAAGGTTAGAATGAAATCACTTGCCTGGTATATTTGGATACTGTGGGGCATTCTGGTTTCGAAATCTTCTAGGACACTCCTATATTCCATGGGTATGCCAGGGAAGTGGCAAGGATCCTGAAAAGGAAGTAAATTAGTACTAAAACTCACATCTTGTATATTCCAAATAAAAAAGCTAACAACCAAAATCACCCAAGTCTCTATATAGGAAATTCCTTCCAGGCTCAAACTAGAAAGGCTCTAAAGTACCAATTCTAAAACAACGTAGAGTTTTTAGATTTCACTAAATAGTGTTTAAAAATATATCGGATTCAATAAATATGCTTGTTTAAGGTAAGTAACATAAAGCAGGGATAGACAGAAGAGCTTTTTTCTGGGGTCTAACCAAACTGGCAGAGAATCACTCCAGATTACACTCTTGGTAATAGTCAATTACCTGGTAATGGCAATTTAGAGAAAACAGCTCAAGGCAACACTGCCTTGAAGAAAAGAAGAAAAATGTAAAAGGGATATTTTTCCTCTTAAGAACAGATTTAAGACAAAAGCAAGTAAATTACACCCAGAATGTACTGGGAAATGAAATTTTAGTGTCCTCATCTCCCAGTCAACAACTCACATGAGAAGGAGAATTGGTTTAACACCTACAGTGGTTTTCCAAAGCCTGTATTTCTATACCATCTATTTCTGTTTTGAACTACAGACAGATGGAGTAAAATCTCTTGCATATTTTCTTTGGGCCTGGGAGCTCAATACTGATATATTGTTGCATTAACATTGCTCAAATGTCTTTTAAAGCCTCATGTCCGAGGTAAAGCGATCTGAGTGCCTAAAAGTTAAAAAGGTATCTCTCCATCAGTCTCTTTAAGAGTAAAACACTTACCTTATTCTGTACATCTGAACCCCAAAGACAATATTTAGCACACTGCACAAATTGCAAGCACCAACAGAAGAAAAAAACCCACCCTTTTATTTGCTTGCTCAAAAGCAGACATGGAGAACTAATTTACCATTGCCTTTAATGACTGTGATATTTCCAGGAAAAATCTGTAGAAAAAACTGACTATCAAAGTTTTCTTATAGTCTATTTTTTCACCACTGGCTGAGCCTGGAAGAGCAATTTCTTTAAGGACTAGTCTGCAGGCTTCATCCAACATTTGTTCATTCCAGTGTCTGTTAGGAAGAATAATAGATACAATCAGACCAGGACTAAAAAAAAATAAAATACAAATTGCAGTCATATATTTGTACCATGGACTACAGGCATAATCCTGCTCACAATGAAGCCAAAATATTGATTCTAACAATGCCTGCAATTTTGAAAAACAGTGTAGATCAACACTGCTCACAGAACTGAGCCCCCTTAAGTCAATAGAATTAAGTGTTATCCCAGCATTTTTTAAATAAACCAATAAATAATTAAACAAACCCTATTACAGCTTTAAAGCTGCATTAACAGTCTTGCAGAGTATTACCGTTCTGCAGATACTATCCTACATTTGAAGGGAAGAAGATAACAATATTGATGCAAACTGTAGATACTTTCAAGGTATACGATTAGTTGTTACATTTCCTGAAAAAGGTCTTCTTGAAGGATCTCAGCACTGTTAATTCTGCATAGTTACACAACCCTAGATGTGAAAATATTAGTCTGTTAGGCTAAATTTAATTATGTAAAGCATCAAAAGAATAATGAGCACTTCATCTAGTGAAACAGTTGCATATTAAATGGTAAAAAAGGCCACTGGGACTGCATTTAGTGTTGGTTTTACGTTGCTTGAATTATTTGCAATTTTTTTCCTCTGAAACATGTAGAGGTGCTGCAAACTGGGAGGGAAAGTCAGGGACTAATTCCAGAGATTATCAGAGTCTTGTAGATGAAGAGATATTGGAAAGGTGAAGGCTTGACTTGCGCTTCTAACTTTATTGGGCACATCCGAAGTTCTCAAATTTTGTATCTTTTAGAGCCCAACTGAAGGACTCAAGAACACTGGTAAGAGGGGATTATCAAATGTATGGGATACAGTATTAATTGCCAATACTTGGGTTTAGATGCATAACTAACTGATGTTACCTCATCCACCTATCTCACAGCTCATCTCTCATCTCTCTCTGCACACTGCACCGGAGTTGCACTTCATGTGCAAACTCCAAAACATAACAATCCTGAAAAGTCATCATTAAGGCTTGGCCAGATCATTCACCTGAACATACGAGGTATCAGCCAGGCAAGTGAAATCTTTCAGTACTTTCCTGTTCCAAGGTAGTACATCCAAGGCTTAAAAGTCCATTTATTCAAAGATATAGACAAGGCAGAGAAATTTTACCTTCCAATAAGTGTGCAACAGGTTTGTTTTGCACAGACTGTTGTTGACACAGCACCTCCATAGAAAATGCTTAAATCCTTTATTATATCTGTACCTTCTTCAAAAAGTACCCTCATCCCAGCATTGGTTATTGGAAGAGCATTTTCCCGTCTTGGTGCTTGTCGAAACGCAGAGACATACTCCCCCTGAGCAAGATCAGACACAAGTAAAGTATTTACAGACAGGTAAGCATTTGAAGGTGGAACTTTTTATTGCACTATGTGAAGCAAGAGAATAAAAAATGAAGACCACAAATTCAACTTCCTGAGCATTCAAGACTATGCACTTCTTCTCAGGGCCTTTCAGTAGCTTTACCATCTTTGATTTTCTAGCAACTCATACCCAATCCTCCATCACCTACACAGTTCAGATGACCTAGATTTTTTCATGGTAGATAGCTGGAAGACAGGGACCTTGTGGAGTGGAGTTGTATTAATAACACACCAAAAATTTAGAGGTTTCAAAGTATTACCAAACTTCAGCACTCAGATGACATGACCCATGATTCTCTTATAAGATCCCATACCCACTCTTACAAACACAGTATCAGTAAAAGGCTACTATTCAGTTCAGCAACGTTTATCGAACCACCGTGCACCTTCACACTCTTATCCCATTTTAAAGAAAAATCCTCAGGAGATGACCTGAGGATGCCAGCCATATCACAGGTGAGCAGCCTGCTCTGGTGAGGACAACGGCAGCTTGTCCCAGACCCCTTTAAATAAGAGGGTCTAGACAATTGCTATTGCCCTCATCATTTTAGGGCAAAATTTTGTCTGAATACTACTCTTTATATATCATCACTGGCTACCTGCTGAGTTGTACTTTTTGGCTGAAACTGGGAGAAAGTGGAGCTGAAAGTGAATAAATGTAAAGAATTCAGAACACGAACAGTAACAGGGCTAGTTTAAAGAGAGGATTATGCTCCTTCCTGCTCTTTATTTCATAGTCTTTAACTCTGCATAAAGCAAATCAAAGGAAACTAATAACTTACCTTCCTTGAATGGGGGATATGGACAGAGACTAAGACCTCTTCTGGTGTAATGGTATTGTTACTAACTCCATGTGCAAAAATATCACTCAAAGGGATCTGTCGTTTTCTTCCTAAAAAAAAAATCCCAAAATACAGAAATTTCTATACAATTGTGCAATTAACATATATCAATGATACTTTAACTGGCAAGAAATATCTGCCACTTTCCTGAGTACCTAATCACTACAGAGCTTACATGACAAATTATCAATAATATGTTTCATAAATTCAAATTCATCTTCCATAACATTATAACACCAGATTCCTAAAAAAGTGCCCAGAGGTCAATCCCAATTCCATAATCCTCCCTTCCAGTACTGCCAATGATCCCATCCCCACTCCTGTTAATCTGTTCCAAATCTCTGCAGCTGCTGTTGTCACTATCTTTCATTCTAAAACATAAAGAATGAGGAAGAAAACTGAGCAAGAAAGAACTGCTGCAAAAGTGAAAAAATATCAGGAGGTTGATCTTTTTGTTGTTTAGGTTTTGGGTTTATTTCTTTTTTTGTTTGTTGGTTTTTTCTTTCCCCTGAGATTCTGAACATTTCTACAAGTCCAGAAATGAATAAATGCTGTTGCTTTTTCCTTTCTCTTTTTGTAGTTCATTCTGAAATTGGCTATATTTGTTATTCTATGATATATACTATTAAAGTTAAAATTTTCAGAAGGGAAGAGAACGAAATTCTGCAAGGAACCTAAGACTGTAAGAGCCCTTTGAACACTTAAACTTCATCTATGCTACATCAGGTTTGCCAGTATCACTCCACAGTTAAGCTAGCAGGCCTTTCAGAAATGCAATATTTTAACACATATAATTGATTCTAATAATTAAACAAGCTCCATTGGCTCAAGGAGCTTTGTTGGTAGGACTGGAACTGTACCAGTATCACAACTGTCAAGTAGCATTGCTGTTCTGCAAGAACACAGAGGCCTGAACATTGTACAGATGGAAATCCACGATGACTCAACAGTGTGGAACTTAACCATGGGTGTTTGGCTGATGAAGTAAAAATATACTTTTTATTCATCTTCTGTGTCTTCTGTACTTTTCACATGCTACATAAGGGGTCTAATGCAATTTTAAATAAAGGATTTCTTAGTAGTAGACACTATTTATCATGCAATAACCCTGACCTATCCCAAAACTTTCTGTAATGAGATAATCCTCTGTGTCTTTTTTAAAAGGTTCACATTTTGCAATACTCCCCTCACATTCAACAAACATGATACTTCACGATTGGCTGATTTACAGTATTATTTTCTTCATGTTCCTCATGTTATGCTTGATGATGACACTATAACCTGTTCATCCTAGAATATCATTTAGCATTAAAATTGCATTCCTCAAATATAACTGGTGTGACAGCAAATCTTCGCTAAGGGAATTTTATTTTGCTGGAGCATGAATCTGAAAAGTAACACTGTTAAGAACAGTAGCATTGGATTTCTGCCTTTGCAATTCAATCCAGAGTAGACTTGTTTACATACATGAAGATTACCGTCCAATCCCACCTGTGACCCTGCCAGGATCTCAGACGGTGCATTTTCTCTTACACTGTGATTTAAGTTAAATACTAACAACTAACAGTGCTTTTGCAATCTCCTTTTCTTGGCAATCCACTTTTCCTGTGTTTCACTGACTATCATTGGTAGAGAACGATGTTAAAAACCTGTGAAAATGCATAAAAACCTCTCCCAGCAGCCAAGTTCTGCCAGGTTAACAGAAAGAGATATCAGTCAGTTATCCTATCCATCACTCAAATAAGTAGGTACATCATTAGAATTGCTGAGTAAGAAGATAAAAACGTTTGTACTTTCACTTGTCAGAATGATATTCTGACAAGTATTATTTTTCTCAGTGACAAAACATGCAGGAAGAAGTCATGGAAATCAAACAGCAGAAGTTTTTGTGTATCTGTTCTAAGAAATTGTGTCTCAGAAACAATCCTTAAAGAGCATGTCCTTCAGGGTATTAGATGGAGAATTACATGTTCTGAAATGGCAAGATTCACTCTGTCTGGATCTAGGACAAAAAGGACATAAGCCACCTAGGAGAGCATGCAATTCCAAGCCACCAGATAGCTCGTGTTTACCAGTAATTTCATCAACTTTCCAAAGGTAGTGCACAAGAAAAGAAGCAGGAAAAGGGGAATATATACACAGAGATGGAAGGAAACCGAGGAAACAGGCATGGACAAAGGTGCTGCATGGGGGGGTTCCTGTATCAGAAGTAAGTACTTTTGAGGAATGAAAAGCCAGAATCTTCTCAGGGTCAGAGGATGATTTTAAACCAGGGCAAAGCAACAATTAAAGAAAAAAAACCTAACAGGGAGGTGAGAAGATGGTACACAGCTACTCAGATTGGAAGGTTTTATGAGTGTTTACAGTAATTCACTGCCCACAGAAGTACATGTGATCTGGTTGGTCTGAATGCTTACCCTTGACATGGGAATATTTAACATGTTCTTTGTTTGCAAATTGCTTCTCTTGCAGATCTTGTATAGGAGTGGGAAAAGGGTTCCTTAAACTCTCACCTGTTCTTATTTCCCTTCCCCCCATACAATAGGATCCTGTACCTCTGGCACTACTACAGAGACAGGCTATCTCCTCCTACCTCTTGAAGCCAGATTGAGCATGCAGTTGCTGGCTGCCAGAACAGGATTCAAGTCTGAGGTTGATTTTCTACTTATGATGTTTCCACCTAATGACTTGAAAAAAAAAAAAGAGATTTATGCCACCTTTCTCTATCACCTTCATGTTTTTATGTTAAGCAACAACATAATGTGCAGATTATATATAAGTTTATACATATTGAAAGTTCAAAAAAGAGGTATTGATAGAAAATTCACAGCAAAATCAAAACTAAAAATGCAAGTTTTACATGTGGTCAGGACATATTTGCTACAATTTTTTCAAATTATTGCAAGGAATGCACAACATACAGCAACGTTTCGTATCTGTTCTCCACCCAGAGTTCTTAATTGCTGCAAGACAGCACAGAAAACCTTTGTCTTCTCTTCAGGGAGCTCTGAGATGGCATTTGTCAAGATGTCTTTCACTAGAGAGAGGCTGCAGGCAGCTCCCAGAGTTAGCCCTGTAACCAAAAGATTATGAAAATGTAAGGTGTGCATTGCTTTATCCCCTGGGTTTTAAACTATGTAAAGACTGTAGAGCTGGGGCTGCTCATGTGGAATACAGGTAGATAAAAGGAGAGGGGTCTTTGCATATTAAAGGACTGTGACCTTTCATTTCAGGAGACTGAGGGTAAAATCTCTAGAAGTGATGAAACTGAGCTAGTAGCTCACCTCTTCTTCATCAGCTTCAAAATCCTTTCAACAGACTCTTCCTATTTTTAAACACAATTTTCATCATAATTTGATCTTGCTTTGCATAGGTACATTCTAGTTCTTCTCCTAAGGTATGGGTAGGTAACACTGGCAACAAAAAAATCAAACAGCCCTAACAACGAATATAGTATTCTTTTTCCCACTAGAAAGACATCTTGTATGCATTTATTTGAGGAGTTGTCAATTTTTTTGCAAGAATATGGGGTTTTTTTAAAAGTCAAACAGTTCCTTTCTGTTCAAAATAATTATTTATGTAATATATTCATGTTTTTAATGAACACTGGAATTCAATCAAAGTATAAATAAAAATATCTATAACTTACATTACTTTTAATCAAGCAAAGCAATATTAAATTTTGTGTATTTAAAACAAAGATTTAATCAAAACATGTTTTGCATTTAAATCTGATTAAAGAAAGGGAATACTATTTCTGGCTGGCAAACTAAACTGCATATCTATTGTTTCAAAACTAGTAAGTCTCACCTTCTCATACCTAGGTTTTTATTTATAGACTTTAAAAAAGCATTAAGCATTCTCCCAGCTTCTTTTCAATTCCCAGCTCCTTTTCAGCTAAAAAAACCCTAGTTTTTGAATAGAATTGGATGATTGAACTAAAAAAGATATTCTAAATGCAATGACAAAACTGTCAAATACAGTTTACCACTTATAAAAAAGTGGGTTCAGGCATATAGCGAGTAATTTCATTAGATATAGGATATGACTTCCCTTAAAATTTTGGCAGTAATTTATATTTAATTAATTTAGACTACTGTGGTAAATTTAAACCTATTTCTAGTTGTCATTTCTAATTTCACTAAAATTTATTTAAACACTAAAACCTAGTCTAACTAAGAAAAAACCCATGCCAATCTTAAACATATAAAATGAGGTAAAGAATTTTTTTAATCTGCAATAATCACCTGCTGTTATGATTGAGAACTAGATTACTTAATACATATTAGCTATGCCAGTTTAATCATAGCCTTTTTTCTAATATAAACAAGCATGCCATGTGCTAAGTCTCTCTGTGGTTCTGTATGGGTCTCTCTCTGCTATTCAGCAGAGCATGGTACAGAGATCACAAGGTAAATATTGCATGACTTAGCACCAGAACCAGTATTACCAGAATAATCACCTTTGCACTAAGGCCCAAGGTAATGTTGCTGGTCAGCACTGCACTGCATCATGAAGACAAATCATGCACTGGGATGGTGGCCACAGAACCAAGCATGGTTAGGACTGAGTTACAAAGCCCTTCACACCCTCAGCACTACGGAATGGAGCAGCATTCCTTACTGCAAAGAAATTTCCTATGTCTGAATAAAGTTAAGTCTACTGACCATCATCTGTGCATTTCACCACATTCAGATCTGGGATCCTTGCAGGAGCAATAAGAACTGGATGGAACACTCCTCTAAATTTCATCTCAGGTCCTGCAAGATAGGAATATACTTAGAGAAGAGCCATTTTCCATAATGACAATTCCAACTTAGTGGAGTGCGAACTTAAGGATGAAGATGTCAAAAGAATGACAAATGTAGCTCCACTCCTTCCATGCACACTGGAATTACAGCAACAGGAGCCATTCTGCTTGTATGCATACCCACACCGGTGTTCCCAACCACAAGAGGTGCTTTGGGGTGAGCAGCTTTCAGATCCAGTAATTCATCCAAGCTTACAGGAGAGATCCATGTCACTCGCTCCCCATGAAAAAGTAGAGTTCTTTTTGGTTGATTTTCAGCCATTCTCTGATGGGGAAATACAACAGATTGAAATATTTAGACATACAGACAGGTATGAGATCTAACAGACACTGGACTGGAAAGTCCAGTGTGTTCTTAAACAGTGGCAGTTCTACTTAAGCCTTTCAAATTGGACAAAAATAGGACAGAAATGTTACGCTGGCTCTTTGCATAGTGGTGAAATTCTAGACTGTGTGGGTAAAATGTCTTCAAGTAATTCCAAAAGGCTAAACAAGACTGATAATAAATAATCCCCAAGCAAAAGATGTAGGCATAGATCTTGCACTTGCTAAAACTGTTCGAAAAGTGATAAAAAATCCTAAAGGAGGTGTTTACCTCCTTAGCTGGCTAGAGTCACCAGTGACACTGGCAGGAGCATCCCTTTCTGGATTATACATGCATTTAAGTGTCTCTGGCTGTGCTACCACTGTTCATGGATCACTTGGAAATAGCCCATGAACTAGTAGTGATACAAACACACAGTCAAGAACCCCTGTCTTACAATTATGAACCTTTCTCCATAGCAGCCAGCTAGATACAGAGAGTTTGGCTTTGAATCTCTAGATTGACAATAATGTAGAGCAAACAGTTTTCATTTTTTCTAGGCAAATACTGCTGTCAATAAGGGAATCCTAACACTTTCCATTCCATCTGTTTATATCTTTGGTATACCTTAATCACTGGGGATAAACACTCCCTGATCTGGGTGGCTGAGGCTGACATTTTGACAGGAAAGACTAACAAAACTATTTAGTCACAAAATGGGGAAAAAGTGTTGTTTACCCAATGTTAAAAAGTGTTTGCAATTCATTTTGCTGCAAAGCATTTATATCTTCAGGTGCTGCACTGAAAACCCAGTTTAGGTTACTTCTTTGTATTCTCACTTAACACCTAACTGTAACTTCATTTTCCCAATGTTTTTTTTTTTGGTATGTGAATATTCAATAAGCTTACTGAAAAAAAGAGTGTAATTTTGGATTGACATTAAAATGTTTTGACATTTCTTCTGATGAATTACTGCTAAGCAGGACTTAAGAATTAATTCTGAATGGAGGTAAAGAGTAGTCTACAAGCAGCAGAAGTTACCATTAGTTCTGGAGGAAATATAAGCTCCTGGGTGGGATCTATGGGCTGGAATTCATCTGTTGAAAACAGGCTGGTGGAAACCTTACAAAGAAAGAAGACAAGCAAAGACCAAAAATTTTCTCTCATCATTAATTTCATACAACAACAAAACCAACCAAAACCAAACCATGAGGCACTGACTGTAAATCACTAGAAAACTAGTAATTCCATTATTATTCAGATTTGTTGTTATATTCCCACGCATCATTTGGAGCTGTTGAGATGAAGGAAGTGTTCATAACAGTTTCTTAGATTTTACTACTAACACAAATGACAGTGCAGAGGTAAGCAACTGAAGGACTAAATACAGGCTTCCAGTAGCCCTACTATAAGAAACTAGTTTCATGCCAGTCTAAAGGACTCACAACTGAAAGAAGTAGATCAGATATTATTGAAAGAAAATTGAGAAAAAAGTGAAATATTTGTATGGAAAAGAGATTTCACATAAAATCACAATCTGGTTTTCTAGAGTATATCAGCTCTTCAAACTCAAGTCAGCAGTCAGATTCCTAAGAGATCAGTGCTTACACTCAGACCATCACTGATCATTGATTTAAGAAAATTTCATATATGCCCTGATTTCTTGCATAATGTAATACTCACTCTGTGTGAGTAGAGCTCAGACTATTAATAGGAAGTACTGAACCCGAAACGCTGCTCAAGTCTCAGCTCTGGAGATCCAAACTACCTTACACCAATTATCTGGTATGTCATTGCCTCCACATAAAAAACACATACATACGAAATACTCCAAGTGTATGCACAAAATACATACGTACAAATACTCAAAAGTTTTTGTGAGTCATAATAAAATCTCTCATTTATCAAATAATATTATGTAAGGTGGTGGACAAAAATGGCAGAATATACTACATTTACTTTAATTACAAGAAAAAAAAGCTATGCAATGTTCTAAGTTTTATATTTAAATGGGATAGGTGAAATACTTAAAACCTTACCTTCTCTTCCTTGTCAAACAAATCTTCTTCCTGATCCAAGCAACATTTTCCATTTGCTTTCATTTGACAACAAACAGATTCCTAAAATAGGAATATCCCATTAGTGAAATATTGCCTAGAATGGCAATGAGTTAAAGCTGATAAGAGTGACTCTATATTTCAATAAAGTTCTAGATGAAGCTTAATACCAAGCCAAATTAGAAGGATTATGTGTTAAAGAAGTGATATTAAAAAATAATTTAAAATCATCAGATATTGAAGTCCTTAATACAAAATAATTCATACTATGTGAAATGCAGTTATTTCGTGAGAGCACATGTAGATAGTCCGTATTATTTCCTTTACAAAATGTTCACTCCCATGTCTTTCTCTGTAGGTTTATGACATGTTGCATTACATGACAAATTACTAAGAATGTGGATCCAAATTCTGCTTTTATTCATGCCAGTACTAACCCACAGTAAACCCTGTACATTTGTGTTAATCAATATTAATCACGGGTTAGGCCACCCACTCAGACCTACATCTCTTAACAGAGAAAAGCGATGATCTTAAGGAAAATCTTGATGGTTTGTATACACATATACATTAATGGGCCCAATCTAGTAATCCTATCATTGCTACTTCTTACCTTACAGAAGGTTTTACAGGCATCTAGGATTGGCCTATATCCAGTACAGCGGCACAAGTTCCCTGAAAAAAGAAAATCAGTCAGAAAAAGCTTTTCTCTAAAGCATGTGGCTTCATAATATCGGGTCTTTATATGAACCTTTTTATAAAGCACTTCAAAAGACACATATGGGGATGTTTTGAACTCCTGTCTCTGAAACAGTCTACAACTTCGTGCTTCATTTTCCAGGAGAAAAGAATAACAGGGAATACAAGGACTGCATCCAGCAGCAACTCTGCTGAGAAGCACAATTTGTACAGAGTACATCTATCCATGCATGCATATGTACTCACACAGGCAGATACTCACATACACAGAGTATCTGAAAAAAAATCCTTCAGAGAAACACCTGCACACTGAAAAGTGGCAATATTTACCAGCCAGAGCTGCAATCATCTGCTCTGAAGTTGGTTCTGGGTGGTTTCTTAGCAAAGTGTATATGGACATCACCATTCCAGGCGTGCAGAAACCACACTGGGAGCCATGGCACTTGGCAAGTCTTTCCTGAAATGAAATATCACAAACAGCACTCCTTCCAGCATTCATCTCCACTCCAATGAATTCTCTCTTAAATGGGAGATGCCATGGCAAATCTTGTCTTCACATTAAATCAGACTTTTTAAGTAAAACACTTAAAGCAATATCAAATAAGAGCAATTATTTTGGGTGTGATGCCCAGGCACATCTTACTAAGGAAGCTAACTAACTTTCAGTGGACTTCTGTCTTTTTTGCATTTATACTAAAACAGCAGCTAAAGGGGCATTGTCCAAGATGTGCAATTAGCCCAAACAGAGCACAAGTCTGATCCATTCCAACAATCCTTATATACCAACTACTTGATCACACTGTCAGTACTAAAGCAAGGTCTACCATATATCATAAGCCTTGATCCATCAACCATCAGAAACCCATGTTGTCCTCTATTACCATTTAGCAGGAAAATAACCATGATATGAAATTCCCATGCCCTAAAAGCACTGCCACTAAAGCCAGTCCACACAAAAAAGAAATCAGCAATCCTCTTACACAGTGATACTCTACTCTCACCTGAACCGGATGAATCCTCGTTTTTGTACTTCCAACACCTTCCACTGTAGTCACTGCTGCACCATACAAGGAGCAAATGGGAAGCAAACATGCATTGGCTGAATAGTGTCTTCGGAACATAAAGGAGAATCAAGAACATGAATGTTATTTTATTATAATAAATGTGTGAAAATTATTTTTCAGTCAGTCAAAATTTCATCACTTGGAATGGGAAGGGATCACTTGCTACCTGTGTCTCATGTCCTCAGTATTAAAAAACATATCTATGAGGACAGTTCCATAGAATTTAAATCTTCCTCAATCCTTCAGTCTTTTCTAATTGCCCTCTTGTTTCCCCTGCCCACAAGCAACCTGTCAACTGTATCTTGGAGGAGGAAGATGGGGAAGAGAGGATTGGTGTAGTCATTTGAAGGAAGTAAAGCATTACTGCTGCAAATTTATAATCAAATTTCTCATCCAAAGGAAATTATGATGTAAAATAAATATCATACTAAATAGCAACAACATGCCAAAATGAAAATTCTTCAAAGCTTTTAATCATTAAAATAAAATTCTTTGTTTTTCTAATACAGCTGAAGTGTTTCTTTTCAAGAGTCATTCTGACTCTTTTAATCTCAACACTTTTGGTAATTTAGAACTTTTTTATTTGCATTGCATTCTAATGTAATGCAGCTGTTTAAAAGAACAATTGGAACATTTTCCCCCTCACCTAATAAACAGTTCAGTTGACAATGACCTGTAACAATTTAACAATTTGATTGGAGTTTTCTCAATTTAAAAGTAATTTATTCCATTTTTAGCTTAATTAAACTTGGGTTCTGGGTTTTAAAGTCCTTCTTTTTGTGAGTGTGATATAAGGGAGAAAGTTCAGTACTGAAGGGCTGATAAGACTCAAACTTCTGCCAGCCATATCTTCCTACCAGTCATATGACAACTAGTGCGCTGGTTTGTGCTGGGACAGAGTTCATTTTCTTCAAAGTAGTCAGCACGAAGCTGTGTTTTTGATTTGTGCTGATTTGTTTTTGATTAGTGCTGATAACACAGGGATGTTTAGTTACTGCTGAGCAGGGCTTTCACTGAGTCAGAGTCTTTTCTGCCCCTCACTCTGCCCCACCAGCGAGGGGGCTGAAGGGCACAAAAAGTTGGGCGGCACACAGCCAGGACAGCTGTGTCAAACTGACCAAAGGGATATTCCATACCATAGGGCCTCATGCTCAGCATACAGAGCTGGGGGAAGGGGGGGATGTTTGGAGCGATGGTGTTTGTCTTGTCAAGTAACTGCTACATGTGATAGAGCCCTGCTGTCCTGCAGATGGCTGGACACCTGCCTGCTGATGGGCAGTTGTGAGTGAATTACTTACTTTGTTTTGCTTGTATGAGCGGCTTTTGTTTTATCTATTAAACTGTCTTCATCTCAACCCATGAGTTTTCTCACGTTCACCTTTCTGATTGTCCCCCCCATCCTGCCAGGGGGAATGAGTGTGTGGCTTTGTGGTGCTCAGATATCAGCTGGAGCTAAACCATGATACAGAGCTGCAGGTAGGAGCCACATTCCAATGGCCAATACAAAGGTCTTAAATTAATGCCTCCCAAAACCGTCTTGCAGGAGCTGTCAGAATTTACAAGCCAATCCAGCATTTGAGTATGATACTTCAGCAAATTTACAATATACCTGAATCAATAGTATTTTTACAGCATTCTCTTGAATTACACTGACCCTTACTTTAGATTTTTTTTACTATTAAGTACATATTTTACAAGTCTTTTTACAGTTTCATATCTGGAAATAGTAGCTACAATCATAAAATTCTGTGTAGTTTTCAACATTTTCTGTTAAGGATACCGTATCTTCTTTGAAGTTGGCTCATAAGTTGATATCATCACTGTGCAGGCACCACATCCACCTCCTCCACAGCCATACTTAGTTCCTGTAAGACGGACTGAAAATGCTCTTATTAGGGAAAAACAATTATCTGGTTCCATTCTGGTCTTTATGCTGCTCAAAGACTTGGGGTCACCTTTTTTCCTAAACCTCTAAGGAACTTAAAATTAGTTTGGTAACATAGCACATGCATCAGACTCCTTTCTATGTTGCATTGAAATTTTGAATGAAAATAAGATTGAAGTTAAGGAATGATGTGACCAAAATCCTGTCCTCAAGAAAACAGAAAACTTGATTTGGACTTATTTTGGAAGAGGAGTAAGTTGGGACAGAAAAAGGAAGTGAAAAATAGTTTTCCAAGTGAAAATATGAGAGGAAGTAACATGTAATGGGCAAACCAGCTATATACCTGAAATATAGCTGGACCACTGAAAATCCATATCCCAGTTTTTCCCAGAAAGCCCATTTATAGTAAGGATATTAACCTTGCATCTCATTTGAAAGATCACACTTCTGAGAGAAGTGCTCATTTCTGTGAATCTGGAACAGTGGCCAATGTGAAACTGTGAATCAACAAACAGATAATTTAATATTCCAAAGCCACCAAAAAGGAAGATGCCTTTCTCCCCCTCAAAATCCCATCAGACTCAGGGTCTCATCACAATGTCTGTCTTTTCCTAGGAGAGAGACTATCACAAAACTTGGAGACTTCTATTCTGTCAAGCTTTATGTATACTGCTCACAAGGTTTTTAGGCTTCTTTACGAGGGGAGAGGAGGAACACAGATAAACACATACCCATCATGCCTGATGGCATAATTTTGTGTGTTTAGGAAACTAGGCTAGAAGTACAGTAGCTCAAATGAACAGTATTTGGATTAAGAAAGAGACATTATTTAATATGGTTGGTTTATCTTAGGGGAATCACAACTACTTTAACCTGGTAATTAAACCTTGAATTAAAATTTATGAGAATTTTGCTGGAATAAGGCTTTCACATGAGTGACTTTAGGGAACAGACAAGAAAAGGATACGCCTCTTTCGCAGATAAGACAGTAGCATTTCTTCAGGATCAGCATTTTTCTCTATTATCTGCAGTAAGAAATTAAAAACAAGGTTTGAATAAGAAACCAAGGCTTTTCAAAATGCAGTGCACAGACTACATTCCCACAAAGCCAGAATAGAATCATTCTCTGGTTCCCTCTCATAGAACTAAACTAATTGCCAAACACCGCAGGAGAGTTTGGGCTGCTTCTGGAAATTCCTTCTCAGGCAGACAGGTTTCCAGAAAAGAAGTGTCAGGGCATCTTGCAACTACTAAAAATAACTGTTGCTCAGTGAAAGGCTACATTGAGGGAACTGACCTTTGGCCACAGTAGAAATAAAAGTGCATCAGAACTTTGCTACAATAGCGACAGCATAAAGAACTAATAATTTGCAGATTTTAGAGTCTCCCTGGCACTTCAACGCACTGCAATGATCTTTTAAGGCTGTCAGCAGCAACAATTTCTTTTCTAGCTTTATTTGTAAGAACTTTTACTTGCTGTAATCATCTGACAACAGAGCAACAGGAACATCTGCATTCTTGATCAAGTAAAGCATTTCTTATTCTGTTGCTTAGAATCAGCTAATCCCTTATAGTTGTTTTGGATCAACAACCAGTCCTTGTAATATTATCTTTATGGTCAACAGTCCATGTTTTGGCACCAGAGTCTTGTTGACTTTCAGTTGTGCCTCTGAAAATCTGATACCATCAAAGATGAGAAACCAGACATATAAATGAAAAAAATAGACTGCTTACCAGCCAAAATTGATAACCAGCTGAAAGTGTTTCACTCTGACGCGTTTTTTTCCCCCAAACACAGGAGAAGTAGCCAAAATGGGATGAAACCATGGCTATTCTGGAGGCTCGTGTGATGATTCAGTTATACTCCCATGAAGAAGTCTGAGGAAGCCAAATCTGTGCCCACACCCTTCAAGGTTCCTTCTGGTACTGCAGCCCCTCTTTCTCCACGCTCTTTCCGGGCAATACTTACCTTCCTCCCATTCACATAGAACACGAGCTCCTCAGCCGCCGCTTCCCCTTGCGGAGCCATCGTGCCCGGTCCCGGAACCAGCGGAGCCCGGGCAGCCGGAGCGGCCTCGGCAGCGGGGCGGGGCAGCGGGGCGGGCAGCGAGAGCAGGGCCGCTCGGAGGGCAACACTGACGCTGTGAAACGTTGGGAGGCTCTTATAAAACAATCTCCTAGGCTAGTTTTACATTGTGATAAAGTCCAGCAACGTAGTGATCATGAGCCCAATGGAATTCTGGGTTATATATGCATTCATAAAGTAATTGTCAGTAACTTCCAGGTATCAAAACTATTTTTAAGGGCTACTCGTGCAGGCAAGGGTTTATAGAAACATAAATATTTTCCTCTTTCTGTATAATCTAAATATATAGAATTAATTGCCTACAAAATTTAAACCAAAATTTTTTATAGCTGGCAAACTAAAATATTAGATGAAAAAAAATCAGATTAAATAAGCATGAGAAAAAAGCAACTTTGAAGCTATAAAGAGAAGTTCAAATTACCTTATCCTCAGCAAAATTATCTTAATCCCTGCTGATGGCTACAGATTGATTTTTATCTCGAAAATCATGAGCTATTTATACATCTTTTGCCTGGAAAGAGCTTCTAATATATGAAATGATCTGGTAAAACAAGCACATTTAGTGAAGATGCAAAGGCAATGTAACATTCTTCATGCTGCATTTATGTGATCATTTTGGGGAACAATTAAAAGAAATACATCCTGGAAAACAACAAAGTGAATTTTCTCTGTGTTCTGTTATAGAACATTAATTTGAACAGCAAGAAGAGTAAGAATGGAGAAAGCAAGGGAAGAAGGGCAGTAGCAACAATAATATGATTTTAGAGTTACTTAAACTGACTTCTGGGCATCTTCAGGCCATTTTCTTTATCCTTTTTTTACTTTGAAAGATACCTATACTAAAAGAAATGGAAGAAATGAGGGCATAAAGACCTAGGCCTTATACTTTAATTGAAAATTACATGCTTATATTTGGAACACCCTAGCAGCGTAGCTGGTAACACCTGATGCTGTGTGGAACAACAGGACTATCACTGAAAAAATAATTAAGACCATCTCCTAAAATATTATTTATTTTCTGGGAAGATGAAGCATGTGCTTCTGTTTCTAGCTTTCAAACTGCAGGCAATAGAGAGCAACAACTGTTTAAAAAACCACTGTGTTTTGCTGCTGTAGTGCCAGCACTGGGAACACAAGCTGTAAAAAGCACTTCTTTGAGATCTCTAATGACACAGCCAGTGATGCTGACAAATAATGGAAGCCAGTAAGAACATTTCAATTAAAAAGAAAACAAATTAATTACAAACTTGGTAAAAAAAAAAAGACAAGGAAAAAATGCATAAAAATTTCTATGGGTAATTCTTTTTAAAATAACATTGGATCAGGATAGAATCTATCTTCCCAACCATTTCTGCAGCTCTTCATAAGGGTCTTGCTAGTGTGGTGACATACACACCATGCTTCAGAAAGAAAAAGTCTATTTGCTTAAACTTTTCAGATTAATTTTAACAGCTCTGTTTTGCCATGCAGATCACATTGCCTGGATAACAAGGCAAGTTTTTTATTGGAAAAATTTTCATACTGATTGAATACTCTTTTTTCCTGTGAGGTTCTGTGTGAAAACATCTTGCTGTCCTTATTGCTGTGCATTTGCGATCTTTGCATGGTCTCTGGAACTGGTGACCACAGCTAGACAAGCTCTCTGTTTAGGGGATAAAGGTCCTTACCTCCTAGTCCTGCATTTAACTCCAAATTCATACCTGGAATGTCCTACAGGATCTTGGGAAGCTGCCTTGGGGCTACAGACTATAATAAAAAAACCACATCAGAAAACAGTTGTGGTATTACTGAAGTATTTGTAAATAATACTTTTGTGCCTCGGTGTTTATGGTGATAGCTCCTATATGTAGAACAGACATACTTGAAAACTACATCCAGGAATATATTTTGATATTCATGACTCACTTTTCTGTCAAAATATGCAGCTGAAATTCTGGAGAATTTCTTCTCACAGGAGAAGGATGTAGGTTGCTCTTGTTGAACTTCTCGAGGTTCCTCTTGGCTCATTTCTCCAGCCTGTCCAGATCCCTCTGGACAGAACCATCCAGTATTTCAGCCACTCCGTCCGGTTTTGTATCAACTGCAAATTTGCATAGGGTGCACTCTGCCTTGTCGTACAGGTTGTTAATAAAGGTGTTAAACAGTGCTGGCCCCACCATAAAACCCTAAGGAGCATTAGTGTTTTGCCTCCAGCTGGACCATGTGCCACTAATCATAACCCCTCTGGGTTTTCAACCCCCCTCACTGTGCACTTAACACATCCTTTCTCAGCTTGTTTGTGGAATGTTATCAGATATAATGTCAAAAGCCTTACTAAAGCTGAGACAAACAACATCTACTGCTCTACCTCACCCACCAAGCTAGCTGGAGAAGACCATCAGGTTAATAAAGCCTCATTTCCTGTTTGTAAATCAAAGCCAGCTATTCCCAATCACCTTCTTGTCTCTAACGTGTTAGAGGACTATTTTCTCCATTAGCTTTCCAGGTTACAATGAAATCTACAATGAAGTACAAAAAGTAAAGTTTTTAAGAACGTTTCTAAGCATATATTATAAATTTTTAAGAATACATATCCTTAAGCATATATAACAAATTTAAGAGTAGCAGTTACACTTAAAAAGAGATGTACTGTATCAGACAAAAGGTCTTGCTAACCAAAGAACTGGTCTCTGAAAGTTTCAACAGTGAATGCCCTTGGAAAAAGTATAAAAATTGGTCAAATGCATAGTAAGGCTTCTCTAGGATTCTCTTCCAGCCTTTAACAATTTGCAATTCAGAGACATCCTGTGCCAGAATGGTGTTTCTGGTAACTCCTCATAGGTTTTTCTTCTATTAATGTGTCTGCTCAATTTTTAAGCTGGTGTAAACTAGTAACATCTAGTGCATACTGCGTGAGCAACCACCATCTCTAACCAAAATAAGTTAACTTATTTGTAACTCATTAAAAATGAGCTCTGGCTATCTTTGTTGCAAAATTAACCTGAACCTTACCCGTTGTAATCTGTAAAAGTTGTGTGGGCTGTGAGCTGTAGCCTGCAGCTGGCAGCATCTGCAAATGAGGTAATGACAGAAAACTGTTTGTCTGCTGACAGCTCATTATGGAATGCAGAATGTTATTCATGAGAATTCAGGGGGGAAGGAGTACAGGACACTGACAGCTGAATGGTAAGTGTGGTTGTATTAGTCATCACACTAGCACTCTCAGCTGGAAACTCAAGGTGTTGCTTTGTCTGGATCCTATTCCCTATTGAATTTCCATTGCAGTGATCTTCCTGGCTGCCTCTGGCATGTACTCTGGGCACTAGGCTTCTCTCCACTATTCCTCAGTGAGACTTCCTTATTCAAATTTCAGTATGATTCTGTCAAATCCCAAAGTCAACTATCAAAAAAAGGGACTGTCTCCATCTATTTCAATAAATTTATCAAAATTTGGGATGCATGTGTCTGTTCCAAACAGCACTGAGAAATGGTTCTACTCAAAATAAATATGAGAAACTCACATTAAAATTCCCAAAGCTAGTTTATTTTCAATTTACATTAAAACATACACTTTTCTTACAATTTAAGAAGTGCTGCAAACACTTTGAATAAATTATAAATTACTGACCAGAAATGCAAAACATGAGTGGAACCTAACATGTATATACCTTCCTCAGTGAAGTATTCTGTGCCCTTTTTCAGAGGCTCTTTTTCAGAAAATTTCACTTTGGAAGAACTTTACTAATCAAAGAACAATAAGCACTCTATATTGCTAAACATATATATACACACATAAACAATTGTACCCATTTTAGAAGTATTGCTCATAAAGGCAATTCTTTTGTCTTCTTCAAATAAATTTTGATTTACTTTTAAAACTTGTTTTATTTTTTACTTTACGGACTGGGGAACACAGAAATTGCGTGTCTGTAAAGCGATCCCCACGCCTTAATTTGCTGTAAAGAAAAGAGAAAAAAGACATTGTGTATGAATATCATCAAGCACCTATGTAACTATAATAATGTAATTATAATAACAATTCAAATTAAAATAACTCAAGTGGTAAATACTCCTAATGAAAGCTTGATACACTGAAGAAATTAAATTTATGGAAAATAATTATGTCTGAAATAGCAAGGAATGGATAACTATTGCTTTCTGAAATAATTCTAAAAATATTAGTCTTTTTATGTGATCTCTGTCATATTAACGTGATATTCCTATAAGACAAAATTCAAAACTTATTTAAACAAAAAGCCTAACAGCACCCATTCAGGACAGTATAATTGCAAATAAAATATAAATCATCTGAAATCTTAAGTGACATCAACATTTTTTTCTGTTATTAGTTACTGTCTCTCTCAGAAATAGAGCCTTATCATTCTGGGGTAAAAGAGTGTCAATGTGTCAACATATAATATTATATATAATTAGCACTTTAGCATCTAAATCAACTAGTAAAGTAACAGTGTAACCCTAATCCCTTTCCATTTATTTTACAAGTTATCTGGTATAAACACTTCTGAATTGCCAGTGGTAAAGTGAAGACACTTCCTACATTAGTTTTAGCTCCTCCTTGTCCATAGTCTCATTACTTCAAATTGTTTACTTACATAAGTAAAAAATATTTTAGGGTGTATTAGAACAGTGTTCTAAATTTTTTTCATTTTGTGGATTTGGTTTTTTCTCCTGTCATTATTGCCAGAAAAGACAGGCATACTCTTTTTACACCTTTGTAATGAAGTAAGTAGCCATAACCCTTTCACTTTCAACACTGTTACAGGGAAGCCTTGATACTCTCTTTACCTCATGAATACTCTTCCTACTAATATACACACAACACAGCATAACTGTTCCTTAAATCAATACTATACTTTCAAAAAATCCAGAATATTTTTAGAAGTAATCAACTTAAAAGTCCATTTAGATTTAGATCTATTCATGTAAGTGCAAATAGATTAGTTTTCTTAATGGAAGTTTGGCTTCAAAATCCTCTTTTAAATTTTAATAGTTATTATGTCTTGCCTTTTAACAATCTCAAAAATCCCGTGCCACTAAATTTGCTATGACCAATGAGAGGCAAATGAAGTATAAAATTAATATAGCTAACTAATATAAAAAATTATCAAATTTATATATCTTAAATGATTTCTTATATTAGATACAGCTACTTAGAGGAAAACTACTGAATGATACAGTATTAGTGCATAAATTTTCTTTCCACTTGACAATATTACAAGGACATTATTATGGTATAAGTTTACCTTTAAGTATAACATTTACAATTATCCACATCTAAAGGGGTTTATATAATGATAAACATTAAGATTCACTATTGTTCATTATTACTACAGACTATATTTTGAGATTTGAATACTGTTGTTGTCTTACTTTGGAACTTGGAAATCCTGCCACACAGGAGAAGTTCTATACCGACACTGAAGTATCTTTGCAGAAGAGATCTGTGATAGGCTATTAAATCCCCAAATAAACAGTTGAACTATCTTTACTGGGGACAGTTACACACTCAAAAGGCAAACAAAAGCCCCAATCTACTTGCCCTCACCTACCTGTGTAGATTGGGTTCTTTGTAGCAAATAGCGGGTCTTCCTCGTCTGGATGGTGCTGCTGAGTTTTCTTCTAAAGTTTTGGGGGATTTAGGTACAAAGGCGTGAGATTGTATACCAGTATTTGTCAGATCTTGGAAAGCCTTTCTCCCTGTAAATACAGTAGTTTATATGCCTCATTTTAAATATTTTCTGAATAATTAAGTAAACTTTCAATTAATAATTATTTTTCATAGGTATTTCCTAATTCAGGTACTTTGGTTACTGCTCCTACTACAGACACTCAACACAAACTGGTAAAAACAACCAAAGAAAAAGCCACTACAGCACCTTTCAATAAATTTTGAGCTGTTTGAGGTCTGCCATGGGTCATGGGACGTTTCAGGAAGCCCCATGAGCACTGCAGTTTGCAGCTGGCAGCTTGAGACTCCCTAAGTTACTGCACTTACAAAAGTAAAACTGCACACAGCTCATGGCCTGGAATGCAGGGAGAGGGTATACATAATCTAAAGAGTCAAATTGTACAAGAGTTCTCCAGTACTGAATTTCCCAGCTTTATGGCTGCTTTTTGGGCATATGTGCACAAAATGAACACAGCAATCTTTCAATTCAAGATAGGGATTTGGATGTAGGATGGAAAATTAACTGGGTTTTGAATTATACTTAAATGGATGAAGATCAACTAATTAGATTGCTTTTTATGTCAGCAGTCTTTGATACCGGTATGGTTTACTAATTTCTCAGTAAAGGTAAAAAAATTATGGGATCCACGTTCCAAAGAAGGAACTGAAGATGGGATTTTCTCAGACACAATGAAGGAAACAGGAACTTGTTGAGAACAAGTATATTTACAAAATAGCCCCCTAATGCTACAAAACTGCAAAGCTACATTTGAAAGCATATATAAACTCTTGCATAGATGTGTTAGTCATATATTCCTTTAGCTCCTTTACAGCAATTTCACTTCTGATGGAAGAATCTACACCCATCTTCCAGACTACAATGTTTGATTATTTTCTTAACTTAATTTATCTTATTTTAAAAAAGAGGTTGTCATATCAAAGTTTGCTCATGGACAGATTATAGAAAAAACCTACTCAACATACTTTTGTTAGATATGAGAATTCCTGTTGAATTGCAGTGTTTCTAAAGAAACACAAATGAATTCTTTAAGAAGTCCAGCTACGTTCTCCATTTATAAAGGGAATAGTTAGTTCCCTCTTATCTCCCTTGTATAAAGTCTCAAGCTACTAGATCTTTTCAATCCCCAGCTTTCTGAATTCCATGACATTCCTTGAAAATTGAATACATGCTCCAACCAAAATTGCTTCTCAAGAATATAGACTATTTACATCTGTCCTACCATCATCTTGGGACATATTGGGAAGTAACAAGGATATTAGTTACCACAATTAAAAAAAGATATTGAGACTGAGAGATGATATGGAATATGCATAATTTTAGTGATTTTCATTCTTACCTTTTCCAATGTTGTTTTATCCACTCTAATCAAGCAATGATTAGAACAGTATTAAGAGAAGACATGGAAACACTATTTCAGGCACTGCCTAATTCAAAAAAAGACCATTTTTTTCCTAGCCCATACACTTACCATGACAAGGTGTCAGAGCATTTTTGTAACTCTCTTTAGAAATATGGTCCAGATTTTGTTCTGCTTTTTCAGCATTCAGTACTTCATTATGATCATTTTCCCCATGGATTTCAGAGTCTTTCAGTATGGAGAAGTTGACAGAAGTATTTTGATTATCGAGAGCTGGGAGCCCCACATTGGAAAGACCTTCCTGGGAAAAGCTATCTACATTTAATGACATATTCTTAGAACATTCAACTTGAATAACAGGCTTTAATTTACTCATAAAGGAACCTATTTCATGAGGGACTTCCTGATCATCCAAAATATTCTGCCTGCCCAGATCAATAGGCCTGAAATAACTTTTTTCTTGTCTGGTCTCAGTATTATCAGAACTAAATCTCTGTTTCTGCTTTACCTGATTACCAGAAGAACTACTAATGGGGAGGGGTTTAGTTGCCACTGCTGAGAAACCTGCTTTCTTTAACATGTTAGCATCATCATCAACTTGTTCTTTAGCTTGTGGTGTATTCAGAGCTACACCATCGTGAGTAACTAAAGCTACTTGTGTTTGCTGAGTTTCTGGTACTTTATTTCCAGTCTCTGCATGCAATGAATCCTTATTTTTTAATTCTTGATTTTTACAAGCTGAGAACAGCATAAGCTTTCCCTTTGGTATAATGTATGTTTTCCGGCCAGCCTTTGCCAACGTAGGTTTTAATCTGCCTGGCGAACAAGGGCTTCTCTTTTGGTCTACCTTCTGACTGATTTTATGAATGCTGTCATTTGCACTTTCTCTACTTTGTCTGTAACTACTTTTTTTATTGTCTTTTCTCTTTATAATATTTTTATGGTTTTGTTTTGTCTTGCTGTCAAGTTGGTATATCTCTGTTTGAGATTTTTTTGAAATATATTCTTCATCCTGGCCATTTTCCCCTCCACAGGATTTTGCTGTGTTTGCTTTGGAAGGGTTTTGAAAAGTTTTCCTATTTTTTGTTGGTCTGCTATCTTTCTCATTTGTATTTAGAAAGTCACCCTGTAAAGGAAACACCTTACAAGTATTATCTTGGAATGGCAAATTTTCAGTACAATAAACTTCTGGTGGGATCTTGTTAAGAGGTGAGCTTGAGTTTGCCTTTTGAATTTTGCTTTCCATGTCTCCAGACATTTCTGAGAAAGTTTCTTCATTTGTTTCCTGTTTTCTTGGACTCACTACATTAACCTGGTACATCCTCCTCCTATCTTTAGCTTTACTTGTTTTACTCTGTTTCTCTGCAGAATCTCCTGTAGGTAGCTGTTCTGTCTGACTTTGGAATAGCTGAATTTCTGAGTCAGCAGTTTTTGAGGTTTCACTATTGTCAGCCCCAGTGTGCCTTTCTTCTGCACATAAATTTGAATCAACTTCAGTCTTGCTTTTGATTTTTTCTTTATCCTTCTTAGAATATTTTACCTTTCTGAACTTTGCTAATATTTTGTCAGAATTGGCATTACTAATTTTATTTTGGTGCAATTTATAATTGTCTTTTGCTGTAACTGTGAGTAGTTCACCAGCATCACTGGCAGTCAACTCCATATCAGCATCATAAAGTGTTTCTTCAGGCTTCAGCAGCTTCTTAAAATCTGTCTTACTTTCACTGCTATATTTAAGAGGTGAGGGAATCATGTGACACAAGTCATTTGAATCTTCCTGCAAATTTGTATCATTGGGGTTGCTGCCCCTGTTGATACCATGTTTAGGTAGATTCAATGACCCACATTTTTTATCAAAATCCTTTATATTAGGTTGAGTTTTTGACTTATGAAGTACTGCATGTTTCTTTCTTTCCGTCACATTTCCACAGGATGGCAATGAACTACCATGATGCTGTTTTGTAAGCTCCTCACACTGTCCTAAGGATTGTGTATTTCTGACATGAGTCACAAGGGCACTATTGCAACTTAATCCTGTGCATAGTTGATTTTCTGCAAAAAGAAAAAATACAGCAGCTTAGTGAAAGAAAGAATAGAGTGTAGCTCTATAAAAATTACTCTCTATAAAATTACTGAAGGTTGAACCACAAGTAGGAAAAAATAAAAATTTTATTTTTTTTTTAACTGAATACACACATTCTGTGGTTGGTCCTCAAAAATTTAGTTAACTAGAGCTAATTTCGTATTTTACCAAAGTTGCACTTTTGAAATTAGACATAAATGGAAATATACTTTTCTATAACTACTTCAGTTATTATTTGGTTATCTTACAAAGGTTTTATTCTGTTCACATTGATTTTGTTACATTTCAGTTGTGTCATTTCAATGAACACTATTCCACATATATTTATGGGTGAGCATTCTATTTTTCATTAGTTTATTACAGTTCAGGAATCTTACTATACCTTCTGTATTGCACATCAAGTAGTGAATTATTAAATACTAATTCTCAGAGAGCTCTGAAAAATAAATCACCTGTACAGAAATACATCATACCTTTAAAAAAATTATTCTTGTCAACAGCTGTTTCCACTGGATCTGTTTCAATTAACTTTTGATTATTTGTCCCAGAAGGCAGTGATGATGCAAACTTGAGTTGATCTGAATGCACTTCCTCTGACAAATTAGTGGTACACTTGTAGGAATTTGGTATTTCACCCAGAGAAGGGCTACCTTGCTGTTTTGCATTAGCTGTTTCAATTAAAGGAAGCCTCACTGGCAATTCTACAGATCTGAAAAGAGGAAATTTTACTGTGAAGATTTTTATTACATTTTCTAACATAACATTCTATTGTTAAAATGTTTCCTTAATAATGTATAAAAGCAGAAAACGAGAACTCAAGTATGAAACCTGGTTCTACCTTTGGGCAAATGTATTTTTGATGATAAAGAATCCTGCTTTGTGCTAGTGAGATCACATGAAGCAAGCAGCGAATTATTCAAATACAGGTTTTGCCTACCACTCTCTCCCTAAACTCCAAGTTGTAAATAGGTAATGTCTGAATTAGACAGGAAATTGTTTCTCATTACCTCAAAAATACCTAGGACAATATACAGATTAGCTGTAAAAAAAAAAAAATCCACAGACACTTAACCAATAATATAACCTCCTACCTCGCTGACTGACGTGCACTCTTGAACTGGTCATCAGTAGGGCTACTTGGATCAGCTGACAGAGGAAAGGAACTCTGCAGATTCTTTCAAAAGAAGAACAGTGGGGAAGTACAAACAGTTGAATATTCTCTTATGTTTTAAGTATTGGAAATACTCAAAGGGGAAAAAAACCCAAAAATGAATGGGGGAAAAAAATAGAAGCACTGATGGAAGGCACATGATATTCAAACACAGGCAATAATTTTAAAGGAAAATACTCTGTAACAAAGTTCATCAAAATTCAAAACCTACTTGCATCCCAAAGCAATGTACAGACTTTTTCAGTGCAAACTGCATTATACATATAGAAGCACAGAGCAACACTAAACAACAGTTTAGAACGGAAAACGCAGTATTTTCCTTTTCTAAAATTAATCGTAATTTTTCCATGAGACAAGGACTAACATGGACTATGTTTTCTGGTTAAGTTTCCACATGTAGGATATCTATTGCAGCACTAAGCAAGGAAGGCAGGTAGCTTGCTCACCATATACTGAAGTACTAAGTTTGAGCTAACTGATACTTAACTTTTAGATACTTTGTAAACCCTATTAAATCCTAAACTTTCAGTGCAGCAAAATTTAATTTATTTCAGTAGACCAGTGTTTCATCCCAAGTTTTAAAGAACTGGGATAAATGTTTTACAACACATATATATTTCAACATTGCACTCAATCTGATGCTTTGAAAATCTTATCATGTGAAATGAGTTAAATATGGTAATAGTTCAAAAAACATCTTACCTCAGAAGGACTGCTTATTTCTATTGCAGTTAAAAGGTGATCATTCAAAAATGCTTCTATTCCAATAAGAGTTTTATTCTGAATGTAAAAGAAAAAGTAATTTAAAAAATATATTTTAAGTCGCTTCTGTCTTAAGAGACAAAAGGTGAATCTACGCTATAATTTTTTTTAGACTTAATTGAGCACAAATTGATTTTAATACCATCTTAATACCTATAAATATAAAGGTGAAGCTGACACTAAAGTGGTTATGGATAAACATACACACTGATAGACAAAACAGTAAGAACAATAAAATCTATGAAAGAAAAATCAAACTTTAATACTACGCTTCAGATCATACAACTTCAGAAATGTGAGATATATATTTTAAATCACCATTTTAAGAAGTAACATTAAGTTTCCAAAAAAAGATAAAAGGTTGGTTTATCCGATCTAAGTTTAAATGATATTATTTGCAGCATACCAAACCGTTTAGTTTTTGACGAAGCAAGATATTATGAAGCTGCAGTTTTTCTACTTCCTTCTGAAGACAAATCCTCTCATTCTTTAGCCTGCGAGAATTTTCTTTCTCAACACTTAAAGCCACGGCTAATGCTCTGTTATTTTGTTGTAAAGATACTTTCAACATAGATGAGTTATCTAAAGGAGACAAAAATGGTGTTATTTTCACCAGCTTCAATTCCAGGCCCTCTCTGTGTGAACTATCACTATGCAACAAATTTTTATCTGCAGGGTTTGATGCAACAACAGCAAAGCCGGACACTTTCCAGTGCAAAACTGTTTCTGTGGCTGTCAGTCTGATGACTACTCTGCCTGTTTCATGTTCAAGCTTATTTCATGCACAGGTTCTGCTAAGGTTCTTTTAAGAAGAAAGCATTTAAAAATTGATAGCTTTAAATTCAAAACATACCTCCCACTATCCTAATGAAAACCTACCTACACACATCTGTTACAGAATGTTTAAGAACTTGACTTTTTTTTCCAATGGCACTGCATATTACCAAAATGTCGGGAGCTTTTCCCTCACATTCACAGTAGGCACATAGTTAACCTGAACTCAAAGCAGAGAAAAGTCTGACAATACTCTAAAAGAGCACAAAAAGGAGTGAGGCTAGTTTGAAAACTGCTCCTACTACAGCTCTTCATTGTCTTATGTTATTAGTTCTGTGATCTGTTATCCAAAATTTGCAAGGCCTTATTTCTTTGCCTTGGGAAACAGACAATAACAGTTTGTTATTCCAAACATTAGGCTTTGAAATTACTATTAATCTTACTGAATTATGAATTATTTGTATTACTGCAGTGTGGAGATTTCTAAAGGACACTAGCACTATTCATCTATACGGTTTATTTTTCACTGAAAATTAGTATTTTTACATAAAGCCACAATAAGTTTATATATATTTATATATTTTTGTTCTTTTTGTATATATATTTTGAAACAACAAAAAGATCTTCCTGCACCGCTCACAGAAAGAGAAGCAGAAGTCAACATTCACTGAACATGCTGCTTGAAACACAGCTCTCAAATAACAGTGTTTCAGTACATTTATAGTGTCCCAAACTTTTGCAGAAAAGTTTCTGAGATGTTCCATAGTGGTATTTTTGTCTGAACCAGAAACAAACCCCAACCATTTACCACGGCAGACCTGTGTTTGAATGTAATGTTGACTAACTGGGAAAACAAAGTTTCCCAGTGATTAAGTGACAAGTGATTAAATCAGCAGATTAATATTTCCAGTTTTCTTGGATTCAGTAAGTTATATAAAATTATTCATTCAATAATTTTATATAAATCCCATTTTTGCAGATGGGAATACTAGGTGTTTTACCATGGCAACTATATATTAAAAGTGCATTGATTTTACTCATTTTGATTCCTTGGTTTTCAGATGCCCCAAGCACGGCTGTGGACATGGGTGTTGTAAATGCAGTTGATTATACTCTTTACAAAAACACTAGCACACCAAGAAGCATGGACCCAAAATACTCTGAGAACTATATAAATAAATAACTTACTTACAATCACATTTTAACTTTCAGACTCTCCTAAAATTCTCAACATAAGTTAGTAATTTTAACAGACAGCATTTCAGCAAATCATGTTAAATACAACTACTATTCCTTTTAAAGCCATACATTCCAAGTACAGTAGATGGCTTCAGTTTTATTTTAACAGTACTTACTCATCAACTTAGTTTTGATTTTAGAAGCTAAAGAAGCATTCAATTTTGCAGCTTGTAATGTTCCATCCCTCTTTTTCCTACGCCCTTTAATAGCATTCAAGGTGAACATGGCAGATGGTGATTTAGCAGTTGCTTCTTTATCCATCATCAAAATGAACCTGTACATTGTCAAGGGGAATGTCCAAATAAATAAATAAGTTATCTTTCTCACACTTCTTAAAATTAGGTTTCATTATCTCTTACAAGGATATAAGGTCTGAAATCGAAAAAATTGCTTCAGTCTTTACCTTTGTTCAAATAATTAAAACAGGTTAATGAATAAATCAACACATTGAAACATTAACACAGAGGCGAAATATTTTAACCTAAAATGATCCCACTTTTTTTTAGCTTGTCCATTCCCTCAAGTTAACTATCTAAGTTTGCATTTAAAAGATAAAACCCCTAAGGTTCTATTACTTCACAACACGACCAGAGCACCTTGTGCTTTGTCAGGACAGATTTTAAACTGACACAATTAAATAAACCGGATTATAAATGCTGTAAATTTAAGCAGAGAGAGGGAGAAAAAACGGCCGGCAAGCAGACGCAGGACAGGGGGCGGTGTCCCAGCCCAGCGCTCCGATGAGGCTCTAGCCGTCCTCACGGCCCCCTCAGAGCCCTCACGGCCCCCTCGCGGCCTCCTCGCGGCCAAACGGTTGCCCGCGCGCCGGCGGCCGCGAGAGGCGGGGCCGTTGGGCCCGGCACGTGCGACGGCGCGCGGGGCGGGCGCTGCGGGTCCAGCCTGGGGCCTGACGGGGCGTTCGGGACACCCGAGGTGTGCTGCGGGATTCAAAGGGAAGATGCACAGCCAGGCCGGAACAGCTGCATATAAACCCCTCCCGTGTCGACAGCCTGGTTTATGCCACGGCCAACATCCATCTTTTTTGATGCTTGGTTGATAAAACAGGAAAAGCACTGTAGCGGTTTTGTTACATACATGCAGAATTACCTGTGTTAAAATAGTTCACATGTTCTTGTACTTACAGAGTCACAGAATATTCTGAGTTGGAAAGGACCCACGGGGATCATCCAGTCCAGCTCTTAATGAATAGCCCACATGGGGATCAAACCCGTGACCTTGACGTTATTTGAACCGTGCTCCAACCAATGGTCCACGACACTCCAGAAGGAGGAGATGCAGAAGTCATCAACCTTTAATCCACAGTTCCAGTTCTTTCATGCATCTCTGGGTGATTTAAAAAGGAGTGGGGTGTCTGTAACTTCACAACAATGTGCCTTTGCAAAACCATTTTAAATACTAACCATTAATAAAGCTATAATTGAAAAAAAAATATTAATTGTATAAACACTTAGCATCAGTCTCAGTACACTGTGAGGAAGGAAGCAGGGAACTACAGGTATTCCACTTGGCTGTCAGAGATTTTTAGGAAGAGTTTGATATGTTTGGCTTTCAGTTCAAAGACTTCATTTAGGTTAAAAGGAGAAATCCATGTAATTCCTTCTCAATGGAAAGTTAAATTTCTTCTAGCTGATTTTGAGCTATTAGTAGTAGATGGAATGACAAACTGAATAGACAGGCATCAAGACAGCCATGAAGACAGAAATGATTAATTTAAAACCCAATAGATTCTATCAATGCATGCTGCCTGCACACATACATACTTGCAAGGGCAAGAGTCTGACAACAGAATTTGAGCAAGCCCACTTTTAATTTGGTTCAGGTAATACTAGAACTGTGAATTGCAAGGAAGTACTTTAGTCTAATTAAATGCTTTCCCCCAAAATCTCTTCTGAGCCCAAAAGCCCTTGCTCTTGAACACTCTCTTCACATACATTCTCTTTCACCGGCTATATGTGCCCAGTCCTATCATTCATGTGGACATTAATTCCTACATTTGATCCAGGAATCAGTGAATTTGGAGTAAAGAGAGTTCGTGTTTTATTTGAAGATTTACAGAAATGCAGAAGGTTGAAATAAAAAACAGCATGAGGTTCTGTAGTTGAGTAATCATCATGAAAACCCTACCTTTCCGTGTGCTAACATTACAATATGCTATAAAGTAAGTCAAAGGAATTGCACATGAAGTATCAGTAGCATTATGTGAAAATGGATCTTTATGAACTTATTACCTTCATAATCTTCTGCAAAGAGCATCTGGAGAGTCTCTCTTTTCTACCTTTTTGTTTTTGTTTATGATATATGGCACAGTTTCTCAGTGTGGCCCTGTAGCTGCAAAACCCTATGCTTCTAGGAAAAACCCTTAAAATACAGATTTGATCCAGCACATATTATATACCTTTGGTACATTTTCCCTTACAAGGAAACTTGGAAGTGACTGTAGCCACTGTAAAACTCTGGCCAAATAAAAGAGCAAATAACCTTATGTAACTTTAAAAATAGAAAATCAATCAAATACAGCTTACCTCCTTATCCTTCCCAGAAGGCAGGGTTTTCTTCCAGATCCAATAACGAGTTTGCATATCCTCCAGTTCCACAATGGTCTCAAGTCCTGAAGGGGCAATTGCCAATTTGCTTCCATTTAGTGTTTATGTCGCTACTGCAGGCAATAAATTTAAAACAAAATGTGAAGCATTGCATTTCCACCCATGGTCATACTTTCCTTTATCCACTGAGGAACTTCCACACTATGCCCCTTCACATGTAAAAATCTCCAGTTAATTGCCAGCTGCTCAAAGTTGGGAAGAACTTAAACCACTGCCAAGTTTCACAGTCTATATATCTTAAATGTGTATTAAGAGCAGAATTTTGTGTTTCAGTCATCCATCAGGGATCCTATGACTGGTCTTTAAACTGAATAGAAATGAAAAGAAGTGAGGAAAAGACACACAGACCTGTTGTAAAAGCTCTAATCATGTGGGATTTGAATTTGTACCTTACTAGATACCTGCATATTCATGTCTGAGAAGAACCTTCATTGAGGAATTAATCCTGTAGGGTGTAGTAAAGTGTGAGCTATGACTAAAGCACTTCTGGTGGGTAGATTATGTAGAACAACTTCTCCCTCTGTGGATTCTCTGATGTCCAACAAGACCTGAGCTCATGCTGTACCTTTTCCTGAAATTATGGGATTAAGAACTTATCTTTCTCTAATCACACCCTTTTTGCACAAGCTTAATGAAAAATCCATTTCTTAATGCCTCTTGCTCTCTGTCGAATTTGACTGCAATTAGTAAATTGAAACACAAATATACAGAGGATGAGTGTGTAAACCCGGCTTCCTTGGGAAACTAGTGAAAACCAAAACAAAAACAGCCGTGTTCATTTCCCAAAAGGTGCAGCTCAAAAGGCAGTTTGCTTGTGTGGGTTGGTTTTGCTTCAAGCTTCTATGCCAAGTACATGCTGTACTAAGCTTGAATAGCCATGATAGTTCACATGGTTAAATCTGAGGTCCAAAACCTATTGCATTATGTGTGTATATACATGTATTGAGTGAAACTGTGTACATTGTTCCGGTCTCACAATGCAGAAACACATGAAGGAACATTTTTTCAGACTTCTGAGGCAAAACCAAGCCAGCTTCAAGGCAGAAAGCAGCATGAAAAGCTCCAGCTTCATTAAGTGAATGTTTCAGAGTGAGAAAGACTGGAAGTTACACTTAAACTACATTGCAATGTTTGATAAAAATGGCCATGTTTAAGTAGAAACTGGTATGTATGAACTATTCCCAGTGAGTAAGGGAAACACACATTATTATCCTTACTAAAGACACAGTTAAACTAGATACCACTACTCTACAAAAATAATCTATTATACTTGTTTTCACTTGTTTTATAGTAAGTTCAACACCCATGGATTATCAGTCTGTATTGCATTCAGTAGCATGTTGTAAATTGTGCGCTTATTTAATTAATTAGATATTAAGCATCAAAGACTTGGCTTCTGGGTACATTCTTGGCCAAGGACTGTTCAAGGAGCACATGAGAGCCATGGGGCTTGGCATGCCATTTTATCTCTTTGCTGCAACAGTAGCATGTTTAGTTGCTAAGAAAAATTAGACGTGAGGCGTTTAGTGTGGCTTTAACTGCCATTCTAATGTAAACTGGCATTAAGATAAAAAGAAGTGAGTTTTAAGTAGAAGTGATCATTCAGAGTTACACAATTTCAAAGAGAATTTATTCTCTCCCTACGAGGATCAGATGCAATATGGTTTATATGGCTCTTTCCTTTAATGTTCTTCACTTGACTGAAGGCAAGTCTGAATTACAAGTTTGTGGACTCACATATTATCTGAAAACAGAGCAGCCTATGAATATCTAGGTATTCTCAAAAATAAAAATGTAACAGTAACAGACCAGAATATAACAAGCAACAGAGTTGGAACTATAGCTGCTCTGTGTTACACATCCTTTGATTTCACCTCTTAGCAAGTGAACCTGTGGCTTGAAGTTCTAAATACCTTAAATGGGCAACAAAATATCTCCACAAGGAAATTATGAATTAAAAACTAGGATGATACAAGACAAAAATCAATAGGAATTGCAGATATAACTGAGTAAACTATTTAAATACAGTAAAGGCACATTTCTTATATGTGCAGTGTACACTTAAGTAAGTGAATTTTTATTGGACTTCAGGTAGCAATTAAAATATATTGTTAATATCTGGGATTCAGTTATATCTTATTATCTAAGAAATATTATATATAATATATAAAAATATTTTATATTATATATTCTAAGCATATAATCAGCTCATATCTTCCAGAAAGTCTGCAGAAAACTAAAGTTTTGCCCTGTTAACTGTTGCACACTACTAATTATTTGGCAGTTGTATCCACAGTGATAAGTTCTTACTGTATGTTATGGCAAAAAGAAACTTTGTAAGCAAATAAAGGAGAATTAAGTGGGAACTAGACATAACATTGTAAACTTTTTTTTTAAATACAGTTGCATCTTATGATGCATGACATATGAACTACTTTTCATGTATGGAAATTTGCATAATAAGGTTGACACAAAAGCATAACAAGAATCTATTTTCTTTACCTTTCCATTGTTTATGAATGCATTTTGATGACCACACAACTCTATCTCAGATATAAACAATTCAATGGGACACTCTTTGAAAGTCTTTGTGAAATGACTGTATGAGAGTGAGGCACCTTGCCTACATTACAGAATCATAAAATCACAGAAATATCAAGGTTATAAGAAACTTTCAAGATCACCTACCATCAACATAACACCACCATAATCACCCCTAAACTTTATCCCCAAGTGCCACATCCAGACACCTCTTGAACACTTCCAAAGGTGGTGACTGCACCACCTACCTGGGCTACTTATTCCAATGCCTAACCACTCTTTCAGCGAAATTTTGTTTTTCTAATATCTAATCTGAACCTCCTCTCCCTCAACTTAAGGCCATTTTCTCTTGTCCTTTCACCTGAGACATGGCAGTGAAATAGCATTCATCTGTGCTATTTTAGTGCATAAGTGGTTCCCTCTGAAAAATGCATATAAATCTGAAGCAAAAAAACCTAAACAAACAAACAAACAAACAAAAAAAACCCCCCAAAACCAAAACCAACAAAAAAACAAACCAGAGAAAAAACATATTTTACATGTAAGCAACAGTAAAGCAAAATTAAAAGTTCTGACGGCTGCATTTATATCTAATAGGTAGAACTGAACAGACTGCTGCTGCCACACAGGTGAGTGAGCTGGTCTGTTCAGGGAGTCATGTCAAAGCAGGGCAGAAAACACCAGTTGACCTGAGGCTACCGTTTCCTGCCTTTCCCCCCTGCTTTAATAAAAGCAGACCTTTCCATCTTCAGACTGGGAGCACATACCAGCAGCACATCACCCTGGTGAAATCGCTTGTCTTGGTGCTGCAACTTGGGATGTGCAGCTGCAGAAGAAACTGGGCTCCAGCTTGGTCTGAAGCCACTGCCCTGGGCTGGGCTGGCCAGAGGGACTCCATCACACTGTGAAATAAAATGGGAGCATGCGGGGTAGGAGACAGCTCAAGTTGCTCTCAGATCGAGAGCAGCCCTGCCAAGAAGGACCTGTGTCTGCTGGTGGATGAGAAGCTGGACATGACTTAGCAATGTGCTCTGGCAGCCCAGAAAGCCAACCATGTCCTGAGCGGCATTAAAGCAGTGTGGCCAGCAGGGCAAGGGGGGGGATTCTGCCCCTCTACTCTCCTCTGGTGAGATCCCACCTGGAGTGCTGCACCCAGCTCTGGGGTCCCCAGTACAAGAAGGACATCGATCTGCTGGAGTCAGTCCAGAGGAGGACCACCAAGTTAATTAGAGGGATGGAGCACCTCTCCTATGAGGAAAGACTGAGAGAACTGGGATTGTTCAGCCTGGAAAGGAGAAGGCTTCGAGGTGACCTAATTGCAGCCTTCCAGTACCTGAAGGGAACTTACAGAAAACATGGGGCAAGACTGTGTATGAGATCATGCAGTGACAGGAGAATGGGTAATGGGTTCAAGATGAAAGACAGTAGGTTTAGATTAGATATTAGGAAAAAAATTCTTTGCTGTGAGGGCAGTGAGGCACCGGAACAGGTTGCCCAGAGAGGCTTTGGATGCCCCATCATCCCAGGAGGTATCCAAGGCCAGGCTGGACAGGGCTTTGAGCAACCTGGTCTAGTGGAAAGTGTCCCTGCCCACATTAGAGGGGTTGGAACTAAATGATCTTCAAAGTCCCTTCCAACCCAGGCCATCCTATGATTATTGGGATTATAAAACCAGCAACTGAATCAAACCCACTCCGAGTGAACACGTACTTGTAAAAAAAAAAAAAAAAAACAAAACCAAAAAACCAACAAACCAAAAAAGCACGTTTTCGGAAGGGTTTGTGCCTTTCAGAGTAGCCGACTGTACGCAGGTCAGCGTCACCTCGGAGGACGCAGGTACCACAGCCGTCCCGCAGGGAGTTCCTCCGGGCAGCGCCGGGGAGGCAGCGGCAGCCGAGCCCCAGGGCTCCCTGCACTCGGAGAACCCGCCGTACCCGCGGGCAGGGACCCTCGGGCAGCCGGCGGCACGCCCGGAGATGGTGCTGGCGATGGCGCCGCAGGGGCACACGGGCTGCCCCCCTGCGCTCCCCGCTCGGTCCCAGCCCGGCCCTCCCCGGCGCCATTTTGCGGAGCCGAGGCCCGTGAGGCGGCCCTGGCGCGGGAGGCGGCGGCGCAGGTAACGCGGGATGGCGGCGGGACCCCTGCCCAGGCAGAGACGAACCGCCCGACCCGACCCGAACCCGCAAGGACGGCGGGCGCCTCCCCTTTATGGCGGAGCAGCGCCCCACGAAAGGGAGGGAGGGAGCGAACGACCCAGCTGGTGAAAACAGCGCTAATTAGAGATCAGATTTTAAAGAAGCCGCGTTGTTATTAGTACAAAATTATTGCATTTGTAGTGCTGTGACCTGTACTCAAAACGAGATTTCCCAGGATGTCCTTCCAGTGCTCTGCTCACACATTCTGACCACGTAAATGTGCTTCCCCATTTGTCTCAAAAGAGTAACCTTTGTGTTTCCTAGCAAAGTAAAATACCATCAGTTTTTATAGTAAAGGTGTGGAATATTTCGCTATTTACACTAATACATCTCCAGAACTGTTTTCAAAGTGGTATCGTGTAAGATGTAAGAGCTGACCTAATGCTTAGGTCTCGTATGCGGTATGTTCAAAGTGGCATTAGATTTACTTCTGTTTGTATCTGTTTCAGGCTTGAACAGCTCGTAATGAACATCATCATTGGCAAATGCAATGGCAGAGGGCAAGGTTGAAGATGTCCAGAGTGTTCTACGACTTAATGTGCGAGGATGTTTATATACAGCCAGGCGGGAGTCTTTGTGCCGCTTTAAGGACTCAATGCTGGCTTCTATGTTTAGTGGACGCTTTCCTCTAAAAGTGGATGAATCAGGTAAATATATTGAAGCTGTAAATACGACATTCTGACCAGGGAGCTCTGTGGCAAATACATCCTTATCCCAGTCAAAACTGTGGCTTCAGAATATACTTCTTCAGTATGAATATGAAAATAGAATAAATTGAAGTTGGCAGAGTATTTGGCATTTAACTCAGATCCTGTTTGTGAACCCCTATATTCTCCAGAGGCATCTCATTATCTCTGTTCATTACAGAAGGAGATTTGGGTCTAATCTTTGTTTCAGAACACTTCATTACCCAGTAAGGATTGCATTTTTCACCACCATGGCTTGATATGAAAGTTTGAATAAAACTATTCATGGGTCAAATTTCACACTTGTTTGTGACTTGGAAATCCTGCCAAAGTATGTCTGGTTTAAAGATACGATGGCTGAAGAATAGTAGTTCCTTGTTGTACACTTCGGACTGCTCAAAATATCTGAAATGTTTGACATTTGTATGGGCAGGACTTAGCCACCATCCTTCACAGCCACAGTGAACAGCCTGTTGTACACAGCCCTGTATGGATTGGTTGGTTTCTGTAGGGTCCTTGAGCCTGGCAGGCAAAGGAGAGAAAAACATACAATAAAACTTGACCAATATTCAAGGAAGGTTTGACTAGGTATGTACTGGAGCTGATGCTATTTTAACTCTTTTAAATAGTCTAGGTCCAAAATTGAAAAGATCCCTGGAATAGTGAGTAAAGATGTACCTGCAGTTAGAATTAGAAATGTGTCTAGAATTAGATTTTAACATCTTAAGCAGAGTGCAGTACAGATGAGGTGGTATGTTGACATTGTTCTATGCAGATTAGTGATCTCACTGAAATTCCAAAGAAATGTTTTCTGCACTAAGAATTTTATCATCAAATAACAAATATTCCAGGGAAACAAAATATAGTTTTAAAAGAACAGAGACAGTATACTTACTCCTCCTAAGTAAAACTAGCACAGAAGTTTTATACAAAAGGCTTTACTTGATGATTTGGTAGAAAGTAACAAGTTTGTCTTCACTTGCTGGAAGCAGTATTCTAAATAATTTTATTTATGTTTTCAGGAGCATGTCTAATTGATCGAGATGGAAGCCTGTTTAAGTATCTTTTGGATTATCTTCACGGAGAAGTTCGGATTCCTGGAGATGAACAAATTCGAATCGCACTGCAGGAAGAAGCAGATTATTTTGGAATCCCTTATCCATACAGCCTGTCTGACCATTTGGCCAATGAAATGGAGACATATTCTTCAAGGTCAAATATAGAGCTTAAAAAGGTCTTAACAATTCTTATATTTTTTGAGTTGTACTCTCTAATCTGCATCATTCATTAGCACCAGATACTAAAACTATAGTATGTGCAAGTTAGTGCTTCTTAATCACCACATTGAATCATGAGTAAATTCAGAATTTTAGATTAAGAAATCCTGGATTTGATAATGCAGAATAGTTAAGGACATCAGCTTTCCCCATCATTGCAATACAGCAATAGTTTTACAGACTCTTGTTTTACATGCAATAGACTCTTGTTTTACATGCAAGTCTGCTGTAAAACTTGCATAGTGGGAATGACATTGTTTAGTTCCCTATTTGGTTTCAAATTTTACTTGAGATTAGATTTGATCCCTTCAAGAGGTTTGATTTTTTTTTTTCAGTTTCATAAATGCATCCTAAAACTCAAAAGACAAAATGTACTTTGACATTTTCTTAGAACAGGGAAGGAGAAAAGGAAAATTACTATACTATTGAAAATCCTAATGTTTGTCTATTTTAGAGTAAAACTTAAAAGCTAATTCTAATTAATGGATTGGAAATTCATTTATATTACCAGGTCTGGCTGTGTTAGTCCTGACAGTTATCTACATTCTCTTCATAAGCTATTCTTCCATGTACTTCACATTCTTCCTTACTCATTTCCTTTTGAAAAGCATAAAACATTTCCAGGCCTTTCAGTTTCTCTTCATATTAAGGAGCTGCCATGCCTTTAAGTATTTCTGTTGCCTTTCTATAAACTTCTCTTAGCTTCACAACAATCTCTGTTAACATCAGATAAGAAATACTGTAGCCAGCATTCTAGAAAAACTACATCCTTGATTTACTTAAAAGAGCTCACTGATCCACTTAAGAAAATTTAAATATGAAAGTTTATTCAACTAAAGATATTATATTTTTATCAGTATTCTGTATTTTTTGTTTTATGTTTCTTCCAGGCTTTGTTAGATTTCTGTGATTCTTATGATTTAGTTTGTACCAAGCCTACAGTGTGGGTCCTGCACTATCTCAACACATCTGGAGCAAGCTGTGAAAGTACAGTTATTGGTGTGTATGCCACAAGAGCTGATGGGACTGATGCAATTAATAAGGTGCTAGGAACGAAAATTCATAGTAAAAGCATGTACAAAAGGTAAGGTGACTGTCAAACACATGAAAGCACTATGAAATGAGAATAAATACTCACATATTATAATTATGCCTAATATTGTCACATGTACCATAACATAGCATTATTGTATTATAAATCCGTGGAAGGAATCAGATTCTTTCCAGCTCCAAAAACAACTGGCTAATACAAATGGTAACATTAAACAAACAAACAAAATAAAAACTAAGCACAGAGTACAAGAATTTGAGAGTCCACACAAGGTGGTTGGCATGTAGTTACTGTAAGTTCTCATTGTGTTTGTGTTGTTGTTTTTAAAATGTCTCAAAAATTTAAAATTACTTTCTAATATTTACACTAAATACAGTGAATGAATCCCTATCCTGAAAAACTTCCAGAAATATTTGCAATGTTAGTTATGATCCATGCAATTGTATTTTGCAGTCTTCTAAGACAGCTGAACACCAAGAACTAAGGATGGTTTTAATTCTATAAAGAACATGTTCATCTCTGCTATACTATTCACGTATTTTTATGGCAGTATTTTGAAGTTATTGGTAGACCTGTACTTATGACTGGAAGCAAATTGTCTTTCTCTTGGTCCCACAGTACAGTGTCAGAAGTGCACTTGACTGTGTATCTTTTGATTAAGAGAGAGCTTTTCATGTTTCATAATCATGATAATTAAGATGCATATTTTCCTAAATTTAGGCTGGAAATATTAATATTTATTCCAAGAGTATTTTGGAAACATAGTATATCAGGTATCTGTCCTCCTACTGTATTTTCCCTTTGAATAAATGATTGAGATCTAGAAGAATAGATTTTACACCATTAATTCTGTAATTATTATTTTATGAACATCTGTTCTTTCACGAAATATCCATTTTTAGCAATAGGTATTCACAGGAGGACAAGAACCTCTCATCCAAATGAAAATGAAATTCAAGCAACATTTTCCTTTCTACTTTATAAACATTTACTGCTAAGTCCTTACAGTTAAGGTTTGGTAAACAGAAGGATACATTTCACCAGTGTTACATTTTTAAGGACTTAGCTAAATTTATCACATAACCATTACCTTTAAAACAATATTTCTAGAGAAGCTGGAAATAATGTCCAGTACATCTGGAGCTATTACTCAGTTGCTGAACTGAAAAAGATGATGGATGCTTTCGATGCCTGGGAAGGGAGAGGTAGAGTATTAATTTTTTATTCCAGTAGTACTACTTTTTAACAGAAAAATAAGAAAAATATTTGCTAATTAACTATCATAAAAACTCTTCATAAACTTTGACTTGTAATGTAAAATATTCCAAAGTAGTGGCTATTTGGGGGGGGGGGGGCAGAAGTCTGAAGGGATGTTCCAAGGAGGGGACAGGAGCTGACATGAATGAAGAAGCACGCTGGATGTAAACAATGTTTGTGGCAGCAGTTTCAAAGCTGAAATTCTGCTGCATAAAACACACATATTCCCTTGGTCAGATGTCTACACACGTGATGCTGGCTGTGTTCCTCAGCTCATCAATACAATGTTGCTTATAAATGCAGGTGTCAGCTACTGGAGAGTGCCCCAGGAGCTGATTGAATGTTGGACTCTGGAAGAACGCCCTCTGAAAGGCAGTTTGCATCATATGCCACCAGTTTATAAAAGGTATGCTGATTTACACAGATGGCTTTAAATTAAGCACAAATACAGTGCAATCCTTTTTTGCCTCTAATTTCAGGTTCCTTAAATAGCTATGCATGTTGAGTTTTCTGTTTTTATTTACATTTTTATAAAATGTCTTATAATCATGAGAGCTTGATTGAAGAACTGAACCTGCTAGAAACAAATTAACTTTATTTTAGAGGTCTCAGCAGCCTGGCAAGGAGCAATTTCAAAAAGCAGAGAGCAGTGTTAGTTAAATGGACTGCTAAAACAGAAATTTATCTGCAAACTTTAAAAGGTTAACTGATTTTCACGTATGTGAGATGCCTTCTTTTTAGAGGGAATTTCTAGAATTTCTTCTCTGCAGTTTAATGGTGATACTTTTGACTACACCTGCATTCTCAACACATTAACTTAAAGCAGCCTTTTGCAGGTTCTGTTACACAGTTACCTGAGCCACCCTACAGCCACTTCACTGCTACAGTTTTTAATGTCATCTTACAGAGGTAGAAGAGATTGGTTGTTGTGTTCATAGAAAGGCAAGCCTGATTGTAGGATGAACTGTTGGGAACCATAAATGATATTGTAACAAGCAAAAGTTAAAATAACTTCCTATTTGTGGATGGCTGTTACATATTGTCTGGTTTGTAATAACGTTCTAAAAAGAATAACTTACATATATAGTTCATTTATTTAATAAAGTTCCCTATATTACAGACGACTAATCGACTGTACTGAAGAGGAAGACTGTTTGCCATCTAAAGTGGGTCCCAAGCCAATCAGGTTCTCAGGTCCCTCAACAAGTACCCACATCAAAGTCAAGAATTCAGCTTCACTAAAGGTAGCTGCTTGCATTACTTCACGTTCTGCAGCAACTCTTAAACGACCCAACAGTGAAAGGTTGACACTGCACAGAGAAGCTTCTGAAACCACATCCACAACATGCTCACTGGTGCCCAGCAATCCCCAGGTGTCCTGTGGAAGGCAGGGTGCTGGCAGTGGGACACCAAGCCAAATGACATTCAGGGTTGCAGGGACTAAGAAGCCTGTAAACAACCGTGTAGTGAAGCTGAAACGAACTCCACTTTTTCTTGTGACACCATCTCAGCCGCCTTCTTCTGTATCCAGTAAAACAAGTGAACAGGACAGTGCTGCTGGGGAAATTCCTACTACTTCTGTGGTACTGAACAAGAAAGAACCAGCTGTATTAGCAGAAAGTATTACACTTAAGAATGATAAAGTGGATGGATAATGTTTGACTCAGCCTGATAGACCAGACAGCTTTGCATCATCTGGTCAAAGAAGAGATCATCATCTTGTGTGGTCATTTATGAAAGATTAGGTGTAAAATGGTGATGAAATTCATGAAAAGAATAGGAAGAAATTGTTCTAAGTGAGCATTGAAGTGTGTTTTCTGCTTTATTTCTAAATATTTTTTACATGTTGGGAACGGAGGAAGAAAAATGGATTAAAAAAAAAAACCAAACATGGAGCACGTGCAGTTTAATGTTCCAGTGTCTCACATTCTGTTGGGCTATACTTTAAAGGGAGTACTTGCACAGCAAAAAAGAAGACCTCTTTATCAACTTTAACTATTTTTAAAAATAACTAGAGTTAACCTTAATTTGTACCTTTAAAGTGGGGAAAATAGATAAAAACAAGTAGCTTTTCTTAGATACAAGTTTGCCACAAATGTGCAACATACATGTGCAACATGTGCAACATACTGTGAAGACTCCAGAAGTTCAGTGCACTTCCTGGTACTTCTGGTGAGGGTAAATCACCCTTTTTTGTTATTAACAGCACTGAAAGGGACCCCTTTTGCTTGTACTCAGTGAGGAAATTCAGAAATACAGGAAAGGAAGAAGTGTGCCTTGGGAGTGGCAAGGCCATATTTTTCCCAGAGACACACATGTACTACTTTGGTACCAGGTGTGATCTGCCACTGGGGGAGGCGGCTGCAGCCTTGGTGTGTTGTGTCACACACTGTGGGGTGGGTTTTCTGGAGCTGCAGGAACCTCACGGGTCTGACTTACAGTGGCCTTCCCATGTCCTTCTGCAGGTCCTTTCAAATTAGGAGGGGACAAACTCAGCTTCTGTGCAGCAAAGCACAGAAATTGAGGTTGGAGGTGCCTTGGGTTTTGCCCCCCACCTTCCCCCCGAGCAGGCTAGAGGAGACATTCTTGTGCCAGGGCAAATGCTGAGGAATGATACTTAAATGAAGAGCTACTGTTTGTTTCTATCAGGAGAGGAAAGGTGAATTTGGATCACTGATTTTAAAGAGCCCTTTTGGTGGTTTAAACCAGTGGACAAAACCTGGCTTTGTTTTGTACCCTTGCTTACAGTTGGGTGCTGGGTTTTTTCACTGGTTTTACGAGTGCTTTTGCTCTTCCAGCACAATAAATACAGCTGTCTCTAAACATTGAGAGCATTGCCAAAATGCAACGTTCTTAACATTCCTGAGACTATTAGAATTACAGAAGGATTCTTTAAATGTGCACAAATAAAAACCCCAATTTTTCATGTACTAACATATTTTTAAGGAGACATTTTGTCATGAACAGTAGCCATTGTAGAAGTGTGCAGTACTGTTATTCTCTGCTGTTGGTATGTATATGAAAGACCAGCTGACCTTTAGAATCTTTAAGCCAGAGATTTTTCTTAATAAACCTAAAGATCACAATACTGAGGCTCTTCCTAACTCAACAAAGTTTCACTGAACAAAGAAAAAATCAAAAATTATGGAAATATATAACATAATGTAAACTACTATTCTTTGAACATGCAATTCATCATTGAGACTAAGTCTGTGAAATATGTTTTTCCTAATAATCTGGTTGAAAGGCAGTTTTTAATACTTATCTTCTGTGTGACTTTTTATTCAATAGCTGAGCACTTTACCATACACTTCTAAATATTTTGACAAAGCTTCCTTAAGCTTATTTCTTTCCTCTTCAACTTTTGACAAATTTAGAAAGCTTCTATAAACACAGAATCACAGAATATCCTTCAGGTTAGAGAAGACTCTTGAGATCACTGAATCCAACTGTCACTAAAGCTCACAAAAAGTACAGAATTTTGCATGCATACAAGAAAAAAGCTTTGAGAATAATCCTACAGGACTTTCTGAGTTTGCACTACCTCAGTGTTTATTTAATTATTCTAGTAGCACGGTATTTTTTGAGAAACATTCATGTCATTTGCATTACAGTGGTTTTAATGAGTCTTCTCTTTGTCCTGGACATACTTAGCTTGTGATTAAAAGAATAAAAAACAACAAAAAAGAACTCCCTTGAATTTCAATAGATAAAAGAGGAAAATGGCTCTGGTGGAGAGGTAAAGATCAATTATTTTTTGAAGGACTTGATTTTATTTATTTATTTTTGATTGGATATGGCCTTTTAACTTAATTGTGTAAGCACTTCCAAAATGTTTTTTTTATATCACAGAATCTTGTTAAACGTTTCTTTTAACTGATGGACTGATATTTAACAGTTTTATGATAGATGAATAGCATTAACCTTCATGTTGACTTTCACCATAATAGCTTTGCCCTTATCTACCCAAAGCCTTTTAAAATGTGGAAATAAAATTTCATCTTCTCTGGGAGGCCAATAGTTGAAAACAAATTAAATTTACCAGTCAAAGGATGAGTGATCCCATAACCTGGCTAACAGAATGTTTTTGTAGGCCTTGGGACAAGGAGCAGAAATTCTGCAAGTCTGAGTTTGCTACAGGTTGAAATTTCCTCAAAACTGTATAGTCCCAGGTTTCTTGAAAGTCTGCCAACTGCAGACTTTCATTAATATTTCACTTAACATTTCACTTGTCTAACTCAAGTAAAGAAGTGATACTGCATCTGCACTGATAAACTGTGACACACCGAGTGTGCAGACCGGATAGTTTAACTGGGGAAACTGCTAAAGGTCACCTACAGTTTTATAGCTGGGACTAGATGTGTTGTCAAGTGGTGTGACAATGGCTTACTATGAATCTTTCTAAAATTCATTATAGCAGAGATCATGTTCAGAAAAGACCATGTTCAGAAGGTGACTCCAGTTCAGTAATCTAGGATCTGATGTCTGCACTGCAAAGGCTGACATAGGGTATATCCCCAGTAGAGTCTGATGCAATACATTTTTTCTTAAAAATGCTGTCAATTTTCCAGTTGGTTAGTTCTTACTTTCACGCTACAGTCTTTCCAAATCATCAGTGATAGGGCATCATATGGGTTAAGGAGACAAGAAAATCATGATTCCAAGTTAGATTTCTATAAAATTACTCCTCCATGATTACACATGCAGAGGGCCAGTTATCACCAAGATGTGATTCAAATAGATGTAATTCTACCTGTATGCTTCAGAGTATGGAGAACTCATTTGTACTTGATAAAAGCATTATTTCATGTGATAGGCATATGTTGTCACTGATCCTCAGGAAGAGTTTTCATCAGGTTTGTTTTTAGCTGAAGAGTCATGGAAATACTAAAGCTAACTCATTTTTCTTTCAGAATGTTCCAGTTATTTCCGTACCAGCTCTTTCAGAGCAGAAACATACACTTTTAAACTGGATTACATTAAATTGCTTAGATAATAAACATTATGTAGTTCAAATCTTCCTGTGTCTAATAAAGAAATCCTACCATTACCCTGGAGTAAGAAGATTTGATCTACTTACTTCCTTCCAGTCCATGAAGGACAGATTCTCACACAATTAAAATCAGGAGGCCAAGTTATGCTATCAAAAACTTGGGAGGGAAGCTGTCTGTCCCTTAGCTGCAGTTATAGAGTCAAAATGTGGTTAGAAGTAAAATTTTGTATAAAAGCCCCACAAAAAACTAGATTCATTTTGGGCAGCAGCTGTTAATAAGAGCTGTTAAGCAGTAGGAACAGGTAAAGCTGATGTTACAGAACTCTGCTGCTTTCTGAGCTTTTTGGGTGTATCTTCTTAAATAATTATCTTCTTGCCAAAAAACATTTGGCTGTTTATAGCAGACTCGATCACTCTTGGTCAAAAATTACTTCACAAATTCATGGCATCACATGATCAGCTGTGTAGTGTGCCCAGAGTTTGCATCAAGGATTCAGACCCTTTTCAAAGTTGCCTTTTTCTTCTCTCTCTGGTACAAAACACATGAACACTGTGCACAGCTTGTTTTAGTAGTTTGTCTTAATAGTTGTATTGTCTCAAATTTCTGGCAAATTTCTCTTGTATCCTCACATGGGTTACTGACAGTGGTACTGGAACTTGAGGCCTCTGGATCCCAGTGCCTCTGCTTTAGTCACAAGTATGTGAACAGGAAGGATGTATTTGGTTGATAAAATCTTGATGCAGCCCAATCACTTCATAGGATAAGAGACTCACACTCATACAAGTTCAGACCTGGAGTTCCCCTACGACAACAGGGCCCAGGAAAGCATTGAAAGATCAATGTTTCCATTCCAGAATGATTAGTTTCTCTTTCAGGGTGACATTTTCAAGCACACTAAGTGAATTTTTTTAATTTTTTTTTCCAAACATGGCTAACTAATCTAAGTTTTCCAAACAGTTTGACTGTATTAAGTTACCTTCTCTTTTTAGTTTTCCAGCTGTGTATTTGGATCTTTATTTTGCTGGGTTCTGCCTTACTCTGAGTTTAATCTCGCACAGAAGATAAACAGATCCAACCTGCTCTACAATAGTGCCCTTTAGGGTCTGTTTCCACTTCTGAAAGAGCATACAAAGTGCAGTGGGAATTCCGTGTTTGTGTTTGAGTGATGTCAAACAGCTGTATTTGCTTTGCAAATTGAGGGCACTTTTTATAAAAGAGGACTGGCCTGGAAGCCAAGCCTTGCCCTGCCCTTAGTTCCCTGGCTGACCCCTGTACAAGTTCCCAACATTAAAAGGAGTACTGCACGTAGCCATCTCTGTAATGAGAAAATAAAACCAGAGCTCCATTGAAGATGGGCCCAAGAGCATTTGGTTACTCACAACTACTGTGAACAGTAAAACACTCCTAGAAATTGGCAGATATCATTCCAAGCACACAGAGACACACAGAATGAAAGATGACGAGATACTGTTCTGGCACAGCTACACTTCAGAAAACAGCCACATAACGTAGTTAAAATGTGTAGTGCAATAAACTTCCAAAATCAGCAGATACCAGACAACACATGGTGTGCTAAAACTGCAGCACCCCCAGAACCAGCCCACTCCCCAGCCCAACCAAACCCATGCAGCTCTCAACAAAGAAAATACTCTTGCATCACGAGAGAAATGTCATCTTTCACCTGTTAGGCCTGGGTCTGTCACATACTGAGGCACCAGTATCTCAAAGCTCAGCTGGTACTGAAGAGCACAAGGTGGTCCTGTTGTGCTGAATTATGTTATGGATGTTATTTATTTGTAGAAGGTTGCTTGTGAGAATTAAGAGATTTAGGGAATAAAATAACTTTCAGTAATCTTGTCAAGTGCAGAAGCTATTAGAAAGGAATAAATGCCATTATAGATAAATTAGGTTTTCTTTTTTTTTTTAGGAAGGGTTATGAGAAGAGACAAATAAATTTCACAACTTACATAAGGACAATAAAAGAAGATTCCCATGTAATATCTCCATGGAATTTGTAATTACATCTCTTAGAGTGAGGTTACAGGTCAATCTGTAAGGAAGCAGATAAATTTTGAAAAGCTACCTATCTGATGGGTGCTGCACAACAAAGATTCTGGAATTTCCATTCCATCTATGCAAAAACATTCAGCTTAAAAGTGTGATAGGTAATTAAATAGGATAATAACAGTGCTTGCAATAATAAGAAAGCCACTGTCTATCTATGCATGTTTATTTTTCTTTCACCACTCTTTCAGATGAAGATGAGTTATTTGCCTTTTAAAATCAGGTTTTACCGATATTCATATGTGGGACACTGTATACAGATATCAAAAGAAATAAAAATTAAGGAGCGCACCTCACTCTACACTTGGAGATTACTTTTCAAGGGCCACAGAGGAATAGTAAACCAGTTAGTACTAAGGAACTGTGCAGTCGACAAACAGAAATTAGGCAGAAGAAAATTGGTAAAAAGCAATAGTAAACAATAACCTAGGCATAAACTTTTAAAGATCTTTAAGTATCCTCCTGCTCTTACTGAAACCTCAACAGGAGGTCAATCTTATTGACCTTCTACGCCTTTCTGATTCTGACACAGGTCACTAGTTCACTTGATGCCAGGTCTGGAGCCTGACACCTTACTATGTTAAACAATAACTTACGTTAAAAGTGTGTTCAGGATGGAGACAGCTCTCATGACAAGGTTGTTTCATGCATTGTGGCATTAGAATCCAACTAAAAGCAAAGTCCAATCCAAACTCAGCTGAAAGCCTCCCAGTGATACCAGCTGAACTAAGCAAATACAATTTGAATAAGATACAAAGGTTAGGCACTGCAAAGCAGCAAACACCGGGATATTTTAGAAAGAAGATTTTAATTTTTGGAAGAAACAGGTTTTCTGAAATACAGAATCAGAACATAAAGACTAAGTAATTTATTAGTCATAGCTTTCATTATGGACAGATGGTTCCTACAGCAAAAGTATAGAAAAATAATTTGAATTCAAGTCTAGAAGACCTGCAACTTTTCATATGCAAAAAAATAAATCCAACTAGTCATAGAAAAGTGGCTGATAAGGATGGAGAACAGGGCTGTGCATCTGAATAGCCATTATTATATACATTCCAAACTTAAATGAGCATATTTCCTCAGCCTCATAAAAATAGTTTGTCCATGAAAAATACCAATATGTAATACATTTAATACAATTTATACTTGAACTTAAAGATCTCAGATTATGGAATAATAAGCTAAAATCAAACAAATTGCCTTTTCAACTCTTCTTGTATATAACAAAACTGTGTATACAGTGTGCATGCATGTATGTGTATACACGCACAGAAAGAAAGAGATGTATAGAAATTTGCTGAAAAATTCTCCAAGATCATCTGATTTCATTGCAAACCACAGCATACAGACTTTCTGGGATCCTTCTAACACAGGCTGTTCTACAAAAAATAATGTTGACTGGTATAACCACATATCTACAAGAGGCTTTTGCTATTATGAATTTAATTATCAATTTATTTTTCCAATCTAGATTTCATTTTTCTAAGAAGTAAATGCTGCTTTGGTAAGATTCCGTACTGTCACGATAAAATAAATGTGAAGATATTGGGGAAAGCCTTGAAAGTATGATTTAATTTTGATAATTAGTAAGTAGTAAAGATACCAACAAGTTTTAAGCAGCAACAGATTTAAAAGACTATGTTCTGACTTATTTTCTTCACCAACAAGCATTTCGAGCAAGAAACTAAAATGAAGATATTTCTCTGCCTGCCATCACTGTGACATTTTAAGCCACCAAAGTCACAGTTGGCACTGAAAGAACAGTGGCATCAGCAGAGACCTCCCTCCTTGCAGGACATAAATTGCATTGGGACACCCTGCCAACACTGCCTTGGAAAGGCCTGTGATCTGCAGTGTCTGGTGTGTGGTGCTTCCGACGGGTCTTCTCCGAATGTGTCGGATTCTCTGTGGTCCTTGCAGTTGTAGACTGCTCTTGATTTTTCATGGCTCCTTTATTTTTAGATCTGAAGCTGTTATGCTGCTGTCTTCTGTGCTCAGACCTGGCGCCGCTCTTTGTATTTTGATCTGCCTCATTACTGGCACCTTGTGCCTTCAGAGATCCATTGAGCCGCACGTTTTGGTGCTGTGGGTTGAATCTTCGTCTCTGGCTAGAAGGCCCATTCTACCCAGGAAGAAATTGGATAACTGTTAGGTTATTTGAATCCTTCCAATATGACAGGAAATATAGCAATTAGAATTAACAGTGTAACTAGGAGAAGTAAGACACTACACACTTTTGACTGTTACAGTTCTCTCCTTATTACACTTAAAAACTGAACTACAAGTACCACGCTACATCTGAGTAGCCTGAAAATATAGATGGCAGGTTCACAACTGATGCCAAATTAAAGTCTGGCATGATTCAAGAGAATACAGAAAAACCAGACAGCTCAAGAGCAGCTGTTGAGGAAAGGATTCTGTGGGTTGTAGTCAACAGAAATTGCATATGAGGGTGCCTTGGAAACCAAAAGGACCAACACTGTTACATGTGACAGGACCAAAGGGAATAGCATGAAGCTGAGGTTTAGGTTAGATATTAGGAAAATGTTCTTCACCCAGAGTGTGGCTGGTCATTGGAACAGGCTCCTCAGGGCGGTGGTCCCAGCACCAAGCCTGACAGAGTTCAAGAAGCCTTTGGACAATGCTCTCAGGCACACGATGTGACTCCTGGAGATGGTCCTGTGCAGGGCTCGAGTTGGGCTTCAGTGATCCTTGTGTGTCCCTTTCAACTTGGGGTACTCTACGATTCTCTGAGCAGTTAAGAAGCGCTGAAGAACTTGACACTGACTGATTTTTTCCAAAATCATGAAAATACCTTTCCTAGTAAAGTGTTGTGAAAATACTACAGTAAGACTGCAGGAAGAACAGAAATTAATATGTAAACTAAAGTCAAGTGAAGCATCCACATTGTGGAACAGATGTCCATTGTGATATCTTGTTCAGAGGATGCTCTGATCTTTACTAGGAAGCGGCTGAACTACACTTTATTTGCATGCCTGCCAGGGCAGCTGATTCCATGTATGTACTGACACTATGTAATACTCTTTTGTTTCCCTTCAGGCGTTTACTTGATCCTAAAATCCCTTCTGGGACAAAATTCAGAGCAACTTCAGCGACAGCTTTACCTAAGAACAGTAGAAGGACATTCTAAGGTGCTCATATAACAAAATAGCTTCCAATATAGGACAATGCTATAAGCTGTGTCATAGAGCTTCTGAAATAACATGCTTTTAAACCCAGCAGGATTCTACTTTTAAAATGTATCTAATAATTGTGCTTCGACAGCACATCAGCTGACCATTTGGTAAGTATCAGGACTAAATGTTTCTCCATCACAGCACATAGGGCAGTTAGCTATTATGGAGGGTTTTTCTTTTTCAGTCTATTAACTGCCACTAGTCACTTCTGAACACCTGACAGCTGTCTTTGCTCATATGGCATTTCTGGTATTTCCACTCCGAATGCTCACGCTGACTTGAAAATGAAACTGGAAAATATATGCTTGCGTATTTTCCAAAATTATTAATTAAATATAAAGACTGCAAACCAGTACTTGATTTTGTATTAACAACTTTCAATGCTGCATATTTTCCTGAAATTTCTTAAGTAATTTAGTTTAGTTCATAACTAGTTTCTTACCTGCTTATTTGTTGGAATTCCTTGAGAAGAAGATTCTGTAGGATTGGAAGAAAGATGACTTTGTACTTTAATGCTGGCTGTTTTATTATCAGAGTTCTTGGCATTACTAGAGGACTTTCGTGTGTGTGTGTTTTGCTTGCCAGTTGTTGCATGAGAGGTCATTGAAGACAGCACTAAACTGCATGGTGTCCTTGAGGAATAGTTGTTCTTTGGGTGAGAAACTATAAAAGAAAAAGATTATGTGTTATCAGTTAAATGATCAACATCTAAACATAGGAATGTATTATTATTCTGCTTACACTTAATTTTGGAAGCATTGTTCCAGCCTCACTTTAAATAATGAAGTAAGCTAGACAACTTGGGTTGGAGTTAGGCCATAGTGTTTTACTTCTGTAAAATGGCCTCATTGTGAAGCACTTCTGGAGACAGAAGAGCCAATGTGATGGCACTCCACTAAAACTGGAAGGAGCCTGGCAGAAGGCCAAGCTTTCGTCATCCAAGAAGATTTTTCAAAATTCCTGGCACCTATTGGTTTGCTTGTCAACTTTTAATCAGTTGAGCTGAACATGTGCTGCCAGGACCACTCCATGCACTCCTCGTCCTATCAATAATGCCCCTGTAACGAGAGTCTTCATGCAACAAAGGAAGAAATGTGGGAAGTGATATGCCAGTAACTCTCTTGACTGCTTGAGGTCAAAGGAATTTGTGTCTGCAGATATCATAGATTAAATTCTATTCCAAATTATTCTCTGATCATGGAACCATGGCTGTCATTGCTGTCTACATATGTACTACCTACAACACAGGCAACAGCCATGAAAGCCGCCCTAGAATGTCTAAACATTTTTAAGATGAAGAAAAAAATAGTCTAGTGCCTGTTGCTTATCCCTCTCTATGGAGATGGGTAAAAAAGGTTCTTCTGTACCATGAATATCTATAAAAACTGGAACTGAATGCAATGCAGTAATCAACTTCATGTAGACCATGGCAGTCTGCACCATCAGGAACCACTACTGCTCATCTCAGTATATTCCTACTCCCTACTTCTTAATATTTTTGACATCGCCTGATTTACTAAGCACTGTCATGTCTGGATGTGAAATGCACCAAAAAAATCCTTATTCTTCTCTGCATTTCCACAGGCTCTTAAAGCTGTTTCTGTGAAATAGCCCCCAAGCAGTCTCAAAGAGATGCTGAGGCTAACAAAGTTCTTGATCTTAATTTTTCTGATTATGGAATTTTTCTGTTTCCTTCTGGTACAGACGACAAAACTGAGGTTCACTTCAGAGAGACGGTTGCTGTTTTATCCAAGAGGTACTTCTATTTTTTCACTTTTAGTACAGAGAAAGAAGGTAAGGAAAAATTTTAGTAACTGAGCATCATCTGTTAGATTATTCGAGGATCTTACTTGTAACAACATCAGCTACTTCTCCTACTAGGTGCCCTCTTCAGCAAAACAATGCAATGATCTGCACTCTGCACAATGGACTGAATTTTCTCTCTGAAGCTCACTGAGGCCAGCTGTCACTGAATTCTACTGCTCTCTAGACTGCTGCACATGGAAACCCATATAAAGACTCAGGTGCTTTTCACAAAAATCTATTTTTAACAAAAAAGATGTACAAGGAAAGGATACAACTTGCCACTGGGCATTCTGGCTATATGTTAGTCCAATTATTTTTGTTTCTTCCTGGCCTTCATTGTGAGTGTATGCTGTCTACCCTCTCCTCATGCTAGAACATGCCTTGCTTTGCACATGCTCTGTGGGTTTGGTTATTGCTTTTGTCAAAGCCCTCAAGAGTGGTTGTTCTTAGCTATAGGTCTCATATAACCTCTGAGTGGTATTTGCAGCTCCTAGCAGGGTATGGGCCTCACTGTGAGATACTCCTAACAGAAACATCTTCTGCACTGAAAAGCTCTTGTCAAAGACATCCAACATCATGAGTTGCTCATCTAAAGTCACTGAGGGCAGGTAAGAACTAAGTTCTTCAGACAGTCAGTGCACTATCAGTCATTTCTAGGATGACACTGCTCCCCTACTCTTTTGACTTCACTGACCCAATTTGAACAGGCCTGCATCAAACTACGTTTATGTAATGCTTTACTGAAATGAGGTATAAATAATTAACTTGCTGAATTAACTGCAGCTGGAAGTTATTTAGGAAAGTAGTTCAATGAGTTTAAAAAAAACCGTCTATGGTTGTATCAATAGCAGCTGTGGTATTATTAGTCAGGATAATCTCTATAGAATTCTCAATCTCTCATGCTTCAGGGTATGAGATAGGGTCCACGAGGTGACTGTAAACAATTAGATGCATTACTGGGAAGTTAATGCCTTCTTTTGAAACATCCTGAGTTGGCTTCAGTGACAGAGAGGATATAGGGTTAGATGTATTTTCAAAGTGTTCTGCAAAAGCAATTCTTATGGTCTACTGAGTTAAACTGGTTATGCCTCCAAGCAGTCAGTTCTTTAACTGTGCAGTCACAAGATCGTATTGGCAGACTATGTAGTATTTTCTCCTTTTTCTGTTTTGAGTAACTACTTGAAAGCATTTATCATTTTCCTTCCACTAAGATGCACTAGTTCAGTACTGTTTTAGCAGTTTTCTCCTGGATAATGGTACTGATGGGATACAATGGGACAAGGTAACATTTTGGACAAAGCATTACAGCATTTACTTCTTTAGGTGGAGGGAAAAAAGCACGACAAAGATGAGAAATAGGCAATCTCTTATTTTGCAAAAGGGACATGATACTAGAAGCAAAAAAGTGAACCTAAATTTCCAAGCAGAAGGGTAGATGATTTGAAAAGAGGAGCCTGGAGAAAAGGAGGCTGAAGGGAGACTTTATTGCCCTCTACAACTACCTAAAAGGAAATTGTAGCAAGGTGGGATCAGTCTCTTCTCCCAGGTTACAAGGGACAGGATGAGAGGAAATAGTCTCCAGTTTCACCAGAGGAGGTTTAGATCAGATATTAGGAAAGATTTTGTCATGGAGAGGGTTGTTAAGCATTGGAAGTGTTCAAAAAACATGTGGATATGGCAACTGATGACATAGTTTAGTGGTGAACATGGTGGTTTACTGGGGAACTTTGTGATCTTAGAGGTCTTTTCCAACCTTAATTATGCTATGATTTGAGACTCCATTTATCTCCTGAAAAACTCAGTGAATAACCCAGTGAACACTGTTATAAAGCTGGGGAGTTACTTCCTAGCAGGAGAGATCTGAATTGGCCTCACAACACTATGCTCACACAGAGAAGCTTCCTATTGACTATTTACTTATAAATTACTGAATTTGCATATTCCCCAGAGCTGACTTTTATTTCTACTTGGAAATCCTGTTTAGATTGAAAGCTCCAACTGATCTGAGTAATACCTGTAGATCTCTGACAAAGTGGGCAGTGCACACCTGCAGATGGAGTGTGCAGCACAGGCACAGTGAGTCGAACATGTTGCACACTGTAAAGGTGACCTGTGTGTGTTCAGTGAGCCTCCTGTATCCAAAGACACCACTCACAGTGGGCTTCCTGCACCCCCCTTCCAGGCAGCACAGGTGCCTTTAGTTCTGCTGAGTGGAACACTGTGTTCTGAGAAATTCCATGTGAGAAATCACCAGCACTTACTTTCTCCACAGAGCTGAATTTGGGTCTTCAGCTGTTCTGTATCACAGGAAAATCGGGCAGACCTGCCCAGCTCTTCGTCGTATTTCCGTTCACTCACAAAGTGCTGCAAAATAAGACATGTTAACAGTGATTTACATTATGAGCAAAAGACTATAGGGATGGTAAAGGAAACAACTGATCTTAAGTTCACTGTAAGGCTCAACAAACTCTTGACCCTGCCCTGTACACGGGATTTTTATGCAGAACCAAATATTTTCCCGTCCTTACCAAATTACATGTCTCACAGCCCAGTGGGAGCTGATCACTCCCACACTTGGGAAGTGGGTCATTTCCTCAGAGAATATGTGTTTGGTCACTGAATCTGAAGCTATCAGGTTTACTTGTTAGTAACTGAGTCTTACAAATGATATACAAACAGCAAAACTCCCCACTGCTACACTGATGAGACAGCTTACATCAGTGTAGCTGACTTCTCTGTACATCATCCGTACACTGCCCAGAGGTGCTATAATGCTTTAAGAAGCTATGCTTTCCATATGGAAAGCTAGTTACTCATTGGCCTATAGCAGGACTGAACAGCCTGGGCATGTTAACGTGACAGCTCTTTCTTGGCTGTTCTGCAAACAGCTAAAATACCCAAGTAGAAGTAAATGCCTGACCTTAATTTCAGCCCTGAGTTCAGACAGTTGTGCTTCAGCCATCTGACTGGCGAGGTCCGTCAGTCTCTTCAGCTCCTCAGCTTTCTTCTGCCGAGCAGTCAGGATTTCCACTGCCAAATACCAATAGTCAGTCATTAATGCTAGGAAGGTAAACTGCTCTGGAATTTATCAGTCTTTAGGCATTAACACTGTACATCACATGTGAGACAAATACATGGACCCTTGACTTCAACTGGACTTCCAATATGCAGCTCGCACAGATTAAGTCAATCAGCATATTTAACTGAATTGCCTGATGTTGAAAAAGACCTGGAAACGGGATAGCTGTCGGAAAACCAAAGTTAAATCAATCCTTCAACATTTAGACAAACAGGGGTAAAGGCATATTGCTTTGAGTTTTCCAGTGCTTTAGTTTTAATCACAAAATCAGGGAGTCTTCCACGGAGACATGGAAAGAAGCATTACATTAAGTCACCAGCCTGTTTCTGAAGACACGCTGTATTTTATCCACACAGGGCAATTTCACTTCCTTTGTATACAGTTTACATTAAAATCATTGGCATCGCAATTTTGCTTTCACACACAGAATATACACAGTTGCCATTTCAACTGTAAAGCAGTATTGAAGGTCAACAGTCTCTATGAAAAAGTACTAAATATTCTTTACTGCCTGTCTTGTATATTTTATATAAGGAAGAGGTGAACAGTTATATTCTTATAGGGAAAGATTAACCATGAACCACAAAGCAATGATCTAGTAACATACAAGATAATACCACATTACAATTTTGGTGAAAAATGAAATATATGCAAATGCTATTACCTACATGGTGACTCAGTGTAAAAGCAACAATTGATTAACTGGCTGTTGGGATCAGTACTTATGGCAGAGAGGAAATACAGCACTTAAACATAAAATAAAAACAATCATAGTCCTTTGCCTAGACCTTACACATACAGTCAGGGTGAGCAGTAGTTGTAAACTATTCTAAGGCCACAGACTCCATTACAGCTGTGGAGATTTTAGCTGCTTTGCCTTCTTTTGCCACAGATTTCTACAGCAGACTTGGCAAGTCATGTAACCAGCTTACACTTTGCAATGCCATTTTTAAGGTTGGAATTAATGATATTTCACAGACAGCTTGTTTCTCAACCCATTATCATTTATTTAATCAGATGGCACCTTCTTTTTAAAGTACCATAGAATCTTAAATAGTTTGGGTTGGAAGGGACCTTTAAAGGTCTCTAGTCCAACCCCCTGCAATGAACATGGTCATCTTGAACAGACTGGGTTGCTCAGAGTCTGACCTTGAATGTTTCCAGGGATGAGGCATCTCCCACCCCTCTGGGAAACCTGTTCCAGTGTTTCACTGAGTACAACATGGTCCAGCAGGTTCAGGGAGACTCAGCTGCTCCTCTGCAGCTATCTGAGAGCAAACAAACCATACAATGGAGGAGTGTGTGTCACACAGGATAGGGAAGGCAGCGAGTGGCTACAGTTCCTTTAGCCCTGTTGGCAAATTTGTGCCTACATTATTACTTATGCTAAGAGCAGGTGTGTATCTGTCTCTCTAGATGATCTTTTAATTTTGTTTTTGTGGAATACGGTCTACAAGAATAAGAAACTTTTATCAGATTAAATGAACCAGTTTACTAGCTGGTTTCCTTTGTCCAAGAGTTCTGATTTATTGCTTATTCTAGGTAATACTAATATTGTTCCTCCCCAAGATCAGCATCCTCTTTGCTGAAGTGTCTGCCCAAAACATGATCTCATCTGATAGTAGTACTCATCTCCACATGAGGTGCCAGCCAAATACCCATTTTTTTTTTTTAAACTGAAATGATCATATTTGGAATTTTTCCTAGCGTTGACAGTAAGATTACCCACTGTAAAACAGTCCTCCAGTGCAGCAAAGAGATATGAAAATAAATAATATTATTTATCTCTTGGTTCGCATGTTACAGTCCTACAACAACTTTCTGCCTAAGTTTTTGAAGGCACTTTACAGCCTACAGCAGCCTTGAGAGACAGCAGAAACCATACTGTTAGAAACAGGTACAGAGGCCATCCACTCTTATGCAGGGAGCTGGCATGAAAACAAGGAAACAGAACATGTCATGTGCAAATGCAGCACTTTGCATGTCTGTAGATAAGAATTAGGTTTACTTTCTACAAAAATTACTATTAAACCGGGACAAGATTAATGAAAGGGCCCTATAATACCATCAGCCCTGGACAGTGGATTTCCAAAATGTGGTTTTGTTTATGCATTTCTGGGTTAGATCCTCGTCTGCTGATCGATGGGAATTCTCCCATTGGTTTTCCTGGGAGTGAGTGCATGCCCTGTAGCTGATTATGGCTATCTGGTCTCTGCAGGCAACCAAAAAGTTGCTGATATGTATCCATCCACAATTCCTCCCCAGAATAACAATGAAGTTCAAATCCACATCTATCTCATGTTATTCCTAGAAAAATTAGCATATGAAATTCAAGACAGAAACTAATGCTAATCTTTGCTGTAACAACTCTTACCTTTTAATTTCCACAGATACACAGCTGCAAGAAACTTAGGTAGCATCAGAGAGGATTTAGAGTATTTTTTTTAAATAAAAATTTAACTAGTACATACATTTGTAAACTAAGTGAGAGTTCCAAATGCAAATGAAGCATTCAAGAATGTTACCTGTATTTGTAACCCTCCTTGGAAGGTCTTTAAATTCACAAATCAATAAAAGGATTGTATGCATACATAGCAGTGATATTTTCATCTGCCAGACAAAGTATCATTCTAACAATGCTTTGGTTACTCTTCAGTTTCTTGTTTAGCAATCCTTATTGAAACTCTTGATTACTGGGGGTAAATACAAATACCATATACCAGATGGAATATAAACAGATATTGTGGTATCATGTGGTATACATGGCTCATCTTGCCTTTTTTTTTTCCAAATCAGAATGTATATACATGAAAATCTATGCAAAAAACAGAGACAACATGAAGGTGTGGAATCAGATCAACTCTTACAGATTATTAAGAAAACAGATTGCAGTAAACATATCTTTTTTTATTTTTTAAATTGTTCTAATTCACAAGCTTGATTACTATCCTTTAAAGCTATGCAAGGCACACAATAACATATGCCCCATGTAACTTCCAGTATTCTAATTCATATATGTAATATAAGCAAGCAAACAGTGATTGAAAATTGAAAATGAAGTAATCAACAAACCATAGAAATGAAAACAAAAAAGGAGTGGTCAAAAAGCTCTGGTAGGTAAGCAGAAGGAATAAATAATTTAAATCTTACTTCATATGAACTTTTAGTTCACCTTAATTTCATAATATTGAAACTTTGATGCATAATCCCTATAGACAGGAACTACCCTGGAACACCAAAGCCTTATTTGACTGTATATACACACAATGAAAGACGAGGGAATGCTGCTAACCAAATTTATGTACTGTGTAATTTTCTGCCAAACAAAACAACTGTTCCCATGGCTATTCCAAAAGTTCCCTGTGTATTTTTTTTACTTACTGGCTTCTTCTTTAACTTTATCAATTTCTGCCATTAATGACACTTCTTTGTCTACGATGCTAAAAAAGGAAAAAAAAGAAAGAAAAAAACCATAATTTAATCCATGCTAGGACTCCATTCAAAATTAAAAGCTGTAACTACACATACACTTCAGACCTTAATTATGGGTAGTTTTGAAATGGATAAGACTTAAAAAATTAAAACTGAAGAAACATCTAGGTAAGCTGACTACAAAAAGATTAGTGATGATCAGTGTATGCTGATTTACACAAACATCTTACTGGCTTGCTCACATGTCTGCACAGATGTGGAAGTCACTTTGATTTACCTCTTCAGCACTGTCTCAGCACAGAAACCCTCAAATGACCAAGCAGTCCGTTTCCTAATTAAGCCACATACACCATTGCTGCTATCCAAGTTAATGCAGCACAATAATAAGAATAAAACACAATTAAATATGTGTGAAAAGCGGTCCTTCTCTTCCTTAAATAGAGATATTTTTGCAAAACATGTCAGGGCAAACAAGAAAATGGTTTGTGATGTAAACAAGCATTAGAGTACCTTCATATTAGAGGTCAGCTTCCTTGACCCCTTTTCTCTCCAGGACTGGGAAAGAGTGGTTCAACTTTTACCTGGCTTTCCTAAAGGAATTGTGTGCTTCTCCTTTCACAAACCTCTGGTGCACAATCCCTGACAGTGCTTTTAAGCTGTCAAAGTACAAACTGATCAGGTGGGTCTGCTGAGAGCAGACAGTAGTTCTGATAAATGAACATCATGAACCCAGAGACATTTTTCAGTAAGACAACACCACTGCAGAATGTTCTCCAGTGGGCAGTGCTCTGGTGAGCCATTCCACTTTCCACTCACTAGTTCCCCTCTTAAAGTTAAGTTCACATTTAATAAACACCACCAATACTAATGTTTATGTTTGTATAAGTGAGTAAATGCAAGTAGCTTCTAGAGGGGAGAAATTGCAAAAAGTAGGTCAAATACCAGGAGTACATCTAGGCATGCACTCAAGGGAAGAGTGGAGTTCTCAATCCTTTTAGTAAAATCATCCTTAAACATAAGCTTTTGTATGCATTGAAGACACTGAGTTACATATGAACCAGCTTCTACTGAAGAAAGACATTATGGAAAATTCAAACTCCAAAAATTTTTCTAGAACATCCTTTGCAAGAAAGGCAAGATCCTATAGAGTTCAGTGGGCAGTAAAGAAAGACAGAAGCCTTAAAGAGTAGAGAAGGACTGACAAGTCCTTAACTAAAACAGGGAAAGATTGGTGAGCAGGCAGCGTGGGGAACACAGGGCAAACACACAGCTGACAACCAAAAATCTACCAGCTAGAATGTGTTCAAGTGCCATGGCATGCTTCCTTGAAATCTTCACATAAATTAACCAAGCTCATACGGGAGCTTTGCAGCTCTGCAGAGTCCCACCCCAGCCTACCATGTCACCTCTAGAGAAGGAGACCTTTACACTGCCTCTCAACAGCCAGCAAGAGGGACAGAAGCAGGTTTTGGCTGATGGCAAAGAATGCAAGACAATAAAATTGCAGTGTAAAACATTTTTGTTTCATACATAGAAACAAGACCAAAAATATTGTTTTGGCCTGCCAGATCAATTTAGTGTGACGTACACACCAGAGGAAATAAAACAGCAGGGTTTTTTTATGGTAGAGCAAATCTTAAAATGAAAGGACATACTTGTTCCAGTTGGCACTTAATATTCTCCAAGCATAAGCATTAAACTTGAACTCCAAATAAGCAGGTGATGATTCCAGCTTGCTCATCTAAATAGTGATAGCTTTTCAGAATTAATCTATTTTCAATTAGCTTGTGTAACTACATGGTATAATAAACTTCCTTGGCTTTCACAGCAGGTGGCTGAAATGAGTCTTTTAAGTTCTTACCTATTTCTACCCTCCACAAAGAGAGTTTAATGATCTTTAGTATTTTCCCTTAAATTAAAAGTGCATATTTTTGCTTTTTCTGTCTCTGTTACAAAAGTGCCTTCCCAGTGCACTACACACGTTATATAAACAAACTTTTGTCTGGAAAAAATATTCAATCAACAAGGTCACAACAGCAGAGCTCATCAGAAGTGTGTTTTAGTGCAGTTCATTCCATGACTGTCCTCTCTGAACTCTAACAGCAGATCCTTACTAAACTGCTTGGCCAATAGCATTTTATTTCGATGCCAAATAAAACCACTTTTAATACTAGAATGGGAACAAGGCCATAGCAGTCCTTTATCATATTTTATAGTCATATCTTTTCTGTTACTAGACAGAAAAAACATTTGGTACCTTTGTCAATGTGAGACTAATTAATGCAATAAACTAAGTTTTAACAGACAGATCTTCATGAGGTTTCCCTTCCCTGAAGACAATGCAGCTGCACTAATTTCTACCAGCCAACAGTATGCAATCTCTCTCTTTAAAGGAAAGGAACATACTAATTCTCATCTGGAAGTGCACAACCACATTTCTCACCTTGGAATTCATAAGTTACCATACATCATATATAGGGAACGTTAATGTTTCCTTAGGAATTCCTAGGTCAATCAGTACTAGGAAATGTTAATTTTTTTCCTAGTTTGCATAAGGGTCAATTATTAAGGAAATGGTGTATGAATCAATTTGAGTCCTTTCTAGTCACATAAAGCACTTCAGTGCAAAACTGAGCAACAAGTCATCCAGCAAGAACTTGGCAAAGTTCTAAACAAATGAAAACCATAGACAGAAAGCTGAAAAACTGGCCTAGGAAAAAACCCACAAAACAAATATGAAGAAAAAACTAAATGCTAAGAGGTATAGAAGGAGAAAGGACAAAGACACTGTGGAAAACTCAATGGATCAAATCTTATCTCTCACTCCTGCTAGGATCTTACCATTTTCACATAAAGCTCAGACAGCCCCTTAATGGGGCTCAGTATGGTGATCATGATCAGACCACAGCACTAGTGTTTTGGAGAACTCCTCAAAGCTCAGCTCATCAATGCCTCCTGGGAATGCACTTTCTTTCAATGCTTCTTAGTGCCCATTTGACACCTAAAGGTAGTCTCAAGCTGGTACACTCCAGTGTACAGCCTGCAGTCATTGCTGTGCTGTGGAGAACTGGATACTGGGTGCTATAGGAACTTTCTGCACACTCAGGTATGACCAGATTTGAGCTCTAGCAGAGCACGGATCAGAATGCATTTCAGATCTAAAGACACCTCAGGGAAAACATTCTGCTCATTCTTTCCTCTCTAGTTATGCTGTTTCTCTTAGGTCTTCTATAGATGTTAGGGACCAGGTTTAAAATCATGAACAGACTACTTTAGCTGATGTTTTGGAGAAGTCATAATCTTGTCAATTTTTTCTGATTATTCCAAGCACCAAAAATCTATCAGGCTTCAGCATGCCTTCTCCTTAACTTGAATATCAGCACTGAACATATTCCCATATACCATCTGAGACTCTTGTGACAAACACACAACTCAGCACCACTTCTCTCTCCGATTGTACCTGAATCCATGCCCTAATCGTGAGTTCACAGGTTCCCCTGCTGTAGTAGACCAAATAATGGGACTCAAATCCCCTCTCCCATTGACCAGACTCAAGAGCAGATCTGAATCAAGTGAGTCTTGTACTCCATGACTGATGCTGGAGCCAAAACAGAGTAACACTACTACCTCTTTCTTTTCTGTCTCCCTTCACTACACCTCTCTCCCGAAAGGGCTGATTCTGTCCTTTTCTTACCCGTCACTTTTGCAGGATCAGGACCTGGGTACCAAACTCTAGCTGTCAGCATCATAACACTGTTCACTGCAGGTGAGGATCTGCAGTCTGGAGCACAGGATTTAGAAAATTTTGAGGTGGGAAGGGAGACAATTTTCTTGAAGGGACACAGCAAGGCAGAGGCTTAACATAGAGGACACAGCCGGTGCTTATGCTGCAGGGATATGAGATGCAGCAGGAGAAATAGCAGCTCTCTAGGAATCATTTTGTTTGATTCCGAAGGCAAGAACATAATTCTATTCCTGGTCAAATGGACAGTAGTCATACCTTGGCCTTACACAGGCAGGCAGAATTCACTCTAGTATACAAATGGCTAAAGAGTTGCAAATGCCAAACTACAATGAGTTGCTGGCACAGCAATGGTAGGGGTAAATTATGCTGACAGCTGCCTCATTTCACAATTTCGTACTCAGAATAAATTCTGAATTTGTTCTGACATTAGTGGAAACAAATTAATCTTCCTCTAGTTTACTGCATGAAATTTAGTGTTTGCACAGTGAAAAAGAAAATACACTTTCAGTCAGCTGCAATACCTCAAAATCCCACTAAAATGATTAAAGTTATTAGTGCCTCTTCAGAAAAGCTGCATCAGATTGCCAGGCTGGCTCATTTATAGCTTTACTGATGAGAATCACAAGGGTTCCAGATGACCAGAATCTTCTCCTTCCTTCTGCCTCTTCCAGGCATTATTATAAACCTATTGTGCCTGAAGAGATGGGGAAATAAAAAGATCAAGCTGACATGGAGGCAAACATGCTGACACAGCTCACAAAGGTAAGCCCCAACTGCATAGCACAGAGCTTACTGATAAGTGTAACTCCAATGAGTCCTTTCAAAACCCTGTTAAACCCCCCCAAATGCCAATTTTTAGCTTGAGGTGTTCAATAAGCTTCACTCTCCCTTGAACCAGCTTTGTGCACAGTTAGAGAATGACTGTTTTGGAGACTCAGCAAGACAGTGTCAGCTGTGGTATCTGAACAACTCCAGCAGGGCTCTTCATCTGGAAGGGGGAAAGAGATATTTTTTCATGGGCATCCTCTGGGGTCTGGTTCACCAGGAGAACTGCTGGAACACTGAGGTACAGTTGGAGCCCTTTTTTCAGCAGGAAGGGAATTAATCGTGGGACACTGCTGGAGTTTGACAGCTTAGGCTTCAAACACCCTTCTCCAGTGACATTGCTCTGTCAACACTTTGGAAAAGACTCCAGTAGCTCCTTAAAGTTGTGCAGATTGACAAGCTTCTGACAAACTCAAGCAAGTTTGAGGGATGTTAGTACTGTTACTGTCTCTGCTATATTTGAGCTGAGATTACAGGCAAATTCACAGGACAGTCCTGATAAGCTCTGCATTGGTCTTTAAGTATTATGCCTTATTTCCTGCACAGATTTCCCTTCTGACACGAACATATTTGACCCACAAGCAGGGTGAAAAGACAACTGATAAGAACCTCTAAGTCAACTGTGTATTTCACAAAAGAATCTTGCACCTCAATCCCTGAACTGTCCCTGTCAAACTTTCAGCAAAGGAACTAGAATGATGTAATGAGATTGTAAAATAATGCCTGATCACCTGTAATGGATGATTACAAGTTTTACAGGATTACTGAGTAGCCATGCTACTTTGTAATTGGAGAAATTATACAAGTTTTCTTTATATTAATAAACCTGTAGGAAAAGCTGTTACATTATATATCTTGCAATGTTTCAGTAAATAATATTCTTCCAGTATTAGCTCAATATTATTTAAATGTTCACAATGTTGGAAGGTTATTAATTGATCACCATAGTAGCATATGCACAATGTTTACACAGCAAACATTGATCATTCTGATCACTAATACAGTGTGACAATAAGAAGATTAAAAAAAGACATGATAAATCAATGTCACTGAAATCCTTCCCTCTGCAGTGTACCACCTAGTAGAACTGAAAATGCCCAAAGGTTTTTAGTTATTCAAGTTTATTTTGTGTTTATTTGTCTTATCTATCTTCACTAACATTGTTCTCTTTAGCAGCCAGCTCGCACAATGGGGTCTGGTAAACCCACCATAATTAAAGGTCTATTTGCAATTTTCTTTTAAGACCTCTTTACAAACAACTAGAAATTTACTGCCTGATCAGTTTTTCACTGAAACATTTAAGCTGAAAACTGACATGGAAAATCTTTTCCAGAAAGAACATTTCTAAATTTTATTTATTTAGAATTGAAGGCATCACCTTGGGATTTGGCAGCATCTTAACAATTTTGAGTATGAGCTGCACCATGGCTTGTTAGCATCCTGCAAATTTTCACCTAAATTTGTGAAGTATTTCTTTCCTATTTGAGTCTCAGTTTTGATCTGACTACTGAGGTATCTGAATACCTTACTGGTTTTATATATTTTATCCTAAGCACACTCTGGGGCAAGGTAGAAGATGGTTGTTGAGCTTTGCTATAGAGAAGAGGCAACTTTCCCAAAAGCACCTTGGAAAGAGGCCACAAAGAGAGAAGAAGAGTCTGGTTCTTTGGTCTAATGTCTGTTGAAATTTTTCAAGGTAATTATTTCCTTCTTGTGTTTAGTTTATGTCTGACAACAATGACATGCACAAAAGCAACAGCCTACCTGCATGGCCCCAACAAACATGCGTTCTTGTATTGTACTGAGGATGACAAACACACCTATGAACGACTGGGAGGGAAGAGGGGAGACACAAGGCCATCAAGTATGAGCAACAGGTTAAGAGACTGTAATCCATTTTCGCAAATTTGGTAAAAAAATACAGAGATGAAGCAGGGAACTGTAAAAGACAAAGGGGCCAGAAAGGGGACATTACATATCTCATCGAAACCTAACTCCCCTCATTTCATGAACTCTGCTCCTTCTCTCCACTGATGCACAGCAGGGGTGATCCCAGACTGCTGGAGGTCGTGAGAAGAGTGTAAGCACAAGCCCCTCTCCCAGTGCTGCAGCTCTGCAGGGAAGTACCTGGTCTGAGGTCAGAGTTGTTGGATCAGGTTCTCTCTCATCCCCCAAGCAGCAGGGACAGGGCCCAGGGGTCTTGGTCAAAGCACTGGTCTTTCAAGGTACCTGAAAACCCAGCAAGGCCCAAGGACACCTAAATGCCAGGAGACTGTTTTTTCCTTCTCTGCACTGGCAAAGTTAAAGACTAGATTGTGTGACTGATGGGCAAACAAATATCACAACAAACTGCAAGAGGACTTGAAAATCTGTACTTTAGAAGCGTAAGGACTACCAAAGGCCAGCAGTCACACAGACAGAAAGCTCATAAGGAAGGATTCTGAAAATGCAGAGAGAAACAGCACAGGAAGTCTGTTCAGTGTAAAGCAATACTAGTCCTGGCCTTTCCAGGCATCTGCCCATGCTCCAAACTACCACATCACTAACACAAACAGTCAGGGCTATGGGCAACAGAAAACCATCATCTTTACAGTTTGTCAAGTAGGGGTCCCAGAAAAGGGGTGACTGTGTTCACTCACTGCTCTGCAATGGTGACCACTGCTCACCACCCTGCACCAAGTTAGCACAGACACAGTTATTTTCTTTTAAATTACTTCTTCCCCTATTCAACCACTTCTCTGCTTTGACTTAGAAAATAATACTAAAACTGCTTAATTTTACCCAAACATGCAGCACATGCTTTCTAGTTGTTCCCTGAATCTATTTTAATATATTTTTAAATTGTTGGTACTGCCAAACTCCATCTTCCCAGCATTATGTCAGAATGAATTTTTTATTCAGCCTATGGTGGAGCATTCAAGTGCTTTTCTTCACTCCAAAAAATCAACTGTGTTGGTTTTCATGCTCTCTATAAAGCATTGGACATAAAAATGTGTTTGAGATGCAAAGAGTAGAGAAACTTGAATTTACGTGGTTCAGTTCTGCATTCAGTGTAACGAAACCTGGTTCCTACTATTTCTACAGACTATTTTCTGTTCATGGCAGACCATGTGGGCAAGTAGCAGATGTTTCCTTTTAGTTTTCCATATGACTGTGTGAATGCCCAATATGTGAAAATTATTTTCTGGCAAGGGGTCTTACGGGGAACTCTGGCTCCTTTTGTGCTCTACACATTTCACTCAGATTTCCTGGGGCTCTCCTTTTATCCCCAGGATGGTTATTCAGTCTCTTGGTGGAAAAGTGAGAACACAATTATAGCATGCAGGTTTTAAGCTTGGCAACAAATGTCTAAAGTGCACTCTAGTGAGAGGGGAGTTCAATTAGCTTTTCTGACCTACCCCTGCAACTTAAGAACTATTTGGTAATCTTCTTTTCTGTGCTCTACACTACTGTGAGACACGGCTATGCTCTGACATATTTTACACTCAATATTAAGAGGAGCAGCTTATGTTCTCACTCACACAAAGGTATTCCTGAAAACCATACAGCAAAGCTGAATGCAGTGAGGAGAAATGCTGGTTCAAGGAGTACTGTCAGGACAATTTTCCTCATAACTTTCAGGCACATGTGGGCTTTAGACACACCACCCTTCAGCTTGCTTTGCTCAGTGCTCTCATAACCTTGGGAAAGCCATGTCATAGAAAGCCCAGCAAGAAGGGGTGACAACAGTGCCAGATCACAGCAGAAGCACAATCGACATGAGACTGTGAAAGACTTCTTGTGAGGCAAAGTGCCCTGCCTGGACCAGCCCATGGATTGTAAAATGCTCTGGTGCCTTCTGGCATGAAAAGCACTGTACAAAATCAAGTTGTTATCACCTATTCTGAGCACATGGAGAACTACTCCAGTTGGCAGGAACTTCTGGGAGGCTCTTTAAGAAAGGGAAAAGTGATCTCACTGCAGTGTTTTTAAATAAGCATCTTTCTGGGACTGTTATTTGCTCCATTTTGTTAAAAAGTTAAAATGGAAGCAAGCATTGCATTTTTTTCCCCAAGCTTTTACAGGTGTTCACAGCACATCTGCTCCCTAGCACTGCTTTTTTAGATTGTGGGAGGGTCTGCACTGTTTTGCCAGAGAGGTGACTTTTCAAATAGCAGCAAAGTAGTGACTGAACATGTTCAGGAGTAACTTCCCTTCACTTGTTAGGTCAAGCTGTGAAATACTCAGCCAGAGACAGACACGGATTTCCACTGACAAGTATCACTCAACAGTTTCTGCTGCAAAAAAAGTAAAGTTTTTGTGAGTCTTTCTGCTGAAGCTTTCAGGACACACATTTATCTCCATAATAATGGTTTCACATACTGTCTGGAGGTAGGAGGAAGATATATGATACTGTCTTTGCATACTTCATTCTTTCTGTGATCAGTAAAATCATGAAAAGATTTTAAAAAACCAAAACAGACTATCAAAAAATTAAAAATATTACTGACTCTTGCAATTCAGTTTTGATTCTGACCTAGATTGTAAATGCAAGAAAGGACACAAAAACAGTCTTTTATCCTATTACCAAAGGAAGAAAAATAAAAGAGACACCAAAGTAGTATGTGTTTCAGCATTCAGCTGCAATGCAAAATTAAAGCTTCTGACTTCATTCAGCTTCATTAAAACCCCTTAGGGGGTGACAGCAGTGTTAAGCTCCCATCTACGTTATGGTATTGAGCCCACTCAAATATTCCTGGCAGTTCTGAACATGGACAGCATTTAGTGGCTGTTCTATGTTTATCTGCTGTACATCTCAACCAGTCTGCACTCCAGCAGCAACTGGAGAAGAACTTGGAAAAAGCTTTGGAATCACTATCACAATGGAGATGTGATATCATGCCCTTCCTTTTGGTCACTCCACAGTCCTCTGGGAGCAACAGTTTAGCTGAATTGCTTAATTTTCCTTGATAGGCAAGTTGACTGTGTCACAGAGAATTCCTACACCCAAGAAGGGTGATAAATATGCAAGAGGCTGTGGGCTCATTTAATACTTTAATCCTCCTGCTACCACTAGTCATGTTTTGTTCAACTCTGAAGCAATGTAAATAACACACACTGAACCATCCAGCCCAGGAATATGATGTGTTCACTTTATGAGGTCTGAAGCTGTATGTATCAATGGTTCTGCTGATTTCTACACAAATCCAGTAAATCTACAGCAGTTGGCAGCAAGTCTTCCTAAACAAGGCACTGAAGGCAGCTATGCCCATCTTTCTCAGCATTTAGGCCACAAGGTCATAGGAAATATCACAAAACTCTCTTTAACTTCAGCAAAGAAGGTGTAAAGTCATGCATTTTACTGTTTAAACCAAAATTCCCCTTCATTCATTTGAAGAAAAACCTAAATATTAGGTTTATGAGCTGCCAAAAGCAATATAGCCAGCACTGAGATTTCCATAAACATATGCTGACATTATACTGTCCTTGTTGCAGTGTTATGCTACGTGCATGAAATTGCTTTGCAAGGCACAAATATTCAGAGCACAGATCTCTTACAGATCTATTCTAGAGCTTCTAGTTTCAGTAATTTAGGCAGTAAAGCTGGTAGGAGGCAAAATTAAATGAAGCCTATTCAAAAGTTTTCCAGGCTATTTTCATCATTAAGTACTTGCATTTACATCCTCTTTTGGGGTAACTTTGTCTTTTCCTCTATTAAGTAACACATTTTAGCATGAGGCAATATACTTCAGTGTTTTTCAAGCTAAAACATGAATAATGAAGAATTTTAGTTCTGAATTTACTACCCCCTACATTTTTAGGTCCTATCAGAGTTCTAAGCCTGTTCCATGACCAGAACAATTGCTTAAAGACTGAATTAACTGTTACTGCCTGCAACCAACATGTGACACTACATATTTTCAATACTGCTACCAAAAAAAAAAAAAAAAGAGTGTAGACTATACAGCAAATGAGATCCAACTATGAGTTTATTCAGAGAAAAGGTCCCCTCTGAGAACTACCAAAAAAAGGTGCAAGGGGTTAATGAATTCAATTTTCATATTGCAGCAATCTAATTACTACATTCAAGTTGATAAACAAACATCACTATACTGGGTCCAGAGCAACCCTGACAACATTATGCAGTTTAGTTCAACTGGTGATCACAGTTCATGTTTGCTGGAGTACAGGGACAGAAACAAAGCTCCCCTTGCTATACAGTAAGTACATGGGCAGCTCAGTGAAACAGAATCTTCCCCAAAATTAGCTCAGCAGTAGCACTTGGATTTTCTGCCCATACAAAAGTGGAGCCCCAGTGGCACTGAAGTCACTTCTGATGCATCACTGGAAACAATGAATACACCAGTAAAGTCCAGAGTTAAACTTCTTCCAATTCTACAGCACTTAGATAAGATATGCTCATACAAATACTGACAAATACTGTGGATGAATTAAAGGGGAAAGGTTTTTGTATTCTTCTGTGATTTGTAACCAAGTATTGCACATTTTAACATGATTTCTTCTGTTTAGTGCAGCTGTCTAATACACAGGTTTTATATGACATCTATGCTTAACCAAGGTCAAGTAAAACTCAAAGCAGAAAATATTTTTCTATGACAAGAACGTACAAAATATGCAACTTGCTACTACAGCAATTATTTCTGCTATAAATTTTCAAAAGGCATAGATATACACATTGAATATCACAAGTAATCAAAATTACAATGGAATAAATAGATTAAAGACATAAAAGCACGAAGAAAAAGAATGAATTAAAGATGAGAATTGGAAATGAAATGATGAATGGGAAAGTTAGAAGAAACTATGTGGGAAAGAAAAAAACAATGGTGGATAAGAACCAAAGATGATGGGATGTGAAGAGACAGTAAAGGACTGTCTGCCAAAGAAGATAAGATCAAAGAAACAGTATAGAAAGATGAGATTTAAAGAAGGTAAAAGAGACTTCAGAAAATCCTACAGACAGGATATTTAGAACTGCTTTCATTTGCTCAGATATGCTGCCACTGGACTTGATACAAAAGAATTAGGTCAAGATGGATCATTTAGGGCAAAAAAAACCAGTGATTTTTTTCGAAGAACTTTATGTATGCAAGCAACCACACACTCATGCATATATTACTTCCTGGTTGGTGAGGAGTGTCATTTAATGGCACCATGTATTTGTTTTTTTGCAATCAAATGCTGCAAGCAAAGAGGGTGTAAGTGACCCCTCCCCACTAACGCCAGTGCCCTAATTAGCCCCTTTTCTTGGGTGGTGCTGATGGATCTCTGAAGTTGATTTACCTACCAGCTGTGCAATTCTGCAAAAGCAGCTTTGATCTTCTTCACTGAATTATCCACTTCCTCTTTGATCATCACACGGTATCTGGTTAGAGAAACAGTGCAACGCTGCAAGTCTTTTACTGATTTTTCAATGTTTGGCCCTAAAATAGAAAACCAAAATTGCACAAAAGTCAGAAAGCTGGCTTTGGCTTTTCTGAATGAGGGGGCAGGAACAGTTCAAAGTGTTATTTGCCCAGATTAGGATGAAGTGGTTATCCTCCTGAAGTCCATAAATCCAACTATTCCATAGTCCTTCCCTGGTGCTATTCAGTTTCTAAACGCTTGCTCAAATCCATCACCCAAAACAAATAAATATTATAAAGGCACTATTAGTTAGAATTACTTATTTCAAATTTCATTTAATATAATGTTAAATAGCCCATAAATTGTTCTACTCATTTTTGTTATGCTGAACATGATTCTGCTCTCACTTTCCAACACATCATCCTCACATATGTGAATTCCCATTTTTTTGCCTAGAGGCCTCAGCTCTCTTAACACGTCAGAACATAGCAACCAGAGATCCAATTTACCTCTTTTTTTAACTGAATCATCTGTCTTTGTTTCAAGTTGGGTTGTAGCATTGGATGATTTAACTGAGGAAGATTTTGACTTTGGCCTGCCTAGGTTACACTGGAGTTGAACTGATGACTGAGGAGGCTCATGCTGTTCTACTCCATTCATATTCTTTGGGCTTAATTCCACAGATAATCTCTGGCATTCTCGTTCTCTGTCTGCAAGAAAACATTAAGGATGAAAACAGGGAGTTATAAGATTAGGAAAGATATGAAGCCTTATTGTTAGGGCAGAATGACTTTATGCCTAAACACTGGAAAAATCAAAGGTGTTTTCACTGGCACACATTCCACAGGACCTCAGACGGCCATCACAACAATGAAATTGTTTTGGTTATTAAACACTAATTGGAACACTTCTATGTTTCAACAGTCTAAAAAAGAAAAACTCATTTAAAAAAAATCAACTCTTTCATGCTGATATGAAAAAATACCTCATAACATAAAAAGTAAACTATCAATTATAATTTTAGCCTGAATATTTGAGAATAGAACTAGAGAGGAAGTCTGCTATGGAAAGCAGGAGACTTTAATGTTGATATATATATATATTTATATATCTCTATATCTCACATATCAAAAAACGTTCCTCATTTTATCAGAATTTTAGAAGCACTGATTAAACATTCCTACCTGAAATACTTACCTTGCCTGATTAAAGATTTCTATCAAAAGCAGCTGCTAAGAGGAACTAAGCAGGAAATGAAACTGTCAAAGATTAGGTTCCTGGGTTCAACAGCTTCAGAGGGATATGATAACAATGCCTGAGCCTATTTGGCTGCCACAAGATGACCTGGTTTCCTCTTTCCAAGACTCCAAAAGGATTCAAGATATCAGTATCATGACAGAGAGACTAGCAGCCCAAGAATGACTATGAAAACTGAAAGGTGAGGCCAGCTATTACTGCCACTGTGAATTTCACTTAAGGAAACAAGCATAGAAAATGATTTGTTGTGTTAACTCTTCTTTCTCATCTTTGTATTCACTTTGATGAATGAATGATAGTTTGTTCTGAAGTTGCTCTTTATGCATCACTTTACCAGCTGATGGTGTGTGGTGTCTGGAGAAAAGGGGCTTGTCAGATTAACAGCTGGATTACAGCCCATGGAGTGAGATTTACACTGAGGGTTACCACATGGATAGCTGCAGCCTATCAACTAGTGACTTTGTCCTGGCTGGGCATTAGGACAGGTGTAAAGTATATCTTAGTTTTCATGGCAATCACATAACGCCAGAGGAACAAGGAGGAACATCAACGCTCACATTTTAAACCAGCTTTTGTTTAAGGGCTTTAAAAGATGAGTCTGAAATCAGAAAAGGTATCTTACATAAAACAGTAAGAAAACAGTGAAAGAAGTTAAAGAAACCTGTGAATCTGTGCAAGCAAGAAACATCAGTAATGCAGCACTCTGAGCATGCCAAAGGTTCATGGCAGGTACTAGTCTCACACATAGTGAGGAACTTCTTCTGAGATCTCACACTAATGCAGATAGCTTTGATCTATAAAGAACATTCTTTCTACTGTCAGTTAAGGCTGGCCTTGCTAAATAGCTCTAACAGACAGTTAGAAACAAGCAGACTACCAGCTAACCTACAGAGAAAGGCCAGGGCTTTTGGGTTCTGTCCCGAAGATTAGATCTTCTGGAATTTGTTGTTTAAGTGCAAAATTGTTTTAACTAAATTTAATTAGCAGCTTCGGTACACTTGTCAAGACAAATAACAAATTTGACAGCTTTTTGCCTAAAGAAACTCATCTACAACAACGATACTCTAAAAACTTTTCAATCATCTTTTGTCTGCAATATACTTTGACAAACTGTTTCTTGCAAAATGACACATGAGCGACTTTAAAACCCATCAGCCAGATGACCAACATGGACTAGCAAGCAATGATTTGGTATGCTGCAACTAGACTTCCAAATCTGACTGAAGACAGTCAACAGAATGAAAAATACCTTAAGAAAGTCTGCATCAAATCTCCGAAGACTTGGGCCAGCTAAGAAATATGTGTAACAAAATCTGGGGACAAAGTCTCTTTCAAATGCTTGAAAGAGAACTCAAAGGTTTGGCCAATAGTAGCTACAAGTCAACTGCTGCATGGTTCAGTACACGGAGGTTTGGAACTTCAGCACTAGTCTAACGTGTGACATCCACTCTATTAACAGTCAAGTATTACCACACCTGCCAGTAAATAAACTTGCTTTGAAATCTGCTGAGCTGCCATCTTCAAAATGAGTGGTTTATCTTTTTATAACAGCTTGCAGTTCAATACCTTTTAAATCAAGTGAACCTCATAGACTGGCTGAAAAAAGAAAAAAAACCACACCTCCTGAGATATAAACAGGAAGTTAGAAAGATTCACTCGAAATCTTCCTACGTGAAAAAATAATTTCAAAATGTAGGAAAGAGATCAGTATCTGATCTGTATCTGGTTTTACCCAGGTCCCGACAAGTGACAGCATGGCAAGGCAGCATTAAATATCCTTCCAGTGCATTCAACACACCTTCTTTACAAGGGAATGTACAGAAATATGTACAACAAAATACTTCTAAGAAAGATGGAATAATGGCAAGAAACAAGCAGACCTGAACTAAAGGCAACAGCCACATGGTCTCCTCTATCATTTTCTAGCATGGGACACATTATGGAGACACACTCACTATGCTGCATCCTCCCTTCTGGTTCCTGAAGTTCCTTCCAAGCAGCCACAATTTTATGGCTCTGAAAGACCTGATCTTACAAACTGAGATTGGTATAGGCAAAGCTTCAACCTCATGTTCCTCATAGGGAGGAAAGTATTAAGGGACTGTGAACAGACACCTGACTGTGATCCTTCTAATCTGTGAACTGTCTGAAAGTGATGGTGAAATGACTACAGTAACATTAATTTGATACAGAAGGAACCAAAACAAACAAGCCAGACAAGGACAATACAAAGGAGATTTCAACACAAGAGGGAGCAATATGAAACTGGTGCACTTTGGACTCATTTCAGCATTTCAAACTGCTTTAGAAGAGTCTATACGACCTGCTCAGAAACCACAAGGGCACAGATGCTGGCCCCTGAAGGATCCTGATCACCTTTCTACTCTATTTAGTTCCACGTATTTCAGCACAAATGTACATAGGTGGCTTTTGACCTCAAGGAAGTAGCTATTACACTGACTGTGAAGAAAAGAATTCTAGTACAATTGAAAGTAAAGAAGAAATTCTTCCCTTCTCTCCATTATACAATTTGCCAGGAACTTATTTTACTATGCAAGAAAAATCTGAATATTAAAGTTTCAGATTTTCCTTTCTCTCTATTTCCTTTCTTTTCTGCCATTTTTTTTAAATCCCTCTCTCCCTCTTGTTTTTGAAACAGAGGATATATATAAAAGTTGAAAAAATCATAAAGCTATGGTCATATCTCATTTGTCACTTGCAAAAGCAAAGAAAAATTTCAAGATACCTTTTGCCCCTTATATGTAGAACTAACTCTTCACTGTATCATGTCAAAGAGAAAAAAAAACAGGACTTGATCCCAGTGACAGAAAAAGATCACTAACAGCATGGGTACTCTTCTTGCATTCAGGTCTTTTACCCCCTAGAAAATGCTCCCCATGCATAGACAATTCAGTTTATGTACTTTATTCATGCATGTATCATTTCAAAAAATACCACTCTAAGAAGTTTCCTTCTTGCAGAATAAGTGGCAAGAATGCTTTTAGTATTATGGAAATGCAGTCTTCTGGCTTATGAAATATTTTATCTGAAGTTAAGTGAGAGTCTTTAGCAAGGGCAGAAAAAAGTGTACCTCTGATCCTTGATTTCTTGGTAAGTAGTTTTGTTTGCTTGCTATAGGTTGTAGAGTTTTCATTTAATTGACCAGAAGTTGGGACCACCAAAGCAGCCGAGAATTTATTTCAGGACAATTATACATTTGGCACATTCCTTTAAAATGAGATTCAAGAGCTGTATTTGCAACCATGGAAAAAGTGATTTCAAGGAAAGTTCTTTTAATAGTCTCAAATACTGCTTAAGACACAGGAAGAAAATACTAACAGCAGCAATAATCCAGGGCTGTCAGATGTCCCAAATGTGAAGAGCTGAAAAACCACTACCAATACTGACAGCAATTTATTATGAGCTTTATGAACTTGTAGGCAAAAGCTTTCACAGAGCTTCTCCCCCAGAGGAGCGAGTTTTTTTCACTGATGTTGCTATAATCATAACTCTGCATCTACTGTGACCCAGGGAGAAGAACTGTGTTACTGTTCCCCCCGTTTCAGAAGTGGTTCCTAGACCCCAGCAGAAACATGCATGTACTAAGAGGCCCTCCCTTCCCTGTTAGGGACAGCCAGTGGAGATCTACTGTGACTAGCCTATTCAGGGAAGATGAGGAAAAGAAAAATGGACTAGTTTAGACTGAGCAATAAAGAAATCCAGTAATACGCCACGAGCTCATAATGCTCAGATATCTTTGCTCCCTATGAGGGACTTAATCCTTCTGTTAACCATTTGACACTCAAACCATTTTCTAACCCTGCATTCTTATGTATTTCTACCTGTAATACTCTGTATCAGCTGGGCCCCTAATTACAGTTTGATTCTTTTGTCTCTAAGTAAAAAAACACATTTTGCAAGGTGAATAGTGCCCAGATATAGACCTATTTGCATGACTTTAATAGCTATGAGCATTATTTTGCACAAACACATCTCTCCAACATATTATTCTACTTCAAGGCAATAAAAATACCATGATCTTTATGTAAATGGAGGCTTGGCTATTGCCACTTAAAAACGTGCCCTCTGTCAGATGAGCTGACCTCTGATTTCTGGACAGTCCAGTGCTGATCCTACAAATCCTGAGCCTTTGTTCTCCAGAGAAGTGGTTTCCAGTTTCTGATTGGCAGAACCACGGCAAGAGTTGTCCTTAGAGCATCCGTTCATATGACAGTCATGTATTCCCTGGGGCTCTTGAGATGCCTTCTCAGGTCCATTCTTGTTTTTAGGATCTTTATTGCCTTGATGCTGTTTAGATTTGCTTCTTTTTCTCCTATTGTTCTAAATGGAGAAATATGGCAATAACAGAGACATCATTCGATGCAAATCATACAAATTCAAAATACAATCAGTAAATTGTCCGCAATCCTAAAATGCCATAAAAGTGACATTGGTGTAATGCAATTTACAGGCCATGATGTGCTATACAATACATTGTACTGGTTCATCTGAATATATGAACTGTTTCAAATAAAACCTGAAGCCCCCAATTTAATTTTCCCTGCCCTGTCACACGAAATACTTGCATTGTAAAATGGTAACAGAGCCTCTGTTAAGATGCTGCTCAAAATATTTTGTACTTAGAACAAGCAGTTCCCAACCATTCAGGAACATCCACACAGTAATACAAACAAACCCTTAAAGCATCGCTTTGATCAGGTAGACAATGGTCATGGACATAGGTTGGTCACTGCTACTGTAGCTCTTCCAACCATAAAGAGGAGCCTCACAGGCTCACAGTGACTCATAGGGCAGCCTTCTGCTACAGTTACAGCTTGGAGATACTTCAAGTGTCATATCTGGGATACAATCTTCATGCTTCTGTATCTGACTTGATAATGTTCCTAATTCATGACTCCTAACAGAAGACTTCTATGCACAAGTTATTTTTACACCTGGCAGCAAAACCTTGAGCAATATAAGTGGCTGTGACTATCCAGGATACAGTTGCTTATTTGAAGTGTTTCTGCACATGGGTTGTTTTGGGATTTGTTTTGTACTTGTCCAGGGTCTGGCTCCCACACACATGTACACACATGGGCTGTCCCAGAAACCCTCTCAGAACACTTGGGCTTAGCAAGACAGTGACAGATGAATAGGATTAAAAATAGTACACACATTTGCTTTCAGGTACTCTGTTTACACATGTGAATGAAGTCACCTATGCCAGAAAAGGCAAAATACTGGCCCAAATGAAAGCACTACATTCAAGTACAAACAGATCTAAATGCCTTGATGCTCAAGAGCAAGTTCTTACCTTCTTTTTCCCTGTCATATTCCATTCCTTCAGAACCTGAGTTGCACTGCCTAGAGAAAGTAAAGATAAAACATTTGAACAAAAGTTCAGCTATGAAAAAGAAGCGTGTTCAGGAACAGTTTCTAGTCTCCTAGCTGAGCAGCATTTCTATTTGTTGCGAATTCTATTATATGGGGAGAACAAAATAGGTACTGATGCCTTTTTCCTCCTTAGTTACCTGTTTTGATTGCACTACATACAGTGGATGGTCCACTTGGCACTACTGGTTTTTTATGGACTTCATTTCACAAATGATTAAGTGTGGGTGTACCTTAAAGCATTAGCATAAGCCTCAGAAAAATCAACACTCAAATCTCTTGCCTGAAAAGGGAAGTATCTCAGCACCTTAGTGTAAACACTGAGTACAAATCAGATAGTCCATCCTGACTCTAGAGCATTTAAAACTTTAAAAAACTCTTGGCATTTTTATCATATATTTTCTATGTGTTCCCTGTTGCATTCAGAAGACATAAGAACATAAAAAATAAAGACTTAATTAGCATCCAAAAGAGTAATTTTGTGGACTCCTGCATAAATTCTGCATTGCACAAATGCAGTAAACTTAGGCTTAGTAGAAAAAAAAAAAGTCAAAATTTATGTTGAAAAATATTTACAATTTCGTATACTTGAAATTCTGTCTGTCAGCCATAATGAGTTGATCAGACAAATTTATGGAACAAAGCAAGCAGAGCCTTGGTTAGACCAGTGCCAGCTGCCACGTTATAAGAAAACTGTTCTCCTTCTGGTTAACATCATTATTTTTTTCTCCCGGACCATAATGCTGAAAATAGATGCTCATGGTAAGCATGCAGTCTGAATCGTCATCCAAATTACTAAGGCACTATCTTTTTAATCACAATCAGATCAAAGGGCTTCTACTTGAATTTTAAGCACTGTACAAATCTAGTAAGTACTCATTTATTATCCTTTTGAAATGGATTTCATATCCAGACATTCTTCTCACTCCTTTCAGTGAACTCTTGATATTAGCATTAAGAAGAATTGCTGTTTTCAGACTACCATGAGTCATCAATTTGTATTCAGCCAAAGACGTGTGAGGTTTTCAGATGTACCAAAATTATTTTTCTATCACAATAAAGCAGGTCAAAGATTATCTGGTAAGACTATCACACACATTAGAAAAGATTATGTATACTGCTAGCAGTGCTAAGCCTAATTTGTTAAAAAATGTGTATGGAATCCATCAAAGCCATGTTTTGCTTCCCAGATGGCATAGCAATGCAGATACAAGGCTCAGAAAACTTCTATTTTGTGTATAACTATATACATACCTATATTTAGTGACACACATACATACTTATGTACATGTAAATACAATCCCCTCTCCTAAAGGTTTACTATCTTTTGACAGGTGTTGTGTTTCATTATGAAGAAATAAACCCTAACATTTGCTGCCCATTTTACTCTGTGCTGCTGAAAGTATGTGATTTCACGTGACAGCTCTGTTGACTGTTTTCACAGTATAAACCAACACCCTTCTTGTGTTGGCTGGTGGTGTCTTTGCTTTGCTTCCCTCAGCTTCCCTGTGAATTCTGTGCATGGTGAGGGTTATTTTAAGGATTCTCCCAACTAAACTCCATTTCTTCCTGTTAGGAAATGCACTAACTGTCCAAGTACCAAAGCCCTCATTTGAACTCATCATTATAATTTGTTGAACACATCTACAAAGCAGCTGATCAGACCTTCTGATTATGCTTAATTAGGTAAACACTAGCATAGCAAATAAAACATTTGAACCCTCTTTCATTTAAATAAAATTTCACATATAGAAGTAAATTCATAATAGAGACATCACCTAAATGCTACTCCAGATACAAAGCAAGATGGAAAATAATCTCAGGAAACTAAATTTGAACGTTTTTTGATTCAGCATGCAGCACCTCAGAGAGAAGCACTGAATGGAGGTGCTGAGCCTTTTCATTCAGCACAGCCACACCCACGTTTTTCTTTGCCTCTGGCAATGATTTCTCTGCAAGCGTTATTTCAATCTTAGCAGCTTTTGTCATTCACGTGAAAAAATACTCCAAGTGCTAGATTCATTCTATCCACAGCGGCAGCTGCATGGATACCTATCTTTTCTCAGGCTTGCTATTGTTTCCAGACAGTAACAAATATTGGCTGTTTTCAAATGCTCACTCACAGACTTCTGAAGGCAAGGCACAGTAATCACAAACTGGTGAAGTTCAAAGAACATCTGAACAGGTACAGCAGCTTGCTTCTCTTCAGGACTTTGTTGCACTCTTGCCCTGTTTCTTCCATACAGCAGATGACAACACATGGCTATGAAAACACTTCCCCTTTTGAGTGTTCATTGGAAACAATTCATAGGCCACAAGCAAGCAACGGCAACTTAAGACAAAGTAAATTGAAAGTAACTTACTGAATAGTCATGGAACAATCCTCCACTTATTTCCCCAGGACATACATTACAGGAAAACAAAATTATTGTTAGATGCCTCACACTTTCCTTTTCCTGTGTGTGTGCACAGACAAACTCAATTCCATAGATCTATCAGAATGTCTATGCAGTTGCCTGAATCAAAAAGAACCACATAGATCCGATAGAAGAGCTATGATGCCTTTATAAATAGTCCAGTTTGCTTGCACCTGCTTTTTGCATACTGTTAAGTCCTAGTGTATCATGATGCTTTTTGGATTATACATTTTAGTAAGTTAATCCAAACCAACCCCCAAACTATTCTTAAGTAAAATACAGATGAAATAAGCAACTTGCTGAGATAGCAAAAATGCAGAAATTTTTAAGAAATACAGAGCCTTTGAGACCACTGAACTTCTAGTAGTGTTTATGCAGCCCCCAGCTACAAAGATTTTGAGAAGATTTGCTCACGGTATGCCATTATTTCCGCAAAGGGTTTCTCACAGACTTTGGTGAAAGTTCAAAATACTTGACATTATATATTTATCAGAAAAGTGTTATTTAAATACAAGTGACCTTTCATTAGAGATGATCCAGATTTAGAATGGCTCAAACTTCCGATGGAGTCTTGGCTCAGCCATTATAAATGTCAAGGCTATTTGCAAAATTCAGATTGAGGTTTGAATGTCAATTCAATGTATGCATCTAGTTCAGGGGTTTAGGGGCCTGGCTATCTGCTTCAGAACTATCCCAAATTCTTATTAGTTACTGTATCTTCAAGAGTGAATCATTTCCTGACATATTTACTTTTAAAAGCATTGACTTTCATGCAGAATAAAGGAGGTGGTCTGCAACAAAAAGGGTATCAAAAATGGCAAAGTCAGGTGGAACAGATAAACAGCCATGTCAAACTCATAGCATAGAGAAGCAAAGATGCAGACAGGAGGATCAATTATAAAAAAAAAATTTAACTAAGTGCCACACTGATCAGATTTCAGAAAAAATACATAATATATTTTCACAGAATATGCTGAGTTGGAAGGGACTCACAAGGATCACTGAGTGCAACCCTTAGCTCCACACAGGACCATCCGCAACAATCCCACCATAGGCCTGACAATATCATCCAAATGCTCCTTGAACTCTGTCAGGCTTGGTGCTGTGACCACTGCCCTGGGGAGCCTCTTCCAGTGCCCAGCCACGCTCTGGAGGAAGAACCTGTTTCTAATATCCAACCTAAACCTCCCCTGACACAACTTCAGACCATTCCCTGGGGTCCTGTCACTGGTCACCACAGAGAAGAGATCAGTGCCTGCCCCTCCCCTTCCCCTCACAAGGAAGTTGTAACTGCAGTGAGGTCTCCCCTCAGTTTCCTCTTCTCCAGGCTGAACAGACCAAACGCCCTCAGCCGCTCCTCACACTGCTTCCCCTCAAGGCCCTTCCCCATCTTTGTTACCTGCCTTTGGACACTCTCTAACCAAAACTGCCACAATATTCAAGGTGAGGCCGCTCCAGTGCAGAGCAGAGCAGGACAATCCCCTCCCTTGACCGGCTGGTGATGTTGTTCCTGATGCCTCCCAGGACACAGTTGTCCCTCCTGCCTGCCAGGGCACTGCTGATTCATGTTGAGCTTGTCATCGACCAGGACCACCAGGTCCCTTTCCACAGCACTGCTTTCCAGCATCTCATTCCCCAGTCTGTACACACATCCAGGGTTGTTGCCCCATCCCAGTGCAGAATTGGGCACTTTCCCTTGCTGAACTTCTGATGTTTGGTGATTGCCCACTATTTTGAGCCACCAGAGACAACAAACACTTTTAGCATGCAATTGAATCCCTCATGTCTTAGTGAAAAAAAGTGCACTATACTCACCATCCATGAAAGCTTGAACAGCCTTGTCTACATTGTTATCAAACTGCTGCAACACCAGGACTATCTCATTATTGCTTTTGTTTGGAACAATTGATCGTATTGCATTGATCTGGAAGGAAAAGAAAGAAGACAATAGCATATGGGTTTATCATACTCCTTTAAACAACAAGGTGCCTCTGTGCCAATGCACATCCATATAAATGCCTGTTACACGTGACACACTCAGGAGCATACAGCAATGTGTCTGTACAAAGCAATACCCATCCTGTCCTTACCTGGCCCATGCAAACAATGAAGCAATTTCTTCAGGACACCAAATCATAGAACTGGTAGCCAGTAATCCTGGAAACAAATCCTACCCTCAGCAACAGTGGGAGAACTAGCTTAATTAAGTTGACAGAATTTGGTTTTATGCTTCTTTCCTAAATGTTCTATTTGCTGCCATGGGTCTTGATACATCACCTACACAAACTTAGTGAGTACACAATTAGTACAACAAGGCTATTGCATGGTCTTGCTACATCAAAGTTACGATTGGTGGTTTTTTGATATCTGAAAAACAGTCATATGCATGAAAACAGTCACAGGCTAAACCAGCATCATTTTCAAAAGCTCTAGTGGCTGCTCAATTCGCTGTTCCATATACAAGTGACCAGGAAGCTTATGTAACAAAATCCTGAACAAAGGACATAGGAAGCGAAATGCTTCCTTCAAGAAACTCTGCTGATGGATGAGGTGTTACACCCACAAGTGACTCTGGCACACCGTGCTTAAATTTCCCAGTATTTGTTATTGCTGTACTGTCAGTATCCATTGATACCAGATGAAATTGAACTCACAATGTTTTAAATAAAATATTCCTTGTGGAGTCACACTGATAATTTACTTTCTCATCCCTAAGTAATATAGCAGAAAGTAAATAGCTATATAAAAATTAATTGCTATATTATTTTAATGCTATACAAGCTTTATGAGGTCAGAGCAAAATAAAAATACTTAAACGTAATTCGCAAAACAAAAACCTATGATAGTACTCTGAAAAAAGAAAAAGATAACCACTGCCAAAACCAGTCTAGTTGTTCGAAATTAGGTTTTTGAGCTTCTATATCAAAATGTCCAGCATGTATTTACAATCAGAAACTTGTTATTGCCCTGCAAATGTTTATCTGACACCCTTCTTTGTCATCTTTCTGTGGGAATACATTCTTGATTTAAGTGTACTTTATTTACTGCATCACAATGCCATTATGCTAATTGTGAAGCAGTGGTGGTCTTTTACTGTACCGTGAAAAATAATTGTGAAAAAAATAATACATGAAGATAGAACTGTTTAAGGGAACTAGGCTGGCTTACATGGCAAGAGAATTCACACTTCCTTGCCTTAGCTGCCTGGTTAGATGCTGAAGGACAATCTTATGGAGTCTCCATCAATGGAGATATCAGAAGGTGATCAAGAACACTTAAGTGCTCAGATTTATGACCAAAAAATCTTATTTTGCTGTAGTACGTTCACCCCACTCCTCAACTGCTGTATTTCTGTCCTGTATTCTAATATAAACCATGAATCATTTCAGGCTCTGTTAATGCACAGTGACTGAGGGCTCAGATTTGTGATGCCTGCTGGACTTCAGCACTACAAAAGGTTGATACTCAGCACACAACTTTAGTACATCTACTTAAGATGATTTACTCTACTCCTGTCCATCATCCTGTCACACCTCTCTCTGCAGCTTCACATTTGCCCACAACACATTTCAAGTAGCAAGTCCAGCCTTGGACAGCCCAGGTCAAACACATAATTTAGAGGGCAGTGGAGTTAAAGCACTTGACTACTTCGCAAGGACACTTTCCAAAGGCCTATCTGTCTAATGTTGCCACCCCAACCAAGCAAGGCTTGCCCAGCAGCCAGGTCTCCAGACAACAGCTGGTTGCTTTGGAATATCTACTCAACACAGGCTGAGTATGTTGAAGTTCAGACAGACGAGGTTGTCAAGTGGACTGCTTGAAGCAGAGACTGTCGTTGCCAGAAACTGCGGAGAAAATCCTCTGTCTGCTCAAGTTTCTCTCTTCAGCCGATGTGTATGCATGGGGAGGGAAGTAGTGAGTATAGCTTTCTGCTATGTACTGCAGGCATCCAAGTGAAAACTAACCCAAATCAATAGGATGTGCAGAAAAAGCCCTGGAAAAAGGAGTTAATTAACCTAGTGATTGTGGGTACAGGCACGCTATTTACTGATAAAGCTGCAACAAGTATGAACTGAGTTGGCTCCATAATAATAGAAGTTGGCAAAGACACCCGGGTAGAATAGGCCACAAGCTGCAGTCCATTTTAAGTTCAAGCTGGTACCTCCCAAACTTTTTCACCATGTGGACTATATCTTCATATTCTCACAAAAAACTCCCCTCTTCTTTCACAATCATGTGGATCATCTCGCTGCCTACTCAAAATTGCATAATCTTCTTGTGGTAACTGCTTACAGGAAAAACAGTAAAAGGAAATATCTAGTGTATTCTAACCAACTTTAAATAAAAGCATGGGGATTTCATATGGCTTCTAGGTCCTTCTTTGCTATGAAAGGTCTAGAAGCCTCAAGAAGCATCTGGAAACAACCAAGAGAGGCTAAGACCACAGGATGGATCAGGCAACTCGCCACACAGTGCAGTTTGGAAACTTCTCAAAGACATTAAGAAGAACATCTGTGGGGTGGAGAACACTGACACACACGAACTCGACCAGGCAGACTATGTTTTACACTACAGAATCTACTACTGAAGACTTTCTGTTTGCACTGTGTGGTCTTTGTTAAAAATTTTTTCATTAATAGGAAAATCGGACTTAAAAGTTAATCTGTGCTTCATCCAACTAGTACTATAATTAAATACAAAAAGGTTACGGAAACATTCTAGTTATGGAGATAACCCAAAAAAAAGCAAGATGATGATCTTAGGAAGAATACTCGTCAGTATACAGAAAAGAAATTAGGTACCTGACCAACACCGTGGACACAGTCCTGTTTTAGCTGGACTATAAAAAAATTTGATTTAGGGAATATCAATGTGCTGCAGAGCTCAACAGTTCTACTGCTGACACCTAAGAATATTCTTTGTTGAGGGTTGTACGAAATAAACATTTGTTTATCTTTCTACTTAAAATATAAAAAAATTTTAGATGCTTCCTGAAAAAATTCCTCAGGAAAAGAATATCAGATTGCAGGAAAGCATCCAGGACCTAGAAAATTCCAAATCAGGAGTTGCTTACACTTTTTAAATTTGCTCCCCTCCTGTATGTATGCTATGATACCCAGGATACTTACAAGCTGTTAGTGTTTCTCCTTTCCAGATTTGTGCAGTGACTTATGTGGGTAAAACAGATGAAAACTAAAATACGCAACAATCAGTAGGATACATCAATATAAAGGGGGAAAAAAAAATATATGTATATATATACAAGTTCAGAAACAACAAAAGCTGATATAAACCCAGAATTCCAACAGAGCAGAAATCCCAAAAGGTTTTGTTCTGAAACAAAGTATTTTGTCTTGTAAATTCTTAGGAACAAGATGGCATATTGTTACCATACTTTTCCTGGAATTTCAAAGACAAAGATCTGTGTGCCAGACATCAGATCTAGAACATATGCACTGTTTGACTGATGTTTTAATCCAGAATACACTGGAACTGTTGTACACAGGCAATGAAAAAGCCAGCCAATTCTGGACCTCCAGACATACAGCTACAAGTCTCAAATTGTGACCTGACAGTGTATCTGGAAGGAGGACAAGGCATGTCGAGGGAAACTAGGCCATATGACAGCCTTAGCCTAGAAATGCCAATGTCAAGGTCACCAATATTCCAACTCTTAGTCCTTTTACCTTGATTTCAAATATATGTGTAGATTCCTATGTCTGAAACTCAGCTCTGTCCCCACACGCAAAACATGTCCCATATATTTCTGGACATGAAAACACAAAAGAAAAAGCCAAAGGGAATGGTAGGAAACCTTCCTGACAGCATATGCCAAGCACAAATGCTGTAGGTCATAACAGACATACCACAGATTGTGATGAAGAGAGGCATATCAAAGCTCCAGGAATGCTTGACAGATACAAGATGACAAGGTGGACTTACATTAAAGGGTTGAACGTGAGCTGGATCTAGGCAGCTCAGGTATGCTGGCTCCTCTCTGGTTCACCTGCTAGTTCAGGTGATAAACCAGCCCTTTTGCTAGCACAGCTAAACACCTCACCAACTTACAAGCCTCCAGCTGAGAGAAGTCAACCAATTCCCAATCCAGAAAACTACACAGAGCTCATTTTTGCTACGAGTGTGGTAGGATGATTCCAGGGCAGGAGATAACTCCTAACTTTATCTCTCTAAAGTTACAGTCCTCAAAACATTCATCTTCTCAAGATGTAAGCAACAGATTATGGAACTAGAATAAGCTGATGTGTGACTTCCCATCAACAAACTCCTTTTAAAAAATATTTAGCATCCTAAAGGATGAAAGAAATTACAAGAGCCAAAAAATCTCTTACTACACAATGGTACTGCATTAACAACAGTCTGCAAGAACAAAACTCACAGCAGTCTACTTTATTGGATTTATTTCTGTTTATGTGGGAGAAAACAGTTTTCTCCTACTTTCTGAAACCTGATCATAGGAGAAACAGCATGATCAGACAGACTACAGGGAAGTCAACTATTTTAATGACTTTGTGAATCATCCTGGTTTTATCCAGTGTAGATTCCCAGTGAACTTCTGTCCTCATCTGGATGCTAGATAGCATTCCGGGACATCAAGAGAATTCAGTAACATACCTTCAGAACCACAAATAATTAGTGCTGTTAATGTCAGCATTAGTTGAGAATATGTCACTGACAACAGTTAAATTCCTGGGCTTTCCCTCCTGTAGCCTAACAGGAAAGCACATTACTTTGTTTACTACTGAAAAAACTTGCCCAGAATTTCAGCTTACAAAAGCTACTTTAAAGCAATCACAAAACTAAAATATAAGGCTGTGATCTTGAAAACAACTGTGTGCACTCAAGAACATGAAAGGCAGAACCCAGGTCCATATCCATTTAAACCCACAATCCAGACACATACCTTGCAAGCATGCATTTAATTCCTGTGGACCTAGCTACTCTTCTGGATAGGGCTAAAGTTAGTTCAAATTTTAGAAGACATTCAGCCACTTCTCAAGCACAGACTTAGCTTGAAATGCTTGCTCAAGTCCTGTTAATGCTTGCTGCAATGTGAGCCAGAGTGCATCTCATCAGGACCAGAATTCCACAGTCATGAGGATGTTTTTATCTGTCTCCTACACAAAATGCTGAAGACTGCCCAAAAGTGATACCAAAATTGAAGAAGATTTCAAGTCCCCTCAGATAAGCTGCTTCTACTCCACAATAAAATCCCCAAGGTCTGATCCAATATACTTGAGTATTTTTCTGATGATTACTGTTAAATTATTGACAATCACACTTGGGGCAAATTTTTTACTTGCCTAAAAATTAAAAAAAATAAAAAAATCAGTAACAGGTTACCTCTGAGGAGCTGAGGAGCACAGCACACAAAAAAGGACACTGAATTCTATCCTTTCATGGTATCTTACCTAAAGCCCTCAGAAACACCCATCTCACAAGACTTCCCTGATAAGTGAAGTTCAGAAAGAAACAGAGCCTGCCTGAAAGTTGTGACACCAGATTACCTACTCCACATACAGAACCAAGCTGATATTGCTGTGCATTCCTCTTAAGTCCTTTAGGTTCTCTGTCAAGTTTCAAATGGTTCCCAGGCAACTGTAACAACATGGACTCAATCACTGCCTGTTTGCTGCTCTGCTCCATCTGCTCCCTTTTGGCATCATCTCAAAGAGGATGTTTCTGGTGAATAAGTAACATATCCGGGGTTCAGAGATTTTGTTTATATATTTCTGACATAGTGACAAATTAAACTCCTTTGCTGAAAGCTCACGGCTGTTCTGAAACTCCCGAACACAGCTGCTCTAATCCCCTTGAAGTTACTATTACAGTCATTCAGACAGAAATATTCTTACTTATGGCTGCTTAGGAAAACTAACACAGATCCACCTTCCCTTTGTACTAAACACTGAGATCAACAGATTTTCTCTAAGTTCAAAACTAAATTCATTTAGAAGTATTGTTATCAACAAACACGTCACATTTCCTACTTTATTTTTACTGTATGTCAGTAAATCTTTATGCACACATACACACCATTCAACTATATTACACCTCCAACTGAGGCTGATCCAAATCCTACAAGAGAAGTGAGGAAGGAGGGCTGCCTGAAGAACTCTGCTGGTTTCTATAATCTAGGAATTTAGCATTAGCAGATGTCCTGGCTACGTTAAGCAGGAAAATGTATCTTAAAACCACTTAATGGCACAATTTTTTAAAAGGTTTTGAACTCCTACATAAACATATTTCATGAGTACAATTCGACTTTGTTGCATGAAGAGGCTATTTCTTACATTGGAGATATTTTTCCAAAAGCTTTACTAACTAAGTTCATCCCGACACACCGAACAAATGTTGTTAACATCCCCTTTGAGCAAACTAACAGCTTTGATCGGGTCGTGCCTCTCTTTCCACTACATGATCTGTTTATTACCCTGATACCTTCCAATCATTTATTCTCAATAAGCACAAAAAAAGTTCTACTTGCAGAAGTAAACTGCTTTAGGCAATTGTCATGGATATACAAAATTGTCCCCAAATTTGTAAATTAATCACACAGAAAGCCAGACACTTAGTAGGTTCTTTCAGGTTTCCTGAAAAGTTAAGGTTTAGTAAGAACTGTTCTCCTTGAACGATGTCAGCAGTGTTTATAGACATGAATCTGTGATATTCTTAACCAAGTTAAACGGCTCATCAAGTGACAAAAGTGCATTTAGATCAACTTTACTGGTCTTTGAACAGTCCCATCTACTTCAACACACGGGCAAGAACAGCTGTGAAGGTCAACTTTAAGGAGAAATAGTGGAATCACAGATTGGAAACTACTGCTTTTGTAATGTATGACTTTAAATTTACATACTACTTCCATTCCTTCCCCTGAACCCTACTCTTTCCTTGCATGCTGACTATCGGTTAGAAAAACCACAGCTATGGTGTAACGTAAACAAAACTGTGAAACCTCCAAAACCACATCTGAATAAAATTTCCTTCTTGCAGTCCTATCCATCTGCTCCTCCAGCTCTGACACTTGAAATGACAAAGGAAAAACCAAGCCTTTCAGGAGAACTACAGCAAAACTTCACTCCTAACAGAATCTCAAGAGGACGATTTTCATCTGAATGAGTATTTTGCTAATTCCAGCTGACAGCAGATCTCACTTATTCAAACATGTTTAGACACAAAATAAACTTAAAAAAAAAAAAGATAGACTCAAAAGCAAATCCTGAAGTTTAAACAATTCCCAATATTTTTTGGATCATAACCAAAGTCACATGCCAGAGCTGAATGGCTATTCTGGGGAGTGCCTGATATTCACTCTTCTCTTGTTAAACTAAGAGGGTCTAATTGTTGCAGGAGACAATACATCACTTGTATTACTCATTCCAATTGCTTCTTCTTTGGAAGCCTTGTAATTCAGAATCTCAGCACCTCTTCTGGTGATGTACTAGGTTAATGCTTGAATACCTCCATTGATTTTATGAATTTTGGATTTAAGCCAATGAGTTTGGCTCATTTTATCCTTTAATCCAGTGAACTTTTGTGCATATGATCTGAACTATGTATAACACGCAAGTCTCCAAAAACTCTGATACAAAAAGTAAGTCCTTACTCACACTGTATTTTCAGGCACAGAAATGAGTATAATCAGAGGCAAGAGGGAGAGTGCCATAGTGAAGGAAGACTACAGCAAGGGTCAGGGCAAAGGGAATTATTCTGAGAGAGATCCTGATGGTAAACTTCTCCTTATACTAGTTATGCAGGCATGTAATGACCCTTGTGGCTGCTGAAATGCATAACTTATGTTATTCCAGAAAATCTGTGGGTCATATGCACAAAAATATGGTAATTGAAACAGTCCTGGCTTCCCCACAGCTGCAGGAGCCTCTGCCAACTATGGAAACTTCCATTAGCTTTCCTGACATCACAGGCCAACATTTATATAAATCTCTCAAGGGGAAAAAAAAGAAGATATAAAATAGAATGTTTAACCTATTGACTTTATGAACTATTTCAGCTGAAATGCCAAGAAATGAATTATACAAGTATCTACAGTATCATTCTCTTAAGGCTCAAATTTAGGGGTAGGGCTTTACAGAATCTGTGTGTGAGCGTAATGCCCAAAATGTCTGCCTCGGCCTCACATCACCCTTAAAACAGTGGCAGAGGTTTTATTTTATTGAATAACTAGAAGTGGATGATGGACAGAACACAGGGAAAGGTCACCATTGGAAAAAAAAAAAACCCACAAAAAACCAAACCCCCAGAACCCCCACAAAACAAAAGAACAAACATTATGCTAAAACCTGCATGGGATCTGTACCATGTTTTCATCACAAAGAACATCCAATTTAAGGAGAAACTTTTGTGCTACTTTTGCAGAAACTTACAACAATAAGTATTTGTTAACAGATGTACAGCTCCTTTGGCTCCATGCAAGTCACAGCAAGATCAAAGTCTTGCACACATTATGATTTGCAAGCACTGAGGTAGAAGAAAGGGAAAAGTAGGAAGGAACTGTATTCTATTCTTCTCCTGTATTTGCATTGATGGCAATGGATTTGTGGAGCTTGGCAAAAGTATTATATTCATAAACCTTGGTTTTCTTACCCAGAAATATTGCCCCCCCAAAGGCAGATAAAAGTAAACATTAAACTTGCTGCTTCAGTGATGTGTAGCATGACCATCTTGCTTTGTAAGTTTTTGAAGTGAGAAAGGGAGGCGATTTTGACTCTCTAACAAGGACACTGTAACTAATTATATCTTCTTTTCAAACATGCAAATTAAATCCTTACATTTTAGCAGTCTATGCACAAATCTAATCAAAGCCAACTCAGCAGGACTTCTCTGTTCAACCCTTTCCTCGTATTTCTAGTGCATCACTCAGAGCGTTCTGAAGCTACAGTCACTTCATAGTTACTCAGTCTGTTGCTGACAGGAAGAGGCACAACACTGTAAACCAAACACGAGACACTAAATGGGAGCTCTGAGCCATGGTAATCCCATTTTAAAACAAGACAGACTCGTCCAGGTGAAATGGTACACTGAGTACAACAACTTCTCAGCTGATGTATGTAGAGTGCATGAGGTTCATGGTCTTCAGTCACTAACCTTTTATTTACTAGGTTATTGGTCTGTATTTTCCAGAATAAAACCCAGTGATTTTGCAATGAAACTTTAATTGCTACTAAACTAAGTTTTCACTTTGGCATAGGGATTTAGTAGCACTAAATACTGAAGGAAGATACAGGAATAAAGAGTAAAGGATTTATAACAGAATGTATTGATCCAATTATTTTCCTGCCTTAAAATGCATGTGCTCATAAACACTCCAGCAGATATCACACTTGGAATAGTGGAGACTTAGTGTGGGTTAAAGTCCTGTTGCAGTTCCTCATTCTTAAATTCGCAAAAGACAAACACATGATTTGTAAAATCCTGCACTTGTAAAACTGACAGATATAAAAATTTCAAGCTATACAGTAAATATGCAGAACTTCAATTGATTTTCTGAGTTGTTTTTTTAGAGTTACTGTAGTTTACCTTTGATCACCGTGGCACTAGGGGAAAGGATTTAATGACATTACTTTCTACTGCAAAATCCATCATGCTCCTCAATATTTAAACCCTGTGCTGTTATTAAGGACTAAGGAGAATATTCATCACCAAAATACAGATTCACGTTGACATGCAAATCCTCAAGCACAATGAGCGATTGAGATGTTAAAAACAAATATGAGGTAAAACTATTCAAAAAGCAGGTACCTGGGCAGTGCAACAGGTAAGGAACTGTTTCCCACAAGGGAAGAAGTTCTACATCCTTTTAAAAGCACAAAAAGTGAGTCAGCAGTGAAAGACTGACACAACAGTCTGAACAGGAACTCATTCCCACCTGAATTACTTAGTATAAATCATCACTTGTTATGCCTTTTCCTCAGCAGCTTCATGCAGGGATTGGTGGGCAGGTAACAGCCTGTGACCATTCTTCCAGGAAAAAACATTAGCAAACTGCAACTTGAGGAAACCTAGCTTCAGAATCAACAGTTGTCATGGTTCATCAAGTCTGTATAAACCAAATGCAACATCTAAACCATTAACTACCAGTCACAATCAGTTCTAAGAAATACGCTGTCTGACGGAAAAGTTCATTATCCACGAACTCAGAAGCAAAAGAGCAACTTAAGTAAAATTTGACCATCGACCTCTTGTTCAAGGTTATTTCTTTTCTCTGTCATGCTGTGGTGTTTTGTTACATCTTAGTTGTCTACCACTTCTTGGGACTTTGTTGAATCAGAAAGCCACATTTACAGTATCTTTCATACATTCCTCAATCCAAACGACTTTTTTTTTTTTTCTGAATAATTTTTTATGTCGGCTCAAGAAAAGAGTTAATCCAAGGAATCATTCACAATTTTTTTATTCTTTTCCTTTCCATTGACAGCTTCAGAGAGAAGAGAATATGTCATGTACCTGCTGCCCTGCAGAACATGTAATGTGCCACAGGCAGGTCTCATGTTACAGTGGAAGATGACTAAATTTCTCAGTTTAACATTGCCCTCACTGTTCAGCATTTCCTTGATATCTAATCAGTCTTGATCCTTTCTCCTTATGCACCTTTCATGAACTGAACAGGTCTAATCAACTTTTCACTGGTATCTGGACAAACTTGGTCTCCCCGACTGAACTGGATTCTGGTCTCTAACATTTGTCACACTGCCTTAAAATCTGTATCAATAGCCGAATTTGGCTTAAAAAAGGTATAAAGCGTGGAACCCATTAGTCTTTTCTGAACTCTCTAATGCAAAGGTCCCTCTCTCTTCCCAAACATGAAATAGAACAAAACCTGATTTTATAAAAGACGATTCAGGTGAAATCTCAAAATCTTCTTTTAAAATATAACCCTGTTATGTTATACTCCTACAGTCTCACCACTTTTCCCTCTCTCTCTCTCTCTCTCTGCGTTTTTCCTATTGTTGGTCAGATGTCCTGGTTTCCTATTTATTTTGGTGGGGAGTATCTATAGGTTAGATTGTCACTTCACAATCTGTCTGCTGGGAGTCACAGAAGATCTCTGACCTACCTCATATTAGTATCCTAATTAGCTTTAGGTCCTCTACTGCCTCTGAAAGGATGATGAGCACTAGCCAAGGATAGGGAGAAGACTCACTCAAGCACAGAGAATGCAGTTAAAAGCAGACATACTTTCATAGGAAAAAGTAATCTACTCTTTTTGGGCCTTTAATTTTAGGAATTGCCTTTAAGCAGTACAGGTATAACATTTTTGGTCAGAAAAATTATTTTCTGAAGGGCATGTTTCAAAATACAATGGTTGTATTTTGTACAGCAGCAATCATCACAAAATGCTATTCTCCACAGCATCAGTGTACACAGGAATCACAAAGGAATAAGAGAAGTCTAGCTGACAAAACACTGTCTGTAAAAAAGCAAAAATGTTTCTCCTCAAGCAAGATTCATATACTAATCCTATCAATACCTGTCTGTGTACTTAACTTTATGCACAGAGTCAATGCATATTAAAGTTTAGTATGTGAACAGAGTTGGAAGGAGGAGAAGTAAAATATGTATGCAAATATCATTTTGGTTTGCATTGTACTGTTACTTGAACCTACCTTTTCCTTGATATTTACAGGAGAATTGATTTCTGCCATCTCTCTTCAGGTGAGAATACTGTCTGTGAAACGAGAGAAAAACACAGAGATTCATTTAGAGGTTTCAGCCCCAACATGTCAAAGCTACACCTATAAAGTCTAATTGCACATGCTTACCTATAAGCACTAGAGAAACATGAGAACACTTAATGCCCTGCACAGTAGTGCTCAATCTTGCTGAAAAGCAAAGCTAGTCCAGATTTCATACTTTCCCAAATTAGTTTTGCAAACACATTTTAAAAATGCCTCACAGTTCTGAATCTGGATAGAAGGCATATTGTGCTTCTCCCAGTCATGTCTCTTGGACCTGATTCATTATTACTTGATAACTCTGAGGTTTTAAAGAGGAGGAATACCCTGGATAAACTCAACAGCTTCTGTTTTCCTATTCACCAGCATCGTCAATTTTTGCCAGAAAATTTGTCAACCGATCCAGTCTTAAAAAGCAGCTAAATGTGCCAGGAGGTTGGGCTGACAAGTGCTGCATGGCTGTTCGTTGGCTGGAGTTTTTTTTCCAAAACTAATTCAGAGGATTTAGTCACACAGCTTCTACTGAAACTAACAGGGTCTGTAGAGTTAAATCTCGTAAGTCTGCTCTGAAAACTTGGGCACATGAATGGAATTTGCATGTGATTAAGAAACACTGCAATATACTTTCTATTTCCAGTTATGTGGTTGAGTGAGTGAGAGATGCTCTTCCACACGGTGAAAAGGTAACACAGGGAAAGGAGTCCAGTTGTCTAATCCTGCTTTCATCAAAACCAAGTGCCTTAAACTTCTGTAAGGAACAGGCTTCAATCTTCACATTTTAAAAATAAGTCACACAAAGAATTACAGCAAAGACTAAGTCAAATAGAATAAAAGTTTGGTTTGGTCACCACTATTACAGTACACTGATAAAAAAGTACAGATGTACATATATGTGAATGAACTCTTAGTCCATTCCAAGTTTTTACGTGGAAATGCCTCCTTCTTTTCCCCATTTGAGCATTTGCTATGTGGACTGATACATACCTTCCAAAAATTCTTCTAAATCTCTTTTAATGCACTTAAACAATCCTCCCTTAATTCCTTCTTTGAAACACAAAACTTCAGTGGAGTTCAAACTCCAGAAATTAAGCACTTCTCTTACAGTATCCATTGACAGCATTTAAATCTTGTAATTTATTTCTGTATGCATCCATGTTCTAACTATACAGACGAGATTCAAGGAAATATATTTTCAAAAATTTTCGAAAACAGGTTGTTCCTGTGATAAACGGGGAGGAGATAATAGGAAGAAGAAAAAGAAATTAATTTGAGTTTTTGTCTGATGAACAGCAGACACTAAACTACAGAATCCCTCAAAAAATAAGGTGCCAAAAGAAAAAAGTTACTATTTCCATTCCCAGCTACTAAAAAAACATGCTTGAAATGAGTAAGGTCGCTCGTGCCATCTCCATTTTACTATATCATGAACAGATACTGTATTAGAACTCAAATAACTTTTACCTGTCTTTAGTCAGAGGCCCAAACACTTTGCCAAGACACTGAGCTGGAGACTCACTATGTTTGATACGACTTCTTCCTGGCAACTGAGCCACTGTGCCGCTCTGAATGCCTTCCAGCCTGCTGGTACCTCAGACCAGGAGGTTCCCCTCCCTGCCCCTCTTTACATCAAGAATGAAACAGCTCAAATTAGCTTTTTTGTCAAACCCACCCAAAGGCTAAAAGCAAAGTTTAAAATGTCTGGACAGAGCAGGGAGGAAGATCACAGGAATATAAGACTGGGACAATTCCATTTCCAATATTTAGTGAGTTCCAACACTAAAGGAAGGTGTTAAGAAATGACTGTAGCCTGTAGCCCCTATATAACATTTTTTTAATGTACTTCTTGTCTTTTGCTGTCAGCTATTCCTCATGCCAAATGGACAAAGAACATGAGATATAGCTAATCAAATTTCCCATCCAGACTGGAAAGGTCGGCTCTGAAATTGCTCTGTAAATCTTCATCTCCCTTACTGTTGTTCATAAAAGCATGCCTTCTACCTAAGGACATCAAACCCATGCTGGACTAGTCCTATTCTCTGCTTAACAGATAACTGTATGTTAAGGAACAGTTAAGAAATTCAATTAGTTTGCCCTTGTAGTTAGTACTGAGCAGCTTTTGTAATGTTAGAGATGGAAGCCTACCCTCTCCCATACCAATTCAAATACACTTATCTGATCCAGCACCTTATAACAACATTAAAAGAAGACCAGTAAAAACACACAACACAGAAACAAGTTCAATAAGAATTATGGCTAACAAAAAACCTCTAGCCTTAGAAGTCCATTAATCTATAAAAAACAATAAATAATGGGAAAAGATCTTGGTCCCTTTAAATCCTCAGAGTCTACTTTTTCAGCATATATTTTACCAATTTTGTACCAAAACTGTATATTTTAAAACTGTATCTTGTACAAAGCAAATTAATCAAAATAATGATATTTTGTGAAAGCCCCACACCTCTTAATTTATGTTTCTTCAGAGATACCAGCTAAATAATTCTTCAAATGTAAAATCATTTTGCTGATTAAACCCTAATACAGCATTTAGCCCATTTTGCTCTTTGTAGCAATGCTCTGACTCAGTTTAAAACCAGACATAAAAACTTCATTCAACACCTTGCCAGATTTGACTTGCCATTTCTTTACTGTACACTGCAGGTGTTACTGTGATTATAGCCTTCCACCAATAAATGTGGTGCTGATTCAGCTAGTTTGCAACTTCAAGCTGTTTCAAGAAGACCTGGCATGCCACACATAACATGCCCTCAGTTTCTTTCTTCCTTTCTTTCTCTCTTTTTTCTTTTCCTCTTAAGATAAAGAACAAAAAGACTTATTCCTCTACACTTCACACTCTTCATTAATATGCATATTACAGCTGTCAAAATGAAGATGCTAAAACTGAGTTGGAGCTATTTTTCATTCACCTTCTCCAAGGACAGATAATTGAAATAACATGCATAAAACACTTGCTCGTTTATATAACTCAGTCCAGCACTGCTTGTTACATAAAATACAGATGATACATTAAAAGGAAAATGTCAGTGCAGCACTAATTTTTAAAAACATCCTTTATGGCTATACTTAATAGTCAATAAACTTAATTTTCTCATTGTAGCATAAACTGATTTATTGACTTAACTAGTATTTTTCCTTTGATGGTATTTTAATCTCTGTATTGAACAATTACTTCATTTCTAATCCTGTGACAAAAGATTGTAGCACATCAATAATTTTACAAACAAAATAGTCCCACTGAAGTTTACAAGCTTTATCTCCAGGCTAGGATCTAAATTTGAGTTGCTACATTCTCATCCTGAACTCGTCAGAGAAGCTTCTTTCTGTCTGAATTGTGGAACATCAAAATACAGCCCTCAACTGAGCCCTAAAGGCAAGGGACAACAGTACTTTGCGTGTCACCAACAGCATGCACACAAAGGAATGTTTGGAAAAAGATCTTTGACACAATATTTTCTGCAGTGGCCAAGATTAAGCTAACACCAGCACTAATTTAAATGCACAAAACATACTGTATATATGAGAGGTTCTCAGCTTGAATGTCAGCTTTCTTGCTTGTATTTGTGCTCCTGAAATGTCACTGCATATCATGCCAATAGGACTTCCAAGAAAAAGGAATAAAAAAAAAAAACCAACAAAACCAAAAACCCAACCAAACTACAAAAGCCCTTACATAAATGGGTCATTAATTTCTGATACAAATTTCCAAATGCATTACCTGGAACAGGAGATCACTCTCACGTTTCTTGTTACATCCTGACCTCACATACTGACAAAAGGGTGTTTTTTCTATATCTAATACACACATCCAAAGGAGACATTTTACTTGCCTTGTAAAATGAAGCATTTCAGTAGCATTCAAAGAAACGCTGCAGAGAAGACTGGATTAGTTTTGGCAGTGTTTTACTTCTCCCCCCTACCAAATGAAGCAATTCATATTACTCCATGTAGGTTTAAGCTAACACAAACCTGAACCAGGGCATCCAAGGTGCTGGCACATGCTCTGTCCTGCTGACCTTAACTGCGAGCAGCAACATCCAGCAGGGCAGACAGACAGAAACAGCCTTTAACCACTGCAGAAAAATATGCTAGAGTTCACCTGCCACAGCCTTCATTATATGGCTGCTTGCCCAGCCTTTACAGAAGTTTCCTTTCTGTCTCCAAGCAGCTCTAAAAATCCCTCTGCTTCTGTACTCAAGTTCCAGAGAATGCCTGCCACCTTCCTAATAGTACCACCTTTGGAGGTTTTTGGCCCACAGACACCTTCCAGCTACACAGGTCTTCAGGTAAAGTTGACAAACACCCAGTTTATACAGCATTTTGCATGGGTGGGATTGCCTGCATCTAAAGAAGCAAAGAATCACAAGAACAACTCCGAGTCCTACTCCTACTGCAAAACCAGGCACATTTAAATTTCAGACTTCAAAACTGTATCAGAGAGAAGAAATATGCTCCCCTTCTAACAAACTAACAAATCTCCTTGCAAATACACAGAGGGGGAAAGGAGTTTATGAAAGCATAAAGATTGCCAGAAAGATACGATTTGTGAAAATATCCTGTCAGTAAGTTCTATCAGAGTGGAGACTGTGTGTGACACCCGTTCCACCATTTCTGACATCTGAAGATGCAACTTTGGCAATGAGGAACAGAAAATTCCCCATGAAACAGCACACAATAGTCTGGTGTTGGAAAGATTTCCCAGCTGTGGGTTTATGGATGAATAGTTTCCTACACCCCAAAAAATGACATAGTTCCTCATCTGCCCACTTCAACTGCTTCCTTTTATAAGGTAGTCCCAACCCAGCACAGTAAGAATCCCATGTCTAACTGACAGCAACCTTGCCAGTGCTTCTCTAACCCCAGCCACCGAGTAAGCTTTCTCTGCTAACAGAGCAACTATAGTTTACAACTTTGCCACTCAAATTTGTTCATGAAGTAGAACAGTGCTAGAATGTGGATTTGAATAAATTATCTTTAATTAAAAATGAAATGAAAAAATTAATTTCCAAATAGTTCAGTCAAAATCCTCCAGCTCCAAGAAGCTAGCATGCAAGGTATGAGAGGAACAAAGCAACCACAATTTTAGAGCCACCTTCAAAAAATAGGATGGAAACGCTAAGTACCTGTGCTAGTTTTGGTTGGGATGAAGTTAATTGTCTTCACAGTAGCCAGTATGAGGCTGTGTTTTGGATTTGTGCTAAAAACAGCGCTAATAACACGGGGATGTTTAGTTACTGCTGAGCAGGGTTTACACTGAGTCAAGGCCTTTTCTGCCTTTCACCCCACCCCACCAGCGAGGAGGCTGAGGGGCACAAGAAACTGGGAGGGGACACAGCCAGGACAGCTGACCAAAGGGATATTCCATACTATATGATGTCATGCTCAGCATACAAAGCTCTCCCCCATTCCACCAGGGAGTGAAATAGCAGCTGTGGGGTGCTTAGTCGCTGGCTGGGATTAAACCATGACAGTATCTAATGAGATCGTAGCAGCCTGCGTTATGCTTTCATCTTCTCCGCTCCTACTTTCTCTACAGAATTACATCTCATTTTGAAATGGGATTCCTATCTATCCATATATATTAGATTACACTGTCTGGCCTGCAGACCTCCCTGTGCTCCAGGTAAAGGCAAAACCATCAGAATCAGAGACACATGGCCTCCATTTCACATTTCACTTTGACTTTCATTATAAAGAGGTGCTACTAGAGAACTGCAGATGAAGGCTGGGATGCAATTTTAAGCTAATATTGTTGTATCAGAAAGACTGACAAAACTGCAAGATTCAAAAATTCAAGTATTTCAGAAAGGAATTATTTTTGTTTTCACACTGATTTTATTTAAATAGCAGAAGAAAAATTTACATTAGGTCAAAGGCCAAAAGGGCAAACATTAGCATGCATATGATTATGAGTTACAATAATTAATGTCCTCACTTGTGCACAAAACCCTGCCATTGGTTGCAAAACTACAGAAACAGCACGATTTAGACACTTGTCTTCACTATCTTGAGATTAGCAATGGGTATGATCTCCTATTTGCTGTAGTCTAGTGTCTAGGGATGAATATAATAATTAAAAAATAAATGCATAAACATAACCAGACTCAGGAGCATCTAGGCTATAATAACAAGTGTCCTCCCAGCTGTCCTTTTAGCCTTCTGTGTCATTAGATATGAACACATTTAGTAAAAACAACGTAAAGTGTAGCTGGTATTTTCCCAGTATTGTTCTCTGCCTTTCTAAAGATTGTATGGAGAAATTTTGTATCCACACCATCATTTTCTATTTCCTGCTTTTCAGAAGTTCGAGTATTAGCCCCTTCAGGCTAGTTAAGTGCCCGAGTGTAAGTTTCATGGTATCTGAGGCCTTTAGAATCCTTTTCTTCAAATGCCTGCATAAACATATGTACGTGAGTGCACACACATTCCAGAATATTCCCCCTTTGCAGGGCCCAGTTCAACTACTGCCCCTGGTCACGCTTGTCTCAACCACAGAATGCAGCTGTTGTCTCTGCATTCTCCCTTCTGCTCACCTAATGCAGCCAGACTCCCTAATGGTCACCACACTCCGCCTGAAACCTACGGGCTGCAGAGCCAGAAACGTGATGCAGGAAATAAAACGTCTCACTGATTCCACATGTAGGTCTGGATTCCTACAGAAAAGAGGCATATGGTCCCCCATTGTTTATCACCTCCTCCTTGAGGATTTCTGAAATGACAGACACTACAATCTGAGAAAGAAGTGAGTTCTCGCAGAATCACAGAACATGCTGAGTTGGAAGGGACCCACAAGGATCATTGAATCCAACCCTTAGCTCCGCACAGGACCATCCCTAACAATCCCACCATGGGCCTGAGAGTATCATCCAAACACTTCTTAAATGCTGTCAGCCTTGGTGTTTTCACCACTGCCCTGGGGAGCCTGTTCCAGTGCCCACTCTGGGTGAAAAATCTTTTTCTAATATCCAACCTAAATCTCGTTTGACAAAACTTTAGACCATTCCCTGGGGTCCTGTCACTGGTCACCACAGAGAAGGGATCAGTGCCTGCCCCTCCTCTTCCTCTCATGAGGAAGTTGTAACTGCAATGAGGTCTCCCCTCAGTCTCCTCCAGGCTGCACAGACCAAATGCCCTCAGCCTCTCCTCATACGGCTTCCCCTCAAGGCCCTTCACCATCTTCACTGCCCTCCTTTGGACGCTCCTAACAGCTTAATATCTTTCTTATATCATGGTGCCCAAAACTGCCACAATATTCAAGGTGTTGCAGCCTCCACTGTAAGAGAGTCCTGCAGAGGAATATTCTAGCCCTCATCAAGATCAAGTTGAGAGAAGGTCAGAAGAAAGGTACTTGGACTGGCATCTTCCTCAAACTCCATTAATATTTAATCCAAACAGTTTACAGGTATTCAGTAATAAAACTATCTTTTGACAGACTATCAGACAAGATTTTGGGTGTATTTCCTGTAACTGGTCCACAGACAACACACCCTTGTTACAAAAGCAAGGCTGCTTGCAAATTCTCTTGCTGTACAGTCTTTGAATGCTGGGCCTGTCCTAAGCTAAGCTCTTCTTTAACACAGGTTTCAGTGTGGCTTCCCCAAAGATTGGTGTCACTGCACTAGCTGATGTTCATTCAAGGCAAGTGACTGACACCCTGTAACAGTTACCACCGGAGTTACCATCCCAGAGACCTCTGAGTATAACACCCTGGTAACTTTGTAGAATATACCTTGGGCTGAGAAGGATCCAAAAGGGTAGTTTATATTTAGGTCATTAACTTCATCCTGCTTCTGAGCAAAGGAGGTCAATTTTAAAAACCCATACAAATGTATAAAGAAAGGCCAGCTCTGCATTATTTACAGCAAATTAATGGAATGAAGAATCAGGCTACAGAAGGGGACGTGGGAGTCCTGTGTAGAGCAACGTATCTATGTTGCACAGACAGGTACCAGTATAAAGTAGACGTTCTGTAAGTGCTGATATATAGAGATATGTATATAGACACATATACATACCAAAAAATGCTATTTCCACTAAGGTTTTTTTGTTTAGTTAACTTGGAGTGTTCCAAGTTCTAGTCCAGTAGCAGTGGGTGGAAACAATAAATATAATAAAATGCTTTATGAAATAATCATATTTTAAGTAAAATAAATACAAAAATAAAATAAGTACCATTATTTTTAAAGCTACACAGCATTCTAAACACTGAAAAACATCCCCAAACCACACATGATAGTACATCTCTTAAACAAAACCTAGGAATTCAGATTCAAAAAATGCCAAATTTCTGGAAGGGAGTCTCGTTGCAAAGTAGCAGGTTTTTCCATGAAAGGGTATTTACAGGATAGAAAAGCTATTTCCTGGTGAACATTCAAGTGACTTAAGCACAACCTCTGAAAATTCCTCCCATCCTCTTTATCTTACTGATTAGTAGCCAAACATTTATTTTCAAGCCAGAGCTTTTCTGAAGTTGCACAACCTGCCATGTGAAGCAAAGTGCCAGTAATTTGAAGTCAACAGTTTCCCACCTAAATGGTTGTACATAGTACCATGTGTTTGAACTCCCTATCCATTGGGTTTTGTCACCTGAACAACTATCAGATATATTGCTGAAAGGATAAGAGTGGTCAAATGCACAATTAGTTCTAAACTGAGGTGACAGCACTTCCCAGTGCTCTTCTTTTTGACCTGTACAATTTATCCCACCCTTTTATCTACGAAGGGAACACTCAATGGCACTGACTCCACACCACATTAAGAAGCTATACTAAACTACAAAAATACTAAAAAGCTGAAATAGGATAAGGCACAAAGTCTCCCAATTATTTTTAATTTCAGAGTAGGAAATTATCAATTCATTTAAATCAGAACTTCTGAAAGAATGAAGAGTCCTGTCCTATAAATGCTTATTTAAAGAAAATGAAACAGTTCAAATGGCAGAGACCAAAAATATTATCCCAGCAGCCTAGTGACAAGGAAATGTCCCCAGCCTACAGATACTGAAGGTCTAGTGCCTGTTCCAAACCTGTCTTCTGCTACATTAGAAGTGTACTTTAACCCTGGGCCATTCTTGTGTTCATCTTCTAGAACCAGTTAAGAGCCAGCAAAGGCATTTCCTCACTCTAAAGTTCCAAAGGCAAGAAACCCAGCATCATTCCATCACTACTACAACTGCCAGTGGCTGCTCAGGATAAAGTAGCCACTTTTTTGGCTCCCGATATTCTCCACTGTGGGAACTGCACCCAGGGGCTCTATACCCTCTCCAGTCTGCAAGGGAATCTCTGCTGAGAGACTAGAGCCTATGTTCTGCTGGCTGGCATCCTAGAGGATCATCTGCAGAGCATCACTGTGATTCAGCATAAACTAAATTCCCAGTTTTACTACATATATTACACTGGTAGAGCAGAGCCCAATTCACAATAAATGGATTCAGCTACATGGTCAGTAAAACGATCCTCTCTGATAGGCAGGAAGGAGGGATGGGGGATCTGGAAAAAAAATTCAGACTGAGTAAACTCACTTTCCATAGTAAGACTTGCCAAAATAAACATTAGTGTCTTGCTCTTCCTGAAGTGCCTGAAGGAATCTTGCCAAGCATACTGATAAAGAGCAGTGAAATAGTAAAAAAAAAAAATCTACTCAAATTCTATATTTGCATGACCCTCCTGCAACACAAAACAAAAAAAAGGTTAACTTTCAGTTTTTACAAATGAGGTATTATCTTCCAAGTCCTTCTTGCCAGGGACTTGAGCTATTAAGTCATCTACACTGGCTCCTATTTCAGCTCAGAGTGGCATGCCAGGAGACAGCGCCGGTTCATTTGCTTCTGCGGTTGCCCAAATGTGGACTGCTGGAAGAGTATGGCATGGGAATGCTAACAGTGAAGGATATAAAGTGGTAGCACACCTCACCTCAATCACAGGGGTTTCTCTAAACAGTAAGAACAGAAGGACCAAAGTGAATGTCAGGAAGTGTTCAAATTCACCTTTGTTTTTGGTGTTAAGAAATAAAATTATCACAAGGAATAAAACTTCTACCAGCAGGCTGGTGCAGACAGAAAAGGATCAGTCATCAGAGCTGCCTGGCCAAGCACCCAGGGAAGCACAGCACTCATGAGTTGGCAAGTTTATGGTGAGGTTGAGAAAAGGAAGAACTTTAACAGAGCTCTAAAAGAACTCCCTGAAGTAAAGAGCTTCTGATGAGAGCTGATAAAGCCAAGTACTCAACTGGAGGCAAGACAGACCTGAAGAGGCCTTAATGCAGCAAGGCCTCAGGTGAGTAACATATATTCAAAGCAGACTTTATGAGTCAGTGAGGCTGTGCATATGCTTGAAAGTAAATATCTGACTTACATGTGCCACAGCAGTCTGAACCTTCCAAAGCCAAACACTGAAACTAAATGCAGCCTTTCATTTTCTAAAACCGAGTCACCCATATAAGTCCTTTGAAGAAGATGCAAATTTTTCCTTGAACAGTATTTTAAATTATTACATTTACATATATGTACACACACAAAATGTATGTACATAAAAGCTCTAAAAATGTTTACAAGTTCCTTTAGTAAAATGGCCTGATCTATACCCACGATGAACACACAGGCCCAGCAGTATTCCCATGTTAACAGTATCTGTAGAGTCAGACACTACATTAGAAGCACTACCAATGACATTTGGGTATTCCCAGATTTACAACAAATGCTACTCCTTCCTCTCCTCCCCCACCTTCCTACTGCCAAAGAAAACATCCATTTTCTATGTTATCAAAAGGTATTCCTGGAAACAACAACAAAAGCATATAAATAAGTTAAACTATAATTACTTATTGTTCATACAGTCCTTCAACCTAATTACTATTACACATTAAATATGTGGCTATTATACCATTTACCGGACTTTGAACTGTACTTTTTAGAGAAAAAAAACACGAAAGAAAACAAATTATTCTTTTCAGCTGAAACGCACACCACCCCATGTAATCAAAATTGTAAAAGCACAGTCAATCAATGCAGACTGTGTACTGCCAAAATGTGCAAAGGCACCTTAACCAGTCTTCCCTCTCATATCCACCCCAATACTCAGAAGACAATGCCAGAGAACTTTTCTGCTTCTGAAGGTCAGTAGCATATGAAGTGCTGCCTGACATGCATGAACCAAAGTTCCTGTTTAGCCAGGTGTATAACGGTTTTTTTACAAAAAAAAAAAAAATTACAGATTTCTTAACTTGGCAAAAGCAATCCTGGTAAAGCTGTTTGACTAGCTAGGACATGTGGACCAGCAAATGGAGTAATTTTATCCAGAGAATAAAAAGAAGGTATTTTGTTTATTTGATGAGGAACATTTTAAAGAAAATAAAAGTATGTGTTATTTTTGAGGTACTTTTCTCAAAGACAGCTAAACTCAGTTACACTGTACAGCACAGATATGTACTCTAGAGCACTTTTCAGCTCATCTGTTTGTGCCCACTCCCTGGAAGTGATCTTTGGTACGCCAGAGTCCATGAATTGATAAAATCTGTAGCATGTTAGACAGACTATTACTTTGCATCCATGCAGAATTTCTGCAGATGAATATTTAACACAGCTTTGGAGGATAATGTAAATATACTATTTGCTCCACAAAATCTAGTGTTCAAAAGCATCAAATTAAGCCCTCATTTGCAGTTACCACAAGGCCTTACCAGCTGAAACTCTCATTGCGCTAAAAGGATGCCAAGTCCATTTACCTTGGGCAAACATGGATACCAGCACATTTTAGATGCTGTACAGGGCTTGTGTGGCAATGTTTTGGTAGTGGAGGGGTGGCCACTGGTGTGGTTGCTGAGAGAAGCTGCCAGAAGCTTCCCTCATGTCTGGTAGAGTCAATGCCAATTGGCTTCAAGATGGACCCACCTCTGGCCAAGGGTGATCCCGTCAGCAACCATGGTAGTGCCTCTGGGATAACACAGTTAAGAAGAGGGCAAAAAAAGAGCTGTGCAGGAGCAATTGCAACCAGAGAGAGGGAGTGAGAATATGTGAGACAGACAACTCTGCAGACATCAAGGTCAGTGGAAAAGGAGGGGGAGGAGGTGTTCTAGGCACCGGAGCAGACATCCCCCTGCAGCCTGTGGTGAATACCATGGTGAAGCAGCTGTGCCCCTGCAGCCTACAGATGTCCACAGGGGAGCAGAGATCTACCTGCAGCCTGTGATGGACCCCACATAGGAGCAGGTGGGTCCCAAAGAAGGCTGTGTCCCTGTGGGAAGCCCATGCTGGAACGAGCTCCTGGCAGGGACCTGCTGACCCTTGGAGAGAAGAGCCCATGCTGGAGCAGTTCCTGAAAGGACTTGTGACACTGTGGGGGAACCACGCTGGAGCAGCCTGTTCCTGAAGGACTGCACCCTCTGTAAAGGGACCCATGCTGAAGAACTGCAGCCCATGGGATGGCCCCATGTTGGAGAATTTCACAGAGGGCCGTGTCCCATGGCAGGGACCACACACTCTTCCCCTGCTCCAGTGTGGGGAGTCCTTCCCCTGAGGAGGAAGGAACGGCAGAGACAACACGTGATGGACTGACCGTGACCCTCGTTCCCCATCCACCAGCACCGCTCTGGGGGAGGAGTTAGAGAACTTGGGAGTAAAGTTAAGCCTGGGAAGAAGGGAGGGCTGGGGGTAAGGCTTTTAAAATTTAGGTTTTATTTCTCATTATCTTACTGTTATTGACTGGTAATAAATTAAGCTAATTTCTCCAAGTCTAGTCTGTTTTGCCTGTGATGGTAATGGCAGAGTGATCTGTCCCTGAGCCTTTTGTTATGTCTTCTCCCCCCTATCAGAGATGGGAGGGATAGAGCAGCTTAGGTGGGCACTAGGCACCCAGTCAGGGTCAAGAGACCACAAGCACACAGAAAAGCACATTTTGTACGTGAACTTCAAATTGCCCCTTCAAAACTGCTAAATCTCTCTTCTCATTGCTGTTAATGAGGAACACTACAACAGCACTTACAAGCTCTCATATATTGCACGTAGGCACTATCAAAGAAATGTGCTGGTTAACAGAGTTACCACACTGAGCAAGTCAAATTCTCAGCAAGTCAAACTCCCAGTACCTCAACTTGCTCTAACCATTCTGTAAGCAGCAAGAACTGGCAGACAATAAGCTGAGCTGGCTAGGAGTTTTCCAGTCAAACAGGAGGTTTGTTGGGGTGGGTGAAGCCACTGCAGCATAGCTGAAACATTTCTCAAACATCTGCTGAACAAGGCTTCCCCAAAAAGCTAATTGAATTCCCTATTAGCTAGTTATCTTTTCCCAGAGAGCCCAAATCACAGCAAAACTTGGGATAAGCGAAGTTCAGTTTAACAAAGCAGGAAGTTACTGTGGCTTGTGCAAACACAGAAGTGCTGACCTCAGCGTTTACCCAGTAAAGCCCTGTATCAGTCATGTCTTTCCTTCACTCTTCTAGAGCCTTCCCAAGTAAAGGCAAAGGTGATTCCTGAACACCCAGGTTTTTTTCCTAAGTGTCTGACTGCATTTTCATGACGCCATGCATGAAGTTATCATCTTCATTCATAATGAGCAGTTCTGGCAGTCACTTGTACAGATTTCTTACCCTAGACAAAAGCACAGTCAGAGCTGCCACAAATTCATATCTCCAATTTAGCCATACACCAAAACAAGCAGGGCTGGCTCTGCAGGCAGCAGATGTGAGCTGTGACTGGATTTTGTGGCTAACAGAGCTCTATCACTGGCACCCAGAGAACCAAAGATTTTGGCTGAAGATCCTTGTAGTTGCTCAGTATTTGGACTCTCCAACAATGAAAAAAGGAAAAAAAAAAAAAAAGAGACCCATGTATGAGAAGCCAGGATGAGATTCAGGTCCACTGGCTGCCTTCCTTAAATATGCAGAGTTCCCAATAATATTGACACAGGTAGAGTTGTTCCAAGACCTGAATTTTATCCCTCGCTACTTTTCCAGGGGTTCTGCTCATTAACTGCAATCAGATAGTCTAGCCACCTTGCTCACAATCAGAGCACAGCAAACAGGGAAATGCTTTAGCTGTTTTTAAACTGCCTGAACTGTGCACTTGGAGGAAAAATACAAGAACTCTTTCACCACTTTCTCCCCACACACACCCTGCTTTTAGATAGAGCACAAATTATTGCCTTGATCCTCCATTCTAGCAGAATACACACTCCATCCTACTGCCCTCAGAGAAGGCATTTGTTCCTTTGCTGCTGAGGACAAAGATATCCACAATTCTTCCAAACTACTCCGAGTGCATGCTCCATAAAGAGAATAAAAAAATGGAAGTTATCACTGGCAAAGAAAAACTACTAATCATGAACCTTAACAGCATGAATGATTTCAGAACATACTGGAAGGGAGCAATTTGTTTCTGCCTTCACCGGTTGCCTGCCTTTTCATGAATATGTTCAGTCCTCCCCATCACTATAGAAAAGTTTCATTCAAATCAGTGCTTCAGTGTTAAAAAGTCATGAGAAATTGCATAACACCTTATATGAAGGTGCTGAAGTCTCAGTTTCACTGTGCCTACTGCGGGACCAACCAAATCCCATAATGTCATCTCTCTCCTGGAGTGACAGCATCAACTGACAAACCCAGTAAGAGATCTGAAGGGGGCCACCTAGAACATTCACCAAAGGTTTTGTGATGCTTTTCACCACCATGAACAAATGCTTATCTGTCTTAACAAGTGCAATAAAGAAGGGTCAGAAATAACAGAGCAGACCAAATATCCTAAAAATAGAGAATCAATTCAAGAACTCAAAAGTCTCCTTTAATCTCAATTATTCCCTCTAAAAATTATGTGAAAGCTCAACCTGCTTTCACTTTCAGACTTTAATACTGATCAAAGTAATCAGTGAACTCGAATTTGAATTATCTTTGCTCTTTGTATCACACAGTTGCCATTTATTTTTCATTGACAGCAGCATACATGACCAAAAATGAGGTGTTGCAGGGAAGAATAGGGACATTGACAGTAATGTCTCTGATTTTTTTTTTTTTAAGAAGTGAACTAGGATTTCATTCCTATTTCAGATTTTTTTTTTTAGTTTTTCCATTTCCTGGGATAATCACATAATTCTAATTCTTTATGTTTCAATTTCGAAAGCATTTTATCTGTCCAGTCTCATGGTAAATAAGACTTGTAGATTATTTAAGGCACAAAATTACATATTTATACAGACAGTAATAAAATGCATCTATAGGCAATTAACAAACTACCCATTTTGGAGATAATTTGGCCAGTGTGAACATCAGACCTTTCTCCAGAATTCCTCCTGCAGGACAGAGTCAGCTTGAATATGCAGGTCCTATTCAGAGAAGGACTTAAGTGCTACTGAATTCCATGAAACAAATTTTTTGAGACATTTTTCAGAGAAAAACAAACTTCAGCACATTCTTAGGAGTATTTCTGAACTCTTTCAGAAGTGTGCATGACTCTAATGAAAATGTCATATCTGCACATACAAGAAAACCTTTTTAATCAAGAATACTCTGTTCTTAATATTTTACAATAGGGTTTTGTTCTTCTGATAATTCTTTTTTTAGTATTACATTAGTAAGTAAAAAAAAAAACCCACTATAACTTGGGGTTGTGCTGGATCTGACTGGGACGGAGTTGACTTTCTTCATAGCAGCCCATATGGTGCTCTGCTTTGGATCTGTGGCTCCAACAGTGATGACAACACACCAGTGTTTTGGCTACTGCTGAGCTGTGCTTGCACAGCGTCAAGGCCACCTCTGTTCTCCCCCTCCACAGGCAGGCTGAGGGTGGGCAAGAGGCTGGGAGGGGACACAGCTGGGACAGCTCACCCAGAGTGGCCAAAGGGATATTTCATACAATGTATCTTTAAGTTCAGGAACAAAAACTGGGATAGAGGAAGAAAAATATGGGTTTTTTCGTTTTCAAGTTGGATGTTGTTTGAGACCGGCTAGGCACTGGTCTGCCATCACCTGATGTGCCATCTCCTTTGCTCTGCTTGTTTATTACCTCCTGAACCAAGCTTTTTTTATTCACCTACTAATCCTAAACTGTTTTCATCTCTAGAGTTGTCTTGATTTTGTTCTTCCTATTTTCTCCCCCATCCCACTGTGAAAAGCTGCTGTGGGGAGTGAGTGAGGAGCTGTGTGAGTGCTTGGCTGCTGGCCAGGATAAACCCACCACAGTAAGCCAAACAGAAAACCCATTCCAGATTGGTGTACTATTCTCTTCTCAAATTCTGATCTAGAACTTGCCTCAGTACTCAGTGTCTACAAAACTTCATTATTTCTCTAGATGTTTTAGGACACTTTATATCCAAATATCTGAGCTGAGTATAATCCTCAGCCCAACTACAGTCTCAAGAAGATTATCATTCTACCAAGGGGTAAAGAAGTGGAGAGAGAGTACAGAAAAAGATTTTCTGACTTGATTAAAAACTTTGGCCTCATGTCCAGAAGGAACATTTACACACACCAGCCATCTTTTAATAGCAACCTGAAGGCTTCTCAGAGCTGAAAAACTAGCCTCTGTGCAAATCTGAGGACTTTACTAATCTCCCTACTACTGCCCCTCCAAATATAGGATCTGATTCACAAATATGGACCTTCACTAACAAGACAGCAAGTTTCCTTACTCTCAGAGCCATAAGACATTTTTCTGATGTGGAAGATAAGTACAGTTGAAAAACTATCATATTTTCACTGAAATCACAGCACTGCTTCTGAGAAATCCTTGTGCTGTATAACTTTGCTGACAAGGGTGGAGATGCTTCCAAGGTATCTTGCTCTCTAGGCAGGCCATCTGTTTCTGACAGCTCGAGTTCTGGTCATCAACTGACCCCATGACTCACTTTAGTTGTGTTACATAAAGCTCATAGCCAGACAAGTAATATTTCATCATGTACTCAGCCACACTTGCAATCAGCAGATGTCCAAGAACCACTTTGGTCACGTATATTTTTAATTCTTTCCTTTGAGGAAATCACACAGCTCACCACTACTGAGTTTAGCATGCTGAATTATTAACTACCAGATTGATTCTATTCAGCCACTCCCTGTGAGCTTTCCACCACCAAAAGCTTTGAAAGTTTGCCATGTAGCAATTCTGTGTAAAAGTTTGAAGCAAAAAGGAAATCCTTAGGAAACAGCATAACTGCCCTCCACCAAAGAAAGAGGGTGTATGCAGTGAGTAACATGTGCAAATGAGAAGAGTTCTCCTTCAGCCTATTTATTATAATGACTAAGCACTTCATAAACCTCAATACATAATCTATTTAGCATCCTGACACCCACATTTAAGTGCAGGAGTATTGTTATCTCATTTTACAGATTTAAAATTGAGGCATAAAGTGATTCATTGAAGATTTCTCAGGAAGCTAGTCATAGGAACCACAGTCCAGATGTCCTAAGCTGCAAGTAAACTGGAGAACCTTAAAAGACATTTGAAAAAAATGGTCCATTACAACTTCACAGAATGCTGAGGTCATTAGCCCACTTGTTAGATTCAGGTTTGGAACAGACTGAACTCAGGCTTTTGTAACATGCTGGACAAACTGCTTACTTTCAGATAAAACAGCAAAAGGAATTATTTGATAGGTTTAAACAAATATTTTCTTTGAAATAAGTGGCAAAAACCATGGGGTTTAGACCAACTCTAAAATGAGGCAATTACAGAGACCCCATTTATTAGTTTTGTAGTCTGTGTTTATCTAATTCATTTGCTTTTATTACAACAAAGCTGCCCTTTCCCACTACCCTGTGAACACCTTAGACTACGTACGATATGACTTCAGAATATCACTTAGGCAGAACTTGCAGCTGCAAACCATGCCACACCTTCACAGTGGTTCAAGCAATTACTAAAGGAGGGAGGGAAATGAGGAAAAGCAGTAGGACAATATAATATAAGCTGGCTAGCTTAGTGACACAGAGAAAGAAGATAAAGGAGAAATTTATCTGGAGGGGTGAAAGACTCTTAAAATGAAATTGCCCCATCCCTGGGAATGTTCAGGTCCAGGTTGGATGGGGTCTCAGCAACCTGGTCTAGTGAAAGGTGCCCCTGCCCTTGGCACTGGGGTTGGAACTACATGACCTTTAAGGTCCCTTCCAACCCAAGACACTCTATGATTTCTATATGATTCAGCTTCCAAGATGTTCAAATAGGCTGCACTGCCCTGGTGAAAGAAGCCCTCAAAGTTCCTGGTTTCTTGTTCCTGCACTGATAGACTTCTAAGTAAAGAACCTTCCTGTCTGAATGATTAGCAAAGAGAGATATAAAAGGTATCTTACCACTGTGAATGACTCCAGTTTCTGTTCCTATTTTTCTATCCTCTCCAATAGACTATCTTCTGCAAAAATAGCTGGAACTTAAAAAAAAAAAAAAAAAAAGGTAATTAGTTAATTTACTCTTGATTTACTTTACTGCTCTTTCCTTACAGGAGACTTCTGCAAAAAAACCACTCCTTATTCCTTTCTTGCTCTGGTCAACACATGGGGTGCCCCTACCTGTTTTTACAGGGCTTATCATTTTTAAGAGCTTATCTTCACTGCCATGAAAGCTTAGGCAATTACCTAAGCCTTGCTGTTAGCCCTACTCTTGACCAAACATACAACTGTCCCACTTAAAACAAACCCATTTTTAAAATACATGTTTTAACCTCAAACTAGCCAGCATGTTCAGATGTGCAGAAGGATAAACCTAAGCAATGCAAATTGCTCTATCCATTCACACAAGAGGGTCATAGGTGCAAGTCACAGTAACTGGCCAGTTACCAATCAAACCCTCTGAGCAGCACTAGTGAGGTTTCACTGTAGTCATTCTCCAGAAAACAACATTATCATCTCAAGAACACTAACTCAGATGAAACAAAGGAAAACCCAAAGAGTGACATGAGTACTTTGTTCACAGTACAAGGTCTTTGCCTATTTGCATATAAATTTCAGAGGAACAGTCCCCATCGTTAAGGACACACAACCACATGGAAAGCTGAGAGCCTGTTTACTTTCCTACACAGACAAATGGAAATTGATTTTCCAATTTCATTAGCAAGGAGGAAGTAGTTAAGTTCTGCATTCTCTTCCACAGTTGCAAGGAGAAGGCAATCATGAACTGGTCAATGGTTGACCATGCATGTCAGACAGAAATTTTTCCTCTCTGGTTGCTATTGGGTTGCAGACTGGTATTTGTTTGCTTTGGAATAAGATCTGTTCAGCAGTCCCCCAGCTAACCCCTAAAAGTATATTGTGACATTTCTGAACATCCAGACTGCTGAAATCAGCCTCTACTAAGCCACTACGACTAGATTATCTTTGCTAATTTTTCCTTCTGTATTACAAAATACTCTCTGTAACAGACTAGAAGTGTGTGACTGCTGTCCTATTTAATCCATTTTATCCTTACAAAGCTACATGTTTTTCCAAAGTGAATTTTAGACTGCTAAAGTCCTGTCAGTATCACAGGTTTTACTTTAAAGCATGGCAGAAAGCTCTTAATTGCTTCTGCATCCGAAACAGCCAGATGTTCCCCGAAGCACTTCACCTGGCAAAGGCTCTCACAACAAAGACTCTCACAGCTCAGGTCCCAAAGTCCATTGCAATTTAAACACATATTTCTGCATGGCTTGCTGAGTCACAGCTATGTTCAAAATCAAAGGAATGAATAGAGCAATTTAAAATGTGACGCTTCGATGAAGAAATACAAGTACTCACACATGTCAGTGTTAAAGAGCACTTCTGGGTGTTGGAATCTACACAACAGGCACAGATCCATGAGATGAATAGAGGGGTTGGAAACCTGGTGAGGAAAGCATACCCAGTTCCTCGTGTTTGAGCAGAATACCCCAACCAAGCACTCAGGAAGAGGCCTATGCTATGGCCTTACCAATAGTTTGTTCTTTGGTGCAAGCAAGGGCAAGACTTGGTAATTTATTTCCTTCAGAGAGACACAAGGAAGGGCTGAGAACTCATCCCTTTTCTCTAGTGAGCAAGTGGATTAAAACAGAGTAAGACAGTAACCTTCCTAATAGTTACTGCATTTCTTACACCAACATATGGACATTTAACTCCTTCTAGCACTGTCTGTAGTCTGCAGGTGGTATTTTTAGGATTTAAACACAGCAAATAGATCATGCACATTATTTTACTGAGGCACCCTAGTGACTCTGCTTTTTTTCCTGCAAAATACACTGCCTGCTAAACCTCACTTTTGATCTTCAACCCAAGCTGTGGGAGAGAATCCTCTCCAACTTCACTGGAAGATTGAAATCTGAAAAAAAAAAAAAATCAAAATGAGAAGAGTTTTAAAACTTAAAAAAAAATCTATTTATTTTCCTCCTGCTCATTGACTTCTTTTGACAATTTTTGTCCTTTCAAACTTCATAAGATACTGAAGAAAGTGACAGGTAATGTCAGAATGCCATTTCCTGATGTGGTCAAGAAATATGGTATGAAATTAGTCAAGTTAGAATTATAATTGTTGTCCTTTGAGTGCTATTATTAAAAACTATTTTAAAAGACAAAAGAACAAGAACAAAAAATTTAAATGCAAGGTTCTTGTTTTGCATCACCATAAAGCAACAAATAGCCAAGACAATTGTATGCTATATGCAAAATTATAAAAATTGCCAAGTTTTATTGTGTGTTGTAAAGGTTTGTTCTTTCCGAGCAACATCACATCTATCATGTTTGACCAAATAAGATTTAATACCTTGAAAAAAAAAATTAATTCTAGGGGACATCTCTCCATAATTTGATCACTTTCCTAACTCACCATTTTGTACTGTCTCAATGTTCCATAGCACGTTTTCAAAGAAAAGATTATGCAGGAAATAATGACTCAAGGGAGGAGAAAGGAAATCAAGAGTAAAAGCACAACCGATAAAGGGACACTTATTTCATTTATGTATCCTCACAGAAAATACTGTTGCTTAACATCTACAAATGTTTCAGGTAATTTCCCATCATAATGAAAGGTCAATTCTTGAGGTGATTTTTATTTTCAAACAAAAAAGGACCCTAAAACAGGAAAGCATGCTGTCATTCAGCAGGTCATAGAATACAGACTCCTAAAAAAACAGTGGTCCATCCTCCTTTGTACCAGAGCCATGGTTGATGAAGGATATGTGCATGGAGATGACATGAAACCCCCCTTGCAGAACCTTCAACACATTGTCCCTCACTGCAGGGAATGAAGAGAAAAATGCAGAGCCTCAGATATCACATCACCAAACTGCACATCCAGCAGAGCTCAGTGACAAACAACTACCCCAAATCTAACAGAAGCCAAAAAACCCAGCAGGAATCAATGCTCATTGCAGCTCTAGAGACCTGTAGAAGATACAAATAAACCAAGTACTTAAATCCCTCTCCATCTTGAACTCTCACCTATTCAACAGTTCCCTAACCCTAGTATTAATGTGATATATGACACATACAAGCACCAGAACCAGGTACTAAATTTAAATCTAGACCACAACAGCTATTCATTGTGACACAGGCCTTAATGAATCTACAGAGCAGAATCAAAGCATACCACGAGCTATATAACACTCTAGACAGGGGTCCTCATCTTATAAAAATTTTCTTTATTTTTCAGAAAAGTAAAACAAGCTCTCAGACCACTTTTCTTCTGATGTATAAATCTGACCCTAACCTTAACCTAGGATTTCACAATATACTTATCACACAGAAGAGCTCGAAAACCTAAAACGCTGCACTCTGCTAATTCCACTATAGACCTAGGAGTCTCATAGATCCTAACAGCAAACATAATCTCCAATTCCCGTGTACATATCCTATACACAGTGCAAAATACAGTGCTAAGTATAGCCTAGTGACAAAGATCGGCACTGAAATTAACTGAAAGTAATTTGTCCCAGTCTGCTAAGAGTTGTTTGTTTGGCTTTGGTTTGGATTGGTTTATTGTTTATTTTTTTAAGAAGAAATTGAAACCTAGGTTTATAGGTGAAATCAGAGGCATGCTGAGCTGGGATGAATGCTGATAACACAAGTATACAATGGACTATGGCTAACTTTCTTTCCAGGATATTTCTCTGGTGAGGCCACTGATGGAACATTTAGGTGAGAAGGAAGTCAACAGAAGGCAGGGAATCTTCTACTGAATGTTGATATGACCAAGTGCAAAGACTATTTGGCATTTGCTGGTACACACACATAAAAAAAGTGAGATTTTGTTGGCAGTTTTGGCACTGGGGTTTTTTTGGTCCTTTTTGGGGTTTTGATTTTGGCCCAGCTAGCAAGTCACATTTCCCTAATGGCCAGTGCAGTTATTTAGCACATGGAAAGCAAACCTCCCTGTCTTTGACAGTTAAGCCTCAGCCTTACACCCAACACAGACTGTAAGCTCTGATGCAGTCATTGCAAATAAGGCTCCTTGTCTGTCACTGCTACACTTCAACACAGTTATAAGATCCTGGTTTGCATCTCAGTATTCAGTCAATTAATAACAACCCTGCCTGCCTTTACAACTAACCCACGATGCTCCATCTTGTGCACTACAGTTTCCAGCTCTGGCCAGGGAATGCAGTGTTAAGCACACTCAGCAGGATCCAGCCTTCAGAGGACAATTCATATCGACATTCACGATGTGCGTTTCTTATTACAACAAAAGATGCACATGGTTGTAAAGCAGCTTAAGCTCTCTGACTAAAACCATCCTCATCTGATATTTGCCAGAGATTGTATAGCAAAAGAATCTCTTGACTTCAGGACTGGGAAAAAACTAAATAAAAACTTCAGGATTGGACCAGCTCTCATCCTATGCCAGATTTCTGTCCAGTGGCACAAGTCAGATAAGAATACCACAGTATGGCAAAGGAGAGGATTCATGTTCAACACTGGCCCAGAAAGGAAGGAAACCTGCAAATGCTGTGTTGTCCTGTCAGGGTGAAAAATTGCTCTTGAAGGCCCTCATAGCATGGAACCAGACATACAACCAGCATTCTTTCAGTTTTGGCCAGCATGACACAGCATGATCTAAAACACAAACCAACTCTGGTGTTTACTATGATCTATACATCTTAAAGGACTTAAATATCCAGTTCTTCTGGTCTTTGAAGCTCTTCCTTGTTGTATGGAAACTCTGATGTGAGCTAGAGCATCAAGATGGGCTCAGAAGCTTTATAGATACATTTTTTAAAACAAGTCCTCATCCAGAGCCTGTAAGCACCTTTATTCTCCTAATAGTGATCTCCTTATTTCAGTTTGTTACTCCGCCTAATGTAACATCAGTCAACAATTTACTCTCAAAGTATTAATGGCCTAACCCAATTCTTCCTGACAGAACTGGAGCTGGAATAGATCCGTAACACAGACATATGTGAGCCAGATGACACTGGAAATTCCACACCACACAGTACGACACCTAGCATCTCATCAGATGAGAAATCTCTCTTAGAAGTCCATTGTCAGAGGAACAGGACCCACTGGAAGCCCAAAATGGTTAGAGGACCTAACTGTTGTCCCATTAAAGCACCAGCTCTCAGACAATGAGCATAGGGCAATGCTTAGAAGTTCTACTTCCTACAAGAATTGCTGTCAGCTTCCTATATGTACCATACTTCTGATAGATGAGGATAGTTTTTTCCACAGCTGGGAATGTTTTACTTGGATATGTTTATTTTTCCTCAATCTCTGTCTGACTTATACATATCTCCACTTATTTTACTTTACTCCACTATCGGAAACAGTAAGAGAGTTTCTGTAGGCAGACTATTTATGACCCTAGTACATTTACAGAAAGCTCTTTGCACCAAGAAACCCATCTACAAGCTCCCAGAAAAGCCTTGTTTTGGGAATAAACTTCATGAAAAGAGACTTATTTGTAACACAGCAATATGACTGTCTTAGTTATCTATTTCAGTCTGAAAGTGGAAAAAATTGATACTTTCCACTTTGCAGAACTCTCCAGTGGAGCAGGCAGAACAACAGAACAGCTACCCAGGCACATATGCTCTACTTGGTTCTCAGAGTGTCTGTATAGTTTATCAAGATCAGCTAACTGGAATTAAGAAGAGAATTTTCCCTGAAACACATGTCAAAATTATTTCCTTAAGGGCAGAAGAGGACTTCTGAAGCCACATTTGGAAATATTCAAAAAATGACATCTTCAGCCAAATGGTTATGACAGTTCTTCATTATTATTACTAAAGAAAATACTCCCCAACACATTCCAAGCTAATCTTTGCACCCTCTTCCCTGCCCTGAACTGAGGATGCACATAAAGTATGGCTGAAAAGGCAGTATCCCATCTGGAGTTAGCAAGACTGCCCAACAACACAAGCTATTATTTGTCAAGATTCCAGCTTCTGAATTTAATGAACTTGTAGAGAATCCTAGAAATAGTCCGATATACTGAAAAAACATATTTAATACGGAAAGCCTTTGGGAGTAGCCAAGTGGAATACTTGAGGAAAAAATTATCATTAAAGAAGCTGTAGAGGATTTACAATTCTGTTTTGTTTGGATCTGTACAGTAGCCTGGCCCATAAATAGAAACCAGTTTTTTTTTTTTTTACATTTACTTTGCTTTCTTTATTTGAGAGTTGTGGGAATGATGGTAACCAAGCAACGTCACAAAGCTGGAAACCGCTGGTTAAGACAATTGCTGATACCCTGATCAGCCAGGATGTGTTCAGTGCCTAGGAGAGCTATAGGATCTCCATTTTTTACACTTCAAGGGCCACAAGACCCTAAAAAGAATGAGGAAAAGATTCTGTATGATCTGTGGACTCTTTGTGCCTCTGTGTGAAAACTGCCTCCCTCTGAATTGAGTTCTGCTGCCACTTGGAGCCACCCTGAATTTTACTTGCCACTTTTGCACACTGAAAGGTCAATCTGTCAGGAGAGCTTCCTCTGGCTGAGGCTTGGGAACTCAAACACACTGTCTCAGACAGTGCGTTAACAATTAAAAATAACCTCCACAGATTCGTTAGAATATTCACTGCGGACCCAGGTAAATTTCAGTATGTTCATTTACACAGAACACAGCCTTATAATTAATGCTAAAAGTTGGTGATAAAAAGTGTAACCAAATTGAAAAAAAAAAAATCCACTATGTTATTTTCTGGTCAGAAACCTACCCTCCATTTCACCTCTAGCACATCAGAACAATTAAGTGTTTTACAGCTTCTATAACGAATTACAGCTGAAACACCTTATTTTCAATGTGACTGCAATCAGCACCATTTTCCAACTGGCACATCCTCCAGGTAATCTGTCTTCAGCCTCCCAACAGCAGGACAGAAGCTTCTGAAGGAAGTAGTACTTCATAGTTTGCACACTTAAGCAAAATCAGTTGTGTCCTCACTCTGTCAAACAGTTTTTATTCAGCACTTTATAAAGCAATTTAACTGCTCCAAACCAGACATTTTCTTAATAGAAAAGCCACTGTATGTATTTTTGTATATACATTTCAAGATATAATCATAGTCTAAGAAAGAGAAGTATGCAAATGATGCTTTTTTAAAAGTTAAAATTATTTGCTTATCTAAATAAGCAGAGGCAGAGAAAGTATGTCTGAGTGCATATTGATGAGGGCTTATTTTAGGAAACAAAGGGTGCCTACTGAGCACAGCCAACGTGTGGTGGACAGTGCATCAAGGCTGTGGATACCGAGTTTACACTGCAATTAACAGCACCTTAGTCTCACAGGCAGGGCAGGGAGATCAGTACCAAAAGCAACACAACTCGGCTATAGCAGATTTGAGCTTAACATACACAATATGCAGGTACTGAGAGTCCACAGGGTGCATTAAAAAGCTCAATCCTGCAGAACAGGTTTCCAACTTTTCCTCATACTGATATCCACCTGATACTGGGTTTATTGTGCATTACCAGATATCAAAGACTACAATAAATAAGAATTAAAATCACCAAAAAGCCCCAACTAGAGACCACATCTAAAGATGTCCCCTCCAAGTAACACTAGGACACAGAGACAAGGGAATTTCAGGGATCTTGGTCTACTAACACCCTTCCTTTGCTTCTGAAAAAACATCACACCATGAATGCAAAAAGTAGAGCTGTGTGCCAACACTACATCATGTCATAACGACAGTGTTAACTTTGCCTTTACAACAATGTAAGTGGATCTGAAGTTCAAAGAAGAGAGCACCTCCTGTGAATCCCTAGCAGAAACTAGCCCAGCAGAGGGATGTACACCCTGCACCACCCACTGGAACAGGTCCTACTGCACTGCATCCTGCTCAGAAAGAAACCACTATACCCAGGGTCCAGCATATGTTATATGGTCTGATTCCACTTCACTCCATCGCAGTTGGCCTGATGTGTGGACAGGAAGAGGACTGAGAACTCCCAGCCAGCTATCGTCTACACAATTTCACACTCTGCTCTCCTCCGTGGCACTCCTACAAGAGCTGAACACAACCACAAAGCATGCTTGTACAGCACAGAGATTAGACATACTCCTTCTCATATAAAACTCCAATCCTTATTTCTCTCCATTTAGCATGGGGAAATGCTCTCTTTTCTTGGGCATTCGGATTCTAAGAATGGGATCATAACGAACAAAAACGAAGAATGAAATCAATTTCCAAATGTAAATATAATTCTAGCCTCTTTTGAAGTTTTAATAGAAAGGAGGAGCACAATTACCCAGGGGATCTTGGTCAGACTCTGTCATGAGTGTAAATGAGATCTCATTCCCATGTGGTATTTCACATCACAAAGGAAAGCACAGAGCTCTCACAGCCCTGAGACAGAAGGTTCCACGAAACAGTAATTTGTACGTCAAAGCGGCTTTTTCGTGGGAATGACATACAAATAACAAAATAACACCCAAAGTTTTTAAGTAAACTTCTCACGCTGGAACTTAACTGTTTCTCTGATGACTTAAAACATTTTTGCCTGGGCTTCAGCTGAAATGCTTGTGCCAGTCTTTTAGTTACAAAGGAATCTGGCTAAAATAAAGAAAAAATACAGTGTGGTTTTCTACTCTGCTAGTAAGTTTGGATAAAAGTAAGTGCTGGTGCAAATCCGGAATGCCTTCAGTGAACTCAGATACATCCCACGTTAGAGGAAATCAGTTTGCCTCAGTTTATTGGCATAGCATCTTCTATATGGATGATTTATTCTGAATTCATGTCTACATTTACTTTCCTAGGAACAAACATGCATTTACTGCTGCCACTGAGCCTCAGCAGCTGACTTACAAACTTGGTATCTCTGCTCCAAGTGCCTTTGAGATACCAAGAGTAAAGTTTATTCCAGTAATATCCACTCACCCACAAGACAGAGTCTGCATATTTTATGGTACACTAAAAAAAGTAACATCACATTTCTTTAACGAAAGAAAGTTGCATGGAAAACATTACATGCATGCAACGTGGCCAAGCTACCATCTCTAGCCCAACCTTTGCTTTCCAAACCATCAGCCTTCTGTTTGTTCTAGCTTTGCAAACTTGTAGTACATTGATGTTATTTTCCCATTTTATTTCCTAAGATATTTGCTGCTTAAATAGAAGAGGGAAGTGGCATACAAGAGCTACAACCTATCTTGCTTGTTTCCAAGGCCTCCTGGCTTTCACAGATGGACCTCTGCTCATATCACCCATAACTTTAGTCTTCAGTATGAACTGAAGTTTTCACATGTAAGCAAACCCCTTAACATCCATACCTGCGGATTTCGAACACTCACACTGTCTGACCACCTCATATTCACCTTGATCACAAATGTGTTAGAATTATCTCTGCTGCCTTGGTACATAAGTACCTTTCTTCTAGTGAATTATCTAAGTCAATGAACTTGAGAAGCCAGAGAAAAAACTCCTGGTGTATGTTCAGGACTACAACACATTGTAAAAGCTGACCATTAAAAGCAGAATTACCAAATTACAAAATAAGACTGAAATGATTACATGTTTTCATGGAATCACAGAATGGGTAAAGTTAGAAGGGACCACAGTGGGTCATCTGGTCCAACCTCTCTGCTCAAGCAGGGTCATCTCAAAGCACATGGCACAGGATTGCATCTAGACAGCATATGAATATCTCCAGTGAGAGAGATTCCACAACCTCACTGGGCAATCTGCTCTAGTGCATGGTCACTGCACAGTAAAGAAGGTCTTCCTCATATTTAGGTGGAACTTCCTGTGGCTATATTGTTGGTTTTATATGGGTTTTTTGGGGGGGTGGGGGTGTTAAACTTTAATCCATGAATAGGCACCTTTCTACAACTGTATTAACACAGACAGTTAATAATTTATGGCCTTTCTCTTAAGAGTCCATCTGCTGTATTTTCCATTTCAATTAACAGCAGATTACTTCCCAAAGCTCTTTCTGTGGTCAGTACTGCAAACTGAAAACGTCCAAAAATGTAGCGCATAAGAGTCCTTGAGCCTAAACGAGCAAAAGACAAAGCCTTTTAGGGAGTCTGGTCCCAAATTTGTTTAAAGACAAAATCCAACAAAACCAGCACGCTCAGCAGCAGCCCTCCCAAGCAGCCCCAGTAGCCAGCTGGCACCAGCTCCAGCGGTTCCCCACGCCAGCCATAAGGTCTGCAGCAGGAAGGCAGCTTGGCAAGAGCCCCACTCCCATACAGGTGGTGAAGCACCTTCACCACACTCCTGCCTTACAGACCAGCGTTTTGAAACGTGTTGTCCTTGCCCGGGTCCTTTTGGCACCGCAGAAAAACAGCCCTTTGCTATCACGCTGTTTGGCCACTTCTCTCTCTTAAACCACTTCTGAAGACCTGGGCTCTGACTTCACATGCAGCTCAAAGAGGGTGCAGAGCCTGGTGGGCCAAGTTCAGCCCAGAATGAGCACATACCACAATAGAAAATGTCTGGGGTTTGCCATCAGTAACAACAAGCCTGAGATTTTTCAAATCACAGAAAAGGAATCTTTAGTACTAGGTTAAGCAGCTCTCCAAATGAAGAAGATATTATTTATGTAAAATAGCGAACAGTAGTTTAACATCGTGCTTTTCGGTTTAAATAATGACTGCATTTACATTGCTTCATTCTTTTAATATGATGCAACAATGTTAATGATGAACCTTTTTGCAGCTTAACAGACCTTGCAACTACAAGATGATCCGTCTTCCATTTAAAAAGTCCCTTGTTACAGCTTAAGAAACCAGGTTTTGCTCTTTGGCAATTCTCGTTGAAATGCTTTGGAAGGTACCATCATTCACTTACAGGTTGATTTTCAGAGGACCTGACTGTACACAATTCCAGTTAAAACATCCTGCACTCAACATCTCTGAAATTCCAACACCAGGAAAGAAATTAAAAACTTCCAGCCTCTCCTCATCTACAGGGTAACATGCAAAATAATCAGGGTTGGATACAGTGTAACTTAAGAGAAGGAAATCAGGTGTTAAAATGCTAACCCTAATGTTAACCCTAACCCGAACCTCATCCTAGTAGCAAAGAAAAAGAAACCCCATCATTCTTTGCCAAGAGATCACAGAACCACAAAATGAGTCACAGTGGATGGGATCAAACTCCCTGCTCAAGCAGAGTCATCCCAGAGCACATTGCATAGATTAGGTCCATAGATGGTTCTGGAATATCTCCAGTGAGGGAGATTCTACACCCTCTCTGGGCAGTCTGTTCCAGTGCACAGTTACTTCATGGTAAAAAAGTTCTTCCTCGTGTTCAAGTGGAACTTTCTGTGCATCAGTTTCTGCCCATTGCCTCTTGTCCTTGGCACCACCAAGCAGAGCCTGGAACTATCCTCTTGGCACCCCTCTTTAGATATTTATTAATGAGGTCCCCTCTCAGTCATCTCTTCAGTGCAATCCTCATTGTACTCGTGGCAGTGCAATGCATGAATTTACACACATGACCATCTGTTGCAATATTATGCAACAGCAGAGTGACTTTCAGACCACCAAATCATGGAATCATAGAATAGTTTGGGTTGGAAGGGACATTAAAGATCATTTAGTTCCAAACCCCCAGCCGTGGGCAGGAATGCCAACCACTAGATCAGGTTGCCCAGAGCCCTATCCAATCTGGCCTCCAGGGGCAGGGTATCCACATCCAAACATCCTTGTTCGGATCTTCCTTGGTTTCATAGGCTTACTCTCTTCACTACAAAATGAAATACAACACTTCACATCATGGAGTATCCCTCACCCCAAAACACCCTGTGGACTCTGGACCCTCTCACAGGACAGTCAGACACTCCAGGCCTGAGCACTACATGGAGCAAAAGGCAGCACACTGCTGTAGCCTGCCCCACAGCTGTCTCTCATGCCATAATCCTGGCTAAGGACATAGAACCAAACTCCTACTCACATCAAAGTGCTGCAAAACTGCCAATACATGTAGAGCTCTGACAGGACCTTAGTTTGAAATATCCCTTCCCTAGAAACTAAGCTGCAGAGCACCTAGACTGCACATAGTTCGGACATGTGAAGAGTTTGTGTCCTTCACGACAGGAAAAATATGTGAGGCTACAGGCCACACTGTGCTGCAGATACAATAGTACACAATTAGAACCATCTCATATCAAAAAAGCCCAATGAATTTAATTTTAAAACTAACAAAAAAGGGAGAACTTAATATAAATATTTAAAAGATCATAAGGAAAGATATTGATTTTACACTAGTATCACAAAAGTGCAACTCCACCGATGTTGAAGATTTTCTGTCTTCAGCGTGTGCCAGAAAAATGACGACATTTTCCATAGTCTCCTTTCACTTAAAAGATAAACACAAAAGAATCACAGTTCTGATGGAAAGCTGATTGTCTGCTCTGCTCAAGGCTTCTCCAACACATCACTATTTGGATATTTATTTTACTTCTTTTAGGATAAAATAATAATTACTACATTAAAAAAATTACATTATCGCAATCAACTCTATGCCAACCATGTTCTTTTGTCTTCTGCAAAATCTTCTAATCCACCAGCAATTTGGTAGATAATCAGCATATGTAGACTAACAAGGCCCAAGAGCACAAATACTTCAGACAGGTACATGGTTTTAGCAACAGACAAAAAAAGGAGAGCTGTTTTTTTTGAGTGACAAGGAAGCAATGACAATGGGCCAAACTCTGTATTTGTGGATTTCATTGAGTATAAGCCCTAAGAGAATCTGGCTCTAAATTAGTAACATATAAAATGCTGCAAGCACACAATTTCCAACAGATCCTTAACCAAAAGGTCAAACCTGAGGAAAACCTCATGAGAGCTAGGTAAGTCCTGATCCTGTATTACCACCGCATAGAAAAGATATTCCCTGTAATTCTACCCTTTCACTCTCACCTCATGAGCTTCCATTCCCACTTGAGTGACTAAACAGATACAATCAGACTGGTTCTGACTGCCAGACCTCCTTCTGGGCCCTGGGATCTTCCCCAACTTTCCTCCCCACCAGGGCTCCTTCCAGCCACCATGTTCTGCTCTCTTCACTACTACAAGCCTCCAGGCACTCTTCTTACACAGCAGCTGCTCTAGTTCACCTGTATTCTCCTCACACTGCAGACTTTCCCCAGGCACCTCCTGTCCTACCTGTGCTAGAACTCTGCATCTGATAGTAGACCTGATCTTTTGACTCCTTTTTCCTGTTCTTGCCTGACACTTCAGACCTGGCTGCCTCTCGCCTGGCCAGATGAATCATCTAGTCCTTTCTGGCTTCCACTTGTTTGTATACACTGTAATTTGGTTACTGTGGAGGAAGAAACTCTCAAGGATTTTAACAAGAAGTAGGTTTCTCTCTTTCATCCTAATAACAAGATGGGAAACCTCAGAAGCTGTGGGAACAGATGGCAAAGCTTATCTCCACCTGAGTGCTGTGCAAGCAGTTTATCTCCACACCACCCTTCACTCCAACATATCCAGCACACAGAGCACAAGCTCCAATTCTAACACCAAAGCATAACTTCATGCCAGCACCTTAACAAACCAGCCAACTCAAAATTTCTAGCCAGAACTAAGTTATTACTGGAAAACAGAAACACAGAAAAGGCAACATTTCATTCAGACCAAGTCCAAAAGACCACTAAATCAAATTCTACACAGGTTAATGTTCCTGCACAAGACAGTTATTGCTTCCATTAACACATAAAGGAGAAGTCCCATAGTGATGACATTTTGGGACTCGTAGGTTTTTTCACTACTAGCATAAACCAGAGCTCTGAATACATTCCCATTGAGAAGTACCACCACACCCAAGCTGCATGTGCAGTGCTTTTATTGCATTTAATTTTACACAGAGAACCCTACATGACACTGTAATTTAAATACTAAAAGTGGATAGCTTAAGTGTAGTACAGAAGAGGAAGCCACAAAGTGGATGTGCATGGGACAATACATACTGAAAGCTGGTTTTATATATTACTAAGTAATTTAGTCTGAAAAGACCATTTGACTACATGCTTGAGCTTAGACTCATCCAGAGTCCAAATACTCTTTCCTGGCAGTTGTACTTAACCCAATCAGAAAGCCTCAAGTCTTGATCTGCCACCATGCACTAGTCTTTAGCAGTGAGGAAAGCCAGGTGCCATGGACAGCACTCAAGCAGACACTTCAGTGCTGAACCTTCAGGGCAAGTATTGCACAGGTTTCTAAAAAAAAAAATCAGCCAGGATCCTGAAGAGCTACCACCACTCAGAAATGTCTCACAGCACAGACAATATCTTTTGGTGCTGTTCCAGGTAAGACTCAGTCAAACACCACAAATTCTTGCTCAGATTTTACATAAAGCTGGGACAACAAACACCAGTCTACCTCTCCTGAACACAAGGTGTTTATTTTGAAATGCTGCCAGGCAGGTTGGCCTTACCAGCCCAGAAAGATAACTCCATGAGCCTGCACTGTCAATATACCAGTGGTAGCTGCTCCTTGAATGCTAACTCAAAACACACCCACAACTTTCGAGGATAGTCACCTCCCAAGAAATCATTCTGACAATTCACTTGGCTATGCACAGCATGAACAGATAACATTGCTCAGCACCACTCAGGACATAAAACAACATCAGCCCTCTTAGAAGCACAGGCTTAAGTTACCACTTAAAAAAAAAAAAAGAAAGAAATAGAACAGACCTTCAAAGAAAATCCAATAAAACTGTACCAGTTCACACAGGCCAAAATCTGTCCCCAGCCCTGAGCAGCAGCACGCCAGTATTCACAAACAGGTGAGGCTTCTCTGCCATTTGAACTCTTGCCTTTCCAACACTTGGGAGATACATCTGTCAGTAATTTAAACACTGGACACAGTACACAGCCATAGGCATTTTTTTTTCAGTCAGCAAACCACTAGAGAGAGTACTGAAAGGCCTATTATGAAGGCCAATCGCTATCCTTTTCTTGAATGACCACATGAAAATCAGTGACTGTTCCACAATGGATTGAAAGGGCCTTTTGTCTGAAGGAAAGGACAAGGAGTCACAAAGTATTGCAGATTCATTTGTAATTCTTGGGTTTTGAAGAAACTGCATAACTTCAGTTAAAAGCAGATCAAGAAAAGAACAAGCTTTGAAAATGTTATGCCACAGTCCTTTCCTACTATGTACATGCAGAGCGTATTTTTAGATTAGTCTCTTTTGTATTACAAAAAGATGGGCAGCCATTCTGTATTATTGTTGTTCTACAAGAGAAGTTTAAAACACATGCAGAGTTTTGACTTTATTCCCAAACCCTAATTAGGGTCTGCAGCACTATTTGCCTTGTGTAAACAGAAAATCATCAGGAGCTTTTTTGGTACAACATCTAGTAGAAGTATAATTGTACTGGGATAATAAGTGAAAGCATTGTCAGTGTTGCTTAATAATCAGTTTAGTAATTGAGCAAATTTGGCACCACTCATAAAGTATAAGATGGCCTATTCAAGAAAAAGACCTTTTTTTATATTGAGAAACAAGCATTAGACTCTAATTTTGAAGTCTGTTTCTGAAGTCCCTCACAAAAAGAGGTCAATTACTGCTGACAACTTCCCAGAAGTAAGAAATGTTTTACTTCTCCACCCACCCCAATCACACTTCAGTTCCCGGATTTTATGTGCAAAAATGCACACACACTCAAAATGGGATTTACACACCTGATTTCATTACAGCGTTTCTAAACAAGCTTCACATGGACAAACTTTCAGCAGGAATGACGGTAGAAGCTAATAAACTAAACCAGATTTCTTCTACCCCATACTCAGAACTAGGGAATTACTGTACTGCCATTCAGAAACAAGAGTCACAGCTATCAGACTTGCCCTCTTCACCCATATGTTCCACCCATGTACTGTGAAGCTAAACAATCAAAAAGTGTCAGTTTTCACTCCCCAGCTTCTTTCCACATCTCAAAATTTATACTCCTTGCGCTCCCACTAATGGCACCTGAAAACAAAATTTTGCACACACTGTTGGTCAAGGTGCCAGTTGGATTTAGCTCTTCTGACTGCCCTATCAAATTACATCAGGCAAGGAGCTGGTCCTTGGCATGTTACCAGACTGCAGTACCGGTGCCAAAATCTTTTCTGCAGGAAGCACCCATGATGCCACTTCCAGATATACATCAGAAGCAGAAGTCCTGCCACGATAAATATACCCACAAGGTAACTACACACCCCATCATCTCATGGTCTCCAAAACAAGAGCTTAGAGTTCTTAGGGCTGTAAAGAGAATCTTGAAAATGCAAAGCAGAGGCAAAATAATGCTACACCACCTTCCTGAAGCCCAAGGTGCTCAGAAACCCCCAGGGCATAGAGGTGTGAAGTACAAAGCCCCCTGCTAGTCTCCATGAAGTTCAGGGCCAAATTCTTTGATATAATAATGATATGGAGCATTGCTTTCAAACAACTATTAGGAGGGGAAGGTGCCCAGTCTAAAATAAAGGTACTTTGCTACCGAAGTTAACTATTTCACTACCATTTGTTTTCAAGAAATCAATGAGAAAGCTAGTGAAGCATCTGAGGAGGGAAGGTGGGAGGAAGAAAAGAAAAACTGAAGGACTGGAACAGTGTAGAAAAACATGGAGGAGACAGCAGCATCAGCTATAGGTATGGAGTTGTATTTCCCTGGAGTAACATAGACAATAAAATCCTTAATATTAGCTACAAGTCAACTACAATTAACAGTTAACTGTAAATTATTTTTCTTCCCTAGATCTTTGTGCAAAGTCTCACCGTCCTTGGGTCTTCTTCTCCAAGTCATTACACAGCTTTACTTTTATCCTCCAGTGCACAGTGCAAAGTGGAGTTTGACCTCTCCTATAGATTTGTAAAGTGCCACACCAGACTATTTTGAGAAAATGGCTGAGGTGGGGTTTTTTTGTATTCCGCATGACTAACATTGCTTATAACAGTGTCTAAAGACCTCTAAGACTTGGCCTCTAAAAACGTGCCAGGAAACACAGTCCCTAGAATGACAACAGAGGCCCCATGTGTGGGTGAAAAGGAACACAAATATACCAGTTAGGGGGAATTAATACCAAATACAGGTTGCCTACAACTGCTGATGGGCATAGCTTTGGTACTTCCACGATTGATAGAGAAAAACTCAAAGAAAATATAAAACACATCGTAGACCACTGGAATATTTTTGTGCTTTCTCTTTAAAATAGAGTTCCAGACATGTATTTCCTTGAAATTCGGGCAATAGCAGGAAGGTGTCCTGACATAGCCTCATTTCCGTTTTTTTGAGCCAGAAGGACTAGATAAGAATAACTGATCTAAATTCAGAACCAAACCTCTCTCAACACGGAAAGATGCTTGTGTTCGATTTTTAGGCTCATTGCTACATGTCAGACAAAACACTAATTCTCAAGCACCGGCTTCTTCTCAGGCATTTGCCTGGGCATAAGGACTGTGGAAAAGGACTTTTCGCTTTAAGAATAACCCTGAGAACATTTTGAAGGGTACTTAATTTAATTCATCTTAATCATAACACTTTCTTACACAGTAAATTTTCCAGAGTTGTGACCTTACCTCCTTGCATGGTTATACAGCACCTGACAGAGTACAAGCCTTATCTTGATTAGTGTCTCATTACATTTAACAGATCCTGCTGTTCTCATAAAGGACCAAACTCCTTCCACTCCCATAACACAATTAGTGGGAGAACACTCACAGCCTAGCAGCAGCGTTCAGCTCCAGCAGTTTGTGATGGCGCCTCACAAAATTCATCAACCTGTTCTGACCTGGAAATCATTCTGCACTTGCACGGTTTGACTGCATTCACAGAAACAATTGTGGCAAGGGCACAGTGTCCTGCTCACGGCAGCTTGAGGACTCTAGCCAGTGGCATTCAACAGGTTACCATTCAGGGTTTCTTTCATGGCCAGTGCAAACTATATTCCTAGTTAACCTGACATTCTGCATGTAGCACTCTTTTCCACTTTCTATGTAGAAAGTTTTTAGTTTACCTTCCTGAATCATCACGTTTTGGAAAATACTTTATGATTACATTAGGAGCTCAAAGAAACAGAAGAAAGATGTTTTATGCATACACTGGTAATTCAAATTTAAAAGTTAAGAAAAAAGAATTGCCACAGAAGATCATTAGTTGCCTTGAAGCACATTTTCAAGCTGAAATCAACCAAATCAATCCAGTGGAATGTGACCTGGAATGAAACAGATGGATTTTCTGTGGTGCCTCTTAGCTCTCCTAAAGAAAACAAATTTGGTAGTACCAGTGATTCACAGCTCAGAATGATGAGGCTGAGGGTGGGGAAGAAGCTTACACTATTAATTTACAGCTCAACAAAGCAGGCATTGCATTCTGATAGAGAATAAAATACTGCCAGCTGCCACTGTTTATCAAAGAATTCCATATCTAATGATTAATATTTTATGCACAGTAAAAAAGACAATGGAGATTAAAAAAAAAACTAAACAAAACCAAACACAAAAGCAACAACAAAACCCCCTATCACCTTGTCTGTCTTTTACCTCGGCGCAGATAGAAAACACCCCAACAAACCAGAACACTCAAACGGGTGGATTTGTGCAGAAAGACGAGCCGGGGTCTACCTTGAGGAGTGTCGGCGCTCGCAGCAGCGTTCCCACAGCCCGTGCGAGAGCCCAGGGCGGCTTTTCAGGAACGACCGCGCCGCTGGCTCAGCGCGTCTGCCCGCGAAGGCGGCCGGGCACGGGCGGCTGCGCTCGGCGACACCCGCCTCCCCGGGCGCGCAGTTAATCATTTATGGCCAAGGGTGCTACGGAACAGCCTTGGACAGCCCAGCCCCGCTCGGGCTCCGGCGGAGCGGCGGCCGAGGGCGAGGGGCTCTCGGGCGCTGGCGGAGCCGCTCCGGGCGCACGCCGGGCGGGGTCCAGGAGCCGGGGCCGGCCCGGCTGCGGTCCCCGCGCCGCCAGGAGGGGCCCGCCCGCCTCCGCGGCTCGGCGCCGGGACCCGAGGCGATGGAGCGGCGGGTGGGGCGCCGCGGCACCACGGCAGCCGCACCCCTCCCTCCCTGCCCGGCACCTCTCGGCACGGAGCTCCCGGCGGGCTCGCCGCCGCCCCGCGCAGGTGCCGCGGAGGGGAGGGCAGGTGAGGGCAGCGCTTACCTGGTGCGGCCGCGGCGGAGGCCGAGCGGGGGCTGAGGGGCGGCTGCGGACCCGCGGCCGTGGCACCGCCGCCCTCCCGCGGACACGCCCCGCGCCCCGCCCCGCCCCGCGCGCCAGCCCCGCCCCCGGCCCGCCCCGGGCAGCGCGCGGGGCCGGGGGCGCGCGGGGCGGGAGCGCCGGGACCCGCCGGGAGCGGCCGCGGGGAGCGCGGCCCCGTCCTGCCGTCCGTCCTGCCGTCCGTCCTGCCGTCCGTCCTGCCGCTCTGCTCTGTGGCACGGAGCGGCCCCCGCGTCCCGGGCGTTGGCTCCGGCCGCGGGCACATAATTTACGTGTGCCCGGCTTGCCACGCACAAATAAAGACCTGCGACGCGCAGTGACACCGCTGAGCCTCGTGTAAAGAACTGTTCACGAACCTCTCGCTAAGCAAAAGGAAACGGGCGACATCAGTGATTGCCAGAGGATGAATTTCAGCCTCGAGAAGAGATGACCGAGAGGGGACCTCATTTGCGCGTATATCTAAAGGGAGGGTGCCAAGAGGATGGATCCATTCTCTTCTTAGTGGTGCCGAGCAATAGGATAAGAGGCAACAGGCAGAAACTGATTCACGGGAAGTGTCACCTGAACATGAGGAAGAACTTTACTGTGCAACGGCCACACACTGCAACAGGTTGCCCAGAGAGGTTGTCAAGTTGCCATCACAGGAGATATTCTGGAACCATCTGGATGCAATCCTGTGTGTGCCATGTGCTCTGAGATGGCCCTGCTGAAGCAGGGAGGTTGGACCAGATGACCCACTGTGGTCCCTTCCAACCTGACCCATTCTGGGTGGCAAACAACGAGACTATAAAAACTTAAGTTTTTCAGCAATCAGTGTTCTACAATACTATCTAAAAGCTCCAAATAAAATACACAGTCAGGGTTGCTAAGACAAAGCTAAAGGAGCAATAAATAACTATCCACTTAAATTTAAACACTAGAATGCAGAGGTACAACCACATGCTGGGAACAACAACCACCAAAAAGAGCAAATTTTCCATAAACAACTATAATCTGGATTTACTATCAGTTATTGGTGCCTTACACTGTCATCACATTTCCCTTAACCCAGACACATACCAATTCTCATTTTTGTTAGCAATGTGTGGCACAAGTACTAGAAAATCAGTGTTCCCTCTCAAAATGGTTGCAGACCTCTTTTCCAGCTAGCACAAAGGAGACTTTCTTGGTCATAGCACACCTCTACTTAAATCCCTGCTCTCAGCCAGGAAACTAACTTCTTTCACCTTCAAACACAGTTTGGAAGCAGCATTTGGGCCTTATAATTTTCAACCAAGGATTCGCAAACTGCAGCATTGAAAATCATTCAATGTGCAATTTATAATAAAAATGTATCCGACCCACCTGCAGGGCTGGCAGTGTTTCCTCATGGCAGGAAGGTGGGCTGGCAGAGAACCACCTCAGTGTGACAGTTTCTACTCTAATGAGTCAGAGTAGCTTCCTTGAATGGACTCATCCACCGGCTGCAGAAAGCTGGGTATGAATTACATATTCAATGGTGTGGTGAGGCCACAGGTTCAGAATTACCATTTCACTTGGAATTGTGTCTTCAAAACTATTCGGATCTTCAGTACATACTGTTTTATTTTAAACAACATAACTTTGAATGTCCAGGCTTGTATTTGTGTTGTGAGAGTGCTCTTTATAGTAGTGCTGACATTTATCTGCACGCTAAACAGTATGAATTTTGCCTGGGAGTTTTGGAAATGACTCTGAATTTCAAGAGAATAGTGGATTATATTCATAAAACAAGGGTGCCACTGACCTTTCAGCACAAGAGAATAGATGTGAATCATGGACCTGAGACTCATGTAAAGGAACACAGTGGAAACACATAGGATGAAAGGCTCTAAAGGCTTTACAAATTATATTTGGATGGGGGAGAGCAGGGAGAAAGAGAATGTGGGAAAAAGAAGAATGAAAAAGGATCCTGCTGTTTAGCTCATGCATAAACTGTATGTGCTCAGCCAAAGGTCACTCCTTTTATTTTCTCATTAACTTCAATGACAGTAAATGGTATATGAAGAACAATCTAAAAATAAGAACAGCCAGAAATAGCTTAGGTTTTTGTGTGACAGCATAGCAGGAAGAAAAACCTGAACTGAAACTTCATTCCAGATCTTTACTTTGGGCTTTTGAAAATGTAGTGACTTTGAGTTAATTATTTAAGATGAACTGTAAATCTCTTTAGAAAAGTTAAACGAAAATTAAGTGGTCTACTTTTTATGTATTTTCCAAAACAGTTTTTATACTCTGTCTATGCTGAAATTAATTCCCAAGGTTGGGTTTGTTTTTTTTTCATCTACCACTGTTGGAAGAAATTATGTATTTGGACAGTTTTGAGGGGGGAGTTGTCTGGGTACTAAACACAAGTGAGAAATCACTAAGTAGGAGGCTGAGTTGTAAACAAACAGAGAAGGAATAACAGCTTTGGAAAGCCTTCAGGTGCATTCAAAAGCTGGCACAAGGAATTGCCATCTGCAGCAACTGAAAGTAGAGGCTGGAATGGGAACATAGAAGGGAACACATATATTCTATAGTTAGGATCATGAATAGCTTCTTCAAACAAATCTTCAGGGAACAGGAGCCCTTCATATAGAGACTGATGCAACATATCCCAGCTTTTTCTTCTAGGGAATAAAGGGCCGATATCTAGAAGCTGATCTTCAGACAAGGTGACACAGATTCTACAGCAGCACTAAAGGAGTTTTAGCATTATTCCACCAGATTTTTAATTTTTGCAGAAAATGTGCAAATCTGCATTGACTTGCAGTATATTTGGCTGGATGCTGAGCTTACAGCTTCAAAAAGAGGACACCAGCTGCCCAGAGTTTAGTTCTCATCTTCCATTTATGCCAAGTAGCAGTATGAACCTTATGGTCAACACACGTTGCAGTCGTTCAGTTTTTCTGCAGAGGATAGTAATTGATAAAGGTAAAATGATAATCAACAACAATTAAGCATCCCAGCTAGAACACTTGGGCTATATTAGAAGTGAGATGGACTGGTCAGAGCACCAGCTTTGGATTTTGCATTAAATCCCCAGTTCATAATTTCCTACACAACCGTGGTCATATTTCTGATGTGACCCCAGACAACTCATTTAATTTCTAGGGGCCTCAATTTTCCATCTGCAAAAGAAGAAAGGAATTTCCAGACCTCAGTGTACATGACAATTGTGAGACACTCCAGGTGTAGCTGTACAATGCAGCAACTTTGGCAGTAAAGGTGCCTTTGTGATTTCCTGCTCTCCTGCAACCTCCCTGACTCCATTCTGGCACTATAATCTGTTATTCCATTCGGTTTATGAAACTTACCCGTGGATTAGAACCATTGAAATAACTTGGGCTAAAAATACCGACTCTCTCCTTTCTTTAAAAATTTTTATGCTGAGATCCAGTTGATACTGAAGCTCCAGCAGCTGGCAACCTGTCATGAAAAGGACCTTGAAAACTGACATGTCACACTCTAACATCAGATAATGAGCTGTAGTAATACAGAGGGATGTCACAGCACAGCATTTGTAAATTCATTGTTTCTGAAGGGGAGGAACACCCCTCACACATGATATTGGTTTGTATATTGTCCCACTTGACTACTGTTGGGGCTAGGGATGGAACAGGAGCCAACTGAATGCAAAGGTAAAAAAATACATCCCTATGAAATAGTTGTATCGCTTCACTTCTTCAGACACCTACTGCTCCCACAACATTGACAGACTCCAACACTTCAGTTGCATCCGTGGTACCACATCTTTTTGGACTGCTTCTTGGCAATCAGTTTTAAAGTACTACCTGAAGCAGGTCACTGCCATTTTCCCTGGCTTACAGATAAGAGACAGTAGCACAGAAAGAAACGGTGCAGATAACTTCCCAGCTGAAGAAACAGGACATGGGTCTTCCAAGTCCTGCCCAATGAACTAACTAAAAAGATTTATCTGCTATTCAGTGAGGTCTATTGCCTCTCCAAAGGGACTGTGTGCCATGTGCAGCAAAAGGACTGGAGACCACGGAGCATGGAGGAAAGGTGTCTGGAAGGGAACCGATGTGTGTCTCTCTAAATACGTATTTGTGTGTTGGTTTCAATACCAGATTCAGTGATTAAAAGTTTGTTAATTGGCAACAAATTAAATCAGTTGAAATTCCCCTGGCAGAAAACTGTTTCTGGCTCACAACAAGGGAAAATTGATTCAACACAAAAATTTGGAAATAAACTGGTACAGTCACAGTGGTCTGGCAACAGATCTGAGAGTGAAGATACGGAAAACAGCAAATTACGTAGCTTATGTTGTACAGCAGTTGCTAATCTAGGGCATAAATGTAACAAGGGGCTTTTAAGCCAGGAGAAGGGCTGATAATAACATTTTATCCTGGCTTTTGTTAACAGCAGTTAAAAACTGCAACGTTAACGGAAAGAAGTTCAAAGAGAGGCACCAGAAGTGATTAACAGGGATATGTCTTCAGGAGATAGATGTTTACATGCTCGGCTTAGGAGAAAGCAGCCAAGCAAAGAAAAGACAGAAGGTCCTTTCAAGGGCCCTGTGTGGAGTCCTAAAGAGCATTATATAGAGTATCAACAAGGAAAGAAGAAAAAGAAAATTCATGAGAACTATAAAAAATTCTGACAGTCACAATGGACCAAAACTCTAGAGAGGCCGTGTTTCTGTGTGTTATCAGTAGAAAGTTGTATTCCTCACTCAGAAAAATTTTAGAAATAGAAAAGCCTCTCCATTTGCAAGAAAAAAAATCAAGGAAGGCAGCTTTTTTAGCTTTCAAAGCAGGTCAAATTCAGAAAGGATAATTCACAACCCACACATAAGTCAATGGCCATTATGTTTGCTCAGACAAGACCTGAATTTGATTAAATAGTTATGAGCATGCAGACTATATAATACATAAACAAAAATTTGTTTTGCAATGAGATTATTTATATTAAAGATAATTTCAACTGCTTCTCCAAGATCTCATATTTAGTTAAAAATGCAATGTCCTCAAATGACTGTGACAGTCAAAGTGTAATATTTTAAGAAATATTTTTATTTTTACTTTTCTTGTTTGTTTACTTAAGATTGGCAAAGAGGCTGGTTAAAACCTTCACAGAAACATGCAGTTGAAAAAAAGAACCTGAGCATTATCTGATTCCAGAAGCAATGCAGCTGTATCTTGTAGTATCTAATGTTTCAGAGTGAGTGGACTTGAGCAGGGTGGTAAACACTCAAGAATGACTGAAGTTCAAAAACAAACAAAAAGAAGCCTTGAGCTCACTCTTGTAGTAAATGGGAAAGAAGTGAGGGAAAGCTTGGCAAAAATCAGCATAATAGTAGGCTTATTGTTGAATCTGAAAGCTTCATTTTCTAACAGTGTCCCTTTTCTGGGAAGCTGCACAACCACTCTGAAAGCACTTTCTATAGAGATGATAAATCTATGGTGCAGATTTATGCACATTCAGATTAAGTCAGGAAATCAGTAATGAAAAGGATAATTAAATAGAGAGACAAAAACCTAGAAGAAAAATTACCGAAAGCCCCCCAAAACAAACACAGCTAACAATGCACCATGATATATCAGGTCCTGGGATTCTGACTCTGACTTTGGCACCCATTCTTGCCTGAGCAACACACAGGGTGAACAACCTCATCCTCTTCCTCACTGTGGTTCCCAGGGCTGTGGAGAAGGGCACTCTGCACAGCAGCAGATTCTGGGCTGTAGCAGAGTGTGTGAACAAGATGAGGCTTGATATCTTTGGTCCTCTCTCTGTTTCTTTTTGCACAAGCTCTTAACTCATCAATGGGTGGAAAGGCATAGGAAGAAAAAATATTCTATGCTTATATATGGGATTGTTTGAGTCCACAGCCTTCCTGCTCCTGAGGGAGCATTTGAAAAGGAGGGGAAAGATACAGAGACAGCTCTCAGTGACATCAGCCAAACTCAAAAAGAAAAAAAAAAAGCTGTGGTTGGCTGGAAGAGTTCCTGAAATGGTTTGCAGTCCCGTGATGTTAAAGCTGGGTTAATGCTCATCTTTTTGAGGACTTCCACCATGCATTCAGGGTGCTGGTGTGCACTCAGCACTAAAGAAACAGCCAAAGAGGTGTCTCCATTAGGAGCAGTGATAGACTCCTGCTCTGTGGTTGGACTAGACCCTGGGCTAAAGAGACTTGTCTCACTGTTTAGCTTCAGGCATCCAACTTAAGTGCCTAAGCCAGCAGCCTCTGTGCCTGGGCTGTCAGGGAAGCTATAGGTGTCCCTTTGACTCTGCAGGAGCCTTCAGCCCCATAATCACCAGAGCTGGGTGCCTGAAGTTGAACTATGAAAAACCTCAGTGCAGGGATGACCTTAACAGTTACAGTGTTACTTGAGTTACTTTACTGCAGTGCTTGCCTGTAGGTAAAATACCCTCAGTAACCCCGAGGCAACTCTTGTCATTGTCTAACTCCAGCAGCCTTACTGCTTTATGTTCTGAAAGGGTTTGGTCCACTCCAAAACCTTCAGCAACAAGAGAGCAGGGGGTAGCTCTGGTACATTGCTGTCCTCTGTCTGGACTTGATACTGCAAGCAAAAAATCTGAGGGTTCATAAGCTAAATGAGAGCTTCTGAACATTACAGTCAAGTAAGGGAGGTGCTTTGAGAGCTGGCTCTTGTGACACAGAGGTCACTTTTTCCCTTTGGACTTTAAAAGATGTACAGCCAACTTAGAGTGTTGACAGTAAAGCAAACACACTGGCTGAACAAAATGTAGCAAAAAAGCCCTTTTCTTTTGCATGACTGTAACTCTAAAGCATGCAAACTTAGTACTGTGTCATAGTCCAGTGTGCAAACTTCTGCAGCTTTGAAGATGTGGTGTACAAATGCTGCAACTCTGTGAGAATCTTTAATTTGGCACCATAACTTTTTAATTAATTTATTTATTTACTTACTAAATCTTGTCCCACTTCTCTAAAGTGGATTCAGTCCTAAATGTCTGATTAATCTCACATGGGAGCTAAGGACAGATGCAGATGAAAAAAACTGACATCTAAAAGATGTGGATCTGCTTCCAAGTTTTACAGTACAAAATGACCTATAGTAGAAACTATTTATAATCCTTTCTCTCACATCAGTGGACACAAAAAAAAAAAAAAAAAGAAATGCTACTTCAGCCCTTGCCCTCCTCTCCGTTCTGCTAACAAGAATAATTTACAACAATTGGAACTTTTTTGACAGGGGCTGGGCGAGTTTATAGGTGACAATTTACTTTCTGCTATTAATACACCAAGTTCAGTTTGAACAAAACCCAAAAATCTTGAGGTAAAAACCACTGTATCATTTACTAATCATACAAATCAAGACAATCTCCCTTAAACACTCAATCTGATAACAAAGTATTCCCCTGTCATTTGGAGATTTAGGGGAGTTTAACCGACACTTACATTTGGAGTAAGGAACAAATGTATGTAACAGGGAGCGATGCAAAGTAGGGACCACACTCAGGGCTTTGCATATGGACATTACTCTGGTCTCCTTCACATCAAAAAGTCATCTGCACAAAATAATCCTAGCCAGAAGGAAAAAGAGAAGAGCAAAAATATTCAGTGCTTTGAAGTGTGGTTTCAAGATCAACATGAAACTTATCTGAGAAGTAATGTAAATAACAAAAGTGGCACATTTAAATTATGATTTACCTACTGAACTCAGGAGTTTGGAAGTTGACGCTGTTGTTGATACAGTGACGTCTGACAGTATTTGAAAAAAGGGTTGGCCAACAGGCAGAAACATATAATCAAGCTGGAAAAAAACAACAAATGCAAGTATTACAGCTTTAGTGTTATTACACAGCACACAGGAAATTAAAGTACTAAAACATAGATAATAATGACAGAAGAAACTACAGGTATCAAAAAAACAAGGGGGAAAAAGGGTTGATCAATCAGCACTGTGCTTTAGAAGTACAATGATCATAGCAGAAAATATGGCAGCAAAGTGATTCAGAAATTACCAAGGTAACTTAAGGTTTAATATGGAATGATGCCAAGCATAGATTTTGGTTCATCTCTGAAAAGATTGAAGTGAAGCTCAACACTGTAGAATCCAAAATCTTCAAAAGCAAAAGGAAAGTGTCCCCATGGCTCTGCACCAGGAAAGCAACACCTTCGTTCAGCAAGGAGAGAGTCCCAGCTCAGAAAGTGCCTCACCCATGGCTGCACAGGAAGGCTGTGTGAGGACTGAACACAGCCCTCCACCAGGAGCCTACCTTAGAGTAGCTGTTGGAAGTTATCCTAAAATTATATGTGCTTAAAACAGCACTGGATAAAACAAGAAAAAAATCCATCTAGATGCAGTTACTTGATTTAATGCACAAACACAGCCTGCTACTTCCAAAGACCAGAAAGGACAGCTCAGGGACTAAGAGAAGACAGAGGTGACATTAAAAAAAAAAGAAGACAAAACTGAAAGAGAGACATATATGTATGTATATACACAGTATAAAAAAAATAAACAAAACCACAGCATTGGGGTCATCCTTTGTACAAGTGCCCTACTGCATGTAATAGAAGTCATGCTCCCCAAGTCTTCTAGAATATAATGAACATGTACCATTTGTGACCCAATTTATTATACAAGAATACAATCCCTTATTAATTAAAATCCTTAGTCTGGCTTCAAATTTTTATGAGAAAGATGATATTATTCTATGCCAGAGTACTTCTCCCTGAAGGATACATAAGGAGTTAACTCACACATAGATGCATGTTGTTACTTATCAGCACTTCACTGCCATTACCATGACAGCAAGGCAAAGACCATTTTGTTCTGCCCCATTCTTTCCTCAGCAGAACTGACAGTTGACTTCCAAATTCAGAATCTTAACAGAAACTAATGTTTGAGGCCAGATTTTGCATTGTGTCCTAAAAGCTCAATCTGATATGAAGTTTAATGAAAAGAAAAGGTGGAACAGAAGGCTGTCCTTTTGTAAGACTAACTGAACATTAAGAGACTGATTATGCTGTTTGCAGTACAACATGCATTAAAAAAAAAAAATCAAACAAAACTCAGAACAAATATTTTGCTGGGGTAAAATGTGCCAAAAAACCCTGATGTGCACCTTCTTTTGTTGCTCACAGACAAGCACAGGGATCAGCATGTTGCTGCTGCCTACAGGACACATATGATTGGCAAGGAACATGGTACAGTGAAATGACAATGGCTTCACCAGGAAAGTGTGTAAAACAGTAAGTGGAATGCACCAAAGGAGTAGTCAACAACATGTCACATGCCAGCCATCATTATAGCTTGCATCTGCATATCCAATAGGTTATCAATATTAATAGGACAACTGGTGTAGGAGAGGCTCCTGGGGCATCAGAATGGCATTTTCTGATTTACTCTGACACTTTAGACCATGTCTAAAGAATAAAAACAGAGGGAGAGAATACCACAGCTTCTGAGCTGGCTCTTTATCTGGAGCTACACAGGTCAAATAATTAAGCAGTCACTCTCACATTAAAAAATCCTCCATCAATCCCATTCAACAAAGCTGCATTAATAAAACTACTGGTATGAGTTCTCCCATCATTCCTGGGTAGAAACAATAAAAAGGAGATAGAGAAGTCAGGAGAGCAAGGCTTAGTGAAACAGAACTCTGGCACAAACAGGCTGGAAAACAACTGGAAATGAAGGTTGAGAAGACAGAGATGATGAAGGGGGAGCAAAAGGCAATAAGTCTCACTCTCCTGAACAAGAGGCTCAGTGTGTGTGTGTGTATGGACATCGTAAAAGATCCGTCTGGTCTTCTTCACCCAACAGTGTAGTTTGCTCATGTAGGTCTTGGAAGACAGTTACCTGAACAACCTGTTCCCTCCTGTAAAACCTGTCATGTAATCCAAGTTTACCCTGCTGAGCTGACCACAAAATAACAAAGCACTTAGCTGTTTCCCCCATTATGTCACAAATATTACGTAAGCTGTGTTTTGTCTACAGCAAAGTAAGAGTTAAGTCCCCCACAGGAACAGAGGTAGACATAAAGAAATGGAGAAAGGAGATAGAGTGAAGCTGCAGGCTGCAACAGTTATGCCATTTGATTCCCAGCTTTAAATAAACCCTTTGAAGTAGAACAGGTTTTTTATGTTAAAAAAAGCAGCTTTTCAGTATGCATCATTGTTTATGGTTACAAAAATTACTCCACTTGAACTCTAAACTGGATCTTCAGTGCGGAAAAAAATAGCGGAAAATTTATGAGGAGACCCCCCCCATTCCCACAGCTCCCATGCCACATCCAACATCTATTAGCTGCAGCAGTATTAAGTATTACAGTAACAGCTGACATTGTTTGGCAGGCACAGTTCAAAAACTTTACCTTCATCTCTACAAACCACGAGCTGAATGGTATAGCTCCACAATTGAAAAGTCTGAATTAAATACTGAAAAAGAATTATGGACCATCTTTGAGAACGTCACTTACCGAAAAGATCTTCAAGCGCCATGAAAGAAAATATCCCATGTGAACAAATAAACGCTGAAGCTGCTGAGCTGGGTTTCAAAGTACTCTCCTCTCTCCTACACCTCATTAAATTAGACTATAAATATCAAGCAGAAGTGCAAATAACTTCCTAAATGGAGACTAAGTTTGCACTTACTTGAGGAAGTTTACCCATTTTGCCAATCAAATCCACATAGTTTATTCTTTTGTTAAAACCAGAAAGCTGAAGGAGAGGAGGTATGTTTAAGAGGGCTCTCAAAATGGTGGGTAATGTCCACACAAAACAATGGGAGAACATCATTGTTATTTTCTACTTTATAGTTCTTGCTTCAGTATTTAACGGGTTCATCCTTGCCATGTATGAGATCTCCAGGACTTTGGAGATTTGATAGCACTTATATCTGTGTCAAAAATTCCCAAAGTTTTGTATTCACCATAAGAACTAATGAAGAGGACCTCACCAAATACTTGCTGTGTATTTGTGTTTCTGTAACAGCTGTAAATTAAGGACTGCAAACTTGACTGTGCAATATCAAACCTTAAGCCCCAGAAGTACTGAGCTGTAATGAAACAGGCTAGGAAGCAGTTTTTAATTTTAACTAAATTATGTAAAGGAACAGCTGCATTTTGAAGAGCAAAGCCCCAAACAACAAAAAGCAATAAAGAAAAGACAAGCCTATACATATTCTTCTAAAATGGCTCTTCAGAGCAAGAAAACACCAGACATACAATAAAATCTAATGTGGGACTTAAAGGTACAGTTAAATGCAGTTGTGGTACTTGTTCCAGGGATACCAACAATTGGCTACATTCCCCTTACCAAAGTGGTGTGATTAAAAAGACAGAAAGCTACACAGTGGTCAAGTGAGATGAGATGCTGGCAGTTAGCCAAATATGTGTTCAGGAAGATATAATTTGCCATGTTCAGCATTGATTACTATTGCAAAGCTGCTCTGGGCTCAAAATCCTGGTTGTAATCCATCAAACCAGTAACCACAGTGAGTCGAACGGCTGAGCAATTGTGATGACAGATCTGGCTTCAGGGATGGTGCTAGAAATTTATATGTGAAGCTGCTATTAGCATGTAGAAAGCTTTGGAAGAAGGGGAAAGCAGCATGGTAATTGCTAATAAACACAACATAGGAATGATATAAAAAGTTTTACATTTTAAATTTTTATTAAAAACAAACCCAATCATGTCATGATAATTTTTGAAGGAAAAACATTTATGCCTGCTACTCACAATCTCACAATTGAAACATAATGTGTGTCTATACATCTCTTCACCTGGTACAGGCAGAAAACCTTGGTTCTCTTCCTAGCCAGCTACAGTCACAGGCCATGTTTGGGGGGGGGAGCACCAGCAGCAGAATCAGCATGGTGGACAATTCAAACTACATGGAATTGGCCTTCCCAAGTTGCCAATAAGAATATCACTGTCACACAAAACTGATTTTGCCTGGGATATGCTAGCACTTTGTCTCTCTCTCTTGCATACTAGATGGGGTGTCAGAGAAGTAAATTGACTGTCCATGCAAAAAGCAATCAGGCACTTCTGCATCTATGAAAGCAGGTTCAAACTGACATTGAGCAAGACTGACCAAATCCTGCTTAACTTGCTCTGGTAAGTCACCTCAGAGAAGCCTTCTGTGTGACTGAAATCCAGTGACAGTATTCCCCAGTTTGGGTTTGTGCTTCCTACTGCCTATGTCATTTTGACCCTTCGACTCCCACCCGTGGGATCCTTGGCTTTAGTGTATTTTTTAATCTAAATGTAGCAGCTGTTCAGCCTTTTTGTCTCTCTGCTACAACCTTGGCTGCCTTTAGTGGATCCTGCAGGAAATTAGGCCTAGTTTGCATTCTAATCATCTTTGGAGACTTATGCTTTTAATTAATCCTTAATATTCCTCCAGTCTCCACGGATGGTGCATTATAAAAACCAGTTTCTACAGGTCATTGTGGTTTCAAATTCGGGGGAAAAAATATCTCATAGATGGTACGTATACAAGAAATATACACAATTTATCATAAAACATTATGATTTTATTCTCTCCAGATGGAGTAACAGACATGTTAATATATTTTTCCAATTCAAAAAAGTTCTGTGTAATTTATTATTCCACGAGGAGCAGGGGTCCGACAAGACCCTTACTTGGGTACAACCTCTATGGGATTCTCAACATATTGTAAATTGCTGGATCTGAGTAACCCCTCTCCAAAATCACTGTGGGCCTCTGACTGCCTTGCACGCAAAGATTTAACAGGTTAATTGACCAAATCATGCTCACTTCAATAGCCCCTTTGTGTTAAAGATTTGACCCACAGAAGAGCTCTGAAAGTTTAGAGCACAACATAAGTGGTAAGTATTACTGGGTCACATTTTGAGGTTCAGAATCAGTTGTTCCTTACTGTTTATTCAGCAAACTTCCATAAAAGTAGAGCACTGAATCCAAAACCCAGGAAGGACCTCCAAATTTCACCCATTATTAATCATTTGATGTATCAATTAAATGTAATGTTCTCTGACATCTTTTACTCTTGCCTGAGTATCACTCCAACTAAAAGATATTCAACTGTCACTGAGAAAGTGTGATTTATTGCTAGCCAACCTGCTCATCTGTTAGCTGAATGAACCAAGAAGTTTCTGTGAGAGTTCTTGTAACAATCTTTCCCTATTGTTTTATTTACTGCCAGTTTCTGACTGTATTTAAGAATAATTAGAATGATCACTCCAGAAATGAGGTCTGGAAAAACACATATCCTAAGAATATTAACTGTGCATAAACTATCAACTTCTCTTAAGACATCAAGATGTTTTCCAATCTTATCAGACATATGGGACTGACATTAAGTACAACTCCCAAGTAGTTCAAAGCAGTGGGAGTTTTCTTCATAACAATAAGAGCAGTATTTTACACCTCCTACTAAATATGTTTTATTCAAATATTGATTCCCACTTTTTATTTGGAATAGAAGAATTAAGAAGTAAGCAGGGCAGTAACATTCTGAACTTATCATCTAAAACACTTGGTCCCACAAAAATAATACAAAAGAGCTAAGGGGCCCTCTGCCATCAGTGCCACTAGGATTTCACCCTCTGTGCCCTGGCAAACCAGTGGTTTGCAACACCAGGACTACAGGCATACTTGTCAGTCTCATAGTTTTCAGATATTATTTGCTTGGCAAAGTAAAGCAATGCTCCTTTCTAGCATTTAAAGATTAGGAGACACTTCCTGCCAGCTGAGGGAGTGACATTACAGCCAGAAACTCGTTAACACCAGTGGTACAGGGTCAGATCACAGATCTGGCCTCGGTGTCTCATTTCTCAGTCACAGTCAGTAACTGATAATTCGGGAAGAATGTGACAGGAAAGAAGGTGTGCAGCATGGCTTCTCCACTAAAGTGTCTCCCCATTTCCAGAAATGTGCAGCTTGGGCACCTGTCTTCTGACGTGGTAGAAATTACCAGGATCAAGATCCTTATCCTGCAGGGTTTGAACAGGGAAATGCCTAACAGTATCTGAGTGTGTCACTTTATATGGATGACAACTCCCAAAGTCCAAACAGTTGCCTGGATCAAGGCCAGGCTCCTAAGCCCTTTATGAAACTGAAACATTTAAGTTTGAGAGACACTGGGAGGAGGAGAACAATTTCTTAGTCTTGGCTGATTTTGCTCTGAGGCTGCCAGAGTTTGAAAGAAGGCAAGTCTAAATGGTGTATGATCTCAGTGGTTACTCAGAGGTATCTTCTGAAGAAACACTGGGCCAGACTGGAGATCTTATTCATTCTACTTCTGCAAACTTCAAAAGAACTTTAACAAGTTATGCAAGCATTATAATATTTCAGCCTTAGGTAAATAAAGCTCATAAGGAAAACTTACTTTCTGTTCAATCCTAGGAAAGGAAATAACCCAGCTTCAGGATCTAATCCCCTTAAAGCCAAATGTATCAGGCTTAGGTTTTGCTCATATGCAGGGCAGAAATATTTCATAATAATTTGCAATACATACAAAAAATATACAAATTAAAAAGCCAAATTATGTAAATCAAATACAGAGCTGCTCCCAGCAAGCTCACTGTTACCCAGAGATTTCAATGAAAGCAACTTACATCAGTATAAAGTTCTCTCCATGTACAAAATCTTTGTCCTGACAATCTTTTTTTCTTACTTCACCAAAAATTGGCACTTTTGCCATTTGCACAAAGTAGAGACATCTCCTGTTTGCTATGTAGGAACTGAAGCAAGAAGTCATGTAAGTGCCAGTCAGCTCTCCCACCTGAAACACGGTGGAAATGCATTAAAATAACTTAGCACAGTCTAGACGGGCTCAGCACCGTCTACCCCAAAAATTGTGGTCCAGGCATACCCAAAAGCACGAGTTTGTCTTTCAACAGTAATGTCTTTGAAAAATAGTTTGTTTACCGTTGATGGTTTTTTGAGTGTTTGCTGTTATTGAAACACTCCCACGATGAATACATTTTTTTACTAGTTTAGAAAGATCAGAAACAACATTTCACCTGATCACAGCTGCCAAGGAGCTGGAACTTGCAGAAAAATCTACTGTAGTGCAAAAATCATAACAAAATTGTGAGAGTGAACAAAACTGAACTGAATGAGGGAAGGTGTGGTATGTCTCTAAGTCTAGCATTCAAAAAAATTAGAAAAAAATAAAAAAGAAAAATTAGAAAACCAGAAGGTTTATACTGTTGTTATTACTTGAACATTAACGATATTAAAAATCAGCTTTCTGTGAGAGCAAAAGTGGGGAAAATCTTGCCTATACTGTAGCAATAGAGGTTGAGCTAGTATAAGAAAAGAGATGGGATGCAGAAGAGATTCCCAGAACAGACCTATGCCATCCTGGCAGGTGTCTGTTGAGCATTGCTGAGGGAAGTTCCTCAGCCTCTTTCAATACTCCAGCATTTCAAAGCCTGTACAACCAGAAAATCTTTCTCCTTATCAAACTTCTGTTTTCCTTTCTGCATTTTAAACTAATTTCCCTATGCCCAGTGGAAGGACAACTTATCACTGTTCTTCTTAAAACTATTTCTGTATTTTCATTTTTATCTCCACTTTGCTTTTTCTTTTTAAGACTATGAAGTCCCTTTCCATCACTTCATCTCATTAGTTGTATTTTCTTAGCTTTCATTATTATCCCAGCTTCCCTAGGCTCAGGATCTTTATATAGTTCTAATAGAAATTTGTGACCTACTTTATATATACACCCAAAAAAGTGCATGTATAAACAGCAACACAACATTAAATTAATAAAAAAGCATATGTTACACTTTAATATATTTATATTAACTTGTCAGTCAACAGTCTCATAACTGCCAAAAGTTTCACAATTCCTCTGCAACAATTTTTGTCTTGTCTTGTGGTACTTTTTCCAATTACATTTGGTGTAGGAACTTCATTGACATCTTTTCTGGGGTGCATCTTCCACATTTAAGACAACATACAAAAGCCATGGATAATATCACTAGTAGTTTTGATTTTTAAACATTTTAAAGTCACTGGAATGTTTCATTTCTTCCAAAGGTGATGAAATTTGAAAAATTGTTAATGTTTTCTTCTCAGAGAGAAGTCTTGGGAGTAGCTCAAAAGTCCTGAGCCACAGATGCCAAGGAAAGGAAAACAGATCAAAAGACTCCCTTTCCTCAGATCCAACAAGTATTTGTAATATCTTTCATCTAATGCAGGTGAAGGGGGCAAATTGTATGACTAATTTCACTCCTTGTGAAAAGAGAACATAGTATTTTTTTTTTAACCTAAAGACATGAAAAGAAAGGCAGAAAAGCTGTAGGGGAGATTATAACTGACCTGAGAAGGCGGAATCAGCCACGAGGAATGTCTGAAGCTGGGCAAGGAGACCTTGGCAGAATAATAGTTATAAGTGGGTCAGTGCAAGTTTGGGGTTGTTCCTGCAGGCCAATAAGGGTTACAAAGGCTTCTTAGCACTGGGAATTAGGGAGTAAAATTGGCATCCAGCTGCTCAAAACCAGTAACCTGAAAGAATTGTTGTGCAAAGATGACAATGGATGTGGGATGTCAATTTTAATAAAGACATTGAGAAACTGAAGGAATTAAGTGGGTTCCAGTCATAGAGAAGTATGATAGCAAAGTAAGTTGCTCACAAATGCTCTAAGACAAATACAAAGTATATGCAAACATGTAGTGACACAAAGTCTAGAGCTAGGCATTATACACAGCAATTTGATTAAAAACCAGACACACCTTGTCTGGGAGTAAACTGTAATGGGGATGCAGCATTGCCCCAGAATCTCACAATAGTGATTTTGACAACTGGAATAAAGTGAGCATGTTCTATGTGCCTGCAAGGCCACGATCTGCCAAGACAAGGGCAGATGTCTGTCATAACAGAGATGATTTGGAGCTATTGGATAGAATGGCAATCATAAAAGAGAGAAATTTGAAAGACATTTGGTGACAAAGAGGGCTAGTAACAAATGAACAGTTTTGAAGAACCTGTGAAGACCTACCACAAGTACCAAGAAGAATGCCAGGATAAGTAAAACAGATTTTGCTGGTAACATAAGGAAATATGGTCCTCAGTGTGCTAAGTGAAAAACAGGAGAGAAGAAGTGAATAGGCAAAGGAGTCACAGCAGCAATGAAATGTGGCAACCACCTGAGGAAAACCGAGTATTTGGCATTGCTTGAGTGAGAAAACGATCTCAAAGAAAATGGAAAATTTGAATTTGTAAATCAGGATATACAAAGGCAAATTAAAAAAAAAAAAGTAGTTTGATTTGAGGTTGTGCTGGATCTGACTGGGATGGAATTATATCTCTTCATAGCAGCCCATATGGTGCTGTGCTTTGGATCTGTGGCTACAACAGTGCTGACAACACACCAGTGTTTTGGCTATTGCTGAGCTGCGCTTGCACAGTGTCAAGGCCACCTCTGTTTTCCACTACACCCCCACAGCCAGGCTGAGGGTAGACAAGAGGCTGGGAGGGGACACAGCTGGGGCAGCTGACAGAGGGATATTCCATACCACGTATTCTCAAGCTCAAAACTAAAACTGGAAGAAGAAAAAGGTGGGGGTTTTTTGCTTCTGAAGTGGCTGTTTAGAGTCTGACTGGGCATCAGTCTGCCTGTGGAAGGTAGTGTGCCATCTCCTTTGCTTCACTTTTTTCCCCCCACCCCATTTTTTTCTTCACCTATTAAATTGGCTTTTATCTGCTGTAAAGAGTTTCCTTGATTTTGTTTTCCTATTTTCTCCCCAGTGTGAGGAGCTGGTGAGGGGAGCAAGTGAGCAGCTGTGTGCATGCTTGGCTGCTGTCTGGGGTTAGATTCTGGTTAGAAGAAGAGACAATTTATTTAGAACTGTGCTTCCACAGAGTTTACCTGGCATTAAAGGAGAAAAAAAAAATCTAATTTTGTGTTAATGTGTTTACATTAACTTCAACTACCCAGACTTGCAATGACTACTAAAGGCATCTGCCTGGCATTTCTTTACCCAGTTCTAGAATCCTTCAACATCTAATACTACACAGTTTCAGGAGCACTTTACCTACACGTCCCTATTATAAAACCCTCAACATAAACGTAGCCACTGGTGTAGATGACATACACTTGGCACCCTGAGCCAGCCTTCAGCTGCTTGCTGAATGCAGCAAATGGAGGCTGGTGTCCAGCTCTGCAGTGCTTAGCTCATTTCACATTCTGGTTGCACATCACACATCCTGAGGAACAAGTCAAGTTCTTCCATTTCTAGTCTGGTTAGGTGACCAGACCTGATAAAAGTGGGATTTCTTCTCATATCTTCCAGCTGTAGGGCTCAGGAGTATATAACCTAATCTTAAAACCCATATGTAACAGTTGATTTCACCATCTACATTTTAATGATATTTAAAACCTTTTAATTTCTGGTACTTAAACTGATGGAAATCATTGCCAAAGGACATTATATATTATACAAAAGCATATTTATTTTAACTGGTTTTAAATACCTGTATTTCAGTCTCATCAGATAACTATAGTTCTGTTAGTTTAGAGAATAGGTAAATTCTAAAAGAAATAAGATCAAAAAAAGAAATAAGATTAAAAATTCCAATATCACGCAGAATTTCTTGGCACATGAATAAATCCTGACTACTACACTAGACTCAATTCAGATAAATAGGAAAGTTCTTGCATTTACAACCCTATGTTCTCTTATGGATCTCAATTTCATTTCCAAGTTAAACTGCAGTGCTGACAGACTGCGTGTATCTGGGTCTTATCCTGTTTTACCCTTTTTAAGCCATTCAATGGCAAAGACAAATATTCAAGGGCAATCCAATCCATCTATTCCTGAAACACCAATTCTAATGCAATAGAAGTTGTAATTGAATTAATGACTGCTTCCTAAGCAGCCTTATGGGCGCAAGTTAAAAATAATTTATAGTGGTGCTAAATAAGATGAATCTTCTGGCTTGATATTGATTTGTTTTCCAGGAAAATAAGGTTTATTTGGTTTGTGTTTTCTGAAACAGATTAGACATTATATTGTCCATTTTTGACATAATGGTGGAACTTCTACTACTTCCCTTTCCTTTGAAAGGTTTCCCTCCCACCTGGCTTGTCTGGCAAGTTTATAGAGGTTTTCTCTTTCAGTTATGTTGAATTATCAGCCAAACTACAGATGCACTTTTCTAAAACAAAGCCCTGCTAAAAGTTAGCTTCTCTAGCAAAACTATTTTGTTCTTATATCATCTTTCCTTGCAGACCTCTATAGAAATATTAGACAATTATTGTCCATGTTTACTGGGATTCAAGAACACAATGAAGAATAGGACCTGGGAATCCTCACTCACTGTCAAAATTATGTATTTTTAGAGAAACACTCTGTCCTTTCACCTGAATATGTATGTGACATATAGAAAACCAGGAGACATATATTTAATAGTGAGATTTTTTAAGAGAAAAAAAAGATATTTTTTTTTAATATGTGGATGTGATGATAGATTTGATTAGGAGAAGATGCTGAAGATAACAGGTTCTTGGCTGCTGGCTGGATCAACATACCACAGGAGTATGGGTGCTTATTTTTCTACCATACTCAAAGAAAGGGTCACAGGCAAGAGATTTAACCACATCTTCTCCCAGATATCCTCCACTAATCATGATTATCAATTCATGAGTTTATGATAAGCCTCTTTTTGTTCAATCTGATTTTTTCTCCTCCTTGTTTAGAAGTTGAATTAAAGCATAATTGCTTGCATTATGCCACTTGTGACAGTATGAGCTGATTAGCTTGTAAAGCACTGATTAGTTTGGGGCTACCTTCGTAGAAAACTATGAATTATAATGAAATATGCAGATAAGCTTGGAGAGGCACTTATGATATGAACCAAATGAATTTTATAGAGAAAAAAAATAATTCAAAAGGAGAATATTTCACAATTGCAACCTATTATAAATAGGAAAAGTGTCACTATATGACAGATTACGCTAATCTGATATCTAAACAGCTCACATAACTTCATAACCAGTGTATCTTTCTATTTTCTGGTACAGCAGCTTTGTGTCACAGAGTGTCCCTCCCTCCTCCCGCAAGCTCCAGCTCCCAGCGATGGACTCACCACATACCTGGCTGACGGGAGACCACCCACTGGCTCCACCATAAACATTTTGGTGGAACCGGTGGGTTACTTTGTGGCATGTCAACACAGATCAACCTCAAACCAGAAAATTCTGCATTTCATAGCCCACTGCTCTGCTCACTGAACCACTGGTGCTCTCAGGCCAGGACACAATGGGTGGGCTCGCCACAGCTCAGTGGGATATCTCCTGCATGTCCTACTGGGTAATGAGATTTTGGAACAGAAAACAGAGTCATAGTTTTTAGTGCCTTTTCAGCACATATGAGTAGGAAAATTCAATTCTCAGCACCTTCCCTTGCAGAGTTGCCCAAATATGAATACCACAATCTATTCCTAAGTATCAATTTTTGAAAATAAGAACCTATTTTTTTCCCAGTTAAGCTGGAGTTAATTTTACAGCATGTGATCCAGTCTAGTCTACTCCTCTTAATAAATTTAATAAATTATTTACATGCTTTCACTGTTAGTATTAGGATAAGATAATACACAATCTTCTGAGAGAGAGTGTCAGCTTGTGCAAAAGAATGTAGATGCACTGATGGTTTTGGAATGTGGTGCATTTACAGCAGCTGAATAATTGACTGTCCTCCAGCAAAACTGTTGCAAAGGTCACAGATACACACATCCAAAACAGTATCAAACAGTGCTCACACTCCTATTTCAAGCTGGAGTCCTTGGAGTTGTTAAACTCACAGTAATCCAAATCATATTACATAGCATGAACAGTTATGAATCTAGTGACTACATGCACACATGGTGTAACCTGGCTTACGTTACTACTAAGCCAGTCTTTTAACTGGGCCTAGGATTAGATTACAAACTTCAGTTGAAAAATGTGTCATGAGGTGGCTGGTTTACATTTTCAGAAATCAGATTTGTTTTAACAACCCTTTCTAACTATAGCTTATGATGTGGTATAAGAGCACAACATTTCTGAAGTGTTCTTCATCCACCATTTATTATTTTTCACTAAAAACATTTCTGCAGATTTCTTTAAATTTGACAGCAGATCAATTATGTTTTAAATGCCTTATTTTCTAAGTATGTGAATGGCACTTTTTCTATAGAAAATATGTAATAATTTCAAATGTTTATGTAGCACTGTGCATTCAGAAATCAATGTGTAATCTGAGGTTCTTCCTTTCCCCTCATAAAACAACGAAGTCAGTTTTCAGCTTTATTGGAAAAATCTACTACTCCATTAGAAAGTTAGTAAGAAGATGAACATGTTGATGATTAGGAAATAAACATTATGATAATCTGTAAATTTAGTTACTTTGAGCCTGATACAAATCATGCAATTGAATTCAATGGACTTTGGCTGACACTGTAAGCTTTGTTTAGTTTTCTACTGACTTTGGGTTATTCTCCATTTCACACAGAATCTTTTTCATTTTTTAATGTCATTAAGCACATAACAGAGAGAAATGAAAGGACTAATTTTTCCGTATCACATATTGCATACAATTGTGAAGGAGATTTTATAGAGTAATACAATCACATGATAACTAGTTGGGTATAAGTCAGTCTCCCTCTGTCAGCACAATTACTCCTGTTTCAAATCAGAAATTCTTTCTATATTCTTATAAGCTCAAATGGATCCCTACTAAATGCCTGCCTTTTTTATTTCCCTAAATGGGCACATATTTTTCTTGTTACACTCACTGTCCTAAAACTTCAATGAAATCCCTCAAAAAACAGCAAATGAGCACATCTACCAAGCACAGCAACCAGAGGATAAAATTCTTGTGCTTAGGGAAAGAATGGTTCAGGCTTGGTGGGTCTAATTTTTCAATTAATTCCTTTATGGGCAGAGAGAGAGAGATGAGCTCTGAAGGAACCTGGACCTGTATTATTTCGTCACAAGGAATTCCGTGTGATCGACAACTTAGAGTAAACACACCAGAGGAAAACACAGTGCATAAATTAGGAGAAGAACAAAATTATCAAATATCTAACAGAGTCCAACAGCATAGGTCAGCAGCAGCTATGGTAGAGACTATTCTCCTTGAAATTCAGTATTTTGGGCCTTGGTATGTAAAAGAGCCCTTTGTCCTTCAGCAAGTTTTGAGGGTTATCTGAAGGATACATTCTTGTCTGCTATTTTTAAGAATCCTGTGCTAGTTACACATCCTGTTCTCAGGTCTTCAGAAGAAACAAAGATAGTCTTAGTTCAGTCTGTTCACAGCTATCCTGCAAAGACAGTGTACATCACCAAGCAATCTTCTTCGCATAGTTTCCAATCCAACAACAGACTCCTCTGTGCTTATCATTAAATTATACTGTCAATCAAAGCAAGAATTCTTAAGCCTTATCAGTCACTCCAACTGGTTTTCAACCGATCATCCTCTAACCTTATGCATCATTTCACTTCCAAGAGCACAACCCTTCAATCCAGAAAGAAGAGTACTCAGAGGATACAAATGTGTTAAATTCTCTTCAGCACGATTCATTACCGAGGTAGTTTGCTTGTCTACCACATAATCCTTGGTCAGGGAAACAAGCACAAATGCAGCCCATTGCTTCAAAGCACATATTAAGCCATCTAAGTAAACACAGATACAATAAAATAAACATTTAGCAGGAAATGCACATTACTGCCAGGGCACATGGTCCTAGTGAAGATAATTTTTTGCATACTTCTATGGTCATTGATATGCTGCTTATACACTTGCAACAACGTCCATGTATCTCAACACACATATATGTATCTTGGAAAAACAAAAATAGAAAATTAATTACAGACCTGTACTAGGTCTCCTGTTTGCTCCTGTAAACTTCATTATGTATTCTTTAGGATGAAATAATGTACTTTTACTAGCAAACCCAGAAGAGCTCACACGACAACACTACGATATAAGCAGCAAGGTCTGCATGTGCAGACCATTTGTGAATTACAAGGAGAGGAATCAGACATTTCAGAAGCTTTCATAAGAACCACATGGATCCTGGGGTTGCATGGTTTATCTCCCCTGAGTGTTGCATAATGTATGGAGTAATCCACAGTTGGGGTACAAGTCTGATAAATCAATACCAAATTTTGTTGAATGTATTCAAAGATCATGATGAGTTATCTTCCTCCACTCCTCCTTAACTGCCATGTGTAGCCCACGTTACTCCTTTACAATGTTTCGTGGCTTATTCTCCAGCACATCTCTGCTCAGTGTTTTATCCTCATGATAAAACCTGATGTTCTTCTGCACAGTCCCTCTCATGTTCTCCAATTTAAACTAGAAGATGTAGCAATCACTCCAGCAAATTTTTAAAGAAAAGAAACCTTCTGCCAGGTCCCTGGAACCACACTAGTCAAATTACCTGACAGTCCTGGAGTGAGAGCTGGGTAGCTGGAAATGTCATGTGCTCCTCAGCCTTTGGAACAGAGCAGTCATAACTGAAGCTCAGAAATCATTTACTGGTATACTTTGAAAGCCATGCCTCCTCTGGCAGGAAGATACAAAGCCCATTCAGCTAAGTATTAAGGTTATCATAAGGCATTATAGACTTCTTAACAAGAACACCATCAAGAGTCTCTGACTTATTTTCTGCAGAAATCACCAACCTAGCAGGATTTTACAAAGCCATTCCTGCCCTGTTCAGAAACACTGGTGCTAGATATGCTTCAGTTACACTGTACCAGGGGAGCTCATGTCAGTATAACTGTCTTTCAAAATGTTTACAACAGGGTTTCAGTTTTATTAGCTAGTCATGTCCTGATTGGGCAGAAACTTCAAACAACTTATCCATTTATTTGCTGTGCAGTACCCACAATACTTTGTAAAAAAATTGAAACCAAAAAAAATCTCAGCTTTTTTCCCTCCTTTTTCCTTGTACATTAAGCTTTTGAAGCTACATGTGCTGGTCTGTTTTTGGTTATTTTAAAAAAAACCATTGTACACAGTACAGTATCAGCCCAGTTATGGTTTATATATGTGAACATATGTGGCTACATTCTTTCTCTTTAAGTAAACAGTGAGCAGTAGTGTAGTCTGTGACCTTTTAGAAAAAAAGTCACCATTGGAAAAAATGACTTAGTAGATGGCTTCATGCAATTGTGGCTACAATTCATTATGTCAAAGATGGGAAATAAAGAAAAGAGCACAGCAGTCTATCAGATCCTGCTGAGGCAAACACATGAGAATCATTACACATATATATACACTCCTAAAATAACTTCAGAGCCTAGCTTCTGGGAGGGGAGGTGGTAAATTCAAATTGAGGCTGAATCCCTGGACAAAGTCCATCTCTGATGTAATACACTGGAGGCCACTGAAACCATCAGAGCCAACTAAGCAGAGCAGTCTGACAGCACAGATGGAAGATGCTGCTCTGCAGGCAGGTGCAGACAGTGCTCAGCAATAGCACCCCTGCCCATGGCTGAAAGGATGCCAGCACTGAAATGAAGACAGGCTTTAGAGTATCTGTATTTTGAAAAACATTTCACTATCTTCCAGTCTCTGCAAGATATTAGGCACCAAATAAGCAATAGCTGCAGACAGTGGCTTGCAACCTCAAATCCAATTTTTTTTTTTTTGCAGAAGGTGAGCTCTTTTCTTAGTTAAGTCTTTGACAGACCTTCTGCTGTCTTGCCTGGAGTTACAATTTCACCCATCAAGATGAAAGAAGATACTAATCATATGTTACTTCCACCATTTTGTCTCAATGCCCACCAAAAAAATTGAGCTTTATAATGCATTTTATTATACTTTTCATAAGGAGGCTTCACAGAGATTAAGTACCTTCTAATATACCCCTTGTTCTCCATGTACTCAACAGCAATATCAAACACATGGTAGCAGTTGTAACAGAGAGCTTATCTGGGCATATATTCACCTCTGTATCTAGGAGATCTTTGTAACACTTTTTATCCAGAACTAAGATGTCAAAAAGCATGTGAATGACAGGTTAAGCCTGAGAACAGTTTAACTAGCACAGGAAGCCTTAACAGAGTTATCTGAATCCAGGATGATGGCCAAAGTATTCACTACTGTAAAACTTCCCAGATCACTGAAATGTACATTTTTGATCAGACAATACCTGTAAGAAAACCAAACTGCTGCTGCCAAGTAGGAATGGGAAAGGACTGGCAGATGTTACACAGCAGAAACACTGCAGAGACACATCATCATGACTGCCAGTAACAGCAGCACCACCCCAGACCTCTACGGTTTCTATCATGGCAGGTGCTGCACTTCCAAAGGCTCAATAGGCAAGCAGAAAAAAGCATGAGAAGAAAATATAGGAGAGATTAAAGTGATATGCCTTAGTTTTGCATCAAATGGGGATAGGACCTAGGACTCTGGTCTCTCAGAATTTTGTCCTCTCCAGTCAGCCTTTCTGGTGTTTTGAAGTAGGCTGTTGAACTTTTTTCCCCTCTTCCATGTATTTCTAAAATGGAACAAAACCAGAGAGTCAACCCATAAAGTTCCCAAGAATCCTGAAGCGAAGGACACTAAGTCCTCGCCAAGGGTCTAGCTGCCTACACAAGGAAGTTACACATAAATTGAGAATAAACTTTCAAATTCCCTTTCAAACTACAGAGGAGTAAACTTGTGTTCTATCCTGTCTCATCCCATTCCATCTCCCCATCTCATTCCATCTCCCCCCTACTCAGCAAACAAAGTATGTGCGCTTTTGGGGAAGAAGCCAATTGAAAAATCCACCTTTTGGCTTGTCTTGCTCATTTCCCTGCACAGAAAAATTAGGAGATTTAAATTAAGCTGACAGTAACAAAAAAAGCTGTCGGAAATTTTACCAGGATGCATAAGCCAGCCAGGTAATACCACATCCAAGGTTCTCATATTTTATTGGTCATAAAAGTAACACCCCCAACCCCACCATGGAAAGTCAGATGGCTGGAGACTGTTTTCAGCCAGCTGACACTCTCATCCAAGGAAAATGCTTTGATTGGGAAAACAGCTGCTAACATGGATTTTTGCAGTATCCGCTTTACCAAGAACGTCAACAGCCAGCAGTGAAAGGACTACCTTGGAAGCAAATCATACAGCTCTTCCTTTTCCCTTCATGCTTTCCTTGCAAATGTGGAGAATTGTCAGAGAGAGCCACAGCTGTGGCAATTGCACTGCAGAGGCCAGTTCACGGGATGGCTCAGGAGCACCGAGCCGCTGCGATCAGTGGCACGCTTCACTCATAAGTCCTCACTCTTCCAGAAGAGGGGAAAGGTCTTCCCATTGCCTTGCTAGGGTCCAGACGTCTTGTCTGATAGTTACTTAGTTTTTGGAGGGATGTTAATTTTATCAGCAGGCTCTATAGAGAAGGTAGGCAGGTGATAACAGCCAACACTAGGCCAGAGAGGACAGACTGGTTATTCTGCCTATCAGCTGACTTGTTTAATAACGTTTGACTCTCTAAACAAACAAGGTCTACAGCAGCAATAAACATACAGAGAAACTTCCTTGTCCTACACAATCTCATGTAGATGCCTCAATGTTGCCATTTTAAAGAGCTAGTACACAAATTCACATACCTCACATGAGAAAATTTGAAAGACTAACATAAAAAAAGATAAAATGAAAACTATAAACATTCCATAAAACAAGTAAATAAATGGAAACCTGACATCTGCTAACAATTGTCACTCACAGTTGTTAATTTTAAATTTGGTAGAAATTCCATTTCCAGCAGTATTTTTCTGTATTTGTACAGTCTTGCTCAACTCTGAAGCCAAATAACTCTTCTCATTTCAGGTAGAAATGCTGCATGATGTGAGGCCCATTGCCTCTGCCATTCTTAAGTTTTCTATCTGGGTAATAGTCACTTCAGCCTGTGGTTTCTGCTTTCTGGCCTGCCCACAGTGTAAGTCCCTATAGGTTCCTCCTGTCTCATATAAGTCTGGCTCACTTTTTGCCCAGTGCCATGTGCAGATTTACAAAGCAGCAGCTCTGATGCAAACAGCCCTTGTGACTTCAGCCTTCAGACCTGCTTGGCAGGTGAGCCTTTGTTTTAGAGGCAGCTCCCACAAACAGTTCCGGGGGTCCTGGGCAGTCTCTGGTGGACATTTAGTACAATTCACCTTTCAGCTCGCTCCTGTCGGCCTCTGAAACCTGCCGTGCCTGTGCACTGCAGCTCAGCAATCCATGGAGGTCTGGAGAGAAAGATACTGTTCTTCATTACCACATGTATCCCTGGCTTCCCAAAGAGATGAAGAGTCTGTTGACTATTAGATTCCATCAAGAGTTTACCACAAGAATAACACCATTGGTTTAGGAAATCCCTGAGGTGCAAACTGCTGGAATATAGTAGAATATGCAGGGAAGCAGTGTTTTCCCTGCCTTGTTCTCCTACTGTACTTCACTGTGAAGGGTCACTGATGGGTTTTGGTGCAGGGGGAAGACAGAAAAAGCCCGCAGGCCATAGCCCAGCTCCACAGAGATATTTAATAGCAAATCCTCTTAGCAAAGACCGATCAGGTATTAAACAGACAAGAACAGACATGGCAATATTAACCAAAAGGCCAAGAATAATAATAGGTTGTATGGACAGACACAAAAACTCATCTTTTGCTTCAAAGCCTTTGGATCTCCCCTGTCAGAGAGACTAGCAGGAGACAGGGGATGTCTTCCTCTCTATTTGCCATGTTTGTGCCTTTCTGCTTCCCACTGAAGATTTGCTGTCTCAGAGAAGTTCTGGGTCTGGAACTGCAGCAAGTAAACTTTATCCAGAGGGCTAAAACCCATCTGAATTCTTTCACTGAGTGTCAGTGTCAGCTGCAGTTGTTCGTGCTGTCTTGGCTGCCTATTCTTGCAGAGTATCATTGCAGACAGACAAACAGCCATGCCTACTGCTTCTTGCCAGCACTCACAGAACAAATGACTGTAACTTTCATAAATTACTCAAATCCAACTTAGTTTTTGCTGGATGATTGTCATGATCTGTCAGTTTCTTCACTACCAACACTTCATAAAGGGAAATTCACCCTGCATTTCTAGTTAGTTATTTGGCTGTTAGAAATGAGACACTTTTTGCATGTGCAAGCTAGCTGATACTCTTTCTAAAAATCACTAACCTCGCAACCTAGGCAGATATCTGATATTGCCATTCATACAGATTTTCTATGAACAGTGAATAGGGGGCAAGGTGTTTGACTCTGCATCTTTTCCCTTCCAATTGTGATTGGAATTGCTTTTGGCAGAATCCCTTGAGTAACGTGAATGTGTCGATATTAAAAGCTAAAATAAAGATCAGTGAAGCCTTCAAATAAATTACAAGCACATTAAATATAGTGCTGGCAACTCTAAAGGTCAGGCTCTGGTTTTGTGAAAATTTGCTCAGTGCAATAGGAGCCGCATACGTAAACGCTGTTTTCTGTTGAATGCTTTCAACTTCAGGCACATATATCCTTTCTGACCCATGCAGCTCACACACCTTAAAACACAGCAGAAGAAATATCATAAATATAAATTAAATTACAAATTAATTAATCGGCATTTGCCAGAAGAGAATCCTCCTGCTAAAGAAAAGTTTCATCCTGTAGACATGTTAGCAATCACTAGAATCCCAAGACAAGAACAAAAAACAACTCCCCACTTTGCTAGTTATCAAATGATACTTTCAGAACTGTCAACAGTCAGAATTTTAAGTAGATAAAGATTCATATTAGTATGCATGGGAGTTTTCAAAACCACAAACAAGTTGAATTCACATGGAAGTCAACTTGGCAGTAAGCACCAAGTGGGATTTTCTAATGCAATGAGGGATTTACCCACCATTTCTAAGTGCCTGGATATCTTTCAAACCTAAGTAAAGTCCCTTGTGAAACAGTTTTTCGGAAGTGACTCTGGGTTAGCTGTGAACTACATATTTCAGTTGAACTGCACTGTGAAAAATGGAGTCACCACAGGAGCACAGGAGCTGAGGATAACTGACCCACCGGGGGATCTGTACTGTCAAGATGTGACACTGCCCCTGAACCAGATTCTTAGCTGATGTAAATCAGCACCCATCAGACCTTTCCAAGGTCTGTCTTTATATGATTAAATCTCAAACCTTAGAACACAAACAGCATAAAATTTGGAATCCACATACTAATAACAATTTTACGTAATGTCAGGCTTGAGGGATCCATGTTCTTAGTAGCCACTGAAGGAGAAATTAGAAACTAATGTTCCTTTCATTGTTCAGCTAGGAGCAGCTTCTGCTGCAAATTAATCTTCAAGCTTGATATTACCTAAGCCCTCAAGTTTGAATTTATTTGTAAGCTTATGTGTATTGTCCATGTGCTTAAAATAGCACAAGCTTACTTATTCCTGCATACAAAGAACATGCATATGTGTTTTTTAAAAAAATTGCAAGGAGAGAATGGCAAGCCTGTATTTTGTGATGGATTTATCAGTTCCTTGCTTAAGCATATTGCTATACGTTTCTTAACAGAAAGTATCTTGTTGGGGGGGGTTGCTCATATATAAGCCTATATGCAAGTATTCCCTCTACAGGAGATGCCAATCTCTGGTCACCTAGCCAACATCTTCATAGAAATGGAGAGGAATTTTTTTTTCAATAGATATATTTCTTCCTCTCCTGCCCTAAATTGAACTCCCTTAAACCCTCATTGTACAGCTACTACATGCAATATATATAAAACATTCCAGGTGCTTGAACTAAATATAGAATTTAAAGCTCATCCTGAAACTGTCTCACATGAAAAAAACACTGAGGAAGCTTACACAGTGCTCAGCCCTACTTCGTGCTCCGGACACAATGTTTCTTGAGGGACACTTGCACCAGGTCAGTGCACCCTCCACCTCACCCAGTGAAGCCTTTTCCCTGGTTTTACTCAGTTCCTGCTCACATGAATGGGAATGCTTTGTAACTATTAATAGGAGCGAGCTCTGTATTACAATAACACCTATGAGGACGTACTGTACCAGTTGCTATACATATAGGTGATATACACATAGGAGATAGCTGTGCCTGGAATATAAGGAATATATCCTTGCAGAACAGCCAAACCAACACATCTAGGTAAACAATCAGCCTTTTGATGTACTTGAGGCACAAAAAAAACCCAAAACAAGTAAAAGTTGACCAAAATCACATAGGAAGGCTTGTCAAATCCAGAACTGGCTATTCCTTGCCAAAAGTACTCACATCACCACTGCACAAGCTGAACAATTACTTTTACTGCTTAACCGTGTTGAAAATGCTCATTCACCTCAGGTGCTGTCCCAAAAGGTGCTGCTCTGTTTTCTCAGACTGCAGTCTTTCACTAACTAAAATTAGATAAAGCTTCAGTGCCAGTCTAGAAATAAAAACCATTATAGAAATAAGTAAATTAAATCACAACCATCATCCTGTTATCATTTTTAAAAAACATTTTTAAAAAGAATGAATTACAAGACACAGTAATTGACCACAAAAATCCTCTCTCCAGTCCAAAACTACACCAATTGCTCCAAGTCCTCTTTGGTTATATGCAACAGGGGCCTCCTCCTTTACTCACCAACATCCCAGCTCCCAGTCTTTAACTGAGCCACAGGGAAGTTAAATTTCCTGGACAAGCTGAAATGACCATGTTAGTCTGAATCCAGGATATTTTCTGCCAACTTCTGATTTTTAAGATCACAAAACAACTAAAACTTTTTTTCCCAAGCATGCTGCTATTACAAGGATTTGAGTCAGCAGGAACACATGCATACTTTTCAGAGAGTAATTTTTCCAGTGACTTAACGTCTGAATGAATTTATCATGAGACATCGAAGTGTCATTAACATTCACTCCAAGCAAAAGAGTAGCTTTGAGAGTGTCCACACACATTTGCGTCATTCCAGCCACGGTTCACTACCTTGAATACTCATTCCACCAGACTGTTTGGTCCTGGTAAACACTAGACAAGTTTTCCTGGCTCCTGTACTTATTAAACCACAGGAACATTTTGCTGACAAGTGTGTAGCTGGTGTATTTCAGAACCCCAGAAAGCTAGGCTACCTTTGAAAAAGTCTCTTTCATACAAGATCACAAACCTGGTCAGCACAGTAAGGAACAGAGCTTTGGACTCTATAGAGCCTTTCAATGAACCAGAAAAGTGTTTTGAAGATGGAAAGAGTGAGTCCTCAAGAACGTCCCAAAAAATGGAAGGAAGCTATGCATCCCAGAATGTGATTTGCAATGAAATTCTCCTTCCTACCAATACCTAACATCTATGCCTTACTTATATGGCACTGTTGCATCTTTCCAAACAAAAAATGCACAACTGAGACATTTTTGTGAAGCCAAGTTTAATTTGTCATTTTTCCCACAGGCCAGGATAATTTTGTTCCCATCCAACTGCAGTCAGAGATCTGTTCTGCATCAAATGCAGATCCTCCCAGACACTTCCCAGCACTCTCCCTCAAATGTCAATAGCATGCAAATGAATTCCACATGCAAATGAGCAGCTCAGTGAACATGACAGAACTGTCCTGTTATTCCAGTTCTGCGAATTGAGAAAAACAAGACAGCTACACTACATATGTGTTACCTTTTATCCAAAACCTCTCTTAAACACATAGCGGCCAGATTCAGAATAACATACACATATTCAGTTGTGTCCTAGTCTGTGAGCTGACTTAGTGGAAACCTGGGATTTATTACTCTGGCAGATGGCAGGTAAAAGTGGCAAAAGTACCTAAAGGAAATAAAATGTTGGTGTATGGCTACTGATGATTTGGTTTTTTCGCCTACTGTAAAAACCTGAATAGGTTTTATATGAGTTTATATCAAGGTATTGGAATAAAGAATCCTCCTCTCCCCTATTTGCTAAGCAGTTGAGTACTGATGATTCCAGTAATCTCCAGAGTCTTCCCCTAGAGATTATTATGAAATTCTATGTCATTACCTCCCACCCTTTCCGTGTCAAAGACTTGCACCAGAGAAGCTCAGTCACAGTCCACATATAAAGCAATTCATGACAAAGCTTTAAACACTTTGTGATGTATCACATTATAAACTAATGCTTTATTGTTTAGCTGCCAAATTTTTTGTACATTAAAAGCAGGAAGAACAATCTCAGACCCTTATTGTACTTAACAGTATTAACTTCCACTGGACAAAATACGAATAAAGAGGTTGTATCAAGAGAGGACAGGCCCATATTTTTTTAAAGGAAACCACTGTCAACCGCAAACTATGAAAATTTCCAAACCCACTTCGTGTAAGAGTTTTAAAAAGTACTGGTAATTTATAGCTAGATTCTATTCCAGAAAGTTTACAGCTCCTCCTTTAGAATAAGTACACATTGTACTTTAACATAGTGGTTTTACAGCCCTCATCAGTTTAATGATATAGATTCTTAGAACTCATTTGATTAGCAGTTCATCTCACAAAGTTGTACCACAATACACTGCTAAAATTCAGATACCTTGTGTAAGCCCATGCAACAAAAAATTTTCACCTGTCATCAAGTCCTTGCAGGAAACAACAACTTATGGGGTGACCCACACTAACAGTTCCCTACTGGTTTCAGATACATCAAACACACTGACTGTTCTCACAGTAGAAAAATTAATAGCACTTAAAACTGAATCACTTTGGCCATAATAAAAATCATTCAATGCTAATGCTTTGAATTCTTCTTTTAACTACTCAATTAAGTCCCTGCAATTAACCATTACATCATTCATTTCAAAGAACAATTTGCAAGGGCAAAATTTTGCTTTTCCATCTGAGTCCACAATAATTACTAAAAGTTTAATAATTCTTCGATGTTAATATCATCTGTTTAAAACAACAAACATCTGCTAGGTAACAGAGGCAAGAGAGCTCACTGTGTTGCTGCAGAACTGGGGCACAAACTTAGTATTAAGGCAATCTCAAGCAGTTGCAGTAATCATAAGGTTCAAGAACAATTCCTGTATTTTAAGACATTTTAATGCAAAAGTTGTGCTAAAGTATCACAGATCACTGGATTTCTGCCTATCCTTCTTATGAGAATTAATAAAAATCTCACTGCATATATGTGCCAATGCTATACTACGAAGTGGGAACACACAGATAAAAATGTTAGTTCAAAAAGCATCAGTTTGATTTAGTTTTTACATTAGTAAGAAAGATGTCATGGTCCCAGGATGCATCTACGTAATACTATTCCAGCAAAAGCAAATATTGAGGCTTTATGTGATTCAGTTTCAAGAAATCCCCAGACATCATTGCCAAGGAGTTCCAGGAAATGTAGGTATTGATTTCAGAATAAGGGAATTTACGGATCAAAAAGCTTTTGCTTCCTTCACCTGTTTTTTTTTTTTTCTGGTAAAGGCTAAAGGTTCATGGCAACCTAAGCAAAAATCCACTGCAGCCACAGTATCTAACTGGAGTCCCCTATCAGGGGCTGACTTAATGGAGAAGATTTGAGAAGGTTGCCCTTTCCCTCTCAGCTCCTGTCACATGGGACACATACTCCTAGGACATTTGGTGGCCATGCAACAGCGACAATACACAGCTTTCCTGTGCCTGCATCCGCACCAACCAATGCAGGCATCCTGGGAAACCATCTGCTTCAGAGACCCTGTGGGAATGGCCCTGCCACAGCTACGCAGCCGTACAGTTCCTTTTCTCCTGAAAGGGGGGGGGTGTGTATCCACAATCAACAGAGGCACCTGTCTCATCAGAAGCCAAGGACTCTCCTCTTCAAAAGAATCGCTCAGCCAGTATTCAAGGCTTTTTGATCATCGAATTCAAGAGCGAGGCCATCGACCCTAATGGGCCTCAGAGACAAGTCTGAAGGACACTGACTGCCAGGCTGCGTTAAAGCATTTGGCTCCATATGGCACAGTGCAGGAGCAAAGCCTCTCCCTCGGGAATATGTGGAGCCTGCTGTGGACTGAGTGCTGACGCTGCACATCGGTGAGGAAAACACAAGGCAGAGCAGGACTGAAAGCACTGCATGACCTTGGAAGAGCCTCGCATCCCTGGGGAGATGCACAGCAGGAGCACGTCTCCCACAGAAGCCACAGCAGGACATATTTGGAAGTCTAAATACAACCTAATGTGAAGACATTATAATACATTTTTTATTTACAGCTACCAGGAACTTGCTTGTATCTCTGAAATCTCTTGGGTCTGTTCTTCCGTCAGCCTTGCAGAATGGCTGGGAGCATTTTCCTAAATTACTAGAAAAGCAAGGGACAAGCCAAACTAAAAGAGGTTTTTGATTCAGACCGCTGGTTAATCATTTGCCCATTAAATTAAACATGTAAACAAAGCTTTATAGCAGAGAGGTTTGTTAGGGAGCATTTATCTTCTCTTTAATGTCTGACATCTTAAAAGTTCTTTTATTCTTCAATATTGTAGCTTGATGCTAATTTTATTACATTCAGCTCCAACAATACAATCTTGTAGCATAAAGCAGCAACAGTGGTTATGCAAGAAAAGGAAATTAAGAAGGGGCTCAAAGGCAGATATGTGTCTGTTACAAGGCTTGTCAAAAACATGCATGTCCTGACAGATTTTAGGAGTTGAGTGTTAATTACATATGGAGCTGAGATAATAGCTTGGTAAGCCTGTGTAAAGTGATCTGGGGATCCCACCTGCACATGGTCCTAACAAGCACATTCCTTGTTCTTACTACCCTACAGAGTAGAACTGATTATGGATGTGGATACCCTGTGGTGACTGCACATTGATGTACCTCTATAAATCCAGTGTCTGACTTTTAGCAGCAACTCTGCTTTTTCTGTCACTTAAAAAACCCCACACTTACTGACTTTAGGAATACTGACATTAAAATGATATAAATGCTTAGACATAATGGTCATGACTACAGACGATTTTTTTCTTTTAATTATAGCAGCTGAACTGCAAATGTGCATATGAGTGAGGAAAACATTTAACAGTGGTCTGTCAGGAGGATAGCTTAAAAAATCCCACCAAATGGTCAGGATAAATCACAGAATATGCCGAGTGGAAGGGACCCACAAGGATCATTGAGCCCAACCCTTGACCCTGCACAGGACCATCCCCAAGAGTCACACCATGTGCCTGAGAGTATCATCCAAACACTCCTTGAACTCTGTTGGGGTTGGTGCTGCGACCGCTTCCCTGGGGGCACTGTTAAGTAAGTTCTAGTTCATCACAGCTGAGACCAAAACAACACATAGTTGTCATTGATGAAAAAAGTTGGAATGTGCTCTCTAAAATGTTAAATACATATAGTTCAATTTAAAATTCTTCAGCCTGCCCTGGCAGTCTGCAAGGTGAGGTCCTTTTCGGTTACAATGCTGACTGTGTCACTGTGACAGATGTTTCCCGTCCTATTGGTTCCATTAGTACTTCACTCAATTTCTGTTTCCAACAAATGTTGGCTAACTAATAGGTTTTAATACTTCTCATTCATGCTATTGCCTCTATGTCAGGCCAGTACAGATGCCTCCAAATTAGCTCAGAGCATTAACATTCCAGATTCTTCATCTTTCACACAAAACCCATGCATCATATTTTCTTCTGATGGTTTGAAGATGTTTTTCTGTTTGACATATCACCCTTGTATCAAGATCTCCATACTTTCAGATCTCCAGCACTTGCCTCAGTTTTTCCTATTTTCCCCTTCCATTTTCCAAATATGCTCTTGGAATTGTCACCAGGAGGGAGGATCGAGGAAAAAAATCCATAACTAAGTGCTGAGCTCATTTTACCATATGTGAAATTGCAAATAGAAGCCAAGGCATTTTTTTGTATCATCTAATCTATTGGTGAAGATGCCAGAAAATGGAGAAGCCAAGGACTTAGCAGGTACTGGGCCAATATGAGAGCACTGAAGGCCTATCCCAGCTGTCAGCAAAAGCACTGGAAAGATTGGATCAGGGCCTAAGGTTTTTAAATCCAAAGCTGGAAGGGTCTTGCCACAAGAAGAAATATCTGGTTAATGCTACAACATAATCAAGTCTATTTCAACACTAACAGTAACCTTTTTAAATTACCCCCAATTGTCTCTTTATACAATAATGTTTGGTGCCCCTGGACAAAACCTGTGGTAAACTGAGAATACTCAGAACATGGAACACCTAGCTCTGTGTGTACGTGTGTTTATCCATCAGATCACACAACACTCTTAATAATGACCTTGGCCATTTCTGTAGATGATTTGAATGGGTCCTATAATTCTGGGAGAAATAGAGCTTGGATACCCCTTCTAACACAGATTTTTCAGCTCTTTATTCAGCAATGCTTTTTGTAATCTTATTCTGTACGAATAAGGGGACAATCCCAGAGCAATAGCACCAGCCAGCAAATAAAATTATACCTGTGTACATGTTTGCAGGACCAAGGCATTATGGTACAGCTAGAAACATTTATTACACATTCCCTTAAAAAGGTTTAAGATCCTCGCATGGCAAAAACTGGAGCAGCTCTTTATCAGGAGTGCTCATAAGGGGTTCCTTTATGCTGTCATCTCTCTCTAGGTAATGTTACAGACATTTAAGGTGAGTTACAAGGATACCAAAAGAGTCTACCAACTCTGATTTTATGTTTTTGGCAATTTAGGGGAATATGACAAGTTTTCAGCCTTCTACAATAAATAATTAAACTGAGTAAAGGGATAGTACTGTCATTATGAATATATGACCTATCTATTAGAGCTGTACCCACCTGCTGAAATGAGGGAAAGTTTTTGCTCAGTTGAACAGGGAAGCTGGAAGTCAACAAGCAGAAAGGCACATAAAACCCTAGCAAGTAACCACCCAGCAAACAACAGCTGTGAGTTACACAGTTGTGCAACCTGCATTTCACAGAGCAAGATTCTAGAAAAATCACAATGAACCCACTGAAAGGTTCTGTCGGAAGGACAGACTTAAATTGCCAGGAAATGCTCCTGAAGAAGATCCTGAAGGATTATCTCTCCTCAGCCAGAGGCTGGGTTAGGTACCTGCACAGTACCTAGGGGCCAGGCCTGCATGGAACAGACAACATGATGTATCCATTGAGGACACACAGAGAAGAACAGTCTTCACAAGTGGGATGAATACTTTGTTCTTATGCTGAGAAACCCTCATCTGGAATCTCCTGCCTGTTTTTGTTGGTTTTGGGGTTTTTTATGCTTTTTCCTCTACTTTCTACTACTTTTCTCCATCTATATACCTGACTTCCACATGAGCTAGAGTAGATATTTGGGAAATCCAGTTTGGGATTCCAGATACTTCTCGCCTGATGATCATCACTTGCAAAGTAAATTGGCCTTTCACAGCTAAAATCCTGTGATACAGTCCTCACTGAAATTGCCTAGCTTTAGCTTTCAAATAATAGATCCTACATATCATCCTCAGCTAAAGTGACAGTTGTTAGAATTATCTTCCCCAATTATATATTTTATATTTGTTAGTAGAAAACAAGTTCTCTCTAATCAAGACTGAAATGAAGTAAGCCTTAAATCCCTGATACAGAAGTCCTTCCTAGTTTTCAGAAATTCTTTTCTTTCTACGTGTATTCCAAGTGTTCAACTGACTTTTGAATGCATGGACACCAAAGACCCAGACAAGTTATTTGTGGAATGATTTTGTTTATAACTTTATTGCCTCTTCCCTACAACCACATGATGTTCCTTGCTTACATCTACCACAATCACTCCACCGAGTTGCAAAATTGCACTGGAAATGCACATGCAACTGCTCATTTTAAAGAGCCCATCAGTCCCTGCCAGTGCTGCTGTGTGCAGTGCTCTGCCTAGTAATTTTGACCAACATACCCTGCATTTCACTGTATGATCTCCTCCCCAAGTAAACCATATATGACAGAATAACACCTGTACAAGTACCATCTTGATCCTTGCCAAATGCAAGAAAACTTAAATGAAAAAAATATTCTAGAGAACGAGTTCTCAAACACTACCTATCGTCACTTTTGACTAGAACAGATAAGTTTTGAGAAAAAAGAATGACGTCCAAGTCCTCCATTGCAATACTTAGACATGAAAATTGAAAAGCTCTAGTCCAACGTTCAGACAACTAGAAACCACAACTTGCCCTTTTTTGTCAAGCCTTTGTGAGGGGGACATACAGCTGCCTAGTACACAGAAAAACTCCAGATCTTGCAGCAAATGTGTGGCACATCTTTATTTTGAGTAGATACACAAAATCTCATTGCCAACACAATGGAAAAAAGTGCAAGAGCAGGATTTGTTACCTCTGTGCGAGATTATCCAATGCAACCTCCTGTGGCCTCTGTGAAGGTACTTGTCAGGGGTTGGTGCTAATCAGTTCTTATTTGCTCAGCTAATTGGTCAGACTTTCACCTTAGCTTCTATTATAAATGTAGAGGTTTCAGGAACCTGTTCCATCATTTTCACCACAGATACCTGTTATACCAAGTTGCTGATGAGAATGTGAGAGACACAGACATAAAGGTAAATCAGATCCATTTGCAAATATATCATCCCTAGAAACTGCAAAGCCTCTACAGCACAATGTCAAAGACCCTCTCCTCCTCTCAGAATTTTTTTCCTACCCAGGTGCCCCAAGAGCCCATCTCCAGCTTCACATCAGGCATGTCCTGCTCTGTGTGCACTGTACCAGCCCTGGGCAGGTTCACTAAGCTCTGGGCAGATGCTAGGCAGTAAAGATCCTTGTACATCTTCAGGTCTCAGCACCTTGATGTCAGAAATCCCTTATCATGAACCAGCTGGTAGAAAAAACATGGACAACATAGATGTTTCACCTCAGCATCAGAAAAGAGCATTTCAGAACAGCCCCAGCTGTTCCTGAAGGGGTCTCCAGAGCCAGCCCGTTGGGAGTGCTCAGTAAAAAGCCTGACCACAGACCATACAAACAGATTTCATTTCTCATTTTAAACTGCCACAGGTGGTTATTTTTCCTCCGGGTAATAGACAGGGAAGGCCCAAGACTCTCTGGCACTACTGTATCCAACTGCCTTTACCTCAGATTTCACTTGGTCATGCCTGTGGGCAGTGTCAAAGTGCCTCCCATCTTCCAGGAACAATTCAGTTATTGCACACGGAGTCAGATGACACAGCAATGTCAGAGACAGTAAGTATTAAGTCTCGTGTTTGTATACAGAAGTGTCCTTTGGGGACATATTCTGGCTCATGGCACAAAAAGCAGAAACCTGGTGCTTCACCTCTGCATGAACAAGCAGCTTACCTTCAGATCCTAACTTGACCTAACATCCTGCTCCCAGTCTAGCTTCCGGGGTTGCTTCTGCATTGCTCTAAATGTATGTACTGGGCTGAAGTTTTAAATGCATCCATGCCTTTTCTTTTCCCAGCCCCTACCCAAAATTTCAGAAAACTCATTCCCACCTGGCTTCCTGATATAGAAGCTGTGTATCACAAGAGGGTCAACACAAGATCCGCAGATCTAACACAACTCTTCCTTCATTTCGGCATTCAGTCACCTCCAGCCCTTTATCTCCTTGTGAGGACGGGTGAACCCTCAAGGTTTACACAGGGAGTCAGAGGCAAGCAGGAAAGCAGGACTCTCCACCTGTCTCCAGGGTCTGGACTAGTCCAGAACCATTTATACCAGCACACTACCTATCTGCTGCTATAAAAAAAAAAAAAAATATTTCCACATGGAAAAATGAGAGGGGATTCACTTAATAGGAATGTAAATACAAAGCACTAGCAGAAAACCCACACGCTGGCTGCTGCTAACACCTGTCAGCACCACTGCGATAACATTTGTTTCACACGTGTCCTGGCTTGGCAGGCACCTGATTTATATTTTCACACTTTGTATCAGCTTCCTACACACTTGCTCTCTAGCATAGTGCTCATACATCAGATACCACTGCTGTCTCATTTTTCAGTGCTAACTGTCATAACTAGGTTATTGCACAGGACAAACTCCTGCTCTAAAGTACACCTGCATCAAAACACACTAACCTTGAGGTAATACAAATTAATGACATGGCAATTTTATTTTTAAAAGCTATTAACCTGTTAATAACTATGAGCCCATTTAATTTACAGACTTCTCCTTACTGCACTGTAATAATGAACTCTGCCTGTTTAATTAAAAATGGTAACGAGCAACTATGAGTCCATTTGTCTTAACAGAATTGCACTCATTTCTAGCAGTCCTACATTTGGCCCAGAAAGCCACCAAAATCATATGTCCCATTTTCTGAGGTGCCAAGGTAGGACAGACCTGTACCAGAACCCTCTCTTTTTAATAAAGGACCTTGTGGTGAATTGGCCTCCAATTACAACAAGTTCCCAGACTATAAGGTATGTGTTTACCCACACTGAAGGTGGTGGTAAGAATGCTTTCTGTCATTTGCAGCTATGTAGGCAAGAACCATGGACCGACAAGCAGGCAAGGATACTTCTGGCTAGTCTCTTAACTGAAGTTAACATTGCTTTTCTGTGACCACTATAGATTTATCACTGAAGGAGTGCCACTAAACACGTATGGATTGTGGCTTATTTGCAGACACTAAAAAGTAATTAATTAATTGCATTATGGCAGACGCATAAGTCAGATAACATATATCATATTGGGCCACACTCCTCCGAAATTATGATCTAAACAGGCAAAAGGTAAAGGGAAATAGAGCATCCAAGAAGCAAAATGATCTATCCGTGGTAAGTGCACTGCAGCATTTGTAACAGTACCGAGGTATTTTGGCATTCTGATCCTGTTCTACTGTTTTTCTCCAGAACTGTAAGTTCTACACTACAGAAAAGTAAGGATGTTAGGATTTTCCAGAGTCATCTGTCCAGTGCTAGAGAAGGGCATTTCTGGGTAACATTTCAGCCATACACGAGATAATAACTTAGTTGTTGCTATGATTGATAATGCAAGAGTGAAAATATTAGCAACTGTTTCTTAAAGGAGGCTCCATATTCTGCCTATGGGGTGGTCAGTGGAGCAGTGCAGAGACACAGCAGATCACAAATGCAGCAGCTATACACCCTGAGTGCAAGAACTGTGACAGTTCCCTACATAAAGAGATGTGGAGGAGAGTATTGAATTAAATCCAGATGGGCTCCCAGAGAATGATGTAGGAGGCATCTTAGAAAAGGTCTTCAATTGTATGAGTTCCTACAGAACAGCTAGTTACTGGGCAGCAGAAGGCATCAAACAACTTCTTGGCCCTAGAGAAGTAGCCTGATCCGAGCTTTAGAGATTACAAGCCACAAACTCTGGGAGAGGTTGTCACTGACCACTAAAAACAATGCCCCTTCACCAGCAGGATGGATGTTTCTGTCAGGGCTAGTAGGGAAATTTCTTACATATTTCTGCCTTGTTAATCAGGTTATTCTCATATGAAACAGGTCTAAAAATTCAGAGAGCTGCACCCCTATGCACTCTCATCCCTATAATGGGCTGGGAACAGCCCAGAAGGTTTAGACATTTAGTGGAGTTCGTAGCAGATGTTTATAACAGATTTTGTTACTCTTTCAGCTTTCCTGTCTGAAGTCATAGCTAAAGTGTTTCTGTAAGCAAGCAGAATAACATAATCTACAAGGGAAACCACTGAGATCTTTACTGTGCCATTTTCACAAAGGACTGTCTATGCTCACTGCAGGTATCCTTAAAACAGTGTGCACTTATACCTCAATCATTAGCCCACTTGTTTTGTTAAAGCAACAAAGCTCTAGGAATGAAAGAGTTGGTATGAGCAAGAGAAAGAGAAAGGGTGAGTGGGACACATAAGAGGAAAAAGGAATAGGCTGACAAGCTTGGGTCCAGAGTCCAGTCCCCTACAGAGGCACAGAACCAGGAGAGCAGAACAGAAATTGGATATCTCCCAGGCCTCACTATAGGGAAGAAATCTGTATGTGTCCTGCTAGGATGGTGTACATTAGTGGATTAAACACAGCTGATAAAGTAATACTTTACATCTTCCTCTATGATGCTGAAACCAACACTTGGATATAACTGATAGTAAAGCTCGAAACTTTGAAAAGTCTCTTAATTCTTAGGACAATCTTCTGGTAACAGTAAGAAAGTTCTGCAAGTATCTGGGGAGATAATGGAGTTATTTGCAAATAAGAAAGGGAAATTACTACAAATCATGATATAATCATGTATCAGCCTACCATGAGGCAGTAAGAATGGCCTGTCAGACTCCAAAGTTCTCCTGGACCCTTCTTTTTCAATGAGTCTGTGTTAGAGGATATGGACCTATTTCCACAACAAACACAAAGGTCTTTTCCATACACCACCACGCATTTCACAATGTAGCCTTCAGACAAGTAAAAGAAGATTGACCTGACTCAGTCACTGATATGTTATGAGAGCACTAATTTGCCAAGCTGTGTGACAAAGTTTAGCCTTCGGCTACAAAGCACCTCCTGACAGCTCAAGGAGTTCTCTGTTTTGGGTTAATCAGCTGGTTCCCAAAGGATATTGCGCTGAAACAGTCACAATGTAGGAGTAATTTTTGGGCACGTAGACCCACATCCTGTGTGACTTACAAATTTATTAGCAGATTTCAAACAAAGTTGACAGAGTAATGGGCAATTCAGAGTTAAGAAGAAGCAGTTAGACAGAGGACACTATCTTCAGCATCTGGCTGAAGGAAAAGCTTTTGACATCAGAGAACATAGTTGGAATGCTACTCTTATAAATTTTGCAACTGTAAAAAAGTCAAAGTTTGCATAAATCACAGAGAAGAAATCTATAGAAACCAGATTTGTTACTTCAGTTCTTTTTGTTCTGAAGGAAAAGTTCAAAGCTTTTCTTGATGGGATACTGTTCCCATATTGATTTATCAGTGGTACACAAATCCTGTTATTGTACCACAGCATGTATAAAATGTGGGACTACATGCTTCTGCTAAGTGATTGAATGGTAGGCAACAAATACAGCCTTTTTCTTAAGAAACTAAGAGGTTACTTTGGTACAAACACTGGGGCAGATAAAGGTTATTTAAGCATTCTTGGCACCAGCTTCCTTTCTCCCTTGAATTCTTGTTTTAACTCAGTTTTCACTTTAACCTTGCCCTTCACCTTTATGGAATTTCATTGAATTAATACATAATAAAGTGTTTTCTTTGCTGCCTGTGGTAATGAAACCTGTTGGCTTTGCTCACTTGGAGATGTGGGTGTGTCACCAACAGAAGAACTTGCTGCCAGCATGACAGCAGATATCACTGTCAGTACAGCTAGAATTGTGATGCATAAATGTGTGACCCTGGGATCATATAAAGACATCTAATTATGAAAGAGGGCTGTGTGTTTTATAGAAATAATAGAATTCTACAAGCAAGAGGAAAACAGGAGCATTTCATGATGGGCTGAGTAAGTGTTATTTTGCCCATTTTCATTTGATGCTGTGCATTTTCAGTGCTTAAAGTGCCATGTACTCTTCAGACTGGGATTATGCACCTCAAGGTTGGCTGAAAACATGTCAGAGCCCTGATGGCCTTCTGTCTGACTGAAGTGCTCAGAATACTGTGGTGGGACAAGACATCTGTCCCCTGATGGGAAAGCTTGTCATTCTACACTCTTAATAATGTAATATTTTTTAATTTAATTTCAGCGTTATAAAATAATTTTGGGGAAAGGCTTTCAGGTCTCAAACTAGAGTTTATGGATCTGATGTATGCTTTACTGTCATTCTTCCAGTATCAGGGATAAAGCTTAAAGATGATGCTGAAAAGCAAAAATATTATTCCTTCTCGTACTCATGAATCTCCACTCTCCTCTAAGTCAGAAGATGCCAGTTGCAACTCCAGGTCTTACAGAGTCACTCTGGAGAATTCTGTGTGAGGAAAGGGTGCCTGCCTGTGTGCTCTGGTGGGTCCTGACTGAGTGCAAAGACACTGCCTTTGCAGAATCTGTGTTCTGTACATATTTAACAAGATGAAACAGGATACACAGTAAAACAGGTCACTAAAGAAGACAAATAGGCTTTTTTTCACCCAAGTTTATGCCAGTATGAGAAAGTATGTGAGCTGGGATGTTTTTCTACTGGACAGATTTGAATTAAACATCTGCTATCTTTCCTTCTACAAACATCTGATGAATCCAACATGATCACTTATTGCATACTCCTTTGCTAATTAAACTCCTGTATGGTTGTCTCTCGAATCAGATGCTTTGTTGACAAGACTTTGCTTTGATGCAGAGAGGACTGAGCATGGATATGTAGCTGTTCACACACTGGCTCAGCTGAGAATTTTAAAATAATGTTCTCTGCTGTTTATCAAAATGTTAATTTCATTTTGCCTATCTGCACTGCTAATATGGAAAGGAAACTTCAAAAAGTAGTAGGATTTTTTTGTCATTTTTACTGCTTATCTGAAAACTGAGCAGAGGTATCTAATTACTGTGTAAGAATATTTTTATAACCTGTGTAAGGAAGCACAGGTTTGTTTTCCTTTTAAGTTACCCATCTGTATTAAAATAAATGATAGTACAGTAACCTTCTTTGCTACCCGACCTATGACTAGACCATGCTATGTTACAAATGCAGCCATATAAGTGGTCTGATCAAACTTGAATAGAAAACCTCACCTGTAAATCCAGGCATCCATGGCTCTCTAAACACTTTCTGTTACTAGCACCTTCGCACAGATTAGATGCTGGTTCTCAGGTAAAACATTGTAATTTGCACTAACATAAATATACTGACTGGAATGAAAAAGATTTGTAATTGCAAAGGGAATTAGGCTGTGGGGATTTTTGCTGCAGGTACCAAAATTAACACCAGATGATGTAAAAGACTGCCCTGCACTTTATATCACCTTACCTGACTTGTGTCTACCATCAGGGAAGAGAAGCATGTTTGAGGGCCAAGCGAGAGCATAAATCTCCTCCACAGAATCCAAACAAGTCACCTGGGGAGAAGAGTTCCCAAGGTTGTACAAATGAGAGACAAAGTCAATCTGAGTGAGGACTTTCAGTTTGACTAGCCAAAAAAGAAGTGAAAGAGAGAAAGTTGAATGGAGTCTTAAAAGCCTTACAGCAAGTAGTGATCCAAACATGATTGAAGTTCACACATGAGAGCTCTCTTCAGTAAGAGAGTTCAAAAGAGGGACGATATTTCATGAGCATCCAACACTAGGAATGCACATCACTAGATCAAGAGCAAGCAATCTATGAATGCTGCATTGGGGCACACTGCAGTAGAACCTTCACTCTGGCATACCAAGTGTCAGCGGTGCCCTGGACAACAACAGTCCAGCAAAGGAAACAGCCATGCTAAGGAGCGAAGTGCAACACTATTACTGTCACAGCTGACACAACCAGGCACATGCTGAAGGGCAGCAGGAGTCATGAGTAGATCAAAAAGCACAAAGACAACATTTAAAACCACTTTTACTGATTTTTAGGGCCATGATTTTTACCCTGTGTCTGTGCCTATTCTCATTTGCTGTGGCTAAGCTGGTATAAAGTGACTCACTTGTGTGTTTGAGCCTTAACTGTATTCCGGCTTCAACCCTGAAGCAATGATGATACTAATTCCACTGCAAATGCCAAAGAAGTTAACAACACTGTTGAATTTCTGAAAATCCATGTTTGTCTTCTATTGTTCAAGTAACAGACACTAACAAAAAAAGTCAGTATATCAATTTAGAAAAAAAAGAGTACAGCTGGAAAATGATACATATTATTCTAGGTTCTATTTGAACAATACAATTTCTTTGGCTCCATCTATGAAGGTAGAATTAAAAAAACATCACTCATGACACACAGGCTTTACTTTGCTGTCTAGCATTAGACACATGAGCCTCTCTCTCCAGTTTTCCATTAGAGCCAAGGACAAATGGCAAACAGAATCAATCCAAGAAAAAAAATGCAGCCATTATTTTGCTTTAACCAGCAACTTCAGGAAATGCTTAATCTCCTTGTAGTTTGTACAGAACGGATGTTTATTTAAATAACAGTGGAGCTACAGTATAGAAGCTGACTGGGAAAACAAAGCTTGATATTTTAAAAGATTAAATTCTACAGCAGTTACAGTTCAATGTCTCAACACCAGCACAATATATAAAACTCCTGTCAAATGATTTCTATCCAGCATGAGCTTTTAAACTCACATCATTAATTATGATATTGTAGCCTCAGTGTAAAACAGTTTTTGTATAACTAATATTATCTTGCTATTAAAGACCTTTTCAAAATAAAAAGATACCCCAATCTAATTATCTTAATGCCATACAAACTCTAGTATAAAGTATTGACCTTTTTGCTTCCTTCAGAAATCAATCAACATCTATCCTTCAGATTAATCTTCTAAATTGTTTCCTTGTCAAAGCATCATGCTTTTTCACTAATAGTTCTAGCTAATTGCAATTCTTCCTAATCTCCTATGCAGATAATTATCTAAACCAGACTTCACTGCCAGAGTATACATGTTCCCTCTGTTACATGGCAAACTGTACCATCATTATTTGTATCATTACAGTACTTTAGATGTCCCAAATGATGCTCTGCTTTTCATCTGCTAGGTGCTGTAGAAACACATAATTATCTTCAGTACTTCAGTATCAATAAAGCCACGTTCACAGTTAAGTGCTCTGTTGCTTGGATCTAAGCACAAGTGCACAGAAAGTATTGGACAAAAAGCAGACCAGTCAGGCCTCACTGTCTGAAGAGAGGAGGGGCACACATATGAGAACATTTCATCCAGAATAATATAAAATTTCAGAAGCAGCAGAAACTGAACTCAGAATCTTCTGATCCAGGTTTGCCACTTCACAAATAGCTCCCTTTCAAAGCATTTGCTTTTCATCCCGGCCCCAGTCTAGACTAAGGAAACCTTAAACTGAGTTGTGATAACACAGCTAGCATTTCTTAATTACACAGTCAAAACGGGAGAGAAAAATACAGTCCTAGTTTCCAGAGCACACTGGAAATACTTACTCTCTAAAGAGAGAAGAAAAGACAACAACAACTTCAGACATATTTTTTCATGTATATGATTACAGTCAAGAGAAAGGCAGGTCATTGACAGAATCATTGACTTTACATCAGTGGTGGGCACAGTGCAGTAAACCACGATTCTAAAAGGAGCTCCCACACATGGACTAAAGCAATTACCTGAAAGAGACATTTTACCATCTTCCTGAAGAAGCATAGAGGTGAATCACAAAACACAATATTCAGGAATAACATTCCTGAAAAACAAAAGAACTTGAATTTTAAAGACTTTGGGAAAATTCACGCATACCTTTCAGATACAAAGTCATTAAAAAAAATTAAATGGAAAGTTCACCAGAGATGAATGTTACTGCCCCTTTCACACAGAGCAGGACAAAAGCAGCAGATTTTGTGGGATTCTGCTGGAAGGGAAACTTAAACAAGAAAATATTTATCTGGTCTTGTGGAGGAGTTTAAATTGGTATAAATTGGAGATGGAAAGTGATCAGGACTGAAATAGATGCTGAGTTATTGAAGGGAAGCAGATTTGACCACATGTACTAAGCCAGGCCACATCTTTATTAACTAGTGTGCAATTCATCAACATTTCTGGCTTCTTCAGTCAGCCTAGGGAATTTTTGTCAACATTTATCTGAATTTCCCACTATTCTCCAGTAATGCTACAGCCCCAAAAGACAGGCCTACTAAGGGCCCCAAATCTCTGCTTTTTCATTAGCCCCATCATCCCTGCAACTTGCAAACACACCCTTTCGTGCAAGAGAGAGCTTTCTTCATTCCAGCTGCCTTCTCTCCATCCTCTTTCCTGTCTTAGGAACCAGCAACAGTCAGCAACTTATGTGACATCAGTACACGGAAAGTTACAGTTTGTAATGACTTATAACCAAAGGAAATTTCGAAAATTATTTGTTGATTGGCAGAGCAGATATGAATTTCAATTGACAAAAATTAATCAAGTAATCAGACTGTTGCAGTCAAACCACGTCCTCACTCACTTGTGCCAGTTTATATGCCAATAGATGATCAATAACAAAGTTATTCCCCATTTGTCCAGAGTTAAATTGGCCACAGCTATTTTAAATACTCCATGTTCAAATATTGTCATATTATGAAACAGTGCTATAAAAGTTACTAATATATATACTCCTAATTACAGCCAACCTAAAGGCCTTTTTGTGTGGAGATTTATACAATTATTAACAGATTTTTCTTGTATTTTTATTTCAGTGAACCACAGTGCTGTTGCCAATTCATAAAGCAGCTTCAAGATCTTTTTGTGCTGAAAGACATTAAGATGTAAGGGCATGAAAATATTCACCAAAGTTTAAGGTCAACGATATGCCATGTGAAATATATGCTGAAATCCATGAACTGCAAATGTACCACATCAAATATTCCAGGAAGCTTTACTGGTTATGCTTGTTTAACTTTTACATATATCTGTGTATATATATATATATATACACACACACATCTATATACAAACACACTCATAAACACATATTCCCCAAAAAATAAACTTCTAATCCCTGGTAGTATTATCATAAAACCATTCAAATATTGCATGTGCCTCTTTCTTTGGTCTGATTGCTATCACATGAACTTTGCAAGAAACAGACTCCTGTTTCTAATTAATAAGGACATAAAAGTGTTTATGTAGAAGGAGAACCTAGAGAGCTTATTACACTGAGGCCTGTTCAGAGCCAGTGCGGTTTTGTCATGTGTATGTTAAAACTGACACAGCCAAGTTTGGTTACAGTCCGGTAGAGCATCTGCAAGTCATTTACATACTTTCATATGCACAATGATAAACACATACAGCTCTGCAACCATCTTATGGTTACGTCTGAAAGTGAATGGAGAGAAAGCATTCGAAAAAGGAGTAAGATAAATTGCTTAGACTGAATTTGGGGAAGGGTGGCAATGAAAAGAAGACGAAGACGACCAAAACATACTTCTAAGGACTTGAGTGGAACTTATTTTTGCTCTCCTTATCTTAAGGAAAGTCACTCCTGCCACATTTATATTGCGTAGGCATAGCCAATGGAAATACATTCAGACAGATGGGAAGTGGAAATGAGCTTGCTTATCACACAGTTGCCATTACTGACTTCATCATAACCCCCCCAGAGGAAAGCTCATTTTGGGCAGACTCATTCCAGCACAGACCTTGTCTACTCATGACCCAATGTCTGACTCCAGCCTGAACCAAGGGCTTATTCCCTCTCACACACTGGACAGCACTTCTTCTCAGATGCTGATTTTAATCACAAGAATTAGCCTTACTAGCAATCCCAAATCAATCACTTCAATGTAAGTATTATTTAGACATACCCAAGGGAGTCCTTTTTGTCTGTTTTGCTTTGAAGTTAATTTCACACTTACTTTGGTTCTCTAAGGAACTAGAAAAATTTCCAAAGTTGGATTGCATTCACACTCTCATTATAGCCAACTCCAACGAAAAGCCTGGTGGTAGAACTGCAGTTTGAGATCTTTTTGAAAAAAGCTTAGGGCATTGGTGACCTCTAACCTGCTTTATCCATTCATACAAGCTCTATTAAGGGACTAAGAGGATGTGGTGTAAGTTAGGAGGAATGTGTTTGGACAAGCAGTCTGCATTATGCACTTCTTGGCTATTGCTGCCAGCCCCTTTATAAATTTTTTTTATGAGCAGAAAAGTTGCTCTAAATTTTCAGTGCACATAAAAATCCAGTAACAGCCCCCTCTGAAACACAGAAAATGTGTCTACTTGGAAGGAGTACTTTAATTTGGTAGGCTACAAGTTATATTGGTATTTCTGACATTCACATCAACAGAGACCACAAGCTCGCTCCTCGTTGGTGACACCTCTTGTCAGAAGAGTCGGGTGATCTCTGTAGTTTCTACTTTGTTGAAAGTTATCAACATACTTTTAGATCCAGATTTACACAGCCTACGCTCTTCAACTCAAAGCACTTCCCATCAAGTCCAGAGGACAAGTGTTCCTGTCAACCACAGCCAGACACGTAGTACATGTACCTTCAAACCAGCCTCAGACCTGCTCTGATTTACAGTGGTACAAGCAGGGATGAAGGAAAGCTAGTAAAAAAAATCCCAACTGGCTTGAGGATCACGTGAGCAAAAAAAGGCTCAAAATCTTCAGCAATTACAGTCTGGAGGCTCCACTATTAAGTCTCAGGACAACCATGATTCATGGGTTGTACTGCCCTCAAGCCTTTATCAAGGGATTGAAAAAGTGAAGGCATCCTTTCTGTTTTTTCTGCTCTCTCATATCTCAGTAATGGCTATATTTTACTATAATTTGACTGCCAAAGTAAGTGTGAATGTATGTCCAGTTGTGGACATTTTTCTCACTCCTTAGAGGAGATCTAAATCTAACAGCTGAAAGAAAAAGAGCAAAATCAATTGCAATCAAGAAGGTAGAATCTGCGCAGAGCATGGAGACATGATCTGAGTTAATGTCTTCCTCATTGTTCTCCATATTAAAAAACTGATCAATAACAAACAGCAAACAGCTACAGCTATGTAGCTCAACCCATATCATTTCCATGGGTTTTCTTTTGAAGAATGAAATATTTAGTTTTCAGAGAAACCATAGAAGTATGATTGATTCCATGATGGTAAAAGAATGACAGTTCATAAATTGGGTACTATTACATTCTGCATGAGTGCCTTCATGGTGAATTAACCTAAGCTATTTTACTACTTTGTGATGGACTAGGCACACACCACTTTAGTTTATATTTCTGATACGCAGGGGCCTTGCACAACCTAAATTCACATCCAAAGAATTTCACTTCCTACCAGTGCAGCAAAAGCACTTCATAGGATCAGAGTGAAAGGTGCAAAGAGAAATCAGTGCCCATACAGGTTGCTTTGGCAAGAAGAGAACACATCACAGTACAGATCTTACTCCCGTTTTTCCTAACATTCTCATATGACATCATTGCTCCCCATGGTGCTACTTGTGATTTTTGCAGATATAAGCAGTAGAAAAAGCTGCAAATTGTCTGGAAACAGTCTTGACAAATGCAGTTAAAAAAAGGGGAGGGAAACATGGAATTTTTTCAAGGAGTACAGCAAACAATTTGTCCTAAAGACATCCAAAGCCACATCAAACACTTAATTATTTTTCTACATAAATACCAATTGAGATCATTACTGGGAGGAACTACAATCCATCCAGAAAAACAGGTGGCCCTGAGTGGAAGCGGCATGTCAATGGGACACTCTGTAAAACAGGCCATGCGACACAAAGAAGTTTGCAAACCAGATGGCTTTTTACATACTCGTAGGTACATGTGGGCAGACAGGCCCACACAGTGTCAGAACACTACTGTTAAACCACTTATTCTGCAAAACAACAGAGTTTTGGGCATGTGGCCATGTAACTGAATACAGGCATGAGTCAGCCATAAACCAAGAGATGCTCAATGAACTAAAAAACCAAATGGTTTACATGTTAGTGAACACTAATAAACACATCCAAAAGTCACCTATAACCATTTTATCTTTGCAGGACTTCGGATAAGATCCATCACCTCTGTAGAAATACTTCTTATTCTGTTTACTCCTGTGTAATTGCAAGTTTGGTAGAAATTCTAAACACCTTGGTTGAGAAAGGGGAACAGGTACAGGGGCTGAAATGGCAAAAATGGACCATCATTATCAGCTACTCCTGATATTGCAGCAAAACACAGGTTTCAGTTGCTCGGCAAGCAAAATACAGATTAATGAGAAGGATTCAAAAATCTTCCAGAAAAAAAATATATAATCCATAGACAAAATTATCATTTTGTCCAGTATAAAAAAACTATGCCTAGGGTGGGGAGGAGGTCACCCATGTTGACATTTGAAAGTCAGGATACTGGCTTTGTCCAAAATTGGCTAATTAGTCTGAATCTATGATTCTACAACTACAGCTGCCCACATTGCCTATCAAGATTCAGCTAAGTACACACTTTTGTCTGGCAACTCCAATGGGGACAGGACTAGAAGACAAAAAGACAGGAGCTTGATTTTTTTAACTACTCTCTGGTGCACATTAAACAAGTGTCCCAGTTATAGCCAATCTATTCATACCATCTGTGACCCATAAACATCTGTGTTCCCATAAAAGTGCACAAATACATCTCAAAAAGACAGCCACTCTGGTGCTGTGGGCTCAAGTTGCAATACACAGCGAAAAGAAAGTGATGTCACAAAAATATCACCAAGCAACACTTATGCTTGAGTTAGGCACCTGCTAAAGAGCTGAAACAGTCTTCTCTTAGTATTACTGAACACACCTCCTACCCCCTGCCAAAACAACCATAACTAGTTCAATAGAAGAGTCCTATAAGCTTAGGAGATGCACCCTTAGGCAAGTGCCTGGGACTAAATGTGATTATTCAGGTGACAACTTCCAGCTCCAGGTCAATAGTCTTGAATGTCTCTGGGACCAAGAGAATTAACTAGGAGGAACAGATTTGCCAAATCACTTAGCACAGGTTGTGTACAAAGGCTGTCACTGAAACTGGGATATGCCCACACAGCACTCTCCAGTGCTACAGAGCATGACTGGAGTCAGTCAGGCTTCCTGCAGCTGCCACAACCACACCAGTCAGCCTGGCTAACTTGCACCGATGTTTAGAGTACAGGCACTACAATCAGGATGGTCAGAACCATATCCTAAACACCTGTACTTCCCCCTTGCTAGCCCATCTCCGTAATGTGCTCCACCATCAGTCTCGAGCTCCCATTACTAACCTCTATTTTATTTAACTGCTTATAACAGAGATCAGAAAGGAAAAATTCCGTGTAGGGAGTATTACTAACTCAGTGACATTCTGCAAGGACTCAAAAAATCTGCAGTAAAATAAAGGATGTCCTGGAGTTTTCAGAAGACTCTCTCAGAGTTTGAGAGAAAACAGGTACTCCCAAGCTGTCACTGCTTTTCCTTGCAAGGATCCAGCTTTGTGGAAAAATGCAACATTCTGATTTGTGAATCTGATCCAATTTTTTTAACTGGGCTGCTGTTCAAAGTAATGTATTAAAGAACTTCCTCACTTCACATTATTTTCCCATTTTAGCTTTCTGGAAGTGGATGCTCTCCACTGACCAAATTTGTTATTTTGGTTATTCACTATTTCCAAAAGTAATCACATGTTATTCATTTAAGGGGTTCAGTTCTCAGTTCACTATTATGTGGTTATGATTAAATCAATCAGTCATTCATGTGAACCTGAAAACCTAAGAATTTTATTTTTAAAATGCTGTTCCTAGTTGCAGTGTATGCAGTTTTTAGTGTGTTATGGGACATTGCATTGGAAGTATGGTAGAATTTAGCCAGAAGCTTTTTAGCACAGAGCCTCTCACATCTCACTCTCTTCCTGGATTAGGCATATTTCCTGGATGATCATTAGGCACATATAGCTGACCTCAGTAATCATCTATCAAGAACTGAAAGAATTAAGCTATTTGACATGCACAGATTACTCCGTAGATCAGACCAGCTGAGCAGTTACAAAAAATACATCCTGAAGAGTTACATGTGGCTTTTTGAAGCTAATGCAGTATTTAGAAAACTGAACTAATGAAACTACACCTTCACACAGTGTATCAAAGTGCTGAACAGTGGTACATCAATTCTCAATATAACAACTTGAAAAAAGCCAAACCAAAACAAAGCCACTTCACGGGAGCTAAATACTGAAGTCCCAGGTGACATCATTTCAAGGCCAAGTCCAGGATTATGAAATACAGAAGCACAAGTCCTTTCTGCCTTCACCCAAAGATCAGGGGCTTGGACACACAAAGTTGTTCAGATATCTACAGAGATTTTCAAGAGCACCTAGCCAAGTCTGGCACTTAACTGAAAAAAAAAATTGCATTTCAGGTACCTACCTTGTTTGAGCACATCTGAAAATTTTGCTAAGCAAATATCAGCTTCATTCAGTGACCAAGTACTGTGTAAGACCAATTTCTGATCTCACAGCTAAAAGCTGAACTGAACATTTAATATGTTTCTATCCCAAGAAGGTGGCAGAAAACTACACTGTACTTTCCAGCATGGTCCAGCCCTGTAGAGTCTGAGCATCTGAGCACCTACTTTTTGGTGCAGAGAAATTATGTCTGTTACTCTTTCTTGATTTTCACAGTGTGCAACATGGACAGAGATCATATTGAAGAACAAATGCATGTCAGAAGCAATATACACTCAAACCCCTGTATTTACCCTAGAAACCTCAAAGATGTGATCAGAGTACCCTTTCAGGAAATGGTCTCACCAAACAGACTGCTCCTGGTAACTTCAAAAGACTCACTTTGTGGGAGCTCTACCCAGTACTGGAACAGCAGATTACCTAAGGACATGCTACGTGTTTGTAGCAACACAGCTTTAAAGGATAACTAATTAATGTATCAGGGACTTCTGTACCTCCAAAAAAAGCCAGGACTGAAAGCAGAAAGAAGGAATGATGGTCCAAAACACTTGCATTTTTTTCCAAACTCTAAACCTGCAACTCAGCTACCATTTCTGTGAGGAAGGTAGTATTATGTTGGCACTGCAAGGTTTGTCAAGAAGAGATAAATGGTGGTTAGGCAATACAGGGTGAGAAACAGTTGTAATCTACCTGATGCCTTTAAAATTGCTTCCTCTGCAGCCAACCTTCAAGATAGAAATGAACACTGTCACCACAAGTATGAAGAAAAAAAATGTTGCAGCAATAGTTATAGAGGCTTGAAGATCCCTTTGAAGGTCCTAAGGTCCTCGGGACACAGCTGGCAGCACAGCTGCCATTCCCAGCTCTGCTCTGTGCCCAGAACTGCTGGCTAAGCCAGAACTGTTACTTCAGACTCTGCATGATGGTGGGCACAGGTACTGCCCACAGCCCAGTATGGCCTAGTTGCTCTGTGCTGCTTACACTACATAAACAGTGAAAGACAAGAGAATTGGAGCTTCATAAACTGTCTGCTTTCATATTGAACAGGCAGAGGAAAAGCTTGCTTTGTGCTTAAAGAAACAACAAAATTTGGTGTTACTAAGTTACTACTGTTAACTGTGCCTTCAATAATAAGTCACTGTCTAGCTTCTTATAAAACACAGCAAAGAATATAACCAAAACAAGAGAACCCTTTTCTTCAGAATAACGTGGTATGATTTTATACTTTCAGATTAAAGAGACACATTGATAGAGATATAAAATACATAAACACAATCATAAAAACCTTGTTTGTTTGTACCTCTAAACCTTTCTCTGAGTTTTAAAATGGAAGACTCCTCCTTTGTTTTGAGCACATTTCCTCTGTATTTCATAAGGTGGGGGCTCCCTGTTGCTTGGGAAGGTTCCCTTTATAGAATGTTGAACAATGAGTTCGGAAAAGTTTTGATTGATAATAACTTACATATGGTGTTACAGAAAAGGAGTCTATTTTAAGTATCCTTCTTCTCTGAGAAGGGATTTTAAAGAGGCACCATGTGTTCCAAGCTTGCTGGCAACACTTGAGCCTCCTTTCAGAGCCTGCCTCTGGAACTGCTCCCTGGCTTGTGATGGAAACCATAATCCAAAGAGTGGTGGAAGTTTTATTTCATATGCTTGTGAAGCTTAGAATACAGTAGGACTAGTGTGTAACACATATCATTCTGAAGGAGATTCCTAGAAAACATCATACACTGGTCTCAGGTATATGGATCCGGATCCACAGACATGATTCTTCCACATAAACTCAGAAAAAGGGAAAGGACACTTGGCCTAGTCTCCTTCCCTAGTGTTTGCATTTTTAAAAATTATATACAATACATTATTACAAGAAAATATGAGTTTTACTTAAAGAGACATTTTGAAATGCATTTGACCACATATCAGGGAAATGAAAGTGCATGAAACCTTTTTTATTAAGAGGAGTCTTCAAGTCTCTCTTACTTTTCATCAAGATCTAATTCTAAAACATAATGTTAAAGGCATTAGACATGTTGGCTTTCAGATAAGAAGTTCATGTTTCTGACCACAATCAAGAATTCCAGGAATTCTTCTTTCAGCAAATAATAGGCAGGAAGGACATAGTGACCTTGTAACATTTCAACCTGCATCGAGAGATGCCTGCCAACTTAAATTTTGCCTATGATTTCTATGATTACACAGCATTTCCTTTTCAAAACAGTTTCATTACTTTGTGTAATGATTTATGATGTTATTCACAGAAGGGTGAAATAATCCCTATCAACTTTAGTGATTACAAAACTTTCCAAGAACAAAGAAAGATTATCCTCATCAAATTTTGTATGAAAAGCAGTACCAGTTAATAGTAATTTATAAACACTTTTGTAAATGTCTACACCTCTGATGAGTGTAGATAGGTGTTTTGGAACAATACAAAAAAAACAGGCACAAGGGGTTTTTTGCTTATGAATTCTCTCTTAATTAAATATGCTTTCTATAAATATATTATCAACATTGTTCATGGTAACAAGATCCCTAAAAATTATCTGTCATCTGTGACATATCACTTGATAATGCAGAGGATATGTTTCTGTTTTCAGGGTATCTACAACTTTCTGTAATGGAAGCAGAGCTATGCATATAAAGAGTTAAACTTCAAAATATTATCCAAGTTACATTTTTTCCATTTTCAGTATGAGCAAGCACTACAAAGTTTATTTGTCTGCTTTACTTACCCCATAAGGCTTTTGATATAATGATAATCAAACATCAGAGGTTCATAAGGTGACTTTCACTGTGATAGAAAAAGATGGTGGTTATCAGAACAGCAAACCATGTTACCTGGTTTTGGTTAAACTACTTCAGTGCTTGCATTCTTCTTCCCAGCATCAGCGTGGATTAACTACAGGCTTATTTCATAAATACACAAAGCCAAAGTTATCTCTAAGGTACAGCAAAGGTTATTTTGGTCTAAATTAAAACCACCTGAATTTTAATGCAAAATAATGAAAGAGTCGTGCACATCCATTCAATATTTTTGAAATTTCAACAACTGTATTGGAGCCTTCTGCCCGATTCAAAGAAATGTTTTATTAAGGATGTTAACTTCACTGAGCTCATAATGCAAGTAAGCAAGCAAGTGAACAAAGCAACTTAACATTGGACAGTTCATAATGTTAGCACCATTGTTCACATCTGCAACTAGAGACTTTGGTGTTCCTTAGTCTTCTAAGTGATGGGTGACTGTACTGCATTCATAGCAATAGCTTGTACTGTGAACAGCAAATGCACTAGTTTAGGCAAAAACCTTGGCAGAAGGATAGACTTCAGCTTTACATCATAATCCTGCACAATTAATTGTGACATTGTGAAGGGCAAATACCTCAATGTCTCACTGCCAGATCTTGTCATTTTAGAGACATTTTACACAGTGATATTGCTCTCATCCTTGTGAGAGCTTGTTCTAGTTAGACCACAACAGAGCTTTTCCTTGCCACTCAGTAAAATTTCCCTTTTCCCTTGCAAAAATGCAAGTATAATTTTTTAGACATGTGGCACAAAGGTATTTTGCAGATTCAGGGAATATCAAAGAGGCCACCCACAACCCCTCTTCCTTGATACTTCCAGCTCCAGGAACAATGTTTACTAGCAAAGCAATTAATTTCCCTGGAAGGAAACAGGGAATGGATAAATGCTACCACCAGGGAGCATTTCATATTCTTCATAAACAGTCAATTCCAGCCAGTGCATGCAGACTCACAGAATGCAACTGCTAAGGAAAAACATGTGCTTTCCATATAGAAACAATAAAAACTTTCCAAAACTGTCTTTCAAGATTCTCCTTCTTCAGCCTGAGCCACTGCATTCTAGTCCCAGGGAGGAATTTGGGAGAATCATGCAAAAATGTCTGCCTCAACTGATGCTGCCTTGTTCCTTGCAGCATTCTGGAGCAGCTTCCTTTTCCATGAGCTATGCTTATCACATCCTGTTCTTCATTTATTTTTCCAGGAAAGGTTCCCTGGCACAAATGAGTTTCTCTGAAACACTATTGCTCCATTCCTTTCCTCTGCTGCCTCATCATGTGAATGAAGTACAGTCACTTCAGGGAGCAGAGATACACTGTGGCTGTTCTGACCCCCTTTATTACAAACTAGATAAGCCCAGCTGGTAGAGAGGTCAGGAGAGAGTCTGAGTTTTGCATAGCTTGAAACTTCACAACTCTAACCTCGGACTGAAGCTCACTGATAGCTTCAAACCAACACTTCCATCTACTGCTTCTCTGCAATATCCTACCCCAAAGCACCTTAAATGGATAAAGTCCAGGTAATTAGTATCCATAAAAAAACCCTGAGGTTGCCTTGTAGAAAATAGGAGGTTTTATTTTTTTAAGGGAATAAAGACATTAAGATGGCTTTTGAAGAGAGACACCAGACAGATTTACCAACTGAAAGTTCAATTGTAACTAAAACCCTGGCAGATGGACCTCCACAGAGGGATGTTTACTTACTGAGGCAGCCAGGAGCACAGCTTTATGGTCATTGAGATAACTCCCTTACAGATCTTCTAGCAGTCACATTAACTGGTAATAACATTCTTAACAATTGATCCCAGTTACCTTAAGCTATTCTAAATAGACAGCTTTTTCAGTTTGGGGCCTGGCTCTTTCAGTCAAATCTCTAGAAGCAGTAACAAATCCCAGGTAACAGATAGGTGGAGGGTTAGGAATTTATTCTTAAAAATTCCTTATATTACTTGTTCATTCCTCCAACTTTCCACAGATGTATGCAAGCATATATACACATATGAGTAGAGGTAAAGCATGCAGATTACATTCTGAGGCAGGAACTGAGGTCAAGAGGATTTCCTGCTCATCAAAAAAAAGTGATCCAGTTTCATTGTGTAGCCTACTTCTTTATCCAGTGAGAAGTAAATAAAAAGTGTCTGTAATATTCCAGCTAGGGGAATACAAACTGAGTAATATAAATACAAAGGCATCCTTTTTTCACTTAGACACACATCAAATATTATGAGGACCAGTCTGCCACACAAGAACATCCTTCTGCACTCCAAGCTTCCCATTAGAAAAAGTAATGATTGGATGCTGATCTTGCTTACACCCAAGGGACTACTATGAATTCTGGCCTTGCCTTATGGATGATATAGTTTTAGTAAATAGTGGGGAGATTTGTTAATAGTTCTATATGTAAACATATATCAAAAGAGAATACTGAGAGACTGTCAGTGTTCCCAATGCACTAAAATTCCACTGGGCTGGGAGGATTAGAAGTGGTTTGTCTTCCTAAGTAGGACTTAGGAATGCACACAGGGTAAACTACCTGCAGTACTGTAATATCTCCCTTAACCAGAAAAGGTGGAAAAGTTTAAGCCTTAGGAGACAGCAACTAGTAGAACTGCATTTAGATGGCTTTGACTTACAAAGTACAGTTTGGACAAGAAAGTCATTGACTCCTTAAAGTAATGTATGTGCCACTTTGGAAAAGAGAATCCCAAATGCCAATGCAGAGATGAAGAGATCTAAGGACCTTTTTTTTTTTTTCCACAGGCAGGGTTGGTCAACTGGCTCATGCTTGTGTATCAACCCCATCTGCAAACATGAGTAAGCACTGTTATTGACTCCTGTGATTGTTATCGTGCCTCACACGATCCTAAACCCCCATTTCACACAAGCATGCGAACTGGAGACAGTCTTGGTGGCACTGGAAGCTACACACTCTTTCTCTTCAATATCACAGAGAAAAGCTTCCAAAAACATGCCTTTGATGAGCATATAAACTCAGAAAGCCAGAATAAAACAAACCAAAAGCAATCAGGTCTCAGAGTTTAGTTAATTTTACAAATATTAAGCCACTGCTGTCATTTTTGACTGCTTTTATTCAGAAATATTGGACTGGCACAAACACAAAAACTAAGGGGGAAGAGGAGTAGGTAATACCACGACACCAACAGCTATGTAGGTGATGGTCTGATGTAACAAGATTCATTTGGGGACAGCAGGCTGCCCCAGCACTGCTTCAGTGGCAGAGACTAGGCTCCACAAGGGAGAACTTCTGGTTGAAAGAAGGCACAAACCTGCAACCCAGTATTGCAGGGCTGATCACATGCAGAGACGGAATATAAATGGTTCCTCACACTTTCACAAAGTTCATGACTGCTGGACCAGGCCAATACCTGAGCAAAGAACTCAATAATTTCTGAGCATCTGCACTCCTTAAGGAGCCCAGTCTAGGACAGTGTTTTAAAAATTAAACCAGCGAAGACTTAACAGAAGGAATAGGCAGCCAAAGGTGAGGAAGGAGATGAGTGAACCTTTCTCTGCCCACAATTAAATTGTTTGCAGGGTGGAGCACTTCAGGGCAATTTGGTGACTGCTGCTACATGAGGATCCCGAGGAGAAGCAACACATGCTGCAGCAATACACCTTACTCATGAGTGTGAGCAGGGTGAGTTTTTATCACCACTGGCTATTTTCTCTTTCCTCTAAGAGGCACAGCTGTTAACCGGAGAGATACATGAAGCAGGAAGTACTTCTACTTTCCTTTTCTAATGTTTTGGGAACAGTTAATGAGAAGTCTGGGTCAGAGCTTATAAATAATATGAAACTTAAAGTAATCTAACAAATTCCTGTAGGAGAGAGCTTTCAAGAGAATGAGTGCTGTTTTTCTTCTATTTTGGCAAATAGTACAGTACACAATTTGATTGCTGAACCAAAATTCTCTCTATGCTGCACTGCCTCTTTCCATCGATGTCCTTCATATGCTTTTCCCCTCCCCTCATTTTGACTGCTAGAGAGGTCTGACTTTGTCCCTCTGCATATCCCAGAGGAATGTTAAATAGGAAAGAGAATTATAATGTGGAAAAATAAGCCACTGATACTCAAGTCTTAAATCAATATTAGAACAGGAAGCTTCAGTCTGGTATATCGGTCAGGGAAGTATTTGAAGCACAAACACTGGGCAATTTGGCTTGTGGAGAGGGATGACTCAGAGAGCTCCACTGCTCTGAGGAAAGCAGCATACAGCTGCTCTGGACTGTATGTGCAGCTTGGTTCTAGGCTGTCCCCCACGTAACACCATAGAGATTATTTTACTGCTCCAAGACCACACCAGAGTAGAACAGGCCTAGTTTCATACAAAACTGGGCTTGGACTGCACTCAGGGAAAAGATGAAAGTCATTGCTTCTGTTCTGAGACAAAGCCATATGGACAGTAAGACCCTAAAACATGTTCCAAGAAGTTCTTAAGCAAACTTATCAAACTGATAAAATAAAGCTCAGATTTATAAAATAAATTTTTGAGTCATAATTTTGACTCTAAAAACCCAAGGAAACAATTAACCAAATGCTAAACAACCAACAAACCAAAAATTCCTAGAAATACACAAAACTCAAAAAGCAAGAGTGAAACTATGTAACCCATGGTGCTTCTATAGAATATTGGTAGCACTGGGGCTAGTACACTCAGCAGCACCTTACCTTGTTGGGTGCCCAGGCTCCTCAGTGAATTGCAGCCTATTCTGAAACACTCTGAAATCAAAGGCAGTCATTTATAAGACTGAATAAGTTTTGAGTCATGTCTCATATGAGCTGACTTCAGTGAATGGTATTGGGCAGTTGCACTGCCAAAGTCATTGAGGAACCCTAGGTACTCAGGCCTTTGGAAACAGAGCCATCAGGCCTCAAACAAGCAAAAAGCATGTTTTAAAAGCACACGCTAATGAAGCGCAAATACTGGAGGTAGACTGTGACCCAACAGAAACTGCACTAGGCTGAGGCTGGAGAACTGCATTCTCCCACTGGCTCAGCAAGCAAACCCGCATAGTTGAACCCCATTTCCATCTGTAAATGAACATACTGAATAAAATGCTCTGAAAGCTGCATGAAAAACAGGTTTTTCATTTCTCAGTGGTGTAGAAAGATCAGTTACAATGCCTGGCTTATAGGGCAGACATACATTAACATTTCTGTATGAACACAACACCTTTTTAGGGAGTGATACATATGTTAGGTTTCTGTACCTTATCCTCACCACAAATACACTAAGGAGTTAGTGCATGACATGCACTGGTAAGCTATTTGCTGTGAGCTGGTTAAGCAGCAATATACCTAGGAAAACAAAGCAAGCAAAAAGGACAACTGTTCTTTAGGAATTTCATTACATCTGAGAATCAAGCATAAGGAAGATAAGCAAAATTGAAACAATACTTTAAACGCCACGATTATTTTGCCATCATGTCTTGTATTTACACATGCTTTCTGACCCCTTTGAAGTGTTTATGCCTTATGCCACATGGGGTCTTACTTTGGTGCCTTTTATTTAAAAACCTCTACAGTGAATGGTTTAAGAATTCTGGCAGACTCATTCCAGTATAACACTAACTGTGCAGTAGCTTGCACAATGCCTGAAGAAACTCCATGGAGCACAGTCTGCTCTTGCCTGAGAAGCCAAAACAAAACAGGAAGAATGACAAATCCATATCTCTCAACAGTGAGGACAGTAGTTCTTTATTTCCAAAGTGACCTTTCTTCTTGATTTGTTTGGTGTTGCTCTTGTTTTCATTGGTAGAAATAACCATTAAGAATACTAGGATGGAATATGGTATTGAGAATAATAGGATTGAATTATAAAAAGCTATTCAAAGAAGTGATAATAACCATGCTTCATTTAAATCTTCTAAATACATAGAGTGTATCCTTTTTTGGGAACTTTGTTCTGCATTTAGGGTCAGACATTCAAAATACCCACTGAAAATACAACCCTTCTGGACAATTTCTAGCAGAAAGAAAAAAATCAGAAGAAGAAAAAATGAAGTGTGGAAAACACAGAAGCTAAAACTCAAACCCAGAGCTGTTTCACAAACTAACAAGCATAAGAAATTAATCCAAGCTAAGCTGTTACAGCAGACTGTAGGACTAACAGGCAAGTGTTTGATGCATACCAGAGAGAACCTTGCAAGAGAAAAGACATGTGAATAAAATATGACTCAATAAAATAATTCATGCTGAAATGACAGGATTTTAATAATGTGCAACTTCAGCCCTGTGAATATGAAACAGGAAGCACCTCAGGCATTTAAGGCCCTGATGACAGAAGTTACAAATTTACTCAGTGATTTGCTTTATGAAACATTAAGTCGGATGCAGCACTTGGGGAGAAAAAAACCGAACCAAGAAAAAAAGAAAACAAAACAACCCACAACCAGCAAACCCAAACCAAAACATAAAAAACAGTGACACAAGCAAACCCACAAAGACCATGTATTTAGATGTGGTCTTCATTAATAATCAGGATTACCAGTTTAAGAATAACTGAAGTGACAGCGTCAAGCCACTTTCCTCAGAAACCTGTGTGTTCCAAACTGCTGTGGCATCAGCAAAGTGCTGTCAAGGCTCCCCAAAGAAGTGCAGGCGAGTAAAAACAAAATATGTTAAAGTGCGTATGCGGATTTCGAAACAGTCTTCTTCAGGACTAACTTGGGAACATAAAGAGCTCGTACACTTGGGAGTGGGATGTATATCTGGATAAAAGCTCCAAAATAGTTCCCAAATCATTCAGGAAGAAAGCAAGAATGGTAAAGCAATTACATATGGTGCTGTTCACAAAGAAAACAGGAAATATAGTCCACTGGGGAGAAATGTAGAAGACTACTAAAACAGGCAGCCTGTTGTGAATGCAAACAAGAAATTAAGAGAGATGAGAAAGCAATTCAAAACTCCCCCACAACAGCTCTCACAAACCACAAAGCCCAGCAAACCAGCTAAGAAGCAAGCAAGTAACACTATGTATCTAAATGAATCCTTTCAAAGTCCTCTTTGTTTTGTAGCTCATTCTACACCCAAATGGTACAGGGAGGGTTCTTTAAGTAAATGTCTAGTGAAAGTTCAAGAAAAATTTAAGCAATAAGGAAAGATCATGTAAATATAAGTTACAGGGGCACTGTCTTAGTCAAGCAGCCGGGAAGCTAAAGCAAACAATTAGGTCTTTTGTGCTCAAACAATTGGCTGAATTAGTGCTTCAGTGCTTGAACAGACACAGAAATTTTACGTATCAAATAAACTGTGTTGAGAGTTAGGGTATCGATTTACATAAGAATATGACTAGAGATGTGTGTAGGAGGGGGTACACACTGTGACTTGTACACTGGTCAATTTTCAGAATCACTTGCATCTAGACAGGCCTTGACTTCAAGGGACACAGCTGTGCCTGTCCCAGCAGAGACATGCAGACAGGCAGCAAGATAAGAGCTCATGAAAATCTGAGTACAGGAAACTAATGCTGGCCTTCCTCTGGCATTTTTTGAATGTCTGAAGCAGCAAACTCTTTTTTTTTTCTTTAAGTAGCTTTGGGCATAATCTTTGAAACACAGATTTTATCTTTTTTCTAGGCACAGGATGAAAGAAATAATCACATAATGCACCATAAAGAAAGCAAAATGAACAAGAAAGAAGGGAAGAGGATACCAAATATAAAAGAAAGAATAGGAACACACAAGGTTAAAAACAAGGGAAAAACAGACTATGTTTTTCACTATGTTGGCAATGTGTGATTAGACAAAAAACTCAAATGAAACAAGGAAAGAAATCCCTACTGGTCACACACACGGTCAGAAAATAATGCTTGGGAGAAATGTCAAGTGTGCTTTGGTACTGTACTTAACAGGAGAAATAAGATCCTGCAAATTAAGCTTGAGAATTCATAACTATAAGTATGAAATTAGAGGAAATTATTCCAATACCAGATAAATATAGCAGGCTCATCTGCAGCAGTGTGCTCAGCTCTGGTCAGGCTATTAGAGACACCTAGAGTTTTGAGGAAAGACAACCAAATGATTCTGAGACTCCAGTGGGATAAATGCATCTGTATCACCAGCTACTCTCCTCAAATAGCCACTGCTAGATCTGTCAGAAGGCTAGGAAAGAAGAGAGTTGTGTGATAGTAAATAAACAGAAAAGCACAAAGGCCATTTGACTGCAGACTGAACATATCAGACACTCTCATGAGAAGGCACTGATTACTGTTAGACAGAAGTAATCCTTGTTCTTGCAAATGAAGGCTTCAGCACACGTGTCTTCACTTCATAAAGTGTTCTGAAGATCTCCCTCACAACAGAGGCAAGTCACTGTAAATCCTCCAGACTTCGTTTCTTCCTGATAACCAGGTCACCACCTCAGAATCCTACAAGAAATTCTCCTTGCCTCAGTTTTGAGGGAAGTTTCTGGCCTTTTTAGCTGAGAGAACATCCAGTCAGAACACTGACTTTCTCACCACGTTTATATTTTTCTCAGTTTTTCTAAATTTATTTTCATGTCAGGACTGTTACAGCTTCTGCTCTAGAGACAGAATACATACAGCTTTCTCTTTATACGAATCTTGCATTACCATCCACCTTTGATCCCCTTCCTCTCCCTACTTCTGCTATTATAGTTTCACAGAGTTTGCCAGAAGGAGCCATTAGATCACTTAAGCAGATCTCCAGTATAATGCAGGCACTAACCTTTACCCAGCTACCCCTGCTGAAACCTATATACTTCAGTGAAATGAAAGTAAGAGATTAAATTGTACACTGCAGGGACCCTGGAGCACGAGCTGTACTGGCAGAAAACTGGGCAAAATACATGCAAATGATTCCATTAGGAAACAACAGCCCCTGCAGTAGAGAAAGTCAGTGAACATTACCAATTTGGCATTAAAAAATTCACTTCTTTCCAACACAGAATCTGAAAGTAGAACACGAAATATGCAAAAATGACCACCCAGATAAAGAACCCATTTTTTCCTTAGATGTCTATACTATCTCTTAGCAATGGAACACTTTCTTTATCCTTGACTAACTGCTGGTGTTTAAGATAGAATAAAAAACCAAAATACAAACAAAACCACCACAGAACAACATGAACAACAGAAAAAGCCCTCCCTTACTCACAGAAGAAATCATGCTGCCTAAGATTTTCTTATAATTACTGTTTTAATGCAGGTGATACAAATTCAGACTCTGTAGATTTGCTTCTGAAACTTTTAAGTAGATACACCACCTAATAGTTTACAATTCAAGTGAAGATAATTCTATCATCTTTCCAAGTACTCCTACCAATGTTTTACTACTTTCTTAGACGGAGGGCTGGTAAGAAAGATGGAAATCACAGAGAGACTGAACTATAACAGCAGAAACGATGCCTTCTGAGAGCACACCTCAGCAGAAAGTCCATAAAGGATTCCTATACCAACCAACAAGGCACACCACACCCAGAGGATCAGCAATCACTCTGTTGTTCTACCTTATGAAAAGCATCTCTTATCTCAGAAAAAAAAAAGTGACTAAATGACACTAATGACAGAAAAGTAGGAAACATGCTAACAGCTCAGAAGATTCTGCTATAGGGAGCTGAGCCTGAGGTAGACCTAAGGGACAATGACCCCACTGATAATTAAAAAGGACAAAGTACGTAACTAAGCTCATTACAGATTTTAATAATATATGTACTTCGAGCACACAGAAATGAGAGATTTCAGGCAGCTGCCAATCCAAGGAGACCTCTTCATGACTTAGGTGAAGATCTAATCACTGCTGGTGTGATTAGGGTAGAAGTTTAAGTGGTCAACACCTTGCATGACATGAGTTCTAGACCACAAAAATTCATTTTCACTAGCTTGTGTGTCACTTTATATTGTAGACCCTCAATCTTGTTCCCTCCAAAAGTATATAAAAAATATCCCCCAAAAGCATTATTTATATTCATCAGTTCTCACGAAACAAACATTACAAAAAAATAACATCATTAGTAACGACCTTGTTTGGCTGTACTGCAGATAAGAAACATGAAGGTCCTCAAACAACATCAACATCACCAGCAAGCACAGAAACTGCTGTTCTGACAGATCCTGGGCTGTAACGAGGTACCCACTTAATCTAATTGCACCACTGAAACTTCTGCTCCCAGACTTGGCACCCAGGACTTACATTATGGATGCTGCACTTGCCAAGTGGTTCCAGAAAGTTCAGAAGAGAGGGATTATCAAGGCATTTCCCCCTCCCCTTTTTTCATTCCCAATTTCTAGGGATGTGCCAGTTGCTAATTAGTGTAAGACAGAAACAGCCTGTTAGTTGCTCTGATTTACCCAGGCAGCCTCTTCCATCCCTCCTCAGTCAGATTATGAAATCTCTGCAAACTTAAGGTGGGACTTCACTTCTAATCCTGGAAACTCAGATTTTTTTCCCCATACACAAACCTGAGCAGAAGTAGAGTGTTTTATGTAAAAGGTTACTGTCAACTGCAAAATATAGTTTAGAGGAACATTCAAGTCACATCACCACTTGTTTCCAAACAACCCATGTCCTTAAGGCAAAGAGCTGCATCCTTGGTGAAATGCCATCTTCTCTGCACTTTGCTTTGCTGTCCTGCTCCTTTCCATCTTAGTGCCTCCCTTAGCACTACAGTACCAAGCTCACTATCAAAAGCCTTGTTCTGTGACAGCCACAGGAGGGATGAAATGGCACTCAAGAAGCTACAGCATGTCTAATTTTAGCTTCCCTCTATTTCTGATGGAGTAACTTCAAAGGCAGCAAAAAAGTTGCAGTCTGCTCCCATTAAAATGCATGACAGTTTCCCTATCAACTTCAATAGGAGAACCATATTTCAGGAAAAGGACACATCACTGAAATCAGACAAAATACACCTGAGAGAAAGCATTGTGATTAACGGGGTGTTTTCAACAGAAGACTTACTTAACCTCCATCCTAAATGGCAGGACTGTAAAAATCCAAAAGACTAGCACATTAGCAATGGAAAATGAAGATAAAAGACAAGGAGGGGAACCCCTATGACTCACTGTGCAACTCCATTTGCCCCAGCTGCCTTTCCCTTAGAAGAAGAAAAGCACAGCTGTGTAGCCAATGCTTTCTTTTTTAACCGCCAAATACCTCTTCCTGTGGCCACACCTGGTCCAGTGCTTAGAGATCAACTATCACACCCATGGAGGAGGGAAAAATGAAACTAGAAACACTTCCCACTATACACACTTGTATCCCACCTTATTTTAAGCTGTGAGCCATCATGTGACTACAGCCTGCAAGGAATCTCAAAGGGAGCCAATGAAGCACACAGGACAGAGATCAAGTTTAACCACAGGACAAAAAAAAAACCGCAGGAGTTGTGAAGTTTTGAAGGAGGATGATCACTACTGCGACAAACAAAACTTTTACTACTAAACATAACCTGAAGTGATGGTAAGGTCAAGCTTGAACACACCTTAAACCCTGGAAAAAGCTGAATGTGCCCCCTGAAGTAATCAGGCAATGCTGGGACAGGAGAGAAAGGAATCAAAATCAACATGATAAATACATTTTAAAATATGAATATCAAAATAAGCTTTGCTACTGTCAGGCACTGAGGTGCCTGTGTGAATTCACACAGACAATGAATCTTTCCCATATTAAGAACACTGATAAATTGCCACTTTAAAATGGGCAGGTGCTGCAGAGAGAACACAAGACACTATCGTTGACTCAGGATGAAAGCCAGTAAAATATCAAGACTTTTCAGTAAGACAAGTCTAAATAATTTAAATAGCACTCAATGTCTCTACCATTTTATTTTTTACCTCGCTAGCACTTTCATTAATGCCAGTCTCTTTCCAGCCACAATTGCTTTGTGGCCAAGGCCATCTACTGGTGAGTGGGGTGTGCAAATTAATAGGGATTTTGTTGGCCAGATTTAATTAGTGCTTGTTAAGATTTAGGCACATGCATTGAAATTGTGCTAGGCAGCTGTCAGGAATCATTAAACATGACCACAGTTTCAGACGAACAAATAAAAAATCAAGGCTTCCCAAGCTCCACATGAACCTAAACAAACATGATTTCTCACAGGGGAGAAGAATGTGGTACTTTGAATTTCCATCCCCAGTTGAAGTGCAGTCCAGACACCTTGTGTGACCTTACAGTTCTGTGTAAAATGAATGAGAAATATCAGTGTTGCTAACAGATATGCATTTTACCTTAAAAATCACTACCAAGCCTGGTAACACTGTTTTCAAGAATTAATGGGGTCTGAATGAAGACATTTGTAGGCTAAAACTGCAAATATTTTAGATGGTCATGTATGGGGATTTACAGGCTACACACCATAATTACAATTGCACTTGTCCTCCCACATAAAGCAACAGAAATGCAAGTGAGGCAATGAGATGAGAGGGAAATCAGGCACACATAAATCCTTACACGCTGTGATTTCCCAGGTGATGCCTGAGACAAATAATAGGAAAATCTGGGATCTCCACACCATTCTACTGTTCCCTGCTGGGCATCATTATTCCCAAATCATGAAACAAGTTCATTTTTATAATTCTGAATATTAAAGTTATCATTATGATTTTTAGGGTAAAGTGTTTGAATGGCAGGACTGGAAATCCCAAAATTACAAGACAATATTCTCTCTATCTTTGTCTAGACTGAGATGAAGCAAACTTAACCTTTTATTCATCCCTTTTGCCATAGGAATTTGGGACAGCCTTGACAGCTTTTAGAAATACATTCACTTGAAGAAACTAAATACATTTTTTATTGCTACTTTTGGATGGCAACATGGAAACCAGAAGTTCCCGTTTTGCCTGAACAGACAACACAGAAGAAAAGTACTTCCAGGAGAGAAAACACAGATGCCATAAGATGACGATAGCCCTTCAGGGACATCCACTTCAGTCTGATTAATTGCTATGAAGATCACACTTATGACACAGAATTTATGGATGGCAGGTAAAAAGGAGTCAAACCTTCCTATAAACTTCAATGTCATCCAAGCTGTACATTTGTCTGTTACTTACAAGTTGGGTTTGGGGTAGTATGTGGTGGTTTTTTGGGGTGGAGTGATGGTGGCGTTTTTTCTTCTGAAACCAGTATTAGACTCTAAATTCAGTTTGATTCCACCAGTTTTATTCACTGTGGGAGAAGATCACTTTCCAATACAGTAAGCTTAGTAATTTATGTGCCTTTCTGATTCATTTACGGTGCAATAAGGCCACAAGTAGTTCTGCATCTGATGGAGATTTGCAGTCTCCAGGACGATTTTTTAGATGAAGCTCAGAGGTGGAAAAACCCACAAACATCCAAGTGCTGCCCTCTCTGGCCCCAAATGCACAAGATACACAACTTCAAAATAATAAAGCAGTGCATGTAAATTTTCAGTTACCTCTTCTGCAGCAAAACTGTGTCATCAACTTGGAGCATGTTTGTATCAAGTCACAATTTTATAGTGAACAAAACAAACAAATTTCATTATCAGTCATACAGAAGGGTCTACTTTGCCTTTGCAACCAAAAATGGAGCACTCAGTAGTAAAAGGGTAATTCTTCATCAGTCATGACAGAGACTCTCATTTTGAAACATCCAATCACACAAAAAAGACACTAATAAAGTAACCTGAATTAAAATCTAAGATATACCAGTATTTCTGAATAGATCTATGTTACTTAAACACGAAAGCAGACACTCCTGAATATAAAGACTGCTTCGGTGGCTTTTTTCTTATTTTGCTCCATCATAATGACTTCTTTCAGAAGTGCATCTGCACATTTCACTAGTGTTCTGCTTTGTCTCTTGTTACTTGTTATTTGGGTCTGTTACAGACCCAAATAAGTTTGATTGCAGCTTCTTGCAGCACATCATTCAGTGGCCAAACTGGACATCCCACCATGGAGCAAATGGCCCACAGAATAATAAACTTTTTTGCTTTGTCTCAAACTTTTCCAGGCTGACTGCAAACACAATGGCTATATATACAGAATTCTGCTCCTCCCCTGAGGACAAGGCACTCTGTCATCAGTGAACTTTGTCCAGAGGACAAATCACAAATTCTGTATTATAAGGCCAGTCTGCTGCTGCTAAGGCAGAACAAAGTAGCATAATTATTTTTCCAAGATTTGACATTAAAAACTTTTTGATAAGATTTAAATGTCCTCCTCATTAAATCACTGGATCAAAAGAGCTGAACTATGGAAAATTTAATTTATACCTTTCAATCACAACTACTGTGAATCACAGTAATTATACTTTATACTTTCAAAACACTACACTAATGTCTACAGCATGCCCGTGTAGAAAGTTAGCTTTATATTTGAAGTTGATATAAGGGATGAAGAAACTTGTTACAATGTTCTCCTGTTGATTCACATAAAAAAGCCTCAAGCTACTTACACCAGGATTCTCGTGTTCCAGAAACCAGAGATAAACTGAGTTGTTCAGTTGCAACATCTAATTTTAAGGATTTGTTCATTTCTTTAACACGCATTTCAAACAGAGGACTTCATTTACCTTAACAGTCAGGTCCTCTCTTAAATTCATGGGTTTAACTGATTTTTCTTCCATAAACCTCTAAACTTGGAATTGCCTATATGTTATTAAATTGAAAGGAATGTTTTTTTTTAATTTTTCAAAACACACATATCTCTTGGTTGTATTTTCCCAGTGCAATGCTAGAAGCTTTTTTTTTACTCCAATCCTGTAGCAAATACTGATAATGGCTCTAACTTTCTTAATCTCAAAACATATTCAAAAGCAAGATTACCTCAAAATGAACTGCTGAGGCTAGACAATCTAAGAAGTCCATCTACCTCTATTTCATCTTGCATATTATTCAGTTATATATTGTACAGTCCCTAAGGGAAAAAAGAAACATAGGAAAGTAACTCAGAAGGGCCATCAGCCATTAAAGCATTGTTTATCTTCAAACAGTACCATCTCTTCTCAGAATGTAAGTCAACATACCCATAACACCTGCCAGGGTGAAACTGCTCTGCCTAAATGTCTTGGATGAGCATTGGAGCCAATTAAATTTGTACTAGCCTGTTCCAGGGAAAAGGCTTTATTGGAATACTGCAGCACAATGAATGTTTCAGAAAAAATTTTTGAGAATCAAACATACAAAATTCATCTATCTTTTGGAGGAAGGGGCAAGAAAGGCTAAAAAGAGACCCCAAACCCCCTGATACTTGTTACATCAGAACATTTACAATGGTACATAAAAAGGCTGTAGAAAGCATTTATTCTAATAGCCTTGGATGTTCAATCCGTGTAATTGTCCAGTCTGGTTTTGCTCCTTCTGTAAATTCTCTTTGGAACCTGGAAAAGGAAAGAAAGTAAATGAAGGGCTGTTAAAACTTACTAATCTTACAGAGCTACTAATACAACAAGAAATCATGACAGAAGATTTTACTTCAGAGTTATTCCTGTAACAGCTACTTAGACTCTAGTGCTTACTCCCCAAAATGGAAGATTAAAATTATTTATATGACAAGAAACAAAATCACTGACTTCAGAGTGTTTTGGTTCAGATCCCACATACAGGATCAGCCACAGGAGAGGTCCAGATATCAAGGGTTTTCACAGCAGTAACTATGAATAAAGCTTTGTGGCAGATCTTCATCTGTCAATAAAGGGTTTCATTTAATGGGATGGTAATTGCATTGAGAAAGGAAATCACATGCTACACATTCTACTTGAAAATTTTCATTTTTACTGAACTATACTCTAAAAAGTAATGTGTTTTGAGAACTACATCAAAGATCAAGTTAACAGTAGCACTGAATCTCCCTGAAAGAAAACTCCAGAGTTGTCAACAAGAAAATGAAAATATCCACTCCCATTTTTAAAGTCGCCTTCTGCCTTTTGTAGTCATTAATGACTTCCTCTCTGAGCATGTCAGCTTTGACTGCTTGTCATCTAAAGATAAGCCTAAGCTTCAAGCTGAATATTCATGCTCCTAAATAACTTGCATATCACAGACAAGAGCAGTATAACATCATTGCTTTGCAATTACATGCAAATCCACGCCTGCAAACTGTCTTCTTCAGACATCCAAATACTTAACACTGGGCTTCCAAGGCCTGTTGTGTCTTTGCCCATTTGCGTTTAGGTTAAGGAACACATACTTGCAAAGATCTCTCTGCTGGGGATTGGGAAGATATTTAGGCTTTAAGGGAAGGCTCTTAAGGTTAATAGAACCTCAGAAGCCTCTAAGGAAGATGCTGAATTCAGCTAAGGGATGGATCCGCAAAAATCCATTCAGGCAAAAAGCATTGGTGTCCTCATGAGTGCTACCTTTGCTTCAGAGCTCCTCACCAAGTAGACCCCATACTTTCAATTTCAAATGTGGGAGTAAATCATTGACCATATTGCATTTCTCACACAAAAATCGTCGCTTCTCCCAACTTCTGAGAATCTTATTTTCAGTACATTTTGCCAACTGTGCATATATTTTCTGCACTGCTCTGACATCAGTACACCAACACAGACATTACTTACAAGCATTCCTGTGAAAAATCCATCTAGCTAATGTGTGCTTTGAAGGCTTGGATCAGTGGCATGAATTATTTGAATACCAGGTGATGCTTCCTTTGTTCTGCCTTTCTACAGAAAGTATTTGGCTAAATAATTTCCTCTTTCATGAGCTACTTTTTCAGCTAATTGCAGTTTTGACTTCTGTGGGGAAGTGACAAGTCGACAGCACTACACTTTACTGCTTGGCTTGACTGCACTGCTGTTAGCTGAGCTACAAGAAATGCAAAACAAGAACTGGCCTATTTCCTGAAAGTTGCGGGAGCAGTATAGGAAAGGATCGGAAACCTCACTCAATGCTCCAAATACTTCTCTTCCTGATAGAGAAAGAGTTCCCATTAATGTCAACTCAGAAACAAGGTAATAACATAATGACTTTGAGGGGTATTTAAAAAATTTGGCCCTAAAATCAAAACTGGAAAGCTGGATGAGAATGAACTTACTTTAGAATCAAGGTAAATTAAACCACACCAGGTTCTGCACTGGCACAGTGTGAATGCCTACAGTTCCCCAACTGCTTACCACACAGCCAGCACACGTACGTGGGGAAAAAAAAGGACAAGTAAACTTACTCATAGTTTGCTGTTAAAAGATGTTTTTTTTCTTTTGTGCTTTCATCTCCAAACACAATCTGAAAAACTTTGGCTCCACCTGGTACTTCATCAGGTAGATTAGCACCATTCAGATACCAGAAACACATCAGGATGCTAACAAACTTTCTTCCTGTTGGAAATAAATCAAAGCACGAGTTAGATCTCATGTTTCTCATTGGTCAAATACTCCTATTTGCTACCTAGCATATATTCTAGTGAGACTCTAGAAGGGCAGCTGACTTCAGCCATAAAGAATACAGGATAGAATAATAAGTGATAAAGCTATTTAGTGCCATATTCATGCTGTTTGGCAACAATAAAAATACTCAGTACAAAAGCATGTATTTTAGCATGAGTGTGGTGTGACATTGTATATTATGAAATTGTATGACAAAAAGCTGGTTCCCACAAGGTCCAGAACTAACTACTGATATGACAAAAGTACATAGAGTAGTACAAACTCAGGAACAATCTAAGAGGAAAATAATAATGCCTATCTCCCAAATCAGTAAAAAAGCTCATTGGGTCTGACTTTTGATTTCAACTTGAAGTGCTCAATGGAAGCCCCATGGTTAGAATACAAATCATCTCAACTGTGTCTGATAAGGAACAGAACACTTAATGTTGGTATCCAACCAAAAGAAAAACTTGTTTGAGCTCATCACTAGCTTAATAAAAACAGTCAGGGAGCCGTAGAACAAAATACATTATATGAAAAAAAGACTAGAACAGCAAAATTGATTTCATTATCCAGCCTTCATTATTCTTCTTAGAGGATGTATTTTCGTTGTTGAAGCAAACAGCTTTCAGTATATAGTAGAAAAACTGGTTTTGAGTGGTTTCAGATTGCTGAGGACTAACAACATAAAATTCTGTACAAAAGAAGAGGAATAAGCAAAACCTAAACAAACAGTACCATGACATATTAACAATAAACTCTTGTTTCTGGTTTAAAAGGAAATCAAGAAATTACATACAGATGAGCTACAAACAAAAAAACAAGGAAAGGGAAACAGTACTCAAAAACACATCTCAAGGAAAACACCTGCTTAGTGGGACACCAGGAAATAAAACTGCTCATTGCTGAAATGTTTTAGGATTCTAAACATACCATCATCATCATAGTAAATGCGAACATCTCCTTCTGTTGTGTACATGATTGAATCAATGTCAGCTGCTAAAGCATCCCTGTGGCTGTCAGGGAGCAAAGAAATCTTTTCCTTCAGCACCTGAAGTACCTAAATTCAGAAAAACTGTCACTTAGTTTTTCATTAGGAAATTGAAGTAACAATCTTTTTCTACTGCAGTTAATAAAATGAGCTGTATTGCTAAAATATCTGTGCAACAAACACCACAGCGGAAGTGAAAAGCACTGGGAGGTCTGGGCACTCCTAACCCTCATTCAGCAGCATTGAAGAAGATTCATTTACTGCTCAAAACCAATGGAAAACAAGTATCTTAAAAAATGCTTAGAAAAGGTACTGTCAAAAGAGTAGCTGCATTGCAAGGCACATAACCACAGAAAACACCAGTTAAGCTTCCACAGTCACACGCTCTGCCTTCTCACTGATGATTTCTTGCTAGGTGTAGGTTCCTAAGCTTTTGGTTCAATTATTTCTTAGTTATCTTTCACAAATTTCTTTGAAAATCAGCTTCATTACCACTAAGTTTATCTTTGCCATTTTGTGATCCACATTGCCTTCAAAAAAAGTTTAAACACTTGCAAAACAGAAAAGACTGCAAAATCATTGCTCTGGGAATTAAGTTCCATCCCACATTCAAATTCACAGTATCTGTCCTACAACCTACATTACTGTGCTAAGTAGAAAAATGGTGTGGTGCACAAACTGCACAGAGGCATCACCTCAAACATCACATGAGAAAGTCAAGTCACAAGAAAAGATGAAGCTGTGCAGCATGTATTTTTCAGTAATATTCAGTTTTTACCCTAACTTGATTTGCCATTTCTAAACAACAAACAAATACAGGGGTTACACAGAAGCAAGAGGCAATCTTCACTAGAAGATGTTGGTTTCTAGTCCATTTTTCAGATACAAAATTCATTGGTCAAAGAAACAATGAAGTAGCATGGTATCACAGCCTCATCTGCTACATCAGCAGGTTACATGAGGTCTCTGGATCCAGAGACTTGGAAAATTTAAGATGACCAGCGGGAGTTCTTTCAAGAGGAAGCAGAGGAGATGCTCTTTGAAAACAACAGCAAGAAACAAACTCACATTTTATTGCTATCTCTGTTCAGAGAGAGGAGGCAAGATTGTTCAGAGGGGATGCACTAGAACAGCACCAGAGTTTTTGCTGCAAAGGCATGGGTGGCAATAGGGCAGGCCACGCTGACATCCTGTAACACGGCAGACAGAGACCTGGAGTATCTCCTCCACTTCACTCTGATGCATCTGCCACCTCCATGCCCTGGGAAGGCCAAGACAACTTCAGCAATTAAAAATTCATAAAAACACAGAAAACACAGCACTGATATTTAACCAGGTCAGTCATACCCCTGACACCACGACACAAGACTGAGGCCTTTCAGCCAAAACCAGTAATTGGCTGTATGATCTGTGTAGGTGGGAACACATCAGTGCAGCAGGGATGAGCACAAAACCCTTCCTTTCTTCATCTGAATTCTGGTGCACAGAAGCTTCAGCTGCCTGCCTACACCTGGAGACTCGCAATTCCGCCTGCCATCCAGAACCCGCTGCCTTTCAATCCTTCCTGGCACACCAGCAATCTTTTTGCCATTTGGTCCTTATGCTCAGTGGCCAAAATGTACTTTAAATACAGTAAATTTAAATTAAGTTTCATGCCTTGAAATTAAACATAAAAAAAGCTGCAGGACAAACAATTGGCCTGTTCCGTGATACATTGGTTCTCCCAAATTAAACCACTGGCAGTACTTATAGATAATGACAGGTCAAATGCATGTTACTTCACAATGGAAAATCAGTTGCTAGAACAGGAGATGGAAAGCACTTACCTCTGGTGATACAAGTTCATCCAGCAGGTCAAGTTTACGCTGAGACAGCAGCTTTGAAACAAGAGAAAAGGCCTACCAAAAAAAAAGTATATACATGAACAAGTAACACTAGGTTGGCTTATTTTTCAGACTAATCCATCATTATGTGACAAGGTACCCAAATATTCCATGATTTAAGATTTCAGTATCTGCAGAGGGTATCACCATTGAAATGTAAGCCCTCCAGCATTAAAAAAGTGATTTAATGAACAGATAAAATTGTAAGGTTTCTTTCCAATCTCTCGTTTAAAGCATCAAATCTTTTCATATTAGGTAACAGAATGCATAGCTTACTAAAACAAAAAAAGCATTGCAGTACTCTGTATCGGTATTTAGTCTTTTTGATAATTCAAACAGTCTGTGTCTTTCCCTGTAAATATTTTGTTCCCCTGCCCTCTTTTTCAACTCTTCTTCTGGTTTCAGTCAAAACTGAAGCTTCAATTTAGAAATTTTCTTTAGAAATCTGGTTTAGTGTCTGAACTTCAGGAAGCAAACCCCCCTTTTCCCCCTCAATTTTGCAGGTATATTCACATACAATAATGTCTGTACATATTCAATTAGTGGTCTTGCAAAGGACGCTGTGTTTAGGACTCTACAGCAAGTAAAAACAAACCAAACCAGGACAAGATAAAACAGGGGGTTCTGCACACATGGCCAATAATTTGGTACAGGTTGTGACGTTTTTTTCTCTCTTGAATTGATATTAATCATTTTAACATTATGTGTTGTTTTGAGCTTTTTTTTTTGTTCAAAGTAAATATAAAAACTGGAAGTTTCACAGCAGATAACTGTCATTTTTACATGATGAGCTTTGAGATCATTACCTCTTTGACACATTCTGTTGACAAAGCTTACTTGGTTCAAAATTTGGAGAAACAAGCATATACACCAGCTTTGTGTCTCCCTAAGCTTTATCATTTCAGGAAAACCTGCTGATATACATTTCCCCTTAAAGTCTCTGTAATGTTTGGAAGCATCTTCCTTCATGCTATTTTGGGGAATTGCTAAATCAGCTCATTTTAATTGTGGAATCTGGGAAAAGAAAACAAGAAATTCCTAAAGAAAAGCACATCTTAGCTTATATCACTCCCCCTCCCCAAATGTGGTGCTTGGAGCCAGCAGTGGGGAACTCCATCTATTTTACATTTTGGAGCACACAGGTACTACAATATCCACACAGGACATCAGGTTGGACATCAGGAGAAATTTCTTCACAGAAAGGGTTGTTAAACATTGAAATGGGCTGCCCAGGGAGGTGGTGGAGTCACCATCCCTGGGGGTGTTCAGGGAAAGACTGGATGTGGCAGTTGGTGCCATGGCCTAGTTGACAAGGTTGTGATCAGTCACAGGTTGGATTCAATGTACAAGAGAGACATGGAGCTCCTGGAGTGGGTCCAACACTGAGGATGGACTCGAGGATCTCTTACAAGGAAAGGCTGATGGAATCAGGCCTGTTCAGCCTCATGAAGAGATGACCAAGAGGGGACCTCATTAATGTGCATAAATATCTAAAGGGGGGTGCCAAGAGGATGGCTCCAGGCTCTTCTTGGTGGTGCCAAGAAATAGGACAAGAGGCAACAGGCAGAAATTGATGCCCAGAAGTTCCACCAGAACATGAGGAAGAACTTCTTTACTGTACAGGTGACTGAGCACTGGGACAGGCTGCCAGGAGAGGTTGTGGAGTCTCCCTCACTGGGGATATTCAAGGACCGTCTGGACGCAATCCTGAGCAAGGTGCTCTGGGATGACCCTGCAAGAGGAGGGAGGTTGGACGAGATGATCCACTTTGGTCCCTTCCACCCTGACCCATTCTGTGATGATCTCAGAGCTCTTTTCCAACCTAAGGGATTCTGTGATTCCACGAAACAAAACGCGGGCACCGCCAGGCCCCGGGGAGGCTCAGCGGGTCCTTTCCCCCCAGGCCGGCCGCTCTGCCCTCCCGGGGCCCCGCTCACCTGCTTGGCCCCCCGCGTGAACTCCTCGACGCTGAACTCCTGATCGAAGTAGAGGCGGATGAGCAGGTAGTAGAAGCGGGTGCGGAGCCAGGCGATGGGGCTGGTGATCCTCACCACCACAACGCGCCGCTGCGGGCCCTCGGGGCCGGGCCCGGCGGTGCTGGCGAACCGGGCGCTGGGCCGGGGCGGGGGGAGCCGGGCGGGCCCCAGCGGGGCCGTGGCGGCGGCGGGCGGCGGCAGGAGCCGAGCGGGGCCCGCCAGTGCCCGCGCCAGCCAGCGGACACGGCCCGGGGCCGCGCAGCGCAGCGCCATGCTGGGCCTGCCCCGCCCGCGGAAACACAGCCCGCCGCCGGTTCCGGCGCCGCGCGGGGACCTCCCGAGGCGAACGGCGGCTCCGGCCGCGCTGGGGCGGGGGCTGCGGTCACCCCGTCACCGCGGGACACCTCCGGAGAACGGGGCCGTCCCCTTCGCTCGGCCCTAGCGAGACCACGGCTGGAGTGCGGTGTCCGGTCCTGGGCTCCTCGGTCCTAGAGGGACAAGGACCTACTGGAGAGGGTCCAGCGGAGGTACCAAAGACGATGAGGGGTCTGGACCATCTCTCATATGAGGAGAGGATGCGTGAGCTGGGCTTGTTTAGTCTACAGAAGACTCAGAGGGGATTCATTAATGCATATAAATATCTCAAAGGTGGGTGCCGAGAGGATAGTGCCGGACTTTCCGGTGGTGCCCAGTGACAGGACAAGAAGCAATGGCCATAAACTTAAACACAAACTAACACACAAGAAGTTTCGCCTCAACATGAGGAGGAACTTCCTTACGCTGGGGGTGGCAGAGAACTGGAACGGGCTGCCCAGGGAGCAGCCTGTCTGGAGACATTCAAAACCCACCTGGACGAGTTCCTGTGCCACCTGCTCCGGTGACCCTGCCTTGGCAAGGGGGTTGGATTAAATGATCTCCACAGGTCCCGTCCAACCCCGAAAATTCCGTGATTCTGTGACCCGCGGGCTCCCATCCCTTGCTCAGAGGGAGAAGCCGGGAACGCTCCTGCGCGGGCTCTGCTTTCCGGGGGAAGCGGCGAGACGGACCCGGGTCACCGGCGGTCCTGGAGCGGCGGGAGCGGGAGGCGCTGGAGCTGGAGCGGCGGGAGCAGCCGGCCATGGAGCGGCGGGAGCAGCCGGCGGTGGCGGTGGAGCGGCTGGACGGGGTGACGCGGGAGCGGTTCCTGCGGGACATCTACCCGCGGGTACGGAGCGGGCTGGGGCTGCCCGGGCACACCGGGCAAGGCAGGAGGTGTCCGGTGACTCCCTGCGGGCACATCTGGTGCAGGCAAACCGCAGGGTTTGGGTTTCTGTGCTCCCGGAGAGGTGCCGTGATCCAGCGAGTTGAGTGGGAGTTTAGGAGCAAGGAGCTTCTACAGGCAAATCCTGTCTGAGCTGCTGGCAAGCTCCGACGGCCGATCTCTGTGAGTCCCTTTCCTTTGGCAGTGGTTAAAAAAAGTGTGATCGCTGGTTTTGTTGCTTTGTCGTCTCTGTTCCATTTTTTTCCCCTCCCGAGGTCCCAATTCAAAGCAGAAGTGTCTTTCTGCTGATTTTTTTTATGTGCCCTGGATCAAACCTGTTCGTGGTTGTCAGCAGCAAGGAACCCGTATAGTGGTGGCAAGAGCTCCTCTCATGAGAGGAGCACCACCACAGCTCATAGTCTGCACCTTAACTCTGTGGTCTTTTGCAACTTTTCTGCTAAGCTCTGGCTAGAATGATGAAATCTGTTTCTTAGTCTGGCTAGATTCCTTGTTGGCCCCAGCACAAAGTGCGGGTTAAAATTGTTTTTGCCTCTCCATGTCTTTCCTTACCCCACTAGGAAAAAGGATTTAGTTAATAGAGACACAGTCCTATAATTTACTGCATTTTGTTCCAACATGCATCGTTCTGATTCACATTGCTTGTGAACAGATAAGTTGTGACCTTGAGTAGTGGGTCCTGGCATTCAACTGACTTGTTTGCATGGACGTACCTTGAAAAATTAATTCTGAATTTTTTCCACTGGATGCTATGATCGTTTCACCATTGACATTTCTTTTTGTTTTGTTCCTTAGAGAAAGCCAGTAGTTCTGACAGGAATGGAACTGGGCCCTTGCACAACCAAATGGACAGTAGATTACTTGAGCCAAGCTGAAGGATCTAAAGAAGTAAAGATTCATGTTTCCACAGTGCCACAGATGGATTTCCTCAGTAAGAACTTTGTGTATAGGTACTGCACTCCAAGGCCTCTTGTGTTTTAAAGGCATGTGCTTGTAACTTGCAGACATACAGTGCATCTGCCTGAAGCTGAGGGTGAGAATATGAAGATAGTTAGTGAAAACATTAAATTATGTATCGAAGTGCTGTCCTTGATTTCTCCCTCTTCTATTCATTCTACAAATATCTTTATGTCCTGAATTTAACACTATGAGGGTGAAATGAGGGCCCAAACAGCACCTTAAAAGAGATGTCATGGAGTAGTGTTACAAAGGTATTTTGACAGAGCATTCCTCTAAGAAATTTGAGCCTGGCAGTTGCTGCCATTAATGAAAAAAGCAAACCAAGACACCCTTGATACTGGATGATATGCTATTTTATTCTACTTACACGGTCTGTTTTCAGTGTTACTGAATAGTGGTAGTTTCTGCCTCAACATGTACCTGGACCTCTTTGAATGCTGGTGTGTGGCAGGCAGGGTATTCCACTCTAGGAGGGGTGTAGCTAATTAAAGCCAAGCTCCTTTCAAAGTTAGGATGTGCAGTTCTCAGAATGTTAGAACTACTGGATACTGCATGTTTCACCAGGTCTTTAATCTTGGTGCAGGTCACAAAACACCTTGCTCTCCTCTGAAGTTCCTCTTGGTTTTCAAGGGCAAATGCCTTTATTTTAGCTCTTGTTTGTTTACCCCAGGTGGGAACAGGATGTGTTCAGTCTGTTAAACTTTTAAGCAGGTGGAAGCATACACTATAAGTGTAAACAAGCTACAAGTCTTTGAGTGGAGCCTGTTGTTCTAGGGGAAAAAGCACATAACAATTATGGTACATTCTGTTCCCTGCATAATGAACTTTTGAATCTTAAAGGTTAGGTTGTACTTGAATGACTTTGCCTTATCTCTGTATTTTATTTTCCATGCTCTATTTTGTTTTGTTGTGGTTTTTTTTTAATTAATCTCTCTTACTGTGAGTTCACATATAGTTAACCCGGTGTGCTAGTTTTAGCAGGTTTGTAGACAGCCATATGGAGTCTTTGATGGTGCTTCAGTATAGCAAGTGTCAGGACTTCCACCTACTTCACTTGAAATTCAGGAAGCTTTGACCCTTTCCACAGCAAGCCCCTCATTCTAATCTGAAGGGAGAATAAGTAGTACCAAAACAACAGAAACACTGAGGACTTAACATGCAGTTCCATGAGTTTAAACTGATGCATGTGAGTAGTACTGCAGTCCTGTTGTAAGTTGCATGCTCCTACCCCTGTCTTTGTGTTGGTTCTGGAACTCATTCAGCTAGGTTGTGATGTGCTGCAGAAGTCTGAATGTTTTTCTGCTGTTTTAGCTTTGCAAGCAGGTTCACTGTGAGGTCAGATGAGTGCCAGTGCTGCTGTAGGGGAGGAGATGGGGTGATAAGGGTAGACAGCAAGGACAGAGCTGTGGCAGCACCAGCATGCATCAGTTTAAGCTGTCGTGGAGCTGTGCTCTCACTTTCTTCAGTAGCAAATGTAAATGGGCATGATACAACAGTCTAGCTGAAGTCAGAGCACTGGTTCTTGTTTGGTTGTCCGTTGACTTCAGTGGTTGTATTTGCCTGTTACAAAGAAGCCTAAAGTTTAGAGAATTGGTCTAAGTAATGTCTGATGAATGTTCACATTCTGGTAGAAGGGATAACAGGATCAAGAAAAATTTTGCTTGAGGGTAGTTTCTTTTTCACCTTGGGTACTGGGAGGTTGTTCTGAAATGTGGTATTTATATTCAATAATCTATTATCCAGTAATACCTAATGTGAGATGCTGAGATGAGTAAATGTAACATTGAACTCATAATATAACAGTGAACACGTCCCGTTGCTGCTTGTGCTTGGTTTGCCATTCAGGTGTCAACTGATACCAAAATCTGTAATCTGTATGAAAAGCTTCCATTATCTAAATAAATATGTAACACTTGTATTGACCTCAGAGGGACCAGCTCTGATGCCCAGTGATTCCTTTTGAATCTTCTTGAGTTAGGTTTAGTAAAAGTTTAAAGAAACACTTGAAAATATAAAAAATGCTGTGTTTTGCTTAGCTGGAGAAGCACATATTTAAAAAAACCTCAGATAACTGAAATAAATTTTATAGATATGCAAATGAAGATAGTTATCTGTGTTTATGCACAAATTCTTAGCAGAAAATACATAGATATAAACATGTGTATGTTCCCTGCAGTAGTTTTCTTGATGCTGAACTTTTCTGCAAATTTATGAAAATGTACAGTAAACAAGTCTAAAAATTACACACTTATAGAAACAGTCTAAGCAAGTATTGCCAGGCTTTGGTCACAGTTTGAGTCTTAATTTGACTGGAAAGAAATTTCGACTGTGACTCAAACCATTCAGAACTCCTAAGCTCAAGAGGGGATCTTTCCAAAGTGTATAAATAGTTGATGGAGGGAGTAAAGATGGAGCTCTATTCTTCTCCTGGTTCGTGGTGACAGGACAAGGGGCAATGGGCACAAGATGAAATACAGCAAATTCTGTTAATCTATTGAACACACTTCTCCCATCTTTTACTGCAAGGGTGGTCAAACAATGGAACAAATGAAACAGGTTGCCTAGAGAGCTTATGGAGGGTCCATCCTTGGAAATGTGCAAAACCACACTGGATGCTGTCCTGGGCAAGCTGCTGTAGTTGATCCTGCTTTTGGCAAGGGGGTTGGAATGGAGGATCTCCAGAGGTGCCTTCCAGCCTCAGCAATTACAGGATTCTGTTTGGATATTTACAATTTACTGAAGTGGAGAAGTTTTTAAGTGTAGGATTTCTATCTCAATAGAACTCTTCAAATATCTGCTGCAAACACTAATTAGTCACCATGTTAAGTTAAAAAAGTAAAAGAGCAGCACATTCCATCTTTTGTCTTACTTTACATGGTCTTACTTTTATATGGAGCTTATTATAAACCAAGCATTTACACCATGAGCTGTTACATTGATTCATTGTATAAATTTAGATATTTATATTTCAGAACTCTGCCTTTTGATGTATTTGTACGAAGAGCAGCTGAAGTCAACCACCAGGAGTACTTTCTTTCTGAGGTAATTTCTTTGGTGTCACAGTTTCTTCTGTCAGTTATTTTGCCAGTATATGCAAAGGAAAATGATGAATTGTAATTTAAAAGTTTACTTGATCTTAGATGTAACTTTTTTGTGGCTTGGAGCCAAGGGAAAAAATGTGAATTGTTTTGTATGTGCATGGTGTGGTTAACTTCAACCAGCCAGTTTCTGTTAACAAAAACTGCATACATGAGTAAAAATTCCAGTCTAAAATTTAGAAATCAAACCTTGTTTTAAAATAACAACTGTATCATTTGCGTGTTTCACAAGAAAATGTCATGAAGATATTTTAGAGTTTGATTACATCTGCTATCAAAATACAAATCCAGATTTTTTTTGTGACATGATTTGTAAGTAGCACATATGTGGCTATCTTTACATATCAATGTTCAAGCTAGGGATTTTTCAGGTAGCTGTGATTAGGAAGCAAACAGTTTTGAATGTAGACATGCTTTTTACCTTCTGTGCTACATAGAATGCTGTAAGTTTTGAAGCCAATTAAAATAGCTGCCTGCATCAGTGTTCTGAGGAACTTAAAATATAATCTGCATTTGCTTTGAGGCTGTTCAGTAACAGCAATGCTGAAGCAGTTGACAAGTCTCCCCCCTTTTACTCTTCTGCTCTCAGTTAATGTATTTTCCCATTTCTTGAGATGAACAGTAGGGATCAGTAGAGTAAAGGCAGTATAACAAAGCAGCTGAATTTGTAGATGCCATTTATTTGTACCATATTTTAATGAAGCTCTGCATTAATTAATGAGAAAATACAGGCTCTTTGTTTAAGTGTTTGCATTTCTTACTAAAAAAACAAAACCAATTCTTTTTGTGTTCTCTTCAGGATGAAAAGTACTATTTGCGATCAGTGGGTGAAGATGTTAGGAAGGTGAGTTATTTGAGATTACAGTTCCTATATTGTAAAGTTGCAGTTTAGGAATATTTTTTTAAAGCCCATTGTCATCTGCTGGGTCTGTAACACAGACACACAAGTTACTTAGGGTCACTTGGTTTGTAAATCTGACTGGATTTAGGTCAGAATATTTAAATCTAAGTGTCTAAATTAGTTGCTGTTATATGAGAGCTTAGCTGATCACTGAAGAATACATGGCTAACCTCCCTTTCTTTAGCTTTTGTTGTAAACTAATATAAAAGGATTTATGCTGATCTCTGGCTTCTTCAGTGTGATTTCTAGCAGTTCAAAGCAGCTCTCTGGCTGTTCTTGTTAGTGTCATTGAGCAAGTCATTGCTGAAGAGCGTTGCTGTGTTGAGGTATTCACCAATGCTGAAGTTCCAGCCCCATGTTTCATATGATGGGAAAAGATAGGTGAAGTGCTCCCTCATTTAAATGTGCATATGTGGTTCTCTAAGAGTTATTGTCTTTCTGTTTCAGGACATTGCAGATATCAGGAAGCAGTTTCCTGTTTTGGCAAAAGATGTTCAAATTCCAGAGTATTTTGAGAAGGAACAGTTCTTCTCTAGTGTCTTCCGCATCAGCTCAGCTGGATTACAGTTATGGACACATTATGATGTAGGTAATACACAGGTTTAGCATAAAATGTTGCAGATGGCATTACAGAGTTGACATAATAAGGTGCAAATCTCTGACAAAGATCAGAGAATCATAACAGACTTCACATATTTTGAAATAGTGAAATGAATCACATTCAGTGGTACAGTGAATTTTAAATAGATGTATTGCGTGGGCATAATATCTTAACTGGGTTTATGTCTAATTCCATATTTGTGAGATTAAATGACATTTTATTGTGGTTTTTTTTTTACTGTTTTGAGTTTCAGTTAAAAATCTGAAACACAGTAACTTTCAATATTTTTGTCTTCAACATTACATTCTTTTTTTTTTTATTCTAATGGCCATATTAGAATAAAATCCAATTGTACAACACATTGCCAGTTGTACAATGATTGTAGTAATTTGTGGCTGCAATGCAATAGATTCCAAATAAGATTTTCTTATAACATTGTGCAGTGAATTCTGAATAAATTTACTTATAAGAAAAATAGTTTTTGCCTTATAATTAGGAAAAAGGATCCTTATCAATAGAAAGTCAGACAAAAAAATCAAAGAGAAAAGGAATCCATAATATATTTTGTATTATATCTTGGTGGTTTATGTGTCTAAAGTATGGTATGGCTTTGTGTTTTAAGATGGAAGAACTTGATTCTTGGTTTCAGGAAAAACACAAGATAGTTGGAAAGCAATACTGTGTCTCCAGACACACTATTTGTCAAGAATGTGCAGTCAAAGGGATACAGTTACTCAAAATTTTAAGTTTTTTTAATTAACTGTAGTAGCTAACTCTTAACATGGGAAGGTTTTAATAATTCCCTCTTTTAAGCTAATAATTAATTAGCTTAATCCTATATAATCACTCTTAACTTTTGGCTGACATCTCTCTTATTATGCTTATTCCAGGTAATGGATAACTTCTTAATCCAAGTCACAGGGAAAAAACGAGTTGTTTTGTACAGTCCTCGGGATGCACCATATTTATATTTATCAGGTATGCATGTCATAGGTATCTAGGTCAGAGTTTGGTGATCTTAGCTGCCTTGTGGCTCACAGGTGTTGCACTGTAGAAAATAGTCACTAACATAGGACTTGATATAAAAAAAGTAATTTGTTCCCTTAACTCTAATCCTGTTGGCTTTAGTCAAAGCTGAGAACAGCAGCTTTGCGTGATTGTTTTCAGCAGCTAACTGGAGGAGTACAGTGTTCTGTCTGGGCTCAAAATAGTGTTTTAAATGTCAGGAGAAGTGTTTTTTAATCTTAATAAGGTTGCAGTCACAAGACAAATGTAGACAACACTGCCATCAGGTTTCCCTGTTTTTTAGAAGACTTACAAGACAATAAACCAGTATTAAATTTGATTCAAGAACTGCCATTTCCAGCAATGTGATGATGCTTTGTTACTGTTGGAAGAGTAGGAATATTTATTCACTGAAAATTTTCCTAGGTACTAAATCAGAGGTGCTGGATGTGGATAACCCAGACATGGAGAAATATCCCCTTTTTGTGAAAGCCAAGCGCTATCAATGTCTTCTGGAAGCTGGAGATGTGTTATTTATTCCAGGTAAGTAACAAATGGTTCCTGAACGTGGCATTTTCATTTCTAGAGATGGTAAGAGGTTACTAAAGCATTTCTATGTTTAAGTGTTCTGTGAGAAGTGTTGGCAAAACTTTTCTACTTCCCACTGTACAATTCTGATAAAAGCTATTATTATATCTACCTACAAATCTTAGTGTTCCTCAAGTTTAAACTTTGTGCTTATGAATTTGTGTCTTAGTAGATTAATATAATAAACTCACCTTGTGAAATCTGAAATTACTTCAGTGACTTGAGTTTCCCAGTGACAAGATTTGAGTAAAGTACCATTTCTGTTCTTCTGTAGCTCTGGCACTGTGAGGCGTGTGATCTGATGAGAATTTTGGATGGTAGAGTTACTGGACCTTCTAGAAATTTCTAATCCTCTCTGGGGAATGGAAAGACAAGTCCTTATCACTTTTCTGAACAAGCAGAAAACAGAAAGCTCCTTCCTGGGCTGAGATGACAGATTCTGGTAATCAGGGAAAAGCATTTGAATTACTCCTATTGAACTACTACTTGTTTCTGATTTTATTTTAACTCTTCATGAGTTTGTGGCAGATACTTACTCTGTCACTTTTATATTATCTGGGCAATATAAACAGGTCAGTAAACAAAAAGGCAGTAGGTTTTCAGGAAGTTATTTTAAAATAGTTTCTTAGCCTCGGACTTCTTACTTAGTTTTGAACTTACCATTTGTTTCTCTTCCTAAAGAAACTTTTGGTTACACTTAGATAATGGTGTGTCACACTGTTGCTGTGTTAGCAGGGTCGGAAGAGGGGCTGCTCCTGTCTTCTCCATAATAACCACACACTTTTCTCAAAAAGCATCTTTTTCAGTGATAGGCATTCCAGGTTGCTGACAAAGTCTTACCTTCATCCCACACATGCTTATCATTTGCTTACCTTTGAGTATCTCTATATTTCAGCAAGTGTTGCTTTCATGCAAAGTTATGGATTGACGTAAACATCTTGAGGAACTTCTTAACTTTGGTACAATGCAATATATTCAGGGATGAATATTAATAAATAAACAAAAAATATGGTAGTTGAGGCTCTTCCTCAACTAGGTTTAGTTTGGGCGATTCCTGCACTTGTTATGAGTCACATGGAAGTTTTGGATAGTAATTTTTATTTTAGACATTCTTCTTTCTGCAGCTTTGTGGTTCCACAATGTAATTTCTGAGGAATTTGGAGTGGCCCTGAACGTCTTTTGGAAACACCTTCCTGCTGAATCCTATGATAAGACAGACACTTATGGAAATAAAGATCCCGTGGCAGCCTCTAGAGCTATACAGATCTTGGACAGGGCCTTGAAAACACTTGAAGAACTACCTGAGGAATACAGGGATTTTTATGCTCGGAGAATGGTGTTACGCATCCAAGAAAAAGCCTATAGGAATGATTATGGATAAAAGAACACATTGTAATTCAGCAAGCTTCTGTGCAAGTAGAAAATTGTATGTCAATGTGGAAACTGTCCATGTGTACATACATTTTGAGACCAATAAAAACTGTTGGTAAATATTCATCTATAACGACGTTGATTTTGTAGCTTTTTTTCCTTGTTTTTATCATGTGTAGTGAGTACAGAGTTTGCTTGATGTGGCAATGGTCTCTTTTCTACAGTGATATACACATTTGCAGTGCCTGCATTTATAACTGTGCTGGTTTGGAATGTTCTACTTAAATTTTTCTGAACAGAAGTCCTGGTGTCTGGGCTGACAGCATGTATGCTTACAACTAACTGCACGTCTTCTTGAGTCTGACCTCATGAAAGTTTAGGAAAGCCATAGTGGTTTCTGAGGAAGTCTAGGAAAGCCATTGTTGGTGGCTGTAATGGTCAAGGTTTCTTTTTGAGTAATAACCTGAGAATAAGTGTGGGAAGTTTCTTCTCCCCCTTGTAGTGAGACTGAGAGTGGGTATGAGGAAAAAAGCGCAAAAGCTAATCATGCCAGTTAAGCTTAGAATTGTGCAACAGCTTGACTGCAAGGTAAATGATTTGCCCTTTTCCTACCTGCATAATGTATTGTGGAGAAAACCTTGTTGGTCACTGCCCCAGTGCAGTCAGGCAGCATTGCTGTTTCTGTAGCTGTGAAACACTTGCAACTAATGTGCCCATAAATCCATTCAGCTACAGTCCTAGAATCTGCAGTGAAGTTCATAGTTCTGGAGTAGACATAGAATCTACTGGGAGCTATACTTGAGGTGCTCTTTGTTACCATATGAGAGGGGGTTTGCATTGCACCTTTGGGGATGGAGCCTGTTGTTCAGGCATTGTAGGTTACTTTTTCAGATTGCAGTGCTTACAAAAGCCTTGTGAAATAAAGGTGGGGATCTCACAAAAAGGATAGGCTTGTCATTGTCTCTTTGAAATCCCTCTGATGTTATTACTTGTGCTATTTGGGCAATGCAGCATTTCTGTGACTAAGGTCAGTCTGTAATTTTTAACAATGTTTTTCGAGAACTGTGACTTGTCAAAAGCTCTTAGACTAAATAGTTATGTAGTGTTAATAAAGTGCTGGAAAAAAAAAAGCTTTCTCCAGAAGAGCAGGAGCTTGAACACTGTGCAGATTATTCTTCTAAACCTGTTCTTCTTGGCAATTCAACACAGTGAAAATAGTCTGGTACCATGTGAATGGGCACCCGGCCACCTCAATGAATAAGCATGAATGGAACCAGCCAAGCGATTCTGATGGGCATCATTGTACATTCTGAGGGTAGAATTTAAATTTGGGATCACAAATAGGTCTCCCAAAATTTTTGTTCAAAAAGGAACAAGGATTGCTTGTGCATACTGCTGAGACAGACTGTTAGGCTGGGGTAACCTCTTGGCTTTGTTAGATCGGTGATGTCGAGGGCCCCATCTGAATTGCAGAGGTGAACAGAGCATATTCTTTGTGTGTCAGGACTAAATGGAGAGGCTCAGAGAGCCTGCAGGGCTAGACAAAGCTGTGTTCCAGCATTGTGCCTGCACAGCCATCTCTTTTAACTATAACTGCCTCAATATACTGGTACAGAGAAGTCCTGTGCTGCTCCTGCATCCTGCCATTGCTTGATTCTCCAGTCACAAAAAGGACATGATAGCCCAGTGTTCTCAGGCCCCCTCAACACTCAGTAGTAAATAAGGGAAGCTTTGTGGAGCAGCAATTGGGGTGTGAGTGACCTGCTGCTGCCTCACTTGTGGGAAGTGCCTGCTGTGCTTCAGAGAGGGTGGGAGGGCTTGAGGCTCTTGGAGAGAGGGAAAGTAAAGGAGGAAAATCTTGTGGGTCAAATACCTTCACTGCTGTGCCTCCTAATGCTGATATTAAGATTTTCAATAATACTGGTTTCATATTATGTATGTAAAAAGCATAAATAAGACCTGTCAAGCCACAAGTATTCAGAATGCTATTTTGAATATTTTTCAATCCCCTTTTAATTTTGTAAGGGAAGCTATTAAATTATTAGTCTAAGCACCTTAGGCCAAATGAAACCCTTGCATCCCTCAGCTGCAGTTAGTGCTGAAGTAACCCAGTAGGAAAGCTGCAACAGTACATTTGTTTAGGCTAGCATGAAGTCTGGATTGGAAAGTGTATATCTGGCTATACAGCACATGCAGCTATTCAGTTTCATGCTACCAAGTTTTAAATGAAGCCTTTATTTCACTTTGAAAGAGTTTCCTAAATTTCTTATTTAGTAACGTCTATAAAACAGTTGTTCTGAAATCCTATAAAAGGAGAAAACAAGCAGCTTAAAAATGCATTTCCTTAATTTGAACATAATGTGACTAGTGATAAAGATCTGGAAGTTAATGTGTTAAAAAAAATGAAATTATTTGGTGCTTTCTAACCACAGTGCTACATGGTGTGAAACAGGCAATAAAGTGATGAATGAATGGTGAAAGCATTGAAGGAATAACTTCCAGCTAACAGTGAGAGAATGTAAGTAGCCACTACTGAAATAACAAAGAATTAGAGCCACTGACATTTTGTGGAAGTTTGTCCTTTAGAGACCTAAACCAAAATGGGATCATGCCACAATAAAACAGATGAAGTTGTGGTAACAGGTATTAGAAAATAAACACTGACCATCTTAAGCATTCAAAGCAGCCACTTCAGCTGTCTTCTGTCTTCAGCAGAGGAGCTGGGTAATGCAGACTGCCCAGTGCTGAAAGATAAGTTAAGATACTTACATAAAGACAATGTCTGAAATCAGCAGTTTTAACTATATACCCCAAACTTTGAATTACTCTAAAAATTTGGTGACTGAGACCTTTAAAATGGAAGTCAAGACCTGGAAAGAATTATTTATTCTTGGCTATATGAAATATAAAGGATGACAAATGTTTCAGATTTCATTTTTCTTAATGTGCTTTCTGTGGAAAGAGCCAAATGAAAAAAATTTATGTCAAAACATTTTTTTGGTCAAACTATTTAACAGATCATTAAAAATCTGCCTGTTATGTGTGTGCTGACAATTTGATGTACCCAACTTAAGAACTTCTTTTTTTCCAGGAGCTACACAGGATTCTTAATACAAGTGTTACATTAAATGCCTCATGTGAAAGGGTTTGACTTCATCATGAAGGATCAGAAATATATTTGCAATTCTTTTTAAATATAAAACTGTTCACCTCATTCATGCTGTTGGTCCCACAACAGGATTAACTTGACTAATATGAAGATGATTTTATCATACTAGAGGTTATATTACATATGATGTGATCCCAGTATGCATTACTTCCCAGCTTCAGGGAAATTCCTGTACAAACTTGATTCTTTTTTTCCTCTGACCAAAATTTATCTTCCCAAACCTGATGTTTTTATGTAGATGATACAGGTGTTGAAGATACATGTTCTGAGACAGTAACTTTTACAAGAGATGCTCTGTAGATCGGTATCTCTCAGTAATCAAAGATTCTGGTGTTACTAGAAGGACAGATGAAATGTTACATTTTTTAAACAGTTACCTAAGTCTGCAGTAAAGTTGCATGTTAAGATTTCCTATTTTACTTTGGGTCAGACTCCAGGAGTGGGGATAGATTCTGAGTTCTGTATGTGGCAATTCCTGGGAGCAAGGATCTCTTTTAAGTGGCCATTTCTGAGATCAACAAGAGCAGATTACTTTCTTTCCAGTTCTTCAGATCAGTTCCTAGTCAACACTTTTAAGAGCAGATTGAAAACCTTAAAAGAACTGCTCAACCATGCAAAACACGCAGCTCCACGTGCGATGCCACGTTCATACAAAAATGCTCTGAAGCTACTGCTTGCAATAATAACACAGATCATAGCAATGGACAATTTTTGCTGTGAAAACATTTATACTTCAGCTGTCAAGCAGTACATCAATTGCTTTAAACTTCCATCACACAAAATCAATGTATTTCTCGTGACAGGGAATGGGAAAGAGCTAGGCACACAGTCTGTAAGGGATGCAATGGCTTTGTCTGACACCCAGGCTCTGGAGTATTGCTCAGAGGGTAAACTCGGTGTGGGAGATGCAAAGAGCCTAGTTCTGCCCTATGTCTCTTGCCTGCTTTCTGTGTCTTGCAGCAGTGCTTTCTTTGGAAACAATTCAGCTCTGAAGTGCCAGGTTTGACAAAGGAAACTAACAGTCATGACTGAAAGTGCTCTCTTGAGAGCTTACTAAAAGAAAGAAAATTTATTTTGAACTTAGAAGTAATAGCACTCTGTTCCTTTTCAAGTGTATAAGATGTTTATACACATCAATTAAAAACAGATAATAATTTATTTTTTCTTTTTTTTTCTACCAGATGATTTTCTGGTCATTTGCTTAAGTAGAATTTGACACTTCTTGGGTCACTTGAAAACATGTAATGAAGCCCTAATGACAGGAAGGGATGACAAAGCCATCACTACTTTATAACCCACATTACACTAACTGCAAAATGACTGCCTGAATCAGTCCTCCATGGTTTCCACAGTGATGTGGAACAGCTAATTCTGTGCAAGTGTTTTTTGCCAGCAGGAAGAGAGAATTATGCTGTTAATACCAATACGATGATTTTAGTCAGGAACAGTATGTCTGGCACTGGAAGAAGCAGTGCCTATCTGCCACATAGGTGGCATTACTGGCGTAATGACTTCATGTTACTTTATTTAAGTTAAAAACAGTCACCCTGCATCTGAACAGGGTTAAGAGATCAACAACACGCACAGAAAACCAGCTTTGGTCTTAGAATCTCCATCTGCAATATTCAAATGTGTCTACATTTTCATGAGGTTATGACCATCAGAAGTAATTTTTTTAAATTTAATCTACCACCCTTACAAAAATGAAATGAGATTTCAATATAAGATTAAAAAGATTGTGAAGAAGTAAGTTTGAAGGTGATTTAAAGAGGCTGTCTCTTATGGGCTGTAGTCTGAGACATCCATCTTTGCTTTTGTATTGCACAAGGACACATTCATATTTGTGGATTCTACCAGGCTCTGATGTACCTAAAATGTGGCTCACAACTGAGCACACACATCCCAGAACGTTTACTGTTCTTTAAATTCTTGTATTAACTGATGTAATACACGTGTAATTTAAAATAAGCATTCAAGGTAAATGAATGGGTAGACTTTAACCTCAGTGCTTCAAGTTCCAGTCTGTACAAGACAACAAATACTGATTATCCGGTGGGATGAAGTAAGTGTTAGCTTTGGAAAAACTGCATGGTAAGAAGCACTGTAAGAGGGAAGAAAACACAGGTGATATTTCCTTTCTGCAAATAGCTCAAAAATAACCTGTGGGGAAAATCTGACTACATGTTCATGCACAATCATTTTTATCTGTGCATATTCACAGTTGTAACAGCCTAACTCCTGAACTGACATAGCAGTCTTATTTAAAATAATTTTGGTGACTTTTTAAATACATAGGATTCCTGTTAGTTATCTCTATCAGCAGTTATGTTAATTTAGAAAGACAGAACAGCTTACCATAAAGTGCTTGTGCTAACATAAGGGAGGCAGCAGGATGTTATCAATGGGAGGACATAGAAAATTGCTCCTTTCAGCCCCATGTTAAAGATTGGACCCTTAATCATCTTTCAGAATTATGGGCCAATACTCATTAATGAATCAGCATTTACAGAGACGTGATTAAATCAGTCCTAGATAGGAAGAAAGTTACCAAAGTTTCTAGCATTTTAGATGCACACAAAATCATTTAAGTCATCCAGACAGTTTCACAGAATCAAGCCTTGCTTTAAAGGAATTTAACAGGCACAGTTTAAAACATATTGGCATTTCTCAAAATATGAAGAATGTCTTGTCTATTGTACAAGAAACAAGCATGGAGTATAAAGAACACCAGTCATTACTAGGTTGAACTAAGGACTGTGTAACATTGCTCACTCCATTCAAAACCAGAAGTGTCTTGAATTAAACCACTATAAGAACCACTTAACTTTAGGCATTTACATCTAAGCTTATTTGAATCTGCCTTTATAGTTAACATTGAAAACCAGGCATACACAAACCCATTTCATCCTAACACAGAAATGTTCACACCCTTGCACACTTCGTGCCAGCTTTCCCATGCATGTGAGATGCCAGTAAGCTGTTTTAGAATTACACATGCTTACTGCACAAATATAAAGCTTCCTTGAAGAAAAGTTATCAAATCTGATTTTTTAAACTAGGTCTCCACAAACACCTGATAAAGTTTAATCCACAAAACTTAACTGCACATTCCCTGTTTAATGGTTTTACATTCACATCAAAGTGGTTTCACCCATTAGAAATAGTTTATTTTCTACATTGTTTGCAAAATTTATTTTTAGCATGCATTGTAATGAATGACAGAGGCACATTCCAACAGAGTACTACAGCTGTTTAAAGAATGAAAAACAACCAGTCAGTTTTCCCTCCACAACATGAGGTCTCATAACAAGATTAGTTTTACAACAAAGTGCTTATTCTTCAAAGTAATGCAGCAACACTTGAGCCTATTTAAGAGTTATTGTAGGCAGCCTCCATCAAACAAGTTAGTAGTATTTTGATAGGACAGCCATCCAGAAACTTTTGAAGACAATGTCAATATTTTAATAGCTGTTTCCAAAAGCTTGCAAGTCCCGTTGTTTTGGCAGGCACCGAATTGTTTAAAAATTGATCTCTGATCTGCAGTTACTGGATAGGGTAAGTGTTAGTGTTAGCCTGGTCAGTCTGAAACTGAGAGGGAGCAAAATGAGTAGAGTGTTTTGGGGTTTTTGTTGGTTTATTTTTTAAAGTTTTGTTTTATAAGTGGATAGTTAAATATATTTCAGGACATTTGTAGGCTTTCTATTAAAGCCACTTCTTTAGGTGACCCATTTTTTTTTTACAGAAAAAAGTCCTCACATATGCTGTGTTATCAGAAGAACCAAAAAGGGGAAATAATGTTCCTTGAAACACATAAACAAGTTGTTATAAGCCTACTAAGATGGTAATCAACAAATAGGGTTGAACAATATCTCCAAGAAAGAGTCTAAAATTAAAAAAAGCTGAGGGAACTAGATTTCAGATTCCTTTATACAGTGTTAGGAGTTGGTTTGCATGTTGCACTTTTCTCCATCAATTAAATAAATAATTTCTCCTTTTGATCAACTAGGTACATCATTTTTAGCAATAGAGTTCACTTTCAAATTTTAAGGTGCACATATAATCCTTTCTACCACCCTCAATATTTTGAGTTTTAAGAAAATTTTCTTAGGAGTTCAACACACTTTTCTCATTGTTCAGTAATGACTAATATGCATAACCTCTGCCAAGAGCTGTCTACAGTGAACCCTGTAACTTTTAATGATGCCACCATAAGAAAGATGACTCAGGACCTTCCTCCCAGTGTAAGAGTCATGGGAAACAAGAAGCAGGGCAAAGATGTCACTAAGCCATCAAACATAGGACCAAAGTTGAATAAAATGCCTTTTTTCAGAACTTAGCCACAATTGTTTGTGTAATCTTCACAGTGTTTTGCTAACTTGCTTTTGTATTCCTATACTTCCAGGAAATCCAAAACCATTTGCAGCTTCTGGTTCATTGTTAATAACTGCAGTTGTCTTTAAGAATGATTCTAAGTTTTGTAGATAAATGGAAAGTTACTTACGACAGTAGAAAAGTTCCACTAATACGATAACTGTCCATCTTTTGGTATTTCTTTCTCAAAAACATTCAGGTTTGGGGCCTGAACCAGATTAGGCTCTGAAAATAGATTTTTGGATAGCTCTAGAAGCAACTACTATAATACATAACAGATTTTAAAACTGAGGCATTTTGGAAGCAGTCAACACAGTCTAAAATTTTTATGCAATTTGTAACACATTATGTACTTATGGCTCGATTTAGATCAACATCAATGCAGCAATTACCAAGAAAAACCTTACCACTCCAAGGCAGGGACAAAGACACCTCTTCACATGTTAATACAGATATTACTGCTGGTCCTTATAGAAGTTAGTCAAAGCAATAGCAAGGTATGCTGAAAGAGGAATAAGCTACACGCTCATCAACATTCTTGGTTACTTAACATAGCTATGCCAAAATTTTCAAGCCCCCAGCTGAAATGGCTATTCACTGGCAGATACTACACAATCAATTAATGAAACTTTACAGTGACAGAAATGGCAAGGCGCACATAAGGAAGAAAAATGCATTGGCACTATTATTCCAAAGGTGAATATTTGTAACTTGGTTTCAATTAGGAGAAATGTTACAAAACTGGAAGATTTAATTAACTAAATAGAACACTTTTCACCAAAATACATAACTAAGGTTCTTCTAACAATCAATTTCCTCAAAACAAAAAACTAACCATAAATCTGTTATTGACAAAGACCAATGCTTTTAGCACTGGAAGCCACTAAACTGAAGTATCCAGACATCTGAAATTATCAAGTACTTTAAACTCCCATTAAATGCAGTATATCACATTAGATATCCAGGACTAAAAAGTCTACCAACAGTTTAAAATAAACATTCACATTTAACAAAAGAACATGTATAGGATAGTTCTTCCTAACACTTTTTTCCAGGAATCAAATTACATCTGTTATAGTTATGGTGTCCCAAATACTCCTTTGTAAGCTACTGAAATTTATACATAGAATCTATTAGCAACACAGAACTGATTTAGTATTCTCTTCAGAAAGCATCTGGTCAAAGTTGAAAATCTGGATGACAACATTTACAGTGTTAAAAGTGCTTCTACAATGAATGTACTGTTCAGATACACAGTCTCAGAATACTTCGTGAACTCTGAAATGGTTATCTAAGGAGGGAACGTCATCAGCAAAATGCAGTTGATCATTTATTTCCACACCAAATTCTTCAAGTATCTGTACAAATTTCTCATGCTCTCTTCCAATCCATGACCTCATTGTGTCAAACACTTGGTACGGTGTAACATGAGCATGAACTTCAATTCCTGTCTCTGCAAGTTCTTTCAGCATTTCAGGGTAAGTAACCCAAGTATTGCTTCCTCCCGAGTGACCACCATCCAACCAGTACATTGCTTTTATGTTTTTTAAGAAGGCATCCGTGTTCTTGTCTTTTTTAGCTTCCTTCAGCTCATAAAGCAGCTGGTTCAAAACCACACAACCTTTACTGAAGCCAATCAAAGTAAACGACACTGCACCTACAGCAGACGGTACCATGAAGTTCACAGCAGAATTATTGGAGCATTCACAATCTCTCTCCCTTTCCGTGGATGAGCAGCCATTTGTTGTAGGAACAGACTGCGGCTGTGATTTACAAGCAGCTATTTTTGCATCCTTGCTGACACCATGCACACTTTTCTGGGACAGCAGAATATTCTGAGAGAGTCTGAATGCATTAACTAGCAAAGCATGGAGATGCTTGAAAGCTCCAAAGTCAGTGCTGTGCTCTGGTGCTCCAAACATGTTACTGGCCACAAAGTTGTCATAACAACTGAATTTGTGCAGGTGCATTCGAGAACACTTTATGACCCAAATAAAGCTATTGGGGAACCGGCGAGCAAGTATGGTAGCAACATTTTCGAAACTCCAGTGCTCCCACTGAAAGTTTTCTGGATGGCAAGACATGACGTCATGATAGTTCTGAAAAATTAAAAAAAATAAAACACAAAAGATGCATTACTTCATTCTGAAAAGACTTCAGCTCCAATGTACTCATATTTTTAAGAAAGGACTGTAAGAGAGAAACATGCATTAGAGGCGCTCACTTGCTAGGCTTGCAGGACAAGAAACACATTAAAAAACCAGATGCATTTAGGTTTACTTATTCTACTTTAATATTTTTACCACACTTTTTAATACTCCCAAAATTAATACAATAAAAATAAGCACACAAAAGTATTAATAATTCTTGTTGACTTCATGCCAAAAGAAGATTAAAGTATTATTCAACTTAGTATGACACAGAATACATAATTTTACTGTATTATGTCCATCTATGGAAATACCAATTCCCTTATTTCAAATCAACAACAGACTTAGAACTTTGTAATAAGTTTTCTATCTGATATACAGAAAAAAAAAATCCCTCTCATTCAGCTGTAGGAAGTCTTTATTGCCCTTGTTCACATCCATAAAGGGTATAGATGGAAAAAACCTATCCCCAAGTCATGAATGGTCTTTATATCTGAAGTCATAATGGCAAAGAATACTACTTCATTTATTTTATTAAGCAATAATGAAGCCATACCCAGAAACGGCAATCAGGCAGGGGTTCTTAGGCCATCTCAATCCTTAAAATAAAAAGTTCTGCATCTTTACCTTACAGAAAAGGAAAGCCTTTTCCTTAGAAGAAAAAGCCACCACCCCTGCTTTTGAGAAGTAGTAATGACATTTGAGATTAGCTGGCTATGCAAAGTGCCAGAGCATGCAATGTAACAGAGCTTGACCATGTGCGCAGGGACAGCACTTCAGGGTCTCTGCAATTTCTTGCCAGCTCAGAGACCACAACTGCCTTCTCAGGGCAGGCTGAGAAAGCATCAGATTCCTGTGCCCGTCAAATTCCTCCAGGACAGCGTCTGGCCTATCCGTACACCTGCACGGTGACATGGTGTTCTGCCTGGTGAGGACAACTTGCCATCTTAGGGTTTCATTATCTTGTCTCCACTGACAGTCCCTGACACGCTTTCAGACACTGCCATCCCCACTATAGCACTGGGCAGTGCTTCAGTGCTGGAGCGTGTCCAGAGATGGGCAACAAAGCTCGTGAAGGGTCTGGAGCACCAGTCCTCTGAGAAGCAGCTGAAGGAGCTGGGGTTGTCTAGCCTGGAACGAAGGAAGCACAGGGGAGACCTTATTGCAACTACCTGAAAGGAGGTTGTAGCCAGGTGGGAGTTGGTCTCTTCTCTCAGGCAACTAGTGGGAGGACAAGAGGACAGAGTCTTAAGCTGCACCAGGGGAGGTTCAGGTTGGACATTAGGAAAAATTTCTTCATAGAAAGGGTGATTAGACATTGGAATGGGCTGCCCAGGGAGGTGGTGGAGTCACTGCCCCTGAAGGTGTTTAAGGAAAGACTGGACGTGGCACTCAGTGCCATGGTCTGGTTGACACAGTCCTGTTGGATTGGACTCGATGATCTTCAGAGGTCTTTTCCAACCTGGTTCATTCCGTGAAGACGACTCACCTCCCCTGCACTGCTGCTCCAGCTCAGGTTTCCGGAGGGCCCGTTCCCGCTCGCTGTGCCCGCCGGTGACGGGCAGCGAGATGCTCCCCGGGGGCAGAGCTCTGATGGCCCCGGCAGCCCGTCAAAGCCCACCCGCACAGCCCCTGCAGCGCCGCCGCCCCGCTCCCTCCCGCAGCCCTGCCGCCGTACCTGCACGTCCCCCGGGAAGTACACGACGTGGTGCTGCGGCAGCGGGGCCGGGCCGCGCGGGGCGGGCGGCGGCAGCAGCAGCAGCTCGTTGGCGCGGTGCGGCTCCGCGCCCGGCACCTCGGGCAGCCGCAGCCACGGCGGGCTCAGCCGCGCCGCCGAGAGCCCCGCGCTGCCGCCGCTGCCGCCGCCGCCCGCAGGCCCCGCGGCGCAGGCGGCCGGCGCCCCGCAGAGGCTCATGGCGTTGCCCAGCTGGAGCGCGGCGGGGCCGCCGAGCCCCCGCAGGAGCAGCGCGGCGGCGGCAGCGACGGCAGGCGCGGGACACCGCCGGCTCATGGGAACGCCCGCGCGCCGCGCGCCCGCCGCGCTCCGCGCCTGCGCAACGCCCCCGGCCCCGCCCGCCGGCCCCGCCCCCGGAGCCCTCGGGAGGGAGCAGGCAGGGGGCGCCGCACGTGCGCGCCGCGCGCCGGGCCGGTGCCCCGCCCCCGCCGTGACGTCACGGAGCCGTTATAAGGGCAGCGGCGGGGGCCGTGAGGGGGTGTCTCTGTCCTGCGGGACGGACGCGCGGAGGGGGGGTTTGGTGCGTGCTGTTGTGCGAAACTGTGCGTTCTACGCGGCAGACAAAGCAAGGAAACAGAGTCTGTCCTTTACTCCTGACCGTACCCGGTTGCTTTCTCTGGAATTTTGGTATTTCACGTATTCATTCCTTTGCTGTGTTTTCCTAGTCTGCTTAAAAGCACTTGTATGCAAACCTGGGAAGCCACCAGATGCCAAGTCTGACTCTCACTAGTTGAGTCAGTTGTGAAGGAAGCAGCGCTAACTGACCAGTGATTGTGTAATCAAGTAATTAAACTGTTGACTGGTTTCTTCTTGTTGGAAAACTCAACAAATGAAAGGACATATGGTGACACTAGGATTATTTGTTCGTGTAGCAGGCTAGAAACGAGCAGAATGCTTTAGATTGGCTTGTTTTCTAGGTATAAATTCTAGCCTGCATGTTTTTGTGCAGCCTGCTCACAGAGATTCAGTTTGAGCAATGAGGTGGTCATGGTCTCCTTGGCACACTTCTGCTTCTTGTGAGTATGTCTTTGGGCTCGTTACAGAACCAGCTAAACAGTTCTCAGTTTCTGTGTTCTGAAGCTCATCCAAAGGCTCTTCCAGAAAGCAGACCTGAACCTTTGTCACTGAGGGTCCACACAGACGCTCAGAAGGACATCACGTTGTGATATATACTTGGGATTCCATTGTTTAGTATGTGAGCAATACGTATTTTTCTTTATTTGTAGAAACCAGAACAAAGTTGATGCCTGACCCTCTTGATGGAGTAAGACATTTTAAAGGATATTTTTTCTCTTTGTGTTTCTAGGAATAACAGCGATTAATTAAAATTTTTGTTGACTTGTGTTTTATAGATGTTTGTCTTAAACTGCTTATTTTTAAACTTAACACTACTTTTTTTTTTTTAATGAAAATTGTCTTTGATACGTTTAAAGCTTGTTTCTCAAACCCTGAAAAAGCAAATCCAGATTCTGGTCACCAGAAGATGGTGCTGTGTGGTTCAGTTTGAAAAATCTGTATCAGAACAGTTTATCTGGTTATAACACCCTTATAGGTGTTATAACACCCTTCATGTCTTAGAAGACTGATATCAGAGGTGCATTTCAACAATGCTTTTTTTTTTTTTTGTTAGCAGATAATTAATATAGACAATATTTTTAATGCCTTTACTATAAAGCTAGCAGTCAGTTCCAAATGCAGTCTTTGAAACTAGAGTTCTTCTGGGAATTCCTGCCTGTGCTCCTAGGATTTTTCCCTGTGACCATGCCCAAAGGGTATAATCTGACTGGAAACTTTCTTAATGCCTCTGCTAATGAAGCAAAATTATTTAGGAAAAGAGCTGTAACTCCTTCATACACCTATAGAACTGTCTATTTCAGTTCATAGAGGCAGATTTTCTTAATCCAATTCTGAGCAGTTCTGGTTCATGCTGATGCTAAAACTTTTAATTAGAAGGGCCAGTGAAGCCTTATCACTTCTGTTCCCCATTAGGTCCTGTGCTAAAGCAATATTAGGTGAGACCTACTAAATGTATACATGTAAGAAAAAACCAAGTGGTCTGCTTTTGTCATAGGAAGATGATAATTTAGAAAAAAAAGCCCAGAGAAACTGAGGAAAAATAATGCCTGTGCTCTGAAAGTCTGTTACTTGGACCTAGGTTGGTCAGGTTTGCTTGCAAAGGCAGAGCTCTGTTATGATACCTGATGAAGTAGTAAGGATCCATCAAAGGGAAGTGGTAAGGAGAGTGAAAGTTTCCAATGTAGTAATTATTGTTGAGAAATGTGAATAATTACTATCACTAGCATGGAAAAAAATAAATCTGTGCTCTTATCCTCCTGTGGCCTATATTTCCTTCTGTGGTTTCTCCAGATGAAAGATTAACTTGCCCAGAATGGTTTACAGATATTATTAGTGTTGTGGTGACAATTCTGGTAACCAAAGTTGATGCTGGTACTTCTGCCCAGAAATCCTTTTACAGTGTGTTCATTATGCAACTGTTACCAGGTAATTAAAGCTAATATACAGGGTGGCATAGAGGCTTTCAGCTTCATCCCAAATGCTACATGAGCCTTGTGGGAGAACATGAACATTAGTCTGTATCTTCATCAGAATGCAGATACACACAATTACCAAATAATGAAAATGGCTCTCTTTTGGTTATAGGAAATAATGGTGTACATGACATGTTTTTCTCCCCTTAAAATAGAAAGCACCAACCTATTCCTACTCTCAAGAAGATCCAAAAAATCTTCCATGGCATAATATAAATTGTGATGGAGACTGATCACTCTGAGTTTGCTTCCAAACTTTGTCATGTGGCTATTGAAATAAGTAAGCAGAGTCAATAATTGTGTGTATCAGTCCTTAAAAATATCACCCATGATATACTGTATTTTGAGGGGCCTTTGTCTGCCTTCATGTTTGTTCTTTTTTCTGTGATGCCTCATTCCTCTTCTGCTTTCTTCTTCTTTACAAATTTACAATTTTTTCTTACTCTGTTCTCTGTTATCGTAAAAAGAAAGATGTTTTCTTTTTACATGTTGCTGGTCTTACTACATCTGCTCTTCTTTCCCCACAGCAGCCCTCACAGTTTTTATACATGAGATCAGTCATGAGCTGACCACTGAGTTGCAGCAGAACAGCCTGTCCTGCAGGTGCAGCTCACTGCTCATTTTTCCTTCCTTCTGTAGGTGGGACAGGGAAGTAAAGTGCATAATGTTTTTTCATGACTTTGCAGAAATCTACCAATACATCTCAGGGAGTTTGGCAGAAATAATGTATATTATGGTTGATTAGCAGTGATGAGAGACGTGAATTAATGTGTGAACATTAATTGCTCTGGAGAGAGAGAAGGAAGGGCTTACTCGCCTCTTCAGTCTCTCTGAGTTCCCATACAGGCCTTCTGTGGTTCCTGCAGAGGGGTTAATTAGTCTAACCTGGCAGAGGCAACTACATCTGCAGTTTCTAACTAGAAAGAGTACCACAGCAAAAGTCATCTTTATGACACTCAAAGAACTTTTTCTGGAATTGTCTCTGTTTCACTGCCTCTATAGCATGTATGCTAATCCTGTGCTTTCATTTGGAGCCCACATAAACAGCACAGAATAGCATTCTGGTTGTATCATTTTTGTAGATCAAGAAAATATGTTGTGGTTTGTTTTAGTCATAGCACTTAGACTAAAGCATTTTAATAGGTGCTTTAATGAAATTCTAAGTGACGAACAACTGTCTCCTGATGTGACAATAATAACTTTAGCCAAGTATTCCATATATTTGAATTTATATCTGTTCATATGTAGCAACTGTAATATTTCATGGTATTTCAGTGATCTTCAGAAGAACATGCTTCCTGCCCAACTCATGTGCAGTGTGCATATATACGTATTTGCATATCTGTGTATTATATTTTGCATTCTAGTTTCCTTTTAAACATTTTTTAACTGCATATGCATTGAAATTGCCAGTTTGCATTTTGGCAGAGGATTGGAATAACTGTGAAAACACCTGGTAAAAACTGGTAGGAAACTCCTTTGCAGTTGATATGCAGCTGTGTCTTTCACTATTGAGAGAAAGTGCTGGGCCTGGCTCATCATTCTTTTGGGTAAGGTAACACTTTAAGGACTCAGTTACCTGTCTCTGTGGTGGTATGCACAGAGAAATTCCCAGTGGCTGCACAGTGATGAATGGCAGGGTCTTGGCTTGTAATTTTAATAGTGGCAACAGTTCAAATGAAATTACAGCTATTATGCTCCATTATAAGTACTAAACAATTTACTTCTGCTGAAATTCCTACTGACAGCTCTGCCTGCCAGCATCCATCTTTTGTGTGTGTATGGATATTCAGGAGATCATAGGGGAGAATAAATCACTCTCTAGGCAATTTACTGAGTTGTATGAAAGTGAGAATAAAAGCTTTTCAGCATGAAAAATAAATCCATGTTCCTTTTATGTCAGCTGTGTGGAGATGCTGCTAAAATAACAGGATATAGGATCTCATTTCTGGTTTTTTTTTCAATGCTGAAAAAAATTAAGAATGTACAAAGTAGTTGGAACCACTGCTACTGCTTAAAACACCTCTTTCTCTTGTTCTGTTTTCCTGTGGAAATTGGTTTTGTTTAATCACGCATCTGTCTATCTTTCTAATACCTTTCTGTCAGTCCTTTCCATTGCCTCTATTGGCTGCTGTAAGTGGAGAGCAGGAGTTGCAGATAACCTGGGAATATTGGGAAAACTGCTGAATTAATAGATTAGGATGAGTCAAATGAATGCCCCTGCTGGAGGAAAGCTGGGGGGAATTCAGCCTCTGTACAGCATGTTTGAAAGCAATACACTGAAAATTCATTATGTGTTGGGTATGCACATTGGAACCAGCATGTGCTGTCTTTGTCCTGGTCCAGTGCACAGGAAGGTAGGTGGTGGGTAGGAAGGGCTGGAATTACTCTGATAGAAAATTTAAGAGCAAAAGACACAAGTCCATAAAAAAGCTTTGGTAGTTCTGCTGTTCATGGAGCACATGGTTAAACGACAAACAAAGTTTCTGTTCTTTGCAGTTTGTTTAAGCATACAAGAAAATCTTGTGGCTTAAGGAAACTTTATGCTGTCTGGTATAAGTCAATATAAATTAGGAAATATATTTGGGATTTAAGAGAACATACAGTGGCCCAAGTAGTATAATAGAAGGGGATTTTCTTGCTTAAAGAAATGGACAAAACTCAGCCCCCTAACTATTTCTGCAGTCTGAGGTTTGGCAGTGAAATTATGAAATTCTGGCTTGTGTGCTTGTATCTCAATTTCCCTTCTCTCTTATTCTCTTCCTTAGAATATTCTGACTTTGTGGATGGGTACCACACTGTACTGAGCATGCAATTAACTTCTGCCATCCCATATTTTAACTTTGATCGCTGCATCCACAAAAACGAGGTCAGAATTTGGCCTCAGATAGTATCTTTGCACCGTGGATTTCTGGAACTGATACCACATTGACTGGTCAAGTTTTTTTTCCGAAAGTGGTTTGAGACATTGCTTACATGGTACATTACACAAACAGAAGGCAAATAGGTCCTCAACTTGAAATAAGCTGTTTGTCAGAGAACAGTATTTTCTTGGGTAGAGCACTGCAAAAGCTCAGGACTGTCACAGTTCATTTGTTTATGGGACGCTGATTTTAAAAAGTATTATTCAAGTCAAATATGGCAGTGTCAAATGAGGGACAGATTTAACTATAGGACTTCTAGTGGATACAGGAATTCTTCAGCTTCCAGTTATATTTTCCAATCAGTAATGACAGTGGAAAGTGTGCAACAGGCAACGTTTGTCACTTTACAGTATCAGGTGATTCTTCATTCTCAATGCAAATAATCCTCTTGCAGTCGGTGCATAATGTGGAATATCCCTTTTGTTTGTAGATAGATTTGGAAGATTTCAGCAGTAGTAATATATATGATACTGTAAATAAAAGTATATCTAATAACTTAAATTATTACCATTCAAAGTATTTAAGCGTGTACTTCTCTTCAGCTTTATCAAAGGACTTGTCTTCAAGTGTAGGCAGAAAATTATATGTGTGATATGGAGAATTGAGGTTTTTGCTATTTACTGCATACTTGAAATCTCAAATTTTTATCCTCCCTTAGGGCATGAATATAGTCAACTAGCAATGCTAAATACTTATGCCTATAACAATCTCATTTAATTAAAGCAACTCCTGTTGGTATGTTACTTAAGAAGGCATCTTGTTTTTCATGTTCCTAAAGCATTTTTAACTCTTCTCCCAAAAGAAACTTCTGTCTGATCAGAAGAAAGATGAGGCTTATTTCCCACTTGTCTGATGTATCTGCCATTGCTTTTTCCTTCTTCTGTTTGCAGAGCTTTGCTATTGCAAATACCAGCTGTTCTAGACTGAATTCAAACCTACCGATAATAGGTTTACTTTTTTCTTATCTTCCTTGGACACATTTCACATTATCCCGACTAGAAATTTACTGAACAAATTGGGAGTTAGGAGTCCTTCCTGTGATAGTTTTGCAAGAAGTATTAAATACATGGGCTTTAATTTAAATGGATACTAGTTAATGATAACATTAAACTTGGAGGAAAGTGTTTATGTGAATGGGGACATTCGTACATCTACCAGCAGAAAGTAGCCCAGTGATTCATATGTAGGGTGAGGTGAAAGACAGTTTTCTGCCAAAAAGACACAGCTGTATCTTTAGATAGTGGAAGTACATCTAAGAATGCTCACATCCCAGCAGGATTGTCTGTGAGTGGTACTTTCATAGAGCTAGACATTATAAAAAGAAGTTTCAATTGTATAGGCATTATTTATTTAAAAAGCCAATAGACTGATATGAGTTTTTACAGTGCCAGCATCAGAACAACTCTTCTATGCAAAAAGAGCCAGAACATTTTCCCTTATGTTAAAATAAACACGTGCAGGACACAAGTGACATAACTGTTCTCAGATGCATGTGAGTTTTGAAATAGGTCAGATATTAAAATGACACAAAGCCAATCAGTAGAATTCAGATTTCTCCTTGTGGAGAAGGTTTTTATTATGGAGGCACTATAAAGCTTTTGTATTTACTATTAATTTCTCTTTGTTGAAGTACTTGAGATTTGCAGCTCTTGTAAGTGGGTTTTTTTGTCATACCAGCTCAAAGTTGCTTTTTAAATTCTTCTATTCGATAGAAAAATAAGACTTGCATTTTTTTCATAAAAGGGCGTTGTTTTGATATTTGATATGCACAAACGTGGGGATATTGATAATAAAGCAATATTTGAATGTCAAACCTTCAAATATTAACATTCTAACATTCAGTACCCAAATAAAATAAACTGTTACTGAGTTTTGTTAAATACAAAAAAGGGCAGCATACCAATATTTTAGTCTCTCTACCAAGGAGAAAGACTTAAAGTTGTTTGGGTGGGTATTTTGCTGTTGCTTTTTGTTTGGTTTGTTTTTTGGTTCGTGTTTTTTGTTTTGTTTTTTTTTAAGTAAAACAAAAATGTTTCTGGGAGGAAGGTGGTGCCTGGTCTGAGTTACGAGAAATAACTTGTTTAGTAGCAGTTGGGCCATTATGGAAAAGGAACTGAATCTTCCATGTGTTTTGTAGGGGAGCAGGCAGGCAGCATTCCCTGCTTTGCAAGTAAGGCTGCTTAGAATTGAAAATTCTTGTTCCAGATTGGCATTTATCATTATTTTCTCAGCCAGCAGCTCCTGAGAAGAAAGCACTGAGAGAAAAGATTCTCTAGGCGTTTATTTTCCCAATGGTCATGTATAAATATGCAAAGAATTCTGGCTGAAGCATTGCTGTTGGCTTTGGTTTTATTTTCATTTTCAATGCAAAACTTCTCATTCTTAATTTCATCCTGAATACTTTTAGTAAAATGCAGATATGCTTTCTCCCAAATACACTACAAATCTGTTCTAAAAGGCATACCACTTAGAAATTCTGCAGAAGGTTCTTTTTTTTAATGTTAAAATTTAACAATAAGGAAACTTTTATCTGGAAAAGATTTAATTAACTATCACTAGAGCTTTAGGACAAACAAGTAAAATCAACAGTGCTCCTTATTTTCAGATCTGAAGTATTCAATGAAGGTCTGATAAACTGATGTTTTGATACTGCAGGTCTAATGTTTGCAAAGGAACTTGAAGGAAGGTAAGTTTCTTTCATTCAATAACAAACACAAGTAAGCTTTTCATGAATCTGAGTAATTAAGGAAATGACAGCCTAATTCTTACAGGCTGTATTCACTGCAGGACAATAAGAAGTTGAGCTGTATCACTGTATTTGAAGATGAAAATTCAGAAAATAGGTTTCATGTCTATGATTCCAAAAGTCGTAGAACCTTAGATTGGAGCTTGGATTGGAGGGGACTTTCCTTCCATCCCCACACCATAAGCAGGGACACCTTTAACTAGATCAGGTTGCTCAAAGCCCCATTCAGCCTGGCCTTGAACACTTCCAGGGATAGAGCATCCACAGTTTCTCTGGGCAATGTTATACATGAGAATAAACAATGAGCAAAGATGACATAGTAGTCCCTTCATAAGGCTCTGTTATAAACTTGAGTTACAGCTTCATTGTGAGTGAAATTCTATCAGTAATGTTTGATACCACACTGGATTCCAAAGGATAGTTCTGGTTCAGGTTTGTTCACCTGCAGAGGGTTGAAAACGCCTGTTGACAGTCATTCTGCTCTGCTCTAGGACTTAAAGCTGAAGTCCTGTCAAACCTAAGTAGCTTTTGGTTTGTCTTCCAAGATTTGCTTTGAATTTAAAGGTTTTTCCAAACAAACAAATTTTGGGGAGGAGTGAGGAAAGAGATTAGAGGAAAGGAGCTGGGAGGAAAGACAATTCTCCAGATGCAACTCACTTGAAGCTGCTGTATTTTATTTTACTTCAGAAAAAAGGTAAGCAAAGTCTGCACCTGTGGAGGAGGAGTCTGGCAGCCAGAAAGCAGCTTTGCCAAAAAGGTTCTGTGGGCACTGAGCTGACCATGTTCCAGCAGTGCACCATTATGGCAGGGGGCACTGATACTTTTGGCTGTGCAAGGACAAGTGTTGCCAGCAGGTTGAGGGAGGTGGTCCTTTCCCCTCTAATTGGCACTGGTGAGGTCATGTCTGCAGAACCATGTCCAGTTCAGCACTTTCCACTACACAGGACATGAACCACCAGAGCAGTCTGGTCAAGAGCTGGCAATATGATTAAGGGGCAGGAGCATCTTTCATACAAATTGAGGCTGAGAGAGCTGGGAGTGTTTAGCCTAGAAGAAAGAAAGCTCAGGGGGGTGTTAACAAGGTGTATAAACACCTGTTGAAGTGACTAAAGACAGTGAAACCCAACTCCTCTTGGAGGTGCCCAGCGACACGACAAGAGGTAGTGGAGATACACTGAAGTACAGGAAGCTACATTTAAATATAAGGGAAAACTTCTTTTCTATAAGGGTGATGAAACATCAGGACAGGTTCCCTAGAGAGGTTGTGGGGTCTTCATACTTGGAATATTCAGATGTCTTGAGTAACCTGCCCAAGCTGATCCTGCTTTCAGCAGGTGGGTTGGTCTGGATGTCTCTGGACACGCCTTCCAACTTTAGCCATTCTGTGATTCCCTAATTCATCTCCAGAAGCCATGCAGAATGATGTTTTGTTCTGTGAGGAGGTTTGTTACCAGGCTTCACTCAGCTACTTTTATAATGAAAGTCCATCTTCAGAATACCTGGTGACATTCAGTGTTTCTAGCTGGTATAGGTTTGCCCCTTTATGTTTTTCTGAAAAAAAAAACAAAACAAAACAAAAAAACAACAACAAAAAAACCCCCAAAAAACAAATGCCCCAAATCAAACAAACCTACAAAAAAACCCCCAAAACACTAAACAAAAATCTGTAATTGATTACAGGTTCAACAGAGCTGTTGCTTTTCAAGATTTAATTTGGTGCCATCTTGTGAAGTTTTGTTTTTGTTAAACCTAACAGTGGAAGCAATGTGACTGATAGCAATGTGAATTGACAAATTTTGGCAGGATGCTTTGGCTGAAGTGGCTGCCAGAAACCCACACACAGCAAGAAGATGACAGGATGGATGTTTTCTGCTTACCTGGATCATGGTTTTCCAAAGCCTCTGTTTTGGCTGTGTTCAGTCTTGTGTGTCCTTAAAAATTCAGAAAATAATCACAAGCATATTTCAAAGTGCATATCTCACAGAAGAGGACTGATTTTATTTAGCATTAGCAGACACTACAGAATGTTTAGATAGGAACAGGCAAAGAAACAATTTAATGTTTATAATTTAGTGTCTACTTTAGCCACTTATGATGGACAGCTAAATTTCATGGATAATCAGATACTGATTTAGAGCCAGAGATCATTTTAGGAGACTGTCTAGCAAATGAATGCCTTAATTTGGTGTGAAATGCTTCTTGAAACTACAGGCAATTTTCATTGCATCCCTTACTGAAATCCAGAAGCCTCAGTTTTGTTACATACCTTTGAAGATATAAGTTCTTAAAAACTCAAGTTAATAAATGAAGCCATTATTGCAGCTGGACTCCTGGCTAATTTAGTAACAATTTATTTCACCTGAAAAATGTTTGTGGAAAATAAGGAAAAATGGTACTGAGCTATATTTCTCCCTTAAATAAACCAAGGATTTGCATGTACTTTAAAAATATATCCACTCAAAAACTTAGTTTTTATTGAGAATGGCAATGTTTGGATCCATTTTAAGAAAAGTTATACATGAATAACTTTCTGAGAGGAGAATACATGTTTTTTGTCTGTAATCACTGCTTTTAATTTTCTTAGTGCAATTTTCACTGTTGTTTTGTATCCATACATTTTTATTTTTGTTCCTCCAGACAGGATCCTGCCACAAGCATTTTTAAATCAGACATTAATAGCATAGTTCACAGTTGTTACTGCCAGTGCTCAAACACAAATACTGCATTTGTGTTCGGAGGAAAAAGCAAACATCAGATCTTAATTATGTGCATTTGTGCTTTCTTCTGTGCTTAAACAATCTGGCATAAGGAGTTTACATCACTATTGGTTAACTGTAGTCTGTATCTCTCAGGATCACCAGCTGTATGATTTGCCTTGGTGGCATTTTTGTCCCATTTTTTGCTTGTTGTTTTTAAATGGCAGAACTACCAGGGAAACTTGAAGCTTTAGGATTCCTTTATCCATAAGAAAATTGCTAGGAGAGATTTTTTTTGTTGAATGCTTAATGAAAATAATTTATTTGTAGACTGTTTTCAAACAGATTTGGGTTTCTTTATTGGATTCAGTATGATTGAGCAGGCTGAGCATTAGAGCAGAGATCAGAATTGGGCAGTCCTGTCTTCATTGCTGGGACCTGCACTACAACCTCTGCTTGTGCTTCTGTTTCTGAGTAGAAAGATGATAAGTGGCTTGTCAGCTCTTTGGAGCATAGACTGAGTTTTTGTCTGTCACTGTAGGACTGTCCTCCTGGCATTTTTAGGCACATTTCTAGTGATAAGTTTCAAAACTTGAAAAATGTACATAGGTCTTTCAGGCCTTGGATTGCTGGTCAGTCTAAAGCTATTATTGTGATCCATCAGTCTCTGATGGATCACTAGAGTCACAAAATAATTATTCCTCCTTCCATTTTGTAAGGTGTGGGAGGTGCTGAACTTCAGCATGAGTAAATTCATATAAAGACAATTATTCTTTGCGAAGAATTGCAAATAATACTATAAAAAAGAATGCTTTATATGCTGAAGAAAATAAGAAAGACCACACAGAAAATTCTCTGTTGTGAATCTTGGCTGGATCTCATTTGTAGAAAAAAGAATAGGATTGGGCCTGTAATAAGTTAAGTGCCAGGGAATGCTCAGAGAACATCCAGCAAGGACTTCTGATCAAATCATTGCTCTGAATAAAAGAAATATCAGCTAAACCTAAGAAGGACTGTGTGTCATGCAGAAACCCAGGCCTTTATTGATAGAATTGTGACGAGTAAACCAGGAATGCTGTTACCTGATGTTCCAAATATTGGTAAATTGTACCACTGAACAAAGTGAAACTTCAGTGTACTTTTTTTTGGGTCTGTATAAATCCACTTATATTTGTTTCTCATTTTAAAATCTGGTCTTCTAATGTACTAGCATTTTATTTAGATTGGTATTGTAAACAGCTGAAATTATTTTTAATTATTTTGTAATATATTTACCCAAGAATATGACTCGGATGTAGCTGGCAGTGAACAGCAGAAGATTTAGATTTGGTTGACTTATCCTCCTTTCCATACAAATGGGAATTAGCATTTATTCTTTCAGTTAGAAGTTTGATTATAATCTAGAGATTCTTGTTATAGTGTTGGCTAAAAAAAGTGTCACAAACAAGATGTTTTCAGTTTGTGTGCAGCTAAGAAAGTTTTGTTAAAGGTGTTGTTGTCCCAGGCCCATAGGAATAGTTACTTTTTTCTGCAGTGTGAGGTTGAGTCCAGCAGACTGAACTTTAAGATCTTTCTTGAGCAACAAGCACTGGGGACTTGGGGAGACAAGTGCTCATTTATTGTATTTCCAAGTTTTGGAGATTGATCTAAACAGAATACATGTTGAAGATTCTTTCTAAAACACAATGAACAATTTATTGTTCAGCTTGTTTGAAGAAAAGTATATACCAATTATTACCTCTGAAAAGAAATTGTGTATATATATCTTATGCTCCATTTTTGAGTAGTGGAAGGAAGTTTAGTCTTTATGAAATCAGCTCATTTTTTTCCTTGCTCTTTCATGCAGAACACTCAGCAAGAAGGCCAAGAGGCCCATCTTTGGAACATGAATTATTATTTAGGTGTTACTTTATAGTATGGACAATGAAGCTGATGTGGGTGGATAAAAGGGGATGAAACACAAGTAATGAAACACATCTAGTCTGTTTTCAGTAAATACCTTTGTGTATGCAAAGACCTTTATTTTTAGCACCCTGAAATAAAGGAACAGAAAAAATAGCAATGTTAAAGGAAATTAAGTGGGTGCATATTAGGTATTTTGATTAAGAAGTCACCTGGAGACTAGGAACTTTGAGAAAGAAATATAAACTGAACTTAAATACTAATGGGGCAAGTGGAGGCATTATCAGTCCAGAAACTTTTAAATGAGTCAGATGTGTTGCCAACAGCATAGCTTTAGAAAAGCTAGAACTCGATCTAAATTTATTTTATAGATGTGTAAGAGAATGTAGAAGTGGTGAGAAATTTTGTTCTGACAAATCTGTTTTTCTAATGATTATAGGTATTGGAGCCAACTTGTATGTAATGAGGTGCAATATGGCTATGGACACTCAAGAACTGGCTACACAAAGAGAAAGAGCAAGTGCCATCCAAGGCAGCAGCACAGGTGGTTGGAAGGACATGGGAATGATCACTTTTCCCCACGATGTGAAAAAAACTTTAAAGATAAAATGACAATACTCTGACTTTGCATGAATATATATACTGAATATATTTAATGCTGTGTTCTAGAGAATACTTCCTGGGTGTCTATCCTCAGCCAGCAGAGGAATGCTTCAAAGGATTGGCCCACGACCATGGAAAGACTGCTTGGATGGCACTAGCTGGAATCACTCTGGAGGACTGTAAGCATTGTGTGCATTGATGAAAGGCACTGAATAATTTTGCAAGAGAGGAAACAATTTCAATATTATTTGATAAGATGCATATATGTATAATCATATATCTCAAACAAAGATTTTAAGTCTTGGCATTGAAAAACTTTCCTTAATTGAATTGGTGAAGTGTATGAACATAAATAATCCTAAAGCGCTGCGTTCATGGAAGCACAAATGAACACAGTGAATCTAGAATAATTTCCTGTTAATTACTGTGTTTTATTCCAATGGTTTAACTGGGAAATGGTGTCACATATTGCCATAGAGTATCACAATTTACCTGCCCCTATCTGATGACTTTTGGCTTTAGTAACAAATAAGAGCATAATCCTTTTCAGAATGGCTTTGAAGGCATGAGGTGAAAATTTTATTCAAAGATGGATAAAAATAATATATCTGTTTGGAAATACGCACAGTGAAGTTAACTGACCTGCTCAAGATATATTAAAGTGTATCACTAGTCAAGAGCACTTAAACTCCTGACTCTGTGTCCCTCTTTTAAATAATTTTTTCCAGATCAGTCTACAGAATGGTGCTCTCACCCGTGATTGAGACAGTCAACAGAACTGAAATACTGTGTATCTATTTTTTCTACAATGAGTTTTCTTCTTGTAAGTAATTTACCCCTTTAGGATTTTCTGGTTTGGTTTTTTAGATGACAGGAAGAGAAAGGAATGAAGTAGATAAAAAGGAAGGCGAGGTAAATCTGAGAGAAAACTTGTACATTTCTTATTGATACTTCAGATGGAGATGGACATCACCATCAGTTAACAAAATGGAAATGTATGTATATTAAAAGGAGGTTTTTGTTATTCTTGCCGTGAATAGAATGCCATTAACTAACAATAATTGGTTACAGGTCTTGGAATTGGGGTCAGTGGCCAGGAAGAGTTCTTGTAAGAGATTTGTAAGAAATTTATTATTTCTTCTGAGTGCATAAAGCAAGAGATCATATGTTATGCTTCCTTCAAATAAACTCATTTGATGATTTACTTTGTGGGATGTAAGATTGTCAGTCCATGCTTTATGGAGACATTTTTGACCCCTTTTTAGTTTTAGTTTATATAGCAGTACTGATTTCTCTGCTGCACAGCAAATTCAGGTTGCTGTCTAAAAATTAAACTTTGAATCCTGGATGAATATTTGTGAAAGTAGGCTTTGTATGTTCTTTCAAAAAAATCTTATTTGCCTAGAATTACATGTAAGAATATAGTTTACTTTGGAGAATCTATGCTGTGTTGCTGGCATTCAGCTATTGCAGGAGATGCTACGAAATGTACTAATGAATAAAATTCATTATAAATAATCCGGTGTTTAGGAGTCCTCTAAACCAGAGAGGGATTACAGTTAGTCAGATGAGCTGGATGCTGTATTAGCAAGGATACAATGACCCAAATTATATTTTCTGTTGAAAATATAATGTCAGATTACTCTGTTTTCATCTGTACAGTAAACTTTGAACTCATTGCATTTATAGGTAATTTTGCCACTGATTCCAGTAGGACAAAAATACAATATGCAGCATGGCTGGGAATTGTGCTGACTTTTCCCTTTGAATACCTGACTCTTATACCTTTTAGTATTATTACTATAGATTACTTTAGTCTCTTTTGTTTGTGCATGCTTAACTTATTTTTGTTTACTTGTTATGGTTTTTTGCTGTTAAGCACATTCCTTTTCAACTGCTTTGTAGCAAACATTCAGCAGTGTAAATAAACACCAAGGGAAAGTAGTCCTTTTAACAGCCACACAATAAACCTCCCAACATACAGAATTCATTGATCCTAATTATGCTGATCTCTGGGATGAGGCACCTCATGTAGTTCACTCGAATTCCTTACTGTTTCACAACAGCTGATTTTATCTGCTTTAGTATTGTTTCTGTGCCACAGGTACTAACTCCTATGTTGTTTTTTTTTCTTCTCTGGTTGTTTGAAATAAGAGCCATATAAAGGCCAAAATAAGAGGCATGTTTTCTGACCTCATTTTGTCTTGCAGTTTGTTGTTGCTTTGTCAGATCTGATACAAGTATTTTTCCTGAAGTCCATTCTGTTGAAGTGTTGTCATTACTCAGATATTTTCCACTGGAAACTTGGATAGTCACTTTAGAACAAGCCACAAAATATGTGGATTTAATGGCAAAATCTTAGACCAACAATTTTAAACTTCAGGAGTGATCTTGAGTACTTAACTAGCATTAATTGAGGAGCCTGATTTCCAAATATTACTGTATTGTCTGGTAACTCAGGCACTTTTAATATAACATGATATGTTCACTCCAAAGTTAATCCATGAAAAAGGATCAGAAAAATTGGAAAGATGTGGTTGTTAAAATGGATCTGAGTTATGGAATCTAAGTTTTACTTCAGAATTCAAAATTCATTGAGGCAAACATAATCTTCTCAGGACAAATAAACCTCTTAGTGAAATCATGCTTTTTAGAAAAGCGTTGCCTTGAACAATATTATGCAGCTTCATGTACTTCGTGGTTTTCATCTCCATGTGTTTAATAGTTAACAAGCTAACACAGATGAACAAAGGCTGATATGTGCTTTTTGACAACTTGGGATGAAGTGAGTGAAAAGCAGCATAATTCATATGAACAGCTTACAGGGAGGCTTTGCGTGTTATCCTAGCTGTTACCACTCAGCTGATCTCAAGAGTTATATCACCCTGACTTCAAGGGCTGGATGCATTTTGTGTCAGACAGTCTTATTCTAGAAGTAACATACAGCACAGTTGCATTTTTCTCAGAAGAAATGAAATTAAAGTGTGAGTGGGAGTAGAGCAGAAGATTTTTTTCTGTCTATTAAATTTGTGATGTATGACTGAAATTTCTAGTGATACACTTTGTTAAAGTGCTGGCACCTTCTGATAGTACTGCATGTTCTGAAGCTTTATTTCATGAATAAATTGTCCTGTTTGCAGGTCATATTAGTTTGTCATCTTTCAGTTTAATGCTTGCAGCACGGATATCTCTATTTGTTATTAAGCCCTTCTAAAACTAACCTGACCAGAAGCATAATTTGTTGCTGTCATCTCCTGAACACTTGGGCTTTCCTACCTCTTTGGTAAGAGTAGCAGAGCCTGGCTTTTACCCTCTTATTCCCTAGCTTAATCAAATATATAAAGGAAGACCTAAGTGTATGCTGCTAACTGCACCAAGATGTTTCCCTGTACCCTGGCCTGTGTGTTTTTTTCTAAAGCTGCATTGTCAGAGTTCAAGTCCCCAAAAAGTGCTTCTACTTTTGCAGTTTCTGCTGCAGGGTGTGGCTCCTTAGCAATATATAACAGTTTAAGCTGGTGTAGTACTGTGCTCCTATTTCCATTGTTTCACCCTTTCCTGAGGATGGTCCTGTCCGTTGTGTGATTAGGGCCTGATTCTGCTTGAGATTAGTCACTCTTTTGGTGGTTAGTTTTCTTTGAAGTGCTTCTCTATTAGAACAGAATAAATAGCTTGGGATAGAGAAATGTGTGGGGCAGCAGCAGCTACAGTTCAGATGAGATTGAACTGCTATGGGACCTCTCCCTGAGAACACACCAAGGTTATAATCATGGGAGAAACTACTTTCTGTCTGTTGCAGCATGGTATGGCTCAAACTTATAAAGTTTTATGACATCTTTCACTCTCACTGAAAAGGACTCTATTAAATTTGTACTCAACAGTTAGGAGTTCCCAGTCATGTTCATATTCTATATGCTGGTTACTGTTAATGCTATAGCCTGTGAGGGTAGTGCATCTAGCCTGGAATGCAAAAATGAAAAGTTTTTCTAAAGAGGAAGCAGTGGAAGAAGAAAAATATATGCCCAGCTTAATTGTAATTAGAAGACTTGGTTATAATAAATCTTGTGTTTAGATACTCCTTTTATTGTTACTCAGCTTAATGGTTTTTCGTATTTTCTCTGCTGAATCCTCTTTCTTTTCTTTTCTAGGTGTTTAAACATTATCCATGCATTTTGCACTGCGACAGAAAATGTCATTGTAGACCTGATTCCAGTGTTACAGTAGTGCAACTCAACTGACTTCTGCTTATGGGTGTGAAAAGTGAGATCAAACCTGGGTCACTACTCCAAGTGTTGTTCTCACTATGCTGTGTCACTCAGTAAACAACAAGATACTGCCAGTAGCCCTCTAGCATCGATTTGAAGGGAGGTGCATCAATTCACCCTCTCCTTGTTCTTCCATTCTACTTGCAGGTAAGATTAGATGAAAACATCTGAGAAATAATAGAATTTACTTGTTGTAAAGGCATTTTTGGTTTTGTAACCTCGATTAGTTGTATTTTACAGACCAATGCTGGTAACAGGGGTCTTTGAGTTAGTCTTTTGGTATAATACACTGTGTGGTTCTGGGAAGTGGAAGAATAGGTGGGGAGGTGGCCCTCCAGAGCAGAGAGTTTGTATTACAGAATTTTTAATTGAAATAATTCCCCCAAATTATTCTCAAGGAGAAATATCTTCAAGTTTTCAGCAACATGAGGGTTTTTCAGGGTTTGGTTTTTGGGGGGGTTGTTTGGGGTTTTTGTTTGGTTTTTTATTTTTTTGTTTGTTTGTTTTGTTTTAGAAAAGACACTTTTCTTTACAATTGCAATGAATCCTTTCTTGTATTTTACTTAAAATAGGATCCCATCCCACTCCATGAACATGAGTTTCACATCAAATTCCTCATTCTAGGAGTAGGCATTTAGAAAAGCTCAGCAAGGACTCATTGATAACTTTCTCCTTTACCTCAAATTTTGGCTTCTGTTTTGTCACCTGTGTTTCCATTTACCTGTCCTTGTTTCATTTGGGAAATTGAATTTACTTCAATGCCTCCTCATTTGTCTGTGCAAATGAATGTTGGGTCAGACTCTGGGTTATTTTTATGTATGCTAGACTTAATTAAAATCCTAAAAATCAAGGTCTTCTCCTTCTCATTCTGCTCACCCGTTGTGTTTTTTCTGGAACTGAGTAGCACTGAGTACTTAGCAGGTGTGTGGGAAGATGAGTAGCATGTAACTTCAGTTGCAATGCAGGCTGCAGTACAAAACCCTTGCTTGCTTTGTTGGTCATTTTATAAATTAGTTTGTAGAGCTACGTGGAACAGTATTTACTTTCAGCTTCTCGACATTTAGTAAATGCAGAAAATGCAGGTGTCGTTATTCGGGGGTCTCAGCATTTACGGAGCTGTCTCTTTTTTAAATGGTTACATTACGGGGCTGCAGCTGGCTCCTCGAGTGACTCATACGGGCTTAGCATCATCCCTTTCGCTGTCTGTCATCTTGCCACCTGCTGGCAAGAGGTGCAAGGCTGCAGTATGTGGAAATCAGACTCCCTGCTTTTAGGGAAAGACTCTCTCCTGCTTTCAGTGTGCACAGTGGACCGAGTCCCACCTGTTTCCAACAAATCCGGGCTCTTTATGTCTCGAAGTGGAGCACTTTGCTTAAAATACCACAAGAATTTTCAGAGGGGTCCAGGTGTGCTAAACATTCAGCTTGAAAGAAAAAAAAAAGAGCTTTCTTATCTCTTTTCTCAATATCCAGCTTAAAATGATTTTGTGCTTCATTTTTGAGGGGTGAGTCTCCTTTTGCTAAAATAAACGGTAAAACTTATGTTGATTTACAGCTTCGTTAAATTTGTGTGCAGTAGAAGTAAATACAAAGTTTACTTCTAACAATTTCAATGTTGTGTTGTAAAGTGGTCACATAAAATATTTTCTGTTAATTTTTTTTAAACAGTTACCACACCTCAGCATCTGAAACACACTGAAACAGTTTCTCCGAATTGAAACAGAAAACAGCGCTTGTGTGTAGGATAGCACATGGTGAGTTTGCAGAGTTCCTCTTTACTGGCAACCACTGTAACTTTTAAATTCTTATAACCGTTTCTAAACTACTTTTAAATGCAACCTTCAGTTCTTTAGAGTGTACTAGTGAATCAGTGCCTTCAGAGTTAATGAATAAAAGCTACTATACAACTGAGACAGGAATTCTGTAAATGTCGGACAACTGCTCCAGTGACTTTTGTGACATTTAAAAACTTAATGTTTGCAATATTTTAATACTTTGGGTTTTTTTCCTGATTTTTCTTATTATGGGATCCTACTTTGATGTAATTTTTAGCTCCTGTTTGTACAGGGAAATAAGGTATTTTATTTTAATGATCTCTTTGCTATACTATTTGACTAACACAGGCCTTGTCACTTCCCTAAGGATGCCATTATTGAGGCAGTTATAGTACATGTTTTAATGACTACCAGTAGTAAATATATACTTATCTGATTCAAATTAAAAGTAAAGCATGATACAGCTTTTTTATATTTTCCCATAAGCAAGACTGTATTCTTTGAGATTTGTAATATAATGAAATGTGTAGTGTGATACAAGTTGAACTTTTGTTTTTATGCATATGTATAAATGTAAAGTATATAGGTATGCACACAAACATTCAAACATACCTCCTTCAGCAAAAACTATTACTTCATCATATGCTCAGAAATGCTGCCTTCAGTTAATGCTGTTTTGCTGTTGGTTCTGTTATGATGCTTAATTTTTAATGAAATTAAAATGTAGCTTTCTTTATTCTTGGACCATTTCACATTGAATTCCTCAAGGAAATATGCAAGGGCAACATTAGGTTTGCATTAGTGTTATTTTTCAGATCATGCACATTTTGCAGTCATTGAGGGTTCAAAGCCCATGACAGTTTAAATAAGGTGGCCATTTAAACTGTAGACCTGAGAGCTTTTCAATTTTTAATGTTTGGTTTCCGAATAAGAAGATGCTGATATAATTTGAGTTATTGAATGGAACACAGTGAACCACTCACAATGTAGGTTTCACTGAGGTAACCTTGGCGTGGGGCTGGTGGGATTCATGCCAATTAATCAGTCTGAGTATATAAATTGGAATCCCCAGTTGTGTGGTGAAACCTGGACATTGGCTTTGTAGAATTATTATGTCCAAGATCAGATAACTGGATAACAATTATCAGATAGGTTTTTCTAATTACCAGCAATTACTACCAGAAGGACATTCATTCTTCCAAAGCACATAGTCAGGCTGTTAATCTGTTACATTTATTTGGACAAGCCTACAGTAGCTTCTCAAAGTACTAGAAATATCTTCAGCTTGCAAACTAACTTTGTAATTCCACAAACTGCTTAAGCTGAAAGGAAGCAATGCTGCTGCTCAGAGATAATTCCAACCAATTGGTCATTCTAATCATTTCACTCTCCCTTCCTCTATTCCTACTCAGGTGTTTATGCACATAGTAAATCAGTTCAGAGAGAACTGTCTTTAGAAAGAGTGAACTGGCTGATCCCAGTATAGATGAAGCTGGAGACATTAGAACTTGTAGCTGAATGAGTTGATTGCATCATCATGTGAAGACAGTGATATGGCCAAATTGAGTCCTTTGTGTAATCAACAACCTCCTAAGAACATGTTATGATGATAAAACTGTACCCATGCTGCTCTTAAGGAGACATGTATTAGACAAAATGCATACAATAGCTGACAATTCAGTTTAACACTGTAACTTCTTAATTTTGCTAGGACAGATCAGAGCCTCTTGGAAGCATGTGTTAAGCTCTGTTACCTTAATCATGTAATTACTCCTTTCTAGCAAAATTAAATTTTTCTTGACCTCTGTAATGCACAAAAGCAAATAGGAGTTCTGGTTTTCTCTTATTTGCTGGGGCGGGGTGAAAACAAACATACATGGTACACTGCAAGCACTGTGCATTGTGCTTTCATTGGCCGTATTTTTCCAATATCCTTTTGAGTAATGAAAACTCTGATCTAATACCAATCAAGTGACAAAACTGTCTAGTTCAATGGAATTGAATACCTGTTACTTATGGGAATATCTCTGTTGTTGATTTTCACTGTGATTGGATGAAGAATGTTGACTTTTTCGTGCCAGTATGAACTGCTAATTGTGCTTTTTATGGCTTACAATGCAGCAAACCTCCAGCTCTGAATATGTCTGAAACGTTCTTGCAAGTCAGTCCAGTTGTATCCTAGAATAAATTTGAAAAGGGAGCTGAGAGCTTCTCATTGTTGAGCTGTATCCCAAAGAATAAAGACGTTAGATCGTACAGAGAAGGAGAATAGCATGGGAAGTTTAAAATGCCATTGTAGAAAACTAAGACTTGTATTTATTTGAATTGCTGTGATTTGGTTACTGTTTTGCAAGAGAAAACTAGTGGGTTTGGAGACAAAATAGTTAGAAACCACTTAGTTTTTCACAGGAGAGTAGACTGAAAATTTTGTGTTTAGTTTCAAACGTGGATGAATAAGAAAGTCCTTGGCAGCCTGAAAAGAAATAATAACTAGCATAGATTGAGAAGGTAGAGTAGAAGAATCCAGCTGGTGTTAAGTGATGCTTTTAAAATGTATAAGAGCAAATTCCTAATTAACTCATGGAATTCTGTTACAAGGTACTGAACAACTTGAGTCTGAATAATTTGAGGCTGTTTTGTGGCCATAAGAATTATTACTCCATTGCAATGGGGAGGGATACAAATATGTATATTATATATAAACATATTTTTCTTATTTGAAAGTTCACATTTTTCTTTAGTTATATAATCTGAACTGACACAATCCCATTCCTTCATAATTATGTACATATGTGCATAAATATACACTTATATTTGTTAATATATTTGTGTGTGTTTGTAGTGCCTATATATTTTTATGTATATGTGTATATTTATATGCTTATTTCTGGCTTGTTTAGCATAGCAAAGGAAAAACGAAGAGAGAATGTGGTAGCTTTCTATATGAAGAAACTAGAAGTGGAATAAATATCAAGGAGGAAAAGTTGATTAAATGGAAAAAAAACTGTTGGTAAAGAGTAAAAAGACATGATAGGGACACAAGTAAGTTCTGTCAGGAATTTTCTAGAAGGTAACAAGCTCTCAGAGTTAGGCTGTAGAATGATGTTGTTAGAGTAGTGAGAGTAAGAAAACCCTACTAGTTTTGATTCAGAACTCGATAAATTTGAGTAGATAAGATTGAATCAGCTGTAGATTGGACCTGTAACCTAGAAGGCCCTCCCCTCGGTCCCATATCCCAAAATGAATAACTTCAAGTGCTTCAATATGATGTGGATGTAATATTAAATTCAAATTATATATGGTATCACTCTTATGTGTGTTGATACAACATATTTAAATGAATATTTTTCTTTACATTTTATTGTTCAACACGTTTGTTTTGCTAGTATGAGAGAACTGCTAGAACCACTCTGAAAAACTGCTGTGCAAGTTGCCATAGCAATTAAATCAGAGGTCCATGGTGTTCCTTTCTTGTGTCTTAATTCTGTTTATGATTTTTAAAACAACAAACCGATATTTCACATTTTATTCATATTTTTCTGGCTTGTTAGAGATTAGATCCAGATATTTTTGAATTCTTATGTTCCTTGCCCTAAATGTGCTTAAATATATCAACTGTTCTAATTTACCCATACTTGGGATTCTTTCTGTCTACTTATATTGTTTATGTACATCATGAACAGCACAGGGCAGGGCCAATGATTTCAAAAGATCTCTGAGACCTTGGGATGTTCTTGTGCTTTAAATATTGTCCCTCAGTGTGGCTCCATTTGGCAACATTTCTAAGCTGTATTTTGTGCTGGTTTAAAGGTAAACCAGCAGGGGAAAATGAACTCAACCCAAAAGAGATTATAAGTCAGAATAAGAATTTAATAAAATAATACAATAAGTACGATTATACAGACAAACAATTGGTTTTAACCCACAAAACCCAAATGTATAACCCAGCACCCTGGGGCATGAACAGAGTGGTGTTCTTTGGGCCCCCTGAGTCTAAAGTAGAGGGAGAGGGGGAAAACCTGTTGGTGAGTGTGCTGTTGCAGTCTGGTTGAAAGTGGTGATTGCAGTCCAGTCGAGAGAGGTGGTCTGCAGTTTGGTTGAGAGCAGTGAGCTGCAGTCTTCCTCTGGATCCCACGAGTGGTTAAAAAAGTCCCAAGACTCCAAGATTATATATTCTCCAGTTCAGGCAGGAATGCTCAGTACTTCCCTCAGGGCTGAGGACAAAAACACCCTTCTATCTCGAAGGCCTCTTAATGCCTAGTTTGTAGCCTGATGAGTCAGGCTGCTCTGGGTAGAGGGTGTTAATAGTCTGTTGACAACAGTTTCTGGGAAATGGCATGGAAGGCTATAGAATACACAGTTTTGGGTTACACCCATTCAGTGATGAACTGGGCCCAGCTGTTCTAACTAGGACATATTTCTAATTTAAAAAAAAAATTGACAGGTCTTTCTTTCCCCTGCCTTACTGTTGATCCTAGCAATTATAAACTCAGGAAGAATTTACTAACAAGGCTCTGCTTAGATCTTCACTTACTGTAGCTTCTCCCAGAGGCCACAAATGAGTACACAATAAAAGATAACTTCTCTCCTGGAGTGTTTTCAAATCATCCAAGACAGACTGAGGGAAGGAGAAGAGAGAGAGATAAACACCATGTGACAGAGGGTTTGCTGAAACCCCCCCGGCCTGTATTTGGTGTTTCTGCTGTAGTGACCAAGGTGGAGAAAGGCTTTCTTAGACAGTTCAAGCTGCCTTCTATCCTGTGTCATCGCACCCTTGTTCATGGAGATATGGAGCCCTGTGTTCATGAGGAGAGAGTTATTGTGGTGTGAAGGGGACACAAGCTACAACTAAGCATGGCCTGGGGAGACTGAAGGCAGAGTTATTGGGAATTCAGATGTTTTGTTCCATGGAAAAATCCACAAGAACTTCAGAAAGCTGCAGGAAGTTATGCTGATTGGAAGAAAAACATAGAAATTCTAAAGCTTCCCACAACAAGTAAAGTCTAGAAAATTAACTTTCTTGAAAGTCCTGAAAATGTAATTTGTTTTTCTCTTATTACTGAACTGGAGCAGACAGTTGCCCTCAGCTCCTGAGAGACATCCTGTGAAACCTCCTTACATAAACAGCTCCTCATAGCAAAACTGAATATGAAGACCCCATTCTTGCCAGAGGAGCTGGCAGGAGAGTTGCCAGTTTTACAGCAGAACTTTGTTGAACATGCAATAATGTTTGAGGGAAATTGTTTTTATGAATCAGTATTCTCCAATGAAAATCCATTCAATGAGAAAATTTCCAGCTATAATTAATTCCCAGTTGTAATTAGAACTTTTCCTAAAGACCATCTAAAAAGTCTCTGTCATGGTTAAGAACTGAAAGAAAGTCTTTTTGGGGTCCTTGCCTTATTGACAAGACTGATCCCAAACTGCAGGAGATGAGTAAATAGCTACTTCCTTTTGTATTAGTAAGGCAATTGGTGATGAACTTTGCTAGAAAACCCATGTTTAATAGAAAGCCTTCTCAATCTTACAAGGTAGGAAAGTGGTAGGAAAATAATATTAGTTTTTTTCAGTAATTTACTTTATATTAGGTTCCATTCACCAGTCACCTATGATGGCTCCTCAAAAGCTTCTTATTTTTTTATTCCGTAGGTTTTTGGTTGAAAGATTATTTCCCTATAGATAGCAGAGCTCTAATCTTGTTTTCTAATAAGCTACTATGTGTTAGTCATAGGTTGATGTTTTTCTTCTGGAAAATAGAAAGTACTTCATGTTTTGAATTTTGATTCAGAAATATTTCTTCCCATTGAAATGAGAGCCTGTCTGATGAAGCAGCTTGTCATATGTCAGATCTGCATCTGTATTTGGAATGGGTCAGATGGCACTTCCTCTGATTTCCTTGCTGGCTGATATCAGCCTAGTTATTCCAATGTGTCTGTGGACACTTGTTTGGCTCTGGAAAAACGGCTGCACTTTGCTGTGTTCCCGGGCCAGTCAGAAATAATATTTTTTCAATTATTTTTCGGTTATGAATCTCAGGAGCTTGACCTGAGTGGCTGTGTAGTTTCTGGCACAAATACTTTTGGGTGTGGGCCTTTGCTGATCAGTGGTGTCAACGGGGCAATGGACTAGGAAGCTGTTGTCCTAACCAATGTTTGTTTCCTGGGTGATGCCCTTAGGAGGAAGGGTGACTTGTCCAAACCTCAAATCCTAGGAGAGTATCATGCCCTTGCCCTGCCTGGGAAAACAGGTGGGGAAAGGCACAAGGTTATTGCCTTTGGAGGGCCTTCTTGCAAGGCCTTCAGCTCCAGCTGGGATTCTTGGAGACAAAGCTATAGAAGTAAAAATCTGTTGGTGAGATGTGGTGGACCTTTGTAAGGTTAAAAATTACTGATCTTGAACGGAAATCCTTCATATTCTCTTATTTCTAAACTTGGATGTTGTTGGGGATTTTCTGGTGTTAATATGAATTTTGCCTGTAAGAGTTACCTGTGGTGCATACTCTGTTTTCTAGAGGATTGCAGTACAGATATCGAGTGTTGTAAATATCAAAGTGATATAAAAATAAGTAGGCAAGGAACAATTTCAAGAGAACCATATGTATGTTTCTTCAGCAAGAGTCACATGTATAGAATTGTTCTTATGTTCTTATGGATGGCATTTAGGAGAGAAATGAGCTCCAGCTGGAAGCATGTGACTAGTCATCTCAACAAGTCACATCTTACAATATTTGCCTTACAGGTACACACTTCTCTTTTGGCATTAAGAGTGATGGTGATCAGCACAAAAAAGAGGCTATTCAGCTACTGAAATTTTTGAAGAATAAAAGCTGCTCTTTACTGTCAAAATAAGGCAATTTGCCCATGGCATTGCCAGAGAGAAATTCCTTTCTGAAATGTGGAAAGTGGCAGTCACTAGCTCCAAAACAGTGATTGCATCATGTGGCCTCTGCTTTTGCCATGCATCTCTGAAATGCCTACTCCTGACTCTTTCAGAGAAGGGATTAAGAGCTACCCCTAGCTTGACCTAGGCATAGCTGGTGTTGCAGTCCCTGCTGTGACAGGTCTTCAGTCAGGATGTGGAATGGAGAAACTGGTCTGTAGATGTGGAATACCCTGTTAGCAGAAGTCAGAACATTTAGTTACAAGATGTCCTCCAAAATAACTTTGTCTTTTAATGACATATCTCTACCGAACAGAGAAAAAGTTCTTTGCATAAAGTTTGGGCTTGGAAGGATCTTAGAGAGCTGAAGAGCCCAGATACCTGAACACTGTCTATTGCACTTGTAGAACATACTACATGTGTATATGTTTACACATAGACTTAACATGTGTCTATATATGCACATACATACAAAACCAGATATAAAACATCTGTGTGTACTTCTGCATCTTCCCAATCTGTTTTCCCAGGTTTTCCTGGGAAGGAATGGGAACTGGGTAGGATTCTGAGACTGATGGCTTGGAGGAGGCATCTCTTGGCTCTAACCCATTTTGTAAACGTTTGTATTGTTGCTGTGCCAAAAGTAAAACATGTGTTAAGCAAGTGACAATCTATGCATTTACAGTAAGGGCGTTCTTATGCATAAACTCTGCTTCCTGCTTAATTTTGAAGCAAAAGACAATGTATCTGTAGTCGTCCAGTATCATTTTCTTCATCCAAATGAGATGTACTCGTCTATTTATACAAACTGTCCAAGTGCAGCTGATACTGTAATACAAAGCTGATGGAGCATTTTATAGTGATTGAAGACCTTGTCTCATGGTCTCAGAACGAACAGTTCAATGTCATGCCAAATGATTGGGTTGTTTGCTCCAAGAAATGTCCCAAATGTAATGATCTTCTGTTCTGTAATAATCTTATGTACTTTCTTTTGAATTACTAAGAAGCATCCAGAGCTAAGCTTACATTATTTTATTTGTTTTCAAATTATATAGTTATAGAGGGAATTGGATATAATATGCTACTCTTTCCCTCTTCTCTGCACTGTAGAGAGAACACCAATATTCAGTGTCTTGGAAGTGACCATGAACACTGAACTGCTTCCAAATAACTCTCTCATGGATAGGACAGAGACAAAAAATAATTTGAAAAATGAAAAAAAAAAAAAATTCAACAAAAAAGCCTATTGCTATGTACGCAAAAGTTTGAAAACAATTTTCATTTTGCAAAGAAATATTATGACTTCATAGCATGAGGGCAGCAGCCTTAACCCGTTGCACATCACCCACAATGGCAGTGTATCTTTGCAGGAATTTCTCTGTAATGGTGTGACAACAGAATGGGAGATTTGGTATTTTTGAGGGATTTGCCTTTACTTGTATTAGACTGCAATGCCCTTCTGTGTATGAAGGTGAAGATGTGCTTTAGGAGAAAGCCTTCTTGAGTTGTTTTGTGATCTCAGGCCTGATCCAAAGGTTGAAGAAGTAACACTTTTCTGCAAGATGCTTTGGCTCACACACTTTAGTATCTTGGAAGGGTTAGAAACCTGATGCAAGTTCTCAGTTTGGGACATCTAGTTTTAATGGCATCTTAAAATCTTCTTTGGTCCTTCTTTTGTGCTACTGTAACTAAATTGTGCTTTTTAGTGCCCATTTTATATTTATAGCATAATTTTTCCAAATGGAAGCTTAACATCAAGCCACTGTTGCATTCTTCCTTGTACAATAGCCATAATTATTAAGCATTTTAAGGCTCTTTTGATGCTACTGAACAGTTCAGTAACATGAAGATAGAAACACTTGTTGCAAGCTAAATATTTTCTGGGATTTGTATTTGGTATTAGAATAATTAAGTAGAATAAAATTACTGAGAAACAGAAACTTCTATTCTTTAAAATCTATATCAACCATACCATATTAATTACAAGGAAAGAAATCTGACTGTTTACTGGAAGAGAAGCTTTGTCTTTGAGGGGTTTTTTTTAACCTTTTTTGGCGGGGAGAGGATGTTGAAAACCTCAGCCCATAACACTGTAGTGCTGCATATAGCTGGAGCTCAAAATTGAGTGGTGTGACCATTATGCACTTAAGTCTTTCATGGGACTACTCAGATGTAGAAAATTAAATAGATCATTTCTGTTTGCAGACTAGAGCCTATTCTTTTGGACATCTGATTCCCTAGTTCATGACTGTGTTCCATCTGTGTTAAACTAGACAAGCCATTTAAGCACAGATGTTTTACTGATTCTACAGTGGGTGTCATTTCAGATTAATTTAGTTTTTGCAAACTTCAGCATGACTACTCTTAGCATTGCTTTAGTTTGATGTCCCTTTCCATATCTTGCTTTGCAGGCTAGAGGTCATTGCCACCAGCCTTCCCAGCCCAGTGTTTAAGGCCACCCTTGCCATCGAAGCTGCTGAAGGCAGCATATTCAAATATATCACCACAAAGTCTTATTCAGAGAGATCTATACTTGAAACAAAGTTAAGCCATCTAACTTTGTAACAGGGGCACTTTGATAGCAGTTCTGCTGGTATAGTGGAGAGGGAAATAAGAGAGTTAAGAAGGAATAGAGGAGCAAAGCACTGTGAACTCCTTCACTTGGCACAGGCCTGTATACACACGAAATACAGCAGAATAAGGCCAGCTGATGTTAAATCACTTAGGAAAATTCCCTCACTCACACACATTTGCTCTTATTGATCAAAAGTACTTTGGCAACAGACTCACCTCAAATTTTAAACATTTGTAAAAGAAAATGGTGAGGACATCAGCAAAGGACTTGACTTGAATCTAACAACATTTTGGCTCTGAATGTTCCCAAGTGCAGCAGTGACATGGCAGATCTGACACTGTGGTGATTTAGTAGTGGAATCTATTAGTTTCCCTGCTCCACGGTGACTTCAGTTTCATTCTTCATAACTTTTTTCTGTCATTACCTGGGATATCTAAATAAGGAAATGAAAACTTGATACCTGGTTGCCAGTTTGTTCCTTTTGTGCTACCCCTGGATGCTGTGCTGCCTCGCAGGGTGTTTTCCCATGGCTACCCCCAGCATGGAACAAGCTGGAGGATCAGTGGTGGGGTACAGACAGCAAACTTTCAGCACCACTTGCCTCTGAAGTGCCTGATTGTTAGACTGAAACTGTCATTTCCATTGAATAGCTATTTAACTGTGATTAACAGCCACTGCTTGAGATATGTTGTTCCACTATATCCTATTGGACTTTTGTCAGACTATTTATACTGGATTAGCAAATCCATAGCAAAGCTGTCATGGCTGATTTAATAATTTTTCTCCCAGTGAAGCTTGTGCTGTTTTCAGTGAACAGAATCAGGTGTTTAATGATGTGGAATCAAGAAATGAATAATTTGTAAGGCAAGTGACCTTGGATTGCTGAAACACCACAGACTGTGCAGTCCACTTATGCTGTTGAAATACTATGGAGTTTTGTGGTGGTGGTGTACTGGTGATTGGTTCACATACTTGAAAGTCTTACTAGTATGCTTAAACTCCAGAGCAGAGTGAGGAGAGAATAAAGATGATACAAATCATGGTGTACTCACAGCTGGTATTGAGAAGGGACTGAAGCATTGTGGGCTGATCTGACAGTAGCTTCAGGAAGTGATGAAGTGCTCTGTTGTTCGACTGCTTGGACCTAAAGAAATTGCAATTTCTCTCATTCTATAGGAACAGAAGTAATCTTCCAGTGACCTGTTTTCTTTTCAGAAAGTTTTAGTTAAGCTTTTGAAAGCCCATACTAGCAAAATGGCTTTTATAATGGCAGTCCCAAAGTGCTAAGACCTGAAGATATAAATGAAAATGACCTTCTTTTTAAAGGCTGTCATTTTCAAAGCAAGAGATATTATTTCTTGATTCAGGTTATTAAAAAAAAAAAAAAAAAAGACACCTGATTGCTCTCCATTATGATATTTTGTGTGAGTTTTGCAAAGCTAAAGGACTTTCAATATAAAGAATCACTGTTTTCTATGAATTCTGAAGAGTGATGGACATTGGGTGTCTTACCATCTGTGTGATAAAGGGGAATTTTCAGAGTCCACTGGGAGATGGAAACACTATAGGAAAGCTATTTGCTTTATCTGGTGTGGTACAGCACTCCCTGTGCACAGTTTATCAGGCAGTGGCCTCTTGTTGTGTTTTAACCCCAACTGGCAACTAAGTACCACACAGTTGCTTGCCCATCCCACCCCCTGCCACCCCACCCACCATGGGGAGGAGAATCAGGAAAATAGTACAACTTGTGGGTTGAGATAAGGATAGTTTAATAACTGAAACAAAACAAAATATCATAATACTAATGATAATAATAACCATAATGAAAGGGAGAGAAGAAGAATATAACCAAAGAGAAACAAGTGATGCCCAACACAATTGCTCACCACCTGCTGACTGATGCTCAGCCCATCCCTGAGAAGTGATCAGACCCTTCCTGCCAACTCCCTGCAATTTATATACTGGGCCCAATGTTCTACAGTGTGGAATATCCCTTTGGCCCATTCCAGACAACCATGCTTCCTCCCAGCTTCTTGTGCAGCTCCTCACAGGCAGAGCATGGGGAACGGAAGTGTCCTTGATTTGGGTGAGCACTACCTAGCAACAACCAAAACATCAGTGTGTTATCAACGTTGTTCTCGTATTGAATCCAAAACACAACACTGTGCCAGCTACTAAGAAGAAAATTAACTCTCTCCCAGACAAAACCAGGACACCTTTCCTAATGGCTTGCCTTTCTGGTGACTGTTTCCTTTTTAATTTGAAAACTTCAGTTTGTGACCTGCTTCTTTGCCATTCTTTCACGTTGCAAGTAGGAAAAGTCCAGCAGGTCAGATCCTTGCACAGTCTATGCTCTTGGACACAAGTGCTATAGTTGAAAATAGGTCTACTACTAAGTTGTAGGTCATAATCTATAGAAAGTACAAGATTTACTTGTTCTTCCACATGTGTGAGTTATGTAAGGGTCAAGAGTGATCAGGAGCTGAGGAACGTTTTCCTGCGGGTGAGTAAAACATCCAGCATCTAAGCAGAGCTTGGATGAAAGTGGCTTCGGAACTGTCAGAAATAAGTCCCTAAATAAATGTCCTTATAAGTCACTTTCATAGAGGTCTATTCACTTTTGATGTATTATAAATAATGCAAATTTAATGTCCATCTGGACACTAGGTTTTTGCCAACTGCTACCAGACCAGCTGCAAAATTCACTGGCTACAAGCTTTGCAGCTGCCACGTGCAGTCAGCGCCAAGGAGAAGCACAGCGCTTGCACTGGTGTGCTGTGCTGGAAAACAGATTAACAAGGACTGAGACATCAAACAGAGAAAGTAAGGGCTTATATATGGGCACACACCTTTCTTTAAGACAGCTGCTTGCAGAGAGAAACCAGCTGAGATCTGATCACCTTTGTTTGCAGTGGCCCTCATGATTCCTGTTTCCTGTTGTAATGCATATTATGTGCACTTTATGTGGTATGTTGTAGTAATAAGAGCTAAAAAAAATGCATAGAATCTCTATGTACCTATGATTTTGATGTCTCCATTTGAATGCTTTTGTTTTTCAGTTTGTTTAGTCATCCTTGGCTTGTAGGTTGCTTATCTGCATGAAATGGTAGACATCCTTCCTTAGGGACAGTTTCCTGTCAACATCTTCAGGCTGTTTTGGCCCCTATGATTTTGGGTCTACTTGGTGCTCCTAAATATTGGGGATACCCTCCATTTCCTTGAGCAACTGGTCTGTTTTGTTTGTAACTCAGGATTTTGTTGACATTCTTCCAACTGCTCAGTATTTTGGAATGCATGTCCCAGTGGACCTGAAGATGCTGATGAGCAGCCTAGGGCTAATGCTCTGTAAATTGAAATCCAGAGCTCATAGCAAAGGCGATTGAAACTCTGACGACAGGGGAAAATGCAAGGTCTAAATTGAAGATGGATCTAAGATTATTGCTAGTTTTTTTCATTAAGAGGATGTTCTTTACCTTCGGGGAGAGTCCATGCCTTTTGACCATTGATATTAAATTGGCTAGTATATTTAGATTTCTCCAAACACAAAGCCTGTGCTCTGGACTCTCACTTTATATATTAGCTTTATAAAGCAGTGTTCAGTTGCAAAAGGAATATAACTTTCTAATAAAGAGTTTAGCAAAGGTTTGTCCTTAAATTGAAGGCATCTGATATTCAGCCGTGTTCTCCACCTGCTTTAAGTTTCAGTGCAGGTTTTCAGCTGGCAAAAATCAATGTCAGCTTTTCTTACTGTATTGGATCTATGCAAGTTAACATGAGCTGAGAAGCCAGGCATTACTTTGTTGTCTTGGGGGGTGTGTGTCTGGGTGATTACGTGTTGCTCTGTTCATGTTATTCAGAAACACTAGCACTGCACTTGGGAGTTTTCAAGAGCTGGAGGACCAACCATCTTGATTATTTATTCTGTCTTCTTCCAGACCACAGTGCATGGTGTGGTGGGAATCAGTCTTCTCTGCTGCAGAAAACAGCATCATAGTACCTTAGTGGGGAGGCTTGCATAAATGTGTTTACTTAACTTTGAAATGCTAATTACACTCTTCAGCACTAAACTTTTCTGAAAGTCCTGATTCTGGGAGGTTAGTATATTTTTTTGGTAAGTGAGTCACAATTTTTCTTAATGTCAGTCCCATTATATTTCATGAAAAGAGGGATTTTATGAGGGGAACTAGGCTAAGCTAGCATAAAACTCTGGACATTTCAGGTTCTGTGTTCAGTGGTCAGTTCAGTGGTCTGGGTTTTCATACACTGGTTATTGGGGCTACCCTGAATCTTAGACTTCATGAATTACAGATCATTGCCTCATATTCACAAACTCATTACAGTACTCCAAGTTAATCTTGAAACTGAACAGATAAATACTAATGTTACTCCAAAGTTATGACCATTCCTAATGAAGAGAAGGATAAAAAACCCAGGGGAGTTTAACTCCCTAAGCATTTATGTGAGCCCAGTCAGCACAGCAGTGAAACCTGCCTTCCCCAGCCACTAAATGAGCATTTCTGGACTCATTCTTAGGATGTCCTATTCTGAAGAGACACATGCTGGAAGGATTAGCTCTATTTGAAGAGCTATGAGGCAGTCAGAGCAGAAAGCCAGTGCAAAGGCTTACCAGATATTGGAACATGTGCATGTGTGACACAACCTTGCTAGTCCTGCTCTGGCCTTTTCTGATGTCCAAATTCACTCGAGGTTGCTTTTTGGGGCTGCCTATGTAAGGATGATCTGTTTCCTGGCTGGCGTCAGATTCACTCAAAAAAATGCTTTGATGACAGATTCCATGTTCAGTCTGAAACAAAGAGCTGTTAAAGCTTACCTTCCTCATAGAAATTGTCAACCTCTGCTTATGTTCTTCATACATGTGTTTCCTTTGGGAGCTTCTTTCCAAGTGTCTTTGGAACTGGACTGTTACTCCTTCGGGAAGAGGGCCCACACATACTGTAAAATATTGAGTTATCTAGTGCCATTTATCTTTTTCTAAAGGAAAGAATTATGAATAGTGATTTCAAGTTACTTTTTTTATAGATATTCTCGGAGATAAGAGAATTCTATCAGTTAGTGAATCAGCTCAAGCTACTAAAATCCATAACAAAATTGATAGTGATGTCCCAAGCATTTAAGTAGTTTCAGTGAAGGCACATCTTTCATTAACTCACAATGAGCATTGCTGTAATGCTTATTTATGTGAGTAGAAAAAAGGAAGGTAGAAAAGTTTTCTTAGTGCAGAATAAATTAGACTCTTTTAGATGAACATAAGTCTCCTGCAATATGTATTATATTTACCTATCACTGTAACATTGGACTCTGGGAAGAATGTTACTTTATAATTAAGACCGTTTAAAATTTTAGTTCTATTACAATTACTTTGAGTCAAGTAGGAACACCATATAGAAAATCAACAGAATTCTTTCAAAACTGAATTCAAGCTAGAAATATTTATCCCAAGACCTAGGTGCTGGAGCTAACTGCCTTTAAAGATTCAGAACTTCATCTGGCCCCAGTTTTACTGGGGCTTTCACGTTTAGCTGTCCAGTGTATATGGAGAATGAAACATGCTTTGGGCTGGTCATTCAAGGAGTTGAAGTCCAGTGACAAAACCACTAAACCCTGGGATTTGTGCACACTGAGATTTTATAAAACCTTTCCATGTTTATGATGGACTCAGTCGACCTTCAGAACTGAACTTCCCCAGACTCATTCAGCTTGGCCCTGTTTCTATTAAAACCCATTTTGTGAGAACAGGTGCTAATATCAGCTTGTTACTAGGTACAGCTAATGAGTCGGAGACACCCATTATGATGACAGAGTGAGTGTTGAAGTCCAGTCATGATATTTGATGGCCAAAATGTGCCATTGTTACCTCTAATATGTGCCCTAGAGGACTTTATTGCAGCTGTAAAAAGAGGACTTTTAAAATATGAAGCATATTTCTAAGAATTTACAATTAGTCAAAGATTGCTTTTGAAGGAAATACTGCAATGTAAAGTAGCTAATTGAGCAATATAAGCCATAAACACCTCAGGGAAGCTCTTAAAGGGCACTTTTAAAACTGGCTTGAGAAATCTGCTGGGCTTTTTCAAAGTGTTCCTGCCTCTAGCCACACTTCTTTCAAAAGCTGACAGGCAATGAGGGGATTGGAGACAGAACTTTGCTTCCATGAAAGGAAGTGGTAAATTCCCATTGATTCCCACTGCCTCTCCACTTTCATAAAACAAGGAGGTAGAAGAACTGGCAGACACTGGCAAAGTGGGGAATAGCTTTGGGGGCTGCAGGAGGCTTCCTTTTTATGACTTGGTGAAATGACTTTTACAAAGTTATTCTCAGTGAGCAGGGGAGAAGAAAGAGTGTATTTTTCACTGCTAATTTTTGGATCTAGGCCTGTGTGGCAATAGGAGCAGAGATGATCATGAGAGTTATATATCAATTTGAGGAAACTTTGGCTTTAGTACAATCATTGTTGAAACTGGCTCTTCATCTCTGTATAGCCAAGGCTTCATCTTTAGTTCATGCAGTGTTTGTACCATTTGTCAATTTGCCTAATCTCTGCCTGCATCACATGCAAAATGGAACAGTATGTATGTAGTTCCCAGGAAACAGTTGTGCTGCAACATTCTCAGCAATCAGTAGGTTGAAGATGTCACATTGTTTGCTCTGGGGAATTTTCCTCAAACTTCAAAAGGACCATTAATCAAATCAGTGAATTTTTATATTACCTCAAGATTACCTACTCTTTTCCTCAGTCTCTCTGTTCATCACAGTATGTTGCAAAAATGAATCCAAGTTTTTAAAGTATTTCAAAGTTGACTTCACACCTTCTAAAATACATTTGCTAAAATTTTGCACTATTTTAATTTTATGTTTTTATTACTTTGAAGTTTATTATTTTTATATGTTATTCCTTAACTACAGTAGGCATTTAGAATATATTTCAAATTTATTTAAAACTACTTTTCAGTTCTTGAATTCTGTTAGCAGAGAATGAATATTTTTGTACTACATTTATTCAGTTTCCATGTAATATGTGAAAAATAACAATTCTACATCAAACAATTTTTATGATACTAAAATGTTGGGCTAAAAATTATCTTGAAAATGCTGACCAACACTGCTCTTTTCATGGAAAATCCTGTTCACTGTAGTGTGCCAAGGTGGTTAGTTTGACACCTTTTCAGGTGGGTGGTGTAGTTCCTCACAGGGACTTTTAAGGTCATGGCTTTCCCTGGTGAAGCAATTGTTCTGTTGATGACTCTTATCACTCTTCAGCTTGAGATTTGTAAATCATAGAACACCCAGTGTGTTTGAATTCTTCCAGTTTTGCTTAGTACAGGAATGCAAAGAAGGTCCCAATGGAAATCATTATTCACACTTTAATAGATGCTATGGACATATTCAGAACATAAATAGAAGTTATTGAAGCCCCTGTGATATTCTGACTCTGGTGCAGTGGTTAAATAATTCACCGTCAGATTAAAGAGCTGATTTGATGAACTTGTGGAACTATAGGGAATTGGCTGAGACATTGCCAGTGTAATTTGACATGTATAGTAGGATTAATTATAAGTTCCAATCAAGCTCTCTTTGGAGACAAGGCAAGTTTCAAATGATCCCTAAATGAGGCCTGAGATTTGGGCTGAGATTTCCAGTGCTACTTGAAGTATTTGCGAATTCAAATCCCAGTGAGATGAACAGAAGCTGGGCATCGAACACTGCAGGTGGCTTGCAAATCAGTCTTGAATTTTAACAGTGATCTTTCAGTCCTACTGAAACTTATAATATGAAGTATAAAGGAAATAAACAGGGGCTCTGACCCAAGTCTGGCATCTTTGTTAAGACAAGCTATGCCAAAACACATGTGCAGAACTGCAGGCACATCCACGTACTCTGCCTAATGGGTCAGCCTGTTTGTCTTCCAGTGATGTACTGTCTTTATTACAAAGTTACTGCTTGGGCAAGGAGCTTTAATATATTAATAATCAGTGCCTTAGGCCAGGTATCAGCTGGCTTTTATTATGGCAGTCTGTGTGGTCCCACATTCGACTCCGTGGGTATAGAAATAGAGAAACTCCTGTCACCTTCATTTATTTCTCCTATCAGATAGCTGAACAAACATCTTCCAGATCTGCGCTCCATTGCTTTTGTTAAGCAGTTCCCTTCTGCTTTATTTCAACAAATAAGAAAGAGATTTCTGGCCAGAAATGGTTAACTATTTGCATACAGACAATCCTGTTGTTAGCATCAAAGCAATTGGAATCATTCTGTCTTTATTTTCTTTTTTTTTTAAATCCCCACAAGCAACTTTGTACTGTGTGGTTTTAGTGCCTGTTAGCACTGGAGTGGATTACAAGAATTACATCAATTATTACTACATATATAACGATGAATTTATATCCTGAATGAAGCAGACAATGTCTTCTCTTAAAATAATATTTTCTTAGGAAAAATAGAAAACAAAATTAGAGGTAAAGTTTAGTTTTTAAATTCATGCAGAACAGCAGAAACTGCTGACATTTTTGACTGCATTGCTCAAGAACCAATTTTGTGATGTGGGGTAAACAGGGGATATTAAAACATTTAACATGATAACTTAGTAGTAGTTTAACATGATAAAAGTTTAGTACTCGTAAAGTAAGAGCATTTTTTAGGAAGACTATTTTCCCCTAATTATTTTTACTCACAGAGTTGCATGAGAATTTAATTTTTCCTTAAGAAGAGAGTCTAGTTCTCCAAGTAAACTAAATTAATCTCAAAAATGCACGTGGAAGGTGCCTAGTTACCAAGCTACCAAATTCCAGACTTCAAAATGATGACTTTAGTTTTCTGAACTGGGGGGGAGGAAAAAGAAATTAACATCCTGAGGAATGTTTTTATATTTCCTGTAGTGTTAGGGGCTAACCAGTATAGTAGTTTCCTTTTCAATGAACACGGTAAATTCTGGGTTAATTTAAGTTTCTTCTTTAATTGTCTATTTCTTCAAATGACTCCATGCATCCACTCCAGTTTTGCATGGCAGTGCCAGAAGGTGCCAGGGAACTCAGCACCAAATGTGTCCCTAAACTGTCCTGCTCACTCTGCTGTTCCATTCCCTTTTCAGAGATATTGTATTTGGAGCATTTATTTGCCCTAACTCTTCAGGTTCCTCTTCAGATGCACACACAGAAGTGCTCTTTGGAGGACTGTGGTAAGGTTTGCACATCTATGCAGGTTTAAACACTCCTTGTTACAAATAACCTCAAAGTTCAGTGCTGCAGATGATACACAACTTGTAAGATAATCTAGGCTGTGTATTCAAAGGCATTTGTATCATGTCAGCATATTTCTAGATGATGATAATTTTTAGGTTATTTGAACATGTTTCATGGCTTGAAACTGTCATTTTACTTTGATTACCAGGAGGGAACATTGAAGTAACTGCTGTTGCCACAGGTACAACTTCTTACTGATCTGGGCAGGTGTTTGGTCATGTGAACTGCGCTTCGCTGTTTTCCTGCCCTAAAAATACAGTATTCCAATGCTGGCAATCTAGAGGTCTGCTCCTCCAAGTGCTCACTGTGAAGAAACTGCTCCAAAGAGATCAGTAAGCATTGGGATTGTGTGGGAGCACACAAAATGAAAACCTTTGTGTGCTTTATGAATAGCTTCCATGCTAATGTGGCCCAGGGCATAAGATCTTTGGTGATTTTGTTGTATTATCAGTTTGTTTGCATGTGAAACTCAAAGCAAACTTTGGTGGCTGTGAACACAGAAATAAAACCTTCATAGCAACATCTTAGTGAAGAATGATAGACATTAACAATTACTTCTAAAAATGTAATGATCTACTTCGAGTGGTCAATAGGACCACTAAGGAAGAAATAGCATCAAGCTTGGGGCCCCTACCACTTGAATTATGATTCACATTCATACTAGTCTGCTTCAGTTTGATTTCTTACAGTGGGTGAATGAGAAACACAAGTTCTGGATGTTTCAAAGGTTGAGATTCCAACCACAATAAGGATTTACTTTTCTACTGTAGATCCCTCAATTAATGAAATAAGAGTCCATTTCCACCGAATACCCTCAATTTTTTTTAAAGAAGGGAATATTACAGTCCCTTTTCCCTTCTCTTCTTCACTCATCTCCCTAATTCATTAGTAATTTGTATTTATCCAGTATTCATACATATTTAGGACCAGATTGCAGACTCCAGTGGAGATGGATGTAAACTAGTTTCATGAAGAATCAATAAACTCGGTCATACTGATTCATCATCCCCAGCACAAGATTCACTGATATGTCCACAGTGATTTAATTGTGAAAAGTATTATTAATCAATGACTAGTTTAATTTCTTTCTGATAAAGGTTTAATAATTGCATAGTGGCAACAAGAACTCCAGCAAAGATTATACTGTACTAAGTGCTGACCACAATCAGGAAAAAAGGATAGTCTCTGCCCCAAAAGACTTATAGTCAGTGTAGAAGCTGCAGTGCATGGGCAGGAAAGCACAATCCAGTCAGCTCTGAACACAGATATCTTGTGTTACAGCAGAGGGTATGGAGTGACATGGAAGTGATGGATGAAAGTGTTACAATTACCTCCTGTCATACACACAAAGCCATGTGGGATCAAGCATGAAGAACTTTTCTGGAAACATAGCAAGTGGGTAATGAACGTTTGCATTGCAAAATGGGGGACAGAAAGCTGTTGTTATGACAGAATAAGAGAGGATAAAACTAGAGTAAGACTTGGTCTTGAAGACCTTGAAATAAAAATAGTTTCTTACCCAAGTCCTTTCTAATACAAGCTGATCAAAGTTATGTGAGATTAAAAAGAAAATATTATTTGTTTTCTCATTTGGTGATTGCTGTATAACTAATTGCCTGCTTTCTGAGTGTCCTGAAGTTTCTGGGTAGTGAATGTCATAATCCAGTATATTCAGAAGAGGGCAGCATCAACCTAAACAAGTGGGGACACATTTAATTTAAGGATTTCAATCTAAACGGGAGAGGCTCCAAAAAGTGACACAAATACAATTGTTAAGTCTGTTAAAATCAGAATTTAGTTTATATTGTGATATTATGACAAAGCAAATATTATCCAGAATTACAGGAGCATTACAGTGTCTCTGCAATGACATATTTGTTGTCTTCCAATAGTAACACATTCCTCAGAATAATGGTTACTGCACCTTAATTATGATACCTGCAACCTTCTACTTAAAGGTGTTTTGAAACAAAAATGGAACAAAATGAAAAAAAAGGACAAAAATTCTGAGCATTCTGTGACTGAAATGCTACTGAAGTCACAGGCACAGCTAATGCAAACTAGGTGTATAAATACAGGTGGTAACAGTGGCCCTGAGGATCTCAGTTGATAGGAAAACTCTCAAGGACATCGTTTGGGCTTTGGATCTGGGATTGAGTCAGACACAAGATTTGGACTAAAACAGGCAAATACATGTGTAATTACATTATGGTGACAGGCTTAAGGGAATTTGCCTGAAGTTTTGACTGAACAAGGATAGCACTGAGCACAGAGTTATCAGGTTAGCCACTCCTCACATAGCTGCCCATGACTAGTAATGCTCCACATGTTGAGTTAAATTCTGTTCCAATTGAATGGGCCCATGTGAGTTTTTAGACATTTTACTGCATGATTTAACTTTAACAAAATGTCTGCAAATTTGTGCACAAGTCCCACTGATGTCAGTGATGATTATGTGTGTGCTGAAGGGCTTTGCTGAGAGGAGAACTATGAAAGGAGGTCCAAATCCTTAGGTCCTCAGTACAGCAGGACTATCAGCCTGCACAATGACTATAGGTGATTGAGGCAAAACAAGTGTAGGAGCTCTTCTTGTGAGAGTTAACAAACTGTATTCTGAATCAAGGCACCAGGAGATAAAAGTATTCATTGCAAACACTATTGTTCTCCTGCTGATGACATTTTTTAAGTATCTGGATGATTACAGCTTTTCTCCCTGGGTGTATTTAGACTTCTTTGACTGAAGAAGGTGTATCATAATTCCCTCAATTCCTTTCTTACAGGCTGAAAGAACTGGAACATGTGAGCTGTTCTATTTTGTGAATCTCAAGGTGGGTTATTTAACCTTGAATTATGTGTCAAAGTCCTGTTTCAGCATAAAGACTACATGTGCATGTGCTTAATGAATTAGGCTCTAAAGATTTGTGAAGAGCCTAAGTTTATATTCTCCATTAAATATGATCTTCACAGGCTAATTAGTTAGAAATTTTACCCTTGCTTATAGTATACACCATTTTATGGTCAATAACAGTAAAATCTATGTAAACCATGCTCTCTATTAATAAACATTATGTGCTTCTAGCTTTCAAATAAGGAAGTTGATTACTTGTTTTTCTCTGGTGACTGGACTGCTGGCAGAGTAAAATCCAAGCAATTAACATTATGGATAGATTGCTTCATGTGAAATATGAAAGCAGTACAGATAATTTTGGCTTCTATCAAAACAAGGATACTAGTACTGTGGAGAAAACTTAAATCAGCAATATCCAAACTGAGAGATTTCAGAGAAGGTCTGAAGACTCTGGAGGTTGATATTGCATAGTATGGCTTTCCCCTGTAAGTTACAGGTTTGGTTCCAACCACGCTTAGTACTAGCTAGAACTGGTTGTTAGCTACTTGTTGTTGGATAGCTTCTGTTTGGTTTTTAGCAGTCATGTATATACTCCTAAAACCTCCTTACAAACAGCACTGTTGACCTTTCTAATGCAGACAGTGAGATAGTGATTTGGGATGTGCACCAGCCTCCCCATCCCTGCAGGGGCCTCTCTGGGTTAGCATTTGAAATAAAGTGGTGGAAGGAATGATCTCTGTGGAGCTGTAAGCTTAAGTGATAAGCTGTTGTTCTGCCCACGCACACAGGCATGATCATCCTTCCTACTCCAGTCCAGGAGCTCCCCAGATGATGTGTACTTTGGGGATGTATATAAATCATCGACTCCTTGTAACTTTTCAGCTAGCAGGATTTTCAGTCTAAGCCATCAGAAAGTACCTGTGCCCCTTACTTTCCCATAGAGGGCCATTCTGAAAGAAAACAGCCACTTGACCTGGAGTGACAGGTTTGCTGTGTACAGTAACAGACATGTATGTTGTATACAAGGACCTACAAACCCAGGGCAGAGAACATATTAAATAAAGGTCTCCTGTGATAGAGGTGTCTCCTTTAGCCACACTCTAATAAACAGATACTGAAAATATTTTAGTAATTCAGTTAGAAAAATCAATCTAATGATTCAAATGGTTATAAATAAGAATTTAGATTGCCTTTGTACTTTATAAAGGTAGTCATTCAGCTTCAAAAGGAGACTTTGGACTGGATGAAGAATAATTGCTTTTTTGCAAAGATCATGTTGTATTGGCACTGTCTGAAGAAAGCAGAATTTTCAACTGGTTTCATTTTAAAAAGTAAGACTAGCACAGATTACATCTCACTCCTCCCTCCAAAGGTGTTCCCTGGGCACCAAATATCATTCATAAGTATATGAAAACCATGTGACCCAGTATCCAGCTGAAAACTAATCACTTCGACACTTAGAAATGGAACTGTTAGGTATGGGAGACTTTACTCTGTCCTGTATATTCCATTCTTCAATTTTTGTTTCTGTCAAACACAAAGTGCATTTGGAAAGATAGCAGTTCAGGAAATTTTTCCTACCTTTTTCTGTCTTCGAGCAGTTCCTCCGAAATGTGTATGCTGAATTTACTTTATGGGTCACAATTATTGCTGAGTTGAAAATCCTGGAAAGTATGAAGGATGAGTTAAATTTTTCCATGAGTGCTTTTCCCTAAGCAGCTTTGCACTCCCTGGAGTACCTGTGGATAATTTTTTGCATTACTTTTTAACTAGGTTGTACAATGGCCAGACCAAGGCAGAATTGACTCATGTAGAAATAAATATTTCACTTCTCGGTGCTAGGGCAGTGCTTAGTTATGAAACCAGAATCTGATTCGTGTATGATCAGTTCTCAAGCAGGTATCAGTATATCCAGGTGCTGAGAATACGACTGAAAGGGCCCTATGTAATGCATGGATTCTGCAGATGAAGGGAAAGTACTGTGCCCCTTATGTCGTTTCCTTTCCGTATAAGTTTTTCTTCCTCTACTGGAAGGAAATGAACCTCTGATCATTTGCATTTTTAGATGCACTCAGAGAAATGGCATTATTTCCCAAACTCTTTTGGCTGTTCCCAGCTCCTTGCTCTCATGGGTAACTAACCTTCTTCAAGTTCTTCCCAGGCCGTAGGATTTAACTACTGAAGTCCTGTTTCACGTGCTACCAGAATTGCCTAGTTTAGAATATCTAGAAACATAATAGAGGCATAAGCAAAACAAAGGTTCTTTCAAAAAACAAACTTGGAATGGGTCATTAACCAAGCTGATTTGATGTTCTTCAATCTTAAAGGAAAGCTGCTGCTTCTGAAAACGCGTTTCCAAAAGTAAATCACTTTTTCTCTAGAGAAGCAAAGGGAGGTGTTCAGATCACAGAGTCGAACTTCCATCTACAGTGGAAGTTCTCTCAGTGTGCTAAATCATAAGGGCTAGGAGCTTGAGTGGATGCTTTTGTTGTTGAACATGAAAGCAAAATCATATTGCTACTTGGATGAGGGATTTCCCTCAGTAGGCAGACACCATCTTGTTTACAAGGAAATCTCGACCATTAGGGTTTGTGCAAACTGCTTATGGCCGGCTTTTAGCAGGGATGACACAAAGAACAAATGAGACATATATTGGATTGAGGTAAGCAGCCTCTATTACCACAACTGTATTGCTAACTTATGTTTAATTGCTCAGCATTTGTGAGGTTCCTAGTTTATTGTCTTTCTTGCCACACAATAGGCTGGGCAAGTTAAAAAAGCTCCAAGTTTCAAAGGCTAGAGTTTTGGGTGCCTGCCAGCACTGATCTGTTTAGCAAACAGGCAGCAGGGTGCTTATTAGTAGGTTGTGGTTTGCAAACCATGAAGCCTGTGGGGCCAGATGCACTGATCAAATAGTGAATCTATAGATCAGTAAACCCATTAGATGAAAAAGGGGAGCCCACTGAGTAAAAATATATTTTTCATAGGCTTCAATTAGCCACCATAAATGACTCTTGTAACTCTTTCTGTTGACCCAGCAGTCTAAATATTAAACATTAGTATAAGCAGCATTTGTTCCAAATTGCTTCTCTTGGAATTTCTCAATGACTTACAATTATATAGCACTTGGTAGTAAAAGAACAAGTGCCAAATTGCTCTTATTATTTCTATTTATTTTTGTGTAAAAAATAGTGCCTACTTGCAACTCAAGGTGCTTATACATAATTCATAAAAGCACAACAAAAATTGGCAGTGAATCAACTACTGCATAAGACCAGGTGATTAGCTGGACTGAATCAGTGTGGTTCTATGGAAGCCAAGACAAGCCTGTGAGTTCCCTCAAACCACTGGGGCTAAGAAAATTTCTAGTTGTTAAGAATCCTCCAAAAGGACTCTGCAGATGACATTTCACCCTTTGAACTTTCCATTGGAACAAATGAAACATCAGTCACTGAAACTTCAGCCATGAAGTTTCCAAGAGCAGATTTTTCTATTTTAATTACTTGAACTTCTCTGATGTTTTTCAATTGTTTCAGTCTGTGAATCACTTGTGATTTTCCTGTGATGGCTACTGCTAAAAGTAGTTGATTTTCATGCTGTACCTCACAACTTAAGTCATGTGGCAAGGTTCCCTCTTCCTGACAGTCTACCTGCTGAACCCTGACACTTCCATGACAGCATTCCCAGTCCTGCTCCTTTCTATGTGTTCTCATGAACACAGTTTTATTCTTATAAATGTTTGCAAGATAAAAGTGAAAGGTGCTGTAATGCCAGTAAACCATCATTTTTGTCAGGCAAAAATCTGTGCGTTCTTTTTGTAGTGAGGACCCAATTCTGGTTTCAGTTGCTTCCTACAGGAAAGATCAGTAGAAAAAAAAGAAAAAAAGAACTAAAAGAGTAGTTTGAAGGTCAATCCAAGATTGTTTAGATAATAAAGAGGAAAAAGGAATTAATTTCTGCAGCTGAGAATCTTCTGTTGAAAATGGTCAGAGGCACAGAACAAAACCAAAGGACCCTCCAGTACTGTCCTCTCAGCCTCTTTCCACTATGTTGTCAGCATCTCCTCTTTGTTTTCCTTCTGTTGAGTAACTCAGGACTGGTCCAAATTTTGAGTTTAAAAAAAAAAAAACTACCACAGAAGAAAGCATGATGACGATATTCTTTCATTGGTTGTCTCAGGCTTTGCATGGTTGACATGAATTAACTTACTTAGGAGGTAGTGGTCATTGGCAAAAAAAGTCTTCCTCATCTGTGCTCTCCATGTGCTGTACCAGTTTGAAAAGGAATTGTTATAAATAACCTTATTGGTAAGACATTTAGTTTAGGTGTTGGCACATGGCCAGAGAAACCCATATTCACATAGTATAAAAAGCAATCAGAACCCATGAATTGACTTTGCAACTTATCAGATTTAATATATTTAAAAGTCTGCAATGACCTTAGTGCCATACAGCTTTGTTTTGGGTCTTTCACTGGCAAGATCCTTGAGTACATAACAAGTGTTATGTATTTCAGTGGTTCCACGCAGACATACTGGAGAAAGTGGTGTATTTAAAATTCAGGGTGTCCTTATATTGCTTAGGCTAGTGCAAACTGGGGCTTTGCACTAGTGGAAGTGAGAGCATGTTTAGCCCCAATGTCACCAACTCAGCAAAATTAAAAAAAAATAATCAGGTTGGCATTTTCAGAATGTGTGATTTACTCGGTTGTTTCTTACCCTTCAGTTACAAGTCTTCTTTAAGCCATATCATCTAAGGGCTGCATTATCTCTTTTTAGGTGAGAAACCAGAGTCTATTGTTCTGAGACTAAATTAGGACTAGGGGCCAGATTAATAAATAATATGATTCACTTTCCAGAATTCTTAAATGTCACTAGGCAAGCATACATCTGTGAGGCTTATTAGCCTCATTATTCCTGTGCAGAACTGACATCTAAGAGCACAAACAGGAACAAAGACTAGCTGAAAAAGAGACTAATGCTAATGCAGAAAGCCTATGTTCCATTGAATATAGGGCAATCTAAAACCCAGGAACCTATATTACAAGCATCTTTATTTTTCAAGCACTAGCACTCCAGGGAAATGCAATTACTCCATGACCCTTATACTAAGTTGATCCTTAAATTAAGGTATTTTCATTCCCATTTTCTCCTTTTAAGGGCCAAGGTCTATAACCCAGCCAAAGCAACCATTCACTCCTCCATGTGCATGAGCACCCATAACTCTGTTCCTCAGTCCAGTTTACAAGAAATCTGTTTCAAAAGCCTGTGAAGTTTCAGATGTATTGAGTGGGAGAAGGGTAAGTGCCAATAGGCCTCACTGCGCTGTTTTTTTTTTTATTTACAATGTTCCCAGAAGGAACTGGAGGAAACAACTTTCTCTTTTGTTCATATCAGAGGGTGTCTGTAACTGGAGAGACTTTTGTACAGCTGGAGTAACAGAAAGTTCTTACAAAATGGCTCTGCAGAAGTTAATGATTTCCAGTTATTCTGGCCCACTGAAAGGTGTCCTAAAGAAAAAGCAGTAGCAGTTTTAATTTGCTAGAATGTCACTTCAGAATAGACAGGAGAACATTAATCCCACACCTCTTCATGCCAATCTCGGCACCTCACTCTGTGGCCAGCACTTAGTCTGGTATGAGAAAAATTGAGGTACCGTAAATAAGGAAGTGATACAGAAATTAGCTCAACCCATAGTCTTTCTCCCATCTCAGGTCTTGTTTGCAAGACCCCACACCAGAATTGTGGTGCTCAGATAGCAAAGACTTACTCTCGGGTAAAATTTGCTGTAGCCTTTGTTAGCTCAGACTGGCTAAGCCAAGTTAACTACCTTGATTTTAAAATGCTAGAGAAAAAAGGCATCTTGGACTTTACCTGGTGATAGTACTTGCTATGAGATCCTCAGTTACTGAGATCTGTTACTTTAACTGATAACCTCATTAAAATTTTAGTGGTCTTGGTTTTGCTGCTATTATAGTCTCAGGTAGGAAGCTATTGTAGCCTCAGGCAGGAAGTTTCAGCAACCCCAGATAAGAACCCCTTCCACCCACTCCCCCAGCCTCTGGTCAGACATTCATTTGAACCAGATTTGCTAAGGGGTAAGTGTTTGCAGCTCTCAGGGGTTTTTGCTGGGTTGGGGATGCTCAGGATTTCTGAACTTCAAATCTTTAATGATGCATGGAAAAACCAAGGAAAACATTGACACTCCAAGAATGCCACATGCTGCATGTCTGCAGAGAAAGAAAGATGAAAACTCTTTTATTCTGCTAAACCAGTGGATTATAGATAATGCCATGAAACTGGACCAATGTTTTCATGAAAACAAGTTGTCTTTTTTGAATTCACGCCATCTTGCTTTGCCTCAAATGCTCTATTTGGCTGAAGTTCAGCAGGGGTATTAGGAACTGCTGCTAGCTGAATGCAGAGCAAAGTCTCACAGCCAAAATTAAGAACAGTGCTGTCTTCTGCAGGGTTTTTAAAACCTAATTAAAGTAAATACTTTGGAATGATTAAAAGGCATACACCATTTTAAGATAAAAGTTTATTATAGTTAAAAAAGGAAGCTCTGTAATTTAAAATGGAAAGTTTATGAAGCTTCAGGATAAACCTCAGCTAGGGAAAATAACAGGTTTCAGATGTTCCAAATATCATGCGTTAACCCCAAATGATCGTTCTATAACACCAGTTTCCTTAGTCCACGGTGGTCAGAGTTAGAACACCCACTCTGCTTAAAGGCACAATGCTCACTGCCACCAGCCATTAATCACCCTGTCCCTGCCCTGTATCAAGGCTCCAGGCATCATGATTTAAAAAGGGGGTGATTGTGTATCTATTCCAACTAGATCTGATTTCATCATATCTAGGCCTGCTTTGAGCAGGCAGTTGGACCAGGAACCTCCTGAGGTCCTTTCCCTCCCAAATGATCCCAGGGTTCTAATAAAACAAATTACTGCTAGAGCAATATCTAATGAAACCAAACAGCTAGAAAATGGCATGTTCTGCAAGGCTGTTAGTATTCCAAGTAATGCTTGTGTTTGACAGAGAAAGGGGGAGGATATTCAAATGTTATTTACTTAAGAGTAGCTGTTATTTAATCTACAGAGTCAGATTTATTTGGATAGTTACTATAATTAAATTCCAACTGACTACTAGAAACATTGGAAGTTAACAACTATATAATAAACTTTCTAGGCAACAATTAAGTGTGTTGGGGAGACAAGTCTACAAATCTTTTAAAGATACTATGAGAAAGGAGACAGAAAACATAATATCAGAAAACAGTGTAGTTTAAGTTATGGGATTAAATTTTTAAAATTACCCCTTGGTTTGTTCTTTTGGGAGCACCCTCCTGATAGTACATTTGTCTGCCTAACTCACTTACTTGTAAACATTTGGTGTTTCTGGATGATCTTATGGTTGCCACAAGTGGTTTTATTCTCTACCTTTGAAGAGCAGAGAAATGGCCTAGGCTAAGAGAAGCTTTTTCAATACTGGGATTTTATGAGTGACATGCCATTTTTCAGCACTCATTTTTATTGCCCTTCATCACTGGTCCTTCCATTGACTCTGCATAACCTAATTCTGTGACTGCTTGGCATCGGGCAGTATTTATTGTGGTGAGGGACACTCACAGTAGTGAGCATCTGTAGGATTTGGCCTTCAACGTGTGATGTCCTTGTGGTTGCAGTGTTGTCATTCCATCTTTTGCTTCACACACTGTGCTGTTTTTACAAGCAGTAATCCAGAGCAACCCTTTGTAGCTACAGAATTCAATAATACATTGTCAGCAATCAATTGTGGAAACACACAATATTCAAACACACTATTTGTGTCATTATTAAAGTACAATAAGCTTTCTTGCTCAGAGGACAGTAATGGCAGATCAGCTTTTTATGAAAGATACGTTAAATCCCCAGAGACCAAATAAACCAGTCTGTTTCCTGTCATTTTCCCTTTGTTAAAAGCTTCTTCTGCTCTTTTGAAACAGTTACATTCTTCCTTAGAGAATGCCTCAATTTTAAAATTGTCGCAGTAGATTCAAGTCACCCAGATTTTATAGTCTCTCCCGTAAGAAAAGAGAAGATGTTTCATCTGCTAAGTCTTGACTGGTAGTTAGCTCCCTCTGCTTCTTTCTAATCCAACCATAGCATTTCTGCTGTGTTTTTTTCTGTGTTGCAATCCTTGGAAAATATGCTGCAAAACCACAGTCTTGAGGAAAGGGTATGCACTGTGCCAATACAAACTTCATTTCAGGATCAGACCTCAGTCACCTGAAATTTCTTATTCAAACTTTTAAATAAATGAACCTGAGCCATTTCTGGGCTCAATGTTTTAAACAATTAGTTGAGTAAGGTCCTTAAGACAGCCTATCCTGACCTCTTGTATCCACCTCCCGAGTGAACTTTATGATCCATGTGCCCTTGTTTGCCAACCACAATGAACATTTGTCATATGTGAGTATTAAAACACTTTCTAGCACGTGGAACTTGTATGATGACCCTGGAGGTGGTATAATGCACTTCACAACAGATTCTTAACCTTATGAAGTTACCTCTTTTAAAAGTACAGCCAAACACTAACATTTCTTGGCTGAAACTGATGACTAGCTTGAGCTTCTCTAAGTATATGATAATACAAATAACTGCAATTAAGACAATTTTGTGATTGTCCAACAAGGCTATGCATCACTTGGCATGGAAAATTATCCTAAATCAGAAAAAATAAAATCTTATGAAGCAAAGGACCAAGCAGACCATCAGATGCTTTTTCATACCTTTATGACTGATTCATTTCACAAATAAATAATTTTACTTCTGTTTTCCAAATATTTGATCTTGAGAAGATGTGCTGTGTCATTGCTAATATATGTAGTGGATGGTGTAATGAAGACCAGTGCTGTGTAAATGAATCTGTACAAACTAATGAAAAAAGGATCATCTGCTTTAATTTCAATTTAGATGAGTTCCCAACCAGTCAGAGAACCCTGCAAACTTGTCTCATGCACTCTTGTTTCACAACTAGCATATTTATTTATATTGAAATATTACACATAATACAGACAAAGATTTAATCCTCTGCTTTGTTGTCAAACATGCAATATTATGGCCTCCCATTCTTTCTCAGCATGAAGATGATGCTGTATCACCCTGTGGATTTGCCTGTCAGAAGAAAAGACACTGAGGGAACTTTTATAATTCTATTTTTTAATTTGACCATTCTTAATTAAAGTAGGATCTCTGGAAAACTGTCTGCTTGTCACTCAGCTACATTTCTCAGGCACCAAAGTTCAAACAATTTTCAAAACTGTTTGGTAAGCTCTAGTTTGAGGCTGTGCATAAGCATGTTTAGAACAGCTGATGGGTTAGATGGAAGTTGGAAGTATCTTTCCATCTCTTCCCATTTCCCAAGAAAGCAGGAGGAATTCATGTGGAAGCACTCTGTACCTTATGAAATGTGATAAGTTTACTGCTCAGTACCTATCACAACATATTTTTGTAGGCTGCTGACTTGAATTCTAAAATCAGCCTCTTCATTTTTTTGTCCTTAAAAATAGTCAAACATCTCTGTTTCTTCAAAATCCACTGACAGGCATAGGACCTCTCAGTCTTTCTTTCAGGAGCAGCTGCTGTGTTTCCTTAGTACTCAAGGAAATGCCTAAAAACGAGAGGGAAAAAATCCTAGCTACCTTACTTTAAGTGACCTAGCCAGATCCTTCCCTCAACTGCTTGCTCAGGACACAGTTTAGCTGTATAGAGTCATCCATCTGGCACTTAATGAAAATGTGAGGAATGGAGGTTCCTTACAAGTTGTTTTATAAAGCCAGTATCATTTGATTAGTGTAACCATTATAAATGTCTCCACTCATTGTTATGTTAATTTCCTAAACTTCTTGTCTTATTCATGGTAGTTTCAGTGTTTATAGCTGGTGGTACTAGATTTTTGCCTATAGTGTTTCTTTTAAAGTAGACTAGCTATTCATGTAGAAATCAGTTCTATCAGCAGATGCTGCATGAGGATGTCACCAGTCAGTTACAATTCTCTTAGGGATCATTAAATTTTGGTATTTGGCGCTATAATGAGTCTTTGGTGAAACAACCTAATATATAAGACACAAAATTGGATGTAAAAAGTATCAACATTCACGAAAACAGGACTTTTCTAAGTTTATTCTAATATCTGCTTGAGATGGGCTGGATTAGTGTTCCAGACTATAACAACTGTAGCATTCTTTAGGAATTATCTTCCTGAGCATTTTGGCATCATTTATGCTGAATTAACTAATGAAGGTAATTTTCTCTGTATGTAATTTTGTATAATCTGATAATAAGCACAGTTAAAAAAATTGGCACATGCATCATGTTTTCAGGGGTGCAAGGCAGTTTTAACAGCACTTCTTGACCTACTGTGAATTCCTGTGTGTCTGAATGGGACTGAGGACTGTTGTATCCACAGGATCTCAAAACACTCTACAGTGCAGCACATTTTTTGAAGTAACCTGATATGAACTGGGAAGAAAACATTAATCAACAGGCTTCTGAGTGCTCTGCTTCATCCACTTGACTTCTGTATCTCTCATAGTCTTAAGCATAAGGAGGTTTATTGATTTCTTGCTAACAGCTGTGACACAGTTTGTGTTATCAGTAGTGCTTGCTGTGTTTGGAGTGGACATCAAAGTATTTGTCTGCAGCAGACTGAGTGGAAAAGGATAGTCACTCCTCCACCTTACAGACTCACAAAGAGACCTTAGGTTAAAGTTAAGACTCACAAAGACTTTCTTCCTTTCTTTTGGAATCCTGGTGATTCTTACACTAGTGACAGAAGAAGAGGTGGTATTTCTGTCTCAGGAGAAGGTCCCCATATGCAACCTGCTCTGTTGGCCCTGCTTTGAGAAGCACTGTTGGACTAGGTGATATGCTGAGATGCCTTCCAACCTCACCCATTCTGTCATTCCTTACCAGGGAGTAGGACTGATCAGTCAAGAACAAGAACTTCTTCGAGCAAGCACTTGTCAGGCTCTTGAGAAATATGGTCAAATACACTAGTTTACTGCCTGCAGCCTTCAGCATTGCCAGTTAATGCAACTGGAAACCTTTCTTCACACAGAAATGCTACTGTTCTTCCACTCTTTGTTACCAGTTTTCTGGTGCAAGGTGTTTTAATTCAGTTTATACTGCGAAGTGCCAGAAGCTCATTTAAGATGATAAATTTAAATTAAATTCAAAGTGGCCTGTATCAAGCTAGCTAGAGAAAAGTGAGCCCCAAAGGAACAGCAATCTTAGGTTGCTTTGTTTTCTCTATGGGAAGATAATGCTTGCAAAACTTGAACTTCATGGCCACATGAGCACTAGAAGTCAAAAGCAGAAACTCTTGTCTACCATCACTGACAGCCATTATTATTTATGGTGCCTTGTACAGTAAAAGCTATGTAGAACAGTGAGCCAGCACCTTTTGTGCTTGGCACTTGTTGCCACAGAAAGCTCCAACTAAACAGCTGTAATTATGTAGACCAGAGTCTGCAGGGTATCATGACAGGATTTTTAAAAATTTTTTTTACTAGTTTTACAAACTAAATGTGCGTCCTTTTATTCTGTGTTTTTATTTCTACAGTGTATTAATCAGAAAAAAAAAGTGCAATAAAATAGGTCAGGGGAGGAAAAAGAAGCAAAGATCTTGATCAAAAATGAAAATAATTATGATTTATGAAAGGCTAAGTCATAAGCTACTTATTTGTTTAGGGACATTTTTTAGAGACTTCAGATTTTGAGAGCATTCTACCTTGAAGGTTTCATGTTCTTCCGTAGCAGAACTCAGCACAAATGTGACTATGGAAAATTTATGGAATAAAAATACTTCCACCACATTTGTGAAGAGAGAAAATGAATATACTGCATAAGACAGAAATGACTGGAATACTTTAACTAATTTACAGGAACACGATATCCTCATTTCCAGGGAAGGGGAAATATGAACTTGATAGTGAGGAGTGCAATCCTAAGTGCTGATAGATCAACAATATTTACAAGTTTCCTTCTGTCTATAGTCCTGTCCTCACTGTACTGAATTCCTTCGTAATTATCTGTTTTACGCCCAAACACTCTAATACTAGAGGGACATGATCTAACTCCCCTTCTTGTTCCATGACACAGCAGGAAACATATAGATGGCAGGTAGTGAAAGGGTATCCAGCTTGGCATATAGAGTTGTGGTGGTGATTTTGATTTAAATAGGAGTTGGTTAACTGACCTTAAAAAATAGCCACAAGGTTACATCTGTGGAAGCTTAAGGAGTCTGTGTTAAACACTCTTGGCTTATGAGTAATTGTTTCTGTTTCTTGTGAACCTTAGAGCTTGTCAAGTTTTGGAAGTTTGTAGCTATGCCCTTGAAATTCATTGAAGCAGGTTATTATTTTCTTCTACCTGTGCAAAGCCTGGCACAACAGTGATCCCACACTTTGGGGTCCTCGGGGATGTGGCCGTGCCAGTGAACAGCTGACAACGGCTGGTTTGCTTGCATTTGAAATTACTAGTTTAGACTGAGTGCCTGGGGAGTTAGTATGTATGTTTGTGCAAAAACACAGGGCAGCCAACACAGAAAGGTGTTCATACTGCATTTGCAAATAGTATTTGAATGATCTTGGCTATGAAGGTGTAAGTGGACTGAGCAAAGCCATATATTCAAACTTCTGGTGCAACAATACATGAAACTTGCCTATACTTTTTGCATATAATAGTATTTTATTTTCCATCTGCAAATGTTCTTAATTCATTTGAAAGAGTATTCTTAGCTGTCCTGTTGTTAAAAAATGTAGGGTTTTCTTTTAAAGAAACCAAATAGTTATGAGGTTGTGGTTTAAATCTTATTAAATACTGGTATATAACTGTTTATCTGGGTGGGAAGAGGACTGAGAGTACAGCCTCTTTGTTCTCACTGGACCTTTGGGGGTCTTTAAATCTAGGAAAAAGACCTAGATTTGCCCATAAGCAAAAAAAAAAAAAAAGAACAGGGGAAAAGAGAGGCAAAGGAGTAAACCCCTTCAAATTTGTATTGCTTTGTGAAGGGTAACTTTGCACAGGATGATGCTTGTTAATCCTACACCCCTGTCCCAGGAATTATAAGGTATTTCTAAATTTTGAGAAACCCTGTACCAGGGTTAGCTAGTTTGCCAACTGTGGATGCTTTGCCAGAGAGATGATATTTTAAAACAGGTGTATGTATGCCAGAAAGCACAGAGATTGATATGACCAAATGGCAGAGAGAGGTTTCCTAGTGCTTGTCAATAAAATGCCTCACTTCTCCAAAGAGGATCTGATAGTGGTCTGTCTCTTGATTGATCACTCAGTAGCCCTTTAATCTCTGCAGATTGAACAGAAGACAAAAATGCAGTTCTCTACCTGCCTCCACAAACTAAAGCATTTCTTTACTCCTGCTATGCCCTGAGCCCTGGTGTGGAGGGGCCATTAAGGGCGATTCAGTCCATATTGTGGATTTGATTTTTGGTTTCTGAGATGAGGCTGCCAAAGCAGGGAACAGTTAATGCCAATTAGAGTCGTGGCTTTTGTGTAAAGAACATTAGTCCAGTAAGAGCTGTCCCGGCCCACCAAGCTGTTTTACAGAAGCCAACAAACAAGCCACCCAATGGAAATGATTTTCAGTCTTGAAAGTACAACCTTCTGCCAGAGTCTTTGGAAAAGCTGTTGAAAGCAAGAAATTCCTTTCAAGGCCTTGGTAATGTCTCCACCTTGAATTTTTTTTTCCTTGTAATGAACTTCTGTTTTTTTACAATTACTTTAACATGATCTTCTAAAATGTGATTAACTCGTATATGTGCTTGAGGCTTTCATGAACAAAACAGATTTTAAAGTGACTTTTCCTGTTAACATAAAGTTACATGTAACCAAGAGGCTGTGCCAGAGTGTACTGTGTGAAAGCTTCGGTGCCAGGTAGGTTCACATTTCACTGGAGTAGCATTGATTTCTTTTCACTCCTCAGTTTACATTTCCAAACATATCAGTACACAAGTACTGGAGGATTAACTTTACATCTTGTAAAGAGGTTTGCATTGTTCATGATAATGCACAGCCTTTGGTATTATTACGGCAAGTCATGAGAAGGTTCAACTGTTTCATTAGCTGGCTGAAAACAACGAAGTCTTAAGTTTCATTAAAATCAGATGTAATACTTGCTTTCCAAAATCAGTTGGAAACTAATGGGAATAATCCAAGCTATAATATCCCAACTAAGGCTGAGCTGTGCTAATCACATTGAGGATCATACTGAAGTAATTCTGTATTAAAATATGTCTTACTGCAATCCCAGCTCCTGGATGTACACTCCAGCAGACATGAAGAGTTAAGACAAGATGATATGGGCTTTGCTCATGAAAGCATATATGTGGGACTCCTTATGAAAGCATATATGTGGGGCTCCTTATGAAAGCATATATGTGGGACTCCTTCAGGCCTGACAGATTGGCTGAAGATGCACCAGCAGTTTGTGGGCTCCTTAGTTTGGAGGCTGCACAGAGCTGATGCAGGGATTAAATTATGAGGGAGAGGAAATCCCTGCATCAGCTCTTTATGTTTAAAGTCTGGAACTCAGTAGCAGCTCTTGATGATAAAGAAAGGGGATGAGGGAACCAATTGCTGTTATCCAGAGAAGACAAAGTAACTTAAACATCAGCAGTTCTCAGCACTACTCATGTAGTTCCACTTGCTGGACAGGGAGTCGATACCCTTCACACTAGCACAGCAAAAGGGGTACACAGCTGAAGGGTTTTGGTAGATTCTTCCAACTGGATTTCTCTTGTCAGTCTCTACTGAACTGAGGCAAGAAATGTGGTTAGGGTTTAAGCCAAAAAATATAAACAGTTATCTTTAACAGGTCCTTACATATAACAAAAGAGAGAGCAAGATCCAGTTTCCCCATACCCATAGTCCAGGCAGTATTTATTCTCCCATATAGATATTTTGGCCTGTAGAAAGGCTAGATGTGAAAATAAAGAAAGCAGAAGGACTTAGTTTGTTCATTATATTAAAAAAAAAAAAAAAGTTTTACTCACCCTGAAAGGCAAGGCTATAATTGTGAAATGAATAGATGAATAAAATAATTACCTATAATCTAAGAGAAAAAAAATGAACCCTTCAAATGTTTTTTTTTTTGGTTTTTGAATATTTATTTAAATTCAGTAGGTAGCACAGTGGAAGACAGAAGCCCTTGGTAGAGAATGGAGAGCCATATCTGTTGAGCTAAGTTGTAAAAGCTCTCATTCTGCATGTTCTGAGGAAATCCAAGGAAATAGGGAATCCTAGGAAATATGGATTAAACCATAACATGTTTAACATTAAAAATCATTCTCATAGAAAACATGACAGCCATAGCAACAAAGCAATGACATTTGAAACACAACAAAAATCAAAAAACTTATGACCAACTTTTAACTGTCCCTATTAAAAGGTTTGTTATTATTTAAGGGTTTGGCCTTTACTATCTGTTTTCTATGAGGAAATCTCAAATGCTGAAACAACGGAGGATATTATAATTCACAATCCATTGGCTTTTTCTAGAAATAGATTTAGAACTCAGTGGAAAACCTTCTGAAATCAAGACAAAAAAAAATCCAGAATCTGCAGTGTCTTGAATCAGATGCAGAATCACTTAGGGTCTTTCTTCCCAAAATTTAGGAGCTGGAATCTTGCCTTTTTGTTAGCTCCTGCAAGGAAAAAGTCTGCAGTGAAGTGGAATGAAACACAATAGAACAAGCTGTGTCTGAACTTCAGCCAGACAACACACCCCCTTTTGGATCCCAAGGGAACTCTGATGTACTGGCAGAAAACCGATTTGTTAGATAGTGTGACAATGATAAAGGCATCTACATAGTGAAGGAGGCCCAACTGGGTTAGGAGAGAGCTGAGAATATAAAAACAATGCAATGGAACCCCTGTTTTGATTCAAGAACCCTTGCATGGAACGAGCTGAAGGAATTAAACTTCTCAAAGCATTACAGCCTTAGTTGTGTCTCGGTACCTTTCATCACACAAAATGATATTCAGCCCAGAACTAAAACATTAAATCAGGAGATACAAAATGAAAAAATAAGAAGCAGAAAACATGACTTTCCACTAAATGAATTGGCTGTAAAAACAGGGGTGAAAATATGGTATAAAATTATCAAAACTCTCTGCAATTTTTGCAGCACTTTCTCAGCCACAAATATGCTTTCCCACAAAAGACAGTAACTGTGTTTCTTTGTAGAGCTATCATTAAGTACAGCAGAATGCCAAGTGAATGTCAAATCTTTGAATGCAAACTATTAATGTTTCCTTTCCTGCTTCCTTCCTTTGGAAAAAAATTGAGAGGTTTCTTTCAATTACACATTTTTAACAGATTCAGATTACAAAACAATATATTCTACACACATATAAAAATGAAGATGCCAAGGATTTCTTTCAATAAGATCTTTCCAAAAGATCTGTTGTTTCCTGTGGAATGTGTATATGAGACCTTTTGAGAGGTGAAGAATATTTTCAGCATACAGATGGCAATCTACTTTCCAATTCCACTTTGCCTGACTGCCCTGGCTGAACTTTCTTACTGATTAGTAGTGACTGGATCACGCATGAAAGCAGCTAATTCACAGTGCTGAAGCAATGGTGGTTGACTGAGAACAAGTATTACAGCCGTACATCTGAGGTGTGTTTCAGTCTTTGTGATTTTTGGAGCCTTGTTAGGTTTCTTCTTCATAATTAGATTGTTGTGAGCAGCACGGTTGATGAAATGTAATCATCACAGCTCCTCCATCTAGGGCTGAGGTTGCATTACAAGACATCTGAGTTATGTCTACATGACATAATGCAGGGTCTGAGGACCAGAAGTGTGGCCTTGTGAGCTGCAAATGTGCCCCTGATGCTGTGCAGCAGGGGAAGCCCAGGAATGCAGGCTGGTGGCAAGGAAGCTGCAGGCAGGCATACTGCAACGTTTGCAGTCAGAGAAAATGGAAGATACACTCATATGTTCTTTCCACACTAAATGTAAACACTAATGCTGGACATGCACTGGAAGGAGTTCTTCAGAAGGGTTATATGATACCGTGCTGAAGAAGAGGATTCTCTGGATTCATGGCCTTTGCTCCTCAAGGTTACCATTTGTAGCTCTGGCCTCTAGGAATTGGCCTGCCTATTTAATTAATTTTTTATTTCATTACCTCTTAAGCTAACTGCGAAGTTTTGTAAAATACGATGTGTTTCAAACAGTGTCTGCTTCTATCTTATCTTTAGGAAACATGCATGTTTAAATCTCTTTATCTTTTATTAACACGCTGTTCTATTGGAACTGAGAAATCTAGCTGCTTTATTTACTGACCCGTGTGCAGTTTCAGCCATTAGACAAGGAGCTGCCTTTCTGGAGGGTAACCATTTGAGGTTTGGTGTTTTTTTAAGTGTCACATCTCATCTGGAGTATTTTAGAAGAGGATTAATCACTTCCCAGTTTTGCTGAACCTGAAACAAGACTTTCTGACTGAAATTCATATAACTTAATTTTTCTGTGGCTAGCTATAGAAACCACCAAGAAGTCATGTCATCCAGCAAGGAGGCTTTAATTTGGTTTTAGGGAGAAAGAGACTCAGTTTGGCACATAGTCATGGGGTAGTGGAAATATTCATACAAAACTAATAGAGTTTTTTTTCCTATACCCTATACCCCTTATGAGGTAAGCTTGTTTTCATTTGCAGAAGCATGGACACTTGCAGGGGTGTCTCCTTGTTCTAAGGGAAGATAGAATCAGAAGCACCAAAACAATCTCTCACTTCTGAAATGTTAAACTCAAGGCAGAAATTACTGATACTCTTTATACAACAGAGAATGCTACAAACCACTCACAGCTCTCAGACAGCAAATTCTTCACCAATAAAGGATCAACAAACTTCTAAGAGTAGAGTTGGCCAACAGTTTCCTGTCAAAAGATTTTTAAACCTAGCATGGTCTATTTTTTTTAACAAGAATTTTCAGTGGCTGTTAAACATCTATTTTTTTTACCAAAGAGGTGTGGTTTTAAGGAAAAAAACAAACAAACATGTTTTTCTAAACAGAATATCAAAACCTATTTATGGGAAAAAAAAGGGAAATAAATTGGGGACTTTGGTCTAGTGAAAATCATGAGAAAACTGATTCTTCAAGTAACATGAAAGTTATTTTCCATATTTGAGCTTTTCTTGTTACTCTGTGCTGAGAGCAAGTCTTTGTTTCATCCTAAAAATCATCAACAGCCGCATGTATGATAACCAAAGTTACAAGCAAATGATAAATAGTTTTTATATCTGGATGATATTCACAAAACAACATTTTAAAAATGAAACTTCGAACAGTTTTCCATAATGTACCTGCTTCCATAAAACCCCAAAACCATGTCAGTAACTCAGTTTCCATCTCTTAAACATTTGTGGTTTAGTGCTAATAGCTTTATACACATAGAATTCTGACTCAAGCAAAGTATCATGTTAAAGGATTTATGCATTTAGTGTACTGTCAAGTGCAAATATTGGCATTTAAACCTAGCATTTTCCAGACTGCCAGCCAAAACTGTGTTTAGGATGTCTGGCTGTAGTCATGTTGGGGCTGGTGTTTTCCTACTGTTGTTGGTCTGTTGTCACAGGCTGACTTCTGTGACTGACTCTTCAGCTTGTTGTGTCAGTATGAATGTTACTTTTTAAGTTTTGAATATTTGAAATAATTTTCTTGCTTTAACCAAGGTGAGGTTTAGATATCTGAAATCAAAATTTCTGCTTTTCGTATGTATGGTATTTAAGGATCATGACACCTTTAAACAATGCAAACTGATCATGATGTTAAAATAAAATGCATTTCTATATCTTCTCTCTTTCCTGGGACAATGCGGTGTATTTTCTCTTAGTGGTCACATGGCCTCCATGTCTATGGAAGTTCCATCAGATTTCCATCTATCCTCTGACTTTTCATAGATTATTTGAGGTACAGTTATACATCTGAAAGTATGGTAAATATTCTTTTTAAATACATGAAAAATTGTACTTCTGCACAGAAATAAGTATATCCATTTCTGCGGGAGTCTCTCTATTTCAAGGAGGCAATAGATGATATTTGGAAAAAAAAGTTATAGTATTTTTAATACCCAAGGATCTCAGCATGTTCTGTGAATGCAAATACACATCACTTGCCTGTGCTGTAAGAACTGTTCTTTTGATAAGTGTTACATCAGTTTATTGTAGATAGAAACAAATGTTTCAGAAAAGGATTATTTCTCTTATTATACGAATTATAATGAACATAGTTCTCAAATGTCTTGATGTAGAACCTATGTGTGTGGCTTCCTGACTGTGTTAGACAAAATCTTTGCACTTCTAATCACATTACTAAGATGAGCAGGAGCAAGTACTGGCTGCCCAAAACAGTGATGGTTACAGCCCCTGTGAAGAGGCAAGGAAGCATCTCTGCCATGCTCTCAGTTATAATAGCAGAAGCATGAGTTGGGTCATTAAATTCCTTCTGCAGTTGGTCCCTCAGGGGGATCAGTGTGTCCCCCTCCAAGTTTGCTAGTACTGACACATATACTTTGAGAGTGGCAAATTAAAACATCTGTGTGGAGTGGAGGCTGCTGCCACCAGGGCACAGGGCCTGCACATGAAGCTCTTGGGACCTCAGAGCATTCTCACAGGGCAGTAGAATGGGCCAGCCCTCTTTAGGACTGTTGCAAGCTGGAGTTTCCAATCCTTGCCAGACAGTTGAAAGCCTACAGAAAAAGACAAACTTCTGTGGATTCCTGGAAAGTTGTCTGCATTGCCCCTAGCTAGTCTGACAGACCTCCAATCACTCCCTGGGAGGAATGGCATGGTTCTCCTAGCATCCAGCCTGCCTCTGGGTTTGTAAACTGTGCTAGAGCCATAGCTGAATATGAGGCCTCTAGGAAGTGCCAAAATCCATGATTAAAAAAAGAAAGATCCCTTTGTGGCAGATACTACAGCCTCCTGCTGGAAGGTGTGAGACACTTCTGATATCAATTCAGCGATACAAAAGTACTTTAACACCTAGAAAACATCTTTGTCTGTTCCTTGGAAATGTGTTTAGTATCAAATTAAATGTTCATGACAGTTCCCCACGAGTTATTATATGTTATTTGCTGCCACTGCTACATTGCAAAAGCCTCATTGGTGGCCGAGTAGCATGAATTCATAGCATTTGATACAAAGAGTCTTTCAGAAGAAAGACATGCAAAGACTTCTAGCTTTAAATTATTCCATTCCTGTCATTCCCTTAAACAGATATGTGAGACGAATTAATCCATCCTTCCTCATCAAATCATTTCTTGTTGCTCAGCTGTGGAATTTCAGGATATTAAGAAGCTTGAGAGACAGGGGTGTTGATTGCCAAGTCAGCAGAAACTTTAGAAGTCTGTGTCAAAACTAAGTTTGTTTGACATGCGGGACCAAAATATTTGCAGTTGTATAGGGATGAAGAGGCTTTGGCTTTTGTTTTTGGTTTGTTTTTTAAGCAGTTCTGGGATAGCAGTTGATGTCCTGTTTTGCAAGGCACTAATATTAGAAGGCTCTTTGATGTGGAGAGGAGACTGCACTATTTCTTGGGCTGAAACACTGGAGGTTGTTGCTTCATGATGATGAAAAAAAAGTAATGAAAACTGTAGCAGTCAGTCTGCTGGGATGGAGGTCTCAGACATGCCCCATTCACAAATGAGCATGTGCTGCTTTGAACATTGCTTGTTGTTGTATGTGCACTCCGTGTCTGACTCACCAACTACCATGTGTGCAGGGCTGGCAGGAAGGTGGAAGCTGGGGCTGACTGAAGGACATGCCAGTTCCTTGATTAGATTGCCCAGACTAGGTTTTTAATAAGCAGCCGCAAGGTCTTTTTCAGTATGCTAAGCTATGAGGATTCTTTGTGACTGACATGTCACCAGGAAGGCTTGAAACTAGTCAGGCAATGGCACAAGAAACTCCGGTCTTGGAAATTTTGGCCTGCTTTGCTCAGTTTTAAGATGAGTGCTTTTTATTCATTGTAAACTCTTAAGGAATTATCTGTCATAGTAGCTACTCATGAGACCCCACCTAGAGCACTGCATCCAGCTCTGGGGTCCCCAGCACCGAAAGGACATGGACCTGTTGGAGCGAGTCCAGAGGAGACCACCAAGTTGATTAGAGGGGTGGAGAATCTCTGCTATGAGGAAAGGCTGAGAGCCTGGAAAAGAGAAGGTTTTGGGGTGACCAAATTGCAGCCTTCCAGTACGTGAAGGGAGCCTACAAGAAAGATGGAAAGGGACTATTTACAAGATCATGTAGTGACAGGACAAGGGGGAATGGCTTCAAACTGAAAGAAAGTAGTCTTAGATATTAGGTTTATGTTAGGTATTAGGTAGGTTTATATTAGATATTAGGGTGAAATTCTTTACTCTGAGGGTGATGAGGCACTGGAACAGGTTGCCCTGAAAAGTTGTGAATGCCCCATCCCTGAAAGTGTTCAAGGCCAGGTTGGATGGGGCTTGGAGCTACCTGGTCTAGTAAAAAGTGTCCCTGCCCATGGCAGAGGCATTGGAACTAGATGATCTTTAGGGTCCTTTCCAGCCCAGGCCATTTTATGATTCTATGATTCTACTACTGTATGTGTTCCAGCACTACCTGTAACAGCAATGCAGACCTGACACTTATTCCAGGTCACTCATGTATTCCCAGGGAAAGATGTTCCAGGAAAGGGAAATAAGTAGTGGTGGTTGTTGTCCTGTCTGTTTTCATTGTTTCAAACAATGTTGCCTTCAGACATGTGATTAGTGGTATTGTGCTGCTGTTTTTATCTTCTTTATCACCCTCCCTCCCTTTCCTCCCACCTCCTAAGGAGCCTTGTCTTGGTGAGAGACTTGCATGAGGAAATAGGCAAATCTATACACAGCTTGGCAGCAGTTAGCTGTCAATCCAGGGAAGCCACAGACTCCTGCAGGGCTCTGGTTGATGGTGCTAGGAATAAAGAATCCTGACTACAATCTTTCAAACATCAGTCACAGATCCATGGATTCTTGGGATTGAGCCCTGTGCTGTTCTGTCCTATCACTGCTGGCATCAAACTGATTAAAACTCTACAAAGCAATATGGCAGAGAGATCCCCAGAAATGGCATTTCATCCATCAGAAAATATATTGTCTTAAATAAGCACTTTGGTTAGTCCATAAGAGGATAACAAATCATACTGTTTGAATTGCTTCTGATCCCTTAAACAGAAGAAAAGCTTTGTAGTTAATTTGCTGAGTTAGAACTCAGAGGATCTGTTCAGTGTGTTCTGCTGCAGAATTCCTAGGCGACCTGAGCAAATTCTTTAAGCTCTGTTCCCATCTAAAAAAGCACAGTGATAAGACTCTTTTTATTTAAGTTTTCACTTGTAAGGTTTGGCAGCAGGGATTGCCTCACCCTACAGGGATACAAGGTATTCGGCAGGAGGGAATCTCATTTCAGTTGAGCATTACAGTCTTCTTTTGCTGTTACACAGCTGATAATGGTACCTGTGAAATACAAATGTCCTATTATTTAGGATTAAAGGAAGGCTTTTCACATTGCCAGGGGATTTCTTACACAGGCCAGAAAACCTGTATTGTTACAGAACTGGCTAGAGGCAAAGACTGAGAATCTGGAACTGCCCAACAGGGAAAAGGGGAGAATGATTCTTGTATTGAAACAAATCCCATCAGTGCTCATCTTGTCTGTGGGAGAAGGGAACTGCTGTGCACACCAGAGCAGGTGGGTTGCTGAATTCGGTGCACAAAGAGTGAAGTTACTGCTGGGACACAAGCTGGCTTCCTTTCATGTTTTAGGTGGTAAATGCAGATGTAATTTGAGAGTGGCTGCGTGGCTTTTGATTGAATACAAAGGGGCAGACGGTTCCACTTAGTTCTGAAATGAGATGCAATCATATCTGTGAATTGCACAGTGGCAAATCACAGTAATCTGCTTTACATGCATTGAGCTGCCATGCTACCAAACTGCAGAGTTCTGCAGCAGCAGCAAACCCTCCTTCCTGACCTGGGCTGTGTCTGCCTAAGGCGTGCCATGCTGAAGGGATAAGATATAAAAAGAAGTGCTTTCTGCCACAACAAAGAGCAAACTTAACAGAAGCCAAGCCTCACTAATTCAGGGCTAGCATTGTTTTATTCAGGTTGCATGACTGCATATTCTGTATAGTTGTTATTATTGTTGTTGTTGTTGTTCTAAAAATAACATGGCATTTCCCACGTTGGCTACTTGAACATTAGTGGAGTACACTTTGAGAATACATTGCATTTCTCCTATATTAGCTACCACTTCTGCTGGAACAAATGGTTACTGAATCTTATCTGATCAGCAGTAGGAATAGGAGCAGAAAATAACCCTACCATTACCTTTTAGTCCGTTTCTCTTCTCAGAGCATTTACTCTTACTTAAATCGTCAAAATAGCAAATTGAGGTCCTGTAAGCAGAATGTAACTAATATGAAAGCCAACTGAATGGCTGATGAAGATCACAATCCAGAGATTCATAAATACCTGACCTTCTCATCACTTTCTCCAGCTCTCTTTTAAAATGGTAGAATTATATGTAAGTATAGAGCACTGAAAGGAAGAGAACAGACCAGCCACCTGATTTGAAAACCTTGAACTCTTTAAATATGGAAATTCAGTAGCTAGCAGATAGAAAATGAGTCATAGAAATCTAGAAGAAATCTGTTCTTTTCTGATTCTTTTAACTCCAATATGTAAGATTATAGATCCTTAGAAGAAAAATATTGGTAGAAGTTTATCTTTTCTCCAGATTGAAGATTGTTTAGAGAATTTTTCAGAATTGGAATAGAATTTAAAATTATTCTACTTGATTTAGTTTGTTGAAACATCAGGAATTTTATTCTCTGGATTTTTGACCAACTGTAGCATAGAAAAATAGCTTCTGTGCAGAAGGATTCTCATTTCAAAAATAGCCATGTATAGTAGTATGTATGCAAACCTAAATTTTCTTAATAAAGTAACAGATGTAATTTTTTTGAATTTTTGAACAGAAGACTGCATTGTGAAGTAACTACAGAAAATTTTGCATTTGGCTGGTTAGTGGCTAGTTAAGACAAAGAGACACCTGAATTAATGACATAGAAAACGTTTCCTGTGGCAAACAGTGCAGAAGATTTGTTTGCCTATGAGTAGTAGCCCTTTCTGGATCTGTGTGCCTAAACAAAGGGCTAACATTTTTAGAAATACACATGTATTCACTGATAATGCTGGTAACTAGCACTAGAACTAGCACTTGATATCCTGCCTTCAAAAACCCCCATGTCTACTATTTCAGGAGAAGGAGGCATTGTTGTCAAGTCTGGAGGCTTTATATTTGTAGTCTTTAGTCCTTATACACGATCACACTTCCAATCCACTGTGTTAGAGGGGAGCATATTACTACTTTGTTTATATTAAAAAATATGCAAGTTAGCTAACAGCAAAATTATTTAGAAGCTCCAGGATATTAGGTTAAAATAGGAAGCAATTGAAAATCTGCAAATGAGCATGAGAAAAAGTGTGATGCATTGAAGAGCATATTCATATGGTAGTTCTGTGTTGTAGTTCTACATTCATGGCAATTGCCTTGGCCTGTTTGACTGTTCAAGTAGAGAAGTGTTCAAGACCCCATTCCAGCCTAGTCAGAAAGGCTGTTGGCTGCTAATAACTGGTGCTGATGGGAAGAGGTTAAAAAGGGAGTGACCAGGAACAGAGTACTGTGGGATTTGCTCTGGTACATCAATATCTCTTTCCTGAGAGAGGAGGAGAGAATGAGTTGGAGAATAGAGAGAGCATGTGACTGTGGGTTTGAAAGGATGACTGCAGGACTGGCTTCTTAGCCCAAGACTAAAAAACATGTATAAGATGCTGAATCTAAGCTTGTGGACTTTGGCAATTAGTCCACACACCTACAGTGTCAAAATAAAATCAGACCGTTACTACCAAACTGACCTGATGGGAACAACCTCCCTGGGAGCCACAGATGGCATTTCATGGAGGCCACAGACTGTGTTTGGGCTGAGGCTTGCCTGCTTCAAACATTAACGTGCAGATTCTGTTTGCTCCAGTGCTTATAAGGGAAGATGTAAGGAATAAGAAGCAAATGAGGAAGATTTATTCTTGACTGAGCCAAAGATGTTAAATGAAGGACTTCCAGAAGGATTTGTGTGGGACCTAACAGAAGTACACTTCCCTAGAAGGGATTCTGAAGACTCTCTCTGATGGCAGGGAAGCCTTTGGCACTGGGATGCTCACTAAGGATCAGACAACCACACTGTAATTCTTTGGTCAAGTGTTTTCTTATTGTTTCTAAATTACTGACTGGGATGACTAACAGGCAGCAGCTTCACTACTGTTACTTCCTTTGTTTTCCTTTCTTCCTTTCTTGAATGCTGACATGCATTTTTAGTGTGTGCAGCTTAAAGCACTGTTGAGATGTCGTGGAGCTCTGATCTTGAAAGTAAAAGCCAGGGGTGCCAAGCCAGCTGTGTTGGATGAGCTTTTGACACACTCATTGCTCAGGGCAGAGGAAGGGGCTGTGGCAATGTGCTATGTAACTCTCTGAAGGTGCAGTGTTGGCTGCTGGTAGGACAGTGGAGGGAAAGTAGATGGCCTTTACTACAGCCGATAAGAGTGTAGCTTTATGGCTCTTGCAGTGCACTACTGCAACAGGGCAAACTTGTACCCAGTTGTGTAAGGCCACTGCAAGGCATGTTCCATATTGGCGTGGAGCATTTGGTGCTATAGGTGCTGGAGTAGCACCCTGGTGTAGAGATGCTGTCAGCTGGGAGGCGTGCAAGCTTCCACCACTGAGTATTTTTCTGTAATGAGGCAAGCAACTATTTTATCTGTTAAACTGCACAATGCAAGTGCCTCTTGCCAAAAGCCTGTCTTCTCAGTTTAAAGATGTGTTAATTGAGTAATGGACAATATCTGTCATGAGGGAACTATATGTCTCAGGGATGTCTGCCACTGAATCATGACAAGTTCTGCAAAGTAATATTTTTTTTAAGTAGCACATCCCTGCTATGCTGTGTGGGTTCTGTTGTGGCTATTGTTCCAGACAGGACTGGCCATAACCCCTGGAATAGATCAGCAGTGTGAGCTTTGTTTTGTTATTGTGGTAACCCTTGTAACCTAAGAAGTCAATAGCTGACTTTTTTAGTTTAATTTATCTTATAATACAGAAATGGCAATGTGCTTCTGGTAAAGAAACCCAATTCTGTTTATTTTTTTCCAGTCCGTAAAGAAACATTGTGCTCACCAAATCTTACTTCTGCAATAATTTTGAGACTACAGTCTTGAGATTGTGCCCCTCAAAAATCCTATGAAGGGTTGCTCTGTCTAAATATTCACATGATCTCAAAGTTATTATTGTATGTTTTTAGTGCCTGTCTCCATCTAGGATATCAATTCACCAATCTTCGAGAACTTTTGGAAATTATATTGCAAAAGACTCTCTTGAAACATCTTAAGCAAATTTGCCTCTCTGATGATAGATAGTAGAACTTACCAAAATCAGTGTCTTTTCTGATACATCATGTCAGATACTTGAAATCACTAGTCAGTTTTGAAAGGCAGAGACCCTCACTGAGTGCTTTTCCATGGTGTATCATGTTGAAATGTTACTTGTTTTCTAAAGTTCACAGTAATTTAAGACATCTAGAATTATATCAGCTATAGTTCATAAAAATGTATTTTTAAAAGTTAAATTTAAATTAAAATCAGACTACTCTTGCTTCTGGATACATTTTAAAAGTATTATACCAAATATACCAACGTATGAGTAAATGACTCAGTTGATTTTGATGTTAACTTCCTATTTGCAGTCTGGAAACACTAAGGTGTGTTTAATATGCCCATTAAAAAACACTTTGATTGGCTCCAGTAGCAAACTTCTAACAAGCTAGTAGGTTTCTAAAACAAATGGGCACACAGGCAGAGTTCTGAGGACCTGTGAGGAGACAGAAAGCAAAATGCCAGAGTTGGGTAAGCTTTGCCTACAGCAGGAAGATCTTGCTCAAACTTCACAGACATTGTCACAGTTTCATGCAGGAGAAAATGTGTGGGGCAAAGTCCCCATTACTGACAGTGCCTCAGTAATTTCCGCACTTTAAGTAAAGTTTGGTGACAATAAAGTTAAAATAGAAATAAAAATAGAAAGTTAAAATCACGTTGCTGGAGACAATGAGGGCAAACGCCTCCAGTTAAAATTCAGACTTGCTTGCAGATGGCTGATCCTAGAACTTTTTTGTTCTAGAACAGCCAAAACTTTTTTGTTCTAGTAAAAAACTAGAACAAACTTTTTTTTCTAGTAAACCCAAACCTTTGGGTTTACTTCTTAAGACACACTTACTGGGGAAAAAGGAAAAATGGTACATTAAGAACAATGAAGTAGAGAATGGAAGAAGGAAAGCATAGTGAGAAGTTGACACTATGGAGATAAATGGGCAGAGAAGTGCCAGAACAGGAAAACTGGAGTGGGAAAAGAAGCCAGTATGAAAGATTGTCCCTAATGGATATTGTTCTACTGGATATAAGGTACTCTCATTTCTGCTTTCATGGTGTGTCTAACAGAGGAAAGTTTTGATGTAGGTATTTAAGTATGATTTTAAGGAGAAAAAACCCCCTGCAGTGCATGACTTTTCAAATACAGAAGGAGAAAATCACACTGTCATATAATTGGATCCGCTCTGCAAAATGAGTAATAAGAATTTCCTAAAATCACAGACTTTGAGAGGTTCACCTATGCCTAATATTAAAGCTCTGGTTTGTCCAAAGCTGAGTATTGTTTCTGGTTGCTTGTGTCCTGGCTGACAAACTGAGCTTACAGAGAGAGAGCTTTACTGGATGACAATATACAACCCATCCTAACACTGCATGTTTTATATCCTCTATTTTTGAGACATACTATTTTTCTTAAGAAAGAGTTGGCTAAAGGCCTTGAATATTCAGTTAAAATAATTAATTTGAAATATGTCTAGAATGTACTGATTATTTCTATCCTGTTCATAGCTGGACCACTCAGTTAAATGAATGCAGATTTGAAAGCGTGTAACCTCTCCCATTTGGTATATCTGAAAAATGTACATACTAGTAGCAATAGCCACAGCCTGTGTATTCACATGCCTCTTATAAAGCAACAGAGATTATGAAATAGCATCAGAGAAGTATTAAGAAACATTTTGAGGAGGTTCCCTCATTTTTGATACTCATCCTGAAGGCCTTCATGGTAGGTGTAGCTGTTTTATCTAAAATGCTTTTGCTTAAACTGAACCAATCATTTAACTCATGAAGGAAAGAAACAGCTGTTTTTCAAACAACTCTGTAGCAATTTCTGTAGAGAGAAGAACTGTACTACCTTAGAAAAAATTACTATTACTGTTTATTACTTTCTTTAATCCTAATTAAGCTCTTCTCTTGAAAATAATTGATGTTTTTAATCATTACTATCACTAAGGCCCCACAAATGTTTCTATTGCCCAAGAAAAGTTTTAGTGGTGCCATGTATATATTGAGATCTGATGTCACAGCAAAAGCTTCTAGTCTTTTAAAGGGAATTTCCCTGAAAGACCTATTTGGTTTCTTGCTTTGTATCACACCCTTTAATGAATGACTAAGAAAATTAATGAGAGTGGGGGATTTTCCCTCACACACTAGAGTGGCCTAGCTGATGACACTGTGAAATCTGACTTCAGAAGAAGGATTTTTATTTTCTATTTTATTCTGGTACAAGTTGTTCATGTGTATTTTGGATTCAGATAGATACTTGAATTACTTGGGCGTAACAGAGACTGAGGAGGACTTGCCTCCTGAATAGTCAGAGGAACCCAAACTGAGAGGGACCCTTAGTAATAATTGGTATCAAGTTCTAGAAATTCAGTTATATTTGGACTTGGAGAGAAGCATCAAAGGTGCGGAGATGGCTGGTGCTATTGCCTGCATCATTCTTTCCAGCTGTGCATCTGCACAAACCTGGCTGCTGGTGGAAGTGGAAAAGTGGGAAGTGACAGAGAATGGAAGATGAAATGCACAAACCTTTGTGTTGTGTACATGAGAGGAAAGGGAAAGAAAGTGTGAAGTAGCTCATAAGATTGCTGTATACTTAATGCAGGTGTAATATATTTGGGAAAGAAATTAAATGATTTCTAATACTAAAATTAAAGAAAACAGATTAGTTTGATGCTGACAGTATGGAAAAAGTGATAGCACCATTCTGGAAGGGATGTCTAGTGCCAGGACAGGGGGCAAAGTGTAAATGTCAAAAGATTAGTTCTTTCCTTCTCATCTGCTGCCTCAAGTTCTTGTTTAGATCTGGGCAATTAGACAATAGTAGTGGGAGTTTGGCTTCTGAATGTGTTTTTTATATTTTATTACACACAAACATTTGTTCAACTGATAACTATCCCAGGCCCATTCACATTTTTTGGACCCAAACTGACCTATTTCCAAACAGCCTTTGATAAACTTTATTTAGACTGCCAATTCGGAAGTGAACTCAAAACCATGCAAGGTTTCTAAAAGATGTGACGTGTTTTGCATGCTGTGGTGAGAATTTTCACTGAGAGAAAAGAACTGAATCCAGAAACAATTGTCGGACTCCCCTCACGCTCTCTTCCGAACAGAGTTGTAAGTGATTTTGCTTTCTTTGTGGTTCATCTGTGTGCTGGCCAGTTTTGCTAAATCTGCTCTCCAGTTTGCTCTTACACCATTTCAGAGGTCAGCAGGGAAGGACTCAAAGCACAGTTTCCAGAGAAGCTCAAAGGTATTCACCAACCATTTAACTTTTTCGAAGAATCCAAGCCATCAGATCTCATGGCATTGAACATAATATCTCAAGTGAAAGGTTAGATTGTGTGACAGTGGTTGGGAATGCAGTCTGTGATGAAAAAGAAAATAGGGAAATAGTTTTCTACCAAGTCAGGAAGATGAATTAGCTCACCAAGGAGTCCAACAAGGTGTCCTTGGCCGAGAAGGAGAAAAGGCTGTGTGGTCAAGAGCAGTGGCAGAAAGGAGTCAGGTGGGTGTAGGACAAGCAGTATATTTTCTTCTCGGTGATACAGAGCAGCTAGATTGGCTCAGCTTTAATGTAGTCCTTTACCCTGGTAAAACGTAAGGGAAAAATGGGTGATAGAAATCAATCCTAAAGGAAAAATAATGACTGGAAGCATTAAGATGCTGAGGAAGAAGGGTTTCCTATGTGCCCATGGAAGATACTTGCTGGTTCAGAATGTGTAAGGTCCCTAAAACTAGAAACCAGGGAATGGAAACTGGATCCACAGCTAATTCTCTCTTGATGGTCTTTGTTATTGACATCTTGATTATAGATATGAAAAACTATGTAGTTACAGATACAAATCTGGCACATGGAAGAAGCAGTTTTAACTCCCTCTTTCCTTACGTATTTCCAGTGCTGCCTTGAGGACTTCTCAGTCCTTTGCTCTTTGCTTCTTCTCTTGACAAATGGTCATTAGGAACCATAAAAATTCCCAATTTGTGGAGTGTTCTCAAAATAAATTCATAAAAAGTGGAAGGTACTCAGACCCTGTGCTAACAGTGACCATACCGAGACATTAGATAGATGGCATTATGCATTAATTTCTGCTCAACAATGACTAAGAGGATTTATTTCTCCAACCCTTTTAGCTTTTTACTTAAGTATTGTATTGTCTCAAAAATATGCATTTCTTTCCATCAAGATTTTCTACGCTAAATGATTCATGGAGGAGGGGAAGAAAACCCCATATTTTAATATGATTATAGATAATTCAATTTCCATGCTGGTGATTAGCAATTAATTAGTAGCTGAAAACATTAATCCAGTCTGTGAACCACAAAGCTACAGTCTATTCCAATGGCTCCAAGATAGAGCAAACCTTTGGAGCCAGTTTAGTAATATAAGTAGAGCATAAATCTGACCAAAGTGATCTAATGAAAAAGTTCAAGCACAACCCAATGGTCTCTAGAAAGTTAGAATTCCAGAATAATTGAATTCAGAGTAATTTCATCCATTTGTGTGGGCTTCTGTGAAGTGGGAGATGGACAAGAGTTTTATTTCATTCTGGCTCATCTAAAGAAATCTTAGACTTTTCCTTACTGATCAGATTACACTTAGTTTTCTGTATAACATTTTATAAGAGTTTGTTGGGACTGTCTGCTATTGTTCCTCACGTAATCTTATGGAAATTCTGGGTAGCAGTAAGCACAATGGTTTTACCACCACGATTGGTACACATTTTCTACACATGATAAATGCAAGTGATTTGCTAAATGCCTGCCAATTACATACTGTAACTTTCCCTTTTTACGCAATTATTCATACGCTGGAGACTCCAATCAGTGCTAGTTCATGATTCTGCCTTTATAACAATTAAACCAGTTGTGGTATTGAAATGAGTTCTTGTATCTTCTACTGGCAGCTACAATTTTGGTTAAAAGGACGGTGAATATAATCTACAACAGTTCCAAAAGGGGGAAGTACTGCAAGCAAATTCCAGCGCAGTTCTTTATCTGGTTATTTGTGAAGTTCCCAGCAACTTCCATCTGTCTACCCTGGCTTCCATGTAATAAGATAATAGTGCAATAATGGCTGATGAACGGGGAGGGAGCAGAGGAAGCAGCAGAGTTGTGCTAAGAATGGAACAATGTGCCCATACAATGATAAACTGATCCCATTCCATTAAATCACAAAGCTGTCTCCACTCTTCTCCCCATCCCACATGAGCAGCTGAAGAAAAAATCATGGAATTGCTATCGCTCACTGCAGCTGTCAGGAAATGATACTAATTAGTTTAATTTGCAATAACACAAGCACTTAACTCTCCAAATAATCTAAGTTAGTAAGTCAGTTTTTATATTATGACAATGACATGTTTAAGAGCCTCTGGAGCAGTGATTTCTTTAACCTCTGACTCAAATGTCTTTCAAAGGAACACAGCAAAACTCTTTGTCCCATGTTACCTGCTTGTGAGGGCAATTACTTGATATGAAATTGTGGCAGCGTTGCTTAAGGAGGAGAAAACCTGACAGCTGTCAGAAGCTGGTATTTTGCAAGGCAATGTAAAAAACCATTATTCAAAACAAAAATACCTGTCCTGTGGAATTAATTGCCATAAGATGATACCAAAAAAGAAAGATGGTCAAACTGACTTGTTTTCCTCATTTCATCTCTTTGTGATGTTCCTGAATTTTTATTTGCTTAATTTTCTGGCATTCACACATTTTTCTGGTCTTGTGTGTGAGTTTCTAATGCTTCAGTTGATGAACTGTTTGGAAATACTACTCAATAGCAAATGGAAAAAAATATTACTATATTGGCTTGAAAATAATGAGATTTTTAAAAAAAACCACCTATAAATAAGTTGGTTTTGCCTGCTCTCTCTGTTTAGACCTCTCATATTTTACTCTGGACAGTCATAGAAGGTTGTTGAACATTGCGAAATTCCCTGATATAATTAGCAGCAATTTAATGTAATGTCAACATGCTAGCTTTAAAGTTGCAGAGTAATCAAACCTTGGAAATGAATGGGGCATTTTATGCCTCTCCAAGCTCATGTTTCAGGCTCTATGCAAACTCAAATACTACATTAATTAAGGTATTGCTTGTGTTTTTGGTCATTATTTTGTATTTGCTTAGTATGTTGATAATAATGATGGTGTGGAGAAAGAGGAGGAATGGGCACACACTGTCATGGCTGATCTTCAGTTCTCAATAAAGACTTACATTTTGAGGCAGAATTTTTTACAAAGAGTAAAATTCCATGTCAAGTTCCTCAGTGACAGAATTGTGGAAACCGGTGTCTCCTGAAAACAGATGTGGTAAGCTGGCTTGGAAGCCTTGACTGAATTGTCTTTTGAAGACTTCAGTTGGACTTTGGATTTTAAGATCTTTGTGTAATCAGTACAGTTTCACTTCACAGAATCAAGCACCTAAGAATCTCTTCTGCTTCCTGGGTTTTATTTCAAGACATCACTTAGAGACATGCTCTTCCAGGCCTTTACAATCCAGTTAGGGTCTGAAAATCCTGAATGCCAGGAACAGTGGTACCAGTTTTTAAAGTGTATGAGTACAATAAACAGGGGGTGAAAAAGTCTCTGTAATCAGGAAAAAAAACCCCTAAGAAAACAGAAGGTTATTTACTTAAAGAAAAAAAATCCTAGAACTCCTAGTTTCTTCAAACCTCATAATTGAGTTTATCAACTGTCAATAACCAAACGCATGTTTCTCTTTTCCCAAGAGCTGATTAAAGCTGTGGTCTCCTCCTGTAATTCATGGCATTCCATTGTGTTTGTTTCTCCTGGAATTTTCAGGCTGAATTACTGTAACTAATATACCACTAACTCTGTACTGCAAGAGCCCTGACCTTTTGAATCTCTCCTTCTTAGCAGAAAATTGGCACAGAACATTTCAACACAATAAATGCTTTTAACATTTTACTTTATCTTGATCCAGAAACACATGTACACCATCTTATTAAGTTATTTTGCCACCAGTGTCAGGTTGGGTTAGAGAGTTCAGAAAATGAGGAGATAGAAAAAGATGAACTATTCCATTTGCAGTGGATTAGCAATAACCAAGAAAAGACCAAAAACACAGTCCTTTTGGCCTCACTTTGAAACAGGAGCATACCTGTGTACAAATGACCATCACCTCGGGATACTTATGTGCTGGTTGAATCAGTTTAGGAAGTCCATGTTGCTGTTGAGGCTGCTTTCTTTTTTTTCCTTATGGTGTGAGGCAAATGTTAGTATTTTTCAGACTGTGGTTCTGTGCTTTTGCTGACACATCCTACACTGAGATGAAAGCAGTAAGCTTTTGATAAGGGTGGCAAAAAACATTAAGTGAAATTCCCCTTGGCCAGGGACTTTTCTGCTTTCTGGGTGGCTTTTTTTCAGGCAGAATGACACATATTTTCTTGTGAGTTTTGGATAGACTGCAAGCATGGTGTGTGGAGGAACAGCTCAATGACTTGAATCTCTGTATGGAAAAGCAGTACCCAGATGATACTGGCTCTCTGTTGCAGAATGGAACTGCAAGATCCCTTTAAAGAGTAAAACCTTGCTCAGCATATGACATGGAAACGTCAAACTAAAGGTGAGCTGCCACTGGAGGACCTCACAGTACCAAACCAAGAATAACAATATGCTACATTTTTCCTAAAGAAGTAGTTTCTGACACCTTCCTCTTTAAGCTGGAGCTCGTAATTTCATGTAGTAATATGGATAGGACAAGTCACTAGTTTTCCCCCACAACTTTTCTTATCCATTGTTGCTGATCCTCCTCCTCAATATACCCATTTTTCAGTGCTGACTTCAATGTTATAAAATATTTAGCTTTTTGATGCTAGATCAAATAAAAAAATAAACCACAGCTACTTTACAGCTAGACTAGACAAATTCTTGTACAGATGGATGTTATGAAAGTAAACAGATAAATCGCTTAACAAAATTAAAAATATTAAGATTGTTGATCAGCAACAAAAATTCACTATTTAAATACAGGATTTTCAAAATTATACATTAAGCAGAATTTAGTATTTAAGGAAAAGCTTTTTGTAGCCTTCGTTTATACATTTAGTTAGAACTAAAGTGAAAAGCAGATTTTTTAATGAGTCTGCTCTCTGAGAAGAGCAATATAGCTGAATTGAAATACATTCTTCTGCTTTTTATTTTTTTAATAGGTTATTATGTTCTAAAACCACAATGAAAAATATCTTATTCTAAAGTATATAATTACCCTCTGTCACTCTCAAATCTCCTCTGGTTTCTGAGCTCATTTAATAATAGTGAACAGATGAGCAAAAGTTACAAATGAAGGTACTATCAATTTGATACTCAGCACATAAATACCTATAATGATAGTGTGCTTGTCGTTATCCATTGTTTCCAGTCCCGCCCATTTTCTATTTCTACGGGGAGTTCCATCGTCTTATGCGGACAGTAAGAGGCAAACACAGATTTCAGACCAGGCAAAAAGGGCCCCAAGAATCAGAGATTGTGTATAATGGTCTCTCTGTTCCCTGAGGTTTTAGATTGCTGAATCAAGAATTTTTACCTTGAAGGTAAAAGATTCACATCTGCAATGACCGAGTCTGGCAAATCCAGATTGATTTGCCTGCTAACAAGAAGCTTGTTGAAAGAGTGAATTTGGGCAAAAGGTACAGGCTTACCTCTAGTTTGTCAGAAGCACAAGCCCATTTTGTATGTCACATTCCACTTAACCAATTTCATATCTAAATAGACATACCACAACAAAGAAATGTTGGTAGAAGTGCAGTGGAAATCTCTGACAAGATGTCTGTGGGGAGATTCATGGGCAGCGTTATGTTTTATGGGAAGGAGGGAGTGAAAGGATATAAGTTCAAGGGTATAAAACAAAGAATCCCTCATTATCTCCCTTACAGATATTTTGACTTATGACTATTGCCTTGCTCTTGCCACCTCTCAAAGCCTCCTGGCAGCCACCATGCAGTTATAGCAAGTATTTAATAGTAAATATTAGAATAGTGATTGGGCTCTAGTGAGTTGTTCCTCTGATAGCTGTGGGCATGTTTGGTTTGTTGTGTACATACCACCACAAATTACAAAGCTGCATTGGTAATATGGAGTTTTTTAATATGCTCAGTGTTTAAATGAAAAAAAAATTGCCACTGTTCTGTGTAACATTTGAAACATCACTATTTACAGCATAGGCTTCTCCAAATGAGTTGCATTGATGTTGCCCTGAGAAAGCACAGTACAGATGGGGCAAGGCTAGGCTGTGACATTTTTTATGAGCAGTGGGAAAATCCCCTCAGGGCAATCATTTGCTTTGCTACACGCAGACATTCCAGGGCAGAGTCAACAGCAGTCTCTAAACTACCTTCCTCCAGAATGCATCCTTGTTATTGAGATGTAAAATGTAGGGCTTCATCAGTGCTATATAGGCAGTGCACCCATAAAAATACGTATCCATTATTTGTTTGTTTCTGTAGGGAGATACCCTTTGTATCTGAGTTCTGAAAGGAAATCCAGATTGTCTGGGTTGTTTGCCCTATTGTGTTTTCCAGAACTGAAGGTATTTTTCACTTGCTTTTAGTAATAGCCCCTTAAAATATTTGCTAAGCTGACCAAACTCCTGGCAGTTAGAAAAGAACATTCTTGCATTCTGATTGAACCTGATCTTTCAATTGAAACCTGCCCCTGTTCTCTCTGTGTCATTTCTTTGGGTATAAAAACTTCAAGCTTGAGAACTCTATTGTAGGATTAAAGAAGGGCGTCTCAAAGAATCAGCCTGTAAATAAATCCTTGCATTTTGGTAAGAGAGGGACAAGGGCGAGCCCTGCCCAGCAGCAGTCCTGCTCCCAGCCCTTGCTTCTGCTCCTTTACTGTGAGGGTTCCTGTGTGTGGGAATGCACACATGTGCATGTGTGTGCATGTGCCTCCACAGGAAAGTGAAGCTATTATGTTCTTCATTCCCTATATTCTACCAATTTTATTTTAATTTCATGAGGTGCACAAGACTGACTTGGATGATAAACTATGAGCTATATTCACAAAAGAGAAGGAGGAATAGCAGCCTTTAATTCTGTTTTTCTGTCCTTTGTATCTTCTTTCACTTTGTATCTTCATTCATTTTGTTCAGATCAAGTATTTTTTGTGTAAGCATTCTCTTCTTTTTTCTGTCTTAGTTTTATAAGAGAACAAGCTCTTTGGCCGCTTATGTGAGTTGAAGTGAAGGTTAAAAGAATGAATATTCTGTTCGCCTAATTCGATGAAGTCTCTTTTCCATATTTGTTGGGATTATCATCCATGTCTGATTAGCCTGCTAGGACTAGATCCAAACTCACACCCTCATCATGCAATCCAAAAGCAGCCCAGGTGGTAAATTCCTGGTCCCAAGGTCCAAAAGCCACAGACTGTGAGTGCTTGCTGCTATGCAAATACTCCTCCTTGATCCTTTGTTTCCCCCCACCCCCTTTCATTGCAAGTTTTGACCAGGTGCAAAATGCTGTCAGAAGCTCTATCAGAAGAATTTCTCATTTGGCATCTGTCCCTGCTGGTTAGTACAGCAGGAGCAGTGTCTCAGCTCTCAGTGTGAAAAAGGTAGTAGCACTGCATGATTCTTTGTGCATTGAGCCATTCCTGCTGCGAACAACATGTACTGCAGTGCTTCAATTCAGATGTAATGTATGGGACAGCACTCTGAGACTAGATGAAATAAAGGAATGGGTTATGCTTTTTATTGATTGAAAAATGTCCAATCAATATAAACCTGAGGCCAGATACGTGTTGCTGCTGAGCCCAGTGATTAGTATCACAACTGTGAATGCCACAATCAAATTCTCGCTGATTTTATATAGTACTTAAAAATAACCTGCAAAACCACAAGGTGATATTAGCTTCCTATAGATCTTTTTTCTTATTAGTTTTTAGGTTTAATTATATTCCTACTTGTTCTATACCTCTCCCAGGCCTGCCTCCCCCATCTCACCAACACATGTGTACAAATGATGTACACAGTATATTGAAAGGGCCCAGAGGTGCTTTGCAAGTTGTGAACTTGATTCTCTCTTTTAAGCTATTACCCTTTCACTTGTGAAGGAGTGTGACGAGTCAGCTAAGCCAGTGTCTGGCTGTGTCACATAACTGCACCAGTTCAAGGCATTTGAAAGCAAGAGAAGGTTTGGTGCTTCAGATCTTGATTTCCTTTTCTCTAAAGAAAGAGTCTTCTTCATCCCCATCATAGAAATGGACCTAGAGAGACTGCTAGAGTTAGTGGCCTTTATATGTATGCACACATGGGAGAACAGATGCCAGGTAAAAAAAAAAAGAACCAACTGTGAAAAAGGATGGGAAAAGTCATCTGTTTCAATGACCTTCTAATTCTGCTGTACTGGTTCTCCAGAGGACATTGCTGTCAGTGGCATTTACATCTCTGAACTGAAGTAGGTGTGTCGCCATGAGATGAGGACATTCATCTCCTCCTTGAAATTGTTAGTTGACTCAGTTCCCCCAGTTCCTGTTTGTGACAGGAATGTTGGTTTCCCAGAGCATTGGTAAGATCTAGTTTTTGTTTTCTGCAAAATGTAAGTGCATGAGAGACTACTGTCAGGTTTAATCATGGTCTTTCAAACATAGCAAGAGGCAGCATTACAATTAACAATTGACCAGCACTTCTAGGACGAATGCAAATCAGTCCAACTGAGGGTGGGGAGAGCAGGACAAGACTGTCCTGACTGCATTGCATAACACAGAGGCATGTCCCAGGCTGGCCAGTTCTCAGCAGGGGCAAAAGCCTCATCTCCCCCTTGGTAAAACTGTTGTCAGGTGCTAGCCAAGGCAAGGTATAAATTGATTTTCTATCTTTCAGAATGGAAGAACAGAAGGTAGAATTACGTTTTACTGGCAGTTTCATCGGTGAATGAAATCTGTTTCTACTGACATATTTGATTCTTCTTTTAATTATCCCACAGTTCTTATGTTATGTAACCCTGTCTCCTGTGCCACAACAGATCCTTAATACTCTCTTTTGGATAATTCTTTCATATATCTTGTTTTTCTATATAAGGAAACCAATAAACACATCTATTTGGGCGGAAAATCCAAATTCATTGTACAAGTCCAGGTAAAGTTTCCTTAGTAACAATGACTAGATTTCGCCAACTGAAACTTGTGTGTGTCCAGTACATCTGAAAAGAGCAGTTCTTGCTACTTAAAGTTAATACTTTGACATCCCATCTTACTCAGGGGGGAAAAAAAAGAGTTTAAGCTTTATTTGAAAAAGCTCTTCAAATATAGTTTATCAACCAGGAAAGCACTCAGCTATCATTTGAGATTATAAGGTTTGTGCAAGTTTGCATATCAATAAATAATAATACATCTGCCGTTTCAGGTCTTGTTCCTGGGAGCTGGAGTGGAAGAGCATATATTGTAACCTCTGCAGTTTTGCTTTTGCCTGAAGCAAGATCCTGGCTCCTGCAAGAAAGGAGTGGAAAATCTTGCATGAGTGTAGTGACACAGGATTTCATCTCAGATTTTCAGTATTACAGTGGGCATCATGCACCGCTGACCAAAGTCTGTCTCAGCCTCCATAGTCTTTACAATTGTTATCTATTGGGATGAAGTTCCAGTGCTCTCATTACCAAAGAAAATCCTTCCATGTGGTTTATTAACGTTGAGGCTGAAAACCAATCATTTGGTGCCTTTCCACTCAAGCAGAACATGCATATGCATGAGTGCTCCACATCTCACCTGATCTAAGAATTGGATGAGCAGGAAAGTACACATTGCTTCCAGAACATCAAAACCTCTGTTTTAACACCAAAATCTCTTCAATTTCTTTCCACAGTTTAAAGCTAGATTAACAATTGTAAGGTCTCTGAGTGCTGAGGCCTTAATGGCCCTGATCAGCTTCACCTGAGGCTTCCCCCTACATGCCCTGCCCATAAAGTCATAGAGGCACAGCATAGGCCCAGGAGTTCTATTTAAGCTCAGCCCTGGCTAGCCCAGGTTGCTTCTTGAAAATAATAGATTTTGTAAATGATGAAACAAACAATCCACGTGGGAAAGAAGCACTTAAGGTCAGATTAAAAGATTCTTGTGGTTAAAGAAATAGAATTAAATTATGGAGAAGGTTAACCTCATATATTCCAAATATATATATATATATATATAAATCAAAGAGTAAATATTTCTGGATTTTCTTTGGGGGGGGGGCTTGGTGCTTTTTTTTCCTTTCTTTTTTGTTTGTTTGCTTATTTGTTTGGAGCTATGGGCCTCACCTTTAAATAATTTAGTTTTTAATTTGTTTACATTTTAACTGAAAAAAATCACAATGTCTAGAAAATACTGTGAAGAAACGATTGTGTCAAGAATGGTATTTGTCTCCAAATACCTCATCTACTGGGGGAATATGGGGAAGAGGCTGGTAGTGCCAAGATCTCTTTACTTTCCCCGTTGTTCCTACCTACAGCAGGAGCTCTATGGAAACTTGATGGCTCCTGACCTGCACTCTGCAGGTCACTGTCAGCTCTTTTGAAGTATTTTTTTAACTGAAGGCTAGATTCACTCTACTTCTTTACAAGTTCAAGAATGCATTGTATGGTACATTCTGAATAATGGTGTCTGTGTGTGTGTTTTAGCTTCTGGTATTCTTCCAATTTCTTCATACTGTTGCTTTTCAGAACAGTACTTTGCAGCATCCTCATCTGCTGCCTCCCTGGTTGTTTTTTAGTCATTTCCTAGGCTGACGGTTCTGAACTTTTTTCATTAGCAACCAAGTGTTTGCTAAAGACCCACTGAGAATGAAAGGAAGATAAGAGTAGAAATACTTTCTTGAAGTAAGTGTATTTCCATTTTTCACATGAAACCATTTTAGCGGATGTTGTTCTTAAAATATACAACTAACATAAACCCAAAGCAGCTACAAGAAATAAATTTCTCACAAAGGATGCCAGTCTACAGAAACATTACAATGAGCTAGAACATGTTTTTTTAATCACAAATACCCCAAACAGCATGCAATTGCCTTATTTTTGTAAAATGCTATAACTAATGCACTGTCAGTAAAAAAAAATCCGAATTCCTAAAAATCATTTTGAATAATTAATTATAGCCACCTGCTTAACTGGATGTCTCAAGACCCTAAGGCAGCGGGATCTGCAAGAGAATAATTCACCAAAAACAATAGCATCCATCTAAAGTCAAGGTGAACATTAGCTGGAAACTTGCAAATCCTGAGGAGTTTATCCAAGACTTTGGCCAGTGGCACAGAAATGAAAACTGATGATGTTTTCAAGGCAGGTACCTCAGTGGTGCGGTGCTGTCTGAATGGCAGCTGAGTGGCTTCATTTATTACCCTACTGAATGTTCCAGGGGAATAAAACTCTGCATGTCTGTCAAAGAGCCACCCTTTGGAATTCTTGGATCCCAGGCTAGGCTCCTATGTTTTTCCAGGCTTTCTGAATTTATTAATGGCTGAACATTATTCACCCTGCCGTAGGTAGTGGTAAACAAGTTGAAGTTTCTTCGCTGTCTGTAAAGCGCCTTTTGTTGGTGTTTTGAAGATACTTTGTATCTAGTCAGGGTTGTCTGATTTATTTTTTATTCATCAGTGATAATCTTTGTTTGGTGGTTTTGGAGTTTATGACCTGAGGGAAGGAAGGAACGCAGGAATAAATGTGCCTGCTGGGCAAAGTTTGCTTAAAATCTTTTCTCTTTGATATTGGCTACTGATTTTCCCTGTGCAGAAGGGGCTGCGTTATTTTATTGATACAGTGATACCTGCAGCTCATTAACTGCTTTGGTTTAGTAACAGTAAAAGTAGTTTCTATGAGACAGAAATGACTTAGTGTGAGAAAAGGCGGCCTGATGGAGTAGCCTGAAGAACAACAGAAGGCAGAAAGACTGGTCAAAACTTACTTTATAGTGTTACTTACTCTAAATTCTAGTTGACTTTATCAACAAGTTTGTTTTAATTTGTATAAGGCTGAAAAAAATCCCATATTTCAGAAACAGAATAGATGAAAAGGGAATCATCTGAAGGCTTATTCAATATTTGAATGTTCTCTACAGCAACAACTGTCAGCATAGAAAAGGAAACATGACTGTATTTACTGTGCATAAACCTTCAGTAAATTGGTCCTTATAATGTTTAGCAATGTTTAGCTTAGTTACTTGTGTAATAGTGCAGAAGCTATTCCTGATGCCACTGTAGAAATGGGACTTTTCCCATTGGTACGCCTAAGATTCTGTTTCTGAAGCTTCTTTGCCATGTTGAGTTGATCACTGATTCAGACCAGGTGATGGGCCAAAAGAGGTTTTCAAATGTTTTAAATGTGTGAGAGAAAAGACAATAAGTTTGCAGATCTTTCAAAATGTTCTGAGAGTCTGGATTCTGCCTTGCATTTTGGAAATGTTTTTCCAAATTGGGAAGCAGACTGGTCTGGAAGAATGCACAGAATAGGGAATCAGGAATGACTGGGGAACCTGCCATGACCGGCTGTGTAGCCTTGGGCAATCATTCAGCTCCTTGTCTCTTTTCCTTCTTGCACTAATTGACCCTCAGTGCATGTGGAGGGTAAGAAGCTGGGAAGCAGCAGGGCAGGATCCTTACTGTCTTTCTCAAGTCTGCCTCCATGCAGAACAGAAATGGAACTCTTTGCAGGCACTTGGCTCCTCCTGAGCCACGGAAAGAGCAAGAGCTACCTTGGCAAGTTCAGTGTTAAAACTTTACAACTGCAGCAACCAGATCTTTACAGATCTCTCTGATTGCCAAGTGGGTCAGATTTGTTTCCTTTTACAAATGTAGGAAGTAAGAGGTGACTTGAGAGGTTCTCAGTTGTGCTTTCATGATGTAGCAGGATGAGTCTGGCAGACTGTCAGACTTGTTCTCCTGGGTCATTAAAGTTCTCCTTTGGAGAACCCCACCCAAGAAATCTCTGTAGAAAGAGAACTGGAGCAAAAGTACATCTGTAACCCAAGCCTCTGAGTGCACTAACCTTTAGACCATTTCTTAATAGGGGAGCTAATGACATTTGAGCTCCACCAGACAGTAATAAGTAAGTGCTCATGTGAAAGTTGTCAAATAACACTACTACATCTCAGAGAATAAGTTCTGTTACTTGTTTTGTAGCTTCATCCCTACTAAGCCTTAACCTATATCTGGCAAACTGTTCCCAGGCCACTCTGCCTCTTGTTGTGTGGGGCATATATAACCCTTCATATCACTGCTGAGTCTGGGTCATTCTTGATAACTTAAGGCCAGATTTCAGCTGGTAGGAGCTTGCTATCCTCAGTGACTTGTGCTGTAGAGGGGAAACATAGGTCCAAACTTGGATGTGCAGAGTGCATTTCATCCGCTTTTATAACATTGAAATGTGTCATACGTACTGTTCATAATTAGCAAATCTTGCTTTATGTGCTTTTAAGCATCTAAGAGTTACCTAACACCTCTATTTCCAACTCCCTCCTCTTCCATCAAGCTCTGAAATCTTTCTAATGAACCATAAAATGGAATAGAGAATGAATTGAATGTGGGGAGGACCCTTAGCAAAGTTTCTGCAGCCTTTGCAATCAGGCCCCAAAAAGCCACACTAGTCTGTCTCGTCTCATATGACAGGAGAAATAACAGATCATAAGTCTGAGATAATTTTAGAATTAATCAGTTTATTAAAAATATCTAATTATGTAAGTGGTACCCAGTGTTTAGCTGAATGAGAAGAGCATTGACTAAGGAGTAAAGAACAATGAGGTGTTCTTGTCTGTTTGATAGAAAAAAGTTTTGGAGTTTTACCTGTATTCACAAAACTACTAACATAGGAATGTAGTATGTTTTCACTAAATGTATAACTCTGCTGTACCTGAGAAAGGACAGATGTTGAAATGACATAAAGAATTAAATATTGATAGCACAACACAACAGAATTCAGACTTCATTTGCTTTGGTGCAACTATACAGAGGCACATCACAGCAACACTGAGAGCATTTTTTGTTCATCTTCAACCAGTTTATGTGCATTGCACTGTCCTGTGCATTTTTGTGGCACTATGCAGGAGCCTGGAGTTCCAGAGCCTGCACTGATGTTTGCCTCATGCTACTCCACCTTTCTCATGCAGGACTGATAAAGCACTGTCTGTACTGGTGTGTCAGAAGGGTTCTGTCACTGAGGCTCTCTTGCTTGCAACAGCCTCCATTGACACTGTTCCACTGTCTTGCCCACCAAAACAGGGAAGCCTAATGTGAATTGTCTTTAGGTGTTGCAGTCTACCTGGGCTAATTCCTGAGATATGCCCAACTGCTGCTTCAGACAGTGCTAGTTGGCTTAGGCCAAACCCATGGTAAGAATCAGTCTCAAAGTCTGGTGACACAGGTCATTATGCTCTGGGGCCCAGGAACATTCCTAAAAGTGCAAGATATTTCCTAGTATTAATGGATCCAAAGCGGGTACAGAAATTGTTTTGTTAAATGTCTATTAAAAATATTTAAAGAGTATTAAAAAAAATTTAAATGTGTGAACAAATGTAGTTTTTATTGCAGTGGAGGTGCATAAGTGTAACAAGGACCTCTAAATAGGATGGTATTGAGATTATGCAGAAAGTAAAAACAGTGAGAGCTTTCCTGGCACTCCAAGAACTTGAATGGGTATTGAAGCTTTCACCAGCTGAGTTGGTGATAGGAGTAACTAGATGTGCTGCTTTTTCATGGCTGCGCAGTACTTTGCAGGAGGGGCTTTGTGCTCTTTACCTAAATTAAAGGAAAAATAGAATGGAGAAGGAAGGATACATAATTTGGAAAGGACTCACAGTGCCACCTATTTCTCTTTTTCTCTTTAAATTATGAAACACTCAAAATCTCAACTTTCTGTTGTGATTTGAAGTGGGAATTGGGTTTTGTTGTCCTACAATTTTGTTGAACCAGGAAAACCTTTTCTGCCCAACTCTAAGCAAAGTATTGCAACAAACCTCACTAACAGGTCAAAAGTGATTCTGCAGCCCACCAGAATTCCTAGAGAAGAGACCTGGTGGTACAGAAAAGGTTGACTTTAATTTGCAAGAAAAGAAAAAGTCTGTGTGATTTTAGAAGTGGTGAAAGATAGCTGAGTAAAGGCTCAAAGAGCTGTGACTGCAGTGAGGGAAGTGGGTGGACAGATCCCTGTATACAACAGTGCTATGAGATGTGAAATTGCTAAAATAGCCCCTGCCTAATGTAATCACCTTTCAAAGAATATTTGAGAGGCATTTTGTCAGTGAAATATAAACAAAGACTATGTTTGAAATTCAAAACTTGTCCAAAGTAATTTTTCTTTCAAAGGCTGTTTCCCCCGCTTATGCTCATTCTAGTGCTTTGAAAAGACATCTTTTTAGAGAACAAGCTATTTTTAATTGTTTATGAAAAAACCCAACAACCAAACAAAAACCTTTTACAAAGCAGTAAAGAAAACCAAGTGCATATCTGAGCAACTCTACTTTTCTAGGAGCAACAGTGAGCACAATAGAAACTGCATAAAAGCAGTCATTACCCAGAACTTTTAGGAAATCCTGGCACTATTTCTAGAACAGAGGTCTCATGAGACTATAGAGAGAACAGCATGCATGGTACCACTCACATTTGCCACTTACAAATAGGCTGTATCAGGACAATCACTTCAGATCTTATAATGATTTCTCATTTTAAAACATTCCAGATTGCATTACAAACTAGTGGCATGATCCCTTAGCTGTGCCTGTGTAAGACTCCTGTTGGCTTCAAAGGCATTGTTCAGGCAGTGCTGTGTTCAGGCTGACACAGGGTCATGACCTTCACCCAAAGACAAATTATTCACTGTGGTCACTTCATCTTGTGCTGAACAGGAACTACTGAAAGAAAAGAGAGCAAACTACCTAATATTGTCTTTGTTAGCTGTTGCTTAAGGCAGGAAAATAAAAAAACCAAAACCCCCCAAAAAACCCACAACAAACCAAACAAAAACAAACAAACAAAAAAACAAAAATCCCTCTCTTATGGAGAACCGAATTATGGAGGACATAAGTTAGTAGTATTGAGATAGGATCCTGAATACAGTTAAATTAGGGTATCTCAAGTATCCCCTGATATCATTTATAATCACAAATAATCACCTTTTGCATCTTGAACACTGAAGTTCATGTCTGGTGTCTGACTATGAGTCATGACAGAGTTTTTTTGCCACAGGTAGCCCATTTATATCTGCTTTCCTCCTCAGTTGATTCTTTCTTGTCTAATAAGGCAGTTTGTCTTCCAACTTTTCTTAAGGCTGATCATACTCGGGAGAAATGACAGGACTGCCCTCCTCTACCCTTCTCCCAATTGTTCAGTGCTGGCAGGAACTTACTGATCTCTCTCACCTCTATACTTCAGGTCCTCCTTGTAACTTTTAAACAATGGCTTGTTTCAACCATCATCTACAAGTTTTTAGAGGAAGTTGTGAATGTATCATGACTGTGTACGATTTGATTTACAGGAAACTGAGGGGGTGGAAAAAATCACTGGCACTGTTTGCAGGCATTGGTGGAGATTATCTCAAAAGGAAATGTGTTAATTCGTGGGCACTAACATCATTTTTCTTAGTTGCGATGTGAATCACCAAAGACTTCAAAACAAATATGTTTCTTTGTATATTCTACCATTTTTATGCTTGGAGATTAAAGAATGTAGGAGTTTTATTCCAAGGAGGCCCCTGAGAAGGCACACAGCCTAGATCTCTTCAGATCCTTTATTGTCTTCCTAGGAAATCCTTGGTTGTACAGAACTGGGAGGCAGGGACTGACTTGTGAGCCACCAGTGGTTCCCACTGCCACTTCCAAGAGAAAAGTGACCCCACTGCCACTTGACTGCTTTATCCTGCTATATTTATTCACTCAGATGGCCAGCTGCAACCCAGGCCTAATCTTTAAGAACCTGGGGAAGTGAGTTGTGTATTGTCCTTCAGTCATGAATACATGACAGAGAAATCCAGCCTGGCAGTTGTACAGTTACTTTACGTGCCTGGTTTCCCATGAAGCTTACGCCATATTTTGCTTCGTTATTAGCTGTTGCTTCTAATTTTTGTGAAGGGATCAGGAAGCTTGTTTTAGCCGCAGTGAGCAAATTGTCTTGGCAGAAATGAGGAAAATGTTAAAAATGCCACACAATCTACTGCATTGTGCAGGTTGCTTAAATGACTTAATCGAAAATATATTAATATAAATAGACCTCAGACTTCCTCTCCTCTATCTTTTTCCAGGCTGAACACCTGGTGGTGTTCAGGGCGCAGCCCCGTGGGGTCGGGCTGGCCTGGCCCAGCGCTGCACTCCCCTGTTTGCTTTGTGGGAGTGGACAGGCGCTGGGAATTCGTTGGGATTTTACTGTCGAAGCTTTCGAAAGAGGTGTAAATGTGTGTGCACAGGCTGCCGGGCAGGCCTATAAAAGCAGGACCATACAAGCAAGGTGAAAATTGAGAAAGTGGTTTATTTGGTTCTCGTCCTCCTACCATCCGGCTCTTGGCTTCTCCCGGCAGTAGCTGGGGCGGCAGCCTCTGTGCAGCTGTGGGACTGGTGGGCAGCAAGACGGGCTTCTACCGGCGTTCAGGGACAGCCGGAGGTCTAATTTGGTTCATAGGCTTTGAAGTAGTCTGCAAATAATTGTTTGTGGTCGCCTCAGAGGCAGATGTGCCAGGAGGTGCTGCCAGGGCTCTCAGTTCACAGCCCTGGTGGGTGCTGGGCAGCCTGTGAGCCACAGAGCTCCCCTCCGACGCGGAGCCCTGCTGTGCACCGGGGGCAGTGAGAGTGGAGGCCTGGCGTGCCCCGGTGCCAGCTCTCGGGCTGCTGACAACTGCCTGCCACAGGCATGGGTTGGGGCCCGGCGAGCTCCGGTGTGGGCAGGGAGAGCACAAGTCAGCGAGAAATAGTGGGCCAGGGCGGGTTTTGTAGCAGAGACATCCATGCCTCCATCCTAAAGGTAGGCTGGCAGTGCGGTCTCCCTGGACCTTGCACCCCTTTCTCCAGCTAGCACAGCTGCATGTGCTGCAGATCGGAGGAAAACCCCCATTGGTGAAAACCTTGGATAACCACTTCCACCTGTAGGCGTGCAGATGCTGCCATAACCTGCCAGAGGCACCCTGAGGAGGCCGAGGGTAATTGCCGGAGTTAGCGATGCTGCTCACGCTCTCCCATCCAGTTTACAAGGACCGGCCTCTGCAGGGAGAGCCGACACGCTGTGATAGCGGCGGCAGCGTTTGGGGAGGCCAGGAAGAGTCCACTCCAGGGAGAGCACACCGGAAGAGTGGGAAGGCCCCGTGCCCTGGGCACTTGCTGGGTCGTGCCGCCGGCCTGATGGTGTTGCAGCTCGGTAGTCGTGATCTGAGGAGTTCCAGGGAGAGGCTGCCTTGGTCTCTGGGCTCAGCCCTCTGGAGAAGCACAGGCCGTGCGGGGGTTGCCTATCTGCGGGGGCTGGGATCGAACTCCCTCCTATCGCCCTGCCCTGTGGCAGTGTTGCGAGGGGAAGGGGGCGGGAGGGCCGGCTGGCCTTCGGAACATCCAAGGGAAACGACGGAGGGGACAGGCGGCGTTCAGCGGGCTGAGAAGGGGTCTTCTGCTGTCCGCCCCCGCCCGCATCCTTGGGCCACACCCGACTCTAGTCCTGCCGAAGAGCGAGCGAGGCGGAGGGTCAGCGCCGGCACCGAGGGGACGGGAGTCACCTCCAGCCCTGTGCCCCGTCCTGCTGGCCCGCAGCACCTGCCGCCCTGCCCTCGCCGGCCTCCCGCGGACAGTCGTGTCCCGGCAGTTGGCGCCGAGAGTCGCTGAGACCAAAAGTCTCAAAGCCTGGATGTTGCTGACACTTCCTTCCCGGGGTAGCAGGAGCAGGTCCGTTCTCTCCCCATCCCCTAGAAGTTGGAGCTCGGCTCCACCTGCATGGGGGCTTCCCTGTCAGTGACTGAGGAAGCTCAGTGTCCCCTCCCTTTTCAGTGCGGCAAGCTAGCAGGGTTGTGGGCTACCACCAGCACGGGCACCAGTGACTGCCCGGAGAGATACCGCTGCCTGTCTCGCCGCCGGGCTGGCAAGGAGCCCGTTCGGCTTGGGACTCTCCCTCCCGAGTGCCAGAGCTCCTGGGAGCGGATCAAGCAGGGGTGGAGGCTGGAGCCGCCGGGGTGCGGGGAGCCTTCAGCTCGCCCCTCCGAGGCGTGCGCTCCGCTCGCGGCCCCCCAGTGGGATCGAGGCAGCTCTGTGAGCTGGCCGGCAGGGTGGCCGGGCTCTTGAACAGCCCCTCTCTTACAAGAGGCTTAGAAAAAGTCCAGGGCTGAGAAACTTTGAGAAAGTGGGGCAAATTCCTCCCTATTGTGTAGGGGAGACTGAAGCCGCATGCCACGACCCCCTCCTGAGTGAGCGCACTCACGGGAGCCGCTGCACCTTCGCTGCCGAGGAAGATGCTGCAGCCCGAGAAATCCTGTCGTATCTGGTTCGTAATAGGTTGATACAGAGTCAAGGCGCTGACAAACTGCCTTTGCTCTCGGTAAAGGCGCGCAGAAACGCCGCAGAAACTGAGAGGCTGTTGTTATGTCCGTCTTAGCGAGGCGGGATGTACAGAGTTGTTCCCAGGGACAGAAAAAATACCTGCTAAGAACCAAACGCGCCACAAGTTGTTGCACAAACGAATTGATCCTGTGCTCGCTAGGGCTCTAACACCCTTACTTATGCTAAAGCATGTGACACAATCTTCAAAATGTGGTAGCTCCAAGTTGCCACCTCTTTATTACTTATACGAGCTAATAGGTGAAGTGACTTTTACCTTCTTTACTTGAAGGAGGCACAAAGAAGCAGACAGGTAATTCCATGCTGCTAATTTTTGTGATGTGATGGGTAGGGAAGGGAGAGGTTGACGTAAAAAACCGGGAAGACCGATTATGAAATCGCGGAGTTTTATCTGGTAGTGACCATCTCAGATCTCGTGATTATTTCTTAAACTGCTGCTGCAAATATTTTAGAAAATCTGGCACCTTATCTGCCCGTGTGTGAACCGAAAGGGTGACTTGTTAACAGATAACCCTTTTTTTCTGTGACTGATTTGAATTCTTGCCTAAATGTTTAAATCGAGTGTTTAGCTGTTGCTCCTCAGAGTGCCGAGAGAAGGAAGCGGTAGCTCTCTCTCCCACTCCTGGGCTCTGTGTTGCCGGGGAGGATCGCACTTAGTGCCGAAAGCGGAGCGCGGATTTTTGCCGTCTGCCGCGATGAAGTTGCGGTAGTGGTGCAGTTCTGCTCGTGTGAGGCTTGCCAGGCTTAAGGCTAAAAGTGTCCCGTATACAAAAACGGTCAGAATATTTACAGGTAATTGTGATTGTCAGATACTCCGTTGCGTTGACGAAGAGCAGAGATCTTCGAGCGTTTCGTCTTTCGTGGGGTGGGGAGGCTGCGGGGGCGTGGGGTAGCGGTCCGGGCCCGTTCGGCTGAGAGACGGGAGTGCCTCTGGCTCCCAGCGAAACGCTGGCCGGGAGGAACTAACCGTGTCACACCGCAGGGGCGGTGTGGCTGAAGGGCTCTTCCCGGGGCAGAAGTGCAGCGGTTCACGGAGCAGAGTAAGCGAGAGCTGCCGTCCCCGCTGGGGACAAACTCGCTTGATAGATGATGATTTAGTTGGAGCGATTCCGTGACGGGGAGCAGACGAGCACTGCGTCTGCTCTGGTTTTGTAATGGGATTTCAAACGGCGGATACCTTTCACCCGTCCCTTTACAAACGTGAAATTTGTCACGGCAGCGCGCTGGCTGCGCGCAGGCCGGCGGCCCCTCCGGGGGGAGCGAGGGCGGTCAGGGGAGACGCAAGGGTTGGAGGAAGACGAGGCTTTAGGAGGAGTCGCGCTCGCTGCGTGACAGCGGTGCGTGGGGCCGTGGGCGCCGCTGCTGTGCCTGGGCACGGCGGCCGCGCAGCCACCGGGGCCACGGCGGCGGCGGCTGCGCCCGCACTGCGGGGCTGGGAGGTGGCAGCCCCGCCGGCGACCGGGCACTTGCTACCGGCCCACTCCGCGCCATGCTTGCCGCTTGGGAGCGGGGCGGGGGTGGTACGGAGACAGCGTCGTCGGAGGCTGTGGAAGCAGAGGGGGGCCAGCTCTGCGGAGCCCAGCGGGCAGAGGACGAGCAGGCTCAGGGCAGTGCCCCCAGGTCCCCAGTGCCCTGGCATCTCCCGGGTAGGCATCTGCCTAGTTCGGTCAAGCCACGTCCAGGTTGAAAGACGCCGCCTCCGCAAGGCTACCGGGGCTGCCTCGGGCAGCGGGTCACCTTTTGGCCACTCTTGAAGGTGCTGAGAGCGGGCAGACAGACCTGGACCCGTCAGGGCCCTTTCACGGGCCAAGTACCAACTCAAGCTCGGAAACTCTTTGTGTTTGTGCATATCGGCTGTCAAAGTTTGGAAATCGCGGGAAAAAGACAATAGGATTGTTTGCAGGAGGAAAAGCTATAGGATTTGGCCTTTTCCTGCCCTGGGGCTCCATGTGTGACCCCTCTGCAAAAAGCTCCCTGCTGAGCCCCTTCGGTACCAGTACAGGGCTTGCGAAAGCCTGAAAACCCTGAACGTTACCCGGTCAGCCTCTCGCAGCTTTCCAACTGCGATGATTTCACCAGGGACAAGCCCTGTTCGTGGCGCGGCCGGGAGGCTCTGAGCTGCCTCTGCTTGCTGGAGTCGGGCTGTGGGATGTTTGTGACTCATGTGTATTAGGGTGCGTTTCCTCGTTCTGTTCAACGGCGTTTTCACCCTTAACAGTTTAATAAAACTCCTCTTGTTTATCTTCACTCGAAATCCCCTGCGCTTTCTGTCCCCTTTCTCTGGGCAGATCAGCAGCCTTCGGTTATTTGCAACGAAAACTATAGATCCCCAGCCGGACACCTTCAGCTGCCGGGCTCAGTTCTGTCACAGGCTGACCTGCCTCTGCCTTCAGCGAGGGCGGGAGGTGGGGGCCGGCACCGGGCCCCCATGAGATCCTGCCACGGCTCTGCTCACTGAGCACTATTTCGCGTGGCAGGAGCCGGCGGCATTTGCTGCCTTGTGTGGCAGAGCGGAGGGTTCTCCCTACACATTTACTGGAGGTTTAATTAACACGGGAGGTTTACGTACGAAGATGAGAGTGTGTGTTAAGAGGCAAAGTTTGGATTGAGGACGAAAATGGCACCTTCGTGGCACAGTGCTCGCTAATGAGCACTGCCATCCTGGGCAATGAGCGCGGGGGAGCTGAGGTTGAGAGCTGCTCGTTGGGAAGCTCACGGGGCGGGCGCTCGGAATAGGCTCTGTCCTCCCCGTTCTGTTGGTGTCTTTACTCCCATCTGGACTCCGCCGGCCATAGGAACTTGGAGAGCGCTTGGGAGGGGATGGTGTCCAACGTGGGCGGATGATGCTGTGCTTCCAGGTCGGAGCCTGGCAGGGCAGAAGGGCTGATATCTTGCTAATTTACATAAATCGTTGTAATTAAAACGATCCATGCCTCGGGGTACGAGTCCTCAGCCTTACATGCTCGGTATGTCCTGCTGAGCTCCGCCGTCACTCGCTCTCACCCTAGGCGAGAGCGCGGTTGGAAAGGAAGAGCGGACTGCCCCGGCATCCCGCGCCCCGTAGACACGTTTGGGATGTAAAGGCAGGCGCTGGGCTGGCTCCTGGGCCGAGGGGGGCGACTCGCTGCTGCAACCCCCTCCCGCATTCGTTCACGCCGCAACTCAGGCAGTGCGCGGCAGGCAGGACGCTCGTTTCCCGCTTGGCGCGGCCACCTCGAGGTGGAAGCGGGGGGCACCTCCCGGACCGGGGCAAACGGCGCTGGAGTGGCCGTGGGCTGAGGTGAAGGAGCAGCTGCAGCTGGTTCTCGGGTGGTGGGTTTCACCTCGGGACTTGTTAGTCACTTTTTCTTCGGGTTTAGGGAATTTTCCTTAGTTGCAACGAAGGTGGCAAAACTCTTCCTTCATTTCCAGCCATAAGCTTTTAATTCGAAGGAAAAGAGCCACAGGGCACAGGCGCTTCGGTCTGTGCTCCCTGCTCCTGACAGTTTACAAACCTAAACGGAACTATTTTAGAGAAGCCATACAATACCGAAGAGTCTCGCAGGTCTGTTAAGGTGAGGCGGATCGATGAGCATGATATCTCACGGAGGAAATCCCTTGCGTTTAGCACTGCAGCGTGTGATTGCGGGGAAAGGCAACCCGTGGCTAGGGGGAAAGCCAAGATCTGGAGACTTGCGTGAGGAACACGGGGAAGCGGCAGAACTCAGTGGGGAGCCGGAGGGCAGGAAAGAGCCTATCAGGACCCCGGCAGCGGCCAGCTCAGCCCCTCACCAGGCACCCAGCCGGCTTGGCCTGCCGGTGAGCCCCGCTCCCTGCGCCCGCCTCGGCCGGCGCTGCGCTGCCTTCTGGGCATCGAAATACGTTGCAATAACAGCTCCGGCCGACTCGTTCCCTTCCCTGTATACGTCTGGCTGTAGAGATTGTCTCTCTATTGTCCACAGCTCTTTCTCCGTACGACCAGCGTTAGCGGCAAAAGACTTACTAATAAAACCAGTGAGGGGAAGGATAGAGGCGAGGGTAGGTCTGCAGGGATACTGCTGTCCCGAAAAGCTTTGGTCGGAGCTCAGGCGCCGTAAAGACGCTTTTGGTTTGTTGTTTTTAATTTTACTTATTCCATTGGCACAGGGCGAACGAGACGCGTGGACCCCGATGGGGCTGGAGGCAGGCGACGGTGCGCAGGGGAGGCAGAGTGGGCTCCCGCGGGGCCGAGGCGCTGTGCCGCCGAGCCGGGAGACTCGCCAGGCGCCCCAGCAGCCCCCCGCGCTCCCCTCCGGACAGCCGCCCGTTTAGTCTTGGGCTGCCGGGGGAAAGCAGCGGCTTGCGGCTGGGAAAGGACGATGGCCGGCGCCGTGGTCCCGCCGGCACTGTCGGCTGGAGGCAGAGCTCCCCCCTCGAAGTGCTGCGGGCAGGGCCGGGCTCCTCCAGCCCTTGGGCTCAGGGACATTTTCGTTTCGTTTTGGCTTCACCTCCTAAACCTGGCGCTGAACGAGGGGTCGCGGTAGTATAGAGGGGTGGGAATCCCTCCTACGGCAGCAAGGTTAGACGGCTCGTCCCCGACAGGGAGAGCTTGATGCCAGAGCCGCCCCGCAGAGGCGCAGAGGAGCTCAGCTCCTCGGCTGCCCAGCGCCTTTCCCAGCCCGCGAGGAGAGCGCGAAAAAAATGCGGCCGGGTAGGAGGTCGGTCCCCAGGCGCTGCCCGCCGCGGGTTTGCCCGTGCCACCGCTCTGCCCCGTCCAGGTGCCGGAGCCTCGACGGCACGTGGCGGGCAGGGCGGAGCGCCGCAGCGGGGCTGAGGGTGCAGCGGAGGGCGGCGGCAGGGCCCGCCCGGCCCCGCGGCAGGTGCTGCGCCCTTCCCGCACCGCCGGGGCCGCGGGCGGGCGAGAGCAGCGGCGCCTCGGGCTGCGCCGGCGCCGGTGCCCGCGCGATGGCGCTGTGCGAAGGCGAAGGCGAAGGCGCCGGGACGGGTCAGGCGGGTGGTCCCGGCCCCCAGGAGCGGCCGCGGGCTCGGGTCCCGCCGCGATGAAGCCTGGCCCGAGGGGCGAGACGGGAGCCCTCGCCTGCGGGAGCCGCCTGCCCCTTTCCGCCTGCCCCGGCGCCCTGGCGGTGCCTGCTGCGGCCGCCGCCCCCGCGGGGGGATCCTGCGCTGCCCCGCCGGTGCTGCGGGGCCGCCCCTCTCCGATCCCACCGGCCACTGTGCCGTCGCGGCATCCCGGGATCTCCGCGCTCCGAGGCGGTGCCGGGGGGCGGCGGGCCGGCGTCCCCCAGGACTGTTCGGCCCGGGCCAAGTGCCCCGTGGGAAGGCTGCCGTCCCGCGGGCGCCGTGGCCCCGGGAAGTCACTGGGCAGGAGGGAGACAAAGTAGGAGGCGAGAAAGAGCGCCCGGGGGCCCGGTGGATCTTGCCAGACACGGCGGGCAGCTCTCGGGCCGGCTGAGCGGGGCGAGGGCCGCCCCGGCCCGGGGGCCCGCGGCAGCCCCGGCTGTAGCCGCCCACCACTGGAGCCTGTGCGGGCACGGAGCTGCGATCGCTTCCATGCGTTCTGGCTTTAAAAGCGGTAGTTAATGAAAACCAAACCTTTCCAAGGAGGTGTTTTTGTTCAAATTTTTTTTGGCAATCAACCACTTAAGGCGTCCATGAACTTCAGCAACAAGGAGAGCTGGGCGCTCGGAACGCATCCACTCCTGCTCTCAACAGAGTGCGAGAGCAAAAAATTCTCGTACTGGAGTTCGTGTAAGGAAAAAAATAGGTTATTAATAATAGTAAAAAAATCTTTTTTTTTTTTAAATTGCGACATTGAAGACGGATGAGGAAAGCGATGGGAAATAATCGCCCTTTTTTTTTCCAGTGGAAATAAGGACAACATGTGAAAATCATGCAACGAGGGAAAAAAAAGTGTTTGTAATTTAAAACAGAAAGAAAAGGCTTTTATTGGGAAAAATATGTAAAAGAAAAATAAGCATCGTGCTTCATAAAATCTGTCTAAATTAAGTGATGTTTACAAAACAGAAGTTACCAACCAGCAAAATTTATACAAACTCGGTTCAGTTTCCTTGTTTCACTAACAATCCCCTTTGCTTCTGCGTCAAAATTTTCAAATTATTACCGCTCCCGATCTCAATGTTATTTTTTCAAAGAGTATTTTATGTAAACATTCAGTTTATAAATACGGAATAAACATATATATGACCATCCTGATACTCCAGTGAATGCGCAAATGAGAAACCAGCTGCCCGTGGAGAAAAAAAACGAAAGCAAGAGAAAGGTGCAGGGGATTCATTGCAAATGAAGCAATCGCTACATATATATTTAAATGCATTTAATTGTATGCATTATTCAAATGCCCTTCTGACTAGTTTAATAATTTAGAATCGATAGCTTTCCTAAAAACTTTATAAAATATTTACACTTAATAAAATATTAATCGATTAACAAGCCAGTCGTACTCTTATAGGAGCTTTACTAAAGTCCTGTAATCGCGCTGTCGCCACACGTCTCCGCTGTTAAGGAAAGGATCACTGACAAAATGTAAATGAAGATCTTCAGACGGTGGTGTTTATAAAATAGCTCATTAATGGGCTTGGATTGAATCTCTCCATCCATCCATCCACATCATCAGATATAATAATAGTAACGAATCAGACAGGGAAGATCCTGGCTAAACCATTGGCATTTTTTTTTCCAGAAGTACTGAAGTCCTAAATCACCAATTCTTCTAACTTTCTGGCCATTGATCCGCGGGAATTCGTAGTTCAGCATCAAAGGTAAGAACAAAACATTATTCAATTATTCGATAGCTGGTGGAAAACGCTAACTTCCATGTAAGAGCTGCTGCTGAGCTTTATCAGATTTAGACGGGGGGGAAAAAAAGGAGAAAAGTTAGATGGAGTTATTTAAAAAGAAAACCGAGAGTTCTCCAAACTTTGAGGCTCCTTTCTGAGAGGAACGGCGGGAGACGCGGCTGGCGGCAGCCGCTGGCTCTCTGCTCCGCAGCCTGAGTGTTCCTGGCACCGGCGCTCGCTCCTCCGAGCGCTCCCGGAGCCCTAGCCCTGGCGGCGGCCCCCCCGCCCCCGGCCTTCGCTGGCCCTCGCATCTTCTCCTGCTCCCCAGACTTCAGCCGGCGGTGGGACCCAGCTCCCACCCGCGTTCATGGCTTGCTGTCCCGGGGCAAGGCTGGCACTTTGGCGGCGGGTCCCCCTGCCCCTGCCGAGGCGGGGAGAGACACGAGTCCTTCGGCCGAGGCGAGGGAAGCCGCAGGACTGCTTTTCGGGGCCGGGCCGGAGGTCGGGTGTGGGACGAAGGGATGATTTCTCTTACCCTGCCCTGGGATCCTCTGCTTCTCCCGGCACCGCTTTCAGGGGCGGCCTGGAGCCCTCCGGGACATCAGAGCGCTCGGCGGGCTGTCAGAGCCGCCCGTAGGGAAGGAGGGGCGCTGCGGGGTCGGCGGCGGGCGCTCTCCCGCGGGGACCTGACCCTCCTCCTAGTCCCGGGGCAGCACCGGGACGGCTGCGTGCGGGCTCGGGACAGCCGCTGCTGCCCACCCGACCCTCCCCAGGCGTTTGTGGGGCGAACGAAACCCTGTCTCCAGGGCTGTCCAGTGGCCGTGATGCTCCCGTCGGTCCCCGCTCCCGCCGTGCCCAGGGCGGGGGGGCTCCGGTCCCCATCAACCCCCCCCGAAGCCCCCTTTTTTTTGACCCTCCGGCGCCACCGTAAAAAGCAGAGCTCTTAAGGGGGCACGGCGGGGAGGGCGGCGCCCCGCCGGGAACCAGCGGCGGACGGGCGGCGGGGGAGGCGGAGTAGGGGGGCGTCGGGGTACTCCGGGTGCCCGCCGCCACCCCCTCCTCCTCCGCCGCCCGTCCGCCGCCCGCCCCCCGCACCAGAAGGGATTCCCTCGGTCCACCTTAACGCGGGTCTCGCTCCGCCGCCGGGCGGGCGGGGAGGGCTCGGCGGCGCGGGGCCGCCGCTCATTCCCCCGCGCCCCCCGGGCCGGGCAGGGGGCGCTGCGGGCCCTTGGGGCGCCCGCCGGGCATGGCCCCCGCCCGGGGACGGGCCCGCGCCGCCGCCGGCCCCGGGGAGCGGCGCGGTGCACCTTGCATCGGAGACAGAGGGGACTGCCTGCCTGCCTGCCTGCCTGCCTGCCGGGCGACCGCTCGCCTCTCGGCACCGGTGAGGGGCTCGATCCCGCCCCATGCGACTTCCCGGCCAGAGCTCTGCCCGCCCCGCTGGCTGCACTTCGGTAGCGCTGTCATGCCCTACCCGGAGCTCAGCTATTAAATAATTTAGCGGCGGCAGCAGCAGCGCTTCCCTGCCCGCTTGTCACTTCCTCCCGGTCCCCGCCATCAATTATTCAGGACCACCCCGGTAACTGCCTGCAGCCGGGCGCGGAGAGCAGGGCGGCGGCGCGGCCCTACCTGGGGCCGCCCGGCGGCCCGGAGGAAGCGCGACCGGCCCGCGGGGCGGCAGGACCCGCCGCACCGCGAAAAGTTACTGTCGCCTTGGCCCGGCGAGGAGCGGCTGCGGGAGGGTCCCCTCCGCCGCTCGGCTCCCGGGGGGACGAGGGAGGGTGGCAGGAGGTTGCGAGGCCGCACCGGCTGCGTCGGACCGACCCGGGCGCCGGGACTGAATGTCGGTGGCAGCTTTACTCCTCCTCGGTCGGTCCGGTGTCCCCAACTCCGGCTTCCCCACTATCCCCCCCTCCCTTCCCCTTCTTCTCCCGGCTCCTCCTCCTCTCCTTTCCCCTCGGCCCTCCCCCAGCCCGACTGCCCCTGTCCTTGCGCCTTTCTGCCCTGGATCTCTCCTGTCACCAATGCCTCGTCCTGCCACGCTTCCCCTTCCCCACCCAGCCCGCCCTACGCCCTCCCTTCGCGCGGCACCGCGCTCCCTTTTCGCGTGCGAGATGTATTATTTATTTATTGGTGTTTAATTTCCTGCCAGGTGGGTCTCTGCCTCCCACCCCTGCGCGCAGCGGGGCCGGGGCTGGGGCTCCGCGGGGCGGGCCGGGCCGGGAGGAGGTGGGCTGCTGCGCGCCCGTCTGCGCCCGATCCGGAGATAGCACCGAGACTTGATTTTTGCGGGGGGGGCGGGGAGGGGGAGGGGTGTCGAAGGCGAGGAGGGGTGGCGATGTTTGGGATGCACAGCCCTGGGACGGGAACGCCGCGCAGACAGACAGGCAGACACACACACACAGGCGTGCACACACACCAAACCCGAAACCAAGGACAACCCCAAAAAGGACTCACTTTGCCTTGATGACTCAACGCAACTAATAATCGTTTCTCCGCTCTCTGTGGCGAGTCCCTCCTGCCGCTGCTGTGGCTGGCAGAGGAGGGAGCGATTGAAAGTGACACACCGGGGGCCGCCGCCGCCGCTTCCCCGCGCCACCAGGCACCCGCCGCCGCCGCGGAGCCCGGGAGAGCGGCGCTCCCTCTTCTCCTCCCCCCGTCTCCCCCGGTATTGATTTTCTCCGCTGAAGGTGTGAGAAGTCGTCTCCCTCTCCCCTCTCCTCCGCGCCGCAGCCAGCGTCCCCGCGGCTCCCCGCCCCCTCGTCCCGACCTCCCCGCTCCGCTCCGCTCGCCACCCGGGACCCTCCGGGAAGGGGCTCTGCCCCTGCCGCCCCGCGGGCAGCCGCCCCGGCCCCGCCGCCCCGGCACCCCCGGAGGAGGGCGAGGAGGGGGCTGGGGGTGGGGGAAGGAGTAGAAGGGAAGAACGCGGCGTAAGAGGAGGAAACAAGAAAACTTTCCACCCTGGATTCTCTACTTCTGATCCATGGACAGAGCCCAACTCAGCCAACTTACAGACAGGCTATAAGCAGTAAGTACAGCGGCAGCTCGCGGGAGCCGCTCGCTAGAGGCTTCCTCGCCAGCAGCCGGCTACTCTGTGGCTGCACAGCTGGCTGGCGCGGGGGGGCCGTGCCAGCGGGGCCGCCTGGACTGGCAGCCTCTTCCCCGCGGCCCCCGGGGGCGGGCCAGGGCCGCGGCCGGACCCGGGGCGCAGCACCTGGCTGCGGCGGGCGGGGGTGCTCCTGCCCGCCGGCCTGTCGGGCGCGATGGGCACCGTGGCGCAGCGCTGCCCTCGCCCGCGGCAGGTTGGGGCCGGGCGGGTGAGGCGAACCGCTCGCTTCCAGCGGGGTCGGCTCCGGCGGCGGGAGCGGGGCGGCACTGCGCCCGGCTTGGCTGAGCTGGGCCGCCCGGGGGACGCGCTGCGGGGGCCCGGGCAGGCGAGCGGGGCCCGGTGCCGGGCGGCGGCGCGGGCCGGCGGCCACTGAAGCGCCCCTTGTTTCTCTCACCCCTAGGTCCGTGCTCCTTCTACTGCGACCTGCCAGCGGGAGCCGCGTCTCCGAGCATGGAGCGGAGGAGCGAGAGCCCCTGCCTGCGGGACAGCCCCGACAGAGGCAGCGGCAGCCCCGATGTCAAAGGGCCCCCCCCCGGGAAGGTGGCCAGGCTGGAGCAGAACGGCAGCCCCATGGGCACCCGCGGGAGGCCCAACGGCGCCGTCACCAAGCCCGTGGGAGGTAACCGTGCGGCCGCGCTCACGGCGGCCCCGCCGGCCGGGGCGTGCGGGGCGGCGGGCCCGGGGCACCGTGTGGCGGGCGGGTCGGCGGGGCCGGAGGGACCGGCGGGTCCGTGCGGCAGCTGGAGGGCCGTTGCCCGCTTTCCCAGGAAAGCGTTCGGCTGCTCGGCACTGCTGCGGTGGCGAGGGTCCGCGGGAGGGCTCGGACCGGGTGTGCGGCGCGCAGCCCTCCCGACTCAGGAGGCCGCCTGCCGAAAGAGGCCACCCCGGGCCGGGCGGCTCACAAAGGGCCAGGCCTGATCCTGTCGGAGGGTGACGGGCTGGGAGCGTGTCCTGCGCTCGGCGTTTCCTTCGTGCGGATTGCCCCGGGGCAGCCGCCGGCATTCTCCTGCCCTGCCGGCGTTCCCGGAGGGCACGGCGGGGAGAGGGCATCGCCCCCGGGTTAGGTGCGGGCAGCCCGGCTGCCTTCACGGGTGCAGGTGACACGAGTTAGGTGTGTTACACCCACCGTCACAGCGCTGAGAATAGGGTCTCCAGGGTGGGAAAAACGGCAGCGTTTATGTTTGCATTTAGGGATTTTATTTTTCTTTCGGTAAGTAGCATTTTGTAGCAATTGTTGTAAAAGAGGACAAGGCAAAGCATGTGCGAGCTTCAGCACATATATTCATGTGCTGAATATATTCAGTAAATAGACTGAAATTAGTTTTTCAGCTTTCCCGCAATTCTTTAGAATACTTAATCTTTCATAATTTGCTTCTAAATTGCTGCTCAGTTTTGTGTTTAAAGCATGTTTTAAGTGACACTCATGGTTGCTTTTTCCCCCCTTTTGTTCTAAGCAGGATAAACTTTACAGTCACCTTTCCTAAATGCCCTCTTTTTTCCTCTTAACTCTGATGCTGTCGTGTTTAACACAGTGCAACCTCGTGTTAGGAAAAATATATTTAAAAATCTTGAAACTAGTCAGATGTTGTGAGTAGAATACTGCAGGAAAGGCCACAAATTTTACCTTTACCTCAAAAAAACCCCACAACCCCCCCCAAAAACTCTGTATTCGTGTTTTAAAATGAGCAGAGTGGTAACACACAATTGTAGTTGTTTATACATAAAGAGTTTGTGTAAATGGCGTTTCAAGAGATACTTTGATACAGTTGTCACATGACTCTCTATTACGTGAAGGTTTATTTAGCGATTTTACCATTAGATGCCTGTTTTAGACCTCTTTGGCTCAATAGGCTTCCTAATTGCTGAAGTTTGCTAAGGAGCTGCATATTTTATTTTAAAAACGTAGGATTCATTTATATACCTAATGAAGGGTAAGAGAGCTCACCATTTTTTTCTGTTTCTTGGATGACTATATATCTATTTTTTAAATCTCTTCTCTGCGTTCTTCCAATGTATGGAAAATGAAGAAACAGCTTTGCAGTGAAAGACTTGTAGTACTATTCCACTTACAAATTGATGGAGAAATAATTTGTTGAATAATTGTAAAAATGAACTAGATAATAATATAAAAAGTAATATGTGTAGTTTTGGATGCCTTTCTTGAGACTCAGGCATTGCAGCTGCTTGATCTTAAAGAAAATGTTAGAACAAAAGATGAAATTATTTTCCTTGGGGCATTTATAGAAATATACTTTTAAAGAATGTTTTTAAATGTTTTGGAACATATATGCTGCTTTCTAGTTGCAGCTGTGTTACCCAAGAGAAATTTTATAGTTGTATCGGTGGCTCAGCATGAATCTGGCCTGTTAAGGTGTGGAAGATTTCTTCCACTCCAGAAAGAGACTTTCATTTCTGAAAGCAAACTTTTGAGAGCTTAAGTTTCATTCATTAGTCTTCAGCTCATTTGTAAAGATGTTATAGACTGGAGTGTAACAGTCTGGGGGATTAAGAAATGCAAGAGTAATATATTTTCTTTTTCTTAACTGGTGTTCTTTAAACGGTCTCAATCTCTTTGCATTTAGGCTGTTCATAATAAAGGTTATTCATTAGTCTTTATTGATACTGAAAGCAAGAAGAAAATTATTCTTGTCTGAATACCTATCTAGGTTCTATAATACTCAATACTAAATTAGTTAAAGCAGACTTTTTTAATAAGATAATGGTGCTGTTTAAAATTGATTTAATTTTTTTTTTCTCCTGGAAATACTCTCACAATAAATCAACATAGCTAATTTCCAGATATTTTCTCTTCTGCTGTTTTTTCAAGTTTGATGTTTAAGAACTGGTGTGACAAGTGATCTTTTCCTGAATGCAGATCTCACCTGTTTCGGGTATTTTTGGAAGTCTGTATCTTTGCAGTGATCGCTGTGGTGTTAGTAATTTTTTCACTTGAGTTGTAAAATGCAGCTGTAGACGTTTGTGGAAAGGCTTACTTTTAATATACTGGCAAATTAGTATAAAACTTCTTTCAAATAAATATTAATGAAGGCTCTCCTAGTATTGTGTGTAGAATTTGACAAAAAGGAAACTATTGAAAGTCATAGTGAAATGACGTCTAAGGCTTCAGTTGTCAGACTTTCAGTTTATTCTTATTTCTCAAGCTTTAAAAAGTGCTAATATTTATTGAATGTGAATTTCGCTTGGGACAAAAGTGGAAATACTTTACTGAAAACTAGAGACCACTTTAGTTTTTGTTTTATTTTTAATTCTATGAAGTGTATCTAAAGGTTTTGAAAGCAAAGACAAATGATAGCAATTCTGTTTTTCATCTCATTTTGGGCCTTAGATTTGTAAATGCTGAAATTCCTTCTTATTTGTCAGGTGGCTTTTTGGTGTAATAATATCTGTTTCTGAAGTTAATTCCTGAGAGCAGAGCAATAAGCTCTAAACTAACTGGTGCTAAGATGAGCCTGATGACCTTTGGTAACCAGTTTTATAATCGTAGTATTTGCTGCAATTATTTTTCTAGTGACTTCCCTGAGAAATAGAGAAATACTATAGTGCTGTAGGTGTTTTTAGCTTTCTCTCTGGTTTTATGAGTGAAAAAGTGTTTTCAAATAAGCTTTTGTAGTGCAGACAGAAAATCAATTGTCCTCATGAGAAATTTTGCCTTATGACTCTCCTGTTTTTTTTTTTTTATTCCTAACATGAATGTACTTAATTCCAAGGGCCATTACAGCAGCTATAATAAACTAGTGAAGGTCACTAAAAAGATAAACGAGGTCTTAAAGGTTGTGTTTAATTGAGGGTTTAAAACTTTTGGTGCTGTTTACAATGTTGTTAGCGTCGGTCCAATGTGTTAGAGTCCGGTTTTGGTTTGCTTGACTAACCCAGTGCTTTCTAAAATGTTTCAACAGTTACCTAACCTGTCTGTTTTAAAAGCTGTATGTAATAAAGCACAAGTGCTCAAATTTTCAGGAGAGGCAGGTTTTAGAAAGGTCCCTGGGAAAAAAGGCTAATATCGCTTTAAAAAACATATGAAGTCTGGGAGAGAGTTTAGAGCAAGCAAGAGCACTATGGTGTTGACAGCTTTATATCCCTGTTGGGTAACATTCACTTACTAGAATTGGCGTCTCCTCTCAGTTAGTAATTCACTCCATAAGGATTAAAAAAAAAAAGGGATGATTAATGACGAGGAAACTTATATTTACAAAATTGTTGATTGCAGTTCATGAACCTGTTTGTGTAAGAGTGGATGTGCATGTATATACGTATGTGCTGATTTTGAAGAGTGTAGAAAATAAGCATCAAAAGCCTCTGAATGCAACTTAAAATGCTAGTATGCAGAATGAGCTGTTCTGAAGTTTGGTTTTGCTGAAATAGAAATGTAGAACCAAAATACAGCCAAGGGAACATGTTCAAATTTGGAGCAGGAAATGATTGCAAAACATTTTCTGGTTAAATTAGTTTGACGCAACCTGATAGTAATATGTTCTTATTCATTTAACTGTTAAAAACTGTGATTCAATTTACAGAATATTAATGAAGGGGAAAGCTTTCAGACAGTTCAAACCAAAGTGTATGATTGGGTTGTTAATCAGTAGCTGTGGTTGCTGTGCTTGTACAAAGTCAGATGTACCAGAAATGTGGATGCAGTGACTCTTCGGAGCGCTGCTGCTAATTGCTGTAAGCCCCCTGAAGTTGTGATATATCATGGTCGTGTGTACTTAGGTGTAGTCAGAAATCAGTTTTAATGTATCTCTGGAGTGACAGAAACACCGATTGAGAATGGCTAAAGAGCTGCTTGTCAAAATCCATTCTGCATATTTCTGCAAAAATATCGTAGGATTTGTGCTACCTTTTATATTTTTTACAAGGATTTAAAGTACTTTAGTAGAGAGAAAATTCACTTCTGTGCCAACAGAAGAGTACAGCTTGATCAAATTTGCTCCTCTGTTCTAAATGGTTAGTTGACATTGAGCTCTAAATGGCACCCTGAACAGAGTAAGGAAGCATGTTTCTCTTGTCCTTAGGAACTGAGTGAAGTGAAAGGTTAAGTTTTAGATTCCTACCCAGATCCTAGATGAAGAATATCTTCCTGCTGCCTGAAAGAAGTATGTAGCTATTTGAAAGAATTGAGCGCACTGAGATACGGAAGCTTGAAAGCCGCAAATCCTTGTTAGTTCAGGAACCAGCAGTACGTGTATACATTTTGTTTTATCCGTGGCAGAATAGTTAGAAAATGTTGCTTTGTATTTTGACATAGTTCAGTAGAGATTAGGAAGAAATGCGAAATCTTGGATTTTACATGTTTCTAATACATCATGTCGAAGAGACCTCTAATTTAACAGGAACAGCAAGAAAAGCAAGATGGTGATTTTTTTTTCAGGATTGATAGTTAAAAATGAATTTCTGGTCTTTTTGCTGATTTACACCCCTCTCTCCCTTTTCCAATCAGATCATGTCATGTAAATAGAATAAACAGAGCAGTCACTTCTGAAGGGTCATGCAGTGTATCAGCTGTATTTTTGCTGAGGTAGAAAAATAGTCTTTCTTTATGTGTTTTCAGTACTTGGTCTGTTATTAAAATAAAGACACAGTTGGTTAAAATATGTGCAATTGAACATATGCATTAAACAGAATATAGGGTATCCACCCATTCGGTGACCTAGACATAATTTGATGTTTAGAGTAATTTTGGAACTCTTAAGTTGCATCTGCAGAAAGCCACTGACAATTTTGAATTCAAGATTTAAGATTAGTGGTAGTAAACCTTTTTTTTTTGCTCTGCAACAGTTCCTAAATGTTTCAAGTCATCTCCCCACTTCCTCCCCGCCCCACACCCATGGCCATGTTAGTTAACTGCATGCTGTTATTCTTATCATGAACCAAAAGAAAGGAAAAGAAACCAACATCTTTGAAATAGTGCACGTTAATTCTCTGTTTCTCCCTCCCTTTATAAGTTGAGTCCTACCTTTTCTTAGTTTCACTGGTATAGAACATAGTATATTTACTGTCATTTATTTATAGGGCAATCCTTTGAAAACTCCTGTTAAGGTGAGTTTGTCAGTTGCTCCCCAGAATTATTCTTATGCCTAAAGAAGATGACAAAATCATATTAAAAACTATAAAGATACCAATCAGGAAACATATTCTCAAGAAATTAAATAGTGACATATTTCCCACTCAGAATTTAAATGAAGAATTCGGACATTGAAGGAAGACAAACAGTATTAGACATTCATTGTTATGAATAAACATGTAAAGGTGAAGTCTGAAGACTTCTTTCCCAAATGATTAATTTTGTGGAGTCTTTATGTTCTATTTAAATACTTTTACTGAGCTGAATATTTTATCTAGATTTAAAAGTAGAAAAAATCTGGCATAATGTAATTGTTATCAGGTCATCATTTCAACAGACAGCTACGTTATATTGAAACTTTCTAGTTTGTAGCATAGACATTCAGATGATATAATTTACTTTAAAATTTCTTTAAAAGTATTTGAATTTAGTACTCTTGATGGAGATGCTAGCCTAAATATTTATTTTTGCAGTTACTTTCTATTACTGCTGTTTTCTTTAAAGCTGTCTGTTTGGAATGGGGAGAAAAAGGGTCACAACAGTCATTTGGAGCTTAAGAAAAATACTTGAACCGGTACGATTTTTGTCACTCCCATTGACACAGAACATGGTAATACAATATGGCATCTATGATGTTGTAAAATGAAGAGAGTTATTGCAGTCATGTTTTTATATTTACCAAACATCTGTGTGACCTGTTTAGGAAAATTCTTATTTCTGTGGTTGAGCAGTCCCCAACCTGCTTTTAAATCTTATTTTTAAACTTTTCAAAATAACTGAAAATCTGTAAAACTTGAGAAGACTTTCTTTTGAATCCCAAATTGGAAGGCATAGCTAAGTTAGGCCTTTAATTACTGCCCCTCATAATTTAGTTAAATTAGTAACTACTGCTGTGTTTTTAGGATTAAAGGCCCGGTTTTTCAAGGTATAAAGTATTACCAAGTCCCTTTGAATTGATATGATGGGGATTTGTTCAAGATAACCTGTGCTTGATTCAGGCTCTGTAACTACTGAACAAGTGTGCTCTCCTTTTGAAGCTCAAAGTGGTTTTGAAACAAGCCCGCTGTGTTGAACAAGGAACCGATGCCCTCTCTAGCTTTGGAAAAAAAATTGCCTTGTTGTAATTGGTTCCTACTGTACGAAATGTCCTGGGTCAGATACGCTGGTCCCCACGGTGGCATGTGTCACTAATGCAGATGTAAGAAATAGTCACGGCAGACAAAAGGCAGCTGAGTGATAGCTTTTGAGAAATGTTTTCTAGCCTCTAGCCATACTAAAAAAAAATTGCCCTCCAACAAGCTTTGTACTTGTTGCAGAATGTTCCGCGGCAGCTTCTCTGCTGCGGGGCTGCACACAAATGAGTTTACATTGATTAGTGGTATGGAAGGCAGAAAATACGCTCTGCTGTTTAATTTGGGGGCAGTTGTTAGCCCTTCTAGCTGAGGCTTTCCTGGCCATTCACGAGTGTTGACTCCTTTAATGTGTGGTGCGTTCGCAGCCATCAAGTCGTGTTGTCAATATTGCCACAGTTCTCTAGTTAGGATTTTTTTTTTTTAATCCAGAGTTCATGTGCTTTATAGGAAAAGCATGTACTGCAGCTGTTGAGTGTACTTTGTCCCCGTATTCATTTGCATTGATCCAGATATTGGTAAGGGGAAAAATATTTTGTATTTCCAGTGCTATTTCCTTTATTTTAGGGAACTTTTAAAAAAACTTGAAATGGTATTTTTAGTTTTTTTTTTTTTCTTTTTAAACATATGTAGTAGCTCTGCTGGTATCCCCTGGAGATTTACAAATAGACAAGATGTTGGCATTTGTCTACTAGCAATTTAAGGTTGCTGACATTGAGAAACCCTTATAAAAATATTTCAAAGGTGAGGGGGATTGTTTGTTTGGTTAGTTTTTGTTTTGCTTTGGTTTTTTTTTAAGTCTTAATCTGGTTTTTAAAGATGTGAACGCCGATGTTGCTAGTATCTGAGGACTTACATAAAACCTCCTTCCAGGAGGCACTTCTACTTGCAATGAAGCTACACAAATAATTTACAGGTTGATTAAAAAATGAACCCTGCATTGCTGTTATCCTAAACTGGATGCTAGGGCAGAAATACTACCTCAACTCAAGATATATTTTAAATTTCCTATCAAATGATTATTGGTGTTTCATGCAGCAGTGTTAGGAAAAAGAGAAGGTTGTCACTATTTGTAGAAGCTGTATGAAGGGAACAGAAAGAATTTGAAGAAAAGAGACAGGTAGCTCTAGATAAGAGTTTAAGCATATGACTTGTGTTCTAAATAGAAAATTATCTGACTAATAGTAAAAACGTTCAGGCATTTTGCTCTAACTGATGTCCTTGTATCAGAGGGACATGCAATATTAAAAAATTTGAGCACAACGGTACCTTGTTAATAGCAACGTCAGCAAGGTAAAGAAGCTAAGAAAAAGCTTAATAAAAATAATCCATTAGACTCTATTTTATATGAAGCTGCAGCATATTTTGAGATAACCATTTTCAGAGTGCAGTAGAAATGTGTTCCCTCCCCTTAAATATGCTCCCTCCTTATTTGTTCCCCAAAGACACACAGAGATGAAAAGGCACACTATTGACAGCAAATCTTTTCAAAGATACTAAATCTGGCAAGAAATGTTGCAAGGGGAGTTTCTTATATCAGAAGCATGATTTGTATTGCTGCATATAGCCACAAGGTTACTTTTTCTCTTTCTCAGTTGTATCATTCTATTTGTATAATGTTGAGAAGCGGCTGGATTAGTCTGTCTTTACTTGTGTATCACCAATACCACTTCATTCTTGAGAAGTTGCTGACACTGTCAGCGTTTGGACAGAAACTTCAAATAAGTGAGGAAACTCACATAGAAGTATTTACCATTCTGGTAATCTAAACTCACAAAGAGTATTTTGTCATAAATTTAACTGACAGGCATATATTGGAAATGAAGCATGTCATTTTCAAAACTATAACCAGACTATTTTTTGAGAGTAATATATATTCATATTTTGAGCATATTTTAGTTTATATGCATTTCCATTATTTATATATTAAAATTAGATGTGCACAATTTCCAGCCTTATTATTTTGAATGGTTATTAAGAAATGTAGTTATAAAATATGAGTTATACAATACTTTGGAGTAAAAGGTGATTTTCATAATGTCTTTTCCCAACTTACAAATAACTTCTTTGCCATAACGCAAACATGTTAGCAGAGCAACATGATAGATGTGTCTTTAAGTATCGTAGTAAAAGAAAATGGCTTGTATTCTGAGGCTGTGGATAGTTTATGTTGTTTTGGACCCATTTCCCAAGCAGTGATCGAAAACAGATTACAATAACAATTATACAGTCAGAAGATGCAATATCCATTTCTGTTTTAATTGAGTGAAAGAATAATAAAAACATCATTAAGAAAAATGAGGTGGACCTGTCATACACTCTACCAATTTTTAGACTTAGAGAAAATGCAGAGTAACAGAAGTATGGTTTCTTTTTTATTTTCCTTTTTTTTTTTTTTTAAGTAGAGTTTGTTGCTCAAGCTAGAAGTCTGGGTAGTAGATTTCATACAGGCTCCTATGAGCAAGTATACAGTAAGTAGGTGTATTGCTTGACAGTAATGCTCAAGTTAGGCATTATCTGAGTATCTGGATCTGGCACAGTGATGAATGTATTGAGCCTTCCTGATTACATAAATATGATCACAGTGTCGTACTGACCTGCCATTTAGATGAGCTTGGAGAATGTCATGGATAGGTAGAAAGCAGTAAAAATTACTTCTTTGTCTTTCAAAATAAAAAGCTGTACTACTTTATAATGGTTTTCTCTTGTTTGTTTGTTTTGTGGGTTGAGGGGGGAGTTGGTGGGTTTTTTTCATATTGTTTTTGCCTCTCTCTTTTTTCATATTGTTTTTGTGGACATGAATGCTCCTGAGAGTACTTGGTCTCTTAGGCCATTGCCACCTGGGACTGGCTCTTCTATGGTCCTTTAGTTACCTCACCACCTCAGCTTTCAGACTAAAACCCAAAAGGCAGAAAGGCCCCTTGCTGGGTGACTGTGCACCCTTTGTGCCTCTGGCAGAGGGGTTTGACTGTGGCTGAAGGCCTGAGACTGAGGGATCCTGACTCTCCATTTTCTCTGAAGGTGAGTCCTGGAGCTGTTGAGCAGACATGTCCTTTCTGCTGTACCATATATGGAAAGAGATATCCTCTCTACAGTAGCCTTGGCTCTAGCCTTGTATCATACAGCTTTATAAATCAACATTTGGAATGGCATCCGAAAGTGAACTAGGAGCCAGTTCAGCCTTTGGAGTGCAGATGTAATCTGCTTTCTTTGGCTAACACCTCTCGGTGAGCACATGCATTTGCACTAACAGAAGTATCTGATTCTCTGCTGTACCTCTGTGTGCGTAATAATGTAGCAGTTCAGCTTGTTGAGCCCCAAAAGCATGGGTTGCTGACTGAATCCATACACGGTATGTCAGCCTCTAGGTAGGTCTTTTCCACTCTTGCCTGAAAATATCACTAACTGGATGAATTGTACTGGGCACACCTGAGGAGGAGAATGTACCTGTTAACTCTTGTTCCTTGACCTCATGGCCTGTTTGATAAAGATCTGGTAGTTATTAAAAACTGTTAGATTAATGTGACCTTCTGGCTGATAAAAGTAAATATTCCTAAAAGAGCAGTATTCAAACCCATAGTTGTCAAATGTGTGATCTCATCTTTGTGAAATGCAGAGTGTTCCCCCTGCAACTCTTGGTCTTCTGTTCTTGAAAAAGAAAGAAAACCAGATAATGCCACTCAGAAGTTGCCCTCTCTCTGCAGGGCAAAGATTGGAGTTGCAAGTGTGGGTGGTTGTAAGTGTGGGTTGTAAGTTGGGGTGTGAAAGATTGGAGTTGTAAGTAAAGGCCAAGTCCCAGATGCCAGTTCCTGACTCGGAATGGGCAGTAGGTGCAGGCTGGCTGAAGACTCTGTGTTGTTGACTGGTGAAAAGGGAGGCACAGGGGGAAGTTGGCTGCTTTCTAGAGAACAGAATGGTGGAGCGGCTTCTGCTCTTTCTTGATGGTGACTATCACCTCTGTTGAATTTCCTGTTGAAGATCTGATGAAGATTTCTGTGGTCTCCTTCTACCAGAAAAATACCATCTAGTATTGATATTGCTGCAGCAGTAGCCTTACCCTTGCTGAAAGTGCAGCAGGATGAATAACTCCATCAGTAACCACGAGTTGATGGTATTTATTCAGAGAGAGAGTTTAATGAGGCTCATCCTCTTGCATGTGTACTTGTGACTTTTGCCCATAACCAGTTCTGCCATATCTGTTGAAATTGTCACTTAGAAATGAGGCTTTATAATGCTGCCAGTATCTATTAGACACGAGGGAAGGAGGCAGTGATTACAGCAGTTGCAGATCGATTCAGCTTGTCCCTCTGCTGGAGCCTGCACTTGGGTTAGAAGGCAGAGGTGTAGGTGCAGTAGTTACATTAGGTTCTCTGTCAGACAATTATCTGGTAACATGAAGGAGGGGTGATACAATTTTTTCTTGGCAGGGGATGGTTCACAGGGGGTTGGATGTGAAGGAGAAAAGAACTTGCTGGTGGGTCCCATTGGAGACCCCAAAATAGGCCCGAGTGCGGTATGCAGCACTTTTTCAGAAATAAAACCTCAAACCAGCTACGAAAGCTTTTCTGTTGCATTCCAGGGGATTTACCCCAGTACCAGCAGACTAGTTAATACAACCTTCATTAAAATGCTTTTGCTAGAAGATGTTTTTTTGCTTTAAAAATTACATAATATGGTGGCATCTGCTAGCACCACCAAATTTAAGGGCTTATTAACGGTTCCAGTTTTCAGTGTTTAAAAATGTCGGTCATTAAAATTAATTTTAGGTGGAACTTGGCATAGAGAGTCTTAGCCCCTTAGGCGAATTTTGCTATGTTGTCAAGAGAAAAGCAACAGAAAGTAGTCCCCCAAACTAAAAACCCCTCACAAACCCTAAACTCATTTTTAACTTACAGAAACCAAAACCTAAAACTTTATGGGAAACTAATGGCTTAAGATGAATATTTTTTTTTTTAAAGTGAGTTTGATTTAGAAGTGTTTACTCCACTGGTTTTGCGTGAAATGAGTATATTTTCCATGAGTTCATATTATGATGTATGGCTGTGGGGTATTTTTTCTTCTTTTTTAACTGGGAAACAAGTTGAAAAAACTGAGCCGTTTTATTTAGGAAAAGCGTAGCTATAGTGTCTTCACCTCTGCCTTTTGATGTTGGACTTGATGATTTTAAGGTTTTTTTCCAATGTAACTGATTCTATGTTTCTGTTCTATGTGTTGGAAGGCCTGTGTGTGGTTCTGGTGGAGTGTGTGGCACTGGTGGTACCCCACAGGCATTCAGGCATGCTGGGGGGTGCTGGCTGGCTCCGGGGAGCTGAGCTATTTGTGCTGCCTTCTGACTCAGCCTCCCTCAAAACCGTGTTTTGAGGTCTGGCTTATCATCGCTCTCATGTTTCGCTCACTTAGGTGGAGAGGTGGAAGTGCTTTGCTGTGCTGTTTAATTCCTCCAGCCTCCTGGCTGCCCCATCCATGGCTGTCCCTGGGCTAACCCCAGTGGGGCTGCTCCCGTTCTTGCCCTTTGAACCCAACCGGTGCCACAGATTTGAAGGTTGGGTTGAGTTAGTGCAACTAGTTTAGTAAGGGGGGTTAGTTACCAGAAGCAGCTGATCCAGTTGAACTAACAAAAGGCCTCATCTCCCATGAGTAACATTTCTGTCCCAGGCACGCAGCAGGAGAGGCTGTGCTAGAGGTAAACGCTTTGTATCCTTCTCTTTCTCATGCTCTGAATACGGTTTTTCTTTTATTTTGTCTTTTGAGAAACTCAAGTATTATCAAATCAAGTTATGAGTTTCATAATATGTTTCTGTGGTGGGATAGTGGCCTGAAATATTTTGTGTTAAACAAGTAAGGCTGTTATTTCAGCTAGGAGAAGGGTTGTCTGGCTAGTTAAGCTGTCAGAAACAGGGGACATCTGCAGAGACGGTAGTGACTTATTTATAAGACTTCCTGAGATTTGGGATAGCTGTGATGGCTGGGAGACGGAAGCCACAGAAAGGTCTGGAAGCTGAAGAAGGATGTAAATAATATCTTGTGGTTTGCATTCGCCATTGGCTAAAATATATTATGTAGAAATGCATTTCCTGCCTGCAGATTTATTGAATATGTAAAGCCAGAAAAAATAACTGAGGACAAGGAGAAAGATATTGTCCTTAGTTTTACTTCCTCTGGCCCTCCTAAGAAGAAAAATTCTACAATGTAATGTTATTTAACGTGATTTTGTTTCTTTGGCAAACATTGTATTAAAATCATCTGTGGACTGAGCTTTTCTTTACCAAATTGCATCCTGGAACAAATTATTTGCAGCGGGCTTATAAACCCATGAAGAGTAGGAGTTTAACAGCATCGTGTTACTGGTTATATGCAAAATCAGATATCTCTCATTTTGTCTGGAACACACTGGAGAGCAGAGGATTAGCAGAAAGTTTTTAAACGAAACCTTTTGCTGTAAGGAGGTATTTGGCGCTTTTGTTTCGCATAGGATTGTACAGTTGCAAAGATCCCGATACGATCTCCTGTATGTGACAGAGATTTCCTGCTGGCCGCCTGTCAGTGTGTGCACACAGCTTTCTTCACGTGGTTCCGAGTGGTTAGTGACAAACAACTGCAAAGTCATTCCTCCAGTCCCCATTAAAAAAGATTTACAGTGAGAGAATTCTCGGCCTCATAATGAGACTGTTGTAAGCTGGTGCTTGATGCATAAAAGGCTGAAACACAGTCCATTTACCCAAACCAAGCATTTATTGTAAATAAGTTAAGTGCCAACAGCTTATATTCTGTCCGATTTAATTATATTCATAATTTATGGGGCAACTTGAAAGTGAGCCTTAATGGACATTCCTAACACTTGCTGAAATGTGTGAGCTCTGTCTCTTCCACCTCATCACTGAATTGCACCGGCATGGGCTGAACCCGGGATCTACTTCAAGCCGGATCCTTCCTGAGTGTGAATGCGTGTGGCACTGTGGAAATGGTACAGTTGTGCCTGTTCAGCCTGTCTCCTGCATTTGCAGCCCTCAGCTGGACTCTGCAGGATTTTCTGGGGAAGATCTCACATCACCACCAGCTACAGCTACGCTGTGATTTAAGTAAAAGTGGTGGTGAGACCGGAACAACCCCCTTTTTTTCCAATACTATTTGATGCCTTTCCTCTTAGAAAAAAACCCAACCAACCGAACAAAAAAGCTCATTTTGGAATGCAGTTGATCTTTTCCAATTATGAATTTATCTTCTCTTGTTACATGTGATCTCAAAGGTCTTTTCCAACTACAATGATTCTGTGATTCAATGTTTGTTCAGCTAGTTGAGTCTTGAATAGAAAACTCCTGGTTATTAGCATGAGCACTAGGTTTTAACTTCTGATCACTTCAGTATTTGCAGTTTGCACCGTTCTGAAGTGACACACTGAAGCTTTAAAGCTTCCCTTTTAATTTTCTTTCCTTTTTTTTTCTTTTTTTTTTTTTTAACTTGGTGGTAGTGTTAAGTTTTTCAGAAAGGAAATTATGGATTTATGTTGCACTAGGATGCAGGATGGTGCCTTTGCTGCAGAAATTCACGTACTTCTGTAACTGAAAGCTCTCAAACTTAATTGGTTTCTGCCTTTTCAATTAGAGCTGTAGTATGTGAAAAGGAGAACTGGCAAACCTCTCCTGTTCCTCATGGATGCCGATTCCTGCCTTTTAAAGCAGTTTTCTCAGTTTAGGTTCATTTTTTGAATTTGTTTAAAAGAAAGGGAAAGACAGTTAAATACCAGACTGGTTTATGTAAGGTCAGCTCTATTGCAATGCAAAGAGAAATAAATAAGTGGGCTGCTTTCCCTTCGCTGCCTTTGCTGGATAAAGGTCTCTCTCCTAAAGAAAAAAACAGAAGCAGGTTTAGGAAATGCTTGTAGTGTGATTCCTTCCTGTGGTTACTGCCAGTTGTGAAAGCATGCTTTATTGTTAAATATATGGGATCTTTATCTAGATAATTTCCTCAAGACAATCTATACTTTGCTATTTGGGCTTCCTTGTCTCTGTCACAGGGTAAGGGTCTGATCTTAGAAGTCCAGCTGAAGTTGCCTGTAATTCAGTGTTTTGAGATGTGCATGGGAATAAATATTTGTGAATTCTGCTCTTGCTGTTGTCTACATTTCTTCTTTTTCCTTTTCTCTTCTCTTCTCTTCTCTGTATTGGAAAGACCAGCTTAGAGAACGGCCCATGTTACAATCTCTGCTAGGGAAAACGTTTTCTGCATACCCTAATGAAGAGTTTTCAGTAGTTTATGAATTTTAAAGAAGATGTCCTGGTTTCTGAATTACAAACCATAGAAATTTGCTTTGTCTTCATGGGAGATTACTCTGTCTGTGTGTGTGTCTGTGTTCTGTTTAAAAAAAAAAAACCCAAAACAACAAAAACCCAGCCAACAAACAAAATCTAAAAATCCAAAGCACAACAGCAACAACAAAAACTTTATTTTCCACTTTCTTCATTTGATAAAAATCTCTCCACTGTAGAATGATTTCCTTTGGGTTTGACACCACCATTTGATCTCAGTTTTTAATAATTTTGGTGGGTTTTGCTCCCAGAAGAAAACATGCTTGTGCTGTGAAGTATTCCCACTAGAAAGCTGGGAAGTCTTAAAACCTCCTGTTACTCAGGGCAAAGAACTGGCTTCTTTATTAATTCCCTGCTAGACAACCCCTGTACAGTAAATCTTACTGTAACACCATGCTGTTGAAATTAATCAAACTGATGTTTGGAAATTGTTCAAATTATATTATATTAAATTAAATAACACCTAGATGGGCCTCAAAACTGTGCTGATGGAAAGAGATTTTAATCTAAAAAGACAAATTTTATTGGTGTCTCTTCTTGTTGGTTGATCTTAATTTTATACTTATTAGGACATGCAAGCACTGCTCTCTGTTTAATGGCTGGAGAGGTGGGTGGCTGAAAGAGCAACCTGCTCCTCAGCTTTCTGTGTCCTTTTCTTCTTTGTTGTGATTGCCAAGTCTACGATGGTTATGTGGAAGTGGACAATACATAGAAGTTTAGTGCCAATAATATCACATTTATTACTTGTTTAAAGCATGTACTGCACAAAGTATGATTTGCAAATGAACAAAAGAAACAGTGCAGGACTTCTTAATATCTGTTCTCTCTCATCCTTCTAGTTGGTCATTAGAAATTCGCAGCTTTTACCTGGAAGTCTTAAAAATGAAAATGTTTTCCAGGGAGCTGTATGACTGCAGTTTGATAATACTTTTAACTGGCTTTAAGGTTGTTTTTGGAAAAATGAATGCTTTATGCAGCAGAGTCTCCCAGGTTTTCACTTCTTGAATTAAATACCTATTTCTCTTTCCTTCATTTTAAAGAATTGATTGCTCCCCAGTGAAATAAAACTATAGATTAAAATGGACAAGGAGGAGAAAATGTGTATTTGGACGCTGGTCTCTGATACATATTTAATTTCTTCTTGATTTCTCTGACCCTTAGAAGAGTCTTAGCAAAAAAGCTGTGTTTACAAAGTCTTTTCTGTACATTGCAGCTTTTCCATGAAAGCAGCAGTGGAGCTTAAATTTCGTCTCTGATTTGTTTTAAATATATATGTTATATAAATGTACTGGTCACTACTAACCATTCTGATCTTCCGGGTCATAGTGGGAACAGTTTTTCAGGGGTCTCTTTCATGGGTTATATGTAATTCTTACTGTGTATGGATGTTCTTATAAAAGCCTTTATGTAGGTCTTAGTTTACGCTCCCCTGACATTTTATGCAGATGCCATCTATATGGGGTCAAAGCTCTGTGAGAAGTATGAAAGAGCTACTTCTAAGTCAGTTAAGTGAATCAAAATCAAGGAGAAAAAGTCTTTTTTATGATTTGAGATTGCTGGTAATGTTTTGTGTGCATACCAACGTTGTGTTCATCCTTTAAGGAAACAAACTGTTTCCTTTTTTAGCCCTCAGATTACCCCCGTTTTTCTCCATGTGTGAAAATCCATGCCGTGTGTCATCCACCATGAGCTGTACAGCATCACTCACTGCAGCATCTTTCTGGAACTGGGAGAGCGAGTGCACACAGTTTCAGTGCCGAGGGAACCTCAGCCCTTTCTGTGCATGTGCATGGGCAAGAGAGCATGACAGGAGCTCTGGCTGATCGGTCGTTAGGGAAAGAGCTGAGGAGTTTCAGGATTTATGAGTAAGGCTGGCTTGCACTGCAGTAGCACTGCATGTGAGACTTCATTATGGATGCTTGGTCTCCTGCTCTCTGAGTATTGCTCTAGGTTCTTCAACTGGAATGACAGTGAGCAATGACTAACTTGTATAGCTCTTCTCTAAGGGCCCTGTAGTGAGCTGGAGGTGTAACATATGCATGTAGGAGTGAGGCATGGTGTGTATCAGTGTGTAAAGAGCATGTTGACCTCTGACTGCAGGTATTTTTCCTTCTGATTCCAACATACTGAAAGTATGTTAATTTATTTTCAGATAACGTCAGGTAACCGAGAAGCTTGGGGTAAAAAGTCCATTGGAGACATGACAGTTTAACTCTCCAATGCAAAATAGAGGGCAAAGCAGTTGAAACTTCCTTGGAGTAATATTTACTTGGAAATAGGTTGGATTACTGTTGTTTTTTACTAAAATAAAATTGGTATTAAGATTCCAGATGCCATAGTGAGAGGCATGAGAATGGGTTAGCAATGACAGATGTGGTAACCTGCCCTTTGCTCTCTGCTTTTAAGATACTAATAGCAGTTTATCATCAGTTACACTGGGTCACTGAGTCCCTGAGTTCAGAGATTTTTTTTTCATATGCTGTTTCTGTAGCAGGGTCCCTGCAAGCATGGACAGCAGGATGGGGCAGGAAAATCATCGTGGGCAGGGGTCCTGAGGGTCCTTTGTGCCATCCATAAAGTGATATCGTGAATGGCATCAGTTCTAGCTTTTGAGATCCTGTTTGTACTCAGACAGCAAGGGACGAGAGCGGGGAACAGGTGCAACTTCTGTGCTGAAAAGGAGAGGCTGTTGTTTGACAAGGAAAGCATCCAGCAGGAGGATAAAAAACACTATGGCCTCCCTCTCATCAGTTTGCTTCATCACTTTTCCTGTCTTGCCAAATTGTAATTTACACAACTGATATTACAGCCTCAGCATTTGGCCAATTATCCTAATCTTTTGCCAAGACATTAATAGCCCCATCAAAAGTGCTGTGACAGCCTGTATGTTCGACAGGACTGGAAGTTTGTCACTTAAAGAGACTTAGTTTTGTTTTAGCTAGTTAAATGGTTTATGAACAAATAGAATTCAAGTTTTAACCTTTGATAGGAAGAGAAATTTTGTCACTGATTTCAGTGGAATGTGATCAGCCATGTGCTGTCTTTTCAGGAAAGCACCTGGAGATTTTTTTTCACTGAGACTTTTTTTAGCACGGTGTGTTAGAATTTGGCTGCTTGAACTTGCAAAATGCATCAATTTAACCCAGAATCAAGCAGTGAAGAGGGAGCAGTATCTGTGTGATGCTGTAACCTTCTTGCAAATTACTTCAGGATGTGTTTCAAAACAAATAACTAAAACACATCAACTGGATATCGTAGCCTGTAACTCCTGTTGTGGGCCTCTCACAAAGTGAGAATTGTGTATCTAAAATATCTTTTAAAGTAATTTAGTCTCTGGAAATTCAAGACAAGGAGTATTTAAGTCCCTTAGCAGTTGTTGGTGTGACTGTATTTATTTCAGGGCAGGATGACTCCTCTGAAGGGGTATGTAACTATTGGTTTGTAGATACTGACGCTACAGATAGTAGAATATCTCAAAGATATTTAATGAACTTCATGCAGGAGACCTGAAATGTGGCTTTCTCTTCTTTTTCCCCTAAAGAAATGCCTGGTCCAAGAATACAGTGATTTGTGTCCGGTCTTTCATAAACATATAGAGATATTTTTTTTGTAGTTATTTTCTACTGGAAATGGTTATGTTTCATTCTGAACAATAAGATTTAGAGGAGAGCTTTCTGGTGGTATTATGAGCCTTGGGCGACACATCTGGAAAACTGCTATAGGCTGAGGTTGGTCTCTGCCCCAGTATTTCCTAGTTTATCTAGGGACTAAGAAGTTGTAACCGATTAATAAATTTCTGTGACTGCAGGTAATGGTTTTTCCTTTGGCACTCTGACTACAGCCAGGCCTGTAGCAGGTGATGGAAATGGTTGTGCAGTTCTGTAGGTTTTCTGTCTGTTCCCTCTTCCCTCGGTGCATGCACTGTAGGGTTGTTCCCTGCAAATTGGCATGTTTCTCTACTGCCTGTTGTATTGAATCCCTTTAAGTTTGTGCCCCACAATTTATTGCCATAGATGACTTGATCCTGTAACCACAAAAGTAAATTTACAATAAAACAGAACAAAATTAAATCCAGACCACCCCCTGAGTTTTCCACTTCTGTGGTTCCTCCTCATCCTTGATGCTCTTTCAAAGAGAGCCGTTCTCACTCTCTTCATGCATGCAGCAAGAGGACAGCCACGGGTCTCTCCAGGTCTGTGTAACCATCAGCTGCCAACACAAGGTTATAATTTTCAGCAAAATAAATGGGAGAATATTTTCCATGTACAGTGAGAAGACTGGCCATGGTCTAAAAATGCACACAGACCTCAGTGTCCCCCAAGGGGACCTGCCTCTGCTGATTCCTCCATGCGTTTGCTGTGTAGAGAGAAGCAGAAGTGGCATTTGTGTGTTGGGTTTTTGTATGGCTGAAAGTGGAGAAGCTCTGACCTGAAAGAATAGAGACATCCATGGAACTGTAGAAAACTTCTGCTATGTTGAAAAAATCTTATTAGGAAATCGTGTTCATCCTAATGCTGACTCTGATTCTGTTCCTGAACTGTATTCTCTTGAGCTTTTAGTGTGGTTTTTAAATGAGTCAAGTGATGAGACTTCAGTATTTCCCTTGGAAAGAAAACAAAAGCTATCCCACGGGGAAGAAAGGCAGATTTCCACTTATGATGAGCCTTCTAGGAGGTGTTTTAATTTACAGCTTTAATCAGAGATGTATGACACACTTCTTGTTCCTCTCTTATTGATGCTTTGTTGTTTTTGGGGTTTTTTTCCCATCCAGGTTTGATGATTCCCGTCTTTTGTGTGGTGGAGCAGTCGGACGCCTCTCTTGAATACGATAATCGAGAAGAGCATGCTGAGTTCGTTCTGGTTCGCAAAGATGTGCTCTTTAGCCAGCTGGTGGAGACAGCGCTCCTGGCTCTGGGGTATTCCCACAGTTCTGCAGCTCAGGCACAAGGTATTCAGTAAAGTTCTTTTCCCCCCTCCTCTGCACTGCAGAAGACAGCACCTGAGGTTGTTCAATGTAAGGAGAAAGCAAGAAAATTAGTGGCAAATCTTGGAAGTGGTTATATCAGTGTGTTAATTGTTTAATCTTAAACTAGGTGTACAACAAGCCCTACCTTGTTAACCTGCCTAGAAAGCACTAGGTAGATCTTGCTGAAGCGTGCAATATGGTGATAATGATCAGTCAGCATATTCAGACACACTTGTTCTGTACCACAAGGCAGGTCGCTGCTCCCAGGAAGTCAGCCCAGAAGAACTGGGTAGAACCTGTAGGTGTACAGCTAGATGGTATCCAGTGTTCTTCTTTGTCGCAGGGCTATTTTGAACAGAGTATTGTAGCCTTTCGTATTTTAAATTATACATTGTAGAGAATGGTTACATATGTATACATGCTTTCTTTATGGCAAATAGTTGTAGGGCTAAATGTGCAGGCTAATTTCTCTTTTTTCACTTACCTGCTATATTGCTACAAAGCTCTGTGTAAAGCTCTACAGTTCCTTCCACTTAGAGATGATTCTCTGTTAGCAGCAAAATCCTAAAATAAACAAAGCTTTCCTTCCCTACCCAAAATATCAGCTTGAAAAAAAACAAACTGAAAATCCTAATCTTGAGGGAGATGGGCAGGAGGTGGTGGGCTGGGAGAAATCTTTTCAGAATGAACCTTGCATTTCAAGAGGCTTTTTAATACTAAACAGGTTATTTCAGTGCTTATTCTTTTGGATGAGAAACCTTTAGGTTTGTTTCATCTCCATATCACCAATAAAACCTGTGCACATTTAGAGTAGTTTAATAGCAACTTTGCCTGGGGATTTGGATTTTGTCCGTTGGTTTTAGTTATTTTGTATAGCTGGGTATTTGAACGTGGGAACAGAGGGAACATTGGTGGTGTTGAATCCAGGAGTTCCAGGCAGTGGTTAATAGCATGGACTCCTTGTACAAACTTCTTTCCAAGCAGGGTGATAGTGATTCATTTCCTCTGTCAGACTCTGCTCTGTGAGAGAGGCTCAGGTTCTTTATACAGGCAAAGCTCATGAACATGTGTTTATTTACATAATATGGTAATAAAAGCTCTGCAAGAAGGTAGTTGTTTTGGTTTTTAATATTAAATGTTTCGTGTCATCTTAGGAACTCTTTTTTTTCTGAATGTAAAAGGTCAGCGTATTCCACTGTTTCCATCCTGGTGAGCCAGCTTTCTGTTTGACAGCACTATCCATCTCAGTTAACACAGTTGCTCAACATGTTGCGAGCTAACATGTGGAACATGCTGCATTAGGTGGCCAAAATTTGATTCTTGGCACTTACGGAGGGGAATGGGCATTGCAGAAAAGCTGCTCCATGGAGGCATGCCATGCAGTGCAGTGATCCACACTGGCTCAGCATCTCACTGGGGGGAACCTTGCTTTTGCAGCATCTCTCTGTTGTGAGAATAGTGAGGAGGAGAGACAGATTGGCTCACGAAGGAAATCAGTCACTGTGCAGGGAGGAAATGGCCACTGCGTTTTTGAACTACAGGCTTTGACAATGAGCAGGTTCAGCTACTGATCTCTCCCTTGACGTATTGCTCAAATAACCTGACTAGAAAATAAAATATCTAATTGTTATAATTAGTCTAAAAGAAAATACTTCAATATTTTCATCTTTGAGGCAGCAATTACCTTCCACTAGACAATATCAGATGGCATATATGTATACATATATATATAAATGTCTTAAAGATCCATAGCTAACAAATCTCTTGGTCAGGTTATTTACCTTCACACGGAAGGACCAATCCACCAAAGTCTTTTAGACATCCTGAGCAAATACTGCTGGCCATGCTGATTTTATTATATGAAGCTGAAGTATGCAGCATGTTCTGTAGCATCTTGCCTCTTTGCTAGCTGTCTGTAAGCTGAGGGATGAGGTACAGACAGAGACAGAGTGCCAATAGATTTCTGAGATTGTTTTGTTTAATTTGAAAATTAATAGAATATTGGGTTCTAATCTGTTAACTAGAGTTGACAGAAGCATACTGCTAAATTGCTGCTATAAGGACTTATTAAGGGAACACAATTTTCTGATATTAAAAACGGAAGAAAAATAAAGCTGTTTGCTTTATTCATTCTGGCTGTAGGAAGAAAAGTCTGCTTCTATTCTAGCGCTTGGGATTGATTTCCATTAGCAATACACATTAATAAACGGTCACTTAGTTCTTCTTCATGATCAGCTGAATTACAGGATCTGTATGAGAAGCTGAAGATCCTCAGGTGCATTTTTCAAAGCTTTGAGCAACATGCCGTGCAAAATGGTGACGGGAGTAGGTGTCCCCATGTCCTCCAGAGACAAAGTAAATGAGTTTATCAAAGCTTTGGTATTGTAAAAGCTGTAACATAGTATGTCGTAATTATCACCTTTTGAGTTGGGAAAGTGTTTCATTTTGCCCCCCTCTTCTTTTGGATGACTCTGAGAGGAGCAGCAATTTCATTTCATCTTGTGAGAAACACTGTGCCTTCACCTGTTCTTTTTAGAACAGAGTCTTCCAGGCTGGGGGGAAAGAGGAGCTGTGGCAGTAGAGAGAACTGCTGTACCACTTCACGCTGCCTTTGCTGTGGTTCACCATGGCAGTCCTGCAGAGCTACCGAGGCTCGAGCAGGCGGTGCGTGCCCGGCCTTCAGGGCCCTGCCTCGCGATGCCTGGCTGCACAGCAGAGCCTGGCTACTAGAAAGGGAACATGGCACAGAGTGGTAGGTGGCATGTTGCCTCCCTGAGGGGTCTGTGTGCCCAAAGGGGCACTGCCATGGGGCTGCTGGCCAGGGCTGCAGCCTGGAGCTGCAGAGTTCTCCGAGGAGGTGACGCTGTGTCCAAACATATGAGCTGTAATCTGCGCACACACAGCTGCCACCTGGCCTGAGCATCACGTACTGGCTTGTGGTCACTTGGCTGACCATGGATAATTTTTATTCCTGGTCATTAGGTAAATACATAAGCTTTAGCATAAACAATCTTGAGACAAATATGTATCACGAGGTTTACATGAAGGTGGCCCATGCCTCACTGTAAGAAGCTCTTTATTCCCACACAGTTTGGCCAGGACACATTTATTCCACAAACAGCTGGTTGTGAATGTTTTTTGTTGATGGTGGTGGGAGCAGAGACTTTTCCAGTGAGTGCTGCCCTCGTGAAACTTCCCTTTTCTGACAGGAGCTGTGAAATATCTTGTGGAACAGCATGGGAATTCGTTAACAGCTTGGCACTGGGGTGTGAAAGTTGGTGGTGTGAATGGCAACAAAGGTTTAATAAACATTTATGTATTTTTCTTTCATCACTTGAGTCTACACCTGACAGTAGGGAACCTGCTACGTGTGCCTTTCAGAGAGGAAAAGAGTCATGCTTTAAAGGGGCACCTGTTCTATATGTAGTTTATTAAAATTTCCATGCCTGGATGAAATTTTTTTTTTTTCCATGAGTGAGCTATTCTAACTGGTCTGTGCAAGAGAAGGGAACTCGTAGGAGGTACAGAGTACTGAGTGCTAGGACCAAAGTAGTATGAAAGTAACCAAAATCTGGTGTACCCTGTGTACAGTCCTGCAGCTTTGGGACCTGCTGTGAAAGCTGATTCCCTCCTCAGTGTGGGGTGGAAGAAGGGCAGAGCTAGTTTGATGCTTTTAGTGTCTACTTTCTTAAAACCCACATGACAAAGAAAATAGTGTGCTTTCTTGTGGATACATGTTTTTTCTTTTGACCAGTTCCTTGTTAGCTGTTGTAAGTGGGTCCACAGACTGGTATGTGTTGTCTGCAGAAGTTATCCAAGGTGAATGGACTGTTGAAATGTGGATTGCCTTCCCCCAGGTCCTTCAGCTGGATGTGTTGGCAGGGCAGCGTGGGGTGCCTGCCCTGATTGCTGCCTGGGGGCAGCTTTAGTGGGGTACTGACAAGATAGTTGCTTGGGTTAGTTGCTGTGTGTAGCCACAACGAGGAAAGGGGCCTAGAGGAGAGTGAAATGGTGCTCAGATGCCAAGTGGAGCAGAAGGAAGGAGAAAACAGCGGAGGGAAGTTAACACAGAGCAAGGGAAACATTAGATCTTTCCCATCCCTGCCACTGTAGAGATTGCCAAGCCAGGGTTCTTAAGCAATGTATTGCCTTGAGCAGAGCCATTGCAAGAGGCAGTGTCTGTTATTGTCACTGCTCCAAGGCAGCATCTTGGAGGCCTCTCTTCATGTACCCAGTTTCTTCTAGTGCTGTGTACGGACTACAGATAGGGAAGACTTGTGGCTGCAAACAGCTGTGGGTCAGAGTGGAGGGCTGGAAGGAGAGGCTGGCAGTGGTTGGTGGGGAAGGTGTAGAAGAACAAGAAATGACAAAAGTTTAAGTATCTTGCCTTGCCATGTGGAATTGCGATAGTGCACAGGGACGAGAGTCATACTCTGTGGGGATTGTGGTTTAGTAAGCTCAGATCAGACAGCTCAGCCCCGTCAACCTTGCATCACTGGAGTGGGAAAGAGGAGAATTTTGTTGCTGCTGGTCGGTGCCTGACCAGAGTAGCTGAGGGGGTACCTCTGCCCAAATTTCATGACACCCAGAAATGTATCTCAGGACTAATGGTCCTACTTCAGCTGCCTTGCTTGTGAAGCTCTGATATTGCTTGCAGTCAGGGGACAGCTTGGTTTTGGTGCTTCTGCAGAGCACTGTGTTCTGCAGCAGTGGTGGAGGTGTCCTTGCAGTGAGCTGCAGCAAGAGAGAAAGGTGGCTCTCCTGACTGTAGAGGAAGGAAACCAAAGCACAGACGCATAAGAGCTTTGGATCCATAGTGCACATGGCTGGGGCAGGAAGCAACCCAGACTGCAAGTGTGTTCATTTTCTTCAAGGGCTTAAATATGTGAACTCAACCCAGCTCTCTGCTGTTAACTGGAGGCTCCTTGGACTCGTAACCTGAGTTTTAGTGTTATTTCAAAGCATGGACCAGATCTGTGTGATATGATGGTGTTTAGCAAATCAGTCCGAACTCCAGGCTGCTGTGTGTAAGAATGCAGCAGCTGGAATGCTGGACTCCACTCAGACTAACCTTCGTGAGAGCAGCATGGCCATCTTGCCCCTTAGGGGATTATAACCATGTGTACAAATATTTGAAGGGTGTAAATACCGATGAGGGAATGGATTTGCCTAAGCTGGTACAAGAGGGTAGGGCTCTGGGACAACTGGAAGGACCTGAGCAGATGATTAGTAGGGAAAGATCCTGTGAAATATTCCCATCTGTGCTGACTCCAGAACCACAATAGCTTCCAACTGAAGGTAAAGGCAGAACATACCAGCTGGGGGCTGTATTGAACACACATGCACAAGCTGGTTTTATATTTGTGTACAAGAAGGGTACTGTAAAAGTGTAGTGAAACCCTGCTGAACTGTGCTTGATGTATACAGTCAAGTTTACTGTAGCTGGGAAGATCAGGTATGCTATTTTCAACTCAAGTGCAAGGTAGCGGTATGGAAAAAATGAGAGGAAACCTAAGCTCAGGTTTTTCCTGTGAATAATATACAATAAATTACAAGGGTGCTATAATCTGGGTTCATCTGACCCCTCAGCCAAGTGCCAGTGTCATTTGTATGCCTGAGTCGTGGCTCCCTTTTTATGTGATCAAAGGCCTCCTAGTAAGTATTATAGTGACTTTAATGAATAGGAGAGGCACTAGTAATATAATGATTTAAATAACAAGACAATGCAGCGATCAACAAGCTAAATGTTGGGTCACTTCCTGACTCTGTCACTCTTTGCTGCTACTTTTTTCATTTTAACAGAGGTGGTGTAGTGGTCTTACCTAACGGAGTTTTCAATCCATGTAAAGCTGTTGTATTTCTCTGTGCTCAAACTCCTTTACCAGGAGTATTCTCAGCCTGCTAAACCAATGCCTCTTAAAACAAAACACCCCAAAACAAATGAAAGAAACTCACCCAGCCCTCTTCGCACCTCTTTTCAGCAGTTTGGTCTTACTCCATCTCTAATTAACATCTCCTTACCTTGAGTAATAATCCCCTTTATCCCCCTTGCTTCTACTGGGGACACTTTTAATGGGTAAATTAGACTTTCTTCTCTCCAGTTTTGCAGGTGCCATTGTAAATGACCCAAGTCAAATCATTTAACAGTAATAAGTGTGAGGGGTACGACTAAAACCGACATCTTACAGTAAACTCTGACATGCAATTCCATGACAACTTGTCTGGGATTGCTAAGCAGGCTGGATTTCTTGCAGCGATACTCAGCCATCCAGATCAAAGTTCTCCTTGTAAAATCTGCTGCTTCTTGAACTGTTCGTTGCTTGAATTGTATTCTTTGTCTTTCTCCTTCATGTTTCAAGAAAGAGGACTGAGTACTTCTCAAATATTTATTTCCCTCCCTGTTTACAGACATTTACCAGCAAATCACTGTTTTGTCTACCCTACAAAACTTCATGACAACTGTAAATGAAATTCAATTAACAGGAACCATGAGAGAAAGTCAGAATTTAATGAGAATATTGAAAACCTCTTCGTTCTTTGTGGTTTTTGATAGGCATTTCAGTGCATAATGGACATAGGGTTTGAAAGACACTGTTGTTAAAGGTTCAGCATCTCATGCCATTTCAATTAAAACCCTAGAGTTCTCTTTAAGTGTTCCTTGGAACTCTTAAGAAATCTTACATAAAAAAATAAAAGAAGAAGCAGAGAATGAGGCTCCTTATATTTGTAGGGTTTGCTAAAATTAGTGTGGCTTTTTTTATGGCAAATGTGGCATGTAAAGAAATGTTAGAAAGTCATATTTATATATATATAAATTGAATATATTTTAAGTTTTACTTTGGTTTATATATATGAAATATATTTATAGTTTAATATAGAAACACATATTATACATATACATGCATACAAATATATATTTATATAAAAGTATGTATATATATGGAAACAAAATCTCAAAATTCAGTTAAGAGATTAATCTTTCACATTATTTGTCATCCCAGTTCTCCATTTGTGCTGTTAAGTAACCTCGTTAGCCCAACAACATGAACTCTAGCGAATACTTTATATTTTGATAAGCTCACTGTGAAAGTTCTTAACTTCTGACCAGTGGTCAGGAAGTGTCTCTCTTTCCTTATCTTCCTTGCCACCTCCCCATGCTGGCGTGTAAAAGTTAGCATGTGGTATTGGCGTTCTGATCCCAATATATTATTTACAGGATTCTTGTGATGGGAGAAAACCTTCTACAAATAACAATCTATTTTTCTAGATGGCAAACATCTGGGTAGTATAAGTAAATGGGTAATTTATTAGTGTTTGAACAGCTTAAAGGAGGGTAAGTAAAGGTAGTCCCAAACAGCTCAGCACTTGTGACAGCCGCTTTCCGTCTCATTTGTGGTGTGTGACTGAGCACGGCTTGTAAGCAGGAGAGGAGGCAGATGGGAAAGGGGGGAGCAGAGTGGACAGAGCAGGCTTTGGCTGTCCCAGTGAGACACCTTGTTGTCCTTCCCTCTGTGAGACCCCACATACCTGCAATGGGACTTCGAGGTCAAGTGCTTTGAAGTGTGTTATGTTTTGGTGACAGCTCCGCGGGCTCCAATGAACTTGTTGCAGTGGCGTGTGTGTCATTTGCTTGTTCCACGGTCATAATGGATCACACTCGGACTGTGCTATGGGTAGAAATCATTGAATCTTTTGTTCCCGTCTCCCTCTTTGTTGCTGAGCAGTGTTGCTCAGGCTGTAACAGCAAATCTGTGCTTTGGTTTGATGAGGGCCGCATTCTTTAGTGCCGTCCATCCACTTTATGTCGCAGGCTGTGTGCAGAAAGGTAACACCGCAGGACAGAAGTTTCTTGAAGCTTTGCACTCTTCAGGGAAAGATTTTCATATATTCTGCCAGTTGTATAAACTAATGAAAAAATGCTGGGGAAATGGAGCCACAGGCTCTTTTATGTCACTACAACCGTTACAGCAGTTTGGGGTAAAGTAAAAAACAAGTTCACTCTGAAAGGCCTGTGTGTACTCAATTAAAAACGCAGACCAGCATCAGCATATGATAAATTCAGATGTTTCTTGTCTCCTTTCCCAACTTTTCAGGTAAACTCACAAGCCCAAGAACTACTGGTATTCTTGAAGGAAAATTGATAAATGATTATTTATTAGTTTAATTAAAAAAAAAAATTTGTTTTCTTTTTTTTTTTTTTTAATGAATCTGATAATGAAGCAGTGCAGTATTTTAAAATGGGAATAAATTAGATTAGAGTAGGTCTTCCTTGTCCAGAGAAGGAAAAAGAGGTGCAGGTAACAGTCTGTTAGCTAACAAGCTAATATTTAAGCATTCAGTAGTATGAGCAGAGAGAAACCTGGTGCTGGTAAACATGTTAGCGTAGCTTTTTTTTCCCCCATTTTTTTTCCTTTTTTTTTTAAAGTTTTTTAGACATTCTTGTCTGCTGAATTTTTTTTTTCCATTCCCTACTCTAGATAAGGGAAGCTACGTTTTAACCCAGTGGCATAAGGAGCTTGGCTTTTTGTTCCAGCTGCAGATTGCCTTGCCCCATCTGTGTTCCCCACTGGGGCACAAAGCTGAGCCCACCCCCAACTGCTTCATTCTTTAACCTAACAGAGGTAGGGCACATCCCTCAGATTGGCTTCTGCTTCTTAGGAAGTACAACCTTTAGAATCTGTGTTTTGCCTTGAGTGTAGGTTCCCTATGCAGCATTTATAATGGATGTGCTGCTGGGGAGAAAGCAGAGCTCTTTCTGCTGGTCGATCTGCCTGAAATCTGTTTATCTTCAGGGCCCCGGTCTGGATCTCGCTGCACGTGTGACCGGGAATTGGTTTGAGCATGTGGAGAGCAAAGGTGCTGGCTGCAGGAACTCTTGCAGGCTCATGGTGTAAGGCAGTAGTTCTCAGTCCCCTTTAACCACGTAGACAAACTAAGCATGAAAACCAGTTTGTTTTTAAACTGAGAACCTAACAAAGTAAGGGTAGAAAATCTAAAGGGGTTAAACAGAAAGTGTTCCCTGGTTTTAAAAAACAAAATGAGAGGCGAACACACTGATCCCTGTTCTGTGTCTGATCATCTCTTCAGGTAAGATCCTTCTGGCAGTGACAGCAAAGGATCAGTTCAGAGGGTTTTTCAGTGCTGTACGTGAGCATTTTAGAAGGGACCTGGCTTTAATTCTCCTGGTCCTTATTGGAATAAAAATGAAGCTGTCAATCAGCAACTGCATTTGATGTTTGCGTCCTTTCCTACTGGTTGAATTTTACAAGGGCAATCTGCCCTCCTGCATTGTTTGTCATCGGGGGTCTGCAGCAGATTAAATGGCTACATTTAATGAAATGGAATGGAAAAGGATGAGCAAAAGACAATGCTATTAGTGACCTCCTTTTGCCTACTATCCTGCTCACTGGAAACCCACTCAGAGAGTACCAGTGAAGGTTTAAATTCAAACTGTGTCTGAGAGAAGTAGGTCTATGTGTCCTGCTCCCATCCGCTGAGCTACTTGGTTATTCTGGCTGGGTGTCTCTCTCTTCCTCTCCATACTGGTGGAGGGCTTGTGGAGAATTGCTCATACTCTGTCTTCCTTTCAACCAGTGAATACCTTTGATTTATCCAGACAACTTAAAATAATATATGTTTATACAGGTGTGATTAAAAAAAGGCATTTCATCAGACTGAATGACATGAGGTCGGGGCATTTTAAGTGTATTTATAGGCAATTTTGCTTTCAACTTTATTCCAACTGAAAAATAATTCTTCTAGAATGAAGTAACTGTCAATTAAACAATAAAGCTAAAGTAGTCCTGAGATGTGGGGGTCTGTATTTTGCTCTGTTTCCATTTGTCAGTTTTGTAGGTGCAGCATCTTTGTCTTCACCTAGCTGTTTCCACGTTACCAACAAAGAGTTAAATTTATACAAGCAGGCTGGGAGGAGGATGTGTGTGCCAGTCAGGATTCTTAGCTAAATTGCTTTCATACTTTGTTTTTACAATATATTTGCTGCTTAGCCACATTTTGGCCTTTTTCCTTTTTCTAACAAAAATCATTATGTGGGATAGCTAGTAGATAGTTCCTACTTTCACAGCGACAACTCCATGCTAAAAATGTCCCTTGGCATAGGGATCGTTAACTGATGGCAATTTGTCTGCCTTTCTGAGTAGGTTTTTCTTCGGCACCAGCTATAGAATCTATGAAATAGTCTGTGGGGGGAAAGAGTGTTTATATTGTGTTGAAACTGAGGATGCACCAAATGCTTGAGGGGAAAAAAAAAAAAAGTATCAAATAATGAGCTATAGATAATACTGCATCTTTTCAAGATCCTGGAAGGAGATGTTTAGGCAGTATTGTGCGGCAGTCAGCACGAGAAAATTGTCATTTTGTGAAATGCTACCGTAGAATGTGTTTCAAACATCACTATTTATGTATCCATTTGTATAGATAGCATCAATTACATATTTTTAAATGTTGACATGATGGGTCTAAAAACTACATGCATTACGAACATAAAAGTTTCCTTTGCTGTGGCTTAACTGTGGAGAACAAGTCCTATTTTTCTCAGTTTGGAAGCTGTATTTGTTTGAATAAAAAAAGGGAGAGTGGTATTTTGTTAGTAATAGTTATAAAGATTTATTAATATTTTATTGTGGAGCTTTTAAATAAAGGATCACACATAATTTTTTTGGGGGGGGGAGGGGTTTGGTTTTTTTAAACTTTTTTGAAATCTCTTTTAACAAAGAGCATAGCAACACCATACATTTGCATTTTCTGATCACTAAAAATCTCCCCTACCACAAATGTGTATGTGAAATTGAGAACCTAATTAAAGGATTAACAGCATGTACAGTAATTTACCCAAAAGGCATGTGTTAATTTGTTAAAACCCTAAAGATCTTTATGCTGTCTTTTTTGATGCTATCAAAATATTTTCCATGGAACTGGTTGAACCTGGTCTCTTTATTATAAATTCTTCTCCAGAGTAAAGACAACTTAATTTCATATCTAATTGCATAAGGAATTATAAATTATCTTTTCTAAGAGACCTGTGACACTAAAACACAGAATGAACAAATAAAACTGATTTGTTCTAGTACAAATGAAGATATATGGCAGTATTTTTATTACAGACACCATTTGTTTGGGTTGAGTGTCTGAATATTTTACAATAAGATACAAAGTGCTCTTTGTGGAGCAGTCATTCTAGCAATGCATCTTAAGGTGTTTTGCAACTAATTGCCGTGAAACGAAGAAACCTAGATCAACAAAACCCAGCCCCACCCGTCAAATAAAACCTTATGCAGAATGAGATAAATCTGTTCCAAGGGAAATATGCTTTATGTGCATTCATAGAAGCAGCATGAACTGCCTCTTGGATCAAACATGCAACTTTTCTTTTATTCATAGAGGAAAGACCTGTTGATTCCAGAAGTGTGCTTTAGCTCAGAAGAAAGGTGACTTGCTGCATGTAAAATGGTAGTTTCCAGCTAGGTAAGAGGTGCTGCAGTACAGACTGGAGCACACAGCGAGGGATTTCAGGGCTGGTTCCTGTCGGGGATAATGTATAGTACAGTGTACTGGATGTGGGCATTTCCCTCAGGTAAAGGGCAATGTAGGTCCTGCTGTGGCCCAATTAGTGCTGCATAACCCAAGGGGGTGCCATGCTGCTGCAGAGTTAGGGGTTCCTTCCCTCCCGGGGACTTGTGGTGGAATCTTGACCAAATCTGCCTCCCTGCCCTGAAAGCACAACCAGCAGGCATTCTCCTTCAGAAACAACTGGGTGTTTGTCACTGCGAAGTGACATAGTAATCTGAGGATTGAATATTGACTTTATGGCAGAATTCAGTAGAAACTGGCAATTATTAAAAATTTGTATTTTGTAACTCCTTAAGGAACTGTATGCTGGCATTGAAAGTTTAAAATATTTTATAGTAAATTTACCACTTTGTACTGAACCGTGTCAGTGTTGGTGCCAAGGCTGTTTGAATGTTGCTGAACATCTATTTAACCAGATTAGATTAAACCCTAATACATTACATAGAGCAAGGAACAAATTAATATTCTATTGACCTTTGGAGGGTTGAATTAATAAATTTATCACAAGGATTAATTTGGTGTTGTATAATAGAGATGTTCTTTTATTTATTTATCCAGAAGTACTTTTATTATGAAGTTCACTGATACAAAGCTGCTTCTGGTAAGCTGATTGTTATTTCCAGATACTAAAATACCGATGCCAAATTGTTTAAATCTCAATGTATTGTATGCATTTATGAATTTTTCTAGAAGGGGACCAAAAGGTAGTATGGCACTTCAGAAAGGCAAGTAGGAAAGAAAAGTAATGATTTTTAGCTACAGAGCTTCCATGGTCTGGTTTGAGTGATATGAGACAAAAATTTCAGCATTTATGGTAAAATGTGGATTACCCTTTTAAAAAATAATATGCCTAATAATCCAAAGTCATTTCAATAACAAGGTTAAGGAATGCTTTTGTTACTATAAAAACATGAGATTTGTTTTCCCTCAGCTTTCTGTAGCTCTGTTTTAAAATTTTTTTTTTGCAAGAACTTCTTATGCTTCACAATTTTGAGTGTGTGTCTGTGCAGGAAAGTAGGGAGAGGGAAAGCAAAAGAGAAGAGAGTGAACCAAGCATTTCTATGCCGTTTGCAATAGCAATGTCATGACTGTGAGGAACAGCACTGTGATTTTTGGTGGCCTAGAAAGCACCTACACTGTCTCATTGAGGTACAGCAAACCCCTTGTCACCTGTCCTCCTACTTGTTGAACAAGGTTGGGAGGTATTTGCAGGTACAGCTGTAGTACTGATGTGGCACTGTGATGCCCCATGGTCACAATGTGGATTTTGCGGAAGGAGTGGCTGTTACAGAACAAAATTACCATCAAACATCTTCAAGGATTCTCCTGAATCCTTTTCTTTTTTTTTTATATGTGTCTCCTGTACATAAGCTCTTGTTTTGCACGTAAATGTAAGGGAGATGGAGAAATCTTAGCTGCAGATGGAAAAAAACCCCAGTGTCTTCATATGTAAAAAATTACAGAATTAGAAGGAGATAAATTTATGTAGCCTTTGCTCCATAATAATATGGCAAGTCCTGACAAAGCCATAAGGCTTTTTTCACAGATTCGGTTGTCTGGAAATTGTGCAATGCTGTTTAAACAGAATGGCTTTTAACAGATCGCAATAAATTAAAAAAATAAATTAAAAAAAATCATGTTTTCAGCAAGGATTACACGATGGCAGTGCTAACTCCAGTGCAATTAATAGACAGTGTGTACTTTGTTTTCCTTTGCTTAGCATTTTGTCGAGATTTTATCTGGCCACGTATCCAGGAACTGGGAATGGATGCAAGCTGCTGTTAACTGAACTGTATTTAGAACTATGTAAACCATGGTATGTGCAGTATGGCAAGACATGTATCTAAATTTGCATTTGCAGTAATGTAGCCACAGTATGTGTGTCCTGTAGTAGGTGGGCAGTCCAGGTATTTTTAGATACAAAACTTAATCAGTTTATGACAAAATAACTTCTTATATCAGCATAGCATTTGTCTTTTACAAAACGTGCAGTTATTTTCCCAGAGCAGTTGCAAGGTGCAGTTTGTAGATAAACAGGAAGAAAGATGGAATATGTTCTAATTTTGTTGTGGATCACTGGCCCATTGAGTCAGATCTTTATAAAGGAAGGCTGGTCCTGGTTTCCCCTATCTCATACACCTACTAAATGTCTTTCTAGATCCAGCTAGTTGTGTGATGTAGTATTTAGGAGAAAGAAGATGCTGTCTGATGCAAGGAGTAATCAGTTCAAGTCTGGAAGCAAAAAAAAAATCCCTTATTTCCGTGCTTGCCGGATTAAGTCTTTTATATAACGTGCTTTATAGAAAAAGGGCTATGTTTGTACAGAAGGAGGTGCCAGAACACTAATAGAAGTATAGTAGCTCATCTGATGGGTGGGACAGATTTCTGCGTGCTGTTTGGAAAAAAAATTAACCCTATGTGGGAGTGTAGTATCTAACATTAATTCTTGACATTTTGTTTCCCATACTTCTGAGGCTCTTGATGAGGGGAGCTTCAACTTCTCTATAAAAATTTAATTCGTAGAGATAAAAAAAATTCTTAGAGGGTTCCATCACGAGCTTGTTAGCATGATCCTGTCTTTGGCACGAGAACGTGGAATAGAACAGAATCCAAGCATTTTAATTTGCTGGGAACAAAAAGAAGCTGGTTGGTAACTTTGGGATGCAGTGCTGCTCTCCGAGGCACACTGCTTGGCGGGCGCGCAGTCACGCGACATTGTGACCGTACGTGGGTCTGTGTTGGTTTCGAACACGCCCGGGGCCTCCCCTGGCCCTTTTGTTATTTCTCAGCCTTTGGCACTGAGTGCCGGTGGGGGATGTGTGGAGATGGGGAAATGAGAGTAGATATTAGGATTCGGTAGCAGATTTAAATTAAGCAGAAACCTCAGTACGTTACAAACTCGTAAGGCCGTAGTACACTATGGCGTGTGGCTGGACCGTAGTCACACTCAGCAAATCACTCAATATTATAGGACAGTTCATACGTTTTCTAATTCTTCCCAGAAAAAAAGAGGATTTCAGTATTGAATAATACCTTGTTAGCCTGTTCCTACTGTTGGCAGCACAGCAATTTGAACTTTCAAAAATAGGAGATTAGATATTTCCCTGAAACTACATGTACTATTTAGCATCTTACTGATGTTCTGGCAGAACAATGTAGGGATTGAGAGAGACTGGGGCTGGAAGTGACTTAAGGGAGCTAATGGAGCTTAGCAAAGGTTATGAAAAGCAGTGCTTTCCATCAGATGTCCTATAAAGAAAGAGATGGGAAAGGACCCAAAGTGAGAACTGCTCACCATGAACACAATTTTTTTCAGACAGGACAAGTCCAAGCCGACAATTTTCATTTGGGACTTTACATCCCCAGTAGGAAGAGTTATGAACAGTAATGAAAAAGCTGGTAGTAGTAGAGAAATGTCCTGAATCCTAAAACTTTAACATGGTGCATATCTCAGAGTCAAATATTCCTTGCAATGGTGGAAACTGAAATGCAATGTTCTGGTACTGCTGTACCAGGCCAAAAATGGAACTAGAAAGGTTTGTCTTGGTGCGAAGGCTAAATGAAATAGAAAATTAGACAAGCATCCAGTGCTGTGATGTAGGGTCCAAAATCAGCTCACACAATGCTGTTAGTGTTCATAATTGCTTGTGCTGTAGTTTCAATAAGGAATTCTTTGCAAGAAAATTAAGTCATGTTTTCAGTTACAGCACTGTAAATAAAGTCAAATGCTTCTGAAGTCAGTGGAGTTTTTGATTTCCACTGATGCAATTGAGGGCAGAGTTTGAAATGTGATTTTTTTTTTTCCAGATGTATCTCAAGCTATATTTTTAATTTGTATGAAGAAGTAGTATGTTGGGAGGCATTTTAGGAGCATAGGTAACATAGGTTCAGGTAAATTTATATACGTCTGTGGTTCCTGATCCTATACTTGAATCTTTGCAAAGAGTTTGTTTGGGGTGTTTCATCCATATAATTTTTCAACTATGTCCTGATACAGAAGGCCAAACTCAATACAGGTATTTTAGAGTGAGTTGTTTAGCTACAGGAGGGATAGGCCAAAGCCATTTCACTACAGAATATTTTTCCTTATATGAAAGCATCCATTTGCAGGATATTTTTTGTTTAATGATCTTCAGAGTAATTTCGTTGTTATTTATAATATATCATAGAAGCTTGGGTTTAGGTTCATTCTTGCTTGCTTGTGCAAATGCCTGAGACACAGTGACTTAGACTGGGACAGCAAAAGAGGAATTACCTGTAGGAATCCTCCTACCTCTGCAGAATCATGGAGAAAGACAACCTATGTCCTCAGAGGACAGAAGTATGGGAGCTCTAAGACTGAAAGTAGGGAGGCATGTTTCTTTTAATATATAAAAGATTTGACCTGTTTTCAAGTAATTTTCTTAAGGCTGGAGAAAGGAGAAAGCTGTAGAGAGTAGGAAGACATGAAGCCTGGGGTTAAGAGCCTTACAGTAGACTATGGTGTTGCTTTAGTTGTGTGTGTTTAATTGAAGGTAGAGATGGCAAATATCCACCTTTTTGGCAAGGGCTGAGAAGCTGGTGTTTAACTTGACTAATATGTGTGTGTATGTAGGAAGGTTTTAAAAGAAGGGGAAAATATTTGTTAATTTAGACTATTTGTGGTCGAAATATCATAAACACTTGCGTGTAATAAGAGAAATACAGTAACTTTTTGTTTCCAGAGGACTTTTTAGAAATATTAATTCAAGTTAAGATTCATATATTTTGCAGAGAAGCTTCCTTTGTGAGGTTTTCACATAGGGTGAAAAGCACGGTAACCTGTCTAACTGCATCCATTAATCAAGATGGTGCCTTCTTTCATGTGGAACTTAAAGGCAAAGAGTTTTAATTTTAAAGCATAAAGTGGTTAGTACTTGTCTGTAAACTTCTAAATAGTGTACAAATGCAAAAGATTTTTATTTGATTAACTCTTTTTTCTTCATTTATTAACAAGGTGCTTATGTAGGAACATTCATCAGAAGCTTTAGATATTGTAGGAGATTTATGATGTCATATGATGTCATTACAGCAATATGCTGCATTGTAAAACTTCAGAGCAGCCACTGCTGCACCACCAGGGTGAATAATGGAGCATTCATTCACTCCTACCAAATCCCAACATCAAATGTTCCACAGGCACTCTTAAAACAGAAATTGTGCCTGTAGGAACATGTAGTGAGAAGTGACGTTTGTGAGGGTGTAATTGGAGTACCTCAAAAGGAGTGGTAGATATTTCAATTCCCAGAAGTCGTCGTGTTAAAACTGCACAAAAGCTAGAGATTCTCTGAGGTAAAGGCTCTTCAGATGGAAGTGGCTGAAAAAAAATCTTGGCTAGCTCATGGGGAGCTTGTGAGAACAAGTACTAGAGGCCAAGTGCTGCTCTGTTACACCATCCTACGTTTGGACTAGCGCCAGAGACGAGCGCTTTCCCCACTGCGACTGGACTGGAGGGAGTACAACTCGGAGGGATATGAGCGACCAGTGACTCGACTCTAAACCACACATAAAATAAGTTTAGCAGTCTTGGACTGTTGAACAATGATTCATTTTATAATACGACCGCAAAATGTAGCTGCGTTGGTAGTGATTGCTTCAAACAGCTCAAGGAACTGAATGAGCAAGGAGGAGTCAGGATTACCCTTAGCCCTACTAAGTGTCCTTGTTAGGCCGGAGGTCAAGGCTTCCCGGTATAGCTTTTGCCCTGGGCTGCACAGGCAGGCAGGGGAGAGCTCTGCCTGCAATAGACAGACAAAGGTCTCATTCTTTAGTGATAAATGTGCTTTAACAGCCACCACTGTAGACTAACACTTAAAACAAAATGAAAGGAAATATTAAACCTGCTGCATCTTACTCGTTCAGGATGTTAACAGCTGTATGGCAAATACATCTATAGTAGAGGAGGGAGAGGAAGATACAAGCAACTTTCACAGCCATCCTTTCATATCTGTAATTACATCCAGATTTAGCAGCAGTGTCATTTCATTTTGCAGAGGAGCGTGGCAGCCCTTGAAGTGAGATTTGTTGGTGTTCAATCCCACACGGTAGAAAAGGTCCATTGTACTCTGACCTCCTTTAAAACAAACCATACTAAACCATGCATGCATGCTCAAAGAGTCCCCCCTTTTTATAGACAACTGCCATTTGTTGCAGGGGTTGCTATGGCAAACCAGAGCAGAAAATCCTGTCTTGATGTTAAAGCAAAATACTTAAAAAGTGTAAGGAGACAGATTTTGAGAATATAAATTAATTAAATGGCAGTAATTGCATTATTGCACTATCTTGCCAGGGAAATAGCTATTCCTGTGAGAGTCTATTACTGTGTTAGGTCTTGAAGCAGAGTGTAATTTTTTGAACGTGCTTTAGGTTTTCAAAATCTGTTTTTGTGCTTTTCTTTAATTCTAAGTAGTGATAAATAGCAACCTAGCCTTGCAAAGGTGGTCATCATCCAGTGTGGTTGAGTTTTTAACGCTGTAATAAGACTGAATAAGCATTTGCAGTTTAAGCTTTAAATTGACAGAAAAAAATAATTATAACCTCACAAATCTGGCCCACGTAACTGCTGGATAGCTTGCTGGCTTGAGATCAGTGTCTTTGGATTTGGGCAGGAAATGTGACACTTCTTCCAGATAAGAGTTCTACAGCTGTCTAATGGGCCTTTTGCTCCTTGGCTACTGGTGGTGCAAAGTGTCAGGCAGGTAGGAGACTTTTATGGTACATTTCTTCATTTGAGACAAAAAGGAAAAGGCCAAGGCTGTTCTATGTTGCTTGTCTTATTCGACTCCCCTGACTACTTAACAGTCCGACCTTACTGTAGTTGTGTCTTTCTTCAAATCTGCAATGAAAGAATGAAGAGTAAGCTTCAGAAACAGAACTGATAAACTGGATGCTGCCTAACACCTTTTTAGTGAAATTAGAAAAGCTGCTTGGACTTTTTTTTTCTTTAAATGCTGAAAACAAAGAGTTCTATCTCTTTATATCTATGATAGTTATTCATTAAAGTATTTTCTGGCATTTTCAAGTGGGACTGTGTTATTTGATAATATTTGAGGAGAAATGAACACTAAAATGCTCACTCCTCACATCTGAAAGAGGAAATTCAGAGGTAAAAGGAGAAAGAGAACAAACCCCTCCACAGGAAGAGAAATGAAAATCTTTCTTGTAAGTATGTTACCTTGGACCATGAAGAGCCTTAGTTAAGGGGACCTTGTGTGTGAAGTCTTTTCTTTAGGTGCTCTTCAAGCATCTCTGGTCTTTGCTCAGTTGATCTCAGTTGATCAATCAGCCTTTGGTTGGCTGAATGTGGGCACAGGTCAGTGAGTCTGCTTTGATTATGCCAATATTGCCGGTCTTATGAATTGACCATCTGCTGTTTGCTTTTGTGGGCACTTAAGAATCAGGCAGGAAGAACATGGCAGTAGGCTGGTATTAGTACCTACATCAAAGTTCAGGAACCCTTGAATCTTCTCAGTTTTGCAACTGCCTCTTTGTCTGCAAAAAACCATCTTTAGCTGTGCTACTAAAGCTTGCTGCAGTTGGTCGTGCTGGTTAACAAGTTTGTGTCAAACTTCCAGAGGTCATTTTAGTACACTGAGAGCATCATTTTGTATGTCCCCTTTGGGTTCCTGAGTAGGCAAGTAGACTGTTCAATGCATCCAAGGAATGGAATGTAACAAAGCTTCTGTGTTGCAGATTGAATTTGATATGTTTGGAAGAGGGATCAGCAGCTTCCCAAATGGGAATTTAAAAAAGGAGAAATGTAAAAATGTTTATAAATAGGTCATGTCAGCATCCTCATCTGGAACTGGCCAAGTCTAATGCAAGATGCTTTTCATGCCATGTTTGCCAGCTACCTCTTAGGCTAAGGCATTTGTAGTGATTCAAGAGTTCAACTCTGTATTAGAAAAAGAAAGGCATTTGTGCAATATCATTAAAAGCTAATCCAATTTTTTTTAATTTATTTAATACTACTTACTTGAATCCACTGTTTTGCCTAGTATTTTGTGTGGCATTATTCTTTCTTGTTGCATTTATCATTATTCAGTTGAGAGGTTTTCCACTGCTTTACCCGCCTTAAAATGATCTCATGTTCAAGGCTAAAATTAAGAAGTTTTGAAAACCAATTTATTCTGATTGTCACTAGGGCAGAGATTAGGTATAGATGACTGAGTGCTTTGAAAAGGAGTTTTGTATCCACTTATCAGCTTTTCTTAATAAAAATGAAGAATTAAATAATTTTAAAAATACAAAAAAGGGTAGTTGAAAACTACTTTACCATACATCTTGCAGTCATTTCTTATGGGTAAACATATGTATAAAACATTGTAGCTGCACCCACAACATTCATTTTTATTAGATGAATATGCTTTTTTATACTAACTCTGTATGGTAAGTGAATAGTATCTATGTTAAATTCTGCGTTTTTCCTCTATGGTTACAACCAAAATTAAACAGATTCCCTGTGTGAAATTATATCCCAAACTACTTTCCCCCAAGGTATTTTTAAACTTTTCGCCTAAATGATGTGCATTATTTTAATTACATCACATAATAATTATCTGGAAGGTATTGGTTATTATGTCAGTCTGAGGTGCCACTTAAGTCCTTTTCTTCTCATGATTAACAAAATAATAATTGTTTCAAAAGCAGGCAGGGATATGAAACCCAATCAAATCCTAGCAGGCATGTCATTATCGTAGCAGGGGAAAGCAAAGGAGCAGGTTCCTCCCTGGGTGAAAGCATCGGGAAGAAACGGGTGGCTGTATTTGTTTTGGCAGGCTGAAGCTGTTGTGAGCCCGGATTCCCAGCCAAAACCAAGTGAGCTTTGAGTTGACTTGAGCCATTTCTCAAATGTTTTTGTGAACTCTCGCTTTTTTCTTTCATTCCCCATGTTGTTTTGATTATATTTCTCAGTGCTGGGAACATCACAGCAGATCTTCCATGTTTTGGGATTATTTGTGAAAAGATTTCTCATCAGCTAATAGTGATTGTGTAACAAAAAATCTTCATTGGTTGGTTAAAATCTGAGCTCAGATGTGTGATCACATAAGGGAAAATTCCGTGGAGACTTGGAGTGGAATGAAACCCCCTCCTTAATACTTTTGTCTAACATATGTCACTGTATTAAAAATAATTACTTTGGTTCCTTAGAGGGGGAGAAGAAGGTTTTTTTTTAAAACCTGGAATTCTATATTGAGTAGGCAAATAAACTCCTGAGATTGCTTTCATTGGAAAAGGACATTTTAAATGGTACCTTTTTACTTGAATGTTGGCCAGTTTAATTTAGATTATTGCTTCTGACAATTAACCTCGTGTTGGGCTGCACTTGTCTCATTAGCAATGTGGCGAGTGATGAACTTGGATTCATGAGGGCTCAGCTCTCACCTAGGAAACTCTCTTGCCAGGGCTGCGCCGCTGCCTATTAACAATTTATTAACAAATCCATATAAAAGCCATCTGTGGAGGGCTGGGACTGCGGGATTAAGCAAATATATTAGTAGTTTTATCAAATTCTTTGAATAGTTTTGCCAAAAGAGAAAGTTAAGCAGCAGAGGAGGCATGGACATAAGTTTTAAAAATATGTTGTACCCGGTTTTGATGTTTTCCCTTTTAAACTTGTACTAGTTTGAGACGAAGTTTCTCCCTCAAAATACATCTGCTTTAAAAAGAAGTTTTTAAATAAAAAGAGAATAGAGTGATAGGGAGTAAGGATATGGCTAAATAATTAAAGAATAAAATTCTTAAATTCTGTTTGAATGTAATGCTTCATCTGCCAGGAAATGATCAGTTGATTTGTTTTTCATTTAAGCAAAACCAGTTACGCAAGTTGTGGTTTTATGAACTGATTCTCTCTCTTTTTCTCCCCTGATTTTTATTCCACCAAAGCAAAATATTTGTTACGTCCACAGTCTGCTGAACTGTGTTACATGGGGAATATTCTGAAATAATGTCATCTTTTGGCAGTTATTTAGTGAAGAAAAGGACGGAAGATACTTTTCTGCAATAGAAATAATGACTTTACCAACTTTGTGTAACTTGAAGTTTTCTCATATAAATATCGTCAGAGAATGATGACTAGTGTTAATACCCCAAGATGAAATATAAAGAATTTTCTGTCAATTACTAGGAGAAAGTAGCTGAACAAAATTGGCTGATTTTTTTTTTTCAATTTTTTTTTTACTTCTTCTGGTTTTTATTTCTGAGTTATAACAACATGCTGTGTACCTGTGTCTAAATTTACACACATACATATCAAATATGTAGTGTCCAGAGTTAGTATAGATACACATATCTTTATATGCAGGAAGGAGGAAAAGTGTTAGTCCCTTAAGTAGTTTTTTTATTTTTTTCCTTATAATTTAAATTGACTTTGCCTTTATTGTATCAGTTCCTTAGAAATACATTTTACTTTTACCATGAAAATCAGTAAGGTAAGCAGGATTTAAGCTGACTGCTCTGCCCTCTCCCTTTATGTGGCTATGCACATAATATTTGCAGCCATTTAAAAGGTGTCACACATGTTGTTTAGAAGCAGTTATTTCATTGAATAATAATGTATACATGAAAACCGATCCAGAAGAGAGTATATGAAAAAAGATTTGTTCTGGCAGTACAGTGGGTCATTTCAGTGGAGAAATGAAACCTTTTTCTCTCCTTGGCTGCGGTGAGAGGTGGGTCTGTGCAGCCGACCAGCGCGATGTGCAGCCCATATGTGCACAGTGAGGAAAGCTGATGCTGAGGTGTGAATGTGACTGGCAGTGATTGTCACGCCCACCTAACATGTCCCTTTCTTATCTACAATGGTAGCTTTGGCCTGCCCTGGGACCCTGCACCTTTGTGTTTTCTGGGCTGAGCGAGCGTGCCTGGTGGTGGGTACCCTTGGGCATGGCTCTTGTGGAGCAGGCATCCCTTGCTCATCACAGCAGATTACATTCACGACACCTCTAGTGCTCCCTTCTTATGGTTTATAAATGGGAAGAAAAGTCATGACTCAAGCTAAATAGAGTGTAATTCGTTGCCTTGGGGGTAGGAGGAGGAAGGGATATTAGAGGTTTGCGGTCTGGAGATTTATTCCTGTAGAGCTGAAAGGTGCTGGCCATCATTCAGAGATGGGAGCAGTGAGGCGTGAGGAGGAAGGTGACAGTGATGTGGCCCTGGGTGGGTGGGTGAGCAGGCACTGACCAGCAGAACTGCTTGCTGTGAGAGATGCTCAGCCAGGGCTGAAAGCGTTTTGCTGGCTGTGATGAATCTGAGCTCTCTTTTAGCAGGAAATAAAACCTATTCATTGATTTGCAAGCTAAAAATCAAAACTATTTTCGTTGTACACAAGGAGGACCTAAAGGGCTGGCAACAAGGTTGAGACCATTTTTTGGCTGGGGGCAGTTGTTGTTGGAGGACTCTGTGTCTCACTCAGACCGAGGGAGAGTCTGCATCACTCTTGCCCATCAACCTGTCAAGTCTTCCTGTCTCTCGTGAGATACGGTACTGCCAATTCCCCTTTCCCTACTGGCAGAAAACTCCTCAGCCATGATAATGGCATAATTCTGTAGTTCTGCCAAGATGGCTCTAACGTTTTGGTTGTGATATTTAGTTACATTTGCGAATATTTTCCTTCAAGGTAAAAATTACTCTGAAGATGCTTCAGGTATGACATTCCTTTTATTTATATAGGGCACATGCAGGCACACGACACTGCTAATGGAATATGAAGCCTTTTGTGCACTACATACCAGGATGAAAGCTGGCTTAAGGCCTTAATGTCTTGAAATTGATACCTCCATTTAATTTGTAAAGAGCTTGTTAGCTTAGGCTAAAGACAGAGTATTTTCATTTCAAACTGTTATCTTAGTTTCTCTAAATTAACAGTGTTCTTTAGACATCTCCAGATGAGAGGCCTCCAAATCTTCAGTTCTCTTCTTTGAATATGCAATGAGAAACATTTCACCTCAGAGTAGGTAAAGGAGGTAACAGAGGCCGCTATTTTGAGCCTCCAGGAATAAAATTATTCCTAATTGGGAAGATTGGGTAGAACTTAATTTTAAGCATGTCTTGATTGAACAACTTCTCAAATTTTATGAGAACAACATGTTTAGTCTAGAATAGTGTATCTAGAGGAAGCCATTTCTCACAAAAACTTTTAGATTAATCTATAATTTATCCATTTTATTTAATATTTATTTTTATTCTCCTAGACTACAATTTTAATGTTGTGGCTTTGACCTTTTTCATCTGCACTATAGTGAGGACAGATCACACTGACTGGGACCTTTGTTGCGTGAGCTTTTCAAATGAGTTGTTCTGCAGTAAACTGTAAACCAGGGCCATCACCTGGGGAAGATAAGAGCTGTTTTAGTGCTGATAGGCTCCCCTGATTGGATTTTCATCCATCATACACTCAGATGTCAAATGAAGAGAGGAGGGTGTTGTGGGTTTTTTTGCTGATTAGAAAAAGAAGAAATTTAAAATGGTTTAAAGTCTGAATTATTTTATTACTTTAGGCATCTCAGACTTTTAGGATAATACTTTAGTTATAAAGTTTCTACTTACTCAGAAAGGCTTCATATTTCTTTGCAGTTTATACCTGTCTTAAGACCTGCAGTATGAAACAACCAGTAATACTCCATGTTTCCAAATGAACAATAGACTTTGGGGGAGTAAAATAGACTTTCATTAAGATGCAGATACCCACCGTGCAACCCACGTCCCACCACCTGAGTGAGTGCCAAGAGCAGAGAATAGTTATTGGCTGTGGGAACTGACTGTGTCGGCAGAAACCAGATTGAGGCTTTTCCTCCAGGGTGACCTTTGAAATCAATCAGATTGTGAAAACGATAAACTTCCCAAAGCTGCCTTGCTGTGTTGTGCTAGTAATGCTTTCTCAGTGTTGAGGTCTGCTCTGGTTCACTGTGCAAGTAAGGATGAGAAAATACATCTGGATTTATTGGGTGGTCATTTGGCCTATTCTTTCAAGAATACACATGCATGCAGGATCTTTGTCTTCCTAACATAACACTTTGTGAAGTAGTTATTTATATCTTATTTTCTCCTTTATCACAGTATTATTAGTTGAAATCCCCAGTCAGGTATTATATATTTGTGATACTGAAGAGAATGCTGGCAGCAGTATAGGTTGTACCTTACGGTGAAATGGCATCTCTGGTAGATTCCAGAGATTTTCCAATATTGGTGCCATGTTCTGAGTAAGGCATCATCCCAGTGTATCTTTATTTAGTTATATTTCCTGGAACTGTGAATTGGCCTCTGGCTTCCTTTTCTGCTTACACACATGTAGAAGCCATGCACTAGTGGGCCCAAGACACCCAGGGCTTGAGAGATGATTAGAAATGACAGTCTGTCCTCCCTTTTTTTCTTGAAATACCACCATACAGCATTTTTGATCTCTTTGATTTGAACATGAGGTAGAGTTTAGGAAAGAGAAAGAAGTGGTGAGAGCACTGAGCTCTGGAGGAATAGAGTTCTGGTACAGAAATTGGTTTAGTATGCAATTACTAGTATTAAACAACAGTTTCTTTCACCGGAAGACCCATCACTGGGACTGTTGGGATAATCTATCTCTTAAGGTATCTGCAGTGCCACAACCAAAAAAAAAAAAAAGAAAAGAGGCCTGAGGGTGCTGGTGTGCTGTCTGCCAGCTTGGTGGGTGGTGAAGCAGTGTGAGCTGCTTTCTGGAGGATGAATCTCAGGAGGTCCTAGAGCTCTCCCCCATCTCACAAGGGTGTTTGCAGTGCCACCAGTGCTTAAGGCTCTTGAATCTTGTAGTCTCTGAGGGTGTCCCTTAAACTCTCTTGCTGGTTTTGGCTGGGATAGATTTCTTTTCCTTTGTAGCAGCTCCACAATTTCTATATGCTGTGATTACATGAGAATCATTTAGCTGCTACTAAAGAAGCGGTAAACTGGAAAGGTTTCAAAGCATTATGTGTGTGTGCTGCAAACCTCCAGATCCAAAACACGAATAACTCTTTCCAGTCTTTGCCATGTTCACAGAAATTTATCATTTAAATTAAAAAAATAGTCCTTTCTGTCTTTCGATCTCTTGTTCACAAAGTGACTAACGTGAAGTTGAAATTGCTGGCAGGATCCAAAAAGGATCTGGTGGCTTCGTAAGAAATTAGGTGCAGTTCTAGGAAGATGTGGGCTAAGAAAGCAAATCTAGGTTCATCTCAGCATTAGTGTGGGCTCAACAGTACAAGGGAAAACTATTTTTTCTGAATCTGGTAACAGTTCCTGCTTGCTCTGAGTCATCTCCTCTAGTGGTGAACTAGTCTTTTTTTTTTTTCCCGCTTTTGTTTTCTCTTGATAGGAAATGTAGCATAGTTCAGTAACCAGCAAAGCTTTATTTAGACTTGTCAGAAATGCAGAATTTTTTTGCTCTTCCTGGGAAGAAAAGAGGGAGATGGGGAATTTGAGATCAGATTATCAACTAAAATAAGTGTCAACGAAGGAGAATTTCTCATTTAATTTAATTGAATGTATCTGAATTTGCAATGCTGTCCAAATTAGGAACTAGGGTTATTAAAATGTATTTTGAAAAGAAATTCTGAAACCTTAAAGACACTATTCTCTGTCTCTCTTGAGTCTATCAATTTGTAAGGGAAGGTTAAAGTTACCTTTTACCTGTTTGTGAGCTATGAGTGAGACCTGAGCCTAAATATCCACAAACCCTCAATCTTAGGTCTGTTGTATATTCTTAAATATATGTGTGCATACACATTTACAAGGATAATTTTGCTTCCATAAAATTTTTTAATATAAAAATGCTAGAATGCAAGTGTTACCTCCCTTGTTCACTGCTTCATGGTGGATCCAGTTCTTAACTGAATGTAATTAAAGGTACTGTGATCAAGCCTAATGACATTGTAGGGATCTGGACATATTCTTATAGTAATGCAGCTACAGAGAGCAGAGGACTACTGAGTCAAATTGCAAAGGTAACAGCAACTGGATCTTCACATGCTGTATTCATGTTGAATTAGTGGAAGCAGTTGTTCGAGGTTATCAGCAAAGTCTTCAATCCCTCTGTTTCTTCAGCAATACATGCTTTTCTATCCTGCTAGTTAGATGCTGTCCTACTAGTTTTTCAGTTGTTCATGTTGTTTTTTTCTCATGGAAGTCAAGAACTGAATGTCTGGTGGGAGGAAAGAAAAGACAGAAGGCAAGCCAAAAGTAGTAATTTAGTGAAAAAAACATTCTGCTAGTCTTTATACAGCATAAGGAAAGCCCCAAGACACAAATCTTAAACTAAAGAGATTAAGCTGTTAAACTACATAGGCCAGAATCTGAATCTGCATTCAGTTTAGGGGTTTGTTTGTGCAGCACAGCATGCTGTGTGCCCTTATTTTTCTTTGGACTTGAGACCCATGAATTTTCAAATCTACTTGTAGTTGACTCAACACAAAGATAGTTGGCTACTGTATGTCTGCAGTCTGAGCCAGACTTTCTGTGCTCCCTGTAACTGTTGCTGTGAGTAGGCAGGATATTCAGATTCATACAAGGCCAAACAATGTCTGTAGGCTTAATTCTAAGCCTATTATCCTCCACAATGTCCTGTTAGCAGTACTCTTTTATAACCTTTAAAATGTGTTTTATGTATTCATCTGCAATTCCATGTTACTGTGCTGTTTTTCCTGCTCAGTGGACTGTCTTTCCATGTGAAGCTTATAGGCAAGCACTGAAGCTGGGTGAATTGAAGGAGTTTGGGCATTGGCATCTTTGTAAAAACAGATGCAGGTTTTTCCCCAAAGAAGGAAAACATCTTCTACCTTTCCTCTTATCCATTCAAAAACATCTTATAAAATCTGATAAAGGCTTCTGGAGGGTGGGGACCAAAGGCTGTCTGCCCAAATGCCCTTTTCTTGCTGGAGGTGTTGTGGAGCAGGTTGTGTTGGTGACACTGGGCTGGCAGAAAGCTGACAAAAAAAATTGGACAGCAAATGTTGGTGTAAAGTTCTGGTTCTTTTACTCCTGTGCAGCCCCTTGTAAGTAGTGAGGTGGCAATATGGTCACTGGGTCCAAAATTTGGGACAAGCTGATTCAGGCATTGTTTGTGGCTGTTGAAGAGCATGTGCAGTGGAGAAAAGCACCGCCTGTTGAGTACACTTGCATTCATGTTCCTTAGCAACTGAGGCAAATACACTGAAACCCCTACAGACTTCTCAGTCTGTAAGGCTGAGGTGGAAGCACGTTACAGGTCTCCACTAGGAGTATCTGCCTATGTTGGCTCTCTGGGAGGCACTAAGTTATAGACAGGTCCTGGTGCCAGGCTGGGATGGCAGAGAAGCCACATGTTTTGACAGGGAGCCTGAGACTGGAGGAGAGACAGCTGTTGTCCAAAGGAAAAGGAACATTCATGGTTTTAAGATAACAAAGCAAACCTCCAGGCATGGTAGCAGCTAAGGAAACTCTTTGATCAGGGAATAAGCTGAGTTGTGACACTCCTGGTCTGGATTTCAAAGGCATTCAGCAGCCACTGCTCCCTGGGAGGAGACACAGCCTGTGCTCCTGTGCAGCTGAGCAAGCTCAGGTGCCCCAGGACTGAGCTGGGAATGATCTTAATGTAAGAGTACAGGTTGCCCAAAAGACAGTAATTTCATGCAAAACTGGGAGAGTGCCACGCTTTGGGTGTTATGTGGGGCTGATGTTAGTGACGGAGCAGGTGCTGCAATCCTATGGGTGCTGGGGCTACTGAATAATACTGCTGAGAACAGTAGCCCCACTGTGACAGTGCCTCTCAGGAGAGGGCAGCCTGGTGGAGGGTGAGGCTGAGGTCCAAGCTTACAGAGTTATGAAAGACACCTCCTAAGAGCTGCTTAATATCCTGGATCCAGTAGCCTTTCTGTCATGAGTTGTCATGACTGAAAAGACTTTGTATTCGTGCCATGGAAGTGATGTTCAGGGGAGTGGTTCTCTTTCTCAGACAAAAGAAAGAAGAAGAGGACTTTTCTCTCTTTATTCATATTCTTACTGTCCAAGGTAAGTGCAGACTTATCCCAAAAATGACAAAAGAGAGATGTTATGCTGGACTAAATGTGGTTTTCTTCAATGGAGGCAATGGTTTTAAAAGTAACACAGAAAATGTAAAAAACCCTTCAGAATCACAGGATATTTTCTTAGTTGGAAGGGACTCACAAGGATCATCGAGTCCAACCCTGAAATGAATGGCCTGTTGTTTTGTTTTTTTTTAATAGTTAGTACTTCCTTTGCTTCCTCGCCCTTCTATTTATTTGTGGTATTCCTGTTCTATCATATTTTAAAAATAATCCCCTGAAGTAAATAACATCAACCTTTTTTTTTTCCTCTTTCCTTACTAATTATTTACTTTTTTTTCAAACAGAATAGGGGGTTGGAAAATTAAATAAAGACTTCCAAAATAACAAGCTCCAGAAAATTTTATTTAATTTGTGGGTTCATTCTGTTCGCTCTCGCTCTCTTCCCCTCTTTTTTTTTTTTTTAAGAAGATCTTTATTAATTTAGTCTAGTAACTTAGTGCTTATATTAAATTAATCTAATAAAAGTCAGGGTCCTCACATAACGTTTCCCAAATGTGAAGCAGCATCTATTACATGAGGCACAATCTTTTCACTGTAAAATGTAAACTTGATATGTAGAATTACAAGGCATCAAACTGTTTACTGTATGTTATTTAAGTCAAATACTTGAGTACAGTCATGCTGGAGGAAAGGAATGGGCAATACTAGCATTCAAAAAATTGAAAACTCAAACCAAGCTTCATGTATCAAAGAGATTTTCATCTGTGAATGTACTCTGAAATACATAAACCTTGTAACACTAACAGTCTTTCTCTTGATAGTCACACCCATGTTTCTATAAACATTTTGATATATAATCATACAAATATCATACATAATAATGAAAATGTCTGTGTTCAAGTCTGTGTATTGATACAACTGTGCAAGCTAAAAAGGCTAGATATGAGTGTTTAAATTGCCCAGCTCTTGGACATGTTGTTGCAGCACAAAATTTCGTTCTGTAAACTATGGTACACAGGGTTTGTGACAGCATTTTAAAACAGCAAAATGAAGACTTCCAGCAACAACAGTACAAGGGACTTTGTGCTACCAGAACTTCAAGTAGCTGGGCTCTGCGTTCCCCTTGGGTGAAAGTCACCCTTTTGTGCAGAGCCCTGAAGTTGCACAAGCCTCATGAGCTGGGGTGGAGTGTTCGTCATTCAGGGAGTGTGGGTGTTCCTGTTGATTTGTGGATGTGTACATCACAGTGTAATCACATAGTTTATTCCTGTTCTCTCACTGAATTATTTATTATGGACTGAAACGAGGAAGGAGGGGGATTCTTTTGTATTGATGTAAACATAGGATTATGTGCATTGTGTGCTTTCAATCACTAAATCACCGATATGTCAATTGACATAATACAGTCTACCTCACAGGGATGTGCAAAGTTCAATTAATTAATGTTTTTAAAGTGTGTTGGGACCCTTTGATGTGAGGCGCTTTAGAAGTACAGGGGAGGGTTATGCTGATTATTTTTCCCATCTATTGCCCCCATATATCACTGACTGAAATTCAGTACGAGAATATGGGCACCCTTATAATGATGGGCAAAGGCAGCATAATATTTTTTTAAATTTCCCAAAGAGATGGAAAAGGCAGCTCAATAATATAATACAAAAATTAATATGGTCAGAGTTTTTTTTTTTAAATTTTTCCTGTTGCTTTTTTATCCTTTCTGCTTGAAAAGTCATTCCCTTTGCTGGATTAACAATAATAACTACAAATTATGGCTTTATGTTGTTACAGTTTGATGATATACTACAGCCAGGGTAGAGGTTAGAAACACAGGCTGAGTTATTATGTGCTGCAGGGTAGTGATTTCCTGCAAACTGATTTATGGATAAATAATTCTATGTACTTATTACATAGGACAGCCAGTTTTTAATTTCTGTAACAAAGCACAGCTGAACAAAGGAAAATTACATGCTAAAGCGTAGGGACAAGATGCCTCTGAAGAGGATAGCCAGATGCAATCAATGTCACAAGAGCCTTCCCATCTCGTAGGAAGCCCTGCAGTATTGGCTGATAGAGAAATGGCTTGATAGTCCCAGAAGTGGAGCTTTTATTGCATGTCTCATTGAGGTCTTTCATTTGGAGTTGTAAAAGGAATCAAAAGTATTTGGGTGCTAATGTTAATCTGCAGTTTCTTTTGAATGTCTGTTGTGTTGATTTGATAAGAGCTGTTAAAAAGTAAGATGTGATCAAAACTACTTGATTGAATTCACAAGGCAGCAGCAAATGTTGGTTGTGTTCTTCATCCAGCCCTGTGTTTGCAGTCCAGCACTCTTGGGCTGTGATCCTAGAGTCCCTGGAATGCAAGGAAGCAAATTCTAAGATACCTAGTACAGCTCTGGAACGCCACAGCAACGTGAACCATGGCTGTGGTCTGGTATAACACTTGAGATTCAAACTTGCTCAGTATATTTTGGAGTAGTAAATATAGCCCAGGAGATCTCATGCCGGGTTGGGCACTGCCTACTCCCTCTGCCTTTCCGAAGATCACACAGACGCCGTGCTGTGCCGAGTCTGGCTGTACAGGCACGTGTTGTTGTCTGAGCTGGATGTAGCAGTTCTGTTACAGCCTGCAACGTTAGTGAACATGGAGCTGTAATGTAAGAAACAGGATTTGCACTTCGCCAGCTTCCAGCCTGACTGTGTCCGTCAGTCCACAAGGAGAGCAATCACCTGCTTGAACACCTCACCCTATATGAGTCTCAGCAGGTTATATTGGCTTAGGCTGTAGAAAATGGGAGTTTTTGGTGTGGTGCATCAGGGATTCAAATAGTCTGTTTAGTGTTAATAAGTGTTTTTCTTAACAATATTTGGTAAGGAATCAGTATTCTTTGCTATCCTTCTTTTTTCCCCTTTAGCCAAAGAACGCAAAATTCCTTCTCTTTCCCTCTCTGTATGTATTTGAGCATGTATTACTCATGATTCATTTTCTGTCTCCAGAAAACATGTTGAGGAGGGCGTGGTGATGCTAATAGGAACTTCCAAAATGTCCTTCATTTGATCCCATGACTTAATTTTAACCCTGGCAGATTAGCATTTTAAATAAATTGCATTAATCCTGTGTATGCATTTGCATTAATACTACAAGTATCCATTTAAGATGTAACTCAGGTAGGCTCATAACTTGTGAAAGGTAAAATCAGGAGTATAATCATGGTGGGAGCAGGGAATAGTTTGAAGGGAGCCAGTGACAGGATGAGGCATGTTCTCGTCCTGTTTGCTCTGTGTAGCCGCAAAAAGGAATTTGGAAAATGCCCCATTTTAACAGTTTGATTTTACAGCAGTGATGCATTGAAGGATACCTGAGGTGCCTCAGTAATTACCATGGGGCTATCAGATTAAAAGTTACCTGTGCAGGTGACTGGGAGATGCAGGACCCGGCCCTCATTGTGTTTATGACCAAGTGTCATAGCTAGACTATGATGTGTTCTAAACTCCAGATGTGGCATTCTTAGAATGAGTGTACTGTGTGGCTATCTTTCTGTTTGCAAAGACAAATGAGGCTTCTAGCCCAGACAGATAAATAATTTTTGTGGGACGGTATAAGCTACATAATAATGAAAAGGGATTGCCAGCTTAGCTGTATTTTTCTAGAAAGCAGCTTTTTGTCTTTCGATGTTTATGCTCCTGATGAAAGTAGTTATTCTGGAAGTCTTCTTTAGCCTCAGCCTTGCATCCATTCAGTTCCCATCTCATTAGGATGAAGTTCCAGGAATAATCCCAGTGCTTTAGATGCATCACTCTTTCAGGTGATACTGTAAAAAAGCTCTGAGTTCTGCTCAGTAGAGAGATCAGCCATGTTGTAGCAGGTCAAGGCTTCTGTTCAATGTGTTGTTCTGCTCTCACTTGCATAGTTATCACTTTCTTCTCCAAAGGAGCTGCATTTTAAATGAAACTAAATTAAAAGCACCCTGTCAGGGTGCCACATCACTGGCCTAAGTGGAATGACAGCAGTGAATTGCAGTGGTTGTTACATGCAAACCTGACACTCGAACTTGTAGAAGTTTGCCCACTGCTCTTCTTGCGGGTAAAGGGAGTTATGCAAATTTCAAACTAAGTTACTCTGCCCTTTTTCCCTGCCTCCATTTTAATGAAACTGAGGCTTAAGTTAATAAAAGACCTAACTACAGAAGTACATGCTGTTCAAGAACCAACAGCCAGTGTCAATAAAAAATTTCTTCTAAAGTAGTTTTGAAAAAAAATCTATTGAAAAAACTGGTCTCTTTATTGTTTCTATTTGCCTAACTGGCCTGGGCTGCATTGAGCCACTTCTAGATGAGTTCTTGGGAGCTGTTCTAGTGTATGGCCATTTTTTGAGTGTGTGCAAGTATTTAAATTTGTTGAACTTTCCCTTCAAAAAACTCTCACAGGAAAAAGTCCCTACTGATACAGGAAAGAGAATGAAATTCATTAACAGACAAGTTCTGGAAACTCGGGGAAGATGTGTTTTTGGATTTCCCGAGCAGTCTGATCTGCTCTGCATTATCCACACATAATTTTGAGAAGGTCTGGAGCTGACAGAAGAGTGATACTCCCAGAGCAGTAGTATATTCATTAATAACACAGTGACCTTTACTCGTTCCTGTCCCCACTCCCAAGTCTCACTTGTGGTAGGACAAAAGCTCAAACGGGCCAGTTAAAGTGGTTTCTTTAAAGTCCTGAGCTGTACTGTTTGGAGTCAATGTGAGGAACAATAAAAAATGTGTATGTCAAAGTAACCTCTTTCTACCAGGCTGTTTTCATTCTGGAGTTGCTGTTATACTGAAAACACTCAGTCCTGGATGAGAAGAGACCTTTTTAGTGAGCAAATTTTGGTCCACTCAGTTTTTGCTGAGGATTCATTCAGAGATGTGTTCTAGCATGCAGAGAAGACATTTACTCAACAAGCTGGCATCATCTTCCCAATCACAGCCCAAGAGTTTCCTTAAGTACAGTGTTGGTGCCATGAAATATGCACCTGTGAAGTCTGCTGAGGAGCTGAATGGAAACCATGGCTTCTGGCTATGGTTTGGACCAGCTTAATGTGCTCTGGAAAAAGTATTTCACACGTCACATCACGCCGGCTGAAAAAACAGCGGACATCAGCAGCGCTGTAACACAGAGTAAAGGACTCGCAGCAGGTGTTAACGTGCAGAGGCACCGAGCATTATGGTAACACCTGTGTTTGCTTAAATCCAGCCAAAACAATTTCCTCTCCAGTTGTAGAGGAGGATTAAGAAAAAAAAAAAAAAACGAAACTGCCTACCTTCCAGTAGTAGCAGACATTCCTGTAAAGCAATTTGCACAGTATTTCCCGTGGTGCGCTCTGGATGCGCTGGGGTTTTTCTCTTTAAACTTTTTTAGTCTGGGGACACCTTTAGTTGCTTCAGTGCCCCCCCAACCATCTCTTTGTCCCTTGCCAGCGTTGCCAGGCCTGAGCAGTTGCAGATGGTGTGCTCTCTGAGTGCTTTCCTTAATTGAATGAAAAATAAAGCCTCTTGTAAAATATTAACAATTTAGATGTGACTTATGGGGCACATATGATGCTTATTTTTTCAATTACATGAAAACTTGGCGTGGTTAAACATAGGAAGCCAAGTGTTCTGTGAAGCCAGTATAGATTTCTGGATTTTTAGGTGATTTTGCTTTAAATTATTATATAGCAGAAGGGGGTGAAGGAAGTCAGCAGCTAAACTGTGTTTTCCCAGCATGTATTTCACTCAGTGGACCCTTGATGCTCATTTCATGACTAATATATGCTGTACTATATGCATTTCTTGTTGTCACCAGAGATAACATTAAGTAAACTATCCCCTTAAGAAAAACAGCTTTTCTTGGCAAGTGGAATATGACTCAAGGAACCAGCAATGGAGACATACGGTGCTGTGAATGAGTGCTGTGTGTTACTCTACTGGATCTGAGTCCAGGCACTATTTATACTGCAGCATATTCAGCACCAGATTGTTAAATCTTAATACTGAAACAGTGCATCATTTAAATGTTTTTGTTCTGTTTATGTCCCATTTTCAAGCATTGGATATCAAGCAACACTTAGTAACTTTTTGTTTCATTTGGACAATATCTCTCCTTGACAAAAACTTTCTAATCTGCTCTGGAAATATTAGCCTGTCTGTACCAATATGTTACAGTGAAACTTTGTACCACTGAGGATGAACTAGGTCACTTCCAGCTTCTTTCAGTATGTGCTGACAGAAGCCTTGCAAAGCAGTACATCAGTGGTAAATGCAAAGATTTAAGTGCTATGGAAAAGGAGTTGTACTAAAATTATTTCCTCTTCGATCTGCGTAGGAATGGGGAAAAAATATTCCACTGCAGGTACTTCACGGGCTCATTTTGTTCTGTTATTGTCTCTGTGCAAGAAGCTTTGTTTCATTGTTTCAGTGCGGTATTTATTTTGTGATCATGTTTGGGAGATCAGGTTAAAAAGCTGTTGTCATTTATTTCGGTTTGATAGTTCCAGAGATGGTGAAGAACTGGGAGTAGAAAGTGAGGAGGAGAAAGCTGAAGTTTCTTGGCATCACATCATCCTTTCAGATGCTCAAGAAGAGCTCTTGGTGCAACCTGTTATTGCAGAAGTAGTTTTCTCCTGTATTAGTGTGTTAGTGTCTTTCTGGCAGTTGAGTTTATGGATGTCTTTTCCAAAATCCAACAGTATATAAGGAAACTTCAAAAGGCATCAGTTTAAGTGGGAGAATGTGTCTTGTAGGGCTGAGCTGAGGAAAGTTAAATGAGCAGAACGGCAGGGCAATGGGAACACGATGAAGGAGGGAATAAAAACAGTAGTGGCAATAGTGCAGAACAAGGTTGAACTGCTTTGCTGTCATGTAAAATGGCACTGTGGCTTTCTTTGTTTGGTGTCTTCCTGGAAGTCATTCCTGGGTGTTAGTCATTGTTTTTGGTGTGGGTGGGCCCTCTGCAATTGTCTAAACAGAAATAATACCTCTGCACCAAATGGTTTACCATCCAAGTTTACAGTCTTTGTGACAAGCTCATCCAAAAGAGGTGATGATCCCTATTAAAGAATGAGCAGAAGTAGAAATAGAACTTACAGCATTCTCCCTCGCCCCCAAAATTCTATTTTAGATCTGCGGTCAGCAGCTCACAGTCATTTGGGTTTGGGTGTTTTTTTTTTCGCAAAGAAAAACAACTGTCTGCATAGTGCAACTTGTATCTGGGAGTGAACTCTTCCTACTTGGTGGGTTTGCAGTGGCATCCATCCACTGGGAATTGTACCATGCTTAGATTGTAACTGTGTGCTGAAAGCCCACACACAGGAATTTTCCTGTCCAAGTCAAAAGTAATGCATTTATTTACTGAAAGGTTTTTCTAGACTGAAAAATCAGGGCTAGAGAGTATTTAAAGCTTATTCTAAATTAGAGAACTAGGCTCTAGTGGGATGATGGAAGATGTGAAGGGAGGAAGTCTCCTGTGCTTCCTTGAAGTAATTTAAGAGCCAGGACTGTGTCAGCCACTGTCTGTTAAGAATTTAAAATCTATTCTTGCTCTTCTCCATTGTTTGTTTCAGGATTCAGCAGAACGCATCTTTCTGGGCAAGAGTACAATAAACCTCAAGGCAGACCTTGAATCTTGGGAACAAGCAATGTTATCAAAGGGTTTAGTAAATGGCTGGTAAAATATAAAGTATGAATTTTTTGTTTTCTTTTCAGGAATAATCAAGCTTGGGAGGTGGAATCCCCTGCCTCTCAGTTATGTGACTGATGCACCAGATGCGACAGTAGCCGACATGCTACAAGATGTCTATCATGTTGTGACATTGAAAATCCAATTACAAAGGTGGGTGTTTCTGAACATCTGTCCTTCTCTATTCTCTGAGCTGCTCTGTCGGTTACAGCATTACTACAGAGATTAGCACATCCTGTCTTCATTAATTTCAGGTCTTTTGATGAAATGAAAAGAAAATGAAGAGAAGGGTGGGTCACCTGGCAGCTTTTTGGTGCATGTTCCAACTGATATTGTATGTGTTCTGAAGTAGCAATATGGTAGCAGAGAGGGGAAGGGCAGAAACTCAATCAAGTTTATGGGGCTTTTAAAGGCAGACCTTTTGACAGTCCCTAATTTAATGGATTCTTAAGGTCTAATTGTATCAAATAATAAACTCCTTGCCTTTTTCTAGGGGCTACATTGTGAGAATCCAAGTCTTCTACTGCCAGTTGCTGAGATGGGGAGGAGGGGAGCTTTTCTGACTTTTCTTTTTTTCTCCAGTGGTCTTCCCAGCAAAAAGAAGACAAGGAAGGAAAATGTCACTGCAGCTGCATTTGGCATTTGGCAAATATTTTCCTTCCCTGAATACCAGTGCTGATTAGCAAAGCAAAAACTCACTCCGCTTTTACACTTATTTGCCCTCCCTTCCTCCTGCTTTCCCCCTACCCCCCCTTTCTTCTTCCCTTTTCTTTCTGTTGGCCTTCAGAAGAGTTCTCAAATAGTTACTGATGTAAGGAGGTGTGACAGGTCCCTTGCAGTGCATGGTGTACTCTGGTCATGCTGGTAAGCCTACATTGTACAGCCTGCTGGAGCTGTATGGCCAGGACATGCCAGAGGAAAGAGTAAAAAATAAGTCTGGAATAAATTGCCAACAGTTCTTTGAAGATCTGGCTTGAACAGAAGAAGGGTCCACGGGGACACGTGTGTGTCCTTTTGGTGGCAGGTACATACCCTCCAACTGTTTGATTCAATTTAGAATTTGCAAGCAGTTGGTGCCTCACTGACATTAAACTCCCAGACAAGAACATTTCTTTCCTGTTATATCTGTGATGGTGCTTGAGGTTTTCAATTCCCATGAACAGGTCTTTCCTCAGTTTTATATACCGTTGTCATTTTTCAGCTAGACTGCATCTCTGCTACATAGTTGTAAAAGAGCATCTAGACTCTATAGCTGCTATGAAACTGGAGTGCAGTAATGCATTTTGTCAGAAGTGTGAGCTACCAGGAGTCCATCTAGCCTATTGTCACATTTGTATTAGCAAAGGGTATCAATCCAAGATTAGGGTCTCATTCTTTTTCTTCAAAATGCCTGAATGCCTGGATGTGATGTAAGTAAAAGATAGCCCATGACTTTGAGATAAAGATGATCACTGACTACTTGAACTCCTCAAGCACAACTGAACATCCAGCTCTGAGGGACAAACCAGGCTGTAAGGACAGAAGGCAGAACCCCCTCAGAGGTTGATTGGAGAACATCCATTAATTCTCTTTGGTAGAAATGGCAGTGACAACCTTCTCCCAGCTTTTTGATGTGCTTCTCGGGTCTGTCCCTGTGCATGTAGACACAAACCATAAGCTTGTTAAATTAAAAGAGGCACAAGTCGCACGAAGACAAAAGCTTCACTACATATGCAGTTCTTGTAGAATGAAAGTGAGAATCAACTACACGTGACAGATGTTGGGCATATGGTTTGTGTGTTTCTGAAAGGCTCTTGGATACTTCAGTGATAAGGGCAGTATAAGAACCTGTATGAAATTAAACTAATTTTTCGAAGTCTCACTTCCATACAATGAGGGCCCTTACTGTTTAGGGATTTTGTTAGTGGCAGCGCAGCGTATATGTTTATTTTTCTATTCCAGCAGGAGTACCTTTGTCTGGACAGTATGGCTTTATCCAACCATTTCTGGGGCTTGCTTTATGCAGCTTCTTTGCTCTCCGTCAGGCCCCAGAGGGAATGCTTATACACACATATAATACCGTAGGAAGATTAGCTGCTGTATGGTGAACTGCACATCTTTGGGTAGCCATGCTTGATGGGAAGGTGATAGAGGGGAGAAACACCTTGATGGGCTGGCCAAGCAGGAAATTCCAAGGTTGTGTTTGTTGCTTAAAGTTCTATAGCGCTTGTATGCGAAAAGTAAGCATCTGTGAAGGTGATGTCTCTATCTGCTTTTGCTTTCTGTTTTAACAGTTGTTCAAAGTTGGAAGACTTGCCAGCAGAGCAGTGGAACCATGCCACAGTTCGCAATGCCTTAAAGGAACTGCTCAAAGAGATGAATCAGAGCACATTAGCCAAAGAATGCCCTCTCTCACAGGTCAGTGCTTTTAACAGGCTTAGGAAAAGAAAGATTTGCAAGAACTGAAGCTCATATTTGTTCAGTAAAGAGCCTAGACTAAACAGTTTCATAAGTACCAAAGAAATTCCTTGTGTTTTTTAGAAAGGAGAAATTCTAATTAATATGATAAAGAGTATCTTTATACCATGTTTTCTCAGTGGGTTGCCAGGTGAAAATCGTGAATGAATTGGTTGGTTTTCAGAGAGATGTAAATTCTTTATTTAGATTTTTATCTGAACCTTTTGTAATAGGGCTAATGATCCTCAAGTGCAAGATTTGAGTGGCTTCTTCCCACTAGCAGAGGCTTGCCTTCCCCACTAACCCATAGGTAGCTCTCATCAGCCTCCAACCACGACAAAAAGTATGCAGTTTTAACAGTTGTGCCCCAATTTCTAGGAAACAGCAACAAAAAAATGTATATGTAATTATGTTAAAAAAAGAACAAAAACTCAGTCTCATTCTCCATGACTGCTTTATAATCAGCAGTGATGTCATGTCTAAGACACTAAGACGCAGGTTCTTACAGATGTTGTGAGCTCTATTTGTACTTCAGATTGTCATAATGAGAGATTCATAAAATTTTCATGGCCGAGTCCTCCTTGCCTCTCAGAAAAAACAGAATAACACTTCAGCACCCAGACCAGGTAACTTTGCTAGGCGTGAAAAATACATTGCCTTCTAAAACCTGTATTAGAATCATAGGTTAATCTGTTGATTGTATCTTTCAAAAGTCAAAACATCAGTAATCCCTGCTTGCTAAAAATCTGTTGCTTTGCTAAACTGCATCCAACGTTTTTCCTCCTGTGGTTGCCTGTCTTTCATTACACTCTGTGTTCATCCTGTGATTCATGATTCAAAGTCTGCATGAACCAAGAGAATTCCTTTTATTCACCACAAATTTGCCTTGCTGTGTTATGGTTACAACTCCAGGGAAAGTATAGAGGTGAGATACACAGAGCAGAATTTAGATCTCTGCAATTGACAGGAATTACATTCCTCATCTTCCTTAGCCGTGTGGGATTTGCAGAGCTAACAGGGATGGAAAGGCTGTATAAGGAAAAGCCATGTAACTTGCCTTATTTACCAAAGGAATAACTGACTCCAGATATGCACAGACCATTGAATACGCATTGAATATGAAAGTTTTTTTTTTCACATAGTTTAAGTTTAATTTCTTGAAATAGAATTATCTGTGGAATCTGGTAGCTAATGATGATTGCAGCATATGGTTGTCTCTGCCCAGTCTTCCTGAGTATCCCATATAACTAAACTATGCATCATTTCATATGCAGAATTCATTTGTTGTCTGGGTCCTTTTCCTCCCACTTCAGTTTCAAAACCTACCAGGTGGAAATGCTGCAGTTGATTTACTCCTTCTATAGCCTCAGTCTGAAAGGTATTTACAAAATTACTGATGGCAGAACTGTAGCAGCAAAAATCCTTGCCCAATTATTTATTTAGCGGACAAAACTAAAAGGAGATCCTTCTGTAGAAAATTGAGCTTGCTTTCTTTTAAGCACAGATCTAAGTGACCTTGGGTAGTGACTAACCCTTGAACTGAGACTGCAGAATGCAGCTAATATTATTACTATTATTATTATTATTATTGCCATAAGAAGTTTCAGTCTCTTTTGGTTTGGCTCACAAAATACAGAATATACAATGGAAGGTTGTATAGGATCTGTCTATTACCATCATCTGAATATGCCTCTAATACAATTACTTCTCCCAAATCAGTTTTAAAAAAATATCGTGCCAAATGTGAAATGTCATTACAACCCCCTTGTGGTTAATATATTATTGACAGCAGCAAATTGCAGAGTGGTCTCTTAGGAGTCAAACTGCAGAGTAAATGCTGCTGTTTATTAATGTGTTCACAGTGTCTCAGGTACAGAAGTGGAGAGGGGCAGCATGGGGAGCCCCCACTCCCACCAGCGATGGTGCTCCGTCTCTGGTTCTCGGTGCCCAAGCTCTCCATGAAGCCCAGATGGGGATTCTGATTGCTGCTAATGGGAAATGTAATCATTCACTTTGATTTAAAATTGTTCTGTTTTTTTCTGATAGGTGTATTACATGTCTGCAGTTTAGCTACCCGTAGCATACAGCTCCTGTTCAAACAAATAAATCCCAGTTAACCAAGCTGGGGGGAAGGAGGGTTCTGTGGGGGGAGTGCGTGTGGCAGAAAGAAATCCAATTATTTCAGCATTTCCATCTTTTCATAGAGATTTCTGTCTTTCCTGTGTATCATATAACTCATTTCAGCGCTGACCATGCATTTTGTCTCTGCTGGAGCAAGCTTTCTTGGGATGTGAGCACGTCCCGTATTTTTCTCCTTGAACTTACTGCACTGGATTTTCTTTGTGTGGATATTTCTTAGCTCCTGGTCTAAGCAGTTTTCATTGCACATGGCTGTCATGGCCACACACATACCTAGTGTATCTGCTGTTTAATAGAATCGGTTTCTTCCTTAAGGATTTTCCCAGGTATAATGTGCATTATTTAGAAATTTACAATTAGTCAGTGGTGTTTTTTGCCATTCTCTTCTAAATGGATATTTCCTTTATGCAGACTTATCAAGATTCCTAGCAGAAATACCCCTAGGGTTGCTTTGCATTTAATAGTGAGGATATGTGGTTTGAAAGTTGTTATGGTTCTTTTGCCTGCTCCGCTTTCAAGTAGTTGAAGAGAATCTGTTCTGGGATTTTTCACCAATGGTTGATTTACTGTTTGATTTTACTATTTAGTTTAAGCTTTGCCTTCTCAAATAAAGGTTAATGGGTTAATATAATCTGTGATATTTAATAGGCCCACTATGTCAGGAATGTTGATTTCTTGTAGAACCAGAGGATTTGAGGGAAAGAAAAAAAACCAGAAAACCCCAAACTGATATGTAGACAGAGTTAAACAATTTCCTCACCCTTCCTTAGCGACTGGAAATTTAACTAAAGTGTTGTTAAAAAACCCCACATTATCTGAAGCTCGACTTTGTTCAAAATCCTTCCTCAGCAGAGGCTATCACCATGTCAGGCTTTCAGAATTCTACTGCTTGTTAAAATGCTGTAGAGCAAAGGAGGATTTATGGGCAGGGAATTGCTGCTGACTGCCACAATGCTAGGTTTATGTCTCAAAATATTGATTTTAATTAGAAAATTGAGCCTCAGTTTTAGAAATTGAAGCTGCTACTTAACAAGGCTCTTACTTCATAGCCTTCAGACTTTACTGCAGTGCACCATAGCACTCTTTGAGTGGAAAAGTTAAAAGTGAAAAGCCGAAAGAGCCTCTTTACTGAGAGCGAAATTACCTGTTGAAGACTGAAAGTAATCTGTACTATCCAGTTATCTACAGTCTCTCAGTTTTGTTTACATTTTTAAGTCCTTAAAACTCAGGAGTTAGGAAGAGCCAGAGTCCTGTGATATTGCACTGAATTGGGCAGAAGGCTGGATAAATCTGGAAGAGGGCAGGGATGTTTTTGCTTTTAGAGCACTGTTAAAATTGTAAGCCAATGTGTAAGCCTTGTAGCTTTCCAGAGATGGCCAAGATCCCATTTTGCACAGGAGCCTCCAGCAGCCCATGGGCCAGAGGCTGAACCTATGGTAAATAGCTTGTTGGAGCTGTGAGATCATCCTTGCTCTTTCATCTCCAAGCAGTAAGGTCATGCAATGTGCCAGGGCTTTTTCTGAGCTTTGACGTGAGGAAGGAGGGCATAAGGAAAATGTGTTTTCTGGGGAAGGTCCATTGGCTGCTATGTGTTAGTGGTGTTAGACTGCATTTCCTTGCTGGCAGCATACTTGTGCTGGGAATGATTTAACCCTGGAAGAGTTCAGAGGGGGGAGAAGGAGAGCAAAATGTTGTCAAAAAGATGCCTCCTCTATAGCATGGATGAAGGGAGGGAAAAAAGAGAAAGGAAGAATTACTAGTCATCAGGCTGTTTGCCACTGATGGGCAGAAGCAGATATAAAATCTGCTTTTTATTGATACTGGGTTCTGCAAAACCGGTCTGCATCTCTCTGCTTCAGTTGCTTGTACTGAGTCGCTTGGGGGAATTTGCAGAGGAGGGAGGAGTGCTGGTTAGGCAAGTGATACTTCATTTTTGTTGAACTTTTTTGTGGGTTTTGACTACTCTATGTTGTAATATGTGTAGTTCCCTTCACTCTGAATGGCACTGCTAATTTCTCTTCTGGGTGATTTTTCACATGAGGGCTAATCACACGTTTCTATAAATTATATTAATTTAACTTATTTGCCTAACTGTTGTTCTGCAGCGAGTAGCACGGATGTTCTCCAATTCTTGGCTATGTGGTCTTGCTGCATTTGGAAGCAGAACAGAGACATCTGAAAAGCATTATTGGGATTATGCATGCTGGAGCATCTAATCTTACCTTTAGGATCTGGTTCCTAAATCACGCTTGTTCTCACCCGGGTGCAGTGAGCATGTGTTCCCCAGCATGGCACTGCCTGTTATTATGCAACTAAAGTTTAGATATTCTAATATCACAAGTACAAAGTAAAATAGAACTTCCCTCCCCCAGCCTGAGCTGCAGGTCTCAGTCTAGGTCCATACTAATTTTTACATAATTTTTACATAATGCAAAATAATAACTATTATTTTGTAATTTTATTTATGGCTTGAAATATAGAATAGAGAATAAAACCAATTTTTTTTTTTTACTTACCAGACTGTTATTTTGGTTTTGAAGTCACAAATGGGTAATCATTGTGCACTTTCATGTCATTCACTTTCCCTGGAAAAGATTTCTAATTGTGGAAGATATTTTAAATCACTTTTTGTTTTTCTTTCTGTACTTCCAGAGTATGATTTCATCCATTGTAAATAGTACATACTATGCCAATGTGTCAGCAACCAAGTGCCAGGAGTTTGGAAGATGGTACAAAAAGTACAAGAAGATTAAAGGTAAATTGAATTTTTTGTTACTTTCCAAGTTCTTGAACTTCTTCTGACTGTTTGATATTATGTGCTTTAAGTGAAAGTGATAATAAGCTATAATAATGTTAGTGAATTTGTCTACAAAGTGGGCACAGTCACAGCACATTTGAAATTAAATCTGATAGTTTACAAACAAGCCTGGCATGAAAACACAGGCCACTTAAAACATGCTTAAAATATCCTATTTAGCTGTGCTGAAAGACGAACTGTGTTTTGAATTAAGCTAAAACATTTTGGCAAAAAAAAAAAGTTCTAGTGTCTCAGGATTTAAAAGTTAAATTGGGATGTAAGTTACCTTAATTGCATGTGATTCCTGAAAGTTAAAAAACTGACTGTCTAAGGTACGTGTGCCCTTGTTCTCTGTTTTCAATACCGCAAAGTATACTGGCATTCCTGCCGTGTTTTATCATGTGGAATCTGGATTACCCGTGGAGGATTTAATATCTGATTGTTAGGAGACACCTCTAAATAACAAGGTGCTGCACCCACTGAAGTTAAAATAAAAATGGCCCATTGTTTGTTTTTTTTCTACAGTGAGATTGTATTAGTTGTTTAATAGCAAATGCTTGGGCAGCAAAATTATTCTAAGTTCATCCCATTCTCACCACTGAACTGTCTGATCACCTTCTAATAGTGTAAGAAATGATGTGACAAGTTTCTGTCATGTGTAGTTCATTCTTTTATTCTTTCTTTCCTTTGGGAAGGGACTTAGGTGTGCACTGGATTTTTTCTAAACACTCATGTGCTTTGAGCAGGAGTTTGAGGATAGTCAGAAGCTTTTCCATAATTCCAACTGGCTCCTCTCTCCCTAAATGTCCATCAGCCTTGGAAATTAGCTGTATCTTGTGATAGGTTTTTTCACAGTTTTTCTCTCTGTTACACCACTGAAGGGAAGATTCATTGTCTGAAAGAAGGCATAGACTGTTGTTGTTGTTTCTGTCTGTGATGCTTTCAGTAGCCAGGAAAATCATAACAGAATTCACAAACATTATGCAGAAATGGGGTAATGTCATGTCCCTCTTGAGAAACCATTGTATTTTTAGTTGCGTGAAGATTAGCATCTTTCAAAAAGAGTCTGCTGTCTTTTCTCTTAAAAGGCTGGCATACATGAGCTATGAAGGGTTACTTGTTTAGTTTCCTTAGGACAGACTAGAAATCTGCATAATAATACCATAAAGAGTCTGCTACTTGAGTTAGGAACACATGAAACAAAATTGCATAAAACATCAGAACAAGTTCTGAGGCATCTGGTTTTCCTCTGCACATCTGGCTTGTGCAGAGCATACCTGTAAGATGCTCATGCCTGGGCTGTGCAGTGATTAGATTTTCACTAGGGGGAACAAAAAAGGAATGTTCTATGGAAAAATTATTTGTGTCTAGAAGGAAGTTTGTTCAGGCAGAAGTGGAGTAACAATGCAGGCAAGGAAATGGAGATGTTGTTTTTCACCTCCTAAAAGGTTTAGACTAGAAGTAAAAATGTTGATTGGATATTTTAGTGTGTGGTTACCCTCATGCCAAATAAACTGGATAGTTTCTTTTCTCTCTAAATTGCCATTGTGTGACTCAGAAGTGTTTCTTTTCTCTAAATGGTGTCTCTTAATAAAAGAATTTATTCCAAGTGTTTTAACATATCCTCTTGGTTAAAAAACAGTCAAAGGAATCAAACAACTTCGAGGTCATCACCATTCACTTTTACTTGCTGTGCTGGAAGAACAGAAATGGGCTTTTCTTTCCCTTTTTTCTTTTTTTTTTTTTTTTTCTTCAAAACTGGGCAAGGGTGCCAGTTGCAGAGGCACTGGAAGCCCTTAACTGTAGTGTTCTTAACTGCGGAGATGCTACTACAGCTTCTGAGTGTTTCTAGCACAGTGCTGTCTTCCACTTTCTTTCATTCTTAGAGCATTGAATTCTTTATGCTCTTACTTTTTTTTTTACTTAGTAAGTGCACAGTTAAATTGTTAAGTGCAGTAAAAGCAGAATGAAACCTCAATCAAAAGGTCAAGGATCCAAACCTGAAGAGTTTTCGAGATAACTCTGTATCTGTGCTATTCAGAGACACAACCAGGCGTTGCTGTTTGGAAGTGTATGTGTGTGTTAGTAGGAGGAGAAAAAGGAAGGTTAAGGTATGTGTGAAGTAAACACAAGCTGCTATAAAGCAGTTCAAGTAGTGTTGATTCATCAACCATATGAGTGGGAGAGAAAACAAAGAGTCTGTGGCAGGTACAGTGGTGCATGGAGAATAAACAGTCATGCAACTTCAGAGCAGTAATCTAAACACCTTGCAAACAGGAAGACTTTTGCACTTCTTCTGGTGGTTTCAGTTTCTCATAATCTCTGTTTTCATGATGTTTTGTTTCTTTTCTGTAGCCAGATATTCCTGCAGGACAGCTCAGTAAGTGTGCAAAATCAGTGACTTGAGTTGACATGCTTCAGTCATCATATATTCCTTTAATAATAATTTTTAAAAAGGACTTCCATGAAGGTGAATGGATGATGCAGCAGTCCGTTTTTTGGGTTGCATCTGGATAGATTGGGTAAAACTATAATTTGGTGTCTTTGGAACCAGCACCCATATCCTTGTGTAATTCTAGAGCTGGTTATTAGAAAGTAAAAATAAAAAACAATTCACATGAGCTGTGGTAAATACAAAATAGGAAGGGGCTTCAAAATAACATTATTGACGTTGCAAACTAAATGCAGCCTACAGTGTTAAATGTGTTTCCTATTATCTGCTAATGTCTGTTTTAATAAAACAGTGGGAACTAAATGGTTGCTTCTTAATCAAAACCATGATTTCCTAAACATAAGCTATGTGATTCTGTTACAAATTGCCACATATAGATCTCCTAGGTCAAACTTTTTTCCTTTCTCATAGAAATAAATAAACAGTAAATTAATTATACTCTCTGGAAGATCAAAGTAATTACAACCGAAGCCAGGCAAAAATAAAAAGTTCTCTGGAAAATAAGAAAAAAAAAAAAGAAAAAAAAGAAAAGCATCAAGTTGCTGAGTGTATGGTTAATGTTTAAATAAATATAAGAAAGTGAATAATCAATAATTTGATATCATTAGCAACAGATGTAAAAGCTGTACACAAATGTAATTGTATCAAATCTCAAGTAAACATTCTCAGTGTGCATTCCATTGAACTCACCAAAAAGACAGCTAAACTATTTATGCTTGTAATTTTAAAAAAGTTTTCAGTTAGTTCAGCTCAGCATGGCAATTTTGTCTTGTGTCAGGATGATGCTAGAACAAAATTCTGCTGGAATATTTTTCTCCCACCCTGCCCCAGCCCCTTTAGGTTTTAAGACATTCACAGTTTACTCAGCAGCACGAGGGTTAGTGCACAGACACACTTGGGAATTGGCTGCTGTGAGGATGGAGGCTTTTTGTCTCCTCCTGGCTCTGAGTCTACCACTTGGGATATGTGGGAGGACATGTTGAAGTTTATAACAGGATGTCCACTCTTTCTAGTCTCCTTGGGATACACATATATATTTGAAGGAGAGCTTATATTAACGTGGTTCTAATGCAACGTGGACAGTAGGTGGGAATCAAAAAACTTCTATGGATTTTCTCTTTCCCTCATGGATGTCTGTAATCACTTGAGGTGGTAATTAAGCTATCTAGTTTGTATTGTAATCTTGTTTAGAATATGCACCGTGTATTAATTTAATATTACTATGTGAAACCTTTTTAAAACTCTTTTTATTTCATTCTTCTTTTTGTGGAATACAAGGCCTTTTAGTACAGAGTTGTGCATACATGACAGGTTTTAAGCATGTTTAAACCTAGAAATGCATGATTTTAATAACTGCTTAAAAGGCTTGCATTGCTTCTAAGTTTGATTAACAGATAGATACAGAAATAAAAATAACACTCTATAAGTAGCTATATACATGTATATATATGTATGTATGAAAAGAAGATTTTCAGAACTTAGCTGTGCAATTCAGATAATTGTCAAGGGATCAAACTTGTACCAGTTACCCTACTTGTTGCCCAGTGTTTTGGGTCTGTAGCATTTAGAATATTTTTTAGCTGTATTTCTCAATAGATATTTCACTTTTAAGTGTCATGCTTTCTATTTTTATCAGAAGGACTATCACTGTATCAGAATTTTTTCACAACTGAAAATCTTAACTGGTGTGAATATTTTGGTTTTGCCTGATGACACAACTTAGCTTGGTGGGAGGAAGTTAGGAAGGCAGCGGGAAGAAATAAATACATTGTGAACTTAAAAATAAAAAGACTTTTTTTTTTTGTCTGCATTTGAAGAACATTTCATCTTTGCTCCTGCCATCAATGTCTGTCAAAATATAGCTTTCTGTGGATGTGAGTTTTGAGACTGTGGATGTCTCAAAATTTTTGTGGAATGATGAGGCTTTTCAGTTTGAAGGAGGAAGGCTCAATTATTTCTATCCAACAGATCAAGAACTTAAGAAAAAGCTTTCATAGCTTCCTTAAATTGAGAATCTGCTTTGGCTGCTCTTTGATTTTTCCAATACTGATTTGTTGTTTGTGTGCTGTTTTATTCTTGAAAGTATGTTTGCTTACTTCCCATAATGGATAGACAGAGCAATCTGTTTCTCTTTTAATGTGTTCCTAGAGGCCATTGTGGGTTGAAAGAGGTTAGAAACAGGATTCAGAAGGGCTCCCAGCTTTCTTATTTCCAGGCTGAAGGAACTGAGGATTGTGGCACAGTGATAATGCCAGTGCGAATCTGGGGAAAACTGTCATTATATGCTTTGAGGAATAGTTTTTAATTGTTCCTCTGAAGCAGATGTTGTGGAAGCTTCATGAAAAGGCACACCAGGTCTTTCCCAAACAGTGTTTTTGACTTTTAGAAAGATCCTTTTTATTGATACATATGCATTTATTTCTCTCTCTGTGTGTATACAGAGTGGTTTATATGTATGAGATATATCCATATATATAGAGAGATATATAGAGAGATATATATATACATGCATATATAGATCTTGACCTTTTGGAAAAATGTTGAGTTTTTTAAGAGAATACATTTCATGACTTGTTTGGATATTAGCTGTGGCTCTGGCACTAAACCTGTTAGGGTCATTCAGGTCAGCTGTGAGGCTCTTGACATTACTGTAATTTTTCCTTTGCTTGCTTTTACACTTCTGTCTGTGTATTCATTTCACTAAAAATACGACTTTCCATACTTTCTTAAATAAAAAGGAGGAAAATAACATCAATCCCAGGCAAGGTTGTCAGCATCTAGGTAACACACATGACCTGAGGATCATTTCTGACTCAGGGACATCCTCTTAGTCTATGGTCTGCTGTGCTATTTTATAAGGAGAATAGTTCATCAGTTAGCACTGATGATGAGGAAAAAGTGGCATCTGTCTTTAAATACAAGTTAACAGTGTCAAGATTCAGCAAGAATTACAGACCCCTTGACTGCTGTTTTTCCCACCCACATGAGCATTTTGGATTTCAGCAGTGTCCCTGATGTTAAGTGCCAGTTTGGGGGATTTGTGCATGTGCATTGTTAAGAAACAATTTACCCACTGCCATGCATTCCAGGGGTGTATGAGTTGTGGCCCTCTTGGCTATTCCTCTCTGTAAACAGAATTAAAACACACCCTTTGGGTTTATTTTTTTTTACTTAGGCATAACTTTTATCTAAAGTAAATGCATATATGAATTTCAACTTTGCAGAATGTCTTTCATGGCTTCTGGCTGTTTTGGAGCAGTGTCTGTGCTGTGGCAGAGGGAGATGTGCAGTTAGCTGAATGCCTTCTCCCTTGCCTGTGTGTGACTGGAGCCTCAACCAGTGCTGCTTTAGGGAACATAGGTGAGACAATAAAGGTTGGAAACCCTGCTGTGGAGAAACTGCCTGGCCACTTGTCCTGTGTCTTGTCCATGCCATGCTGACCAAACCTGCTCAAAAAATGTCACTCAACTTTATGTTTTTAAAATGTCTCCTGTTGCCAGCACAGTGATTTTCTCAGTGAGGACCAGTTGTGTGCAGAGCTTGGGACTTCTGCCCACAGCTTAGTAAAGAATGGTCATCTTCATTTTCTAAAAAGCAAACATGTTTTGGTTTTAATCTGCAGAATCTCAAAATTCATTTTATTTCGTATTTAAAAAAAATTATTTGTGTGCTTCCAAACAGTGACATGGTAGCTCAAAGGTAAAGAAATTTTTACGAAGTAAGCTTTAGTGGAGATTAGTTTGAAACAGGAAAATAACTTGAAGTTTAGGCACAGACATAAGCTTTCTTTGTGGGAAAACTGCAGTGTGGCTGTCTGTGTTCCCATGGATTTCATAGAGTATATAATACTGAGAGCAGAATTGCATTCTCTTCACTTGAAGAGAATCTAAAGAGTTTATATCTCTGCCTTAGTGACATTTGCTTTCTGTCTCCTTCCTTTCACCATCTCTGATATTATGAGTCAGGAAGACATGTATATATATTTTCCATAGGGATTGCACAAATGACTGGGTATTCTGGGAGGTTTGCACCTCCCTTTTGGGGTGCCCACAAAAGGTTAGTACTTCTGTTGCAGTAGTTTAACAGGAAAGGAGATATTTTTATATCAGATGAGAACTTCAATCCATGTAAACCAGTACTCCCTGTGTTTCTGTCAGACAGCCCTAAGTAATGTTTTCCCTGCTTCTCATTTTCCATTTCACCTGACCAATATTCTTGCATTAGACTCGGTGGTCACTAAAGCACCTTCAATGTAATGCTTTTCTCTGCTAGATGGATCTGGCATGTCCTATTGACAAACAATGTTAACGCGAGTATGAAGAATTGTGAAGAAGTTCATACTTCTGTGTGCCCTCTTGAGCCTGCACAGTAACCCCAAAATAAATCTAAAAATAAGATGATGATGCTTGTCTTCTGACAAGCATCTTTGGAAGCAGTGCAGTCCAGGGACAGCCCATGGGAAGAGTGTGACTTATTATGTTTAAGCATAAGTGACAGAAGACATCTTAGCATCTCTATGTCCCAAAGGGTGACTTGGATCTAGTCTTGAGGATAAAGGAATGAGAAAGTCAGCTGCAAAGAGAGAGTCAGCAATGTTAGCATGCTCTGCTCCATTCACCTGAGACTGGTGCTAGTTAAAGGCCCACTTTTAATGATAGTTCTAAGTAAAAAAATAGTGATTTGTGTTTTGGTGGGAACTGAACAATTTGCAACAGAACAAAGAACAGACAATGGCCTTTCCTGTCTGTTTTCCATTAGGCTTGGATAAAGGCCTTTGCTACCCACAACCAGCAGCCAAACAATTTCTGTATGTGCTCTATAGCTATTTTGAGGTTATGTGCTATCCCTCAGGAGTAGAAGGGAAAGGTTTTAAAAGTTACAACTTCTTGTCAAGTCTGCCTCTCCCGTCAACCTGCTTTTTCTCCCGTTTTGACTGCAGGAACAAATGACCCGGGCAGGGATCAGGCAGTGAAGTCAGTGAATGACTTCGGGTAAATATGAAGATTAGATGTTGAATGAAAATGAGACTCCTCAGACCAGCCCTCTGCACTGAAGTGGTTAAGTGAGCTGTGATTAAAAGAAATAAGTAATTATCCTAATTATAGATGAAAAGATACAGAATTACGACTTCAAAAGCACCTCCTGTGCTCTGGAGTGTTTCTGTTATTTACAAAGTGGTAGTTCATTATTGTGTAGCATAAGCAAGAGGGCACCCTCTGGGTATAGTGCACAGCCCTGTCTCTCCAAGGCAGAGAGTGGTACTGTGCTGGAGAACGCTTTGCCCCCCAAGCACGGCTCCAAAGTCCAGGTCTTACTCCAGTGAGCAGGATGATGCTAAGCCAGAAGAAATTGTGAGAACCTTTTTGTCTCAGACTTAGTAGGGTATACCAGAGTTCACAGAGCTCTCCCAGCTCAGCCATGACCACTGCTAGAAATGGCTTTTATGATCACCAGGTTTTAAATAATAAATAAAACAAAGAAGCAAACTCTGAAGCACTGGAGAACAGCCCTGGGTGGTGACATCCTGTCACAATTGAGGCATGGCAATTCTGCCGGCTAGTAACTTATTACAAAACGTTTCTTTACCAGCTTCTTCCTACTCTGGGGCAAAGTGCCTGTATGCCTGCAGGACTGAAAAGTTCCGGCCGTGCTGGGTCATGAACGCTGGCGGGTCCTCTGTGTCCCCGCTGCAGTGCAGTGCTGGGAGACACGTTACGCTCTTGCTCTCCCTGCTGCATCCCTTATTGTGCACAGGAATTTGGTTTCCAGTGCTGTCAGTCAATTCAGTGCCACTCTTAAGCCCTAAATGCCCCACGGGCTGTTTGTCAGAATGTTCCTATTAACAACTCAGTGCAAATAAAGTGTGAGGGGAAGGGAAGGTGGAGAAATAAATCTTATTTTAAATCTTTTGAGCTGGTTTTATTTTAAATGGAAAGTTGCATGCAGACCACCCCAAGCTATTGTGCTGTGGACTGCGTCAGCTGCTTGACTATGCAAGGAAGATTGGGGTAGAGGTTAAGAGCATCACACAGGGGAAGGGTGCACTGAATTCCTTTTGTGCTGTATTCAGGAAGTTTTAACTCAGTATGGAGTTGAAATACATTGACGCACATGGCAATCATTACAGGACCAGAACGGAACATTGAAATACAACAATTTGCTGCTCCCATTCTGGGGATTATGTTGGTTTCTGACTGTCTTGTAGAGGTAGTGACATTGTAGGGAAGTATAGAAAAATGAAGGACAGATGCTATCCTGGGGTGCTCTGGGAGCTGATTGCTGAGCTTAGCACAGTACCTGTTATTCAGACACAGGTCTCTGCCTACCTAGTGATCTGCTTCAGAAGGGTGGGGGGCTCTGCAATATGACAGTACTGTTGTACTTGGTGTACGTGAGCTCTTCAAGCAAAGAACTGCAAAACTGTATACCAAGCATGCGATGCAATGAGAAAACACTGCAATGTCTTTTGCTGTGGTCACACCACAGATGGAGGTAGGTAACAGCCTCCTGAACCAGCTTTTGTTTAACTAGCACAGGCATCACTAGCAGAAGTAGTTTATCAGCAGTACTTGAATGTAGACATCCATGGAACCCCTTCCTTCCCAGTTTAAGGTCCTTTTGGTCTGTTCTCACTGCTTTATATTCCAATCAATATATTCAAGTACCAGCCAGTTCATGCAGGACTACAAGAGCTATAAATATATCCCTAGTTTGAGTGGAACAATAGTAAACAAGGGAAGGAAAAGGAAAAGGCTCTAATCAGGTATGAATTGAAAAATGGAGGATGCAAATGGAAAAGTCCTGTCTCAGGAAGATCTGAGGCAGAATGTTGATGTCACAGCAGCTTTGTGGCCCCTACATCTCTTTTTTCTTAGAGCATTGCTGTCAAGCTGGTCTTTCTCACAGGACAGTGCCAGTCTCCATCTTGAGGTTGTCTCAGTCTTGCTCCTGTTCAGCTCTGTAGAACCCTACCAATCCATAGTTACCAAAGAACAACAGGGAATCAGATATGGGCAATGCGTTAGAGAAGGAAAGAGTCTTGAGGAGTTGAGTAATGCACATTTTTTCCGTCCAGCGTAACTGCTAATGGTAACCTTTTATTATTGAAGTGGTTGGAGTGACTAGAATCTGGTTTGTTTATAGGGAGTACATGCATGGCTGCATAGTCTAATGTGATCAAAAAAGGAAACTGATAATAAGGGAAAAATGGAAGCAAGTCAGGTGATGTCTCTATGTAATTCCAAGTAGCACTTCAGAGATTAACAGCCTGGCAGCCTTTTCATCTTAAACTTTAGTTTTTAGGGGTTTATAACTTGGCACTGAAGTCAGGAGTGGGTGGAAACTTGGCAAATATGGTTCAGCCCAGAAAGTGAATGTTATTTATATTTATTTCTCACCAAGTTTTCAAAAACACTTGGTTACTGTTTTTGTGTTCTAACAAGTAGTAATTTGTTGGTTTCGGTAACTTGTCCTCTGTGTGCTTCTTAAACTACAAATAGTTCAGAATTTATTTCAGCTCTTCTAAAACTCCTAGCAGAAGGATTCTAGATTTCTAGAGGTGTAAATGGATATAGCATGGTGCTCCAACTATTTCATGTACACTGAGCAACATCTTTATTGTACTTACACCTGCCAAGTACACCTTTGGAATAGTTACATTTGGTTTTGCTGGCAACTGTGTGTACGTAATGGCCTTACTCAGGTGCAGGCTTACTACAGGCTGAGGAGGCAATAGTATGGCCACGTGGGTTCTGAGTTGTCCATGTCACAGAACGTGGTCTGGGGCTGTGAAAAAGCAGCGCTCTTCCCCACTCCCCTGCCCACACGTGACATCTCTGTATCAATGCCGGGTCAATGACGATCCCTGGAATTAGCACTGCTTGTATTTCATACTTGACATTGAGTTCATGTCTGTTCCTGATGCCAGAGACTAGAGGTATAGAGCTTTCTGTACCTGATTGCAGGGATGCCTACAGAATATCAAGAGGAGCAGCTTCTGAATAGGAATTTTCAGTATTTTCAGCAAACTGAAATACTGCATTGTGTATCTGACAGCCTGTGTGTAACACAGCAAAATAGTAATTTGCTGACTATAGTGTTTGTGTATCACACGCATTGCATTGCATTTCATAGTTGAAATACACTGCACGAGTAAGCATGCACTTAGAAATTTAGTCAGCTTGAAGCATTGGCTTTTGTGAAAAAATTGAATTAATAGTTTTCTTACAAATTAATTTTTATTTTAGAAGTTTTTTAAAAGCAATTATTTTATAGAAGATTAAAAATGTTATGGGGTTTTCCTTTAACAGAATGAGACGAGTGAGCTGAAATTTCTTACAAGGAAATCCTGGGCATAATTCACCTAGTTGTAAAATTCAGTACTTGTGATGTTCCAGAGTGACAGTTCTAAAGATAGTAACTGTGTGTTTGTGTGTGTTCAAGGCATTACTCCCTCTCTGTCTCAGATTAACTCTGGATTGTGAAAAGAGCTGTCTTTCTATTTAGAAGGAAACAGAGCAAGTCATCAGTAAACTGTTGTTCTCAGTATTAACTGTGTAAAGCTTCAAAGCTTTATATAGATTAAGTTTTTTAAAAGGGTTCAAAGCTTGGTACAGTTGTTAATAATTACACAAGTCATAATAGTATTATGGCATTTATGGAAGAAAATCCTATTTTATTATTTGCTGAGAGCAATACAGAGATGAGGTAGCTGTTTTCTAGTTGTATGATATACATCCCTGAACACTTTTATATCACATCAGTATGTAAGTGCCTATCCAATTGCATGTAGTGAGGCTCATGGAATCTGCAACCAACTGTAAAATGACTTCTGATTACTTAAAATTATCTGAGTAGGAGTTATGTACTTTATAATCTTCGTTTCCTATTTTAAATAGTGCTTCTAGAGGAAATTTGTGTTTGTAATATGTGCATTTAGTTTTGCAGTAACATGAAAAGATACTGTGATATTGTGGATATAACACATTTAACAGAGACAATACATATCAGTATATAAAATTACAGTATATGCATTTTGTGTTTCATTTTTTTTATCATTGTGCCACTTAGGGATCGCAGGTCTCTGTTGTGCTAAACAAAGTTTTTTTGAAGAGAGTGAAACCACTTCCTCTTAAGTGGGCATTCATGCAAAGGTGCTTTAAGGTTTCTGGACAGACTCACAGTGATGAAGCTTTGGCTCTAGGAACCATTGCTTTAGATATTTCTCATGTGTGAATTGCACGGTTTTATAATATGCTTTCACCTAACCAACATGAGTCTGATGTAGTGCACCTGGGTGAACTGAGGCTACCAGATAGCTTTATCCACACACAGTGCAACGTCGAGTTTTTGTTGGAAAAGATAATAGTTGCAGAGTTTATAATGAGAAGCTGTTCCATGATCTGCTCAGGGAATGGTCCAGTTTCCATGGGGTTTGTGTGAGTGGATGCTAATTTGAGTTTCTTTCCTTTACCTAGATGCCAGTGATTCTGAAACATTGATCACTTTTAAAAGTTACTCAATTTTCTGTGACTGATTCAAATGTTAGTGACAGTATCAGTGGAAGCGTCCAAGCTTGCTTCTTTAGGAAATGAGGCTGGAGAGGATACCTGCTACTGATTTATAAGGAGGCTTCCTGAGGAGTTGATGAAGCCTGAGAAGTCCAAAAGAATGTTAATGTTGTGACTTTTACTTTGTGTTGCTTTTGCTTATGTTTCTGTGAAACTTCTATGCAAGTGTAGACTTACAAAGTAAAGCAGGTGCTGTTGTGTAGTCACCTGCAATAATCCTTGCCCTAAGTGCAAACTGAAATGACAGCAAGCAAATTTTTCTCTTTTAACAGTGGAAAGAGTGGAAAGAGAAAACCTTTCAGACTATTGTGTTCTTGGTCAACGTCCCATGCACTTACCAAATATCAACCAGCTGGCAACTTTGGGAAAAACTAACGAACAGTCTCCTCATGGCCAAATTCACCACAGTACTCCAATACGAAACCAAGTGCCAACGATGCAAACAATGATAAATCCTGGGCTCCTGTCTCCTCAGCTCAGTCCACAACTGGTGAGGCAGCAGATAGCAATGGCCCATCTGATAAACCAACAGATTGCTGTCAGCCGGCTGTTGGCTCACCAGCACCCACAGGCTATCAACCAGCAGTTCTTGAATCATCCGCCCATCCCTAGAGCTGTCAAACCAGAGCCATCAAATTCATCGGTGGAAGTCTCTCCAGATATTTACCAGCAAGTCAGAGATGAGCTGAAGAGAGCCAGTGTGTCTCAAGCTGTCTTTGCAAGAGTAGCATTCAACCGCACACAGGTATCAATTTCTATTCTATAACCAAGAAGTGCTGAAGGGGCAAAACTGTGGCTCTTGTGGGGCTGTATGGTTGTTGCAGATCAAGGCAGGGGTTGTGCCATAGACACAGGTCAAACCACTCTCCTTTTTTTCCCCCAGTCTCTTTGTCGGTATCGAACAAGGCTGTTTCTTCCTGGAACAGCTGTTTGTTTGCGTTTGGCCACTCCTGTGCTGTTACCTGAGCTTTGTTCTCTAGCAGTCATTCTGCTCATGTGAGTTCTTCCCCGAGTTCCTCTCTGTGGTTATAAACTTCCACATCTGCCCCTGCCTGACAGTCAGGAAGAGGTTACAAGAGACTCTGAGGGGCAGAGGTGTCTTTGGGCTTCTGTCACTTCCTCAATTCCTTCCTGTGGTACAACTGATGCCACAACTAGTGCCAGAGGCTGCTCCCATAAGAAGCATGTAAGGCAAGTGTGCATAGGCCTAAAGACTGACTGCTGGGAAAGGTATCTGCCATTTGTAGCGGATTGTGTTTGCTTCCATGCATCTGACAAGGGTTTTCTCACTTGCCTAGTGAAATGCAGATGTTGAAGTGATTGCATGATAACATGAGCTTAAGCCTGGCATCTGGAGTACCCAGGATGTGTGTTCAGAAAGACAGGCCATTTACATTTATCCTGCTGCTGTTCAAGGCATGCAACACATGATCTCTCAGTTGTGATACTCTGTAGCAAGGCTTAAGAAATGGAAAGTGGCTTAATATTTAATGTTGGTACAAATTCCTTTTGTTTAGTTGGAGTTGTTCTTTGAGGTAAGAATTACCAGCAAGAAAAAAGAAGTGTGTGTGTGTGTCTCTTGGAGGTCTGTCCCTTGCCCCATACAGTGCCTTTGTCTGTTCTGCTAGATTAATGATTTTCTTTGGCACTGCCATTTTGGAAATGCCATGTTATGAGGGAACTAATTAAAGTATGGAGCACATTTTATGACTTCCCTTCTTCCATTAAATTCATAAGATGGCTGCAGTCAGAAAAAACATTCACTTCCAATCAACGTGACTTTGAGTTCTGGGGTTAGCCTTGAGGATATCAAATGAAAACTACATAGGAATGTATGAGTATTTCCTCTTTAAAATGCTGCTGTTAATTTGGAAAAGCTTTTCATCCCTCTGGGATCATAACCCATTGTATATAAAGCCTGGTATAATCAAGGTAGATGGTATTGACAGAATGACATATTCTGAACTTGAGTGAGAGGTCAACAGTAACATTGCCGTTGAGGGTTTTGCCACTGTCACTGAACATGAAGCTCTCCTTCACTCAGACTGGGAGACCCAGGTTGGTAATGCCCAAGTCTGCTATTAAACCAAAAGCTCATTCCCCAACAAGAAAGAAATTACCTGCTTCTTAGCCCTCAGTCGTAAGTAATATGATGTACTGAACGGTTCACGACACTGATTCCAGAGCAGGCAAGTCTTACAGCATCATAAAAGATTTGCTCATCTCACAACTGTGTTTCGTTAGTCTACAGGGCTTTAATATAGAAGACCAATGATCTTACATACAGTGAGTTCATCATGTCCTTAGCAGCCACCACTGTAGCAAGAGAGTATAGATACTAGCTTATGTTTCCTTGTCCACAGCTTTTAATTCCAACTCAGAACAAGCTCCTCTCACATCAGGGGCTGTTCAGGGTATTAAGAAGAGGTGCTCAATCAGTGTTGCACTGCAGCATAGAAGGTGTGGGATATTCCCACGCATCCATGGTGGAGAAGCAAACTCTGTAAAATGCACTTGAAGTGGAAGTTCAAGTCTGCTCTCACCTTCCTGCATCCCTCCTGCTGCCTGCGAGGTACAGGGAGGTGTGTGTTTCTCCCTGGAAATGTCTGGGTTTGTTGCATTTCACAGAAGTGCCAGCATTAGGAACTGGAGGTCTGTTGTTTCTCGTGATGGTACCAAATAATAGATGCTGTATGCCAGCCAGCTAATAATTGTATTAATCACCACATTATGGGCCACTGCTTAATCTCTCTTCATGGTAGCTCTGTGGTGCACATTAGCCTATAATTAAGTATAGCTTCATGAAATATGTACTGTGAGGCTTGTTTAATAGATAAACTATTCTCTAATTTATTTTAAAGTCCAATGACCTACATACTCAATGCTGAAAAGCCCCCTCTTACTAACATTATTTCTCCCCTGAGACCTTCCATCTGAGCAAATCTGTTAAATGAAGTAGAGGACGCTTTGATCCAAACTAGGCTAAATCCATCGGAACAAATGGCTGACACTTGTATGTATGCACGTGTGTGTGGGAAGGAGAATGTGAGGAGGATCAGAAGAAAGAGAGAGCCAGTTGTATGGTTCGTGAAACATCCGAATCTTTTTGTTTAAGATGGAAATATATAACTGAAGACTACACCACATATCAGCTTATACCTGTGACCAGGTGCTCTGCACACAAGGAAACAAAGCACTCAGGCTCTGTGACAAGTTCTGTGCATTTCCTGGGGCACAGTGCTCCCACTGAGGTCCCACTCTGAGATGGGGACTGAACATCAGGCAGTTTAGTACCTGCTGTGTGCACAGGAGAGCTGCATGGGGTGCTTGGCTAGGAGCTGGCCCAGGCCGTGTTAGCCATGAAGAGGGTTTCTTTCAAACAGAAAGTTCCGAAGTGAACATTTTCCTATTTATTTGAAACTGGGTGTGAAGGACCCTCAAAGTGTATACACCTGATTTTTAGTAAGTGCCCAGGGCTAATCTCTGCCTCTTCTTATTTTATCTTTAGAGATTCAGTGTCGTAATTTTGACTCATGCTACTGTGGAATCTAAATGCCTATTTATTCAGCATAGGGGACAGGTAGAAGCACACCCACAGAGACAATATAGTTATTGAAGGTGGTTTTAATGACACTTTCCAATGAGTAAGAAATTCCTGCACAACCTTCAAAATATTTGAAATGGTGGTGCACACTACCATGTTTGTCTGAGATGGTGTTGCCTACAACCTGCTCAGCAATGATAAGAATGGTGTCTGTTGGAATAACACCCTCTCAGGCTCTCTGCAGGGCAGTGTCCTTGTACTATATCCCTCTTGCAGTATGATGTCTACTAATACAGCATTCAGATTGCAACCAAAAAGCTGTAAGAACCAGAGCTTACTTATTACAGGTTGTAGTGTTTTGATAAATGGTTAGGTAGGGGTGGTTACAGAAAAAATAGGACTAAGAAAAGTATTGTAAAGGAAATGCATGAAAATGCTCTCTTGGATTTACCTTGTACTCCTCGAAAAGTTTTTTTAGCAAATCTGGAGTTGCTGAAGTGATCTGTGCTTTTCAAAAATCCAAGCTGAAAAATAGGTCATTTGAATCCTGTTCTGCGTAAGGAAAATTAACATACTCTTCCTCCTCTCCCCACTTGTTCAGCATCCCTCTTAGCTGTAGGCTCATGGAGTTGCAGTCAGGACAGTTTATGAGGCTCTTTGTAAGAGTCCAGACAATCTCAATCATTGGATCAATGGGCACTTCCCTCCTTGGGAGTGCCCAGTGGACTGCAAGCCCTATAGACTGAAGGAGTATTTCTGTTTATATCTTCCTCTTTTTTTTTTAAGTATCCTTTTTTGCCAATGTTTTGACATAATAGCCAAAACTAGTAAAATGTTTGGGCGAGTGGCCAGTGCTTGTTTCCCTGAACAGCCTCCAAAACTGGAAATATCCCTGAACCTGAGGCGTTGTAAATGAAACCATTGTGGTGCCAGATACAAGGAGAGCTGGGTAAAAACACCCAGCGTGTTCAGGCTGCTTGTAACTTTCTTCCCAAAGAGCCCTGCTCCCTTCCTGCTGCCCTGAGTAGCTCTGTGTGAGAGCATTGGCTTCCCAGCCCACAGATGGGAAAGCAGTGCTTACCCAGCTCGGCTGGTGCCAACCGCGTCTTTTTGGATTAAAGGAAGTAACAGCCCAAGGAGGAGAAAACTCCACCAGCCTCAGAGGTAGTGAAATTTATGAAGAAATGAACTAAACTGATCCTTCTTTTTCAAGGGATTTGGTTGCCCCTTGGCTGCAGAAGTGAGTTGAAGCATAGGGAAACATAGGATTGATGCTGGATGAGGCCCCAACTTCTGGTGCAACTGCAAGCAAGTCCAGGATTCTGCAATAAGAAAGAGGGAAATAACACTTCTGTGGCATGCAAAGGTGTCACCAGTCACCTAAAGAAGGGTTGAGGGCTCTCAGAGCAGGAATGTGGCTAGTAAGGAAGCTCCAAATAAAGGCTATGGAGGCAGGCAAGGAGGGAGGTGGGCGGTGACTCCTCATTTATGTCTAATTCTGCTTTCTTTGGCAAAATTCCCCAAACTGAAGTGGGTTCAGAAAAGAATTCTCTAAGAGGCATTAAGATCAGAAATATGGTTTATTGAAATAGTTAACTCTTCCACCTCTATTTGCTTGTGAGCCAAATCCTGCACGGAATTCCTTTTGCAAATAATTTTCTCTTTAACTCACACGAGAGGAACACAAGCAGCTTTAATTCTCTGCCTGGTATCTAGTGAGACAGTCATGCTGCATTCATCACTATGGTGTCTGCCCCATTGTGCACAGATTTTCAATTAGCAAGGCTTCTGGTTTGGTTTTGGGGGGGAATTTTTTGTTGGTTTTTACCCTCGTAGAGAACTCTCTCTTATTGCATGAAACCCTTTCATGCTTCCTACTTGTTTTATTCTTGGGTGTAATGTGGCACAAGCAGCGTTCTGTTGTACTCACAGGAAAGAAGGCAGTCTCTAAGGGAAGTGCTTAATTTAATAAATTGCAGATTTTTGGTACATGGGATATTTGTTCCAACAGTGGGTTTTGCACTGCCCAAAATTTCAGTTTCAATTAACTTAATTGTATTCAATAGGCTGAATGAAAAATCTTAAGTAGCATGTGAGTCAGGCTTTCAGAATGTGTGCTTGTAGGAGACGGCTGCTGCCTGCTCAGCTGATGCACAGGAGTCCTGAGCCTTGGAAGCAAAGGCACAGATATACAGAGTGTGCACGAGCTGTGTGTCTTTGCTCATTTTCCAGCATATTTCAGTATAAAGGTCTGACATGTGTGTCATATAAACGGTGGCACTTTGTGGCTGCAGTTGGTCGGTCTTTCTCTGCCTCCTTTTCCCCATGCATCCCTATTCAGCTCCACATGCACATCCTGTCTTCCCTCATAAAAAGAGATACCATAATAAAAAAGAGGCTTTATTAAACTAATGCAATAAAGGCGTTTTCTTTGAGGATTTAAACACTTCATTTTTAATAATAAAAATCAAATTGTCATTGTTGCACCCTGTATAAGTTTTATTCAAATCAGGCTCTAAATGCTTTGTGCCTAAGCAGCTCTCTCCTGAGATGTATGTATTTTAGCATTAGTTAAATGAGTTTAAGAACAAGGCTCATACTCAGGCTGTAGGCAGTGAATCTAGAGATCAGGAGATTTCTTCTAAATGAAGGACTGGTATGATGTGTTCAGCTACACTGAAGGGTACTGGGAGACTGCTGGCCTCCCATTTGTGGAGTCAGTCAGAGTCCTTTAAGTTCTGAAGTTCATATGAACTGACACAAATGTGGCACCACACATTTTACCCATTGAGACAGAAGAGTTGGTCAGGGAACAGGGTATAAACACAGTTTTGCCTGATGGAAACTGTGACAGAATGGATATGAAGGTGCTTGGTTTGGCTAACCACTTGAAAATTTCCACTGATTATCTAAAGCAATTTTGCTCAGCAAAATTGGACTGGACACATTGCCAGGATAAGCATTTCTGAGAGACTTCCAGCACTTCTGCTTCATATCCTAGTTGGAATTAGAAAGAGATGCAAGGGAATGGAAACAAAGCAGTGAGCATTTGAAAATGAGCTTGAGTCCTAAAAAGCCTACTGAAGTACTTCATATAGAGCTTCTTGTTGAATGCTGTATACTTAAAGGCAAAGAGAAGTATTTTCAGGGTTGTTAAATGTATCTTGTTCAACCCAGAAGACAATATTGAAGGTGGGACCTGGAGTAAATGCAGAGAGTCAAAGAGATGTCATGGTAAAAGCCTGTCTTGATGTGAGAAAAACACAGCAGGTGCTTTATTCCTTGAAGGGTTATGAGAAGTTGGTGTTTCTGCTGCAGAGCTTCCTGGGCTGACCTGCTGCCCCCAGCTTTCAGTTGCAAGTAGCAGACAACTGTAAATATAAGTGGTCGTTTTAGCTGGGCAAAATCAAGTTTGTTGTATGCTGAAGGTACAGTGTAGTTCAGTAGCAATGAGTAGCCACCAAAGGATTCCCTGAGTGCTGCCTTCCATGCTGGAAATAGGCCTTGTGTGCTGAGGGGGGACAGTTTGACATTACTGACCTTTAAGATTCAGATGTTGAATTTGAATAAATCCCTACATTTTCTGATCCTGTTCAGAGTAGCATCTATCCCGGATAGAAAGCAGAATAGCTTTTCTATTGAGACTGTCAGTTACAAGTACAGTACTTGGAAATACTTGGAACTTTAAGTACTACAGAAACAACATTTTTCTAGTATTTCAGCATTTTCTCTGTTGCTTTTGGCCATAGCTGAAGTATGGAGAGGCACAAACAAACCGAAAGTCTGAAAAAAGTGTTTATGCTTTTTTAGTCCTTCATATATATAATCTCCTTATACAGAACATAAAAACTGAGGTTTAGCGCATTAGTTGGGTTTATTTAAGTTTTTGTCTTGGCCAGTGTTTTGGTTGTCCATAGTCTGTTCTGAACCTCTTTAACCCCAGTGCCTGCTTTTGTAGTCAAATGGCTTAGGTCTGTACAAGAGGGAGCACAGCTCCTATCCAAGTCGTCAGACCTGATGTGTGTGAGGTCTTGGCCAGTGCTTGGGAGTCTCCTGCTGCCTGATGGCCCTCATCCTCCTCTGTCCCCATGACACTGGTGTCTGGGCTGCACTCCAGCATCACTGCCTCGCCTCCATCCAGATTGCTTTTCAAAAGTTCTGGTTGCAAAATTGTCCTGTGTTCAGTCTCTGGTAGTGCAGTCTGCTGCCCCACTGAGATCTCGTTTACACCCTTTCCAGGCCTGAGCAGGAGCACTTTGGGAGAAGGGCAGAAAGGCTTCACTCACCTTCTGTGGGCTTTGGTCAAGCCTTTGTTTGCCTCAAGGGCTGGTCAGTTGGTCCACTGGATGTTGGAGTTAGTTTGAATAACATTCCCTCTATGTTGTACTGCATCATCTTTCAGAATTTGCTTAAAATTTATTTTTTTTTACTAATGAGGTGTGGGTTGTTTGTCCTGGAAATCCCATAGTTAATAAAAATAAAAGAAGTTCACAAATGGGGTTTCATAGAATTAATGCAAAGCAAACCCCCATGACTGTGACTTTGCTGTCTTGAAGGGACTACATTTCAGCTAGTTTGAAAAAACACTGTCAAAATTACTCCTACCTTAAATAGATTCAGTAACTTTTTTATTTTGATTGGACATGTGCTTCTTTCTCCACCACAGGTATTATTTTCTTAAAGTCAATTATGGATCCAGTGTGTAATTTTAAAAATTGTGCAAGTTCCAAGGGTAAACCAGACTGTGCAGAGCCCTTGTCTCGGGGTGAGCACACACCTCGTTTGCAAGCACAGCCTGTGTGAACATTAAGCTTCATCAGTTGCCTCTTCAGCAGCCTGTTTAAAAATGATTCAGAGGAGTGGAAAAGCAAAGATATTATCAAGCTACATGTCCTAAAATGTATCCTGGGAGCTGTGTTCAGTGTAGAAGATCTGTTTGGCTATTTAAAATCATATTGAGACTTTCTAGTCCCTGAAGATCTTCTTTTAGGTTTGCAGAGTTGGTTACACTGCAAACTGCCAATTTTTTATTTTTATTTTTTAATATGCAAGATGTAAGTAAGTCAGAATGAGCTAATTTAGCCAATGGAATTTTATAACAAATGTATGAATGCTGCGGGTTTCCCTCCCTCACCCCCTCCAGCAGAAACATAATTTGCAGAAATGAAAACAGTCTCTGGCTGGCTTTAGGGTTTTCTCAAAAATAGAAACAGTAGAGTTTGTCTGGCTGGGCCAGTTTCCTCACCACACACCTGGAGTATATCACTTTAAAAAATACATTATGCCTCATTAAATTACAATTAAATGAAATCATGATCATTTGTTTTTCTGGAAGGAAGATGTTTTGCATATTGAAAGCCTAATTTGTTGCAGGTGACAAAAAGGCTGAACAGATTATTTAATATCACTTTATTTTTTATAATGTTGCTCACTGGTTAGTTTGCATATACTTCAGTAGCTCAGAATTATATTATTGTAAACGTTATGGCTCTCAAGATACTTTATTTTATTGTCCTACCCTATCACTTAGCTATCTAGCTGCTTCTGTTTACTGGCGTTGTTTTTCTCCAGTTGCAGGAGGACATGAGATTTTTCCCCTGTGAATCAGTTTTCTTATTAGCTCTCCTGCTGTTTACATGGTTCCTAAGCTGCCAAAGCACTTAGAGGAGCTGCAGAAAAACCCTCTTTGCAAGCAGGTTTTCCTACCTGGAGCAGGGCATAGCGAGCAGGGCATGGGGAACTGGAGCGAGCAGCGAGTCCCTGTCTCTGGAGCAGGTGCCTGCATTAGGACATGAGGCTCCCTCAGCCTGCTGGTTGAACAGCAGCACTGCAAAATGTTGCTACATCCTTGTAGCAGGTCAAGATGAGACCCTTATAGAAGCAAGAGGCACAGGCACCGAGTGAACCCCATGATAAGATGTTTCTGGTGATGAATCAGAGCCTTCAAGCATAAGAGTTGGTATCTCAGGCAGTGAGATACCTCTTAGTGCCATGACCAAGCCTCTTGTACCTGTGAGCCTCTGATTTACATACAGAGTCAATGACTGCACAGAAAAGTAATTGCTGGCATGCTTTCACATATGTTTCTGCTCTCCATTTTTGAAATTGGACCATAAATTTAGCTAGGCTAAGATGGGAGGAGAAAAAGCTCTCTTAGAGTCAGCTCCAGTAACTTTCAGGACCCTTTCTTTCAACCTAAACTCATGATTTTTTGAAGTTGATATTATCTTAAAAAAAAAAAAAAGATATATATCCTTTAAAAGACACAGGGAATTAGGAATTTAGAGAATTGGTTGGACCGATGTTTCATTTATTTACTCCATTTGGAGAACTTTTCAGTACCTTTAAGGGAAAATTTTAATAGGGACTTGCTGTATCGATCTTGGAATCATGCAGGTCGTGGCTCCAATCTCCTGTATGTCCTTATTTTGCTTAATCTCCCCCAGCCTGTAAGCCTGTGAAATGCTAGAAAGGTTTTCAAAATGTCCTTAGCTTTTCTGAGGGCTGGTAAACCCTGAGGAAGAAGCCAAGTATGAACATGCAGTTGTGTTGAGGTCACACAGAATACCAGAGAGCAGCCCAGCACTGCAATTTCTTCAGAATTTTTCCCAGTGCAGACCTTTTTCAACAGCCAGCTTCTCTCTCCCATCCCATTTCTGAGTGGAGCTCACCATGGTTCTATTCCCAGCTCCAGTCCTTCTGGTGCCCACTCTGATAATTGCAGAAGAATGTAATTGGGAGTGTCTTAGCTTGATTATGTAGATGAGGAGCTGAAAAGATGGAGCTGTGTGCAACCTATCTTCAAGTTGTGTATGGAGCTTGTTTTGAGCACTGCTGGTGTAAACGCTGCTGAGGTAGAGCTTTCGTGTATGTATTTTAGTGTAGGTGTTTAATAGCAGAAAACAGATAAATGAAAATACAGATATATCATTTGCTGGTCAGATGGTTTTGTCAGGAAGCCTGGTAAATAAGATCAATATATACTAAACATGTTGGCATTTGTTTAATGGGCCAGCTGCAGTGAAAGTGTTTTAATAAGGGTTTTTGGAGGAGACTCTGACATAGAAGAAAATAAACTAAAAATAAACTAATGTTACAGGGCTCTGAGTGCGTGGTTGTTTTCTAGTAATTTTTCTTACAAGAGAGGAGTAAGCCTTGACTTTACTTGCGAGGCAGCTTGCCTTGGTTGAGGCTGTAAAGTAACTGCAAAATGCTCATGTCAACAGCGACAGCGAAGTCGTGTCCGGGGTACTGCGGGGTCCCTGTGCACACGGCTGCTGAACGCTGCTCCTCTCCCAGCAGCAGGGCAAGGGGAGCCCTCCAGGCTCTCACTGTCATTTCACAGGGCTTCTGTGGCCAGCATTCCTGGGAGCAGTGGTGCAGACAACCTTTGGGTTGTGACAGGAGGGAAGCAGGAAGGGTGTGGGATTGCTCAGGGAAACATTGACAGAATAGCCTTTTAAGTGTCTGATATGAGGGGGTGCCTGGGGGAAGCTGGTGGCACACACTCTGTCCCCCCCTACTTTCTGTAGGCCCTGATTCAGACTTGTGTGCTGTGCCTTTAATGTCTAGGTAATCTGTGGGACTGTTGAGTGCCTACAGTTATGCATAAATTTAATCCTATCATTATATTTAAGCCCCATTTAATGATATTTTCATCTCTCCAACTCTTTTTTTTTTTCTCCTTATTTTTTGGAAATGTTGTGTAATGGCTTTTGTAAAAACTAGATTAATATGTTCATTCATGATTGCAATGTGAAGCCTGTGGTATTTTAAAATGAGGAATGAAAGAATGGGTTAAATCCCTAAAGTTAGATTCTAAGGTTTTATTATTGCTCCATTTTTCTCCTTTCAGAAATGACTGTCCAAACAGAAATGAACGGACTGTAACATAAAAACCCAGCCGAACGTTTTTCTTTATAAACCTCCTGTACTGTTTAAATGTCGAAACTAAATTTACCAACCTTGGCAGATTTGTCAAAGATGAACAGGATTGCCAAGTGTTCCCAGCTTCAAGTAAAAAGAGAGAGAGATATCTAACAGCTCCTAAAATATTTGCAGCAAGCACCTGGTGATAACTGCAATTTCTTCTACCCAATGCACCTACCTTCTTATCCAGCATCTCCATACTCAGAAGCTTATTACGGTGCCAGAATAGGACAGTCCCAAAATAAACCTCAGCCCCCAGAAGACAAACATTTTCCTACAAAATATCCCCTCAGGGAGAGCCCATGAGATTCTGATGTAGGTTCTCAGTATTGCAACCCAGCTGGTTACACTAAACAAATTTTAAAAAACCAAAGAAACCCACCAACACATGACTGGCTTTTTTTTTTTTTTAATTTTTTTTTTTTTTTTTAAAACAGGGCTTGTTGTCAGAGATCCTGCGTAAAGAAGAAGACCCTAGGACAGCTTCCCAGTCCCTTCTGGTAAACTTGAGGGCAATGCAGAATTTCCTCAACTTGCCTGACTCGGAGCGGGATCGTATCTATCAGGATGAGAGAGAGAGAAGTATGAACCCAAATGTGAGCATGGTGTCTTCAGCTGCCAGCAGCCCGAGCTCCTCCAGAACCCCCCAGGTAAGATGCAATCCCTTGTTACCTGTTTGTTGTGTGGATTACTCCAGGGAAGGAGTTTCTCTCCACCCTTCCCCTGTCTGTCATTCCTCTCGCCCAGATGAGTTGTGGAAAATTTTTGTAAGGTTTTGGAGTGGCTGTTAAGAGACATTTAGTGGATTGCAGCAAGAGACTGTGATGATCATTCAAGCTTTAATCAATGCCATAAATGCAAAAGAGTATGTAACATTAGTGCCTGAAAGAGTACATATGAGCATTACATACAGGCTCTTGATATATGTCCATTAAATGACTATTATAGAAAAACAGTGTATGTAGCTTTTTACCTGTGTCTTTTACATTTTTCAGAATACATAGAAAATTTCTGGGCTTGTGGAGGGATTCATGTATGTTGCAATAAAAACTGTGTAGGGAACAGAGGTCGATAGTGGATTAGATAGAAATTGTTAGAAAGCAGAGTGCTCCGTATTCTGCATAGGAAGTCACAGTCTTTGAGTTAGAGGTTTTCATGAGTAATTATTTGAAGTACAGAAAGTGGAGATGGGCAGGGTGCTGGCAAGGAAGATGATGCTTTAGAGCTCCAAAGCAGCTGTCATCTCATTGCACATGTTTATTAACGTGCTGTTGCCACCCACTCTTCCCTGGGTAGGTTATTCCTTTGCACTAAGAAAGAGCATCCACATACTACGCTGTAATAATCATCCCCCCTTGTACCAGGCTGCTTGTGGTCCCAGACATATACTCTGGAAAGTGAGAGTGGTTGCACAAGGGTGATGATTAATCCCTGTCATGACATTTTGCCTAACTTGAGTTTGAACTTTCTAACAGTGCAGACATGACGGGTCAGTTCTAGTACTTCTCTGTTCTTTAGTAAATGGACCCGTATAACCCTTATAAATAGTATCACTGAGGGCTTGAATTCTGTAGCCACAGCTGCTAGAAGTAAGTAAGCAATGTGGAGAGAGCCAGGTTTCACATGCAAACTGATCATCCCTAAGAAAGATGTGTTGATTCTGTAGAAACTGTTGAACTTGTTCATTTTAACCCAGGCATTTGGGTGCACTTCACCACCATCAGTAGTACATCATCAGTACATGATGTAAAGAACTGTTCTCACTGAAAGCAAGTGTATCCTGCCAACCCAAATTTGACACTGAATTTTTATTACATGGGAAACTCATTGCATGCTCCTTATCTTTTTTAATTACCTTTAAGTGAAAATAAAAATATACAGGGAACTATTTTATTATTTAAATAATGTACCCACTTTCTGCATGTGTTTATTCAATTAAGAATTAGCTTACTCCTACTTACATTTATCGCAATAGGTTTTGCAACTAGAACCAAGTACTGAAACAAAATTCAGCGTTTAGATGCAATCCAGTGAGAATAAAAAATTGGTTCTGTTGCCCCATCTCATCCTTGTGTTGAAATATGCCATTTTCCCATGCTGTAGGCACAGCTAGAATGTAATTTAAAATAATGGAAATCTTGCCTGCATTTGTAAGAGCTAAGTTTTGCAAGAAACCATACTCTAGATGTATAAAACAGCCCACCCTTGCCTTATTTCAGCTTGAAGAATCCCACAGAATATTGTGAGGTTTTTAATCAGCAGAAGCAACACACAAAGGTTTGCGTACCCAGTGGATCGCCTTGTGCCCGCTGGATAACATTTCCCCAGCCCTCAGAGGGCCAGCACCCATCAGCACAGGTGCTGTTTTGACAATTTGGACACCTCTGCAAATGAGGCTGCTTCCCAGATCCCGGGCAGGCAGCACGGCTACTGTGCTTCCCCATATGCCCGGTATTAGTTCTGTGATACAAATGCCATCCTCGCCGGCAGCACAGCGATTCCCGGCAGCGTCACCTCCCCAGGAAGCTACCCTGGAGCAGTACCATCCTTTCAGGAACTGTGTTAGGGAGCTGGAGAAGGTGATGGAATGGCATTTGGAAACATGGTTTCCACAGATACTGATCTCCTGCAGCAGTGCTTTTGGGATTGAGTGTGCTGGGTAGGAGGAGAGCAATGGCAGATACCTGTGGAAGTGCTGGTGCTGAAGAAGTCATGCAGAAGGTGTAAGGGCACACGGAGTAACCTGGCTCAGCTCTCCCTGACTCTGAGCCAGCCCCAGGCCACCCTCATGGGATGTCCCTGGCTCAGGACCTGCCTCAAGGTGAGAACAGCAGATTGATCCAGCAAATGGGTACGAGTGCCATGGGGAAGAGGCTCCAAGCTGTTAGGGGCTGTTGTGTCCATGTGGAACACCAGCACTGAGGGCTGAATTTCGGTGCTCTGGTGCTGTGGCTGCAAACACTTCTCTTTCTTTTTCCCCAACTGTTTGCAACAAGATGTTTCAATAGTCACAAACTCCTTCTTAATATCAAGGCCAGTTTTGAATCTAGACCTCTAACATAAAATACTTTATTTTAGTGACTGTGATACTTTGGTTTGGTACTTGCCCTGCCTACTTCAGTGGTTAAATAAAAAACGGTGCAGCTTTCAGGGTGTGCAGGGAGATCGTGTTTTTCAGATGTGGAGCTAGAAGCTTAGGAGACCCATGCAAGATGGAGCTATATTTTAAATCTTTCTTTTACATGCTAATTTTGTTCTTCTCAGGATCTCAGACCTCTGTAATGGCCTTTGAGGCCGTGGTGACCTCGGCTGCTACGCTAGCCAAAGGCTCCAGCGCCTGGGAAGGTTTTTTTTATACCCGACAAAGCTCCATTAAATGAGTCCTGACAGACTTGGACAGTCCTCTTCCTTCCCATGATCCCTTTGTTATTTTCTTATGTTTCCCACAGTTGCCCTAACTCTCATGTATCTGTAAACATTGAATTTCAGAGTGTGGTGTCCCTGTCAGTCCATCCATCGGTCTGTATCCGGCATGTGCTTATGGCCTGTGGATGGCACTGAGTTTAGCTCTGGGCTCCCGGGGCACCGGTGGCTGTGGGCTGCCCCAGCTGCCCCTGCCCGAACACAGGGGGGTGGACTTAGCAGGAGCAGGAAGTTCTTACGCCCTTTCTACATGTGTCCTGCCTATGACAGGCAGGGAACAAGCCCAGAGCAGTGCCTACTGAGCCTCGGGAGTAGGACAGGGAGAAGATACAGGTTCGTTAAAGCTTTATCTGGAAGCAGTAAGGAGGAATGATTAGTCTAGCTTGTTGCCTTGATTGAATTTTGGCTCTATTATTTATGTGGCCTTTGGAAAAAAAAGATGTTAGGGAGAGGAAGATTTGGAGGACAATAAAACAGAAAGAGAAGTTCAGAAGGTTTGGTTTTTCCTAGTTAACCTTCCCAGTATTTGGGCATGTCTGCTTAGTTAAAAATGAACATTGGATGTGCTCTAGTAGGCTTCAGCTGTGACACAGAAACAGGAGCCAGCTGAAAATGTTCATAATGGGCCCAAATATGAGTGTCACCAGGGTGTACTTGTGGGTTGGATCTGTTGGGAAGTGTGAGCTCTGCCACATAGGTTGTGTTGTTTCTTAAGACCTTTACATCTCAGGAGAAAACAGAGATTTTGTATCAGTAAATCATGTTTCCTTTAAAATGCGTAAGGGGTACAGTGATCAGCCCTGGTATCTCTCCTCTTTGAGCTCAGGAAAGCAAATGAGATCTGTCTCCATGGGGCTGCTGGTGCCAGGAGCTCTCAGTGAGCATCGCACTGCCCTCGCTGCCTCACCTGGCAGTGCATTTTGGGGACCCCCACTGCTGAGGGGCTTTAAAATCAATGCCTTGTAGCAGTCTGCTGAACTGTGTTGATAGAAGCCTTGCAGGGGTAGTCCAGCCCAGGGAAAGTTCTGGCAGTGTCCGTTATTGTCCTTCATTTGTCACAGAAGCTGATGGGAAATCATTCAATTAAAAGGAGTGCAGCAGAATACGCAAAATCTCAATATGAGTTTAGGAGAATGAGGGCAGCACATCAAAGGCATGCCAAAGCCCAGCTTTATGAAATGATTTTTTTTTTCATTTTCACTGATTTCCTAGGTGAAATTAGGTGACTGTCTGGCTAGCATAATGATGATAAGGCTGGGAAACCATACATACTCAAGTGACATACATATAGTTTTAATAAAGGATGAGGGAGACTTGAGGGAGTGCATTAAATTGAGTAATAATTTATTATTTAGAGACCTCTACCCATTTACTCATTTTTTCTGGGAGAATTGGCTCTTCCTCCAAGGTGTAGGCCACTTTTAGAGAGGGGGGAGAAGGTAGAGCCTGGCGGCTGGGCCGCAGTAGCTCGCTGGCAAAGCCAACTTCAGCGACTGCCTGCAGCCGAGTGCCCTGGCTACCTATCCTGTTGTTGAGCTGCTCAATAAACACGCTGGGAGAGGGAGAGGGGGAGAGTTGACAGGGCCTTGCATTTCCTATAGGAATGCACTGCAATTATTTCCAATCACAATTAACCTGATTAGAATAATGGACAGGAAGTGTCCCTCTGTAGCTAATGCAGTTTGGCATCAGCTGACTGAAATCCTTTGATAATTTCTGCACAGATGGCTGGGCTGAAAGCAGCACTTTTTTAATTATTATTTTCATGGTCTCTTGGTAGGCCAAAACCTCGACACCAACAACAGACCTCCCCATTAAGGCGGACAGTGCCAACGTCAACATCACAGCTGCCATTTATGACGAGATCCAACAGGAGATGAAAAGGGCCAAGGTATCTCAAGCTCTGTTTGCCAAAGTGGCTGCCAATAAAAGTCAGGTGAGTGGTATAGAGGATTTCATTGTCGCGGGGCTTTTTGGGGTTTTGTTTTTAAAGCAAACTCTGGGGTTGGGGCTAGGCCCACCTCCTCCTCCCACCAATAAAATTACATCTGTTCCTACAATAATAATAATCTTCATCTCTGGGGAACCTGTCGTGTTTGGCTTTTGCCTGCTTAAGTGGTTTCCTTTTCCCTTTTAAAAGAGGCTGAGGGAAGGGTCAGCTCACAACCGAGCTTTTTCTCCCCTTTGGTACAAACACGTATGTCTTTTCCCATGTGTGGTATATAACTTACACCTCTGCTAGTAGGACAAGGAACTTTTAAAATGCTGGTATCCTACTCATTTGGTGGGTAATGAAATTGTTTTCTCAAGTTATTAACTGAGGGAAGGCAATGGGAAACGGCATATTAGGCAGGTGTTTCCTTTTTTGCATGTTGTATGTGCTGCATACAGTATTGCCATGTGAATAATTCACATCAGATCCAGTCATTTTTACAAAAAGGCATGAGGAGACATTGCAGTAAGTTCTCCTGGATTAATTTCTACCTTGGGTGTAAAAAATACATGTGGGCAAACCTAGGTCTGGGTGAAATTCTTGAAGAGAATCCATTAATTTAAAAATTTCATCCAACTCTTTAAAAAAATATAATGCACCAGAAGGGATTTTATGGAAAGGCGGGCATACAGATTTTTTTGAAGGGCAGCAAGTGGATTGGAGATTGTTGGAAGGAATTGTTTACTCAGTGAAAAGAGCTGCTTCTGATCCTGGATGAAATTACTCAGTTGAGGAGAGGGCATCAATATGCACACAGAAATGCACAAATGTGTATATGACAATGAGAGAGTGGGATAGAAGTATCTAGGTGCATGCACTCTGAAAGATACATTCTTTTCCTCTGTGCAGGAAAACAACATTGTAGTCATTAAAGTAGATATAAAATAAGTGGTTGAAGGGCTTATAAACAAAGCATCAAAGGCTATCAAAGCACGTGGTGGAGCTTTGTCCTTGTTACAGGTATTTGTGCCCTGACACATGGAGATCTGATTAATTTTTCCTTCCTCATTTAATCATTAATTTTCTTTGCCTCTTGCTTTCTCTTGTCAGGGTACAGGGGTTACAATCCCTCTACCCCCCAACCAAATCCTGGGCTCAGTATGAAATACATAAAAGGAAAATACCATGGAACCCTCTTAAACTGTTAAATGCATAAAAATCTCATGTACCACATGGCAAAATATAATGAGAACTGGAGCTGTTAAACGAATAAAGCTGTTAAAAGCATAATGCCACTTGGCACAACTACTGTGCATTTAACGGTTTTCCACTGTGTAATAAATGACATATGTGGTAAACGTGCAGTAAATATAAAAACTGCACAATTGATTTTGCAAACGTGCCCCTTATTCTTTACTCCATGCAGATATCAAAGTTCCACCCAGAATCCGGACTGGACAGCTTTTAATAAGGAGTGTTTAGCACAGACCGAATGCCAGCCTCTCTGAGGTTTGGCTTAAAATTGCCTGCAAGCTTCCTGTCATTATACCCAGAGGCTTCTTGAAATAGAGAGGGACTGAACCACCCAACAATAATTTGGGTGGCTCACCAGCTTTGGTCTGTGCCAGTTTGAGTGCACTTCTCTGGCAGCATTGCACACCAGCGCCAAAGCAAAAATAAGATCCGTAGTCTTTCACATGGAAAAAGAACAGGGCAGATTTTGAACACCAGATGCAAAAGGTTAAGAACAGGATCCACAAATGTTATTGTTTAAAGCAAAGTTACTGCACATAAAGGTTTTGTTTCTTCAGCAGCAGCAAATAAAGAAGTGTTTTTGGGGCTGATGTTTCTTTTGTTTCACAGCCCTGCCAAAGCAATACTGGCTCCCTGGGATGACCCAGCATTTGCCATGCTGAGATGTCATAGCACTCTGCTGGAGCATGGAAGTGGTTTATGGGGGCACTGAAGGCAGGGAAGGGAAGCCATAGCCAAGAACCATAGTGGTGTGGGGCCTCCCCCTGCCCCAAAGCCCACCTATGTGCCTTCTCTGGGTGGCTTGGTGTCCCTGCTGCAGAATGGGGTGCTCTATGGCCCACAGAAATGCCAAAAGCAAGGACTCATCTGCTTGTGTAGGGCAGAGCCATGGTGTCATGGTCAGCATGTCTCCTTAGGTCTAACTTGTCTGAAAAATAGCAGTTGGTTGTTCCCAGTGTTTGCACAGTCCAGTTGTGCCAGTCATGACTACTGCTGGTGAAGATGCTGCTGATTTCAGCAGCTGAGTTACATGGTGGGAAGCACTCATTGAAAACTGCCCATGTTTGCAGAAGAGAAAGTTTGAAAGAGAGGGAAAAAAAGAGCGAGTCTGAGGCTTTGCTTGGACTCTCCGCCAAGGTTCGTTCACTTGCTATTCTCCACAGGCCTGGCTTGTGTTGCATTGGCTTCCTCTATTATTCCCTCACCCCAGACTACTGAGAGGCTTCCAGTTTGCTAACAAGGCATGTGTTATGTTGGGCGCTGCTGTTCTGTCAACAACAATCCACGGTGCTGTGAGATCTTCACAGTTTTAGCAGGCAGTGAGGCTCCAGCAGGGCTGTTTTGACATTTTATATACAGGGCTGTATGTCATGTACCCCAGAGAACATCCAGAGGCAATGGAGGCCTCATTTTGTCTTCTGTCTCCATACAGGAAGAGTGGTACCCACTGAGAGCAGTTATTGCAAGTGGCATCATCTACTGGTGGAGTTAATTGACCTCTAATTTAACAAGCAACCATCTTCATTCTTAAGTCATGGTGGAGTCTCAGTCTAGCAACTAAAGAGAAGGGCAGCTTCTACAAACTGAGGTTGCAAATCACAGAGCTCGCAAGTCAACATGTCAGGGCCTCATGGAGGTACCAAGGTAGTACAGGGAGAATTCTTTAAGGGAATCCACCTTCATAAAGATTTCAAGCCATTTATTTTAGACATTGACTTATTCAATCATCACATATTTACCTTAATATGCATTTTATTCCTTACAACTTATATATAGACATTTTTAGCCTTGTTTGTGAAGTGATGTGCGTCCCTTTGTATTTTTGAAGCCAGCAGGAGCTGAGAGCTCAGTGCCACAGGACAGCCTCCAAAGCTGTCCTGCTATTATAGTTGCCAACTGTTAGGATGTACTCGCTGGACAGCATGCTTCTCTGGGGTTGCTGCCTGCTTGTGCCCTTTGTCCTTTTAGTGACTAAACCTGGAACCTGTATCAGCACTTTGGGAGTGTTTCTGAGTGTGGCCAGAACAACAGGATTTGGTTTCCAGTCTACACTTTGGGCTCTCCTGGTTATATTTAATTCACAAGAAGATGGGTTTTTGGTGTGCCATTTCAGGGAGGTTTGGGTGGCCTGTGTGTCTGCAGAGCTGTGCAGTGGGACAGTCAGAGATTTGGATTGCTGCACATTTGGACTGTTGGTTGTCAAAGCTGGCTTCTGCATTCAGCTCTGCAACTGCTCGATAGCACAACCTCAGGAAAACCATTTCCCCCATGACCATGTGCCAGCCCTTCTGTAATACTGTGCAGCAGCATCACCCCTTTGACTTCTGCTAGTGAGAGGCTACATCAGAGGCTGTACTGTGCTCAGCAGACCTTTGTTTCTTAGTATGTGCAAAATGAATTTAGGAACGTAGTTCTGTTTGTAATAAACAGTCACTATCAAAATAAATAGTGGGCACAGCTGGCTGGAGTGCTTGTTGACAGTCTGAGTGAGGGAAGAGCTGGTATGAACGTGGAGACCAAACTCCCCACAGTTCTACCACAGCAAGAGACTCTTCTTAATCAGGCTGGGGCAGCATGGGGAAGTGGGGTGCATGCTGCTGGGTATCTACCCTGGGCAGGGCAAATGGAATCTTCACCAGTCCTTTGAAACAAAAACTATAGCCTTGAAACTGAAATTTTTCACAAGGGACTGGAATTTGTTCCAGTTATACCACAGTAAAGCAAGAGAGACCCCATGGAGCAACATTTGAAAAAACATTAAGCTGGCAAAACTCAGTCTCTGGTTTGTATCTTTGCCCTGTTTAAATGTGGGCAAACACAGCATAAACTTGACTGAGGGTTGGAAGCTGGGAGTAGAAAAGCTCTTCATTTGAGGCCCTTCAGGTAAAGAGAAACCTAGGCCTATGGATGGAAACTGCTGTGACAGTTCCTCGCCTTTTCATGTTGAGATCCCTGCCTCATTGCCAGGATTGTCTGGATGTCTCTTCTCTGGCCCAGGAGGGTGTTAGCCCACAGTAGGGCCCCATGCTAGATGGGACTCAGTACCAAAGCCACCTTCCCATGCCCTTACCTCCCACCAGTCCTACAAGAAAGTGCAGGTACTGTGAGAGGAATGAGCAGTGTCACTTGGAAGAAGTGTTAACTCTAGAAACCCTTTATTTCATCCTTCCCTCTCCTTCCTTCCCAACTTAGATTCCCTTGTATTCATTTGATGCGATGGGATGCCTTCTGTCCTCTTTCTAGGTTATAATAGGTATTTTCTGTGCCCTTAAACTTATTAGCTTCTAGTGATGATGCATAGCAGCTAGAAAAAGCAGCTGGTGATGAAGATGTGTAGTGTATCTAGTGTGTGTGTATAGGGCACTTCTTACTGCTGTAGCATCTCACTGCCTTTATGATGCTGTGAATCTCTACAGCTGGGGCATATCTGTTGTGCTGATATTTTGATGTTCTTGTTACGTATTGAGGAAATACAGAAAGACATTTCTCTCCTTGACTGAACTTGGAATTTCTTTGAAGTAGCTTTAGAAGTAGCTTCTCCTGTACAGACTTTTATATGAAGTCACAGTGTGACTCTCATCCATGACAAGCTTGAGAATTGGGCTCTTGTGAACCTCGTGAGGTTCAACAAGGCCAAGTGGAGGGTCTAGTATCTGAGTCAGGGCAACGCCCACTGTCAACTCAGGCTGTGGGATGAAGGGATTGAGAGCAGCCATGCCAACAAGGACAAGAGTGATGAAAGTGTGCTCACAGCCCAAAAGACCAACTCTATCCTGAGCTGCATCAAAAGCAGCAGCATGGGCAGCAGGTCGAGGGAGGTGATTCTGACCCTCTGCTGCACTGTGGTGAGACCCCACCTGGAGTACTGCATCCAGTTCTGGGGTCCCCAACACTTATGGACCTGATGGAGTGGGTCCAGAGGAGGCCCACAAAAATGATCAGAGGGCTGGAGCACCTTTCCTGTGAAGACAGGAAGAGAGAATTAGGGCTATTCATCCTGGAGAAGAGCAGGCTCCAGGGAGACCTCATTGCAGTCTTTCAGTACTTTAAAATAGGGCTTATAAGAAAGATGGGAACGAACTTTTTAGCAGGGCCTCTTGTGATAGGGCAAGAGGTAATGATTTTAAACTAAAATAGGGTAGATTCGGACAAGATATAAGGAAGAAACACTGTTGGTGAAACACTGGAACAGGCAGCCCACAGAGAGGGCAGATGCCCCATCCCTTGAAACATTAAAGGTCAAGTTGGACGGGGCTCTGAGCAGCCTCATCTATTGGAGGTGTCCCTGCTTATTGAAGAGGGGTTGGACGAGAGACCTTTAAAGGTGTCTTCCAATCTAAACTATTCTGTGATTTTGTGACAGCATCTGCAGCAGTGCATTTGCCTCTGCAGCTGAGTGAATAAGGGACAGTTGTGGATCTGGGGCTTTGCTCAGGAAGTCCTTGGCAGACCTGGGAGCTGATGGTGGGATGCTTGCCCTAACCACAAACCCACACTTCCTCTCTAGCGTGGGGAGAAGCTGGTTTGAACTTGGCATGCTGGAAATACCCTCAGTGCACAGCATCCTTCCCTCTGAGGCCAAGAGCTGTAAGCAAACTTGGTGTTCTCATGAATCTAAGGTACACCACGGCTCATGTATCTCATTCTTTTCTTTGGTATATTCGTGTTTTATAAAGCTAGTGAGAAACTGGCCCTCATGAAAGTGCTTCACGTTTTGCCTTGAATTTTTGGGAGAGGAAAAGTACCAAGTGTTTCAAAAATCCAGGCTATTGAGTGATTAACCTTGAACTGTATCAAAATGCTCCAAGTAAAGCTTCTCAGGTTCAGTCCCCCTCCCCCGGCCCTCATCAAGAATTCATTGAAGCCATGACAGAACTCTCCATTACAGTTAGTCTTTTATCCATTCCAGCTTTCTTGATTAGGTTATCTTGAATCATTAGGGGGTTTATTTATTTTAATAGACACTTATTGGATTCATGGAAAGAGAGTTTGGCGACTGAGAAACAAGAGCTGAATATTATCTGGCTCATTTTGCACTGCAGAGTCCCAAACTGAGCAGAGGGAAGAGAGACTGAGGAAGTTTGTCCAGAGGACTCCTGTGATCCCATGTAGAAAGGGAGACTTCTCTAGGGAATGCAGCATTGCTTTACTAATCTTTCAAGACTTGCGTCAATCATTGCTGCTTTTTTTCCTTTTGTCACATATGTTGACATTTTCTGCACTGATGATGTGGGTGAGGAGATGGCCTTTTACATTTATTTTTGAGATTTATTCCTGAATCACTCTTACTAAAAACTCTTCATTTGCCTACTCATGCTTTCACTGGAGACCCTAGAAAATGTCAACACAGAAAACTAACTGTATTATTACTATTATTAATAGTGCTATTAATTTTAACGTAAATGCAGGGAAGCACAATGTCAGTTTAGCTGCAGTGTTATCCATGCTCAAAGCAGAACGGCTGCCTGTGACTAACTCACTGTGGACACCCAACTGCCACCTCCTGTGGTGGCTTTTGGCAGAGATGCTGCTCAAAGCTCAAGCACTGGCCCGCACCCCAGCACAGCTGTGAGCCTCAACCCTTCCCATGTGCCTTCTTGTCCTTAATCACAAATTTGGTCCTTGGCAGACTGCAGGTCAGCAGATCTGCAGGAGGCAGTTTTTGGGGCTGGTATATTTGTGCATACCTTCGTTGAGTGCTGGAAAAACTGACCTTATTGTAGCCTCCCCTGCTCCAGAGTAAGCCTAGCTAAAGTGAAAGGGTCAAGCTGCTAGAAAGGGCTCGGGGATAAGTGACAGAGAATATGGTTCGGGATTGCTGCACCAGCCAGCTGTCCTCGGGGGGGTTCGAGTGCGCCAAGGCTCGTGCTTTGGTGTAGTAAGCATGCTGTTTCTTTAACAGCATAAAAGCACAATGTGAATGACTGGCTTCCTGCAGATTTTTGTTGTTGTTTGCTTAGCTATGTGGAAATGTATTTGATTAGAAGACAGAGAGAGAGGTTAAAAATAGGACATTAATATGATATTATTTGTTTTATCAAATAAAATGCTTAGAAAATGTTTATCTTGTCTCATGAGAACAACAAAAATAGAGGCCAGCACTTCTCTGCAGCTCTCTTTAATGAGCTAAATTGGGCTGCATTCTCGATGCCTCTAGAAGTTTTGGGGTGAAATGAAGGAAGTTCTGAGCAGAATTCCTTGTAACCACAAGCACTGGGTGTGCCTGAATGTAGAGCCAAAAGCATCCTTTAATTGTGCTGTTTTTTCTTCTCTTATTTTTAATGGAAGACATTCCCATTTGAGAACCTTAGAAGCTGACATTAAGGGCTGGATTCTGCCACCCATATTGACACCAGTGTGTATCCAACTCTCCTGGTAACGCTGTGACAGCCAAGGGGGCTGTTTGTGCAGTGGAGCAAGACCTGTGATGTGCAGGGGAGGCAGGATCAAAACCACGGGCATATTATGGGTCTGAGGAAGGGTGTGTTATTTCTTAGATTTTCAGAATACGTTCACAGAAGTTGTATTTACTTGTAATGCAGTGAGTCAGATACTGGGGATGAGTGGGAGAAAAGGTGGTGAGATAGTGTCTCCTTCACTTTTCATTCTTCATGCCAATAAATGTAGCTATAGATGAAAATTCACTGTGAATGGCTGTAGCGCCAAGAACTTCTGTATGTTAGCATTTCTTAAATGAAATAATTCTCCTGGAAAGCTCTGTGTAACATACACAGACCCCAAAGAAATAAATAAAAGAAAATAAAAAAATTGTAACCAAAAAACCCCAAGTTGAGATTTTTAACAGTAAAAGGAGATTTTGTGTATTAATAATTCATGAGTTCTCATTGAACATGCACGAAGAAACGGTGCTATTCAATAGAGAATACTGTCATCTGTCACTGTTTTATTTGACATTTACACTTTTTTTTTTTTTTTTTTTTGCCTGGTACTGCAAAACTTTCTTGGATGGCGTGCTAAGATTATTTAAATAAATAATTAAAAAAAGCCCATGCAGACTTTTCATCTGTGCATGGGGAAGGCGGTTACTTGCAATCACAAGGAACGTGCGAGTAAGCTGCGGCGCTGTGTTTTCTCACGTATTAGTCAAAGCTACTGCCTAATAAACAGCCCTATGGATGGATAGATAGGGTCTTGAATGAGTGCCCGAATAAAGGAAGGGAAGGGTAGAAAAAGAGCAATGAAAGGCCAGATTTGATGCAGATAAGTGTACGCATGCACGCAGCGGGTACGCGTGTGTATGTGCAGGGGTGAGCGAATAATGGCTGTTGTGAAGAAAGCTGCCACAAATACATCGCCGCCGCTGGTGCAAAAATAAATATTTATAAATGGGTGTTGGGGGAGATCCAGTCCCACACAACGTGAGAGAAGACAGGGCATTTAGCACAATGACAATTCAGTTAGGTGCACCTTGCAATTTCTTGCTAATATTAGGCTCATGGAAATCTTTCTGCTCTGTAGGTTAGTTATTATTTATAAAAATCACAGAACCAGCTGATACATTCATAAGCTAATTATTGTAGCAGCTGGGTACACATGGTGCAATATGTCTGAGGCTGTGAAGTATCACAGATTTCTTGGGGCCTGCTGTGGTGGGGGTGTGCTGTTGAAGGCTAGATCCCTTAATCTGATCAGCCAAGCAAATACTTTGTGGGGAAACTGGATTAATATCTCTCTAAATACCACGGATGTGCTTCACCTTCAGAACCAGGCTCCTTTAAACGTGCCATTAGCTTATCTCCTTTGGGGAATGGAGAAGTTCTCAGGTGTCCTCAGGATGGCGGGGTCTTTGCCTGGTGCCTCCCTTTGCCAGAAATTAATTTGGTTTGCTCATGTCTGCACACATGGTCACACTGCGGTCTAATCTTTTCCCTAATAGCTCCAAGGTCAGGACCTCAAATGTTGCCAGGCAAATTGAGCGCTATCCTTCTTAAAGACTAATGGCAGAGAGTGCCTAGTCCATAATGAGGCCTGTAGTGTTGCTCTAAGTGATTGTAATGAGTGCTGATTATAACGGGACAGATAAATCAAAGTGCAGCAGTTGCCATCGGGCTACCCGGTCCAGCCCTCGGGAAGGGGAGGTGGCCCTGCTGAGCCGTCCCTGGGCTCTGCCAGAGCCAGGCACTGTGCAGTGCCTTGCAGCCCTCGGAGTTGTCCTTCCCCAGGGCCTGCCTGGCATGGGCTCCTGCTCCACCAGGTGCAGGGTTTTGTGTGTATTTTCTGTTACACAATGGGTCTTCATGCTGCAGCATCCCCCAGGAGATGTTAAACATACCTGCTTGAGACATTTGAAAGAATTCAGTTGGAGACTTATTCAGCTCACTGAAAACAGGGAGAAACGGGAGCTTATTTTTTTCCACAGATGGTTTATTTTCCATTTCAACAATTATTTCCTTTGTATGGAGGAACCCCTGAGAAACCACTGTGGAGTTGGGAGATTTTGTTCCTGTCTTTTCTCTAAAAGAGAGAAAGTTTTTGATGGATTTTTGAGCAGTGGAAGGGGACAGAGAAGAACTGAGGGTAGGGGTTATGGTCATACCACATTAAAATGCAGACTTCACCTGGCCAAAAGATTGCCCAAATACCAATCAAAACACTTTGAAAATATAATACAGGTTTTCTTTCCCTAAGTAAATGACTAGATATCTTGTTTTCATCCTTGCCCCCCCCCCGGCCCTCCTAGTTTATTGCAAGAAAAGATCAGGTCTGCACAAATGTGGCCTCTCACTTGTAAAAACAAGGCAGTGTTGTGTTACAGATTAGTTTATAAATCCCTGGTGGCTTCACAGTTCAGTGCCTACAGCTGCTGCAGATGGGCCTGGGTTTTTGTCTCTTCGCTGTGCTGCAGCCGGCAGTTGAAGGAGAAAATGGAATGATCAGGTTATTAACATGTAGGCCGTGAGGAAGAGGCTGCACAATGAGAACAGCTGGTGTTGCTGTCTTGGCTGATGCAGCGGAGATAATCAAATCTTGCCTTTTTTGGGGGGGTGAAGGCAGAAGACACAGTGGAGAGTAAGACAAACAAGGGCTTATGATATTATACACGGGGTTTAGAGTGCACGGTAGAAGTTTTCAATGGCTTACAAGTTGTTACACAAAAAAGCAATACCAAAAAGCCCCCCCATGGGCTGGTAATGAACCTGGCTGTTCAGCTTGCTCCGGTCGCTGTTCAGAAAAACACAGTTTTGGCTACTTCCTGTACCAAACATTTTTAACATTGATCAAGCTATCTTGTAGGTACTGTAAGGTGCCTGTCAAAATGGTGTCAATATGCTGAGCTGTAGCTCGAAAATGATGGGTTATAAAGCTACTAGGTAAAATATTTTGACAGGAGTCAGTAAGGCGCGTTGACAGCATCCTCAGCATTATCTTCTCATCTTCTGTCGTTTGCATCACATCTCCTGCACAGGCACAGGAGGGGAGTCACTGTCTCCAGCCCCAAGTGGGCTGGCTGCTGGCAGGCAGGACAGGCTGGCTGTGGCCCCACTCTGGGCAGGTGCAGCAGCAGCCACCAGCCCTGGGTAAGCTTCTGGAGACACCGGGTCACCACTGCTCTCACCTGAACAGCTCTTGCCATTGGGCTGTCTCCTTGCCTTTGGCATTCAGGGTGGTTTCTTCTTCCTGGAGCACTAGCGCTTTCCCCTCAGGGGTCTGAGCAGTCAGTCCCTGTGGAGAGGTCCTACAGCTCCTTATACACAGCAGGAACATTTTAAGGGCATTTCAAACTAACCTTAAAACAATTGAGCAGGATTAAAATCTACTATTATGATGATCTGTAGTTGGGTTTAGAATTACCTCTGCCTAGTATCTTCATTTCTCTAGTAACTTCTGCAGGACTCTGCTGCTTTTGTGCTAAATACCAGAGGATTCCCTTTCTGTGAGGCTATGTCTTCTCTAAGATTTGATTATTTAAAGCTTTCAAATTTCAGTGGGGTTCAGAGCTGGGGTAGGCAATGCAACAGAGTGACAGCAAATCAGAAGTCTTTACTTGATAGTATCTTCTACTAAACATTTTCTGTAGTGGTTGAATTTCTGGTTCTGCAGCTGCAGGTTGCATTGAGGGCTGTTAGCAAGTCTCAGGAGATATATCTCCTTTTCTCTTGCTTAAATGAAGGAATAAAGGGGCTCTGAAACCAAATGTTTCAACTCTGGTTTCTATGGGAAAAATATTTCTATCCGAGCATTTTAAACATGGTGTGAATACAATGGGCACAAGATGCTGTGCTGCCTGGCTCCTGCTAAGCACTGCTACTTGTTTCAGTTTCTCCAACCTGCAGGAAATAGAATATGTCAAGGATTTGTCAAAACCAAAGGGCGGCTGAGGACTGGGGGGGATTCTGTGTGTGAGATGAGACCAGTAAAACTTGCACCACAGAGTGGTAGAATGTAGCTGACCTTCCACTCACACCTGGTTCGTTGGTGTTCAGTGAATTGACTGCGCTGACCCTACCATTGCAGGGCTGGCTGTGTGAGCTGCTTCGCTGGAAAGAAAACCCAAGTCCGGAAAACCGCACCCTTTGGGAGAACCTCTGCACCATTCGCCGCTTCCTGAACCTCCCCCAACACGAGAGGGATGTGATCTATGAGGAAGAATCCAGACATCACCACAGCGAGCGTATGCAGCATGTTGTCCAGCTCACTCCTGAGCCCGTGCAGGTCAGAGCAACAACTGCCTCCTCAGGGTGTCTGTGTGGGAGGTAACACAGGGGGTTTGAAGAGTGTAACATGGAGAAGTGCTTTTTATGTATTGACTGAAACTTAAAAGTACTTCCAAAATGACCATGGTGAGCATTTTGTGGGAAATGGGCCTTCATTTCACAGCCTCCTTAGGATCGTTGTGCTCCTCTATACAATATTTGTGACTAGTATGAATTTTTGGTTTGTACACCCTTGTCCTATCTTTGTCTCAGGTGTTAATAGAATGAGAAATAAATAGATACAAGTATGCATAGAGAAAATAAAATGAAAATACTGCAAGACTTCTCATCTTTGCAGTTCCAGCTTCAGTCAGAAGAGAAAATCAGTCTTATGTGTATTCCTAATAACTAGTAACACATGCTACAAAACCAAACATCTGCAGATGGTCAAGGGAGGCTCAGGAGATGTTTTTTTTCAGTCTAAAAAGCTGAGGTGACCTCCCACATCAGACCTTCCACTTTGAATTGCCACTGATGCTTGGTCCCATTCACCTGATCCCATTGTGTGACCACTCTGAGTATCATCCGTACTGCTCTTCTCTGATCATCTCAGTTCCTCCTCCCACCTTCACTCTCCTCAATGTTGTTTGATGGTGGATTGCACTGCTTCACTACTCTTGCTGTGAACCTTGGCATTGAGCCTCTATTCTTTGTTGATGCTCATGTGCTGCTGCTGCTATCACTGCTGCCAGCCATCTAGTCACCTCTTTTTCAAGGCAAGAGGTTTTTCTGTCCTGTTGTCCTGCCCCACCTGAAACATGTAGGTCTCACTCAGATTAATTATTGCCTAGTTAGTGCTTTGTCTCTTCTGCTAACAACTTCCTCCTTGCTTTCCTTTTGGTCTTTGCCTGGAAGAAAAAAATCTGTGTCCTGGGGTTTGGATTCTCAGAGCTATAAAGTAGGGGAAGCGTTCTAAATAATTAACATTGCAAAATGTTTGGGGGATCTTGGAGGTAAGGAGCTACAAAAGGGTAAAGAGCCGAACTAAGGTGGGAAATCAACTAGACCTGCGTAGATTTCAACATATTAGCCCAGTTCTGATGCTCACAGCAAGTGGGAATATCCTCTAAGGGAAGTTAGAAGAAAAAGTTTCCCTGGGCTCTCGTGGGTGACCTTGATGATTAGCCTACTTTCTAAAACCTTCTGCACATCACTTTTCTGCATAGAGCAGGTCAGCTCTTGTGAGTGACATGTTACACTGTGTTGGAATGCTGTGCATTTGTATTTGTCAGCAAGTTACAAAGCCATGGATTAATTTTTTATTACAGTCAAAATATGAAAAATGAAGAAAAATAAATGGAACCAGCTGGCAACTACATACAACAAAACTCTGGAGACCCTGGTAGGCAGTTGATACAGTAGGCTTGTGTTTTGGGGGTGCTGCATTTTAAAGCTATGCTTGCCCATCCAAAAACCCCAGTAGGTTTCTGAGTGACACACTAGCAGTGCCAGGCACAGGAGGCTTGCTGCCCACCTGCTCCCTACTCAAAAGATACCCGGTACCAAGCAATTTTTTTGTGTAGTTTTCGGTCTCTGGGACTTGAATTGTTTCAAGCAGCAAGGTTTGTTTTTTTGGCTTTGCTGCAAGGGTCACTATTAGGTAATTAGCCATGAAGAATCAATGACAGCGGCCAGAGATGTAAAGCTGAGGTCCTCACACTTGCAGTCACAGGAGATTTTGTGACACTTTACATAAGGGTAGGGGTCTCAGGCCCCGCTCCTGGCCGAAGTCCAGGCCGAGTAATTACATTCTGCCTATCTGAAATTCCCCCTGTAGAGTCAAGTGGGAAAGCAACCCTCATTTCCTTCTCAAAGCAGTGGCGGGTGCAGAATGTCTGCCTCAGTGCCTGGCTACACTCTAGCAGCAGGTGGAAACATCCAAGAGCTGCAGTCACCGACCTACTTTGCTTTGCAGGCTTTGCTAGTGAAAAGTGTGCTGTAAGTTGAGCCCTTACCTGCAACCTTGATGTCAAAACAACAGTCCTTTGAAGAAGAGACAACAGCAGCACTGTGAATAACAGCAGGTGCAGTACTGTAGCACCGAAGCAGGCAGGATGCTCTTACCTCTGCTCTCTCTCTGTCCACCCCATCTTTCTGTTTGCTCTGATGGATTTGACGTGCATACAGTAACTTCTGTCTGGTGCTTGAGCCTCCTGCTCCTGCAGCTGTGAGACTGGGAAAGCCTGAGAACGAGCTGCCCCACACTGCTGCCAGAGCTCCCTGCCACTGTGAGTCCTCTCTGGGCTCAGACATTCTGAGCGTGTCCCTCTGTCAGACTTGGAAGAAGATCCTGGCTATCATCACAAGAGACATGACTAGGCAAAAGATAATGGATAAATTTTAGTCTTTTCCTTGGTATGGCTTCACCATTTGGAAATGGTGAAGATTTCATTGCGATGGGTTTTGTGTAGTTCACTTGCTGATTACAGGGTTAAGGACAGTTCAGTGAGGGAATCACCCCAAGGCCCGGTATGGTTTCTGTCCTCTAAAGGCGGGGTGTGCACAGTGGGGCAGTTGTTGTAGTGCTCTAGAAAATCAGCTGCATGCAAGTTGGCTCTTGATGTTTAAGGGATAGTTGTTTCTTGTGTGAGAGGTTCTTGCCCTCTGTTTGGTATTACTAGCCTGCACCTCACTGTTTAGCTTTAAGTTCAGGGTTTTAAAAAAGAAACATTTTTATTTTTTCTCTCTTCCATTAGATTTTTCCCATCAGCCATATATTAATCCATTTAATCAATTATTTTCCTGTTTCTAAAATGCAAAACGTCTACAATGGAAGCTTAGTGCACAAGAAATTCCTCCCTGCACACTTGATTTATTTGTTATTGTGCTGAGGAGTCATAAAATGTGAGCCCTGTGGAGCTCTGTGACATGGCTGTGTTCTCTGGCAGCACTGGGTGGGACCATATGGATGTGTCAGAGTGTGGATTTTCCTTCACATGCTGGTTGCAGAGCATTCATGCTACACCTACATGTTGCTGTGCATGCAGGCTGAGCTCACCACAGTCTCTCACTTGGTCTTTAAGGACATTCAGGTGTGCTGAGTGGCTCTCCCTCCGTTTCAATGCGGTGTAACTGCAAAGTGCTGCGGTAGGACCAAGGAGAAGACCTGTGAGGTTGTGCTAGCTGGGCTACCACAAGGACACCACCTCTCATTTATGGAGTGCCTGAGCCACAATTTCCTGGAGGGTGGGAGGGCATACTGGAAAGCATGACTGTATTTTTGCCCTGTTCTTATCCTCTTCCCTCACCACTAGGTGTGGGATCCTGGCTGGACCTTTGATCTGGCTTGGCCTGGCTTATAACTGTGTGCAAAGTACTCTCTTTGCAGCAAGCAGTCCTCATGCTTCTGTGTTTAGCTCCCTGCTCTGCAGAGGTGAGGGTACCCTGTCTTACTTTCTATCCCTTGCTAAATCCCACCGATCCTGGGCTGTTTGCTGGCATTGGACCTTTCTGGGGTGTTAATGCTGACAAGTGCCTACAGCTGCTTCCCGTTGCCAACCAGGGATTCCGTGTTTGTTACAGACATGCTGGGACACAGTAAATCTAATTTCTCTCCTTCTCCCACTATTCGTCTGCTGTGTCCAAGGTGACCACTCCAGAGAGTAACCATCTTGCCTGGCACTTTAATGTAGTGCTAATTCATTGTTAATTGCTGGGGCAGAGAAACCTGACTCCGTTGGGAAGAGTATGAATCAGACAGTTGTCTCTGGAGTGTCGGGGTGTATAAGCCAGTTCTTTGGAGTAATGAGCCACCACTGCAGCAAAGTACCTACTTTTCAGAGAACAGGGAAACCTCACCTTTCATTTCCTGCATGAGTTGACAGATAGGTCTGCTGAAGCTGGTAGCTACATATTGTTTTAAGATCAATCAAATGTTGCTTTCTGATACACTGCTACTTTTGTCACTTTTTTAAAATAACATCCCTCCACCCACCCTTTTTTTTTGTCAGAAGCTTTGATTTAGACAAATCTGACAATTTATAATAGTTCAGATCATAAATCATGGGGGAACATTAGTAAATAAAAGAAGGCATAGTAGAAAGCTCTAGGAAAGCTCTTTTGTATTGGAGTTCACTGCAAACATTGTGGTCTCTCTTTAAATATGCAGAAAATAACATACCACAGAAGTAAATTAAATACTAATTTTGTCATTTTGTGAGAAATGGAAGGAAACAAGTATTTTAGAAATGACAATGAAATACAAAAGAGCAGAACATGGAACCCTCATAAAAATGGGTCAAGGCAAGTGGCGATGGCAGTCCAATGAAACTAATTTCATATTCTCTTTCTAGAAGTAATAAAAGGGGAATGAACACCACAGTAGTGCTTTCTAATGAAATATCTGATTCTAAACAATGTCTTGGAGTTCATGGGTCACACAATGCATAGCATGCAGATGGAAAAAACAGTGACTTAAATTTTCTTTTCTTAAAAAATAATATTAATTAATAATATTTAGGAAATCATAGATGATGAGTGAAGCAAAACTGTGTTATTCCATAGGGGTACACGATGTGCTTAATGATCTATAGGATGATGTGCAGAGTGAGGTTTTGCCATGTTTGTGTGAGTTACAGCTGAGGATTTTGCATACTGGAAATTAGGACTGAGTTGTCTGTGAGACTGGGCAAAAATTACTTTCCCAAACTATGCTAGCTCTCTGATGGTGGTGCTTACTGTTTTATTGAGGCAATTTTTTGTGGGGATGGTGTGCCCTGTGATTCATTCTTAATGGCTACACCCTGATAGTTTTGCTTTTTGATCATTTCTCTGCACCCAACAGACAGATTGTAGATGGATATCCACTTCTTTTTGACTTTCTGAACTCCTTAATCCGTGGTTGAGTGTGGTGTCTGCTCAAACAGGACGGTCAAGACTGGTGAGACAATTTGTACTCAGCAAACCCAGATGGACTTTAAGAGAGATTTGTATTGCAGATTTATTCATTCCACTCAAAATCTCAGTGCTTTGGTTTGAGAGGGCTGCAGCTGGAGTATTTTTTTTCTTTGATTTAGAACTACAGAGGGAAATGCGTGTCAGAACGAGGTCTATGAATTTTGTAAGTGGAGAATATCTGTCTTCCTAGTTGCTATGTTATCTGGAGTTTCATTCTCTCTTATTAAAATTAGATAATAACAGTCAAGTTCGGTATCTCCTTTCAGTCTAAACTTGAAAAACCACTGAAAAAAATCTCAAACTATGAAACAACTATTTCTGTGCAGCATGAAAGCTTAAGGCAATATGTATTACAAATGCCACTTAACTCTGCATTTATCTCTATTGTGTGTGTGACTGCTTTTGGGTGACAGTAAGGGACTCTCTTCAAAGCAAGTAGTACAGGCAAAATCCTCAGAAAGCTTCTGCTTCTGAGCTGCTTTCTCATGTTGCTCCAGTACCTGTGCCCTGTAGTCAGAGAAGCTGCATTTTGAAACACAAGCTGTGTCTGTGTGCTCTGGTTTTCCATCCTTTTGGTGCACACCGTTTTTCTGATGCATCACAGTAGCTCGGGAGCCTTGCACAAGTTTGACAAAGGAAATAGAAGCACATCTCAGACAATGAACCCCTTACATTTGACTCTGAGGTGTCCAATAGATCTTCTGCTGATTGATAGCTACCACAATTGCAGTGGAAAGCCACTGAGCTGTGACTGCAAACCTGTGACTGTGCCATCTCAGCTGTTTCTGTTTAGTGTGGATATCTAATGTGGCTGAAAAGTGCTGCTGAATTTTTTTAACATTAGGCCTGCTATTCCCCTTGAATGATAGTGGGGAGTGTACTTGCAATTAAAACCAAATTGCTTCTGTTCTGAAATTAGTTTAGGTTTAGTATTGTTCCATTTAACCCTAGAAATGGGAGATCAAGTAAACTGCATAGTTTTGGGTTTTTCTGTGGTGGCAAGTTTAGTCTTTTCAGAGTAGAATACCCTTTCTGTATTTGTTCAGACTCCTGAAACTGAGGCCACCTCAGTGCCACCTGCTCCTGGACAGATTTCCTTTGATCCAGGATCAAGTGAGGACAGGGCAGGGATGAGGTGGGACTGAAGTGAGGGAGCCCCGCGAGCATGGCTGATGTTTTTCTTCTGCAGCTTCTTACAACAAAGATGTCTCTGAGGCTACATCTTGCATGAGGCTGCCCCAGAGCAGCTCTGTTTGGGCTGCTGTGGCCCTCATGGCAGGATGCTCCAGGCAGAAACTTCCCTTAAAATCTGAATGTGTAGATTTAGCCCTGTGGAGACTTGGCAATAAGCAGCAGGGTGGTGGTTTGTGTTGGTGTTGCTCTGACAAGTTGTCATTTTAGCAAATGACATCACTGTAGCTCTGGCCCCTGTTGTCTCACCCTTTTGCCTTTCACACACAATTTGACCAGATTTAGCCCACATTTCTTACAGCCCTGGCCCTGTTGTAAATGCTAAGCTGCCAGTGTTGTAAGAAGTCATAGTAGGTTGAGGATGAGCAAACATCTAGAGCAAGATCACTAAATAAAGCTCTTTAAATTCACATAACCTTTGAAGTTTGCCAGCAGCAGGCAAACCTTGAAGACTGAAACACCACTAGATGAGTTCCATTTATGTTTGAGAATTTTTGCAGTTAAAAATATTGCTCTTTTTAATTTCATTTTAATGCTCCCTAAATATTCTGTGTCCCTCACACTTGTTCATAAATTATAATATCAGGCTTTAGAGATGTGTAAATGTTTATAGGCTATTGGTTGTATGCAGCATTTTATTCTCAGGCTCCTTACAGAAATCTTAGGATAAAGTCAGAGCCCTGGATCATTGCAGCTGGCCTTTCTCTGCAGATAGACAATTGTAAAAATTACATGGGGAGGAAAACCATTGTGTATTGTGCTACCAGAGCACATTGCACTGTTTTCCCCCTGAAGATCTATGAGACCAAGTGTGCTGTTATTCCTCCCATGTTGCACAGTGTCCCCCAAGGAAATGGTGCAGCTTCTGGGCAGTGCTGGGAGTTAGGCTATGACAAAGCAGGATGTAGATGGTCAGTCTCCTTGCCCAGAGCCAGTCTTTGTTTTTTGAGATTCTTTGGTGTGCAGTTTCCTTTTTTGCTCTTTTTTATTTTTTCTTTTCTTTTCCTTTTTTTTCTATTTTTTCTTCCCCCCCCCCCCCCTCGAATAGCTGGAAATACTCAGAGACTGTAACATGTGTGGGGATATGGGTTTTTTTTCAGGATTAGTATGTTGTTCCATGTTTGTATGGACTTCTACAGGCACTGCAGATTGAAAGGGGAAGTGTTTTTGTGTGTATGCACTATTCTCACGCATCAAGTATCCAGAAGTACAGTAGCACATATTTTTTCTCACAGTCATCTATGCTTACAGTGTTTCAAAGAATATTCCAAAATATCTTGGCACAGACAAAGCGAAGCTGTTTGCAAGATCCCTAGCTGTGGAACAACAAAGGCTACATTCTCAACACACATCACACATGACTTTTATTAAAGTCTTAAACAAAAATCAGATAATGTATTTAGAAAATTGAACTTCGCCATTTACAATGCTATTCACATTGTGAAAGGAAATAGGTATCCCCTTGTGCCTCTTTTCCAATGATTTTTTTTCCCCCATTTCTACTCACTTCTTCATGTTTCAAATTAGAAGGTGAAAATCTTCAGTACAAACAAAAACATTTTAAACCCAATAATTTGGGACTAACTCCCATTGTGGTGCCTAACTTAAAAAAGACTTGGTGTTCAGAAACCAAGGAATAAAAGCATGCCTAAGGTGCCCCTGGTGGAACATTCAGAACTTTGAAACATCTAAAATCATTATTAACCACTTAGCGTTGCATATGGCAAAAAGGATGTGGTAAATCACAGAACACATCCTGGATATTACAGACCCAGCCATCTCATTAACTTTGTGTCAAAAAACATTCCTTGGTTTCCAGTTGGGGCTAAATTTAGTTTTATGCTATTTGTGCCATCATAGTACAAGACGATGTTGACACCCTTGAATTTTCTAGTTGCTTTTTCTCAAATTTATGGTTTGGACCTCTACATTATGCACTTATTAGGCCATGCTCATTTAATGTGCCACACTTGAATCCAAGGCACGTGAGCAGGGAGAGTTGTGAAGAGCCTCCTTCCTTCCTGGTACAAGTCCTATCATATGGATATTGAAGAAGGTGAGCACATTCTGCAAAAAGGCTTAATGCAGACCTAAAATTGTTCTGGGCTTTTAAGAGAGTTCTGTGGCTAAGTCTCATGGTTAGATCTGGAAAACCTGGGTGTTCTCAATCTTGCTTGCAAAAGGCTTGGCAACCAAGATTTCTTTTTGTGAGATTTTGGTAGTTTTTAGAGTTGAAACATGGAGAGTATCACAGAAGTCCCTTATATCCTCAAGGAGTAAGAGCTGCCTCCTCTTTCCATGCTCTGTTGAGGGAAGCTGGGTAGCAACGGCGAATCCATCCAGTTGTAGCAGAAAGAAAGAGACACACTAAAAGTCCAGGACTCAACAAACCCCATAAAAAGATCTGTCTGGACAGCGCTTCACTAGTTAAGTGCTAAGTTATTATTATTATTTATTATTTATTTCCTCTTCTATTTTTCCTCTTACCGAACAAGCAGGAAATATCTTTGTTCTTTCATTTTAGAAGTGAAATAAATGTATTCCCTGCAGCATTTGAAATTTTAATAATCCATAATAAATAAAATCATATCTAATAACATAACTGCTTTCAATTGGCAACGCGATCTCCTAGATGCATTGCAATGGCAGAAACATAAATAGTTGCAGCCTCTGAAAGCCTACTTCCTATTTGCTAAATATACTTGGCTTGCTTTAAATTCCTTTGTGTGCAGTCATTAATACAATCCTCTTTGACAGCATTTAATTAAAGTGCTTTTCTCTATTAAATTCATTAAAACTTTTTTTTTATATACAACTGTTTCCCAGACACTGAATGTTAAGGACCTGTAGGCCTCTCTTTAAATAACTTCTCTCTCCTTGTTGTAAATTGTTAATTAAATTTAACTTAGACTGTTTAAAGATGGCTTGGAAAAGAAAGCCAGATTTCAGGATATGGTCTCAATCATGGCTGATTTTTTTTTTTAACACAATTTTTTCCATGTAGTTATAGGCTGCGTGTTATATTGTTTAAGAATGTTGCTGTACTTGCAGCTGGAAGCAAGCAAAGAAATACCCTAAAAAGCTCATTTCCATCTCACTTCAAAAATTTCCATCTTTTTAGTGCAGTTTCTTAGCCTAAGAGTATTTGCATGGGGGGAGTAAGGAGGGAGGAGCTGTTTAGTATTAATAGATTATTGACAGCTTAATGTCTTGGCACCTAGACAGCCCATAAGGTATAATAAACAGGAAGCTGTCTGATGTGAGCGCAGTCAATAGCGTATTCAATCAGAACCTTTCAGTTAATTGCTGGTTGACCTCAGACATTTCCTTTAAGTGAAACTGTCCTTCGCTCAGATCTCATCTGGGTTTCAGGGTTTAATTTGAGAATGCCCTTTCCATATGGCAGCTTGTGCATACGTTCCTGGTGGATTTTTGCTTTGCTCCCATGCACAGCATTGCAGAAGCCAGTGTCTGCCCAGAGCTTTGCAAATCTTGTAGCCGTACGCTGGGCTGCCAGTGGGGCTGGGAATATGCCACAGAGCTGGGCTGCTGGCAGGCACCAGCACCATGGATAAAGCAGGCAGGGTTGTAAACTGACATCAGAGGAGATTTTCAAAGCAGATGGGCCGTTGCCTAGGGTGTTTTGGATGGAGTTAGGCATGGCTTTGGTGCCTGGAGAAGGCACCGTGGCATTAAGGAGACCTGACCCAGCCTTTGCAGATGTGATGTGCCGCAGCCCAACGTGGCTGCCCTGGCAGAAGGGTCGGCACCGCTGCCTCCATCCCACCCATAGGCACAGATTCCCCTACTCCTCTGCACAAGGGCAGACCAGGGCTCATTTCTATTTAGTTTCCCTAATTCCTGTACTTAGCCATTCTAATTTTTTTGGACTGAATGTCTTGATGAGGTCTAGATAAGCTAAAAGGCAAGCAGGCAGGAAACCACATGGGCAGTCCCTAACCCTGACTAACTGAAAGCCATCTGCTTATCTGGGGAGGGAACCTCCATGGAAATCTCTTCTAACAAGTGTGCTGCATTTGGGTTTCTCTTCCTTTCCCTCCAGCTGTTGACTTTGAGCATGTGTGTTTTCCATAGGTGAGATCAGGGAGGGTGAGCTGTTGCAGCTCTAGTTTGCAGCACCAGCTCTGGATTTCCCAAAGGCAAACCCAGTGACTAACTGCTCTGTGAAGGAAATGCTTCTGTACCAGGGCGAGTTTAATTTACATTTCATGCAGTCAGGAGACATTTTTTTGTCTCTAGATCTTGCAGTGATTATGTCTTTTAGCCACTTATCATGCATTCAGACTGTGGTTTGCTGAAAGGAGTATTATTACTTTTAATCTCTAATTTTTCCCTGGTTTTGATTCATTTCTGTGGTTCTCTTTGTCCCTTTGCATCACACAAACTGCTTATGCCTTTTTAATGGCCTGATTAGCACCAGGGAAGCATTGCTGACTTGGAGTAATGTTATTCCTGATGTTTCCTTGTTCAAAGGAGATCAGGAGTAAGAATGCTGCATTACTCTGTTTGGGATCCATTAAAGTCCAACCCAGAGCCCTGGCTGAATCAGGTTGTAAATTTTTTGGCTTTGTGCATGCTGGAAAGATGAGGGGGAATAGCTTTAAGATGATGCCCCCTTTCTGTGAAGATTTGAGGGTAAGAGAGGCTTGGAGTAGTTCTTTCTGGAGGGAATAGAACAAAACCATGGCAAGACAGAACAGAACCAAGGAAGAAATCCCAAGGTATGTATGTAAGCCTGGGGCCATCAGCAGCAACACATATGCTTCACTCCCAGGTGTCTCTGGCCAGAATATATTCGAAAGTACTTTCTGGTTTTATCAGACTTACTGGCCAAGTTGCTAATCACTATTACATTGACCAAAGGACTCCCACATGCAATAAAAATCATAAGCTTTATTGGATTTTGAGATAGAAAAGATTCACATCTATCTTGTTTTATAAACCACATTACATTTCATGCTTTCAGAGCTTCCATCAGTACAACCTTTTGTAAATACAACGGTGAAGGAGGTAGGTGGGTAGAGAGATGGCTATGAGTTGCTGCTCCTTGGGTGGTACAGCCTAGAGCTATAGAAATGCTGGAGCTGAGTTTAAGGGGTTGCTGACATTTCTGAAATACTGAAAGAAAAAATATGTTGGTCCTTTCTAAATTATTATTTGCAGCTCAAATTAAAAAAAAAATAAAGGTTTGTGGCAGTTTAGAGCAACAAGCAACATAATGCTTTGAAGGAAAACAGGAAGAATTTGAAGAGCAAAAGTTGCTCTGAATAAAAGCAACCAGAATATGCTGTTTCATGAAAAATGCCTAAACAACTGCTTGAACTTTGTCAGAATATTCAGCACCACCCCCCCCGCCACCCCAGGCAAACAACTTGGCAAAGTAGATAGACTTCACTTAGGCAATACTTTGATGTCACTCAGTTGATGTTTTTGACTGAAAAATGCCACACAATCCTAATCTTACAGAAGCAAAGAATGGTGTTTTGCATTTCTAGCAAAACCCTGAGACTTCTTGCACACAGACCTACAGTAGTTGCAGGCTAGTGTTAAGAGTGAGCTTTACTCCAGTGATTATGTGTGTGTAGCCAGCCATGGGCTGAGCAGTCCACAGACTCCCCACAGCAGCCAGCAGCAAAGCCAGGGATGGATCCCAGGGCCATAACAATGTCATCTTCTGCTTTGTCCTAATGCTACCTCATTAGCCATATATTAAACCATTTTATTAAAAATGAACAAAAACCTCTGAGTATAAACTGCACATGCTGTTTACTTTCCATAAAGCCATTTTCTTCCAGTATCCAGAATCTGTAAAATAGATACAGATCAGAGTAGTGAGACATGGAGCTCAACAGCGTGAGAGTGAGATGCCAGTCTAGCTTCGTCCTCTCTCTTCTGTACGTGGCCACCTTTTCTAGAGCTTAATCAGGAAGATGAAGGATTTCAGATCTAATTCTCTACGGCATCTTGTCTTCAGTGACCTAATCTGTGCAGGAGACTGTACTTTGGTCATTCGATTTTTATTTACCCAGCTTCTAGCTAAGGGTATAATAAAGCACATTATGCCAGTTGCATGTGTGGTAATGCTGGATATTTTGCTTTTACCATGGTAGTTGATTATAATGCACTTTTTAAGACTTGCTTTCTATAAAAGGGAATATTTATACTTTTATGTGTTTGATTCACACAGTATAGTTTGCACAAGTCCTGTTATTAAGTGCATTGGTGGTTACATCTTGAAAGCCATAAAACATGCTGAGTAGTGTTTTATCAGCACAAATCTGCTATTTTCACTAACCATAACAGTCAGGTTCTCCTGACTTCTAACTGCTCCCATTGTAAAAATTAGCAGTACAGTTGGGTATTCCTGAAACCCCAAATAGCCAACTGTAAGGACCTAAAACAGTTTGATGGGACAAATAATTACCCCCCACTAGAATCCAGTGTTTAATCCAAACATATTCTTCCTGAAATAATGCAGTGCCTACTCCTGGTCTGAGTAACGGGAAAACAACATGATTATAGTGGCGCCATTTGTGCCACCATAGTTAGAGGTTTAGAGCTTGACCTCTAGGTTGGGGCTTGTCAGGGAAGATCTTGCTCACACTGCCCACAAATACTCTTCTGATTTTCAAAAGAAACAGAGAACATGTGTAGTGTTAATTAAACAAAAAAGTGTAGAGGATACCAGAAGTATTTTGTCTGCAGAAAAGCAAATAAAAAAGCCTTTTGTTGCTTCCTTAGTTCTTGTGGCATTCTGCCAGCTCCTCATTAGGAATAAGAGAGTTGGGATGGGGAAACTCAGAATCGACCTGAAATCTTTGACAAACCCTCCATCCAGCCACAACCAAGTTCAGGCTCTATTTGGAAACTGCTAAGCAGAGCCTGCATGCCACAGCACCCTGGAGAGCCTTGCTAGGGCTGTGAGAGAAAGCACAGAAGAGAAAAGTCATAGGCCCACAAAGCTCATGGTCTTGTTTTGAAGAAGGTAAATTTTAACTAGAAGGTTTGTGGCCCTCAGTGCGTACACAGATGCTGAAAGCCCCACTTGAGTGGGACTGCAGTTAGCATCACCATGCAGAAGGGCAGCGTGAACCTTTATAAGGCTGTCATTTTTTCCCTTGTGGGGGAGGCTGCCTTGCCACCGCAGGTTACAAGCAAGAGAGGCTTGCTTGGCTTCTTCAAGGGCAGCAGAGTCCTGCCTGCCTGCCAGGGATGCAGCAAACTGGCCCCCGTGCCAGCTGTGCTGGCTGTGCCCCATCCCCAGACAATGGAGCCATCCATCACCGATGCCTTCAGGAGAGAGTCTGCAGCGACATTGTGCAACACTTCCTGACTGCATCGGCTGCTCTGTCACCAGCACCCTGGTTTGTGCCAGCAGAAGCCGGAATGAATCTGGCCTGTTGTGTATTTACACAGTAGGTGTGTGCCAGCTCCACCTGTGGGCTGAAGACTAGTTGTTGACAACCCTCCCAGGCTGCAGCCAGGTATTCGAGAGATGCCCACTGCTGGCCACAGTTACTCTGCAGTAAACCTAAGGATCTGGCTTAAACCAGCCCAAGATGGGAAATTCAGAGCTAATACATGAATGCTCGTCAGCATGAGCTCATTTATGCTGCCCCATAAAATCAGCTAGTTCTCAGGCACTTGCACAGCAATGAAAGTTGTGCCTGTGCTTTTGTGGGAAGAGTTGAGTTAGCATTCGAGGGGGAGCAGTTACCCCAGGAAACACCGTGACACTTCTGCATTGTCAGAGTTTTGTGATTTATTTTTTTAACATTATACAGACAAAATAGTGGCTATTGTGTAGGCACGTGCTGTCTATTAACAGAGATCAGGAAAGGGAAATAAACCACGCATTACTGAAGAATAAGATCATGATTGTGGTCAAGTGATGGCAGAAATTTTTTTTCTCTTTGTCAAGCTGATTTGTAAACATTCTTCAAACAACTGTGCAGACAGCAGTGCCACAGCTTCTTGAAAGGAAAACAAAGACAAGGAAAGATTCCACTGCACAGATGTTTTACAGTAACCTTAGACCTGTCCCAAAGTTATCTGGTCATCTGCAGTTGTCATTGCGAGCTATGCTGCACATGTGGCCTCTTTGCAGCGCAGTGTAATCAGGCTGTAATTTATATTTTATCTTCAGTGATGATAGCTCTTAAAAATGTTTTGTGGTGTATTTGCTCTTTGATGCATGCTAAGCTCCTGTTAGCATTAATGGGAGCAGTGTGTGCCAGGGAGGGGGGGAGACACCTTCCCCCTGCCTTCAAGTCAAGATTAATTGTGTTTTGCTTATACTTATCACTTTGCATGAGATGGCAAAAGCAATGTACAACTGAAAGTTTTGTTGATTTTGGTGTGGGGTTTTGTTTGTTTGTTTTTGTTTGCTTGTTTTGTTTTTTTTTTTTTTAATTCTTATTACCTTTTTTGTCACCTTTTTGACCATTTCTGACAGTTTCGTTCTAGAGAAGAATTGCAGGATGGGGTTGCTATTTCAGAGGTTGAGTGTTTGTTGAGTGTCTTGCCATGCTTTCAGATCACTGCCTGTTTCCTGCCCTTAAGCAAGGCAACCACCGTAAAGCAAAGGGAAGCATGTGGCAAGTGTGCTCCAAAGATGTTGAAATGTATTACTTCAACCAGCGTGCATTCCGGCCTCAAAACCAAACTTGCCTTTGACTTCAGGTTCCTCATGGGACACATTTCTCTCTACAGAGTTCTCTCTTAGTCCCCTTTTGTGTGGCTCAGAGAGTGACTTGTACCTCAGAGCTGAGAGATTAGGACACATGGCTTGTCTGATCCAATATTCTGGCTCCAGTGGTGGTCAGGAGCAGATGAAGGCTGATAGGAAAGGCCTGAATATTTGGGAGATTTTTTACTGTGTGACTGCTTTGTCTTTGCAGCTGAATGGGACCCAGGGCTGCTGGCTTAAAAGCTGTTGTAGCCACCAGTTCTGGTTGGCTGGTTTGGTCTGGCTTGCACGAGACGGGGCACATCATATCACAGACATATATTATAATTATCTCTAATAAGGGTGTTTACTCTTGTGAAGCAATTACTAAGGTGCATTGGAAAATGCACAAGATGTGCGCCAGCATTTGAGCTACAAAATTAAAAGAAGCTCAGATTGAAGTTAGATGAAAGTGAACATATTTATCCATGTCAGACTTCCTACCATTTTGCACGCTCATATTGATTTCTTTTGACACGGTCTTCTTTTATTGAGTACCATATATTTTTTTAAATCCCTTACCGATAACAGTACCTGCTAAGGGCAATTGTAAAAGGAAACTAAAGTATATTAAACCTGCCTGGAGTCAAAATGTAATCTAACACCTGTAGTCTGCAATTTGTCATCACTTCATAGATACTTTTTCTTTTTTAATAACAGTTTTGGATTTCCCTGAGTTTTGACCTTAGGATACTGTATAATCCAAGAAAAGCAAGGAAACTAAACCACAGTCTTTAACACAGCTTTATGGTGTCAAGGTGTGAAATCACTCTGAGAATGAGTCCAGAGAAAATACTTCCTTTGGAACTGCAACTAGTACTGCAGTGTTTACCCAAATGAATGTATTTTTGCAAGGGGGAAAAAAAAAAAAAAGAGTAGTCAAGAGCCACATTTTGAATAGGAAAGAAATGAACACAGGTGCAAATTGTAACTTCTGCTACAGTTTCTTGGACAGACATTCCTAAAAACCTATAAAGAGTCTTGGCACAGTGGTTGTGTCTAATTAATGTTCTTACCCCTGCGAGCCCTGGCCTGGGAGGCTGTCAGGGTGCAAGCCTGTTTATGGCAGCAGCTTGCTCTGTTCTCTTCTTGCACATTTCTATATGTGAAGAAAGTGAGACCATGGCTAGGGAGTGTAAGGCTGTTTATTTGAATGGATTATCTTCTCCAGATTATTCCTGTAAGATCTGCTAAGAAGGACAGTGCCTCCTTCTAGGTATAAGATTTTGTTGCAAGGTGATAAAGTTTATCTTTTAAGTAAACTCTTAACATGATAGCTAGGCACTGCCTGTGGGCTCTCAGCTTGCAGAAATCACATGTTGCTCAGTAAAGTGCAGCTGAACACCTTGTTTAGGCCTGTCCTCCGCCCTCCCTTTGACTTCAGCTATCTTTTGGGAATGAACTTTTCCAATAGGCTCCTTTACATGAGGTATGTAGTGACTTGTTTTTGTGTGGAGTCAAATTGGTGGCGACTCCTGCTGACTAGCTGTGAATGCTTTAAGGAATGTAATAGAGGACTGGTGTTGGGTGTACCAAGTGCAGGTACTGGACCTACGTTTGTAACATGTGCTTGTTCTCTCTGGCTTTTATTTGGGGCTCCTTAAGCAGGCTAAAAATTTGCCATCTTTGGCATAAAAATCCTTGGCGTGATACAGTGTTATGGCTGGCTATGAGAGCAGCGTAAGCGTGGAGGAAAGCTGAAAGGCAAGACCCCTTCGCACCATGCAGAATAGATTCATAGAACCATTTCGCTTGGCAAAGACCTTTAAGATCGAGTCCAACCATTAACCCAGCGCTGCCAAGCCCACCACTAAACCAGGTCCCTAAGTGCCACATCTATACATCTTTTAAATACCTCCAGGGATGGTGACTCCACCACTTCCCTTGGTAGCCTGTTCCAGTGCTTGACAACCCTTTCAGTGAAGAAATCTTTTCCAACATCCTATTTAAACTTCCTCTGGCAAAGAGAAGGCAAATCCATTCAACTTTGCTCCTTGTGGGTTTGGGTTATGAAAATTGATATTGGCCAACACATGCCACTTGAGGTACCTGTTGGTGCTCAGTCTGTGCACAGAGGAAGGTGGTGTCTGTTCAACAAGGGCAGTCTCTGTTGCAAATGCAGTGTTTCAAGAGTGTGACATTTTTGGTGGTTTTCTTAGTAAGGGGGCAGCTCATCATCTCAGCGAATCCTAGCAGAAAGGAGCTCACATGAGTAATCCTATCTGCAAAGGGAGGGGGAGAACCACACTACGAAACAGAAGAGCGAGGGTTTTTCCCATAGAAATGCAGTTCCTGATTCCGATGTGCTGCAAAGGCTGCTCAGGCAATGGAAGGTGGCCTGTCATGGAGTGAGTGTTGCCAGCTGGTGCCTTGCTGCTGTTGCCCGAGTGCGTGTGCGTACCCCGCTCAAGCATATCCTGCTTGGCTCCCCTTAGCAACTCACCAATTTTACATGTCTAGTTCTAGCCAGAAAGTGGGTGGAAATGGAAACAAACATCAGTGGCATAGTGAATCCAGCCAAAATTAAATGCAGTACAGACACAGACTGCAATTGCATGACATTCATCTTTCAGTTTGGGTTTGCTCACCTCTCTTTTCTGTGGGAACACTGAAGTCAGGTTTCTCCTGCAGAAGCATCCTTGAGACATGGGGAATGGATTCATGTAAAACAGTTCAGCGATCTCTTCCCCCAAATAATTCTTGGCTTTGGATTTTAGATAGACCACAAACCCTTAGCTTATTACAAATAATCCTGATCACTCCCGTAATGATACACTACATTATATACTCTCCTAAATTTAATCATTCAATATCTCACTTCCTTCCCTGTAGGCATGTACTATTATATTTTACACATGGCTTCCAGCTGGTTTTCATTGTGGCCTTCAAATCATATTTCAGTGCAGTGCGATCTAAGACCAGTCACTTTATCATTTAAAGTCAACTTCCATCACAGTCATTTTCGTACAAGGTTTTTACCAGGACAGGTTAATTTGTTAGAAAAAAATGGGTTTGTGTGTGAGGTGAAAGTCTACCTGAATGAACCTTCATGAAGCAGCATCTTCCAAAGCTGCTCTGTTCTGAAATGCTGAGTTTGGCAGCCGCACCTGTAGAGTTTAAAAATCAAATCTGTTGAAGGGATGGAAAAAATAAGTCCTGTGGGCATGGAAGGAAATCTGTATCTTCACATTTGATTTGAAAGTAGATGGGGAAGGGAAGTCAGCTCCAGATGGTAGTGGATGTGGAGGAGGAGGAAGCTGCCCCACTTGTGGCTGGGGAGAGGTGGGGAAGGGCATGGGGGATTTCCTTTCCTGGGAAAAGGAAAGCTGAGCATGGCCATTGTTTTTGTCCCTTCTCTCAGAAGCCCAGCATATACATGGTGGTAGGTCAGACCACTGTTGGGGGTTTACCTGCACTGGAAAATGCACTGCACCCTGTACTTTGTCACAGAAGATCAGTGATGGTTCCTTCTTCAGAGCAGCACCAACCCAAACACCAAAGTGTTACGGCAGGGTGTGCACAGCAGTGCGTGAAGCCAGTTGAAATTTTACCTGTGGGTTTAAGAGCTTAATAATGACCCAAGATCTGAAAATCTGGAACTGCCAAAAATGGTCCATTTCCTCAGTGAGGCTGTGACGTGCAGAACCAGACATGAAGTAAGCAAATCACCCAAATTGATCAGCATGCTTTACAAATGTAGTTTAAAACAAATATTTAACAAAAAGGTAATTTAGATTTCATATTGTACTGTGTGCCCCAGCAGTTGATCTGGTTTGCATAGAAAAGCATTCTCTTTTGTGTTAAATAGTCCATATTGTCAGAAGGAATTGCAAAACTGACCACAGCCTAAACCTGAAGGAAATTCTGTGCATTTATCCACCTCTCTGTATATGGGTAAACTTGTGTCACTGAAAAATGTAGCATGACTGAAATCCTTTGTTAATGCCACTGGCAATCCAGAGCAAAGCCCCCAGAAGCTAGCAGAATAATGAGATTTATCTGTTACAAGAACATCGAGCATCTTTAGGCTTTTTCATTACTTAGGATAACAGTAAGTGAAATAAAATCCAACCTTTTTCTAATATTTTGCACTGATAACCCCTGGGTTATGTGTTTTCTCTTCTGGAAAGGGTAGAGAGGTCACTCCAGAAAAGGAAGGGTTAATTGAAATAATTCTTTTCCTCCCGCTCTCAGCCCTCTCTTTGGTTGATTGCTTTATAGATGCTGTAGGCATCTCTTCATCTCCTTCAAATTAAACATTTTACTGCTGCTGATCCTGTATTGTTGGATTTTTTCATCATTATATTTGATTGGAAGTCTTGTAACATTTTTCAAGCTGGATTGTTTCTCATGCTATTTGTCAACTGAAAAGGGAAAAAAGCCCCCTTCCAAGTCCAACAAGAACGAACTGAGTAATTCTCACCCTTTCTGGATGTGATTCTATCTCTGTTACTGCTACTTGAATCCAGCTTCTGATTAGCAATGCTCCTTTGCAGCTTTTTGTGTGACGCTGTCTGTAAGTTCCCTGGCAGTTTATTTGTAGTGCTAAATCCTTTTGATTTTTGGCTGCTCTGGGTCTTACAGTGTCAGGGGCCAGGGCCAGAAGGCACTACAGGGGAGATAAGTAGGTAGGGTCTGTGTGACAAATTTATGAGGCTGGGTCCTTGGCTAGTGTCAGCAATCCTGGCTGCGCAGCTTTCAGTGCTCCCTGCTGACGTAGGTATGGATCCCACCCTTGTCTGTAACCTCTCTATTTGGGAACATCAGTCCTTCTCTTTGAAAACAATCCATAGACAAAAAAGAAATCCTCAAAGAGCCAGCTGAGTGATTCCATGCATTGGAACATTATGCTCTTTTATTACAAGAGATGTAATAAAACATAAACCAGATTATCTGTCATTTCCATTTGAGTTTCTCCTTTCCCCCGCTCCTTGGTTAGCCCCATTTCTACGACACCCTGAGCATTTACAAGCTTGGGAGGGAAATGTATGTATTGGCACTGAAACAGGTTTGCAGTGTTTCTGCCCACGAGCAGCTCTTGCCCACAGTGTGGCAAGCCCTGCCTGTCACCAGTGGGACACCTGCTCTTAGCTGCTCACTGAGGCACCAGTGAGGGACGTGGTGCTGTGTCCTGCCTCTGTGCTCGGTGGAGCTGCAGCCCCCCAGGGCTGGCCGAGTGCCACCAGGTGCAGCAGGGGAAGGGCAGTGCCCTGGCCAGGCTGTCACAGCCTCTCCTCCAGGCTCAGCTCCCTGGCCACATGTGCGGTGGGCAGTGGCTGGGGACTGCGAGCTGCTCTTCAGAAGCCATGCCCGGAGGTCGCTGATGTTACAAATTACTGTGGTACCAACGTTTGATGAAGGAAATTAATCAGGGGCTCTTTGCCATAGAGCCTTTTTATTTATTTGCATAACGGGCTGATATTCCACAGCGGACTTCCCTCTTGTAATAACTTGACTAGTGTAGCATTTTACTGGTGGCTCAGTACGTGTGTAAAATTCAGTGCAAGTTCTCAGCACGTTTCCATTGTTTATCCTTATTTTTTCCCTTTAGAGAGCTTTAATGTAGGGTTGATTTTCTGGATGGTACACTTTGCAGCAAAGACATTTTCTTCTTGGTTGAAGAGCCAGAATTCCCTCTTATTTGTGGAAGAAAATAGTTATCCATATTGATTTTGTTAGCTCTGAGTGTTGAGTTCTAATAATTATTTCCCCGCATCTGAAAAAACCTCTGGGCAAATCCAGCCCTCAATCCTGTAGGGGATTTTTTCCGTTAATCTCTCTTGTATAGATTTGGTTTTAAAGAAAGCATGTGGAACTCCTCTGTGTTTTGCACAATTCAGAGCAGGTATTTTTTTTCCTTGGAATAAGGGCTGCACAAGGACCTTTTTAGTCATTTTAAGTGGCTGTTAGGAAGATTAAGAGCTACATATGCTTTCTTTAAACTTGCCGAAAAGGAGATACTGCTGGTGAAAATCTGTTATAAGACTGCAAAGCGTGTTTGCCCAGAGGGTTTCTCAGAATGGAGGGCTATAATTATTTGAACTCAGAACTCCTCAACTGGTGAAATTTCTACAGATGTAATACAGAGAAATCTGTTCAGGAGACACATTAAAGCCACCTATGTGAAGCTACTATGCTGTCACTCTTCATAGATGGGAAATGTTAACAAATCTCTGCACTTCCATTATTTTTTTTTCCATAAAGCAGCTGTGATGGATTTTAATGCCAAATCATTATTCATGATAAAGTAGCACCTGACAATCCCATGTATGTCTAGGCCTTTGTGGTACTTGGCATTTTGAAGAAATGATGAGAGTTTCTAGCCTAAAAAGATAAGAGGAATCAAGGAGGGGGAGAAGAGGAACAAAGCAGGAGAATGACTTGTCTGAGATGGGACAACTGGCCAGTCATCCTGACCATGAGACTGTAACACCTTTTGACTTAACTTTTATTTTGGCTATTTTATATTTCTTTTTATTACTTGCATTTTGTATTTCTTATTTATTTTGTGGCTTTATATTTATTTGATATCTTTTGCCTTTTATATCACTTTCTCCTTTCAGTCTATAGTTACCGGTGCAGCTGACTTCAAAGGTAGAAAGGTAGTGGAGAAAGGATATTAATTGTGCTTTTCCTCACCAAAACAAAATAGACCCTGTGTAAAGGCCTGTACAAGTGTCCTTATCTCGAGCACCAAGGGGGTCAGCATGTACGTGAAGTCTGTGTCTGTTTGATCTTATAGGTGCTGCACAGACAGCAGTCCCAGCCTGCAAAGGAGAATTCCCCACCTAGAGAAGAGGCTCCTCCTCCACCTGCCGAGGACAGTTGTGCAAAAAAGCCAAGATCCCGCACCAAGATCTCCTTGGAAGCTCTAGGTATCCTTCAAAGCTTTATTCATGACGTGGGTCTCTACCCTGATCAGGAAGCCATCCACACCCTCTCTGCTCAGCTGGATCTCCCCAAACACACCATCATCAAATTCTTCCAGAACCAACGTTACCACGTAAAGCACCACGGGAAGCTAAAAGAGCATTTGGGAACAGTGGTTGATGTGGCAGAGTACAAGGATGAGGAGCTGCTGACAGAGTCAGAGGAGAACGACAGTGAGGAAGGCTCTGAGGAAATGTACAAAGTAGAGCCCGAGGAGGAGAACCCCGACAAAAGCAAGGCGGCTCCAGCAGACATCGACCAGAGATAATGTGAGATAGGGGCGCAGAAAGCAATACATTGATCCAAGGATTTTCTGGTTTTATTTTTGATTTTTTTTTTCTCTTTTTACCTTCTGTTTGTTTGTTTCCGTTGCGCATGATCCATGTGCAAACCGAATGAATTCAGCATTGCCCGATCAGACATTGCCTTGACACAGACACTCGAGTGTTACACTTCCTACATTTGACTGAAGCAATTGTTGTAGTCACATAGGATTATGCCTTCATCAATCTTGCACTTATGAAAGGGACATCTAGCAAGTAAATGGGAAGAAAAAGTCCTATGAAATTAATGAAGGAAAATTTACAACTTTGTGTGTGTATATATATATTTACATAAAATATATATATATTAAAATTGCATGGGACGGAACTTTACAACCTAAAAGTATAGACTGTGAAATGAGTTCTTTAAAGATGAGACTTGTTTATGTATTAAAACCACTTCACAATGAGTTGCTTTGGCTTTTTGATAAACTGCCGCCTGCTCTCAGGGTGTGGTGACTATTTTTGAATTCCTATTTATTTTCTATGTTTATCCCTGATTTTTTTTTTCATTATTATATGGCTTCCTATCTGGCAACTTGATGGGTAATTTTTGAGGTATTTAAAGACGTAAATCAACACTGCCAAAAAAAGAAAAGAGGAAAAAAAGAGAGAAAATGGAAAAACAAATCAGGGCACCTTAAAAAGAAAACTAGTAAGTTAAAAGTACTTTGAACACAATGCACACTTAAAAGTATACAGCATGTTCCACTCTCCAGATAGTCCTTTCTGTAGTGAACAGATGAGTTTTCATGGGATTCAGAATAGCTGAAACTGAAATTCAGTGCATAGAAGACTTGTCCGTTAACGAAGTCTTTATAGAAAGAGAAAAGAGATAAATGTGTTGAGATTTGATGTATGGAATTCATACTATCAACCACATTTTACAACGGATTTTATTTACCTGTTCTCTGTTTCAGATCTTGAAATTTGTAAGCTTCCTTCTTGTCAATGCTTTTTGTTTATACTGAAGTGAAAAACACACACACACACGTTAAGTTACATTGCGACACAAAACGCCACAATCCCGAGAATCCTGTCCAGGTAAACTGCAGACAGACCGAGGGTTTACAGTGCTGACACCCTATTGCTGACACCCCATTCGCCCTCCTCGCCAGCCTCCCCCGTGTTTCTGTTTTAGCTGGGCTTCCTCTGCGTCACCTGTTTTGTGCCAGTGAAATGAAGTGTTTTCAGCCGCAGGTCCCACCTCCCCACGGCACGGGCACTTCCCAGCCTCCCGAGGCACGGGCACTTCCCAGCCTCCCGCCAGGCCCTGCACACCCCCCTGCCCACCTCCCGGGCGAAGGGTCCCGCAGTGACCCGGTAGCAGCCACGTTACATAAAGCAGAGCTAACACTGACTGACTCTCCAGTGGCGTGAGCACTAAAGCTGCAATCTACTATAGCATCCACCCGCTCTGAGGCATCATGTCGAAAGAGACACCAAGTAGCATTTACTTTTCACTTCTGTGCAATGATTTCCGAGACAGAGACCTCACCTTGCAGCTGGATTGATTTCAGACGCCTGTTCAAACTGCAGCCGTAACACTACAAACGAGGCTTCTGGCTTTTTTCTTCCTTTTTTTTTCACATGGGCTTTTCACGTAACCTTGACAAAGACCTCATGCAATATACCTTTGAAAGTTACTTTCTGTTTACTACACCAGGCAATGTAATATAACTGTTAATACTATTTATATATTTGAAAGGTATAAAAGGTAGGAGTTAAAAACGAAAAACAAACCTCTACGTGTAGATATTTACTCAGAACAGACAATATACAGGGAGAAGACGTTGCAATACAAGCTAATTCTAGCTGCTCAGTAACCTCTGGAGTTTTTATGAGATTTTTTCAGAGCTAATGTTTGAAACATGAGTATCTCTGCATAAATTTCATATACCTTTGCAAATTATGGTGGGTTGCTTACTTAATGCCCCTTTTGCTCTTCATCCTTTAGTTCTGTAGTATGCTGCAGCTTTAATCAGAATTTCAGTGGTTGCTGCTTTATGTTTCTCTCAGAGCTACGCTTTCAAAACTGTCTTCTTATCCTGTAGCTGAAATCACTCCATACATTTGAAAGGAAACTGAATTTTGCCAAGCTAAGTAAGGTTGTTCATCTGATGATGGCATCAACATTTGGTATCTTTTACACTTCAACCAAAAATTTTATTAGGTATTTTTTCAATGCTGAGTCTTGCCTTTTTATTTTTAATTTCACTGCCAATTTTGCAGTGGTTCTAAGTGAATCTGTGGGCATTTTAGCCTGTGGTCTTGCCAGAACTTTGCGAATTACAATGCATATATGTCTATTTATTCAATATCCATCATATAATATCTATTTGGAGAAAGAAAATTTTCTTGTAGTGCCTCTTAACAAAGCACAATTTTCCGCCTTTTTTGTGAAATAAAAAATAAAAAAAACAAATTGTGTTTTATTGCGGTATCAACAATGTGAATAAGGATTAACATATTGTAAATGTTCTTTTTTCCATGTAAATCAACTTTATCTTCGTTATCACTAAGTGATAATTAATTTTTAACTTATGTGCATTGTTAGGCTGTTAGAATTTTTTGGTTGTTGAAATAAAACGCATTCAATAAATATGACTTAATTTGTCAAGTAATTTACTGGGCCTTTTTTCTTTTCTGCCGAGTTCAAGCGGAGCAAGATCTGCAAAATGGAGGGGGCCTATTTGCCTGTTGAAATAAGAGTTGACCGGTGTTACTGGGGTTTGAAAACCTGCTTAAGGCCCCTGGGGTCAGCACAGCTGACAAATCTGTACCCCCCAGGACTGATCTGTTGTGTTACTGGCTTTCTGTGTACATGTATGTGCACACATAGGGAGTCTCTGATGGGATCAGGAGGAGGGTGTGGGTGCCATCAGCCCTTAGGAGAATATACTCAAAACACACACACACAGATCCACTTCCAGTCTGCTGTCTTCTTTTGCTCGTAGATTTTTTTCTGTTTGTAATTAAAAAGCCACAAATGACTGCGTGTCAGGAAACTTTTGGAGCACACATGTCCATGGTTAATGGACATAATAAAAGGCTTTATTATATTTATAGCAGGGCATCCTACTGAGTGTGTAGAGGAATGCCGGAAGGATTGATGTATCTGAGAAATGTGTGAAATGTTTTTGGGGAGAATACAGATAAATGGAAAAAATTGCTCAAAATTCTTAAGCTAACAAAGTGGTAAGTGTCTGGATTCAATCCTAGCAGACAAATCATATACTGTACATCAGACTTGAGTTGTCTAGGAATTGAGGTAGAGCAATTTTTAAAAGCATTTATTATTTTTTCTATAGTTCCAACGCAATAGTTCCTCCCTTTTTTGTGGCTTATTTATATCCTATATAAAATATCTATGTGCTCTCTCGAGAAAAAAATAAGGAAGAGGGGGGAATAACCGCATCTTTGGGTACCCAGCCACCTGCTTGCCACTTGTATTTGATTTGAGACCACATAAAACCAAGCATCTTTCTGTCTGCTCAGGGCACCTGGAAGCTGTGCACAACAGCATTTAGTCGAGTGCTGTTTGCTGGGATCCCTATGCTCACCTCTGAGAGGGTCCTGGGCTGCCTCTGCCCCTTCCATGGGGACAGTCAGCTGGCACGGGCACATCTGGTGCCTGGCTGTGGTGCTGCCTCTGCTCTGACCGGTGGGCACAGTCCTGATGCACGAGGCAGGCCGGTCAGCCTGGGGGTCCACTGGTCTTCATGGGCGTGGGAGGTGACAGAGGGCATGAACTGGCCTTCAAAACCGCACCTGTACTCCAGGCAGATGCTGTGGAGGTGCTGATGGTGTTGGACTGGGTGTCCTTTCTGCCTGCCAGTAGGGCAAGAAACAAAAGGAGAAGCAGCTCTCAACTTCACTGGTAGAGAATTTTATACATGCACTCTGTGTGTGTGAAGCTAAATAAGATTTAAAAAAAGACACACACACACACATATTTTAATTGGGGGGTAAAAATCCTATAAACATATGGGTTCTTCTTCCAACCGTAAAAAACCCCCAACATTTAATAGCTGCTAAAGCAGAAATATTTCTATTAATGCTTCTACTTCTCTATACTTTACATGCTGCTGCTCCTATTTGTTGTTCATGTTTTAGTCATCCAGACATATGTATTTCCAATTTCAAACCTGTGTGAGTGAAAAATAAACATGTGAAGATTAGTTTAAAATGTTTTAAGATTATGAACATATTGACTATTGCCTCAAGTTCATTATTGCTTTGATAAAAGTATCCATCAATCTCTTCCCATTTACTTAGTAACCAATTATTTGTTTTAGACTAAAGGGATTAGAATCCTCATTGATGAAATTTTATTTCTATCCTGAACCCGTTAAATATGGAGGGATAAAGGCTGGATACATTTGACAGTGAGCAAATGGCATCTTAAAATCATAAACGAGTAATTACAAAAAATCTCTGCTTACAATATAAAGTGCAGTGATTAATTAAAGATGCACTTTTAACTTATTTATAGCCATTAAAAAAACATACTGGTTTTAACACAAAATAACACAAGCCAAGTCATCCAGGGGAGAGACACTGGCAGCCTGAGACTTGAGGAGCAGGCAATGTGACAAAGCCAACAGGGAACAGCAAATGCAGGCCTCCCTTGAAACCTTTGGAAAAGTTCACAGAAGCAAGGGTGGAAAGAGGTGGCTCTGGCATCCCTGCCAAGACCCCTTTCATTTTTGCTCACACACAGACAGCTCAGGAGTGTGAAAGCCCCATCTCTCTGTGATGGCAGGAAACCTGTGGGCTCACTCCTTGGCTGTGGTGCAGGCAGTGGGGAGCTTTGCCAGCTGGGGAGCGTGCTGAGGGTGAGTCAGCCCTACCTCAGGCAAAAAGATGATAGTGGTGAGAGAGAGACAGCAGCAGTTCAAGTGCAGATTTCTGCAGGTTTTCCCCTCCTTCCAAAATTTTTGGTTGTTGATGGCCAAATGCTGGTCTTGCTCGACTGGCAGGTGTGGTTCACTATAGCCAGAGGGAATAAAGGTGGTGGGGGGCAAAGTGAGGCTCAACTGCTGAGTTGGTGACTTGTGGCTGCTGTTCCCCAGAAGGTTTGGCTGTGTGGAAGGCTGTCCTGCTGCTGAGCAGCTCAACCCTGCCAGGGGTCCCACACATACCTGGCACACCGTGTGCCATCCAGCCCTGCAACTGCTGGCTCTGTCTGCAAGGCAGCACTTGCTCAAGAAAACCATCCCTTCTGTCCCATGATAGTGTTTCAGGAGCTACAGCTGGTTCCTCCTAAGAGGAGTGGTGTAGTTTACCCTTTAGAAGGGATCTGGTCTTGATTTGAAGACCTCAGGAGCTGGAAAATCACTGTTGCCCTCAGTAGTTTGTTTGAATGGTGGTTTCTCTCCCTACTAAATCTGTACCATATTCTAAGGGGAATTTGGCTTTCCCTTCCTGATTTTGCCTTTTCTTAGGCTTTTCTCATCTGAGTGAAAGTTCCAGGTAATTAAGGAAATTTTTTTTTACTTAGAAGTAGCTGTTATGATCAAATGAATTTTCTTGAATTGAGGTCTTAGTGTTCAGCTGAGGCTGTTTCAAGGAATAATCTACTTTGGCTAGTGACAGAGTTCCCTCTTGTACTCCTTTTGAGAGTCCATCAGTATAATGACAGAAAGAGGCTATTTGCTGCTTGTGAACCTGGAATGTTCGCAGATGGTATCTGTCACTTATAATAGAAGAAGGCAATGTGCTTCATGCCTTCTGGTGCTGCCAGTGCCTGGTGTGCATCCTCCTAGGAATTTACCTGGCTGAGACCTTTGCTGGTCTCAAGTCATTTGCTGGCAAAAGCTTTGGTGAAATGAGCAATAGCCAGTGAGAATAAACCTGATCGGAACTACCATGAGGAATGGGTGCACCTGTGGAAGACCATGGCAGGTGGCTTGGAGGGCCCATGCTGTAGGCATGTGGAAGTTTCCAGACCTGCTTTTGTTGCAGCGCCAGACTAGATGTGCCACCAATCAATGTCTCCTCACTGAGTGACTCTGGGCACAACTTTCAACCTGGGGCTTTCTGAGTGACTGACTTCTTTCATGGTAGAAAGTGCCAGCCAAACACAAAATGCACATATATGGACCACAACCCTTCTAGGATAGAAAGATAATGACACCCATGTGGACCCCTCTAGAGACAGATACTAGTCTCAACCTCATTGAGGTGTTGTCAGCAGGCTGTGCCTGCCTGTTTCTTAACCCGTGTGCTGCATGTCTCTATATCATGTTTAAATGGATGTGCTTCATGACACGATAGGACTGTGAAGTACAAAGTTAAATGCTGGCACTACCCCAAAGGACAACCACTCACAGAAAAGCTATTTTCTGTTGCAGTGTTCATCTGTTTCATATCACAGTTCTCTGTGCACTGAAGGGCTATTAAGGTAGCATGAACCAGTGTTGGAGGTTATGCTGAACCCTCCTCAAACACCCAAAAGTCAGCTGAGCCATTTTGTCCACAGTGGTGGAGAGACTGCAGCTCCTCTGTCCTATTTTGATACCGTGCTTTTCTTTAGAAGGATGAAAAAGGGAGAAAGAGGCTGCTGGAAGGACACCACTGAACCTTGCATGAGCCAGAATGATGCTGAGAGCAACAGAGCTCCTCTGTCACGGCCTTAGGTTATCTGCTCCTGGGTTGAAATGATTGAATACATGAGCATGAGCAGTGGTACCTGAGTAGCAACAACCACCATGATGTCCCCTAACACCTTCCTTACAAATACACTTGAGAGGTGGCCTCTCCATGTCCCAAGTTAGACCAGGTCAGTAGGAGCACACACCCTTGGCTTTGAGAGGAGGGAACCACTCTTTCTTGCCTTAACAACATGTTCCCTGCTGCACAGCCTCAGTGCATCTTTACTGTGTGATGAAAGTATATGCTGAGACTCATCACAGTCTCAGCTATTTATCATCAGAGATGACCAGAGAAGTGTTTGGAATGTATTAGCCCTCAGGAGGACAAAATGCAGCAGATTGGTCTCGTGGACATGAAGGGCACTCTTGCAAGGAAAGTGGAGCAGGACATGACCTGCAAATGCAGTCCTTCACCACAGGGCCCAGCCATCGGTTTCTCAAACCAACCAAGTCCCCTCTGTTTGTATTTAAAGGCTATTTGTCTCTTCTATTTGTATTTAAAGGCTGTTGCAGAATATCATTCCCTTAATGGATCTATTTTCACAAGCCATTTAGCATCATTTGTTCTGTGTCAACATTGTCCTTTCATTAAATTTCCCCCACCCAGCGTCCCTTCCTGACCTCTGGCCACCCACCACCCAATTTATTCACAGACAGCCACTGCACCCCCTGCGAGCTGGGTGTCCCTGTGCCGAGCCAGCTCAGCCCTGTCCCAGCATGGACATCTGTGGCTGCCTGGTTCCACAGTGCCAGGCACGCCTGGTGCTCCCAGCACTGCCCCCTGGGCAGCAGCAGCTGCTCGGGAGAGCTCATGCTGAGGTGTTATGGTGGTGCCTGGGGTGGCCATTTTACCCCCTTCAGTGGCCATTTTAGTGGTGCCAGTGCCCGGGGAGGGTTGGGTGCTGGGCTGCCCAGCGCCTGCCATACAGGGTACCAGGGGGCCTTGGGTCCATCCTGCCCAGATTTCCTGCCTGTGGAGCTGGGGATCACCATGGCAGGAGGCTGCCAGGCTCCATGCCATGGTGCAGGCACAGTCCCATCCCACCAAGCACCCTGGTGGGCACTGGCAGTGCCCTTTGAAGGTGACGCTCAGCCCCAGTAGAAAGGGAAGTGCTTGCAGCTGCCCCAGTAATGAATGGCTGGGACACAGTCCAGGCAAGCCCATACTCCAGCAACCTCCTTGGTACACAGGGGAGAAAACACAAATGTCCCATGCAAGTGAGGTAGTGAAAGACCACAGCAAACACCTACCAGCAAAAGAGGCGCACATATCGGTCACAATGGACAGGGAAAGTAGCTGGAGCCACTAGCTTCTTTCTAAATACGGGGAGATGGCAAAACATGAGCATTCAGAACACAGACCTTGGTACAATTTCCCAGTGGAAGCCAGCTGCTCTGTGCAGGAAATGAGCTCCAGTATAATGAGGGCAGATAAACAGCATCACTCAGCCCTCCATGACCACGGGCACTGGGTGCCCTGCCCAGGCAGTTCTGTCCCACACACCAGTGAGCCTGGAGCTAAGGAGCTTCCATACTGGAAAGTGAGTAGGACTGTGGGGCTGAGAGAAGTAACTGGGATCTTTTCTTCTTTCTTGTTGTCTTTAAAAATGCTTGTGTTGCTGCTGGGTGAATGCTGGTTTCATAATTGATGGACATGGTCTTGGCAATCTCCTTTTTAAGAGCCATTCCTTGTCACATAAATATCATCTATCAGTGCCCATTGTCTTTATAGCGATCTTGAGCAAACAGTTTTATTTCCAATCAGGACATCACACATTGATCTAAACACTCATCTGTAATGGATCAATTTACATTAGGAGAGCAGTATTGTAGCACTGTTGTTCATTATATTGAAAGAAGTATATGTTTAGTTACAGGCTAAAATCAATTAAACAGCCCCATGCCTTTTGCTGTGAGAAAGTCAACAAGCCAGTCTGTCTTGGACAATTATTCAGCTATAGCTCCTCTAAAAAAGGGCTTCAGCATCATCCCCTTCTTCTGAGTTCTCAGTTTCTCCTTTAGAGACTTCTTTTGCAATGTTTTGCTTGTTGTGCAGTCTAGTAAAACACTCTCAGCTAAAATGCACGAGAGAAATGAAAGCAGTCTTGCTCTGCTGTTGTGGAGGGGACTTTGCCAAGGCCACACAGAGCCAAGCATCAGAAAGGGAAACCTGCACTCTCATCAGAAGGCTGCCTGGTAACACATGATATGAGGGAGATGCTGAAAAATGTAGATGATGCTGTTTGTATCTTCATGGGTGAGATCATTACCTCTAAGGGTTCCTGATTTCAGGGGAGGAGAAAAGGAGAGATTGGGAGGCAGGGAGGAATTTGTACGTTGCACCGCTGTTTCTTGCCTTACTGCAAGAGAGAAGACTGCAAGGAGTGCTGGAGGCTTACTGACAAAGGGCACATCATTTCAGCTGCAGAGAGAACAGGAACCTGCAATTTCAAAAGCAAAACACATAGGGGAACTGCAGGGCAAAGCAATGATGGGTTTTGAGGAGCACATCTCTTGGGGCTCTGGTGGATGGAATGGTGGCAGATGAAGGTATTACCTGCCCCAGCCCTCTGCCAGAGGTCTGTGTCCTCAGTGGCAGAAGAAAGTGTGTGCTTGTGACCTGCCTGCCACATGCTGTCACCACAGCAAGGCCAGGAGCAGCTGGACTCTGGGCTGCCATGCAATTGCCAACTGGCTCCCACTGGTTTCTGCCCACTGTCAGCAACTGGCCAACGTGGCAGTGCTGGGAAGGCCAGGCTAAGCCACAACGCTGGAACTTGGTGACTGTAATCAAGTTTTTTGCTTTTCCTGATACAAAAACTCTGATAAATCGTGAAAGTGATCACCAGGAGTAGGCACTTACTTTGTGGTCGGAATCCAATCATGACCTGGTCTGTGCTATGGAAGGCTTGTACAGCATTCCTGGTTTATATATTTGTGTGTACGTACATATGGGTTTTTGGCTTCACACTTTGCCCACTCCTTTCCTACCACTCAGGCCCTCCCAACTCATCTTACTCTTTCATTATATGCACAAAACACTGCTGCAATACTAATAATAATAATGAGAAGGAATAGCAGATATTACAAAGCTTATTAGGAAATTGATCTTTGATTTTCTCTTGAATGAATAGGCAGACCTTGAAACTGCTGAAGCCATTCAGTTAATTGGTTATTGGCTCTCTTGAGTGATTATATCCACCCTGGTTCCACCAAGTTCAGCAGGTCTCGTGCTGGTCAATTAGCCTTTGGCATCCAGGAAGGGAAATGCTTCATTCAGGTTTTCTCAGAGCCTGTTTGTGAAGCAGAAGGTGGACTGAGTAGGAGAGGTTTCCCATGGGCACCAGGGGAACTTATTAGCACTCATGAATCCTGCTCTTGAACTGGCACGAAAAGGGCATTTTTGCCTGTACCCCAGCCCTCTGAAAAGGTGGATGCTGTTAAGTGGAAGAATTTGCCCCAGGGACTGCATTCAAGAGGACAGCAAAAGCCAGGGGATTTTGGGAGGGCCAGAGTAATTTTCTGCAGTGTGACCTTCACCCAGTGTGTACAAGGGCCTGACTCTCCTGCAGGATGAGCGATGCCAGCAGAGCCTGCATATCAGCTTTTTTGCTGGCTGTGCGGATGGAAGCCCTGTTGCTTGGTCACAGTTGGTCTGCAAACTCACTAATCACTACTGCTCTGATTCCCTCAGCATTACTGGGGCTGTGCAGAGCTGAACAGCTGACGCCATTTAGTGGCTTTTCCTACAGAGTGCTCAGTCCTGCCCTCACCACTATGGCTTGTCAAAGGGCTCCAACACTTGCATTGCTACGATGCAGACCCTGTAATAATAGTTGGTTACATCCAGAGAATCCAGTTCAGATTTTAAAACCTCATCAAATAGTTAATGACTGACTATTTCAACACAGCAGTTCCTGCAGGACTTGGGAGAGAAGAGAGAAAAAGTTATTCATGTCCCATCTGTCTGGAATGCTTGTCCCCTCCCTCCCACCCACTGAGTCACTTCCTCCCTTTATATATCACTTAAAATTTTTCCTTTCCTCTTTAGCTTATGATTAACAGGCATTCACCCTCTGCAAATTTTTCCTTTTTTTTATGATGCAATGTGAGCTAAGGATCTATGGATAAATAGAATGCATTGTCTGGCAAACACATATATAGGGTAAAATGTAGTATGTGCTACACATATGACTGTGTAAATGAATATATCAATCACTGCAATATCCATCTGGTGATCCAGTCTTCCAAACCGAGCAAAGGAACTTGCTATGTGCTGCCCTGGTTATTTTGTCTCTGCTGCCCAAAGCATAGTGGTGTGCAGGGAGAGGCACATTACTGGAACTGTGAGGTGGAGGTGTTTTAGAGCAGCAGCCATCAGCCCAGGTTGGGCTTTACTCAGCTCTAGGACCTGACCCAGGTGGGTGTGTGGGATGGGGCCACTTACTTAAATGCCCCCAGGTGTGCTTGTGAGGGGGTTTGGCTGGCTCAGCCACTGCCTTGCTGCCAGGGCTTGGGGCGGTTCACCTTTAATTAGCAGGTGGTGAAGGGCTGTGGGGGACAGTCGTGCAAGGCAGGAGAAAGAGGTGGGTAAGGAGCTCTGCAGGCTGTGGGTATGTGCTGACCTGGCACAGCAAGCAGGGGAGCGTGGGCTATCTACAGCCTTCTAATGGAGGAGCAGGAATGGCTACAGAAGAGGAGAATCCTGGAAGCAGACAGGGTAAAGAGGAGGAGCCTGGGTGCTTCCTGAGCAAGCATGTGAGATACTGGTGGTAAGTCCCTAAACTCTAAAGTAGATGAAGGCTGGGAAAGAGAAACTTGAAACTTTTTGAACAGATTATTTGAGTTACTTGAAGTTTCCCAGTGGAGGGAGAGAACTTGAGGTCCTATGTTATGTACTGCAAAAACTTTGTATGTGTTTTACCTGTTTCTTGCACATGGCTCAAAGAGGAGGTGTTTTATCTACTTGGCATCTTGTTACTGTGGTGGTACAGGAAAGTTTTGTTCTTCTGGGGCATTAGGTTGACACCACTCATTAAAAACAAAAATTGTTTTAAGGGCAAACACTTGAGCAGCTATATGTGACTGGGAGGAATCCCCATCCTAGAGAGACACCAGCATCTCTGTGTTCAGCTGCTAGTTGTCATTTGCTTTTTGTAATCTTTTGTAATACGATCCCAACAGCTTTTCTGGTGCCTGTCAGTTGGCCAGGAGCTGATGGGTGACGCAATAATCTAGGTAGTACGTCCACTCTGGGATGCACTGAAGGATGGGGCACGGATGTGTCACAGAGCCTCTGCAAGAGCCAGCTCGGCTCCTGCTGGCAGCTTTAGCTGTGTGTGGGTCCTGTTGGCTCTGTGCCAGCCTCCCAGTTCAAGAAGCTCACTGCAGGGGTGCCTCTGTGCTGGGCTGGCACTGATCCATCAGTGCCTTATTTTGGCTCTGACTCTGTGTCCTGTGAAAGTAGCTGTCCTGGCCCCAGACCTGTGTGCTCTGGGCTCATGAGCCATGGCCAGGCCTCTGGATATTTGGTATCTGAGAACTGTCTTGATTTTATACACATGGGTGGTGGTGCAGGTGGGCTCAGACAGGTCTGGGTACTGAGGGTGGGCCTGTGTTTTCTGTAACTTTGCAAATCATGGACCCAAGTGCACCGAAACCCCAGCAGTTTCTCTTGAAGAGCAGGACTGGAGAGGAATACATGGGTCTTGTAGCTTTTATGACACCTAATAGATTGTAAAATGGCCACTGAGTTTTATTGCATTTCTGGGAGACTTGATGAATCCACGGGTGGCGTGCTGTGTTACTGGAAGTCAAATAACCACTGATGCTGCTGTTGCTGAGTGTTTTTTTAAAAGGGAAATTTGTTTATTCTCCCATACCTTTGCTCTGATGAGTAGCTATGCATTCTTCAGAGATTTCCTCCTCTAACTTATTTTTGGAAACAATTTTACATGTATGGATGTGGGGACAGTACAGCTACCCTCGTATTATGGGGCAAATTAGTTTAGTATTTCATTTGCCCCAGGGCAACCTTTGGAAATAAGACAATAGCCTCAGTTGTTTATTTCCCTGAGAGATGTTAATGATTAACTCTGAAAAGAAAAGTAATTCTTCTGTCCTACATAAACTTTCATAGCTCTATGCAACAGCAAGATATGTTTAGGTAGTGTACGGCATGCAAAAAGCTAAGCTCTGTAATGTTACTGTGCAGATAGATTTGGCTGCTGGAGGATGATTTCAGCCTAAGATTTTAGTGCTGCCAGCTGGCAGAAGTGATCATATATGTAAAACCTTAAGCTGAGCCAGAAAAACCTGAGTTCAAATCTCTTGCCAGGGATTGTAGGATAGAATGATTAACCTGATTTTATATTTTTGGATAACTATCAAGTGCCCGAATATTTATAGTAATAAATGTCTTCCATATGTGCTGATACTGCATCCATGGAGTGCAATAGCATGATACGGTTATTGTCTTACTTGAAGATGCTAATTATAGCTAATCCTATAGGCACATGAATCATGAAACACTGGCCCAATTTCTGCCAGCTTCTGAGAGATGCATCTGACTTTGTTCATGTGAGCAATGCAGGTCAGCAGAGAGCTCAAGGCAAAATTCCAAGAGTGCTGGGTATCCTGAGGTCTCTTTTCAGAAGAAACACAGGCGCTTGATATTTAAGCACTTAAAGTTGCAGGTGGGCACTTTACCAGCCTTATACCTTCAGTGACTTATTTGTAGGTGCCTGGATGCATCTTGAAGTGTCAAGATGCCACTGAAATTAAAATCTTGATTGTACAAGCCATTGTTATGTAGCTCTGTGATTGTCCAAGTCAAAATTGGCAGGGGGCTCTTAAGGTCCTTCATTCAGTTGGTGCCTGCTAGACTGGCACAACAGCCAGGCTTGGAGCACTGCTGTTGGGCTGTGTTGTACTGACAATGCTCAGCTAGTGCTTCAAGGATGTGATGGCTTGCCAGGTCAAGCTCTGAAATGTACCTTAATGTAAAGAAACCTTAATGTAAAGAAATGTACCTTCGCATAAAGAAACCTCTTCAGTGCAAGACTGTAGAGCTACTCTCTGGTTGGTAAGAAAAAGCTACAGAGGAACTGTATGGAGGTTATAATGTTGTAATAAGAAGGCTATAAAAACAGAGAAAGAGAGACTAAACCAACGTTCCAGTAGTTTTCTCTTCCCCTGAAATAGAGGTGAGCCCGCCCAGACGTCTTCCTTTTAAATACTGACTTCTGCATCTGTTTTAAACCAAAAATAATACCTTTTGATTGGAAACGTTTCAATAACATTATTTGTGCATTTTATTGAGGCAGAGGTTGCAATTATTAGAGTCACCAGGAATTTCAGACATTTAAACACAGCCTTTATTTCTCCAGAGTAAACCACATCCCTGTGCAATTATTCTTCTATCTAAATGCCTTCAAACCAAGTCCTAAACCAGATCTGATGTTTGTTGCTGGTGGTCCGTCTTACAAATCAGCCCTTGAAATGAACATGTGGGGTTAAACAAACGCCAAGGAGATGGGACTGGTCCCTGTGGATGCTGAGGGAGGCAGAGCCTGTGCAGGATGCAGCCCTGAGTAGACCACGCAACTCTGAGCAAGCTGCTGCTGGTCTTGTTGGGTACTGTAGTCTGGGCCCTGCAGACTTTAAAATAATAAGGAAAGGGTTTGTCTGGTCATAGAAACTGATCCTTCAGCCATGTGATCTCTTCATGGCTTTTCTTTCAGCTGGCTTTTCACCAGGAAGCAAACAACTGCATCTGTGGCAGAGAAGAGACTCAGCTCAACAACCAGAATGTCCCCCCGAGCATGTTCTCAATGTTGCCCCCTAATCTTTTCAGCAAACGTTTTTGGAACTTTAATTAAAAAAATGGGACTGCTAAGAGGCCTCTAAGGCCTGAATCCCCTTTTGTTTTCTGGTCTCTCTACATCCTCTATTGGCAGCATGGAGACTTTGGCATTTAAGCACTTTCAATTTCAATGTTTTTATGCTTCCAGGACAGTATAAATAAGAATTTGGGTTTAAAAGTCCATTAAAATTCTGACATCAATAAGAACAACAAACCTTGAAGTCAAAGGAGGTGTCCAGCTTACAACCTAAGCTGGGACATAAGGAGATGAGAGTTTATTTAGGAGGTGACTTGAGACAGCAGTAATAAAAGAGGAATCCTCCTCACCTGGCCAAGGAAGTTTCAGCACCTGCCTATTTAAATCTCTAGCAAATGCTTGCTGGCTCGTAGGGAGCAGGATTAGGCTTATGGTGGAGTGCAAGGATGACAATCCTAAATTCTGTCCTCTGCTGTCTATATCATCTGGATGTGTTTTCCCCTACGTGGTCTATAAGAAAAGATGCCAAGAAACCTGAATGATGCATTGGGATGCTAGAGAGAGAGGAAGTTCCCATCTGACCCCAAGAACCTTGTCACATAGCACTCTCATACTGGTTGTGCATCTCTTCAAAGTCTGGTCCTATCTGAAGTATGTGTGTCCTCTCCCTTTCCCCAGGATAGCAGCATGTTGAAGGCTCAACCCCCACTCCCCACTTCCTCCACAAACCCCCAACGATTCTCAGGAGAAACATTGTTCTTGCTTATTCTTGTGATGATGATGAGCCTGCAGTAATGAAGGAGCAGAGTGAAACACAGCTCTTGCTCTGGTGAAAAAAGTGAGTCTCTAGCCATTGCTCACCTGATGGCAAACAGGTTTCTGGCAAGAGTATGTGTGTACTAGTACTTAGAGTTTTGTCTACATAGGGGCCAGGTCTTGAGTGCACTGTCAATTAAGGGCAGCAATTCAAAGTGATTCACAGCAGATTATGCCAGCCTGTCTCTTGATGGAGCACACTCTGGTCCTGCGCCTGCAGGTGCTGCACAGACTGCCAAGCCTGGAGCTAGCCTGCAGTTATGCTGTCAGCCTTGCTTAGATCTAATGCTTTATGACAACTGTCTACCTGTAATGTGATAATGGGCTGAAAACCTCTGCAAAATTGATAGGGTCTCTTGCAAAGAAGGAGAAACTTATAATGTGGCAGGCCCGATCCCTTTCTTAAGATCCACGTGAACTGCAAAGGTTTCTTTGCAGCTGGCACGTCTGGCTCTTCTTCTACCCCTGACAAGAGTGGTTGTGTTGGTGTCTGTGAAGCTGCTGGCCTCCTACTTTCTCTCAGTTCAGGGGGAATCAACCTGTTGCATTTTCAGGCACTTTGCATCTGCTGTTAACAATGAATCCTAAGGTACTCTTGGGTTCTACCTCCTAGGGCTTCCTGCATTCTGTGTCTGGACTTTGCATATTCTGGATAATATAATCTTTTGCCTGCAAGATGTTTCTAGAGTTTACACAATGAGTTTGTTATGTTTAATCCCTAAAATACAAGTCATTGTCTAGAACGACTAACAGGTTGTGTTCTAAGAGACATTATGCTTAAAATCATGTAACGCAACCTTTTATAGAAGGGGCCAAATTCCTACCCACCTTTTGCTGATGTGATCCAGGAATAGCACCAGTGACTTTGTGCTAGATCAGTGTTAGGTGAGAGTTGTGCCTAAAATACCCTGATGCACTTTCAAACCCTCTAAATTTGCTACCCAGGTAAAAGCACAGCAACTAGCAAGTTGCAGCCATGGGAGAGGTGGTCCTCCTTCTGTGGAGAGGCTCAGGCATGTTCCCTGTGAGCTACAGATCCTTTTCCCTGTATGCCCTAATGCAGTTGATGACCAAGATGGTGAGAACACTGTGCCTTGTTGGTGCAGAACTTAATGGCAACCAAAACTCTTTATGCAGCCAAAATTTTTCATTTTAGCTGGTGTAACTAGTTGCAGCCTGTCCTTTTCAAGCTGCTCGGCTTCCACTCCAGCTCAAACTGGCCCAGGACTGGCATGAGGTACTGGCAAGGTAGGCACTTGCATGAGGACAGCAGAACAGCTCCGGTCTCCTGATGTACTTTGGCTGTATGGGAGACCGGCAAGCACAGATGAGGGTGACTGCTGTGGATAAATGCCAGACTCTTTGGGAAGGAACAGGGAAATTGACCTCAGGGCCTGCTTTTTGGCATGAGCGGTCCAGCCCTATCCTTGGGTATGCTGCTGCAAAGCCAGGAACTGGCTCTTGAGGCTGTGGACTGTGCTCTCAAGATCAGAGTCCTCTCCAGAGAAAACAGGGATGTTTACATAGAACACAGCTATCCTAACGGCCATGTGATAATTAAGAGGCCTGAGGCTGCTGGATAAACCCTCCCCTACGACCTTCTCATCCTCCAGAGTAAAGGCCCCCATGGTAGCTCTGACCCCCATGCCATTCCCTGCCACATCTGTGGGCTTATCATGCTTCTTAAAGAGCCCGTAAACCCATTAGCTCTGGGTAAATGATCCCTGGGCTGTCTTTAGAATAATTAAAACCACAAGGCAAACAGTTACTCTGGACTATCAGCAGCATATCAACAAAACTTGTATCTTGAAATGTGTGTTCAATTTCTGTTATTAAAAGGCATGGAGCCATATGTGAAACATTATCGTGCGTCTTTGTGAAATTAGCAGAAGTATTTGAACAACCATTTTGTCTCTATCAAAACAGTGCCTTATTATTATTATTTTTTCATACTGTGTAGGAAGGTGAGAGAGCCTTTGGAAAGCAGGAGGGCTCAGGCAGGCAGTCTGACTTCTGTAGCCCCTGACTGTATCTGTTTGCTGTGCAGAGGTGCACACTGTCTGAGAAGACCAGCTGATGCTGGCCATGAATGGGGAAAGAAGGACAACATGAAGAGTCCTGTGTTGCTTTTAATCCTGAAATCCAGGATTGCTGGTTTTATCGAACTCCTTAATTGCTTTACTTTTGAGTGAGGCTTTCACAGTACTTGCCAAATTCAGGTCCCATTAAGGTCAATAAAACTTTGACTATTGATTCAATGAGAAAATAAAAAAGACCCATGCTGAATGTGCTTTGAAATTCCCACCACTTATGCATAAGAATATATGTTAGAAAAGTGATGTCACTTTTGACTGCTTATAAACTTTCAACATAGCATTAGAACTTGAAAAAAAAAATTCTAGTCCTTAGTGTTTTGAACTGGTCTCTGAAAATGGCACCAAAACTGCTTAAGAGCAAGGCTTCCTTAAGGAAGAGGAATAGGAAGAGGGAAGCTGTTTCTGATTGATAGTGATCAGTAACTGTGGGCAAGGTCAACATGTGATATATAGCCAGGCTTGAAGGAAAATATGGTGTAAAGTGCTTTGGCATTTAATGAACACTTTAGAAAACTTCCAAAACAAACCCCCAAATTATTGATCCATTTGACAGTGCATTTGGTAATTTACCCTAGCATACAAGTCCCTCCTGTGGACCAAGTGTCTTTAGTCCTGGTTTTGTGTGGCATACAGAACATTTTTGACTTTTAATGGACGTAGTTGGAGTCTTTTTTCACATGTGTCTGTTTTTGTGCATGTCTGGTTTCAAGGGTGGTGAAGACAAGAAAGATCATATTTGGAGAAGAGAATCTCTAAAGAAAATGCCAGTGCTTCTTGCCAGGCCTAGGTGTCAGCCAAATGGATTGAGATAAGGCAAACAAAACTGAAATAAAAATGAAATCAGTTGAACTAGTCTGCTTAGTTGAATTGAACAACACCACCCCTTGATTGTCAGAGCTGAATCAGCAAATATAAAAAAACCAAAGACAGTCAACCCTACACTTACAACCCACTTGTGGTTTCCATGCTGACAACCTAGTCACTAAGTATAAATGGTCCTCCCACTACTGGTTTGTCTGAGTCTCAGGTTATATTCAGGGGTATGACTGCATCACCAGCCTTACAACCTTAACTTGATTTTTTTTTTTTTTTTTTAAACTCGACAAATACATTGGAACTTTCTAACCGTGCCAAGTATTTCTACTAGAAAATATTCTGGAGCATTCACATAATAACAAACATGTGAAGGATTTCTGATATGAAAGACTTTTGCTTATATTAATTTTTTAGCTCCAAAGGGAGATTAATCTTTTTCTATAAATGCTTAAATTCTAAACCCATATATCTGCAAACATGCAGTGGCCAGAACTACAGGCTCTCAATAAATCTATATTATAGACAGTAGGTTTAGCATAGTAATATATGATATGAGCCCTGATTACACAGACTCGACACTCTTCTTTATTAATGTGGAGCAATGGCTTTTCTCTTTTTTCTTCTGGAGAGCTGTGGATCCTGACTGAAATTTGACATGTTTTTGTTTTTCTGAGAGAATCTCTTGTGGATCCTTTCTGAAGCAGCTTGTGAAGATGCAGGGTTTTGTGGACCAAGCTGAAAATCAAGGAAACATAGAGAAGCTTCAGGATTAGCTATTCAGCTATATTTGTGTATTAACAGCTGTTAATATGTAATTTCCGCTGGTAAATAAATGTATAATCATTGCTTTGTACATTAGGATTCAGTCTCTTTGACACATTGTGCAGTGCCAAATGCAGAAAATTTAGGATTTCTGCTATCTGGAAAGGCAGCTGAACAAAAATGTTTTCAGACACCCCTTCTGAGTCCACAGCAAATAGCACCTGAAGCTTATATGAAATAATACAGTAAGTGCCAACACCTCTCTAAATGTAAGTTATCACTGTTAGCAAAAGCCAGACATATTTTGGGGTATCAGAGAGCAATAAGCAGCCTGAAAGCCTTTACTTTGTGTAAGTTCTGAAGGCTCAGCAGCCATTACAAGGGACTTTTGCACATTCCCTTGTGTGACATCAAGCTAACTTGCAAAATGCAGCAAGCTTTCTGTTCTCACAGAAAGACCTTTTTGTACCCAGTGCCAGCAGTGCTGCCACCTTAGAATTAAGGAAAGGGAAACACAACCCAGGGCTGTTGCAGCTGGCCACCAACCTGAAGGTGCTGTGGCATGAAGTGTGTTTTGGCTACCCCTGAGCCGGGCTCAGCTCAAATTGTGTTCCTTGTCCAATGCCCTTGTGCTGCTATTGGGTGTTTTGTGGGCTGCTTACCAGCGAGTGGTGTACTGCAGTCCATGTTTTCCCCAGCACAAGCCTAAGAAATCCCTCCTTGTCATTCATCCTGTAATGCAACTGGTAATTAATTGGCAGGGTTGAACAGCAGAGGTGACTGAACAGATCAGGGACAGAGCCTAGGCATAACAGAGCATTTCCAGCCTTGGGAACATATGGAGAGAAGAATTAGCAGAGAGGTAGGGAAAAATCCACTAAACTCTTATAAGATAAATATCTACCTTCCTTTTCTTACATGACCTTAGTGGGTACCTAGGCAATGGAACAGGGAATAGCTGCAGAAGAACAAATTTGTTGGGACAAATAATATACGAGCAAGGTGTGTATTTCAAGTAGTTAATGCTGTGGCTGGCAATGAGCTCTTTCATGGGACTGTCAACCAAGAAGGGGACAGAGCTCAGGGCTAAAGAGGAGATTCCTTTGTTTTCCACCTACATGGGAAATGATCCAGTATCCAGACTCTGCAGGTATACCAGCTTTTGCTGCCTTTCAGACCCTTCTCCACAAACTCTTTCCATGCCCAAAGCTGGCAGCCACAAGTTGCATGAGTGCCGCTGCAGCTGGGATGTGACCCATCTTGATTTCAGCTCCCCCTGCCCTAAATGCAGGTGCTCTGAAAAGTGTGTTTACCTGTTGTTTATTGACACTACTCAAGTGGGTTCTCTAATCTAACCTATACAAGGTAAGTTTTGCTCTGGGTGTGGTGCCTCAACATGAACATCTAGAAGGATCAACAACTTCATCAATTTATCCATTATAGAAGTTAAGTGCCTGACATATAAAATATTATAATTCCCAAGAACCAAGGGTGAGGTGTTGAAACATCTCCGGCAGGGACAAAGTTAACAGTCAGAGTCTGATAAGCTGCAGTTTGATTCTGATTGCAGTGGAGATATCAGTCTGGAAAACTGCCCAGTGTGCTGCTGCAAGAGACCTGTAATTAGCACGTGACCACTGCTGGTAGCATATCTGAGGGTAATAAGAACGTGACAGACATCATCTCTTTTCAGTTGTCGCAGGCTCTTGGTATTTAGCTCTTCACAAAGCTGTGGGTAGTCCTTTAATTAAAGCTCACAATTATGCATTTGACAGAGATTCTGTAGGCCAGCAAGTTGTAATGTTAGATGCCAATTGATTACGAAATGTCTCTGCAAATTTTCAGCCCTGTGATCCACCCCATATCAATATTACAGTTGGATATCTTCTGTAATTGTGTGTAATCAGTTTTATTAAATCCACGGCATCCCTGTTAAATTATATGCTGTGTGCAATCGTTTCTAGAGAGCTGGATCACAGGGTATGTACTGCACGCGTGGGGAAGTGGAGGCGACTTCTACTGGTAGCACCTACAAAGGGGAGGAATGATTAAACCTCACCAGAGGACACAAGGGAGTCTCTCAGGCAAACAAATCCTTTGAGATGTTCTAGCTGGGACAGCTCATCTGCAGCAGGCCTGTATTTAGGAGTAGTGAGTAACCAGGGATGTCATGGATGCAGTGAAACAGTGTTTTCATCACAAGTCTCAAACATAGCATGATAAAGCTACGATGAAGAAAATTAACCCTATCCCAGCCAAAACCAGTATAACCCTCTGAAGGGAGAACTTGCAGTTGTCATGAAAAGCTTGGCTTCTCTGTGCTTTACTTTGTGTGTGCTAGTTACAGTTCAGATGACCTGCAGGCAAGCTGGGGGCCTGGCATTTGAACAGATGCATGGAGCAGCAAGCTGGAGCAAGCTGTGAGTGGGACAGCAGCTGAGCTTAGTGCTTTCTACACCAACTAATTAGCCTGGGCAGAGCACCCTGCTGGTGTGGCAGCACCACTTCAGGTCCCCAGTGATCTTGGGTATCTGCCCTAAACTGAATTGCACAATTCAGACATTCACCATCTTTGCCAAGTGCAACTTGATGGTGGATAATCAGACCCAGAAATGTTCTGTATTTCTCTGTTCGGGGTAGCTGTAGATTCTGCTTTGCATTTACCTGGAAGTAAAGGGCACAGAGGCTTTCCATGCCCTTCCCAACACAGGGAAGTTTCAGCTTCTTCTCTCTAAACCTCAGTAAGAGGCAGGAGAGCTCCGGTAATGTTGCAGCTGTATCAATTCACCTCACTTAGAATGTATCACAAATAAGTGTGGTTTAGAAAGAAAAGATGTGTCTAGAAATTATCTCTTCATTTGTGTTTATTATAATGTTGTATAAAAATGCATGCTCAATTGCTGCTGAATTGCTGTAATTAATTACATTATACCTTGAACAACTGGTAAAAATGTATACATGTTAGAACTGGACCTGAAACTTCGTGACTGAGGGTGCCTGTGTTCTATGGTGGTTCAGGTAAGACTTTGAGACACTAAGTACTTTGCAACATAAAGTCCTTTGAATGAGTTTGGGCTCCAGCAGAGGAGCTAATATGCATCACCACCACCCTCCAAAAAGACCCCCACAAAACCAAAGACTGAGTGTCAGTCAGTGCTGTCAGAAATGCACTAGCAGGAGTTCTGCTTTCTTATTGCTACTCAAACCTAGACGTATTTGTAACTTTGCTTATAATTCTTTCATATTTTTGAGGGTGTTTTACCAACTATTGACAAGAGAACCATATCTCTGCTGAACTCCTAGTCAGAGTGTATTTTCTACTCCTACACTTGTTTCTTTGGGGATTTGGTTTTCCTATTCCTGCAACACAGACTTTAAATCTCGAGGACTGAGTACATCAGTGAGTCGCCAGGAGAACGAATGGTTAGGCTGTACTAAAGCATAAACTACTCTTCCCCCTGCAGACCCCTGCAAAGCTGTGAACCTGAATTCATAGCTGCTCTCAAGTTTCTCTAGCAAACATCTTGCACTGAGCCAGGGATGCAGCTCCACTTGCAGGGGGGTCCCAATGGACTGCAGTGATATTTCTGGGCAAGGACAGTGGCTGGAGGACGCAGCCACTACCTGCAGCACTGCAGCCCTTAGTGCAGGTCTGGCAGTGTTCAGCCCCTCGGCCTTCCTGGTCTGGGGAGTGGATGTGAGAAGTCAATACAGCCTGAGATGATGTTTAAGAGGACAGTAACAAACAGTGGAAAGTTTGGTGAGGTCCCATCTACAACCCCATATCCGACTTGCTGATGTGGCCTAGCACTGTGTGTGGATGATGGATGTGCCCCTGCACTCTCCAGCACACATACCCCCAAGTCACTCTGTAAGAACCCCCACTGGGTGCCTGGCTCCCTGCACAGACCTTTGGACTGCTATTTAACTAAGACAGTTCTGTTACCAAGGCAAGTCCCTCCCTTCTGTGTTGAGGGTTCTTGTAGTCCCCAGAAGCCTGAGCTGTGGTCTCCTTTACAGATCTTTTCCAAAATCCGTGCTTCAAACTCTGTTTTGGAGTTTTCTGTTGTCCACTTCCCACGTGGAAAAGGAGGAAGTTGTTACTATGTTCATCCATGCTAGAGTTGCCCATTGTCTGGCATCTGTGTGCTGTAGCCCTTAGGAACTCACAGTCAGAGGAAGTGCTTCTTGGTGCAGAAATTTTGTAACACCACCAGACATAACCACTAGCTGTCCAGAGACAAATTCCCCGAAGTGCCAGCCAGCACAACAATATTCACCTGAAAGCCAGGGCTCGCAGGTAGTGTTTCTTCATGGTCAGCGATACTTTGTGGGTTCACACAGCGAGGCTCACGGATTTGTGGAGAGAGGGGAAGTGTGCAACTAACATGCTCGTCTCCTTCATGCTCCAGTTGGCCTCAGATCTCCCATTTAGCAGAACAGGTATTTTTAATGTGGTTTCAAATTGAGGGTCACAAATTACTTGTCAAGCAATTTGGCCATATTAAGTTGCACTTTAGACTTTCATTCTCAAAGGTGAACGCTGGTATATTTACGATCTTCTAAGGGAGAAAAACAGAATTTAATAGAACTTGCTAAGTAGAGCAAATGAGGCTGCAGTACACCTTCCCTCTGTTATATATTAAACTGGTGTTATTAAGTGTTAACTTAACAACATATTGTATGGACAGCGAAAAGGGCCCAGGAAAAGTCTTTGTTTAAAACATGTAAACAGCTAGGGATTTTTTTATTGGAATCATTAACTGCACTAGAGTTTAATCCTTTGTTTTCACGGCTGGTTTAAATTAAATTAGCAAAACTGTGATTTTCTTTTTAATATGGTGGTTTTAATACATGTCAAAAACTTTAACAGAATAATCTGACTATATCTGTTTTAAAGGTTTTGTAATTTTTAAAAAATTCGATTTACTCAACTTTTCTCTGGTAAAAAGCTGGGACTGACTAAGGCCAGTTTGGGGGAAGCATATTTAACATGTCACTTTCAGTGACACTCATAATGCAACCCACTGTTATTTGATCATTTTAAGTACATGAGTAAGGGTGGAGATGCATAGAAATTGGGCATAAGCTCTTGAGATGAGCCTCATGGTACTTAAGTGACCAATGCCCATTAAATTTCAAGTATTTGGGTATGTAACGCCGTAGGTTTTCCAAGGGAGTGCTCGAGCAGTCTGTGCCTTAGTGTCTGCACCTAAGCAAGCAGCAGATTTAACAATCCCACATAGACTCAGGTGAATGCCAGACTTGCAGCATTCGAGGCTACAGGCCCAGCAGCTTGCAGAAAGCCCTTGAGGAGTGAAGTTTGGTGGTGGTGGGATTGGAGGATCCAAACCCACAGCACCAGAATTGCCTTTCCATTTCACACTAGATTTAGCAGTAGTGACACAGGTCAGACCCATCTGTAGCTGAGCCATGTTAAGAGGGTCTGTCTTCTTTCCTCCTCTGTACATACTCACATTGCACTCAGCTCTTGTTCCCGTTTTTTCCTCCTTGCTTCATCCTTCCTTTCTCCTACGCATGCACCTGGCTGTTGCTGCCTTCCCCCTGTGCAGATGGGGCTGTTCAATAGCCTGTGTTTGTGAAATGAACTAATTTAAAAACATACATTTGTCTCTTATATAAATGTGTTTGTATTGCTCTTGTTTACTTTTGCATAAAAGCTATATGAAATCATCCTGAGCCCTGGGAAGGGTACTAGCATCTGCTGCATATGACAGGCTGCTGGGATCCAGTGGCTGTGGTTAAAGGTAGAAGCTCCTAACCTAAACATGTAGTTGACTGGGCAGTAAAGTACCTGCAAAACCTCATCAAAATGCTCTTAAGTGTAGGTTGACCTGGTGAAGCCTTTTCTGGAATTGGTCAAACACTGGAATTATGTTGTACAGGCAACAGAGGGAACTCAGAGCATCTTTATGGCAGGAGTTTTTAAAAGGTGGTGGTGTAAGAGTTGGCTTGTGGCCCTTTCTAGAAGCATTGGTGTGAGTTACCTCTGCCAGAGGTGATGGTTCCCCTGTGTGCTCCTACAGCAGCTGCTCCTGCATGTCCTGCAGCTGCCTGGGGAGTAGGAAAGGCAGTGGTGGGCAGAAAGAGGCAGAGAGCGAGAGTAATCTTTCCTTGGAGAGGATATTTGAACAACACCTAAAGCCAAATATTGTAATGGTTGCATGTGTAGGAATGACAATATAGAAAATGTCCCCGTCCTTTCCTTACCTTTCTGGAAATACTTCAAAAGGAATGAAATGGGCAATCAGTAAATGATTCTGCAAAATACATTCCTGATCTATCAGCAAAGTCAAATGAAATTTCCCAAACAATTTAGAGATTAGGAACATTGCAGAACTGTAACCCTTCCTTGAGGAAAGTACGCCCACAGTTTGTATTTACTGCAGCATGAAAATACAATTTGTCTCAGTAGGAGATGGTAGGACTTTCCAGGTGGGGCTGGGTTCCCTTCAGGAGGGTCTGAGATTTGTACAGGAGGTGTTCTATGGGCGAAGTCAGTGTTTCCAAAGTTATGCTAAAGAAAGAGCCAGGACAATGGCAGTAACTGGTATCCCAGATAATTTTTAGGGAACTCTCTGCAGAAATATCTCCCCGCAGAGCTGCTTGCTGGGTTCCCTAGACTTTAAACAGAATCCATTTCATGCTTGAAACAACAGGATTCTTTGTCTTCTGTGTTTCTTCGAGGTTGAGACTGTCTTTCTAACATACAGTTTGAGATTCAGAAATGTACCTAAGGCTACCCTGTTCCACACAGTAATAAATCATGAAGAAGCTGTTTAAGTTACAGACTCTGCAGTGCCTTCCTCTTATACTGGAGGATGTGGAAACATTACAACTTGGAGCTTAGGCAGGCCCCAGTCCCTGTAACTCAAATTTGAAGGTAAAGCATTCATGAATACCCTCACTATCAAAAAGGAGCTTTCCTTGAGCAATACTGTTATTAGTTTTGGTGTCCAGATCCTTCAGTGAGGTTGGCTTGCTCCTGCCCCGAACACAGCAAGTGGTAAGCAGGGCAGGATTTCAAAAGGCTCTCTGGAGACTTGAAAAGCCTGAAAGAGTGAAAAGTTGAAATATCTGTGATTGGTTGGGGAGTATTCTCATTGCCTGATGCATCATTGCCCCTTTAATTCTCACTTTGGTTTCTGAAATTTATTTTATGTTTGTTCGATTTTTAAGAGGAGCTCTCCTTGTCACTTCTTGCCCAGCCACTGAAGTTTCTTTTGTTGTGGGACTCACTCCCTGTCAGTATATCCAATGGATGCAAGGGGGTGATGCTGTACCTGTTGGCCACAGTGGGTGTTCGGTCAGTTCGGGAGGGTTCCTCAGCAGCCAGCGAGGTGCTGTAGCCCTGTGCTGCACTTCTCTGCTTCCTGGGCATGAGTGTGGGCTGAGACCACTTGATTGACAAGGATTTGGCAGCTGCTTCCATCCAGCAAAGGGCTGGAAGGATGGGATGGCTGTTTCATGGAGTTTGCAAGCCTCTTGTCCCACTCAAGGCCAAATTCTCCTCTTGTGCACTCAATATCCATGGAGTTAATAGCAACCTACAGTGGTGCTGGAAAACTCTGACCTCTACAACTAATTTCCAATTGTAATCCTAAAAGAAGAATGGTTGGCTAGTTTGGTTTTTCTGCCCGTGCTTAAGTGCTTTTTGCTTTCATTATAGGGTGTCAAGTTGTTAATATTTATGGAGGACACAAAAGAATGAAAATTCTGTTTCGTGTTCAATCTGACATCTTTTGGCACCAAAACCCTCTAGTCATGGTAGTACTTCTGTTTCAATTGGGCAGTGCTCTTTCAAGATGAAGTCCTTTAAAGTGTGGTTTGGCTCTGAGGAGGGATTCTATGCAAATAGTATTCAGTCTTTATTGTCTCAAATATTAATAATTTCCAGATAAAATGTAAATTGCCTTGAGTTTGTTTTCTTGTTCTTTCTTCCTGTTCTGTCAGCTTGGTTAAATACATCACGATGCTTTTAAAGTCAACCTGTTTCTTTCCTTGGCAAATGCTCCCCTTCACAGTGAGGTTCTGCAGACCTCCTGCAGCTTAGTTATCCCTTTCACTCTGCAGCCACGCAGGACTGGGAATGGGGCCTCCCATGGGCCTGCACAGCCACAGCTTGGCCGGGGTTATAGGTGTGGGATCAGAGGTCAGTAAGTAACCAGTTCCCTCTGGGCAATCCTTGTCAACACAAGAGTAAAAGGAACTTACAAATGTGACTGTTAAAACAATCCTCTGCCTTCTGCATAGGAAGCAAAAAGTGGCTCCCGGGGGCTGTACCAGAGCCATGTTCTTCTCCAAGTGGGTGCACTCAGGCTCCAGGGCCACATTTGCAGGGGCGTGGGACACTGTACTCTGTGAGCCAACGGTGGGACAGTACTCTGGCTTGCTCTTGGAAAGCTCTGCCTGACCACACACCAGCACTTGTCCAGATCTGCTCAGCCCAATCCAAACTTATGAGGTTCTTCCAAGGGATCACTGAGGGATGATGTCATTGCTGGCATCAAGCTGAAATGCCTAGCCCTGGAGGCCTTCTGTGCAACTCCAGCAGCACAGCCATGCATACTTACACGGGTGAAGTGATACTGCTTTGCATGGTTTTGGGTCAATGAAGCTTGTTTCTGTGGAAGTAAAGGAAGAAGACCAAAGCTCTCTCAATACTGCTTTAATTGTGTGCATTTTATGGCTTGGCAGAAAAATGAATCAAAAAATATCAACAAAATTCTCCAGAAGGCTGTGGGGAAAGAGAGATTATTACTGAAAAAGGTATTTCATTCTCTTGTTAAAACAGCCCATGGATTCTCAGAAAGTTAGGGAACATTGAATACAGCAAACTGTGCCCACAAGCACAGGTATAGTACATGTGTTCAGAGAACATATGTTTACATGTAAGCTCCTTGCTTGTGTGGTGTAAGCTTTGCATGCAGTGTTGAGCCTATGAAGTGTAGCAAGGATGCACTGTGAGGAACAGTTGACTCTTGAAGCATTTTATAAGTCTAATGTAACTGTTGAAATCACAGTTGTCTGGAAAAACTTTCTTCCAATAAGCACTATGATTTCTGCTAAGATTGCATTCATTATTTGGTATACTAGCTTAGCCATGCGTTGCATATCCCTAAGTCACTACATGTGGAATATTCATTTAGACCAGACCTCTTCTGATATAAAACCCTTTAGGGTCCTTTAAGAGCACATGCTAGATAGTTTCAAATTCTTATTCACTTTTTTTTATAGTTTATAACTGCACTATATTCTACTATTGATCAGATGCTCTGACCTTAATAGATTTCTTAACAAGGATTTGTGTATGATGCAAGAAACACATGTATTAGTAGCAGGACAAATACAAAAGAAATAGCACAAATACAAAGAAAATAGCAACCTTTGAGCTAGAGGCTTGGGTTGTCAGTCACTTAGATAACCACTTGTTGTTGCCAGTGACCCTGTAAGTACCACTGTTAACATTAAATGTCCTCTGTTCAGTACCCTCTTGCACACACTCCGTGGTAGCATTTAATGCACTCTACACAAGCCGAATGGGATGGAACATAAAAGTTAATTTGCAAACTTTCACGTTTTCTGGCATATTTCAAAGTCCATCCAGACACTTTAGCTGGGGTTATTGTGCCAATGGATTGTACCCTTTGATCCCGAGGAAACCAAGCTTTGCTTCTGCCACACTCACCTCCTGCTGTGGTCTGTGCGAGTCACCAATGGCTGTGCCCAGTGTCCAGGACAATAGAAACTCTGTCTTGATTTAGCTCAGTATTAGGATCCTGATATAAAGCTTAGGCTGAAGTGTTATGGGATGATCACACAGTTTGTCTCTCCACATTTTAGTGACCAAATGAAATAGCAGTCTGGAAGGGCCTGTCCCCTACCATGTGAACAAATGCCAATTTTCTAACCCCTCAACAAAAAGTATAAGGAATTTATTGGGTCTTAGCACTGCCTTTCTTCTGCTTTCTGACATCTGATATGGAAAATGCCTCTAAGTGTGTGATCAATGCTTGGTTTGCTGCATGGGAATGGTTACAGTTTGAGGGGAGCCTAGGGGATACTTTATGAGCTATTAAGTAACTCATTAACTAGGAGGCCACATACTTGACACAACAGCCCAGGTAGGCTGAGTTGTCTTCTGATGCAGTGTGCCAGAGTTTAAAAATGCAGCAGATAAATGTTCATCTGATAGCTCTCATCTCTTCTCCTACAGACGGCATGTCATTTAAATGTCAGAGGCACAATTTGCCTTTGCTGCTGGGCCTTTCCTAGAAAGAACACCTGTTTCCCCTATCACTGACATTAATGCTAGATAAAGCTTTCTGTAGAAGTGGAAAACGTGCAAGAAAATAGAATTGTTCTATAAGTTGGATTGTTCTAGTCTCTCTCTCCCTCTTTTTTTTTTTTTTATTTTTTTTTATTTTAACTCTAAATCATTAGGTTTGAACATATAAGCTATTCTGTCAATCAGTGGTGGTTCATGCCTTTACTCTGGAGCTCCTGAGTCAGGTGTAGAACATGTCACTGCTGTACTACTATCCACCCCCTCCTCCATCTTCTGCTATCTCAGCATCTTTCAGTTGTAAGTAAAGTGTAGGAAAGAATTATTACAAATAGGTTATATTTACAGATAAACTGAGGTGCAGGACATCTCAGGGTGTTTCTATGCTGCAGCTGAAGGAAAGAACATCGATGTACAAACCCTCATCATCAGTAGCTTTTTAGGACCCTTAACACAGTGGTAGCATGTGGGAGCACAGACAGCAGCAGGTGAACCTGAATACAGCCATTGCCTGTCCTCTTTTTTTTCTTTTGGAAAGCTGAGCCCTCTGCACTGGAGCTCCTAGAGAGAAGCTCTTGCAAACTGTGCAAAGCCCCTTGATGGCTTGCTCTGCTATCTTCAGTCTAGAGAGCTGGTAGAAGTATCAGTAGCATCTCCTTTTAGTCTTCCCTTTTTCATTTGCCATATTAAGGAACTCTTTCTGCTCCTGTGCTCAGACCAGCTCACTGCAATGGCAGAGGTATAACCATGAGGTCAAAGCCATAGAGCACCAGTAACAACAGATGTGTGGAGTTCATAACCATGTTGGGCCAGCGTGCAAAAGCCTTTGTCCCATCTTACACAAACAGTGGCATGCACCTTCCTGGGGGAAAACAAAAGTAAGCGCTGTTTTGTGGGGTGAACAAGAAAAAGCCCAAGTGCAGTGCAGCTCCATTCACCCAGTGAGTGCTGGGTGAAGCCGTGTCAGCACCTGAGTTGTACCCTAAGGTGCTCCTTCTACCATCTGTGGTAACTCACTGCCTCAAATCCCTGCCATTGCACCTCATGGCTGCAGTCATCTCTGCCCATGGGTGCTGGCAGGGAGCAGAGCAGAGGGACAGGCTGTGTGCCAGCAGGGAGAGTGGACTGGCTGCCCCAGGTAATAAGTACAGACTGTATTCAAGCAACAGAGCTGTCAGGCAAGATGCATTATAAGCATTAAGCTTTACTTCCTTGTAGATTGTCATGATTAGTGGGAAGTGCAGATGGAAAGGAAAATAAGGTGCAATATCTTTTCGTGGTCAGTGTAGAGCACTGCAGACAAATTCTCTTGATAAACTGTCAAGTGATAGGGATGCCGAGGAAGGCATCTGTACTGCTCGTGGGTGACTTGTTTTCAAAAGTGTCTGTGGTAGCATGGGGGTGTTTGCACAGTAAGACAGGTAAACCAAAAGGCATCATTTTCATTCCTCCCCCAAATAAAATGTCAGTAGAGACAAAAAAAGTAGCATTTGGAAAAATCTGGAAGTTGTTAGCCTTTACCATGCCAAAGCAGATTTGGTGTTCCTCAAACCATTGTATATATGCAGTTTGGCCAGGAATCTCCATTATGGTATTAAATTTGTGGGGTCTTGGCATAGTCACAGTCCTTTGGTGAAGTGAGAGAAGAGAGAAAAGAAGCTGCTCAAATTATCCTGCAAACCCCAGGAAACTACCTACATCTTCTTCAGCCCTTTTTGAGTCTTTGGTTTCCTAACCCAGTTGAAGGATTTTATAATGTGTACTGCAAGCAATTCACAAAAATTACAGTTCTAAGGCAAAGCTATTTATTTTATATTATGATGTTCAAAAATATTCTCAATTGATAATATCAATATCATCAAGATCAGCTATTGGTAAACTCAGGCATACCAAATAATCCTAAAAATTGTGAGACTTTAGAGTAAAAGCCCCTCAAATGCCTTTCAATTTCTGGTTTTTCAAGTGGACTGTGCTTCCATTTTAAGCACACACACCCCGCTCCAATAACTGGGATGGCTTACCAGAGTGTGGTTTAAACAAGTGCAAGTTACAATTCTCCCAGATTTACCTGACTCATAGTTGATGCTGTAAGATGCTTGACAAATACTGCAAGATTCCTGTTAAGTATTTTGGCAAGGTTCCCCAGATGCATCCAGCTGATAGATATGCAGCGGTTTTTGACTGTATGAAGTATAGGGAGGTATTCTGAAAAAGGTTCTGTAGCAGGATGTGAATGAAGTGAGAACTGTTATTTCCTTCAGGAATAGCTATATTTTATTGTTCAAATTTTTCTCCCACGTTTGTTTGGTTTTGTTGTGATGGGAGTCAGTGGAGGCTGGAAGGGCCCTCAAGACCATCTAGTCCAACCTCCATGTGCAAAGCAGCATCAGAGCATATCTGATGAAAAATGAGTCTGGTTATACTAGGCAGTGTGTGTGGGTTTGAATGATGGACTAAAATGCACTTGGAATTTCAGAAAATTAATTGCTTGAAGTCAACTGGAAGGCAAGGAAGAGGAAAAAAGCATGATGGGCTCTGAGGAAAGAAAATGTGGCTGGCTTTAATGACTACTCTTCAAGTGTTTACTCTAAACATGTTTTGAGTGCCTCTGATCAAACACCTTTACAGGTCCACCATTAAGGAAAGAAACAGATATAAAATCCCAGAAGTATTTTGCTGGGCTAAATGATGACAACAGAGATGTCTGTATATATAGTTGTTATACTTTATATAGCTAGGGATACACTTAAATGAATGCCATACTTAAGAAAAGTAGATGGCAACTGTGCAAAAAATTTTAAGACCTTTTCTTGGGTAAAATGCAGTTGTTTTTAATAATATGTAAATGTATGTTACACATGCAAGCTGGAGATCACTGGCTGTTCAGCAGTTAGAAGGAAATTGTGATATCTTCAGGGACAGACTGACAAACTGGGACAAAAGAGGAAAAAATTGAGGTGGTCAAACACAAGTCTCCACGCCTATATATGATGAGAGGCCATTTGGCAGACCATTTGGGAAAGGTATTCTGAGAATAGGCTCTGGCCAGCACTGCTGTCTTTGGCTGTTCACTTCTGGTGCGCTGAGCGTGTCACCTCCATGCTGAAGCAGCCAGCTTTGTCCTGTGATAACCTGTTTGGTGCTCTACCTCCCAGCCACTCCTGCGGGAGCAAGAGCCTGGAGGTGTACCAGCAATTCTAGTGAACTACTCTGACCTTGGACTGTTGGTGGTGAGGAGCCAAAGTTCCTGGCTGGCAAGAAGTCCAAGTGTTTAAAAATTAAAATTCCCTCGTAATCAAAGTGAAAAATGAAAATCTCAGCATCTCATGTGAAGCAAATTCAGGAAAATGTTGATTATTTCCCTAGAAATTGTTCTATTAGATTTAATGTTAAATGTAATAGTTATATTAAATATTGAACGCATGGCTAGGAAGGGTCAAAGTAAATATTTACTGTAGCATTAACTATGTGCTATGATTGCAATAGAATGTTTGGACTATTTTCCCCATTACAGTTTTATCATAATTGACATGTTTCCCCAAACATTTTGGTTTGAACAAAAGGATATTGATCTTTTTCAAGAAAAACTGTTTTAGTCAGCATTTTTCCAGGCAGCTGTGGCATACAGGGTGGAAGTCAGGCTGACCTTGTCCCTTCCACCGTCCTGCAAACAGCTCTCCTGTTGGGTTGCTCTTCTGGAGTAGAGTCTTTGATAATGTTGGGGAGTCATTGCACTCAAGGGGTACTTGAATTGAATCAAGTAGTGCTGTGAATGGAATCTGGGACTGCTTAGGAAGAGAAAGGAAAGGAATATGCTTTTGCTAAAGACATAATAACAGAAAGGGTTGATGCTGGAGCCAGCTCCTCACAGATATTCACATTGGGGTTTTTGAGCTAAATCCATGGGAGTGAGGCCCCGGTGCCTTTAGGCCCCTCAGTGTGATGGAGTCATGCAGGGCTGTGGCAGGGCTAGCCCAACCAGACATTCTGGGATGGGTTGTTAACCATGCTGGAAAACCCTGGACAACAGTTCAAAAATGCCCAAGTGCCAGTTTGTCATAAACCCAGGCTGATGAGTCCATCAGTTGTTCTGATGGGCTGGGCTGGTCATCCCTCAGCAATCACTGAGCAGCTTTGCTGCCAGGATTCTGTGAGGGACTTGATGGAGTCCTGCAGGAATGCTGGAGCCCTCTTGCACCTGCCTGCCTCTTCCCTGTGCACCTCCTATCTGTTCTCCCTGCGTGTCCCTGGCTATTGGCACCCTCCCATAGATGCAGGTTTCCTTTCTTGCTCCCTCTGAGTCTTTCCCACCTCCCAGGCAGCCTCTGAGGTAGCTAACATCTGGGCTTATCCTATCAAGGGATGATCAGCTCTCTGTGCTGAAGCAGGCACTGTAGGAGGAGGTGCAGGCAAGCTAATTTGTACCAGTTTATGGTGGGCTTAATAATTTTCCACTTCTGCAAAGAGGCAAAGCCTTTCCTACTGTTCCTGCTGTCTGTGTGGGGTGGAATAAACATCTGTTGGGCAGTTCTAATTTGCAAGTGAGGGCAATTACCCATGGCACAGGTGTGTTATCCTCTGAGAGATTTTATTTCTCTCAAATGTGGACACGTCTGCAAATAATTTGAGGCACTGCTATTATATAGCCTTACACCCTATGGAGGATAATTACTGAGCTTTTTTCTTCACCTTACTGTATCTTTGTTTTATTCACCAGAGGAAAACTCCCACTTATGCCCCTCCCATTTGCCACATAAAAACTCTCTTTGAAGTGGGAACACAAGTCACAATAAGTTTATTGTTAAAGTAAATTAGCACTGAATGAGAACACAGTGTATGTTTATAAGCCAATACTTTTTGGAGAATGAGCTATTAAATTCCAGTAGTTTGGCTCCTGTTTTTGTGGTTCACAGCTGCCTTGTGTGAGTGTTTGATAAGAATCAGTGGGAGAATGAACTGACCATCTCCTGCAAACAAAACACTTTTTTTGACCTCTCTGTCTGCAAAATACAGAACCTTCAGAGTTCTGTTTCCTTTCATTGCAGGCTGCATCTGCAGATGATTGGAAACATACCTACAAGTCCCAGGATGTTCAGATAGAAAGCTTTGGAAGTTCAGTTCAGCATCAAACCCTTTGAAGTTCATTCCCATCTCTGGAAATGACTGATGGAAATGACTGATCATCTGAAACTTGTTAAGAACCTAATCCATGAACTCCCATTTAGTCTAGTGGCTTTTGTATCAGGCCCTTGCAATGAGCTGTCCTGAAATAAGGGACATTCATTTTCCATCTCAGTTTTGCTTCATTATTGATCGGTATCTGAAATGGTCAGACAAAATCTAATTAACATTTTCTTTTCCTACATTAATTTAAATATTTTTTAAATGACAGTCTGGCATAAAGTGATGTCTAAAACAAGGCAAAAATAACAAGACATTTGTGGACTTCAAAATTCCAAACAAAATAGAGATCTTTGAAACATGGGCTGGAATTCAGAGCTAGTAATCTGGCCATTTTCTGGATCCTGTGGCTCATCCAGCTCTTGAACGTGGTAGCAAGTTTGCCTGAACAGGGGACAGAGGGAGCACGGAATGAATTACTGGCTCCATGTTTTCTGGTCCAGGCTCCCCTTGTTTTGCTATGTTTGTGCTGTTGCTGCAGAGCCCTTAGCAGTTGGATATGGGAAAATCCCACTGCCTGCCTTACCTGGCTCTGGAGTGAGCAGTAGTAGGGATTTGCTGACCTGGCTTAGCATACTGGAATACAAAACACCACGTCAGGATCTGGTGAGCATGGCAGTCTCAAAATAGCTTTGTGTGCATCTGCAGTGAAAGCTTAGGAAAAAAAATGGATACCTTTAACACTTGTCTTTCTGTGGATTGTTTAAAACTGGCACAGGAAAAACTGGAGAGTTTGTCTTTTCTTGGTTTAGTCTCTGAACTCTCTGTTTGTGCAGCCTCTCTTGGTAGAGCTTTTACATACAGAGTGGAAAAAACCTTGCTTTGCCTATCAGACCTCTGGTTGGTGTAAAAGAATGGCTTTCTAATTTTTTACAGTTTTCCCTGAGATGGCACATTGGAGATGGTATGAACATACACACTCTTACTGTAAATTCACTTTTTAGAGTAGAAGCATACATCAGTCTTGATGGACAAAAAAGAAAATCTATCATATAAATATATCTGAAGAAAACAAACCTTCTGAAGTGAAATATTGACTCACTGTGGACAATGTTGAAGCCAATACTTAGAGATGATAATGTGAATCTTCCTTTGGGCTAGGAAAGCGTCAGCCCACTTGGTATGTTGATTCCTCACAGAGGATTCCCCAGCTCTGAGGGCACTGTGGAGGTCACAATCACAAGGCTTGGGATCCAGGACTGGACCGTGTGAGCTGATTTTTCCTTGGGCTGTGACAGTTTCTTAGGGCTGCAGTAGCCCATGGCAACTGGCAGACATTGCTGCAGCCCTCAGGTTGCTCTAGTTAGCACAGGGAGATCTATGAAGTGAAATATTTCATGCTGTAAGAACTGAAGTGCTAAATGCAATCCACTCGGGAGCACAAGGCCAAGTAAAGCATTAACACTAGAGTTAAGACAAACTAATTCAGGAATAACTAATATTGTTGACTTTGCTTGCACAAACTGTCACTTTCTTTGAGCTTTTATTTTCTCTCCCAAGAGCAGGTTTAAGGGCAAACAGAAATATTAGTCATCGTTCTCCTATTAATTATTGTTAAAGATTTAAAGGATCATAGACTTTGGAGTTAATGCCCCATTCAATGTGGGAAAAGGCAAAACTGTACATCCCCAGTGGTGTTGTTCTTTCTGGCTGGCTGGTTGATCACAGACCAACTGTCCTGCCTTGCGACATCAGCAGCACGTTGCATTACTTAGGGGCAGTAGTGGTGAGATGGAGCAGATTTTGGGTGAAGGTAGTGACTGAGGGAGTGATCTCACCTGCAGGAGTGCAGCTCACCTGGATGTGTGTGCACTCCTGGACATGCAGGTGAATTGACTAACGTAGCATAACCCTCCTTCTAAATCCTGGTGTGGCAAGGCCTGCTTTTTTGCCCTTGTGCAAGATTTTATCTTTGCTTAACCTGTACAATGATCTCTTTCATGTCATATATACAAAAGAACTTCTGAAATCCGGGATTAACTTTGGAATAAAGTTTTGATTTCCTTCAAACATGTCTGGTTTCCATGGCCTGTCCTACTCTAAAAGTGACTCTGTCCAAATGGCATTGCAGAGGACTCCTGGATTCACATTTGTCAGTTCTAGGTTGGATTTCTTTACTTTACAAAACTGAAAATTTTGGTAATCCTCTGCCCTCTTCCCTGGATCAAGATGAGTGGAGTTCTTCCTTTCTCAGGAATCTCTTATGTTGCCTATGTGATTGCCTTTCATCAGCCATATATAGATATTATGAGGGATGGAGTTTGGACTCATATTTACAGTTATTACAGGGCATATGTCTAGGGAAAAAGGACTCAGCCCTGCTAACAAGATTTTAGAAAGATTTGAAAAATGGACCAGCTTTTGTAAACTTAGTATGTTTGCAACACAGCATTGAATGCAGTATTGAATTCAAAGCTATGAAAAGACAAACAACTTGGCTAAAAAAATTGATTATTTTTACCTAATCAGTTTCATTTGCCCCAAATGCAATTTTGAAGCAATCAAAGGCAACTATTACTTTGGACCAAATTGAATGAATAGTTTTGGCTGTAAGTGTTGGAATGTTTTGTATTATATCCACGTAGCTACACCTTTATCAAAAAACCTGCTTTGCACTTTTGAAAGCATTTCAGTTTGGGGCATTTGTAAAGTAGAAATAAACTCTTTTTCTGCAGTGACAATTCAAATTTACAAACTCAGATTTATGGATTGATGTATTTTTTCCTAATGTCTAAAGAAAAAGGATAGAATATTTTGAAAGTGTTTCCTTTTTTTTTTTTCTTTTAAACATACGTGATTTTTCTGAAAGGGCTAAAAAAACATAAACATTTTTTCATCAAGAGCAGAACATCATAAGGGTTCTCCTGTTTATCGTAAAATTTAATTTTTTAGCAGTGAGCACAGCTCTATTTGTAGTAAAAGCCAGGAAAATTACTGCCTAGAAGTGGGGTTTGTTCCCACACTGCCTGCTTGCCCTGATTACCCCTCTCCAGGGCACTCTGGGGTGCTTGATGCTGCACCTAGACTTGCTTGTATATTAGAAAACAGAAAGGGAAGGGGACTCTGTAGCCTGCCCCTCCTTTCTAGTACATGGGAGTCCATGGTGCGAGTCCTTCCCTTTACTGAAAAGATCTGTCAAAAACCGACAACAAAAATAAATCGAAAGAAAAAAAACAACCAACTTTGTGCAGTTTGAATTGATACCGCAATCCTGTTTTGTGCAGCAACATTTGTAAGAATGAAACAGCACCTCTCACTCGTTTCTGAACTCATCTGCCTCTTCTGTGACAGTGACAGGCTTGGAAATGACTGCTGATTACGACAGGTGAAGTCATGAATACAGAGGGACTGGGAGGAAAATTGCATCGCAATCTGCCATCCATCCTGGAAACCAGAAGGGAGGTGGTGCTCTGCCAGCACGTCCTCTGTACGCTCCGTTTAAGGGCAAAAGGGGAGCTGGACTCTCCCAGGGATCAACGCTGAGCTTTAGCACCTTCCAGACATCAACTCTTTAAGCAAATGAGAGAACATCCTGAGGGCAGCACTGGTTCCCCAGCAGGAGTCGGGGCAGCAGGAGACCATCACCTGGCAGTCGGCAGGTTGAAGCAACACTGGAGACAACCACTTGGCAACGGGCAGGTGGACCAGACAGCAGGAGTGCAGCACCATTTGCTCCACGACTTGGCATTAATGAGACACCTATTGGAATTCTGCACACTCTTTAAAGACCTTCTGTGCGGAAAATCGTTACATTTACCGTAATCCTTTGCAAGTGAAAAAACTAACTGGAATCTTCCCCACTGTACTTAGTTATGGACTTCCTAGGAGGCTTCTGGAGCTGTGTCAGTTACATTGCTTTCAGGAAGGAGGTGCTGAGAGACAGCCAGCTACTGCTGGCAATGCACAAACTGGAGAGTCTTATGCACAAAGAGGGGTGGGTTCAGCATTAATGGCTGTTATTTGACTTGACAGTCATGGTTGGGTTTTTCCAAGCAGTTTCCCTCTGTGTGTACACTCTCTGAAAAGCACTGTTGCTGCACATGCAGAAGAGAGTTAACATTCCACAGATGGAAACATGCAATGGAGAACACCTCTTAGAAATGCAGCCCCCTCCCCCTGCCAAGACCAAGGCTCTGCTTTAAAGGATCTTAAATATCAAGTATACTGAGCTCTTCCTAAATGGCTGGCTATAGGATTAGCAGTGAAGGGGTAGACTGAGCCATTTGGGCTGTGTTTAAAAGTGCTTTTTCTTAGACCAACTTAAAAGCTCTTGGCTTCCTCAGTGGCATTCTGTAGAAGGAGGCTCTGTGTTAAGAACACAGTGCTCTATGGCTTATGATGCAGCTGGACAGATGGAAAGGGATCACTTATGGGACCTCATTTTTTCCTTCCCAAGGAGACCTCCACTATCCATGTCTTTTAAGCAAATGATTGCTCTCCTGCCCCAGTCCTTTGCCTGCATTGCCACTATCACAGCCCTGATCTACAACCCCTGATGGTTCAAATTTGTAACTCGGTCTCAGCAGCTGGAGAATTTAAGTGCTGTTTCTAGAGCACTACCCTGGAGAGCTGGCCCTTGCTGACTTACGTGGGATTCAGTGGTTCAAAGCACCAAAGGAAGCAGCTCTGCAGCCTCAGCCTTGGCACTTCTCTCTTTGACCTACCTACAGAGAGGGATGGAGAAGAGAACAAAACCAGAAAGGTAGAGGAACTATTCTTTTGTTGGGGGCTGGGATGCTCTACCACTTACTGTAGCTGAGAACAAGCTGAGAGCATCCTCTGTAGTACCAGAGCCAGAAGGCTGCAAGAGAAATATATAATCTTGTGCCTGGTGTGGTAGGGGGAGGGGAAAATGTCTTTTAAAGTGTAATAACACCTAGGTTTTATAATCCTGCCCAGCTCAGGCTTGACAATTCTTCCGATAGCCCAAATACTATAAATTTAGTTGAAGATAACAGAACAGATGGGCAAAACATATGGTTTGTAGGTAGTGTGTGGTGGTTGATATTTGTGGTACATTAGGGGAATTTATTTTATTCTCTCTCTTTCCTTGTATAACTTTTTTGATACTTTCTTGAGTTCTTTGTGCCTTTAGGTGAGCTTAGGGCTTTGCAAATGTCTTATAATTTAGCTTTGTTCAACCAAATTATCTGTTGCTTTGTGAACCTCCTTTAGAGATTTTATTGTCTGTACATGTTATCTTCAAGTTCCAGTTTGAACCAGTAGGAGCTGGACCACTTAGAACCCAGTCACTTATTCCATCTGTCCCTTTAATATCTGTGGAGAGCTTGAATGGACATGTGATACTGTACTGAGGCTTCACTCAGCTGCATTACCAGTCCTCACCATGTGCATTGGGCACCAAGAGTTGCAGCTCACGTGGGAGTTTGCCATGGATGCAGAGAGTGTGACTGCACGGGCTGGCTGGGAGCAGCATGGGACTGGCTGGGCAGATGCCACCTTCCTACCAGTGCTGGCCTTTCCTTGCTGGGGCACAGCTCCCCACCATCACTGTCTGCAGGAGGAGGACACCTCAAGTGTTGTCTTGCTGCCAGCAGCAAGAACTGCTTCCCTTCTGGTTTTTTTTAGAGAAAGCCTGCCTGTTCTGCAGGGGGCTGCTGGAAAAGCACCAGAATATTAACTCCCTGATTTACCTGCCAATCTCCTCCCCAGCAAATCTGAGTGTTAGGCCAGAGCTAGATGCAATACTGAGCTTATTATATGACACTAAACCTAGGCAAGTCAGACTAGGTTCAGAGCACAAATATACAAATGCTTCAAGTATTTGCTTATGGAAACCGGAGAAAAGCTGAGTAAGAATGAGTCATGGACAGATTTACATCTAAGGGAAAGGAACTTCAAAGAAATATACAGGAGTCAATGCATTTGCCCATAACCTTATGATGCTTGAAAGGAACCCTCTTTTCTCTTGGAGAGGACATTTGAAAGCTGGTCTTTCTGTGTGGCCATAGTTTGAAGGGAAGGTGCATGTCTTTGCCATAGTAAATGAACAGGACAAAGTCCAGCTTATGATAAATGATGATGTCGGGCTTGAACTAAACTCAGCTTCTATTCTCAGAATTTTCTGTGCCATGAGTTCTGAGATACTTTGCTGATTGACCCACCAGTGTCTACTTTGAGTCTTGAATGTACTCTCATGATGCAGAGGTCCTGAATATGTGTAAGGCTTTACTTGTTATCCACTGATGCACTTTGGTTAATCACCTGCACGTCTACTTTCCTGAATGCCCAGAAACTGCAAGTGTCTGTACTCCTCACATTCAGCTACAAAATTACTTGCATTAATATTATCAGCGTATTGCTGACCTAATGCGTCCTACTTTGGTGAATTTATCCAAAAACTATTTGTAGGTTTTTTACCTCAGCTTGAGCCAAGGCTCTTCCATATTATCTCAGGCTCCTTAAAGCAGCCTGGTGGTGCCAAATCTGTCATTAGAAATGCAGAGTCTGTGAACACCCTGGTTAAATAAATACAGTAAATATTTTATGTTTTGTAAACATTGTAAATATGTTGCCCTCTGTGATACATGACATGAAGGGCATGGCATCAGGTTTACCCTGATGAGAAAGCTAAATGTGCCATGGGGAACCAGATGCAAGGAGAAGCTGAGAATTTAGGTCAATTTAACTGAGACAGGTTTGGGTTGATGTCCATGATGCTGAGAACAGGACACAAAAAGATGTATTTTTATCCAAACTGGAAAACTGAGCAGAAGATTACTACTTTAGCTGACTCTGGAAAGCTGTGTACTGCAAATTAATGGAAACCAAGGATACCATCCTGCAACACATTTGGCATTCCTATAATGAATGTATGCTTGATGCAAAAATCTGATCCAGCCAATAGGATCAGTCCTGGGCTCCTATTGACAGGGATGGGTTTCAGGCTTGGCTTGTAGAATTGACTGGGACAAACTCACTGATATGAATTTGTATTTCAGGAGCAGTGGTCAGGTTCCAGCTGGCAGGAGGTCAGTGTGAGTTGTCACTGGAAGCACAGCTCAAAGGCTAAGGGAAATTGTAGGAGAAGGATTATCTTGGCAATGCAATTTGAAACGACCAGAATTTTAAGACTATTTCAATGTGCACATGCTGATCAATGAGGATCCTTAACTCTGGCATCTCCCCCTTGAGGCCGGACTTTAAAATTACAAAATTCTGAGGTTTAAAAGAAACTTCAGAACCACATTGAAGACCCAAAGCTGTACTTCATAGTGGAAGAGCTTGTGACTCCACGTTACCCTGATGCATTATATCTGCCTGGGTGACCCAGGAAACAAGGGAGTAAAGTTGAGGAGAAGGGGCTTTTTGTTAGTATCTATTGATAGCAGAGTGAGCAGAAACGGGATCCAGAACTTGGAAAGGTGAAGGCTAAATAATGGGCCTAATATTAGTGGATATTATGGGCCTGGTATTATTGTGCCATGTTGTTTAATCCATCTCTGAAGACCTATGGAGAGATGCTGTGGACAGGATGACTTGGGGAACTTCAGGGATTGGTTTTGTTCTTTCAGTTGACTGGAGAACAATTCTGCTGCAACACACAGCCTTTCTAAAATCACAAAGTGACTCTTCAAACCTAGAGTACCTTCTTAGGAAGGGATTGCTTTATGGGTCAGAAGTTTTAAAAGAATTATTCCCGAGTTTCTAATGGTATTTTATTTATATATTCCACTTTATAAATGTTTCTTTTGGAAGGATGTAGGATGTATAACTATTCCCTTGGTCTTTAAGTGAGCTGTTTTTTCAGCTGTAATTGTGTCTTTTATTCTTAAGCTCACCCTTATAATTAAAAGGATATGACAAGCTTTTGCATTCCTAAATCCTGACCCATTTAAGGTGATTGGTTGTGCTTGATGTCTTTTCTCTTTCCTGAGTTTCAAGCTTCCAGGTAGCCAAAATTATCTGTTTGCTACTAATAGCTTTTCCACCCACTTGCCCCACCTAGTTAGAGGTTCAGCAATGCAGCAGTTTAAAATTAGCCAGGACCCAATTCTGCTTTGGTTACACTGACTCTGCATGGCTATAGCTCCATCAGAGAAGAGGGAATCAGTCTCAATCTATAAACATTATTTCTCTGAAATATTTGGCAGTGACTCCTTTTAGCCTTATTGCAGACATTTCCTTTTCAGGACCATGCAAAATGTATTTTACATCTGACAGGGCATTTAATGAATCCTTGGTTCACTCGAAGTTTCAATAAATGTGTCTTGCTGAGAACTTTATAGACACTCCCATTGGTAAGGGAGTGGGACAGAGCAGAGCTGCAGCCTTTAGAGGCCTGAGGCTGGAATCGCCATTGCAGTCCATCTGGTTGAAGAGGTGTGGTTGCCTGCAGTGCAGCAAGCAGGTAGAGAATGCCATCCTGATCCTGAAATGATTTTCATCTTCTTTGCACTGGTATAAATGACTGCATGTAGCCTGTGAAGCCGAGCTTGGCATACTTTTCTGGGTGCCAGAGAAAATCACAACTGAGAAGAGAAATATCAGCACCAAAGGATACAAAGAGGAAGCAGAATTAATGCTTGTTGGCATTGCTGCGGAGAAACAACAAAATCATTAGTAACAAAAACTGCAGTGAAAGAGGATTTAGCTATTGGCTTCATAGATGGCTGTGGATCTCAGAGTGCTTGGCTCTGGAAAGAATTTAGTAGCAAAAGTACCCAGGACTGCAGCTGTCTCCGGTGGTCCTGATGTGCCTCGACTGGGTTCACTCTCTCCCTGAAATCTTGCTTGCAGCTGCTGCTTCACAGAGCTGAAGACTTGTGGGCCAGTTTGCTTGTTCCCTTCCTTCAATGTGGTGACTGTGATTAGCTATTAAAAGGGGCTCCATTGTAAGAGAAATGTGAGCTAGTGAATGGAAGGAAAATGTTGACTTTCAGTTCCATAGCATTTATAATCTGTTCAAGACCAAAAATGTCATTTATTACTAAAGGCTTGTGTTTTTGCTGTTCTTTGTGTTGTTGCAAAGACAGTCTAATTATGTCTCTATTCGGACTTATTTATACTGCTTGTACACAGCCCTCTCTTTTTCCTGCCCTTTAAAAAAGGGAAAGGCCAGGAGAATCTGGTAGCAGAGTCAGGCTGTCTCTGTCTCTGGGAGCTCATCTCTGCTCCCCACAGATACCCTGCCAGCAATGCCATTCCCTCCATATTAGTAGGAATATGTGCCCAGCCCAAGGCAAGGAAGACCCTTATTTTCTGTCAGACCTGTCCTGGCTTCATTTTAGCCCGCGATGTATTTTTCTTTTCTCATAAATTTATCCTGTAGCTTAAATTTAGTCAACAGAAAGGGAAGGGGAAAAGGGCATCCAAAAAAAGGGAGAAAGGAGAAGCTTATAGAGGTGTAGGGAGAACAGTGTTCATGACTGGCATTCAGGGTAAAGGGAAATGAGGTGAACAAAGCAAATCCTACAAGTAAGTTTTCATCAGGCTGATGCAGAATTTGTGGCATTTAATGTTTGGAGAAGGATCCTAGGTCTGACTGGGGCACAGGTTTACCCTGTGAGGCCATCCCTGTGTTCTCATCATATTAGCACAAGGAACCATAGTTCTCCCGCTGTTGCTGGATTTCTGTATAAGAGTCTAAACAGGGTGTTTCTGTCCACCCTAAGTAAAATGAAGGCATAATAATTAAGTCAATAAAATCTGTCTTCAAGAGGAAGTAAAAGAGCCACTCTGTGTATGTACATGCCCACACCCAAAACTCCCTTGTAAAACAGAAGCAGCAGCTCTTCTCCCAGTCCCTTCCTGGTGTGAACGTGACAGTGGGTACAATCTGGGTGTTTCTGCTCACACAGAGCACCAGAAGAGTTAAAATAAAGAGGCAGATACTCTTGAAAGTGAAGAGGCAGCAAGAGCTTGGCATCTGTTTTGAGGAAGGAGCAAGTATGAGTAAATATTTGTGGGGAACAACTGTTTTAGCCTTCTCATTCAGGGGCCCGATCTACTGGGTTTTGCTCAGGCCAGAAGGATGAAGCCCTGTGTTTGTCATTAGGACTAGACAAACATTGTCCTGTGGATTTTGTACTTTTACGGCTGCTCTGTGATAATTTAAGAGAAAAAAATAATCCTTTATTGTCCCTGATTATCAGGGTACAGTTTATTAGAGACATAAATGCCAGCAATTTAAATGACTTTGTATTAGATTGTCCTTGAAAAAAACAGAATTTATAACTAAAAGGACAGTGCAATGTACTCTTTATGAAACAATAATGCCATTTTAGATGGAACAAGCACTGTATATTTATAATTTTTAGGCCATTGCATACTTATAAGCAAAATATCTGTGCACTGTTTGCCTGCCTTCTTTGTGAAAAAAATATTTTATTGCTAGCCATTACGAACTCCACAATCTCTACAGAGAGATTATACCAGACTAGATACAGGACGCTATCAATAATCTTAGCTAACATTTCAGTTCTATTAGCTTACTACACTGATAGCATTCATTGTGGACTGAATGACAGTCAGAAGCATATCACAAGAATAACTGGACAACCTTTAGCTGTACAAAGAATTATTCTACAGTGCAGATTCCTGAAAGTATTGCTCTTCTTTATATCGCAGTTTGCTGCCGCCGTTTCACTGTGCAAATGGTTGTAAAGATGGAAGGTTACAGGAGGACGCTTGTGTGAAGCTGTATTGAATGCTGGCTGCAGTGGCTTGCCTGTGCTTGATTGCCTTCCAGATCTCTGGGGTTGGGCTCTACCTGTGCCAAAGAGTGTGTCGTCTAGTGGTTCCCATCCTTTCTGGAGCCAAGCCTCATGTTCGAACCCTGGCAATGTCCCATGCTTGCTTGGATTGAGCTCCAACTGGATCACGGCTTGGAGTCCTAGTTTGCTGCTTGTGCATATATGTGTGCACCTGCTTTCTGATGTGAAGCGTTAGCAAGTACAGTTTGGTGTGCTAAGGCAAAATCTGTCAGAGCAGGTTGCCCACCTGAAGTCAGTCTCTTAAATGTATGGCAACCACATCTCTGCTGTGACTTCTGGAACCCTGGAAACCCAGTTGCAGTTTAAAAGGGAGAAATAGTACTGTCTCCAGCTCCTTAGACTCATAACTGAATTGGTTTTTGAACTAACTCTTTCGTTTAGACTGGTAATTGGATTGTTTTGTGAACTGCATCCTCTATTCCCTAACTCCATTCATGAGTGTATGGGATGTACAGTGGAATAGTCTGGGGTTTCTATGCTCTTACCACTGTCCTCAGAGGTGTTCTGGTCAGAACCTCTGTCCCTCAGATCCCTGTGCAGGGAGAAAGGTTTGTCTTGTCAGCAGCAGGAGTATGAGGTGTTAGTTGGAGGCCTGCCTCTGGAAAACAAAGTTGAACTCTGATTTCTGGGTTAGTGCTGAGGGGGGAGCTGTGACATGTAGCTGGGCTTCTAGCAAAATAATGTGAGTCTAAGGTCCCATTTTTACTCCAGTGTCCAAAGGAGTGTAGAAAATATTGCCATGCAAATCAAGAATATTCGGATTTCCTTCACACTTGATTTATTAGCATTGTTTTGCTTTGCCAAATTCTAGCTGGAGTTGAAACCATGCTGCAGAAAGGCAAATTATTTCATGTTTGCTTTAGCCCAAAAGAATACACAAAGCACTGGAGCTCTCTGAACCCACATCAAAGGTGAACATACCCTCCACTGCTCCAGACATGTCTGTCAAAAAGGATAACCATTTGCCACGGCATGGAAAGATACTTAGCCTGCTAATGTAGCAAATTACTTCTGCCCCTCTTGGCTTGGAAAAGACACTTGAAAATTAAACCTGTGTAGTCTGGGCAAAATGCAGAACAAACTCATGTGGCAAACAGCTCCATGGAGAATATCAGAGCAAAAGGATGTAAGAGAGACAATAAATGTTCAATGTTACTTGCTGGTGCCAGTGTCTTCGAATCTGCAATAAAAGAGGATCTGCTCAACAGGGAACTTGCTCTGCTGCTGCTCACTGTACCTGTGTAGGAGCAAACCATGGAGGCCTTCCAAGTACTGCATAAAGCAGGAACTTGTTTTGCCTAAAATCTGTCCCATTCAATTACTGTCAGGCTGAGAACTGGACTTTGCTCAGTTTGTACAGCTAGCCTCAGGCTCCTGCAAATTACTTTGATCTACATGGATCCCTGAGGATCTCTTAACTTGTGAGTTGGGCTCCTTGGCCTGTTTCATGAAATGGGAAATCGTGTCTTACTAATGGGGGTCTTGCTGCCCCTTCTGATAACAGCAGCCTTTTTCACACTCCTAATCATAGGACCTGGTGCTTCTCTGAAATGTTACTTTCCAACAGGGTAACTACAATTAACTGTGCACAGTAAATGCCATAGATGAAACCAAATAATCTATTTAAATTAAAAAGTTATATTATTACTTTTTAAATATCTATTTTCTTTCTAAAATCATCACCCCATTTGAGGTCTATGGCATTTCCCACAAACGATGACCAGCTGGTGTTAACAGCCATTCCTTGTACCACAGGTTATCATCTCTGAGCAGGGGTTCTATTTTTTCTCTAGGAAATTTCCTGTCTTTAGGTCTGTACTGCTTAAACGATACTATTCTTCAAATATCAGCTGGCATACAGGGAAGCTCTTCTGGCTTACTCAGTTTTGTCTGCGAGCAGGGTGGGAAACTTTCTGTCAGTTTTGTTTCTGATGGAAAATATATTTTCACAATATACATTTGCCTCTGTTTGGGTGGGGGTTTGGTTTAAAGGTTGTTGGGGCGGGGTTCTGTTTGTTTGTTTGTTTTTATTTAGCTTAAAGCTTAGAGCCAAAAGATTATATTTGTTTTCTGTGTGGGAAATACCACTTAAGGAGATGGCTCACATTTTTGCAAATATTATATTGTGAAAATGGGGGGGAGAAGAAAAGGGAGATTATCAAACCCCAGTGTTTTCTACAGAGAAATATCCAGATTTTCTGCAGCTGAAATGTGTATCTTCTATGGTTGGACTTTTTTTTTCTAGTGGAACTGAGATATTTTCCTTTGGGTCAGTATGAGCTTCCCTTGGGCTCAAGTGAGCTCTTGGTGTCCCCTGAGACTTCAGGTCTTTAGACCATGTGTCCAAGGCCAGAGCTAACCCTGGGGTTGCCCTGCCTTCACAAAAAGCTTCCACCAGCAGCTGGTGATGTGTTACAGGATTTTGTGGGAAACTCAGCTGATACAAGCGGGCAAATGAAGTTCTTTGGCTCCTGTGGCAGCTCATAGCTTGAACTGTTTCATAATGAAACATTTTTGCTTTTCTGAACAGAGTAATTTTGATGCCAATTATTCCACAGGTGTTTTCTGTAGGCCAACTTGCCAAAAAAAAAAAAAAGGTGATTTTTGTATGCCAATTTAGCAAAATAAATTATGAATACTGTCATTTTTCTTAGGCTTAAAACTGTGCTTTTCAACTAAGAGAAGAGCCCAGGTTTAGATGATGGAGTATTTGTGGTTTAGCTTCCTGGTTTCACTATTGAGGATTTACAGTACTGTAAATCTAGAGTAACTTCATGTAAATCCATAGTAATGTAACTATATTTATTTCCCTCCATGGAGCTGTTTAGGTTTATACCAGTGAGAATAAGAACAGTATTTGGCCCTTTAATATCTATCTCCAGATAATAAAAGTCATATGAGGGTTTCACTAAAAATTTGGCAAACCTACTAAAACAAACCCAACAAACTACACAGGACGTAGATTAATTTCCTCCACCAAGCATCTGGGTTCAGCATTATAATTAGCAGCAGATCTAGTGATATGCCAAACAAAGATGTTTATGTCAAATAGTTATTTCTGAGAAGGAAAAAAAAGAGAGAGAGAGAAAGGGGAGCTTAAATTAATTGAATACCATTAAATCAGTCCACATTGCTAGCCTGAATGATAAGTGTGTGAAGAGGACAAAGTTTCTGTTGGTATTTTGGAACCTGGAGGTCCCAGCTGCTGCCAGAAACCTGGGGAAGGGGAAAAGAATGAATTACTCAGACCTTTTGAAGAAGTTTGAATTGAGCTCTGCTTCTAGAAAGAGATAAAGATCTATGTGTGGACTTGATAAAGGAAACTCCGATCTCCTGAGATTAGGCAGTCACTCTGTAACAAAAACAGAACTGCAAAGAGTTAATGTAATGTGGAGGAATTTCATGAATTTCTGGAGAGACTGAATGAAATCACTGTCCAAAATGATCAAGATTAGTCCAAAGACAGATTTGGCAACTCTTCTAGGCTGTTTTACCACAAAACGACCTTGGGTTTATAGCTGTGTCACACTAATGTTTGAACCTTCAGTTTGTGTGCTAGAGGGCTGTACTCTACCAGTGGCAAAGGATGCTTTCACTCATTTATAACCTAGAGATATTAGACATTATAAAAAGTTCAATATACCAGTGTGATGATAATATATCTGCAAACTTCCCAGCTAGCATTCTGGGATTATTTGTCAGGCAGTAATTAGAATGATGCATTTTAAATCTTCTGAAATGGTGCCAGGAAGAGAATTGCTTTCCATTTTGAACAGTGTTAGTAGTACAGCTGGAAATGCTGCCTAATGGAAGTACTTTTAGACATCTCTTAGTCTGTGTTTGGTCACAACCTGCCCAAGGACCACAGGCAACCTCTTTATTTTCACCTTGCTGTGTTGAAGAAAAAATTACTTAACAAGTGGTCAATACTGATTACACATAGGAAAGAGTCCAGATTTTAATTCCACCGAACCGTACTGCAAGGAGCAGAATTGGTACCAAAGTACCAAACACTCAGGATATTCAGAGGGGTTTGTAATTTTGTCTGATCATCAGTGTTGAATCCCTTCTCCTGCAGCCAGTGTGACCTCCCCCAGTGAGAGAAACCCAGCAAATTTGAGACCCAGTTCTGGGTCCTAATTTAGAGAACAGCCATACTGATCAGGATATTTGTCATCAGGATTTTAGTTCAGCACAGTAACAGGTAGAGATCTGTTATTTTAGATCAATGATTTCTACGTATCAATGTATAGGTATGACAAGAAGATTGGTAGACCTGTCTGGATTCAAACTCTGGCAGAATAAGGATGAAAATCTAGTATTAAAGTTTGAAATAAAGCTTAAAAAGTGAGATTTCAAAACACTATTTACTTAACTTTTCATAAGGAACTTTATTCATTTATGAACAAAACTGCCATGACTACAATGAAACAAACCTTTATTTCATTTGTTTATAACGTACACTCGGGAATGAAGGCTCTGGGTCAGGTAGTGTTTCTGTGATTGGAGTATTAAGTTACAATAAAGTCTGAATCTAGCTATGTTATCTCCTGCTCATGCTTCATAATAGCAGTAGTCTATTAGTCCTGGGATTTAGAGAAAGTTGATGAATGAACACATGCCCACATGGCCTCTTTCCTGCCCAAATCAGTAAGAAAAGCTCTTGGTAAAGTAGAATAAAAATAAATTTGTCCATTTAAAATATTCAGATGTTATCTTTTGGTCACCCTAGTGCAAGTCAAATTTATGTGTTTCTGTGTTTTCCACTAGACTGATCTTGAGATTTCTGCCTTTCCAATAATCAGTCTTTGGGAACAGTGAAATGGTTTGTCACGTGTCCTTTATACTGAACACCAGGTCCTCAGCTGATGTAAATTAGCACAACAAAGCTAACCTATGCTGACTTATTGCAATCCCTGGTAAGACTGAAGGAGATTAAAAGGGAGCAATTATCCTATAGAGTAGAACCAAACATATGCATGTTGGAAATTATTTTAATTCTTAGCTCAGTTTTGTTGTTCTGCTCAGGAATACATGTGCATGGGTGTTTCGAAGGGTGATGATCCATGTGCTGTGCTGTGAAACCTGGTGTCACTAGGAAGTATTTGCAGGATAAATTCATCTGCAGTCATTTGTTGGCTCTTGATCTGGAGCTGGCCCTGTATAAATTCTTAACTGGCTCCTGCCTGAACACTGAAATCTTCCCTGAGGATGAACTTTCTGCTTTCACTTTGGGTTACATGATCTCTACAATAGCTACAATTGCTTGTGTGCTTCTCCACTTCTTTCCAACCACTTCTATGGAAATTCTGCTGGAATCACAGTGAGGACGCTCACGTGGTTTTTACCTTCAAACTCTGGGAAAGAACCAAGGGGCACTGCCAGTGCCAAGGCTGTGGACGACTGCTGAGGAATGAAGGTCCTCTCTCAGAGCCTGTTCCTGAGCTGGTTTTCATGCTCCCACCTCGGTAGTGCCTCAGCCTTGCAGGGCACCTCTCCCTGGGCTGGCCCAAGTGCCACAGCACCAAGGCTGCTGAGCCTCAGAGGCCAGTGCTACCTGCTGAATGTGAGGTGTGGCAGTTCAGACATGTTTCCTCAGGAACCTGACTAGCAACAGCATTTCTGTGAAGCTCAGGATGGTGTTCATCCCTGTACGCAAAAAGAGACCCTATCCCCACATGTTTTCAAGATAAAGAGGCAAGGTGGCTCCTCTTTGTCTCTTTTCTACAGCGCAAGGTGAGCCCCAGTTTGGTAGTTGGCATGCAACTTCATTCCTTCTGCTTTTGCTTTTTTTTTCTCATTTTTCTCTCTGTAGTGCAAAAATAGTATCAGTAACACATTTATATCCTGCAGGAAAGGTAACATGTGGACAATGTTGCAAAACTCCAGGTGGGAGCTGTGGCTGTCGTACAGAAATGACATATGTACAAGTTACCAAATATACACAGAAGCTTTGAAGGAGAAAGGTGTGATTTCAGAGAATATTATCTCATGATTCCTAAGACAAATTGGAAACCAGGTTCCTTGGCCCTCATGGGAGTTTTCGTGGTGCTGGGGTACTTACAGTTAGCTCTGAAAGTCCTTATGTGAGGTGAAGACACCTTACCTGTGTCTGGCTTTCCTTAGGAGATATGGATATTGCTTTGTATCTGGGTGCAAGTGAAGATTATGGTTGAATTTAATGGTAGGGCAGATGAAAGGCAAGATTGTCATGACAGAGCTCTCTGGAGGCTTTCCATGCTCCCAGTCCCTGGGATGGCCCTGAGTCATCTCCTGCTCCACAGGACTGCTTCTTCTGATCCAAAAGCCACCATCTTCTCCCTGTGTGGCTCAGCCCTGCTTGCTGCTGAGCCTACTAGTCCCTGTGAGCTCTTGCCTTCAATATGTGGTGTACAAGGGGTGGGGAGTGACCAAGACTTTCTAGCTCTACATCACTCTAGCACACTGAGCCTCTCATTAGCTCTATGATCCACTTTTGCTGAAGAGCTTCCTTGTAGACAGGGACAGCTGCATGAGATGACAAGGATTTTGGCATCCCTGTGCCACCTTCCTGCAGAGGTCATGTGGCAGCCAAAAGCTTGCAAATCCTCCCCACAACAAGCTTTGTCTCCTTGTCTGTAGCTCTCAGCATGTAACTTGGCTGTGCCTTTATTTGGGAACAAAGTCAAAGGTGTGTTTGGGGCAGCACAGGGCAGCTTATACCTCAGGTTATTTAGAAGCTACCTGTATGCGAAATTACATACGGGAGAATCAGTTGCTCAGCAGATTATTGTGAACACTGCTCCTTCACTCCTAAGACACTCAACATAAGACATTGAAGCCCCTAAGAAATGCCATCTCCTTTCCCAATTTCTAACAAGCTGTGAGTATGGGGGCTGGGCAGACCTGTGAATGCCCAAAGTTGCTTATCTGCTGATTTTGGAGCTGGACTGATGAGAAAATGCAAATGCTTTTGTGAAAAGCCTTTTTTTTTTTTTTTTTTTTGTGGAAAACTTTTAATGAAAGTGATTTATATGGATAGAAAATCCCAAGCATTTTTAAAAACTCACAGACAAAATGTTTCATCCTAAATCAGATATATTCCCATTGAAGCCAGTGTCTGTCTTCCTCTTGGGAATTGTAGCTATGTTCCCATTCTCTTCCATGCGTAGGACTGTAATTGGTCTACACCTTCCCCAATGAACTGCAGCCAGGGACTCTAGGAGTGACAAGCTCCTCTTTTTCACAGGCAGTGCTCTATGTTGAAGCATGAAATATGGGCAGCTAACCCACAGAGGAGGTGGGATATCCAAACCCCAGTACTGATATGGCACTGCTACTCTGGTATGAATTAAAAAAATATCTCTTATTTTTTCTTTTTCTTTCTTGCCCCCCCCATCAATCTGGAAAAAAATACGTTTCAATAAAAATCAAGATTTTCTCCAGAAGAGAAGAAAGCAGTTGATAAAGAGGAAACATAATAATTATACGGAGCCAGTTATACATATTGTCCATCTGTTGGCTCTTGCTCTGTCAGTGGCTCCCTGGTAGTGTCCATCACTTGTCTGTCACTCAACAGAGTAGCCCCCACTCTCATGAGATGTAGCAGTGAATTTCAGGCTCACAGCAGGAACTGATGTATCTTCACTTCAGCGGGAACAGGGCCCAGCCCTGAACTCATCCCACTCAGCCAGATACTCTCCAAAAGTTGTGATCTTTACAGCACAGATTTTGGCTTCTTTCAGCTCATTCTGCATATACACATTGGAGCATAAGCTAGCTCCTTAAATAAAAATCAAAGCAAAGCATTTGACTTCAGAAGAATAGGAGACCCAAAAGGAAAAAAAAGAAAAAAAAAAAGCAAGCAAGAAAAAAAGGCCGCTTAGGTAATGGGTTGAACAGATGCCGTGGGTTGTTATAGCAACTTGAGTTCTAAAAACAGGAGAGAATACCCACATGCTGCCACATCTACTGAAGAACCCACACTCCAGATTTCAAAATTCAGGCACTGAGGAAACACCTATTTCCTATTATTAAAATCAAAACCAAACAAACAACACCCCCCCCAAATAAACCAAAAAAACCCCCAAAACCACAAAACCCCCCAAAATCTCATACCAACAAGAAACCAACCACCTGAAAACCAATGTGTAAAGCATCCTCTGAAAAATCTACGTATGTTATCCTATGAAAGAGCTCTTTAAGATGCTCTGGAAAGGCTTATGGTATCATTTGTTACGATATTTAAAATAGTGTGTGTGCATGCCTGTATGCCTGCGTGTGATGTGGATTTCAGCTCTCAAAGAGAACTTGAAAGCCTTCCAGCAAGAACGTAAGCACTCTGACAAAGAGTTTGTGGAGGGAATAACTGTCAGCAGCAGATACCAAGGTGACAGTGAGCAGTTGTAACATCAAACCTAAAACACTTACCAGTTTTGTGTACTTGTATGAGAAATAATGACTCCTCAGACACTGACTGTCAGTTCAGGGAAAAAGCACCGATTAGTAGTAAATCTAGGTGATAAACCTTCAGGCAAGTATAATGGAAAGTTTTCATGGTGAAATATCAGGTTATACGTGAAAATATGTAAATCAGACCCCATGTTCAGGCAAAAGCATGCTTACTGTGGCCTAGGGAAACAAATAGGTGTCTTTTGACTCAGATGAGCAGCAGATTAGGCCTCATGATTGCACATGAAATATTGCTTGGTTTGGGATCTTTATCTGTTCCAATTTTATCTGAGTAACTTGTGTGGGAGTGTAACAGCCTGAGATTCTCCTCTGGAAAAGGCAGGGGACTTGAAATGCTACATTTAGTTGTTATTTCATAATTTGATATAGTGGGGGTTTCTTGTGTCAGACTATTTATGCTAAAAGTCACCTGTGAATTCATGCCTTTGGTAACCCATCCTCCAGCTGACTTCACATAGTGAAAGCAGCTCACAGCACATGCTGAGCTCAAAGTCAGTGCTTGAACAAAGTCCGGCTGCTGAGAAGGGGGCAAAGAGAATGCAGGACTGCCCTTGACACTTGGAGAGCAACATCTGAAGAGGCAGGAATTTTTCTAACAGAAAGGCAATAGAAAGACTGGACACAACTATTGGTCTCTACTCTGTGGAGGCAGCAGCTCCACTCCAGGCTGGCTGGTGGCCCAAGGCTGGTAGCCTTGGGGCACTTATCTGGATGCTCTTGCCTCCCAGCTGGAGTGGGGTAGAGCCTGAAAGGACTGAGGAGCAAATGTCAGCACCTGCCCAACGCCACCTTACCTCTCTCTCCGGCATGAGGCAGCACAGGAGGGTTTTGAGGGCAGGTTGATCAAAGCAAAGTGTAAGAGTTGCTCAGGTATGGCAGTGGGGAAGCTCGTATGTGTGTGTGTGTGCTGGCACAAACCTGCAAAGAAGTCAATCCTTGTTTGTCTGCAAGAGACAGAATCAGTGGCTCTTACATCAGGCCCAAAAGTCACACCTCAAGCAAGGTCTTTTGAACTTTCCTCTCCCACCTCGCTCTTTTTAAGAGGTATAATTTTCTGTAGAAGCTAGCTCAGGCCAGCTGTTTTTTTGTACTCATCTTCCAAAAATAGTGCATCTGGTCAGAATTTTTCTTCTTTTTCCCTTTAATTCAAGTACGTCTGAAAGATATTGCCCAAACATACCTCCTGTAGTAATAATATTTAATGATACATCTTCAGACAGAAAAGAATATGGAAGATATTAAACCCAGAGGCAAATTTTTCTGAGTTATGGGTGTCAGAAAACTGAGTTGTAGGTAGAATGGGTATGGTTTTGCAATCTTCATAGCAGGTGTTAAAACCATTACGCTAAAATAATTATATATTTGTCTTAAAAGTGTAACCTCAGATTTTTAAAGCTGTTCTGGAAGGAGTATAGAGGAATATGTTTTCATCTGTGAATAAATTAAGAAGGAGTTTCTGGAGATGGGGTGTGAAGGAGAGTTAGTAGAGTTAGTGAAGGGAGAAAGTCTGGTTTTAAAAATTATAATTAAAAAAAAAAAACAGCAACAGGAAAATCAATTGACATGTTCAATTTTTGTTTGTTTGTTTGTTTGTTGGTGAATGCCCAACCACAAGTGGAGAGCAGTCCCTGGTACCAGCTCAAATACAGATACAGTGGTGATATGTTGTGGAAAAGCTGTTAGATTTAATTCTGATAGATCTGAAACAGAATAGGCTTTAAAAAAGACTTCTCCCAGCAAACTGGCACTAGTTCTGTGTTAGACATGGTGCAGTTACTGTATGAAATAACTCTTAGCTTCTGTGAAGTCCGTAAGTGAAAACTACCATGTAGTGCTTGTTCTTGTATTCCATAATGGATTTGTCAGAGAAGCTTTTCTTAATGGTCGTGTCTGTCACGCTGGATGTGAAACACAGGGTGGTTTTTCCTCTCTGCGGAATTCAACATCAGGGATTCAAATGGGAATAAAAGAAACAGAGGCTTGTGCTTACATAAAACCAGCACAGCTCGAGGAGGACAGGAGCAGCCACGGGTACACCTCAAGGAAGCGGGACAGCTGCTGGACACGTGAGGCCATCCAGCCCTACCCTCCCTGGTGAAACTGCTGGGTCTCAGCAGACCTGCCCTTTTGGAGGCACAGGGTCCCAGGCCCCCATAGCCAAGTGTAAATGCTCTGGCAATGCAGAAATAAGCAGTGCCAGGTGGGGAGCTGGAACTTTCTGTCTCAAGAAATGTTTCTGAAATGGACATAATAGAGACCAATGAAAGTTTCATTCTGGAAAGGGCAAATCAGAACAAAGGCAAATTTCTGTTCTGCTGCGTGAAACCTTGACATTTTTTGATGAACTGTCCACAGTTTTCCTTTCAAGATTTCTGTTAGACAGTCTTATTGGGGCTGAGGAATAATGTGGGAAGGAGGGTCTATCTGCTTAGAAACCAGAGGCCCATGTTCCCATTTCACCACCAGTAGAGGCAAGAAGATTTAATTGTTGAGTTTCAACTAGCAAATCGGATGCAGTTTCATTCTTGTGTTGGGTGATGGAGTGGGGAAGGCATAAAACCCCAGATTTTGTCCTTGGGCTTACTGAAAACCCTTATGAGCCTTCTTTGAAAATAATTCCTGGCACAATCAGCTTTAAACCTAAGTTTGACTTTTTTTTTCCTCTCCCTATACCAAACATGATTAGAACATAGTATGGATTAATTGCTCTGCCAAATGTCATTCCTATAAATCAAATCTGTTTTCTGACATATGAGTGAGTGTCTGAATACTCCAAAGCCATTAAAAATATCTGCATAATTTTAAAACCTGCTAAATGTTGTTGTTTTCTCTCTCTCTCTCTCTTTTCATTCTTGGTACAGTATGGTATTTTACTCTGATGATGAGAAGTTGAATGGCAAGTTTCAGTCAAATGCTTTTTTTTTTTTTTGCGATCGAATCCTAAAATCTTGACAATGGCACTTACAGTGGAAATGCCACCAACTGTAAATTTACACACGGACAAAACTTGGCATCCCTAATCAGCTCTTCTTCAAGCTTAACTTATGGGATCTCTGCCCACATTCTCTCTGCAGGAATTGGTGTTATCCTACTGCTGAAGTATTCATGTGTTAGCACCCCAGGTGTACCACACTGTGCGGGACAGTCTCCAGCACTTGTCCTACTAGTCAGTACTGTATTTCCTGTGTAATACCACAGAAATAAGTGCCCATGCTAATAATGACCATCCCACCATCTGATTATCAGTATCACTCAGCTACATTTAGTGAAAAATAACCCAGCACAATATCTTTTTTTTTCATTGGTACAGGCTGATTAGACAGATCCTAAACAGTTTGTAGGATTTCATAATTTTTGCCTGTTCTTGGAAGGAATGAGCCTTACTGGTAGACAGATCTGTTCCTGGCAACCTGCATGACTGGCCTCCTCTTCAGACCCTTGCATTTTTTGCCAAGGTTTTGGAGAATGAGGTTGCAAGTGGCTCTTTCTCTGCCTCTGTCCGTAGCCCCTGGAAACCTGTTCACTCTGGCCTGGGAACACAGGCAGCCTGGAGAGACTGACAGCCCATGTGACAAACTGAAAGATTCATTTGGGATCCCTTAAAATAAAACTTATTTTAGCCTTTCCCCCCCCCATATTTCGTCTGCTGGGGTTGGGACACACACACACTCACAACATGACAGTCATCTTCCAGTAGTTCTTGCCTTGATTTTGAGGAGGGTTTTTATAATCTTTTACCAAACAAAATGTGGATTCCCACTCGCATTTGCCTCTTGCTGCTTAAGTGCCTGGAGAGAAAGGCAAGTTGCTTTGTCTGGCCTCAGCCTGGCCCATGGTCCATCAGCACCCATGGGGGGCTCTCCTTGCTCAGCCAGGTTGTGACCAGGAGAGCAAGGACACTGAGGAATCTGACAGCTTTTCCAGTTTAGCTCTTGGACCTGCAGCTGTGTCCTTCTGCCACAAAGGCAGATAAAAAAGGTCTCAGACCATTTCAGGAAGAGGTTGGTCTGGCAAGGAAAAAGTTATGTTTCTTCTCCCAGCAGGAACTGCCCTGCCTCTGAGATGGGCACTCAGAGCTGTGGGAGAGCTGTGGCAGCTGTGGACCTCAGGGAAAAGAGGCATCCATCCTCTGTGTGCAACAGAGAGTGATTCAACAGCACATGAGCTTGACCCAACCATCCTGCTGTATTGGGTGGACTGCTAACTATCCTGGGAGGCTCACAGTAGATTTTTTTATTATGGGCTCCAGTTCTGCAGATCCGGCTCAGATGCTTCAGTTCAGGAAGTCTTCCATGCCCACTGTTCTAGAATTTTGTTGCATTTTTGTCTGTTAGTCCCTTTGGTCAATTTCTGTTATATGAATAATTTCTATTATGCTTTTCAAACTATTGCTCATTGGTATGAAATCAAATAACAACTACCTGGCATCAAGGGGGATGTCACACTGCACTCTGATAAAAATAGATGCAGGATACAGCGTAATTCAGTTCAGGTCTTGTGCATATTGTGTGGCTCAACATGGTGCTATGATATGGAAAATGAGGTTCTGGCCTTTCTCACCCCCTGTGACAAGTTGAACTGAACTGAAGTAGCAGACTGGGAAACTGTGTTCCTCAATTGCAGAATCTGATTAAGCTCTAAGTGTTGACACCAAGATCTAAACAAAAAGGGTAAAGACGTAGAGATGTCTGAGGGAGCAAGTAATTTTGTGAGTCTACTAATGTTATAAGACAATGTGAAAGAAGTAGTCCTCTAATGGCAAACATACCCATATCTCTTGACAGCAGTGGGTTTCACCTTTGAAGATCCACTTCTGCTGGTTTTAAACCTAAGAAGCAAACAAAACTATTTCAAAAGGCCATAAGGTCTGCTAATATTAATGTGAAGGGCCCAATGGAATCATCATTTTCTAGTTCAACGAGGCTTCTTTAAAACTGTCAGGAGCAACTAAAGCAGTGCAAGAGAGCGTGATCCAGCAAAGAGCAGTTGGGTGTGAGAATGGGACTGGTTTTGTATCATCATTGATCTTGGGCAAGAGGTTTCACCTTTCTTATCTGTTTTCATATCTTGGTTTGTCAAATTTGTGTATTTAGACTGTGAACTGTGTAGCTGAAACTACTGTGTACTACATAAGAAACAATTGCACACAGTTTCTGGGGTAATAAGAACAGGGCTGTTTCTATGGAATATACATAAGGGGACCCACTGACTTTTGAGAGCTCCTGGTGAAAAATGCTTGTGTGAATGCAAAAGTAAAAAGTGAGGGCATTATTACTCTATTTCCATATGGGTGATCTAAAACATTTGGGTCTGGGCTTATGCAGCTACTAAACCAGAGTTCATTTTATGGGTAGATGGGATAGGTAGAGGATGCAATAACCCATATGAAATCTGGCTGTTGTTCAGTGAACCTCATTGGGTTAGGTCTCTCCTTCCACCTCTGAGATGCTCCCAGGATGTTGAGGAGGATGTGCTGGGGGCTGTTACCCTGCCATTTCACCCTGAGAACTAGGTAAAGGCCAGAAAATATGCTGCTAGATATTCTTTTCTGAGGCACAAAATACATCTGCAGCCTGGATTTGAGCTCAAAAGAGGTGAGAGGTGATTTGCCTGGAAATGACAATGCAAACCACATTTAAAATTGGGCCTGCTGAATCATTATTCCTCCCAGCCTATCCTGTGGAGAAGCCCTGGGACACAGCTTAGCCCAAAGCCTTCACTAGCACAGTCCAACACTTCCTGGGTGAAAGTTAAAGGCCAAAAGCCTCTCTGTGCATTCTTCATTTGTCCTGCCCTGTGCAGCCAGAACAAGGCAATAGAAGTTTTGAGAAAGGCTTTATTACACCAACTGTCAACACCACTTGCATTTGTAACCCAGCAGTTTATTTTCCTTGTTATCATACCTTGTTTCACGAAGCATATTCCTCCCACATCTTTTCAGCAATTCAAATTCACAGCAGCAGCCTGGGAAACCAAAGCAGGTGGAATAACTTTTTAAGCAAAATCCCTCTTTTCTTTGAAGAGTGCAGCTTTGTCCAGGCAAAGGTGATCAAGATAGAAATTAACGTTTATATTAGCTTTTTGTCTCTAAGTTGCATCCATCAGCTGACATTATTAGAGAAGGTAAATTTCAGTCTGAAGCAAAAGCAAACGTTTTCCCCACCCCACTCTGCATAACCAGCACTCGTGCTGTGTATATGGGGGGGGTGGGGGTGGAAAGGAAGATCGGTGAGAACACAATTATATCAAGCTGCATGGCTGGTAAGTGACAACTTAGGGAAAATAAAGGTCAAGTACAGAAATGCCCAGAAGATACTGATCAGCTGAGGGGGAGAATGCAAACAAACTACCGGTGGTTTCAAATTTCCAAAAGTTTGCAGAAGAAAAATAAAGATTTTTGAGCTAGTAAGATGTTTTGTTAAACTTAGTTTGAGGAAAGCATTTCACCTCTTCTGTGTGAAGGGAACCATATCCTCACTGCAGGGTTTTGCCACACCAAGATATGCAACATATCTGCTACTTATCATGTTAACACCTGTGAGCTTTTAAATTGGCTGCTAATGGGCTGCCGGGAGCCTGATGGGAGTTAGGCAGGGGAGGAACAGCCTGTTTGGAGCACAGCGTAGCAATGCACGTTTTTCTTCCTGAGGTAAGACCTTTTGCCTTAGTCGGGAAATGCCTTCTATTTTGGTTTGTTTGTTTGTGCATTTTATTTATTTGTTTATTCTTTTGTTGTATATCCTGGATGCCAATAGTGGCTCTTTGAGAAAGAGAGGAGAAGTACTGAGTTTTTTGTGCTCTGGATGAAGTTGGAGAACCTGGAATGCTGCGCTGTATTGGAGGAGAAACTGTATGATAACAGCTTTACACGTGTGATGTGAAAAGGGGTCCTTTTGCAGAAAAACGAGCGTAGTGATTTGGACATCAAAGTGCTTCATTGGATGTAGTAAGAGGCTTGAGTCTTGTGTAGAGTAGATGCAAGCTGGGTTTTGTGGTGCCTCCTCACAGCCCTTCTTCTGTATGTCCACGGAAGAGATGAAACCATGTATGAACCAGAGAAGCTGTGCACGAGATGTCTGCTTTGATCTCTACCAGACTCAGAGCTCCTTCTTCCGTTGCGGTGTTCCAGGTTTTTGTATGCTGGGTAGAGGAGGTGTACGTGTAGGTTTGTTCTGTTTATTTTCAAGCTATCTAGCATTAACCTGCTGGGATGGGGGAACCCCTTTGAGGCTCACTGGGAAAACACAGGTTCAGGGAGTTCCTACATAGTGCCTGTCCTCTCGGCTTTTCTCTTCTTGATACACACAGACAAGGAAGTGTAGAGATCTCTCTAATGGCTGAACTTGTCTAAGGGCCAGATGTAATTTAAATTCCTCAGCAAACTAATGTAGATAAGTCTATTTTTTTACCAGTTCCTCTCAAAACCAAGAAATGGCTCAACAAAACCTGGATGTTTTAAACTTAAAATTTATTTGGCCTTTGAATAACGTAGTCAGAAGTATGAGGAGACCTGGTAGAAGCAGGGCTGGCTTGCTGCTCTCTGCCAATAGGTTTGCAGGCTCCTGGGCATTGCTGCTGTTCGTATGTGGTTGTTGTGGGCTTGCTGCAGCTGTGTGAAAACAAGGATGTACTTATTTCTTGTTTCAAGGCAGCCCAGAGCTGTGTTTTGAGAAGCCTGAGAGGTTTATTGATGATGAGAGCTATAGCAAGATGACACCAAAACAGGGCTTTTAAAAAAGATGTTCTTTCTCCTGTCTAACTCAAGCTCTCTTTTCTGCCAGGATGCTGGCTTTTGTTTGTAAAAGGCAAGCCCCCAAATGCTCTCTGTTAAAAAATAGATCTGAAGTCCTCCTATGGTTCACACAGGTGCCTGGAGGAGGAGAAGGGTCTGTGTGTGAGAGCTGGAGTTCTGCAGATGGCAAAGGAGGGCCTAGCATGAAGAGCTGAGAGAGAGAACAAGAGGGTCCAAAGGCTGTCAGCTTGGAAATGGAAAAGCTGGATGTATTTTGGGAGATGGTCAGATGATGGAAGAAGCTGCTGCTGATGTAGTACGGAGAGCAAACTTGGGGAGGCTGTGTAGTGGACAGGGCATGAGAACTAGCCAGTGCAAGTCTCTACGAGGCAACAACTCTGCTCTATTCAGCACTGCAGTGAATGTGTCCAAATTGATGGACATGAATCTGCTGCTTCTCTGTCTCTCAGCGGTGGTGAGAATTGTAGTGATGTTTGGAGAGGGAGGGCTCTCTCCACAAGGTTGAAAGACAGCTTTGTATGGAGTGACTAAGCAGATAGAGGGGGAATGTGATCCATGCATCTGTGTGAAGGCACTTAAGTGTAAGATGGGAAGCAAGTATTTAGTTTGTTTCTGGGGACTTGAGGAAAATTCAGTGCTTAAAACAGATTCAGGTATTTTATTTTCAGAAAACTGTGGAAATTGGGAAACCTTCTCTCTTGAACTGCAAAGTAGCAAAGCCTCTGCAGCGTTATGATCTGTAAGTTTAAACAAAGTGACACCAACTCTCTGTGATGCTTTTCCCAAAGTCTAATAAGTAAGTGAATTCTGGAAGAAGGATATTTAGCATAAAATAATGTAGTGGTAACTGATAAACGTAAAGCTGGAAGTGTCTTTGAATATGGAGTGGATGATAGTGGCAACAGTTCTGGCTTCATGGGGTCCCCAGCTTTCAAGAGGAAGGTGCTGCATGACTGAAAAGGTATAAAGGAAGTTGGGGCAGGGGGGCAAACTGAAGAGGTCAGGTGGCATTGGGGCATAGGTGCCAAATCAAATGTTTTAGCCAACCTTTGAGTCTACTAAAAGTTGGAAAATGGCAATTTTTTTTTCTTGTTTCATTATTGCTGGTATTTCTTCGAGGAATATAATTTAAAAAAAACAAACCAAACCACCCTCTACATTTGTAACTCAGAACTGTTTGGTGAGAAAATGCATAGCCAAGTATCATTCCTGCGATGCACTGTTTACACTAGTTTTGGGGACTGCACAATGTAAAGCAGCCAGTAAATTAGTATGTCATCTGGTTGCTATGAGCTTGTTACGGGTTACAAATAACATTTTTAATTTCCCTCCTAAGCTACTCAGTCAGCTTCATATCTTTCCTTTGTTTGCTGTTGTGTTCACTGGGAGAGTGCCTTTTGTACAGGTGGTGAGGTCAGCAGAGACAGAGGATAGGTAACTTTGCTGTGCCTTTTATAACATTTCATATGAGCACAGCTCAAGGATTATCACTGGTGGTAAAGGACAGCCAA